>NC_090319.1:207295207-213108713 GCF_040869045.1 Eurosta solidaginis | reverse complement strand
ATACCTTATCCAAAATCTCAAGGCCGTAGCTCGCTCTTTCGCAGTACAATATTTTGTGTTTTCATGAGACCTCTCCAGGGTGGCATGCATAAAACGCTGACACCAAGCAGTGACAGCTAAAAGTTTTTGAATACTCGAGTACTTCTGAAGGATCCAATCATCGGACTTATGGGCCGCCAGCAAAGATGTGATGCGAGCATCGTCGTCACCGGCCACTTTGGGGGTTGCTGGCTCAAGAACTACGTTCATAGGCCAATATATTTCGTCTTTCTGCAGCCTTGTGGGGCCCGCCCACCATGTGGCAAGGCTTTCCAGTTGCGAAAGGAAAACGCCGTGGGAGGCAACGTCGGCAGGATTGCAGTTCGTGGGCACATAACGCCACTTGTCGATGTCAGTTAGTTCATGAATCTTTGTTATCCTATTACCAATGTATTGTTTATGCTGTCTGGGCTGGAACGGATCTAACTAAGTGCTGTTTTCGAATCGCACCAACAACATGCAGATTTAAGCGGTAATGTTGACATGATTTTTGTGAGTAAGATACTCGCTAGCACTGCTCCGTTCAACTCCAAACATGGTACGGTTCGTTTTTTTTTAATGGCGCTGCCTAATGGCTCTAACATTTTCTATCAGCGACATTTTGTGGCGGAATTTTATCCACTGGCTCTGGTGAGGTTCGGGTATTGGAACATCCCAGGTGCATCCTAAAGCTGCTGTTGTTTCATGATTGAGGAAACTGAGCTTACATTTACTTTGTAGCCAATAAAGTCTTCATGGCAGGATTAAGATACTCCTAGTGATTTAGTGTCTTTTTCTAAGATCAGATCGCAAGTTTGGTTGGGACTAATTTTTTGTATTTTTTGAAGAAATTCGCCAGAATTTGAATTCCATTTACGCAGTGATAACCCGCCGCGCTGCAGGAAAGACTTTAGTTGTTGTGGTAGTTCAACGACCTTCCCGACAGAGTTAGCCCCTCATAAACAGTCATCCACGTAGAAGAATTCCTTTAAAGCAGCTGCGGCTTCAGGAAATTTCGTGCCCTCATCCTTAGCCAAGGTATGAAGAATTTTATGGTTAGATATGGTGAGCAGCTGAGCTGAGTAAGCAAACGATATAAACAAGGCTGACCTTGTTCATCTTTCCAAAAAATTCGTTCCTTGTCTGCCTCTTCGTGATCAACCAATATTTGTCTAAAACATTTCTCAATGTATGCCATGAACGCAACTTTGTACCACCTCCACTTTACAATAATTGAAGACAGATCGGTTTCGAGTTTCGGCCCAACAAACAAGCAATCATTGAGCGAGATGCCGAGTTTCGTTTTACGTGAAGAATTAAATACAGTTCTTAGTTTTGTGGTTGAACTTGAGTCTTTGTGTACACCGTGGTGTGGAATATAACATACAGGCTGTGGTTCACTGGCCTCCTTAATAGGTTCCATATGGCTAAGCTTAAGATACTCGGACATGAACTCATCATAGAGCGTTTTGAGATAATCATCATTGCGGAGGCGGATGTTTTGATGATTGTAAAGCTTTAAAGCTTCATATTTAGTGTGCAAGCACAGACATATCAGCTGATGGTTTAAATGGGTAGCGTAAAATATAGCGGCCGGCTCCGATCCGGCGTACTGTACGTTCGAAAACTTCTTCACAATAAATTTCATGAAGGGTTAGCTTCGATGACGATTCAATGTCTTCGCATGCATTAGAAGTCCAAAGAGACTTAAATAACTCGTTAAGCTCAGCTGCCGCTGTTGAGTATTAATAAGTGAGTATTCTGCGCCACTGGGGAGCTAGGAGGCGACTGTTTCAATTCTTTATGAAGCAACTGCCCATAAAAATCCGCTCCCAAGATAACATCTTCTGATCCAGGCTCAAAGAAGTTGGCATCGGCAATGTTCAGATCGCAAAGATTAAAGAAAGGGAGTGCTTGGAATTTGCTGACTTAAACGCGCTAAATTATTGCCGTACTTTCAATGTAGAAATCTGGTTTTTGGATTGAACAAACATTAAATTCGACGATCCTAGGAGAGACCACAGCATTCTTGCATCCAATTCCAGTTGCTGGGACCTGCACGCGGCGTCGACGAAGATGCAGTCGCTGTGCTGCATATTCCATTATAAATGACGCTTGCGACCCGCTATCCAAACGGGCTCTAAGGTGAATATTACATTATCTGAGCATGCATTAATCTGAGCTGTAGCGAGCACTACATGGCTCAGTGTTGTTGTTGGTGTAGGGTTTTCATCACATGTGCGGACATGGTGAGTACTAATGCCGGAGGTATTTAGACCTTCATGTAGCATAGTGTGGTGTTTTTGGTTGCATTTTTGGCAAGTACATGCCGATGTGCATTCGCTGTACCCATGGCCACTCTTTAGGCAATTCTGGCAAACTTTATATTTTTGAACGAAGTTGAGCTTATGAGCTGCTAATAGTTTGCGGAATTTGGGACAAAATATAAGTATGTGCTTACCTGGAAAAATACCGCATTGACCGACGCCACTGAAGTGACTGCGGACTAGTAATGCTGATGTTATTTTAGTTCCGGTGTCCTTTTGTTTTCACTTCGGAGAAACCCCCATCAATTAAAGACCTTGCACGCGACTCTCTAAAAACTTAACTAGCTCTGCATACGTTGGAATGCGATTTGGTGATTCAAGTGAAATTTCCCAATCTCTAACAGTGTTAGGATCAAATATCAAAAATATGAGCCAGTCATCCCATTTTGAGGTTGGATATTTCAAATGCTCAAGAGCCCTAACCGATTTAGAAACGCTGTTTAATATTTTACGTATGAATGCAGCAGATTCAGTTAGTGAGCAAGGCAGATTGTCTATTTCTTTTAAATACATTTTTACGGGTCGTCTTTTGTTATCATATCGTTGGCATAGCGCATCCCATGCAATACTAAAATTATATATGATATTTTTCATCAGGGCTTCTGCTTCGCCGCATGTACTGCTCTTGAGGTAATGCAGGCGCTGTACATCGGACAACGATTTATCACCAATTACAATAGCAGTAAATATATCTTTATATTGCAACCAACCCTGAAGCGTGCTATCGAATTTGGGTAGTTAAATTTTTGGCAAAATTGATATTGCGCATGAAGATGAATGCGGATGTCGAACGTTTACCGGCGCAGATTCAGACGTCGATAGCAATTCGATTGAGCCATTAAATTCACCCACTGCTTCCCAATAAACAGCTTCGATTAAGTTGAAATGATTGTCGGCTTGGACATTTTCCAGTTTCGCTTCATTTTCTTCAGTTGCTTCGGTATTACGGACTTCTTCATATGTCGCATTATATTATTCCCAGTAATCTTCCAACAAACCCTTCCTCGCAACGAAGCAGCATTTTGTCTGCTTTGTCTGGGATAACTTGTTGGTATTAATAGACAAATTTTGGATGTACTTAGCAAGGGCTTCTTCTTTTTTAAGCGCCATGTCGTATGCAAGGTTACGTAGAATCTTGATGTTGGAGAATTATTCTGTATGTAAAGTATGTACACCATATTCCCCGCAAGGGATGTTAGCTTCAACAACGTTTAACGCAGTTAAATAAAAGAATTAGATGTAACTTTGTTACTCTACCCCAATACTTTATTTCAATTATTTTACTTGCACTAAGAGCATGTGTGTTACGCAATATAGATAAGCACAAGACAAACAAATCAAAATCAAAACAACATTTTAATGATGGATAACTGCGAATGACAAGAGAATGATATTGTGGCAACATGCTCACTTTTCTGCATGACGGCAACCCGTTTTGGGCTAATGACAGATTCTTAAACGCAACGAACGACGCGCAACACGTTTAAGCAAGAACATCTCAATTGGTAACCAAATTTCATTTTATTAGTTCTAAGAGTATTATTTTTGTAATAAATTTACGTTGCATCAATAAACGTATAATCTAATGTGACTGCTGTAGTATCAATACCATCAAGTACACTACATTGGTGACCCCAGACTCAAAATGAGCACGCCAACACAAAACTCGAGCACTGAAAACACGGCAACCACATCTTCAAGTGTTTCAGAATTTGGTTCAGCATTCAGCGAAAGCCCCGGTTGTATTATCTTAGCAACTCGTGCAGTTAAATTACCCTCCTTCTGGAAAGACAATTGTGCAATATGGTTTATACAAGTTGATGCCGCACTCGAAACAGCTCAAATTCGCAGCGACATATCACAGTACCGGTATGTTTTGATGCACTTAGATGATACTATCCTACCATTGTTGCTGACATAATAACAAATCCACCAGCTGACGGTAAATTCCAGGCTTTGAAGACACGGCTACTTAACACATTCGAAGAAAGCAGCGAAAGCAAATTACGACGTCTGCTTCAAAATACTGAGTTCACTGATAGGAAGCCATCACACTATTTACTGCGTTTACGTACAATTTTTCTCGAACAAATGCCACCGAACGTCTGTGGGATTTTGGCCGTCAACGCCACCTACGATCTTTACAGCCTCGCGTTACAAGCAGACAAAATTTATGAGGTGCAAAATAGCATAATGTCAGTGACTACCAAAGTGGGGCCCCCAACAGCTGACGGGGCAGTAGTATACAACGAAGCACGAAAATGCTTTGCACATAAAATCGAAGAATTAATTGCTCAGGTACATGCGCTCACGACAGCGGTAAAAACAACAAAAGATCAAAAGGCGACAGAGATGGAAAGGACATGTGCTATTATCACACACGATTCGGTGCTCAAGCAAAGAAGTGCCGACAACTCTGTAGTTTCCGCAAAAGCAAATTAAACTAATAAGGCCGTCGGTCATCCTCGTAGGCACAGCTGACGGCCCGTTCAATTCGCGTCTACAAATAACCGATATAAAAAATCGTCTCAAATTCTTGATCGACACCGGCGCCGACATTTCGGTGCTACCCAGGGGAGTTCTCAATAATATTCCAACGAATTTAAAGAAAACTGATTTCACTCTCTTTGCAGCAAATGGCTCTATAATAATAATTTACGGCTTACATCAACTAACGCTCGACATTGGTCTGGGCCAAACTTTAAAGTGGCAATTCACATTCGCGGACGTTGCGCATCCCATATTAGGTGCCGACTTCATCAAACATAACAACCTGCTCGTCGACCTACGCAATCGGAAGCTGGTGCACTCTAACTTAAGCGCTACTAGGTCACAGTCTCCACGACCTCAAGCATCAATGAAGAAATGACGGCCGCACACGTTACATCTGCCACTTATAACAGTTATGTGGAACGCCTCCTCCAGGAGTTCGAGGGAATCAGCAAACCGACTAATCCCCTCGCGCCTAAGCATTGCGTAAAGCACCACATAACTACGCAGGGTACACCCGTCGCAGAGAGGGCGCGTCGGCTCGCTGGGGAGAAATAAGCAGCAGCAAAAAAAGAATTCGACAGTATTTTGAAATAAGGTATTTGCATTCCGTCGAAGAGCGAATGGGCCAGCCCACTACATCTCTGCAAAAAAAAGATGGAAATAGCGCGCTTGTGGTGACTACCGACGACTAAACATAGTCACAGTGCCCGATAGGTATCCCATTCCGCATCTCCGAGATTTCACATACTTAATGCATGGCTGCAGTGTGTTCACAACACTGGATCTCACGCGCACAGTGGTCCAAATGCTCAATCTAGCTGGAAAAAAATCATAAATTGCTTTTCCAAAGACGTATCGATGTGAAACTTTACATGCTGAAAATTTACATTAAAATGGAGGATTACACTAGAAACAAGCCTAATCGGTTAAATGGGTATCTCAGAATAAAATTTGCTTGACTTTTCAAAATTATGATTTATTAAGAAATAGTTTACATGTCGTTAAAAATCAAATATGTATGTAAGTTCAAAGTTCTTTAATTAGAATCTGCTTCATTTTCCGAATCGACTTCTTACTGTGCAACTACCGCGTCAGACGCGTCTGAAAGCAAAGCTATTACTTCTTCAGATAAAGGCTCTGCACTACTATAATGAAGAGAAGGCTTGGTTGAAAGATAAGATATAAGCGGATCCGATGACAAAAGTAGATAATGGAAGAGATCGTGCATTGTTTTTTCTCGCGACATTTTTCGTGTATGATTCTCTCGAATATTCCTGATAACTTTGTTTCGAGATTCCAAGGCTTCTTCGGATAACATTCCTATAGGCGGTGCTGCATATTGAATAATATCTGCACCATGCACTAAAATTTTGTGCACACTCGATGGCATGTAATACCACGAATACAAATGTATGTAGAGTTGTGCAGTCTGAATCGTATAAGCTCGAAACGACTCCACATTAATAGCAAAGCCGCAAGACATAGTGTTTAAAATCACTCCAAATCTCTTTATTAATTCTGAATTAACTCCAGTTATTTCTGAAGCTAGAGCTGGTAGTTGAGAAAATCGTCTAGCCGTGTTGCCGTCGTTCGTTGTTCCACATCTCGGCTTGGGAACATCAACCAGCAAGCCCATTTCTTTTCTCAGCCGATCAATAATAATTTTCTTTGTTTCCTCGTTTATTGCTTTATCCCAATCTCCTCTGGTTTGCCATTTTTTAACACTTAGTTTGTACGCAATGTGAAGAACACATTCAAAAGGTTATTCATAAATTTTGGCGATGCTCCACAAATTCCACAACATTCAGAAGATGAATTCGCGATATTTCAATCATCGTCATCCGATACAAGCCAAGTATGGTTCACTAAAGAGCTGAAAATTTTAAAGAATAAAAAGTCTCGATCTTTCAAGTTGTTCAAAAAGACGGGTTTACATAACCATTACTTACAGTACTCGATTCTACGCTGCAAGTATTTTCAATTGAACAAAAAGTGTTACAAAGCTTATCTTTGTAAAATGAAAAGAAATATAACTTGCAACCCGAAGGCATTTTACGGATACGTAAACTCTAAACGCAGGGTGAAAGGGTTTCCATCATCCATGAAATTCCAAGATAATATTTCCAGCGATGATCAAGAGATCGCCGACTTCTTTGCGGAATTTTTCAAATAAAATTACTCTATTGAGACCAACGTTCCACCTAATGAATACCCATACCATATTGATTCATGTTATTCAATCAGAGCTCCATTTATATCTTCAGAAGATGTATTATCTTATTTAAAAACTTTAAAAGTATCATATTCATACGGCCCCGACAGGATCCCGACACACTTTCTTAAAAAATGTGCCGCAAACATCTATCAGCCGCTAACAGATTTATTTAATTTATCTTTAATTTATGGCGTTTTCCCAACAATATGGAAAGAATCTTTTCTTATTCCGCTTCATAAAAATGGAAGCAGGTCTTCAATAGAAAACTACCGGGGCATAGCAAAGTTATCCGCTATCCCAAAGTTATTTGAGGCTATTGTTACCCACCACCTAACATTCCCTATTTCCCCCATAATTGCAAGCTCGCAGCATGGGTTCTGTAAGGGCAAATCACCTATCACCAATTTACTAGAATTTACCACCCACGTTTCTAATGGATTTAGAAAAGGCCTTCACACTGATGTAATTTACACCGATTTCAGTAAAGCTTTCGACAAAGTATCACACCCATTACTTATTCATAAGCTCAGTCAACTCGGTTTTCAACCCCGTCTTATATGTTGGATTTCTTCGTATCTTGGTTATCGTACGCAAAAAGTAATCTTTAAAAATACACTTTCTGGGGTCATCAATGTTTCTTCTGGTGTTCCTCAGGGAAGCCATCTTGGTCCGATTCTGTTCTTGTTGTTCATAAACGATATATCTGGTACAATTAAATACTCAAAAATCTTGATGTACGCAGACGATGTAAAACTTTTCAAATCATGTGCCTCGGTTGAGGAACATTCCTTGCTTCAAATGGATTTAAATCACTTGGTTACCTGGTGCAATGTAAATTATATGCCGCTCAATCTCAAAAAATGTAAATTCATGTGTTTTTCTCGGAGAGTTTCGCCACCAGCTTCATATACAATTAACAACTATAGTCTAGAAACTGTAAATAATTTTATTGACTTGGGAGTCATGATGGATTCCAAACTTAGTTTCAATCTTCATATTAATGCTACAGTGAATAAAGGCAAAGGTGTTTTTGCATTTGTTAAACGGTGGTCAAAAGAATTTAACGACCCTTACATAACTAAAGCACTTTTTACAACATTAGTTAGGCCAATATTAGAATACGGCTCGATAATTTGGAATCCGCGTTATCAAGTCCATGCAGACAGTCTCGAATCAATACAAAAACAATTTTTACTATTTGCCTTAAGAAATTTCCAATGGGACTCTTTAACTAATCTTCCACCTTATACTAATCGATTAAAGCTTATCAATCTTCCAACTCTTGCTAGTCGAAGGGAAATGCTTGGTGTGATATTTATGACAAAACTTTTAAATGGATAAATTTCGAGCCCATTCCTTCTGAATGAAGTGAACTTTTGCGTTCCCTCTCGGACATCGAGACACTTCAAACCTCTTCTGCTGAAACAATGTAGAACGAATTTCGAACAAAATGAACCTTTTCGGCGTTTATGCCAAGATTATAACTCTCACTCAAACACATTTGATAGCTCGGACTCCCTTTTTTCTATAAAAAAGATTGTTCTCACCTCTCTAAATTAATGTATAATACGTTTGCTTCTATTCTCTTTAAGTATTACGCTTGGCTGATGAAATTTCTTCTGTAGCTGAGCAGTCTCAGATCGTGACGCTTGACAAACCGCTGCCCATCAAAGACTCGGCAAAATAAAAAAAAAAATAAAAAAAAGTTATTATATATATATATGAATCGATCGCGTGAACAGGATTAGCCTGGTTTCATTGGGCCACTTGAGGGCAGCACGCTGCCACAACGTCCATTAAAAAAAAAAAAAAAAAAAAAATTAAAATTATGAGTGACATTAATTTGTTTCATCGTTCAGAAATTTGAGTTGGAACTATCGCAGCTATTTCACCTTTTATGGCAGTTATTTCTTTTTCAATCCACGAGTTACTTTATTTTTCAAAAATAAGTTTGATTCGCCTACAAAATCTTGTAGAAGATGGACGTGGGTTATGCCAAAAATTTTATTATTTTCCTTGAGTTGCAACGGAACTAAACAAATTGCAAACAAGAATTCGTCTGTTTTTTCTGCGCTAATGTCGTCAAACGTTTGCTTATATCGCGAATGGCCGCTGCTGCCATCACATCCCCACTTAAAAGACAAAGTAAGTTCAGTGCATTTTCAGTGCTTTAAAACTCATCTTTGCTGCTCTAAAAGTCTTTTTGTAGTGTGACCTACCAAACTTTGCAAAAACACTTCAGCCGATATATCGGAAATTTTGTACCATCTTTTGGATAGCTTTCAATTTTTGCTGCTAAAATTTTATGAAAAGTTTATTGTAAGAGGGGTATATGTTGGCGTTGTGGCTTTGTGCACCCTAACGCATCAGGGTATACGTGCTTTTCGTGTATGCACCATCGATGTATAAAACTAAAGCCTTTGTATTAGTGTAAGGTACTGGTTGCTTAAAAGAAAAGTTAATTTTTTTTTTCATTCTGGACGCTTTTGATGGAGAAGAGCTTACAGATTTGACAATGTTTGCAGCATCTGCTTTTCCAGATTTATGGAGACTTGCTCCAGCAGCAAACACTAATTCTTCTGGCGACCAACTCTCCAATAAAGGTGCTACTTTCGTTCACTTCGCTCTCTCGCTTTGATCTAAAAATTCTTTTGAAGGTATTCCGCGCTTAGATATTGATGGTTTCTCTTCATCAAAAGTTGTCGAAGAAGGATTGGTTGGAGCAACAAATATCTCATCTAACCACACTTTATTTGTAGTCTCTAACACAAGCTTTGTTCGATTCGCCTGCGTCCACCTTTTTTTTTTTCAAAACGCATATAAAAAACATGGACAGATTGCCGAACATCTTTATAATATTTATTATTTTCTTCACTTTCAACCCCGATATAATTGCAAATATATGTTAAAACAGCATTGTATTTTTCATTCTGCTGTTTTTCATTATATCAAACATTGGACAGTATCCTCCTTGTTATCGGCATTTTTCACTGTAAGCGAAAAATAAAGCGTTTAGGCAAAAACTGGCAGCTAATTATGCAAAAATTGATATGCTGATATAATTTATTGCACAAAAATTCATAAACCACAATATAAGTCGAATAAAGTCCTTGCCAAAACTTTAATAGAATTTTAATTTCGAAAAAATTACCACGTGTTAGAAACTCATGTGATATGACGAGTTTTTATGCAAATAAAATACCCCATTCAACCAAAATTTATTTACAGAAATAATTAACAATATACTCATCTTAATTCAGTTAATCCACAAAAAATATTCACACTTTTTTAATTGCTTTACAACCACTCCACTTTATTAAATATTTTAGAACAAAATAAACACCTGTTTTTGACGCAATAAAGCGAAGCTATTACGGCAAATTAAAACAAAACAGGTGTACCGTTATGCACAGTAAACACTTGCTAACATATAATAAAACAAAATTATTGCTTCCAACAAAGTCGAAAAATTCACTTTCTTCCAGCTAGATTGAGCATTTGGACCAATGTGAGGCGAGCATACTACCAGATTCCAGTAGCACCTGAAGACCGACCGAAAACAACGGTAATAACACCTTTCGGCCTCTTCGAATTCATCGTAATGACATTCGGCTTATGTAACGCTGCACAGTCATTTCAATGATTAATTGATTCCATATTTCGAGACTTGCAGTTTTGTCATATTTACATCGACGATAACTTGATAGCATCTAAGTCCATGGAAGAACACAAAAAACACCTAAGAATGGTGTTCGACCGCCTCAGACAGCACGGCCTTTCAATTAATGTCAACAAATGTTCGTTCGCACAACAAGAGGTGGTCTACCTCGGACATACAATCGACAGAGCAGGACTTAGGCCAACCACTCAGCGCATAGAAGCAATGCAAAACTACCCGAAACCACAAACAATGGCTGAGCTTCGCCGTTTTTTAAGGCTCATGGAACTTTTATAGGCTAAACATTCCTCGAGCTTCGGAAATTCAGGCTACACTAATCGCCCTCACCGCGGGAGCGAAAAAGAACGACAAACGTCCGGTGGGATGGAATGAAACAACATCAAAAGCCTTTGATGACTGTAAAATGGCATTGATAGATACCGTTCGGCTTGTATACCCAGAAATGGAGGCTGCTTTAACTCTTCGCTACGATGCATCTGACCAGGCCGCCCTATTGCACTGGATCAATCTATCAACGGTATGATACAACCTTTAGGGTTCTATACGGATAAAACTCAGTAAGACTGAACGAACCTACAGCGCCTACGATCGCGAACTATTAGCTATCTTCAAAGGCATACGATTCTTTAAACATCTGTTATAGGGCCGAACCGTCACAGTTATTACCGCACACTCTCATTTGCGTTACATCAAAACTCTGATAAGCCTTCGCCCCGGCAAAAATGCCAACTTCAGTATATCAGTCAGTTTACCAGCACGATTGTACATACATCGGGACACAAAAACACGGTAGCCGATGCGCTGTCGCGGATTAATACCATAAACCTCCCTGTGAGCATATTAACTAGAGAGATCGAAGACGAACAACATAACGATCAGGAACTACACCATCTGATATGTTCAAGATAAGGACATACATACCCTCGTCACTACGACGAAAGGTGTTCGACCTAATTCACAACATCTAGCACCCCAATAGACGAGCCACACAAAAGCTCGTAATTCAACCATGGGCGTGGCCGCATATGAATTGTGACAGTATCCGGTGGGCCGTACATGTTTGTCATGCAAACCTAGCAAGGTACACAGTTATGGCAGAAACATTCCGCAACACTTCGAGGTACCGAGTGAGCGTTTCAAACACGTTCACGTTGACATTATAACCATGCCATTTTGCGGCGGATACAGATACTGCCTGACGATAATCGATCGCTTCAGCCGTTGACCCGAAGCAATACCGCTAAAAGACATCTATACCGATGCAGTAGCAAAAGTATTTTTCGCCGGGTGGGTAAGCCGCTTCGGAGCACCAGCTACAGTTACCAGTGATCGAGGACCTCAATTCGAGTCAAAATTCTTCAACGCATTCACGCAACTCATAGGATGCAACCGAGCTCGAACGCAGCTTTACACACAGCAACGAATGGTATGGTCGAGCGTTGGCATAGATCCCTCAAAGCCGCAATACGGTGCCACGCCTCATCAAACTGGGTAAATATACTGCCAGTGGTGTTGCTCGGTCTTCGAACAAGTTTCAAAGACGACATTAAATCCAGCACAGCAGAAATTCTTTACGGAGCAACACTCCGGTAACCAGGGTCATTCTTCATCGACGTCGAAATGGGGCTGAGCCACAACATTTTGTCGAAGAATTTCGAAACTTCATGCGTACAGTCCGCTCGTCACCTACCGCGCATCATAATATATCTCGAGCATTCAAACATAGAATGTCTTCATAGTTGTACTCATGTGTTTGTACGAGTAGACAAAGTAAAAAAACCGCTTGAACAACCGTATCGAGGTCCATATGAAGTGCTGAGGCGCATATCGGCTTATGTATTCAAGATTGACGTCGATGGTAAGGCAACCACATTATCAACAGAAAGGCTTAAGCCTGCATTTATTGCAGCAGAAAATCAGAATACGAATGGCATAAGTAACTCAACCGTAGTGCCATCAACGAGCAACTCCAGGAGCCCAAATATACCGCGCACATACTCCAGAGGTCGGTAGTGCAACGATCCATGACTTCTCAGGTGCATCGAAGTCACTCCTGGGGGGCTACTGTGGCAACATGCTCACGTTTCTGCATGACGGTAACCCGTTTTGGGCTAATGACAGATTCTTAAATGCAACCAACGACACGCAACACGTTTCAGCAAGAACATCTCAATTTGTAACTAAATTTCATTTTATTAGTTGAAAGAGTATTATTTATGTAATAAATTTACGTTGGATGAATATACGTATAATCTAACGTGACTGCAGTAGTATCAATACAATCAAGTACACTACAATATAAAACAGATATGTTAGAATTGCCATCTCGCCATTGAGTAGTGCTTTATTCTTAACATTTCCGCCCACCTCGTCCAATGAGGACGAAATAGGAGGAACATCCTGTATCCGCCCACCATGTGTACCGGTATTGTCAGTAGTTTTAGCTTCAATTGGGAGTAAAACGAGTTTAGAGAGGGCTCGTTTTATCAATAACGATTTAGTACGTATTTATTTTGCCACGCGGATATTTCCATCATTTCCAGTATGTACGTTTTCAATTCGGCCTAAGAGCCATTGTGTAGGTGGTGCGCGTTCGCCGCGAATCAAGACAAGATCCCCAATTTATAAATTTGATTTAGTTGTCTGCCATTTAGGGAGGACCTGGAGGTCATGTAGATACTCCATGCTCCACCGCTTCCAAAAATCTTGCTGCATCTGTTGGAGCTGTTTCCATATAGTCAGGCGGTTGGTTTTTATATCCAGAAGATTTGGCTCAGGAGTTACTGCTAATCGACCACCAACCAAAAAATGTCCCGGAGCAACGCTAAAGGATCATGCTTTGCAGATATCGGTCTAGAGTTTAGAACGGCTTCGATTTGCTTTAGGACGGTCTAAAACTCTTCAAATGTTAGCATTGTGTTTCATGATGGTGTTTCATGCTCTTTATGCCCGCTTCCCAAATGCCACCAAAGTTTGGGGATCCTGGGGGTATACAATGCCATGATACATTGTTCAGAGTCACCGAATGAGCCCCTGCTTCCCGCTGAGCGCGGAAGGCTACAAAATCTTCTTTGAGGGCTATGTTAGCACCGAAAAATTTTGTTGCGCAGTCACTGAAGATATCGGAGCTAAATCCGCGTTGAGAGAAAAACCGTCGGAGCGCCGCTAAAAATGCGTCTGTAGACATATCACTAAATAATTCCAGGTGTATAGCACGCGTGCTTAGGCACACGAAAAGCGCCATGTACACTTTGGAGCTGAGGCTGCCGCGTCCCTTAGTAGCTCGTATTTTAAAAGGTCCTCCATAGTCAAGTCCGCAGCGCTGGAAAGGATGTGCCGGGTTACACCGACTTGAGGGCAAGTACCCCATTATCTGGTTGAGGCTCTGCGATCTCTGGCGAATGCATTTAACGCATCGATGTATGAACTTCTTTATAGATGATCGCGCATCGATTATCCAGTATCTTCTTCGTATAGGATGCATAGTTGCTTGGGTGCCCCCATTGAATGTAGCTTCGTGCGCTTGTGCAATAAGTAGATTTCTTAGTTGGCTATCTTTAGGCAAGATGATGGGAAAGCGTTCAAAGTTAGGCAAATTAACATTTTTCAGTCTACCATTTAAGCGCAGGAGACCATCATCATCTAGCATTGGATTGAGCTTTAACAGTTTGCTTTTCGCATTGATTCCTTGACCCTGTTGAAGACTGAATATTTCATTAGTAAAATGTTTATTCTGAATATACCTTATCCAAAATCTCAAGGCCGTAGCTCGCTCTTTCGCAGTACAATATTTTGTGTTTTCATGAGACCTCTCCAGGGTGGCATGCATAAAACGCTGACACCAAGCAGTGACAGCTACAAGTTTTTGAATACTCGAGTACTTCTGAAGGATCCAATCATCGGACTTATGGGCCGCCAGCAAAGATGTGATGCGAGCATCGTCGTCACCGGCCACTTTGGGGGTTGCTGGCTCAAGAACTACGTTCATAGGCCAATATCTTTCGTCTTTCTGCAGCCTTGTGGGGCCCGCCCACCATGTGGCAAGGCTTTCCAGTTGCGAAAGGAAAACGCCGTGGGAGGCAACGTCGGCAGGATTGCAGTTCGTGGGCACATAAGGCCACTTGTCGATGTCAGTTAGCTCATAAATCTTTGTTATCTTATTACCAATGTATTGTTTATGCTGTCCGGGGCTGGAACGGATCCAACTAAGTGCTGTTTTCGAATCGCACCAACACCATGTATTTTTAGATTTAAGCGGCAATGTTGACATGATTTTTGTGAGTAAGATACTTGCTAGCACTGCTCCGTTCAACTCTAAATATGTTATGGTTCGTTTTTTAATGGCCCTGCCTTTGTTTTAGACATAAGAATTGACACTTTTATTTCACCACTAATTTACTTATTTTTACTTTGTAGCCAATAAAGTCTTCTTGGCAGGACCACAATACTCCCATTGCCTTAGTGTCTTTGTCTAAGCTCAGACCGCAAGTTTGGTTGTGACTAATTTTTTGTTTTTTTTGAAGAAATTCGTCAGAATTTTAATTCCGTTTACGCAGTGTTAACCCGCCGCGCGGCAGTAAAGACTTTAGTTGTTGTTGTAGTGCAACGGCCTTCCCGACAGAGTCATCTCGCATAAACAGTCATACACGTAAAAGAATATTCCTTTAAAGCAGCTGCGGCTTCAGGAAATTCTGCTCCCTCATCCTTAGCCAAGGTATGAAGAATTTTATGGTTAGGTACGGTGAGCAGTTGAGCCCGTAGGTGACTGTAAGCACATGATATAAACAAGGCTGACCTCGTTCATCCTTCCAAAAAATTCGTTGCATATCTGCGTCTTCGCGATCAACCAATATTTGTATAAAACATTTCTCTATGTCTGCCATGAACGCAACTTTGTACAACCTCCACTTTAAGATTATAACCGCACTGCGTTACCCGCAAAAACACACCCCTGCGTGCAAGTGGCATCGCTGTGAGCTGTTGCTGAACAACAATGCCAATTGCACTCAGCAGTGGCAATTGCATTCAGCTATATGGAAAAATGGCAACGCAGCGTGGGTATATTTTACAGTTGAGATAGAACCGGCAAATTACATACACGCTAATGAAATTGAGAAGTAAGTGAATAGAAATTAAAATCAAAGTTAAAGGCAGCAACTAGAAACTAAGATCTGAACGTGTAAAGAACAAACTCCCTTTAAATAAAAACAATTAAATTAAAAAAATTAAAACAAACATTTATTTAAAAGGGAACAAAGGAAAAAGTAAGTGTGGTGTATAAAGCAGCGAGTGTGTGTGTGAACAACAAATTTCATGGTGTCCACGATGGGTACCTTTCATGGCGACCGTGGGCCGAAGGCCTGCATATATGGCGAGTGGCCAAAAGGAGGCAAACCTCCCAACATGCGTGGGTGAACCACCGATTAAGTGGGGAAAAAAAAGCCACAAAAGGTTACACAAAATTGAAATGAAATACTAACAAAATACACATATACAAAAAGAAAAATTTACAAAAAAAGTTTAAAATTAAAAAAATCTACAAAAAAAAAAACATGAAATCAAAAAAAATCCAAAAAAAATATAAACATGTAAAAATTTTACACAAAAATTTTAAAATTCCAAAAACTATACAAAAAATGTTCTTTAAAAAACTATAAAAATGTTTCTCTGCAAAAACTTTTAAATGGTTACATAGGGTGGTATTTGGAGTGCAAATAATAATATGTAAAACTAATTTATTCGGAGATAATAAAAATAAGCGAAGTAACTACATAACTTTTTTGTAAAGAAAAACGCAGAAGATATACAAATACAACATAATCTAGAAAACGAACAACAACAGAAATCGCAAATTTAATACATAACGGATATAATTTATACATACATACGGTAATAATTTGCGAAATTGATAAATTCTAAAATAATATAAAACCTAAAACTACAAAAGGGGTACTGTACCTCAAATACCCCATAACGGTCATAGTGAGAACACGCGACAAACAATTACGGCTATATGTACAGCTATACCTATACATAACGCCGAAAACTACAGCAAGCAACAGCAGAACGCTAGCAGAGGAGGTTATTATATAACAGAAGAGGGTATAATATGGCAGACTAGCAGCGGCAGAGATGCTTATATTATTCGAACAGCAACGAATAGCGGCTTCAGAAAAATTTGCAGTACGGGTATGGCGCACAGTGTGCACAAAGCAAAAGTAGACTATTAAAATTTTCTTTCAACTTGTTTCTTTGAAAAAGATTGTAGTTTTGAATTTTCATAATTTCCTATCATTTTACTATATTATAATTAATTGTTCCTATAAATACCAAACATCAACATCACCTATGTAATCACTATTACTATTTTCAAACAAAATTTATTATTAGTAAAACATTACAAAAAATACAAAAAAAAAAGAGGAATGCACAACACAAATACATTTATAAAAATTGTCTATGAACTTTTTTTAAATAATATGGGTCACAGTTGGACAAAACCAAACCTAAAAGTTCCCAATTAATGCATATAATCAAATAAGATTCTTTTTTTGACTTTTTCACATTCAGTATATTTCAACTGTCTTAATCACAACTTCATAAATATGTAAAAATTTAATCTCGTTGATTATAATCCAATTTAAGAATATTCTAATCATTGTAAACTTTCACAAAAACATAACTTTGTAACATTCTCTTTATAAAAACTTTTTTTGGTTTTTGCCCAACTACCCCATATACGTACTTACGTTTCAAGCGTAACAATTTATTTCGCCAACCTTTCATGGCAACACAAATATGAGATTTTGATTTTTTTTTGGAAATACGGTGCGTCCGTAAACAAACATACATAATTTTTTTGCGTAAACGGTGGTTCCGTACAAAACCAATGAATTTTTTTTTTTAATCCCGGTGCGTCCGAGGATATTCGTATTGCAAATTTGAAAAGATGCGGTGCGCCCGTATCTATAAAAATAAAACCATACAATTTTAATAAAAACGGTGCGTCCGTAATAACGCAAACATATTGAGATCTTTTTAATAAAGCGGTGTGTACGTTATCAACAGCCAAGTCCTTATACCAAAATAAAATACTTTCCTTTGAAATCAAATTAAATTAAATTACTTCAATATACATTCAATTTATCATTAAATATTCAGTCTTTCATTAAATTGCCGGATAATTCTTTCAATTTCACATCAACATTCAATTTAATTTCAATTTCTGTTAAATTTTCGTAAGCAATTTCTACAAATTCGACTTTAATCAGTTTAAATATTTCTTCTTTGCTTCCTACTACATATGTTTCTTAGAAACCAAAAAATAGTTCCCAGAATTTCAGAACAAGACTCAGATTCCGAAAATTCTGAAAAGTCCAAAAAGTCAGACTCCAATTCCAAATAATTTAATTCCAAATATTCCGATTCCGAAAATCTTGATTTTAAAAGCCCAGTTTCCGAAGGCTCAACCACATATTCGCCCAGTACAATCAAAAACCTTGTTGTTAGACTTTCTTTGCCCGGAGAATTTCACGGATTTGAAGAATTACCCGAAACAAATATTTCAAATCCTCCTAATTCCGATACAAATATGGCGACTCCTGAAGAAAAAAGGACGTTTATCAGCATGTGTGCTGGTATTATGCGTAAAAATTATAGCGGTGAGCCCCTAGGTCTAGAATCTTTCATTAATAAAGTTGAGTTAATCGAACAATTTGTCGACGAAAATTTAACTGGCATTTGTATTTCATATATTAAATCCAAACTCGATGGTAAAGCTCGAGAAGCGATACCAACTCAAGTACTTTTAGTTAATGATATAAAAATAGCACTACGTAACCGTATAAAACCCGACAACTCCAAAGTTGTGGCCGGAAAAATTGCGAATTTATAAGTTAATAACAATAATTACACCGATTTGGCAAAAAGCGTCGAGGAATTGTCTGATGCTTTAGAGCGTTCGCTCATTATCGAAGGGATTACTCAGGCCAAAGCCCATGAAATAGCCATCGACCAAACAGTTAACGTTTACCGATTGAACGCAAAAACCAGTTTAGTCAAATCAATCCTCGCTTCAACCAATTTTTCTGATTCCAAGAACGTAGTAGCTAAACTGATTGTAGAGCAATCAAATGAAATAAAAGAACGCCAAGTTTTAGCACGGAACAATAACAATTTTAGAAATTTTCAAAGTAATAACCGAGGTCGAAACTTCCAACATTAAAGTCGTAACTTTAACAATTATAGATAAAATAGTTCATCTTTTAGTAACAGTAACTATGGCAACAACTTCAATCGCGGCAATCAAAGGCAAAATTTCCATTCCGGCGGCGGAAATTGGAATAGTCTAACAATAATAATAATAGCAACAATAGTCGTACTAGCAATAATAACGGTTCTAACACTTCCAATAATAGAGGTAGAAATGCAAGCGTCCGGGCTTTAAACAGGGAAGCCCCTCAGGAGCGAACACTGAGGGAGGACGAGACAAATTACTAACTGATTCAGCTCACAATTTTTCTTCTAAAAACGTTTATTATTATTTATTTAAGTTAAGAATTATTCCGATTTTATAAAAATAAATATTACTGGTTCTGACAAATTTTGTACATTTCTAGTCGATACACAAGCCGACATTTCGTTAATTAAAATTTCTTCTCTTAATAAAAATTTGTCTATTAATAACAATGATACAATTAATCTTACTGGAGTAACTACAGATACAGTTTCTACATTAGGTACTTTTACAACTAACTTACACTTTTCAAATTTTTATATCAAACATACGTTGCACGTGGTAGACAATGATTTCAATATTCCATCAGATGGAATACTTGGTAAGGATTTTCTAAAAACAAATAAGTGCGATATCAGCTATGCAACAAATTGCATTTCCTTCTGGATAGGCAATGAAAAGATCGCACTTCCCATCCTTCACGGAATGGAAAGTGATACGGTCGTTATACCGCTTCGTTGCGAAGTTTATAGAATTTTCACCTTGGAAAAAGACTCAGAACCACTTTTCGTGGATTCTCAAGAGATATATGACGGTGTTTTCACAGCGAAATGTATAGCTGATACTAGTAATCCGATCATTAAAGTAATAAACACCACAAATAGCGTAAAATACGTAAATAACTGCAACATTCAAACAGAAAAACTTTCTAATTATTACGTTTATAAAATCAATAACCCAGTAAAACAAGATAGTCGTATCAAAGAACTTAAAAGTATTTTAGAAAAACAAATACCTAATTATGCTGAAAATAATCTTGTTAACCTATGTTTACAATATTCCGATATTTTTGCGCTAGACAATGCTAAAATGATAATAAACAATTTTTATGAACAAAAACTAAGACTAAACGATACGACGCCAGTATACATTAAAAATTATCGCCTACCGTATTCTCAACGCGAAGAAATAAATAAACAGGTTAATAAATTATTGGAAAATGATCTGATCGAAAATAGTTGTTCGAATTATAACATTCCCTTTATTTTGGTACCGAAAAAAGACCTAAATGGCCAAAAATCGTATAGAACGTGCGTTGGCTTTAGGGCTGTAAATAAAAAGTTAATTGCCGATAAATTTCCTTTGGCACGTGTAGACGATATTTTGGATAACCTTGGCCGTGCGAAATTCTTTTCTACTTTAGATCTTTTTTCGGGTTTTCACCAAATTGTACTTCACAAAGATTCAAGAGACATAACAGCTTTTAGTACTGACCGCGGAGCTTTTCGATGGAAGGTGTTACCATTTGGTCTAAACGTGGCTCCAAATTCCTTTTCAAGAATGATGTCAATTGCATTTTCTGGTGTTTCACCCAACCAAGCCTTTATGTATGTAGACGATATAATAGTAATTGGATGTAGCGAAGCACATCATCTCAATAATCTAAAAAAAGTTTTCGAAACCTGTAGCCTGTAGGAAGTTCAACTTGCGACTTAACACAAAAAAATATAATTTTCTTCGACCTGAAGTAACTTTCTTAGGGCATAAATGCTCAGCAAATGGGTTGCTACCAGATGATTCAAAAATTGAAGCAATTAAAAGGTATCCTAAGCCACGCGATAAAGATGCTGTCCGAAGATTCGTGGCATTTGCAAATTATTATAGGAGATTCATTCCAAATGTCGCTTCTTTAGCAGCTCCATTGAATCGCTTGAGTAGAAAAAAGGTTGAATTTAATTGGAATACGGCATGTGAGTTAGCTTTCGAAAAACTAAGAAAAAGTCTGATTTCTCCAAAACTATTACAATATCCAGATTTCACCAAAGAATTTTTTATTACGGTCGATGCTTCAAAGTTAGGTTGTGGTGCGATACTGAGTCAAAATCATAATGTTAACGACTTGCCAATCTGTTTTGCTTCAAAATTCTTTAGCAAATCGGAACAAAATAAAGCAATAATAGAATTAGAACTTTTGGCAATATATTTTGCAATAAAGCAATTTCGTGCATATATTTATGGCACTCACTTCAAAGTTAAATCAGATCATCGTCCACTAGTTTATCTATTTAATATGAAAGATCCGTCGTCGAAACTTTCCAGAATCCGTTTGGAATTGTCCGAATATAATTTTACTATAGAATATATTAAAGGAAAATCTAACGTAGGTGCATTATCGCGAATTTCAATTCAAGAACTTAAAAATTCCAATAATCAAATTTTAGCAGTACAGACGAGGTCTATGACGAAACGTCAAGAACAATTACAACAATCGGATGAAGACATAAACGAAGAAAATGTCAAATTACAGGTATTCGACAAGTTTTCATATAATTTTTCCAAGCACATCCATAGGATAAAAAGCCAAATATGTCATGACAACGATAATGATAAAATCAATTTAAAAATATGTGCGCATTTAAAACATAAAAAACTCGAGTTACTTAATATTGTGTGTACTAACAAAATAATGCAATTAGATGAATTACTTTTGAAGCTTGAAAAAGAAGCTGGTAAACACAGTATTAAGCAAGCAGAATGGCAAAAAGATGATCAGTTATTTAAATATTTTTCTATTTCAAATTTTAAAAGTACAGGGAATTCAATTTTAAAAAATTTACAAATAATATTGTCACGGATATTAACATCACTAAGTTATACCATCACTAAGGCGATGCCAAGGCCACGATAAGCAGTATTTACGTCAATAATCAAATCATGTATACACATATATAAGGCAGCCGAAAGATGTCACACACAGATGCATTTACTTATACGCCTATGTATGCGCGAGAGACTGTAAACTACAAACATTCACATCAATAATTCAGTCATTATGTATCTACATAAACGAATAAATAATTGCGTCTACACATATGTCCGTATACGAACATCGGAGCGGCAAAGCACAAACACATGCATATATATTATCTGAGTTGTCACAAGAGAGAGCAATAACTTGTGCTAGTAGTTGTGGCTGGCGATTTTGTAGCCGAAACTAACTAGTAACTTCTGGAAATCGAAGAGCCTAGAAGTATGCAGCGTAAACTATAAAAGCGGGGCAGGCGAGTAAGAAGTAATTCAGTTTGAGTTGAGCTATCAATCAGTTTGATTAAGCACGCGATCTGGCGGCCAATAGTAGAGTTTCATTTGAGTTATCAATCAGTTTGGTTATTAAGCCAGCGAGTAGCAAAGTATAAGTGTTATTGTGAAGTACTTTAATAAAGGCCATTTTTCCATTATTCAATATTGGAGTTATTTATTCAACAGTTTAGTGATTCGAACTTAGCAGAGGATTGCAAATAAGAGGATTTGCAGTAGATTCGTTACAATTGGTGTCAGAAGAGGAATTGTTGAATAAATTCCAGAAGACAACAAGGATATGGCAAAGTTCAGTGAATTAAAGATCCAGCAACTGAAGAAGGAGTTGGAGAGCCGTGGATTGAATACAAGGGGCGTTAAACTCGAACTTAAGGCACGGCTACGAGAGGCAATGTAAGCAGAAGGAATTGATGTGGAAGAGTATGTCTTTCACCTTGATGGCGAGGAGACAACAAAAATTGAAGAGAAAAACGAAACATCGAAGACGGTTACCCGCACAGACTTGAACATGATTTTGGCTGCAATATCTGCTCAAACATCGACAGTGGCCTCTCAAATGGAATCGCAAAAGACAGATATAACATCTCAACTGTCATCTCAACTAGAAGAACAGAAAACGTATATGTCATCACAAATGGAATCACAAGAAACGCGTATTCCAGAAATGTCGACACAGATTACATCGAAGATTGAAGCACAAGAAACGCGTATTTCAGAAATGTCGTCGCAAATGTCATCTGAACTGGAAGAACAGAAGACATATATGGCATCGCAACTGGAAGAACAGAAGACATATATGATATCTCAGTTGGCTCAGCAGTTGAAAGCGCAAGAGGATCGCATATCATCGCAGTTGGAGGGTTTTAGTGAACGACAAGATAAAATGGAAGCTGAGATGGATGCTTTGAAAGATCGGATTCAGCAGTTACAATTAAATCGTCCAGCAGTATCAGCGAGTAATCCAAAGGTAAAAACACCATCCTTTGACGGTTCTGTTCCTTTCCAGGTCTTTAAGCTACAGTTTGAGAAGACCGCAGCAGTGAAAAACTGGAATGTGGAAGATAAAGTTGCCGCACTCTTCGTAGCATTGAAAGGACCAGCTGCCGAAATCTTACAGACTATTCCAGAGTACGAACGGAACAGTTATGACTCATTGATGGCTGCTGTAGAACGGCGAAACGGAAGCGAACACAGGAAACAGATATTTCAAATAGAATTGCAAAACCGCTACCAAAAAGCTAACGAGACTTTGCAGGAGTTTGCTTCAGATGTGGAAAGGTTGGCTCATCTCGCAAATGCGGACGCACCCGTGGAATACACCGAGAGGGTAAAAATCCAGAGTTTTATAAATGGCATACGAGACGTCGAAACAAAGCGAGCTACATACGCAAACCCAAAGCCAACATTCGCAGAAACGGTGTCACAAGCTCTGATTCAGGAAACAGCGTCGCTTCTGTGTAAGCCAGTTTTCAAAGCACGCCGTGTGGAAGTAGAAAGGCCAGAGTGGGTAGACGCAATATTGCAGGCACTGAAAGGATCGCAAAAGCGAAGTGAAAAAGTTATCAAATGCTTCAAATGCGGGAAGTCCGGTCACATAGCACGTCATTGTGATCTTGGTATTAATAGTTCCAACAATGTGGGTGGCCGTAAACGCAAAGCTGGAGGAGATGAGCAAGAGCGAGTAAGAGGTAGAGAGCTAGATCCAGCTATTGAATGTCCTGTGATATCTGTGTCGCAAATTGGTAGAAAATCGAGCAGTCTTACCGTCAGAGGGAATGTGGATGGCAACGAACGAATACTGACTGTAGATACGGGCGCATCTCATTCCTTGATTCGATCTGACTTGGTCAACAGGAGAGTAAAACCGTTACCTGGAGCAAAGTTGCGTACGGTCACTGGCGAGTATAATCAAGTTCAGGGAGAAGTGATATGTGAAGTATTGATTGGGAAGGTCATGGTTTTACACAAATTTGTTGTGGCGGAGATTGTTGATGAAGTTATATTGGGAGTGGATTTCTTGGTTGACCATGACATCAAGATCGATATGCAGAGAAGGGTGATGCGTTATGAGAACCAAGATGTGCCACTTAACTTTAGTTTGGAAAAAGGGTTCAGCAGTAATCGGGTACTGGTGGAGAAGGCTCGACGAAGGCCACGAAATTCAAAGGTAAAGGTTGATGGAACAAGTGGGCCAAACAAATCAAAACCGAAGGTACCTGTGAGAGAAACACTGGCATTGAAAAGCCCTAACGGACGTACTAAAACGAAGAAAGAATGCAAGGGTGGTTTCAAGCCAAGGCACACTACTGTTGTGAAATATGGGAACGATACTGATTATGCGAAGCCAATCCGTCAAGCGCAAGCTCTACGAAGTAGTTCATTGGCCAAACAACAGAGTGTGAAGGAGCGAACCAAGGTATTGAGTGGTACGATGAAACACAGGTACCATGAGAACAATAATTCGAAAGGTTTCTTGGCGGGAGATTTGGTACTGTTATACAACCCTCACCGGCGGAAAGGTGTTCCATCCAAATTTCGGTGCAGTTGGGAAGGCCCTTACAAGGTTGTGAAGAAGATCAGTGATACCATCTACCGCATACAAAGCATTGAGAAACCACGAAGTAGAAGAGTAGTACATTTGGAAAGGCTGGCAACGTTTAGATCGGGAGATTTGTCTGATCGGGACGATCAGACTTAGGTTGAGGGCAGTGTCACGGATATTAACATCACTAAGTTATACCATCACTAAGGCGATGCCAAGGCCACGATAAGCAGTATTTACGTCAATAATCAAATCATGTATACACATATATAAGGCAGCCGAAAGATGTCACACACAGATGCATTTACTTATACGCCTATGTATGCGCGAGAGACTGTAAACTACAAACATTCACATCAATAATTCAATCATTATGTATCTACATAAACGAATAAATAATTGCGTCTACACATATGTACGTATACGAGCATCGGAGCGGCAATGCACAAACACATGCATATATCTTATCTGAGTTGTCACAAGAGAGAGCAATAACTTGTGCTAGTAGTTGTGGCTGGCGATTTTGTAGCCGAAACTAACTAGTAACTTCTGGAAATCGAAGAGCCTAGAAGTATGCAGCGTAAACTATAAAAGCGGGGCAGGCGAGTAAGAAGTAATTCAGTTTGCGTTGAGCTATCAATCAGTTTGATTAAGCACGCGATCTGGCGGCCAATAGTAGAGTTTCATTTGAGTTATCAATCAGTTTGGTTATTAAGCCAGCGTGTAGCAAAGTATAAGTGTTATTGTGAAGTACTTTAATAAAGGCCATTTTTCCATTATTCAATATTGGAGTTATTTATTCAACAGTTTAGTGATTCGAACTTAGCAGAGGATTGCAAATAAGAGATTTGCAGTAGATTCGTTACAATATTAATAGAACCTGTCGAAACAGTTACGGACAACGACAAAAAACTTAAATTAATGGAAATTTACCACAATGACCCGATATCAGGAGGTCACTGCGGAAATAAAAAGCTTTACGCAAAAATATGTACAAAATATTATTGGAAAGGTATGACCCGTGATATTGGCACATACGTCAAAAATTGCAAAAAATGCCTTTTGAATAAAGTCAAGCCAAAAACCAAAGAAAATTTGGTGCTTACACCAAAACCCTGCAAACCTTTCGATGTCGTCTTTATAGATACAATAGGACCTTTGCCTGAGTCTAATAATGGGAATAGGGTCGCGGTTACCATTATGTGCGACATAAGCAAATAAAAAAAAATAAATGTAAGACGCGATAACCTCCGAAGAGATCTAAGGCCGAGCTTCTCTTCCAATTTGCGTCGTGCTCCTCTTGATTTTCCCTACAAATTGGCCGGACGGGACCTACATGTTTTATGCCGACTCCGAACGGCATCTGCAAGGCAGATGACTTTTCACTGAGAGCTTTTCATGGCAGAAATACATCCGGAGCGCTTGCCAAACACTGCCGAGGGGCGACCCCGCTTAGTAAAATTTTCTTCTAATTGAAAAACTTATTTCTAAAATATTGATGTTGCTTTTCCCGGGGTGCGAACCCAGGGCATACGGTGTGGCAGGCGGAGCACGCTACCATCACACCACGGTGGCCGCCAGACCTAAGCAAATACCTAGTTACAATATCAATCCCTGATAAGACAGCGAAAACAATTGCAACTGCCATTTTTAAAAGCTTCATCCTCATTTATGGCATAATGAAATCAATTAAAACCGATTTAGGAACCGAATATAAAAATGAAATTTTCTCTGAATTAACTAAACTCCTAAAAATCGAACATAATTTTTCTACAGCTTACCATCATGAAACCCTAGGTACAATTGAAAGAAATCATCGGGTGTTTAATGAATATTTACGAGCTTTTCTAAATGATAACTTCCCCGAATGGGACGTTTATTTGAAATATTTAACATTTTTGCATAATACAACTCCTAGTACAGTTTTTGATAATGGATTTGCTCCATACGAATTAGTATTCGGTAGAAATGTTACCTTACCAAATGAAGTTCAAAAGGAACAAACGATCCAATTTACAATGTTGAAAATTATGCAAAAGAAGTAAAATATAGACTACAAAAAACGCATAAAATAGCAAAAGATTTAATTAATAAACATAAAATTAAAAATAAAGATCTATATGATAAGAGGGCGCGTCCGTTAGCAATTAATATAAACGATAAGGTAGTAGTACAAAAAGAACCTAGAAATAAACACGAAAGCATTTACCCAGGACCATATATAGTCATAAAAATTGATGGAGTTAATGTCACGGTTTTAGATGAAATAAATAAAAAGGAAAAAACCGTTCACAAAAACCGAATCAATAAGGTAAACTGAAAAAATTTTTTTTCTCATACAAATTTACAAACTAGCTTGTAACTAATTTTAAATTTCCAGTACTCTGTTATTGAAGCATGAAATATCAAATTAAAATTTATATTAATATACGAAAGCAAAAATATCAATTTGCATGTGAATAAAACCAAATATTAATATGCACGCACTATTTGTAATAAATATACATAATACATTAATTTAGTGCAATAGAAATTAGAAAACAAATTACATTTAAGTAATTGAATTAATGTTAACAAAAGTTCGTATGTAAAAGGGAAACTTGTTCTGGTTGAACGAATGAGAAAAAAGGGGAGGAACACCCTAATATCATACATTCATTCAACCAAAACAATTTGAAAGTATTGAGAACAAGAAGAATATGATAAATCTGATCAACTTGTCAGATTCTTCTTTTTCTAAGGAAGGGTGGTATAACCGCACTGCGTTACCCGCCTTTACGCAAAAATACACCCCTGCGTGCAAGTGGCATCGCTGTCAGCTGTTGCTGAACAACAATGCCAATTGCACTCAGCAGTGGCAATTGCATTCAGCTATATGGAAAAATGGCAACGCAGCGTGGGTATATTTTACAGTTGAGATAGAACCGGCAAATTACATACACGCTAATTAAATTGAGAAGTAAGTGAATAGAAATTAAAATCAAAGTTAAAGGCAGCAACTAGAAACTAAGATCTGAACGTGTAAAGAACAAACTCCCTTTAAATAAAAACAATTAAATTTAAAAATTTAAAACAAACATTTATTTAAAAGGGAACAAAGGAAAAAGTAAGTGTGGTGTATAAAGCAGCGAGTGTGTGTGTGAACAACAAATTTCATGGTGCCCACGATGAGTACCTTTCAAGATATATGAAGACAGATCGTTTTGGAGTTTCGGCCCAACAAACAAGCAATCATTGAGCGAGACGCCGAGTTTCGTTTTACGTGAAGAATTAAATACCGTTCTTAGTTTTGTGGTTAAACTTGAGTCTTTGTATACACCGTGGTGTGGAATATAACATACAGGTTGTGGTTCACTGGCTTCCTTAATAGGTTCCATATGACCGAGCTTAAGATACTTGGACATGAACTCATCATAAAGCGTTTTGAGATAATCAGAATTGCGAAGGTGGATGTTTTGATGATTGTAAAGTTTTAAAGCATCATATTTAGTATCTGCAAGCACAGACAGATCAGCTGATGGTTTAAATGGGTAGCGAGCAATATAGCGGGCGGATCCGGTCCGGCGTACTGTACGTTGGAAAATTTCTTCACAATAAATTTCATCAAGGGTTTTCTTCGATAACGATTCAATGTCTTCGCATGCATTAAAAATGTCCAAAGAGATTTGTTGGAGACATGAGTCCAAATTTAATTGACCTATAAATTGTAGTATACAATGATTTCACAAAATTTATTTGTAACATGAAGTATTGAAATATTACCTATTTTTAAGATACTTACCTTTTGCTAAAAATACTTACCTAATGAAATATTAACTATTTTTAAGATACTTACGTTTGCTAATATACCAAACTTTTGCAAAAATACTTACCTAATGAAATACCCTGCAAATATGTTAAAATACTTACCTTAATGAACCACCCTCTTAACAAAGAATTTATAAATTTTTGTGTATTGTAAGTACCGTGCACTCAACTTCGTACATTCCTTTTACATACATACGAACATATAAATAGTTACCGTTTCCTAGCTGCGCAGGAGGCTGAAAATTTTACTGCTTAATATGTAAGTTTAGTTCGCTAATTACCGTCGATCGATCCGCCAATATTCGCAGAATATTTAGTGCTTGTGAAAGTTCAGTGAATTTCTTTAAATAAAGTTGTATTATATTTGGTGAAGGAAGTGCCGTGGGTTTTAATTTGGAAAGGAAGATTACTGAAATTCCCTACCCATATACCATGAATCTTATCCATGGTCCTTCGAGCCTGAGTGTGCTGTGTATGTTGTTGTTGTTGTTGTTGGCGTACCACTTGTGCAGGTATACTGCTCGTGGCTATAATAAACTCTGCTGCTTCCTTATGCAAATTTGCCTCTGTGCCCTTTTTCGAGCGCTTTTTCTTGTAGGTATGTGTGTTTATACGCTATGTGTGTCCGTGCCCTAGACGGGTCACTTTAACTTATTTTTTCCTCTCGAGGAAAATATTTCATAAAGCAATCAACAAGTTAGAAAAATTCTGCGGAAAGTGGTGGGGAATAGCGGAGACGGATCACTCTGAAAGCAGTCTCAAGACGTATTTGGAGGAACTCAGCAAACTTGTAGACGCGGTAGAAGCTGCATACGAAGCGGTACACCTGAGCAGAACTGAGGAAAAATCCAGGACGGCATGCGAGGAGACATACGACGGCACTCTCGACACAGCGATGCACTCAAAGCTCAGGATCAACGAGTTGATTAACACCCACCAGCCTAATCAACAAACAGTAAACTCCATACAACAAGCTCATACCCCTCTCAGCATCAACCCTGTCTAAAAGTTCCCGCATGCGACACCGAAATCTTCTATGGTGGATATGAAGACTGGCCGTCCTTCCGGGATATGTTTACTGCGGTCTACATAAATCACTCTAAATTATCTCAGGCCCAGAAACTCTATCACCTGAGGGCAAAAACCCGTGGAAAAGCAGCCCTTATTATTAAAAAATACCCCCTTAACGACCAAAACTTTGACTTGGCCTGGGGAGTACTCAAGTCCCGCTACGAGAATCGTAGAATTCCCGTAGACAATCAATTAAAACCCCTATTTAATATGCCCATAGTTTATTCTGAAAATTGTGAAAGAATTCAAGAAATTCAAACCACCATAAATACCTGTATCTCGACCCTAAATGCGAGCGATGTCTCAACTGATAACTGGGACCCCATCTTCGTATTCTTATGCTCATCAAAACTACCTGATGAAACCCTGGCACTGTGGGAACAATCACTCGACTCTAGGAAAGAACTTCCACTTTGGTCGGAGATGGTCAAATTTCTCACGACAAGGTACGAAGTAATAGAAAGACTTGGTACGTATAGGCCGAGCAAAACCCGTAACCCCAACTCTAGCTTCACCCACAGATCCTCAACACCCCAAACCTCATCGAACTTTAGGAATAAGACCCAAACATTCCATGTGGACTCGAAGAGACAAACCTCATGCAAACTCTGCAATCTGAATCACTCATTAATGAGCTGTTTAAAATTCAAAGATCTCTCAACCCAAGAGCGAAGCAAATTCGTAAAAGAAAACAATTATTGCACAAATTGTTTAGCTTGCTCTCACTTGGAAAGAGATTGTGGTAGCAATTTCACATGCGTGTATTGCCAAAAACGACATCACTCGCTACTCCACTTCCAAGGAAAATCCCAGCCAGACGGCAGACCCAGGAAGCAGAGGAACAGGACGCACACAACCCCTCAAGGTCTGCCACCTCCAGCTGAAGACCCGAACAGGGCGTCAACCTCAAAAGAGGCCAGCCAAACCCAAGCCACTCAAAACCCTTTTAAGAAAAACTCAACCTCAACTCACTTCGCGAGTAGTAGCGAAACTACTCTTTTACCCACAGCTTTAGTCACGGTGAAAGCAAATGGCGAACACCACAAGATCCGTGCACTAATAGATCAGGGTTCGGAAAAGACATTTGTAGCATCTCGAATCCAGAAGCTCTTGAAACTACCAACCAAGAAAACCCATTATAAGATCTCGGGAATGGGCGGATCGGTAGTTCAAAACTCCAACCAGATCTGCGAGATAACACTCTGCTCGTCGGATCTCAAAACAAAAATAAAAACCCAAGCGATATTATTGCCTAAACTGACTCATTTCTTACCCAGCATTAAAGTGTCAAAAATAGATTTGCAAGAAATTTCCACATGGCCACTCGCGGACCCTAATTGTTTTACCCCTTCGAGAATCGACATGGTTATAGGTAGCGATCTCACACCCCATATAATACTCCAGGGGCTACAAGCCAACGTAAGTGGTTCCTTGTTAGCCCAAAATACAATATTTGGGTGGATACTCAGCGGGCCTATTAAAGAACAAGTGAACGCATTCTGCACCCAAGTTATTGAAAACCCAAACGACACCCTTATTACATTATTGCAGAAGTTCTGGCAACAGGAAGAAATACCTGACACCCAAGCCCTTTCGGAAGAGGGCCAATTTTGCGAGGAACTCTACCGAGAAACCACTCACCGCCAGGAAGATGGCCGATATGTGGTAAAACTTCCATTTAAAAAGGAATTCCCCAGTGCCCTTGCCCTTGGACACTCGAGAATTGCAGCACAGCAGCAATGCATCAGCGTCGAGCGATCCTTGGAGAAAAGACCAGAATTAAGAGAAAAATACTCAGAAGTTTTGGAGGAATACCTCGCCATGGGCCATATGGAGGCAACTTCATCACGCGAAGTCATCGAGAACGGAAAGTACTCGTTGTTCTACCTCCCCAACCACGCTGTCTTAAAACCCGACAGCAAAACAACAAAAGTACGCGTCGTTTTCAACGCGTCTAGAACTACCCACTCTGGCAACTCGTTAAACGATGTGTTGCACACAGGCCCCATACTCCAAAACGACTTAATGCTCGTCCTACTCAAATGGAGATTTTTTAAGTACGTATTTAACGGCGACATCGAAAAGATGTACCGCCAAATACTCGTTCATAAAGAAGATCAAAATTTTCAAAGAATTCTCTTCCGAAGATCTCCACAGCTACCGATGGAGGACTTCAAATTAAAGACAGTGACGTTTGGCGTCAACTGTGCCCCATATCTCGCGATACGGACTCTGCACTAACTCGCAGAAGACACAAAAACCCACCCACCCACTCGCCTATGATATATTGCTACACGAAACCTACGTAGACGATATACTTTCGGGCGAACACAGTATACAGTCCGCTCACGACTCTCTACACCAGGTTATCGAAGCGTTGAAATCAGCCCGTTTTCCACTCAAGAAAATAACGGCAAATCACCCAAAATTATTGAAATCAATCCCGAAATCTGATCTCCTTGATGAAGATTTTCTCAAGTTTCACGACGCAAGCTCAACTAAGACTCTCGGCATAAAATGGAATGCTATAACTGACTCTTTTTCGTACTCGTACGACCCCATCCCTGCAGAAAACTCAAAAACTAAGCAACAAATATTGTCGGCGGTCGCAAAATTGTTTGACCCGGCAGGATGGATATCGCCAATAATGATACTAGCCAAGACTCTCCTCCAGCAACTCTGGTTAGAAGGAACTGACTGGGATGAACAAGTCAAACCCAGCGCTTTCCACAAATGGAACACATTTCGCGAAAATCTCTCCGCGATAAATGAAATTAAAATCCCTCGATGGGTTGAATTTTCACCCAATAAACCCTTTCAGATGCATGGATTCTCAGATGCATCTGAGAAAGCATTCTGCGCTTGTGTGTACCTGCGAGTGCAGAATAGCAAGGACAAGTTTTCTACTCACCTACTCGTGGCGAATAGCAAAGTGGCTCCCGTGAAAACCGTGAGCCTGCCTCGTCTAGAACTCTGTGGAGCAGTACTACTCACAAAATTAATAAAACAAATTCGCTCACACTTAACTCTGACTCCACATGACCTGTTTCTCTGGTCGGACTCCGCTATCGTACTAGCATGGCTGGAAAAACCCCCACATACCTGGAAGACCTACGTGGCAAATAGAACCTCACAAATTCTGGAAAACGTGAGTAACGCCCCTTGGAAACACGTACCCAGTGGAGATAATCCAGCAGATCTTGGTACCCGTGGATGTACCCCCAAGGATCTAGCCGAATGCTCCCTTTGGTGGAAGGGCCCAGAGTGGTTGGCCAAATCCCCAACGTCCTGGCCCAAACCAGTGACACAAACCCCTACTCCACCGGAACAAAAACGCACTCAAGCATTTCATGCTGTAGATATGCCTGATCTACTCGAACGCTTTTCTTCCTAATCAAGAGCTCTACGAGTCGTTGCTTATATGTACCGATTTATACACAGAGCACAAGGTCTTGATACTTTGAAAACGATCACGATAACCCAAGAGGAAGTTCATCAGGCGAAAGTTCGTTTGATCCTGTTGACGCAACATAAATACTTCTCTGCCGAAATTGCAGATTTACAGTCCAACAAACCACTCCACAAAAAGAGTTCATTGTTAAACCTAAACCCTATGCTCGACGAATAAGGCATAATGCGGGTGAATGGTCGGCTCGCAAAAGCCAATCTTAGTTACAACGAGCGTTATCCCATTATAATTCCCGATAACTCTCGGTTTTGCTATTTACTCTTAGAATTTATTCACTCTACCTTGTTGCATGCCGAAAAACAACTGATGATCCGCATGATACAACAGGAATACTACATCCTCGACTCAAACAAAAGGTGAAGAAGTGCATATTCCATTGTAAGATATGCACGATCTACAAACAACAGGCTAAATCCCAAATAATGGCCGCACTCCCTCAGGAAAGGTCCACATACTCTCTCCCATTTCACACGACCGGTATTGACTTTGCTGGACCTTTTCTCGTTAAAACATCAATCTTACGGAAGGCATCTTACTCAAAGGCATACGTTTGTGTATTCGTATGTTTCTCAACAAAATCAGTCCATCCTGAAGTCTGCTCAGATCTGACGACCGCTGCCTTTAAAGCAGCATTTGCAGTCCGTTACTCTCCCTAACTGAACCCAACTCTGAAAATCTGTCACTCACAAAAAAATGGCAGAAACTGCAAGTCCTACACCATCAGTTTAGTACGCGTTGGAAAAATGGATATCAAGCGAATAAGCGGACCAAATGGAAGACTCAGCAGACAAACGTCAGAGAACGGGATCTAGTCGTCGTCAAGGATGACCTTCTTCCGCCCAATGATTGGCGACTTGGACGCATCAGTCGACTCCACCCTGGCTCGGACGAAAACGTTCGAGTAGTAGATGTCCGGACTCAAGACGGAATATACAAACGCCCCATAGCAAAATTGTGTGTACTTCCCCTAGCAGAATAAACTCTTCAACCTCACCCTATATATCTCTCCAAACCGTGTCAACTCTAGGGATTCATATCACAGCCCACTCTCTACACCCATACTCACTTGACCCCCTTTTATTTTGACTTCTCTTTTCAGGCCACAGTATGGAAACTTCAGCACCTGCCGGCTGTGTTGCCAAAGGCATTCGTTGCGCTACTGCCATGCGTTTATGGCTATGACCCCTGACGAACGCTATGAGTCGGTGCGGGCTCACAAATATTGCATAAATTGTTTGGCAACATCCCATGTTACGGGCGCATGCAGCTCCCCTGATAGCTGCCGCCGATGTGGCCTCGCTCACCACACGCTGCTTCACCGTGAGCGGCCAAAGGAAGAACGCCGGGAACGATTCAACAATAAACCCCAGACTCCAGCCCCGAAAACGAAGACAACAAAAAGGACTGTAATTTTAAAACCAAAGAAGAAACGGGCAGACAATAATCCCACTCAGAAGCGCTTGAGGAACTTGTTTTCAGCAGCGGTTAACACTTTGGAGGAGATTCAGAAGTTGCTGCTTCCCTCATCGGAGCAGGCCGGCCGCCATGTTGGAGACATGAGCCCAAATTTAATTGACCTATAAATTGTAGTATACAATGATTTCACAAAATTTATTTGTAACATGAAATATTGAAATATTAACTATTTCTAAGATACTTACCTTTTGCTAAAAATACTTACGTAATGAAATATTAACTATTTTTAAGATACTTACGTTTGCTAATATACCAACCTTTTGCAAAAATACTTACCTAATGAAATACCCTACAAATGTGTTAAAATATTTACCTTAATGAACCACCCTCTTAACAAAGAATTTATAAATTTTTGTGTATTGTAAGTACCGTGCACTCAACTTTGTACATTCCTTTTACATACATACGAACATATAAATAGTTACCGTTTCCTAGCTGCGCAGGAGGCTGAAAATTTTACTGCTTAATATGTAAGTTTAGTTCGCTAATTACCGTCGATCGATCCGCCACTATTCGCAGAATATTTAGTGCTTGTGAAAGTTCAGTGAATTTCTTTAAATAAAGTTGTATTATATTTGGTGAAGGAAGTGCCATGGGTTTTAATTTGGAAAGGAAGATTACTGAAATTCCCTACCCATATACCCTGAATCTTATCCAAGATTTAATTAACTCGTTAAGCTGAGCAGCCGCTGTTGCACAAAAGCTTGTGCGCAATGGAGCCCTAAATTGAGAACAGCGTCCGTGTATGACCCACCATAAGTGAGTATTCTGCGCCACTGGGGAGCTAGGAGGCGACTGTTTCAATTCTTTACGAAGAAACTGCCCATAAATATCCGCTCTCAAGATAAAATCTACTGGTCCAGGCTCAAAGAAGTTGGGATTGGCAAGGTTCAGATCGCAAAGATTAAAGAAAGGGAGTGCTTTGAATTTCCTGACTTAAACGCGGTAAAACTATCGCCGTACTTTCAATGTAGAAATCTAGTTCTTGGATTGAACAAACATTAAATTCGGCGAAACTTGGAGAGACCACAGCATTCTTACATCCAATTACAGTTATTGGAACCTGCACGCGTCGTCGACGAAGGTGCAGTCGCTGTGCTGCATATTCCTACACTACAGGGCTCAGTGTTGTTGTTGGTGTAGGGTTTTCATCACAGGTGCGGACATGGCGAGTACTAATGCCGGAGGTATTTAGACCCTCATGTAGCATGGTGTGGTGTTTTTTTGCATTTTTGGCAAGTACAAGCCGATGTGCATTCGCTGTACCCGTGGCCACCCTTTAGGCAGTTCTGGCAAACTTAATTTTTTTGAACGAAGTTGAGCTTATGAGCTGCTGATAGTTTGCGGAATTTGGGACAAAATATAAGTATGTGCTTACCTGAACAAATACCGCATTGACCGACGCCACTGAAGTGACTGCGGACTGGTAATGCTGATGTTATTTTAGTTCCGGTGTCCTTTTGTTTTGACTTCGGAGAAACCCCCATCGATTAAAGACCTTGTACGCGACTCTCTAAAAACTTAACTAGCTCTGCATACGTTGGAATGCGATTTGGTGATTCAAGTGAAATTTCCCAATCTCTGACAGTGTTAGGATCAAGTATCATAAATATGAGCCAGTCATCCCAGTTTGAGGTTGGACATTTCAAATGCTGAAGTGCCCTAACCACTTCAGAAACGCTGTTTAATATTTTACGTATGAATGCAGCAGATCCAGTTAGTGAGCAAGGCAGATAGTTCTTTTAAATACATTTTTACGAGTCGTCTTTTGTTATCATATCGTTGGCATAGCGCATCCCATGCAATATTAAAATTACTTTCAATTACAATGATATTTTTCATCAGGGCTTCTGCTTCGCCGCATGTACTGCTCTTGAGGTAATGCAGGCGCTGTACATCGGACAACTATTTATCACCAATTACAATAGCAGTAAACATATCTTTATATTGCAACCAACCCTGAAGCGTGCCATCGAATTTTGTTAGTTCAATTTTCGGCAAAATTGATATTGCACATGAAGATCCAGACGTTGAGAGCAATTCGATTGAGTCATTCAATTCACCCACTGCTTCGCAATAAGCAGCTTCGATTGAGTTGAAATGACTCTCAGCTTGCATATTTTCCAGTTGCGCTTCATTTTCTTCAGTTGCTCCGATATTACGAACTTCTTCATATATCGCATTATATTTTTCCTAGTAATCTCCAAAAAAACCCTTCCTCGCAAAAAAGTAACATTTTGCCTGCTTTGTCTTGGATACCTTATTGGTTTTAATAGAAAAATTCTAGATGTACTTAGCAAAGGCTTCTTCTTTTTTAAGCGCCATGTCTTATGCAAGGTTATGTAGAATCTTGATGTTGGATAATTATGCTGTATGTAAAGTATGTACACCGTATTCCCCGCAAGGGATGTCAAATAAATGTTAGAGATGTTGGCTTCAACAACGTTTAACGCAGTTAAATAAAAGAATACGATGTAACTTTGTTACTATACTCCAATATTTTATTTCAATTATTTTACTTGTACTAAGAGCATGTGTGTTACGCAATGTAGATAAGCACAAGACAAACAAATCAAAATCAAAACGACATTATATTGATGGATAACTAAGAATGACAAGAGAATGATATAAAGCAGATATGCTAGAGTTGCCATCTCGCCATTGAGTCGTGCTTAATTCTTAACAGAGCCTGTTAGTCACATTTGACACTGAGCGAAAATGATGGTGTGCATAACGTGTCATAGATAAATCCTAAGATGGATATATGGACTGCGGTTTAGGAGCTGAAAGCTTCTCAGCAATTTTAGCTGTCGCTGTCAGCCCAGTTTCAAACTCGGCTAGTATCTTCCAAGCAGAAGTCCTGGGGTTGTTGCTGTTGTTGTATTAGCGATAAAGACTCTCCTCGAAGGCCTTGGAGAGTGTTGTCGATGTTGGTGGTCCCTTGCCGGATATAGATCCGGCAAGTTCCGGTAACAAAGCACCATTAAGGTACTAGCCCGACCATCTCGGGAACGATTTATATAACCACATTAAACCTTATAGGACACTCCGCCCTCCGCATCCCATCCATGAGGAACTTGGGGTAGCCAGAGCCTCGGGTGTTAATCAAACAGGATTCGCCACGGGTAGGTGAGGCTGAAAATTGGGTTGGAGAAATTATATATTACGCTGGCCACCCCTTGAATCAATTTGGTATTTTAGTCGCTTCTTACTACAAGTATACCCAGCGTGGGTATATTCTTAGCCCCCTAACCGGCTGGGTCTCAGAAGTCCTGGGGTCTTATCCTGTACCTATATTCGAACACAAATGCGTTTCAAAAGCTTTCAAATAAAAAAATAATTTTTTCCAAAAAATTTTTTTTAATCCGTAACAAATTTCTGTCTAATAGAGGTACATAATAACACATCTGAGTACTTACTCATGACGCTTAAATCCCCCATAACTTCGTTTAAGATCGTCAGTAGCTGAAAGAGGTCACTTTAGGCTGCAGCTAAATATGCAACATGCACCGATGGATGCAGCATAGGTGGTCGAGATGATCATTTAAGAAAATAAATCTGTAGGATCATTGCCACAATCACTGGCCACTGGCCTGCATGAAGAACCAACAGAGATCCTTTTGCAGCATTGGCATGAGCTGCGTCGAGGAGAGCTGCAAAGAAACATTCACGTACTGATTTTAGCTATGCCCAGCTTGAGCACACGCTAGGTTTCAAACTATTGGCAGTTACACACAGCCGGAACTTCCGGAAGTTGCTTAGTACTCCGTAAACGAGATCTGGAAGTTCAAATGGCTACATGGGTAACATTTAATGATTAAACCATGATGTAGGCCTACCACCCTTCGACTAAAAAGTTGCTTCTATCACTAAAAAGAGAGGACTGTAGACTCATGACGGGTATTCTGAATGGACACTACCTTCTGGCTTCACATTCCTTCAAATTAGGCTTGGTCAGTGTTAGCATATGTAGGACGTGCGGGTTGGAGGAGAAAACGATCGCGCTCGGGCCCTGCGCTTGCCAGGCTAAAACTCCAGCTATTAGAAGTGATACAGCTGTCAGATATAGATGTAGCAAGTGGCATACGTCCTAGGTAGCTTCTAGTATTTGCCAAGAGGACGGAGTTATTTTATAACATAGGTCCATAGGGTTACAACAACAACAACAATAAACTTCTGGTAATTCTACGGACTCATTCAGTCTATGTGAGGTCCTCATAGATTGGTCAGTTAAACTTTACCTAAATTAACCTAGTTCCGAAATCCGAAGTTAGTTCTAAAACGGCTCGGAGTGATTTCGAAATTGTTCCGAAATGATCCCTCCAAGTAAACCGAACACAGTCCCGACTGTACCCCTGAATCATCCTGAATTGACACCGAAAACAATACCTAAATGTCGTTTGGGTCATCCTAAATAAACCGCAAAATACTCCCGAAATTATCTAATAGACAACTCTTACGTTAAATTATTACAGGCAATTTTATTTTCACTGGCGTATAGTCATAGTCAAAATAAAATATATTTTAAATTTAGTTGCAGCTTTTTGACATAATTTTCTATGAGCTAACAATAAATCCCCTTCAATGTTGGTCGCCTTGTTGTGGAGAAGGGGCAAGGTCGGTTGTATAAGTTCCTTACCCCCGGTATGCTGGTTCTGCCGGGGGATGACTAACCATTCCACGCAAACTTGTGGGAACTGTATGCCCAAAGCAAACAAAGATAATAAAAAGGAGGGGGAGAAAGGGAGCGTTCTGGCAACGCTCTTTGAAGACGATCTTCTGGCGACACCAACAAACTCCTGGGGGAGCTCCACCTGAAGGAGCTGTGTCGTCAATCCTCGGAAGGCGCGCAGGCGAGTCTTAACCCAATGATCAGGGTGGCTCAAATTAACCTGCAGCACACAAAAGTCGCCTCGGATAACCTGCTGGTCCTCCTCAGGGAGGGGGCATTGATGCCTGCCTTGTGCAGGAACCATGGGTCTTGGGGTCACAGGATATGGGCCTAAGGATCCGAAACTATAACGATTTTACACACATGGAGAAGGTAAACCGAATGCTTGTATCCTCGTTAGGGATACAATTAATGCTTTCTTTTTACCTAATTTCAGTAGTAACGACGTTGCTGTGGTCAAGGTCGAGTCAAGAAGCGGCCGAAGCATGACAGTCGCCTCGGGCACGATCGGCCAGCTCCTCCAGAGGAGGTAGCTCAAATGGTAGCACAAATAGCCAAGAAGGCGACGGTCGTGATGGGTTGCGACGCCAACGTAAGGCACGCGGTTTGGAGAGCAGTGAGATAAACGACCGGGGTGAGTCTCCGTTTGAATTTATATTAGCTAACAACCTTTACGTATTTAACAAGGGCAGCTCTCCCACATTTAGTTTTCCGAGTACGGTGAACTACCCGGGGTGGGAGGAAGTCCTTGATATAACACTAAAATCTGACTCCTGGGAGCTTACGGTTAGAAACTGGGAGGTGTCGAAAAAACTTTCCCTGTCGGATCACCGGTTGATCCTTTTCAATATAGACTGGGAAAAAGAAGTAAGTCAGCCGCACAGAAACACTAAACGGAAGTCATGGAGCCTATTTGACAAGTCAGTGTTAGGCTCCATAGAAGTAGGACGCCTATTCAATCTACAGACAGTCTTGACGATCGTGTCCGGTCTCTGGGGACAAGTTTTCAGGTGACCTTTAAAACCGCGCTACATGAAGTAGTTCGAACGGTGGAAAAGTCCCTTCATCACAAGCAGTTCACTCTGGCTGCGTTTGTTGATGTGGAAGGCGCGTTTAACAATGTAAGAGCCGAAGCGATTGAGGCGCCCTCGGTAGGGCAGGGGTTGAAGAGCCACTGCGGCTTTGGATTTCTACCCTGCTTGGTAACCGCGAAATAGCAGAAGAGCTAGGCGGAGCTAGTGTTGGCAAGCTGGTATACAGAGGGAAAACTTAACGCAAAGGGGGGGGATCGTGGCGTATACCGACGACGTGGCGATCTTGGCGTAATGAGCGAAATCATGGAAAGGGCCTAGGCTAAACTCAGAAGGTGGGCACAGGGATGTGGCCTTAGGTTAAATTCCGATAAGACGGACCTGTTTCTCTTCACGAGGAAGTACAAGCCACCTGCCTTCAGACTACCATTCTTAAATGGTCAGCAACTAAACCTGTCATCGAGTACCAAGTATCTGGACTAACAATTGACTGCAAGTTGAATTGGAAAGTATGCATCGCAGAGCGGGTACGGAAGGCCTGCATCGCCTTCCATGCCTGCAAATCAATGTTTGGTAAGAAATGGGGACTCAAGCCAAGCATGGTACTTTGGGTGTACGAGGCGGTGGTGCGACCGGTGCTTACCTTTGGTTCCATGGTCTGGTGGGAAGCTCTAAGTAAGAGCTACTATCTCACCAGCCTGCAAAAAGTCCAGCGCACTGCGTGCGTTGGTGCCATAGGGGCCGGACGCAATTGCCCCACAGCTGCTTTAGACCCCACTGCTTTTATAATTAGCATTTAATGTCATTAACTATTTTCTTATTTGAATTTGTTACTTTTTATATTGTACTACTTGGAAAATTGTACGTATTTATAAGAAAATAAAGAATATACAATACATACATACATACATACATACATACCCCATTTTGCACCTGCTTCCTATCGACTTGCATATATTTTGTACATCGTCACAAACCGCACTGAGACCCAGGGAGCCTGGGTGTTGAAAGGATACTTAGCAAGGACATAGTAGTATCCTAAAGAAACTTACGGATGGTACATGTAGTACCGAGACAAATTACTACCCTCGCAAACTGAAGTTTGAGTACGGTTGTAATATTGTCATTCCAAGCACGAACGAGTGGAAGGTAAGGGTCGACGACATCCAAATCTACACTGACGGCTCCATGACGGAATCGGGAGTCTTCTCTGAGTCCCTAGATTTGTCTGCATCATTCAGACTACCATCGCACTGCAACGTGTTTCAAGCAGAAATCCTCGTGATTTGGCAAAGTTGGTAAAGTTTGCATCCTGTCGGATAGCCAAGCAGCGATAAAAGCGCTTCATATCCCAGTTATCTACCAATCTAGAACTACGCGTTATCTCAGGTCCCGGGTCATAGGGGGATAGAGGGTAACGAGAAGGCCGACGAGCTAGCACGCAGGGGCTCATAGGAGATGAACGAAGAAATAACCAGTGCCAAATTAGGCATACACTTAGCAGTAGCCAAGGGGAATATCCAAAGCTTCTACTTGAAGAAACCGCAAACAAAGTGGAACAGAATCACCACCTGTGCAATATCAAAATCCATTTGAAAAGAGGACGAGAAGTCTTCTGAACAAATCCAGGGCTAACACACGCAAACTGATAGCAGTCTGCACCGGCAATTGGGCAGTAGGTACGCATGCGGAAAAGATGGGCATTCCATATAACGACTACTGCAGAAGCTGCAAAGATCCAAAAGCCAAGGAGACAGTAGAACACTTTATGTGTAAATGCCCGGCTCTAGTTAGATCCCGGCTAAGGTTTCTTGGAACCCCATTTCTAGAAGCCCTCAGAGGGTTATCTGTGATAGCAATCCCGAATATTCTTAATTTTATCAACAACTCTGGCTGGTTGTAGTACATTTACCGTAACATTCCGTGGGTTTTTAGACGAGTTACATGGCATCAAACGGCTTTAAATAGCTACTTAGGCGACCAGGGTCGTAGGCATTCCACCTAACTACCTAACAATAAATACTTTTCACTAATTATGAATAATATCCAAGGACGTAGGATAATCATGTTTCTACACGATAATGGTATTTTGATTTCGTCTTACAGGAAAAGCAACAGACGAGGAACAAAAGGCAAAAGCTTCAGAGGAAAATTTAGCAAGCTTAAAGCAATGTACACACAAATTAGGGATGAACACATTAATTTATTGAGGCAGGGAAAAGACAAATATCGAAGAAATAAATCAAGCTAGTGTTAAATACAATTTTGCCAAAAGTGTTGCTAGAAACGATGTGACTTGGGGGTGGGGTAGGCGGGCGTATGGCCTTGAAGCTTTAATGTGGTCTTAATAATCGTGCCCAACATGGTCGGGCTAGTACTGTAGGGTTCCTTTTAATGCATTATAAATTTTACTTTAACTTTATATACTTTGTAATTTCTTTAGTTTATTCAATAATTTTCATTATTTTGATTTTTCTATAATCAAAATTTTCCATTCAGGTGGAAAAATTTAAAAATATTGTATACGCATACATTTAGGCGTATTATTTAATTAAATAAAAGAGTTTTGTTATTGATATTAGAGAAAAATTGCAAAGTTTACAAACGGCCACTCAGCCATATGAATGCCCGCTGTTCACTTTGCAGTTGGTCTCTAAGTGTTGCCTTTGTTGTTATTCATTTTATTCACCATGTAAATAGATATAATTCTATATGCTGTTTTAATCCTAATGGTGTTGAATTTCTAGGCGCGCTTGAAAGCTTAGGACCATTTGTTTGGATTTTTACAGTATTTGTTTTTAATACTTCCATTGTTACTATTATAACAATGGTATCATATGTATGTAATTACCGAGACTTGCTCATATTGCTTTATACAATGGCTTTTGTTATTGATATTAGAGAAAAATTGCAAAGTTTACAAACGGCGATGGTTATTGGGACATCTTTCTGAATTTCACTTCTTCATCAGCTAGCTCTACGGGAGCTGAGTATTGAACTCGAATCTCCAATATTCACACCACTGTAAAGGCAGATGCCTTTAAATACTCAGCCATATGAATGCCCCGCTGCTCGATTTGTAGTTGGTCTCTAATTGTTGCCTTTGTTGTTATTCATTTTATTCACCATGTAGGTAGACTTGCTCATATTGCTTTATAGATTGGTTTTTGTTATTGATATTAGAGAAAAATGTTACTAAACTTTTAAGCGCGCTTAAAAATTCAACACTATTAGGCTTATAACAGAATATAGAATTATACCTACCTACATGGTGAATAAAATTAATAAGAATAGCCGCGTTCTATTCTAAGCGAGCACGAAAAGAACGTCAAACTCGGTTAAGATTTCCCTGCATGTATTTAACAACACTGGTAACATTTCAGCTGTCAAAAGCATCTGTTGTTTATTATTGACGTTTTCTTTGTTTGTTTAAGCGCGAAAATTAAAACATTTTTATAAATTATCAATATTTGTTGTGTTTTGAACACCTATCTTGGCACTTTTTTATATTTTCGTTGTAAAACTCGTGATATTTGCAACAAAAAATTGTTGAAAACATACTGGCAATGAATAAGAGCAAAATACTGATAAAAAAAAGCAAAATGAGTGATTTGGAAAACTATATGGTAAATTACTAATTAATTAAAAAAATTAGAAAGAAATAAGTTGTAGCAATCTTCCAGATTGGATGTCTTCTCTTCCGTGACCAGAGTGAAATGCGTGCCCGTAGGCAGGAAGAAGTTGTCAACGAAATCTTAGATGCTGTTTTCGCAACTTAAAGCTCCTCTGAGAACTCTGATACCGAAAACAAAGATCATGTAAATTGCGAAAATTTCGAAGCGATACTTGATGCGATGAATCAGAAAGATTTTAAGATGTACATGAGATGGAAACGTGAAACTGTGGAATACCTTGTTAGTAATATCAAATAAATTATTCATATACGTTTGTAATTACTAAATCACTTAAATTATTTTTCCGTTTAGTGATATATTCGCAATCCAGTTATGCCCCTGATCCATCTAGCGGTGAAAGGCCACCAGTTACGTCCAAAAAGTCTGTATATATGTATATTTGGTACGTGAGCAACACAGTGACCTTCAGACAACTGGGTAATTTGTTTGGGGTGGCTCAGTCGGCAGCGTGGTCAGTAGTGCAGCGAGTTGGTACTTTTTTGGTGTCCATAGGCGATTAACACATAAAGTGGACACAAGGGGCTTATTTGCATGAAAATGCAGAAAAATTTTGTGAAAAGAAACGTAGATCCGAAATGTACTTTAATAGGAAGAAAGCATAGAGCATAGTGGTTCAAGCCGTAGTCGATTATAACAAAAAATTTATCGATATTACCTGTGGTGAACCATCATCATAGGAGATTCCGCGTATCCTTCAACAAGTGGATAGTATCACCATTCAAAGACTATGGAAATTTTAATGATGCGCAAAGAAAGTTCAATGAAATACTTTCATCTACACGAATGCTAGTTGAAAATGCATTTGGTTTGTTGAAAGGCAGATTTCGGAGGCTTTTGATGTTTACAGAGAAAACTCACCTTAAGATGATAACTAACATAGTACTCAGCGTATGCGTTTTGCATAATATTTGGGTTTCTTTTGACGACTTGTATGACATGAACGAACAAAGTACAGACACCCTATTCATACTGAAGATGAAGGAGATGAATCCAGTATTGCTGAAGCACTTGGCAGGAGGCAAAACCTTTTCAACTATTTGATACAGCATCATATCATTTATCGTCCTAAGAGGTTGTCATTTTTTTAGCGACCTTTTTATATGTAAATATGTTGAACTTTAACTGACTCGAGGTCAATAAAACTACGTTGAATAAAACCACAGGTTTTTTTGACTAATTTATTCAAATATATTTCGGTTATTCCGCGATAACCGTTCTCAAGGATCTGTGCATAAATGTGATATAAACAATTTTCTTAATACCAAAAACAAAGTCAAAACTTAAACAATATTTGTATATACATACATTTCTTTGCACGTCTTTATAACTTGACGCGGAGCTTAACACTGTCTATTTGATCGTTAGTAAATGACGAAACAAGTGAGCAACGCGATCGGTATCCGTTTTTTAGTTTAGCCGAATGTCTGGTGGTGTGTTAATTATATGTAACATTTCTAGTGTAAATCATTTGTTGTAGTGTTGTTCTTGTTGTAATATTGTTACTTTTTCGAAGTTGGGGGAGTGGCTGCTACTTGCACAGTGTGCCATAAGTGCAGTTTTTTGTGTATTTGAATGATGGCACTGTTTAACGTCGCATTGTGTAGTCTGGTTTTTAACTTTGATTTCGTTGTGCCAATATACATACTTTTCCATCCGGCCGATTTGTTTCACGGTTTTGTTTTTTTTTTTGTAAATTTGGCTCTTTTTAATAGTGTTTTATCCTGTTTTCCGGAAATTCGTTGTCTTTTAACAGTAATTTTGCTTCTTTTTTAATCTCATTGTGGTAAACTTCGTCTGTTATCTGCAACATACGTTGTATACAGCGAATCGCTGTATTTATTATCATCGTTTTGGGATGTTTCGAATGAAAGTTGATGACTCGTCTGGATGCTGTTGCTTTTCTATACCACCTTAGTTTTAGCTGATCTCCTCTGCGGATTATAATAGATTCAAGGTACGGCAATGAGTTTTCGTCTTCAAGTTCTATCGTGAATTTAATATTTCTGTCAAACGAATTTAATATGTTTAGCGTATTTTGTACTTCATCCTCCCGTATGATCGCAAATAAATCATCGACATATTTGGTTAATATTCTTGGTTTACGGCTTAGCTTTTCCATCGTTTTGTTGAGCAATTCTTCCATTATGATATACGCTATGACTGGGGATGCAGGGGATCCCATTGGCATTCCTTTCAATTGTGTATATACCGTATCATTAAATTTGAAGTATCTAGTTTCTTCAAAGCAAAATTTAAGTATTTCCATGAAAATTTGTTTGGGTATATTAGTGTGTTCTTTTATAACCGCCTATTTTTCTCGAATTATGTGTAATGCTAAATTTGTTGGTATGCTGGGGAACAATGACACCACGTCAAATGAGATGAGTTTTTCATCATCATAAATAAATGTGTTATTAATACTTTCTTTAAATTCGTATGTGTTCTTTATGTTGTAAGTAGAGTTCGCCGTTACATTTTTTAAAATATTCACGATATATTTGCACAAACCGTATGATGCTGATTTCGATTACATGTTGACCTATCCTAATTGAAACGTCGAACTTACAAGTTTTTAATAAGGCCGTATCTCAGGAAGCCGGTTAAAAAGGTTGTAACTGAAAAAAAATTTTTTTGACAGGATAGATATGAATTTAAGAAAAGAAACAAATTAAGTTAATTTCACATCTTTTTTACAAAAAATTTTGTTCTTCAATTACAATATTTTATGCGTCCTGAGCCACGTCCTTGTTAACAAAAGTTTTAAGTTACGACCTTTCTATTAGGATAGGTGGATGTGCTGCATAGTGTCGATATACCAATTAAAGCTATATAACTATAACAAATTTGCTTAAAATAAATAACATTTTTTTAATATATTTTTTTTAATTTTTATTTACCCTTTTTCAATGTGGCCTTATTTGCTGATAATAACAATAAACTTTTACACAAAACACCTGTGAACAGAAAAATTGCAGTTGAAATTTTTATCAAATTTCGTTAATTAAAAACTTCTTTTTTATTTCCGATATTTCAAGAAAAAACTCCCTTGAAGTTTGTAGCTGAAGCTATGAAATGCAATCTCCAAAGGGGGTTTGAAAAAATCTAAAATTTCACAAATTTAGAATTTTTAATTTGGGGTTCCTAGAATTTTTTAAGTATGCAGCTTTGTAGCTTAATCAATTTTACAATAGCATAAAAAAGTTAAATAAAAAATTGTTTAACTAAAAAAATGCTAAAAGTTTAAGGCAACTTTTTAATCGTTTCATTCACTTTCTTTCATAACAGCATAACATAACAGTATAAACATTTCATACGTTTAGTAATTTTTTAAATTAATTCGTTCTCCAATTTCATAAAATATAAGGAAATTTACAGATGTCATCTGTTTTATTTTTTTTAAGCCACCAGTTTCACCACCGTTTAAACATACCATATTTCTAGTAGAAGTTAAAATTAATTTGTACTTCAATTTCCTAATATATAAAGCAATTTAAAATAAAAGGTAGTGTATTATGCACACTTTCTTAGGATTAATAAACATCAAACATTTTAATAATAAAATTACATGTGCGAACAGAAAAATAGCAGTATCAATACTTAATAAATTTCGTAACTTAAATACTTTTTTTATTTCCGATACTTTACGAAAAAACTTCCATAATTTTTTTTAACCGAAGCTATGAAAAACAATATCGAAAGCGTTATCGAAAAACGCAAAAATTTACCGAAATTTTGAACTTCTTATTTATGGTCCTATGAATTTTTTGAGTATACAATTTTGTAGCAAAATCAATTTTAGTATAACAAAGGACATGCTATAGCTCTCTCAAAATTCTCGTTGATTTTTGAAGTTTTTTGAAGGGTGTTTGAGACTTTCTCTTATAAAAATTTTGAAACAGTTTTTTATGAAAGAAAATCTGGAAGACTTTTTGGTAAAAAAATACTCAAAAATCAATGCGAAATAAAAATAAAACTTGTACTTTGTTATACTAAAATTTACTGGGCTACAAAACTGCATACTCAAAAAAGTTCTAAGAACCCCAAATAAAAAGTTCAAATTTAGGTAAAATTTTCTAAAATTTTTGAAAGCGTTTTTGAGATGGGTTTGCAAAGTTCATAGAAGCTTTTTCTTGAAATAACGGAAATAAAAAAGTATTTAAGTGACGAAATTTGATGAAAATTAAGACTGCTATTTTTCTCTTCACAGGTTATGTTTATCACAAGTTTAAAAATTCGATTCAACTTTTTTGAAAGTAAAACTAAGCTTAAGAAAAAGGTATTTAGTACAACAAATTCCATAAAGTCCAAAAAACTTAATCGATATTACTGTAATAAATAAACATAAGTTTGGCTCGCAAGTAAAATATAGAGATATGCAAGTTAAAGTAATCTAAATTGGACTGTAGCACACTGTTGAAGTAGTGGCAGTAATGAAAATGTTTACATGACCACGTAAGGCGCTCTACCTCCTCGTAAAGAGCAACAGCTCTTTTTTATTTGGCTTCACACCCAGACCATTATCAACGGCCCATGCTTCGACCCTTCTTAATTCCACCTGCATCATATTGCAGAGCGTTTGTGGAAATTTCCCACTTATCACCAAAGCAAGGTCGTCAGCATATGCTATAGCTTTACAGCCACTCCCCTCCTCCATGTTCCTTAGCAGCTGATTCACCGCCAAGACCCACAGCAGAGGGGATAGGACTCTACCTTGGGGAGTTCCCCTACTGATGAACTTGCTCACCGATCCCCCGACAAGTTCTGCCTGTACTACCCTGCATTGCAGCAATTGGTCAGTACCTTAATGATTGAGTCAGACTTAATGTTATTGAACGCTCCTTCTATGTCTAGGAAGGCTGCCAGGCAGTATTCCTTGAAGGAGAACGATCTCTCTATGCACGATGTAATTTCGTGCAATGCCGGTTCGGTTGATTTACCCTTCATATAGGCGTGTTGTGCTTCAGAGAGTTGGTCATTCACTGCCCCCTGATATGTGTTTCCATCAGCATCTCCATCACCTTTAGTTGAAACGAAGATAGACTGATGGGTCTGAAGTCCTTAAGCTTCGCGTGGCATGCCTTGCCTGCCTTGGGAATAAATACCACTTTAGATATTTTCCATATACTTGGGGTGTGGTTTAGTGCCACGACACCTCCTATTATAGCATATAGCCAACTAGTGCTGCATTCCAGTGACTGTTGCAGTTGTATAGGTGTAACTCCGTCCGGCCCTGGAGTTTTGAATGGTTCAAAAGATTGGATGGCCCAAGATATCTTATATCTTGTAATTAGGTTGTGCAGTATAGGTTGCACTGTTTCTTGTGTCAAGCTTTGTGTATCCCCTGGTTCGTTCCTAGCTGCACTTGGAAAGGCTGTATCCAGCAGTCGATCCAGCGTTTCCTCCCCAGTTTCGGTCCACGAACCATCAGGCCTTTGCAAGCATCCTGGGGCCGTATTAGCCGATCTGGAAAGTACTTTCCTGAGTATACTCCCTTCAGACACTGTTTCCATGTTGCTACAGAAATCTCGCCAGGAGGATCTTTTGGCTTTCCTTAGCTCAAACTTATAGTTTCTAATATGTTCTTTATGTACTTCTGAATGCTGCTCGTCGCCAGAGGGTTTAGCTGCATTGCAAGTGGTCCTACTTAACCTGCGAAGGTTTTCTATTTGTGAATTCCACCATGGTGGCTTCTTTTAACTCCTTTGAATTCTCTTGGCACAGGCTTTATCTAGTGCCTTGCGGCATGCCCCCGTGAAGTTATTTACCAATCTTTCCAGTTCTGGTATGCTACCTGGTATTTCGGGTACGCTCTCAAGTGGCAAAATCTTAACTAGTTCCCTATTGTATTCTTGCCAATTTGTATTTTTAATATTTCTGATGGCAGCGTTCTGCTTTTTCACCAAGCCTAAGTCGAATTGGATGTAACGATGGCCAGAGAATGAGTGGTCCTTAAGGACCCTCCAGTCTCTGACCAACTCTTCCGCATCTTCTGAGACTAAGGTGACATCGAGAACTTCCCTTCTTGTTTTTGTAATAAAGGTTGGTTAAATTCCCCTATTACTTATTGTTAGTCTAGAGTTTAGGACGGAATCAAGAAGTAACTCACCCCTTTCGTTTTCGTCATTAATCCCCCAGGTGGAGTGGTGCGCGTTTACATCTCCTCCAAGTATTAGAGCACCTGATGTAGCTTCCACCAGCTTCCTGATGGTCGATGTCGGCACCGTCTTCTCATGGGCTAGATAAATTGATGATAGCCTGATTTGACCCATACTCAGGCTCAGGCTGATCGTTGTTGTGTCTTCATCACTAAATTGAGGAAGAAACAAAACATTAAGATTGGTACTAACAAGTATACACGATCTTGGCTTTCCCGAGGTGCCACAACTTACCAGTGTGTAGCCGCCTGGATGAGGACAATATCAGCTGCTCCTTTAAATGTCAGTCGGTGCAGCAGTGCAGCGGAAGCTGCTTTACTATGGTGCAGGTTTATCTGGAGGACCCGCACCAACATTGCACACTTTCTCTCCCTCCTTGAGCGTAGAGCTAGCCGCATCCTCCATCATCAGCTCCTCCACCGTATAATGCAGGTGTAACCTGCCTATCCCCATGGATGAGCTAGACGAGGCGTAGCCGTCCCACGTATCCGGCTCTCCCCCATCTGCCTTCGTAACCACGTCCTCGTCGCTACATTCTTCTTCTGGCTCCAACTCGGCTGCCATGTTCCTAGCGCCGTTGACGTTGTTACTGTAGACCCTTACAGTCACGGTGTCTAAACCATATTTTATCTCGCCTCCAGTTTTCCTCAATACTGTCAGCGATTCTTCATTCAGTAGGAAGACAGCCTGACGTGTGGCTCTGTCCCCCTTTTCCATGCTGACAACTCTCCAGTTGGCGGCTGGCAGCGTCGGGTTGAAGATCCTTATCATGCTGAGTATCCTCTCTGGTTCAGCTGGTTTTGCCGGTCGCCACACCCTTGCTCGTGGCCGTGACGGTATGTCTTTGAAATCGACCGCCCTGCGCTTCGATCCAGGGTAGACTTCACCTACAGACTCTACCACCTTTTTGTATATGGCTGCGGATCTCTCGTCTCCGCATGCCACGACTTTGATACTACCCTGGAACCACCCCGCATCCTTGCATACCGGTGGCGGTCCAGGATTGCGCATAAGAACGTCCAGGGTGATATTTGACAGCTCGCTTTTCACCCATTTCCATTTGTCTTTTTTTATTGCGCCGTCTTCCTGATTGTCGTCAAGGACCCCTAGCAGGATTTTGTTCTTAACCACTTCTGCAAAAGAGCGCCGATGCACCTTCGGCCTCTTTGGTTTGGTAGGCACTACTTCCGCCGACCTTGCGCTTTTGGTTTCCACTTGTGGCCCCTTTCTTCTGCCAGACGAAAATCGGGTATCAACTCTTTCGCCCATTGAATCTCTGCCAGTATTTCTCCTACGCTGTCGCTTTCCGCTCTACTCTCGAGGTCTGGCATACGTGCGGATCTGGTTAGGATCCTTGCAGCGCTCTCCTGTGCTTGTATCCAACTTCACTGGGATTTGGTCGCTCACTAGGCTTCGTGAAGGCCGTGGGTGTCGGGGGTGGGCCACGCGGGGCCTGTGCACCAGCTTCAACCGAGGCTGCATTCCGCATACCTGATGCGTCTCTGCTAGTGCCAGGAGTATCCCGGAGAACACCCCTTTGCCCTGGCTCACTGCCTAAAGTTTTGTTGGGGAGAGGATTCTTACCCGGCATCGCCACTGGTCTTGAACCATCCCCTTTTTTAGCCATATTCTGGCGGTTATAATGACCCTGCATCGCACTGGTCACCGTTGTGGTGGGCAAAAGCCCTCCCGGCCTTTGAAGAGCGCCGGTCTCTTTTTGTTTTTTTGTATTTTTGTTACTTTTGTTCATGTTCCCACGAGTGGCAGAGAAAAGGAACGTCCACCCGGGCAGAGATCCGCAATACCCGAGTAAGGTCTCCATACAACCTGATGCGACCTGGTGCCAGGAGGGCTCCGTTCGCGACTGGGCTATTTAGGGGCCCCCAGCCTGGCTGATCCTCGGCACGGAAACGCATAGCGCCTTGATCCAGCCACCGAGAAGGACAGAAAACAGGAAAGAAAGAGACAGGGAGAAAGAGTAAAAGAAAGAGAGAGAAAGATACCCCAGAAACCATGGTCAAGAATCATTTCTGTGTAGCCAGGCTATTAATAAGTCAGGCACACATCCCTGATTCCTGATCTTAGCTGGACACCGTCCTGACATCGTACAGGCTCAATACTGTAGTGTTCATTTCCAGTCGGCACCCTCGTGGAGGGTTCAGTTGGGGATTTACGTCGACCACTTTAAACCCTACCTCGTCATCATAATTGCTTGTGTCCTCTACATGTTCCACCCTACTGGTAGCGCTTAAGCGTAGACGTAACTTCTTGTCATCCGCTATATTCGGAGGTTTATTTATTTATTTATCTGCTGGCGGCAGAGCTACATTCATTTCTTCATCGCTAGAACTTTTACCATTCCAGCTTTCAAAACCATCATCCTCACAAATATGACGTCTGTTGATATTGCGTTGTGCCTCAGCTTGTGCCATACAATCCCTGTTATTATCTGTAGCAGAACCGGCAGCAGTTCCTACGACATTTGCATTCTCAACACTATTCTCAGTGCCATGTTGCAGCGCATCACACACGAGCCCATCTGTGCACCTGATGAGATCGTCATAAAATTCTTGCACGCTCGCATCTACCGGTTTAATGTTGCGAGATATATTTGCAATAGAATTTGTGGTGCTAGCGACATCTGAATCACAACTACTGCGTGTCACAGTGGAAAACTGGTTGCTAAATTTGGTGGTACGGGTGGGGGTTGTTTATTTGGCATGTTGTTTGCGGAGGCAACTTCCCCACTATTAATTTGTGTCGAATCGAGCGTTACTATTGTAGCGGAATTTACTTTCGCTATCTTATCAGAATTTGATTGCATTCTTTTCATGGTTCTTAGCAAGCGTGACTGCTGGACATTTTGTGTAAGCTGCTACTGAAGTGGCTGCGGTTGCGGCTGCTGTGACACAGATGGCTGGTGCTGCGTTGAAACATCTATGGATTCTTGACTACGAATTCTGTGGAAAATTAATAAATAAATATTAGTTTTTTTATTTTTTCAAATTTAAATCCATTTAAATCTTCATAACTTAAATACCTTTGACTGTCCTCCAAATGTTCCGCGTATGTTGCATATGTAAGACATGCCTTCTCTAGCAGGAGCAACTTTAAATGAACATTCCAATAGCCAAAAACAGCATATTTGTTTTGTTGCGCTTTTTGTAACAAAAGCGGCGTGTAGACAATAAGTAACCTGTAAAAAGTAAAAACAAATGATTTATTATATAAACAGCACAAAATTAAAATTCAATAACACACTCCACATTCAGCTGCAATAACTAAAACATCGACGGGATATAATTTAACACCTGTATGATGAAATTCAAATACCTTCCAAATAGGTAGCTGTTCAAAAAAAATGTATCTCCACCAAAGAAAAGATTGGCTTGCGGTGTATTTTAATGTACAATGAAATGTTTGCAAAATTTCTGTTTTCTTTTGTACTATTTTGTTTTGCGCTTTTTGGGTGAAGTTGGCTGCGATAGTTCTATATGTAAAAAATTCCCTTGGCGTATTATAGACTTCATTCACAATAGAGCAATTTTTTCTATTTTCAACACTACCTATCAACTCGCTTATTGATTAGCTGACTTCACGGGGAGTAGATAAAATAAGCGAATTAGTGTTATTGCTTTGAGTGTAATTATTATTATTATTATTATTATTATTATTTATTTATTGCCTAATTGGTAAATTAGAATATATTACAGTTTTTTATCTTATAACTAAGGTTTTAAAATATTCATACAATTTTGTTTTAAATACTGTTATTTGGTTGCAACTTTTTTTTATCCATAGACAGATCAATGTAACTTGTCAGACCCTTGTAGAAAATGTTCTGTTGATCAATTTCAGTTCTAAAAAACGGCAATTTGGCATTATGTTTGTTTCTCGTATTTATGTTGTGAGTTTGCTCAACTAATGCTATATTTTTATTTAGATACTCAGTTAGATTTCCATGTTTGATATTAAATATGAATTTCATGGAGTGGAAAAAAATCTTTTGTTTCACACTTAACCAGTCTAAAGTCGTCAACATGTCAGCCGTTCGTCTATCTCTATGTTTCTGAAGAATAAATCTCATGCATCTATTTTGAAGCTTTTGGAGCTTGTCTACTTCTTTATCCGATATTATGAATATAATGGACGGGCAGTACACGAAGTGCGGTTCTATAATTGATTTATTTAAAATTACTTTGTACTTTTTTTGAATGAATTTAGTTGTTCTATGCATGACTCCTATTTTATTAGCAACTTTTTAATTGTATAATTTATATGATCTTCAAATTTGAGTTTATTATCAATTATTATTCCTCAGTATTTAATACTGTTAACTCTTTGTATGATTTCATCATTTATTTTTAGCTCGGCTATATCATCAGAAATCCTTGTTATTATCATATATTTAGTTTTATTAATATTTAGTTTCAATCTATTACCACACAACCATTTATACAAGTTATTTAGTTCATGTTGCGTTTTGGCCAGTGCAGTATTAATATTATTTTCACTTATCATAATAATGCATCATCCGCAAAAAGTCTAATTTCACAACCTTCGATAGCATTGACTATGTCATTTATGTATATAAGAAATAATGTTTTTTTTTTTTGTAAAGTTGTCTGTTGAAGCGAACAGACGTGTTCTCTTGTGCTACCTTAGTTTTTATAATTTCCACTTAGTTTGCTAAATTCATTCGTCTTTTTAAAGAAAAAGAAAATGGATAACTGCTTTAAATGCAATAATCAATGTTTACCGAATGACTCTATATATGTGGGATTTGTTCTAACAAAGTTCATGTGAATTGCTGTAATGTGACAAGTGTGTTTCTTTATTTTCGCGCGCAAGAATATTCAAAGCTCTCAAAAGTGTTGATATGCTACAAGATTTCTTTAAAATTCTCACAGCAAGTGAGGGGCAGTCTGAGCTTACTGTCATTCCAATAATGCAATCCGTACGCGCTCACAAACTAAGGTTGGCGCACCTAAGTCAATGCAAAAACAATCATCTCCTCTGCTATCGCCTGCTGCTCAGCTTGTGCATTCTGTTGACAGCGCTGAGAGAAGTTCACTATCTACTCTACCTGTGGGTGCTAATGATAATATTAATTGTATGACTGCAAACAATGAACCTGTGCATTCTGCTGAGATCGCTGAGACAAATACATTACCTACTCTACCTGAGGGTGTTTTTAATAATTCTGCTTGTGTTGCTACAAATAATGATGCTGCTAATTCTATTGGTGTTATCTCTCAAACATTTGCTGATGCCGCTGCCTCTGCTGCTGATCATTTTCCATCAAATGAAGTTGGTATACAGGGACAGAGGAACACTGCGTTTAAATCAAACGCTGATAAGCCATATAATGTTGTTAGTGGTACTAATGTGAATGCTGATTTGAATGTTTTCGTGCGATACAGATGGCTTCACTTATCTTCTTTTAAGCCGTCTATTAAAGAGGATAACATTATAAAATATATTTCTCAACATACCAACATCGATCTATCAAGTATTGCTTGCTTTAAACTGACCAAAAGAGATGCTGATTTTAACTCTCTCGTAAGAGTTTCTTTCAAATTACGTGTTTTATCTACTGACTATAGTAAGGTTTTTGACGCTTCTCTGTGGCCAACATATGTTTCTGTTAGACCTTTTAGGTTTTTTCCAAAGCGAGACCAAAATATGCCGGAAACATAGATACAATTGAGACCGAATAAGTTAGTCATAATAAGGGAGTTCGTAATATGCGTCTTAATCAAAATCTCAAAATTTATTATCAAAATATGTGTGGTATGAGAACAAAAGCCAATTCAATTTATGCTGCTACATCTCAATGTGATTATGACGTCATCGTGTTGGTAGAGACATGGCTTAATGCTGATTTCTGCAGTGAGGAGTTCTTTAATAGGAGCTTTTTTTCTGTTTTTCGAAGAGACGGAGATGGTGTGGCAACGAATACTATGCGTGGGGGAGGTGTTTTGATAGCAATAAAGTCCATCCTATGTGCTGCTGAAGTAAATTTAAGTAATATTGATTCCTGTATTGAACAATTGTGTGTGTCAATTTCGAGTGGTGATGATTTGCTTTTAATTTGTGTTTCTTATATTCCTCCTCATAGCTCTGATAATTTGTATTTTGATAATATTGATAATATTTTAAATTTAAATCTCCCGAATGATAATGCGCAACTCTGTGTGTTGGGTGATTTTAATTTAAATAAAATTGCGTGGTCTACTATTGCTGATGAAGATATGCTTATTCCAAGTAATGTGAATAATTGTAGTGAAATATGCGTAATTGATGGGTTATTTGGTATACAATTAATGCAAATTAATGGCTTTCTAAATGAGTTGAGCAGGATTTTGGATCTTATTTTCATTAGTCCTGATTTAAAATTTCAATTGTATAAGTCTGTGGTTCCTTTATCTGTAACTGATAAACACCACATTCCACTTATCTTGGAACTTGATTTTTATAAATATCCAAATCTGTGCACTGACTCGATGCTGAAATTCGATTACTCGCGGTCTAAGTAATTTTGATCTTGTTAATGATCTCATATCAAGTGAGAATTGGCCAACCTTATTTGCAGATCGGTCTCTAGCTGATTGTTTTGACATTTTTAAGTGTAAAATAAGTAGTATATCATTCGGAAATATTCCACGTGTGCCGCCAAGGGTCCATATTCGGAGCTTAAAGAAATTAAAGAATCTCGTAATAAATTTCATAAGCTTTACAAATATTCTGGTAATTGGCAGTACAGAGTAATGTATGAGAAATACTTGACTGAGTTTAACTGTCTAAATAAATTTCTTTATAAAAATTATTTACTCGGGTTTGAAATGAATATTAAATCTAATCACAAGGCTTTTTGGAGTTATGTAAATTCAAAACGTTCTTCGTCAAGTTTCCGTCCATAGTATCTTACAATGGCACGAGTGCAAGCACCGCTAATGAAAGGGCAAATCTGTTAGCTGAATTTTTTAAATCTAATTTTGTTGATATTTGTATTCAGAGTGATACTGCTAGTGTTGGGCAATTAGCTTCTTCGCTTGTTTTTGGCTCCCTAGTTTTAACTGAGGAAGATATTTTCGCAGCTATAAAAGACCTAAAATGCTCCAAGCAATTAGATGCTCATAATATCTCTGCTTTTTTTCTCAAACAATGCACGTCATCTATAGTGTATCCGCTACTTTTGTTGTTTAATTTGTCTTGAGGTCAGGTTATTTTTTGGATGAATGGAAAGTGACTTATGTTACTCCAGTTTTTAAGAGTGGGAGTAAGAATCTGGTTTCGAACTATCGTCCTGTCTCTAAAATTACTAATATTGCTAAATTATTTGAAATAATCATTAGCTCTAAACTATCATTTGCTATCAAGCCCTATATTTCGTATACCCAACATGGTTTTATACCGGGCAGATCTACGGTCACTAATCTAACTGTTTTCTCTAATTTTTGTATTTCAGCCTTTGTGGATGGCTTTCGGGTAGATACAATCTATACTGATTTGTCAAAAGCTTTCTATAGAGTGTCTCACGATTTATTAATTAAAAAACTGGAAAATTTTGGCTTTCATTCTACTTTCTTGTCATGGGTAAAATAATAGCTAATAGATAGAATTAACTATGTTGTTTTTGATGGCGTAAAATCATTTTCATATAGAGCTACCTCCGTGGTTCCTCAAGGTAATATCCTTGGTCCTCTCTTTTTTGTTATTTTCATCAAAGATTGCTCAGGGCGTTTTTCCTTGTGTGAACATCTACCTTATGCCGATGATTTAAAAATTAAAAAAAATAGCAAGCTTCTCTGATATTGAAATTAAGCAAAATGAGGTTAACAAATTCCAGGAATGGTGTGATCGAAATATGGCAAAGATCCATATCGAAAAATGCTGCCCGGTCACTTTCAACTAAATTAGATTGCCAGTCATATCTTCGTACTCTATTTCGGGCTCTGTCCTCAGTTCTAGTTATAAAATCAAAGACCTTGGGGTTGTTTTTGACTCGAATTTCAAGTTTATTGCTCACTTGAATTACATTATACCTAAAGCAATTCCTCTCTAGCTTTTATTAGACGAAATAGTGCAGAATTTAAGGATCCTTATACTAAAAAATTACTGTTTAGTACATTTGTAAGGCCCAAATTGGAATAAGCTTCTATAACCTGGAATCCGTTTTATGAAGTGCATTCCAATAGACTTGAACGTATACAAAAAAAGTTTCTAAAATTTGCATTATCCAGTAATAGGTTTAATATGCCTATTTCATCTTATGTTACGCGGTGCAGACTGATCAGTCTGCATACTCTTGCCAGTAGGCGATAGATATCTGGCTTAGTTTTTATTCGTGATGTTCTCAATGGGACTATTGATTGTCCGTTTTTATTGCGTTGTATTAATTTCAATGTTCCAGCTAGAAACTTGCGACATCACGATTTATTTGTTATTGACCTCTGCAAAACCAGGTATGCTCAAAATGAACCAATTATCAGACTGCTATCGGAATTTAATTTGTTATGTAGAGAAATAAATTTAGATATATTTGTAAATCGCAATGAATTTAAAGAAAATTTTTGTATGTACTATTTTTAATATAATTAATAACATATGTACGTCGTAGTCTGTAAGGTTTATAAACCATATACTTAATAAATAAATAAATAAATATAGGTGCCAATACTGAGCCTTGAGGTAACCCTATGGGTACCTCTAATTCATCCGACGTCACAGCATTTATAATTGTTTTCTGCTTTCTCTGCTTCAAATAGTTGCGGAACCATTTAAGTTCAATATCAGTTATGCCAATCCGCTGCATTTTTTTTATTAATATCTCTTTTATCTATACACTGTTTCAAAAGCTCTTTTGAGGTCAAGGAAAACTGAAACCATTACTTTTTTGTTGTTTATCTCTTCTTTCCAATCAGATATCACCAAGTTCAGCGCTGTCCCACCGGCATTTTTTTTCTTAAATCCTGACTGTTGGTAGACTAGTATATTATTTACTTCAAGATTATTCACCAACTGATTCTTAAGAACGACTTCGAGAATTTTAGCATCACTTGGCAGGATATTTATGGGTCTAAGCTCTTCAGGTTTCATTGTCTTTTTAACTTTTTCCACATGTATTATTGTTGACGTTTTCCACACTTCAGGTACCACACCATCTTCTAAGCTGTTATTGATTATTTGAGCATAGAAATATCCCGTATACGATATACAATCTTTTAGTACACCTTCGGATATAAGTTTTCTTCCACCTATTTTATATTTAAAGTCTTTTAGGATATTAATAACATCATCGGTGGTAATTTTAGCAAACTTTAATTTTGATTGGACTTGTGTATCCTCTAGTGCTACTTGACAGGTTTCTATGTTATTATTAATTTCAATCACACTGTTTACAAAAAATCTATTTAGACCATTTGCCAGATCGGTTTCGTTTTCAACCAGTATCCAGTATCACCTTTTTTATCCCTTCGTTATCTTTAGCTAGGTTAACCGGTTGTTTGAGATATTTCCACATTTCTTTAGCATTATTTTCATTCAGAATGATTTTATTCTCCATGTACTTTATTTTTTTTAACTTGAATAATTTTTTGTATGACCTATTTATATTTTTATATTCATCCCACTCTCCAGTTTGTAACACACTGGTGTACATATTGTATTTGTATTTATTCATTTGTGCCAATTCTCTGTCATACCATTTATCCATTAACTTGATATGCACTTCTTTCTCGTAGGTTAAACTTTCCATAGCCTGAATCATTATATTATTAATTAATTCAACTTTTACATCAATTGATAAGTTTATAGTAAAGTTGAAGTTAAATGATCTAAGGATGCTTATTAATATATCACTATTATATTGGCGGCCACCGTGGTGTGATGGTAGCGTGCTCCGCCTATCACTCCGTATGCCCTGGGTTCAACTCCCGGGCAAAGCAACATCAAAATTTTAGAAATAAGATTTTTCAATTAGAAGAAAATTTTTCTAAGCGGGGTCGCCCCTCGGCAGTGTCTGGCAAGCGCTCCGATTGTATTTCTGCCATGAAAAGCTCTCAGTGAAAACTCATCTGCCTTGCAGATGCCGTTCGGAGTCGGCATAAAACATGTAGGTCCCGTCCGGCCAATTTGTAGGGAAAAATCAAGAGGAGCACGACGCAAATTGGAAGAGAAGCTCGGCCTTAGATCTCTTCGGAGGTTATCGCGCCTTACATTTATTTTTTTTTTATTATATTTGTCCCGAGCTATGATTTTCTTGGTCAGTCTCATCTTGTATACTTTGGCTGTTTTAATATAAAATTTTATAGTTTTATGATCAGATATTTTGTATCCCTGCAAACTATTACAGTGAATTTAATCCGAGTTTGAAAATAATAAATCAGTTTTCGACTCACTTGTATCTGTGATTCGCGTATTAAATTCTATTTTTTGGCTCATACCCATCACAGCAAATATCTCATTTAATTTAGTACAATATGTTGAATGCAGTTCATATTAATATTAAAATCACCGACTACTGTATTATGGTTACTTTTTTCATATTTATCAATTAGAATTTCATTTAGGTATCCTACAAACGCTGCATCACTAGTGCTTGGCGAGTGGCACAGAACTCCAATCTGCCACCTTTTATCAATCTTTTTCAGCTTTATTACAATGTACCATACGTTTTCATTTATGTTATTATTATAAATTACTTTAACATCAATTGTACTATGTACATAAACTAAGACACCGCCTGTGTGCCTGCTATGGGAATCACATCTTACAATTTTATAGGTTGCTATTTCTAATTCATTGTCTAGAATATCTTTGGTTGTACATGAATCAGAGCACAGTATGATGCCTGGTCTATGAACTTCCGCCAGCACTTCCAACTCTGATTTGTTAGCTACTAGGCCATTTATGCTTAAATAGATGAATTTAAAGTCATTGTTGATGTCCTTTGCGGATTTTTTTCCTACTTTGATACCCTACGTTGCATAACATTAGCATGGCCCAGGTGAGCCAGTGGTCTGATTGTTAGTTGCTAATACCCTATCCTTTGTAAATTGCTAATTAAATGAATAAGCGAGGATCCTTTTCGTGCTCGCTTAGAATAGAACGCGCCTAATAACGGTAACACTTAGATACCAATTGCAAAGCGAACAGCGGGGAATTCATATGGCTGAGTGGTTAAGGGCATCTGCCTGTACACTGGTATGAACGTTGGAGATTCGAGTTCAATATTCAGCTCCTGAGAAGCTAGCTGATAAAGAAGTGAAATTCAGAAATATGTCCTAGTAACCATTGCCGTTTGTAAACTTTGCAATTTTTCTCTAATAGCAATAACAAAAACCATTGTATAAACCAATATGAGCAAACCTCGCTAATTACATACATAGGATATAAAAGTTTCTTTATATATATAAATATAAAAGTGGTTTCAATCTCCACAAGTACCTTAATGGTGGACCATCAACGGCGATAATATTACCTTCGGGGAGTGTCTTTATCGTTAAAACAACAACAACAATTTGGGCGAGCATCTCCACTCGTAATATCTACAAATTAGCCGCAGTGTTTTTCTCATAAACGGTATGGGGGAATTTTTTTCTACACGTTATGGAAGTAAATCTAAAAAAGCTCTTTCTCTGTAAAAAGGGTTTACTTACTTACTTACTTATTTGGCGCTTAACCGCCTAAACGGTTAAGCTTTCAAAATACGTATATACATACATACATACATACAACAGCGGACACTCCCCTAAACCCGCGGGTAGTGCTTTGGAATAAAAGGTTTTGACAGATATGAAGCGAATATTATTTCACGTTTTTGCCAATTGATGTTACAAAAAATTATCACCATAGTAAATTGCTACTCCCAGCGTTAAGGGCTTAGAATATTCCTGGGGTAATTGTAGCTGTCGTGAGAGGCCACTAACATTTACTGATATAGACGGTGCGACGTGGTCATGCCAAATAGTTCCCGAGGCGGTAGGGCTGGTATCGTAATGGTGCATATTCTAGGAACGTACCGGATAAATATCGGGGAAAGGACCATCATCAAAACCTTCGGGAAGTTGTTTTATAGCTACAAAAAGAAGAAGCTACTGTAATTAATTCATTAAATGGAAGACAAATAAATCCTAAATCTTTTGTTGCAATTATACTTTGTTGTGTTTTCGTAAATTTCGAAATTTGCTAAATATTTTTTTGAATTCAATATTTCACTTTGGCAGAACTTTTTTCAATGAATAATATAAATTTTTTAATTTAAATTGTATCTCTTCAACAGCATGGAGATACTACTAAAAGTTTAAATCGAGAGAAACAAAAAAATACGGAATTACATACTGAAAATGAACGCCTCAAATTGCAAATCCATGAAATGACGAATGAAGTTAAAAAGAGTGAAGTCATTGACATGGAAAAACGAGCCTTAGAAGCACAAATAGAAACACTTACATTTGATTATAAAAAGCTACAACGCGAACATGAAGAACACGCTACCAACAGAACTAATGAAATTTATTTATTTAAAGTCGACGCAAATACAAAGCGGTCGATTAATTATTGTAATAGAACAGATATATATATGTAAATACAAAGCCAGCCTTAAAATTAATGAGTTTAAAAGAGATACATAGAAAATTAATATGTTATAAAAATTTGACATCGCATTGCATAAGAAAAAGTAAAATTAAAATATCAGGCTAAACCTAAGAGTATGGCAGTATGTAAAGCGGCAAACGAACATTCAAAGCCAATACAGTTATACAAATCATTGTAACGTGAGCACCAATGACGCAAGGGACTATTTATGGCAAAATTTTGGCGGCATAGAGGTAAATGAAAAGGCACAAAATGTCTGGAGGCCCTAGCAGGAAAAGCAAAATTTAGTTGACTGATTAGGTCAGGGGAGTAAATCACGCCGATGATGAGCTTGTGAATGAACATAACGCCGAGTAAAGCCCCCATTACTGATACTTAGCATAGACTTGACTTGACTTGGCGTAAACTTGGCAACTTAGCCACGATTATACTCCACTTGGCGCATAAAATCTGGCATCATAATCAGCGTTGAAATTTATTTTTAAATAAATGTCAATTTGTATGACAAAATGTCAAAATGAAATGCAAACAAACAAATGGCATCTCAAAATGTAAACGTCACTTAGAACTTACATAGAAAATCAAAATTCAACAGACTGCTAAGTCAAGTTAAGTTTTGAGTAATCAGTAACATGCAATGTTAATTTAACAGAACTGTAAGTGACAGTTCGCAAGCCAAGTCAAGTCTATGCTCAGTATCAGTAATGGAGCCTTAATACTCTACGATTCTCTAGAGATGGCAAATTAATTAGAACAAGCCTATTCCTGTATGGTGGAAGATGAGTACTTGATCCCAGTTGAGACCTCGTAATGCAAAAATTAAAAACTGTTTCTGGACCACCTCAATCCGATCTGTATGGCTTTGATAGATTGTAGACCAAACAAATGAGCAGTACTCGAGAATAGGACGTATCAGCAAGGTATAAAGAATCTTGGTGAAATAAGGGTCATCAAACTCTTTAGCCCAACGTTTGATGAATCCTAGTACACCAGTTGCTCTGTTTATAGTGGTTGAAATATGTATGGTAAAACGTAATTTCGGATCAAAAATGACACATAGATCAGTTACAACAGATATCCGATCCAAAGTGTTGCCGTTAAGTATATAAGATGTCAGGACCGGCTTCACCCGGTGACATGTCATTTGCTTACATTTAGAGCAATTCAAAAAAATTAAATTTGCAGTACACCAGCTTTGAAATGAGTCAAGATCGGCCTGAAGCTGATCAAAATAGGACAAGTTTGAAGGCGGATACAAAAACTCTTGAATGTAATATAACCTGTGGTAAGTCATTAATGAACAGGGTAAAAAGTAATGGACTCAAATGGCTACCCTGGGGCATGCCAGAAGTTTCATCAATCGACTTGAAATATTGTTTTTTTAAGAAAACTCGTTGAGTCCTATTTTCAAGATAACTTCAAATCCAACTTAAGAAAGGTGTTGGAAAGCCCAAAAGATCAAGTTTGTGAACTAAGAGCTCGTGATTAACAGAGCGAAATGCGAAAAACGGATGTAGTTTGTTTGAAATCTAAAAAACCATTCATAACAAAAGACATAAATTCAAGCAAGTTGGTAGTTGTTGATCTCCGACGCACCAAACCATGTTGACAAGGTGATATTACACATATATTGAAGCTGGTATGTAATTATCTGCTCAAAAGTTTTAGGGATAGCTGAGAGCTTAGCTATGCCTATGTAGTTCTCAATATTAGACCTACTACCTTTTTTATACAAAGGTATAATAAACGATTGTTTCCAAATAGATGGGAATGATGCGGATTCCGGAGACCGTTTAAATAATTTAAAGATAAGCTCAGAAAAGCAAACAGCACAGTACTTAAGTACACAACTAGGAACACCATCTTGACCCGGTTAAGATATCGGTTTCAATGCAAGAAGACTATGAAGAACAGTATCTTTATCAATAAATGGGTTTAAAATATTACTAAAACTTTCCAAGCTATATGGATAAACATCAGACTGGACACATTGGGATTAATAGTTTGAATTCAGCAAATAAATCTACGATTTAATGATCAGAATTTGCGTTTTTGCACGCATGGTAAGTAACTTTTATAATATTGCTGGTTATGACGATGTAAATTGGAGCGCGCCATTAAATATTTAGAAAAATCCATAGCTTTTCCATATCTTTTGAAACGCTTATAGAGTCTAGATTTAATATTATCAAGTAGAGTTGTGATTTTTCGTTCATTTCAGAGATTCGGTTCTTTCGTTCTTTTTCTGATGAACGAACAAGTTGTTATTTTTGTTCATCTGTTCCTGTTTTTTAAGCAAATTTCTTCACTGCTGCTCGCACCCACGAAAAAAACCAACAAGTATAGAGGGGGGTGTGTATGCAGCAATGCTTTGTGTAGGTATATTGTTTAAGTGACTTGCGTTCACTTAAATAGGCAAAGGTTCCGTGACTTGCGTTCACCTGACCACCCATCTGTGATTTGCGATCACTTCTCCAAGTGACTTGCGTTCACTTCACTAGTTATGACTTGCGTTCATACAACCCTGGCGGTAGGTAGACTGGAGTTGCCATCCATTGCTTCCAGTCAACAGTGTTGGAATTGCTTTCCATCACTAATCCATGTTATAAATACAAGTGCAATGCATTAACATTTTTTCTTCTTTTTTACGTGGAACACTGAACACCTATCATCCACCAATATCATCTACTTTTATAAAATTTGCATCGGATCATCAATTCCGGAGCGAGTACGTACATCATCACCTACGCCACATCCAACTCCAGGAGAAAAGAAAAGGAAGTATTATCCCAAAACCGTAAGTTATATCTTTCAATATAAATCATCCGAGGTAGCACTTGCGCTGCGGTAATCCCCTAACTCAATCGAACCCTTGCGCGGTCATCACCATCCTCGCGTGAGATTTCATTCTCGAACCCCACCTAGCCCTTGCGCGGTCGCAAGACGGATCAAAATCCCGAATTATACTATTCAACTTAACGATTCAAGTTTCATTTCATAAAATTTTCTTCACATTGTGGAATTATCTTTTACATCATCATATTTGCTCTGTGAAATATCAGCCTTTAATTTTTGTTAGTTTTAAGCATTAAATTCAATAAATGAATTAGAGTTGAATTCAAATCCATTTGCGTCAATGCGTTGAACATTTGGTCCTTGCGAGCCAAATTTGAATCAGTGGCAACGCAAAAAGTACACAACACTGTTCATATATCGCTATCGCCCCATCTCTAACTTTTTCACTCGAACTTTTAACTTGCGCCTGTGTTCACAAAATTTTAAAAGTCAAAGGAAAGTTAATTATTTGACAAGTTTAAAGAGTTACCTGGCAGTGGAATCAAACGTTCCAGCCATTACAGGACATTTCAAAAAAAAAAAAAGTGAAAGTTTAAAGTGGATCGAAAGTTGGTGAAATTTAATTAACCACCGCAAATCGCTGGTTGCGCTTTCCCGAAGTTTCCCGAGTGATATTAAAAAGCGAAAGGCCGGTCACGGGCATCTTGTTGGCGGGGTTGTCGGAAAAATAGTTCAAGCGAGGAATACTTGTTGCGGCATGAGAACTGTCCGGATGCGAACGTAAGTCCATTAATTGACCTTTTTCCAGAACATACATATATCAGCATATAAGTCCGTTATAGTTAACGGGAACCGTTATATGCGCTTATACACTTGTATATACATATGTTCTTCCAGTACGCTATCTTGCGAATAGCGGGTTGCCTTTCCACAATTACACGGCATACATAGTTTTTTCGTTCGTAGCTTACACTAGTAACCTCTCTTTTGGCTTTTACATATGCATATGTATATATGTATATTCATTTAGTTACAAATTGCACGTAACTCATGCTATTTGCACTAGCAGACCAAACAATCTCCTTTCCCTTTAAATTAACTTGCGTTTAAAAAAGTTAACGAAAATCCAAATTTTAAACGAAAATTTTCTCAAATTTAATAAATTGCATATTTGAGTTTTCCCAATTACGTATATACATACAACACCACTAGTTGCTGAGGTGCATATACATACATAGAAACACCGGTTTGTTTGCATGTGTTTTACACATTCCAAGCGCCAACAATCTTAAAAGCTGCGCAATCCAGCACGTAAATAAATGCGTTATTACGTTGCTTGTGTCCAACCCTAACATCTTTTTAGAAAACCGCTTATCTTGGGTTTCTCAAATATTGAAGATCCCACGTTATTTTGCATATAACGTGTTTGCTACCACTCTTATCTACATATCTCCATCATCATCCATCAACTCTACACATACCATGTTTATTTACACATCACACAAATATTTTGTATCACAAAACATTCAACATCATACGTATATTTCATTTAATTCCTTAGTAAACCGTGCTAAGTTCCTTTTGGTGAAATCATTTCGATATCAGTGGGGCATTCCATAATTAACATTGATTAGTTTCTTTTGGTGAATCTTTTCGTGAACAGTGCAAACCAAGTAAGCGCCCATTCGTTTTCGAAAAATCGTTATCCCTCTGAGCGACAGACGGAAAGTCCAATCTCCAAATAAGTGTCTCTCGGCTTGCGTCTATAGTGTTGAAGTTTCTAAACCCGAATCTTTGCGCACAATACCAATTGTGAACTAAAATAATCTCCACCCAGCTTGTCTTCCTGGTCATTTTTTATCAAATCAAGCCCTTGATACCGTCTCCAATCATGCCTTCTTCAACAGAAATCATGTCAAAATTTATCTTCGACTCCAACAATGTGGTGAAATTTTGCACCAATTTTCAAAAGGAAGATCCTGATGACTAAACGGACTCTTTATCGGAGGTCAAGTTAGAACTCAACGGTCGCTGGGCTTCGTTAAAAAACGCCAATGAAAACGTATGCATAGCTGAGGACAGCGCAGTTTCTGGAGAGTTTAAAGAGGAAGCCCACAACAAATTTCAGCTTTGTGCTGACTCTTTCTACATCTGTAAATCACATATATTGCACCAATTAAAAATCCTCCCTGGGAATTCATCAGAGTCTGGCAATACCTCCCATGGAAATCCAACAGGGCCAGGCAATACCTCCCATCAGTTTCTGCCTTTCGATCCAAGCTCGGTGTCATGTCTAAAGGTGGCACCGTGTGATACAGAAATCTTTTACAGTAGTTATGAGGAGTGGCCATCCTTTCGTGATATGTTCACGGCCGTTTACCTCAACCATCCCAAACTGACTCCCGTACAGAAACTCTATCACTTGCGAAATAAGACTCGAGGAAAGGCAAGCGCGATCGTAAAGCAGTACTCTTTGTCCGATGACAATTTTTCATTAGCATGGGAAGCGCTAAAAGCCCGATTCGAAAACAATCGAATCTTAATAGACAAACAATTTAAATTGCTTTTCAACATTCCTCAAGCTACCTCGGAGAGTAGCGAAGGAATTCAAAAGATGCAGAACACCATCAATGATTGTCTTGTGATCCTAAAGACGCAAGGAATTTCCGTTTCCGAGTGGGACCCCATTTTAATTTAATTATGTTCCTCAAAGCTACCAGAGGAAACGCTGTCTCTGTGGGAGCAGTCCCTCGAATCTAGGAAGGAGCTTCCTAATTGGTTCCAGATGAACCAGTTTCTGACCAAGCGTTACGAAGTGGTTGAACGCCTACATGAATATAAAGGCACTAAATCACGCACTTCGTTGCCATCGAAATCCTCGCCTAAAATCCAATCCTATCACTCTCAAGAAAAACTTCCGTTTACTTGCAGATTATACAACGACAGTCATCCCTTGAAATCTTGCCCCGAATTCCGAAAACTAAGCGTACCAGAGCGTACCAAATTTGTGAAGGTTAGCCGGTTTTGCAAGAATTGCTTCGCTTACAACCATTCATCTACCAACTGTCCCAGTGCCTTCCGATGTCTGCACTGTAAGAAAAACTATCCCACCATGTTACACCCTCCCTTAACCAACCAGCCCGAATCAAAGGCTACGCCTAGCACATCCGCAAAAAAGGCAACCAATCTATTACACACCGAATCTTCCCAAGGACCCAGACATCCAATCTTCAACCTCACTGAGGGCAATTGGGAAGAGTCTCCTCCTCCCACAAAATCTGACTTCAAAGTTCAGGCTAATTTCTCCACCAAAAACGAGAAAACACTCCTTCCCACCGCCCTAGTGAGCATCGAACTCAAGGGTTCTATCTTCACGCTACGAGCACTCATCGATCAAGGCTCACAAAAAACCTTTGTGTCCGAAAAAATACAACACCGTTTACAAATACCTACCCATAAAGAAAATTTATCAGTCACGCGGATGGGCGGAAAAGTAGTAGAAAATGCCAATCGTGTCTGTCAACTCACGTTGGTACCAAAATTCAATCACACCCGTATCCATACCAACGCCATCGTCTTAAAACAGCTGACCAGTTTTCTTCCCTCCTTTAAAAAATCGAAACCAACTCTTTCGGAAATTCAGGGTTTGGATCTTGCGTATCCATACTTTTATACACCCGGTCCCATTGATCTCGTCATTGGCAGTGACCTTATAACCCAGATCCTCCTACAGGGAATGAGACACGGAGTTTTTGGGAGTTTGCTTGCGCAAAATAACGTTTTCGCGTGGTATCTGAGCGGACCACTGACCGCCACCCAATGCTCTACATTTCATACCCATTCCACAACAGTTTCAAACGAGGATCTGAGCTTCCAGCTGAAACGTTTCTGGGAATTAGAGGAAGTCGCTGAATCACATCTCCCATCCGAGGACGACCGTGCGTGTGAGTCGTTCTATCCAGAAACCACAGACCTACAAGCTAATGGACGTTACGTCGTACGCCTCCGCTTCAAAGCAGGGTTCCAATCCCAGATTTCTCTCGGTCGCAGGCGATGAAACAAGCGATTCGTATGGAACACATGCTCAAAAAAACTCCGCTCCTTGAATCTGAATATAATCATGTACTAGAAGAATATCTAGCCCTGGAATATATGAAACCGACTTCTCCCGAAGAAATCCATCAAAACGAAAAGTATTTTTCGTATTATCTTCCTCACCATTCGGTAGTGAAACCGGACAGTGCATCCACCAAAGTCAGAGTGGTTTTTAACGCCTCCAAGCCGACGTCTTCAGGCACGTCATTGAACGATATCCTCCACATCGGCCCTACTTTGCAAACCGACCTTATGTTCGTCATTCTCAACTGGCGTCTTTATAGATATGTTTTCAATGGCGACATTCAAAAAATTTACCGTCAGATCCTCCTACATGAGGACGACCAGCAGTATCAGAGAGTTATTTTTCGTCGAAGCCATGACACAAAACCTACCGATTTCGCCTTAAAAACCGTAACATTTGGAGTGAACTGTGCGCCATACCTGGATATCCGAACATTACACCAGTTGGCAAAGGACTTGAGGGAATCCTACCCTATAGCTGAGCGAATTCACACCAAAGAAACTTACGTTGACGACATCTTGTCTGGAGGACATGACCTTCGCTCCTGCATGCAAGCCCAATTCCAAACCATTCATTGTTTAAACTCCGCGGGATTCCCCCTCAAGAAAATTACAGCCAACCATCCAGAGCTTCTTGTCCAAATTACAACCGAAGACTTGCTTGACTCCGACTTCTTGAAATTTGATTGCTCAAGTTCAACGGAAAGCTCGACACTACATGGAATGCATTAAACGATTCCTTTTCGTATACCATAGGACCCACTCAAGTACCTTCTCAGGCGACTAAAAGCAAATCTTATCTTCGGTTTGGAAAATTTTCGATCCCGCAATGTGGCTCACGCCTATTCTGATTTAGGCAAAAATATTGCTACAGCAGATATTGTTAGAAGGTACTGAATGGGGCGAATGTGTCCTACCACCCTCCCTCCAAAAGTGGATTCAATTCGTATCCGACCTACCGGTTATCGGAAAACTTCGAATACCCAGATGGACTGAGTTTTCTCCAAACCAAAACATCCAAATTCACGGCTTTTGCGATGCCTCCGAGAAAGCATATTACGCAACTGTATATATACGTTGTCAATCGGATGAAAAAGTCTGATGTCAACTTCTCTTTTTCTAAAACAAAAGTAGCACCTTTGCAAACAGTGAGCCTGCAGCGCTTAGAACTGTGCGGTGCGGTCCTATTATCCAAATGCATAAAACATCTAATCAATCAACTACCTTTAAGAGATATTGAAATTTTCTTATGGTCGGATTCATCAATCGTCCTTGCGTGGCTCGAAAAGCCACCATGCAATTGGAAAATATATGTAGCGAATCGTACGTCACAGATTATCAACAACGTAGGTAACATCAAATGGCGCCACGTATCCACTAACCATAACCCAGCAGACCTCGGCACCCGAGGATGTAAACCACAGGATTTAATTTACCAATCACTCTGGTGGACCGGACCAAACTGGCTTCTAAAACCACCCGATCAATGGCCCCTTTCATCGCTTCAGAACGTCGTTCCTCGGGAAGAACGAAAGGTTGAGGCGTTGCACATTTCGGAGAATGAATCCGACATCCTAGACCGATTCTCATCTTGGCCGAGGGCATTACGAGTGATAACCTACATTTTTCGTTTCCTCTATCGAATCAAGCCCATACAGTCCACTCAGTCGATCAATTACGAGTCTTTAGTTATCACTCAGGCTGAAATTAACTGGGTAAAAACACGTCTCATAAAACTTGCGCAGGCCAGATACTATCTCGTGGAATATGCCCAACTTTCCAATGGGCAAAATATCTCAAAAAGGAGTTAACTTCTCCCCCTGAATCCACTTCTCGACGCAAACGGGCTTCTCTGGGTAGATGACCGACTAATCAACTCTGATATCCCGTATAAAGAAAAATATCCAGTCATCATCCCTGAATCCTCACGTTTCTGCTACTTATTTCTCCAATATCTACATAATTTATTAATGCATGCTGAACACCAACTCATGGTGAGAACTGCTAGACAGGAATCTTTCATTCCGCGATTGAAATCAATAATTAAGTTTAGCATACGTAATTGCAAAACATGTACCATCTTCAAAAAAGCCTCGAGATCACAAATCATGGCAGCCTTACCACCAGAACGTTCTAACTATTCCTTACCATTCACCCATACCGGACTGGACTTTGCAGGTCCCTTTGACCTTAAATCGTGAAGTATGCATAAAGCACCATTAATTAGAGGCTACGTCTGCGTCTTTGTGTGTTTCTGCACCAAAGCAATACACTCAGAAGTCATTGTGGAATTATCTTTTACATCATCATATTTGCTCTGTGAAATATCAGCCTTTAATTTTCAATTGTTAGTTTTAAGGATTAAATTCAATAAATGAATTAGAGTTGTATTCAAATCCATTTGCGTCAATGCGTTGAACATTTGGTCCTTACGAGCCAAATTTGAATCAGTGGCAACGCAAAAAGTACACAACACTCTTCATATATCGCTATCGCCCCATCTCTAACTTTTTCACTCGAAATTTTAACTTGCGCCTGTGTTCACAAAATTTTAAAAGTCAAACGAAAGTTAATTATTTGTCAAGTTTAAAGAGTTACCTGGCAGTGGAATCAAACGTTCCAGCCATTACAGGACATTTCAAAAAAAAAAAGTGAAAGTTTAAAGTGGATCGAAATTTGGTGAAATTTAATTAACCACCGCAAATCGCTGGTGGCGCTTTCCCGAAGTTTCCCGAGTGATATTAAAAAGCGAAAGGCCGGTCACGGGCATCTTGTTGGCGGGGTTGTTGGAAAAATAGTTCAAGCGAGGAATACTTGTTGTGGCATGAGAACTGTCCGGATGCGAACGTAAGTCCATTAATTTACCTTTTTCCAGAACATACATATATCAGCATATAAGTCCGTTATAGTTAACGGGAACCGTTATATGCGCTTATACACTTGTATATACATATGTTCTTCCAGTACGCTATCTTGCGAATAGCGGGTTGCCTTTTCCACAATTACACGGCATACATAGTTTTTTCGTTCGTAGCTTACACTAGTAACCTCTCTTTTGGCTTTTACATATGCATATGTACATATGTATATTCATTTAGTTACAAATTGCACGTAACTCACGCTATTTGCACTAGCAGACCAAACAATCTCCTTTCCCTTTAAATTAACCTGCGTTTAAAAAAGTTAACGAAAATCCAAATTTTAAACGAAAATTTTCTCAAATTTAATAAATTGCTTATTTGAGTTTTCCCAATTACGTATATACATACAACACCACTAGTTGCTGAGGTGCATATACATACCTAGAAACAACGGTTTGTTTGCATGTGTTTTACACATCCCAAGCGCCAACAATCTTAAAAGCTGCGCAATCCAGCACGTAAATAAATGCGTTATTACGTTGCTTGTGTCCAACCCTAACATCTTTTTAGAAAACCGCTTATCTTGGGTTTCTCAAATATTGAAGATCCCACGTTATTTTGCATATAACGTGTTTGCTACCACTCTTATCTACATATCTCCATCATCATCCATCAACTCTACACATACCATGTTTATTTACACATCACACAAATATTTTGTATCACAAAACATTCAACATCATACGTATATTTCAGTTAATTCCCTAGTAAACCGTGCTAAGTTCCTTTTGGTGAAATCATTTCGATATCAGTGGGGCGTTCCATAATTAACATTGACTAGTTTCTTTTGGTGAATCTTTTCGTGAACAGTGCAAAACCAAGTAAGCGCCCATTCGTTTTCGAAAAATCGTTATCCCTCTGAGCGACAGACGGAAAGTCCAATCTCCAAATAAGTGTCTCTCGGCTTGCGTCTGTAGTGTTGAAGTTTCTAAACCCGAATCTTCGCGCACAATACCAATTGTGAACTAAAATAATCTCCACCCAGCTTGTCTTCCTGGTCATTTTTTATCAAATCAAGCCCTTGATACCGTCTCCAATCATGCCTTCTTCAACAGAAATCATGTCAAAATTTATCTTCGACTCCAACAATGTGGTGAAATTTTGCACCAATTTTCAAAAGGAAGATCCTGATGACTAAACGGACTCTTTATCGGAGGTCAAGTTAGAACTCAACGGTCGCTGGGCTTCGTTAAAAAACGCCAATGAAAACGTATGCATAGCTGAGAACAGCGCAGTTTCTGGAGAGTTTAAAGAGGAAGCCCACAACAAATTTCAGCTTTGTGCTGACTCTTTCTACATCTGTAAATCACATATATTGCACCAATTAAAAATCCTCCCTGGGAATTCATCAGAGTCTGGCAATACCTCCCATGGAAATCCAACAGGGCCAGGCAATACCTCCCATCAGTTTCTGCCTTTCGATCCAAGCTCGGTGTCATGTCTAAAGGTGGCACCGTGTGATACAGAAATCTTTTACGGTAGTTATGAGGAGTGGCCATCCTTTCGTGATATGTTCACGGCCGTTTACCTCAACCATCCCAAACTGACTCCCGTACAGAAACTCTATCACTTGCGAAATAAGACTCGAGGAAAGGCAAGCGCGATTGTAAAGCAGTACCCTTTGTCCGATGACAATTTTTCATTAGCATGGGAAGCGCTAAAAGCCCGATTCGAAAACAAACGAATCTTAATAGACAAACAATTTAAATTGCTTTTCAACATTCCTCAAGCTACCTCGGAGAGTAGCGAAGGAATTCAAAAGATGCAGAACACCATCAATGATTGTCTTGTGATCCTAAAGACGCAAGGAATTTCCTTTTCCGAGTTGGACCCCATTTTAATTTAATTATGTTCCTCAAAGCTACCAGAGGAAACGCTGTCTCTGTGGGAGCAGTCCCTCCAATCTAGGAAGGAGCTTCCTAATTGGTTCCAGATGAACCAGTTTCTGACCAAGCGTTACGAAGTGGTTGAACGCCTATATGAATATAAAGGCACTAAATCACGCACTTCGTTGCCATCGAAATCCTCGCCTAAAATCCAATCCTATCACCCTCAAGAAAAACTTGCATTTACTTGTAGATTATACAACGATAGTCATTCCTTGAAATCTTGCCCCGAATTCCGAAAACTAAGCGTACCAGAGCGTACCAAATTTGTGAAGGATATCCGGTTTTGCAAGAATTGCTTCGCTTACAACCATTCATCTACCAACTGTCCCAGTGCCTTCCGATGTCTGCACTGTAAGAAAAACCATCCCACCATGTTACACCCTCCCTTAACCAAACAGCCCGAATAAAAGGCTACGCCTAGCACATCCGCAAAAAAGGCAATCAATCTATTACACACCGAATCTTCCCAAGGACCCAGACATCCAATCTTCAACCTCACTGAGGGCAATTGGGAAGAGTCTCCTCCTCCCACAAAATCTGACTTCAAAGTTCAGGCTAATTTCTCCACCAAAAACGAGAAAACACTCCTTCCCACCGCCCTAGTGAGCATCGAACTCAAGGGTTCTATCTTCACGCTACGAGCACTCATCGATCAAGGCTCACAAAAAACCTTTTTCTCCGAAAAAATACAACACCGTTTACAAATACCTACCCATAAAGAAAATTTCTCAGTCACGCAGATGGGCGGAAAATTAGTAGAAAATGCCAATCGTGTCTGTCAACTCACATTGGTACCGAAATTCAATCACACCCGTATCCATACCAACGCCATCGTCTTAAAACAGCTGACCAGTTTTCTTCCCTCCTTTAAACAATCGAAACCAAATCTTTCGGAAATTCAGGATTTGTATCTTGCGGATCCATACTTTTATACACCCGGTCCCATTGATCTCGTCATTGACAGTGACCTTATAACCCAGATCCTCCTACAGGGAATGAGACACGGAGTTTTTGGGAGTTTGCTTGCGCAAAATAACGTTTTCGGGTGGTATCTGAGCGGACCACTGACCTCCACCCATTCCACAACAGTTTCAAACGAGGATCTGAGCTTCCAGCTGAAACGTTTCTGGGAATTAGAGGAAGTCGCTGAATCACATCTCCCATCCGAGGACGACCGTGCGTGTGAGTCGTTCTATCAAGAAACCACAGACCTACAAGCCAATGGACGTTGCGTCGTACGCCTCCCCTTCAAAGCAGGGTTCACATCCCAGATTTCTCTCGGTTCGCCTCGGTCGCAGGCGATGAAACAAGCGATTCGTATGGAACACATGCTCAAAAAAACTCCGCTCCTTGAATCTGAATATAATAATGTACTAGAAGAATATCTAGCCCTGGAACATATGAAACCGACTTCTCCCGAAGAAATCCATCAAAACGAACAGTATTTTTCGTATTATCTTCCTCACCATTCGGTAGTGAAACCGGACAGTGCATCCACCAAAGTCAGAGTGGTTTTCAACGCCTCCAAGCCGACGTCTTCCTCCACATAGGCCCTACTTTGCAAACCGACCTTATGTTCGTCATTCTCAACTGGCGTCTTTATAGATATGTATTCAATGGCGACATTCAAAAAATGTACCGTCAGATCCTCCTACATGAGGACGACCAGCAGTATCAGAGAGTTATTTTTCGTCGAAGCCATGGCACAAAAACCTACCGATTTCGCCTTAAAAACCGTAACATTTGGAGTGAACTGTGCGCCATACCTGGCTATCCGAACATTACACCAGTTGGCAAAGGACTTGGGGGAATCCTACCCTATAGCTGAGCAAATTCACACCAAAGAAACTTACGTTGACGACATCTTGTCTGGAGGACATGACCTTCGCTCCTGCATGCAAGCCCAATTCCAAACCATTCATTGTTTAAACTCCGCGGGATTCCCCCTCTAGAAAATCACAGCCAATCATCCAGAGCTTCTTGTCCACATTACAACCGAAGACTTGCTTGACTCCGACTTCTTGAAATTTGATTGCTCAAGTTCAACGAAAACCCTCGACATTAGATGGAATGCATTAAACGATTCCTTTTCGTATACCATAGAACCCACTCAAGTACCTTCTCAGGCGACTAAAGGCAAATCTTATCTTCGGTTTGGAAACTTTTCGATCCCGCAGGGTGGCTCACGCCTATTCTGATTTAGGCAAAGATATTGCTACAGCAGATATGGTTAGGAGGTACTGAATGGGACGAATATATCCTACCACCCTCCCTCCAAAAGTGGATTCAATTCGTATCCGACCTACCGGTTATCGGAGAACTTCGAATATCCAGATGGACTGAGTTTTCTCCAAACCAAAACATCCAAATTCATGGCTTTTGCGATGCCTCCGAGAAAGCATATTACGCAACTGTATATATACGTTGTCAATCGGATGAAAAAGTCTCATGTCAACTTCTCTTTTCTAAAACAAAAGTAGCACCTTTGCAAACAGTTAGCCTGCCGCGCTTAGAACTGTGCGGTGGGGTCCTATTTTCCAAATGCATAAAACATCTAATCAATCAACTACCTTTAAGAGATATTAAAATTTTCTTATGGTCGGATTCATCAATCGTCCTTGCGTGGCTCGAAAAGCCACCATGCAATTGGAAAATATATGTAGCGAATCGTACGTCACAGATTATCAACAACGTAGGTAACATCAAATGGCGCCACATATCCACTAACCATAACCAAGCAGACCTCGGCACCCGAGGATGTAGACCACAGGATTTAATTTACCAATCACTCTGGTGGAGCGGACCAGACTGGCTTCTAAAACCACCCGAGCAATGGCTCCTTTCATGGCTTCAGAACGTCGTTCCTCGGGAAGAACGAAAGGTTGAGGCGTTTCACATTTCGGAGAATGAATCCGACATCCTAGACCGATACTCATCTTGGCCGAGGGCATTACGCGTGATAACCTACATCTTTCGTTTCCTCTATCGAATCAAGCCCATACAGTCCACTCAGTCGAACAATTACGAGTCTTTAGTTATCACTCTGGCTGAAATTAACTGGGTAAAAACACGTCTCATAAAACTTGCGCAGGCCAGATACTATCTCGTGGAATATGCCCAACTTTCCAATGGGCAAACTATCTCAAAAAGGAGTTCACTTCTCCCCCTGAATCCCCTTCTCGACGCAAACGGCCTTCTCCGGGTAGATGACCGACTAATCAACTCTGATATCCTGTATAAAGAAAAATATCCAGTCATCAGCCCTGAATCCTCACGTTTCTGCTACTTATTTCTCCAATATCTACATAATTTATTAATGCATGCTGAACACCAACTCATGGTGAGAACTGCTAGACAGAAATATTTCATTCCGCGATTGAAATCAAAAATTAAGTTTAGCATACGTAATTTCAAAACATGTACCATCTTCAAAAAAGCCTCGAGATCACAAATCATGGCAGCCTTACCACCAGAACGTTCTAACTATTCCTTACCATTCACCTATACCGGACTGGACTTTGCAGGACCCTTTGACCTTAAATCGTCAAGTATGCGTAAAGCACCATTAATTAGAGGCTACGTCTGCGTCTTTGTGTGTTTCTGCACCAAAGCAAAACACTTAGAACCCTGTTCGGACCTTTCAACCAAAGCCTTTTAAGCCGCCTTTTCCCGATTCGTCGGAAGACGCGGTCTTCCCTCACGACTCTTCTCCGACAATGGGAAAAACTTTGTCGGCGCCAATAGGGCATTTCAACGAGACTTTAGACAATTCCTGAAAGAAGCTTCCGATGATATCAAGCAAAAATACTCTCTTCAGTCTCTCGAATGGAACTTTTTACCACCCAATGCCCCCCAATTGGGTGGCCTCTGGGGAGCCGCCGTTAAGAGCTTCAAATTGCATTTTAAACGCATTGCTAGCGGTCATCATTTTACATTCGAGGAGCTGGCCACATTGCTTGCGCGTATTGAAGCCATACTCAACTCCCGACCACTCTCCCCTATGTCCGACACTCCACAGGAACTAATTGCGTTAACTGCAGGGCATTTCCTACGCGGTGCGCCATTGCTGGCTGCGCCGCAGCCCCAACTCGATAATATATCTCTCCATGACAAATGGGAAAAGCTTAAAAGGTTACATCACCAATTTAGTCAAAGGTGGAAAGATGAATACCTCAAAGAGCTTCATTTTCTTTTCACTGCCACAGCTGTTTGCATTGTGTGTTGTTAAGCGTCAGTTAATAGCGATCTTAAACTGCACATACAGTGATCTTCAAACTGCTCAAACAGTGTTTTTCTTACTGTGATCTCCAAACTATTTTCACTGCCTCCGTCTGTTTAATCAATTTTACTTTAACTTATAATGTCTTGCAATTTTGTTAACTGCCAATTGAAAGGTGATACCGAGCGTTTCGTGTCGTGCTGGCTTTGTGATGAGCTTGCTCATATGAAGTGCGCTAGTTTCACAGCAAGGGTGTGTGATGCGATCAACGATAACAACGGTGTGCGTTGGTCGTGCTTGAAATGCAGATCCACCGAAGTGGATCTTTTTAAGCTTTTCAAACATACCCGAAACGCATTCTCCGAAATCGGTAAGGAACTTTCTACATTAGGGGATAAATTCAAGTATTATGAAAACTTGTTTAAAACTTTCAAATGTATTACCGATTCAGCTGCTAATGCTAACAGCGACAGTCGTGACAGCAAACGAAAACGAACTGATGTCTCGGCTGGCGTATTGACCCTAGACCCCGTTCAAAACATCCAGAACCCAATCGTTCCTACACCTAGCACGATAGAATTAATAAACTTAGCATCTCCAAGTCCTCTTACAGTAGAGCCTTCAACATCAAAGGCACCTCCAACAAAACTAGCAGCTAGAAAAAATATTGAACCTGCAAACCGTTCTCAGGCGACTGAGCCTGGAACTAGGAAGTTGGTTGTAGTCCCTCCTAAAAAATCGATATTCGTGTCAAGATTCGACAGGGATACTACTGAGGAGGATCTGAAATCGTATATCTTCTCAAAAAGGAAAACCCATGACGTAACAATTCGGAAATTTAATTTTAGTTATGAAAGAAACGTATCTTCCTTTAGATTAGATGTACCTATTGACCATTTTGACACTATCTTGAGTAACGATTTTTGGCCCTCTGGGGCACTTGTGCGGGAATTTGAATATAGGCGGAATAAGAGTGTTCCAAACTTGGCAAAGATCCCTGTTAATAACACTGAGTCAAAAAACTGAACGAAAAATCTGCTTTAGATATACTTTACCAAAATGTTAGAGGCTTAAACACCAAGTTAACAGAACTGTTTTTAAAATCATTTAACTCAAGCTAAGATATAATTGCTTTAACCGAAACCTGGCTGAAACCTCATGTTTTTAACTCAGAGATCCTCTGTAATGACTACCAGATATATCGAAATGACCGCCTGAACAGGGTTGGAGGTGGGGTTCTGCTTGCTGTACACTCTTCAATACCATCTGAAGAGATTTGCGTAACCGCCACCGATACAACTGAGTTCTTGTGCATACGCACACAACTAGCAAATATCCACATTTATTTGGCCATCTGTTATATCCCGCCATCTTCTGAACTGTCCGTTTATATGAATCACATTTCCTTGCTAAGAACTGTTAATTCGATGCTAAAGCCTTCCGATTCCATTATTGTCTTGGGTGACTTCAATATGCCACACATATCATGGTGCATCTCTGACTTTAATATCGTACCAGTTTCGTCAAAGTCTTCCAACAATGAATTTCTAGACGGAATGTCTGAGCTGTGCCTTCAACAAATCAACATCCAATCGAATAAATTCGGAAGAGTGTTGGATTTAGCCTTTGTGGATGATGAATCTAAATATTCCATTAGTCGATGCGAACCCATTATTGAACCTGAAGATGCTTACCACCCTTCCCTCAAAATAGTTTACGAAGTTGTAAATTATGCTTGTAACAGCGGAAATAAACGATACGACTCCAGTTATCGCTTCGACTTTGCGAAGGCCAATTTTAAAAAATTAAATCGTGATCTATCTCGAATAGTGTGGCCAACATTTAATGCTGATGTGGAGCAAAGCGTTTCTCACTTTTACAATACCATTTACTGTCTTTTTGAAAAATACGTACCTAAGCGGATTTGTGTACATTCCGATACAAGCCAAGTATGGTTCACTAAAGAGCTGAAAATTTTAAAGAATAAAAAGTATCGATCTTTCAAGTTGTTCAAAAAGACGGGTTTACATAACCATTACTTACAGTACTCGATTCTACGCTGCAAGTATTTTCAATTGAACAAAAAGTGTTACAAAGCTTATCTTTGTAAAATGAAAAGAAATATAACTTGCAACCCGAAGGCATTTTACGGATTCGTAAACTCTAAACGCAGGGTGAAAGGGTTTCCATCATCCATGAAATTCCAAGATAATATTTCCAGCGATGATCAAGAGATCGCCGACTTCTTTGCGGAATTTTTCAAATCAAATTACTCTATTGAGACCAACGTTCCACCTAATGAATACCCATACCATATTGATTCATGTTATTCAATCAGAGCTCCATTTATATCTTCAGAAGATGTATTATCTTATTTAAAAACTTTAAAAGTATCATATTCATACGGCCCCGACAGGATCCCGACACACTTTCTTAAAAAATGTGCCGCAAACATCTATCAGCCGCTAACAGATTTATTTAATTTATCTTTAATTTATGGCGTTTTCCCAACAATATGGAAGGAATCTTTTCTTATTCCGCTTCATAAAAATGGAAGCAGGTCTCCAATAGAAAACTACCGGGGCATAGCAAAGTTATCCGCTATCCCAAAGTTATTTGAGGCTATTGTTACCCACCACCTAACATTCCCTATTTCCCCCATAATTGCAAGCTCGCAGCATGGGTTCTGTAAGGGCAAATCACCTATCACCAATTTACTAGAATTTACCACCCACGTTTCTAATGGATTTAGAAAAGGCCTTCACACTGATGTAATTTACACCGATTTCAGTAAAGCTTTCGACAAAGTATCACACCCATTACTTATTCATAAGCTCAGTCAACTCGGTTTTCAACCCCGTCTTATATGTTGGATTTCTTCGTATCTTGGTTATCGTACGCAAAAAGTAATCTTTAAAAATACACTTTCTGGGGTCATCAATGTTTCTTCTGGTGTTCCTCAGGGCAGCCATCTTGGTCCGATTCTGTTCTTGTTGTTCATAAACGATATATCTGGTACAATTAAATACTCAAAAATCTTGATGTACGCAGACGATGTAAAACTTTTCAAATCATGTGCCTCGGTTGAGGAACATTCCTTGCTTCAAATGGATTTAAATCACTTGGTTACCTGGTGCAATGTAAATTATATGCCGCTCAATCTCAAAAAATGTAAATTCATGTGTTTTTCTCGGAGAGTTTCGCCACCAGCTTCATATAAAATTAACAACTATAGTCTAGAAACTGTAAATAATTTTATTGACTTGGGAGTCATGATGGATTCCAAACTTAGTTTCAATCTTCATATTAATGCTACAGTGAATAAAGGCAAAGGTGTTTTTGCATTTGTTAAACGGTGGTCAAAAGAATTTAACGACCCTTACATAACTAAAGCACTTTTTACAACATTAGTTAGGCCAATATTAGAATACGGCTCGATAATTTGGAATCCGCGTTATCAAGTCCATGCAGACAGTCTCGAATCAATACAAAAACAATTTTTACTATTTGCCTTAAGAAATTTCCAATGGGACTCTTTAACTAATCTTCCACCTTATACTAATCGATTAAAGCTTATCAATCTTCCAACTCTTGCTAGTCGAAGGGAAATGCTTGGTGTGATATTTATGACAAAACTTTTAAATGGATCAATTTCGAGCCCATTCCTTCTGAATGAAGTGAACTTTTGCGTTCCCTCTCGGACATCCAGACACTTCAAACCTCTTCTGCTGAAACAATGTAGAACGAATTTCGAACAAAATGAACCTTTTCGGCGTTTATGCCAAGATTATAACTCTCACTCAAACACATTGGTAGCTCGGACTCCCTTTTTTCTATAAAAAAGATTGTTCTCACCTCTCTAAATTAATGTATAATACGTTTGCTTCTGTTCTCTTTAAGTATTACGCTTGGCTGATGAAATTTCTTCTGTAGCTGAGCAGTCTCAGATCGTGACGCTTGACAAACCGCTGCCCATCAAAGACTCGGCAAAATAAAAATAAAAAAAAAAAGTTATTATATATATATATAAATCGATCGCGTGAACAGGATTAGCCTGGTTTCATTGGGCCACTTGAGGGCAGCGCGCTGCCACAACGTCCATTAAAAAAAAAAAAAAAAAAAAAAATAAAAAAAAAAAAAAAATAAAAAGGTATGAATGGAAGACCGCTCAAAAGGAACTTTCTGAAGGAGATTTCGTTTTCTTAAAAATGAATTGCTGCCCCAAACGAATGGCAGCTAGGCCGAGTAGAAAAGTTGTACCATGGAGTTGACAATCGTATACGTGTCGCCGACATTAGAACGCAACAGGGAATTTTCACCCGACCAATAGTCAAACTATGTCCTCTTCCCATCCAAGCTGAGGTGTCCAGCCCTTAACCCGAATTCACACACACTTTCACCATCCAATTACCACCGCCAAACCTGTTTAATACTTTTACTAAATCGCATCTCTCTTACAGAAGCCGTGACACCCATCCATCGTCATCGTCGGATGTCTCCGTCGGCAATCGTTCCCGTATACCCCGTAACCCCAACGTGCACCAGTGCTTGGTATGCTTCCGCTACCACGCCCTGCGTTTTTGCCGGGAGTTTAATGTAATGGATGTAGAGGAGCATCGCGTCAAGGTACGCTTCCTCGAGTACTGCCCCAATTGCCTCGCCCGAACACACAACCATGTCAGAGACTGTCAATCCGAACAGAAGTGTAAGATATGTCGTCAATGGCACCACACCCTACTGCATCGTCCATCCACGGAAGAGCTGGAGGTGGAACACACAACCACCGAAACGGCACGTCAACAGACAACAACCCCAGCGGCCTGACCAAACTCACGGCCCGCCGCCGCCACCTCACGATCGGCTTCAAGACCCGCTACTTCAACTGCTCGACGTAGACCTCAGCCGTTGGATGCTCGCTAGTGCCTCGAGCTCGACAATGCCATCACTGCCTTATAACGCGTCCGAAGAGCAGTTGCACCTGTGCAACGGGGGCGTCATGTTTAAGTGACTTGCGTTCACTTATATAGGCAAAGGTTCCGTGACTTGCGTTCACCTAACCACCCATCCGTGATTTGCGATCACTTCTCCAAGTGACTTGCGTTCACTTCACTAGTTATGACTTGCGTTAATACAACCCTGGTGGTAGAGTAGACTGGAGTTGCCATCCAGTGCTTCCAGTCAACAGTGTTGGAATTGCTTTCCATCACTAATACATGTTATAAATACAAGTGCAAAGTATTAACTCTTTCTCTTGTTTACGTGGAACACTGAACACCTATCATCCACCAATATCATCTACTTTTATAAAATTTGCATCGGATCGTCAATTCCGGAGCGAGTACGAACATCATCACCTACGCCACATCCAACTCCAGGAGAAAAGAAAAGGAAGTATTATCCCAAAACCGTAAGTTATATCTTTCAATATAAAATCATCCGAGGTAGCACTTGCGCTGCGGTAATCCCCTAACTCAATCTAACCCTTGCGCGGTCGCAAGACGGATCAAAATCCCGAATTATACTATTCAACTTAACGATTCAAGTTTCATTTCATAAAATTTTCTTCCCATTGTGGAATTATCTTTTACATCATCATAGTTTCTGTGTGAAATATCAGCCTTTAATTTTCAATTGTTAGTTTTAAGCATTAAATTCAATAAATGAATTAGAGTTGAATTCAAATCCATTTGCGTCAATGCGTTGAACATTTGGTCCTTGCGAGCCAAATTTGAATCAGTGGCAGCACAAAAAGTACACAACACTGTTCATATATCGCTATCGCCCCATCGCTGACTTTTTCACTCGAGCTTTTAACTTGCGCGTGTGTTCACAAAATTTTAAAAGTCAAAGGAAAGTTAATTATTTGTCAAGTTTAAAGAATTACCTGGCAGTGGAATCAAACGTTCCAGCCATTACAGGACATTTCAAAAAAAAAAAAAAGTGAAAGTTTAAAGTGGATCGAAAGTTGGTGAAATTTAATTAACCACCGCAAATAGCTAGTGGCGCTTTCCCGAAGTTTCCCGAGTGATATTAAAAAGCGAAAGGCCGGTCACGGGCATCTTGTTGGCGGGGTTGTTGGAAAAATAGTTCAAGCGAGGAATACTTGTTGCGGCATGAGAACTGTCCGGATGCGAACGTAAGTCCATTAATTGACCTTTTTCCAGAACATACATATATCAGCATATAAGTCCGTTATAGTTAACGGGAACCGTTATATGCGCTTATACACTTGTATATATATATGTTCTTCCAGTACGCTATCTTGCGAATAGCGGGTTGCCTTTTCCACAATTACACCGAATACATAGTTTTTTCGTTCGTATCTTACACTAGTAACCTCTCTTTTGGCTTTTACATATGCATATGTACATATTTATATTCATTTAGTTACAAATTGCACGTAACTCACGCTATTTGCACTAGCAGACCAAACAATCTCCTTTCCCTTTAAATTAACTTGCGTTGAAAAAAGTTAACGAAAATCCAAATTTTAAACGAAAATTTTCTCAAATTTAATAAATTGCATATTTGAGTTTTCCCAATTACGTATATACATACAACACCACTAGTTGCTGAGATGCATATACATATATAGAAACACCGGTTTGTATGCATGTGTATTACACATTCCAAGTGCCAACAATCTTAAAAGCTGCGCAATCCAGCACGTAAATAAATGCGTTATTACGTTGCTTGTGTCCAACCCTAACATCTTTTGAGAAAACCGCCTTATCTTGGGTTTCTCAAATATTAAGATCCCACGTTATTTTGCATATAACGTGTTTGCTTCCACTCTTATCTACATATCTCCATCATCATCCATCAACTCTACACATAACACGTTTATTTACACATCACACAAACATTTTGTATCACAAAATATTCAACATCATACGTATATTTCAGTTAATTCCCTAGTAAACCGTGCTAAGTTCCTATTGGTGAAATCCTTTCGATATCAGTGGGGCATTCCATAATTAACATTGATTAGTTTCTTTTGGTGAATCTTTTCGTGAACAGTGCAAAACCAAGTAAGCGCCCATTCGTTTTCGAAAATTCGTTATCCCTCTGAGCGACAGACGGAAAGTCCAATCTTCAAATAAGTATCTCTCGGCTTGTGTCTGTAGTGTTGAAGTTTCTAAACCCGAATCTTCGCGCACAATACCAATTGTGAACTAAAATAATCTCCACCCAGCTTGTCTTCCTGGTCATTTTTTATCAAATCAAGCCCTTGATAACGTCTCCAATCATGCCTTCTTCAACAGAAATCATGTCAAAATTTATCTTCGACTCCAACAATGTGGTGAAATTTTGCACCAATTTTCAAAAGGAAGATCCTGATGACTAAACGGACTCTTTATTGGAGGTCAAGTTAGAACTAAACGGTCGCTGGGCTTCGTTAAAAAACGCCAATGAAAACGTATGCATAGCTGAGGACAGCGCAGTTTCTGGAGAGTTTAAAGAGGAAGCCCACAGCAAATTTCAGCTTTTTGCTGACTCTTTCTACATCTGTAAATCACCACCAATGCACCAATTAAAAATCCTCCGTGGGAATTCATCAGAGTCTGGCAATACCTCTCATGGAAATCCAACAGGGCCAGGCAATACCTCCCGTCAGTTTCTGCCTTTCGATCCAAGCTCGGTGTCATGTCTCAAAGTGGCACCGTGGGATACAGAAATCTTTTACGGTAGTTATGAGGAGTGGCCATCCTTTCGTGATATGTTCACGGCCGTTTACCTCAACCATCCCAAACTGACTCCCGTACAGAAACTCTATCACTTGCGAAATAAGACTCGAGGAAAGGCAAGCGCGATCGTAAGGCAGTACCCTTTGTCCGATGACAATTTTTCATTAGCATGGGAAGCGCTAAAAGCCCGATTCGAAAACAAACGAATCTTAATAGACAAACAATTTAAATTGCTTTTCAACATTCCTCAAGCTACCTCGGAGAGTAGCGAAGGAATTCAAAAGATGCAGAACACCATCAATGATTGTCTTGTGATCCTAAAGACGCAAGGAATTTCCGTTTCCGAGTGGGACCCCATTTTAATTTAATTATGTTCCTCAAAGCTACCAGAGGAAACGCTGTCTCTGTGGGAGCAGTCCCTCGAATCTAGGAAGGAGCTTCCTAATTGGTTCCAGATGAACCAGTTTCTGACCAAGCGTTACATCCAATCTTCAACCTCACCGAGGGCAATTGGGAAGAGTCTCCTCCTGCCACAAAACCTGACTTCAAAGTTCAGGTTAATTTCTCCACCAACAACGAGAAAACACTCCTTCCCACCGCCCTAGTGAGCATCGAACGCAAGGGTTCTATCTTCACGCTACGAGCACTCATCCATCAAGGCTCACAAAAAACCTTTGTGTCCGAAAAAATACAACACTGTTTACAATTACCTACCCATAAAGAAAACTTCTCAGTCACGGGGAGGGGCGGAAAAGTAGTAGAAAATGCCAATCGTGTCTGTCAACTCACGTTGGTACCGAAATTCGATCACACCCGTATCCATACCAACGCCATCGTCTTAAAACAGCTGACCAGTTTTCTTCCCTCCTTTAAACTATCGAAACCAAATCTTTCGGAAATTCAGGATTTGGATCTTGCGGATCCATACTTTTATACACCCGGTCCCATTGATCTCGTCATTGGCAGTGACCTTATACCCCAGACCCTCCTACAGGGAATGAGACACGGAGTTTTTGGGAGTTTGCTTGCGCAAAATAACGTTTTCGGATGGTATCTGAGCGGACCACTGACCTCCACCCATTCCACAACAGTTTCAAACGAGGATCTGAGCTTCCAGCTGAAACGTTTCTGGGAATTAGAGGAAGTCGCTGAATCACATCTCCCATCCGAGGACGACCGTGCGTGTGAGTCGTTCTATCAAGAAATCACATACCGACAAGCCAATGGATGTTACGTCGTACGCCTCCCCTTCAAAGCAGGGTTCCCATCCCAGATTTCTCTCGGTTCGTCTCGGTCGCAGGCGATGAAACAAGCGATTCGTATGGAGCACATGCTCAAAAAAACTCCGCTCCTTGAATCTGAATATAATCATGTACTAGAAGAATATCTAGCCCTGGAACATATGAAACCGACTTCTCCCGAAGAAATCCATCAAAATGAAAAGTATTTTTCGTATTATCTTCCTCACCATTCGGTAGTGAACCCGGACAGTGCATCCACCAAAATCAGAGTGGTTCTTAACGCCTCCAAGCCGACGTCTTCAGGCACGTCATTAAACGATATCCTCCACATAGGCCCTACTTTGCAAACCGACATTATGTTCGTCGTTCTCAACTGGCGTCTTTATAGATATGTATTCAATGGCCACATTCAAAAAATCTACCGTCAGATCCTCCTACATGAGGACGACCTGCAGTATCAGAGAGTTATTTTTCGTCGAAGCCATGACACAAACCGATTTCGCCTTAAAAACCGTAACATTTGGAGTGAACTGTGCGCCATACCTGGCAGTTGGCAAAGGACTTGAGGGAATCCTACTCTATAGCTGAGCGAATTCACACCAAAGAAACTTACGTTGACGACATCTTGTCTGGAGGACATGACCTTCGCTCCTGCATGCAAGCCCAATTCCAAACAATTCATTGTTTAAACTCCGCGGGATTCCCCCTCAAGAAAATCACAGCCAACCATCCAGAGCTTCTTGTCCATATTACAACCGAAGACTTGCTTGACTCCGACTTCTTGAAATTTGATTGCTCAAGTTCAACGAAAACCCTCGAAATTAGATGGAATGCATTAAACGATTCCTTTTCGTATACCATAGAACCCACTCAAGTACCTTCTCAGGCGACTAAAAGCAAATCTTATCTTCGGTTTGGAAACTTTTCGATCCCGCAGGGTGGCTCACGCCTATTCTGATTTAGGCAAAGATATTGCTACAGCAGATATGGTTAGAAAGTACTGAATGGGACGAATGTGTGAGGGTGCTCCCTCCAAAAGTGGATTAAATTCGTATCCGACCTACCGGTTATCGGAAAACTTCGAATACCCAGATGGACTGAGTTTTCTCCAAACCAAAACATCCAAATTCACGGCTTTTGCGATGCCTCCGAGAAAGCATATTACGCAACTGTATATATACGTTGTCAATCGGATGATAAAGTCTGATGTCAACTTCTCTTTTCTAAAACAAAAGTAGCACCTTTACAAACAGTGAGCCTGCCGTGCTTAGAACTGTGCGGTGCGGTCCTATTATCCAAATGCACAAAACATCTAATCAATCAACTACCTTTAAGAGATATTGAAATTTTCTTATGGTCGGATTCATCAATCGTCCTTGCGTGGCTCGAAAAGCCACCATGCAATTGGAAAATATATGTAGCGAATCGTACGTCACAGATTATCAACAACGTAGGTAACATCAAATGGCGCCACATATCCACTAACCATAACCCAGCAGACCTCTGCACCCGAGGATGTAAACCACAGGATTTAATTTACCAACCACTCTGGTGGACCGGACCAGACTGGCTTCTAAAACCACCCGAGCAATGGCCCCTTTCATCGCTTCAGAACGTCGGCCCTCGGGAAGAACGAAAGGTTGAGGCGTTTTGCATTTCGGAGAATGGATCCGACATCCTAGACCGATTCTCATCTTGGCCGAGGGCATTACGAGTGATAACCTACATTTTTCGTTTCCTCTATCGAATCAAGCCCATACAGTCCACTCAGTCGATCAATTACGAGTCTTTAGTTATCATTCAGGCTGAAATTAACTGGGTAAAAACACGTCTCATAAAACTTGCGCAGGCCAGATACTATCTCGTGGAATATGCACAACTTTCCAATGGGCAAACTATCTCAAAAAGGAGTTCACTTCTCCCCCTGAATCCCCTTCTCGACGCAAACGGCGTTCTCCGGGTATGATGACCGACTAATCAACTCTGATATCCCGTATAAAGAAAAATATCCAGTCATCAGTTCTGAATCCTCACGTTTCTGCTACTTATTTCTCCAATATCTACATAATTTATTAATGCATGCTGAACACCACCTCATGGTGAGAACTGCTAGACAGGAATATTTCATTCCGCGATTGAAATCAAAAATTAAGTTCAGCATACGTAATTGCAAAACATGTACCATCTTCAAAAAAGCCTCGAGATCACAAATCATGGCAGCCTTACCACCAGAACGTTCTAACTATTCCTTACCATTCACCTATACCGGACTGGACTTTGCATGTCCCTTTGACCTTAAATCGTCAAGTATGCGTAAAACACCATTAATTAGAGGCTACGTCTGCGTCTTCGTATGTTTCTGCACCAAAGCAATACACTTAGAACCCTGTTCGGACCTTTCAACCAAAGCCTTTCAAGCCGCCTTTTCCCGATTCGTCGGAAGACGCGGTCTTCCCTCACGACTCTTCTCCGACAATGGGAAAAACTTTGTCGGCGCCAAGAGGGCATTTCAACGAGATTTTAAACAATTCCTGAAAGAAGCTTCCGATGATAACAAGGAAAAATACTCTATTCAGTCTCTCGAATGGCACATTTTACCACCCAATGCCCCCCACATGGGTGGCCTCTCGGAAGCCGCCGTTAAGAGCTTCAAATTGCATTTTAAACGCATTGCTAGCGGTCATCATTTTACATTCGAGGAACTGGCTACATTGCTTGCGCGCATTGAAGCCATACTCAACTCCCGACCACTCTCCCCCATGTCCGACAATCCACAGGAACTAATCACGTTAACTGCAGGGCATTTCCTACGCGGTGCGCCATTGCTGGCTGCGCCGCAGCCGCAACTCGATAATCTATCTCTCCGTGACAAATGGGAAACGCTTAAAAGGTTGCATCACCAATTTAGTCAAAGGTGGAAAGATGAATACCTCAAAGAGCTTCATAAAAGGTATAAATGGAAGACCGCTCAAAAGGACCTTTCTGAAGGAGATTTCGTCGTTCTTAAAAATGAATTGCTGCCCCAAACGAATCGCGGCTAGGCCGAGTAGAAAAGGTGTACCATGGAGTTGACAATCGTATACGTGTCGCCGACATTAGAACGCAACAGGGAATTTTCACCCGACCAATAGTCAAACTATGTCCTCTTCCCATCCAAGCTGAGGTGCCCAGCCCTTAACCCGAATTCACACACACTTTCACCGTCCAATTACCACCGCCAAATCTGTTTAATACTTTTACTAATTGGCATCTCTTACAGAAGCCGTGACACCCATCGATCGTCATCGTCGGATGTCTCCGTCGGCAATCGTTCCCGTGTACCCCGTGACCCCAACGTGCACCATTGCTTGTTATGCTTCCGCTACCACGCCCTGCGTTTTTGCCGGGAGTTTAATGTAATGGATGTAGAGGAGCGTCGCGTCAAGGTACGCTTCCTCGAGTGTGCCCCAATTGCCTCGCCCGAACACACAACCATGTCAGAGACTGTGAATCCGAACAGAAGTGTAAGATATGTTGTCAATGGCACCACACCCTACTGCATCGTCCATCTACGGAAGAGCTGGAGGTGGAACACACAACCACCGAAACGGCACGTCAAAAGGTAACAACCCCAGCGGCCTGACCAACCTAACGGCCCGCCGCCACCTCACGATCGGCTTCAAGACCCGCTACTTCACCTGCTCGACGTAGACCTCAGCCGTTGGATGCTCGCTAGTGCCTCGAGCTCGACAATGCCATCACTGCCTTATAACGCGTCCGCAGAGCAGTTGCACCTGTGCAACGGGGGCGCCATGTTTAAGTGACTTGCGTTCACTTAAATAGGCAAAGGTTCCGTGACTTGCGTTCACCTAATCACCCATCTGTGATTTGCGATCACTTCTCCAAGTGACTTGCGTTCACTTCACTAGTTATGACTTGCATTAATACAACCCTGGCGGTAGAGTAGACTGGAGTTGCCATCCAGTGCTTCCAGTCAACAGTGTTGGAATTGCTTTCCATCACTAATCCATGTTATAAATACAAGTGCAAAGTATTAACTCTTTATCTTGTTTACGTGGAACACTGAACACCTATCATCCACCAATATCATCTACTTTTATAAAATTTGCATCGGATCATCAATTCCGGAGCGAGTACGAACATCATCACCTACGCCACATCCAACTCCAGGAGAAAAGAAAAGGAAGTATTATCCCAAAACCGTAAGTTATATCTTTCAATATAAAATCATCCGAGGTATCACTTGCGCTGCGGTAATCCCCTAACTCAATCTAACCCTTGCGCGGTCATCACCATCCTCGCGTGAGATTTCATTCTCGAACCCCACCTAGCCCTTGCGCGGTCGCAAGACGGATCAAAATCCCGAATTATACTATTCAACTTAACGATTCAAGTTTCATTTCATAAAATTTTCTTCTCATTGCGGAATTATCTTTTACATCATCATATTTGCTGTGTAAATATCAGCCTTTAATTTTCAATTGTTAGTTTTAAGCATTAAATTCAATAAATGAATTAGAGTTGAATTCAAATCCATTTGCGTCAATGCGTTAAACATATATTTAAATGTGGTATGAATAAATAAGTCAATATATATATGTATAATTAACTTCAAAAAAGGTTACACATTTCTGAAGATCCAGGAAATTGAAAGAGTACAGACAAAAATTGTAAATATGAACTTTTCAAGTTTAATAAATGTAATAATTAGTTTCTTACAAAAGATGTTTTTCATAAATAGTCCATAAATATCTTATTGTAGCATTGCCACACACAAAGATGACCACACATATCTGTAGTGTAAGCGGCATCATCGACAATCGTGCTCTCTGTGAATTTCTGCGTATGTATGTATGCATTTACAATGTTCGCGAACGAGAAGAGAGAAAGAATAACATTAGATAAAACGAACTAAAAGAACAAATGAACTAAAAGAACAAATAGAACCGAAATCGAAGATCTAGTTCACTTGTTCAGTTGAGAGACCCGTTCAATTGAACAAGTTCAGAACGAAACGACCCAACTCTATTATCAAGTCTGAATAGTTGCCTTGAGAACCAAGGTGGTTTACCCATGGTAGTACTGGAATATCGAAAGGGAACACAGCTTTCAAAGAAAGCATCAAGAGAGCTATAAAACAGGAATGTCGCTATTTCTACGTCTATACACGCGTAAAGACTCGACCAGTCATGGGCAGTAATCAATTTATTGAGCTCACTAAAATTCTTCTTTGAAAAACATCTCGAACCGGGTCGGGAATCCGATTTAGGAACATCGAGCATTACAGGTTGAACAAAATCCAGTACTATCCTAAGCGTAGGATGTAGAGGGTCTTCAGGCAGGGATAATGGGGGAGTTCCGGTTAGAGTAATACCCACAGAGTCTTCTGTAAACACCAAGTTTAAGATTTTGCTTTTGAAATTTAAAATATTATTCATTTGGAGAAGAGATGTATCTAGCAGACTATTTAAAAACTCGTGCTGAGTGGTGGGAGTCATGAAATTTGAGTCGATGGTATTGATCCAATTTACTGATGATAAATTGAAATCACCAAGAACTACTAGGCGGTTTTTTTCTCGCAATTGCGAGTACAAAGTACAAATAACAATGCTATGACATGTATAAACGTGTATATCCGATCGTGGCGGTATATACGAGCAGCAGATAATGAAACTAAAATTGTGCAATGCAAGCTTTACTGCTACGAATTCAATGTCAGTTGTGATGTCCAATAGCAGCAACTCAGACGGAAGCGTCGAGTCAACAGCAGTAAGGATACACGATCACGTCTATAAACTACATATTTACTTGAGAAAAGTTCAGAGTTAATATTATCAGCTTTTAACCAGGTTTCAGTGAAAGCTATAACTTGAGAAGTAAAAATAAACTATTCTGAAAAAGGTACTTAATTTCGATCTTAGGCCGTGAACATTTTGTTAGTCGATGGTTATTTTTTCACTGTTTCCGCAGAGATTTTTAAGTTTTTTGAAGTTCTAGCGGCGTTTGGCTTTTTTGTAAACAAATGCACAACTGAATGTTTCGGCCAGAATGAATATCCAAAAACTCTATCAAAATAAGCGTCTGGCACTGATATTTTAAATTATGAAATATCCCTATCATAACTAAAATTAAATTTATACACGCCTATTTTAATAGGTTGTGAAAGATCTAGCCTATCTTCTATATACTTAATAATATCATTTTCCGTAAGCGAGGCATGAAGACGTGATACAAAAATTGCCCCGCGAGGCGTCACGGCAGTCACCTGCTTGGTTCCGCAGTATAAACATTAGGCAAGCGCGCAGCAGCGGAAGTAGAATCACCACCTGTGTTGGTGGAATTGGAAGCAGCAATGCCATTAATGGTTATTATATCATTAACAGCAGTTATTTCAGCTTGAGTGTTAGCAGCAGCATTTCCTGCTGTATTATCGTGAGAAGTCTTGTTGGCTTTACCAGTCGCTTTTACAGCCAAGGGGGTAAGGTGGAAATTGTTGGCAATATTAGTATTAGTGTTAACAGCAGTAGAAGCACTGTTACCCTGCAAAAATCGCGAGTACTCCATGCATGCATGTATGGAGTACTCGCTATGGACCAACCGAGTGCTCCAAAATTAACCACAATTCATAAAAAAAATATGGTCCAATTAACATTGTGATGCCCTAGGACTGGACCATATACTCTAGCTCCGAATTACATCAGAGTAATCCATGGAGTACCCACAGTCCAATAAACTGTATTGATTATAATCGTTAAAAACTAGCAATGATTGACTTACAATATATTCGTGTAGAAACATGCATTGGTCCATTGCTGCATTACAGTGAAGGATAATGGTAAGTACTACAGTGGACCACATGATCCAGCGATTTTTGCAGGGTAATAGTGGCAGTGTTAGCGTCGGCTTTGGTTGTGTTATCAGTAGTATTTGAATTATCATTTACGTTCATACTTGACAGCACGGGGACGATATTAAAGGCAAAAGCATTGGGCAAAGGAGATCGACCAATAAAACATTGGCACAGTGGGTGCGTCTGGCCTAGTGTGGGAGTGAAAGAACCAGACACTGATAAAGTTTGTGGTAGATACGCGCAATTGTATATTTGTTGATTGAATTCGCTGCACTAAGCGGACTACCACCATTATGTAGTTTATTCTTGTTTGTTTTTGTTGGTCAATTCGTGTTTTGAATTGTCTATTTTGTTTATTTCAATGTCGTATTTTAGGCCATCAATTTGCACAGATAAATCCTTGAATCTTAGCTCAAACGCAGTCAAAATAGATTCAAATTCAGATTTAAGGGAAACCAATATGTTTTCATAAGCTCTACTGAGTTTTTCATGTGCATTTAAACACTCATGGCACATATAATTAATTTTGCGGTTTTTTACTAGCAAACCCACATCATACTCGGATATAATGCCTTCCCAGCAGGTGCGATGAAATATTTTTTTGCACCACGAAGTTATCTTTTTTTATAAATGCTTATCGCATTTAAAACAATAGCTATCCATTCTTATTTTTAAAAAGTTAGGAGTCACAACAGGAAGAGTAAAAAACTAAAAACACGGAGCAAGCAAAAACACATCTGCACACTTCCGTTTTATGCTTAGAAATAGCAGAATTCACTGCCAATGTAATACAGTTCCAAACAGAAAGAGTTGCATTGAATAAAGTGAAAAGAAAGCTATACAACTACCCTTCAAGACGGAGATGTCTAGTTCACCCACACATTCAAAGCTATTTTCGCTCTCCACTAACATTTCATGCTGTCATCGAAATGACAGTGTCATCTTTAATGACAATTTATTAATTAATCCGGGAAAACATTGGAATGAAAAAAAATATAAGGTAACATTTTACAAGACGGTGCACCACCTAATTTTTATCTAAAATTATCAAAGGTGGTATCAGAAGACGCGTCTCGACCTCGGTTTTCAGAATCCAGAAGCGAAATTAAAATTTTTATTTTTTATGTTTATAGATGGACCAATTTATAATTTTTCTGTTTGCTGGGTTGAGCACATATGATCAAAAAGCAAAACACAGTTGTTGTTTTTTCCCGACGCGTCTCGACGTTCTTTTTTCACGTCATCTTCTGGGGATTTCATTAATGATAAATATGCAGAAATAATATACATATTACCATTTTGATACTTTTTTATAACACTTTCTAACAATAAACATGAAACTGACACATCATAAAATTTTTTTATTTACTTACATTAATTGTACATAATTAAATTAACTATTACACTTTATTTTAACAAATATAAACAGTTCGCACTTGAATTTTTGTTTACTTTGATTTACATCTCTGAATAACAGCTGAGTAGACGCTGCTGATATTGTCAAAGTCTTCTTTGAAATTTAGTGTGTTGTGTGTTTGTTGTTATATTCCTATGCTTTCAAGAGACATTCTCGTTTTTTCTCTTTTTTCGATATATAATACTTCAACATTTGAGAAGTCCGCTACGTGGTTGCTCTTTGTTAAGTGATGAGCTAAACCGGTGTTCGTTTTTTTGTTTGCTGCGTCTTTTTTGTGTTCATTAATAAGTATACCCAGTTGTCGTTTGGTTGTGCCAATATAAAATTTTCCACATTTATCATCATCGCGACCATTGCATGTTATTTTATAAACCACATCATTTTGTTGATCTTTTGGGATTGGGTCTTTAATTTTTGTAAAAATATAATTAAGTGTGTTGTTCGGCTTGTGTGTGTAATTAATGTTTTTGTTGTTCTATGTAGTATTTGATTGTCTGTAAGACCCGGTATGTATGTTACACCGATGTATTTTTTGTTGGTGCTGTCCGGCGGTAAATTGTCGCGTTTTTGACTAATTCTGTTTATTGTGTTTTGAATTAGTCTATCAATGAGGGTGCTTGGTAGCTATTTTTGAATAATATGTTCTTTATTTTTTCCATGTTTTCCTCAATGTACTGTTCATCACTGAGTAGCGCTACTTTTCTAATCATACTTGTTGTCGTATTAATTCTGCATATTTATCATTAAAGAAATCCCCAGAAGATGACGTGAACATCGAGACGCGTCGGGAAAAAACAACAACAACTGCGTTTTTACTTTGGACCATATGTGCTTAACCCAGCAAACACAAATATTATAAATTGGTCCATCTATAAACATAAAACTTATAGATCGGCAAGCAAATCCGAAACAAAAATCCAACAATCAACCATAAACATGAAAAAATTCTTTAGACACATCAGAACAAACTACAATGAACAAATACAATACATTATCAAACAATTCAATAAAAAATCTAAAAACATCGCGAAACATAAATATAGACTTAAGTTAATGAGGTGGGTTTGGTCAAATTCTGAGATATGCTCAAGTCAATCCGGAGTCGGATGGAGGTCCCACTTCCCCCACCAATATAAATACACAGTAAATTAGTGTTTTGATTTCGAATACACACACACACACGTGGCTCTCAGGCTAGAATATCCACAACATTGAATCCAGTAGAGAGAGAGAGGGAGATGTTCCCTAGGTAGTGTCGCTGAGAATATTGCGATCCAAGGACGGCGGTTCTCCGCAGGGAGAGATAGATTACTAGCTAACGGTGCTCAGATGGTGATGACGGTGGCTCTCGCCAAGGGGTGATAGCGGCGGTAGTAATAACGGCGGTAGTTATGATCACGCCCGAAGAGAGAGTACTGAATGACGGTGGCTTTCGCCAAGGGATGATTACGGCGGTAATCCGATGGCTCGGCCGACATGTGGGTATATGTGTTCGTTGATGTTTTTATTATTATAATGATTTTTTTTTCTTTTTCAACAATAATGTGTACATTTCATTTGTGTTTAAATTTACATTGCAAGTACGAAATTCATTTTAAATTTACATTTCAAGATTAAGTTATATACATATGTACACTTTTAAATTACATTTTAAAATTAAGGTATGTACATTTCATGTATATAAAACTTATCAAACTAGGTCGGATTTGCTTCTCCTTAGCAAGCGAATCGTACCATCTTGGAGTGTCCTTTCAGCTTGATTATGGCGTGATCTTCGTCCACCCTACGCGCCGTGATACACCCTTTGCGTTTTAGCCATAGTCCGGACGAAGAAGACTGGGCCCCAGAATGTCTTAACGTCCAGTATTCGGGGCTTAGCCTCTTTTGTTCGTGCCTCTCTCGGTTCGACGAAGTTGCGGTTAAAATTTATTTCGGCGGTTGATGTGTGTGTTGATTTGTGTTGGGCCGTATTTATGGCGAACACTATTTATGGTAGTTCCTGGTACCAGTTCCAATGGTCTTGTTTCGTACGTTGTGCCACTCTTCTTTTGATAACGCGATTAACACGTTCGGTAGGATTTTTGTTGGAGGCATCGCTACGGTAAATCGGTGGGTGATGTTATGATCCCTCAGGATCGTTGACGGGGCGTTAGTGACGAGTTGCTCACCATTATTGCTGAGGAGGATGGCCGGGTAATAACATTGTTTTTGTGGTGTGTTGTGTCTGTGTTCTGCGGCAGTGTATGGCCCCTATAGGTGTTCGCTCTTTCGCTCTTCGTTGAGGTGTTCCGCTTCCCTTATATAACGCAGGGTTGCGGGTGCGTTTGCCTTCGTTCAACCGGCTGGGGTAAGGGGCTTTCCATCCAGTGAGACCGTAATATTGCGCTTTTCCAAAAAGTCCATACCCAGGTTAAATTCTCGGCCAAATTAGGGATAACAGATACCAACGTACTGGCTGTTTGACCATTGTATTTGACCTTGACCGGGTAGGATTGGGTGGTCGCAATGAATGATTGGACGGCGAGTTGCACGTTGCGACGATTGGATAACGGTGGAACCTTTCGTCGTTTCAGATGCCTTCTTACGGCTTCAATGATGTATGTCACGGTGGCCCCGTGTCGATCAGGGGGCGGCACATTAATCCTTCGATGGACACTTGTGTGTAAAATCGTCCGTCGTTCCCCTTCCCTTTGGCTACGGATGATAATAGTGCGGGTGTTGGAGATCGTGTGCTGGAGATCGTTCCATCCCGGCCGCATCTAAAACAAAAAAGTCGCCATTTGTCTGTGCATTGGAAGCGGCGGTGGCCGCGTTTCTTGCATCGCCAGCAGGTGTGGAGGATATAGTCCTTGGCCTTTTCCCTGCTCGTTCCTTTTCGTTGGAGGATAGCGTCTTCTAACTGGCTAATGTGTCGCTTCGGCAAAAAGAATTTTCTGAATTCGTAGCGGAAGTCAGCCCATGTGTGTAGTTGTTGTTTTTGCAAGCGGAACCATTGAAGGGCTTTGCCACGCCGTATCTCTGGAAGGGTTGGGAGGAGTTGATCTGCCTTAATCAGATAGCATTTTGCCAGCTCCTCAATCCTTTCCAGGAAGTCGTGTAATGCCTCGCCTCCAGCGCAATGTACATCCCAGCGGCGGACTGTGTTCATGATATCCGCGTTGTTTATGCTGCTCCGCTCGCGCTGGGGGGATGTTGCTCTGATTGTAAGGGCCGGCATTGTGGTCTGCGTAGATGTGAATGGCCTGACGATTTCCATCTCTACCACGTCTTACTCAAAGGAGGTAACGAGCAAATATTAGGGGGTGAGTACCATCGGCAGAACCGACCTTGTAACTTTACCCCCCGTCGACCCAAAGGCAGTCCCTAGAATGTATGTATTTATATTGGCTCGGGCAGTCTGCCAGGGTAGAGGGGCATCCGTCCCGCCACAGGCGAGCGGACTACCCGTGCACTACCTTTCCTGTGAGTAATAAGGGGTGTAATTCCCGTCTTACTCACAGGAAATGGAGGTAAACCGGCAGGGCGTCCGATAGGTAGGGGGGCGTACCATCGGTGGAACCCAAAGGGCACCCCTTTTCGACTGCCAATGGTGGCCGGCACGCAGTTCACTCACCTAAGGCGAAGTATACCTGGTGTATTCTGACAAGTCATTTTATTCATATGTGTCTATGAACACACTGCGAATTATGCTCACATTGTCGCGCACAGCGCTCCACGAATGAAAACTCCCAAGAATTGTGCGTTCACCATCGCTGGCTTGCCTTATGCTTGCGCGATGGTTGTTGGGCCAGTATGTATGTATATGTATGTCGGTATATATAATATTAGGGTTGGGCAGTAAATGGGAAAAATAATATTAGGGGTGGGCGTTAAATGGGAAATAGATATTGTGGCGTAGCATTTGCTACGTTACAAGTTTCTGCTCAAATGCATAAGCTATGGAATCACACCACCGCACTTACGAGGTAAGACAAAATATCTGCACACTGCTTCACAAACCAGTCTACCCGTCATCAACTACAAAAATTGGAAACGGGCTTTCTGCAAAAAATACTGAATTTGGAAATAAAGGAAACAAACTTAAACATTAAAATTATTGATAAGGACTTGAAACAAATAACGAAAACACTAAGGGAGAGATTATAAGTAAACGAATATGAAACTATGGTGGAAAAACAACACCATTTTTCGAAGTACATTAGGACTATCACAGAAAAAATTCACAAAAAAAACTGAGAGTTCAAATATCGCGAAACAGTGACAAGTTTAGAATAAGGTTTAATTAAGACTGGTTCGTCGACAAAATCAGTATTGAAGAACCACATGAAAGCCGTTGTTTACTCTCGTTTCGAACAAAACTTGCATTACCAGTAACAAAAGGTAATTTTTCCCCCATACATCTAATCGCAGAATTGGAACAAAGGATACAAGATATCGAGGATGACAGAAGTAAAGACGCAATAAGAAACAACATTGCCACAAAAATTAGCAGCCACCAAAGAAGAATAAATAACAATTCGAAGAAAAAATATATAATTCAAATGTTTGAAAATACAAAGAAATTTCTTCGACAGCTCAAGGGCAGTGTGGTGTTAACACGGGCGGATAAACGAAACAAAACGGTTCTGGTGAATAAAACCGAGTATGAGCAAAAAACGAGTGATCTACTTAGCGGCAGAAAGGTATACAAAACAATAAGAAAAGATCAATCGCAACAACTTATGCGAAAGAATAATTCAATTGTTAATGATTTAACTGAATATGAGTACAACAGCCGTCGCGCCAAGATTATACGGTCTTCCTAAAATCCACAAGGAACATATGCCACTAAGACCAATCTCATCATCTACGAAGGTACCTTGTTACAAATTGTTACATCCAAACATATTTGTGCGGAACTAAAAAACATAATATCGGAAGATTTCAACATAAAAAATGTATTTCAACTAAAAGACAGATTAAAGACTATTAAAATATAAGATGATGAAACACTCATATCGGTCGACGTCATTTCACTATTTGCAATCATTCCAACACACTTAGCAATACAGACGATAATGAAACAATGGTCACAATTGGAAAAACACACAAATATCTCAAAACAGCAGTTCCAAAATATATTAGAGTTTTGTTTACGAGAAAACAATTATTTTATGTACAACTCGAGGTTGTACCAACAAACGTACAGGATGCCAATGGGGAATCCATTATCTGCGACTATAGCAGATATAGTATTGGACAAAATACTTGATGAGAGCATAACTGAATTAAAAGAAAATGACATATACATCAACAAGTATGTAGATGATGTATTCGCAATCATAAAAACCAAGGACGCGGAAGACATATTAAAAATATTAATTGCGCAACATACAAGCATAAAATTCACTATGGAAAAAGAAACGGAAAACAAAATAGCCTTCCTGGATGTAGAAGTAAGTAGAAACAACAAAAAGTTAGTAATGAATTGGTATACTAAATCCGTCGCATCGGGCCGACTAATTAACTATCATTCAAACCACTCGTGGAAGCAAAAAATTAACACGGCAACAAGTATGATTAGAAAAGGAGCACTACTCAGTGATGAGCAGTACATTGAGGAAAACAGGATGAAAATAAAGAATTTTTATTTTTATTATTTATTATTCAAAAATAACTACCAAGCACCCTCATTGATAGACTAATTCAAAACACAATAAACAGAATTAGTCAAAAAGCGACAATTTACCGCCGGACAGCACCAACAAAAAATACATCGGTGTAACATACATACCGGGTCTTACAGACAATCAAATACTACATAAAACAATAAACAACAAAAACATTAATTACGCGCACAATCCGAACAACACACTTAAATATATTTTTACAAAAACTAAAGACCCAATCCCAAAAGATCAACAAAACGATGTGGTTTATAAAATAACATGCAATGGTCGCGATGATGATAAATGTGGAAAATGTTATATTGGCACAACCAAACCACAACTGGGATACGTATTAATGAACACAAAAAAGACGCAGCAAACAAAAAAACGAACACCGGTTTAGCTCATCACTTAAGAAAGAGCAACCACGTAGCGGACTTCTCAAATGTTGAAGTATTATATATCGAAAAAAGAGAAAAACCAGAATGTCTCTTCAAAGCATACGAATACAACAACAAATACACAACACACTAAATTTCAAAGAAGACTTTGACAATATCAGCAACGTCTACTCAGCTGTTATTCAGAGATGTAAATGAAAATAAACAAAAATTCAAGTGCGAACTGTTTATATTTGGTAAAATAAAGTGTAATAGTTAATTTAATTATAATACAATTAATGTAGGTAAATAAAAAATTTGTATGATGTGTTAGTTTCATGTTTATTGTTCGAAAGTGTTAGAAAAGAGTATCAAAATGTTAATATGTATATTATTTCTGCATATTTATCATTAAAGAAATCCTCAGAAGATGACGTGAAAAAAGATCGTCGAAACGCGTCGGGAAAAAACAACAACAACTGTGGAACCCAGCAAACACTAAAATTTTATTTCTGTCAAAAGATATAAACAAAAAAATCGGTTCTAATTTTCATGAGGCTGTTGTTTTTTGTCAGATTTGTTTTACACACACACACACTAATGCAGAAACGTGTTCTGCGCGCATTTAGTTTTGATCCCCAAACCGGTGTCGGACCCACCCAGGGTAATTTTTTATAAGCGCGGCCGAAGGCCGCCAACGCAGAAAGGTGTTGTATGCAAGAAAAACTATAGATCAGACCTCATATTTCGGACCCTCTCGTGGTCATTTTACGGTTTTTTGTTAATAACTTTCGACAGAAGTAAAACTTTAGATTTCCGCTTTCGGATTCTTAAAACGGAGGTCGAGACGCGTCTTTTGATACCACCTTTGATAATTTTTGATAAAAATTAGGTGGTGCACCGTCTTGTAAAACTTTTAACAAGACAGTGCACAACCTAAACAAAGGTGGTACCAAAAGACGCGTTTCGAGCTCCGTTTTTAGAATCTGAAAGCGGGAATTAAAAATTGTGTTGCACAGAACACCTTTCTGGGTTGGCGGTCTTCGCCCAAAATAATACTAAGTTGTATAGAATCGACGGGATGGCCTAGGAGGTTTCATATAATCATACTAAATCGCTCCCGAGATGGTCTGGCTAGTACCTTAATTGTGCTTGTTCCCGGAACGTACCCGATCTGCATCCGGCAAAGGGCCAACAAAGTCGATAACGGGGAATGTCCTTATCGCTACAGCAACAACAACATTATTTACTTTCTGCTTTCCATACGTATGTGCATTTTTAAATAATAAAAAAAAAGTTATATTATTCTGATAGATAGCATCTCTGTCGGAGTGCGATTCAGCTCAGAATATGCCAAAACAGGAGGAAACCTACAATTAAATGCAGATTCACGTGTCATTTGCCAAGGATTTACCGGTAAGCAAGCTTTGAAATACGGTACCAAACTGGTTGGATGTAATTCCCCAAAAAAAGGGTGGAACTACGCATCCTGGTTTGCCAGTATTTGCTTCGGTAACTTATATTGATTTGTATTGATTAAAAATTGCAATAGTAGATAATGTAATGTGAATTAAAATTGAATAGGTAGCCGAAGCAAAAAAGGCAACTTATCCGCAAGCAGCTCTTATTTATGTGTCGCCACTGGGAGCTGCTGCTGCTATCCTAGAAAAATTAGAACCAGAAATTTCTTTGATTGTTTACATCGCCGAAGGTGTGCCTTAGCATTATATGGTTCGCGTTAAGCACGGTCTCTCAAGGCAAAATAAATCGCGTCTAGTCAGGCCCGATTGTCCAGGAATCATCGCACCAGAAAGGGTAAGTAAATTGCCTACCATATTAAATATATAAACAACATGTATGAATTTGTTAGTGATCATTTGTCATGCTTTTGTTGATAATCAACTAAAGAATGCAAATACCAAAGAAGAAGTTCATGTAAATATCAATTGATTTCCTTAATTAGCGTTTGGAGAGCAAAATACATATGTATGTATGCATAGAACTGCATAGAAAGAGAGAAATTAATTATGATCAGTAGATTTACAAGATTTTTGTCATTTGTCGTGCGGTGCCGTTGCCATTACATTGCGTTAAGAGAGGTCATCAACACCTTATTAACCACAGCCAGTTTAAATTTTGTAAATTTTGATCTTTTCATTACTGATTCAAAACGTGGAAAGTTATATATCAAGCATTCCCCGAAGAATGGTAAATTTTAACAGATTTTCGCATTGCGGTCATTACTAATATGCAATCCCTAGAAAGTTTAATGTAGTCATATCAATAGTCCCCGAGATTGTCGGGCTAGTACCTCAATCGTGCTTGTTACCGGAACGTAGATAGATAATTTATTGAGGATTGCACAGTGATTTGCACATATCCAGACCCATGACGGGTATTCTGACTGGACACCGTCTTCTGGCGTCATCGCGTTTAAATTAGGCTTGGTCAGTGATAGCAGATGTAGGAAGTGCGGGTTGAAGGAGGAAGCGATCGAGCACGTTCTGTGCTCGTGCCCTGCGCTTGTCAGGCTAAGACTCCAGCTATTGGGAGTGTAACAGCTATCAGATCTTGAAGCAGCAAGTGCCTTAAGTCTTAGGAAGCTTCTAGTATTTGTCAAGAGGACGGAGTTATTTTATAACATAGGTCCTGGTTGCTGATAGGGTTTTCAGCTTGGTCGTTAAAACAAACTTATGGTATCACTACAGTCTCATTCGGTCTATGTGAAGTCCTCATGAACCGGCCAGTTCAACCTAACCTATATTTTGTTTTGGTTTTTACTTTGGATTCAACCGGTTAAGAAAGCGATGTCAGCTAACTAAGCTCCTTCAAATGTAGATCCATAAGGAATATGGGGTGACAGAGCTCCGGCTGTTAAGGAAACAGGTTTCGCCACGGGTAGGTGAGGTTGACAATTGGGTTGGAGAAGCTATATGTTGCGCTGGCAACCCCTTGAAATGGTTGCGCTACACAACCCCTTGAATCAATTTGGTATTCTATTCGCCTCTTACGACGGGCACACTTACCGCGGGGATACTCTAAGCTCCCTAACCCGCTGGAGGCATGAGAAGTATGAGTAAACTTTGGCTGTCCCGAGGCAAGTTCCGTGGGAGGGACGCAACAAATTAAATGGGGTTACACTGAAATGACAGTCCTTGGTTGGGAAAAATCCCGAGTGGGACCGGTACATAGAACCGACTGCCTTGGGAAGCGGCAAGTTTCGTCGTGCCTGGTGTTCGGTGAGCGGCCAGGCAGCATGGTGCACTAAATGCACCTTTCAGGAGGAAACCCTTGCTGAGCCCAGAAAATCGGGGAAAAATAGATGTACTGGTCAGATGCAGCAAACGAGTATATTCTGTATCATATGATCAACTTGGAGATAACCAAACGTTTATTTTCCTGTCCAACACGGAACTGGTGCTCAGCACTGCTGCTAAGGAAGGATAGGCGTAGTCAGGTTTTCTCGGGGAAAGCAGTTTTAGCAGTACTTTGCCCTTTTCAATTTGAACATCCATTCAAGAACTTCGCATAATGGATTACACAGTCATCTGCATTTATTTCTTTTTGCAGCACGTCTAATTTACTTCGTAACATCAATAAATTCTCCCTTGTTATAATTTTATGTTCTTTATAAATGCAACAGCAAAGTATCTTCGGGTACCCCTGCCATCGGAAGATGCATAGCCATGGTGGAGGTACACTTGAACTTACTTTACCAGGTCCTGATTATAGTTATCTGAATTTTCCTTGAGTCCCTTGTGCCTTTGGCTTCTCAGAAAAGATAATTTTGGAGCCCTTTTTATAGAACACTTTTCAGTTTATATTAAAAACTTTTAATCTATCCTTACTGATATGAGTTTCTTTTTCATTCTAGGTAATTTGATTTTGACGATGTGCGCTTAGCAATATCCCAAATATTCCACCTGTGGCTGTAAGAACATACGTTTGCTCAAATTAGAATAAAACTACACGGTTGAGCACATCCAGTACCTACGTTTATACAAGGTGGAACACCACACACCATGGGGATGTAGCCTTCGATCACGTTGTTGTAAAAGCTTACATTAAATATGTTGTTCATAAACACTGATTCTAATATTTTGTTTTGGTTTTCCCTTTAGAGTCAACCCGTTATGTAAGCGATGTCAGCTATGCCTGTAACATAAGCGCCTTCAAATGTAATAGGTACCGCGGACGCGGTCATGGGAGTAGTTCACTACGTGGAGATTAGACTAATCAACGACTTTCATTATCGGAAGGTTTTCCAGCACCATAACAACAACAAAAATATGTGCAGGTACCCGAATAAATTGTACAACAAACGTTAACACCACATCAGCAGCCAGCAACAACAATCACAACAAGTTGAAACTTCTAATCAATTAATGACTAGTGAACCACCAAAATATCCGCAATATAAACATCCATCAACAGCAACATATGTCGCCTACTTTGCATCACAAAATCCAATGCTTCATCCAGCGTCAGCTGCATAACAAGCCACTGGTACACCGTTATATGTTTCACATATGCAACATATGTATGCGAATGCACATCAGGTGTGCAATTATGAGTGGTCCATTTGAAACAGAATCTGGAAATGGTATGAGTATGGATTATTAACTTGAAGCAAAACTGTCATATCCGGCACGACCAGAATTAGATGTTAAGAAAAGAGCATACATAAAGAGTGCTCAGTATATTTATGGAAAATTTATCATGAAGCAATGCCCAATGTATGAATTTGAATTAAATTCTGCACATTATTGGAAAAAGTATCTAAACTTTATGCATCGTGTAGAGAAACCAGAACATTTAAAATATAAATATAACGGACGTGGTGCAAAATGTTAATTGTGTGATTTTAAAACAGCTACACCAAGCTATTTATAATGACTAGTATGGAATGAATCCGGATATGGAAGAAAACGGAGATGACGAAATGAATCACAATGACTCTTTGGATTCTGGTGATACTCCTGACATGCTGCCTAATTTCGCTCCGTGTGATCTTACTATACCTTCCAAACTAATATGACTCTGCAAACTGATGATGAGCAACACCACAAGCGCAGGAAATATAAGAACTTCAAAACAAGGTTTCGGAAAGGGTACGACTATGAATACACGTTAATGTATTTATATAGTTTATAAATATAAAAATACACACGTGTAAAAATTACTAGAATAATAGGACATGATTTTAACTGTAAAAACCATTTTAAACATGCATTATTTATTAATTAAATATTATTTAAAGAAAAAGGACGCATTTCATTCATATAAAAAGCGAATTGACAGAATGTAACCGGTACGGGTAACCGGCAGGCCAGTTACCCTTATTGTACTTGTTGCATATGTTTTTGTTAGTGGTAACGAAAACATACCTAAATTCAAGATGTAAATAACATCTAGCGAGAAGGGTTGTCGTAAACACAATTGGTAAGAGCGAGAAAGCGAGTAACACGTACACTATTTTGAGAGAGCGCGTGCGTTATACGGCCCATACACGACACAAAAGCCATGCGCAAATATAAAACGACGAAATTTGTGCAAAGGCGAATTTTGACATACACGGCTCAAAAACACTGCGCAATATTCAATTTTAAACTAGCGCAACAAATGAATCATATGTTCTAAATGCATAAAGAAGGCAAGTGCGGCTTTACTTCTTTCGATTGCATTAAAAAGAAAGAAAAGAAAGCAAAAGGGTAAACGGATTTGGTCACAATTGTGGTATAAAAAACGAAATATATTGGGACAGAAAAAATTACTTCGGGAACTTGAGTTTACGTCTCAACGTGACTTTAAAAATTATGTAAGAATGGATAAAGAAACATTTGAAGTACTTTTGTCGAAAGTAGCGCATCGAATTAATAAACGAGACACTGTGATGAAGAAAGCTATTCCTGCGCGTCATCGTTTAACTTTAACATTGCGTTTTTTGGCAAGCGGCAATAGTTTTGAGGACCTAAAATTCCTTACAGCAATTTCTCCACAAGCTATCGGCAAGATTGTAAGCGAGACTTGCGATGCTATAATAGAAGAGCTAAAAGACTACATAAAGGTATTTGTTACATATTTTAAACAATTAATACATTTCAATCATCTTACAGTTGCCAACAAATGAAAACGAGTGGAAGATGGAAGCAAACGCCTTTAACAAGCGATGGAATTTTCCCCACTGCATCGGTGCGATTGACGGCAAGCACGTTAACATAAAAAAACCACCTGGGTCGGTGTCGTTTTACTTTAATTATAAAAAGCATTTCTCTATTATTATGATGGCTGTAGTAAACGCAAATTATGAATTTTTGATGGTCGATGTTGGTGCAAATCGAAGAGCTTCAGATGCTGGTTTATTTCGTCAAACCAAGTTTTTCAAGCAGCTTAAAGAAAACAAATTACGACTACCAAAACCTGAATTGCTTCCAGGATATAATGAAAAAATGCCATTTGTGTTTGTTGCTGACGACGCATTTCCACTAATGGAAAATATAATGAAACCTTTCAGCCACAACTCCCTCGAGAAGAGCGATATAATATTTAATTATAGGCTATCGCGCGCACGTGGATTGGTCGAAAATGTTTTCGGAATCTTGGTTTCGCGTTTTAGAATCCTTTTGAATACTTTAAATTTCTCGCCAGATAAATCCACAAAATTTGTTTTGGCGTGTTGTTATTTGCACAACTTCTTGTGTAAATCAAAATGTGAAACATATTTTACTGCTGAGCCCTGTTCAAATGTGGAAAACACAGAAGCTTTCGAAACCCCTGGATCGCAAGAAAAGGGAGATGTCTTAGATTCTTTAAGTTCCACAGCAATTAGAAATGCATCCGTAAATGCAAAACATATGAGAAACAAATTTAGAATATATTTTAGTTCTGTTGCCACGGTTCCATGGCAAGATAAAGTGTATAATAAACTCGTAAACAAAAATGCCAATAATAATAAGCAACTAATATAATGTGTATTTACATTTGTATTTGAGTCAAAATAAAAAAATGTATGAACTAAAGCTGTTTAGCTTTTAGTCGCTGTTTACACATACAAAGTCAGTATTTAGTCGCGAGGAATAATCAAAGTTTACTGATATGGAGGAAAGCTGAAAAATTAGTCATCCAAATGCGACGGTGAACACCTTTTGTCGCCCTCCCAAGGTCGACGGATCTTTTATTCCCTCTGCAAAAATCCGACCGAACTTCACAACGGAGGCTGCAACCTTGGCGAGAGGGCGTGACGTGTGAAATAGTAGACCCTGTCGACCGCCAAATCAGGGTCATGAACTTCCGCCTTAAACAGCTAGTGTATACCTATCATCGGGCGATATGGGAGGAATCTACAAAAACTGTATCTAGTTTCTCTGAGGGTGTTGGTAAACTTTGAACCATCACTTTTGGCGATAAAGTGTTGCTGGATGCGAAGAACAGTGTAGGCGTTTTCTGCCGGCAATACAGCTTAATGTATTGGAAAAACCAACCAGTGGTTAATTATGAGTACCTCAAGTTCCCTTCCCCACCAAAAGTAGTAACCATAGCATCATACGTCGGCGGGTGTACACAATGGTAACAGAAATAAAAAGGAAAAATAAAATTGCTTTAGCGCAGGCAGTCGAAGTTATCTGAGCTTTTTTTTCTAATTGAAAACAGTTTAGATCAAGGGGCTTCATATATATCATAGCATTTAAAATTTCTTTATAACAATTTTCAGGAACTACAAATTCGTGGACAATATGTAGATAGTTGTGAGCCAGTGCCAGAGATGACAATCAATATGGACTACCCAGATTACTATGGTAATCCCACATTGAAAACTTTCGCTTTTAACAACATTAACAAGAAGAAGGCACAAATGTTCCAGTCCGAATGCACAAACGCCTCCATCGACAATAACCTGCCATTGCTCATAGTGGATTCCCTATAAGTTATAAACAAATTACGACATTTACCAAAGCCGCCGAAACATAACACCGGTTTACCGCCTCCAATTTGCCAAAGTAAAAGTGCAACGACATCGCCTTACTTTAAATTAGAAAGATACTTTTACTTTTATTGATTTAACATGTTATTATTCACTTATTATGCACTTTTTGAATTTACAAATAAAGAAAAGATATTTTCGCTTGAATTGTCATTATCATTTGAATGATAATGCACTTCTTAAATAAATAATAAATGATATAGATTCCACTTGGCAAAGAAAACAATGACTGAATACTTATAATTCACTTTGTACTTTTAGTTCAATATAATCACTTTAAAATTGGTTTGATTTATTACTCCTCACTGAAGCTCTCATAAAAGCATTAAATATCACTACCACGTCGATTGGAGAACGCTTCAGAATTATTAGTCATTGGTACCTCCTGATCCGAAAAGTCGAGCATATTTTGTGCCACAATAAACTCAGATGAAGATTCTGTTGATTGATAAAAAAAAAAGGTGGCTGACGTGAAGACGTAAGTAGGAAATCCTGTATTTCTAAAGCATGGTTCTTTTGGAGGTACCCATGCATCCGTGGTACAATATATCTGAAATAAGTTTACGCGCAATCACTTTCTGCTGTTCGTCCATTTCTTGATATTGCAATGCCCAAGATTTTCCCAGCATATCAAAGTCACAGTTGCTGTTCCCGTTTGATTGTAGTTTGCTACAAGCTAATTGTATCAGCGGGTCTTCTTCTGACAACTTTTTTTTCTTTATATGCATTTTCTGAAATAAGAGAAAATTTACCAAGATTTGTATGTAAATTACTCTATTTCTTAATATTTCTTCTTACGTGCTCTTCTTTTTTTATATCCATTATAGATGTTCCTTCTATGCATTCCTCCTGGTCTTCCAAAAACAACAATTTATCATAACACCAAAGGGTGGGCTCGTATATATCATCAGTCCCAGCATCTGACTTTTGGCTATCTTTTACTTTCTTAAGCTCTTTACGATAAGTGGTGCGAAAACTGTTAATTTTTTTTACTGCCATTTCTCTATTTGCCTCCTGGTATATTTCCTTCAATTTTTCTACCATCTTTTGGTAGCTGCTGTTTTTAGCGTTCTATTGCTGTAATCAGCACTCTTTATTTTCCACAGTGCTGTTAATTCACGATACAAGTCGAAAAACTCGCACCAGAAGCGTTTATTTTCCATTTTATTTATAATTACGCCTTTTCACTTTTATTGAATTCCTGGTACGCCTTCGATAATAAAATTTTTAAGCGATGTTATGTTATCAGAAACCACAGGTAAACTGTATAACATTCTCCACACATGAAGAAAAAAGCATGTGCAATTTTTGCAGCATGCGTAGATATCAAAATCGTTTTGATTTTAGCGCAGTTCTCTGCGCAAATAGCGCAACCAGTGCACACACCGCGCAAATCCTTGTGCAAATTGCTGATTGGCACAAGGAGACTTGAGTCGTGTAATTGGCGCATTACTTTTTTCACGACATCAATGTAAAAGTGATTAAAGGGCCTATTACTCATACTTAGCAAAGACTTGACTTGATTTGAGAACTGTGACTTACAGTTCTGTTAAACGAACATTGCATGTTACTGATTACTCAAAACATGACAACACTTAACTTGACTTAGAGGTCTGTTGAATTTTGATTTTCTATGTAAGTTCTAAGTGACGTTTACATTTTGAGATGTCATTTGTTTGTTTCCATTTCATTTTGACATTTTGTCATATAAATTAACATTTATTTTTATTTTATTTATTAATTTTTACACTCATAAATTAATTGTAGTACTCAAAATTAACTTTGCTTAAAAACCACCATTTTTGTAGCAAATATTTCATAATAAGTGGCTAAGTTGCCAAGTTTACGCCAAGTTAAGTCTATGCTAAGTATCAGTAATGGGCCCTTAAGACGAAAATTGGTCACCAAGTTATCGGTAACGATTAAGTAATCGATTAGGTAACGAGTACCTGTCTTGTAGAGAAGCTCAACTGAATACATTAAAGGTAAGCGCACATTACGCTGCGATGTAGCGGCAGCGGCTCTTCACAGTACGACATATTTTGGTAATTCACAGTAAACGGTAATCCAGCGTCAAATTGCGGCAAAAGCTTGTGTTTATTTTTGTTTGCAAAATGGACGACATAGAGTTTAAAGCTGTAATAGTTTAATTTTTATGCGAAGAGGAAAGGAGAAGAAAAGGGTCGCAGTTATGGCTCGATATAATAGCAATATATGATGATATTCTGCCCCGTAATTATCCCCATTGTCGAAGACATGATCCAATTTTCGGACTAAGTCAGTCCGCAGTGCTGCGTAGTGCAGCCAATGGGGCCTTACCTTAAACGATGCGTTCACTAAAGCCAAAATAGGGTATGCGATAATTTTAGAAGAATTGAAGCAAAACTTAGATAGTAAAAAAATGACAATTTCAATGAACTGCATGAAACTCATGAGAAGTTGATGTTGGAGAAAGCTGAGCATGTTAAGCAGCTGGAATAGGGGTTAGATGTTGTTAAAGTTGATTTGAAGATATGTTTGCGATTTTTATATGTTGTAGCATTATGCATGGTGCCCCCTTATATCAATACGTTTGTACCATTATGCAGCATGCTCTACCCTGCTAATGCAATTTCTATGCAGACCACACATATTGCATTCACATTACAATACCGACCTAAATACACTACGTTTACCCCAACGCAGCGGGAGTTCAACATCACATACTAATGCCGACAGCAAAACCTATATCCGGTTACATTTATACTGGCGCATTGACCAATTCGTTAATAGCATGACCGAGTGTCAATGAAAATTTATCAATGCGCCTGCCAAAATATTTCTACAGTTACAATTTCTAAAATTAGGTCGAACTAATATGCTGACTCAGAATGTAAATGTTAAGAATGTAGTGTATTAGTGCTAGTGTAATTACGTATGTTTAAAATAGATAATTTTGAATAAAAGGGAAGACAATTCTAAAATAAAGACAATCACTTTTTAACGCTACACTTCGGCGTTCCTCATTATTTATTTAGAATATTATATGGCGATCCTGTCTGCTTGGTCAAGAAGTGGCAAAACTGTTAAGGACCTTGCTGGAGGAAGATCCTGCCAGTTCGACCTTTAAGCATAAAATTTGCTGAACAAGCGAAAACTGCTTAAACGATCTAGCTGAACATAGATTTAAAAAACAGTAAAAGTATTATTTGAAAAGCAAATCGCTAAAAAGGATCCAACTGAAAAGAGATCCCAGAAGTTTTAAAAGTTAAAAACGTTATCCCGCCACAAAGCAAAGGAAATAAATTCCGTCAACGGAATCAACTGATTACCATACACGAGCACATCAAAGAGGACGAAACCAACCAATTGGGCCATTGATTTCAACAACAAATGACTGGCAAATGCATAAAATCAGAGTGGAATAGGACGCAAAAGGCAATTAACAACAGGCAGCATAAGAGCTGGAAAAAATTGGACTAACAGCACTAAAATACACATTAGACTGGCGGCAAGTTGGCGAAATTTTTTTAAGTATACTTTAAATTTTAAAATCAATTGAGCGGCCTTATGGACGCTAAACCATTAGCAAAAAACAAACTTTAAAATGTATTGAAAAAAAAGAGATAATTAAAATTCAAAATGTCAGCAATTTTTATTCAAATTAGAATGTTATATAATTTAAGTAAAATGAAAACACTAGATATTAAAATTATAAGAAACAAATTGAAAAAAAGTAAAGAAATACAAAGAAAATTAAAATGTCTTGTTGAAAAAAATTTGTTTAATGTTAAAATCTAAAGGATTTTTTTTTAAGAAAAAAAGGGATATTAACGATATCATTGAAAATGGCATAAAAATAAATTTTTAAAATATTTTTTAAATTAAAAAAAAATTTACTATATTAAAATGGAAAAAATTTTTAAATTAAATTTTTCCGTTAAGAACAAAATTTTTCTTAGACTTGTATAATGCTAACTGAATAAACCAGTAAAATGGAATGCATAGGATAAAGAATAAAATCAAAAATTTTATTAAAAATTAAACTTAGTTCATTTCACACAGAAGCAGGAAAATAATATTAGAGAGTTCCAACATGGCTTGGTGGACAAAGATAGCACACGGCATAATGATAGCATTAGCCGGATATGAATTAGGAAAGGAAAATTCAGGAAATTCAGAAAATAGAGAAAAAGATGTAACGTAGCGTTACAATAGTATGACCCCCACTGTAACCCTTTTTATCCTACGCCTGAGACCCCCACTCTAACCCTTTTTTACCTACGCCTGAGAGTATACATATATAGCACATGAACAGGTAGTCAACATCAGCAGTTACAAACCAACGCATGCGAATAGCGTTGGACAATAACAAGAATTTGCTCACGGCACGCCAATTAAAAATAGTATAAAAGAGGACGAATTGGCTGTTTGTTACTTCATTCCTCGCAGGTTAGTCAGAGGAAGTGGTTGCTTTCTTAAGCAACCCAGTCACTCCTCTGGCTAGCTGAGTGGCAGGGGTGCTGCCTCGGCACTGGTCACCCCTTGCTTGGGGGGACAACGGGTCGTCGCCTTAGGGTTTTCTCGCCCGTGTCCCAGCTAAGCAGGGGGGGGGGGGGGGGGGGGGGGGCCGCCGCCTTAGGACTACCCCGCCCCTTCCTCTCAGCTAAGGCTCCGTCCGACCCGGTTCGGCAGCTGCGAGCGTGTTGCCTTCGGGCCCAGTTTTCTCCTCGCAGCCACCGAACCGGCAAGGACAGAGCTGGTGCACCGCCGCCCCCGCACCTTACCTTAGTGTGCAACCACGGGGTGGGCGATGCCCAGCGTAACGAGCCAATCCCGCCCCACCCCACGAAGTGGGAAAGGGGGCGCTGTCAGGGAACGGGTCACCCCCACTTGCGGGGACAACGGGTCGTCGCCTTGGCGGTTTTCTCGCCCGTGACCCAGCTAAGTGGGGGGGGGGGGGGGGGTCGCCGCCTATGACCTCCCGTCCCTTTTTCCCCTCCGCCCCGGCCCGGCCGTCGACCGGTCCAGCAGCTAAAAGGGCTACCGCTGTGCCGTGAGGTGCACTCCCCCTCAGCCCCTGGATCGGCCGACGGAATTCCTGCTGGTACAACTCCGCGTCCAGCCCTGCATTCGTGCGGGCATGAAGGCGGTGGTGTCCAGCTGGCGGACCGGCATTAACCATAACTCTTTCTTTCATTCCTCGCAGGTCCCTCCGCCGCCCCAACTGTGACAGCGTCCTCGCAGGAAGCCGCCATCCGCAACCGCCGCTACTGGTAACCCCCCGAAAAGGTAGAAAAGGAGAACGCTCGCACCGACACCCCGTCTTGGCCACGCTACTGGTACGCGATCCGTGGCCCGTTGTTGCCGTCGCTATCCTACCGCCGTTGCGCCGCTGCTACGACGGCCGTTAGCGGCTGCTACCTCACCACCGTCCATCCAGCTCGCTGGTACCGTCACTGCGTCCATACCACTACGTCCATCCGTCCACTAATACTGTCCGCCGGCCAGCCGCCGTACTAATCCCGCCACTGCATACCGCTGTACCAATCTGTCCGCTAATACTCTCCGCCGTCCAGCCGCCGTGCTAATCCCGCCACTGCAAACCGCTGTACCAATCGGTCCGCTAATACTGTCCGCCGTTCGGCCGCCGTGCTGATCCCGCCGTTCGACCGCCGCACCGACCCCTCTGCTATTACAACGACCGTTGCCGCCGCTCGCCTCCCTCCCCCGCCATCTCCGCACGGAAAGCTGCTGCCTTCACTACCCGTCAAGCCGTGTGTGTGTGTGTGTATTCGTCATTAACACATAACAATTGTGTTCTTTTTAAGTGGGGGTTTGTGGGACCTCTACTTGACTCTGGATTGACTGAGTGCTACCTCAGCCTCGACAAAACCCACCTCATACAGAAAACAGAATAATTAAATACGAACCACCAGCCGAGGTAGATACAAAAACGAACCCAAACATTCCTGATGTTTTGCTAGCCATTTTGACTGGTGTAATCGTATTATTAACCGTTGCAATAGCTACGATACTCAAAAATAATATAAAAATTAAATATAGGCAGCTGAAAGCCGTACCAAATCGTATCTAAAATTATTTTATCCAATTTGAGGAAGAACAATAGAGAATTAAAAATAAACCTTCATCACATAGTAAACCTCAAAAAGTAACCTTCAAAATGTCTCAATTGACAGTAAAGTCAGCTTCATTAGCCCCGCCTAAATTCAATGGCAAACCAGGAATTTGCATAATTGTACAATGCAAAAAACTAAAACACTAAAAAACCAGCAAATAAGAACAACAAGAAAAATGAAGAAAAAGTCACAAAGAGAACCTATAAAATTATATGGAAAGCGATAAATAAATTTGTAACGAAAAGGCATGTCGTGCTCCTTTTCATCTTATATGCTGTTTCCACCATCTTATATGAGTTTTAAATAGTTGTCAACTATTTCCACTGCGTGTTTGAGGTAAATTGTGTTCAAACTGTCATTCGCTTGATTGTTTTTTTTATTGTGAAGTTTGAAGTTGAAAAAATTAAATTAATTACAATAAAATTAAAAATGATTTATAAAATTCAATTTAATATGATGATTGTGTCATTATTTTTTAAAATAATAGATATCGAAATGACAATGAACTATTTAAAACGAAAAGTTCTTTATAATAAAATGCTATTGACTATAGCTGCATGTTTCAACGAAATTATAATACGCTCGCAAAGTGTATGGAGTTTGGTATGTTAGCAACTTCAATATACAATTTTTAGGTTTAATAAATAAATTTCAGGAATATTCAAGTACCTTTTGGGAGGTGGACTGCCAGAAGAACGGCCCAAAGTTGTTTAAGGAAAACTTTAGAATGACACGATCCAGCTTCGTCTCTCAAGCGGGAGCTGCAGGAATGTGCACTTCTCGATGAAATGAGCTGGTATCATGGGCGCACAAAATACCATTGCATATTATAAGCGACTCCGCTTTCCGACTCTCGCAATATGTCATGAATCCATACCCGAACAACATCGAAAACTCGGCTGGATATAAATTGTTTAATTATATGTTATCCATGTGTCGACGAGTTGTTGAAAATGCATATGTACATAATAAAAACGGAAATCGCTTTCAGTCCTAATACAAATTTCAGGTTTAGAAGAATTGGAAAAGGTATTGATAATCATATCAAAAATACAAATGTCATAATTTCTACAGCATGCGCTTTGCACAATTTTTTGATCGACGAGAAGGACCCTGTTCTAGAAAATTGGCTTGTGGATATGCAGCGAGATGCCAGGCGCAGCCCCCAAGGTCACAATAATATAAATGACAGATCATAAGGAGAGATTGTAAGGAACGGATTAATGGAGTATTTCGGTAAGTTTGCTTGTATATTTTATCCCCTTGCGTGTGCTTTGCCGAAACGCACAGTATAGTTAATTTATTTAGAGAGGTCCTTAAATCAATCACCTCATTAGAGAACCATTTCTGTCCTGATGATGTGATGTTGAGGTCAGCTGTGACACTCTTGTGTAAACCCTGAAAGCAACTCGACAGCTTTCTCTAGGCTTTGGCGTTAATGTTGTTTCGGTCGCTGTTTTGCTCAAAAATTTATATGTCTTCTTAGGTAGACAGAACTAAACTATGAGCCAACAGACAGGTGAAAAACATCGACTCACCCTATTACTGCTCCCTTACAAAAATAATGATGACCTGTGGCTGAACCCAAATCGCTCTCATTACACCGTTCGTGGTGGCACTTGATCTGTAGGGATCCTTTCGGTGTCATTGCACCCCTATTTAGCTCGCCACATATTACGCAAAAAATATTCTTAAGTAAGCTAGCACAGAATGTGTATGAATGCGCCATAGGCTATAAACATACACATATACACATTCTGGGCTTACCTATGGATGTGGGACGCACCGTTGTGACGAGCTACGTAGCCATCAACGCCGGCTGCTTGCTTTAATTGAGTACATTTCGACTTAATAGCCCACGGAGGGTCTCGAGGGGACTGAAAATGTTTTATTGAGAAAATTAAAGCTTCCCATGCAACAAACAATTATAGCCAGTTATGAAACATCAATGGGGACTGACAGCGGAGATCGCTACTCAAAACCAATCAATCTTGGCCTTCAAGATGTATTCCCCTTCTCAAGTAGGAAGGTTCGTTGGGTTTTTTGCTCTAGTTTGGCACTCTTCCATACTAGGCAAATTGTGTGTGTGTTTTTTTTTGTTGTGCTTGAATATATCTGTTTTAAGTTAGTAAATGTTTTAAAAATAATTTACCTGCCAATGGCTGTTTTATATTTAAAAACAATCGTTTATGCCAAATGATTATCATAAAAAATAGCCAGTTATATATTTGCATTGAATTTGTTTTTCCGAATACTGTATTTAAGTGAAAAGCGTTTTTAAATTAGTTCCGCCCAAGAAGCTAACGACGCTTTGCAACACCATCCCGATTGCGCCCACATTCTTTTTCTCAATTTCAATTAGATCAGCAGTCAATTTATTGTTTGCTGCCATAGCTGTTTTGATAGTTTCGTTCAACTCACTAATTTTTTGATTTTTCTTCATTACAGGAGTGGAGGCTTCGCTGAGAGCTGGAGACGATGGTTCGGGAGACGAAGTGGACGAACCGGCTGTGGATGCCGATGTATATATATATATATAAGTGAAAATATGTGTTTTATATATACATGGCAATTGTTTGAAAAAGACAAAATCAGAAATCCTGAACATTTTTAAATTTTTCACTTCTAATAAGTGTGCACTCAACCATCGATATGAAAAAAGCTTAGTGTTTCCCTTGGAAAGGTATTTCAAAAACATACCTGCCGAAGTTGTTGATTACACTGAAAATTATCTTTTTCAAAAATAAAACTATAAACTAAAAAATTGAAATACCTTTCCAACGGTACCAATATCTTTGAAATCGGTGGAGCCATTCCGAAATAATAACAGCTTAAAGTCGTTTTTCAAAAATTTCTATTTCCGCCCCTCTATCTCGAAAAAAATTTGAGATATGAAAAAATGTTAAATATAAAAGTTGTAGAGAATTTAATTTTCTACAGTATTGACAATATAAATGATAATTAGCGCAAAACTTCTAGAGATCGAGATATTTACAAAAAAAGGGAGAAAGAATAGATTTTTGTGAGCTTTGACCCCTGAATTTAAAACTTGCGGGCATCCAATTATTGTCGAATTTTGAGAATAGTTTCAGGATGCCATAATGCAAGTTTTCAGGCGATAATATCGTGGGTATCTCACATTCGGAGGAGGCGCCCTATAATGACTGGCTTATTAGAGATTTTTGGCGATAGTTTTAGCAACAGCTACTACAAAAAGCGAGCGGCGTGGTGTGGTGGTATTGTGCTCCGCCTACCACACCAAAGGTCCTGGGTTCAAGCCCCGGGCAAAGCAACATCAAAAATTTAGAGTTTTTTCAATTATAAGAATTATTTCTAGCGGGGTCTCCCCTCGGCAGTGGTCTGGCAAACAATCAGCCATGAAAATATCTCTGTCCACATTTTTGGGTCTTGTCGACCGACAAATTAAAAGTGTACCATACTAATTTTTGGTATTTTACAAATATTAACGACAATATCTGTTTCGATTAATAAAGTTACCTCGTATACTGTGCATAACAACAGCTTCAATATTGTTAATTCGATCGTTTCCTATAATGCGATGATGTTCCTTGGCCTCCTTTGCATTTGCTGAAAAAATTCTCCACATAACACTCAAATTAATGGTTATGTGCAAATATGGATAATGTTCTAGGACCGTGGCCGAGCCCTAAAAAAATAGCAGAAAATCCGAAAGTGATACCCAGACACACTGTTTGGCCTCAGGATCTCGAATCCAAAAGCGGATACCCGAAATCTCTAATTCTTCTGGGGATATTTTAAAACAAAATTGAAGTTTTCATGTGGTTGTTGTATTTTTGTTGTACACAGCAAAAAATGTGTGAGGAGTATCAGATATATCAGGTTTTCGCTTCGGATTCGATATCCTGGGGCCAAAATGCATCTCTGGGTACCACTTCCAGATTTTTATCTATTTTTTTTTGTGCTCGGCCACGGTCCTAGAACATCATCCATATTTGCACATAACCATTAATTTGAGTGTTATGTGGACAATTTTTTCAGCAAATGCAAAGGAGGCCAAGGAACATCATCGCATTATAGGAAACGATCGAATTGACAATATTGAAGTTGTTGTTATGGAGAGTATACGAGGTAACTTTATTAATCGAAACAGATATTGTCGTTAATATTTGTAAAATACCAAAAATTAGTATGGTACACTTTTAATTTGTCGGTCGACAAGACCCAAAAATGTGGAAAGGGATATTTTCATGGCCGATATTATCATGGCTGATTGTTTGCCAGACCACTGCCGAGGGGAGACCCCGCTAGAAATAATTCTTATAATTGAAAAAACTCTTAATTTTTGATGTTGCTTTGCCCGGGGCTTGAACCCAGGACCTTTGGTGTGGTAGACGGAGCACAATACCACCACACCACGCCGGTCGCTTCTTGTAGTAGCTGTTGCTAAAACTATCTCCAAAAATCTCTAATAAGCCAGTCATTATAGGACGTCTCCTCCGAATGTGAGATACCCACGATATTATCGCCTGAAAACTTGCATTATGGCATCCTGAAACTATTCTTAAAATTCGACAATAATTGGATGCCCGCAAGTTTTAAATTCAGGGGTCAAAGCTCACAAAAATCTATTCTTTCTCCTTTTTTTTTGTAAATATCTCGATCTCTAGAAGTTTTGCGCTAATTATCATTTATATTGTCAATACTGTAGAAAATTAAATTCTCTACAACTTTTATATTAAAAACTTTTATTTTTAACATTAAATTTTTTTCGAGATAGAGGGCGGAAATCGAAATTTTTGAAAAACGACGGTGATAGGTACTTTAAGCTTTTATTATTTCGGAATGGCTCCACCGATTTCAAGGTCTTGGTACCGTTGGAAAGGTATTTCAATTTTTTAGTCTATAGTTTTATTTTTGAAAAAAGATAATTTTCAGTGTAATCAACAACTTCGGCAGGTATGTTTTTGAAATACCTTTCCAAGAGGAACACTAAGCTTTTTTCATATCGATGGTTGAGTGCACACTTATTAGAAGTGAAAAATTTTAAAATGTTCAGGATTTCTGATTTTGTCTTTTTGAAACAATTGCCATGTATATATAAAACACATATTTTCACTTTTATATATATATACATCGGTATTCACAGCCGGTTCGTCCACTTCGTTTCCCGAACCATCGTCTCCAGCTCTCAGCGAAGCCTCCACACCTGTAATGAAGAAAAATCAAAAAATTAGTGAGTTGAACGAAACTATCAAAACAGCTATGGCAGCAAACAATAAATTGACTGCTGATCTAATTGAAATTGAGAAAAAGAATGTGGCCGCAATCGGGATGGTGTTGCAAATCGTCGTTAGCTTCTTGGAGCGGAACTAATTTAAAAACGCTTTTAACTTAAATACAGTATTCGGAAAAACAAATTCAATGCAAATATATAACTGGCTATATTTTTTATGATAATCATTTGGCGTAAACGATTGTTTTTAAATATAAAACAGCCATTGGCAAGTAAATTATTTTTAAAACATTTACTAACTTAAAACAGATATATTCAAGCACAACAAAAAAAAAAACACACACACAATTTGCCTAGTATGGAAGAGTGCCAAACTAGAGCAACAAACCCAACGAACCTTCCTACTTGGGAAGGGGAATACATCTCGAAGGCCAAGATTGATTGGTTTTGAGTAGCGATCTCAGCTGTCAGTCTCCATTGATGTTTCATAACTGGCTATAATTGTTTATTGCATGGGAAGCTTTAATTTTCTCAATAAAACATCTTGAGTCCCTTCGAGACCCTCCACATCCATAGGTAAGCCCAGAATGTGTATATGTGTATGCTTATAGCCTATGGCGCATTCATACACATTCTGTGCTAGCTTACTTAAGAATATTTTTTGCGTAATATGTGGCGAGCTAAATAGGGGTGCAATGACACCGAAAGGATCCCTACAGATCAAGTGCCACCACGAACGTGGTAATGAGAGCGATTTGGGTTCAGCCACAGGTCATCATTATTTTTGTAAGGGAGCAGTAATAGGGTGAGTCGATGTTTTTCACCTGTCTGTTGGCTCATAGTTTAGTTCTGTCTACCTAAGAAGACATATAAATTTTTGAGCAAAACAGCGACCGAAACAACATTAACGCCAAAGCCTAGAGAAAGCTGTCGAGTTGCTTTCAGGGTTTACACAAGAGTGTCACAGCTGACCTCAACATCACATCATCAGGACAGAAATGGTTCTCTAATGAGGTGATTGATTTAAGGACCTTTCTAAATAAATTAACTATACTGTGCGTTTCAGCAAAGCACACGCAAGAGGATAAAATATACAAGCAAACTTACCGAAATACTCCATTAATCCATTCCTTACAACCTCTCCTTATTATCTGTCATTTAAATTATTGTGATTTTGGGGGCTGCGCCAGGCATCTCGTTGCATATCCACAAGCCAATTTTCTAGGACAGGGCCCTTCTCGTCGATCAAAAAATTGTGCAAAGCGCATGCTGTAGAAATTATGACATTTGTATTTTTGATATGATTATCAATACCTTTGCCAATTCTTCTAAACCTGAAATTTGTATTGGGACTGAAAGCGATTTCCGTTTTTATTATGTACATATGCATTTTCAACAACTCGTCGACACATGGATAACCTATAATTAAACAATTTATATCCAGCCGAGTTTTCGATGTTGTACGGGTATGGATTCCTGACATATTGCGATAGTCGGCAAGCGGAGTCGCTTATAATATGCAATGGTATTTTGTGCGCCCATGATACCAGCTCATTTCATCGAGAAGTGCACATTCCTGCAGCTCCCGCTTGAGAGACGACCACTCAAATATACTCGAGTCATTACATCTCCCCGGGCTACCACAGTGGATGTACATGAATCGGTATTTTGCGTGCACTACGGAATACCAACCCTTATAATTGTAGTAGTCGACAGTTTCTTTTTTTTAGGGTGTATCTTTATGTAACAACCATCTGTATTAGATAACGAATTTTGGTTTAAACTGTTTCCCATGTTGTTAATAATTTGCTTACCTATGGCTCCAATACATTGTGGATAACCCATTGCATTGAAGTCTGCTACTCCTTGCTCTATCCCGGTCCTTGTGAGGGGGAAACTTTTGAAATATTCCGACGCCATGCACGCCCAGACTTCATTGCAAAACTCAATTAAAATTTTGCAAACAGAAGCTTTGCCTACTCCAAACAAATTTGCAATCGATCTATATTCACTGGAAGATTCCATTGCATATAAAGCAATTGCAACACGCTTCTCTAAAGGAATCGCATTCCTATAATTTGTGTGCTTCTTCTTCTTCATTTTTTGAAGGCGATTGCACAACTTGTCGAAGCTGGATCGTGTCATTCTAAAGTTTTCCTTAAACAACTTTGGGCCGTTCTTCTGGCAGTCCACCTCCCAAAAGGTACTTGAATATTCCTGAAATTTATTTATTAAACCTAAAAATTGTATATTGAAGTTGCTAACATACCAAACTCCATACACTTTGCGAGCGTATTATAATTTCGTTGAAACATGCAGCTATAGTCAATAGCATTTTATTATAAAGAACTTTTCGTTTTAAATAGTTCATTGTCATTTCGCTATCTATTATTTTAAAAAATAATGACACAATCATCATATTAAATTGAATTTTATAAATCATTTTTAATTTTATTGTAATTAATTTAATTTTTTCAACTTCAAACTTCACAATAAAAAAAACAATCAAGCGAATGACAGTTTGAACACAATTTACCTCAAACACGCAGTGGAAATAGTTGACAACTATTTAAAACTCATATAAGATGGTGGAAACAGCATATAAGATGAAAAGGAGCACGACATGCCTTTTCGTTACAAATTTATTTATCGCTTTCCATATAATTTTATAGGTTCTCTTTGTGACTTTTTCTTCATTTTTCTTGTTGTTCTTATTTGCTGGTTTTTTAGTGTTTTAGTTTTTTGCATTGTACAATTATGCAAATTCCTGGTTTGCCATTGAATTTAGGCGGGGCTAATGAAGCTGACTTTACTGTCAATTGAGACATTTTGAAGGTTACTTTTTGGGGTTTACTATGTGATGAAGGTTTATTTTTAATTCTCTATTGTTCTTCCTCAAATTGGATAAAATAATTTTAGATACGATTTGGTACGGCTTTCAGCTGCCTATATTTAATTTTTATATTATTTTTGAGTATCGTAGCTATTGCAACGGTTAATAATACGATTACACCAGTCAAAATGGCTAGCAAAACATCAGGAATGTTTGGGTTCGTTTTTGTATCTACCTCGGCTGGTGGTTCGTATTTAATTATTCTGTTTTCTGTATGAGGTGGGTTTTGTCGAGGCTGAGGTAGCACTCAGTCAATCCAGAGTCAAGTAGAGGTCCCACAAACCCCCACTTAAAAAGAACACAATTGTTATGTGTTAATGACGAATACACACACACACACACACGGCTTGACGGGTAGTGAAGGCAGCAGCTTTCCGTGCGGAGATGGCGGGGGAGGGAGGCGAGCGGCGGCAACGGTCGTTGTAATAGCAGAGGGGTCGGTGCGGCGGTCGAACGGCGGGATCAGCACGGCGGCCGAACGGCGGACAGTATTAGCGGACCGATTGGTACAGCGGTTTGCAGTGGCGGGATTAGCACGGCGGCTGGACGGCGGAGAGTATTAGCGGACAGATTGGTACAGCGGTATGCAGTGGCGGGATTAGTACGGCGGCTGGCCGGCGGACAGTATTAGTGGACGGATGGACGTAGTGGTATGGACGCAGTGACGGTACCAGCGAGCTGGATGGACGGTGGTGAGGTAGCAGCCGCTAACGGCCGTCGTAGCAGCGGCGCAACGGCGGTAGGATAGCGACGGCAACAACGGGCCACGGATCGCGTACCAGTAGCGTGGCCAAGACGGGGTGTCGGTGCGAGCGTTCTCCTTTTCTACCTTTTCGGGGGGTTACCAGTAGCGGCGGTTGCGGATGGCGGCTTCCTGCGAGGACGCTGTCACAGTTGGGGCGGCGGAGGGACCTGCGAGGAATGAAAGAAAGAGTTATGGTTAATGCCGGTCCGCCAGCTGGACACCACCGCCTTCATGCCCGCACGAATGCAGGGCTGGACGCGGAGTTGTACCAGCAGGAATTCCGTCGGCCGATCCAGGGGCTGAGGGGGAGTGCACCTCACGGCACAGCGGTAGCCCTTTTAGCTGCTGGACCGGTCGACGGCCGGGCCGGGGCGGAGGGGAAAAAGGGCCGGGAGGTCATAGGCGGCGACCCCCCCCCCCCCCCCCACTTAGCTGGGTCACGGGCGAGAAAACCGCCAAGGCGACGACCCGTTGTCCCCGCAAGTGGGGGTGACCCGTTCCCTGACAGCGCCCCTTTCCCACTTCGTGGGGTGGGGCGGGATTGGCTCGTTACGCTGGGCATCGCCCACCCCGTGGTTGCACACTAAGGTAAGGTGCGGGGGCGGCGGTGCACCAGCTCTGTCCTTGCCGGTTCGGTGGCTGCGAGGAGAAAACTGGGCCCGAAGGCAACACGCTCGCAGCTGCCGAACCGGGTCGGACGGAGCCTTAGCTGAGAGGAAGGGGCGGGGTAGTCCTAAGGCGGCGGCCCCCCCCCCCCTGCTTAGCTGGGACACGGGCGAGAAAACCCTAAGGCGACGACCCGTTGTCCCCCCAAGCAAGGGGTGACCAGTGCCGAGGCAGCACCCCTGCCACTCAGCTAGCCAGAGGAGTGACTGGGTTGCTTAAGAAAGCAACCACTTCCTCTGACTAACCTGCGAGGAATGAAGTAACAAACAGCCAATTCGTCCTCTTTTATACTATTTTTAATTGGCGTGCCGTGAGCAAATTCTTGTTATTGTCCAACGCTATTCGCATGCGTTGGTTTGTAACTGCTGATGTTGACTACCTGTTCATGTGCTATATATGTATACTCTCAGGCGTAGGTAAAAAAGGGTTAGAGTGGGGGTCTCAGGCGTAGGATAAAAAGGGTTACAGTGGGGGTCATACTATTGTAACGCTACGTTACATCTTTTTCTCTATTTTCTGAATTTCCTGAATTTTCCTTTCCTAATTCATATCCGGCTAATGCTATCATTATGCCGTGTGCTATCTTTGTCCACCAAGCCATGTTGGAACTCTCTAATATTATTTTCCTGCTTCTGTGTGAAATGAACTAAGTTTAATTTTTAATAAAATTTTTGATTTTATTCTTTATCCTATGCATTCCATTTTACTGGTTTATTCAGTTAGCATTATACAAGTCTAAGAAAAATTTTGTTCTTAACGGAAAAATTTAATTTAAAAATTTTTTCCATTTTAATATAGTAAATTTTTTTTTAATTTAAAAAATATTTTAAAAATTTATTTTTATGCCATTTTCAATGATATCGTTAATATCCCTTTTTTTCTTAAAAAAAAATCCTTTAGATTTTAACATTAAACAAATTTTTTTCAACAAGACATTTTAATTTTCTTTGTATTTCTTTACTTTTTTTCAATTTGTTTCTTATAATTTTAATATCTAGTGTTTTCATTTTACTTAAATTATATAACATTCTAATTTGAATAAAAATTGCTGACATTTTGAATTTTAATTATCTCTTTTTTTTCAATAAATTTTAAAGTTTGTTTTTGCTAATGGTTTAGCGTCCATAAGGCCGCTCAATTGATTTTAAAATTTAAAGTATACTTAAAAAAATTTCGCCAACTTGCCGCCAGTCTAATGTGTATTTTAGTGCTGTTAGTCCAATTTTTTCCAGCTCTTATGCTGCCTGTTGTTAATTGCCTTTTGCGTCCTATTCCACTCTGATTTTATGCATTTGCCAGTCATTTGTTGTTGAAATCAATGGCCCAATTGGTTGGTTTCGTCCTCTTTGATGTGCTCGTGTATGGTAATCAGTTGATTCCGTTGACGGAATTTATTTCCTTTGCTTTGTGGCGGGATAACGTTTTTAACTTTTAAAACTTCTGGGATCTCTTTTCAGTTGGATCCTTTTTAGCGATTTGCTTTTCAAATAATACTTTTACTGTTTTTTAAATCTATGTTCAGCTAGATCGTTTAAGCAGTTTTCGCTTGTTCAGCAAATTTTATGCTTAAAGGTCGAACTGGCAGGATCTTCCTCCAGCAAGGTCCTTAACAGTTTTGCCACTTCTTGACCAAGCAGACAGGATCGCCATATAATATTCTAAATAAATAATGAGGAACGCCGAAGTGTAGCGTTAAAAAGTGATTGTCTTTATTTTAGAATTGTCTTCCCTTTTATTCAAAATTATCTATTTTAAACATACGTAATTACACTAGCACTAATACACTACATTCTTAACATTTACATTCTGAGTCAGCATATTAGTTCGACCTAATTTTAGAAATTGTAACTGTAGAAATATTTTGGCAGGCGCATTGATAAATTTTCATTGACACTCGGTCATGCTATTAACGAATTGGTCAATGCGCCAGTAGAAATGTAACCGGATATAGGTTTTGCTGTCGGCATTAGTATGTGATGTTGAACTCCCGCTGCGTTGGGGTAAACGTAGTGTATTTAGGTCGGTATTGTAATGTGAATGCAATATGTGTGGTCTGCATAGAAATTGCATTAGCAGGGTAGAGCATGCTGCATAATGGTACAAACGTATTGATATAAGGGGGCACCATGCATAATGCTACAACATATAAAAATCGCAAACATATCTTCAAATCAACTTTAACAACATCTAACCCCTATTCCAGCTGCTTAACATGCTCAGCTTTCTCCAACATCAACTTCTCATGAGTTTCATGCAGTTCATTGAAATTGTCATTTTTTTACTATCTAAGTTTTGCTTCAATTCTTCTAAAATTATCGCATACCCTATTTTGGCTTTAGTGAACGCATCGTTTAAGGTAAGGCCCCATTGGCTGCACTACGCAGCACTGCGGACTGACTTAGTCCGAAAATTGGATCATGTCTTCGACAATGGGGATAATTACGGGGCAGAATATCATCATATATTGCTATTATATCGAGCCATAACTGCGACCCTTTTCTTCTCCTTTCCTCTTCGCATAAAAATTAAACTATTACAGCTTTAAACTCTATGTCGTCCATTTTGCAAACAAAAATAAACACAAGCTTTTGCCGCAATTTGACGCTGGATTACCGTTTACTGTGAATTACCAAAATATGTCGTACTGTGAAGAGCCGCTGCCGCTACATCGCAGCGTAATGTGCGCTTACCTTTAATGTATTCAGTTGAGCTTCTCTACAAGACAGGTACTCGTTACCTAATCGATTACTTAATCGTTACCGATAACTTGGTGACCAATTTTCGTCTTAAGGGCCCATTACTGATACTTAGCATAGACTTAACTTGGCGTAAACTTGGCAACTTAGCCACTTATTATGAAATATTTGCTACAAAAATGGTGGTTTTTAAGCAAAGTTAATTTTGAGTACTACAATTAATTTATGAGTGTAAAAATTAATAAATAAAATAAAAATAAATGTTAATTTATATGACAAAATGTCAAAATGAAATGGAAACAAACAAATGGCATCTCAAAATGTAAACGTCACTTAGAACTTACATAGAAAATCAAAATTCAACAGACCTCTAAGTCAAGTTAAGTGTTGTCATGTTTTGAGTAATCAGTAACATGCAATGTTCGTTTAACAGAACTGTAAGTCACAGTTCTCAAATCAAGTCAAGTCTTTGCTAAGTATCAGTAATAGGCCCTTTAATCACTTTTACATTGATGTCGTGAAAAAAGTAATGCGCCAATTACACGACTCAAGTCTCCTTGTGCCAATCAGCAATTTGCACAAGGATTTGCCCGGTGTGTGCACTGGTTGCGCTATTTGCGCAGAGAACTGCGCTAAAATCAAAACGATTTTGATATCTACGCATGCTGCAAAAATTGCACATGCTTTTTTCTTCATGTGTGGAGAATGTTATACAGTTTACCTGTGGTTTCTGATAACATAACATCGCTTAAAAATTTTATTATCGAAGGCGTACCAGGAATTCAATAAAAGTGAAAAGGCGTAATTATAAATAAAATGGAAAATAAACGCTTCTGGTGCGAGTTTTTCGACTTGTATCGTGAATTAACAGCACTGTGGAAAATAAAGAGTGCTGATTACAGCAATAGAACGCTAAAAACAGCAGCTACCAAAAGATGGTAGAAAAATTGAAGGAAATATACCAGGAGGCAAATAGAGAAATGGCAGTAAAAAAAATTAACAGTTTTCGCACCACTTATCGTAAAGAGCTTAAGAAAGTAAAAGATAGCCAAAAGTCAGATGCTGGGACTGATGATATATACGAGCCCACCCTTTGGTGTTATGATAAATTGTTGTTTTTGGAAGACCAGGAGGAATGCATAGAAGGAACATCTACAATGGATAAAAAAAAGAAGAGCACGTAAGAAGAAATATTAAGAAATAGAGTAATTTACATACAAATCTTGGTAAATTTTCTCTTATTTCAGAAAATGCATATAAAGAAAAAAAAGTTGTCAGAAGAAGACCCGCTGATACAATTAGCTTGTAGCAAACTACAATCAAACGGGAACAGCAACTGTGACTTTGATATGCTGGGAAAATCTTGGGCATTGCAATATCAAGAAATGGACGAACAGCAGAAAGTGATTGCGCGTAAACTTATTTCAGATATATTGTACCACGGATGCATGGATACCTCCAAAAGAACCATGCTTTAGAAATACAGGATTTCCTACTTACGTCTTCACGTCAGCCACCTTTTTTTTTTATCAATCAACAGAATCTTCATCTGAGTTTATTGTGGCACAAAATATGCTCGACTTTTCGGATCAGGAGGTACCAATGACTAATAATTCTGAAGCGTTCTCCAATCGACGTGGTAGTGATATTTAATGCTTTTATGAGAGCTTCAGTGAGGAGTAATAAATCAAACCAATTTTAAAGTGATTATATTGAACTAAAAGTACAAAGTGAATTATAAGTATTCAGTCATTGTTTTCTTTGCCAAGTGGAATCTATATCATTTATTATTTATTTAAGAAGTGCATTATCATTCAAATGATAATGACAATTCAAGCGAAAATATCTTTTCTTTATTTGTAAATTCAAAAAGTGCATAATAAGTGAATAATAACATGTTAAATCAATAAAAGTAAAAGTATCTTTCTAATTTAAAGTAAGGCGATGTCGTTGCACTTTTACTTTGGCAAATTGGAGGCGGTAAACCGGTGTTATGTTTCGGCGGCTTTGGTAAATGTCGTAATTTGTTTATAACTTATAGGGAATCCACTATGAGCAATGGCAGGTTATTGTCGATGGAGGCGTTTGTGCATTCGGACTGGAACATTTGTGCCTTGTTCTTGTTAATGTTGTTAAAAGCGAAAGTTTTCAATGTGGGATTACCATAGTAATCTGGGTAGTCCATATTGATTGTCATCTCTGGCACTGGCTCACAACTATCTACATATTGTCCACGAATTTGTAGTTCCTGAAAATTGTTATAAAGAAATTTTAAATGCTATGATATATATGAAGCCCCTTGATCTAAACTGTTTTCAATTAGAAAAAAAAGCTCAGATAACTTCGACTGCCTGCGCTAAAGCAATTTTATTTTTCCTTTTTATTTCTGTTACCATTGTGTACACCCGCCGACGTATGATGCTATGGTTACTACTTTTGGTGGGGAAGGGAACTTGAGGTACTCATAATTAACCACTGGTTGGTTTTTCCAATACATTAAGCTGTATTGCCGGCAGAAAACGCCTACACTGTTCTTCGCATCCAGCAACACTTTATCGCCAAAAGTGATGGTTCAAAGTTTACCAACACCCTCAGAGAAACTAGATACAGTTTTTGTAGATTCCTCCCATATCGCCCGATGATAGGTATACACTAGCTGTTTAAGGCGGAAGTTCATGACCCTGATTTGGCGGTCGACAGGGTCTACTATTTCACACGTCACGCCCTCTCGCCAAGGTTGCAGCCTCCGTTGTGAAGTTCGGTCGGATTTTTGCAGAGGGAATAAAAGCTCCGTCGACCTTGGGAGGGCGACAAAAGGTGTTCACCGTCGCATTGATCGGATGACTAATTTTTCAGCTTTCCTCCATATCAGTAAACTTTGATTATTCCTCGCGACTAAATACTGACTTTGTATGTGTAAACAGCGACTAAAAGCTAAACAGCTTTAGTTCATACATTTTTTTATTTTGACTCAAATACAAATGTAAATACACATTATATTAGTTGCTTATTATTATTGGCATTTTTGTTTACGAGTTTATTATACACTTTATCTTGCCATGGAACCGTGGCAACAGAACTAAAATATATTCTAAATTTGTTTCTCATATGTTTTGCATTTACGGATGCATTTCTAATTGCTGTGGAACTTAAAGAATCTAAGACATCTCCCTTTTCTTGCGATCCAGGGGTTTCGAAAGCTTCTGTGTTTTCCACATTTGAACAGGGCTCAGCAGTAAAATATGTTTCACATTTTGATTTACACAAGAAGTTGTGCAAATACCAACACGCCAAAACAAATTTTGTGGATTTATCTGGCGAGAAATTTAAAGTATTCAAAAGGATTCTAAAACGCGAAACCAAGATTCCGAAAACATTTTCGACCAATCCACGTGCGCGCGATAGCCTATAATTAAATATTATATCGCTCTTCTCGAGGGAGTTGTGGCTGAAAGGTTTCATTATATTTTCCATTAGTGGAAATGCGTCGTCAGCAACAAACACAAATGGCATTTTTTCATTATATCCTGGAAGCAATTCAGGTTTTGGTAGTCGTAATTTATTTTCTTTAAGCTGCTTGAAAAACCTGGTTTGACGAAATAAACCAGCATCTGAAGCTCTTCGATTTGCACCAACATCGACCATCAAAAATTCATAATTTGCGTTTACTACAGCCATCATAATAATAGAGAAATGCTTTTTATAATTAAAGTAAAACCACACCGACCCAGGTGGTTTTTTTATGTTAACGTGCTTGCCGTCAATCGTACCGATGCAGTGGGGAAAATTCCATCGCTTGTTAAAGGCGTTTGCTTCCATCTTCCACTCGTTTTCATTTGTTGGCAACTGTAAGATGATTGAAATGTATTAATTGTTTAAAATATGTAACAAATACCTTTATGTAGTCTTTTAGCTCTTCTATTATAGCATCGCAAGTCTCGCTTACAATCTTGCCGATAGCTTGTGGAGAAATTGCTGTAAGGAATTTTAGGTCCTCAAAACTATTGCCGCTTGCCAAAAAACGCAATGTTAAAGTTAAACGATGACGCGCAGGAATAGCTTTCTTCATCACAGTGTCTCGTTTATTAATTCGATGCGCTACTTTAGACAAAAGTACTTCAAATGTTTCTTTATCCATTCTTACATAATTTTTAAAGTCACGTTGAGACGTAAACTCAAGTTCCCGAAGTAATTTTTTCTGTCCCAATATATTTCGTTTTTTATACCACAATTGTGACCAAATCCGTTTACCCTTTTGCTTTCTTTTCTTTCTTTTTAATGCAATCGAAAGAAGTAAAGCCGCACTTGCCTTCTTTATGCATTTAGAACATATGATTCATTTGTTGCGCTAGTTTAAAATTGAATATTGCGCAGTGTTTTTGAGCCGTGTATGTCAAAATTCGCCTTTGCACAAATTTCGTCGTTTTATATTTGCGCATGGCTTTTGTGTCGTGTATGGGCCGTATAACGCACGCGCTCTCTCAAAATAGTGTACGTGTTACTCGCTTTCTCGCTCTTACCAATTGTGTTTACGACAACCCTTCTCGCTAGATGTTATTTACATTTTGAATTTAGGTATGTTTTCGTTACCACTAACAAAAACATATGCAACAAGTACAATAAGGGTAACTGGCCTGCCGGTTACCCGTACCGGTTACATTCTGTCAATTCGCTTTTTATATGAATGAAATGCGTCCTTTTTCTTTAAATAATATTTAATTAATAAATAATGCATGTTTAAAATGGTTTTTACAGTTAAAATCATGTCCTATTATTCTAGTAATTTTTACATGTGTGTATTTTTATATTTATAAACTATATAAATACATTAACGTGTATTCATAGTCGTACCCTTTCCGAAACCTTGTTTTGAAGTTCTTATATTTCCTGCGCTTGTGGTGTTGCTCATCATCAGTTTGCAGAGTCATATTAGTTTGGAAGGTATAGTAAGATCACACGGAGCGAAATTAGGCAGCATGTCAGGAGTATCACCAGAATCCAAAGAGTCATTGTGATTCATTTCGTCATCTCCGTTTTCTTCCATATCCGGATTCATTCCATACTAGTCATTATAAATAGCTTGGTGTAGCTGTTTTAAAATCACACAATTAACATTTTGCACCACGTCCGTTATATTTATATTTTAAATGTTCTGGTTTCTCTAGACGATGCATAAAGTTTAGATACTTTTTCCAATAATGTGCAGAATTTAATTCAAATTCATACATTGGGCATTGCTTCATGATAAATTTTCCATAAATATACTGAGCACTCTTTATGTATGCTCTTTTCTTAACATCTAATTCTGGTCGTGCCGGATATGAGAGTTTTGCTTCAAGTTAATAATCCATACTCATGCCATTTCTAGATTCTGTTTCAAATGGACCACTCATAATTGCACACCTGATGTGCATTCGCATACATATGTTGCATATGTGAAACATATAACGGTGTACCAGTGGCTTGTTATGCAGCTGACGCTGGATGAAGCATTGGATTTTGTGATGCAAAGTAGGCGACATATGTTGCTGTTGATGGATGTTTATATTGCGGATATTTTGGTGGTTCACTAGTCATTAATTGATTAGAAGTTTCAACTTGTTGTGATTGTTGTTGCTGGCTGCTGATGTGGTGTTAACGTTTGTTGTACAATTTATTCGGGTACCTGCACATATTTTTGTTGTTGTTATGGTGCTGGAAAACCTTCCGATAATGAAAGTCGTTGATTAGTCTAATCTCCACGTAGTGAACTACTCCCATGACCGCGTCCGCGGTACCTATTACATTTGAAGGCGCTTATGTTACAGGCATAGCTGACATCGCTTACATAACGGGTTGACTCTAAAGGGAAAACCAAAACAAAATATTAGAATCAGAGTTTATGAACAACATATTTAATGTAAGCTTTTACAACAACGTGATCGAAGGCTACATCCCCATGGTGTGTGGTGTTCCACCTTGTATAAACGTAGGTACTGGATATGCTCAACCGTGTAGTTTTATTCTAATTTGAGCAAACGTATGTTCTTACAGCCACAGGTGGAATATTTGGGATATTGCTAAGCGCACATCGTCAAAATCAAATTACCTAGAATGAAAAAGAAACTCATATCAGTAAGGATAGATTAAAAGTTTTTAATATAAACTGAAAAGTGTTCTATAAAAAGGGCTCCAAAATTATCTTTTCTGAGAGGCCAAAGGCACAAGGGACTCAAGGAAAATTCAGATAACTATAATCAGGACCTGGTAAAGTAAGTTCAAGTGTACCTCCACCATGGCTATGCATCTTCCGATGGCAGGGGTACCCGAAGATACTTTGCTGTTGCATTTATAAAGAACATAAAATTATAACAAGGGAGAATTTATTGATGTTACGAAGTAAATTAGACGTGCTGCAAAAAGAAATAAATGCAGATGACTGTGTAATCCATTATGCGAAGTTCTTGAATGGATGTTCAAATTGAAAAGGGCAAAGTACTGCTAAAACTGCTTTCCCCGAGAAAACCTGACTACGCCTATCCTTCCTTAGCAGCAGTGCTGAGCACCAGTTCCGTGTTGGACAGGAAAATAAACGTTTGGTTATCTCCAAGTTGATCATATGATACAGAATATACTCGTTTGCTGCATCTGACCAGTACATCTATTTTTCCCCGATTTTCTGGGCTCAGCAAGGGTTTCCTCCTGAAAGGTGCATTTAGTGCACCATGCTGCCTGGCCGCTCACCGAACACCAGGCACGACGAAACTTGCCGCTTCCCAAGGCAGTCGGTTCTATGTACCGGTCCCACTCGGGATTTTTCCCAACCAAGGACTGTCATTTCAGTGTAACCCCATTTAATTTGTTGCGTCCCTCCCACGGAACTTGCCTCGGGACAGCCAAAGTTTACTCATACTTCTCATGCCTCCAGCGGGTTAGGGAGCTTAGAGTATCCCCGCGGTAAGTGTGCCCGTCGTAAGAGGCGAATAGAATACCAAATTGATTCAAGGGGTTGTGTAGCGCAACCATTTCAAGGGGTTGCCAGCGCAACATATAGCTTCTCCAACCCAATTGTCAACCTCACCTACCCGTGGCGAAACCTGTTTCCTTAACAGCCGGAGCTCTGTCACCCCATATTCCTTATGGATCTACATTTGAAGGAGCTTAGTTAGCTGACATCGCTTTCTTAACCGGTTGAATCCAAAGTAAAAACCAAAACAAAATATAGGTTAGGTTGAACTGGCCGGTTCATGAGGACTTCACATAGACCGAATGAGACTGTAGTGATACCATAAGTTTGTTTTAACGACCAAGCTGAAAACCCTATCAGCAACCAGGACCTATGTTATAAAATAACTCCGTCCTCTTGACAAATACTAGAAGCTTCCTAAGACTTAAGGCACTTGCTGCTTCAAGATCTGATAGCTGTTACACTCCCAATAGCTGGAGTCTTAGCCTGACAAGCGCAGGGCACGAGCACAGAACGTGCTCGATCGCTTCCTCCTTCAACCCGCACTTCCTACATCTGCTATCACTGACCAAGCCTAATTTAAACGCGATGACGCCAGAAGACGGTGTCCAGTCAGAATACCCGTCATGGGTCTGGATATGTGCAAGTCACTGTGCAATCCTCAATAAATTATCTATCTACGTTCCGGTAACAAGCACGATTGAGGTACTAGCCCGACAATCTCGGGGACTATTGATATGACTACATTAAACTTTCTAGGGATTGCATATTAGTAATGACCGCAATGCGAAAATCTGTTAAAATTTACCATTCTTCGGGGAATGCTTGATATATAACTTTCCACGTTTTGAATCAGTAATGAAAAGATCAAAATTTACAAAATTTAAACTGGCTGTGGTTAATAAGGTGTTGATGACCTCTCTTAACGCAATGTAATGGCAACGGCACCGCACGACAAATGACAAAAATCTTGTAAATCTACTGATCATAATTAATTTCTCTCTTTCTATGCAGTTCTATGCATACATACATATGTATTTTGCTCTCCAAACGCTAATTAAGGAAATCAATTGATATTTACATGAACTTCTTCTTTGGTATTTGCATTCTTTAGTTGATTATCAACAAAAGCATGACAAATGATCACTAACAAATTCATACATGTTGTTTATATATTTAATATGGTAGGCAATTTACTTACCCTTTCTGGTGCGATGATTCCTGGACAATCGGGCCTGACTAGACGCGATTTATTTTGCCTTGAGAGACCGTGCTTAACGCGAACCATATAATGCTAAGGCACACCTTCGGCGATGTAAACAATCAAAGAAATTTCTGGTTCTAATTTTTCTAGGATAGCAGCAGCAGCTCCCAGTGGCGACACATAAATAAGAGCTGCTTGCGGATAAGTTGCCTTTTTTGCTTCGGCTACCTATTCAATTTTAATTCACATTACATTATCTACTATTGCAATTTTTAATCAATACAAATCAATATAAGTTACCGAAGCAAATACTGGCAAACCAGGATGCGTAGTTCCACCCTTTTTTTGGGGAATTACATCCAACCAGTTTGGTACCGTATTTCAAAGCTTGCTTACCGGTAAATCCTTGGCAAATGACACGTGAATCTGCATTTAATTGTAGGTTTCCTCCTGTTTTGGCATATTCTGAGCTGAATCGCACTCCGACAGAGATGCTATCTATCAGAATAATATAACTTTTTTTTTATTATTTAAAAATGCACATACGTATGGAAAGCAGAAAGTAAATAATGTTGTTGTTGCTGTAGCGATAAGGACATTCCCCGTTATCGACTTTGTTGGCCCTTTGCCGGATGCAGATCGGGTACGTTCCGGGAACAAGCACAATTAAGGTACTAGCCAGACCATCTCGGGAGCGATTTAGTATGATTATATGAAACCTCCTAGGCCATCCCGTCGATTCTATACAACTTAGTATTATTTTGGGCGAAGACCGCCAACCCAGAAAGGTGTTCTGTGCAACACAATTTTTAATTCCCGCTTTCAGATTCTAAAAACGGAGCTCGAAACGCGTCTTTTGGTACCACCTTTGTTTAGGTTGTGCACTGTCTTGTTAAAAGTTTTACAAGACGGTGCACCACCTAATTTTTATCAAAAATTATCAAAGGTGGTATCAAAAGACGCGTCTCGACCTCCGTTTTAAGAATCCGAAAGCGGAAATCTAAAGTTTTACTTCTGTCGAAAGTTATTAACAAAAAACCGTAAAATGACCACGAGAGGGTCCGAAATATGAGGTCTGATCTATAGTTTTTCTTGCATACAACACCTTTCTGCGTTGGCGGCCTTCGGCCGCGCTTATAAGAAATTACCCTGGGTGGGTCCGACACCGGTTTGGGGATCAAAACTAAATGCGCGCAGAACACGTTTCTGCATTAGTGTGTGTGTGTGTAAAACAAATCTGACAAAAAACAACAGCCTCATGAAAATTAGAACCGATTTTTTTGTTTATATCTTTTGACAGAAATAAAATTTTAGTGTTTGCTGGGTTGAGCACATATGGTCAAAAATCAAAACACAGTTGTTGTTGTTTTTTCCCTACGCGTTTCGACGATCTTTTTTCACGTCATCTTCTGAGGATTTCTTTAATGATAAATATGCAGAAATAATATACATATTAACATTTTGTTACTCTTTTCTAACACTTTCGAACAATAAACATGAAACTAACACATCATACAAATTTTTTATTTACCTACATTAATTGTATTATAATTAAATTAACTATTACACTTTATTTTACCAAATATAAACAGTTCGCACTTGAATTTTTGTTTATTTTGATTTACATCTCTGAATAACAGCTGAGTAGACGTTGCTGATATTGTCAAAGTCTTCTTTGAAATTTAGTGTGTTGTGTATTTGTTGTTGTATTCGTATGCTTTGAAGAGACATTCTCGTTTTTTCTCTTTTTTCGATATATAATACTTCAACATTTGAGAAGTCCGCTACGTGGTTGCTCTTTCTTAAGTGATGAGCTAAACCGGTGTTCGTTTTTTTGTTTGCTGCGTCTTTTTTGTGTTCATTAATACGTATCCCAGTTGTGGTTTGGTTGTGCCAATATAACATTTTCCACATTTATCATCATCGCGACCATTGCATGTTATTTTATAAACCACATCGTTTTGTTGATCTTTTGGGATTGGGTCTTTAGTTTTTGTAAAAATATAATTAAGTGTGTTGTTCGGATTGTGCGCGTAATTAATGTTTTTGTTGTTTATTGTTTTATGTAGTATTTGATTGTCTGTAAGACCCGGTATGTATGTTACACCGATGTATTTTTTGTTGGTGCTGTCCGGCGGTAAATTGTCGCTTTTTGACTAATTCTGTTTATTGTGTTTTGAATTAGTCTATCAATGAGGGTGCTTGGTAGTTATTTTTGAATAATATATTCTTTATTTTCATCCTGTTTTCCTCAATGTACTGTTCATCACTGAGTAGTGCTCCTTTTCTAATCATACTTGTTGCCGTGTTAATTTTTTGCTTCCACGAGTGGTTTGAATGATAGTTAATTAGTCGGCCCGATGCGACGGATTTAGTATACCAATTCGTTACTAACTTTTTGTTGTTTCTACTTACTTCTACATCCAGGAAGGCTATTTTGTTTTCCGTTTCTTTTTCCATAGTGAATTTTATGCTTGTATGTTGCGCAATTAATATTTTTAATATGTCTTCCGCGTCCTTGGTTTTTATGATTGCGAATACATCATCTACATACTTGTTGATGTATATGTCATTTTCTTTTAATTCAGTTATGCTCTCATCAAGTATTTTGTCCAATACTATATCTGCTATAGTCGCAGATAATGGATTCCCCATTGGCATCCTGTACGTTTGTTGGTACAACCTCGAGTTGTACATAAAATAATTGTTTTCTCGTAAACAAAACTCTAATATATTTTGGAACTGTTGTTTTGAGATATTTGTGTGTTTTTCCTATTGTGACCATTGTTTCATTATCGTCTGTATTGCTAAGTGTGTTGGAATGATTGCAAATAGTGAAATGACGTCGACCGATATGAGTGTTTCATCATCTTATATTTTAATAGTCTTTAATCTGTCTTTTAGTTGAAATACATTTTTTATGTTGAACTCTTCCGATATTATGTTTTTTAGTTCCGCACAAATATGTTTGGATGTAACAATTTGTAACGAGGTACCTTCGTAGATGATGAGATTGGTCTTAGTGGCATATGTTCCTTGTGGATTTTAGGAAGACCGTATAATCTTGGCGCGACGGCTGTTGTATTCATATTCAGTTAAATCATTAACAATTGAATTATTCTTTCGCATAAGTTGTTGCGATTGATCTTTTCTTATTGTTTTGTATACCTTTCTGCCGCTAAGTAGATCACTCGTTTTTTGCTCATACTCGGTTTTATTCACCAGAACCGTTTTGTTTCGTTTATCCGCCCGTGTTAACACCACACTGCCCTTGAGCTGTCGAAGAAATTTCTTTGTATTTTCAAACATTTGAATTATATATTTTTTCTTCGAATTGTTATTTATTCTTCTTTGGTGGCTGCTAATTTTTGTGGCAATGTTGTTTCTTATTGCGTCTTTACTTCTGTCATCCTCGATATCTTGTATCCTTTGTTCCAATTCTGCGATTAGATGTATGGGGGAAAAATTACCTTTTGTTACTGGTAATGCAAGTTTTGTTCGAAACGAGAGTAAACAACGGCTTTCATGTGGTTCTTCAATACTGATTTTGTCGACGAACCAGTCTTAATTAAACCTTATTCTAAACTTGTCACTGTTTCGCGATATTTGAACTCTCAGTTTTTTTGTGAATTTTTTCTGTGATAGTCCTAATGTACTTCGAAAAATGGTGTTGTTTTTCCACCATAGTTTCATATTCGTTTACTTATAATCTCTCCCTTAGTGTTTTCGTTATTTGTTTCAAGTCCTTATCAATAATTTTAATGTTTAAGTTTGTTTCCTTTATTTCCAAATTCAGTATTTTTTGCAGAAAGCCCGTTTCCAATTTTTGTAGTTGATGACGGGTAGACTGGTTTGTGAAGCAGTGTGCAGATATTTTGTCTTACCTCGTAAGTGCGGTGGTGTGATTCCATAGCTTATGCATTTGAGCAGAAACTTGTAACGTAGCAAATGCTACGCCACAATATCTATTTCCCATTTAACGCCCACCCCTAATATTATTTTTCCCATTTACTGCCCAACCCTAATATTATATGTACCGACATACATATACATACATACTGGCCCAACAACCATCACGCAAGCATAAGGCAAGCCAGCGATGGTGAACGCACAATTCTTGGGAGTTTTCATTCGTGGAGCTCTGTGCGCGACAATGTGAGCATAATTCGCAGTGTGTTCATAGACACATATGAATAAAATGACTTGTCAGAATACACCAGGTATACTTCGCCTTAGGTGAGTGAACTGCGTGCCGGCCACCATTGGCAGTCGAAAAGGGGTGCCCTTTGGGTTCCACCGATGGTACGCCCCCCTACCTATCGGACGCCCTGCCGGTTTACCTCCATTTCCTGTGAGTAAGACGGGAATTACACCCCTTATTACTCACAGGAAAGGTAGTGCACGGGTAGTCCGCTCGCCTGTGGCGGGACGGATGCCCCTCTACCCTGGCAGACTGCCCGAGCCAATATAAATACATACATTCTAGGGACTGCCTTTGGGTCGACGGGGGGTAAAGTTACAAGGTCGGTTCTGCCGATGGTACTCACCCCCTAATATTTGCTCGTTACCTCCTTTGAGTAAGACGTGGTAGAGATGGAAATCGTCAGGCCATTCACATCTACGCAGACCACAATGCCGGCCCTTACAATCAGAGCAACATCCCCCCAGCGCGAGCGGAGCAGCATAAACAACGCGGATATCATGAACACAGTCCGCCGCTGGGATGTACATTGCGCTGGAGGCGAGGCATTACACGACTTCCTGGAAAGGATTGAGGAGCTGGCAAAATGCTATCTGATTAAGCCAGATCAACTCCTCCCAACCCTTCCAGAGATACGGCGTGGCAAAGCCCTTCAATGGTTCCGCTTGCAAAAACAACAACTACACACATGGGCTGACTTCCGCTACGAATTCAGAAAATTCTTTTTGCCGAAGCGACACATTAGCCAGTTAGAAGACGCTATCCTCCAACGAAAAGGAACGAGCAGGGAAAAGGCCAAGGACTATATCCTCCACACCTGCTGGCGATGCAAGAAACGCGGCCACCGCCGCTTCCAATGCACAGACAAATGGCGACTTTTTTGTTTTAGATGCGGCCGGGATGGAACGATCTCTAGGGATTGTGCATGCTACGGAATGAACCGATAACACCCGCACTATTATCATCCGTAGCCAAAGGGAAGGGGAACGACGGACGATTTTACACACAAGTGTCCATCGAAGGATTAATGTGCCGCGCCCTGATCGACACGGGGCCACCGTGGCATACATCATTGAAGCCGTAAGAAGGCATCTGAAACGACGAAAGGTTCCACCGTTATCCAATCGTCGCAACGTGCAACTCGCCGTCCAATCATTCATTGCGACCACCCAATCCTACCCGGTCAAGGTCAAATACAATGGTCAAACAGCCAGTACGTTGGTATCTGTTATCCCTAATTTGGCCGAGAATTTAACCTGGGTATGGACTTTTTGGAAAAGCGCAATATTACGGTCTCACTGGATGGAAAGCCCCTTACCCCAGCCGGTTGAACGAAGGCAAACGCACCCGCAACCCTTAGTTACATAAGGGAAGCGGAACACCTCAACGAAGAGCGAAAGAGCGAACACCTATAGGGGCCATACACTGCCGCAGAACACAGACACAACACACCACAAAAACAATGTTATTACCCGGCCATCCTCCTCAGCAATAATGGTGACCAACTCGTCACTAACGCCCCGTCAACGATCCTGAGGGATCATAACATCACCCACCGATTTACCGTAGCGATGCCTCCAACAAAAATCCTACCGAACGTGTTAATCGCGTTATCAAAAGAAGAGTGGCACAACGTACGAAACAAGACCATTGGAACTGGTACCAGGAACTACCATAAATAGTGTTCGCCATAAATACGGCCCAACACAAATCAACACATACATCAACCGCCGAAATAAATTTTAACCGCAACTTCGTCGAACCGAGAGAGGCACGAACAAAAGAGGCTAAGCCCCGAATACTGGACGTTAAGACATTCTGGGGCCCAGTCTTCTTCGTCCGGACTATGGCTAAAACGCAAAGGGTGTATCACGGCGCGTAGGGTGGACGAAGATCACGCCATAATCAAGCTGAAAGGACACTCCAAGATGGTACGAATCGCTTGCTAAGGAGAAGCAAATCCGACCTAGTTTGATAAGTTTTATATACATGAAATGTACATACCTTAATTTTAAAATGTAATTTAAAAGTGTACATATGTACATATATAACTTAATCTTGAAATGTAAATTTAAAATGAATTTCGTACTTGCAATGTAAATTTAAACACAAATGAAATGTACACATTATTGTTGAAAAAGAAAAAAAAATCATTATAATAATAAAAACATCAACGAACACATATACCCACATGTCGGCCGAGCCATCGGATTACCGCCGTAATCATCCCTTGGCGAAAGCCACCGTCATTCAGTACTCTCTCTTCGGGCGTGATCATAACTACCGCCGTTATTACTACCGCCGCTATCACCCCTTGGCGAGAGCCACCGTCATCACCATCTGAGCACCGTTAGCTAGTAATCTATCTCTCCCTGCGGAGAACCGCCGTCCTTGGATCGCAATATTCTCAGCGACACTACCTAGGGAACATCTCCCTCTCTCTCTCTACTGGATTCAATGTTGTGGATATTCTAGCCTGAGAGCCACGTGTGTGTGTGTGTATTCGAAATCAAAACACTAATTTACTGTGTATTTATGTTGGTGGGGGAAGTGGGACCTCCATCCGACTCCGGATTGACTTGAGCATATCTCAGACTTTGACCAAACCCACCTCATTAACTTAAGTCTATATTTATGTTTCGCGATGTTTTTAGATTTTTTATTGAATTGTTTGATAATGTATTGTATTTGTTCATTGTAGTTTGTTCTGATGTGTCTAAAGAATTTTTTCATGTTTATGGTTGATTGTTGGATTTTTGTTTCGGATTTGCTTGCCGATCTATAAGTTTTATGTTTATAGATGGACCAATTTATAATATTTGTGTTTGCTGGGTTAAGCACATATGGTCCAAAGTAAAAACGCAGTTGTTGTTGTTTTTTCCCGACGCGTCTCGATGTTCACGTCATCTTCTGGGGATTTCTTTAATGATAAATATGCAGAATTAATACGACAACAAGTATGATTAGAAAAGTAGCGCTACTCAGTGATGAACAGTACATTGAGGAAAACATGGAAAAAATAAAGAACATATTATTCAAAAATAACTACCAAGCACCCTCATTGATAGACTAATTCAAAACACAATAAACAGAATTAGTCAAAAACGCGACAATTTACCGCCGGACAGCACCAACAAAAAATACATCGGTGTAACATACATACCGGGTCTTACAGACAATCAAATACTACATAGAACAACAAAAACATTAATTACACACACAAGCCGAACAACACACTTAATTATATTTTTACAAAAATTAAAGACCCAATCCCAAAAGATCAACAAAATGATGTGGTTTATAAAATAACATGCAATGGTCGCGATGATGATAAATGTGGAAAATTTTATATTGGCACAACCAAACGACAACTGGGTATACTTATTAATGAACACAAAAAAGACGCAGCAAACAAAAAAACGAACACCGGTTTAGCTCATCACTTAACAAAGAGCAACAACGTAGCGGACTTCTCAAATGTTGAAGTATTATATATCGAAAAAAGAGAAAAAACGAGAATGTCTCTTGAAAGCATAGGAATATAACAACAAACACACAACACACTAAATTTCAAAGAAGACTTTGACAATATCAGCAGCGTCTACTCAGCTGTTATTCAGAGATGTAAATCAAAGCAAACAAAAATTCAAGTGCGAACTGTTTATATTTGTTAAAATAAAGTGTAATAGTTAATTTAATTATGTACAATTAATGTAAGTAAATAAAAAAATTTTATGATGTGTCAGTTTCATGTTTATTGTTAGAAAGTGTTATAAAAAAGTATCAAAATGGTAATATGTATATTATTTCTGCATATTTATCATTAATGAAATCCCCAGAAGATGACGTGAAAAAAGAACGTCGAGACGCGTCGGAAAAAACAACAACTGTGTTTTGCTTTTTGATCATATGTGCTCAACCCAACAAACAGAAAAATTATAAATTGGTCCATCTATAAACATAAAAAATAAAAATTTTAATTTCGCTTCTGGATTCTAAAAACCGAGGTCGAGACGCGTCTTCTGATACCACCTTTGATAATTTTAGATAAAAATTAGGTGGTGCACCGTCTTGTAAAATGTTACCTTATATTTTTTTTCATTCCAATGTTTTCCCGGATTAATTAATAAATTGTCATTAAAGATGACACTGTCATTTCGATGACAGCATGAAATGTTAGTGGAGAGCGAAAATAGCTTTGAATGTGTGGGTGAACTAGACATCTCCGTCTTGAAGGGTAGTTGTATAGCTTTCTTTTCACTTTATTCAATGCAACTCTTTCTGTTTGGAACTGTATTACATTGGCAGTGAATTCTGCTATTTCTAAGCATAAAACGGAAGTGTGCAGATGTGTTTTTGCTTGCTCCGTGTTTTTAGTTTTTTACTCTTCCTGTTGTGACTCCTAACTTTTTAAAAATAAGAATGGATAGCTATTGTTTTAAATGCGATAAACATTTATAAAAAAAGATAACTTCGTGGTGCAAAAAAATATTTCATCGCACCTGCTGGGAAGGCATTATATCCGAGTATGATGTGGGTTTACTAGTAAAAAACCGCAAAATTAATTATATGTGCCATGAGTGTTTAAATGCACATGAAAAACTCAGTAGAGCTTATGAAAACATATTGGTTTCCCTTAAATCTGAATTTGAATCTATTTTGACTGCGTTTGAGCTAAGATTCAAGGATTTATCTGTGCAAATTGATGGCCTAAAATACGACATTGAAATAAACAAAATAAATAATTCAAAACACGAATTGATCAACAAAAAAAAATTAAAGTGCTTGCAGGCAATGTCGGTTAGAGAGAATAAACTACATAATGGTGGTAGTCCGCTTAGTGCAGCGAATTCAATCAACAAATTTACAATTGCGCGTATCTACCACAAACATTACCAGTGTCTGGTTCCTTCACTCCCACACTAGGCCAGACGCACCCACTGTGCCAATGTTTTATTGGTCGATCTCCTTTACTCAATGCTTTTGCCTTGAATATCGCCCCGTGCTGTCAAGTATGAACGTAAATGATAATTCAAATACTACTGATAACACAACCAAAGCCGACGCTAACGCTGCCACTATTACCCTGCAAAAATCGCTGGATCATGTGGTCCACTGGAGTACTTATCATTATACTTCACTGTAATGCAGCAATGGACCAATGCATGTTTCTACATGAATATATTGTAAGCCAATTATGGCTCGTTTTTAACGATTGTAATCAATACACGATGTTTATTGGACTGTGGGTACAGGTAACAGTGCTTCTACTGCTGTTAACACTAATTCTGATATTGCCAACAATTTCCGCCCTACCCCCTTGGCTGTAAAAGCGACTGGTAAAGTCAACAAGACTTCTCACGATAATACAGCAGTATATGCTGCTGCTAACACTCAAGTTGAAATTACTGCTGTTAATGATATAATAACCATTAATGGCATTGCTGCTTCCAATTCCACCAACATAGGTGGTGATTCAACTTCCGCTGCTGCGCGCTTGCCTAATGTTTATACTGCGGAACCAAGCAGGTGACTGCCGTGACGCCTCGCTGGGCAATTTTTGTATCACGTCTTCATGCCTCGCTTAAGGAAAATGATATTATTAAGTATATAGAAGATAAGCTAGATCTTCCACAACCTATTAAAACAGGCGTGTATAAATTTAATTTTAGTTATGATAGGAACATTTCATCATTTAAAATATCAGTGCCAGACGCTTATTTTGATAGAGTTTCTGGATATTCATTCTGGCCGAAACATTCAATTGTGCCTTTGTTTACATAAAAGCCAAACGCCGCTAAAACTTCAAAAAAAAATAAAAATCTCTGCGGAAACAGTGAAAAAATAACCATCAAATACCAAAATGTTCACGGCCTAAGATCGAAATTAAGTACCTTTTTCTGAATAGTTTATTTTTACTTCTCAAGTTATAGATTTCACTGAAACCTGGTTAAAAGCTGATAATATTAACTCTGAACTTGATCGTGAACCTAGAGAATGTGGTATCCTTACTGCTGTTGACTCGAAGCTTCCATCTGAGTTGATGCTATTGGACATCACAACTGACATTGAATTCGTAGCAGTAAAGCTTGCATTGTCCAATTTTAGTTTCATTATCTGCTGCTCGTATATACCGCCACGATCGGATATACACGTTTATACATATCATAGCATTGTTATTTGTACTTTGTACTCGCAATTGCGAGAAAAAGACCGCCTAGTAGTTCTTGGTGATTTCAATTTATCATCAGTAAATTGGATCAATACCATCGACTCAAATTTCATGACTCCCACCACTCAGCACGAGTTTTTAAATAGTCTGCTAGATACATCTCTTCTCCAAATGAATAATATTTTAAATTTCAAAAGCAAAATCTTAAACTTGGTGTTTACAGAAGACTCTGTGGGTATTACTCTAACGGGAACTCCCCCATTATCCCTGCCTGAAGACCCTCTACATTCTACGCTTAGGACAGTACTGGATGTTGTTCAACCTGTAATGCTCGATGTTCCTAAAGCGTATTCCCGACCCGGTTCGAGATGTTCTTCAAAGACGAATTTTAGTGAGCTCAATAAATTGATTACTGCCCATGACTGGTTGAGTCTTTACGCGTGTACAGAAGTAGAAATAGCGACATTCCTGTTTTATAGCTCTCTTGATGCTTTCTTTGAAAGCTGTGTTCCCTTTCGTTATTCCAGTACTACCATGGGTAAACCACCTTGGTTCTCAAGGCAACTATTCAGACTTGATAATAGAGTTGGGTCGTTTCGTTCTGAACTTGTTCAACTGAACGGGTCTCTCAACTGAACAAGTGAACTAGATCTTCGATTTCGGTTCTATTTGTTCTTTTAGTTCATTTGTTCTTTTAGGTCGTTTTATCTAATGCTATTCTTTCCCTCTTCTCGTTCGCGAACATTGTAAATTCATACATACATACGTTGAAATTCACAGAGAGCACGCTTGTCGATGATGCCACTTACACTACAGATATGTGTGATCATCTTTGTGTGTGGCACTGCTACAACAATATATGTATGGACTATTTATGAAAAGCATCTTTTGTAAGAAACTAATTATTACATTTATTAAACTTGAAAGGTTCATATTTACAATTTTTGTCAGTACTCTTTCAATTTTCTGGATCTTCAGAAATGTGTAACCTCTTTTGAAGTTAATTATACATATATATATTGACTTATTTATTCATACCACATTTAAATATACCTACACAAAGCATTGCTGCATACACACCCCCATCTATACTTGTTGGCTTTTTTCTTGGGTGCGAGCAGCAGTGAACAAATTTGCTTAAAAAAAGGAACAGATGAACAAAAAGAACAACTTGTTTGTTCATCAGAAAAAGAACGAAAGAACCGAATCTCTGAAATGAACGAAAAAGCACAACTCTACTTGATAATATTAAATCTAGACTCTATAAGCGTTTCAAAATATATGGAAGGTAATAGTCTAGTTGAGGGGTCGACTGCTAATACGCTACCAAAAGTATCGAGTGAGGTGTCAAAAGACGCGTATTAATCTCGAGAACAATAATCCGAAGGCGGAAAAGAAAAATTTTATCTCTGTCCGGAGATATTTGCAGTTGAAGTTGGCGATTTCCATGTGGTTGTTGTTGTGTTTGTACCCACAAAAAAAATTGTCCATCACCGTGGCGGTAGCCACGGTTATACCACACACCTGGACTTGGCATGGCGTAGCCCAGGGGTATATTTTATAAGCGCGGCCGAAGGCCGCCAACTCAGAAAGGTGTTCTGCGCAAAAATACTATAGATCCGACCCCCGGTTTCGGAGGTACCCGCGGGTCTCTTTTCGGTTTTTCGTTAATATCTTTTAAACGAGTTAATATTTTTATTTTCCGCCTTCGGATTATTAATACTGATGACAATACGCGTCGTTTGACACCTCTCTCGATATTTTTGGTAGCGTATTAGCAGTCGAACCCTCAGCTAGACTATTACCATATGGAAAAGCTATGGATTTTTCTAAATATTTAATGTCGCGCTCCAATTTACATCGTCATAACCAGCAATATTATAAAAGTTACTTACCATGCTGCAAATTCCAATTTATTAGTAACCCGAAACCTGTCTACAGATTTGTTAATTCCAAAGGAAAACTTCTGGTTTTTCATCTAGTTTTATTTATGGGTGCAAAAACGCAAATTCTGATCATTAAATCGTAGATTTATTTGCTGAATTCAAACTATTAATCCCAATGTGTCCAGTCTGATGTTTATCCATAAGGTTTGGAAAGTTCTAGTAATATTTTAAACCCATTTATTGATAAAGACTTGTTCTTCATAGTCTTCTTGCATTGAAACCGATATATTAACCGGGTCCAGATGGTGTGCCTAGTTGTGTACTTAAGTACTGTGCTGTCAGCTTATCTGAGCCTATCTTTAAATTATTTAAACTGTCTCCGGAATCCGCATCATTCCCATCTATTTGGAAACAATCGTTTATTATACCTTTGCATAAAAAAGGTAGTAGGTCTAATATTGAGAACTACATAGGCATAGCTAAGCTCTCAGCCAACTTGCTTGAATTTATGTCTTTTGTTATGAATGGTTTTTTAGATTTGAAACAAACGGATGTAAAGCATTTCACTCTGTTAATCCCGAGCTCTTAGTTCACAAACTTGATCTTCTGGGCTTTCGAACACCTTTCTTAAGTTGTATTTGAAGTTATCTTGAAAATAGGACGCAACGAGTTTTCTTAAAAAACAATATTTCAAGGTCGATTGATGAAACTTCTGGCATGCCCCAGGGTAGCCATTTGGGTCAATTACTTTTTACCCTGTTCATTTATGACTTACCACAGGTTATATTACATTCAAGAGTTTTTGTATCCGCCTACAAACTTGTCCTATTTTGATCAGCTTCAGGCCGATCTTGACTCATTTCAAAGCTGGTGTACTGCAAATTTAATTTTTTTTGAATTGCTCTAAATATAAGCAAATGACATGTCACCGGGTGAAGCCGGTCCTGACATCTTATATACGTAACGGCAACCCTTTGGAGCAGATATCTGTTGTATTTGATCTAGGTGTTATTTTTGATCCGAATTTACGTTTTACCATACATATTTCAACCACTGTAAACAGAGCAACTGGTGTACTAGGATTTATCAAACGTTGGGCTATAGAGTTTGATGACCCTAATTTCATCAAGATTCTTTATACCTTGCTGATACGTCCTATTCTCGAGTACTGCTCATTTGTTTGGTCTCCAATCTATCAAAGCCATATAGATCGGATTGAGGTGGTCCAGAAAAAGTTTTTAGTTTTTACATTACGAGGTCTCAACTGGGAATCAAGTACTCATCTTCCACCATACAGGAATAGGCTTCTTCTAATTAATTTACCATCTCTAGTGAATCGTAGAGTATTACTCGGCGTTATGTTCATTCACAAGCTAATCATCGGCGTGATTTACTCCCCTGACCTAATGAGTCAACTAAATTTTGCTTTTCCTACTAGGGCCTCCAGACATTTTCTGCCTTTTCATATACCTCTATGCCGCCAAAATTTTGCCAGAAATAGTCCCTTGCGTCATTGGTGCTCACGTTACAATGATTTATATAACTGTATTGGCTTTGAATGTTCGTTTGCCGCTTTACATACTGCCATGCTCTTAGGTTTAGCCTGATATTTTTATTGTATTTTTTCTTATGCAATTTTTAAAATTTTTATAACATATTAATTTTCTATATATCTCTTTTAAACTCATTAATTTTAAGGCTGGCTTTGTATTTACATATATATCTGTTCTTTTACAATATTTAGCCCACCGCTTTGTGTTTGCGTCGACTTTAAATAAATAAATTTCATTAGTTCTGTTGGTAGCGTGTTTTTGTTGATCTTCTATAAATTCTTCATGTTCGCGCTGTAACTTCTTATAATCAAATGTAAGTGTTTCTATTTGTGTTTTTAAGGCTCGTTTTTCCATGTCAATAACTTCACTCTTTTTAAGTTCACCGTCACCAAAGCACTACCCGAGGGTTTAGGGGAGTGTCGACCGTTGTATGCATGTATGTATGTATGTATGTACGCATTTTGATAGCTTAACCCATTTCTACAGAGAAAGAGCTTCTTTAGATTTACTTCCATCACGTGTAGAAAAAAATTCCCCCATACCGTTTATGAGAAAAACACTGCGGCTAGTTCGTAGATATGACGAGTGGAGATGCTCGCCCATATTGTTGTTGTTATTTTAACGATAAAGACACTCCCCGAAGGGAGTATTATCGCCGTTGATGGTCCACCATTAAGATACTTGTGCAGATTGAAACCACTTTTATATTTATATATATAAAAAACGTTACTCATATTGCTTTATTCAATGGTTTTTGTTATTGCTATTAGAGCAAAATTGCAAAGTTTACAAACTGCTAGCTTTTTGGGCGCTGAATATTGAACTCGAATCTCCAACATTCATGCCAGTATAAAGGCAGATGCCTTTAACCACTCAGCCATATGAATTCCCCGCTGTTCGCTTTGCAATTGGTCTCTAAGTGTTGCCTTTATTGTTATTCACCATGTGGGTAGATATAATTCTATATGCTGTTTTAATCCTAATGGTGTGGCATTTTTAAGCGCGCTTAAAAGCTTAGTAACATTTTTCTCTAATATCAATAACAAAAACCATTGTATAAAGCAATATGAGCAAGTCTACCTACATAGTGAATAAAATTAATAACAACAAAGGCAACACTTAGAGACCAATTGCAAAGCGAACAGCGGGCATTCATATGGCTGAGTGGTTAAAGGCATTGTGAATGATAACTATGTGTGATATCTTCTGCATAGACGTCAAAATTCCAATATGATTGGATCACCTGATTTGTAATTGACTATCGCTGTCTCATTCTGTATCTCTTTCTATCACCCGCTGTAGATAGGCGCCGCCATATTGAACACCCTGTCAAAACGCTAAAAAGTAGCCATATCGAACATCCTGTCAAGCAGTTGACAGATAAGATATCACACTTAGTCATCATTCACAATGGTTAAAGGCATCTGCCTTTACGCTGGTATGAATGTTGGAGATCCGAGTTCAGTACTCAGCTCACGAGAAGCTAGCTGATGAAGAAGTGAAATTCAAAAACATATCTTAGTAACCATCGCGGTTTGTAAACTTTGCAATTTTTCCCTAATATCAATAACAAAAAACCTTTATTTAATTAAAGAAATATGCCTAAATGTATGCGCATACAATATTTTTAAATTTTTCCACCTGAATGAAAAATTTTGATTATAGAAAATCTGTTGGTAGCGTGTTTTTGTTGATCTTGTTTAAATTCTTCATGTTCGCGCTGTAACTTCTTATAATCAAATGTGTTTCTATTTGAGTTTTTAAGGCTCGTTTTTCCATGTCAATAACTTCACTCTTTTTAAGTTCACCGTCACCAAAGCACTACCCGAGGGTTTAGGGGAGTGTCGCCCGTTGTATGCATGTATGTATGTATGTATGTACGCATTTTGATAGCTTAACCCATTTCTACAGAGAAAGAGCTTCTTTAGATTTACTTCCATAACGTGTAGAAAAAAATTCCCCCATACCGTTTATGAGAAAAACACTGCGGCTAGTTCGTAGATATGACGAGTGGAGATGCTCGCCCATATTGTTGTTGTTATTTTAACGATAAAGACACTCCCCGAAGGGAGTATTATCGCCGTTGATGGTCCACCATTAAGATACTTGTGCAGATTGAAACCACTTTTATATTTATATATATAAAAAACGTTACTCATATTGCTTTATTCAATGGTTTTTGTTATTGCTATTAGAGCAAAATTGCAAAGTTTACAAACTGCTAGCTTTTTGGGCGCTGAATATTGAACTCGAATCTCCAACATTCATGCCAGTATAAAGGCAGATGCCTTTAACCACTCAGCCATATGAATTCCCCGCTGTTCGCTTTGCAATTGGTCTCTAAGTGTTGCCTTTATTGTTATTCACCATGTGGGTAGATATAATTCTATATGCTGTTTTAATCCTAATGGTGTGGCATTTTTAAGCGCGCTTAAAAGCTTAGTAACATTTTTCTCTAATATCAATAACAAAAACCATTGTATAAAGCAATATGAGCAAGTCTACCTACATAGTGAATAAAATTAATAACAACAAAGGCAACACTTAGAGACCAATTGCAAAGCGAACAGCGGGCATTCATATGGCTGAGTGGTTAAAGGCATTGTGAATGATAACTATGTGTGATATCTTCTGCATAGACGTCAAAATTCCAATATGATTGGATCAAATGATTTGTAATTGACTATCGCTGTCTCATTCTGTATCTCTTTCTATCACCCGCTGAAGATAGGCGCCGCCATATTGAACACCCTGTCAAAACGCTAAAAAGTAGCCATATCGAACATCCTGTCAAGCAGTTGACAGATAAGATATCACACTTAGTCATCATTCACAATGGTTAAAGGCATCTGCCTTTACGCTGGTATGAATGTTGGAGATCCGAGTTCAGTACTCAGCTCACGAGAAGCTAGCTGATGAAGAAGTGAAATTCAAAAACATGTCTTAGTAACCATCGCCGTTTGTAAACTTTGCAATTTTTCCCTAATATCAATAACAAAAAACCTTTATTTAATTAAAAAAATATGCCTAAATGTATGCGTATACAATATTTTTAAATATTTCCACGTGAATGAAAAATCTTGATTATAGAAAAATCAAAATAATGAAAATAAAATTATTGAATAAACTAATGAAATTACAAAGTATATAAAGTTAAAGTAAAATTTATAATGTATTAAAAGGGACCCTACAGTACTAGCCCGACCATCTCGGGAACGATTATTAAGACCACATTAAAGCTTCAAGGCCATACGCCCGCCTACCCCACCCCCTAGTCAAATCGTTTCTAGCAACACTTTATTTCTGATAACTGCAAAGTATTTTGATGTCTCTTTTACCGGACTGTATTTAATCCCTACAATACGCGCGAGCAGAAAGCTGATGTGTTCACCAACACATTCACACAAAAGTATGGCGATTACTAAACATACAAACTTTGTGTTGTTCATTTTTTTTACGTTTGCCCGAAACTGTGCGTACCTGCCAATAAATAACTCAATTTGTGTTCCTTTCCATTATTTCCGGTCAGTTTTGGTAAACGCAGACGATATTTAGAGAATATCAGAACAAAGCTATTATTTGATAAAACGCAAAAGACGTAAAAATTTCAGAGCGCTACGTGATTTTTAAATTAATTATTTAATAAATAAAATAAAGGTTTTTATAATAAAAAATAATATGAAAGGAAGGCATTTTGCTTATTATGTAGAACAGGGTGCAGGTACGGATCTGAACGACTTACTAAGAAGTTGGACCATAGATTTTAAAGTTCCTTATAATGTTATAGATGAACTTCTTCTGGCACTCCAAAAGGGCGGGATAAAGGATGTGCCGTTGTGTGCCAAAACTCTTTTAGACAACTTTCGAGAAAAAGTCAGTGTGGAATCTATGCCAAATGGTAATTTTTGTACTTTGGTATACAAGATCAACTTGTTTCTAAACAACTTTCATTTTTGGAGGCTGAAACTATTCAACAGTTCAGGTCAAGTTTTATGGCCTATTCTTGGAGCACTAGTACATTTTCCTAGTGTTGATTCTTTTGTTATATCTAGCTTCCCAGGTTTTAAAAAGTCTGAAAACATTAATGATTTTATGGCTACGTTCGCTTCAGAGGCAAAATCTCTGCGAGAAAACGGTATTGCTGTCGGTCCCAATAAAGTGTTGTTAAGATTTGATATGTGTGTGTTCATTTGCGACTCCCCAGCTAGGGCGTTTGTTAGTGGTGTTATGTCATTTAATGCCAAACATGGATGCCCCAGGTGTTATCTAGGGGGTGACTGGGATGGGAAAGTATATTTACCCACAACGTCTGGTGTACCCAGGACAGATATACGTTTTGAGAAAAGAGATCAAGTGTCTCAACACAGTACTCAATTCAGGCAACAGAAAACCGTTTTAGAAGATGCCGGCTTTAAAATAATTTCCCAGTTTCCACTAGACTATATGCATTTGGTAGATTTAGGTGTCGCAAATATCCGAAAGATAAATGAAAATATTAAATTTATTTCGAATTACCTTCCGTCCGAAATCTGTCGTACTGCGAGAAGTTTAGATGAAGTTAGTCGGTGGAAAGCAACGGAATTCAGACAGTTTTTGTTGTAGCGATAAGGTTGCACTCCGAACGCTTTGGGGAGTTTTATCGATGTGATGGTCTTTTGCCGGATACGATGTACCGGATCTGCAGATGTTGCCGGAGCTCCGGTAACACAGCACCATTAAGGTGCTAGCCCCACCATCTCGGGAACAATTTATATGGCCACATTAAACCTTCAGGCCATCCCTCCCTCCCCACCCCAAGTTCCATGAGAAGGTTGAGGTCGCCAGATCCTTGTGTGTTAATGAAAGAGGATTCGACGCGCATAGGTGATGTTGACAATTGGGTTTGGGGAAGCTGTATATTGCGCTGGCAGCCTGAAGGTATTTTAGTCGCCTCTTATGACAGGCATACCTACGTCGGGTATATTCTGACCCCCTAACCCGCTGGGGAATTCAGACAGTTCCTGCTACACACTGGCATTTTTTGGTTTAAAAGACTGCATTAGTAGTGAGTTGTACTTCCTTTTCCTGCTACTACATACCGGCGCTTGAATTCTTTGAAATGAAAGGTTGTTTAGGTCTGAGGTTGATATTGCCCAAGATATATTAGAGCATTTCGTCACGCAGTTCAGTGTAATGTTCGGGGAAGAAAGCGTTACTTTCAACATTCATGGTTTATTACACTTTTCAGAATGTGTAAAAAATCTTGGTCCTTTAGATTCCTTTTCTGCTTACAGGTTTGAAAATTTTGTGCAATTTTTAAAAAAAATAGTAAGAAAACCAAATCAAATATTGCAACAGCTGTTTTTAAGGTTGAAAGGAAGGCACGATGTAAGTTCGTCGATTCACAAACCTTCCAAGCTAGGCTCTTTCGATATTGCTTTAAAGAAAGATAAAGAAACAGGTAAGGGAAACAGGTCTCTGGTCAAATGGATCTAGTGGACACGCCACAATCATAGGCCCAGTCCAAATACCGGTACGCGCTGACTACTGCACGCCAAAGAACGTCTTCGTTAAAAACTATAGTATATATATACCATCGCGACAAGACTGGAATACAAGACAACATACGGTACCGGGTGCCATCAACATATTCACGGATGGTTCTAAGCTTGACGGGAGGGTGGGAGCAGAGCTCTTTTCGCCGGATCTGGGTCCAGAGGTCTGTTTTCGCCTACCAGATCGCTGTAGTGTTTACCAAACGGAAATGCTGGCAATCATCTCGGTTCTATGCCTAAGGATGGTAAACGAGTGTTTATTTTCTCAGACAGCCCGGCCGCATTAAAGGCCCTGGACTCATTCGTCGATAACGCAAAGTCGGTCACTGCATGCCGCAGATCTCTTAACGAGATGGCTCAGCACTTCAGTATCAGCCTTATATGTGTACCTGGGCACAGGGATATTGAACGCAACTGCAGAGCAGACGAGCTGGCCAGAAGAGGCACCACCGACCATATCCTTCCGGGAAATGATTCGGTAGGTAAAGCCATGGCCACTTTCAGGCTTCGTGTGAACACAAGCACTATACAATTGCAAATGGACTATGGTCAGCCATATCATCGTGTGAGACATCCAGGCTAACCTGGCCCTTATAAGACAACGGGCGCACAAGAGCGCTTCTGATTTTTAACAAATCAGTTCTATCTTCCGTGATAAGGATTCTAACAGGGCATTGTTTAATAGGCACGCATGGTGCTAGAATGGAGGTGACGACCTTCGACTATTGTCGCAGCTGCAGATGTACAGAAGAGGAGGAGAGTGTCCAGCACCTTCTCTGTCATTGTCCAGCGTTTAGTAGGCGTAGGTTGGCCATCCTTGGTAAACCTTTTCTACATGACCTTGCTGAGGTCTCTGGCTATGAAGTCAAGACTCTAGCAAAATATATAAATTCCACGAAGTGGTTTGACCCACTTTAGGCAGGGTAGGGGTCTTCTTTGAGACCGTATAGGGTATTACCAGGGCCGTAGAGAGATAATCCGGGCCCGGGACTAAACAATTTATGGGCCTTATATAAAAAAACCACTAAAACATTTGATTAACTTGAATTAATGACGTCACATTCATGAATCATTATTGATGGATTACATGAAAAAAAATTTTTGCCACATCAACTACATGATTTTTAGACTAAGAGCTGACAATAAAATTATCGCAGAATATTTACTATTTATACTATTTTATTGTAACGTGGAAATAAAATTCTCTTTTAACAGCCACATATTGTTTCAAATAATCTCTTCTAGTTATTGATAACATTTTAATTAATATCTGATAAATTTAATGATGATTATAAATTTTAATTATTCAATATAGAAAGTTCGGATATCAAAGAGTGGCTTTACTTGCTTTTTTTCTTTGCCAAATTTTTATAATAATATCAAAATTTAACTGTCTTACCAAAACGGATTCAACACAAAGCGTGGCAAGTGATGAAACTCGCTCTTGAGATGAACACGATCTATGAAAGTTTTTGATTTTTGAAAGGATGCTGAAGGAACCTTCTGCACTAGCTACAGTGACAGGTATAGTGCAAAAGATACATAAAAAAATACAAATGTTGGGGAAAATCGTATACAGATTTTGAACATATGTAGATGGCATTCAGCAATTCCAATGGTGACAGACCTTTATCAAAATGTGCTTCGTAAATGCGTTTCAAGTGAATTATTTCGCATTGTAAGCTTTGAGAAACGTCCGACTTGTATTTTTCGAAAACGTCTCGCTCAAATTTCCCATAGCTGCAAATCATTCAGTAATGCCAGTGACTGAATCAACGATCACCAGGAATGTATCGTTTTTAAAATCAGACTCTGAATCATCCGTAATCATCTCATTTAAATTATCTTCAGAACGTCTTTTGGGTGTTCTCTTTCAAATGTCCGGAAACTTTGGCGAGATATTGAATAACAACTGTTTTGCATTCGTTTGAAAATTGTTTCCCAATGATTCCTGCTCAAATTCAAAGAAGCTAATAAGGCATCTAGATGTCGGACTTCAACATCTATGGTGGCGCCTCTAGCTTGGATGGAGTACGACGTTTCTTTCATTAATCGTAGTCAGTACTTTGACCCAAATTTAGGACATCCAGATACATTCGAACTTGTTAATTTACTTGAGAATGCCGGTAACATCTCTATGCTTGCGCAGTCAAATTTGGCTTTTGTCTGAAAGACTATGAAGAGAGTGTGGTACATTTTTTTGAGGATGTCGCATCGCTGCTGAGAATAGCAAAACATTTTTGTACAACTCCGAAGAAAGTAGAATGCAGCCGTACAACATCAGCATGCACCATCAACACCACATAAATTGAGACTGTGGGTTGCACAAGGCGAGTAATCAGCATTCGAGTTTTTGTCAAGAATTTGACGCAGTGCTCCGTTGTAAGCTCCTTTCATATTGGCGCCGTTATCGTACCCTTGTGCACGCCAATCTTTTAATGGGATTTTATGTTTACCTAGAGGACGGCAATTTAGATCAGCGATTTTCTGACCAGTGGATTATGAGATCTTAGATGCCCAAAAAATGTTCATTGTTTCGTTCACCAAGATATATACTTCCGCCTTTGAAAACTAGGCCTCTTTCACCCAAAAATAAAATAGTGTCCAAGATTCTATATAAAATTTCTTTCCTCTTTTGAGTTTCAGTGATTAGCTGTTCATTGATAAGTGTATCAATTGTAGCCTCGTTTTGAATTAGATTTTGTAAAGATCGCCATTGAATATAACATTTAATGTGATCTTGAGTATTTTCGTGTGATGGCAGTTTATCGTATAGCTTCATCCATACCTGGAATTTCGAATATCCGCAAAACAAATTTTAGGTCGATTTAAAGTATTGGTGCTTAACAGACGACATGGTAGGCAATAAAAAGCATTGCTACTGGCACTCCACAGCAACCAGTCACCTTCCACTTTCCATTTGACAAGATTCTGTTTAACAACGAGGTAGGAAATGCCTCGTCATGACAATCACGAGAAAAAATAATACGACACTTTTGATGACCTCAACGAATTATTTCGTTGACTTCTTCAGATCGCATAAACTCATTATTCACGGTACCGATGTCGAAGTCGTTTCAGTAATGTGAACTTTGAAACAGAGTTGGTGGTATTGTTGGAAGACTTTTTGAAGATGAACTTTCATCAGTGTCACCACGAAAATTTTACGATTTCGGATTCATGTAATCATACATTTTTGTTTGATGTTTTTTTTTATCCTCAGGCTCAGGCAAAAAATCATTATAAATATTCGTTGAATTTGAAATTCGGCTTAAAATTTGCACATGGAACAACTAAAGACTCTCCTGAATTAAAAAAAAAATATCTTAGTACCTCTAAATCGCGGGCCCCCTGAGAAACACATTTTTGTTTGATGTTTTTATTGTCTCCTCAGGCCCAGGCAAAAATCATTATCAATATTCGTTGCTTTTGAAATTCGGCTTAATATTTGCACATGGAACAACTAGAGACTCTCCAGAATTAAAAAAAAATATCTTAGCACCTCTAAATCGTGGGCTCACTGAGAAACACATTTTTGTTTGATGTTTTATTGTCTTATCAGGCCCAGGCAAAAAATCATTATATATATTCGTTGAATTTGAAATTCGACTTAAAATTTGCACATGGAACAACCAAAGACTCTCCTGAATTAAAAAAAATATCTTAGTACCTCTAAATCGCGGGCCCCCTGAGAAACATATTTTTGTTTGATGTTTTATTGTCTCCTCAGGCCCAGGCAAAAAATCATTAAAAATATTCGTTGAATTTGAAATTCGGCTTAAAATTTGCAAATGGAACAACTAAAGACTCTCCTGAATAAAAAAAAAAAATATCTTAGTACCTCTAAATCGCGGGCCCCCTGAGAAACACATTTTTGTTTGATGTATTTATTGTCTCCTCAGGCCCAGGCAAAAAATCGTTATAAATATTCGTTGAATTTGAATTTCGGCTTAAAATTTGCAAATGGAACAACTAAAGACTCTCCTGAATTAAAAAAAAATGTCTAAGTACCTCTAAATTGCGGGCCCACTGAGAAAGCCCGAGCCCGGGGGGAATCCCGCCACCCCTCCCCCTCTCGACGGGCCTGGGTATTACAATGGGCCCATTGGTGGCCTAAGTAGGGAGCGGTTACTATTGTGTCCAGCTCAGCTCTCGCAACCTAACCTAACGTCGCTGCACTTTCCAAGAATTTTATAGCATAACCAGATATAATAATCACAAAGAAATTTGCCGTGTAGGGTACCCCATTTCTAACAATTCAATGCAAAATTTATTTATTTTGCATTATAACAAAAGTGGTTCTCTTTTTTTTGGCTTGAGAACTGTCACACATCCACTTTGATATGGGTTAGAGTTATTTAATTAATCTATACACCAAGTTAATCAATAGTAACGTTTTATTTATTCCTAAATGTCTCTTAAGCTTGCACGAATATTTTAGCCAAAGGTAGATATATGCAAAAGCAGCTTGATAAGCTGACTTCTATCGTTTTCAATGCCCAACAAGAAAGCTATCGGTTAGATAGCTGTGACGTATATTACATATTGGGGCATATTCATAGATGGAATTTATGTTCCAATTAATGGTGACTTATAACCATAAAACCATAACCAGATAAAACAGCTGATCAACCCCACCTTATGGACATCAATGTAATCGATTAATGGTGCCATATCATAACGCTAACGCCATAACCATACCATAGCCAACCATTGGTTTTTGGTTTCTCGCCATATCCATAACCTTAAAATATTTGAGTTGGTGAATTTAATAACTTTTTGTAGATTTTATTCATTTTTTTGGGTACGTTTTGACTAAGATACTTATTTTTTGTGAAATATGTTTCAAATTGTTTGCCTTTTCTTCATTTTTATGAAATTTTCACGATTTTTAGGTTAAGGCACCATTAATCGATCATATTGGAGTTGGTTATGGATATGGGTATGGTTAAGACTATAATTTTAGGGTTAAGGAAGTTTAGCTAGCCCCTTAGTTGGTACATAAAGTTAGCTGAAGCTTTTTTGACAGATAGCAAATAGAAAATTATGTCAAAAAGCTGTAACTAACTTTTAGTTCTTAACTAAGTTTGACTATGAATACGCCCCACTGTTTTTATAAGATATTAAACGTATATTATTCTTTTTATAGATATGCTGAGAGTTTTGACGGAAAATATTTATAAGATGGATCAAATTGAACAGAATGTAAGAAGTAAGGTAATAGGAGACGCAGGAAAATAGTATTACAATTCACAGTGAATTTGTATTTAACTAGATATTTGTATTTTATAATATTCATGCAAGGTACTTTTTATATTCTTTAAAATTAGCAAAGTACACTCAGCTATAAAAGCGTACTACAGAAAATGGTGGAGGAAATAAAGCAAGAAGTAAGTATTGTTTTTATTCAATTAATTTTACTTTTCGCTTCATTATCTCTCTAATGGCTTAGGCTTTTTTGTGTATATACTTATCTTTGCTATGCACACAGAAAATATTAGTTTCATTCGCCTAACGATACATTATTATCTTAAATATACAGCCCAATTCTCAATCATTTTCCCGGGGAGATTTCTCCCGTTCTCCATACAAAAATTTGCCATCCTCAACCATTTTTGTATAGAGAACGGGAAAAATCTCCCCGAGAAAAAATTGAGAATTGGCCTGATAACGATGAAAAAAGGTACCGACCATATCTCAACCAAAGTACTTTGTTGCTAAAGCTCACAGTTGAGTATATAATGTTTTGTAACCACGATAATTAAATCGTTTCTTGTTAAAATATATATAAACCTTCATTTTAAACAGGCAGTACCGAAGAGTGAAGTTTTGGCGCAACAGCACTTAATGCGAGAGTGCAAGGTGGCGCTGAAAAAGGTGGAAAGCTCTGTGTGCAAAATTACTAGGGAAGTCAGAGACAAGTACATGGATGAAGTTGCCAGCGTATTGCCTCTTCAGAATATATTAGAGGTTCTAAGGGTGGATTGAAGATTGAAGGTAGAGGAGTATGCTGTAGCAATAGTAATTTGATTCAAAAAGTTCTCTTTTACTTACTTACTTAATTGGCGCTTAACCGTCTAAACGGTTACGCCCGTTCAACAAGGCGCGCCAGTCGCTCCTTCGCTCCGTCAACCGGAGCCAATTGGTCACACCAAGGGAGTTTATTTCGTTTTCCACCTGGTCCTTCCAACGCAGTGGGGGCCGCCCTCTACCTCTCCTTCCATAGGCGGGTTCCGATAGAAACACTTTCTTGGCCGGAGCATCATCTTTCATTCCCATAAAGTTCTCTTTTACCATAATTTAATTTCGCTTTCATATTTTAGAACGCTCATCTGTTCAAAATTAAGGGCATTCCGAGGACATACCCCTAGTATTAAAGGAAATTTTTAGTGACACGTTGATGGAAGTGTACAACTGGGCGGGAGCAGCTGTAAAGAAAAGTATCGAAAAGCTTTCCTTGTTCGAGACATATCTTCGCGGTAAGACGTTATAAAGAGAGATGTATAAGCTGTAGTCTTATATTGATTTTTGGTACGTTATTAGATGTATTCATACACCAAGGATATGCATCGTATGGAAAAGGAATGAGAAAGGCGGTTGAACTCAGCCATCACAGGATTGCACAAAGGAAATTCGTCAAAAAGCAAACATTAGATACGGTACAGACAAGCCCACCAGCGCAATGAACTTTTTGTAGATTTTATTCATTGTTTTGGATACGTTATGACTAAGAGACTTATTTTTTGTGGAATATGTTTGTAATTGTTTGCGTTTTCTTCATTTTTATGAAATTTTCACGATTTTTAGCTTAATCGCTCATATTGGAGATGGTTATGGATATGGATATGGTTACGACTATGATGTTAGGGTTAAGGAAGTTTAATTAGCCCATTAGTTGGTACATAAAGTTAGCTGAAGTTTTTTTGACAGATAGCAAATAGAAAATTATGTCAAAAAGCTGTAACTAACTTTTAGTTCTTAACTAAGTTTGACTATGAATACGACCCGTTGTTTTGTATAAGATATTAAACGTATATTATTCTTTTTATAGATATGCTGAGAGTTTTGATGGAAAATATTTATAAGATTGATCAAATTGAACAGAATATAAGAAGTAGGGTAATAGGAGACGGAGGAAAAATAGCATTAAAATTCACAATGATTTTGTATTTAACTAGATATTTGTATTTACTAATATTCATGCAAAGTAATTTTTGTACTACAGAAAATGGTGGAGGAAATAAAGCAAGATGTACGTATTGTTTTTATTTAATTAATTCTACTTTTCGCTTCAATAATTCTCTAATGGCTTAGGCTTTTTTGTGTATATACTAATCTTTGCTATGCACACAGAAAATATTAGTTTCATTCGTCTAACGATAGATTATTATCTTAAATATACAGCCCAATTCTCAATCCTTTTCCCGGGGAGATTTCTCCCGTTCCCCATACAAAAATGTGCCATCCTCAACCACAAAAAAATTGTGAACATAAGTGTTTTGCGCAGATATAATTTTGGACTCCAAACCGGTGTTGGACCCACCCAGAGTAATTCTTTATAAGCGCGGCCGAAGGCTGCCAACGCAGAGAGGTTTTATGCGCAAAAATACTAAGGATCTCACGCCCGGTTTCGGTGGGACCCGCGGGTCATTTTTCGGTTATTCGTTAATATCTGTCGAACAAGTTAAATTTTTTTTATTTTCCGCCTCCTGATTATTAATACTGATGTCAAGACGCGTTGTTTGACACCTCTCTCGATATTTTTGGTAGCGTATTAGCAGTCGACCCCTCAACTAGACTATTACCGAAGTTTTTTAAGTTTTTGAAATATTTTTAAATTTAATTCCAATGTTTAATTGAATTTTTTATATAATTTTTTATCATAATTGCCTGAGACAAAAAGGGCAAATAACTAATAAATAAAAGCCTTTTTGACAAAACATGTTGTGAACAAAATTTAAAGAAATGAAATTTTAATTAATAATGAATACAAAGAAAAGCAATCTGATATATATGTAAATAGCTTAAGTTAAAATTAAAAATGCAATTTATGTTTTATTTAAAGAAATGAAATGTGAATTCATAAAAAAAGTAATGAGATACACATTTAAATAAGTAAAAGTTATAATAAATAATACAATATATATATTTGCGGGGCAGTGAGGGCCCGGGGTAGTCGGGCGCGTTCGCACGCAAATAAACATATAAAAAGAAGAATTAGTACCGAGTAATTACAATTTATTTACAAAATATAACGAAAGGAATTAACGACGAGCTACAATATTTGTTTATACAAGTGAAACACTCACAAACTTCCTTTTCGTAAGAAAAGTGAATTACTTCACAATATAAATGGCAATTCCGATTTAATATGCAGTAGTGCAATTTGCAAGAAATTAATTGAAACTCAAAATGTAAAGGATATATGGTAGGATAACTCACTTGTGTGATAGCTGCTGGCGCTCGAACGTTCTAAACAGAAGTGAAAGATTTTAAAACGAAAAAGGTTCGCACCATCTGCCGATAGCTAACTTTCGTCGAGTTTTTCCCCTTTGAAGTTAGCGTTCGGCAGGGGTGGGCCGTTACCGGTAAATAATATTGCTAAAAATGTGCATTACGGTGGTCGCGAATATTTAGGCTGGTGGCCTAAACATATCAAATGTTTGCGGGGCAGTGAGGACCCGGGGTAGTCGGAACCGATCGCACGCAAATAAAAGAAATAAAAATAAGATTTAGTACCGAGTAATTACAATTTATTTAAAAAGTATAACGAAAGGAATTAGCGACGAGCTACAATATTTGTTTATACAAGTGAAACACTTACAAACTTCCTGTTCGTAAGAAAAGTTAATTACTTCACAATATAAAAGGTAATTCCGATTTCATATGCAGTAGTGCAATCAGCAAGAAATTAATTGAAACTCAAAATGTAAAGGATATATGGTAGGATAACTCACCTGTGAGATAGCTGCTGGCGCTCGAACGAACAGAAGTGAAAGAGTTTAAAACGAAAAAGGTCCGCACCACCTGCCGATAGCTAACTTTCGTCGAGTTTTTCCCCCCGGTAAATAATAATATTGCTAAAAAGGTGCATTAGGGTGGTCGCGAATATTTAGGCTGGTGGCCTAAACATGCCGGCCCCTTGCGGCGAGCAACTCGAAAGAACAAAAACACGATGAGTAAGCCAGCAACCGTCCCAAGGCGTGATAATTTAAATAAATTAAAATTCCAATATGACCTCCTGTGAACACCCAGTCTCAACTAATGCAGCCTCTCTGGACGGAGCTGGTTAATTAGATATAATTTTGAAATTGGTAGGAAATTAGAATAACTGTAAATGCGCGATGCCAGAACATTATTGCTGGAAAGCTCCGGTGGTCCTTCGAGCCCGAAATTTTTGGTGGTTGCTTATGCAGGCAATACGCGGTTATATACGCTATATCACGGTAAAGCCGTGTGTTGTCACGGCCCTTTGTAATTCAGAGCTAGTGAATGAGATTGTCGTTTAAGCGACATTGTGCAAATAAATGTGCGACAGATGTAAAGTGTCCCTTTTTCGCTGCCCTGGAACACTCTTTGTGTTGATTTTGGCCAATTAGTGTGAGAATCACAAATTGTGGTGTGTTTGTTGATTTCAGCACAACCCTGCTGGGGGTGGCCTACACTACCAAGTGTGGTAATTTGTAAGCTGCTGACTCTTCCATTAATTGGAGTGAGACAGCTGTGCGGTGCTGCCAATTCGGCAGCATAGCGATACCTAATGGTCATGTCATGAATTCTTTGAGGAACTTCACGTGTGAGTTCTGACACGATATGAACTTTGATCATTTTATCGAGAAATTCTCATTTTTTTTTGTTTGGAGTTTTGTTGGAGGTTGTTTACCGTAAAGTATTTTCGTTGTGGTGTTTTTTCTTTGTTTTTTGGTTTTTTTGTTAAGCTAAACTTGCCGTCGACCGCTGTTCATTTGCTGATGTCTGTCTGGCAGCACTGTATTTTAGTGTTGTTATATTTGCTTAATCTGTGCACAGGAACGGCATTTATAGCGTGACCAGTGACGAGATTATATCAGGTTTTACCAAGCAAGCATGTAAGTATGCGGATTGTGTTTTCCTTCTTTATTTTGGATCCTCTTTCCTAATGTGCAATTACCACTTTCTTTCTTTTCCGTTTCAGGGCCTCTTCCGAACGTCGTCCTACGCTGCGAATTACATTTTTGAATGTGCCGCGGAATTACAATCGCATAAGCTTGACGGTGCGGTATTATGACGAGGGGCCCTTGTTGTATACCCGTTTTTATCGGGGCTATGAGGGGCTCCTTTGGGTTCGCGCTGACTCTAATGGCGGGCAAGAGTTTATGTGCCGAGTGTGTGGGCAAGCCCGACAAGAGGGAGGGGGGAATGGGGGGGGGGGGATTCCCCCCGGGCCCGGGGTTCCTCAGAGGGCTCGCGATTTAAAGGTACTAATACATTTTTTTTTATTCAGGAGAGTCTTTAGTTGTTCCATGTGCAAATTTTCAGCCGAATTTCAAAATCAACGAATATTGATATGAATTTTTGCCTGGGCCTGAGGAGACAATAAAAACATCAAACAAAAATGTATGTTTACATGAATCCGAAATCGTAAAGTTTTCGTGGTGAAACTGATGAAGGTTCATCTTCAAAAAGTCTTCCAACAATACCACAAACTCTGTATCAAAGTTCAGATTATTTAAACGACTTCGATATCGGGACCGTGAATAATGAGTTTTTGCGATCTGAAGAAGTGAACGAAATAATTCTTCGAGGTTATCAAAAATTCCCTGTTATTTTCCCTCATGAGTGTCATGACGAGACATTTCCTACCTCGTTGTTAAACAGAATCTTAGAGAGAAAGTGGAGCGTGACTGGTTAGTGTGGAGTGCCAGTAGCAATGTTTTTATTGCCTACCATGTCGTCTATTAAGCATCAATACTTTAAATCGACCTAAAATTTGTTGTGCGGATATTCGAAATTCCAGGTATGGTTAGGTTAGGTTAGGTGGTAGCTGCCCTGATAAGGAAAGCTCACTTGGACAACACGAAAGACCGTTGTGATACCACATACACCAATAATAACGGTGACTTAGATCTAGCTACTTGAGAATCATTGGATAGCAACGATAAAGCTCCGAATGATACCGATCTCAACTTTGGATAAATCCTTATTGCGACCGAATACTTTCGCCTAGTTCTGGCAAAAGCTGGGCAATCAAGCACAAAGTGATTTGGTGTTTCCACCTCATCATCCTCCATACAGCTGCAGCAGGATGGAGTTTCCAGTATATTGAAACGAACTGCATGGAAACCCATGGGACAGTGCCCTGTCAAACCTCAAACACCATTCATAGGTGAGGCTTAGTGCACCCAACTATTTCAGCAGACCTCCTGCCATCCACTTTCGGCCAGAAAGATATTGCTACCCTGCAAGACGTGGTGTCCGCCCATCGTTTGCTGAGCTGACTCGAGACCCAGCTATGGAGGAACAATCCACAGGTATCCAGCGGAATCCCAAAATCCCAGCCATTTTCATACGGTTTATTTTTACCGATGCGGGCTAAGAGATCCGCTTGACAGTTACCCGGTATATCACTATACTCTTAATTGTAAAATAATTCGATGAAATCGCAAGCGATGTTAGGCACTCCCAAACCACCCTCGATCGCACTGTAGTTGAGCTCAAGGCCTTGATAGCCGTTTGGATATCAGAGTAGATATTAAAACAGGTTTGGAAGAAGCTATACGATAAACAGCCATCACAAGAAAATACTCAAGATCACATTATATTCAATGGCGATCTTTACAAAATCTAATTCAAAAGGAGGCTACAATTGATACACTTATCAATGAACAGCTAATCACTGAAACTCAAATGTGGAAGAATTTTGGACACTATTTTATTTTTGGGTGAAAGAAGTCGAGCTTTCAAGGAGAAGGTATACATCTTGGTGAACGATGCACCCTTTTTGGGCATCTAAGATCTCATAAGCCATTATGATCCGATACTTAGAGATCATTTGAGAAAGTTAGGATTTCACAACAGCAGCACAAACGTTTACAAGTTCACTATCTTTCCCCAGACATGCAGAACGAGTTTAGAGATATTTGTGCAAAGCACGGGGGGAATCTATATTAGATCAAGGCAAGAAAGCTAAGTATTTTGTTATTATCGTTGATGCTATGCCATGTTGACTACGTTCATTTTGCGCTAACTCCATTTCAATTCGAAAGCAGCAAATTTTACAGTTCAAGAACGGTTTTTGGCTTTCGTGAATTGTAACCAAAAAACTGGTAAGAAAATCGTTGATCTAATTTGCCATACTCTTGGTAAACATGAAATCCCATTAAAAGTTTGTCGTGCACAAGGGTACGATAACGGCGCCAATGTGAAAGGAGCTTACAACGGAGCACTACGTCACATTCTCGACAAAGACTCGAATGCTGATTACTCGCCTTGTGCAACCCACAGTCTCAATTTATGTGGTGCTGATGCTGCATAATATTGTACGGCTGCTATTACTTTCTTCGGAGTTGTACAAAAATGTTTTACTATTTTCAGCAGCACTCCACAACGATGGGATATCCTCAAAAAAAAAAATGTACCGAGCTTTCTTCATATTCTTTCAGCCAAAAGCCAAATTTGATTATGCAAGCATTCGGCGATGTTACGGGCATTCTCAAGTACATCAACAAGTTAGAATCTATCTTGCTGTCCTCAATTTGGTTCAAAATACTGACTACCATTAATGAAAGAAACGTGGTCCTCCACGCTAGAGACGCCGCCATAGATTTGAGTTCCGACATCTAGGTGCCTCATTAGCAGATTTGAAATAATTTTAAACGAATTCAAAACAGTTGGTATTTAAGTGAACATTTCGCCAAAGTTTCCGGATATTCGATAGAGAAAACCCAAAAAACGTTTTGAAGATAATGGGAATGAGATGATTATACTGTTTTCACACAGAAACTTAATGATCTCATTTCACCTGCTAATGAAATCGTAAATTTTTTGCTTTCACACAGAAGTAACTGCTCGATTAGTATGAAGGATGAGACATACAATCATGGCGGAACGATACAAGGTGGGAGCATGTTGACATACCTACAAACAAAAAAAATTCCATGTACTTGTAAATTCGATGGAAAAATGTCAAAATCGTACTGCGCCGGTAGTTGATGTATCAAATCAAATAAAAAAGGTTATAATCAGCTGTTCGATGCGGCCACCTTGTATCGTTCCGCCATGCAGACAATGACATTTGCTTTGAAAACTAAGACACGGAAACGGAAGCGGAACGCTGCCAACAGAGTTGCATTGTGCTTTTGACTTCATTAGGCATTCGATTAGCTACTAATGAAATAATAATAGATTCGAATTTTGTAGGGAAGATTGAGCTCAATAAGCGGCTTAATGTAGAAAATTGCCTTTATTATTCAATAAGCCGTCTGTGTGAAATTAGTATTACGGATGATCCAGAGTCTGATTTTAAAAACAATACATTCTTGGTGATCGTCGATTCGGTAATCACTGGCATTACTGAACGATTTGCAGCTATGAGAACGAAACGTTTTTCTTTTTGTGGCAATTTGAAGACATGGATGAAAGTATGGTTCGGGCGAGTGCAGTAAAATTTGTCGAAAAATACAAGTTGGACATTTCTCAAAGCTTTGAATGCGAAATAATTCGCTTGAAACACATTTACGAAACAAATTTTGATAAAGGTCTGTCACCATTGGAATTGCTAAATGCCATCTACATATGTTCAAAATCTGTACACTATTTTCCCCAACATTTGTGTTGCTTTGCGTATCTTTTGCACTATACCTGTCACTGTAGCTAGTGCAGAACGTTCCTTCAGCGTCCTTTCAAGATGCCAGTTTTCAGTATGCCAGTATCGTTCCCTTTTGATAATTTTATATATTTTTCTAATTTCTTTTTCTTTTATTTCATTTCAGCTGATTCTATTACTTCACACCACTGAATATACACAAGAGCACGCTTTTATTATTTCGAGTAGCAAAACAAAATTTAATCAATCCTTAAATAAAATAATTTTATTTGTTAACGAAAATGTGGCCGAGGTTCGGTATTAAAGTTAGCAATAGTACTTTATGTATTGGCAACAAGCAAAGTGATCGTAATTCGCAGGCATGTCTACTTTGGGATGGCGCCGAAGAAATCGAATATGGTTTGGCGGCCAAGCAAAAAATGGCCACCCAGCCACAACAAAACGTGGCCAACAGCTTTCAGCTTCTTATGCCACAAGAATTAGGTACACAAAGACTTGCAACAGCCATCCAAGAACTCCCTTGCGATTATGATACACTCAGTCACACTTTCCAATTAAAGTCTCAAATATACGATGATAAAAGCCGTGAAACCAAAGAAAATATGCATGAATTGACTTCTTTCGAGGTGTAAGTATCATTATTTCGCGCAGAGTTGGAGTTAGCGCGGTAATATCATGTTGGTGATAAAAAACCAATTGTAGTGGTCTCAATACTGTGTTATTATCCAAAAAGTGCATGGCCGGAATTGGAGCCTGCAGCAGAAAAAGCGGGCTTTCATGTAGCGCAAATTGTTTCAGAGCCAACTGCTGCTATATCCGCTTATGGTATAGGCGAACAAGTAAAGATATTACACAATATATACTAACAATAAAATGTGGCGGCCTAAATAGTCATTTTGCATTGTATGCTGTTAGAGATGGACTCTATACACAGTTGAGCGCATATGGACCATTTGATATAGGTGGTAAACATTTCACCGATGAATTGGTACAATTGTCGCGGAAGATTTAGTCGGTGATAATGCCAGGTTTCGCGAGGCGAGAAAACTGGAGAGATCAGGGAGGTAGCTGTTTATTCTGTTGCAGAGCTCATCGATCTGTGGGCCTGAGCATGTGGCCATTAGTGTGCAGTCATCGGCGTATGAAACGATAGTGACTCCTTCTGGTGGTGAAGGTAGCTTAGATATGTAGAAATTAAACAAAAGTGGGGATAAGACACCACACTGTGGCACCCCTTGTTTAATTCTTCTTGGTTTTGATGTTTCGTTTCTAAATTGGCCAAGAGACAGGCTGAAGACATGTGCTAAGTATTTGAAACCCTCTTTCCCTAGGCTTTTAAGCATCGGCATGGCTATGCCTTCTGGGCCCACTGCTTTGGATGGTTTAGAGTGACCAATGGCATCTTCCACCTCTCTGGCGGCTATGGTAATTGGTGACGCGCTGAATTTATGTTTATATGCGTGTCTGTTGGCCCTCCGTCTATCTTCGTTGACCGTAGAATGCATTACATATTGACGGCAGAAAGCGCTCGCGCATTTTTTCGAATTCGACAGCACTTTATCGCCGAAGGCGATGGAAACTTTGTCATTGTGCTTAGGCGGATTCGATAGGGACTTTACGGTGGACCAGAGTTTACCCACACCGGCAGAGAGGGTACAACCTCTTAGGTGCTTCTCCCATTTCACCCGCTTGTGTTCATCCACAAGCAATCTGATGCGTTGGTTTATATCCCTTATTTGGGGGTCGCCTGGGTCGAGCTGTCTTATAAGGCCACGTTCTCTCGCTAAATTTGCGGCCTCCGCCGGGAAGGGGGCCGAATTTCGGGAATTCTCCCGGCGGGAATGAAACGTGCCGAGGCGGATTCAATGACCTTGTGGAAAGCACGCTCCCCTTGGCGGGCATCAGTTGGGATAGGGAGGGCAACAAAGAGGTTGTCTGTAAAAGATTTGTATTCATCCCACATTGATTTTTTTAAGTTTATGAAAGTGCGTTTTTATGTAACGATGAAGTCGGCGGTGTCCTCGAACGAAATAAGTATAGGCAGGTGGTCGGATGCCAATGTTACCATCGGCTGCCAGTTGACGCAGTTTACGAGTTCTGCGCTCACGATTAAGATATCCGGCGAACTGTGACAGTTTCCTACCATACGCATGGGGGCGTCTCAGTTTATTGTGCAGAACGCCGTTTCTTCTATTTGATCCGCTAACATCTCACCCCTACTGTCCGCCCGCAAGTTTGAGTGCCATAGATCGTGATGGGCGTTAAAGTCGCCTAAGAGAATGCGATTGTTGCCAGTAAGTAAGGCGCTACTATTAGGGCGGTATCCACTGGGGCAACAGGTGGCAGGAGGCAGATAGGCCTTGACGTTCTAAGACATTGTCCCTGCGGTCGATGCCAGGATCAAATATATGATATTGCACAGAGTGGTGTATGATAAACGGGAGGCCTCCATTCCGCTCATGCGATCTTTTCTGTGGACATTACACCCAGAACAGGTTTGCAGTGCAGATCTTGCTGTGAGTTTAGTCTCTTGAATCGCAGCAATGCGGATGTTGTGCCGCTTCATGAAATCGACTATCTCCGTGATCTTCCCAGTTAGTCCATTACAGTTTAACTGCAGATTTCTGAAGTGCATAGGGTGAGACGTCGCCACTCTGGGAGTAAGTGACGGGTGACTACGCCTGGGTTGAGGAAGGCCAGGACGCAACTGCTGTTGTGGCCCTGGTACTGGGTGTCCTTGGGCAAGCATTGTGGTACCCGTTAGATTTGGGTTTGCGACCTGGCAACATGGCGCAATGAAACCCGTCGGGGCGTTGCCATCGCGGAGACCAGAACATCTAGGAAAGTGGCACCGCCTAAGGCAGGAGCTGCATTGGGCGGCTGTCGCAAAAATTTATATTGTGTGCTGGCAAACGGTGCAAACGGGGTTACGGACTAAGAGTCTGACCTACACGATTGCTGCTGTAAAAGAGGGGGGGGGGGAAGACGGGGGAAGGGGCTGATGCTCACCATTGCTACCGACTCTACTGCGGAGATAGTAGTTATGAGTGGTAGCAGCTGTTTGAGTTGTTTGGCGCCGCGGGGCGCGAGCAGCAGCGGGTACTAGTTGTAGCTTGTTGAGCAGTTGGGCTGCTGGAAGGTAGGGGGGCGCTAAGGCGTAGACTCCGGTACGCCCTTGGACGTGAACAGCAAGGAGCCACGTGGACGTCGGGTTCTGGGATCAAGCCCAGAACAACCTGTCCGATGCAACCATCCCTTACACGAGACACACTGAACAGAGTATGACCGTCGCAAAAAGATTCTTTTCCGGCAGATGCAGCAAAACCCTTTCTCAGGACCGGGGTCAGGAGTTGGACCCGGATTGGATTCGATACCTTCCCCGGAATATGGAGCAGTCCCGCTGCAGGGAGCTGCTGGGAGGATGACAATTTGTGGGAGGGACGCAACAAATTAAATAGGGTTACACTGAAATGACAGTCCTTGGTCGGGAAAAATTCCGAGTCGCTCCGGTACATAGAACCGACTGCCTTGGGAAGCGAATTACTTGGGATTTACTCATTTGGCATGGTAATGATGAAGCAAATGCAAAGGTATTGATTGGTAAGGGAACTGCCCTGCTACGTAAAGTTAATTTGGAATTGAAACAAGATAAGGCATCGGAAGGGAACTGTAGTGTCATACGCGTACGTGCTGGTGCAAATGTCAACGAAGTTTCTTTGGAAGGTGTGACGCCAGCTAATAATGGTATATATCGCATTGAGGCTGATATCGATTGCAAACAAGTGGGTGCTGAATCCCTTCGAACGCCCCGTTTGCGGATACGTGTTCTTTAAAACTAATTTGACATGTATGATTTATTCGTATTAAATTTTATTTAGCTTAATATTTTTGTTTGGTTAATATGTTATTAAATTTAACATTGTACTAAAATTATATTTTGATTTAATTAAGTTAATTTCAAACATTTATAGATTGATTAATCATGACTAAGAAGACAAGATGATTCAAAACTTATGAGGTGGGTTTGGTCAAAGGCTGAGGTATGCTCAAGTCAATCCAGAGTCGGATGGAGGTCCCACTTCCCCCACCTAAATAAATACACAATGAATTCGTGTTTCGATTTCGAACACACACACACACACGCGGCTCTCAGGCTAAAATATCCACAACCTTGAATCCAGGAGAGAGAGAGAGGGGGAGAGGTGTTTACTAAGTAGGGTCGCTGATATTATAATCCAAGGACGGCGGCTCTCCGCAGGGAGAGAGAGAGATAGAGTGCTAGCTAGCGGTGGCCGAGATGGTGGAGACGACGGTGGCTCTCGCTATGGGGGCGCTAACGGCGGTAGTAGTGACGGCGGTAGTTGGGATCACGCCCGAAGGGAGAGTACTGGACGGCGGTGGCTCTCACCAAATAGCTATGACAACGGGTGGCTAGGCTTCGGGATGGGATGTCCGTGGATCGGGATCGTGGCGGCGATGGTACCTACGGCGAAGTGTCTTTATTAGTATGAGATTAATCTAACTACAATATATTGGCTCGGGTATTCGGCTAGGGTAGTAGGGGAGTTTGTCCCGCCGCAGGCGTTGGGAAGTGTTCCCCTCTTACCTGAGCCGTATGTCCGTGCATTACCCTTCCTCGGAGTAGTAAGGGGGGTGAGCCCCGTCTTACTCAGAGGAGATGATCACCAAATATTAGGGTTGCCCAATAGGCCGGGGGGGGGGGGGGGGGGGGGGGGGGGGAAGTTCCATCGGCAGAACCGACCTTGTAACTTTACCCCCCGTCGACCCAAAGAGAGCCCCTACAATGTATTTATGTTGGCTCGGGCAGTCTGCCAGGGTAGTGGGGAAATCCGCCCCGCCACTGGCGTTGGGACGGGTTTCCTTCCTACCCGAGAAGGCTGCTCGTGCATTACCTTTCCGATGAGTAATAAGGGGTGTAAATCCCGTCTTACTCACCGGAAATGTGGGTAAACCTGCGGGGCGTCCGATAAGCAGGGGGGGCGTACCATCGGTGGAACCGACCTTGTAACGCACCCTCCTAACCCAAAGGGCACCCCTTGTCGACCGCCAACGGCAGCCGACACGCACTTCACTTACCTACGGCGAAGTGTGCCTGGTGTGTTCCGGCCAATCACTTTATTCATATGTAAATATGAACATGTTGGGAATTACGCTCGTATTGTCGCGCACGGCGCGCCACGAGTGAAAATTCCCAAGCATTGTGCGTTGACCATCGCTGGCTTGCCTTGTGCTTGCGCGATGGTTGTTGGGCCGGTATGTATGTATATATGTATGTCGGTACATACACTACTAGGGGTGGGCAGCAAATGGAAAATATAGTGTTAGGGGTGGGCGCTAAAAATATAAAATATAAAAAAAAGATATTGTGGCGTAGCATTTGCTACGTTACAGTCTCCCTCCTACTTCGGCGGACGAAAGGTTGTGGTATTCTAGAGTTTTGGCCCAGAGGCCTGCACTACCATGGGCAGGGCCCAGGTAAATTTTACCATCGATTGAATCCGATGGCTCGGCCGACATGTGTGTACATGTGTTCTCTTATGTTTTCTTTATTTATTTTATTTATTTTTTTTTTCTTCTTCATAATATGTACATTTCATTTCCATTTCCTTTTTAAATTCATATTTCATAAAATTTACATTTCAAAAATTACATTTCATTCAAAAAAAAAAAATAATTCCTTAATAATATGTACATTTCATTTCCTTTAAACGTATATATACATTTCAAAAATTTTAACATTTTATATACAGCAAAATATTGAACTAGGGTGTCTCCTATTTTTCTTCAACGTTGGCGAACCGTACCACCTTGGACTGTCCTTGTATCTTCACTCTGGCGTGATTTTCATCTATCCTTTGTGCTGTGACCCAATGGTTTCGCTTCCATTTAAACCTCCATCTCTGTGGGTTGCCTTTCGGTCGTTCTAGTATTAGCCCGGCGAACGTGTCTTGATCGGGTTTTGACGTCGTGCCATCGGGTGGATCTCGAATTCGTTCGTCTTGTGTCGTCTCGTGACTGGTTGTTTCGTTGCACACAATGGCATTTAGATGGCCGACTACTAATGGTGGGCCCCAAAAGATTTTTACGTCCAGTATGCGTGGCTTGTTTGGTGGCCACGGTACTGCCTCAAATGGAGGTTTCCATGGCCCTACGGGCACTGGCTCATCCGGTGGGTTGTGTCTTTGTTTAGTGTTCCGTGATGCGTGTGTCATGGTTCCTGCTGTTGGAGAACCTGAGGAGAGATAAAAATACATTTTTCGAGTGTTAACTTTTGGTATTGCTGGACTACATGTTGGTTAGTGACTACTGGGGAATGGTTTTAAGTCTTGTAGGTGGGCATGAGTTTGTCGTTCATTGCCTTGCTCTGTTCGCATAAGCTTGACCGTATTTGTTGAGACGAACCCGGCAACAGTGTACGGGCCCGAGAATTTGGGGGCAAGTTTTTGTGCGAAGTGATCGACGGCTGACGAAAGGGGGTGGTCTCTTTTCATCACCCGGTCCCCTACTCGTGGCTTCCACGGTCGTCTGCGAAGATCATAGTATTTCTTTTGTTGTTTTGACGCTGTGGCTAGGTGTTTCGATATTTCCTTCCATAATTCGGTAACGAGTGGTTGTACCGTGGGCGGTTCTTCGGGTACCGTATCTTGTGATCGCGCTTCTCTTGGTCCAACGATGTTGCGGTTAAAGTTGATTTCGGCGGCGGATGTGTGCGTTGATTCGTGTTGCGCAGTATTTAGGGCGAAGGCGATTTTCTGGTAGTTGCTGGTCCCAGTTCCGATGGTCTTGTTTTGTACGCTGTGCTATCATCGTTTTGACCACGCGATTAACGCGATCGGTGGGGTTTTCGTGCGGGGCGTATGCTGCGGTGAATCGATGAGTGATGTTATGATCCTTCAGGAACGTCGTCAAGGTGTTTGCGACGAACTGCTTACCGTTATCGCTGAGGAAGATGGCTGGGCATCCGAAGTGATAGATTATCCTTTCTCTGAGTGCTTTAATGACGGTAGCGGTGGTGGCGCTGCGTACGGGGACCAGCTCGACCCACTTAGAAAATTTGTCGACCAGGACTAGTAAGCATGTGTTTCCCTGCCGTGACCGCGGGAGTGGCCCTACAAAGTCGGCTGTGACAATCTCCCATGGTCGTGAGCATTGCATTGTGGCCATCAGTCCGGCGGGGCGTTTTTGTTCTACCTTATACGCTGCGCAGGAGAGGCACCTGCGCACGTAGTTGGCTACGTCTCGGTACATCCCTGGCCAGTAGTAATTTTGTTGTGCTCGTTTCAAGGTTTTCTTAATACCCAGGTGTCCTGCGGTGGCGGCGTCGTGGACTTCTTGCAAGATACCGGTCTTCTGGTTGGTCGGAATGCAAAGCTTCCACTGTGGCGCTCGGCTGAGGGGATTTTTCGGTGCTACATGTCGGAACAGCCGGTCGTTAATCACTTGGAAGTCGGGATTCTGCTTCGGATTTTTGCGTACCTGCAGTATCCTCTTGTCGTACCAGTCGTTGTTGTTCGTACTGATGGTGAATAGTGTGCTTACCCCTGGGTTTGTGTCTGATAACGGGCATCTGGAAAGAGCGTCGGCTACCACGTTGAGGGTGCCCTTCCGATATTCTATAGTGAAGTTAAATTGTTGCAGCTCCAGGGCCCACCTGGCCAGTCGTCCTGATGGGTTCTGCAACTTGTGGAGCCATTTTAGCGAATGGTGGTCGGTGACTACGGTAAATTGGTATCCTTCTAAATATGGCCTCATCTTGCGTATTCCCCATAGTACAGCCAAGCATTCTTGTTCGGTAGCGGAATACCGTTTTTCTAATTCCGTGAGACTCCGGCTGGCATACGCTACTACCCTCTCCTGGTCGGTATGGCGTTGGAAAAGCACAATGCCTAGCCCTTCGCCACTTGCGTCGGTCTGTAGCACAAACGGCCTAGCGAAGTCAGGGCAGCAAAGAATTGGCGCGCTGGTGAGTCTAGTTTTGAGGGTTTCAAATGCATCTTGTTGTGGTTGCCCCCATTCCCATTTCTGGCCCTTTTTGAGGAGGCGATTAAGCGGTGCGGCAAGTGTTGAGAAGTTTTCCACGAAGCGACGGTACCATGATGCAAGTCCAAGGAAGCGGCGTATTTCTCGTGTGGTTTGCGGTGGCGGCATATCCTTCACGGCGGCTACTTTCTTTGGGTCGGTGTGGATACCTTCGCGGCTGACGATGTGGCCTAAGTAGTTTAGCTCTCGTTGCGCAAAGCTGCATTTGTCGAAGTTAATCAGCATTTTGTGCTTCTGTAGCCTTCTGAAAACCTCACGTAGGTAGGCCCATATGTTCGGAGAAGGTGTTGCCGAGTACGATGATGTCGTCTAGGTAGGCGAATACTTTTGGTTGTAGCTCGGGGCCTAGGATGGCATCTAAGGCTCGTTGGAATGTAGCGGGGGCGGAGTGGAGGCCGAACGGCATCACTTTCCATTGGTAGAGTCCCCCTGCCGGGAACGGTAAAAGCGGTGAGTGGGCGTGATTTCTTGGCTAGTGGGATCTGCCAATAACCATTTTTTTAAGTCGATGGGTTGAGATGTATTTTGCGTCGCGAAGTTGGTCTAGTGTTGCTCCAATCTGATGTAGAGGGTAGGCGTCAGGCTCGCTGGCGGCGTTAAGCTGACGGTAGTCAATGCACATCCTCCAGGTTCCCTGTTTCTTCCTGACCAACACGATGGGCGAGCTGTATGCGCTCTTCGACGGCTCTATTCTTCCATTTGCGAGTAGTTCGTTGACCTCGGCGTTAATCACTTGCTGCATGGCCGGGTTGCGCGGGTAATATCGTTGTTTTAGCGGTTTTGTTGTGTCTGAGAGTGATGACATGTTCTGCGGCGGTACTCGGCCCTTTCAGGTGTGCGGATGTCTCTTGCTGTGTCCTCTACGAGCTCAAGGGAGTTCCCTTTTTTGTTCTTCGCTGAGATGTTCGATTTCCCTAATGCAATGCAGGGTGGCGTATGTGTCTCCTTTCGTTGCACTGGCTGGGGAAAGGGGCTTTCCATCCAGTGAGAAGGTAACGTTCCGTTTTGCCATAAAATCCATACCCAGGATGACGCTCTCGGCCAAGTAAGGAATAACAGATACCAGCGTACGGGTGGTTTGGCCGTTGTACTTGATGTTGACTGGGTAGGAGTGGGTGCTGGAGATGCACGATTGATCGGCGAGTTGCACGTTGCGACGGTTGTGTAGCGGTGAAATCTTTCGTCGCTCCAAATGACTCCTGACCTTCTCATCGATATACGTTAGGGTGGCCCCAGTGTCAATCAGGGCGCGGCCATGTTAATCCTTCGATGGATACCTGGGCGTAAAAGCGTCCGTCGTTTTGCTTCCTTCTCGCCACGGGTGATGGTGTTGCGGATGTTTTCGGTTCATCTTGGTTCATTCCGTGGCAAGCGCAATCCCTGGAGAGCGTTCCGTCTCGGCCGCACCTGGAGCAAAAAAGTCATCTCTTGTTGGTGCACTGGAAGCGGCGGTGGCCGCGTTTCTTGCATCGCCAGCAGGTGTTCCTTGCGTCGTACCGGTTAGTGAGGGTGGACAGTGAGTGCGTTAGTTGGTCATCCCGCTCTTCCAGCTCCTCGATTATTACTGTGCTCAAGCTATGCGCTACCAGTCGGTTCTGTTTGGATTCCTCGCTTCGCAGCAATTCGTACTCGTCGGTGAGCTCCATGAGCTGTTCTATTGTTTGGAATTCGCTCCGCTTCACAAAAAGTCGATATTCCACCCGTAGGCCGTCGTATATGCGTTCTAGGTGATCTTCCCTGCATAAGGTCGGGTGTTGGCGAATCATCGTCTGGAGGGCGAGGATATAGTCTTTGGCCTTCTCTCTGCCCGTCTGTTTTCGCTGGCGGATAGCGTGTTCTAGCTGGCTAATGTGTCGCTTTGGCAAAAAGAATTTTCCGGCTTCAGAGCGGAAGTCAGCCCATGTTTGTAGTTGTTGTTTTCGCACGCGGGACCATTGAAGGGCTTTGTCACGCAGGATCTCTGGAAGGGTTGGGAGGAGCTGATCTGGCTGAATCAAATAGCATTCTGCCAGTTCCTCAATCCTTTCCAGGAAGTCGTATAATGCGTCGCCCCCAGCGTAATGTACATCCCAGCGGCGGACTGTATTCATGACCTCCGTGTTACTTATGCCGCCCTGCTCGCGCTGGGGGGATGTTGGTTTGACTTTGATGGCCGGCGTGATGTTGTGGGTAGATGTGGCTGGCCTGGCCTCTTCGGCGGGGATCTCCATCTCTACCTCTCTCAGAAGATTTTCCGTCGACTTACGCTTGCGTTGGTCTCGGACGTATGCGCTGAGTGTGTTGCGCAATTCGGCGACGGTCTGTCCTTCGGTGTAGATTCGGTAGCGTTTGCATTCTTCGATTAGCCTCTCCTTTTTCAGCAAGTAAATCCAGCCTAGAGAGTCGACGTTGAGCGTGGTGGTGGTGGTTTCCCTTATCTTTGTGTTAATTGTTGGTTGTGTGTTCGGTGAACCCGTTCCTACAGTGTTGGTGCTCTCGTTGGTTTTGGCACAGTCGCCTGAGGAGACGGGTCCCTGCTCGGGCGCCATTTATGAGGTGGGTTTGGTCAAAGGCTGAGATATGCTCAAGTCAATCCGGAGTCGGATGGAGGTCCCACTTCCCCCACCAATATAAATATACAGTAAATTAGTGTTCTGATTTCAAACACACACACGCGGCTCTCAGGCTAGAATATCCATAACCTTGAATCCAGTAGAGAGAGAGAGAGAGAGAGAGATATGTTCCCTCGGTAGTGTCGCTGAGAATATTGCGATCCAAGGACGGCGGTTCTCCGCAGGGAGAGATAGAGTACTAGCTAACGGTGCTCAGATGGTGATGACGGTGGCTCTCGCCAAGGGGTGATAACGGCGTTGTAATCACGGCAGTAGTTATGATCACGCCCGAAGAGAGATTATTGGATGAAGGCATTTAATGACGGTATAACAACGGTGGTGGCTAGACTCCGTGATGGGATGTCCAAGGATCGGGATGGCGATGATGGTTGTACCTAAGGCGAAGTGTCGATTAGTGAGAGTTTACTGACTAATTGGACTAACTACAATATATTGGCTCGGGTATTCGGCAAGGGTAGTAGGGGAGTTTGTCTCGCAGCGGGCGTTGGGACTTGTTCCCCTCTTACCTGAGCCGTATATCCGTGCTCACCCCCCCCCCCCCCCCCTATTACTCAGAGGAGGTAATGACAAAATGTTAGGGCTACCAATTGGGGGGGGGGGAGTACCATCGGCAGAACCGACCTTGTAACTTTACCCCCGTCGACCCAAAGGCAGTCCCTAGAATGTATGTATTTATATTGGCTCGGGCAGTCTGCCAGGATAGAGGGGCATCCGTCCCGCAACAGGCGAGCGGACTACCCATGCATTACCTTTCCTGTGAGTAATAAGGGGTGTAAAACCCGTCTTACTCACAGGAAATGGAGGTAAACCGGCAGGGCGTCCGATAGGTAGGGGGCGTAGAAGAAAACTGCACGGTTGAGCACATCCAGTACCTACGTTTATACAAGGTGCAACACCACGCACCATGGGGATGTAGCCGCCGATCACGTTGTTGTAAGAGCTTACTTTAAATATGTTATTCATAAACACTGATTCTAATATTTTGTTCTGGTTTTCCCTTTAGAGTCAACCGGTTATGTAAGCGATGTCAGCTATGCCTGTAACATAAGCGCCTTCAAATGTAATAGGTACCGCGGACGCGGTCGTGGGAGTAGTTCACTACGTGGAGATTAGACTACTCAACGACTTTCAATATCGGAGGGTTTTCCAGCACCATAACAACAAAAACAATATGTGCAGGTACCCGAATAAATTGTACAACAAACGTTAACACCACATCAGCAGCCAGCAATAAAAACAACAATCGCAACAAGTTGAAACTTCTAATCAATTAATAACTGGTGAACCACCAAAATATCCGCAATATGCGCATCCATCTACAGCAAAATATGTCGCCTACTTTGCATCACGAAATCCAATGCTTCATCCAGCGTCAGCTGCATAACATGCCACTGGTACACCGTTATATGTTTCACATATGCAACATATGTATGCGAATGCACATCAGGTGTGCAATTATGAGCGGTCCATTTGTTTATTCGCCCGAATATCAATATATACCATGTGAAAATGGCCAACGCCATTCTGATTCTAATACTGATACTGATGAAGGCGAAATATTGGCAAAATTAAAAACTCAAACAGACTACGAAAAATGTTGATAATAGTGTTAATTCTAGTACGGATAGTGAAGAAGATAAGCCAAGAAAAAAGCTAAACTTTATAAAAACTTAACGGGAGATGACGATGTTTCTAATTCTAATACTAAAGAAGATGAACCTTTAATAAATATGAAGCTGAAAACAGAGTTATCAAAAAATGACGATGATGATAATGATGTTGATGCCAAGTCCAATGTTGAGAGTAATAAAAATTATGAAACAGAATCTGAAAATGGTATGAGTATGGATTATTAACCTGAAGCAAAACTGTCATATCCGGTACGACGAGAATTAGATGTTAAGAAAAGAGCCTACATAAAGAGTGCTCAGTATATTTATGGAAAATTTATCATGAGACAATGCCCAATGTATGAATTTCAATTAAATTTGCACATTTATTGGAAAAAGCATCTAAACATTATGCATCGTCTAGAGAAACCAGAACATTTAAAATATAAATATAACCGACGTGGTGCAAAATGTTAATTATGTGATTTTAAAACAGCTACACCAAGCTATTTATAATGACTAGTATGGAATGAATCCGGATATGGAAGAAAACGGAAATGAAATGAATCACAATGCCTCTTTGGATTCTGGTGATACTTCTGACATGCTGCCTAATTTCGCTCCATCTGATCTTACTATACATACCAACCTAATATGACTCTGCAAACTGATGATGAGCAACACCACCAGCGCAGGAAAAGTAAGTACTTCAAAACAAGGTTTCGGAAAGGGTACGACTATGAATAGACGTTAATGTATTTATATGGTTTATAAATATAAAAATACACATATGTAAAAATTACTAGAATAATAAAAAAAAAAAAAATAAATGTAAGGCGCGATAACCTCCGAAGAGATCTCAGGCCGAGCTTCTCTTCCAATTTGCGTCGTGCTCCTCTTGATTTTCCCTACAAATTGGCCGGACGGGACCTACATGTTTTATGCCGACTCCGAACGGCATCTGCAAGGCAGATGAGTTTTCACTAAGAGCGTTTCATGGCAGAAATACACCCGGAGCGCTTGCCAAACACTGCCGAAGGGCGATCCCGCTTAGAAAAAATTTCTTCTAATTGAAAAACCTTATTTCTAAAATTTTGATGTTGCTTTGCCCGGAGTGCGAACCCAGGGCATACGGTGTGATAGGCGGAGCACGCTACCATCACACCACGGTGGCCGCCAGAATAATAGGACATGATTTTAACTGTAAAAACCATTTTAAACATGCATTATTTATTAATTAAATATTATTTAAACAAAAAGGACGCGTTTCATTCATATAAAAAGCAAATTTACAGAATGTAACTGGTACGGGTAATCGGCATTCCAGTTACCCTTATTTGTTGTTGCATATATTTTGTTAGTGATAACGAAAACATACCTAACTTCAAAATGTAAATAACATCGAGCGAGAAGGAAAGTCGAAAACACAATAGGTAAGAGCGAGAAAGCGAGTCACACGTACACTATTTTGAGAGAGCGAGTGCGTTACTTTTTTCACGACATCAATGTAAAAGTGATTAAACTGCCCATTACTCATACTTAGCATATACTTGACTTGACTTGAGAACTGTTACTTACAGTTCTGTTAAATGAACATTGCATGTTACTGATTACTCAAAACATAGCAACACTTAACGTGACTTAGAGGTCTGTTGAATTTTGATTTTCTATAAAAGTTCTAAGTGACGTTTACATTTTCAGATGCCATTTGTTTGTTTCCATTTCATTTTGACATTTTGTCATATAAATTAACATTTTTACACTCATAAATTAATTGTAGTAGTCAAAATTAACTTTGCTTAAAAAACTCCATTTTTGTAGCAAATATTTCATAACAAGTGGCTAAGTTGCCAAATTTACGCCAAGCCAAGTCTATTCTAAGTATCAGTAATGGGCTCTTAAGACGATAATTGGTGACCAAGTTATCGGTGACGATTAAGTAATCGATTAGGTAACGAGTACCTGTCTTGTAGGGTAGAAGCTCAACTGAATACATTGAAGGTACGCGCACATTACGCGGCGATGTAGCGGCAGCGGCGCTTCACAGTACGACATATTTTGGTAATTCACAGTAAGCGGCAATCCAGCGTCAAATTGCGGTAAAAGCTTGTGTTTAGTTTTGTTTGCAAAATGAACGACATAGAGTTTAAAGCTGCAATAGTTTCATTTTTATGAGAAGAGGAAAGGAGAAGAAAAGGGTCGCAGCTATGGCTCGATATAATAGCAATAGGTGATGACATTCCGCCCCGTAATTATCCCCATTGTCGAAGACATGATCCAATTTTGGGACTAAGTCCGTCCCCCTCTGTCTGGCGAAACCGGGCCAGTGTAACTCAGCTGTGCTTGCCGACCAACACCCCGCATAATCAGTTTAGTTTACTTAAAACTGTCCTCCCACACGCACCGTGCTCGTTCGACCGTACCCGCTAATCGGATTTTTCTCCCGCCCGCCATCGCGCAATTAATTAATTTTTTTTTCATACATATTTATTTCGTAAATTAATTAACTTAAACAAGGGAAATAAAAGAATATTATATATATATTTCATTAAACATTCGTGCGCTCTTTTTTTCTTTGCATACAGTGCTAGTGCAAATTTATGCACCCATCAACACCCACATTTAGCAGCAGGGATCACCACTGAGTTGATGTCTCTTGGTTCTCTCAGTTGGCGCCAGAAAACTCAATTCAAATTAGTAAAATACGATATTAAATTCTTTTTTATATTTATATATGTATATCCATTGTACATTGTTTTACTTTAATATATTTTCAACTTATATATATCGTTTTTAACTAGAAGTCTTTCAATTTCATGTTTAATGGATTGAATTTCGCACAAAAGTGGCGATTGTACTAGAATCGATAACTTCTGTATCAGCAGCCATAACAATAATATCGGAAAGACCACGAGCATTTGGTGTCTTCATTAGCTCATTGCCCAATTGTATACAATCAAGCACCAGTTGCAACAAATTCTGCTCCACTCCCTTTGGATATTTCCCAAATAGTAATTTTCCTCATGCTCAAATACATTTTACCGCACGGGGTAAGGCAGCGAAGTAATTCACGCCTTGCGGCAGCAGCTCTGCGCGACATTTCCCTATGCGGCTTTTTGTCTTGTTGATAAAATTTAACGCTGTGCCGGGTCGCACAGTGCTCTTAACGCTAGATGTGAATTGCCAAATAATCATACATGCAAAGAATATTTTGGAGTGAAGTGCAGAGCTGCGTAGTGCAGCCAATATTGCCTTACCTTAAATGATGTCCACTAAAGCCAAAATAGGGTATGCGATAATTTTAGAAGAATTGAAGCAAAACTTAAATAGTAAAAAAATGACAATTTCAATGAACTGCATGAAACTCATGAGAAGTTAAAAGTTGATTTGAAAATATGTTTCCGATTTCTATATGTTGTAGCATTATGCATGGTGCCCCCTTATGTCAATACGTTTGTACCATTATGCAGCATGCTCAACTAAGCCAATGCATTTTCTATGCAGACCACACATATTGTATTCACATTACAATATCGACCTAAATACCTTACGTTTACCCCAACGCAGCGGGAGTTCAACATCACATACTAATGCCGACAGCAAGACCTATATCCGGTTATATTTCTACTGGCGCATTTACCAATTCGTTAATAGCATGACCGAGTGTCAATGAAAATTTATCAATGAGCCTGCCAAAATATTTCTACAGTTACAATTTCTAAAAATAGGTCGAACTAATATGCTGACTCAGAATGTAAATGTTAAGAATGTAGTGTATTAGTGTTTAGTGTAATTACGTATGTTTAAAATACATAATTTTGTATAAAAGGGAAGACAATTCTAAAATAATGACAATACCTTTTTAACGCTACACTTCGGCGTTCCTCATTATTTATTTAGATATTATATGGCGATCCTGCCTGCTTGGTCAAGAAATGGCAAAACTGCTAAGGACCTTGCTGGAGGAAGATCCTGCCAGTTCGAACTTTAAGCATAAAATTTGCTGAACAAGCGAAAACTGCTTAAACGATCTAGCTGAACAGAGATCCTGCCTGTTTAGATTTAAAAAACAGTAAAAGTATTATTTGAAAAGCAAATCGTTAAAAAGGATCCAACTGAAAGGAGATCCCACAAGTTTTAAAAGTTAAAAACGTTATCCAGCCACAAAGCAAAGGAAATAAATTCCGTCAACGGAATCAACTGATTACCATACACGAGCACATCAAAGAGGACGAAACCAACAGTGCATATGAAGTAAATAAATCACATTGCATCCAATTGGGCCATTGATTTCAACAACAAATGACTGGCAAATGCATAAAATCAGAGTGGAATAGGACGCAAAAGGCAATTAACAACAGGTAGCATAAGAGCTGGAAAAAATTGGACTAGCAGCACTAAAATACACATTAGACTGGCGGCAAGTTGGAGAAAATTTTTTAAGTATACTTTAAATTTTAGAATCAATTGAGCGGCCTTATGGACGCTAAACCATTAGCAAAAACAAACTTTAAAATGTATTGAAAAAAAGAGATAATTAAAAATTAAAACTCAAAATGTCAGGAATTTTTATTTAAATTAGAATGTTATATAATTTTAGTAAAATGAAAATACTAAATATTAAAATTATAAAAAAAAATTTTAAAAAAAGTAAAGAAATACAAAGAAAATTAAAATTTAATTTAATGTTAAAATCTAAAGGATTTTTTTTAAGAAAAAAGGGATATTAGGTTAGGTTAGTGTGGCTGCCTCCGCTGTCCGAGCGGAGACTCACGTAGGCCATTGTAGCCCGTTGTGCTACCACGCGGGGGGCCCCTATTTCCTATTACCCTACTTTCGAAGAAGAGGAGAGTTTAGACCCCAGTGAGGCTAAACCAGCGCGTTTGCCTAATGAAACGCAAGATATCGTTTGGGTTTATAGATTCAAGCTCCGCAAGGCACCCAAAAGAGTGTCTGTGGAGGCATTGGTACCTGGTTTTTGACAGTGCGGGACAGTGGCACAGATAGTGCTCAACGCTTTCTATCTCCTCCTCGTCCCTATAGCTGCGGCAGAAGTCATTTGTCTGCAGGCCCATATAGGAACCGTGAGTGCCCATGAGACAGTGACCTGTAAGAAGGCCCACTAGTGGGCTTCTAGAGATACGGTTTAACAAAATCACCGATCGCGATCTCTTTTCATCCAGCTTAGGCCAGATTTGCTTGGATATACTACATGTAGGTTCCCTCGCCCATCTGGCGTTTGCCTGATCCGTGAAAAGAGATCGCAGGTGGTATTTGCAAGTGTTTAGAGGAGCTGGCCCAATCAGCGGAGATTGTTGTTTGCAAGTTGGTGCCTTCCCTAGCTAGCTCATCCGCAGCGCAGTTTCCTGAGATATCACAGTGGCCAGGAACCCATATTATGCCTAGGTTGCAATTTTTAGCTAGTTTGTTGAGGGTTTCTCTGCATTTCAATGCCACTAGTGACGAGGTGTTACTGCATTGCAGGGATTTTATGGCAGCGTGGCTTTCAGAGAAAAATGAAATAGAATTGGTTACCTGCAGGTTAGCAAGATAGCGGGCTGCTTCCCAGATAGCTATGAGTTCAGCCTGAAAAACACTGCAGTGATCAGGTAGGCGAAAGCTCTCGCTTAGATTGAGCTTCTCTGAGAATATCCCGCTGCCGACTCTGTTGTTTAGTTTAGAGCCATCTGTAAAAACGGAGATTTCGTGTGATCCCGACTCCACGCCGTTTGCCCACTCGTTTCTCTCTGGGATTCTTGTGGAAAATTTGTTGTCCCAGCAAGGGGGCGATGTTGTATGGTCCAATTTCAAGAAGGTTTCAGGGACTTGCTTCAGGATCCGGGTGTGACCAAACCTGCAATCCCTCCATGGCTCGATAGCGTTGAGCCTCGCCGCGTTGCAGGAGGCACAGTATCTACCATATAGATCAGTTGGGAGAAGGAATAATATGGTTTCAAGAGCTTTGGTGGGAGTGGAGGGAAGGGCACCGCTGGTGAGCATTGCCGCCATCCTCTGCACTCTCGTTACTTTACTCCTGTTAAATTCGATATCGAGTGCCGCCCACTATACGGTGACGGCGTAGAAGAGTATGGGTCTCACCACTGCCGTATAGATCCAATGGACTATGTGTGGCTGGAGACCCCACCTTTTTCCGATTGCCGACTTACAAGCGTAGAAAGCCATTGTGGCTTTCCTGGATCATTCCTCCACATTTCGCTTCCAGTCAAGCTTCCTGTCTAGAATAACTCCGAGATATTTAACCTCGGTAGAGAGTTTGATTTCCTTCCTGTTTAGGGATGGGAGGGTAAATTCCGGTATACTGCGTTTGCGGGTAAAAAGGACCATCTCAGTTTTTTCACTGCTGATGCTGAGTCCACATTCCATAGACCATGTGTTTGTTAGATTAAGAGCATTTTGCAGGAGTTCGCCAAGCACCGGAAGGTGTTTGCCGGTAACTGTCAAGGCTATTTTGTCGGCATATGCAGTGACTTGGCATCCGGTGGGCTGTAGTATAGATAACAGAGCGTTTACCGTCAGGTTGCATAGTAGAGGAGAAAGAACGCCCCCCTGGGGGGTTCCTCTGTTGGTATACCTTATTAACGATGAGCTGCCCAGCTCAGAGATAATGATTCTCTTGTTTAGAAGGAGCTCGACGAATTACACAAGAGGCTCTTCCACCCCTAAAGAACGTAGAGATTTTGTGACCGCTGCTGGGAGAACGTTGCTGAAGGCTCCTTCTTTGTCGAGAAAGATACCCAGCGTAAATTCTTTAAACGCAAGACCCTTCCCTATCTTAGTAGTGATAGCATGTAGAGCTGTCTCTACGGATTTGCCATTAGAGTAGGCGTGTTGGTTGTTGGAGATTAGTGCATTATTTGCCGATCGTCTTATGTAGGCGTCCAGCAATCGTTCTAGAACTTTTACGAGGAAGGAGGTCAGACTTATTGGTCTGAAATCCTTTGGACTGTTACCCGATATCCTGCCTCCTTTGGGTATGAAGACTACCTTTGCCTTGGTCCATTCCGTGGGGATATAGACCAGGTTGAGGCAAGCCTTGTAGAGTTTAGCTAGCAGCGGGCTTATAAGATCGCTTGCAGCTTGCAATTCAGCGGGAAATATTCCATCCGTTCCTGGAGATTTGAAGGGTTTAAAGGACTTGATTGCCCAGATAACTCCTTTTTCACTTACAATGTGGTCCAGGGGTTGAAGTGGCCCTGGGATAGATTGTGTGTTTAAGATGTATGGTTGATATCTGCAGCCCGGAAAGTGAGTGCTGATTAGGGTTTCGAGAATTTCCGGACTAGAAGTGGCCCATTCTCCGCTCGTTGTGCGAATGCAGCGTGGAGGTATGGGGTTTTTGGGGAGGACCTTTCGTAGGCGATTGGCCTCTGAGACTTCTTCGATGTCATTAGTGAAGTTCTTCCAGGAGTCCCTTTTGGCCTTCTGGATTAACTTCTTAAAAGATTTTAAGGCGTCCCTATAATGGGACCAGATTCCCGTGCGCTTAGCCTCGTTAAAGAGTTTTCTGCTGTTTTTCCTCTGCTCGGAGATTTCTTGGTTCCACCAATAGGGTTTCTTTTTACCCCTCACCTTAATCTCCGGGCAGGCTTCTGTGAAGGCAGCGTTACAAGATTTGGTGATAAGATCTACTGTTTCTTCTAGTTTTGACGATGAGTCTAGCTCACCGAGAGAAGCAAATGTTGTGTCTAAAGGAGGCGCTTCATCAGTTGTTAGTGGTAGGTTCGGCCTACCGTGAGAAGCGTTCTTTAGGAGAGTAGAGGATAGGACTTTTTTATAAAGGTTCCAGTCCGTACGTCTCCTATTCCTGTAAGCCACCCTAGGCGGTGTACGCAAGAGCAGAGTGAAAATGATATACATATGATCAGAGTAGGAGTTTTCGTTGGAAACTCTCCAATTTTTGACAAGGTCAGAGAATGCCCCAGAAACTAGAGTAACATCTAGAACCTCCTTCCTGTTTGAGGTGATGAAAGTTGGTTTGTCTCCAGAGTAGCATATACTTAGATTGTTACTTATAATAGAATCAAAAAGAGACTCACCCCTACTGTTAATGTCGGTAGAGCCCCAAGCAGTGTGATGTGCATTGGCATCGGCCCCAATTATTATCGGGAACCCTTTACTGTGGGCCTCCCGTACCGCTTTGCAGAGCCGGTCCTGCACAGAAGTTGGGCGATCGTGCGATAGATATGCGGACATCAGCCAGATTGTTTGCCCCTGTAGCTCGAGGCTAATACAGGTAAAGTCTCGTCGCTAAAAAGAGATAGTAAAACGACCCAAATCTCCTGGACTAGAACGACGTCCTCATACGTAGTGCTGAGACGTAATATTAGGGCAGCCGAGGCTGCCTTAGAATGGTGCAGGTTTATCTGTAGTACCTGCGCCCGTTACGGTTCGTTTGCGACATCGACGTCCATCCTCTGCTGATCCGCATCGTCGGATGCCTCCTCTACGATAGTATCGTCGAATTCGGCATCCGACGGGTCGGATTCCAGCAAAAGCTGCTCGTCCATGCCCGTAAAGAACTGGCCCGCAAACTCAGATACCGAGAGTGTATCGCTCTCGGCATCCGGAGTGCTGCGTGCCAGTTCGATATCGGCCCCATGTCTACTCAAGGTGTTGCATGGGTCCGTGAGATTCATTGTGGCGGTTGCGGATTCGCTCGAGGTGGTATCCCCGATCACCAGATCCTCCGGCGCGGTGGCTGTCCCTTCCCCAGTGCCATGGGCAGAAGATCCACTCGGGGGTTTCTGTCTGACCCCTCGCCCTGAGGTACAGGCTCACCCTCGTCCGGTGTTTCCGCCTTCGCACCATCCTGTCGAATTTTCAACGTGATGGAGTAGAAGCCGTAGCTTAATACTCCACCACATTCGTCAAGCCAAGGGAGAGAAGCCTCGTTTATGATGAAACCAACATGACGCTGCTTCGCCCTTGTCTCACCGACCCGGACTATCCTCCAATCGCTCGAAGGCAGCCCCGGATTCCACTCCGCGATGGTATCAAGGATCTCGCCAGGATCCGCTATGCCGTCTGGGACGCAGGCCCAGGCTCTGTTCGGAATTTCTTCCACACCGACCGCATCCAACCTGGCCCCAGGCCACAGCTGTCCTAGCGAAGCTATGGCGAGTTTGTAGAGCTTGCACGAGCGCTCATCGGCGCAGGAAACAAGCTTGACCCTACCCTGGTACCAGCCGGCATCACGGATAGTGGGAGCCGGCCCCGGATGCTTGGTCATGATGTCCTTAAAGATCTTGAGAAGGCCGTTAAGGACATCCTTCCAGTTATCCGGGGTCATGTTCCCATCCGGGTGACCGCGGTTCAAAACCGCCAGCGTAAAGTTGGCCTTAGCCGCCTCGGTGAAGGTTTTGGTCAGGGCAGGGGGAGTAGAGGCCGAAGGCCGGTGCCTTTTGGGATCGCTCGAGGCATTTCCCATAGACCTTTGTCTCTTAAGGGCCGGCATCTTCGGGTCAGAAGTTAGTTTGGTGGCAGAAGAGGAAGGGGTGGGGTTGTTGTTGCTGATCTGACTGTAAACCATCCAATGGGCACGGAATCGCATAACACCCTGGATTAGGGGTGGACCACCTTTTCAACTGGGCGTGGTCCAGTTCCCACCTTGAGGCCACGTTTAAAAACCATTTCCATATGCCTAAGCTATTAAGGAGCTGGGGCACAAATGAAGATGTTTCCTAAACTTAGCTAGCACTCCCCTGGAAGGGGAAACTGGTGTGCATATTACCAGCCGGCACCCTCTGGGAGGGTTCAGCCCAAGGATTTTCGCCAGCCAAAAGGGATATTAACGATATCATTGAAAATGGCACAAAAATAAATTTTTAAAATATTTTTTAAATTAAAAAAAAATTAACTATATTAAAATGAAAAAAAATTTTAATTAAATTTTTCCGTTAAGAAACAAATTTTTCTTAGACTTGTATAATGCTAACTGAATAAGCCAGTAAAATGGAATGCATAGGATAAAGAATAAAATCAAAAATTTTATTAAAAATAAAACTTTGTTCATTTCCCACAGAAGCAGGAAAATAATATTAGAGGATTCCAACATGGCTTGAGGGACAAGGATAGCACACGGCATAATGATAGCATTAGCCGGATATGAATTAGGAAAGCAAAATTCAGGAAATTCAGAAAATAGAGAAACAGAAAACAGAATAATTAAATACAAACCACCAGCCGAGGTAGAGACAAAAACGAATCCAAACATTCCTGAAATTTTGCTAGCCATTTTGATTGGTGTAATCGTATTATTAACCGTTGCATTAGCTACGATACTCAAAAATTATATGAAAATTAAATATAGGCAGCTGAAAACCGAACCAAATCGTATCTAAAATTCTTTTATCCAATTTGAGGAAGAGCAATAGACAATTAAAAATAAACCTTCATCACATAGTAAACCCCAAAAAGTAACCTTCAATATGTCTCAATTAACAGTAAAGTCAGCTTCATTAGCTCCGCCTAAATTCAATAGCAAATCAGGAATTTGCATAATTGTACAATGCACAATAGTAGTCTCTAGGGAAGTATGCAAAAAACTAAAACACTAAAAAACCAGCAAATAAGAACAACAAAAAAATGAAGAAAAAGTCACAAAGAGAACATATAAAATTATATGGAAAGCGCTAAATAAATTTGTAACGAAAAGGCATGTCGCGCTCGTTTTCATCTTATATGCTGTAAACACCAAACCCAAACACCGTGTTTGCCAGTTTTGAGTTTGAAATAGTTGTCAACAATTTCCACTGCGTGTTTGAGGTAAATTGTGTTCAAATTGTCATTCGCTTGATTGTTTATTTTGTTTTGAAATTTGAAGTTGAAAAAATTAAATAAATTACAATAAAATTAAAAATGGTTCATAAAATTCAATTTATTATGATGATTGTGTCATTATTTTTTAAAATAATAGATAGCGAAGTGACAATGAACTATTTAAAACGAAAAGTTCTTTATAATAAAATGCTATTGACTATAGCTGCATGTTTCAACGAAATTATAATACGCTCGCAAAGTGTGTGGAGTTTGGTATGTTAGCAACTTCAATATACAATTTTTAGGTTTAATAAATAAATTTCAGGAATATTCAAGTACCTTTTGGGAGGTGGACTGCCAGAAGAACGGCCCAAAGTTGTTTAAGGAAAACTTTAGAATGACACGATCCAGCTTCGACAAGTTGTGCAATAGCCTTCAAAAAATGAAGAAGAAGAAGCACACAAATTATAGGAATGCGATTAGCGTGTTGCAATTGCTTTATATGCAATGGAATCTTCCAGTAAATATAGATCGATTGCAAATTTGTTTGGAGTAGGCAAAGCTACTGTTTGCAAAATTTTAATTGAGTTTTGCAATGAAGTCTGGGCGTGCATGGCGCTGGAATATTTCAAAAGTTTCCCCCTCTCAAGGACTGGGATAGAGCAAGGAGTAGCAGACTTCAATGCAATGGGTTATCCACAATGTATTGGAGCCATAGGTAAGCAAATTAATAACAACATGGGAAACAGTCTAAACCACAATTCGTTATCTAATACAGATGGTTGTTACATAGAGATACACCCTAAAAAAGAAGCTGTCGACAACTACAATTATAAGGGTTGGTATTCCGTAGTGCTCCCAAAATACCGATTCATGTACATCCATTGTGGTAGCCCGGGAAGATGTAATGACTCGAGTATATTTGAGCGGTCGTCTCTCAAGCGGGAGCTGCAGGAATGTGCACTTCTCGATGAAATGAGCTGGTATCATGGGCGCACAAAATACCAGTGCATATTATAAGCGACTCCGCTTTCCGACTCTCGCAATATGTCATGAATCCATACCCGTACAACATCGAAAACTCGGCTGGATAGAAATTGTTTAATTATAGGTTATCCAAGTGTCGACGAGTTGTTGAAAATGCTTTCGGCCATTACAAAGCCAGGCGAATATATGAACATAATAAAAACGGAAATCGCTTTCAGTCCTAATACAAATTTCAGGTTTAGAAGAATTGGAAAAGGTATTGATAATCATATCAAAAATACAAATGTCATAATTTCTGCAGCATGCGCTTTACACAATTTTTTCATCGACGAGAAGGACCCTGTCCTAGAAAATTGGCTTGTGGATATGCAACGAGATACCAGGCGCAGCCCCCAAGGTCACAATAATTTAAATGACAAATCATAAGGAGAGGTTGTAAGGAACAGATTAATGGAGTATTTCGGTAAGTTTGCTTGTACATTTTATCCACTTGCGTGTGCTTCTTTGCTGAAACGCAAAGAGGTCCTTAAATCAATCACCTCATTAGAGAACCATTTCTGTCCTGATGATGTGGGCAAGTTGAGGTCAGCTGTGACACTCTTGTGTAAACCCTGAAAGCAACTCGACAGCTTTCTCTAGGCTTTGGCGTTAATGTTTTTTCGGTCGCTGTTTTGCTCAAAAATTTATATGTCCTTCTTAGGTAGACATAATTAAACTATGAGCCAACAGGCAGGTGAAAAACATCGACTCACCCTATTACTGCTCCCTTGCAAAAATAATGATGACCTGTGACTGAACCCAAATCGCTCTCGTTACACCGTTCGTGGTGGCACTTTATCTGTAGGGATCCTTTCGGTGTCATTCCACCCCTATTTAGCTCGCCACATATGACGCAAAAAATATTCTCAAGTAAGCTAGCACAGAATATGTATGAATGCGCCATAGGCTATAAACATACACATATACACATTCTGGGCTTACCCATGGATGTGGGACGCACCGTTGTGACGAGCTACGTAGCCATCAACGCCGACTGCTTGCTTTAGTTGAGTACATTTCGGCTTAGTAGTCCATGGAGGGTCTCGAGGGGGCTAAAGATGTTTTATTGAGCAAATTAAAGCTTCCCATGCAACAAACAATTATAGCCAGTTATGAAACATCAATGGAGACTGACAGCTGAGATCGCTACTCTAAACCAATCTATCTTGGCCTTCAACATGTATTCCCCTTCTCAAGTAGGAAGGTTCGTTGGGTTTGTTGCTCTAGTTTGGCACTCTTCCATACTAGGCAAATTCTGTGTGTTTTTTTTTGTTGTGCTTGAATATATCTGTTTTAAGTTAGTAAATGTTTTAAAAATAATTTACCTGCCAATGGCTGTTGTATATTTAAAAACAATCGTTTATGCCAAATGATTATCATAAAAAATATAGCCAGTTATATATTTGCATTGAATTTGTTTTTCCGAATACTGTATTTAAGTGAAAAGCGTTTTTAAATTAGTTCCGTTCCAAGAAGCTAACGACGCTTTGAAACAGCATCCCGATTGCGGCCACATTCTTTTTCTCAATTTCAATTAGATCAGCAGTCAATTTATTGTTTGCTGCCATAGCTGTTTTGATAGTTTCGTTCAACTCACTAATTTTTTGATTTTTCTTCATTACAGGTGTGTAGGCTTCGCTGAGACGATGGTTCGGGAGACGAAGTGGACGAACTGGCTGTAGATGCCGATGTATATATATATATATAAGTGAAAATATGTGTTTTATATAAACTGAAAAATAAAGAATTGTAAGCGCAAATAAGTAAAGATAATTGTAAAAAAGTGTTACCTCTTGCTATACATATTTGTTTACATTTTGTACTTTCACAGAATAAATTACAATATACCTATGTAGAAACTTATCATGCATAATATGCATATGGGGTATTCCATCCCATTTCAACCAATTTTGAACCCGACCCCTTTAGAATTGGCTGAAAGTTTTTCTTCTTTTTCTAGCTTACGAAAGACGTTTTTCAGAAGTTTTTCAAATTTTTTCATCCAACTTGTGCATATTTCATCTATTGTCAACAAAGCGTTGGGTTTACTTGGATTTGTTAAAAGATGGGCTAAAGAGTTCGATGATTCGTACCTCACTAAGGTTATTTACACATCGCTGGTTCGTCCAATACTCGAGTATTGCTCATGCGTTTGGTCCCCTGTTTCTCAAAAGCATATAAAGCGTCTTGAGTCAGTTCAAAAGCAATTTTTGATATTTGCATTGCGCGACCTTAATTGGGACTCAAGTCTCCACCTTCCTCCATACAGAAGTAGACTTCTTCTTATTAACTTACCCACTCTGGAAAATCGGAGAATATTACTGGGCGTATTGTTCATCCATAAGCTCATTATTGGAGAAATTGATTCTGCGGACCTTCTCAGCCGCTTGTTTTTTGCTGTTCCCCCTAGAGTATCCAGACACTACGTTCCTTTCTATTTACCCCCTTGTCGACGAAACTTTGCTAAAAATAATCCTCTTCTTATCTGGTGCGCGCACTACAATGACTTGTATAGCTGTATCAGTCTTGAATGTACTTTTGCCACTATACGCAATGCAATACTTGCCTATCTAATTTAAGAGATACAAGCTAATTTAACTTAATTTGCCGGCATTTTATTTCTTCCATAAAAAACAGGAACTATCTCGTTTAAGGATGGAGGAACCTTTATCAACATGTATCATTAAGAAGGAACAAGACAGTACTTGTTGATTGGAATGTGCTGCATTCCAACAACGTAAAAACATGCTTTTTCATGAGTCACATCGTATGCATTCCGGCAGTATAATCTTATGGGTCAGGCATCGAGCTGATTCGAATCCGGTTCATTCCAACAACACAGGTCATGTTACTTTTTTATGCCTTGTGATGGCGTATCCTCATTACACTACTCTTAGCACTGCCGGATTCCCATGACATGCTGATTGGAATCTTGTTGCATTCCAACAGGAAGATTGGAATCCACTGCATTCCGAAATCATGCTGAGCGGAATCTGATGCATTCCGCCAGTATAAGATTTCGGTATAAGATCCTATTTCTGCTCATATTTCTTATTACTATTATATTCTGAAATTAAAGAGTAATGTTCATTAATATATCTTTGTTTGTAATATAACGTTTTTGAAATCTCGATATATCTTAAATTTTATTTTTTGAGTTGTATATTTATATATCTTTTATATTATGCAGTCGACCATAGTTTGTCATCGACTTTAAATAATAAATAAATAAATAAATTTTTTTATTTTATTTTTTTTTTTAAATAAATAAGGAAAAAAATAATAAGGAAAATGAACCTAGGGCAACCCTGGAATGTGTTTGTATGACATGGGTATCAAATGGAAGGTATTCAAGAGCATTTTAAAAGGGAGTGGGCCATAGTTCTATAGGTGGACGCCATTTCGAGATATCGCCATAAAGGTGGACCACGGGTGACTCTAGAATGTGTTTGTATGATATGGGTATTAAATGAAAGATGTTAATGAGCATTTTAAAAGGGAGTGGGTCTTAGTTCTATAGGTGGACGCCTTTTCGAGATATCGCCATAAAGGTGGACCAGGGGTGACTAGAATGCGTTTGTACGATATGGGTATCAAATGAAAGGTGTTAATGATTATTTAAAACGTAGTGGGCCTTAGTTCTATAGGTGTACGCCTTTTCGAAATATCACCATAAAGGTGGACCAGGGGTGAATCTAGAATGTGTTTGTACGTGATGGGTATCAACTCAAAGGTATGAATGAGGGTTCTAAAAGGGAGTGGCCCCTAGTTTTATATATGAAAGCCTTTTCGAGATATCGACCAAAATGTGGACCAGGGTGACCCAGAACATCATCTGTTGGGTACCTCTAATTTATTTATACATGTAATACTACGAAAAGTATTCCTGCAAGATTCCAAGGGCTTTTTATTTCGCGCTGCATAACTTTTTCGTTATCTTTACTTAATATGGTAGGTGCCACACCCATTTTACAAAGTTTTTTCTAAAGTTATATTTTGCGTCAATAAACCAATCCAATTACTCTAGACGAATTAAATGAAAAAGGGCGGAGCCACGCCCATTTTAAAATTTTCTTTTATTTTTGTATTTTGTTGCATCATATCATTTCTGGAGTTGAATGTTGGCATAATTTACTTATATACTGTAAGGGTATCAAATTTGTTGTTAAAATTTGATGAAAATTTTTTTTTAAAAGTGGTCGTGTTCGCCATATGATTTTGCTAATTTTATTTAGCACACATATAGTAATAGAAGTAACGTTCCTGCCGAATTTCATCATGATATCTTCAACGACTGCCAAATAACAGCTTGCAAAACCTTTAAACTACCTTATTTTAAAAGTGGGCGGTGCCACGCCAATTTTTACAAATTTTCTATTCTGCGTCATAAGGTCAACCAACCTACCAACTTTCATCGCTTTATCCGTCTTTGGTAATGAATTATCGCACTTTTTCTGTTTTCCGAAATTTTCGATATCGAAAAAGTGGGCGTGGTTGCAGTCCGATTTCGTTCATTTTAAATAGCGATCTGAGATGAGCGCCCAGAAACCCACATACCAAATTTCATCAAGATACCTCAAAAAGTTATCGTGTTTACGGACGGACGGACGGACGGATGGACATGGCTAAATGAATTTCTTTTTTCGCCCAGATCATTTTGATATATAGAAGTCTATATCTATGTCGATTAGTATCAAATTTGTTGTTAAAATTTGATGAAAATTTTTTCATCCGTTACGGATTGCCGTTATGCGAACAAAGTTAATATAATCTGTGAGCTCTTCTCAGCTGAGTATAAAAATATGATAACAATAACTCGCATAATTTAACAAAAAAAAAAAACACCCAACAACTTCAACACAATCATTCCATTTTACTCGTCACTCGAAAGTCAGCATAAAACAAATTTAAAAAAAAAAATGAGAAAAGAAAAAACATGGTTAATATGCACACACGACAAAATGTAAACAAATAAATACAAAACAAAAAACACATAAACATACAAATTTATTTTGGCATCAAGTTACTGTTATCTTATAAATATTAAAGAATAATTTGTAAACATAAGCGGATTTTTAAGTGAGTCGAAAGGCTTAAAAGTCAGCTGTATAAAAGGAATTTCAATACATAGCACTTGATGCGAAACATTACTCATAATTATAAACATACAAACATGCAACATAGCAAAAAAAATGTAAATAACAAAGTCAGGATATTAGAAACAAATGTAAACAGAATATAATGTAAACAGACTCGTTGCTTCCCATATCAAGTAACCGCTATGCAATAAATTATAGTAGAACTCAAAAGCAATTAAAATCCTTTTCTAATTCAAGCAAAACTCAAGTGGGTCATTAAGACTCTGGAAAAGTCATATACAACTGTATCCAATTATATATGCCTTTTCTTTTTTAAGGTGGATTATGTAGCATTATCCATGGTGCCCCCTTATGTCAATACGTTTGTACCATTATGCAGCATGCTCTACTACGCCAATGCACTTTCTAAGCAGACTACACATATTGCATTCACATTACTATATCGACCTAAATACATTACGTTTACCCCAACGCAGCGGGAGTTCAACATCACATACTAATGCCGACAGCAAGACCTATATCCGGTTACATTTCTACTGGCGCATTGACCAATTCGTTAATAGCATGACCGAGTGTCAATGACAATTTGTCAATGCTCCTGCCAAAATATTTCTACAGTTACAATTTCTAAAATTAGGTCGAACTAATATGCTGACTCAGAATGTAAATGTTAAGAATGTAGTGTATTAATGTTAGTGTAATTACGTATGTGTAAAATAGATAATTTTGAAGAAAAGGGAAGACAATTCTAAAATAATGACAATCACTTTTTAACGCTACACTTCGGCATTCCTCATTATTTATTTAGAATATTATAATGTATTATGTTTCCAATCCTTTATAAAGATCATTCGTTTCTTACCATGTTATTTTACTATGTTTATTTTTTAACTTCTGAAACTCAAATAAATTTGTTACATTTCTTTTGTAGGAAAACCAGAAAATGCTAACGAATCTCGAAAACGACGAACGTTCGAATATTAAAAAACTACAACATTTACAAGAGGGAAAACTTTGTTTGGAAATCAAATTAAAAGAAGCCAATACAATACTAGAAAGAAAAATCGCAGACAAGCGGAAAAATGAAGAAAATTGTAAAATTGGGATCTAGCGAGGGAGTAGTCGATTTCATACGTCAGCGATTAAGGGACGACACTAAAAAAGTGTCATAAATATGCAATGAGGTAAACCGTATATAATTCAGTAGTTACTTTTGAGAAAATTTTATGATTTGTAAATTGGTTAGCTCTGCGATACATGCTTAGCTTCCAACACTACTGGCGATCGAACTGGATGTGAAAATAAGACAGCTGTTATTGTACGATATGAATCTATAATCCTTGACATGCCTACCAAAATAAAACCAGAAGAAAACGTTCTTATCAAAGACATTGTGATGCGAGGAGGTAAACGGCATATAATTCAATCCTTTTTTCTTGCCTGACACGCTCAACCCTAACTCCATTAACTTTTCCTTCAACATTTCGACTGTCATCGACCTAATTGTATCCGCGTCCACCTTTTCCTGCTACAAGTTTCAATATTTGTTTTTTAAAGCACTAACTTTGTACTACTCTCTATTTTCCAACTTGAAACGCTTACGTTTGTATGTTTCTTTCTTTTCAGCTAGGCATTTTTTTATTTACACTCATGCAACCGCTTAACAAGTTTGACGTTTATCTCTCTCTATCTTTTTACACCTGACTTATCAATGACATATTGCCTTCTCTCCTAACTGTAGCTCCTGCTATTAAGATTCCACTTCGTGTTCCAGCACACGAATATACACGAGCTCACATGCGACCGCCGTACATAACATACTACCTGTCTACTATTTTACCAACAATCAAAAGCAAAATCAAGTACAAAATTTTAAAATATACATATATTTTTCTCACGTTCCTGCTGCTCTGTTTCTGGCGAGCTTCTTGTTGTTTGCGTTGCTTTTCATTTGTTCTTGTTGGTATTTCTATTGTCGTAAATTTTTATTTTCATATGTTTCTTTGTTGTTGTTTGTGTTGCTTTTCTTCTTTCTCGTTGGTATTTCTGGTTTTTCAATTATTTTCTGCTTTTTATATGTTTCAGATTTTCTTTAGCATTGCTGTCTTCATTTCGTTTTACTTTCTTCTACGTTTTTAGTTTGTTTGCTTTCCATATTTCTCATGTAGATTTGCAGGGATATTTCCCTGGCATTTTCGAATAAATTTCTATATTGGTGTAGTAGAAATTGCTTATATTTAAATATTAGCAAGTGCTTTCACATCTCATTTTCAAAATCCCGTAATGGTATTAACACCTCGTATCACATTGGTGTTTCTGTTTGGAAAACTGTTGATGAAATATCAGATCTTGGAGTTGTCTTCGATGTTAAATTTCTTTTTCAAAGTCAACTTAACTGTGTTATTGCTAAGTCATATTCAATTCTTGCGTTCATCATTCGCCGATTTAGCTCGAATTGTCTTGCTTGTACGGTCTAAACTTGAATATGCTTCCTTCGTTTGGAGACCAAACCACGCTCGTCATATACAGCGACTTGAAATGATCCAGAAAAAATTTTTGCGTTTTTGGCTCCGGTCATTACGTTTTCAGGATCCCTTACCATCTTACTACTCTAGATGTCTACTTATAAGACTGAAGTCCCTGGATAGCAAAAGATCTATTCTAGGGCTGACATTTATTTATGATTTGATAGCGGGCACGATTGACTTGTCGTTTCTTTTAGAGCGTATTCGCTTAAATATACAATCTAGAACACTTCGAAAACATTATGATATTTTTTATTTTATAAACCCAGAACGACATATGTCGCTAATTCGCCTATTGTTAGGGCTCTGAAGGAATTCAATCTTCTTACTAATGCCAGGGAAATTGAATTTTCAGAAAATAAATCAAAATTTAAACTTCTACTTAATGAATTGATATGGTAGATAATATTTAAGCTAATAATTTGTAAATAGTCTGTAAGGATATTTTAACTTGCCCTAGATTTACTTTGAAATAAATAAATAAATAAATATTTCTTTCACTTCACTCAAGTGTGATTTTCTTCCACCCTCACTTCATATTTTCATTAAAATTGTTTACATTTTTGCTTTTAGCTTCATGTGCCGTATTTTTCACTCCTCTAACTTCGCTAGGTTTTTTATACTTGTAGACATCTTTTTCAGACCCTTGTTTTTAGGTTCAACTTTAGTTATTTCACTCTGTATTTCCTTTTTCTTTTAACTTCAAGCTTTCGGTAATTTGAAATTAGCGCTGCTTTCAATTTTCGCTGCCAACGTTTGTGCTCTGCCCTTTGGAGCACCTTTTTTCCACGCTTGCTTGGTGCTTCTAGGCACCTGTACAATTTGTATACATAAATTTCCATTTCATTTATTTAATATTAACGTTTTAACTTCGCAACTTACAATATGCACCAGAACTCCCGATCAGTTGTATGAAACCGATTTCTAATTCGCCTATTGTTAGGGCATTGAAGGAATTCAATCTTCCTACTAATGCCAGGGAAATTGATTTTTCAGAAAATAAATCAAAGTTTAAACTTTTATTTTATGAATTGATATGGTAGATAATATTTAAGCTAATAATTTGTAAATAGTCTGTAAGGATATTTTAACTTGTCCTAGATTTACTTTGAAATAAATAAATATTTCTTTCACTTCACTCAAGTGTGATTTTCTTCCACCCTCACTTCATATTTTCATTAAAATTGTTTACACTTTTGCTTTTAGCTTCATGTGCCGTCTTTTTCACTCCTCTAACTTCGCTAGGTTTGTTATACTTGTAGACATCTTTTTCACACCCTTGTTTCTAGGTTCAACTTTAGTTATTTCACTCTGTTTTTTTCTTTTTCTTTTAACTTCAAGCTTTCGGTAATTTGAAATAACCGCTGCTTTCAATTTTCGCTGCCAACGTTTGCGCTCTGCCCTTTGGAGCACCTTTTTTCCACGCTTGCTTGGTGCTTCTAAGCACCTGTACCATTTGTATACATAAATTTCCATTGGATTTATTTAATTTTAACGTTTTAACTTCGCAACTTACAATATGCACCAGAATTCCCGATCAGTTGTATGAAACCGATTTCTATACGGCTTCTAAGAATTGCGCACACACTTTTGCGTCTTTTAATAATTCACTTCCCTACGAAATATCCCGGTTGAGCCTACAATTGTAGGGTTTTAAATCGAAACACGGTTGATTTATTTATAATAAAGTTTAATTATTAATTCATTTTAAGTTTTATTTTTTACAAAGTTAACACTTAACTCTACGCGACCATATTAGCGTATGGCTTCTTCAACTGTCCGATTAAAATTGAAGCTTATTAACTACCGTTTACTTTTAAAAACCGTAAGGACGGTTCGATGCCTCTTCGTTAGATTTTAAGGGTTGGCGCCCTTCTATACTATTTTTGTACTTTTCTGAAAGTTGCCGCCTTTCTTATTCTTATAGGTCTACAGTACCGTAAATAAATAAATAAATAACAGTCGAGGCTCTGCTGACCCCAAGTTCCTTATGGATCCAGGGGCTGGGGAGGCGGGATGGCCCAGAAGGTTTTATGTGGTCATACCAAATCGCTCTCGAGATGGTCGGGCTAATACCTTAATGGTGCTTGTTACCGGAACGTATCGGATTTGCATCCGGCAAAGGACAATCAACATCGGTAACACTCCCCAGCGTCTTCGGGGGGTGTCTTTATCGCTACAACAACAACATTAGATTTAATTAATGCCACATCATATTCCGAGATATTTTTACAACAAAAATGGCTTTTGAAAAAGCCATTACACGGCGCGATGTTCGATTCAGATTTCGAAATATATTTATTGCACTTGGCACAAAAATCATCCAATTTGACCAAATAAAAAGTAAATAAAACGAGAGAGCTTTAAAAAAACACGTACGCACAGAACAACGAACGAAAGCGAAAATATTGAAAGAATAGACAACTCTACAGCTATTAGCTATATCTAAAAAATGGGTATTATTCGATACCAACAATTAACGAAGCTTAGTAGAGAAATCTGACAGTGGTGTCAAAATCGAAACTTGTGGTTTCAGGCTACATACACTATATCACCAAAAAATATTGAAGCTGTTAGATAGTCGCGTATAATATCAGAAGAAACAGAATGGGAACTGGCAGACTATACTTTCAAAGAAATTGTACTGAGTTTTGGTAAACCTCATATTGATTTATTTGCCACAAATATTAATACAAAATGTAAAATTTTTTGTTCTTGGTTTCCGGAAAAATAGGCAGCAGTTGTAGATGCTCTTACAATGGATTGGTCTTGTCCGGAGTTCTATGCTTTTCCTCCTTTTGCGCTTGTACTAAAAGTAATCAGAAAAATAATTAATGACCAAGCTTAAGGGGTTGTAGTTGTACCAAATTGGCAATCTAGGCTTTGGTTTCCACTGTTTAATGAATTACCTACAAACCAACGATTGAGCTTAAAGCGGTATATTTTTCTCCTGCGTTCTCTTTTCAGAGAATTTCACCCAGCATGGAAATAACTAACCTTGATTGCAGGCAAATTATCAGGGTAGCATTTATTAAGAAAAGGTCACCGAGTAAATCGATGCAATATATTTTAGCATCTTTATCTGAAAATGCACTAAAACAGTACAACAAGACGATTATTTCTTGGTACACGTTTTGTAAGACAAGCATCTCTCAGCCTTTGAACCTACGTTTGCGGCTGTACCGGAGTTTTTACTACTATTGGCATGGGACTCTTAATACCTACAGATCGGCTATCTCCTTATTGTCAACGTGGGATATTGAGAGAGACCACCATCAAGAAATTCTGCAGAGGAGTGTCAGTAATAAAATCACAACAACCCAAATATGATCAGACGTGGGATCCAATTATTGTTTTAGAATTTAGTTCAAGTCGGGGAGCAACCAGCGAACTAGAATTGGATGCCTTATCTAAGAAACTTGCTTTGCTCTTATTGCTGGTGACTACGCAAAGAGTTCAGACTTTGTAAAAGATAAAAACGGCTAATATAAATTTAAGAGATAATTTAGCAGTTATAAAGAACCTGATAGAATGAAAACTATTATCTTAGGCAGCGAAAAACAGAATTTAATAATTCCCACGTTTATTGAAAATGAAATAAAATAATTTTAAAATTAAACCGTTTTATTGAAAACAATACTTACATCAAGTAATAATAATGGGTGCGACCATTAACAAATTGTCATCAATGTCCTCTAAAGGGAGTCCAATGGAACTTGCTTTTTCAACAGGGGTAGACCATAATGAGAGGGGTGTTGCAGGCGTTGGTAGGTCCTAGGTACTAGTCATCACAACGCTCATCAATCTAGGGCGTTGATCAGACAATTAAATAAAAGCGTTGAATACAGATGTATATAAAATTTTTTTATTATTCAATATATGTACACGTTTATATAGTACTTATGATAAAAGACTATAAAAAATTTTCCAATCGTCCAATTATATATATATATATCACATTATTTATTCTAACTTAGTTTTACTTATTTACGTATATATCTGATAACTTTTTTTAATGTCTTCATTGTTCATTAAAATTTCATTTCTAGAAATAAAGTATATTTACATAATTTATTCTAACTAACCTATTTACATATATATCGTATTGCTTTTCTTTATGTATTCATTAAAATTTTATTTCTTTAAAAAGCTAATAATTATTTGTCTTTTCATTCTCAGGTACTTATGATAAAAAAACTAAAAAAAATATATTGTTTAAGCCACCAGCCTAAATATTCGCGACCACCCTAATGCACATTTTCAGCAATATTATTATTTACCGGTAACGGCCCACCCCTGCCGAGCGCTAACTTCAAAGGGGAAAAACTCGACGAAAGTTAGCTATCGGCAGGTGGTGCGGACCTTTTTCGTTTTAGACTCTTTCACTTCTGTTTAGAATGTTCGAGCGCCAGCAGCTATCTCACAGGTGAGTTATCCTACCATATATCCTTTACATTTTGAGTTTCAATTAATTTCTTGCTAATTGCACTACTGCATATTGAAACGGAATTGCCATTTATATTGTGAAGTAATTAACTTTTCTTACGAACAGGAAGTTTGTGAGTATTTCACTTGTATAAACAAATATAGTAGCTCGTCGCTAATTCCTTTGGTTATATTTTATAAATAAATTGTAATTGCTCGGTACTAATTCTTTTTTTTTAGTTCTTTTATTTGCGTGCGATCCCGCCCGACTACCCCGGGTCCTCACTGCCCCGAAAACATTTGGTCCATTCGTGCCGAGAAAATTTAAGTTGGAGAAAACAGCACCTTTTTTTAAATTGTTGCCATTTGCCAATATCAGTTTTGGATAAATTAAACAAAATTTAAGGAGGTTATTATCAGCATACATAAAAACCAGCAAAGAAACAAAACCAACGGGCAACACATACATTCGAACTGGTCATCACGCTTCCCAAGGCAGTCGGTTCTATGTACCGGAGCGACTCGGGATTTTTCCCGACCAAGGACTGTCATTTCAGTGTGACCCCATTTAATTTGTTTCGTCCCTCCCACAAATTGTCATCCTCCCAGCAGCTCCTTGCAGCAGGACTGCTACATATTCTCTTACTCCGGGAAGGTATCGAACCCAATCCGGGTCCGTCTCCTGACCCCGGTCCTGAGAAATGGTTTTGCTGCATTTGCCAGAAAAGAATCTTTTTAGGACGGTCATACTCTGTTCAGTGTGTCTCGTGCAAGGGATGGTTGCATCGGACAGGTTGTTCTGGGCTTGATCCCAAAACCCGACGTCCACGTAACTTTTATAAATCTTTTGTGGCTCCTTGCTGCTCACGCCCAAGGGCGTCCCGTAGTCTACGCCTAAGCGTATCCCCACTACCTTCCAGCAGCTTCGCTGCTCAGCAAGCCACAACAAGTATCTGCTGCTGCTCGCGCCCCACGGCGCCAACAACTCAAACAGCTGATACCACTCATAACTACTACCTTTGTAGTAGAGCTGGTAGAATGCTGAGCATCAGCCCCTGCCCCCGTCTTCTTCTCCCCCCCCTCTTTTCTGGCAGCAATCGTGCAGGTCAGGGAAACAGACTCTTAGTCCCTGCCTCCGTTTGCACCGTCTGCCAGCACAGAATATATAGGTTTGCGACATCCGCTCAATGCAGCTCCTGCCTTGGGTGGTGCCACTTTCCTAGATGTTCTGGTCTCCGCGACGGCAACTCCTCGACGGGTTTTATCGCGCCATGTTGCCAGGTCGCAAACCCAAATCATCCGGGTACCCCAATGCTTGCCCAAGGGCGCCCAGTCCCAAGGTCACAACAGCAATTGCGTCCTGGCCTTCCACAACCTAGGCGTAGTCACCCGTCACTTACCCCTAGAGTGGCGGCGTCACCCCTCATGCACTTCAGAATTCTGCAGTTAAACTGTAATGGACTAACTGGGAAGATTACGGAGATAGTCGATTTCATGAAGCGGCACAACATCCGCATTGCTGCGATTCAAGAGACTAAACTCACAGCAAGATCTGCATTGCAGACCTGCTCTGGTTATAATGTCCACAGGAAAGACCGCGAGAGCGGAAACGGAGGCGGCCTCGCGTTTATTATACACCACTCTGTGCAATACTATATATTTGATCCTGGCATCGACCGCAGGGACAATGTCTTAGAACGTCAAGGCCTATCTGTCCGGTCAGGCGATGCAAATCTAGAAATCATCAACATCTACATCCCTCCTGTCACCTGTTGCCCCAGTGGATACCGCCCTAATATCGAGGCCTTACTCACTGGCAACAATCGCATTATCTTAGGTGATTTCAATGCCCATCACGACCTATGGCATTCAAACTTGCGGGCGGACAGTAGGGGTGAGATGTTGGCGGATCAAATAGACGAAACGACGTTCTGCACAATAAACGGAGACGCCCCCACACGTATGGTAGGAAGCTGTCATAGCTCGCCAGATATCTCAATCGTGAGCGCAGAACTCGTAAACTGCGTCAACTGGCAGCCGATGGTAACATTGGCATCCGACCACCTGCCCATACTTATTTCGTTCGAGCGTACCGCCGACTTCATCGTCACCGAAAAACGCACTTTCATAAACTTCAAAAAAGGAAAGTGGGAAGAATATAAATCTGCAACAGACAGCAGCTTTGCTGCCCTCCCTATCCCGACTGATGCCCGCCAAGCGGAGCGTGCCTTCCGTAAGGTCATTGAATCCGCCTCGGCACATTTCATTCCCGCCGGGAGAATTCCCGAAATCCGGCCCCACTTCCCGGCGGAAGCCGCGAGCTTAGCGAGGGAACGCGACCTTATAAGACAGCTTGATCCAGGCGACCCCCAAATAAGGGATATAAACCAACGCATCAGATTGCTTGTGGACGAACACAAGCGGGCGAAATGGGAAGAGCACCTAAGAGGTTGTAACCTCTCTACCGGTGTAGGTAAACTTTGGTCCACCGTAAAGTCCCTATCGAATCCGACTAAGCACAAAGACAAAGTTTCCATCGCCTTTGGCGATAAGGTGCTGTCGGATGCGAAAAAATGCGCGAGCGCTTTCTGCCGACAATATATAATGCATCCTACGGTCGACAAAGATAGACGGAGAGCCAATAGACACGCACATAAACACAAACTCAGCGCGTCACCAATTACCATCACCGCTAGAGAGGTTGAGGACGCCATTGGTCGCGCTAAGCCATCCAAAGCAGTGGGCCCAGACGGCATAGCCATGCCGATGCTTAAAAACCTAGGGAAAGAGGGTTTCAAATATTTAGCGCATGTCTTCAACCTGTCTCTTTCCACCTTTGTCATATCCGAGAAATGGAAAATGGCCAAGGTGGTCCCGCTACTAAAGCCTGGGAAACCAGCTAACGTAGGTGAGTCATATCGTCCGATATCTCTCCTATCGCCAGTGGCAAAGACGCTTGAAGCCATTTTGCTCCCTTATTTCCAAGCACATTTGCAGCTAGCCCCTCATCAGCATGGCTTAAGAAAACTCCATAGCACTACCTCCGCGCTAAATGTTATTAGCACCCAGATAAATTGCGGTTTGAATCAATATCCCCACCATAGAACAGTACTCGTAGCGTTAGACCTATCAAAAGCTTTTGATACGGTCAACCATGGCTCGTTACTGCAAGACCTGGAAGGGCCTACCCTTCCCCCATGTCTTAAAAGGTGGACCGCAAATTATCTGGGTGGTCGGCAGGCATCGGTGCAATTCAGAAACGAAACATTAAAACAAAGGAGAATTAAACAAGGGGTGCCACATGGTGGTGTCCTATCCCCGCTTTTGTTTAATTGCTACATATCTAAGCTACCTGCACCACCGGAAGGAGTCACAATCGTTTCCTACGCCGATGACTGCACAATAATGGCCACAGGCACAGGCCCAGAAATCGATGAGCTATGCAATAAAATAAACGGCTATCTCCTTGATCTCTCCAGTTTTTTCGCCTCGCGAAACCTGGCATTGTCACCGACTAAATCTTCCGCGACCTTATTTACAACATGGACGCCCCAAATGTCGACCATATTGAACATCCAAGTCGATGGCACTACGCTACCGACTGTCCTACACCCCAAAATCTTGGGTGTGACGTTTGATCAGGATCTACATTTTGGCGCGCACGCAACCGCAATTGTTCCAAGAATTCAGAGCCGTAATAAAATCCTCAAATCCCTTGCTGGCAGTACCTGGGGAAAAGATAAATAAATGCTCTTGACCACATACAAAGCAATTAGCCAGCCGATTACATGCTACGCGTCACCCATATGGTCGCCAAGCCTAAAAACCACCCACTGGAAGAAACTACAGGCCTGCGAAAATACTGCTCTCAGAATCGCCACGGGCTGTCTTCTTATGTCCCCAGAACACCATCTGCATAATGAGGCGAGAATACTCCCCATCAGGGAGAGAAATAAGATGCTGACCAAACAGTTTCTGTTGAATACCCAGAAACCTGGGCATCCCAGCAGACATCTGATTGACGAACCAGCACCGCCTAGGGGCCTAAGGAGTCATCTCCGTAAGTATTTTGAGGAAATACGGCACCTGAGAACCCAGCCGTATGAAGCGAAAAAACACAAGCAGGTCCTTGGTGAACTCCATAGACAGGCGTCGGACCTTTATGTCGGGAATTGCCCGGTGAATCCAGTACTTGAAGAAAAATATCCAGAACTCGCAGAAGAGGAACGCATACTCCCCAGGGAAACGCGTGTCACTCTTGCTCAACTTCGTTCTGGATACTGTAACAGGTTAAACTCTTACCTATCCAGAATCAACCCCGACATACAAAATGTATGCCCCGCTTGCAATGTGTCCCCACATGACACCAACCATCTCTTTAATTGTAATGTGGAACCAACGCCTCAAACACCCCTTTCCTTATGGTCCACCCCTGTTGAAACGGCAAGTTTCCTTGGACTCCCGTTAGAGGATATTGATGACAATTTGTGATCGGTCGCGGCTATTAGGTGGGGCGAGCATTGCTACAACAACAACAACAACAACAACTGGTCATCACAACACACATACAGCCATAAAATCATCCCATCATTAAAATCATCAAATACAATCCGTTAATACATTATCACAACATCAACCAGTCCACTCATCAACATTACATACAGTCCATTAATATCGAGATCACATCATCAAACACTCATGTCTTCAACATCACATACAGTCCATTATCACTCACACAGTCCATTAATCATCACATCAGCACACAACATCACATACAATCCTTCAATAGCATCATCACATTCATAATCACATACAGTCCATCACATCAACGCAGCCACAAGGTCGGTTCTGCCGATGGTACTTCCCCCCCCCCCCCCCCCCCCCCCCCCCCCGGCCTATTGGGCAACCCTAATATTTGGTGATCATCTCCTCTGAGTAAGACGGGGCTCACCCCCCTTACTACTCCGAGGAAGGGTAATGCACGGACATACGGCTCAGGTAAGAGGGGAACACTTCCCAACGCCTGCGGCGGGACAAACTCCCCTACTACCCCAGCCGAATACCCGAGCCAATATATTGTAGTTAGATTAATCTCATACTAATAAAGACACTTCGCCGTAGGTACCATCGCCGCCACGATCCCGATCCACGGACATCCCATCCCGAAGCCTAGCCACCCGTTGTCATAGCTATTTGGTGAGAGCCACCGCCGTCCAGTACTCTCCCTTCGGGCGTGATCCCAACTACCGCCATCACTACTACCGCCGTTAGCGCCCCCTTAGCGAGAGCCACCGTCGTCTCCACCATCTCGGCCACCGCTAGCTAGCACTCTATCTCTCTCTCTCCCTGCGGAGAGCCGCCGTCCTTGGATTATAATATCAGCGACCCTACTTAGTAAACACCTCTCCCCCTCTCTCTCTCTCCTGGATTCAAGGTTGTGGATATTTTAGCCTGAGAGCCGCGTGTGTGTGTGTGTGTTCGAAATCGAAACACGAATTCATTGTGTATTTATTTAGGTGGGGGAAGTGGGACCTCCATCCGACTCTGGATTGACTTGAGCATACCTCAGCCTTTGACCAAACCCACCTCATAAATGGCGCCCGAGCAGGGACCCGTCTCCTCAGGCGACTGTGCCAAAACCAACGAGAGCACCAACACTGTAGGAACGGGTTCACCGAACACACAACCAACAATTAACACAAAGATAAGGGAAACCACCACCACCACGCTCAACGTCGACTCTCTAGGCTGGATTTACTTGCTGAAAAAGGAGAGGCTAATCGAAGAATGCAAACGCTACCGAATCTACACCGAAGGACAGACCGTCGCCGAATTGCGCAACACACTCAGCGCATACGTCCGAGACCAACGCAAGCGTAAGTCGACGGAAAATCTTCTGAGAGAGGTAGAGATGGAGATCGCCGCCGAAGAGGCCAGGCCAGCCACATCTACCATCAATATCACGCCGGCCATCAAAGTCAAACCAACATCCCCCCAGCGCGAGCAGGGCGGCATAAGTAACACGGAGGTCATGAATACAGTCCGCCGCTGGGATGTACATTACGCTGGGGGCGACGCATTATACGACTTCCTGGAAAGGATTGAGGAACTGGCAGAATGCTATTTGATTCAGCCAGATCAGCTCCTCCCAACCCTTCCAGAGATCCTGCGTGGCAAAGCCCTTCAATGGTTCCGCGTGCGAAAACAACAACTACAAACATGGGCTGACTTCCGCTCTGAAGCCGGAAAATTCTTTTTGCCAAAGCGACACATTAGCCAGCTAGAACACGCTATCCGCCAGCGAAAACAGACGGGCAGAGAGAAGGCCAAAGACTATATCCTCGCCCTCCAGACGATGATTCGCCAACACCCGACCTTATGCAGGGAAGATCACCTAGAACGCATATACGACGGCCTACGGGTGGAATATCGACTTTTTGTGAAGCGGAGCGAATTCCAAACAATAGAACAGCTCATGGAGCTCACCGACGAGTACGAATTGCTGCGAAGCGAGGAATCCAAACAGAACCGACTGGTAGCGCATAGCTTGAGCACAGTAATAATCGAGGAGCTGGAGGAGCGGGATGACCAACTAACGCACTCACTGTCCACCCTCACTAACCGGTACGACGCAAGGAAGACCTGCTGGCGATGCAAGAAACGCGGCCACCGCCGCTTCCAGTGCACCAACAAGAGACGACTTTTTTGCTCCAGGTGCGGCCGAGACGGAACGCTCTCCAGGGATTGCGCTTGCCACGGAATGAACCAAGATGAACCGAAAACATCCGCAACACCATCACCCGTGGCGAGAAGGAAGCAAAACGACGGACGCTTTTACGCCCAGGTATCCATCGAAGGATTAACATGCCGCGCCCTGATTGACACTGGGGCCACCCTAACGTATATCGATGAGAAGGTCAGGAGTCATTTGGAGCGACGAAAGATTTCACCGCTACACAACCGTCGCAACGTGCAACTCGCCGATCAATCGTGCATCTCCAGCACCCACTCCTACCCAGTCAACATCAAGTACAACGGCCAAACCACCCGTACGCTGGTATCTGTTATTCCTTACTTGGCCGAGAGCGTCATCCTGGGTATGGATTTTATGGCAAAACGGAACGTTACCTTCTCACTGGATGGAAAGCCCCTTTCCCCAGCCAGTGCAACGAAAGGAGACACATACGCCACCCTGCATTGCATTAGGGAAATCGAACATCTCAGCGAAGAACAAAAAAGGGAACTCCTTGAGCTCGTAGAGACACAGCAAGAGACATCCGCACACCTGAAAGGGCCGAGTACCGCCGCAGAACATGTCATCACTCTCAGACACAACAAACCGCTAAAACAACGATATTACCCGCGCAACCCGGCCATGCAGCAAGTGATTAACGCCGAGGTCAACGAACTACTCGCAAATGGAAGAATAGAGCCGTCGAAGAGCGCATACAGCTCGCCCATCGTGTTGGTCAGGAAGAAACAGGGAACCTGGAGGATGTGCATTGACTACCGTCAGCTTAACGCCGCCAGCGAGCCTGACGCCTACCCTCTACCTCAGATTGGAGCAACACTAGACCAACTTCGCGACGCAAAATACATCTCAACCATCGACTTAAAAAATGGTTATTGGCAGATCCCACTAGCCAAGAAATCACGCCCACTCACCGCTTTTACCGTTCCCGGCAGGGGACTCTACCAATGGAAAGTGATGCCGTTCGGCCTCCACTCCGCCCCCGCTACATTCCAACGAGCCTTAGATGCCATCCTAGGCCCCGAGCTACAACCAAAAGTATTCGCCTACCTAGACGACATCATCGTACTCGGCAACACCTTCTCCGAACATATGGCCTACCTACGTGAGGTTTTCAGAAGGCTACAGAAGCACAAAATGCTGATTAACTTCGACAAATGCAGCTTTCCGCAACGAGAGCTAAACTACTTAGGCCACATCGTCAGCCGCGAAGGTATCCACACCGACCCAAAGAAAGTAGCCGTGAAGGATATGCCGCCACCGCAAACCATACGAGAACTACGCCGCTTCCTTGGACTTGCATCATGGTACCGTCGCTTCGTGGAAAACTTCTCAACACTTGCCGCACCGCTTAATCGCCTCCTCAAAAAGGGCCAGAAATGGGAATGGGGGCAACCACAACAAGATGCATTTGAAACCCTCAAAACTAGACTCACCAGCGCGCCAATTCTTTGCTGCCCTGACTTCGCTAGGCCGTTTGTGCTACAGACCGACGCAAGTGGCGAAGGGCTAGGCATTGTGCTTTTCCAACGCCATACCGACCAGGAGAGGGTAGTAGCGTATGCCAGCCGGAGTCTCACGGAATTAGAAAAACGGTATTCCGCTACCGAACAAGAATGATTGGCTGTACTATGGGGAATACGCAAGATGAGGCCATATTTAGAAGGATACCAATTTACCGTAGTCACCGACCACCATTCGCTAAAATGGCTCCACAAGTTGCAGAACCCATCAGGACGACTGGCCAGGTGGTCCCTAGAGCTGCAACAATTTAACTTCACTATAGAATATCGGAAGGGCACCCTCAACGTGGTAGCCGACGCTCTTTCCAGATGCCCGTTATCAGACACAAACCCAGGGGTAAGCACACTATTCACCATCAGTACGAACAACAACGACTGGTACGACAAGAGGATACTGCAGGTACGCAAAAATCCGAAGCAGAATCCCGACTTCCAAGTGATTAACGACCGGCTGTTCCGACATGTAGCACCGAAAAATCCCCTCAGCCGAGCGCCACAGTGGAAGCTTTGCATTCCGACCAACCAGAAGACCGGTATCTTGCAAGAAGTCCACGACGCCGCCACCGCAGGACACCTGGGTATTAAGAAAACCTTGAAACGAGCACAACAAAATTACTACTGGCCAGGGATGTACCGAGACGTAGCCAATTACGTGCGCAGGTGCCTCTCCTGCGCAGCGTATAAGGTAGAACAAAAACGCCCCGCCGGACTGATGGCCACAGTGCAATGCTCACGACCATGGGAGATTGTCACAGCCGACTTTGTAGGGCCACTCCCGCGGTCACGGCAGGGAAACACATGCTTACTAGTCCTGGTCGACAAATTTTCTAAGTGGGTCGAACTGGTCCCCGTACGCAGCGCCACCACCGCTACCGTCATTAAAGCACTCAGAGAAAGGATAATCTATCACTTCGGATGTCCAGCCATCTTCCTCAGCGATAACGGTAAGCAGTTCGTCGCAAACACCTTGACGACGTTCCTGAAGGATCATAACATCACTCATCGATTCACCGCAGCATACGCCCCGCACGAAAACCCCACCGAACGCGTTAATCGCGTGGTCAAAACGATGATAGCACAGCGTACAAAACAAGACCATCGGAACTGGGACCAGCAACTACCAGAAATCGCCTTCGCCCTAAATACTGCGCAACACGAATCAACGCACACATCCGCCGCCGAAATCAACTTTAACCGCAACATCGTTGGACCAAGAGAAGCGCGATCACAAGATACGGTACCCGAAGAACCGCCCACGGTACAACCACTCGTTACCGAATTATGGAAGGAAATATCGAAACACCTAGCCACAGCGTCAAAACAACAAAAGAAATACTATGATCTTCGCAGACGACCGTGGAAGCCACGAGTAGGGGACCGGGTGATGAAAAGAGACCACCCCCTTTCGTCAGCCGTCGATCACTTCGCACAAAAACTTGCCCCCAAATTCTCGGGCCCGTACACTGTTGCCGGGTTCGTCTCAACAAATACGGTCAAGCTTATGCGAACAGAGCAAGGCAATGAACGACAAACTCATGCCCACCTACAAGACTTAAAACCATTCCCCAGTAGTCACTAACCAACATGTAGTCCAGCAATACCAAAAGTTAACACTCGAAAAATGTATTTTTATCTCTCCTCAGGTTCTCCAACAGCAGGAACCATGACACACGCATCACGGAACACTAAACAAAGACACAACCCACCGGATGAGCCAGTGCCCGTAGGGCCATGGAAACCTCCATTTGAGGCAGTACCGTGGCCACCAAACAAGCCACGCATACTGGACGTAAAAATCTTTTGGGGCCCACCATTAGTAGTCGGCCATCTAAATGCCATTGTGTGCAACGAAACAACCAGTCACGAGACGACACAAGACGAACGAATTCGAGATCCATCCGATGGCACGACGTCAAAACCCGATCAAGACACGTTCGCCGGGCTAATACTAGAACGACCGAAAGGCAACCCACAGAGATGGAGGTTTAAATGGAAGCGAAACCATTGGGTCACAGCACAAAGGATAGATGAAAATCACGCCAGAGTGAAGACACAAGGACAGTCCAAGGTGGTACGGTTCGCCAACGTTGAAGAAAAATAGGAGACACCCTAGTTCAATATTTTGCTGTATATAAAATGTTAAAATTTTTGAAATGTATATATACGTTTAAAGGAAATGAAATGTACATATTATTAAGGAATTATTTTTTTTTTTTGAATGAAATGTAATTTTTGAAATGTAAATTTTATGAAATATGAATTTAAAAAGGAAATGGAAATGAAATGTACATATTATGAAGAAGAAAAAAAAAAAATAAAATAAATAAAGAAAACATAAGAGAACACATGTACACACATGTCGGCCGAGCCATCGGATTCAATCGATGGTAAAATTTACCTGGGCCCTGCCCATGGTAGTGGTAGTGCAGGCCTCTGGGCCAAAACTCTAGAATACCACAACCTTTCGTCCGCCGAAGTAGGAGGGAGACTGTAACGTAGCAAATGCTACGCCACAATATCTTTTTTTTATATTTTATATTTTTAGCGCCCACCCCTAACACTATATTTTCCATTTGCTGCCCACCCCTAGTAGTGTATGTACCGACATACATATATACATACATACCGGCCCAACAACCATCGCGCAAGCACAAGGCAAGCCAGCGATGGTCAACGCACAATGCTTGGGAATTTTCACTCGTGGCGCGCCGTGCGCGACAATACGAGCGTAATTCCCAACATGTTCATATTTACATATGAATAAAGTGATTGGCCGGAACACACCAGGCACACTTCGCCGTAGGTAAGTGAAGTGCGTGTCGGCTGCCGTTGGCGGTCGACAAGGGGTGCCCTTTGGGTTAGGAGGGTGCGTTACAAGGTCGGTTCCACCGATGGTACGCCCCCCCTGCTTATCGGACGCCCCGCAGGTTTACCCACATTTCCGGTGAGTAAGACGGGATTTACACCCCTTATTACTCATCGGAAAGGTAATGCACGAGCAGCCTTCTCGGGTAGGAAGGAAACCCGTCCCAACGCCAGTGGCGGGGCGGATTTCCCCACTACCCTGGCATACTGCCCGAGCCAATATAAATACATTGTAGGGGCTCTCTTTGGGTCGACGGGGGGTAAAGTTACAAGGTCGGTTCTGCCGATGGAACTTCCCCCCCCCCCCCCCCCCCCCCCCCCCCCCCCCGGCCTATTGGGCAACCCTAATATTTGGTGATCATCTCCTCTGAGTAAGACGGGGCTCACCCCCCTTACTACTCCGAGGAAGGGTAATGCACGGACATACGGCTCAGGTAAGAGGGGAACACTTCCCAACGCCTGCGGCGGGACAAACTCCCCTACTACCCTAGCCGAATACCCGAGCCAATATATTGTAGTTAGATTAATCTCATACTAATAAAGACACTTCGCCGTAGGTACCATCGCCGCCACGATCCCGATCCACGGACATCCCATCCCGAAGCCTAGCCACCCGTTGTCATAGCTATTTGGTGAGAGCCACCGCCGTCCAGTACTCTCCCTTCGGGCGTGATCCCAACTACCGCCGTCACTACTACCGCCGTTAGCGCCCCCATAGCGAGAGCCACCGTCGTCTCCACCATCTCGGCCACCGCTAGCTAGCACTCTATCTCTCTCTCTCCCTGCGGAGAGCCGCCGTCCTTGGATTATAATATCAGCGACCCTACTTAGTAAACACCTCTCCCCCTCTCTCTCTCTCCTGGATTCAAGGTTGTGGATATTTTAGCCTGAGAGCCGCGTGTGTGTGTGTGTGTTCGAAATCGAAACACAAATTCATTGTGTATTTATTTAGGTGGGGGAAGTGGGACCTCCATCCGACTCTGGAATGACTTGAGCATACCTCAGCCTTTGACCAAACCCACCTCATAAGTTTTGAATCATCTTGTCTTCTTAGTCATGATTAATCAATCTATAAATGTTTGAAATTAACTTAATTAAATCAAAATATAATTTTAGTACAATGTTAAATTTAATAACATATTAACCAAACAAAAATATTAAGCTAAATAAAATTTAATTCGAATAAATCATACATGTCAAATTAGTTTTAAAGAACACGTATCCGCAAACGGGGCGTTCGAAGGGATTCAGCACCCACTTGTTTGCAATCGATATCAGCCTCAATGCGATATATACCATTATTAGCTGGCGTCACACCTTCCAAAGAAACTTCGTTGACATTTGCACCAGCACGTACGCGTATGACACTACAGTTCCCTTCCGATGCCTTATCTTGTTTCAATTCCAAATTAACTTTACGTAGCAGGGCAGTTCCCTTACCAATCAATACCTTTGCATTTGCTTCATCATTACCATGCCAAATGAGTAAATCCCAAGTAATTCGCTTCCCAAGGCAGTCGGTTCTATGTACCGGAGCGACTCGGAATTTTTCCCGACCAAGGACTGTCATTTCAGTGTAACCCTATTTAATTTGTTGCGTCCCTCCCACAAATTGTCATCCTCCCAGCAGCTCCCTGCAGCGGGACTGCTCCATATTCCGGGGAAGGTATCGAATCCAATCCGGGTCCAACTCCTGACCCCGGTCCTGAGAAAGGGTTTTGCTGCATCTGCCGGAAAAGAATCTTTTTACGACGGTCATACTCTGTTCAGTGTGTCTCGTGTAAGGGATGGTTGCATCGGACAGGTTGTTCTGGGCTTGATCCCAGAACCCGACGTCCACGTGGCTCCTTGCTGTTCACGTCCAAGGGCGTACCGGAGTCTACGCCTTAGCGCCCCCCCCCCTACCTTCCAGCAGCCCAGCTGCTCAACAAGCTACAACTAGTACCCGCTGCTGCTCGCGCCCCGCGGCGCCAAACAACTCAAACAGCTGCTACCACTCATAACTACTATCTCCGCAGTAGAGTCGGTAGCAATGGTGAGCATCAGCCCCTGCCCCCGTCTTCCCCCCCCCCCCTCTTTTACAGCAGCAATCGTGTAGGTCAGACTCTTAGTCCGTAACCCCGTTTGCACCATTTGCCAGCACACAATATAAATTTTTGCGACAGCCGCCCAATGCAGCTCCTGCCTTAGGCGGTGCCACTTTCCTAGATGTTCTGGTCTCCGCGACGGCAACGCCCCGACGGGTTTCATTGCGCCATGTTGCCAGGTCGCAAACCCAAATCTAACGGGTACCACAATGCTTGCCCAAGGACACCCAGTACCAGGGCCACAACAGCAGTTGCGTCCTGGCCTTCCTCAACCCAGGCGTAGTCACCCGTCACTTACTCCCAGAGTGGCGACGTCTCACCCTATGCACTTCAGAAATCTGCAGTTAAACTGTAATGGACTAACTGGGAAGATCACGGAGATAGTCGATTTCATGAAGCGGCACAACATCCGCATTGCTGCGATTCAAGAGACTAAACTCACAGCAAGATCTGCACTGCAAACCTGTTCTGGGTATAATGTCCACAGAAAAGATCGCATGAGCGGAATGGAGGCCTCCCGTTTATCATACACCACTCTGTGCAATATCATATATTTGATCCTGGCATCGACCGCAGGGACAATGTCTTAGAACGTCAAGGCCTATCTGCCTCCTGCCACCTGTTGCCCCAGTGGATACCGCCCTAATAGTAGCGCCTTACTTACTGGCAACAATCGCATTCTCTTAGGCGACTTTAACGCCCATCACGATCTATGGCACTCAAACTTGCGGGCGGACAGTAGGGGTGAGATGTTAGCGGATCAAATAGAAGAAACGGCGTTCTGCACAATAAACTGAGACGCCCCCATGCGTATGGTAGGAAGCTGTCACAGTTCGCCGGATATCTTAATCGTGAGCGCAGAACTCGTAAACTGCGTCAACTGGCAGCCGATGGTAACATTGGCATCCGGCCACCTGCCTGTACTTATTTCGTTCGAGGACACCGCCGACTTCATCGTTACATAAAAACGCACTTTCATAAACTTAAAAAAATCAATGTGGGATGAATACAAATCTTTTACAGACAACCTCTTTGTTGCCCTCCCTATCCCAACTGATGCCCGCCAAGGGGAACGTGCTTTCCACAAGGTCATTGAATCCGCCTCGGCACGTTTCATTCCCGCCGGGAGAATTCCCGAAATTCGGCCCCCTTCCCGGCGGAGGCCGCAAATTTAGCGAGAGAACGTGACCTTATAAGACAGCTCGACCCAGGCGACCCCCAAATAAGGGATATAAACCAACGCATCAGATTGCTTGTGGATGAACACAAGCGGGTGAAATGGGTGAAGCACCTAAGAGGTTGTACCCTCTCTGCCGGTGTGGGTAAACTCTGGTCCACCGTAAAGTCCCTATCGAATCCGCCTAAGCACAATGACAAAGTTTCCATCGCCTTCGGCGATAAAGTGCTGTCGAATTCGAAAAAATGCGCGAGCGCTTTCTGCCGTCAATATGTAATGCATTCTACGGTCAACGAAGATAGACGGAGGGCCAACAGACACGCATATAAACATTAATTCAGCGCGTCACCAATTACCGTAGCCGCCAGAGAGGTGGAAGATGCCATTGGTCACTCTAAACCATCCAAAGCAGTGGGCCCAGAAGGCATAGCCATGCCGATGCTTAAAAGCCTAGGGAAAGAGGGTTTCAAATACTTAGCACATGTCTTCAGCCTGTCTCTTGGCCAATTTAGAAACGAAACATCAAAACCAAGAAGAATTAAACAAGGGGTGCCACAGTGTGGTGTCTTATCCCCACTTTTGTTTAATTTCTACATATCTAAGCTACCTTCACCACCAGAAGGAGTCACTATCGTTTCATACGCCGATGACTGCACACTAATGGCCACATGCTCAGGCCCACAGATCGATGAGCTCTGCAACAGAATAAACAGCTACCTCCCTGATCTCTCCAGTTTTCTCGCCTCGCGAAACCTGGCATTATCACCGACTAAATCTTCCGCGACAATTGTACCAATTCATCGGTGAAATGTTTACCACCTATATCAAATGGTCCATATGCGCTCAACTGTGTATAGAGTCCATCTCTAACAGCATACAATGCAAAATGACTATTTAGGCCGCCACATTTTATTGTTAGTATATATTGTGTAATATCTTTACTTGTTCGCCTATACCATAAGCGGATATAGCAGCAGTTGGCTCTGAAACAATTTGCGCTACATGAAAGCCCGCTTTTTCTGCTGCAGGCTCCAATTCCGGCCATGCACTTTTTGGATAATAACACAGTATTGAGACCACTACAATTGGTTTTTTATCACCAACATGATATTACCGCGCTAACTCCAACTCTGCGCGAAATGATACTTACACCTCGAAAGAAGTCAATTCATGCATATTTTCTTTGGTTTCACGGCTTTTATCATCGTATATTTGAGACTTTAATTGGAAAGTGTGACTGAGTGTATCATAATCGCAAGGGAGTTCTTGGATGGCTGTTGCAAGTCTTTGTGTACCTAATTCTTGTGGCATAAGAAGCTGAAAGCTGTTGGCCACGGTTTGTTGTGGCTGGGTGGCCATTTTTGGCTTGGCCGCCAAACCATATTCGATTTCTTCGGCGCCATCCCAAAGTAGACATGCCTGCGAATTACGATCACTTTGCTTGTTGCCAATACATAAAGTACTATTGCTAACTTTAATACCGAATCTCGGCCACATTTTCGTTAACAAATAAAATTATTTTATTTAAGGATTGATTAAATTTTGTTTTGCTACTCGAAATAATAAAAGCGTGCTCTTGTGTATATTCAGTGGTGTGAAGTAATAGAATCAGCTGAAATGAAATAAAAGAAAAAGAAATTAGAAAAATATATAAAATTATCAAAAGGGAACGATACTGGCATACTGAAAACTGGCATCTTGAAAGAACGCTGAAGGAACGTTCTGCACTAGCTACAGTGACAGGTATAGTGCAAAAGATACGCAAAGCAACACAAATGTTGGGGAAAATAGTGTACAGATTTTGAACATATGTAGATGGCATTTAGCAATTCCAATGGTGACAGACCTTTATCAAAATTTGTTTCGTAAATGTGTTTCAAGCGAATTATTTCGCATTCAAAGCTTTGAGAAATGTCCAACTTGTATTTTTCGACAAATTTTACTGCACTCGCCCGAACCATACTTTCATCCATGTCTTCAAATTGCCACAAAAAGAAAAACGTTTCGTTCAAATTTCTCATAGCTGCAAATCGTTCAGTAATGCCAGTGATTACGAATCGACGATCACCAAGAATGTATTGTTTTTAAAATCAGACTCTGGATCATCCGTAATACTAATTTCACACAGACGGCTTATTGAATAATAAAGGCAATTTTCTACATTAAGCCGCTTATTGAGCTCAATCTTCCCTACAAAATTCGAATCTATTATTATTTCATTAGTAGCTATTCGAATGCCTAATGAAGTCAAAAGCACAATGCAACTCTGTTGGCAGCGTTCCGCTTCCGTTTCCGTGTCTTAGTTTTCAAAGCAAATGTCATTGTCTGCATGGCGGAACGATACAAGGTGGCCGCATCGAACAGCTGATTATAACCTTTTTTATTTGATTTGATACATCAACTACCGGCGCAGTACGATTTTGACATTTGTCCATCGAATTTACAAGTACATGGAATTTTTTTTTGTTTGTAGGTATGTCAACATGCTCCCACCTTGTATCGTTCCGCCATGATTGTATGTCTCATCCTTCATACTAATCGAGCAGTTACTTCTGTGTGAAAGCAAAAAATTTACGATTTCATTAGCAGGTGAAATGAGATCATTAAGTTTCTGTGTGAAAACAGTATAATCATCTCATTCCCATTATCTTCAAAACGTTTTTTGGGTTTTCTCTATCGAATATCCGGAAACTTTGGCGAAATGTTCACTTAAATACCAACTGTTTTGGATTCGTTTAAAATTATTTCAAATCTGCTAATGAGGCACCTAGATGTCGGAACTCAAATCTATGGCGGCGTCTCTAGCGTGGAGGACCACGTTTCTTTCATTAATGGTAGTCAGTATTTTGAACCAAATTGAGGACAGCAAGATAGATTCTAACTTGTTGATGTACTTGAGAATGCCCGTAACATCGCCGAATGCTTGCATAATCAAATTTGGCTTTTGGCTGAAAGAATATGAAGAAAGCTCGGTACATTTTTTTTTTTTTGAGGATATCCCATCGTTGTGGAGTGCTGCTGAAAATAGTAAAACATTTTTGTACAACTCCGAAGAAAGTAATAGCAGCCGTACAATATTATGCAGCATCAGCACCACATAAATTGAGACTGTGGGTTGCACAAGGCGAGTAATCAGCATTCGAGTCTTTGTCGAGAATGTGACGTAGTGCTCCGTTGTAAGCTCCTTTCACATTGGCGCCGTTATCGTACCCTTGTGCACGACAAACTTTTAATGGGATTTCATGTTTACCAAGAGTATGGCAAATTAGATCAACGATTTTCTTACCAGTTTTTTGGTTACAATTCACGAAAGCCAAAAACCGTTCTTGAACTGTAAAATTTGTTGCTTTCAAATTGAAATGGAGTTAGCGCAAAATGAACGTAGTCAACATGGCATAGCATCAACGATAATAGCAAAATACTTAGCTTTCTTGCCTTGATCTAATATAGATTCCCCCCGTGCTTTGCACAAATATCTCTAAACTCGTTCTGCATGTCTGGGGAAAGATAGTGAACTTGTAAACGTTTGTGCTGCTGTTGTGAAATCCTAACTTTCTCAAATGATCTCTAAGTATCGGATCATAATGGCTTATGAGATCTTAGATGCCCAAAAAGGGTGCATCGTTCACCAAGATGTATACCTTCTCCTTGAAAGCTCGACTTCTTTCACCCAAAAATAAAATAGTGTCCAAAATTCTTCCACATTTGAGTTTCAGTGATTAGCTGTTCATTGATAAGTGTATCAATTGTAGCCTCCTTTTGAATTAGATTTTGTAAAGATCGCCATTGAATATAATGTGATCTTGAGTATTTTCTTGTGATGGCTGTTTATCGTATAGTTTCTTCCATACCTGTTTTAATATCTACTCTGATAGCCAAACGGCTATCAAGGCCTTGAGCTCAACTACAGTGCGATCGAGGGTGGTTTGGGAGTGCCTAACATCGCTTGCGATTTCATCGAATTATTTTACAATTAAGAGTATAGTGATATACCGGGTAACTGTCAAGCGGATCTCTTAGCCCGCATCGGTAAAAATAAACCGTATGAAAATGGCTGGGATTTTGGGATTCCGCTGGATACCTGTGGATTGTTCCTCCATAGCTGGGTCTCGAGTCAGCTCAGCAAACGATGGGCGGACACCACGTCTTGCAGGGTAGCAATATCTTTCTGGCCGAAAGTGGATGGCAGGAGTTCTGCTGAAATAGTTGGGTGCACTAAGCCTCACCTATGAATGGTGTTTGAGGTTTGACAGGGCACTGTCCCATGGGTTTCCATGCAGTTCGTTTCAATATACTGGAAACTCCATCCTGCTGCAGCTGTATGGAGGATGATGAGGTGGAATCACCAAATCACTTTGTGCTTGATTGCCCAGCTTTTGCCAGAACTAGGCGAAAGTATTCGGTCGCGATAAGGATTTATCCAAAGTTGAGATCGGTATCATTCGGAGCTTTATCGTTGCTATCCAATGATTCTCAAGTAGCTAGATCTAAGTCACCGTTATTATTGGTGTATGTGGTATCACAACGGTCTTTCGTGTTGTCCAAGTGAGCTTTCCTTATCAGGGCAGCTACCACCTAACCTAACCTAACCATACCTGGAATTTCGAATATCCGCACAACAAATTTTAGGTCGATTTAAAGTATTGATGCTTAATAGACGACATGGTAGGCAATAAAAACATTGCTACTGGCACTCCACACTAACCAGTCACGCTCCACTTTCTCTCTAAGATTCTGTTTAACAACGAGGTAGGAAATGTCTCGTCATGACACTCATGAGGGAAAATAACAGGGAATTTTTGATGACCTCGAAGAATTATTTCGTTCACTTCTTCAGATCGCAAAAACTCATTATTCACGGTCCCGATATCGAAGTCGTTTAAATAATCTGAACTTTGATACAGAGTTTGTGGTATTGTTGGAAGACTTTTTGAAGATGAACCTTCATCAGTTTCACCACGAAAACTTTACGATTTCGGATTCATGTAAACATACATTTTTGTTTGATGTTTTTATTGTCTCCTCAGGCCCAGGCAAAAATTCATATCAATATTCGTTGATTTTGAAATTCGGCTGAAAATTTGCACATGGAACAACTAAAGACTCTCCTGAATAAAAAAAAATGTATTAGTACCTTTAAATCGCGAGCCCTCTGAGGAACCCCGGGCCCGGGGGGAATCCCCCCCCCCATTCCCCCCTCCCTCTTGTCGGGCTTGCCCACACACTCGGCACATAAACTCTTGCCCGCCATTAGAGTCAGCGCGAACCCAAAGGAGCCCCTCATAGCCCCGATAAAAACGGGTATACAACAAGGGCCCCTCGTCATAATACCGCACCGTCAAGCTTATGCGATTGTAATTCCGCGGCACATTCAAAAATGTAATTCGCAGCGTAGGACGACGTTCGGAAGAGGCCCTGAAACGGAAAAGAAAGAAAGTGGTAATTGCACATTAGGAAAGAGGATCCAAAATAAAGAAGGAAAACACAATCCGCATACTTACATGCTTGCTTGGTAAAACCTGATATAATCTCGTCACTGGTCACGCTATAAATGCCGTTCCTGTGCACAGATTAAGCAAATATAACAACACTAAAATACAGTGCTGCCAGACAGACATCAGCAAATGAACAGCGGTCGACGGCAAGTTTAGCTTAACAAAAAAACCAAAAAACAAAGAAAAAACACCACAACGAAAATACTTTACGGTAAACAACCTCCAACAAAACTCCAAACAAAAAAAAAAGAGAATTTCTCGATAAAATGATCAAAGTTCATATCGTGTCAGAACTCACACGTGAAGTTCCTCAAAGAATTCATGACATGACCATTAGGTATCGCTATGCTGCCGAATTGGCAGCACCGCACAGCTGTCTCACTCCAATTAATGGAAGAGTCAGCAGCTTACAAATTACCACACTTGGTAGTGTAGGCCACCCCCAGCAGGGTTGTGCTGAAATCAACAAACACACCACAATTTGTGATTCTCACACTAATTGGCCAAAATCAACACAAAGAGTGTTCCAGGGCAGCGAAAAAGGGACACTTTACATCTGTCGCACATTTATTTGCACAATGTCGCTTAAACGACAATCTCATTCACTAGCTCTGAATTACAAAGGGCCGTGACAACACACGGCTTTACCGTGATATAGCGTATATAACCGCGTATTGCCTGCATAAGCAACCACCAAAAATTTCGGGCTCGAAGGACCACCGGAGCTTTCCAGCAATAATGTTCTGGCATCGCGCATTTACAGTTATTCTAATTTCCTACCAATTTCAAAATTATATCTAATTAACCAGCTCCGTCCAGAGAGGCTGCATTAGTTGAGACTGGGTGTTCACAGGAGATCATATTGGAATTTTAATTTATTTAAATTATCACGCCTTGGGACGGTTGCTGGCTTACTCATCGTATTTTTGTTCTTTCGAGTTGCTCGCCGCAAGGGGCCGGCATGTTTAGGCCACCAGCCTAAATATTCGCGACCACCCTAATGCACCTTTTTAGCAATATTATTATTTACCGGGGGGAAAAACTCGACGAAAGTTAGCTATCGGCAGGTGGTGCGGACCTTTTTCGTTTTAAACTCTTTCACTTCTGTTCGTTCGAGCGCCAGCAGCTATCTCACAGGTGAGTTATCCTACCATATATCCTTTACATTTTGAGTTTCAATTAATTTCTTGCTGATTGCACTACTGCATATGAAATCGGAATTACCTTTTATATTGTGAAGTAATTAACTTTTCTTACGAACAGGAAGTTTGTAAGTGTTTCACTTGTATAAACAAATATTGTAGCTCGTCGCTAATTCCTTTCGTTATACTTTTTAAATAAATTGTAATTACTCGGTACTAAATCTTCTTTTTATTTCTTTTATTTGCGTGCGATCGCGCCCGACTACCCCGGGGCCTCACTGCCCCGCAAACATTTGACATGTTTAGGCCACCAGCCTAAATATTCGCGACCACCGTAATGCACATTTTTAGCAATATTATTTACCGGTAACGGCCCACCCCTGCCGAACGCTAACTTCAAAGGGGAAAAACTCGACGAAAGTTAGCTATCGTCAGATGGTGCGAACCTTTTTCGTTTTAAAATCTTTCACTTCTGTTTAGAACGTTCGAGCGCCAGCAGCTATCACACAAGTGAGTTATCCTACCATATATCCTTTACATTTTGAGTTTCAATTAATTTCTTGCAAATTGCACTACTGCATATTAAATCGGAATTGCCATTTATATTGTGAAGTAATTCACTTTTCTTACGAAAAGGAAGTTTGTGAGTGTTTCATTTGTATAAACAAATATTGTAGCTCGTCGTTAATTCCTTTCGTTATATTTTGTAAATAAATTGTAATTACTCAGTACTAATTCTTCTTTTTATATGTTTATTTGCGTGCGAACGCGCCCGACTACCCCGGGCCCTCACTGCCCCGCAAATATATATATTGTATTATTTATTATAACTTTTACTTATTTAAATGTGTATCTCATTACTTTTTTTATGAATTCACATTTCATTTCTTTAAATAAAACATAAATTGCATTTTTAATTTTAACTTAAGCTATTTACATATATATCAGATTGCTTTTCTTTGTATTCATTATTAATTAAAATTTCGTTTCTTTAAATTTTGTTCACAACATGTTTTGTCAAAAAGGCTTTTATTTATTAGTTATTTGCCCTTTTTGTCTCAGGCAATTATGATAAAAAACTATATAAAAAATTCAATTAAACATTGGAATTAAATTTAAAAATATTTCAAAAACTTAAAAAACTTCGGTAATAGTCTAGTTGAGGGGTCGACTGCTAATACGCTACCAAAAATATCGAGAGAGGTGTCAAACAACGCGTCTTGACATCAGTATTAATAATCAGGAGGCGGAAAATAAAAAAAATTTAACTTGTTCGACAGATATTAACGAATAACCGAAAAATGACCCGCGGGTCCCACCGAAACCGGGCGTGAGATCCTTAGTATTTTTGCGCATAAAACCTCTCTGCGTTGGCAGCCTTCGGCCGCGCTTATAAAGAATTACTCTGGGTGGGTCCAACACCGGTTTGGAGTCCAAAATTATATCTGCGCAAAACACTTATGTTCACAATTTTTTTGTGGTTGAGGATGGCACATTTTTGTATGGGGAACGGGAGAAATCTCCCCGGGAAAAGGATTGAGAATTGGGCTGTATATTTAAGATAATAATCTATCGTTAGACGAATGAAACTAATATTTTCTGTGTGCATAGCAAAGATTAGTATATACACAAAAAAGCCTAAGCCATTAGAGAATTATTGAAGCGAAAAGTAGAATTAATTAAATAAAAACAATACGTACATCTTGCTTTATTTCCTCCACCATTTTCTGTAGTACAAAAATTACTTTGCATGAATATTAGTAAATACAAATATCTAGTTAAATACAAAATCATTGTGAATTTTAATGCTATTTTTCCTCCGTCTCCTATTACCCTACTTCTTATATTCTGTTCAATTTGATCAATCTTATAAATATTTTCCATCAAAACTCTCAGCATATCTATAAAAAGAATAATATACGTTTAATATCTTATACAAAACAACGGGTCGTATTCATAGTCAAACTTAGTTAAGAACTAAAAGTTAGTTACAGCTTTTTGACATAATTTTCTATTTGCTATCTGTCAAAAAAACTTCAGCTAACTTTATGTACCAACTAATGGGCTAATTAAACTTCCTTAACCCTAACATCATAGTCGTAACCATATCCATATCCATAACCATCTCCAATATGAGCGATTAATGGTGCCTTAAGCTAAAAATCGTGAAAATTTCATAAAAATGAAGAAAACGCAAACAATTACAAACATATTCCACAAAAAATAAGTCTCTTAGTCATAACGTATCCAAAACAATGAATAAAATCTACAAAAAGTTCATTGCGCTGGTGGGCTTGTCTGTACCGTATCTAATGTTTGCTTTTTGACGAATTTCCTTTGTGCAATCCTGTGATGGCTGAGTTCAACCGCCTTTCTCATTCCTTTTCCATACGATGCATATCCTTGGTGTATGAATACATCTAATAACGTACCAAAAATCAATATAAGACTACAGCTTATACATCTCTCTTTATAACGTCTTACCGCGAAGATATGTCTCGAACAAGGAAAGCTTTTCGATACTTTTCTTTCCAGCTGCTCCCGCCCAGTTGTACACTTCCATCAACGTGTCACTAAAAATTTCCTTTAATACTAGGGGTATGTCCTCGGAATGCCCTTAATTTTGAACAGATGAGCGTTCTAAAATATGAAAGCGAAATTAAATTATGGTAAAAGAGAACTTTATGGGAATGAAAGATGATGCTCCGGCCAAGAAAGTGTTTCTATCGGAACCCGCCTATGGAAGGAGAGGTAGAGGGCGGCCCCCACTGCGTTGGAAGGACCAGGTGGAAAACGAAATAAACTCCCTTGGTGTGACCAATTGGCTCCGGTTGACGGAGCGAAGGAGCGACTGGCGCGCCTTGTTGAACGGGCGTAACCGTTTAGACGGTTAAGCGCCAATTAAGTAAGTAAGTAAAAGAGAACTTTTTGAATCAAATTACTATTGCTACAGCATACTCCTCTACCTTCAATCTTCAATCCACCCTTAGAACCTCTAATATATTCTGAAGAGGCAATACGCTGGCAACTTCATCCATGTACTTGTCTCTGACTTCCCTAGTAATTTTGCACACAGAGCTTTCCACCTTTTTCAGCGCCACCTTGCACTCTCGCATTAAGTGCTGTTGCGCCAAAACTTCACTCTTCGGTACTGCCTGTTTAAAATGAAGGTTTATATATATTTTAACAAGAAACGATTGGATTATCGTGGTTACAAAACATTATATACTCAACTGTGAGCTTTAGAAACAAAGTACTTTGGTTGAGATATGGTCAGTACCTTTTTTCATCGTTATCAGGCCAATTCTCAATTTTTTCTCGGGGAGATTTTTCCCGTTCTCTATACAAAAATGGTTGAGGATGGCAAATTTTTGTATGGAGAACGGGAGAAATCTCCCCGGGAAAATGATTGAGAATTGGGCTGTATATTTAAGATAATAATGTATCGTTAGGCGAATGAAACTAATATTTTCTGTGTGCATAGCAAAGATAAGTATATACACAAAAAAGCCTAAGCCATTAGAGAGATAATGAAGCGAAAAGTAAAATTAACTGAATAAAAACAATACTTACTTCTTGCTTTATTTCCTCCACCATTTTCTGTAGTACGCTTTTATAGCTGAGTGTACTTTGCTAATTTTAAAGAATATAAAAAGTACCTTGCATGAATATTATAAAATACAAATATCTAGTTAAATACAAATTCATTGTGAATTGTAATACTATTTTCCTGCGTCTCCTATTACCTTACTTCTTACATTCTGTTCAATTTGATCCATCTTATAAATATTTTCCGTCAAAACTCTCAGCATATCTATAAAAAGAATAATATACGTTTAATATCTTATAAAAACAGTGGGGCGTATTCATAGTCAAACTTAGTTAAGAACTAAAAGTTAGTTACAGCTTTTTGACATAATTTTCTATTTGCTATCTGTCAAAAAAGCTTCAGCTAACTTTATGTACCAACTAAAGGGCTAGTTAAACTTCCTTAACCCTAAAATTATAGTCTTAACCATACCCATATCCATAACCAACTCCAATATGATCGATTAATGGTGCCTTAACCTAAAAATCGTGAAAATTTCATAAAAATGAAGAAAAGGCAAACAATTTGAAACATATTTCACAAAAAATAAGTATCTTAGTCAAAACGTACCCAAAAAAATGAATAAAATCTACAAAAAGTTATTAAATTCACCAACTCAAATATTTTAAGGTTATGGATATGGCGAGAAACCAAAAACCAATGGTTGGCTATGGTATGGTTATGGCGTTAGCGTTATGATATGGCACCATTAATCGATTACATTGATGTCCATAAGGTGGGGTTGATCAGCTGTTTTATCTGGTTATGGTTTTATGGTTATAAGTCACCATTAATTGGAACATAAATTCCATCTATGAATATGCCCCAATATGTAATATACGTCACAGCTATCTAACCGATAGCTTTCTTGTTGGGCATTGAAAACGATAGAAGTCAGCTTATCAAGCTGCTTTTGCATATATCTACCTTTGGCTAAAATATTCGTGCAAGCTTAAGAGACATTTAGGAATAAATAAAACGTTACTATTGATTAACTTGGTGTATAGATTAATTAAATAACTCTAACCCATATCAAAGTGGATGTGTGACAGTTCTCAAGCCAAAAAAAAGAGAACCACTTTTGTTATAATGCAAAATAAATACATTTTGCATTGAATTGTTAGAAATGGGGTGCCCTACACGGCAAATTTCTTTGTGATTATTATATCTGGTTATGCTATAAAATTCTTGGAAAGTGCAGCGACGTTAGGTTAGGTTGCGAGAGCTGAGCTGGACACAATGGTAACCGCTCCCTACTTAGGCCACCAATGGGCCCATTGTAATACCCAGGCCCGTCGAGAGGGGGAGGGGTGGCGGGATTCCCCCCGGGCTCGGGCTTTCTCAGTGGGCCCGCAATTTAGAGGTACTTAGACATTTTTTTTTAATTCAGGAGAGTCTTTAGTTGTTCCATTTGCAAATTTTAAGCCGAAATTCAAATTCAACGAATATTTATAACGATTTTTTGCCTGGGCCTGAGGAGACAATAAATACATCAAACAAAAATGTGTTTCTCAGGGGGCCCGCGATTTAGAGGTACTAAGATATTTTTTTTTTTATTCAGGAGAGTCTTTAGTTGTTCCATTTGCAAATTTTAAGCCGAATTTCAAATTCAACGAATATTTTTAATGATTTTTTGCCTGGGCCTGAGGAGACAATAAAACATCAAACAAAAATATGTTTCTCAGGGGGGCCGCGATTTAGAGGTACTAAGATATTTTTTTTTAATTCAGGAGAGTCTTTGGTTGTTCCATGTGCAAATTTTAAGTCGAATTTCAAATTCAACGGATATATATAATGATTTTTTGCCTGGGCCTGATAAGACAATAAAACATCAAACAAAAATGTGTTTCTCAGTGAGCCCACGATTTAGAGGTGCTAAGATATTTTTTTTTAATTCTGGAGAGTCTCTAGTTGTTCCATGTGCAAATATTAAGACGAATTTCAAAAGCAACGAATATTGATAATGATTTTTGCCTGGGCCTGAGGAGACAATAAAAACATCAAACAAAAATTTGTTTCTCAGGGGGCCCGCGATTTAGAGGTACCAAGATATTTTTTTTTTAATTCAGGAGAGTCTTTAGTTGTTCCATGTGCAAATTTTAAGCCGAATTTCAAATTCAACGAATATTTATAATGATTTTTTGCCTGAGCCTGAGGATAAAAAAAAACATCAAACAAAAATGTATGATTACATGAATCCGAAATCGTAAAATTTTCGTGGTGACACTGATGAAAGTTCATCTTCAAAAAGTCTTCCAACAATACCACCAACTCTGTTTCAAAGTTCACATTACTGAAACGACTTCGACATCGGTACCGTGAATAATGAGTTTATGCGATCTGAAGAAGTCAACGAAATAATTCGTCGAGGTCATCAAAAGTGTCGTATTATTTTTTCTCGTGATTGTCATGACGAGGCATTTCCTACCTCGTTGTTAAACAGAATCTTGTCAAATGGAAAGTGGAAGGTGACTGGTTGCTGTGGAGTGCCAGTAGCAATGCTTTTTATTGCCTAGCATGTCGTCTGTTAAGCACCAATACTTTAAATCGACCTAAAATTTGTTTTGCGGATATTCGAAATTCCAGGTATGGAAGAAGCTATACGTTAAACTGCCATCACACGAAAATACTCAAGATCACATTAAATGTTATATTCAATGGCGATCTTTACAAAATCTAATTCAAAACGAGGCTACAATTGATACACTTATCAATGAACAGCTAATCACTGAAACTCAAAAGAGGAAAGAAATTTTATATAGAATCTTGGACACTATTTTATTTTTGGGTGAAAGAGGCCTAGTTTTCAAAGGCGGAAGTATATATCTTGGTGAACGAAACAATGAAAATTTTTTGGGCATCTAAGATCTCATAATCCACTGGTCAGAAAATCGCTGATCTAAATTGCCGTCCTCTAGGTAAACATAAAATCCCATTAAAAGATTGGCGTGCACAAGGGTACGATAACGGCGCCAATATGAAAGGAGCTTACAACGGAGCACTGCGTCAAATTCTTGACAAAAACTCGAATGCTGATTACTCGCCTTGTGCAACCCACAGTCTCAATTTATGTGGTGTTGATGGTGCATGCTGATGTTGTACGGCTGCATTCTACTTTCTTCGGAGTTGTACAAAAATGTTTTGCTATTCTCAGCAGCGATGCGACATCCTCAAAAAAATGTACCACACTCTCTTCATAGTCTTTCAGACAAAAGCCAAATTTGACTGCGCAAGCATAGAGATGTTACCGGCATTCTCAAGTAAATTAACAAGTTCGAATGTATCTGGATGTCCTAAATTTGGGTCAAAGTACTGACTACGATTAATGAAAGAAACGTCGTACTCCATCCAAGCTAGAGGCGCCACCATAGATGTTGAGGTCCGACATCTAGATGCCTTATTAGCTTCTTTGAATTTGAGCAGGAATCATTGGGAAACAATTTTCAAACGAATGCAAAACAGTTGCTATTCAATATCTCGCCAAAGTTTCCGGACATTTGAAAGAGAACACCCAAAAGACGTTCTGAAGATAATTTAAATGAGATGATTACGGATGATTCAGAGTCTGATTTTAAAAACGATACATTCCTGGTGATCGTTGATTCAGTCACTGGCATTACTGAATGATTTGCAGCTATGGGAAATTTGAGCGAGACGTTTTCGAAAAATACAAGTCGGACGTTTCTCAAAGCTTACAATGCGAAATAATTCACTTGAAACGCATTTACGAAGCACATTTTGATAAAGGTCTGTCACCATTGGAATTGCTGAATGCCATCTACATATGTTCAAAATCTGTATACGATTTTCCCCAACATTTGTATTTTTTTATGTATCTTTTGCACTATACCTGTCACTGTAGCTAGTGCAGAAGGTTCCTTCAGCATCCTTTCAAAAATCAAAAACTTTCATAGATCGTGTTCATCTCAAGAGCGAGTTTCATCACTTGCCACGCTTTGTGTTGAATCCGTTTTGGTAAGACAGTTAAATTTTGATATTATTATAAAAATTTGGCAAAGAAAAAAAGCAAGTAAAGCCACTCTTTGATATCCGAACTTTCTATATTGAATAATTAAAATTTATAATCATCATTAAATTTATCAGATATTAATTAAAATGTTATCAATAACTAGAAGAGATTATTTGAAACAATATGTGGCTGTTAAAAGAGAATTTTATTTCCACGTTACAATAAAATAGTATAAATAGTAAATATTCTGCGATAATTTTATTGTCAGCTCTTAGTCTAAAAATCATGTAGTTGATGTGGCAAAAAATTTGTTTCATGTAATCCATCAATAATGATTCATGAATGAGACGTCATTAATTCAAGTTAATCAAATGTTTTAGTGGTTTTTTTATATAAGGCCCATAAATTGTTTAGTCCCGGGCCCGGATTATCTCTCTACGGCCCTGGTAATACCCTATACGGTCTCAAAGAAGACCCCTACCCTGCCTAAAGTGGGTCAAACCACTTCGTGGAATTTATATATTTTGCTAGAGTCTTGACTTCATAGCCAGAGACCTCAGCAAGGTCATGTAGAAAAGGTTTACCAAGGATGGCCAACCTACGCCTACTAAACGCTGGACAATGACAGAGAAGGTGCTGGACACTCTCCTCCTCTTCTGTACATCTGCAGCTGCGACATTTGTCGAAGGTCGTCACCTCCATTCTAGCACCAGGCGTGCCTATTAAACAATGCCCTGTTAGAATCCTTATCACGGAAGATAGAACTGATTTGTTAAAAATCAGAAGCGCTCTTGTGCGCCCGTTGTCTTATAAGGGCCAGGTTAGCCTGGATGTCTCACACGATGATATGGCTGACCATAGTCCATTTGCAATTGTATAGTGCTTGTGTTCACACGAAGCCTGAAAGTGGCCATGGGTATACCTACCGAATCATTTCCCGGAAGGATATGGTCGGTGGTGCCTCTTCTGGCCAGCTCGTCTGCTCTGCAGTTGCGTTCAATATCCCTGTGCCCAGGTACACATATAAGGCTGATACTGAAGTGCTGAGCCATCTCGTTAAGAGATCTGCGGCATGCAGTGACCGACTTTGCGTTATCGACGAATGAGTCCAGGGCCTTTAATGCGGCCGGGCTGTCTGAGAAAATAAACACTCGTTTACCATCCTTAGGCATAGAACCGAGATGATTGCCAGCATTTCCGTTTGGTAAACACTACAGCGATCTGGTAGGCGAAAACAGACCTCTGGACCCAGATCCGGCGAAAAGAGCTCTGCTCCCACCCTCCCGTCAAGCTTAGAACCATCCGTGAATATGTTGATGGCACCCGGTACCGTATGTTGTCTTGTATTCCAGTCTTGTCGCGATGGTATATATATACTATAGTTTTTAACGAAGACGTTCTTTGGCGTGCAGTAGTCAGCGCGTACCGGTATTTGGACTGGGCCTATGATTGTGGCGTGTCCACTAGATCCATTTGACCAGAGACCTGTTTCCCTTACCTGTTTCTTTATCTTTCTTTAAAGCAATATCGAAAGAGCCTAGCTTGGAAGGTTTGTGAATCGACGAACTTACATCGTGCCTTCCTTTCAACCTTAAAAACAGCTGTTGCAATATTTGATTTGGTTTTCTTACTATTTTTTTTAAAAATTGCACAAAATTTTCAAACCTGTAAGCAGAAAAGGAATCTAAAGGACCAAGATTTTTTACACATTCTGAAAAGTGTAATAAACCATGAATGTTGAAAGTAACGCTTTCTTCCCCGAACATTACACTGAACTGCGTGACGAAATGCTCTAATATATCTTGGGCAATATCAACCTCAGACCTAAACAACCTTTCATTTCAAAGAATTCAAGCGCCGGTATGTAGTAGCAGGAAAAGGAAGTACAACTCACTACTAATGCAGTCTTTTAAACCAAAAAATGCCAGTGTGTAGCAGGAACTGTCTGAATTCCCCAGCGGGTTAGGGGGTTAGAATATACCCGACGTAAGTATGCCTGTCATAAGAGGCGACTAAAATACCTTCAGGCTGCCAGCGCAATATACAGCTTCCCCAAACCCAATTGTCAACATCACCTATGCGCGTCGAATCCTCTTTCATTAACACACAAGGATCTGGCGACCTCAACCTTCTCATGGAACTTGGGGTGGGGAGGGAGGGATGGCCTGAAGGTTTAATGTGGCCATATAAATTGTTCCCGAGATGGTGGGGCTAGCACCTTAATGGTGCTGTGTTACCGGAGCTCCGGCAACATCTGCAGATCCGGTACATCTGTATCCGGCAAAAGACCATCACATCGATAACACTCCCCAAAGCGTTCGGAGTGCAACCTTATCGCTACAACAAAAACTGTCTGAATTCCGTTGCTTTCCACCGACTAACTTCATCTAAACTTCTCGCAGTACGACAGATTTCGGACGGAAGGTAATTCGAAATAAATTTAATATTTTCATTTATCTTTCGGATATTTGCGACACCTAAATCTACCAAATGCATATAGTCTAGTGGAAACTGAGAAATTATTTTAAAGCCGGCATCTTCTAAAACGGTTTTCTGTTGCCTGAATTGAGTACTGTGTTGAGACACTTGATCTCTTTTCTCAAAACGTATATCTGTCCTGGGTACACCAGACGTTGTGGGTAAATATACTTTCCCATCCCAGTCACCCCCTAGATAACACCTGGGGCATCCATGTTTGGCATTAAATGACATAACACCACTAACAAACGCCCTAGCTGGGGAGTCGCAAATGAACACACACATATCAAATCTTAACAACACTTTATTGGGACCGACAGCAATACCGTTTTCTCGCAGAGATTTTGCCTCTGAAGCGAACGTAGCCATAAAATCATTAATGTTTTCAGACTTTTTAAAACCTGGGAAGCTAGATATAACAAAAGAATCAACACTAGGAAAATGTACTAGTGCTCCAAGAATAGGCCATAAAACTTGACCTGAACTGTTGAATAGTTTCAGCCTCCAAAAATGAAAGTTGTTTAGAAACAAGTTGATCTTGTATACCAAAGTACAAAAATTACCATTTGGCATAGATTCCACACTGACTTTTTCTCGAAAGTTGTCTAAAAGAGTTTTGGCACACAACGGCACATCCTTTATCCCGCCCTTTTGGAGTGCCAGAAGAAGTTCATCTATAACATTATAAGGAACTTTAAAATCTATGGTCCAACTTCTTAGTAAGTCGTTCAGATCCGTACCTGCACCCTGTTCTACATAATAAGCAAAATGCCTTCCTTTCATATTATTTTTTATTATAAAAACCTTTATTTTATTTATTAAATAATTAATTTAAAAATCACGTAGCGCTCTGAAATTGAGCGATAGTCAATTACAAATCAGGTGATCCAATCATATTGGAATTTTGACGTCTATGCAGAAGATATCACACATAGTTATCATTCACAATGCCTTTAACCACTCAGCCATATGAATGCCCGCTGTTCGCTTTGCAATTGGTCTCTAAGTGTTGCCTTTGTTGTTATTAATTTTATTCACTATGTAGGTAGACTTGCTCATATTGCTTTATACAATGGTTTTTGTTATTGATATTAGAGAAAAATGTTACTAAGCTTTTAAGCGCGCTTAAAAGTGCCACACCATTAGGATTAAAACAGCATATAGAATTATATCTACCCACATGGTGAATAACAATAAAGGCAACACTTAGAGACCAATTGCAAAGCGAACAGCGGGGAATTCATATGGCTGAGTGGTTAAAGGCATCTGCCTTTATACTGGCATGAATGTTGGAGATTCGAGTTCAATATTCAGCGCCCAAAAAGCTAGCAGTTTGTAAACTTTGCAATTTTGCTCTAATAGCAATAACAAAAACCATTGAATAAAGCAATATGAGTAACGTTTTTTATATATATAAATATAAAAGTGGTTTCAATCTGCACAAGTATCTTAATGGTGGACCATCAACGGCGATAATACTCCCTTCGGGGAGTGTCTTTATCGTTAAAATAACAACAACAATATGGGCGAGCATCTCCACTCGTCATATCTACGAACTAGCCGCAGTGTTTTTCTCATAAACGGTATGGGGGAATTTTTTTCTACACGTGATGGAAGTAAATCTAAAGAAGCTCTTTCTCTGTAGAAATGGGTTAAGCTATCAAAATGCGTACATACATACATACATACATGCATACAACGGTCGACACTCCCCTAAACCCTCGGGTAGTGCTTTGGTGACGGTGAACTTAAAAAGAGTGAAGTTATTGACATGGAAAAACGAGCCTTAAAAACACAAATAGAAACACTTACATTTGATTATAAGAAGTTACAGCGCGAACATGAAGAATTTATAGAAGATCAACAAAAACACGCTACCAACAGAACTAATGAAATTTATTTATTTAAAGTCGACGCAAACACAAAGCGGTCGGCTAAATATTGTAAAAGAACAGATATATATGTAAATACAAAGCCAGCCTTAAAATTAATGAGTTTAAAAGAGATATATAGAAAATTAATATGTTATAAAAATTTTAAAAATTGCATAAGAAAAAATACAATAAAAATATCAGGCTAAACCTAAGAGCATGGCAGTATGTAAAGCGGCAAACGAACATTCAAAGCCAATACAGTTATATAAATCATTGTAACGTGAGCACCAATGACGCAAGGGACTATTTCTGGCAAAATTTTGGCGGCATAGAGGTATATGAAAAGGCAGAAAATGTCTGGAGGCCCTAGTAGGAAAAGCAAAATTTAGTTGACTCATTAGGTCAGGGGAGTAAATCACGCCGATGATTAGCTTGTGAATGAACATAACGCCGAGTAATACTCTACGATTCACTAGAGATGGTAAATTAATTAGAAGAAGCCTATTCCTGTATGGTGGAAGATGAGTACTTGATTCCCAGTTGAGACCTCGTAATGTAAAAACTAAAAACTTTTTCTGGACCACCTCAATCCGATCTATATGGCTTTGATAGATTGGAGACCAAACAAATGAGCAGTACTCGAGAATAGGACGTATCAGCAAGGTATAAAGAATCTTGATGAAATTAGGGTCATCAAACTCTATAGCCCAACGTTTGATAAATCCTAGTACACCAGTTGCTCTGTTTACAGTGGTTGAAATATGTATGGTAAAACGTAAATTCGGATCAAAAATAACACCTAGATCAAATACAACAGATATCTGCTCCAAAGGGTTGCCGTTACGTATATAAGATGTCAGGACCGGCTTCACCCGGTGACATGTCATTTGCTTATATTTAGAGCAATTCAAAAAAAATTAAATTTGCAGTACACCAGCTTTGAAATGAGTCAAGATCGGCCTGAAGCTGATCAAAATAGGACAAGTTTGTAGGCGGATACAAAAACTCTTGAATGTAATATAACCTGTGGTAAGTCATAAATGAACAGGGTAAAAAGTAATTGACCCAAATGGCTACCCTGGGGCATGCCAGAAGTTTCATCAATCGACCTTGAAATATTGTTTTTTAAGAAAACTCGTTGCGTCCTATTTTCAAGATAACTTCAAATACAACTTAAGAAAGGTGTTCGAAAGCCCAGAAGATCAAGTTTGTGAACTTAGAGCTCGGGATTAACAGAGTGAAATGCTTTACATCCGTTTGTTTCAAATCTAAAAAACCATTCATAACAAAAGACATAAATTCAAGCAAGTTGGCTGAGAGCTTAGCTATGCCTATGTAGTTCTCAATATTAGACCTACTACCTTTTTTATGCAAAGGTATAATAAACGATTGTTTCCAAATAGATGGGAATGATGCGGATTCCGGAGACAGTTTAAATAATTTAAAGATAGGCTCAGATAAGCTGACAGCACAGTACTTAAGTACACAACTAGGCACACCATCTGGACCCGGTTAATATATCGGTTTCAATGCAAGAAGACTATGAAGAACAAGTCTTTATCAATAAATGGGTTTAAAATATTACTAGAACTTTCCAAACCTTATGGATAAACATCAGACTGGACACATTGGGATTAATAGTTTGAATTCAGCAAATAAATCTACGATTTAATGATCAGAATTTGCGTTTTTGCACCCATAAATAAAACTAGATGAAAAACCAGTAGTTTTCCTTTGGAATTAACAAATCTGTAGACAGGTTTCGGGTTACTAATAAATTGGAATTTGCAGCATGGTAAGTAACTTTTATAATATTGCTGGTTATGACGATGTAAATTGGAGCGCGACATTAAATATTTAGAAAAATCCATAGCTTTTCCATATGGTAATAGTCTAGCTGAGGGTTCGACTGCTAATACGCTACCAAAAATATCAAGAGAGGTGTCAAACGACGCGTATTGTCATCAGTATTAATAATCCGAAGGCGGAAAATAAAAATATTAACTCGTTTAAAAGATATTAACGAAAAACCGAAAAGAGACCCGCGGGTACCTCCGAAACCGGGGGTCGGATCTATAGTATTTTTGCGCAGAACACCTTTCTGAGTTGGCGGCCTTCGGCCGCGCTTATAAAATATACCCCTGGGCTACGCCATGCCAAGTCCAGGTGTGTGGTATAACCGTGGCTACCGCCACGGTGATGGACAATTTTTTTTGTGGGTACAAACACAACAACAACCACATGGAAATCGCCAACTTCAACTGCAAATATCTCCGGACAGAGATAAAATTTTTCTTTTCCGCCTTCGGATTATTGTTCTCGAGATTAATACGCGTCTTTTGACACCTCACTCGATACTTTTGGTAGCGTATTAGCAGTCGACCCCTCAACTAGACTATTACCTTCCATATATTTTGAAACGCTTATAGAGTCTAGATTTAATATTATCAAGTAGAGTTGTGCTTTTTCGTTCATTTCAGAGATTCGGTTCTTTCGTTCTTTTTCTGATGAACAAACAAGTTGTTCTTTTTGTTCATCTGTTCCTTTTTTTAAGCAAATTTGTTCACTGCTGCTCGCACCCAAGAAAAAAGCCAACAAGTATAGATGGGGGTGTGTATGCAGCAATGCTTTGTGTAGGTATATTTAAATGTGGTATGAATAAATAAGTCAATATATATATGTATAATTAACTTCAAAAGAGGTTACACATTTCTGAAGATCCAGAAAATTGAAAGAGTACAGACAAAAATTGTAAATATGAACCTTTCAAGTTTAATAAATGTAATAATTAGTTTCTTACAAAAGATGCTTTTCATAAATAGTCCATACATATATTGTTGTAGCAGTGCCACACACAAAGATGATCACACATATCTGTAGTGTAAGTGGCATCATCGACAAGCGTGCTCTCTGTGAATTTCAACGTATGTATGTATGAATTTACAATGTTCGCGAACGAGAAGAGGGAAAGAATAGCATTAGATAAAACGACCTAAAAGAACAAATGAACTAAAAGAACAAATAGAACCGAAATCGAAGATCTAGTTCACTTGTTCAGTTGAGAGACCCGTTCAGTTGAACAAGTTCAGAACGAAACGACCCAACTCTATTATCAAGTCTGAATAGTTGCCTTGAGAACCAAGGTGGTTTACCCATGGTAGTACTGGAATAACGAAAGGGAACACAGCTTTCAAAGAAAGCATCAAGAGAGCTATAAAACAGGAATGTCGCTATTTCTACTTCTGTACACGCGTAAAGACTCAACCAGTCATGGGCAGTAATCAATTTATTGAGCTCACTAAAATTCGTCTTTGAAGAACATCTCGAACCGGGTCGGGAATACGCTTTAGGAACATCGAGCATTACAGGTTGAACAACATCCAGTACTGTCCTAAGCGTAGAATGTAGAGGGTCTTCAGGCAGGGATAATGGGGGAGTTCCCGTTAGAGTAATACCCACAGAGTCTTCTGTAAACACCAAGTTTAAGATTTTGCTTTTGAAATTTAAAATATTATTCATTTGGAGAAGAGATGTATCTAGCAGACTATTTAAAAACTCGTGCTGAGTGGTGGGAGTCATGAAATTTGAGTCGATGGTATTGATCCAATTTACTGATGATAAATTGAAATCACCAAGAACTACTAGGCGGTCTTTTTCTCGCAATTGCGAGTACAAAGTACAAATAACAGTGCTATGATATGTATAAACGTGTATATCCGATCGTGGCGGTATATACGAGCAGCAGATAATGAAACTAAAATTGGGCAATGCAAGCTTTACTGCTACGAATTCAATGTCAGTTGTGATGTCCAATAGCATCAACTCAGATGGAAGCTTCGAGTCAACAGCAGTAAGGATACCACATTCTCTAGGTTCACGATCAAGTTCAGAGTTAATATTATCAGCTTTTAACCAGGTTTCAGTGAAAGCTATAACTTGAGAAGTAAAAATAAACTATTCAGAAAAAGGTACTTAATTTCGATCTTAGGCCGTGAACATTTTGGTAGTTGATGGTTATTTTTTCACTGTTTCCGCAGAGATTTTTATTTTTTTTGAAGTTCTAGCGGCGTTTGGCTTTTATGTAAACAAAGGCACAATTGAATGTTTCGGCCAGAATGAATATCCAGAAACTCTATCAAAATAAGCGTCTGGCACTGATATTTTATATGATGAAATGTTCCTATCATAACTAAAATTAAATTTATACACGCCTGTTTTAATAGGTTGTGGAAGATCTAGCTTATCTTCTATATACTTAATAATATCATTTTCCTTAAGCGAGGCATGAAGACGTGATACAAAAATTGCCCAGCGAGGCGTCACGGCAGTCACCTGCTTGGTTCCGCAGTATAAACATTAGGCAAGCGCGCAGCAGCGGAAGTTGAATCACCACCTATGTTGGTGGAATTGGAAGCAGCAATGCCATTAATGGTTATTATATCATTAACAGCAGTAATTTCAACTTGAGTGTTAGCAGCAGCATTTACTGCTGTATTATCGTGAGAAGTCTTGTTGACTTTACCAGTCGCTTTTACAGCCAAGGGGGTAGGGCGGAAATTGTTGGCAATATCAGAATTAGTGTTAACAGCAGTAGAAGCACTGTTACCTGTACCCACAGTCCAATAAACATCGTGTATTGATTACAATCGTTAAAAACGAGCCATAATTGGCTTACAATATATTCATGTAGAAACATGCATTGGTCCATTGCTGCATAACAGTGAAGTATAATGATAAGTACTCCAGTGGACCACATGATCCAGCGATTTTTGCAGGGTAATAGTGGCAGCGTTAGCGTCGGCTTTGGTTGTGTTATCAGTAGTATTTGAATTATCATTTACGTTCATACTTGACAGCACGGGGCGATATTCAAGGCAAAAGCATTGAGTAAAGGAGATCGACCAATAAAACATTGGCACAGTGGGTGCGTCTGGCCTAGTGTGGGAGTGAAGGAACCAGACACTGGTAATGTTTGTGGTAGATACGCGCAATTGTAAATTTGTTGATTGAATTCGCTGCACTAAGCGGACTACCACCATTATGTAGTTTATTCTCTCTAACCGACATTGCCTGCAAGCACTTTAATTTGTTTTTGTTGATCAATTCGTGTTTTGAATTATTTGTTTGTTTATTTCAATGTCGTATTTTAGGCCATCAATTTGCACAGATAAATCCTTGAATCATAGCTCAAACGCAGTCAAAATAGATTCAAATTCAGATTTAAGGGAAACCAATATGTTTTCATAAGCTCTACTGAGTTTTTCATGTGCATTTAAACACTCATGGCACATATAATTAATTTTGCGGTTTTTTACTAGTAAACCCACATCATACTCGGATATAATGCCTTCCCAGCAGGTGCGATGAAATATTTTTTTGCACCACGAAGTTATCTTTTTTTATAAATGCTTATCGCATTTAAAACAATAGCTATCCATTCTTATTTTTAAAAAGTTAGGAGTCACAACAGGAAGAGTAAAAAACTAAAAACACGGAGCAAGCAAAAACACATCTGCATACTTCCGTTTTATGCTTAGAAATAGCAGAATTCACTGCCAATGTAATACAGTTCCAAACAGAAAGAGTTGCATTGAATAAAGTGAAAAGAAAGCTATACAACTACCCTTCAAGACGGAGATGTCTAGTTCACCCACACATTCAAAGCTATTTTCGCTCTCCACTAACATTTCATGCTGTCATCGAAATGACAGTGTCATCTTTAATGACAATTTATTAATTAATCCGGGAAAACATTGGAATGAAAAAAAATATAAGGTAACATTTTACAAGACGGTGCACCACCTAATTTTTATCTAAAATTATCAAAGGTGGTATCAGAAGACGCGTCTCGACCTCGGTTTTTAGAATCCAGAAGCGAAATTAAAATTTTTATTTTTTATGTTTATAGATGGACCAATTTATAATTTTTCTGTTTGCTGGGTTGAGCACATATGATCAAAAAGCAAAACACAGTTGTTGTTTTTTCCCGACGCGTCTCTACGTTCTTTTTTCACGTCATCTTCTGGGGATTTCATTAATGATAAATATGCAGAAATAATATACATATTACCATTTTGATACTTTTTTATAACACTTTCTAACAATAAACATGAAACTGACACATCATAAAATTTTTTTATTTACTTACATTAATTGTACATAATTAAATTAACTATTACACTTTATTTTAACAAATATAAACAGTTCGCACTTGAATTTTTGTTTACTTTGATTTACATCTCTGAATAACAGCTGAGTAGACGCTGCTGATATTGTCAAAGTCTTCTTTGAAATTTAGTGTGTTGTGTGTTTGTTGTTATATTCCTATGCTTTCAAGAGACATTCTCGTTTTTTCTCTTTTTTCGATATATAATACTTCAACATTTGAGAAGTCCGCTACGTGATTGCTCTTTGTTAAGTGATGAGCTAAACCGGTGTTCGTTTTTTTGTTTGCTGCGTCTTTTTTGTGTTCATTAATAAGTATACCCAGTTGTCGTTTGGTTGTGCCAATATAAAATTTTCCACATTTATCATCATCGCGACCATTGCATGTTATTTTATAAACCACATCATTTTGTTGATCTTTTGGGATTGGGTCTTTAATTTTTGTAAAAATATAATTAAGTGTGTTGTTCGGCTTGTGTGTGTAATTAATGTTTTTGTTGTTCTATGTAGTATTTGATTGTCTGTAAGACCCGGTATGTATGTTACACCGATGTATTTTTTGTTGGTGCTGTCCGGCGGTAAATTGTCGCGTTTTTGACTAATTCTGTTTATTGTGTTTTGAATTAGTCTATCAATGAGGGTGCTTGGTAGCTATTTTTGAATAATATGTTCTTTATTTTTTCCATGTTTTCCTCAATGTACTGTTCATCACTGAGTAGCGCTACTTTTCTAATCATACTTGTTGTCGTATTAATTCTGCATATTTATCATTAAAGAAATCCCCAGAAGATGACGTGAACATCGAGACGCGTCGGGAAAAAACAACAACAACTGCGTTTTTACTTTGGACCATATGTGCTTAACCCAGCAAACACAAATATTATAAATTGGTTCATCTATAAACATAAAACTTATAGATCGGCAAGCAAATCCGAAACAAAAATCCAACAATCAATCATAAACATGAAAAAATTTTTTAGACACATCAGAACAAACTACAATGAACAAATACAATACATTATCAAACAATTCAATAAAAAATCTAAAAACATCGCGAAACATAAATATAGACTTAAGTTAATGAGGTGGGTTTGGTCAAAGTCTGAGATATGCTCAAGTCAATCCGGAGTCGGATGGAGGTCCCACTTCCCCCACCTATATAAATACACAGTAAATTAGTGTTTTGATTTCGAATACACACACACACACGTGGCTCTAAGGCTAGAATATCCACAACATTGAATCCAGTAGAGAGAGAGAGGGAGATGTTCCCTAGGTAGTGTCGCTGAGAATATTGCGATCCAAGGACGGCGGTTCTCCGCAGGGAGAGATAGATTACTAGCTAACGGTGCTCAGATGGTGATGACGGTGGCTCTCGCCAAGGGGTGATAGCGGCGGTAGTAATAACGGCGGTAGTTATGATCACGCCCGAAGAGAGAGTACTGAATGACGGTGGCTTTCGCCAAGGGATGATAACGGCGGTAATCCGATGGCTCGGCCGACATGTGGGTATATGTGTTCGTTGATGTTTTTATTATTATAATGATTTTTTTTTCTTTTTCAACAATAATGTGTACATTTGATTTGTGTTTAAATTTACATTGCAAGTACGAAATTCATTTTAAATTTACATTTCAAGATTAAGTTATATACATATGTACACTTTTAAATTACATTTTAAAATTAAGGTATGTACATTTCATGTATATAAAACTTATCAAACTAGGTCGGATTTGCTTCTCCTTAGCAAGCGAATCGTACCATCTTGGAGTGTCCTTTCAGCTTGATTATGGCGTGATCTTCGTCCACCCTACGCGCCGTGATACACCCTTTGCGTTTTAGCCATAGTCCGGACGAAGAAGACTGGGCCCCAGAATGTCTTAACGTCCAGTATTCGGGGCTTAGCCTCTTTTGTTCGTGCCTCTCTCGGTTCGACGAAGTTGCGGTTAAAATTTATTTCGGCGGTTGATGTGTGTGTTGATTTGTGTTGGGCCGTATTTATGGCGAACACTATTTATGGTAGTTCCTGGTACCAGTTCCAATGGTCTTGTTTCGTACGTTGTGCCACTCTTCTTTTGATAACGCGATTAACGCGTTCGGTAGGATTTTTGTTGGAGGCATCGCTACGGTAAATCGGTGGGTGATGTTATGATCCCTCAGGATCGTTGACGGGGCGTTAGTGACGAGTTGCTCACCATTATTGCTGAGGAGGATGGCCGGGTAATAACATTGTCTTTGTGGTGTGTTGTGTCTGTGTTCTGCGGCAGTGTATGGCCCCTATAGGTGTTCGCTCTTTCGCTCTTCGTTGAGGTATTCCGCTTCCCTTATGTAACGCAGGGTTGCGGGTGCGTTTGCCTTCGTTCAACCGGCTGGGGTAAGGGGCTTTCCATCCAGTGAGACCGTAATATTGCGCTTTTCCAAAAAGTCCATAGCCAGGTTAAATTCTCGGCCAAATTAGGGATAACAGATACCAACGTACTGGCTGTTTGACCATTGTATTTGACCTTGACCGGGTAGGATCGGGTGGTCGCAATGAATGATTGGACGGCGAGTTGCACGTTGCGACGATTGGATAACGGTGGAACCTTTCGTCGTTTCAGATGCCTTCTTACGGCTTCAATAATGTATGTCACGGTGGCCCCGTGTCGATCAGGGCGCGGCACATTAATCCTTCGATGGACACTTGTGTGTAAAATCGTCCGTCGTTCCCCTTCCCTTTGGCTACGGATGATAATAGTGCGGGTGTTATCGGTTCATTCCGTAGCATGCACAATCCCTGGAGATCGTTCCATCCCGGCCGCATCTAAAACAAAAAAGTCGCCATTTGTCTGTGCATTGGAAGCGGCGGTGGCCGCGTTTCTTGCATCGCCAGCAGGTGTGGAGGATATAGTCCTTGGCCTTTTCCCTGCTCGTTCCTTTTCGTTGGAGGATAGCGTCTTCTAACTGGCTAATGTGTCGCTTCGGCAAAAAGAATTTTCTGAATTCGTAGCGGAAGTCAGCCCATGTGTGTAGTTGTTGTTTTTGCAAGCGGAACCATTGAAGGGCTTTGCCACGCCGTATCTCTGGAAGGGTTGGGAGGAGTTGATCTGGCTTAATCAGATAGCATTTTGCCAGCTCCTCAATCCTTTCCAGGAAGTCGTGTAATGCCTCGCCTCTAGCGCAATGTACATCCCAGCGGCGGACTGTGTTCATGATATCCGCGTTGTTTATGCTGCTCCGCTCGCGCTGGGGGGATGTTGCTCTGATTGTAAGGGCCGGCATTGTGGTCTGCGTAGATGTGAATGGCCTGACGATTTCCATCTCTACCACGTCTTACTCAAAGGAGGTAACGAGCAAATATTAGGGGGTGAGTACCATCGGCAGAACCGACCTTGTAACTTTACCCCCCGTCGACCCAAAGGCAGTCCCTAGAATGTATGTATTTATATTGGCTCGGGCAGTCTGCCAGGGTAGAGGGGCATCCGTCCCGCCACAGGCGAGCGGACTACCCGTGCACTACCTTTCCTGTGAGTAATAAGGGGTGTAATTCCCGTCTTACTCACAGGAAATGGAGGTAAACCGGCAGGGCGTCCGATAGGTAGGGGGGCGTACCATCGGTGGAACCCAAAGGGCACCCCTTTTCGACTGCCAATGGTGGCCGGCACGCAGTTCACTCACCTAAGGCGAAGTATACCTGGTGTATTCTGACAAGTCATTTTATTCATATGTGTCTATGAACACACTGCGAATTATGCTCACATTGTCGCGCACAGCGCTCCACGAATGAAAACTCCCAAGAATTGTGCGTTCACCATCGCTGGCTTGCCTTATGCTTGCGCGATGGTTGTTGGGCCAATATGTATGTATATGTATGTCAGTACATATAATATTAGGGTTGGGCAGTAAATGGGAAAAATAATATTAGGGGTGGGCGTTAAATGGGAAATAGATATTGTGGCGTAGCATTTGCTACGTTACAAGTTTCTGCTCAAATGCATAAGCTATGGAATCACACCACCGCACTTACGAGGTAAGACAAAATATCTGCACACTGCTTCACAAACCAGTCTACCCGTCATCAACTACAAAAATTGGAAACGGGCTTTCTGCAAAAAATACTGAATTTGGAAATAAAGGAAACAAACTTAAACATTAAAATTATTGATAAGGACTTGAAACAAATAACGAAAACACTAAGGGAGAGATTATAAGTAAACGAATATGAAACTATGGTGGAAAAACAACACCATTTTTCGAAGTACATTAGGACTATCACAGAAAAAATTCACAAAAAAAACTGAGAGTTCAAATATCGCGAAACAGTGACAAGTTTAGAATAAGGTTTAATTAAGACTGGTTCGTCGACAAAATCAGTATTGAAGAACCACATGAAAGCCGTTGTTTACTCTCGTTTCGAACAAAACTTGCATTACCAGTAACAAAAGGTAATTTTTCCCCCATACATCTAATCGCAGAATTGGAACAAAGGATACAAGATATCGAGGATGACAGAAGTAAAGACGCAATAAGAAACAACATTGCCACAAAAATTAGCAGCCACCAAAGAAGAATAAATAACAATTCGAAGAAAAAATATATAATTCAAATGTTTGAAAATACAAAGAAATTTCTTCGACAGCTCAAGGGCAGTGTGGTGTTAACACGGGCGGATAAACGAAACAAAACGGTTCTGGTGAATAAAACCGAGTATGAGCAAAAAACGAGTGATCTACTTAGCGGCAGAAAGGTATACAAAACAATAAGAAAAGATCAATCGCAACAACTTATGCGAAAGAATAATTCAATTGGTAATGATTTAACTGAATATGAATACAACAGCCGTCGCGCCAAGATTATACGGTCTTCCTAAAATCCACAAGGAACATATGCCACTAAGATCAATCTCATCATCTACGAAGGTACCTTGTTACAAATTGTTACATCCAAACATATTTGTGCGGAACTAAAAAACATAATATCGGAAGATTTCAACATAAAAAATGTATTTCAACTAAAAGACAGATTAAAGACTATTAAAATATAAGATGATGAAACACTCATATCGGTCGACGTCATTTCACTATTTGCAATCATTCCAACACACTTAGCAATACAGACGATAATGAAACAATGGTCACAATTGGAAAAACACACAAATATCTCAAAACAACAGTTCCAAAATATATTAGAGTTTTGTTTACGAGAAAACAATTATTTTATGTACAACTCGAGGTTGTACCAACAAACGTACAGGATGCCAATGGGGAATCCATTATCTGCGACTATAGCAGATATAGTATTGGACAAAATACTTGATGAGAGCATAACTGAATTAAAAGAAAATGACATATACATCAACAAGTATGTAGATGATGTATTCGCAATCATAAAAACCAAGGACGCGGAAGACATATTAAAAATATTAATTGCGCAACATACAAGCATAAAATTCACTATGGAAAAAGAAACGGAAAACAAAATAGCCTTCCTGGATGTAGAAGTAAGTAGAAACAACAAAAAGTTAGTAATGAATTGGTATACTAAATCCGTCGCATCGGGCCGACTAATTAACTATCATTCAAACCACTCGTGGAAGCAAAAAATTAACACGGCAACAAGTATGATTAGAAAAGGAGCACTACTCAGTGATGAACAGTACATTGAGGAAAACAGGATGAAAATAAAGAATATATTATTCAAAAATAACTACCAAGCACCTCATTGATAGACTAATTCAAAACACAATAAACAGAATTAGTCAAAAAGCGACAATTTACCGCCGGACAGCACCAACAAAAAATACATCGGTGTAACATACATACCGGGTCTTACAGACAATCAAATACTACATAAAACAATAAACAACAAAAACATTAATTACGCGCACAATCCGAACAACACACTTAATTATATTTTTACAAAAACTAAAGACCCAATCCCAAAAGATCAACAAAACGATGTGGTTTATAAAATAACATGCAATGGTCGCGATGATGATAAATGTTATATTGGCACAACCAAACCACAACTGGGATACGTATTAATGAACACAAAAAAGACGCAGCAAACAAAAAAACGAACACCGGTTTAGCTCATCACTTAAGAAAGAGCAACCACGTAGCGGACTTCTCAAATGTTGAAGTATTATATATCGAAAAAAGAGAAAAAACGAGAATGTCTCTTCAAAGCATACGAATACAACAACAAATACACAACACACTAAATTTCAAAGAAGACTTTGACAATATCAGCAACGTCTACTCAGCTGTTATTCAGAGATGTAAATCAAAATAAACAAAAATTCAAGTGCGAACTGTTTATATTTGGTAAAATAAAGTGTAATAGTTAATTTAATTATAATACAATTAATGTAGGTAAATAAAAAAAAATCAGGAGGAAACCTACAATTAAATGCAGATTCACGTGTCATTTGCCAAGGATTTACCGGTAAGCAAGCTTTGAAATACGGTACCAAACTGGTTGGATGTAATAACCCAAAAAAAGGGTGGAACTACGCATCTTGGTTTGCCAGTATTTGCTTCGGTAACTTATATTGATTTGTATTGATTAAAAATTGCAATAGTAGATAATGTAATGTGAATTAAAATTGAATAGGTAGCCGAAGCAAAAAAGGCAACTTATCCGCAAGCAGCTCTTATTTATGTGTCGCCACTGGGAGCTGCTGCTGCTATCCTAGAAAAATTAGAACCAGAAATTTCTTTGATTGTTTACATCGCCGAAGGTGTGCCTTAGCATTATATGGTTCGCGTTAAGCACGGTCTCTCAAGGCAAAATAAATCGCGTCTAGTCAGGCCCGATTGTCCAGGAATCATCGCACCAGAAAGGGAAAGTAAATTGCCTACCATATTAAATATATAAACAACATGTATGAATTTGTTAGTGATCATTTGTCATGCTTTTGTTGATAATCAACTAAAGAATGCAAATACCAAAGAAGAAGTTCATGTAAATATCAATTGATTTCCTTAATTAGCGTTTGGAGAGCAAAATACATATGTATGTATGCATAGAACTGCATAGAAAGAGAGAAATTAATTATGATCAGTAGATTTACAAGATTTTTGTCATTTGTCGTGCGGTGCCGTTGCCATTACATTGCGTTAAGAGAGGTCATCAACACCTTATTAACCACAGCCAGTTTAAATTTTGTAAATTTTGATCTTTTCATTACTGATTCAAAACGTGGAAAGTTATATATCAAGCATTCCCCGAAGAATGGTAAATTTTAACAGATTTTCGCATTGCGGTCATTACTAATATGCAATCCCTAGAAAGTTTAATGTAGTCATATCAATAGTCCCCGAGATTGTCGGGCTAGTACCTTAATCGTGCTTGTTACCGGAACGTAGATAGATAATTTATTGAGGATTGCACAGTGACTTGCACATATCCAGACCCATGACGGGTATTCTGACTGGACACCGTCTTCTGGCGTCATCGCGTTTAAATTAGGCTTGGTCAGTGATAGCAGATGTAGGAAGTGCGGGTTGAAGGAGGAAGCGATCGAGCACGTTCTGTGCTCGTGCCCTGCGCTTGTCAGGCTAAGACTCCAGCTATTGGGAGTGTAACAGCTATCAGATCTTGAAGCAGCAAGTGCCTTAAGTCTTAGGAAGCTTCTAGTATTTGTCAAGAGGACGGAGTTATTTTATAACATAGGTCCTGGTTGCTGATAGGGTTTTCAGCTTGGTCGTTAAAACAAACTTATGGTATCACTACAGTCTCATTCGGTCTATGTGAAGTCCTCATGAACCGGCCAGTTCAACCTAACCTATATTTTGTTTTGGTTTTTACTTTGGATTCAACCGGTTAAGAAAGCGATGTCAGCTAACTAAGCTCCTTCAAATGTAGATCCATAAGGAATATGGGGTGACAGAGCTCCGGCTGTTAAGGAAACAGGTTTCGCCACGGGTAGGTGAGGTTGACAATTTGGTTGGAGAAGCTATATGTTGCGCTGGCAACCCCTTGAAATGGTTGCGCTACACAACCCCTTGAATCAATTTGGTATTCTATTCGCCTCTTACGACGGGCACACTTACCGCGGGGATACTCTAAGCTCCCTAACCCGCTGGAGGCATGAGAAGTATGAGTAAACTTTGGCTGTCCCGAGGCAAGTTCCGTGGGAGGGACGCAACAAATTAAATGGGGTTACACTGAAATGACAGTCCTTGGTTGGGAAAAATCCCGAGTGGGACCGGTACATAGAACCGACTGCCTTGGGAAGCGGCAAGTTTCGTCGTGCCTGGTGTTCGGTGAGCGGCCAGGCAGCATGGTTAAATAAATGCACCTTTCAGGAGGAAACCCTTGCTGAGCCCAGAAAATCGGGGAAAAATAGATGTACTGGTCAGATGCAGCAAACGAGTATATTCTGTATCATATGATCAACTTGGAGATAACCAAACGTTTATTTTCCTGTCCAACACGGAACTGGTGCTCAGCACTGCTGCTAAGGAAGGATAGGCGTAGTCAGGTTTTCTCGGGGAAAGCAGTTTTAGCAGTACTTTGCCCTTTTCAATTTGAACATCCATTCAAGAACTTCGCATAATGGATTACACAGTCATCTGCATTTATTTCTTTTTGCAGCACGTCTAATTTACTTCGTAACATCAATAAATTCTCCCTTGTTATAATTTTATGTTCTTTATAAATGCAACAGCAAAGTATCTTCGGGTACCCCTGCCATCGGAAGATGCATAGCCATGGTGGAGGTACACTTGAACTTACTTTACCAGGTCCTGATTATAGTTATCTGAATTTTCCTTGAGTCCCTTGTGCCTTTGGCCTCTCAGAAAAGATAATTTTGGAGCCCTTTTTATAGAACACTTTTCAGTTTATATTAAAAACTTTTAATCTATCCTTACTGATATGAGTTTCTTTTTCATTCTAGGTAATTTGATTTTGACGATGTGCGCTTAGCAATATCCCAAATATTCCACCTGTGGCTGTAAGAACATACGTTTGCTCAAATTAGAATAAAACTACACGGTTGAGCACATCCAGTACCTACGTTTATACAAGGTGGAACACCACACACCATGGGGATGTAGCCTTCGATCACGTTGTTGTAAAAGCTTACATTAAATATGTTGTTCATAAACACTGATTCTAATATTTTGTTTTGGTTTTCCCTTTAGAGTCAACCCGTTATGTAAGCGATGTCAGCTATGCCTGTAACATAAGCGCCTTCAAATGTAATAGGTACCGCGGACGCGGTCATGGGAGTAGTTCACTACGTGGAGATTAGACTAATCAACGACTTTCATTATCGGAAGGTTTTCCAGCACCATAACAACAACAAAAATATGTGCAGGTACCCGAATAAATTGTACAACAAACGTTAACACCACATCAGCAGCCAGCAACAACAATCACAACAAGTTGAAACTTCTAATCAATTAATGACTAGTGAACCACCAAAATATCCGCAATATAAACATCCATCAACAGCAACATATGTCGCCTACTTTGCATCACAAAATCCAATGCTTCATCCAGCGTCAGCTGCATAACAAGCCACTGGTACACCGTTATATGTTTCACATATGCAACATATGTATGCGAATGCACATCAGGTGTGCAATTATGAGTGGTCCATTTGAAACAGAATCTGGAAATGGTATGAGTATGGATTATTAACTTGAAGCAAAACTGTCATATCCGGCACGACCAGAATTAGATGTTAAGAAAAGAGCATACATAAAGAGTGCTCAGTATATTTATGGAAAATTTATCATGAAGCAATGCCCAATGTATGAATTTGAATTAAATTCTGCACATTATTGGAAAAAGTATCTAAACTTTATGCATCGTCTAGAGAAACCAGAACATTTAAAATATAAATATAACGGACGTGGTGCAAAATGTTAATTGTGTGATTTTAAAACAGCTACACCAAGCTATTTATAATGACTAGTATGGAATGAATCCGGATATGGAAGAAAACCGAGATGACGAAATGAATCATAATGACTCTTTGGATTCTGGTGGTACTCCTGACATGCTGCCTAATTTCGCTCCGTGTGATCTTACTATACATTCCAAACTAATATGACTCTGCCAACTGATGATGAGCAACACCACAAGCGCAGGAAATATAAGAACTTCAAAACAAGGTTTCGGAAAGGGTACGACTATGAATACACGTTAATGTATTTATATAGTTTATAAATATAAAAATACACACATGTAAAAATTACTAGAATAATAGGACATGATTTTAACTGTAAAAACCATTTTAAACATGCATTATTTATTAATTAAATATTATTTAAAGAAAAAGGACGCATTTCATTCATATAAATAGCGAATTGACAGAATGTAACCGGTACGGGTAACCGGCAGGCCAGTTACCCTTATTGTACTTGTTGCATATGTTTTTGTTAGTGATAACGAAAACATACCTAAATTCAAAATGTAAATAACATCTAGCGAGAAGGGTTGTCGTAAACACAATTGGTAAGAGCGAGAAAGCGAGTAACACGTACACTATTTTGAGAGAGCGCGTGCGTTATACGGCCCATACACGACACAAAAGCCATGCGCAAATATAAAACGACGAAATTTGTGCAAAGGCGAATTTTGACATACACGGCTCAAAAACACTGCGCAATATTCAATTTTAAACTAGCGCAACAAATGAATCATATGTTCTAAATGCATAAAGAAGGCAAGTGCGGCTTTACTTCTTTCGATTGCATTAAAAAGAAAGAAAAGAAAGCAAAAGGGTAAACGGATTTGGTCACAATTGTGGTATAAAAAACGAAATATATTGGGACAGAAAAAATTACTTCGGGAACTTGAGTTTACGTCTCAACGTGACTTTAAAAATTATGTAAGAATGGATAAAGAAACATTTGAAGTACTTTTGTCTAAAGTAGCGCATCGAATTAATAAATGAGACACTGTGATGAAGAAAGCTATTCCTGCGCGTCATCGTTTAACATTAACATTGCGTTTTTTGGCAAGCGGCAATAGTTTTGAGGACCTAAAATTCCTTACAGCAATTTCTCCACAAGCTATCGGCAAGATTGTAAGCGAGACTTGCGATGCTATAATAGAAGAGCTAAAAGACTACATAAAGGTATTTGTTACATATTTTAAACAATTAATACATTTCAATCATCTTACAGTTGCCAACAAATGAAAACGAGTGGAAGATGGAAGCAAACACCTTTAACAAGCGATGGAATTTTCCCCACGGCATCGGTGCGATTGACGGCAAGCACGTTAACATAAAAAAACCACCTGGGTCGGTGTCGTTTTACTTTAATTATAAAAAGCATTTCTCTATTATTATGATGGCTGTAGTAAACGCAAATTATGAATTTTTGATGGTCGATGTTGGTGCAAATCGAAGAGCTTCAGATGCTGGTTTATTTCGTCAAACCAAGTTTTTCAAGCAGCTTAAAGAAAATAAATTACGACTACCAAAACCTGAATTGCTTCCAGGATATAATGAAAAAATGCCATTTGTGTTTGTTGCTGACGACGCATTTCCACTAATGGAAAATATAATGAAACCTTTCAGCCACAACTCCCTCGAGAAGAGCGATATAATATTTAATTATAGGCTATCGCGCGCACGTGGATTGGTCGAAAATGTTTTCGGAATCTTGGTTTCGCGTTTTAGAATCCTTTTGAATACTTTAAATTTCTCGCCAGATAAATCCACAAAATTTGTTTTGGCGTGTTGTTATTTGCACAACTTCTTGTGTAAATCAAAATGTGAAACATATTTTACTGCTGAGCCCTGTTCAAATGTGGAAAACACAGAAGCTTTCGAAACCCCTGGATCGCAAGAAAAGGGAGATGTCTTAGATTCTTTAAGTTCCACAGCAATTAGAAATGCATCCGTAAATGCAAAACATATGAGAAACAAATTTAGAATATATTTTAGTTCTGTTGCCACGGTTCCATGGCAAGATAAAGTGTATAATAAACTCGTAAACAAAAATGCCAATAATAATAAGCAACTAATATAATGTGTATTTACATTTGTATTTGAGTCAAAATAAAAAAATGTATGAACTAAAGCTGTTTAGCTTTTAGTCGCTGTTTACACATACAAAGTCAGTATTTAGTCGCGAGGAATAATCAAAGTTTACTGATATGGAGGAAAGCTGAAAAATTAGTCATCCAAATGCGACGGTGAACACCTTTTGTCGCCCTCCCAAGGTCGACGGAGCTTTTATTCCCTCTGCAAAAATCCGACCGAACTTCACAACGGAGGCTGCAACCTTGGCGAGAGGGCGTGACGTGTGAAATAGTAGACCCTGTCGACCGCCAAATCAGGGTCATGAACTTCCGCCTTAAACAGCTAGTGTATACCTATCATCGGGCGATATGGGAGGAATCTACAAAAACTGTATCTAGTTTCTCTGAGGGTGTTGGTAAACTTTGAACCATCACTTTTGGCGATAAAGTGTTGCTGGATGCGAAGAACAGTGTAGGCGTTTTCTGCCGGCAATACAGCTTAATGTATTGGAAAAACCAACCAGTGGTTAATTATGAGTACCTCAAGTTCCCTTCCCCACCAAAAGTAGTAACCATAGCATCATACGTCGGCGGGTGTACACAATGGTAACAGAAATAAAAAGGAAAAATAAAATTGCTTTAGCGCAGGCAGTCGAAGTTATCTGAGCTTTTTTTTCTAATTGAAAACAGTTTAGATCAAGGGGCTTCATATATATCATAGCATTTAAAATTTCTTTATAACAATTTTCAGGAACTACAAATTCGTGGACAATATGTAGATAGTTGTGAGCCAGTGCCAGAGATGACAATCAATATGGACTACCCAGATTACTATGGTAATCCCACATTGAAAACTTTCGCTTTTAACAACATTAACAAGAAGAAGGCACAAATGTTCCAGTCCGAATGCACAAACGCCTCCATCGACAATAACCTGCCATTGCTCATAGTGGATTCCCTATAAGTTATAAACAAATTACGACATTTACCAAAGCCGCCGAAACATAACACCGGTTTACCGCCTCCAATTTGCCAAAGTAAAAGTGCAACGACATCGCCTTACTTTAAATTAGAAAGATACTTTTACTTTTATTGATTTAACATGTTATTATTCACTTATTATGCACTTTTTGAATTTACAAATAAAGAAAAGATATTTTCGCTTGAATTGTCATTATCATTTGAATGATAATGCACTTCTTAAATAAATAATAAATGATATAGATTCCACTTGGCAAAGAAAACAATGACTGAATACTTATAATTCACTTTGTACTTTTAGTTCAATATAATCACTTTAAAATTGGTTTGATTTATTACTCCTCACTGAAGCTCTCATAAAAGCATTAAATATCACTACCACGTCGATTGGAGAACGCTTCAGAATTATTAGTCATTGGTACCTCCTGATCCGAAAAGTCGAGCATATTTTGTGCCACAATAAACTCAGATGAAGATTCTGTTGATTGATAAAAAAAAAGGTGGCTGACGTGAAGACGTAAGTAGGAAATCCTATATTTCTAAAGCATGGTTCTTTTGGAGGTACCCATGCATCCGTGGTACAATATATCTGAAATAAGTTTACGCGCAATCACTTTCTGCTGTTCGTCCATTTCTTGATATTGCAATGCCCAAGATTTTCCCAGCATATCAAAGTCACAGTTGCTGTTCCCGTTTGATTGTAGTTTGCTACAAGCTAATTGTATCAGCGGGTCTTCTTCTGACAACTTTTTTTTCTTTATATGCATTTTCTGAAATAAGAGAAAATTTACCAAGATTTGTATGTAAATTACTCTATTTCTTAATATTTCTTCTTACGTGCTCTTCTTTTTTTATATCCATTGTAGATGTTCCTTCTATGCATTCCTCCTGGTCTTCCAAAAACAACAATTTATCATAACACCAAAGGGTGGGCTCGTATATATCATCAGTCCCAGCATCTGACTTTTGGCTATCTTTTACTTTCTTAAGCTCTTTACGATAAGTGGTCCGAAAACTGTTAATTTTTTTTACTGCCATTTCTCTATTTGCCTCCTAGTATATTTCCTTCAATTTTTCTACCATCTTTTGGTAGCTGCTGTTTTTAGCGTTCTATTGCTGTAATCAGCACTCTTTATTTTCCACAGTGCTGTTAATTCACGATACAAGTCGAAAAACTCGCACCAGAAGCGTTTATTTTCCATTTTATTTATAATTACGCCTTTTCACTTTTATTGAATTCCTGGTACGCCTTCGATAATAAAATTTTTAAGCGATGTTATGTTATCAGAAACCACAGGTAAACTGTATAACATTCTCCACACATGAAGAAAAAAGCATGTGCAATTTTTGCAGCATGCGTAGATATCAAAATCGTTTTGATTTTAGCGCAGTTCTCTGCGCAAATAGCGCAACCAGTGCACACACCGGGCAAATCCTTGTGCAAATTGCTGATTGGCACAAGGAGACTTGAGTCGTGTAATTGGCGCATTACTTTTTTCACGACATCAATGTAAAAGTGATTAAAGGGCCTATTACTCATACTTAGCAAAGACTTGACTTGATTTGAGAACTGTGACTTACAGTTCTGTTAAACGAACATTGCATGTTACTGATTACTCAAAACATGACAACACTTAACTTGACTTAGAGGTCTGTTGAATTTTGATTTTCTATGTAAGTTCTAAGTGACGTTTACATTTTGAGATGTCATTTGTTTGTTTCCATTTCATTTTGACATTTTGTCATATAAATTAACATTTATTTTTATTTTATTTATTAATTTTTACACTCATAAATTAATTGTAGTACTCAAAATTAACTTTGCTTAAAAACCACCATTTTTGTAGCAAATATTTCATAATAAGTGGCTAAGTTGCCAAGTTTACGCCAAGTTAAGTCTATGCTAAGTATCAGTAATGGGCCCTTAAGACGAAAATTGGTGACCAAGTTATCGGTAACGATTAAGTAATCGATTAGGTAACGAGTACCTGTCTTGTAGAGAAGCTCAACTGAATACATTAAGGGTAAACGCACATTACGCTGCGATGTAGCGGCAGCGGCTCTTTACAGTACGACATATTTTGGTAATTCACAGTAAACGGTAATCCAGCGTCAAATTGCGGCAAAAGCTTGTGTTTATTTTTGTTTGCAAAATGGACGACATAGAGTTTAAAGCTGTAATAGTTTAATTTTTATGCGAAGAGGAAAGGAGAAGAAAAGGGTCGCAGTTATGGCTCGATATAATAGCAATATATGATGATATTCTGCCCCGTAATTATCCCCATTGTCGAAGACATGATCCAATTTTCGGACTAAGTCAGTCCGCAGTGCTGCGTAGTGCAGCCAATGGGGCCTTACCTTAAACGATGCGTTCACTAAAGCCAAAATAGGGTATGCGATAATTTTAGAAGAATTGAAGCAAAACTTAGATAGTAAAAAAATGACAATTTCAATGAACTGCATGAAACTCATGAGAAGTTGATGTTGGAGAAAGCTGAGCATGTTAAGCAGCTGGAATAGGGGTTAGATGTTGTGAAAGTTGATTTGAAGATATGTTTGCGATTTTTATATGTTGTAGCATTATGCATGGTGCCCGCTTATATCAATACGTTTGTACCATTATGCAGCATGCTCTACCCTGCTAATGCAATTTCTATGCAGACCACACATATTGCATTCACATTACAATACCGACCTAAATACACTACGTTTACCCCAACGCAGCGGGAGTTCAACATCACATACTAATGCCGACAGCAAAACCTATATCCGGTTACATTTCTACTGGCGCATTGACCAATTCGTTAATAGCATGACCGAGTGTCAATGAAAATTTATCAATGCGCCTGCCAAAATATTTCTACAGTTACAATTTCTAAAATTAGGTCGAACTAATATGCTGACTCAGAATGTAAATGTTAAGAATGTAGTGTATTAGTGCTAGTGTAATTACGTATGTTTAAAATAGATAATTTTGAATAAAAGGGAAGACAATTCTAAAATAAAGACAATCACTTTTTAACGCTACACTTCGGCGTTCCTCATTATTTATTTAGAATATTATATGGCGATCCTGTCTGCTTGGTCAAGAAGTGGCAAAACTGTTAAGGACCTTGCTGGAGGAAGATCCTGCCAGTTCGACCTTTAAGCATAAAATTTGCTGAACAAGCGAAAACTGCTTAAACGATCTAGCTGAACATAGATTTAAAAAACAGTAAAAGTATTATTTGAAAAGCATATCGCTAAAAAGGATCCAACTGAAAAGAGATCCCACAAGTTTTAAAAGTTAAAAACGTTATCCCGCCACAAAGCAAAGGAAATAAATTCCGTCAACGGAATCAACTGATTGCCATACACGAGCACATCAAAGAGGACGAAACCAACCAATTGGGCCATTGATTTCAACAACAAATGACTGGCAAATGCATAAAATCAGAGTGGAATAGGACGCAAAAGGCAATTAACAACAGGCAGCATAAGAGCTGGAAAAAATTGGACTAACAGCACTAAAATACACATTAGACTGGCGGCAAGTTGGCGAAATTTTTTTAAGTATACTTTAAATTTTAAAATCAATTGAGCGGCCTTATGGACGCTAAACCATTAGCAAAAACAAACTTTAAAATGTATTGAAAAAAAAAGAGATAATTAAAATTCAAAATGTCAGCAATTTTTATTCAAATTAGAATGTTATATAATTTAAGTAAAATGAAAACACTAGATATTAAAATTATAAGAAACAAATTGAAAAAAAGTAAAGAAATACAAAGAAAATTAAAATGTCTTGTTGAAAAAAATTTGTTTAATGTTAAAATCTAAAGGATTTTTTTTTAAGAAAAAAAGGGATATTAACGATATCATTAAAAATGGCATAAAAATAAATTTTTAAAATATTTTTTAAATTAAAAAAAAATTAACTATATTAAAATGGAAAAAATTTTTAAATAAAATTTTTCCGTTAAGAACAAAATTTTTCTTAGACTTGTATAATGCTAACTGAATAAACCAGTAAAATGGAATGCATAGGATAAAGAATAAAATCAAAAATTTTATTAAAAATTAAACTTAGTTCATTTCACACAGAAGCAGGAAAATAATATTAGAGAGTTCCAACATGGCTTGGTGGACAAAGATAGCACACGGCATAATGATAGCATTAGCCGGATATGAATTAGGAAAGGAAAATTCAGGAAATTCAGAAAATAGAGAAAAAGATGTAACGTAGCGTTACAATAGTATGACCCCCACTGTAACCCTTTTTATCCTACGCCTGAGACCCCCACTCTAACCCTTTTTTACCTACGCCTGAGAGTATACATATATAGCACATGAACAGGTAGTCAACATCAGCTGTTACAAACCAACGCATGCGAATAGCGTTGGACAATAACAAGAATTTGCTCACGGCACGCCAATTAAAAATAGTATAAAAGAGGACGAATTGGCTGTTTGTTACTTCATTCCTCGCAGGTTAGTCAGAGGAAGTGGTTGCTTTCTTAAGCAACCCAGTCACTCCTCTGACTAGCTGAGTGGCAGGGGTGCTGCCTCGGCACTGGTCACCCCTTGCTTGGGGGGACAACGGGTCGTCGCCTTAGGGTTTTCTCGCCCGTGTCCCAGCTAAGCAGGGGGGGGGGGGCCCGCCGCCTTAGGACTACCCCGCCCCTTCCTCTCAGCTAAGGCTCCGTCCGACCCGGTTCGGCAGCTGCGAGCGTGTTGCCTTCGGGCCCAGTTTTCTCCTCGCAGCCACCGAACCGGCAAGGACAGAGCTGGTGCACCGCCGCCCCCGCACCTTACCTTAGTGTGCAACCACGGGGTGGGCGATGCCCAGCGTAACGAGCCAATCCCGCCCCTTTCCCACTTCGTGGGAACGGGTCACCCCCACTTGCGGGGACAACGGGTCGTCGCCTTGGCGGTTTTCTCGCCCGTGACCCAGCTAAGTGGGGGGGGGGCTCGCCGCCTATGACCTCCCGGCCCTTTTTCCCCTCCGCCCCGGCCCGGCCGTCGACCGGTCCAGCAGCTAAAGGGGCTACCGCTGTGCCGTGAGGTGCACTCCCCCTCAGCCCCTGGATCGGCCGACGGAATTCCTGCTGGTACAACTCCGCGTCCAGCCCTGCATTCGTGCGGGCATGGAGGCGGTGGTGTCCAGCTGGCGGACCGGCATTAACCATAACTCTTTCTTTCATTCCTCGCAGGTCCCTCCGCCGCCCCAACTGTGACAGCGTCCTCGCAGGAAGCCGCCATCCGCAACCGCCGCTACTGGTAACCCCCGAAAAGGTAGAAAAGGAGAACGCTCGCACCGACACCCCGTCTTGGCCACGCTACTGGTACGCGATCCGTGGCCCGTTGTTGCCGTCGCTATCCTAACGCCGTTGCGCCGCTGCTACGACGGCCGTTAGCGGCTGCTACCTCACCACCGTCCAACCAGCTCGCTGGTACCGTCACTGCGTCCATACCACTACGTCCATCCGTCCACTGATACTGTCCGCCGGCCAGCCGCCGTACTAATCCCGCCACTGCATACCGCTGTACCAATCTGTCCGCTAATACTCTCCGCCGTCCAGCCGCCGTGCTAATCCCGCCACTGCAAACCGCTGTACCAATCGGTCCGCTAATACTGTCCGCCGTTCGGCCGCCGTGCTGATCCCGCCGTTCGACCGCCGCACCGACCCCTCTGCTATTACAACGACCGTTGCCGCCGCTCGCCTCCCTCCCCCGCCATCTCCGCACGGAAAGCTGCTGCCTTCACTACCCGTCAAGCCGTGTGTGTGTGTGTGTGTATTCGTCATTAACACATAACAACTGTGTTCTTATTAAGTGGGGGTTTGTGGGACCTCTACTTGACCCAGGATTGACTGAGTGCTACCTCAGCCTTCGACAAAACCCACCTCATAAATGGCGCCCGAGCAGGTGCCCTCCTCCGCAGACGAACATGGAAAACCAAATACAACAACCACCAACACTGCCGGGGCGGGTTCGACGAACACACTATCAGAAACAACAAACACACCGGTCCCCGAAGGTACAATGCTGACCACAGACTCGCTCAATTGGATCTACTTGCTGAAAAGGGAGAGGCTGATAGAGGAGTGTAAGGAACACCGAATCCCCGTAGAAGGCCAAACCGTAGCCGAACTGCGTCGCGCGCTGAGCGCATATGTGCGAGCCAAACGTACCAGAAACTCAAGCGAAGACCTGCTGAAGGAGCTGGACAGAGAAGTGAATGAAGAAGAGGGGGAATCCGCTATGCTACCCCAGCCAACAACAAAGCCGAGCCCTTCGATCCAGATTCATAGTCCCCAGCCGCATGCGCATGAGAGAGAACGCGCACCACCGAAGCGAGACGAAATGGGCGACGGTGACCTAATGAATACCGTTCGCCGCTGGGATTTTCATTTTTCGGGTGAAGAGTCGCTGCACAAATTTCTGGAGAGGATAGAGGAGCTTGCCGAATGTTACCGCATCCCCGTCGACCGGCTCCACCCAACACTGCCGGAACTTCTACGTGGCAAAACACTTCAATGGTACCGCATCCGTACACAACAAATCAACCAATGGAGCGATTTTCGAAAGGAGGTACACAATGTTTTCCTGCCAAAGCGTCATCTTCGACATTTGGAAGAGGCCATCTGACAACGCAAGCAACACGGCCGTGAAAAAGCCAAAGACTACATCCTGCCATTAGAAACGCTGATCCGCCAGCACCCAACAATGTGTAAGAAAAACCATATCGAACGAATATACGATGGCCTACGCGTTGAATACCGCCTCTTCGTCAAGCGCAACGAGTTTAAGACGATCGATGAGCTCCTAGAAATAACGGAAGAATATGAGCTGCTAAATGTCGAGGAAGCTAAACAGGGCAAAGTGGCGGTCCACAGCCTGTATCATCTTCAAACGGAGTACGATAGCAAGGAGTGCTGCTGGCACTGCAAGGGACGCGGACACCGCCGCTTCCAATGCAGGGGCCGATGGAGAATATTCTGCTCCAGGTGTGGACAAGACAACATCCTCTCCAGGGACTGCCTATGCCATTCGACCAACCAATCCACCGACAACAACACGACCAGGATGCCTTCAAATTATGTGAGAGGAAGCCGCCAAGCATTATTTGTGCGGCCACAGAAGTATATGGAACCACCAGCCTGCAATCCCGCTGCAGAAATACAAGCAGGTGACTGTCTCTACATACCGATATCCATCGAGGGCATGAGCGTGCGCGCGCTAGTAGACACCGGCGCCACTCTCTCATACGTCGACGAGTCACTACGAAACCACCTGGAGAGAACCAACATCAAACCACATCTTCACAGGCGGAGAGTCCAATTGGCAGACCAGACGTGTGTCTATACCTCGAATTCGTACCCAGCAAGAATTACGTACCAAGGACGAACGACTAAAACAATGATGTCCGTCATCCCGAACCTGGCAGAACGGATGATCTTAGGAATGGACTTTCTACGGGAAAGGAGAATCACCCTCACGCTATATGGCCACCCGTTAGAAGTCACCTTGACCAGGAGATCAGCCGAGCTAGACACACTATGTGCAATGACCAGCCGGGATCACGTGAACAATGGTCAAAAACCGGAGCACCACCAGAAGCGATTGAGAAAAACCGGTAGCCCAATTACCGCAACCGAACATTCGACCATCCGTAAACATAACCGACCGCGGAAGCAACGCTTCAACCCCCGTTACCCGGCTATACAAAAATACAATGTCAATGAAGATTACCGAAAAAGAGCGCCGAACGCGATATGCAATGCGTTCCCCGCCCCCGCCGCCCGTTAAAAACACCGAAGCAGACATATTTTACACAATATAAGGCGACAGAGGAGAGCCCGGCGAGATTATTGGCAACCATACAATACCCGCAGCCATGGGAAATAGTAACCGCCAACTTCCTGCCACTACTACCACGTTCCAAGCAAAGAAGCACTTACCTCCTCGCCATGATCTACAAATTCTACAAGTGGGTGGAGTTAATTCCGGCGCGCCAAGCAACAACGGAAAGCGTGCGCAAAGCGCTGCAAGAAAAGGTCTTATACCGACTTGGTTGTCCGAAAACCTTCCCCACCGACAATGAGAAGCAGTTCGGCGGAAAGGCGTTATCACCGTTCCTGAGCAACCACCGCACATGGGAGTAGGAGACTCCACAAATGGTATTTGCAGTAAATGTAGTCAGCAAAGAGGGTACAAAAACATCTTCAGCAGACATAAACTTCGGCGATATAAAGCGACGTTACAGCGGGTGCACACGGAGGGAGCAGTACCAATGGCCAGTCAACCGAGTCAAAATTCAAAGGGTACCACATTTTTTTTTTCGGCCCATATATTACCGAATACCGAATGGCATAATGCAATCACAACACGAGGTAGATGAGAACAACGCCAATGTGAGGAGGATGGAAGAAGAAGAAGAAGGATAGCAACTTATTTATAATATTTATAAATTTTCCATTACTTGAAAATTAAATACTTGAAATTTGGAATTAACTTTGTTAGATATAAGTGGAATAACTCTGTATATATTATGAAGAAAAAAATGTCAATAAAACGATGCACGCATACACACCGGCAAAGCCGGCATAACGGCACACACACAACCGCTAGGCCAGGCCTGGCGTGATGGTCCTTTTCCTCACAACAGCTTTCCGTCAACCGCATTGGGAGGGGGACTGTAACGTAGCGTTACAATAGTATGACCCCCACTGTAACCCTTTTTCTCCTACGCCTGAGACCCCCCTCTAACCCTTTTTTACCTACGCCTGAGAGTATACATATATAGCACATGAACAGGTAGTCAACATCAGCAGTTACATACCAACGCATGCGAATAGCGTTGGGCAATAACAAGAATTTGCACACGGCACGCCAACTAAAAATAGTATAAAAGAGGACGAATTGGCTGTTGTCACTTCATTCCTCGCAGGTTAGTCAGAGGAAGTGGTTGCTTTCTTAAGCAGCATAGGGCTCGCCGCCTATGACCTCCCGGCCCTTTTTCCCCTCCGCCCCGGCCCGGCCGTTGACCGGTCCAGCAAAAGGGGCTACCGCTGTGCCGTGAGGTGCACTCCCCCTCAGCCCGTGGATCGGCCGACGAAATTCCTGCTGGTACAACTCCGCGTCCAGCCCTGCATTCGTGCGGGCATGGAGGCGGTGGTGTCCAGCTGGCGGACCAGCATTAACCATAACTCTTTCTTTCATTCCTCACAGGTCCCTCCGCCGCCGCAGCTGTGACAGCGTCCTCGCAGGAAGCTGCCACCCGCAACCGCCGCTACTGGTAACCCCCCCGAAAATGTAATCAAGTAGAACGCTCGCACCGACACCCCGTCTTGGCCACGCTACTGGTACGCGATCCGTGGCCCGTTGTTGCCGTCGCTATCCTACCGCCGTTGCGCCGCTGCTACGACGGCCGTTAGTGGCTGCTACCTCACCACCGTCCAACCAACTCGCTGGTACAGTCACTGCGTCCATACCACTACGTCCATCCGTCCGCTAATACTGTCCGCCCTCCAGCCGCCGTACTAATCCCGCCACTGCAAACCGCTGTACCAATCTGTCCGCTTATACTGTCCGCCGTTCGGCCGCCGTGCTGATCCCGCCGTTCGACCGCCGCAACGACCCCTCTGCTATTACAACGACCGTTAGCCGCCGCTCGCCTCCCTACCCCGCCATCTCCGCACGGAAAGCTGCTGCCTTCACTAACCGTAAAGCCGTGTGTGTGTGTGTGTGTGTATTCGTCATTAACACATAACAACTGTGTTCTTATTAAGTGGGGGTTTGTGGGACCTCTACTTGACCCTGGATTGACTGAGTGCTACCTCAGCCTTCGACAAAACCCACCTCATACAGAAAACAGAATAATTAAATACGAACCACCAGCCGAGGTAGATAAAAAAACGAACCCAAACATTCCTGATGTTTTGCTAGCCATTTTGATTGGTTTAATCGTATTATTAACCGTTGCAATAGCTACGATACTCAAAAATTATATGAAAATTAAATATAGATAGCTGAAAGCCGTACCAAATCGTATCTAAAATTCTTTTATCCAATTTGAGGAAGAACAGTAGAGAATTAAAAATAAACCTTCATCACATAGTAAACCCCTAAAAGTAACCTTCAAAATGTCTCAATTGACAGTAAAGTCAGCTTCATTAGCCCCGCCTAAATTCAATGGCAAATCAGGAATTTGCATAATTGTACAATGCACAATAGTAGTCTCTAGGGAAGTATGCAAAAAACCAAAAAACACTAAAAACCAGCAAATATGAACAACAAGAAAAATGAAGAAAAAGTCACAAAGAGAACCTATAAAACTATATTGAAAGCGCTAAATAAATTTGTAACGAAAAAGCATGTCGCGCTCCTTTTCATCTTATATGCTGTTTCCACCATCTTATATGAGTTTAAAATAGTTGTCAACTATTTCCACTGCGTGTTTGAGGTAAATTGTGTTCAAACTGTCATTCGCTTGATTGTTTATTTTATTGTGAAGTTTGAAGTTGAAAAAATTAAATTAATTACAATAAAATTAAAAATGGTTTATAAAATTCAATTTAATATGATGATTGTGTCATTATTTTTTAAAATAATAGATAGCGAAATGACAATGAACTATTTAAAACGAAAAGTTCTTTATAATAAAATGCTATTGACTATAGCTGCATGTTTCAACGAAATTATAATACGCTCGCAAAGTGTATGGAGTTTGGTATGTTAGCAACTTCAATATACAATTTTTAGGTTTAATAAATAAATTTCAGGAATATTCAAGTACCTTTTGGGAGGTGGACTGCCAGAAGAACGGCCCAAAGTTGTTTAAGGAAAACTTTAGAATGACACGATCCAGCTTCGTCTCTCAAGCGGGAGCTGCAGGAATGTGCACTTCTCGATGAAATGAGCTGGTATCATGGGCGCACAAAATACCATTGCATATTATAAGCGACTCCGCTTTCCGACTCTCGCAATATGTCATGAATCCATACCCGAACAACATCGAAACCTCGGCTGGATATAAATTGTTTAATTATATGTTATCCATGTGTCGACGAGTTGTTGAAAATCCATATGTACATAATAAAAACGGAAATCGCTTTCAGTCCTAATACAAATTTCAGGTTTAGAAGAATTGGAAAAGGTATTGATAATCATATCAAAAATACAAATGTCATAATTTCTACAGCATGCGCTTTGCACAATTTTTTGATCGACGAGAAGGACCCTGTTCTAGAAAATTGGCTTGTGGATATGCAGCGAGATGCCAGGCGCAGCCCCCAAGGTCACAATAATATAAATGACAGATCATAAGGAGAGATTGTAAGGAACGGATTAATGGAGTATTTCGGTAAGTTTGCTTGTATATTTTATCCCCTTGCGTGTGCTTTGCTGAAACGCACAGTATAGTCAATTTATTTAGAGAGGTCCTTAAATCAATCACCTCATTAGAGAACCATTTCTGTCCTGATGATGTGATGTTGAGGTCAGCTGTGACACTCTTGTGTAAACCCTGAAAGCAACTCGACAACTTTCTCTAGGCTTTGGCGTTAATGTTGTTTCGGTCGCTGTTTTGCTCAAAAATTTATATGTCTTCTTAGGTAGACAGAACTAAACTATGAGCCAACAGACAGGTGAAAAACATCGACTCACCCTATTACTGCTCCCTTACAAAAATAATGATGACCTGTGGCTGAACCCAAATCGCTCTCATTACACCGTTCGTGGTGGCACTTGATCTGTAGGGATCCTTTCGGTGTCATTGCACCCCTATTTAGCTCGCCACATATTACGCAAAAAATATTCTTAAGTAAGCTAGCACAGAATGTGTATGAATGCGCCATAGGCTATAAACATACACATATACACATTCTGGGCTTACCTATGGATGTGGGACGCACCGTTGTGACGAGCTACGTAGCCATCAACGCCGGCTGCTTGCTTTAGTTGAGTACATTTCGACTTAATAGCCCACGGAGGGTCTCGAGGGGACTCAAAATGTTTTATTGAGAAAATTAAAGCTTCCCATGCAACAAACAATTATAGCCAGTTATGAAACATCAATGGGGACTGACAGCGGAGATCGCTACTCAAAACCAATCAATCTTGGCCTTCAAGATGTATTCCCCTTCTCAAGTAGGAAGGTTCGTTGGGTTTGTTGCTCTAGTTTGGCACTCTTCCATACTAGGCAAATTGTGTGTGTGTTTTTTTTTGTTGTGCTTGAATATATCTGTTTTAAGTTAGTAAATGTTTTAAAAATAATTTACCTGCCAATGGCTGTTTTATATTTAAAAACAATCGTTTATGCCAAATGATTATCATAAAAAATAGCCAGTTATATATTTGCATTGAATTTGTTTTTCCGAATACTGTATTTAAGTGAAAAGCGTTTTTAAATTAGTTCCGCCCAAGAAGCTAACGACGCTTTGCAACACCATCCCGATTGCGCCCACATTCTTTTTCTCAATTTCAATTAGATCAGCAGTCAATTTATTGTTTGCTGCCATAGCTGTTTTGATAGTTTCGTTCAACTCACTAATTTTTTGATTTTTCTTCATTACAGGAGTGGAGGCTTCGCTGAGAGCTGGAGACGATGGTTCGGGAGACGAAGTGGACGAACCGGCTGTGGATGCCGATGTATATATATATATATAAGTGAAAATATGTGTTTTATATATACATGGCAATTGTTTGAAAAAGACAAAATCAGAAATCCTGAACATTTTTAAATTTTTCACTTCTAATAAGTGTGCACTCAACCATCGATATGAAAAAAGCTTAGTGTTTCCCTTGGAAAGGTATTTCAAAAACATACCTGCCGAAGTTGTTGATTACACTGAAAATTATCTTTTTCAAAAATAAAACTATAAACTAAAAAATTGAAATACCTTTCCAACGGTACCAATATCTTTGAAATCGGTGGAGCCATTCCGAAATAATAACAGCTTAAAGTCGTTTTTCAAAAATTTCTATTTCCGCCCCTCTATCTCGAAAAAAATTTGAGATATGAAAAAATGTTAAATATAAAAGTTGTAGAGAATTTAATTTTCTACAGTATTGACAATATAAATGATAATTAGCGCAAAACTTCTAGAGATCGAGATATTTACAAAAAAAGGGAGAAAGAATAGATTTTTGTGAGCTTTGACCCCTGAATTTAAAACTTGCGGGCATCCAATTATTGTCGAATTTTGAGAATAGTTTCAAGATGCCATAATGCAAGTTTTCAGGCGATAATATCGTGGGTATCTCACATTCGGAGGAGGCGCCCTATAATGACTGGCTTATTAGAGATTTTTGGCGATAGTTTTAGCAACAGCTACTACAAAAAGCGAGCGGCGTGGTGTGGTGGTATTGTGCTCCGCCTACCACACCAAAGGTCCTGGGTTCAAGCCCCGGGCAAAGCAACATCAAAAATTTAGAGTTTTTTCAATTATAAGAATTATTTCTAGCGGGGTCTCCCCTCGGCAGTGGTCTGGCAAACAATCAGCCATGAAAATATCTCTGTCCACATTTTTGGGTCTTGTCGACCGACAAATTAAAAGTGTACCATACTAATTTTTGGTATTTTACAAATATTAACGACAATATCTGTTTCGATTAATAAAGTTACCTCGTATACTGTCCATAACAACAGCTTCAATATTGTTAATTCGATCGTTTCCTATAATGCGATGATGTTCCTTGGCCTCCTTTGCATTTGCTGAAAAAATTCTCCACATAACACTCAAATTAATGGTTATGTGCAAATATGGATAATGTTCTAGGACCGTGGCCGAGCCCTAAAAAAATAGCAGAAAATCCGAAAGTGATACCCAGACACACTGTTTGGCCTCAGGATCTCGAATCCAAAAGCGGATACCCGAAATCTCTAACTCTTCTGGGGATATTTTAAAACAAAATTGAAGTTTTCATGTGGTTGTTGTATTTTTGTTGTACACAGCAAAAAATGTGTGAGGAGTATCAGATATATCAGGTTTTCGCTTCGGATTCGATATCCTGGGGCCAAAATGCATCTCTGGGTACCACTTCCAGATTTTTATCTATTTTTTTTTGTGCTCGGCCACGGTCCTAGAACATCATCCATATTTGCACATAACCATTAATTTGAGTGTTATGTGGACAATTTTTTCAGCAAATGCAAAGGAGGCCAAGGAACATCATCGCATTATAGGAAACGATCGAATTAACAATATTGAAGTTGTTGTTATGGAGAGTATACGAGGTAACTTTATTAATCGAAACAGATATTGTCGTTAATATTTGTAAAATACCAAAAATTAGTATGGTACACTTTTAATTTGTCGGTCGACAAGACCCAAAAATGTGGAAAGGGATATTTTCATGGCCGATATTATCATGGCTGATTGTTTGCCAGACCACTGCCGAGGGGAGACCCCGCTAGAAATAATTCTTATAATTGAAAAAACTCTTAATTTTTGATGTTGCTTTGCCCGGGGCTTGAACCCAGGACCTTTGGTGTGGTAGACGGAGCACAATACCACCACACCACGCCGGTCGCTTCTTGTAGTAGCTGTTGCTAAAACTATCTCCAAAAATCTCTAATAAGCCAGTCATTATAGGACGTCTCCTCCGAATGTGAGATACCCACGATATTATCGCCTGAAAACTTGCATTATGGCATCCTGAAACTATTCTTAAAATTCGACAATAATTGGATGCCCGCAAGTTTTAAATTCAGGGGTCAAAGCTCACAAAAATCTATTCTTTCTCCTTTTTTTTTGTAAATATCTCGATCTCTAGAAGTTTTGCGCTAATTATCATTTATATTGTCAATACTGTAGAAAATTAAATTCTCTACAACTTTTATATTAAAAACTTTTATTTTTAACATTAAATTTTTTTCGAGATAGAGGGCGGAAATCGAAATTTTTGAAAAACGACGGTGATAGGTACTTTAAGCTTTTATTATTTCGGAATGGCTCCACCGATTTCAAAGATCTTGGTACCGTTGGAAAGGTATTTAAATTTTTTAGTCTATAGTTTTATTTTTGAAAAAAGATAATTTTCAGTGTAATCAACAACTTCGGCAGGTATGTTTTTGAAATACCTTTCCAAGAGGAACACTAAGCTTTTTTCATATCGATGGTTGAGTGCACACTTATTAGAAGTGAAAAATTTTAAAATGTTCAGGATTTCTGATTTTGTCTTTTTGAAACAATTGCCATGTATATATAAAACACATATTTTCACTTTTATATATATATACATCGGTATTCACAGCCGGTTCGTCCACTTCGTTTCCCGAACCATCGTCTCCAGCTCTCAGCGAAGCCTCCACTCCTGTAATGAAGAAAAATCAAAAAATTAGTGAGTTGAACGAAACTATCAAAACAGCTATGGCAGCAAACAATAAATTGACTGCTGATCTAATTGAAATTGAGAAAAAGAATGTGGCCGCAATCGGGATGGTGTTGCAAATCGTCGTTAGCTTCTTGGAGCGGAACTAATTTAAAAACGCTTTTCACTTAAATACAGTATTCGGAAAAACAAATTCAATGCAAATATATAACTGGCTATATTTTTTATGATAATCATTTGGCGTAAACGATTGTTTTTAAATATAAAACAGCCATTGGCAAGTAAATTATTTTTAAAACATTTACTAACTTAAAACAGATATATTCAAGCACAACAAAAAAAAAAAACACACACACAATTTGCCTAGTATGGAAGAGTGCCAAACTAGAGCAACAAACCCAACGAACCTTCCTACTTGAGAAGGGGAATACATCTCAAAGGCCAAGATTGATTGGTTTTGAGTAGCGATCTCAGCTGTCAGTCCCCATTGATGTTTCATAACTGGCTATAATTGTTTATTGCATGGGAAGCTTTAATTGTCTCAATAAAACATCTTGAGTCCTCTCGAGACCCTCCACATCCATAGGTAAGCCCAGAATGTGTATATGTGTATGCTTATAGCCTATGGCGCATTCATACACATTCTGTGCTAGCTTACTTAAGAATATTTTTTGCGTAATATGTGGCGAGCTAAATAGGGGTGCAATGACACCGAAAGGATCCCTACAGATCAAGTGCCACCACGAACGGTGTAATGAGAGCGATTTGGGTTCAGCCACAGGTCATCATTATTTTTGTAAGGGAGCAGTAATAGGGTGAGTCGATGTTTTTCACCTGTCTGTTGGCTCATAGTTTAGTTCTGTCTACCTAAGAAGACATATAAATTTTTGAGCAAAACAGCGACCGAAACAACATTAACGCCAAAGCCTAGAGAAAGCTGTCGAGTTGCTTTCAGGGTTTACACAAGAGTGTCACAGCTGACCTCAACATCACATCATCAGGACAGAAATGGTTCTCTAATGAGGTGATTCATTTAAGGACCTTTCTAAATAAATTAACTATACTGTGCGTTTCAGCAAAGCACACGCAAGAGGATAAAATATACAAGCAAACTTACCGAAATACTCCATTAATCCATTCCTTACAACCTCTCCTTATTATCTGTCATTTAAATTATTGTGATTTTGAGGGCTGCGCCAGGCATCTCGTTGCATATCCACAAGCCAATTTTCTAGGACAGGGCCCTTCTCGTCGATCAAAAAATTGTGCAAAGCGCATGCTGTAGAAATTATGACATTTGTATTTTTGATATGATTATCAATACCTTTGCCAATTCTTCTAAACCTGAAATTTGTATTGGGACTGAAAGCGATTTCCGTTTTTATTATGTACATATGCATTTTCAACAACTCGTCGACACATGGATAACCTATAATTAAACAATTTATATCCAGCCGAGTTTTCGATGTTGTACGGGTATGGATTCCTGACATATTGCGATAGTCGGCAAGCGGAGTCGCTTATAATATGTAATGTTATTTTGTGCGCCCATGATACCAGCTCATTTCATCGAGAAGTGCACATTCCTGCAGCTCCCGCTTGAGAGACGACCACTCAAATATACTCGAGTCATTACATCTCCCCGGGCTACCACAGTGGATGTACATGAATCGGTATTTTGCGAGCACTACGGAATACCAACCCTTATAATTGTAGTAGTCGACAGCTTCTTTTTTTTAGGGTGTATCTTTATGTAACAACCATCTGTATTAGATAACGAATTTTAGTTTAAACTTTTCCCATGTTGTTAATAATTTGCTTACCTATGGCTCCAATACATTGTGGATAACCCATTGCATTGAAGTCTGCTACTCCTTGCTCTATCCCGGTCCTTGTGAGGGGGAAACTTTTGAAATATTCCGACGCCACGCACGCCCAGACTTCATTGCAAAACTCAATTAAAATTTTGCAAACAGTAGCTTTGCCTACTCCAAACAAATTTGCAATCGATCTATATTCACTGGAAGATTCCATTGCATATAAAGCAATTGCAACACGCTTCTCTAAAGGAATCGCATTCCTATAATTTGTGTGCTTCTTCTTCTTCATTTTTTGAAGGCGATTGCACAACTTGTCGAAGCTGGATCGTGTCATTCTAAAGTTTTCCTTAAACAACTTTGGGCCGTTCTTCTGGCAGTCCACCTCCCAAAAGGTACTTGAATATTCCTGAAATTTATTTATTAAACCTAAAAATTGTATATTGAAGTTGCTAACATACCAAACTCCATACACTTTGCGAGCGTATTATAATTTCGTTGAAACATGCAGCTATAGTCAATAGCATTTTGTTATAAAGAACTTTTCGTTTTAAATAGTTCATTGTCATTTCGCTATCTATTATTTTAAAAAATAATGACACAATCATCATATTAAATTGAATTTTATAAACCATTTTTAATTTTATTGTAATTAATTTAATTTTTTCAACTTCAAACTTCACAATAAAAAAAACAATCAAGCGAATGACAGTTTGAACACAATTTACCTCAAACACGCAGTGGAAATAGTTGACAACTATTTAAAACTCATATAAGATGGTGGAAACAGCATATAAGATGAAAAGGAGCACGACATGCCTTTTCGTTACAAATTTATTTATCGCTTTCCATATAATTTTATAGGTTCTCTTTGTGACTTTTTCTTCATTTTTCTTGTTGTTCTTATTTGCTGGTTTTTTAGTGTTTTAGTTTTTTGCATTGTACAATTACGCAAATTCCTGGTTTGCCATTGAATTTAGGCGGGGCTAATGAAGCTGACTTTACTGTCAATTGAGACATTTTGAAGGTTACTTTTTGGGGTTTACTATGTGATGAAGGTTTATTTTTAATTCTCTATTGTTCTTCCTCAAATTGGATAAAATAATTTTAGATACGATTTGGTACGGCTTTCAGCTGCCTATATTTAATTTTTATATTATTTTTGAGTATCGTAGCTATTGCAACGGTTAATAATACGATTACACCAGTCAAAATGGCTAGCAAAACATCAGGAATGTTTGGGTTCGTTTTTGTATCTACCTCGGCTGGTGGTTCGTATTTAATTATTCTGTTTTCTGTATGAGGTGGGTTTTGTCGAGGCTGAGGTAGCACTCAGTCAATCCAGAGTCAAGTAGAGGTCCCACAAACCCCCACTTAAAAAGAACACAGTTGTTATGTGTTAATGACGAATATACACACACACACACGGCTTGACGGGTAGTGAAGGCAGCAGCTAACTTACCGAAATACTCCATTAATCCATTCCTTACAACCTCTCCTTATTATCTGTCATTTAAATTATTGTGATTTTGGGGGCTGCGCCAGGCATCTCGTTGCATATCCACAAGCCAATTTTCTAGGACAGGGCCCTTCTCGTCGATCAAAAAATTGTGCAAAGCGCATGCTGTAGAAATTATGACATTTGTATTTTTGATATGATTATCAATACCTTTGCCAATTCTTCTAAACCTGAAATTTGTATTGGGACTGAAAGCGATTTCCGTTTTTATTATGTACATATGCATTTTCAACAACTCGTCGACACATGGATAACCTATAATTAAACAATTTATATCCAGCCGAGTTTTCGATGTTGTACGGGTATGGATTCCTGACATATTGCGATAGTCGGCAAGCGGAGTCGCTTATAATATGCAATGTTATTTTGTGCGCCCATGATACCAGCTCATTTCATCGAGAAGTGCACATTCCTGCAGCTCCCGCTTGAGAGACGACCACTCAAATATACTCGAGTCATTACATCTCCCCGGGCTACCACAGTGGATGTACATGAATCGGTATTTTGCGAGCACTACGGAATACCAACCCTTATAATTGTAGTAGTCGACAGCTTCTTTTTTTTAGGGTGTATCTTTATGTAACAACCATCTGTATTAGATAACGAATTTTAGTTTAAACTTTTCCCATGTTGTTAATAATTTGCTTACCTATGGCTCCAATACATTGTGGATAACCCATTGCATTGAAGTCTGCTACTCCTTGCTCTATGCCGGTCCTTGTGAGGGGGAAACTTTTGAAATATTCCGACGCCACGCACGCCCAGACTTCATTGCAAAACTCAATTAAAATTTTGCAAACAGTAGCTTTGCCTACTCCAAACAAATTTGCAATCGATCTATATTCACTGGAAGATTCCATTGCATATAAAGCAATTGCAACACGCTTCTCTAAAGGAATCGCATTCCTATAATTTGTGTGCTTCTTCTTCTTCATTTTTTGAAGGCGATTGCACAACTTGTCGAAGCTGGATCGTGTCATTCTAAAGTTTTCCTTAAACAACTTTGGGCCGTTCTTCTGGCAGTCCACCTCCCAAAAGGTACTTGAATATTCCTGAAATTTATTTATTAAACCTAAAAATTGTATATTGAAGTTGCTAACATACCAAACTCCATACACTTTGCGAGCGTATTATAATTTCGTTGAAACATGCAGCTATAGTCAATAGCATTTTGTTATAAAGAACTTTTCGTTTTAAATAGTTCATTGTCATTTCGCTATCTATTATTTTAAAAAATAATGACACAATCATCATATTAAATTGAATTTTATAAACCATTTTTAATTTTATTGTAATTAATTTAATTTTTTCAACTTCAAACTTCACAATAAAAAAAACAATCAAGCGAATGACAGTTTGAACACAATTTACCTCAAACACGCAGTGGAAATAGTTGACAACTATTTAAAACTCATATAAGATGGTGGAAACAGCATATAAGATGAAAAGGAGCACGACATGCCTTTTCGTTACAAATTTATTTATCGCTTTCCATATAATTTTATAGGTTCTCTTTGTGACTTTTTCTTCATTTTTCTTGTTGTTCTTATTTGCTGGTTTTTTAGTGTTTTAGTTTTTTGCATTGTACAATTATGCAAATTCCTGGTTTGCCATTGAATTTAGGCGGGGCTAATGAAGCTGACTTTACTGTCAATTGAGACATTTTGAAGGTTACTTTTTGGGGTTTACTATGTGATGAAGGTTTATTTTTAATTCTCTATTGTTCTTCCTCAAATTGGATAACATAATTTTAGATACGATTTGGTACGGCTTTCAGCTGCCTATATTTAATTTTTATATTATTTTTGAGTATCGTAGCTATTGCAACGGTTAATAATACGATTACACCAGTCAAAATGGCTAGCAAAACATCAGGAATGTTTGGGTTCGTTTTTGTATCTACCTCTGCTGGTGGTTCGTATTTAATTATTCTGTTTTCTGTATGAGGTGGGTTTTGTCGAGGCTGAGGTAGCACTCAGTCAATCCAGAGTCAAGTAGAGGTCCCACAAACCCCCACTTAAAAAGAACACAGTTGTTATGTGTTAATGACGAATATACACACACACACACGGCTTGACGGGTAGTGAAGGCAGCAGCTTTCCGTGCGGAGATGGCGGGGGAGGGAGGCGAGCGGCGGATAACGGTCGTTGTAATAGCAGAGGGGTCGGTGCGGCGGTCGAACGGCGGGATCAGCACGGCGGCCGAACGGCGGAGAGTATTAGCGGACAGATTGGTAGAGCGGTTTGCAGTGCCGGGATTAGCACGGCGCTGGACGGCGGACAGTATTAGCGGACAGATTGGTACAGCGGTATGCAGTGGCGGGATTAGTACGGCGGCTGGACGGCGGACAGTATTAGTTTACGGATGGACGTAGTAGTATGGACGCATTGACGGTACCAGCGAGCTGGTTGGACGGTGGTGAGGTAGCAGCCGCTAACGGTAGTCGTAGCAGCGGCGCAACGGCGGTAGGATAGCGACGGCAACAACGCGCAACGGAGCGCGTACCTGTAGCGTGGCCAAGACGGGGTGTTGGTGCGAGCGTTCTACTTGATTACCTTTTCGGGGGGTTACCAGCAGCGGCGGTTGCGGGTGGCGGCTTCCTGCGAAGACGCTGTCACAGTTGCGGCGGCGGAGGGACCTGCGAGGAATGAAAAAAAGAGTTATGGTTAATGCCGGTCCGCCAGCTGGACACCACCGCCTCCATGCCCGCACGAACGCAGGGCTGGACGCGGAGTTGTACCAGCAGCAATTCCGTCGGCCGATCCAGGGGCTGAGGGGGAGTGCACCTCACATCACAGCGGTAGTCCCTTTAGCTGCTGGACCGGTCGACGGCCGGGCCGGGGCGGAGGGGAAAAAGGGCCGAGTGGTCATAGGCGGCGAGCCCCCCCCCCCCCCCCCCCCACCTAGCTTGGGCACGGGCGAGAAAACCGCGAAGGCGACGATCCGTTGTCCCCGCAAGTGGGGGTGACCCGTTCCCTGACACCGCCCCTTTCCCACTCCGTGGGGTGGGGCGAGATTGGCTCGTTACGCTGGGCATCGCCCACCCCGTGGTTGCACACTAAGGTAAGGTGCGGGGCGGCGCTGGACCAGCTCTGTCCTTGCCGGTTCGGTGGCTGCGAGGAGAAAACATACTATTGTAACGCTACCTTACATCTTTTTCTCTATTTTCTGAATTTCCTGAATTTTCCTTTCCTAATTCATATCCGGCTAATGCTATCATTATGCCGTGTGCTATTTTTGTCCACCAATATTATATATTTCCTGCTTCTGTGGGAAATGAACTAAGTTTAATTTTTAATAAAATTTTTTATTTTATTCTTTATCCTATGCATTCCATTTTACTGGTTTATTCAGTTAGAATTATACGAGTCTAAGAAATATTTTGTTCTTAACGGAAAAATTTAATTTAAAAATTTTTTGCATTTTAATATAGTAAATTTTTTTTTAATTTACAAAATATTTTAAAAATTTATTTTTATGCCATTTTGAATGATATCGTTAAAATCCCTTTTTTCTTAAAAAAAATCCTTTAGTTTTAACATAAAACAAATTTTTTTCAACAAGACATTTTAATGATTTTTAATAATCGGGGATTGCCCATATTGCTTTTTTTTTAAATGTATGAAAACATTTATTTGAAGCAATTTTTTTTAATTTTATAATTTATTTAATAATTTGGGAAAAATTTAAACAACGTGACATCAGGACGGACAAGGCGACAGCTGTTTCGATTATACCTTGTAAATCTCTTCAAAGCCTTTTCTCCCGGGAGTGGGAGTCGAACTCGCACCCCTACGATAGTTGAAATGGTTGTAAACGCATTCAGCTACGTCATGCCTGTTGTGAAGTCTTTCCCAATTGCCTTCTTTATGCATATTTTAATCTTTTACACATTGCATACTTCGTATGCAATTATGTGTTAAAGCTATGCTTGGTACGGCGGTTTTCAAAGAAACTTTGGTTTTTGTTGTTGTTTTCGTTCTATTTATAGAACTACAACGAATTAACCAATTTTGTCTGTTTGTATGATTTTTAATAATCGGGGATTGTCCATATTGCTTTTTTTTTAAATGTATGAAAACATTTATTTGAAGCAATTTTTTTTAATTTTATAATTTATTTAATAATTTGGGAAAAATTTAAACAACGTGACATCAGGACGGACAAGGCGACAGCTGTTTCGATTATACCTTGTAAATCTCTTCAAAGCCTTTTCTCCCGGGAGTGGGAGGCGAACTCGCACCCCTACGATAGTTGAAATGGTTGTAAACGCATTCAGCTACGTCATGCCTGTTGTGAAGTCTTTCCCAATTGCCTTCTTTATGCATATTTTAATCTTTTACACATTGCATACTTCGTATGCAATTATGTGTTAAAGCTATGCTTGGTACGGCGGTTTTCAAAGAAACTTTGGTTTTTGTTGTTGTTTTCGTTCTATTTATAGAACTACAACGAATTAACCAATTTTGTCTGTTTGTATGATTTTTAATAATCGGGGATTGCCCATATTGCTTTTTTTTTAAATGTATGAAAACATTTATTTGAAGCAATTTTTTTTAATTTTATAATTTATTTAATAATTTGGGAAAAATTTAAACAACGTGACATCAGGACGGACAAGGCGACAGCTGTTTCGATTATACCTTGTAAATCTCTTCAAAGCCTTTTCTCCCGGGAGTGGGAGTATAATTCGCACCCCTACGATAGTTGAAATGGTTGTAAACGCATTCAGCTACGTCATGCCTGTTGTGAAGTCTTTCCCAATTGCCTTCTTTATGCATATTTTAATCTTTTACACATTGCATACTTCGTATGCAATTATGTGTTAAAGCTATGCTTGGTACGGCGGTTTTCAAAGAAACTTTGGTTTTTGTTGTTGTTTTCGTTCTATTTATAGAACTACAACGAATTAACCAATTTTGTCTGTTTGTATGATTTTTAATAATCGGGGATTGCCCATATTGCTTGTTTTTTTTTTAAATGTATGAAAACATTTATTTGAAGCAATTTTTTTTAATTTTATAATTTATTTAATATTTTTGGGAAAAATTTAAACAACGTGACATCAGGTCGGACAAGGCGACAGCTGTTTCGATTATACCTTGTAAATCTCTTCAAAGCCTTTTCTCCCGGGAGTGGGAGTCGAACTCGCACCCCTACGATAGTTGAAATGGTTGTAAACGCATTCAGCTACGTCATGCCTGTTGTGAAGTCTTTCCCAATTGCCTTCTTTATGCATATTTTAATCTTTTACACATTGCATACTTCGTATGCAATTATGTGTTAAAGCTATGCTTGGTACGGCGGTTTTCAAAGAAGCTTTGGTTCTTGTTGTTGTTTTCGTTCTATTTATAGAACTACAACGAATTAACCAATTTTGTCTGTTTGTATGATTTTTAATAATCGGGGATTGCCCATATTGCTTTTTTTTTTAAATGTATGAAATCATTTATTTGAAGCAATTTTTTTTAATTTTATAATTTATTTAATAATTTGGGAAAAATTTTTAAACAACGTGACATCAGGACGGACAAGGCGACAGCTGTTTCGATTATACCTTGTAAATCTCTTCAAAGCCTTTTCTCCCGGGAGTGGGAGTCGAACTCGCACCCCTACGATAGTTGAAATGGTTGTAAACGCATTCAGCTACGTCATGCCTGTTGTGAAGTCTTTCCCAAAGTATGGAATGTGTAAAAGATTAAAATATGCATAAAGAAGGCAATTGGGAAAGACTTCACAACAGGCATGACGTAGCTGAATGCGTTTACAACCATTTCAACTATCGTAGGGGTGCGAGTTCGACTCCCACTCCCGGGAGAAAAGGCTTTGAAGAGATTTACAAGGTATAATCGAAACAGCTGTCGCCTTGTCCGTCCTGATGTCACGTTGTTTAAATTTTTCCCAAAAATATTAAATAAATTATAAAATTAAAAAAAATTGCTTCAAATAAATGTTTTCATACATTTAAAAAAAAAAAAAAGCAATATGGGCAATCCCCGATTATTAAAAATCATACAAACAGACAAAATTGGTTAATTCGTTGTAGTTCTATAAATAGAACGAAAACAACAACAAAAACCAAAGTTTCTTTGAAAACCGCCGTACCAAGCATAGCTTTAACACATAATTGCATACGAAGTATGCAATGTGTAAAAGATTAAAATATGCATAAAGAAGGCAATTGGGAAAGACTTCACAACAGGCATGACGTAGCTGAATGCGTTTACAACCATTTCAACTATCGTAGGGGTGCGAGTTCGACTCCCACTCCCGGGAGAAAAGGCTTTGAAGAGATTTACAAGGTATAATCGAAACAGCTGTCGCCTTGTCCGTCCTGATGTCACGTTGTTTAAATTTTTCCCAAATTATTAAAAAAAAGACATTTTAATTTTCTTTGTATTTCTTTACTTTTTTCAAATTGTTTCTTATAATTTTAATATCTAGTGTTTTCATTTTACTTAAATTATATAACATTCTAATTTAAATAAAAATTGCTGACATTTTGAATTTTAATTTTTAATTATCTCTTTTTTTCAATACATTTTAAAGTTTGTTTTTGCTAATGGTTTAGCGTCCATAAGGCCGCTCAATTGATTCTAAAATTTAAAGTATACTTAAAAAAATTTCGCCAACTTGCCGCCAGTCTAATGTGTATTTTAGTGCTGCTAGTCCAATTTTTTCCAGCTCTTATGCTGGCTGTTGTTAATTGCCTTTTGCGTCCTATTCCACTCTGATTTTATGCATTTGCCAGTCATTTGTTGTTGAAATCAATGGCCCAATTGGATGCAATGTGATTTATTTACTTCATATGCACTGTTGGTTTCGTCCTCTTTGATGTGCTCGTGTATGGTAATCAGTTGATTCCGTTGACGGAATTTATTTCCTTTGCTTTGTGGCAGGATATCGTTTTTAACTTTTAAAACTTGTGGGATCTCCTTTCAGTTGGATCCTTTTTAGCGATTTGCTTTTCAAATAATACTTTTACTGTTTTTTAAATCTAAACAGGCAGGATCTCTGTTCAGCTAGATCGTTTAAGCAGTTTTCGCTTGTTCAGCAAATTTTATGCTTAAAGGTCGAACTGGCAGGATCTTCCTCCAGCAAGGTCCTTAACAGTTTTGCCACTTCTTGACCAAGCAGACAGGATCGCCATATAATATTCTAAATAAATAATGAGGAACGCCGAAGTGTAGCGTTAAAAAGTGATTGTCTTTATTTTAGAATTGTCTTCCCTTTTATTCAAAATTATCTATTTTAAACATACGTAATTACACTAACACTAATACACTACATTCTTAACATTTACATTCTGAGTCAGCATATTAGTTCGACCTAATTTTAGAAATTGTAACTGCAGAAATATTTTGGTAGGCGCATTGATAAATTTTCATTGACACTCGGTCAGGCTATTAACGAATTGGTCAATGCGCCAGTAGAAATGTAACCGGATATAGGTCTTGCTGTCGGCATTAGTATGTAATGTTGAACTCCCGCTGCGTTGAGGTAAACGTAATGTATTTAGGTCGGTATTGTAATGTGAATGCAATATGTGTGGTCTGCATAGAAATTGCACTGGCGTAGTAGAGCATGCTGCATAATGGTACAAACGTATTGATATAAGGGGGCACCATGCATATTGCTACAACATATAAAAATCGCAAACATATCTTCAAATCAACTTTAACAACATCTAACCTCTATTCCAGCTGCTTAACATGCTCAGCTTTCTCCAACATCAACTTCTCATGAGTTTCATGCAGTTCATTGAAATTTTAATTTTTTTACTATCTAAGTTTTGCTTCAATTCTTCTAAAATTATCGCATACCCTATTTTGGCTTTAGTGAACGCATCGTTTAAGGTAAGGCCACATTGGCTGCACTACGCAGCACTGCGGACGGACTTAGTCCGAAAATTGGATCATGTCTTCGACAATGGGGATAATTACGGGGCGGAATATCATCATATATTGCTATTATATCGAGCCATAGCTGCGACCCTTTTCTTCTCCTTTCCTCTTCGCATAAAAATTAAACTATTACAGCTTTAAACTCTATGTCGTCCATTTTGCAAACAAAAATAAACACAAGCTTTTGCCGCAATTTGACGCTGGATTACCGTTTACTGTGAATTACCAAAATATGTCGTACTGTGAAGAGCCGCTGCCGCTACACCGCAGCGTAATGTGCGCTTACCTTTAATGTATTCAGTTGAGCTTCTCTACAAGACAGGTACTCGTTACCTAATCGATTACTTAATCGTCACCGATAACTTGGTCACCAATTTTCGTCTTAAGATACTTAGCATAGACTTGACTTGGCGAAAACTTGGCAACTTAGCCACTTATTATGAAATATTTGCCAATCAGCAATTTGCACAAGGATTTGCCCGGTGTGTGCACTGGTTGCGCTATTTGCGCAGAGAACTGCGCTAAAATCAAAAATTGCACATGCTTTTTTCTTCGTGTGTGGTGAATGTTATACAGTTTACCTGTGGTTTCTGATAACATAACATCGCTTAAAAATTTTATTATCGAAGGCGTACCAGGAATTCAATAAAAGTGAAAAAGCGTAATTATAAATAAAATGGAAAATAAACGCTTCTGGTGCGAGTTTTTCGACTTGTATCGTTAATTACCAGCACTGTGGAAAATAAAGAGTGCTGATTACAGCAATAGAACGCTAAAAATCAGCAGCTACCAAAAGATGGTAGAAAAATTGAAGGAAATATACCCGGAGGCAAATAGAGAAATGGCAGTAAAAAAATTGACAGTTTTCGCACCACATATCGTAAAGAACTTAAGAAAGTAAAAGATAGCCAAAAGTCAGATGCTGGGACTGATGATATATACGAGCCCACCCTTTGGTGTTATGATAAATTGTCGTTTTTGGAAGACCAGGAGGAATGCATAGAAGGAACATCTACAATGGATATAAAAAAAGAAGAGCACGTAAGAAGAAATATTAAGAAATAGAGTAATTTACATACAAATCTAGGTAAATTTTCTCTTATTTCAGAAAATGCATATAAAGAAAAAAAAGGTGTCAGAAGAAGACCAGCTGATACAATTAGCTTGTAGCAAACTACAATCAATCCAGAACAGCAACTGTGACTTTGATATGCTGGGAAAATCTTGGGCATTGCAATATCAAGAAATGGACGAACAGCAGAAAGTGATTGCGCGTAAACTTATTTCAGATATATTGTACCACGGATGCATGGGTACTCTCCAAAAGAACCATGCTTTAGAAATACAGGATTTCCTACTTACGTCTTCACGTCAGCCACCAATTTACCAATCAACAGGATCTTCATCTGAATTTATTGTGGCACAAAATATGCTCGACTTTTCGGATCAGGAGGTACCAATGACTAATAATTCTGAAGCGTTCTCCAATCGACGTGGTAGTGATATTTAATGCTTTTATGAGAGCTTCAGTGAGGAGTATTAAATTAATACAATTTTAAAGTGATTATATTGAACTAAAAGTTCAAAGTGAGTTATAAGTATTCAGTCATTATTTTCTTTGCCAAGTGGAATCTATATCATTTATTATTTATTTAAGAAGTGCATTATCATTCAAATGATAATGACAATTCAAGCGAAAATATCTTTTCTTTATTTGTTAATCCAAAAAGTGCATTATTATTCACATGTTAAATCAATAAAAGTAAAAGTATCTTTCTAATTTAAAGTAAGGCGATGTCGTTGCACTTTTACTTTGGCAAATTGGAGGCGGTAAACCGGTGTTATGTTTCGGCGGCTTTGGTAAATGTCGTAATTTGTTTATAACTTATAGGGAATCCACTATGAGCAATGGCAGGTTATTGTCGATGGAGGCGTTTGTGCATTCGGACTGGAACATTTGTGCCTTCTTCTTGTTAATGTTGTTAAAAGCGAAAGTTTTCAATGTGGGATTACCATAGTAATCTGGGTAGTCCATATTGATTGTCATCTCTGGCACTGGCTCACAACTATCTACATATTGTCCACGAATTTGTAGTTCCAGAAAATTGTTATAAAGAAATTTTAAATGCTATGATATATATGAAGCCCCTTGATCTAAACTGTTTTCAATTAGAAAAAAAAGCTCAGATAACTTCGACTGCCTGCGCTAAAGCAATTTTATTTTTCTTTTTTATTTCTGTTACCATTGTGTACACCCGCCGGCGTATGATGCTATCGTAACTACTTTTGGTGGGGATGGGAACTTGAGGTACTCATAATTAACCACTGGTTGGTTTTTCCAATACATTAACTCATTAAACGCTAGTGTTACATATATGTAACGTTTAAAGCACTATATTTATATACGATTTTTCAAAATTGCAATTTTAAATGTTTCAAACTTTTAAATAAGAATCGCAGTAAACATAGCAAAGAGTGAGAGTGCACTACAGTTTAGCTCTTCTATTTAGTATAACAAAAGCAATAGAGCGTTGAAGACGAATCAAATTTCACATACGTAAAAAAACTATCCAAATGGGAACACGCTATCGGTAAGTAGTAATTTTAGCAAAGTGCAAGACATTATGTGAAAGGTTTGTTCTACATATTTTAATAATTTTACGAATGCATGTGTTCGTATAAAAAAAGATATGAAAATAACTGTACTTATAAGTTTTTTTTTCGTTTCTTGTAAGCGTGACATATATGACAAGCTCGCGGATTCGCTTTATGTATAAATATTTATATAAAGATTTGTGCGGTCAATGTAAAAGTATAATATTTGTTGGTTACCAGGGAAAAACTATCTGTTGAGGATATTTGCGCCATTTTGGAGGAATTCAATAACAATGAAGAAGATGAAGTGGAAGCTATTTATATCGAGGCACCTGATGCGGGCGCTCTTTCAGGTGAAGATTCCGGTGATGAAGACGGGGGAAGTTTAGAAAACTTGCCGCATACACAGCTTGTAGAGGAGTGTGAAGTAGTAATAAGAAAAAAGACCGACGTCGAAGAGAAACCCGACTTCAATATAGACACTGAAATTTTAGACTACTTGATTCATTCCCTGTCGGATTTAGAAGTAAACATTTTGGAAGAATCATTTTCTTCTGAGAAAGCACCCGAAAAGTCGAGTACATCGCTGTCAGCTCAAAAGCCTAAGGAAAAAGCCAATAATCGTCGTCGCAAGGCAGCTTCAACGCAACCACATAGTAAGGCAAAGAGAACCAAGCCATCCTTTATATGGCTCGATGATAACACCCAATATAGAGTTCCAATTTTTCCTAACGGTAATTACAGTGCCATGCGAGCAGTCCCAAAAGTTTTTTGATGACGATTTATTGCAAATGCTATGTGACGAGTCAAACAGGTATTCAGTCCTAAATAATAATCGGAACCCAAATATTACAGTGAGAGAAATGAAGGTCTTTATGGGAATTATGATAATAAGTGGATATACCTATTCTCCAAAAAAAGAAGCATATTGGAGCGTTGACAAAGATATTCAAAATGGTGTTATTATTGACTCGATGAGACGTGATCGTTTTCGACTGATATTCAGAAACTTGCACTTTATTGACCCAGAAAAGTTAGATTTATCAGACAAAATATGGAAATTAAGACCCATAACGGATGCTCTGAAGGCGAAGTTCGCAAAAAACTTTCACCCAGAACAGAATTTGTCCTACGATGAATCAATGGTGGAATACTACGGCAGGCATGGTTGTAAACAATTTATTAGAGGCAAACCATTGAGATTTGGATATAAAATGTGGTGCCTAAATACGCCTTCTGGCTATCTGCTAAACTTTGAGATGTATCAGGGGAAAAACCCTAAGAACAAACGAGGAATACGCTGCAGGCTATGCAAAGAACGCTGTCCACAACTTCCACTTTAGACCAACTTGAGTGTCCTTTCCAAGCTTCAAATTTACGAATATTCCATATCTTTATATGTACAAAATAAAATTGATGAATTATATTGAATAAAAATGTTAATTTTCATGTTAGTATGAAAAATTTTATTACATAATAGAAACACGCGAGTGTTACATATATGTCACGGGTCGTTCAGACTCATCAGGATAGAGGTCGAAACTTTTAGTTGCAGTTTTGGGTACATATCAGTCTTTGTAGTAACCACAAAAAATTTGGTTGTTCTAACTTTGCTATTTATCTTTCGCGTTTAATGGGTTAAGCTGTATTGCCGGCAGAAAACACCTGCACTGTTCTTCGCATCCAGCAACACTTTATCGCCAAAAGTGATGGCTATTTTGTCATTGTACGTTGCAGGATTGGAGCAGGAACTTACGGCTTATCAAAGTACAGTTTTTGTAGATACAGTTTTTGTAGATTCCACCCATATCGCCCGATGATGTGTATACACTAGCTGTTTAAGGCGGCCTGATCCTGATTTGGCGGTCGACAGGGTCTACTATTTCACACGTCACGCCCTCTCGCCAAGGTTGCAGCCTCCGTTGTGAAGTTCGGTCGGAGTTTTGCAGAGGGAATAAAAGACCCGTCGACTTTGGGAGGGCGACAAAAGGTGTTCACCGTCGCATTTGGATGACTAATTTTTCAGCTTTCCTCCATATCAATAAACTTTGATTATTCCTCGCGACTAAATACTGACTTTGTATGTGTAAACAGCGACTAAAAGCTAAACAAACATTTGAACAGGGCTCAGCAGTAAAATATGTTTCACATTTTGATTTACGCAAGAAGTTGTGCAAATAACAACACGCCAAAACAAATTTTGTGGATTTATCTGGCGATAAATTTGAAGTATTCAAAAGGATTCTAAAACGCGAAACCAAGATTCCGAAAACATTTTCGACCAATCCACGTGCGCGCGATAGCCTATAATTAAATATTATATCGCTCTTCTCGAGGGAGTTGTGGCTGAAAGGTTTCATTATATTTTCCATTAGTGGAAATGCGTCGTCAGCAACAAACACAAATGGCATTTTTTCATTATATCCTGGAAGCAATTCAGGTTTTGGTAGTTGTAATTTATTTTCTTTAAGCTGCTTGAAAAACTTGGTTTGACAAAATAAACCAGCATCTGAAGCTCTTCCATTTGCACCAACATCGACCATCAAAAATTCATAATTTGCGTTTACTACAGCCATCATAATAATAGAGAAATGCCTTTTATAATTAAAGTAAAACGACCCCGACCCAGGTGGTTTTTTTATGTTAACGTGCTTCCCGTCAATCGCACCGATGCAGTGGGGAAAATTTCATCGCTCGTTAAAGGCGTTTGCTTCCATTTACCACTCGTTTTCATTTGTTGGCAATTGTAAGATGATTGAAATGTATTAATTGCTTAAAATAACAAATACCTTTATGTAGTCTTTTAGCTCTTCTATTATAGCATCGCAAGTCTCGCTTACAATCTTGCCGATTGCTTGTGGAGAAATTGCTGTAAGGAATTTTAGGTCCTCAAAACTATTGCCGCTTGCCAAAAAACGCAATGTTAAAGTTAAACGATGACGCGCAGGAATAGATTTCCTCATCACAGTGTCTCGTTTATTAATTCGATGCGCTACTTTAGACAAAAGTACTTCAAATGTTTCTTTATCCATTCTTACATAATTTTTAAAGTCACGTTGAGACGTAAACTCAAGTTCCCGAAGTAATTTTTTCTGTCCCAATACATTTCGTTTTTTATACCACAATTGTGACCAAATCCGTTTACCCTTTTGCTTTCTTTTCTTTCTTTTTAATGCAATCGAAAGAAGTAAAGCCGCACTTGCCTTCTTTATACAATTAGAACATATGATTTATTTGTTGCGCTAGTAAAAAATTGAATATTGCGCAGTGTTTTTGAGCCGTGTATGTCAAAATTCGCCTTTGCACAAATTTCGTCGTTTTATATTTGCGCATGGCTTTTGTGTCGTGTATGGGCCGTATAACGCACGCGCTCTCTCAAAATAGTGTACGTTTTACTCGCTTTCTCGCTATTACCTATTGTGTTTTCGACATCCCTTCTCGCTAGATGTTATTTACATTTTGAATTTAGGTATGTTTTCGTTACCACTAACAAAAACATATGCAACAAGAACAATAAGGGTAACTGGCCTGCCGGTTACCCATACCGGTTACATTCTGTGAATTCGCTTTTTATATGAATGAAACGCATCCTTTTTCTTTAAATAATATTTAATTAATAAATAATGCATGTTTAAAATGGTTTTTACAGTTAAAATCATGTCCTATTATTCTAGTAATTTTTACATGTGTGTATTTTTATATTTATAAACTATATAAATACGTTAACGTCTATTCATAGTCGTACCCTTTCCGAAACCTTGTTTTGAAGTTCTTATATTTCCTGCGCTTGTGGTGTTGCTCATCATCAGTTTGCAGAGTCATATTAGTTTGGAATGTATAGTAAGATCACACGGAGCGAAATTAGGCAGCATGTCAGGAGTATCACCAGAATCCAAAGAGTCATTGTGATTTATTTCGTCATCTCCGTTTTCTTCCATATCCGGATTCATTCCATATTAGTCATTATAAATAGCTTGGTGCAGCTGTTTTAAAATCACACAATTAACATTTTGCACCACGTCCGTTATATTTATATTTTATATGTTTTGATTTCTCTAGACGATGCTTAAAGTTTAGATACTTTTTCCAATAATGTGCAGAAGTTAATTGAAATTCATACATTGGGCATTGCTTCGTGATAAATTTTCCATAAATATACTGAGCACTCTTTATGTATGCTCTTTTCTTAACATCTAATTCTGGTCGTGCCGGATATGACAGTTTTGCTTCAGGTTAATAATCCATACTCATACCATTTCCAGATTTTGTTTCAAATGGACCACTCATAATTGCACACCTCATGTGCATTCGCATACATATGTTGCATATGTGAAACATATAACGGTGTACCAGTGGCTTGTTATGCAGCTGACGCTGGATGAAGCATTGGATTTTGTGATGCAAAGTAGGCGACATATGTTGCTGTTGATGGATGCGCATATTGCGGATATTTTGGTGGTTCACTAGTCATTAATTGATTAGAAGTTTCAACTTGTTGTGATTGTTGTTGCTGGCTGCTGATGTGGTGTTAACGTTTGTTGTACAATTTATTCGGGTACCTGCACATATTTTTGTTGTTGTTATGGTGCTGGAAAACCTTCCGATAATGAAAGTCGTTGATTAGTCTAATCTCCACGTAGTGTACTACTCCCACGACCGCGTCCGCGGTACCTATTACATTTGAAGGCGCTTATGTTACAGGCATAGCTGACATCGCTTACATAACCGGTTGACTCTAAAGGGAAAACCAAAACAAAATATTAGAATCAGTGTTTATGAACAACATATTTAATGTAAGCTTTTGCAACAACGTGATCGAAGGCTACATCCCCATGGTGTGTGGTGTTCCACCTTGTATAAACGTAGGTACTGGATGTGCTCAACCGTGCAGTTTTCTTCTAATTTGAGCAAACGTATATTCTTACAGACACAGGTGGAATATTAGGATATTGCTAAGCGCACATCGTCAAAATCAAATTACCTAGAATGAAAAAGAAACTCATATCAGTAAGGATAGATTAAAAGTTTTTAATATAAACTGAAAAGTGTTCTATAAAAGGGGCTCCAAAATTATCTTTTCTGAGAGGCCAAAGGCACAAGGGACTCAAGGAAAATTCAGATAACTAGAATCAGGACCTGGTAAAGTAAGTTCAAGTGTACCTCCACCATGGCTATGCATCTTCCTATGGCAGGGGTACCCGAAGATACTTTGCTGTTGCATTTACAAAGAACATAAAATTATAACAAGGGAGAATTTATTGATGTTACGAAGTAAATTAGACGTGCTGCAAAAACAAATAAATGCAGATGACTGTGTAATCCATTATGCGAAGTTCTTGAATGGATGTTCAAATTGAAAAGGGCAAAGTACTGCTGAAACTGCTTTCCCGGGAAAACCTGACTACGCCTATCCTTCCTTAGCAGCAGTGCAGAGCACCAGTTCCGTGTTGGACAGGAAAATAAACGTTTGGTTATCTCCAAGTTGCTGCATCTGACCAGTACATCTATTTTTCCCCGATTTTCTAGGATCAGCAAGGGTTTCCTCCTGAAAGGTGCATTTGTTGCACCATGCTGCCTGGCCGCTCACCGAACACCAGGCACGACGAAACTTGCCGCTTCCCAAGGCACTCGGTTCTATGTACCGGTCCCACTCGGGATTTTTCCCAACCAAGGACTGTCATTTCAGTTTAACCCCATTTAATTTGTTGCGTCCCTCCCACGGAACTTGCCTTGGGACAGCCAAAGTTTACTCATACTTCTCATGCCTCCAGCGGGTTAGGGAGCTTAGAGTATCCCCGCGGTAAGTATGCCCGTCGTAAGAGGCGAATAGAATACCAAATTGATTCAAGGGGTTGTGTAGCGCAACCCTTTCAAGGGGTTGCCAGCGCAACATATAGCTTCTCCAACCCAATTGTCAACCTCACCTACCCGTGGCGAAACCTGTTTCTTTAACAGCCGGAGCTCTGTCACCCCATGTTCCTTATGGATCTACATTTGAAGGAGCTTAGTTAGCTGACATCGCTTTCTTAACCGGTTGAATCCAAAGTAAAAACCAAAACAAAATATAGGGGTTGAACTGGCCGGTTCATGAGGACCTCACATAGACTGAATGAGACTGTAGTGTTACCAGAAGTTTGTTTTAACGACCATGCTGAAAACCCTATCAGCAACCAGGACCTATGTTATAAAATAACTCCGTCCTCTTCACAAATACTAGAAGCTTCCTAGGACTTAAGGCACTTGCTGCTTCAAGATCTGACAGCTGTTCCACTCCCAATAGCTGGAGTCTTAGCCTGACAAGCGCAGGGCACGAGCACAGAACGTGCTCGATCGCTTCCTCCTTCAACCCGCACTTCCTACATCTGCTATCACTGACCAAGCCTAATTTAAACGCGATGACGCCAGAAGACGGTGTCCAGTCAGAATACCCGTCATGGGTCTGGATATGTGCAAGTCACTGTGCAATCCTCAATAAATTATCTACCTACGTTCCGGTAACAAGCACCATTGAGGTACTAGCCCGACCATCTGGGGGATTATTGATATGACTACATTAAACTTTCTAGGGATTGCATATTAGTAATGACCACAATGCGAAAATCTGTTAAAATTTACCATTCTTCATGGAATGCTTGATATATAACTTTCCATGTTTTTGAATCAGTAATGAAAAGATCAAAATTTACAAAATTTTAACTGGCTGTGGTTAATAAGGTGTTGATGACCTCTCTTAACGCAATGTAATGGCAACGGCACCGCACGAAAAATTACAAAAGTCTTATAAATCTACTGATCATAATTAATTCCTCTTTCTATGCAGTTCTGTGCATACATAAATATGTATTTGGCTCTCCAAACGCTAATTAAGGAAATCAATTGGTATTTACATGAACTTATTCTTTGGTATTTGCATTCTTTAGTTGATTATCAACAAAAGCATGACAAATGATCACTAACAAATTCATACATGTTGTTTATATATTTAATATGGTAGGCAATTTACTTACCCTTTCTGGTGCGATGATTCCTGAACAATCGGTCCTGACTAGACGCGATTTATTTTGCTTTGAGAGAGCGTACTTAACCCGAACCATATCATGCTAAGGCACACCTTCGGCGATGTAAACAATCAAAGAAATTTCTGCTTCTAATGTTTCTAGGATAGCAGCAGCAGCTCCCAGTGGCGGCACATAAATAACAGTTGCTTGCGGATAAGTTGCCTTTTTTGCTTCGGCTACCTATTCAATTTTAATTCACATTACATTATCTACTATTGCAATTTTTAATCAATACAAATCAATATAAGTTACCGAAGCAAATACTGGCAAACGAAGATGCGTAGTTCCACCATTTTTTTGGGGAATTACATCCAACCAGTTTGGTACCGTATTTCAAAGCATGTTGGTTTTCGAAAGTATCTTGCTTACCGGTAAATCCTTGGCAAATGACACGTGAATCTGCATTTAATTGTAGGTTTCCTCCTGTTTTGGCATATTCTAAGCTGAATCGCACTCCGACAGAGATGCTATATATCAGAATAATAGAACATTTTTTTATTATTTAAAAATGCACATACGTATGGAAAGCAGAAAGTAAATAACGTTGTTGTTGCTGTAGCGATAAGGACATTCCCCGTTATCGACTTTGTTGGCCCTTTGCCGGATGCAGATCGGGTACGTTCCGGTAACAAGCACAATTAAAGTACTAGCCAGACCATCTCGGGAGCGATTTAGTATGACTATATGAAACCTTCTAGGCCATCCTGTCGATTCTATACAACTTAGTATTATTTTGGGCGAAGGCCGCCAACCCAGAAAGGTGTTCTGTGCAACACAATTTTTAATTCCCGCTTTCAGATTCTAAAAACGGAGCTCGAAAGGCGTCTTTTGGTACCACCTTTGTTTAGGTTGTGCACTGCCTTGTTAAAAGTTTTACAAGACGGTGCACCGCCTAATTTTTATCAAAAATTATCAAAGGTGGTATCAAAAGACGCGTCTCGACCTCCGTTTTAAAAATCCGAAAGCGGAAATCTAAAGTTTTACTTCTGTCGAAAGTTATTTACAAAAAACCGTAAAATGACCACGAGGGGGTCCGAAATATGAGGTCCGATCTATAGTTTTTCTTGCATACAACACCTTTCTGCGTTGGCGGCCTTCGGCCGCGCTTATAAGAAATTACCCTCGGTGGGTCCGACACCGGTTTGGGGATCAAAACTAAATGCGCGCAGAACACATTTCTGCATTAGTGTGTGTGTGTGTAAAACAAATCTGACAAAAAACAACAGCCTCATGAAAATTAGAACCGACTTTTTTGTTTATATCTTTTGACAGCAATAAAATTTTAGTGTTTGCTGGGTTGAGCACATATGGTCAAAAATCAAAACACAGTTGCTGTTGTTTTTTCCCGACGCGTTTCGACGTTCTTTTTTCACGTCATCTTCTGAGGATTTCTTTAATGATAAATATGCAGAAATAATATACATATTAACATTTTGATACTCTTTTCTAACACTTTCTAACAATAAACATGAAACTAACACATCATACAAATTTTTTATTTACCTACATTAATTGTATTATAATTAAATTAACTATTACACTTTATTTTACCAAATATAAACAGTTCGCACTTGAATTTTTGTTTATTTTGATTTACATCTCTGAATAACAGCTGAGTAGACGTTGCTGATATTGTCAAAGTCTTCTTTGAAATTTAGTGTGTTGTGTATTTGTTGTTGTATTCGTATGCTTTCAAGAGACATTCTCGTTTTTTCTCTTTTTTCGATATATAATACTTCAACATTTGAGAAGTCCGCTACGTGGTTGCTCTTTCTCAAGTGATGAGCTAAACCGGTGTTCGTTTTTTTGTTTGCTGCGTCTTTTTTGTGTTCATTAATACGTATCCCAGTTGTGGTTTGGTTGTGCCAATATAACATTTTCCACATTTATCATCATCGCGACCATTGCATGTTGTTTTATAAACCACACCGTTTTGTTGATCTTTTGGGATTGGGTCTTTAGTTTTTGTAAAAATATAATTAAGTGTGTTGTTCGGATTGTGCGCGTAATTAATGTTTTTGTTGTTTATTGTTTTATGTAGTATTTGATTGTCTGTAAGACCCGGTAAGTATGTTACACCGATGTATTTTTTGTTGGTGCTGTCCGGCGGTAAATTGTCGCTTTTTGACTAATTCTGTTTATTGTGTTTTGAATTAGTCTATCAATGAGGGTACTTGGTAGTTATTTTTAAATAATATATTCTTTATTTTCATCCTGTTTTCCTCAATGTACTGTTCATCACTGAGTAGTGCTCCTTTTCTAATCATACTTCTTGCCGTATTAATTTTTTGCTTCCACGAGTGGTTTGAATGATAGTTAATTAGTCGGTCCGATGCGACGGATTTAGTATACCAATTCATTACTAACTTTTTGTTGTTTCTACTTACTTCTCATCCATGAAGGCTATTTTGTTTTCCGTTTCTTTTTCCATAGTGAATTTTATGCTTGTATGTTGCGCAATTAATATTTTTAATATGTCTTCCGCGTCCTTGGTTTTTATGATTGCGAATACATCATCTACATACTTGTTGATGTATATGTCATTTTCTTTTAATTCAGTTATGCTCTCATCAAGTATTTTGTCCAATACTATATCTGCTATAGTCGCAGATAATGGATTCCCCATTGGCATCCTGTACGTTTGTTGGTACAACCTCGAGTTGTACATAAAATAATTGTTTTCTCGTAAACAAAACTCTAATATATTTTGGAACTGTTGTTTTGAGATATTTGTGTGTTTTTCCAATTGTGACCATTGTTTCATTATCGTCTGTATTGCTAAGTGTGTTGGAATGATTGCAAATAGTGAAATGACGTCGACCGATATGAGTGTTTCATCATCTTATATTTTAATAGTCTTTAATCTGTCTTTTAGTTGAAATACATTTTTTATGTTGAAATCTTCCGATATTATGTTTTTTAGTTCCGCACAAATATGTTTGGACAATTTGTAACAAGGTACCTTCGTAGATGATGAGATTGGTCTTAGTGGCATATGTTCCTTGTGGATTTTAGGAAGACCGTATAATCTTGGCGCGACGGCTGTTGCATTCATATTCAGTTAAATCATTAACAATTGAATTATTCTTTCGCATAAGTTGTTGCGATTGATCTTTTCTTATTGTTTTATATACCTTTCTTCCGCTAAGTAGATCACTCGTTTTTTGCTCATACTCGGTTTTATTCACCAGAACCGTTTTGTTTCGTTTATCCGCCCGTGTTAACACCACACTGCCCTTGAGCTGTCGAAGAAATTTCTTTGTATTTTCAAACATTTGAATTATATATTTTTTCTTCGAATTGTTATTTATTCTTCTTTGGTGGCTGCTAATTTTTGTGGCAATGTTGCTTCTTATTGCGTCTTTACTTCTGTCATCCTCGATATCTTGTATCCTTTGTTCCAATTCTGCGATTAGATGTATGGGGGAAAAATTACCTTTTGTTACTGGTAATGCAAGTTTTGTTCGAAACGAGAGTAAACAACGGCTTTCATGTGGTTCTTCAATACTGATTTTGTCGACGAACCAGTCTTAATTAAACCTTATTCTAAACTTGTCACTGTTTCGCGATATTTGAACTCTCAGTTTTTTTTGTGAATTTTTTCTGTGATAGTCCTAATGTACTTCGAAAAATGGTGTTGTTTTTCCACCATAGTTTCATATTCGTTTACTTATAATCTCTCCCTTAGTGTTTTCGTTATTTGTTTCAAGTCCTTATCAATAATTTTAATGTTTAAGTTTGTTTCCTTTATTTCCAAATTCAGTATTTTTTGCAGAAAGCCCGTTTCCAATTTTTGTAGTTGATGACGGGTAGACTGGTTTGTGAAGCAGTGTGCAGATATTTTGTCTTACCTCGTAAGTGCGGTGGTGTGATTCCATAGCTTATGCATTTGAGCAGAAACTTGTAACGTAGCAAATGCTACGCCACAATATCTATTTCCCATTTAACGCCCACCCCTAATATTATTTTTCCCATTTACTGCCCAACCCTAATATTATATGTACCGACATACATATACATACATACTGGCCCAACAACCATCGCGCAAGCATAAGGCAAGCCAGCGATGGTGAACGCACAATTCTTGGGAGTTTTCATTCGTGGAGCGCTGTGCGCGACAATGTGAGCATAATTCGCAGTGTGTTCATAGACACATATGAATAAAATGACTTGTCAGAATACACCAGGTATACTTCGCCTTAGGTGAGTGAAGTGCGTGCCGGCCACCATTGGCAGACGAAAAGGGGTGCCCTTTGGGTTCCACCGATGGTACGCCCCCCTACCTATCGGACGCCCTGCCGGTTTACCTCCATTTCCTGTGAGTAGACGGGATTTACACCCCTTATTACTCCCAGGAAAGGTAATGCACGGGTAGTCCGCTCGCCTGTGGCGGGACGGATGCCCCTCTACCCTGGCAGACTGCCCGAGCCAATATAAATACATACATTCTAGGGACTGCCTTTAGGTCGACGGGGGGGGTAAAGTTCTGCCGATGGTACTCACCCCCCCCCCCCCCCCCCCCCCAATTGGCAGCCCTAACATTTGGGCGTTACCTCCTCTGAGTAAGACGGGGCTCACAACCAACAATTGATACTAAGATAAGAGAAACCACCACCACCACGCTTAACGTCGACTCTCGAGGCTGGATTTACCTGCTGAAGAAGGAGAGGATAATCGAAGAATGCAAGCGCTACCGAATCTACACGGAAGGGCATACCGTCGCCGAATTGCGCAGCACACTCAGCTCATACGTCCGAGACCAACGCAAGCGTAAGTCAACAGAAAATCTTTTGAGAGTGGTAGAGATGGAAATCGCCGCCGAAGAGGTCAGGCCATTCACATCCCCCAGCGCGAGCGGAGCAGCATAAACAACGCGCATATCATGAACACAGTCCGCCGCTGGGATGTACATTACGCTGGAGGCGAGGCATTACAAGACTTCCTGGAAAGGATTGAGGAGCTGGCAAAATGCTATCTGATTAAGCCAGATCAACTCCTCCCAACCCTTCCAGAGATACGGCGTGGCGAAGCTCTTCAATGGTTCCGCATGCAAAAACAACAACTACACACACGGGCTGACTTCCGCTACGAATTCAGAAAATTCTTTTTGCCGAAGCGACACATTAGCCAGTTAGCAGACGCTATCCTCCAACGAAAAGGAACGAGCAGGGAAAAGGCCAAGGACTATATTCTCGCCCTCCAGACGATGATTCGCCAACACCCGACCTTGTGCAAAGAAGATCATCTAGAACGCATATACGACGGTCTACGGGTGGAATATCGACTTTTTGTGAAGCGTGATGAGTTCCAAACGATAGAGCAGCTTATGGAGCTCACTGACGAGTACGAACTGCTGCGAAGCGAAGAAGCCAAACAGAGCCGACTGTTAGCACATAGCTTAAGCACAGTAGTAAGCCAGGAGCTGGAGGAGCAGAATGGTCAAATAATGCACTCCCTGGGCACACTCACTAACTGTTACGATGAAAGAAACACCTGCTGGCGATGCAAGAAACGCGGCCACCGCCGCTTCCAATGCACAGACAAAAGACGACTTTTTTGTTTTAGATGCGGCCGGGACGGAACGATCTCCAGGGATTGTGCATGCTACGGTATGAACCGATAACACCCGCACTATTATCATCCGTAGCCAAAGGGAAGGGGAACGACGGACGATTTTACACACAAGTGTCCATCGAAGGATTAATGTGCCGCGCCCTGATCGACACGGGGCCACCGTGACATACATCAATGAAGCCGTAAGAAGGCATCTGAAACGACGAAAGATTCCACCGTTATCCAATCGTCGCAACGTGCAACTCGCCGTCCAATCATTCATTGCGAGCACCCACTCCTACCCGGTCAGGGTCAAATACAATGGTCAAACAGCTAGTACGTTGGTATCTGTTATCCCTAATTTGGCCGAGAATTTAACCTGGGTATTGACTTTTTGGAAAAGCGCAATGTTACGGTCTCACTGGATGGAAAGCCCCTTACCCCAGCCGGTTCAACGAAGGCAAACGCACCCGCAACCCTGCGTTACATAAGGCAAGCGCAACACCTCAACGAAGAGCGAAAGAGCGAACACCTAGAGGGGCCATACACTGCCGCAGAACGCAGACACAACACACCACTAAAACAATGTTATTACCCGGCCATCCTCCTCAGCAATAATGGTGAGCAACTCGTCACTAACGCCCCGGCAATGATCCTGAGGGATCATAACATCACCCACCGATTTACCGTAGCGATGCCTCCAACAAAAATCCTACCGAACGCGTTAATCGCGTTATCAAAAGAAGAGTGGCACAACGTACGAAACAAGACCATTGGAACTGGTACCAGGAACTACCAGAAATAGCGTTCGCCATAAATACGGCCCAACACAAATCAACACACACATAAACCGCCGATATAAATTTTAACCGCAACTTCGTCGAACCGAGAGAAGCACGAACAAAAGAGGCCATGCCCGACTAACCGCCGTCATTCGACGCAGTCCCGTGGCTGCCAAATAAGCTACGAATACTGGACGTTAAGACATTCTGGGGCCCAGACTTCTTCGCCCGGGCTATGGCTAAAACGCAAAGGGTGTATCAAGATGGTACGATTCGCTGGCTAAGGAGAAGCAAGATCCGACCTAGTTTGATAAGTTTTATATACATGAAATGTACATACCTTAATTTTTAAATGTAATTTAAAAGTGTACATATGTGTATAACTTAATCTTGAAATGTAAATTTAAAATGAATTTCGTACTTGCAATGTAAATTTAAACACAAATGAAATGCACACATTATTGTCGAAAAAGAAAAATAAAAATCATTATAATAATAAAAACATCAACGAACACATATACACACATGTCGGCCGAGCCATCGGATTACCGCCGTTATCATCCCTTGGCGAAAGCCACCGTCATTCAATACTCTCTCTTCGGGCGTGATCATAACTACCGCCGTCATTACTACCGCCGCTATCACCCCTTGGCGAGAGCCACCGTCATCACCATCTGAGCACCGTTAGCTGGTAATCTATCTCTCCCTGCGGAGAACCGCCGTCTTTGGATCGCAATATTCTCAGCGACACTACCTAGGGAACATCTCCCTCTCTCTCTCTACTGGATCTAATGTTGTGGATATTCTAGCCTGAGAGCCACGTGTGTGTGCGTGTGTATTCGAAATCAAAACACTAATTTACTGTGTATTTATATTGGTGGGGCAAGTGGGACCCCCATCCGACTCCGGATTGACTTGAGCATATCTCAGACTTTGACCAAACCCACCTCATTAACTTAAGTCTTTCTTTTTGTTTCGCGATGTTTTTAGATTTTTTATTGAATTGTTTGATAATGTATTGTATTTGTTCATTGTAGTTTGTTCTGATGTGTCTAAAGAAATGTTTCATGTTTATGGTTGATTGTTGGTTTTTTGTTTCGGATTTGCTTGCCGATCTATAAGTTTTATGTTTATAGATGGATCAATTTATAATATTTGTGTTTGCTGGGTTGAGCACATATGGTTGAAAGTAAAAACGCAGTTGTTGTTGTTTTTTTCCCGACGCGTCTCGACGTTCACGTCATCTTCTGGGGATTTCTTTAATGATAAATATGCAGAATTAATACGACAACAAGTATGATTAGAAAAGTAGCGCTACTCAGTGATGAACAGTACATTGAGGAAAACATGGAAAAAATAAAGAACATATTATTCAAAAATAGCTACCAAGCACCCTCATTGATAGACTAATTCAAAACACAATAAACAGAATTAGTCAAAAGCGCGACAATTTACCGCCGGACAGCACCAACAAAAAATACATCGGTGTAACATACATACCGGGTCTTACAGACAATCAAGTACTACATAGAACAACAAAAACATTAATTACACACACAAGCCGAACAACACACTTAATTATATTTTTACAAAAATTAAATACCCAATCCCAAAAGATCAACAAAATGATGTGGTTTATAAAATAACATGCAATGGTCGCGATGATGATAAATGTGGAAAATTTTATATTGGCACAACCAAACGACAACTGGGTATACGTATTAATGAACACAAAAAAGACGCAGCAAACAAAAAAACGAACACCGGTTTAGCTCATCACTTAACAAAGAGCAACCACGTAGCGGACTTCTCAAATGTTGAAGTATTATATATCGAAAAAGAGAAAAAACGAGAATGTCTTTTGAAAGCAACAACAAATACACAACACACTAAATTTCAAAGAAGACTTTGACAATATCAGCAGCGTCTACTCAGCTGTTATTCAGAGATGTAAATCAAAGTAAACAAAAATGTAAGTGCGAACTGTTTATATTTGTTAAAATAAAGTGTAATAGTTAATTAAATTATGTACAATTAATGTAAGTAAATAAAAATTTTTTATGATGTGTCAGTTTCATGTTTATTGTTAGAAAGTGTTATAAAAAGTATCAAAATGGTAATATGTATATTATTTCTGCATATTTATCATTAAAGAAATCCCCAGAAGATGACGTGAAAAAAGAACGTCGAGACGCGTCGGAAAAAAACAACAACTGTGTTTTGCTTTTTGATCATATGTGCTCAACCCAGCAAACAGAAAAATTATAAATTGGTCCATCTATAAACATAAAAAATAAAAATTTTAATTTTCGCTTCTGGATTCTAAAAACTGAGGTCGAGGCGCGTCTTCTGATACCTACTTTGATAATTTTAGATAAAAATTAGGTGGTGCACCGTCTTGTAAAATGTTACCTTATATTTTTTTTCATCCCAATGTTTTCCCGGATTAATTAATAAATTGTCATTAAAGATGACACTGTCATTTCGACGACAGCATGAAACGTCTATATGTTAGTGGAGAGCGAAAATACCTTTGAATGTGTGGGTGAACTAGACACCTCTGTCTTGAAGGGTAGTTTAGCTTTCTTTTCACTTTATTCTTTCTGTTTGGAACTGTATTACATTGGCAGTGAATTCAGCTATTTTTAAGCATAAAACGGAAGTGTGCAGATGTGTTTTTGCTTGCTCCGTGTTTTTAGTTTTTTTATTCTTCCTGTTGTGACTCCTAACTTTTTAAAAATAAGAATGGATAGCTATTGTTTTAAATGCGATAAGCATTTCTAAAAAAAGATAACTTGATGGTCCCGTGCAGTGGTTTTTGCAAAAAAATATTTCATCGCACCTGCTGTGAAGGCATTATATCCGAGTATGATATGTGTTTACTAGTAAAAAAACCGCAAAATTAATTATATGTGCCATGAGTGTTTAAATGCACATGAAAAACTCAGTAGAGCTTATGAAAACATATTGGTTTCCCTTAAATCTGAATTTGAATCTATTTTGACTGTGTTTGAGCTAAGATTCAAGGATTTATCTGTGCAAATTGATGGCCTAAAATACGACACTGAAATAAACAAAATAAATAATTCAAAACACGAATTGACCAACAAAAACAAATTAAAGTGCTTGCAGGCAATTTCGGTTAGAGAGAATAAACTACATAATGGTGGTAGTCCGCTTAGTGCAGCGAATTTAATCAACAAATTTACAATTGCGCGTATCTACCACAAACATTATCAGTGTCTGGTTCTTTCACCCCACACTAGGCCAGACGCACCCACTGTGCCGATGTTTTATTGGTCGATCTCCTTTACTCAATGCTTTTGCCTTGAATATCGCCCCGTGCTGTCAAGTATGAACGTAAATGATAATGATTTACTCCCCTAACCTAATCAGTCAACTAAATTTTGCTTTTCCTACTAGGGCCTCCAGACATTTTCTGCCTTTTCATTTACCTCTATGCCGCCAAAATTTTGCCAGAAATAGTCCCTTGCGTCATTGGTGATCACGTTACAATGGTTTGTATAACTGTATTGGCTTTGAATATTCGTTTGCCGCTTTACATACTGCCATGCTCTTAGGTTTAGCCTGATATTTTAATTTTATTTTTTCTTATGCAATGCGATGTAAAATTTTTATAACATATTAATTTTCTATATATCTCTTTTAAACTCATTAATTTTAAGGCTGGCTTTGTATTTACATATATATCTGTTCTTTTACAATATTTAGCCGACCGCTTTGTGTTTGCGTCGACTTTAAATAAATAAATTTCATTAGTTCTGTTGGTAGCGTGTTTTTGTTGCTCTTGTTTAAATTCTTTATGTTCGCGCTGTAACTTCTTATAATCAAATGTAAGTGTTTCTATTTGTGTTTTTAAGGCTCGTTTTTCCATGTCAATAACTTCACTCTTTTTAACTTCACCGTCACCAAAGGACTACCCGAGGGTTTAGGGGAGTGTCGCCCGTTGTATGCATGTATGTATGTATGTATGTACGCATTTTGATAGCTTAACCCATTTCTAAAGAGAAAAAGCTTCTTTAGATTTACTTCCATAACGTGTAGAAAAAAATTCCCCCATACCGTTTATGAGAAAAACACTGCGGCTAGTTCGTAGATATGACGAGTGGAGATGCTCGCCCATATTGTTGTTGTTATTTTAACGATAAAGACACTCCCCGAAGGGAGTATTATCGCCGTTGATGGTCAACCATTAAGATACTCGTGGAGATTGAAACCACTTTTATATTTATATATATAAAAAAACTTTTATATCATATGTATGTAATTAGCGAGGCTTACTCATATTGCTTTATTCAATGGTTTTTGTTATTGCTATTAGAGAAAAATTGCAAAGTTTACAAACTGCTAGCATTTTGGGCGCTGAATATTGAACTCGAATCTCCAACAGTCATGCCAGTATAAAGGCAGATGCCTTTAACCACTCAGCCATATGAATTCCCCGCTGTTTGCTTTGCAATTGGTCTCTAAGTGTTGCCTTTATTGTTATTCACCATGTGGGTAGATATAATTCTATATGCTGTTTTAATCCTAATGGTGTGGCATTTTTAAGCGCGCTTAAAAGCTTAGTAACATTTTTCTCTAATATCAATAACAAAAACCATTGTATAAAGAAATATGAGCAAGTCTACCTACATAGTGAATAAAATTAATAACAACAAAGGCAACACTTAGAGACCAATTGCAAAGCGAACAGTGGGCATTCATATGGCTGAGTGGTTAAAGGCATTGTGAATGATAACTATGTGTGATATCTTCTGCATAGACGTCAAAATTCCAATATGATTGGATCACCTGATTTGTAATTGACTATCGCTGTCTCATTCTGTATCTCTTTCTATCACCCGCTGAAGATAGGCGCCGCCATATTGAACACCCTGTCAAAACGCTAAAAAGTAGCCATATCGAACATCCTGTCAAGCAGTTGACAGATAAGATATCACACTTAGTCATCATTCACAATGGTTAAAGGCATCTGCCTTTACGCTGGTATGAATGTTGGAGATCCGAGTTCAGTACTCAGCTCACGAGAAGCTAGCTGATGAAGAAGAGAAATTCAAAAACATGTCTTAGTAACCATCGCCGTTTGTAAACTTTGCAATTTTTCCCTAATATCAATAACAAAAAACTTTTATTTAATTAAAAAATATGCCTAAATGTATGCGTATACAATATTTTTAAATTTTTCCACCTGAATGAAAAATTTTGATTATAGAAAAATCAAAATAATGAAAATAAAATTATTGAATAAACTAATGAAATTACAAAGTATATAAAGTTAAAGTAAAATTTATAATGTATTAAAAGGGACCCTACAGTACTAGCCCGACCATCTCGGGAACGATTATTAAGACCACATTAAAGCTTCAAGGCCATACGCCCGCCTACCCCACCCGCTAGTCAAATCGTTTCTAGCAACACTTTTGGCAGCTGCATCACGCTGGAACCCGCTTTGAAAAAATCCAAATTTTTTTTGTGATTTCTATAACTACAAACGATGCAATTGATTGTAGTGAAGTTCATTTTTTTGTAGTTCTTATAGTTACTCCGAAAATATAATACATTGTGCGGAAACCAAGCAATTTAAGCAGATTGGTTTTTTTCTTTTTGAAATATGTTTTAAATCGTTTGTAGTTTTTCATACGAAAAATAAATTTTTTTTTGGTCCACAGGTTTCGGAGATATCGCTAACGCATCTCAAAAAAACCAAGAACGCAGCAATTTGGAAGCACTAAAAGTACTTTTCCTATAACTACAAACGATGAAATTGATTGTAGCAAAATTCATTTTTTTGTAGTTCTTATAGTTACTCCGAAAATATAATACATTGTGCGGAAACCAAGCAATTTAAGTAAATTTGGGTTTTTTCTTTTTGAAATACGTTTTAAATCGTTTGTAGTTTTTCATACGAAAAAAAATTTTTTTTTTGGTCCACAGGTTTCGGAGATATCGCTAACGCATCTCAAAAAAACCAAGAACGCAGCAATTTGGAAGCACTAAAAGTACTTTTCCTATAACTACAAACGATGAAATTGATTGTAGTGAAATTCATTTTTTTGTAGTTTTTATAGTTACTCCGAAAATATAATACATTGTGCGGAAACCAAGCAATTTAAGGAAATTTGTGTTTTTTCTTTTTGAAATACGTTTTAAATCGTTTGTAGTTTTTCATACGAAAAAAAAAATTTTTTTTTTGGTCGACAGGTTTCGGAGATATCGCTAACGCATCTCAAAAAAACCAAGAACGCAGCAATTTGGAAGCACTAAAAGTACTTTTCCTATAACTACAAGCGATGAAATTGATTGTAGTGAAATTCATTTTTTTGTAGTTCTTATAGTTACTCCGAAAATATAATACATTGTGCGGAAACCAAGCAATTTAGGCAAATTTGGGTTTTTTCTTTCTGAAATACGTTTTAAATCGTTTGTAGTTTTTCATACGAAAAATAAATTTTTTTTTGGTCCAAAGGTTTCGGAGATATCGCTAACGCATCTCAAAAAAACCAAGAACGCAGCAATTTGGAAGCACTAAAAGTACTTTTCCTATAACTACAAACGATGAAATGGATTGTAGTGAAATTCATTTTTTTGTAGTTCTTATAGTTACTACGAAAATATAATACATTGCAAAATTGGGAAATTCGAATACACCCGGTTGGGTATTCCAAACAATGATTTTTGCACAGCAAATGGGTTCTTTGTATAATTCTCTCGATTTAAATTACAAGCATATTAAAGTTTTTGAATGTGCAAGTAAATATTGTTGCTTACAATTCATATGTTCAAAAATAAAACAAACTTCATTTCAGCATACCCCTTCTAACAAAAATTATTCTTACGCTCAAGCAAATGTACGTACATACATATGTATCTATGCTCATATGTAAGCTAAGAAATGTATGAACATGGTAATGTATCTGCTATGACGATCGTAGCGTATAAACAAACTTAGATATATATGCAAACACATGCATATGTATATTCTTAAACTAAAGATCAACCAACACCCCACTTCACTCCACTTCACACCCTCTTCATTGATACCAATATATCCAAGCATAAGCTAACATATGTATGTTTGTACATTCACATGTTCAAAAAAAAAAAAAAAACTTCTATTCAACCAACCACTTCCAACAATAATTATTCTTACGCACAAGCATGTGTACATACATACATATGTATGTTCAAATGTAAATCACAAAATCCTGAAAACTAGCTTCCTCTTTTTCATTCATAATGCTTCTTAAGTTGTCCAAATTGGTGATGCAATTTGGCAATATGGCATTTGATAAAATCGTCAAAAGAAAAATGTTTGTGATTTTATAAATACCAACTTCGATGCATATTGAGGGCTTTCATTATAACGCGCATAACTACTTCCATAACTAGGCACTTTTCCTATGAAATAATACCAAACTATTTATATGCCCTAATCGAAGTAATAATATGGTAGTAAAAAATGCAAATAAAGATGCGAGTATATTGCCCAATAAATGCCCAGTAACGTATTAGCAATATAATCTAAATATTTTCATGCATTGTTCATATACATTTTTGCAAATAATTTTCCAATATGCCGAATTGCCGAGTTGGCAGGGCTTATGGAAATTTTAATTTGCTATTTGAAAAACCTGATCTTATTCTGTCGAAAAATTGTTCGCGCAGTCGAACAACCAAGTTTTCAGCAGCTGTGTTGCAGTTAATACATAAGTCGAGTTTTACCCGTTTCTGGCCCGAATTCGCACTGTGACGTCATATTGTATATGCTGACTTGTTTATCACATGTCAGTACAAAGTAAGAATTTTACACTATTTTCATAGATAAATATAGTAATAAATGGGAGGGGCGAAATGAATTAAAGTAATTTTGCCAAGAAAAATAACATTATGTCGCAAAAGAGCAATAAATTCCTTTATTTTAGTATTAATAATAAATTCCCCTTTTAGCTGTCAGTTGATTAAAGCTGCAAACGGCAACACTTTTAACCACCGACGACACATAATTTGGCTCGTGCCTATTGTATTTCGTTGGCTAATTGCTACGAGCATTCATATGTATATATATATATCTGTATACGCGGATTTACATAAAGTCTTTGGTCGCTTTAGAACGTAGCAAGCGGCAAGTTTTTTTTATATCTACCTTTACTTTGGAGTATTATTGAATATGTATGTATGTACATTTCTAATTTGGTTCATATTTTCATACATATATATTCAATGATACAATGCTCAAAAGCTGATCGACAGGCACAGGCTTCTGTGTACATATGCACATACGTATTTAAGGGTGGAATTGATGCTAGTCAAGTGCTCTTTGACTTGGCTTATCAAACTACAAATGATGAAATTAATTGTAGTGAAATTCATTTTTTTGTAGTTTTTATAGTTACTCCGAAAATATAATACATTCTGCGGAAACCAAGCAATTTAAGTAAATTTGTTTTTTTTTCTTTTTGAAATACGTTTTAAATCGTTTGTAGTTTTTCATACGAAAAAAAAATTTTTTTTTGGTCCACAGGTTTCGGAGATATCGCTAACGCATCTCAAAAAAACCAAGAACGCAGCAATTTGGAAGCACTAAAAGTACTTTTCCTATAACTACAAACGATGAAATTGATTGTAGTGAAATTCATTTTTTTGTAGTTTTTATAGTTACTCCGAAAATATAATACATTGTGCGGAAACCAAGCAATTTAAGTAAATTTGTTTTTTTTCTTTTTGAAATACGTTTTAAATCGTTTGTAGTTTTAATACGAAAAACAATTTTTCTTTTGGTCCGCAGGTTTCGGAGATATCGCTAACGCATCTCAAAAAAACCAAGAACGCAGCAATTTGGAAGCACTAAAAGTACTTTTCCTATAACTACAAACGATGAAATTGATTGTAGTGAAATTCATTTTTTTGTAGTTTTTATAGTTACTCCGAAAATATAATACATTGTGCGGAAACCAAGCAATTTAAGCAAATTTGGGTTTTTTCTTTCTGAAATACGTTTTAAATCGTTTGTAGTTTTTCATACGAAAAATAAATTTTTTTTTGGTCCACAGGTTTCGGAGATATCGCAAACGCATCTCAAAAAAACCAAGAACGCAGCAATTTGGAAGCACTAAAAGTACTTTTCCTATAACTACAAACGATGAAATTGATTGTAGTGAAATTCATTTTTTTGTAGTTTTTATAGTTACTCCGAAAATATAATACATTGTGCGGAAACCAAGCAATTTAAGGAAATTTGGGTTTTTTCTTTTTGAAATACGTTTTAAATCGTTTGTAGTTTTTCATACGAAAAAAAAATATTTTTTTTGGTCGACAGGTTTCGGAGATATCGCTAACGCATCTCAAAAAAACCAAGAACGCAGCAATTTGGAAGCACTAAAAGTACTTTTCCTATAACTACAAACGATGAAATTGATTGTAGTGAAATTTATTTTTTTGTAGTTTTTATAGTTACTCCGAAAATATAATACATTGTGCGGAAACCAAGCAATTTAAGTAAATTTGGTTTTTTTGTTTTTGAAATACGTTTTAAATCGTTTGTAGTTTTTCATACGAAAAAAAATTTTTTTTTTGGTCCACAGGTTTCGGAGATATCGCTAACGCATCTCAAAAAAACCAAGAACGCAGCAATTTGGAAGCACTAAAAGTACTTTTCCTATAACTACAAACGATGAAATTGACTGTAGTGAAATTCATTTTTTTGTAGTTCTTATAGTTACTCCGAAAATATAATACATTGTGCGGAAACCAAGCAATTTAAGTAAATTTGGTTTTTTTGTTTTTGAAATACGTTTTAAATCGTTTGTAGTTTTTCATAGGAAAAAAAATTTTTTTTTTGGTCCACAGGTTTCGGAGATATCGCTAACGCATCTCAAAAAAACCAAGAACGCAGCAATTTGGAAGCACTAAATGTACTTTTCCTATAACTACAAACGATGAAATTGATTGTAGTAAAATTCATTTTTTTGTAGTTCTTATAGTTACTCCGAAAATATAATACATTGTGCGGAAACCAAGCAATTTAAGTAAATTTGGGTTTTTTCTTTTTGAAATACGTTTTAAATCGTTTGTAGTTTTTCATACGAAAAAAAATTTTTTTTTTGGTCGACAGGTTTCGGAGATATCGCTAACGCATCTCAAAAAAACCAAGAACGCAGCAATTTGGAAGCACTAAAAGTACTTTTCCTATAACTACAAACGATGAAATTGATTGTAGTGAAATTCATTTTTTTGTAGTTTTTATAGTTACTCCGAAAATATAATACATTGTGCGGAAACCAAGCAATTTAAGGAAATTTGGGTTTTTTCTTTTTGAAATACGTTTTAAATCGTTTGTAGTTTTTCATACGAAAAAAAATTTTTTTTTTGGTCGACAGGTTTCGGAGATATCGCTAACGCATCTCAAAAAAACCAAGAACGCAGCTATTTGCAAGCACTAAAAGTACTTTTCCTATAACTACAAACGATGAAATTGATTGTAGTGAAATTCATTTTTTTGTAGTTCTTATAGTTACTCCGAAAATATAATACATTGTGCGGAAACCAAGCAATTTAACAAAATTGGGTTTTTTCTTTCTGAACTACGTTTTAAATCGTTTGTAGTTTTTCATACGAAAAATAAATTTTTTTTTGGTCCACAGGTTTCGGAGATATCGCTAACGCATCTCAAAAAAACCAAGAACGCAGCAATTTGGAAGCACTAAAAGTACTTTTCCTATAACTACAAACGATGAAATTGATTGTAGTTAAATTCATTTTTTTGTAGTTCTTATAGTGTTTGGAATACCCAACCGGGTGTATTCGAATTTCCCAATTTTGCAATGTATTATATTTTCCTAGTAACTATAAGAACTACAAAAAAATGAATTTCACTACAATCAATTTCATCGTTTGTGGTTATAGGAAAAGTACTTTTAGTGCTTCCAAATAGCTGCGTTCTTGGTTTTTTGAGATGCGTTAGCGATATCTCCGAAACCTGTCGACCAAAAAAAAAAATTTTTTTTCCTATGAAAACTACAAACGATTTAAAACGTATTTCAAAAAGAAAAAACCCAAATTTGCTTAAATTGCTTGGTTTCCGCATAATGTATTATATTTTCGGAGTAACTATAAAAACTACAAAAAAATGAATTTCACTACAATCAATTTCATCGTTTGTAGTTATAGGAAAAGTACTTTTAGTGCTTCCAAATTGCTGCGTTCTTGGTTTTTTTGAGATGCGTTAGCGATATCTCCGAAACCTGTCGACCAAAAAAAAAATTTTTTTTTTCGTATGAAAAACTACAAACGATTTAAAACGTATTTCAAAAAGAAAAAACCCAAATTTCCTTAAATTGCTTGGTTTCCGCACAATGTATTATATTTTCGGAGTAACTATAAAAACTACAAAAAAATGAATTTCACTACAATCAATTTCATCGTTTGTAGTTATAGGAAAAGTACTTTTAGTGCTTCCAAATTGCTGCGTTCTTGGTTTTTTTGAGATGCGTTAGCGATATCTCCGAAACCTGTAGACCAAAAAAAAAATTTTTTTCCTATGAAAAACTACAAACGATTTAAAACATATTTCAGAAAGAAAAAACCCAAATTTGCTTAAATTGCTTGGTTTCCGCACAATGTATTATATTTTCGGAGTAACTATAAGAACTACAAAAAAATGAATTTCACTACAATCAATTTCATCGTTTGTAGTTATAGGAAAAGTACTTTTAGTGCTTCCAAATTGCTGCGTTCTTGGTTTTTTTGAGATGCGTTAGCGATATCTCCGAAACCTGTCGACCAAAAAAAAAATTTTTTTTCGTATGAAAACTACAAACGATTTAAAACGTATTTCAAAAAGAAAAAACCCAAATTTCCTTAAATTGCTTGGTTTCCGCACAATGTATTATATTTTCGGAGTAACTATAAAAACTACAAAAAAATGAATTTCACTACAATCAATTTCATCGTTTGTAGTTATAGGAAAAGTACTTTTAGTGCTTCCAAATTGCTGCGTTCTTGGTTTTTTTGAGATGCGTTAGCGATATCTCCGAAACCTGTGGACCAAAAAAAAAATTTTTTTCCTATGAAAAACTACAAACGATTTAAAACGTATTTCAGAAAGAAAAAACCCAAATTTGCTTAAATTGCTTGGTTTCCGCACAATGTATTATATTTTCGGAGTAACTATAAGAACTACAAAAAAATGAATTTCACTACAATCAATTCCATCGTTTGTAGTTATAGGAAAAGTACTTTTAGTGCTTCCAAATTGCTGCGTTCTTGGTTTTTTTGAGATGCGTTAGCGATATCTCCGAAACCTGTGGACAAAAAAAAAATTTTTTTTCCTATGAAAAACTACAAACGATTTAAAACGTATTTCAGAAAGAAAAAACCCAAATTTGCTTAAATTGCTTGGTTTCCGCACAATGTATTATATTTTCGGAGTAACTATAAGAACTACAAAAAAATTAATTTCACTACAATCAATTTCATCGTTTTTAGATATAGGAAAAGTACTTTTAGTGCTTCCAAATTGCTGCGTTCTTGGTTTTTTTGAGATGCGTTAGCGATATCTCCGAAACCTGTGGACCAAAAAAAAAATTTTTTTTCGTATGAAAAACTACAAACGATTTAAAACGTATTTCAAAAACAAAAAAACCAAATTTACTTAAAGTGCTTGGTTTCCGCACAATGTATTATATTTTCGGAGTAACTATAAAAACTACAAAAAAATGAATTTCACTACAATCAATTTCATCGTTTGTAGTTATAGGAAAAGTACTTTTAGTGCTTCCAAATTGCTGCGTTCTTGGTTTTTTTGAGATGCGTTAGCGATATCTCCGAAACCTGTGGACCAAAAAAAATTTTTTTTTCGTATGAAAAACTACAAACGATTTAAAACGTATTTCAAAAAGAAAAAAACAAATTTACTTAAATTGCTTGGTTTCCGCAGAATGTATTATATTTTCGGAGTAACTATAAAAACTACAAAAAAATGAATTTCACTACAATTAATTTCATCATTTGTAGTTTGATAAGCCAAGTCAAAGAGCACTTGACTAGCATCAATTCCACCCTTAAATACGTATGTGCATATGTACACAGAAGCCTGTGCCTGTCGATCAGCTTTTGAGCATTGTATCATTGAATATATATGTATGAAAATATGAACCAAATTAGAAATGTACATACATACATATTCAATAATACTCCAAAGTAAAGGCAGATATAAAAAAAACTTGCCGCTTGCTACGTTCTAAAGCGACCAAAGACTTTATGTAAATCCGCGTATACAGATATATATATATACATATGAATGCTCGTAGCAATTAGCCAACGAAATACAATAGGCACGAGCCAAATTATGTGTCGTCGGTGGTTAAAAGTGTTGCCGTTTGCAGCTTTAATCAACTGACAGCTAAAAGGGGAATTTATTATTAATACTAAAATAAAGGAATTTATTGCTCTTTTGCAACACCAATTTGGACAACTTAAGAAGAAGCATTATGAATGAAAAAGAGGAAGCTAGTTTTCAGGATTTTGTGATTTACATTTGAACATACATATGTATGTATGTACACATGCTTGTGCGTAAGAATAATTATTGTTGGAAGTGGTTGGTTGAATAGAAGTTTTTTTTTTTTTTTTTGAACATGTGAATGTACAAACATACATATGTTAGCTTATGCTTGGATATATTGGTATCAATGAAGAGGGTGTGAAGTGGAGTGAAGTGGGGTGTTGGTTGATCTTTAGTTTAAGAATATACATATGTATGTGTTTGCATATATATCTAAGTTTGTTTATACGGTACGATCGTCATAGCAGATACATTACCATGTTCATACATTTCTTAGCTTTCATATGAGCATACATACATATGTATGTACGTACATTTGCTTGAGCGTAAGAATAATTTTTGTTAGAAGGGGTATGCTGAAATGAAGTTTATTTTATTTTTGAACATATGAATTGTAAGCAACAATAGGGGGACTCATGATAGCATATAAACTTATAAGGTGTAAAATTATATCCATTTACACACGCTGTTATATGAACGTACCTAGTAATACTCTTGATAAACTTGATTGTTTATCAGCTGTATTATTGCCGAACAACATTTTTTGATTGTTATACAAATTAAAAAATGCCAAGACTAAGTGAAAAATCAAAACTAAAACGCCTTTACTTGCTGATGTTGGAGATTTTTGATGAAAATGCCTGCTGTAATGTCTGCAAGGTTGCATTCCTTTGAGTTTACCGCGTTTACACAATGAAATGTGCGCGTAAATTTATACAAATTGTGTAAATGATTTTTCATACAAAATTTGACAGCTCGTGCGTAAACTATATAAATTTATACGTTTACACACTTTATAAGGCATTTATACGGTTACATGAGTCCCCCTAATATTTACTTGCACATTCAAAAACTTTAATATGCTTGTAATTTAAATCGAGAGAATTATACAAAGAACCCATTTGCTGTGCAAAAATCATTGTTTGGAATACACAACCGGGTGTATTCGAATTTCCCAATTTTGCAATGTATTATATTTTCGTAGTAACTATAAGAACTACAAAAAAATGAATTTCACTACAATCAATTTCATCGTTTGTAGTTATAGGAAAAGTACTTTTAGTGCTTCCAAATTGCTGCGTTCTTGGTTTTTTTGAGATGCGTTAGCGATATCTCCGAAACCTGTGGACCAAAAAAAAAATTTTTTTTCGTATGAAAAACTACAAACGATTTAAAACGTATTTCAAAAACAAAAAACCCAAATTTACTTAAATTGCTTGGTTTCCGCACAATGTATTATATTTTCGGAGTAACTATAAGAACTACAAAAAAATGAATTTCACTGCAATCAATTTCATCGTTTGTAGTTATAGGAAAAGTACTTTTAGTGCTTCCAAATTGCTGCGTTCTTGGTTTTTTTGAGATGCGTTAGCGATATCTCCGAAACCTGTGGACCAAAAAAAAAAAATTTTTTTCCTATGAAAAACTACAAACGATTTAAAACGTATTTCAGAAAGAAAAAACTCAAATTTGCTTAAATTGCTTGGTTTCCGCACAATGTATTATATTTTCGGAGTAACTATAAGAACTACAAAAAAATTAATTTCACTACAATCAATTTCATCATTTGTAGTTATAGGAAAAGTACTTTTAGTGCTCCCAAATTGCTGCGTTCTTGGTTTTTTTGAGATGCGTTAGCGATATCTCCGAAACCTGTGGACCAAAAAAAAAATTTTTTTTCGTATGAAAAACTACAAACGATTTAAAACGTATTTCAAAAACAAAAAAACCAAATTTCCTTAAATTGCTTGGTTTCCGCACAATGTATTATATTTTCGGAGTAACTATAAAAACTAGAAAAAAATGAATTTCACTACAATCAATTTCATCGTTTGTAGTTATAGGAAAAGTACTTTTAGTGCTTCCAAATTGCTGCGTTCTTGGTTTTTTTGCGATGCGTTAGCGATATCTCCGAAACCTGTGGACCAAAAAAAAAATTTTTTTTCCTATGAAAAACTACAAACGATTTAAAACGTATTTCAGAAAGAAAAAACCCAAATTTGCTTAAATTGCTTGGTTTCCGCACAATGTATTATATTTTATGAGTAACTATAAGAACTACAAAAAAATTAATTTCACTACAATCAATTTCATCGTTTGTAGTTATAGGAAAAGTACTTTTAGTGCTTCCAAATTGCTGCGTTCTTGGTTTTTTTGAGATGCGTTAGCGATATCTCCGAAACCTGTGGACCAAAAAAAAAATTTTTTTTCGTATGAAAAACTACAAACGATTTAAAACGTATTTCAAAAACAAAAAAACCAAATTTACTTAAATTGCTTGGTTTCCGCACAATGTGTTATATTTTCGGAGTCACTATAAGAACTACAAAAAAATGAATTTCACTACAATAAATTTCATCGTTTGTAGTTATAGGAAAAGTACTTTTAGTGCTTCCAAATTGCTGCGTTCTTGGTTTTTTTGAGATGCGTTAGCGATATCTCCGAAACGTATGGACCAAAAAAAAATTTTTTTTTCCTATGAAAAACTACAAACGATTTAAAACGTATTTCAGAAAGAAAAAACCCAAATTTGCTTAAATTGCTTGGTTTCCGCACAATGTATTATATTTTCGGAGTAACTATAAGAACTACAAAAAAATGAATTTCACTACAATCAATTTCATCGTTTGTAGTTATAGGAAAAGTACTTTTAGTGCTTCCAAATTGCTGCGTTCTTGGTTTTTTTGAGATGCGTTAGCGATATCTCCGAAACCTATGGACCAAAAAAAAATTTTTTTTCCTTTGAAAAACTACAAACGATTTAAAACGTATTTCAAAAACAAAAAAAACCAAATTTACTTAAATTGCTTGGTTTCAGCACAATGTATTATATTTTCGGAGTAACTATAAGAACTACAAAAAATGAATTTCACTACAATCAATTTCATCGTTTGTAGTTATAGGAAAAGTACTTTTAGTGCTTCCAAATTGCTGCGTTCTTGGTTTTTTTGAGATGCGTTAGCGATATCTCCGAAACCTGTCGACCAAAAAAAAAATTTTTTTTCGTATGAAAACTACAAACGATTTAAAACCTATTTCAAAAAGAAAAAACCCAAATTTCCTTAAATTGCTTGGTTTCCGCACAATGTATTATATTTTCGGAGTAACTATAAAAACTACAAAAAAATGAATTTCACTACAATCAATTTCATCGTTTGTAGTTATAGGAAAAGTACTTTTAGTGCTTCCAAATTGCTGCGTTCTTGGTTTTTTTGAGATGCGTTAGCGATATCTCCGAAACCTGTCGACCAAAAAAAAATTTTTTTTTCGTATGAAAACTACAAACGATTTAAAACGTATTTCAAAAAGAAAAAACCCAAATTTCCTTAAATTGCTTGGTTTCCGCACAATGTATTATATTTTCGGAGTAACTATAAAAACTACAAAAAAATGAATTTCACTACAATCAATTTCATCGTTTGTAGTTATAGGAAAAGTACTTTTAGTGCTTCCAAATTGCTGCGTTCTTGGTTTTTTTGAGATGCGTTAGCAATATCTCCGAAACCTGTCGACCAAAAAAAAAATTTTTTTCCTATGAAAAACTACAAACGATTTAAAACGTATTTCAGAAAGAAAAAACCCAAATTTGCTTAAATTGCTTGGTTTCCGCACAATGTATTATATTTTCGGAGTAACTATAAGAACTACAAAAAAATGAATTTCACTACAATCAATTCCATCGTTTGTAGTTATAGGAAAAGTACTTTTAGTGCTTCCAAATTGCTGCGTTCTTGGTTTTTTTGAGATGCGTTAGCGATATCTCCGAAACCTGTGGACCAAAAAAAAATTTTTTTTCCTATGAAAAACTACAAATGATTTAAAACGTATTTCAGAAAGAAAAAACCCAAATTTGCTTAAATTGCTTGGTTTCCGCACAATGTATTATATTTTCGGAGTAACTATAAGAACTACAAAAAAATTAATTTCACTACAATCAATTTCATCGTTTGTAGTTATAGGAAAAGTACTTTTAGTGCTTCCAAATTGCTGCGTTCTTGGTTTTTTTGAGATGCGTTAGCGATATCTCCGAAACCTGTGGACCAAAAAAAAATTTTTTTTCGTATGAAAAACTACAAACGATTTAAAACGTATTTCAAAAACAAAAAAACCAAATTTACTTAAATTGCTTGGTTTCCGCACAATGTATTATATTTTCGGAGTAACTATAAAAACTACAAAAAAATGAATTTCACTACAATCAATTTCATCGTTTGTAGTTATAGGAAAAGTACTTTTAGTGCTTCCAAATTGCTGCGTTCTTGGTTTTTTTGAGATGCGTTAGCGATATCTCCGAAACCTGTGGACCAAAAAAAAAATTTTTTTTCGTATGAAAAACTACAAACGATTTAAAACGTATTTCAAAAAGAAAAAACCCAAATTTGGTTAAATTGCTTGGTTTCCGCACAATGTATTATATTTTCGGAGTAACTATAAGAACTACAAAAAATGAATTTCACTACAATCAATTCCATCGTTTGTAGTTATAGGAAAAGCACTTTTAGTGCTTCCAAATTGCTGCGTTCTTGGTTTTTTTGAGATGCGTTTGCGATATCTCCGAAACCTGTGGACCAAAAAAAAAATCTTTTTTCCTATGAAAAACTACAAACGATTTAAAACGTATTTCAGAAAGAAAAAACCCAAATTTGCTTAAATTGGTTGGTTTCCGCACAATGTATTATATTTTCGGAGTAACTATAAGAACTACAAAAAAATTAATTTCACTACAATCAATTTCATCGTTTGTAGTTATAGGAAAAGTACTTTTAGTGCTTCCAAATTGCTGCGTTCTTGGTTTTTTTGAGATGCGTTAGCGATATCTCCGAAACCTGTGGACCAAAAAAAAAATGTTTTTTCGTATGAAAAACTACAAACGATTTAAAACGTATTTCAAAAAGAAAAACCCCAAATTTGCTTAAATTGCTTGGTTTCCGCACAATGTATTATATTTTCGGAGTAACTATAAGAACTACAAAAAAATTAATTTCACTACAATCAATTTCATCGTTTGTAGTTATAGGAAAAGTACTTTTAGTGCTTCCAAATTGCTGCGTTCTTGGTTTTTTTTGAGATGCGTTAGCGATATCTCCGAAACCTGTGGACCAAAAAAAAAATTTTTTTCGTATGAAAAACTACAAACGATTTAAAACGTATTTCAAAAAGAAAAAACCCAAATTTGCTTAAATTGCTTGGTTTCCGCACAATGTATTATATTTTCGGAGTAACTATAAGAACTACAAAAAAATGAATTTCACTACAATCAATTCCATCGTTTGTAGTTATAGGAAAAGTACTTTTAGTGCGTCCAAATTGCTGCGTTCTTGGTTTTTTTGAGATGCGTTAGCGATATCTCCGAAACCTGTGGACCAAAAAAAAAAATTTTTTTTCGTATGAAAAACTACAAACGATTTAAAACGTATTTCAAAAACAATAAAACCAAATTTACTTAAATTGCTTGGTTTCCGCACAATGTATTATATTTTCGGAATAACTATAAAAACTACAAAAAAATGAATTTCACTACAATCAATTTCATCGTTTGTAGTTATAGGAAAAGTACTTTTAGTGCTTCCAAATTGCTGCGTTCTTCGTTTTTTTGAGATGCGTTAGCGATATCTCCGAAACCTGTGGACCAAAAAAAAAATTTTTTTTCGTATGAAAAACTACAAACGATTTAAAACGTATTTCAACAAAAAAAAACAAATTTACTTAAATTGCTTGGTTTCCGCACAATGTATTATATTTTCGGAGTAACTATAAGAACTACAAAAAAATGAATTTCACTACAATCAATTTCATCGTTTGTAGTTATAGGAAAAGTGCTTTTAGTGCTTCCAAATTGCTGCGTTCAATCAATCAATTTCATCGTTTGTAGTTATAGGAAAAGTACTTTTAGTGCTTCCAAATTGCTGCGTTCTTGGTTTTTTTGAGATGCGTTAGCGATATCTCCGAAACCTGTGGACCAAAAAAAAATTTATTTTTCGTATGAAAAACTACAAACGATTTAAAACGTATTTCAAAAAGAAAAAAACCAAATTTGCTTAAATTGCTTGGTTTCCGCACAATGTATTATATTTTCGGAGTAACTATAAGAACTACAAAAAAATGAATTTCACTACAATCAATTGCATCGTTTGTAGTTATAGAAATCACAAAAAAAATTTGGATTTTTTCAAAGCGGGTTCCAGCGTGATGCAGCTACTTTTGGCATAAATTGTCTTTAACACTGGCTTGATTTATTTCTGATAACTGCAAAGTATTTTGATGTCTCTTTTACCGGACTGTATTTAATCCCTACAATACGCGCGAGCAGAAAGCTGATGTGTTCGCCAACACATTCACACAAAAGTATGGCGATTACTAAACATACAAACTTTGTGTTGTTCATTTTTTTTACCTATGCCCGAAACTGTGCGTACCTGCCAATAAATAACTCAATTTGTGTTCCTTTCCATTATTTCCGGTCAGTTTTGGTAAACGCAGACGATATTTAGAGAATATCAGAACAAAGCTATTATTTTCTAAAAGGCAAAAGACGTAAAAATTTCAGAGCGCTACGTGATTTTTAAATTAAATTATTAATAAATAAAATAAAGGTTTTTATAATAAAAAAAATATGAAAGGAAGGCATTTTGCTTATTATGTAGAACAGGGTGCAGGTACGGATCTGAACGACTTACTAAGAAGTTGGAACATAGATTTTAAAGTTCCTTATAATATTATAGATGAACTTCTTCTGGCACTCCAAAAGGGCGGGATAAAGGATGTGCCGTTGTGTGCCAAAACTCTTTTAGACACCTTGCGAGAAAAAGTCAGTGTAGAATCTATGCCAAATGGTGAATTTTTGTACTTTGGTATACAATACCACCTAGTTTCTAAACAATTTTCATTTTTGGAGGCTGAAACTATTCAACAGTTTAGGTCGAGTTTTATGGCCTATTCTTGGAGCACTAGTACATTTTCCTAGAGTTTATTCTTTTGTTATAGCTAGCTTCCCAGGTTTTAGAAAGCCTGAAAACATTAATGATTTTATGGCTAAGTTCGCTTCAGAAGCAAAATCTCTGCGATAAAACGGTATTGCTGTCGGTCCCAATAAAGTGTTGTTAAGATTTGATATGTGTGGGGAGTCGCAAATGCTCCCCAGCTAGAGCGTTTGTTAGTGGTGTTATGTCATTTAATGCCAAACATGGATGCCCCAGGTGTTATCTAGGGGGTGACTGGGATGGGAAAGTATATTTACCCACAACGTCTGGTATACCCAGGACAGATATACGTTTTGAGAAAAGAGATCAAGTGTCTCAACACAGTCCTCAATTCAGGCAACAGAAAACCGTTTCAGAAGATGCCGGCTTTAAAATAATTTCTCAGTTTCCACTAGACTATATGCATTTGGTAGATTTAGGTGTCGTAAAAAGGTTGTTATAAAATTTTAATAGCAATGCAAATATCCGAAAGATAAATGAAAATATTAAATTTATTTCGAATTACCTTCCGTCCGTCGTACTGCGAGAAGTTTAGATGAAGTTAGTCGGTGGAAAGCAACGGAATTCAGACAGTTTTTGTTGTAGCGATACGGTTGCTCTCCGAACGCTTTGGGGAGTGTTATCGATGTGATGGTCTTTTGCCGGATACAGATGTCCCGGATCTCCAGATGTTACCGGAGCTCCGGTAACACAGCACCATTAAGGTGCTAGCCCCACTATCTCGGGAACAATTTATATGGCCACATTAAACCTTCAGGCCATTCCTCCCTCCCCACCCCAAGTTCCATGAGAAGCTTGAGGTCGCCAGATCCTCGTCTGTTAATGAAAGAGGATTCGACGCGCATAGGTGATGTTGACAATTGGGTTTGGGGAAGCTGTATATTGCGCTGGCAGCCTGAAGGATTGCGATACACAGCCCCTTGAATCTGGTATTTTAGTCGCGTCTTATGACAGGCATACCTACGTCGGGTATATTCTGACCCCCTAACCCTCTGGGGAATTCAGACAGTTCCTGCTATACACTGGCATTTTTTGTTTTAAAAGATTGCATTAGTAGTGAGTTGTACTTCCTTTTCCTGCTACTACATACCGGCGCTTGAATTCTTTGAAATGAAAGGTTGTTTAGGTCTGAGGTTGATATTGCCCAAGATATATTAGAGTATTTCGTCACGCAGTTCAGTGTAATGTTTGGGGAAGAAAGCGTTACTTTCAACATTCATGGTTTATTACACTTGTCAGAATGTGTAAAAAATCTTGGTCATTTTGATTCCTTTTCTGCTTACAGGTTTGAAAATTTTGTGCAATTTAAAAAAAAAAATAGTAAGAAAACCAAATCAAATATTGCAACAGCTGTTTTTAAGGTTGAAAGGACGGCACGATGTAAGTTCGTCGATTCACAAACCTTCCAAGCTAGGCTCTTTCGATATTGATTTAAAGAAAGATAAAGAAACAGGTAAGGGAAACAGGTCTCTGGTCAAATGGATCTAGTGGACACGCCACAATCATAGGCCCAGTCCCAATACCGGTACGCGCTGACTACTGCACGCCCAAGAACGTCTTCGTTAAAAACTATAGTATATATATACCATCGCGACAAGACTGGAATACCAGACAACATACGGTACCGGGTGCCATCAACATATTCACGGATGGTTCTAAGCTTGACGGGAGGGTGGGAACAGAGCTCTTTTCGCCGGATCTGGGTCCAGAGGTCTGTTTTCGCCTACCAGATCACTGTAGTGTTTACCAAACGGAAATGCTGGCAATCATCTCGGGTCTATGCCTAAGGATGGTAAACGAGTGTTTATTTTCTCAGACAGCCCGGCCGCATTAAAGGCCCTGGACTCATTCGTCGATAACGCAAAGTCGGTCACTGCATGCCGCAGATCTCTTAACGAGATGGCTCAGCACTTCAGTATCAGCCTTATATGGGTCCCTGGGCACAGGGATATTGAATGCAACTGCAGAGCAGACGAGCTGGCCAGAAGAGGCACCACCGACCATATCCTTCCGGGAAATGATTCGGTAGGTATACCCATGGCCACTTTCAGGCTTCGTGTGAACACAACCACTATACGAATTGCAAATGAACTATGGTCAGCCATATCATCGTGTGAGACATCCAGGCTAACCTGGCCCTTATAAGACAACGCGCGCACAAGAGCGCTTCTGATTTTTAACAAATCAGTTCTATCTTCCGTGATAAGGGTTCTAACAGGGCATTGTTTAATAGGCACGCATGGTGCTAGAATGGAGATAACGACCTTCGACTATTGTCGCAGCTGCAGATGTACAGAAGAGGAGGAGAGTGTCCAGCACCTTCTCTGTCATTGTCCAGCGTTTAGTAGGCGTAGGTTGGCCATCCTTGGTAAACCTTTTCTACATGACCTTGCTGCGGTCTCTGGCTATGAAGTCAAGACTCTAGCAAAATATATAAATTCCACGAAGTGGTTTGACCCACTTTAGGCAGGGTAGGGGTCTTCTTTGAGACCGTATAGGGTATTACCAGGGCCGTAGAGAGATAATCCGGGCCCGGGACTAAACAATTTATGGGCCTTATATAAAAAAACCACTAAAACATTTGATTAACTTGAATTAATGACGTCACATTCATGAATCATTATTGATGGATTACATGAAAAAAATTTTTTGCCACATCAACTACATGATTTTTAGACTAAGAGCTGACAATAAAATTATCGCAGAATATTTACTATTTATACTATTTTATTGTAACGTGGAAATAAAATTCTCTTTTAACAGCCACATATTGTTTCAAATAATCTCTTCTAGTTATTGATAACATTTTAATTAATATCTGATAAATTTAATGATGATTATAAATTTTAATTATTCAATATAGAAAGTTCGGATATCAAAGAGTGGCTTTACTTGCTTTTTTTCTTTGCCAAATTTTTATAATAATATCAAAATTTAACTGTCTTACCAAAACGGATTCAACACAAAGCGTGGCAAGTGATGAAACTCGCTCTTGAGATGAACACGATCTATGAAAGTTTTTGATTTTTGAAAGGATGCTGAAGGAACCTTCTGCACTAGCTACAGTGACAGGTATAGTGCAAAAGATACATAAAAAAATACAAATGTTGGGGAAAATCGTATACAGATTTTGAACATATGTAGATGGCATTCAGCAATTCCAATGGTGACAGACCTTTATCAAAATGTGCTTCGTAAATGCGTTTCAAGTGAATTATTTCGCATTGTAAGCTTTGAGAAACGTCCGACTTGTATTTTTCGAAAACGTCTCGCTCAAATTTCCCATAGCTGCAAATCATTCAGTAATGCCAGTGACTGAATCAACGATCACCAGGAATGTATCGTTTTTAAAATCAGACTCTGAATCATCCGTAATCATCTCATTTAAATTATCTTCAGAACGTCTTTTGGGTGTTCTCTTTCAAATGTCCGGAAACTTTGGCGAGATATTGAATAGCAACTGTTTTGCATTCGTTTGAAAATTGTTTCCCAATGATTCCTGCTCAAATTCAAAGAAGCTAATAAGGCATCTAGATGTCGGACCTCAACATCTATGGTGGCGCCTCTAGCTTGGATGGAGTACGACGTTTCTTTCATTAATCGTAGTCAGTACTTTGACCCAAATTTAGGACATCCAGATACATTCGAACTTGTTAATTTACTTGAGAATGCCGGTAACATCTCTATGCTTGCGCAGTCAAATTTGGCTTTTGTCTGAAAGACTATGAAGAGAGTGTGGTACATTTTTTTGAGGATGTCGCATCGCTGCTGAGAATAGCAAAACATTTTTGTACAACTCCGAAGAAAGTAGAATGCAGCCGTACAACATCAGCATGCACCATCAACACCACATAAATTGAGACTGTGGGTTGCACAAGGCGAGTAATCAGCATTCGAGTTTTTGTCAAGAATTTGACGCAGTGCTCCGTTGTAAGCTCCTTTCATATTGGCGCCGTTATCGTACCCTTGTGCACGCCAATCTTTTAATGGGATTTTATGTTTACCTAGAGGACGGCAATTTAGATCAGCGATTTTCTGACCAGTGGATTATGAGATCTTAGATGCCCAAAAAATGTTCATTGTTTCGTTCACCAAGATATATACTTCCGCCATTGAAAACTAGGCCTCTTTCACCCAAAAATAAAATAGTGTCCAAGATTCTATATAAAATTTCTTTCCTCTTTTGAGTTTCAGTGATTAGCTGTTCATTGATAAGTGTATCAATTGTAGCCTCGTTTTGAATTAGATTTTGTAAAGATCGCCATTGAATATAACATTTAATGTGATCTTGAGTATTTTCGTGTGATGGCAGTTTATCGTATAGCTTCTTCCATACCTGGAATTTCGAATATCCGCAAAACAAATTTTAGGTCGATTTAAAGTATTGGTGCTTAACAGACGACATGGTAGGCAATAAAAAGCATTGCTACTGGCACTCCACAGCAACCAGTCACCTTCCACTTTCCATTTGACAAGATTCTGTTTAACAACGAGGTAGGAAATGCCTCGTCATGACAATCACGAGAAAAAATAATACGACACTTTTGATGACCTCGACGAATTATTTCGTTGACTTCTTCAGATCGCAAAAACTCATTATTCACGGTACCGATGTCGAAGTCGTTTCAGTAATGTGAACTTTGAAACAGAGTTGGTGGTATTGTTGGAAGACTTTTTGAAGATGAACTTTCATCAGTGTCACCACGAAAATTTTACGATTTCGGATTCATGTAATCATACATTTTTGTTTGATGTTTTTTTTTATCCTCAGGCTCAGGCAAAAAATCATTATAAATATTCGTTGAATTTGAAATTCGGCTTAAAATTTGCACATGGAACAACTAAAGACTCTCCTGAATTAAAAAAAATATATCTTAGTACCTCTAAATCGCGGGCCCCCTGAGAAACACATTTTTGTTTGATGTTTTTATTGTCTCCTCAGGCCCAGGCAAAAATCATTATCAATATTCGTTGCTTTTGAAATTCGTCTTAATATTTGCACATGGAACAACTAGAGACTCTCCAGAATTAAAAAAAATATCTTAGCACCTCTAAATCGTGGGCTCACTGAGAAACACATTTTTGTTTGATGTTTTATTGTCTTATCAGGCCCAGGCAAAAAATCATTAAAAATATTCGTTGAATTTGAAATTCGGCTTAAAATTTGCAAATGGAACAACTAAAGACTCTCCTGAATAAAAAAAAAATATCTTAGTACCTCTAAATCGCGGGCCCCCTGAGAAACACATTTTTGTTTGATGTATTTATTGTCTCCTCAGGCCCAGGCAAAAAATCGTTATAAATATTCGTTGAATTTGAATTACGGCTTAAAATTTGCAAATGGAACAACTAAAGACTCTCCTGAATTAAAAAAAAATGTCTAAGTACCTCTAAATTGCGGGCCCACTGAGAAAGCCCGAGCCCGGGGGGAATCCCGCCACCCCTCCCCCTCTCGACGGGCCTGGGTATTACAATGGGCCCATTGGTGGCCTAAGTAGGGAGCGGTTACCATTGTGTCCAGCTCAGCTCTCGCAACCTAACCTAACGTCGCTGCACTTTCCAAGAATTTTATAGCATAACCAGATATAATAATCACAAAGAAATTTGCCGTGTAGGGCACCCCATTTCTAACAATTCAATGCAAAATTTATTTATTTTGCATTATAACAAAAGTGGTTCTCTTTTTTTTGGCTTGAGAACTGTCACACATCCACTTTGATATGGGTTAGAGTTATTTAATTAATCTATACACCAAGTTAATCAATAGTAACGTTTTATTTATTCCTAAATGTCTCTTAAGCTTGCACGAATATTTTAGCCAAAGGTAGATATATGCAAAAGCAGCTTGATAAGCTGACTTCTATCGTTTTCAATGCCCAACAAGAAAGCTATCGGCTAGATAGCTGTGACGTATATTACATATTGGGGCATATTCATAGATGGAATTTATGTTCCAATTAATGGTGACTTATAACCATAAAACCATAACCAGATAAAACAGCTGATCAACCCCACCTTATGGACGTCAATGTAATCGATTAATGGTGCCATATCATAACGCTAACGCCATAACCATACCATAGCCAACCATTGGTTTTTGGTTTCTCGCCATATCCATAACCTTAAAATATTTGAGTTGGTGAATTTAATAACTTTTTGTAGATTTTATTCATTTTTTTGGGTACGTTTTGACTAAGATACTTATTTTTTGTGAAATATGTTTCAAATTGTTTGCCTTTTCTTCATTTTTATGAAATTTTCACGATTTTTAGGTTAAGGCACCATTAATCGATCATATTGGAGTTGGTTATGGATATGGGTATGGTTAAGACTATAATTTTAGGGTTAAGGAAGTTTAACTAGCCCTTTAGTTGGTACATAAAGTTAGCTGAAGCTTTTTTGACAGATAGCAAATAGAAAATTATGTCAAAAAGCTGTAACTAACTTTTAGTTCTTAACTAAGTTTGACTATGAATACGCCCCACTGTTTTTATAAGATATTAAACGTATATTATTCTTTTTATAGATATGCTGAGAGTTTTGACGGAAAATATTTATAAGATGGATCAAATTGAACAGAATGTAAGAAGTAAGGTAATAGGAGACGCAGGAAAATAGTATTACAATTCACAATGAATTTGTATTTAACTAGATATTTGTATTTTATAATATTCATGCAAGGTACTTTTTATATTCTTTAAAATTAGCAAAGTACACTCAGCTATAAAAGCGTACTACAGAAAATGGTGGAGGAAATAAAGCAAGAAGTAAGTATTGTTTTTATTCAGTTAATTTTACTTTTCGCTTCATTATCTCTCTAATGGCTTAGGCTTTTTTGTGTATATACTTATCTTTGCTATGCACACAGAAAATATTAGTTTCATTCGCCTAACGATACATTATTATCTTAAATATACAGCCCAATTCTCAATCATTTTCCCGGGGAGATTTCTCTCGTTCTCCATACAAAAATTTGCCATCCTCAACCATTTTTGTATAGAGAACGGGAAAAATCTCCCCGAGAAAAAATTGAGAATTGGCCTGATAACGATGAAAAAAGGTACCGACCATATCTCAACCAAAGTACTTTGTTGCTAAAGCTCACAGTTGAGTATATAATGTTTTGTAACCACGATAATCAAATCGTTTCTTGTTAAAATATATATAAACCTTCATTTTAAACAGGCAGTACCGAAGAGTGAAGTTTTGGCGCAACAGCACTTAATGCGAGAGTGCAAGGTGGCGCTGAAAAAGGTGGAAAGCTCTGTGTGCAAAATTACTAGGGAAGTCAGAGACAAGTACATGGATGAAGTTGCCAGCGTATTGCCTCTTCAGAATATATTAGAGGTTCTAAGGGTGGATTGAAGATTGAAGGTAGAGGAGTATGCTGTAGCAATAGTAATTTGATTCAAAAAGTTCTCTTTTACTTACTTACTTAATTGGCGCTTAACCGTCTAAACGGTTACGCCCGTTCAACAAGGCGCGCCAGTCGCTCCTTCGCTCCGTCAACCGGAGCCAATTGGTCACACCAAGGGAGTTTATTTCGTTTTCCACCTGGTCCTTCCAACGCAGTGGGGGCCGCCCTCTACCTCTCCTTCCATAGGCGGGTTCCGATAGAAACACTTTCTTGGCCGGAGCATCATCTTTCATTCCCATAAAGTTCTCTTTTACCATAATTTAATTTCGCTTTCATATTTTAGAACGCTCATCTGTTCAAAATTAAGGGCATTCCGAGGACATACCCCTAGTATTAAAGGAAATTTTTAGTGACACGTTGATGGAAGTGTACAACTGGGCGGGAGCAGCTGGAAAGAAAAGTATCGAAAAGCTTTCTTTGTTCGAGACATATCTTCGCGGTAAGACGTTATAAAGAGAGATGTATAAGCTGTAGTCTTATATTGATTTTTGGTACGTTATTAGATGTATTCATACACCAAGGATATGCATCGTATGGAAAAGGAATGAGAAAGGCGGTTGAACTCAGCCATCACAGGATTGCACAAAGGAAATTCGTCAAAAAGCAAACATTAGATACGGTACAGACAAGCCCACCAGCGCAATGAACTTTTTGTAGATTTTATTCATTGTTTTGGATACGTTATGACTAAGAGACTTATTTTTTGTGGAATATGTTTGTAATTGTTTGCGTTTTCTTCATTTTTATGAAATTTTCACGATTTTTAGCTTAAGGCACCATTAATCGCTCATATTGGAGATGGTTATGGATATGGATATGGTTACGACTATGATGTTAGGGTTAAGGAAGTTTAATTAGCCCATTAGTTGGTACATAAAGTTAGCTGAAGTTTTTTTGACAGATAGCAAATAGAAAATTATGTCAAAAAGCTGTAACTAACTTTTAGTTCTTAACTAAGTTTGACTATGAATACGACCCGTTGTTTTGTATAAGATATTAAACGTATATTATTCTTTTTATAGATATGCTGAGAGTTTTGATGGAAAATATTTATAAGATTGATCAAATTGAACAGAATATAAGAAGTAGGGTAATAGGAGACGGAGGAAAAATAGCATTAAAATTCACAATGATTTTGTATTTAACTAGATATTTGTATTTACTAATATTCATGCAAAGTAATTTTTGTACTACAGAAAATGGTGGAGGAAATAAAGCAAGATGTACGTATTGTTTTTATTTAATTAATTCTACTTTTCGCTTCAATAATTCTCTAATGGCTTAGGCTTTTTTGTGTATATACTAATCTTTGCTATGCACACAGAAAATATTAGTTTCATTCGTCTAACGATAGATTATTATCTTAAATATACAGCCCAATTCTCAATCCTTTTCCCGGGGAGATTTCTCCCGTTCCCCATACAAAAATGTGCCATCCTCAACCACAAAAAAATTGTGAACATAAGTGTTTTGCGCAGATATAATTTTGGACTCCAAACCGGTGTTGGACCCACCCAGAGTAATTCTTTATAAGCGCGGCCGAAGGCTGCTAACGCAGAGAGGATTTATGCGCAAAAATACTAAGGATCTCACGCCCGGTTTCGGTGGGACCCGCGGGTCATTTTTCGGTTATTCGTTAATATCTGTCGAACAAGTTAAATTTTTTTATTTTCCGCCTCCTGATTATTAATACTGATGTCAAGACGCGTTGTTTGACACCTCTCTCGATATTTTTGGTAGCGTATTAGCAGTCGACCCCTCAACTAGACTATTACCGAAGTTTTTTAAGTTTTTGAAATATTTTTAAATTTAATTCCAATGTTTAATTGAATTTTTTATATAGTTTTTTATCATAATTGCCTGAGACAAAAAGGGCAAACAACTAATAAATAAAAGCCTTTTTGACAAAACATGTTGTGAACAAAATTTAAAGAAATGAAATTTTAATTAATAATGAATACAAAGAAAAGCAATCTGATATATATGTAAATAGCTTAAGTTAAAATTAAAAATACAATACAAAAACCGGCAAGCCAGTTACCCGTGTTGTTGTTGCACATGTTTTGGTTAGCGATAACGAAAACATACCTGAAGAAGTAACTTCAAAATGTAAATAACATCGAGCGAGAAGGAATGTCGAAAACACAATAGGTAAGTGCGAGGAAGCGAGTCACACGTACATTAAGTTGAGTGAGCGCATGCGTTACTTTTTTCACGACATCAATGTAAAAGTGATAAAGACTATAATTGGTGACCAAGTTATCGGTGACGATTAAGTTATCGATAAGGTAACGAGTACCTGTCTTGTAGGGATGTTATAAATTAATCGATAAGTGTGCGTGTACGTGCCGCACATTACCGAGTGTTAACACAATAACACAGCAGAGTGCTGTGTTACTCAGCCTTAAAGAGCTACACATATATTGAAGCTGGTATGTAATTATCTGCTCAAAAGTTTTAGGGATAGCTGAGGTATAAAAACGATTGTTTCCAAATAGATGAGAATGATGCGGATTCCAGAAATAGTTTAAATAACTTAAACATAGGCTCAGAAAAGCTGACAGCACAGTACTTAAGTACACAACTAGGAACACCATCTGGACCCGGTGAAGATATCGGTTTCAATGCAAGAAGAGTATGAAGAACAGTACCTTTATCAAAAAATGGGTTTAAAATATTATTAGAACTTCCCAAACTATATGGATGAACATCAGACTGGACACATTGGGATTAATAGCTTGATTTAAAGAATTCAACAAATAAATCAACGATTTCATGATCAGAATTTGCGTTTTTGCACCCATAAATAAAACTAGATGAAAAACCAGAAGTTTTCCTTTTGGAATTGACAAATCTGTAGAAAGGTTTCGGGTTATTACTAAATTGGAATTTGCAGCATGGAGTAACCTTTATAATATTGCTGATTAAGACGATGTAAATTGGAGCGCGCTATTAAATATTTAGAAAATTCCATAGCTCTTCGATATCTTTTGAAACGCTTGTATCTAAAACAATAGCTATCCATTCTTATTGTTAAAAAGTTAAAAGTCACAACAGGAAGAGTAAAAAGATTAAAAACACGGAACAAGCAAAAACACGTCTGCACACGTCCGTTTTATGCTTTGCAATGTAATACATTTGCAAACAGAAAGAGTTGCATTGAATGAAAGTGAAACGAAAGCTATACGACTAGAAGCTCAACTGAATACATTAAAGGTACGCGCACATTACGCGGCGCGACATATAGCGGCAGCGGCGCATCACAGTACGACATATTTTGATAATTCTCAGTAAGCGGCAATCCAGCGTCAAATTGCGGCAAAAGTGTGTGTTTATTTTTGTTTGCAAAATGGACGGCATAGAGTTTAAAGCTGTAATAGTTTCATTTTTATGCGAATAGATACGGAGAAGAAAAGGGTCGCAGCTATGGCTCGATATAATAGCAATAGATGATGACATTCCACCCCGTAATTATCCCCGTTGTTGAAGACATGATCCAATTTTCGGACTAGGTCTGTCCACCTCCGTCTGGCAAAACCGGGCCAGTGCGGCAAAGCGCAAGTGCAACTCAGCTGTGCTTGCTGACCACCACCCCGCATAATCAGTTTAGTTTACTTAAAACTGCCCGCCCACACGCACCGTGCTCGTTCGACCGTGCCCGCTAATCGGATTTTTTCCGCCCGCCATCGCGCAATTAATAAATTTTTTCTTTTCATATTTATTTCGTAAAGTAATTAAATTAAACAAGTGAAATAAAAGAATATTATATAAGTTAACGCCACATACTCTGAAATTGGGCTCCAAAACTGCCCACATATAAATATGTATCTATCCATACGAAAACAGTATGCAATGCTGCGTAAACATATGTAACTCTCCATACGATAGCGGTATGCAGTGCTGCGTAAGCATGCGACCTACAATTACTCAATAGCTGACCGTGCATTACTATTCATTGGAAATGAGGAAGTAAATAAGGCGACAACAACAACAAGAGGAATCACCTGCCAACCAACGTGACTTCATACGATAAGTAGAAGTAAGAAACATATTGTAAAATTAGTAATTAAGTTGCGATGATCAAATAAAGAAGAACGACTTCGAGTCGTCATAAAATTATATTTTTTTAGTTTCTCACTAGAGAACTAATACCTGGCGCCCAACGGCCCAGTCGCGTAAGTTTCCGCAAGTAGTAAAAAGGCCCTCAAGTAGTGCCTCGCGTTTCGTGTGACAAAAAAAAAGTGGCTCTAAAGAAGCGCCCAACACAACGAACATCCTAGCTGGAAACTAAGTGGCCCTAAAGAAGCGCCCCAACGCACTGGACAGGAAACTCGGTGGTAAAGCTCTGAAGAACACAGCCACCAACCCGCAGAAGAAGCCAGCGAGACTGCCAATAGTAGCGAGATGCAAAAAGGACTACCAGCCTTGTTCGCCGCGGGATTATTAATGTAAGAACAAATTAGATAATAAGTGAAATTTAGTGAAACTTTAAGTGCAAATTTAACAAAGAAAAATAAATAATAATTGAAGTATCTAAGTAAAAATTTTTTAAACTTTTAAGAAAATGTTAATAAGTGCAAATTAGGAAAAAAACACGCAAAACAAAAAAAATAATAATTAGGTATTTAAGTAAAATTGTGTAACTTTAAGATAACAGGTACAATCCTTTTAATAAGTGCAAATTTCAAAAGTGAAAATATAATAAAAGTTTAACCCCTTTTTCTTAAATTCCTTCAATAATTTTTTCTCGAAATTTTACCAAAAAAATTTTTTTAGTGAATTTTTTTTTCTCCTCGATATTTATTACTTCTCATGAACAACAGGCTCGTACAGCCTTTAAAATAAAAATAACCTTTAGGATAATAATAAAACAACTCTGCGATTCACCACAAAAGGGACCCTCCAGAGATTGTTAACCTAAATCCACAAAAACATCACATAGCTAGCGAAAAGTATAAAATAAAAAAAAAATAAAAAAAATTAAAATTAAAATGGCTCATAATAATTTGATGAGACCGCCTGTGCTAGGGAATATTAATGCACCCCCTGCAGGACCACCATCGCCACCACAACCCTCTGGCGACCCTATCCAACAAGTGGCTAACCCCACTCCTGAATTCAAAAACCTTATAAAGGACTTAATGAGAGAGATTTTAAGTACGGACGAAAGTAGAATGATTAGGGATGCTCTGCACCCAACTCAGCAACCTATGACGGATCAAATGATCGAAGACCGATTCAGGAATAACCTGGCCGACATGGACAAGGTACCTGACGTGGTTAGATCCTTGCGAGAGTTTGGTGGAAACCCAGCTGAGTTCAGCAGCTGGAAGAAAAGTGTTGAACGAATATTAAGGATTTATGAGCCATGCGCAGGCTCACCGAAATATTTCGGCATCCTTAGTGTAATTCGTAATAAAATCGTAGGCAGTGCTGACGCAGCACTAGAGTCCTACAATACCCCCCTTAACTGGAAGGCTATTTCCCGATGCCTTACCATGCATTACGCGGACAAAAGAGATCTTAGCATACTCGAATATCAAATGACCTGCTTAATACAAGGTCGGAAATCTGTGCAAGAATTTTATGGTGAGGTTTATTCACACCTCTCACTAATATTAAATAAAATATCCTGCATGGAAATCAGCGAAGAGTGCATGCGTGTCCTCACACACACATACCGTGACAAGGCGCTAGACACCTTTGTCAGAGGACTATCAGGCGATCTATCGAGACTTCTCGGCATGAAAGAGCCGGCTGATCTGCCTGAAGCATTGCATTTGTGCATCAAGTTAGAGAATCAAAATTTCAGGGCAGCACATGCCAACAGCCAACAATACGGCTTGCCTAAACGGCCACAATACCACCACCGATTTTCGAGATACCATATTAGCAACGGCCCGCACTTCCACCAAGAAAGAACCCTAATCAGCCATTCTACCCACACCTTGCCCATCTACCTCAAGCAATTCCTACCTTTACCCGAGCTTCTCAACAATTTCCCCAATACCAACAATTTCCTCAATACCAACAATTCCCCCAATATCAACAATACCCAAAGAATCCGAACATTCAAACTCCCAACTACGCTCTGCAACAACCTTCTAGACCCAACCAGTTCAACAATCCTCCACCAAGACCCACCCAACCAAAACCCCCAGTCCCAATGGACATAGACGAATCTCTCAGGACAAAGAACGTGAACTACATGAATAGACCAACCAATAACTTCCTTGCCGGAAAACGGCCCACACCTCCTTCCAATCAAATACGGCAACCTTTCAAACAAAATAGGGTAAATAACATAGAAACAACAGAAACGGACTTAGGACAGCAACCTGACGAACCAGATGAACAGACATTCCAGGATTACTACAACCAATACACTGCACACGATAACAACACCATTGACAGCCTCCCTCAAGAAAACTCATACGAATTCTCCGACAATTAATTTTTTAGGCTAACGAATTCCACGCTACCATATTTCCAATGCAAGGACAGTAGCGGGAAAGTTCTAAATTTCTTAATTGACACGGGTTCAAATAAAAACTACATTCAACCAAATCTCGCGAAAAAACGTATTTCCAACGAGGAAATTTTTTATGCAACCTCAGTAGGAGGAAACGTTAAGATAACTCACCATACCTTTATTAATCTTTTCGGTTTAAAAGACGAGAACCTTAAATTTTTTATATTACCCACACTTAAATCATTTCACGGTATTCTCGGTAACGACAGCCTAAAACAATTAGAAGCCGTAATTTTTACTTCAAAAAATCACATGCTAATAAAAAACAATAGGAAAATAGCCATTAAACAACAAAAATCAAAATCAGTAAACAATATCGAAATAAGAACAGATCATCTTACGGATGAACAAACGGGAAAACTCCGAAATTTATGCTACTCATACCCACAACTTTTTTCTGACCCGGATGAAAAATTAACGTACACCACCGCGGTAAAAGCCGAAATAAGAACTACAAACCAAGATCCGGTATATTCCAGATACTACCCATACCCAATGTCTCTTAAGGACGAGGTAGAAAAGCAAATATCAAAATTACTTCAGGATGGGATAATTAGACCCTCTCGATCCCCATACAATTCTCCCATCTGGATAGTGCCAAAGAAAGCTGACGCATCTGGCATAAAGAAATACAGGATGGTAATAGACTACCGCAAACTAAATTCAATCACAATACCCGACGGCTACCCAATCCCAGACACCAATGAAGTTCTTTCACAACTCGGAAAGAACAAATTCTTTACAGTTCTCGACTTGAAAAGTGGCTTTCATCAGATCCCTTTAGTTGAATCCGATATCGCAAAAACAGCTTTTTCAGTCAATAATGCTAAATACGAACTTACCAGACTACCTTTCGGCCTTAAAAATGCGCCTTCCATATTCCAACGAGCATTAGATGATATTCTTAGAGACTACATCGGAAAAATATGCTTTGTCTACATAGACGATATCATAATTTTCGGAAAAGACGAATACTCTCATTGGAAAAACGTGGAAACAATTTTCAGGACCCTACAAGATGCTAATATGAAAAACCAACTTGATAAATGTGAATTTCTCAAAGAAGAGGTTGAGTTTTTGGGATTTGTTGTCTCCAAAAGTGGCATAAAAACAAACCCAGCAAAAGTGAAAGCAATTCTAGACTTTCCACCGTCTCAAACTATAAAAGAACTTCGATCCTTTCTAGGACTTTCCGGTTATTACCGACGTTTCATTAAAGACTACGCAAAACTCGCCAAGCCCCTAACGGTACTTTTGAGAGGCGAGGAGGGACGTATGTCCAAAAATCTTTCAGCTAAAATAAAAATTTCTCTCGACAATAAAGCAATGGAAGCGTTTAATAAATTAAAAAATTCACTAGCATCCTCTGACGATATGTTACAATACCCCGACTTCGAAAAAGAAATTCACTTGACAACCGACGCATCAAACCACGCCATAGGAGCAGTCCTAGAGTAAGGTGGTAAACACATAATGTTCATCTCCAGAACATTGACGAGGACCGAGGAAAATTACGCAACTAACGAAAAGGAACTTTTAGCCATAATATGGGCTTTAAAAACCTATAGAAATTATTTGTATGGTTCAACCACAATACAAATTTTTACAGACCATCAACCTTTGACATACTCACTCAGTAATAGAAATACTAACAGTAAACTAAAAAGATGGAAATCAATATTGGAAGAATACAACTATGAGATAAAATACAAACCTGGCAGTACCAATATTGTCGCAGACGCACTTTCTCGACCACCACAACAAATAAATTCTTTGTCTGCAACCCAACACAGTGACGAAAGTTCAGCCCAAAATTTAATACCGTATACAGACGCACCTATCAATGCATTTAAAAATCAAATTTTTATCTCTACTGGCGAAACCTCTTCATACCAATTTAAATTACCTTTTCCCACTTACCATAGACATATTATTATTGAAAGAGACCCTACAGAAGAAACTCTTACCACATTGTTGAAAAGATATCTCAACCCTACAGTAACAAATTGCATAAAAACCGAAGACAACATTTTGGGGAAAATACAAACAATTTACCAAATTCATTTTAGCAAGTACAAAGTACGTTATACCCGAAAATTCATTAGAGACGTTACAAATGAATTAGAACAGGAAACGGAAATTATCAACGAGCATAATAGAGCTCATCGCAATCCCACCGAAAATAAAGCCCAACTCTTAGAAAGATGTTACTTCCCACAAATGAACGCCAAAATAAAAAAAATTGCAAAACAGTACAAAATTTGCTTAGAAAATAAGTATGAGAGACATCCAGTAAATCCTATCCTGAAACCAACTCCCATTCCTAATTACCCAGGTCATATAGTTCATATAGACCTATACCATACTAACAACAAAGTAGTGCTAACGGCCATGGATAACTTCTCCAAATACACACAAGCAAAAATCGTGCGCTCCAGAGCAACGGAAGACATAAAGGCCCCCTTAAGAAGTCTCTTGACAACATTCGGAATCCCAGAAAATATCGTTATGGACAACGAAAAATCCCTAAACCCAGCCCCTATAACTTTTATGTTAGAAAACGAATACGGTATCGAAATATTTAAAACTCATCCATACAAAAGTTCTATAAACGGGCAAATAGAACGATTCCATTCCACACTTACCGAAGTGATGCGTTGCACTAAAGCAGAAAACACCCACACCGACTTTAAGGACCTCCTTAATAGAGCCATATTCAAGTATAACTATTCCATTCATTCCACTACCAAACGTAAACCAGTAGAAGTATTTTTCGGAAGAACAGTAGGACCAAACCCAATGACATTGGACAGAGAAGAAAATATCCAAAATCTTAAAAATAAACAGGAAAAAGACTTGCGACTTCATAATAAAGATAGGAACGAGTTCAGGACATACAGCAATAACGACGTTATTTATGTAAAAATAAACAAAAGACTAGGAAACAAACTAACACCCCGATATAAAAAGGAAACAGTACTAGAAGAACAAGGCAACACAATTTTGACACAATCTGGCCGCACCGTTCATAAAAGCCATATCAAAAAGTAAATCACAATCTTCTTTTGCAGGATCCTATTTGCCACCTGCAATGCGGAAACCCAAATTTTGGACTATACGACCAGTCCCATAGTAACGATAGACACAGGAACCGCGAAAGTTCAAATTGGAACATTTCGACTAATACACACTATTGACCTCGAGCAGTACGACTCCCTACTCGACGACATACACGCCACAATAGAACACGACATAAATAGGAAAAGCCGAAGTCACCCATTCCTTTCCCAAGAGGAGAAATCCATCCGATCCCTCCTATACCAACTGAGACCCAGGAAAACCAAAAGAGCCATTGAACCACTTGGCACAGCCTGGAAATGGCTTGCTGGATCCCCTGACCACGAAGATTTTAAAATACTAACCGATAAAGTAACCAATATAGCGAGTAATAATAACCAACAAGTAGTAATAAATAAATCTATTTTAGAAAGAATAAATAATTTAACTCCTATTTCAAATACAATTTTAAGCGAAATGAAATCGGGCGATGCTCTTAAATTAGAAATAGAAAAAAATATTGAAAGGAAATTGCAATTCATTAAAGAAGAATTAATAAACATAGATTATTCAATACAATGGGCAAAAGCAGGAATTATAAACTCATTCATATTATCTAACGAAGAATTAATTGTCATTGAAGAAGCACTAGAAAAACAAAACATGCCCTATTTAAATTTAATCGAAGCAATTGAATTTAGCGATGTTAAAATTGCATCAAACTTATCTTCCATTATTTATATTGTAAAATTCCCTTTAACAAGCAAAGAATCTTGTAAATTAATAAAAGCCAAAGCTGTAAAACAAGGCTATAAAGCAATTAAACTTGAATATGAAAATTTAATAATTTGTAATAAGGAAATATTTGGTGTAAGAGATAGTTGTAAGAATATAAACAATTTAATTTTATGTAAGCAAGATCGCATAAAAGAAGTCACGTTAACCACCTGCATACCAAACATTTTAAAAGGATATTCATCCAACTGGACCCTAATAAATAGTCACCATATGCCCACGATAGAAGAAATAATGCCCGGATTATTATTTATCAATAGTTACAATGGACCCCTAAAAATAGACAACAAAGAAATCAATCTGAATGGTACATTTTTGATCAAATATGATAATTCAAGCTTATCAATTGAAGGCAAACATTTCGTTAATAAAAATCAACTGTTTGCGAAGCCCTTACCAGCAATAGTCAAATCGACAAATGCTACAGCGAATCTCGAGCAAGTTCTTTCCTTACAATATTTGAAAGAGCTCAATATAGCGAACATCCAAAAAATAGATGATGTCAACTTGAAATACAAAATAAGCATTTTCACATGCTCTTCGATAATCACGTTATCGCTGATCATCCTATTGGCCACCATGATTGCCAAAAAATTAAACTCTAAGAAGAAAATGAGAATAAATATTCAAGTCAATACTAGCAGTTCAAAGGAAACCCCCACTGTACCTACAAATGAAATGCCATCCAACGAGGACGCTGCATACTTTAAAGGGGGAGGAGTTAACGCCACATATTCTGAAATTGGGCTCCAAAACTGCCCACATATAAATATGTAACTATCCATACGAAAACAGTATGCAATGCTGCGTAAGCATATGTAACTCTCCATACGATAGCGGTATGCAATGCTGCGTAAGCATGCGACCTAAAAGTAGGTCACACGCGCAATTACTCAATAGCTGACCGTGCATTACTATTCATTGGAAATGAGGAAGTAAATAAAGCGACAACAACAACAAGAGGAATCACCTGCCAACCAACGTGACTTCATACGATAAGTAGAAGTAAGAAACATATTATAAAATTAGTATTTAAGTTGCGATGATCAAATAAAGAACAACGACTTCGAGTCGTCATAAAATTATATTTTTTTAGTTTCTCACTAGAGAACTAATAACGTATATATATGCCATTAAATATTCGTGCGCTCTTTTTTCTTTGTATAAAGTGTTAGTGCAAATTTATGCAACCATCAACACCCATATTTAGCAACAGGCAAATAAAGGGACCCCCACTGAGTTGGAAAAAAGCGGTGAGGGAAAGTTGATGTCCCTTTTTTCTCTCAATTGGCGCCAGAAAACTCAACCCAAATTAATTTTCTACATTTGTATGTAGTTAATAAAATGTAATATTAAATTATTTTTTATATTTATATATGTATATCCATTGTACATTGTTTTATTTTAATATATGTTGTTTTATTTTAATATATATATCGCTTTTAACTAGAAGTCTCTCAATTTCATGTTTAATGGATTGAATTTCGCAAAAAGTGGCGATTTTACTAGAATCGATGGCCTCTGCATCAGGAGCCATAACAATAATATCGGAAAGACCACGAGCATTTGGGTCTTCATTAGCTACTTGCCCAATTGATTACAGTCAAGCAAAAAATTCTGCTCCACTCCCTTTGGATATTTCCCAAATAGTATTTTTCCTCATGCTGAAATACATTTTGCCGGACGGGGTAAGGCAGCGAAGTAATTCACATCTAGCGGCAGCAGCTCTGCGCGACACTTCCCAATGCGGCTTTTTGCCTTGTTGATCAAATTTAACGCTGTGCCGGGTCGCACAGTGCTCCTAACGCTAGATATGAATTGCCAAATACTCATAATTGCAAAGAATATTTTGTAGTGAAGTGCATTGCTGCGTAGTGCAGCCAATGTGGCCTTACCTTAAATGATGCTTTCCCTAAAGCCAAAATAGGGCATGCGAAAATTTTAGAAGAATTGAAGGAATCTTGGATAGTAAAAAATTGACAATTTCAATGAACAGCATGAAACTCATGAGAAGTTGATGTTGGAGATAGCTGAGCATGTTAAGCAGCTTGAATAGAGGTTAGATGTTGTTAAAGTAGATTTGAAGATATGTTTGCGATTTTTTAATGTATTATGTTTAAAATCCTTTATAAAGATCATTCGTTTCTTACCATGTTATTTTACTATGTTTATATATTAATTTCTGAAACTCAAAAAAATTTGTTACATCTCTTTTGTAGGAAAACCAGAAAATGCTAACAAATCTCGAAAACGACCAACGTTCGAATATCGAAAAACTACAACAATTACAAGAGGAAAAAATTTGTTTGGAAATCAAATTAAAAGAAGCCAATACTATACTAGAAAGAGAAATCGCAGACAAGCGGAAAAATAAAGAAAATTGTAAAATTGGGATCTAGCGAGGAAGTAATCGATTTTATACGTCAGCGATTAAGGGACGACACTAAAAAAGTGTAACAAATATGCAAGGAGGTAATTGAGTAGTTACTTTTGAGAAAATTTTATGATTTTTAAATTGGTTAGCTCTGCGATACATAATTAGCTCCCAACACTACTGGAGATCGAACTGGATGTGAGAATATGACAGCTGTTATTGTACGTTTTGAATCTATAATCCTTGACGCTGACCAAAGTAAAACCAGAAGAAATCGTTCTTATCAAAGACATTGTGATGCGAGGAGGTAAACGGTATGTAGTTCAATTCTTTTTTCCTGCCTGACACGCTCAACCCTAACTCCCTTAACTTTTCCTTCAACATTTCGACTGTAATCGACCTAATTATATCCGCGTCCATCTTTTCCTGCTATAAGTTTCAATATTTGACTGATAAAGCACTTACTATGTACTACCCTATTTTTTCCAACTTGAAGCGCTTATGTTTGTATGTTTCTTTCTTTTCAGCTATGCATTTTTTTATTTAAACTCATACAACAAGTTTAACGTTTATCTGTCTTTACCTTTTTACACCTGACTTATCAATGACATATTGCCTTCCACTTCGTGTTGCAGCACACGAATCTACACGAGCACACATGCGACCGCCGTACATAACATACTGCCTGTCTACTATTCTACCAACAATCAAAAGCAAAATCAAATACAAAATTTTAAAATATACATATATTTTCTTCACGTTCCTGCTGCTCTGCTTCTGGTGATCGCCCTTCTTGTTGTTTGCGTTGCTTTTCTTTTTTCTTGTTGGTATTTCTATTGTCGTTAATTTTTATTTTCATATGTTTATTTGTTGTTGTTTGTGTTGCTTTTCTTTTTTCTCGTTGGTGTTTCTGGTTTTTCAATTATTTTTTGCTTTTTATATGTTTCAGATTTTCTTTGGCATTTCTGTATTCATTTCGTTTTACTTTCTTTTACGTTTATAGTTTGTTTGCTTTCCATATTTCTCATGTACATTTGCAGGGACATTTTCCTTGCATTTTCGAATAAGCTTCTATATTGGTGTAGTAGAAATTGCTTATATTTAAATATTACTAAGTGCTTTCACATCTCATTTTCAAAATCCCGTAATAGTATTAACACCTCGTATCACATTGGTGTTTCTGTTTTGAAAACTGTTGATGAAATATCAGATCTTGGAGTTGTCTTCGATGTTAAATTTCTCTTTCAAAGTCAACTTAACTGTGTTATTGCTAAGTCATATTCAATGATTGCGTTCATTCGCCGCTTTAGCTCGGACTTCCATGATCCATATACGTTAAAGCTACTATATACATCGCTTGTACGGTCTAAACTTGAATATGCTTCGTTCGTTTGGAGCCCATACCACGCTTGTCATATACAGCTACTTGAAATGATCCAGAAAACATTTTTGCGTTTTGGGCTCCGGTCATTACGTTTTCAGGATCCCTTACCATCTTACTACTCTATATGTCTACTTATAAGGCTGAAGTCCTTGGATAGTAGAAGATTTATTCTAGCGCTGACATTTATTTATGATTTGATAGGGCGCACGATTGACTTGTCGTTTCTTTTAGAGCGTATTCGCTTCAATATACCATCTAGAACACTTCGAGATCATGATATTTTTTTTATTGGATAGACCCAGAACGACATATGTCGCTAATTCGCCTATTGTTAGGGCATTGAAGGAATTAAATCTTCTTACTAATGCCAGGGAAATTGATTTTTCAGTAAATAAATCAAAGTTTAAACTTCTACTTAATGAATTGATATGGTAGATAATATTTAAGCTAATAATTTGTAAATAGTCTATAAGGATATTTTAACTTGTCCTAGATTTACTTTGAAATAAATAAATAAATAAATATTTCTTTCACTTCACTCAAGTGTGATTTTCTTCCACTCTCACTTCATATTTTCATTAAAATTGTTTACACTTTTGCTTTTAGCTTAATGTGCCGTCTTTTTCACTCCTCTTTGTTATTATTATTATTGTTAGTTGGTCTGGAAGCACTGCGACCTTTGTGCAGATCTATTGTGCAAGACATTTCAGCCTATATTTGTATCTGAAGGCCCTTGATGTATATAAGCACCTCTTCAGGCTTTTTACTCCATTTCACATAGGGATTAAGAGTCCCACCACCTAGATGGGATAGTTTCTGCCTAGCTAGAGCGACGCATTCGCAGAGAATGTGAACCCGCGTTTCATCATCCAGCTCACAGAGACGACAAATTTGGGTATCAGATAGATTTAATTTATCGTAGACCGCAGTGTCCCGTGTAGTACCCAGTAAGAGTTCTTAGGTCCTCCCTGCTTAGGTTAATGCGTTTGGCTGATACTTTCGTTGCCGGAAGTATAAACAGTTTGGCCTACCTTTGCCCTGGGCAATCAATCCAGTGACATCTGAATTGTTTAGTTTCCTAGTTACTTATAGTTTCCCTGGTGTGTGCTTTTGTGAGTCCACAAAAGGTCTCTGGACCATAGAATGCTGAGTAACACCCTGCTTTGCTAGGTAATCTGCATGTTCATTACCTTCATGTCCCTGAAGTCCGGGAACCCATCCCAATAAAACCTTGTTTTTGGCTCCCAGGGCATTAAGGATTTCAGTGCATTCATCCACCAGCATAGATGTAACTATGTAGGATTGCAAGGCACGCAGTGCCGCCTGGCTGTCCGACATAATGTAGATGCTCTTCGATGTTGAGCCTCTCCGCAGACATTCTCTACCACAGACCTCTATTGCATGAATTTCTGCCTGAAATATGGTGGGGTAACATCCCATTTGTATCGATTTTTTGAAGTTTGGCCCATAGGTGCCAGCTCCCGTTCTTCCGTCATCGAATTTCGATCCATCCGTGTACCAGACCTTTGAGTCAGGGTCGTTATAAGGATTCCCTATTTCCCAGTGGGTCCTGTCCTCAATGGACACTTCAAAGTTCTGTGAGATTCTGAGCTTAGGGAACATTACGTCACGCAGTTATAATGAGGGATTTCCTATGAATTTTCTTATTACTTTCATATGCCCTATCATATTTCCTTCCTTTAACTCAGAAATATTTGCAAGTCTTAGTGCACCTAGTGTTGCCTCTTTCTCTGTCAGAATATGGAAGGGAGGTATTCCCACTAAACCGCTAAGTGCGTCTTTAGGGGCGGTTCTCATTGCACCCGTTATGCCAACGCAAACTAATCGATGCAGTTTGCTTAGTTTAGCCGTTGCCTTTCTTTTCGTGGATTCTGACAGTATTAAATGACCAATATACCATTTTTGGACAAATCCCCCATGTTTTGCCGTAGAGACGAGTACAGGCGAAGAAAGCTCTTGTTGCCTTGTTTAGGATAGCATCCAAATAAGCATTCCACGTGAGGGTTCTATCCAGTGTGACCCCTATATATTTAGCCTCCATTGAGAATTGTATTTTTGTACCACCCAGGGATGGTTCTGGGATAGATACTTTCCTTTTCCGGGTGAAAGGCACTATAACACTTTTGTTAGGATTTATAGACAATCCTTTGGTTTCGCACCACGTATCCATGATGCAAAGGGCTTGTTGCACGTGATCTCATATTGTACCTTTGTGCATCCCTGTGATGCAAATAACTAGGTCATCAGCATATCCTTCTGTGTCAAATCCCTTGGTTTTCATTAACTAAAGGAGGTCATCAATGACCAGGGTCTACAGGAGAGGGGAGAGCACACCTCCTTGTGGGCAGCCTCTTGTGGCCGCAATTGATTCAGTTGTCCCTCCCAGTTCAAAATGGATTTTTCTACTCTTTAACAAAGACAGCACCCATCGTATTATTATAGGGCTTATGTCCTTGTCAATCATAGCTTGTTCGATAGCTTGATGTGTTGTGTTATCGAAAGCCCCTGATATATCAATGCGCCCATGATATAGAAAAGCGCAGAGGGCTATATTTTTTGAATCTAGAGCCTTTTCGATTTTTACCGGGAGACTATGAATAGCCGTCTCCGAGGATTTCCCTAACTGGTAGACGAAATGATTCCTACACTGAGGGAGTTTGTTTAGATTTACCTCCCTGATATGCTGATCTAAGATTTCTCCATACCTTTTAGGAGAAACGAGCTTAGGCTTATTGGTCGATACGACGAGAGCAGTTGCTCGGGTTTCCCTGGCTTTGGTAAGAATACTACTTTAACTTCTGCCCACCTGCTCGGGATATGGCCGAGCATTGGTGATGTCTTATACAAAGTGGAAAGGACTGGGACTGGTGTAGCTCCCATCTGTTTTTTTCAACGTGCCAACTACATTTCTGTGATCTGTAGAAAGTGCTTTTTGTAATCGAACCGCTGCTGGAAGATCATTAATCTTTTCACAGTGTTCTCTCCAGGTAGCCCTTTTAGATAACATGCCAGTTAGTGACGGTGCTGGCCATATTATGGCAGCACAGAGTAAGATCTAAAGCTTCCCCTCTAATAGCATTTACGAAGGTGGGTTCATTGCCCCGATTGATAATGCCTATATTATTACTACTGATAAACTCAATGAGGTACTCACCCCTGTTGTTGATGTTCGTACTACCCCATGTTGTATGATAGGAATTTGCGTCACAGCAGAGAATCCATGGCGTGCCACTCTGCTGACAGTATTTGATGAGGGCTATTGTTTCCGTTGTTGGGCCGTTTCTTCCTCCCTGGAATGTAGGCAGAGGCCAAGATTGCCTCTTGTTCGCCTCTTAGGGTTGGATTTTAAGCTCAAACTGCTACGAGAGCAGCCGTCATAAACTGTAAAAGTGGAAGAAACATTAGTTTGTTGCTTAAAAAGATCGCCGTTCTTGGGCGAGAACTGGTGGCATAAATTAACTTACCATCAGTACTGTTCATGCCTTTTATGGCACCGTGTTGAATCCAGGGCTCCTGGATTAAGGCTATTCCCAGACCTTCTTCTGAAATTTTTTTAATTAGGACGTCTGAAGCTGCCTTGGCATGGTGAAGATTCACCCGAAGGCATTTCAGACGTCTTTGCTTTTGGGTTTTGATAGGGAGGGGAGACCCTATTTGTGGTCTTTGCGGCCACCTGTAGCCTCCTTCCTTGCCCTATTGTTAAGCGACATTACGGCTTCTTCAGTCGTTCGTAGTCGTCCTTTTTCGTTCCCTTTCCTGACATTGGGGCTCCCACGAAGTGGTTGCCTTGTTGCCGGGTTTTGGGGGACAGGATGGCGGACTGTCGCTGCCTCGTTTGGCCTCTGTGGGCCAACACTGGACCCAGAAGGCCTGGGCTCTCCTTGAGAAGGTTTTTGGGAGGTGTCCGATTGACTCGGCAAATCCCGCTGTTCAGTAGGTAAATGCATACTAGATACCTTCTGGTTCTTCGAATAGCACGGTTTGTCATCGTCAACCGTATCATCCCCCTCGCCCTTATTGTCATTGCCGCTGGTATTTATATTTACCAGGGGCAGGGATGGATTGATTTTGGGCCTTATCTTGACCCTGTCGAACCCACAGAACATCAGGTAGTTGCGTTGCTTTAATAGCTCCGAAAACAACGGATCGACGGCTATAGTAACTTCCGCCACCGTGGACTTTTGAACTCGGTTGAGGATTCCCAGTTCCTGGTATTCAAGCCGACATTTTGGGTCTCAGCTAACCTCAAGATGTCGTCGTTTGAGGGGCATTCCTCTTCCTTACAGTACCTCACGAGAATGATGCGACGTGGTATATCCGCATCAGATACTACCTTCAGCTTGGTACCTTGCCATGGAGTGAGCTTTGGGGCGATAGTCCTTAGCCACTCCGCGGTGGTTGCATCCCTGCAGGTGATAGAAAGCCAGCCTGAACGAGGCGTGCAACCGCTAAAGGTGGGCTTTACAGCACCATTTTTTGGCTCATCACCTCTCCCAGTATGGCCTTCTGTATGGCCTTCAGTTCCCCTGAAGACCAGACCGTGGCTGGATAGTCGGGAGATATAATGCCCAGCCTTACCCCACTCAGGGATCCCTGAAAGTTGCCGACTGCTTGGCTGTTGCATCACGATGGGGAGGCATGGTTGCCTCGACATATGATGCACAGCTTTCCACAGGTTTTGACAATATTTTTGTATTGCCAGCTGTGGGCAGCGGCATCTTTTTAGGCTCTCTCTCTGGTGGAGACGAGCTGTCTGAGCGGCCTCTCTTGGCTGACCCCTCACCACGGACCGATCCAAAGGGTTCTTTGGCACGTCCCCTGGCTTCACTGTAGCAAATCCCCCTGGCCAATAATCGCTTGAGACGTTTTCGAGCGGCACCACTTAGCCGATCTCGCTCCTGGATTCCGGCCAGGCTGATCGCTTTTCGCCGGAGAGGCAAGGAGCCTCTCTTCATCCTCCGGCGAGACTGTGGATTGTGACTCTATACCCGATTTGCATCCTGCAGGGGACTATTCAGCCCCGGCAAGTCATTGGCGACAGCTAATTCGGATTGAACCGAAAGGTCACAATCGACCTGATCAATTGGGAGCTGTAAAGCTCCATTTTGGTTGTTTTTATACTCAGTTGAGCAGAGCTCACAGAGTATATTAAGTTTGATTGGATAACGGTTGGTTGTACATATATAAAGGAATCGAGATAGATATAGACTTCCATATATCAAAATAATCAGGATCGAAAAAAAATTTGATTGAGCCATGTCCGTCCGTCCGTCCGTTAACACGATAACTTGAGTAAATTTTGAGGTATCTTGATGAAATTTGGTATGTAGGTTCCTGAGCACTCATCTCAGATCGCTATTTAAAATGAACGATATCGGACTGTAACCACGCCCACTTTTTCGATATCGAAAATTTCGAAAAACCGAAAAAGTGCGATAATTCATTACCAAAGACAGATAAAGCGACGAAACTTGGTAGATGAGTTGAATTTATGACCCAGAATAGAAAATTAGTAAAATTTTGGACAATGGGCGTGGCACCGCCCACTTTTAAAAGAAGGTAATTTAAAACTTTTGCAAGCTGTAATTTGTCAGTCGTTGAAGATATCATGATGAAATTTGGCAGGGACGTTACTCCTTTTACTATATGTACGCCTAATAAAAACTAGCAAAATCGGAGAAGGACCACGCTTACTTTAAAAAAAATTTTTTTTTAAAGTAAAATTTTAACAAAAATTTTAATATCTTTTCAGTATATAAGTAAATTATGTCAACATTCAACTCCAGTAATGATATGGTGCAACAAAATATAAAAAAAAAGAAAATTTCAAAATGGGCGTGGCTCCGCCCTTTTTCATTTAATTTGTCTAGGATACTTTTAACGCCATAAGTCGAACAAAAATTAACCAATCCATTTGAAATTTGGTAGGGGCATAGATTTTATGATGCTAACTGTTTTCTGTGAAAACGGGCGAAATCGGTTGATGCCACGCCCAGTTTTTATACACAGTCTTTCGTCTGTCCTTCCGCATGGCCGTTAACACGATAACTTGAGCAAAAATCGACATATCTTTAATGAACTTAGTTCACGTACTTACTTGAACTCACTTTATCTTGGTATGAAAAATGAACGAAATCCCACAATGACCACGCCCACTTTTTCGATATCGAAAATTACGAAAAATGAAAAAAATTCCATAATTCTATACCAAATACGAAAAAAGGGATGAAACATGGTGAGGTAATTAGATTGGTTTATTGACGCGAAATATAACTTTAGAAAAAACTTTATAAAATGGTTGTGACACCTACCATATTAAGTAGAAGAAAATGAAAAAGTTCTGCAGGGCGAAATAAAACACCCTTAAAATCTTGGCAGGTATTACATATATAAATAAATTAGCGTTATCCAAGATATGATGTTCCGGGTCACCCTGGTCCACATTTTGGTCGATATCTGGAAAACGCCTTCACATATACAACTACCACCACTCCCTTTTAAAACTCTCATTAATACCTTTAATTTGGTACCCATATCGTACAAACACATTCTAGAGTCACCCCTGGTCCACCTTTATGGCGATATTTCGAAACGGCGTCCACCTATAGAACTAAGGCCCACTCCCTTTTAAAATACTCATTAACACCTTTCGTTTGATGCCCATATTGTACAAACAAATTCTAGGGTCACCCCTGGTCCACCTTTGTGGCGATATCTCGAAACGGCGTCCACCTATGGAACTAAGGATTACTCCCTTTTAAAATACTCATTAACACCTTTCTTTTGATACCCATATTGTACAAACAAATTCTAGGGTCACCCCTGGTCCGCCTTTATGGCGATATCTCGAAACTGCGTCCACCTATGGAACAAAGGATTACTCCCTTTTAAAATACTCATTAACACATTTCATTTGATACCCATATCGTACAAACGCATTCTAGAGTCACCCCTGGTCCACCTTTATGGCGATATCTCGAAAAGGCGACCACCTATACAACTACCACCACTCCCTTTTAAAACCCTCATTAATACCTTTAATTTGATAACCATATCGTACAAACAAATTCTGGGGTCACACCTGGTCCATCTTTATGGCGATATCTCGAAACGGCGTCCACCTGTGGAACTAAGCATCACGCCCTTTTAAAATACTCATTAACACCTATCATTTGATACCCATATCGTACAAACGCATTCTAGAGTCAACCCTGATCCACTTTTATGGCTATATCCCTAAATGGCGTCCACCTATAGAACTATGGCCCACTCCCTCATAAAATACTCTTTAATGCCTTTCATTTGATACGCATGTCATACAAACACATTCCAGGGTTTCCCTCGGTTCATTTTCCTACATGGCTATTTTTCCTTATGTTGTCACCATAGCTCTCAACTGAGTATGTAATGTTCGGTTACACCCGAACTTAACCTTCGCACTTTTTCGGTTTTTCGAAATTTTCGATATCGAAAAAGTGGGCGTGTTTATAGTCCGATATCGTTCATTTTAAATAGCGATCTGAGATGAGTGCTCAGGAACCTACATACCAAATTTCATCAAGATACCTCAAAATTTACTCAAGTTATCGTGTTAACGGACGGACGGACGGACATGGCTCAATCAAATTTTTTTTCGATCCTGATTATTTTGATATATGGAAGTCTATATCTATCTCGATTCCTTTATATATTTACAACCAACCGTTATCCAATCAAACTTAATATACTCTGTGAGCTCTGCTCAACTGAGTATAAAAATAATTAATGGCCAAGCTTAAGGGGTTGTAGTTGTACCAAATTGGCCATCTAGGCCTAGGTTTGCACTGTTTAACGAATTACCTACAAACCAACCATTGAGCTTAAAGCGGGATAAATTTCTCCTGCGTTCTCCTTTCAGAAAATTTCACCCAGCATGGAAACCACTAACCTTGATTGCAGGAAAATTATCAGGTTAGCATTTATTAAGAAAAGATCGCCGAGTAAATCGTTGCAATACATTTTAGCACCTTTATCTGAAAATGCACTAAAGCAGTACAACAAGACGATTATTTTTTGGTACGCGTTTTGTAAGACAAGCATTTCTCACCCTTTGAACCAACGGTTGCGGCAGTACTAGAGTTTTTATTACTATTGGAATGGGATTCTTAATACCTACAGATCGGCTATCTCGTTATTGTAAACGTGGGATATTGAGAGAGACAACCATCAGGAAATTCTGCAGAGGAGTGTCAGTAATAAAATCACAACAACCCAAATATGAGCAGACGTGGGATCCAAGTATTGTTTTAGAATTTAGTTCAAGTCGGGGAGCGACCAGCGAACTAGAATTGGATGCCTTAGCTAAGAAATTTGATTTGCTCTTATTGCTGGTGACTGCGCAAAAAGTTCAGACTTTTTCAAAGAAAAAAGCGGCTAATATAAATTTAAGAGATAATTTGCAGTTATAAAGAACCTGATAAAATGAAAACTATTTTCGTAAGCAGCGAAAAACAGCATTTAATAATTCCCACGTTTATTAAAAATGAAATAAAATAATTTTAAAGTAAAACGGTTTTATTGAAAACAACACTTACATCATGTAACAATAATAGGTGCGACCAATAACAAATTGCCATCAATGTCCTCTAACGGGAGTCCAATGAAACTTGCTTTTTTTCGTAATGAGAGCGGTGTTAGAGGCGTTGGTAGGTCATAGGTACTAGTCATCACAACGCTCATCAATCTAGGGCGTTGATCAGACAATTAAATAAAAGCATTGAACGCGTCGAATTTCTATTGATGGTCATAAGTAGGACCAACTGAAACTTAATCAGGTTATGCTGCGCTCATATTTTTAGAAATTTCACGCGCCCAACGCTTTTATTTAATTGTCTGATCAACGCCCAAATTGATGAGGAGTGTGATGACTATTACCTAGGGCCTACCTAATTAGCTGTTGGTATTATTATTACTTAATGTAAGTATTGTTTTCAATAAAACCGGTTAACTTTAAACTTTTTATTTAATAATATTATTTTCAAGTCCTTATTTAATTGCCTATTATTTCTCATTATATTTAGTCATTTAGTGAGTCATTATTACAAGGACTCATTCCTGACAACTCGTTACAATCTAAGTACTCAATACATAATCCTTCCAAAGACTTCCCTACTAGACAGCTGAAAATCCGATGAATGGTCATCTGTCAGGAAGTGCTGTAAGAAAGTCACATCAGGGCGCAGTACCAATCTCCCATCAGGTTTGCTCTAGCAGTATGAGACATCTGATGGGTGTGGCTGTATACGTGTGACTTCAGACATGATGTAAACATTTGTCAGGGCGTAGGCATCATGCCGGATGTAAACATTAGTCTGGGCGGAACCATCAAACATGATGTAACCATTTTTCAGGGCGGATCCATCAAGCCGGATGTGCAAATCAATCGCAGAGGATGCATCATAATAAATAAAATATGTACAGATGTATAAAAAAATTTGTTTATTATTCAATATATATACACGTTTATATAGTACTTTTTATAAAAGACTATAAAAAAATCTCAAAACGTTCAATTAAATATATATATCACATTATTAATTCTAACTTAGTTTTATTTATTTACGTATATATTTGATTACTTTTTTTAATGTTTTCATTGTTCATTAAAATTTCATTACTTGAAATAACGTATATTTTTACATCGTATTACTTTTCTTTATGTATTCATTAAAATTTAATTTTTTTTAAAAAGCGAATAATTATTTGCCTTTTCATTCTCAGGTACTTATGATAAAAAACCTAAAAAAAAAAATATATTGCATTATTTATTATAATTTTACTTATTTAAATGGGTATCTCAATACTTTCTTATGGAATAAGTATTCATAAAAATTTCATATTTTTAAATAAAACATAAATTGCATTTTTAATTTTGACTTAAACTATTTACATATATATCAGATTGCTTTTCTTGTGTTCATTATTAATTAAAATTTCATTTCTTTAAATTTTGTTCACAACATGTTTTGTCAGAAAGGCTTTTATTTATTAGTTATTTGTCCTTTTTGTCTCAGGTAGTTATGATGAAAAACTATATAAAAAATTCAATTAAACATGGGAACTAAATTAAAATATATTTTGAAAACTTAAAAAAATTCATTTAAGTACCACATGATTCTAACTTAAAAAAGTAACTAATTAACTTAAAAATATTCCGCAAACTAAAAAAATTCAAAACAAATAAAAAACCGAAAATTCAAAAACTACAACTTAAATCTAAAAGAAAAGAGGAAAAAATTCATTCCGCTTGTGAGCTTGTCTGTACCGTATCTAATTTTTGCTTTTTGGCGAATTTCCTTTGTGCAATCCTGTGATGGCTGAGTTCAACCGCCTTTCTCATTCCTTTTTCATACGATGCATATCCTTGTTGTATGAATACATCTAATAACGTACCAAAAATCAATATAGGGATACAGTTTATACATCTCTCTTTATAACGTCTTACGGCGAAGAAATGTCACGAACAAAGAAAGCTTTTCGAGAATTCTCTTTCCAGCTTCTCCCGCCCAGTTGTACACTTCCATCAACGTGTCACTAAAAATTTCCTTTAATACTCGGGCTATGTCCACTGAAATGCCCTTAACTTTGAACAGATGAGCCTTCTAAAATATGAAAGCGAAATTAAATTTTGGTAAAAGAGAACTTTTTGAGTCAAATTACCATCGCTACAGCATACTCCTCTACCTTCAACCTTTCTTCTACCCTTAGAACCTCTAATACATTCTGGAGAGGCAATGCGCTGGCAGCTTCATCCATATACTTGTCTCTGATTTCCCTAGTAATTTTGCACACACAGCTTTCCACTTTTTCAGCGTAACCTTGCACACAAACTTTAAGTGCTGTTGCACCAAAATTTCACTCTTCGGTACTGCCTGTTTAAAATGAAGGTTTATTGTTAAAGTATATATATTAACAAGAAACGATTAGAGCTTTAGCAACAAAGTAGTTTTGTTGAGATATGGCCGGCACCTTTTTTCATCGTTATCAGCCAAATTCTCAATCTTTTTCCGAGGAGATTTTTCCCGTTCTCCATACAAAAATGGTATGATGACAAATTTTTGTATGGAGAACGGGAGAAATCTCCCCGGGAAAAGGACAGTTCTCAAGGCCAAAAAAAGAGAACCACTTTTATTATAATGCTAAATAAATAAATTTTGAATTGAATTGTTAGCAATGGGGTGCTCTATATAGCAAATTTCTTTGTGATTATTATATCTGGCTGTGCTTTAAAATTGATGGAAAGTGCAGCGACGTTAGGTTAGGTTAGGTTGCGGGGGCTGAGCTGGACACTATGGTAACAGCTCACTACTTTGGCCAGCAATGTGCCTATTGTAATACTCTATACGGTTTCAAAGAGGACCCCTACCCTACCTAAAGCGGATCAAACAACTTCGTGGAATTCATATATTTTGCTAGAGCCTTGACTTCATAGCTAGAGACCTCAGCAAGGTCATGTAGAAAAGGTTTACCAAGGATGGCCAACCTACGCCTACTAAGCGCTGGACAATGACAGAGAAGATGCTGGACACTCTCCTCCTCTTCTGTACATCTGCAGCGGCGACAATAATCGAAGGTCGTTACCCCCATTCTAGCACCATGCGTGCCTATTAAACAATGCCCTGTTAGAACCCTTATCAGGGACGATAGAACTGATTTGTTTAAAATCAGAAGCGCTCTTGTGCGCCCCTTGTCATATGAGGGTCAGGTTAGCCTGGATGTCTCACACGATGATATGGCTGACCATAATTTGAAATTCTTATAGTGTTTGTGTTCACACGAAGCCTGAAAGTGGCCATGTGTATACCCTCAGAATCATTTCCCGGAAGGATATGGTAGGTGGTGCCTCTTCTGGCCAGCGTGTCTGCTCTGCAGTTGCCTTCAATATCCCTGTGCCCAGGTACCCATATAAGGCTGATACTGAAGTGCTGAGCCATCTCGTTAAGAGATCTGCGGCATGCAGTGACCGACTTTGCGTTGTCGGCGAATGACTCCGCGGCCTTAATGCGGCCTGGCTGTCAGAAAATAAACACCCGTTTTCCATTCTTAGGCATAGACCCGAGATGATTCACAGCCCTGTGTATTGCCAGCATTTCCACTTTGGTAGGCGAAAAGATACCTCTAGATCCAGATCCGACGAAAAGAGGCCTGCTCCCACCTTGCCGTCAAACCTAGAAACATCCGTGAATATGCTGATGGCACCCGGTATCGTATATTGTCTCGTATTCCAGTCTTGTCGCGATGGTATATGTATAATATAGTTTTTAACGAAGACGTCCTTTGGCGTGCAGTAGTCAGTGCGTACCGGTATTGGGACTGGGGCGTTCGTGCCCAGGATTGTTGCTTGTACACTAGATCTATTAGACCATACCCCTGTTTCCCTTACTGTTTCTTTATCTTTCTTTAAATCAATATCGAAAGAGCCTAGCTTGGAAGGTTTGTGAATCGATGAACTTACATCCTGCGTTTCTTTCAACCTTAAAAACAGCTGTTGTAATATTTGATTTGGTTTTCTTACTATCTTTTTTAAAAATTGCATAAAATTTTCAAACCTGTAAGCAGAAAAGGAATCTAAAGGACCAAGATTTTTGACACATTCTGACAAGTGTAATAAACCATGAATGTTGAAATGAACGCTTTCCTTCCCAAACATTACACAGAACTGCGTGACGAAATGCTCTAATATATCTTGGGCAACATCAGCCTGAGACCTAAACAACTTTTCACTTGAAAGAAGTCGAATGCCGGTATGTACTAATAGGAAAAGGGAGTACAACTCACTACTAATGCAGTCTTTTAAAACCAAAATGCCAGTGTCTAGCAGGAACTGTCTGAATTCCGTTGCTTTCCACCGACTAACTTAATCTAAACTTCTCGAAGTACGACAGAATTCAGACGGAAAGTAGTTCGAAATAAATTTAATATTTTAATTTATCTTTCGGATATTTGCATTGCTATTCAAATTTTTTTAAAAAGTTCAAGTCGAGTTTTATGGCCTATTCTTGGAGCACTAGTACATTTTCCTAGTGTTGATCCTTTTGTTATAGCTAGCTTCTCAGGTTTTGAAAAGCCTGAAAATTTTAATGAATTTATGGCTAAGTTCGCTTCAGAAGCAAAATCTCTGCAACACTTTGAACTTTATCTTGAGAGGACTTCCCAAGTTCTTTAAACATTTTAACGGTATCGTCAAAGAGCTTTTTCTCTTTCGATAAGGAATTAGCAAAATTCCTTCCTTTCATATTTTTTTTTATTATAATAACCTTTATTTTATTTATTAATTAATTAATTTATAAATCACATAGCGCTCTGAAATTTTTACGTCGTTTGCGTTTTAGAAAATAATAACTTTTTTCTGATATTCTCTAAAAATCGCCCGCGTTTCCCAAAACTGACCGGAAATATTGGAAAGGAACACAAATTGAGTTATTTATGGGCAGGTATGCACAGTTTCGGACAAACGTGAAAAAAAATTAACAACACAAAGTTTGTATGTATTAGTAATCGCCATACTTTTGTGTGAATGTGTTGGTGAATACATCAGCGTTCTGCTCGCGCGTCTTGTAGGGATTACATACAGTCCGATAGAAGCGACATCAAAATACTTTGAATTGAGGAGGGACAAACATACGTGGCGCTGAGTCGACTAAACACTACAAGACATGCGAGCAGAACGCTGATGTGTTCACCAACATATTCACACGAAAGTATGGCGATTACTAATCCATACAAACTTCGTGTTGTTCATTTTTTTCACGTTTGCCCGAAACTCTGCGTAACATAAATAACTGAATTTGTGTTCCTTTCCATTATTTCCGGTAAGTTTTGGGAAACGCGGACGATATTTAGAGAATAACAGAACAAAGCTACTATTTTCTAAAATGCAAAAGACGTAAAAATTTCAGAGCGCAACGTGATTTTTAATTTAAAAAAAAAAAAATAAATGTAAGGCGCGATAACCTCCGAAGAGATCTAAGGCCGAGCTTCTCTTCCAATTTGCGTCGTGCTCCTCTTGATTTTTCCCTACAAATTGGCCGGACGGGACCTACATGTTTTATGCCGACTCCGAACGGCATCTGCAAGGCAGATGAGTTTTCACTGAGAGCTTTTCATGGCAGAAATACAATCGGAGCGCTTGCCAGACACTGCCGAGGGGCGACCCCGCTTAGAAAAATTTTCTTCTAATTGAAAAATCTTATTTCTAAAATTTTGATGTTGCTTTGCCCGGGAGTTGAACCCAGGGCATACGGAGTGATAGGCGGAGCACGCTACCATCACACCACGGTAATTAATTAATAAATAAAATAAAGGCTATTATAATAAAAAAAAAATATATGAAAGGAAGGCATTTTGCAAATTGTTTATCTAAAGAGAAAAAGCTCTTTGACGATACCGTTAAAATGTTTAAAGAACTTGAGAAGTCCTCTCAAGACAAAGTTCAAAGTGTTGCTAATCCTTTGGACAGTGAGATTTTCCAAAGCCAGTGTTTGCCAATTGAGAGGGTTCCAAGTGATAGTGATGAAAGCGTAGAAGAGTGTTTAGGACCCAAAGTTATTATGTAGAAGAGGGTGCAGGTACGCATCTGAACGACTTGCTAAGAAGTTGGGCCATAGATTTTAAATTTCCTCATAATATTATAGACGGACTTCTTCAGGCAGTCCAAAAGAGCGGGATAAAGTATGTGCCGTTGTGTGCCAAAACGCTTTTAGACAACTTTCGAGAAAAATTTAGTGTGGAATCTATGCCAAATGGTAATTTTTGTACTTTGGTATACAAGATCAACTAGTTTCTAAACAATTTTCATTTTTGGATGCGCAACAAGAGAATTTAGTTGATGTGGGAGTCGATGGCCTGAAACTGTTTAACAGTTCAAGTTGAGTTTTATGGCATATTATTGGAGCACTAGTACATTTTCCTAGTGTTGATCCTTTTGTTACAGTTAGTTTCTCTGGTTTTAAAAAGCCTGAAAATATTAATGATGATCTCTGCGAGAAAACGGTATTGCTGTCGACCCCAATAAAGTGTTGTCAAGATTTGATGCGCGTGTGTTCGTTTGTGACTCCCCGGCTAGAGCGTTTGTTAGTGGTGTTATGTCATTTAATACCAATCGTTGATGCCCCAGGTGTTATCTAGGGGGTGAATGGGATGGCAAAGTATATTTACCCACAACGTCTGGTATGCCCAGGACGGATATAATTTTTGAGAAAAGAGATCAAGTGTCTCAACACAGTCCTCAATTCAGGCAACAGAAAACCGTTTTAGAAGATGCCGGCTTTAAAATGGTTTCTCAGTTTCCACTAGACTGTATACATTTGGTACATTTAGGTGTCGTAAAAAGGTTTTTAAAAAATTTGAATAGCAATGCAAATATCCGAAAGATAATTAAAACTATTAAATTTTTTTCGAATTACTTTCCGTCTGAACTCTGTCGTACTGCAAGAAGTTTACATGAAGTTAGTCGGTGGAAAGCAACGGAATTCAGACATTTTTTGTTGTAGCGATAAGGTTGCTCTCCGAACGCTTTGGGGAGTGTTATCGATGTGATGGTCTTTTGCCGGATACAGATCCGGTACGTTCCGGTAACGCAGCACCATTAAGGTGCTAGCCCCACCATCTCGGGAACAATTTATATGGCCACATTAAACCTTCAGACCATCCATCCCTCCCCACCCCAAGTTCCGTGAGAAGCTTGAGGTCGCCAGATCCTCGTCTGTTAGTGAAATAGGATTCGACGCGCATAGGTGATGTTGACAATTGGGTTTGGAGAAGCTGTATATGCGCTGACAGCCTGAAGAATTGCGATACACAGCCCCTTGAATCTGGTATTTTAGTCGCCTCTTCTGACAGGCATACATATGGCGGGTATATTTTGACCCCCTAACCCGCTGGGGAATTCAGACAGTTCCTGTTATACACTGGCATTTTTTGTTTTAAAAGACTGCATTAGTAGTGAGTTGTACTCCCTTTTCCTACTACTACATACCGGCATTCGACTTCTTTCAAGTGAAAGGTTGTTTAGATCTGAGGCTGATGTTGCCCAAGATATATTAGAGCATTTCGTCACGCAGTTCAGTGTAATGTTCGGGAAGGAAAGCGTTCATTTCAACATTCATGGTTTATTGCACTTGTCAGAATGTGTCAAAAATCTTGGTCCTTTAGATTCCTTTCCTGCATACAGGTTTGAAAATTTTATGCAATTTTTAAAAAAGATAGTAAGAAACCCAAATCAAATATAGCAAAAGCTGTTTTTAAGGTTGAAAGAAGGGGAGGATGTAAGTTCATCGATTCACAAACCTTCCAAGGTAGGCTCTTTCGATAGTGATTTAAAGAAAGATAAAGACTATTTTTGTTATAGCAAAAAAGTCGGTCCTATAAGGGTAGTATAACTTATAGGGTCAGAAGAATTGGAAATAGTGTTATGTACTGTTTTTCGGAAAACAGAAAATTTTTTCGATGTTAGCTCCTCCGATAGTTTAGGTATTGTTGTTACAAGTTAGCCAAGCTTAAATTTGGTTCATTTAAAGAGAGATCTTGATAACAAGTACTTCTGTATCTATCAGGAACGCAAATTTTTGCTTATACCCCTTCTTGACCACCTATTCCATGAGTTTTCCAATTAAGCCGGTGTTTCCTAGCCCTTGTTTCATTAACTTTCAATAAAGCAACACTTTCCCACACTTTCGAATAAATAAATCTTAAAAATATAATTAAAACATATCCTGTAGCTTTTGATTCTAAAATTTTTGAAGAGTTAAGTTAGAAGAAGAAGAATAAGTGCAGTTACGGAATATACAAATAATGGTAAGAAAATCTATTGTACATGATTTGTACATAAATAAACTTTCAATAATTTTCAGCGAATTCTATCAATAAGTTGTTTGCAAAGAACAGAAGTTTCAGTGAGGCTACATCTGAAGCCTAAGGTGCTCTCATTTCCTCAACAAGAATGGTAGTTGATCAGGCTGAAGGACTGCTACAAGAAGATCAGGCTGAAGATGTTGGAACCAACCAAATTCAAGTCAACCTGGCAGGACCTAAAGGAGGTACATTTTTTTAAATTTTCATTTATTTGTTGTATGCCCCCATTCTAGAGTATTACCTTTCATTTATACACAAATCATTTGCCCACATATAGTTACAAATCAAATATCCCCATGTTATTTGTAGGTGAAAACGAAAATTGCCATAATACACCACTTAACATTAAAAGCTTAAATGTTTACAGGCCATCTCCCTGAATGTCCTTAACCATATTTTCGCTATACCAAAAGAGAAAGCTTTATATTTATTCAGCCAACCCTAATTCATTTGCACATCGATTGCTGCCCTATCTCAGAATGGGATTGCAAATCGACCTATTTCAGACTTATTTTTTAGAGAACAGATAATCCAGATGCAATATTTCTATATTTTACTACAGTCCAAGCAAAGAAATAATTGCCAAGATGAAAGCTCCATGTAATATCATACCAGAAGTTACATTTACAATTATAGATGCAACCTTTAATACAAAGAAGGGTATAATATCCAGATGTAACATCATAATTAAATTTAATAGCGCAGGATTGAATAAAGGGCCCTCTGGTTTAGCAAAAGGATTTCCACATTGCCGCAAGTCATAACTGGAAACATTGCTCGACATATCGTCGCTGCACTTTCCACCAATTTTAAAGCACAACCAGATATAATAACAACAAAGAAATTTGCTATGTAGAGCACCCCATTGCTAACAATTCAATGCAAAATTTATTTATTTTGCATTATAACAAAAGTGGTTCTCTTTTTTTGGGCTTGAGAACTGTCGCACATCCACTTTGATATGGGTTAGAGTTATTTAATTACTCTATACACCAAGTTAATCAATAGTAAAGTTTTATTTATTCCTAAATGTCTCTTAAACTTGCACGAATAATTAGCCAAAGGTAGATATGTGCAACAAAAGCAGCTTGATCAGTTGACTTCTATCGTGTTCAATGCCCCAACAAGAAAGCTTTCCGTCAGATAGCTGTGATGTATATTACATATTGGTGCATATTCATAGATGGAATTTATGTGCCAATTAATGGTGACTTATAACCATAAAACCATAACCAGATAAAACAGCTGATCGCCCCTACCTTATGGAAATCAATGTAATCGATTAATTGTGCCATACAATAACGCTAACGCCATAACCATACCATAGCCAAACAGTTGGTTTTTGGTTTCTCGCCATATCCAGAACCTAAAAATATTTGAGTTGGTGAATTTAATAATTTTTGTAGATTTTATTCATTGTTTTGGATACGTTATGACTAAGAGACTTATTTTTTGTGGAATATGTTTATAACTGAATTTTGAAATGCACGAACCCCTTCGTTGTCTGTGTACTGACTTCAATAAGCACTGCAAAAACATTGATACTTGTGACACACTCTAGGTAATAAAAAAATATCTGCTGACTACATTAAATACGCAATGATTTGGGTGAGTGGCTTGGAATCACGTCCTTTCCAACTTCCCACTCTTATCACCAGCTACAGTAACTTAGGGCGGGTGGTTTGGAATCACGTCCTTTCCAACCTCCCACACATCGCAGCCCTACTTGTTGTGTGTCAAATATACATCAGCTGCTCGAAATCACGTCTTATCACCAGCTCCAGTAACTTTGGGCGGGTGGCTTGGGATCACGTCCTTTCCAACTTCCCACAAATCGCAGCCCTACTGGTTATGTGTCAAATATACATCAGCTGCTCGAAATCACGTCCATTCCCACAGCACTAATAATCAATTCCCGTTGCTCGGCATCACAGTCCATCCCGACAACTGATTTAATAATGTATATACATATTTTATAATATAATCTTGTTCAATTTGTATGCTTCTGTAATTTATCTGTAATCCGTACTATATTTAGTCTGATTAATTATTAAATTTGTAGACTAATAAATAAATAAATATGAAAGAAAATATGTTTGCGTTTTCTTCATTTTTATGAAACTTTCACGATTTTTAGATTAAGGCACCATTAATCGATCGTATTGGAGATGGTTATGAATATGGGTATGGTTACGACTATGGCGTTAGGGTTAAGGAAGTTTAATTAGCCCTTTAGTTGGTACATAAAGTTAGCTGAAGCTTTTTTGAGAGATAGCAAATAGAAAATTATGTCAAAAAGCTGTAACAAACTTTTAGTTCTTAACTAAGTTTGACTATGAATACGCCCTATTGTTTTGTATCAGATATGAAACGTATATTATTCTTTTTATAGATGTGCTGTTTTGATGGAGATTAAAACCATTAAAATAATTAATAATTATTAAATTTAAATAATAAAAATAATTAATGTAAATTATAAAAATAAATAATACCAAAATGATCAATAATTCTTAAATTTCTGATTTTGTATAAAATCTAAATTTTGTTAAAAATTAAACATTTTGAAATTATTTATTTCATAAATTATAAATTAATTTTAAAAATAATATATAAGATGGATCAAATTGAACATAATGTAAGAAGTAGGGTAATAGGAGACGGAGGAAAAATAGCATTAAAATTCACAATGACTTTGTATATAACTAGATTTTATAATATTCATGCAAAGTATTTTTTGTATTCTTTAAAATTAGCAACGTACACTCAGTTATAATCAAAGCGTAACTACAGAAAATGGTGGAGGAAATAAAGCAAGATGTAAGTATTGTTTTTACTTAATTAATTTTACTTTTCGCTTCAATAATTTTCTAATGGCTTAGGCTTTTTTGTGTATATACTGTGACGCATATTAGCAACACTAAGGCTTACCATTATCTCAGACGATTCCAGAATACGAACGGAAAAGTTATGAAGCATTGATGGCCGCTGTCGAGAGACGCTATGGAAGCGAGCATAGAAAAGAGATATACCAAATTGAGTTAAAAAATTTAGAGCTTTATAAATGGAACACGGGATGTCGAAACGAAACGAGCTACGCATGCGAACCCAAAGCCAAAGTTTGCTGAAACGGTATCCCATGCACTGACCCAGGAAACTGCCTCACTTTTGAGTAAGCCAGCGTACAAAGCCCATCGTGTGGAAGTAGAAAAGCCAGATTGGGTGGACAAGATTTTGGAAACACTTAAGGGATCACAACAGAATGGGAGATATCTGTGTCGCAAATTCGAAGGAAATCAAGCAGTCTTACCGTCAGAGGGAATGTGAATGGCAAAGAACATGTACTGACTCTAGATACGGGCGCTTCTCATTCCTTGATTGGATCTGATTTGGCCAACAGGAGAGTTGGGAGCAAGGTTGCGTACGATCACTGGCGAGTATAACCAAGTCCGGGGAGAAGTGATCTGTGAAGTCTTAATTGAGAAGGTCATGGTTCTACACAAATTCGTTGTGGCGGAGATTGTTAATGAAGTCATATTGGGAGTGGACTCCTTAGTTGACCGTGACATCAAGATCGATATGCAGAGAAGGTTTATGCGTTATAAGAACCAGGATGTGCCGCTTAACTTGAGTTTGGAGAAAGGGTTCAGCAGTAAACTGGTAGTACTCGGTACTCAACAAAGACCACGAAAGTCAAAGGTAAAGGTTGATGCATCGAATGGACCAAATAAAGCGAAATCAAAAGTACCTGCTAGAGAAACACTGGCATTGACAAAACCAAATTGATGCACAAAAACGAAGGAAAGAATTTCCCAGAATTAATGCGAGGGTAGTTTCAAGCCAGGGCGCACTACTGTTGTGAAACGTGGGAACGATACTTATTATGCGAAGCCAATCCGTCAAGCGCAAGCTCTACGGAGTATTTCATTAGCCAAACAAGAGAGTGTGAGGGGACCAATCAGGATAATAAGTACTAGGATGAAAAACAGGTACGACAAGAACAATAATTCGGAAGGTATCCGGGAGGGATATTTGGTACTGCTATACAACTCTCACCGGCGGAAAGGTGTTCCATCAAAATTTTGGTGCAGTTGGGAAGGCCCGTACAAAGTGAAGAAGATCGAGTGATACCATCTACCGCATACAAATCCTTGAGAAACCACGAATTAGAAGGGTGGAGATGTTAGCGGCGTTTAGATCAGGAAATTTGTCTGATCGGGACGATCAGACTTAGGTGGAGGGCAGTGTTACCAATAATAATAACACTAAGGCATACTATCAGCTCTAAGCAGATACTAAGCAGTCACTTGTATCTACATAAACAAATCATCTACACATATGTACATAAAAGAAGCGGGGAGATATGCACAAACACATGTATATATCTGAGATGCTCACAAAAGTATGCAATCATCGGTCGAAGTATCACTCACATATACACGCGCATATGAGAAGCCATAAACGTGCATCTGTAGTTTATAGCTGGTAAACAAGTAGTAAATTCTAGAAGGAGAAACGCCTAGAAGTATGCGAACGAGGAAACCGAAGAATATAAAAGCAGCACCAGCTGAGGCATGGGGAATCAGTTTGATTTAAGCACGCTATTGGTTGTGAAGTGTTATTGTGGAGTGCTTTCAAATAGTCAATTTTTGCACTATTGAACATTGGAGTTATTTATTCAACAGTTTAGTGATTCGAACGTTAGCAGAAGATTGGAATAAGCGGAATTTCCCTAAATTCGTTACAATACTAATCTTTGCTATGCAAACAGAGAATATTAGTTTCATTCGTCTAACGATATATTATCTTAAATATACAGCCCAATTCTCAATATTTCACCGGGGGATTTCTCCCGTTCTCCATACAAAAATTTGCCATCCTCAACCATTTTGGTATGGAGAACGGGAAAAATCTCACCGGAAAAAGGATTGAGAATTGGGCTGATAACGATGAAAAAGGTACCGACCATATCTCAACCAAACTACTTTGTTGCTAAAGCTCACAGCTGAGTATATAATATTTTGTAACACCGATTTTCAAATCTTTTCTAGTTAGTATATATACTTTAACAATAAACCTTTATTTTAAACAGGCAATACCGAAGAGTGAAGTTTTGGCGCAACAGCACTTAATGCGAGAGTGCAAGGTGACGCTGAAGAAGGTGGAAAGCTCTGTGTGCAAAATTTCTGAGGAAGTCAGAGACAAGTAAATGGATGAAGTTGCCTTTCCAGAATGTATTAGAGGTTCTAATGGTGGAAGAAAGATTGAAGGTAGAGGAGTATGCTGTAGCAATGGTAATTTGACTCAAAACGTTCTCTTTTACCATAATTAAATTTCGCTTTTATATTTCAAAAGGCTCATCTGTTCAAAATTAAGGGCATTTCAGAAGACATACCCCGAGCAGTAAAGGAAATTTTTAGTGGCACGGTGATGGAAGTGTATAACTGGGCGGGGGCAGCTGGAAAGAAAAGTCTCGAAAAGCTTTCTTTGTTCTTGACATTTCTTCGCGGTAAGACGTTATAAAGAGAGATGTATAAACTGTATCCCTATATTGATTTTTGCTACATTATTAGATGTATTCATACACCAAGGATATGCATTGTTTGAAAAAGGAATAAGAAAGGCGGTTGAACTCAGCCATCACAGGATTGCACAAAGGAAATTCGCCAAAAAGAAAAATTTAGATACGGTACAGACAAGCCCACCAGCGCAATGAATTTTTTCTTCTTTACGTTTTACATTTAAGTTGTAGTTTTTGAATTTTCGGTTTATTATTTGTTTTTGATTTTTTTTTTTAGTTTGCGGAATATTTTTAAGTTAGTTACTTTTTTTAAGTTAGGCTAATCTTACTATATATTTGTGAAAGTATGTCTGTATGTATGTTTGGACTTGCAGTCTAAACCGCAGAATGGAATCGAACGAAATTTTGCCATGACATACTGATTGCGTCAATCTATGGTAGGCTGTATAAAAAAAAGGGGGTGTGGTACCTCCCATACAACTGGAATTTTTCGTAGTCAATATATCAGAAAGTATTAAGGCTAGACGACTGGAATTAAGTGAGTGGTTATATGAGACCAATCTCTACCCCCTCCAGGAAAACTGGGCATAACGAAAAAGGGGCCGTGGCATCTCCCATACAACTGGAATTTTTCGTTGTCAATATATCTGAAAGTATTAAAGCTAGACGACTGAAATTAGGTGAGGAGGTATATAAGACTAATCCATACCTCCTTGGGAAAAATTGGGGATAGCGAAAAAAGGGGCGTGGTATCTCCCATACAAATGGGGGTTGGGATTAGTCTAATATATTATTCTATATAGTACTGCTTTTATTTATACCCGAACGACGTCGGGTACTCTGCTAGTGTAATATATAAATGAAGTTTTTAAGTTCTCGTTATATTTTTAAGTTAATCAGTTACTTTTTTTAAGGTAGAATAATGTGGTACTTAAATAAAGTTTTTTAAGTTTTCGAAATATTTTTTAATTTAATTCCTATGTTTAATTGAATTTTTTATATAGTGTTTTATCATAACTACCTGAGACAAAAGAGACAAATAACTAATATATAAAAGCCTTTTTGACAAAACATGTTGTGAACAAAATTTAAAGAAATGAAATTTTAATTAATAATGAACACAAAGAAAAGCAATCTGATATATAAGTAAATAGTTTAAGTAAAAATTAAAAATGCAATTTATGCTTTATTTAAAGAAATTAAGCTTTTATGAATACTGAATCCATAAAAAAAGTAATGAGATACACATTTAAATAATAAATATATTATTATTAAATTATAATAAATAATGCAATATATATTGTTTTTTAGTTTTTTTTTATCATAAGTACCTGAGAATTAAAAGACAAATAATTATTAGGTTTTTAAAGAAATAAAATTCTAATGAATACATAGAGAAAAGCAATACGATATATATGTAAGTAGGTAAAGTTAGAATAAATAATGTAAATATATTTTATTTCAAGAAATGAAATTTTAATGAACAATGAAAACATTAAAAAAGTAATCAGATTTATACCTAAATAAGTAAAACTAAGTTAGAATAAATAATGTGATATATATATTTAATAGGACGTTTTGAGATTTTTATAGTCTTTTATCTTAAGTACGATATAAACATGTACATATATTGAATAATAACCAAATTTTTATACACATCTGTATATTTTTTATTTATTATGATGCATTCTCTGTGATTGATTTGCACATCCGGTTTGATGGATCCGCCCTGACAAATGTTTACATCATGTTTGATGGTTCCGCCCTGACTAATGTTTACCTCCGGCATGATGCCCTCGCCCTGATAAATGTTTACATCCGGCATGATGCCTCCGCTCTGACGAATGTTTACATCCGGTATGATGCCTCCGCTCTGATAAATGTTTATATCCGGCATGATGCCTACGCCCTGACAAATGTTTACAGCATGTATGAAGTCACACGTATACAGCCACACCCATTAGGTTTGTTATACTGCTAAATCAAACCTGATGGGATATTTGTACTGCGCCCTGATGTGACTTACAGCACTTCCTGACAGATGATCATTCATCTGATTGTCAGCTGTCTAGTAGGGATATTTGTTCCAAATATGTGCCAAATCGGACCACAAATACGAGTATTTTTAATATTTGGATCCTTGCCGCACCTAGCGGGATTTTTTTTTTCATAAACCAATTTCTATTCCTGTATGTAATAAGTGTTCCAAATCGGACGACAAATACCTAGCGGGAGTTTTTTAACAAAGCGATTTCAATTCGCATATGTAATATGTGTTCCAAATATGAACCAAATCGGACCACAAATACTATTTTTTTAATTTCCCGATCTTTGCGCCACCTGGCGGTGATTTTTTTCATATGTCGCTTTCTATTCATGTACGTAATATGCGCCCCAATTATGAGTTCTATCGGAGCAAAAATACGATTTTTTGAATATCTCGATTCTTGCGCCACCTAGTGGAAATTTTTTTGTCAAAGGTCGCTTTCTATTCATGTATGTATTATGTGTTGCAAGTATGAGCAAATTGCACCACAAATACGATGTTTTTAAATATTTTGATCCATGCGAACCTATCGAAGTTTTTTTCTTATTATTGCATTGTCATCGGGTTCTGAACTATATTTAAAGTTTCAAGCTTGTAGCTTACCGGGAAGTTACTTTAATTTCAAATACAAAATTCTGTTCGCTACACAGAGTCAAGCTAAATAAAACCGTTTAAAAATATGTCCAACTCTCCAAGTTTCCTGGATAGGTCAAGAGAGTTGAGAGGTCAAGAAAACGAACATCTTTCTATAACTTTGAAGAAGCCTTACAGGTAAGCTACATCCCAAACGACTAGCAGGTGGATGAAGCGAGCTATGATTTATAGTGGTACTGATATAAAGCAGTTTTCAGCGCACAGTACGCACCATGCAGCAACATCGGCGGCATTTAGGAAGGGCGTTCATGTGGAAACTATCCGTAAAACGCCAGAGTGGGCAAAGAAATCGGAAACATTCGATCGATTTTGTAATCGAATTATAACTAATGAAACAAGGTTTGCAAAATCTGTTACTATTAGCGTTGAAATCGATATAAATAGTTAAGTACAATGTAAATCTTTTAAAAATTTCAAAACCTCACGACAAATCTCTTACGTGAGCTAAGTTCGAATTATGCTATCTGTCTCGTCCGAAGATATCAAACCCGCCCACCACAAAAAGGGTAAGATTAAGAAATATTCCATAAAATTTTTGCGCAGAACACTTTTTGCAATTCTGTGTTTATAAAAAATTACCATGGTTGGGTCCAACTCCGACCAAAATGATTTCAGCGCAAAACACTTGTGTGCACAATTTTTGTTTTGGAAAAACAAAATCATCAAAATTAAAACAACCACATAAAAGTTTTAATTTGTTTTGCAAATATCTCTTATAGTCTGACCTAAAAAATTTGGGAATGTATTAAGAGTGTGAAGCTGTCGTATAGAATTACCGCTTCATCTTTCCCGGTATTTTTGGACGCGTATTAATATTCGATCATAGTTATAGTTTTGCCACAAACAACGAAAAGTGGAATTGTGTTACCTGCAGCTTTTAATTGCTTTTGAAGAGGTTTCCACTGGCGATACGAAAAGAGAGTTGGGTCCACAACGACGTTGGAATATTTCCCGTTAACCATTTACCAATCGATGGTGTATTTGGGAAGCCATCTTTCATAAGCTCCCAGCTAGAGTTCATTTCTTTTTCAGCTTGTTGATAATCACCCCAATCACGCAATCCGACGTAGACTGTATTTTTGGGAAAGTTGCAAAATTGCTATCATGCAATTCGACCGTCTCCGAAAGCAAATTCGAAATTCGTACAGTGGCATTACTGAATTCACACGGAACGTAAACTTTTGACGCTTATTGGAAATTTTCTACGACAAGTTCTTGCCAAAAGAGAAAATTTTCGAAAAGCGAAAAATATTCGAAACAAAAGCAGCAAATCGAAAAATGTAAGGTTTTATTTAAATGACGTGTACACCCAGTTTCTGTCACTATTATACAGTTTTATATACTTTTACAGGTCCAAAGTAATTACCACAAAACAACAATATGCGCTCCTAATTGAATTGCTGCAACGAAAACCCGATATGGCTCAGAGATTTACAGTGTTCCAAGGAAGAGGCGGCTGAGTTCTGGAAAAATGCGGCAGAGGAACTCAATAGTGTATGACCGCCTGTCAAGGACATTTCCAGCTGGAAGAAGGTAGCATATTTTAATTGTAGCTTAAGTGTACAATTCGTAAATACGTTGTATTTCTTATTATTTTTGCAGGTATGGCTGAACTGAAAGGCATATATAAAGCGAAAATTAGTAGAGAAGAAAACGGACCAATCTGCTACAGGTGGGTGCCGAAATAGACAGCATCATTTCAAAGATTTTGAGGAAGAGGTGATACGATTGACTGCATTGAAGACGAGCACACGAGGCATACTGAAGACAGTACATGCTGGCCTACCTGTGGCACGTAATCTTCCTGTGGCAAGTAGACTAAATGAGACGGGGGATAACTCATCTCCGCAGCAAGTGACCAGCAATGCCGAGGCGTACTCGTGATGGTCAGAGCCCACCCGAAGCTCATACCGAAGATTTAATTAAGGAACAAATTTCGTTGCAGAAAAAGTTCCACGAGAAAACCAAGGAGAAATTAGAAGGCATTTCGTCAGATATGAGTCGCTTATGCAGAGCATTTGAAAAGCAAATAGCTATGGAAAATTTATCAGCTGCAAAAAACACAATTAAGCAAAAAATGCTTACAGTAGAGGAAAATAGCTTTTTAGCACTTTAGTGGGCGTACAGTTTAAAAATATTTAGTTTTTATATTTATTTTAAATTTTATGAACGTGTGAGTGGTCCACAAATATTTTTGTTCGTGTCTGCGAAGCTAAGTTATTGTAAGATCATTACTTTCACTTAAATATAACGGTTCAACTATTTCTAAAACGTTTTCTGAAATACCAGCCACCCGATAATGGATACATATTTTATGTAAGGCTGCAGCTACGTTTACGATTTCAGATGCTTTCATAGGCTCATAGGGAAGCTTATGAGCTCCTATAAGGCATCTAAAGCTTTTTAGAGACATCGATCAACCGTTCAATAATATTTCTTCCCTTTGCTTGTACCTTGTTGTAATTTGCCTCGGGGCTTCCCGAGGGTGGTGCCCGAAAAGGTGTCATTAGCAATGGTTCTAGGGCATATCCTGCATCTCCTGTGAAAAGTAAGACAAATTTTAATAAAAACAGTTTTTTTTTTGGATTTTATAGAAATTGTATGATAATGATATTATTATAAGGACGATATGTGTAAATATTACCCAAAATCCGTGACTTTCGTTCACCGTCTAGGTACTTCTTTTCAAAAAATGATCTCGCACCGCTGACATTCCATATGTGAGAGTCATGATTATTTCCAGGATACTGTGCATTTACGTTTCGGATTTTCATGTTATTATCGCATACCTGCAAATTAATCAATACATTTTGAGTGTACATAAATTTACCATATATCTTACAATCATTCCGTTGATACTGAAGTAACCTTTCCGGTTATAAGAAAAATTTGTCGTCAGCTGGATCAACGATTTTAATGTGTGTCCCACCTATAAAAAAAATTGCGTCCGGAAAGCCGTATTTCTGATAAAAGTCCATTTTGGCTTGCCTTCTTTCTTCAATATTTAAGTCTAGATTCACCCACTCCAAAGATGAGTTTGCAGGGTTGCCAATATGTCTTTTAAGACATAACTAATGTGGATTGCGCCATTGGAATATCGAAGTCATTACCTACTCCATGCTGGTACGCTCCCTCGGCAAAAAAACGTAAAACCGAAGACAAGCGATGTAGAAGAGATATAGATGATGACCTTGATGAACTCGAATTTCTCTGCAGAATACTTAGGACCTGCGTAAAGGCCGCCTTATTTAGCTGATAATTTTTTATAAACCTGCATTTTGAAAAGTTTTGAGGAATTGATTACTTATACGTATATGTATGTATGTACTTACATTGTTTCGTCCACACCAAAAGGATTGCTGAGATCCCTCAAGCATTTCCTCTGTTATTTTAGACCCCTCCGGCTCCCGTCTCTTTCTTACTCAGCTAAAATAACTGAAAATGCCACAGATTCCATGTTCTGATTGTAAACTTAACAAATATTTAACCTATTTGTATTTTTTTTTTAATTTTTGTATTTTTCCGACCCAGATGATCTGGAAATGTCAAAATTCAAAGTTTATGTATGGTAGCAATTTCGAGTTCACATGGGTTGAGTGATAGCAATTTATTCGGATTCGTACAAATTATTCGAATTCGTAACATTGCTACGATGGTTTGCGTGATTAGGCTGAATACCTACCGTCCGTCCACATCATAGCCGTGTCGTATGTAACAACAGCTGTACAAGCAGATCCATTAAATTCACTCCGCGTACCATGTTTGCAAATATATTCATTTTGATGGGCATCCTGCGTTGGAATAATATATGCAAATAAACTTTGAGGTTTAAAACCTCTCATAAAATCACGCAATGCGCTGCCTTGTATGGTTAGGGATGCAACGATATTATTATAGTGTCGATACTTTTGGTCCTATCCATGGTTCAACTATATACAGGTTGGCTCATCTGTAAAGCAACAAAAAATGTCTGTTCAAATTGTCAAAATCTGTGTATTGGTGTTGGTGCGAATGGTATGGAATGGAAACATAAAACTTAGCAGTTTTTGTATGTCTAAGTAAAATGTTGCCAATGTGTTGGTTTCATTTTGAGTTTGCCATCTCCTTTTGACAATCCCTTCGACCATGCTATGATATAAATAAAATCAGCTGATGAGATGAGCCAACCTGTACATAATTGAACCATGGTCCTATCCGATGAAAACTTGTAATAATTGCGTTCTAATCATGGTTCAACTATATGCTTGGCTAATCTCTACAGCAACAACATACCTTTGTTCATATTGTCAAAATCTTCGTGTTGGTGTGAGGCGAATGGAATGGAGAGAAAAAAATAACACTTTGCAATTCTTTTGTGGGTAATTTTTACGACAGCATGACTGCCAATACGCGTCCAATAGTATTAATAATCCGAAGGCGGAAAATAAAAATTTTATCTCGTTCAAAAATATTAACGAAAAACCGAAAAAATACCCACGGGTACCTCCGAAACCGGGGGTGGTATCCATAGTATTTTTACGCAGAACACCTTTCTGCGTTGGCGGCCTTCGGCCGCGCTTATAGAAGATTACCCTAGGTGGGTCCAACACCGGTTTGGAGACCAAAACTATATCCGCACAAAACACTTGTGTTCACAATTTTTTTTGTAGGTACCACAGCATTACAACAACCACATGAAAATCGTCAACTTCAACTGAAAAATATCTCCGGACAGAGATAAAATTTTTATTTTCCACCTTCGGATTATTAATACTAATGTTAAGACTCGTCGTTTGATACCTCTCTCGATATTTTTGGACGCGAATTAGCAGTGTCATGCTGTCGTAAAGAATTACCCTTGTGTGTTGCGGGAAAATAAAGTCGCTAAATTAGATGCATTTACTAAAAAAAATAACTTAAAAGTCTAGAACAGGGGTCGACTGCTAAAACGCGACGCAGAAATTCGAAAGTGGAACCCAGGGCGGAAATCCTGTATCTCTGATAATTCTCGAGATATAAGCGAGAACCCGTCCCCAAAAATGCCCTATGGTTAAACCCCACTTAAACAATCACTGCGCACTGTTCACTCACTTTACAACTTTTATGCACCTTATTGATATATTTTCTCTTTTTTTAATGTAAATATAGCATTTCATGCTTTTATTTTTACAATTTGCTTTATTTCTTAAAAAGCTACTCTTTTCCTTTCACCAAAAAATTGTTGACGTGAAATTGGCAGCGTTGCCACCAGACCGGCGTAGAGTCTGCACTTTGAACTTTTTTGTATCTTGTTACGTGGCTGACTTTTTGGGGTGGTGAGGAGCGGCGGCAAGCAGGTATGCTTGCGAGCCCAGGCTAGCTCGTCGTCGTAGGCGGGGTATTACACCACCGACCTCACCCGCAGCCACATGAAAAAAAGGGTTCATACCTGCATATATATCGAAAAGGAAGAGGAAAACTGAAAAATATGGAAACATACGTAAGGGGCATAGTTAGGGGGAGAAGAAGATGGAGGCTTGTCCTGTCAGGTGGAGTCTACCCTGCCTCTTCAGCACAACTTGCGCTGAACCATGAGCGCTGTGCTGACTCCTATATCCTTACAGCGCCCCCAAACCTGAAACTAGTCTGTCCGTCTGTCACTCAGTAATTTCTCCCTATAACTCACCTTCACCTAACCTTTCCACGCACAAGCGCAGGACCAACACCAAACCTAAAACTTTAGCCCTGCATTATGAAAAGATCCAAAATTTTCATACATACATTATTCATTTATTTTAAAATTATAATTTCAATAAAATCCTAAGATTTTAGTTAACTTACGCCCTAATAATAATCATAAGTTTTCAATTCAAATGAAATTATTATTCGCAAAAACAAACTTAACAAAAGTAAAAATAAATGTTGCCCTAAAAAATATAGCAGAATAATCAATTCGCGAAAATTTGTTTCCTTCAACTTACGGCATACCCTAATGTCTTACTAGCTAATCGGAAAACTTATGGATACAATTCAATGCAATAAAATACATTCCTTGCGCTGCAAAAAACAATAAAATTAAAGCCCTAATCCTTGACCTATCTCAATAATACTATGTTCAAACAGAAAAATAAATTGAGGCTATTTCGATTTAAATTGAGTGGTGTTCATACAACTCTATTTAGCTTACACAATAGTAATTTGATAGCTGGTTGGCTCATCTCTACAGTAACAACATATCTTTGTTGAGACTGTCAAAACGTGCGTGTTGGTATTAGGTGAATAGAATGGAATGAAAACATAAAACTTTGAAATTTTTGTGTGTTGTAAGAAAATGTGTTCAGTGTTTTGTTTTCATTTTGATTTTGCCATCTTCTTTTGACAGTCCCTACTCCAGTGAAATGAAAGACATAAAATCAGCTGATGAAATGAGCCAACCATATAGTTCAGCCATGTGTAAGTGACGTTTAAATATACTCAATAAACACACTTTACAATGTTGCATTTGCAGGTTGAAACAATTTATTACGCAATTTTTTTTAAATTGGCAATTTATTATTACAATTTATTATATGACAAATTGCGTAATAAATTGCCCAAAGAGTATAAATTGCCAATTTGGTGTGTGTTTGAACCTAGTATAACTGAGAATGCAATTAAGAACGATAAAAAAACCAGTTTGGCATAAGAAAAAAATAAGCGTGTACAATTTTGAGTTAGTCTTTCATCAATAATCTATAAATCTTATAAAATAAAGTCACCAAATGCCATGTATGCACATAACTTCACATAGAATGCTCCGATTTTAAAACGGTTTTTTGCATTTGAAAGCTTAGCTACGTGAGATGGTACAGTTAATATAATTTGAAGATATATATCATAGGGGCAAAATGTAATAAAAAATCATAACATTTTTGTGTACACTGCTATAACTCATAAACGGATAGATGGATTTTAAAAATTCTACCTTTCAATAGAACCTTATTTACCTTCGATCTGCATCAAAAAAAAAAAAAAAAATACTTGATTCATTTCTTATATCAGCCAAATTGTTTAAACAAAAGTACCATTTTTACCAAAAAATGTGTTTGTGTGGCTGTTTGCTATGAACTGTGCGCGCTAATTGCTTTTGAGTGAGGCATGATGCGATATATACACACATACATATATAGCATTCGCTGCGTTATTTAACTTCGGGCGTAGGTTTATAGGTATATATGGATGTACACCACTACATAGTATAAAACAAAGTCGCTTTTTCTGTCCCTATATCCCTTTGAATGCTTAAACCTTTAAAAATACGCGACGGATTTTGATGCGATTTTTTAATAGATAAAGAGTGATTGAAGAGGAAGGAATGGATGAACATATTTGGCTGAAAATTGGTGGAGGGGTAGCTTAGAACCAGGAGACAGACGTAGGATAATTTTTAGCCCGTTCCGGTTAGGGTCTTGAGATCAAAACGTGGACGAGGGTAATCCTGGGATATGTTTGTACAATATGGGTATCAAATGGAAGCTGTTTATGAGTACTTTGATACGGGGTATTTTCTGTACCCGCGGGTAACTAGGGTCTCGAGATATAAGCGAAAACGTGGACCCGGGTACCCCTAGAATGGGTTTATACAATATGGATATCAAATGAAAACTGTATAATAATACGGATAATTTTCATACAACTGGGAGACTAGGGTCTCGAGATATAGCCCAAAACGTGGATCACGGTACCACTAGGATGTGTTTTTACATTATGGTTATCAAATTGAAGCTGTTGATGACTGATTTAGTACAGAGTAATTTTTATATCGCTGGGTGACTACGGTGTCAAGATATAGGCCAAAACCTGGACCCGGATACCCCGAGAATGTGTGTGTAATAGGGATATAAAATTGGAGCTGTTGATGAGAGCTTTAAAGTAACTTTCATTGTGATATTCGATTTAGTCGCATCAACCTGGCGAAACTGATAAATATGCATGCCAACCCGAAATAAAGACATGAATTAATAATATTCACATAACTATTTACATACGTCCTATTCGATTTGGCTGGCAATAAGGGATGAAAATGAATGGGAAAAACTTGAGAGAAGAGAAAAGATGGAAGGACAAGGAGACTGAGAAAGAGATAGAGTGAGACGAAGATAGAAATAGATGAAGAGAAAAGACGGAGGTAGAAATTAATAAAAGGATTAAGAAAAAGTGAGGGGGTGGGGGAGCAGAGTTAGACGCAAAAAGCTTATTAAAATTTATGTAGATAGACCAATTTAGGGCAGAACAACGTCTGACGCGTCTGATAGTTGACTAGTATATAATAGGAATCTGCCAAAAAGGCAAAAAAATCTGAATAGTGAAAAAGGCACAGTTAAATGGGGGATAAAATGAACGAATGAAAGCTGAAGCGAAATGAAGTGAATAAAATAAACAAAACGGAATAAAAATTTAATTCAAAAAGGGGAATTAGAAAAGGTAAAAGAAAATATTGTTTAACAAAAAGAAAGAGTAAACTCCCCACTGTCCCCTCTTACAGCTTTTTGGCCTCGCAGAACGCTCGGTGCGCGGAGGTTCAATATTAGTATTGTATAATAATTGATTTATTAATTGTTAAGTGGGTGCAATTAATTTACCTTGTTTGCGATGTGGCGGGACCGCAGCAGTTTACCTTGTTCCTTCGTGGTTGAAATTGAACAGAAAATGGAAAGTTATCTCCGTGTTGTCGAACCGGAAATCGTGCGGGGGTTTTCCAAGGGATATTTGGGGATATCCGATGGAAAACTCAGTTACCTGTGTTAGTGTTGCATATATGTGAACATACATAAATGTATATGCATGTGGATGTGCAGTACATGAAAGTATGTATGAATGTATTTGTACTAAATAAATAAGTATAAAAACATATAGGTCCTGACCTAAACATGCCGGCCCCTTGCGGTAAGCAACATCTTAAAATGAAAGAAGGTAATGCTGAAGCGGTCACGCGCACGTATTACTTAAAACTAGATACAATATGTTTGTATTATTGAATGAAAATTTGTTGGCTGATCACATCCGGACTTGTTTGCATATAGTAGCCGCTGTAGGAAAAAGAAGCAACATATTAAAGCTGAAAACAACAAAGGGGTTTAATTCAATGCACATTATACAGTATACATATTTGGACTGTATTCATTTGTATTTATCTCTTTTGTGTTCCGAGATTTTTCGTAGTCTGGACGTCTCCGTTCCAGATTTCGACGAATGTAAATAAATTTTCCATATGGACAAAGAGGCCAGGTCTCTGTTTAAACTTTATGAGGTTAAATGTTATATCCAGACGAAGAGGAGCTGTCTCCGTGCCAGATTGGATTTATTTTGTTATATAATTTGACAATTAAATTTCCATCTGGACAAAGAGGCCAAGTCTCTGTTCCAGATTTTAACTTTATGTGGTTAAATGTTATATCCAGACGGAGAGGACGTGTCTCCGTGCCAGATTGGATTTATTTTGTTATATTATATTTGAATTTTAATTTTTGGTTTTATTAAAAAAAAAAATTAATTTTGGTTGGGTGGCGAACGCTGAATGTCATATGTATATGAAAATTTTATATTCGTATTGGCCCTCTGACAGGCGCTTATAGCAGATTGACTACGTGCAGGGACTTGCTTCCTTACAAGACGGAGGTAACTAGTTCACCCACACATTCAAAGCTTTTTTCGCTCTCCACTAATACATCGACGCTTCATGTTATCATCGAAATGACAGTTCATTAATTATTCCGGAAAACATTTAAACGCAGAAAAAATATAATTGTTGAGATGTTTATAAAACCATGATGGAATTATTATTATTAATACATTATGAATAAAACTCTTACAAGCTCTCGCTTAACCTGGTGTGTAAAAAGTAAAAATTCTTGTGGTTTTAGTTGTGACATGTGACGGAAATTAAAAAATTTGTTGCAGAGAACACCTTTTTGCGTTGGCGGCCTTCGCCCAAAATAATATTAAGGGTAACGTTTTGCAAGACGGTGCACCACCTAATTTAAAAATTATCACATAATTTTGACAGAAATAAAAATTTATATTTTCGGATATTTCGGATTCTAAAAGCGAAGCTCCAGGTGCGTCTTTTGATTCCACGTTTGATAATTTTTGATAAAAATTAGGTGGTGCACCGTCTTTTAAATCGTTACCATATTAAGTTGTTTAAAATCGACGGGATGGCCTAGAATGTTTCATGTCATACTAAATCACTCCCGAGATGACCGGGCTAGTACCTTGATGGTTCCCGGAACGTACCCGATCTGCATCCGGCAAAGGACCAACAAAGTCGATAACGGGGAGTGTCCTTATCGCTACAACAACAACAACATTATTTACTTTCTGCTTTTCATTCATACGTATGTGCATTTTTAAATAATAAAAAAAAATGTTATATTATTCTAATAGATAGCATCTCCGCCGGGGTGCGATTCAGCTAAGAATATGCCAAAAACAGAGGAAACCTACAATTAAATGCAGATTCACGTGTCATTTGGCAAGGATTTACCACTAAACAAGGTACTTTACACAACCAACATGCTTTGGAATACGGTACCAAACTGGTTGGATGTATTTTTCTAAAAAAATGGTGGATCTACGCATCTTGGTTCGCCAGTATTTGCTTCGGTAATTTATATTGATTTGTATTGATTAAAAATTGCAATAATAGATAATTTAATGTGAATTAAAATTGAATAGGTAGCCGTAACAAAACAGGCAACTGATCCGCATGCAACTGTTATTTATGTGACGCCACCGGGAGCTGCTGCTGCTATCCTAGAAACATTAGAAGCAGAAATTTCTTTGATTGTTTGCATCACCAAAGGTGTGTCATAACATGATATGGTTCTCGTTAAGCACGCTCTCTTAAGGCAAAAAAATCGCGCCTAGTCAGGCCCCATTGTCCAGGAATCATCGCACCAGAAAGGGTAAGTAAATTGTCTACCATATTAAATATATAAACAACATGAATGAATTTGTTAGTGATAATTTGTCATGCTTTTGTTGTTAACAAAAACAATGAATGGTGTATGGAGGTGATTGCTGATGGCATAAATAAAATAAAAAATGTTGTCCGCTCTATCAGTAATCCGAACTCGTTGAGTAGTGGTAATATTAGTTGCGCGCTCAAACCTCATACTCTATCGATTTCACCTACACTAATGCAGCCATGTATACATTGCCATTTTCTCGCCCAATCACCTGTTTATGCAAGTCCAATTTCTGCTGATAACAATAGTGAGCCTTTTTGTGTACACTCAGCCACCCCCTCGCGTGATTTCAATACACAAATGTCTTATGCTAAACGATTGACAGCACCTGTTAATACTGATGATATTCCCAATACAACTGTTAACCCCAGTACTGCTTCTAACTTTGCAATGTCTAGTAAGAACAAGACTCCATCTTCAAAAAACAAAGCGAATGCTGTTGGGAACAGCACTAATTCTCAGGCATGCTTAACCAACGAAACGATATCATTTCGTTACGATAATCAACGTTAATAAACGAAACGAAGTCATTTCGTTTCGTTTATTAACGTTAAGACCGTCAAATTAACGAAATGATTTCGTTTCGTTTTCTGCCATATCAAAACGAAATCAAATCGTTTATGTTGATTATTAATTTCAAACTATGCTGGCAAAGCTGATTGATGGCGGAGTCATTAAAGGTGAAAGCATTATCCAAGCTGATTGCAACTTTTCTCATGAATTTTGACAGTACGAACATTTCTCAGAGTATTTTTGACATTACCACCAACGAATTACACAAACATATTACATAGAGTTTGTGTGTGTATGTGCGCTCGTTGTTGCCACCTTACGGCTTCACCATGGCTATAGCATTGCCAGCACAATTCAAACATAAAGTATCACGTTTTCGTTAACGTTTTTAACGTTAACGAAAGCTTTTCGTTTCGGTTAAAAACGAGATACAATTTATCTTGATAATTTCTTTATCGATAATATTTCGAAGTGTTTCAACGGAAACGGTGGAAATTTTTTGATAAACGATTAGCTTAACGTTAAGGTGCATCCCTGCTAATTCTGTTAATGCTGATAATTCTGATGGTGTTAATGTTCTTGTACCTGTTAATATTGCTGATATTCCCAATACAACTGTTAACCCGAGTGCTGCTGCTAACATTGCAATGTCTAGTAAGAACAAGACCCCAGCTACGAAAAACAAAGCGAATGCTGTTGGGAACAGCACTAATTCTGTTAATGCTGATGATTCTGATGCTGTTAATGTTCCTGCTAATCAACCCAATTCTGGTAATGATTCGACTGCTGTAACAACAACCGCACTCGCAGCCCTAATCACAGCCCCTGTTTCTGAACCGGTTACTTTAGAACCTGGTGCTCCCACGGAGGTGACTGCTCTTCCCCCCCGTAGGTCTATTTTTGTATCACGGCTCCATGCATCGCTGACGGAAACTGATATATCTAACTACGTATGCTCCAAGCTTGGTGTTGAACTTAACAGCAATGTTAATATTTATAAGTTTAATTTTAAATCTGGGAGAGAGATTTCTTCTTTCAGAATCTTAGTTCCTGACAAATTTTTTGATAGGGTACTCGATTCTACTTTCTGCACCACTCTGTGGTGCATTTGTTTACTAGAAAGTCGAACCGTGATCGCGCTACTTTAATTCCATCAAAATACTTGCCAGGCAACACTCCAGAAGTGGTACAAACTTAAATTATGTCTTATCAAACGTTAATAATATCTCACTTAGTATATTTTATCAGAACTTTAGGGGGTTGAATACTAAACTAACGGAAATTTTTCTACTGAGTCATAAGAGTTCTTATGATGTACTCGTTTTTACTGACACTTGGCTAAAACCAACAGTTTTTAATGCTGAAGTTTTATCGAGTTCGTTTCAAGTGTTTAGAAAAGACCGACCGGCCAGAGCTGGTGGAGGTGTGTTAATTGCCGTTCACACTAGGTTTTGCGCGGAGGAACTACATTTTCCTGACTTTGAGGACGCTGAGCTTCTTTGTGTGGGAGTAAAACTTTCCTCAACCTACAAATATTTTATAGCCAACTACATTCCCCCACAATCTGACATTTCCTTATATTTGAATCATTCCTCAATAGTAAAATCTGTGTGAAGTACTGCCAGGGCCTGTGATTCTGTCACTGTACTTGGCGATTTTAATCTGCCATGTGTCATGGAGTCTTATCGACGGGAAGCTAGTCCCTACTTCTTCTCGCGCTATCCATTATGATTTCCTAAACGAGTTTGCAGATGTTGGAATTTTTCAAGTTAACAACATTCAGAATAAATTCGGTAAATGCTTGGATTTAATTTTCTCAGACGATTCAAATTGTTTTGTAAATCGATGCGATCCCCTTGCCCTGCCTGAAGATGTGTATCATCCTGCTCTCGCGATGTTTATGGAATCTCATAATATATCTGAGCATTCCTCCAACGTAGTGCGAAACAACCCTCACCGATTTCTATTTAGAAAAGCCAATTGGTCTAAAGTAATACCCGAAGTATCGAGAATAAATTGGCCTGAGTACGATGGGGATATTGATGAGAGTCTATCCCATTTTAATAATGTATTATAAGGAATATTTAAAAAATGCATACCTTCGTCCGAAACCACTGCTATATCATCATCGGCTGGGAGCACTAAAGAATTGAAACCCCTGAAAAATCAGAAGACGCGTTCATTCAAACGTTACAAACTTTCTGGATCAATGACTGACTATACCGCCTACTCAATTTTACGTCACAAATATAACACATTGAACCGAATTTCTTATAAGAACTATATCAGTAGGATTAAAAGCCAAATTTTTGTCAATCCTAAGTCGTTTTACAGTTTTGTTAATTCAAAAAGGAAGATAAAAGGGTGTCCTTCTACTATGAAGCTAAATGGTCAGATTTCCAACGATAGCTTCGAAATTGCTAACATGTTTGCGGATTTCTTCGAATCTAATTATTCAAACACCTATGATTACCCGCCATCGAATTATCCTTTCAGATTTTCTCCTCTGGATATTCAGGCAGTTCCATATATGTATATGTACTGATGATGTTTTAACTCATCTGGAAAATCTGAAAATTTCTCACTCTAATTGTCCGGATCAAATTCCGTCGGTAGTGCTGAAATCTTGTGCTCGATACTTACATCGACCTCTAGCCTGTTTGTTTAATGCGTCCCTGAAGCAAGGGGTATTCCCCAAGAAGTGGAAAGAATCATTTAATATACCACTGCATAAAAATGGATGCAGAATGTGCGTTATAAATTATAGAGGAATAGCCAAACTCAACACTATTCCTAAGCAATTTGAATTGATTATCAGAAAACAGATTGCTTTTAGAGTATCTTCATTAATTGACTTTTCACAACATGGCTTTTGCAAGGGTAAATCAACGGTGTCCAACTTGCTCGAGTTTACAACCTTTGTATCCAACAGTTTTAAGACTAATTGTGAAGTTGATGTTATTTGTACTGATTTTAGTAAGGCATTTGATAAAGTTTCTCATTCTATACTTTTATTCAAACTTGATCGGTTAGGATTTCCTCCTTTGCTTCTATCTTGGGTTTCTTCTTATGCGAAGGAAAGAAAACAAACAGTTATATTTAATAATTGTTGGTCTCGGTTCATAAACGTAAGTTCTGGTGTTCCTCAAGGCAGCCATCTTGGTCCGGTTTTGTTCCTGTTGTTCATTAATGACCTTCCTAGTGTTTTGAAGAGCTGAAAGCCGTTGATGTACGCTGATGATGTCAAACTTGTAATGCCTATCCGCTCACCCGTGGATAGGGTATGTCTTTAGGCTGATCTGAATAGTCTTGGTGACTGGTGTAATGTAAATGCCATGTCACTAAACCTACCTAAATGTAAGTTTATGTGTTTTACAAGGAAGTCCTTCCAATCCCATGATTATGTTATTGGCGACTATGTAATCAAGCAAGTCACTAATTTTATTGATTTAGGCGTTACAATGGACCCAAAACTCGATTTTAAACTTCATATTGAATCTTGCGTGAGTAGCGCTAAAGTTACTTTGCCTTTCGTTAAACGTTGGTCTAAAGAATTTAATGACCCATACGTTACAAACACTCTTTTTATATCATTGGTCAGACCTACTTTGGAATATGCTTCAATAATTTGGAATCCGCGTTATCAGGTTCATTCTGACAAGCTGGAATCGGTCCAGAAACAATTTTTGCTTTTCGCTTTAAAACATTTACCATGGGATCCTTCTAAAAATCTTCCCCCCTATTGCAGCCGGTTAAAACCAATACAGCTGCCCACATTGCAGAACCGCAGGGAGATGCTTGGTGTCTCATTTATTATTAAATTAATAAGAGGGTCAATAAATAGTCCATTTTTGCTTGGTGAAATTAAGTTTAACGTTCCTATTAGGCCATCTAGACATTTTCAATCAATTTTAATTTTTGTAGCTACATGCAGGTCGAATTATGAAATGCACGAACCACTTCACTGTTTATGTCGTGATTTTAATAAACACTAAAAATTTATACGTCTGCGACTCGTTTCTTGGTATTAAACAATACCTTTTAACTACATTAAATTTGTAATTCGAATTGAAGCAAAGAACGCTAAACCGTGATATACTGTTCAACCCTCTGTTTCAAATATGAAGCTCCAGTTACTTGAAACTTGCTTGCAAAATTGCGTTGTGATCATTATTTTTATATGTATGCAATCAAATTTACTCTGTATAAATTCTATTCTGTATATATTTTATCTACTATTAATTTGCTTCATTGTCAGTTTCATAAATTATTATTTACTAGCTCCTTCATGAGTACATTTTAACACATTTACAACATTTTAACTTTTGCTTACTTCTAAGCTTTTAATTGAAATTTTCAAGCGTTTAATTAAATACTGTTTAAATATTACTTTAAAATTGATGACTGCTTATGTTGTTTACATCGTATATTACATCTGTGAATTAAGTGTCGGTATATTTGGTCTGTATAATTGTTTAATTTGTAGACTGATAAATAAATAAATAAATAAATAATCAACTAAAGAATGCAAATACGACAGAGTTCGAAGTTCATGTAAATACCAATTGTTTTTTTTAATTAGCGTTTGGAGAGCAAAATACATATGTATGTATGCATAGAACTGCATAGAAGGGGAGGAATTAATTAATTATTATCTGTAGATTTACAAGATTTTTGTCATTTTCCCAGCGTCACAGTTGTCATTACATTGCGTTAGGAGAGGACATCAACACCTTATTATCCACAGCCAGTTAAAATTTTAGTAAATGTTGCTCTTTTCATCACTGTTTCAAAACGTGGAAAGTTATATATGGAGCATTCCATGGAGAATGTTAAATTTTAGCAGACTTTCGCATTGCGGTCATTATTAATATTCAATCCCTAGAAGGTTTAATGTAGTCATATCAATTGTTACCGAGATGGTGGGGCTAGTACCTCAATGGTGCTTGTTACCGGAACGTACATAGATAGATAATTTATTGAGGATTGCACAGTGACTTGCACATCTCCTTCACAGCACCTCATCCTAGCCGACTTCCTTGATGAACCCTAGCAGTGTTCTTGGCTTGAGGGATTAAATGTGGAAATGCTCTGGCCATGGTGAGCCCATAAACTTAGCCCTACGTCTTGATATTGCGTCGCATTCTAGAAGGGTATGGTCCGTCGTCTGCTGATCCATCACAAAATCGGCATGTGTTGTTCGATGTTATACCCAGCTTTTGCATGTGACTGTTCAGTCTACGGTGTCCTGTAAGAATAGCCGTTAGGATTCTTAGGTTATCTTTCGAGAGGCCTATTAATGCCCTATATCGAGTTGTGCTGTAACCCCCTAACAATAACTTAGATTGACTCAGGCCTGTCATATTGCGCCAGTGTTCTTCTCTCTTTTCCCTCCCTTCTACTAATAGGGGCATTTATTGAGTGAGCCAACTGCCAGGAACGGCTCGGGATCGATGGGTCATGCAGTTGCTGCCTCTCTTTCCGGGGTGTCCGCCTGCTGTTGTTGTTGTAGCAGTGCCCCATCCAATAGGTGTCCAAGGAAACTTTCTGTTTCAACAGGGGTGGACCATAATGAGAGGAGTGTTAGAGGCGTTGTTTCCACAATACAGTTAAAGAGGTGGTTGGTGTCATGTGGGGACACATTACGAGCAGGACAATGTTTTGTGTATCGGGGTTGATTCTGGATAGGTAAGAGTTTAACCTGTTAGGTTATCCAGCTCGAAGTTCAGCTAGAGTGACTACTCGCGTTTACCTAGGGAGAGTGCGTTCCTCCTCTGCTAGTTTTCTTCTTTGAGTACAGGAATCACCGGCATAGAGGTCCGACGCCTGTTTTTGTAGTTCACTGAAGGCATGCTTGTGTTTTTTAGCTTCATACGGCTGTGTTCTCAGTTGCCGTATTTCCTAATAATGTAATGAGGCCGTGAACAACAAGAGCCACAAAAGGTTTATAAAAGTTACGAGGACGCTGGATTTTGGGATCTAACCCAGAGCAACCTGTCCGATGCAACCATCACTTGCACGTGAAACACTGACAAGAGTATTTATTTTTTTAATTTAATTTATTTATTATTACGGCTGTTTAGGCCTAAAACTTAAACTACTAAGTACAAATCATTGTTATAATCACTTATTTCTATTGAATATGCTGTTGGAATGCCATGTGATTCCAATCAGCATATTTACTAACGTGACAAAGGGACGAGTCTGGGAGCCACTCATTTAAGGAAGGGTGGAAAGGACGCGTTTCCAATCCTCCAGTGCTCATAGCTTAAGGCAACAAAATTTGGAACTTATATTTTTCAATTATATTTGTATTTTAAGCTGTCGGAATGTATTAGTCTCCGATTAACGCAGCTAAACATGTCTTTGGATGTTGGAAATTAAAAATAACGTGTATCCAATCACACCTCAACTTTGTTTAGTAAAGACGCTGTCGGAATGCATGAAGATTCCGATCAGCACAGATCAACATATAATGGGAGGTTGAAAAGGACGTGTTTCCAATCCCCCCTGCTCCAACTTTTGTTTGGCCTTATTTTCGTTATTTTTGTTACACATGATATAATTTTATTGTTATATTAATGCTGTCGGAATGCGAGTGATTCCGATCAGCAACAGTAAATATCGGCTGGAAATACCGACCGATTTTCTTTTCCTTAGGGCCGGATGCATTGTATTTTGCTGTTCCCAATATTACCATTCCCTTTTCGCGCTCCAATATCGGATATATCATGTAAAAAATAAAAGGAGAACAATTTTATCTTATTGGAAGGGTTTTACAATGCTCCAATAAACTTTTTTTTAAAAGTATTGAAGTTATTACTACTTTTTATGTGATTAGGAAGTTCACTGAAATATTTCAGGCCCTTATATATATGACCGTCCTAAAAAGATTCTTTTCCGGCAAACGCAGCAAACTCATTTCTCATGACCGGGGTCAGGAGAAGGACCCGGATTGAGGTCGATACCTTCCCGGAAGAGGATCTGCTGGGAGGATGACAATTTGTTGGAGGGACGCAACAAATTAAACACTGAGTCCGCCTGCTCATTACCCTCTACTCCCCTGTGGCCTAGGACCCAGGGAAACAGTACTACGTTGTGTGCTCCTAATTGATTTAGATTTCTACCCACTGGACGACCAGTGCTGACTTTATTTCGAATGCCGCGAATGCCTGTAGTGGGGCCTGATTGTCTGACTGAGTATGGCAATTGTTTCATTGGGGTATCAGCGCTGAAGGTTCAGCTTATGGCAAATACTTCCGCTTTAAAAATGCTCGGATGTGCTTTTAGAGGTACTGATATTTTGGCTCTGGGTCCAAAAACTCTGGCTGCGATCCCCTCTGGCGTCTTCGAGCCATCTATGTACCATACGATCTTGAGCAGACTAGTAATAAATTGCACCCGCCCATACCTATACAGCCGTACCAAGAGACGGAGCAGCCCATTACATTTTGGCACAACCGGAGCACTGCTGGACATCGAATCTATATGAAAGCTATGCATTCAAAAGTGTTTGTACCAGTGGCTGGTGCACACCGAACTGGACCAATGTACGATATATTGATGCCTGCATAAATACCAAGCTATGTTTATGTGAATAATGTTACTATTAATGTCCATTTGCACGGTTGAGCACATACAGTACCTACGTTTATACAAGGTGGAACACCACACTATCTACATGGCGATGTAGCACCGATCAGGTTGTTTTAAGAGATTAATTAAAATATGTTATTCATAAACACTGATTCTTATATTTTCATTATCATTAAACTGTAGACTGTAGACTCGTGACGGGTATTCTTACTGGACACTGCCTTCTGGCGTCACATGCCTCTAAATTAGGCTTGGTCAGTGATAGCAGATGTAGGAAGTGCGGGTTGGAGGAGGAAACGATCGATTACGTTCTGTGCTCGTACCCTGCGCTTGCCAGGCTAAGACGCCAGTTGACAGCTGTCAGATCTAGAAGCAGCAAGTGGCTTAAGTTCTAGGAAGCTTCTGGTATTTGTCAAGAGGACGGAGTTATGTTATAACATAGGTCCTGGTTGTTGACAGGGTTTTTAGCTTGGTCGTTAAAACAAACTTCTGGTAACACTACGGACTCATTCAGTCTATGTGAGGTGCTCATGAACCCGCCAGTTCAACCTAACCTAAATTTTGTTTTGGTTTTTACTTTAGAATCAACCGTTTAAGTAAGCGATGTCAGCTAACTAAGCGCCTTCAAATGTAGATCCATAAGGAAAATGGGGTCGCTAGAGCCTCGGCTGTTAAAAAAACAGGATTCCCACCGGTAAGTGAGGTTCATAATTGGGTTGGAGAAGCTATATATTGCGCTGGCAACCCATTGAACCGGTTGCGCTACACAACCCCCTGAACCAATTTTGTATTTTAATCGCCTCTTACGCAGGCATGCCTACCGCGGGTATACTCTAAGCCCCTTAAACCGCTGTAGCCATGAGAAGCGTGAGTGACCTTGGGTGTCCAAAGGCAAGTTCCGTCGGGCCTGATGTTGTTGGGTGAGCGGCCAGGAAGCAGCGTGCAACAAATGCACCATTCAGGAGGATACCCTTGCTGAGCCCAGAAAATCTGGGAAAGTTGGATGTACTGGTCGGATGCAGCAAACGAGTATATTCTGTAATAGCATATGATCAACTTGGAGACAACTAAACGTTTATTTTCCTGTCCAACAGGGAACTGGTTCTAGAGCCTGCTGCTAAAGAAGGATAGGCGTAGTCATATCAATTCGTACCCGGGTTACTCGGGGAAAGCAGTTTAAACAGTTGTTGTTGTTGTTGTTGAATTAAACAGTCATCTGCATTTGTTTGTTTTTGTAGCACGTCTAATTTACTTCGTAACATCAATCTCTTGTTATAATGTTGTATTCTCTATGAATGCAACAGCGAAGTATCTTCGGGTGCCCCTGATTCTAGTTATCTGAAATCTCCTTGAGTCCCTTGTGCCTTTGGCCTCTCAGAAAAGAGCTAATTGTGGAGCCCTATTTATTGAACACTTTTCGGGTTAAATATATTAAAAACTTGAATCTATCCTTACTGATATTAGTTTCTTTATCATTCTAGGTAATTTGATTTTGACGATGTATACATAGCAATATGCCAGCTGTGGCTGAAGGAAGTACATAAATTTGCTCAAATTATAAGAAAACTGTGACAACTATCCCCCCGCCTTTTTAGTACCACATATATGGCGCTAACAAGCATACTATGGGAAAGGGTCAAGACCAAAGACTCAATATCACCAGTAAATCGACTTTGATAGCACGAATTGGGGCTTCCGGTATTATCCCAATCAAACTCATATGGCTCTGAAAACTGATGTTGAACAACACCACCAGTGCAGGCAAATTTGGGCATCATCACTGAGCTTACAAAGTTTCAGAAAGGGCACAGCTATAAATAGACGTTAATGTATTTAATTAGCTTGTACATATCAATATACACATATGTAAAGTTCACTAGAGTAATAAGGGAATAATTTAAATTGTAAAAAACATTGTATATATGAATTCTTTATAATTAAATATTATCTGAACATAAAGGATGCGTTTCATTCATGGAAAAAGCGATTTGTGAGAAGGTAACCGGTACGGGTAACCGATAGGCCAGTTCCCCGTGTTGTTGTTGCATATGGTTTGGTTAGCGATAACGAAAACATACCTAATGAAGTAACTTAAAAATGTAAATAACATCGAGCGAGAAGGAATGTCGAAAACACAATAGGTAAGAGCGAGAAAGCGAGTACACGTACACTATTTTGAGAGGGCGCATGTGTTACCTTTTTCACGACAGCAATGTAAAAGTCATTAAGACGATAATTGGTGGCCAAGTTATTGGTGACGATTAAGTAATCGATTAGGTAACGGGCACCTGTCTTGTAGGGTTATGGGTTTCCAAAGTTCGTGCAGTGATGCATTTGCAATAGCGAGGAAGAATGACCGCGTGAGCGCACAACTGTTTATCAACGGGTTATTGATCACTTTCTGAATACTCCCTGAGTACATCCTATCTCTTCTTTATATTAAATTTCGTGTTTCTGCATTGGAATCATACGTAGAAAATGAATTAATTACACTTGAGAGTGATCAATTCATAATTTCATAAATAAAAATTTGTATATTCCAATCTGATCGGCAATTTATAATTTGGTTTTTTTTTTTTGTGATTTAATTTGTCACAAAGTTTCCTGCCACCCAAGAAAGTTTCGCATTTTCCAACTAAATTTGTGGATTTCGGTAAAAATATGATAGTCCAAAAATTTTTTGTTGCGAAAAAATTCCCACATTTCGAGTTTTGAACGATTTTCTTGCAATTCGTACTTATTTTGCAATATTTTTCAATAAAGTATTCGTGAAATCAGTAATTACAAACAGTAAAAAATTCCACTAATGCGAAATGTAATTACATAGTAAACATGCCGGTAAGTAAACATAGAGGAATTTTGTAATTTATTAATTGGATGATTTGACTAACTTGTATTTACTTTTTTTTTTAATTCGATTGAAATTAGGCTTTCTGTCCATTTGTTTTGAAGTGCAAGTTATATAAACTCCACTTGTTCGACCCTACGTTTCGCTAGGCTTCCTAGCTTCCTCAGTGGTGATCTATTTATTTGCAACAACAAATATACATTAGACATCAACAAGTCATGGCATATACGTACAAATATATAACAAAACTTACAAAATTTAGCTTAATGCTATTTTAAACTAAAGGGCGTAAATCAGTACCATTCTTAACTGGTATCATTATCATACTAAGTTTTGACTATAAATATAAAATGTAAGTAGCTGCAATCTTTATTTCTTGTTTACTGGGTTTATTGTGTTTTCTCTTTTTCCATTATTCGCAAACTCTCCAATGTGTATCGTGTTCTGCCTTTTTTGTTTTTGTCTATTATTTTTGTGTTTATAAGATCAGCTGAGTGTCCAGTTGTAGTAGTGTGCGGTGGTGGTTTTCAACTTCCTTATGTCGACTTTACGCACTTTAAGTCGGAATCCCAGCGCTCTCTTAGTCGCCCTATATATAATTTTTCACACTTTTCGTTTTCTTTCCCTTTGCATGAGATTTCATATATGACATTGTTTTGTTGCAGTTTTTCTATGGGGCTTTTTGTTTGTTGTGTGAATATGGTGGCTAGTGTGCGATTAGATTTGTATGCTAATGATATAGTTGGATTGTTGGTGGTGATTACTTTACTGAGATTCTTGGAGAGGATTGAAATATATGTTGCGCTGAAATATTGCTTTGTTTCATTTTCTCTATGTGTTTTTGTTGTTGTGTTTTGTTTGTTATTGATTTCAAGTATTTTGTGTTCAGTTAAGCTTTTTATTAGAGTGCCTGGGTAATTGTTGCTTTTCAGTATTTTGTTTATTTTCTGAAGATTCGCATTCCAGAATTTTTTGTCGCTTATAGTTAGTACTTTATGTATTAGATTTTTTGCCGCATTTATTTTGTATTTTAAGGGTTGCGACGAATGAAAATGTATTAAGCGGCCGGAGGATAAGGACTTCGTGTACCAGTCGAATGAGAGACTTCCATCATTTTTATCTTTGTATATTTTAGCGTCGAGGTAGGGAATGTTGCAATCGTTTTCTAGTTCATATGTGAATTGTATTTTTCTGTGGTAATTATTCAGTGCATTTTGGATAATTTCGATATCTTTACGTTTGATAATTGCCAAGATATCATCTACGAATTTTACCAGAAATTTTATTTTTATATTTGATTTTTGCTTTAGATTATTGAGGGTATTTTCAATGAGATTATCTAAGATTATATCCGCAATTGTAGGGAAAGTGGGTTTCCCATTGGCATACCAAATGTTTGCGCATAAACTTCGTTGTTGTATATAAAGTAGTTGTTGTCTAGTAAGCAAAAACGCGGAATTTGCTTTTGGGTATACTTGTCATTGTTTTTATTTTGTCCCATTTTTCGATTATTATACGTATAGCGAGATTCGTGGGAATGTTTGTAAATAATGATACGACGTCGAATGATACGAGAACTTCTTCTCTGTCGACACGTATCTCGTTTAGTTGCTCTTTAAGCCTAAACACTTCTTAATGTGTAATTCGAAATAAATTTAATATTCTAATTCATTTTTCGGATATTTGCATTGCTATTCAAATTTTTTTAAAAATTTTAAGTCGAGTTTTATGGCCTATTCTTAGGGCACTAGTACATTTTCCTAGTGTTGATCCTTTTGTTATAGCTAGCTTCTCAGGTTTTGAAAAGATTGAAAATTTTAATGACTTTAAAATCTCTGCGAGAAAACGGTATTGCTGTCGGTTTTTACGACACCTAAATCTACCAAATACATACAGTCTAGTGGAAACTGAGAAACCAGTTTAAAGCCGGCATCTTCTAAATCGGTTTTCTGTTGCTTAAATAACTCAATTTGTGTTCCTTTCCATTACTCCCGGTCAATTTTGGGAAACGCGGAATAGGAGAATAAGAGAACAAAGCTATTATTTTCTAAAATGTAAAAGACGTAAAAACTTCAGAGCGTAACGTGATTTTTAAATTAATTAATTAATAAATGATATAAAGGTTATTATAATAATAAAAAAAAAATATATGAAAGGAAGGCATTTTGCAAATTGTTTATCTAAAGAGAAAAAGCTCTTTGACGATACCGTTAAAATGTTTAAAGAACTTGAGAAGTCCTCTCAAGATAAAGTTCAAAGTGTTGCTAATCCTTTGGACAGTGAGATTTTCCAAAGTCAGTGTTTGCCAGTTGAGAGGGTTCCAAGTGATAGTGATGAAAGCGTAGAAGAGTGTCTAGGACCCAAATTTATTATGTAGAAGAGGGTGCAGGTACGCATCTGAACAACTCGCTAAGAAGTTGGGCTATAGATTTTAAAGTTCCTCATCATATTATAGACGGACTTCTTCAAGCACTCCAAAAGGGCGGGATAAAGGATGTGCCGTTGTGTGCCAAAACTCTTTTAGACAACTTCCGAGAAAAAGTCAGTGTGGAATCTATGCCAAATGGTAATTTTTGTACTTTGGTATACAAGATCAACTAGTTTCTAAACAATTTTCATATTTGGAGGCGCAACAAGAGGATTTAGTTGATGTGGGAGTCGATGGCCTGAAACTATTTAACAGGCCAAGTCGAGTTGTATGGCCTATTCTTGGAGCACTAGTACATTTTCCTAGTGTTGATCCTTTTGTTATAGCTAGTTTCTCTGGTTTTAAAAAGCCTGAAAATATTAATGATTTTATGGCTAAGGTCGCTTCAGAGGCAAAATCTCTGCGAGAAGACGGTATTGCTGTCGGTCCCAATAAAGTGTTGTCAATATTTGATGTACGTGTGTTCATTTGCGACTCCCCAGCAAGGGCGTTTGTTAGTGGCGTTATGTCATTTAATGCCAAACATGAATGCCCCAGGTGTTATCTAGGAGGTGAATGGGATGGGAAATTATATTTACCCACAACGTCTGGTATGCCCAGGACGGATATAAGTTTTGAGAAAAGAGATCAAGTGTCTCAACACAGTCCTCAATTCAGGCAACAGAAAACCGTTTTAGAAGATGCCGGCTTTAAAATGGTTTCTCAGTTTCCACAAGACTGTATGCATTTGGTAGATTTAGGTGTCGTAAAAAGGTTTTTAAAAAATTTGAATTGCAATACAAATATCCGAAAGATAATTAAAAATATTGAATTTTTTTCGAATTACTTTCCGTCTGAATTCTGTCGTACTGCGAGAAGTTTAGATGAAGGTAGACGGTGGAAAGCAATGGAATTCTGACAGTTTTTGTTGTAGCGATAAGGTTGCTCCTCGAACGCTTTGGGGAGTGTTATCGATGTCATGGTCTTTTGCCGGATACAGATCCGGTACGCTCCGGTAACACAGCACCATTAAAGTGCTAGCCCCACCATCTCGGGAACAATTTATATGGCCACATTAAACCTGCAGGCCATCCCTCCTTCCCCACCCCAAGTTCCATGAGAAGCTTGAGGTCGCCAGATCCTCTTCTGTTAGTGAAACAGGATTCGTCGCGTATAGGTGAGGTTGACAATTGGGTTTGGAGAAGCTTTATATTGCACTGGCAGCCTGAAGGATTGTGATACACAGCCCCTCGAATCTGGTATTTTAGTCGCCTCTTACGACAGGCATACCTTACTTACTTACTTACTTAATTGGCGCTTAACCGTCTAAACGGTTATGGCCGTCCAACAAGGCGCGCCAGTCGCTCCTTCGCTCCGCCAACCGGCGCCAATTGGTCACACCAAGGGAGTTTAAATCGTTTTCCACCTGGTCCTTCCAACGGAGTGGGGGCCGCCCTCTACCTCTGCTTCCATAGGCGGGTTCCGATAGAAACACTTTCTTGGCCGGAGCATCATCTTTCATTCGCATAACATGGCCTAGCCAGCGCAGCCGCTGCGTTTTAATTCGCTGGACTATGTTGATGTCTGCGTATAGCTCGTACAGCTCAACATTAAATCTTCTTCGGTACTCGCCATCGCCAACGCGTAGAGGTCCATAAATCTTTCGAAGAACAGGCATACCTACGGCGGGTATATTCTGACCCCCTAACCCGCTGGGGGAATTCAGACAGTTCCTGCTATACACTGGCATTTTTATACTCAGTTGAGCAGAGCTCACAGAGTATATTAATTTTGATTGGATAACGGTTGGTTGTACAGGTATAAAAGAATCGAGATAGATATAGACTTCCATATATCAAAATCATCAGGATCGAGAAAAAATTTGATTGAGCCATGTCCGTCCGTCCGTCCGTCCGTTAACACGATAACTTGAGTAAATTTTGAGGTATCTTGATAAAATTTGGTATGTAGGTTCCTGATCACTCATCTCAGATCGCTATTTAAAATGAGCGATATTGGACTATAACCACGCCCACTTTTTCGATATCGAAAAATTCGAAAAAGTCCGATAATTCATTACCAAAGACAGATAAAGCGATGAAACTTGGTAGGTGGGTTGAATTTATGACGCAAGTTTTGCAAGCTGTAATTTGGCAGTCGTTGAAGATATCATGATGAAATTTGGCAGGAACGTTACTCCTATTACTATATGTACGCTCAATAAAAATTAGCAAAATCGGAGGACCACGCCCACTTTAAAAAAAAATTTTTTTTTAAGTAAAATGTTAACAAAAAATTTAATATCTTTACAGTATATAAGTAAATTATGTCACCATTCAACTCCAGTAATGATATGGTGCTACAAAATACAAAAATAAAAGATAATTTCAAAATGGGCGTGGCTCCGCCCTTTTTCATTTAATTTGTCTAGGATACTTTTAATGCCATAAGTCGAACAAAAATTGACCAATCCTTTTGAAATTTGGTAGGTGCATAGATTTGATGACGTTAACTGTTTTCTGTGAAAATGGGCGAAATAGGTTGAAGCCACGACCAGTTTTTATACACAGTCGTCCGTCTGTCCTTCCGCTCGGCCGTTAACACGATAACTTGAGCAAAAATCGACATATCTTTACTGAACTTAGTTCACGTACTTACCTGAACTCACTTTATATTGGTAAAAAAAATGAACGAAATCCGACTATGACCACGCCCACTTTTTCGATATCGAAAATTACGAAAAATGAAAAAAATGCCATAATTCTATACAAAATACGAAAAAAGGGTTGAAACATGGTAATTGGATTGGTTTATTGACGCGAAATATAATTTTAGAAACAACTTTGTAAAATGGTTGTGACACCTACCATATTAAGTAGAAGAAAATGAAAAAGTTATGCAGTGCGAAATAAAAAATCCTTGAAATCTTGGCAGGTATTATATATATAAATAAATTAGCGGTATCCAACAGATGAAGTTCTGGGTCACCCTGGTCCACATTTTGGTCGATATCCGGAAAACGCCTTCACATATACAACTACCACCACTCCCTTTTAAAACTCTCATTAGTACCTTTAATTTGATACCAATATCGTACAAACACATTCTAGAGTCACCCCTGGTCCACCTTTATGGCGATATCTCGAAAAGGCGTCCACTTATAGAACTAAGCCCAACGCCCTTTTAAAATACTCATTAACACCTTTGATTTGATATCCATATCTTACAAACATATTCTAGAGTCACCACTGGTCCACCTTTATGGCGATAGCTCGAAAAGGCGACCACCTATACAACTACCACGACTCCATTTTAAAACCCTCATTAGTACCTTTAATTTTGTACCCAAATCGTACAAACACATTCTAGAATCACCCCTGGTCCACCTCTATGGCGATATTTCGCAACGGCTTCCACCTATAGAACTAAGGCCCACTCCCTTTTAAAATACTCATTAACACCTTTCGTTTGATACCCATATTGTACAAACGCATTCTAGAGTCACCCCTGGTCCACCTTTATGGCGATATCTCGAAAAGGCGACCACCTATACAACTACCACCACTCCCTTTTAAAACCCTCATTAATACCTTTAATTTTATACCCATATCGTACCAACACATTCTAGAGTCACCCCTGGTCCACCTTTATGGCGATATTTCGCAACGGCTTTCACCTATAGAACTAAAGCCCACTCCCTTTTAAAATACTCATTAACACCATTCGTTTGATACCCATATTGTACAAACGCATTCTAGAGTCACCCCTGGTCCACCTTTATGGCGATATCTCGAAAAGGCGACCACCTATACAACTACCACCACTCCCTTTTAAAACCCTCATTAATACCTTTAATTTTATACCCATATCTTACAAACATATTTTAGAGTCACCCCTGGTCCACCTTTATGACGATATTTCGCAACGGCTTCCACCTATAGAACTAAGGCCCACTCCCTTTAAAATACTCAGTAACACCTTTCTATTGATACCCATATTGTACAAACACATTCTAGAGTCACCCCTGGTCCACCTTTATGGCGATATCTCGAAAAGGCGACCACCTATACAACTACCACCACTCCATTTTAAAACCCTCATTAATACCTTTAATTTTATACCCATATCTTACAAACATATTTTAGAGTCACCCCTGGTCCACCTTTATGACGATATTTCGCAACGGCTTCCACCTATAGAACTAAGGCCCACTCCCTTTAAAATACTCAGTAACACCTTTCTATTGATACCCATATCGTACAAACACATTCTAGAGTCACCCCTGGTCCACCTTTATGGCGATATTTCGCAACGGCTTTCACCTATAGAATTAAGGCCCACTCTCTTTTAAAATACTCATTAACACCTTTCGTTTGATACCATATTGTACAAACGCATTCTGGTCCACCTTTATGGCGATATCTCGAAAAGGCGACCACCTATACAACCACCACCACTCCCTTTTAAAACCCTCATTAATACCTTTAATTGTATACCCATATCTTACAAACATATTTTAGAGTCACCCCTGGTCCACCTTTATGACGATATTTCGCAACGGCTTCCACCTATAGAACTAAGGCCCACTCCCTTTAAAATACTCAGTAACACCTTTCTATTGATACCCATATCGTACAAACACATTCTAGAGTCACCCCTGGTCCACCTTTATGGCGATATTTCGCAACGGCTTTCACCTATAGAACTAAGGCCCACTCCCTTTTAAAATACTCATTAACACCTTTCGTTTGATACCCATATTGTACAAACGCATTCTAGAGTCACCCCTGGTCCACCTTTATGGCGCTATCTCGAAAAGGCGACCACCTATACAACTACCACCACTCCTTTTTAAAACCCTCATTAATACCTTTAATTTTATACACATATCGTACAAACATATTCTAGAGCCACCCCTGGTCAACCTTTATGGCGATATTTCTCAACGGCTTCCACCTATAGAACTAAGGCCCACTCCCTTTTAAAATACTCATTAACACCTTTCGTTTGATACCCATATTGTACAAACGCATTATAGAGTCGCCCCTGGTCCACCTTTATGGCGATATCTCTGAAAAGGCGACCACCTATACAACTATCACCACTCCCTTTTAAAACCCTCATTAATACCTTTAATTTTATACCCATATCGTACAAACACATTCTAGAATCACCCCTGGTCCACCTCTATGGCGATATTTCGCAACGGCTTCCACCTATAGAACTACGGCCCACTCCCTTTTAAAATACTCATTAACACCTTTCGTTTGATACCCATATTGTACAAACGCATTCTAGAGTCACCCCTGGTCCACCTTTATGGCGATATCTCGAAAAGGCGACCACCTATACAACTACCACCACTCCCTTTTAAAACCCTCATTAATACCTTTAATTTTATACCCATATCGTACAAACACATTCTAGAGTCACCCCTGGTCCACCTTTATGGCGATATTTCGCAACGGCTTCCACCTATAGAATTAAGGCCCACTCTCTTTTAAAATACTCATTAACACCTTTCGTTTGATACCATATTGCACAAACGCATTCTAGAGTCACCCCTGGTCCACCTTTATGGCGATATCTCGAAAAGGCGACCACCTATACAACCACCACCACTCCCTTTTAAAACCCTCATTAATACCTTTAATTTTATACCCATATCTTACAAACATATTTTAGAGTCACCCCTGGTCCACCTTTATGACGATATTTCGCAACGGCTTCCACCTATAGAACTAAGGCCCACTCCCTTTAAAATACTCAGTAACACCTTTCTATTGATACCCATATTGTACAAACACATTCTAGAGTCACCCCTGGTCCACCTTTATGGCGATATCTCGAAAAGGCGTCCCCCTATAGAACTAAGCCCCACGCCCTTTCAAAATACTCATTAACACCTTTCATTTGATACCCATATCGTACAAACATATTCTAGAGTCACCCCTGGTCCACCTTTATGGCGATATCTCGAAAAAGCGACCGCCTATAGAACCAAGACTCACTCCCTTTTAAAAATACTCATTAACACCTTTCATTTGATACCTATATCGTACAAACAAAGTCTAAGTTGCGATACCTCGAAAAGGCGTCCACCTATAGATCTAAGGCCCCTTTTAAAATACTCATTAACACCTTTCTTTTGATACCCATATTGTACAAACGCATTCTAGAGTCACCCCTGGTTTACCTTTATGGCGATATCTCGAAAACTACCACCACTCCATTTTAAAACCCTCATTAATACCTTTAATTTTATACCCATATCGTACAAACACATTCTAGAGTCACCCCTGGTCCACCTTTATGGCGATATTTCGCAACGGCTTTCACCTATAGAACTAAGGCCCACTCCCTTTTAAAATACTCATTAACACCTTTCGTTTGATACCCATATTGTACAAACGCATTCTAGAGTCACCCCTGGTCCACCTTTATGGCCCTATCTCGAAAAGGCGACCACCTATACAACTACCACCACTCCCTTTTAAAACCCTCATTAATACCTTTAATTTTATACACATATCGTACAAACATATTCTAGAGCCACCCCTGGTCCACCTTTATGGCGATATTTCGCAACGGCTTCCACCTATAGAACTAAGGCCCACTCCCTTTAAAATACTCAGTAACACCTTTCTTTTGATACCCATATTGTACAAATACATTCTACAGTCACCCCTGGTCCACCTTTATGGCGATATCTCGAAAAGGCGTCCACCTATAGAACTAAGCCCCACGCCCTTTTAAAATACTCATTAACACCTTTCATTTGATACCCATATCGTACAAACATATTCTAGAGTCACCCGTGGTCCACCTTTATGGCGATATGTCGAAAAAGCGACCACCTATAGAACCAAGACCCACTCCCTTTTAAAAATACTCATTAACACCTTTCATTTGATACCCATATCGTACAAACAAAGTCTAAGTTGCGATACCTCGAAAAGGCGTCCACCTATAGATCTAAGGCCCACTCCCTTTAAAATACTCAGTAACACCTTTCTTTTGATACCCATATTGTACAAATACATTCTACAGTCACCCCTGGTCCACCTTTATGGCGATATCTCGAAAAGGCGTCCACCTATAGAACTAAGCCCCACGCCCTTTTAAAATACTCATTAACACCTTTCTTTTGAAACCCATATTGTACAAACGCATTCTAGAGTCACCCCTGGTCCACCTTTATGGCGATATCTCGAAACGGCGTCCAGCTATGGAACTAAGGATCACTCCCTTTAAAATACTCAGTAACACCTTTCTTTTGATACCCATATTGTACAAACAAATTCTACGGTCACCCCTGGTCCACCTTTATGGCGATATCTCGAAACGGCGTCCACGTATGGAACTAAACATTACTCCCTTTTAAAATACTCATTAACACCTTTAATTTGATACCCATATCGTGCAAAAACATTTTAGAGTCAACCCTGATCCACTACTAAATACTCTTTAGTGCCTTTCATTTGATAGACATGTCATACAAACACATTCCAGGGTTTTCCTCGGTTCATTTTCCTACGTGGTTATTTTCCCTTATGTTGCCACCATAGCTCTCAACTGAGTATGTAATGTTTGGTTACACCCGAAATTAACCTTCCTTACTTGTTTGTTTTAAAATACTGCATTAGAAGTGAGTTTTACTCCCTTTTCCTATTACTACATACCGGCATTCGACTTCTTTCAAGTGAAAGGTTGTTTAGATCTGAGGCTGATGTTGCCCAAGATATATTAGAGCATTTCGTCACGCAGTTCAGTGTAATGTTTGGGAAGGAAAGCGTTACTTTCAACATTCATTGTTTATTACACTTGTCAGAATATGTCAAAAATCTTGGTCCTTTAGATTCCTTTTCTGCATACAGGTTTGAAAATTGTATGCAATTTTTAAAAAAGATATTAAGAAACCCAAATCAAATATTGCAACAGCTGTTTTTAAGGTTGAAAGAAGGGGAGGATGTAAGTTCATCGATTCACAAACCTTCCAAAGTAAGCCCTTTCGATATTGATTTAAAGAAAGATAAAGACTATTTTAGTTATAGCAAAAAAGTCGGTCCTATAAGGGTAGTAGAACTTATAAGGTCAGAAGAATTGGAAATAGTGCTAGGTACTGTTTTTCGGAAAACAGAAAATTTTTTCGATGTTAGCTCCTCCGATAGTTTAGGTATTGTTGTTACAAGTTACCCAAGCTTAAATTTGGTTCATTTAAGGAGAGAAGATCTTGATTACAAGTACTTCTGTATCCATCATCATCATCATCATCATCATCTATTTAAGAGTTCGTTATTAGTACAGTAAGATAACATAATCTTTTATCGTACAACACAAAATTATTACAAGTCAAGTGAATCTTATTCATTTATAAATATACATACATATAATTAATTTAACAAATTTTAAACAGAATAAATAGCTTAAGTATAAAAAGAATAGAAAAAGGAAGGTAAGAAGTCAGTAGAGGATAGGTTGCATTATGCTGATAGTTGGTTTATGTTTTATTAGAAAAAAAACTATAAAGAACACGTCTATAGTTGTTTTGGTTTAAAGAGTTTCTCACAGTAGACGGTATTGAGTTCCAGAGACGTATGGTGTTGACGAAGAACAGCCTAGCCGATGCCACATAATTAAAACTGGGTATATTCAGAGTACCTACATGATCTGGTGGACCTATTAAACGCAAGTTTGTCATACAAGTATGGGGGAGACTTCGTTAAGATTAGTCTGAATAAAAATATGCAACTCCTTGCCCTTTGATACTCAGTTATGTGGCAACCTAATAGACGAGATCTCCATGCAGATACATGGTCAAATTTGTGCAAGCCATACACATACCGAGTGACGTGGTTGAAAGCAACCTCCATTTTATGGGCAGAGCTCGAGTCTAATGCATTGTATACCAACTCTGAGTATGTTATGATTGGCATATACATTGTTTATACCTACAAGAAAGCCGTTCTGAACACAAACCGAGTTGACTGAGCACACATTTTTATCAAGTGTTTATACTCTCATCCCTATATCGATATCAAAACAACCGCCTTGAATTGACAGTACGTGACAGCTGTGAATTTCGCGGAAGTTTTGTAAAATATATTAATTTAACAAAATTCTATTTTTATCAACATATTTTTTGAAGTAAAGAAGTAACTGTTACATAAATCAATAATTTTCCGTGTACGGGACTCACGCAAATAAGTACATAAAAGTAAAAGTAAGTTGTTGTGGTCATTGGAGCACTCCAAAAAGCAGATGCTATAAGTTAATTGTCTACAGGTTTTTGTTATTGCTCTAAGGGTTATTTTAATAATAAAAGTGTGAAACAGCGATGGAATTTAACAATAAAATACTTGTATTTGGATTAATAAAATCGTTGCAAAGCAAAAGATTGATAGTCACAAATCATCTTGTAAACACTAACTCCTGCGTTGAGAAGTGCTTGAATGAAAGAAGAAAGAATATAAGAGCTTTGCTTCTGTCCCAGGCCAGTCTACTAAACATAGTTTTTTCTACAAATATACCTCGGATCAGAAATTTACATAAACGCCATAGAAAAGAAAATTTCTGGTGGTTTCTCCTGCAACCAGAAACTGAAGGTTGCTACATCGAGGCTTTTCGAATGAGCAAAAAGTCTTTTACTTTACTCTGTGGTAAATTGGAACCCTTACTCCGAAGAAATTGGCATACCTTGCATCACACAACCCCTTCCTATAGAAAAACAGGTAGCCATATGTTTATACAAACTCGCTTCCTGTGGAGAATACCGAGTAGTTGGTGATGTTTTTGGTGTCCACAAAAGCACAGTACATAAATATTTTCATACCGTTGTCGACGCTCTCCTCCAAGTACAGACAGAGCTAATAAAGTTCCCGCAAATAGATGACGCTGCTGAATTTGAGAAGAAATCTAATATACCGAACATTATTGGTGCTATCGATGTTAATTATATTTAGCTCTTATTACTAGAAAAAAACAACTAGCGTCAATATTATACAAGGATAATATATTTTATCAATTACTATTATATTTTGTAGGTACCCACATACCGATGTTGCCGCCTAGTGAAGGGTACTTGGATTATATTAATAGAAAGGGTTGGCCTTCGATTGTAATGCAGGCAGTTGTGGACTGCAATTATATGTGAGTATATCTTTTGTTCAATACCGAAAGGCCCGAAGCGGTTTTGTGTAAAATTTAAAATCCCAAACTCAAGTAGGGTCTAGGGACAAAGAGACCTCTCAGCTCCTTTTATAATTTGTTAATATTTTTGAAACGATTTTCGCACTACGTAACTATTATTATTATTATTAGGCCTTTATACACGACGACCTTTTCTATTTTTGTGCTTGACCTTTGAGCTTATTGCTCTAGGCGGAGGCTCTTTATATATCTGAGCTCCTTCGCAGGCTTTTTAGCCCAAATCACAAAAGGATTTAGAGTCACACCACCTAGGTGGAAGAGTCTCTGTCTTGCTAACGCAACGCATTCGCAGAGTATATGAACCGGAGTTTCATCGTCCACCTCGCAAAACCTACAGATTGGTTCATCCGATAGATTTAGCTTACTGAGGTAATAACGTAGACCGCAATGCCCTGTATAATAGCCAGTAAGAGTTCATAGATCCTCCCTTCTTAAGTTAATAAGCCTCGCCGATGCTCTATGTGATGGCTGTATAAAGCTGTACCGTCCTGTAGAAAATTGTTCCAGGACGGTGAAGTTCTGCGGCTCGTAATATTTTCTTATTTAAAGAAATCGCACGATAGTGAGTCATCCTGTCTGAAAGCCCGTTTAGTTTCGAACGGCTCGGAGAGGTCCTTTCCAATTCTGACTGAGCTGATGGTGTTACTCAACGTCATTTTGCATAGCCGTATCAGTTTTGCAGGAATATTTGGATATAGCGGCATATAGGCAACTCCTTTTCATGCTGTCGAAGGAGGATTTAAAATCGACAAAGGTGATGTGTGTCGATTTTCTTTTCACGGCTTTTTTCCAAGATTTGCAGATTACAGGATCTTAATTCTTGTGGATTGGGCCGAAAACACATAGATTCCAATCGGCAGGCATTCGCTTTATGAGCTCCTCGCCGCCGAACTTGATTAGCTCAGCCGGGAACCCATCAGCGCCCGCGGCTTGTTTTTTAATCGGGATATTGCTCTTCGTACCTCGAATTAAAAGTACAAATTGGAAGAGAACCTCGTCATTGGATGTACTTCTTCTTGCCCAACCGGCACTTCCTCTTTTCAAATTGCCATCAGGCTTTTCTAACAGGACTCCTAGGAAACAGGCTATTTCGACAGGGTTAGACCAAAGTGTTAGAAAGTGGATTCTACTTAACACTAGAAAAGACGAATTGTATCGTGGAGGTCCTCCACATGCGATACATATATTAACATATTCATCGGCTACAGGTGGTGCGTAAGCGTTTATAATGGGATTCGCTGTGCTTTTATCTACGAAACACTTTACCGCCAATTCGTGGATAGTGTATCTTTCTCCATCCAGAAGGTCCGATTCAAAGGGCACAGTAGATGTTAATTTATACTGCCTTATTTCGAAGTGATGCATACGGAGATAGCCGTTAAAGGCCTGGGAGTGAAACAAGGCTATTGCCAAGAGCCCCACTCAAGATTTTAGGGAATTTAAATTCGGTAGCCCTAAGCTATCGGCAATCTTCGTTGATAATTCTGGTTGGGCCTTTCAATAGTATTAAATCTTGTGCAATGGTGTATCGTCATTGCACTTGTATCATTTTTTTACAATGATGTTAAACCTTTGCCCAAGATTGTGAGCACCCTTATTATGTAAAAGCGAGTTCGATACAATTTTTATTTTAACAGGTTTACTGATGTCAGCGTTAAGTTACCTGGAAGCACTCATGACGCAACCGTATTTAAAGAGTCAGGGTTATTTAAAAACTCTTCGAAACTCATTCCAAGATCCACAAAACTAATTAACAATGTAGAAACTCCATTATTTCTTGTTGGAGACCCAGCCTATCCATTGCTTCCTTGGCTGATGAAGCCATATACTGGTAATTTAAATGCAGAAGAAGAATGTTTTAATTGTCATTTGAGCACTGCTCGAATTGTAGCGGAAAATGCATTTGGCCGTTTTAAAGGGCGATGGAGATGCCTTGCCAAAAGGCTTGATGTCATTCCCAGTTTCGTTCCAAAAGTTGTTCTAGCTTGCGCTGTATTACATAACTTTGTTGAGCAAAAAAAGGAAACATATCTGGAAATTTGGTCACAATCGTCTCAAAACCTACAAGAATATCCACAGCCTCAAGACACATTTTCAACTGAAATAATTTCAGACGAAAGTATGCATCCAAAAGATTTAAGAAACAATTTAAAAAATTATTTAAAAGATAATTTTCCTTTGAGGACAAGTCACTATAATCATTAATTTTAATTTTAACCAGGGGCGGTATCGTCGTACCCTTCATGATCGAAACCCATTTTGACTCAAGCAATAACTATGAAAATGTCAGTAATACAATTTTTGTTAGCGTACCTACTTTTGTTCATTCCTTCGTTTAAATTCATTAATTATTACAAATTTATCTGTATATGTATTTTATATATAACGTTATATATAACGTATAAACTTTAAGTAAAATGTAATAATATAATAAAATAAAAGTAATGGTATTTTAAATACAAAATCAATTCAATTGATCAGTCAATGTTTGCATTCAGTTTCTTAAGCATTTAAAAGCATATTGCTTTCTATTCACAGCAACAAAACTACACGTGTCAAACGATTTGATAACAATATTAAAGCCACTGTATGCATTTAATCTTTAATTAGTAATAATATAAAAGAAAAAAAAAAAAAATAATTCAATTAACTGTATACCAGAGCTATTAAAAAAAATATTTTGTGTGTTTCGATTAGATGTCAAAAAAGAAATCTGATAATATGAGCCATTAAGGATAGGGTTCCCCGTACCAACAACACAGACCATTTTTTATTCCGATTTGTATAACTTCTAAATTATACGCTTGAATATTTTTTTTTATTATAATATTAATGGCTAACTTTAAAATTTTTAAATGACAATTGAATTAACTTCTCGGCTAAAAAATTTATTTTCTTTGAATCAGTTACATTTACATTTACATTAAATTTAAGTAAATAAAGTATCTAACTGATTCAAAGAAAATCTATTTTATGGCTGAGAAATCAATTAAATTTTCATTTAAAAATTTTCAAGTTTATTATTAACGTAGTAATAAACAAATTATTTTTCGCATTTTTTTATTCACATTTTAACGTATCCATAATAGGAATATGGCTCATATTATGAGATACATATTTCGGCTCTAAAACTTTTAAGCGTGTAGTATGTTTTGAAAACATTTTGAATTTTTATTTAAGTTCTTAGTTATTATTATTAAAAATTAAAGTTGTGTTGAACATTGAAATGTACACTTACTCCTTATTCATAAAAAATTGCATTGCGAGTTATATGGATATTTTTTAATATTCTTATTCGCGAATGCGAGTGATGAGAATATTTTTTATTATTCTTATTCGCGAATGTGAGTGTGAAAGGATGTATTTGAATATTCAAAAATGAGAAATTTCCAATCCTGGTTGTTCTTTTAAATATAGGTTTGAAAAAATTTCTTTGGGGTATAAGTAGGTATTCGCAGTTTTTGAAACAAAAAAGCTTATTTGAGCTTATAGCTTTTCGCAGCATTGGACCATATTAATGAAAAGTAAGCAATTGCTTTTTCTCAAGATTTGAAAAATTTTACATAAATTTTTATGGAGAAAGTTTCAAAAATTGAGTAAAAGGTCTAAAAACTAAACACTGTCCCTACAGGCGTGTTTAAGTCATACCAAAGTGGAACTCAACGTATACAATTTATAACGTCCGTATTCTTGAGCTGTGACAACGCTTGTCATATTGATTTAATCGTGACTTTTAGCTTTATTCTGACCTTTAGTGCAGATTTTTTTCCAGTAAATAGCTTCATGGCCCAAGTTTATGATACAAAAAATGTAAAAAAAAGCGCTGTCACTGCTCAGAATACGGGTGTAAAACTTATACAAAACTCTTTGCTTTTTTATAAATTTTGCACATAGTTTGTGTTTGCATGAATTAAATTCGGGCACCGATGTTTCAGGCAGATGTAGCTTATTCCTGCGATTCCGCAAACGATCCAAAAATATCAACATCGTTATGAGAACCCGATACTACTTCCGAAGTCAAAGAAATTGAAGGAGAAAGGAAATGACGTGGTACGTAAAGAGGAATATTATGTGACTGTGGTGTCTGCATTGTGCATAGGAGAGAATTGAACATTTTAACTGTTTCACGACGCTCATCTTCTAGCATTTTCTGAGTTTCTTTGCGATTTTTTTCTAATAAAAGTTCAACGTTGCTTAAATGGGTTTCATCTTGTTTTTTCATAGCGTTAACTAAATTATCTTGCGTGTTCTTCCACTCATTTGTAAAAGATTCCATAACTTTCGAATAAGATGCCTTTTCTGAAAATATGTATAAAAAAATGTGTACACTTTTACTTAAAAATCAAAGTTAAACTGGTTGGACAGATATCCAACCGGAATCATGTCGAAATCATTATACGGTTATAAGTTCCATACCAAATTGCAATGAGTCACTCGTACCAAGGGTAATACTTGACATTAGTATCCTACAGGTAAAACACGGGTTATATTTTAAATCACTCCCAACTGTCATCAACCCAGAGAGGTACACTGCACCTAAGAACTATAGATCATGTAAAATAAGACTCGCATTCCCACGACATTAATCGGGCTCTTATTGCAATTTGGTTTGTAACCCCTCACGTATGGACTTACTTTGATTTTTGAAAGTTCCTTTATTTCGGGGAGTGCTGCATGCGACGTTGGGTTGTGAAGTATTTTCAGACTCGCTGCCTAGAGGATCGTCCAAATTCACTTCCATAAAGTTACACTGTGACGTGTTCATGTTATTGGAATTCACTTCGACTTGTGAAGTGTCCTCACCTTCTGCCGCTACTGCAGGGCGATTACCAAGAACTTCGTCCAGCAGCACAAAATACTCACATGTTTGTCTCCCAGCACCACTTTTATTATTATGACGCTTAGCTTTGTAATAATCACACCTCAAAGTTTTAAATTTTGCTCTAATCTGGATGGCATCTTTATTTATTCCTTTGGAATTTAACTCTCTAGCCACCTCCTCAAAGATACAGCGGTTCCTCTTAACCTTACTGTCCAGCAATTTAAGGATGTGTCGTTCTTTAATAATGGATATCATTTCAACAACATCCCTTTCTCTCCATATATTTCTTTTCTTTTTATTTTCCATTTTATTTTGCAAGAAATCTGTAATTTAATTAATTTGCAAATATACAAGTAAACCGCGAACTCAAAATCAGCTGTTTTTCAATTCGCTTTAAATACTAGATGTGTTTATACGCTCTGTGCATGCGTCTGGAGATAATAACGACCGATTTTAAAACGAGTGTAAGTCAAAACACTTTGTACTTTTAAAGCGAATTGAAATTTAGTTTATGCATGCGTTTTGAGTGAACCCGTATATATTCAAAACGACTTATGCATGCGTATAAACATAGTAATAATGAGCTGTATGGCTAGCTTTCTCCTAATTTGAAAGAGAGTGTAGGGCGCGGACTGCCTCAGATTACGCAAAGTGCCATAAACTTTACCCATCACGGCGTTAATATGATCGCTGCCATTAAGACTGGAATTAATCACTATACCAAGATTCTTTACTTTATTGACGGTCTTCACTTTAGAGTTGCCAATAATTATTGCAGGTATTTGAAGGCTCGATATGTTTTTCTTAGCAATAGGTAACATGTATGATTTTGAAACATTGAGACATAGGCGATTGTCATTCGCCCAGCATAATATGGATGACAAATCACTATTTACTCGACAACATAAGTCACATATATCAGTAAACTCACCAGACAAATACAACTAAATATCGTCAGCGTACGCATGCACATTAACAAATTTACACATATTAAATACATCGTTTATAAAGAGACTAAATAGCAAAGGACCAAGTATAGACCCTTGAGGAACACCAGCTGTTAACTCCTTTGGCTGCGATACATCAGCACCGTTGCTCACGAATTGTGACCGGCCAAATAGGTAACTTTTTATCAAGTTGTGAGCGTTGTTACCGAATCTAAAGTATCGTTGCAACTTGTAACATGACAATGAGTGGTTAACAGAGTCGAATGCCTTGGAAAAGTCGAGTAAGCATAGAAGCGTTAGTTGGCCTTTGTCAAAGGGCACACGTATGTCATCCAAAAGTTTTATTAGGGCAGTTGAGCAGCTATGTCCAGCTCTGAATCCGGACTGACACGGAGATAATAAGTTATGTTTAAGCATGTGTGTGCTAATTTGCTCCGCTAGTAAACCTTCGAATGCTTTAGACAAAATTGGTAAAATGCGTATAGGCCTAAAGTCTCCCGGAGAGTTTGCCTTCCTATTTTTAGGATGAGGTAGAACCTTGGCCACTTTCCATACATCCGGAAAGCATGAGGTTGTAATAGAGTGATTGATGATATGAGTTATTGTCCCTATTATGAACGGAAGAATATTTTTCAAAAATTTGATAGGGATTTCATCCACTCCTATAGCCTTGGTTTTAATTTTGAGGATGCACCTTATGCCATCAACTTCTGTCACCGCAGAGAACTCAAGCCTCTCCCCCGAATTACATGCAGGTACACAATGCAGGGAATTCACAGGTTTAAACTACACATAGGACCACTAAGAAATGCATTATTAAGGACATCTGAATTCAAGGAGCATTCGGAAATGGCCTTACCACAAACACGCAAACTTTTTAAATTTCGCCACAAAACACTGGGTGGAAAATCTGAACCCAAACGTGACGAGTAGAACTTGCACTTTTCCATTTTAATAATCTTTGTGGCTGTATTTCGCGTATATTTATAAAAGTCCCAGTCTGATTCCCGCCATTTCTTTTTCCAAATGGAATAGGTCTTATTCCTCGTTTTAATTGCATCTATCACTTTCCTATTAAGGACTTAACCTCTCGAGTACGCATGGGGACATGATTCTCAAGTGCATCAGTTATTTTGTTGTTAAGAAACCCCAGCTTCTCATTTACGGGTGGAAGACGCCAACATTCACACCAATCGACACTAGACAAATGGGAGAAAAGAGCGTTTTGGTAAAGTGAGCGGTAATCTCTATAACTATATGTAGTTCCTATGCTAGGTTGGTCAAATTTGAGATCAATTGAACAAAATATAAGATCATGGTCTAAAATAAACGATAACTGGTCAAATTTTAGGACAATTGTAGGGTCAGCGATAATAAAATAGTCCAACAGGCTAGGACTACAGTTATGAGCATATCTAGTATGTAAACTTGTGTTAACAACAGAGAGACCCGCTCCAGCTACGTTATCAAGGAACCTAACACTGGAACACTCGCGAACAAGAAGGTTGACATTTAGACCTCCACATATAACCAAATAATTATAGTCGACTACATATGAAGCTAAAGAAGAAAGTAGTGCGTCAAGGCTTATCGACTTGTGGGGATTGTACACACATGAGACAAACATTTTAACAGAATTACTATACAATTCGACAAACAATTACTCTACCCTGGACCCTCAGACATCTTTATACATTTCATTTTGATACTATTTTTGCAATATATCGCAACGCCTCCACCTTTTTTATCCTTTCTGTCATTCCGGATTAGTCTATAGCCATCGATGGTAGCGTGAACGCAAATTTTTGCTTATACCCCTTCTTCACCACCAATTTTTTCCAATTAAGCCGCTTTTTCCTAGCCCTTGTTTCATTAACTTTCAATAAAGTAACACTTTCCACACTTTCGAATAAATACATCTTAAAAATATAATTAAAACATATCCTGTAGCTTTTGATTCTAAATTTTTTGAAGAGTTAAGTTAGAAGAAGAAGAATAAGTGCAGTTATGGAATATACAAATAATGGTAAGAAAATCTTTTGTACATGATTTGTACATAAATTAACTTTCAATAATTTTCGGCGAATTCTATCAATAAGCTGTTTGCAAAGAACAGAAGTTTCAGTGAGGCTACATCTGAAGCCGAAGGTGCTGCCATTTCCTCAACAGGAATGGTAGTTGATCAGGCTGATGGACCGCTACAAGAAGATCAGGCTGAAGATGTTGGAACCAACCAAATTCAAGTCAACCTGGCAGGACCTAAAGGAGGTACATTTTTTTAATTTTCATTTATTTGTTGTATGCCCCCATTCTAGAGTATTACCTTTCGTTTATACACATATCATTTGCCCACTTATAGTTAAAAATCAAATATCCCCATGTTATTTGTAGGTGAAAACTAAAATTGCCATAATACACCACTTAACATTAAAAGCTTAAATGTTCACAGGCCATCTCCTTAAATGTCCTTAACCATATTTTCACTATACCAAAAGAGAAAGCTTTATATTTATTCAGCCAGCCCTTTCATTTGTACATTGATTGCTGCCCTATCTCAGAATGGGATTGCACAGCGACCTATTTCAGACTTATTTTTTAGAGAACAGATAATGCAGATGCAATATTTCTATATTTTTCTACTTTCCAAGCAAAGAAATAATTGCCAAGATGAAAGCTCTATGTAATATCATACCACAAGTTACATTTACAATTATAGATGCAACCTTTAATACAAAGACGGGTATAATATCCAGGTGTAACATCATAATAAAATTTAATAGCGCAGGATTGAATAAAGGGCCCTCTGGTTTAGCAAAAGAATTTCCACATTGCCGCAAGTCATAACTGAAACATTCCTCGACATAACGTCGCTGCACTTTCCACCAATTTTAAAGCACAACAAGATATAATAACAACAAAGAAAGTTGCTATGTAGAGCACCCCATTGCTAACAATTCAATGCAAAATTTATTTATTTTACATTATAACAAAAGTGGTTCTCTCTGTTTGGGCTTGAGAACTGTCGCATATCCACTTTGATATGGGTTAGAGTTATTTAATCACTCTATACACCAAGTTAATCAATAGTAAAGTTTTATTTATTCCTAAATGCCTCTTAAACTTGCACGAATATTTAGCCAAAGGTAGATACATATGTGCAACAAAAGCAGCTTGATCAGTTGACTTCTATCGTTTTCAATGCCCCAACAAGAAAGCTTTCGGTCAGATAGCTGTGATGTATATTACATATTGGGGCATATTCAGAGATGGAATTTATGTGCCAATTAATGGTGACTTATAACCATAAAACCATAACCAGATAAAACAGCTGATCGCCCCTACCTTATGGAAATCAATGTAATCGATTAATGGTGCCATAAAATAACGCTAACGCCATAACCATACCATAGCCAACCAGTTGGTTTTTGGTTTCTCGCCATATCCATAACCTAAAAATATTTGAGTTGGTGAATTTAATAACTTTTTGTAGATTTTATTCATTGTTTTGGATACGTTATGACTAAGAGACTTATTTTTTGTGGAATATGTTTATAACTGAATTTTGAAATGCACGAACCTCTTCGTTGTATGTGTACTGACTTCAATAAGCACTGCAAAAACATTGATACGTGTGACATACTCTACGTAATAAAAAAATATCTGCTGACTACATTAAATACGCAATGATTTGGGTGTGTGGCTTGGAATCACGTCCTTTCCAACTTCCCACTCTTATCACGAGCTCCAGTAACTTTGGGCGGGTGGCTTGGAATCACGTCCTTTTCAACCTCCCACACATCGCAGCCCTACTTGTTGTGTGTCAAATATACATCAGCTGCTCGAAATCACGTCTTATCACAAGCTCCAGTATCCTTGGGCGGGTGGCTTGGAATCAAGTCCTTTCCAACCTCCCACACATCGCAGCCCTACTGGTTTTGTGTCAAATATACATCAGCTGCTCGAAATCACGTCCATTCCCACAGCACTAATAATCAATTCCCGTTGCTCGGCATCGCAGTCCATCCCGACAACTGATTTAATAATGTATATAAATATTTTATAATATAATCTTGTTCAATTTGTATGCTTCTGTAATTTATCTGTAATCCTTACTATATTTAGTCTGATTAATTGTTAAATTTGTAGACTAATAAATAAATACATATGAAAAAAAAAATATGTTTACGTTTTTTTCATTTTTATGAAATTTTCACGATTTTTAGGTTAAGGAACGGTAAGACTGCTTGATTTCCTTCCAATTTGCGACACAGATATCACAGGACATTCTCTACATCTTACTCGCTCTTGCTCATCACCTCCAGCTTTGTTATTGAGACCACCCATTCTGTTGTGATCCCTTCAGTGCTTCCAAAGTTTTGTCCCCCAATCTGGCTTTTCTACATCCACACGATGGGCTTTGTGCGCTGGCTTACTCAAAAGTGAGGCAGTTTCCTGAGTCAGTGCATGGGATACCGTTTCAGCAAATTTTGGCTTTGGGTTCGCATGCGTAGCTCGTTTCGTTTCGACATCCCGTACTCCATTTATGAAGCTCTGAATTTTAACCATTTCAGTGTATTCCACGGGTGCGTCTGCATTTGCGAGATGAGCCAATCTTTCAACATCCGACGCAAATCCTGCAAAGTCTCATTCGCTTTTTGGTAACGGTTTTGCAACTCAATTTGGTATATCTCTTTTCTATGCTCGCTTCCATAACGTCTCTCGACAGCGCCGTCAATGCTTCATAACTTTTCCGTTCGTACTCTGGAATCGTCTGAGATAATAGTAAGCCTTAGTGTTGCTAATATTCGTCACAGTATATACACAAAAAAGCCTAAGCCATTAGAGAATTATTGAAGCGAAAAATAAAATTAATTAAATAAAAACAATACTTACATCTTGCTTTATTTCATCCTCCATTTTCTGTAGTACGCTTTGATTATAACTGAGTGTACGTTGCTAATTTTAAAGAATACAAAAAGTACTTTGCATGAATATTATAAAATAAAATTTTTGAATTTTAATAGTATTTTTCCTCCGTCTCCTATTACCCTAATTCTTAAATTCTGTTCAATTTGATCCATCTTACAAATAATCCATCTTATATATTATTTTTAAAATTAATTTATAATTTAAGAAATAAATAATTTCAAAATTTTTATTTTTTAACAAAATTTCGATTTTATATAAAATCAAAAATTTAAGAATTATTGATCATTTTCGTAATTTTTATTTTTATAATTTACATTAATTATTTTTATTATTTAAATTTAATAATTATTAATTATTTTAATTGTTTTAATCTCTATCAAAGTCTCAGCACATCTATAAAAAGAATAATAAACGTTTCATATCTGATACAAAACAATGGGGCGTATTCATAGTCAAACTTAGCTAAGAACTAAAAGTGTGTTACAGCTTTTTGACATAATTTTCTATTTGCTATCTTTCAAAAAAGGTTCAGCTAACTTTATGTACCAACTAAAGGGCTAATTAAACTTCCTTAACCCTAACGCCATAGTCGCAACCATACCCATATCCATAACCATCTCCAATATGATCGTACTGGTAGTACTCGGTACTCGACAAAGACCACGAAAGTCAAAGATAAAGGTTGATGGATCGAATGGACCAAATAAAGCGAAATCAAAAGTACCTGCTAGAGAAATACTGGCATTGACAAAACCAAATGGACGCACAAAAACGAAGGAAAGAATTTCCCAGAATGAATGCGAGGGTAGTTTCAAGCCAGGGCGTACTACTGTTGTGAAACGTGGGAACGATACTATTTATGCGAAGCCAATCCGTCAAGCGCAAGCTCTACGGAGTATTTCATTACCCAAACAACAGAGTGTGGGGGAACGAATCAGGATAATAAGTACTAGGATGAAACACAGGTACGACAAGAACAATAATTCGGAAGGTTTCCGGGAGGGATATTTGGTACTGCTATACAACCCTCACCGGCGGAAAGGTGTTCCATCAAAATTTAGGTGCAGTTGGTAAGGCCCGTACAAAGTTGTGAAGAAGATCAGTGATACCATCTATCGCATACAAATCATTGAGAAACCACGAATTAGAAGGGTGGTTCATTTGGAGATGCTAGCGGCGTTTAGATCAGGAAATTTGTCTGATCGGGACGATCAGACTTAAGTGGAGGGCAGTGTTACGAATAATAATAACACTAAATCGTAGTATCAGCTCTAAGTCGATACTAAGCAGTCACTGGTATCTACATAAACAAATCATCTACACATATGTACATAAAAGAAGCGGGGAGATATGCACAAACACATGTATATATCTGAGATGCTCACAAAAGTATGCAATCATCGGTCGAAGTATCACTCACATATACACACGCATATGCGAAGCCATAAACTTGCATCTGTAGTTTATAGCTGGTAAACAAGTAGTAAATTCTAGAAGGAGAAACGCCTATAAGTATGCGAACGAGGAAACTGAAGAATATAAAAGCAGCACCAGCTGAGGCATGGGGAATCAGTTTGATTTAAGCACGCTATTGGTTGTGAAGTGTTATTGTGAAGTACTTTCAAGTAGTCCATTTTTGCCCTATTGAATATTGGAGTTATTTATTCAACAGTTTAGTGATTCGAACGATAGCAGAAGATTGGAATAAGCGGAATTTCCCTAAATTCGTTACAATACTAATCTTTGCTATGCACACAGAGAATATTAGTTTCATTCGTCTAACGATATATTATTATCTTAAATATACAGCCCAATTCTCAATCCTTTCACCGGGGGGATTTCTCCCGTTCTCCATACAAAAATTTGCCATCCACCACCATTTTGGTATGGAGAACGGGAAAAATCTCCCCGGGAAATAGATTGATAATTGGGCTGATAACGATGAAAAAGGTATCTCAACCAAACTACTTTGTTGCTAAAGTTCACAGCTGACTTTATATAATGTTTTGTAACACCGATTTTCAAATCGTTTCTTGTTAGTATATGTACTTTAACAATAAACCTTTATTTTAAACAGGCAATACCGAAGAGTGAAGTTTTGGCGCAACAGCAGTTAATGCGAGAGTGCATGGTGACGCCGAAGAAGGTGGAAAGCTCTGTGTGCAAAATTACTGAGGTAGTCAGAGACAAGTACGCTGATGAAGTTGCCAGCGCATTGCCTATCCAGAATGTATTAGAGTTCTAAGGGTGGAAGAAAGATTGAAGGTAGAGGAGTATGCTGCAGCAATGGTATTTCGACTCAAAAAGTTCTCTTTTACCATAATTTAATTTCGCTTTCATATTTCAGAAGGCTCATCTGTTCAAAATTAAGGCATTTCAGAGGACATACCCCGAGCAGTAAAGGAAATTTTTAGTGACACGTTGATGGAAGTGTACAACTGGGCGGGGGCAGCTGTAAAGAAAAGTTTCGAAAAGCTTTCTTTGTTCGTGACATTTCTTCGCGGTAAGATGTTATAAAGAGGGATTATAAACTGTATCCCTATATTGATTTTTTCTACGTTATTAGATGTATTCATACACCAAGGATATGCATCGTTTGAAAAAGGAATGAGAAAGGCGGTTGAACTCAGCGATCACAGGATTGCACAAAGGAAATTCGCCAAAAACCAAAAATTAGATACGGCACAGACAAGCCCTAGCTAGACGACTGAAATTAGGTGAGGAGGTATATAAGACTAATCCCTACCCCCTTGGGAAAAATTGGAGATAGCGAAAAAAGGGGCGTGTTATCTCCCATACAAATGGGGGTTGGGAGTAGTCTAATATAATAGTCTATATAGTACTGCTTTTATTTATACCCGAACAACGTCGGGTACTCTGCTAGTGTAATATATAAATGAAGTTTTTAAGTTTTCGTTATATTTTGAAGTTAATCAGCTACTTTTTTTAAGTTAGAATAATGTGGTACTTAAATGAAGTTTTTTAAGTTTTCGAAATATTTTTTTATTTAATTCCTATGTTTAATTGAATTTTTTATACAGTTTTTTATCATAACTACCTGAGACAAAAGGGACAAATAACTAATAAATAAAAGCCTTTTTGACAAAACATGTGGTGAACAAAATTTAAAGAAATGAAATTTTAATTAATAATGAACACAAAGAAAAGCAATATGATATATAAGTAAATAGTTTAAGCTGTGAAGCTTTTATGAATACTGAATCCATAAAAAAAGTAATGAGATACACATTTAAATAAGTAAAAGTTATAATAAATAATGCAATATATATTGTTTTTTTAGTTTTTTTATCATAAGTACCTGAGAATGAAAAGTCAAATAATTATTAGCTTTTTAAAGAAATAAAATTTTAATGAATACATAAAGAAAAGCAATACGATATATATGTAAATAGGTAAAGTTAGAATAAATAATGTAAATATAATTTATTTCAAGAAATTAAATTTTAATGAACAATGAAACCATTAAAAAAGTAATCAGATATATACCCAAATAAGTAAAACTAAGTTAGAATAAATAATGTGATATATATATTTAATAGGACGTTTTGAGATTTTTTTATCATAGGTACGATATAAACGTGTACATATATTGAATAATAACCAAATTTTTATATACATCTGTATATTTTTTATTTATTATGATGCATCCTCTGTGATTGATTTGCACATCCGGTTTGATGGATCCGCCCAGACAAATGTTTACATCGTGTTTGATGGTTCCGCCCTGAATAATGTTTACCTCCGGCATGATGCCTCCGCCCTAACAAATGTTTACATCCGGAATGATGCCTCCGCTCTGACGAATGTTTACATCCGGTATAATGCCTCCGCTCTGATAAATGTTTATATCCGGCATGATGCCTACGCCCTGACAAATGTTTACAGCATGTATGAAGTCACACGTATACAGCCACACCCATTAGGTTTGTTATACTGCTAAATCAAACCTGATGGGATATTTGTACTGCGCCCTGATGTGACTTACAGCACTTCCTGACAGATGATCATTCATCTGATTGTCAGCTGTCTAGTAGGGATATTTGTTCCAAATATGTGCCAAATCGGACCACAAATACGAGTATTTTTAATATTTGGATCCTTGCCGCACCTAGCGGGATTTTTTTTTTTCATAAACCGATTTCTATTCCTGTATGTAATATGTGTTCCAAATCGGACGACAAATACCTAGCGGGAGTTTTTTAACAAAGCGATTTCAATTCGCATATGTAATATGTGTTCCAAATATGTGCCAAATCGGACGACAAATACGATTTTTTTTAAAATATCTCGAGCTTTGCCACACCTAGCGGGAGTTTTTTAACAAAGCGATTTCAATTCGCATATGTAATATGTGTTCCAAATATGAACCAAACCAGACCTCAAATACTATTTTTTAATTTCCCGATCTTTGCGCCACCTGGCGGTGATTTTTTTCATATGTCGCTTTCTATTCATGTATGTAATATGTGCTCCAAATATGAGCTCTATCGGAGCAAAAATAAGATTTTTTGAATATCTCGATTCTTGCGCAACCTAGTGGAAATTTTTTGGTCATAGGTCGCTTTCTATTCATGTATGTATTATGTGTTCCAAGTATGAGCAAATTGCACCACAAATACGATGTTTTTAAATATTTCGATCCATGCGCACCTATCGCAGTTTTTTCTTATTGTTGCATTGTCATCGGGTTCTGAACTATATTTCAAGTTTCAAGCTTGTAGCTTATCGGGAAGTTACTTTAATTTCAAATACAAAATTCTGTTCGCTACACAGAGTCAAGCTAAATAAAACCGTTTAAAAATATGTCCAACTCTCCAAGTTTCCTGGATAGGTCAAGAGAGTTGAGAGGTCAAGCAAACGAACAGCTTTCTATGACTTTAAAGAAGCCTTACAGGTAAGCTACATCCCAAACGACTAGCAGGTGGATGAAGCGAGCTATGATTTATAGTGGAACTGATATAAAGCAGTTTTCAGCGCACAGTACGCACCATGCAGCAACATCGGCGGCATTTAGGAAGGGCGTTGATGTGGAAACTATCCGTAAAACGCCAGAGTGGGCAAAGAAATCGAAAACAATCGATCGATTTTGTAATCGAATTATAACTAATGAAACAAGGTTTGCAAAATCTGTTACTATTAGCGTTGAAATCGATATAAATAGTTAAGTACAATGTAAATCTTTTAAAAATTTCAAAACCTCAAGACAAATCTCTTACGTGAGCTAAGTTCGAATTATGCTATCTGTCTCGTCCGAAGATATCAAACCCGCCCACCACAAAAAGGGTAAGATTAAGAAATATTCCATAAAATTTTTGCGCAGAACACTTTTTGCAATTCTGCGTTTATAAAAAATTACCATGGTTGGGTCCAATTCCGACCAAAATGATTTCAGCGCAAAACACTTGTGTGCACAATTTTTGTCTTGGTAAAACAAAATCATCAAAATTACAACAACCACATAAAAGTTTTAATTTTTTTTGGAAATATCTCTTATAGTCTGACCTAAAACATTTGGGAATGTATTAAGAGTGTGAAGCTGTCGTATAGAATTACCTTTTCATCTTTCCCGGTATTTTTGGACGCGTATTAATATTCGATCATAGTTATAGTTTTGCGACAAACAACGAAAAGTGGAATTGTGTTACCTGCAGCTTTTAATTGCTTTTGAAGAGGTTTCTACTGGCGATACGAAAAGAGAGTTGGGTCCACAACGACGTTGGAATATTTCCCGTTAACCATTTACCAATCGATGGTGTATCTGGGAAGCCATCTTTCATAAGCTCCCAGCTAGAGTTCATTTCTTTTTCAGCTTGTTGATAATCACCCCAATCACGCAATCCGACGTAGACTGTATTTTCGGGAAAGTTGCAAAATTGCTATCATGCAATTCGACCGTCTCCGAAAGCAAATTCGAAATTCGTACAGTGGCATTACTGAATTCACACGGAACGTAAACTTTTGACGCTTATTGGAAATTTTCTACGACAAGTTCTTGCCAAAAGAGAAAATTTACGAAAAGCGAAAAATATTCAAAACAAAAGCAGCAAATCGAAAAAAATGTAAGGTTTTATTTAAATGACGTGTACACCCAGTTTCTGTCACTATTATACAATTTTATATACTTTTACAGGTCCAAAGTAATTACCACAAAACAACAATACGCGCTCCTAATTGAATTGCTGCAACGAAAACCCGATATGGCTCAGAGATTTACAGTGTTCCAAGGAAGAGGCGGCTGATTTCTGGAAAAATGTGGCAGAGGAACTCAATAGTGTAGGACCGCCTGTCAAGGACATTTCCAGCTGGAAGAAGGTAGCATATTTTAATTGTAGCTTAAGTGTACAATTCGTAAATATGTTTTATTTCTTATTTTTTTTGCAGGTATGGCTGGACTGGAAGGCATATATAAAGCGAAAATTAGTAGAGAACAAAACGGACCAATCTGCTACAGGTGGGTGCCGAAATAGACAGCATCATTTCAAAGATTTTGAGGAAGCGGTGATACGATTGACTGCATTGGAGACGAGCACACGTGGCATACTGAAGACAGTACATGCTGGTCTACCTGTGGCACGTAGTCTTCCTGGGGCAAGAAGACTAAATGAGACGGGGGATAACTCATCTCCGCAGCAAGTGACCAGCAATGCCGAGGCGTACTCGTGATGGTCAGAGCCCACCCGAAGCTCATACCGAAGATTTGCTTAAGGAACAAATTTCGTTGCAGAAAAAGTTTCACGAGAAGGCCAAGGAGAATATAGAAGGCATTTCGTCAGATATGAGTCGCTTATGCAGAGCATTTGAAAAGCAAATAGCTATGGAAAATTTATCAGCTGCAAAAAACACAATTAAGCAACAAATGCTTACAGTAGAGGAAAATAGCTTTTTAGCACTGCAAATAAATAAAAAAAAATAATAAATAAAAGTTGCTAATACATATATGACCGCTTGGCGGAGCGAAGGGGCGACTGGCGCGCCTTGTTGGACGGCCATAACCGTTTAGACGGCTAAGCGCCAGTTAAGTAAGTAAGTAAGTAATATATATATATATATATATATATATATATATATATATATATATATATAACAAATACATACATACATACATATATAAATAAGTTAAATAAAACGTGCTATGCATACAATTTAAAAATATTTAGTTTTTATATATATTTAAAATTTTATGAACGTGTGAGTGTTCCACAAATATTTTTGATCGGATCTGCGAAGCTAAATTATTGTAAGATCATTACTTTCGCTTAAATATAACGATTCTTCTATTTCTAAAACGTTTTCTGAAATATCAGCCACACGATAATGGATACATATGTTATGTAAGGCTGCAGCTACGTTTACGATTTCAGATGCTTTCATAGGCTCATAGTGAAGCTTATGACCTCCTATAAGGCATCTAAAGCTTTTTAGAGACATCGATCAACCGTTCAATAATATTTCTTCCCTTTGCTTGTACCTTGTTGTAATTTGCCTCGGGGCTTCCCGAGGGTGGTGCCCGAAAAGGTGTCATTAGCAATGGTTCTAGGGCAAATCCTGCATCTTCTGTGAAAAAATTAGACAAATTTTAATAAAAACAATTTTTTTTTGGAGTTTATAGAAATTGTATGATACTGATATTATTATAAGGACGATATGTGTAAATATTACCCAAAATCCGTGTGTTTCGTACACCATCTAGGTACTTATTTTCAAAAAATGACCTCGCACCGCTGACATTCCATATGTGGGAGTCATGATTATTTCCAGGATACTGTGCATTTACGTATCGGATTTTCACGTTATTATCGCATACCTGCAAATTAATCAATACATTTTAAGTGTACATAAATTTACCACATATCTTACAATCATTGCGTTGATACTGAAGTAACCTTTCCGGTTATAAGAAACATTTTTCTTCAGCTGGAGCACCGATTTTAATGTGTGTCCTACCTATAAAAAAATTGCGTCCGGAAATCCGTATTTCTGATAAAAGTCCATTTTGGCTTGCCTTCTTTCTTCGCTATTTAAGTTTAGATTCACCCGCTCCAAAGATGCGTTTGCAGGGGTGCCAATATGTCTTTTAAGACATAACTAAATGCGGATTGCGCCATTGGAATATAGAAGTCATTACCTACTCCATGCTGGTACGCTCCCTCGGCAAAAAAACGTAAAACCGAAGACAAGCGATGTAGAAGAGATATAGATGATGACCTTGATGAACTGGAATTTCTCTGCAGAACACTTAGGACCTGCGTAAAGGCCGCCTTATTTAGCCGATAATTTTTTATAAACCTGCATTTTGAAAAGTTTTGAGGAATTGATTACTTATACGTATATGTATGTATGTACTTACATTGTTTCGTCCACACCAAGAGGATTGCTGATATTCCTCAAGCATTTCCTCTGTTATTTTAGACCCCTTCGGCTCCTTTCTCTTTCTTCCTCAGCTAAAATAACTGAAAATGCCACAGATTCCATGTTCTGATTGTAGAATTAACAAATATTTAATCTATTTATATATATTTTTTTAATTTTTGAATTTTTCCGACCCAGCTGATCTCGAAATGTCAAAATTCAAAGTTTATGTATGGTAACACTTTCGAGTTCACATGGGTTCAGTGATAGCAATTTATTCGGATTCGTACAAATTATTCGAATTCATAACATTGCTACGATGGATTGCGTGATTAGGCTGAATACCTACCGTCCGTCCACATTATAGCCGTGTCGTATGTAACAACAGCTGTACAAGCAGATCCATTAAATCCACTCCGCGCATCATGTTTGCAAATATATTGATTCTGATGGGCATCTTGCGTTGGAATAATACATGCAAATAAACTTTGAGGTTTAAAACCTCTCATCAAATCACGCAAATTGTTCTAAAACTTCTGCGCTGCCTTGTATGGTTAGGGATGCAACGATATTATTATAGTGTCGATACTTTTGGTCCTATCCGAAGAAAACTTGTAATATTTGCGTTCTAATCATGGTTCAACTATATGCTTGGCTAATCTCTACAGCAACAACATACCTTTGTTCAGATTGTCAAAATCTGCGTGTTGGTGTGAGGCGAATGGAATGGAGAGAAAAAAATAACACTTTGCAATTTGTTTGTGGGTAATTTTTACGACAGCATGACTGCTAATATGCGTCCAATAATATTAATAATCCGAAGGCGGAAAATAAAAATCTTAACTCGTTCAAAATATGTTAACGAAAAACCGAAAAAATACCCACGGGTACCTCCGAAACCGGGGGTGGTATCCATAGTATTTTTGCGCAGAACACTTTTCTGCGTTGGCGCCCTTCGGCCGCGCTTATAGAAAATTACCCTGGGTGGGTCCAACACCGGTTTGGAGACCAAAATTATATCCGCACAAAACACTTATGTTCACAATTTTTTTTGTAGGTACCACATTACAACAACCACATGAAAATCGCCACCTTCAACTGAAAAATATCTTCGGACAGAGATAAAATTTTTATTTTCCGCCTTCGGATTATTAATACTGATGTCAAGACCGTTTGATACCTCTCTCGATATTTTTGGACGCGTATTAGCAGTGTCATGCTGTCATAAAGAATTACCCCTGTGTGTTGCGGGAAAATAAAATAACGTAAAATTCTATAACAGGGGTCGACTGCTAAAACGCGACGCAGAAATTCGAAAGTGGAACCCAGGGCGGAAATCCTGTATCTCTGATAATTCTCGAGATATAAGCGAAAACCCGTCCCCAAAAATGCCCTATGTTTAAACCCCACTTAAACAATCACTGCGCACTGTTCACTCACTCTACAACTTTTATTCACCTTATTGATATGTTTTCTCTTTTTTTTAATGTAAATATAGTATTTCATGCTTTTATTTTTACAATTTGCTTTATTTTTTAAAAAGCTACTCTTTTCGTTTCACCAAAAAATTGTTGACGTGAAATTGGCAGCGTTACCAGCAGACCGACGTAGAGTGTGCACTTTGAACTTTTTTATATCTTGTTAAGTGGTTGACTTTTTGGGGTGGTGACGAGCGGCGGCAAGCAGGTATGCTTGCGAGCCCAGGCTAGTTCGTCGTCTTGGGCGGGGTATTACACCACCGACCTCACCCGCAGCCACATGAACAAAAACTGAAAATATGGAAACATACGAGAGGGGCATAGTTAGGGGGAGAAAAATATGGAGGCTTATCCTGTCAAGTGGAGTCTACCCTCCCTCTTCAGCACAACTAGCGCTGAACCATGAGCGCTGTGCTGACTCATATATCCTTACAGCGCCCCCAAACCTGAAACTAGTCTGTCCGTCTGTCACTCAGTAATTTCTCCCTATACCTCACCTTCAACTAACCTTTCCACGCACAAGCGCAGGACCAACACCAAACCTAAAATTTTAGCCCTGCATTATGAAAAGATCCAAAATTTCATTACATACATTATTCATTTATTATAAAAATTATAATTTCAATAAAATTCTAAGATTTTAATTGAACTACGCCCTAATACTAATCATAAGTTTTCAATTGAAATGAAATTATTATTCGCAAAAACAAACTTAACAAAAGTAAAAATAAATGTTGCCCTAAAAAAATATAACAGATTAACCGCGAAACATTTTTTTTCTTCAACTTACGGCCTACCCTAATGTCTTACTAGCTAATCGCGCAATCCGTCGGAGACTGTATTTTAGGGAAAGTTGCAAAATTGCTATCATGCAATTCGACCGTCTCCGAAAGTAAATTCGAAATTCGTACAGTGGCATCACTGAATTCATTCGGAACGTAAACTTTTGACGCTTATTGGAAATTTTCTACGAAAAGTTCTTGCCTAAAGAGAAAATTTACGAAAAGCGAAAAATATTCAAAACAAAAGCAGCAAATCGAATAAATGTAAGGTTTTATTTAAATGACGTGTAAACCCAGTTTCTGTCACTATTATACAATTTTATATACTTTTACAGGTCCAAAGTAATTACCACAAAACAACAATACGCGCTCCTAATTGAATTGCTGCAACAAAAACCTGATATGGCTCAGAGATTTACAGTGTTCCAAGGAAGAGGCGGCTGAGTTCTGGAAAAATGTGGCAGAGGAACTCAATAGTGTAAGACCGCCTGTCAAGGACATTTCCAGCTGGAAGAAGGTAGCATATTTTAATTCTAACTTAAGTGTACAATTCGTAAATATGTTGTATTTCTTATTTTTTTTGCAGGTATGGCTGGACTGGAAGGCATATATAAAGCTAAAATTAGTAAAGAACAAAACGGACCAATCTGCTACAGGTGGGTACCGAAATAGACAGCATCATTTCAACGATTTGGAGGAAGCGGTGATACGATTGACTGTATTGGAGACGAGCACACGAGGCATACTGAAGACAGTACATGCTGGCCTACCTGTGGCACGTAGTCTTCCTGTGGCAAGTTGACTAAATCAGACGGGGGATAACTCATCTCCGCAGCAAGTGACCAGCAATGCCGAGGCGTACTCGTGATGGTCAGAGCCCACCCGAAGCTAATACCGATGATTTGCTTAAGGAACAAATTTCGTTGCAGAAAAAGTTCCACGAGAAGACCGAGGAGAAATTAGAAGGCATTTCGTCAGGTATGAGTCGCTTATGCAAAGCATTTGAAAAGCAAATAGATATGGAAAATTTATCAGCTGCAAAAAACACAATTAAGCAACAAATGCTTACAGTAGAGGAAAATAGCTTTTTAGCACTGCAAAAAATAATAAAAAAATAATAATAAATAAAAGATGCTAATACATATATGACCAATTGGCGCCGGTTGGCGGAGCGACTGGCGCGCCTTGTTGGACGGCCATAACCGTTTAGACGGTTAAGCGCCAGTTAAGTAAGTAAGTAAAACATATATATATATATATATATAATATATATATATATATATGTAAGGTAAGTAGTTTCGGTTCCAACCTACTCGTATATCCTTAAACTATATTCCTTTTTGATATATGTTTTGTATTTTAAAAGATATATCAGTTTTAATGAGACATGGTCATTTCGGTGACTTGAAAAATTATATATATAAAAACGGAATATGTAACGTGGTCACTTTGATAACTGTATATATCATATATAGTGTCATGGAAATGACCATCTAACATATGTTTTTGCGTTTATATATTTGATTATGTAACATGGTCATATTGATAACTGTATATATCATATATAGTGTCATGAAAATGACCATCTCACATATGTTTTTTCATATATATGATTATGTAAAACGATCATTTTGATAACTATATATATGATATATAGCGTCATGATAATGACCATTTGTTATCTCTCGTTTATGTTTAATGGCTAGTAATGTGACTTAAATATAATTATATATTTTTATTGTAACCCTGAAAGTTAGGGCAGAATGGTGTAGAAGGATCTAACGGCTATATTTTTTTGACAAAAGAGGGTCCGACGCCCTCTGCGAACTGTTACTTTTGAATAATCTTTTAATTATGGGACGCAATCATCACAATCACACAATTCTAGGTGAAGCAATTCTGAAGAAGTGAACAGTTGCAGCCTTTATTACCTGTTAAAAGTATGAAAATAATTAAATTTTATAAACACAATAGGGCCTCTCAAGCAAGCATAGTAATTACACAAGGATTTTCCACACTCCATCATAGTTCTCACGACCCTAAAATCAAAGAATAGTATACAAAATCTGGTCCCAGGTAACACCTTAATTTCACTTATTTGTGGAGGCAACGGATTTCGAAATTTCTAGATGTCCTTTGGACTCTGCATCACGATCCATCAATATACCGTGCTACAAGTGTGATAATTGTTGTGATCCAAAAATATCATCAAAATTTATTGAACGTCTGGCACGCGCCATAGCCCTAGCCCTTCAAGACGCCCTACAAGAGACGCTGATAGTTTTACTAATACACTCACACTTGTAACTGACAATGCTGATCCTGCGATGATGTAAACACTGTTACTCAAATTTATGTATGTTCCTTTGTTCGCTCACGCATGTCCGCATGTACCCAACGACAGCCTATAATCATGAAAAAGAACTCAAACTGGGAAAGCTTCGGACACCTGGTACAGAACAAAAGAACATACAGAAGATACCATTATGCATGTGAGACAGATACATAATTCTCAACGGAATTTTATGTATGCGAGAACAGTTTATCCGATTTAATCATGATGTCACTACTGACTGTCATATGACAATCAAATAATTATCATGGTTGTTTTGTTATTTTTTAAATTTCGCCATTTTCAACCGACGAAAACCATATAAAAAATAAGTTTAAAAAATGAAAAAGAGAGCATTTCAAAGCTCCATGCTAAAAGAAAAAAAATGTAAAATAATATTAAAAAATACCAAAAGCTGTCGGAATGTGTGGGGCGCACTCAAAAAATTGATACGCGAAAAATAATAGTGGTTAGTGGTGATTCATTTTTAAACGTGTTTCCGCATGAGGAAAGCGCTCTTCTGTTGTTTTGTTATTTTCTGAATTTAAATTGAACATTCTGAACTCGAATTCTTATAAAACTATTTATCTTAAACAAATAAGAAACACGTATGCTCTTATCACGTACAAAATTAAAAACGTAATGAAATAAAGTAAAAAAAAAAGCAAAAATCATTGTTTCATTTTTGGCGGAATATAACAATGGTCATTTATGATAGTATAACAGTCAAACCTGATATCTACAGTAAACTATCATTTATGACACTTTTTGATAGTTAGAGTGTCAGCACTGATCCAGGAAAATGAATGAGAGTGAGCAGTACGGCTATATACTTAATCAGTAGGCCATGTTGGTGTATAAGAAGGAGACAAAAACTCACACGTACACAGTTGTTTACATCACATTTGCGCAAGTCCCCTTAAGTTTGTGATAGAAAGTTTGTATGAGGCGCTGATCGTTAGGTTGACATTGCTGACAATCAGATGATAGTCAGTATTCTTGTAGGGCGGTGGACTAGTTCACCCATCCATTCAAACCTTTTTTCGCTCTCCACTAACACATTTACCCAACAGGCATTTCTGTAAATGTTTTTGGAAATAACTTTAAGTAAGTTTATAAACTAAGCGGAGTATAAACGCTTTCAATATTAACTAAATTTTAATTTTCTTCAATAATCTTTTTGTAAGCGTTAAGACCGAATGTTTGTTGGTAATTATTTACTTTAGCTCACAACTGCTAAAACCCGACCAAAAATATCGGGAGAGGTGTCAAAATACGCTATTTGATTTCAGGACCACGAAACCGAAAATTCAAAATTTTATTTCTGTCAAAAGTTATTTCCAAAAAACCGAAATTTGTCCCCGGAGCGCTCCGAAACCCTGGGTGGGGTCCATAGTACTTTTGCGCAGAACAGCTTTCTGCATTGGCGGCCTTTGGCCGCGCTTATACAAAATTACCCTGGGTAGGTCCAGCACCGGTTTGGAGACCAAAACTATATCCCCGCAAAACACTTTTTCCCACAGTTTTTCTGTGGGTTCTACAAAATCATCAAAACAACAATAACTACATGAAAATTTTCAATTTTGTTTGGAAATATCTCCGAAACGAAATAAAATTTTGACTTTCCGCTCTGGTATTCGTCTTTTGACACGTCTCCCTATTTTTTTGGTCGGGTTTTAGCAGTTGTGAACTAAAGTAAACAATTACCTGTTTGTTAATGATTTAGTTTTATGAACAAAAATCAAATGTATAGCTTTCTTTTACAATTTTATGTAAGCTTATATTTTTAAGCTTCTAACCAACGTTAAGCTTAATCCATATTTCCGTAAACTTTTTAAAAACTTACCTTTCTTTTACTTTGCTTGTTGGGTAATATTTCATACTGTCATCGAAATGACAGTGTCATCTTTAATGACGCTTCAGTTATCTGGGTTTTTTTATATTGTTATAATAAATGTGAAGTTGTGAAATTTTCGTGAAACATTTATATTATTCTAAGCTACTGTTCCTACGGTCTGCTGTTATTGTCTACGGTTACGGTCCTCTTGGGAGCGTTTTCGTTGGAACGGTCTAGTGGTTGGGGATGGGACCTAAAAGTTGCGATGAAAAGTATCGAAACAAAAAAAAAAGTCGGCGATCGCTAGTAAGGAAAAAACCACGAGTTTCCGGGAAATCGAGGAAAGAAAAAGTTTTTCTTTTTTGGCACGCTGACGAGAAGTTCTTTCTTGGTCGTTTTGGTGCAGTTTTTCCCACAGCAATAGTTAGATTTTCGCACATTTCTTAAGGCACTTTCGAAGTCTTGCAAATCATTGCGTTAATAATAGCTTGATAAGTATGCTTTAAGCTCTCAACCAAAGCAGTCTAGAAAAGTGTTATCACAGTCATTGATATTTTACGATAACCCAAAGAGTTTTAATGCATTGAATGCAGTGGCTGAAGCTACTTCATCTGGGGTCTTATTCATGAATGCAGCTATCATTTCTACTGTGGCAGTCTTAGCATGTTGCGTTAACTTGGAAGCTCTTGTATTTGGATACATGAATGGCGAATCCGTTTCAACGAGCAGTCTGTCAATAGGAAGTGTTCCATTCTCTAAAAGTTTGCGAACTCCACTATCTGATTTGTCCTGTTATGAAAGAGCCGGCAACTAAAATTACCAGCAAGAACCATAATAGCCGGCAACTAAAATTACCAGCAAAAACCATAATAGCCGGACACTAAAATTACCAGCAAAAACCATAATAGCCGGCAACTAAAATTACCAGCAAGAACCATAATAACCGGAAACGACACATAACCGGCATCAACACATAACCGGTAAGAACAACCACCACCAACCACATCTTCAGGAGGTACACCAGCAGATGTCGCCGGACTGTCTTTTCCGGCTAAGTAGGTACCGGCCTACTGGGTGAGTCCGTTCTGGAATAACAACAACCACATTTTTTTTTTGATGAACAAATTTTAATGTAACCAATTTGTATTAATGATTCCCACCGTACTTATACAGGCGTATGTAGTCTCACATTAAAACAACAACAACTCTATTTCCTTATGTATATAACCTAACTACCATAATAGATTAATTCCGTACATGCATACATATTTATGTGTGTGTATAACTTTAAGTTCACCCTTTCAACGTTATCATTAATAAAAACGTACGTTAAATTGATTCACACAAATTTTGCCAAAGCAAAAAAAAAAATATATATATATTTTTTTTTTTATTAATCACTCCTACTAGTGAATATCCTTTCCGTTTTACGTGCTGCACATATTTTAATTTCTTCACTTCTAACGTACCTACATATGAACATACTTGTACAATAGTGTATGAAATATATTTTTTTCTGGATACCTCTTTAGCAAAGATAAGGAAATCAATTTATGTGTAAAAGAAAATGCACAATGTACACATTCGAAGATCTTACTAATCCCTACCCTCCCAATCACCTAATTAAGCTGCTCCGTATACATAAATGCATAAATAGTAAGTTAACTTAAACAAAACTTGCTGTTAAACAATGACAGATTTTATGTGTGTAAAGCAGAATAGCATTTAAATAAACTATTTAAAACCGAAAATACCAAAACACGTTAATATAATCAATTTATTATACTTATATGCGTAAACATATATACATTTATGGATTTGTACTATCTTTTATGTAAGCCCAACTAAATGCAAGTTTAGACTTCAAGAAACCAAATTAAAATAAATTGTATTGCCTTATGAGCTGAAAAGTGGCGAAGGGCCTTCATGAATTGCTTTGTAAGAAATATTTTGGGAATGTGAACAGACAAATAACTAGAGAGAAAGTGAAAGCCTACATAAAATATCGTACAGATTCCTTTGCGGCATATATTATATTTTAAATTTTAAAAATACGAAGTTTTTGATGAAGTTTAATAATAAATTGTAAATAAAATTGTAATAATAAGAATGGGAACGCTGACTCCCTTATTCATTTAGAAGGCACCGCCTTCCTTACAGCTTCCACCGAAATGCAATTCCATAACAGATGGCGCACAACGGGATTTGGTGCCTGAGGCGCTGTCGCGCTGGTCATTCCTGGTCAACTTCACAATCCCACCAGTCCGAGGTGAGCAGCCGCAGGAGCAGCCACCTGCGTTGCGGTGGGATGGTTGGGCGGATCAAGTTGTCCGGAGTGATCACCGTTAACAGTTGCTGGGGCGCCATAACAGATGGCGCCCAACGTGGCAACCGAGGCGCTGGTCTCGGTGGTCAGTTCGGGCAGCGTGTGAAGTTGACAATTCCACCAGTCCGAGGTGAGCAGCCGCAGGAACAGCCACCTGCGTTGCGGTGGAATGGTTGATGGATCAGGTTGTCTGCACTGGTCATCGGGGTCAGTGACCGAAGAAGCCACGAGACTGAACGTCAAGTCCTCCAGATTTTTGTATTCACCCGATGAGGCAGTGCTGAACGCACTTAGTTTTTTTTGTAGATTTGGGATTTTAGTTTGCCGGAAGTGGTCCGTTAGTCGGCATTGGTAACATATGTGTCCGCTAATTGGGATTTTTATATTTTTTTGAGTATTTTAAATTTTGTAACTTTTCTTTGCCGAATTTGTGTTGTCCAGTGTGAGTGTGTGTGTGCGTGTGGTAAGGACCCCAGCTCATCCCACGTCTCAGGTGGCAACACAGAGCGCCACCTGGATTGTGACGGGTTGAGCTGGGATTCAAAGTGTCACCCCTTCCGGCCCCACCAGGCTGGGGAGCGATTCCGAAACCACTCCACCCATTGCGGCGGAGGCAGGAAGGGTGTCCAGAGAGAATAAACCCCCTCGCATTGCGGTTGGGAGCACTAGGGACAAGTATGAATGAATTTGTGTAGATTTTTTTTCTTAAACAAAACCTGTAGCCTGAGTGTCTTCGAATGATGGGATGTCAGCATTCCCATTACATTTGATAACTAGTTTTTCCCAGTTTTCGAAATTTTTTTTCTCTTCGCACTTTTTTTGTCCTATAGAGGAAAATGCCTTTTTTTTCTCAGATAGACAGAAGTTTTTTTTAATCCCAATACTAGGATTCAACAACAACTTAAATTTTTTTATATTTTTTTTTACCTGATTATGTCGCGTGACCAGTCCTACGGGCAACCGGGCCGGAATACTCCGTTCGGGAGTGCGGGAAGTTTCCGTGGAAACCAGCACCGGAGTGGTAATCATAGGGGGGTTTTTCAAAGGCTAAGCCTCCCTTGGTGGTGCATACCCCAGTAGGTGGACTGAATGGAGATCCCACGGGAACGAATATGGGCACGGACCTGAATGACCCTCGCGATAAATTGGACAGACCTGGAAGCACCAGTAATGTGAATGCGCCCCTATTAAACGCGCATGTTATCTCGGGGCTAATGACCAATGTGTCGACCTACGCACCGGATGGAGCTGGTGCTTTAGCATTACACCAAGTAGTTGGAAACTTTAGAGAAGCTGCAGGTGACCGACGAATACCCCAGGGATGCAGAACGAAGCTACTCGTGGAGACTCGTGGGTGGAAGTGCTACACCAACTGTTCCAGGCTTCGCAGGAGGAAATGCGGAGGGAGATGGGGTCGATCCGGAACAATATGGACCGGCTCAACGCCGCTCTCGAATCTGCACAGCAATCAATAAATCAGAACCGGAACGCGAATAGAATGGAACGTAACCCACTTCCAACAGTAGCACCACCGGTGTACCCTGCTGCGAGCAGCATAGTAGTGAAACCTCAAGAGTGGAAGATATCGTTCGACGGTACTGGAAGCGTAGCGGATTTTCTTTTTAAGCTAAACACCCCGTGTGAGCGCACACAATGCACGGACGAACAAATAACGTCTAGTTTCGACTTATTCCTTTCTGGGCGGGCCGAAGAGTGGTATTGGTTATTTACCAAACAGAACCCAAGCGCGACATATGCCTTCTTGTGCTATTCCTTGAAGTGAGAGTTCGGTACTTTAAAAACTGACCACGAGATCATGATGGATATCTCCATGCGGAAGCAAAAACAAGTGAGTGCTGTGACGTATTCCACACGGACATAATCTCCTTTCACGCGCGCTTAAGACAACCCATGTCAGAGGTATTGCTGATTGACATCATAAAGAGGAACGTCAACAGTAGCCTTAAGCTGATGCTTTTCCACGCAGATGTAAGGACCCTTCATTATATACGCGATGTAGCCCACAGAGGTGAACAAGTTCTGAAGGAAAGCAAGCTGTTGGGAGCCACTTACCCAGGACGGCATGTAAACGAAGCACGCGTGACAACCCCGGACATAAGGATAGAAGGCGAGGATTGTGAAGTGGATCCGCAGATAGAGGCGTTGGAATATCGACGCAGCAGGAGACCGGACTATTCGGGAATCCAATGCTGGAATTGCCAGGCAATGGGCCACTCATACATATACTGCGAGGAACCCATTAGGAATCCTTTCTGTTTTAGATGTGGGTATAAGGGTTTATTTACTCCTAAATGCCCTAGGGACCATCGCAGGCAGGGAAACCAGTACCCGAGCGAGAAGGCGGGGGAACCTCGTTCGGCTTCATGGCTCGAGGCGTCGTCCCGTGCACCGAACCAGAGGGTGAATCCCTGCATGGAGGTAGCGAGCTTCCGAGGTGCAGTAGTACACTGGCGAAAGAATACCCAAATGTAATCGTAACCTTCCCAGACAGTACGGATAATACCAACAGTTATGAACCGAGAGTCAAACGTCCTCATCCGCGATGGGCGAGCCGATCCAAATTCTGCGACGCCAGCTTACCAGACGCATATCTCACCAAGTCTAGAAGAAAGGGAACATAGGTACAAACAAACAAGAAATGCCATTTTTGAACAATACCCGGTGTCAGAAAATATTTTGAAGTGCAGGAAAAGATACCACAGGAGAGTACAGGAGCGTAGGATGTTGCAAGCTACCACGCTAACGCTTACAGAGGATGAAAGGCCTCTTGTAAAGGCAAAAATTAAAGATAGTTTTATTGTAGGGTTGTTGGACTCGGGACCCAACGTTTCCATCTTGGGGAAAAATGGGGTAGAATTCCTCAAAGATAATGGCTTCGATTATCAGCCCTTACATGCATTCGTATATACCGCGGGTGGCGGCAAACAAAAAATTTTAGGCTCAGTGTCTCTACCGGTCACCTTCAAGAATACCACAAAGGTTATTCGTTTTTACCTTGTTCCTTCACTTCTCCAAGAAGCCTACTTCGGGGTAGATTTTTGGAGAGCATTTGCGTTAGCTCCCGAAATATTCCCAAGCGTAGAGTGCATAGAGATTAGGGTTGAAAAGGAAGAAGAACTTATCCTCCATGAATTGTTACCAGCCCGAAAATTAGAATTGCAAAAGGTCATCGAGACGTTTCCTTCGTACGAGAAGTTAGCCCTAGGACAAACTAAATTAGTGGAGCATCACATTTACACCGGTGATGCCGTTCCCATAAAATGCAAACATTTCCCTCTTTCGCCACCGAGGCAAGCCGAAGCTTTTAGCGAACTAGATAGGTTATTCGAATTAGGAGTTATAGAAGAATCAAACTTTCCGTGGTGTAGTCTTGTAGTACTGGTCCGGAAACCAGGTAAAGTTAGGCTGTGCATAGATTCGAGGAAGGTCAACGCGGTGACTAAGAAGGACTCATACCCCCTGCCTCATATCAACGGCTTATTGAGCAGACTGAAAATACGCATTTCATTAGTGGCATTGATCTAAAGGACGCGTTCTTCCAGATCAAATTGACAGAGTCCTCCAAGGAAAAAACAGCATTCGCAGTTCCGGGGAGGCCTCTGTACCACTTCAAGGTAATGCCATTTGGTCTGTGCAATGGACCGCAGACTATGAGTAGGCTGATGGACAAGGCAATCCCTTCGCTTCTGCGTGATAACGTCTTTGTTTACCTGGACGACCTGATGGTATGTACCACTAATTTTGAAGACCACCTGAGATTGCTAGCGGAAGTGGCCAAATGTTTGAGAGACGCAGGTCTGACAATAAACGTAAAGAAAAGTAAATTTTGTCAGATGGAAATACGATACTTAGGGTACTTGATAGGCAGCCGATGTTTGAAAGTGGATCCGGGAAAAATAGCAATGCAAAACTTTCCGATCCCTATATCCCCTCGGCAGGTGCGTAGATTTGTGGGCATGGCGAATTCTTACAGGGAGTTTATTACCAATTTTGCTGACTTGGCAAGTCCCTTGACCGACTATCTCCATAAGTCATCAGGCCCGTTCAAGCTTACCTCTGAAGCTATAGAGGCCTTCGAAAAATTAAAAGTAGCTTTGAGTTCCGCTCCTGTCTTGGCCCAACCTGATTTTTCCAGAGAATTCGTAATCCAATGCGAAGCGTCTAAAATAGGTGTTGGCGGAGTGTTGTTCCAGGTCGATGACGAGGGCGCTGAGCATCCAATCGCATTCGTGTCGAAAAATCTGAATAATGCTCAACGCAATTATACAGTAACCGAGCTAGAATGTCTCGCCGCCATAATCAGCGTGAAGCGTTTCCGACCCTATGTTTAAGGATTATCGTTTCGGATTGTCACGGACCACTCCAGCCTCAAGTGGCTAATGACACAAAAAGACTTGAGCGGGAGGTTGGCGAGGTGGTCGCTCCTACTGCAAAGATACGATTTTAAAATGGAACATCGTAAAGGCGCCCTGAATGGGGAAATAGATTTAGTCTCTCCAGAATTCAGCAGTAACGAATATCTCGATTTGATTCGGACCGTCACCGAAAACGAGGAATCGCTTCCGGACTTACGAGTGGTGGACGGTGTAATTTTCAAAAGAGTTAAATTTCGTAAGGGGGTGGAATGGGAAGATGACTCGCTGTGCGTTTGTGGTTGCCAAAAGGGTTGGCTGAGGAAGCAGTGAGATTAGCACATGACGCTAACCGGAGTAACCATGGCGGGTGGCAGAAAACCTTAGAACGTGTTAGGCAGAAGTATTTCTGGCCGCAGCAGGCTAAGGGCGTCAGGGACTACCAGCGTTGTGACACCTGCAAAGCTGTAAAACCCACCAATTAGCAGTCGACGCCACCTATAGGGAGTACCTTTGAATCCGAAAGGTTATTTCAGCGGTCATATTGCGACTTTCTAAGGCCGTATCCGAGATCTAAGCGGCGCAGAAATTGGTCTTTTTATAGTATTAAACCATCTTTCAAAATACGTTTGGCTAAAGCCCATGCAGAGAGCTACCACTGTAAACTTTATAAATCACTTCGCTTCAGAAATTTTTCCAGCTGTAGGAGTCCCTGAGTTTATTCATAGCGACAATGGTAAGCAGTTTATCTCGAAGGAAATGAACCAATTTTTAGTAAATTACGGAGTGACGAACGTGAGTGTTTAGGCCGACAGCCCAAACTTCAAACATAAAAGGTCGCCCTCGCATTTTTCTTATATTAGTTAACAGTGCCAGTCAAATTGTTTATGTTAACCATACAAATGAACATCGCTGGAATAAATAAACGGTTTGACTGGCAAACGGTATTGACCTGTTATGTTCTTTTACTTTACTTGTTTTCACACATCAAGGAGAAAGGACGTATCCCGCCGTAGTTCCAGCTTCACCAACTAAAAGGTAACCTGCAAATATATATATATATATATAAATTTTTGTGTTTAATCTTTATCTTCAATAAAGACTATTTGTGATTATTAAAATTCTAATACCAAACTTTTTCTTCTTCTCTACATTAAATCTTGACCGGCACCATCCCTGAGCTGTGGCTCGGCCAAAACATTGGTCCTTAATCCGTTTTTTCATCACAGCGACCAGATCAGCAGCAACAACACAGCAATTTATAAAAGCCATTTGTTTATATATTATTTCATCCACTTCTTCAGGACACATCTACAAATATAAAGGTACGTGGTTATTTCAGTGAGCACATTAGTTAATAAATTAAAAATTAGTGAAAGTGAAAAGTGCGCGAGTGACTTGTGAAACAAAAGCAAAATTAAATTTGATTTGTACAAATAGCCTTTTTGACCATCAAATATTGCTTGCCGCCGACGGTAAATAATATTTGACACGGCTTAAGGGTCTTCGCTGTTGCATTATTGCACACAAATATTTGTACAAACAGTGTTTGGGAATAACTTAATAGAAAAGTGCAAGTAATTTTTCAAATTTAATTAATTCAATTTACATTTATATGACTCGCACTTCTCTGTTATTAACAGCCCACAACAACAACACTGCACTGTGTAATTTACCTCACTTTTGGGTTTGGTTCATCACAGTTGAATTTGAGAAAAATTAATTTCACAAAAGTCACTCGGTTTTTAATTAAATTCACTTTTTAAAACAGACAAAATTTAATTTGAGCGTTTATTTACTGGACGGAACATTTTTCCTCCAAGTTTTGCTCAGGTTTTCATTTGCGTTTGCATTCAAATAATACTGTGCTACATACATATATACACGCACACGTACATAAATATAGTTGGTTGGCGAGCAATTGCTTTTAGTTTTAACACGTATATTTACACGTACATATATATTACATACAGTCCACTGTTTTTTTTTCACTCTTAACATAATTAAATTTTGAGTTTTATTTCCTTCAAAATAAATATTTACGTTTGTAATCAGTACACTAAACTTATTAGAATATTATTTAATTTGTTGGGTTCACTTTGTTGGTGGAAAGCGTTGTTTAATTTTTATATTAGCAAATTGGGTAATTCCACAGATTCTGTCTCTGTGTACTTAAAATTTTTGAAAAATCCATTGTTTCTATTTTTAAACTTTTTGCAATATGGAAGCATATAACCGCTTAGTTGACACAATTATTGAGTTCGACATTGAATTTTTAAGCATAGCCACTAGCGAACACTCCAAAAATTCGCTGAAAATTCAGCAGCAGGAGTTGAAATCGATGTGGGAAAAAGCTAAAGAAGCTTTTGATGCGTTATTACAATCCGAAAATATATCTGAGAAGAATGTCACGGCAATTAGAAAAAAAAAATAAGTCGTGCTATACTGTTTTTGTGCGGTGTATGACAAAAATAAATGACCTGGCAGAAAAACTTGAAAAGGCAGAAAAGGAAAATGATGCTGCCTTCACGCCACGCAACTTGCACTTAGCACCTTGTGATACCGATATATTCATTCATATTTATATTCTAAATAAAAGCCTGTCGCCAGTACAAAAATTATATTATCTCATACAAAAAACCCAAGGTGAAGCCAGAGAAATCGTTAAGAAATGCGAATTGACGAATGATGGTTTTGATATAGCTTGGAAAAATTTGTGCGACAGGTATGAAAACAAGAGAATATTAGTTAACACCCAATTAAAGATTCTTTTCAACCTTCAATCAGTCGAAACTGAATGCGGTAATTCAATAAAAAGATTACAAAGGGACATAAATAATTGCATATCCTCGTTAGTAAGTCATCATATTGACATATCTAATTGGGATCCAATTATTACATACTTATGTCCAAGTGGGCGGATATGGACCGATTTCTGACAAATCGTTTTCAAACGTTAGAATCGGTCTCAGGTTTAAGAGGTACAAAGAGTACAAAACCTCAAAAGGTACAAAACTCAAAGCAGGCCTCTGAACGTCCCCCAAAGAAACTTGGCGCTTTCCAAGCAAGTGTAGCTAAAGGCACTTGTAAAATGTGTCAAAGCAATGATCACAAAATGTATGCGTGTTCAAAGTTCAAAAATTTGAACACGAATGAAGACTTGCTTTCATAAAAAGAAATCACTTCTGCCTAAACTGTCTGTCATCGGGGCATTCAGTGTCAAAATGTACAAGTGCATACAATTGCAGCAACTGTCATTTAAGACATAATACCCTTCTGCATTTACAGACAAGTAAGGAAAACCCCAAACAGGCTAATAATTCTGCAGATTTATCGGATGAGCAACCGTGCACTTCAAGGCAAGCTCAGTCTCAAAATGAATCTGCAAAACAAAAAAAGCAGCAAAATAAAACTACTGTAAAATCTAATTTTATTAATACCAGTAAAGGGGTTTTAATAGGCACAGCTCGCGTCACCATTCATTATAACGGTACAGATTTTTCGGCCAGAGCTCTCATAGATTCGGGATCTGAATGCTCTTTTATCACTGAAAGACTCAGACGAAGAATCAACCTGCCAACTCGAAAGATGCATGCTCAAGTCTAGGGCATCAATAGATTCAGTTTCTGCGCAGGTAAAAGAGGCATGCGCCATTCAGTTGCGGTCCCCAGTTGACCCACTAATTTCTATTGACGCATTAGTTCTAGTTCTACCCCATTTGACAGGTAATTTGCCAACATGCGATGTTAGTGCATTAACACAACAAGCATTCCCTGATCTCGTGCTTGCGGATAAACGTTTCTTCGTGAATGAGCCAGTTGATCTTGTTCTGGGCGGGGATATTTATCCGCAAATCATATTAGACGGTATCAAAAAAAATATTCTTAGCACTCTTTTAGCTCAAGAAACTGTCTTTGGTTGGAAACTGACTGGTCGTGCTGATGAAGCCAGTCTACCCAATCATAATCGGGTATCCTTTTACAATGAAGTGGCTTTAGACAAGCAGCTAAGATCATTTTGGGAGCTCGAAGACACGCCGAAAGCTAAAGCCTCCACATTAGAAGATACATTTTGTGAGGAATTGTATCAACGTACAACGCAGCGGAATTCTGACGGAAGATACATTGTGTCGCTTCCGTTCAGGTCAGAATTCCCAGGAGAGATAAATCTAGGTCCATCATTAAGAATAGCGTGCTCTCAATTCTATAAAAATGAAACCCGACTTAGAAAAAATCTCGATTTACAGAAGGAGTACAATAGAGTCATACTAGAATACGAGACTATGGGGCATATGTCAAAATTAGATTCAATTCAATCGGCCAATGCGGTCGATAATTACTATTTACCACATCATGCAGTAATAAAAGAAGAAAGCATCTCTACCAAAGTTAGAGTTGTTTTCAATGCTTCTTCACGCTCTTCAAATGGTGTCAGCCTGAACGATGTTCTTCTTCCTGGTCCTGTGCTTCAGGCTGATCTACCAACATTAATTCTTCGCTGGCGACTTTTCAGATACGTCTTCAATAGCGATATTGAGAAGATGTATAGGCAAATCCTAGTAGATCATAATCATACAGGATACCAAAGAATAGTTTTCCGCTCAAGTCCAGATGATCAAATCAGTCTGTATGAGCTCAAAACAGTGACATTTGGTATCAATTGTGCTCCTTATCTAGCAATAAGGGCTTTACTTAAACTGGCTGATGATTCCGAAAAATCTCATCCAATCGGTTCAAATATCCTACGAAAAAATATGTATGTCGACGACGTTCTTTCGGGAGGGCATACTATTGCATCTGCGATCAGAGCAAGAGATGAAATTTCCAGGGTTTTAAGTTCAGCTGGTTTTCCATTACGAAAATGGACTTCAAATTCCAGTAAAATATTACAGGGTATTCCCAAAGCTCATCTACTGTGCGAAGATTTCTTAGAATTTGAAGACTCAAGTAGTGTAAAGGCGCTCGGTATTAGGTGGAATGCTCATTCCGATCAGTTTTACTTCATAGCAAACCCTATAAAAGAAAACACCGAGCCCACAAAAAGAGCGATACTATCTACTATCGCAAAATTCTTGACCCATTAGGGTGGCTAGCTCCAACAATTATCGTGGCAAAAATGATCATGCAAAATATCTGGTTAGAGGGTACTGGCTGGGATGAAACCGTTTCGTCTTCAACATTAGACAGGTGGAAAAAGTTTACCAATACGTACAAGGAGATCGACAAAATACGAATACCGCGATGGGTAGCCTTTTCTCCAACAGAAAAGGTCGAAATCCACGGATTCTGCGACGCCTCCGAGAAAGCGTATGGTGCAGCCGTGTATTTGAGAGTGGAAACCAACGACGGCATATTTGTGAATCTGCTTTTGGCAAAAACAAGAGTAGCTCCAGTCAAAACCATCTCACTTCCTCGACTGGAACTTTGCGGTGCTGTATTATTAGCGGAGATAACCGAATCTATCTGCGCTAACCTTGATTTAGGTCAACAAAACATCCACCTGTGGACAGATTCGACAATCGTACTGACTTGGATACGAAAACCTCCGTGCTCATGGTCAACTTTCGTTGCGCATCGAATTACAAAAATCGTCGACAAAGTTGGAAGTTCATCGCGGTATCATGTGGATTCAGGTACAAACCCAGCAGATTTAGCCAGTAGAGGAATACTAGCCGAGGATTTAGTCAACAATTCTCTGTGGTGGCAGGGTCCTTCTTGGCTCCAAGAAGAGAAGGAAAAGTGGCCAACACAAGATTTGGATTTTAACACGAATATTGAAGAAAAACGCGTACAAGCACATGCAACCGCAATTTCAAGCAATATTAATGATATTCTCGATAGGTTTTCAAATCTTCCTAGGGCGTTAAGAGTTATCTCATATATACTCAGGTTTTTTCATAGAACGCATTCTAAAACGAAAGATTGTAGTCAACATGAATCTTATTTAATTTCCTCGGATGAAATTAAAGCTACAACAACCCGTTTAATAAAACTTGCTCAGAAGCAATATTACGGATCAGAAATTTCAAGTTTGCAATCCAAAACACCAATTGGATCTAAAAGCGAAATACTTTCGCTCACTCCATATCTTGATGAAGACGAAGTAGTGAAAACGGGTGGACGACTTGGTGCATCCAAAGATACTACCGAATCTGAACACCATCCCATAATACTTCCGTACAATGGTAGGTTTACACGTCTTTATGTTCAGTTTGTCCATGAAATGTCTCTCCATGGTGAAAACCAATTAATGCTGCGCATCATTAGAACGCAATACTGAATACCAAAAGTTAAGACCATGATACGATCCGTAATTAATAATTGTAAGATCAGCACGATCTTCAAGAAACGATCTCAAAATTAGCTCATGGGAATTCTACCCCAAGAACGCACCACCTTTTCGCGTGCATTTACCAATACAGGGGTAGATTTCGCAGGGCCTTTCGATATTAAGAGTTACAGTGGGCGCTGGTGTCGTACCTCAAAGGGTTACGTTTGTCTGTTCGTTTGCTTTTCTACTAAGGCCATACATTTAGAAGGCACTAGTGATTTGAGCACTTCCTCATTTCTAGCCACTCTTTCAAGATTCGTAGCTAGACGAGGATGTCCAAGAAACATTTATTCGGACAATGGAACAAACTTTGTCGGTGCATCACGTGCATTAAAAACTGAATTTAAGGAATTTCTTGCCGATGCAAGAAACCAAACCCTGTCAAAATATTCCCATCAGGCATTAAATTGGCATTTCATACCAGCAGGAGCTCCACACATGGGAGGACTATGGGAAGCGGGAGTGAAAAGCTTTAAAAGCCACTTCAAAAAAGTGGCCTTAAACAACAAATTCACTTTTGAGGAATTTAACACATTGTTATGTAGAATTGAGTCGTGTCTCAATTCTCGCCCTCTTAGCTCCGCTTCAAATGAACCATCTGACCTTGAGCCTCTAACACCAGTACACTTTCTGATTGGAGGACACCTATTAGCACCAGCGGAAATCAGCGTTGATGAAAATACTGCCTCAATAGTCAATCGCTGGCAGAAACTCAAGGCATTACATCAAAACTTCTGCAGAACATGGAAATCAGAATATCTTTCGGAACTACAGAAACGGATAAAATGGAAGCATCCTAAATCAAATATGCAAGTCGGAGATATGGTGGTTATACGGGAAGACAATCCTCCTCCCAACGAATGGAGATTGGGGCGTGGGATAATGTTACACCCTGGTTCAGACAACCGGGTGCGCGTTGTGGACATAAGAACTGAAAAGGGGCAAGTAACAAGACCACTTGTCAAACTAATATTACTACCACCCTATACCGCGGAAACCGAAAACAAGTCAGACCCTAATCTTCAGCAGTAACGCTACAATTGGAGTTACAAAATCTCCACACAACATCAAAACTTCTCCTAACCAAAACGAAGCAACTTCAACAAACTCACAGTGGAAACAAAAATTTCTTTTTTTTTGATCCAGCCTAATGTTACATATGTACATGTACATGCTTGCGCACATGGGTGGTGATTTTCATTTATAAAAGCAACAATATTTTGCTACAGTTTATGAACACATTTTATTATTAAATTTTCATATTTTTTATGCGTTTTTACACACTCAATAAGTGAGGTTGTCAGGTAGTCGCCACCGAAAACATGTGCTCAGGCATATACACAATGACTGTGTGCATTGGACTGCATGAAATCAGAAAAAAAAAAAAAAAAAAATTCGGGTCAGCTTAAGCAATCAAAAAAAAAGATTCGTGGTGTCGCAAACCACATACCTATTAAATAATGAAATTTCCCTCAAATAAATATTTTCCTTGTTCTTTCGCCTAGTGCATTATATATAGGGGTCCTCACATAAACATAATTTTTTTATTTTTGTTACGAAGAAACGAAAAAAAGGGTAGTGCAATGGCAAAGGCAACGTTACTTAAATTAAACAAAGCGCTGCCAATTCCATTGCATACACCCGTTTTTATCAAAATAAAAATAAAAACAAAAATAAAATAAGTAAAAAAAAAATTACGGAAATAAAAATTTTTCAATTAAGGACACCCTAATATAATGCACGGCACATAGCACAATTCCTTTTTACTTTTCGAAGTAAAAAGTTTAAATAGTAAACAAAAAAGAAAAGAACAAAAAAAATTTTTTAACAACAAAAAAAAACAGAGGAGAAATTTCGGGTTGCTCGGTTCACCCTAATGCAACATATTGCAATTAAGTTTTTGCTTTTCGAAGCCAACTCATTGTCTTCTAAACTTGCTTTCAGCTCCGGGTCATTCAAAGTCCTCATTATTGATTCTCTTGTATTTATTGAACCTTGGGTTCCAGTATGGCGGTTATCAAGGTCGCTTAAATTCGCCTCTATTACATCTTCAAGTGAAGCATCACCTAATTAAATTAGAAATAGTTTTTAACAAGAGTTTGAATTTGTGGCATTTCTTTACTTTGGTTCAGAACTGTTAAACCATGTCTTAAAATGTCGGGGGAGGTATCAAAAGTAGCGTTTTGACCTCTGTATCAATTACACTAAACCGGTAATTTAAAATTTTGCTTCTGTTCAAAGTGTGCATCCGTACAATAAAAAATTATTTATTTGTATTGTTTTCTACAATCCATGTTACAAAACAATATACAATATTCCAAAACAACCCATTGGAAGTTTATTATTTTGGTGAAAAACTGTCCAAATGTACACTGAAACATGCAAACCATGGCAAATTGGATAGGTTTCGATGGAGTTTTCTACCTTCTTTGACTTTCTTAACATTTAAAATACCCTTTTACCGAAACTCAGCAAATCGGATCAAAAATAAAATTTTGTAGAATAAGTCGGCCCCGGGCCCTCTCCCGAAAGGAAAATTTCCGAAATATATGGCTGGTCAAAGAGATGCAAATGTAATATATTTCAATCGCACCATATATGGAATAGGCGGGTCCATGGTCCATTTTCTGGAAAGGAGAGTTTCTCAAATATTAAAATGGTCAAAGAGCTACACCTGTACCGAATTTAAGCAAATCGAACCATAAATAAGATTTTCTGGAATAGGTAGGCCCTTGGTACACTTCTGCATGCCCGAAATTGATTTTCTAAATATCTGGGGAAGTACAAAGGTCCAAATGAAAACACTTCCCGTTTATAAGGGGAAAATAAAAATTCTCCTTGAGCGGTTACATAGATTAAAACTCGAAAGCAAAATTTGCCCGTTGTGACAACTTTTGGAGTTTTCACGATCCTTTGCCAGCTAGCAAATATTTTCCACTAATTTTAAAATGTCACCGGGTACTGAAGTGTGTTTCAAAATTCTAGCTTTTAGGGAAGTTAGTCAAAAGTATTTTGGGTAATTCTATATGACAGCATGACACTGGTAATACGCGTCCAAAAATATCGAGATAGGTGTCAAAAGGCGCGCATTGACCTCGACAACACTAATAAGCGGAAAATAAAAATTTTTGCTCGTTTGAAAGATATTAAGGAAAACCCGAAAAATGGCCCCAGAGTGCTCCGAAACCGGGGTTGGGATCCATAGTATTTTTGCGCAGAACACATTTCTGCATTGGCGGCCTTCAGCCGCGTTTATAAAAAATTACCCTGGGTGGGTCCAACACCGGTTTGGAGACGAATAATGTATCCGCGCAAAACACTTACGTTAAAAATTTGTCGTGGGTACGACAAAAGCATCAAAATTACAACAACCACATGAAAATTTTAAATTTCTTTTGCAAATATCTTTTGCACGAGCTAAAATTTTTGTTTTCCGGATTATTGTCGTCGAGGTCAATACGCATCTTTTGACACCTCTCTCGATAATTTTGGATGTATCTAGTATTACCAGTGTCCTGCTGTCGTATAAAATTACCAAAAGTATTTTGCAAGACCCCAATTTTGTCCTGAAATTCGCATAAAAACACCAATCGAATCTAATATAAAAGAAGTAAGACCTTGGTGAAAATATTTGGTAACGTTTTACAAGACGGTGCACCACCTAATTTTAATCAAAAAATATCAAAGGTGGCATCAAAAGACGCGTCTCGACCTCCGTTTTAATAATCCGAAAGCGGAAATCAAAAATTTTATTCCTGTCGAAAGTTATTTACAAAAAACTGTAAAATGACCCCGAGAGGGTTCGATATATGGTAGTTTTTTGTATAGAAAACCTTTCTGCGTTGGCGGCCTTCGGCCGCGATTTAAAAAAATAACTGTGTGTGGGTCTGACACCGGTTTGGGGATCAAAACTAAATGCGTGCAGAACACCTTTCTGCATTAGTGTGTGTTTACAACAAAGCTGGCAAAAAACAACAACCACATGAAAATTTGGACCGATGTTTTGCTAATATCTTTTGACAGGAAAAAAAATTAAATTTTTGCTTCCGGATTCTGAGAACGGAGGTCTTTTGATATCACCTTTGATAATTTTTGATGAAAATTAGGTGGTGCACCGTCTTGTAAAACATTACTTTTTGTACCATGTTACGAAATTTTTTTGTACCATGGATAGTAGAAAACATGATTTAATTGTATAGATGCTTCTGCGTGTGCCAGAATCTCCAAAACAACGTGCGTTGCTCAAACCAAAGTAAATAGTTACTTTATCTCTCAATTTTATACTTAACTTACCTAAAACATCGTCTAACATCATGCTGATATCTATCTCCTCCATTGCAATGTTTTTAAGTTATAAAATATAAATGAATTTTTTCACCTTTACCCACTTCCGCAATTAAAAATTCTTGTTTGGTTAGTAATTGGAAAGTAAAATCGAAGCCATAAAGAAATTCGATACTTTCATTTGAATAACAGCTTTGTTCTTTTGCCAGCCCGACGGTTACCCAAAAAGTGTTCCTTTTAAACGGTTTTATTTAGCTTGACATGACAGGCTGGCTGGCATCTAGTTTGTAATTAAAATTTAAGTAACTTCCCGATAAGCTACAAGCTTGAAACTTGGAATATAGTTCAGAACCCGATGACAATGCAAAAATAAGAAAAAAAGCTCCGACAGGTGGCGCATGGGTCGAAATATTTCAAAAAATCGTATTTGTGGTCCGAATTGGTTCTAATTTGGACCATATAATACATACATGAATAGAAAGCGACCTATGAAAAAAAGTCGACTCGTATCGTATTTATGGTCCGATTTGGCTCATATTTAGAACACATAACACATATAAGAATAGATAGAGACCTATAAAAAAATCGCCGCTAGGTGGCGCAAAGATCGATATATTCAAAAAATCGTATTTGTGGTCCGATTTGGTTCATATTTGGAACACATAATACATACAAGAATAGAAAGCGACCTATGAAAAAAGTCACCTCTAGGTGGCGCAAGGATCGATATATTCAAAAAAAATCGTATTTATGGTTCGATTTGGCTCATATTTAGAACAGATAATACATACAAGAATAGAAAACCTATGAAAAAATCGCCGCTAGGTGGCGCAAGGATCAAGATATTCACAAAAATCGAATTTGTGGTCCGATTTGGCTCATGTTTGGAATACATAATACATACAATAGAAAGCGACCTATGAAAAAAATCACCGCTAGGCGGCGCAAGGATCGATGCATCGATGAAATATCTATTGATAATAACATATAAGACCAACTGAAACTTATCAGGTTATGCTACGCGTCACATTTTTAGAAGTTATTTACAAAAAACTGCAAAATGACCCCGAGGGGGTCCGATAGAAGAAGATCTGTCTGCGTTGGCGGGCTTCGGCCGCGATTTAAAAAAATAACCCTGAGTGAGACCGACACCGGTTTTGAGATCAAAACTAAATGCGCGCAGAACACCTTTTTACTTTAGTGTGTGTGTGTGTACAACAAAGCTGGCAAAAAACAACCACATGAAAATTTGGGCCGATTCTTTGCTAATATCTTTTGACAGAAATAAAAATTAAAATTCTAAAAACGGAGCTCGAGACGCTTCTTTTGATACCACCTTTGATGATTTGATAAAAATGAGGTGGTGCACCGTCTTGTTAAACGTTACCAAATTTTTTTGTACCATGCATAGTAGAAAACATAATATAATTATATGGATGTTTCTGCGTGTACCAGAATCTCCAAAACAACGTGCGTTGGTCAAACCAAAGTAAATAGTTATTTTATCTCTCAATTTTACACTTAACTTACCTAAAAAATTGTCTAACATCATGCTGATATCTATCTCCTCCATTGCAATGTTTTTAAATTTTTTATAATTTATAAATGAATTGTTTCACCTTTACCCACTTCCGCAATTAAAAATTCTCGTTTGGTTAGTAATTGGAAAATAATATCGAAGCCATAAAGAAATTCGATACTTTCATTTGAACAACCGCTTTGTTCTTTTGTCAGCCCGACGGTCACCCAAATACCCAAAAAGTGTTCTCTTCAAACGGTTTTATTTAGCTTGACTTGACAGGCTGGCTGGCACGACATTTTTAATTGAAATTTAAGTAACTTCCCTATAAGCTACAAGCTTGAAACTTGGAATGTAGTTCAGAACCCGAACCAGGTTAAGTATAAAAAAGCTTGTTTCCAAACATTGGTATAAACACTACCCTGGATGAATGTTAATTCTGTCTTGATATGCAAAACTTCAAATTTAATAAGTACGAAATAATTTCCATAAGTGACGTAGATTGAAATTATTGGCAATTGTCGATTTCAACCAATTTTGCATCTTTTTCATTATTTTGCAAATTTTTCGAATTCTCAAGATATTAGGATTACTATATAAATACTTTCATAAAGATGAGCTCTATGACTTGGATTTTTAAGTAATCTATCAGAAACAACTTAACTAAATATTTTATATAATTCTAATACTGGCCAGATTTGATAGTTTAGCGTTGCTTCGCATGTTAAGGTGCCTCTGTCTTAATTTTTTCTTTATATTTTTGTGTCATCCGATTTGAGTTCCGATACCACTTCCGCGTCGAAGAGAAACTCCAATAATCGAATCAGCTGCTTCAGAGAACGTGAAGTACGAACAGGGACCAAAGAAGCATTTCGTTTGCAGTTGGCTAGTTAAGTTAAGAATGAGTTAAACTAGAGTAAACGGCCTTTTCATATGGAGTATGTCACGTACACGAACATTTTTGGCCCCTGGTTGAACCCTGGCTAGCTCAGTATACAACGGGCCGTGGTCCTCAACCCTCCAACCAGGAGCTGGACGGACACATATTTATTCTCTTCTTCATTCACTTTCTTACCCCACACACTCCTCAACCACAGGAAGCCCGCCCTACCTTGGACCGCTCGCTTCATCAAATCCTACCCTAGCGGTCACCCTATTGCCATGCTCCATCCCCTCCACTTACCTCTTCGTCATACCATCTTCACTACCCGCCAAAAAATAAACTAACTCATCATTATATTAGTATACATGACATCAAAATATATTACAAATAAAAATCTTGCAAGAAAACATACCAAAATTATTGCTTATCTTATGTTTATACTCTTCAAAGCGCCCTGCCTATAAGCAGACAACAAAGCTAGAAATAGTTCTCACAAAACATAAAAAAATCAAAAAAAACCTACCTATAAGAGCTCTGATAGATGGCTATGTATATATATATGTATAAGCATCTATGGCAAAAAAAAATTACGTTTGGGTTGAAAAAAAATTAATATATGGGCAGAATCGCTTTGCATATACAAAAAAATGGTAATACTAACATCGACATACATATAAAACTAACTATTCATATCTTAATGACTAGTTTTTATCATTTTTGACCTCGCAAATAAAATAAATTAAAAACTGAACTACCCTATTGAGGGATTTACTGGCAACAACACCCGCACGCACAAATTTTATATGCTTAATATGTCCCGCAATCCAATTGCTCTTACATCAAATATCGTCCCAAGACCTTTGCTTGCACTTTATAGACCACAAGAGGGTGTGCCAAAAAACTGGATTATCCCAAATAAATAAAAATTACTGATAATTCAAAATTTACGTTTCACAAAAGGATATTTGCGTGTGCGCGTGTGATTACAGGTATAAAAAAATATTAAAAGGTTCACAACAAAGAAAATGGTCAAATAACACATTCGCTATATATATACATATACTTTTGAATTTAATTGTTTCGCGGCACTTTATCTTCATATAAAATGTATTGTTGGGGAATGGAAAAACTTCATTAGAGGTTCCTGGATACAACAGAGTATGTCCACGATTATGCCTTCACAAAAATGAACGAGATGGTTCGGGCCACCTGCCGACTCTATATTACAAAATTTCCGCAATCCTTCCTTAGGATGTAGGCAGAAAAAAACCAATTGTAGGCCTATGTATGCACGCGATAAGTGGGGACTATGGAATTTGATTTCCTTTTTTTTTTTGGTTGCCGTTTTCAAACAAAATCGCATGTATGTATATCGCCACGTATATATACATATGTATTAATCACAAACAAAACTTAGAAGCTTTCACTTACGGCGAGTTGTACCTTTAAGCCTCCCACGCTGAATTTTCTATGCACACTACAACGAAAATTATTTACAAAAAGCTGCTTAAAACCTTATTTTCACGTAACTTACATCTCGCCGTTTGGATGTGTTGCACAAAGAGCCAAAAATTCCTGTTTCTAGCTTGCCCGACTCTAGGCAACCCGGGACACCATGTATCGTCACTTCCTGCAACGCACAGGACTTTAATTAAATTTATAAACCCCCGAATATTCTATCCCTAGACGGATATCCACATATATCCACGTACATGCATACATATATGTCTATACAGACACCTGTATGTACGCTTGCACATATGTACATATCCATCCACCATCCTATATAAAAACTACTCTCACCTGTCTTCGGCACAAAAATCCACTTAACCTCATGGCAGGAAATCCTTTTGGGCACTTTACCCATGTAATAAAAAACTAACACTTTACTTTTTTTTTTTTTTTAAAACTTTAAAATTTTTTACACCACTTTCTTGCCTTTAAAATAACTAGCGCGGGGCAGTCGTATGCCGTGACGAAAACTGTTGGTACTATACCGTAAGCATCTTTCGTATGCCCTTTTATGCCTTTTCCTTTTAACGTTAATCCTCTATCCTTCATTCTCCGCTAATCGTTAGCGGGTTGCTACCGAGCAACTCTTTGTTGTTGTACTCCCCCTTATCCCAACACTTTATACAAAAAATATTCGTCCGGCAACACTTCAAAAGCTCTACCTTCGTTGAGTTTACTAGTTGTTTTGACATTCGCAACGAGTAAATTCACGACCGTACCAATTATGAGCTTTACCACGTAGCGCAACTACCAGCTGATCGCTCACACTTTGCACACACCCCCAAACCTCACTAATGTCCTTATTATGGAAATCTTAGGGAACTTGAAGCTAAATTATTAAACGGACATAATATGTTATACTTTTGTAATACATATCTCTCGGACACCTTAACTGCAGTAACTGAATGAAAATCTTTGCTTTGATTTCTTGCAAAAAAAAAAATAAATGTTAATTATTAAATAAATTATTAAGTAAATTATTAAATGTTAATTAATAATAATTATAATTAGATTATTGGGAAGTTACCGCGTAACTAGCGCCATGGTGGCCTTTCTTATGCCCAGATACCACCACTGTTTGACCGGCAAATGCTGAAGCTGTGTCGCGCTACATGACGAGCGGTCCCTATTAAGCCGTTAAGACTTCCCAACGAAAACATTATGCCAGCCCAACGCGGGGAACACCCACCCCTGACACAGTCTCCTGCTCCGAGAGTTACGCCGGGCATATGCAGCAAAAATAATGCAACCATAAACGATCAGTGGGAGTTTACGGGAAGTATTTTGGTTATAATTTTGCATGAGGATTTTACTTTTTGGTTTCTCCTCTTTATGCTTGGGTTCGCTGAGCACGAGACATACGTGCCTCTCCGGACGACTTGACCCTCACCGCCGGAGACGCATCAACGCATATGGTAAATTATTGCTTGAGGTCTTTCGCATGCCAAGCACCCAAACTACGCCCAGACATGTTTTCTAAAAGGTACATATTCTTCCCCAGTGCTTTTGTAATCCTACACTTCGTGAATTTTTTGCAGAACTTTGCATTTACATTGTTTTTAAAGTCGCTTAACACGAAGTTCCTCTTGTAATCCTCCTGTCCGGGTATAAATCTAACTTCGCGAATGCTCTTGTTGTAACGCGTCGCGTTTGTTTTATATGCCTCGTGCATATTTTCTTTGATTTTCTCCCGCATTATCTTCATCTTGTCGCCGTTATTTAACGGAAGAATTTCGTTATCGTCCAGGGCGCTCAGTTTTTGAGCCAATGCATAGTCGGCGCCACTGGTAAACATATTCATTCCGAATAAGGCAAAGTAGGGTGACACACCAGTTGCGGAGCGTATTGCGCTACGCAGCGCACACTCAATTTCTGGCAAATACAAGTCCCAATCTCGATGGTCCGTCTTCAAATATGAGCGGATTGCGGACAAAACCGATTGGTTGACTCGTTCCGCAGCATTTGACTGTGGAGAATAAAACGCGGGTTTCAGGTGCTTGATACTATATGTCTCCACCATTTTGCCAAACTGTTTTGAGGTGAACTGCTTGCCATTATCGGAATGAATTGTTTCCGGCACGCCGAACTTGTAAAATATTTCCTCAGTAAGAAATTTCACGACATTAGCCGTTGTTGCTTCCCGCATGGCCTTTAAAAATGTAAATTTAGTAAAATGATCTACTACGATAAATATAAATGTATTTCCTCTCTTTGACCTGGGGTATTTTCCAAGGAAGTCAATGTAAATTTTTTGAAACGGTCTTTCTGTGACTACTTCGGATGCTATCCCTGGTTTCAAAATAGTATTGCTAGGCTTACTTTCCTTGCAGACCCTGCAGTCACGAACGAAATTTCGGACTTGCACCACCATATTCGGCCAGTAATACATACGCCGTAAGCGATGTAAAGTTTTGGTCATTCCTCCGTGTGCAGCTGTCTCAGAACTATGAGCATTTTCGATCAATGTCGATGTCAATGCTGACGGTACCCACAACTTCCATTCACTTTCTTCTAATTCTATGTCTTTTACTAACGCCCTTTTAAAAACAAACCCATCTTCCACTTTTAAGTCGGGGAATCGCTCCGCATTTCCCTCAATTGTGTTTATCAAACTTCGGTACTCTGTAGACTCAAATTCTAACGTATCTATCCCGGCTATTAGAGATTGTGATATGTCTTCGATACAACGGGACAACGTATCGGCAACTACATTCTCTGACCCTTTCCTATGCTCAATCTCAAAGTTGAATGCTTGCAGATGCAATGACCATCTCGCTAACCTTCCGTTCAAATCCTTTAGAGACATTAGCCACTTAAGACTGGCATGATCAGTCACTACTGTAAATGGCATTAGCTAAATATACGGGCGAAACTTTTTCACTGCCATCACCGCCGCGAAGCATTCTTTTTCAGTCGTGCTGTATTTGCGTTGGCAGTCGTTTAGCTTCTGCGAGAAGTATGCAATGGGATTTTCAGCACCATCATCTGCTTTTTGATAGAGCACCGCTCCAACACCATAGTCAGAAGCGTCACACTGGACCCAAAAACGCTTTGCAAAATCGGGGTGATTTAGAACAGGAGCGCTCGTAAGAGCTTTCTTTAATTCGTTAAAGGACTCTGCTGCTTCTGGCGTTATTTCAAATTTGCTCGATTTTTTTAACATGTCGGTCAATGGTGCAGCCAGCGCTGAAAAATCCTTGATGAAACGCCTGTACCACCCTGCTGTTCCTGAAAAACTTCTGACCTGTTTTACAGTTTTAGGTAATGGAATATTCAAAATCGCCTTTACTTTCTCAGGGTCTGTTTTCAGCATTCCCCCGCCTACAATATATCCCAGATAGGGTAATTCTTTAAAACAAAACATGGATTTTTTTAAACCTATCGTTAGTACCGCTTCTTTGAGGCAGACGGCCACTTCTTGTAACGTTCGCATATGCGAATCGAAGTCTGGGGCAATGATAAGCAAGTCGTCCAAATATATAAACACGCTGGACTTCAATTTCTGTGGTATAACGCGGTCCATTAATCGGCACAACCGTTGCGCTGCATTGCATAAGCCAAATGGCATAACTACGAACTGGTATAAGGGACGTCCCGGGACGGTAAAAGCAGTATATGGTTTGTACTTTTCCTCGAGTTCTATCTGCCAGAAGGCGAACTTCAGGTCTACGCTACTGATGTAATGTGTATCATCCAGGCGACTGATAATTCATTCGATGTTCTGTAGGGGGTATGCATCTTTGACTGTCAAAGCATTCAACTTCCGCGCATCTAAACAAAATCGGGTTTTCCCAGGTTTACGCACGACAGTCGTTCTATTGCTCCAAGGACTTTCACTCTCTTCTATAACTCCTAACTCTAACATTTTATCAATTTCCTCATAAAATATAGATTGCATCGCGGGAGATAAAGGGTAATGGCGATCTTTAACTGGCACTGCATCCTCTACGAGCTGAATAGAATGTTTCTCAAGACGAGTTCGACCTAATCCGTGTTGCTCAAAAGTTTTAAAGCTTTCTTTGACTTGTTGCAACCGTTGTTGTTGTTCTGCCGTCAACTCATGCAGTACACGCCGTTCATTCTTATCCTCTTCTGCCACCATCTGCTGCTCTAATCTAACCAAATCAATTTCTTCTACGTCAATTACGTTTGGAGCTAGGTGGAAAATCCGCCAAAAGTCAATCCCGAGATAAATGTTCTGTTCCAGGTATGGGCATAAGTAAAATGTTATAATATTTTCTAAATCTTTGTATTTTACAGTTAAAGTGATCTTTCCTAACACCGTATGAGCACCTCCACCTGCAGTTGTGACGCTTGATATAAACTTTTCGATTGGTGCGCCTAATTCCTCCACGAACTCGCGACATCCTCGTCCTAAAATGCTAACGGAAGCCCCCGTATCCAAAAGTCCGCGTACCTTCCTACCCTTGATTTCTATATCCACGTATACTCGCGGGTCAACTCGATCTGCCCTTTTGACAGTAGCTACTACTTCTCGTCGGAGTCGTTTTCGTCGTCGAAAACGTTCTCTTGCTTTTTGTATTCTGCGCGAAACCATCCTACGACCTCGCAGTACACTCTCGGCAAAGATTCGTTCGCGCGCTTCAAGGTACTTTCTCATGCGCTCTTCCAGCGAGAGCATAACTGGGCGGTATAGGGTACTTTTGTTAGAACTGGCCTGTAGCGCGGTATTTTTGATTATTTTCGCATTTCCCGCTGGTTGTTCATTCCGGACCACGAAATTTCCTACGTCTAATGGTGTGTTGGTTGACGCATCTATACATGCGGGAACTGTGTGGAGCGCGATACCCCCGCTGTCATCGCGTTCCGATTCGCGTTTCCCGCTGGATTGCATACCGGACATTTGGGTGTAATTACATCCACCTTACCACATTTAAAACAAAATATCCTTCGGTGTAGTGACATTCATTCTGTGAACATATGCCCCTCGAGTCCACAATTCCAACATACATTTTTACGGGTTGATTGATCGCGCGATGATGGATGTTTTGTTACTCGCTGATAGCGGAGCTCTTCCACAGAGACTTGACCCTCATCTCTGGGAGACTCCTGCTCATCAGCCTGCGTATGTACGACCTCATTCACTTGGTATTGGCGGGGCATGAATCCACTTGGTTGCATCCGTTCCCGATTCCGAGGGAAACATCGTTCCACTTCTTTACACTGCATCGTCAGCTGCTCCACGGAGTATATCGCGATGGGATACACTAGTTTCGCTAAGGATTCCCGCAAATTCCCTTTTATAAGACGGACCATTTCGTATTCGGGTATGGGACTTCTCAACCGAGATCGAAGTATACCGATGGCATGGAAATACTCATCGATTGTCTCGCCTGGCCTTTACTTACGTTCATTGATTTCTCGCATTACCTCATAATCCGTCAACTGAGAAGCGAACTGGCGCTGCAATGCAAACTGTAAAGTCTGCCAATCTACATTTCGGTTTGTACGAATGTACAACCAGTACCATTCTCGCGCTTCGCCTATCAAAAGACGGTGAAAATCCCGTAAAATATCTCCCCACGAGCACCCATACTTTTCCTTCATATATTCGAGTCTAAACAAAAAATCCTCTACAGACATGGCATCGCGGTGGCCTTGATAACTAATCCCCCACTTCTCTATCTTCAAATCTGACCTATTTACCACGTTCTTATTTTGATTGTCAGACGGAGAGCTATCCGGGACGGAATGATGGCTCGCTGCTTGTGCGCCTTGTATTTGACGATGTTGTAGTTGTGCATTACGCCGGCAAAGGACCCGCCGCAGGCCTTATAGGGACATGCTTTTGTAAATTGACCGGGTTTTGTACATTGGCATGGTTGCTGGCATTTTCATTGACACCTTCATTTTCGAGTACTGACCTCCTTGATTCCATGGATTCGCTACTGACATTATGCTTCCTCCTTTTATACGATACACGAGCCCTATTCCTTTGACCGGTTGATCCCATTTCGCCAATTAAATTATTCATGGTTTTCATCATTTCCTGCACTCCTATTCGCATTTCTCCCAACAGGGCCTCTTTCGCTTCACCCATCATTTCCCTAACCAAAGGAGCAACTTCGTCGCGTAAGCTATGAGGGATTGGCCGATGAGCTGTTGCATTATTTGCGAAATTATGGAACGGAGGAGGACGAGGAAAATACAAAAAGGGTGGCCGTAGTAGCCCTGATTGGGTAACCTGAGCTCCTGTATTTTGCTTAGGTACCGCCCGTGTATTACTGCCTACCGCAGGTGTCATACTTTTAACACCTTCATTCTCCCTATTTCCCGGAGTTACATTCCCACTACTCTTCGATCCGACAATTCTATCCGATAAATCAATAAAGGCTGGGTCATCTCCCATCGATAGTTTAGCATTTTGTTCATTGCCTGCCATGGCGGCACTTTTTATTTTGCCTCGGGTATTACAGGCTGGTGTATCGTTCATAAAAAGTTGGATTTCCGAGTATCAAAAAAAAAAAAATATATAAAAAAAATTATAAAAACCGTAGTCTCAGGAAACTCGTGTTAAAATATAAACTTTTATAAGAATATAAACTTGTATAAGACCTAGTATACCTACGTACATAAAACGACAAAAAAAAAAATTAAAAATTAAAATATTTCCAAAAAAGTTTCAAATATGCTTTAAGAAAAACTCTTGTGGATTAAAAATATTCTATGCTGTGCTAATTTTCGGGAGTTCCGATGGCATGATTCCCAAAGAGGTTTTTTTTTTTCCAACGAAGGGTTTGGAGCATAGTTTATCGTTCCTGTGTTTACTAGGGTGTGGGCTATTTATTAGATAAAAACAAAAAAATGTATATAAAAAAAAACTTTAGGCTTCACAACCTCTAATGTTATTAACTGGTTGCGGTCACTAAATGTGATATAAGTGCGTGGAGCAACAAAAATTTTATTTTCAAATTCGGTCTCCTTTCACTTAACTGTGCTGAACTGATCTATGTAATTCCGAAAGAGCAAGATTTTGAAAACTACATCTGTATTGTATTGTGGCGGTGCAAATAGGTCAATATAATAATCGATAACTATGCCACCGAATGGCTATTGAATCGGGGACCGATGAACTGACTCCTGACGTACTAGTGCAGTTGAACTTTGTAACAAAATACCTAAGCAAGTCACCTCGCTCGCCAAGGAAGACCGCTTCCGACCCTTTTACGATGAATGATTTTAATGTACAAAAAGTTTAAATAAATTATTTTTTTAAACATGATTTTAACAGAATCAAACGATTCGACAACAATTTTGTTATCCTATTAACGCATGTTAGGATTTTTTTTACTGATCTTGAGTGGGCACCAATTTAAACCTTTTGCCGCGCGAATATTTATTAAAAAAACAATACCAAATGACATATTCCTACATATCCATATGTAACTATATGTCCTTTTCCTGTCTTTTAGTTTGGGCGCCATATAAATATATGCCACGTACACGAACATTTTTGGCCCCTGGTTGACCACTGCCCGTTGTATACTGAGCTAGCCAGGGTTCAACCAGGGGCCAAAAATGTTCGTGTACGTGACAAGTATAATCCAGCCTCATACATACATTTTTTCACAGAAATATAAATAATGGAAACAACACAGTATAAATGGGTGAAAAGAAAAACGAAAGCGAAAGCCATGAGAACACAATTGGATGTGTTGAAAAATAGAGCCATTGCTCGTGTTTTTGATTTGTAAAATGTGAGAATTTTTCTTTGTAATTTCACACAGCTAAAACTACAATTTGAGTACACCGGCTGTGTACCCATAAGTTACATTTTACTCTATGAAAAAATGTGTACAAACTTTCTATTTGGTGAAAATTTTCCGATTGAGCTACGCCAAATAATATGTGAAATTTTCTACAACATTCACCTGATTGATTTTTTGTTACATGTTTTATTCTCACTTTTTTTCACGTGTTTTCTTTTTTGCAGGTGTCAAAATTTTACCACGCCTGATAAGCTAATGATAATTCTGACCTTCCAATTCTCAAGTGTCAAAATCTTTATTCGGTCTGTCAAAGTTTCAGTTTTTAACGCATTTGGCGCTGTGCACATCATTTTTCATCTGAGCAAAAAGTTGCTGATTAGCACACAGCCAAAGCCACATTTTTTAATAACTGATTTAGCCCAAAAGTATCCTAAGGCTCACTAAGGAACACTCTCAAAAAATTGACTGCACAAATATATCGATTTTTCGAAAATATTAACTATTCTGTACTGCTACAGGCTCAATATTATTGAAGGTACTTATTTGAATGCAAAACGTTCAATATTTTTACATAAGCAATTTAGTATATGGCGTCGCTTTGATGCAAACCTTTTTCTACAAGTATTTTTTTCGAGCGCAATAATATTAATCAATTCTTATTATGCAAACTTTTTAAATGATGTTATTTGGGATTTAGACAAAATATTCCTTTTGCGTTATCCAAAATTGAGACTAGCCTCTCAACCGGTTTTGGAAATTTTGCTTAAATATAATGCCGTGTAGTCATAGTCATAGTAAAATAGATCTTAAATTCAGTTGCAGCATTTTTGAAAGACAGCTCATAGGAAATTTTGTCAAAAATCCGTAACTAAATTTAAAACCTTTATTATTTTGACTATGACTATGCGCCAATAAAAATATGAAACCTTTAAAATTTTTCGATTTCACACATGACATGAAATACCATTTTTTGTGCTTGTTAGAGGCAATATCTATAAAGATATTTAGGAATAACTAAATATTATTGCTGATGTACATGATATGCAACTTGTCTATAAATTATTTTAAAAATTCTGAACTGTAGTAAAACGGGCATTCAACATATTCAGAAAGTCAATTCAGATTTCGTACTAATAGTAATGAGTTTAAGTTTTAGAACTAAATATTAAGTTAGGATAGGTTGGGTAGCAGCTTTCAAATTAAAGGTCAGCTGACTTGAACACACATTTCGGTCTATTTCGATTGAGTTTCATCCAATCTACTGAGGTGGCCGTTTACTGCACCTATCAGCCCAGAAATCATTAAAATCCAAATCTAGTTCCCAATCATGGTTAAATTGTTACGATTCTGCCTTGCGGTAGTGAGTCACGGCGGTATGCAGGCATGCTTGTTAGCCCACGCTAGATCGTCGGATGGGGAGGTCTTTTCCACCGGCCTCACCTGCAGTACTCGTAAACAAATTATGTGTAAGTCATGCCTAGGCTTGTGGAAGGTGATAGCGTGAAAGGAAGCGAAAAGAAAGATAGGAAAGAAGAGGCCCGTCTAGGTCAGGTGGAGTCTGCCCTCCCACTTCTACGTAGTGTACGTAGCCTTGGGATCCGCTAAGACTCCGTATACCGAGCGAAGCCCCCTTTGCCTGACACTTGTCCGTCCGTTAATTGTCCACTACGTCCCTGGTCAACCTAACATCCTGTCTCTACATCTGTCTGCACACCCACGTCCCCTCCTACGCCCTTGTGCAACGCCCACACCAAACAACAGGGTATCTTACCTACGCATCATGGTATCTTACCCCGTTAATAAAAAAAAAGGTAGAAATCCAAAAAAGCAGAACCAAAGTTATTCCTTCAAAACGTTATAAACATATTCACATTCCTTTATTTAATTCAGATGTTAACCTACTCTTATATCTACCCATATATATATTAATAATTTTCTTATACTAACTCCTCGTTCAAAAATAAACAGCAGTTGGCATATCTGCACTTAGGCCTGCCATGTGCAAAGAAGAAAAGAAAAGGTGAAACTACCTTACAAGTTAATTTCAAAACAAATCCATAAAAAATTTATATTAAACTTTTGTAAGTGGTAGAAACTTAAATACGTGAGGCTTCAATTCAACAAAATTAATCGATCTTAGTAGATATGCAGTTACAGAGTCTATCATAAAACTATAAAAATAAAATAATTATACAAGTAAAAAAATAAAATCCAATCATAACTCCGTTTATTTTTCGGTAGTGGTTCTAGTTCAATGGCCGCCGCTGTTGGGTATTTAATCCCCAAACTAATCCCTCTCTTAATATTCCAACAGGCAGCAAAAAAAACATATGATAAGAAAAACATGCAAAATAAAATATCTATGTAAAATTGTATGTATATGTATATACTTAATTATGGGTATTATATTTATGTGCTAGCACTTACCGGTTTATCCCACGATGAGGCGCCGCATCTAGGAGAGCAGTGCTAAAATTTTATATATATATATCCATACATATGTACATAAAGAAGACTTATTAAAAGGAAAGCTAAGTGAATAATCTGATTTCCAATGCCTAACGTTGGCTGGATCTCAGAGAGGAGTTATTTTAGAAGCACTTCCGCCTTTAGTAATGCGGTTGTGGGCTGGATTACAAAAGCCAATTCTATTTCGGGCTTTACGGCGGTCAGAAAAATTGTTTAAAATGAGGAAACAAGGAAGAAAAAACCCCAAAATGGGGTTAAAAGTGCACAGAAGGTGAAGTGAAAAAAAATTATTGAGTGCCTTGTGACGGGGAAGATCTGGTTCGTTCAACCGGACCTAAGTACGGATTATAGGTGGGTCAAAGAAGAAAAAAAAACAAACAAATGAAGAAGAGGGAGTTGGGAAATCAAAATTTCCGATTACCTCAATCGAAATCTTCCTCCTTCCTGTTTTTCCTTTTTTTTTGTTTTTGTTTTTGAAATATATTGATTTGACCAAAAGAAACACAAACAGAATGTAAAAAAAAAAAATCAAAAGCTAAAAAATGAGTGCAGAGAAAGTTAATCTGTGAACAAACAAAAAAAAAAAAACGCCGTGAATTATTAAAAAGTTTAACCAAAGAAAAAACGTTTTACCTGGAATTCCCCCAAGGAGGGTTAGCCTAACAAGAAAAATTCGCTGTTATGTATGTACATAAGGTTATCAAACAGTCTTAATATAAATTTATGTATATGTAAATGGTTCGCGCCAGTCTTCTCTCCGTGTGTTTGTTGTTGTTGTCGCTGGGCTGATGCTGTGCTCTGGCCTCGTTGGTCTGGTGCTTAAGTACTACTTTATTGGTATCGTCGGTGTCGTTCTCCAAATAACATAGCTTTAGGGGGGTATAAATATGCTGCAATTGTTTATTGCCTCCAGGCAGTTCAGCTGCAGGAACCTCTCGAATGCTTATTAGTTTAACGGCCTTTCGTTGAGGCCCAGGAATACTCCTGCCGCGTGAGGATCTGAAATAGACAACGTATATTACCATCTACCATTGGCTTTGATTTTACAACTTATAATTATTTTATATAGATTTTATTCACTTTCAGTTTATCTCATTTACTTAAAAATGTTTTGTTCACTTTATTACTAGCCTTCGCTTACATTTTAAATTATTTTATTAAATTAATTTTTAGGTTTTATTTAAATTTGAATTTATTTTATTAAATTTATTTTTAGGTTTTATTTAAATTCTAAATTATTTTATTAAATTTATTTTTAGGTTTTAAATTATGAATTTTTTGGCGACCTTTTATTTTTAAATATGTATATATAGCTGGCTTTAGGTCCGTGTTTTATAATTGAAGAATTAAAAAAAATTCATAATTTATATAGACGGAAGGCACGCCGCAGGCATAAACAACCAAACATGGGATATGCTACAATAAAAAACAACAACAAAAACGCCAAAGAAACAATCAACAAACTGCAGTTTACATCTAAAAAATTGGTAAAAATAAAATCAAGTATTAAGTTTCTATTAAAATGTAGGAAATCAAAAATTATTCCGAATTTTATAAAAAACTCCACTAGATGTAAGAATTTATTTGTATCTGACTTGGACAAGCACTCGGACATAGATAAAATGTTACACAGACATACACACTTTTTCCTTACAAAAGTCTTAAGCTTACTTATAAAACAAAAACACTACATATTGCAACGATTAAATCAACAAAGAGAACAATTAACCAACAAATTAAAAATACAATTGAGTGAAAAAGATTTCAAAGAATTACTGGATAGCGAGAGTAATGTCACTAATAAAACCACAACAACTTTAAAGAAACGTCAGGAGCTGAAATATGAGAAAATTAGAGCGAAACGAAATGAAGTATTCACCAACAACACCAAGCATAAAGAGTGGTTTGTAAACAAAACCAAATTGGAATTCCCGCCAGATATTCAAGCATTGCTAGCAAAGGGGCCGAAGTTCGGACTACCTGTAGATAACAAGAATTTCCCTCTCTTTAAATATATAGCAGACGGCGAAGATTTGGTACAAAGCATAAAAAGCAAAGATCAACAGGAGGAAGCTCGCACAAAACTCTCTTTGTTAATATCAAATCATGCAACAACAAACAAACATTGTACAATAGACAATGCAATTTTAGATACAGTGGAGCAAACTAAGAAATTCCTGAATGAAAATAAAAACATTAGAATTTTAACATCCGACAAAGGGAATAAAACGGTGGCAATGGAAATTGAAGAGTATAATAAGAAAATGGAAGATATATTAATGGATCTAACAACATATAGAGTTCAGAGACAGGATCCAACATCACGTTTACAAAACAAGAATAATGCACTAGTAGAAAAACTTTTCAACATGGAAATAATCACAAAGATGGAGAGAAAAAGAATGATAACAACCACCGCACAGCCACCCAGAATCTACGGCCTCCCGAAGATTCATAAGGAAGGAACTCCATTAAGGCCAATATGCTCAGCAATTGGGTCACCTTCTTACACACTGTCCAAATATATGGCAGACATTTTAAAAAACGTAACGGCGAGTTCTACGTACAATATTAAAAACACAATTGAGTTTAAAGAAAGAGTAAACAATACATACATATACGAAGATGAAAAGCTTATTTCCTTTGATGTAGTTTCGCTTTTCCCTAGCATCCCGATACAATTGGCACTTGAAATAATACAAGAGAAATGGAATACAATTAAAGAATACACAAAGATACCAAAAACGCTGTTCATGGAAATAATTAAATTCTGCATTCAAGAGAGCAGATATTTCAAATTCAATGATACTATCTATACGCAACTAAAAGGAATGCCGATGGGTGCACCCACATCCCCAATAATAGCGGATATAGTTATGGAAAAATTATTAGATGATACTATGCTGAAGTTGCGACATAAACCAAGAATACTTACCAAATACGTCGACGACCTATTCGCGATAATAAAAGAAAATGAAATACAAAACACACTTGACACACTAAACACTTTTGACAAAAATATAAAATTTAGTATAGAACTAGAGAACGACGAGGAATTACCATACCTGGACTCCATAATAAACAGACGAGGAAATCAATTAAAACTAAAGTGGTATCAAAAGCCTACAGCATCAGGACGAATTATAAACTTTAATTCAAAACATCCGAAAACAATGATTATGAATACAGCAAAGGGCTGTATACGGAAAATGTTGCAGACTTCAGATGAAGTATACCACAAAGAAGTTAAAAAAGAAATTTTCACATTACTAAGAAACAATGATTTTCCGAAAAAAACCATAAAAACTTTATTAAGAAAAACCAAAAATTTAAATAGACCAAAAACTCCCGATAAACCCATTATTTTCAAGTCGGTGGCTTATGTACCGCGGCTATCAGAACGTTTAGCAAAATCTGACTGCTATGATAAAGAAACTACAAAAATTGCGCATAAACCTACGAACACTTTAAAAAACATATTTAACAAAACAAAATCGAAAATACCAATAATGGAAAAAAATAATGTAGTTTACAAGATACCATGTAAAGGCAATAGCGATGAAACGTGCAATAATATATATATAGGTACTACAAAGTCCAAACTCAAAACGAGAATTTCACAGCATAAGTCTGATTTTAAATTTTGCCATCAAGTTAATAATCAAAAAACAGCACTCATGGCCCACTGTGCAGACAGCGGCCACACACCAAACTTTGATGAGACTAAAATACTGCAACAGGAACAACACTATAACAAACGCTTCACACTAGAAATGTTACACATTATTAATATTCCGACTAACACACGACTGAACTATAAGAGCGACGTAGATCACAGCGCACATATCTACAAACACCTGCTCACTAAAAAACAGTACCATACTCCACGTCGGACAAAGCAGACGTGTTAATAAAAGTATGTATTTATGTGAAATGTAAAATGCTAAATTTGTTTATTGTTATTTTTATTATTTTTGTTAGTTGCTACATACAATCCTGAAGATGATTGCCGTTGAGCAATCGAAATATATCGATTTAAAAGAAGAATCAAAGGGTATTTTTTAATTCTTCAATTATAAAACACGGACCTAAAGCCAGCTATATATACATATTTTTAGGTTTTATTTAAATTCTAAATTACTTTATTAAATTTATGTTTAGGTGTTATATAAATTAGAATTTATTTTATTAAATTTAATTTTTAGGTTTTATTTCAATTTTAAATTATTTCGTTAGATTTATTTTTAGGTTTTATTTAAATTTGAATTTATTTTATTAAATTAAATTTTTAGGTTTTATTTAAATTTTAAATTATTTTATTAGATTTATTTTTGGTTTTATTTAAATTTGAATTTATTTTATTAAATTAAATTTTTAGGTTTTATTTAAATTTTAAATTATTTTATTAAATTTATTTTTAGGTTTTATTTAAATTCTAAATTATTTTATTAAATTTAGGTTTTGGTGTTATATAAATTTGAATTTATTTTATTAAATTAAATTTTTATGTTTTATTTTAATTTTAAATTATTTTATTAAATTTATTTTAAGGTTTTATTTACATTCTAAATTATTTTATTAAATTTATGTTTAGGTTTTATTTAAATTTGAATTTATTTTATTAAATTAAATTTTTAGGTTTTTTTTTAAATTTTAAATTATTTTATTAAATTTATTTTTAGGTTTTATTTAAATTTGAAATTATTTAAAAATGGGATTTTATTTAAAAATAAAAAGGAGGGAAATAGGAATTTATATAAAAACACAACGGGAATACACTTCTCTTTTTTTTTTCTTACCTCAGCGGCGGCAGGTTGCTTGAGTGTCCTTTGGCTGGTGTACCGGTGGCCGGAACCGTAACTCTAGCTGGTTATGGCAAAAAAATATCACTTTGTTTTTTTTTTTTATTTTTATTTTTGTGTTGAACACTTTGAATAATGATCCAAAGTCCCATTTCGGTTAGTGAACGAAGCCCCTGAAAAGTGCCACGAAATCTTTCCTTCGCCATATTTTCACTCAACAGACGAAGAAAGTACGCACACACCCTTACCGCAAGACGTTACCTACAGATGCATGTTTAACGAGGCATAACCGAACAAACCACAAGCTATACACAGATTAGAACGGCCAAAGGAGAAATTGCTTTCGCGCGCATACACCCATACATGCACATAAAGTATATCAGATGATTTGAGCGTTCGACGTGGCTTAAAAATGTTTGACGTAGATATGCATGGTTCGACATAATCGGAAGTGCTTGAAGTTTGACCGTAAATATGTTGCGCGCAACCAAAGCGTATGCATGGTTGTATATATGTATACATCACTTTTTGCCGTAATGCCACAGTGCCACAGGCTGTCGTTACAGGCTCGCGGCCGTCGATGTTGCCTGCAACTTGGAATGTGCGCGTAAAAACGGTTTCCTAACGCAGCCTGTAAGCTTATCATTTTACCTAACGTGTGGCTTCGACCCATGCCCTAGAGCCGGGCTTCGTCGTTTCCTTTCATACGGTCTGCTGAGCGACGCCCCTGCTTTACTTCTTTGGTATTCATGCTCGACTACTTGCTATAAAACAGACTAGTTCTTTAGGTAAGTATATCACAGATGGTTAACTGTCGCTAAATTAAAATACATAATACTGAAGGGAGATTGATAAAAGTGAAAACAACCGAACATGAAGTGGGAATACACCAGCATACGTAAGATACAAACATCACAAAAATAATGAAAAGAAAAATTAAATAAATAAGTAGAACAAAATAGCTTGGGATAGGTAGTCAATAAGATAGCGTCACATAGGTATACACATAATACTACGTCAATCAATAATTTCATAAATAACTACATTGACGTTACTTTACAATTAATTCCTGCGGTTGCAGTTCGTCGAGATAAGTGTCCATGTTGTTACTGACAAAACGCACAAACATTTTATTAAACACATATATGCACTAAACACCTATCTAAACAGCGAACATATCTTTAGCATGGTATATTCCGATTTTCTTGCCAGTAGTGTCACCAAGCTCATACATGGAGTTCCCTATCGAGCGCAACACCACGCACCTGACCTGTTTTGGTGCAAGTTTGGCGTTGTAATGGTCCACTTGCGAGCTTTGCTATAAATTTCGGCGATATACCACTTGTCCTATCTGAAACCTTACTTCTCTACCCCTAGTATCATAAGCTTTTCGACTTCTTTCATGTGCTAGCTTTAGTTCCTTCATGATTTTTTCCCGGATGAGTTGCAATCGGTCTGTCCCTGCCTCCACTTGAAAATCTGCGTCCTTGACGGAATGAAGTCGTCGACAAATTTCGTAGGACGCCCCGTGTTGCATCATGGGCATTCCGAATGTGGCATAATACGGTGAACAGTTGATAGAGGCGTGCTCTGCGCTACGGAGCGCAAACGCTGTGTCGCTGATGTATTTTTCCCAATTGCGTTGATTTTTGTTTATGTATGACCTTATGATTTGCAGCACCGACCGGTTAACACTTTCGGCTGCATTTCCCTGCGGCGAATAGAAGGCTGTTCTAATATGTTTTGTTCCATATTTTTCTAAAAACTCCAAAAATAGCATTGATACAAATTGTTTTCCATTATCCGAGTGAAGGTACTCAGGGACACCGAATACATGAAAGACGTCGCGCTCTAGAAATTTTATAACTTCCGCTGAAGTCGCCTTCTTCATGGGTTTCAGAAACACAAATTTCGAAAAGTGGTCAAGACATATAAATACATAAACATTACCATCACACGTACGCGGGTATGGACCCATAAAATCTATAAATACACGTTGAAACGGCCGTTCGGTGATGTGCTGTTTTCCCATCATTGGCTTATGAAAATTATTAAGATTTTTATTCCCCTTACAAATATCACATTCTTTAACAAATTTTTGTATATCAGTCACCATCCCTGGCCAGTAGTATTTCTCGCGGATTCGTGCCAGGGTTTTGTGGATACCTCCGTGGCCAACAGATGGCGAACTGTGGGCGCCTTCCACTAACCCCGCTCTCAATCCCGACGGAACCAAGAGTTTCCACGTCTGGTCCGATTGGAGTCCGTCTCCCCGGTCAAATTGCATTCGTCGATAAACGTAACCGTCCGAGGTACACAGGTCAGGCAGTCTGTCTTTGTTTCCGTCAACAATCTGTATAAGTTCCAAGTATTCGTCCGATTTAAAGCAAGGTGAGTCCAGGCAGACTTCGACATTCCTTTCACCCAGGCTTAGTTCCTCCATATTCATCCTCGACAAGGTGTCGGGCACTACATTTTGCGAACCTTTCCGGTGTTGGATGTCGAAGTCATACCCTTGAAGTTTTAGGCTCCATCGTGCCAGTCTGCCTGAAAAGTCCTTTTGGTTCATCAGCCACTTAAGGCTGGCATGTTCAGTAATTATGGTGAACGGAAGTCCTTCTACGTAGGGTCTGAATCATTTTACACTAACGATAGTAGCATAACACTCAAGTTCGGTGATGCTATAATTGTTTTGAGCTTTATTGAGCATAGCGGAAACCTATGCTATGGGTCGTTCGATGCCGTCCTCGTCTAATTGAAACAAAACCCCACCCACTCCGTCCGTCGACGCGTCACATTGGATGTAAGAATGTTTAGAAAAGTCCGGATGCGTCAGTACAGGGGCAGTAATCAGGCTTTCTTTTAGTTGGGCAAAGGACTTTCGTGTGTCTTCGGTCATTGTAAATCGCTTAATCTTGTCCTTTTGAAGGCAGTCGTGCAGCGGCGCTACGATTGTCGCATAGTCCTGGATAAATCTTCGGTACCAGCCGGACATCCCGAGGAACCGTCGTAATTGTTGGCATCAGTACGAATGCATCCGTCTCTAACTACATATCCTAGGTATCGGACCTCCTTATAGCAAAACTTGCTTTTCTCGACATTAATTGTTAGTTTTGCTTCTCGCAAACACCGAGCGACCTTTTCTAACAAAGACAAATGAGACAAGAAATCCTCAGAACACACTCACAAATCGTCTAAATACACAAAAACATATTCACGTAAAGAGGCGGGTATAACTTTGTCCATTAACCTGCAAATTCTTTGTGCAGCATTGCAAAGACCGAAGGGCATCACAGTAAAATGGTAAAGGGGTCTTCCTGGCGCAGTAAAAGCGGTCTTTTCCCTGGACTTTTGCTCCAGTGGTATTTGCCAAAATGCATCTTTAAGATCTATCGCGGAAATAAAACGTGTGTTTTGCAAACGACTAAGAATCCCGTCGATGTGGGGAAGAGGGTATGCGTCCTTCACCGTGCGTTCATTAACTTTTCTCGCATCTAGACAGAGCCTATTTTTTGTTCCTTTAATTACTAACGATATGGGAGAACTCCAACTACTATTACTCTCTTCTATCACTCCCATATCTATCATTCTATCTAATTCCTGGTACACAAGACAGAAGGTGAAGTGAAAAAAAATTATTGAGTGCCTTGTGACGGGGAAGATCTGGTTCGTTCAACCGGACCTAAGTACGGATTATAGGTGGGTCAGGAAGAAAAAAAAAACAAAGGAATGAAGAAGGAGGGAGTTGGGAAATCAAAATTTCCGATTACCTCAATCGAAATCTTCCTCCTTCCTGTTTTTCCTTTTTTTTTTGTTTTTGAAATATATTGATTTGACCAAAAGAAACACAAACAGAATGCAAAAAAAAAATCAAAAGCTAAAAAATGGGTGCAGAGAAAGTTAATCTGTGAACAAACAAAAAAAAAAAACCCCGTGAATTATTAAAAAGTTTAACCAAAGAAAAAACGTTTTCCCTGGAATTCCCCCAAGGAGGATTAGCCTAACAAGAGAAATTCGCTGTTATGTATGTACATAAGGTTATCATACAGTCTTAATATAAATTTATTTATATGTAAATGGTTCGCGCCATTCTTCTCTCCGTGTGTTTGTTGTTGTTGTCGCTGGGCTGATGCTGTGCTCTGGCCTCGTGGGTCTGGTGCTTAAGTACTACTTTATTGGTATCGTCGGTGTCGTTCTCCAAATAACATAGCTTTAGGGGGGTATAAATATGCTGCAATTGTTTATTGCCTCCAGGCAGTTCAGCTGCAGGAAACTCTCGAATGCTTATTAGTTTAACGGCCTTTCGTTGAGGCACAGGAATACTCCTGCCGCGTGAGGATCTGAAATAGACAACGTATATTACCATCTACCATTGGCTTTGATTTTACACCTTCTAATTATTTTATATAGATTTTATTCACTTTCAGTTTATCTCATTTACTTAAAAATGTTTTGTTCACTTTATTACTAGCCTTCGCTTACATTTTAAATTATTTTATTAAATTTATTTTTAGGTTTTATTTAAATTCTAAATTATTTTATTAAATTTATGTTTTGGTGTTATATAAATTTGAATTTATTTTATTAAATTAAATTTTTAGGTTTTATTTCAATTTTAAATTATTTTATTAAATTTATTTTAAGGTTTTATTTAAATTCTAAATTATTTTATTAAATTTATGATTAGGTGTTATTTAAATTTGAATTTATTTTATTAAATTAAATTTTTAGGTTTTATTTAAATTTAAAATTATTTTATTAAATTTATTTTTAGGTTTTATTTAAATTTGAAATTATTTAAAAATGGGATTTTATTTAAAAATAAAAAGGAGGGAAATAGAAATTTATATAAAAACACAACGGGAATACACTTCTCTTTTTTTTTCTTACCTCAGCGGCGGCAGGTTGCTTGAGTGTCCTTTGGCTGGTGTACCGGTGGCCGGAACCGTAACTGTAGCGGGTTATGGCAAAAAAATATCACTTTGGGTTTTTTTTTTTTGATTTTTGTAAGTCACTACTGCTGCTGGTCTGCTTTTTGTTGGTTGAGGGCCCCTATTCCTGTTACCCTACTTTCGAAGAAGAAGAAAGTTTAGGCCCTAGTGAGGCTAAACCAGCGCGTTTGCCTAATGAAACGCAAGATGTCGTTTGGGTTTGTAGATTCAAGCTCCGCAAGGCACCCAAAGGAGTGTCTGTGGAGGCATTGGTGCCTGGTTTTTTACAGTGCGGGACAGTGGCACAGATAGTGTTCTACGCTTTCTATCTCCTCCTCGTCCCTACAGCTGCGGCAGAAGTCATTTGTCTGCAAGCACATATAGGCACCGTGAGTGCCCATGAGACAGTGGCCTGTGAGAAGGCCCACTAGTGGGCTTACAGAGATGCGGTTAAACAACATCACCGATTGCGATCTCTTTTCATCCAGCTTAGGCCAGATTTGCTTGGATATACTACATGTAGGTTCCTTGTCCCATCTGGCGTTTGCTTGATACGTGAAAAGAGATCGTAGGCAGTGTTTGCAAGTGTTTAGAGGTGGGCTGGCCCAACCAGCGGAGGTTATTGTTTGCAGGTTGGTGCCTTCCCTAGCTAGCTCATCCGCGGCGCAGTTTCCTGAGATGTCGCAGTGGCCAGGAACCCATATTATGCTTAGGCTGCAATTTTCAGCTAGTTTGTTGAGGGGTTCTCTGCACTTCAATGCCACTAGTGATGAGGTGTAACTGCATTGCAGGGATTTTATGGCAGCTTGGCTGTCAGAGAAAATTGAAATAGAATTGGTCACCTGCAGGATAGCAAGATAGAGGGCTGCTTCACAGATAACTATAAATTCAGCCTGAAAAACATTGCAGTGGTCGGGTAAACGAAAGCTTTCGCTTAGAGTGAGCTTCTCCGAGAATATTCCGCTGCCTACTCTGTTGGTTAGTTTAGAGCCATCTGTAAAAACGGAGATTTCGTGAGACCCGGGCTCCACGCTGTTTGCCCACTCGTTCCTCTCTGGGATTCTTGTGGAAAATTGGTTGTCCTAGCAAGGGGACGATGTTGTATGGCCCAATTTCATGAAGGTTTCGGGGACCTGCTTCAGGATCCGGGTGTGACCAAACCTGCAGTCCCTCCATGGTTCGATAGCGTTGAGCCTTGCCGCGTTGCAGGATTCGCAGTATGTACCATATAGGTCAGTTGGGAGAAGGAATAATATGGTTTCAAGAGCTTTGGTGGGAGTGGAGGGAAGGGCACCGCTGGTAAGCATTGCCGCCCCCCTCTGCACTCTCGTTACTTTGCTCTTGTTAGACTCGATATAGAGTGCCGTCCACCATACGGTGACGGCGTAGAAGAGTATGGGTCTCACCACAGCCGTGTAGATCCAATAGAATATGCGTGGCTGGAGACCCCACCTTTTTCCAATTGCCGACTTACAAGCGTAGAGAGCCATTGTGGTTTTCCTGGATCGTTCTCCACATTTCGCTTCCAGTCAAGCTTCCTGTCTAGAATAACTCCGAGATATTTAACCTCGGTAGAGAGTTTTATTTCCCTCCCATTTAGGGACGGGAGGGTAAATTCCGGTATAATGCGTTTGCGGGTAAAAAGAACCATCTAAATTTTTCACTGCTGATGCTGAGTCCGCATTCCCTAAACCAAGTGTTTGTTAGATTAAGAGCATTTTACAAAAGCTCGCCAAGCACCAGAAGGTGTTTGCCGGTAACTGTCAATGATATGTCGTCAGCATATGCAATGACTTGGCATCCGGTGGGCTGTAGTATAGATAACAGAGCGTTCACTATCAGGTTCCATAGTAAAGGAGAAAGGACGCCCCCTGGGGGGTTCCTCTGTTGGTATACCAAGTGTATATACAAGTGTATGTGTGTATGTATTTTTTTTAATTTGCTTTTTAACCAAGCACTTTGAACCTCGTTCGCCGATTTAAATACAAATATAAACAAAAACTCGATTTTAATTTTAATTTTTTGTTCTATGCAATTATATTTCAAAGAAGAATTTTTTAAAATTTTTTTGTTAATTTGTATTTTTGTATATAGGTATGTGAGTATATAAATTCCTTCACTCAGTTTTCATTTGTTAAATGTATATTTCGAACATCCACTGTGTATATTATTGTTTTAAATTTTGTTGTCACTTGTTTCAAAGGACTTTTTATCACTGCACTGCTTTACTTAAATTTATTTTTTTTTGTTTTTTGATGAACGAAAACGAAAAGCTCGATTTAAATTTAAAGATTTTTGTTATAAATTTAAGGGTGGGCCAAGATTGAACGAAGGCGAGAGGTGCACATGATCGACTAAGCGGGAAAGGAGTGGGTTCAAGCGCGGGGCTGTAAAATGTCGAAGATTATGTGTAGGTCTTACAACCTTAGAATAACAAAGTTGCTTCTATCATTAAAAAGAGAGGGCTTTAGACTCGTGACGGGTATTCTGACTGCACACTGCCTTCTGGCGTCACATGCCTTTAATTTAGGCTTGGTCAGTGATAGCAGATGTAGGAAGTGCGGGTTGGAGGAGGAAACGATCGAGCACGTTCTTTGCTCGTGCACTGCGCTTTCCACGCTAATACTCTAGCTTATAGGAGTGATACAGCTGTGAGATCTAGAAGCAGCAAGTGGCTTAAGTCCTAGAAAGCTTCTAGTATTTGCCAAGAGGACGGAGTTATTTTATAACATAGGTCCTGGTTTTTGAAGGGGTTTTTCAGTTTGGTCGTTAAAACAAACTTCTGGTAACACTACAGACCCAATCAGTCTATGTGAGGTCCTCACAGACCGGCCAGGTCAACCTAACCTAACTTAGGGGTGGACCAAGGATGGCTCGAAGGACCATGAATAAATCACCTGGTCTCTCTTCGCTTCACTCTTCACTTCTTTCTTAAATAAAAGGGGTTTATAGTTTTCGTTTAAACGTTATAAAAATGCAGTTGTTATTTATTATTTAATAATTAAGTAATTAACTTTAACAAATATATTTGAATTTTGTTAAAACTCTAGCAATTGACTTGAAATATTCACTTTGTGCAAACTTAAAGGATTCAATCTAAATATATACAAGTATAGATATCCAAAAGGAGCGCATCCGCGATTGCCGGCTATTGGTTTTAGACTGGCGAATGGATTCTTGTTGTTGACGATGGCGGTCGGCGTTCTTTGGTGCCTTTCCATTCGCCGCATACGGCCGCGCACAAGCATTTCGAACGCCGCCGTCTAAATGGTGATGGCGGCGGCTTAAAAACCTTCATACCAAAAGCAGAAGCGATCATGGAATTCGAAACGGATTTCAATGATCAACCCACAGCTAACCACTCCATAATCTCCCTCAGTATTCAGCAGGGTGAATTTAAGATTATGTGGGAGAAGATAAGATCTGCATATGAAGAAGCTATCTCCTCAACTCAAGGCCTCCAACCAATAGAACTTTCTTTAATTAAAAAGAAATATAAATTGTCATACCAATCGTATGTACGATGCTTGACTGCAATAGGTAAGTTGTCTGACAAGTTATCCAAGGGCACCAAGGAGCCTGAAGCTCCAACTATCCGAATACACAATATACGTCTTCCTCCATGCGATACAGCTGTGTTCATGGGTGACTATTTGTCGTGGCCTAAATTCCGAGATATGTTCACGGCCATTTACATAACGAACAAGGACCTTGCCCGATTGAGAAGCTATTCCATCTTAATCAAAAAACTCAAGGGGAGGCCAACGATATTGTAAGCAATGCACCTGTTACTAATGAAGGTTTGGATATTTCGTGGAAGAGTTTAACTGAAAGGTATGAAAATAAGCGTAGTTTAGTTAAGGCTCAACTCGACACTGTCTTTTGCATAAAGCCCATAGAATCTCATTGAGGTATATCAAGAAAGATTCACAATTAAAATTAAATAATTGTATGACAGTATTAAAGGTTCAAAATATAGATCTGTGTAACGCCCTCTTTGTATACTTATGTGTTGAAAAATTGCCCGAAAGCAGCATGTCGTTTTGGGAACAGTCTTTGGGGAACAAGACAGGAATAGCTAAATGGCAGGAGATGAATACATTTCTTTCTGACCAATTTCTTGCGTTGCAAAACGTGTCTGGCATAGAGGCAATAAGACTTCAAAAAGTTTTAAGCCTCATATTTCAAAACAAAATCCTGAACTCCAACGAAAAGAGGTTGGCATCTTCCAAAGAAGCGTAAAGAAATTTAATTGTAAAATCTGTCACACAAATGAGCATAAACTACACAAATGCACGAAATTCCTTAAACTTTCACCTGATCATAGAGTCGATTTTATTAAGAGCAATAATAGCTGCCTGAATTATTTATCGTCTGGACATTCTGTGTCGAAATGTACAAGCTCATACAACGGCAGCACTTGTCATTCTCGACACATCACGCTCCTACATATACAAAAAAATTAACAAAAGAGAGCAGCGCATGCAAAGCATTCGGATGATGATGTCCCATCAACACCAAAACAGGCAAGGGAGAGACAAAATTCAAAGTCACGTGGGAAGCAAGTCTCGAATGTGTAATCTTGTCATGCGCACACAACCACAGTTGTGCTGCTAGGCACTGCTCATGTTAACATAAATTATAATAATACAAACTTTTCAGCTAGAGCCCTAATTGACTCTGATTCTGGGTGCTCGTTCATCACCGAACGTCTTAAAGGTCAAATTAACCTGCCTTCCAAGAAAGTTCGCGCTCAAGTTTCCGGTATTAACAACTCATTCTCTTCACAAGTCAAAAAATCTTGTTTGATAGAGTTGCGGTCCCTAATTGACCAATTGTTCTCTTTGAACGCAGCGGTCCTTGTCCTGCCTCAACTAACAGGAAATCTTCCAACGTGCCAGATCAATGCGATGACAAAGCAATCACTCCCAGATCTTCAGTTGGCAGATAAAAGATTCTTTGTAAATGATAGAGCTGCAAAAGTATTCGGCATACTCGATATTTTCGATATTTAAGAGGGAGGGTATCGATATATCGCGATATATATCGAATTTTTTGTTATAGTGAAAAGCGCTTACTCAATTTAAAAGCAATATCAGGTATATATCAGACATTTATGTAAATATAATATACACATGTATATATATATGAAATATTGTCTTCATAACTTCGAAACGATCATAAAACACATTCTGCAAAGTTGTCCGCGATGGTAGCTTATACAGCGAAGCGAGGGTATATACAAAGTTATGACATCCTTTGTCATCCACTATGGGAAAAGGTCGAACGTCTGCGGTGGCTAAACCCCAGTAGGGTGCTGGCAAAAGCCTTTTACGTGATGATGGATCTTCATATGTTTTTTCATATAAAAATTAATCTTATTTGGCGAACTATGTGAATCTAAATTTGCAGTTGTATGCGATCGTTCTAGATGTTGAAAAAATTTATTATTATAAATATAACATTTTTTGCAATAGTATTTCTGATTTTGTCGAAATGGGTCCAAATGCTTGACTTTGTACTTCGTAGCTTTTTGGCAACACAATTTTCGTCTTCAAACTCTATGATGTCTTCTGTTGCGTGTATATCTACATATACGAATACATTGTATATATGTGTATATAATATGAAAAAAATAACGTAACTTTCACATTGAACTTTTGTAAGAATTTTTCAATATTCAGAGCCACCATCTTGTTAGGTATTCATCTAAAATAAACACAATGCTGACATAATGTATGTAATTTTATTTATTCATGTTTTATTTGTCTTACCAAAGTTTTAGACGCTGGTAATTCCGCCGCTAGAAAAAGGAATAAGAAATGGGAATAAAGTACTCGATATTTAGAAAAACACGTCGATAATCGCACCACGAACCTGGTATCGATGTATCGATATTTATATCGATACTTTTGCAGATCTAGTAAATGAGCAAGTGGATCAAGTTCTCGGAGGGGACATTTACCTTCAAATCATCCTGAACGGATTGGAGAAGAATGTGCTTGGTACACTCTTAGCACAAGAAACTGTTTTCGGCTGGATTCTTACAGGCCGTGAAGATGCTCAAGAGCGCACAAACCGAATCGTCTCTTATTACAGTTACGTATCATTGGATGAACAACTATCCGCCTTCTGGGAGCTCGAAGAACTCCCCAAAAACAAATGTCTAAATCAAGACGAACAATACTGCTAAGAATTGTATAGAAATACAACCACAAGGGATAATACAGGGAAATATACTGTCTCACTAACATCTAAACGGGAATTTCCATCAAACATCTCTCTAGGACCATCTCTTAAAAGAGCCTGCTCTCAGTTCTTGCAGAACGAGATACGCCCCGCAAAAAATCCTACCCAACAAACGGAGTCCAATCGAGTTCTAACCGAATACGAGGGACTAGGACATATGTCAAGGATCAACAGCTACGTACCACCAGACTCCTCTGACCATTATTTTCAACCTCGTCATGCCGTCATCAGTGAAGAAAGTACCTCAACTAAAGTTTGCGTCGTAATTAACGCATCTAGTCCGACTGCAAATGGAGTAAGCCTAAACGATGGTCTTTATACAGGCCCTACTCTGCAAGAGGACTTAACGATTCTCAAATCTTCACGACTATACAATTACGTCTTCAACAGCGATATTGAGAAAATGTACCGACAAATTATGGTACATTCGAACCAAACAAAATATCAGCGCATAATATTCATTATGTCAGTCATATGTGTTGCCCATAAGTAGTAGCGTTGTACATGTTGAAGATATCCCAAAGCTCTTTGTTGGAAATAGTGCCCTCTCGTTTACTGAAATGATTCGAAATTTGGGTTTTGTGATAAACTCCAAGTTGACCTGTATTGACCACGTTAATAAAATCCTAAGTAATGTTTATTCTATTTTGCGCCGTTTAAGAGCTTCTGCTTCTTTTACACCTTTGGAGACCAGGAAAAAGTTAGCTATACAATTGATTGTGCCACACATAACATACTCTGGGCTTGTCTACAGTCAATTAGATTCTGCTTCGAGCCATAAAATTGATGTTGCATTTAATAATATAACGCGTTATGTGCATGGAGGTGCAAAGTTCTAGGATGCAGTATTTTTGATTATATTGCTGCACGAAACTGTATATTTATGTTCAAACTTATAGAATTCAAAACACCAAATTATCTTTATGAAAAACTAAAATTTTCCAAGTCTTCTAGACACCGCAAGATAATAATACCACGATATTTATATTTGTCCTCATCGAGGCTGTTTTTTGTTAATGCTGTAAGGCTCTGGAACTCCATTCCTGACTCTCTCAAGGCTGATATGGGTAGGAGCAACTACGGGAAGCTAATTCATAGTTACTTCAATTCAGTGTGATTAATGTGGTTACAACATAATTTCATTTATATTCTATTCTTTCTTTCTTAATAAACTTAAGCACTTTCATGTTCTTATCAAACGTGTATTCTAGGTTAAGTATTAAAGTTGTTATAACAACTTCAATTTTATATTATTTATTTTGTTTTAAAACTTGCTGATGTACTTAAAAAGACTTTGTCTTACAGATACAACCACTATGTCAAATAAATAAATAAATAAATAAATAAATAATAATAAATAATATTCCGTACTAGCCCTGAAAATGTCATAGGCCTTTATGACCTGAAGACTGTGACATTTGGGGTAAGCTGCGCTCCCTATTTCGCAATAAGGACGCTTTAACAATTGGCAAAGGATGTCGAAAACACCTTTCCAATCGCATCCACAATACTCAAGGAGTATATGTATGTGGATGATATTCTTGCTGTTGGATACTGCATCCAATCAATTCCTACCAGAGATCAAATTTCCCAAGTTTTGCAATCAGCTGACTTTCTACTAGGAAAGTGGACAGCCAGTTGCGAGCAAATTCTAAAAGATATTCCTAAACAATATCTACTCTACAAAGATTTCCTGGAATTCGAAGATGCAAGTTCAGTGAAGGCACTAGGAACAAGATGGAATGCACATAATAATGACTTCTACTTCATCGCAAAACCAATGGAAAATTGCGACAATTTAACAAAAAGAGCGATCCTATCGGCAATCGCTAAAGTGTTCGACCCATTAAGATGGCTTGCTCCAATAATAGTTGTAGCTAAAATAATCATGCAAAACATTTGGATTGAAGGTACAAAATGGGATGAAGGTGTACCACCAACTACTACAGAACGTTGGAAAACATTCATGGAAAATTATCATGAAATCAATGAAATTCTGATACCGCGGTGGACACACTTTTCCCCGCACAACAAAGTGGAAATTCACGGTTTTTGTGACACATCAGAGAAAGCGTATGCCGCGGCAGTATACCTACGAGTGGAAAACAACGACCAAGTTCTCATCAATATGCTGTTGGCAAAAACAAAGGTAGCTCCGGTAAAAACCATCCCGCTTCCCCGACTGGAATTATGCGGTGCCATACTACTCTCCGAAATGATATAAACAATTCTAAGAAACCTCAACTTAGGGAATACAAAAACCTACCTATGGACAGGTTCAACGATGGTTCTAGCATGGATACGAAAGCCCCCTTGTTCGTGGTCAACTTTCGTAGCGAACCGTATTAGGAAAATCGTCGAAAAGGTTTGAAAGGATAACTGGCGCCATGTGGATTCCGGATCTAATGCAGCCGACATGGCTAGCAGAGGACTTTCAGCACATGAACTGGCCAACAATTCGCTGTCGCGGCAGGGACCTTCTTGGTTACAAGAAGTCATCTCAAAATGGCCTACACAAGATACAAATTACAATACAATAATAGAGGAAAAAACGGTCCAAGCTCATACAGTCACGACGAAAATGAATTGTGAAATTCTGAATAGATTTTCGAATCTCCCCAGAGCTTTGAAAGTGATATGTTATGTCTTGAGATTCTTCGAAAGAACTCATCCAAAGACAAAAGAAAGGTTTCATCAGATCAAATACAAATCATGACACAACGTTTAGTGAGATTATTTCAACTGCAATTTTATACTACAAAATATAAAAGTCTCAAATCAGGTAAACCGGTCAATTCTAAAAGCGAAGTGGTTCCTCTTGACCCTCTCTTAGATAAGGATAACATCATAAGGGCTGGTGGTCGCCTACGTGCGTCTCTTGACTTACCCTATAACGAACGCTATCCAGTCATCTTACCATACAAATGCAAAATTTTCTCGCTCTTTAGTTCAGTTTATCCACAACATCTCTTTGCATGGGGAAAATCAACGAATGTTTAGGCATATTAGAACCCAATACTAGATTCCTAGAGTTAAAAATATGATACAGTTCATTATTCACAGCTGTAAGGTCTGCACGATCTATAAGAAGCGGGTACAAATCCAACTCATGTGGAATCTTCCTCAAGAACGTACCACATTTTCCCAACCTTTTACCAACACCGGGGTAGATTTTGCAGGACCATTCGACATAAAAAGTTATAGAGATAGAGGGTGCCATATTTCAAAAGGTTATGTCTGTCTGTTTGTTTGCTTTAGTACGAAAGCCATACATTTGGAAGCCGCAACCGACCTCAGCACCCAATCCTTCCTTGCGGTATTCTCACAATTTATTTTCAGGAGAGGATACCCAAAAAATGTATACTCCGACAATGAAATTAGCTTTGTTGGAGCCTCACGATCCCTGAGATCTGAATTTAAGGCGTTTATAGCAGATCCGCGTAAAAACGCATTGTCTAAATACGCTCATTAATTTCTGCAATGCACTTCATCCCCACCGCCTCTGCACATATGGGAGGTCTGTGGGAAGCAGAAGTAAAAAGTTTCAAAAGCCACTTTCGAAAAGTTGCATCTGGGTGTAAAAATATTTTCGAGGAATTCTCAACCCTACTCTGTCGAATAGAGGCTTGCCTCAACTCGCGATCATTAAGCCCGTCGCCCAACGAGTCGACCGACTTACAACCCCTAACACCTCCAATGAGAATCCTGCCTTCATAGTAAATAGGTGGCATAAACTAAAGGCTTTGCATCAAAAGATGGAAAAGAGAGTATATCTTAGAAATGCAAAAGCGGTTTAAATGGAAACACCCGAAAGCCAACATTAATTAGGTGATCTCGTCGTCTTGAAAGAAGACAACTCGCTCCAAATGAATGGAGGCTGGGACGAGTAGCCAAACTACACCCCGGATCAGACGACCTTGTTAGAGTAGTCGACATCGCGACTGAAAAAGGCCAAATCACAAGACCTTTGGCCAAACTGGTCCGTTTTCCCTCGCCATTGACACAAGTGGAGAAATATCTACTGAAGGTAAAGCCGAATCTGAAACTTAAGACATTCCATTTCGTCAGAATAGGTAATGCCATTTCTAATTATCGGCGTACAAAATAAAAATTTTATTTCAAAATTAAAAATGCAAAAGTCAACAAAGGGGTACAGATAGCGAGTCTATCCGCCAAGATATGAAAAAAAAACGAAATCCCAGAAAATTAACCCATATCCCCAGCGGAAATATAGAAAAATTAAAAAGTAAAATACATAAGTTAACTACAAAACTAACTACCAAACAACTACAAATACATACGTTTATACTTTTCGTTGTCGTCTTCGTTTCAAAATCTTTCTCACTCATCTGTTCCTAAATACAAAACAGTTTAGTATCGTTCCAGACAAAAAAACAGTCCAACTACAATAACTTGACAAAGCTTTGGCCATCAGAACCGGCATCATTTATTACCAAGTTAATTTATAATGTTGAGTCAAATATCAATTGTCAAGAATGATGCAAAATTAAGGTCAAGTTACTGTAATTGTACTAACTACATAAGAAAAACAACGACATATATAACAAATTCTTCTAATAAGTCCACTAATTTTCTACAAAAAAAAACCAACTTTGAAGAGAAACTAGTCCGCAAAATATTCCTATTATACCCATTCGCATGAGGGTATAATTAGTAGATATCAAACCGATATCCTTAAAACTACTCAATAAGAGTACAAATAATGCCTCACATTCAGTCTTATACAATGATTCTAAACCAATGCATTAAAAAATTAGTGTAGTGTAATTTTACAATACACTAACAAAACCAAAAAAATAAACAAAATCCATATTCGTTAATTGTGCATTTCTTTTTTCCAATAATACTTTTTTCAGTTTAAGTGCTATCTCTTATTTCTCACAATATTACACAACATTTTTTGTTGGGTATTTTGAAATAAAGCAAAACACTACAAAACAAAAATTGCAATAAACTTTGAACAATTCCACTCATTTATGGCCCAAAAATCAAAACGAACACTTAAATGCACATCTTAAAACATCTTACATTATTCCGGGACATAATCGACATACATATATTTGTTTGATCTTCTTCATTGACTGGTAAAATCTTTAAAACATTGTTTTTGGGGTTGAACAATACTCCGGCGTGCAACTACGTGTTTACTGCACAAGGACTTCATATTGTAACGAGTTTAGTGCAATTCCGCTTACTTGCAACCCTCTGCTTACGTTCGAATCACTAAACTATTGAATAAATAACTCCAATATTCAATAATGCAATAATGGGCTTTATTAGACTACTTTCACAATAACACTTCTACTTCTCAACAGATAGCGTGCTTAAATCAAAAGATTACTGATTATTCAGCTTTAACTCCCTTTATACTCTGTGATGTCTCGTTCGCATACTTCTAGGCGTTTCTATTTCTAGAATTTACTACTTGTTTACCAGCCATAAATTTCTCAGCTATAACTACAGGTGCACAACTATAGCTTCTCGCATAGCCATATGCGCGTGTATGTATGAGTGATACTTCCACCGATGATTGCCTACTTTTGGGAGTATCTCAGATATATGCATATGTTGTGCGTTTCTCTCCACTGCTTGTGCGACATATGTATAGACATAATGATTGATTTGTTGATGTGCATAAAAGTCACTGTTTAGTATCGGCTTAGAGATGATAGTATCCCTTAGTGTTGCTAATATTCGTCACACTGCCCTCCACCTTAGTCTGATCGTCCCAACTGAACCACTTTCATTTGGGTTCGTGGTTTGCCAATGGTTTGTATGCGATACACTACACCGTTGATCCGTTTTACAACTTTGTATGGGCATTCCCAATTACACTGCAATTTCGGGGCAAGCCTTTTCTTCGTTGTGGGTTGTATAACAGCACTAAATCTCATTCCTGAAATTAATTGCTATATCGTATCTGGTTTCATCTTTTCACTCATAATCTTTGCTCGTTGCCTTACAAGATCGTGTATATCTCTCAGCTCTTCTTCCAAGACACCAGTGGATATCTTAACATTTCTCTCCGCATCGGCATCTATCCCAAACTTCAAATCAGCTGGGAGTCGAAGGTCATTGCCAAAAATTACGTTTGCGGGAGTTTGGCCCGTTGTCCCATGCAGTGCCGATCGGTAAGCCATTGTAGTGCCACCGCATATAAATTAGAATAACATGAACATACTTATAGCTATAGTCTGTTAACGCCTTTATAAGTATCATATATCTATATTCTACCGCTAATTTCTCTTTGTACCAATCATACATTAATCAGCTACTCTGTAACTGTCTATTAAAGTTAATAAACTTAGTCTTAGCAGAACCTTATAGCCGTGCAGTCATTATTTAATTTAGTTCACATACGTAAAGTGTAAGTACCTGTACATGGCGACCTCGACAGTTGTACAAGTTTGTGCGAATACAAACAAAAAAAAAAACGTTTAAAAGACAATTAAATAAGTGAGTGATAGAACAAAAATGTGAAAAGAAGTTACATTAATTAATTTGAAGATATAATAAAATATATTAAATTGAATATATAATAACAGAACGAGTGTTTGCAAAATTAGAAGTTACATACTACATTAGTGTCATATACACAAAAAAAAAATACAAAAAAAGAGACGACAAGTCCAAAAAAACAAATAAAATGCATATATAGATATGCACAAATATTTTATTAATATGCAAAGGCGAACAGAGTGATGCGCATTAAGCAGTATATATGTACACAAACATCATATGAAAGTTAAAAAATATATAAAAACAACAACGATTAAATTATTAAAAAGTTCAACAGAGAAAAAAATGGAAAATAGTTCAGCTAATAGAAAGCAACAACAATAAAATATAACACTTTAACAAATTTTAAAAAAAGTGAATAATCACTAAACAAAAATTACAACTACATGAAGTACGAAAACAAAAACAACAAACACGGGTATACAAATATGTAAAAATCAACTAAAGGAAATATACAAACAGTAAGAATTTTAAATCCGGCAAAGTCAATGTACCCAAAATATATAATAGACGGCACAAAACGGGAAAGAAATACCTATGTATACATATAAAACACGCAACATTTACTTATGTACACATGTTAATACAAAATTAAAACATCAAGAAAAAATTATTACTTTCAATACAACAAACATTAAATATGCAAAACAACGGAAGTCAGAGCGCAAATCGGCTGTTGCAACAGCTAAGCGATATCCGGCAAGAGCAGCAGAGAGTCCAAGCATCAACCGATACAGCAACGAAGGCATGAAGTAAAAAGCAGTAAACACGGGCAGAGACAACAACAGACAAAACAGCGAAGAGGAGTTACAGTGGTACAGCTAAGTTAAATTACTAACATTGTACATTATGGCAATGAAAACTCGGTCAATGACGAAAAAATTCCAACCAAATACAAACAATGAAAGTCACACTTTAACAGAGAAAGTTATGGTATATGACAAATTCGAATTCGAATTTTCCAAGAAAATAAGATCTCAAATATGTTATGATAAAAATAAAACAAATTTTAATGTTCTTATATTTGCGCATATTAAATCCAAACCCATTTTTTTAACTAGTGTTGCTACTGTTAACGAAACTCTGAATTTAGATGATTTGCTTTCGAAGTTGCAAAAGGCGACTGACAGTCAGCACATTAAGAAAATAGAATGGCCAAAAAATGACATAATTTTTAAACATATTTCCATATCCGAGCTAAAAGCCAAAGGAAATGACATCCTAAAAACATTAGAAATTACATTAACGGACCCGGTGGAAACAGTGACTGATAACGACAAAAAACTACAGTTAATGACTATTTACCACACTGACCCATTATCAGGCGGTCATTGTGGAACAAAAAAGCTATACGCGAAACTTAAAACAAAGTTTCATTGGAAAAATATGACGAGAGATATATCCAAATTTGTGAAGCTCTGCGTGGATTGCATACACAATAAAGTTAAGCCCAAAAATAAAGAAAAATTAGTTATTACGGCAACACCAATAAATCCTTTCGATGTTGTTGTAGTAGACACAATCGGGACTTTCCAACCTCTGATATCGGTAACAAGTTCGCTGTTACTTTGATATGTGATTTAACAAAATATCTTGTAACCATAGCAATAGCTAATAAAACAGCCAGTACTGTTGCCAAAGCCATTTTCGAAGGGTTCATTCTTACCTACGGTGTAATGAATGCCATTAGAACGGATTTAGGCACGGAATATAAAACCGAAATCTTTAACGAATTATGTAATATTATAAAAATAACCCATGACTTTTCTACGGCTTACCCCCATGAAACAGTCGGTACAACAGAACGTAACCATCGCGTTTTTAATGAATATCTTCGCGCATACTTGAATGAAACATCTTCTGACTGGGATACCTATTTAAAATATTTCACATTTCATCATAACGTAACCGTTAACTCAGCTTTCGATAATAAGATAACGCCATTTGAGTTAGTTTTCGGCAAAAACGCTATATTACCGCAAGAGGTACAAACTGTTACGATCGATCCTATTTACAATATTGATAACTATGCTAAAGAAATGAAGTATAGGATGAAAAAATCGCATAATCTTGCAAAAAGTTTGATAAGTAAACACAAAGCTCGAAACAAGTTGCTATATGATAAAGGCGCTCGACCGTTAAATTTGAAAATAAATGACTTGGCACTAGTCGAAAGACAGCCTTACGAAAAACATAACAGCATCTATGAAGGCCCATTTCAGGTTCAAAAGGTCAACGGTGTTAATGTCACATTCTTTGATGAAACACAAAAAAATCTAGAACGATACACAAAAATAGATTAAGGAAAATTAATTTAAAAAAAATTAACAAAATGAATATGTACAATTTTAGCCTTAAAATATATATTCACGCGCATATGTATCTATGAATTTTTAGATTAGTGCTGAACAAATTTTTAAACTTATACATTTATGGAAAAAATTTTGAATTACGTACCTACATTTATTTTACATTTTCAATAAAACACTCAAATTGATTAAACTGAACGAATAAATTGTATCAAGCCTGATCAACTTGATGCAGTCTTCCTTCCTTTGGAAGGATGGTGTAGTGCAACCGCATATAAATTAGAATAACATGAACATTAGGCCGGGCCGATTTATGTGGAGGCAAAAAAATCGCTCATTGCTCTGTGAAAATCATATTCTAGGGATCAAAATAAGAAACTTTGTCGAAGGAACCATACCTCTAAAACGAATTCTGATGCCCCCCCCCCCTTTGGGTAGTAGGGGAAAATTTTGAAAAATCCCACTTTGAAATGCCTATGTTTTTTCTTTTTGGAGTTTATTTTTCTCTTTAGAAATTTATTTAGTCAGAACATATGTAAATGAAAAATGAATTTAACTTAGTAATAGAAAAGAAATTAAAAAAAATTATTAGAAATTAGCGTTTTTCCAACCCCCTTTTAAAACCAAGGCATCACTGTGATGCATTTGCATGTCGTAAGCATAGTTGTGTGGGTTTTTTATTCAACCGTTTTAAAAAATGAAGGTATCACTGTGACACAATTGCAGATTGTAAGATTGCTTGTGTTGTTTTTTTTAAGCTACCACAAGACACAGCAGGTAGAATTGAAATTGCCCCTACCCAAAAGTTCGACCCAAAGGGGGGGGGGGGGGGGGGGGGGGCATCAGAATTCGTTTTAGAGTTCCTTCGGCAAAGTTTCTTATTTTGATCCCTAGAATACGATTTTTACAGAGTAATGAGCGATTTTTAAATCGACCCGCCCTAATGAACATACTTATAGCTATAGTCTGTTAACGCCTTTATAACATAAGTCTCATATATTTATATTCTACCGCTAATTTCTCTTTGTACCAATCATACATTAATCAGCTACTCTGTAACTGTCTATTAAAGTTAATAAACTTAGTCTTAGCAGAACCTTATAGCCGTGCAGTCATTATTTAATTTAGTTCACATACGTAAAGAGTAAGTACCTGTACATGGCGACCTCGACAGTTGTACAAGTTTGTGCGAATACATCGAAAAAAAAAACCTTTAAAAGACAATTAACTAAGTGGGTGATAGAACAAAAATGTGAAAAGAAGTTACATTAATTAATTTGAAGATATAATAAAATATATTAAATTGAACATATAATAACAGAACAAGTGTTTGCAAAATTAGAAGCTACATACTACATTAGTGTCATATACAAAAAAAATACAAAAAAAAGAGACGACAAGTCCAAAAAACAAATAAAATGCATATATAGATATGCACAAATATTTTATTAATATGCATTCATTAATATGCATATATATGTACACAAACATCATATGAAAGTTAAAAAATATATAAAAACAACAACGATTAAATTATTAAAAAGTTCAACAGAGAAAAAAATGGGAAATAGTTCAGCTAATAGAAAGCAACAACAATAAAATATAACACTTTAACAAATTTTAAAAACAGTGAATAATCGCTAAACAAAAATTACAACTACATGAAGTACGAAAACAAAAACAACAAACACGGGTATACAAATATGTAAAAATCAACTAAAGGAAATATACAAACCGTAAGAATTTTAAATCCGGCAAAGTCAATGTACCCAAAATATATAATAGACGGCACAAAACGGGAAAGAAATGTATACATATATATACATATAAAACACGCAACATTTACTTATGTACACATATTAATACAAAATTAAAATATCAAGAAAAAATTATTACTTTCAATACAACAAACATTAAATATGCAAAACAACGGAAGTCAGAGCGCAAATCGGCTGTTGCAACAGCTAAGCGATATCCGGCAAGAGCAGCAGAGAGTCCAAGCATCAACCGATACAGCAACGAAGGCATGAAGTAAAAAGCAGTAAACACGGGCAGAGACAACAACAGACAAAACAGCGAAGAGGAGTTACAGTGGTACAGCTAAGTTAAATTACTAACATTGTACATATATCAATAAATTAAATACAACATTTTTACATACAATTCATATATACATATAAAGAATAAGAAAAAATTACTTGGGCTTTTTGTTAAACGAATAGTTTAAATATATTAAAATGAAAAACAACAACAAATTAGCAAAGTCACTTTTTGAACAAGCTGAATTAGGGTGTGTAGGATTTTCACGATAAATTATTCAATTGCTATGAGTGATATTGAAGTAAGGACAAAAGAAGCTCAAGAGTCATTTTTAAAAATCACCAAACGAACTTTGCAAAGTCGCCCATTATCTACAAGAGAAGAAAAATTAACAGAATACAAAGAATTACTTATCGAATCGTATAATTCAATTATATCTTTAAACTTAGAAAACATTTCAAGTGTTAACGTAACATCCATTAACGATATTATAGTACGTTGTAGAGAGCAGCTTATCAAATGTTTTGCTAAACTAGAATGCAGAATAAAGGTTCCACAAGATTTTACTTCATTACTGCGTGAAGATATTATTAAAGATTACGAATCAGGTGACGAATTCGTATATGATACTTTGCAAGTTTCCGGAAAAAATATAAAAAGGGCACGCTTCCTTAAACGCGTTAGATAATTTAGATAATTTACTTACTTTCCAAGATAAGCAATACGTATTCACTAAAGAAGCAAAAGCGAGTATTTCTATAAATTTAAATATGGCTACCGTAGAGCAGGAAAAATTATTTGTAATAATGTGTGCGTCTATAATTCCTGAAAATTATTCCGGGGACCCACTGGCTCTCGAATCGTTTATCGATAAATAGATCTTGTTGAAAGTTTAGCTGAGGAAAACTTAATACCCACTCTAATATCATCGAGGCAAAACCACAACAGCAACGCAAATTTTTCTAGCAATAACTCGAGACAAACTCAAAGATTTCCAAGTGGCAGAAACAATAACAACTTTAACAATAATTCAAGACATACCAATAACAATAGACAAACCAATGTCCGTACTTTAAACGCGGAAGCCCCTCAGGAGCGAACACTGAGGGAGCAAACCGAGTAAATTCGGCCAACAAACAAGGCGAAGTGTCCATATATTGCTTAAACTTAAACTAAACAGATTTTGTTGAGTTAGGATGTACCGATTCCCACAAATGGTGCACATTTCTTGTTGACACACAAGCAGATATATCCTTAATTAAAATTTCCGCCTTAAATAAAGATACGCCCATGGACAGCGATAATATAATAAACATAACAGGTGTCACATCAGGTACAGTTTTGACTCTAACAACAAATTTAACAACATCCAATTACTTTTTTAAACATACATTACATGTCGTTGCAGACAATTTTAACATCCCTTCTGATGCCATTCTTGGCAAAGATTTTCTCAAAGCATACAGATGCAACATAAATTACGCAAAGATCGTCTTTCGTTTTGGTTAAATAACCAAAAATTTGAGATTCCAATTTTACATAGTACAAACGTTAATACATGCATCATACCACCCAGGTGTGAGGTGTACCGTGTCTTTAACTTAGAGAAACCCAACCGACAGCTATTCATAGAATCGCAGGAAATTTGCGACGGCGTTTCCACGGCAAGGTGTATTGCCAACAATAGCAATCCTATATTAAAAATTATTAATATAACAGATAAAGTGAAGCTAGTTAACAATTGTCACGTTCAGTCAGAAATGTTAAGCGACTACAATGTTTATTCTATTAATAAAACAACAGCAGATGCAAAACGCATAAGCGAACTTACAAATATACTTACTTAGCAAATACCTAGCAATGGAAAAGAAAAATGATTAAACCTATGCCTTCAATACGCAGATATATTCGCTTTAAAGGATGACGTAATGACAATAAATAATTTTTATGAGCAAAAACTTAGAGTAAAGGATACAACGCCAGTTTATATGAAGAATTAGCGATTACCCTATTCGCAGCGAGAGGAAATTGATAGGCAAGTAAAAAATCTTTTAAAAAATAATCTTATAGAAGAAAGTAATTCAAACTACAACAGTCCTCTGATTTTAGATCCAAAAAAAGCAGTGACGGTCAAAAAGCTTACAGAATGTGTGTTGATTTCCGTGCTATCAATAGAAATCTTATAGCTGATAAATTTCCTTTGCCCCGCGTTGATGATATCTTAGATAATCTAGGCAGAGCAAAATTTTTTCCACGTTGGACCTTTTCTCAGGATTTCATTAAATTCCACTACATGTTGACTCGCGCGATATCACGGCATTTAGTACTGATCGAGGTGCTTTTAGATGGAAGGTTTTGCCATTTGGATTAAATGTTGCCCCCAATTCATTTTCACGAATGATGCCCATAGCGTTTTCGGGAATTTCTCCGAATGAAGCATTTTTATATATTGACGATATTATTGTCATTGGATGTAGCGAAGAACATCACTTAAAAAATCTTAAGAAAGTTTTTGATACGTGCCGAACATTTAACCTTAAATTAAATCCACAACAATGTAACTTCCTTCGATCCGAGGTAACATTCCTAGGTCACAAATGCTCGTCAACTGGAATTTCACCGGATAATTCAAAAATTGACAAAATTCAAAGCTACCCTATACCGACAGATAAAGATTCTTGTAGGCGATTTGTTGCTTTCGCGAATTATTATCGCAGGTTTATACCCAACTTCGCTTTGGTAGCAGCACCATTAAATGCACTAAGTCGAAAAAATGCGCAATTTTTCTGGAGTGATGAATGCAAATATTCATTTGAATGTTTAAAAATGGCCTTGATTTCACCAAAATTTTGCAGTATCCTGACTTCACAAAAAAATTCATTGTAACATTCGATGAATCAAAAACAGGTTGCGACGCAGTACTAAGCCAGCTCCATGACGGCAACGATTTACCAGTGCATTTCGCTTATAAATCCTTTAGCAAGTCTGAGCAAAAAAAGCCTATTATAGAGCTAGAACTGTTAGCGATTTACTTCGCTATTAAGCAATTTCGACCATACATATATGGAACGCATTTCACGGTTAGGTCAGACCATAGACCATTGGTCTATCTTTTCAACATGAAAGATCCAACATCACAACTTTCCAGAATCAGGTTAGAACTCGCGGAGTAGGATTTCACAATAGAATATATCAAAGGAAAAACCAACGTAGCAGCTGATGCACTTTCGCGCATTTCATTTTTTGATTTAAAACAAGAATCTAAACACATTCTGGCAATGAAAACTCGGTCAATGACGAAAAAATTCCAACCAAATACAAACAATGAAAGTCACACTTTAACAGAGAAAGTTATGGTATATGACAAATTCGAATTCGAATTTTCCAAGAAAATAAGATCTCAAATATGTTATGATAAAAATAAAACAAATTTTAATGTTCTTATATTTGCGCATATTAAATCCAAACCCATTTTTTTAACTAGTGTTGCTACTGTTAACGAAACTCTAGATGATTTGCTTTCGAAGTTGCAAAAGGCGGCCGACAGTCAGCACATTAAGAAAATAGAATGGCCAAAAAATGACATAATTTTTAAACATATTTCCATATCCGAGCTAAAAGCCAAAGGAAATGACATCCTAAAAACATTAGAAATTACATTAACGGACCCAGTGGAAACAGTGACTGATAACGACAAAAAACTACAGTTAATGACCATTTACCACACTGACCCATTATCAGGCGGTCATTGTGGAACAAAAAAGCTATACGCGAAACTGAGAACAAAGTTTCATTGGAAAAATATGACGAGAGATATATCCAAATTTGTGAAGCTCTGCGTGGATTGCATACACAATAAAGTTAAGCCCAAAAATAAAGAAAAATTAGTTATTACGGCAACACCAATAAAGCCTTTCGATGTTGTTGTAGTAGACACAATCGGGACTTTCCAACCTCTGATATCGGTAACAAGTTCGCTGTTACTTTGATATGTGATTTAACAAAATATCTTGTAACCATAGCAATACCTGATAAAACAGCCAGTACTGTTGCCAAAGCCATTTTCGAAGGGTTCATTCTTACCTACGGTGTAATGAATGCCATTAGAACGGATTTAGGCGCGGAATATAAAACCGAAATCTTTAACGAATTATGTAATATTAGAAAAATAACCAATGACTTTTCTACGGCTTACCCCCATGAAACAGTCGGTACAACAGAAAGTAACCATCGCGTTTTTAATGAATATCTTCGCGCATACTTGAATGAAACATCTTCTGACTGGGATACCTATTTAAAATATTTCACATTTCATCATAACGTAACCGTTAACTCAGCTTTCGATAATAAGATAACGCGATTTGAGTTAGTTTTCGGCAAAAACGCTATATTACCGCAAGAGGTACAAACTGTTACAATCGATCCTATTTACAATATTGATAACTATGCTAAAGAAATGAAGTATAGGATGAAAAAATCGCATAATCTTGCAAAAAGTTTGATAAGTAAACACAAAGCTCGAAACAAGTTGCTATATGATAAAGGCGCTCGACCGTTAAATTTGAAAATAAATGACTTGGCACTAGTCGAAAGACAGCCTTACGAAAAAGATAACAGCATCTATGAAGGCCCATTTCAGGTTCAAAAGGTCAACGGTGTTAATGTCACATTCTTTGATGAAACACAAAAAAATCTAGAACGATACACAAAAATAGATTAAGGAAAATTAATTTAAAAAAAATTAACAAAATGAATATGTACAATTTTAGCCTTAAAATATATATTCACGCGCATATGTATCTATGAATTTTTAGATTAGTGCTGAACAAATTTTTAAACTTATACATTTATGGAAAAAATTTTGAATTACGTACCTACATTTATTTTACATTTTCAATAAAACACTAAAATTGATTAAACTAAACGAATAAATTGTATCAAGCCTGATCAACTTGATGCAGTCTTCCTTCCTTTGGAAGGATGGTGTAGTGCAACCGCATATAAATTAGAATAACATGAACATTAGGCCGGGCCGATTTGTGGGGAGGCAAAAAAATCGCTCATTGCTCTGTGAAAATCATATTCTGTTAACGCCTTTATAACATAAGTCTCATATATTTATATTCTACCGCTAATTTCTCTTTGTACCAATCATACATTAATCAGCTACTCTGTAACTGTCTATTAAAGTTAATAAACTTAGTCTTAGCGGAACCTTGTAGCCGTGCAGTCTTTATTTAATTTAGTTAGCATACGTAAAGAGTAAGTACCTGTACACGGCGACTGTACACCATCAAGAATAATGATATGTGTGTATCCCACTCCTTATGGTACTTGTCTACTACTTTCCTTAAATGCTCCTCCAAGGATCTATTGGAACGTTCCACCATACCATCGGACTGAGGATGCAATGCAGTTGTCCGTGTTTCTCGAATGCCCAATGATTTAACACATTTCCTGGAACACACTGATTCGAAATTCCTGCCTTGGTCAGAATGTAACTCTATTGGTACACCATACCTTGCAACCCAATTGTTTATAAACACTTCTGCTGCTGTTTCCGCTTCTTGATTTGGGATTGGGTATACCTCTGGCCATTTGCTGAAATAATCCATACCCACCAGTACATTTTTGTTTCCGCAGTTGCAAGTAGGAAATGGACCTGCGACATCCATAGCGATCCTCTCAAATGGCGCACCTGAATTATATTGCTTCATCTGGCTATGACTTCGGGTTTTGGGCCCTTTCGCTCTGCTGCAAACCTCGCAGTTCGCAATCCAATCAGTGACCGACTGACGGCAACCAACCCAATAGAATCTCTGTTTAATCTTCTCGAGCGTTTTCGTGATTCCAAGATGACCTCCGCTTGGAAAATTATATAGCTCGCTGAGCACGTCAGTAATCCTCTTTCTGGGAACAACTATCAGTTTCTTCTTGCATTGACCATCCTCACTCTCCCATACTCGATGCAAGCAACCGGATATCAATTCTAAACTGTTCCACTGCGCCCAATATGGGACTCTCTGCTGACATCTCCTCTCTCTTTGGTCTTTCGTTTCGTTCGAGCCCTTGCATAACATGTGACAGATCAGTATCTTCTGACACTAGTTTAGTTGTTCCTTGTCCCATTCATCCGTACATGTTATAGTCATTAGCCGGACATCTATAACGTCTTTTTTAGCCTCGGTCTTTGAACAGTGCTTGCATTCGAAACTACATGGTCTTCGTGACATTGCATCAGCATTTCCATGGGTACTACCTTTTCGATGCTCAATGGAAAAGTAATAGCTTTTTAGTCGCTCGATTCACCGTGCCAATTGTCCTTCCGGATGACGGAACTACAGAAGCCATTTCAACGCTGCGTGATCTGTCCTGATGCGGAATCGCTGGCCGTAAAGGTATTTGTGAAAATGTTTAATGCACTCTACAAATGCCAGCAGATCTCTCCGTATAACGCAATAGTTCCTCTCTGGTTTTCCAATCGTACGGCTGTAATATGCAACTACCTTCTCCTGTCCATCGACCAGTTGTGATAAAACGCCTCCTATAGCATATCCACTCGCATCTGTATCTAGAATAAATGTTGCTCCTGGAATCGGATATGCCAACATTGGGGCAGTGCACAAACGCTCCTTCAATGTTTGGAAAGCCACTTCTTGCTCCTTCTTCCATTCTAAAGCTTTATTTCTTCTTGTAAGCTCATGGAGGCTCTGGGCTACGCTGGAAAAGTTTGGTACAAATCGGCGGTAATATGTGCACAGCCCAAGGGAACTTCTTAATTCATGCAAGTTCTGTGGTCTTGGCCAATCCTTTACAGCTTCTTCCAAGTTCTTAAGATGTTTATCAAAGTTCTTGCCCAATACGATGATGGTGTCCAGGTACACCAAGCATGTTTTCCAATGTAGTCTTTTCAGTTCCTGGTCCATGAGTCTCTCAAAAGTAGCTGGTGCATTACAAAGTCCAAAAGGCATCACTGTAGATTGCCAAAGACCATCACCGACACTGAAGGCTATTTTCTCCTTATCTTCCTCCTTCACCTCAATTTGCCAGTAGCCGCTTTTCAAGTCCAGTGTGGAAAACCATTTCGTACCAGATAGCGAGTCCAGAGTATCGTCAATTCTTGGCAATTGGTAGCTATCCTTTTTCGTTACGTCGTTCAACTTGCGGTAGTCCACGCAAAACCTCATTTTCCCATCCTTCTTCTTCACAAGTACCACCGGTGGGCTCCATGGACTAGCTGATGGTACGATAACGCCACTGTCGCTCATTTCTTGTACGATTTGACTCACAACTTCCCGCTTCGCCATTGGAAGACTACGAGGAGCTTGACGTATCGGCCTCGCGTCTCCAGTGTCAATTTGATGTTTCACAACATTGGTGAGGCCTGGTTTGGAACCATCCTGGTCAAATATGTTTGCGTACTTTAAGAGCAGCTGCTTTGCCTTACTCTGATAATCTTGATCTAGCCCCTCCGTCCATGCCGTGATGTCATTTCAAAGATCAGTCTTGCTAGTTGAAACGTGTTCCTGGAGCTGTTTACAGTTAATAACTACTTCAGCCTCTTGGCATCTTCCCAATATAGCTCCTTTTGTCAGTTTGAGTGGTGACTTGAAGTTATTGAGTACTCTTACCGGAATACGTCCATCCTGTTTTGTCATAGCCAAGGTTTTTCCTACAAGCACGTTCGGTGTTGATCTGTTTGCTGCCTCGACAACCCACAATTTGTTTATCCCAAAATCTCCGTCAACCTTTGCCCAGATGACTGCTTATGATTTTGCTGGTATTTGCTGACTTTCTTCCACCAGCACTCGTTTACTGCTGTAGCCTTTCTCGTAGCCGAAATTAAGTGGCACATCCATGTTCTTATATCGCATCGTCTTGCTTTGCATGTCGAACTTGATGCCTTGGTCGATTAAGAAGTCCACTCCAATTATGATTTCATCAACAATCTCTGCCACTATAAAATTGTGTAGTACCATGGCGTTCCCAATTGCTACTTCACATGCTACTTCTCCAATTACCTAGGTATCCTCTCCCGTGGCTGTACGTAATCTTGCTCCAAGCAATGGTCTTATCTTCTTGTTGACTAAATCTGATCGAATGATAGAATGAGATGCACCCGTATCTACAGTCAGTAAACGTTCCTTTCCATCCACGTATCCTCCGACAGTAAGATTTTTTGACCTTCTTTCAATTTGCGAGAATAGAGATTATGGGGCATTCAATTGAGGGAGCCAGCTGTCGCCCATTGCGGCTGACTCGCTTAAGTTAAACGATTGAATGGACTTGGATATTTGCTCATCTCCTTCAGCTCTGCGTTTACGGCCACCCACATTGTTGGAACTATTGGGACCGGTGCTGCAATGTCGTGAATGTGACCCGGGTTGCCGCACTTGAAACATTTCATAACTCCCGCATTTCTCTGTTGTGATCCCTTCAGTGCTTCCAAAAATGTGTCTACCCAATCTGGTCTTTCCACTTCCACACGATGAGCTTCGTGAGGCAGTTTCCTGAGTCTATGCATGTGATACAGTTTCTGAAAATGTTGGCTTTGGGTTTGCGTATGTGGCTCGCTTCGTTTCGACGTCCCGTATGCCATTTATAAAGCTCTGAATTTTTACCCTTTCCGTGTATTCCACAGGTGCGTCGGCATTCGCCAAATGTGCAAGCCTTTCGACATCTAACGCAAACTCCTGCAGTCCATTAGCTTTTTGATTTGCAACTCTTGTATATCTGCTTCCTGTGTTCGCTTCCGTATCGCCTATCTAGAGCGCTCATCAATGTTTCGTAGTTGTACCGCTCTCCCTCGGGAATAGACTGTAGGATTTCAGCAGCAGATCCTTTCAATGCCACGAATAGTGCAGCACTCCAGTGGTTCACTACTGCGGTCTTCTCAAACTGAATCTTAAACACCTGGAAAGGAGCCATCAAAAAATGGAGTTGTTACCTGCGTATTGCTTGCTGAAACAACTGGGCGATTGCAACTCCTGTATACGACCTTCTAAAGCATCTACCTCAGTCTAGATTTTGTCCTGTCGGCCACTGAAACCTTCATGAAACTGGGTTAGTTTCCCTTCCATGCGCACTTCCAGCTTAGATGATATACGGACTTTCTGCTCTTCAAGTTGTGTAGAGATCTGAGATGATATCTGCGCTGAAATTTGTGCCGACATTTCGGATATACGTGCCCCCTGTTATTCCAGGTGAGATGTTATTGAGGTTTCTTGTGCTTTAATCTTCGATGTTATGCATGTCTCCTTCGATTCCAGTTGGGATGCCACATATGTCTTCTGTTCTTCCAGTTGAGTTTCCATCTTGGATGTAATCTGTGTCGACATTTCTGAAGTACGCGTTTCTGGTGCTTCAGTCTTCGATGTTACTGTCGACGTTTGTGCATATATTGCAGCCAATATCACGTTCAAGTCTGTGCTGGTAACTGCCTGCTATGTTTCGTTTTTATCTTCAATTTTTGTTGTTGTCTCATCCCCATCATCGTCCACATTAATTCCTTCCGGCTCTATAGCGTCTCCTAGCCGTTCTTGAATTTCGATCTTATTGCCGGTTGAATTCAATCCACGGGCTTCCAACTCCTTTTTCAGTTGCTGCATCCTTAATTCACTTAACTTCGGCATGTCCTTCTTGTGCCCTGCAACTCTGGAATTTATTCAACAATTCTTCTTCTGACACCAATTGTAACGAATCTAGTGCAATTCCGCTTATTTGCAACCTTCTGCTAACTTTCGAATCACCAAGCTTTTGAATAAATAACTCCAATATTCAATAATGCAAAATGGTCTTTATTAGACTACTTTCACAATAACACTTCTACTTCTCAACAGATAGCGTGCTTAAATCAAACTGATTACTGATTACTCAGCTTTACCTCTTTTTATATTCTGTAATGTATCGTTCGCGTACTTCTAGGCGTTTCTATTTCTAGAACTTACTACTTGTTTACCAGCTATACATTTCTCAGCTACAACTACAGATGCACAATTATAGCTTCTCGCATAGCCATATGCGCGTGTATATGTGAGTGATACTTCCACCGATGATTGCCTACTGGGAGTATCTCAGATATATGCATGTGTTTGTGCGTTTCTCTCCGCTGCTTGAGTGGACATATGTCTGGACACAATGATTGATTTGTTGATGTGCATACAAGTCACTGCTTAGTATCGGCTTAGAGATGATAGTATCCCCTAGTGTTGCTAATATTCGTCACAATATTAATTCGCATAATCTGAAAAGAAAAGAAAACAAGATGTTATTAAAATGATTAATTTAATACAAATTATACAACTTTACAACTTGTTATTACTTACCATCATCATGTTTATTATGTAATGATATTCTTCTTATTCCATTTGTCATTTTCTTTCACTTGACACTTCGCGGTGTGGTGTTGCCATATTAGCAAAATAAATAAAAATAACCACGAGTGGTAAATAAAATATGGAAAAAGGCGAAAAGTTAAGAATAATTTACAATTAAAAATTATTTAGCAAGAGTTTTTGTCGAATACCACAAAAACTAGCGAAAAAATGCGAAACTTTTCTTGGGTGGCAGGAATCTTGTGACAAAAGTAGTCACAAAATAAAAAATAAAGCTAGAAACTTTCGATCATGTTCGAAATAACAAATTTTCGATCGTAGTCCAAACTACAAGCCAAACGGAGCTTTTTGAAGTGATCACTAACCAGTTGAACAACGGTTTTGAGCCCTAACCGCGGTCACCTCTTTTCTCCATTGAAAATATATTAAGCGGGAGTCATTGGTGCCATATATCGTATCGCTGTAGTCGTGTCCCTAAAGTAATCAACTGTTTATCGTTACGACGGTAAACCAAAAACCAATTGGTTGGCTACGATACGGTTACGACCTTAGCGGCACCAATAATCGATTGCATTGATTCCCATAAGGTTGGTCGAATCAGCTGTTATAACGTTACCGATACGGTTACCGATAAAGCACCAATGTTGCCAGCCACATAAGGGCATGTTAGAAGGTCAATATAATTTTACGAAACATTACGAAATTATTAAAGCATTCGCCGCCCAACCAAAATTCATTTTAAAGTAAAACATTTTATTAAAATTAAAACAAAAATAACAATATAAATCGGCACGGAGACCCGTCATCTCCGTCTGGATATAACATTAAAAAGAGAGGACTGTAGACTCATGACGGATATTCTGACTAGACACTGCCTTCTGGCGTCATCTGCATTTAAATTAGGCTTGGTTAGTGATAGCAGATGTAGGAAGTGCGGGTTGGAGGAGGAAACGATCGAGCACGTTCTGTGCTCGTGTCCTGCGCTTTCCACGCTAAGACTCTAGCCATTAGGAGTGATACAGCTGTCAGATCCAGCAGCAGCAAGTGGCTTAAGTCCTAGAAAGCTTCTGGTATTTGCCAAGAGGACGGAGTTAATTTATAACATTGGTCCTGATTTTTGATATAGCTGTTCAGTTTGGTCGTTAAAACAAACTTTTGGTAACACTACGGACTCATTCAGTCCTCATTCAGGAGTCCTCATCGACCGGCCAGTATAACATAACCTAACTTAACCTACCCAGTTAGTGGATAATCCTTACAACGAACTGACCAAATATAAGCCTTCTTGGATATAACTTTATTTATAATTTTGCCGAACGATTTGTACAGCTCAAAGTCTGCATATCAAAAGAGAGCGATTCTTACCCAGAAGTGCCGTCCCCAACTGTGTCTCCCTAGATTCTTTTTCTTCCCCTTTTTTCACATGTCAAAATGACAAAAAGGAGAAATCGAATAATTCGATTTGTTTTGGTTAAGTTCGCTCAAAATTTTTGGACCATTTTGTAAAGAAGATGTCACTGAGTAGTTTGTTGGAGCATTCAGGATATTAAGAATAGCCTCAAATATTTATGATTCCAAAACAGTCGTAGGAGTTCTACATACGTAAATGTGTATATATATTTGAAATTAACTATAAATTTGCTTATGCTGGTTGCTTGCACATCGGTACAAGGTTTCAGGTACGGTACCAATTTCTGTAAAACTGGGGGACAGTAACCAGGCCGCCCATCCCCCTACCTTTATATTTTTATTCCTCATAAAAATTTTTACAGGGGTTATGTTAAACTTTGGATACCAAAGTTTAACAAGATATGTCTTTTTTAAAGAGACGTTTTTCGTTCCTTCTGGTCAATTTAAATAACCGAAGTACTTAAAAATGAACTATGTGTAAGGTTCCATGTTTTAAGCTCAATGAGTAGATATTTAAAAATCGATCGCAAGATGTCAGAGTTCTAAATGGACGTTTTAATACCTCTTAACAGCTCGATCACTGTCTCATCTAGAAGAGTCTTTTATAATAAATATTGCACCCTAAAAAAGCCCGCAGTTTCGTTTAAAGTTTCAGGATATTAAGAATAGCCTCAAATATTTATGATTCCAAAACAGTCGTAGGAGTTCTACATACGTAAATGTGGATATATATTTGAAATTAACTATAAATTTGCTTATGCTGGTTGCTTGCACATCGGTACAAAGTTTCAGGCACGGTACCAATTTCTGTAAAACTGGGAACTGGGGGACAGTAACCAGGCCGCCCATCCCCCTACCTTTATATTTGTATTCCTCATAAAATTTTTTACAGGGGTTATGTTAAACTTTGAATACCAAAGTTCAACAAGATATGTCTTTTTTAAAGATACATTTTTCGTTCCCTCTGGTCAATTTATATAACCGAAGTACTTAAAAATGATCTATGTGTAAGGTTCCATGTTTTAAGCTCAATGAGTAGATACTTAAAAACCGATCGCAAGATGTCAGAGTTCTAAATGGACGTTTTAATACCTCTTAACAGCTCGATCCCTGTCTCATCTAGAAGAGTCTTTTATACTAAATATTGCACCCTAAAAAAGCCCGCAGTTTCCTTTAAAGTTTCAAGTTCCAGAATCTAGCTCTACAGGTACTCAAATAGCGGTGGCAGGATTCCAAATGTTGTAAATGGACTCTCTATATATCTCTCTGTTTTAAATATTAAAGCTCAATAGAGTTCAAAGTTTATTTCAAGTTTCGGGCCTCTAGGTTATCGGAAACTTCCTTAAAACACGAAACCAAAGTTTCTAAGCTCGAACGATATTTTGAATTTTCACGGTCCCTTGCCCACCAGTGAAAACTTGTCTCTTTTGTGTTGCAATATCATGTAGTTCTGAATTAATTTCTTAGTGTTAACAATCTAGCTCTACGGGTAGTTACTCAAATGTAAATTGACTTTCTAAGTACCTCGATCCCTGTGCCATCTAGAAAACTCTTTTATCCTAAATATTATAACATCATACAGTCCAAAGCTTAATTTAAAAATCTCCGAGTTATAGGCAAGTTCCTGAAAGCTCGAAAGAAAAATTTCCAAGTTCGGAAGATTTTTTGAATATTCACTCATCTCGTGTGGCTTTGTTATAGGATTCTCAATTTGTGTATTCTGAAGTCCAAGACCTAAATAAGTGCCTCATTCTTTATATTTTGCGGATATGAGGGATCTAGAGAGAGCAACTCAATAAAACTCGTAATTCCGAGTTTTATACGAACCGTGCTCAAAAAGTCGTTATATATACTTTTTTTTGCAAATATCAAATTTGCCGGGCGGAATATAATAGGTTATGGTCTTAAAATAAGCTGGAGTAACATTCACTGGAATCGCATTACACTTAAAACTGCTACATTGCATTTGAAAAAATTTTAAACCAAATATGTAGGAATGCAACGGTTAATAAAAAAAAAATTTAAAACGTGAGTATTTTAATCACATGTTATGTTAAAAAACTCAGAGAATTAGATTGTAAAGGTTAAAATAAGAAAAACTGTTTTGGGTTTGAGACTTCTAGTTATCGAACTTCAAAAAACAAGACAACACCATTTTTGTATTATTGAAAAAATCTCCAGTTTTCTATGTGCAGCATCGAAAACGATTCTCATCCAAATAAAGACTTTATTTCGCCCAAGCATCCCGCTATATAATATTTTTCAATCAGACCAACGGTTGATGAGACGTGCGACAGAAGTAGAGCACAATTCAGAATCGCATTGTGATATGTTGCAAAATACAGAAGGAACAACTATTTGGTTTTTATTTTGTCAGGATAGCAAAGCTCAATAATTTTCACATCAAATTGATGTGAACAATTTTCGAATCGGGCCAGAAATCGCATTGTTATAGCAATTTTAGTAAAGAACAGCACACAATCGGAAAATTTATATCAAAAACATCAACTTTTTCTCCATCGATATTTTGTATAGTGTGAATATGCTTATTCTAGCTTTATAATTTTGCCAAATTTGATAAAACTTTGCCATTTTTTCACCGATTTGTTGATTGTTTGAAGAAATATGATCTGGAATTTACTAAGATTTAATATAGCAGAAAAATTTAGGCAAAATATTTGATTCCTTTTGATGCATTTACGAATCTTAATCAACCTCTATTTCTCGAATAAATGCACGAATATCTCCTAAGATATTTGTCTGATGCATATATGTAATAGTCCTTTATTGCTATAAAATGCTAGACACATTCCCAAACATCAGAGTGCCGATATATTGTTGTTTAAACGTTTTTGTTTTTGTATTCAATAATCGAATGTACCTAGAGTTAAATTTTTTCTTGTCACACTTATACACTGTTATAATCCCAAAAATTTTATAGGCTTTCTTGTTTTGATTTCGAATTCAAAACACATTGCGAGCATTTTCTACTAGCAATATAGGAGTATTACATATATGGTCTGATGGAAATCCCTATAGAGCGGGGTGTTAGGGCGACATAAGACATTTAGTGGGATGAAGCCTGTTTTCGCATACATATAAACACAGGGGATTTTTCGCGTAGTACGAAAATGGCGTTTTCTTGTTTCTTGAAGGTCGATAACTTCGCAAAATTTCAGGCCCAACAGAATTTTTCATATTTTTACATAGGGGGTAAAGTATATCAACCGTTCCACTTAAAAAGCTGCATGGCTCCAATTTAAATAAAATTTGGTGAAATTGCTGTCCTATATAGTAGTGTTAATTTCAGTTAAGTTCGCTCCTAAATTTTGGATGGTTACGGAGATATAAGCGTCTGAATTCTCAATTTTTTTTGTGGAAGCCTTTTTTCTATAAATCATAAGTCGTGTAATTGGCTTCTAAAAAAATGAATAAAACGGTTTATAAAGTATTTTTTCCATTCTTTTCGAATATAAATATAAAAAAAATTTTTAGAAAAATTTTAGTAAAAATGTTATTGAAAATTTTTTTCAGAGGGGCATTTTTCATATTTTTTTTTATTTTTAAATAAAAGCTTGATATTTTTCCTTTAAAATGATAGCTATTTTATTTTGGCACGCAAAAATTTCTTTAATACAATAATTTTTAAAATGTCTTTAAAATCAGTTCTTGAAGAAAAAGATATAGAAAAATCTTCAAAAACTGATTTTAAAGACATTTTAAAAATTATTTTATTGAAGAAATTTTCGCGTGCCAAAATAAAGCAGGTATCATTTTAAAGGAAAAATATCAAGCTTTTATTTAAAAATAAAAATAGAAATATGAAAAATCGCTCTTTGAAAAAATTTAAAAAAAAAATAATTTTTTTAATAAAATTTTTACTAACATTTTTCTAAAAAATTTTTTATATTTATATTCGAAAAGAATGGAAAAAATACTTTAGAAACCGTTTAATTCATTTCTTCTTAGAAAGCCAATTACACGACTTATGATTTATAGAAAAAAGGCTTCCGCAAAAAAAATTGAGAATTCAGACACTTATATCTCCGTAACCATCCAAAATTTAGGAGCGAACTTAAGTGAAATTAACACTACTATATAGCACATCAATTTCACCAAATTTCATTCAAATCGAAGCGATGAAGCTTTTTAAGTGGAACGGTTGATATACTTTACCCCATATTATTACTCAGCCTAGCCAAGCTGTGGAGCATAATCGGGCCGCAAGCCCCTAAAATTACTTTTTACTAGGGGTATCAGCTATAACGAGGCCACAGAGCTTGCCAGGGAACATATGCTAAAGTGGTCCTATCCTACCCGCTTACCGAATTTCATCAAGATATCTTAAAATTGGGGGACTAGTTTGGGTTCGAACAGACAGACGGACATGGCTAAATCAATTCAGATTATCATTCGGATCATTTCCGAATTTTTATCAGTGCGTCTATCTCTTCTCTTTTAAAGACTTCCAATTTTGATAGTGCGTCTATCTCTTCTCTTTTAAAGACTTCCAATTTTGAGATTCGGACCAAACTTAATGTACCACTCCAATTGTATGAAAGTTGTAAAAAGTAACTTTGATTTCGTTGTAGAATCAAATAACAAACAAAAAGTATCACAAATCACAAATAAAAAATTATCTTTGATTTGGTTGAAGAATCAAATACCAAATAAACTTTTTTTTTTATTTGGATGTCGAATCAAATAAAAAGTATCTTTGATTCGACTGAAGAATCAAATAACAAAAAAAAAAAAAGTATTTTTTATTTGAATGCTAAATCAATTAAAAATTAAATATTATCTGTGATTCGACTGAAGTATCAAATAAGAAAATAAAAAATATTTTTTTTGGATGCCGAATTAAATAAAAAATGAAAAGTATCTTTGATTTGAAGTTGGATTTTAAATGAAAAATGATTTAGAATCACGCAAATGCGATCGCGAAATTCCACATTTTGTAAATGGACTTTCTAAAAATATCAAAATATCTCGATATTGAATTGGGTTGGTCAGGTGAAATAGGTGTTCAATATTTAGAAAGGAGACTCAATATATGACAAATATGTGGAAGTGTTAGTGGGAGTTGGGAGTAGGAATGGGAGTGGGACTGGGAGTGGAAGTAAGAGTGTGAATGGGAGTAGGAGAAAAATAAGTGAAACAACAAATGGACAGTAATATGAAGAAATTTCGAAGATAAAGTAGAAGACAGATAATGGGATATATGGTGAATGGTAGAAATGTTCACTTTTTAAATGTAGGCAGAAGAAAGTCTTTCCATATAAGGTACACATATTAGGGTGAATCCAAAATTAAATAAAAAATGATTTATATTTGGTATGGAGAAAATATTATCCATACAAATCTATGGGGTCTCAATTTAAAGCTGAGTTTTAACCTCGAATAACTACTAAACGAATCAACTTAGCAAAACTTGCACACCTTTATTGTGGATCGTTGAATAACCTATAAAAACGTATATATACAGAGATTTTGGTACTTAGATTTAGAGTTCGGGTTCAATTTTTATAAAAACTTGAAAATTGTACCTAAGATTTATATGGAAAACTAAAGACGGTATGAGACTCCCCAAAATATTAAAACAATATGTATATTAAAATTTTACAGCCTTTTTTGGATTCTCTGAACAATCTTTTCACCACAAGTAAAAAAGTTTTTTTTTGGAACAATATAAATATAATATGTATAAAATATTGTTCTTTCGACATAAAACGAACCGGATTCAAATTGAGACTCCACCTAGAACTGTACAAAAAAATTTCAAATTTAGGCTTAAATGTTTACCTGCGCTATGAAAAGGCCGATTAGTTGGCAAAGGAAGGTCTAGCACCTGTGGGGTATATGCCTACCATACTATCCATACCGTTGGAAGCGTGATTTTCAAAATCTTCAAAATCGTGTTAAAGTCTTATGACCTTACGCTAATAAAATAATCCCCACAAGTGGCAGACGTGCGGGCTCTCGGACGAAATTGTCTTAGATTTGTGTTGAAATGGAGAAGATTTTCTCGAGCTGAAAATTTGTCCTTCTTTCCATTTCCAATAAGGATATCCGTGTAATCGGTGAGAGCGAACTGTTTTTATCAGAAGGTGTACTTTATTCTGTATTTTTTTTTTTGTTAAATAAGTAGTGTGACTTTCATTAGCGCTCTTAAAAACTTTGATGGAGTTTTACCCTGAATCACTTCTCACACTAAGCATTAATGTATTTCCTTGGTAGCCGGCATCAACTCATGTTAAAGAATAATACTAAATCTCTTTAATTCATCATATTAGAAAAGGAAATCTTGTGTATAAATTTTGAGCTCATATCTGTAAATGAAGTGTTTATTTAACTTCATAATACGTTCCATTACTAATCAGCGATTAATAAAACTCTAAATTTAACCTGGATGTTTAACACGTGCCAAGAGACACGTGCGTGAATTGGAGGGTTATTATGCGCACACACAATTACGTGTATGTATGTGTTTTTGTCCATACAGAAATTCACCATATTAATATGCCGTAGCTGAAAAACTGTAGAATTGCCAATGGTTTTGGTTTAAGGGTGCCTAGTTGTGGTGTTTGGTTTTTGATGACAGAATCAGGTACTCTAATTTATGAGTGTCCATCCATACTTGATTGACAGTGTGCAGTAAAGGGGATGATATGCAATTATTGTTAGTTATATTTAATATGTGCATATGAATGCTTATATGCATATAAATAAATTCAAGAGATATCCTACATATTTGGGCGAATCCCAAATAATTAAAAGTGGCAAGACTTTTTTTTATTAATTCGCATAAAGGTTAAATTTGTGTGTGATATGAAAATAAAATGGTTTATTGGTTTACATTATGCCGGACAGAGAAATATGATTTCAAAAAAAGTGAAATTCGGTTTTTCTAATTTGGCTCTTTTACTAAAATATAACACCTTTACATTGTTCAACTCAAATCCATATATTTGCTGTTACTTAAATTTCCTTTATTTAACATGGTGGACTGAGTGGTGTAGTGGTAGTGTACCAGCGTAACACAGCAAAGTTTTTTCAATAAGAAAAAAGTTTCTAAGCGGGGATGCCCCTCTGCAGTCGTTTGGCAAACACTCCGAGTGTATTTCTAATACAAAAAATTCATCTGCTTTGCAGATGCCGCTCGTAGGAAAAGTCAATAAAAAGAAGATAAACATTTAATTAAGAATCCCTTTATGTAAATGGAATAAAAAGTCTCTTTAAACAAAGACATAACCTTATTGAACTTTGATAATAAAATTTTGACATAGCCAATGTAAAAATTGTTATGAGGAGAAAAAATATAAAGGTGGATCGCAAATTGCAAGATTCTATATTTTGTATGGTAATTGGCGAACAACACCAAACGAAACTAATATAAAGGAAATAAAAATGGGCACGGCGCAAATTCGAAGATAAGCTAGTCCTAAATCTCTTCGGAGGTAAATCATGGAAAAAAGTATAAAAACTTTGGAAAGTCAAGTTTTTACAAATTGATTATACTCTCGTTCTTTTGTCGCGTCCGTTATCAAAAACTATAAAAATTTTTCTGCCAAGCAAACTTGAAACTCAAAAAGCTTTCAAACGTTTCCCTGATCATTCGGGCTTTATTGGTGTTTATAATTTGTGACGCCCGACGCCCGTAACCCTTTTATCCCTCACTCTTTTTCCCTCACTAGGGAAGGCACCTTGTCGATGGTGTGTAGGCTAAGCCGAACTCCATAATACCCTACTACTTATGTGGCTCGGCGGTTTAGGGGCTCTCATTTATGCCGTTCCGCCTAATAGGATGGTGGCGGGATGTAGGTGGCCACAATTGCCAGCCCCCTTATCCAGGGCGTCAAAATTTGCAGGGAGTGAGAGGAGGGAGTAGGAGAGCTATCTCGGAGTACCATGCAGTTCTAAAAATAGTCCAGCGCTTGGAAGTGGTGGTCGACTAAATAGACCTGGAGAGAAAGCGCATGGTGTAAAAGTGATAGCGTGCGACAACATCGCGAGCTTGCGGTGGCTAGAGGAAACTTCCAAAAACAAGGCACGAAAGCGCGGATTGAGTTGGACGATAGAGCGAAGATCTCCACGATATCACAAGTCAAAGTATGGATACCATGAGTGATGAAGTCCGAGGAAACGCCTTCTGCAAAGTAAGAACCCGGATATACCGACACAGGATTGTAAAGTACTTAGGGTATTGCGGCCTACGCAGGACGGTCAGAACTATGTATGCTAAATACACAAGCAAGGTTATCTGCGACTTAGGAAAGGATCAAAATTCCATCATACTAGAAGCGGGCGGTAAGGAGAAGGTCGCGAACGTCCCGGTGAAGGTGTTTGAAGGGGAAAACAGCCCGATAGTGCTGCGAGTCTTCAAGATAAACCCACAATACAGTAAAGTGGTTTCAAGAGGTCTGATACTAACCCTTTAGGGGATTCGTTTGACGTGGCCCTGCTTTCTCGGCTCGGCGTGGATTTGGCGTTTATTATGCGCAATATGAATGAAGGATGTGAGCTGCAGTAATGTTAAGAAAACAGCTATACTCGTACAAGCTCTCTTATTTTAGTACTGAGAGCCTAGCAGGGGTGACCGCCGAGTAGAACAATAAGCTGACATTTATGTGGGGGAGTGCAAGAGGGTCATAGAAGAGGGAGAACGCAAAGGATCAATGGTCATATGCGCGGATGCAAATGCGCACCATAATGCGTGGGGGGAGGTGATATAAATGATAAAGGCTGTTTTTAGGCAAAGTAAGCGTTTTTAGTTCACAAGAAGGTTGGCGCTCGATATAATGTTTTAGGATTTAAAAAAAGACAAACATGCGAACGATCGGAAGTTTCGTGAAGAATTAGAAAGACATTTTGTTTTATCATTTATATATCAAAGATGTGAATACATTCGATATAATGACATTGCTATAAATTTGTTATCGCAACTTATCGATATACAATATACACGCTTAAGTTCAAAGACTTAGTACTTATACAAAATAAAGGCAATATGAGGAATTATAATGTGATTGAATTAAAGCTTAAACATTCACCCCCCTTGAGAGCAAAAAAGCCTATCAACAGGTAGTCGTCTTATTTTAGCAGTCGCCCGCTGAACTTTCTTGCCAGCATTTTTGATTGTTAATACCTTCACGATACCATCCTTGCCTGGATGTAGATGAATTTAATTTAATTTAATTTATTTGGATTAAAACCGACACAGACACAATGCGGTCGACTACTAAAATATATAAAACATAAAATTAATGTTACAATTAAAAATAATTAAATTCAACCATACATATGAAAGAAAGTACAAAATATCAGGCCAGACGTGACAGTATTGAATTATGTAACTCGGAAAACGAATGCAGTTATACAAGTTGTTGTATTGCGAATACCAGCTTCGCAGTGGATTATTTTTGGCAAAATTTTGCCGGCAAAGTGGTAAATAAAAAGGCACAAAGTGCCTGGACGTTCTACCAGGAACAGCAAATTTAGTCGACTAACAAGATCAGATGAGTCGATCTGGCCCATAATGAGCTTGTGAATGAACATTACCCCGAGTAAAGTTCTTCGATTTTCTAAAGTTGGCAGATTTATAAGGAGAAGCCTATTTCTATATGGTGGCAAATGCACACTAGAATCCCAGTTAAGACCACGTAGTGCAAATATAATGAATTGTTTCTGTACTGACTCAATATGCTTTATAAAGTTTTGATACCCTGGGCACCAGACACACGAACAATACTCTAAGATTGGTCGTACCAACGATGTGTTGAGGGTCCTATTCAGATAAGGATCATTAAACTCCTTAGCCCATCGCTTCACAAGATTATACGGCCAAGCTTCCACTGAAGCGGCGGAATGTTTTCTTCCTCCAAAATGACTACATCACCAATATTTAAAGGCGGACCTGACTTATCCCATTTATTGCGACATTGCAAGCTTTGCAAGTAATCTTTATGCCATTTGTCCCCAAAATTGTTGAAAGTACCATTGTAATTGCTGGTACCTCTGAAAGCGATTGAAGTTTTCGACGCCTTTTACATCTGGTTCAGGAATCGCATTTAACGCAGTGCCAATAATGAAATGCCCAGGAGTAAGGGCAGGTACATCGCAAGCGTTTTCAGGCACTGTCGTGATAGGTCTAGAGTTGAGTATTTACTCAATTTGGATGATAAGAGTTTTAAATTCTGAAAAGATTAGTGAAGAGTTATTCATAATTCGTTTTAGGTGGTACTTAAAAGATTTAACGGCAGCCTCCCATAGCCCGCCAAAGTGTGGAGAACGGGGAGGTATATGTTTCCACAGAATTCCGTTAATAGCACATTCCCTGGCGATTTCGTCTTGAGATTGTTTCTGCTGGAACATACTGAACAGCTCTTCTAGCTCTTTTCGAGCGCCCACAAAATTGGTAGCGTTATCGCTATACAAAACCGCGCAACGTCCACAAAGAGCTATAAAGCCTTTCAAAGCCATAAGAAATCCCTTGGTACTGAGGTCGTCAACGAGCTCCAGATGCGTGGCCTTAGTGACAAAGAATACGAATATGGCTAGATATGCTTTTGTTGGTGCCATACCGCGGCGGCGAAAATGAATAAAAAAATGTCCACAGTAGTCAATTCCAACAACATTAAACGGCTTTGTTTGTTGTACCCGCAATTCAGGCATATCTGCCATGAGTTGATCGTGCCTTAGTGGACGTGCTCTGGAGCAACGAACACAATGATGAACGATGGAACGGACAGCAACTTTCCCGTGAATAGGCCAAAACATTTGTCTAGTTATGCTAAGGAGTGCTTGCGGCCCAACATGATGATTGATAATGTGTATATGAGTCAAAAGCGTTTGTGGAAAAACATGAGGCTTGGGAAGTATTATTGGATGCTTGCTGTTGAAATCTAAAGCTGAATTCCGTAAACGTCCACCTACCCTAAGAATTCCCTCATTATCAATGAACGGCATGAGAGCCTTAAGTTTACTTTGCTTTAGCACAGTATTATTGCATCTCAATGAGCGAAACTCTGAAGTGAATTCCTCTTGCTGAATTGATTTTACAATAGCAATCAATGCGAGTCGAAGTTCTTCTGGAGAGAGTACACTTGAGCGACGATTTGATTGAGTGGTTGTGCAGTTATGCTTAAAACGTACTATGTATGCGACTGCATTGAGTAGACTTTGATAGTTGTTGTGATATTTGATATTTTCTATGAAGCTTATTTTGTGCATGGCTGCTAGAACAAGTTTTATTTTTTTCTTTGTAGAATATCGTCATTGTAATGAATTTCCACAGGCGGGCAGGCTAAAAATCTTCAGATTGTTTTAAAGGCCGTTATACCATAGGCTGGAATGAATTAATGCTTTAGGTAGTACCCCACGCGACAGTAAATCAGCTGGATTGAGATCGTTTGGTATGTAGCGCCATTGAGAAAATTGACTGCTTTCCTGAATTAATGCAACCCGGTTAACGAAAAATGTTTGCCAGCAGCACGAATCTTGTTGGAGCCAATTCAAAACTATGGTGGAGTCGCTCCAATAGTTGATGCTCTGAAATTCTACGAAATTAAAAATTGTTTTTATGCGTTTTACCAGTTCGGCCATTATGACTGCAGCACACAATTTTAGCCTTGGCGGCGTTATTCTTGTTTTAGCGCATAATAATTTAATGGTGACAGCGTCCCCGTCTTCAGAGATACTTCTCACATATAGGCATGCTCCATACGCATCTTCAGAACTGTCTGAAAACGCATGAAGCTCATTTTTGCACACGGTGCAAAATCACAAAATCATTTAGGCAATGTAGCTGCTCTTGAAAGTTTTCCCATCTACTATGGTACTCTTGCGGCAGTGCCTCGTCCCAGCTCAGCTTTAAACGCCATAATTGCTGCATGAATATTTTGGCAAGTACTAAAACCGGGCTAATTAGATCAAGAGGGTAAAAAAATTGAGCAATTTCAGAGAGAATGTTGCTTTTGTAAATGTTTTTTGGCTCTGCGCAGGCGGTTTTTGATAAAGAAACTTATCGGTAGAAGGGTTCCAAATGTGACCTAATGCCTTGACAGCATTTTTTCCCTTTAATTTGGAAAAACTTCTCCTTATCTTCTTCTGGTACAGCCGATAAAATGTCATAATGATTGGCGCACCATTTCTTTAACTCGAATTTCCCTCTCAACAGCATTGACTCTATTTGTCTCTGGAAGATCTTTGCATCTTTAAGAGTATTAGCACCTGTTAATAAGTCATCGACGTAGAATCCATTTAGAGCCGCTTGTGCGGCGTAAGGAAAATGTTGGCCTTCATCGGTACAAAGCTGTTGCGCGTGTTGCCAGAAACGAAGCAGATGCTGTTACGTACATTACCGTACATAATTGAAATATCTCAATGGGATCACCTTCACATGAACGCCATAAAATGTAATGAAATGATCTAGGTGTCCTTTTTGATCCGAAATTTAATTTTTACATGCATATTTCATCTATTTCCAACAAAGCGTTGGGTTGACTTGGATTTGTTAAAAGATGGGCTAAAGAGTTCGATGATCCGTACCTCACTAAGATTCTTTACACATCGCTGGTTCGTCCAATACTCGATTATTGCTCATGCGTTTGGTCCCCTATTTCTCAAAAGCATATAAAGCGTCTTGAGTCAGTTCAAAAGCAATTTTTGATATTCGCATTGCGCGGCCTTAATTGGGACTCAAGTCTCCACCTTCCTCCATACAGCAGTATACTTATTCTTATTAACTTACCCACTCTGGAAAATTACTGGGGGTACTGTTCATCCATAAGCTCATTATTGGAGAAATTGATTCTGCGGACCTTCTCAGCCGCTTGTTTTTTGCGGTTCCCCCTTTGTCGACGAAACTTTGCTAAAAATAATCCTCTTCTTATCTGGTACGCGCACTACAATGACTTGTATAGCTGTATTAGTCTTGAATGTACTTTTGCCACTATACGTAATGCAATACTTGCATATCTAATTTAAGAGATACAATCTAATTTAATTTAATTTGCCGGCATTTATTTCTTCGGTAAAAACAGGCACTATCTCGTTTAAGGATGGAGGAACATTTATCAACATGTATCATTAAGAAGGAATCAGACAGTACTGTGTTGAATGGAATCTGGTGCATTCCAGCAACGTTAAAAACATGCTTTTTCATGAGTCACTGACCGGAATCGTATGCATTCCGGCAGTATAATCTTATGGGTCAGGCATCGAGCTGATTGGAATCTGGTGCATTCCAACAACACAGGTCATGTTACTTTTTTATGCCTTGTGATGGCGTATCCTCATTACACTACTCTTAGCACTGCCTGATTCCCATGACATGCTGATTGGATTCTTGTTGCATTCCAACAGCAAGATTGGAATCCACCGCATTCCGAAATCATGCTGAGCGGAATCTGATGCATTCCGCCAATATAAGATCTCGGTATAAGATTTTATTTTTGCTCATATTTCTTATTATTATTATATTCTGAAATTAAAGTGTAATGTTCAATAATATATCTTTTTTTGTAATATAACATTGTTGAAATCTCGATATATCTTAAATTTTTAACTTTTCAGTTGTATATTTATATATCTTTTATATTATGCAGTCGACCATAGTTTGTCGTCGACTTTAAATAATAAATTAATAAATAAATAAATAAAAAAAGAATTACAGTTGATACGATATTAGAACGTGGTTACCAGATCACTTGACGGAGGCAACAATTCCGTCCCCCGTAAGCGAGTCATGTGGATCGAGGTTGCTTTCCGTATCTCTGACGACGTCAAGAACAGCTACTCTAACCGAAGGCCGATTTAGGATGCCAAATTGTGTTTTCCTTTAGGCTAACAGTTTCTCGAAAGATCGGGGTCTACAATGATGACTATGTCTCCAACTCGAATAGCTGTTTGTGGAGTGAACCATTTAGTTCATCTTGAAATTATTGGTACATACTCTTTTAACCATCTCGTCCAGAACTGGTCCGCAAATTTTTCAGTTTGATGCCAACGTTGTCGCAGGTTTTTATCGTCGTTGGCGAAAGGTTTATAGCCATCAGAAGAGCCGATCAGCAAGTGATTGAGGGTTATAGCTTCGTCGTCGTCACACTCTAGAGAAACGAACGTGAGCGGCCGCGAATTATTATGAACTCTATCTCCCATAAGGTACTCCTGAAGCTTTCATCATTGAACTTCATAGATGGGCATATCGCATACAGGACCATCTTGACCGATCGTATTAGCCTCTCCCAGACTCCACCCATATGTGGTGCTCCAGGCGGATTAAACTTCCATTTTACCCCGTGAAATATGGAGCAAACTGATTGCTGGTCTATATTTTTGTATTCATCGCGTAACACCTTCTCCGTAGCTTTAAAATTTGTTCCATTATCCGAGAATACTTCTTTTGGTGTACCATGCCTGGCCACAAAGTTTCGAAAGCACATAATGCAGGAACTCGTGTCGAGACTAAGAGCAACTTTGATGTAGATTGCCTTAATGGTGAGGCAAGTAAATACGATGCCCCATCGCTTTTCACGTCTGCGCCCGACGGTTGCATAAAGTGAGCCAAAGTAATCAACCCCGACAAATGTAAATGGTGGAGGGCGCGGCATTGCGGTGTGATTCTTACAGTATTGGCATAATCGGCGTACCTTTTTATAGAGCTTACGAAGGTTCGGTATAAAATAACGACTTTTGATAGCATTGATTGCAGTCTGGTGCGATTGATGGCGTAGATCTTCGTGGAAAGAGCGAACTATCAAGAATGTTATGTAGCTACCGTTGGGTAGCACGATAGCATCTTCATTGCTGTTAACTCTTCCCGTCCCCTGCTTCTAATAACATCATTATTGTCTAGATAAATGTTTGGGCTGATAAGTTTACTTTTAATATTGATAGGCACACCGCTCTTAAAATTTTTGATTTCTTGCCCATATTCCTTTCGCTGGGCGTGTTGTATTACAAAAGTTTGTGCTTCATGTATCATTGTAGAGTCGATGGCTTGCGGTCCTTCAGTTGAATTTGAAGCAGCCTTAAGTTTTTTAGTATAGAAAATAAAGGTAGCCACAGCACTGTACAAGCGTTTCCAATTGGAAAAACATTTGATGTTGGCTCTGAAAGTATGCATGTTAATTTTGTCTATTAACAATACTCGACCTTTTAGCTCGGATCAGTCCAGGCGACAGAATTTGTCACAATTGGGCCAATCCGGCGCGTTTGCCTTTAGAAAATCTGGTCCATTAAACCACATGCGCGTGTCGAGTCGATGAGAGGTTTTAGTGGCCAAATCTGCGGAATTCATCCGTGTTGGAACCCATCTCCACTGAGAAATGTTTGAGGATTCGAGAATCTCGCCAGCTCGATGCATGACAAATTGTTGAAAGTTTTTTGGGTCCATGCGTAGTCACTGAAGAACTGTCTTAGAGTCCGTCCACTAAAACTGAGATTGTACACGTAAACTTATGCGAGGCACCTTGAGGATGTTGTTGGCGAGTCTCACCCCAGTAACAGCGGCTTGCAGTTCCAACCTAGGAATCGAAACTGGCTTTAACGGACCTTCGATTTCGCTGCAACTAAAGCGATTTCGACTTCATAATTTTTCTGCATACGTAGATAACTGACAGCGGCGAATGCAGTATCGCTCGTATCAACGAAGGTAGGAAGCTGCACGTTTTCCGCACCGTAGAGAATAGCGGCGTAGCAACGAGGTATTTTTATATCCATTATAAGACGGATTGTCGATTTCCACTTGGACAATTTTTCGTACAACGCGTCGTTAAGAGGCTCATCCCAACTAATACTGGCACGCCATATGTCTTGGAGAAGTATTTTCAACCCTATGGCCGAAAAAATCCCAAGAGATCAAATATCGACATCGGGATTTGAAGACTTTCACGCTTTGTTGGAACGAGTGTTTCGTTTATCACGTTGCGGCGCAGCCTTGCAAATCTGCAATTAAATCTAGAAACTTCGTTAGTAGGTTCCCAATACATACCTTAAATCTTGGTGGTGGATGCCCACTCTCTTAAGCCGGATTGTTTTGACCCATTGTTTACTAGGTGCTGTAGAGCCATCGGAGAATTGGACGCCCAGTTTCTGACTTCGAATCCAGCACTTGCGTTGATTTGCCTCATTTGCTTGGCTAATTCAAGAGCAGAGCCTTCATCATCTTCACAATCGATGAAGTCGTCGACATAATGGTAACGTTGTACCGCTTCGACTGGTCGTGGAAACTCATCTCGAAATTGTTCGGCGTTTTTGTCTCGTATAAAATGCGCGATACTCGGGGCGCAGTTTACCCCGAACATTAGGGCACGCATGACATAAACATTTTGTTGATTGTTGTCTTCGTCACGCCATAAAAACCATTGTGCGTGCATATCGCTTTCGCTGACTTTGATTTGGTGAAATATTTCAGCTATGTCGCCGCACACAGCTGCTCTCCCAACTCGAAACGATGACAAAACTTCCACCAGCGAGTTCAACAAGCCAGGTCCAGCAATCATGAAATCGTTAAGACAAACGCCGCCTGACTTTGCGACGGCATCCCATACCAGTCGGATTTTCCCCGGTGTGTTTGGGTTCGTAACTCTAAATATCGGTAGATACCATGTCTTAATTTGTTGAATGGCTGCTTCAGTTGGCGATAGCTTTCTCGAACCTTCTGAAATTAAATTATTTATTTGTTCTTGAATTGTAGCTTTGAGGATCGGATCTTTGCTGAATTTCTTTTCAAGACACATAAGTCGTTTGTGAGCATTTGTGTAACTTTCTGGAAGAGTAACGTCTTCGTTCCGCCAAAGTAGTCCCACTTCGTACCGATTGTTTACTTTCTTACAAGATTCGTTTAGAATAGTTAGTGCCTTTTTATCATCTGGGGATAACAGCTGTTTAGGCTTGATCTCCTCAAAGTTAAATAGTTTTTTACAGAATCATGAAGTTCATCAAGACTTTTTTCGCACTCACAAATGTGGAGATTCACCATATCTTCATGCGATTGCTTTGTGTGACAACTTTGAAGTGTCCAACCACGCCTAGTTTTTAATGCGATGGGCTGATACCACGAACCCTCGCGAGCCTTTAGTGGGACAGCTAGTTTCCAATTATCTAAAACAATTAAAATCGTTGGTCTGGCATTTGTATACGACCAAATAGGCAAACCATTCAAGTATGGATACATTTTTGCTAACTCTCCAGTATCGATCGTTTGAGCAGGCAGACTTAAACTTTCCACAGTGTGAGCATTGATTAACTTATATTTGCGCTCATTTGTCGCGCCTGAAATTACTACATTGGTTTTATAATAATCGTACTCGGTGCGATTTGTGTCGTCAATCCAGCGTAGGCATAATGGCTCCTGCACACCGCTGAGTTCTAAATTTTCAAACAAACTTTTTCAATTAAGGTGACAGCAGAGTCTTCGTCTAAAAAGGCAAATGTTTCGATAACCTTACTCGGTGTATGTAATCGAACTGGAATTATTCGAAAGTATGGTCCCTCTTTCGTAGTGGTGCTACTGTGCGCAATTATTTGCTTATCAATGCCATCGTGCGGTATGCCACTGCTGTCTACAGGTTGCAATGTGCTGCGATGCAATAATCGATGGTGTTTATACCTACAACCATCGATACCACATTCTTTATTAACGTAGCATTTACGGCGATGAGAATCAAGGCATTGCCGGCAAATATTTTGCTCTTTAACTATTTCCCACTTGCGTTTGAAGGGTAAAACTTTAAAGGCTTCGCATCGTGGCAACTTGTGAACATATATTTTACATACCAAGCATTTGTTGGCACTAGCGCTGGATTCAGCTTTACTATCAGTAACGATTTCAGCTTGGGTGTGTGTGTTAACATTCGCGCAATGTTACGAATCCAGTCACTAAAATTTTTTACTATAGGTATACATTCATCTTTTGGGTGCATAGCTCAGTTCATTTTATAATTATTCGGCAGCTTATCTACTAATTCCTTTACTAGTAATGGGTTCATTAGATGCGCAGGCAACTTTCCATAGTTGCGCAAATATTTTGCACGCATAAGAAAAACTCAATTAAAGGTTCTAGCTTGGCTTTGAGAAGCGGCATAGCTTTGGCTTTATTAATTGCCTTTTCCAGTATATATACTCAGGTCGACCACAGCACATACGCAGTGTTTGAATAATATCTGGTACCATGGCAGGTAACAGCAGCTTGTTCTTTACTAAATCGCGTGCTTTGCCCTTTAAACGTGCTTGTAATCTCATAAGATTTTCAACATTCGAATATCCCTCCACGGCTGTGCTGTTATCGAATTGGCTTATAAATAGGGGCCATTCCTCTGGCCCACCATTAAATATAGGCAACTGTTTCGCAATAGCTTGCCTAGCAGTAAGCTGTGCTGGTGTAGGACCCAATTAATAGTTGGTATCCCTTCACGCGATCTACCAAATTCACCAAATTGTGTTAATATTTTGTACTTACTGTCTAAGTACTGCTGTTGCATGCGCATTTCCTCTCCCAAACGCTCCAGCTGTAGTGCACGTATGCGCTTTGTTGTGTCAAACATCTGGCCATTCGTTGCAAACAGTGGTGAACTTGCACTATTTTCGTTGGTTTTTAGCGAGGAAGTCACTCCGCTCGAAAATGTTGCTAAGCCTTGTTGCATAGGGAAGTTAGGTTGCAACTGATTATATATTCGCGTAGATGTTCCTAGCTGATAATTTGCTAAATGTATAGTCTTAGTTATAGGTTCATTCTTAGCTAATTCGGTTTATGAGTTCTTTCGATAAATAATCTATTATTCCGAAGATTATGCAGTGGAATATATGGAATGAACAGGTTAGATAAATCGGAGCAATTTATGCTCAAGTTTATTACATTATAGGCAAGCATTAGTGAGATACAAGTTCTTCTGTCGTGCAAAGCCTGAAGACCAAGCAACTTGCGCATGCTGGTATAAAATGGGAGGCCGTCTGGCCAGTGAAGCATCCGTAAAGCAATTTTCTTAAAAACTTTTTGAACTCTTTCAAGTTTATAGGAGTTAGATTCATAAAAAGATTCCATATTATTGAGCAATATTCAAGGCGACTTCTGACCAAGGAGATATAAAGTACCTTCATCCTCATAGGGTCCTTAAAGTCACTGGTGTTTCGTCTAATGAACCCAACCATTGCAAATGACTTTGCAACAATGAAGTCAATATGACTGAAAAAAGAGAGTTTGGAGTCAAAAATGACACCCAAATCTTTAATCTCTCGACAACGATTAAGAGATTTAGCATTTAGTTTGTAGTTAAAATATGTCGCAGCTGTCTTTTTGGAATAACACACAACGCAGAATTTGTTTGCATTTAAAAATAAATTATTGTCTGAGCACCAACCGGCAAAGGAGTCCAGATTACATTGCAAGTTAGTGCAGTCAGAGCTATTACAGATCGTCAGAAATAGTTGGGCATCGTCCGCAAAGATCAAACATTTTGCGAATTTGAATTGTTGGGGCAAATCATTTATGAAAATTAAGAATAATAGACGGCCACAATGGGTACCCCTGCGGAATACCTGACCAGGCGTTTATATGTAGAGATGACTTGTCGGCTCCAACTGCCACATAGAGCTTTCTGTTCGATAGAAAATTCTTGAAGAATTTCAACAAGTTTCCATTGATTCCCTACTTGGCTAACTTGCGTACCTACTAGAATAGTATGATCAACCTTGTCGAATGTTTTCGAGAAGTCAGTGTATATGAAGTTAAGTTGCTCAGAGTTCTCTAAAGCACCCACAATTTTATTAGTAACTAAAGCTAAATTTGTGGAAATATAGTGTTTACGCGGGATGCCTAACTTGTCCCTATCTGAGTGCGATCCCCCCAATGCAACTCTGCAAATCGATACTCGATACTCGACTTAATTTATAGCCACCTACACCATCACCGCCACCTGTCAACTTAGAGATTGATAGAAGAACATCGTCTGCGGTAACAACGAAATTAGAAATTTGGCATTGGTACCCAGAGTGAAATATAGTGTTTACGCGGGATGCCTAACTTGTCCCGATCCCCCCAATGCAACTCTGCAAATCGATACTCGATACTCGACTTAATTTATAGCCACCTACACCATCACCGCCACATGCATGTACATGCATGTACATGCACGTGTATTGTGCTTTTTGTCAGCACTCATGCATATGCATGTCGGGATGATGTGTGGGTGCCTTTCCCCTCCAAACGGAGGATTTTGCGGGTCAACGGTTGTCGTTTTCTATACAACCGGCCTCTTGGATTTCAACAGCCGTACCATACGCATCTGACGCCAGCGATCTCTGCCGTTTTACTTTCAGGTAATATTGTAACCAACCAATTTATACATTTACCCAATAAATCACATATTTTATAACGAGATTTCTCGCCTTCTCTTATTTTATTCCCGCATACACCCGTTCATTGAGATCGACCCGGTGCGCCCAAGAATCAGACACACCTCGGCCGAACATTTGGTCCTTCTCCCCTCTGACCGCACCACAAATCACAAAAAATTCATCCGGAAAAGTATTTTGCCCACCAACGAAAAGTCTATTATTTCATACCAGCGTGCAAAAACACTGAGAGATTAAGCCATCTTGCCACATCAGCGCCACCATACAAATCACCAAAAAGTTCAAAGTAAGTGCAATATTTCTTGCCACATTTTTTTTGGTTAAAATAATAAATAAAAAGTGGGAAAAATTGATTTAAAGTGCCATACGTGATTGTAATTAACCGCGAAAAGTGTAAAAACCGTGTAGTGCCAAAAAGAAAATAAGCGCAAACGCGGAGCATTAACGTTGTTAAGATTCCTTGTGACTATCTGGCCTGTCCCCCACCAGCGGAAAGGCTCTCCGGACACAGCACACGGAAGAGGTGCACATAACCTCACTTTCACTAAAATTTCACGCCATTCGATTGCGGCAAATTTCAATTTCCTTTTTGCATCACTCTTATTTTTTCACTAGTTTTCTAATCTATTTTTATTACACAGTTTTTCTTTGTCTTTGTTGCACAAATTTATCACACGTTTTCACACTCTTCGTCGAGATTCATATCAGCGCGCGCACTTATTTATAATAAAGTTGAACGTTTGAGTAGCGAGTGGCCCCCTTTATTTCCGTTGTTGTTGTTGTTGTTGTTGTAGCAATGCTTCTCCCCACCTAACAACCGCGACCGATCACAAGTTGTCATCAATATCCTCTAACGGGAGTCCAAGGAAACTTTCCGTTTCAACAGGGTTCCCCTTCTCCCTGCTTTTTCGGTAGGAAATCAGCTGCAGTGACAGAAAATATAAATATAATGGCAGCGGTCAAGATCAAGCATAAAGCGGCATATGCCGTATTCCTGAGATGCATGTCGAACATGGCTGAAATTCAAACTAAATTGAAGGAGGAAAAAGATAGGGCAGTTTCGACCTGAGGGAGAACGCGCACGCGAACATAGTATCCGCCTGCCAGCTTGCGATACTGAGGTATTCAAGGGCGACTATTTATCTTGGCCAACGTTTCGTGACCTGTTCACGGCCATCTATAAAAACAACAGTCGCCTAAGCCCGGTAGAAAAGTTGTTCCACCTTATCCAAAAAACTCAAGGTGAGGCAAAGGATATAGTAAAGAAATGTCCCTTGACAAATGATGGCTTCGAAACAGCCTGGAAAAGCCTATGTGAGAGATAACGACTTGGTGCTTTTCAAAAAAAAGTATCCAAGCAACCAACAAAATCTATGTGTAAAATGTGCAAATCTATGGAGCACAGATTACGCAACTGTTCACGCTTTTGCGATTTAACCCCGGTAGAAAGGATTAAATTCGTTAAATCCACAAATGGCTGCCTGAACTGTTTGTGCCCAGGACACACAGTGACGAGGTGCACCAGTTCGTACAACTGTTCCAAATGCCACTCTCGTCACCACACGCTCCTGCATGCGGACACACTTCAGCAACCGGCGGTGCGCAACCCTTTCAAAAATGCGGATAATACCCCATCAAAACAGGCACGGAAAAGACAGGAGCTGGGACAACCACCTTCCTCTACGAATCAGAATGTCAAATCCTGCCATGCCAATTCCAGCACAGGTGTGCTATTAGGAACTGCTCGCGTACACATTCACCATAATGGTACCGACTTCTCCGCGCGGGCACTAATTGATTCAGGGCCTGAATATTCTTTTATAACTGAAAGACTAAAACGCAAAATCAATTTGCCAGCGAGGAAAATGCATGCCCAAGTTTCAGGCATCACAAATGCGGTGTCAGCGCAGCCTGCTTCAGCTTGACTACACCCGTTATCGTTCTAGCTAAACTCACTGGGAATCTTCCATCCTGCCATATCCACGCAATGACTATGCAGGCATTCCCAGACTTGGTTTTGGCAGACAAGAGGTTATACGGCAACGAAGACGTAGACCTCATACTTGGCGGAGACATATATCCCCAAATTATAATGAGCGGTATAAAAAGAATGTGCTAAACACACTCTTAGCCCAAGAGACAGTGTTGGGTTGGATACTAACCGGTCGTATCGAATCACCGAATCCAAGGAAGAGCATTATGTCTTTCTACAACGAGGTTGCGTTAGACAACCAACTCAAAGCTTTCTGGGAGGTAGAAAATGTACCATAAAATAAAATATTAAAGGAAGATGAGAGGTATTGCGAAAAATTATTTAAAGAAACGACGAAACGTGATGAAGATGGAATATACATCGTATCACTACAAGTCAGGAAGGATTACCCTAATAACATTAATTTAGGACCGTCCCTGAAACGCGCATGCTCTCAATTCTTCCGGAATGAGGGGCGGCTAATAAAAACCCAGATTAAGTGAAGAATATGTTCGAGTGTTGTCAGAATATGAAACGCTCGGACATATGGGAAAATTAAAAAAGAATGTACCACTAAAAAAGTACGCGTAGTATTTAATGCCTCGAGCCCTACGGCCAACGGTAATAGCCTAAACGACATTCTCCTCCCAGGCCCAGTTCTACAAGCCGATCTACCCATCCTTATCTTAAGATGGAGACTGTACTGTTTCGTCTTCAATAGCGACATCGAAAAGATGTATCGTCAAATTTGGGTGAACAAAATCACACCAAATTTCAATGCATTGTGTATCGCACTTCCCCGAATGACCCTATTAGTCTCTACGAATTAAAGACGGTTACCTTCGGAGTGAACTGCGCTCCATACCTCGCGATAAGAACGCTCCCATAACTGGCAGACGACGAATCCAATTCACACCCTACAGCGGCTAGGATACTGCGAGAATACATGTATGTAGATGACGTACTAACGAGTGGTCACACGATCACATCGACCATTAAAGCCAGAGATGAAATTCGTCAAGTCCTACACTCAGCAGGCTTTCCACTTCGCAAATGGACATCCAATTCAGAGGATATTTTAAGGGCATCCCCAAAGCAGACCTCCTCAGTGAAAACTTCCTGGCATTCGAAGATACCAGTTCAGTGAAAGCATTAGGCATTCGATGGAATGCCCACTCAGATTTATTTTATTTTATAGCAGGGACGCTGGACAATCCCGAAAACATTACGAAGCGAGCGATATTATTGGCAATCGCCAAACTTTTCGATCCATTAGGGTGGCTGGCACCAATGGTCATTGAGGCAAAAATACTCATGCAGAGTATTTGGTTAGAAGGCACCGCTTGGGACGAACCAGTATCGACCAGTACGTTGGAAAAATGGAAAACCTTCACCGGCCAATACCATGAGATGATAATGGGCACTCTGAGAAAAATAAGCAAATTCCAACACTTACAACGAACAATTTTTCAAAATTAAAGGAGACAATTGTTATATTTTTTCACACAGCCCAATATATTAAAAAAAAAAACTCACTTATCCACTGATCAGCCTAGTGCAGACATCTATCACTATTTTGTCGTAATCAATTCCATCAAATACCCACTGTATAAGTTGCTGCAAACTTTGTAATGTAAGAGGTTCAACGGCAAAGTCTTTGCCTTTACCATCTAAACTATATAAAATATTATCGATATCAGCAGTTTGATCCGACAGTATCAAAGATAAATTCTCACCAGGACCTTTGTCTTGGCAACTAAGTTCTGCAGGTCGTAGTAGTGTTTTAAATGTTATTGATATTATATGTAAAATGATTAAATTATCAAAATCTTGGTGCCTCGATTGTACGCCGCACATATTTATTTTTGAGCAAAGAAAATTTGAATAGTAAAAATGGCGTGTAACCGGTGATTGTTTTGTAAAGTTTTCCGTTAATTTCTCAATAATTATATCCAGGTGCCCCAAATTCAGCATAAGTATATCGCTTGCATCAATACCAGTAATTATGCAGTATTCCAAAAGCGACGTCTGTAAAGATAATGTGTTCAGCTTATAATATTTGTATGCCATATGATGTGCTACTTGCATTGCATACATTTGGCCATGGTTTCCAAAAAGTACAAGTATTTGATTCATATATGTATGTTATATCACCTGAAAGAAGCTTTGGTTGTGGCGATCATCTGTCATTGAACGATCTGATACTGCCAATACTACCTTTTTTAGTCCTGGTCCAACTATTTGGACTGTAGTACCCTTAAGGACTATGAATGAGTTAGCAATTTAGAGCTACGAACTTCTGATATGAGAGCGGGAAAATGCAGTTTTTGCTATATTTTCCCAAGTTTCGCTTTGAACAAAATCCCCCTTATTTGTTTGACGAAGCTTGTGTACTGCTTGGTGCTTCTTACTCAAATACCACTGCTCGAGCAAACTTCCATCCATCGTATTGTAGCCGATATACAATATATCCTCTTTATTCGAATTAATCCAGTCTATGTGAGATATTGTTTTCAACAACAAACATCACAAACAGTCATTATAAGGGTTCGGTACAAAAACAATCCGAGTCCCGAAATTAAAGAATCCCGACATGACAAAATCCCGAAATTGGAAAAAAGCCAACTGTTTCTACTGGCTTAGTGTGCTACTGCCCCAGTGATCTAGTTTTTTTTAAATGGCAAGCAAATACATATAGGTATATATATTCGCACGCCACAAACTCACCATACCAGCTGTCAGCTAACCAATAAATACACGACAGGGTTGCATGCAATCTCAGAATGGTACGTGCAGATAGAACGCGTCGTGGAGAGCGCATCGCCAATCTGCATGTAAGCACAGGCAGTTGTTACACTTTCGAATTTAATTACGATTTTCGCTATTCGTCATGAGCTGTCGCACAAAATTAGATCCATACCTTCGTCAGCGTAGAGCGCTTCGTTTTAAACTCGCTTTATTCATATTTTAACATACGTTTGTTAATAAAACAACACGCGTGTCACGAAAGTAATTTTGCGCGGGTGGCTTGGAATCACGTCCGTTCCAACCTCCCACACACCGCAATCTTACTGGTTTTGTTAAAATGCATAAGCTGCTCGAAATCACATCCATTCCGACAGCACTAACTAATAATATAATACACAACTGACAAAATGCATGCGCTGTAGCGAAAACGCGCATCACCCAACCAACCTCACGGCCACTCGCCCTGGCACATCCATAAAATGGCACAGTCGTCCTGAGAGCGATACGACACATCAGACGCTGGAACGGAGACCTCGGCCCCTTCGTCCAAGCCAGAAAAACCTCAAAACCCTCGAATCTTGAACGGAGACCTCTGCCTCTTCGTCCAACCAAAAAACTGCAAATCTGGAACGGAGACCTCGGCCTCTCCATCCGGAATAAAAAAAAAAAAACAAAGGATAACCAAAAAAAAAAAAAAATTGTGCCATTTTGGAACGGAGACCTCGGCTTCTTCGTCCAGCCTTACTGGCCATCGACTATACATATATTACGTTATGAATTACTATATTTAAGCGTTACGTATAAACCAATGGCAAGAAATATTCACTTCTATCGGTTCATAACCGCTAATTTTTACATCTTAGCTCAGGTGGCATGCTAAACAAGTCGGAAAGGATTCCCGGCCATTTGCGTGGCAGACGAACTCCTCATCTAGATTAAGTTTAGTGTGTAAGTCTTATATTAATTTTTCTCGTTTCAGCGGAGGTCATTGGCGGAAAACGATGTTGCGTATCGCAAGGGGAGCCGGCATGTTTAGGCAGGATGCCTAACTTTTCCGCATCTGAGTGATATCCCCCCAATGCAACTCTGCAAATCGATACTCGATACTCGACTTAATTTATAGCCACCTACACCATCACCGCCACATGCATGTGCATGCATGTACATGCACGTGTATTTGTGCTTTTTGTCAGCACTCATGCATATGCATGTCGGGGTGACGTGTGGGTGCCTTTCCCCTCCAAAACGGAGGATTTTGCGGGTCAACGGTTGTCGTTTTCTATATTCGAAAATAAACGAAATGAATAATAAACGAATAAACGAAACGTATACGCGTGTAAAAAAAAAAACGGCTACTGTTTCAGACCGTATGAAAATAAGGTGCTAACAACTAGCATATCGATGTCGGATTTAGTATTTGAAGGTAAAGTATTACAATCATTAGACCAAGATATATTACTTAAATTGAGATCGCCTAAATATATAATTTCATCAGACGGATTAGCATTATTGACAACTCGACTTAAATTATCTATATGCTTCTGATGAATAGCAATGTCACTACTTGGTGGAATATAGGACAATAGAAAAATTATTTTTTTATTACTAGCAAACGTAACGCATATACAAATTTGTTCCACGTCACCATTATTATAATCAATATTAATTTGTCTACTACATAGATCACATCTAACTGCAATTGGGACACAACTACCCCTTTCAAGCCCGGCGGCGTTAGAGCAACGATCATTACGATATACATAATAATAATTATAGAAATTCATTAGATGAAAAATTTTCAGTCAACCACGTCTCCGTCAAAGCTATTATATCATATTCATGTGAAATGACATTACTATATAATTGCGATGATTTCGTACGCATTCCACTTACATTTTGATAATAAAGCGTATATTTAGATTTTAACACAATAGAATAAGAATACCCACGTTAGATTCAATGGTTGCGATTTCCGAAGAACCGGTTTTTGGCGGAACCGAAAAGGGCAAACAGCCACACCAGCAGGCCAAAGCTCAGGTTTGAGCATACTGTTGAACCAATATTCGGGACACCTAGTTTAAAGGTTATTCGTTTTAGTGATTCCACGGCAGTACCATTCTTAATAAGCCTGTGGCATGAAAGCAACACTTTCTGTATCCCAGAATGTTTGGAAAGCGAAAAAGAAGCAGTGTACAGCCACTTAGTTTTGGCGGCAACACAAAGTTCCGAGTTTGCATTTGAGCCAACAATGCGAACATGTTTATTGTAAGATTTATTTTTTGCAGCAGCTACCTTCTGACGAGCAGGTTGCCCCTTTTTTTCGTTGGTAGTGTTCTCGGTACGAGTATCAGCAGTTTTGATATATTCAACATCACTAGGATTGTTATTATCGTTTACAATAACAAAACTTGCATCAGTTGGTTCGTCAATATTCGTAGGCGACGTAAAATTGTTGTTGCCAGTGTAAACAGAATTTTGCATAAGAGGGCGATCACAATTATCATTTGAATCGATGTTATTATTTGCTTGATTACAAACCGAAGCATAAGTAGGCAAACGTTTAGCCGGCTTAGCAGGCCAAAGCTCAGCATCAGTGACGGAACGTTTTGCTTTTGTTTCGGTATGCGAAACAGAAACAGATAAACATGATGATAACTCAGCAGCATCACCATTTGATTTACTGGAAATAAGGACGCCAGCAGCAGCACCTTTTTTTGGTTTTGTAGTTTTCGTACACTTGTTAGAATTTCGTATATTAGGCGAAATGCAGTTGGGCGAGTCAACGAACTTACCGCGAGAACGCGTTTTCATTGCAATGCTGTTGTTGTCACTCATTCTTTTTGCCATAGAAATATGATTGTTATAGGCTCTAATAAATTTTTGTTGGATTTCTGCCAATGATGAGCATACTTTATTAAACTCTGAGAGGCTTATTGTTATTGTGCTATTCACGCAATTGTCACATATAAACATTAGATTCACGTTTGATTTTAAAAGATTTGCTGCAGAATTATTTAATTTAGCACATTTTAAATGTACTTTATGACTACAGATATCACATGAGATAAAATCCCTCTCACAAATTCTATATGATAGCTTTTACACTTAAGCATTGCAAAATAGTTAGATACACGCAGCTATTAAAAACGCGTCCGCACACCACGAATGCAATTAGCAAAAAAATTGTATTGTGTGAGATTATTACCTCAATCACAGCCTGTTTCCTCCAGAATTTCTGCTGCTTTCTTCACTACTATAATTTCTGCTTGAAAAACGCAGCAGTAATCGCGGCCACCGTGGTGTGATGGTAGCGTGCTCCGCCTATCACACCGTATGCCCTGGGTTCAACTCCCGGGCAAAGCAACATCAAAATTTTAGAAATGAGATTTTTCAATTAGAAGAAAATTTTTCTAAGCGGGGTCGCCCCTCGGCAGTGTCTGGCAAGCGCTCCGATTGTATTTCTGCCATGAAAAGCTCTCAGTGAAAACTCATCTGCCTTGCAGATGCCGTTCGGAGTCGGCATAAAACATGTAGGTCCCGTCCGGCCAATTTGTAGGGAAAAATCAAGAGGAGCACGACACAAATTGGAAGAGAAGATCGGCCTTAGATCTCTTCGGAGGTTATCGCGCCTTACATTTATTTTTTTTTTATTTTAATCTGGAAGCCTTTAGGATCTACTAATTTCTGAGTCGACACAGTATATAGCAGACCCAACCCCTTCCATTAATTTAGAGCCATCCGTATACACGTGTATAGCTTGTTCTGCTATTTCAGCACCCCGGCACCAACCCTCTGGCTGAATTATGGCCCCAATATCTCTTTATAAGCTCAAGCACGGGACCATATATTCCCTTTGCCCGATATTAGATGGCGCTATACTGCTGTGACCATAACGCGATGTTTTTGGCCGTTAGGTCTGCAGGCGGGATGTGTAGAATGGCATTCAATGCTGCTGTTGGGTAGTTTTTTAGGTTCCCGTTATGCTAATCATTGATACTCTGCATACCGTCTCAAGTTTTTTGGTATACGTACTTTTTTGTCTTTCTGTCCACCAAACAAAAAGCCCATAGTAAAGTATGGGTTTGACAATTGCCGTAAATACCCACTGAGAGAGTTTGGATGATAGGCCCCACGCGCATCCTAGCATCCTCTTGCCTGCATAGAGTGCCGGGGAGGCTTTCTTCGCTCTCTCTTCCACATGGAGTTTCCACGACAACTTACTATCTAGTATACCTCCTAGATACTTTGGGAGAGCGGGGTACGTTTCACACTGGGCACATTTGACTTTACTGTTTTTAGTATGTACAGGGACCTTTATGAAAAATATTCAGATGTGGAAAGCACCTTAGTCTTATGAAAAGAAACATCAAAAAATTCACCATTATATTTCAACGCGTACGGAAGTAGCATGCGTTTTTAAATTTTCGCGATCTTTATTGTAATTTTGCGTAGATCGGACGTAAGCTTTCTTCAAAACAATAAAAACCGCTTATTTTATAGAATCCTTTGAAATAGGCCCCCTCCACGTGTGTTTAAAAATTAAATAGTGATTTTTTCTGAAGTGAAATACAGTTTGCAATATTCAAGAAAACGAGACGGTAAGTAGAATGGGATACCTTTGACTTTCGCCAAAGGGGTACATTTGACAAATGTCAAGCGCGAACAGCTACTTCCGCAGCGGAGAAGTATAATATAAAAAGGACAACTTTGATCATGCGAATGAAAAAAACTAGATGTTTTGAGGAACGATTCGGACTCTGGAAACGACAGTAGTTGTGATGAGAATTTTAGTTATCACTCTAAATACACAAGCCATCAAACGCTAACAAAATTTCAAGAAGAACAATTGGTTGAATATGTAAAGAAGTGTGCGTTTTTTGCATATGGATTGTCTTACGATACATTCCGAGGATTTGTTTATGAGTTTGTGGTCGCTAATATCATATCATGTCCATCTAGTTGGATAACTAATAAGGCGGATGGAGAAAGCTGGCTTTATGGATTTTTGAAGCGAAACAGCTTGGCTAAACTTAGGCAAGGATAAGAGAAGAGAAAAAAAAAAGAATTTTCAATTCCAAACGGTTTTCAATAACAATTTTTGTTTGTATCGGTCAACATAAACATATCCAGCGACGAAGAATTGGTATTGCTAAATTTCCTTCGTCGCAGAAAGGAAAAGAAAGCAAAGAGAAAATATTGGGCACATCCATATATTCAGAAAAATGTTCATTGTAGACTGTTTGTATGTGCAAAGGAGTTGTCTCAGGATGATACAAAGTTCCGGACATTTTATCGCATGTCAAAAGCTACATTCAAGGATTTGGTTATGCTCGTTGGTGCTTCCATACAGAAAGAAAACACCAATATGCGTGAAAGTGTCCCTCCTGAAGAACGGCTTATGGTAACATTAAGGTATGTGTATAACATTGTTTCATTCAATGTACGGGATTCAATTGTATAGGGCCTCATTTTCGGAAAAGGTTCAGTAACGTTGTTGTTGTTGTTGTAGTAATGTTTCGCCCCACCTAATAGCTGCGACCGATCACAAATCGCCATCAACATCCTCTAACGGGAGTCCAAGGAAACTTGCTGTTTCGACAGGGGTGGACCATAATTAAAGGGGTGTTAGAGGCGTTGGTTCCACATTACAATTAAAGAGATGGTTGGAGTCATGTGGGGACACATTGCAAGCGGGGCATACATTTTGTATGTCGGGGTTGATTCTGGATATGTACACTCAGAGAAAAACGCCGTTCTAAAATCCAGCACCACCGGACTCAATTCAAGCTTTTCATGTTCTTACTTTTTTGTTCTTGAAAAACGAACGACTTGTTCTTAAAACAACAACCATGTTCTTGAACTGACACCATTTTCTTTAAAACAGAACGGCTGGTCTTAAAATATGAACAAATGTTCTATTAATGAGAACGATGTTCTTAAAATAAGTCCAAGAAAAAAAAACGGTACAATTCGTGTGCACTACAATGTTAAATACAACATTTGGCACCAGCTATTAAGCAGTTGTAATGGCCCAGCGGCTATGAAGTTCATCTTGTGATCGTGTGGCGCGAGTTCTATCCCCGTTAAACTCTGAATTTTTTTAAAACAATTTTTTTATGTTCTATTTTTTTAACTCTTATTTTTCGTTCAGTTTCATTCACATATGCACAGGTAATTCTCAAACTTGTTATGAAATGTTTTAAGTATATATGCAGATTACGTCTTCAAATAACAATAATTTCTCAATAAGAGAAATGTATGAGAAAATGCTTATTATGCACTTTTTCTTATACTTTTGAATTTAAAAAACAATTTTTTTGTTATAAATATTTTTTATTTATGACAAAAAAATTATTATTAATAAAAAATAAATAAATATATTTTAAAAAAATACTTTCCCCTCCCACCAAAGATCAAGCACGAACCGTTCTTAAATTGAGACCGACAAATGTTAAATCGATCCCAAATCGTTCTCGAAGCGTGAGAACGAAAAATCCTAAATCAAGCCCAAGTAGTGCTTGAAATGAGCACAGAAGTTTCACACATCAATACCAAACTGGTCATAAAATACGTACGGTGTGCTTGGAAAAACTGTTCTTAAAACAATCCCATCGTTCACGAGTTAAGAAAAAACATACTTAACAGACTTTTGTCAACGAATGTTCTTAATTTTGAACTTGTTTCGTTCGTTTTAGAACGATTTTTTCTCTGAGTGTAAGAATTTAACCGGTTACAGTATCCAGATCGAAGTTGAGCTAGAGTGACGCGCGTTTCCCTAGGCAGAGTGCGTTTCTCCTGTTGTTGTGTTAACAGTGGTCCTTTCTCTTCTGCTAGTTTTGGGTATTGTTCTTTAAGTACTGGATTCACCGGGCAATTCCTGGCATAGAGGTCCGACTCTTTGTGGATTTCACTGAGGACCTGTTTGTGCTTTTTAGCTTTATATGGCTGTGTCCTCAGGTACCTTATTTCCTCATAATGCTTACGGATATTACCTCTTAAGCCCTGGGCGGTGTAGCCTCATCAATCAGATGTCTGTTGGGATGTCCAGGTTTCTGGGTATTCAACAGAAACTGTTTCTTTATCATTTCATTTCTCTCCCTAATGGGGAGTATTCTCGCCTCAATATGTATATGGTGTTCTGGGGACGTAAAACGACAGCCCGTAGCGGTTCTGAGGGCGGTATTTTGGCAGGCCTGTAAATTCTTCCAGTGAGTAGTCTTTAGGCTTGGCCACCATAACGGGGACGCGTAGAATGCAATCGGCCGGCCAATTGCTTTATAAGTGGTAATGAGCGTTTCTTTATCTTTACCCCAAGTGCTGCCGGCAAGAGGTTTGAGGATTTTATTACGCCTCTGGATTTTCGGTACAATTGCGGTTGCATGCTCTCCAAGTTAAACAAAATAGGGGATAGGAAACCACCCTGTTCCACACCTTGTTTAATTCCTCTTGGTTTGGATGTTGCATTCCTGAATTGCACCGATGCTAGCCGACCAGACAGATAATTAGCGGTCCACCTTTTAAGACTTAGAGGAAGGGGAGACCCTTCCAGGTCTTTCAGTAACGTGCCATAGTTGACCGTATCAAAAGCTTTTGACAGGTCTAACGCAATGAGTACTGTCCGATGATGAGGGCTTTGATTTAATCCGCAATTTATTTGAGTACTAATGGCATTTAACGCGGTGGATGTGCTGTGTAGTTTTCTGAAGACATGCTGATGATTGGCTAGTTGCAAATTTGCTTTGAAGTAGGGGAGCAAAATGGCTTCAAGCGCCTTGGCTACTGGCGACAGGAGAGATATCGGGCGATACGACTCTCCTATGTTAGCTGGTTTCCCAGGCTTTAGTAGCGGGACCACCTTGGCCATTTTCCATTATTCGGGTATGACAAAGGTGGAAAGAGACAGGTTGAAGACATGCACTAAATATTTGAAACCCTCTTTCCCTAGGCTTTTAAGCCCACTGCTTTGGATGGTTTAGCATGACCGATGTCATCGCCAACCTCTTTCGCGGTGATGGTAATTGGTGGCGCGCTGAATTTATGTTTATGTGCGTGTCTGTTGGCCCTCCGTCTATCTTTGTCGACCGTAGAATGCATTATATATTGTCGGCAGAAAGCGCTCGCGTATTTTTTCGCATCCGACAGCACTTTATCACCAAAGGCGATGGAAACTTTGTCATTGTGCCTAGACTTTACGGTGGACCAAAGTTTACCTACAGCGGCAGAGAAGTTACAACCGCTTAAATGCTCCTCCCAACTCGCCCGCTTGTGTTCATCCACAACCAATCTGATGCGTTGGTTTATATCCCTTAATTGGGGGTCGCCGGGATCGAGCTGTCTTATAAGGTCACGTTCTCTCGCTAAACTTGCGGCCTCCGCCGGGAAGTGGGGCCGTATTTCGGGAATTCTACCGGCGGGAGTTAAAGGAGCCGAGGCGGGCGTCAGTCGGGATAGGGAGGGCAGCAAAGCGGTTGTCTGTAAAGGATTTGTATTCGTCCCACTTTCCTTTTTTAAAGTTAATGAAAGTGCGTTTTTCTGTGACGATGAAGTCAGCGGAACGCTCGAGCGAAATAAGTATAGGCAGGTGGTCGGATGCCAATGTTACCATCGGCTGCCAGTTGACGCAGTTTACGAGTCCTGCGCTCACGATTGATATGTCCGACGACCTGGGACAGCTTCCTACCATACGTGTGGGGGCGTCTCCGTTTATTGTGCAGAACGTCGTTTCTTCTATTTGATCCACCAACATCTCACCCCTACTGTCCGCCCGCAAATTTGAATACTATAGATCGTGATGGGCATTGAAATCGCCTAAGATAATGCGATTGTTTCCAGTGAGTAAGGCTCTGATAATAGGGCGGTATCCACTGTGGCAACAGGTGGCAGGAGGGATGTAGATGTTGATGATTTCTAGGTTTGCATCGCCTGACCGGACAGATAGGCCTTGACGTTCTAAGACACTGTCCCTGCGGTCGATGCCGGGATCAAATATATGATATTGCACAGAGTGGTGTATGATAAACTCGAGGCCGCCTCCATTTCCGCTCTCACGATCTTTTCTGTGGACATTATACCCAGAACACGTCTGCAGTGCAGATCGTCGCGGAGACCAGAACATCTAGGAAAGTGGCACCGTCCATGGCAGGAGCTGCATTGGGCGGATGTCGCAAACGTATATATTCTGTGCTGGCAAACGGTGCAAAGGGAGGTAGGGACTAAGAGTCTGTTTCCCTGACCTACACAATTGCTGTATTCAACTGTTGAGCGAGCGATTGGATTTGATTGTGGTGAAAGCTATGAGCCGTCGTTATCACTAAATTGCACATAACCGCCTAGGCCATTTAAACTGCTGCGTAGAGATGCGACACAAAATCGCTTGCAGCACCTGGGGGAAAGCACAAAGCAACACCTTTGACGATGTAGAACGCAATTGGCCGACCGATCTTTTTTGTGACCCACCAGTATGGTCTTCCGATCTACATAACCTCCACTGGATACAGTTGCAGGCCTATCATAATTCTACACTCATAACTGCTATGGAATGCTTGGTTATGACATCTGAATAACACGAACTCCTCCTTGTTGAAGATCGAAATGATATGCTAAACAAGGTGCTTCTGAAATTTTCTAACTCGGGATTTCCCGACCGAAAACCGTTTTATCCAGATAAATACGCGCTGGCCCGCAAAGATTTCTAAACACAGTTGGCTTAAACCGCATTTCCATACGTTGCAGATAAGTACGCACATTTCCAGGGCCCGATACCATCTCGCCTTTCATAATCTGGTTAAAGTACTTTCAATAGTGCTTAGTCCCTCCAAAACCTTCCGGGACCTGGGGTAATTAAACACTTCCCAGTGAGTTCCTTGTCACCTTGTCACTTGCTCAGCTTCGATATTGTTACAGAGTAAATTCTTACTTATCCAGAATCACCCCGGCATGCGTCATGTAAGCCGCATGACATACACCACCGAGTCAATTGTAATGTAGAACCAACAACTCTAGCAGTAATTTCTTTGTCGTGCAACTCTGTTGAAAATCCTAGTATTAGGTGTTGCTACAAGAACACTGTTCTGATGACAAATTCGATTTGTTATAGGAATATTTTCTGAGTCGGAGCTTTTCATTAGATATGAGTATCTTTGAATTGAGGCCACTACTGAGTTGGTGGCGAACATGTTGTTGTGTATGTGCGTGGTCTAAATTCTTTATAACTTTTTGTTTAGGTATCTGGCTACAGGATGCACGTTCAATGCGCTTGCTTTATATTTTCAAAGAGGAGAACGTACAATCGGAGTAATTGTTGAAGAAACAACAAAAGCTATATGGAATTCATTAAAAGATTGTTATATGACGTTGCCAAATGAGGAGCGTTGGAAGAGTATTGCGGGATGGTTCTCTGATCTATGGCAGCGGCCAAATTGCTTAGGACCTATCGACGGAAAGCATGTGCGAATTCAAAAATATCCAAATTCGGGTTCAGCTAATTTCAATTACAAAAACTACCATTCAGTAATATTACTTGCCTGTCGCGATGCCGACGGGATATTTACATCAATAGAATGCGGATTTGCAGACAAAATAGCGACGGGGGAGTTTTTAGAATTTCGACGTTTGGACGTTGGTTAGAAAGTTACAATAATTTACCATCCCCAAAGGAACTACCGCATGACGACAGTGGAAATAAGTTTCCATATTTTTTCGTAGCAGATAACGCCTTTCCTTTAAGGAAAAATGTTATGCGGCCTTATCCGGAAAGAAACATTGTCAACAAGATGCGCATATTTAATTATAGACTAAGTCGCGGTAGGAAGAACATAGAGTGCAGTTTCAGGATGATGGTAAAAAAATTTGGAGTTTTCTCAACACCTATACGATGCCAAAAGTACGAAACAATCATTTCAATTATACAAAGTGCTTGTATTCTACATAATGTTATAAGGAATCATACACGATCTTCCTTCCCGATATCGAAAACCAGCAACCAGTTCAACGGAACATAAGTACTCTGCCAGAGTTCGATAATGTAAACATAATGGAAAATTCTGCCCCACAAAACTTACGACACTATTTAAGCAATTATTTTTTATTACCAAATGTTTCTTTGCCCTGGCAGTGGAATTATTGTTTATAAAAACTGTTAGACTGTTTTTCTTTCCATTTAACAACATTTATTGCAATAAATTTAAGTCAAATAGTTGAAAAAAAAAGTGAATAATAATTCATATCAAATAATATTACGAATAGTACTCGATCTGTTCTGTGAATGAGGCTAGTTTGAACTATGTGTACACACGCGAATAAAATTATAGCAGCAAAAATTAATTGCAAGTTGTTTCAGCTACTTCCTTTTTTGTTTTCACTATTTTTAAATAAAACTTAAATGAACGAAAACTATGCAAACCGATTTCAAAACATGTTCTAAATTTTGGGAAACATTTTAAGCATATGATTGTTTAGTCCATTTTATTTATATATATATTTATATAATTATTTTTCTAAAGCAAAACTAGGTGAAAACCGCAAAAGGCCTTGTGCCAATACTTACTCCCTGGGTGTACATGTATTCAAACTAGCATCCACTTGTAACACTGGTACTTTTTTCGTTCACTATTGTATCGTCTAATTCATGACTACTTCTATGTAGTAAGATACTTATGAGATCAGCCCATTGAAAACATACCCATTCTAACATCTGTTTATAACTAAATAATAGTATAATTATATAATAAATAATATACAAAAACGCAAGTTTACTCGGGCGAAGGAGCTGGGGTGCAGACCATAAGACGTTGCTGGATCAAACGGTTCCGCCTGACAGATTGTGCCCTTTGTTCATTTAAAAGCTCCTCTAGCAGCATCATAGATCGAATGTTAAATGTGCGCAAATTCTCGAGAGAAAGACTTCTTACGTCGGGAAGTAAGCTCATTAGAAACATTTTTTTTTTGGATCTTCCGAAGTTGTATTTCCCTTTTTTGTTTTAAGGTAATTTAGCACCGCCACATCGACTTCATCTCGGGCTGTTTTATTTCTTTTCTTGGCACTAAATGTTAGTTCAAAATTGCTTTCTTTGGCTGGATGTGATTCTAGGTTGTTGGAGATCAAAGATCCTGTCTTCGTGGGGGCACAATCGCTGTAGTTGTCGTCAGCAATTGATCCATTTTCAATTTCATCCAAATATTGTTCTTCCATTTCTGATATTATAATGTTGCTGGTATTTTCAGAATGATGCACTGGTTTTACATATGGAAGAACGAATTGCATAATGTCGTGCAAATAGTAAGGCCTCTTCGCTTTAGTAGAAGATCCACTAGGAGATGGCTTGAGACTTCTTGCAAAGCCATTTCGCAAGTTCTTCCACTTTTCTTTGCAATCAGGCACTGTAAGGAAGAGTGTAATAAATTTATATCTATTTAGACATATTCTTTGTTTTTATTTATAAAAAGAAATCCAAAATCTACACACCTGACCAATTCATTTCTACACAAATTGCTGCCCAGGCTCTTTCTGTAACATCTTTCTTCGAATATTCTGCTAAATTATTTTTTGTATAGGCAAGGATAATTCTCAACCAATTGAACAAATTTAGTCGCGTCGACCATTTTATATTTTCTTATATGAAATAAATTCAATATATAATTATAGCAACAGAAGTTTGCAAACGAAAAATTGTAAACAAACATCTTCTTCTTGCTCTTTTCTAGGCGTATTTACGCCTAGCGACCAACATTGCTGTACGCCTAGCTACACGAAAATTTCATGCTTTGTCGCTTTCATGTAGCTGACGCCTCGTATGCAGCTCTCCATTCAAATACATGTGTTCGGCATCAAAGCGTACAAATTTCGCTTGCAGCTTCTAATACGCGTAGCCTCGTGTGCACCTTGCCTTAGAGGTTTTACAAAATCAGCCGTGGATGAATTTTTAACAAATTAGAGTCACATATATGCACACTACTCGTTTGAAATTAAAGAAATTTACAATTTGGATGAAACTGGTATTCCCACTGTTATGGACACACCTAAGGTAAAAAACTAATACATTTTCATATTTCATATTTGAAGTGATTTAGAACAGCAACTGCTGTAACGAGCAACCGATTTTAGTTTTACTTGACAATCATGCTTCACACTTCAGCATTGAAAGCATGATATATTGCCGTGAGAATGGCATTATTTTACTTTCGCACGGTGGGGTATTTGAGCAATCTAAAATCTTAAATCTGGACAAAAGTCGATTTTTCAAAATATTCCAATTTTTTTAATATACTCCCTAGCATTCCTAGATGTCCACTGAATAGTATACATACCCGAAGTGGTATAAAAATTGTGTGTAGTTCGATGTATTTTTGGATTAAAAAGCAGTATACCTTCTAACCTAAATACTCGTTCATATGTTAGATTTTTTATACGGCATGTTTTAACTGAGTTATTCTACTTGTAATACTAGTACTTCTCAATATTTGCAGATGCCACAAATTATCGCAAATCCTGGTTGCTGTGCTGTCCGTATGCTAAAGACCCGCAAGTAGAAAATGAGGTGCTGTTTTGGTGCAATTTATTGCTGCTGGTCAATAGGTTGTTCGGTTCTCTTTTAAAAACATTTGGTTCGGCGGTATCTCGAAAAGGCGTCCACCTATAGAACTAAGGCCCACGCCCTTTTAAAATACTCATTAACACCTTTCATCTAATACCCATATCATACAAACGAATTCTAGAGTCTCCCCTGGTCCACCTTTATGACGATATCTCGAAAAGGCATCCACCCATAGAACTAAGGCCCACTGAATTTCCCTTATTTTGTCTACACAGCTCTCAGCTGAGTATGTAATGTTCGGTTACACCCGAACTTAGCCTTCCTTACTTGTTTGTTTTTTTAGTTTCCTTTACCTTGCTTCCCCAATATAGGTTTCGCGGCGTGTGCTAGCGCCAACAACAGGTGAGTGCATCTTATTTGTAACTAATCATATTAATGTGCATATCTACATTTATCACCTCGTTGAACAATCGATTGTATATCTTAATTTTTTATTTATTTATTTGGATTAAAGTCGACACAGACATAAAGCGGTCGACTACTAAGATAAATATTAACATAAATTAATGTTAAAATTAAAAATAATTAATTACAAATGTATATATTAAATTCAACCATACATATGAAAGAAAGTTCAAAATATCAGGGCGGACGTGAGAGTATTAAATTATGCAACGCGGTAAACGAACATTCAAAGCTGATGCAGTTATACACGTTGTTTTAGTGTGAGCACCAGTTACGCAGTGGATTATTTTTGGCAAAATTTTTCCGGCAAAGTGGTAAATAAAAAGGCACAAAGTGCCTGGACGCTCTACCAGGAACAGCAAAATTTAGTCGACTAATAAGATCAGAGGAGTCAATCCCACCCATAATGAGCTTATGAATGAACATTACCCCAAGTAAAGTACTTCGATTTTCTAAAGTTGGCAGATTCATAAGGGGAAGCCTATTTCTATATAGTGAAAAATGTATACTTGAATCCCAGTAAATACCACGTAGTGCAAATATAATGAATTGCGAAATTGAAAAATACTCTAAAGATACGTAGAAGGCCTTAGTCAGATACAGATCATTAAACTCCTTAGCCCATCGCTTCACGAATTCAAGTATACCCGTTGCTTTGCTTACAATTGATCAAATATGTATATTAAAAGTCAGTTTTAGATCAAAAAGAACACCTAGATCACTTACAACAGATATACGCTCCAAAGGCGTGCTGTTTAACGTATACGATGTCAAACTTGGCTTCACTCGGTGAAATGTCATAAGTTTGCATTTCGAGCATTTGAAAACTAGTAAATTTGCAGAACACCAGCATTGAAATGAGTCCAAGTCTGCCTGTAGAAGCTCCACGTGGGAAGCCTTCGAAGGCAAGTATGAGTAGCAAAGTTTAATATTATCCGCATACATAAGAGTTCGGGAATATATGAGAATACGTGGTAAGTCATTTATAAATAAGGTAAAAAGTAATGGACCCAAATGAATACCCTGAGGCACACCAGACGTTATATCAAACAACCTTGAAAGAATGTTTTTAAACAAAACTTGTTGAGTCCGATTCGCGCGATAGCTTGCGAGCCATACAAGTAAATGCTTTGGAAACCCAAGTAAATCAAGTTTGTAAATCAAAAGCTCATGATTGACAGAGTCAAACGCTTTACTTGAGTCGGTATAGATCACATTCGTTTGCCTATTATTTAAAAATCCATCCATTGCAAAAGAAGTGAACTCTAGCAAGTTGGTAGTGGTTGATCTACGCTGCACAAAACATGCTGGCAGGGCGATAATATGGAACTACGCATGTGTTGAAATAATTTGCGAATAGCTGAAAACTTAGTTATATCTCTGTAGTTCCTAATACTAGACCTACTACCTTTTTTGTGCAAATGATTTCTTCCAGATCAATGGAAAAGTGCCAGATTCCATAAACAATTGGAATAGCTCTGAAGAACAGTATTCTTATTAATTACTGGATTAGGAATGCAATTGAAAATTTCCAAGTTATACGAGTATTGACCGGGTTGAAGAATTCTGCAAATTATTCCGCAATGTCATTATCAGAACTGGCATTCTTGCAACCAAAAGAAAAATATAATATATATAATATAATTAAGACAAGGGCAAAGAGAGAAGCTCGGCCTTAATTCTCTTCGGAGGTTATCACGGCTTTCATTTATTTATTTTTAGAAAAGCACAAAAACACTGAAGGGCAGTATCAAATGAAAGGTGTTAATGAGTATTTTAAAAGGGAGTGGTCCTTAGTTCTATAGGTGGACGCCTTTTCCAGATATCACCATAAAGATGGACCAGGGGTGACTCTAGAATTTGTTTGTACGATATGGGTATTAAATGAAAGGTGTTAATGAGTATTTTAAAAGGGCGTGGGCCTTAGTTCTATAGGTGGACGCCTTTTCGAGATATCGCCATAAAGCTGGACCAGGGGTGACTCTAGAATTTGTGTGTAGGATATGAGTATCAAATCAAACGTGCTAATAAGTATTTTAAAAGGAAGTGGCCCGTAGTTCTATAGGTGGACGCCTTTTCGAGATATTGTCATAAAGAACAGAACTTTTTCATTTTCTTCTACATAGTATGGTAGGTGTCAACATTTTACAAAGTTTTTTTCTAAAGTTATATTTTGCGTCAATAAACCAATCCAATTACCGTGTTTCATCCTTTTTTTCGTATTTGGTATAGAATTATGGCATTTTTTTCATTTTTCGTAATTTTCGATATCGAAAAAGTGGGCTTGGTCATAGTCGGGTTTCGGCCATTTTTTACACCAATACAAAGTGAGTTCAGATAAATACGTGAAGTAAGTTTAGTAAAGATATATCGAGCGGAAGGACAGACGGTCGACTGTGTTTAAAAACTTGGCGTGGCTTCAACCGATTTCACCCTTTTTCACAGAAACAGTTATCGTCCTAGAATCTAAGCCCCTACCAAATTTCACAAGAATTTGTAAATTTTTGTTCGACTTAGACAAATTAAATGAAAAAGGGCGGAGCCACGCCCATTTTGAAATTTTCCTTTATTTTTGTATTTTCTTGCACCATATCATTATTGGAGTTGAATGTTGACATAATTTACTTATATACTGTAAAGATATTAAATTTTTTGTTAAAATTTGACTTTAAAAAAATTTTTTTTTAAAGTGGGCGTGGTCGTTCTCCGATTTTGCTAATTTTTATTAAGCATACATATAATAATAGGAGTAACGATACCTCAAAATTTACTCAAGTTATCGTGTTAACGGGCGGACGGACGGACGGACGGACGGCCATGGCTCAATCAAATTTTTTTTTCGATACTGATGATTTTGATATATGGAAGTCTATATCTATCTCGATTCCTTTATACCTGTACAACCAATCGTTATCCAATCAAAGTGAATATACTCTGTGAGCTCTGCTCAACTGAGTATAAAAACTGGCCTCTATGCTATTTTAAAATTCAAAGGTTGCGGTAAAGTTTCGATACGGAGGACAAAAGCTGCAGCAATTGTTAGTAATGTGCTGGCCCCACATTCTCTTTCCACAGTGCTAGAAGAAACTCTCCATTTTCGATTTCATGCGATGCTTCAAATAAAGGCCGATTGCTTTTCGTTATTTTGACAACCATAAGGGATCTCAGGCGGCTCTCACTGACTTTTGTGAAGATGTAGATGAATAGTCCAGTGCAATTGCAAACAATTTAAAAAAAATTCTGAAAATCTGCATTTAAATTTACAAAATATTGAAACATATGGTGAAGATAATTGTTCAGTAAACTATGGCAAAAATGTGTGTTTTTGTACATTTACAAAATTATATTAGCCGGCGGTAATTAATTGATGAACGTTGTCTTATGCACGATTTGTATAATGCTGGAAAATAAATTATCAATTTATTATCTTATGATGTCGGATTTTAAGTTATCAAAATGTTTTGTGGATTTTCATCTAGCTATCTCATTTAAAAAATATTTTTGATTTTCTCGAGGCTGGGTGTCAGAATTTGCTAACGTACCTACGAGGTTTTGTGCATTATTTCCTGTTGTTGACAGATTGTTGCCAAAGCAGTTTACGTTAGCAGAAGCTTATATCTATGTTTTACATAATGTTATGAGTCTTTTTAATCAGAATATAAATAAAAGTCATGGAACAAATGATACAAATATTACAGAAATGTTACTATATTTTTAAAGCTAAAAAATGAATTTAGTTAGAGATTAGAGAAAAGATTCCCTCACTAGGGTTGGCACCTTGTCGTTGGTGTGAGGGCTTAGCCGAACTCCATAGCGTCCGACTATGAGGCGGAGCTGTTTAGAACTGACATCTACGCCGTTTCGCCTCAAAGGAGGGCGGCGGGATGTCGGTGACCAAGAACTGCCAACCCCTAATCCAGGGTGTTATGCGGGCCGTGCCTATTGGACGATTTGCAGCCAGGGGATAAATTCGGCTGTATTCGAACGGAGCCTTCCCGATACCGGGCCACCTCGGGAAGTATTAATGGCCTTACCACAGTAAGGGGCGCTGCTGTGGCCGAGGGTTTTTCCCCGTATATAATACTGGACCGCTGAGCCCGCCTTGTCGGACAGGTGGCCGTACGACCAAGATGATCGACGCATTACCTGATTGTAATAAGGACGATGTAAAGAGAACTGAGTCGAAATCGAAGGACGACAAATACGAATTGAGCGATGCGTCGGACTCGGGGAGCGAGAAAAGTGCTGATTCAATGAACTCCGTGTTGGAGAAGCACACAAATGAAAACGGAGTAGAAGAGTGGAGAAGGGTACGGAGCAGAGGAAGTAAAAGAGCTCTCTAGCAGTACCGTGCAGCACTAAGAATTGTACAACGCTTGGGAGCAGTGGTCGACCCAACAGAAGTGGAGATCGAGCGCTTGGAATGGGCCCATGAGGCAGTAGAAGTAGGTCGAAGGCAGTTTAAAAGGTTTGCTGCGAGAAACCCTCGGTTCTGCAACCGGTATTAGGAGGAAGAAGCGTCGAATGGCAGAATGAAGAGGCAACGTTCGGCGGAAGGCGACAAGCCTGCTTTCAAGAGGCAGAAAAGACCCAGTCCTAGAGCCGCGAGGCAGGGCAGTCGCATAGACAAAACAAGTAGGCCCAAAGCTGTAAGACAGATGGGCTCCAATAGCGAGGTAGCAAGTACATGGAAAGCTGCGAGTCAGAGGGAAGTTCCAATTACGGAAGTCGGAGATAAGCCAAAGGGAGATAACGCTAAGACTCCGGCTTTCTCGGAGGCGCTAAAGGGAGTTAACACTAAGACTCCGGCTTTCTCGGAGGTGCCAAAGGGAGATAACACTAAGACTCCTGCATTTCCCGAGAAGATGAGTGATATGGCAAAGCAGTCACTGACTGTGGCGCTGGTTGACCGTAGCAGTCCTTTCGGACAAATGACTACTGAAAGGTGGAGATCTGTGGAAAGGGAGCTTATTAGCTTAATGCTTAAGATGATGCGGGAACAACCAAGTAAGCTCCTTCCAACCTTTGATTCGGGGGGATGGTATAATTGTGTGAAGATGATAGCGTGCGACAACATCGCGAGCTTGCGGTGGCTGGTGGAAGTGGTTCCAAACCTTCAACGGCAAGGCACGAACGCGCGGTTTTGAGGTGGTGGATAAAGCGCAAATCCCCACGGTACCAAAAGTTAAGGTATGCATACCATGCGTGATGATGTCGGAGGATACACTGCGACTTCTGCAGAATCAGAATCCGAACATACTGACACAGGATTGGAAGGTACTTACTGTATCTCGGCCTACATAGGATGGTCAGTTCTACATTTTCCAAATAAACAAGCAGGCGGAGGATATTTTGTACACGCAGCTTGACAAAATGTCTTTTGGCACTGGCAAAATCGACATGCAGCTCAGGAAAAGAAGTCCCGACGATAAAAACCCTAACACGCTAGAGGTGGGCGAAGTCGAAAAGGACCTCAAAAGCCTAAGTGAAAAAGACGTCACCACGAACGTGCTAGAAGAGAACCAACCGCTAAATGGTGCTGTGCCTCGCACACAGGAACACCCGGCACAACAGTCACGAGAGGCTGGAGGGGCCTTCGAATACTCTAAACCAAAAGGGCAAGGGGAGGACGACGACGTCAAGACGAAGGTACTGGAGGCGGAAAAAACAGCCCAATGGTGCTGCGAGTCATACAGATAAACCTCCAACACAGTAATGTGGCGTCGAGCGAACTCCTCCTAACCCTTGAGGAGGGTTCGTTTGACGTGGCGCTGATCCAGGAGCCGTGGCTCTCATCGTGAGGAATGGTTTCTGGACTTAGCGCGCGGGTTTGGCGTTTACTATGCGCAAACGGAAGGACAGGTGCGAGCTGTAGTAATAGTAAGGAAACAGCTACATTCATATATGCTGCCTAATTACACTACTGAGTATCTCGTAGCGGTGGCCGTTGAGCAAAATAATAAGCAGGCATTTATTCTGGCGTCCTGCTATATGGCCCATGCTGCGGAGGTTTCACCGATGGAGTGTAAAAGGCTAGTACATGAGGAAGGGCGCAAAGGGCGGTTGGTCCTAGGCGCAGATGCAAATGCGCACCACAATGCGTGGGGAGGAGAAGATACGAACGAGAGAGGCGAATCCATGTTTCGTTACATCCTGCAAACTAATTTGCAGATAGCCAACAGGGGAAATGTCTCTACATATATACATCCAGCAATGTTCTGGATATTACATTGAGCTCCGAGCGTGATATATCAAGGTATGATTTGATGGTTCTTGATAGACCATCCTTCTCGGACCATGCGTATATAACTTCAGTATCCCCCTAAAGAGGGTAGAGAAGGGAGGAATCTTTAGAAACCCAAGGCCAACGAACTGGACTAAATTCCAGAAACATGTAGAAAAAAAACTGGGCCAACCCAAAGAGTAGAGGAACTGGAGGAGTCGAATGAATTCCTAACAAGGACGCTTATGACTGCGTATAACAAAGCTGGCCCTCTAAGAATATTCAGAGGAAAAGCAAAGCCGCCATGGTGGAGCAATGAGCTGAGTCTTCTAAAAAGACAGTTAAAGAAATGTTTAAGCTCGCAAAGACCGCGGAAAGCGAAGCGTGTCGGGACGGATACAGGGATCTACTGAGGATCTACAAGCGTGAAATTACCAAGGCGAAGAGAAACTTATGGAAAAGTTTCTGAACGGACATAGAGTGCTCCAGCGAAACAGCACGGTTGAAAAAAATCCTAGCAAAGGGAAACATAGTCCAGGGACTAATAAAGAAAGAGAACGGGGAATGGCCACGTAATAGTGAGGAATCCCTTGAGGTGCTTCTCGATACACATTTCCCATCGGGAGACGGTTTAGAAGAGCCAGCAGACATCACTCACACTTCGATCACGGAGCTAGTAGTGCCGGGCTTGGTGACCGATACCAAGATCGAGTGGGAAGTGAATACGTTTTCTAAGTTTAAATCGCCGGGCCCAGATGTTATATTCCCGGTCATGCTACACGTCCCAAGTAGGGCGGTCGTGGAATGGCTCAAAATAATATTCGATGGGTGCATAAGACTGAATCATGTACCGCACTCTTGGAGAACTGCTCGTGTAGCTTTTCTATCAAAGGCGGAGAAGATCGGTCACGTGTATCCCAAAGACTATAGACCCATTAGCTTAACATCATTTCTGCTCAAAACCTTTGAGAGGCTGATAGATGTGTACATAAAGTCCAACGTGGATGAAAAGCTGCTCTCCACAACACAGCATGCGTACACGAAATGCAAGTCGGTAGACACCGCATTGCATAGGGTGGTAAAAGGCATAGAGAAATCTCTGGAATATAAGGAGTATGCTCTAGGAGGCTGCCTTAATCCGATGGATCGGCTGAATTTTAAATTGCAGAAAGATTACATTACAATGGGGATTGTACGAGGCAACGAAATCAGTGGACAGGGGCACGCCGCAGGGAGGGGTGCTATAACCTCTGCTGTGGACGCTCGTCATCAACTAACTGCTCAGGCAATTCGATTAGGGACCCGTAAAACTTACGGCTTACGCAGATGACGTTGCAATTGTCATAAGTGGAAAGTGCCTTCCAACGATTAGTTCTTTGATGGATCGGGCGCTTCGGGATATTCATACATGTGCATCTAATGTCGGGTTGAAAGTCAATGAGGAGAAGACGGATATGGTATTGTTTACAAAGAGATACAAGGTCCCAAATTGCACCAGGCCTAAGTTGGGAGGGGTGACCTTACAGGAGAAACCTTGCACAAAATATCTAGGAATCATCCTAGACAGTAAGCTGTCATGGAAGCTCAACGTGGAGGAGAAGGTCAAGAAGGCTTCAATGGCACTCTATGCATGTAAAAGAATGCTGGGGTGTACGTGGGGCTTATCGCCCTTTCTTTCTCATTGGGTTTTTACAGCGATTGCAAGCCCTATTCTGTACTATGGAGTTCTTGTTTGGTGGAAAGCCACATAAAAAACAACCTACCTCAAAAAATTAGAGGGGGTATGCAGACTATCGATGCTTAGCATTACGGGAGCACTGAAAACAACGCCGACGGCTGCACTGTATGCCATTCTGCACATCCCACCTGTAGACCTGGTAGCAAAGAACAAAGCGTTAACGACCGCAACCAGGCTCGGTGCTTCGGGGCAGCTTGAGCGCCGACCATATGGCCATAGTAGTATGGAGTCATCAATCACAAGACGAACAGACTACATGATTCCCTATCTGCGCTTCGAGGGAGATCTGAAGGCCACAATAGAGGTGGACGGTTGGCGCAAGGGTCCGAAAATGGCGGACGAGGCGATACATATGTACACCGATGGTTCCAAAGTAGTGGAAGGAGTAGGGTCTGCGGTATACTGCGCTGATCCGGAAATAAGCAGATCTACAGCCTGCCGGATTACTGTGGCGTTTTCCAAGCGGAAATATTAGCCGTAACCAAAGGAATAGAAACCCTGGAAGAGAATAGCTTAAGCTGCAACCGTGTTAACTTTTATATTGACAGTCAAGCAACCATTAAGGCAATAATCTCGCATAGAACAGCATCTAAATACGTGTTAGAGTGTAAGCAGTCTCTGGAGAGGATCGGGACAGGAAGAAGCATACATCTATATTGGATCCCAGGGCATATGGGAATAGATGGGAATGAAAAAGAGGGCGAACTGGCTAAAAAGGGCGCATCCCTTGAAGCTTGCTCCGTAGCGAGAGGTGCACATGATCGACCAAGCGGGAAAAGCGTGGGTTCAAGCGCGCGGCTGTAAAGCGTCGAATATTATGTGTAGGTCTTACAACCTTAGAATAACAAAGTTGCTTCTATCATTAAAAAGAGAGGACTGTAGACTCATGATGGGTATTCTGACTGGACTTAGGCTGGAATTAGGCTTGGTCAGTGATAGCAGATGTAGGAAGTGCGGGTTGGAGGAGGAAACGATCGAGCAGGTTCTGTGCTCGTGCCCTGCACTTGCCAGGCTAAGACTCCAGCTATTAGGAGTGATACAGCTGTCAGATCTAGAAGGAGCAGGTGGCTTAAATCCTAGGAAGCTTCTAGTATTTGCCAAGAGGACGGAGTTATTTTATAACACAGGTCCTGGTTTTTGATAGGGTTTTTCAGTTTGGTCGTTAAAACAAACTTATGGTAACACTACTGACTCAATCAGTCTATGTGAGGTCCTCATGGACCGGCCAGTTCAACCTACCTACCTAGAGAAAAGATATAAAAAAATGTAAGGCGCAATAACCTCGGAAGAGATTTGAGGCAGAAATACCCTCGAAGTGCTTGCCAAACACTACCGAGGTGCGACCCCGCTTAGAAAAATTTTCTTGTAACTGAAAAAAACTGGTTTCTAAAATTTTGGAGGTTGCTTTTATCGAGGCGTGAACACAGAATCTTCGGTGAAGTAGACGGAGCACAGCTATCATCACACCACGGCGGTCGCCGCTTTGAAAAGATTTTACCAAAATATAAACAAACTTACTACAGACGAGCAATCTTTATTTGAAAAAGAAACTTGTGAGCAAGGCCGTAGAGAGAAAATCCGGGGCCGGGACTAAACAATTTACGGGCACCTATAAAAAATCCACTATTACATTTGATTAATTTGAATCAATGACATCTCATTCATGAATCCTTATAGATGAATTACATAAAAAAATTTGTTGCCACATCAACTAAATGATTTTTGGATTAAGAGCTGCAAATAAAATTAACACAGAATATTTACTATTTACACTGTTTTATTGTAACGTGGAATTAAAATTTTCTTTTAATAGCCACATATTGCTTCATGTAATCTTTTCTAGTTATTTGGTAACATTTTAGTACATTTCTGATAAATATAATAGGTTAGGTTGAACTGGCCATAGCTCACATAGGCTGAATGAGTCCGTAGTGTTACCAGAAGTTTGTTTTAACGAACAAAATGAAAAACCCTATCAATAACCAGGACATACGTTATAAAAATTCCTCCAGTTTGTAAGAACTACACATAATCTTCGACACTTTACAGCCCCGCGGTTGAACCCACGCCTTTCCCGCTTGGTCGATCATGTGCACCTCTCGCCTTCATTTAATCTCGCCCAGTCAAATTGTTAGCTCGTTCGTCCGCTTTTTCATTCCCATCTATTCCCATATGCCCTGGAACCCAATATAGATGTGTGCTTCTCACTGTCTCGGTTCTCTCCAGAGACTGCTTACACTCTAACACGCATTTATATACAGTGCTATGCGAGTTTATTGCCTTAATTGCTGCTTGAATGTCAATATAAAAGTTAACACGGTTGCAGCTTAAACTATTCTCTTCCATTGTTTCTAGTGCTTTGGTTACGGCTAATGTTTCCACTTGGAAAACGCTACAGTAATCCGGCAGCCTGTAGGATATGTTTATATCCGGATCAGCAGAGCATACCGCAGACCCTACTCCTTCCACTACTTTGGAACCATCTGTGTACACAGGTATCACCTCGTCCGCCATTTGAGCGGCCTTGCGCCAACCGTCCACTTCTATTGTGGCCTTAAGATCTGCCTCGAAGCACAGATAGGGAATCAGGTAATCTGTTCGGCTTGTGATTAATGACGCTATACTACCATTGCCGTATGGTCGGTGCTCAAGCTGCCCCGAGGCACCGAGCCTGGTTGCAGTTGTTAGCGCTATGTTCTTTGCTACCAGGTCTACAGGAACGAGTACGAAGAAGTTGTTGCGAACGGACGTGTTTTTAGATTGCTCTTCAAACAACTGCAAAAATTTTGGTAAAAATCGGTATTGTATTATTGCACCGACTCCGATATATTAAAGGCCGGAGTGTTTCAACACTAGTGTTCATAAGTAAAATTCAAATATAATCAAATTAATACAAAAATAAAAAATATAAAGTTCGCAAGAAAAAGAAAACAAAACAGGTGATAACAGCGAGAAAAAATGTCTATCAACGAGCAAAATACAACAGCAATGCAATCCGATGACTACCCCGCAGCAGGCGACAACGAACAAAGTCATGAACGACGTCATCGTCATCATTAACATCACAACCTTGGGCCGACGCAAAGCAACAGCTGCAAAAACGTAAAGCAACATAAACACCAACAAAACTGAAAACAACACCAACACCATTATATAAAGCTGAAGCCAACATCGAGCAAAAAGCCGGGGCGAATGAAAATGCTGATATTGGAAGTAGCCAAGGTGACTTAAATTCACTTTCAGACATAAAAAATGAAATGCTTTCTGTCAGCTGAAAACCGATACTGAAGAAATAAAGCGCCTTATTGAAGATTTAACAAAAAAGCTCTCACAGACGCAGATCCAACTGAAAATATTCGGTACAACAACACAGCTCAAACCTCCATAACACAGCTAACAAAACAGGCGAATTATCGGAGAGAGGCTTAAATAATGAAAATCGACTAGCAGCAATGGAATGTAAAATCGACGAACTAGAGCAGTGCTCTTTTGAGAGAAATATTGTTATATTGAAAGAAAGGGCAACGAAAACCTGGTGTCAATAGTGCAGCATATTGCGAATATTGCTAACACAAGTTTGGACGCATATGACATTGATGATGCATACCGAATGAAGACAAAAACAAAAACATAGTTATTAAGTTCTCTTCAGTACGCAAGAAAAAAGAGCTTCTACTGAAATTACGCGGTAAGAGGATCAAAACCAGTGATATCGAAAACAATGCGAGTGGAGATAAGAGAGTTTACATCGGCAATCAGCTCACAGCAGCGAAACGACGACTGTCATGGATAGCAAAAAATAAAGCACGGGCGTCGGGTTGGAAGTTTGTCTGGGAAAAGGAGGGTAAAATAATGGCAAGGAAAGAGGGGAATAATAAGTTTATTCATATTAATACAGATTTAGACATAGATTTAATAATTTAATTCAACCCGTCTTAAAAGTAGTTATCTTTTTAATTTACTTTTAATTAATTTCTTATTATCTATTACCATATTGATCTCACTTTTTCCAATACCACTCATTTATGAACAGGATCACTAACACAAGATATTAAAATTTTAATGAAATTAGTACAATTAGCTTTAAGAAACATTCACTTCGCTGCATTTACCTCAATATCAGATCGCTTAGAAAAAATTTTCATACGTTCCTTGCAGAAATAGCTCAACTCAGCTCAAGCTCAACTCTTCTCGTTTTGGCTGAAACTAATATAAAAGCAGACGAGCAGAACTTATTTCATATAGAGGGTTTTTGTTCTGAGTTCTATAACCGAGAGAAACGTAGAGGAGGCGGAATTGCGATGTACATAACAGAAAATTTGGCTTATGACTGCAATATAATTCAGGTTACCTCTTTTGAAACTCTCCAAATCAAAAATTTCGAAAGTAGCAACAAATTTGCATACACTTTGCACGTCATTTATCGGCCTCCGCATAACAACGTACGCACTTTTGTAAACGAACTTGAAAGCGTTCTACGAAAGTCAAGTAAGAGTTGATATTAAGCGAGGGACAAGTACTTGTATCGAACATATATTTGTAAAATGTAATAATGCTGACATAGAATCTGCCACTGTTGAATAGACCACTCTTCATTAGTGTTTGGAATATCTAAGCAACATCACATAACCAATGCAAAAAGCGCTATACCTCCTTGAATGTTTTAGATACCGCAAAAATAAAACAACAGATTTCCATCGAAAACTGGAGTGATGCTCTTTTTTTGAATGACGTAGGTGAGTTGTGTGAGAATATAAACTCCAAGTTTAAAAAATGTATGAAAACTGTGCTCGTAAGTGGAAAACCCGACCTAATGATAGTATAGTAGAAACACAATATACAAGTTTTATTATGTCAATAAGCAGAAATAGTTATTATTTGAATAAATTCTCCGAATGCAAACACGATATCAAAAACCCTGGCAGATAATAAATGAAATCGTTGGCAAAAAGCGCATTAGTTTAGACGACACTATCACCAAACACTTTAAAAATACCGACATAAAAAACATTTGCGATACTTTTGCGAAAAACGTTTGATGATGGGGAAAAAGTGCAGTTCATGTTTGTGATGTTAAAACAATAAGTGCATTTGACAATAAGAGACCAAATTGGATATGATGATGAGGTTAGTGAAGAACAGATTTGTCATATCATTAATAGTCACGAGACTGCCAAAATTCATTGAAAAGTACAAAATAATTGAAAATAGTCAATATGGGTTCCAAAAACAAAAAAACATCAACCAACTTCTCGGAAATTTTGCTAACAAAATAAATGAAAATCTTGGAAAAAATATCCGCAATTTTGCACTTTTAATAGATTTAACCAAAGCTTTTGACACTTTAACACATTCAAAGCTATTGGAAGCCTTGGAAAATGCAGGAATAAGAGGAAACTGCTTACAATGGTTTGAAAGCTATTTGAAGCTAACAGTCTATAGGGTTAAAATTTGCAATGAATTCAGCGACGAGATCTCTATCTCTTACGGAGTTCCCCAAGGCTTAAAGCTGGGGCCCATACTATATTTAATTTATGCAAACAATTTGATCAAGCACCTAACAGACTGCGAAGTTTTGCATATGTAGACGACACCACCATCATAGTGTCCCACAAAGATTTAAATGTTGCAACAACTATAATGCAACAAAAACTTGATATCATTGCCAAATGGTCTCACAACAATGAACTGTTAGTAAACGAATTAAAAACTAAAGTCATGCATATTAGACCATCACATTTGCAAAAGTTCAAATATCAATTTAAAATTCCATAGCCACGATTGCTTGCACAAAACTCTAATGCCCTGTTTGTGTGATGTCAATATTGAAAACGTCCACACGTACAAATATTTGGAATCGTCATTGATGACCATTTCAAATGGAACGAGCATGTAGTGTATCTACATAATAAGTTGCGAAAAACCTCGTACTTTCTAAAGCATCTAAGCTGTTGCAGTAACTATGCAGTCCTGCTACAGGCATACTTGGCTTTGTTAGAATCCTACATCAGGTACGGCATCACAGCGTGGGGTACTCCCACAAGTTGTAACAAGATACAGTTGAGTCAGAACTACATATTAAAAACCTATATACACCGAATATCAAGCTTAGTAGGGAGCTAGGTATACTTGATGTTAGATCCATCTTAAACATTACTATACTTAACGAGTTCTATGACGAAAAAAAGTTCCAGATACCAATCAACCACAATATCGGAACAAGAATGCAAAGGCAAAACAGACTTAGAATACCGAAGTTTCTGAATAACTACTCAAAAAATACTTTGTCTGTATTAGTACCTACCTTTCTAATAAGTCAATTTGCTACATCTGTCTAACGAATTCCATCGAAAAAAATTAATCAAAAAACATATAAAAAGCTTATTGTGAGAATTTTCGCTTACTGTTTCTTTTAATTATTCTTTCAAAAGATAAATTTTAATATAATACTTTATTATCTAATCCCTTACTGTTCTAAAAGCAAATTAAATGTTAGTTTTAATTCTTAATAATTTCGATTTGAAGCTACATACTTCTTCTATCAAATATTTATTTTTTGTGAAACATGTTGTACAATTATCTTACCCGCAGACAAGCTCACAGCTTCGCGGGTTAAGTGTAATCATATTGAAAGTAATACGAAATACGAATGTGCAGAACAGCATACAGTGTAGCCGTCGGGGTTGTTTTCACGGCTCCCGTAATGCGAAGCATTGATAGTCTGCATACCCCCTCTAATTTTTTGAGGTAGGTTGTTTTTTATGTGGCTTTCCACCAAACAAGAACTCCATAGTACAGAATAAGGCTTACAATCGCTGTAAAAACCCAATGAGAAAGAAATGGCGATAAGCCCCACGTACACCCCAGCATTCTTTTACATGCATAAAGTACCGTTGAGACCTTCTTATCCTCTCTACCACGTTGAGCTTCCATGACAGCTTACTGTCTAGGATGATTCCTAGATATTTTGTACAAGGTTTCTTCTGTAGGGTTACCCCTCCTAACTTAGGCTTGGTCCAATCTGGGACCTTGTACCTCTTTGTAAACAAGACAATAAACGTGTTCTCCGCGTTGACTTTCAACCCGACATTAGATGCCCAGGTATGAATATCCCGAAGCGCCCGATCCATTAAAGAGCTAATCGTTGGAAGGCACTTTCCACTTATGACAATTGCAACGTCATCTGCGTAAGCAGTAAGTTTTAGGGGTTCCTCATCGAATCGCCTGAGCAGTTGGTTGATGACCAGCGTCCACAGCAGGGATGATAGCACCCCACCCTGCGGCGTGCCCCTGTCCACTGATTTCGTGGCCTCGTACAGTCCCCATTGTGATGTAATCTTCCTGCAATTCAACATGCAGCCGATCCATCTGGTTAAGGCTGGATGTACTTTAAACATTCTTGCAAGCTCCGGCAATGTCTAGGAAGATTCCTAGAGCGTTTTCCTTATATTCCAGGGCTTTCTCTATGCTTATTATCACCCTATGCAATGCCGTGTCTACCGAATTGCCTTTGGTGTACGCATATTGTATTGTGGAGAGCAGCTTTTCATCCACGTTGGACTTTATGTAAACATCTATCAGCCTCTCAAAGATTTTAAGCAGAAATGATGTTAAGTTAATCTGTCTATAGTCTTTGGGATACACGTGACCGATCTTCCCCGCCTTTGGTAGGAAACTGACACGAGCACTTCTCCAAGAGTGCGGTACATGATTCAGTCGTATGCACCCATCGAATATTATTTTAAGCCATTCCACGACCGCTCTGCTTGAAACTTGTAGCATGGCCGGAAATATGCCATCTGGGCCCGGCGATTTAAACTTAGAAAACGTCTTCACTGCCCATCGATCTTGTTATCGGTCACCCAGCCCGGCGCTACCCGTTCCGTGATCGAAGTGTGAGTGCTGTCTGCTGACTCTTCTAAACCATCTCCCGATGGGAAATGTGTATCGAAAACTACCTCAAGGGATTCGTCACTATTTTGTGACCATTCCCCGTCCCCTTTCTTTATTCGTCCCTGGACTATGTTTCCCCTTGCTAGGAATTTTTCAACCGTACAGTTTCGCTGGAGCACTGTATGTCCGTACAGAAACTTTTCCATGAGATTCTCTTCGCCCTGGATATTTCACGCCTGTAGATCCCTGTACTCGTCCCGACACGCTTCGCTTTCTTTGGTATTTGCTAATTTAAACAGTTCTTTCAATTGTCTCCTTAGAAGACTCAGCTCATTGCTCCACCATGGCGGCTGTGCTTTTCCTCTGAATCTTCTTAGGGGGCAAGTTATACGCAGTCATGGCCGTCCTTGTTAGGAATTCATTAGACTCCTCCAGTTCCTCCACATTGGCAACCTCTTTGGGTTGTCCCAGTTTTGTTTCTACCTGCTTCGGGAATTTAGTCCAGTTCGTTGTCCTAGGGTTTCTAAAGGTTCCTCTCTTCCCTACCCGCTTTAGGAGATGCTGAAGCTGGTATACGAATGGTCGGAGAAGGATGGTATATCAAGAACCATCCAATCATACCTTGATATATCACGTTCGGTGCTCAATGTAATATCCAGCACATTGCTGGATGTTGGGCCAATGTATGTAGGGGCATTTCCCCTCTTGGCTATCTGCAAATTGGTTTGCAGGATGTAACACTATAGAGATTCGCTCCTCTCGTTCGTATCTGCTCCTCCCCACGCGTTGTGGTGCGCATTTGCATCCGCACCTATGACCAACCGCCCTTTGCGCCCTTCGTCCTGTACTAGCCTCTTGCACTCCATCGGTGGAAGTTCCGCAGCATGGGCCATGTAGCAGGATGCCAGGATAAATGCCTGCTTATTATTTTGCTCAACGGCCACCACTATGAGGTCCTCAGTAGTGTAATTAGGCAGCATATATGAATGCAGCTGCTTCCTTACCATTACTACAGCTCGCACCCATCCTTCCGTTTGGGCGTAGTAAACACCAAATACGCCCGCGCTAAGTCCATAAACCTTTCCTCCAAATGAGAACTACAGCTCCTGGATCAGCGCCACGTCAAACGAACCTTCCTCAAGGGTTAGGAGGAGTTCGCTCGACGCCACTTTACTGCCTCTCGTAACTGTTGTGCCGGGTGTTCCTCTATGCGACTCGTAGCACCATTTGGCTGTTGGTCCTCTTCTAACACCTTCGCTGTGACGTCGGCTACCTCCACCTGTCCTTTTTCTCTTAGGCTTTTGAAGTCCTTTTGGACTTCGCCCACTTCTAGCGTGTTAGGATTTTTATCCTCGGGACTTCTTTTCCTGAGTCGCATGTAAATTTTGCCTGTACCAAAGGACATCTTGCCAAGCTACGTGTACAATATATTCTCCGCCTGCTTGTTTATTTGGATGGTGCAGAACTGACCTTCTTCCGTAGGCCGAGATACAGTAAGTATCTTCCAATCCTGTGTCGGTATGTTTGGATTCTGATTCTGCAGAAGTCGCAGTGTATCCTCCGACTTCACCACGCATGGTATCCATAACTTAACTTTTGTACCGTGGGAGTTTGCGCTTTATCCACCACCTCATTGCGGCATACCTGTCTTACAGCTTTGGGCCTACTTGTCTTGTCTATGCGACTGCCCTGCCTCGCGGCTCTGGGACTGGGTCCTTGCTGCCTCTTGAAAGCAGGCAATAATTTAAGTTTTCTTTGGCACAATATATATGTATATGTCTATACAAATGTATAGACACATCTATAAGCATTGGTAAAATGAACTACAATAAAATTACACTAAAATTACCGAAAATAAAATAAACTATAATAATGTAAAATACAAAATGAAATAAACTAAAATAAAATTAGATCAAATCAATTACAATAAAAATTTAACTAAATGTACCAAAATAAATGAACTATAATAAAATGAGTTTTAATAAAATAGTAGGGATTATAAAATAATAGATATAAAAGAAAAGTAAGGTTTACAATTAATCTAAATCAAATTAAAATAAAATAAGATTAAAATTAAAATACATAGCTACAACAAGCACAGCCAATAAGGTATAGAATTCAGTCTGATAACAGATAAAACTTTACGTCCTACTTTACCTTGACAACAATGTAAACGGAAAAGAAAAACTAACCAATAAAATCAGTAAATTCCTACGGCACTGACTGTAGAAGTTAAAGTATGCCGTAAAATTTTAACTGGCACAGCCCTTATATCTTATATTAGTTTGACAGATTGATACACTTTAGGAAAACTTTTGAATTGCCTCGTTGAAAGGAAATTATCAAAGGCGGATTTCTTTCAAAATATTCTCTATATCTTTTCATAAAATTGTTAGTTTTAAGCTGGGAAATTGGACGATAATTGTCCCCCTTTCCAATTTATCTAACTTAGGAAATAAGAGCGGAAAAGGCAAACGTCCTGAAATTATGGAACTAGCAACCTTTCCTTCAAACGAAATTTTTTTTCCAATAAACTACTTTCTTTACTTTTAAGTTGGTAGTATTGATAACAATTTCACTTAATTATAAGTACGTTCTATGAACCTGTGCTCTAATAAAAGCTCCATTTAAGATTTTTTTTCCTTTTGTGATTGCAAAAAAAATAGTAAAATCTTCCCAATATTATGAAGGAAAGGTTTGCAAAAACAAAAAAAATTTTGAATAAATTAAAACCGTGGGTTTTAAAGTCAAGGCCAGATTGTATTTTAAAAGTGGTTCGTCAGGCTCATAGTTAATCACAGCCTTATACAATTTCCCTATTTAACTGCAATTTCAAAACATAGAAAATTTTGGCTCTAGTTGAAACCTGCATTTCTTTTCATTTTGTTTATTTGCTGGACAGCATGTCGTATTCGTAGTGTAAATTCTTCGAACTCCTAATTTTTCAAACTCGTTCGAGACATTATTTCCATTTCCAACACTTGCTTATAGTATTTTACTTCAGTAGAAAAGAAAGCCATTTATGAACGACGCTTATAAGCAGTTTGGTTTTGTCTTTATAGCCCATGCAGTGCAGCTTTTCTTTTTATAACCGTTGTTCATCTTATTTATACATGCATAATGAATCCTAAACAAAATTTGTAAATAAAATGGGAATACTGGTATTCTGGCTCATTTAGAAGGCACGTAGGGTTAACAGGTAAGGGGCCACCGAAAATTCAAGGGCGTCTGTGGCCATGGATTTTGAGGGAGGGTTCGTCACCGGGCGTCGCAACAACACCCGCGGCGCCCCCAAGTTATATTCGGCCCTTTTCTTCTTTTATTTAAATTTTTCACCTTTTTTTTTGGTTCTTTTGATTTTCAGAGTTTGGTAACCGGTCGTTTCCGGTTCGGTGAAATTTTTTTGCATTTAGTTTTTTTTTTAATCTGAATTAAAATTTTTTGAATGTTAACGGTCTGTCCGTGACATCCGGTTCGTCCGGATGTTGTTTTAGTTTGAATTTATAAGCGTTTTGAGTCGGTCTCTGAGCTTCTGTCAGGGTTTTTTGATTTTGACAGCTTTTAGTTTTGATAGGCATGATATGACATTTTTTTCTGTTTATGGCGCAGGAACAGTAAGGTTGGCAAGGACCCGCCCCAGCCGACAATGACTAGCCATTGTGCACCACCACATCATGCCGACCGCCTTCCTTACTGCTTCCATCGAAAATGCGAGCACATAACAGATGGCGCCCTGAGGCGCTGGTCTAAGTGGTCAGTTCGGGCAACGTGTGAAGTTGACCATTCCACCAGTCCGAGGTGGGCAGCCGCAGGAGCGGCCACCTGCGTTGCGGTAGAATGGTTGACGGATCAGGTTGTCCGGACTGGTAATTGGGATCAGTAGTCGAAGGCATCACGAGACTTAACGTCAGTTATCCGGATTTTTATATTCACCCGGTGAGGTAGTGCTGCACGCACTTTATTTTTTTTTGTAGTTGGGGTTTTTATGTTGCCGGAATGTTGTCCGTTAGTCGGCTTGGAATAATTTTGTCCGCTAATTGGGTTTTTTTTTTGTAATGTTTAAATTGTTATAGTTTTCTTATGCCGAATTTGTGTTGTCTTGTTTGAGTGTGTGTGTGGGTTGTACGGACCCCAGCTCATCCTACATCTCAGGTGGTAGCACCGAATACTACCTGGATTATGACGAGGGGAGCTGGGATCTGCAGCGGCACCCTTTCCTGTCCCACCAGACTGGGGAACGGCTCCGAAAACGCTCCACCCATTGCGGCGGAAGCAGGAGGGGTGTCCCGGGTGAATGGACGGGAGGCCTCAACACCTCCTACCAGTCCCAGGGGAAAGCCCCTGGAGATTGCCCCTGCGTTGCGGCTGGGCGTGTTCAGACCAACCGTGTGTGCCTGGAGTGACCCTAGTGGCCCCAACCAGTCTCGGAGGGGGCCCTAAGACCCCCTCGCATTGCGGTTGGGAGCACTAGGGACAAGTATGAATGGCTTTGTGTTTTTTTTTTGCCTCTACCCTGTGCCTTCTTGAGGAATCGAACCATCAGCATTCTCATTGAGCATACAAAATATATATATATATAACTGAGCATTTTTTTTTGCAGCTTTGACCTTTTTTCCGTTAGGTACGGCTATCTATTTTAGTAATTAGTACTTGCGAGTTTTTTTGTATTTGCTCGCGCACCTTTTTTATATATAAATTTTTTTTTATCAATCATCGTTCGATATATAAGATGAAGGGGGTGGATTTTAACTTTTTTCCCTCTAATCCCTAACTGCCTTACGTGGCAAAAGTTTTTTTTCTATCTACTACTTGACCACTTTTTTTTTAATATGTCGCGCGACCAGTCTTTTGGGCAACCGGGCCGGAATACTCCGTTCGGGAGTGCGGGGAACTTTAGAGGGCACCAGAACCGGGGCGGAAATAATAGGGGGGCTTTTCCAAAGGCTAAGCTTCCCTTGGTGGTGCACAATCCAGTAGGTGGACCATAGAGAGATCCCGCGGGAACGAATATGGGCTCGGACCTGAATGACCCTCGCGATAAACTGGACAGACCTGGAAGCACCAGTAATCCGAATGCGCCCCTATTAAACGCGCATGATATCTCGGGGCTAATGACCAATGTGTCGACCTACGCTCCAGATGGAGCTGGTGTTTTACCACCTAATTATGGAATGGTAAATATAAGAGAAGCTGCAAGTGACCGGACGAATACTCCAGGGATCCAGAACGAAACTACTTGTGGAGGCTCGTGGGTGGACGTGCTACACCAACTGTTCCAGGCTTCGCAGGAGGAAATGCGGAGGGAGATGGGGTCAATTAGAAACAATATGGACCAGCTCAACGCCGCTCTCGAATCTGCACAGCAATCAATTCACCAGAACCAGAACGCAAATAGGATGGACAGTAACCCACTTCCAACAGTAGTACCACCAATGTACCCGGCTCCGAGCAGCATAGTAGTGAAACCGCAGGAGTGGAAAATCTCGTTCGACGGCACTGGGAGCGTAGCAGATTTCCTTTTTAAGCTGAACACCTTGTGTGAGCGCACACAATGCATGGACGAACAAATAATTGCTAGTTTCCACCTGTTTCTTTCCGGGCGGGCCGAAGAATGGTACTGGCTGTTCACGAAACAAAACCCAAATGCGACATATACCTTTTTGTGCTACTCAGTGAAAAGAGAGTTCGGTACTTTGAAAACGGACCACGAGATCATGATGGAGATCTCCATGCGCAAGCAGAAAGTAAGCGAGTGCTATGACGTGTTCCACACGGACATAATTTCCTTGAACGCGCGCTTAAGAGAACCCATGTCGGAGCCTCTACTGATTGACATAATAAAAAGAAACGTCAACAGTAGCCTTAAGCTGATGCTTTTCAACGCAGATGTAAGGACTCTTCATAATCTACGCGATGTAGCACGCAGAGGGGAACAAGTGCTAAAAGAAAGCAAGCTGTTGGGAGCCACTTACCCAGGACGGCATGTAAACGAAGCACGTGTGACAACCCCGGACATGAGGTTGGAAGGCGAGGATTGCGAATTGGATCCGCATATTGAGGCGCTGGAATATCGACGCAACAGGAGACCGGACTATTCGGGAATCTAATGCTGGAATTGCCAGGCAATGGGCCACTCATACATATACTGCGAGGAACCCATTAGGAATCCTTGTTTTAAATGTGGCCATAGAGGAGTATTAACTCCAAAATGCCCTAGGGACCATCGCAGGCAGGGAAACCAGTACCCGAGCGAGAAGGCGGGGGAAGCTCGTTCCGTGCACTGAAACAGAGGGTGAATCTCTGCATGGAGGTGGTGAGCTTCCGAGGTGCAGTAGTACCCTGGCAGAAGAACCCCCAAACGTGATAATAACTTACCCTGACAGTACGGACAATTCGAATAGTTCTGAATCCGAGAGTCAAACGTCCTCATCCGCGATGAGCGGATCGACCAGAATTCTGCAACGCCAGCATAGGGATGTCGCTTGTCAAACGCAATTTTCACCAAAGAAGATAGGGAACATAGGTATGAACAAATAAGACATACCATTTTTGAACACTACCAGGTATCGGACAATATTTTGATTTGCAGGAAGAGATATAACAGGAGAGTACAGGAGCGTAGATTGCTGCAAGCTACCACGGTAACGCTTACAGAGGATGAAAGGCCTCTCGTAAAGGCTAAAATCAAAGATAGTTTTATTGTAGGGTTGTTGGACTCGGGAGCCAACGTCTCCATCTTACAAAAAAATGGATTAGAATTCCTAGAGGATAACGGCTTCGATTATCAGCCCTTACATGCGTTCGTATACACCGCGAGCGGCAACAAGCAAAAAATCTTAGGCTCAATATCTCTACCGGTCACCTTCAAAAATATCACAAAAGTTATTCGTTTTTACCTAGTTCCTTCACTTCACCAAGAAGCTTACTTCGGGGTAGATTTTTGGAGAGCATTTGCGTTAGCTCCCGAAATATTCCCAAGCGTAGATAGCATAGAGGTTAGAAATGAAAGGGACGAAGAACTAAACCTGCATGAATTTTCACCAACCCGGAAATTAGAATTGCAAAAGGTGATCGAGACGTTTCCTTCGAACGAGAAGTTAGGCCTAGGGCAAACTAAATTAGTGGAGCATCACATTGACACCGGTGATGCAGTTCCCATAAAAAGCAAACATTTTCCTCTTTCGCCACCGAGGCAAGCCGAAGTTTTAGCGAAGTAGACAGGTTACTCGAATTAGGAGTTATAGAAGAATCAAACTCCCCGTGGTGTAGTCCTGTAGTACTGGTCCGGAAACCAGGTAAAGTTAGGCTGTACATAGATTCCAGGAAGGTCAATGCGGCGACTAAGAAAGACTCGCACCACCTGCCTCATATCAACGGCTTATTGAGCAGACTGAAAGATACGCATTTTATTAGTGGCATTGATCTGAAGGACGCGTTCTTCCAGATCAAATTGACAGAGTCCTCCAAGGAAAAAACAGCATTCGCAGTTCCGGGGAGGCCTCTGTACCACTTCAAAGAAATGCCATTTGGTCTGTGCAATGGACCGCAGACTATGAATAGGCTGATGGACAAGGCAATCCCTTCGCGTCTGCGAGAGAACGTCTTTGTCTACCTGGACGACCTAATGGTATGCAGCACTAATTTTGAAGACCACCTGAAATTGCTAGCGGAAGTGGCCCAATGTTTGGGAGACGCAGGGCTGACAATAAACGTGAAAAAAAGTAAATTTTGTCAGAAGGAAATACGCTACTTAGGGTACTTGATAGGCAGCGGGTGTTTGAAAGTGGATCCGGGAAAAATAGAAGCAATGCAAAACTTCCCGATCCCTAAATCCCCTCGGCAGGTGCGTAGGTTTGTGGGCATGGCGAATTGGTACAGGGCGTTTATTACCAATTTTGCTGACTTAGCAGGTCCCTTGACCGACTGTCTCCGTAAGTCATCAGGCCCGTTCAAGCTTACCCCTGAAGCAATAGGGGCCTTCGAAAAACTAAAAGTAGCCTTGAGCTCCGCTTCTGTCTTGGCACAACCAGACATTTCCAAGGAATCCGTATTACAATGCGACGCTTCCAAAATAGGTGTTGGCGGAATGTGAGTTTGATGAGTTTGTGAAGTTGACCATTCCACCAGTCCGAGGTGGGCAGCCGCAGGAGCTGCCACCTGCGTTGCGGTAGAATGGTTGACGGATCAGGTTGTCCGGACTGGTAATTGGGGGCAGTAGTCGAAGGCATCACGAGACTTAACGTCAGTTATCCGGATTTTTATATTCACCCGGTGAGGTAGTGCTGCACGCACTTTATTTTTTTTTGTAGTTGGGGTTTTTATGTTGCCGGAATGTTGTCCGTTAGTCGGCTTGGAATAATTTTGTCCGCTAATTGGGTTTTTTTTTTGTAATGTTTAAATTGTTATAGTTTTCTTATGCCGAATTTGTGTTGTCTTGTTTGAGTGTGTGTGTGGGTTGTACGGACCCCAGCTCATCCTACATCTCAGGTGGTAGCACCGAATACTACCTGGATTATGACGAGGGGAGCTGGGATCTGCAGCGGCACCCTTTCCTGTCCCACCAGACTGGGGAACGGCTCCGAAACCGCTCCACCCATTGCGGCGGAAGCAGGAGGGGTGTCCCGGGTGAATGGACGGGAGGCCTCAACACCTCCTACCAGTCCCAGGGGAAAGCCCCTGGAGATTGCCCCTGCGTTGCGGCTGGGCGTGTTCAGACCAACCGTGTGTGCCTGGAGTGACCCTAGTGGCCCCAACCAGTCTCGGAGGGGGCCCTAAGACCCCCTCGCATTGCGGTTGGGAGCACTAGGGACAAGTATGAATGGCTTTGTGTTTTTTTTTGCCTCTACCCTGTGCCTTCTTGAGGAATCGAACCATCAGCATTCTCATTGAGCATACAAAATATATATATATATAACTGAGCATTTTTTTTTTGCAGCTTTGACCTTTTTTTCCGTTAGGTACGGCTATCTATTTTAGTAATTAGTACTTGCGAGTTTTTTTGTATTTCCTCGCGCACCTTTTTTATATATAAATTTTTTTTTATCAATCATCGTTCGATATATAAGATGAAGGGGGTGGATTTAACTTTTTTCCCTCTAATCCCTAACTGCCTTACGTGGCAAAAGTTTTTTTTCTATCTACTACTTGACCACTTTTTTTTTAATATGTCGCGCGACCAGTCTTTTGGGCAACCGGGCCGGAATACTCCGTTCGGGAGTGCGGGGAACTTTAGAGGGCACCAGAACCGGGGCGGAAATAATAGGGGGGCTTTTCCAAAGGCTAAGCTTCCCTTGGTGGTGCACAATCCAGTAGGTGGACCATAGGGAGATCCCGCGGGAACGAATATGGGCTCGGACCTGAATGACCCTCGCGATAAACTGGACAGACCTGGAAGCACCAGTAATCCGAATGCGCCCCTATTAAACGCGCATGATATCTCGGGGCTAATGACCAATGTGTCGACCTACGCTCCAGATGGAGCTGGTGCTTTACCACCTAATTATGGAATGGTAAATATAAGAGAAGCTGCAAGTGACCGGACGAATACTCCAGGGATCCAGAACGAAGCTACTTGTGGAGGCTCGTGGGTGGACGTGCTACACCAACTGTTCCAGGCTTCGCAGGAGGAAATGCGGAGGGAGATGGGGTCAATTAGAAACAATATGGACCAGCTCAACGCCGCTCTCGAATCTGCACAGCAATCAATTCACCAGAACCGGAACGCAAATAGGATGGACAGTAACCCACTTCCAACAGTAGTACCACCAATGTACCCGGCTCCGAGCAGCATAGTAGTGAAACCGCAGGAGTGGAAAATCTCGTTCGACGGCACTGGGAGCGTAGCAGATTTCCTTTTTAAGCTGAACACCTTGTGTGAGCGCACACAATGCATGGACGAACAAATAATGGCTAGTTTCCACCTGTTTCTTTCCGGGCGGGCCGAAGAATGGTACTGGCTGTTCACGAAACAAAACCCAAATGCGACATATGCCTTTTTGTGCTACTCAGTGAAAAGAGAGTTCGGTACTTTGAAAACGGACCACGAGATCATGATGGAGATCTCCATGCGCAAGCAGAAAGTAAGCGAGCGCTATGACGTGTTCCACACGGACATAATTTCCTTGGAGGTGGTGAGCAGAAGAAGAACCCCCAAACGTGATAATAACTTACCCTGACAGTACGGACAATTCGAATAGTTCTGAATCCGAGAGTCAAACGTCCTCATCCGCGATGAGCGGATCGACCAGAATTCTGCAACGCCAGCATAGGGATGTCGCTTGTCAAACGCAATTTTCACCAAACCTAGAAGATAGGTAACATAGGTATGACCAAATAAGACATACCATTTTTGAACACTACCAGGTATCGGACAATATTTTGATTTGCAGGAAGAGATATAACAGGAGAGTACAGGAGCGTAGATTGCTGCAAGCTACCACGGTAACGCTTACAGAGGATGAAAGGCCTCTCGTAAAGGCTAAAATCAAAGATCGTTTTATTGTAGGGTTGTTGGACTCGGGAGCCAACGTCTCCATCTTACAAAAAAATGGATTAGAATTCCTAGAGGATAACGGCTTCGATTATCAGCCCTTACATGCGTTCGTATACACCGCGAGCGGCAACAAGCAAAAAATCTTAGGCTCAATATCTCTACCGGTCACCTTCAAAAATATCACAAAAGTTATTCGTTTTTACCTAGTTCCTTCACTTCACCAAGAAGCTTACTTCGGGGTAGATTTTTGGAGAGCATTTGCGTTAGCTCCCGAAATATTCCCAAGCGTAGATAGCATAGAGGTTAGAAATGAAAGGGACGAAGAACTAAACCTGCATGAATTTTCACCAACCCGGAAATTAGGATTGCAAAAGGTGATCGAGACGTTTCCTTCGAACGAGAAGTTAGGCCTAGGGCAAACTAAATTAGTGGAGCATCACATTGACACCGGTGATGCAGTTCCCATAAAAAGCAAACATTTTCCTCTTTCGCCACCGAGGCAAGCCGAAGTTTTAGCGAAGTAGACAGGTTACTCGAATTAGGAGTTATAGAAGAATCAAACTCCCCGTGGTGTAGTCCTGTAGTACTGGTCCGGAAACCAGGTAAAGTTAGGCTGTACATAGATTCCAGGAAGGTCAATGCGGCGACTAAGAAAGACTCGCACCACCTGCCTCATATCAACGGCTTATTGAGCAGACTGAAAGATACGCATTTTATTAGTGGCATTGATCTGAAGGACGCGTTCTTCCAGATCAAATTGACAGAGTCCTCCAAGGAAAAAACAGCATTCGCAGTTCCGGGGAGGCCTCTGTACCACTTCAAAGAAATGCCATTTGGTCTGTGCAATGGACCGCAGACTATGAATAGGCTGATGGACAAGGCAATCCCTTCGCGTCTGCGAGAGAACGTCTTTGTCTACCTGGACGACCTAATGGTATGCAGCACTAATTTTGAAGACCACCTGAAATTGCTAGCGGAAGTGGCCCAATGTTTGGGAGACGCAGGGCTGACAATAAACGTGAAAAAAAGTAAATTTTGTCAGAAGGAAATACGCTACTTAGGGTACTTGATAGGCAGCGGGTGTTTGAAAGTGGATCCGGGAAAAATAGAAGCAATGCAAAACTTCCCGATCCCTAAATCCCCTCGGCAGGTGCGTAGGTTTGTGCGCATGGCGAATTGGTACAGGGCGTTTATTACGAATTTTGCTGACTTAGCAGGTCCCTTGACCGACTGTCTCCGTAAGTCATCAGGCCCGTTCAAGCTTACCCCTGAAGCAATAGGGGCCTTCGAAAAACTAAAAGTAGCCTTGAGCTCCGCTTCTGTCTTGGCACAACCAGACATTTCCAAGGAATCCGTAATACAATGCGACGCTTCCAAAATAGGTGTTGGCGGAGTGTTGTTCCAGGTCGATGACGAGGGCGCTGAGCATCCGATCGCGTTTGTGTCGAAAAAACTGAATAATGCTCAACGCAATTATACGGTAACCGAGCTGGAATGTCTCGCCGCCATAATCAGCGTGAAGCGTTTCCGACCCTATGTTGAGGGATTACCGTTTCGGATTATCACGGACCACTGCAGTCTCAAGTGGTTAATGACACAAAAGGACTTGAGCGGGAGGTTGGCGAGGTGGTCGCTCTTACTGCAAAGATACGACTTTAAAATGGAACTTCGTAAGGGCACCCTGAATGTAGTACCAGATGTGCTGTCGCGGTTTGATGCTGACGAGTTAACTTTCACTACCACACCCGGGGAAATAGATTTAGTCTCTCCCGAATTCAGCAGTAACGAATATTTGGACTTGATTCGGACCGTAACCGAAAATTAGGAATCGCTTCCGGATTTACGAGTGGTGGACGGGGTAATTTTCAAAAGAGTTAAACTTCGTAAGGGGGTGGAAGTGGAAGAAGACTCGCTGTGGCGATTATGGTTGCCGAAAGGGTTGACTGAGGAAGCGGTGAGATTAGCACATGACGCTAACCGGAGTTACCATGGCGGGTGGCAGAAAACCTTAAAACGTGTTAGGCAGAAGTACTTGTACTTCTGGCCGCAGCAGGCTACGGACGTCCGGGACTACGTCCAGCGTTGTGACACCTGCAAAGCGGTAAAACCCACTAATCAGCAGCCGGGACCGCCTATAGAAAATACCTTTGCATCCGAGAGGCCATTTCAGCGATTATATTGCGATTTCCTAGGGCCGTATCCGAGATCTAAGCGGCGAAATCAATTTCTTTTCATAGTACTAGACCATTTTTCAAAATACGTGTGGCTAAAGCCCATGCAAAGAGCCACCACTGTTAACGTTATAAATTACTTCGATTCAGACATTTTTCCGGCTGTAGGGGTCCCTGAATTTATTCATAGTAAACAATGGTAAACAGTTTATCTCGAAGGAAATGAACCAATTTTTAGCAAATTACGGGGTGACGCACGTGAGGACGAGATTATATTCTCCCCAAGCAAACGCATCCGAGCGCGTTTTTAGAGAAATTGTTTCGAAGATGAGGATTTTCCTGAAAGATAAACCTGACCATACCGATTGGGATAAGCATATACCCGAGATTTTATCAGTTTTGAGAAGTGATTTACATACGGCGATTCAGTGCTCTCCATACTTTGCATTATACGCCCAAAATATGGTCCAACATGCCTCAGCATACAGTATATTAGAGAAACTCGGCAGCCTTCGGGAAGACCAGGTTACGATATTGAGCAGAACGGACAAGTTGACTAATATTCGCGAGCAGATCCGTAGAGATTTAAATCAGGCCAAGGATAGGGGGATAAACACCTATAACAAGCGCTCTAGCAAGTCAACTACAAGGGCGGCCAAGACGTTTTCAGGAAAAACTTTGCTTTAAGTAACTTCAAACAGGGCGTTAACGCCAAATTCCTGCCTAAATACCTGAAGTGTCGCGTGCTCCGAAAAATAGGTAATGCACTGTATGATCTCGAGGACCTAAACGGGAAATTGATAGGTCGCTTCTACGCTACGGATATTCGTCCACAATGAACCAACAAGAACATTTTTTTTTGCCAAACTACAATTTGATTTTTTTATATAAACCTACCAATCGGACTTTTTTTTTGTCTGGGCGTTTTGGCGCTCGGGGACATCTCGCCCAGTATTCTCCCCGAGCACTAACCTCACAGGATGTTCACACGCGTACTCACCGAGGACCGTGAAAACCCTTCTGTGGGGGCGATTACCACTAGCCTTTCGCAGCTTGGACGAGTTCTCCATATCAAAATGTCTACACCTTTTTTTTTGTTTTGCCTTTCTGTGGGGGCGATAACCACTAGAAATCATCTTTCGGAGTTTTGACGAGTTCTCCATAACCAATGCCTAATTGCCGCAAAGCCCTTTTAAACTAGGAAACAGAATTAATTCCCAATTTGACTTAATTTTTTTTTATGGACCTATGTTGCCCGGCTAGCTTCGTAATAGGACTTTGAGACTCTTATCTCAGGGGTGAGTCATGTCCCACGTTGATTGGCATCGGAGGTCCCTGGCAGTGGCTTCCCACAGAGGATCCGGTTTCCTGTTCGCTTCATCGTCAGGTCTTCAAAGCGAAGCAGGTTTGTTACGGTCTGCTGTTATGGTCTACGGTTTCGGTCCACTTGGAAGCGTGTTCGTTGGAACACGACTAGTGACTAGTGATGGGACCAAAAAGTTGCCATGCAAAAGTATCGAAACAAGAAAGAAAAGATCGGCGATCACTAGCGTAAGGAAGATAACCACATTTTTTCCCCGGCCGAGAAAGGAGAAGAACAAAAAGGAAATTAAAACTAGGAGAGAAAAATTTTTCGCCGATATTATAACTGCGCGGCCATTTTGAGGAGGAAAAGGAAGAAAGAAAAAAGGAAAGGAATTAAGGGGACGGCACGCGTGGTCAAAAAAGCGGCCTTTTTCGATTCGGCTGCCGTAGGAGTTGGAGATCGCACGGAAAGGTAAAAAAAGTGATTGTGAACAAAGTGAAAGTGGTGTGGAAAAAACAAAGCCCATTTTTAATGCGTTGTGGCTGCTATTTGAGGAAAAGTACATTCATACGTCACCCAGGTGTACTTATGGTATGTAACCACAGTCCAAAAAGTGATAATTCGTGAAAAAAAAATTGATTAAATAATTGCTGGGCAAAACGAAACAGCCATGGCTGATGGGGCAGTGTTAGATCTGTACGTATAAGATCTCGATAACGATTTTGTACCACCGACCTAAGCCCGGCATAACAAAACGCCGGCCACCACAACCGCAATCCCATCGGCAGAGCCAACCGAGCGCGTAGTATCCACCAGGCCGCTTCATATAGGCCCACCGACCTAAGCCCGGCATAACAAACACCGGCCACCACAATCGCAATCCCATCGGCAGCGCCAACCGAGTGCGTAGTATCCACCAGGCCGCTTCATATAGGCCCACCGACATAAGCCCGGCATAACAAACGCCGGCCACCACAACCGCAATCCCATCGGCAGCGCCAACCAAGCGCGTGACATCCACCAGGCCACTTCATATAGGCCCACCGACCTAAGCCCGGCATAACAAACGCCGGCCACCAACCACCAACCACCGGCAACGACAACCACCAGCAAAGCCAACAACAGCATGGCCCCAACCATAGGTCTGCTGCCACGAACCCAATATAGGCATGCTGCAGCAGCGGCCACAACCACAAGAATATCCACTACGGCACAGGGGTGAGTCTGTTCCAATTATACTTAAAGACATTTTTGAAAAACGAGAAAATTTCGTAATAAAAGATAAAGCAAGCATTAATTTGGTAAAACTTAAATAGAAAAAAAATTTGAATTCGAAACTAAGATTTAAAATAGATTTTAACTGGTAAAATAAATTAACTTGTTTGAATAGAAACAGGAAAGGGAAATTTAAGGTTAGAAACAAGAATTTTAAATGGATTTGAGATAAGAACATAATTAAACTTGATTAAATACGATTTAAGATGGATTTTAAATGAGAAAATAATTCAAACTTAATTAAATAAACAAGGAAAGAAAATTTTAGAGACAGAAATATAAGATTCGAAATAAGAAGTTGATTAAATTTAAATAAGCACAAACAAGAGGGGAAATTAGAGTAGAAAGCTAAAGTTTCACAAATTTAGAATAATAGAACTTAAGAAAAGTAAAGTTTAATAAGGCGGACCTAAAATGAATTGATAACCAAAAGAAAGAAAAAGACAATAATTTAAGTTTTCTTTGGCACAATATATATGTATATGTCTATACAAATGTATAGACACATCTATAAGCATTGGTAAAATGAACTACAATAAAATTACACTAAAATTACCGAAAATAAAATAAACTATAATAATGTAAAATACAATAAAATAAAATTTAATAAAATAATAAAGATTATAAATATTAATAATAAAAATACAAAATGAAATAAACTAAAATAATATTAGATCAAATCAATTACAATAAAAATTTAACTAAATGTACCAAAATAAATGAACTATAATAAAATGAGGTTTAATAAAATAGTAGAGATTATAAAATAATAGATATAAAAGAAAAGTAAGGTTTACAATTAATCTAAATCAAATTAAAATAAAATAAGATTAAAATTAAAATACATAGCTACAACAAGCACAGCCAATAAGGTATAGAATTCAGTCTGATAACAGATAAAACTTTGCGTCCTACTTTACCTTGACAACAATGGTAAACAGAAAAGAAAAACTAACCAATAAAATCTGTAAATTCCTACGGCACTGACTGTAGAAGTTAAAGTATGACGTAAAATTTCAACTGGCACAGCCCTTATATCTTATTTAGTTTGACAGATTGATACACTTTTGGAAAAGTTTTGAATTACCTCGTTGAAAGGAAATTATCAAAGGCGGATTTCTTTCAAAATTTTCTTTATATCTTTTCATAAAATTGTTAGTTGTAAGCTTGGAAGTTGGACGATAATTGTCCCCCTTTCCAATTTATCTATTATGGAACTGGCAACCTTTCCTTCAAACGAAATTTTTTTTTCAATAAACTACTTTCTTTACTTTTATGTTGGTAGTATTGATAACAATTTCACTTAATTATAAGGCCCGTGTTCAAGTACGTTCTATGAACCTGTGCTCTAATAAAAGCTGCATTTAAGATTTTTTTTCCTTTTGTGATTGCAAAAAAATACTAAAACCTTCCCAAAATTATGAAGAAAAGGTTTGCAAAAACAAAAAAAAATTTGAACAAATTAAAACAAACCGTGGGTTTTAAAGTCAAGGCCAGATTGTATTTGAAAAGTGGTTCGTGATGCTCATAGTTAATCACAACCTTATACAATTACCCTATTTAACTGCAATTTCGAAACATAGAAAATTTTGGCTTTAGCTGAAACCTGCATTTCTTTTCATTTTGTTTATTTGCTGGACAGCATGGCGTATTCGTAGTGTAAATTCTTCGAACTCCTAATTTTTCAAACTCGTTCAAGACATTATTTCCATTTCCAACACTTGCTTATAGTATTTTACTTCAGTAGAAAAGAAAGCCATTTATGAACGACGCTTATAAGTAGTTTGGTTTTGTCTTTATAGCCCATGCAGTGCAGCTTTTCTTTTTATAACCGTTGTTCATCTTATTTATACATGCATAATGAATCCTAAATAAAATTTGTAAATAAAGCGCCAAATACACGACACCAAGATTTCCGCGAACATTCCGCAATCTTGTTCGCAGATTTGGCCATACACCATACGAACTTTTGGCCGAACATTAGTTCTCTTTCAGACAGCGGTGAATACAGACAACAATTGTGCTGTAGCAATATTGCTCGCTGTGGCAATTAAGCGTAAAAAAAGAGAGAAGATCGCAAAAAACAAAAAAAAAAAAGAATTTGGTGCAAAGAATGGTTTAAAAAACGAGCAGTTCTTGGAAAAAGTGAGCTTATTAAAGAACTGGAATTCACGTCACAAAATGATTTTAAAAATTACGTTCGTATGAGCAAGGCAATATTTGACCAACTTTTACAAAAAATTTTGCCACTCATACGAAACGGGAAACCAAAATGAGAGAAGCGATTCCCCCTCATCACCGCCTTGCTTTAACTTTGCGCTTTCTAGCTAGTGGAAATAGCTTTGAAGACTTAAAATTTTTGACAGCAATTGCGCCCAAACGATTGGGAAAATAGTTACAGAGACTTGTGATGCCATAATAAGTCAATTGAAAGATTTTATTAAGGTAATTATTTATTGATTAAATTATTTGTTTTCGAGTAAACAAGAAAAGTTTCATGTGTACATATGTGTGTCTGAAAATTATTGGTTTTGTTTATAAGTTTTTCATTACTTTTCAGCTTCCACAAACAGAAAAAGATTGGAAGGTAGAAGCGAAAAATTTTGATGCACGCTGGAACTTCCCAAATTGTATAGGCGCAATTGATGGAAAACACGTCAATATAACAAAGGCACGTAGGGTTAACAGGTAAGGGGCCACCGAAAATTCAGGTGCGTCGGTGGCCATGGATTTTGAGGGAGGGTTCATCACCGGGCGTCGCAACAACACCCGCGGCGCCCCCAAGTTATTTTCGGCCCTTTTCTTCCTTTATTTTAATTTTTCAGCTTTTTTTTTTGGTTTTTTTGATTTTCAGAGTTTGGTAACCGGTCGTTTCCGGTTCGGTGAATTTTTTTGCGTTTAGTTTTTTTTTGAATTTGAATTAAAATTTTTTGAATGTTAACGGTCTCTCCGTGACATCCGGTTCGTCCGGATATTGTTTTAGTTTGAATTTATAAGCGTTTTGAGTCGGTCTCGGACCCGCCCCAGCCGACAATGACTAGCCATTGTGCACCACCACATCATGCCGACCGCCTTCCTTACTACTTCCATCGAAAATGCGAGCCCATAACAATATTTAAAAAAAATGCAATGCTTCAATCGAACGTGCTCTTGAAATTGTTAGTAATTTTCTGGCTATGTTGTACGATCTACTTAATAAATCAAAATCTATTCGTACTGACATAACTTCGCTTAGATATAATTTAGCCTGTCTGAAAAATCCAAGTATCGATAGGTTACCACCGTCTAAGCCTGCATTAGAAAAACACGTACTGAGATGTATTTAGCAAATTCACGAATGGAATCAAGCAATGTTTTCTAACATCGAAAAAAAAAATTTGGAAGAATATGGATGGCTAAACGATGAACGAATTTTTTCGCCGGACTATTACGACGGCATATGTGCAATGGAATACTTGCAAAACATTTACTGTTCCTCTTCGCAAAAAGAATCTTGTTCTACAGAAAACTGTCCATGTCAAAAATCTAATTTAAAATGTTGCGATCTATGCAGTTGTCGACTTTCATGTATGAATAAATAATTAATTTGATTCATTTACATTTATTTTATATTTAAATCTATTATTCAACAAACGAAATATTACTTGTACAAAATTTTGAAATTAAATCTTACTCATATTTTTACTCGAAGAAGCAATAGAAAATCTAAAACCCATTGACTAAGTATTTGGCGTGATGACACGCCGCGCGTTCGGTTTATTGAAATCGCTGTCTATTTTTTCTAATAAATATCAAGGTTTGAAATTTTCTGGAAAACTTCTATATATACTACTCTTTGAGACTACATATTTAGATATTGAAAATTAAAAACTTTGTCAAACAACTTTTGCAAAAGTATGCGCCAATTGAACACGAAAAATCATGAAAAATAAGTTTACTAATTTTTAACGTAATTGTCGATTTTGACAATGTTCCCCCAATTTTAGGATAAAATAAATTTCAGATTTGGATTCATCATCCTCGCGACTAGAAATGATCTGGTCACTCCTAGGTCATTTTTGCCGTTTGCCTACTACATAATTTGTTTTCCAATAAATCATTGCAAATCATCATCTTAACGTGAACGGGTCGGGTTGGCTTTGTATTTTAGTGGCTGTATTTGGAGTTATATTCGCTGGCAAGTATATACTCACTGGCCAACATTTGTACACCCCCACTACCTAAGTTCCATGTAACCTCCTTGGTTCAACATTTTGGCGCCCAAACGTGGAGCTCGTGTGCAACTTCGTAACCCAGATTGGGAATTATTAACCATCGAACATCACAACAAAAACTGCTGATCCCGCTTCACATAGCTCGCAAGATAGCAGTTCATCGGCCGTAAATGTGCTGTACATTTCCTTTGGAACCTGTTGAGATCAAACAATTGCTGCGCTATATACAAATAATCCAAATATAAATTGATCATCTGTAAATGCAAACCGTTTGCCGCTTTCAACTGCCCTTTTGAAATCGTATGTATGTATAAAATTATTATTTTTTGTCACAGCCGCCTTTTTGTATTATTTGAGTTTGCATTCATATTCGCTATTACGGTTCATTGCATAGCAATTTTTGTTGACCGTTGCGCCGCTAGCGTATACACCCACGTCTGAGCTGACGTTGCTCTGCTCGTTTCGTCATTTTCGCTTATCCTGCCAACGTCATCACTTGAATGGCAGCATTTTTACTCGCCGCCAACATTAGCACAACCCAGCAGACAACTCAACAATCATTCAGGTCATATACCACGTCGTAAGTCACCATGTCCCTAGACGAATGTAAATGCAAGCGAATATCAAGCGAAGTATTTTACGTATAAAATTTATTGTAGAGGCAAAAGCCGGCGCACGCCGAACTTCAATGTCGACTAGGGATTTTGGAGTCCTACTTCAAACAACCACTTTCCATGCAAGCAGATATTGAGGATTTAGACCCTTCCGATAACGTTCGAGCCGACTTAGAAGACAGCTACGTGGCTGTAAAGCTCAGCATCATGCACGACTTGGGAATGATGGTAATACCACAGTAAATTACACTGAGATGGCTACATGTGCACCTATCGTTAGGTCGTCGCATCTCCCGATATTGTCGCTGCCTACCTTCAGTGGGGACTACGCTGAGTATAAAAACTTTATAATGTCTTTCATTCAAATTATTTCACGTGAGTCTAGACTATCAAATATAGAGCGTTTTACCTACCTTTTATCCTGCTTGAATTGCTCAGCCCCAGAAACGGTGAAAGCTTTTCAAGTCACCAGTGAGAATTATCCCAAGGCGTTGGACAGACTCAAAGAACGACCGGCAATCTGACTTTCTGAAGTGCATAAAAGAGACGCCACCACTCTGGGGGTAAGTGACGGGTGACTACGCCTGGGTTGTGGAAGGCCAGGACGCAATTGCTGTTGTGGCCCTGGGACTGGGCGTCCTTGGGCAAGCATTGGAGTACCCGGATGATTTGGGTTTGCGACCTGGCAACATGGCGCGATGAAACCCGTCGCGGGGTTGCCGTCGCGGAGACCAGAACATCTAGGAAAGTGGCACCACCCAAGGCAGCAGCTGCATTGGGCGGATGTCGTAAACCTATATATTCTGTGCTGGCAAACGGTGCAAACGGAGGTAGGGACTAAGAGTCTGTTTCCCTGACCTACACGATTGCTGCCTGAAAAGAGGGGGGGGGGGGGAGAAGACGGGGGCAGGGGCTGATACTCAGCATTGCTACCGACTCTACTACGAAGGTATTAGTTATGAGTGGTGGCAGCTGTTTGAGTTGTTGGCGCCGTGAGGCGCGAGCAGCAGCGGGTACTTGTTGTGGCTTGCTGAGCAGCGGGGCTGCTGGAAGGTAGTGGGGGTCGCTTAGGCGTAGACTACGGGACGCCCTTGGGCGTGAACAGCAAGGAGCCACAAAAGATTTATAAAAGTTACGTGGACGTCGGGTTTTGGGATCAAGCCCAGAACAACCTGTCCGATGCAACCATCCCTTGCACGAGACACACTGAACAGAGTATGACCGTCCTAAAAAGATTCTTTTCCGGCAGATGCAGCAAAACCATTTCTCAGGACCGGGGTCAGGAGACGGATCCGGATTGGATTCGATGTCTTCCCGGAGTAAGAGAATATGGAGCAGTCCTGCAGCAAGGAGCTGCTGGGAGGATAAAAATTTGTGGGAGGGACGCAACAAATTAAATGGGGTCACACTGAAATGACAGTCCTTGGTCGGGAAAAATCCCGAGTCGCTCCGGTACATAGAACCGACTGCCCTGGGAAGCGAATTGTGATCGGTCGCTGCTATTAGGTGGGGCGAAGCATTGCTACAACAACAACAACAACAACAATCTGACTTTCATATTTTTTAAGTAATCGCCTCACTTTTGACGCTGCAGCCAGCTGACAAGTCGAACGCTCAGCAGTTGAGAAGTCTCGTAGGCAAAGCATCTGCTATCAACAGCTCTCTGGAATCACTGGGTACAAGCTCCGAAATTGCGCAAGCCATGTTGATTTATATAGTCATGGGCAAATGTGACCAGCAGACTCGCAATAAATGGAATGAGTCACTCGACTACAAATCCCTTCCGACTTAGTCCAAATAATCGCAGGTTTTAGAACGCCACTGCCAGTTTTTGCATTCATCTGATTCGTCAGTCAAACGCAAGTCAAAATCTGGCAAGCCTATCGTGGGATGAATAACAGCCAGCAATCATCATTTGCTGTAACCAGTTCCAGTTGTGTTATCTGTGCAATGAAAACGCATGACTCGTGTATCAACTGTCTTGGCAATGCGCATAGATTAGCTCAATGCCCATCGAAAGGTCGCTGTCGAATATGCAAAAAAGGCCATCACACGATGCTACATCATGGCAATTCATCTCAAACCACGTCATCGACACAGCTACCAGCACCCATCACGCATACCTCGCAGTCTGCTGCACTGATTTGGCAATCACCAAACGATACTTTTACATATTCAGAAATGGGAACGTCGGAAAGCGGGCAAGTAATAATAGCAACGGCAATGGTTTTAGTGAAGCACGCAACCGGTGCGTACATACTCGGCAGGGCATTGCTTGATTCGTGTTCGCAAATGAATTTTATCACGGACGACTTCGCCTAAAAACTTCGTCTTGGTCGTGAAAAACACCACGTTGGAATACGTAGCATCGGAAACTTACTTACAAACCTGAAGGCATGCACAACTACAACCGTCAAGTCACGGATATCGGACTTTAATTTGTCCCCACAATTCGGCATTACAACGCACATCGACTACCAACCGGATGCTGAAATAGATACTTCGAGATGGAACCATCCACGCAACATAACTTTGGCAGACGAAGAATTCTTTAACCCATGATTCAATTACACAAGGTTTCGGATGTAGCTTTTTTAAAAATGTGATACTCCGCACACATGGTTGTTTTTTAGAAGGAGAGGAAAAGGGAGAAAAATTAAATCGCCTTTTTCAAAATGGCACAAATTCGAGAAAAATATATGCAAAGTAAAGTGAAGGATTACCTTAAAATAAAGTATAAATTTTGAGTTTTAAACAGTGAACTAGTAAGCTTAGGCCCACTTGCATAACGGCAAGTAATCTGTCTAACTCGGATGGGCTATAGACCTAATAATGGAATATAGTGAAGCATCAAATCACGTTTGGGAAGCTTGCCACTACTGATTTTACTTGCAACTTTTTAATCTTGTCATTCCATTTTAAGATACGATGATTGATAAAGCTTTAGCTAAGGGCTTTTTAGAGAATGTGGGCGTAGTAAACAACCTGTTAGTCATATTTGACACTGGGTTGCTATCATAATTTTTCGATGGTGTGCATAACGCGTCTTAAATAAATCCTAAAACGGATATATGGACTGCAGTGTTGGAGCTGAAGTCTTCTCAGCAACTTTAGCTGTAGCTGTCCGCCCGTCTTTCAAACTCGGCTAGTATCTTCCAAGCAGAAGCTCTCGGGTCTTATTCTGTAATTCTATTCGAAGAAAAATTTATGTCTAAAGCTTTCAAATCAAATAATAAATAGAGCTACATAATAAGAGGTCTGGGCATTTACTCAAGCAGCGCTCATGACACTTAACTCCCACATCACTTCGTCTAAGACCGTCAGCAGCTGCTAGAGGTCGATTTGGGCGTAGCTAACTAGGCAAACAGGCATTGCTGGATACAACATAGGTGGTCGAGCTGCAAACAAATAGTAACGCACTACCTTTAGCTATGCCCAGCTTCAGCACACGCTAGGCTTCAAACTATTGGCAGTTACCCACAGCCGGAAGTTGTTTAGTACTTCGTTAACGAGATCAGAAAGTTCAAATGGTAAAGGTGGACCGGGGGTGACTCTAGGATTTGTTTGTACGATATGGGTACCAAACGAAAGGTGTTAATGAATATTTTAAAAGGGACTTAGTTCTATAGGCGGATGCCTTTTCGATATACCGTCATAAAGGTGGACCAGGGGTGACTCTAGGATTTGTTTGTATGATATGTGGGGCTTAGTTCTATAGGTGTACGCCTTTTCGAGGTATCGCCATAAAGGTGGACCAGGGGTGACTCTAGAATGTGTTTGTACGATATGGGTATCAAATTAAAGGCATTAATGAGGGTTTTAAAAGGGAATCGTGGTAGTTGTATAGGTGGTCGCCTTTTCGAGATATCGGCATAAAGGTGGACCAGGGGTGACTCTAGACTTTGTTTGTACGATATTTGTATCAAATGAAAGGTGTTAATGAGTCTTTTTAAAAGGGAGTGGGCCTTAGCTCTATAGGTGGTCGACTTTTCGAGATATCGCCATAAAGGTGGGCCAGGGGTGACTCTAGAATATGTTTGTACGATATGGGTATCAAATGAAAGGTGTTAATGAGTATTTTAAAAGGGCGTGGGGCTTAGTTCTATACGTGGACGCTTTTTAGATATATCGCCATAAAGGTGGACCAGAGGTGACTCTAGAATGGGTTTGTCTGATATGGGTATCAAATTAAAGGTATTAATGAGGCTTTTAAAAGGGAGTGGTGGTAGTTGTATATGTGAAGGCGTTTTCCAGATATCGACCAAAATGTGGACCAGGATGACCCAGAACATCATCTGTTGGATACCGTTAATTTATTTATATATATAATACCACGAACAGTATTCCTGCCAAGATTTCAAGGGTTTTTTATTTCGCCCTGCAGAACTTTTTCATTTCATTCTACTTAATATGGTAGGTGTCACACCCATTTTACAAAGTTTTTTTCTAAAGTTATATTTTGCGTCAATAAACCAATCCAATTACCATGTTTCATCCCTTTTTTCGTATTTGGTATATGATTATGGCATTTTTTTCGTTTTTGGTAATTTTCTATATCGAAAAAGTGGGCGAGGTCATAGTCGGATTTCGGCCATTTTTTATACCAATACAAAGTGAGTTGAGATAAGTACGTGGACTGAGTTTAGTAAAGATATATCGATTTTTGCTCAAGTTATCGTGTTAACGGCCGAGCGGAAGAACAGACGGTCGGCTGTGTATAAAAACTGGGCGTGACTTCGGCCGATTTCGCCCTTTTTCACAGAAATAAGTTATTGTCCCAGAATCTAAGCCCCTACCAAATTTCACAAGGATTGGTAAATTTTTGTTCGACTTATGGCATTAAACGTATCCTAGACAAATTAAATGAAAAAGGGCGGAGCCAATCCCATTTTTAAATTTTCTTTTATTTTTGCATTTTGTTGCACCATATCATTAACGAAGTTGAATGTTGACATAATTTACTTATATACTGTAAAGAAATTAAATTTTTTGTTAAAATTTTACTTAAAAAAAAAATTTTTTTTTAAAGTGGGCGTGGTCCTTCTCCGATTTTGCTAATTTTTATTAAGCGTACATATAGTAATAGGAGTAACGTTCCTGCCTAATTTCATCTTGATATCTTTAACGACTGCCAAATTGCAGCTTGCAACAGTTTTAAAACAAGTAAAAGTTATGAAAACGGAATAGACGTGTAAAATTTCGCTGACAAGAAATCGCACCTTTTTTGCTAATAAACTTTAATTCAAAACTTAAATTGTGCTTGAATTCAGTATTAATATAGTTGCATGCGTTTTAATAAATAAAAACAAAGTTGGTTTGCTTTAGATGGTTTTATTTGTTTGGCTGAAAGTGTTGTCAATCTAAAAAGTTTCATTTTCTGCTGCACCTGTTCTTCCTATATTGCATATTTATATACATACAAATCTAAAATGTCAAAAGACAGAAGCGAAAGACAACAACACCGACAGCTGCTGAAGGCCAATGCTAATTTATCTTCGCCGAATACATTTACCACCACTCGGAATCCAGAGAGAAAGGTACAAGGTGAGCTGGCTACATATGAACAGCTTCTTGATATGTGGGAGGAGAAATTAAAGAAACATGAAGATAGCATAATAAAGAAAATCAACGAGTCTATGAAAAATTTGGAGGAGAGGGTTATGCAGAGAATAGGTGAGATTGTCGGTGAGTTAGCAAACACCAAACAGAGATTAACGAAAATTGAGGAAAGGGTAAGTGGTGTAGAGAAAATATACACAGAACTGGAGGCACTCAAATGCAAAGCAAATTATATGCGTGAGCAGATCCAAGAATTTGAGGAAAAATCGATCTTAACCGATATTATTATTATGGGAATACCATATGCGAAAGATGAAAATATCAGCGAAATTTTCTCATAGCTCTGTCGTGACATAAATATCGAGCCTCCTACCGTACGCTAATTTTTTCGTATGCGCACAAACATTAACCACAAATCGACCTCAGCGCCTATTTTAATAAAACTAAACACATCACATGACAGAATCCAACTGCTTAAAGGTATCGCTGCATTTTGCAAATCAAAAAAGAGAGCATTAACACTGTGATATTAATGAAGTTGGCTACGGAAAAATTTATGTTCATGAGAGCTTAACTTTGACAAACAGAGATGTAATGCGCCACGCAACGCAATTAAAAAAACAAAATGTACTTGCATCTGTTTTTAGTATAAAAGGCAAAGTATATGTGAGAATGCAGCGGAGTGCAGAGCCGAAGATAGTTAAGAGCAAGAATGATGTTGATGTGCTAGTCAGCGAAGCGAAACATGGAAAAGAAACGTCACAAACATAATAAGAGCGAGCATAATATTTTTATATTTATTATTACTGTTTTAACTAAGCAAGCTATTTTCTTCATACTCATTTTCTTTTATCTATTCCTTTCATATGTATGTATAAGCATGTATGCCCTTTACTTTGTTTTGATTTTAGTAATTCTTGTTATTGAAAGCCAATTACACTGGTTGCGTAAATTGTTGTGAATAGTCCGAATGAGTTCTTGAGTACTGACTGGTTTATCTTAAATATTGTAAGCAAAAATCATCCGGGATTGCAGCTTTGTCACATAAATGCTCGTAGCTTTAATACCCCTAAGCTTGACTACATGAAACTTCATTCTGCAGGATTCAAAAATAGATATTTTATGTGTTACTGAGACCTGGTTTAGGGAAGATATTGGTGATAACATGTATGCATTAATTGGTTACAAAGTTAATAGGAACGACAGGAAAACGGGTGCCAGAGGCGGGGGTGTTGCCATATACTGCAAAGCAAATATTCCTCACAAAATAATTTTTAAGTCAAGTGTAGATGATCCTATTGAGTATATTTCCTTGGAAGTTGGGAATGGGTTTAATAAATGCTTAATTATATGTGTATACAACCCCAATAAAACATTTAAGCTAGATAATTTATTTTCGCAATTGGCCGAACTTTCGCACATGTATGAGCATATATTACTTTGTGGAGATTTCAACACGGATATATTCAACAATGACTCACGATGTCTAAAATTAACAGATGATTCGAACTTCATAGGACTAGATGTCGTTAACAAATATCCTACGCGATTTTCACCCAATTGTAGACCTAGTTTGCTAGATTTGATGTGCACACCCAACAGTTCCGAAGTGCTCCATTATGACCAATTCTCCCTTGCCGGATTATCTGACCATGACATGTTGTTTATTTCATATAACTTAGCACTAAGTTGCACAAATAGAACACGGTTCTACTACAGAGATTTTAAAGCAGTAAATCTTTCTGAGCTTGCATATGAGGCTAGTGTTTTGCATTGGAACGGTGTATGGATCCTTCCTGATATTAATCGAAAACTTAATTTTTTTGTATCGCAAGTACTTTACTTGTTTGATAAATATGTTCCACTAAAGGAAATCAAAACTGAAAGCAGATAACAGCTATGGTTCACGAATCAAGTGTTGTCGGCTATTCGAGCACGCAATAAGTTATATAATCGTTGGAAGCGTGACTACGGAAACAGCTTGGGAGTTTTATCGCCAGAAATAATGCTACACTGCTAATTAAGAATTCTAAAAGAGAGTTTTATAAAACGAAGCTTGATACTGATTTGCCGGTTAAAAATCTGTTGCAAAATTTAAGATCCCTAGGTATCGGGTCAAAAATTAATTCAGGATGCGATTTAAATCCAGATGATGTGAACAATTTCTTTCTACAGTCATGCAAAACAACAAATTACGGGAACTTCAAGATTGATGAAAATTTACTTCATACACCAGAAAATGAATTTCAGTTCAATGCAGTAACAGAGTTTGATGTCATGAGAAGTATGATTGCAATTAAATCGAATGCAGTTGGTGAGGATGGTGTTAGTCTTAGGTTTTTGAAACTGATAATGCAATACATAGTGCCAACTCTGAGTCACATAATCAACTTTTCAATTACAACGTCAACCTTTCCCGATGCTTGGAAAATAGCAAAGGTCATTCCTGTTGCCAAAAAACCGTCGGCTGCTGTTTCAACAGATTATGGTCCCACAAGAATATTGCCAGTCTTGTCAAAAGTCTGGGAGAAACTAGCGGCTGCCCAAATTACAGAATATCTTAATGCAAACAGGCTCTTGAGCGAATTTCAGTCTTGTTACAGACCCTTACACAGTTGTAATACCGCCATGCTCAAAATTATCGAAGATATCCGACCTGCCTATGACAGAGGTGAATTAACTGTGCTGGCGCTTTTGGATTTTTCCATAGCTTTCGACACAGTGGATCACTCTATTCTTTTACTAAAATTAAGCAAATACTATGGATTCTCTGATAGTTCCGTAAGATTGCTTGAAAGTTATCTTGGAGGTCGCTAACAGAAAGTAGTGGTTGGAACTAGCTGATCGGAGATGAAACGCCTTGATTCAGGGGTGCCACAGGGATCCATTCTCGGTCCAATACTATTTTCTATTTTTATTAATGATATGACCTATATTTCCAAGAGCGTATCGATACATCTGTATGCTGATGATGCTCAGGTATATCTTTCTCGTCCAATTGGCCTATCTGATGATCTGGTGTGCAGAATGAATGAAGACCTTCAGCACATATCTTAATGGGCAAATGACAATAAATTAAATCTAAATGCTTCTAAGACCAAGGCTATGTGTTTGGCGTATTCCCGGCAGCTCGTTACGACATTGCCAACTTTATCCTTGCAAGGCCTTGATATTAATTATGAGTCTGTGGTTACGAGCCTTGGATTTAAGTTGAACTCATACCTTGGATGCAAGGGCCATGTAAACTATACCTTAAGCAAAATATACTACGTCCTAAGAAAGTTGTGGCATTCAATTAATGTGAAACTGAAATTGGTGAGAACTCTTATAGTTCCATTGATATCCTTTGGGGGGGATCGTTTTTGGAAATATTGACAGTGAGTCACTGAAAAAGCTGCAGCTAGCTTTAAACAGCTGCGCTCGATATATATTTTCTAGGCGGAAATTTGATCATATATCACAGTTTTCCTCCAAGATACTCAATTGCAGTCTCGTGAGCTTTCTGAATTATCGCAATTTGGGGTTCCTGCACGATTTAATCCATAAAAGGCAACCCGAATACCTCTTTAGAAATTTACGTTTTTCAAAATCCGACAGCACTAGCAACCTTATTGTTCCACGCTATAAGTATCTTACATCTTCCAGAACATTGTTTGTCAGTGCTATAAAATTATGGAACTCACTACCAAATGACATTAAAAATGAACGCAATAACAGGCGCTTTAAATTGGCTTTATCAGAATTTTTGCAAAATATACATGCATAATATCTTTTTTTTTTAAATTTTTCTGAATCAGATTCATTCTTTTATTTTTGTTTCTTATTTTGTTTTATTTTTGTGCTTTCATACAAATATACACACATAGAATAGTTGATATTAATTCTACGATTAGTTTTAATAAACTACTTATTTAACATAATATATATTAAAAATAAATTTAGAAATTCGAAATTTTGTATAAGATCCGAATGTTGATGTACGTTAAGAGACAATAGGCTCACTTGTACAAATTTATTAATAAACTATTGAACTATTAAAAAAAAAAAATTACCTTCTTTTAAAAGTGGGCGGTGCCACGCCCATTGTCCAAAATTTTACTAATTTTCTATTTTGCGTCATAAGTTCAACTCACCTACCAAGTTTCATCGCTTTATCCGTCTTTGGTAATGAATTATCGCACTTTTACGGTTTTTCGAAATTTTCGATATCGAAAAAGTGGGCGTGGTTATAGTCCGATATTTTTCATTTTAAATAGCGATCTTAGATGAGTGCTCAGGAACCCACATACCAAATTTCATCAATATACCTCAAAATTTACTCAAGTTATCGTGTTAACGGACAGACGGACGGACATGGCTCAATCAAATTTTTTTTAATCCTGATGATTTTGATATATGGAAGTCGATATCTATCTCGATTCCTTTATACCTGTACAACCAACCGTTATCCAATCAAACTTAATATACTCTGTGAGCTCTGCTCAACTGAGTATAAAAAGAAGTGTACATTTTGTTTGTCACTCCATAACTCGCGAACGGATAGAAAGATTGCCATGAAATTTTTAGGAAAGATACAGGAAGGAGAGATGATGGTTAGTTGATTTTGAAATCCCAAATCAGTTTAGCCATATGTATATAAAAATCAATTCTGTGTGTGTGTGTTCCCTATGGAAACGTATTTCCCACACTTCAATCATCACCAAATTTTGGCTATAGGTTCCTTCGATCAACACGAAGGTTTTAGGCTAAAAATAATTTCGATATATAAAAGGGGCGTGGCACCTCACATACAAATGGAATCTTTGGTACTGCATAACTCTGAAGGTATACATGCCAGAACATTGAAATTCAGTGGGGAGTTATATGAGGTAAATCCCTAACACCACCAAGAAAATGTGGAATTGGGAAAAAGGGGGCGTGGCACCTTGTAGCATTATACGTCATACCCACTGTAAGGTACCATTATACCTCACAACGACTGTAACACACTTGCGGTATTACGCTGTATAAATTCCAAATATATTTTAGTAATAATCATATTACAATATTTTTCCCAACATAAATTATTGAACTAACCCAGACGATATGGAATGCCGAACATGAGACCTATATCCATTCACAGCTAATCAATTATACATATAAACATACAACCCATTGTAATTATACATACTAACATACAAGCCTCTTTTGGGAAAATACCGAAACACTCAAACTGATCTGCTGACGCTGCTAAATGTACAAAACTACATGTATGGAGTTATGCATACAAAAATACATGTATACAAAGACCGTATACAAACAGACATGTATGCATTCTCCATTCCCTATGTACTTATTTTTAGTTATTAGTATTTAGATATTTATTAATGTATAGGTTAAGCAAATTAGTATAGAAGACAAGAATTTATTCAATAAAGTGAAGATTTAAGTCGCAACCTTTAACTTGCAACGTCTTCTTATTCCATCAAACTTTTCATGGCGATCCTGCCAGGAGTAAATTATTGAACTTTTCATGGCGATCCTGCCAGGAGTAAATTATTGAACTTTTTAACCTCCCACACAAATGAAATATATCATACTGCATATCTCTGGATGTAGTAAAGATAGGATAATGAAAATTGGTAAGGAGCTATATGACGTTAAGTCCTAACACCTCCAGTAAAATGTGGAATTGGAAAAAAGGGGCGTGGCACCTTCCCTATAAATGGGATTTTTCAGAACTATGGCGGCCATACAAACTTAGGTTATTTTAACGCCTAAAGTTTGACTACATTGTTGAGTTTTGCTGTTATTCCTTTTGGACGTTTAGTAATCTGCCGTCGTTAAAAAAATGTGTTAGCTTCAGTCTATTTACATCTTCTACAAAAATCAAATTCTGTGTGTGTGTTCCCTATGGAAACGTATTTCCCACACTTCAATCATCACCAAATTTTTGCTATAGGGTCCCTCGATCACGACGAATGTTTTTCATATTTCAGAATTAAGAATTTTAAATTAAAATTTTTTTTGGCTGTGCGAACGAGCAATCTTAGCTCCCAAAAATGATCATGTTAACAAAATCAATGATTGAATTCAAAACCAAATTCCTGGTGAAGTGACGAAATATAAATCGAACGACACTTTTACATATGAAGATCAAATTGCGAATTATCCAATTGAATTTCTAAACCCTTTAGAGCCACCTGGAATGCCTCTGCGCATATATTAACTTTGAAAATTGGCTCACCAATAATGCTTATGCGGAATTTAGACCCACCAAAATTGTGCAATGGAACCAGACTTTGCGTTAAGAAATTAATGTAATCGAAGCAACAATCTTCAGCGATTAAAGCAAAGGTGAAAATGTGCTCATACCACGCACCCAATGATTCCTACAGATTTGCCATTCAATTTTAAGCTCTTACAGTTTCCTGTACGCCTTGCATTTGCAATTACAATCAACAAAGCACAAGAACAATTTAGAGAGTCCGTGCTTTTCCCATGTCCAGCTATTGTTTATCTTTGAACCTTTGCACCGAACGAAAAAACCAAAACTATTGTGTATCCACATGAATTACAATAACATACAATAACAAAATGTTTTAAACGAAAATTTCACCAAATATCCGTACAAAATTCAATTCAATTTACAGAACAATAAACTAAATTATCAACAAACAAAACAGAAAAAATAACGCAACATTCATTCGATCTCGGGCGTTACAACGTACGCCGGATAAAGCTAGTAATATATAAAAGAGCTAATTAATAATATAAATATAAAAAAGTATGCAACAGATATTTCCTTTATGAGGTGGGTTTTGTCTAAGGCTGGGGTAACACTCAGTCAATCCAGAGTCGAGTAAAGGTCCCACGAACCCCTACTGAATAAATACACGATATTTATGTGTTACGAACGCACGCACACACACGGCTGGGGATATTAGGCGGACAGCAGCTTTCCGTGCAAAGATGGAGGCGGTGGCTAATAGGCGTAGTAGTAGCGGAGGGGTCGGTACGGTGGTTTAGTGGCGGTGCAGTAGCGGGCGGGATGGTACGGTTGTCCGGGAGCAGCGGCGGGATCAGCGCGGCGGCCGGACGGCGGACAGTATTAGCGGACGGATTGGTACAGTAGTATGAGCGCAGTGGCTGGACGGCGGACAGTATTAGCGGACGGATGGGTGTAGCGGTATAGACGAAGTGACGGCACCAGCGAACTGGATGGACGGTGATGCAGCGGCTTAACGGCGGTAGGATGGCGAGCGGCCAACGGTCGTTGTAGCAGCGACGTGACGGGTGCAGCGGCTTAACGGCGGTAGGATGGCGTGCGGCCAACGGTCGTCGTAGTAGCGGCGTGACGGATGCAGCGGCTCAACGGCGGTAGGATGGCGGACGGCCAACGGTCATCGTAGCAGCGGCGGGACGGATACAGCCGCTCAACGGCGGTAGGATGGCGAACGGCCAACGGTCGTCGTAGCAGCGGCGGGACGGATACAGCGGCTCAACGGCGGTAGGATGGCGAACGACCAACGGTCGTCGTAGCAGCGGCGGGACGGATGCAGCGGCTTAACGGCGATAGGATGGCGTGCGGCCAACGGTCGTCGTAGTAGCGGCGTGACGGATGCAGCGGCTCAACGGCGGTAGGATGGCGGACGGCCAACGGTCGTCATAGCAGCGGCGGGACGGATACAGCGGCTCAACGACGGTAGGATGGCGAACGACCAACGGTCGTTGTAGCAGCGACGTGACGGGTGCAGCGGCTTAACGGCGGTAGGATGGCGTGCGGCCAACGGTCGTCGTAGTAGCGGCGTGACGGATGCAGCGGCTCAACGGCGGTAGGATGGCGGACGGCCAACGGTCGTCGTAGCAGCGGCGGGACGGATACAGCGGCTCAACGGCGGTAGGATGGCGAACGACCAACGGTCGTCGTAGCAGCGGCGGGACGGATGCAGCGGCTTAACGGCGGTAGGATGGCGAACGGCCAACGGTCGTCGTAGCAGCGGCGGGACGGATACAGCGGCTCAACGGCGGTAAGATGGCGAACGGCCAACGGTCGTCGTAGCAGCGGCGTGACGGATGCAGCGGCTTAACGGCGGTAGGATGACGAACGGCCAACGGTCGTCGTAGCAGCTGTGGTACCAGAGGGGCGACGGTGCGACGGCAGCGGCGGTGGGCTACGGAGCGCGTACCAGGGCAGAGAGAGAGAGAGAGAGAATAGGCCGGCGACGGTGTTTACCTGGACAGCGGCTGCGTGTTCCGGGCGGGGTAGGATAGGCGTACCAACGGGCTGGTATTGGTCGGTCGGCTTCACGGGATCCGGCTAATCGCTCTTCTTCGGCAGCTTTGGTAGTCGCGGGGTCAGTCACCTGCGGAAGAGACTGCGAGGACTCGTTAGTGCTGGTTTCACCGCTGGACACCCCCGCCTCCCTACTTGCACACTAGTAGAAGGTGCGTAAGGGGGCGGGGTTGTACCAGCCGATACACCGTGGGTCGACCCGTGGGCGGAGGGGAAGTGCACCTTAACGGCACAGCGGTAGCCCCTGTGCGCACGCATCGGCTCACGGCCGAAACCAGTGCTGAGGGGAAGGGGTGGAATGTCATGAAGGCGTCGGGCCGCTCAACACCTAGGAGGGCGCGGGGGGCAAAGTAGCACAAGGCATCCTCCCCGTCGTCCTTACCTAAGTGAAGGGTGACCCGCGCCATGACAGCGCCCCTTCCACTCAGCCAGCCTAAGCTAGAACTGAGGGGGAGGGGTTAAATGGCCATGAAGGCGTCGGGCCACTCAACACCTAGGAGGGCGCGGGGGGCAAAGTAGCACAAGGCATCCTCCCCGTCGTCCTTACCTAAGTGAAGGGTGACCCGCGCCATGACGGCGCCCCTTCCACTCAGCTAGCTAGCAGGAGGGAAAAATATGTCTTTAAAAAGACATCCACTCCCGCTGGCTCACCTGCGAGGACTGAATTGCGAAAATGCAAATGCAGTGTTTATATGGGTGGTGACGCAAACTGGTTGAGAATTCAACGCACCATTATTGTGATTTTCATTGGTTCGCAATTTAGTTGGTTGTTGAATATGCTATAAAAGAAGTGGTTGTTGGCTATGCTATAGCAAAATAAGTACAGGGGGGTTCAGGTTTAGGTGAATAAGGAAATACAGGGGGAGTTACGTTATTGTAACGTTACGTTACAGTCCCCCTCCCACTTCGGTTGACGGAAAACTGCGGTGGGGGGAAAGGTGGATCTCCAGGCATGGCCTAGGTATTATGCCGGTGTGCGTGTGGGCGAAGCACTTTATTTAAAAAAAAATATTTTTTCCAAAAATATACAGAGTCATTCTACTTAAGTTTAACAGAGCTAATGTGACTATTTCAGGTTCAATTGCAAAAAACATCATTCTAATTAATTTAAAAAAAAATTTTTTTTTTTTTGTTTTTTTTTTTTTTTTTTTTTTGTCGGGGGTGGAGTTGTACTGAACTGTATCCGTTGTCATACTTCTCTCGTTCCCTTTTGATGTTATGTAGATGTATATATGAAAATAAAATTTTTTTTTTTTTTTTTTTTTGTAATTTGAAAAATAATTCACATTTCATTTTCTCTTAAAATTAACAGAGGGTGCATATATATATAAAAATAGAAAATTTTGATTGGTCTCGTCTTCCTTCTTCAGTGCCTTATTCGATTGGTACGATTCGTTTCGTTCCCATGAGTGACACCTTTGCGTGTTTGTCATTTATCACTTCTACCCTCACCCGCTGTGCTTTCCACCGGAATGTCCAGGTTTTCTTGGATTGGTTGGCCGGGCGTTTTAGCCTTAGTTCTCTAAAAAATTCCTCGGGATCCGGTAATTTTTTTTGCGCTGTTTTTGTTGTTTCGTTGGTTTCGGGGGCGCGCCGTTCTTGCGGCTCTGTCGCCGACTCCTTCTCCCGGATGGCCATTAGGTGGTTTATTGGCGGCCCATGAAAAATTTGTATGCGTTGTATCCTTGGTTTGTTTGCCGGCCATAATGTTGCTTCAAACGGTGGGTGCCACGGCCGTATTGGTTTTGGTGAGTCCGGTGGTATGGGTTGCCGGTGTTTTTGACTCATGTTGGATGGTCTGGTTCCTGGAATGGAGAGATAAACGGGTTGTTTATGATTCGTACGGCTTTAAGTCTTGCAAGTGTGCGTGTGCGTGTTGCCGCTTTGGTTGCTCCGGGTGGCCTAATTTTACCGTGTTCGTCGAAACGTATTCCATCACCAAGTACGGGCCGGAAAATTTTGGTGCTAACTTCTGGGCGAATTTGTCTGCCGCGGATGAGAGTGGGTGGTCCCTTTTCATCACCTGCTCACCTATACGTGGCTTCCATTGCCGTCTGCGTAAGTCGTAGTGTTTTTTCTGTTGCTTTGAAGCTTTGGCTAGATGCCCTTTTATCTCGTCCCACAACTTGGTGATGGACGGTGGTACGGTTGGTGGCTCTGCTGGTACTGCTCCCTCCGTGCGCACTTGCTGCGGTGCTGTAAGGTCTGTACCGAAGTTGATTTCTGCTGCTGATGCTGTTGTAGATTCGTGGCTGGCCGTGTTAATCGCGAATGCTATTTGCGGTATCTCCTGGTCCCAGGTGCGGTGGTCGTCCTTGCATCGTTGAGCCATCATGGTTTTCACCACTCGGTTGGTTCGCTCGGTGGGGTTTTCGTGCGGGGCGTAGGCTGCCGTAAACTTGTGATCGATGCGGTGGTCGTTCAAAAACGTTGCTAATGCCTTCCCGACGAATTGTTTGCCATTGTCTGTGAGCCGTAAACTTGTGATCGATGCGGTGGTCGTTCAAAAACGTTGCTAATGCCTTCCCGACGAATTGTTTGCCATTGTCTATGAGGAGGGTTTTCGGGCAGCCAAATCGGTATATGACTCTTTCTTGGAGTGCTTTGATTACGCTTGCCGTTGTCGCTTGGCGCACTGGGATCAACTCCACCCACTTGGAGAATTTGTCCACCATTACGAGGAGGCAAGTATTTCCTTGCTTGGAACGGGGTAATGGCCCTACGAAGTCAGCGGTTACTATTTCCCACGGTCGTGATGATTGCATGGTTGCCATCAATCCTGCTGGGCGTCTTTGCTCGTCTTTGTATTCTGCGCATCTGATGCACTTCCGTACGTGTTTGAGGACATCGCGGAACATCCCGGGCCAGTAATAGTTCTGTTGTGCTCTCTTAAGCGTCTTCTTCACCCCGAGATGTCCGGCGGCGGCGGCGTCGTGGACTTCCTGTAGTACGTCCTTTCGTCGGTCGGCTGGGATGCACAGCTTCCATTGCGGTGACCGCGAAAGTTGATTTCTCGGGGAAATGTGGCGGAAGAGTCGGTTATCGACGATCTGGTAATCTGGATGTGCTTGGGGTTTTCCCGCACCTGTCTTGCTTTCCTCTCGTGCCAGTCGTTTGTTCCGTTGGTTATGGTGTACAAAATGTCGTCATCGGCGTGTCGTAGCGGGCAGCGGGAGAGTGCGTCGGCTACCACGTTCTGTGCTCCTTTTCGGTATTCTATCTCGAAATTATATTGTTGCAATTCCAGTGCCCATCTTGCCAGACGTCCAGAGGGGTTTTGGAGTGAGTGCAGCCATTTTAGTGAGTGGTGGTCGGTGATGACGGTGAAGTGATACCCCTCCAGGTACGGTCTCATCTTACGGATACCCCATAGCACGGCGAGGCATTCTTGTTCGGTGGCCGAGTATCGTTTTTCCAGCTGGGTTAGGCTTCGGCTGGCGTAGGCTACTACATTCTCGTGGTCGGAATGGCGTTGATAGAGCACGACGCCCAGGCCCTCTCCGCTCGCGTCGGTCTGGAGAAAAAACGGTCGAGAGAAGTCCGGACAACAAAGTATTGGCGCGCTGGAGAGCTTATCCTTGAGAGCTTTGAAAGCGTGATTTTGTTCCGCCTCCCATTTCCAGACTTGTCCCTTTTTCAGCAGTTGGTTAAGCGGCGCGGCGAGCGTAGAGAAGTCTGCCACGAAGCGGCGGTACCATGACGCGAGTCCAAGAAAACGGCGGAGCTCTTTGAGCGTTTTCGGTGCGGGCATCTCCTGTACAGCGGATACTTTTGCTGGATCGGTGTGAATTCCTTTCGAACTGATGATATGTCCTAGGTAATGGAGTTGTTGCTGGACGAAGCTGCATTTTTCGAAGTTTACTTGCATCCTGTGTCTTTGTAGGCGCTCGAACACTTCCCTCAAGATCGCCAAGTGTTCTGCGAAGGTATCTCCCAATACGATGATATCATCCAGGTAGGCGAAAACTTTTGGTTGGAGTTCGGGTCCAAGTATCGAATCCAGAGCGCGTTGAAAGGTAGCCGGAGCAGAGTGTAGGCCAAATGGCATGACTTTCCGCTGGAACAACCCTCTGCCAGGAACTGTAAATGCGGTGTATGGTCGGGATGCTCTGGCGAGCGGGATTTGCCAGTAGCCGTTCTTCAAGTCAATGGTCGAGATGAATTTCGCCTCTTTCAGCTGGTCGAGAATGGCTCCAATTTGCGGCAACGGGTAAGCGTCTGGTTCGCTGGCGGCGTTGAGTTGACGGTAATCGATGCACATCCTCCACGTGCCCTGTTTTTTGCGGACTAGCACGATTGGCGAGCTGTACGCGCTTCGCGATGGTTCTATCCTTCCTCCTGCTAATAGCTCGTCTACCTCTTCGTTGATGACTTGTTGCATGGCCGGGTTGCGGGGGTAGTATCGTTGCTTCAGCGGTCGGTTGTGTTTGAGACGAATCGTATGCTCGGCTGCAGTGCTTGGTCCGATGATTTCTCCAAACCGCTTTTGGTGATGCGCCAGGAAGTTTCCCAGTTCCGTGTTTTGTTCGTCGCTCAGGTGTTCTCGGCTCGTCAATGCACATAGCGTATCCAGTTCGGGTGCTCTCTTGGTCACGGTGGCCTCTAGCGGCTGACCATCCAGCGTGAGGATGATTCCCCTCTGTCTTAGGAAGTCCATTCCGAGGATTACCTGTTCGGCCAAGTTTGGGATAACGGATAGCATCGCGTCTGCGGTTCGTCCTTGATACACAATCCTTGCCGGGTAGGAGTTCGAGGTAAAGACACACGTTTGGTCTGCCAGCTAGATGCTTCGCTTGTTGGGGCGCGCCTTGATGTTGTTCTTTTCTAGGTGTTTCCGTACGGTGTCATCTACATAGGATAGGGTGGCGCCGGTGTCCACTAGTGCGCGCACGCTCATGTCCTCGATGAGCACTGGTATATAGAATCGGCCATCTACTTGTGTTTTTGCGGTCGATTTGCTGGCGGGTGGTTCCTTCGGCTTCTCTGGTCGGACGTACGGTGCTTGGCGGCTTCCTTTAATAGCGTTGGACGGCGTTCGGGGTGCGTTCTCGGTAGTTGGGCTAGTCGGAGGGCATGGGCAGTCCCTGGAGAGGATGTTGTCTTGGCCACACCGGGAGCAGAACTTCCTCCAGGGGCCCTTACATTGGAAGCGGTGGTGTCCGCGTTCCTTGCAGCGCCAACAGCTCTCTTTGCTGTCGTATTCCATGGGTAGGTGGTATAGGCTATGGGCCACCATTTTTCCCTGTTTCGCTTCCTCGCCTCTTAACAGCTCATACTCTTCCGTTAGCTCCAGGAGCTCCTCGATCGTCCTAAACTCGCTGCGTTTGACGAAAAGGCGGTATTCCACGCGTAGACCATCATAGATCCGTTCGAGGTGATTCTCTTCGCACATCGTCGGGTGTTGGCGGATCAGCGTTTCCAGTGCGAGGATGTAGTCCTTGGCCTTCTCTCGGTCTTGCTGTTTGCGTTGTCGGATGGCCTCTTCCAAGTGTCGTATGTGTCGCTTAGGTAGAAAAAAATTTTGCACCTCCCTCCGCAGATCGCTCCAGCGGTGTATGTGGTGCTTACGGACGCGGTACCATTGCAGTGCTTTCCCGCGTAGAAGCTCCGGCGGTGTTGGGAGGAGTCGGTCGACGGGGATGCGGTAGCATTCGGCAAGCTCCTCTATCCTCTCAAGAAATTCGTGCAGTGACTCCTCCCCCGAAAAGTGCAAGTCCCAGCGGCGAACGGTATTCATAAGTTCACCGTCGCTCATTTCGTCTCGTTTTGGTAATGCGTTCTCCCCCTTTCCTCCGTGCGGCTGTGGGCTGTGGATCTGGATTGAAGGGATCGGCTTTGTTGTTGGCTGGGGTAGCGTAGCGAACTTCCCCTCTTCCTCGTTCACTTCTCGTTCCAGCTCTTTCAACAGGTCTTCACTGGATTTCCTGGCGCGTTTCGCTCGCACGTAAGTACTCAGTGCGCGGCGCAGCTCGGCTACGGTTTGGCCTTCCACGTCGATTCGGTGTTCCTTGCACTCCTCGATCAGCTTCTCCTTCCTAAGTAGGTAGATCCAATTGAGCGAGTCGGTGTTCAGCAGCGTGCCTTCCGGAGCCTGTGTGTGTGTTGTTTCTAGCGGTGCGTTCGTCGAACCCGGCCCGGCAGTGTTGGTGGTGGTTGTCGTTGGTTTTCCACGGTCATCTGCGGAGGAGGGTCCCTGCTCGGGCGCCATTTATGAGGTGGGTTTTGTCTAAGGCTGGGGTAACACTCAGTCAATCCAGAGTCGAGTAAAGGTCCCACGAACCCCTACTGAATAAATACACGATATTTATGTGTTACGAACGCACGCACACACACGGCTGGGGATATTAGGCGGACAGCAGCTTTCCGTGCAAAGATGGAGGCGGTGGCTAATAGGCGTAGTAGTAGCGGAGGGGTCGGTACGGTGGTTTAGTGGCGGTGCAGTAGCGGGCGGGATGGTACGGTTGTCCGGGAGCAGCGGCGGGATCAGCGCAGCGGCCGGACGGCGGACAGTATTAGCGGACGGATTGGTACAGTAGTATGAGCGCAGTGGCTGGACGGCGGACAGTATTAGCGGACGGATGGGTGTAGCGGTATAGACGAAGTGACGGCACCAGCGAACTGGATGGACGGTGAGGCAGCGGCTTAACGGCGGTAGAATGGCGAGCGGCCAACGGTCGTTGTAGCAGCGACGTGACGGGTGCAGCGGCTTAACGGCGGTAGGATGGCGTGCGGCCAACGGTCGTCGTAGTAGCGGCGTGACGGATGCAGCGGCTCAACGGCGCTAAGATGGCGGACGGCCAACGGTCGTCATAGCAGCGGCGGGACGGATACAGCGGCTCAACGGCGGTAGGATGGCGAACGGCCAACGGTCGTCGTAGCAGCGGCGGGACGGATACAGCGGCTCAACGGCGGTAGGATGGCGAACGACCAACGGTCGTCGTAGCAGCGGCGGGACGGATGCAGCGGCTTAACGGCGGTAGGATGGCGAACGGCCAACGGTCGTCGTAGCAGCGGCGGGACGGATACAGCGGCTCAACGGCGGTAAGATGGCGAACGGCCAACGGTCGTCGTAGCAGCGGCGTGACGGATGCAGCGGCTTAACGGCGGTAGGATGACGAACGGCCAACGGTCGTCGTAGCAGCGGTGGTACCAGAGGGGCGACGGTGCGACGGCAGCGGCGGTGGGCTACGGAGCGCGTACCAGGGCAGAGAGAGAGAGAGAGAGAATAGGCCGGCGACGGTGTTTACCTGGACAGCGGCTGCGTGTTCCGGGCGGGGTAGGATAGGCGTACCAACGGGCTGGTATTGGTCGGTCGGCTTCACGGGATCCGGCTAGTCGCTCTTCTTCGGCAGCTTTGGTAGTCGCGGGGTCAGTCACCTGCGGAAGAGACTGCGAGGACTCGTTAGTGCTGGTTTCACCGCTGGACACCCCCGCCTCCCTACTTGCACACTAGTAGAAGGTGCGTAAGGGGGGCGGGGTTGTACCAGCCGATACACCGTGGGTCGACCCGTGGGCGGAGGGGAAGTGCACCTTAACGGCACAGCGGTAGCCCCTGTGCGCACGCATCGGCTCACGGCCGAAACCAGTGCTGAGGGGAAGGGGTGGAATGTCATGAAGGCGTCGGGCCGCTCAACACCTAGGAGGGCGCGGGGGGCAAAGTAGCACAAGGCATCCTCCCCGTCGTCCTTACCTAAGTGAAGGGTGACCCGCGCCATGACAGCGCCCCTTCCACTCAGCCAGCCTAAGCTAGAACTGAGGGGGAGGGGTTAAATGGCCATGAAGGCGTCGGGCCACTCAACACCTAGGAGGGCGCGGGGGGCAAAGTAGCACAAGGCATCCTCCCCGTCGTCCTTACCTAAGTGAAGGGTGACCCGCGCCATGACGGCGCCCCTTCCACTCAGCTAGCTAGCAGGAGGGAAAAATATGTCTTTAAAAAGACATCCACTCCCGCTGGCTCACCTGCTAGGACTGAATTGCGAAAATGCAAATGCAGTGTTTATATGGGTGGTGACGCAAACTGGTTGAGAATTCAACGCACCATTATTGTGATTTTCATTGGTTCGCAATTTAGTTGGTTGTTGAATATGCTATAAAAGAAGGGGTTGTTGGCTATGCTATAGCAAAATAAGTACAGGGGGGTTCAGGTTTAGGTGAATAAGGAAATACAGGGGGAGTTACGTTATTGTAACGTTACGTTACACCTTTTATCATTCTCATTTATTTATCATCACTAAAGGCATGGGCTCGAAAGTATTATCAAACATTAAGATATTTAATCCATTTTTTAAAACATAAATGATTGTAAAACAAAGGCATCAGAAAACAACGAATGTAAAATAATTTAAAATCTAAATTTGGATTACTTAAAGATTACTTTTTTTTCTGACATTACACTTTTTGAATGTAAAGCTCCTTTCTCAGTTTTAAGGAATTCCGAAAATTAAAAACACTCAATTTTATAATTAAAATGTACAAAAAGCTCAGATTTCACCATCTCAATGCTCAGTCTATTTCGTTCGTCAGACCATAAATTTTTCAATACGCTGAACTGCATAAACATTCTTAATGATATTTTGCAAATTCGGACCGTCCAATTTCGCAAAGAACAAAGTCCAAAGCTAAAATGAAGCAAAGTCTATGGAATTATTGTTTTGAATTTTATTGGACTTAGTTTTCATTTGTAATGGTTGCGCCTTCAAAGCTGGAAGAAGGTCTTTCAATAAGCATATTTCAGAGAATAACTCATCTTCATTTACTTCTGTTAACATAAATTTCACAATTGGTATATCATTTTTAAAAAATAATATCTCTTTCAAAGATAATGGTGAGATTATCTTATAAAAATATTGGTCGCTGAAGTCAAACCGTTTTTTAATATGATAGATAGCTCGTTTATATGCCTCACAAGCTTCTTTTTCAATTAAAGTTTGCTCGTCTGTAGTAAGTTTGTTTATATTGTAACGATTCTAATTGCAAATCCTCTTATTTGCCCTTCTGCTAAGTTCGAATCACTAAACAGTTGAATAAATAACTCCAATATTGAATAATGGAAAAATGGCCTTTATTAAAGTACTTCACAATAACACTTATACTCTGCAACTAGCTTTCTTAACAACCAAACTGATTGATAGCTCAAACTCTACTATTGCCCGACAGATTGCGTGCTTAATCAATAACTGCTTGATAGCTCAAATCAAACTGAATTCCAGCGCCTCTACATTTGCTGCCTTTTATACTCTCTGATTTCAACGTTCGTATCTTCTAAGTGCCTCCATTTCCAGAATCTACTAAATGCCATCAGCTCTCAAATTTCTCAGCTTTAACTACAATTGCTCGATTTTATAGCTTCTCTCATTGCATACTTTCAGGAGTATCTCAGATATATGCATGTGTTTGTGCATTGATTCTCCGCTGCTCGTATACGTACATGGTACATATGTGTAGACGCAATTATTGTTTCGTTTATGTAGATACATAATGATTGATCTATGGATGTGCATGATATCACTGTTTAGCATCGTCTTAGAGATAGCAGCACCCCTTAGTTTTGCTAATATTCGTAACGCTGCCCTCCACCTAAGTCTGATCGTCCCGATCAGACAAATATCCCGATCTAAACGCCGCTAGCATCTTCAAATGTACCACTCTTCTAATCCGTGGTTTCTCAGTGGTTTGTATGCGGTAGATGGTATCACTGATCTTCTTCACAACTTTGTACGGGCCCTCCCAATTGCACCGAAATTTGGCTGGAACACCTTTCCGCCGGTTAGGGTTGTTTAACAGTACCAAATCTCCCTCCAAGAAACCTTCCGAATTTTTGTTCTCATTGTACCTGCGTTTCATCTTACTACTCATTGTTATTGATCGTTCCCTCGCGCTCTGTTGTTTGGCCAATGAACTTCTTCGCAGAGCTTGCACTTGACGGATTGACTTTGCATCATCATTATCGTCTGGACGTTTCACAACAGTAGTGCGCGCTGGCTTGAAACCACCCTTGCATTCTTTCTGAAAAATTCTTTCAGTCATTAATTTAGTGCGTCCATTAGGGTTTGCCGATGCCGGTCTTTCTCTCGCAGGTACCTTCGGTTTTGATTTGTTTGGTCCATTCGTTCCATCAACCCTTGCCCGATCTGCTGCCTTTGACTTTTGCGGTTTTTGTCGAATCTCTTTCACCAGCACTCGATTACTGCTGAACCCTTCTTCCAAACTGAAGTTAAGTGGCACATCCTTGTTCTCATAGCGTATGATCTTTCTTGTCATATCGATCCTGATGTCATGGTCACCTAAGAAGTCCACTCCCAATATGACTTCATCAACGATCTCCGCCACAACGAATTTGTGTAGAACCATGACCTTCCCAATTAGGACTTCACATATCACTTCTCCCTGGACTTGGTTATACTCGCCTGTGAACGTACGCAACCTTGCTCCAGGTAATGACTTTATTCTCCTGTTGACTAAATCAGATCGAATCAAGGAATGAGATGCGCCCGTATCTACAGTTAGTACACGCTCCTTGCCATCCACATTCCCTCTGACGGTAAGACTGCATGATTTCCTTCCAATGTGCGACACAGATATCACAGGACATTCAATACCTGGAGCTAGCTCTCGATTTTTCGATCTGGCACGCTCTTGCTCATCACCTCCAGCTTTGCGTTTACAGAAATATGGAACTGTTAGGGTTGGTGTTGCAATAACGCGCAATGTGCCCTGGCTTTCCACACTTAAAGCATTGGACTACATCATTATTCTTCTGCTGCGTACCCTTCAATGCTTCCAAAATTGTGTCTACCCAGTCTGGCCTTTCCACTTCCACGCGATGAGCTCTGTATGCGGACTTACTCAAAAGCGACGCTGTTTCTTGAGTCAGTGCATGGGATACCGTTTCTGCGAATGTAGGTTTTGGGTTTGCATATGTCGCTCGCTTCGTTTCTACGTCCCTTATGCCACTTATAAAACTCTGGATTTTTACCCTCTCGGTTTACTCCACGGGTGCGTCCGCATTTGCCAAATGTGCCAACCTTTCAACATCCGAGGCAAACTCCTGCAAAGTTTCATTCGCTCTTTGGTGACGGTTTTGCAACTCAATTTGGAATATCTGTTTTCTATGCTCACTTCCATAACGTCTCTCGACAGCGGCTATAAATGCTTCATAGCTGTTCCGTTTGTATTCTGGAATAGTCTGTAAGATTTCGGCAGCTGGTTCTTTCAATGCTACGTAGAGTGCAGCAACTTTATCTTCAGCATTCCAGTTGTTCACTGTTGCGGTCTTCTCAAACTGTAGCTTAAAGACCTGGAAAGGAACAGACCCGTCAAAGGATGGTGCTTTTACCTTTCGATTACTCGCTGAAACAGCTGGGCGAGTTATAATATATAATTATATCATAATTTAACTGCTCCATACGACCCTTCAAATCATCGACTTCTGCCTGAAATTGAGCGATTTTTGCATCCTGAGCTTCCAGCTTCGATGTTACCCTTGCTTCCTGTGCTTCTAACTGTGAAGACATTTGTGCCACCTGCAATGATAAGCGCTCCTCTTGTTCTTCCATCTTGGATGTTATGCGTGTCTCCTGCGATTCCAGTTGGGATGCCAATGTAATCTGTGTCGACATTCCTGACATACGCGTTTCTTGTGCTTCAATCTTCGATGTTATTTCTGACGTTTCTGCAGTATTTCCCTCCTGTGCTTCCATCTTGGATGTTATCTGTGTCGACATTTCTGACATACGCGTTTCTTGTGCTTCAATCTTCGATGTTATTTCTGACGTTTCTGCAATATGTGCCTCCTTTGCTTCCATCTTGGATGTTATCTGTGTCGACATTTCTGACATACGCGTTTCTTGTGCTTCAATCTTCGATGTTATGCGTGCCTCCTGCGATTCCAATTGTGATGTATGTTGGTAGATATTTGTGATGACATTTCGGACATTTGTGCCGATATTGCAGCCAATATTCAGTGTGTGTTCGCCATTGTCTGCGGTGTTTCATTTTTCTCTTCAATTTTTGTTGTTGTCTCGTCCCCATCAAGATAAAAGACATACTCGTCCACATCAATTCCTTCTGCTTCCATTGCCTCTCGTAGCCCTGCCTGAAGTTCGAGTTTAACGCAGCTTGTATTCAATCCATGGCTCTCCAACTACTTCTTTAGTTGCTGGATCTTCAAATCACTGAACTTTGCCATGTCCTTGTTGTCCTCTGGAATTTATTCAACAATTCTTCTTCTGACACCAATTGTAACGATTTTACTTGCAAATCCTCTTATTTGCCCTTCGGCTAAGTTCGAATCACTAAACTGTTGAATAAATAACTCCAATATTGAATAATGGAAAAATTTCCTTTATTGAAGTATTTAACAATAACACTTATACTTTGCAACTAGCTTGCTTAACAACCAAACTGATTGATAGCTCAAATGAAAATCTACTATTGCCCGACAGATTGCGTGCTTAATCAATAATTGCTTGATAGCTCAACTCAAACTGAATTCCAGCGCCTCTACATTTGCTGCCTTTTATACTCTCTGATTTCAATGTTCGCATCTTCTAGGCGCTTCCCTTTCCAGAATCTACTAAATGCCATCAGCTCTTAAATTTCTTAACTGTAACTACAATTGCACGATTTTATAGCTTCTCTCATTGCATACTTTCAGGAGTATCTCAGATATATGCATGTGTTTGTGCATTGATTCTCCGCTGCTCGTATACGTACATGGTACATATGCGTAGACGCAATTATTGTTTCGTTTATGTAGATAAATAATGATTGATCTATGGATGTGCATGATATCACTGTTTAGCATCGTCTTAGAGATAGCAGCACCCCTTAGTTTTGCTAATATTCGTAACAATATTTTGGTAAAATCTCTCTGGCTCTGGAGAGAATCGGGACAGGGAGAAGTATACATCTATATTGGGTCCCAGGCCATATGGGAATAGATGGAAATGAAAAAGTGGATAAACTAGCTAAAACGGGCGCATCCCTTGAAGCTTGCTTCGCAGACGTCCCAATTAGACTGGACGAGATTAAGAGAAGGCGGTAGGTGCACATGATTGACCAAGCGGGAAAGACGTGGGTTCAAGCGCGGGGCTGTAAAGTGTCGACGATTATGTGTAAGTCTTACAACCTTACACTAACATAGTTTCTTCTATCATCAAAAGAGAGGACAGTAGACTCATGACGGGTATTCTGACTGGACACTGTATTCTGGCGTCACATGCCTTTAAGTTAGGTGCAGTGAAATAACTCCCAAATGCAATAACTCCCAACAAAAAAATGAAATAACTCCCAAATATTTTCCACACAAATTGGGACTTATTTCATTATGAAATAGCTCCCAATTCATTGGGAGTTATTTCATTTTTATTGGGACTTACTTCATTGTTTGTAATTCAGGCATTGGGAGTTATTTCATTTTTGTTGGGAGTTATTTCATTTTCTTAAAAATACAATTTTATCAAACTTTGACGTTCTTCTAACAGTTTCTATGGGTCGGCTATACATTAAGGGACCAATTGGTTTTATTCGTAAACCAAAGGGGTTTGAAACTTGAAATTTTGCACATAGGTTCTCAGAGAGTTCCCGAACGAGAATCAGTAAGTAATTTTTAATTGTTATTGACAATTTACTAGTAATTAGTAGTTAAAATTACAATGGTATAACTATCACTTACAAGAATTTTATACATAAGTACACTTTATAATATTTATAAAACCACAATCAGCTATTTTCATTTGTTTAAATTTGCGTGTTATTGTAAAATTTAATCATTTATTTGTTTAAGTTCCGCGAAACAAGCATACAGCCATTTTATCTAATTCACTGCTTGCTTGGTGGTACCAGATGCTTTAAATTGTTCCAACGAATGAACAATTTTTAAATAGTACCAACGAGAAAAATGGACCATTTCATTCAACTCTATTTATTTATTTTACAAAAAAACAGAAAATTTGGAATAAAAAATCGCGCGATGCACAGTAATTCTGCGTAGAACACCTTTCTGCATAAGCGGCCTTCGGTGTGTGGCGGTAGCCACGGTTATACCACACACCCGGACTTGGCATGGCGTAGCCCAGGATTATTTTTTATAAGCGCGGCCGAAGGCCGCTTATGCTGAAAGGTGTTCTATGCAGAATTACTGTGCATCGCGCGATTTTTTATTCCGCCGATTTTTTATTCCGCTACCGCCACACACAACCACGGTTATACAACACACCCGGACTTGGCATGGCGTAGCCCAGGGGTATCTTTATAAGCGCGGCCGAAGGCCGCCTATGCAGAAAGTTGTTCTACGGAGACTTGTTCCTTTTATTTTTACTTTTAATAAATTATGTTACTTTCATAAAAAAAATGCGATTTTTTAAAATAAATTACGTTTACTTCGACGACACTATTCAAGTTTTCTCGTAATTGTAACTTTTACATATGTACATAATAGTTTGCCGTATTTTTCAAATCGCATTGTAACTGATTATATAGTATAAAGATATCATTTCAAATTTTGATTTGGGATTTATTTAATTTTTTTGGACCTTGTTTCATTTGGGAGTTATTTCATTTTTTTTTTGGGACTTGTGCTTTCATTATGAAATAACTGGCAAATATTGGGAGTTATTTCATTTATTAAAGTTGGGAGTTATTTCATTTTTATTGGGACTTATTTCATGGGAGTTATTTCATTTGGGAGTTATTTCCCTGCACCTCTAAATTAGGCTTGGTCAGTGATAGCAGATGTAGAAAGTGCGGGTTGGAGGAGGAAACGATCGAGCAAGTTCTGTTTTCGTGCCCTTCGCTTGCCAGGCTAAGACTCCAGTTATTAGGAGTGATACAGCTGTCAGATCTAGAAGCAGCAACTGGCTGAAGTCCTAGGAAGCTTCTGGTATTTGCCAAGAGGACGGACGGTTCTGGTAACACTACGGACTCATTCAGTCTATGTGAGGTCCTCATGGACCAGCCAGTTCAACCTAACCTAACCTTAAAAATCTTTTCAAAACGGCTACGGCCGTAGTATGATGGTAGCGTTCATCGAAGATCCTGTGTTCACGCCCCGGGAAACGCTACCTCCATAATTTTAGAAGCAAGTTTTTTCAGTTACAAGAAAATGTTTCTGAGCGGGGTCCTAGGCAGTGTTTGGGAACCACTTCGAGTGTATTTCTGCCATTAAAAGCCCTTAGTGAAATCTCATCTGCCTTTCAGATGCCGTTTGGAGTCGGCATAAAAGAAGTAGGTCCTTGGCGTCAAATCTCTTTGGAGGTTATCGCACCTTACATTTTTTTAAATCTTTTCTCTACTCTCTAAGTAAACTTTTTAAGTTAAAGTGACCTTAAAATTTTTCATACAAACACACATACATATCTACACTCAGCTACAAAAGTCATCATCACTCAGATTTTTCCAGTTTTTATTAAGTTTTGCTTCGACCTTCGTTATTTTCGATATTTTTATAAAAATATGTATTATTATATAACAACAACAATCCAAATATACACTTAAGACTTTTTAGAAAATTCCGGATAATTCCGCGAATTTTCATGCAAATTTTTAGCTTCCAGTAAGAATTTTTAGAATTTATCTCTCACTTTGTTTTGGGGAAACCCTCATTTTTTTGTTGATCTTGATGAGAAAGTTTATGTTTCATGAAAAATTTACGCTTATTATGACCCTAAACAGCCTCTTGGAAAGCATATCTTATTATTCCGTTTTTTCGGGTCGTGTATTGGAAGCTCTAATACAGGTTTTGAAACATTATAAATGTGTCAATTAGGCTAATTCACGACTATTTTTATTAGTTATCTTAGCTGAAAAATACTAAAAGTTTATCCACATTTAAGCAACTCTACACATTGTTCATAAATTACGAGCCCTCGACTTTCAAAGAATTTTTGCTGCATTAACCGAATTTCGGACCGGAGGAAGGTAGGTTCCATCAACTACTAAGAGCTGCCCAAAGAACTATAGGTTGACGTAATTTTACATATTTTTTTATCTTCATGTAGAATTATGTATAGTATAAGTCAGACGGTGCCACAATTCCCAAAATAATGGAGATTTCCTGGCGTGAATGTATTACTGCTGCAGAATAGTGACACATTAACGCGATGTAGGGACTGAAATTCGCGAAGGCCTACATAAATAATTTTTTTTTAAATATTGGTCTTTCTTTCGTTTATTCAAAAGGAACTTTTGTCCAGAAAAAAGATGTGGTATGGCAACCGTCATCATGAAATAGTGACCAAGGCTGCCAGCGAAAAGTACGCAATTCTTTCTTCAAATACCAGAATGGTACATATTTTCTGCTGATTTTACCCGCAGCAAAACAAATGGAAATTGGAAATGAATATATAGCTAAACTATTCATTTCATAAAATATTTCAACCGAAATGCAGATCTTGGGAGGGGGGGCGGCGATTAGGACGATTTTATAGATTATACATACATAAAGCTACAAATTTTAAAATTTTATATGTAATTAAAACAAACTTTTATAATTTTCATAAGTTCCTGATCAGAGCGGGAGGGGGGAGGGGTGGCGATCGCCCTGCCCTTCTCTGGTTTCGCCACTGATCATGCACTCATACAATCACACGCCTATAGACAGGCTGTTGTTACATACATTACTTACGGAGTTATCGAATTCAATATTTATCGGAAGCCGACATCGACTGAGCGCTTTATCCCAATTCAGTCGAACCATCACTACTCTCACAAACTAGCTGTTTTCAATTCGATAGTGCATCGTCTTGTAAATATCCCACTGAGCGATGACGCATATAAAAAAGAAAAGCAGACAATAATACATATTGCAGAAACAAATGGGTATTGCTCTAGCAGTATAGAGCAGCTAGTGAGAAAACACCAAACTAAAAAAGATCCACGTGAGAACAGTTTTTTTCGAAACGGTAGTCGTGGAAGATAAAAATTGTAACGAACCCCGTTAATCGGGTTTATAGCTAGGGTACAACTCAGCGAATGGGTTCACCTATACAATAAAAGGTGTCAGTTACGTTATAAAAATGATGATTTATTTCAATCCTTCTAAAAATCTATATACATATGTATATACGTATGTGGTTATAATACGTTTAATCACCGAGTGTTTTGCACGCCTCGGTGGTATGCCTGGTGAATATACGTAATCGGTGAGCGTTTTAGACAACTCACCGGATCCCTAGTAGAATACGTAATCGGTGAGCGTTTTACACAACTCATCGGATCCCTAGTAAAATACGTAGTCGTCGACCGTTTTACACGACTCGACGGTATACCTATCATAAACATCTGAAGTTTGACACCACCAGCTGTTCCGTAGTGGATGTTCAATACAGCCCACTATATACCTCACTCTACGACTTTTAAGCCAAGAGTGCCTTGTTCATGAATTTGCCGCTCCTTTTATACGATTTTTGAGTCGGCTTCCGTTGCTTTACAATAAAAGTTCTTAAAACTAAGATAAGCATACTAAATGTATATTTGTACGCATGTGTGTTCGCTATCGTTTTATAATTCCATTTCTCCTTGTTCGCTTTTACGTAAGTATGTGTTTGTGCATAACTATGTGAGTTCTTACACTCTGCGATAAAAGTTTTCATCTCCTATGTATAATTTAATATGTATTATCATTATATATGTTTGAAAATGTATGTGTCATTGTACATAGTATATTTAATTCCAAATGTATGTACATATATGTATAAGTAAATTAATTTCCTATGTATAAATTATTATAATTCAGTTTATAATTGAAAAGTGTATTTATATATACATATGTATAAGTAAGTTCATTATATATAAATTATTATAATTTCAGTTTATAACTGGAATGTTTATATACATATATGTATAAGTAAATTCATTATATATAAGCTATTATAATTCAGTTTATAATTGAAAAATCCAAATTTGTGGAGGCCCCGAAAGCCTGTAATTTTGGGGTCTTCACAAAATAGGTTTTGGTGTAGCATGACATATGATTCGTGGTCTTTTAATAATGCTAAAAAAAATATTTAATAAAGTAGATATAAAAAATCACTTCGAAAACGACAACAAAACTCAAATTTTTACTGAATTCAGCCAAGGACAAGTGTGAAAGTCTGGACAAATATGGAATTTACTCTATCACTTGCTCATACAAATATGACGACGGGAAAGAAGTTGGCGCAAAATCGATAGGCCAATCAACACGCACTGTTCGGACCAGGTTCAATGAACACTTGAAATACATAAAAAATATTTAACCCAAAAGTGAAATCGCTGAACACGTCTTATCGAATCAGCACTCGATAAGTTTTGACGACTGCAAATTAATTAAATCTGAATCTGAATGTAAATAGACTGAATATTTTAGAATCGTTACATATTTATGTGTTATAAATACACCTACATATTAGCCTTAAGCATTGAAATGGATACTAGGAATAAGCATAATCATCGATACTAGCATTAAACTGCCATCTCTTTTATTGTATAAAGTCATTCAACAACACAGCATTACAACAAAGTGGCGACGAGGAAAAAGAATTACACGTGAAGATATCCAATTTTGGCACACATTTTGTCCAACCACTGATACTCGAACCAATACGTTTTAGTTACAATCGAAATTTATTTTGTACATCATTATACGAAATTAAAATGACTCAACCACAGCAAAGTGCTATAATAACCGACAATACGAGGAAGTCAGCATTTTTCCAATTCGAGGAATTTGACAAGGGAAAATACAATGGAGTCGGTCGCAAAAACTCTCGGAAAGCGCGTTTGCCATAAATGAAACCCAGGAAAAGCAAAAATTGCATTTCCTATTACATCACATCGGTTATGCAACGTACAATACACTGCGCGACAAGTTAGCGCCGGCCGAACCTGAAAAGAAAAAATACGACGATATTTGTAAGACACTGGCTGAAATATTTGGGCCAAAGCCGCTAGAAATCGTGGAAAATTATCATTTCCACCTAAGCCGGTATGCATTGCAATTTCGGTACATACCTCGAGACAGCCTTAAGAAATCAACTAGTTTTCGGTTTGAAAAGCAAAGTGATGCGAAATCGGATTTGACACTCGAGAACACATTAAAGACAGCACGTGCAATGGAACTGTCTGAAAAAGGTAATGCCGAAATGAGACATAACCTCAAAGATGTCGGGCACGTATCATTCAAGGAAAAAATAAATCGTGCATCGGGAGGAAATCGGTCGAAGAATACCAATAAAATAAAAACATCAGAAAAGGAATCGAAACAAGTAAGGAAGGTTAAGTTCGGGTGTAACCGAACATTACATACTCAGTTGAGAGCTATGGTGACAACATAAGGGAAAATAACCATGTAGGAAAATGAACCGAGGGAAACCCTGGAATGTGTTCGTATGATATGTGTATCAAATGAAAGGCATTAAAGTGTATTTTATGATGGAGTGGGCCATAGTTCTATAGGTGGACGCCATTTAGGGATATCGCCATAAAGGTGGATCAGGGTTGACTCTAGAATTTGTTTGTACAATATAGGTATCAAATGAAAGGTGTTAAAGAGTATTTTTTGAGGGAGTGGGCCATAGGTGGACGCCATTTATGGATATAGCCATAAAGGTGGATCAGGGTTGAGTCTAGAATGCGTTTATACGATATGGGTATCAAATGAAAGGTGCTAATGAGTATTTTGAAAGGGAGTAATCCTTAGTTCCATAGGTGGACGCCGTTTCGAGATATCGCCATAAAGGTGGACCAGGGGTGACCCTGGAATTTGTTTGTACAATATGGGTATCAAAAGAAAGGTGTTAATGAGTATTTTAAAAGGGAGTAATCCTTAGTTCCATAGGTGGACGCCGTTTCGAGATATCGCCATAAAGGTGGACCAGGGGTGACCCTAGAATTTGTTTGTACAATATGGGTATCAAAAGAAAGGTGTTAATGAGTATTTTAAAAGGGAGTGATGCTTAGTTCCACAGGTGGACGCCGTTTCGAGATATCGCCATAAAGGTGGACCAGGTGTGACCCTAGAATTTGTTTGTACGATATGGGTATCAAATTAAAGGTATTAAGGAGGGTTTTAAACGGGAGTGGTGGTAGTTGTATAGGTGGTCGCCTTTTCGAGATATGGGTATCAAATGAAAGGTGTTAATGAGTATTTTAAAACGGAGTAATCCTTAGTTCCATAGGTGGACGCCGTTTCGAGATATCGCCATAAAGGTGGACCAGGGGTGACCCTAGAATTTGTTTGTACAATATGGGTATCAAAAGAAAGGTGCTAATGAGTATTTTAAAAGGGAGTAATCTTTAGTTCCATAGGTGGACGCCGTTTCGAGATATCGCCACAAAGGTGGACCAGGGGTGACCCTAGAATTTGTTTGTACAATATGGATATCAAAAGAAAGGTGTTAATGAGTATTTTAAAAGGGAGTGATGCTTAGTTCCACAGGTGGACGCCGTTTCGAGATATCGCCATAAAGGTGGACCAGGTGTGACCCTAGAATTTGTTTGTACGATATGGTTATCAAATTAAAGGTATTAATGAGGGTTTTAAAAGGGAGTGGTGGTAGTTGTATAGGTGGTCGCCTTTTCGAGATATCGCCATAAAGGTGGACCAGGGGTGACTCTAGAATGCGTTTGTACGATATGGGTATCAAATGAAATGTGTTAATGAGTATTTTAAAAGGGAGTAATCCTTAGTTCCATAGGTGGACGCCGTTTCGAGATATCGCCACAAAGGTGGACCAGGGGTGACCCTAGAATTTGTTTGTACAATATGGGCATCAAACGAATGGTGTTAATGAGTATTTTAAAAGGGAGTGGGCCTTAGTTCTATAGGTGGACGCCGTTTCGAAATATCGCCATAAAGGTGGACCAGGGGTGACTCTAGAATGTGTTTGTACGATATGGGTATCAAAAGAAAGGTGTTAATGAGTATTTTAAAAGGGAGTAATCCTTAGTTCCATAGGTGGACGCCGTTTCGAGATATCACCACAAAGGTGGACCAGGGGTGAACCTAGAATTTGTTTGTACAATATGGGCATCAAACGAATGGTGTTAATGAGTATTTTAAAAGGGAGTGGGCCTTAGTTCTATAGGTGGACGCCGTTTCGAAATATCGCCATAAAGGTGGACCAGGGGTGACCCTAGAATTTGTTTGTACAATATGGGCATCAAACGAATGGTGTTAATGAGTATTTTAAAAGGGAGTGGGCCTTAGTTCTATAGGTGGACGCCGTTTCGAAATATCGCCATAAAGGTGGACCAGGGGTGACTCTAGAATGGGTTTGTACGATATGGGTATCAAATTAAAGGTATTAATGAGAGTTTTAAAATGGAATCGTGGTTGTTGTATAGGTGTTCGCCTTTTCGAGATATCGCCACAAAGGTGGACCAGGGGTGACCCTAGAATTTGTTTGTACAATATGGGTATCAAAAGAAAGGTGTTAATGAGTATTTTAAAAGGGAGTGATGCTTAGTTCCACAGGTGGACGCCGTTTCGAGATATCGCCATAAAGGTGGACCAGGTGTGACCCTAGAATTTGTTTGTACGATATGGTTATCAAATTAAAGGTATTAATGAGGGTTTTAAAAGGGAGTGGTGGTAGTTGTATATGTGGTCGCCTTTTCGAGATATCGCCATAAAGGTGGACCAGGTGTGACCCTAGAATTTGTTTGTACGATATGGTTATCAAATTAAAGGTATTAATGAGGGTTTTAAAAGGGAGCGGTGGTAGTTGTATAGGTGGTCGCCTTTTCGAGATATCGCCTTAAAGGTGAACCAGGGGTGACTCTAGAATGCGTTTTTACGATATGGGTATCAAATGAAATGTGTTAATGAGTATTTTAAAAGGGAGTAATCCTTAGTTCCATAGGTGGACGCCGTTTCGAGATATCGCCACAAAGGTGGACCAGGGGTGACCCTAGAATTTGTTTGTACAATATGGGCATCAAACGAATGGTGTTAATGAGTATTTTAAAAGGGAGTGGGCCTTAGTTCTATAGGTGGACGCCGTTTCGAAATATCGCCATAAAGGTGGACCAGGGGTGACTCTAGAATGTGTTTGTACGATATGGGTATCAAATTAAAGGTATTAATGAGGTTTTTAAAAGGGAGTGGCGGTAGTTGTATAGGTGGACGCCGTTTCGAGATATCGCCATAAAGGTGGACCAGGGGTGTCCCTAGGGGGATTGGCGATTAGGACGATCTTATAGATTAAAAATAAAAAAATAAATGTAAGGCGCGATAACCTCCGAAGAGATCTAAGGCCGAGCTTCTCTTCCAATTTGCGTCGTGCTCCTCTTGATTTTTCCCTACAAATTGGCCGGACGGGACCTACATGTTTTATGCCGACTCCGAACGGCATCTGCAAGGCAGATGAGTTTTCACTGAGAGCTTTTCATGGCAGAAATACAATCGGAGCGCTTGCCAGACACAGCCGAGGGGCGACCCCGCTTAGAAAAATTTTCTTCTAATTGAAAAATCTTATTTCTAAAATTTTGATGTTGCTTTGCCCGGGAGTTGAACCCAGGGCATACGGTGTGTTAGGCGGAGCACGTTACCATCACACCACGGAGGCCGCCGATCTTATAGATTATACATACATAAAAGCTAAAAAACTTAAAATTGTATATGTAATTAGAACAAACTTTTATAATTTTCATAAGTTCCAGCTCAGAGCGGGGGAGGCGATCGCCCCCTCGCCCCTTCCCTGGATCCGCCACTGTAGGAGTGCTAGCCAAACACTGGCGAGGGGCGACAAAAACTTGTTTCTTGTTGCTTTTCCCGGGGCGTGAACCCAGGATCTTCGGTGTGATAGGCGGAGCATGCTACCATCACACCATGGCTTTTATATTCTCATTAAAAAGACTCATAACATTATGTACAAAATAGATATAAGCTTCTGCTAACGTAAACGGTTGAAATAAACTGCCTTGGCAAAAAACTTAAAGACAAGAGGATTAACGTCAGATTTATCTTGTTCGATGAAATATTTTTCAACTCAGTCCAGTTATGCAACAATCTGTCAACAACTGGAAATAATTTACAAAACCTCATCGGTATTTTTTGGCTTTAAATAGTTTAATTATGTTACTCATGGTGATATCAGTTAAATTTAACTATTTATTTTATTTTATTATATATACAATGGTCCAAAAAAGTCTACGGACAGCAAAGTTTCTTAAAAATCATTGTTTTTTGCTTTAAATTGTTTAATTATGTTATTCATCGTGATTTCAGTTATATTTAACTATTTATTTTATTTTATTATATAATATACAGTGGTCCAAGAAGTCTACGAACAGCAAAGTTTCTTAAAAAATCATTGTTTTTTGCTTTAAATTTTTTAATTATGTTATTCATGGTGATTTCAGTTATATTTAACTTTTTATATTATTTTATTATATATACAGTGGTCTAAAAAGGTCTACGGACATTCTAGTATAATAATTCATTCTAGTATAATAATGTACAACTTACAAGCAGATCGCACGTTTCGCTGATTTTTGGCAATTGTTTTTATATGCCTGGCATCGAGAACTCTAACACAATTTATTAAGTCATTATAGTGAATTCCTATACAAAGCTTACGTGTGCGGTACTACCAGACTAGTAAATAATCAATACTAAAGCTAAAACTCGTATCCTAATCCGATACACTGTTATTTGTAACAGAAGTGCAGTCCCACGGTTAGTTATCATTCTTTAGGGCACATCATCAGAGGGTATGTCAGGCAGGTCATCATCTTGGATTTCAAATGACGTATGCCTCTTTCGAGTTTCAATGGTATCTTTTTTTGAATAACATCCGAAGCTTAGAAGGTATTTGTCTAAACTGTTTAATTTCTCGTTAATACTTTCCGCAGCTGATTCTTTCATGTGATTGAATAATTCGTTACGGGTCGTTTACTCGACCAGAGAAACCTTGATTAAAAAAATCGTAATACAGCTATATATAGAATATATAAAAAAATGTAAGTCATCGATTGCAGTTTTTGGGGTACATTGGCCAAATAGATCTAGAATTCGGTATCAGCACATTGATTCACCAAAACAAGATCAAATTCTACAATTGCGTTTCTAAACGTGAGATTAACGTCCAAACTGAGTTTCATAAAAATCAGACATCTTCAAAACACAGGCTTTCTAAAAAAATTGGAATCAATGCGGGGCAAAGCGGAGCACTAAAACAAAAACCTTCGGGGGGAAAAGAAAAATTGGAAAACAATTTTGCCCCAATACATCACTTTTTAAAAAAAATACCTCTATGTGCGTTGGTTCCACATTACAATTAAAGAGATGGTTGGTGTCATGTGGGGACACATTGCAAGCGCGACATAAATTTTGTATGTCGGGGTTGATTCTGGATAAGAAAGAGTTTAACCTGTTACAGTATCCAGAACGAAGTTGAGCTAGAGTGACTCGCGTTTCCCTGGGGAGTATGTGTTCCTCTTCCGCAAGTTTTGGGTACTGTTGTTTGAGTACTGGATTCACCGGGCAATTCCTGGCATAAAGGTCTGACGCCTGTTTGCGGAGTTCACCAAGGACCTGCTTGTGTTTTTTTGCTTCAAACGGCTGAGTTCTCAGGTGCCGTATTTCTTCAAAATGCTTAGGGAGATGACTTCTTAAGCCCCTAGGCGGTGTTGGCTCATCAATCACATGTCTGTTGGGATGCCCAGGTTTCTGGGTATTCAACAGGAACTGTTTGGTTAGCATCTCATTTCTATCTCTGATGGGGAGTATTCTCGCCTCATTATGTAGATGGTGTTCTGGGGACATAAGAAGACAGCCCGTGGCGGTTCTGAGAACAGTGTTTTGGCAGGCCTGTAGCTTCTTCCAGTGGGTAGTTTTTAGGCTTGGCGACCATACAGGGGACGAGAAGCATGCAATCGCCTGGCCAATTGCTTTGTATGTGGTAATGAGAGTTTCTTTGTCTTTTCCCCAAGTACCGCCAGCAAGGGAGGATTTTATTACGGCTCTGGATTTTCGGTACAATTGCGGCTGCATGCTCACCAAAATGTAGATCCTGATCAAAGGTCACACCCAAGATTTTGGGGCGTAGGACAGTCGGTAGCATAGTGCCATTGACGCGGATGTTCAAAATGGTCGACATTTCGGACGTCCATGTTGTAAATAAGGTCGCGGAGGATTTAATCGGTGATAATGCCAGGTTTCGCGAGGAGAAAAGACTGGAGAGGTCAGGCAGGTAGCCGTTTATTCTGTTGCAAAGCTCATCGATCTGTGGGCCTGGGCCTGTGGCCATTATTGTGCAGTCATCGGCGTAGGAAACGATAGTAACTCCTTCTGGTGGCGAAGGTAGCTTAGATAAGAAGAAATTAAACAAAAGTGGGGATAGGACACCACCCTGTGGCACACCTGGTTTAATTCTTCTTGGTTTTGATGATTCATTTCTAAATGGCACCGATGCCTGCCGACCACCCAGATAATTTGCGGTCCACCTTTTAAGACATGGGGGAAGCGTAGACCCGTCCAGGTCTTGCAGTAACGTGCCGTGGCTGACCGTATCAACAGCTTTTGATAGGTCTAGCGCAACGAGTACTGTTTTATGGTGGGGGTTTTGATTTAAACCGCAATTTATCTGGGTGCTGATGGCATTTAGCGCAGTGGTGGTGCTATGGAGTTTTTTGAAGCCATGCTGATGACAGGCTAGCTGCGAATTTGCTTTGAAGTAGGGGAGCAAAATGGCTTCAAGCGTCTTGGCTACTGGCGATAGGAGAGATATCGGGCGATGTGACTCTCCTATGTCAGCTGGTTTCACAGGCTTTAGTAGCGGGACCACCATGGCCATTTTCCATTTTTCGGGTATGACAAAGGTGGAAAGAGACAGGTTGAAGACATGTGCTAAATATTTGAAACCCTCTTTCCCTAGGCTTTTAAGCATCGGCATGGCTATGCCGTCTGGACCCACTGCTTTGAATGGTTTAGCATGACCGATGGCATCCTCAACCTCTTTGGCGGTGATGGTAATTGGTGACGCGCTGAATTTATGTTTATGTACGTGTCTGTTGGCCAGCCGTCTATCTTTGTCGACCGTAGAATACATTATATATTGTCGGCAGAAACGCTCGCGCATTTTCTCGCATTCGACAGCACTTTATCGAAAAAACGATGGAAACTTTGTCATTGTGCCTAGACGGATTCGATAATAACTTTACGGTGGACCAAAGTTTACCTACACCGGCCGAGAGGTTACAACCGTTTAGGTGCTCCTGCCATTTCGCCCGCTTGTGTTCATCCACAAGCAATCTGATGCGTTGTTTTATATCCCTTACTTGTCTGTATTTTAAGGTCACGTTCTCTCGCTAAACTTGCGGCCTCCGCTGGAAATTGGGGCCGAATTTCAGGAATTCTACCGGCGGGAATGAAACGAGCAACCATCCTCATACAGGCCGCTTTGTATGTTGGATTCCCTAGGAAATATTTTCGAGCATATAATTAGCGAGCGCCTACAGCTGAAGGTCAGGTGGCTGTCGAATAATCAATATGGATTTCTCAAATCAAGATTCATCGTAGATGCAATACAAACGGTTGTCAATATGGCTAGAGAAGCTATCTCTGGAAGCCAAAATAAAAGAAAGTTCTGTGAGCTGATTACGTTGAACATCAAGAATGCTTTTAACACTGCGACCTGGATGCAGATAATGGCAGCACTGCGAAGCTTCGGCACACCAGCTTACTTACGCAGAATAATAGATAGCTATTTTAAAGACAGAGTACTTCTTTTTGAAACGGATCAAGGAGCAACAGAGCACAACATCACTGGAGGCGTCCCACAGGGATCTGTTCTCGATTATTTGAAATGAAATGTATGACGGGGTGCTGATGATATTGCAGTGGTAGTAGTGGTGAAGAAACTGGACCTATTTCAAGCATTATGTAATGACGCTGCAGGAAGTATAAAGTAATGGCTGACCAATATGGGAGTGGAGTTGGCTAGCCAAAAGACAGAAGTGCTATTAGTAAGTTGCACACGGTCGGCGAACAAAGGATTCTCTAAAATACTTAGGAGTGCACGTTCACTCGAAGTTATCTTTCAAAGATCACTTCAGCGTGGGGGGGGGGGGGGGGGGTGAGAATTATCAAAGTAATTGGAGCACTTATGCGAATAATGCGTAACATTGGTGGTCCGAGCAAAGCTACTCGTCAGCTTTTGTCCACAGTAACCACCTCGATAATACTATACGCAGCACCAGTGTGGTATCGATTTAAATGGACCCATCAAAAAGATATATTAGCAGCACACCGACTTGCAGCTATAAGAATAGCAAATGCTTACCGCACGGTGTCAGAGAACGCGATCCTGGTCCTAACTCGGAAAATCACAGTTGACTTACTGGCAAGCGAAATGGCTGATCTGTATAACACAAATATCGAGCGACCATCTGAAGACGTCAAGAAAAGAGCAAGGACACAAACAATAGCTAAGTGGAAAGAAAGGTGTGAAGCCTCGAGTAAAGGGCGTTGGACCTTTACCTTAGTTTGGTACGTAGCTCAATGGAATGAGCGGTAGCACGACGAACTGAATTACGATCTCACGCAGATACTGAGTGGACATGGCGGTTTCAAAGAGTATCTATGGAGGCATAGAATAGAGGAAGATCCTCTTTGCGCACGGTGTACCACAGAGTTAGAAAACGCAGAACACGTCATGTTCCACTGCCCACGTTTTCACTAGGAAAGACTCACCTTGTATAGAGTTTTGAACCTACCACGAGAAATTTAATATTACAAATGTGCAACAGGAAGGAATGCTGGACTGCAGTGAGGAAAATGGCATTTATAGACATGACACGCCAGATGGATGCTGAGAGGGAGTGCACAGAAATGCGCAGACGAAGCAGTGGCGATTAATATGGCACTTAGAGCAAATAGCGGGAACCTTGACGCAGGGACAACAGTAGGTTTTGTCAACCGGGTTTGGTACCAAAGATGGCGTATGAAGCTAAAAGTGGAGAAAAATATACAAGAACAATATATATAGGGTACTCAGTTAATAGGATATTGACCGAATAACCAAGATAAAGGACAGCTTTAGTTCTTGATCTTTTTGATATCTAGGTTTTCTTTTAGTGTTCGATTATTACATCGGACGTGAAAAAAGCGATTCATAATGAAACGAAAAAATCTCGAAAGGGTCATATAAAAAAAAGTAAACGTAAAAAGTGAAAAAAATATTAGTTAAATTTAAATTAATAACTGTGACCAGCAGAAACTAAAAATGTGTCTTAAAAATACTACATTATCTAGTTGAACGTCATGTCCACAAAAAACAAAATATATTAATTTCATTAAAAAAAATAATTTACAAAAAAATGTTCTATAAAAAAATGTTGTGCAAAAGCGGAAGCAGGTCTCAAATGAAGCTAGTTACATTAACAACATCTGAATTATTAATTTAAATTAATTTAATAAGAAAATTCCAAATAAAGGGTTTTTTCTAATGTGATTTACTTCAATGGTATTACAAATTTTATTTTTGAATTTAAGAGAAATCTCGAAAAAAATCTTAAAAAATCCAAAAAAGAAAATTTCAAGTGACTGCATATATATATGCTTGCGTGGGTGTGAACCAATTAAAAAATAAAAAAAAGAAACGAAATAAAAGTTGTTTAGGACACAGGCCTAAATATATCTCCCCCCTCGTAACATAAGTTTCTTTACTATATTTTCCTTTGTTCACTACCACCCACATATGCTTGTGATCACTAATACACACAAGCATCTGTGAGTGGTAGTACGTATGTATCCTAGATTTTTACCGCTGTGAGCCCGCGGTACGGCAACTTTGTTGCCGGGAAACCCAACGAAGGAGCTGTATCGTGGGTTCATCGGCTCATGTGGCAAAGAGGCTCGACCTCTTTTTATCCAGCAGCCAGCGAAGGTACACGTTATCCCACGTTCACGTAAGTGTAAATTTAATACAAATATATTTAATATTTTAACTTTCCACAACATTTGTTAAAATCTTCCTTAACACTTGTTGTATTTATATACATTCAATAAAAACACACTTGTAATTCCTTTTTTATTAACACGAAACCTTTTGGTGTTGTTATTTTCTTCCTTTTTTTCGCCTTAATCATTCCTTAACAAATACGTGGGTGCGCGCCGCTGCCACCACGCATTTGTTCATGGTCCTTACCGGGCCGGTAAAGAGAACCAGTCACATAATTACAGTCCACTCAACTCTCTAGACTTTAAATCAAGGAAGCATTCCAAACTCGTAATAATTCACAGGAAAAACCACTAATTTCAATATCAATAATCAGCAATTGTTCATGGTGATACAACTTTCTTGGTGATACCAGCGAGTTTATATTGAAAAAAAAAAAAAACAACAAAAGCCAATATACAACAACTTATACACTTTTGGTGGTACCTTGGAAACATCCAACAACAATATTTAAATCACATTCAATTACTCCGGATCAACGAATTAATAAAGGTACGTGGTTGAAAATATTCCGTGCTAGGTTGGGTTTCTTTTGATATCGATTTTTATAAAATTTCAAAATAAAATTATAAATTATAAATTATAAAGTGATTCTTTATATTTAACAGTGCAAGTGATTTTTTGTGAAGTGGAAAATTCATATTTAGTTGAAAAAAAGGGCGCTCAACGCAATTATTTAAAGTTTGTGCATCACGCCTTGTGACTATCCCGCACCCGCGGTAAGATTGTCCGGACACAGCTCAAGGTAGCACAACACTGCTCTAAAGGTTAAAATAACCTCAAACACCGTCTTGCGCCAATTTTCAACTTTCACTTTTGCAGAATTTTCATTTTAAAGGAATTTTTCACATTATTAAATTTTGATTATTTAAGCGTATTGAAGCAAAATCTGTAATTTTAATTAACGAGCACAAGTCAATTTAACTAAAGATTTTTTCCACAAAAAAAAAAAAAAAACAAACATCACTTTCGCCTATTTACACGGGCAATACGATCGCAATTTAGTTTGTTGCTATAGCACAAAGTGCACTTAGTTTCATACACACATATTGTTGTTGTTGTTGGGGTGGCCAATAGCCTTATTTCTTGCACAATTATTTGAAAAATTGAAGAACTATCATTCTCACTTGCGGCAATATACAAATCAGTTTTGACTGATCTAATTTTGTGATACAAAAGTTCACAGTCCTTGGTTAAATTACCAAAAAGTCCATAACAAGCATACATTTTTTTTTTCACTGACACCATTTTTGCACTAGCCATTACTTATTGGCTTAGACAATTCAGTAGCAAATCTGCATTAGCACATTCCTTAACATTTACGTGGGTGCGCGCCGTTGCCACCACGAAATTGTATTTATCCCACTTAGCACATAAGCCTCTATACAGTCCTTTTTTTACGTTAGCCATAACTTATCGGCTTACACAATCAATTGGTAAATTTGTGTATACATACGCATACACCAAATCTTTTCACTAATCACATTATCACTTCCAAGTTCGGTCCTTTGGCAACATTTTCACTCACTACACTCTGCAAAGGCAATTTCTTCTTAGTTTTTCATAAATTTATCGGTTTCCATTTTTATACACAATGGAGACCTATACACGCCAAGCAGATGCAGTGACGGAGTATGAAAATGACTTCAACGACATGTCACCTTCACAACACAGTAAACACTCCCTAATATACCAAAGGGATGAGTTAAAAACTCTGTGGGAAGCTACGAAGGTGACATACGAAAAGCTCTTAGGTTCATCAGAGCTTGAGTCAAAGGACTTATCGGCTATCAAAAAGAAGCATAAAATGTGCTATTTCAGCTTCCTAAAGTGTCAGGCGGCAATAGCTGATCTTTTGGAAGGTTTTGAAAAGAAAGATAAGAAAGTAGATGTCTCACATAATATGGAATATCATGTGCGCCTGCCAGCGTGTGATACGGATATTTTCAAAGGTGACTATATTTCATGGCCGTCTTTTAGGGACATGTTCACTGCCATATATATTAATAATAGTAAACTCCATGCAGTACAAAAACTATACTATTTAAGGCAAAAAAAAAGGGGAGGCCAAAGAAATAGTGGAACAGTGTTCCTTAACGACAGACGGTATCGATACAGCGTGGACAAATTTATGTGACCGATACGAAAACAAACGTATCTTGGTCAATGCCCAATTAAAAATTCTTTTTAGTTTAAAAGCAGTTGAGAGTGAATGCGGTAGCTCCATTAAAAAACTGCAACGTGAAATAAACAATTTTATCTCAGCGCTTCAATGTCACAAGATTGACATATAAAACTGGGATGCAATTCTAACGTATTTGTGCTCCACAAAACTACCAGAAACCACATTGGCTCTATGGGAACAAACCATAGAAAATAAAACAGAAATTTCAAAATGGGCAGACATGGATAAATTCTTATCTAAGAGGGGATACGGTTTCAAAACCCTCTAAGCCACATGCTTCTCGTCCCTCGGCAGATACATCGTCGAAACGATTAGGGTCCTATCAGGCAAGTGCAACCGTAGCCAAACCTAAGATGTGCAAAAGTCCTGCACATCGAATTGCAAAGTGCGAAAAGTTCTTACGTTTAACGCCTACTAACGGTTTGAACAAATTAAGAGCAGCCGTGGGTGTATAAACTGCCTTTCTGCTGGCCATTCGGTAACAAAGTGCACCAGTCAAGTGAACTGTGTCACATGTCATTTAAGACACAATACGCTGCTTCACATTCCGAATTGGCCCAAAACCACAAATTCGGTAGATACGATCGGAGCATCAACGTAAAGAGATGGTCAAACGCGTCGCAATGCTGAAAAAGAAAGCAGTTCGATTAATAATGTGAACTCATGCTTCGCAAATACAAGTAAATATTAATTTAAATGGTGTTGACTATTCGGCGAGAGCCCTTATAGGTCCCGAAATGCTCATTCATAACCGAGAAACTTAAGCGCAGAATAAATCTGCCAACTAAACGCATGCATGCCCAAGTTTCGGGCATCAATAATACAATGTCTGCACAAGTAAAAGAAGCATGCAACATACAATTGCGGTCACCAACAGACTCATTAATCGAGATCAATACGATCATTCTGGTTTTACCACAATTAACAGGGAATCTTCCAACTTGCCAAAAAAACGCAAAGACTAGGCAAACATTCCCTGACTGGCTGACAAAAGATTATTTGTCAATGAGCCAGTCGACCTAATTCTGGGCGAAGACATATACCCCCAAATTATGCTAGGCGGTATTAGGAAGGACGTGCTAAACACATTAGTAGCACAGGAAATGGTGTTCGGCTGGATTTTGACAGGCCCGACGGATGCGGTTGATACAAATAAGACCCTAGTTACATATTTTAACGAGGTCACTTTAGACAAACAGCTGGCGGCTTTCTGGGAGATAGAGGAAGTTCCAAAGAAGAAGAGCATCAATAACGATGACACTTACTGCGAGGAGCTATACAAATCCACAACAGTTCGGAACAACGATGGCAAATACGTAGTCTCCTTACCCTTTAGGAAAGAGTTTAACTTAGGCCCCTAATTAAGAAGTGCGTGTTCTCAATTCTTTCGCAACGAGACACGGCTTGCCAAAAACCCAGTCCTTCAAACGGAATACAATAGAGTTGTATCCGAATATGAAACCTTAGGTCACATGAAACAAATAGGCAATATTTCCCCAGACTCAAATGACTGTTACTTCCTACCTCACCATGCTGTTATAAAGGAGGGAAGTACAACGACAAAATTCACAGTCGTATTTAACGCATCATGTCCTACCACAAACGGAAAAAGTTTAAATGATACCCTATACCCAGGCCAAATACTTCAATCCGACTTAACAATCTTAATACTTCGTTGGCGGCTGTTCAAATACGTCTTCAACAGCGACATCGAGAAGATGTATCGCCAAATGGATCAATGAAGACCAAACAAAATACCAGTGAATCGTATTTCGAAACTGCCCCAAGGAACCAATCAAGCTTTATGAATTAAAAACAGTAACATTTGGAGTGAATTGTGCTCCATACCTTGCGATTCGGACACTGAAACAACTCGCTGATTACGTGGAGACCTCGCATCCAATGGCAGCAGATATCTTGCGAAATTGTATGTACGTTGATGACGTACTCACCGGTACCAGCATCGAAACTGCGATAAAGGCAAGGGATTAAATATCATCCGCGTTACAATCGGCAGGTTTCCCATTACGAAAATGGACGTCCAACTGCAGGAAAATTCTACAGGGTATACCGAAGCAACACTTATTAAGCAAGGATTTTCTTGAGTTTGAAGACACCAGCACGGTAAAAGCACTCGGTATCAGATGGATCACTCATTTCGACTACTTCTACTTTGCAGCGAAACCCATTGATAATAACCCTACTGTAACAAAAAGATCAATACTGTCTGCGATAGCAAAACTTTTCGACCCTCTTGGCTGGCTGGCACCAGTCGTAATTGTAGCAAAAATAATAATGCAAAATATTTGGTTGGAAGGGACAGGATGAGATGAAGATGTATCTGAAACTACTCTCCATCGGTGGCAATAATTCATGACTGACTACGAAAAGATCAACGATATACGCATATCGCGATGGGTTCACTACACATTGAAGGACAATATCGAAATACATGGGTTCACCGATGCTTCGGAAAAAGCATGTGCCGCCACTGTTTTCCTGAGGGTACAGACAAAAGATCAAGTCTTCACCAACCTGTTGATGGCCAAGACGAGAGTAGCCCCGGTCAAAATCATATCCTTGCCTCGACTCCAACTCTGCGGTGCAGTTCTACTAGCAGAAATAATCGAATCTGTTGTCGAAAATATGAAACTTTCGAACATTAAAGTAACCCTTTGGACAGATTCAACCATAGTGCTGGCATGGATCCGAAAACCACCATGTTCGTGGTCAACGTTCGTGGCACATCGAATAACTAAAATCATCGACAAAGTATGGCGGCACGTAGACTCCGCATCAAATCCTGCAGATTTGGCGAGAAGAGGCCTCTGCGCTTCGGACCTAATCAACACTTCGTTGTGGTGGCAGGGACCTTCTTGGTTACAAGAAGACAACGAAAAGTAGCCAACACAAGAAGAATATTATAATACGAATATGGAGGAAAAGGGGGTTAAAGTTCATACAACTTCGGTCAAAAATAACTTTGACATTCTGGATAGGTTTTCCGATTTACCAAGGGCTTTGCGGGTTATATCCTATATTCTTCGGTTTTTCCAGAATACGCACCCAACAACTAAAGCCTCCTTTAAAAGGGATTCTCATTCGATAGCTCCTAAATAGAGAACTATATGCCAAAGGCAACACTATCAAGAAGAGAACGCAAATTTGAAGTTAGGAAAACTAATAAATGGCAAGAGAGAGATTTTACCCCTGCATCCATATATAGATGAAGAAGGCATCATTCGAACTGGGGGGCGGACTGGGGCTTCCAAAGACATGTCCCATAACGAAAGTCATCCCATTATTCTTCCTTATACTTGCAGGTTATCCAGACTTATAGTTCAATCCTCTTATAAGACCACCCTGCATGGAGGGAACCAGCTGATGCTACGTCATATCCGCACTCAGTACTGGATCCCACATGTTAATATAATGACACGGTCTGTTATCCACAACTGTAAGGTCTGTACTATTTACAGGAAGCGGACACAAACGCAACTTATGGGTATCCTTCCGAAGGAGCGCACCACCTTTACTAGGGCCTTCACCAACACCGGGGTAGATTTCGCGGGACCATTCGATATAAAATCCTACCGAGGGAGGGTATGTCGAATTTCAAAAGGATACGTTTGCCTGTTTGTCTGCTTTTCGACGAAAGCCATCCATCTAGAAGCGACAAACGACCTTAGTACCGGGTCCTTCCTAGCTGCCTTCGCCAGATTTGTATCCAGACGAGGCTGTCCGAAACACGTTTACTCCGACAATGGTACTAACTTTGTCGGGTCTTCGCGATCTTTACGATCCGAGTTTAAAGCATTTCTGCGTGAAGCAAGGGACGAAACATTGAATAAATATAGCCATCACATTATAGAATGGCATTTTATACCGCCAAGCGCTCCTCACATGGAAGGTTTGTGGGAAGCGGGGGTAAAAAGTATTAAGACCCATTTTAAAAAGATCGCGTCCGATCATAAATATACTTTTGAGGAGTTTACTGCCCTGTTATGTCGAATTGAGGCCTGCTTCAATTCTAGGCCCCTCAGTCCCTCATCCAACGACCCTTCCGACCTGGAGCCGCTTACTCCAGGCCACTTTCTCGTAGGTGGACGTCTTCTAGCCTCACCTGAACTCGATTGCAGTGAAAACCCTGCCTCAATTGTTAACCGATGGCAGAAGATGAAAGCCCTCCATCAAACATTCTGCAAAAGATGGAAATCGGAATATCTCACCGAAATCCAAAAACGATACAAGTGGAAACATCCACATTCCAACTTAAAACCCGGATATCAAGTCGTCATAAAAGAGGATAACCTACAACCAAACGAGTGGAGAATTGTCAACACACACCTAGGTTCCGATAACCGTGTACATGTTGTTGACGTCAATACCTTTAAAGGACAAATTACGAGACCAATCGCGAAATTGGTACTACTTCCGCCCAAGGACGAAGAAAATGAACCTTAGTAGTCCACATCCCTCTAATAACCCAGCTCTCGTTCATCCCGAGCGAGGCCAACACAACGACAGCCCAGCTCTCGTTCCCCCTGAACGAGGCCAACAAAACCTTAACGCAGATACACTATCTGCCACAGAATCCGCAATTAAAGTAGCAATTGCATCACCCAAATAGCATATCCCATATGAACTAAACGTCCAAATTTAAAAGTATTTTCGATTAAAAAACTAATGTATCGACGGGAGCAATGTTCCCAACGAAATTTCCCTTCGCCACTAAAATACCAGATGGCAATTCCTTGCTCTCTTCTCAGTTAGCGATAAGAAGCGTTTCATCTTTTCTTTTTGAGTACATTATAGTTTTTTTTTCATTGCGTAGAGATAAAGGTTTCTATATTGTGAGGAAAATTCCCCGTCCGCCGTTTTGCAAACCATTCTCCCTTATAAACATTTACCATTTACCTTCACAAATAAATTTATTAATTATTAATTAAGTAACTTGTGACTTCAATAGTCTCCGGTTCCGGCTTTATTTATTTATTTATTTATTTGAGTCTTTAAATTTACAAATTTTTACAGACTAGCATAATATTAAGAGTAGAAAGATCTTAAATGACTAATTAGGGTTGCATACGAAGAAGTGCAGTCAACACCTGAAGAACTGAAAAACAAATTGAGATCCGCAAAAGCCCTCGTAAAAGGCGCATTTACCGCATAGTTGGTCCTTCCAAAACTAATTTTAAAGGTCTCAAAGTGCCGCAAGTTTCTGCAGGGAACATTGAACTGAATTTTTTCCAGGAGCGATGGACAATCAACAGCTCCAGAAATTAAGCCAATGATAAACGAGCACGATAAGATGGTTCGTCTATTTACAAGCGTACTCAGTTCAATTAAAAGACATCTCGATTCATATGACGGCAAAGGATCAGAAAAATTCAAAGAACGGAGAGCAAAACGTAAAAAAACTTTTTGAACTCTCTCGATACGATTAGAGGGACTAGTATGGTATGGTCTCCAAATTATAGCAGCATACTCCAGTCTCGATCTTACAAAAGGGCAATAAAGAAACTTGAGGGCGTGAGGGTTAGTGAAAGCTGAACAATTTCTACGAATGAACGTTAGCATGGCATAAGACCGAGTAATAACGTAGTTAACTCGGTTAGCGAAACCAAATTTCGCGTCAAAAAATACACCCAAGTCTTTAATTTCCTCAACGGATTCCAGGGCACAGCCCGCAATACTATATGAAGTCCGTAGAAAATTAGCCTATTTAGAAAAAGTCACGTGAAAACACTTTTTGATGTTAAGAGTAAGACGATTTAGACAATACCAGTTTTCAACATTGAGGAGGTCCGATTGCAGCCTTACAGAGTCACGAGAACTCTTTATGGTGGCGAAAATTTTCAAATCGTCTGCATACAACAAGTATTCCGCAAAAGCGAAGCATGAGCCGATATCATTTATAAATAATATAAAAAATAGAGGCCCTAGAATACTTCCTTGCGGGACCCCAGAGGAAGCAATGAAGGGCTGGGACGTGGCGTTGTCTATTTCAACAACGCATTGTCTATTTGAAAGATACGACGCAATCCACTTCAAAAATGTGGAATGAAAACCCAAAGCCAGAAGCTTAGCCAAGAGTATCTGGTGCGAAACCTTGTCGAAAGCCTTTGAAAAGTCAGTGTATATTGTATCAACTTGCAATCTATTATGAAAAGCGGAAAAGCAGTATTCAGAAAAAATAGATAAGTTAGTAACAGTGGACCGTTTTGAAACAAATCCGTGCTGATTATTCGAAATTAGGCCCTTTACTGCAAAGTATATTTTATCATTTACTATAATCTCAAAAAGTTTGGAAACACATGAAAGCTTCGAAATAGGTCTGTAATTACGAACATCATTTTTGTTACCACTCTTGAATATCGGAGAAATTGAAGTTAGCTTCCAGTCATCCACAAATGTCCCAGTGGCCAGAGAGTTGTTGAAGATAATTGAAATGATGATGATATAAATGATTATGATATAAAAGCTCATCATGGATGACCACCGTCAGGTCGAGTAGTTCGACTATCCTCTACGTTCCATAGTCAATCGTTCGACGGTCTTGGAAAAGCTTTGCTCCGCCACTTTGAGTGGTCTTGCGAAGGACAAAGCCAAACCTGGTTAAAATATGTGCTTACGTATTCAGATCGGTAACAAGGACCGTAAAGTGCAGGTGATATATAAACAAAGTGGATAAGTTGGGAATAGGGCCGCTAGCTTCAGGAAATGTCAAACTGGGGGACTTGGGTGTTGAAGTATTAAGCGTCAAAATCAACATTTCAAACGCTATTTTATAGTTAAGCAAATAAAATGCATTTTCAAACCCTACTTATACGTACATATATCTTCAACCTAAGTATGCTCTGAGAATCACTTCAAGAGAGTAGTTAAACCCCTGGAGCCTACTAAAGAATTTAGCATCGCTGACTTCGTTCATTCTTTCAGCAAATCGGGATAAAGAATTTTTGAAAAAAATTGCACCCATCTCGGATAACTTAACAACTTGAGGTCAATATGAAACATGTCCGACTTGGGCCATTTTATTTAAATTCATAGTTCTTTTCTAATTTTTTGGAAAAAGTTATGCGTAGAGAGCATTTAAAAGGCAAGAAATCAACAAATTAATCTGGCTCAAGATCTTTGCAACGAGATGATGGCGTATCTGACCAACATTATCGCTCATTACCGCGAGAGATTTCGAATCTTCATTTACTACTACTCACCTGATCGATATCCACATAATAGCGTCCCTCTTCAACCGCTCCTTGTATTTTATAATGCAGCGCTGCAGCTTCTGACGTTGGTATGTTGCCATCGTCGCGCAATAGCGGAAGAGTTAAATGAGTTAGCCATGTTGATTGCACAATCTTCCCTCAGAAAAAAGAAAAATATAATTATATTAATAAGCCTTCAGTACTTCCAAGATGTAATTTTATACACACCTGTCGCTTCTTTTGTGTCATATCCACCGGCAAATTTAGGACAGACTTGGCTCTATCGGCACCCGCTACCTCCACCACTCATAGGTTTCATTGCTTTATTGGTCAGATTCATATCCATAAATATTTCACCATTGCGACGTGAAAATGTACCTTGTATTTCGAGACCTTTACCCTTCTCGGTAGGTAACCAACAAATTTTCGGTATTTGAACACCCACGGTGAGGGCAGCTCCTGATAAACCGAATATGTCACCAAGTAAACTAGTGGCACCTCTTGCTGCTGGTTCTGGGGGTCCACCCCCAAGCAAGATATCCAACCCACCGCCTAGTAAATCGACATTGCTGGTTGTTTGCGCTGCTGCCGGCATGGCAGACGCGTTAATGTCCATTGATAATAAGTCGCCAATCAGCGACTCTTGATTGGGTATTACCAGTGCTTCACCACCCGTCTCGGCTTCTGAATTACCTGCAGCAGGTGCACGATTTGGTAGTGATTTGCGCACGCCAGCATCACGTCCTTCAACAAATGCTGTTGGTGGCTTATGATAAACACTTGCCAGGGAACTAATATGACAAATTAGCTCATCCAATAGTGTAGGCTCTAACAAATCAGTTTCTTCTGATATCAAAGGCTTATCAGCCCAAACAACTTTCTTGGCCGCAGCGGGGTCAGTGGACAACAATCGCCAATAGATAAAACCACGATCACGCAAATCAGGATTCTCTGTATCTTGCGTAGCTAAAGAAAGTACATGTTGCACAAGCTCTTCTGTGTCAGATGGGCGTTTTAAGAATAATTTAACCACAGCGGTCAACAATTGCAATTGCACTTGAGTGTTTTTATCTTGGAAGCCTTCCAAAAAGCTATCGAGTAATTCATCAGCATTATCAATACGCCCAGCCTATTCCCCCATAATCCAAACCATAGAGGCACGTGCCTCAGGCTCATCGAGTGTATCAAGATTCTCACAAAGTGTGCTAATAATGCTTTCATATTTATTCGGGTACTGGCGGAAAATGTCTTTTATTACAACAATTGCCTCTTGAACAACATAATTTACTTTGATTCAAAGTTCGATTCGAGCTAAAGGCCAGAACAATAATTTTTTTCTAATGATAATTATTGTTATTTTTTACTTTCGTTTGAATCACATAGAGAAGTGTAGAAACGCAGCGTTCGGCTGATGATTCAACTTTATAGCACAACGCCCAATGGCGCGTACAGCCTTGCGCACAAAATCTACATCCACCTCAGTGGCATATTCTTTTAATTCACTCAAAACTTGAACAATTTTTGATTTGCCAAACGTATCATAATGTCGAGCTTTTCTAATTTTACATAAATTGGATCATTATACTTAACAAAGAACACTTTTATCTCATGCTTAAGAATGCCTGGGCGCTTTTGCACAATTAAATTTATGTTACGCAGTGCCACATATTGAACCTCGGCTCTGAGGAGAGTAGTGTAACTAATGGTGGCGCCAACTTCTTAGTGAGTGTGGCACCGAAATCGCTATGACTTGAAAGCATTTCTAATAATTTCATGAGAACTTTAACAGCGCTCAACACAACTGCTGCATTAGCGTATGCTAAACGTGGTGTTATCCGTTCGCAAATCGATTGAGCTTCGCGCTCATCTTTAGGACTATAATTAACCAATGAATCAAGAATGAATACTTGTCCCTATTCGGTGCATTCGTTAAGCGCAGTAAGCAATTTGTTAATAGTAACTGAGTTCATTTCAACAAGGGGTTGACCCGATTGACTGGCTTCGGTAATTTCACTCAGTGCAGCAACAGCGTTGGCCACCTCCATGGGATTCGAATCGGAGAGTAAATCTTTTAATTGATCTAAAAAGCCTTGATCTTCGACCATTGATGATGAGATCTCATAAAGTTTAGCAACACAAACCGCGGCTGTTTTACGTACATAGGGATCCTCATCCTTCAAGCACCTTGGTAGTGGCTCGCATAAATATTCGGTTATCTTATCAACGCGTATACATCCCATCGTACGTACAGCCAAAGCACGTATAAGGGGATTGGAGTCTCCTCGTGGAACTTGGGGGTGGAGAGGGGGGAATGGCCTGAAGGTTTAATGTGGCCACATAAATCGTTGCCGAGATGGTCGGGCTAGCACCTTAATGGTGCTGTGGTACCGGAGCGTACCGGATCTGTATCCGGCAAAGGACCATCACATCGATAACACTCCCCAAAGCCTTCGGAGAGCAACCTTATCGCTACAACAACAACAACAACTGTACATCCAACTTTCCCAGATTTTCTGGGCTCAGCAAGGGTGTCCTCCTGAATGGTGCATTTGTTGCACGCTGATGCCTGGCCGCCCACCCAACAACACAAGACACGACGGAACTTTCCTTGGGACACCCAAGGTCACTAACGCTTCTCATGGCTCCAGCGGGTTAGGGGGCTTAGAGTATACCCACGTTAGGCATGCCTGCGTAAGAGGCGATTAAAATACCAAATTGGTTCAGGGGGTTGTGTAGCCCAACCCGTTCAATGGGTTGCCAGCGCAATATATAGCTTCTCCAACCCAATTGTGAACCTCACCTACCCGTGGCGAATCCTGTTTCTTTAACAGCCGAGGCTCTGGCGACCCCATGTTCCTTATGGATCTACATTTGAAGGCGCTTAGTTAGCTGACATCGCTTACTTAAACGGTTGATTCTAAAGTAAAAACCAAAACAAAATATAGGTTAGGTTGAACTGGCGGGTTCATGACGACCTCACATAGACTGAATGAGTCCGTAGTGTTACCAGAAGTTTGTTTTAACGACCAAGCTAAAAACCCTATCAACAACCAGGACATGTTATAAAACTACTCCGTCCTCTTGACTAATACCAGAAGCTTCCTAGAACTTAAACCACTTGCTGCTTCTAGATCTGACAGCTGTCAGCTGGAGTCTTAGCCTGGAAAGCGCAGGGCATGAGCACAGAACGTAATCGATCGTTTCCTCCTCCAACCCGCACTTCCTACATCTGCTATCACTGACCAAGTCTAATTTAAAGGCATGTGACGCCAGAAGGCAGTGTCCAGTAAGAATACCCGTCATGAGTCTACAGTCTACAGTTTAATGATAATGAAAATATGAGAATCAGTGTTTATGAATAACATATTTTAACTAATCTCTTACAACAACGTGATCGGTGGCTACATCGCCATGTAGATAGTGTGGTGTTCCACCTTGTATAAACGTAGGTACTGTATGTGCTCAACCGTGCAAATGGACATAAGCAGTAACATTATTCACATAAACATAGCTTGGTATTTGTGCAGGCATCAATATAGCATACATTGGTCCAGTTCGGTGTGCACCAGCCACTGGTACAAACACTTTTGAATGCATAGCTTTCATATAGATTGGATGTCCAGCAGTGCTCCGGTTGTGCCAAAATGTAATGGGCTGCTCAGTCTCTTGGTACAGCTGTATAGGTATGGGCGGGTGCAATGTATTACTAGTCTGCGCAAGATCGTATGGTACATAGATGGCTCGAAGACGCCAGAGGGGATTGGAGCCAGAGTTTTCGGACCCAGAGCCAAAATATTAGTAACTCTAAAAGGACATCCGAGCATTTTCAAGCGGAAGTATTCGCCATAAGTTAGTGCGCTAAGCTGAACCTTCAGCGCTGATATCCCAATGAAACAATTGCCATACTCAGTCAGACAGTCAGGCCCCACTAAAGGCATTTGCGGCGTTCGAAATAAAGTCAGCACTGGTCCTTCAGTGCTTAGAAAAGCTAAATCAATTAGGAGCAAACAACGTAGTACTGTTGCCCTGGGTCCTACGCCACAGGGGAGTAGAGGGTAATGAGCAGGCGGACTCAGTGTTTAATTTATTGCGTCCCTCCCAAAAATTGTCATCCTCCCAACAGATCCTTGGAGCGGGTCTGCGCCATACCCTCCTCTTCCAGGAAGGTATCGACCCCAATCCGAGTCCTTTTCCTGACCCCGGTCCTGAGAAATCACTTAGCTGTGTTTGCCGGAAAAGAATCTTTTTAGGACGGTCATATATATAAGGGACTGAAATATTTCAATGAACTTCCTAATCACATAAAAAGTAGTAATAACTTCAATACTTTTAAAAAAAGTTTATTGGAGTATTGTAAAACCCTTCCAATAAGATAAAGTTTTTCTCCTCTTATTTTTTACATGATATATCCGATACTGGAGCGCGAAAAGGGAATGGTAATATTGGAAGCAGCAAAATACAATGCATCCGGCCCTAAGGAAAAGAAAATCGGTCGCCAGATGTAACTCCAGACAGTTCCAACAACTAATTTCGCTGGAATTCGGTATTTACAGCTGATATTTACTGTTGCCGATCGGAATCACTCGCATTCCGACAGCATTAATATAACAATAAAATTGTATAATGTGTAACAAAAATAACGAAAATAAGTCCAAACTAAAGTTGGGGCAGGGGGGGATTGGAAACACGTCCTTTTCAACCTCCCATTATTCCGACAGCGTCTTTACTAAACAAAGTTGAGGGGTAATTGGGTACACGTTATTTTCAATTTCCAACATCCAAAGACATGTTTAGCTGTGTTGATCGGAGACTAATACATTCCGACAGCTTAAAATACACATATAATTGAAAAATATAAGTTCCAAATTTTGTTGCCTTAAGCTGGGAGCACTGGAGGATTGGAAACGCGTCCTTTCCAACCTTCCTTAAAAGAGTGGCTCCCAGACTCGTCCCTTTGTCACGCTAGTAAATATGCTGATCGGAATCACATGGCATTCCAACAGCATATTCAATAGAAATAAGTGATTATAACAATGAATTGTACTTAGTAGTTTAAGTTTTAGGCCTAAACAGCCGTAATAATAAATAAATTAAATTAAAAAAATAAATACTCTTGTCAGTGTTTCACGTGCAAGGGATGGTTGCATCGGACAGGTTGCTCTGGGCTAGATTCCAAAATCCAGCGTCCTCGTAACTTTTATAAATCTTTTGTGGCTCTTGTTGTTCACGGCCTCATTACATTATGAGGAAATACGGCACCGGAGAACACAGCCGTATGAAGCTAAAAAACATAAGCATGTCTTCAGTGAACTCCACAAACAGGCGTCGGACCTCTATGCCGGTGATTCCTGTACTCAAAGAACAAAACTAGCAGAGGAGGAAGGCACTCTCCCTAGGGAAACGAGAGTAGTCACTCTAGCTCAACTTTGAGCTGGATAACGTAACAGGTTAAACTCGTACCTATTCAGAATCAACCCCGACATACAAAACATTGTCCTGCTTGTAATGTGTCCCCACAACGCCTCTAACACTCCTCTCATTATGGTCCACCCCTGTTGAAACAGAAAGTTTCCTTGGACTCCCTTTAGAAGACATTGATGACAATTTGTGATCGGTCGCACCTATTGGATGTGACGAAACACTGCTATAACAACAACAGTAGGCGGACAGCCCGGAAAGAGAGGCAGCAACTGCATGACCCATCCATTCCGAGCCGTTCCTGGCAGTTGGCTCACTCAATAAATGCCCCTAATAGTAGAAGGGAGGTAAAAGAGAGAACACTAGCGCAATATGCCAGGCCTGAGTCAATCTAAGTTACTGTTAAGGGGTTACAGCACAACTCGATATAGGGCATTAATAGGCTTCTCAAAAAGATAAGCTAAGAATCCTAACGGCTATTCTTACAAGACACTGTAGACTGAACAGTCACATGCAAAAGCTGGGTATAATATCGAACAACACATTCCGATTTTGTGATGGATCAGCAGACGGCGGACCATATCCTTCTAGATTGCGGCGCAATTTCAAGACGTAGGGCTAAGTTTATGGGCTCACCATGGCCAGAGAATTCCCACATTTAATCCCTCAAGCCAAGAACACTGCTGGGGTTCATCAAGGAAGTCGGCTAGGATGAGGTGCTGTGAAGGAGATGTGCAAGTCACTGTGCAATCCTCAATAAATTATCTATCTATGTACGTTCCGGTAACAAGCACCATTGAGGTACTAGCCCCACCATCTCGGGAACTATTGACATGACTACATTAAACCTTCTACGGATTGAATATTAATAATGACCGCAATGCGAAAGTCTGCTAAAATGTACCATTCTCCATGGAATGCTCGATATATAACTTTCCACGTTTTGAAACAGTGATGAAAAGAGCAAAATTTACTAAAATTTTAACTGGCTGTGGGTAGTGAGGTGTTGATGTCCTCTGTTAACTGCGACGCAGGGAAAATGACAAAAATCTTGTAAATCTACTGATAATAATTAATTAATTCCTCCCCTTCTATGCAGTTCTATGCATACATACATATGTATTTTTCTCTCCAAACGCTAATTAAAAAAATTAATTGGTTTTCACATCAACTTCGACCTCTGTCGTATTTGCATTCTTCAGTTGATTATCAACAAAAGCATGACAAAAAAATATTTAATATGGTAGCCAATTTACTTACCCTTCCTGGTGCGATGATTCCTGGACAATTGGGCCTGACTAGACGCGATTTTTTTTTTGCCTTAAGAGAGCGTGCTTAACGCAAACCATATCATGTTATGGCACACCTTTGGTGATGCAAACAATCAGACATTTCTGCTTCTAATGCTTATAGGATAGCAGCAGCAGCTCCCGGTGGCGCCAAATAAATAACAGTTGCATGCCTATCAGTTGCCTTTTTTGCTCTGGCTACCTATTCAATTTTAATTCACATTACATTATCTACTATTGCAATTTTTAATCAATACAAATCAATATAAATTACCGAAGCAAATACTGGCAAACCAAAATGCGTAGTTCCCCCCTTTTTTAGGGAAATACATCCAACCAGTTTGGTACCGTATTCCAAAGCATGTTGGTTGTAAAGTACCTTGTATCCTTGGCAAATGACTCGTGAATCTGCATTTAATTGTAGATTTCCTCTGATTTTGGCATATTCTGAGCTGCATCGCAACCCGGCGGAGATGCTATCTATTAGAATAATATAACATTTTTTTATTATTTAAAAATGCACATACGTATGAATGAAAATCAGAAAGTAAAGGTAGTAGTGCAGTTTACGGTACCCACCCTAAAGTTGGGCCAAGATTTTCGAGTGAGGTATCAAAAGACGCGTATTAATCTCGAGAACAATAATCCGAAGGCGGAAAAGAAAAATTGTATGTCTGCCTGGAGATATTTGCAGTTGAATTTGGCGATTTTAATGTGGTTGTTGTTGTGTTTGTACCCACAAAAAAAATTGTGCATCACCGTGGCGGTAGCCACGGTTATACCACACACCCGGAATTGGCATGGTGTAGCCCAGGATAATTTTTTATAAGCGCGGCCAAAGGCCGCCAACACAGAAAGGTGTTCTGCGCAAAAATACTATGGATCCCACCCCGGTTTCGGAGGGACCCGGGGGTCTTTTTTCGGTTTTTCGTTAATATCTTTTGAACGGCTAAAAAAAATAACTTCCGCTTTCGGATTCTTGATCTAGACGTGAATACGCGTTTTTTGATAACTCACTCGAAAATTTGGGCCCAAATTTCGGTGGGTACCGTAAACTGCACTATTACAAAAGTAAATAATGTTGTTGTTGTTGTAGCGATAAGGACACTCCCCGTTTTCGACTTTGTTGGTCCTTTGCCGGATGCAGATCTGGTACGTTCCGGGAACAATTAAGGTACTAGCCCGACCATATCGGGAGCGATTTAGTATGACATGAAACCTTGTAGGCCATCCCGTCGGTGCACCACCTGATCTTGAACAAAAATTATCAAACGAGGAATCAAAAGACGCGCCTCGTCCTCCGTTTTTATTATTATTTGATATTTTTAAATTAGGTGGTGCACCGTCTTGTAAAACGTTACCCTTAATATTATTTTGGACGAAGGCCGCCAACGCAAAAAGATGGTCTCTGCAACAAAATTTTTAATTTCCGTCACATGTCACAACTAAAATTAACTTAATATTATTTTGGGCGAAGGGCGCCAACGCAAAAAGGTGTTCTCTGCAACAAAATTTTCAATTTCCGTCACATGTCACAACTAAAAACACAAGATATTTTTCGTTGTAAACAATGCTATTTTTTCTCCGTTTCAAAGTTTCCTAGAATAATTAATGAACTGTCATTTCGATGACAGCATGAAACGTCGATGTGTTAGTGGAGAGCGAAAAAAGCTTTGAATGTGTGGGTGAACTAGTTACCTCCGTCTTGTAGGGTTGTTGTGAAAACAAAGTTCACACAAATCAAAAATAAATTTTAGGACTACTTCGGCGACGTCTACCGATATAAATCAAATTATAAAATGTACTAAAGGCGCTAAAGCAGCAGCCACATCGCATGGATGCGTGCTAAATCCTTTTTTTCTTCGTTTCTTTGCGCGCATAAGTATTTACTTATGGCCTTTAATTTTTTATTTCAATTAAATTTTATTTCAATAAAAGGTTTTTTTTCTTCTGCGAAAATATATTAGAGATAATTTTTTTTTGTTTACGCCACCCAAACAACATTCCGCCTACTTCAATTTGGGCATGATCAATGATACCAATATTCTTTCAGATCATGACCCGCTACCAAACTTTACTGGCCAAGTCAGAGGGAGGCGCAATGCGTTTCGACGTTGCTTGCCAGCTCTGCGGCAGGGACCATAGTCTCCGAATCTGTCTCGAATATCGGAAAAAATCTCCAGAAGAGAGGTTGCGGGCAGTGCTTCTATATAAGTACTGTCCGAACTGTCTGTCACCCTTTCACCGGGTAAACAAGTGTAGCAGCAAGTATCGCTGCAAGAGGTGCCAAGAGAAGCACCACACCACGCTTCATTTAGATGAGCGTCGGCCGGTATGCGACGTGGCAACCACCAATGGCGACGGCAACACGTCCGACGACGCGTTGTCAATCAACCTGCCGGGACAGGCTAAATCCTGGGCTCAGCAGGTGGAGGAGGAAGAAATGGAGGAGGAGAGAGCAAAGGCGGAGGAAGAAAGAGGTAAAACGGAGACAAGACCGTCAACGGCCAATCATGGGATGCGCAGTTTCCGGCCGCTGTTACAGCAAGAAAGAAGCGCAGCAAAAGCAAATAAACGTCGAAACGAACGAGACAACTGGCGGCACCGCGACATCGGACTCCAAGGAGTCCCGACCAAGTCATCCAAACGCGGAAGACAGCAGCAGCGAAACAAATCGACGCCTTACCCTTCTAACGCCCAAAATATACGAACACTATCGCGTGGTACACCGGAAGGCTTCCAAACCGGCCGACTGTTCCAAGCTACTCCAGCGCCCATCATGCGCCCTTTCGTGCCCATTGCGCCGACGGCCATAGTGCGCGTCGAATCGCGTGGGCATTTACATCTGGTTCGTGCCATAATTGATCCCTGCGCCGCCAGCACCATCGTCGATGCAGAGCTGTTACGCGACTTGCCGTTGGAGCGCCAAGGACCAGGGCAATGTACCCTTATTCTGCGCGGCAAGTTCGGGTCATCAACGCATGTCACCACTCAAGCCGCAGTGGTCAAAGGCCACTATCGCTTGAGTCCGCCGTCTAATGTGGACCCGAAGATTGCCGCGCCTCTTGAATTCATGCGGCTTGCGGATCCTCAGTTCTACCGCTCATCGCCGGTTCGGCTTACACTCGGCGCTGATCTATACACCAAAGTGATGGTAAGCGGAACGCCAGCAACAACAGTTGGCGGTCTCCTGACCCATCCGACCGTATTCGGGCAGGTAGTCTCAGGAGCCTGCCAAAAATAGGAGCGTTTCATAAAAACTAAGTAATTACTGCACGGAATCAGAAGCCACGTATGTATATTTAATAACTTCTTTTCTTTTTTCTTCACAGGACAACGAGACGCGAAGTCCATCGTGCGACGTGCAGTGCTTGCAGTCCGCATCTGCACATCGACATAACGCCTTACTGGACGTGCGATGACGCGGCATTGCTTTTTATCATTTTTTTCTTTGTTGCTTACGGCGAGGGGCCGGTATGTTTAGGCCACAGGCCTAAATATACCTCCCCCCCTCGTAACGTAAGTTTCTTTACTATATTTTCCTTTGTTCACTACCACCCACATATGCTTGTGATCACTAATACACACAAGCATATGTGAGTGGTAGTACGTATGTAGCCTAGATTTTCACAGCTGTGAGCGCGCGTTACGGCAACTTTGTTGCCGGGAAACCCAACGAAGGAGCTGTATCGTGGGTTCATCGGCTCATGTGACAAAGAGGCTCGACCTCTTTTTATCCAGCAGCCAGCGAAGGTACACGTTATCCCACGTTCACGTAAGTGTAAATTTAATACAAATATATTTAATATTTAACTTTCCACAACATTTGTTAAAATCTTCCTTAACACTTGTTGTATTTATATACATTCAATAAAACACACTTGTAATTCCTTTTTTATTAACACGAAACCTTTTGGTGTTCTTATTTTCTTCCTTTTTTTCGCCTTAATCATTCCTTAACAAATACGTGGGTGCGCGCCGCTGCCACCACGCATTTGTTCAAAAGTTAAGAAACCTGAAAAAATTCCAAAAGCAATAAATTTTTGCCAAAATAAGAAAATTTGTATTTTATATTTAAGATTTTTAAGAATTAATGAACTTAACACCGATAAATGATAATTGTTATTCAATTGGTTTTATTCAATAAAATTGGTTTTATTGGGAAAAACTTAAAAGAAGGAAAAATTTACTGGCATATTTCGATGGTACCATTTCGAAAACCGCCACGTCATCATTATCAGGCAATTTCGTAATGTTTTTTTTTTTTTTATTTATTTATTTCAACAGGTTTCACCGGGAATCAAACCGCGGTCAATCTGCTGAAATCACAATCGCCCAACCATTGAGCTATTGCGTTGTATTTGCTTTCTTGGCTTATTTCAATTTTATCCCATTTTCGTGCTCTCGCACAATTTGAGACATTCTGTCTCTACATTAGTTTGTAGTAGGCGTGCTTTATGTTATTGGTATTGCACCACTCCTCTTCAATGCAGAATATTGTTTGTGTCTTATATTTAAATTCGTTCCCTGTTTTATATAGTTATACGTTTGTATGTTTTAATGGTATGTTCAATTTTACTTAAGATTTTTAAGAATAAATGAGCTTATTGGTTCTATTGGGAAAAACTGAAAAGAAGGGAACATTTACTGGCATATTGCGATGGCACAATTTCGAAAACCGCCACGTCATCATCGTCAGGCACTTTCGTAATGTGTTTTTTTTTTATTTATTTCAACAGGTTTCACAGGGAATCGAACCGTGGTCAAATTGCTGAAAGCACAATCGACTAACCATTGGGCTATTGTGTTGTATTTGCTTTCTTGCCTTATTTCCCGTTTTCACGCTCTCGCACTATTTGATATATTCTGTCTCTGCATTAATTTGTACTAGGCGTGCTTTTTTGTTATTGGTATTGTACCACTCCTCTTCAATTCAGAAGATTGTTTATGTATTATATTTGAACTCGTGCTCAATTTTATATAGTTACATGTTTGAATATTGATAAAATACCAATAACAAAATAAAAAAGCACGCCTAGTAAGTACAAATTAATGTAGAGACAAAATTCTAAAATTGTGCGAGAGCGTGAAAATCAGATAAAACTGAAATAAGCCAAGAAAGCAAATGCAACAGAATAGCCCAATGGTTAGGCGATTGTAATTTCAACAGATTGACCGCGGTTCGATTCCCTCTGAAACCTGTTGAAATAAATAATAAAAATAAAACATTACGAAATTGCCTGATGATGACGACGTAGCGGTTCTCGAAATGGTAATATCGCCATATGCCAGTAAATGTTTTCTTGTTTTCAGTTTTTCCCAATAAAACCAAAAATTATAATTGAATAACAATTATCATTTATCCTTCAAGCACCTTGGTAGTGGCTCGCATAAATATTCGGTTATCTTATCAACGCGTATACATCCCATCGTACGTACAGCCAAAGCACGTATAAGGGGATTGGAGTCTTCGCAGTCCTTCACAAATGTATTAACTTCCAGAATTGCCATATCTGGTTGCGATTTAGCGCAATTCATTAAATACTTATAAATAAACCAATTTCTTAAGCTCCAAACTATCCGTTTGCATACAGTTGACCACATCAGGGAATCGCGTAAAATTTCGCTTCCCAGCTTTATGAAAAACCATGGAAAGAAAACCTGAAAATAAAAATACAAAATTAGTTAATAAAAAGTCAGATTACGCAGTTTAGTATCTATAATCGCCGCGTGTTTTATCTCAATGACTTTTTCCATTCAGGAAATGGAAAAGCGTAGCAGATGTCAAAATCTCTACACTTAATTTCCACAAATCACACACAGAAGATTGTACATTCACGAGTTCAAATTGCGCCGTTCTGCGCATCTACGCCACACTTGACTGCTTCAGCGAATGAAAGAAAGAGGAGAAAGACAAGAGCCAAAGGAAAATGACGTTAAAATGACCATAAAATTCTGACTGTCAATGCACTGTGTTACCGACATTATGCCTTATGCGCTGCTACACGCCACACATGTCGCGCATTACATATCTCGATCAATCATTCCTTTGGTCGAGATTTTAAATACTTAAGTCCACGAATTTCAACATTATCGACAATACACGTCAAAAATAATGTTGAATGGTGGAAGTGCAGCTCTGTACTACGTTTTCAGCCAGGTTTCGAACCGTTCCGTTTGGTGGCAGGCCACTTGTTGTGAAAACAAAGTTCACCACAAATCAAAAATAAATTTTAGGACTACTTCGGCGACATCTACCGATATAAATCAAATTATAAAATGTACTAAAGGCGCTAAAGCACCAGCCACATCGCATGGATGCGTGCTTAATCTTTTTTTTCTTCGTTTCTTTGCGCGCATAAGTATTTACTTATGGTCTTTAATTTTTTATTTCAATTAAATTTTATTTCAATAAAAGGTTGTGCGAGAGCGTGAAAATGAGATAAAAATGAAATAAGCCAAGAAAGCAAATACAACACAATAGCCCAATGGTTAGGCGATTTTAATTTCAGCAGATTGACCGCGGATCGATTCCCTCTGAAACCTTTTTGAAATAAATAATAAAAATAAAACATGACGAAATTTCCTGATGACGACGACGTAGCGGTTTTCGAAATGGTACCATCGCCATACGCCAGTAAATGTTTCCTTGTTTTCAGTTTTTTCCAATAAAACCAAAAATTGTAATTGAATTTTTATTCATCATTATTCATTATTATCATTTATCGGTGTTAAGCTTATTAATTATTAAAAATCTTAAGTAAAATTGAACACACCATTAAAACATTCAAACATATAACTTTATATTTTAGAGCTACAATACTTATTCAAGTTTTACTGAAACATAATGAAAATTAAAAAAAAAAAAAAACTGAAATATGATAAATAAATAATAAGAAAAAGTTCATAATATTTTTGTAAATATATTCGTTAGTTTTCACGGTGCGCACTGATGAATTATCGAAGTGGTGGGCATGCGAGTTAGTGACAGCGCCCGTGGTGAAAATTTCCATGAATCTTCCGTTGTGATGTTGCTGGTTATCTGTTTTGTTGCTGCTGGTAATTGCTGCATTTGCGTGCATGAATATTTTGTGGTGGTGGATTTTTTACCTTGTGTATGTATTTGCGTGTATTAGTGAAATATTCGTTGTGTTTTGCTCCATTGATTAAAGTTGTGTTTTGTTGTCGTATTACTCCCTATTTCGTGCCAGACCAATTATGTAAATCCTTGTGTGAATAATTATGTATTCCTGGACCCTGATTCTTAAATGATTTGGTTATTAGTTGTTGTAGTTGTCGTTATTGGCGGCCACCGTGGTGTGATGGTAGCGTGCTCCGCCTATCACACCGTATGCCCTGGGTTCACACCCAGGGCAAAGCAACATAAAAATTTTAGAAATAAGATTTTTCAATTAGAAGACAATTTTTCTAAGCGGGGTCCCCCTCGGCAGTGTTTGGCAATCGATCCGAGTGTATTTCTGCCATGAAAGGCTCTCAGTGAAAACTCATCTGCCTTGCAGATACCGTTCGGAGTCGTTTCCGTGTTAGCCAAACGTTATTTTAAAGCCTTTGATTATCAAAAATATTTTCAAGGAAAAAACACAAGGTTTTATATATACTGCACCAAAAAAAAAAAGGACTTACTTACCAAAAAAAAGCCAGCATCAGATTTTTAAATCAAGATGCTCTGCCTACAGGGTGGCAGTAATTCCCAACATTTAATTTAATCGGTCGCTTTAGATATCGGCGCGACACTTATTGCCAACCCGCACTTTTAAACCAAACTCTAAAATTTTTTTTTATTCAATAATTCACCGCAACTGTAACACGCACTGTTAAAATTAAACCTTAACTTTTTTCTAACACTTGGTGCAAGCAAACCGTGGAGCGGACCCCATTTTATACCCACTTTTAACTTGTGGCACTTATCGTTGTCACCGTTCGGCAAAGCCTTTCAGCCTCGGTCAAACTTATCCGTGCTTGATGTCATAGCGGGTTTCTGTGCAAGTTACCGGCAGCCTCCACACACAAGCCTTACCATAACTGTAAACAAAATTGATCTTTCCAATCAATTCATGCTGCGAACTGAAATCGGCCCTTAAGTAAGCACAAGCTCGCCTCTTTGTTATTGCAGCTGCAAATAGTAAGCAATTTGATATAGAATCAATGATTCAAGCTATCCAAGAATAGTTTTATAATTCATGTTTGTTATTTTAAGAATACAAAGTATCCTGCGTTGCTTACTTGATCAAATATTGGCGCATCTATTCAGATGTAGCTTAACTAGGGTCTTTATGGAATTTTCCATCAAAAAGAAATTGGTATCTTTATTTCAAGGCCAATGTATTCCACAGTATGATGAAATTAGGATGTAAGCAAGTGTTGTAATCCTATAAATAAGAGTAAATTGCAAATAAAGTTTTAGTTTTTGAGTAACCACCAACCAACTTGTAAAAAATCGGCATCCTGGCCTAAAAATAAATAAATATTTTTTAAAAGGTTGAGCCACACCTTACAACCTTAATTAGCGCCCAACGTCGCAAGGCCCACCAAAATAACGTGAGTGTTCGCGATTTAGAAAAAAAAGGATAAAAAAATATCCTAGTTCCTAAAAAGGGATAAAAGGTATCCCAGTAATATTTAATAAAAGATAAATTTCTAAATGGAAAGGTTGAGTGTTCGCGATTAAGAAAAAGGATACAAATTATCCTAGTTCTTTATAAAAAACAAGTTAAAAAAGACTAAAATAGGGATAAAAAGTATCCCAGTTATATTCAAAGAATTTAATAAAAGATAAATTTCTAAATGGAAAGCGTCAATGGACGGTGTGCCCTGTGCGGGAGAAACGCTATAAGAACGTGCCAAAGGTGTGGGGATTTTTACTATACTGAATTGTGCCAACAAAGAGATTGGCACCGGCATCGTTACATATGTTTCCCTATGCCACCTCTGGTATCAGCTCCAAAAGGCAATGTCCAAAACGGACATAGTGAAAGTGATCCGGAGATCTAATAAAATTATAAGGAGCAAAGGACTATCCGGCGATCCGGGATGTCAAGGTTACGGCTATATAATACAAGGATTTAGAGAGTAAGAAATAAAAATTTTTATATTAATAAGCCTAAGTATTTTAGGCTAAAATATTGTAATTATTGTGGTGGGGACCATGATGTATTGAAATGTCCTAAATTGTTTAGGAAAAATAATTCAAATTAAATAATTGATGATTGAAAAAGTGAACAAATAAACCCCTTGGGATTAAAAAATCCTAAGGCGACCGCCGAAGTAATTAACGGTAATAAGAAAGAAAAATGTGTAAGAAAGTGTGAAATATAAAACCCCTTGGGATGCGAAAATCCTAAGGCGCCATCCGTAGAGAATACCGGAAAAACAAAAAATAAATTCTAAAATGAAAATTTGAATAAGGTGCAAAGGCCTTTTAGAAATGCAAAAAATGAAATAACTCCTGAAAATGATATGCAAAATATTGTGGAAGAAAAAGTTTCTACAGAGCCAGCCGATGATTTTACAGGCAACATTATATTAAACAAATATTTTATTTCGTTAGGACAAAAGGATCCTAAATTACAAAAAGGAATTTATGGGAAATTCATTTGAAAATTGTTCTATAATAACTGAAAAGGGTTCAGAAATAGCTGCAATGCTCAGCGGTAGGGATAATGACAATGAAGATTTGTCAAATTTTAAAAATTATGTAAAAAACAAAAATAGTGAAAAAAATTTTGAAACATTAAAGATTGAAAGTCAAGATGAGAACCTTTCGGAATTCAAATCCCATATAAAAGAAAAAATTGCTAAAATACATTCAAGAATTAATACAAGCTTTCCGTTTATGACCAACGTAAGGGCTGAAATAAGAACTAAAAATATATGAACCCATATGGAGTAGGCAATACCCATATCCTTTGTCAGTAAATTCATTCGTTAATAAAGAATTTAATAAAATGTTGAATGAAAACATAATACGACCTAGTAAAAGTCCATATAATTCACCGATTTGGGTTGTACCCAAAAAAAGAACAAATGATGATTGCTCAGCCAAACTTAGAATGGTCATCGATTATAAAAAAACTAATAAACACACATCCCTGATCGTTACCCCATTCCGGATACTAACATAATTTTATCAAATTTAGGTAAATCAACATTTTTTTCAAGCATTGATTTAGAATCAGGTTGCGATCACATTTTAATGCCGGAAAATGACATCAAAAAAACAGCTTTTTCCGTAAATAATAGAAAATGTGAATTTTTGCGGTCTGAAAAATGCACCTAAAATTTTTCAAAGAGCAATGGATGATATATTGCGTGAACATATAGGAAAGATTTGCCATGTTTACATCGATGACAAAATTATTTTTTCAGAAAATATAACACAACATTTGCGAGATTTAGAAATAGTAACGGAAGTGTTGAAAAAGGCAAATATGAAAGTTTTACTTGAAAAATCAAAGTTTTTGAAAAGGAAATTGAGTTTTTAAGATATTTAATAGCACAAAACGTTATCAAAAAACATACCCAAAGATTGATTTTCAATTACCCGATACCTGAATATTTGCGGGAAATTAGAGGATTTCTGGGAATTGCAGGATATTATGGCCCTCACTAGGGTAGGCACCTTGTCGTTGGTGTGAGGGTTTAGCCGAACTCCATAGCGCCCGACTATGAGGCGGAGCTGTTTAGGACTGATATCTACGCCGTTTCGCCTCATAGGAGGGCGGCGGGATATCGGTGACTAAGAACTGCCAACCCCCTAATCCAGGGTGCTATGCGGACCGTGCCTATTGGACGATTTGCAGTCAGGGGATAAATTCGGCTGTATTCGAACGAAGCCTTCCCAATACCAGGCCACCTCGGGAAGTATTGATGGCATTACCACAGTAAAGGGTGCTGGTGTTGCGCTCTTTCCCCGTATATAATACTGGACCGCTGAGCCCGCCTTTTCGGGCAGGTACGCATTAAGCGATGCGTATGAACTCCGTGTTGGAGAAGCACAAAAATGGAAACGGAGTAGAAGAGTGGAGAAGGGTTCGGAACAGAGGAAGTAAAAGAGCTCTCTCGCAGTACCGGGCAGCACTAAGAATTTTACAACGCTTGGAAGCAGTGATCGACCCAACAGAAGTGGAGATCGAGCGCTTGGAATGCGCTCATGAGGCGGTAGAGGTAAGTCGAGGGCATTTCAAAAGTTTTGCTGCGAGAAACCCTCGGCCCTGCAACCGGTACGAGGAAGAAGAAGCGTCGAATGGAAGAATGAAGAAGCGACGTTCGGCGGAAGGCGACAAGCCTGCTGTCAAGAGGCAGAAAGGACCCAGTCCCAGAGCCGTGAGGCAGGGAAGTCGCATAGACAAGACAAGTGGGTTCAAAGCTGTAAGACAGATGGACCATAATAGCGAGGAAACAACTATGTCGAAAGCTGTGAGTCAGAGTGAAGTTCTAACTACGGAAGTAGGATATAAGCTAAAGGGAGATAACGCTAAGACTCCGGCTTTCTCGGAGGTGCTAAAGGGAGTTAACGTTAAGACTACGACTTTCTCGGAGGTGCAAAAGGGGGATAACACTAAGACTCCGGCTTTTCCCGAGAAGATGAGTAATGTGGCAAAGCAGTCACTGACTGAGGCGCTGGTTGATCGTGCAGTCCTTTCGGACATATGACTACTGAAAGGTGGGTATATGTAGAAAGGGAGCTTATTAGCTTAATGTTTAAGATGATGCGGGTACAACCAAGTAAGCCCCTTCCAACGTTTGATTCGGGGGGATGGTATAATGGTTTGAAGATGATAGCGTGGGACAACATCGCGAGCTTGCGGTGGCTGGAGGAAGTGGTTCCAAACCTCCAAAGGCAAGGCACGAACGCGCCGTTTGAGGTTGTGGATAAAGCGCAAATCCCCACGGTACCAAAAGTTAAGGTATGGATACCATGCGTGATGAAGTCGGAGGATACACTGCGACTTCTGCAGAATCACAATCCGAACATACCGACACAGGATTGGAAGATACGTACTGTATCTCGGCCTACGGAGGAAGATAAGCTCTAAATCTTCCAAATAAACAAGCAGGCGGAGGATATATTGTACACACAGTTTGGCAAAATGTCCCTTGGCACAGGCAAAATTTACATGCAATTCAGGAAAAGAAGTCCCGAGGATAAAAATCCTAACACGCTAGAGGTGGGCGAAGTCAAAAAGGACCTCAAAAACCTAAGAGAAAAAAGACAGGTGGAAGTAGCCGACGCCACCGCGAAGGTGTTAGAAAAGGACCACCGCAAATGGTGCTGTGACTCGCACAGAGGAACACCCGGCACAACAGTTATGAAAGGCTGAGGGGGGCCTCGAATACTCTATACCAAAAGGGAAAGGGGAGGACGACGACGTCACGGCGAAGGTGCTGGAGGAGGACAAACAGCCCCATGGTGCTGCGAGTCCTGCAGATAAACCTCCAACAAAGTAAAGTGGCGTCGAGCGAACTCCTCCTAACCCTTGAGGAGGGTTCGTTTGACGTGGCACTGACCCAGGAGCCGTGACTCTCATCGGGAGGAAAGGTTTCTGGACTTAGCGCGCGCATGGTAATGGTAAGGAAACAGCTGAATTCTTATATGCTGCCTAATTACACTACTGAGCACCTCGTAGTGGTGGCCGTTGAGCAAAATAATAAGCAGGCATTTATCCTGGCATTCTGCTACATGGCCCATATTGCGGAGGTTCTACGGATGGAGTGCAAAAGATAGTACAGGAGGAAGGGAGCAAAGGGCGGTTGGTCATAGGCGCAGATGCAAATGCGCACCACAATGTGTGGGGAGGAGGAGATACGAACGAGAGAGGTGCATCCCTATTTTGTTATATCCTGCAAACCAGTTTGCAGATAGCTAACAGGGGGAATGTCCCTACATACATTGGTCCAACATCCAGCAATGTTCTGGATATTACATTGACCTCCGAGCGTTATGTATCAAGGTATGATGGGATGGTTCTTAATAGACCATCCTTCTCCGACCATGCGTATATCAGCTTCAGCATCCCCCTAAAGAGGGTAGAGAAGGGAGGAATCTTTAGAAATCCTAGATCAACGAACTGGACTAAATTTCAGAAACAGGTAGAAACAAAACTGGAACAACCCAAAGAGGTTGCCAATGTGGATGAGGACTGGAGGAGGACTGGAGGAGTCGAATGAATTCCTAAAAAGGACCCTTATGACTGCGTATAACAAAGCTTGTCCTCTATGAAGATTCAGAGGAAAAGTAAAGCCGCCATGGTGGAGCAATGAGCTGAGTCTTCTAAGAAGACAGGAAAAAGAAATGTTTAAGCTCGCAAAGACAGCGGAAAGCGAAGAGTGTCGGGATGAGTACAGGGATCTATTGAGGATCTACAAGCGTAAAATTTCCAGGGCGAAGAGAATCTCATGGAAAAGTTTCTGTACGGATATAGAGTGATCCAGCGAAACAGCACGGTTGAAACATAGTTAAGGGACTAATAAAGAAAGCGAACGGGGAATGGTCACGTAATAGTGAGGAATCGCTTGAGGTGCTGTCTCTCTATCGGGAGACGGTTTAGAAGAGCCAGCAGACATCACTCACACTTCGATCACGGAGCGGGTAGTACCGGGCTTGGTGACCGATACCAAGATCGAATGAGCAGTGAAGACGTTTTCTAAGTGCCGTGCCGACATAGTATATTCCCGGACATGCTACAAGTTTCAAGTATGGCTGTCGTGGAATGGCTTAAAACAATATTCGATGGGTGCATAAGGCTGAATCATGTACCGCACTCTTGGAGAACTGCTCGTGTAGATTTCCTACCAAAGGAGGGCAAGATCGATTACGTGTATCCCAAAGATTATAGACCCATTAGCTTAACATCATTTCTGCTCAAAACCTTTGAGAGGATGATAGATGTGTACATAAAGTCCAACGTGGATGAAAAGCTGCTCTCCACAATACAGCACGCATACACCAAAGGCAAGTCGGTAGACACCGCATTGCAGATGGATCGGCTGCATGTTAAATTGCAGGAAGATTACATCACAATGGGGATTGTACGATGCCACGGAATCAGTGGACAGGAGCACGCCGCAGGGAGGGGTGCTATCACTTCTGCTGTGGACGCTGGTCATCAACCAACTGCTCAGGTGGTTCGATGAGGGACCCGTAAAACTTACGGCTTACTAAGATGACATTGCAATTGTCATAAGTGGAAAGTGCCTTCCAACGATAAGTTCTTGATGGATCGGGCGTTAAGGGATATTCATACCTGGGCATCTAATGTCGGGTTGAAAGTCAATGCGGAGAAGACGGATATAGTTTTCTTTACAAAGAGGTACAAGGTCCCAAAGTGGACCAGGCCTAAGTTAGGAGGGGTGATCTTACAGAAGAAACCTTGCACAAAATATCTAGGAATCATCCTAGACAGTAAGATGTCATGGAAGCTCAACGTGGTGCAGAGGGTGAAGAAGGCCTCAACGGCACTTTATGCATATAAAAGAATACTGGGGTGTACGTAGGGCTTATCGCCCTCTCTTTCTCATTGGGTTTTTACAGTGATTGTAAGCCCTATTCTATACTATGGAGTTCTTGTTTGGTGGAAAGCTACACAAAAAACAACATACCTCAAAAAATTAGAGGGGGTATGCAAACTATTGATGCTTAGCATTACGGGAGCTGTGAAAATAACCCCGACCATAGCAAAGCAGTAGAAACCCTGGAAGAGAATAGCTTAAGCTGCAACCGTGTTAACTTTTATATTGACAGTCAAGCAGCAATTAAGGCAAAAATCTCGCATAGCACAGCATCTAAATGCGTGTTAGAGTGTAAGCAGTCTCTGGAGAGAATCGGGACAGGGAGAAGCATACATCTATTGGGTCCAAGGGCATATGGGAATAGATGGGAAAGAAAAAGCAGATGAACTAGCTAAAAAGGGCGCATCCCTTGCAGCTTGCTCAGTAGACGTCCCAATTATACTGCGCGAGATTAAATGAAGGCGAGAGGTGCACATGATCGACCAAGCGGGAAAGGCGTGGGTTCAAGCGCGGGGCTGTAAAGTGTCGAAAATTATGTGTAGGTCTTACAACCTTAGACTAACAAAGTTGCTTCTATCATTAAAAAGAGAGGACTGTATGCTCGTGATGGGTATCCTGACTGGACACTGTCTTCTGGCGTCACATGCCTTTAAATTAGGCTTGGTCAGTAATAGCAGATGTAGGAAGTGCGGGTTGGAGGAGAAAACGATCGAGCACGTTCTGCGCCCGTGGCCTGCACTTGCCAGGCTAAGACTCCAGCTATTAGGAGTGATACAGCTGTCAGATCTAGAAGCAGCAAGTGACTTAAGTCCTAGGAAGCTTCTAGTATTTGCCATGAGGACGGAGTTATTTTATAACATAGGTCCTGGTGTTTTATAGGGTTTTTCAGTTTGGTCGTTAAAACAAACTTCTGGTAACACTACGGTCTCAGTCAGTCTATGTGAGGTCCTCATGGACCGGCCAGTTCAACCTAACCTAATCTAACCTGGATCAAGATGGGGTTCAAGCATTTAATAAGTTAAAAAAACAATTGGCGTCAGAAATAGAATTAACGCAACCCGATTATTCAAAAGTTTTTATTCTTACTACCGATGCCTCTAATGTAGCAATAGGCGCTGTGCTCTCACAGGAGGGTAGACCAATCACTTTTATTTCAAAAACTCTTAATAAAACGGAAAGAAATTATGTAACAAATGAAAAATAATTATTTTCAATTTTTTGGTCATTGAAAACTCTTAGAAATTATTTATATGGTGTCACTAATCTAGAGATTCATACTGATCATCAAACATTGCCATTTTCTTTGTCACCTGGTAACCCTAATCCGAAAATGAAAAGATGGCACGCATTTATAGAGGAATTTGCTCCAAAATTTATTTATAGGCCTGCTAGAACCAATGTTTTAGCAGACGCATTGTCGCGTCTTGAATTAAATAATATGTCCGATGATGCACAGGATTCGCAGAGTAACGAATCACAACATTCCGCACAAAGTAGTGAGAGTATTAGAATACAATAAACAAAAAAAACCTGTAAACGAATTTAAACAACAGATAATTTTGTGTAGAAACAGATTCACAATTCATGAATTAATTGAAGATTTTGGAAATAAAAAACATTTAATAGAATATGATACAGTGGAAAATTTGCTAACCATTTTAAAAGAATTTATTCAACCAAAATTGGTAACCGCAATTCACTGTACAATAGAGGATTTATATCGAATCCAAGGAAAGCAAACCTTTCAAAACAAATTTGTTTATACAAGTCTTTTTCCGATGGATATTATTAATAGACAGGATCAGTTTGGAATAATTGAACAAACTCATAATAGAGCTAGCTCATCGTAACTTTAATGAAAACATAAAACAAATAGAAAAGGTGTACTATTGGCCAGAAATGAGAAAAAGGATGAAAGAATACATTCGTAAATACACAATATGTAATAATAATAAATTTGATCGTCATCCAAAAAGAATAACAAGAGGCAAAGCTCCAATTCCAGAAGCAGAAGGAGAACAGCTTCACTTAGATTTTCTACGCGCAGAAGTTGAAATTCATCACATGTGTAGATGCTTATTCAAAGTTTTTAGTAATAAAACATATAGAAGATAAATCTAGTATTGAAGAAAATCTAATATATAGAATTACTGCAAACTTTTACAGATGTTAAACGAATAACTTTGGATAATGAACCAAGTTTCACAACGCCAACATTTAAATCTCTGATGCAACGATTAAATATCGAGACTTTGTTCGTGATCCGCGACACAGTATAACCAATGGACAAATAGAAAGGGTTCATTCGACAATAATAGAAATAGCTTGATGTATAAAAGAGGAGTACAATATAGTTAGTGATTTAGACACAATTCTTAGAGCGGCAAAACAGTATAATATATCGATACATTCAGTAACCAATTTTAAACCAAACGAGGTTCTCTATAACAAGGGGAATCATGAAAATTTATCAATAAAACTTAGGCAAGGTGCACACGAGGCTACGCGCCATAGACGCTGCAGGCGAAATTTGTACGCTTTGATGCCGAACACATGTATTTGAATAGAAAGCCGCATACGAGGCGTCAGCTGCATGAAAGCGACAAAGCATGAAATTTTCGTGTAGCTAAGCGTACAGCAATGTTGGTCGCTGAGCGTACGTACGCTTGAAAAAAGGAAAAACAAGATGTTTGTTTACATTTTTTTGTATTCAAATTTGTGTAATTAGTTAAGAAATGTTACTTTAGTTAATAAAAGTGCGTGAAAGGTATATTACCAAAGCGAAAAAGAGTATTTAACACCACAACAGCTTGGTTGGACATTTTTGAAGCGTTTAAAAGGCTAAAAACTGTTGGAAACTAGAAATCGCCATTTTCTCTAGTCCGCGGTGGTTTAGAATTTCCTTTCATAATTTACAAAGGTACGGGGATGCAAACAACTTTTAATACCTATTTTTCTTTGGTTTCAGGGACGGATATAGCTGCAGAAATTTAATTTTTTATTTTTTTCAATAATTGTTTGCTTTTTGTAGCGACGCTCGAAAGTGGCTTCGTGTGCAGATCTTGAGGCGTAAAGAAATTGTAGCTTTATAACTTTTTAAATATAAACGAGCTCTAGGCCAAATATTTGTATATTCTTAATAAAACACAATACGTGAATTTTTGATATACAATTATATTATTTAATTTGTCGATATTTCGACTTCAGTCTGAAGTCATCATCAGGACTAGGTACGAAAAGAACAAACATACATATTAAAATCATAAAAATACACATTTGCACAAATACAGAACTTACATTTTTGAATGCAATATGTCGACTAGTGTAACAAAAATATAAGTTTACGAACAGTGCAAAGCAAATAACAATAAAATGTAAATAACACACAGCCGTTATCATAAACAAAAAATGAACATAAGCAGAAAGTTATCTAAATGAGTAGTGAGCGCCGCTCAAGTGATATCAGCTGCAGCCTGCAGGTGAACTCTTTGGTAAACAGTGGGAGATGCTCTTATCTATTATTGTTGTTGTTGTTGATCAGCTGCCTAAAGGCAGAGGCAATACCAATTGTATCAGATTTGAAGTTCATCCGTTTGTCGCTGGGTGTATTTATTATGTGCAGCATCTCTAATATGTAGCGTTTGTTGTAATTCCTCTCTTGCTGTAGAATTTCTACATTTTCTAAATTGGGAGAGTGTCCAGTTTCTCTGCAATGCTGTGTTAGCGCCGTTTTGCCATCATTAGGGTTGTTGCGATTTTTAATATTCGTTTTATGCCCGGAAATCCTCGTTTTTAGTTTCGATTTAGTAGTCCCCACATATACTTTGTCGCATACGTGGGACCCGTCACCATTACATAGAATTTTATATATCAAGTCCGATTTCTCATATTTATCTATTCTACTCTTGGTATTACTGAAAATTTGTCGCAACGTATTATTGTAGGTAAAGGCTAAATTATATTTCTCTTTGTCATAAATATTTGAATATTTTATTCTGTTAGACAGGCCTGACACATATGTAGTCGATTTATATATTTTATTATTTTCGGCATTTTTCCTCGCAGTGGGTTTCTTATAATAATCTCTTATAAAGTTTTTTATTATGCGTGTAGGAAATTCATTATTTTCTAGAACATTTATTATTATTTTAATGTTTTCTTTATGATAAACTTCATCGCTGATCGAGAGAACTCTGTTGATAAAATTTCTGGCCGTATTGACTATTGTAGATTTGTCATGTTTAGAATTAAAGTTAATTAATCTACCTGACGCGGTAGGTTTTTTATACCAATCAAAACATAATTGGTTATTCTTTTTTATAATAAGAGTATCGAGAAACGGTAGTTTTCCGTCCTTCTCCACCTCAATTGTAAATTTAATACTCCTCTTGTATCCATTTAGAATATTTAGCAATTCTTCCACCGTATCAGTTTTCACAATTGCGAAAAGATCATCGACGTATTTGGTAAGCAAACGTGGCTTATAAGGGGAGTCATCTTCAAATTTCTCCAGTAATTCTTCCATTACAATGTCTGCTATGACGGGGGATGCTGGGGAACCCATGGGCATACCGCAGCGTTGCTCATAAATTTTATTGTTTAATTTAAAATATCTATTATCTCTAATGCAGAAACGAACAACTTCTAGAAAAAGTTCTTTTGTGAGTGTGGTGTGGCTCTTTATCTGGTTCCACTTAGATGCTATAATTTCTAAGGCATGATCTACGGGAATGCTGGGAAAAAGTGAGATGACATCAAATGACACGAGACTCTCATCATCATATATGTATGTATCTTTTATTTTGTTTTTAAATTCAATTGAGTCTTTTACGTTATATTTGGACGATTTGGTTATGTTCGTGAGAATATTAACCACAACAACCCTAATGATGGCAAAACGGCGCTAACACAGCATTGCAGAGAAACTGGACACTCTCCCAATTTAGAAAATGTAGAAATTCTACAGCAAGAGAGGAATTACAACAAACGCTACATATTAGAGATGCTGCACATAATAAATACACCCAGCGACAAACGGATGAACTTCAAATCTGATACAATTGGTATTGCCTCTGCCTTTAGGCAGCTGATCAACAACAACAACAATAATAGATAAGAGCATCTCCCACTGTTTACCAAAGAGTTCACCTGCAGGCTGCAGCTGATATCACTTGAGCGACGCTCACTACTCATTTAGATAACTTTCTGCTTATGTTCATTTTTTGTTTATGATAACGGCTGTGTGTTATTTACATTTTATTGTTATTTGCTTTGCACTGTTCGTAAACTTATATTTTTGTTACACTAGTCGACATATTGCATTCAAAAATGTAAGTTCTGTATTTGTGCAAATGTGTATTTTTATGATTTTAATATGTATGTTTGTTCTTTTCGTACCTAGTCCTGATGATGACTTCAGACTGAAGTCGAAATATCGACAAATTAAATAATATAATTGTATATCAAAAATTCACGTATTGTGTTTTATTAAGAATATACAAATATTTGGCCTAGAGCTCGTTTATATTTAAAAAGTTATAATTCAAAGGCCGTAAACAACAAAAATAATTGTAGCTTTATGAAATATCTTGTACGCGTCTATGACGCGTAGCCCCGTGTGCACCTTGCCTTAAGCAGGCACAGGATAAAATGTTAACAACTCATAATAAAAATAGAGTTGAAAAACAATATTGCCCAGGAAAAATTATTTATGAAAAAATTATAGGAGAAAGAAACATGTTAAAACCTAGATATAAAAACCGGCAGGTTAAGGAAAATTTAGAAAATAAAATAATAATTAACAATAGAGATAAAATCATACATAAGGAAAATATAAAATCATAATTATTCGTAGATATTCAACATGATATTATTCATAATTGCATCCCTACTCGGCTGAATAATCGCCGAAATCGTGGATTATACCCGACAAAATTATGTACTGAATGAGAATGGAGACGATTCTATATATGAAGATTATGGAGATATTTTTCACAGCACAAACTTAACATATTTAGAGGAAATCATAAAAGAAGAAAAACGAGATTTTGTTAATCATCCAATTCCATATAAAATTAACAGCTTAGACGCTGAGTCAGAAATTTTAATAATTAAGACTTTGTTAGGACAACTTAGACAAAATTCTTTTAGGCAGAAAAGAGGGATAAATGAGTTAGGAACAATCAGATTGATGATGAGTAAGTAAGTAAGTAAGTAAGATCATGATGATTTTATAAAAATTAGTGACGAACTAAATGAATTAGTCGAAAATAATAATAAGCAATTTACTACAAATTCAGAAATGTTTAAAGTAATCACCGAATTAACAAATACAGAAAATAAAATTAAGGGACACACATTTGCTAGAGCGTTAAAATTAAAAGATATCAGTACATTAAGCAAGAAATTCAAAATTTAATAAATACCATCACTTTCGGGAAAATAGGAATTTTGAACCCAGTAATCCTTCACTTAAATGAATTGACAATATAACAAACCATCAACATGGTTTAATGTCAATTACAGATTTAATGGATATATCAGAATTCAAAATAGTTCAAAAATCAGATATAACTGTACTATATATAAAATATCCAAAAATAAAACTTACTTGTAAATATTTTGAAGCTAGAGGTAAGCTTATAATAGATAAAAATATAATAAATTGTAATAATGAATTTTTTAATGTACAAGATTGTAAAAGGGAAATTACAAATACTTATTGTAAACTAAACAAAGAAACCACGTGTTTATCACAACTTTTAAATGAAAAACAGGGAAAATGTAAAAAAATTAAAGAACGAAATAACAAAATTGAAATAACTAAACAGTGAGTTATTTTAATTTCAGGAGAAAATTATGTGCAGAATCAAAATTTAACAAGAACATACTTAATTACTTTCGAAAATCAAACAATAATTAATAACAAAACTTATGTTAATGTTGAAACAAAAATATGGAATTATTTAAAACATAATAATGTAAATATTTTTGAAATTTTGGAATATATTGAATCAAATAATAAACAACTAAAATTTGAAAATTTAAATCTTTTAAATAAGCAAAATGAAGATATCAAAAAACATTCATTTTTTTTGTATATTTTTGTGTTTTTTTTGCACAATTTTGATAATTTACCTATGCGGAAATTTACGGAATACAGGTAAAGTGAAAAAGCAAAACGTAAATTCGGAAGTACAGCAGATGACTTATAATGTCATTTTGGACAAAATAAATAATTTAACTGAATCCGGGACGATTCATCTTAGAGAGGGGGAGTTACCGGCAGCCTCCACACACAAGCCTTACCATAAATGTAAACAAAATTGATCTTTCCAATCAATTCATGCTGCGAACTTAAATCGCTTCTTAAGTAATCACAAGCTCGCCTCTTTGTTATTGCAGCTGCAAATGGTAAGCAATTTGATCTAGAATCAATGATTCAAGCTATCCAAGAATAGTTTTATGATTCATATTTGTTATTTTAAGAATACAAAGTATCCTGCGTTGCTTACTTGATCAAATATTGGCGCATCTATTCAGATGTAGCTTAACTAGGGTCTTGATGGAATTTTCCATCAAAAAGAAAATGATATCTTTATTTCAAGGCCAATGTATTCCACAGTATGATGAAATTTGAATGTAAGAAAGTGTTATAATCCTATAAATAAGAGTAAGTTGTAAATAGAGTTTTAGTTTTTGAGTAACCACCAACCTACTTGTACAAGCTCGGCCTCCTGGCCTAAAAATAAATAAATATTTTTTAAAAGGTTGAGCCACAGGTTACAACCTTAATTTGCATGTATAATATACATGCATATACATTATATATGCATCCCACTATTCAACCAACTAATATATACTCGTATTTGTTGTAGTATTTGTGTAATACAAAAAGGGGTGTATATAGCCGGTTGCGTGAAAACAAAAATATTTTTTTTCTAAATTTCAAAGGCTGTCGTTACACTTTTCACAAGTACCTATACGGGCAGGAATTCCGCGTTAAAAGAGCTCCTGCAATTCCGTTATACAGGTGGTCAATTGGCACGGTTTACCAAGCTACAACAAAGCGATAATTTTTCTATTCAGCACCGCAAAGGCAGCACCCATGGAAAAGCTGATGCAATGTCATGAAGACCATCTAATTTGGAATGCAAACACTGTTCGAAAGATGAGGTTATATGTCCATCTAATAACAATGACGTGCACGGATAGATGGGGCATGGAACAACCAAGGAAATGTCAGTTAGAAGATTCATACCTGTGACATGTGATACAAAGGCTCGAAAGGAATGAGTAAATAGAGATGAGTTGTCAACAGGGTAGTCCTGTTGCTAAGGCAAATCGGGCAAAGTGGAGCAGTTTACAATTGATATTCGGTTGCTTGCATCAAATATGGGGGTGTGAGGATAGTCAAGGTAAGAGAAAGCTGATAGTTGTCCCAAGAAAAAGGATCCCTGAAGTTCCCAGTGAGTTACAAAACGGTCTAACTGGAGGTCATCTTGGAATCACGAAGACGTTGAAAAAAATTAAGCCAAGATGATATAGAATTGATTAGCGACAGTGGTTGGCGACAGTCGGAGTAGATTGCCTGATGCGAGACCAGATGAAGCTGTATATCTTAGGTGCACCATTTGAATGGATCGCCATGGATTTCACTGGTCCATTTCGCAACCGCTGAAACAAACACGTACTGGTAGTTATGGATTATTTCAACAAATGACCAGATGTATAACCAGTCCCATATCAGGAAGCGGAAACAATAGCAGAAGGGTACACAAACCATTGGGTTGCAAGATATGGTCTACCAATGCATCTACATTCTGATCAAGGCAGGAATTTGAAATCATATGTGAGCCAAGAAATGTATAAGATATTATAAATGCAAGGCGCGATAACCTCCCAAGAGATTTTAGGCCGAGTTTTTCTTCCAATTTATGTCGTGTTCCTCTTTAATTTTTCCTACAAATTGGCGGGATGGGACCGACATGTTTTAGGCCGACTCCGAACGGCATCTGCAATGTGGATGATTTTCACTGGGAAGCTTTTCATGGCAGAAGTACACTCGAGTGTTTTCTAAATCACTGCGGACGGGCGATCCCACTTAGAAAAACTTTTATTCTAATTGAAAAGAACTTTTTTCTACAACTCGTCCCATGTTCTCTGCTCTCTCCCCGTAAACGGATAAACTGTGATCCACAGTCCGTGATGAGTATCTATGGTACGCTGAACCTTGGCAAGATTCTCTCTCTTAATCCTCGTATTAGGCTTTCTGCCATGTCCTCTCAAATAGGTACGATCTCTGCCCATTTCGAAAATCTATCCAAGAAAACTAATGCTATCGTGTTTCGAACGCGGCATTTGGCCAACAAAGTCTGCACGTACTGTTCGCCAATGTTCTTCTGAAATTTTTGTTAGCATCTTACCCGCGGCTTTTTGCTGACTAGGTTTGTATATCTGACAAGCGTGGCACTGCTGTACGTATTTCCTTACATCTCTGAACATCCCGGGCAAGTACTAAGGATGCGTTGCTAGTGCAATTGATTTTCGTATACCCATGGGTCCTCGGATTGGTGTCTCTCCTCTGGCATCTCGCTTGCGTACATCTTAATTCTTTACCGAGAAATATACTCACCATTGTATTGCACCGCTAAGTGGTTTCTATCTACATCTATTGCATCCAAGATGGTATTCGGTCTGCCATCGCCCACTATCCTCTAGTATTCACTTCCTTGATCCTTCCTGTCTGCCATATATTTGCCATTGATTCGCTAACAACAGGAGCTTTGTTGCTTTCGTTTTCCTCCATTCTCTTCTCGATTTATGATAACTCTCTATGTTTTTTTCTTATTAAACCTGCTCGGGAGCCAAAATGTGACGGACTTCCTCTGCGCCTGGGTGTGCTCCGTCCATCGAGGGTTCCTGTAAATAGGGGGAGAGGGTGCCCACTCCTTGAATAGTAAAAGAAAGTATTTTCAAAATTACATTATAAACGTGTATTTGCACAAGCCTTAGGGCTACCCTACTCTTTTTCCCTCTCCATATAGGAGGTAGCGGAGGCAGAGTTCCTCTGCTAATCTCTACCATCGGCTGGAGTATAATCCTCCGACCGGATACAAATTAAACCCAAATGAAGTAGAAGCCCTCAGGTGGGTTGTTGATCGGTGGTAATAAGACCGAGGATACATATGCCTATCTCCTAGCTTCTCAATTTACTTGCGAATTTGTCGCCCTTGTCGGACTATAACCATGCCCACTTTTTCGATATCGAAAATTTCGAAAAACCGAAAAAGTGCGACAATTCATTACCAAAGACAGATAAAGCGACGAAACTTGGTAGATGAGTTGAATTTACGACGCAGAATAGAAAATTAGTAAAATTTTGGACAATGGGCGTGGCACCGCCCACTTTTAAAAGAAGGTAATTTAAAACTTTTGCAAGCTGTAATTTGTCAGTCGTTGAAGATATCATGATGAAATTTGGCAGGGACGTTACTCCTATTACTATATGTACGCCTAAAAAAAATTAGCAAAATCGGGGAAGGACCACGCCCACTTAAAAAATTTTTTTTTTAAAGTAAAATTTTAACAGAAATTTTTATATCTTTTCAGTATATAAGTAAATTATGTCAACATTTAACTCCAGTAATGATATGGTGCAACAAAATACAAAAATAAAAGAAAATTTCAAAATGGGCGTGGCTCCGCCCTTTTTCATTTAATTTGTCTAGGATACTTTTAACGCCATAAGTCGAACAAAAATTTACCAATCCTTTTTGTGAAAACGGGCGAAATCGGTTGATGCCACGCCCAGTTTTTATACACAGTCTTTCGTCTGTCCTTCCGTTAACACGATAACTTGAGCAAAAATCGACATTTCTTTAATGAACTTAGTTCACGTACTTACTTGAACTCACTTTATCTTGGTATGAAAAATGAACGAAATCCCACAATGACCACGCCCACTTTTTCGATATCGAAAATTACGAAAAATGAAAAAAATTCAATAATTCTATACCAAATACGAAAAAAGGGATGAAACATGGTGAGGTAATTGGATTGGTTTATTGACGCGAAATATAACTTTAGAAAAACTTTATAAAATGGTTGTGACACCTACCATATTAAGTAGAAGAAAATGAAAAAGTTCTGCAGGGCGAAATAAAAACCCTAAAAATCTTGGCAGGTATTACATATATAAATAAATTAGCGTTATCCAAGATATGATGTTCTGGGTCACCCTGGTCCACATTTTGATCGATATCTGGAAAACGCTTTCACATATACAACTACCACCACTCCCTTTTAAAACTCTCATTAATACCTTTAATTTGGTACCCATATCGTACAAACACATTCTAGAGTCACCCCTGGTCCATGGCGATATTTCGAAACGGCGTCCACCTATAGAACTAAGGCCCACTCCCTTTTAAAATACTCATTAACACCTTTCGTTTGATGCCCATATTGTACAAACAAATTCTAGGGTCACCCCTGTCCACCTTTATGGCGATATCTCGAAAAGGCGACCACCTATGGAACTAAGGATTACTCCCAGAGTAATCGTCGTCACGAGTGGACGTGTTTTTCGGTGTGTGTGGGGTGCGCGCATTTGATTATTTCGTTTCACTAAACTGATTTAGTTTTTTCTTTTACACTAAATAATTTACATAAATAATTATGAACTGTCAAGTTTGCAAGCAAAAAATTGACCGCGCAGATCCTGCCAAAGTCACCTGTGCAGACTGTAAGTGCATATTTCATTGTTTGTGCGCCAAGATGGACAAGGCTGATGTGGAATATATGAAAGCCAATAATCTTAACTATAGATGTGAGGGATGTTCCATCCTCCGTCGCAAATCGATGCAGACGCAGTCCCTGGCACCAATGCAAGCTGTTTCTGATCCACCTGTCGCCTCCACAACTCCCACTGCACTGTACACTAATTCGGCTACAGCAGGTGCAGAGGAACAAAAACAACGTGCAGCTCAGTGTAACACACATGCCAATACGATTAGCATGAAAAATAAAGGTAACAATCAAATAAAAAGTCAAATTCAGGCATCTACGAGTCAACAACCTTGCGGATTACCGAATAGCAGCAAAAAGCCAATAACTCTTCAGCTGCTATATGAAGAGATAGTTGCCCTCAGAAGTGTTAACTCTGAAATGCTTAGCACACTGAGTATGCTTGCTGATGAAAACAAAGCATTAAAAGAAAAGGTGACTACGTTAGAGAGCAAGCTTAACTGGAGAGACCAGAGAGACCTTAACAACGTGATTGAAATTGCTGGCATTCCACAAGAACACAGCAACAATGCGGAAGAATGTATGCAGAAAATCGTGGACACTTTGGGAATCTCAGTAACACCATCTGAGATTGAAAAATGCGTAGTAAGAAGCATAAAGCAAAAAAATGACGCTTCGCTCACCCGCAGTGTTATACGCGTGCATTTCTCCTCAACTGATACCAAGAAGAGAGTTATGGCAGCGAGAAAAACAAAAGCACGTAAGCTGACAGCGCGAATGTTTGATGGAACTAGCAATAGAAACATATATATTAATGATGCACTCACGGGTTTTAATCGAGCTTTGTTTACGGCAGCATATAAATTAAAGAAAGAGAAACACTACAAATATTTATGGTTAGGGAAATCGAGCTTCCTATTAAAAAGAGCAGAAAATGAGAGGGTTATCAACATCAGAACTTTTGAAGACATAAAATTTATTGTTGATTAGCTGCTCTGTAGCTATACTCTTTGTTCTTTTTTCATTTATTTTTCTTCGATGTTTGTTGACGTTCTGATTGATGATAACCCAATCATCGCTAGCAAAAATTTTTTTCATAAAGCGCCCTCAGTAGGTTCTAACGATATAAAAGTTGTGCATCAGAATATACGTAGCCTTAGGCAGAATTTTGATTTATTTTTAAGTCATATCGATGCATTAGGTTGCCTTGCCTACCAGATATTATATTTTTAACGGAAATTTGGATATATTCTTATGAAGTAAGTGACTACAGCATACCTCATTTCAATTTTTATGCCAATGCGAATGATAGATACAGTGCGGGAGGTGTTGGAGCCTTTGTGCGCGATACTTATGAGTGTACCTCAGTAAGTAAAAATCTTTATAGTGCTGATATGTTACAACTTTCTCTTAATATAAAAGGCGAACAATTTGTTTTCCTAGGGGTATACAGACTACAATCTGTTCCTATTTCTGTATTTATTCAAGAATACTCCAGTTTCGTGCTGTGTGAAGAAACTACAAACTTTTTCATACTGGGTGATTTTAATTTAGACCTTTTGCATCACTGTAATACAACTGACGATTATTTGGCCTTGATGGCTGGAAATGGTTATACTTCCTATATTAATGAGCCGACGCGCTTAAGTTCGGGTACGTGTATTGATCATATTTTTTGCCGCTTTAATGCCGTACCATATAGATATTGTAATAGTTTTAACATTGACTTGCAAATAACTGATCACACGATGACGGGTTTGCAAATATTTGGAATTGTTTTCGACAAACCAAAAGCAAATCGCGTTCAGAAATCATATACCAAAGTTAATTTCCCTATGCTGAACCATAAGCTATGTTTCGAAAGTTGGTCGAATGTCCTCGCTGAAAATGACATATCAGTAGCTTTTTACATATTTTTAGATACCTTAAACGCGCACATTCTCAACTCTTCGTATACTGTAAATAATCGTAAAAGAAATGTGAGACTTAAGCCTTGGATTACTCGGGATCTCCTACAGAAAATAAAGCTCAAAAACCAACTAAGAAAAAAATGTGCTAAGTATCCTAGTAATAGAAGGCTCCGCACTAGATACAACAAAATAAGTAATAGCACCAATAAGGCCATACGACTGACGCGGGAAAACTTCTTTCGAAACAAGTTTAATTCAGCACTTGGTAATATTAGGAAAGAATGGGAAGTTGTCAATAATCTTCTTAATCGAAACGGTGAAAAAGATAATGAGCGAATAGCATTACAAGCTGGAAGTCAGTCGATTACGGATGCTGTGGAAGTAGCTAATAAACTTAACACGCACTTTACAACGGTTGGGAACACAGTATTAACTAACTGCAATTGTCGGTTTGCGACCCATTTACCATCGGGCCAATATGCTCGAAATAGCTTCTTTTTTGACCCTATCACAGGTTTCGAAATTATAAGCATTATAAAAACCTTAAAAAACTCTAGTTCATGCGGTGAGGATGGTATTTCCAATTTAATTTTAAAAAAGATATATTTTAATGTGGTTGATATACTGATATACTTATTCAACACCAGCATTACTCAGGGTATTTTTCCCGATGGTTTGAAATGTGCGATTGTAATTCCGATCTTGAAAAAAGGGGATAAAAAAGATGTTAATAATTACAGACCTATTTCACTACTCTCGGCCATATCTAAAGTTTTTGAAAAGGCTGTTAAAACCAGAATTGTTAATTTTCTAAATAAAGCGAGCTTTTTTAGCTCCATGCAGTTTGGCTTTCGTTCTGACCTTTCAACAGAAGACGCTTTGCTAGATTTTTGCACCAACGTCTACAAAGCTCTGGATGAAAAAAGAAGTTGTGCTGGTCTCTTTGTGGACATAACAAAAGCTTTTGATATGGTCGATAGGGGTGTACTATTGGATAAACTATATAGTGCAGGATTCCGCGGTGTTATGCATAAGTGGCTTAAATCGTATATATCGGGCAGAACACAAAAAGTTAAAGTAGAATGTAGCTACAGTAGCTTACAGCTTGTTAATCTGGGTGTTCCCCAAGGCTCAGTTCTTGGTCCAATATTGTTCTTGGTCTATATTAATTCAATATTTAAGCTTCCATTGAGAGGCAAGGCCACTGCCTTTGCAGACGATCTTGCAATTGCGTACAGTACACCGAATTACTTTGAATTAATATGTGACATTAACCATGATATACATTTGTTACGAACCTGGTTCGCTTCACACAAACTGATTGTAAGTAGTAAAACTAGACTTATGTATTTCAGTCATGTTCTCAAAGAACAACCAAGTTATGATGTCATATTTCACTCCGCAGTGTGCTCTCGCTTTAACATGCACCATATAGCGTGCACTCAAAGTGACGCGATGAGATCTTTTGATTGTAATAGAAACTGTAGTGAGAGCTGCTTCAGGGTTGAAGTTGTTGAGAATTTCAAGTACCTAGGAATTATAATAGACAACCGCTTGAATTGGTCTGAGCACATTAATGCTCTAAAAAAATACTTTCTATATACCACTCGTCACTTTTATCGTCTGAAAAAGTTATGTTCAATATCCACTTTAAAAACAGTTTACTACGGAATATTTCAATCTAAACTGCAATATGGTATCACATGCTGGGGCGGCGCTTCGGCTAATAAGCTGTCAGCAGTGGTAACAATTCAAAAGGGGGTTATAAGGCGAATCTGTAGTGCAAACTATAGGTCTCACTCTATGCTATATTTTAGGAAACTAGATATATTTCCGTGTCGACATCTCTATCTTTACAAAGTTTTAAAAACATTCTTTATACGGTGTGGCTACCTGGAAAGCTTTCCTTCGGAAGTCTACAACTTACGAAGAAATCTACTTCCGATGGTACAAATTCCGCATACTAGGACGTCGCACTTTAGAAGTTTTTACACATACACGTCGTGCAAATTTTTCAACTCCCTTCCTCCCACTGTACAGGTAATAAGAAATGTCAACTTATTTAAAAAAGAAGTTAAGCTGTATCTTTTTGGTTATAATCACTTTGAATTAGAAACGATGCTGAGGATGACCCTATAAACCGTACATACCTTAGGAAGCTGCAAATATTTAGTATTGATTCTCTTCCATATCTTTGATGATTTAATTTAATGTATAACTTAAACTCTTTATGAAATTTTTATTTTTGTACACCCCACACAAAACAATATACCATAGCTAGGACTGGCATTTAGAACTATGTTAAACTTTAATATAAAAAATGCCATATACTTTTCCTATGCTGCATAGTAATTTGAAATTATTTAATGTAATATTGTAATCTTAGGTTAATAAGTATGCATCTGGAAAATGTTTAATAAAATACAATACAATACAATACAATACAAATTCCAGGGTCACCCCTGGTCCACCTTTATGGCGATATCTCGAAACGGCGTCCACCTATGGAACTAAGGATTACTCGCTTTTAAAATACTCATTAACACCTTTCATTTGATACCCATATCGTACAAACGCATTCTAGAGTCACCCCTGGTCCACCTTTATGGCGATATCTCGAAAAGGCGACCACCTATACAACAACCACCACTCCCTTTTAAAACCCTCATTAATACCTTTAATTTGATACCCATATCGTACAAACACATTCTAGAGTCACCCCTGGTCCACCTTTATGGCGATATTTCGAAACGGCGTCCACCTATAGAACTAAGGCCCACTCCCTTTTAAAATACTCATTAATACCATTCGTTTGATGCCCATATTGTACAAACAAATTCTAGGGTCACCCCTGGTCCACCTTTGTGGCGATATCTCGAAACGGCGTCCACCTATGGAACTAAGGATTACTCCCTTTTAAAATACTCATTAACACCTTTCTTTTGATACCCATATTGTACAAACCAATTCTAGGGTCACCCCTGGTCCACCTTTATGGCGATATCTCGAAACTGCGTCCACCTATGGAACAAAGGATTACTCCCTTTTAAACTACTCATTAACACATTTCATTTGATACCCATATCGTACAAACGCATTCTAGAGTCACCCCTGGTCCACCTTTATGGCGATATCTCGAAAAGGCGACCACCTATACAACTACCACCACTCCCTTTTAAACCCCTCATTAATACCTTTAATTTGATAACCATATCGTACAAACAAATTCTAGGGTCACACCTGGTCTACCTTTATGGCGATATCTCGAAACGGCGTCCACCTGTGGAACTAAGCATCACTCCCTTTTAAAATACTCATTAACACCTTTCTTTTGATACCCATATTGTACAAACAAATTCTAGGGTCACCCCTGGTCCACCTTTATGGCGATATCTCGAAACGGCGTCCACCTATGGAACTAAGGATTACTCCGGTTTAAAATACTCATTAACACCTTTCATTTGATACCCATATCGTACAAACGCATTCTAGATTCACCCCTGGTACACCTTTATGGCGATATCTCGAAAAGGCGACCACCTATACAACTACCACCACTCCCGTTTAAAACCCTCCTTAATACCTTTAATTTGATATCCATATCGTACAAACAAATTCTAGGGTCACACCTGGTCCACCTTTATGGCGATAACTCGAAACGGCGTCCACCTGTGGAACTAAGCATCACTCACTTTTAAAATACTCATTAACACCTTTCTTTTGATACCCATGTTGTACAAACAAATTCTAGGGTCACCCCTGGTCCACCTTTATGGCAAAATCTCGAAACGGCGTCCACCTATGGAACTAATGATTACTCCCTTTTAAAATACTCATTAACACCTTTCTTTTGATACCCATATTGTACAAACAAATTCTAGGGTCACCCCTGGTTCACCTTTATGGCGATATCTCGAAACGGCGTCCACCTATGGAACTAAGGATTACTCCCTTTTAAAATACTCATTAGCACCTTTCATTTGATACCCATATCGTACAAACGCATTCTAGAGTCAACCCTGATCCACCTTTATGGCTATATCCCTAAATCGCGTCCACCTATGGCCCACTCCCTCATAAAATACTCTTTAACACCTTTCATTTGATACCTATATTGTACAAACAAATTCTAGAGTGAACCCTGATCCACCTTTATGGCGATATCCCTAAATGGCGTCCACCTATAGAACTATGGCCCACTCCATCATAAAATACTCTTTAATGCCTTTCATTTGAAACACATGTCATACAAAAACATTCCAGGGTTTCCCTCGGTTCATTTTCCTACATTGTTATTTTCCCTTATGTTGTCACCATAGCTCTCAACTGAGTATGTAATGTTCGGTTACACCCGAACTTAACCTTCCTTACTTGTTTTATTTTATTTATTTTTTGGTAAAAAGTGAATCCCTTACGGCAGCGTAATGCCATCGACGTGGATGAGATGAGTTGTAGATAAGGTCGCCGATGACTTGGTCGGTGACAATGTCAGGTTTCGCGAGGCGTAAAAACTGGAGAGATCGAGAGATAGTTGTGTATTTTATTACTTAGCTCATCGATGGATGGCCCGGGACCTGTAGTCATTATCCTCCATTCATCGGCGTAGGATAGAATGGTAACTCCTTCTGGTGGCGAAGGGAACTTCGATATGTAGAAGTTAAACAGAACCGAGGGTAGGACACCACCCTGTGGTACCCCTTGTTTAATTCTTCTGGGATTAGATGTTGCGTTCCTGAATTACAACAATGCTTGCCGACCAGACATATATTTTGCGATACACTTCGAGGCTCGAAATAATTCACTACGTTGTTCGAGAATCAGCAGAATCAACGATTTATAAGAAAATTTAAAAAAAGTAACATAAAGTTATAGTTATTGAAAAATCCATAAGAAAATTATTATTTTTATTTTCCTATTACTCAGAATTAGTTTTTGCATTAAACGTAAGTAAATAATGATCGTGGCGAAAGATAGTGACAAAACTATAGTATAACTATTAGTTATGACACGAGTACTGAGTGAGTAGTATCGATACTTTTCTAAAAAATACTCGAGTATTTCGTAGTCGATGCTTTTTTCCAAATACTGAGTAAAGTATCTATAATTTACCTCGCCGATACTTTACCAAGAGCCGATGGTCTGCATGTTGAAGATGAACAAAGTTCAGTCCATTAACACCACAACTTGAGCATAAATTGAGATTGTCAACGATGCGGTAAAAGCTCCGCGGTTAATTTAAACCGACTTTTAGATAATGGTGGAATGGGAGACGATTTCTGCATATAGAGTGGTACGCAGATCACAAGAAAGTAAAAATTACATATAAAAAACGCTCAAGAAATGCTCAAGAAAATTCCTTGTGCTAAATTTTCTTGAGGTAGTACGCAGTTTACAAGAAATTTAGTACGATGATTTACTACTATTTTTCCATCAAATTTGCATACGCCAACACCGGTTTCCGCAAGAAATATGTCAAATGCCATATATTTCTTGAAGAAAAAAGGTAAACAAACTGGAAAAATTAGGTAAGCACGTCGTTTTTTAATTTTTCTGCAATAAAATTATTATTTTATTTCAGAAATGGAAATAACGATAGCTGCAGCACCAAAATGCAAAAAGCGCATAGTGAATTTCACGGCGGAGGAGAAACGGGCACTTATGAGGGAAGTGAAAGAGTTGCCCATGATATGGGATATTTCTTATCCACTGCATTCCAACAAAAATGCAGTGGATCAGGTCTGGGTCCACGTAAGTAGCTCCCTTGGGAAAGAAGGTATGTTAATAAAACCTTATGTATGTATATAATACACAAATAAATTGGTAGTTATTTACTTTAGCTCAAAACTGTTAAACCACGTCCAAAAATATATGAAGGGGTGTCAAAAGACGCATTTCGTCTTTTATAAATAGACTAGCAGATCCGGCAGACGTTGTTCTGCCCTAAATTTGGTCTATCTGCATACATTTTTAAACCGTTTTTCCGTCTAACTCTGCCCTCGCCCCTCTACACTTTTTCCTAATCTTTGTATTCACTCATCTCTCTGTATTTTTCACTTCATCTATCTCCATCTTCGTCTCATTCTATCTCTTTCGCAGTCTCCTTCTCTCTTTTCTCTTCTCTCAAGTTTTTCTCATTCTTCTTAATATCTTATTACCAGTCCCAGAGGGTGGTATTTATTTTGTTCCAGTCCCATTCCGAGTCTTAATCCCAGTCCCACTCCGAGTCTCAGTCTCAGCCCCAGTACTAGTCCTAATCACAGTCCCAGTCCGTCTCTGGCCTACTTCGCGGAAAAAAGCATCGTAAATATTAATATAGGCAAATTTATATACCAAATATCAGGCAAATCGAATAGGACGTATGTAAATAGGTATGTGGGTATTATTAATTCATTTCTTTATTTCGGCTTTGCATGCATATTTATCAGTTTTGCCAGGTTGATGCGACTAACAGCCCTATTCTGTGCACTTGACAAATTCACCATCTTGCTTATTTGTCAAGTTTGATAATTTATCAAGTAATTGCTATTCTATGTAAAAAATAAAAAGCCTTTTCGCTGACAAATTGTCAATAAGTCAAACGCTCTTGATAATTTAATTTATACGGATAAACTTAAATTAGAATTCTGTTATTGTGCGATCGAGAGAAAATGGAAGATTTATTACTTTTGCTATTATTGTGGGAAGATCCTCTGGGGATTTTGGGGGTAATTTCAGGACGGTTTTGGTGTCTCCCTCGGGGTCATTTGGGGGACATTCCGGGATGGTTTTGGGGTTTCTATTGGGTGCTCCCGGGGTCATTTGGGGGTCGTTCCTGTATCATTTTGGGGACTCCATCGGGGTCATTTGGGGATCATTCCGGTACAGTTTTGGGGACTCCCTCGGGGTATTTGGGGGTCGTTCCGGGATGTTTATGGGGATTTTCTCGGGGTCGTTTAGGGGTAATTTTGGCATGGCTTTGGGGACTCCCGCGGGGTTATTTGGGGATCATTACGGGGAGGTTTTGGGGAGTCCTCGGGGTCATTTGGGGATCATTCCGGGACGGTTTTGGGGAATCCCGCGGGGCATTTGGGGGACATTCCGGGATGGTTTTGGGGACTCCATCTGGTCCTCCCGGCGTCATTTAGGGGTCGTTCCGGTATCTTTTTGGGGACTCTCCCGAGATAATTCCGGAATGGTTTTGGGGACTCCCTCGAGGTTATTTGGGGGTAATGTCCCCCAAATGACCCCCAGAGAGTCTCCAAAAAGATCTCGGAACGACCCCTAAATGACCCGATGGAGTCCCCAAAACCATCCCAGAATTCTCCCAATTGACTCCGAGGGAGTCCCTAAATCATCCCGGTACGACCCCAATTCACCCTGTGAAGACCCCGATGGAGTCGCCGAAACCACCCCGGAAAGACCCCGAGGGAGTCCCCTTAAACATCCCGGAAAGACCCCTAAATGACCCCGATGGAGTCCCCAAAATCATCCCGGAAGACACCCAAATTATCCCGAGAGTCCCCAAAAAATCCCACAATGAAAAAAATTCCATAATTCTATACCAAATACGAAAAAGGGATGAAATATGGTGAGGTAATTGGATTGGTTTATTGACGCGAAATATAACTTTAGAAAAAACTTTATAAAATGGTTGTGACACCTACCATATTAAGTAGAAGAAAATGAAAAAGTTCTGCAGGGCGAAATAAAAAACGCTTAAAATCTTGGCAGGTATTACATATATAAATAAATTAGCGTTATCCAAGATATGATATTCTGGGTCACCCTGGTCCACATTTTGGTCGATATATGGAAAACGCCTTCACATATACAACTACACCCCACTCCCTTTTAAAACTCTCATTAATACCTTTAATTTGGTACCCATATCGTACAAACACAATCTAGAGTCACCCCTGGTCCACCTTTATGGCGATATTTCGAAACGGCGTCCACCTATAGAACTAAGGCCCACTCCCTTTTAAAACACTCATAAACACCTTTCGTTTGATGCCCATATTGTACAAACAAATTCTAGGGTCACCCCTGGTCCACCTTTATGGCGATATCTCGAAAAGGTGACCACCTATACAACAACCACCACTCCCTTTTAAAACCCTCATTAATACCTTTAATTTGATACCCATATCGTACAAACACATTTTAGAGTCACCCCTGGTCCACCTTTATGGCGATATTTCGAAACGGCGTCCACCTGTGGAACTAAGCATCACTCCCTTTTAAAACACTCATTAACACCATTCATTTGATGCCCATATTGTACAAACAAATTCTAGGGTCACCCCTGGTCCACCTTTGTGGCGATATCTCGAAACGGCGTCCACCTATAGAACTAAGGCCCACTCCCGTTTAAAATACTCATTAACACCATTCGTTTGATGCCCATATTGTACAAACAAATTCTAGGGTCACACCTGGTCTACCTTTATGGCGATATCTCGAAACGGCGTCCACCTGTGGAACTAAGCATCACTCCCTTTTAAAATACTCATTAACACCATTCGTTTGATGCCCATATTGTACAAACAAATTCTAGGGTCACACCTGGTCTACCTTTATGGCGATATCTCGAAACGGCGTCCACCTGTGGAACTAAGCATCACTCCCTTTTAAAACACTCATTAACACCTTTCGTTTGATGCCCATATTGTACAAACGCATTCTAGAGTCACCCCCGGTCAACCTTTATGGCGTTATCTCGAAAAGGCGACCACCTATACAACAACCACCACTCCCTTTTAAAACCCTCATTAATACCTTTAATTTGATACCCATATCGTACAAACACATTCTAGAGTCACCCCTGGTCCACCTTTATGGCGATATTTCGAAACGGCGTCCACCTATAGAACTAAGGCCCACTCCCTTTTAAAATACTCATTAACACCATTCGTTTGATGCCCATATTGTACAAACAAATTCTAGGGTCACCCCTGGTCCACCTTTGTGGCGATATCTCGAAACGGCGTCCACCTATGGAACTAAGGATTACTCCCTTTTAAAATACTCATTAACACCTTTCTTTTGATACCCATATTGTACAAACAAATTCTAGGGTCACCCCTGGTCCACCTTTATGGCGATATCTCGAAACTGCGTCCACCTATGGAACAAAGGATTACTCCCTTTTAAAATACTCATTAACACATTTCATTTGATACCCATATCGTACAAACGCATTCTAGACTCACCCCTGGTCCACCTTTATGGCGATATCTCGAAAAGGCGACCACCTATACAACTACCACCACTCCCTTTTAAAACCCTCATTAATACCTTTAATTTGATAACCATATCGTACAAACAAATTCTATGGTCACACTTGGTCCACCTTTATGGCGATATCTCGAAACGGCGTCCACCTGTGGAACTAAGCATCACTCCCTTTTAAAATACTCATTAACACCTTTCTTTTGATACCCATATTGTACAAACAAATTCTAGGGTCACCCCTGGTCCACCTTTGTGGCAATATCTCGAAGCGGCGTCCACCTGTGGAACTAAGCATCAATCCCTTTTAAAAAACTCATTAACACCTTTCTTTTGATACCCATATTGTACAAACAAATTCTAGGGTCGCCCCTGGTCCACCTTTATGGCGATATCTCGAAACGGCGTCCACCTATGGAACTAAGGATTACTTCCTTTTAAAATACTCATTAACACCTTTCTTTTGATACCCATATTGTACAAACAAATTCTAGGGTCACCCCTGGTCCACCTTTATGACGATATCTCGAAACGGCGTCCACCTATGGAACTAAGGATTACTCCCTTTTAAAATACTCATTAGCACCTTTCATTTGATACCCATATCGTACAAACACATTCTAGAGTCAACCCTGATCCACCTTTATGGCTATATCCCTAAATGGCGTCCACCTATGGCCCACTCCCTCATAAAATACTCTTTAACACCTTTAATTTGATTCCTATATTGTACAAACAAATTCTAGAGTCAACCCTGATCCACCTTTATGGCGATATCCCTAAATGGCGTCCACCTATAGAACTATGGCCCACTCAATCATAAAATACTCTTTAATGCCTTTCATTTGATACACATGTCATACAAACACATTCCAGGGTTTCCCTCGGTTCATTTTCCTACATGGCTATTTTTCCTTATGTTGTCACCATAGCTCTCAACTGAGTATGTAATGTTCGGTTACACCCGAACTTAACCTTCCTTACTTGTTTAAATTTGGTTTCTGTAAAGGAAATTGCGATATTTTAAATGAAAATTAATAACTAATAATTAATAATTAAGCTGTGAGCCACTGAATATGAGTTTTTATCAGAATAAACCAAGTGTGTACTTATTTCTTTAACTGTATATAATCCAATTGACATTTTCTAAAATAGAGTTCGTTTTCACTGTGCATACATATATTAAAGAAATGAAGCACTGTTTTGCCAGGGGACTGACCCAGCGTTAGAATTAACAAAATCTTTCAGTACATTTCGTATATATTTCCCATAATCAGAGCCTCTTCCTCGGTAGGCACCTAGTTCACCTAACGAGCTTTCTTCTTGAACTCTTTGCCACTGTTCTGCTTCCCAATTCCCGTCGCTGGTCCCCAATTCAGAGAACATAGCTGGATTATACGTTTGCCGACACTTATTTAAAAGGAAGATATGCAGCAGGCAACATGCTGAAACAACAAATTGTGTACGATCAGGATGGCAAAATAAAACTTTCCTCAGGCAAAGCCACCTGGAACTCAAAATTCCAAACGCATTTTCAATGCAGCGTCTTGCCCTGCTCAACCTATAATTAAAAATCATTTCTAGAAGTAGAAAGGGGTTTGCCACCATTTGGTTTTATAATTCGCTTGCATAGTGGAAATGCGTCATCGCCAGCAATGAAATGCGGTATTTTTTTCCATCGACGAAGGTGTCCGGAAAAAGTTACACTCATCATTAAGGACAATTGAGCCAAACTTCGAATTTTTAACCACGTTGGAGTCATCTTCACTTCCATAAGCGCCAACATCGATGTTAGTCAATTTATAATTCGCATCGCATGTAGCCATTAATATAATTGAATGGAAACCCTGCAATTAAATAAATTAAAATCGTTTATTATTTTTGGTTAAATATGCAAATCTGAGGTAGTTTAGCATAAGCAATTATACTAGTCCTTCCAATGCTAAGGTTTAAACTACGATAGGGACATATTCATAAGCAATATTAAGAAGGTACTTTAAATTAGTTGCAGCTTTTTTGACACATAGCCCATTGCAAATTATGTCAAAAAGCTATTACTTACTTCAAGTACCTTATTAATTCTGACTATGAATATGACCCAAAGTCTTTTATAGTGATTCGGAATGATACTATTCCATTGGAGAATTCTAAATGTGTTAACTCTACCACTCAAAAAATGAAATGTATTAATCTTTTACACCAATATTGAAACGTGATAGTTCTTATTAGGATTACCTATATGTATGTGCAAAAACTTACTTTATAATTATAGAATAAGCTTCCAGAATTTGGTGGTGCTTTTATAGCGACATGTTTCCCATCAATGGCACCAACGCAGTTTGGGAAATTCCACTGCCTTTGAAAACCGTCAGCTTCCTGCTTCAGGGCACAGCAAATCGCCTTGCATACATCGGAAACGATTTTTCCAATATGCTGTTTGCTAATGCGGCAACAAGAGGCGACATGACGCTGTAAAGTTCCAGCAGCCATGTGATTATGTGCAAAAATCGATTACTTATACGAATATAAACCGGCTGTGGTTTAAGTCACTCCTTTTTTGGTGATGTTCCACGTATTTTGTTCAAATTCCTTTACATGGCACTAAAAATGTGCATGAGTACATATGCACGTTTACTTGGCTGAGCTAAGCTATTAGCCGTGTAACAGAAATTTTCACAAGCGAGAACAAAGTGTTGACGGAGCGTGGCAAATTGAGTTTTTATGAATTATTAGTGGCCATTATTTAATAACGTTTAAGGCTCAAGCAAACATTTGTTTAGATTTAATATTGCTTAGTTAAGTTTATGCGAATCTTAAGTGAAAGTGAAGTTTTGAAAAGCAAATTGAACATCATGGTTGAGACTGATTCAGTTTGGGTACACTGGCAGTGTAAAGCTCTATCTGAGGAAAGTAAAATCGACACCAGCCTGTTGGAATAACCAAATCCTTGTGTTAGTGGCGAGGATTTGCTACGTTTGAAACGTTTGAATCTCTTCGAATCATGTATGCTGCAAATAAGTGATCGCAATTATTTGAAATTTTCAAAGTTTGATACTTACATAAAAAGTCACAATGGGAGAAAGAACAAGAAACTAAATTTAAAGTTGCGCTGGCAAAAAATGCTAAAGTCGGGGTATAATTGTACAGCTCAAAATGTAAGTAGTCCAAATATTGCGAGTAATACGAATAGTGCACATAATATGGGAAAAACTAAAAGGAACTTCAGCTTTACTGATGTCGATTCAAAACAATAAGACCCAAAAGGTCCACACTAGAAGCAGATAACCTAAGTAGCTCTAATAGCAAAGATAAACCCACGACATCACATGAACCCCTAACCGAATACAGTGCATCAAATTTGCTAAATAGAAAAATGTCTAAATCAACCGCCGAACCAGAATGGGTCACAGATGATGAAGTTGATGATTGCCTCAATGATGAGCTGCATGAGGATGATGTCAGCACCACAACTTGTTCAAGCTCATCGCCACATCACAGTCCAAAACATAGTAAACGTCGACTGCTAGTGAAGAAATAAGGCGTCTGTTAAAAACGTTCGGGGAAAATTCTACTCAATACTTAGTAGGGCAAATATTGGTTACATTTTTATAAAAAACTATAGTTCTGCAAATAAATCACAGCAAAAATAACAATGAGCGAAGACTACTTAAGTCAACCACTATCGCTGGGCCTATCTACCGCAGATGAAACACGGCCAAACCGATCGAGTGCGACATCAGCAACAACGGCGTTCGGCACACCAATATCACCATATTTAAACTACGACCCGCGTTTCCTTCAACAGCAACAACCTGAATTTATATTTCCTGAGGGTGCAAATAAACAACGTGGACGTTTCGAATTGGCATTCTCACAGATTGGAAGCTCAGTAATGATTGGTGCGGGGGTAGGTGGTTTTGCTGGATTATACAATGGCCTACAAGTAACATCAGCATTAAAACAGACGGGCAAACTTCGGCGGACGCAATTGCTTAACCATATAATGAAACAAGGCTCAGGCACTGCAAATACACTGGGGACACTTGCTGTTATGTATTCAGCTTTTGGTGTGCTATTGCAAAATGTACGTGGTGAAGATGATGATATCAATACGCTCATTGCAGGCACAGCGACTGGTTTACTATACAAATCGACTGCTGGTTTGCGGAAATGTGCAATCGGTGGTGGTGTGGGGCTTGGCATTACGACGCTTTATTGCCTCTTCCAATTAAAGCGAACGAATGCAGGTGGTTCGGGTCTGAAATTCCTGTAATTCCATACACAAAATGCTGTGCAAAATTGGACTGGTAGACATTATATAATGATTTGACTACAATATTTTGTATGCATGTAAGTTAATTTCTTGGTTGCGCGTAGTAGTGACTTAGGTATTTAGTATGTAACTCCAATTTTTTCGTCCAGATTGGATGGAATGGATTTGCGTTATATTGCTCTATATGTAACGCACTCGAACGTACTACATAGCAAATCTAAGTTCTAAGTAGCGCTCGTTTTGTAATTTTTATTTTTTACCTTTATTAGTTAACATTAGTAAACATAATATTTTTGTTTTACAGGGGATCGTGCTTAGTACAATATTCCTGCAGCCAAGTTTGGAGATGCCAAAAACTTCTTATTCGGAGCATGAATTTTGGGTATGTGATTTAAGATTTATTATAGTAGTTTAACTTACATAAAGGTAGTTTGGGAAATTAGTGGTTGCTGTAGATGAAAGCATGTTACAAGCCCCTACAGGTGGGGTCGTTTGCGGCACATATATGTTTTCCTTCCACAAGATTCCCAAGTTCTCAATAGTGTGTAAAGTTAAGGGTTTGAATAAAAATATTCAATGGAGATATAAAGGTATTTGTTTAAACTCAGGGTTCGGATAGTGTTTGTGATATAATTTGGTTTCACTAATTGTTCTTTTCCTCAAATGGGTGCCTGGAATTTTGAAATTCTCAAACATTTCATAAATTCTTGAATTATTTCCACAACTAGAATCACCAGTGTGGAAGGTCCAGAATGCATTCTTGCGTCTTCGAAATTAAAGCCCTTCCCTTTCTTGAATTCATATGGACAAAATCTACCTGCACAAGTGTGACAGATTGGAGAGCAAATGTTTGAGAATGTATCTCTAAATTTCATTTGAGTACGACGAATTGGACCCAAGAATTTTTCCAAGGTTGGGAATGAGGACTAATTCCAATCTTCGGCAGAAGGCCACAAATTTGAATGTGATTACATTGCCTTTGGCTTCATTTTGTCTGACAATTCATTTACAATTTTTTTTGTGTTATTGATAAACATGGCTTAGTTTCTCTAATGGGGTGCTGTCTTTGAGCAGTGAACTGTGTTTTTTTTTTTTTCGTGTGGGTTTCTGGTTTTATATTTGAAAAAGGAAAAAAAGGGGGAGGGGGGGTGGTTGGTGTTCCAAGGTTATATGTTTGGGGTCTGGGTCGTGGGTTCGGTTACGGCTCCCTAGATCCCTGATCCTCTTCGCTGGATGGGAGTAGCACTAGTTTAGTGAGGGGTCTTGTGACCTTTCCCTTTGCCGTCATGAGATCCACTACTCTTACTCGTCCATCCGATCCCGGATGGAGGTTGATAACCCTCCCGAGCCTCCACTCATTAGGTTGTAGGTTGTCTTCTTTTATGACAACTAGATCGTCAAGCTTCATGTTTGCTTTAGGTTGGCGCCATTTATTCCTTTTTTGGAGTTCGACGAGGTATTCCGTCTTCCATCGTCGACAAAAGGTGTGGTGTAGGGCTTTTAGTCGCTGTCATCGATTAATAATTGATGCGGGGTTTTCGTTCGCGTCTGGCTCCGGGGGTGCTAATAGGTGTCCCCCTATTAAAAAGTGCCCCGGGGTTAGTGGTTCTAGGTCGGACGGTTGATTGGAAGAGGGCGTTAGGGGGCCGGAGTTGAGGCAGGATTCTATCCTGCAAAGCAGGGTAGAAAATTCCTCAAAAGTGTATTTAAGGTTGGATGCTACCCTTTTGAAGTGATATTTAAAACTTTTGACTCCCGCTTCCCACAATCCCCCCATATGAGGAGCAGACGCAGGAATAAAATGCCAGTTCAGGTTTTGGTATGTATAGGTTGTTACTACCTCGGCGCGTGAGTCAGCCATGAAGGTTTTGAACTCCGCCCTGAGGGCTCTGGATGCCCCGACAAAATTGGTTCCGTTGTCGGAATACACATTCTTCGGGCAGCCTCGTCGCGCGACGAATCTGGCAAAAGCCGCCAAGAATGACCGGGTGCTCAGATCCGTAGTCGCTTCCAAGTAGATGGCCTTAGTGGAGAAACACACAAAGAGGCAGACATATCCCTTGGACACGCGACAGCCTCGCCCTTGATAATTCTTTATCTCAAAGGGGCCGGCAAAATCTACCCCGGTGTTAGTGAATGCCCGGGTATAGGTGGTTCGTTCGGTCGGTAGAATGCCCATCAATTGTTGTTTGCGCCTGTTTCCTATGCACTGCGCATACCTTGCACTTGTGAATTTCTGATCGTATCATATTTTTCACGCGAGGTATCCAGTACTGTGTGCGGATCAGGCGCAGCATAAGCTGATTTCCCCCATGTAACGAGATTTTATGGACAAATCGTGTGATGAGACGAGACAGTCCACTGTGATAAGGCAGAATTATGGGGTGGCGTTCGTTATACGAGAGGTCCTTGGACGCCTCGAGCCGCCCCCCGACTCTGATTGTCTCGTCCTCAGCGAGAAATGGGTGCAAGGGTTGTAAATCACTCTTTGGCTTGATTGAGCCTTTTTCTTTGAGTGTTCTGTACTCCTCCGCATAAGGGCTTCGTTGAGCATTGACGATCAGTCGACACATCGTTGCTTTAATCTCGATGGGTGAAATCGTCAGTGATGTTTCATTGAAGGAGGTTTTCAGATGAGTCCTTTTGTAGAACCGTAGAACATAGGACACAACTCTTAAAGCCCGGGAAAGGTCGGAAAACCTGTCTACAATATCTTCGTCTTTTCGGTTAAGCGAGGTTGTGTGGACTTGTAACCTTTTTTCTTCCATGGTTGTGGTGTAGCTTATTTCCTGGTTTGGCCATTCTTTGCCATCTTGCTGCAGCCAAGATGGGCCTTCCCACCACAAGGAATTGTTCACTAGTTCTTGCGCTAAAAGCCCTCTACTGGCTAAGTCTGCAGGGTTGGACGCTGAGTCCACATGACGCCAGTCCGTGTTCCCAACTTGGTCTATTATCTTTGTCACACGGTGGACCACGAAGGTTGACCATGAACACGGAGGTTTCCGTAACCAAGCTAAGACAATAGTTGAGTCAGTCCATAATAAGGTTTTATGTTTGCCTAAATTAAGGTTCTTGTTGATAGACTCTAGGGTTTCTGAAAGGAGAACGGCTCCACAAAGTTCTAGTCTTGGTAAGGAGATAGCTTTACTGGCGCGACTCTTGATTTGGCTAACAACAGGCTTACAAATATTTGCTCATTAATATTGACGCGCAGGTAGACGGTGGCTGCGTATGCTTTTTCTGACGCGTCACAGAATCCGTGGATCTCCACTGTGGCTGTTGGTGAAAAGTGTACCCAGCGTGGGATCTTATTTTTTTCTATGTGCTGGTAACTTTCAATGAAACTTTGCCACCGATCCAGCGAGACTGGCGACACGGTTTCATCCCAGCCTGTTCCCTCTAACCAGATGCCTTGCATCAACATTTTGGCGGTAACCACGAATGGTGCCAGCCACCCTAATGGGTCAAATAATTTTGCTATCGCCGACAGAATTTTCCGTTTTGTAAAGCTAGACTGTTCCTCTATGGTTTTCGTTTTGAAGTAAAAGGTATCTGAGTGGGCGTTCCACCTGATGCCAAGTGCTTTAACCATACTGGTATCCTCGAAGTCCAGGAAATCTTCGTTTAGGAGGTCAGCCTTTGGTAGGCCTTTAAGTAGTTTGTTCGAATTGGCGGTCCATTTCCTCAGCGAGAATCCTGCTGTCCCCAGGGCTGTAGTTATTTGATCCCTTGCTTTAATGCGTCGGTAATAGTGTGGCCTCCTGCTCGCACTTCGTCAACGTATACTGCATTTCGTAGTATATCTGATGCTATAGGGTAACTGTGTTCCACGTCGTCCGCTAACTGGAGCAGTGTTCGTATTGCCAGGTACGGTGCACAGTTAACTCCGAAGGTGACCGTTTTCAACTCATATAGTTGTATTGGCTGCGTACTTTCTGTTCGGAATACAATCCGTTGATACTTAGTGTGATCATCGTGTAACAGAATCTGTCTGTACATTTTTTCTATGTCGCTATTGAAGACATATTTGAAGAAACGCCACCCTAATATGAGAATGGTTAAATCATTCTGTAGAACTGGCCCCGGATGGAGGATGTCGTTGAGGCTGACTCCGTTCGCAGTTGATGATGACGCATTGAACACCACTCTCACTTTGGTTGTTGTGCTTTCTTCCTTTTTGACGGCATGATGTGGTAAAAAATAGGTATCACAGTCTTCAGCGGGGATGTGTGTTGGTACCCGGGATATATGCCCCAAGGTTTCATACTCTGCTAAGACCCTGTTGTATTCTGACTGTAATGGTGGGTCTTTAGCTAAACGCGTTTCCATTCGGAAAAATTGTGAACACGCAATTTTTAATGAGGGACCTAATTGTTTTTATTTTGGAAATTCCTGTTTAAAAAGGCAAGGATACAATATATTTACCCTTATCATTTCGAATCGTTGTGTTCTTATACAATTCTTCACAATACTTGTCATCATGGTTGTACGTTTTGACCTTGGGGACTTCCTCTGTTTCCCAAAATGATCGTAGCTCTCTGTCTAATTGCACTTCACTGACAAAGGACACATATTTCTCGCTGGGTGAGATTGTTTCGGTTTGGCCGGTCAATATCCAGCCGAATACCGTCTCTTGGGATAGCAGTGTTCCTAACACGTCTTTCTTTATTCCCCCTAACATCACCTGTGCATAAATGTCGCCTCCTAATATCAGGTCGACTTGCTCATTGACAAAAAAAACGTTTGTCAGCTAATACTAAGTTCGGGAAGGCCTGCATGGCCATGGCATCCACCTTGCATGTTGGTAGATTGTCAGTTAATTGCGGCAGCACAAGCGCGGTGGTAGCAATATTTATTGTCGGATCAATTGGAGACCGCAGTTGTATATGACACGCCTCCTTTACTTGTGCTGACACTTGATTGGTGATGCCTGACACATGTGCAGACATCCGCTGAGATGGCAAGTTTATGCGACGTTTAAGTCTTTCAGTTATGAAAGTACATTCTGACCCCGAATATATAAGTGCCCGCGCGGAGAAGTTGGTGTTGTTGTGGAATATATTGATGCGGGCCGTACCTAGTAAAACCCCTTTACTTGTGTTTGTAAAGCAGGCCTTGAAGTGGTTATTTCCATTGCTTTGGTTATTTCCAGTGCTTTGGTTATTGGAATAGGTGCGCCTCTGTTGCGATTGGGCAGATGGGCCAGGGTTGGTATTATTGTTGTTTGCGTTTTGGTTGGTGTCCGTTGCCTGAATATGTAGGAGCGTATTGTGTCTTTGCTTGCAGGTGGCGCCAATTGTAGGAGCTTGAACACCTAGACACAGTATGTCCTGAGGATAGGCAGTTAATACACCCTTTCTTGTTTTTAATGAAGGTGATTCTATCGGAAACCGACAATGTGCGGAACCGTTGGCAATGTTGTAGTTTGTGCTCAGTGGATTTACACATCTTGCACGCACCTTTGGTTACACTCGTCTTAAAGGCTTTCGGGTTCTTGGTTTCCAGGCTATCCTCAGTTATGCCAGAGACTGTCTCAAGTGTCTGGAAACGGTTCTGTAAAAATTTATCCATGTCTTCCCACTTGGATATTTCTGTTTTATTTTGAACCGTTTGCTCCCATAAGGCTAGTGTGCTTTTTGGTAATTTCGTTGAGCACAAATAAGTTATAATCGCATCCCAATTGGACACGTCGATTTGATGTGTCTTTAAGGATGCGATACAGTTGTTGATGTCTCGCTGCAGGTTTTTAATTGAAGTGCCGCATTCCTTTTCAACCGCCTCTAAGCTGAACAACATTTTCAGCTGAGTGTTCACTAGTATGCGTTTGTTTTCGTATCTGTCTACCAGATTTTGCCACGCTATACCGAAACCTTCGTTTGTGAGTGGGCACTTTTGCACTATCTCTTTAGCCTCACCCTGGGTCTTTTGTATCAAGTGGTACAATCTCTCTACCGGGGTGAGTCGCTTATTTAAAATATATATGGCCGTAAAGAGGTCTCTGAATGTAGGCCAGGATAAGTAATCTCCCTTGAACACATCAGTGTCACACGGAGGTAGACGCATATTTGTATCCCTTTCGTGCTGTTCTTCGGGCTTAGGGTCGGGTTTGTTGAATGTGGCCTGTCGCGTTGATATGTTTGACATGCAATGCAAGTAGACTGCATAAGCACTTTTGTGTTTTATCTTAACAGCTGATATATTTTTTCCCTCTAGAGTGTCCCCAGCTAATATCTCATCATGGGCTGTTTTTACTTTTTTCCACTTTGCGTTTAACTCTTCTTGCTGGATAGCCAGAGTATACTTGGTATGCTCGGAGTCGGGTGTGGAGTTGAAGTCAGCTTCAAACTCTATGACTTTATCAGCCACGCTGATGTAACTTTCCATCGCTTTCGTCATGGTATCAGTACTGAGATTAAGGGCAAAATGGGTCTAACTTGTTAATAGGGTAGTTCACGAAGGCACGTTCAGCTTAAGATAGGACGATGTAGCTAGTGGGTATATGCCCAATATAATGGATTGCCGCCAAGGGGGTAAACACGGAAATTTTTCTCTGTGTATATTGCCTTTAATAATTTTTTTTTTTTCTCAGCTGATTGTGCTTTTATGCGAACACTCTTGTCGCCCAACTCACCGCAGTGTTAGTGTTGTGTATACAAGAAAATATGGTTAAGTGACTTTGATTTAATGGTAGTAACGCTGGTTTACGTCAGAACCTAAAGAATTGGTTCAATTTATTACACTTAAGTGTTTAGTGTTTCTAAAATATTGGCAGTGACTTGTGATAAAGTGCGTTAAAGTGTTGTTGCAAAGAAATTGCCACACTACATTGAAAAAGTGGGGTTATGTTGAATTTGTGCAGATGGCTGCAATATTACTCGAAAATATGCGCTACAGCAAACAAAATACTAAATCAAAAGACTTTAAGTAAATCTGTGTGACTTAATTGCCACACATACGTAGAATTATCTGGTTTTTATTTAATAAAATCGCGATATTGGTACGCCGAGAAGTTAGTATAAGTAAATTCCCTACTTGTGCAAAAAACAAACAAAAAAATTGAACTCAAACCACGTACCTTTGTGACTTTGTTTGACCGCTCGTTTTTGTTTGCTGGTGTAATGCTTGTCGCTTTTGAAACGCTCAGGTGGTGCTAACTGCTAACTTTTGAAACGCTTTTGTGTGGTGCTGCTAACGGCTAGCTTTTGAAACGCTTTTGGTTATATTGATGATTACTTTTGAAACGCTCAGGTGGTGCCAACTCCTAACTTTTGAAACGCTTTTGTGTGGTTATATTGATGGCTACTTTTGAAACGCTCAGGTGGGCTGTGTTTATCCAGTCGGTCGCTGGTATTCAATCGTGTCTGTAATTATTCCGGCGTAGTAGGACCATGAAAAAACCTCTTGGGGCTTTGATAGCTCAAGTGAGTTCCCAAGGGGTTTTTGCGCTCGTTGAAAAAAGATAAAAAAAGGAAAAGAACACACCGCAGATTAAATTCAAGTATTTAACAATTTAATTACTTTTAGTTCAAAGCTAACTCACAATATATATATACAAAAGCTAATTCACACTTTAGTTAATTATATACAGGTTAGGTTATACAAATTAAAAAGAAAATCTTACCTATGACAGGGCTGATGGCTGCAGTTGGCACGGAGGTTTCCAAAAAAGAAGTGAAAGAGTTTCTTTCTTGTAAAACGCGTTCACCCTTCAATTCCGTCGAAAGGCGGTTTTGAGGGGTAATAGAACGAAAGTTAAATTGGAAAGTTAAATTGGAAAGTCGCGCACCAACACGTACACATACGCCTGCACGGACATATATATAGGCGTTGGTGTTAGTGCGCGAAAGTAGATAGAAGCAAACACAAATAGTTTACATTAGGCTGGGTCACTATTGGCAGTGCTCATTCTTGGGTTTAGCTTGGTGGCCTAAACAGCCGGATTCCCATGACATGCTGATTGGAATCTTGTTGCATTCCAACAGGAAGATTGGAATCCACTGCATTCCGAAATCATGCTGAGCGGAATATGATGCATTCCGCCAGTATAAGATTTCGGTATAAGATCCTATTTCTGCTCATATTTCTTATTATTATTATATTCCGAAATTAAAGAGTAATGTTCATTAATATATCTTTGTTTGTAATATAACACTTTTGAAATCTCGATATATCTTAAATTTTATTTTTTGAGTTGTATATTCATATATCTTTTATATTATGCAGTCGACCATAGTTTGTCGTCGACTTTAAATAATAAATAAATACCAAATCATTCCCGAGATGGTCGGCATAGGACCATCAACATCGATAACACTCCCGGCCTCCGGGGAGTGTTCTTATCGCTGCAACAACAACAAAAACTGGTTCCTTCCTTCTCCGTTATATAGATGGTAATTTATTGAGGATTGCACTGCGACCATATGAATTTGAGCTAATTTGTCAATTTTCAAGTAATTTTTCAACCCGACTAAGACTAGTATATTAACTAGTAGGATGCTGATGCAAATATCGACTACTATGTCAACCGGTGTTGCAATGATGCATAGACTAAGTAGTATGTCAACTGGTATGTTGATTTCGAATAAACTTACTTGTATGTCAATTGGTAAGATATTGATGTATATAATAACTAGTATGCCAACTGGTATAATGCTGGCGCAAAGGCTGACTAGTACGGTAATTGGTATGACTCTAATAGGTATGCTGACTAGTATGGCATCTGGTACGATGTTGGTGTATATAATGACTAGTTTGTCAGTTGGTATGATGCTGATGCAGAGACTGGCAGTTGATACTTCCTAGGACATCGCCGTGTTAAAAATGGGTGTATAACTTAATCCCGACTTACAAAATCCCGAAACACATAATCCCGACACGACCAAATCCCGAGATCTCATAATTCCGATACGACCAAATCCCGACAAAAATCCCGGCAACATGTAAATTGGGGACTTTAACATTTTTTATATATTTTTTCAGTATTTTAGAATAAGCTGGATTATAAGTTTTCATTCAGTGATAAGACGATGCCATTTTGGGCACCCCATTTGCGTAGGCTAACTTCGGCCGCGACTCATAAAAATAATCCTTAGCCGATCCAATCCGGTTACGCGATCCACAATATATCTTCGCAGAACAATTTACTGCGTAGGCGGCCTTTGGTCGCGCTTCAAAAAATAACCCTTAGCCGATCCAACGGCTGCTACGCGTTCCACAGTATGTCTGCGCAGAACACTTATCTGCGTAGGCGGCCTTCGGCCACGCTTCATAAAAATAATCATTAGCCGATCCAACACCGGCTGCGCCATGCACAGTAATTCTGCGTAGAATACCTATCTGCATAGGCGGCCTTCGGCCGCGCTTATAAAAAATAACCCTGGGCTACGCCATGCCAAGTCCGTGTGTGTGGTGATGTTCTTCTGCGTAGTACACCCTTCTGCGTAGGCCGCACTTTAAAAGAATAACACTTAGCCGATCCAACACCGGCTACGCGATCCACAGTATTTCTTATATTATTTACTACATATATGTATTTGCATTATTAAGTTTTCTCTTAATTAATTTTCTCATGTACGATAATCTGAATAAAATTTAGAAATAATAATAATTTTATAATATTCTATTATTCTTCTAACAATTTTAACTAAAATCTGTTTAATAACGACATTTTAGTAAATTTGTCTGGATTATGTGCTGTCGAGATTTTGAGTTGTCGGGATATTGTGTTGTCGGGATTTCGTTATGTCGGGATTTTGTTATGTCCGGATTGTCTCTTGTCGGGATTTCTGAAAATTGTCGGGATTATGAGTTGTCGGGATTTTGAAAGTCGGGATTATGAGGTGCACCCGTTAAAAATACCAGTTGTTAATATGGAAAAATTACAGAACTCATTTTAGTTAGAATTTTTGGGAAACTAGTATACAAATAGTTGGTTTGACTGCAGGGTATGTATGATCCTGCTAGTCCTTAAGTTAATGCTACATGAGGGTGTAGCTGGTTTTCATATGTATGTATAATACTGTAAATGAAAAATGAAAATATTTCAGTTTGCATACATGTTTATATATAAATATGTATGTATGTTTTTATGATTAATTATTCAATCTATATATAATTATTAAAATAATTCATTGCTTAGAAAATAAATCTATGTACATATGAGGGAAAAATGTATGTTGTGAGGATTTAAAAAGTCCTCAACTTTTGGGTACCACACAAATTGCAATTTCGATACACCACTCAATCTAAGTTGATAAGAAAACAAATTATTAAGCACATATGTAAACCGCTTTGTTACGCTTGTGAAATTACATAAACTACAGATATACATGTGGAGTTGGATTGCCGTACAAGAAGTGGCCGGCAATATAACTCTGACATAAAATCACAAACCCTTATACTGTTTTCACACAGAAACTTAATGATCTCATTTCACCTTCTAATGAAATCGTAAATTGTTTGCTTTCACACAGAAGTAACTGCCCGAATATAAATATAATATATATATATATATATATATAAATAAAAATATATAAATATAAAGATGAAATTTCAAGCGAATAAAATGACAATGCTATATGACAGACAATCATGGCGGAACGATACAAGGTGGCAGCATGGTGACATACCTACATACATAAATAAGAATTCCATGTACTTTGTTTTTGTAAATTCGATGGACAAATGTCAAAATCGTACTGCGCCGGAAGTTGATGTATCAAATCACATAAAAAAAGGTTATAATCAGCTGTTCGATGCGGCCACCTTGTATCGTTCCGCCATGCAGACAATGACATTTACTTTGACAAATGACATTTTTAAGCACTGAACACACCATAAACTGAGAAACTGGACGCTCCTAACAGAGGTGCATTGTGCTTTTGACTTCATTAGGCATTCGATTAGCTACTAATGAAATAATTATAGATTCGAATTTTGTAAGGAAGATTGAGCTCAATAAGCGTCTTAATGTAGAAAACTGCCTTTATTATTCAATAAGCCGTCTGTGTGAAAACAGTATTAAACTGATCGAGCCTGACGAAAAATGGACAAGAAAATCAAGTAAAACTTCAGTTAATTTAAGTTACGTCGCGTCACTTGAACAGAAAGTTTGTCCAATCATTTCCAGTGAAAGTACTTACATATATTAATGAAAAGCTATATACTAAATCTAACTAACTTTAAGAACTATTACATAATAAAACTGATCACACGGTCAAGAGAATCGCTTTGTGTAACTTATTCTGGTAGCGTACGTGGTTACATTTGTTTGATATAAATGGCCGCCCCTAGGTCGAACCCTACAAGTGGTGTCAGAAGTGCTCATAAATATGCACCTACAAAGTGGCGATTATCTAACTACAGTTAACTACAATTATTAATTATAAACAAAGTGCCACAAAATATTAGGCGCATATAAAACTGCCAAATTAAATATTCCTTTAAGCTGTAATAAACAACATAAGGAAATTGGAAGAAAGTGCGTGACTTTTGATGTTATATGCAAGCTGTAAATAACGCCGAAGTATATATATAATGCTGAGATAACGGCGGAATTTTAAAAATTCGACTCTCACAAGCAACGAGAGGCGCATTTGAAGCTCAAAAAAATTTGCTTTATGGTTACCTAGCAACGTGTAGTTGTGTGCGTATCGGGCGATGTCGTGCTCAAACGTATTTATTGTCGGCTTCGCGTTGATGAAAATCAAAATTTTTAGAGTTTTTCGCTTGACAGTTGGTCTATTTGATCGTGGCCGATGTGGTTGACAAGCATTAATGTGTTAGTTTTGCGAGAACGTGCAATGAGCAAGATCGCGGAAGAAAACGATTTTACGTTGCGGTTTATTGAAACCTACGAATGCAGACTGCAGTTCACTGGAATGATTTACAGAAGTTTATATATACCAAACAGCTGCTGAAAGGAGCGGCTAAAATGTTTGTTCGAAGTCAACATGGTGTTTGAGATTGGATCTCTTTGAAACAGGCACTAAAATCAGAGTTTGGCATTGTAGTGTCTTCCATTGAAGTGCATCGTATGCTCAGGAGCCGGCGTAAGCGACAGAACGAAAGCTATCGCGAATACCTTTACACTTTATAAAGTGAAGCATATTCCAACCGAGATGAAAAAAATAACGAATTTTCAATGCAAATGGCGCTTGGTGCTTTCTGCTTGTGTGGTGGCCGGGTAAGCGACGATCACCCGAAACGCACACAACTGCACGTTGCTATGGTAACCATCAAGCGAATTTTGTGCGTTGCCCGGCAGCTTAAATAACGCCGAAGTATATAACGCTGAGATAACGACGGAATTTTAGAAATCGACTCGCACAAGCGACGAGAGATGCATTTGAAGCTATATAGTGAACGAAACTCGAAAGAGAAAAACAATGTTTATACATTGAATAATGAAATAAATGAAAAAGTCGGATGGATTTTTGAGAACCTTAAGGTAAAAGGTACAATATTTTCTGCCCTTATCGATACTGGATGTGATCATTGTCTAATTCGTCGTGATATTTTGTTGTTGTTTGATAGTGAAATCGAATTAAGAAAGGACAAAAGAGGCGTTGCAAATGCTAAACTTATGACCATGGTGGTGGTAGACAATATTGACCTTGAAGTGGTTTTTCATGTGGTCAGGGAATGTGACACGCGTTATTCAGCAGCAATCGGTGTCAGCGTGCTAAAGGTTGTTGATTTAGTTGTGTCGGAGGGTTCAGTGGAGTTTAGGGCGAAAATCACTGCGACTGCAGAAAGTCAAATAGAGGGGAAAAGCGCAGTTGACGCCATGGAAGAGAATCGTGTAACTCCAGATAAAGTTGGGAATGTGGATATGGGGCTGTTGAGGAAGAGTTTAAAAGGTTGTGCCAAGTGGCAGTAGCTGAAGAAGCGAAAGATAACGTAGACTTATCCCACCTTAAGCCTTTAGAAGCAAAAGCAGTAGGGGCACTAGTTAACAACTATGCATCATTAAGAAGCAAGGAATCGCCGGTTGAAATGAAAATTGTCTTGAATTACGATAATCCTGTTTACCAAGTGCCCAGACGTTTATCGTATGCCGACAAGAAAGTAATGAAGGAACAAGAACAAATAGCGAAATGATTCCATGAGGGTGTTATTCAGCCCAGTACATCAGAATACGCATCGCCAATAGTGCTTGTCGCGAAAAAAGATAGAACGAAAAGGCTTTGCTGTGGTTATAGGCGAATAAACAACAAGATTATGAGGGACAATTTTCCAATGCCGTTGCTAGACGATTTCATTGAAAGGCTAGAAGGAAGTAAGGTCTTTACGACACTAGATTTGCGAATGGGTTCTTCCATGTACCGGTGGAAGAAAATTCCAGAAAATACACTGCGTTTGTTACACATAACGGGCACTACGAGTTTCGGTATGTTCTTTTCGGGATATCGAATTCACCTGCAGTGTTTTCGAATTATATTTCTGTAGTTTTTAAAGATATGGTGGAAAACGGCACGGTCATAACTTACATGCACGATCTTGTTATTCCCGCTAAAGACGTAAATGAGGGTATACTTATGTTAGAGCGCTTGCTAAAGCGAGCAGCCGATTATAACTTGCGAATAAAATGGAGTAAATGCCAATTTCTTAAAAGCAGAATAGACTTTTTGGGATATGTCGTTGAAAATGGCACTATAAAACCGTTAGGAGAGAAAACCAGAGCAATTGAAATTGTCCCCTTCCCCAGGATCGGAAAGCCGTACAACGTTTTCTCGGGTTAACTTCTTACTTCAGACGATTTATTGAGAACTACGAAACTGTCGCAAAACCTCTGTCAGAACTTTTGCGAAAGGATGCTAATTTTTTACTTGCAGCAGACCAATTAGCAGATTTTCAGCAGTTGAAAAGAGCATTGGTGAATGCTCCTGTTCTTCGATTATACAACCCGAGAGTTGACAGAGGTGCACACGGATGCATCTATACACGGATACGGTGGTGTTCTTCTTCAAAGGAACTCGGAAGATCAATGTTTCCACCAAATACAGTATATGAGCCGGAAGACAACTCTAGCGGAAGAAAATTATCATTCTTATGAGCTGGAGGTACTTGCGATCGTAGCCGCCTTGAAGAAGTGGAGGGTTTATTTATTAGGCCTAAAATTCAAAATAGTTACAGACTGTAACGCATTCGCCTTGACTATGAACAAAAAGGATATCCCATTAAGAGTATCCCGCTGGGCTTTATTTTTGCAAGATTTTGATTACCAAATAGAACATAGGAGCGGAAGCAAGATGAGGCATGTGGATGCATTAAGCCGAGTATATTTTATGATGTTGGAGGAATCGTTACAGCATAGACAGCGCCAGGGTCAGTTAATGGACCCTTGGGTAAAAGCAGTTATCAAAGTTCTCGAGAAAGATACTTACGAGGACTACTTTGTAAAACACTGTGTACTTTATAAGGATCCCATTAAGGAAATTATAGTTGTACCAATGTCTATGGAAGACGAAATCATAAAAATAGCCCACACCAAGGTAATTTTTCCCCCAAAAAGACACAAGAAGCTATCGAAAAATCGTCTTATATAGCTCAGTTGTTCACAAAAGCATCAAGAGTAGTAAAAAGTTGTATAGCCTGCATACTTGCGGAAAGCAAGTGTGGGAAAAAGGAAGGACTCTTCACGCCCATAGACAAAGAAGATAGAACATTAGGAACGTATCATATCGACCATGTAGGGCCAATGGCGGAAACAAACAAATTTTACAATCATATTATCGTTGTTGTCGTTTTCGAAATTTGTGTGGTTATACCCAACTTGAACCACATCCGCAGAGGGCGTTGAAGATCAGTTAAAGCGAAACGCATCAATATTTGGAAATCATTCGAGCCGAATGATGAGTCAGGAGGACCGGATGTGGAGTTGGATTTCCGTACAAGAAGTGGCCGGCAATACAACTCTGACATAAAATCACAAAACCCTTAAACTGAACGAACCTGACGAAAAACGAACAAGACAATCAAGTACAACTTCAGTTAATTTAAGTTACGTCGCGTCACTTGAACAGAAAGGTTGTCCAATCGTTGCCAGTGAAAGTACTTACATATATTAATGAAAAGCTATATACTAAATTTAATCTAACTAACTTTAAGAACTATTACATAATAAAACTGATCGCACGGTCAAGAGAATCGCTTTGTGTAACTTATTCTGGTAGCGTACGCGGTTACATTTGTTTGATATAAACGGCCGCCCCTAGGTCGAACCCTACATACATGTATATAGGCTTATAATAAATAAGCAACTGTTCGAGGAAGCTGTGTATATTATGCGACGATTCAGTGATTCGAACAATAAAAAAGCGTAGCATTATTGTGAATTTCTGATAATTTACAAAAATATTGACTATAAATCTTAGATAGCGAAACTTCAAGATATATTTACGTTAACTGAAATCTTATAACACATATTTTTAAAGTTCATTTTATCAATATTACTTCGAATAGGTACTGGAATAAAGTTCCCTGTCCGAATAACGACAAAGAATAGCCGCGCGGAAGTTCAATAATTATAAGTTGGCACTATTTAATAGTTAGTTCTTTATAACCAATAAATATATAGATTTTACAGCCTAACAAACTGATTTAATCCGAATACATAACGTGTGTCAAGGTTTATTGTGCAGATTTAGAACGAAACTTGCTTTCAGGTATTTTGAAAGTTCACAGCCTAACAAACACGATTTACCCCCATATATATTGTCAAACTTACGTGATCCGTATATCAGTATTACAAATTGTCGGTATGACTAATTTTATAACAAGCTCTCTCCTTGTGTCGACGTGTATAAAAGTTGCAGACATTCGCAAGATCATTAGAACATCGTACAACTTACCAATAACAGAATGCACATCGATCGTCAGAAGTCAAAGTTGTATTGATAATGAAACCAACTGGGGTTTAATTAGGTACTAGTTTTAGGCATTTGTCAACAATGTACACAGGTGGTAAATTTTGAAAATAAACTCACTTTTAAGCTACACGCAGGGCGGACGATCGCAATTTTTTAATTTGATGCTGGAATTATGCTATCTTCATAACTTAACCGCTCTGGAACAATATTCGGTAATTATGCAGTTTAGGGGCCCACCCTTCATTTGGGCCAAATTTTCGAGTGAGGTATCAAAAGACGCGTATTTACGTCTAGAATAAGAATCCGAAACCGGAAGTTCACTTTTTAAACCCGTTTAAAAGTTATCGGTTCATCGGGTACATTTGTTTCAGCACATATACATTCGTTTAAAGGCACAAATTACATCCTGTTTCGTGGTTCGATAGATTACTACAATCTGATATTCACGAATTAATGAAAACAATTTTTTTAATTTCTCTAATTAATATGCAATAAGGTAAACAAAATACTGAAAATACACTCTACTCAGCTGATTCGTTGTTGAAGAAAAACACATGAAAGTGAACAGTGCTACCAGCTGAGCAATAATAGAAATTAACTGAACAAGAAGTTACTCTTGTTTTTCTCAAGTCGGAGTAATTGAAGGTGATAAATAGAGATAAACAATCACGCTCTTTGTATTTGGTTTTTGGTTGAACAATTTGCAGTTCAACGTTTTTCCGGAGAAGAGAAGATACGTTGTTATTTTATCGAACCATATTTTATGATACATATTGTGGCGAATGTTGACATCACTATGCTGTTAGTAAATAATCACAACAACAAATACAGCAAGCAGCCAAATTTATGTACATGCACACACAAACAGCTCGAAGTGAAGAGATATCTCACATACACACATGTAGCCATCCGATAAGAGCAGAAGTAGATACCGACACATACACATACATGTGGATAGCAGAAAAGCATAAACTACAAATATACACTAGACTGGCCCGATTTTGAATCTTATCTTTATATTTTTGATGGTGAATGCTCAAAACCTTCGAATAGGCCTCAGAAGTCATTTCCCAGAGTTTGGAGGCGAATCTCGAAAATTTACCCGATGCGAGTGTCCGTTTTTACGACTCCATTTCAGAGCTTCCTTGCAGAGAAGAGGGGATAGTTGATGATAAAAAATCGATCCGATAATAGGCTAGATATATGTTTTCGAAGTCGCTGAATACGATGCCGGTATTAGTTTTTGTCTACAATCTCGAAAAAATCACGAACAATTGAAACAAATTTACAAAGAATAGGAAATTATCACTTTGAATGCTAAAATAAAACTGTTTAAATTTTTTTTCCAACATGTAATACTGCATAATGTAGGAAATTTGAAGAGCTTAGGGATGCAAAAATGACGGCTCAATTTGAAGATATGAGCAAAATATTTAAATGATCATAATACAAAAAACATTAATATTACGTGCAATCGGGTCAATGACATTGGGAATGGACTCTTGAGGTCAATTCTAAGTTTTTAAACTTTCAATTCGTTAATAATTCCGATATTGTATTGTTTTAATCATTTTTGGAATTTTCTAGCGAACAAGCGAACTTTTAATTTTCCGAGGTTTTAACAGCACGAGCGTGAGTCACTGGAGGTGCTTAATCAATCGCTAAACATTCACGCGCGTAAACAGCATTCAAAGTGATAATTTTCTGCAGTAGAAATAGGCTTGTTGACCATTATTTGCTTAATGCAAAGTTAATAAAACTCCACTATTTCGGATCGACGTTTCGCTAAGCACATTAGCTTCTTCAGGAACGAAGCTGAATTTATTTAGTAATTTTTATCACAAACAACAACAATGAACATAAAAGAAAGTTATTAAAAGAAATTTTGGTTAAAAATAAGCAAAAGGATTATTTTAGTAAAAGACTTACATGTATAAATGTATGTATCCCTCTATTACATCGAAGGCGTCACAAACTACACAATTTTACTATAAAGTAACTAAGTTATGCATAAGAATTATCAATATAAAAATGGTACTAACTATATGGAGTACACTTGTCATTAAACTAAACATTGATCATCAAATATAATTGGTATGTTTTGTTTACATATTTATGAAAGTGTGTGTTTAAGTGAATATCTAAGAATATGAAAATATAAGCAAAACCTTATAAACATAAAAGATATGCGGCAGAGATGTCGGCTGTGTCTTCCTTTCTTTAACATTTCTCTCTCTATTTTGCATGATTCTTAAGGTTTCTGTTGTATATCTCACTTTTTCGCGTCTTTCTTATCCCATATTCTCGCATTAAGTAGATCAACAGAGTGTCCGCTTTCCGTTGTGTGTTGCGATAGTGCTGTATTATTTTTCTTTTTATTTATATCCGACTCATGTTCTTTGAGTCGAACACCCAAGGTACGCTTTGTTGTACCTCTATATGGGGTATTCCATCCCATTTCGACCAATTTTGAGCCCGACCCCTTTTGAATTGGCTGAAAGTTTTTCTTCTTTTTCTAGCTTACGAAAGACGTTTTTAAGAATTTTTTCATCCAATTCAAAAAAAGTTATGAAATTTAAAAAAACACCTTTTTTGTTTTCAAAATGCTATAACTTTTTCAAATATTGAACGTTTGGGATCTTTTTTTTAAATTTGTTTTTAAATGTACTTTTCGGAAAAAATACAAAAAAATGTTTAAAGTTTTATTTTTATTTTTCAGTTTTTCGAGATTTTTAGAATTTCGCCATTTTTTTTGCTCATAAAAAACTTCAATCAATTCTGCAATCATCCCCAATAATCCCGGAGAGGGCCGATTTTTTTTTTATTTTTTTAATTTAATTCTCTCTTAATTTTGTGTATGCCATGTATGTCACACTGAAGAACTTCTTCGGTTGGCTTACAGTGTTTGTTGTTGAGAATCTGCCACTTTTGTTTTCTATTTGATCTATCTTCTACTGCATAAGATTTTGTATTAGGGTATGCGGTTAGTTATTGTTTTTAAAGATCTCACGGATTTTATGTATGTTGGTATTCCAAAATTGTTTATGGCTAATATTTAGTACTTTTTCGGTTAAGTTGGATGTCGTGTTGACTTTCCCTGCAAAAATCGCGAGTACTCCATGTATGCATGTATGGAGTACTCGCTATGGACCAAGCGAGTCCTCCAAAATTAACCACAATTCATACAAAGAATATGGTCCAATTAACATTGCGACGTCCTAGGACTGTACCATATTCTCCAGCTCAGCATTACATCAGAGTAATCCATGGAGTACCCTGCAAAAATCGTTGGATCATGTGGTCCACTGGAGTACTTACCATTACACTCCACTGTAATGCAGCAATGGACCAACTCATGTTTCTGCACGATCATATTGTAAGCCGATCATTGCTCGTTTTTAACGATTGTAATCACTACACGATGTTTATTGGACTCTGGGTACTCCATGGATTACTCTGATGTAATGCGGAGCTGGAGTAAATGGTCCAGTCCTAGGACATCGCAATGTTAATTGGACCATATTTTTTGTATGAATTGTGGTTAATTTTGGAGCATTCGGTTGGTCCATAGCGAGTACTCCATACATGCATGCATGGAGTACTCGCGATTTTTGCATGGGTACCTACAGTCCAATAAACATCGTGTAGTGATTACAATCGTTAAAAACGATCAAATGATCGGCTTACAATATGTTCGTGTAGAAATAGGAGTTGGTCCATTGCTGCATTACAGTGAAGTAGAATGGTAAGTACTCCAGTATGACATAAGTGGACCATATGATCCCACAATTTTTGCAGGGTTGTATTTGAATGGTTGGGTTGACAGAATGTTTATAAGGCGCAGCGATGATGTTTGATTTGTATACCAATCTAATACTAATTCCTTTTCCATTGTGTGGATTCTTATGTCTAAAAAGAGAATGTTCTGCTCTATTTCAGATGTGAGTTTTAGTTTGTTATGGTATTTATTCAATGTGCCTAATATAATGTTCATATCGTTTCTTTTAATTATAGTAAGGATGTCATCGACGTATTTGACTAGAAATTGTATGTTAGCTTGGCTTTGTTGAAATATTGGAAGACGAATTTTTCTTTGTATTTTAGTCTTCTTCCTCCTTCGAACTGTAGGATGTGGTTGCTTACTTTATTACGTCCTATGTCTTTGGTTTTGTCGTCGTCTAAGTTTTGAATTATTTGTTCCATTTCAGCAATAATTATTGTAGGTTTAAAATCTTTTGTTTTTGTGGGTATCGAAAATTTTTTTCCTAGTGAAAGTAACCACTTCACTTCGTCTTGAAAAACTATTTCCGTTTTGTTAATGAACCAGTCGTTGTTGAAGTTTATGCCCAGGATGTAAATTTGTTGTTAAGTTTTCTTAATTTTGTAGCATGTGTGGGTTCTACTTCCTTAGTAAATCTATGGCATAAATGGTCTTGATCTTTTGTAAGTCTTGTTTTAATAGATGTGCTGCGTGGTAAATGTTATTGTTAGTGGTTTTGATATTGATGTTTGCTTGCGTGATTTCTATATTAAATGGCGTTTGGTACTGTCCAATATTTGTTTAGCTTTGTGGGATGTTGTGCAGATCGCTATATTTTTGGTGGCATTAACCCGTTGTGTTATCTTTCAGTTAATAACCATACTTTCCTTATTTTATTAATTCTCGGTTTTCTGTAGCTTTTATATAAAATAAAATTTATTATCAAATGTCTTGTCTATATCCAAACTGCTTAGTAAAAAGTAAATGGCATCCCTTCGTGGAATGCTGGCTTTGCGATGGGCTTGCCCATATGAAGTGCGCCGGTTTGTCAGCAAGAGTAGTTACGCATATAATGATAACGATAAGGGAGTGCGTTGGGCTTGTTTGATATGTAGGCCTACATAAATTGATCTTTTCAAGGTTTTCAAGCAGGCCCGAGACGGGTTCACTGAAATAGGCAGAGAGATTTCCGCTTTGTCCGAGAAACGTATGCGTTATGAAAGCTTATTTAAGTCTTTCAAACACTCAAATGTCAACATTCAAGATGATAATCATAGGTCTATCGTTGCTTCCGCTCCGACTATGGACGCCATTCCCAAAGCTCCTCCACCCCCAATTCTTCCAGTACCAACTGTGGAATTAATTAATCTGTCCTCACCGAGTCCCTCAGTAGTGCAACCATCGACATCGATGGCTGCTTCAACTGTTTCTACTGTACCCTCCATAAAAAGGAACCAGGTTTACCACAACCCCTCTACGGAATCTGAACCGCCGGCTAAGAGATTGATTACTGTCCCTATTAAAAAGTCGATTTTCGTGTCCAGATTCGATAGAGACACTACAGAGGAGGACCTGAAGTCGTCCATTATAAATAAACTTAAATCCGAAAATGTGACTATTCGTAAATTTAATTTTAATTATCCTAGAGACATTTCGTCATTTAGGATTGACGTATCCGGGCAGCACTTTGAAACCATTTTAAATAATTCATTTTGGCCGCCCGGTTCTTTTGTACGTGAATTTGAACATAGGCGTAACGTTAATATTCCTAATCTTGCTACCGTTCCTCATAACAATACTGCAGCAAAAACCTAAATATTAAATCTTTCCTTTATATATTTTATCAAACAGTAAGAGGTCTAAACACTAAACTAACTGATCTGTACTTGAAATCATTTAACTGTAATTACAATATCATTGCTTTTACTGAAACTTGGCTAAAGCCGCATATATTTAATTCGGAGGTTCTTTGCAATGATTACCAAATATATAGAAATGACCGCTTGAACAGAGTTGGAGGTGGAGTATTGCTCGCGGTACATTCTTCTACAACTTCTGCTGAGGCTTATCTACCTGTTATAGAAGCGACGGAATTTAAGTGGATTAGAATCCAGCTGGGAATAGGTTTTAACTATATTGACATCTGCTATATCCCACCATCTTCCGATCCCTCGGTGTACATGAATCATATTTCGTTGCTGAAAGCTATCAATTTAATATTGAAGCCCATTGATTCTATGATTGTCTTGGTGACTTTAATCTTCCGCATGTTTCATGGACCACATCTGACCATGATATTGTACCCGTTTCCTCCAAATTGTCCAGCAACGACTTTTTAGCCAAAATAACTGAACTTTGCTTTAAACAGATAAATATAGTTCCAAACATGTCCGGGAGGGTCCTTGATTTGGTATTTGTTGATGATGCATCAAAATTTCCTCTTAGGAGGAGTGAACCTCTTACTGTACCTGAAGACCCTTACCATCCTTCCCTGGAAATAGTTTACGAATTAAAAAAAAGTTCTCGGAGTTGCATTACCACTGTATACGATTCTAGTTTTAGATTTGAATTCGCGAAGGCTAATTTTAATAAACTTAGCCAAATTTTATTTACAGTAGTTTGGCCCAAATACGGTGCAGATATTGACAAAAACGTTTCGGACTTCAATACCATGATTCAGGCTATTTTGGAAAGACACGTACCTAAGCGTGTCTGCACTGAACTATTCCAAATATGGTTCACCAAAGAGCTGAAGTCTTTAAAAAAATAAAAAATCGCGTTCCTTCAAGCTGTACAAGAAGACGGGTTCACCCTCTGACTACTTGAAGTACTCTATATTGCGTGATAAATATTTTGAATTAAACAAAAAGTGTTACAATACCTATCTCTGTACGATGAAAAAGAAAATAACTTGCAATTTGAAAGCTTTCTATGATTTTGTAATCTCTTAACGTAGGGTTAAAAGGTTTCATTCTGGTATGAAATACCGTGATAATATCTCTAGCGACCATCACGATATTGCCAACTTCTTTGCACAATTTTACAATTCCAACTATTCCGCTGAATTAATTTCTTTTTCTAATGAATGCCCGTATCAACTTAAGGCAGTTAACGCAATTAATATTCCAACAATATCTCCTGATGAGGTTTTTTCACATTTCACGTTTTTGATGGAATCTTACAAATACGGTCCTGACCTTATTCCCTTAAAAAATGCGCTGAAAATATTTATCTGCCCCTAACTGACTTATTCAATATGTCCCTAAAACATGGTGTTTTTCCTGCTGCTTCGAAGGTATCTTTTCTTATACCACTTCATAAACACGCCAGTAGGTCATGTGTAGAAAATTATCGAGGAATAGGAAAATTGTCTGCCATCCCAAAGGTATTTGAAGCCATTGTTACTAATCAGTTAACATTTTCCATTTCTACGTTGATTACAGATTCACAGCACGGGTTCTGTAAAAGCAAATCAACCATTACCAACCTACTTGAATTCACAACTCATGTTTCTAATGGATTTAGAGAAAATCTTCACACCGATGTTATATACACTGATTTCAGTAAAGCATTTGATAAAATTTCCCACTCCTTGCTTATTCACAAGCTTGATCGACTTGGCTTCCAACATGATCTCACCCAGTGGATCTCTTCGTATCTCTGCGATAGAACGCAAAAAGTAATTTTTAAAAATACTCTTTCAAATGTTATTAATGTTCCCTCTGGCGTTCCACAGGGAAGTCACCTCGGTCCAATTCTGTTCTCGCTATTTATTAATGATATCTGCACCACAATAAAATATTCCAAAATTTTAATGTATACTGATGATGTAAAACTTTTTAGGTCCTATGCGTCTATTGATGAACGTCCTTTGCTTCAAGCGGATTTAAACTGCTTAGTTGATTGGTGCAACGCAAACTCAATGCTGCTGAACCTCAATAAATGTAAATTCATGTGCTTCTCTCGAAGATCTTTGCCAGCACCCTCTTACGTAATTAATAATTTTCCCTTGCATAAGTAAATTATTTTGTTGACTTGGGAGTTACGATGGATGCTAAACTTATTTTCAACCTTTATATTATGGCTACTGTCAATAAGACTAGAGGTGTTCTATCATTCGTGAAACGTTGGTCTAAAGAATTTATTGACCCTTATATAACTAAAGCCCTTTTCACCACATTAGTTAGACCGATACTAGAATACGGATCAAGAGTCTGGAATCCGCGATATCAAGTTCATGCAGATAGACTAGAGTCAATACACAAGCAATTTTTACTTTTTTCTTTAAGGAATTTCCATTGGGACTCTGGGTATAATCTTCCACCTTATACTAGTCGGTTAAAGATTATCAATCTTCCAACTCTCGCAAGTCGTAGAGAAATGCTAGGCGTATTATTCATGGCTAAACTACTGAATGGACTGATTTCTAGCCCCTTTCTTTTGAACGAAGTAAACTTCAATGTCCCATCACGGGCGTCAAGACATTACAAACCTCTTCTTTTGAGGCAGTGCAGAACTAATTTCGAATTAAATAAGCCTTTTCGGTGTTTGTGTCATGATTTTAACTCTCATTCTAACTCGTTTGATATAACAAATTCACTTTTTACTACAAGAAAAACTTTCCTATCCTATCTTAACTCGTAACAAAATAAAAAATAAAAAAAATCTTTATATAAAATGTTCACTTATTTAACAATGTAGTATATGTATTATTTCCAACTGTTATGTATTATACTCAGCTGATGATATTTATTCTGTAGCTGAGCAGTTTTAGATCTCAACACTTAATAAACCTCCGCCTATCAGCAACTCGGCAAAAACAAAATCCGCGCGTCATGCGGATGCGTCCCTCGTGCCGGTTGGGCGGGCTTTGGAGGGTATTTATCGAGTACTTCTTCCATTCTAACAAGAACTTGAGTTGGTTCGTTATTTAGTTAATTATACTCAGTTGAGCAGAGCTCAGAGAGTATATTAACTTTGATTGCTTAACGGTTGGTTGTACAGGTGTAAAGGAATCGAGATAGATATAGACTTCCATATATCAAAATCATCAGTATCGAAAAAAAATTCGATTGAGCCATGTCCGTCCGTCCGTCCGTCTGTCCGTTAACACGATAACTTGAGTAAATTTTGAGGTATATTGATGAAATTTGGTATGTAGGTTCCTGTGCACTCATCTCAGATCGCTATTTAAAATGAACGATATCGGACAATAACCACGCCCACTTTTTCGATATCGAAAATTTCGAAAAATCGAAAAAGTGCGATAATTCATTACCAAATACGCATTAAGCGATGGAACTTGGTAGGTGAGTTGATCTTATGACGCAGAATAGAAAACTAGTAAAAATTTGGACAATGGGCGTGGCACCGCCCACTTTTAAATGAAGGTAATTTAGAAGTTTTGCAAGCTGTAATTTGGCAGTCGTTGAAGATATCATGATGAAATTTGGCAGGAACGTTTTTTTTTTAAATTCAAATTTTAAAAGAAAAGTTAATATCTTTACAGCATATAAGTAAATTATGCCAACATTCAACTCCAGTAAGGATATGGTGCAACAAAATACAAAAATAAAAGAAAATTTCAAAATGGGCGTGGCTCCGCCCTTTTTCATTTAATTTGTCTAGGATGGTTTTAATGCCATAAGTCGAACAAAAATTAACCAATCCTTGTGAAATTTGGTAGAGGCTTAGCTCCTAGGACAACTCACTGTTTTCTGTGAAAAAGGGAGAAATCGGTTGAAGCCACGCCCAGTTTTTATACACAGTCGACCGTCTGTCCTTCCGCTCGGCCGATAACACGATAACTTGAGCAAAAATCGGTATATCTTTAATAAACTCAGTTCACGTACTTATCTGAACTCACTTTGTATTGGTGTAAAAAATGGCCGAAATCCGACTATGACCACGCCCACTTTTTCGATATCGAAAATTACGAAAAATGAAAAAAATGCCACAATTATATACCAAATACGAAAAAAGGAATGAAACATGGTAATTGTATTGGTCTATTGACGCAAAATATAACTTTAGAAAAAAACTTGGTAAAATGGGTGTGACACCTACCACATTAAGTAGAAGAAAATGAAAAAGTTTTGCAGGGCGAAATCAAAAGCCCTTGGAATCTTGGAAGGAATACTGTACGCGGTATTACATATATAAATAAATTAACGGTACCCGACAGATGATGTTCTGGATCACCCTGGTCCACATTTTGGTAGATATCTCGAAAACGCCTTCACATATACAACTAAGAGCCACTCCCTTTTAAAACCCTCATTAATACCTTTAATTTGATACCCATATCGTACAAACAAATTCTAGAGTCACCCCTGGTCCACCTTCATGTCGATATCTCGAAAAGGCGTCCACCTATAGAACTAAGGCCCACGCCTTTTTAAAATACTCATTAACACCTTTCATTTGATACCCATATCGTACAAAAAAATTCTAGAGTCACCCCTGTTCCACCTTCATGTCGATATCTCGAAAAGGCGTCCACCTATAGAACTAAGGCCCACGCCTTTTTAAAATACTCATTAACACCTTTCATTTGATACCCATATCGTACAAAAAAATTTTAGAGTCACCCCTGGTCCACCTTCATGTCGATATCTCGAAAAGGCGTCCACCTATAGAACTATGGTCCACGCCTTTTTAAAATACTCATTAACACCTTTCATTTGATACCCATATCGTACAAACAAATTCTAGAGTCACCCCTGGTCCACCTTCAAGGCGATATCTCGAAAAGGCGTCCACCTATAGAACTAAGGCCCACTCCCTTTTAAAATACTCATTAACACCTTTCATTTGATACCCATATCGTATAAACAAATTCTAGAGTCACCCCTGGTCCACCTTTATGTCGATATCTCGAAAAGGCGTCCACCTATAGAACTAAGGCCCACGCCCTTTTAAAATACTCATTAACACCTTTCATTTGATACCCATATCGTACAAACAAATTCTAGAGTCACCCCTGGTCCACCTTTATGGCGATACTTCGAAAAGGCGTCCACCTATAGAACTAAGGCCCACACCCTTTTAAAATACTCGTTAACACGTTTCGTTTGATGCCCATATCGTACACAAAAATTCTAGAGTCACCCCTGGCCCACCTTTATGGCCATATCTTGAAAGGGCATCCACCTATAGAACTAAGGCCCACTCCCTTTTAAAATACTCATTAACACCTTTCATTTGATACCCATATCGTACAAACAAATTCTAGAGTCACCCCTGGTCTACCTTTATAGAGATATCTCGAAAAGGCGTCCACCTATAGAACTCAGACCCACGCCCTTTTAAAATACTCATTAACGCCTTTCATTTGATACCCATATCGTACAAACAAATTCTAGAGAAACCCCTGGTCCACCTTTATGGCGATATCTCGAAAAGGCGTCCACCTATAGAACTAAGGCCCACACCCTTTTAAAATACTCATTAGCACCTTTCATTTGATACCCATATTGTACAAACGCATTCTAGAGTCACCCCTGGTCCAGGTTTATGGCGATATCCCGAAAAGGCGTCCACCCATAGAACAAAGGCCCACGCCCTCTTAAAATACTCATTAACACCTTTCATTTGATACTCATATCGTACAAACAAATTCTAGAGTCACCCCTGGTCCATCTTTATGGCGATATCTCGAAAAGGCGTACATCTATAGACCTTAGGCCCACGCTCTTTTAAAATACTCATTAATACCTTTTATTTGATACCCATATCGTACAAACAAATTCTAGATTCCGCCCTGGTCCACCTTTATGGCGACATGCCTAAATGGCGTCCACCTATAGATCTATGGCCCACTTCCTCTTAAAATACTCTTTAATACCTTCCATTTGATACACATGTCATACAAACACATTCCAGGGTTACCCTAGGTTCCTTTTACAACATGGTGATTTCCCTTACTTTGTCTCCACAGCTCTCAACTGAGTATGTAATGTTCGGTTACATCCGAACTTAGCCTTCCTTACTTGTTTTTGTTTTTGTTTTCTGTAATGTTTAAGTGTTATGCAGGTGTTTCGTCCATATTTGTATCTCATGTGCTCGTAATAATTCTTCATTTTTACCAGATGTTGTTTTTGGATTTGCGTTAAAAAAGACTTAATTTGTAATATCGGCAGGCCTTCCGAAGGTATTAATTAAAAGATAGCCGGCCAACTATGTGGTTTACAGCAGTAGAAATAGGCTTTTTGACCATCATTTGCTTAGTGCAAAGTTAAATAAAACTCCACTATTTCGGCTCGAATTTTCCCTAAGCACCTTAGCTTCTTATGGAGCAAAGCTGAATTTATTTGGCAACTTTTATCACAAACAACAACAATGAACATAAAAGAAAGTTATTGAAAGAAATTTTGGTTAAAAATAAGCAAAAGAATTATTTTAATAAAAGACTTGCGTGTATGTATCCCTGTTATACATCGAAGGCGTCACAAATTACACAATTTTACTATAAAGTCACTAAGTTATGCATAAGAATTATAAATATAAAAATGATACTAGTTATATGTAGTACGCTTGTCATTAAACTCAACTCTGATCAAACATAATTGGTATGTTTTGTTTACATATAGAGCCCTTCCCGCAATTTAAGTGTAACCAACAAAAATACAGATATTAGGTTTTTGCTGAAAACCGATAGTTTTGCATGATTAGAATCACCTCACAAATTTTTATAATAGAGAACTGTACCGTTATCAAGCTAAATCAAGAAGAAATTTTAGTGTAAGTGAATTTTGAAGTTTGTTTACTTTTTTTTGACGGCAAATTGCTACTTACCTCAAAAGTGCTTCTATGTGGTATCTTACGAGTAATGTTTATTTTCACTTTTATCGTGTATATTTATATTGTTCGCAAAAGCAATTGTTGCAATTATACTGTATATGCGTGATTTAAGCAACCATTTTGCAAAAAGAAAAAAATATGGCTGAAAACGAAAATATATACTTTAGTTTTATACAAAACATTTCTGCTTAAGATCGTGAAATCCAATAAAATTGTTTTATTATTTTAATATGGAGTTTTTACAAAATAAGATGATTAATTATTTTATATTATCTTTAAAATAAAATAACAAAACTGTGTTTTTATAACAATGAACGATCAAGAATAACTCACTGGTGCCATATAGCGATACTGAGTCTGAAAAGACATATTCTGGGGAATTAGAAAACGAGATATGCGTTGGAACAAGAGGGTACAAGAAGAAACGAAAACTTCCTAAAAGACTTCGGGTTAAAAACGAAAGCTGTAAGAAGTTAAAACAAATCCCTGAGTAGGTAAAAAGTGTGGAAACAAGTGTTGTGATAAGCTCAGTGAGCAAGATCGGTTGGTGCTAAATTAACACTTTTGGGGCTTAGGCAACAAGATATGACAAAGAGATTGGCTTCTATCGTGCATGACCCGGAAATGCGTTCAAAGGAGAACATCAGATAGCCTTACAAAACAGTGGAGCTATGCATATTTCATTACCTATAACGAAAAGCCTTTTAAAGTTGGTCAGCATTTTTACTGAAAACACTTAATATTTCCCAAAACACGTTAATATGTGTTAGAAAAAAAAAAACATAACTCTTCAAATACCTCTTGCCTGACCAAAAAAAGACCTCCTGCCCATAATTAGTCTGACGAAATGAATGCGGCTCGTTTGAAATCATTCATTGAACACCTACCAGCAGTTCCTTCCCACTATTGTAGGAACAAAAGTATTAAGTTATATCTTCCACAGTACTTTCGAGACGTGCCAACTTTATATAGGTGTTACACGCAGGACTTGATAAATACAAATCAGGAGCAAGCTAAGTTATCCCTAAGAGTTTTTCGTACCATTTTCAAAAATGACTACCATATAGGCTTCCATTTGCTAAAAAGGGACAAATGCATTATTTGTGAAAAGTATAAGAATTCGGACAGAGAAGCACAAAACCTTTTAAAACAAACTGAGGAACATAAAATGCACATACGGGACAGAGATAAATCAAAAGAAATTTACTTAGAGGACCAAAGAAAAAGCAAAGAGAATGGGACGTATATCTGTGCCAGCTTCGACCTTCAGAAAGTATTGAACACATCACACGGAAAAAGCGTAAACCTTTTCTATTCAAGAAAATATGCATTTTAAAATGAAAGCGTTTACGAAAACGGCACAAGAAACGGTTATTGCGTATTATGGGGTGAATCGGATGGAAAACGTGGATGTAACGAAATTTCCAGTGCAATTTTCCAATACTTAAATATCGTGGATGAAAGGGGGACTCGTTCTGACATAAGTCTATATTGTGATAGTTGTGTTGGGCAGAACAGGAACAGAGCTATGCAAGCAATGATAATATATTTCTTAGAGAAGGCTGCTAACATAAAACACATTAAACTAACTTACCTGTTGCCTGGGCATACCATGATGCCCGTGGACTCCATACATGGCACTATTGAGTCTTTTATTCGCGATAGAAATGTTTGGGCTCCAAGAGAATGGTATACAATTATTTCGAACGCAAGAACTATACCAGAAAATTATAAATGCATTTCAATTCATAATTCGGATTTTAAAGATTGGAAAACCTTTTCTCAAGCTTTGTTTCCAGCTTCAGTTAAAATATCATTTACGTCTTTGCGTTGCGCTATCTTCGAAAAAAAGTCTCCATTGGTTAAACTATACTATGGTTATTTTGACGATAGCGAAAAAAAGGTATACGATCTCAGTATAATTGTGCGGTCAAGACGAAATTCTCTCATACTTAGTAAGAGTCCTTTACCTTGTATGATCACTTCTTACATATTTCATCTTCAAAATATAACGACCTAAAAGCTCTTTGCGAAAAGAATATCATACCGAAACAATTTCACTATGAATATATTACCTTATCCCATACTGGAAAGATAATAGATACATTGCTTGAGACAGACGAAGATGACTGAATTATTTTGTTTACAACAATACTGTTTAATATATTGTGTTCAAATTTGGAATTGTATAAGTTTTCTTTAATTTCAAATATATGTATGTACAAAAAAATTACAATAAATACGCCTTTAATGTGCCCCTATGTAATCTGAAAAATATAATTGAATAACTTTAACTTTAAGGTAACCAACAAAATAGTGTTTGGAAAGTGAGCCAACCTGACAGCAAAAAAAACGTAAGTACAGATAACAGTACTTTCGGTACAGTGTGGTCAAAAACCGAAGTCTTAATTGTAGGCTCAAGAAATATTTTATACACATACCAAATTTCATGATAGTAGCTATTTTTTGTTAGAAGATAATTACAAAAAACCTTATACTGTAAAATTTACTTTTTGTTGGTTACACTCAAATTGCGGGAAGGGCTCGATATGTACGTATGTATGAAAGTGTGTGTTTAAGTGAATACCTAAGAACATGATACAATAAAATAATTAAAAAAAAAAATTATTGAGCTAAACGGTTTTACTGAAAACAATACTTACATCAAATAATAATAATACTACATCCTAGAAAATAATTAGGTAGGTCCTAGATACTAGTCGCCACACTCCTCATCAATCTAAGGCGTTGATCACACAATTAAATAAAAGCGTTGGGCGCGTGAAATTTCTGAAAATCTGAGGCGTAGCATAACCTGATTTAGGTTCAGTTGGTTTTACTTATGACTATCAATAGAAATATGACGCGTCCAACGCTTCTATTTAATTGTCTGATCAACGCCCTAAATTGATGAGGAGTGTGATGACTAGTACCTAGGACCTACCTAATTATTTTCTAGCTTTTAGTATTAATATTATTTCATGTAAGTATTGTTTTCAATAAAACTGTTTAACTTAAAAATTTTTTTTAATGATTTTATTTTCAAGTTTTTAGTCTTTATTTAATTGCTTATTATTTCTCATTCTATTTAGCTCATTTAGTGACTCATTATTACAAGGACTCTTTCCTTACAATTTGTTACAACCTAAGTCCTCAATACATAATCCTTCCAAAGACTTTACTCGACTCTGCGCCACGTATGGTTGTCCTTCCTCTAACTCCAAATATTTTGATGTCACTTCTACCGGACTGTATGTAATATTTGTTCAAAATATGAGCCAAATCGTATATCACAGGTCGCTTTCTATTCATGTATGTATTATGTGCCAAATATGGACCAAATCGGGCCACAAATATGATTTTTTTTGAATATATCGATCTTTGCGATCTTTGTATGTATTATATGTCCCAAATATGAGCCAAATCGAACCACAAATACGATTTCTGTGAATTTCTCGATCCTTGCGCCACCTAGCGCCGGTTTTTTCATAGGTCGCCTTCTATTCTTGTATGTATTATGTGTTCCAAATATGAGCCAAGTCGGACCACAAATAGGATTTTTGTGAATATCTCGATCCTTGCGCCACCTAGCGACGATTTTTTTCGTATTATTGCATTATCATCGGGTTCTGAACTATATTCCAAGTTTCAAGCTTGTAGCTTATTGGGAAGTTACTTAAATTTGAATTACAAAATTCGTTCACAACGCCCGGCCGTGCAACCGTGCAGCCTGTCAAGTCAACCTAAATAAATCCGTTTAAAAAATGGAGGTAGTTACATTTAGTGTGACGGTAGCCACTTGATTTTTGACAATTTCAGCAAAAATAAGCTACCAGATTGAAAAATGTTACGAATTTATTTTTACGAAATTTACGAAATATCAGCCTAGAAAAGAAGGGTTTTAATAAGTTTTTGAGCTCCCGAAAATTGTTTTGGTGGAAAAACCATGGATCGAAATATGCAAAGCAAGGGAATATAGCCCGGACGTTTGTTCAGAACATTTTGACAAAACATACACGTTTGTCAGTTGCTTGCTCAAAAGAGTTCCTTATAAACCGACACCGCAATTTCTTGATAAATTGGCTACAGGTCCACATTTTTTATTTTTTTATTTATTGTATAATTCAAGCGTAGTGCTTGAGGACGTAATTGTTAAACCATTTTTTAAGGAGAACATTGTCCTGTAGCTCTGCAGGTTAGCCACTAGTTATGAGAGTGTTTTGCTCGTTGTACCAGGGGTCACCTTGGGGCAGCCCCGCCTATAAACATTCTGTGCCCTTTTAGCATTGACATAGATATGCAGACTTTGGAGGTACACTTTTTCTCGACATGCCTTGAGAAATATTCACTGTAGGGGCATGATAATAGGGCCATGCTAGAACAACAGGATTTTTCGTGTATTTTTTTTCTGTCTAGGGGTCAAGCTGCCATAAGGATATGAATCATTAACCAATGTATGAGTAATTATCCACTATTTTTCAATAAAATTGCATGTTTTACTGTATCTTCAATCGATATATATGCACATAAATCGTGCTACAGCATATTATTATTGTCTCAAATGACCATTGCATTTTCATCCAAAAGGAAATTTCCATCCCGAAAAACCACAATTTCGTCTTAAGTAACAGTATGGCAACGCTTCTGGCAAAGCAACAAACATTATGAAACTTCAAAAATCGTCAAATACGTAAAAAAATGTTGAGTGGAACTGCCTTCTTTTTTGTATCATGCTCAAGAATATGAAAATAAAAGCAAAACCTTATAAACATAAAAGATGTGCGGCGGAGATGTCAGCTGTGTCTTCCTTTCTATTGACAGTTCTCTCTCTATTTTGCATGATTCTTAAGCTTTCTGTTGTGTATCCCACTTTTCCCGTCTTCCTTATCCAATATTCTCGCATTAAGTAGATCAACAGAATGTCCGCTTTCCGTTGTGTGTTACGATAGTGCTGTATTATTTTTCTTTGTATTTATATCCGACTCATGTTCTTTGAGTCGAACACCCAAGGTACGCTTTGTTGTATCTATATATATTTTATTAAAATTTTCGTTCTCGGTTCCTTTACATGGTATTTCATATAAATAGGTATTACAGTGGACCCTCGGTTAACGTACACAATTGGTTCTAGCATCTTGCTCGTTATGCAAAACGTTCGTTAAGCAAAACCATTATTCCTATAAGAATCAATGTAAACTAAAATAATGCGTTCCAGGTCGAAAAAAAATACAGTCTTATATGTTTCAATTTGAATTTTTATTGAAAGAAACCTAGTACCTAGCATTATTAATCTACATTAAGCAAAAAACTGTCTAGAGTCGTTTGTTTCTGACGTCCCTTCAAAATTTGTTCAAAATGGGACACAGCATTATCGTTGAATAATTCTGTTGCACGTACTGCCGCTGTCTGACTGGGGTGATGCTTTTTAACGTATGATGCCACAAACTCCCATGCTTTGAGCATTTCTCTGATTGCACTAGACGGTTGCTGTTCTTCGGTTATCTCCTCGTCTGATAAAGTTTGCTTCTTAACATCTTGTTGTAAATCACATTGCAATTCTATAAGCTCGTCGGTAGTCAGATCTTCACTGTGCTCTGCCACAAGTTCAGCGATGTCATTTCCATCCACCTCTAGCCCAATACGGTCAGCCAAAAATATTATTTCGTTGGTTATTGGATCCGTAGATACTGCGTCGAGTCCTTCAAATGTGCATTCGGCAAAGCGGTCGGGCCAAAGATTTTTCCAGGAAGATTCGAGTGTTCTCTTAGTAACGCCTTTCCATGCCTTATCAATAATTTTGAGACAGGCAACAATGTGGAAGTGATCTTTCCAAAACTCTTTTAGAGTAAGATTTGTTTTTTCAGTCACGTCAAAGCAATGCTGGAAAAGTTCTTTTGTGTAAAGCTTCTTGAAGTTAGAAATCACTTGCTGATCCATGGGCTGAAGCAATGGGGTTGTATTAGGTGGCAAAAAGTGAATTTTGATGAATTTAAACTCTTCAATGAGTTCATCTTGTAAACTTGGTGGATGTGAAGGAGCGTTATCCATAATAAGCAGGACACGAAGAGGCAAATCCATCTCAATCAAATATTTCAGCACAGAGGGGCCAAAAACATTATTGATCCACTCAGTAAAAAGAACACGTGTCACCCAAGCTTTACTGTTCGACTTCCACATGACATTTAGCTTACTCTTGTCAACATTATTCTTTTTGAAGGCACGTGGATTCTCTGAATGATAGACAAGTAGCGGTTTTATTTTCAAGTCGCCACTTGTATTGGAACAAAAAAGCAGAGTAAGGCGGTCTTTCATTGGCTTATGGCCGGGCATTGCTTTCTCCTCTACTGTTATGTAAGTTCGCTTGGGCATCTTTTTCCAAAAAAGACCCGTTTCGTCGCAATTAAACACCTGCTGGGGCAAGTAACCCTCAGTATCCACAAGCTTCTTGAATTCGCCTACATAACTCTCGGCAGCCTTAGCGTCTGAGCTTGCTGCTTCACCATGCCTTATAACGCTATGAATACCAGTACGTTTTTTAAATTCTCGAACCACCCCTTACTTGCTTTGAAGTCTTCCCTTCTTGCTGTTGATGTTCCTGGCGACTTTTCAATCAGAGTAGTGAATATCGTTTTAGCCTTCTCACAAATTATATTCTGCGAAATTGTGTCAGCTTGCATTTGCTTTTCGTTAATCCATATCAAAAGCAATCTTTCAACATCATCGAGAATTTGTGGTCGTTGCGAAGAAACTCTTGATACTCCCTTTGAAGCGTTTAGCACCTCAAGCTTGTCCTGATTCTTGAGGATAGCAGAAATCGTTGATTTCGACAAGTTGAACGCACGTCCTAAATCAGCCACACCCAAACCTCCTTTATGTTTTTGAATGATCTTGAGTTTCATTTCAATAGTTATTTTGGTCCTTGTATTTTTCTCCTTTTCCGAATTTTTTTTTGAGGGCATTTTATGTTAGTTATTTTGCAATTTTTATAAAAGCAAAATTAAAAATAAAAAATTTGTATGTTTCAACACGTCTTGTTAATTTTACGAACAATTCTGCAATAAAATAAAACAAAATTCTGAACTATGAAGCAAAAGCTAAACGCAGACAGCCCAATAATGTGAATTCGGGGTTTCCCCTGTTTAGGTTGTTATGCGAGACTTCGTTCGTAAAGCGAAACTTTTTTCCCAAAAAAATGTATTCGTTATGCGAAATGTTCGTTATGCGGGGCGTTCATTAACCGAGGGTCCACTGTATATTGTTGTGTTGAGAAAGTGGGATAGGGCTTTTTGATTTAGTGAAAATACTTTGTAGAGTCCGATTTGATTTGTAAGCCAAGCATGTGTTATTTTTGTTGTATGGTATATCAGGGCGGAAGTTCTCTGTTAATTTTGGTATGTAAGTCACACTGAAGAACTTCTTCGGTTGGCTTACAGTGTTTGTTGTTTAGAATCTGCCACTTTTGTTTTCTATTTGTGCTAACTGTATTTTTTTAAGTAGTAGGTATTGGCATTTAGCGCTATGTTAAGCTTAACATATAAAATGTCTTAACTTTTCGTATACCTATAGTTTTATATTCGCTGTAATATTGTTTTTATACTCAGTTGAGCAGAGCTCACAGAGTATATTAAGTTTGATTGGATAACGGTTGGTTGTACAGGTATAAAGGAATCGAGATAGATATAGACTTCCATATATCAAAATCATGAGGATCGAAAAAAAATTTGATTGAGCCATGTCCGTCCGTCCGTCCGTTAACACGATAACTTGAGTAAATTTTGAGGTATCTTGATGAAATTTGGTATGTAGGTTCCTGAGCAGTCATCTCAGATCGCTATTTAAAATGAACGATATCGGACTATAACCACGCCCACTTTTTCGATATCGAAAATTTCGAAAAACCGAAAAAGTGCAATAATTCATTACCAAAGACAGATAAAGCGATGAAACTTGGTAGGTGAGTTGAACTTATGACGAAGAATAGAAAGTTAGTAAAACTTTGGACAATTGGCGTGGCACCGCCCACTTTTAAAAGAAGGTAATTTAAAACTTTTGCAAGCTGTAATTTGGCAGTCGTTGAAGATATCAAGATGAAATTTAGCAAGAACGTTACTCCTATTACTATATGTACGCTTAATAAAAAGTAGCAAAATCGGAGAAGGACCACGCCCACTTTAAAAAAAAATTTTTTTTTAAAGTAAAATTTTAACACAAAATTTAATTTCTTTACAGCATATATGTGAATTATGTCAACATTCAACTCTAGTAATGATATGGTGCAACAAAATACAAAAAATAAAGAAAATTTCAAAATGGGCGTGGCTCCGCCCTTTTTCATTTAGTTTGTCTAGGATACTTTTAATGCCATAAGTCGAACAAACATTTCCCAATCCTTTTGAAGTTTGGTAGTGGCATAGATTATATGACGCTAACTGTTTTCTGTGAAAATGAGCGAAATCGGTTGAAGCCACGCCCAGTTTTTATACACAGTCGTCCGTCTGTCCTTCCGCATGGCCGTTAACACGATAACTTGCGTAAAAATCGACATATCTCTCCTGAACTTAGTACACGTACTTATCTGAACTCACTTTATCTTGGTATAAAAAATGAACGAAATCCGACTATGACCACGCCCACTTTTTCGATATCGAAAATTACGAAAAATGAAAAAAATGCCATAATTCTATACCAAATACGAAAAAACGGATGAAACATGGTAATTGGATTAGTTTATTGACGCGAAATATAACTTTAGAAAAAACTTTGTAAAATGGTTGTGACACCTACCATATTAAGTAGAAGAAAATGAAAAAGTTCTGCAGGGCGAAATAAAACACCCTTGAAATATTGGCAGGTATTACATATATAAATAAATTAGCGGTATCCAACAGATAATGTTCTGGGTCACCCTGGTCCACATTTTGGTCGATATCTGGAAAACGACTTCACATATACAACTACCACCACTCCCTTTTAAAATTCTCATTAATACCTGTAATTTGATACCAATATCGTACAAACACATTCTAGAGCACCCCTGGTCCACCTTTATGGCGATATCTCGAAAAGGCGTCCACCTATAGAAATAAGCCCAACGCCCTTTTAAAAATACTCAATAACACCTTTCATTTGATACCCATATCGTACAAACAAAGTCTAGAGTCACCCCTGGTCCACCTTTATGGCGATATCTCGAAAAGGCGACCACCTATACAACTACCACCACTCCCTTTTAAAACCCTCATTAATACCTTTAATTTGATACCCATATCGTACAAACACATTCTAGAGTCACCCCTGGTCCACCTTTATGGCGATATTTCGAAACGGCGTCCACCTATAGAACTAAGGCCCACTCCCTTTTAAAATACTCATTAACACCTTTCGTTTGATACCCATATTGTACAAACGTATTCTAGAGTCACCCCTGGTCCACCTTTATGCCGATATCTCGAAAAGGCGACCACCTATACAACTACCACCACTCCCTTTTAAAACCCTCATTAATACCTTTAATTTGATACCCATATCGTACAAACACATTCTACGGTCACCCCTGGTCCACCTTTATGGCGATATTTCGAAACGGCGTCCACCTATTGAACTAAGGCCCACTCCCTTTTAAAATACTCATTAACACCTTTCGTTTGATACCCATATTGTACAAACGTATTCTAGAGTCACCCCTGGTCCACCTTTATGCCGATATCTCGAAAAGGCGACCACCTATTCAACTACCACCACTCCCTTTTAAAACCCTCATTAATACCTTTAATTTGAAACCCATAGGATAGGATAGGATAGGTTAGGTGGTAGCTGCCCTGATAAGGATAGCTCACTTGGACAATACGATGGTCCGTTGTGATACCACATACACCAAAAATAACGGTGACTTAGATCTAGCTACTTAGAGAATCGTTGGGTAGCAACGATAAAGCTCCGAATGATACCGATCTCAACTTTGGATATATCCTCGGGAGATCCAAGTGAGTCGCGACCGAAGTACTTTCGCCTAGTTCTGGCAAAAGCTGGACAATCAAGCATAAAGTGATTTGGTGATTCCACCTCATCATCCTCCATACAGCTGCAGCAGGATGGAGTTTCCAGTATATTGAGACGTACCGCATGGATACCCATGGGACAGTGCCCCGTCAAAACCCCAGTGACCATTGATAGGTGAGCCTTAGTGAACCCAATTATTTCAGCAGACCTCCTGCCATCCACTTTTGGCCAGAAAGATCTTGATTCCCTGCAAGACGTGGTATCCGCCCAACGTTTGCTGAGCTGATTCGAGGCCCAGCTATGGAGGAGCAATCCACAGGTGGACAGCGGGATCCCGAAATCCCTACAGCCATCTTCATCCGGTTCAGTTGTCCCGATGCGGGCTAAGAGATCCTCTTGACAGTTACCCGGGATATCACTATGGCCCGGGACGCAGATAATCTTAATTGTAAAATAATTCGATGCAATCGCAAGCGAGGTCAGGCACTCCCAGACCACCCTCGATCGCACTGTAGTTGAGCTCAAGGCCTTGTTAGCAGCTTGGCTATCAGAGTAGATGTTAAATTCCCTAACCGTGATAGCACTTGATAGCATTCCATCCACCGCATCCTTAATCGCAGCAATTTCCGCTTGGAATACACTGCAGTGATCAGCCAACTTAAACTTGCGGCTTAAATTTAGCTCTTGAAAAAAGACCCCCCACCAACCTTTCCATCCAGCCTCGACCCATCCGTGAACAAGTTAACCGGTCCCATGCCCCAGATAATTCCACTTCCCCAATCCTCTCTCCCTGGAATAACTGGGGTGAAGGTTGTATAGGGAGCAGTTATCGGCATACAGTAGTCCGTTCTGTCCGGGATGAAGTCGAAACTGGTAAGAGGGCTAGAGTGTCCGCGGTCAGAAAGTCTATATCCCATATCACGAAGCCTGACCAACGACCTTGCCGCGGCCGCCTTTCCCGCATTATCTACTGGGTATATGTTCAGCATGACGTTCAGTGCCAAGGTAGGTGTTGTTCTGAGAGCGCCACTAATACCGATCAGCGCCGTCCGTTGCACTGACACTAACATTTTGGAGGTGCTCGCCGTGTCCAGTGCTTTCCACCAGACCAGCACCCCATATAGCAGAATCGGTTTGACCACCATCTCATAAAGCCAGTGTACTATTCTTGGCGAGAGTCCCCATCTCTTTCCGATAGCTCCTCTGCAGCAGTACAAGGCAATGGCGGCCTTCCTGGCCCGATCTTCCACATTGGGTCTCCAGGACAGTTTCTTGTCCAAAACAATCCCCAAATATTTAACCCTATCAGAAAGTACCAACGGTACCCCTCCAATCGAGGGCGTTCTGAAATCGGGCATCTTATATCTCCTTGTGAAAAGGACCAATTCCGTTTTTCCCGGGTTGACCGCCAACCCACATGACTCAGCCCACCTAGCCACAGTATCCAGGTAGCCCTGCAGAAAATCGCACAGGGTGCCCAGAAATTTGCCTCTGACTAGGATAGCGAGGTCATCTGCATAGGCAACCACCCGACAACCATTGGCTTCTCCACAAGAAGCTCGTTGACTACCACAACCCAGAGGAGAGGAGATAGGACACCCCCTGTGGCGTGCCCATGCACACATTCCTCTTAATTATGGCCCCACCCCACTCCGCTGCGACAATTCTGCCGCATAGAAGTTTGCTAATAAATTCAACCAGATCCGCCTCGACTCCTAAACCCACCAGAGCTCTTTCGATTGCCTCCGGTAAGACAGTGTTAAAAGCTCCCTCGATGTCTAAAAAGGCACCCAGAGTATACTCTTTGTGTTCTAGGGACCCCTCTATTTGCTTTACAATCGAATGGAGAGCCGTTTCCGTCGATCTGTCCTTGCAGTACGCATACTGTGAAGCCGACAGTAACCCCCGAGGTATCCTTTCCCGTAGGTACAGGTCAATCAACCGCTCAAACGTCTTAAGAATAAACGACGAGAGACTGATTGGCCTGAAATCCTTAGGTGATACATGAGAGCTTCTGCCGGCCTTCGGAATGAAAATAACCCTAACCGTGTGCCAAGACTTCGGGATATAGTTAAGCCTGAGGCAGTATGATATATGATATATGATGGCCAACCAGCGGCAGGAAATCCCCAAAGACCTTTGAAGCTGCGCAGGAATGATTCCATCCGGGCCCGGAGACTTATAGGGCTTGAACGACCCTATAGCCCAGGTTATTTGACTTTCCCATTTGAAACCCATATCGTACAAACAAATTCTAGGGTCATCCCTGGTCCACCTTTATGGCGGTATCTCGAAACGGCGTCCACCTATGGAACTAGGGATTACTCCCTTTTAAAATACTCATTAGCACCTTTCATTTGATACCCATATTGTACAAACACATTCTAGAGTCACCCCTGGTCCACCTTTATGGCGATATCTCGAAAAGGCGTCCACCTATAGAAATAAGCCTTTTAAAATACTCATTAACACCTTTCATTTGATACCCATATCGTACAAACATATTCTAGAGTCACCCCTGGTCCACCTTTATGGCGATATCTCGAAATGGCGACCACCTATAGAACGAAGGCCCACTCCCTTTTAAAAATACTCATTAACACCTTTCATTTGATACCCATATCGTACAAACAAAGTCTAGAGTCACCCCTGGTCCACCTTTATGGCGATATCTCGAAAAGGCGACCACCTATACAACTACCACCACTCCCTTTTAAAACCCTCATTAATACCTTTAATTTGATACCCATATCGTACAAACCAATTCCAGGGTCACCCCTGGTTCACCTTTATGGCGATATTTCGAAACGGCGTCCACCAATAGAACTAAGGCCCACTCCCTTTTAAAATACTCATTAACACCTTTCATTTGATACCCACCAGGGTCACCCCTGGTCCACCTTTATGGAGATATCTCGAAACGGCGTCCACCTATGGAACTAAGGATTACTCCCTTTTAAAATACTCATTAACACCTTTCATTTGATACCCATATCGTACAAACAAATTCTAGAGTCAACCCTGATCCACCTTTATGGCGATATCCCTAAATGGCGTCCACCTATAGAACTAGATTTTGTATTAGGGCATTCGGTTAATTATTGTTTTTTAAGATCTCACGGGTTTTAATTAAGTTGGTATAAATATATAAATTGTTTATGGCTAATATTTAATAATACAATATATAATATTTAAGTGATAATTTCCTATTTTTTGTACATTTGTTGTCACTATATCGTGATTTTTGCAGTATATATGGTCGTAGAGAAAAACTAGTACCGGCATAGTGTTCAGCGACTTAGAAAACATATAGCTAACCTATCTATATATATAAAAATGAATGTTTGTATGTATGTCATCGATGAACTCAAAAACTACTGGACTGATTATTATGAAAATTGGTATATATATGTATTTTTCCACGGGGAAGGTTCGAATAATGAGTACTTTGATACCGGTTGACTAGGGTCTCGAGATATAGGCCAAAACATGGACCCGGGTAACTCCAGGAAGTGTTTGTACAGTATGGATATCAAATGGAAGCCGTTTATCAGTACTTTAACACTGGATATTTTTCGTACCCCTGGGTGACTAGGGTCTCGAGATATAGGCCAAAACGTGGACCCGGGCACCCCTAGAATGTGTTTATAAAATATGGATATCAAATGAAAGCTGTTGATGAGTGCTTTAGTACAGGGTAGTTTTCATACCTATTGGTAACTAAGGTCTCGAGGTATAGGCCAAACGTGGATCAGGGTACCCCTAGAATTTGTTTATACAATATGGATATCAAATGAAAGCTGTTGATGAGTGCTTTAGTACAGGGTAGTTTTCATACCTATTGGTAACTAAGGTCTCGAGATATAGGCCAAACGTGGATCAGGGTAACACTAGGATGCGTTACATTATGGGTATCAAATTGAAGCTGTTGATGTGTGCTTTACCACAGATAATTTTTATACCGCTGGGTGTCTTGGGTCTCGACATATAGGCCAAAACGTGGACCCGAATACCCCGAGACAATTTTTACACTATATGGATATCAAATGAAAACTGTTGATGAGTGCTTTACTATACGGTAGTTTTCATACCTATTGGTGACTAGGGTCGCAAGATATGGGCCAAAACATGGACCCGGATACCCCTAGAATGTGTGTGTATTTTGGATATCAAATGAACGCTGTTGCTGAGAGCTTTTAAGTAATTCTCATTGTGATATTCGATTTAGTCGCTTCTGGCAAAACTGATAAATATGCATGCGAAGCCGAAATAAAGACATGAATTAATAATACCCACATACCTATTTATATACGTCCTATTCGATTTGCCTGAAATTTGGTATATAAATTTGCCTATATTAGTAGTTACGATGCTTTTTTTCCGGGAAGTAGACCAGAGACGGACTGGGACTGGGATTAGGACTGGGACTGAGACTGAGACTCGGAATGGGACTGGAACAAAATACATACCACCCTCTGGGACTGGCAATAAGATATGAAGAAGAATGAGAAAAACTTGAGAGAAGAGAAAAGAGAAGGGGACTGAGAAAGAGATAGAATGAGACGAAGATGGAGATAGATGAAGCGAAAAATACGGAGGGAGGAGTGAATAAAAAGATTAGGAAAAGGTGTAGAGGGGCGAGGGCAGAGTTAGACGGAAAATGGTTATTAAAATGTATGCAGATTTACCAAATTTAGGGCAGAACAACGTCTGCCGGTCTGCTAGTTATCGTATAAATTTTTTATCACCAAATATCCCCGCCTTCTCTGCAAGGAAGCTCTAAGATGGAGTCGTAAAAAATGGACACTCGTAACGGCTAAATTTTCGAGATTCGCATCCAAACTCTAGGAAATGACTTCTGAGACCTATTCGAAGGTTTTAAGCATTCAGCATCAAAAATATAAAGATTTGATGCAAAATCGGGTCAGTGTAATATACACAGACTTTTATAAGGCTTTTGACAAAGTGAGTCACACGCTTTTAGTTGAAAAGTTGGCGCATTTGGACTTTCACTCGGCTTTTTTATCTTGGACAAAATTTTACCTTTCTTCTCGGCACTGCATTGTAGTTGTTGACAATTTATCATCTTATGGCTTTATTGCCTCCTCTGGTGTGCCTTAGAGTAGCATTCTGGGATACCGACTCACTGTCATTTTTATTAATGATATTTGTGAGTATTTTAACTTCTCCAATTTTCTATAATATGCTGACGATCTTAAAATTTATTCCTCTGTTCGTTCCCTGTCTGATTTATTTGGAATTCAGAATGATCTAGACAACGTTGTTTTGTGGTGTCAAAAAAATCGCATTCTTAATGCTAGTAAATGTTTCCATGTTACGTTTTAGAAGTCACGTTCCTCTATTCCCACTTCCTATTGCATTGACAACTCTAAACTATCCACCCTGAATGAGATATCCGACCTGGCTGTTATTTTCGATGCTAAGTTTTCATTCTTGAGCCATATAAATAGCACTATATCAAAATCGTATGCTTGCTTTCATCCGCCGTTTTAGTTCAGACCTTAGTGATCCGTATACGTTGAAACTCTTATACACGTCATTTGTTCGCTCTAAACTTGAATATGCTGTCTTCATTTGGAAAACTTATTTTGATTGTCATATCAAACGACTTGAACGTGCTCAAAAGGTATTTTTGCACTATGCTCTACGTTCATTGAATTTTATAGACCCACTTCCACCATATAATACCAGATACAAATTAATCAACCTGAAATGGGTAAACTCCAGAAGAACTATTCTCTCCCTCTCTACAGTGTTCTTTGGGTTTTTTTCCGATTTAATTAGTTCTAAACCGAAATTTTTAGCTTCACTACATGTAAATTTTGATAAATATTGTAATTGTATAATCTTTTAATTTTTACATTGTTCACTTAACATATATTATTTGTAATAAGCAAAACATTTTAAAGTTCTGTCATTAGTCTGTACGTGCACTCTCGTCATGTATCACTACAAAAAAATAAATAAAATAAATAAATAAATAAAATCAGAAGGCTTTAACACGCGCATTAAGCCGAAATATTGACGAAATAAAGGATGAGGCTAATCTAGATAATCCTGAGTCATACCACACGACAAAATTAGCGCTCATTACCAAATATCTGCATGGTTTTTCTGCCATTAACGATGTATTGTGTCAATCGACCCCTAGTGAAGACATCGACGGTTATACACAGGATGTCTACTATGAATTAGAAGCCCGAGCGCAAAACATCCTCTCTGAATTACAGCAGCACACCGTTACTAGCATCACAAGTATGTTACCCAACAACAACGCAAATGAACAACACCTAGTACCAGTGTTGCCATTTTAGCTTTTTATTACTACCTTTATATTAAGTCCCTTTCATGTTTGTCGCCTCATTTCCATACGAATTTTTGACCCACGGAAAAATCTTTTTCAGTAACTTCCCGTTGAGCTAGACACTTGATACTTAGAACATAGTTCAGATGTGGGGGACATTACAATGCGAGTGAAAAAAAAATACCGCACGGATCGAGATATACAGAAAATTAATTTGAAAATGGAAATTTTGCGATCGACTTTTAACTAACTTCTCCATGATCCAGAGACTTGAAACTTAGCACATAGTTTGCGAGTCTATAGCACTAAAATTCGTGGAAAAGAAAATGCCGCCATGTGGCAGACGAATCGAGATAACGAAAATCCCTGGTGAGATAGAGACTTGAAACTTGGGCCGTGCGTCAGAACCCGGTGAAAATGCAATATTTGATCAAAAAATTTCCCTAGGTGGCGCATGGATCGAGATATTTGGAAAATTAGTTTTGATTTGGGAATCTTTCAATCCACTTTTAACTAACTTCCCGTTGACCTAGAGACTTGAAACTTCGCACATAGTTCGAGACCCAGTGACAGTACAAATTATAGAAAACAAAGTTCCGCTAGGTGGAGCGCTAGTCAATATAACTGCAAATCCTCTAAAAATGGGGGAATCTTGAGCTAGAGACATGAAACTTGGGCCGTAAGTCAGGACCCGGTGACAATGCAATATTTTATCAAAAAATTCCGCTAGGTGGCGCATGGATCCAGATATTGAGAACACTAATTTTAAATTGGGAATCTTGCAATCCATTTTTAACAAACTTTCTGGATATCTAAAGACTTGAAACCTGAAATATAGTTTAAAACTCGGTGACAGTGCAACGTTTGGTCAAAAAATTTGAGCTACGTAACGCACAAGTTGAACTACTTAGGAGATTTGGGCATACCTTCATGGCTATCCTCCTGAGTGTTGCAGGTGTTGTAGAATTCCACCTCGTTGAAGGCCCAACTCAATGCACCTACTTGCATACTTTTAGGCGTACGCGACTTTAACCACGATTCTTTTAGATTTTCAGGCGTATGCGAATTTCACCACGATTTTCAGCTGTGCAAATTAAGTAGCTGAAAAACGACGTGGAATTCTCTTGTTATGATGCGAAGTGGAATTCTATTGTTTTCGCCAGTGTTGTCAGCGAAAATTATCTTCAAGTTAATTCCAATCAAGGCTGTTAATTTCGAAGTTTCGTTCGTGTATCAGCCGCTTAACCTACTATTCTTTATCATGAAGTTTCTTATACTTGATTTTCTTTGGTGAATTTTTGGGAGCAATGACCTAACAAGTGGTGAATCACGGATTCTCAGTGGTGGTGATGCACCACAGTCAAGAGGTAATTCTCTAAACAAATTATATTGTTACTAGACTTTAAAATTTTATAAAATCTGCCGGCACAAAATTGTTATGATTATTGAGTTAAGCCAGAACTCCATGGATAGCCTCGTGGGCATTGCAGACGTTCTAGAATTCCACCTCGTTTGTTAGCTATTCAATCTAAACAGCTAAAAATCGTGGTGAAATTCGCATACGCCAGAAATTTTTAAAGGACGCGCATGGAGTTTGGCCTTAAAGGCCTTTAAGGCCCAAGTCCCTTCAGGCGTTCGCAACTTTCACCACATGCAGGAAAATCTATGGCTCGGTCACCCACAACTATTGATACTACATTAAGTAAAAATTGTTAATCCTGTCCCATCAATAAATATGGATATGCTATCACTGTACGAATGATGAATCAGCATTTAACTAGTAACACCCCTAAGGCGCGATAACCTCCGAAGATATCTAAGGCCGAGCTTCTCTTCCAATTTGCGTCGTGCTCCTCTTGATTTTCCCTACAAATTAAGTCCCATGAAAAAAAGATATTTAAATTGCGATATGACTTTTTATTAGATGCAAATTAGATAGTGGATCCATTCCAAATAGATACCGCACGAAATACGTCGCTATCAATAGCAAAAATGATATAGCAGCCCAAACATTTCCCTCAGTGCACGATTTTTAGATGTGTAAATTGAATAGCTGAAAGCTGTGAGACTAACCATAGCAAAGCAATGCACAACGCAAATACAAGACAAAAAACCTTATTACGGCGACATCGGCTGTATATAATGGTCATATACATATAACCAGAAGGGTTTGTGTCTTACGAATTTCTTAAATTACTAATGAAAGTTGCAACTGTCTTTTTGTAGGCAGTACTAAAAAATTGAAAATAAAAAGATGACAAAAAAAAATTTTAAGGACTACCTTTATATAAATGGACCAAAAAATAGAAGGCAATTTTTCCTTTATACAGACATAGTCTTGTTGAATTTTGACTAAAAAACTTTAACAATAGCTCTTGTAAAATAATTTTGGGATTTAAAACTATAAAGGTGGAGCGCAATCTTTCAATGGCAAACTATGTACTTGGGATTAACAAATTGATTATTCAAAATTTAAACACGCGTTCTACCTTTAATTTAATTTTAAATCCCAAAATTCTTTTACAAGAGCTATTAAAGTTTTTTAGTCAAAATTCAACAAGACTATGTTTGTATTAAAGCAAAAATTGCCTTCTTTTTTTGGTCCATTTATATAAAGGTAGTCCTTAAAATTTGTTTATCATCTTTTTATTTCAAACTAGATTTAGCTTTGTTTTTTGTTTAGCTTAAAAATAGTGATTAACTTTCAGCTTTTTTCATAAATTTTTAGCTCTTTTTGAAAACTTTAGAAAATCTAGATCAACAGTTTGGTATAGATCCACTTTAATTGATTGAATTCGGGCTAGGTTTTGAAAATTTGCAGAAATCGAGGCTAATTTCGTTCCGTGTGTTTGCCACTCAATTCGATTCGCTGCCTCATCTGCTTTAAAATTGCTTCCGAGCGAAATTAGGTTTTTGATTTCAGAAACATTTAATTAGAGCTATGAAATGATACAAATATGCTGCCCTAAACGACGGACTTGACCCGCTGTAAATTGCTTTCTCACGAACAGGATTGTAGGGTTCCTATTATGTAATACATTTTTACTTGTTAACCTTATATACTTTGTGAATTCAATAGTTTTTGTTCAATAATTTTATTTTCATTATTTTGATTTTTGAAATATCAAAAATATTCATTCTGTTAAAAATATTTATCAAATATAAGATCTACATTTAGGCGTTTCTAAATAAAAACTTTTTATAAAATATAATACTGGTTTCACTAAAGCCGTATGCAAAATCGATCGAATGTGATTTGAATCAACCAATACATTGAGGATTTGAGATTCAAAATTCGTTCCGTCTAGTATTTTTGAATTATTTCAAAACAACATTATATCATCGTGTTAGTGCTGTTAAATTTCGCATTACGCTTGCCGAACAAAGTTATGACTTACAGACCTTGAATGCTATATGAAGTGAAAAACAAAAGGATGGTTTATCTGAAGTATTGCCAGTTATTGAGGAATTAAAGCCAGAGAATAAGACGGACTTGGCAGATTTATTTGACAGTTATTTCGATCCAGAAAAATCGAGTATTAAACTAAAGTGTAATATCAACAAATCCCACTGCGGGATTATCAACAACCAACACAATAAAAAGTACTCAAGTGGCGCCAACACATTATCATCACACCAACTTCAAAAAATTGCTACCGTAATCGTCATCATTCACAGGCAGATCCTTCAAACGTTAAAATACAACAAAAGCAATCATTATCCGCGAAACGTAAACGTAAGCATAAATATCAGTTACGGCAACAAACTAAATATTCGCAAGTATTTTAATAACGATATCATTTTTTATATATGTATATTAATATACATATATATAATATGTATATATATTATTATTATTAGATATATTATGATTATTATTATCGTAAACTCTTTCTTCTTGAGGTTTAGAAAAATATTTTACATTTAATAACGTTGAATTTTAAACGTTATTTTAAAAACTTTTATATAATAGTTTAATTATGCTTCGCATACCACCAAACGACAGAAACACATCTACACCAACACATCAGCTTAACGATTCACTTATTGATTTAGAAGATGCTTCTTCACAAAATAACATAATAAATACATATTCGAATCGGAACAATAACGAAATTTTTTCCACTTCTGTGAAACTTCCTCACTTTTGGACAAGTTGTCCTGAAGCATGGTTAATACATGCTGAAATGCAGTTTAATACTGAAAAAATTACTCAAGAAACAACTAAATAAGAGTATATTATTACTGCATTACCTCAGGAAGTCATAATAACCATTTTAGATTTTATTCAAAATCCACCAGAAATAAATAAATATTCTGCATTAAAAAATTTTTTTGATTGAAAGGCATTCCTTAAGTAAGAATGCGAAGTTAAATGAAGTGTTGTCCGATTCTGAAATTGGTGATCGTAAACCTTCAAAATTTTACCGATCTCTGGTCCTACCTTCTGATTCTAATTTCAACCAAGAAATTTTTAAGAAACTTTGGATGCGAAAATTACCCAAAAACTTAAATGTAATTTTAACAAGTTCGAATTCCAATGATATAAATGACTTAGCTAAATTAGCTGAAAACCTTTGGGAAGTTATCAGTAAAAATGAAATTGATTTGATAAACAGTTCTCAAAATTCGAAAGGGGAAATTTCTATTATTACTAATTTAGTTAAGACAATATCTTTAATTTGTGAAAATTTTCAGAGCTCGGAAATTCTTCTTGATATAATTTTCAAAAAGGAATTAAATGAAATTAGAAAGAAATTAGTCAGAATAATTTAAGATCACGTTCAACAAATAGAATCAGTTTTAGAAGTCCTGTTAGATATCGTTCGAATGATAATCCCAACTGGTTATGCAGATATCATTACAAATTCGGATGTAAAGCTAGGAGATGTGAAGAACCGTGTGCGTTTGTGAAAAATTGTAATTCGACAAACTAAAATGTTCCGTTGTTGCAGCGACAAATAACGGAATCTCAGAAATATCAACTCGTCGCTCATTTATATTTGGCAAAGAAAACAAATGACGAAATGTATAAATTGATAGCACTGGTCGACGGCCAAAATTTACCAGAGACGACGTTATGAAATTCGTATGTAGAACCACCCCCTGATTTCGAAAATCGAGTTCATTTTTGATTCTATGGTACCGTTTTTGAGATATTTGCAATTTACCGTTATTCGAAAAAACCAAAAAGATTACGTATATCTCACGAACGGGTCAAGCAATTGCAAATAAGTTTACAGAATCGGAAAGAAGATTAAATTTGCTATAAATGCATCATACATTATTTTTTGCCCAACCAGATAGCTTTTGAGATATTAGCTTATCATTTCAGATTTTTGTTTTTTTTTTATGAAAAAATATGAAAAAAAATTACTTTTTGCGAGGGCAGCATTCCAAAACCACAACTTTTTTTCCAAATATTTTTTATTTACGTAAAGCTCTGTTTAAGTAGAAAAAAGATAAGCTATCATCGAAGAAAATCGATGCAAAACTACATAAGTTATAAGCCATCAAATAAAAATTCAACGTATACCTCAAAACGTATGTATGGTATAAAGAAGAGTGAAATATCTAGCTATGCTCTGTTTCTAATTAGTTAAAAGTTCAATTTATGAATGAAATTACCCATATTTTTAACTTTTTTTTAAATTTATTTATGTTTATACTATATTCTAACAATCTTTATATTTTACTATGTAGTCGAAATAATTATGTGTTCTACTTTGACGCTTATTCAGTTTAGGATCGGTTTCTCTTATGGGAAACCAGCAGTAATCACCCATCATTGCGACGTCCCAGAATCCTTGATATCGATTCTCAATTAATTTCATTTGCTGATGAAACCTTTCTCTAAGTTCGTCACTGTCGTCGCCGAGATTTGCCGGAAAAGAGCTCAAACGTGAGTGCAGAAAGTGAATTTTTAAAGACATATTTACGCCTGGAAAGAAAATATTAGTTAGGTAAACAAGTTAGAAAATTTTGGGAACTGAATTTTAATAAGCCTTTAATATTTACCCATTTTCGCATAATTATTGTTTAAGTCGTTCACTATCTGCTCGTAGTTAGGGCTTTTGTGTCTACCTAGAAAAGAAGCAACGACCTTTTCAAAGGACTCCCACGCTGCTGCCTCAACTGAGGAGAGTAGTCCTTTGAACTGATTATTGTTGATCAACTTTTTTATTTGTGGTCCAACAAAAATACCTTCCTTTATCTTGGCTTGAGAAATATCTGGAAAAATTGTTTTCAAATAGTCGAATGCTTCGCCTTCTTTGTCCAAAGCCTTAACAAAGTTTTTAACGAAACCGAGCTTGATGTGTAAGGGGGAAGTATGATTTTCTCTTTCTTGACAAGAGGGGTGTATTTGATGTTATCCACACCAACGGTAAACTCGACTCTTTCCGGTCAATCCTTTCTGACGTAGTGGTCCTTACGAGCTCGGCTATCCCACTTGCAGAAGAAGCAGCAGTGCTTGGTGTAGCCACTTTGTAGACCGCATAGCATTGCAACGACTTTGAGATCAGAACATATTTTCCAATCATTCTCTTCATATTTGATAAGTTTTAGTAGTGTTTGCATTTCCTCGTAGGTTTCCTTTGTATTTATTGCATGTGCGATCGGGATAGAAGGCTTTTTGTTATCAATAGGCAACAATACAGCCTTCAAACTCAGTTTATTGCTGTCTATGAACAATCGCCGCTCTTTTGAATCATATGTTTGACCAAACTCTTTGAATAAACCAGGAATTTCGTTGTAGCATATACTGTCTTTCTTGGTATAGTGTTTGGAAAATGGTTCCTGACGAGTTCTATAATATATCACCTTAACATCGGATGACACAAATTTAAATTGTTGCATACGAGAAGTGTGGATCTCGGCCTTTTCCTTGGGTAGTTCCAAATCTCTTATCCAATCTTTAAGTTGTGCTTCTGACAGAACGTTTCTCCCGTTCCCATGCGAAATTCAGTACAACTTGATTCCCCGCACTCAGATATTACTGTTGACAATGGAACTGGATCCGCAACTGCCGTTGAATGTAATACTGGCAATGTCACTGTAGGTACGCTGGCATAGGTTACTCTTCTTGATCTTCCAACGCCAAGTACTATTGTTTGACAAATATAACACTCTACTGAATGACAAGTAGGTTCTCTCCATATCATTCGTGTATCAAATTTTATTTGTTGTCCTGATTCCGACTGAATCAATTCTACTCGACACGATGTACACAAAGTGTTCGGTGTCCATGTTTTTTCAGCATTTTTAGGCTCAATGCCAAAATACTTGGAGTATAAAGTTTTGATATATTGGCCACACATGAAACAGAACATATCTGGATCGTTATTACACTCAAATTCTCGCGTCCTTTTACTCATTTTATTTTTTTTTTAATAAATCACGGTTTTGAAATTTGACTTATGAACTGAACTATTTCCGGCGAGCCTTGCAGATGTTATGAAATTTCAAGGCGCATTAACTCATATTTATACTCGGAACAAGAATAAAATTGACAAAATCAAATCTTACCTAGACAGAAAGGTTCCTTTTTATACGAAGCCGCGAAAAGAAAATGCTACCTGCTGTACAAATACACTCTCACAGCACGGTATTTATTAAAAGGATTGTACGAATGTTTATGATATATATATATAATAGGATTCTTTAATTTCACTCATTTACTTCATATTACAAAACAATAATTAATTTAATTTATTTAAATTTGGAAGAATTAAAAAACTGCGCGACGGCGGGCGGGCGGTATTAAAAAAAAAAAATCAATTAGCGAGCTAGCGGGCACAATAGATGTGTGTGGGCGGGTAGTTTAATGACAACTGAAAATTGAGAGTGAGCGCGGCAGCAGACACAGCTGAGCGGCCATGATGGGTTTTGGCCGCACTGGGCTGGTGTTGCCAGACGGAGGGGCGGACTTAATCCGAAAATCGGATCATGTCTTTAACATGCTCCCCCCGCACGACGCGTGGCTGGGTTGAGGACAGCCCCGATCTTGTCTAGGGCCGCCCGTACCTCTTTCACTAATTTCCTCAGTTTTTCGTCGCGCTGTCGAGCCAACCGGTTTGGATTTCCCTTTGGTGATGTTGGGCTGGTACGCGCCTTTGTCCGCTGTCCGTGCGTCGCGTATTGGTGCCCTGTTGTCGAGCCCGGTGTAGGACAGTGTGGTGGCCGAGTGAGCATTTGCGGCAGCTGGACGGGGAGTCACATGCCCAGGTGCTGTGCGACACTGCCAGACAGTTTATGCAGTACCGGTGGTTCCTCCCGCACTCGTAGCGCTCCTCAGGCTTCATTGCGAGGAACGCTCGGCACTGCCTTAGCGCATGTCGCTGCCATATAGCCGGCATTTCTGGGTCTCCGTAGATCTGCGGGTCCTGTAAAGACAAGAAAAGAAAAAATACGTATTTCTCAAAAAATGGGTTAGAAAAATACGTTGGGGAGGGTAGCTTATATGTAGATTGCTAGGGGCATGAAGCAGAGGGTACCAGAGGTAGGTTCAGCACTGCTAGGCAGTTGGTAGCATGCACAGTTTGGCAATATTTCGGGTTATTAGTCCGTTTTGGGTTTTGAGTCCAACAACACGAACATGGTTATCCGATCTAGGGTGTAAACTCCCAAACGCCATTCGTTCGGGGGTAGTAAATCCTCCTTTACCACGACTAAATCTCCAACTCGAATATTGCGTTGAGGGCATTTCCATTTGTACCGCTTGTGCAACTCCTTGAGGTATTCGTTCTTCCATCGTGTGCTGAACTGGTGGTGAAGCGTTTTTAGTTTCTGCCATTTATTGACCAGGGTGAGACGCTCGGCAGTTGGCTCCGGTAGTGCCAAGAGTGGCGCGCCACGTAGGAAATGCCCTGGGGTTAAGACTAGGGAATCCATTGGATCTTCGGACATAGGGGAGAGCGGTCGGGAGTTGAAGACCGCCTCTATGCGTACCAAGAGGAAGGAGAACTTCTGGTTTCCTGCTACCTTCGTAAAGTGTACTTGAAACTTTTCACGGCCGCTTCCCATAGGCCACCCATGTGTGGAGCGTATGGTGGGATAAATCTCCATGAGAATCCGTGAGTTGCATATTTTTCTGCCATGTCTGTAGCGACTACCTTGAGAAATGTGGTGCATTCCCTATGAAATACGCGTCGTGCGCCGATGAACGTTTTTCCGTTGTCAGAAAATATCTGAAGGGGTAGGCCACGGCGGCCAGTGAATCGGGAAAAGGCTGCGTTGAAGGCATTGGTGGTGAGGTCAGAACATACTTCTAAATGAACAGCCTTTGTGGAAAAACAGACGAACACACAAACGTAAGCTTTCACATACGAAGCTCTGCGAAGGGGAGAAGTTTTTACCATAAATGGTCCAGCAAAGTCGACTCCTGTTTATGAAAGGGTAGAGAATATGTTGACCTCTCGGGTGGCAAGGCTGCCATTATCTGCGTTTTCATCTGCTGTTTATAGATGGTGCAGGTTTTGCAGTGGAAGACCTTTTGCTTCAAAGGTGGAATGTAGTACTGTTGCTGTACCATTCGGATCATCAGCTGTTTGTCGGCGTGCAGCAGGTTCGAATGGAGGAAGTCTAACAGAAGAGAACAAAATCGAGAGTTTTCGGGTATGATAATTGGGTACCGCTCATTAAAGCTATAGGTGGCATATGCTAATCTTCCAGAAACTCGCATGATTCCTGAGTCATCTAGCATGGGGTTTAATGTTAGAAGGGTGTTCTTTTTGGGTAAGGGTCTGATGTTTGAAGCAGCTCTATCGTGTCTCCGTAATGATTCCGTTGAGTTTGAATGATGATTTTGATTTTGGCATCATTCACTTCGGCGTGGGTGAGGTTGAGCGTGGCTGGAACTTTCAGTTTCCTTGCTTTCTTGATAAACCGCAACATATAGGCCACGACTCTAAGCGCTCGAGAAAACGACGAACACCGGTCGAGTATGTCTATATTTTCTTCTTGCAGGGTGCGGAATACTTCCACATATCGTTGCTCGGGTGGAGTTGGCTGGTGAAGTGTATCCTTTGGCCACGAAGTTGATGGATTCATTAGCCCTTCCCACCATAGCGGACATTGGACTAAATCTTGAGGCTTGCAACCTCGAGTGCCCAAATTCGCTGGGTTATCCTTACTGGAAGCGTGCCTCCAAATGGCGTTGTCGACTTTCTTAAGAATTTCGGATGTCCTGTTGGCGACATACGTTTTCCAGGTATGGGGTGGTTTTTCTAACCATGCCAGTACGATGGCAGAATCGCACCAGAGAATGAGTGCGTGTGGGGGTAGATTCAGCTCACTTCGCAGCTGTTTCACTAACTTGGAGAGTAAAACTGCTCCACAGAGTTCCAACCGTGGAAGACTCAAGGTTTGGAGGGGTGTTACTTTGCTTTTAGCAGCTAGCAAATGGGATGAAAAACTATTTTCATGGCTTTGTACTCGTAAATATATGTATACAGGCACAAAATGCTTTTTCTGAAGCATCTGAGAATCCATGCAGCTGGATTAGTTTATCGGGGGAATACTGTACCCACCTAGGGATTTTAATGTCTCTGATGTGAGGTAAATTTTCATAAATTGAGGTCCATTTTTGGAGAGCTTCGGGCTTCACGTCTTCGTCCCAATCCGTTCCTTCCTTCCAGAGTTGTTGCGGCAACATTTTTGCAAAGAATCATTATTGGCGAAAGCCATCCTGCGGGGTCAAACAGTTTTGCAATTGCTGATAAAATCTGCCTTTTTGTAGTCGTGTTTTCTGCTGACGGTGGATCATACGTGTAGGTGAAGGTGTCGGTTAGCGCGTTCCACTGAATTCCAAGGGTTTTTGTGGAACTCGAATCATGGAATTTAAGGAAGTCGACGTCTAGCAAATCAGGGTCGGGAACGGGTTTTAAAATTTCAGGGTGATTTGCCGATATCTTCCTCAAAGGGAACCCTGCCGATTTTAAGGCTTCGATAACTTGAATCATATGGTTCAAAGTGGATTGTATATTATGACCGCCGGACAAAATATCGTCAACATAAGTTCCATTCAATAAAATATTTTTAGCGAGCGGATATTCGGCTTGACAGTAGTGGGCGAGTTTGTGTAGAGTTCGAATCGCCAAATATGGCGCGCAATTTACACCAAAGGTAACTGTTTTTAGTCGAAAATCTTGTATCGGCAGAGTTGGGTGTTTCCGAAAAACGATTCGATGAAAATCTTTATCTTCTTCATGGATGAGTATTTGGCGATACATTTTCTCAATATCGCCGTTGAAAACAAACTCATAAAGTCGCCATTTAAGTATGACGAGCATTAAGTCATTTTGTAGAATGGGGCCTGTATGAAGCACGTCGTTCAACGAGTTGCCAGAATACGACATTTTTGATGCGTTGAAAACGACTCGCACTTTTGTGGTTTTGCTGTTGGGTTTTATGACAGCATGATGGGGTAGATAAAACGATAGATATTTACCATCTCTAATTATCTCTTGTTGGGAGGTGGGTTCCATGTGATCCATGGTTAAATATTCATTAAGGACTTCAAAATATTTGTCTCTTAATTGGGGTTTTCTTTCGAGCGTACGTTCGATGCTGATGTACTGCTGTTGTGCTGCGGGTCGTGAATGACCGAGTGCCAGATTTGCTGGAAATTCCGATTTGAACGGCAGTTTAACTCTGTAGCGTCCATCTTCTTCGCGAACGGTGGTTTTCTTGTAGAGTGCTTCGCAGTATTCATCATCTGCAGATCTTTGTTGGGTTTGGTGAACTTCTTCCTGTTCCCAAAATTGTCTCAAAAGTTGATTGATGGGGTCGTCGGTGCATTCCGTGACATGAGTGCTGAAGGTTGATACCTTTTCAGCTACAGGGTCGCTTAATATCCATCCGAATATTGTGTTTTGGGCAAGTAATGTTCCACTCACATTTCGTAGGAGCCCTTCGGTGAGGATTTGCGGGGTGATATCGCTGCCGATTACCACATCGATTTTCGATGGTATCGAATACTGTGAATTGGCTAACGGTAAATGGGACAGTTTTTCGAGATCGATGCTTGAAACTCTCACTGTGGGCAAGAACTTAGTTAGCTTCGGCAAAATTATTGCTTGTGCGTCTATCATTTGGGTTAAGTCTGCTGAACAGAATGTTATCTGGCAGACTTTATTGGCATTTTTCACAACCGTTCCGCCCATTCCAGATATCTGGTGGAGAGACTCTTTTGTGGGTAGACCAAGAAGCTTTTGTATACGAGATGATACAAAAGTTTTTTGTGAACCTTGGTCTATTAGGGCACGAATTTTATGAAATTCGCCAGCATAGTATATTGATACTACTGCTGTTGGTAGTAGGGTGGTTCCATGATTACTCGAAAAGAGTGTAGAAACCGGGTTTTTGTCCTGAGACTGTTGGGAGGAGGTAGGTCTTGCGGCGGCTTTCGATGTTTAGGCTCACTCGTCGTCTGTTCTCCTAGGGGTGCCGGCTTGGGCATTTTGAGCTCTGGGGTTTGGTTGTGATTGTTGTGGTTTGGGCTGCAAATGCAGTAGTGAATGATGACGCTTTTGGCAATAAACGCACGTGAAACAACTTTTACATTCGTTCTTGGGGTGTGACGTTGATAAGCAGTTTTCGCAGTAACTATTTTCTCTCACAAATTTGATTCGGTCTGATACCGATAAATTCCTAAACCTGACGCAAGATTTGACTGCGTGGTATTGGTTGCACAATCTACACGATGCCGTTTTATCGAACTCGGTGTGATATGCATGGGTTTTATTATTATTGGGTTGGGTCGAGTTTTGATTCACCATTCGTGGTGTAAAACTTGAAAATTGGGGCTTCGCTTTGCCTGGTCTGTAGGTACTTAGTCTTTTTACTACCTCGTATCTACTGGTGAGGAATTTATTCATGTCCTCCCAAAGGGGCAGCTCCTTCCGGGAGCTGAGGGATTGTTCCCATAGTGAAAGGCTTTCACTTGGCAGCTTTGATGAGCACAGATAAACGAGGATCGGGTCCCAGTCCGTTGTCGGGATTCCTTGGGTGTTTAAAGTTGACATGCAATTGTTGATTGTTGTCTACATCTTCTGGATTTGTTCTCCGTTTTCTGTGAATATTGTGGGCAGGTTGAACAGCGTCTTTAGTTGATTGTCGACGAGTATCCTTTTATTTTCGTACCTCGATCTAAGTGCTTCCCTGGCAAGCTCGAAATTATCATCGCTCAGTGGTATTGTTTTACAATAAGTCCTGCTTGCCCTTTAGTTTTCAGGCGTAGGTGGTATAATTTTTGAGCGGGTGATAATTAAGGTGGTTTTTGTAGACTGCCGTGAACATATCTCTAAAGGATGGCCAGTCTTCGTATCCACCATGAAAGACTTCGGTGTCACATGGTGGTACTTTTAAATAAAAACCGTTTGCGTTTGAATTGTTTATTGGGTGGGCGGGTATTTGTTGTTGGTTGGTGCTAGCAGTATTAAAAAGCTGTAAGGCTTCTAAAATTTCCGATTTGCATGTTTGGTACGTTTCCATGCATTTAGCAAATTTTTGCTCAACCGAGCCGCTGACATCTGTATAATTATCCGAGAAACTTACATCTCGATGGGACTCTAGCACCTTTGCCCATATTTTATCTAGGTCATCTAATTTGACCTTAAGCATACACTCTGATAAATCGGTAGCTTGGGAGGGTGACCATCTTGAGCAGTAAACCTCTACTTGGTTACCGTCATATATAAATTTCTGCAGGCATTTATCTGCAGTGGTAAATTTTTAGGTTTCGCCCGACGATTGCGGCATTATAAATTAGTTTGGTTTATTAAGAAATGGGAGCTTTTATTAAGCTGTGAAAATCGAAAAAAATGTTGTCAAAAGGGCAAAAAATTTTTTTTTTTTGAAACCAGCCTATGTACGCTGGCAGCAGCGCTTCTGAGTACAAGTAATGTGAGTATATAATAATATAAATATTATAATATATGTGTTCACTGGGTTTTTTATTTTTTATTTTTTGAGACCGGCCTAATGTGTACCGGCTTTTTGGTTCGTTATATGTGTTTGTCTCAGCGCTTCTGAGCACAAGTAATATGGTCATATAGTACGTATGTATGTATATATGGGTAAAATATATTTGCCGGTAAACTGTGGTGTACCAACAATACCTTTTTTTGCCGTGCCAATGCACTTGATTTATTGACAAACTAAATGTATGCAAATATGTGTTCGATGATCTTTTTGGTGCTTCCTTCTATTATGTAGTTACATATGGTCATGCAATTACTTTGTTGAGGGTGGGTTTTTGGCTTATGCAAAAAGATACACAATTGCGTGTGGGTATTGTGGGTGCATATAATTGTAGGTTTGTATGCAAAATTAATATTGGGTGCACCGGTAAAACTTTAGGAAAAGTGACAAAAATTTGGCAAAGTTTGTTGCTATGGGTTTTTTGTAAAATATATTTTATGTAATATATGTATATAAGGGTAAATTGGGCAGCGGTGAATTTCACGCTGGAAAAATATGTAGCTCGGTTGATATTACCGAACTAAGTGGTATATACATATATTACATATATACGTATATATTTTTATAATTAAATCGATATTTAGCGCAACGAACTTTCTGGGTATATAGAACCGGGCAGTGGATTTTCCGTTGATACGGGAATGCAAATTTATTTGTTTAAAAACTTATATGGGTTTTTTGAAGAGACTGTACCTGTTGGTAACAGTGAGTAAGCCAATGAAATATTTTGCCGTTTAGGCTTTTTGATGTGGGTTATGTACCCAGGGTCCGGATCTTTAGATCGGAGGGGTATACAAATTTGGGGATTTTAGATTTGGGGTCCGTACTTTAGACGGAGGGAATATATTGGGTAAACGGTGTACCCACTCTGACATTTTTTGTTGGTTTTATGTGTGACTTGTGATATGCTGTGTTGTTCCTCCTTGATATTGTGTATCTTTGGTGTGATGGTGATGTTCTTTTGATGTATCTATGTGTTTTTTCCAATTATGTTTTTCAACTTTTATTTTATTTTAAAAATTTGTATTTTTCCTTTGATTTTTTTTCTTATAAAACGTGAATTTTTCTTTTTTTTCTTTTTTTTTCTTCAAAAAAACCCCTTTTGTTCAAATACTTAAATTTTTTCTCAAATAATTTAAATTTTTCCAAACGTATTGTAACGAATGTTAGCAGCACTGAGCGATGCTATCGTCTCTAAGCCGATGCTAAGCAGTGACGTGAATGCACATCAATAATTCAATCATTATGTATTTACATAAACGAAACAATAACTGCGTCTACATATATGTACCATGTACGTATACGAGCAGCGGAGAGTCAATGCACTAACACATGCATATATCTGAGAAGTTTGAGAGCTACTGGACTAGTAGATTCTGGAAGCGCCTAAAAGATGTATAAAATTGTGTAATTTCAGTTATAGCTGAGAAGTTTGAGAGCTCATGGACAATGCTAGTAGATTATAGAAAAATGCGAACGAGGAAACCAAAGAGTATAAAAGGCGACAGATGTAGAGGCACTGTAATTCAGTTTGAGTTGAGCTATCAATCAGTTTGATTAAACACGCGATCTGACGGCCAATAGTAGAGTTTCATTTGAGTTATCAATCAGTTTGGTTATTAAGCCAGCGAGTAGCAAAGTATAAGTGTTATTGTGAAGTACTTTAATAAAGGCCATTTTTCCATTATTCAATATTGGAGTTATTTATTCAACAGTTTAGTGATTCGAACTTAGCAGAGGATTGCAAATAAGAGGATTTGCAGCAAATTCGTTACAATTGGTGTCTGAAGAGGAATTGTTGAATAAATTCTAGAGGACAACAAGGACATGGCAAAGTTAAGTGAATTGAAGATCCCGCAAATGAAGAAGGAGTTGGCGAACCGTGGATTGAATACAACCGACATTAAACTCGAACTTCAGGCACGACTACGAGAGGCAATGGAATTAGAAGTAATTGACGTGGAAGAGTATGTCTTTCGTCTTGATGGCGATGAGACAACAAAATTGGAAGAGAAAAACGAAACATCGCAGACAGTTACGAGCACAGACTTGAACATGATTTTGGCTCCAATATCTGCACAAACATCGACAGTAAAAGAAATGTCGTCAGAAATAACATCCAAGATGGAAACTCAACTGGAAGAACAGAAGACATATATGGCATCCCAACTGGAATCGCAGGAGATACGCATAACATCAAAGATGGAAGAACAAGAGGAGCGCTTATCATTGCAAGTGGCATAAATGTCTTCACAGTTAGAAGCACAGGAAGCAAGGGTAACGTCAAAGCTGGAAGCGCAGGATGCAAAAATCGCTCAATTTCAGGCAGAAGTCGATGATTTGAAGGGTGGTATGGAGCAGTTACAATTAAATCGTCCAGCAGTTTCAGCGAGTAATCCAAAGGTAAAAACACCATCCTTTGACGGTTCTGTTCCTTTCCAGGCCTTTAAGCTACAGTTTGAGAAGACCGCAGCAGTGAACAACTGGAATGTGGAAGATAAAGTTGCCGCACTCTTCGTATTATTAAAAGGACCAGCTGCCGAAATCTTACAGACTATTCCAGAGTACGAACGGAACAGTTATGACGCATTGATGGCTGCTGTAGAACGGCGATACGGAAGCGAACATAGGAAACAGATATTTCAAATAGAATTGCAAACCGCTACCAAAAAGCTAACGAGAATTTGCAGGAGTTTGCTTCGGACATTGAAAGATTGGCTCATCTTGCAAATGCGGATGCACCCGTGGAATACACGGACTGAGTGAAGATTCAGAGCTTTATAAATGGCATACGGGACGTCGAAACGAAGCGAACCGCATATGCGAACCCAAAGCAAACATTTTCTGAAACGGTATCCTATGCATTGACTCAGGAAACGGCGTCATTATTGAGTAAACCAGCATACAAAGCTCATCGTGTGGAAGTAGAAAGGCCAGAGTGGGTAGATACAATTTTGGAAGCTCTGAAGGGATCACAACAGAAAAATGCCGGAGTTATGAAATGTTTCAAGTGCGGTAACCCAGGTCACCTTTCACGTCATTGCGATCTTGGTCCTAATAGTTCCAACAATGTGGGTGGGCGTAAACGCAAGGCTGGCGGAAAGGAGCAAGAGCGTGTCGGATGTAAAGAACGAAAACTTGCTCGACTATTGAATGTCCTGTGATATCTGTGTCGCAGATTGGAAGGAAATCAAGCAGTCTTACCATCAGAGGGAATGTGGATGGCAAAGAACGAGTACTGACTGTAGATACGGGCGCATCTCATTCGATCCGATCTGACTTGGTCAACAGGAGAGTAAAACCGTTACCTGGATCAAAGTTGCGTACGGTCACTGGCGAGTATAACCAAGTTCAGGGAGAAGTGATATGTGAAGTATTGATTGGGATGGTCATGGTTCTACACAAATTTGTTGTGGCGGAGATTGTTGATGAAGTTATATTGGAAGTGGATTTCTTGGTTGACCATGACATCAAGATCGATATGCAGAGAAGGGTGATGCGTTATGAGAACCAAGATGTGCCACTTAACTTTAGTTTGGAAAAAGGGTTCAGCAGTAATCGGGTACTGGTGGAGAAGACTCGACGAAGGCCACGAAATTCAAAGGTAAAGCTTGATGGAACAAATGGGCCAAACAAATCAAAACCGAAGGTACCTGTGAGAGAAACACTGGCATTGAAAAAACCTAAAAGACGCAGGAAAACGAAGCAACGAATTTCCGAGAAAGAATGCGAGGGTAGTTTCAAGCCGGAGCGCACTACTGTTGTGAAATGTGGGAACGATACCGATTATGCAAAGCAAATCCGTCCAGCGCAAGCTCTACGAAGTGGTTCATTGACCAAACAACAGAGTGTGAAGGAACTGCCCAGGGTAATGAGTAGGAAAATGAAACACTGGCATGACAAGAACTTTAATTCGGAAGGTTTCTTGGCGGGAGATTTGGTACTGTTAAACAACCCTCACCGGCGGAAAGGTGTTCCAGCCAAATTTAGGTGCAGTTGGGAAGGCCCGTACAAAGTTGTGAAGAATATCAGTGATACCATCTACCGCATACAAAGCATTGAGAAACCACGGAGTAGAAGAGTGGTACATTTGGCGATGCTAGCAGCGTTTATATCGAGAGATTTGTCTGATCGGAACGATCAGACTTAGGTGGAGGGCAGTGTAACGAGGGCATTGCAAATAAGACGATTTGCAGCAAATTTGTTACAGTATTTTTCTTTTTCTTAAAAAAAATTTTTTCTGTTTCCACCAAACTTCTTTTTTTTCGCACTTTACTTTTTCTCAACTTTATCTTCTTTTTTTTTTTGTATTAATATTTTTATATTTTCCGTGTTTTGTGTTTTTGTGCAAAATTTATATATATTTTTCCGAAAATTTTCTTTCTATCTTTTTTTGTCGTATTTCAAATTTTGTGTTTTATTTGTATGTAAAATTTTTTTTTTAATTTTTGATTTCTCAATTTATAATAATTTTTTTTCACTCCTTAATGTTCTGTTTTTTTTTTTGTGCACCTAAATGTATATACATATGTTTAAATACTTTCTGCTTTAACACTTTGTTGTTTTTTTTGTTTTTATTGAATTTAGCACTTTTTTAGTTTTTTATGTCCGTGCCGAAACGCGTTTTTATGTAAAATTGTTTTTTATATTTGTTTATTTTTATTTTTGGTCGCTGGTGTTTTTTGGCCGCGAAGGACCATGTACAAATACACTCTCACAGCACGGTATTTATTAAAAGGATTGTACGAATGTTTATGATATATATTTATAATAGGCTTCCTTAATTTCACTCATTTACTTCACATTACAAAATAATGATTAATTTAATTTATTTAAATTTGGAAGAATTAAAAAACTGCGCGACGGCGGGCGGGCGGTATTCAAAAAAAATCAATTAGCGAGCGAGCGGGCACAATAGATGTGTGTGGGCGGTTAGTTTAATAACAACTGAAAATTAAGAGTGAGCGCGGCAGCAGACACAGCTGAGCTGCCATGATGGTGTTTGGACGCACTGGCCGGGTGTTGCCAGACGGAGGGGCGGACTTAATCCGAAAATCGGATCATGTCTTGAACACCTGCTTTAGATGTATGCTTTAAAAATTTTCTGTATCTTAAAATTTTGAAAATCTACCTGCATATTTATGGGTAAGAAGTGACGGAAATACATGTTTATAACTACATGCCTACAGCAGGCTTCGAACCCAACCACTCTTCCTTTCGATGCATTCACTCTACCTACTATAAAACAATTCGAATATTAAAAGTACTATTTGATTTATTTAAAGAAAAAGTATTATCATTGTTATGGTGTTATTCGTTTATCCGGATAATATCCCATTTGCACTTTATACCTCTAATATATGTATGTATACATACATTGAAGTTGCGCAACCTGGGTATTTTTATTTGATCGCTTATAAATTACGTACTTTTGCATCGATTTTATTCGATGATAGCTTATCTTTGTTCTAATTAAACAGAGCTTTACGTAAAGAAAAAATATCTGGAAAAAAGTGGTTTTGGAATGCTGCCCTCGCAAAGAGTAATTTTTTCAAATTTTTTCATAAAAAAAAAACAAAAATCTGAAATGATAAGCTAATATCTCGAAAACTATCTGGTTGAGCAAGAAACAATGTATGATGCATTTATAACAAATTTTATCGTCTTTCCGATAATTGCTTGACCCGTTCGTGAGATATACGTAATTAAAGGGAGCCGTCTTTTTGGTTTTTTCGAATAACGGTAAATTTCAAATATCTCAAAAACGGTACCATAGAATCAAAAATGAACTCAATTTTCGAAATCAGGGGGTGATTTTACATACGAATTTCATAACGGCGTTTCTGGTAAAGAGAACAAGTTGAAATTCGTTCCAGTGTAGTGGGGCAGAAATTTCAGTGCTTCCTGTTTCAAAATTCTCGTGTACAAAAAAATCATCAGATATTATCTTAACAGCAGCTAATGGTTCAACGATTTTTACATATGGAAAAAAAACTTGTAAATTTTAATTCAGGTTTAAGGCGAGGATTTCCTTTTGTGTTTTGATCGCTGATATAGCGAAACCGATTATAGGTGCAGATTTTTTATGCAAATGTGGACTTCTCATTGATATTAAAAACAAATGTTTGGTAGATCCATTAACAAATTTATCAGTTAACATTCGAACTTCGGTAGAAGATCACAAAATTATTGAAAGAATTTCCTTCCCTTATAGCAGAACCAAGTTATTCGAAACCAGTTAAACATACCACAGTTCATAGACTTGTTACAGAAGGCAATCCTCCTTTCTCAAAGCCCAGACGTCTAGACCCAATCAAATTCAAGGCAACTAAAACTGAATTTTATTTTCTTATAAAAACTGGAATTTGTAGACCATCAAATTACTCTGTAGCATCACCACTTCATTTAGTACCAAAAAAAGAGTGTAATGATTGGCGTCCCTGTGGTGATTTTAGAAGAGTTAATACTGTTACGTTTCCTGGCCGCTATCCTTTACCACATATTCCGGATTTTAATATGAATCTAAGAAAAAAAAAATTTCCAAAGTTAGGTCTTGTTAGAGCGTATCACCAAATACCAATGGCAGAAGAAGATATTTATAAAACGACGATTACTACTCATTTTGGCATATTTGAGTTCATTCGAATGCCTTTCGGCTTGAGAAACTCAGCACAAACTTTTCAAAGACAGCCTACCAGTGGCGCTTCGACGAGCTAAATGCCTGCAAGCAAAACTGCAATGGAATCCTTTACTGGTCGAAACACTCTCAGCTAAAGTAAGCACATACGTGGATAAAGAGTACGCGAAGCAGCTTCCGATTACATCATTGTCGAAAGGTAAGGCTTGGTATCTACCAATATTTCCTGTATATAACGCAAGCAAACCGGAAAAGGTGCGCATAGTCTGGGTCGCAGCTGCCAAAGCGAATAACATATCTCTTAACTCTATGTTGCTCAGGGGACCCGACGAACTAACATGTCTGGTGTCGGTCCTTCGAAGATTTCGCCCACACGCAGTGGCGGTGAGCGGCGATATCGAAGAAATGTTTCACCAGATTCAAAAACGTCCACAAGGCCAAGACTAGTAACGCTTTCTTTGGCACGACCCTGGCGCTGCTGAATCATCGGTGTTCGTTATGACTGTAATGACTTTCGGTGCCACCTCTTCGCCAAGTAGTGCGCAGTATGTTAAAAACTTAAACGCAGAAGAGTATCGCAACCTCTACCCTCGGGCCGTCGATTGCATTGTCAAAAATCGGTGATATGCTAGACAGCATGGATTCAGCATCAGAGGTGATTCAGTTGACTAATGAAGTAAATCTTATTCATGCGCAAGGTGGTTTTAATATTAGGAATTGGCGGTCAAACTCCGAGGAGGTTCTGAAAGCGTTGAAAATCTCTGCCACCGACTCTGAGATCAACTTCAATACCAGTGTTGAAATACCTGCAGAAAATATCCTAGGTCTGTGGTGGAACGCCGGGGATGATTGTTTTATTTTCCCGGTGGCTCACCACCATCAGGGTTCGGGACTACTAAAGGCGGATCACCACCCAACCAAAAGAGAGGTGCTGAGAGTAGTTATGAGTGCGTTTAATCCCCTGAGCATGCTGGGTTTTTTGTAATATATGCTAAGGTTGTTTTGCAGGACATATGGCGCTCTGGGTGTCAATGGGATGACAGAATTCGAGACGACCAGCACTGCAGCTGGTAAAATGGGTTGAACAAATTCCAAAAATTGAAAAATTACTGATCCCACGCTGTTACTTCAAGAATCTTAGCCCTGAATCCGAGTTGGAGCTACACTGTAGTATTATGCATGGTACCTTCTTATGTCAATACGTCTGTAGTATTATGCAGCATACTCTAATACGCCAATGTACTTTCTATGCAGACCACCCATATTGCATTCACATTACAATATCGACCAAAATACATTTCGTTTACCCCAACGCAGCGGGAGTTCAACATCACTTACTAATGCCGACAGCAAGACCTGTATCCGGTTATATTTCTACTGGCGCATTGACGAGTTCGCTAATGGCGTAACAGTGTGTCAGTGACAATTCGACAATGCGCTTGCCAAAATATTTCTACAGTTACAATTTGTTAAACTAGGTCAAATTAATATGCTGACTCAGTATGTAAATGTTTAGAATGTAATGTATTAGTGTTAGTGCAAATGCGTATGTGTAGAATAGATAATTTTGTATAAAAGGAAAGACAATTCCAAAATATAAGGAATCGCATTTTAACGCTATTCATCAGCGTTTAAAAAACATTTTCGTTTTTTCGTTCCAATTTATTACATGGCGATCCTGCCAGCCTGATCTTCTATTAGCTGAAAATTTGCTTTTACGCAAAATTGCTAGATCTTGCTGAACAGAGATCCTGCGAAGTTTTTTAGTCAAATATTAAAATATTAAATTAAATATATTAGTCAAAATTTAATGGCCGTACTTTAGAGCCAAAGAGGACAAACAAAAAAGTCCTAGCAAAATATTTTTTTACTACTGAAGAGCACTGGCGAATATTGGATGAGGAAACTGGCGAATATTTTTCTTGGACAAGGAGCATAAACGGATATTACATTTTTAAAACATATCAACAGATGTGTCCAGATTGCGCAGAAGTGGAATAACATTTCAACCAAACTGGCGACATATCAATTTGGATGCAGTTAGGATGCGCATAGAAGAAGTGGAATAACATTTCAATCAGACTCGCGACATACCAATTTGGATGGAGTTTTATAAGTATATTTAGAATCAGTTGAGCGGCCTTAGGGACGCTAAACTATGGGCAAAAACTTCGCTTTGCTTAGGAATTTTTTTTATCTTCATTTTAAGTTAAAATCAATATTTTACAATAGGACTAGTATAATGGAAAAATTGTGTCAAAAAAAGGGAGAAGGATCTAATTAAATAAATTAAATACTAAAAATAAAAAATAAATAAATAAAACTAGTGAATTGAAATGCTTAACAAGAACAACACAATTTTCAAATAATGTCATGTTTTACGCCGACTCCGAACGGCATCTGCAAGGCAGATGCGTTTTCACTGAGAGCTTTTCATGGCAGAAATACACCCGGAGCGCTTGCCAAACACTGCCGAGGGGCGACCCCGCTTAGAAAAAATTTTTTCTAATTGAAAAACCTTATTTCTAAAATTTTGATGTTGCTTTGCCCGGGGTGTGAACCCTGGGCATACGGTGTGGCAGGCGGAGCACGCTACCATCACACCACGGTGGCCGCCAATAAAATAGGAAACACAAAAAAAATATTTTTACTTCAACCCCCAAAGAGTAGGAAATAGTGATAGGAACAATAAAAATAAAGAAAAAAATAGGGTTGTTGACCCAATATCCAGCAAAATTGGACTGAACTGGACATGTCATGATTGTCGTTCCGTAGAAAATGACATGCGAGCTTTTATGAGGCAAACTCAGAAATAGTTCAACAACATTTTTATTGGGTTTCGTGACCTTAACGAAAGATTCAAAACGATGGAGGCTCACTTTAAAAAATTGAAAGTGATATCTGAATCCCCAAAACCTAAGAAATGTATGCCCAACAATGACTCCAACTTGTCTTCGAGTCAGGGGCATAGCTGTCCTCCTACGAATGTCCCTTCAACCGCGTTCACTGAAACGAACAGGCTTACCAAAGACGTTATGAACAATGCTGCTCAGGAATATCCACAAGAATCTCCACAAGGTTGTGTCGAGACTTCCAGTGAGACGATCTCTGGCAAATTAAACGCTGCACGAACTAATAGTGGTACCTTTGCGGCTGTTTGTTCTACGTCACCAATGTTGATTTCGCTGGACTCTCCAATTCATCCTACACCTCCACCGGTATCTTTAGCTCCAAAAATGACAGTTACAGATACTGGGGTTGTTGCTAGCGATACACGTGTACCTGAAAAAAATAGTACTTCTTTGACGGGCTCGCTAACCAACGCTAGGTCAAGCAATGCGTTTTCTGTCAACTTTTCTATAACGGCCGCACCTTCCCAGCTCTCTGGTGCGCTAACCGCTACTCCTTTGTAGGTGATTGCCGTGCCACCTCGTAGGGCTGTACTTGTGTCCGGATTACACGCCTCGCATACTGAAAATGATATTGCTCCTTACGTTTGCTCTAAACTTGGTGTTACACCTACTAGTAACATCAATGTGTATAAATTTAACTTTAAATATGAGAGAGACATCTCCTCATTTAAAATATCCCTTTCAGATGAATATTTCGATAAGGTACTTGATTCCTCTTTTTCGCCTAAGCATACTGTGGTTCACTTGTTCACGAGAAAGGCGAGGGCCGAACCTGTTTTATTACAGCCAAAAAACGGTATGACGAACACAGTAATAACAACACAAAGGTAATTGCTGATCTGTCCCGTCTTCTCATTAATTACCAAAATGTTCGTGGTTTACGATCAAAACTTGTTCCATTCTTCCTTAATTCTTTCAACTTTTATGCACAAGTTGTAGCTTTTACGGAGACCTGGCTAAAGCCTGATAATTACAATTCTGAGGTTTTTTCAAATAAATATGCTGTTTATCGGCGTGATCGCATCCCTAGAGCGGGAGGTGTCCTTATTGCTGTTGAATCTAACCTATCGTGTGAGTTGATTTCGCTGGGCAATATTTCTCATATCGAATTCATAGCAGTTAGGCTTTCATTCGGTAGCTATAGCGTAATTGTTTGCTGTTCGTATATACCACCTCGTTCGGATATGGATGTTTATACTTGTCATAGCTCGGCCAACTGCGATTTGCATTCGCAGTTGGGAGATAACGACCGACTTGTTGTTGTTGGTGACTTTAACTTGCCAACAGTTAGTTGGGTTAATATAAGTGATTCAAACTTTTTAACTCCCACTGCTCAACATGAGTTTCTCAATTGCTTGTTAGACTCATCTCTTTTACAGATTAACAATGTTCCAAATAGTGGAAATAAACTGCTGGATTTAGTATTTGTGGATGGCTTTGTGGGTACTGCCCTTACGCAAATACCACCTTTATCCCTTCCAGAAGACCCTCTTCACCCTACGCTAGAGATATCACTTGATATCAGCCTACCCCGTAGGATTCAAGTACAGTCTCGTCCCCGATCTAGATGCTTCTACAAAGCGAATTTCATTATGCTCAATGATCTGTTGGCTTCTCATGATTGGTCGGATATCTATGCTTGCACTGATGTCGATTCGGCTATCTCTATATTTTACAGTACGCTTGATGGCTTCTTTGATACCTGCATTCCTAGTCGCTATACCCTATGTTCGAATAATCCCCCTTGGTTTTCAAGGCAACTTATCAGACTTAATAACATTAAATCTAGGCTTTATAAGAGATTCAAGAAATCTGGAGCATCTGCAGACCTCTCTAAATATCTAATAGCTCGTTCTAAATTTCACCGTCTTAATCAGCTTTGTTATAAAAATTACTTGAGTTGTTGTAAAGCCCAATTTTTTAGAAATCCAAAAAAGTTTTACAGTTTCGTAAATTCAAAGCGGAAAACTTCTGGGTATCCTTCCTCATTAACCTTTGGAGGTAAAAAAGCTTGCACTGATGACGACGTTGCTGAACTATTTTCTGAGTTCTTTAAGTCCACGTATTCATCCAGTGGTTTTCATTCCGGTCAATATCCCTATCACTTAGATAGCTCAAATTACATTAGGAATCCTGCTATTGATGGTAATATTGTCCTTCAGAGTCTTCAATCTTTGAAGCACACCTTTTCTCCGGGACCGGACGGCGTTCCTAGGTGCGTGCTTAGGTACTGCGCCGAAAACATGTATGAGCCTATTTTAAAATTATTTGAGCTATCTCTGGGATCTGCGTCATTCCCGGCACTTTGGAAACAGTCTCTTATTATACCCCTGCATAAAAAAGGTAGTAGGTCAAAAGTTGAAAACTACAGGGGTATTGCTAAACTTTCAGTCATTCCTAAAGTCTTTCAACAGATTGTTACCAGTCAACTCCAATATCAGTGTTCTAGTCTTTTATCTCCATGCCAACACGGTTTTATTCGTCAAAGGTCAACCACTACAAATTTGCTTGTATTCAGCTCTATAGTTATGGAAGGATTTTTAGCGAACAAGCAAACGGATGTTATCTACACGAACTTCAGCAAAGCATTTGATACCGTCAACCATGAGTTGCTTATTCATAAGCTTGATTTACTGGGCTTTCCGTTTCACCTATTAATGTGGCTGAAAAGCTATCTTTCTAACCGGATCCAAAAAGTCCTTTTCAAGTGCAATCTGACGGAATCGTTCGGAGTTTCCTCCGGCGTACCCCAGGGAAGTCATCTGGGCCCTTTGCTCCTTGCCCTTTTCATTAATGACTTGCCACAGAAAATATTATATTCCCATACTATAATGTATGCGGATGATGTAAAACTTTGCTACACTTACTGTCCTACCGATTTGAGTTCCTTGGATCTTCTTCAGGCCGACTTGGACTCGTTCTAATGTTGGTGCACAACAAATTTACTATCTTTAAATTGCTCTAAATGTAAGCATATGACATTTCACCGAGTGAAGCCAGCATTGAAATCTTATGTAATAGATGGTACGCCTTTGGAGCGTATATCTATTGCAAATGATCTAGGTGTCCTTTTTGATCCGAAATTGAATTTTAACGTCCATATTTCATCTATAGCCAACAAAGCGTTGGGTTTACTTCGATTTGTTAAAAGATGGGCTAAAGAGTTCGATGATCCGTACCTCACTAAGGTTCTTTACACATCGCTGGTTCGTCCAATACTCGAGTATTGCTCATGCGTTTGGTCCCCAGTTTCTCAAAAGCATATAAAGCGTCTTGAGTCAGTTCAAAAGCAATTTTTGATTTTTGCATTGCGCGGCCTTAATTGGGACTTAAGTCTCCACCTTCCTCCATACAGAAGTAGACTTCTTCTTATTAACTTACCAACTCTGGAAAATCGGAGAATATTACTGGGGGTATTGTTCATCCATAAGCTCATTATTGGAGAAATTGATTCTTCGGACCTCCTCAGCCGCTTTTTTTTTGCGGTTCTACCTAGAGTATCCAGACACTACGTTCCTTTCTATTTACCCCTTTGTCGACGAAACTTTGCTAAAAATAATCCTCTTCTTATCTGGTGCGCGCACTACAATGACTTGTATAGCTGTATCAGTCTTGAATGTACTTTTGCTACTATACGTAATGCAATACTTGCCTATCTAATTTAAGAGATACAAGCTAATTTAATTTGCCGGCATTTTACTCCTTCCATAAAAAACAGGAACTATCTCGCTTAAGGATGGAGGAACATTTATCAACATGTATCATTAAGAAGGAACAAGACAGTACTATGTTGATTGGAATCTGGTGCATTTCAACAACGTAAAAAACATGCTTTTTCATGAGTCACTGACCGGAATCGTATGCATTCCGGCAGTATAATTTTATGGGTCAGGCATCGAGCTGATTGGAATCTGGTGCATTCCAACAACACAGGTCATGATACTTTTTTATGCCTTGTGATGGCGTATCCTCATTACACTACTCTTAGCACTGCCGTATTCCCTTGACATGCTGATTGGAATCTTGTTGCATTCCAACAGGGAGATTGGAATCCACTGCATTCCGAAATCATGCTGAGCGGAATCTGATGCATTCCGCCAGTATAAGATTTCGGCATAAGATCTTATTTCTGCTCGTATTTCTTATTATTATTATATTCTGAAATTAAATAGTAATGTTAATATTTCTTTGTTTGTAATATAACATTGTTGAAATCTCGATATATCTTAAATTTTATCTTTTGAGTTGTATACTTATATATCTTTTGTATTATGCAGTCGACTATAGTTTGTCGTCGACTTTAAATAATAAATAAATAAATAAGAATAGGCTTAAACCAATATAAAACATCTGCTAGTAAATCACATAATTCAAAATTTTTTTACACAAAGCATTCCACTTTACTCGTCACTCGAAAATCAGCATACGCCAAATATGAAAAAAAAAAAAATTGAGAAAACAAAAAAAAGGCCAATATGCACAAAGGGCAATATGTAAACAAATAAATACAAAAAAAAAACATAAACATACAAATTTATTTTGGCATCAAGTTACGATTACCTCATAAATATTAAAGAATAATTTGTAAACATAAACGATTTTTAATTGAATCGACACGCTTAGATGTCGGCTATGTAAAAAAAATGTCAATAGACAACACTTGATGCGAAACATTACTCATAATTATAAACATAGAACCATACAAGAAAAGCACAACAAAAAAATGTAAATACGAAAGTCAGTATATTAGAAACAAATGTAAAGAGAAAATAATGTAAATAGACTCTTTGTTTCCCATATCCAGTAACCGCTATGCAATAAATTATAGTATAACCCAAACGCAATAAAAAACCTTTTCTAATTCAAGGAAAACCCAAGTGGGTCATTAAGACTCTGAAAAAGTCATATACTCCTTTTTCTTTTTAAGGTGGATGGTGTAGTATTATGCATGGTACCTCCTTATGTCAATACGTTTGTAGTATTATGCAGCATACTCTAATACGCCAAAGTACTTTCTATGCAGACCACCCATATTGCATTCACATTACAATATCGACCTAAATACATTTCGTTTACCCCAACGCAGCGACATTTCAACATCACTTACTAATGCCGACAGCAAGACCTGTATCCGGTTACATTTCTACTGGCGCAATGAAGAGTTCGCTAATAGCGTAACAGCGTGTCAATGACAATTTGACAATGCGCCTGCCAAAATATTTCTACAGAGAGGTCGCTACACCTTTGATCGATATCAAACACGATTTATATGCGCCACACAGTGGTCAAGAGCAGAGACAAGCGGCGCTCGGTGAAAATTTGCCCGTTTTCAATCGAAAGCTGTATATCAGCAATTAAATTCCCTAAAAATTGTAGAATATAAAGTAGTTAAAAGCGACAATGTTTGTATTTTTCTCCGTCAGGGAGAATTTCTGCTCGGCTGCTTTGATTACAAACTACGCTAAAATACACGCATTACAAAATGGGATATTTTCCATCTAATACAATTCAGAAAGCCGATGATTCCGTGCATGAAAACCCTGAAAATGTAATCTGTAGACGCTATCATATATCGAAACTTTTGCCAATAATTGTATTATACCCAGTAAACGTTCGAAATATGAATCATAAGTGAGTATTCAGGAATAATCACATTTAAGGTACATTTTCCTCCCGACGATACATTAGTTTCTTATTCGAAAATACTTTTAAATTTCGAAGTTTAGTTCATATGGGATATGATATATGGGAGATTTGATTGCGGATTCTGTGGCAGATAATGAATCTGCGTTAGGGTATGTTGGCCTCGTTCTGGGGGACGAGAGCTGGGTTATTGGTTTGTTGGCCTCGTTCGGGGTGAACGAGAGCTGGGTTATTTGTGTGTTGGCCTCGTTCGGGGTGAACGAGAGCTGGGTTATTGGTTTGTTGGCCTCGTTCTGGGTGAACGAGAGCTGGGTTACTTGGGAATAAGGAATACGGACTATTAAGTTCATTTTCGTTGTCGTTGGGCGGAAGTAGTACCAGTTTCGCGATTGGTCGGGTAATTTGTCCCTTCATTGTATGAACGTCAACAACACGTACACGGTTATCGGAACCTGGGTGTGTGTTGACGACTCTCCCCATTTTCCACTCGTTCGGTTGTAGATTATCCTCCTTGATGAGGACTAGGTCCCCGGCTTTTAAGTTGGATTGTGGATGTTTCCATTTATACCGTTTCTGGATCTCGGTGAGATATTCCGATTTCCATCTTTTGCAAAAGGTCTGATGAAGGGCTTTCATCTTTTGCCATCGGTTTACAATGGAGGCAGGGTTTTCACTACAGTCGAGTTCAGGTGGAGCTTAAAGATGCCCACCTACGAGAAAATGGCCTGGAGTAAGCGGCTCCAGGTCGAAAGGGTCGTTGGATGAGGGACTTAGAGGTCTCGAGTTGAGGCAGGCCTCAATTCGACATAAGAGGGTTGTAAACTCTTCGAGAGTATATTTATGATCAGACGCGATCTTTTTAAAATGGGTCTTAAAACTTTTTACCCCCGCTTCCCACAAACCTCCCATGTGAGGAGCGCTTGGCGGTATAAAATGCCATTCTATAATGTGATGGCTATATTTAGTCAACATTCCGCCCCTTGCTTCACGCAGAAATGCTTTAAACTCGGATCGTAAAGATCGAGAAGCTCCGACAAAGTTAGTACCATTGTCGGAGTAAACGTTTTTCGGACAGCCTCGTCTGGATACGAATCTGGCGAAGGCAGCTAGGAAGGACCCGGTACTAAGATCGTTTTTCGCTTCTAGATGGATGGCTTTCGTCGAAAAGCAGACAAACAGGCAAACGTATCCTTTTGAAATTCGACATCCCCTCCCTCGGTAGGATTTTATACCGAATGGTCCCGCGAAATCTACCCCAGTGTTAGTGAAGGCCCTAGTAAAGGTGGTGCGCTCTTTCGGAAGGATCCCCATAAGTTGCGTTTGCGTCCGCTTCCTGTAAATAGTGCAGACTTTACAGTTGTGGATAACCGACCTTATCATGACTTTAACGCGTGGGATCCAGTACTGAGTGCGGATATGACGTAGCATCAGCTGGTTCCCTCCATGCAGGGTGGTCTCATGAGAGGATTGGACTATAAGTCTGGATAACCTGCAAGTATAAGGAAGAATAATGGGATGACTTTCATTATGGGATATGTCTTTCGATGCCCCAGTCCGCCCCCCAGTTCGAATGATGCCTTCGTCATCTATATATGGGTTCAGGGGTAAAATCTCACTCTTCCCATTTATTAGTTTTCCTGACTTCAAATTTGCGTACTCTTCTTGATAATTGTTATCAATCTTCGTGTTGTTTTTTCTATTTCGTCAGGAGCTATTGAATGAGAATCCCTTTTAAAAGAGGCTTTATTTGTTGGGTGCGTATTCTGGAAAAACCGAAGAATGTAGGATATAACCCGCAAAGCCCTCGGTAGATCGGAAAACCTATCCAGAATATCAAAGTTATTTTTGACCGAAGTTGTATGAACTTTCACCCTCTTTTCTTCCATATTCGTATTGTAATCTTCTTCTTGTGTTGGCCAATTTTCGTTGTCTTCTTGTAACCAAGAAGGTCCCTGCCACCACAAAGAATTGTCGATTAGATCCGAAGCGAGGAGGCCTCTGCTCGCCAAATCTGCAGGGTTTGACGCAGAGTCTACATGCCGCCATACTTTGTCTCCAACCTTGTCGATGATTTTCGTTATTCGATGTGCCACAAACGTTGACCACGAACATGGTGGTTTTCGGATCCATGCCAGTACTATAGTCGAATCTGTCCAAAGCGTTACTTTAATGCTTGAAAGTTGCATATTTTCTATGGCCGACTCTATAATTTCTGCAAGTAGGACTGCACCGCAGAGTTCCAGTCGTGGCAATGATATGGTTTTGACCGGGGCTACTCTCGTTTTGGCCATCAACAGGTTGGTGAAGACTTGATCCTTTGTTTGTACCCTCAGGAAAACAGTGGCGGCATATGCTTTTTCCGAGGCATCGCTGAATCCATGTATTTCGACATTGTCCTTCAATGTGTAGTGAACCCATCGCGGTATGCGTATATCGTTGATCTTTTCGTAGTCCGTCATGAATGATTGCCACCGATGTAGAGTAGTTTCAGACACATCTTCATCCCAGCCTGTCCCTTCCAACCAAATATTTTGCATTATTATTTTGGCTACAATTACGACTGGTGCCAGCCAGCCAAGAGGGTCGAAAAGTTTTGCGATCGCAGAAAGTATTGACCTTTTTGTTACGGCGTGGTTATTGTCAAAGGGTTTCGCTGTGAAGTAAAAGTAGTCGAAATGGGCGTTCCACCTGATACCGAGTGCTTTTACCATGCTGGTGTCTTCAAACTCAAGAAAATCCTCGCTTAATAGGTGTTGCTTCGGTATACCCTGTAGGATTTTCTTGCAGTTGGACGTCCATTTTCGCAATGGGGAACCTGCCGATTGCAATGCCAATGATATTTCGTCCCTTGCCTTGATTGCAATTTCGATGTTGTGTCCACCGGCGAGTACGTCATCAACGTACATGCAATTCCGCAGGATATCTGCTGCCATTGGATGCGATGTCTCCACGTCATCAGCCAGTTGGTGTAGTGTCCGAATCGCAAGATACGGAGCACAATTAACCCCAAAGGTTACCGTTTTCAATTCATAAATGTTAATTGGGGTTTTGGGGCATTTACGAAATATGATTCGCTGATATTTTGTTTGGTCTTCACTTACCCGTATTTGGCGATACATTTTTTCTATGTCGCTGTTAAATACGTATTTGAACAGCCGCCAACGTAGTATAAGAACTGTCAGGTCGGATTGAAGAATCGGACCTGGATATAAGGCATCATTTAGACTTTTGCCATTAGTGGTAGGACAAGATGCATTAAATACGACTCTGACTTTTGTCGTTGTACTTCCCTCCTTTATAACAGCATGGTGAGGTAGGAAGTAACAGTCATTTGAGTCTGGCGAAATATTGCCTATTTGTGTCATGTGCCCTAAGGTTTCATATTCGGATACAACTCTATTGTATTCCGTTTGAAGGACTGGTTTTTTCACAAGTCGTGTCTCGTTGCGATAAAATTGAGAACACGCACTTCTTAATGAGGGGCCTAAGTTAAACTCTTTCCTAAATGGTAAGGAGACTACGTATTTGCCATCGTTGTTCCGAACTGTTGTGGATTTGTATAGCTCCTCGCAGTAAGTGTCATCGTTATTGATGCTCCTTTTCTTTGGAATTTCCTCTATCTCCCAAAAGGCCGCCAATTGTTTATCTAAAGTGACCTCATTGAAATATGAAACTAGGGTCTTATTTGTATCAACCGCATCTGTCCGGCCTGTCAGAATCCAGCCGAACACCGTTTCCTGTGCTATTAATGTGTTTAGCACATCTTTCCTAATGCCGCCTAACATAATTTGGGGGTATATGTCTCCGCCCAGAATTAGATCGACTGGCTCATTGACAAAGAATCGTTTGTCAGCCAGTACTAAGTCAGGGAATGCTTGCCTAGTCATTGCGTTTATTTGCCAAGTTGGAAGATTCCCTGTCAATTGTGGTAAAACCAGGATGATCGTATTGATCTCGATTAATGGGTCGGTTGGTGACCGCAGTTGTATGTTGCACGCTTCTTTTACTTGTGCAGACATTGTATTATTGATGCCCGAAACTTGGGAATGAACATTCAGATCCCGAGTCTATTAGGGCTCTCGCCGAATAGTCAACATCATTAAAATGAATATTGACCTGAGCTGTCCCTAGTAATACCCCTTTATTTGTGTTTGCGAAACATGAGTTCACATTATTAATCGGAGCGTTTTCTCTTTCAGCATTGCGTCGTATTTGAGCTTCCCGTGAGGTAGATGCTCCGATAGTGTCAGAAGTATTTGTTGATTTTGGCTGATTCGAAATATGAAGCAGCGTATGATGTCTTAAATGACATGTGGCACAGTTCATTTGACTGGTGCACTTTGTCACCGAATGGCCAGCAGAAAGGCAGTTTATACACCCACGGCTGCTCTTAATTTGTTCAAACCGTTTATTGGGTGTTAAACGTAATAACTTTTCACACTTTGAAATTCGATGTGCAGGACTTTTGCACATCTTACACGTAGGTTTGGCTACACTTGCACTTGCCTGATAGGACCATAATTTTTTAGCAGATGTATCTGTTGTCGAACGAGATACTTGTGGCTTTGAGGTTTTGGAAACTGTATCCCCTCTCAGATCAGTCACGGTTTCTAAGGTTTGGAAACGATTGGATAAGAATCTATCCATATCAGCCCATTTTGAAATTTCCGTTTTGTTTTCAATTGTTTGTTCCCAGAGTGCCAGTGTGGTTTCTGGCAGTTTTGTGGAACATAGATATGTTATAATTGCATCCCAGTTTGATATGTCTATATGATGACATTGGAGCGCCGAGATGCAATTATTTATTTCACGTTGCAGTTTCTTTATAGAGCTACCGCATTCACTCTCAACTGCTTTCAAACTAAAAAGAATTTTTAATTGGGCGTTTACTAAGATACGTTTATTTTCGTATCTATCACAAAGATTTTTCCACGCTGTTTCGAAACCGTCTTTCGTTAAAGGACATCGCCCAACTATCTCTTTGGCCTCACCTTGAGTCTTTTGGTTTAAATAATATAATTTTTCTACTGCTTCGAGGTTTTTGTTACGTATATATATAGCAGTGAACATGTCTCTAAATGAAGGCCAAGAAAGGTAATCTCCCTTGAAAACGTCCGTATCACACGGTGGCAGGCGCACGCGATATTCCCTGTCTCCTGAGCTTTCTTATTTCTTTTCAGCTTTCTCAAGTTTTTCCAAAAGTTCAGCCATCGCTGCCTGGCACTTGAGAAAGCTGAAGTATGTAATTTTGTGCTTCTTTTTGATGGCCGACAGCTCTTTTGCCTCCAGTTCTGAGGAGCTCAAGAGTTCTTCCTATGTCTGCTTCACCTTCTCCCATAGCGATTTCAACTCCTCATTTTGGACTAAGAGGGTATGTTTTGTATGGTCTGAAGGGGACATATCATTATAGTCATTTTCAAACTCAGTCACTGCCTCTGCTCGGCGTATATAGGTATCCATTATATTATTGAAATATTAATTAATTAATTGCCTTTGCAGATAGTACTGATTGAAAATGAACTGGAATGAAGGAATGTATTCGAGATAGATTTCTCGGTGAAGTGGCCTTGAAGCTTGCAAGAAAGCTAGTAGTTTGAGGGAATGTACAAAAGCGTGGTGGCAACGGCGCGCACCCACGTAATCGTTAAAAGAAAGTGCTAATGCAGCTGTGTTAACGAATTGTGTAAGCCAATAAGTAATGGCTAGTGAAGAAAGTGGTGTTAGTGAAAAGATAAAGAAATGTATGAACGTTCGTTATGGACTTTTTGGTAATTTAACCAAGGGCTGTGATCTTTTGTATCACAAAAAATTAGATCAGTCAAAAACTGATTTGTGTATTGCCGCAAGTGAAAAATAAAAATAATTCAATTTTTAAAAAATTGAACATTAAATAAGCCTTTTGGCCACCCAAAGAACAACAACAATATATGTGTATGTAACTAAGTCCACTTTGTACTATAGCACCAAACTAAATTGCAAACGTATTGCCCGTGTAAATAAGTGCAAGTGATTTTTATGTGGAAGAAAATTTTATTTAATTAAATGTGCGCCTAAAATAAATTTACAGGTTTCTGAATAAGCAACAAATCGAATTTTTGTGCAGTGGATTAAATTAATTTTTTCAGATAAATCCTGCAAAGGTGAAAATCGAAAAGTGACGCAAATCGGTGTTTGAGGTTATGTTAACCTTTTAGAGCAGTGTTGTGCTACCTTGAGCTGTGTCCGGAAAATCTTACCGCTGGTGGGGGATAGTTCCGAATAGTCACAAGGCGTGTTGCACAAACTTTAAATAACTGCGTTAAGCGCCTTTTCCTATTTTTGCACAAGATGAGACTTCTCACTTCACGGAAAAAAAACAAAATCACTTGCACTATTACATATAAAAAAGTCACTTTGTAATTTGTAATTTTATTTTGTGAAATTTTATTAAAAGTGAAAAGGAAAACCCTACCTAGCACGGAATATTTTCAAACCACGTACCTTTCAATAAATTGCTGATCCGGATTAGTAGATTGACTTTTTGTGGACTGTCGGTGTTGTTGATGTTGTTTGGAGGTTGGATGTCGCTCAAATCTGTTTGTGTATGCCAATTGCTGATGAATATATTATCACTATCGTAAATCTCTTCTTCCTCGATTTAATTGCCTAGGGAGTGGAGTGGACTGTAGTTATTGGTGATTGGCTCTTCTTACCGGCGTGGTAAGGACTATGAACAAATGCGTGGTTGCAACGGCGCGCACCCACGAATTTGTTAAATAATAGTTAAGGCGAAAGAGGGGGAAGGAAATAAAAACACCAAAAGGATTTCGTATTAATAAAAAGAATTCACAAAGTGCTTTTATTTATATAAATACAACAAGTGTTAAGAAAAGGTTTAACAAATGTTGTGGAAAATGATATATATGTGATAATAATTTTGAAAAGTTGAACTTACGTGAACGGGCGACTATGTGTTCCTTTGCTGGCTGCTGGATTAAAAGAGGACGAGACTCTTTTCCACATGAGCCGATGAACCCACGATACAGCCACTTCGTTGGGTTTCCCGGCAACAAAGTTGCTGTACCACGGGCTCACAGCGGTAAACGTCTAAGACACATATGTACGTACTACCACTCACACATGCCTGTGTGTATATCACAAGAAAATGCGGGTGGTAGTAACGAAGAAAATAAAACAAAGAAAGTTATGTTACGAGGGGGGGGGGGGAGATATATTTAGGCCTGTGGCCTAAACAATCTTGTTGCTGTTCCTTTTCCAAAATTTTTTTAAAATTAAGTTCTGAATTTTGAATTTCCTCTATTTCAAATGCCCAGATAAAGTATCGGCTACCACATTTGCTTGTCCAGTAATATGCTGAATATCACTTGGGAATTGTGCAATAAATTCAACATATCTGGTTTGTCATGGGCTTCGTTCAGTTTTCGAATTGAGAGCGAAAATTAAGGGCTTATGGTCAGTAAACACAGTGAATTCTCGTCCTTCCAATAGGTATCGAAAATGTTTAATATTAAAATAAATCGCTAATAGTCCTCTATCAAAAGCACTATATTTCATTTCAGCTGGAGAAAGTTTCTTCGAATAATTATATAAATTATAATTTTGTTGTAGAACACCACCGACTGCCGTATTGGATGCATCTACAGTTAAAGTAAATTTTGCATCTTTGCTAAAATGTTTTAACAAGATCTTAGATGCAAATTTATCTTAAATGCATTCAAACGCTTTAATAGATTTATCATCCCAAACTAGAAATTTGTCTCGGTTTTTACTTGATTTATTAATTAAGTCATATATAACTCCAGTAAATTCTGCTAATTGTAAAATATATCTATGGTAATATTTAACCACACCAATAAACTTGTGTTTGTTTAATGGATATTGGTAGTCTTGAATAATCTCGAATAACTTTTATAATATTTTCAGATGGACGTATTCCTCCTGGTTTGTTGGCCTCGTTCTGGGTGAACGAGAGCTGGGTTACTTGGGAATAAGGAATACGGACTATTAAGTTCATTTTCGTTGTCGTTGGGCGGAAGTAGTACCAGTTTCGCGATTGGTCGGGTAATTTGTCCCTTCATTGTATGAACGTCAACAACACGTACACGGTTATCGGAACCTGGGTGTGTGTTGACGACTCTCCCCATTTTCCACTCGTTCGGTTGTAGATTATCCTCCTTGATGAGGACTAGGTCCCCGGCTTTTAAGTTGGATTGTGGATGTTTCCATTTATACCGTTTCTGGATCTCGGTGAGATATTCCGATTTCCATCTTTTGCAAAAGGTCTGATGAAGGGCTTTCATCTTTTGCCATCGGTTTACAATGGAGGCAGGGTTTTCACTACAGTCGAGTTCAGGTGGAGCTAAAAGATGCCCACCTACGAGAAAATGGCCTGGAGTAAGCGGCTCCAGGTCGAAAGGGTCGTTGGATGAGGGACTTAGAGGTCTCGAGTTGAGGCAGGCCTCAATTCGACATAAGAGGGTTGTAAACTCTTCGAGAGTATATTTATGATCAGACGCGATCTTTTTAAAATGGGTCTTAAAACTTTTTACCCCCGCTTCCCACAAACCTCCCATGTGAGGAGCGCTTGGCGGTATAAAATGCCATTCTATAATGTGATGGCTATATTTAGTCAACGTTCCGCCCCTTGCTTCACGCAGAAATGCTTTAAACTCGGATCGTAAAGATCGAGAAGCTCCGACAAAGTTAGTACCATTGTCGGAGTAAACGTTTTTCGGACAGCCTCGTCTGGATACGAATCTGGCGAAGGCAGCTAGGAAGGACCCGGTACTAAGATCGTTTTTCGCTTCTAGATGGATGGCTTTCGTCGAAAAGCAGACAAACAGGCAAACGTATCCTTTTGAAATTCGACATCCCCTCCCTCGGTAGGATTTTATATCGAATGGTCCCGCGAAATCTACCCCAGTGTTAGTGAAGGCCGTAGTAAAGGTGGTGCGCTCTTTCGGAAGGATCCCCATAAGTTGCGTTTGCGTCCGCTTCCTGTAAATAGTGCAGAATTTACAGTTGTGGATAACCGACCTTATCATGACTTTAACGCGTGGGATCCAGTACTGAGTGCGGATATGACGTAGCATCAGCTGGTTCCCTCCATGCAGGGTGGTCTCATGAGAGGATTGGACTATAAGTCTGGATAACCTGCAAGTATAAGGAAGAATAATGGGATGACTTTCATTATGGGATATGTCTTTCGATGCCCCAGTCCGCCCCTCAGTTCGAATGATGCCTTCGTCATCTATATATGGGTTCAGGGGTAAAATCTCACTCTTCCCATTTATTAGTTTTCCTGACTTCAAATTTGCGTACTCTTCTTGATAATTGTTATCAATCTTCGTGTTGTTTTTTCTATTTCGTCAGGAGCTATTGAATGAGAATCCCTTTTAAAAGAGGCTTTAGTTGTTGGGTGCGTATTCTGGAAAAACCGAAGAATATAGGATATAACCCGCAAAGCCCTCGGTAGATCGGAAAACCTATCCAGAATATCAAAGTTATTTTTGACCGAAGTTGTATGAACTTTCACCCTCTTTTCCTCCATATTCGTATTGTAATCTTCTTCTTGTGTTGGCCAATTTTCGTTGTCTTCTTGTAACCAAGAAGGTCCCTTCCACCACAAAGAATTGTCGATTAGATCCGAAGCGAGGAGGCCTCTGCTCGCCAAATCTGCAGGGTTTGACGCAGAGTCTACATGCCGCCATACTTTGTCTCCAACCTTGTCGATGATTTTCGTTATTCGATGTGCCACAAACGTTGACCACGAACATGGTGGTTTTCGGATCCATGCCAGTACTATAGTCGAATCTGCCCAAAGCGTTACTTTAATGCTTGAAAGTTGCATATTTTCTATGGCCGACTCTATAATTTCTGCAAGTAGGACTGCACCGCAGAATTCCAGTCGTGGCAATGATATGGTTTTGACCGGGGCTACTCTCGTTTTGGCCATCAACAGGTTGGTGAAGACTTGATCCTTTGTTTGTACCCTCAGGAAAACAGTGGCGGCATATGCTTTTTCCGAGGCATCGCTGAATCCATGTATTTCGACATTGTCATTCAATGTGTAGTGAACCCATCGCGGTATGCGTATATCGTTGATCTTTTCGTAGTCCGTCATGAATGATTGCCACCGATGTAGAGTAGTTTCAGACACATCTTCATCCCAGCCTGTCCCTTCCAACCAAATATTTTGCATTATTATTTTGGCTACAATTACGACTGGTGCCAGCCAGCCAAGAGACTCGAAAAGTTTTGCGATCGCAGAAAGTATTGACCTTTTTGTTACGGCGTGGTTATTGTCAAAGGGTTTCGCTGTGAAGTAAAAGTAGTCGAAATGGGCGTTCCACCTGATACCGAGTGCTTTTACCATGCTGGTGTCTTCAAACTCAAGAAAATCCTCGCTTAATAGGTGTTGCTTCGGTATACCCTGTAGGATTTTCTTGCAGTTGGACGTCCATTTTCGCAATGGGGAACCTGCCGATTGCAATGCCAATGATATTTCGTCCCTTGCCTTGATTGCAATTTCGATGTTGTGTCCACCGGCGAGTACGTCATCAACGTGCATGCAATTCCGCAGGATATCTGCTGCCATTGGATGCGATGTCTCCACGTCATCAGCCAGTTGGTGTAGTGTCCGAATCGCAAGATACGGAGCACAATTAACCCCAAAGGTAACCGTTTTCAATTCATAAATGTTAATTGGGGTTTTGGGGCATTTACGAAATATGATTCGCTGATATTTTGTTTGGTCTTCACTTACCCGTATTTGGCGATACATTTTTTCTATGTCGCTGTTAAATACGTATTTGAACAGCCGCCAACGTAGTATAAGAACTGTCAGGTCGGATTGAAGAATCGGACCTGGATATAAGGCATCATTTAGACTTTTGCCATTAGTGGTAGGACAAGATGCATTAAATACGACTCTGACTTTTGTCGTTGTACTTCCCTCCTTTATAACAGCATGGTGAGGTAGGAAGTAACAGTCATTTGAGTCTGGCGAAATATTGCCTATTTGTGTCATGTGCCCTAAGGTTTCATATTCGGATACAACTCTATTGTATTCCGTTTGAAGGACTGGGTTTTTCGCAAGTCGTGTCTCGTTGCGATAAAATTGAGAACACGCACTTCTTAATGAGGGGCCTAAGTTAAACTCTTTCCTAAATGGTAAGGAGACTACGTATTTGCCATCGTTGTTCCGAACTGTTGTGGATTTGTATAGCTCCTCGCAGTAAATGTCATCGTTATTGATGCTCCTTTTCTTTGGAATTTCCTCTATCTCCCAAAAGGCCGCCAATTGTTTATCTAAAGTGACCTCATTGAAATATGAAACTAGGGTCTTATTTGTATCAACCGCATCTGTCCGGCCTGTCAGAATCCAGCCGAACACCGTTTCCTGTGCTATTAATGTGTTTAGCACATCTTTCCTAATGCCGCCTAACATAATTTGGGGGTATATGTCTCCGCCCAGAATTAGATCGACTGGCTCATTGACAAAGAATCGTTTGTCAGCCAGTACTAAGTCAGGGAATGCTTGCATAGTCATTGCGTTTATTTGCCAAGTTGGAAGATTCCCTGTCAATTGTGGTAAAACCAGGATGATCGTATTGATCTCGATTAATGGGTCGGTTGGTGACCGCAGTTGTATGTTGCACGCTTCTTTTACTTGTGCAGACATTGTATTATTGATGCCCGAAACTTGGGCATGCAGGTGTTTGGATGGCAGATTAATTCTGCGCTTTAGTTTCTCGGTAATGAATGAACATTCAGATCCCGAGTCTATTAGGGCTCTCGCCGAATAGTCAACACCATTAAAATGAATATTGACCTGAGCTGTCCCTAGTAATACCCCTTTATTTGTGTTTGCGAAACATGAGTTCACATTATTAATCGGAGCGTTTTCTCTTTCAGCATTGCGTCGTATTTGAGCTTCCCGTGAGGTAGATGCTCCGATAGTGTCAGAAGTATTTGTTGGTTTTGGCTGATTCGAAATATGAAGCAGCGTATGATGTCTTAAATGACATGTGGCACAGTTCATTTGACTGGTGCACTTTGTCACCGAATGGCCAGCAGAAAGGCAGTTTATACACCCACGGCTGCTCTTAATTTGTTCAAACCGTTTATTGGGTGTTAAACGTAATAACTTTTCACACTTTGAAATTCGATGTGCAGGACTTTTGCACATCTTACACGTAGGTTTGGCTACACTTGCACTTGCCTGATAGGACCATAATTTTTTAGCAGATGTATCTGTTGTCGAACGAGATACTTGTGGCTTTGAGGTTTTGGAAACTGTATCCCCTCTCAGATCAGTCACGGTTTCTAAGGTTTGGAAACGATTGGATAAGAATCTATCCATATCAGCCCATTTTGAAATTTCCGTTTTGTTTTAAATTGTTTGTTCCCAGAGTGCCAGTGTGGTTTCTGGCAGTTTTGTGGAACATAGATATGTTATAATTGCATCCCAGTTTGATATGTCTATATGATGACATTGGAGCGCCGAGATGCAATTATTTATTTCACGTTGCAGTTTCTTTATAGAGCTACCGCATTCACTCTCAACTGCTTTCAAACTAAAAAGAATTTTTAATTGGGCGTTTACTAAGATACGTTTATTTTCGTATCTATCACAAAGATTTCTCCACGCTGTTTCGAAACCGTCTTTCGTTAAAGGACATCGCCCAACTATCTCTTTGGCCTCACCTTGAGTCTTTTGGTTTAAATAATATAATTTTTCTACTGCTTCGAGGTTTTTGTTACGTATATATATAGCAGTGAACATGTCTCTAAATGAAGGCCAAGAAAGGTAATCTCCCTTGAAAACGTCCGTATCACACGGTGGCAGGCGCACGCGATATTCCTTGTCTCCTGAGCTTTCTTATTTCTTTTCAGCTTTCTCAAGTTTTTCCGAAAGTTCAGCCATCGCTGCCTGGCACTTGAGAAAGCTGAAGTATGTAATTTTGTGCTTCTTTTTGATGGCCGACAGCTCTTTTGCCTCCAGTTCTGAGGAGCTCAAGAGTTCTTCATATGTCTGCTTCACCTTCTCCCATAGCGATTTCAACTCCTCATTTTGGACTAAGAGGGTATGTTTTGTATGGTCTGAAGGGGACATATCATTATAGTCATTTTCAAACTCAGTCACTGCCTCTGCTCGGCGTATATAGGTATCCATTATATTATTGAAATATTAATTAATTAATTGCCTTTGCAGATAGTACTGATTGAAAATGAACTGGAATGAAGGAATGTATTCGAGATAGATTTCTCGGTGAAGTGGCCTTGAAGCTTGCAAGAAAGCTAGTAGTTTGAGGGAATGTACAAAAGCGTGGTGGCAACGGCGCGCACCCACGTAATCGTTAAAAGAAAGTGCTAATGCAGCTGTGTTAACGAATTGTGTAAGCCAATAAGTAATGGCTAGTGAAGAAAGTGGTGTTAGTGAAAAGATAAAGAAATGTATGAACGTTCGTTATGGACTTTTTGGTAATTTAACCAAGGGCTGTGATCTTTTGTATCACAAAAAATTAGATCAGTCAAAAACTGATTTGTGTATTGCCGCAAGTGAAAAATAAAAATAATTCAATTTTTAAAAAATTGAACATTAAATAAGCCTTTTGGCCACCCAAAGAACAACAACAATATATGTGTATGTAACTAAGTCCACTTTGTACTATAGCACCAAACTAAATTGCAAACGTATTGCCCGTGTAAATAAGTGCAAGTGATTTTTATGTGGAAGAAAATTTTATTTAATTAAATGTGCGCCTAAAATAAATTTACAGGTTTCTGAATAAGCAACAAATCGAATTTTTGTGCAGTGGATTAAATTAATTTTTTCAGATAAATCCTGCAAAGGTGAAAATCGAAAAGTGACGCAAATCGGTGTTTGAGGTTATGTTAACCTTTTAGAGCAGTGTTGTGCTACCTTGAGCTGTGTCCGGAAAATCTTACCGCTGGTGGGGGATAGTTCCGAATAGTCACAAGGCGTGTTGCACAAACTTTAAATAACTGCGTTAAGCGCCTTTTCCTATTTTTGCACAAGATGAGACTTCTCACTTCACGGAAAAAAAACAAAATCACTTGCACTATTACATATAAAAAAGTCACTTTGTAATTTGTAATTTTATTTTGTGAAATTTTATTAAAAGTGAAAAGGAAAACCCTACCTAGCACGGAATATTTTCAAACCACGTACCTTTCAATAAATTGCTGATCCGGATTAGTAGATTGACTTTTTGTGGATTGTCGGTGTTGTTGATGTTGTTTGGAGGTTGGATGTCGCTCAAATCTGTTTGTGTATGCCAATTGCTGATGAATATATTATCACTATCGTAAATCTCTTCTTCCTCGATTTAATTGCCTAGGGAGTGGAGTGGACTGTAGTTATTGGTGATTGGCTCTTCTTACCGGCGTGGTAAGGACTATGAACAAATGCGTGGTTGCAACGGCGCGCACCCACGAATTTGTTAAATAATAGTTAAGGCGAAAGAGGGGGAAGAAAATAAAAACACCAAAAGGATTTCGTATTAATAAAAAGAATTCACAAAGTGCTTTTATTTATATAAATACAACAAGTGTTAAGAAAAGGTTTAACAAATGTTGTGGAAAATGATATATATGTGATAATAATTTTGAAAAGTTGAACTTACGTGAACGGGCGACTATGTGTTCCTTTGCTGGCTGCTGGATTAAAAGAGGACGAGACTCTTTTCCACATGAGCCGATGAACCCACGATACAGCCACTTCGTTGGGTTTCCCGGCAACAAAGTTGCTGTACCACGGGCTCACAGCGGTAAACGTCTAAGACACATATGTACGTACTACCACTCACACATGCCTGTGTGTATATCACAAGAAAATGCGGGTGGTAGTAACGAAGAAAATAAAACAAAGAAAGTTATGTTACGAGGGGGGGGGGGGGGGGGGGGAGATATATTTAGGCCTGTGGCCTAAACAATCTTGTTGCTGTTCCTTTTCCAAAATTTTTTTAAAATTAAGTTCTGAATTTTGAATTTCCTCTATTTCAAATGCCCAGATAAAGTATCGGCTACCACATTTGCTTGTCCAGTAATATGCTGAATATCACTTGGGAAGTGCAATAAATTCAACATATCTGGTTTGTCATGGGCTTCGTTCAGTTTTCGAATTGAGAGCGAAAATTAAGGGCTTATGGTCAGTAAACACAGTGAATTCTCGTCCTTCCAATAGGTATCGAAAATGTTTAATATTAAAATAAATTGCTAATAGTCCTCTATCAAAAGCACTATATTTAATTTCAGCTGGAGAAAGTTTCTTCGAATAATTATATAAATTATAATTTTGTTGTAGAACACCACCGACTGCCGTATTGGATGCATCTACAGTTAAAGTAAATTTTGCATCTTTGCTAAAATGTTTTAACAAGATCTTAGATGCAAATTTATCTTAAATGCATTCAAACGCTTTAATAGATTTATCATCCCAAACTAGAAATTTGTCTCGGTTTTTACTTGATTTATTAATTAAGTCATATATAACTCCAGTAAATTCTGCTAATTGTAAAATATATCTATGGTAATATTTAACCACACCAATAAACTTGTGTTTGTTTAATGGATATTGGTAGTCTTGAATAATCTCGAATAACTTTTATAATATTTTCAGATGGACGTATTCCTAATTCAGAAATACTATGCCCTAGAAAATCAATTCTACTAACACCAAAAATGCATTTATTTGGTTTAACATTCAAACCATATTCAGACAAACGTTCAAAAAGTATACGGAGATCTTTAAAATATTGCTCTTCACTCTCACTTGCAACTAAAAATCCTCAATGTACGTGAAAACAGAATCTAATTCACCTATAACTTCATTAATGAATCTTTGAAAAGTTTGTGCTGAGTTCCTCAAGCCGAAAGGCATTCGAATGAACTCAAACATGCCTAAAGGAGTAGTAATCGCCGCTTTATAAATATCTTCTTCTGCCATTGGTATTTGGTGATACGTTCTAACAAGACCTAACTTTGGAAAAATTTTTAATTTCTTAGATTCATACTAAAATCCTGAATATGTGGTAAAGGATAGCGGCCAGGAACAGTAAAGGCTAGGTTTCCTCGGAAAGCGGTGCCACTTTATTACGACCGCTAAAGAACGCCCGGTATACTCATCGTTTTCCGCGGCACCGCTTTGTTGGAAACTACGAACGCTTACGGCAGACGATCCACAAAATTTTATTTTAATTTTTCCTTTTTTAGTTTTTCGTCGTATTTTTTTAACTGCACATACAAAAATAAAACATGTTCAAAAAATTTTAGTTCAAAAATATTGTTTAATAATATTTGACAAAATGTCCACCGCTTTGACAATAGCAGTGGCAAAAAACGGTGATGAACGAGTTTCTACCGTCATGACGGCCGTAATATTGTATGCCCTGCCGCTATATTACGTTACGGTGAACTTCACCGTCTTCTTAGTTTTCACATAATTACTTTTACAGTGCGACAATTTTGACAACATACCGCTATGTATTAAGTCTTCTAAAATCACCACAGGGACGCCAATCATTACACTCTTTTTTTGATAATAAATGAAGTGGTGATGCTACAGAGGAATTTGATGGTCTGCAAATTCCAGTTTTTACAAGAAAATCAAATTCAGTTTTAGCTGCTTTAAATTTCATTGGGTGTAGACGTGTGGGTTTTGAGAAAGGAAGATTGCGTTCTGTAACAAGTCTATGAACTGTGGTATGTTTAACTGATTTCGACTAACTTGCTTCTGCTATAAGGGAAGGAAATTCTTTCAACAATTTTGTGATCTAGTGAACAAATTTTTGGAAGAGAGACATTACAAAAGTACGAAATTGTGTTAACTGATAAAGAGATAATTTTGAAACTAGAAGCACTGAAATTTCTGCCTCACTATCAATCAAAAGCTTTAATTTGTTTTCTTTGTCAAATCTAAATAAGCGACGTGTTGATATTTCTGAGATTCCGTTATTTGTCGCTGCAACAACGGGACATTTTAGTTCGTTGTATTACTATTTTTCACAAACGCACACGGTTTTTCACATCTCCTAGCTTTATTTTCGAATTTGTAATGATATCTACATAACCGGTTGGGATTATCATTCCAATCTAACAGGGCTTCTGAAACTACTTGTTGAACGTGATCTTGAATAATTCTGACTAATTTGTTTCTTAATTTCATTTAATTCCTTTTTGAAAATTTTCACAAATTAAAGATATTGTCTTAACCAAATTAGTAATAATAGAATTTTCTCCTTTTGAATTTTGAGAACTGTTTATTAAAACATCATTTGTGTCATTGGAATTCGAACTTGTTAAAATTACATTCAAGGTTTAGGGTAATTTTCGCATCCAAAGTTTCATTAAAATTTCTTGGCTGAAATTAGAACCAGAAAGTATGACCAGCGATCGGTAAAATTCTGAAGGTTTATGATCACCAATTTCAGAATCGGACAACTCTTTATCTAACTTCGCATTCTCACTTAAGGAATGTCTTTCAAACAAAAATTTTTTTAATGCAGAATATTTATGATTTTTGATGGCCTTGTTTATTTAAACAATGTAGGATTTTGTGAGCTCGAGGCCTTGCTTTGAATAAAACACTATGTTAATATTCATACTGGTTTTAGTTAAAGATCACAACCAACGAAGTAGAAAGAAAGACGTCGAAAATGAACGTTGACAGCTGCGTGTACGTGTGTGATTGTAGGCTATGATGATGCCGTATCTTTCGTAACACTCCTCCCCGGTATACCTTCATAATCTACCTCTACTCCAGATACATTTATAGAAAGTAAGGCGAGGGCTTTTCTTGAATGAGATCACTCTTCCTTTCGACCAACAATTTCTGGGCCCATTTGGATCGACTATGTACACGACATCTCCCTCCTCGATAGGTTTAACTTTTTCGAACCACTTTGTGAGCCGCGTGTTCATCGGCAAATACTCACGTAACCATCGGCGCCGGAACATGTCTGCCACTAGTTGTGCACACTTCCAGCCTCTGCACATATGTACGGGATCGTCAGAAAATTCCACTAACGGCTTCATTCCTCTCGAGCTGCCTAACAAGAAAAGGTTGGGAGTGAGAGCTTCGCCGTCTCCTTGACTCAGAGGGCGCGAATTGACAATTGTTTCGATTTCCATCAGCGCTCCACGTAGTTGTTCATCAGAAGGACGTAAAGATGGCAGTATCTTAGAAAATAGTTTTTTTGACAGATCTTACTAGGCGTTCCCAGAATCCACCCATATGCGCCGATGCTGGCTGTATGAACCTACAAGTTGTGAAAGAGCTCGTAAAGTTGCTCACCATTTTGTGTCTGTCCATGGCACTGAAAGCGGTGGACAGTTCACTCTGTGTCGCCATGAAATTAGTGGCGCTTTCACTCCAGAATTCGAGGGGAGTACCACGCCTTGCCATGAAGCTCCGGATAGCTATAAAGCATGAATCCGATGTAGGTGAATGTGCTATCTCTATGTGCACGGCTGTGGTCGTTAGACACGTTAGAAGCACGCCATACCTCTTCTCTGTGCTCCGTCGTACCGCCACTGATATGGACCGAGGTAATCGACGCCTACATAAGAGAATGGGCGATTTAAGGGTGTCAGTATAGCCATGGGCAGAGGGCTCATTTTCGGTGGATGTGGTGTGGCCATGTTGTTAAGGCAAATTTGGCATTCTCGGCGTATTATGTTAGCTAAAACGCGAAATCTGGGTATCCAAAATACCTGGCGTACCTCATTAACGACTGTCTCAGGGTTCGCATGCCAGTATCTGACGTGATAATCGAAGACTAATTTATTGATGTTATGATTCCTCGGTAGAATATTGAGATCGTGCCGTCCAACTAATTTTACTCTTCCTTCGAGTCTTAGCAGCAATTCATCGTCGATATACTGTGAGAGCTTATAGATAGTGCTTGTCCGGTCAATTGGTTTTCCATTAGCAAGTAGAGAGATTACTTCGGAATATGCGTCGTGTTGGGCCTCCTTCCACACAAGGGATTCAGAGCGCTTTAAAACGTTCTTTTCTAATAGGTGTACTGCTGGAAACCCTCGTCGATATGATTTCCACTTACGAGCTACTAATAGAACGGTTACGGTGGCGCGTAGTAAGCGCGTCCATCTTGAAAAACGTTTATATATCCCCAGTGGTCTGTCGTCTAGTTTTGCTTGATTGTGAAAGCCGACATATTTCGCTCTGAGCTCCTCTTGAATTTTATCTGCGATTTGGATGTCGCTTGGCCAGTGTTGCGGGTTACATTTTAAAAATTCCGGTTCGTTAAACCAGCGAGTTTCATTTGAAATGTTGGGACCTGTCTATCTGGACATCAGTTACAAGGTCGCCGTTTTCGTTCCTACAAGAGTTTGCCCCGGTCTTAAAACCTTCCGTTGTCTCCGTATTTTTTGGTAAAATTTTTTCCCGATGGCTAGCAGCTCAAGCTCCTCGCACTCACGCCTTTCTGATTCTGCTTTTTTCTTCCTGAAAATACGTCTCGCTTCCCTAGTGAACTCACGATAGCAATCACATACTCCTCTTCTTGCGCTCGCTTTTAACGTAGCCCTGTAGGCAGCGTCTTTTCTTTCCATTGCAACGCGGCATTCTTCATCGTACCAGTTGTTTTTTCGTGGCCACCCTTAACCAATTTTTTCCTCGGCGGTAGTACGAAGTGATTTGGAGATATGCTCTCACTGCTCCTGTATTCTTCAGTCTGAGTTGTGCTCTCAGAGAGCAGGTGTGAGAGTCGAGTTGCGAAATCATTGGCAGTCTGTTTTTGTTTTTGTTCCTTGGTTTTAGCCGCGCTGAGGCGGGTGCGTATTTTGGCTGCAACGAGATAATGGTCCGAGTCATTGTTAGGTTCTCGGATCGTGCGCACATCTAAAACACTGGAGGCATGCCGTCCGTCTATCCCAACGTGATCGATATGATTGCGAGTATTTCGATCAGGAGACAGCCAAGTAGCTTGATGTATCTTTTTATGCATGAACCTCGTGCTGGAGATGACTATGTTTCGAGCACCGGCAAAGTCAATCAGCCTCAGTTCGTTAGGAGAAGCTTCATTGTGTAAGCTGAACTTTCCGACTTTCAAACGGCCAAAAACACCTTCTTTGCCCACCCTGGCGTTAAAGTCGCTAAGCACGACTTTTATATCATGACGGGGGCAGCGCTCGAATGTGCGTTCTAATTGTTCATAAAAAGTGTCTTTCACCTCATCGTCTTTCTCCTCTGTCGGCGCATGGGCGCAGATGAATGATACATTAAAAAATTTGGCTTTTTTTCGGATAGCGGCGAGACGCTCGTCCACAGGCGTGAACGCCAGAACTTGAAGACAAAGTCTCTCTCCCACCACGAATCTGACGACGAAACTGCGCTTACTCGTATGGCCACTAAAATAGATGTCACAATTTTTGATATTCCTTCTTCCTTGCTTCATCCAACGCATTTCATGGATGGAGGTGCTGTCAGATTTTTCTTTGACGAGGACATCAACTAGCCGGGCATCTGCACTAATCCAATTCAGGGAGCGGACGTTCCAGGTGCATGCCTCAATTCATTGTCCTTCAAACGTTTGCCATGGTCGTCATCAATAGAGAGTGTATTTATCCGAGGCTTTTTGGTATATTTCATTTGAGTATGGTTTTACGTGGCGGGTCCCAAGCCCAGCGCACAAACCGCTCAGCGGGGGTGAAAATATTAATTGCACGTTTATATAGCGAGCCGCTTGATCCAAGACAGACGCCCGCTTGCAGCCGCACCTAGAGGTGTACAGACGCTGCCGATGATATATCCCCGGCTAGCCCTTTAACCGATTATGTCAGAGCGGCCTAGCCAGGTTGTCGCCTTCTCACATTAGCATCCGTTTAGCGGCTACCCAGAGGATACTTGGCCGCAAGCGAACGGCAGTAGTGAGCTGCTTGAACCGCATGCAAAAGAATCGCTCTGGCCATTCCCAGCCGAATGACGGTCAGAAGCTTTCCCCACTTTCGTGGACTTCTACACACGGCTCCACCCTCCAACTTTACAACATGTAAATTTGGTTTTGTTCGTTTATTAATAAGCGTTCTTTACAACAATCGTATGAAGGTCCGTACAAGGTATTTGAAAAAACAAGAAGTATTTTAACATTCAAATTGATAATGAAATCAAAACTATTCCAATTGACAGGCTAAAACCAGCCAATTATTGAACAACTCTAACACTAATGTTAATTCTGTGGAAGGGGGGGGGGGGGGGGAGTAATGTAGGGTTCCTATTATATTATACATTTTTACTTGTTAACTTTATATACTTTATGAATTCAGTAGTTTATGTTCAATAATTTTATTTAATTATTTTGATTTTTCAAATACCAAAAAATTCATTCTGTTGAAAATATTTATCAAATATAAAATCTACATTTAGGCGTTTCTAAATAAAAACTTTTTATAAAATATAATACTGGTTTCAACCAATCCATTTGATTTAATAATAGCGGTTTCAACCACTACAAGGTGTAACGTAGAGTTACAATAACGTAACCCCCCGTATTTCCTTATTCACTTAAATCTGAACCTCCATGTACTTATTTTTCTATAGCATAACCAACAACCACTTGTACTTATTCTTATATAGCATAGTCAACAACCACTGATATCAAAACAATGAAAATCACAATAATGGTGTGTTGACTTCTAAACCAGTTTGCGGCACCACCCATATAAACATCAAATTTGCATTTTTGCAATTCAGTCCTCACAGGTGAGCCAGCGGGAGTGGTTGTCTTTTTAAAGCCAAATAACCACTTCGGCTAGCTAGCTGAGTGGAAGGGGCGCTGTCATGGCGCGGGTCACCCTCCACCAGGGCTGGACGACGCGAATGGTGTCTTCGGGCTACTTTTCCCTCCGTCGCCCACCTTGGTGCTTGAGCGGCCCGCTGCCTCATTGACCAAATACCCCCTTCCTCCCTCAGCTCGGGCTGCGTGGCAGGGGCGCCGTCATGACGCGGGTCACACTCCACCAGGGCTGGACGACGCGAGTGGTGCTTCGGACTACTTTTCCCTCCGTCGCTCACCTTGGTGCTTGAGCGGCCCGCCGCCTCAATGACCCAAAGCATCCCTCCCCCTCAGCTCTGGTTTAATAGGCTGGCGGGAGCGGTGGGACCACTCCCACTAGTTAGCTAGGGAGAAGAGGGTGCGGCCGTGGCGCGAGTCACCCCTTGATGCACCAGGACGACGAGAGTGGTGTCTTCGGGCCACTTTTCCCTCCATCGCCCTGGTCTGGTAAGGAATGACCCGCTTGCCGAACGACCGCACGACCCCTCTCCATAGCTCTGGTTTCAGCCGTGAGACGATGCGTGCGGACAGGGGCTACCGCTGTGCCGTTAAGGTGCACTTCCCCTCCGCCCACGGGTCGACAAACGGTGCACCGGCTGGTACAACTCCGCCCCCCCTATGCACCTTCTACTAGAGTGCAAGTAGGGAGGCGGGGGCGTCCAGCGGTGAAACCAGCACTAACGAGTCCTCACAGTCTCTTCCTCAGGTGACCGACCCCGCGGACTACCGATCCTGCTGAAGACTACCGATCAATCCCATCCCGCCGATACCGTCAACCGAGCCGCCGCTGTCCAGGGAAACACCATCGCCAGCCTACTTCCCCTCTCTCCCCGTCCCTGGTACGCGCTCCGTAGCCCACTGCCGCTGCCGTCGCATCGTCGCCCCTCTGGTGCCACCACTGCTTCCATCCCGCCGGTGCTACGCCAACCGTTGGCCGTCCGTCATACTACCGCCGTGCCCATCCCTCCTTGCTGGTGCCGCCGCTGCCACCCTAACCGTTGGCCGTTCGCCATCCTACCGCCGTTAAGCCGCTGCATCCGTCACGCCGCTGCTACGACGACCGTTGGCTGTCTGCCATCCTACCGCCGTTAAGCCGCTGCATCCGTCCCGCCGCTGCTACGACGACCGTTGGTCGTTCGCCGTCCTACCGCGGTTAAGCTGCCGCATCCGTCACGCCGCTGCTACGACGACCGTTGGCCGTCTGCCACCCTACCGCCGTTAAGCCGAGGCATCCGTCCCGCCGCTGCTACACTAGCCACTGGCCGCTTGCCATCCTACCGCCGTTAAGCCGCTGCTTCTATCCCGCCGCTGCTTCCGTACCGCGGTACGAGTCCGCCTGTCACCCGACCGTTCAACCGCCCTACCGAACCTCCTCCACTCCAACGACGGAAAGCTGTGCCCGCCTAATATCTCCAGCCGTGTGTGCGTGTGTTCGTAACACATAAATATCGTGTATTTATTCAGTAGGGGTTTGTGGGACCTTTTCTCAACTCTGGATTGACTGAGCGTTACCCCAGCCTTAGACAAAACCCACCTCATAAATGGCGCCCGAGCAGGAACCCTCCTCCGCAGATGACCGTGGAAAAACAAATACAACAACCACCAACACTGCCGGGGCGGTTTCGACGAACACACCATCAGAAACAACAAACACACCGGCCCCCGAAGTTACGACGCTGAATACCGACTCGCTCAATTGGATCTACTTACTGGAAAGGGAGAGGCTGATAGAGGAGTATAAGAAGCATAGCATTCCCTTGGAAGGCCAAAGCGTAGCCGATCTACGCCGCGCACTGAGCGCGTACGTGCAAGCAAAACGCACGAGTAAATCAAGTGAAGACCTACTGAAGGGGTTGGAGAAGGAAGTAGAAGAGGACGAAGGGAAACCAGTTAATCTACCAATACCGACACTAAACATCACCCCAATAAAACCGACCAAGTCAATAACCGCCATCCAGGTACAAAATTCCCTCTCGCATGCGCATGAGAGAGAACGCGCGCACCAAAAACGAGACGAAATGAGCACCAGTGAGCTAATGAATACTGTCCGCCACTGGGATCTGCATTTTTCGGTAGAGGAGTCGCTGCACGAATTTCGGGAGAGAATAGAGGAGCTCGCCGAATGTTACCGCATCCCCGTCGACCGGCTCCTCCTAACGCTGCCGGAACTGCTGCGTGGCAAAGCACTCCAACGGTACCGCATCCGTAAGCAACAAATCAACCACTGGAGTGATTTTCGAAGGGAGGTGAAATTTTTTTTCCTGCCTAAGCGTCATCTTCAACATTTAGAAGAGGCCATCCAAAATAGCATGCAACAAGGCCGAGAAAAAGCCTCTCATTGGAAACGCTGATCCGCCAGCATCCGACAATGTGCAAGGAAAATCACCTCGAGCGAATATGCGATGGCCTACGCGTTGAATGCCGCCTCTTCGTCAAGCGCAGTGAGTTTAAGACGATCGATGAGCTCCTGGAAATAACGGAGGAATATGAGCTGCTTAAAAGCGAAGAAGCGAAACAGGACAAAGAGGCGATCCACAGCCTGTATCATCTTCAGAAGGAGTACGATAGCAAGGAGTGCTGCTGGCGCTGCAAGGAACGCGGACACCGCTGCTTCCAATGCAGGGGCCTCTGGAGAATGTTCTGCTCCAGGTGTGGACAAGACAACATCCTCTCCAGAGACTGCCTATGCCCTTCGATCAACCAATCCGCCGACAACAACACATCCAGGATGTCGTCAAGTTATGTGAGAGGAAGTCGGCAAGCATTATTTGTGCGGCCACAGAAGCCTATTGAACCACCAGCCTGCGACCCTGCTGCCGAAATGCAAGTAGATGACCGTTTCTATATAACGATAACCATCGAGGGCATGAGCGTGCGCGCGCTAGTGGACACCGGCGCCACCCTTTCATACGTCGATGAGTCAATACGAAATCACCTGGAGAGAAGCAACATCAAACCACGTCTTAACAGGCGGAGCGTCCAATTGGCAGACCAGACGTGTGTCTATAGTTCGAATTCCTACACAGCAAGGATTACGTACCAAGGACGAACGACCAACACAAGATGTCCGCCATCCCGAACCTGGCAGAACGGATGATCTTAGGAATGGACTTTTTACAGGAAAGGGGAATCACCCTCACGCTAGATGGCCAGCCGTTAGAAGCCACTTTGACCAGAAGATCAGCCGACTTAGACACACTATGTGCAATGACCAGCCGGGAACACGTGAGCAATGACCAAAATTCGGAGCAGGAAACCACCAGAAGCGATTGAGTAAAACCGTTAGCCCAATTACCGCAGCTGAACATTCGAACATCCGTAAACATAACCGACCGCTGAAGCAACGTTTCCACCCCGTTACCCGGCTATACAAAAACACAACCGCAATAAAGTGTACCGGAAAAGAGCACCGAACGCGATATTCAATACGCTCTCCCGCCGCCCGTTACAAAACACCGACACAAAAACCAGAATTAATGTACACAATAAAAAGCGACAGAGAAGAGCCCGGTGAGATTATTGGCAACCATGCAATAGCCGCAGCCATGGGAAATAGTAACCATCGACTTCGTGCCACCACTACCACGTTCCAGGCAAAGAAGCAATTACCTCCTCGCCATGATCTACAAATTATACAAGTGGGTGGAGTTAATCCCGGCGCGCCAAGCAAAAACGGCAAGCGTGCTCAAAGCGCTACAAGAAAAGGTCATATACTTACTTGGTTGTCCGAAAACCTTCCTCATCGACAATGGGAAGCATTTTGGCGGAAAAGCGTTAGCACCGTTCCTGAGCGACCACGGCACATGGGATTAGGAGATTCCACAAATGGCACTTGCAATAAACATGGTCAGAAAAGAGGGTACAAAATCATCTGCAGCAGGCATAAACTTCGGCGAAATAAAACAACGTCAGAGCGGGTGCACACGGAGGGAATAGTACCAGTGGCCAGCCAATCGAACAAAAACACGAAGGGGACCTATTTTCTTCGGGCCATATTTTACCGAATACCTGATAGCCACGATGAAATCACAACCCGAGGAAGATGAAAACGAAGAAGAAGAATATTATATATTATAATGAATTATATGAAATATACTCTGTTAGTTTTAAGAACAATGAAATGTAATTATTCTTACGTTGTACAAATGAATTAAAAACATAAACTCTGTTAGATATAAGTGGAGCGACTCTGTATATTTTTGAGAAAAAAAGAAAAAAAAATTTATAAAGTGCTTCGCCCACATGCACACCGGCATAAGACCTAGGCCATGCCTGGAGATCCATCTTTCCCAACCGCAGCTTTCCGTCAACCGAAGTGGGAGGGGGACTGTAACGTAGCGTTACAATAACGTAACCCCCTGTATTTCCTTATTCACTTAAACCTGAACCTCCCTGTACTTATTTTTATATAGCATAACCAACAACCACTTGTACTTATTCTTATATAGCATAGTCAACAACCACTGATATCAAACCAATGAAAATCACAATAATGATGTGTTGACTTCTCAACCAGTTTGCGGCACCACCCATATAAAAATCAAATTTGCATTTTTGCAATTCAGTCCTCACAGGTGAGCCAGCGGGAGTGGTTGTCTTTTTAAAGACAAAATAAACACTTCGGCTAGCTAGCTGAGTGGAAGGGGCGCCGTCATGGCGCGGGTCACCCTCCACCAGGGCTGGACGACGCGTGTGGTGTCTTCGGACTAATTTTCCCTCCGTCGCACACCTTGGTGCTTGAGCGGCCCGCTGCTCCAATGACCAAATACCCCCTTCCCCCCTCAGTTCGGGCTGCGTGGCAGGGGCGCCGTCATGGCGCGGGTCACCCTCCGCCAGGGCTGGACGACGCGTTCGGACTACTTTTCCCTCCGTCGCTCACCTTGGTGCTTGAGCGGCCCGCCGCCTCAATGACCCAAAGCACCCCTCCCCCTCAGCTCTGGTTTAATAGGCTGGCCGGAGCGGTGGGACCACTCCCACTAGTTAGCTAGGGAGAAGAGGGTACGGCCGTGGCGCGAGTCACCCCTTGCTGCACCAGGACGACGAGAGTGGTGTCTTCGGGCTACTTTTCCCTCCGTCGCCTTGGTCTGGTAAGGAATGACCCGCTGCCCGAACGACCGTACGACCCCTCTCCATAGCTCTGGTTTCAGCCGTGAGACGATGCGTGCGACAGGGGCTACCGCTGTGCCGTTAAGGTGCACTTCCCCTCCGCCCACGGTTCGACCCACGGTGCTCCGGCTGGTACAACTCCGCCCCCCTTACGCACCTTCTACTAGTATGCAAGTAGGGAGGCGGGGGTGTCCAGCGGTGAAACCAGCACTAACGAGTCCTCACAGTCTCTTTCCCAGGTGACCGACCCCGCGGACTACCGATCCTGCCGAAGACTACCGATCAATCCCATCCCGCCGATACCGTCAACCGAGCCGCCACTGTCCAGGTAAACACCATCGCCAGCCTACTTCCCCTCTCTCCCCGGCCCTGGTACGCGCTCCGTAGCCCACCGCCGTCGCCGTCGCATCGTCGCCCCTCTGGTGCCGCCGCTGCTTCCATCCCGCCGGTGCTACGCCGACCGATGGCCGTCCGCTATACTACCGCCGTGCCCATCCCGCCTTGCTGGAGCTGCCGCTGCCACCCTAACCGTTGGCCGTTCGCCATCCTACCGCCGTTAAGCCGCTGCATCCGTCACGCCGCTGCTACGACGACCGTTGGCCGTTCGTCATCCTACCACCGTTAAGCCGTTGCATCCGTTACGCCGCTGCTACGACGACCGTTGGTCGTTCGCCGTCCTACCGCGGTTAAACTGCCGCATCCGTCACGCCGCTGCTACGACGACCGTTGGCCGTCTGCCACCCTACCGCCGTTAAGCCGAGGCATCCGTCCCGCCGCTGCTACACTAGCCACTGGCCGCTTGCCATCCTACCGCCGTTAAGCCGCTGCTTCTATCCCGCCGCTGCTTCCGTACCGCGGTACGAGTCAGCCTGTCACCCGACCGTTCAACCGCCCTACCGAACCTCCTCTACTCCGACGACGGAAAGCTGTGCCCGCCTAATATCTCCAGCCGTGTGTGCGTGTGTTGGTAACACATAAATATCGTGTATTTATTCAGTAGGGGTTTGTGGGACCTTTGCTCGACTCTGGATTGACTGAGCGTTACCCCAGCCTTAGACAAAACCCACCTCATAAAGGATAACTCCTAATTTTTCTGTATTTGTATCAACAGGCATACGATTTATTAGAAAGGTACCGTTATGTGAAAGACTTGTAGCCAATATTAAATAAGAATATGGAATTATTATAAGCCATAAGGTAGAATATAACAAATTTATTACTAAGGATAATGGAGCAAAGAAAGTAAAGCTTACTCGCATACATTAGGCCTTATTAAAAGATGCTACTAAAGCCTTTTATAACGTGACATAATAAGATAATACGATGAATAAAAATATATTATGTGGTTTATATAAGAGGTTGAATAATGATTAGTGCCATAGTATAACCTAATTATATTGCACATATAATATTGCTTGACTTACATATAATAAGACACCATATGACTTAAGATTCCTGTATTATTATTCATAATAAACTATTTCAAAACTTTATTTAACCGTCACTCATCTGCAGCCAGTCCAGAAAGTGTCAGATGTCTTTTCCCATACATAGTTTGCAGTCGGTGTAAAACACATACCAAGAACTTGAGAAAGAGGTTCTCATATAATGTGAAATTTGGAATTTACATCTTTCATGGGTCCTTTGAAAGGGCAAAAAGTAAATTTCCGATTTGAAGATAGTTTTATCGGCGTTCTTATTTTGTAAATAAAAACCCAGTTTGCTCAAAAATATTACGAAAACTTATAGACTATACTGGGGTTTTATTTATCTTGCATCCCTTTTAAGTTAAAACAAATTATTTTAAAATTTTTTATGAAATAGGAGTAAAAATTAATTTTAATGTCGAACGAGCCAAAAAATTTAATAAGACACTTGCCGATTTCCACTGCAAATTACGAAATCGCATGGAACCTGTTAATATACAGATACAACAAACTGCTCATTGTGACGACACTACTGAACTACTTACTATATCATTCAAAAATTAGGAACAAAAGAGCGCAAGCCCTCAAAAGCCTACATGACCTTTCCAAGGAATGTATCCATGTGTTAAAGGCACAGGGGCTTCCAGTAGACCGGTGGGATGCTATAATAGTGTAGTTATTGTTAATGAAATTTGCCCATTCCACTGATATGCTGTTTGAATAATCTCTTAACGATAACAAGAGGTTCGTAAGAGTAAGTGACCTGCTAAGATTCATAGAGCATCGCTTCCAAGTATTGGAAACTCGTGGAAGGAAACTGGCCCAGGAAAGGACAAGGCCAAAACAGCGGCCATTTCTTGGACCACTGCTTGTAAGGTATGTGGATCAGCAGGCTACCCCATATATTTCTGTGAGACATTTCTGAAGATGTCGCCGAAGGAAAGACTAAAATGAGCCGAAAAGAAGCGGTTTTGTGTCAACTACTTTAGAACGGGCCATCGGAGCAAGGAATGCACATCACGCTGCTGCACCAAGTGTATGAAGAAACATAATATATTGCTACATTTGGAAACTTGAAGAAATAAAGCACCAACAATCTCAGAAGAAACATAACACCAGAAGGTACAAAAGCAAGACACTTCTCCAATTAGGAATAAAAAGCCTCAACCAGTCCAATCATAGCTTCAGAAACCCAGCCGCAATCCGACAATCATTACATACTACTAGCAACAGCAAATCTGCAGGTGACCGGAAGCAATGGGTGCATGGGAATATTTATTTATTTTTATTCCGAGCACTACTCGACTGTTGGTCGCAAGTTAGTTTAATAACGGAGCGGGTCCTGAATACACTGTCGTTGAGTTCATCACAGTCAACGCTGTGTATTGAAGGAATATGCCGCAAGAGTCGTAATGTATCCAGGCGAGTCAATCTTGAACTTCAATCAGTTACAAACAGCTATTCCACCCGAACTAAAGGTTTTGTACTTCCTAATTCTGTGTTGCCACAGCCCACATCAAGTTGGGATATTCCGGAAACAATTAATTGGAGCTGAATTTTACCACCAAATCATGTGCTCTCATCAGATAAAACTCAGCAATGAACTGCCAATTTACAGCGAGCGGAACTCGGTTGGATCGTTACGGAAAAAACTCTAAGAACGTATTAGCAACATGGCTACTTGCGCAGTTCTAAGTCATGATGATGAAACAACGAACCAATTAATTGAAAAATTTTGGAAACTTGATGATACAAACGATACAGAACGATCAATGTCACTGATCGATAAAAGATGTGAAACCCACTTTATTCAGAATTTAAGAAAACACGACGAAGGGCGATTCTTCGTTCGACTACCATTTTCGAAGAATCCATCAATCCTCGGGAACTCAAAGTCAATAGTGTTCAATCCACCTATAGCACAAGACATCTAGCGGCTCGACACCTAATATCATTCTTCACGCTGGGCCAACTGTTCAGAGTGAACTCTTTTCAATTTTGTTGCGTTTTCGAATGCATAAGTATGTCTTTACATCGGATATTGAAAAAATTTATCGGCAAATCCAAGTCTTGGATATAAGATATTATCGGCTAAAAACCGAAACCTATCGAACTTTTTCAGCGACGCACCTAGCAACAAAAAGCCTTCAATACTTAGCCACACAAATTCTACAAAATACCTTATCCTGAAGGAAGCTGGGTTTAAACTTCAAAAATTCGGTTGATATGGCTACCAAAGGCTGATCAGTTGTACGGACGAGCACAGACGACAACGTCAGCTGGAGGGAGCATCACATAAACGGTAGTAAGCTTAGAACTTGCGAAAATTTTCGACCCAATAGGGCTCTTTGGCCCAGTAATTGTAAATGCTATAGTATTTCTAAAAGAACTGTGCAGTTACCAATCACATGGGATTACGAATATTTCAAGACAATGGAGTAACTTTCGAAAAAGCATAGAAGTATTATATGATAGGTATAGGTAGATAGGTTTCTGCTTATGCATCCGAACATGCCAATGGATCTAAAATTTACATCATTCGGTCAACATATACCGATAGTACCATAACAACGAGATTGATCTGCACTAAGTCATGGGCAGCACCAATAAAAAACAAACCCTACCACAATTAGAGCTATGTGAGGCAGTGTTAGGTGTAAAGTTGACTAACAAGTTAAAGCGGGATCAACGGCTCCGAGATGCTAAAAACTACTTTTGCACAAATTCCCAAATTGGTTCATATCTTTGTGGCAGGAAAGTATTCTGCCACTGAGTATATACAGTACAGTCGGAAAGCGGCCACCGTGGTGTGATGATAGCATGCTCCGCCTATCACACTGTATGCCCTGGGTTCGAACCCCGGGAAAAGCAACATCAAAATTTTAGAAATAAGGTTTTTCAATTAGAAGAAAATTTTTCTAAGCGGGGTCGCCCCTCGGCAGTGTTTGGCAAGCGCTCCGAGTGTATTTGTGCCATGAAAAGCTCTCAGTGAAACCTCATCTTCCTTGCAGATGCCGTTCGGAGTCAGCATAAAACATGTAGGTCCCGTCCAGCCAATTTGTAGGGAAAATCAAGATGAGCACGACGCAAATTGGAAGAGAAGCTCGGCCTTAGATCTCTTCGGAGGCTATCATTTATTTTACTTTATTTTAGTCGGAAAGTATTAGAACAAGATAAAACAAGTAAAGATGTATAAGTTCGGGTGAAACCGAATATTATATACTCAGCGTGAGCTCCAATTGTATATTTCATTTCAGATAAATTAATTTTCTGCATAACACGTGGCACCGCCCATTTTAAAAAAATGTCTCCCCATTTCCTCTTACAATTAAACTTGATAAGTGAAATATCATTGTTATAGTTCATTATTCTAGTCTACGACCCTTTTAAACTTGTTTTGTAGCTAAGTTGTCATGGTCTTTAACCGCTCGCGTCATTTTTTACTAGAATTATTTTCTGCTATAAGCAAAATATGTGTACACAATTTCATTACGATATGTTAATTTTGCTTCGCGTTATGGCTCCCGAAACATATAAAATTGCTTAATCATAAAAGGGCGGTGCCACACCCGTTCTCAAAAATTTTAGTGTTTTCAAATTTAATGTTATAATTCAATTTAGAAGCAAAATTCTATTGATACAAAGCTCTTTTTCGCTAAGATATAGCTTATTATTTTCGTCTACGACCCTTTTAAAAATCTTTTATATAAAAGTGGTCGTGGTCTTTAACCGATTTCGTCCATTTTTTCTAGAAATATTTCCTGCTATAGGTTTATATAAAAGTGGTCGTGGTCTTTAACCGATCTCGTCCATTTTTTTTTAGAAATATTTCCTGCTATAGGGAAAATTTGTGTCCCAATTTTATTACGATCCGTTAATTTTTCTTCGAGTTATGGCTCCCGAAACATAGAAAATTGCTTAGTTTTAAAAGGGGCGGTGCCACGCCCATTTTTTTAAATTTGAAGTTTTTCCTATTTATTGTTATAAATCCACTTTGGAAATGGAATACCGTTAATATAAAGCCCTTTTTTGCAAAGATATAGCTTATTTTATTCGTCCACGACTCTTTTAAAAATCTTTTAAATAAAAGTGGGAGTGGTCCTTAACCGATTTCGTTAATTTTTCTTCAAAGCATTCCCTATAGTAAAGGCAATCTCTCTGAAGAATTTTGTTACGATGCGTTTAACGATTTTTGATTTATGATTAATAATATTTGTAAAATTGATTTTATCACAAGTGGGCGGTGCCACACCCAAATTTTTATCAACAGTCTCAGTATCAGTCAAAATTCAACATTCTAGATGTATTATTTACTAAATAATCAGGTTTTTTGTGTGTTTCCAAAATGTTATATGTATAAAAAGTGGGCGTGGTTATCATCCGATTTCAATACCAATCTATTCTGGGTCCAGATAAGCTCGTGTACCAAATTTGGTGAAGATATCTCAATATTTACTCAAATTATCGTGTTAACGGACGGACGGACGGACGGACGGACATGGCTCAATCAAATTTTTTTTCCATGCTGATGATTTTAACATATGGAAGTCTGTATCTATGTCGATTTCTTTATACCTTTACAACCAACCATTATCCAATCAAAGTTAATATACTCTGTGTGCAAAGTACGCTGAGTTAAAAAAAGATGTTGTTGTTGAAATAGCCTCAGAATTGCATTTTTCCGGATTGAAAATGCTGTAAAAGATCGTATTCAGGAGTTACAGTTGAACCGTCCAATCACTCCAAAATCTTCTCTGAAGGTAAAATCCCCAAAGTTTGATGGTTCTGTTCCTTTCCTTCCCATTCGGGAAGACATCACCAGCGAACTACTGGAATGCCGAAGATAAAGTAGCTGCATTGTTCTTAGCGTTAAAGGGACCTGCTTCTGAGATCTTACAGACCATTCCAGAGGGAGAACGAAACAACTACGAAACATTGATGGGCGCTCTAGAAAGGCGATATGGAAGCGAACACAGGAAGCCGATATACCAAATAGAATTGAAAAACTAATAAGACTCTGCAGGAGTTTGCTTCGGATGTTGAAAGATTGGCTCACCTCGCAAATGCGGACGCACCCGTGGAATACACAGAGAGGGTTAAAATTCAGAGCTTTATAAATGGAATTCGGGATGTCGAAACGAAGCGAGCGACGTACGCAAACCCAAAACCTCGTATAAGCGGAATCAAATGCACTGATTAAGCAAACAACACCCCTTCTGTGTAAGCCAGCTTTCAAAGAATGCCATGTGGAGGTATTTGTTTTCGCTGAAGTTTCATCTCACTGACTGTGACCAAAAATCCGGTGATTTTTTGCTGTCCCGTAAAGCTTATGCTTATTTGCAATTGTACAAATATTTCAAGAACAAGGGCTGAGTTCTCTAACGTTCAAAAACTGAAAAAGGCACACTGATTTAAAACTCATTTGCACACAAAATTTACACTTTAAATTATCATGTGATTCTGTAAAGTATTGTGCACACCATTTTGCTGAATGAGTGGTAAATATAAAAGTTACATATTATTGAGGAAATATTTATCAAACGCCATGAAAACAAAACAGTCATTCTGCAACAGTGCGTATGAGATTTGAATGTCCCAATAGTGTATACTGTCAAGGAAACTCACAAAGTTTTGATCAGTCAGTTTTCTTGCTCACAGTTTTGCTTTGCAGGATCAGAATTTTAAATCTTACGTAATTTCCAGTGTACACTATAAACTCATAGTAATGTAAACGAATCCAGCCCCATATAAATGAATCCAGCCCCATATACATTTTTTTAATTAGACATGTACCACATAATATTAATGCACTAAATAATTAGTCAGACAAAGTTACAGTTTTTCTTTAGTTAAGGTGCAACAAAATTTTTAAAAATGTGTACGATTTGTCCCGTACCAACCGTGTAATGCTCCAGTAGCAATTATTATGAAGAGCGGATGGAACATGATCACCTTCCCTGGGTGCTTTATGTCCTGCTGCCTCCATTTAAGAGAACATGGACGACTTCCCTGTAGAATATAAGTAATATCTGAACATTGGTCACCAGGTCGTCCTTTTCGTTTTGACAGAAATTTGACCCGGGCTTGGAATCTTCCGTCTTTCGCCGAACTTTTGGTAACATCGAAAATTGTTCCTTTACTTTGTGCCGTATTTTTTCATCGGGCAAAAGCCATATAGCCTTATATATCTTCTAATGTTTAAACTTTTAGCTAGATATGACAACATTTCGGGAAAGGGCGAATTCGATCGTCCTCACTCCATTAATTAATATCTGAAACTGTTGTGAAAAATAGTGGAAATTGTGGAATCGTTAATAAATATCTTCTGCATAAAAAATAATACAATTACTCTGTTTACAAGCATTGTATATTAATAAAACAAGAGACATTAAATTTTAGAGCTGTGAGCAGTGATATGCACTTGGAATTTCGTTCGGCAATGTCATTAACAAGAGAGGCTTTGAGACATAAAAAATTTCAAATTTTACTTTCTGAGACACATACATGCACAATTGAAACATTATTATTACACCAAGCAATCAAGCGAAAGCCGACAAAGGTAAATGTAAAATCACCATTACATTTTCCCTGTGGATAGGATTGCCAGTCAACTGACAAATATTAAGGTGGCCAGGTGCGTCGAAGGCTTCCAGACTTCCAATTTTTCTTTTATTTCACATTGTCACGTCCAATTGTTATGACGCCTTATACTGCTCCTCCTCCTGCTCCGAAACGTCGCTTGAGCAAAGGTTCTCCCACGCCGAAAATGGATGAGGGTACAGTTGTCACTCTAACAGCTGTACAAAATACACTGAAGAGATTAGAATCAAAGGTGCGGCTACAGACTGATCAGTTAAGGATACTGATCCAGAGTATCTCTCAGAGAATTGTTGAGGTGGAAACATAGCTCACAAAATGGATCGAAGATGAGATTTCGTCGCTTTTTGCAGCTGTTAATGAATTATCGGAGCGTATACTGTTGCTGATTGAGAAGCTGGAAAAGTGCCAGGTAGAAGTCGAACGGTTAAAGGCGGATTTCGCAAAAGGCTGGATCGACTCCTGATATTTTTGCTGACGCTGACACCTTCGGCGGCCGTTTCAGGAAGAGGAAAACCTGAAACGCATTTTCAATCTTGTTTTTTTGTCCACTGATTTCCATTCTCTACAAATTAGTGAAAATTTTCGGATTAAGCCCCTGCGAGCTGGAGTCAACGCGGCAATTTTTATTCAATTTCATTCGTCTCTCCGAGCTTTTGCCGACTACCGTAGGCATACGAGATCCGCCGTTACCTTGACATCTATTGGAATACAGAGTTACTTTAATCTGCATGAGGGCCTTCCTAAGAAAAAAGTGTTCTCCAAGAAGCGGTTGAACTGCGGCGAGAAGGGAAGTTGCAGGCGGCCGGCAAGGAAGCGACAAAACCATACAGCCAACAAAAAAGATTTCATGCGAAGAAAAACTGAAGCAGTTTTGCTAGCATTAGGCCTATATGTTTGTTTGTTGTTTTTCACAATATTTATATTTCCTTTTGTTTTGTAAAGGTAGCGCAAATGTGCTTTCGTATTTGTGATTTTTTAAGGTTGTTTTATCCCCTACTTCATTTCCTTTACGTGTTTGGCAACAATAGATATCCAAATACCTGAACGTATTATGCAAACGCAATAAAGGTTTTATTGTTGCCCATTATAATGCGCTTAGCCTTAACATCTTTTTGAACCGTCGTGTGTTGATGTGATTTGCGTTTTCGAAACGTGGCTTGGATCCGAAGTCAAGGCCTATGTACTGTATAGGATGGATAGAAAGGGTGCTATATAGTCGGTCAATAAGGACCATCAACATCGATAATACTCCCCAAGGCCTTCGGCGAGTGACTTTATCGGTACTAAAATAACATCAACAAAATCATACCTGATAGCGGTATTGATCATTTGTTAGTTGAAGTATCTAGTTCATTTTCCAAAGCTCTTTTATCGTCTATAATCCTCAGAAATGTTGTTGTTTCAGTGAATACTTTACACTATTGTCTTCGGTCGCCGTTGTTTTTACTGATATTCTTATATGTGGAGATAGCTGCTGCTTGTTAGACGATGTTTCCGGTGTTGGTCTTGGTGTAGTTAATATGTCTGTTCCCCCAAGGTTCGGCCAAAATTGCTGTCCTAGGTTTTTCGATTATTTCTTTGTGTGATGTGTTAATTGTTTTAAAGTTTGATAAAATGTCGTTTCTCGGACCAGGGCATAATTTTCTGTTCATTTGACATTAGGTTGGGTTAGGTTGAACTGGCCGCTCCATGAGGACCTTACATAGACTGAATGAGTCCGTAGTGTTACCAGAAGTTTGTTTTAACGACCAAACTGAAAAAACCTATCAAAAACCAGGACCTACGCGCTTGTACCCACGCCTTTCCCGCTTGATCGATCATGTGTACCTCTCGCCTTCTCTTAATCAGGCCCAGTCTAATTGAGACATCTGCGGAGTAAGCTTCAAGAGATGCGCCTTTTTTACCTAGTTCATCTGCTTTTTGTTCCCATCTATTCCCATATGCCCTGAGACCCAATATAGATGTATACTTCTCCCTGTTCCGATGCTCTCCAGAGACTACTTACACTCTAACACGCATTTAGATGCTGTGCTTTGCTGCATGCCTGTCAATATAAAAGTTAACACGGTTGCAGCTTAAGCTATTCTCTTCCACGGATAATATTTCCGCTTGGAAAACGCTTCAGTAATCTGGCAGCCTGTAGGATCTCTTTATTTCCGGATCAGCACAGTATACCGCAGACCCTACTCTTTCCACTACTTTGGAACCATCTGTGTACACATGTATCGCCTCGTCCGCCATTTGAGCACCCTTGCGCCAAAGATAAGTAATAAGGTAGTCTGTTTGTCTTGTAATTGATGACGCTATACTGCAGTGGCCGTATGGTCGGCGCTAAAGCTGCCCCGAGGCACCGAGCCTGGTTGCAGTTGTTAACGCTATATTCTTTGCTACCAGGTTTACAGGTGGCAAGTGCAGAATGGCATACAGTGTAGCCGTCGGGGTTTTTTTCAGGGCTCCCGTAATGCTAAGCATTGATAGTCTGCATACCCCCTCTAATTTTTTGATGTAGGTTGTTTTTTGTGTGGCTTTCCACCAAACAAGAACTTCATAGCATAGAATAGGGTTTACAATCGCTGTAAAAACCCAAAGAGAAAGAGAGGGAGATAAGCCCCACGTACACCCCAGCATTCTTTTACATGCATAAAGTTCCGTTGAGACCTCCATCACCCTTTCCTCCGCGTTGAGCTTCCAAGACAACTTACTATCTAAGATGATTCCTACATATTGTGTGCAAGATTTCTCCTGTAGGGTCAGTAAATAAACAGAAAATACCGAATTTTGCTCAAGAACATATTGATTGGACGATTGATCAGTGGAAATCAGATATATGGTCAGACGAATAAAAATTCGAACTTTTCGGTGGCCATAGGCGTCAATATATTCGCAGAGACGTCAATGAAAGATTCAAAGCATATTGCATTGTGCCAACTGTGAAACAGGGCGGTGGCTCAGTGATGGTTTGGCGCTGTTTCAGCTACGCTGGCGTTGGTCAACTAAAAAAAATTGAAGGAACTAAGAAAAAAGAGCAGTATCACTGTATACTCCAACGCCATGCACTACCATCTGGCATTAATTTGATTGGTCGTGGGTGCATTTACCAACAAGATAACGATCCGAAACATACATTAAAACTTTATACTTCTTATTTAGAACGAAAAAAAGGCGCAGGAGACCTTGATACAATGGAGTGGCAACCACAATCCCCCGATTTAAATCCCATCGAGCTATTGTGGGAAGAATTGAATCGACGTGTGAGAGATCTATAGGCAACAAGCTTTTCTGACCTCTGGGATTGTTTGAACGAAGCGTGGAATAACATTCCACATCAAACACTTCAAAAACTCATCGAAAGGATGCAGAAATTTTGCGCTGTAGTCATCAAAGCAAAAGGTGGTTATTTTCAAAAAAATCGCTTAAAGTAGCATACTCACTACGTGGCCGCTTACTGTTTTTGTTTTTTTGATTATTTACTAACATCATAGTGATGCTAATATGCACCACACTGCTCTAGACCTAATTCTCAAATTTTCCGATCTAAACGGTGTTAGCCTCTCCAAATGAACCACTTTCATTTTATTTCGTGGATTGCTAATAGTTTGTATAAACAACATCGTTGATTCGTTTTACAACTTTATATGGACCCTCCCAGTTACACTGAAACTTCGGGTACAAATTTTCTTTCGTTGTGGGTTGGACAACAGCACCAAATCTAATTCCCGAAAACCTTCCGAATTAATTGCTTCATCGTATCTGGCTTTCATCTTGTCACTTATAATTTTGGATCGTTGTCTTACAAGATCATGTATTTCCCTCATCTCTTCCTCCCAGACCAGCGGATTTCCTGGCATTTCTTTCCGCATCGGCATTTATCCCAAACTTCAAATCAGCTGGAAGTCGAAGGTCATTGCTAAAAATGACCCTTACGAAGGTTTGGCCCGTTGTGTCATGCACTGCCGATCGGTAAGTCATCAATAATAATGATATGTGTGTATCCAACTCTTTATGGAACTCGTCTACTACTTTCCTTAAGTGTTCCTCCAAGCTTCTATTGAATCGTTCCACCATAACATCGGGCTGCGGATGCAATGCAGTTGTTCAAGATTTTCGAATGCCCAATATCTTACACATTTCTTGGAACACAGCCGATTCAACGTTCCTGCCTTGGTCAGAATGTAACTCCATTAGTACACCATACCCTGCAACCCAATTGTTTGTATTGCTACTGTTTCCGCTTCTTGATTTGGATTGGGTATACCTCTGGCCATTTACTGAAATAATCCATAACCACCAGTACGTATTTGTTTCCCCGGTTGCTGCGAAATCCATGGCAACCATCTCAAATGGTGAACCTGAAATATATTCCTTCATCTGGCCATGACTTCGGGTTTTGAGCCATCTTGCTCTGCTGCAAATCTCGCAGTTGGTCATCCACTCAAACGGCTACCAACCCAATAGAATATCTGCTTAATTTTCTCGAGCTTCTTCGTGATTCCAAGATAACCTCCACTTGGGCCATTATGTAGCTCACTGAGAACGTCAGGAAACTTTTCCTTGGGACAGCTACCATATTTCTCTTACATTGACCATCCTCACTATCCCTTATTCGATGCAGGCAACTGGATATCAATTTCAGACTGTTCCACTCTGCCCAATATGACTTCGCAACAGGACTCCCTGCTGATATCTCCTACCTATTTGATCTTTCGTTCCGTTCGATCCCTTACATAACATGTGAGAGATATGTGTCTTCGAGCTGACACCTCCTTATTTGTTCCATGTCCCATTCATCCGTACACGATATAGTCATAAGCCGAACATCTATGATGTATTCCTTAGTCTCAGCTTTCAAACAGTATTTGCATTCCAAATTGCATGGTCTTCGTGACATTGCATCGACATTCCCATGGGTACTACCTTTTCGATGCTCAATGGAAAAGTAATAGCTTTGTAGTCGCTCTATCCACCGTGCTAATTGAAAATGTTTAATGCGCTCTACTAATTCCAAAAGCTCTATCCGAGCAACGCAATAGTTCCTCTATGGTTTTCCAATTGATCGACTGTAATATGCAACCTGTCCCTTGACCAGTTGTGACAAAACGCCTCCTTAGCATATCCACTCGCATCTGTATCTAGAATAAACATTGCTTCTGGAATCGGATATGCCAACATTGGGGCAGTGAACAAACGCTCTTTCAATATTTGGAAATCCACTTCTTGCCCCTTCTTCCATTCAAATCTTTATTATTTCTTATAAGCTCGGCGGTAATATGTCCACAGCCTAAGGAAACTTTTAAATTCAAGCAGGTTCTGTGGTCTTGGCTAATCCTCTACAGTTTCTATATTTTCGTTCGCAGTGCAGATGCTCTCTGTCGTTACCTTGTGATCCAAATAACTTCTTCCTTTTTAAACTGTGAACACTTTTTGGCATTTAGTTTAAGACCAGCGCAAAGATCATTCCCAATACGATGATGTCGTCCAGGTACACCAAGCAGTCCTTTCAATACCTGATCCATGAGTCTCTAAAAAATAGCTGGTGCGTTACAAAGTCCAAAAGGAATCACCGTAAATTGCCATAGACCATCTTCGACACTGAAAGTTGTTTTCTCCTTATCCTCCTCCATCGCCTCCACTTGCCAGTAGCCGCTTTTCAAGCCCATTGTGGAAAACCATTTCGTAGCAGATAGCTAGTACAGAGTGTCTTAAAATCTTGGCAATGGGTAGCTATCCTTTTTCGTGACGTCGTTCAACTTGCGGTAGGCCGCGCAAAATATGTTTGCGTACATTAGGGGCAATTGTTTGGTCTTACACTGATAGTCATCCTCTAGCCCCTCCGTCCATGCAAGGATGTAGTTTGAAAGATAAATCTTGCTAGTTGAAACGTTTTCCTGGAGCTGTTCACAGTTAATAACTAATTTAGCCGCTTGGCATCTTCTCAATATAGCTCCTTTGGTAAATTTGAATGTGAATTGAACTGATTGAGTATTCTTACCGTAAGTCCATCTTGTTTAGTCGTAGCCAGGGGTTTTCCTACAAGTATTTTCGTTGTTGATTTGTTTGCTGCCTGGAAAACTCAAAATTTGTTTGTCCCACAATCTCTATCAACTTTTGCGATGAATACTGCCTTCGATTTTGGTGGTATTTGCTGATTCTCCTCCACCAGCACTCGTTTACTGATGTAGCCTTTCTCGTAGCCTAAATTAAGTGGCACATCCATGTTCTTATATTGCATCGTCTTGCTTTGCATGTCGATCTTGATGACCTGATCGATTAAGAAGTCCACTCCAATTATGATTTCATCAACAACCTCCGCCACTATAAAATTGTGTAGTACCGTGACGTTTCCAATTGTGACTTCACATGCTACTTCTCCAATTCCCTGGGTGTCCTCTCCAGTGGCTGTACGTAATCTTGCTCCAAGCAGTTCTTCACTGCTAACGTCTTCTCAAATTGAAGCTTAAATACCTGAAAGGAACAGAACCGTCAAAGGATAGTGTTTTACTGTGTTACAACTCCTGTTGCCACTACTGTACAACCTCTCAATGTTTCAATCTCGGCATCGATTTTGTCTTCGAATTGTACAATTTTTTTTCTTGTGCCTCCAGTTTCGAAGAAATACGTCCTTCAAACAAAAACAAAACCTTTGTGGCAAAGCCACGGTCACAAAACACGAACATCACATGCGACGAAGAACGTAACATTACAAAACGTGTTATAATCATGACGTCAAAGAAACAACATTGGGAAGACTGACGAGGGGCGACCCCGCATAGAAAAATGTTCTTCTAAATGAACAATTTTTTTTTATAAAATTTTGATGTTGGTTTTCCCGGGGCGTGAACCCAGGATCTTCGGTGTGGTAGGCGGAGCACGGTACCATCACACCACGGCAGTTACGTCTTAAGATTCCTAAAAATGAAGGCAATCAACGCGTTTGAAATGGAAGACGCCTTAACCGTGATAATAAGAATTACAGGTGGTTGCGCAATTTCAACGTATACCTCAAAACGTATGTATGGTATAAAGAAGAGTGAAATATCTAGCTATGCTCTGTTTCTATTTAGTTAAAAGTTCAATTTATGAATGAAATTACCCATATTTTTAACTTTTTTTTAATTTATTTATGTTTGTACTATATTCTAACAATCTTTATCTTAATTTTATTTTACTATGTAGTCGAAATAATTATGTGTTCGACTTTGACGCTTATTCAGTTCAGGATCGGTTTCTCTTATGAGAAACCAGCAGTAATCACCCATCATTGCGACGTCCAGAATCCTTGATATCGATTTTCAATTAATTTCATTTGCTGATGAAACCTTTCGCCATGTTTGTCACTTTCGTCGCCAAGATTTGCCGGAAAAAAGCTCAAATGTGAGTGCAGAAAGTGAATTTTTAACGACATATTTACGCCTGGAAAGAAAATATTAGTTAGGTAAACAAGTTATAGAATTTTGGGAAATTAATTTTAATAGGCCTTTAATATTTACCCATTTTCGCATAATTATTGATTAAGTCATTCACTATCTGCTCGTAGTTAGGGCTTTTGTGTCTACCGAGAAAAGAAGCAACGACCTTTTCAAAGGATTCCCACGCTGCTGCCTCAACTGATGAGAGTAGTCCTTTGAATTGATTATTGTTGATCAACTTTTTTATTTGTGGTCCGACAAAAATACCTTCCTTTATCTTGGCTTGGAAATATCTGGAAAAATTGTTTTCAAATAGTCGAATGCTTCGCCTTCTTTGTCCAAAGCCTTAACAAAGTTTTTAATGAGACCGAGCTTGATGTGTAAGGGTGGAAGTATGATTTTCTCTTTCTTGACAAGAGGGGCGTATTTGATGTTATCCACACCAACGGTAAACTCGACTCTTTCCGGCCAATCCTTTCTGACGTAGTGGTCCTTACGAGCTCGGCTATCCCACTTGCAGAGGAAGCAGCAGTGCTTGGTGTAGCCACTTTGTAGACCGCATAGCATTGCAACGACTTTGAGATCAGAACATATTTTCCAATCATGCTCTTCATATTTGATAAATTTGAGTAGTTTTTGCATTTCCTCGTAGGATTCCTTTGTATTTACTGCATGTGCGATCGGGATAGAAGGCTTTTTGTTACCAATATGCAATAATACAGCCTTCAAACTCAGTTTATTGCTGTCTATGAACAATCGCCACTCTTTTGAATCATATATTTGACCAAACTCTTTGAATAAACCAGGAATGTCGTTGCAGTAGCATATACAGTCTTTCTTGGTATAGTGTTTGGAAAATGGTTCGTGACGAGTTCTACAATATATCACCTTAACATCGGATGACACAAATGTAAATTTTTGCATACGAGAAGTGTGGATCTCGGCCTTTTCCTTGGATAGTTCCAAATCTCTTATCCAATCATTAAGTTGTGCTTGTGACAGAACGTTTCTCTCGTTTCCCATGCGAAATTCAGTACAACTTGATTCCCCGCACTCAGATATTACTGTTGACAATGGAACTGGATCCGCAACTGCCGTTGAATGTAGTACTGGTAATGTCACTGTAGGTACGCTGGCATAGGTTACTCTTCTTGATCTTCCAACGCCAAGTACTTTTGTTTGACAAATATAATACTCTATTGAATGGCAAGTAGGTTCTCTCCATATCATTGGTGTATCAAATTTTATTTGTTGTCCTGATTCCGACTGAATCAATTCTACTCGACACGATGTACACAAAGTGTTCGGTGTCCATGGTTTTTCAGAATTTTTAGGCTCAATGCCAAAATACTTGGAGTATAAAGTTTTGATATGATCTGAGAACACTCGTCGTCGCCTTATGATAGTATATTGGCCACACATGAAACAGAACATATCTACTAATTACTATTTTTTTTTTTTAATAAATCACGGTTTTGTAATTTGACTTATGAACTGAACTATCTCCGGCGAGCCTTGCAGATGTTATGAAGTTTGAAGGCGCATTAACTCATATTTATACTCGGAACAAGAATAAAATTGAAAAAATTAAATTTTACCTAGACAGAAAGACTCCTTTTTATACCAAGTCGGGAAAAGAAAATACTACCTGCTTTAGATGTAGGCTTTAAAAATTTTCTGTGTCTAATAATTTTGAAAATCTACCTGCATACTTACCCATAAGTGACGGAAATACATGTTTATAACTACATGCCTACAGCAGGTTTCGAACCCAACCACTATTCGTTTCGATGCAACCACTCTACCTACTATAAAACAATTCGAGTATTAAAAGTACTAGTTGATTTATTTAAAGAAAAATTATTATCATTGCTATGGTGTTATTCGTTTATCCGGATAATATCCCATTTGCACTTTATACCTTTTATATATGTATGTATACATACATTGAAGTTGCGCAACCTGGGTATTTTTATTTGATCGCTTATAACTTACGTAGTTTTACATCGGTTTTCTTCAGTTATAGCTTATCTTTTTTCTTATTAAACGGAGCTTTATGTAAAGAAAAACTATCTGAAAAAAAAGTTGTGGTTTTGGAATGCTGCCCTCGCAAAGAGTAATTTTTTTCATATATTTTCATAAAAAAAAACAAAAATCTGAAATGATGAGCTAATATCTCGAAAACTATCTGGTTGAGCAAAAAAACAATGTATGATGCATTTATAGCAAATTTTATCGTCTTTCTGATTCTGTAAACTTATTTGAAATTGCTTGACCCGTTCGTGAGATATACGTAATTAAATGGAGCCATATTTTTGGTTTTTTCGAATAACGGTAAATTGCAAATATCTCAAAAACGGTATCATAGAATCAAAAATGAACTCGATTTTCGAAATCAGGGGGTGGTTTTACATACGAGTTTCATAATGGCGTCTCTGGTAAATTTTGGCCGTCGACCAGTGTTATCTTTGTCGCTGAGATATCTTTAGTCGACCACCAACTTTTGGAGCTTTATCAGGTCATTCGTGTCCCCACACGGAGAGGAAAAACGACGATTGTAATAAAAAGAGACATTGAATATTTGGATGACAATAACCACAGAGATGAATATGTTTTAATAACTGCGTTACAATCGTGGCCGATTTATTTCTTTGCCCATATCTACAAGTACGTATCACCCGAAATTCCGGCAGGTACACCTGTGAAGTTGCTCGTTTCAATAACAAAACATGTCCTAATTGCAATGGTGGTTCACATCCAAGGCAATATATCCGTTGTTGCACTGAACACTAACAACCAGTGGGTCTACGCAACAACAGAACCCATAGAAGTATGTGGCAATGATATCATTTATGTGCACTACAAAGCTTCTGGCATCCTGTAAATAGAACCAAGCTGTGTCATCAAAGGAAGGTTTTTAACCATTCATGGACACGAAACTAGTGTCACTTCCTTACATACATCATATGCGGCATTCGGTAGCTTGACTACTATCGGGAACCTCACTGATATCAAGAAAATATTGGAACCAATTGCGTTGATTTCAATACAACATTAGAACAATTCACCAATATCCAAAAACGACGCCAAGACATCAAATTCTTTCCAACTTAAGAAAGAAACTCTCCGCTTCACCAGCCATACATATGCATATCGGCACTGCTAGTGTCGGTATGCATAATTGTATGCTTAGAAATAAATACAAAAAATTCAACATATCGCATGTCTCACAAGTTTAATGTCATTACCTTTTTTTTCGCTTACCGCTCAACGCGGTGGAGAATGATAATACATTTGTACATATATTTAGAACTAGTTTAAACAAAGGCAATAAATGTATGCAGAAAAATAATTCATTTGTGGAATTTGAAAAAATTATTACTGGTTAGTAAATATTGTTCTTATGAAAATATGTGATTTTTTTACTGGGATATGTTAAATAGAAGGGTCACAGCTTCCATTTTACAAAGACCGCTTCTAAGCGGTTTTGCCGTTTACAGGCAAATTTTAGCGGTTGAATTATTCAAAGAATCATGTTAGTATGGTGATTGGTGATTTTCTTGTAGAGAAATGTCCATGAGGCGTAATCGAGTTTTGGGGCGGAACAGGTGGACTTTTGAAGAAATCAGTGCTCTAACTGATGAAGAAATTAACGATTTGATGGTTGGAGATCCGGAAGGAATTTAGTCGGATGTTGAGTCTGATTGTAAAGGCATCTTTGAAGACAGTGATAGTGATGAAAATTATCATCCAGTAAATGAATACAAGGAAATGTTAGTATTTTATTGGAAGACATATCTCAATAAGATGAAGCACAAATTGGACGATGTGTTTCCGATTTAGAACGATGGAGTTCCTCTGAGTTCCTTGATCAACCATTGAACCAGATGTTGAATACGAGCAACGTAAGGGATCTCGATAACTCTGCCCATGCAGTGCGCACCACTCCGAATGAGGCTTTGTTGTCAGTAACTTCGCCATCTACACCAGTGCTGCACCAATCGACATCAGCAGCTGGGATTGAACGAGAAATAGTAACAGCAGCATTAGTTCGTTTGTTCAAAAAACCTCCTAAACGGCTAATATCTCCCCTACCACAGTATGACGTAGAAGGTCCAGAAGTTCAAACAAATAATGTCGGTTTCACTGGCAATGCTATGGACATAGACACGAAATCCAATGAATTAAAAAACATTTTGTGGCGTAAGGGGAACATGCAGAAGCATGTAAACGAAATTTCGTTTTTAGGTGATTTTTCGTTATCACATGAAATAATGAGCTTGGATACGACATATAAGTGTTTCGCTTTTTTCTTCACTTACGATCTAATGTTGTGGTCCGGCTAATGGAAACGGTCCCAGCCATGATTAACCATATAATTTATTTTGATAACTTTTATACTTCATTACCGTTGTTCGTCTTATTGAAAAGCAAGGGTATATATGCCTTTGGAACTATCAAACGTGAACGAATTCCCAATTGTTAACTGCCAAGCGACAAAGATTCCAAACTGAAGCGTGGTGAAGTAGTCGAATATATCGGTAGCGCTTACGGGATTGGAATAGCCACCATACAATTGAAAGATATTAAAAACGCTCGTCTAGCTTCTACTTATGTTGGTACTCTTCCATTTGTAAAGACTAGCAATTCTCAAGCCGAACCTCGAAAAGTTATCGGTCATATCTGATGAAGACCAGAACTATCTTGAAGTTGACTGTCCACATATTATAAATGGTACTTACTTTAAAATATATTATGTCAGTAACTTTCCATATTGTTTTAATTTCTAGAATATGATGCGCATATTGGTGGAGTTGACACTATGGATGGACTACTTGGACGGCACAGGATTCGGCTAAAGACATCTAGTTATTATCATCGCTTGTTTTACCATTTCATCGATATGACTGTAGTTAATTCGTACTTGCTTTATCGCCGTATGCACAAGGATGGCGCAGATAATGAACACGCCGAGCTTCCTGATTTCAGACTCCTCGTCGCTGATGTCTTTACCAGTTTCCAGGTGGCGTCGCAAAGAAATACCTTTGGCCGTCCGCCAAAAGAAGCAGTTCGTAGTTGCGCTCGTGGAAATAAGACATATTTACCACCCCCAGAATTACGATTTCATAATTTGGACACTGGCCGGAGGTAAAGGACGTAAAAGGAAAACGAAAATGTAAATTTCCTGGCTGTAAATATGAAACACAAGTATTATGCACAAAATGCAATTTAAAATTTTGCTTGGCCAAAGACAGAAACTGTTTTGTACAATGTCATACAAAATAAATGTTCCGCTTGTTGATGATTCCGTGTTTTTATTTAGATAGTTTTCCTCATGGTATATACCATATTATTACCAAATTTATGCCTTCGTCAGGCAAGACCGTTTATAAGCGGTGCAACGGTTTTTACACTTTTTCTCGATGAAATACGCATCAAGTGCCGAAAATGGTTCCGTTTCCGTTTTCCTCTATGTCAAATTAGTCTAGGTGAATTTTTCCAACATCTTAGCTCCCCGTAATAAAAATTCGCTTGCTTAAGGGCTTACCACGAGTGATAATAAGTAAAAACAATAAAACTAAATTTCGTAGCCATATGCATAAAATAGCAAAATATGCAATGTTGGCACAATATGTGACCTAATTAATTATTGGTAATCAACTTTATTACTTATTGCCAATCATGTTATTTATTATTTGTTAAGAGTTAAAGATACTTATGTTACGCATAAGCATTTATTTTGTATAAAAGCCTTACTACAACAAGGAACAGTGTACATAAAAGAATTATTGTCTTGATGCATGACGAGATTTGTGAAACTACTTACACCCAAACCCTACTCCAAATACTCTCTAAAGGTGATTTACCTAAGGTAAATCCAGACTCACTCAAGGAGATTCTGCCTGAGTAATTCTCAAACCCCTATTCGACTGGTGCCCTACCAAGTCGAACAGATACCGTATATATATGAATACCTTATATATACTTATTTATTTAAGAAACTTTGTCTGCTTCATATCCTGATTATCTTAGTTCTTAATAAATAAATGCAAGGCGCGATAACCTCCAAAGCGATTTTAAGCCGAGATTCTCTTCCAATTTGCGTTGTGCTCTTTTTAATTTTTCCCAAAAATAGGCGGGACGGGACCTGCATGATTTATGCCGACTTCGAACGGTTCTCTGAGAAGTTTTGAATGGCAGAAATACACTCGGAGTGTTTGCAAAATCAATTCCGATTGGCAACCCCGGATAGTAAAATTGTTTTCTAAATTAAAAAAACTTTTTTCAAAATTTTCGATCTTGCTCTGATCAGGAGTTGAACCCACGATCATCGGTGTGGTAGGTGGATCATATTACCACCACACGACGGCGGCTGCCAACTTAGTTCTTAGCACAATCAATTAAGTTCAGAATAATAACAAAAAAGGTCACTAATGAGTTAATGTATACCCATTAATGGGTTGGGACTATGCACGTTCACTATTTGATTTCAGAACAAAAAAAAAGGTCGCAAAAGGTTAATACGTGAACGCTAATGGGTTAATAAATGGTCATTTAAGGGTTCAGATGTTACAAATCTACGAAGCTAGTAGAAGTTTAACGATTCTGTTTCATGTAAATGCGTTGATGTAAATAAAGCGGTTCTGATGTAAAAAAATGTAATCTAGAATTTTGAGATACATCGTATATATGGAGACCCTTTGTGCAACGGTGCCAAAGTATTAATCTTTACACTCATCATGCATAATCCTAAAAAAAATAAATCATATTCATCATTACAATCCGAGAATAACTTTTGGATTTTTATCACTTTTCTTACCATTCAAACGATTTTCGACCATCGTTTAGCGAAACCAAATCTTTACTCTTCTCAACGTGCTAAAGGTCCGTTCGATGGAACTTGTAGTACAAAGTAATGCGATAGCTGTTTAAGCCGCCTCCAACAATATTCAGACGGCGGCGAAAATCCTATGCGCAGCCGTGCGCGGCGAGTGGAAAGGCGCCAACACGCATTCACTACAATCGTCATCCACAATAATTGCAACGAACCAGTCAAGTACTATTAGCCGGCAATCGCGGACGCGCTCCTACTACAAAGTCGTGTATACATATATATGTACATTAAATACTTTGAATTTTACCAATTTGGAAGAAAGTGAATATTAAAGAATTGAAAAATTTATAACGTTTTAACAAAATATAAACTCGTTTTATTTAAAAGGAAAGAGGCTCAGTGCAGCGAAGAAAGGCCGAATTTGTTCATGGTCCTTCGCAGCCATCTTTGGCCCGCCCTAAAAATTACAAACTAAAAAATTTTATTAAATCGAATATTCGTTCGTACAAAAAAATACACAAATGTGCAAACAGTTTTCAAGTGACAACAAAATTTAAAAGAATATTATACACAGTGGATTTTTGAATACATATATACTCACATACCTATAAAAAAAAAAAATAAATACAAATTTACAAATTCAACAAAAAAAAAAAATCTTCTTTGAAATATAATTGCAAAGAACAAAAATTAAAAGTAAAATCGAGCTTTTGTTTATATTTTTATTTAAATCGGCGAACGAAGCTCAAAGTGCTTGGTTAAAAAACAAATAAAAAAAAAAAAAAATACACACACATACACTAGCATTCAAAAACAAAAAAATTGCGAAAACATTAAAAATTTAAAAACAAAAATATTTTTGAAAATTGTGGGTACACAAACACTTACATCACAAAAATTTGCGAAAATAAATCTTTGTTCAAAGCGGGTTTAAAAGAGTAAAATTTTGGAAAAAATCATCAACAAAAATCATCTCCAAAGGCACCAAGCAGCAGCAACAACAGCCAGCTTATCATCAGCAACAAGCAGAGCAGACAGCAACAATAAGGAGCAGAACATACAGGAATTGGCGAGTAGGCAGTTTTTATTTTTCATAAAAATATAGAAAATAATAAAACTTTTTTCCACAAAAGTTATATTATTTTGTGTAAACTGCAAAAACATATATATATATATCCACATATATACTTGAATATTGCGGAAATTTTCTTACCGTTGGTTTTACTGCAACTTCTTTGCAACCAAAAATTGGTAGAAAATATTCCGCTATACCAATAGGCAAAATCCGCCAATTATATATATATATATATATATATGTATACATATTTCTATTGGTATTTAACCAACAAAAAATTGCAGTTTACTTGCCTACTCAAACCCACTGTGCAAGAACAACATCGGCAAAAACTTCTTCTACAGCTGAGTTTACCCCGTTGTTCGCACAGAGCGTTGAACTTATCGATACAGTTCAACTCCTTCCAAGTGATTTTTGCGTGCTTGCCAGCATATATAAAAATCATAATATTCATACGTACATACTTACATTCATGTACAAATAATTTCAAGTTGCTCTTCCAGCATTCATACTCTGAGAACATCATACGTGTTTACTCACACGTTCCGGTCGATCTTCCAGCGACATTCTGCCAGCACATATAGCTACATTAGCAACGAGAGCTGTGTACTGCTGATCAAATTTCTCACCCTTTCACATACTTGCAATTTTTTCATCTTTCTTTGTTGCACTCTCCCAACAGTGCAATCAAGCCCACTCAGCTTCACAAAGAAACGCGACATTAAAGCGACGAAGAAGCGAATCAAAACAAACTCTTCTGTTTGTAAACATAAACAGAGAAGCTCATCTGATTCTCGTGCATACGTTCGCACAAACAAATATATACATACATACGTTTGTATATTGCGCACGTACATTTGTACTTATTCTGGCGTACAAAACTAAGTTTGAGATATTTTCGTCCCTATAGGAACTTTCAAAAAAATATCCATACAAACTTCAAGTACATATTATTATTTTCTAATATATACATACCTATATATACAAGTAATTTACAAATATACGTTTATTTCCACACGTATATTTACACGTATATATAAGTGAAAAGTGTTTGTGATTTTTTTTTAATTTTATAACTTTTGTTTTTACAAAACAATATACATCCTATTAAATTCCGAATTTCGCGGATTTAAATAATTTAAGGAACGTCCTGTTGTCCATGCTTGACTCTATTGTTCAAAAAAAAAAAAACACAAACACCGCCACCAATTTGAATTCCCTTTTTTTAAATTTCTGTGGCACGAAGAGTTTTCCATCTTCGAATTTTGCGAACGTTCTCTGAGCGGACAAATATTTTATTCGGTTTTTTTTGGTGAAAACCCAAAAGCTTGCATAAAATGCCTCTCAGTCCCCCAAAAACATCCGAAACCGGGACAAAACCAAAAGGTGGCCCAAAGGAAGAAACGGCCAAGGAAAGGTCAACATCCCCCCGCCGGAAATCCAAATCAGTTGACCCATCCGCGCAAAAGTTCATAGCGGAAAGTGACAATCTGATGAGATACTGTGCAAAATTCAACGAAGCACCGATTCAGGATCACACTGAATCGTATCTCATGATAAAGGACAAATAAATAATAAATAAAAATGTAAGGCGCGATAACCTCCGAAGAGATCTAAGGCCGAGCTTCTCTTCCAATTTGCGTCGTGCTCCTCTTGATTTTTCCCTACAAATTGGCCGGACGGGACCTACCTGTTTTATGCAGACTCCGAACGGCATCTGCAAGGCAGATGAGTTTTCACTGAGAGCTTTTCATGGCAGAAATACAATCGGAGCGCTTGCCAGAAAAATTTTCTTCTAATTGAAAAATCTTATTTCTAAAATTTTGATGTTGCTTTGCCCGGGAGTTGAACCCAGGGCATACGGTGTGATAGGCGGAGCACGCTACCATCACACCACGGTGGCCGCCAATGATGATTATTGGGCACGACTTCAATCGGTTTACGATCTGGTATTTTCGAAACCAGACGAAAGTTTCCCTGAAGACTTCAAGAGTTCAGTGCAAGGCAAACAATGCGCCTGCCTTGCTACGTATGAAGTGACTAAAGCAAAGATTGCCGATCAACTCTCGTTGATCAAAATGATGGCAACGCCGATTCCACCACCCCGCGTGGAACAACCCCCGGCTGAGGCAAATATTTACCTCAAAGTCCCAGCATGCGACACGGAGACCTTTTATGGTGGCTATGAGGAATGGCCCGCTTTTCGTAACATGTTCACAGCGGTGTATATTAACCACCCAATGCTCTCCCGTGCTCAGAAATTGTACCATCTCCGGTACAAAACGCAAGGCAAAGCCGGCTCCATCGTAAAGCAATATGCGTTGAGCGATGATAACTTTGACCTTGCCTGGGAAGCTTTACGGTCACGATACGAAAACAAGCGGATCCTGGTTGACAACCAGATCAAATCCTTACTGACTCTTGCCACTATTCCATCCGAAAACAGTGAGCAACTTCAGAAATTGCAAAATACAATCAACAACTGCCTATCCGTCCTTCACTCCCAAGGAATTACGACAGACAGTTGGGATCCGATTCTGGTGTACATTTGTTCATCAAAGCTCCCCGAAACAACCCTGTCACTTTGGGAACAATCTCTCTCTTCTCGAAGAGATCTACCCTCCTGGTCACAAATGAACGACTTTCTCACCTCGAGATATGAAGTCGTTGAAAGGGTCAATAGGCTTCAACCAAGCAAACAAAAATCAGTCGCTCATCAAAATTCTGCGCAAAACAGGTCCTTCAACAGGACGCAAACCCTTGTGGCAGAATCTAAAAAGGAAATTTGCCAATGTTGCAACTCCCCGCACCTTATTAATTCTGTCCACAATTCAAGCGAATGTCTGTGCAAAACCGGACAAAATTCGTAAACCAAGCTAAGCTGTGTACAAACTGCCTTAGCAGCACTCATATCATCAATGAGTGCACGAGCAAGTGGCCATGTTCGACATGTCATCAACGGCATCACAAGATGTTGCATGCGAGCCCACAAGCTCGAACGTTCCACCCCGCGAACGAATGCACCAAACGTGCAGCACACAACTGCTGAGTCAACACCTCCCGTTCGACAGACGCAGAATAGCTCCGATTCTAGCGAGCTACCGTGTTGTTCAAAACACGCACCGGTTCAATCATTGCATGCAGCCATTGATAACCAAATTCTCCTTCCTACTGCTATGGTCGCAGTCGAACACGAAGGGGAATTATTTCAACTGAGAGCCCTTATTTATCAGGGCTCGGAAAGAACTTTCATTTCCTCGAAAGTTCAAAAACGGTTGAAACTTCCATTCGAACATTCAAAGTTCGAAATCTCTGGTATGGGTGGACAAGTCGTACAAAAGTCCTCCAAGTTTGTCCTTTGACACTGGTTGCATCCAAGGCCATGAAAAGGATAAAGGCTCATGCCATTGTGTTGTTGCAACTAACAAAAAATCTACCAACATCCACCATTAGTCGCAAAATCTGGCAGCAGTTCAAACTCCTTGAGCTCGCTGATCCCAGTTGCCACATACCGGGTCAGACTGACATGGTCATTGGCAGCGACATACTTCCACAAATTCTGCTGGAAGGTATAAAAAAGGTGTGCGGTAGCATACTTGCGCAACAAACCATTTTTGGTTGGATTCTCAGTGGTGCAATAACTGAAAATGTTGTGTCATTCTCGACACAAGTCCAAGCGTCAAACGAGACACTCAGTTCACAACTGAGAAAATTTTGGGAAGAAGAGGGAATTCCACAACCGCCACAGATATCCCCCGAGGATCAAGCGTGTGAGCAGATATACGCAACAACAACGACACGTGCACCAAACGGTCGATACATTGTGCGACTTCCATTCAAGGAAGAGTTTCCTGAAAAACTCTCCCTCGGCAAATCCCGCCCGGCTGCTCTGCAGCAGTTTTTCAGCACGGAGCGATCGCTTCAGAAAAAGGGGGAGTTAGTTACAATGTACAACAATGTGTTGCAAGAATATCTCGACCTTGATCACATGGAATCTACCGACCCATGCGAAATAACTTCGAATGGCAAGGTCTTCTCATTTTACTTGCCACATCATGCGGTAGTCAAACCAGATAAGGTCACCACCAAAGTTCGTGTGGTTTTCAACGCCTCTAAAAAATATGGGTCAGGAAAATCCCTGAATGACGTGCTATACACTGGTCCAACTCTCCAACCAGATCTCATGCTACTTATTCTACAGTGGCGCATGCATAAGTATGTGTTCAATGGAGATATTGAAAAAATATACCGTCAGATCCTTATACACGAGGACGACAAAGATTTTCAGCGAATCATATTTCGCAAATCGGCCAACTCCAATGTTAGCGATTTAAATCTAAAAACGGTTACATTCGGCGTCAATTGTGCACCATGTCTCGCTATTCGTACGTTGCATCAACTATCCGATGACACGAAAGCGACATTCCCGTTGGCTGCAACAATTCTCAAGACACAAACGTATGTCGACGACATCCTATCCGAAAGTCATACCATCGATAACGCCACTGAATCACTCGTTCAAGTGATAAACGCCCTAAAATCAGCTGGTTTCATACTAAAGAGACTAACGGCTAATCACCCGGCCATATTAGAACAGTTTCCGAAGGAGGATCTTCTAGACTCCAACTTCTTAAAATTTGAGAGCACTTCCAATACCAAAACTCTTGGCATTCGATGGAACGCGCTCACGGACAATTTTCATACACCATTCTGCCGGAACACACCCCAAAATTCGGTCACAAAGCGACAAATTTTATCTTCTGTTGCAAAAGTTTTTGACCCGGCAGGATGGCTGTCGCGAGTTATGATCCAGGCCAAGATGCTTCTCCAAGAAATCTGGCTGGATGGCAGCGATTGGGATGAAAGCGCCAAACCCGCAACATTATCAAAATGGCAACATTTCGCAGAAAATCTGCCAGCCATTTGTCACATCGAAATCCCTCGATGGGTTAATGTCGTTCCAGGGCAAGACACCCAAATCCACGGGTTCTGTGATGCCTCGCAAAAAGCATATTGCGCAGCGATTTACATCCGCACACATGTGGGAAACCAAATAAAATCTTCTCTTTTGGTTGCGAAAGGCAAAGTTGCCCCCATAAAAACTGTAAGCTTACCCCGCTTAGAGCTATGTGGTGCAGTCCTACTCGCAAAACTGGCTTCAACTGTTCGAAAACAGCTCGACTTACAAGCATGCAACATATTCTTATGGTCAGATTCTGAGATTGTACTAGCCTGGCTAGAAAAATCTCCATCGACCTGGAAGACTTATGTGGCCAACCGTACCTCTCAAATTCGAGAATATCTTCCCAGCGGCACCTGACGCCATGTATCTAGCCAAGACAACCCTGCTGATCTTGGCACACGTGGTTGCAAGCCGCATGTTTTGATAGGCTCTTCACTTTGGTGGCACGGACCACAATGGCTTTCTTGCCACATTTCGGCATGGCCAAAGCCGAAAGCAGGTAGCGCTTCTCCACCCGAGAAACGTCGAAGGTCGAAGCATATCACGCACTCGAGGAAGAGGACGACATTCTTCAACGTTTCTCCTCATACTCTCGAGCTCTCCGTGTGATTGCATACGTGTTCCGCTTTGCGAACAATGCCTGCAACAAATCCAACTCGGTGGCAACAACACATAATCCCCATCTGACGTACAAAGAGTTGCAACATGTGAAAACGCGGCTTGTGGCAATGGCACAATGTCGCCATTTCGGGGCGGAAAAGAGCGCCTTACAAAATAATATGCCAATAAGCAAAAAGAGTTCCCTTCTGGCTTTTGACACATTTCTGGATGGATACGGGCTCCTACGTATCGGTGGAAGATTGGAACATTCTACAATGCAATACAACGAGAAGCATCCAGTAATCCTTCCTCCGGATTCAAGGCTCTGCCAGTTGTATCTGGAGTTTTTACACCGCCTGCTTCTTCATGCAGAAATGCGGTTAATGCTCCAAATGGTGAGGCTACGTACCAAAACTAAAGCCTCTTATAAAGAAATGCATTTTTCAATGCAAATCTTGCACGCTTTTCAAACAAGAAAACGCGCACGCAAATAATGGCAGCTCTACCATCTGAGCGCTGCAATTTCTCACTCCCCTTTTCCACAACAGGAGTAGACTTTGCAGGTCCATTCCAAATAAAAGCATCGGTTCTGAGGTCGACCACTATCATAAAAGGGTACGTGGCTGTATTCGTCTGTTTTTCCACAAGGGCAGTACACCTCGAGCTATGCTCGGACCTTACTACTGAAGCCTTTCGCCCAGCATTCGCCCGATTCGTTGGCAGACGAGGTTATCCCTCAAAAATGATGAGCGACAATGGTAAAACGTTCATTGGCGCTCAGCGGGCACTCGAACGCGACTTCGTTAAATGCGGAAGACCTCTCCTGGATAAATCGATGGGAAAAACTCAAATCGCTTCATCACCAATTCAGTCGACGCTGGAAAGAGGATTATCTGAAGGACCTTCAGAAGCGCTATAAATGGCAAACGCCACAGCGAAATCCTCAACCGGGCGACCTCGTCGTAATTAAAGAAGAATCACTCCCACCCACCGAGTGGCGTCTGGGACGAATCGAGAACGTTCGCCTCGGACCTGACAACCATGTTCGGGTTGTAGAGGTTCGCACCCAAAATTGGCTTGTCATGCGCCCCTTAGTTAAACTGTGCTTTCTTCCAATGGAGCACTCTTCGAGCACATCGCTCTAACTTATATACGTTTCCCCTGTATAATTAAATTTCCGTATCATCCGCTGTATCCAACTACTTCTCGTTTCTCTCTCTGCTCTTGTACTTTCAGGACGACACCAGCATGGCATCTCGACCAGCATGTCCACTGGCTCCCACGGCAGAGACCGACAACTGCCTTCAGTGTCGGCTCTGCCACCGCTACCACGCGCTGCGGACCTGCCCGGCTTTTAAGGCGATGCGGCCACCGCAGCGTGCAACAGTGGCCAGGGCCCAGGGTTACTGTTACAATTGCCTAGCCCTCACACATACAACGGGTGAATGCGACTCCCGAGGGTCGTGCAAAATTTGCGGCCTGGCGCATCGCACCCTCCTACACGAAGGGCCGAAAGGACGACGAGGGCAGCACAAAGCCCCAACATTAAAAAAAGGGGGAGTACCACGGAAACCGGCATCACCGAAGAAGAAGAGAGAGAAGAAGTCCACCTGCGCCTGTAGGGCACAAAAGGCGCACCCGGCAACCAAACCCGCGGCAACCCCCAAAACGGAGCGGACGGCCAAGCGCACGATCGCGCGCACTTCACAAGGCCTGCAAACGGCGCAATATCAACGGCGCAACACCAGCCGCGCCTTAGATACGACCATCCGCGCCCTCCAGGAACTGCAGAAGGTGCTCACTAGCACCTCCCTGCAGGGCGGGCAGGATGTTTAAGCCGCCTCCAACAATATTCAGACGGCGGCGAAAATCCTATGCGCAGCCGTGCGCGGCGAGTGGAAAGGCGCCAACACGCATTCACTACAATCGTCATCCACAATAATTGCAACGAACCAGTCAAGGACGCGCTCCTACTTCAAAGTCGTGTATACATATATATGTACATTAAATACTTTGAATTTTACCAAGTTGGAAGAAAGTGAATATTAAAGAATTGAAAAATTTATAACGTTTTAAGAAAATATAAACTCGTTTTATTTAAAAGGAAAGAGGTTCAGTGCAGCGAAGAAAGGCCGAATTTGTTCAATAGCAATATACAAAGCAAGCTTCGTCGTTGGATAAAACATTTCCGTTTCTTGAACGACATCACACAGGTCTATCTTATGAAGATCTTCAGATTTAAAATTTTTGTCCTTCCAATGAAAATACCACAATTCGGCCTCCGCAGCAAAACTTGTAAGACCGTAAAACTGAATAAAATTTTCTGTTGCTTTCTTGAAGTCTTGGAAATTAATTTTCAACATCTTAAAATCAGCAAATGACTTCGAATCTGCCAAAAGTTCATAAATTCCAGAATCCGTATTCATTCGATGATCTTTTGCTAATTGAATGATCCGTTGGATTTGTTTTCTGCACGAAAGAAGATCCTACTGCTTTGATTGTAAAATATTAACCAGTGGCTCAAAATAAGACAAGAATTTGGAAATCAAAGAAAGACATATGATGAAAGTTGATTGAGTGACAGCTGAGTGCAGCTGAAAGGCAGTTTTTTTTTGTTGAAGTGTTTCCTTCGATGGACAGTTCATTTAATCCATTAACGATGCTGACAAAGTGCTGTAGAAAGATCGAAATACTCCGGTACTTCTCTGACCATCGTGTTTCGCAAAAAGCAGGAATATGTGGAACATATTTCCTTCTGGCAAGAGAGCCACGATAAAAATTGATGACGTCCTTGATTGTTGCAATAGTGTTACGAATTTCGGGGACTTCATTTAAATCATTCACTACTAAATTCAATTTGTGACTTGCGCAATGAAAGTATAAAAATAAAAAAATAAATGTAAGGCGCGATAACCTCCGAGGAGATCTAAAGCCGAGCTTCTCTTCCAATTTGCGTCGTGCTCCTCTTGATTTTTCCCTACAAATTGGCCGGACGGGACCTACATGTGTTATGCCGACTCCGAACGGCATCTGCAAGGCAGATGAGTTTTCACTGAGAGCTTTTCATGGCAGAAATACAATCGGAGCGCTTGCCAGACACTGCCGAGGGGCGACCCCGCTTAGAAAAATTTTCTTCTAATTGAAAAATCTTATTTCTAAAATTTTGATGTTGCTTTGCCCGGGAGTTGAACCCAGGGCATACGGTGTGATAGGCGGAGCACGCTACCATCACACCACGGTGGCCGCCATGAAAGTATAAAGCTTGAAGATATTTCTCCCTCAAAATAGCTTTCACACCATTTTCTTTTCCTGACATTGTTGAACAACATACCCTTGTCCTTTAAGTTTCATAGGATCAAGTCCTGTTTCAGTGATAATATTATCTATCGCGGTGGCAATTGTTTTGGCATCCATAGCGTCTAGTTCAACAAAACCTACAAAGTCTTCTCGAATAACTTGCTTCTCTTCATCGTAGAGTCTGATATCAATTGATAATTTTTCATTTACTAATGCTTACTTAGGCTCTTTTGACCATTAGCGTTTGGTGCAAATAAAAACAAACTTATTTCACCATTCCAACCCGACGTTTTGCTAGTCTCTCTAGCTTTTTCAAGGGCGATCTGTGTATTTTAATAACAAAAAGCAATTATATTAATGTATTACTTAATAGAAGGTAATATTCCACATTTTGAATTTTATGTATAAATTCTTAAGCAGCATTTTGAGAAGGGTAAAAAAATGCTACTTACACCTCGCCCCAAATCCAGAATGAAATCATCACTATTCAAGATGACATTATAAACGATGCAAAAAAAGCTACAGCATTCAGTCTTATGAAGGACGAAAGCGATAACATAGCAGGAAATGAAAAATTATGTGATTTTCCGGTCAATTTATTTATAACATTTACTAATGCTACTTAGGCTCTTTTGACCATTAGCGTTTGGTGCAAATAAAAACAAACTTATTTCACCATTCCAACCCGACGTTTCGCTAGTCTCTCTAGCTTTTTCAAGGGCGATCTGTGTATTTTAATAACAAAAAGCAATTATATTAATGTATTACTTTTTGTTATTAAAATACACAGATCGCCCTTGAAAAAGCTAGAGAGACTAGCGAAACGTCGGGTTGGAATGGTGAAATAAGTTTGTTTTTATTTGCACCAAACGCTAATGGTCAAAAGAGCCTAAGTAGCATTAGTAAATGTTATAAATAAATTGACCGGAAAATCACATAATTTTTCATTTCCTGCTATGTTATCGCTTTCGTCCTTCATAAGACTGAATGCTGTAGCTTTTTTTGCATCGTTTATAATGTCATCTTGAATAGTGATGATTTCATTCTGGATTTGGGGCGAGGTGTAAGTAGCATTTTTTTACCCTTCTCAAAATGCTGCTTAAGAATTTATACATAAAATTCAAAATGTGGAATATTACCTTCTGCCACCTCTCAGTGGCAGATCCTGGACGCCACAGAATATAACAGTTTCTATAGTAGATATATTTTATAATAAATATATTTTTTCGTGCCCAATTTGTATGACAGGTTGATTGGTGTTATTTCCAAAAAGTTCTTTGCTTCTCTGACTGCTCCCAGTTGCCACTGATTTGTAGAGTGCTTTTTGCAATATTCATGCATGTTTTTATAACGTTCGTTTTTTTATCAATGATCCTAGAACACCTTGAACATTTTTCGGCGGAAAAAGAACACAATATAAATACAATGCTCCTTTCATTCTTTCGAATACTGAAGCCAAGGAGAATACATTTTCAGCCATTCAAATTTAAATTTTCGGCCTAAGTCTTCGAAGTCATCATTAAAATTGTAATTTTCTGACGGTACCCAACATCTCTTTAGAAATTCCATCTTGTCAGTAGTTTATATCTGTGATGATCGTCCAACACAAAAGCCTAAATCGTGTGTGTGAAATTCTTCCAAACTTGTTCCATTTAAACATGATGATGCTGAATTGAAAGAACATTTTTTAACATGATCGGAGGAATTTGTAGGTTGATGACTAGAGATCGAAGTTTGGCCTTTATCACACTTCGAAGTGCATTCTTTCGGATCGTTCGATGGAATATCTGTTAAACTTTCTACAAATACGAGCAATTGTTTGTTATTGAGAAACTCACAGTGAATGTTATCAGTATGAAGCTATAATTTTTACCAATCACAATATTCATTAGCATGTATACGCAGGTAATGTTCTAGGACAGTGGCCGAGTGCTAAAAAAATAGCTACTAATCCGAAAGTGGTACCCAAAAACGCGTTTTGCACAGCATTTCTGGACAGAACCCTTTTACCCACAAATTTTTTTGTGTGTACAACTAAAACGCAACAACCACATGAAAAGTTCAAATTGGTTTTGCAAATACCTCGAGAATTATCAGAGGTATCGGGTTTATGGTTTCGGATTCGCGATCCTGGGCCAAAACGCCTTTGGGTACCACTTTCTGATTTTTAGCTTTTTTTTAGAACTCGGCCACTGTCCTAGAACATTACCTGCATATACATGCTAATAAATATTGTGATTGGTAAAAACACAAAAATGTATATCAATCATTCAAACCTTTTGAACATGTAGGCTTCTCTTGCAGACTCAAACAGGAAGCAGCAACTTCTTCAGCCCGAGTCGTGGCGGATTCCACAATATTTCGTTTTGGTGCTGAGAAGACACAAGTATACAATTTGGGTTGAAGCAAGAACAAAATTTTTTGAGGAAGATAAGCTTCAAATGCGAATCCCTGCAATTTGAATAGTTTTGTGATTATGTGTGGAAATGCATTGTATACTTTAATTCTTTCAGCCTGGCTTTTACTTGAAAAGTTTTAATTGATAAAACTTATTTAGGTAATATTCTAGAGCAGGGATCAACTTCAAAAACATTTCCAAAAATTTCTGGAAAGTTGTCGAAAGACGCGTTTTGACTTCAAATTTATTAATCCGAAGGCGGGAGTCCAAAATTTTGCTTTGTCAAAATATACTCACCAACAACAAAAAACACAAAATGATCCCGGATATATATATTTGTATCCGCTAGTGCATATATATATTATGGTGGATGTCAAACCCGGCTAAGTGCAAGGTCCCTGACAAAGTTCAGGAAGATTTTGTAGTATCACCGCAATATATATATTTGTGCGCGCTAGTGCATATATATATATTATGGTGGATATCAAACCCGGCTAAGTGCTAGGTCTCTGACAAAGTTCAGGAAGATTTTGAAGTATCACTGTAATATATATATTTTACGCGCTAGTGCATATATGTATTATGGTGGATATATTTTCTGGCGCCCGCTGGTAATTTGCATTTTTCTGGAGTTTTCGCCTTGCGCCATTGCGATTTTATGAAATAGAATAGATTTATTAATTAATACAATATCTTGAAACATTGCTATTATATGAAATAGAATAGATTTATTAATTAAAACAATATCTTGAAACAAACAATAAAACATCACAAAAGTGTGTAAAATGCATTTCAAAAGCGGGCGGCAGAAAATTCACCATCCAAAATTTCAGCAAACTCTGCCAGAATAACGTGTTGGCGCCTCTTTTTGGAATTACCAAAGTTAATTGCAGAATGCAATTTTATAGAAATGTGACTAAGTTTAACTAAATGGTAGCTACTGTGGTTAAAAGTGCTAAGGTTATCAGTAGTAAACATCTTACCTTTAAAAAATTCGCGTATGTCCATCTTTGTAATTTATTATTAAACAACTCACCTTTTTCTTTTGAACTTTATATCAATGGCAGAGAAACTAAGTCTCCATAAACCAAATGTATTCGAAGAATGTTGTTTTCAATTCCAACTAATTGTGGGTAAACGAATCCAAGTATAAATGTATTCCAAGAATGTTGCATTCAAATCGAAGTAATTGTAATAATCACACACTTTCCACTTCAAAAATTGAATTTAATTGTAATAGAGACTGTGATAGCACCCTGTGCATTCCCATTTTAAATTGTATCAATCATATGCGCAACATTGTTACCTTTCAGCGCGAATATAAATACCACCACAACAAAAGAAGTGCCCAAAGTCTAAGCCAACAGCCAACGCAGAGACAACACAGTTTGGAAACACATCAACCGCCAAGGAAAGAAACTGCCATACATATATAAATTTAAATTGTTATTGTTTTGTGAACCGTTTTTCATATACATTTCAATAAAGTAAAATTGCAATAACATCAACGACGTGATAAAAACTATTACTGAAGTAGTCATATTTGGACTTGAAATACTACAGGGTGATCAATGGCATTCAACTTCACCAAAATTTAGTACTCCAACTAAAAAGTTTAACCGATAAAAACATCTGTAAACTTTTGCTATTCTTTTTACTTTTTTCGGTAAATTGTTATCGGATTTAGGTGGGGGAGAGGGGGGCACATTGGGGATTAAGCACTAATTTCATTTAAAATCACTTACAGGTTCGAAAAATCAACCGATTGCAACAATGTTTACACAGAAATTTTCTTAATTGAATTCTGAAGAGACTCACCTGACTTGGTTCTTCAAATTAATTTGTTTATTAAACAATTTGTTGAAAATATCCTATTATTTGTATTATATTATAATGCGTATTTATATATCACTTTCGTGACATACTTAAGAGAATGATATACACTTTAAAAAATAGTAGGTAGTGCTAATTGACATTCGTTTTGCAAAATTAATTTGTTTAAACAATTTTTTAAAGAAAATTTTGCAAAATTGTTTTTTTTCTAAACTTTTTTTCTAATTAATTTTAAAAATCGGGCGAAGTGAGTCTCTTCAGAATTCAATTACAAAAATTTCTGTACAAAAATGATTAAAATCTGTTAATATTTGTGATATGTAGGTGGTTCTGAAAAGTTCGTCCCCAATGTGGGGGGAGGGGAGGGTTTGTCAAGCGCAAAAAATAAAAAATTCATACCACTAAAATTAAAAATGGCAAAAAAACAAATAAAAATAATTGTATGAATAAAAAAATTATAAAACTTCATAAATTTATGGGGGAGGGCACTTGCCCCTCCTGCCCCCTGCCTACGCCCTTGGATAAAACAAAGTTCGAAAACAAGAAGCAGTCAGCTTTCAACATTGTAAGTGCTATAAGTAATCTCCGGGATGGAAGATCTCAAATAATGAAAAGCCAAAGACTTTTAACTTGCGAAACATAAAAGTGAATTGGGCAAACATGACACCACAAATAACAGCGTGATTGCAGTCCTTTATACCGACGCAGGAAGAGAAGAAATTGCTCCTTGGAGCACCGGTGATATAGCATAGAATCGTATTGTCTCCGGCAATAGCCCTCACTAGAGTTTTGTGGCCTTATTAAAACAGAACTTCACAATAAACTCTGTGGGGCTTAGGTAAGCTGGGAAATCTCTTGCATTTCTTTTAAATATTAAGACAATTTTGTTGAACAGAGTTTTATGCATATCTTTTATCCATTTCGGAGTACTCTTAACTCATTTGCGTTCACGTTTCCTGACAGGTAGTCTTGAAACTTCTGCCTCATCCCACATTGTACCACCTTTGATTCTATTGAGTTTAAACCAGTTTAAATTATCGCTGTTGGCTGCCAAAACTGTGCTTATTGGCATATGTCCAACTATTACTTCTCTGCGGATGCTCCGAGTATAATCTAGCCACAGGCTACTTCATTTATTTTAAAAACATCAATGGCGGCTAACCTACAACTAGCCACATCTTCTCTGTTGTTCTTTTTGTTGTAAACGCAAAAATACTCCTCGATTGTTAATGGGAGCGTTGCGTATGTGGGAAGGCCATTGCCGCTCGACTACCTCAAGAATGCTTACGACAGGTATGAGCATGCTAAACCTCTGGACCCATTGAATACTACTCTTCCCTTCATTTCTTTCTTGACGTCTACTATTTGTTATCAAGAAAGTATGGGTTTGTTATCGAAAATGTATCGATTTGTTATCGATTCCAAACCCAAAAATTATCGACACGTTATCAAAAAATTACCGATTTGTTATCGGAGTATTACTAAGTTAATATGGGAGTTTAATAGATCTTTTATCGATGGATTATCGGTTCGTTATCGATTAAATACCGAAACTTTATCGTTTTTTAAAAACAAGTTTTTTATTTAATATATTTTTGTTACCAAAGAGGTATAGATTTGTTATGGAAATTTAAATAATTTTTTATCGAAAAGTTTTCGATTTATAACCAAAAATGCATGCTATAAAAATATTGCCGATTTGCTATCGATATATTGTCGTCCGCGTGCTATCGGTTTGGGGGTTACCACTCATCGGTATCTTATGCAAAATATGCCTATAAAACTTAATAAAAAAATCTATAAAAGGACGATGTAAAACAAATAAGAAGCCGGCGACATAGCGCTTACAGCCGAAGATAAACCGACAACTCGACGATAGTTTTGGTATCGATAACAAGCCGATAACAAGACAATAACTTGTCAGTATCGGTTATTACCGATAGAAAGCCGCTAAAGCTCTTTTGAAAAAGACGAAATTATTTATTTCGCATTTCCAAGTTTTTAGTTCTCATATTCTTTTAATCAATTCAATTTGCATATTCATTTACATCAGAAGACTTGTTAAACGCTATTTACTTTGAGCTTTTTTCGCAGTAAAATTCCACTTAGCATCAAGCTATTTAAATCATACTAAAATAATAAACTAAATTATAAATATTTTATTGTAAACAATATTCATTTTAATAATTTTCTAATAATAAATATTATAATTTAGTAAAGTATCAGCAAAACGATCACATACACATACACATACAGACACACCCGCAAAACAATCAATCATTTACACCATTTGCTTGGAATAGCAACAAATGCGAAATGCTATGCAATGATAAATATCCACAACAACATTATCTTAATCCTATAACTAGGTTTTTTTTTTGCCTAGATACACAAACGTACATACATACGCATACTCAAATAGATATCAACATATCAGCGAGCATAAAATAAAAGATGAGATGGCATCTCACAAAGCTGCCTTACAACGCTGCACATAAATTGGATAACTGACTATTTTTATTTATTGAAAACGAAAGCTGACTTGTGTTTGAATGTTTATACAAAATATCTTAACTAATATACATGCTATTCATATTTCAGTCCTTTACCAAGCTCTACCTTGTAAGGGCAAATACCCCGCGCATTGTTGTTGATGACCGTTTGAAATAAAATTATTTTGATTTCTGTATGCCATTGCCAAACTATTTGACATTAAAGAGTTGTTGCAAGACTGCTGCTGAATTTGATTATTTCCTACGAGCGTTCCAGTATAACTAGTGATAAGCGAATTTGATGTATCTGGTGAATGAGAATTCGTTGTTTCTGCTGTAATAAGATTTAAACCACTTGTTATGCTACTGTTAACTTCAGTGGATCCATTATTATCATTAATATTGTTGTTATTGCTATTACTGCTAATATTACTAGACGTTCCGATTAGTGATTGTGCTGAAGTGCCATTTCCAGCGCATGGTTTACCATCTTTTACCAGAACAGGTACTGCGACACGTCGTGGTGAACTGGAAGTCTGTAATTATAAATAAAAATAATATTAAAGAAATATATATTTACGAACATTTCTTATAAAAAAGTGAATTTTTGCTCAGAATATTTTTTTTGATGCCGAACTACTAACCAAATTGGTTAACTGCATATATGTAAAACTTCTATCAGGGGCGGTGCGAGGTAGGGGTGTGGGGGTGATAGCAAATACACACAAGAAATATTACTAAATTTCGGCCATTAGCAACGTGCCAAGAACAGATTCTTGAAAAGTTCAGGTAATTCATGCGTTGGTATACACAAAATCAGATATTGTAAGTTAATCGAATCAGTGAAATAGAAACTCAAAGCCCTTCGATTTCTTGACAAATAGAACATTTCGTATATTAAAAATTTTTGTTGTTATATCGGCCTACTGATTTGTAATATCGCTGGTTCGGATCGAGCTGGCAAGAACCAGAATAGAAGTAGGATTAATGAAGACAAACAAAAAACCGCTGTGATGGCTGAATGGTTATAGCAGCGGCGCCTAAACGTTGCCGATGAAGGAATTTAGCAGTTCCCGAAATGGATCTATACAACGAGCTTTGGCAGTTGTCAAAATTTTTTCTTTCTTCTGTTCTAATTTAATAATTTTTTCAATTAAGAAAAAAAAATTATCATAACAATAATAATGATAAAATAATTATTGTTAGGCCTTGAGCTCGATTCGAAACCGCGATATTACAAATAACCGCGATATTACAATAAAATGTTAATACATCCCAGAGCACGGGGAAAGTGTCAATAAAATATATGACACTATGGCAGCATTGCCATCAAAACAAGTCCAAGTTTCACATTCATTCTGCAACAGATGTCGCAGTGTTGTGAATATCAATTGGCAAGAACCAGAATAGAAGTAGGATTAATGAAGACAAACAAAAAACCGCTGTGATGGCTGAATAGTTATAGCAGCGGCGCCTAAACGTTGCCGATGAAGGAATTTAGCAGTTCCCGAAATGGATCTATACAACGAGCTTTGGCAGTTGTCTAAATTTTTTCTTTCTTCTATTCTAATTTAATAATTTTTTCAATTAAGAAAAAATTTATCATAACAATAATAATGATAAAATAATTATTGTTAGGCCTTGAGCTCGATTCGAACCCGCGATATTACAAATCAGTAGGCCGATATAACAACAAAAATTGTTAATACATCCCAGAGCACGGGGAAAGTGTCAATAAAATATATGACACTATGGCAGCATTGCCATCAAAACAAGTCCAAGTTTCACATTCATTCTGCAACAGATGTCGCAGTGTTGTGAATATCAATTGGCAAGAACCAGAATAGAAGTAGGATTAATGAAGACAAACAAAAAACCGCTGTGATGGCTGAATAGTTATAGCAGCGGCGCCTAAACGTTGCCGATGAAGGAATTTAGCAGTTCCCGAAATGGATCTATACAACGAGCTTTGGCAGTTGTCTAAATTTTTTCTTTCTTCTATTCTAATTTAATAATTTTTTCAATTAAGAAAAAATTTATCATAACAATAATAATGATAAAATAATTATTGTTAGGCCTTGAGCTCGATTCGAACCCGCGATATTATTTCGTATATTATTTATGTAGGATAATATTAGAGAGTCGATTGTAGATGGTAATAGCGGCGACACCTGTTTGTCGAACTTTACATTCAATAACCAGCTACGCTTATTTACGTCGGAATAATTACATCGCTGATTGATCGATTGCGCAACCCTTTCGCTTCGCTGCGATGGTAACCGACAAATTCAAATAGTTTTAGTTTACATTACAGTGGAGTATAGTGATATAGTGGCGAAAAGGTAAGTGAACAAAGATGAATACTCACTTGGTCTCTCTTCGCTACACTCAAATCCGAAATAAAAAGATTTATAGTTTTTTTTCATAAACGTTACAAATTCATTTAATTTTTAACTTCTTCTTTTAATTAATTATGACTTTGAACGTCACAAATTAACTTTGTTCAAAAAGGGACTTTTAATATTCAAATATATAAAAAGATAACTTTCACTTCATATATAAAAGATATACACAAGTATTTAAAAGAAAATTATAGGATCGCATCCGCGGTTGCCGAGTGATAATGCTTGACTAATTCGTTGAAAAAAGGATCGTTGCTGACGATGGCAATGCTTGTGAAGTTGCGCCTTTCCACTCGCCGCGCACGGCTGCGCATAAGAATTTCGCCGTCGTCTGGATCTTATTGGAGGCGGCTTAAACAGTAAGAAACTGCACATTTATATGGGGCAAAGTATGGAATTGAACGAAATTTGGTGAGAGTGGTCAACTATGTAAATAGTAGTGTTAATTTCACTAAAGGACGGGGTTAAATATTGGATAGTTACCGAGATAAAGGCATTTGAATTTTCAATTTATTGTCATGTAATCGACGTTCTAAGAAGAAATGCAAAAACGATATCAAAAGTATTTTGTACGTTCTTCCTAAAGATAATATTTGAAAAAGAAATTAGAAAAATTTCATTGAAAATTTTGCAAAAAAAAACTTCTTAAATTTTTTTAACTTTGACATTTTTAATATTCTCAAATGAAAACTCGGTCCTTTTCCTTTAAATAGATACCTATCTTGTTATGGTGCGCGAAAATTTCTTTAATAATTTTTAATATAATGTCAATTTACGGATGAATTTTTGCCGTACATCTTCATTTAAGATAAAAATTTATTAAGAAAGTTGCGGGAATAACAAGATAGGTATCATTTTAAAGGAAAAGAACCGAGCTTTCATTTAAGAATAAAATAAAAATTTAAAAAAGAGATCAAACTTGAAAAAAAATTGAAGCTTTTCTTATTTTGTAAAATTGTCGTTAACATTTTTCGATAAAATTTGTTTAGTATTTATTTTCAGTTCAGTTCAGAAGTGTTAATTGCCTATCTTCTTGAAGCGTGTATTACATGAGCTTGAATAAAAATAAGCTTGCACAAAAAAAATTGAAAATGCAGTGGCACGCTTCACGATTTCACCCCATATACTGGTCCTTCGACGCCGATTTTACACTTGGAAAATACATTTCAATTAAATCGAGCCCTATCAGCAATTTTAGTGTAACCAACAATAATAAAATTTTACAGGAGAAAGTTTTTAAGATTACATTTTTTTTTTTAATTTGATGCAAAATGTCAAATCAAAATTGCTTGTGGGTACTTTGTAAACGAACTTCTTACGGTTGTGAAATTTTGTGAGGTAGTTTAAAACAAACAGAATTATCAATATCTGTCAAAAACGGATTTTCATAACTTTGATGGATACACCGAAATGGCGGTTAGGGCTCGAAATAATTTTTTTCGACTCTTTGTTCAAAAATATTCGACATGTATTGTTTTTACGATTGTTTTCGAAAATTTGATTTTTTGAATATTTGACTCATATGAAATACACAATTATTCGAACGTCATTCAAAAGTTTTCGATTACGTCCGAATCAGTACTAATATCCTGAATCAATACAATGTGCCGAAATACACTTTCGAATGTTAAACGCAGGGATACTCCAAATGAAATCAACCAATGGATTCACATTTTACACCCCACCTCTTCCGATTTGCATGAAATTTTTTTTACAGCATCTATGGACAAATATAACAACCCGTATTTTTTAGTTTGGTCAAATTCACTTTAGTTCCATTTTTATAAATTTTTTAAAATTTTGTGTTTTCAGCCGATTTATTTTTTTCTAAATTCAATGGCGCAAAGTACGTTTCAGTAAAAAGGCCATTGGGAAGTTGTTGTTTAAGTTAAAGCTATCAAACTTACAGCTCTGTTAAAATATGTTTTTTCACCATTTAAAGTTGATATTTTAGGTTTTTTTCTCAGTATAATCTTTTTTATGAATGCTAATAACTTTTTCTAAGTTTCAAAAAAAAAAAAAAAAACTCGAAGAGGTCTCATTTTAAAGAGAATAAAACATGCTATTATATTCCAAAATAAAACTCGTGAGTATTTGATGATAAGTGACCTAAAAAAGGCTTAAAATTTAAAAAAGCTCCAAATTCGATAGTGCTAGTAACAAGGCAAAACCAAATCAATAACACTGTGTGACACTAAAAAAGTAATATTTGCGAGACATACCTCACATACAAAAACTGCATACTCAGAATTTCCAATAAACCCCAGAAATCTGGATTTAGAGGCCAAAAACCCCTTTTCCATAGGTGAAGGCATATATTGGCCCATAACTTTATGCTAGGTTGCTGTATGAAAAAGAGTTTGATGTCACTGAAAAGAAGATGTTTTGTCGCTTCTAATAATATATGAAAGTCCATTTTGTTTACATAAAACTCCGAGAAACAATAAAGAAGAGGTGCGGTTTAGCCCTGGTAACCCTGATTTCATTTGGAGTATCCCTGCACTTAGTTCGAAGTGTCTCACATTAAATTGAAAAATGAGAAAAATTGGCTGGAAGTTTTCTAATATATCTATATATACACTCTAAAACTTTTGTATGAAATTAAGATTGAAATGGGGGTAAATTCCTGTTGAAATAATTTTTTTGTGTAAAAATGCCCATTTTTTGTACGTATTCGTGTTGAAAATCAAAAAATGGATGATATTACCATAAAAAAACGTGTAATATTTTGATTTACACCCGAAAAGTACGTAGTTTTACGCAAGAATTGTGCAAAAGTATACATGCCTTGTAATTTCACACAACAGTGTGTAAGAAAAATGTGTAATATTTTGATTTACACCCGAAAAGTACGTAGTTTTACGCAAGAATTGTGCAAAATATACATGCCTTATAATTTCACACAACAATGTGCAAATTTCGGTCACGTATTTTGCTTCAGGTAACTGTAAATTTTCATTTTCTGTGAAATCGTCGTGTTTGTCGTCTCGTGGCGGAAAAAAGTTAATAAGAATTAAAATATAAATTGGCGAATAAGTTATAAAATATATGTAAATATATATAAGCGATAAGCTTTAAAATATATGAAAATATACATAAGTGAATAAGCTTTACAAATATATTGGAAATGTTTGTGTGTAAAGTGTGTGCAAAGCAGTTCTACAAATTAAAGAGTTGTCATTTGCATTTATACGCGCATAGGGAACTGAGTTCAAATTTGTTTGAATGTTTGTTTCCAAAACGCAATAAGAAGTTTTCAAGCTACAATGTCTATACAGTCCACTTTTCAAAAAAGCATTCTGTTAAAGACGCCGTAATTGAAGGTGTCTCCAATGTGTACCACAAACTCAATTGCTCGATGGCTTCTTGCGACTTTTTCGCTATAAGCATACATGAAGTATACTCACATATTTTAAAGCATTTTGCTTATAGCAAAAACGTCAACTGTCCAGTAATTTCTTGTTTGAAACCATTTAGTAATGTGTCCTCATTTCGATCACATTTTTTCCGGAAACATAGCCAAGAGAATGACTATTCGCTGGAAAAAGATGTGGGCGAAAATAATGAACTATCGTTAAATACGATTACTTGCCAGGAGTTGCCAAATAGTCCTAGTTCTACCCGCGTTAATAGCTTTAAACTTTTTTTAATATTTATATCAACTTTCACTTTTTCAACTATTTAGTAACTTTCTAATTATTTTATACATTATTTCAGTTTTGGACGACAATTGAAGAAGTTGAAAAAGAAATAAAAGAGCCAATGCCCTGTATTTTTTTATAGGTGAATATTATAATATTATATATATGTTAAACGAACGTATTTTAACCCTTTCCAGGGCAAAATTAATTAAAAATATTATTTTGTTTCGTTCATTTAAGTTATTTATTTAGGAAAATATAAAATAATAATTTTATAATTTTGCATTAATAATTTTATTATTTTAATTTTAATTTTTATCTAATTTTTTATTCATTTCATTATTTTCTAGATACATATCCAGAAGATGTACCTCAAAACATATCATATATTTTTTTTGAAAGGAAAATTACCTTTAAAGAAACAAATGGAGATTTACTTGACTTAGTTTTACAGCTACTTTGCTATTATTATATATTCAATTTAGAATATCCCAAAAATATTTCGCAAACGTGTGAATTTTTGATGCGTTATTTTTTCAAATTTTATCAGTCCCAAACACGTGGAAAAAAAACACATTAATAATATAGCAAAAATAATTTCGCTTATGAGAAAAATCGATGCAACTGTAAATTAAATTTAAAAAAATATCTTTAAAATTCAAGAAATATTTATACAGTATTAAAAAAATTTATGAAATTAATGCATTAATTAAAAAATTTAAGTTTTTTATTGTAGTTTTGTTCTTAGATGAATTTCATATCAAAACCGATACGCATTGAACCCAACCCCATCAGATTTTGATGTAATTATTAATATATTAATTAATTATTATTTAATAATTATTTAATAAATAATATTTATGAAATTTATGAATTAATATTACTTTGTAATTTTAGTTTTCTTCTATGTAAACAATATCTTAATAACTTAATGAATAAACAAATGTGAATAAATAAATATTTAAGTTAAAAATTAAATTAAAAAATATCTGGCCTTTTATTTACAAAAAATTTGGCCCTTAGTGTTTAAAATTACGCTCTTAGGGTGTAAATATAAACAACTGGTGAGTACAATTTTAGGCATATTTTGTCTAAAGTATTACACATTTTTTGCGTAAAATTCAACAAGGAATTTGTAAAAATAAAGATGTGTAATATTACACATATATAGTGGTTAAAGTGTTGCCTACCATTTTGATAGTAAATTTAAGATTTTCGGTTTAGAGTGTATATAAGTTAACACGCTGGAGGCCCCCAACATGTTGGATTCCCACAAGCTGAAGTTTACACGTGCATCTGTGTCAGCATAATCATTCTTCCCACAATCCCATAGCTACCTGCCGCTGTGTCAGCATAATCATTCATCCCACAATCCCATGGGCCACCTGTAGCTGTGTCAGCATAATTATTCTTCCCACGATTGATGGGCCACCTGCAGCTGCGCTAGCATAATTATTGTAAGCAGCATAATTGCAACCCAACACCCGCTTCAAGGCCAAGTACATTTCATCATATCGCGCAATGACAATATTGCGCAACGTTATCAAACATATGTGAGCCAAGTCAGTACCTATGCACATTGCAGCGGAGTCAGCATATTTCTATTTCACAATGCTGTGAGACTTTTGGATTGCACATGCCAGCCAAGTAAGACACCTGCCACACTCACACCCAGACGTCGCATATGTCTAGCTACAGAATGTAGCTGCACGGAATGTTATAAAAGGAAGCAGCAGTCCACGCAGAGGGCAGTTGCGTCGGGGCTTTCATACTAACCGCTATCATACTTAATACTGAATAAAGTGTTAAATCTTAAATCTAAAAAAGCTTCTTTTCTTATTTAGTATCCAGGGCAAGTTGGCCCCTTAATTTTTTTTACTGTAAGGATCACAGATCCTTTAAGTTATATATATATATAATATAATAAAATCCGGAATCTGCTACAATTTTCGATTTTGAAACATTTTATAGAAAAGAATATAAAATTGTCCTTCAAATTTTTACAAGTTGCATCCAAGAAAAGTTACAAGCAAGTTTGTCAACGTTCAAACCCGTTCAGTAAATGTTTAGAATTCCAGCAGACAGAAACAATGTTACGATTGGTTTGATAGACTCTATTGTACAATTGGAACCCGAATTCTTCAAGGAAGATGTCGAATGTTTGCTTTGTGAGTTACAAATTATTTTTGACTCATGTCAAGTTTATAAATCGTTCGAAGATATTTCCACGGTAGCATTCAAGTTAAAACGAATTACACCCTTAGCATATAAACTGGTTCGTTATATTTGGACTTCTCCTGTCACGTCAGCATCGTTTGAACGTTCCTTCAGTAAATTAAAAATAGTTTTCGACCATTTGCGCACAACAATGGGAGATGATCGTTTGAATTCGTTGATGCTACTCTTCTCTTCAAAGGATAAAGTAGATGAAATTGACCTTTGTGAAGTTGTTCAAAAATGGTCCTTACTAAAATATCGCAGAGTCAAAATTTGAATTTAATTCTTCCATTTTTCGCGAAAAAAAGGATCTTTGTAAAATTATTTTGATTCTTGTGAAAATAGTATCTTTTTAGTGTGTATTTAATTTTGTAAAACATTGTATATGACGAAAATAAAAAAAAGAGTAAACAATGACTGTAATTTTTAATTCAGTCGGTAATATATTGCGATTTTCAGTGTTCGTCTGACTATCGTGCGGAACAGTTCTATCGCTGAATCTAGTGCAAACCTAGTGAAGAAACAAACTTTAACCGAACAATTAATCATGGCCGATCCACCGGATCGAGACAAGGCTGAAGGTCAGCTTTTTTACGTGACGGATAAACTAAAAACATTAACCAGTAATTCCAAGACCGCTAAATACTTGCTTATGTCAAGAACTGAAAGCTCAGAAAATCTATCTAAAGTGTCTCCCTTCTTGCTAAAAAGAGTAATTGACTCAGTGTGTGGTGGTGAAGTTGAATTATGTAAAAAATTGAGAAACGGAAACATTCTTATTAAAACAAAATCTTTCGCTCAAGCAAGCAAACTTGTAACCTTAACCTCTTTAACCTCTACTATTAAAGTAGAAGTGTCTGAACATAATACGCTAAATAACTCTAAAGGTGTCGTGTTCTCACGTGAATTAATAGGCATAACAGAAGAAACAATAATAAAGGAACTGAAAGCGCAAGGTGTACTCGAAATAAGAAAAATAAAGAAAAAGTCTGAAAACGGATTAGTGGAAACCGGTTTACACATTCTAACCTTCGATAATCCTACACTACCCAACGACATATTAATTGGATATGAAAAAGTTAAAACAACACCCTATATACCTCTCCCACTCAGATGTATAAATTGCTTAAAATACGGTCACTCAGCGAAAATATGCAAAGACAACAAAATTTGCGCAAACTGCGGACAAGCATCTCACGTCGATCCCGATAACAACGAAAAGTGCACCTTCTCCCCGTCATGCATAAACTGCACTAACAACGGAGCTGAAACCCAGAAACATAATTCACTTGACAGAAATTGTCCAGTATTTATAAAAGAAAAGGAAATACAAGCAATTATCACTCTAGAAAAAGTCGACAGAAGGAGAGCAATAACTACATACGGTGAACGTCACCCACTCTCATCAACTACATACTCAGCAAAAACAGCAAGTGCAACTACAGAAGTTAACTCAAACCGTGCCAACCATCCTAACAAGAGATCAGTATCTCTTCACCCATCCCCCGCCTCACCAGTAATATCGAAAACCATCTCATCAGACTATCAACGCGCCTCACATAGCAATAACATAAATCTTCCGCTCACAATCGGCCCTAACACACAACAACAAACACCAGACGAACCAGACTTATCAACTAGCAACCAAAGAGAGCTAAGAGACTATTCCGAAGTCACTCACAACGGTTCAAACCAACCCAAAAACAACCTACACAAACTGTCAAAAGATAGCAAACCAAAAATTTTACCCAGAAACACCTCAAAGAGAAGAAGGAAAATCTTAAACCAAATCAACAAGCTCAAAGATAACCGCAAATCGGATACCAAGAGCGTTCAGTCTTCTCATATAAGAGAAATCTCTGACTCCGACTCATCGGAGTCAATGCTTACCGACTAATAAGTGGTCGCAAAACATATCATACGCTTTTACTTATTTTTTTAGTACATATAAACAAATTACATATATATCAATACACCGCAAACAATTATTTCAATAGATAACTATGACACTAACAATAATACAATGGAACATAAATGGATATCTTAACAACTATAGTGAACTTCAAATTCTCATAAATATATACAAACCGAAAATAATCTCCCTCCAGGAAAGTCACCTCCCAACTCAATTCCATAATATCCCAATACCCATCAATTTCTCCCTCTACTCCTACAATACAAACCCCCCCTACGTAGGAGTAGCAATCCTTATACATAATTCTATGCAACATAAACTACTTTCGACTGAAAAGGACTTTGACAATATCGCTTTACGCCTCGATTCTGAGTGTTACCGGTAAAATAGTACGCAGAACATTATGTAACCGAATATCGTTACCAGTTCTTTTATCCGCGATTCTGGCCCAAGTGGTAACGCTGTCATCACCGAAAAATTCACCAGTGTCTGTGGAGAAAATGCAAAGGTAGTTTTCTTCGCTTTCACGGTTGCCACTTTGGTCCATTCGGATCAAAAATGGTCCCTTACAACCCCATTTGGTCCGCTGGTCCCTTTTCTTCAATTTTTGTCCTTGTTATGCAGTATACACGATTGGTACTTTTCTTTCTTTTTCACTCAGGTAAAAATTCACAATATTGCCCAAAAATTCGCCTCACTTTCGTTAGCCCCCATATACAAAATTGCTCAGTCAATAAAACGTACCAGAAAAATAACATTTCACCTAGGATATAATTTATGCCAGGCTATGAAAAGAAAAATGTTGGCAAACACATTGTCGTTAATTGTTGATGAAATAACCGACTAATAAAAAAAAACTCTTGTTTTATAATATTAACAACGGCTAGATATTTCGATCGGTTATACAACACTATGTAAAATATATGAAAATAAAAATTGCTTCTCGCCTTGCATAGTTTATAGCGAGCACTCTATGCATTACTTCTCGTTTGGCACGTTGATATTTAAATCTTTCTCACCCAGCTCAATGAGTTCAAGGAATTCCAGGACTATTGTGGTGTTAAGCCACGCAAAGTAATTGAAAATTAAGTACCATGGCACAAGAAATATTTTAACTCGAAGACAGAAAGAAGCAAATGCAAAAGAGATTTGATTTCGGAACAAATGTTTGGTACAAAATTATTCCTATACGTGCTAGCAAAACCCCTGAGGCCTGGGATCAAAACTTACACTTACTGAATCTAGGCTCTGATATGAAGTTTAAACGTTAAGGGAAAAAGTAAGCATCTATAAAAATAGCGCTAACAAAATTGCCTAGTTTCATTTATGATTTACTGAGTTTTCCACATACATAATTCGGCCACACCAGAACGCAAATTTTGAACCGTTTCTTACTAAAACCTAACTGCACTATATATTTCATTTCATTGCAATCAACAACATAATTCTCGAACCAAGAGCTTTGTGACCAAAACTAGGTTCACAACGTTTGGTTGGTGAAAGACATAGACTTATCCTATGTCAAAATATAATACCATTTTTGGTTGCATGCACATATATTTGTTTGTTCAGCTTGAATTAAAGGAAAGTCTTCACTATGTTTAGTAAAATTTTATATAGAAACATCATAAAATTTTGTATTTTATACTAATAAAATAAAACAAAAATTTGGTCGTTTTTTTCGAGGAATTTTGGTCCCAAATGTAAACATGGTGTGGCAACCGTGTTCGCTTTACCGAAAATGTCTCACTTGTAGATACGAGGTTAACGAATGAACGGAACGATGTGTATATGCATATTATGCATGATAAGTTTCTACATAGGTATATTGTAATTTATTCTGTAAAAGTACCTAATGTAAACAAATATGTATAGCAAGAGGCAACACTTTTTTGCTATTATCTTTACTTATTTGCGCTTACAATTCTTTATTTTTCAGTTTTGCCTTTTTCTAAACAACAGCTGTTGTGTGGTTATTTCGATGTAACCACCTACTTTTGTGGGTAAAAAATTATCCGGCTATTTTCGCAGGTAGAATACCAAAAGGGTGTAAAAGTTGCCGCATGATTTCGTTACCGTGGTGAAGAATGTTGTTACCACACTAGAATCGCGGCGTTAGAGGTACATTCAACTAAAAAGTTCAGAATTACATCAGCTTACATCCCTCCATCCGCCAACTTCTCTAACCATAACTTAGAAAATGTTTTTACTGAAAGTATGTATCCAAGCATTATCACCGGCGACTTCAATTCTTGGCACCAAATGTGGGGCTCCCACACAAATAACCGCAAAGGAAGCGTTCTTTCTAATTTCATAAACCAATCTGAGTTTATACTCTTAAATGACAAATCGCCAACTCACTTTTCCACCCGTAATACTTTTACATGCTTGGACTTAAGCTTTTGTTCTCCAGAACTTGCAATGCGTGCGGAGTGGAGAACCCATAGCGACTTAAACGGAAGCGACCATTATCCGATCTTTATTTCCTTATTTCCCTCTGAAAATTTTTCAATAGCATCAACTAACAGTTCTATCTATTCAAACATGATCTTGCTAGCTGGGAACTCTTTGAAAAAAAATGTGTGCTTTATGAATCAACCCGACCCTTTAGTTATAATGTTAACGCAGAAGCAAAAAACCTTAAGAAAATCATAATCAAATCTGCCAACGAATCCATGCCTAAACAAACTAACAGTAAAAAGAAAAAGTCAGTGCCATGGTGGAATCAAGATCTTGGTAAATTAAAAGCCGATAAAAACCGAAAATTTAACAAATTTAAGAGAAATATGACAGAATCAAACCTTATGGAATACAAAAAGGCAAACGCAGCCCTAAAACGCGAGATTAGAATTTCGAAGCAACGCTCAATCCAGAATTTCACAGCCGATATTAACCCTAACCCACCCACCAAACAAATTTGGATGAATATCAGACGTCTCTGTGGATACAAAGTATCCTATGGCATACACGCTTTGCAATCATCATTGCATCCCAGTATAACCCACACTGATCAGAAATTGATTGCCAACGAATTATCTAAATATTGGAGCGATATGTGAGCCGACCATAATTTCCCGAACCTTTTCCAAGACAAGAAAAAATCAGTACTGCAATCGCTAGTAAATGTACAGCCCAGCAAAGAAGCTATGTTTCTGGAACATGACATAACCCATTTAGAAATGATGTCTGCACTCAAAAAACTGAAAGGGAAAACGCCAGGCTTAGATAGGATATCTTATCCAATGATCCGAAACTTACCAGTCACTTTGAAAAATCGGCTCTTACAATTATACAACTCTATCCTGCAAAACAAAATCATCCCACAAGTATTTAAACATAGTCTCATAATACCTATACATAAACCGAATTCAGACAAAACACAACCAAAATCTTACAGACCAATATCACTAAATATATGTTTTTCTAAAGTTCTAGAAAAAATAATTGCAGATCGACTTTGGTGGTTTGTTGAAAAAAACAAGCTATTAAACAGTCGACAAATGGGTTTTAAGAGAGGTAAATCTACAGAGATAAATCTACAAGCTCTCTTCTAAAGGGCACCTAACAATCATTTCCCTGGATTTCGAGAAAGCGTACGACAGAATAGGCCTACACACCGTAATTGAACAACTGGTCAAATGGAAAATAGGCCCCAAGATTATCCATTACATCATAAACTTCATGTCCAACCGCAAGATCGTAACACGAGTAGGAAACCACCTTTCAGATTTCTGGGCAATAAACAATGGCATTCCGCAAGGATCGCCACTGTCCGTTATTCTGTTCCTTATCGCATTCGAAAAACTTTGCTCGATAATTACTTTACACAAAGAAATTGATTTCTGTGCTTATGCTGATGATTTCAACATTATAATAAACGCAAAGAAAGAAAAGTGCCCAATAATCGACTTGAACAATATTCTCCAAGACGTATCGGTATGGTTCGAGTACTCAGGCGCAAAACTATCCCCAGCAAAAAGTAAGTACATCCACATCTGTCGTAAACGAAACTGCCATTGCACTGTATTGTCCCAAAATATATACATTACTCCCTGCAACGAAATCAAAATCTTAGGAATAATCTTTAACAAGAGATACAATTGGAATTCGCACACCAATTACCTTAACACGTCCTTAGTCTCCCGACTAAATATTGTAAAATGTCTTGCTACACCTAAGTTCAACTGCGACACCCAATCTATATTAGCAGTAGTTAAAGCCCTCATCAAACCCAGGATTACTTATGGAATTTTCATGTATGGTTACGCTCCTAACCATGTTACAAATAAGGTTAAAGTGATTCTAAACGCGGCAATAAGAGCTGCAATGGGTGCGCTGCGCTCTACACCCGTCGGAAATTTATATTTTGAGTCAGGCATTCATAATTTTGCAAACCAAAGAGACCAAGCCACAGCCAAACTTTTTAAAACTCTTATACCTGGGCAAGATAACCCACTTTGTGGGATGTCTAGCAACTTAAAAAAAAGAAAGAGCATCCCCAAAGTTCCACCAGCTATAGGCCGAATTATCAGTCTAAGTGGAAAAATTGATATACCATCAAATTTAAGTAAAAGGGTAGTTCCCAACAACCCTCCATGGTCCTTCAACCCCAAATCCGTAAATACAACTCTGCATACCCTTAACAAAAATAGCACGAGCGCGATTCAATATCAAGCAATGTTCAACGAGATCCGAAACAAATACCTTAATTACACTTTCATTTACACAGACGCCTCCAAGATCCATAAAAGCGCCACATATAATATAAAATCAGAGCAAGAAGTTATTAAAATATCAAATATCCCCTACTATAGCTCCATTTTCTCCGGTGAAATTATCGCGATTGTAGAAGCAATAGACCTATTTAAAAAGAAAAGAGGAAAATTTGCCATATGTTCAGACTCACTCTCCTCTCTTCTCTCCATATCTGATATAAATTGCAGAAACTTCTACACTACCTTAATAAGGAATACCATCACACAACACTACCCAAAAATCATTTTAATCTGGGTGCCTGGACACAGTAATATAGCTGGCAATGTTTTTGCCGATCTCACCGCCAAAGAAGCACACCATAGTCCTGTAACTAGCACATCCAACTTTAATCTGCAGGACATTGAAAAAAAGATAAAGACACACTTCCATAGCAAACACCTGCTAAACTGGAATCAAACCAGCCCTTGGTATAAAGATATAAACTACTCAAAAACACACATAGTAGACACACTTAATAAAACAAAAAAAAAGCACACGCGTTTGGATATTATTAAATACGAACGACTCAGACTAGGACATACGAAAATAACCCACGGACATATTATGAATAGCACTAGCCCTAATAGTTGCACCTGCAACGGAGACATCACAATCACTATACCCCACATTCTAGAAAGCTGTCCACTGTACGCGAATTGTAGAACACAACTCTTCGCAAACACAAACCCTATATCACACCTCCAAGATCCTCGCCCAGACTCAATCACCCTAATTACCAATTTCCTTAAAAGAACCAAACTATATCACAAAACCTAAGTTATAAATCAAATTAATGTTTATAAAAGATTTAATTTAAATATCGAGCTTAAAGCCTTGTTGTTATAGCTCCTAACAAAATTAGCCTATAAGATTTATGTTGTAAGCTAATGTTATAAATAAATAAATAAAATAAATAAATTGCGATTTTGTCAAGAGTAGTTTCATGTTTATTTAAGGCTTTTGTACGCGATGCGGTTTGTACATCTGACCTGTCACTTTTTCTACACTAACGTAATGTCTTATGACTTCCAACGATTTTAGCAGTTCAGTTTGGCTGCTTTCAATCTGATGCAGAAGGGACTAAATGAACAATAACGACGTAGTAGGACTACAAATAGCTAAAACGAGCCCGGATAATCTGGTTCTAAACCAGTTTAATGATGGTTTTTTTTCTTAATGGACGTTGTGGAAGCGCGCTGCCCTAAAGTGTCCCAATGAAGCCAAGCCAATCCTGTGCACGCGCTTAATTTGGCCGAGTGGGGCTTCGCCATGTATACTTACACTCTAAACTTGTTTGCCTGTTTTTACAGTGATTTGGTAGGTAACAGGTTACCAACTGTATGTGCCTAAATTAACACACATTGATTTATATAGATTTTTGTTGAATGGCTAAGCATCCAACTTTGTAAGTTAATACACACAATACTGCTTTAATTTGCACCTATCTCTGCTCTCCTCAAAATATTTGCTGTCGAGTTTTTTTTTTATTAAAATATTTTTATAGTGTATTTATGGCCACGTGAAATAAGACCTTGGAACTATTGTAATTATAAAACTCTTTGTTACATTGTGCACGCATTGCACGTACCACAGTCGATGGAAATTTGACAGATTTTTGAAGGTTTTTCACATATTTCAAATCTAACACTTTATTACCTATTACCTAATTTAATCTTAGCTTAAACTATATTTAAAACTTTTTACGGAAATTTAAAGTATGTGACTTTTTAACACCGAACGGTTACACAAGCAAACGCTCCGACGTAAATATTTAACGCAACTACAGGAGTGCATTGCGCTTACTCCTCTTCCCTCCTAAATGGATGCAGCGTTGAACCGCACAGAGGTGATGAACCCGATGCCGCAATCTATGATGATGGAATTATTGTCCTCCACCCGATTATGGCGAAGTCAGAGAATAGCAACAACCATATTAAAAAAACAATACGGCCACGGGCGCTGATGGATTGCCTGCGGAGCTATTCAAATATGGCAGCTTTGAGTTGGTAAGGCGCATGCTTCAGCTTCTTTGCAAAATTTGGTCAGAAGAGTCCATGCTCCACGATTGGAATCTAAGTTTTCCCTGTCCAGTCCAGTCCACACGAAAGGAGATACTGCAAACTTCGCCAACTATCGCGGAATCAGCCTTAAACTCGCACACAAGGTCCTGTCAAGTGTACTGTGCGAAAATCGAAGGAAACTGTGAATCGGGATTTACCTAATCAGTGGCGTCCCCTGACCTGGTAAATCTAGCTTCGACCAGATTTCACAACGCGCCCAATCTTAGAAAAACCCCAAGAAAAAATAATTGACACAAATCACCTCTTCGTCGATTTTAAAGCCGCCTCAGATAGCACAAAACGATCTGCCTATGTGCCGCTATGTTTAAATTTGGTTTCCCCCAAAACTTATACGACTGTGCAAAATGATAGTCAGCAGCACCATTAGGTCAGTCAGAATTGGGAAGGACCTCTCCGAGCCGTTCGAAACTAAACGAGGTTTCAGACAGGTTGACCTCCTATGGTACGATTGCTTTAATTTGATGCTGGAGAAAGTAATATTAGCTGCAGAACTTAACCGCCTGCTGTAGAATAATCTCTATACATATATAAAAATCAAATTCTGTATGTAACACACATGTGGAACCTATGGAAACGTATTTCCCACACTTCAATCATCACCAAATGTTGGCTATAGATTCCTTCGATCATTCATATTTCAGAACTAAAAATTTTAAATAATTTTTTTTCCCAATTTCGGTTTTTTTCAACCTCGATTTTTTTCTCCATGAGAATAAGAATCTGCTATAAATGTCTAGAGTTTGTTTCAAGTATTTCTTATTGGACTTTTATTTATGTCACATCATTCAATAGCAAATTATCGAACAGTTTCTAACTGATAAAAAATCATTTCCGCCCAGAAAAATTTTAAATAACAAATCAACGACAAAATTTCCAGTTTTTTATTTAAATTTGTAATTAATTCGACATGAATCAAAGAAACACTCAATTCAGAAAACGGTATGCATATTTACTTGGAGTGAAATTATGAAATTTTGGCGATACGTGTCTACGAATTTTATTTCATCATTTTTGGTTATGTTTATAGTTATGGCTTCATTCTTTCCAGATTATGTTCTTCAGCATATTAATTAATAATGTATTCGGTACGAATTTCTTTAAATTAAAGAAAGAAAGAAGAAAGATTTCATGTAACTGGATTTTGCTTTTCTGCTAACAGAGTCAACCTCATTCTAATTCATACAGAAACCACAAATAACAAACAAATCAAATAATTTTTAACGACTTTTCACAACGCAACTCATCCAAAAATGGTATATCTTTTTATTTCAAAAGAAAAATGAAATCTTAGAGCAAAAGAGTGTACAATTTTCCTAATATGATATTTTTATTCTTTCTTCATAGAAGTGCTGTCGCATAACATTTTTCTCCTGCGAAGACTTGTAGCGGTGCAGGGGCTTACGCCGATCGCATGCGATGCTAATTGGTCAGATGGGAGCGGTGCAACCGCGCTCACCTGACAGATGTGGTCGAATGCGAGCGGTAACCAGGAACTGTCACCTCCTAATTCAGGGTATCATGCGTCATCGTGCCCATTGGACTGGTTTGAAGCCAGGAGGTCCACAACACCGGGCCACCTTGGAGAGTAACCATGGGCTTACCGCGCCAAGGGGCACTGCCGCGGCGAACCAAACGAGTTTCACCAATGTATTTATTTGAAAACCACGCTCACCATGTCAAGCAAGTTATCGTACAAACAAGATGAACAAAAACGACAACAACAACAATAAAAACACCAACAGTAACACAAAAAGGGCTCTAAGAAGAGAAGCGGGCATAGCAGTAGCAGTAGTGGGCCACGCAGATACTCCAGGCAATTTCTGGAAAGCCTCACAAGAGAGGAGGCAATGCTCTTCTTAGAGCATTAGAGGGACGATAAAGCCCCCTCCACCAGCACTGGAGCGCGTATAGAACCGGTTCTTAAAACCACAAACCCCAAGGGTAATACCAATACCCAAGTAGAGCAGAGTGGGCCAAAAGAGCACACAGAACAAGCAGCGAAGAAACCCGAAATCCCTAGCGGCTTCTCGGTCACTGGTGAGCAGCGCGGGCAAAACAAACAAGGGGAGCAAAAGGCGGCGTGCAATAGGAATTGACCGCCGGATAAGGCAACACAAAACCAAAGAGTTTTTTTTTTTGCAAAAATCATACTTCTGAACTAATGAAGATATTTTAAGGATTTATACTGCACCTGAAAGCTAATTATTTAGACTTTGGACAATTTAAAATACAGGGTGCTTCAAAGAATTCGTCAAATTTGAAAAATTGTAGAAAAATACAAAAAAAAAAAAGAATTTGTTAAAAACTGAAGGACAAACTTTGAAATTTTTTTATGAGGATGTATTTGAAATTTGAAATCAGATAAACTTATGACTTGTATGAAGGAGTGCGGCTCTACCCACTTATGATTAAAAGTTTTGTCTTAGTAGCAAGGTTATCAATCTCCACCAAACTTGATGGACGCATTAGTTCCTTTAAGATGCTATACTTTTATAAAAGTGAAATGTGTACACTAGGGGATAAGTATATAAACATTGCTTGAAAATTCATCTCATAAATTTACTTACATATTTTTGAAAATTTCAAAAACCAAATATTTTATTAATATTTAACTAAGAAAATTTATTAAAAGTTGTTAAATATTATTGTATTTGAGCCAAAGATGAACAACTAATAAATTTTTGAGCACTGCCCACTTATGAAAAACAGTTTTATCTTAATAACCGCTTTACCAATTTTATTGATGTATGTAAAAATTTATTACTCTTCTGATAGCCAAAGCCTAAGCTTTAAGATAAATATACATAAATTTTAAAAAGATGTAAAAATGAAAATTATATGATTATAATTACTAAATGAAATAACTGTATTATTTATAATAAATAATAAACTTGTATTTATTGATATCTTTTTTTTCAATAAAATAACAAAACTAAGTACTAAATAATTTGTTTGTTGTGATAGAAAATGGTGGATCATTTATTTAATCTTAACGTAGTCTTCGTCACTTGAAAATATATCTAACAAGGAAACCATTTCTGAGCTATAGGGGTGTGTAAGATCTTTTTGTGATCTTACATGCCTCATGGATGATATGACTCGATCAGAAGAGATGGCCAAGATGTTGAAAAGGTCTTCGTTTTGTCTAACATTTGAGATTTTGCAAGCGATAGTACTTCTATATCTTTTTTAGTCCTTGTTTTTAGATTCTTGAGCTTCTTCAGACAATTCTCCTAATGGTAAACACTGGTATTCAATTAAATCTTTTCCATGGGCCAAAATTTTATGTACCGTTGGTGTGAGCTTTTTCTCAGGATACTTTTGAAGCAGCAGCTTTGCAGTTTTCGATGCATATTCTCCAAATTTAGGCCCATTAACTTTTTCATGGCAATTTAAACTTACTCCCAATTGTTTGACAATATCTTTATCGACTCCAGTAATGCGAGCAGTCATTTCATCGTGTTCAAAAAATCTTCTTGAGGAGTTTCCATCATTTGTGTTGCCGTATCCATATTTTGGGCAGTCAACTCTCAGGAAAAGCTCTTTATAAAATGCATCTTGAATTAATGTTTTTCTAATGTTTTGTTTTTCCTTAGATGTTACATTGTCGTCGAAAACTTCTCCTTGTTGTGTATAAGCCAGTTTCAAAACGAATTCCATGCACCTTATCCTCGCATGCAAAGGAGATATTCCATAATCATAATTTATTTCGTCAATAATTGAATCATCAAGATTTTCAAAGTCTTTTTGACTCTTCTTACAGATTGGACATTTCAATGTAGATGATGTGTTTGTTAGTAAGTTTAAAACTTTTCCATCGACCATTGTTAGAAGAAAATCATGCATTATGGTAAGTGAAGTGTGAAGTATTTTTTTTTAAGTGAGCGCGCAAATAATTCTATCATTGCTGTCGACATTCTAAGAAAAACTTTCAAAAGTATAAACATTCTAGCGTCTCCCAAAGTGTGGAGCACGGAGTACAACTGAAATTCATCAATCTTAGTGAATTTAATGAAAATTACAAGTCTATTTGTGATAATACAATAACAACAGTGGTGATAATATGTAACCTACCCCGAAGAGAAGGGGTATATAATGTTTGTATGTGTGTGTGATTCCCCATACATGTACGCATACACATATGAAGAGGCACGTTACCATTTGGTGGTATTCTGGTAACCACACAGGCAGTTGAGAGGTCACGGCGGGGGAGTCCTCTTGACCGTAGCTCTTTCGGGATGGGGTGGGTTTTTGCCATGTCTGAACCGACATTACATAAAGTTAAATTTTAGGACTTCAAAGCAGAAGCTAAATACAGGAGCTACACTCCCTTAACTCAAAAACTAGATACATATGTACGAAATGAAACAAAAAAACGAGATCGGTAACTAACCAACTCAAAGGAACCAAACAACGAAGTTTAAATGCTAAAGAGGTGAAAGCGGACATCTGTTTAAGTGAATATTGGGGCGAGGTGGAAGCTGATAGTCGACACTCGCTGTCTTTACCCTACCCTACCATGATCTTTGTAGCGAATAGAATTCGAAGATCCCGAAAAAAACGTATACTACCTTTTATGTCATCAACACATTTGCCTCCAGGAACATACAAAAAACTTACAGATTCATATTTTCAAGTCGATGACAATTCAATGTTTATTATCCATAATAATTAATTGCCAAACTACAATCAAAAATTCAATCCTTAATCTTATTTGGAAAGATGTTTAGGATTAACCTTAATTCTTAATATTCGTTACTAAAATATACAAAATATTTAGGACAACCCTAACATTACACGCTTATTAGCGGCTTATGTATAAAGTTGTTATACTAAGGGGCAAAATACCCGGGCGTCATAAAAATTACTAGCTGACTTTATTTTCTTATATTTTTGGGTAACATTTTTTTGTTTTTCTTTAACTTACATTTGGAAATAAAATCCTATTTATGTGCATAAGTGTGAATGTAGGTAGGGATGCTAATATGAAGGGGGGAGTTCCATGAAAAATGGGTTTTAAAAATGTTTTAAACTTTTATAATTTCAACGTGTATCGAAAATTGTTGAACAAAAACGTACTCTATAACAATTTATCAATATTATATGTATATTGTTATGAGGTATATTTAAATTTACCCGGTTTGAGCAAAGAAAAAGAATATAAAGAAAACTTACGGACGGAAGATCATATGAGCAAAAGTTAATCAATCATCATATGGCAAAATTATATATATTTACTAGATTGAAATTACTGGACATACCAGGGCATCATAAGCCAACAACTTCTTTTCAGAGTAAGAATATTTGTTGCCCTCTTTGCTTTAGGTATTTATATGAAGTTTTTGTTTTCCTATTTTGTTAAACTTGTACAAAAAAAAATTATATGCCGGTTCATAACTATGTAGAAATGTATGTATTTTATGATTGTCTCTTGTTTTTTTTTTTGTTTTTTTTTTTGTTTTTCTAGGAATTTTTATACATTTTGCATAATAAAGTAGTTTTTTTGGTTTGTCTTCACGCAAACCAACCAAATAACTATGGTAAATAATTAAATTTTAAAGAAAAAAATTTAAGCGATTGAACGTACATTTTTTTAACTTAATGTGCCCATCTCGGCTTTACATTCATAGTTATGTAGACCCTATTTAGCTACAAAACGATTTTTACGAATTTACATACATAAGTACGCACAACAGGTGTACCGATGTATGTACGTACGTTTGTAAAGTAGGTAGGTAATTATGCCCACTAATATGCCGATTAGTCTTGGTTGCAAATCAAAGCAAAAAAAATTTAAACAATAACAAAGGCAACAAAGATATTGGTACAATATTACTTACATATTTTATGGTGGTAGGTATATATGTGGGTGATGCAATCCAGCGATGAAAGGCCTTTCAGCGGTGTTGATGCAGTTGGAATATCTGTTTGACAAATTTCTTGCTTTGGATTTGTTTTTGGGCTATGATGTGACTGACACTGTAAGGGAGTGCGATCGCTTACAGTGACACATAAAACCGTTCGTTTTATTTGAATATATTTTTTTTTTTTTAAATAATTTTATTTATTATTTTTTTTTTTTTTTTGTTTTGTGGGGAAAGACGGGGTTTGGTATGCCTACCACACATATGCACCCAAATATTTTCACATATCATTTTTACGTAACTTTCAATTAATTATTATTATTATTAAATTTTTTTTTTTTTTGATATAACACATTTACTCTTTTTTTTTTCTTCTAATTTTCCTTTCTTTCTATCGTTCCTTTTAGTTACTTTTAACTACCATAAATTTCGTTTAACCTTATCTTAGGCTTTTGTAACTAACTTTATCTCTTTTTTTCTACAAAATCTTCTCTTTAACACTAATTTTTACTACTTTTTCTAGCTTTTTTCATTTAAATCAATCGCTAAACTTATTATTTTATTTTATTTTTTATTTTTTTCACTATGACAATTTTAGTTTTTGTCACACTGTGCACTAATTTGTTCTGCAAATGGGTGGTGGATGGCAAACAGCGACGAAAATGCTGCCTATTTCATGTGCGCCTGATGGTGCTTGAATGAGATTCTTAATCTTCGTTGGTCGCTTTGGAATTAGTGGATGATCCTCAGCTCTAATGTGGACAAATGGTTCGTAACCAAAAAGCTTCCACACCCTCACCTATGTGCAATGGGAAAGTGACTTCCAACTTGTCAGGAGGCGATGAGTGTGGGTAGGAATTTCTGCCTATATGGTAGTCACGCCTATTGAAGAAAAACACCCTATAATTATTTCCTATCTAAGGAGATTTAAATGAAAATGTCTTACATTATTAAGGGAAAGCAAAACTCATGTGGTTTGCGGGAACTGCCTGAATATCTTTAATGGAGCTGTCCGTCTGGTACGATGAAAAACAGGAAGGAGAGGCTAACTGTAGCCGTTCAGGCTCTTTTATACCCTCGGACTTCCTATCTTTTGGCTTCTGTTTTTGACACTTTCCTAACTTCGTTTGAGAAAATGTTTAAAAAAAAAAAATAAAAGTAAGGCGCGATAACCTCCGAAGAGATCTAAGGCCGAGAAAATGTTTAATGTCACTTAAATGCGTCTTTTCAATCATTGTAATAAAACTAAGACAGAATGACTTGAAGGATTTGATTTTGCTACTGTTTGCAATTCTCCTAGCCTATGAGACATATTTAACTAACTCTGGCGCATTTCAGCATTTGAAAGTTTCGGACAGATTTACCTTGGGAAAATCCAAGCGATTATTGTTCACGTTTAAGCCAATAGGTGACAATTTGTCGTTTTTCCTAGAGATAATCAATTAAATGCCCTAGAGCGGCAATAAGTCAATTTCTCACATGCGAGAAATTTTATGTCAAAAGGGGATGGGTAAACGCAAAAAGACATATTGCAGCCCAGCACCGTAAGACGGAGTATTAGGGGGAACTAACTACGAATGTCCGTAGCATATATATAAGTATATATCTCTCTACCTTGTAAATCTTCAAGTTGATAGTAGCAGTTTCCAAGTTTTTTACGAACTCTGCATTTGACAACCAGTGGACCTAGTTTGGCATTAAAATTTTTAGTAAATTTACTTTTGACAAAATTTCGACGATAGACTTCTTGACCTTCCCTGAACGATACTAGCTTTGAGCGCAAGTTATACTGTTTTTCATTGCGTTCATAAGCTTTACGTATGTTTGCTTGAATATCTTTTCTAAGCAAGGCCAAATTATCTGATCGCGCAATCGGAACTCCGATAACTCCTTCAATAACTGATAATCTGATCCATGCGTTATTATGTCCAATCCAAATAAAGCTCTATATGGAGAACACCCTAGGGATTGATGCAATGATGATCGTAAGGAACATGAAATACTCGTCTGGTGTACGTCCCACTCAGTCTGATCAGGCTTCAGGTATGACCGAATAGCGGCTAATAGTGAACGATTCACCCGCTCTGCAGCAATACTTTGAGGGGCGTACAACGCAGTATACAAATGATGAATACCAAGCTCTGTCAGGAAGGCGTTAAAGTCGTTAGACTTAAACTGTGTGCCATTATAACTGACTATAGTTTCGGGCACCGAAACTATGAAATATATTCTTTAACAAAAAGTCTTGGATGGCAGCAGACGTAAACTCTTTAAGGGGTTGTATCCAATGTTACTTGCTGAAATGGTCTAAAACGATTAGAATCCCTATATGGACGGTCTTGCTGCGCAGATACGGGCCAAGCAGGTCAATATATAACCGCTGAAACGGTCTACACGTCTGACTATGGGAACCCATGGGTGGACGAAGAGTTACATTTGTGGCTTTGTTCTCCTTACACTTGTCGCACTGAGCTATATAAGCGCATACATCTTTTGCTAAACCAGGCCAAAGAAGATAACGCCGCAACTTCTCAATGGTCTTCTGTACACCTGCATGAGATGAAGTGCCACTGTCATGGGCCTGCTTGAGCACATCGCTCCTTAGCCTTTCGGGAACCCATAATTTCCGAGAATACTTATCCTCAACTTCATTAACAACTGCATGTTCTGTGCGCATATACAAAGACTTGTCTACGATTTTTATATCAGGAAACTTCTCTATGTTTTTTTGGTATTTAACTTTAAGCTTTGCATAGGCATGGTCGTCAAAAGCATTTGATTCGAGGTCTATTACAGGTCCCATATCCAATTCGACTATTTCGTCTTCCTCTAGCCGGGACAAAGCAGCCGGAACAACATGTTCTTTACCTTTCCTATGGGAAATCGCAAAATTAAATTGTTGCAACCTGAATATCCACCGTGCCAGTCTACCAGATACGTTTTGTTGGCGCATCAGCCATAAAAGACTAGAATGTCCGTCACCACCTCAAATTCCTGAAGTTCTAAGTAGCACCTAAATTTCTCAATGGCAAGTATTACGACCAGACACTTGCGCTCCGTTACGCTATAATTGCGTTGGGCACGGCTCAATTTTTTTGACATGAAAGCGATGGGTTTTTCTTCATTGTCGTCAGACAACTGTACTGGGACAGCCCCGATACCCACATCGCTGGCATCACAGTGTAAATAAAACTTTTTCTCGAAATCGGGATTTGTTAAGACCGGGGCAGAGGTCAATATTTGTTTCAACTGATCCATGGCTCGCTGCGCCTCGAATGTCCATTCAAACTTCTTCTTCGTCGAAAGTACTTCCGTTATGGGATAAGTAAGTTCGGCGAAGTTATGGATCGACGATCCCATCCGCAGACACCGAGAAATCCTCGCACCTGTTTCAGATTTCTTGGCGCAGGTCAATTCAAGATGCAAGCTATCTTTTCAGGATCTGTGCATATACCTCCACTGCCGATGATATATCCTAGATAGTTAATGCTTGTTACGCAAAATTGACTCTTAGCTACGTTGAGCGTTAAATTGGCTTTACGAAACTGCTCAGCGAGGCGAACTAAAACAGCCAGATGTGATGAAAAGTCTTCGGACACAATACATAAATCGTCTAAATATCCGAACACGCAATGTCGGAGGTCTGGCGGAATGATTGTGTCCATCAATCTACACATGGTCGACGGCGCGTTACAAAGGCCGAACGGGATTACCTTAAATTGGTATAGCGGACGACCGGGAACCGTAAAGGCTGTCCGTACCGTAGACTCGGGACTGAGCTCTATTTGCCAATACGCATCCTTTAAATCTAATTTGGTAATTATGTTTGCCTTAGGCAGTCTAGAAAAAATACCATCGATGCTAGGTAATGGATACGCATCCTTTTTTGTAGCATCGTTAAGCTTACGAGCATCTAAGAAAAGTCGAACTTTGTTAGGCTTAATAACAAGTCTCATTGGAGAACTTCACACGCTTTCAGAAGGTTCAATCACATCAAGTTCCAGCATACGGTCAATTTCTTGATAAAGAAGCTTTTCCACCGCTGGACTTACTGGGTAAAAACGCTGTTTAATAGGCTTCACACTTCATACATCGATATCATGCTGTATCCATGTAGTGCGACCTAAACCTTCCGAAACACTGGGAAACAGATGCTTAACAACTTCTAGCTGCTGCTTTTGTAGTTGACTTAATGGGTAAAAGTTGACTTCGTCAGATGTAATGGAATCAGGGAATTGTTCGAGGGAACATATGACATTTGGAGCAAGCTCGAAGGCTTTCCAAAAGTCATGGCCTAAAATGAGTTTTTGTTTGATAGATGGTATAAAATATAGTTTAGTTGGCTTCTGTAGAGACTTATAGGTCATATTAACGTCAAGTACACCTATGATATGCTGTTTTCCCCCATCAGCGGTTGTGGCATGTGACTTCAACCTTCTGAATTCAGGAAACCTCGTAAAATCTTCGGACGCAAGCGATGAGCCAATACAACTAATATTTGCACCAGTATCTAACAAACCTAGCTCGGTAAATGTAAGGAAGGAAACCTCGGCGTAGCTACGCAAATCACTTTGGTTGCTAAAGACTGTTGACACTAACAGCGGTTGGTTTCTTTCTACATTCTCGTAAAGTGATTTCAGTCTTAAATGTCGTTTACAAATCTTGGGTTTAACATCACTTAAAGATTCGATTTCTCACTTGCAAATAATTTTGTAAACGCTCCTCGCAAGGACGAAATCGAATTGGTACATTTTCGGGAATATTTTCCCCATGTGTGGATGAGTCTTGTTAAAGGCTCCCTTTGTAATAAAGGCAAAGGTAAACTATTCATGCTTGCGGGGGCATCCGGCTGGGATTGGATGCACCCGTGCGTCGGTTTTCCGAAAACTTACGAACGCATGGTGGACATTGGGGTTTGTACACATTAAGAGCACCACATCCATAACAAAAAATACGACGATCTGCTAGACAGTTTTCCCAGATATGGCCAACCTCATCACAGTTCCAACACTTCAACTTTGCTTGGCTACTGTGAATGGCTGCTAACTCAACTTCAGTTGTTTCATTGTCGGAATGAACTGGCTCTGCTTCATCCAGACTTGGCGTCGATTGAAATTTTCTTCTTCTTGTGTCAAGTTTTCACCCATTTTGACCAAACGCCGCAAATCACCAATAGAGTGTACCGGCTGGTATAACAGTTTTTGTCGGGTTTCTGGGCGTAAGTTATATTTAAGTATCTCTAATAATTCTTCTTCCTCTATTCTGACCGAATATTTGTCAATTAGGGAAGCAACGGCATCATAACACGCCAAAAATGATTCACCAGGCTTTTGCTTCCTGGACCTAACCATTTCTCGACTCATAAAATCAGAACGATAATCTTTGTAATGTTGGCGAAGGGATGCACAAATGTTCAACCAAACGACTTAATTGACTTGTTTGTGGTATCGCCAATACCACTCTCGTGCTTTTCCAACAAAAAGTATATGTATGTGCTTGCACATAGAAGTAAAATCACTATCTAAAGTTTCATCCGTGAGGGACTTCACGCGATAAATAAATTCTTCGACTCCTAACCTCTCAGAAGATCCATCGAATTGGAGATTCCACTTTTGCATGGTGTTTGCAACCTTTCGAGGAACTACCGCTGGCGACTGAATCTCGCGAATCGCAGGTAATAATCCTTGGGTATTTCTAGGGCTAGAGCTTGGCTGGGAGTTAGGGTTATTGTTAACATTTAACGTTGACATGATACGAGTCATGGATTGTTCAATCATTCCTTGAACTACGGTGCAGTCTACCTCATTATTTCGATGGGTATTACCAGAACGATTGGGTCTACCTCGTCTTCTATTTGATTGTCTGGGTGGAGGAGCGTGAGTATTATCCAGGCTATGACTATTATCTAATGCAGACGACTGCATTGCGCCAGCCTCGTCGTTACGTTGCTCTTGTAAATCTTGAGGTTGTGAAGTCTCAGTTTGATTAAACGCACTCGTCAAACTTCGGGTTATGATTGTTCTATCTGCAGCTGAAGCAGAAGATATCTTTGTAATTGCTCCTGGTTAGCAGTTTCCTTCTACTACTTTCAAGTCTCGCTGACTTATTTCTTTTTTGCAAATGTAGCAAACATTATTCTCAGCGAACCAACTTTCAAAACACAGTTTATGAAAAAGAAGTTTGCAGGGTACCAAAAAACAAGGGTGAGTAGTGTTTATTTCCTGGCTACAAATAGCAGATTGGTTTTCTGGGGCAAGTCTTGACCGCGGGGGTTGTTGTGGACTTCTGTGTAAGGACATTATTTCAAAATAACAAAACTATACTGTTCCTGGGTACGACATATGTTGATAACAAAAACAAAAAGGTATTATTATTGACCAATAATACACATTAACTTGATAACCGTGAAAATTTAAATTGGGTTAATGAATCTAAGACCGAAAGGATATTAAATGGAGGAAGATCACAAGTTGCACAATTCTTATTGTCGGCAAGTGGACGCAAGGCTGCATGCTCACAAGTTCCAGACAACAATTAGAACATTACAAAATGAGGATCCAAGCAATATGTAAACCTATTCGAGATCATGACAATTGAAAGTTAAAATCAATCCATCCGCTAAGCAAGGAAAAATATATTTTAGGGACAATCAGTACTGGTATCATCCAGCTTTCTCCAAATACTCAGTACTCTGTAATTGTATTAAACAGTATTGCCAAGAAATAACGTAACAGACCGATACTGCTTCCAATGCCTAAGAAGACAAGCGAGCAAAATTGTGGTGTGAGTTTCAGTAATATTTATAGCGGGTGTTATTTGATATACTAGTATACTGAATTAATGAAAGGCTAGAAAAGAATAATAAAATTCTCGGCATGGTATACAGGCTGCATCACCAGCATCGTAGTTTTACCAAACTAGACTATCCATTCCCACATCTCCACTTGCGGAAGTTAGACGAAACCCATTTAAACAACATCGGCTGGTGTGATGCGATATTAGTTTAATATGAATAATTCAATAACAATTTACTTTAACACAACCAAAAGGTGTGTGGCAGCTAAGAAAAAGCTAATTATTGATCTACATATGTGTGTGTACGTCTACACACTATCATAATCAAATCAACAGAGATTTGGTGTTTGCATCTCAACATTTGGGCAGGCAATCGCTGGCCTTAGCGAGCCTTAGCTTGCAACAGCTGGCATTAGCTGACCCAAAAGCTTACATTAGCTAGCCCCACGTTGGGCGCCAAAAATGTATGTAACCTACCCCGAAGAGAAGAGGTATATAATGTTTGATTCCCCATACATGTACGCATACACATATGAAGATGCACGTTACCATTTGGTGGAATTCTGGTATCCACACAGGCAGTTGAGAGGTCACGGCGGGGGAGTCCTCTTGACCGTAGATCTTTCGGGATGGGTTGGGTTTTTGCCATGTCTCAACTGACATTACATAAAGTTTAATTTTAGGACTCCAAACCAGAAGCTAAATACAGGAGCTACACTCCCTTAACTCAAAAACTAGATACATATGTACGAAATGAAACAAAAAAACGAGATCGGTAACTAACCAACTCAAAAGAACCAAACAACGAACTTTAAATGCTAAAGAGGTGAAAGCGAACATCTGTTTAATTGAATATTGGGGCGAGGTCTAAGCTGATAGTCGACACTCGCTGTCTTTACCCTACCCTACCATGATCTTTGATGAGAATAGAATTTGCTTCCAGGAACATACAAAAAACTTACAGACTCATATTTTCAAGTCGATGACAATTCAACGTTTATTAACCATAATAATTAATTGCCAAACTGCAATCAAAAATTCAATCCTTAATCTTATTTGGAAAGATGTTTAGGATTAACCTTAATTCTTAATATTCGTTACTAAAATATACAAAATATTTAGGACAACCCTAACATTACACGCTTATTATCGGCTTATGTATAAAGTTGTTGTTGTTTACAATTTAACTATCTTTCATGCGGCTAGTTGTTCATGTTGTTGTTGTAGCGATAAGGTTGCTCCCCGAAGGCTTTGGGTGTGTTCCATGTGTTATCGATGTGATGGTCCTTTGCCGGATAAAGATCCGGTACGCTCCGGTACCACAGCACCATTAAGGTGCTAGCCCGACCATCTCGGGAACGATTTATGTGGCCACATTAAACCTTCAGGCCATTCCCCCCTCCCCACCCCCAAGTTCCATGAGGATCTTGCGGTCGCCAGAGCCTCGTCTGTTAGTGAAACAGGATTCGCCGCATAGGTGAGGTTGACAATTGGGTTCGGAGAAGCTATATATTGCGCTGGCAACCTGAAGGGTTGCGTTACACAACCCCTTGAATCTGGTATTTTAGTCGCCTATTACCACAGGCATACCTACCGCGGGTATATTCTGATCCCCTAACCCGCTGGGGCATTCATACTAGGCTATTCATACCAGGCTATCATAAAAAACACTAGCTTACGATTTTTACTGATATTTAGGGTTCATATTTAGGTAACACTGCTTGTTTGTTTCTATTTTTCCCTTCTTCTTTTTTTTTTTTTCAACTACAACTAGGATGTGTTTATAGGTAAATGCATAAATGTGTATGTGCATGGACTAAGATCAGCTGGGTGCATTCCATAACAAGTGGTATTTTTAACTATTAAAATAAATTTAGTTTTTTTTTTTCTTAAGGTTTATAACTTCAATGCGGGTTAAAAATTTTGGACCGAAACCATAACTGAATAGAAAACATTTCCATTCTCTAGCGTAATAAATTAATTTAAATAGATTAACATATTTTTTCAAAAACTATTACCAAAATGAATGACGTACCATGTAAGTTAGAACATTCAATATCCAAATAAATTCATATAATCAAAGTCCAGCAGATCAATTGACAAAAACATTATTGACGATAGGTAGTTTACTGAAAATAAGTGTGAATGTAGGTAGGGAGACTAATACGAAGGGGGGAGTTCCATGAAAAATGGGTTTTAAAAATGTTTTACACTTTTATAATTTCAACGCGTATCGAAAATTGTTGAACAAAAACGTACTCTATAACAATTTGTCAATATTATATATTGTTACGAGGTATATCTAAATTTACCCGGTTTGAGCAAAGACAAAGAATATAAAGAAAACTTACGGACGGAAGATCATATGAGCAAAAGGTAATCGATCATCATATGGCAAAATTATATATATTTACTAGATTGAAATTACTGGACATACCAGGGCATCCTGGTACAAAAAAATTATATGCCGGTTCATAACTATGTAGAAATGTATGTATTTTTGAATCGGAGGAGCATTCCACGATTACTTTGTTGATTTTACATTTAAAAAGAAAATTTGTTTTTGTTTATTTCAGTTTGGTAGCAAAATTTACGAACTGTAACGACCAATAGTACGCTCAAAACTGAGTTGGTTCGAAAGAACGATAGACTGTACTCTTGCACCTGATGATTATGATTGTCTCTTGTTTTTGTTTTTTTTTTTGTGTTTTTCTAGGAATTTTTATACATTTTGCATAATAAAGTAGTTTGTTTGGTTTGTATTCAGGCAAACGAACCAAATAATTATGGTAAATAATTATTTTAAAGAAAAAATTGTAAGCGATTGAACGTACATTTTTTTAACTTAATGTGCCCATCTCGGCTTTACATACATATTTATGTAGACCCTTTTTAGCTACAAAACGATTTTTACGAATTTACATACATAAGTACGCACAACAGGTGTCCCGATGTGTGTACATACGTTTGTAACGTAGGTAGGGAATTGTGCCCACTAATATGCCGATTTGTCTTGGTTGCAAATCAAAGCAAAAAAAAATTTAAACAATAACAAAGGCAACAAAGATATTGGTACAATATTACTTACATATTTTATGGTGGTAGGTATGTATGTGGGTGATGCAATCCAGCGATGAAAGGCCTTTCAGCGGTGTTGATGCAGTTGGAATATCTGTTTGACAAATTTCTTGCTTTGGTTTTGTTTTTGGGCTATGATGTGACTTACACTGCAAGGGAGTGCGATCGTTTACAGTGATACATAAAACCGTTCGGTAGCCGCACAATTTAATTTGACTATATTTTTTTTTTTTTTTTAAATAATTTTATTTATTATTATTATTTTTTTTTGTTTTGTGGGGAAAGGCGGGGTTAGGTATGCCTACCACACATATGCACCCAAATATTTTCACATATCATTTTTACGTAACTTTCAATTAATTATTATTATTATTTAATTTTTTTTTTTTTTTTGATATAACATATTTACTCTTTTTTTTCTTCTAATTTTCCTTTCTTTCTATCGTTCCTTTTAGTTACTTTTAACTACTATAAATTTCGTTTAACCTTATCTTAGGCTTTTGTAACTAACTTTATTTCTTTTTTTCTACAAAATCTTCTCTTTAACACTAATATTTACTACTTTTTCTAGCTTTTTTCCTTTAAATCACTGGGCTAAACTTATTATTTTATTTTATTATTTTTTTTTTTCACTATGACAATTTTAATTTTTGACACACTGTGCACTAATTTGTTCTGCAAATGGGTGGTGGATGGCAAACAGCGACGAAAATGCTGCCTATTTCATGTACGCCTGATGGTGCTTGAATGAGGTGGGGTGGTAAAACCAAGCCCCAGGATCCTTCTAGATTCTTATCTTCGTTGGTCGCTTTGGAATTAGTGGAGGCTCTCTCTGGATGCTCCTCAGCTCCAATGTGTACAAATAGTTCGTAACCAAAAAGCTTCCACGCCCTCACTTATGTGCAATGGGAAAGCGACTTCCAGTGAGTGTGGGTAGGAATTTCTGCCTATATGGTAGTCACGCCTATTGAAGAAAACTACCTATAATTATTTCCTATCTAAGGAGATTTAAATGAAAATGTCTTACCTTATTAAGAGAAAACAAAACCCATGTGGTTTGCGGTAACTGCCTGAATATCTTTAATGGAGCTGTCCATCTGGTACGATGAAAAACCGGAAGGAGAGGCTAACTGTAGCCGTTCAGGCTCTTTTATACCCTCGGACTTCCTTTTTTTTGGCTTCTGTTTTTGACACTTTCCTAACTTCGTTTGAGAAAATGTTTAATGTTACTTAAATGCGTCTTTTCAATCATTGTAATAAAACTAAGGCTGAATGACTTGAATGATTTGATTTTGCTACTGTTTGCAATTTTCCTAGCCTACGAGACATATTTAACTAACTCTGGCGCATTTCAGCATTTGAAAGTTTCGGACATATTTACCCTGGGAAAATCCAAGCAATTATTGGTCACGTTTCAGCCAATAGGTGACAATTTGTCGTTTTTACTAGAGGTAATCAATTAAATGCCCTAGAGCGGCAATAAAGTTCTTAAGTCAATTTCTCACATGCGAGAAATTTTATTTCAAAGGGGGATAGGTACACGCAAAAAGACATATTGCAGCCCAAGCGACCATTACAAATACAACAACAGATAAACCTTTGCCTGATGAAATTTGAAAAGAAAGTGTGATAATAAAGCTAACCACAACAACTGAAAATCTCCCGCCAATTCCCTGTGGTGGCTTCTGTGCTGAAAGCTTTTAGTAATTTAACTTTCGCATTCCACTGGAATAAAAATTTTTTACAGTGTATTTTTTCAAAGCTGATTTTAATACCTTTCTAACGGTATAAAAATTTTTCAAATTGGTTGATTAATTTACGCGTGATATCCAAATATGAGAAAGTAACCAAGAGATGCATTTACTTAAAAAAATTAAAAAAAAACCCATTTTAGTTTTCAGATATGTTATATATATTAAATAGACCTTTCTAAAATAAAATTATATTTTTCAAAATCGCTTGATCTTCGAAGTGTTTTTTCAGTTTTAAATTTTATTTAAAAAAAATTTTTTTTTTCATTGTACTAAAAATTTTTACGGTGTATTTTTTTGAAAGCTTATTTCAATACCTTTCTAATGGTATGAAGATCTTTGAAATCGGTAAAGCCATTCCGTAGTAATCACACTTTAAAAGTACCTATTATCGTTATTTTTCTAATATTTTCGGATATTTCGATACCTTGCCACGCCCACAATTTTTCGAAAATACAATTTGGGTGGGTAAGATGTAACCCCATGCAAAATTTCATCAAATTCTGAGGGGGTCGGGTTAAAAAGGTACGTTTTTTTCAGCCTTTGATATGAAATTCATCATATGTTTTTAGTGACATTCCATACTTTCATACATTTATTTTGAATACTTATTTAAAATTAATTTATAACTATTGAAGAAGTAACTAGATTAAAAAATTATAACGTTTTAAGAAAGCAAACCAAAAAAACTTTTTATTTTCGGTGAAGAGTGGAACGAAGAGAGGCCAATTGTTCATGGTCCTTCGCACCCATCTTTGGCCCAACCCCCAAAAATTAAAAACAGGAAATTATTGAACGTTTAATATCGAATTTACGTTCGTTTGAAAAATAAATAACTACACAAAAGTAAAAGTGGGTGTTCAAGAATAGATTTACCTATATACATATACAAAAAAAACGTATAAACATACACCAAATTAAAAACTGAGTGAAGTGCTGGAAAAAAAAAAACATATACGAAACAAGAAACGAAAAAAATTATTTTTTTCCTGTAAACTGTGCTTTTATACAAAAATACAAAAAATATTTAGAAACGAGACCACATTTATACAATTTCAAAGTGCTTTGTTGGAAAACACAAAAATATATACACTTATATATTTACCAAAAAAAAAAAAATTGCTAAAAAATTCAAAATTTCTTTAAAAAAGAGAGGAAAATTTTTTGAAAATTGTGGGCGCATCATACATAAGTGCCGATATACATACATATTAATACAAGCACCTACATATATTCACAAAAAAAGTTTGCGAAAATTATTTTTTGGTGCACAATACAACACAATACAAAACAATCAAAAAATCATCTAAAATTAACTTTACAAGAAGCCAAGCAGCAGCAACAACAGCCAGCTAATCAATGATCCACAAGCGACCAGGAAACAACAATATAAGGAGCAACAGAATACACGAATCAGCGAGTAGGCAGTTTTTTTTATTTTTCATAAAAAAACATAGAAAATAATACACCTTTTTTGCACAGGTTAGGTTAGGTTAGGTTGAACTGGCCGGTCCATGAGGACCTCACATAGACTGACTGAGTCCGTAGTGTTACCAGAACTGTTTGTTTTAACGACCAAACTGATAAACCCTATCAAAAACCAGGACCTGTGTTATAAAATAACTCCGTCCTCTTGGCAAATACTAGAAGCTTCCTAGGACTTAAGCCACTTGCTGCTTCTAGATCTGACAGCTGTATCACTCCTAATAGCTGGAGTCTTAGCCTGGCAAGTGCAGGGCACGAGCACTGAACGTGCTCGATCGTTTCCTCCTCTAACCCGCACTTACTACATCTGCTATCACTGACCAAGCCCAACTTAAAGGCATGTGACACCAGAGGGCAGTGTCCAGTCAGAATACCCGTCATGAGTCTACAGTCCTCTCTTTTTAATGATAAAAGCAACTTTGTTAGTCTAAGGTTGTAAGACCTACACATAATCTTCGACGCTTTACAGCCCCGCGCGATTGAACCCACGCTTTTCCCGCTTGGTCGATCATATGCACCCTCGCCTTCGCTTAATCTCGCCCAGTCTAATTGGGACGTCTACGGAGCAAGCTTCAAGGGATGCGCCCTTTTTAGCCAGTTCGCCCTCTTTTTCATTCCCATCTATTTCCATATACCCTGGAACTCAATATAGATGTATGCTTCTCCCTGTCCCGATTCTCTCCAGAGACTGCTTACACTCTAACATGCATTTAGATGCTGTTCTATGTGAGATTATTGCCTTAATTGCTGCTTGACTGTCAATATAAAAGTTAACACGGTTGCAGCTTAAGCTATTCTCTTCCAGGGTTTCTATTGCTTTGGTTACGGCTAATATTTCCGCTTGGAAAACGCTACAGTAATCCGGCAGCCTGTAGGATCTGCTTATTTCCGGATCATCACAGTATACCGCAGACCCTACTCCTTCCACTACTTTGGAACCATCTTTGTACACATGTATCGCCTCCTCCGCCATTTGCGCACCCTTGCCAACCGTCCACCTCTATTGTGGCCTTAAGATCTCCCTCGAAGCGCAGATAGGGAATCAGCTACCAGGTCTACAGGTGGAATGTGCAGAATGGCATACACCGTGGTGTGATGGTAGCGTGCTCCGCCTATCACACCGTATGCCCTGGGTTCAACTCCCGGGCAAAGCAACATCAAAATTTTAGAAATAAGATTTTTCAATTAGAAGAAAATTTTTCTAAGCGGGGTCGCCCCTCGGCAGTGTCTGGCAAGCGCTCCGATTGTATTTCTGCCATGAAAAGCTCTCAGTGAAAACTCATCTGCCTTGCAGATGCCGTTCGGAGTCGGCATAAAACATGTAGGTCCCGTCCGGCCAATTTGTAGGGAAGAATCAAGAGGAGCACGACGCAAATTGGAAGAGAAGCTCGGCCTTAGATCTCTTCGGAGGTTATCGCGCCTTACATTTATTTATTTTTTTTTTTTCCACCAAAGAAGAACTCCATAGATAGGGCTTACAATCGCTGTAAAGACCCAATGAGAAAGAGAGGGCGATAAGCCCCACGTACACCTCAGCATTCTGTTACATGCATAGAGTGCCGTTGAGGCCTTCTTGACCCTCTCCTTCACCTTGAGCTTCCATGACAGCTTACTGTCTAGTATGATTCCTAGATATTTTGTGCAAGGTTTCTCCTGTAAGGTCAACCCTCCTAACTTAGGCCTGGTCCAATTTGGGACCTTGTGCCTCTTTGTAAACAAGACCATATACGTCTTATCCGCATTGACTTTCAAACAGTCATTAGATGCCTAGGTTTGAATATCCCGAAGCGCCCGATCCATCAAAGATCTAATCTTGGAAGGCACTTTCCACTTATGACAATTGCAACGTCATCTGCGTAAGCCGTAATTTTTAGGGGTCCTTCATCGAATCGCCTAAGCAGTTGGTTGATGACCACCGTCCACAGCAGGGGTGTAGCACCCCTCCCTGCGGCGTGCCCCTGTCCACTGATTTCGTGGCCTCGTACAATCCCCATTGTGATGTAATCTTTCTGCAATCCACCTGATTAAGGCTGGGTGTACTTTAATCTAATTAAGACCATCCATAATCGCCCATTTTGAAACATTATTGAAAGCCCTGGCAATATCCAAGAAGACTGCTAGAGCATACTCCTTATATTCCAGGGATTTCTCTATGCTTATTACCACCCTATGCAATGCAGTGTCTACCGACTTGCCTTTGGTGTACGCATGCTGTGTTGTGGAAAGCAGCTTTTCATCCACGTTGGAATTTATGTACACATCTATCAGCCTCTCAAAGGTTTAAAGCAGAAATGATATTTAGCTAATGGGTCTACAGTCTTTGGGATACACGTGGAAGATCTTCCCCGCCTTTGGTAGGAAAGCAACACTAGCAGTTCTCCAAGAGTACGGTACATTATTCAGCCTTATGCACCCATCGAATATTATTTTAAGCCATTCCACGACCGCCATACTTGAAACTTGTAGCATGGCCGGGAATATACCGTCTGGGCCGTTTTCACTGCCCATTCTATCTTGGTATCGGTCACCAAGCCCGGCACTACTAGATCCGTGATCGAAGTGTGAGTGATGTCTGCTGGCTCTTCTAAACCGTCTCCCGATGGGAAATGTGTGTCGATAAGCACCTAAAGGGATTCCTCACTATTACGTGACCATTCCCCGTTCTCTTTATTTATTAGTCCCTGGACTATGTTTCCCCTTGCTAGGACTTTTTTCAACCGTGCTGTTTCGCTGGAGCACTCTATGTCTGTACAGAAATTTTTCCATGAGTTTCTCTTCGTCCTAGCAATTTCACGCTTATAGATCCTCAGTAGATCCCTGTACTCGTCCCGACACGCTTCGCTTTCCGCGGTCTTTGCGAGCTTAAACATTTCTTATACCTGTCTTCTTAGAAGACTCAGCTCATTGCTCCACCATGGCGGCTTTGCTTTTCCTCTGAATTTTCTTAGAGGGCAAACTTTGTTATACTGACTAAGCGTCCTTGTTATGAATTCATTCGACTCCTCCATTTCCTCCACATTGGCAACTTCTTTGGGTTGTCCCAGTTTTCTTTCTTCATGTTTCTGGAATTTAGTCCAGTTCGTTGACCTAGGGTTTCTAAAGGTTCCTCCCTTCTCTACCCTCTTTAGGGGGATACTGAAGCTGATATACGCATGGTCGAAGAATGATGGTCTATCAAGAACCATCCAATCAAACCTTGATATATTACGCTCGGAGCTCAATGTAATATCTAGAACATTTCTGGATGTTGACCAATGTATGTAGGGACATTTCCCCTGATGGCTATCTGCAAATGGGTTTGCAGGATGTAACAAAATAGAAATTCGCCTCTCTCGTTCGTATCTGCTCCTCCCAACGCATTGTGGTGCGAATTTGCATCTGCGCCTATGACCAACCGCCCTTTGCGCCATTCCTCCTGTACTAGCCTTTGTTCTCCTTCGGTGGAACCTCCGCAACATGGGCCATATAGCAGGACGCCAGGATAAATGCCTGCTTATCCTTTTTGCTCAACCGCTACGAGGTCATCAGTGGTGTAATTAGGCAGCATATATGAATGCAGCTGTTTCTTTCCATTACTAAAGCTCGCACCCGTCCTTCGGTTTGCGCGTAATAAACGCCAAACCCGCGCGCGCTAAGTCCAGAAGCCTTACCTCCCGATGAGAGCCACGGCTCCTGGATCAGCGCCACGTCAAACGAACCCTCCTCAAGGGTTAGGAGGAGTTCGCTCGACGCCACTTTACTGTGTTGGAGGTTTATCTGTAGGACTCGCAGCACCATTGGGATGTTTGTCCCCCTCCAGCACCTTCGTCGTGATGTCGTCGTCCTCCCCTTTCCCTTTTGGTTTAGAGTATTCGAGGCCCCCTTCAGCCTCTCGTAACTGTTGTGCCTGGTATCCCTCTGTGCGAGTCACAGCACCATTTGGCGGTTGGCCCTCTTCTAACACCTTAGTGGTGACGTCGGGGACTTCCACCTGTATTTTTCCTCAAAGATTGGAACGGGCTTACTTGGTTGTTCCCGCATCATCTTAAGCTAATAAGCTCCCTTTCCACAGATCTCCACTTTTCAGTAGTCATTTGTCCGAAAGGACTGCTACGATGAACCAGCGCCCCACTCAGTGACTGCTTTGCCACATCACTCATCTTCTCGGGAAAAGCCGGAGTCTTAGTGTTATCTCCCTTTGGCACCTCCGAGAAAGCCGGAGTCTTAGCGTTAACTCACTTTAGCATCTCTGAAAAAGACGGAGTCTTAGCGTAATCTCCCTTTGGTTTATCTCCTTTTTCCGTAGTTGGAACTTCCCTCTGACTCGCAGCTTTCGAGGTAGTTGCTATCTCACTATTGGGGCCCATTTGTCTTACAGCTTTGGGTCTACTTGTCTTGTCTATGCGAATGACCTACCTCGCGGCTCTAGGACTGAGTCCTTTCTGCCTCTTGAAGGCAGGCTGGTCCCCTTCCGCCGAACGTTGTCTCTTCATTCTGCTATTCGACGCTTCTTCCTCCTCGGACCGGTTGCAGAACCGAGGGTTTATCGCAGCAAACCTTTTGAACTGCCTTCGAGCTATTTCTACCGCCTCATGGGCCCATTCCAAGCGCTCGATCTCCACTTCTGTTGGGTCGACCACTGCTCCCAAGCGTTGCATAATTCTTAGTGCTGCACGGTACTGCAAGAGAGCTCATTTACTTCCTCTGCTCCGTACCCTTATCCACTCCGTTTTCATTTGTGTGCTTCTCCATACCGGAGTTCATTGAATCAGCACTACTCTCGCTCCCCGAGTCCGATGCATCGCTTAATTCGTATTTGTCGTCCTTGGATTGCGACTCAGTCCTCCTCTTTACATCGTCCTTATTACAATCACGTAATGAGTCGTCCATCTTGGTCGTACGATCACCTGCCCTACAAGGCGGGCTCAGCGGTCCAGTATTATATGCGGGAAAAGAACCGCCCGCCACAGCAGCGCCCCTTACTGTTACAGCCGAATTTATCCCCTGGCTGCAAATCGTCCAATAGGCACGGTCAGCATAACACCCTGGAATAGGGGGTTGGTAGTTCTTGGTCACCGACACCCCGCCGCCCTCCTATGAAGCGAAACGGCCTAGATATCAGTCCTAAACAGCTCCGCCTCATAGTTGTGCGCTATGGAGTTCGGCTAAGCCCTCACACTAACGACAAGGTGCCTTTTTTCCACAAAAGTTATATTATTTTTTTAACTGCAAAACATATATATATCCACACATATATATGAATATTGCGTAAATTTTCTTACCGTTCATTTTCCTGCAAACTTTTTGCAACCAAAAATTGGTAGAAAATATTTCGCTATACCAATAGGCAAAATCCGCCAAATACATGTGGGGACGCTTACCTTTTCCACCCCTGTTTCAATTAAAGTTTAACACTTTTGATTTGACAAATATAGGTAAGTGTAATAATTAGATTTCAGTTTTTAGTTTAAATTATATTTGGCAATAAAGTTAAGTTTATATTATTCACATTAATATAATTAAGTAATTACATTAGTTATAGAAAAGCACAAACACACAGAAAACCGGCGCGGTAGTGGAGCGTTTTACATTTTAATGTTACTCTTAGCGGATATTGTAAAAAACTGACTCTTAAAATTTTCTGTTGGTTTTGTGGCGACGCGAAAGGGTTGCGAAAGTGGTCAACCAGTGCTGATATTATTGGCACGTATTCAAATATTGCCAGATATTAATAAAGAACTTGCCTACATATGATCATACAGTCGCCGCCGCTAATATTATCTTACAAACCCGGCTATCCTGACTATCGTTCGTCATCGGACGATGGCTCCTACTTCTTCATCTGCTCAGCCACAGTGGAATAGATCTCGGACCCTCATGTTCGCCTACCTTGCTGACTTCATACCTACCGTGACGTAAAACTCTGGTCACCTTATAAGGACCTAAAAACTTTGGTCTCAATTTAAGTCCTGTTCTGAACTGTGTTCGTTTAATAGCTACTAGGTCATCAATGCGGTACTTTGTATCTGCGCGCCTCTTTGAATTAAATTTTTTTCGATTTTCAGCCTGAATACTCTCAATATTCTCTTTGGCTTTCTTCCGTATACCTTCCCTCTCATCCTCAAACTGCTTAGTGGCATCTTCCTTCGACATCTCCTGCAAATCTGTAATACCCTGAATGCGCATATCAACCCCTGTCAAAGCTTAAATGGAGAAGCATTCGTACTCCTGGGCGCTGTATTATTTATTGTTTTCTGCACGTTGTCTACATACTTGTACCAAGAGCTCGGACTATCACCACAACTTTAGGCTAACATCGGTACTACCACTTTATGCATCCGTTCTACTTGACCGTTTTCTCTTGGAACCCCAGTCGCTATGAGAAGATGCTGCATATTTTCTTCTTCACAGTACCTTTTAAATGCATAAGGCGTGAACGCTGCTCTCCTGTCAGAAATAATACGCCTTGGGTTACCAAATACTTCTGCCTGTTTTTTCAACTTATCAAGGACTTCGTCCGTTCACGTTGTTCTTGTCGGGTAAGGCCGCACAAACTTGGAGAAACCATCTACAATTACGAGTATGTAACTATAACGCTTGTTTGTTGCCTCCATCCGCCCGACATGATCTATGTGGTAAGTTTCCATCGGTATGTCTTCTTTCTGTATTGGTGAAAGAAATCCTTCTTTCTTACCTTTTTTGCTCTCTGATACTATACATCCTATGCAACTCTTTACAACTTTAGGAGCTAGATTTGGAATATAAAAATTTTTGTCTTCTGCCTCTTGGGTACGCTTTGCTGCAAAATAACCCTGCTTATGCGCTAGTCTGATTATTTCACCTTCCATAGAGCTCGGTACAACAACCAGTTCCTTTATTGGATCCGTAAATAATACCCCCTGTTTTACATAAAAATCTTCGTACTCCTCTCTTCCTGGACCTTATGCACTGCCCTAACCCAGTCGTCACTTAACTGTGCCTGCCTTAGCCGATGTTGCAATGAGTCTTCCAACACTAGACAGGAAACTCTGCTTAATGTGGCCACGTGACGCATTTTGCTACCTGCTCTATGCTCAATTTCTTACTCAAAATCCTGCAAAAATAATGCCCACCGCGAAATCCTTGCAGGTAGTTCCTTCTTATTCACTGTCATAGCAAACGCGTTGCAGTGTGTGATAATTTTGAATTTCATACCCAACAGGTATAGTCGCCATTTTTTCAAAGCCTCTACAATAGCTAAAACCTCAAGCTTGTAAGAATGATAACGCTCTTCTGCGACCTTGTTTTTCGGCTCATGTACTGTATGGGATGAAACTCTTGATCGTCGCTGCACTTTTGCAATAGCACCGCGCCGTAGCCATATTTGGATGCATCTGCGTGAACTTCAGTCTGAGATTTTGGATTGTAAAGGTTAAGAACTGGTGCGTTAACTAATGCCATCTTTAGTTGCTGGAATGCTACAACCTATAGTTCCCCCAAACACATTTTTTTATCCTGCCTAAGATCTGATAATGGCTTAGCTATTATTGCATAGCCCGCAATAAACCGCCTAAAACAAGAAGTTAGTCCCAAAAATCGTTGAACAGACTTACGATCGTGAGGTAGTGGGAAGTTATATACGGCACGTATTTTCTCTACCGAAGGTTTGATTGTGCCGTTCTCTATAACATAACCCAAAAATTCCACCTTTTCCTGTAGAAACTGACACTTCTTCCACTTTATTTGTAAGTTATATTCCTCAGCTCTTTTCAATACCCTTACCAATTTCTCTATAACCTCGTCTATATTTTTTGAAGGAATGATTATATCATCCATATATATGATTAATGTACCATGTTGAACCAAATCCCTCAGAACTGTAAAGATGTACCGCGAAAACACTGCTGGCAAGTTCGAAATACCGAAAGGTAAGTATCGAAACTCGTACTGACCACAATGTGTATTTTGATGTGTATTTGCGCGAATTAACTTCAACAGGTACATGAAAGAAACCATTTACTAAATCAAGTTTTGTGAAAACTAATGTCCCTTGTAATTTGTCGACTACATCGTTTATGAGAGGCATATGAAAATTATCTCTCATAATCTTTTTGTTCAGATGCCTATAATCACAACAAAGTTTTTTACTCCCGTCTTTCTTTTTCACTAAGACGATTGGGAAGGCATACTCTGACGTGCTTTGCTGAATTGTACCCTTCTCGAGCCATTCCTGTGCTTGGTTATCTACTTCACATTTCTCACTATAATCAATTCTTCTTGGTCCCTGTTAAACTGGTATTCGTGTTGCATTTTCGGAGAATAATTATTTATCAAATTTTCCACTTTCGCTGATGTCTTTTTATCGAGATGTTCTAGATTAGGGTTTGCAAGCTTACTGTCGCTAACATCTTCTGTTACTAACAACTATACTAATTTTAATACATTGTTCCCTATAACGGCTGCATAAACGATATATTTTTGCTTGACGACATGGAAGTCAATATTCAGTCTCAAGCCATCGACTACTACATCCATTACAAAACTACCCATTGTTGCGATTGTTCCTTCGCCAACACCCATCAACTTTCTTATATCCTGTTTTAATTCGATATTACCAAATTTTTTCCAAACATCTTCCCTGACCAAAGATAAATCGCCACCTATGTCAAACAAGGCTCCGAAGGTGACCCCCTTGTACGAAATGTCATTAAAAATCGAACAGTTTCCTTTACCAAGAACCCTACGGTACCATTCGCTACTCATTATGTTGGTCCTGTTCTTCTCGAGTTTTGGTTCCTGTTTAACGTCTTTGCTATTTGATGTACATGCTGAAGCAAGCAATTATTCGATGATTTCTGACAATCTTTAGCGAGATGTCCCACTTTGTTGCATTTAAAACATTTCCTATTTTTTGGCGGCATCAGAAGTTGACTGATTACTGCCAATTCGTTGGAATTCACCTGCGATAAAACCCTGTTTACCCACCTTAATTTTTTCATAAATTTGTATTTGATCTTTAAGTTCCTGCAGGGTGCGTGCTTGGTATAAGTTACTTTTGCCCATTTTTTGAATCAGGAATACCTTCGATAAAATATTCGATTAAGCTTTTCTCGTCTAATCTAATTGGCGCGCCTATGTCCATTAAGCTGTACAAATATTACTTATAATCTTCATTTGCTCGCTTACGGCGATTCCTTAATGCCCGACGAACATCTATAGAGGAAACATACACCCCAAATTCCTGACGCAGTGCTTCTTTAAGCATGCTCCAATTCAAGACGTTACTTTGACTCCTAATAAACATCTTGGCTGCTCCCTTTAACAACTGTTTAGAATAAATGTATTTCTGCAGCTCATCCCAACCAACAGCCGTAGCATTGCTTTCAAACTCTAAAAGCCACTCCTCGATTGATTGGTTACTATTGCCACTGAATGAGATCAGTAAATCTTCAATATCACGCAAAGTAAAATTGGACCGCTCTAATACTGCCTGAGGAACTGCGCTAACACATGAATGAGCTGAAGCATCATCGCCCTTGTCCGAGCCATCATCATTTAATAAGCCGTAATATTCGCAAAGCCTATCTTGTAGAGTTGCCTTTCGGCCGGTAGTCGGGCATCCTAATTCTTCTAATTTTTTCTTAAGCCCGTCTACCGTCAATCGAAAAATTTCTTTACGCTCCATTACGACCAGTTAAATTTAAAACAAAATTCAATATTTAAAAATTCAATTAAATTGTAAATGGTAAATCAATTAAATTACTAGTAAACTAGCTAAACACAAAATATTATTGTACGGTTATTTTAAGTTAATCTAATTATATCTTTTATTTATTAGTACTAATTATTCAGAGAGCACTGTAGAATACACAACAGTAGAACTGTGCTAAGCGACACTAGACATCAAAAATAATTTCACTCGAGAATGCTTCTTTATAATTTTTCTTTTCTTTTAAATCTTTGCAAACTGTTTTATATTCTTTTTTCCCCCTTACTAATTTCTTGTAAATTTATTCTTTCTTTTACATTAGCTCTAGACATTTTCGTTTTAATTTATTCTTTTAAATTAGCTGTAGACATTTTCGTTTTAATGTAATTTATCTTTACTTTAGCAAATTTTATTTAATCAACTTTAATTAGCTTTATGTATTTGTTAAAAAAATTAAAAGGTAAGTACTACATACATAGAACTAATTTTCTGTACTACAAAACATGCATTATATACTCATAGGTATCTTATATATTTTGCCACTAACTGCATCCGCTGCTACTGTTGCTTCTGTTGCTGATATTCTTCCTTTGATTAACCTCTACTCGCTGCTTACTTCATTTATGATTTCATATGTTGATGCTTATATGACGCTTACATTACTGTCCACACAGCATAGTCAAGATGATTTTTGATATTTTATTATATTTTGTTTTTGTATGAGAATATTTGCAATGGCGTATTTGAAATTTTTGTTTTTACTCTCACTTTCTCGCTCACACCACTTATAGTGCTTTATGCTTCGAACTTAAATCGACAAATTCAAGCCGAAACCTTTGTTGCTATGCAGAGTTTTCAGAGAGTTGCTATGGTATTTTAGTTGACGCTGCCTACTATCTCTCTCTTATGCGCTAGTTATTATTTTCTGGTTTCTTTTCCTAAACGACGCCACAGTTTGACGCTCGTTTGCCGTTTTGTGGGCTCGAAGCCTACTTTTCCCGTTCGTGACCTGATGCTACCTTTTTTTTAAAACTGTACTTTCGAAAGTATAGAATTTTCACAATATGACCGCTTTTGTCTTTTTTACGTACAGACACTGTACCTACTATCGTACTTGCTGACAATTTAGAGCACTTTTCCCTCTAACAGGAAATTTCAAAATTATTTACCGCACTATGCATTTACATATATGTGCTTACACGTCCACTAAGGACTATTCTTACGCCACGTACCGTATACTCGAAGTATGCCGGCACCCAATTATAATATGTTCTTTTACATACATAAGGCTTTCAAGTTATTTTTCTTTTACGCAAGTACCTCGATAGGCTCTTTTTAGAAAATTTTTCTTTCATTTTAAAGTTTTTCTTAACTTTTCTCTCACTTCTGACACCACTGTGGGGACGCTTACCTTTTCCACCCCTGTTTCAATTAAAGTTTAACACTTTTGATTTGACAAATATAGGTAAGTTTAATAGTTAGATTTCAGTTTTTAGTTTAAATTACATTTGGCAATAAATTTAAGTTTAAATTATACACATTAACATATTTAAGTAATTACATGAGTTATAAAAAAGCGCAAAGACACAGAAAACCGGTGCGGTAGTGGAGCGTTTTACTTTTTGATGTTACTCGTAGCGGATATTGTAAAAAACTCTTTAAATTTTCTGTTGGCTTTGCGGCGACGCGAAAGGGTTGCGAAAGTGGTCAACCAGTGCTGATATTATTGGCACGTATGCAAATGTTGCCAGATATTGATAGCAAAGCGCGACACAAAGATGTCGCCTACATATGACCATACAGACGCCGCCGCTAATATTATCCTACATATATATATATGTACAAATTCTCAGTGGTATTCACCCAACAAATATTGCAGTTTACTTGCCTACTCAAACCCACTGTGCAAGAACAACATCAGCAAAATTTCTTCTACAGCTGAATTTACCCCGTTGTTCGCACAGATCGTTGAACTTGGCGATACAGTTCAACTTCCAAGTAATTTTTTCTGCTTTGCAGTTTAGAAAAAGTTATAATATTCATACGTATGTACATACTTACATACATGTACACATAATTTGAAGTTGCTTTTCCAGCATTCATACTTCTCCACTCAGAAAACATCATACGTGTTTACTCACACGGTCAAGTCGCTCTTCCAGCGACATTCTCCCAGCACGTATAGCTACATCAGCAAAGTGAGTTGGTGTTGCTGATCAAATTTCTCAACCTCTCTCACATTTGCAATTTTTTTCATCTTTCTATGCTGCACTCTCCCAACACTACATTCAAGCACACTCAGCTTCACTACAAAAAGCGACGAAGAAGCAAATCAAAACAAGCTCTGTTTGTAAACAAAAATAGAGCAGCTTGTTTGTTTCATGTTCATACCTTCGCGCAAACAAACATATATACATACGTTTGTATATTGCGCATGTACATTTGAACTTATTATAGCGCATAAACCTAAGTTTGAGATAATTTCGTCCCTATAGGAACATTCAAAAAAATTTCATACAAACTTCAAAGTACATATTCAGCCCAATTCTAAACGAAAATTCCGTGAGAGTTTTTCCCTTCTCCCATTCTTCGTATTCTAAATAAAAATTCCTTGAGAGTTTTTTCACTTCTCCCTTTCCTCCTATTCTGAACAATGTTCGAAAAAGAGGAAACCGGTTATGGGAGAAAAGTTGGTATTATGAATGTGAGGGAGAGGGAGATTTCTTTGCCATATCATAGGAGTTTTTTCACTAGTTAAATTGAAGGGAATGCATCAAAATAGTTACAGGAAATTGGTTCTTTTAAGAAAGAACACTTATTTGTACAAATTTGCGCTAAAATATGTATTTACATTCTACCACAATATTCTCACTGTTAATACAACAACAACAGCAACAATATTCTTTATTTTAAGTCGAAAAGTATATCATAAGCAACGGAAGAGCTCTTCGCATATTTGATGCAGCCATCCAGAAATTGCGCAAGGATTTTTTAAGAAGGCTTAAATAGATTTTGGCATATGGCGAAAGGCGAACTCAACTCGACGTGGCCGCCAGAAAATTGCTTTGCAGAATGAAAGCAGGCAACTCCGGCGGATTTGTGTTATCCCGCCGGTCTTCTTCTTATGCTTCTCTGTTGATGGTGCTGTGGCACCAATTCATTACTCATTTCAGTGTATACCACATGAAATGCAATAATGTGCATTGTTTATACCTTATTTCTTAATTTCAAACAAATTCGCAACAATAATTAAACTTTTCAATTTTTTAAACAAAATAAGAAATGCGCAACGAAATTTCAATTGACAAAACAGCTGACTTCGAAAATTCGAAATTCCTATTCCCCAATTTTTCTTCTCCCTAGGAGAAAAGAATTGGAGGAATTTTTCCGCGGGAATAAAAAAATCCGCGAGAACAAAATTCCGCGAGAATATTTAGAATTGGTCTGATTATTATTTTCTACATACATATATATATATATATATATATATATATCTGTGAGCTCTGCTCACAGATATATTAACTTTGATTGGATAACGGTTGGTTGTACAGGTATAAAGGAATCGAGATAGATATAGACTTCCATATATAAAAATCATCAATATCGAAAAAAAAATTTGATGGAGCCATGTCCGTCCGTCCGTCTGTCCTTTAAAACGATAACTTGAGTAAATTTTGAGGTATCTTGATAAAATTTGGTATGTGGGTTCCTGGCTACTCCTCTCACATCGCTATTTAAAATGAACGATATCGTTCTATAACCACGCCCACTTGTTCGATATCGAAAAACCAAAAAAATTCGATAATTCATTGCCAAAGACGGATAAAGCGATGACACTTTGTAGGGGGGTTGACCTTATGACGCAGAATAGAATATTAGTAAACTTTTCGACAATGGGCGTGGCACCGCTCTCTTTTAAAAGAAGGTAATTTAAAAGTTTTGCAATCTGTAGTTTGGCAGTCGTTGAAGAAATCATGATGAAATTTGGCCGCAACGTTACTACTATTACTATATATGTGCTAAATAAAATAGCAAAGGGATGAAGAACACGCCCACTTTAAAAAAATAAAAATTTAAAAGTTAAATTTTATCAAAAAATTTAATATCTTTACTGTATATAAGTAAATTATGTCAACATTCAACTCCAGTAATACTATGGTGCAACAAAATACAAAAATAAAAGAAAATTTCAAAATGGGCGTGGCTCTGCCCTTTTTCATTTAGTTTGTCTAGATTACTTTTAATGCCATAAGTCGAACAAAAATTTACCAATCCTTCTGCAATTTGGTAGGGCATAGATGCTATGATGGTAACTGTTTTCTCTGAAAATGGGCGAAATCGGTTGAATCCACGCCCAGTTTTTATACGCAGTCGTCCGTCTGCCCTTCCGTTCGGCCGTTAACATGATAACTTGAGGAAAAACCGATATATCTTTACTAAACTTAGTTCACGTCCTTATCTCAACTCACTTTATCTTGGTATAAAAAATGGCCGAAATCAGACTATAACCACGCCCACTTTTTCGATATCGAAAATTACGAAAAATGAAAAAAATGAAATAATTCTATACCAAATACGAAAAAAGGGATGAAACATGGTAATTTGATTGGTTTATTCACGCAAAATATAACTTTAGAAAAAACTTTGTAAAATGGTTGTGACACCTACCATATTAAGTAGAAGAAAATGAAAAAGTTCTGCAGGGCGAGATCAAAAGCCCTTGGAATCTTTGCAGGAATACTGTTCGTGGTATTACATATATAACTAAATTAGCGGTACCCGAGAGATGATGTTCTGGGTCACCCTGGTCCACATTTTGGTAGATATCTCGAAAAGGCGTCCACCTAAAAACTAAGGTCCACTCCCTTTTAAAATACTCATTAACGCCTTTCATTTGATACCCATATCGTACAAGCACATTCTAGAGTCACACCTGGCCCACCTTTATGGTGATATCTTTAAAAGGCATCCTATAGACCTATGGCCCACTCCCTTTTAAAATTCTCAGTAACACCTCTCATTTGATACCCATATCGTACAAACACATGCTAGAGTCACCCGTGGTCCACCTTTATGGCGATATCTCGAAAAGGCGTCCACCTATAGAACTAAGGCCTTTCATTTGATTCCCATATCGTATAAAAACATTCTAGAGTCACCCCTGATCCACCTTTATGGCGATATCCCGAAATGGCGTCCACCTAAAGAACTATGGCCTACTCCCTTTTAAAATACTCTTTAATACTCCATTTGATACCAATGTCATACAAACACATTCCAGGGTTAAAAAAATAATATAAATGTAAGGCGCGATAACCTCCGAAGAAATCTAAGGCGGAGCTTCTCTTCCAATTTGCGTCGTGCTCCTCTTGATTTTCCCTACAAATTGGCCGGACGGGACCTACATGTTTTAAGCCGACTCCGAACGGCATCTGCAAGGCAGATGTGTTTTCACTGAGAGCTTTTCATGGCAGAAATACACCCGAAACGCTTGCCAAACACTGTCTAGGGCGACCCCGCTTAGAAAAATTTGTTTCTAATTTAAAAACCTTATTCCTAAAATTTTGATGTTGCTTTGCCCGGGATGCGAACCCAGGGCATACGTTGTGGTAGGCGGAACGCGCTACCATCACACCACGGTGGCGCAAGGGTTACCCTAAGTTTATTTTCCTATATGGTGATTTTCCCTTATTTTGTCTCCAAAGCTCACAGCTGAATATGTAATGTTCGGTTACACCCGAACTTAGCCTTCCTTACTTACAAATACATGTTTATTTCCACACGTATATATAAGTGAAAAGTGTTGTGATTTTTTTTATTTATTTTTTTGTTTTTACAAAACATTTTACATACAATTAAATTCCGTATTTCGTTGTCCGTGCTTGACTTTATTTTTCAAAAAAAAAAAAAAAACACAAACACCGCCACCAATTTAAATTCCCCTTTTTAAATTTCTGTGGCACGAAGAGTTTTCCATCTTCGAGCTTTGCGAACGTTCCCTGAGCGTACATATAATTTATTCGGTTTTTTTGGTGAGAACCCAAAACCCTAAATCCAAATCAGTTGACCCATCCGCGCAAAAGTTCATCGCGGAAAGTGACAGTATCATGAGATACTGTGCAAATTTTAACGAGGCACGGATTCAAGATCACACTGAGTTGTATCTCATGATCAAAGAGAAATCACTAGATGATTATTGGGCATGGCTTCAATCGGTTTACGATCTGGTATTTTCGAAACCAAACGAAAGTTTCCCTGAAGGCTTCAAGAGCTCAGTAGAAGGCAAACAATGAGCTTGCTTTGATACGTATGAAATGACCAAAGCAAAGATTGCCGATCAACTTTCGTTGATCTAAATGATGGCAACGCCAAGTCCACCACCACTCGTGGAGCAACCCTCGGCTGGGGCAAATATTTACCTGAAAGTCCCAGCATGCGACACGGAGACCTTTTATGGTGGCTATGAAGAATGGCCCGCTTTTCGTGATATGTTCACGGCGGTGTACATTAACCACCATCTCCGGTACAAAACGCAAGGCAAAGCTGGCTACATCGTCAAACAATATTCGTTGAGCGATTATAACTTTGACCTTGCCTGGGAAGCTTTACGGTCACGATACGAAAACAAGCGTATCTTGGTTGACAATGAGATCAAATCGTTACTGACTCTTGTCACTATTCAATCCGAAAACAGTGAGCAACTTCAGAGATTGCAAAATACAATCAACAACTGCCTATCAGTCCTTCACTCAAAAGGAGTTGCGACAGACAGTTGGGATCCGATTCTGGTGTACATTTGTCCATCAAAGCTCCCCGAAACAACCCTGTCAGTTTGGGAACAATCTCTCTCTTCGTGAAGAGATTTACCCTCATGGTTAGAAAAGAACGACTTTCTCACCTCGAGATATGAAGTCGTTGAAAGAGTCAATAGGCTTCAACTAAGCAAACAAAAACCAGTCGCTCATCAAAATTCTGCGCAAAATAGGTCCTTCAACAGAACGCAAACCCTTGTGGCAGGATCTAAAAAGGAAACTTGCCAATGTTGCAGCTCCCCGCACCTTATTAGATTCTGTCCACAATTCAAGCGAATGTCTGTGCATAACCGGACACAATTCGTAAAGCAAGCTCAGCTGTGTAAAAACTGCCTTAGCAGCACTCATATCATCAATGAGTGCACGAGCAAGTGGTCATGTTCGACATGTCATCAACGGGATCACACGCTGTTGCATGCGGACCCATAAGCTCCACGTTCCACCTCGCGAACGAATGCACCAAACGTGCAGCACACACTTTCTGAGTCGACATCTCCCGTTCGATAAACGCAGAATAGCTCCGATTCTAGCGAGCTACCGTGTTGTTCAAAACACGTACCGGTTCAATCATTGCATGCAGCCAATGATAACCAAATTCTCCTTCTTACTGCTATGGTTGCAGTCGAACACGAAGGGGAATTATTTCAACTGAGGGCCCTTATCGATCAGGGCTCGGAAAGAACTTTCATTTCCTCGAAAGTTCAAAAACGGTTGAAACTTCCATTCGAACAATCAAAGTTCGAAATCTCTGGAATGGGAGGACAAGTCGTACAAAAGTCCTCCAAGCTTTTTCCTTTGACACTGGTTGTATCCATGGCCATGAAAAGGATAAAGGCTCATGCTATTGTGTTGCCGCAACTAACAAAAAATCTACCAACATCCACCATTAGTCGCAAAATCTGGCAGCAGTTCAAACTCCTTGAGCTCGCTGATCCCAGTTGCCACATACCGGGTCAGACTGACATGGTCATTGGCAGCGACATACTTCCACAAATTCTGCTGGAAGGTATAAAAAAGGTGTGCGGTAGCATACTTGCGCAGCAAACCATTTTTGGTTGGATGCTCAGGGGTCCAACAACTGAAAATGTTGTGTCGTTCTCGACACAAGTCCAAATATCAAACGAGACGCTCAGTTCTCAATTGAGAAAATTTTGGGAAGAGGAGGATAATCCACAACCTTCACAGATATCCTTCGAGGATCAATCGGGTGAGCAGATATATGCAACAACCACGACACGTGCACCAAACTGTCGATACATTATGCGACTTCCATTCAAGGAAGAGTTTCCTGCTCTGCAGCAGTTTTTCAGCATGAAGCGATCGCTTCAGAAAAAGGGGGAATTAGGTACAATGTACAACAAGGTGTTGCAAGAATATCTCGACCTTGATCACATTGAATCTACCGACCCATGCTAAATAACTTCGAATGGTAAGGTCTTCTCATTTTACTTGCCACATCATGCGGTAGTCAGATAAGATAAGGTCACCACCAAAGTTCGTGTGGTTTTCAACGCCTCTAAAAAATCTGGGTCAGAAAAATCCCTGAATGACGTGCTATACACTGGTCCAACTCTCCAACCAGATCTTATGCTACTAATTATAGAGTGGCGTATGCATAAGTATGTGTTCAATGGAGACATTGAAAAAATGTACCGTCAGATCCTCATACACGATGGCGATAAAGATTTTCAGCGAATCCTATTTCGCAAATCGGCCAACCCCATTGTTAGCGATATTAATCTAAAAACGCTTACGTTCGGCGTCAATTGTGCACCATATCTCGCTATTCGTACGTTGCATCAACTATCCGATGACGTGAAAGCGACATTCACCTTGGCTGCAACAATTCTCAAGACGCAGACGTATATCGACGAATCCTATCAGGAAGATACATCATCGACAACGCAACAGATTCACTCGTTCAAGTGATAAAAGTCCTTAAATCAGCTGGTTTCTTGCTAAAGAAATTAACGGCTAATCACCCGGCCATATTAGAACAGTTTCCGAAGGAGGATCTTCTAGACTCCAACTTCTTGAAATTTGAGAGCACTTCCAATACCAAAACTCTTGGCATTCGATGGAACGCGCTCACGGACAAATTTTCATACACCATTCTGCCGGAACATACCCAAAATGCGGTCACAAAGCGAGAAATTTTATCTTCTGTTGCAAAACTTTTTGACCCGGCAGGATGGTTGTCGCCAGTTACGATCCAGGCCAAGATGCTTCTCTAAGAAATCTGGCTGAATGGCAGCGATTGGGGTGAAAGCGCCAAGCCTGCAACATTATCAAAATTGCAACATTTCGCAGAAAATCTGCCAGCCATTTGCCACATTGAAATCTCTCGATGGGTTAGTGGCTTTCTAGGGCAAGACACCCAAATCCACGGGTTCTGTGATGTCTCGGAAAAAGCACATTACGCAGCAATTTACATCTGCACACATGTGGGCAACCAAATAAAATCTTCTCTTTTGGTTGCGAAAGGTGAAGTTGCCGCCATAAAAACTGCAAGCTTACCCCGCTTAGAGCTACGTGGTGCAGTCCTACTCACCAAACTGGCTTCAACTGTTCGAAAACAGCTCGACTTACAAGCATGCAACACTTTCTTATGGTCAGATTCTGAGATTGTACTAGCCTGGCTAGAAAAATCTCCATCGACCTGGAAGAATTATGTGGCCAACCGTACCTCTCAAATTCGAGAATATCTTCCTAGCGGCACCTGACGCCATGTATCTAGCCAAGACAACCCTGCTGATCTTGGCGCACGTGGTTGCAAGCTGCATGATTTGAAAGGCCACACTTCGGCATGGCCAAAGCCGAAAGCAGATAGCGCTTCTCCACCCGAGAAACGCAAGGTCGAAGCATATCACGCACTCGAGGAAGAGGACGATATTCTTCAACGTTTCTCTTCATACTCGCGAGCTCTCCGTGTGATTGCATACGTGTTCCCCTTTGCGAACAATGCCTGAAACAAATCGAAATCGGTAGCAACAACACATAATCCCCATCTGACCCATAAAGAGTTGCAACATGCAAAAACATGGTTTGTGGCAATGGCACAATCTCGCCCTTTCGGGCGGAAAAGAGTGACCTACAAAAAAAATGCCAATTAGCAAAAAAGTTCCCTTCTGCCTCTTAACCCCTTCTCGATGGAGACGGCCTCCTACGTATCGGTGGCCGATTGGAACATTCTACATTACCATACAACGAGAAGTATCCAGTAATCCTTCCTCCGGATTCAAGGCTCTGCTAGTTGTATCTAGAGTTTTTGCACCGCCTGTTTCTTCATGCAGAAATACGGTTAATGCTCGAAATGGCGAGACCTAGAAAACTGCTAGTATTTACCAAGAGGTCGGGGTCCTTCCGTTTGGTCGTCAAACAAATTTCGGTCAGTTCAACCCAACCTAACCTATGAAAATTTTGGACAGGAAACTATCCTGGAAAGAAAACGCTTAGCTGTAGGGGAGCTGTTGCAGGAAGATAGGGACTATCGCCGGATATTACCCTGGGCTCTACACTGCTGTGGTTAGACCACTCCATTTTACACGGACCACTGGTCTGGTAGACGAGCTTTTATACTAAATCAAAATTACGGGTATTCCAGAAGGTACAAGACAAGAAGTGCTCTAGCCTGCTTGGGGTGTGCTCTGCGCACCACCCCTACGAAGACACTGGACACTCTTTTTAATATGTTGCAAATTGATTTAATGGCCAAGCAACGTGCGGCCTTTGCTGCTCTGCGGCTGCGAGAGTTATCCGGGTGGATGGCCTTGCAGCCATCCTTAAGAAACTTGATGCGCCTTCGTCGGACTATTGTGCTCCAACTGTCTTTTTCGTTATGAACCGCGAGGTTGTTATCCCGGACAGGGATTTAGAAATAGGCTGCAGATATATTTTGACGACTCCAAACTGGATAATAAGGTGGGTAGAGGTGTCTTTGCATCCCAACTAAGGTGGAACCTATCCATTAGCATACCCGATCATTGCAGTGTCTTTCAGGAGGAGGTGGCTGCTATTAACGAGGCCGTTGGTCAACTGAGAAAGGCTGTTCACGGCTACAACCAAATTTTAATTTACTCTGACAGGCAGGCTGCACTAAATGCGCTTGGATCGGTCGCATGTAAGTTCGGGACAGTTGAGAAGTGCCGCAAATATCTTAACGTGATCGCTGATAGTTCGAGGTGTATTGCCTTTGTGGAAAACAGACGAATACAGCAACGTACCCTTTTTTTTTTATTTATTTATTTATTATTTAAAGTCGACGACAAATTATGGTCGACTGCATAATATAAAAGATATATAAATATCAACTCAAAAGATAAAATTTAAGATATATCGAGATTTCAACAATGTTATATTACAAACAAAGAAATATTAATGAACATTACTCTTTAATTTCAGAATATAATAATAATAAGAAATATGAGCAGAAATAAGATCTTATGCCGAAATCTTATACTGGCGGAATGCATCAGATTCCGCTCAGCATGAGTTCAGAATGCAGTGGATTCCAATCTTCCTGTTGGAATGCAACAAGATTCCAATCAGCATGTCATGGGAATCCGGCAGTGCTAAGAGTAGTGTAATGAGGATACGCGATCACAAGGCATAAAAAAGTAACATGACCTGTGTTGTTGGAATGCACCGGATTCCAATCAGCTCGATGCCTGACCCATAAGATTATACTGCCGGAATGCATACGATTCCGGTCAGTGACTCATGAAAAAGCATGTTTTTTACGTTGTTGTAATGCACCAGATTCCAATTAACACAGTACTGTATTGTACCTTCTTAATGATACATGTTTATAAATGTTCCTCCATCCTTAAGCGAGATAGTTCCTGTGTTTTTATGGAAGGAATAAAATGCCGGCAAATCAGATTAGCTTGTATCTCTTAAATTAGATAGGCAAGTATTGCATTACGTCCCTGCAGTCAAACCAACTAGTTGTATACTAGAAGAATACTAGTTTGCCAAAAATCTCAACTAGTATGAGTTCTGTCTTTTTTTCATATTAGCAACTGGTATTTTTAACACGGCGATGTCCTACGAAATATCAATTGCCAGCCTCTGCATCAGCATCATACCAATTGACAAACTAGTCATTATATACACCAACATCATACCAGATGACATACTAATTAGTATACCCATCAGACTCATACCAATTGACATACTAGTCAGTGTATTCAACATCAACATACCCGTTGGTATACTACTCAGTCTATGCATCAATGTAATAACAGTTGACATACTAGTCGATATTTGCATCAGCATCCTACTATTTAATATATTAGTCTCAGTTGGGTTGAAAAATTACTTGAAAATTGATAAATTAGCTCAAATTTATGTTATTCATAATATTTCATATATATAAAAGGTATGTATATATATACATATGAATATAACTTTAAAATTTATGACTTCAATACATTATACTTTGGAATAAATTTTAATAAAAATACGTACATATATATGAAAACTAAAAAGTAACGCAATAACACACGAATGTGACGCAATCTCAAGACGCAGGGCAAGTTTATGGGTTCACCATGGCCAGAACATTCCCAATTTAAATCCCTCAAGCCAAGAGAACTGCTAGGGTTGATCATGGAAGTCGGATGGGATGAGGTGCTGACCAAAGGTCGCAGTGCAATCCTCAATAAATTATCTATCTATCTAACGGAGAAGGAACGAACCAGTAGTGGTTGACTGTGTAAAAACAGGCCAAGCTGCACTAGCGCCGTCCTGTTATGAGTGTTAATGGAGTTCAGAATGGTGGTTGAACAACTCTCACCTGGTTTTTCTTCGCTTCACTCTGCACTAATTCTTTCTTCAGTTAAAAGACTTTTTCTCTTAAAACGTTATAAATTCACTTTGTAATTTATTAATAATGCAAAATTATTTAATGATTTGACTTCAACCTTTGAACCTTCACTTTTTAAGACTGACAGTATTGAAAACAAAAGTAACTTCAATATACATATGTATATGCAAACTAAATATATGTATAGACACGGTTGGTATTCAAAAATATCCAAAAGAAGCGCGTCCGCGGTTGCCGAGTAATAATGCTTGACTGGTTCGTTGCAATTATTGTGGATGACGATTGTAGTGAATGCATGTTGGCGCCTTTCCACTCGCCGCGCACGGTTGCGCATAGGATTTTCGCCGCTGTCTGAATATTGTTGGAGGCGGCTTAAACAGTGGTAGTGATATGCACTTTACGGAAGTCATGCTTATGCCTGGATAACCGAATAATTTCATTTAATTGAGGGAATCATAACGGCTTTAAACGTTTTCGTTACTGACTAAAGGGATAATATCGGTATATACTGGCTGGGTTCTGGTCTTTCTCTGTTTTTCTGGAAACTGATGCCCTCATGGCCAAGGTGTTTTGGCATCGGTATAGGCCTTCTGTCTGGGACTATTGATATGGAAGGCTTGGCCTTTTAAATAACTTCTTTTACCTCTGTTGAGGTAACGGTTAGGGTTGACTCGTCATGCTTGTGTTTATGTGCCCGTTGATTTGGACGATATCTAGAATTGTCAACTGAAGTATGCGTTGCAAATTGGCTACAGAAAGCACTCGCGCATTTCCTCGAGCCGACAGACGAAACGAAATTCTAGTCAAACGAATTATTTAAATACTAACTAGTATAAATAACACCACAAAATTATAGTCAATGAACCATTCTAAAACTGACCAGTATGATGAACGCCACATAATTCTAGTCAATTAACTACTCATACACTAACTAGTATGAATAACACCACAAAATTATAGTCAATGAACTATTCAAAAGCTGATTAGTATGAATAAACCCACAAAATTCTAGTCAATGAACTAGAATGTTTGCTGACTACTTTGGCTTTTGACTGCAGGGGTATAGTGGCAAAAGTACATTCAAGACTGATACAGCTATACAAGTCATTGTAGTGCGCGCACCATATAAGAAGAGGATTATTTTTAGCAAAGTTTCGTAGACAAAGGGGTAAATAGAAAGGAACGTAGTGTCTGGATACTTTAGGGGGAACCGCAAAAAACAAGCGGCTGAGGAGGTCCGAAGAATCAACTTCTCCAATAATGAGCTTAAGGATGAACAATACCCCCAGTAATATTCTCCGATTTTCCAGAGTGGGTAAGTTAATAAGAAGAAGTCTACTTCTGTATGGAGGAAAGTGTAGACTTGAGTCCCAATTACGGCCGCGCAATGCAAATATCAAAAATTGCTTTTGAACTGACTCAAGACGCTTTATATGCTTTTGAGAAACAGGGGACCAAACGCATGAGCAATACTCGAGTATTGGACGAACCAGCGATGTGTAAAGAACCTTCGTGAGGTACGGATCATCGAACTCTTTAGCCCATCTTTTAACAAATCCAAGTAAACCCAACGCTTTGTTGAGATGAAATATGGATGTTAAAATTCAATTTCGGATCAAAAAGGACACCTAGATCATTTGCAATAGATATACGCTCCAAAGGCGTACCATCTATTACATAAGATTTCAATGCTGGCTTCACTCGGTGAAATGTCATATGCTTACATTTAGAGCAATTTAAAGCTAGTAAATTTGTTGTGCACCAACATTGGAACGAGTCCAAGTCGGCCTGAAGAAGATCCAAGGAACTCAAATCGGTAGGACAGTAAGTGTAGCAAAGTTTTACATCATCCGCATACATTATAGTATGGGAATATAATATTGTCTGAGGCAAGTCATTAATGAAAAAGGGCAAAGAGCAAAGGGCCTAGATGACTTCCCTGGGGTAAGCCGGAGCAAACTCCGAAAAATTGCACTTGAACAGGACTTTTTGGGTCTGGTTAGAAAGATAGCTTTTCAGCCACATTAATAGGTGAAACGGAAAGCACAGTAAATCAAGCTTATGAATAAGCAACTCATTGTTAACGGTATCAAATGCTTTGCTGAAGTTCGTGTAGATGACATCCGTTTGCTTGTTCGCTAAAAATCCTTTCATAACTATAGAGGTGAATACAAGCAAATTTGTAGTGGTTGACCTTTGACGAATAAAACCGTGTTGGCATGGAGACAAAAGACTAGAACACTGATATTGGAGTTGACTGGTAACAATCTGTTCAAAGACTTTAGGAATGACTGAAAGTTTAGCAATACCCCTGTAGTTTTCAACTTTTGACCTACTACCTTTTTTATGCAGGGGTATAATAAAAGACTGTTTCCAAAGTGCCGGGAATGACGCAGATCCCAGAGATAGCTCAAATAATTATACTCAGTTGAGCAGAGCTCACAGAGTATATTAACTTTGATTGGATAACGGTTGGTTGTACAGGTATAAAGGAATCGAGATAGATATATACTTCCATATATCAAAATCATCAGTATCGAAAAAAAATTCGATTGAACCATGTCCGTCCGTCCGTCTGCCCGTTAACACGATAACTTGAGTAAATTTTGAGGTATCTTGATGAAATTTTGTATGTAGGTTCCTGAGCACTCATATCAGATCGCTATTTAAAATGAACGATATCGGACAATAAATAGCCACGCCCACTTTTTCGATATCGAAAATTTCGAAAAATTGAAAAAGTGCGATAATTCATTACCAAATACGGTTTAAGCGATGAAACTTGGTAGGTTAGTTGAACTTATGACGCAGAATAGAAAAATGGTAAAATTTTGGACAATGGGCGGGGCACCGCTTACTTTTAAAAGAAGGTAATTTAGAAGTTTTGCAAGCTGTTATTTTGCAGTCGTTGAAGATATCATGATGAAATTTGGCAGGAACGTTACTCTTATTACTATATGTCTGCTTACTAAAAATTAGCATAATCGGAGAACGACCACGCCCACTTTTTAAAAAATATTTTTTTAATTCAAATTTTAAAAGAAAAGTTAATATCTTTACAGTATATAAGTAAATTATGCCAACATTCAACTCCAGTAATGATATGGTGCAACAAAATACAAAAATAAAAGAAAATTTCAAAATGGGCGTGGATCTGCCCTTTTTCATTTAATTTGTCTAGGAAACTTTTAATGCCATAAGTCGAAAAAAAATTTACCAATCCTTGTGAAATTTGGTAAAGGCTTATATTCTAGGACGATAACTGTTTTCTGTGAAAAAGGGCGAAATCGGTTGAAGCCGCGCCCAGTTTTTATACACAGTCGACCGTCTGTCCTTCCGCTCGGATAACTTGAGCAAAAATCGATATATCTTTACTAAACTGAGTTCACGTACTTATCTGAACTCACTTTGTATTGGTGTAAAAAATGGCCGAAATCCGACTATGACCACGCCCACTTTTTCGATATCGAAAATTACGAAAAATTACAAAAATGCCATAATTATATACCAAATACGAAAAAAGGGATGAAACATGGTAATTGTATTGGTCTATTGACGCAAAATATAACTTTAGAAAAAACTTGGTAAAATGGGTGTGACACCTACCATATTAAGTAGAAGAAAATGAAAAAGTTTTGCAGGGCGAAATCAAAAGCCCTTGGAATCTTGGAAGGAATACTCTTCGTGGTATTACATATATAAATAAATTAGCGGTACCCGAAAGATGAAGATCTGGATCACCCTGGTCCACATTTTGGTCGATATCTCGAAAACGCCTTCACATATACAACTAAGGGCCACTCCCTTTTAAAGCCCTTATTAATACCTTTAATTTGATACCCATATCGTACAAACACATTCTAGAGTCACCCCTGGTCCACGTTTATGGCGATATCTCGAAAAGGCGTCCACATATAGAAGTAAGGCCCACTCCTTTTTAAAATACTCATGAACACCTTTCATTTGATACCCATATCGTACAAAAAAATTCTAGAGTCACCCCTGGCCCACCTTTATGGCGATATCTCGAAGAGGCATCCACCTATGGAACTAGAGCCCACTCCCTTTTAAAATACTCATTATCACCTTTCATTTGATACCCATATCGTACAAACAAATTCTAGAGTCATCCGTGGTCCACCTTTATGGCGATATCTCGAAAAGGTGTTTACCTATAGAACTAAGGCCCACGCTCTTTTAAAATACTCATTAACACCTATCATTTGAAACCCATATCGTACAAACGAATTCTAGAGTCACCCCTGTTTCACCTTTATGGCGATATCTCGAAAAGGCGTCCACCTATAGAACTAAGGCCCATGCTCTTTTAAAATACTCATTAACACCTATCATTTGAAACCCATATCGTACAAACGAATTCTAGAGTCCCCCTGGTCCACGTTTATGGCGATATCCCGAAAAGGCGTCCACCCATAGAACTAAGGCCCACGCCCTCTTAAAATACTCATTAATACCTTTCGTTTGATACCCATATCGAACAAACAAATTCTATAGTCAACCCTGATCCACCTTTATGCCGATATCCTTAATGGCGTCCACATATAGAACTATGGCCCACTTCCTCTTAAAATACTCTTTAATACCTTTCATTTGATGCACATGTCATACAAACACATTCCAGGGTTAAAACACTTATTAACGCCTTTCGTTTGATACCCATATTTTACAAACGCATTCTAGAGTCAACCCTGGTCCAATTTTATAACGATATTCCGAAAAGGCGTCCACCTATAGAACTAAGGCCCACTCCCTTTTAAAATACTCATTAACACCTTTCATTTGATACCCATATCGTACAAACAAATTCTAGAGTCACCCCTGGTCCATCTTTATGGCCATATCTCGAAAAGGCGTCCACATATAGAACTAAGGCCCACGCCCTCTTAAAATACTCATTAATACCTTTCGTTTGATACCCATATCGTACAAACAAATTCTAGAGTCAACCCTGATCCACCTTTATGGCGATATCCTTAATGGCGTCCACCTATAGAACTATGGCCCACTCCCTCTTAAAATACTCTTTAATACCTTTCATTTGATACACATGTCATACAAACAAATTCCAGGGTTACCCTCGGTTCATTTTCCTACATGGTTATTTTCACTTATGTTGCCACCATAGCTCTCAACTGAGTATTTAATGTTCGGTTACACCCGAACTTAACCTTCCTTACTTGTTTTAAAATAGGCTCATACATGTTTTCGGCGCAGTACCTAAGCACGCAACTAGGATCACCGTCCGGTCCCGGAGAAAAGGTGGGCTTCAAAGATTGAAGACTCTGAAGAACAATATTACCATCAATAGCAGGATTCCTAATGTAATTCGAGCTATCTAAGCGATAGGGATATTGACTGGAATGAAAACAACTAGATGAATACGTGGACTTAAAGAAAATAATTCAGCAACGTCGTCATCAGTACAAGCTTTTTTACCTCCAAAAGTTAATGAGGAAGGATACCCAGAAGTTTTCCGCTTTGAATTTACGAAACTGTAAAACTTTTTTGGATTTCTAAAAATTGGGCTTTACAACAACTCAAGTAATTTTTATAACAAAGCTGATTAAGACGGTGAAATTTAGAACGAGCTATTAGATATTTAGAGAGGTCTGCAGATGCTCCAGATTTCTTGAATCTCTTATAAAGCCTAGATTTAATGTTATTAAGTCTGATAAGTTGCCTTGAAAGCCAAGGGGGTTTATTCGAACATAGGGTATAGCGAGTAGGAATGCAGGTATCAAAGAAGCCATCAAGTGTACTGTAAAATACAGAAAAATTTCAGTTTCATGTGTGTCTACAGGCTACACTCGGTCGCTGTTCAGACATTTTTGGATGAGTTTTCAAATCTTCTTTGCAGTGAAAATTCTGGTAACTTTTTTATTCTAGGTGACCTTAATTTAGATATCCTCAACCTAAATCCTATAACTGATAGCTACTTAATGCTTATGACTAATCATGGGCTAACATCCTTTTTAAATGAACCTACTCGTAGTGTTTCTGGGAGCTGTCTCGACCATGTATTTGTTCGCAGCAGCAGTTATATATTTAATATTGTTACTGGTATAAATCTCAATCTCAACATTACAGACCATTCTATGACAGGCTTAGTAATAAAAATTACACGCAAAAAAAAAAAAACCCGAATAGCAGTAATGCTAATTCTAAGTTCACCAGGATTAATTTCGGTTCCCTCAACCAAAGCCTACGGTTTGAGTCCTGGGACTTAGTTTATGCTGAAGATAACGTTTCTGTTGCATACCAAATCTTCTTAAATATCTTTATTAGCCATATACTGGCAGCAAGCTTTTCTTTCACTCCACCTAGGTCCGAAATAAAGTTGAAGCCTTGGATCAGCAAGCGGTTGGTTAAAACCATCCGCCTTAAAAATAAGCTTGGGAGAAAGTGCGCTCAATATTCGTCCAATACGAGGATTCGTAATCGGTGTAGAGGGTTATGTAAAAAGTTAAGGAAAGAAGTCCGTTTTGAACGCGACAGTTTCTATAGAAACGAGTTCAGAGCATCGCATGGGAACCCAAAGAAGGAATGGAAGGTAATAAACAATATTTTTAATCGGGGTTCTAAATCAGTCGACTCATCAATTGTTTTATTACAAAGTGGTGTAAACATTTCTGATCCCAATATTGTAGCAAATCTCTTTAACTGTCACTTTTCTTCAATCGGTCTAACTCACACAATTGCAGGCCCATGCGAGACTTCGATGATTAACCCTATATTTTCGACCTCAGGTAGCAGTTTTTACTTTGTACCTTTTACCGGCGCTGAAATATTAAAGGCAGTTAATTCTTTAGATAACTCCAGATCTTGTGGCTCTGATGGAATTTCCAATCAGGTTTTGAAAAATGTCGCTTTAAATTTAGTCGATATTTTAGTTTATATGTTTAACAAAAGCATCTTTTCTGGAATTTTTCCTACTAACTTGAAATGTGCTGTAGTCATTCCCTTATTTAAAAAGGGTGACAAAAAAGATATAAACAATTACCGACCAATTTCTTTACTCTCTTCCATCTAGAAAACTTTTGAAAAGCTTGTTAAACGTAGAGTTCTCGAATTTCTTAACAAGAAAAATTTTTTCAGCCCGATGCAATTTGGTTTTCGATGCGGACGTTCCACAGAAGATGTCCTCTTGAATTTTTGTTCCTTTATATATAGCGAGTTAGACAAAAAAAGAACTATGCTGGCCTATTCGTAGATATCACGAAAGCATTTGATATGGTAGATCACCAAATCTTGTTAAATAAATAACATTGCGTGGGCTTTCGTGGTATTATGTATAACTGGTTGAAATATTACTTATCAGGAAGAGAGCAAAAAGTTAAGGTTGGCAGTTGTTTCAGTGATTCTGTTACTATTAACCTGGGAGTACCCCAAGGTTCTGTCTTAGGTCCGACATTGTTCTTGGTTAATTTGAATTCCATATTTTCCTTGCCCATTTTTGGGAAGGTTACCGCGTTTGCAGATGACCTTGCTATAGCCTATAGTTCAACGAACTATCTAGATTTGGTAGCAGGTTTCAACTATGATGTTCATCTGTTGAGAGTGTGGTTTGCTACACATAAAATGATTGTCAGCAGGAAAACACAGATGATGTATTTCGATTTACATTTAAAAATCTCTCCCGATATTGATAATATATTCCACGCCACTGACTGCGAACATTTTGCTGTAAACAATTTGTTGTGCTCTGGAACGTGGTATAATTCTGAAACAACTTGTAGCGACAAGTGTTTTCCAATTGAAAGAGTTAAAGTCTTCCAATATCTGGGAGTTTCTGTGGACCAATCCTTAAGTTGGTCAACACATATTTCTCGCCTGAAGTCCTACATGCGATCCACAGTTCGCTATTTTTATAGTCTGAGGAAGATATGTTCAAACGCAACGCTTAGAACAATCTACTACGCGTTGGTTCACTCAAGGCTTCAATATGGCATATGCTGCTGGGGGGGTGCTTCTCACAATAATATCCAGCAACTTCTTATTACTCAAACTACTTTTCATAAGGAAGATATACAACGTAAACCGTTTTCACCACAGCATGGAGTTATTCAGGGAAATGAAAATTCTTCCGGTAAAACACATGTACTATTATAAAACGTTAAAAATATATTTTACTCGCTGTGGGTATTTACACAGCCTCTTCTCTGATAATTATAACTTGAGGCAAAACTCACTGGTACTTGTTGGTGTTCCCACTTCTCGTACTACTTATTTTAATAACTTCTTTACTATCGTTTCTTGTAAAGTCTTCAATAAGATACCTGCGACTATGCGTGTCATTAGGAATTTGCGAGAATTTAAAAAAAATGTTAAATAATTTTTATTAGAGCTGTCACACGACGATATCAAAACTTTGCTGAACCCTGTCACTTATTGAACTGAAACCAAAATTGTTATTTTTAATGTTTTATTATTTTCATTATTTAACTCATTGAACTTATGGATTATCTTTACCTTCACCCCACACATATCGTACATGTTCATTTATCTTAATTTGTGACGGCATTCATCACTAAAATTGCATACCATTTTACTGAATGCCTTACCTTTCTTTCATTTATTAATAATTTTTTAAGTTAAGTTCCTATTGTATACATATATGTAAAAGGCTTATTGAAAGAATGAATAAATCTAATCTAATCTAAGATAGCCGAATCGACATCAGTGCAAGCATAGAGATCCGACCAATCATGGGAAGCCAACAGATCATTGAGCATAATGAAATTCGCTTTGTAGAAGCATCTAGATCGGGGACGAGACTGTACTTGAATCCTACGGGGTAGGCTGATATCAAGTGATATCTCTAGCGTAGGGTAAAGAGGGTCTTATGGAAGGGATAAAGGTGGTATTTGCGTAAGGGCAGTACCCATCGAGCCATCCACAAATACTAAATCCAGCATTTTATTTCCACTATTTGGAACATTGTTAATCTGTAAAAGAGATGAGTCTAACAAGCAATTGAGAAACTCATGTTGAGCAGTGGGAGTTAAAAAGTTTGAATCACTTATATTAACCCAACTAACTGTTGGCAAGTTAAAGTCACCAACAACAACAAGTCGATCGTTATCTCCCAACTGCGAATGCAAATCGCAGATGGCCGAGCTATGACTAGCATAAACATCCATATCCGAACGAGGTGGTATATACGAACAGCAAACAATTACGCTATAGCTACCGAATGAAAGCCTAACTGCTATGAATTCGATATGAGAAATATTTCCCAGCGAAATCAACTCAGATGATAGGTTAGATTCAACAGCAATAAGGACACCTCCCGCTCTAGGGATGCGATCACGCCGATAAACAGCATATTTATTTGAAAAAACCTCAGAATTGTAATTATCAGGATTTAGCCAGGTCTCCGTAAAAGCTACAACTTGTGCAGAAAAGTTGAAAAAATTAAGGAAGAATGGAACAAGTTTTGATCGTAAACCACGAACATTTTGTTAATTAATGAGAAGACGGGAAAGATCAGCAATTATCTTTGTGTTGTTATTACTGTGTTCGTCATACCGTTTTTTGGCTGTAATAAAACAGGTTCGGCCCTCGCCTTTCTCGTGGACAAGTGAACCACAGTATGCTTAGGCCAAAAAGAGGAATCAAGTACCTTATCGAAATATTCATCTGAAAGGGATATTTTAAATGAGGAGATGTCTCTCTCATATTTAAAGTTAAATTTATACACATTGATGTTACTAGTGGGTGCAACACCAAGTTTAGAGCAAACGTAATGAGCAATATCATTTTCAGTATGCGAGGCGTGTAATCCGGACACAAGTACAGCCCTACGAGGTGGCACGGCAATCACCTGCAAAGGAGTAGCGGTTAGCGCACCAGAGAGCTGGGAAGGTGCGGCCGTTATAGAAAAGTTGACAGAAAACGAATTGCTTGACCTAGCGTTGGTTATCGAGCTCGTCAAGGAAGTACTATTTTTTTCAGGTACACTTGTATCGCTATCAACAACCCCAGTATCGATAACTGTTATTTTTGGAGCTAAAGATACCGGTGGAGGTGTAGGATGAATTGGGGAGTCCAGCGAAATCAACATTTGTGGCGTAGAACAAACAGCCGCAAAGGTACCACTATTAGTTCGTGCAGCGTTTAATTTGCCAGAGATCGTCTCACTGGAAGTTTCGACACAACCTTGTGGAAATTCTTGTGGATATTCCTGAGCAGCATTGTTCATAACGTCTTTGGTAAGCCTGTTCGTATCAGTCAACGCGGTTGAAGGGACATTCGTAGGAGGACAGCTATGCCCCTGACTCGAAGACAAGTTGGAGTCATTGTTGGGCATACATTTCTTACGTTTTGGGGATTCAGATATCACTTTCAATTTTTTAAAGTGAGTCTCCATCGTTTTGAATCTTTCGTTAAGGTCACGAAACCCAATAAAAATGTTGTTGAACTCTTTCTGAGTTTGCCTCATAAAAGCTCGCATGTCATTTTCTACGGAACGACAATCATGACATGTCCAGTTCAGTCCAATTTTGCTGGATATTAGGTCAACCACCCGACCACCTATGTGAGAGAAACCGGCACAGATAACATGAGCCGTATTATCACAGAGCCAACAACAAACATAGGTATCACCACGGGAAATTTTCTCTTGATTGGTGCACTTCTTGACACAGCAATCCAACATAATTGCAAAGTTAAACAAACCCAAAAGAAAAATAGGCAAAAGAAACTATAAGTATAGGATAAATTGAACAGCTGTTCAAAAAATATAGGCGAGAGTTATTTTGGAGCACTGGATGCAAATCGCAAGATAGCGTATAGCTAGCAGCGAACACAACAGAAAGCAAAAAGGGCACACAATGACTTGCTAATAGCAGCTACCAACAAGAAGGTATGCAGTTATCACAAATTTTTGTGAAAATCTATGATATATGAACACACATACTTAATGTTTAAATTGCACAAGAAGCCACTATGTATATTGCACTGTGTAAAGATTTAATACGAAATTAAACTTATAAACTGTTTTCTATTATATTAATGAATATTTATAAAAGATAAAACTTGTTTACAAAGTAAAAAGAATAACAATTCGAAGAGCGATCAAAAACACGTCCGCGCACGGCAAGGTTACCAGATCAATGATCGTTATCAATGGTAGTCGTCAATCTCAGAACCGATGCTATTATTTGGAATGGACCTGCAAAATCTACTCCTGTTGTGGAAAAGGGGAGTGAAAAATTGCAGCGCTCAGGTGGTAGCGGTGCCATTATTTTCATGCGCGTTTTCTGGTTGAAAAGCGTGCACGATTTGCATTGAAAAATGCATTTCTTTATAAGAGGCTTTAGTTTTGGTACGTAGTACTCTTGCCTTCTTCTTTGTGACATCGATGTCATCAGCATACGCTAGTAGTTGCACGCTTTTATAAAATACTAGCTTTACCCGGCGTACATTGTAACACCCAAGATCGAATGAATGCTGAGTTATTTTTTCTGTTTTGTTTGTTCATAATTTAGTTTATTGGTCTATAAATTGAATTGAATTTTGTTCGCATATTTTGCGAAATTTTCGTATAAAACATCTTATTATTGTATCTTATTTTAGTGCAAGTGGGTACACAATATTTTTGGTTTTTTCGTTCGGTGCAAAGATAAACAAATTTTTTGGTGTTCCAACTCTAGAGCAAGCGACATATAGCTGGCCATGGGAAAAGCACGGGCTCTCTAAATTTAATTTGACCGGAATGAAAACCACTGGAAGAATAGATGATGGTTTACTGTTTCCCACTATTCGTTCTGTTGGCGGTTATCTATTTTTGTACGTCCTCTGTGTGTGAGTTGGGTTTAGCCATACTTTCTTTGCCTAAAATCCTTCGCTCCACAAGCAAGAAAAAGCTGTATACGCAAAACCTTGCATTACAGTGAAATGAGCTTTTGGCTTAATCATGCCATGCAACCATACCAAATTAAGGGAAGTGTGCTCAGCGATCACGTTAAGAGTTTTGCGGCACTTCTCCACTGTCCCGAACTTACATGCGACCGATCAAAGCGCATTTAGTGCAACCTGCCTGTCAGAGTAAATAAAAATTTGGTTGTAGCCGTGAGCAGCCTTTCTCAGTTGACCAACGGCCTCGTTAATAGCAGCCACCTCCTCCTGAAAGACACTGCAATGATCGGGTATGCTAATGGATAGGTTCCACCTTAGTTGGGATGCAAAGACACCTCTACCCACCTTATTATCGTCAGAATATATCTAGCCTATTTCTAAATCCCTGTCAGGGATAACAACCTCGCACTTCATAACGAAAAAGACAGTCGGAGCACAATAGTCCGACGAAGGCGCATCAAGTTTCTTAAGGATGGCTGCATGGCCATCCACATTTTCTCTCCACCCGGATCACTCTCGCAGCACTCTTGGCCATTAAATCTATTTGCAACATATTAAAAAGAGTGTCCAGTGTCTTCGCAGGGGTGGTGCGCAGAGCACCCCCAAGTATGCTAGAGCACTTCTTTGTACCTTCTGGAATATCGGTAATTTTGATTTAGTATCAAAGCTCGTCTACCAAAAAAAGTGCTCCATGTAAAATGGATTGGTCTAACCACAGTAGTGTAGAGCCACAGGGTAATATCCGGTGATAGTCCCCATCTTCCTACAACAGCTCCCCTACAGCTAAGCGTTTTCTTTCCAGGATAGTTTCCTGTCCAAAATTATTCATAGGTTAGGTTGGGTTGAACTGGCCGGAATTTGTTTGGCGACCAAACGGAAGGACCCCAATCAGGTGCCACGACATATGTTATAGAATAACTCCGACCTCTGGGTAATTACTAGCAGTTTTCTAGGACCCAGCTTAATTGCTGGCTCGAGATCTGACAATCCTGCCGCCCCTAATAGCTGGAGCCTTGACCTGGCGAGCGCAGGACACGAACACAGAATGTGCTCAACCGTTTCTTCCTGCAGCTCACACTTCCTATACTTGCTGTTACTGATGAGGCCTAACTTATAAGCATGTGACGGCAGATGGCAGTGTCCAGACAGTATGCCCATCGTGAGCATTAAATCTTCTCTCATCAAAGATATTAACCACTTTTTGGGTCTTATATCGTAGGCTTTGCACATGGTCTTAAAAATTTTGTACTCCGCTCTTTTTTCTACGCCTTTCCTGCTTGATAGACCATATGCAACTCCTGTCTCCTTTTGATTTCTCGCAAATGGATTAGGACGTTTTTCGTTGTCGCAGCTAGTGTTGCACCCTGTTTTGCCAACTTATCTGCCTTTTCGTTACCTTCTATCCCCTTATGACAGGGAATCCAATAAAGATATATGGTCCGGCCTGAGCGAAGTTTTTCCAATACTTCTTTGCATTCCAGAACACTTCTTGGTGAAGTACTGTGTGAGATTATTGCCTTAATCGCAGCCTGACTATCAGTATATACATGACGCGACTGCAGCGTAAGCATGCTTCCTCCAGAATTTCTGCTGCTTTCTTCATTGCTATAATTTCCACCTGAAAAATGCCGCAGTAATCTGGCAGCCTGTATGATCTACTTATTTCTTGTATTTTCTGCCATTTATGCACCCTTGCACCAACCCTCCGGCTCAATTGTGGCCCCAAGATCGCTTTCGAAGCTCAGGCATGGGACCATGTATTCTGTTTGACCGATATTAGATGGATATATACTGCTGTGGCCATAACGCCTGCACTCAAGCTGCTCCGAGGCTTTAAGCGTTGTTGCGATATATTTTGGCCGTTAGGTCCGCAGGCGGGATGTGTAGAATGGCATGCAATGCTGCTGTCCGGGTAGTCTTTAATGCTCCCGTTATGTTAATCATGGACACTCTGCATACCCTCTCAAGTTTTTTGGGATACGTACTTTGTTGTGTGGCTGTCTACCAAACAAGAACACTATAGTAAAGTATGGGCTTTACAATTGCCGCAAATACCCGATGAGAGAGTTTGGATGATAGGCTCCACGTGCACCCTCTTGCATGCATATAGTGCCACGGATGCTTTCTTCGCTCTCTCTTCCACATGGAGTTTCCACTGCAACTTACTATCTAGTATAACTCATCGATACTTTGTGCTATATTTTTCTTGCAGGGCTACCCCTCCAAGCTTAGGCTTAGTCCAAATAGGGACCTCATACTTCCTATAAAATAATAGTAGATAAGGATTTTCCGCGTTAGAGGTTAACCCGAGTCCAGATGCCCAGGCACAAACATCCCTGATACATTAGAGAGCTGATTGTTGTTAGGCATTCTACCGCTTATGATGCATATGCCGTAAGTTTGACTGGTCCTCCGTCGAACGGCCTAAGCAATTGGTTTATATCTAGCGTCCACAGAATTGGTGATAAAACCACACCCTCCTGCGTTCCTCTCTTTACAGATTTTGTTCCTTGTACAGACCCGATTGTGATTTGATCAATGGAGCCGATCGAATTTGTTAAAGCTGGATGAACTTCAACCGAGTTGGGACTGTATGATTCCCCTTTTCGAGACATTCCAGGGATGTTACAGGGTCTTCTCTATATTCATAGCCACCCTATGCAATTCAATATCGACTCATTTGCCTTTGGTGTAAGCATGTTGTGCTGAAGAGAACAATTCCTTGTTCATTTTTGATTTTATACACTCATCTATAAATCTCTCTATGATTTTGAGTAGAAAAGATGTCAATCTTTGTCCTGTAGTCTTTCGGGTCCATACGACTGGCTTTTCCCGCTTGCGGGACGTGGGCCAGCTTTATGCAATCCCCAACGATTATTCTTGGCCATTCTATAATCGTTCCACCGGTCATCTGCAGCATAGCAGGGAATATCCCGTCTGGGCCCGGTGATTTGAACATAGCAAACGTTTTTATTGCCCATTAAATTTTAGTCTTTGCCAGCAATCCTGGTACCTCTCGCTCCGTATTAGGACTCTTCACATAACTCTTCTACATAACTCTTTCGCATCGTCTCCTGATGGGAAGTGTATGTTAATTAGTACCTCAAGGGGCTCTTCAATACTGTGGGACCATTCCCCGTCGTCCTTTCTTATCAGTCCCTGGACTGTATCTCCTTTAGATAGCACTGTCTTCAGTCTCGCAGTTTCGCTGTAGAATTCTATGTCGGCAGAGAAATTTTTCCATGAAGCACAATTTGGCCTGTTGATTTCACGTTTATAGACCCTCAACAGATTTCTGTGTTGGTCCCAGCACTCCTCGCCTTCCGCAACTTTTGACAGCTTAAAAATCTTTTTTACCTGCCCTCTAAGAAGACACAACTCCTTGCTCCTCCATGGTGGCTTTGCTTTCCCTTTGTTTGATTGTCAGCTCCTTTGATAGTTAGTTGTTGCACTCCTCCAAATCCTCTACGGTGACAACCTCTTTAGGCTGACCCAGTCTTCCTAAAACACATTTCTGAAATTTGTACCAGTTCGTTACCGCGCCTATGAAAAGCCGTCCTCTGCACCCTTCTTTATCCACCAGCCTTTTGAGCTCCTACGGTGGGGCTTCCACGTCATGGGTCATGTAGCAGGATGCCAGGATAAGTTCTTCTTTCCCTCTATTGCGACTACCGCTATGTCTTCGGTGTTGAAGTTAGATAGCATGGATAGGTGTTTCCTTATCATGACTGCATGTGCTGCGCGGTACTGCGACAGAGCTCTCTTACTTCCTCTGCTCCGTACCCTTTTCCACTCTACTTCTCCGTTTTCATTTGTATGCTTTTCCAGCACGGAGTTCATTGAATCGCCCCTACTCTCGCCTTCCATTGCGAGTTGTTGCTAACATTTTGAATATTTCAGTATTTTATGTTTTTTTACTAAACATTGTCAAAAGCAAAATCTATCTTTGCTACACTTCTGGTCTGAAATTAATCTTTTTGTGACATTTCGCGGAAACTAAGCAGCATGGCGGAACTATACAACGTTGCAACACGGGACAACTGATCTGTCCTTTTTTTATTTGAATTGGTACATCAACTTCCGGCGCAGTACGATTTTGATATTAGTCCATGCCACTCTACTGTGCTGGAGGTTTATCTGTAAGACTCACAGCGCCATTGAGCTGTTTGTCTCCCTCCAAATTATCCGCCACTGCGCTCACGCAATGAATGTTTTCCGCTATTTTCCGAGTCTGAAGGTCCATTTCTCCCCCCCCCCCCCCCCCCCTGTTGGAAGCGTCTTTGTTACACTCGCAGCATCTTTGAGCTGTTTGTCCACTTCCAATACATCCGTCTCTACGCTTATACCCTTTTCTTTTCCTGCTACTTCCAGGTCCTCGTGGTCCTTTTCCACCTCTCCTGCTTTTAGCATGTTTTGGTTTTTCTTAAGTTTCTCAGCACCACTGATTTGCTCGTGCACCTCTGCCACTGCGCATTTGCCGCTACCTTCAGGTTCTTGAGGTCCTTTTACACCTCCCCTGCTTTTAGCGTATTGGGGTTATTGTCTTGAGGACTCTTCTTTTTAAGGCGCATAAAAATACTACCTGCGCCTTAGGACATTTTCCCAAGCTGTGAGTGCAACTGATCCTCCGTTTCCTTATTAATTTGGAGGATGTAGTAATGGCCCCTCTCCATGGGCGGGACACGTAGAGTACCTTCCAATCCCGTGTTGGTATGTTCGGGTCCTCCCGATGCAGCCTGTTAAGTGTGTCTTCCGCCTCCACCACTCGGTGTATCCAAACCTTTTCCTTTGGTATCGTGGGAATCAGTGATCTATCCACCACCTTCAACCTTGCGCCTTCTTATTTTTGAAGGTCTGAAAAAACTCTCTGCTGCCATTTTAAAGTCGCGTTATTGGTGCAGGTTATCAGTTTAACCCCATTATGCCATCCAGCAGTTGCGAAGGCTGGTAGCGGTCTTTTCGGTTCATCATGCATTATTTTGGTAATGATACTGATCAGCTCCCCTTCTACGGATATCCACCTTTCGGTTGACATCTGTCCATTGGGGACTCTGCAGTCTAGTAGTGCCACAGTCAGGGACATCTTCGCAACTTCGCTCATCTTCTTCTCGGGAGAAACCGAAGTCCCAGCGTTAGCTTCCTTTAGTATCATCGAGTAAGCTGGAGTCTGTTTGTTATCTCCCTTTAGCTTATTAACATTTGTGTCCTTGCTTCTCAAGCCATTATTGCCTTCCTATTCCTGTATTACAGCTTTTGAAATACATGGTTTTGCAGTACTTATATTTACCTCTTCTTCGATCCGCTTTGCAGATTTTGAGGTTTGGTTTCTGTCATTCCGGCTGGTAAAAAAATATACTCCTAGGTATTTGGCATATTTCCTCAGCGTCAGGGTAGTACCCGTTAGCACCGGCAGCTGCAACGGAGGTATCTTATATTTCCTAGTGAACAGAACAAGTTCATTTTTTGGATGAATTGGCCAATAGATCTAACTCCTTGTACAGTTCTCCAGCAGTCTCGGCTTAGTTTGCATTAGATCTTCCCGCTAACTAACAGCGCCAGGTCATCTGCATATGCGATTACCTTGCTGCAATCGTCTTCTCAAGAAGAAACAAGAGTTCATTAGGTGTGGCAACCCATAGAAGAGGAGAAAGTACCCAACCCTCTGGGGTGCCTCTCCGTATGTGTTTGACCCCCGTTGAACCGCCTGGTCGGCATGAATATTTCTTTCCAACAGTAATTGCTGAAAGAGTTTCACTAGCCCCGAATCGACCCCAAGCCGATTACTGCATCAGTTATCGCAGAGGGCGTAACGTTGTTGAAAGCTCTCTCAATGTCGAGAAAAGCTACGAGTGTGAAGCCTTTGTACACCAAGGATTTATCGATCCGGGGAACAACCCCATGAAATGATGTCCCCGTTCACTTACGTTTCATATTGGAATGTGGATAACTTTGGCTCTAAGGACTCCCTTAGTGTAGAGTCATTAACCTCTCGAGTGTCTCCAACTGGAAGGCTAAAATTAGGTAAAATAAAGCAAAAATAAAACAAAATATACCATAAAATAATACTTATTAAAAACTAATACAAAAAATAAAATAAATTGAAAGCAGGGGTCGAGGGCGAAGCAGATAAGGAAAATGCTTTCGAGTGCCTCAGAAAGCTTATAACGGAAATGAATGAGGATGTAGGAAGTGGGAGCCTAACATAAACCAAAAACTTCGGGATTTGGTCAAGGCTATTGCTATGTGCCTCTGAAAGCTTATAAAGGAAATGAAGGAGGTTGTAGGATGTGGGAGACCCACCATAAACCAAAACCTTCAGGATTTGGTCAAGGCTATTGCGGTCTCCTACGAGCAAGCCACAGATGCACTCAAGAAGAAGAATAAGTCTTGCTGGATAGTGAACCAGTCACATAACTACCCCATCTTTGGCACAAAGCGTGCAAAAGAAAAGTGCAAAACGACGCCGTGAGTGCGTATCCGCGGGTACGCCATCGCCACGGGTGCGGCTAAAGAAGAAGAACACACAAAAGGCCTCAGGTCATGAAGAATGCACCAAAGAAGGAAGTAGCAGAAGAGAGGGGCTTGGCGACTGTTAAAACGCAAAAGCGCACAAAGCAGAGACCAGCCCGCAACGATGCAATCTTGATCAATAGCTCAGACGATTGCTCATACGCAAATATCCTTAAAGTCGTCAAAATGAAGTCATTAAAGAAAAGATATGAACACAATGGCTCGCAAGATCCGCAAGACTCCTAAAGGAGAACTCTTCCGACACAGTAGGCAGTTCGACAATGACACTACTTGAAGCAGCTGTAGGGCAATCTCTCAGGGAAAGCCGATTTCAAGTCCTTAGAGAAGGAGTCTCTGTGTGAAATACGCGATATAGACGATATAACGACGCATGGTGGGTTATTTGATCAATCTAGCTGGCCAAAAGTCGATTTTTCAAAATATTCCAATTTTTTTTTTTTTTAATATACTCCGTGCGTTCCTAGATGTCACTGAATAGTATACATACCCGAAAACCCATCTGCAACGCCAACGGAGCTAACCGCGTACATCTAAAGTTGCATAAAAATTGTGTGCAGTTCGATGTATTTTTGGATTAAAAGCAATATACCCTTCTAACCTAAATATTTGTTCATTTATTTAGCCTTAATCAAATATAGTTACATTTTATTTAGGACAATTTACCTGCCGCAATAAGAAGAGTTGAATTTACAAAACCGCAAATTTACTGAGGCCTCCCTGTAGTCGCCGTGGAGGGCGCAGCCTCCAAACCGATGCCTTCTTGATGAACTTACAGGAAAATGTTCAGCTAGGAGGGAATCACCGCCATTCTTCTTCAAATCAAAACACGCAAATATATATATATATATATACTTACACTAAACTTTATTAAAAAACAACACTTTTCCGAAGCACGTCTGAACTGGTTAAGTGTAAAATTCTTTTGTCTCTATGCATTTCCTTTGTGACGTGGGCTGCAGTTGCATTGACATGTGCGTTTCCAACTGCCGCGGCCTGCACTTAAGCTCCACGCACATAGACTAGCTTATATTATTATCCTTACATTCATCCTTTCTTTGAAAAGAAGAATTCAGCAATTTAATCGATCACAATTGCCATATTCTTCTTAGCATATACATTCATTTATTTATTTATTTCGTTCGAATGAACGAAAATATTAGTTGCACCTTCCTTTTTTGAGATTCGTTCATTCGAAGCAATTTCACAATTTGTACAGTTACAATAATACCTATTTTGGACTTTTAAACTCCCTAACATTACATTTGTATTTACTTATTTCTTTTGTTTTATGTTTTCATATAACACAGTTCAATTATGAAATTTTTTTTGCGATGTATTAGCAAAAGTATACATATATATATATATATATATATATATATATATATATATAAAAAAGGGTTGATTAGAATTCCATATAGATTTTTGTTATTTTTATTTTTGCCTTAATGACTGTTTGTATTTTTTGTTCTTTGTTCTGCCTTATTGGCTGTTTGTAAAATATTTTATGTACATAATGAACTAAATATAAGCTAATAGTCATTGATTAACTTTATTATATTTTTGTGTACAGTTCTTTGGTAATTCAAAATTTCTTTTTTATAGATTTTGTATACTAAATCATACATACATTTGCTGTTTGCTTCATTTACTTAAATTAAGTATGGTTTTACAGTATGATATAATTTTGTTCAAATTTACTAAAATTTTATTTTTTTTTGGCTTTCTCAAAATGAAATTGGGTACAACTGAATTTATTTATCCAAGTACTCCTCTTATGCAGTTTTTATGTACCGTTTTGTATTTTTTGCTTTCATTATCAAAAATGGTTACTAAGTAGGGTCCCTGATATATGTTTTTATTTTTTTCACGCGGTTATTTTTGAACTAAAACCATATCGTTTATATTTATTATTATGGGTTGTGCGTTTTTGTCGTATGTATTTTTGTTTCTTGTTTTGTTTTTCTACTAATTCTTTTGCCAGGGCGTGGCATTTTTGCATCCCGTACCTTACTTCTTTTGAATTGTTTTCGATATTATAAATTGATTCGATTGCTTCGTTCTTCAATTCAGATGGCACAATGGTCTTTTTGCCGAAAACTAGTTAAAAAGGAGTAAGTATATTATCGAATACCGTATTTGGCGTTGTGTTATGCCAAAACGTAAAATATTTCAGATATGTATCCCAATCATCAAAAGAATCATTTAAGTACTCACGTAGGTACTCGTAAAAACTCTATGGTTTCGTTCGACGGTTCCTACGGTTTGATGATGGTATGGTGTAGAAAAGTTATGATTGATATTTAGAAAGCTGGTTAAATTTGCAAAAATTTCATTTTTAAATTCAGTACCTAAATCTGATTTAATAGATTTCATAGAACCGTATATTAAAATAAAGCTTTCGAATATGGCTGAAGCTATGGTTTTTGCACTTTTATCCGGTATTGATATTGTAACCAAGTATTTTGTCAGATGGCAAATTATGATAAGTGCGAACTTATTACCATATCTCGATTCTGAAAATGGGCCTATTGTATCAATTACAACGATGTCAAAAGGTTTGTTAGGAGTAGGAGTTAGAACCAGTTTTTCTTTATTTCCTATTTTGACTTTGTTCAAAAGACATTTTTCGCATTTCCTAACATAACTAGCTATGTCTTTTGTCATGTTTTTCCAGTAAAATTTGTTTCGAAATTTGGCTTATAGTTTTTTCGTTCCACAGTGACCTCCAGTGATGTGATCATTGTGATAAATTTCTAATAATTTTGATGCTTGTTCCTGATCAGGGATTGTTTCAATTGGATCCATTAAAGTAATTTTTAAAAATTGTAAAAGTTTATTTCCTCTGTCTTTAAAATTTGCAATTGTAATGTATTTGAAAATTAAATCGTTTTTGGCAATTATATTTCCTTAAAATTAAGTTTTCCGCTTCTTTTTCTAGCCTCGAAGGTAAAGGATCGAAATTCTTTATTTCGTTAGAAAATTCAAAATAGAGTAAAATTGTTCTTTTATGCTTAATATGCGCGCAAATTCTTAAAAATTCTTTACTGTTTTTATCATGAAATATTTCGGTTCTAATACAAGGAATTTTTTTTGAAAAGTTATGAGTGAATTTATCATAAACGTTTAATGTTTGTATATTTTCACATAAGTCTATATTTTCGACAGTTGTCTTTTTTCTTACTCATAGCCCTAGTCTGAACTGCAATTATATTTTTGGTCGATTCTTTTATTTCGCCAATGGTGACACGAGAAAGTGCATCAGCTCCTACGTTTGATTTTCCCTTAATGTCCTCTATTGTATAATTGTATTCTGCCAACTCAAGTCTAATTCTAGAATGTTTTGAAGATGGGTCTTTCATAGTAAATAAATAGACTAAAGGCCTGTGGTCTGATTTTACAATAAAGTGATTTCCATATACGTACGGTCTGAATTGTTTAATAGCAAAATAAATGGCTAATAATTCCAACTCAATGATAACTTTCTTTTGTTCTGCATCATTAAACGATTTTGACGCATAACATATGGGTAAATCGCTGCCTTGGTGTTCTTGGCTGAGTATTGCTCCACACCCCGTTCTAGAATCGTCTACTGTAATGGTAAATTGTTTGGAAATATCTGGGTGATTTAATATCTTTGGTGACATTAGGGATGCTCTTAGTGCATCAAAAGCCTTATCACATGTATTGCCCCAGTTAAATTCTACTCTTTTTCTATTAAGTCTATTCAGAGGCGTTGCCAGCGATGCAAAGTGTGGAATAAAGCGTCTGTAGTAGTTAGCAAAACCAACAAACCGTATTACAGCGTCTTTGTCTGTTGGTTTAGTATAGTTACGAATGGCGTCTATTTTCGAATCGTCTGGTGACAGACCTTCAGCTGATAATTTGTGTCCTCGGAATGTTACATCCGATCTTAGAAAATTACATTTATTCGGATTGAGTTTAAGGTTGAATGATCTACAAGTATGGAATACTTAACAAATTTTTAACGTGATGAGATTCGCTACAGCCGATGACTATGATGACATCTACATAAAGAAAAGCTACGTTATGTGGTATTTCTGAAAATGCGATGGTCATCATCCTAGAAAACGAATTTGGTGCAGTGTTCAAACCAAATGGTAATACTTTCCATCGATACGCTCCGCGATCAGTAGAAAATGAGTTTATATCGCGTGAATCTACATGTAATGGTATTTGGTGAAATCCAGAAAAGAGGTCTAAGGTTGAGAAAAATTTTACTCTGCCAAGATTGTCTAAAATATCATCGATTCGTGCTAATGGGAATTTATCTGCTATTAGCTTCTTGCTAACTGCACGAAAATCAACACACATTCCGCACGCTTTTTTCCCATTAATTTTCTTTTTAGGAACTAGGATAAGAGAACTGTTGTAAGTAGTTAGTAATTTTGTGAATTTTTTGTTAATTTCTTCCCGCTGAGAATAGGGTAGACGATAGTTCTTTATATACACTGGTTCGTTGTCAGTTACCCGTAATTTCGTAAGGCGCGAATATGTCAGCATATTGTATGCAGAGATCTAAAAGTTCAGATGGTGCATTTTTGGGAATTTGGTTTTTTAAAATTGAAGTTATTTCATTAATTCGTTTCTCATCTGACTTAGTTTTGGCGATTACATAGACGTGATAATTTCATAGGTTTTCTTTTTTAATAAAACTTTTATGTACGAATTCTACACCACTTGTGTTATTGATTAATTTTATGACTGGGTTATTGGAGTTTGTAACGCATCTTGCGCTAAAAACGCCTTTTCGTATTTCTTGAGATTGAACGAAGAGTGGGGTTGTTGAGTGAGCTAAGACGAAAATTCAAAAAACTTCGCATCTTGGTGGTATAATACATATATCTCATTCCGTTCCATGTAGGATTGGCATAATGACTTTCTTTATTTGCCCAGAATGAGATGCTATTATTATTTTATTTATTATTATATTATTTATTTATTACACATTTGTTATAGTGAAGAAAGTCTTTACCCAGTATACCGTCTGATGGGATATTGAAGTTGTCGTTTACCACATGTAAGCTATGTTCGACTGGATTTTTAGAAAAATGTAGGTCTATGTTTGTTTTACCCAAAGTGGGAACGGAGTTTGATGTAACGCCAGTGATATTAATTATGTCGTCAGAGTTGATGGGAATTTGCTTATTTAAGCTTGAAATTTTAATCAAAGAAATGTCAGCCTGTGTATCTAGTAAAAATATACATAATTACTTGGATCCGGTTATATAGAATTCGATAAAATAATATTTATTCGCTTATATCCTCGTCCCTCAGTGTTCGCTGCTAAGGGGCGTCCAAGTCTAAATAGCGAACGTTTGCATTATTTCGCGGATTTGAACTTCCGGCGTTAGTATTGGTTCTGTTTTCTAACCTATTTTGACTGTTGCTAGCGCTACGCGAATTACCATTGCCTCGATTGTCGTTGTTTTGCCTATTTGAATTATTATTGTTGTATCTACCGTTATTATTATTGTTGTACCTATTGAAGTTATTATTGTTATTGAACCTATTGAAATTACTATTGTTGTTGTATCTATTAGTGTTGTTGTAGTAGTTATTGCCTCTATTGTTATTGTGAAAATTATTTTGATTTTTAAACCTTGATCGAAAAACTAATACCTGTCTTTCTGTAGCCTGATTGTTTTATTCGACTATCATTTTTGCTACGACGTCTTTTGCGTCACTAAAAGAGGTTGATGCCAGAATTGCTTTGACTAAGTCTGAGCGCGTATTTAGCCTACAAACATTTACTGACTGTTCTACTGCCATCTCGTGCGCTTTGGCTTTTGACATGTCCTCAATAAATAATTAGAGACCTCTCTAAAGCATCAGGTAATTCCTCTACGCGTTCAGCAAACTAGGTTAAATTATTGTTGGTAACTTTTAGTGAAGCTATTTTTCCTGCAACGACTTTTGAATTGTCTGGCTTTATTCGAATTCTAAGCGCATCTTTAATTTCTTGGATAGATGCTATATTTGTCGGAATTGCCTCTGTTCGGCCTGGGTGCGTCGGAAGCCAGCAGTGGATTGGCGCACACGGGTCGATCTCGGGAATGGGGAATGGCTCACTCGAAATAAATAAAAGAAAAACGCAAAGAGGATTTCCTCGTTATAAGATTGTATTTAATGAGAGTGTAAAAAGATGTAAAATGGATACAATGTTACCTTTGTGTTTAAAATGACGATGGTTATCCTGGTCGACGTGAACTGCTTGGGGTCAATCGAGAAAGGGGCCGGTTGTCCCGTTGATGATAACCGCTAATCCGTGCAAAAGGTCCTCTGGGGTTAATAAGGGGAAAGCCACACACACAATCACCTCCACATATACGTGCATGGGTGCTGACAACCTGCACATGCATGTGTATGCATGCACACAAATGCGGGCGTGAGAGTGTGGGTGGCTGGAAATGTTATTAAAACATTGGGGAGGGGCGCCGTCAATCAAGTAAAAGTTAGGCATTGGGCCTAAACATGCCGCCCCCTTGCGGTACGCAACCTACAGTCCTCCAAGGAGCACCGAACGTAAAAAAGAGGAAAAAATAAAAAACTTATAACTAATTTAACCTAAAGATGGCCAGACCGCCGGCTTGGCGGCACGCAAGATTCTTTTCATGGTGTGCAAGCTTGGCTGCTGATGCCTCGGTCATTCGCCATTGGTCCCGTCGTTGTTAGAGGTTGACGAGCCATGTTTGCCTGCAGCTAGGGCTGACGCGCCTGAACTCATGGACGCAGACTGCGTGAGTCGTCACCGTCTTGCTCTGTCCATGTTTGCCTCTAAATCTAATGAAACAGCAGGATTCGACGGCGGCGTGGGTCGTCGGCAGTGCTAACTCTTGCGCCAGCCTCCGGTCGATCGTTGTGAGGGGGGAACATGCATCAAGGAGTGCACAAATGAGGTGCAAAGGCCCCCCCAGCTTCCACCTTCACGACTGCAGTTGGCGCCAGAGTAGCCATTGGGCGAAGGTTGGGCCGGCTGTAGTGTGGGCCGGAATGATTCCATTCCTAAAGGAACTGTGTTGCGGTAGCTGGCGCGGACGAGGGGCCAGTCTACGCTCGTGCGTCGTTGCGTGGGTGCGCGGAAAGATCGTGATTCCGCTCCACTTTCCTCTCGTCTTTCGTGCGCTAATAGGGGTCGGAACGGCCGTGTGTCCGATCCCCCAGTGTTTGCTCGAACTGTATGGGAGCCCGCTCCACTCCCGGATGGTATCTCTGGATCCTCTGTAAAGGCCGACCGGGACGAATGGAGAGACAGCGCCTCATCCATAGTCCCGTCGTCCACCTGTTGCGTCGTGGGCATCCTTTCATAGCCCTCCTCCTCCTCTTCTAAGACCAGCTGGTTTCTGCTCTTGGGCTGTTGTTGTTGTAGCGATAAGGTTGCTCCCCGAAGGCTTTGGGGAGTGTTATCGATGTAATGGTCCTTTGACGGATACAGATCCGGTACGGTCCGGTACCACAGCGCCATTAAGGTGCTAGCCCGACCATCTCGGGAACGGATTATGTGGCCATATTAAACCTTCAGGCCATCCCCCCCCCTCCCCACCCCCAAGTTCCACGAGGAGCTTGGGGTCGCCAGAGCCTGGTCTGTGAGTGATACAGGATTCGCCGCGGATTGGCGAGGTGGACAATTGGGTTTGGAGAAGCTAGATATTGCGCTGGCAACCTGAAGGGTTGCGCTACACAGCCCCTTGAATCTGGTATTTTAGTCGCCTCTTGGGCTGCTCTGGCTCCGTTGAAATGTCTTCCATTGAAAGGTGCAGTGTGGTATGATGGTTGCTACCACATCTACGGCACCTGACCTCACTCGTGCAGTCTCTAGCGTGATGCACCATCGAAAGACAATTTTGGCAGAAGTTAGCTCTGATAATTTCGCGCAGCCGTTGGAGCGGGGACTTTGCGCGATAGATAGGGCACGACCGGATGCTGGGCGCTGCATAGATGGCACGGCTCCGGGTAATGAGCGGCTTGGCGCTCGGTCCTCTTGCGTAGCGAAGAGTAACGCGTCATTCTTTTCAGAAAATTTGGAAGAAAAAAAACCGAAACTCAGTTTATTTGTTATGACAGTGTCACGCGTTCGGTGGCGAGTAGGCCCTAATTTTATTATCGAGACTTGAGAAATTTAGCGCGTGAGTAGGGTGAAAAATCTGTAGCAGCATAAAAAAATATTCATATCAGGCGCACATGATCTGCATGGCCTCTTTCCCCGCACGTTATGTGCCTGGGTCTTTAGTGCCTTTTTTGTCTATTTTTCTTGTCACCCGGTAGAGTTTTAGCTAGCCAGGCCTACTAGTGCTTCAGAAGAATGCGCATCTACGTTATTCGGTACTCACATTTTGGTACCGAACTGGGTAGATAGTGTGTTATGTGATTGATTTTTGCCTCGTTGATGTTTGTGTTGTTGGTGCTAACACCCAGCAACTTTCCTGCCCGCCGCAAAGAAATGTTTGGACAACACAATTTTATGCGACATAAGAAACAATAAAAGGATGTTCATCTGTGACAAAAGGAAACAATTTTATGAAATCTACCTTTGTTTTGTATGGCTCTTCATCTATTTATTTAAATATATATATATTTTTTTTTCTAAATATGCTCGGAGTCCTGTTTATTTGGTGGCCTTTCCCAAATGGCATTGGTAGATTTACCAACTTTTTTTACCCATTTTCATTTTCTACTACTTCTATCACCAAATCCCAAAAATCTAACAACATTTCAATCTATTCGCATTGAAACTAAATACTGTGATCATTTGGTAAACATATTGATTTTCCGGGAACACCCAAATCAAATTAAGAGGTTACACTAACCCAAACGAACCCATTATGTACAAGGTTGTGCAGAAATTCAAAAAAGAAATAAATTTGTTTATGAAATAAATGTAGTAAATGAGCATGCAAATATTTTTCTGCGCTATTTTTCTCATTTTTTTTAATGAAAATAAAGTTTTAAGCTAACCGTAACATGCCGAAATCGGTGATTTTGTGGCAGTATTTTGGCTTCGTTAAATTTCCGTCAGTATTTCATGCTCACAATACAGGAAAAATCGAGCATTGTGACGAATATTAGTGACACTAAGTGATACTCACATCACTAGTCTCATGCTGATTAATGAAGCCACAACAGCAATAAAATAGGCAGTCACTTGTATCTACATAAACGAATCAATCATTATGTCTACATATGTACGTACACGCAGCGGAGAGAGATGCACAAACACATGCATATATCTTATCTGATATGCTCCCAAAAGTAGGCAATTTTCTGTGGAAGTATCACTCACATATACACGCGCATATGAAAAGCTATAACGTGCATCTGTAGTTAGTTAGAGCTGAAAATTTTATAGCTGGTAAACGACTATTAAATTCTAGAAATAGAAGCGCCTAGAAGTATGCGAACGAGAAATCACAGAGTATAAAAGGAGGTAAAGCTGAGAATCAGTATTCAATTCGATTTAAGCACGGTACCTGTCGAGTAATAGAAGTGTTATTGTGAAGTACCTTAAAGTAGTATAATAAAAACCAACTTGCATTATTGAATATTGGAGTTATTTATTCAACAGTTTAGTGATTCAAACGTTAGCAGAAGGCTGCAAATAAGAGAAGTTGCACTAAATTCGTTACAGTATTGTATAGGCATAAGCTATGTACACATGCACATTTATTTTTTTACATGTTTTTTATAAGCGTTGTTTCCGCGAAATGTGCTTTCTTTGTTTTACGATACATGATGAAAAAAAAAACATCTACCAACTTCAACTACCATTTTTCGTCTACCAACATTTTCCTTTTAAAGTCCGCGCACTGGTACCCAGCAGCAACGAACAAAAAGTGAACATTCAAACATACAAATATATAGAATGTAAATTTCAATAGTATTGAAACAAATGAGAAACAAATCGACAGATTTACTGATTCACTTCTCCGTTATTTCATTCTTTTAAAATTTACGGCGCGTGGGTAGCGTGCGTTAATTGTGGACGAGAGAAAAAAAAAATGCTAAGTAACTTTCATATTTTCTTTTATTTCTTATTATAAATTAATTTTCTTATATTTTCCCATTATTAATTAATCTTCTTTTATTTTTTCAGGTGGAGATGGGCTAGGACACCGGGTTGATTGGGGTTTTTCTGGTTTTTGGGTTACCGGCATCGCAAAGTGGTGCTCCAACTGCGGCGTCGGCCGCGCCGTTAGTTGTCACACTTTTGCGTTGCCCATTGATGCTTTTAGTAATGTCTCTTCTTTTTTTACCTATAGATATTTTACTTAAACACCTCGTATCACGTTTCTTGAAAGTTGGAAAGTTCGCGTTGAAGAAGGCAAGACGTCTGTTAGGAAAATTGCACAAATGCATCGGAAATCCGCCAAAAAAGGACACATTTGTAAAACGGATATATTTGAAAACGTATGGCTAAATTTGGAGGAGGATGTGTATGCATATGCTTCAAATAAAGAAGATTGAGATTGCCATCATGCCTGCCTGCGATTGTGGTTTTATCTGCCTGAGCCCCAAAGATTGCTTGCTGTTGATGGATGCACGACGTTGTTCGGTGGCGCACAAACTTCTCTACAATTCTAAATAGTTGGATGTGCGCTCAACTCCGATCGAGACGCATTTTATTTAAAACATATGCGGAATTGAGCTGCATCGTTCGTCCATCTAATGCCTATACAATGTTGATTGAGAAGGGAGAAATATAAAACAGTCCTGTTAATGAAGAAAGTTGCTACTTAAATTTAAAGATGAATATTTGTCCCACAAGCTCTTTTTCTCGTTTCGCTGAACGTTACAAGAGCAGGGCGTGGTGTGGTATATCCACAGTTCGACAGTTTAAAGATGTGGATGGTATTAAATATATAATCTATTTCGATTACCCACAATCTTCTGAGGATTACGTTAGCAGAATTGGACGAACTGGTCGTTCTAATACGAAGGGAACTTCATATGTATTCTTCACAAAACATAATGCGAAGCAGTCGCGAGCGCTGGTTGAAGTATTACGAGAGTCTAATCAGGAAATCAATCCTGCGCTAGAGGGTTTGGCGCGTAACAATCGCGGTTTTGGTGGTGGCCGTTCATGTTATGGTGGTGGCGGTTATGGTGGTGGTCGTAACAATGGTTATGGGGGCAATAGCGGTGGAGGAGGTTATGGTGGCAGTAGCCGCAGTAATGGTTATGGCAATGCCGGCAGTGGTGGCGGTAGACAGCAGCATGCGCGTTTTGAATAAATTTTATTAGTTTAGGTTATTAATCAAAATAATATGCCAATGATGAAACGTTTTCTATTTCCTCATCCAATGAACATACTAAGACTACCGAGGTTAGGTTGGCATTCTACAATAAGCAAATAGCTGCCAATCCAGAACAAAAACAAGCTGTCCAAAACATCGTATCAAGCAGGAAGGCCGATCATATACCAGCGCCTCTAATTATATTCGGCCCACCTGGTACATGCAAAACTTCAATAATTGTCGAATCCATACTGCAAGTACTATTGAAATACATGATGCCAAAGTGCTTGTTACTGCTGGTCCGAATTGTGCTTGCGACGAGATTGCCCTCCGTATTTGTACAACACTCGCATTGGGCAAACAACCACACTAAGAAATATTGGCGCGTCGTCGTTATTGTTGGCCACAAGAACGACGACGCGAAAATACTAACAAACTGTTAGTTGAATATTCGAATATGTATGATTGGCATTTCTTTCCGGATGTTGAATTATTGAAAATTATCGTGTGGTGGTTTGTACATTAGGTGCTGTCGGCAAGCTGACTACTGGAAATCTACAACAGTTTTATCATGTTTTTCTCGATGAAGCAGTGTCCTGTTCAATTTCTGAGCCCTATTTGGTTTGATGAGAGTATTAAATGACAAATCAAACTTAGTTATAGCTGGCGATTATCAGCAGTTGGGTGCGATATTAAACTCAAAACGTGCCAAACTTAGGTTTGGGTACTTCTTAAATGCAAGGGCTTTTGGATCGCAAATGCTATAACATAACAGAGGTAAATGACAGTTATGATCAACGCCTACAAATACGATTATGCCGTAATTTTCGATCGCATCCAGCGATTGTTAATCTGTTCAGTAGTTTGCACTACGAAAGTAAACTTCAGCCGATGGCAAATTCCGAAGACACGATTTGGACAGCTAAGTGGGACTTTTTGCAGGATCTCACCTTTCCCATTATATTTCATGCAGTTCATGGAAAAGAAGAAGTTGATCCTGAATACGGCAGCATTTATAATTGGGCCGAAATTATAGTGGTGTTTGACTATGTGAACAATTTATTGGAAAAAGGTTTAGGAGATGGACGCAAGTTGGAGGAAACTGATATTGGTATAGTTACACTATATCGTAGTAAACATATATTATTTAGGAAGAATTAAATGCAGCAAGATTATTTCAAATCGAAGCGGGTTCTGTAGAAGCGGATAGAGGTAAAGAGAAAGCAATGATAATTGCATCGTTTGTGCGATCCAAATCTAAAGTTTAGGTTCCCTAAGCAACAGCTTTAACCCACGATCCCAAACAGCCAGGCTGCTATCATTCAACAAAAAGAAAGTGGCATATGAAAATCCAAAAGGCAATCCTTTGTTATGTAGTGATTGATTATGGGCGAAAGCGTTATGGTGGTAAAAAGAAATAATAGTCTCATTTGTTTTTGTGTGTGAAACTTGAATGTGTTCCCTTTTGCTTTGTTTTACAGTGGGACAACCGATATAGCATTACCCTTGGACTTGATCGTTTATTTATCATACGTACATTAATTACCGTGTTCCTCAACTGAAATGGACACAAATTATTAAATTGCGCGCTCATACCGAAGGTCTACAATTGGAGGAAGCAGCTTTACCCTGTCTCAGTGAGTGGGTGAGTTTGATAGAATAAATTTACACTTAAGCTTATACTGTTTTCACACAGAAACTTAATGATCTCATTTCACCTGCTAATGAAATCGTAAATTTTTTGCTTTCACACAGAAGTAGCTGCTCGATTAGTATGAAGGATGAGACAGACAATCATGACGGAACGATACAAGGTGCGATCATGTTGACATACCTACAAACAAAAAAAATTCCATGTACTTGTAAATTCGATGGACAAATGTCAAAATCGTACTGCGCCGGTAGTTGATGTATCAAATCAAATAAAAAAGGTTATAATCAGCTGTTCGATGCGGCCACCTTGTATCGTTCCGCCATGCAGACAATGACATTTGCTTTGAAAACTAAGAAACGGAAGCGGAACGCTGCCAACAGAGTTGCATTGTGCTTTTGACTTCATTAGGCATTCGATTAGCTACTAATGAAATAATAATAGATTCGAATTTTGTAGGGAAGATTGAGCTCAATAAGCATCTTAATGTAGAAAATTGCCTTTATTATTCAATAAGCCGTCTGTGTGAAATTAGTATTAAGTTCCGAAATGTCTTGATCAAATCAGACAAAATTGGGTGGGTGCAAGTTTTATTCTTCAATGATGACAGATCTTTGACACTCCCAAATAGAAAAATCTGGACGGGTTGCTTTTACGAAGTAATGAAAACGGGGAATATCTCAATCCCCTTCAGTGGAATTGTAGTAGACAAGTATCTTTGGTGGTATATTAGTCGTGATAATAAATTTGTAAATGCCAAAAGTTTTTGGGGAAATAATTCATTTTCTTCTAAATATTTCGTGAATTGGTAAAGTCATGTTGGTTTGGTCATTCTTTCAGAAAATGTTTGAAGAATGCCGTACGTTAGAATTTTATTCAAAAATGCACTATCTCAAATTGTGTTGCCAAAACTCCCTATATGAGCATAAGTTCAATGCATTTTGTCATAAGAGGGAGTTACTGAATAGCATTCCGAGATGAAGCGTTCTTCAACCTAACTCTAATATAGGGCGGTTTGGTGACAAATCCTGAATTGGGAAATTTTTTTACCTTGAGATAGCATGATTTTGAACAGGCGGCCGACATGGGGTGATACGCAACTCAGCCGCCGCAATGAACTGACAAAAACAAAAGAAAATTGTTTATTGTCTTAGAACTTTATATACCTACCTTGATTTTGACAGAAGAGTCAAGCTTTTGTGCGGTCCTGCTATAAAGGGAGTATTCACCTTTTTATTCTGAAATTTCGGAAAGATCTTTTCCCTTAAATATTCATGGAAGCGTTCCGGGTATACCGTTAATTTAGAATATTCGGAATACGTTCTTTGATACTACCTCACGTGGTCCGAATATGCATAATATTCCAACTATAAACCGATTCTTCAAATAGTCAAATGGAGGCGAATGTTCTGAATATACGGAATTAATAGAACAGAAGGTCGACTTTTAATACGCGCCCAAAAATATTTCTTAAATTAATCAAAAACAATGTTTCGATTGCATGCAGTTGGATAGCATCTATGCATGTATGCGTTTCCTTGCACTAAAAATTAATGAGCTATGAAGCTGAATGCTTAAATTTTTAAAATTATTTGAAAGTTTTGGGAGTTTTGCTACATCTTCCGCCATTTGTAGGAGTGCTCTTATCGCAAGATATGGAGCACAGTTCACTCCCAAGGTAACAGTCTTTAGCTCGTAAAGGCTAATAAGGTCGTTAAGGGAGGTGCGCTAGACAATCCGTTGAAATTTGGTGTGATTTTCGTTCACCAAAATTTGTCGATATATCTTTTCGATGTCGCTATTAAAGAAGAAGCGATACAGTCGCCAACGTAGAATTAAAATGGGCAGGTCTGCTTGGAGTACTGGGCCTGGGTGGAGTATGTCGTTTAGACTAATTCCATTTGCCGTCGGAATTGACGCGTTGAAGACGACGCGCACCTTGGTAGTGGTACGTTCCGCCTTTACAACGGCGTGGTGAGGCAGGAAATAATAGTCCGAATCATAGGTGGGAATATTTTTTTTTATTTTTCTCATATGTCCGAGCGTTTCGTATTCTGAAAACACCCGAACATACTCTTTCCCTAACTCTTCCATTTTCATCACGTTTTGTTGTGTCTTTAAATAATTGTTCACAATACCTTTCTTCTTCATTAAGCAATTTATTTTTGGGGACATTTTCTACCTCCCAGAAAGCCTTTAATTGATTATTCAACGCAACCTCGTTGTAGATGACATGATGCTCTTCGTTGGACTCGGTGCTTCGCTGAGACCGGTTAGTATCTAACCGAGCACTGTCTCTTGGGCCAAAAGTGTATTTAGTACATTATTTTTCAGACCACTCAGTATAATTTGGGGATATACGTTTCCTCCAAGTATGAGGTCTACGTCTTCGTTGACGTAGAACCTCTTGTCTGCCAAAACCAAGTCTGGGAATGGCTGAATAGTCATGGCGTTGATATGGCAGGATGGAAGATTCCCAGTAAGTTTGGCTAGGATTAGTCAGGCTGGAGCAGGCATACACTGGTGACCGTAATTCAATTTTGGATGCCTCTTTCACCTGAGCTGACACCGCATTTGTGATGCTTGAAACTTGGGCATGCATTTTCCTCGCTGGCAAATTGATTCCGCGTTTCAGTCTTTCAGTTATAAAGGAACATTCGGACCTTGAATCAATTAATGCCCGCGCGGAGAAGTCGGTACCATTATGATGAATGTGTACGCGAGCAGTTCCTAATAGCACGCCTGTGCTGGAATTGGCATGACAGGTTTTACATCCTGGTTCGCAGATTGTTGCGCCTGTGCCGAAGTTGTTGGGATATTATCCGCATCTTCGAAAGTATTGCGCAACGCAGTTTGTTGAGATGTATCCGCATACAGGAGCGTGTGGTAACGAGAGTGGCATTTGGAGCAGTTGTAGGAACTAGTGCACCTCGTCACTGTATATCCTGGGGATAAGCAATTCAGGCAGACTTGTGGATTTTATAAATTTAATCCTTTCTACTGGGGTTAACTGGCAAAAGCGTGAACAGTTTCGTAGTCTGTGTTCAGGGGATTTGCACATTTTACAAATTGATTTTATTGTTTGCTTGGATACTTTTGTTTGAAAGGCACCAATTCTTTTCGTAGTGGTTTCTGTCGATTATCGCAACGCGTTTGGTTTTTGCACTTTCGAAGTGGCATGCCCTGTAAAACCAGACAATGTTTCAAGTGTCTGAAACCGATTAGACAGGAATTTATCCATATCCTCCCACTTGGATATGTCCATTTTATGGTCTATACTTTGCTCCCATAGAGCCAACTTGTAACTTGGTTGGGCAGAGATAAGTCAGGATTGCATCCCCATTGGAAGTGTCAATTTTATGGCATTTGAGGGAAAAAATACAATTATTTATATCATTTTGTAGTTTCTTGATTGAACTGCCGCACTCAATTTCTACCTGTGTTAAATTGAATAAAATTTGTAGCTGTGTGTTTACTAAGATACGTTTGTTCTCTTATCTTTCACACAAGTTTTTCCAGGTCATCTCGAGATGTGAGAGGACATTTTTTAACAATGTCTTTTGCTTCGCCCTGCGTTTTGTTGTTGAGATGGAATAACTTTTCCAACCCTTTCAAGCTAGAATTATTTATATAAATGGCCGTGAACAGGTCACGAAATGTTGGCCAAGACAAATAATCCCCTTTAAAAACTTCCGTGTCGTAAGCAGGGAGGCGAAATTTGTGCCCATGAGGTTCTTGCTCAGGGTTGACGTTCTTGTCCTCTTTCTTTTTTTTTTCTGCCTCAGCAGGGATAGACGCTAAGCACCGCATGTAGATTGCGTATGCTCCTTTTCGCTTTTTTCTTAATCAAACGCAGTCTTTACCTTCTTCCACAAGGACCACAACTCTTCCTGCTTTATCGCAAGGATGTGTTTGCTATGGTCGCTTTCCGGAATAAGGCTGTAATCTTTATCAAACTCTACGATTGATTCTGCTGAACGGATGTAGGTTTCCCTTGTTTTGTTTGAATTTATTAATGAAATAATTGCCGATTATATAAATAGAACTCTTCTGAATTAAAATACTTGCCCAACCGAAAATAAAAACTCTGGAATTTCGAAGCCTTATTATTTATTTCTATACTTTTTTTTAGACTTTTTGTCAGAGCAGGGCCAACGAACACGGTTTAGTTTACAGACTTTTTTGTCTCAGCAGTAACAACAACAAAGCGCTTATTTTGGACTTTTTGTCTCAGTAGCGACACCAAAAAGGGGACTACTCGCCACCTCCACAAATAATGGGTGTATTTTTAAAAAGTGAAAAAGTGTGTGCGATATTCGAAAATAAGCGCAAAAAAAGTGTAAAAAGTGTTTAAAAGTGAAGTGAGCACCGAATTAATTAAAACTTATTAATTTTGTGCTTGTGATCTACAAAAAAAAAAAACAACAACAAAACTGATATAGTGAGGTTGCTTGAAAGTGAGGTTATGTTACCCTCTGCCTTGTGTTGTGTATGGAAAACCTTACCGCTGTTGGGGGATAAGCCAGATAATCACTAGGGACGAAATAAATTAAAACAAAAGTGATTTAAATTTGGAAAACAAGTAAAAGAAGGAAAAAAACTTGTGATCACTAAAATAAACTTCACTATTTACACTTTGTTTGATTTCACTTTTTTCACTTACAATACGGGTTACTTCTTTATTTTTCAATAATCAACATTAAAAAAAAAGTGGCAAGAAATATAACACCTACTTCTTATTATTTTGTGCTGACGGGATTTATTGCTGTGATGGCTGTGGCTCCGGTGGCTGCTAATATCGTGTATAATATGCTCGCAAACTTCTTTAGTGGTTCTGTTTTTGGCTGCTGGGGCAAATAATTGTTGTGGCAATCCTTTGGCAAAATTATTATCGTAGGCAAATGTGCTATGTTGTGGACTGTAATTTTAGTTTTTTAGTTCCTTTTTCGGTAAGTAAGGACCAACGTTCGGCCTGGGTGCGTCGGAAACCAGCAGTGGGTTGGCGCACACGGGTCGATCTCTGGAATGGGGAATGGCTCACTCGAAATAAATAAAAGAAAAACGCAAAGAGGATTTCCTCGTTATAAGATTGTATTTAGTGAGAGTGTAAGAAGATGTAAAATAGATACAATGTTACCTTTGTGTTTAAAGGGACGATGGTGATCCTGGGCGACGCGAACTGCTTGGCGGTCAATCGAGAAAGAGGCCGGTTGTACCGTTGATGACAACCGCTAAACCGCGAAAAAGGTCATCTGGTGTTAAGAAGGGGAAAGCCACACATACAATCACCCCCACATATACGTGCATGGGTGCTGACAACCTGCACACACGCATGCGTGCAGCCTCTCTCGCTTTCCCTTCGAGCTTCGATTTAACAAATGAAATAAAAGTTGGTGTAAGATTTGGATCTGTAAAGCCTTCTACTAGATCAATTTTGTCTATGAAGGACTCTTGCGCTAATGGGTCACCGTTATAATTTTCCCTGAAAATGGGAGCACACGTCCAAATAAAATGTTTCTTTTGCTCTGTGGTAGCCATTATGGTTGGTTCTAGAAAATTACTACGAAATTGGTTGGAATTGGAAAAAGTTGTTAAAACGCCTAAAGGATTGTTTGATGTTCCGAGTGGGTTATCGAAACCGCAAAAGTTTTCTTGTAATGAAATATTTTCAGTATGAGGTAAAGAACAACTTTTCACCGATACGACTATCGAGTGTTTCTGGCTCTGCTGGGTCAGAAAATTCTTCTTCTTCCTCAGGATCGATTTTGTGTTCGTCGAAGGATTCTTTTTTTCCACGATCAGTATCTGACATAAAAATGTTATTTTGGGCTAGGTCACTGTAATTAGTTGGTACTTTAACTGTGCAATTAAGTTTTGTAAAGCATTTAATTAATTCTTCCATACAACGTGATAAACTTTTATTCACAGCAACTGGCCTAGGTGGGTTTTCAAAATTAGCATTTAACTCTACCAAAATGTTGTAATATGCCTCGATTAAAGAATTATATTCATCTAACTTCTCTTGCCTTGTCGGTACAGGTCGTTCTCTGTATTTAGAACACGTTTTTTAATTTTAAAGACATTTTCTCTCAATTCTTTGAATTTTGTTTCGAAATTTGACATTAGCAGAAGAAGACGGTGTGAAAGCTTGGATGTTTGGGTATTAACAATTTTAACGAAGAAAAAGTTGAAATGATTTTGTAACCTAAATTGAATCAAGAAAAAGGTGCAAGTTTGAGTTATGAATTTGGATGGAAAAGAAATTTGAAATGATTTTATAATCAAAATGGATTGAATCCGCTTTATATAAATTGTGTATTTAATTTCGGCATAGATTTGTTAGAATTATTTGGAAGTGACTTGAACTGTATTCCTTGTGAACCATCAATTAAGTTTTGGCTTTAAAACAATTTTTTGTTTTGTGCTGGGTGTGCTACCTACGGCCTACAAGAGAAGACTGATCTATTTTTCCGATTGTCTTGCGCCAATTAAAATATATTTATTGCAATTTAATATTTATTACAATTGTTTAACGTGACGGCCGCACCTCTGCACAAAAAAAGCATTAAGTTTTACGTGACGGCCGCACCGTTGTACTAAAAAAGCAGGAAATTGTAGGGTTTCACGGGCGCTCCGATTTCATCAAAAATATATATTCATTATTTAACGAATCGGCCGCACCGTTTCACTGCAAAATGTTCAGTAATTATAAAAATGTATTAAATTGTCTTTATTTAATGTGTCGGCCACACCCTTTCACAGCAAAATATTTTTTTTTTTTTTTGTAATAATTTTTTTAAAGTATTTTAAAGTATTTGAAAAGTATCGAATGAAATAAGAATGAAGTAAGTTTTTAATGTACTAAATTTTCATAAAATGTATGTACATATTATATGCATATACATACACATTTTAAAAAATTTCTATTATTTCCAAGTATAGACTTGCGTTACTGCAAATGAAAGTACAAATTTGGGTTATGTGTATCACCAATTTAATTTTTTTGCAGTCTATGTCACCAAAAAATATTTTTTATTTTTTTTTTTGTTTTAATTTTAAGTTGAAAATTATTTGACGCAAAAAAATTCAAAATTCGATTCAAATTCGAAAAGAAATCAAAATCTATATAAACGGATACACCTTTTAGAGAAAAAAATCCAAAATGTGTAATGTGTAATATTTTATGCGGACGCACCCCGTTTAATCAAAAAAATTTTAGAGTTACGTGTAAATTAAAACTCATATGAAAAAGTAAATTTTTGTATGCATAAATATATACTTATTTCTTTGCTGCTTCATCTGCTGCCGGCGTCGTTGCTGGTGTTGATGCTGCTACAATTTGTCGCTGCTGCTGCTTCTACTTGTCGCTGCTTATGGTGTTAGTGCTACTGTTAATCGTGTTCGCTGATGGTGGTGGTGGAAAACGGTAAAGTGGACGATATAAATGGCGTGGCGGGGGTTTAGCATCTCGTTATACGTGGCGTGGTGTGAGTGCCGATATCTAAATGCTTTTGTGTACAGGCCCGCTGGTTTCGTCCAAATTTCTGATTTATATTAATCATTACATCTGTTGCGATTAAAATTCCGGTTACAACTTGTTAGCTGGTACATTTGTTTCTGCTTTAATTAGATGTTGTATTATAGTTTTTTAAAATTTTTGATTATTTCTGTATTTAAATATTTTATATTACAGATTTGTTACTCTTCATATTATCTCTGTTGAAATTAGTGCTTTAAGTTATAGTTTTATTAATTTTTTAGGTTAGAATTTAGATTATTTCTGTAGATAAAATTTTACATTATAGTTTTATTAAACTAATTGGAGTTCGTACGCTTCGTTGAGTTTTACGATTTTATTAAAATTTTAGTTTTTATTAAATTTTATTAGTTTCAAATTTTATTTCTGTCACCACGCACCGCCACTGCCACTTTTATATGGTGTTCAAAAAAATTCACCCTCAAGTTGTTAAAAAAATTCACACACACCACCACCTACCTTCACGGTCGCCATGTGAACTCCCAATTTACCTGCCGCAATAAGTCGAGTTGAATCTGCAAATTTACTAAGGCGTCTCTGCCGTCGCCGTGCAGGGCGCCGCCTCCAAACCGATGCATTCTTGATGAATTTACAGCAAAATGTTCAGCTTGCCGGGAATCACCGCCATTCTTCCCCAAATCAAAATGCGCAAATATATATATATATTTTATGTACTAAATTTTATTTAAAAACAATACTTTTCCGAAGCACGTCTGAACTGGTTAAGTGTAAAATTCTTCTGTCTCTATGCATTTCCTTTGTGACGTGGGCTGCAGTTGCATTTGACATGCGCGTTGCCAACTGCCTGCGCCTGTCAAAAGCACTTAAGCCCCACGCACATAGACTAGCTTATATTATTATCCTTACATTTTAATTCATATTGTAACGAATATTAGTAACAGTGATACTCACATCACTAATCTGATACTAAGTAAATAAATCCACAACAACAATAAAGAAAGCTGCCACACTTGTATGTACGTAAACAAATTAATCATCATGTACACACATACATACAAGCAGCAGAGAGATACTAAAAAACGCACGACATCATCAGCTACTATTTAGCTCACATATACACGCATATGGTTACACACTACAAATACACGCGCGTATGACTGGTGACCAGGTAGAGGATTCTAGAAGAAGGAACGTCTAGATATTTTGGCAGAGAATATAAAAGCAGCAGAAGCTGAGTAGTCAGTAATCAGTTTGATTTAAGCACGCTATTAGTTGTGAAGTTAAGTGTTGTTGTGAAGTACTTTCAAAGTAGTCTTATAAAGACCATTTTTGCGTTATTGAATATTGGAGTTATTTATTCAACAGCTTAGCGATTAGAACATTAGCAGAAGATTTGGAATAAGAGGAATTTCCCCAAATTCGTTACAATAGGTGTCAGAGGAGGAATTGTTGAATAAATTCCGAAGATTTCGAATACAACTTGGACATGGCAAAGTTAAGTGAACTAAGGATCAAGCAACAGGAAAAGGAGTTGGAAAACCGTGGATTGAATACACCCAGCAATAAGATCGAATTTCAAGCACGGCTAAGAGACGCTATGGAGTCGGAAGGAATTAATGTGGGCGATGATGTCTTTCATCCTGATGGGGACGAGACAACAAAAAAATTGAAGAGAAAAACGAAATATCGCAGACAGTTACGATCACAGACTTGAACACGATTTAGGCTGCAATATCTGCTCAAACATCGACAGTGTCATATCAACTAGCAGAACAGAAGACATATATGGCATCACAATTGGAAACACAGCAGGCACCCGTTTCAGAAATGTCGTCGCAAATGTCATCTCAACTGGAATCACAGGAGAACAGTATAACATCAAAGAATGAAGAACCATTGGAAGAACAGAACACATACATGGCGTCACAAATTGCAGAACAATTAAAAGAACAAGGGGCACGCATAACATTACAGCTCGAAACACAAGAAGAGCGTATCCCAACAAAGCTGGAGGCACAGGAAACAAAGTTCTCATCGCAGCTGGAGGCTTTTAGTGAACAACAAGATAAAATGGAGGCCGAGATGGATGCTTTGAAAGATCGGATTCAGGAGTTACAATTGAACCGTCCAATCACTTCAACGTCTACTCTGAAGGTAATGGTTCAGTTCCTTCCAGGTATTTAAGCTCCAATTTGAAAAGACGTCAGCAGCGAACAACTGGAATGCCGAAGATAAAATTGCTGCACTGTTCATGGCATTGAAAGGGCCTGCAGCTTAGATTTTACAAACCATTCCAAAGAGCGAACGGAACTGTTATGTAGCATGAATGGGCGCTCTAGAGAGACGATACAGAACCGAGGATAGGAGACAGATATACCAAATGGAGCTACTGAACCGCTCCTAGAGGGCTGGTGAAACATTGCAAGAGTTTACGTCGTATGTTGAAAGGCTTTCGCATTAAGCGAATGCGGACGCACCCGTGGAATACACCGAAAGGGTAAAAATCCAGAGCTTTATTAATGGAATACGGGATGTCTAAACGAAGCGAGCGACATACGCAAACCCAAAACCTACATTCGCAGAAACGGAGTCACACGCTCTGATTCAGGAAACAGCGTCACTTCTGTGTAAGCCAGTTTTCAAAGCACGCTATGTGGAAGTGCAAAGGCCAGACTGAGTGATCACAATATTGGAGGAGGTGAAGGGATCACAACAGAAAAATGACGGAGTTATGAAATGTTTCAAGTGCGGTAACACAAGTCACATTGCTCGTCATTACAGCACCGGTCCTGGTAGTTCCAACATGGCTGGTCGTAAACGCAAAGCTGGAGGAGATAAGCAAGTACGAGTCAGATGTAAAGATCGAAAACTTCCCAGCTAATGAATGTCCTGTGATAGCTATCTCACAAATTGGAAGAGAATCGAGATGCCTTACCGTCAGAGGAAATGTGGATGGTAAGGGGCGTTTACTGACTGTAGATACGGGCGCATCTCATTCCTTAATCCGATCTGATTTGGTTAACAGGAGAGTAAAGCCATTACCTGGAGCAGGGTTGCGTACGGTCACTGGCGAGTATAACCAAGTCCAAGGAGGGCTGGTATGTGAGGTCTTAATTGGAAAGGTCACGATTCTACACAAATTCGTTGTGGCAGAGATTGTTGATGAAGTCATATTGGGAGTGGACTTCTTAGTTGACCATGGCATCAGGATCGATATGCAGAGAAGGATTATGCGCTATAAGAACCAGGATATACCACTTAACTTCAGTTTGGAGAAAGGGTTCAGCAGTAAGCGAGTGCTGGTAGAGGAGATTCAACAGAGACCACAAAAGGCAAAGAAAGAAAATCTAGCAAAGGTTGATGGAATGAATGGGCCAAGCAAATAAAAATCCAAACTACCCGCGAGAAAAATCTTGGCATTGACAAACCCTAATGGATGCACTATTACAAACTACAGAATTTCCCGGATGATTGCAAAGGTGGTTTCAAGCCAGGGCACACTACTGTTGTGAAACGTCGGAACGATACTGATTATGCGAAGCCAATCCGTCAAGCGCAAGCTCTACGAAGTAGTTCATTGGCCAAACAACATAGTGTAAGGGAACCGTCCAGGATAATGAGTAGTAGGATGAAACGCAGGTACGATAAGAACAATAATTCGGAAGTTTTCTTGAAGGGAGATTTGGTACTGGTATACTACCCTCACCTGCGGAAAGGTGTTCCATCCAAATTTTGATGCAGTTTGGAGGGCCCGTACAGAGTTGTGAAGAGGATCAGTGATGGCATCTACCGCATACAAATAATTGGGAAACGACGAAATAGAAGGTTGGTTCATTTGGAGAGGCTAACCGCGGTTAGATCGTGAGATTTGTCTGATCGGGAAGATCAGACTTAGGTGGAGGGCAGTGTGACGAATATTAATAACAATAAGTGATACACACATCACTAATCTGATAATAAGTAAATAAAGCCACAACAACAATAAAGCAAGCTGCCACACTTTATGTACGTAAACGAATAATTCATCATGTACACACATACCTATAAGCAACATAAACGTCCAGACATTTGGGCAGAGAGTATAAAAGCAGCAGAAGCTGAGTAATCAGTAATTAGTTTGATTTAAGCACGCTATTAGTTGTGAAGTTAAGTGTTATTGTGAAGTACTTTCAAAGTAGTTTAATAAAGATCATTTTTGCGTTTATTCAAGAGTTTAACGATTCAAACGTTAGCAGAAAATTTGGAATAAGCAGAATTTCCCCAAAATTTGTTATTAGATTTTTTACACCGCATGTTTTAACTGATTTATTCTACTTGTAATACTATTACTTTTCAATATTAAATTTTACAAAAATCTGGCAAAGAAACAGATATATCTCTTTTTCATGGCATATCATATCAGTAATTTTTTGCCAATACATAAGCTTGTATTTACTTCTAAGTTTAATAACAAAAACGACTGCGCATACGCGCGATTTTTTGAGTGGTGATCAATTTTGTAAGAGACTGATACCCCTATTGGCAAAAGGTGGCAACCTTGTGAAAACATTCTCAGTGGCAACACCTAGGTGAAAAGTCTTAAAATGTAATACTATATCGATGTACCAAATTTGACTCAAATCGGTTAAGCCTTTTCCGAGATGGTAGTGGATATACAAAGAAATATAAAAAAGAAGGTGAGGTGGCAACCCTAGGTGGCAACCCTTTCGTTTGATACCCATATTGACATACATATCTCATGTGATGCCAAAAAAGGACCCCGGGTCCCTCCGAACCCGGGGGCTCGAACCATAGTAATTCTGCGCGGAACACCGTGAATTTGCTGTCAAATATTTTCTTTCATAACAATAGAGTGAGACAACTACTTTTTTAACAGAAATAACTGCTGGTTTAGTTTTGGCCAGCTAGATTGATCAAATACCCCACCGTGCGACGGTTGAAGAGGTCTGCCTGGTGCCGAACACACAGCGTGCAAGCTACGATGCGAAGTCGTCTAGTGTCCGATCTTTGCGTAAAGCATACGGCGGTACGCAGACTGCAACTAAATTCGTACACATAGCAAACTTCGGCACCAAGTCCGAGATTATTTCAATTTTATCTTAATCATGGTGAATCAGGACATTCTGGCACAAACAGTTCTGGAGTTGAAGGTTGACATAACCCTGCTTAGTGAGCCCAACAGAGAGAAGACTGCGAATTGGATAAGATGAATTAAGCAAGGCTGCGATTTGGTCCTGCCAACCGAGTCCCCTATATGCGGAATTGATACTCAAGGAAAGTGGATTCGTATGCGGTAAGATATATGGCATTTACGTTTACAGTTGATATGTACCACCTGATACGCCGCTAGATACGTTCGAAAAAATCGTTGGGAAAATAGCCATGGATGCGACGATGCGGGAGCGTTTTGTCATCGCCGGAGACTTCAACATGTGCATGCCTTGATGTAGCGCTCTTTAACGTGGGAATTTGAGCCAATTTCCCGGGATTTTTAAAAATTTCCCGGGACATTTGAAAAATAAGTAACACCTATATATTTGTATGGGTTGCTCATTTCGGCGAAATAATTTTTAGATAGAATTAAACTTTTTAAAACCATTTATTTATAACAAATATTTTTATTACATCAAAAAATAATGCTTATGCATACATTAAAAAACGACAAAAAAAAGTATGGGATACTGACTATATAAAAGTACACTAATAAAAAAGTTTCGGGTATATCGATAGTTTCAGCAGATTATTTATAATTGAAATGGTTAAAATTCATATTTTGAGGAAGCCTTTACTTCTCGCAAAAATTCTGTATTTGTTTTTATATAATTATAAAATTCAATCCAGTTTAAATCGTAGTTAAACATAACAAGCAGTTCTGCTCTTATTAATGAAGTAGTACATCTATTTCTTGTATCAATCCATTTTAGTGTCATCTGAGAAAAAATTCTTTCTGCAAAGCAGTTTGAGTTTGGAATACTAAAAAAACATTGACAATATTCAAAACCACAGTAGGGATCATGATACAAAAAATGGAGGTAGTTTCACCTACCGTGACGTTAGCCACTTGACTTTCGCGGGGACAATGAAAATTTCATCAAAACTGTGTTACCAGATTGAAAAATTTTACATTTTTTGTGATTCCGGTGGATTGGAAATTAACAAATACGAGCCAAATATTTTAATTGTTATTTTGAATTAACGGGGAAAATTAGCCGTGTGTATCGAAAATGCGCAAATACAATATACCGGTCTAAAAAAAAAAGGTATTACGTTTTTCAGACAGCCAAAAATTCCGTCTGTGAAAGAAAAATGGCTCGCAGCATGCGAAGTAAGGGAAGAAACTCTTCCCAAATGTCCTTACGTTTGCTTCCAACGGACAGTGGCCGGAAATAGAACAGTGCTCCCAAAAAGTGCAGTACCATGAAATGGGCGGTAACGAAAACCTTCCTTTGTCGTTTACTAAATAAGTTAAGTACTAAATAACTGATGAATCCTTTCCCAAGGACGTGGCGAAGTCTTCGAACAGGAAGAATACTTAGATGAGTAAATTGAGTTATTTGAAGGGTAAGTCTTCAATCAGTTTCAATTATATATATAAAAGATGGTCTAATTGTACTGATAATTCACAAAAAGAAAAAGAAATAAAATATACATACACATGTGTTTTCTTTGCATGGATATTTCAATGCAAAGCAAGGCAACAACATGCGATGAAACAAATGGGATCTCAAGGAAGATTTGGTGGAAGTACAATACTTCCATCAGCACACTAACAGTGTATGATAACATTTTTATATTAACTTTTCTGAGTGGTGGTTTTTAATGTAATACAAAGGCTAAACAATACAATTCAAGTCACCATCGAACAAAGATGGTCTTGTTTTCAATCAAGCAAATTTTCTGTATGCATTCGAGTGTATGTGAAGGACTTAAAAAGCGAACTTCGACGTATTTTTGAAGTAATGCAATGAAATAGTATTGTGCTATCCTGAAAAAAAAAATCGTTACTCTTCAATCGGGTTTGGTATTAGTCACAAACCCTATTACCTACTATCGGGTCTTTCACAGAACCCCCTTGTCTGTTGATAATCAACTTAAGGGACCGTTTACAACTACGAGCGCATTGCTTTGCCCTTTTTTACAAACCCCCGAATTATTTTGCCCCAGGATATGATTTTTCTTCATCCATATCGCTTATTCGCTATAGGATTCCATGTTTGCATCTACTCTAAGAATATATTATTATTTCGTTCTTTGACTTGCGTCATGCTAAAGTAAATTTACATGTTTCACTGTACTTTCGATAGATATACATAAACGCCGATAAATCGTGCTAAAACATATTATTATTGTCTCAGGCGACTATTGTGTTTTCATCCTGAAAGAATTTCTCATCCCGAAATACCACAATTGTGCTTTAAACAATAATGGAATGGCAACGCTGCTAGCAAAGCAACAAACGTTATGAAACTTCAAAAGTCCCAAAATACGTAAAACATTTTAACTACTTTCTTTTTTATACCATTGTTAAAACGTTAAGCTTACTTTAAGAGGCTGCAAATCATGTATATTGGAACGATTTTCTGTCATCCCTTGTCATATTTGGTTTCTAGACCAACCAGTTTCGGCGTTGTGCCATCATCAGTGTCGATTTTCATTCTCAAATCATCTAGCAGACAAAGCTATATGAAAACGAATTTGGAGCACAAAGATACATTAAAAGGAAATATAGTACCTAATTCTCAAGGCCAAACTAATGACATGTGTGTAAAAATCGGATGACACATAGCCAACTTACAATAAAACAAAAAAATCAATTACACTGAAAGAAAAAGACTGGTAAAATCAACCGAAATACGGGTAAATTAAACCGAAATTCTGTCAATTTTTATCATGCGCACAAATCATTGATTCGTAATTGACCGTTTTAGTAGTCAAATAAAGTTGTTTCATTGTACTTTACCCATAGTTTTGTTAAATTAACAATTATTACTGTCGCTCTAAGAATACCAATCAAAACTGTTAATATGAAAAGGATTTCTGTTCATTCGAAATAACCAGCGTAAATTGTTAAATTAACAGTGTTAATTGTCGAAATGGCACTGACAGTGACATCTATAGAAAAAACAGATATTTCTGTTTTTTATAGATTAATAGCGTAAACTTTTACATCAACAGAGTTTAATATCTGTGGAAAAAATAAAAGCCGGATAAATATATTTTAAAACTTACGTAGTTTTTTTATTTGTATAAATTACACATAAGTGCATTTCATTTCTAATATTGCTATATTTAGTAATATTAATTAAAATAATAGTAACTTAAATCTGAATTCAAATAAAACTTGATCCGAATCACCATCGAAAGCTTTGTACGAAAGTAAGTTGCCATATATATACGTAAATATGTGAATGCATAAATACGCATGCTTGCTACATATATGTATATATGCTACATACATAAGTATTCACACACGCGAGTTAGTGCAACAGAAAATACACTACTGTACCGATAACATCTTCCCATGTATGATATAGAATCAGTAGTTGTCATAAAAAGTATGGTCCTCTTTAAACATTGTTTATCTATCTATTAACCATTATCAGAAACCAAAACATTGTAAGCAAAGATAAGATTTCTATTTAAACATAAACCAAATACAAACATAAACAAAACATAAACAAAACCAAATAAAATATTTTCAGAGAACAAAAGATTCCTATTCAACCATTGTAAGCATAGATAAGATTTCTACTTAAACATTATCAACAAGATCCTTTTTTTGAACATTATCAGCAGCCACTAAACAAAAGAAACCAGAGCATATAAATAGACGATTAAGCATAGAAATAAGTTAGTCTTCTATTACACTGAAGCATATGAACTTCAGTTTAGAATTCATTAAAGTACATATAGATACAAATAAAGTATATTGTTTTATTTAAAATCGAAAGTACATACTTAACTCGCGTTAGGACTACGGTTGCCAAGTTTTTATTTCGGGTTCCCGGGACAAACCTCAAATTTGAGCCAAATTCCCGGGATTATTCAAAATTTCCCGGGACATTTGAAAAATAAGAAACACCTATATATTTGTATGGGTTCCTCATTCGTCGAAATAATTGTTAGATAGAATTAAACTTTTTAAATTCACTTATTTATAACAAATATTTTTACGAAACAGGCTAACAATTAATACGTTTACTGTGTTTAATGCGAATTCAATATTCATGAATTCGTTTTCCAAACGTTATTTTAAAACAAACACTTGCCTTGCAAATTGAATATTTAGGTGTGCGAAATGTCAAACATTTAATTCGAATTCACTATTCTATGACTTCATTTTTCAAACGTTATTTAAAAACACAACACTTCCCCATGCAAAATGAATATTTAGGTGTGCGAAATGTCAAACATTGACAACATTCAGAACCACAGTAGGGATGAATTTTTCTTTTTTATAGAGTTGCATGCAATACGCTAATGAGCTGAATAAGATCGAAGTCGCAATTAAAGCCATGTTTCGTAGTAGATAAAAATTTATTAATTTTGATATTGTGAAAATGCCGGGACATAGCATTTCCCGGCGGGATACTTAAAAAGCTCTGGTCAAAATAAGAGCATGTACCGTTTGTTAAACCATATTGGCGTCGGTTTCAAGAACTTTATTTCAACTTTACAATTAAACATTATACACATACATTAAACATTATACACTTTAGTATTTTGTTTTATTAAACGCCCTTTCACCAAATTGTATTTTTTATAATTTATTTAATTTATAGTTTTGAACTTCGCCGCGCGTCACTTTACTGCTTATTCTCAATTTCTTCTCTCGCATGTAGAGTTGACACACGTGATTTTTTCGAACAAAACTTGTAGTATAAATCTTTGAGATAACATTTTAAATAGAGAACTTGGAAGCAATAGAAAAGTTAAGATTGAAATCGCTGGAAGGTAGTTAACCATTGGAGTAACCATACATGTAATTCGGCAAGTTTAATTCTCGTAACACTTTATTTTGAAACGATTCCAAAACAACATAAACTTTTATGCTGTCGGAAACATCAACACTAAAAAAGGATGTTTTTTATTATCTTTTTAGATTCGTTCGCGTGAGTGAAAATTCGTAAAAACTTGAACAAAATATTACTAATTTTGGAAAAATCCTGTTCGCTCAAATAAAACTTTTGCAACAAGTTTTCGCTTGGACGAGAAGTTGCAAAATTGTACCCGATAAATAGGAGTCCCGGTATCGCATAATTTTTTGCAGTGTTATGCACATTAAATTCAAAAACGAGTCTTTTTGTTTTGTATTGATAACTGAAAAACTAGTTTTTTATTGTTTTCCCAATTTGTGTGTTTTTTCGATTTGGTGGTTTTCTTATTTTGGTATTTTGTTTTAAACAAGTGGCACCATCGTCATAGGTACAAAGTAGATAGCGCAGTGGGCGTAAAATTCTCTTTGATATTTGTTATTTGACTGTTGTTCGCTGTTGAAATGACCTGCAAGATCAGTTGCGTTAACAGAAAAATCAGTTAGATTGATTAGGAATCTGTCAATTTTACCGAATTTTGTTAACTTAAGAGCGACAATTTCTCTTCTGTTGAAATTTCTAAACTAATTTGTCCGCTTGACAAAGAACTCGGTCGAATTAACCATTATTCGATCAATTTCAGCGAATCTCCGTTAAGTCAAGAACAAAAGAAGACATTTGTTGATTTTACTAGCACCATTCCTTTCAGAGTAGGGGCGACTTTATGCTGAGTAAAATAAAATATCTACCCAGCCTATTGTTAACATAAACAAATAAAATAGCCAAGATTTATTTTTTTTTAAATTTTTTTAGTATGCCTTTTCACCGCAATTGAAATATAATATTTATGACCTATCTTAAATCAATATGTGTATCACTAAATATATGTACAGACTATTGCTATAACTAAGTACATTTTTGCATTCTTAATTCGTTTAATATAATTAAATTATTTTATCTGAAATTTTTGTTAACTTTTTTTTAGTTATTTATTTTTGCCTCACCAAATTTAAATTTGTAGTTTTTACAACCATAATTTGTTTATGTATTTGTTGTTGCTTTTAATTTATTGTGATTATTTTTATTGTAACAATTCAATGATTTTACAAGAGCAATTAATTGGAAAACGTTCTGTTCTCCTTCCTTTTTATATTTTTGATTCGTTTTTTAGTCGAACTTTATTGACGGTTTAATTTTTTTCCTTAATTACGTAGTAGGTACTATATTTATATATAATAAAACCGTTTTCTTTGTCACGTATACCCAGTTTATATGTAATTTTGTCGTTACTGTGTTTTCGAATATCGGTATTTTATGTATGTATTTACAGTTTTCCAAATTGTTTTGCTTAATTTAAGCAGCATATTTTAGTTTTTTAAAGATTTTATTATTATTATTAAATGGATACTATGAATGGGTTATGTATAAACCCGAATAAGTCAAAATGTATTGTTATTCATAGAAGGTCTTTTCCCACTAATGATTTAGAGAATGTAGTGTTTGAAAATTCCGTTATAGAATACGTAGGTCCGGCGAAAAACTTAGGTGTAGTTTTTAACAAAACATTGACATGGAAAGACCATATTTTTAGAACGGTTGGAAAAGTGCTTCGTACACTATGGTTAACACAGTATTTCACGCCTTTGCACATAAGACTACTTCTGGCTAAAGCGTACTTAATACCTACAATACTCTATGGTTGTGAGATTTACTCAAACTGTGACTATGTGTGCAAGAACAATCTAACTGTTGTTTACAACAATATTACTAGATATGTTTATGGGTTGAAAATACTTGATCAAGTATCACAACATGCTGAAAGGTTGCCAAACATTTCTTTCGAAAATCTTTTAAAAGTTAAACACTGTCCTTCCTCCATAAATTGATACACACGAAGGAACCTGACTATCTATATCGTAAGCTTATTTTTCTGCAATCATCAAGATCGGTGCTTCTTCTTACGCACATTAAATACCGGACGCTAACCTCTGAACGTCAATTCTTTGTTACTGTAATACGTCTTTGGAACTCCCTACCTACAAGTCTCCGACTCTTAAGAAATGCTCTGCACTTGAAAAAAGAGCTAACATCATTTTTTAACGACTCTTAAACTTGATTTCAACTTGTTGTTGTTAAAATGTTCATTTCTAAGTCCCTTTTTCTTTCTCTGTGTCTTCATTCTTTATTTGTTAAATACTATTCTATCTATAATCAGCCAAAGGTTATCATCACTACTGCTGTCTTTTAATATTTATTAATTACTTTTCTTTAGTTTTAAGATTTATATCTAAAAATAAATAAATATTTAGCTATTATCTGTTATATTTAATTTAATTAATTTAATTTATTATTATAAATGTTCAATTTGTATAGCTCAAGCTATTCATGACTAGCACTATTAAATAATTTGTCAAAATTGTTGTGCTGGAACAAATTTTCAAATAAAATACAAATACAAATGGACTTCTCATACATATTAGCCAGATTTACAACGTTTACGATAATTTTAAGAGCTTATATTACTGCCCTAATTCAGAATAAATTGTCATAAAAGTGGCATCTCTCTAGGGCTGCAAGCTTGGAGATTTTGTACAAACCATGGCGATCAAATTATAGGAATAGCGATTGCGCCATTTTTACCGACAAATAAAATAATTCAAAAAAAATTTTTAAGTTAAACGGTTTTATTGAAAACAATACTTACATGAAATAATAATAATACGAAAAGCTAGAAAATAATTAGTTAGGTCCTAGGTACTAGTCATCACACTCCTTATCAATCTAGGGCGTTGATCAGACAATTAAATAAAAGCGTTGGGCGCGTGAAATTTCTAAAAATGTGAGGCGTAGCATAACCTGATTAAGGTTCAGTTGGTTTTACTTATGACTATCAATAGAAATATGACGCGTCCAACGCTTTTATTTAATTTTCTGATCAACGCCCTATATTGATAATGAGTGTGATGACTAGTACCTAGGACCTACCTAATTATTTTCTAGCTTTTCGTATTATTATTATTTCATGTAAGTATTGTTTTCAATAAAAGCGTTTAACTTAAAATTTTTTTTTTTAATTATTTTATTTTCAAGTTTTTAGTCTTTACTTAATTGCCTGTTATTTCTCATTCTATTTAGTTCATTTAGTGACTCATTATTACAAGGACTCTTTCCTGACATTTTGTTACAACCTAAGTCCTCAATACATAATCCTTCCAAAGACTTTACTCGACTGCGCCACGTATGCTTGTCCCTCCTCCAACTCCAAAATATTTTGATGTCACTTCTACTGGACTGTATGCAATATTTGTTCCAAATATGAGCCAAATCGGGCATCATAGGTCGCTTTCTATTCATGTATGTATTATGTGTTCCAAATATGGACCAAATCAAATCGGACCACAAATACGATTTTTGTGAATATCTCGATACATGCGCCACCTAGCGGCGATTTTTTTTCACAGGTCGATTTCTATTCTTTCATGTATTATGTGTTCCAAATATGAGCCAAATCGGACCACAAATACGATTTTTGTGAATATCTTGATCCATGCGCCACCTAGCGGCGATTTTTTTCCACAGATCGATTTCTATTCTTGCGTGTATTATGTGTTCCAAATATGAGCCAAATCGGACCACAAATACGATTTTTGTGAATATCTCGATCCATGCGCCACCTAGCGGCGATTTTTTTCACAGGCCGATTTCTATTCTTGCATGTATTATGTGTTCCAAATATGAGCCAAATCGGCCCACAAATGCGAATTTCGCGAATATCTCGATCTATGCGCCACCTAGCGGCGATTTTTTTCACAGGTCGATTTCTATTCTTGCATGTATTATGTGTTCCAAATATGAGCCAAATCGGGCATCATAGGTCGCTTTCTATTCATGTATGTATTATGTGTTCCAAATATGGCCCAAATCAAATCGGACCACAAATACGATTTTTGTGAATATCTCGATACATGCGCCACCTAGCGGCGATTTTTTTTCACAGGTCGATTTCTATTCTTTCATGTATTATGTGTTCCAAATATGAGCCAAATCGGACCACAAATACGATTTTTGTGAATATCTTGATCCATGCGCCACCTAGCGGCGATTTTTTTCCACAGATCGATTTCTATTCTTGCGTGTATTATGTGTTCCAAATATGAGCCAAATCGGACCACAAATACGATTTTTGTGAATATCTCGATCCTTGCGCCACCTAGCGGCGATTTTTTTCTTATTATTGCATTGTCATCGGGTTCTGAACTATATTCCAAGTTTCAAGCTTGTAGCTTATCGGGAAGTTACTTAAATTTCAATTACAAGATTCGTTCACAACGGCCGGCCTGTCAACTCAAGCTAAATAAAACCGTTTAAAAATATATGAAATTTAACCAATTTTTTAGCAATATACTGCATGGTTTTACACCTTCATTAAAAACTGTATGCTTACTGGATAAAAATAAATTTTTACCAAAAAACCGTTGATCTGAATGACCTTAATGTGGTGAAGTTATGTGTACCTAAGTTTTAGAGGTTGAATTTACATCGGATATAGATGGCAGCTTTTCGGTCGAAATGTAGAAAAAATTTTGCGATATTTGTGAATTTCCAAACACTGGCAAGCATAATGTAATAATCCTATTATGCTAGTACAATACCCTGCAAAAATCGCGAGTACTCCATGCAAGCATGTATGGAGTACTCGCTATGGACCAACCGAGTGCTCCAAAATTAACCACAATTCATACAAAAAATATGGTCCAATTAACATTGCGATGTCTTAGGACTGGACCATATACTCCAGCTCCGCATTACATCAGAGTAATCCGTGGAGTATCCACAGTCCAATAAACATCGTGTAGTGATTACAATCCCCTGCAAAAATCGCGAGTACTCCATGCATGCATGTATGGAGTACTCGCTATGGACCAACCGAGTGCTCCAAAATTAATCACAATTCATACAAAAAATATGGTCCAATTAACATTGCGATGTCCTAGGATCGGACCATATACTCCAGCTCCGCATTACATCAGAGTAATCCATGGAGTACCCACAGTTCAATAAACATCGTGGAGTGATGACAATCGTAAAAAACGAGCAATGATCGGCTTACAATATGTTCGTGTAGAAACATGAGTTGGTCCATTGCTGCATTACAGTGGAGTGTAATGGTAAGTACTCCAGTGGACCACATGATCCAACGATTTTTGCAGGGTCGCAATAATGATACAAATAATGGAGGTAGTTCCATTTAGTGTGACGTTAGCAAATAGACTTTTGCGGGGACAATGACAATTTCAATAAAAGAAGCTACCAGATTGAAAAATTGTATGAATGGGTATCAAATGAAAGGTGTTAATGAGTATTTTAAAAGGGCCTTAGTTCTATAGGTGGATGCCTTTTCGAGATATCGTCATAAAGGTGGACCAGGAGGGATTCTAGAATTTGTTTGTACGATATGGGTATCAAATGAAAAGTGTTAATGAGTATTTTAAAAGCGAGTAGGCCTTAGTTCTATAGGGGACGCCTTTTCGAGATATCGCCATAAAGGTGGACCAGTGGTGACTCCAGAATTCGTTTGTACAATATGGATATCAAATGAAAGGTGTTAATGGGTATTTTAAAAGGGAGTGGGCCTTTGTTCTATAGGTGGACGCCTTTTCGAGATATCGCCATAAAAGTGGACCAGCGTGACTTTAGAATTTGTTTGTACGATATGTATATCAAATAAAAGGTGTTAATGAGTATTTTAAAAGGGCGTGGGCCATAGTTATATAGGTGGACGCTTTTTCGAGATATCGCCATAAAGGTGGACCAGGGGCGACTCTAGAATTTGTTTGTAATATATGGGTATCAAATTAGAGGTGCTAATGAGTATTTTAAAAGGGCGTGGGCCTTAGTTCTATAGGTGGACGCCTTTTCGGGATATCGCCATAAAGGTGGACCAGGGGTGATTCTAGAATTTTTTTGTACGATATGGGTATCAAATGAAAGGTGTTAATGAGTATTTTAAAAGGGAGTGGGCCTTAGTTCTATAGGTGGACGCCTTTTCTAGATATCACCATAAAGGTGGACCAGGGGTGACTCTAGAATGTGTTTGTACGATATGGGTATCAAATTAAAGGTATTAATGAGGTTTTTAAAGTGGCACTTAATTGTATATGTGAAGGCGTTTTCGAGATATCGACCAAAATGTGGACCAGGGTGACCCAGAACATCATCTGCCGGGTACCGCTAATTTATTTATATATTTAATACCACGAACAATATTCCTACCAAGATTCCAAGGGCTTTTGATTTCGCCCTGCAGAACTTTTCGATTTTCTTCTAGTTAATGTGATAGGTGTCACACCCATTTTACAAAGTTTTTTCTAAAGTTATATTTTGCGTCAAAAAACCAATCCAATTACCATGTTTCATCTCTTTTTTTTTAATATTTGGTACAGAATTATGGCATTTTTTTTCATTTTTCGTAACTTTCGATATCGAAAAAGTGGGCGTGGTCATAGTCGGATTTCGGCCATTTTTTACACCAATACAAAGTGAGTTCAGATAAGACGTGAACTGAGTTTACTAAAGATATATCGATTTTTGCTCAAGTTATCGTGTTAACGGTCGAGCGGAAGGACAGACGGTCGACTCTGTATAAAAACTGGGCGTGGCTTCAACCGATTTCGCCTTTTTTCGCAGAAAACAGTTATCGTCCTAGAATCTAAGCCCCTACCAAATTTCACAAGGATTGGTAAATTTTTGTTCTACCTATGGCATTAAAATTATCATAGACAAATTAAATGAGAAAGGGCGGAGCTAGGGCCATTTTGAAATTTTCTTTTATTTTTGTATGTTATTGTACCATATCATTTCTGGAGTCGAATGTTGACATAATTTACTTATATACTGCAAAGATATAAAATTTTTTGTTAAAATTTGACTTAAAAAAAAAAAATTTTTTTTTGAAATGGGTGTGGTCGTTCTCCGATTTTGCTAATTTTTATTAAGCATACATACAGTAATAGGAGTAACGTTCCTGCCAAATTTCATCATGATATCTTCCACGACTGCCAAATTACAGTTTGCAAAACTTTTAAATTAACTTCTATTAAAAGTAGGCGGTGCCACGCCCATCGTCCAAAATTTTCCTAATTTTCTATTCTACGTCATAAGTTCAATGCACCCACCAAGTTTCATCGCTTTATCCGTCCTTGGTAATGAATTGTCGCACTTTATCGGTTTTTCGAAATTTTCGATATCGAAAAAGTGGGCGTGGTTATAGTCCCATATCGTTCATTTTAAATAGCGATCTGAGATAAGTGCCCAGGAATCTACATACCATATTTCATAAAGATACCTCAAAATTTACTCAAGTTATCATGTTAACGGACAGACAGTTCACATTCAATAATATAAAATGTATTAAAATAGAGTTGTAGTGGTTAACAATCATTGTAGAAGCTAAAGACTTTATTTCTAAATTGCAGTGTATTAGTAATAAGCGTTAAACTAACTGGAAGTGATTTTCAAACACGTACCGTGTTGATAAAAAATTTACCTTCAGATGTCAGAGTTTTGTGTCTAGTGTAAATAAGCAGTGCCGACCTTGACGATTGAAGAAACTGAAGCCTCTGGTATAAATAGTTTAGTTCCTTCGTATGAATACCCTTATGTATGAACAACACTGTTCTGAATTTTAACAAATTTTCAATATTAACAACTTTACGGCATACGCAGACAAATGGCCAAGTCTTTTTAGCCTAAATACGTATCTGGAAATGTTATAAACAACATTAAGCTTGGTTTTACATACAGAGTCATAATTAGCATAAATCTCACAGCCGTACAGTAAGCTTTTGCAAGAAGAAAGCTAATGTATAAAGGAGTGAAATACTGCGTTAGCCATAGTGTACGAAGCACTCCATACACTTTCCATGTCAGAGTTTGATTGAATACCAAACCAAGTTTTTTCACTGAGTCAACATATTCAATAACTGCACCGTCCAGCATTACCTTGTCTAAGTTTTGTGTATCGAAGGCTTTTCTGCGAATGACAATACATTTAGATTTGGCAGGATTAATTGATAAACCATTCGCAGATGCCCATGCACTTACATTCGTCAATTCAGAGTTTATAACATTAATACACATGCCAACACGATCAAGAGGACAGCACACATATAGTTGATCATCATCAGCATAAAAATATGAACATCTTAGCGCATTGGGCAAGTCATTAACATACAACACAAACAACAAAGAGCTCAGGATTGAACCTTGCGGAACACCCCTGAGTACAGGTACAAAATTAGACCTATTGGACCCAGCCTGAGATCTGTGCACGAGGTAGGACCTAATCAAAACAGTGGTATGAGAAGAGAAATTAAAAATATTTTGTAGCTTGCGACATAGAAGCTCATGATCAACTGAGTCAAATAAAAGCTTTGGAATGATCGAGTAGAGGCAAAAAAGCAAGATTATTTCCATCAATTTCCATTCTGATGCTCCCTATAACATCAAACAGAGCCGAAGTGCAACTTCGTTTCGGTCTGAAACCGGACTGACGGTCTGTCGAAGTCTGTTATCATGCACATATGATATTATTTGCTTATGAAGGATACGCTCAAAAATGGTAGGATAGCAATGGGCCTGTGCTCGTTATTTTTCATAAGTACAGGAATGATTTTAGCAAATTTCCAGCACTTGGGGAATACACAGGTCGTTAGTATGGAGTTAACTAAATGGGTCACAGAATCTTTGGCAATATAATTTTGGGAAACTTCGCACTGGTTCCATTAAAGCCAATAGCGTTTGACTTCACTGAAAGTATGGCTTGCGCAATATCACAGTCATCAACACACATAAATTCAAGAGGACTGACACCAAAATTTACACGTTCACAGTAGTTGTCAAGACTAACACGAGGATTTGATACAGGCAAACTAGCAAAATTAACGTTAATTTCATCTAAGTCGGAGTAAATAGGTAAACTTTCTTTGATTTTTCCCATGCCAATCGTCCTTATGGTATTCAGGTTTGCCGCAGTTTCATTGCCAGACTACATTTTTCATCATAAAACAAACTTTTGACTCTTTTAATTGCTTTGGCAGCAGTTGATTTAAATTGGTTATACGTATCTGAAGTACGGTACCTTTTCCACCGCGAATATGCTTTATTACGCACATTGATTAAATATTTAATGTTAGCATTAAACCAAGTCCTACTGCATCGATTGACTACCTTAGTTTTTATGGGGACATAATAGTCCAAAAGCCAGTTGATTTTGTCCTGCAGAAGGCGTGTTTTATCTTCAAGAGATATGAAACTCCGGATGAGACCCCACTCCACCAACTCCACTGCAGCAATAAGCGACTCATAATCAATTCGATTAAAATCACGATAAGTCACGGAAAAAGGTGTTTTGGGTGACTGGAAGTTATTGGACAACTTTGGTTGTCCGCTGCCGGTAACCTACCAATTTTGCTGGTAATCGCCTTGGAGGGCGCCGCCTCCACACTGTCGCCGTGTTTTGTAGAAATGCTATTCTTGAATGCACTTCTATCGTGGCGGTCGTCTTCGCCACACTTTATATTTCATTAAAAACCCACTTTGTTCTACTTTACTTTAGTTCTTATTTTTTTTTTTAATTAAATATTTGAACAGTCAACTTAGATAGTACGTCTCACGCGTGAAGCTGCCAAAATTATAATGGTGGCGGTGAAATATGAAAATGGCGAGGACACTATTTCTAATCGTCATTTTCATATTTCACCCCACATATATCTTATTCTTTCTTACTATAAGCTTACAATAGCTGAACATATATATGTAATATGTTTTATTCTTTTTCATGCTATTCACAATGACATATTAACATTGTGAGCAACGATGTTGCCAGATGTTACTGTAGCAAGATGATTTGGGGAATTTTACCCTTACATCACCCTTTTTGGGGAAAAAAGAATTGGCAAAGTGATCAGTTTTGTCACATTCTTCTTGCCCATAAACTTATAAAAATTGTTGCGAACGAACAAATATTCTTACAACACATTAGTGTGTTCCTCCCCTTTTGGATTCGCTAGTTCGGAACCATTTTTATTACTAATTGAAAAAGAACTTATACGTAGTATACTCAAATTTTAGTTACATTTTTGGTAGTTTATTGGAAGTAGCTTAAATGAAACCTAGCAATATTAATTTGATTTTAATTTAGTAAAATATGTTGTTTGTTGTTTTTTCTCTTCTTGTAAATATTTATATTTTATATATACATTCGTCTCCTTTTGGATTCGTTAGTTCGGAACCATTTTTATTACTAATTAAAAAAGAACTTATACGTAGCATACTCAAATTTTAGTTAAATTTTTGGTAGTTTATTGGAAGTAGCTTAAATGAAACCTAGCAATATTAATTTGATTTTAATTTAGTAAAATATGTTGTTTGTTGTTTTTTCTCTTCTGGTAAATATTTATATTTTGTATATACATTCAACTTAAAGTTTTACAGGTTTAATCCTTGTTGCTTTTGAAATACGTTTTTTTGTTTTTGTAACTTAAATAATACAATTTTTAGCTTTTGTTAAGCATGATTTTTTTTTCAGATTGTACTATACCTTTGATGAGCTACATTTTTCATTTGAGTATACAAACTTTTTGTTATTTTCTTTTTTCGCTAACTTTAGTTATAATAAACGGACCTTGATAAATATTTTCATGTTTGTGATGTGGTTCTTTCCGTAAAAGTACTTTATCTCCGATTTTGACAATTAACGGCCGAGCCGTTTTATAATATAGATTTTTGCTTTGTAACTTATTTTTATTTATTAGGTTTTGTGCCATTTTGTGTGCTTTCTGCATTCTAAACTTTTCTTCTTTAGCATAATTTTCGACATTATAAATTGGGTCAATTTTTTCTTCTCTTAATTCATTAGACAAATTTGCCTTTTTCCAAAAAACAAACTCGAAAGGAGAAAATGGATAGTCGAAAACTGTTCTTGTTGTAGTATTGTGTAAAAATGTGAAATATTTTAAATATACGTCCCAGTCTGAAAAGGATTCGTTTAAATATGCACGTAAGAATTCATTAAAGACTTTATGATTCCGTTCAGTTGTACCAACAGTTTCGTGATGGTATGCAGTTGAAAAATTATGTTTAATATTTAAAAGTTTCGGTAATTCTTCAAATAATTCATTTTTAAATTCTGTACCTAAATCTCATTTTATGGTATTCATTGTGCCGTATGTTAAAATAAATCCTTCAAAAACTGCAGATGCAATTGTTTTTGCTGATTTATCTGGTACAGCTATTGTTACCAAATATTTTGTCATGTCACAAATCCTGGTAAGTGCGAACTTGTTACCCTATTTGGACGCAGGTAGGGGTCCTATTGTATCAATTACTAATATTTCAAAAGGTTTACAGGGTGTTGGTGTTATAACAAAGTTTTCTTTAGTTTTTGGTTTAACTTTGTTCAAAAGACATTTGTTGCAACTCTTAACAGATTTTGCTATATCACGAGTCATGTTTTTCCAATAAAATTTTCTTCTTAGTTTTGCGTAAAGTTTTTTCATACCACAATGTCCTCCTGAAATTGGGGCGTCGTGGTAGATAGTCATTAAGTTTTTTGTCATTGTCTGTTACAGTCACTACTGGATCTGTTAGAATAATTTCTAAAGATTTTAAAATTTTATTTCCGCGGTCTTTTAAATTTGTAATTGAAAAATGATTGAAAAAAATATCATCTTTAGGCCATTCTATTTGATTAATTTTTCGCTTGCTGGCTTCTGATTCAAGCCTCGAAAGTAATTTCTCTAAAGTAATTATTTCGTTATCAAGCTCTTATATTTTATATGCGCAAAAATTCTTAAATCTTTTGTTTTTATATCTTTATTTTAAGTAATTTCAGATCTTATTTGCGGAATCTTTTTTGAAAAATTAAATGAAAATTAGTCGTAAACGTGTAAAGTAAGTTGTTTTTCGTCGTTTTTGTCAGTTTTCCTAGGAAGGTTTTCATCGTTTTGCCGTTTTGTCATTGATCTTGTCTGTACTGCTAAAATTTGATTGTTCGATTTGTTAATCTCATCGATTGTAATGAGCGATAGTGCATCCGCACCAATGTTTGATTTACCCTTAATATATACAATAGTGAAATTATATTCAGTTGGTTCTAGCCTTATTCTTGAAAGTTTTGAAGACGGGTCTTTCATGTTGAAAAGGTATACTAGAGGTCTATGATCTGACTTTACAATGAAATGTGTGCCATATGGTCAAAATTGCTTTATTGCGAAGTAAATAGCTAAGAATTCCAATTCTATAATTGGTTTTTTCTGCTCTGCTTTATTAAATGCTTTAGAAGCGAAACAAATTGGTAGATCACTGCCTTGCTGTTCTTGACTCAAAATAGCTCCACATCCAATTGTTGAAGCATCGATGATAATAGTGAATTGTTTTGTAAAATCTGGGTATTGTAATAATTTTGGTGAAAGTAAAGCTGCTTTCAAAGATAAAAATGCTCTTTCGCACTCAACATCCCAAACTACTACTTAATCGATTTAGAGCTAATAGTTTGCAAACGCGACGAATCGTCGTACTGCGTCTTTATCAGTCGGTTTTGTATACTTTTTAGTTGCGTTTATTTTGGAGTCGTCTGGCAACAAACCTTTAGCTGAATATTTGTGACCTAAAAATTTAACGTCTGGTCGTAAAAAGTTGCATTTATTTGGGTTAAGTTTGAGATTGAAAGACCTACAAGTATTGAAAACTTTTGAAAGATTTTTAATATGGTGTGCTTCACTGTGCAGTCGGTTCTATGTACCGGAGCGACTCGGAATTTTTCCCGACCAAGGACTGTCATTTCAGTGTGACCCCATTTAATTTGTTTCGTCCCTCCCACAAATTTTCATCCTCCCAGCAGCTCCTTGCAGCAGGACTGCTACATATTCTCTTACTCCGGGAAGGTATCGAACCCAATCCGGGTCCGTCTCCTGACCCCGGTCCTGAGAAATGGTTTTGCTGCATTTGCCAGAAAAGAATCTTTTTAGGACGGTCATACTCTGTTCAGTGTGTCTCGTGCAAGGGATGGTTGCATCGGACAGGTTGTTCTGGGCTTGATCCCAAAACCCGACGTCCACGTAACTTTTATAAATCTTTTGTGGCTCCTTGCTGCTCACGCCCAAGGGCGTCCCGTAGTCTACGCCTAAGCTCGCCCCCCCCCCCCCACTACCTTCCAGCAGCCTCGCTGCTCAGCAAGCCACAACAAGTACCCGCTGCTGCTCGCGCCCCACGGCGCCAACAACTCAAACAGCTGATACCACTCATAACTACTACCTTCGTAGTAGAGCTGGTAGCAATGCTGAGCATCAGCCCCTGCCCCCGTCTTCTTCTCCCCCCTCTTTTCTGGCAGCAATCGTGCAGGTCAGGGAAACAGACTCTTAGTCCCTGCCTCCGTTTGCACCGTCTGCCAGCACAGAATGTATAGGTTTGCGACATCCGCTCAATGCAGCTCCTGCCTTGGGTGGTGCCACTTTCCTAGATGTTCTGGTCTCCGACACGGCAACCCCTCGACGGGTTTCATCGCGCCATGTTGCCAGGTCGCAAACCCAAATCATCCGGGTACCCCAATGCTTGCCCAAGGGCGCCCAGTCCCAAGGCCACAACAGCAATTGCGTCCTGGCCTTTCACAACCTAGGCGTAGTCACCCGTCAATTACCCCTAGAGTGGCGGCGTCATCCCTCATGCACTTCAGAATTCTGCAGTTAAACTGTAATGGACTAACTGGGAAGATTACGGAGATAGTCGATTTTATGAAGCGGCACAACATCCGCATTGCTGCGATTCAAGAGACTAAACTCACAGCAAGATCTGCATTGCAGACCTGCTCTGGTTATAATGTCCACAGGAAAGACCGCGAGAGCGGAAATGGAGGCGGCATCGCGTTTATTATACACCACTCTGTGCAATATTATATATTTGATCCTGGCATCGACCGCAGGGACAATGTCTTAGAACGTCAAGGCCTATCTGTCCGGTTAGGCGATGCAAATCTAGAAATCATCAAGATCTACATCCCTCCTGTGACCTGTTGCCCCAGTGGATACCGCCCTTATATCGAGGCCTTACTCACTGGCAACAATCGCATTATCTTAGGCGATTTCAATGCCCATCACGACCTATGGCATTCAAACTTGCGGGCGGACAGTAGGGGTGAGATGTTGGCGGATCAAATAGAAGAAAGGACGTTCTGCACAATAAACGGAGACGCCCCCACACGTATGGTAGGAAGCTGTCATAGCTCGCCAGATATCTCAATCGTGAGCGCAGAACTCGTAAACTGCGTCAACTAGCAGCCGATGGTAACATTGGCATCCGACCACCTGCCCATACTTATTTCGTTCGAGCGTACCGCCGACTTCATCGTCACCGAAAAACGCACTTTCATAAACTTCAAAAAAGGAAAGTGGGAAGAATATAAATCTGCAACAGACAGCAGCTTTGCTGCCCTCCCTATCCCGACTGATGCCCGCCAAGGGAAGCGTGCCTTCCGTAAGGTCATTGAATCCGCCTCGGCACATTTCATTCCCGCCGGGAGAATTCCCGAAATCCGGCCCCACTTCCCGGTGGAGGCCGCGAGCTTAGCGAGGGAACGCGACCTTATAAGACAGCTTGATCCAGGCGACCCCCAAATAAGGGATATAAACCAATGCATCAGATTGCTTGTGGACGAACACAAGCGGGCGAAATGGGAAGAGCACCTAAGAGGTTGTAACCTCTCTACCGGTGTAGGTAAACTTTGGTCCACCGTAAAGTCCCTATCGAATCCGACTAAGCACAAAGACAAAGTTTCCATCGCCTTTGCCGATAAGGTGCTGTCGGATGCGAAAAAATGCGCGAGCGCTTTCTGCCGACAATATATAATGCATCCTACGGTCGACAAAGATAGACGGAGAGCCAATAGACACGCAAATTCAGCGCGTCAACAATCACCATCACCGCTAGAGAGGTTGAGGACGCCATTGGTCGCGCTAAGCCATCCAAAGCAGTGGGCCCAGACGGCATAGCCATGCCGATGCTTAAAAACCTAGGGAAAGAGGGTTTCAAATATTTAGCGCATGTCTTCAACCTGTCTCTTTCCACCTTTGTCATACCCGAGAAATGGAAAATGGCCAAGGTGGTCCCGCTACTAAAGCCTGGGAAACCAGCTAACGTAGGTGAGTCATATCGTCCGATATCTCTCCTATCGCCAGTGGCAAAGACGCTTGAAGCCATTTTGCTCCCTTATTTCCAAGCACATTTGCAACTAGCCCCTCATCAGCATAGCTTCAGAAAACTCCATAGCACTACCTCCGCGCTAAATGTCATTAGCACCCAGATAAATTGCGGTTTGAATCAATACCCCCACCATAGAACAGTACTCGTAGCGCTACACCTATCAAAAGCTTTTGATACGGTCAACCATGGCTCGTTACTGCAAGACCTGGAAGGGTCTACCCTTCCCCCATGTCTAAAAAGGTGGACCGCAAATTATCTGGGTTGTCGGCAGGCATCGGTGCAATCCAGAAACGAAACATCAAAACAAAGGAGAATTAAACAAGGGGTGCCGCAGGGTGGTGTCCTATCCCCACTTTTGTTTAATTTCTACATATCTAAGCTACCTTCACCACCGGAAGGAGTCACAATCGTTTCCTACGCCGATGACTGTACAGTAATGGCCACAGGCCCAGGCCCAGAGATCGATGAGCTATGCAATAAAATAAACGGCTATCTCCCTGATCTCTCCAGTTTTTTCGCCTGGCATTGTCACCGACTAAATCTTCCGCGACCTTATTTACAACATGGACGCCCTAAATGTCGACCATATTGAACATCCACGTCGATGGCACTACGCTACCGACTGTCCTACACCCCAAAATCTTGGGTGTGACGTTTGATCAGGATCTACATTTTGGTGCGCACGCAACCGCAATTGTTCCGAGAATTCAGAGCCGTAATAAAATCCTCAAATCCCTTGCTGGCAGTACCTGGGGAAAAGATAAAGAAACGCTCTTGACCACATACAAAGCAATTAGCCAGCCGATTACGTGCTACGCGTCATCCAAATGGTCGCCAAGCCTAAAAACCACCCACTGGAAGAAACTACAGGCCTGCCAAAATACTGCTCTCAGAATCGCCAAGGGCTGTCTTCTTATGTCCCCAGAACACCCTCTGCATAATGAGGCGAGAATACTCCCCATCAGGGAGATAAATGAGATGCTGACCAAACAGTTCCTGTTGAATACCCAGAAACCTGGGCATCACAATAGACATCTGATTTACGAACCAGCACCGCCTAGGGCCTAAGGAGTCATCTCCGTAAGCATTTTGAGGAAATACGGCACCTGAGAACCCAGCCGTATGAAGCGAAAAACACAAGCAGGTTCTTGGTGAACTCCATAGACAGGCGTCGGACTTTTATGTCGGGAATTGCCCGGTGAATCCAGTACTTGAAGAAAAATATCCAGAACTCGCGGAAGAGGAACGCATACTCCCCAGGGAAACGCGTGTCACTCTTGCTCAACTTCGTTCTGGATACTGTAACAGGTTAAACTCCTACCTATCCAGAATCAACCCCGACATACAAAATGTATGCCCCGCTTGCAATGTGTTCCCACATGACACCAACCATCTCTTTAATTGTAATGTGGAACCAACGCCTCTAGGAGCCCTTTCCTTATGGTCCACCCCTGTTGAAACGGCAAGTTTCCTTGGACTCCCGTTAGAGGATATTGATGACAATTTGTGATCGGTCGCGGCTATTAGGTGGGGCGAGCATTGCTACAATAACAACAACAACAACGATAATATCGTAGACGTATAAAAATGTGACATTGGGTGGTATACCCGAAAAGCTATTGTCATAATTCGTGAGAATGAATTTGTTGCTATATTTAAGCCGAATGGAAGAACTTTCCATTTAAATGCACCTCTGTCAGTGCTGAAGGAAGTAATGTCACATGAGTCAGGATGCAAAGGGATTTGATGAAATCCCGAAAAAAGATCTAATGTCGAAAAATACTTTGCCCTACCGAGATTGTCTAAAATATCGTAAACTCGAGCTAGTGTAAATTTATCAGTTTCTTGTTTACTGCGCGAAAATCTACACACATACGATAAGCTTTTTGACCATTAGTGTCTTTCTTTGGGACTACAATCAAAGGACTATTGTAAGTAGAGTAACTAGGTTCAATAAAATCGTTGTCTAACAGTTTATTTACTTGGCGGTTTATTTCTTCGCGTTGAGAGTATGGCAATCGATAGTTTTTAACATATACCGGCTCGTTGTCTGTCAATCTTAATTTTTGCTCTTAGAAGTTGTTTAAAGTCATTTTGTCCGTGTCAAGAACGAAAATTGCGGCATAATCTATGTAAAGGTCAATTAATTTACTTTCAGCATGTTGAGGTATTTGATTTTTTTAAATTGAAATAAGTTTTTTCTAACGTTTGTCTACTGTTTCTGTCATGTTAATTGTATAAACATTATAATTTGAAAGTTTCTCTGTCCGAATACTGTTCTTTTTACATACTTTACATCATCCGTGGTGTTTATGACTTTAATTATTGGGTTACTGGAATTAACAATGCACCTAGCTGTGAAAACGCCCTTTTCAATTTCCTGCGAGACCACGAAAAGTGGCTCGGGTGAATCTCCTAAATCAAAAAGTCTGAAATTTTCACATCCTGGAGGACTGATACAACTGTCACTTTCTGTTCCGTGCAGGATTGGTACCGCGCCTTTTTCATTACCTACCCAAAAGGAAATACTATTTCTTTCATATTTAATAATGCATTTGTTAATTTTCAGAAAATAATTGCCCAATATGCCATCGGATGGAGTACTAAAGTCTTCATTTACTACATGTAAAGTGTGTTTAAGAGAAAAGTTTGAAAAATTTAAATTTGCTGTAATTTTACCTAAAGTGGAAACTGAATTAGAAGTGACACCGGCAAGGTTAATAATTTCGTTTATATTTAAGGAAATATTACTGCCCATATATGATATTTTTATTAAAGAAATGTCTGCTTGAGTGTCTACTAAGAAAGAACAAAATTTTTGTGACTCGTTGAGTTGTAATTCTATGAAATCTGAGTAATTTAAATTTAAACAATAAATGCCTATTGGTGAGGGAAATGCGCTTACTTCTTTAATTCGTCCTCCCCCGATGTAATGAAACTTCAAGTTGTCTAGATTCTGGCCATTTATAGACTGCCGACGAACGTTTTTTATTCTGATCATCCGATGTGATGAGAGTATGAGAAATGCAGTTTAGACATACAATCATACATATATACATTACTTTGGTTAGTTATCAAAACAGGTTTATACTGTTTTACTGCAACTTTACAGTGTGTATAAAAAGTATTACTACATCTCCCCATTTTAATTTTAATGATTAGTACATTTTTGTATTGTATTCATTCAATTTCATTGGATAATATTAATAAAGAACTTATAACTAATAATATGTTTAAATAGCTTGTTTACAATTGCTTTGTATAGATTCAATTTCATCGAATATTACTAAGTACTTACATATGTATATCGAATAATAATGTTTTGAGAATTAGTATACAATTATGCGACCAAATACATGTATGTTTACATTTCAAATATATTTGTTTACGATTTCTTAAAAAAAGGAATTTCTACGATAAGACTTTCCATCATCCCTTTGAACTATGTAAGAACGCATTCCAGCTTTTCTACAATTTTTCCGGGAATCCAAATTCTTCCTTCTTTTAACCATACTTTATCTCCCTTTTCGAAATCATTTTTCTCAATTGAAAATTTATCGTGATATTTTTTGTTACTTAAATTGTTATTGTTTAAAACCGGTTTTATTTTCTTGGCAACTTCTGTGATTTTATAAAACGTGTCGCTCCCTGGAACTAAAGTTCTCGTTTTCCTACCCATTAATAACTGCGCTGGCGAGTACTCTGAGTTCTCAATGGGTATATTCCTATACTCTAAAAGTGCATGCCATAAATTACTTTTCTCGTCATTACACTTATGAACAAGATTTTTGACTACTTGAACCATGCCCTCTGCAAACCCATTCGACTTAGGATAATTTGGGCTTGTGGTAGTAATTTTAATATCTAAATATTTCGCCTATTGTCTAAATTCAAAAGACCCAAATGGAAAATTGTCGGCTATAATCTCAAGGGGATAACCGTGCGTAGAAAAAATGGCATTGAGTTTTTCTGAAAGATCTTTTGCTGTCTTTTTAACTAGTGGTACTATTTATAATTTTTTGAAAAGTAATGGGATACAACTAGATATTCTTTGCCTCCTACTTTCATAGTATCCATTGCTATTTTCTCAAGAGGTCCATTTGGGACAGAATGATTTAAAGGGGTTCCTTCCCGTTAGAAGCTCTATATTATTGACATATTCTACATTTGACAACCATTGATTCTATATCTTGATTCATATTGGGCCAGTATAAAAGCTGTTTTGCCCTATTTTTAGTTTTCTCTATTCCCAAATGGGAGAGTTTGTGGTATTAAAATGCGGTCATCCAAAAATACCACCCCATCTTCTACAAATATGCTCATTCTGTGTTTCCATAAGTGTTGTAAATTTCTATCTAATTTAGTTTTATCTGGCGGCCAACCATTTTTAACATAACTCATAACAAGTTTCAATACACTATCTTTTTCTGTTTCTTCCTGTATAGTGATTTTCCTTTAATTGCTTACGTTTGTAGTGTGTACCATGTCTTCCAATCCTTTAATCTCTACCTCATTCTCGGCATTTGTTACGATACAACGTGATAACCGATCTGCTAGATAAAGATATTTTCCTGGCAACTATGTAAAACTTAAATCGTATTTTTGAAGTCTTAACTTCATCCGCTGCAATTTTGTTGATGGTATTTTGTGATACTTTTTTTTCATAATACCTAAAAGGGGCTTATGGTCTGTTATAACTTCTACTTTCCTGGCGTAGATGTAGTTATGAAACTTCTGACACGAAAACACTACAGCAAGCATTCCTTTTTCAATCTGGGCGTACTGCATTTCCGGTCTGTCAAGCTGCTAGAAGCAAAACATATTGGCACTTTATTTCGCAACAGAGTACCTACATCCCAAACAACTTTTGGATGCATCTGTTTGTAGAAAATTTTTTTCTTTTCCGTTAAAAGGCCTTAGAGTTTGGGCTTTCTTAATTAAGTTTTTTATATCTTGTAAGCAGCTTTCATGGATTGGTAGCCAGTCAAAAACTACCGATTTTTTCATTAGTTCTCTTAGTGGACTACTTATGTGTGCCAAATTTCGTATGCACTCTCTCAGGTAGTTAATAAAACCCATTTGTCTCTGCAAGTCTTTCTTACAATTTGGAGCTTTTAAATCATCATTCCCTTTAAGTCTGTTCTTATCTATTGATATTCTTCTATCAGATATTGTATGACCTAAAAAATTTACTTCACGTTGCTTCCATTGAATCTTTTCTTTATTAAATTTAATATTATCCTCAGTTGCCCGTTTCAGCACTAACACTACACTTTTATCGTGTTCTTCTTCATTTACAGCTGCTATTAGTATATCATCAATATATGTAAATAGAAACATTTTCAATATCTCCGAAGTTTTCTTCCTTAAATTTTTGAAACACTTCGGGTGCTATTTTCAAGCCAAAAGGTAACCTCATAAACCTATAACAACCAAATGGCGTGCTAAAGGTGCAAAGCTCTTTAGATTTTTCATTCAATGCTATTTGCCAAAATCCGTCTTTTAAGTCGAAGACTGAAAACATTTTCCAATTAAGCAAATTTGGTTTTATTTGTTCAAATGTCGGTATTTCATAAAAATTATCTTTTATAGTATTGTTGAGTTCTTTCGGATTAATGCAAATTCTTAATTTTTTGTTCGGTTTCTCAGCGATAACTATATTCGAGACCCCTGAGCTCGGCTTATAATTTTTCTCAATAATAGCTTTAACACACAAATTTTTTATTTCCTATCTCAAAGGTTCCCTTAAAGATAATGGTATTCGTGATGCCGGCTCGGCATTATCTTTTAGTTAAATTGAAAAATTGTTTTTAAAACACCCTAACCCGCTGAAAATGCTGTTGTATTTATCAGGTACGTCGTTTTTTTGAACATTTTTGATGCTATTAATTCTCTTAATAAATCCTAAGTGAACTCAAGTTTCCAACCCTAAAATTGGGGTCGAATCTATCTCACTGAGTACGAAAAATTTTATGTACTCCATTTTGTTTTTTACATTGCAATTCAATATCACATAGCCTAAGTTTTCAATTCTTGTACCGTTATATGCTACTAAACATTCATTGCTTTCTTTTATTCTAGTAAATTTCAATTCCTTTACATATTTCATAGGCAAAATGTTAACCATGCTCCAGTGTCCAATTTAAATAAAATTTCTTTGCCCTGAATTTTAATATTTTCATACCACATATTTGAGTTGCCTTTGCTCTTAATTGTGTCTAAATATAAATAGGATTCATCTTCGTTCCCATCTTCTCGTTTTATTTCTTTAACCAATTTCCTGTTACATACACTCGCTAAATGATTTTTTCGCCTACATTTGTTACATGCCTTCCAAAATGCTGGGCATCTACCTCTTAAATGTAATCTACCACAAAACTTACAGACAATGTTGCCTTTGAAATTTCCTTGTTCTTGATTGCTTTACTTCTTTGTGCTTCGTTGACAAGAGTTTTAACTTCACTCTTACCACGATTCTTATGTATTGCATCTACCCACTCACTGCTGCCTTGCATGCGTGCCACCTGTTGATTTGAAATCTCCGCAGAACGTGCTAAGTCCACAGCCATGTCCAATGTTAAGTCACGTGTGTCCAGCAATTTTTTCGGCAATCTCTTGTCATTTGTACCTAACACAATTCGGTCACGAACCATGCGGTCCTCATTGTCGAACCCACATCTTCGTACAACTTTTTTTAGATCCATTAAAAATTTGTCAAATGGCTCGCCTTGTGTTTGGCTGCAATTATGAAACACAAAACTTTCGTAGACTTCGTTGTTTTTTGGCTTATAAAAATTTTCAAATGCTTTTGTAACCTCCTTATATTCTTTCTTGTTCTCATCTTCAAGATTGAAAGTATTAAATATTTCGATTGCCTCTGTGCCAATCGCTTTTAAAAAATATCGACTTTTACTGGTTCTGCCTTCTTATCTAGCTCTATAGCCACCGCAAATATTTGAAATATTTACCAGAATTTTTCTCAAATTTTCAGCTAAGTTCCCACTTAATTTAAGCTCATAAATTTTTCTTACGTATTTCATGCTTTTAACGTAGATATATCGAATCTGTTTGGGGGGCCTTCCACGTGGTTTGTTACTCACTATGCGAACACTGGTGTTGAGTTTAGCTCTTCCCATTTAATTAGGTTCATTATATGTATATAGATTTAACAACGCGTAAACATTTTCGCTAAACTATTTTTCCGTATTAATAAATATTTTCTGGCAAATCAGGTTTTGGCTTTTCGGCTGCGGCTGTAATGAAACTTCAAGTTGTCTAGTTTCTGGTCATTTATAGACTGCCGATGAACGTGTTTTATTCTGATCATCCGATTTGATAGGAGTTTGAGAAATGCAGTTTAGACATACAATCATACATACATATATACATTACTTTGGTTAGTTATCAAAACAGGTTTATACTGTTTTACTGCAAATTTACAGTGTGTATAAAAAGTATTACTACACCCCCAGTGTTCGCTCGTGAAAGGCACTCGTGTTTAAAGGGCGTACGTTTGCGTTTCTACCTCTACTGTTTGACGATCTTGAATTTTTACCTCTATTGTTACTATTACTTAAATTTGAACTTGAATGTGTGTTACTATTGTCGCTATTTTGGTATCTATTTCCGTTATAATTTCGATATCTTTGATTATTGTTACCGTTACGGTTGCTGTTGTATGGGAATTAACTATTATTTCTATAACCAGTATAGCTGCGATTTGGCTAAAAGCCACGATAACTTTCTTACTTACTTATTATTTGGCGCTTAACCGTCTAAACGATTATGGCCGTCCAACAAGGCGCGCCAGTCGCTGCTTCGCTCCGCCAACCGGCGCCAGTTGGTCACACCAAGGGAGTTTAAATCGTTTACCACCTGGGCCTTCCAACGGAGTGGGAGCCGCCCTCTACCTCTGCTTCCATAGGCGGATTCCGATAGAAACACTTTCTTGTCCAGAGCATCATCATTCATTCGCATAACATGGCCTAGCCAGCGCAGCCGCTGCGTTTTAATTCGCTGGACTATGTTGATGTCTGCGTATAGCTCGTACAGCTCATCATTAAATCTTCTTCGGTACTCGCCATCGCCAACGCGTAGAGGTCCATAAATCTTTCGAAGAACTTTTCTCTCAAAGACTCCCAAAGCCGCTTCATCTGCTGTTGTCATGGTCCATGCTTCTGCCCCATATAGCAGGACGGGTACGATAAGTGACTTGTAGAGTATGATATTCGTTCGCCGAGAGAGAACTTTACTTCTCAATTGCCTACCTAGTCCAAAGTAGCATTTATTGGCAATATTGATTCTATTGGCGGCCACCGTGGTGTGATGGTAGCGTGCTCTGCCTACCACACCGTATGCCCTGTGTTCACACCCCGGACAAAGCAACATCAAAATTTTAGAAATAAGGTTTTTCAATTAGAAGAAAATATTTCTAAGCGGGGTCGCCCCTCGGCAGTGTTTGGCAAGCGCCCCGGGTGTATTTCTGCCATGAAAAGCTCTCAGTGAAAACTCATCTGCCTTGCAGATGCCGTTCAGAGTCGGCATAAAACATCTAGGTCCCGTCCGGCCGATTTGTAGGGAAAATCAATAGGAGCACGACGCTAATTGGAAGAGAAGCTCGGCCTTAGATCTCTTCGGAGGTTAGCGCGCCTTACATTTATTTATTTTTTTATTGATTCTTCGCTGGATTTCAGTGCTGATGTTGTCGTTAATTTTGTTGCTGGTTCCCAAATAAACGAAGTCTCTTACTATTTCGAAATTATGGTTGCCAACAGTAGCGTGGTTACCAAGGCGCGTAAGCGTTGACTCTTTGCTCGATGACAGCAGGTACTTCGTTTTGTCCTCATTCACCATCAAACCCATCTTTACCGCTTCTTTTTCCAGTTTGGAGTAAGCAGAACTAACAGCATGTGAATTTCTGAATGTATTGTTACCATGCGATCGAAAAGCTAAAACCTGACGCTCTGTTACTTCGTTATTTTGCTCTACAATTAGTTTCGCTCCTACATCTTTCGGATCAGTAAATGCCGTCGAGGCTAAAATAGTTTTGACTAAATTGGATTTTGCGTTCAAACGACACACGTTAACTGTTTGTTCGACTTCCATTTCATGAGCTTTCGCTTGAGTGATCCCTTCAATAATAAGAGACCGCTCAAGTGAGTCAGCTAAATCTTCAACTTTTTTGGCAAAGTCTGTATAATTGTTATTGTTAACGTGCAGCGCTGCAATTTTCTCAGCTACAACTTTCGAGTTGTCTGGTTTGATCCTACTACGTAGAGCTACTTTAATTTCATTAACTGAAGTTACTTGCATTGGTATTGCTTCACGGGCCTTACCCTCAAGTTTTGATTTTAAAAATGCTATAAAAGTATTTGTTAAATTTTCATTTACGAACTCTTCAAGTAATTCAATTTTGTCTATAAAGGTCTTAAGTGCTAGAGGGGCAACGCTTTAGTTTTCTCTGATAGAATTAGCAAACATGTTAATGAAAGATTTCTTTTCCTCAAGTGTTGCCATGATTTGATCGTTAAGATCTGAAGCTGAATTAGGAGAATGCGAGGCAACGTTTATACCAATTGGATCGTTAAGATCTGGGTTTAAGTTAGAAGAAGGGCAAACTATGTTTGGACTATTAGAATTGTTAAGATCTGATTTTAAAGTAGAAGAAATTGAAGTTAATTTTGCACTATTTGAATCATTAAGATTTGAATCTAAATTAGAAGTTAAATTTTTGCCAGAAGAATCTTCGAAGCCTGGGAAATCTGTCGACAAAGATAATATATTTTCCTGGTTTGTGAACTTTTCGGTCATAGATGAAGTTGAACTTTCGGAGCTTGAAGCTCAGTTATCGGAATCTGGTTCTGAATTTGAAGTTTTGTGAACTCGCTTCCTATCTCTAAAGTTGTACATATGTAGTTATCAGAATAGCAAAAGGATTCAGTGTGAACTACTATCAAATTAATGGCTCGCTTATTTGAATGTAGGAATTTATAATTGAAGCTGAAATGTGGAGGAAAGAGAAAAAAAATTTTTAGAAAAGGGAACTGATTTACAGTGAATTGTCGCTATCGAAATATTTAAAAATTTATTGGAAGAATTAATTGCAACTGAAATATAATTGTGTGAAAAATCTGTAAGAAGTAATTGAATTTAAAATGGCACAAAAGTGTATAAGTATGAATTGGTAAAAATCTCAAAAATGTGGTAATCATGGACGCACCGCTTTATTAAAAAAAATCTTAATTGGTTTTTCACTTTCGTTCTATATCAAAAAAATCTCGTTTGGTTTTTCACGGAACCACCGTTTTATATTAAAAAAATCTCGTTTGGTTTTTCACGGAAACACCGTTTATAATAAAAAAAATAAAAATATATCAAATTTATAGGTTACATGCAGATTGCTTATATTGTTCACTCAGTCTTATATGGTGATATTTTGTTGGAAAATGTATGTATTAAAAAAAAAAATTAAATATAATGAAAATTTGAAAAATGGAAATTCAGACATGTTAAATTTTAAACCGTTGTATTAAGAAAATCCAAAAGTATAAGTTATATGCAAACGGGGGCACCGTTGCTATTCAAAAATGTGAAAAAATCTTAAAAAATCTTTATACGCATACGTAGAAAAACTGTAGGCAAACGGCAAAGCATAAATACTTATGACTGCTGCTGCTCCAACCGTAAACGCTGCCGCTGTCGTCGCCAATGCTGCTTCTGCCGGAGTTGTTTCTGGTGGTCTTCGCTGGCGCTGACGCTGTTGGTCTTCGCTGTTAATGCTGGTGGTGGTGGTGATTAAAAAATGGCGCTGACCTTTGGCTAGTGGCCGTTACGACAGAAATATCCCTTTTTTTACATTCAATTATCTCCGTTATATTTATGTATAGTTTTTAGTTAATTTTATTATATTAAAGATATTGTGTTACCTCTGTTGAATTTAGTCGTAGCATTAGTTTTGTTGTATTAAAAATTTTATTTTCTACAAGTAGATATTTAGTTTTGTATTACTTCTGTATCCTTCATTTGTAAATTTTAATATATTTTAAATTTAAAGATTTTTTTTATTTAACGTTTTCTTTACATTATTTTATTTCTCCTCCATTTAAACGTAGGATCACTTTTGTTGCTTTAAAAATTGTCTTTTATTTCAATTTAAAATTGTGTACTGTAACTGCCATTGCCACTTTAGAACTGCCTTTGCAAAAAAAAACTTTAACACCACCACGTGAAGGTACGGTCGCCATATTAGACAACTTCGGTTGTCCGCTGCCGGTAACCTACCAATTCTGCTGGTAATCGCCTTCGCTGCTACGTCAGGATTCTTGGAGGGCGTCAGGATTTGTACGGTCGTCTTCGCCACACTTTATATTTCATTAAAAACATTTATTTTAGTTTTTATTTTTTTTAATTAAATATTTGAACGCTCAACTTAGATAGTACGTCACACGCGTGAAGCTGCCAAAATTATAATAGTGGCGGTGAAATACGAAAATGGAGAGGACACTATTTCCAATTTTCATACTTCACCCCACATATATCTTAATCTTTCTTACTATCAGCCTTACATAGCTGAACATATATATGTAATATGTTTTATTCTTTTTCATGCTATTCACAATGACATATTAATATTGTGAGCAACGATGTTGCCAGATGTTACTGTAGCAAGATGATTTGGGGAATTTTACCCTTAAAAAGTCGTAAATCATGAAAATTAAATCATGCTTTGAGAAACTTGAGGCAGACAATTGGTGATAGTGGAGGGTTTTTCGGGTCACTGACAAAGAATAAATCAAGGAGAGTGCTATTTGTACGAGTGAAGTGAGTAGGAGAACAATTGTTGTCGGAGTAGATCGCGTTCGTTAGAGGCATATTTTGGTCGAATGCAGAGAGCTTTCGCGAAGTCATGGTGATTGGACGGCTTTCTTGCGACAAAACAGCACCTAAGGCTACGGGATAGGCCTCTGTATTTAGCTCAAAGGGTTGGCTATAGTCAGGGTATTGAAGTAAAATATCCTCTGATGCCAGTATCTGTTTTATATGCTCAAAAGCTTGGAGAGCTTCAGGGTTTAAGTCGATTTTCACATTTTTGGAATACTTGTACCCACATGCCCATTATCTCCGCGAAGGTAAACAGTCAAGGGCTTAACAATGGCAGCATAATCTCTGATAAACCAATAAACGAACGTAGGGGCCGAAGGGTTTGTGCCGTCTGGTAATTATTGATGTCACAAAGTTTATTCGGAAAAGTTTTGATCCCTGCATTAGAAAGGGGAAACCCAAGAAATTCTACCGGAGTTTTAAAAAATTTCGATTTTTCAGGCGACACTCTCATTCCTCCTGTTTTTAATAATATGTTGTGGATATCTTTTAGATGAGACTCTTCATCAGGAGAGTATATTATTATATCATCGACAAAAACAGGACAATATTTCCCTATAGCCTCAAGCAAAACATCATCAATTGCCCTTTGGAAAATGCTAGGTGCATTTCTTAATCCAAAAGGTAATCTACAGACCGCGTATTTTCCGTTGTTTTTACTAAATGCTATTTTCTGCCTTTCCTCCTCGCAAATAATGATTTGATGAAATCCTGACTTAATGTCTAATAGAGTAAAGTATTTCGAGCTTCCTAAATTGGCCAGAACTACGGATGTATCCGGAATGGGATATCGATCATGAATTGTTCTTTCATTGAGTTTCCGAAAATCGAATACCAGTCGTAATTTCGGCTTTCCATCTTCATCAAAACCTTTTTTAGATACCACGTGAACCAGTGAATTATAAGGTGATGCCTTATTATTCCTTCCATTAGAAGAGTTTTTATTTCATTATTTATAAAAGGGGCTACAGAGATGGGATATGGGTAACTCTTGCTATATATCGGCTCGTCTGTATTTGTACGAATTCTCCCCATAACGGACGTCTTGTACGGTAAGGTTCTATTAGGATCAGCAAATGCATTAATATTTTTATTTATTACCTGTCGAAATTGGGATTGGAATTCTAAGGGAACTCAATCTTCTTCGAATGTTATTAAATTATCTTGTTCACATGTAAAGTATTGAAGTTTTTCTTTGCCATCACGGTAAATTAAATAACCTTGAACAATGTCAATTTTTGATTGAATTTACCTTAAGAAATCGTAACCTATTGTAACGAATTTAGTGAAATTCCACTTACTTCAAATCTTCTGCTAACACTCGAATCGCTAAACTTTTGAATAAATAATGCCAAAATGGTCTTTATTAGACTACTTTGGAAGTATTTCACAATAACACTTAATTTCACAACCAGTAGCGAGCTTAAATCAAACTTCGCAGTTATGCCTCAGCTTCTGCTGCTTTTATACTCTCGGTTTCCTCGTTCATCCATTTCTCCTACGGTCTAGTAATTTCTTGAACTTCATGATAGTTTACCAGCTGTATACAGGTATATTTGTAGTTTGTATCCATATGCGTGTGTGTATATGTGAGTACTACTTCGGCTAATGATGTCATGCGTTTGTGAGTATCTCTCTGCTGCCGTGTATGTATGTATGTCTGTACAAGATGATTGATTTGTTTACGTTGATACTGCTTAGTATCGGCTTAGTGATGTTAGTATCGCTTAGTGATACTAATATTCGTCACACTATTATAGCGTCGAACGTACTTAAGCTTGGAACCAGAAAGAACGTCTAGGTATTTCCTAACACAGCGATGGGCAAAACGGCTCGTATGAGCCTTTTGCTCATACGGCCACGCTTTGCACATTTAAGTGCTTGGTGAGGGACGATCAAGTGCAGGTATGTGGGGCGAAGAACACAGGAAAAGAATAATATACAAACACATATAAGATTGATAAAGAGAGAGTATTTGGCCTTATACATATGTGGAAAATAGAGCTGCCACCGCTCTTATTATGTTCAAATTATTAGGCGTTTTAGGATAAACTAGCCTTTACCGGCGGCTTCGCTCGCACTAAAGGCCACAAATATGTAATGTCGCTTTTGTGATTCACAACTCGAACTGAATTTTCAGTTGTAATTTTAAAAGTTCCTTTATGATTCAAATCATAAACAAAGCAAGTTTTAAAATTAGAAAAATGGTCGCCGTAAATTAAACACGCATACAACACATGCTCCAACAATTTGTGCAGTGTGGATTTAACGATATATGTATGTGAGCTGAAGAAATTTGAAAATTCCTCCATAATTTGAAATTTATAAATGAAAGCAGTTATGTTTATAATAAAACTGATAAAATTAGTCGTTTTTTATGATATTGGTACCTTTTTTTATTTGTAAACTGATACATTTCTTTCTAGGCTCACGGCAACACTGCCAACAAGTCTGAAAAGAGTTTCGTTTTCCCACGATTGTATACGAAACGTGCATTAGTACGTTTTTCTACTACTACTTCATCTAATGCTACTACTTTAAAAATACTTTTATGTATATATTGCAAAATGAATCGGTTTGCATATAACTAAATGTATGTGAAGGCGAAATGAATGTCAATAATGCGCTGCTTAACATAAAGTCGTCTTCAGTCTATGGTTATTCCGTTTTTCGTATTTCTTGCCAAAAAATGTAGGCTTTTGTTTACGTACTATTGCAACACAGTTTGGGAATTTGTTTTCGAGGTTGAGAGATAATATTTTCATTTCAGTTTTTAGTCTTTCCGCAACCTTCTTGCGATGAATATCGTTTGAGACAAAGCTTACGATATTACCAATGTATTTTTTTACTCCCCTAACACCCCAAAACACACAAGCGTCTCACCAGCACTCGCTGGTACTGAAACTAATTTAGGAGCCGAAAATAGGCCCATCCCTGTCCTAACACATTAGCAGAACACTTTTCATTTATCAAATTTTTGCCGTTTGAAATAAAAGGGTTTTCTACATGTTTAATTCCTTTAAGAAATGAAGAGTTCTTAACATAATTTTTAGATGAGCGTGTGTCAACTAAAACTCGAAGCTCCTGGCCGTTCTTGCACTCTTTCGTAATAAACGGTAGGAGCCATTTTAGTTTAAAAAATTTGTTTCATCTCCATATTCCGCTAGGACAGCGTCATTATGGCTAAAGCTATCATATTGAGGACTTTCATAACAGTCTTCATTTTCTAAGTGTAAATTCTGACTGAAATTTTGTTCTGCGATTGAACAACTTTCTGGTTTTATCGGCATGCAATTTACCTTTTGCAATTTGTGAAAAGTTGAACGATCGCAATGGAATTGTTGCGATTTCGCTTATAAGCTACTGGCAAAGGAGGGTTTGAATTCTGACTGGGATTAGGAGCATAATTAGGAGCATTTTTAAATTGCTGATTCTGTTGGGTAGGATTCGAAATTCCATTTCGTTGCCTGTAAAAACTTGTGGTGTTATCAACTTCCATTGGGGTTGGTCTATTATAAACATTTGGGTGGTTTGTTTGCTTATACTGCGACATTATCAGCTTATTGGATTTAAAAACATTTCCGACGGAAAAAGTTTTGCGAAATCGTGCGGCCTATGATTTGTTTGGAGCTCCTGAACAACTGCAAGAGCTGTTGGAAGGTCCTTAGGTCTGGCTGAAAAAGGATATCGCATAGCGGACGACGAAGCCCTGATATAAAGACACACAAGGCGTTATCTCTAGCGCGTTCATTTAATGTAGCGATAATATCATTTTTCCGCTATATGTCACAATTTGTTTATTAATTATGAAACATATTTCTTATCTATCTCATTGTAGTACTCGGTAAGATGGTTGCCTTGCTTTAGAATACTTAATTCATTCTCCATAACATAAAGTGGCCTTTTGTCTGCGTATTTCTAAACTAGCCTAGCCATAATTGCCTTAAAGTTTAGCACTAGGCTAAAAGATGAAAGTGTGGCATTTACGGAACCTATTATTTCATTTCGAAAAATACCCATGGCAATGTAATATTTATTTATTTATTTATTTATTTGAACTTATTTGTACAAGTAAGACTATGTCTTTTATATAGTACATCAATCAGATCTTACAACTACAAATTACATATAAAAACGAGTTTTCTTGAAGAATAAAAGGTAAAGAAGAAAATCTATTAATTTTTATCTGTACATTGTGTGAAAGGAGCATCCTTGGCCCATTAGTTGAATAATCAATGATAGAATTATATAATTTAAAGTAAGTGGATAGAATTATATAATTAAGATAAGTTAGGGATTAAGGAAAGTATTACTGCTAGTTTGAAACATCTGGTTTTTCTGATTGCTTTCGTCTTGGAGGGTAGTGAGTTCCAAATATGGATTGTACTGACATTCTGGAGGATGTCACGTACTTAAAGTTCGGGATCAATAGATTCAGAGTCCGAGTAGACTGACACAAAGTTGTTTATTAAATAAGTAAGGCGGATATTGAAAATGTAGTAGTTTGTGTAAGAAACATAAATTTCTCATTTTTAGGAAAGTACAAACGTTGCTTCCGAAAATTTGGGCAGCGTACGAAGATATATGGTCAAATTTCCTCTTAGAAAATACGAACCGAGCAGTATTGTTTATGGCTAGCTGCAATTTATGAAGCGACAGCGAATCAAGGCTACCATAAATAAGTTCTCCATAAGAAATATGAGGTATTATAAGAGCTGTGACTAGCTTCATTTTAGCGTCTCGCGGTAATAAATAGGCAGTTCTGTATAAGTTACGAAGGATATGATAGATTTTACCAACCACAAAATTTATATGGTCAGTGCAGGTCAGATTTGAATTGATTTTGAATCCTAAAGTGGTGACAGCATCGTGAAAAATATTTTATCGCCATTAGGCATAATTTCAGGAAGGCTACTTAAATCATATGTTATGTTCGATATTGCCATCGCCTTAGATTTTTTAGCATTCAGAGACAAGTAATTTAAAAGAGCCCAGTTCCCGATGCGTCTTAAGTCATCATTCAGCCTAATAAATAAATCTTCCGAAAGCCCGATGGGACGAGATATATAAATTTGGGTATCGTCAGCACAAAGATGAATAGACACATCATGGCAGCAAGTGACTATATCGTTAATAAACAGAGTAAACAATATTGGGCCTAGGATGGATCCTTGCGGAACACCAGACATTATGGGCTTCAACTTGCTGAAAGCGGCCAGTGAGATAGCTTTGCATTAACTTAATTCCGAAAGGGCTGAAGTTATATGCTATTTCAAGCTTGCGAAGTAATATTTTATAATCAACCATGTCAAAAGCTTTTGAGAAATCTAGAAGAACTAGAACTGTGAGTTCATTATGGTCGTAGGCTGGACGTATGTCCTCAAGAATTTTTAACATAAATGTAGCACAACTATGCCCTCATGTAAATCCATATTGAGCCTCAGATAGTAAACGGTTATTATAAACATAGTCAGTTATCTGCTTTGATAGTAATTTCTCGTATACTTTGGATAGCGCAGGTAGCAAGCTTATTGGTCTAAAGCCTTTGCATGAAACCGGAGTCTTTGATTTAGGAACCGGAATGACATTAGCCCTTTTCCACTAAGTAGGAAACCCACAGGATGTGAATGAAAAATTAAATATATGCGTTATCGAGGAGATTACATAAGGAAGAAGAAGCTTGATAAAACGTACGCTAGCAGAAATAGTATTCCTTTTTTAAAAAATAAACTTAATTTTTTTATTTGAATTAATGAAAATATATTAGTTGGTTTATGAGCGCAGTTTGGATGACACTAAACATGTGTAATTTTTAGCACTTTGATTTCAGGAACAATATAATCAAAAGTTGAAAAAGCTCTAATTACTTTATAAAATTCGAATGCAAAATTTAAAAAACACTCAGTATGTCGGGATTCATCAATTATATTTTGCAAAAAATTCCAAAACTTTAGGCAAAAAACAAACTCACATTTGAAGATCAATATTCACATTTTATTTTTTAATTAGGTATTATAAAAATTTCGCTTTTAAACATTTTACAAATTATATATTTAAATCCAATCCACTTAGAAAATTTATTGAGTTATCACTTACACTTTTAAATTAACTGCACCAGTTGTTTGGAAATCTTTCAGAATTTATAAGTCCTTTTTGATTTTGTTCGCAGTAGGTCCTACAGGATTTAGATGTCCTTATTTTTATACAGGTCCTTGGTCCTTCGAGTTGTGCGACAGTAAATATTTTAGTTTTCGTATGAAAGTACTATTTATTTTACGTATGTTACTTGACTGATATCCAGTTTACAACTAATTTCTGAAATGTTCGACCACTTAAGACAACTGAAGCTCAAGCATGGCTATGTTAACTAATAGACATGTTAACTTATATAAAGCGGAAAAACTATATCATACATAAGGGCGCACGTTTGTGCAAATTAAAAGAACATTTTTATTTTAATTATAATATAATTTATTTTATTTTAATAAGCTTTCTTTTATCTTACCTTATATTTATTGATGTATATTGGAACGATTTTCCGTCATCCCTTGTCAAATTTGGTTTCGAGACAAACCGGTTTCGGCGTTATTCCATCATCAGTGTCTCTTCTCAAGAGAGAACGAAAATCGACACTGATGATGGCACAACGCCGAAACCGGTTTGTCTCGAAAGACAAGGAATGACGGAAAATCGTTCCATTTCCGTTTATCCACCCTGTCGGAATATCAAAAAACAAAATGTCTAAGCTTTGGTGATTCGACGGGCGAATAGGTTTTTGTTTTTTTATATAATTATATTATTTGTTATTTTATGCGCTGACTCTTTGGTCGATGACAGCAGGTACTTCCTTTTGTCCTCATTCACCATCAAGCCCATCTTTACCGCTTCCTATTCCAATTTGGAGTAAGCAGAACTCACGGCGCGGGTGCTAATGGTTCTGCTCAACGTAATTTTCCACAAGCATATAAGTTTTGCGGGGAAACCAAATTCAGACATCCTTTCGTGCTGTCGAAGGAGGCTTTAAAATAGATGTGATGATTTTTTCACGGGTTTTCCCCGAGATTTAGCGCATAGGGAAAATCTAGTAGATTTACCAAATCTGATATTATATATGTTGAAAACATACTGATTTATCAAAATGATTTATGAAAATAAAATTAAAAAAAACTGTAAAATGTATCAAAGCAACTCAGTAATTTTATTGAACGAGCAGCGGGCATATTTGTTTTTTTAATATTTCCGCTGTTACTATTATATCAATATGATCATATGTATTTAATTAGCGAGCTTTGCCCATATTGCTTTATACAATGGTTTTTGTTATTGATATTAGAAAAAAATCCGAACAAATGTTACTAAGCTATCAAAAGGGCGCCTAAAAATCATGTCCCACTATTAGGAATAAACTACATACAGAGTGTATGGTGGCTACATGGCAATTAAAAGGAATAGAAACAAAAAGGCAACATTTAGAGACCAATTGTAAAGCGAACAACGGGACATTCATATGGCTCAGCAGCTAAAGGCATCTGCCTTTGCACTGATATGAATTTTGGAGATTCGATTTCAATGCTCAGCTCCCGAAAGGCTAGCTGATGAAGAAGTGAAATTCAGAAACATGTCCTAGTAACCATCGCCGCTTGTAAACTTACAATTTTTCTCTAATATCAATAACAAAAACCATTGTATAAAGCAATATGATCAAAGCTCGCTAATTAAATACATATGTAAATGTTTTCTTTATAAAATTGTTTTAATCTGTTATTGATTTTATATTTGATGATTAGTGGGAATGATTAAAGCCCTTCCCAGTGCCGCAATCATCATGTCATTGATTTTATCCTTTGAAACGCTACAAAACTCTTGTATTCAAGTTGGTTATTGATTAAGCGAGCTTACATCAAACCGCCTCTATAAATTGGGTAGCATATTTTTTGTATATTCTACTTTTACTTCATATTAATTTTTGATATCATACACCTATAATATAAAAATAAGTTGGGTTTTCTTCCTGACGCTATAACTCCAGAACGCATGAACCGATTTCCACGGTTTTGCATTCGTTGGAAAGGTATCGGGCTCCGTGAGGTTTATAGCAAAGATAATTCATTCAATCGACGCACTGGGTCTCGAGATATAGGCCAACACGTGGACCCGTGTACCCCTAGAATGTGTTTATAGAATATGGATATCAAATGAAAGCTGTTGATTAGTGCTTTATTAGAGGGTAATTTTCATACCCCTGGGTAACTAGGGTCTCGAGATATAGGTCAAAACGTGGATCAGGGTAACACTAGGATGTGTTTATACATTATGGATATCAAATTGAAGCTGTTGATGTGTGCCTTAGTACAGAGTAAGTTTTACACCGCTGGGTGACTAGGGTCTCGATATATAGGCCAAAACGTGGGCCCGGATACACGTAGAATGTGTTTTTACATTATGGGTATCAAATTGAAGCTGCTGATGTGTACTTTAGTACAGAGTCAGTTTTACACCGCTGGGTGACTAGGGTCTCGAGATATAGGCCAAAACATGGACCCGGATACTCCTAGAATGTGTGTGTATTATGGATATCAAATGAAAGCTGTTGCTGAGAGCTTTAAAGTAATTTTCATTGTGATATTCGATTTAGTCGCATCAACCTGGCAAAACTGATTAATATGCATGCGAAGCCAAAACAAAGACATGAATTAATAATAACATACCTATTTGCATACGTCCTATTCGATTTGCCTAACATTTGGTATATAAATTTGCGTATATTAATGTTTTTTCCGCGAAGTAGACCAGAGACGGACTGGGACTGAGACTGAGACTCGGAGTGGGACTGGAACAAAAAACATACCACCCTCTGGGAATGGCAATAAGATATGAAGAAAATGAGAAAAACTTGATAGAAGAGAAAAGAGAGAAGGAGAAGTATACTGAGAAAGAGATAGAATGAGACGAAGATGGAGATAGATGAAGCGAAAAATATGGAGGGAGGAGTGAATAAAAATATTAGGTAAAAATGTACAGGGGCCGCGGGCAGAGTAAGACGGGAATAGCTTATTAAAATGTATGCAGATAGAAATTTAGGGCAGAACAACGTCTGCCGGGTCTGCTAGTGTATATATAAATATTTTTCATTAAAAATAATTGTGATTTGTTAAACATCAAATTTTTGTTTTTAATATTTAAGAAAAACATTAAATAATCAATCAAGGACATTTTAAAAATGCAGCGTGGCAATTCTAAGCGTTGTACAATCTGAGTGAAATTATGCACAGCTATATATCCAACGGACAGCGCACGGTGGAGTATTTTATGAATTTAGTTGGCCAAAAGTCGATTTTTCAAAATATTCCAATTTTTTTTTAATTTACTCTCTGGCTTTCCTATATTTCCACTGAATAGTATACATATATACCCCACAATCCATCTGCAAAGTCAACGGAGCTAACCGCGAACATCTAGAGTTGTATAAAAATTGTGTGCAGTTCGATTTATTTTTGGATTAAAAAGCAATATACTCTTCTAACCTAAATTCTTGTTTACTTGTTTAACCTTAATCAAATCTAGTTACATACATTTTCTTTTAGAACAGGTAAATGTATATATGTTAGATGTTTATATGTTAGATTTTTCATACCTCATGTTTTAACAGAGTTATTCTACTTGTAATACTACTACTTTTCAATATAAATTTTCTTTCAAACCTTGCAAACAAAAAGATATATCATTGATATCAGTGTACAGGTTGCTCGCTTTGCAATTGATCTCTAAGTATTGCCTTTGTTGTTATTCCTTTTATTCACCATTTAGGTACATATAATTCTATACGCTGTTTAATCCTAATGGTGTGGAATTTTTAGGCGCGCTTAAAAGCTTAGTAACAATGGATTTTTACAGCATTGCTTTTTTTATTAGCAGTGCTTCCGCTGTTAGCTATTATATCAATGTTATCATCTGTATGTAATTAGCGAGACTTACTCATATTGTTTTATGCAATTATTTTGTTATTGATATTAGAGTAAAAGTGCAAAGAGTACAAACGCCGACGGTTACTAGGACATGTTTCTGAATTTCACTTCTTCATGAGCTAGCTTCTTGGGAGATTAGTATTGAACTCGAATCTCCAACACTCATACCAGTTTAAAGGCAGATGCCTTAAACCACTCAGCCATATAAATGCCCCGTACTTTTCGTTTCATGCCCACTGTATTGGTATACTTTACATACCAGCAAAATCATCGTCACCAATTTCACATTCATATGTACATATTTATACATCTTACATACTTTCGTTCTTTTCGTTGTCATAACTACATAGGTAGGAGAGCAAACTGCAGCTGCATCGAAGTCGGTACCGCAACCAACAACAATACACTCTAGCATCACGTCACCTCACTAAGTCACGTAGGCAATACGCATCTCTTCCTCCCACCCACCGGTAGTCGCTTGCACCGCTATACTGGAATATTGAATACATTTTTAATGCTTGGATATTGCTGTTCGAGTTGAGTGAAGGAGAAGTTTTTGGATCATCGTTGGATACAGTCCGCTTTTATTATTGACCCGCGAATTAATAGCGCATCAAATAAGTTGTATAGTAATTGTTGTAACTTCTTAAATTGAATTAAAATTTAAAGTGCCTACGAAGGTATTAATTTTTCGTTTTATTTGCACGTATAGCAAGTGGAAAAGCCCACTTGCTCGAACAAAGGTCATTCGAGCCGGATTTCCGGATTTCAGCTCCGCGTTCGCGTTATAACCAAAGCCAAATATTCGATCGCGAAATTGAGTTTTATTCGTCACACGTATCATCGAACAGTATGGAAGGGGAGACTGGAACACCCCCAAATACAGCCGGCAACATTAGAACAAAATTGCTTCAACGAGACAAGTTACTTAGCAGAGAAGCAGAGCTCCATCAAGATATCCAGCAGTTCTCTACCATGTCATCGTATCACCTTGAGACCAAACTAGCGCTGATTGAGCACCATTTCGCTGTCTTCGAAAAGGTGCAGTCGGATTTAGAATCCTTAGATGAGTCGCAAATCGACCAAAATCATCGCTCCTTATTTGAGGATACCTACTGCGATATCAGGAGCGCTATTGTTGAGCGCATAGCTGAAATTAACAAGGTAGAGGCATTGAGCAGCACCACGATGCCTGCTATTCAACCATCGTCTTCGCATCGCCATAGTTTACCGAAACTCCAACTGACGAAATTCAGTGGAAACCATACCGAATGGCTAGACTTTCATAATATGTTCACCGCTCTCGTTCATAATAATGTAGGACTGAATGAAATTGAGAAGTTTCAGTACCTACGGTCATGTTTAATCCACGGCGCCTTCAGGCTCATTCAATCTTTAGAGGTCACCACTGACAATTATAACCGTGCCATTGACTTGCTCATGAAAAGATATGACAACAAAAGGTATATTTTTCAGTCACATGTACAGGCAATGTTTGATAGCAAATTCCTTAAGACGTCGAGTGCGTCTTCGCTAAGAGAATTCATCGATTCCATAAATTCCCATCTTCGCGCATTACAATCTCTTGCTTCACGCACACAAATCACGGATGGAATTTTGTTGCACTTCATCGTCTCTAAATTAGATCCAGAAATTCAAGTCAAATGGGAAGAGTATGTGACTACTAAGTGGGATAATTCTTCGTCATCTTCGCTTCAGTTACCAACATGGGATGATCTAGCTACATTTATCGAGCGCCGCTGCCACACGGTCAATATCATTGAAGTCAACAGAAAATCCACATCTAAGGCTTCGTCAGCTACCAAATCATCGGCGTTGGTGAAGTCAAGTACATCATTGGTGTCGTCAGTAACCAACAAATGTTTATTATGTAACGAGGCTGTTACACATTCGCCATTTAAATGTGAAAAATTCAACGCAATGGACCCAATGCAGCGTTATAGTATTGCAAAGAAAAATCAACTATGCCTAAATTGCCTTGGAACAGGTCATACGTCTAGTAAGTGTCCTTCTGCCAATCGTTGTCAACATTGTAAGGTAAGCCACCACACGCTTCTTCATCGACAACAGCCGCAATGTTCGGAGACAACGCATTCGCCGCCATCAGCTGCATTGAAGGTCAGTACAGGTACGAGTGAGGTAATTCTGGCAACTGCGTTAGTGCAAATTTATACTAACCATGGTACAAGGCTAATAGTAAGAGCGATGCTTGATTCGGCCTCCCAGTTGAACTTTATGACGGAGCATGCGGCTGAATTGCTTCATCTAAAACGGACCAAAATTGACCTCGAAATAACCGGTATAGGAGCCTTAAGAACCAAGTCATACCAAGGCGCTTGTATTAGTATCCAATCGCTTCACAATGGATTTTCCTCGGTAATGGAAACAGTTATACTCCCATCGATTTCGACACATCAACCCCAAAATTGTATTGTTGTAACCCATTGGGGAATGCCAAAAAATATCAAATTAGCTGACCGCACCTTCAACTGTCCTGGTCCTATTGACTTACTCATCGGGGCTGGGCTCTTTTTCGACATTCTATCGGTGGGTCAGATAAAATTGGACAAAAATCTGCCAGCACTACAGAAGACGCAGCTAGGCTGGATTGTAGCTGGTGTTATAAGGTCACGACCATTAGTTTCATCATCGACGTTGCTTACTTCGTCACCACCCGTCATCCCCTCCAGCACACATACCACAACAGCGCAACCGTCAATAGACACTCTTCTAGAGAAGTTCTGGAAATTAGAAGAGAGCTATCATTCCCGAAAGGCCGAGCGTACGTTGGAAGAGGAGGAGTGTGAGGTATATTTCCAAAAAACAACAACTCGTTGCCCTATAACACACAAATTCATTGTTCGGTTGCCCTTCTCGACAAGTCCAAGTAAGCTTGGCCAGTCATACGAAATCGCTCGTCGTAGATTCTGGTCGGCGGAGAAGAGAATACTTACCGACAGTGCGATTAAAGACGAATATAAAAACTTTATACAGGAATACATCGACTTAAAACATATGGTTTTATTACAACCAAATGAATTGTCATCGAAGGCCAGAACGTACATTCCCCACCACTGTGTGGTCAAATTGGACAGTTCATCGACAAGGCTGCGAGTGGTGTTCGATGCGTCCTGTCGCACATCAAATGGAGTTGCATTAAACGATTTTCTTCGAAGTGGTCCTACGTTGCAAGACGACATATTCACCATTCTTCTCCGCTTTCGCACGTATCGGTTCGTATTAATGGCCGATATAACAAAAATGTATCGGCAAATCATGGTAGATGAGAGAGATGCGAAGTATCAATGCATTTTATGGAGAAACGCACCAGGTCAAGAACTCTGCACTTATCAGTTGCAGACCGTCACATATGGAACTAGTTGTGCCCCTTTTTTGGCAGTGAGATGTCTTCGGCAGTTAGCTTACGACAATGTTTCGACACACTCGATTGGGGCTGCTGTCACTCTCCGTGATTTTTATGGTGACAACTTAATGACTGGCGCTGCAACTATCGAGGAAGTGGTGGCCATTAAGAATGAAGTAATCGATTTATTAGCTGGAGGAGGATTTCCTCTTCGAAAGTGCGCATCGAATCACCACAACATTATAGCTGACATACCAGACGCCGATAGGGAAGTAAATGTAAATATTGGCGGCGTTTCATATATCAAGGCGCTAGGTCTGAAGTGGTCACCCCAGGATGACAATTTTCTGTTTTCGTACTCGTCTTTGGACCCACCATCGTCAAAAATCAGCAAACGCACTATTCTGTCGAGAATTGCGAGCATCTTCGATCCGCTTGGGTTGTTAAACCCCATCGTCGTTACCTGCAAACTATTGATGCAGCAGCTCTGGAAGCTCAAATTATCGTGGGGCGAAAGCGTGCCAATGCAAATCTACACACAGTGGACGGACATATGCCACCAAATTACATCGATTAGCAATTTAAAAATTCCAAGGCTAGTACATTTTGATTTTGAAGCGCAACTACACGCTTTTTCAGATGCAAGTACAAAGGCATACGGCGCGTGCATTTACGCAGTTTCGCGGTACGAGGGAAGAATGTATACATCTCTTATATGCGCCAAATCAAGAGTGGCACCAACCAAAGAGATTACTCTTCCTAAATTGGAACTATGCGCAGCTGTTCTCTTAACAGAATTGTTACAATCAGTAGTGACTATATTTAGGACAGAAGCTAGCAACATACATTGTTGGTCAGATTCGACCACGGTATTATCATGGACACAGGGTGAGCCCATGCGATGGACAACATTCGTTGCCAATAGGGTGACAAAGATCCAACAGCTAACAGCAAACTACAGTTGGCATCACGTACCTACGAAGGAAAATCCAGCTGATTTTGTTTCACGTGGAGCAAATGTACAGGGCCTCATCGATAATTCCCTATGGTTCCACGGACCATATTTTCTGCAACAAGAACAATCAACCTGGCCCAAAAATCCAATTAATAACATTGAAACCCTTCCCGAGCAACGTAAACAACATCATGCTCTGCTAGCAGCGGAGTCAGACGACCTAATTGCAAGGCATAAATATGCCAATAACTATACTAAACTACTTCGTATTTTCGTTTATGTTCATCGCTTCATATCACGCTCTCGTCGCTCACCAACTACGTACTCAGGCTCAATCGTCGCAGAAGAATTAGATTCTGCCTTATTTCTCATTTGTGGCTACATACAAAGGCAAGCGTTTGCAGCTGAATACAAGCAATTACAGGAAGGTAAAGTAAGTCGACAGTCCAACTTCAATCAGCTATCGCCATTTATTCATAACTCGTTGATTCGTGTTGGTGGAAGAATAAAGAATTCTTCGCTACCTTTCGATGCTAAGCATCCAATTCTGCTCCCAAGAACACACCCCTTTGTATACACTCTCATCGATTATCTTCATCGTCGTCATATGCACGCTGGTTGTCAAACCCTGCTAAGTATTTTGCGTGATAAATTTTGGGTTATTAACGCTAGATGTACTATAAGACAAGTTGTGCATAATTGTATACTATGCTATCGCAGTAAGCCTCAACTACATAGTCATGTAATGGGGTCACTACCACAAGAACGAGTTGAGCCCACATTCCCTTTCGCAACAACTGGGGTCGACTATTGCGGACCCTTTTCAATAACTCCACAGTTAAGGGGTAGGGGCTCTATCAAAGTCTACTTGGCTGTATTTATCTGCTTTACGACTAAGGCAGTGCATTTGGAATTAGTTCCAGATTTAAGCACAATGGCATTTATCTCTGCACTTAAGAGATTTATCGCTCGGCGAGGCAAGTGCAATACAATTTTTTCTGACAATGCAACCAATTTTGTTGGTGCCAATCGAGAGCTCAGAGAACTCTTGACCCTCTTCGCCTCGCAGCAACACATTGCTTCGGTACCAACCTTCATGGCTGAAGAAGGCATAAATTGGAAATTCATACCCCCAAGGTCACCGCATTTCGGTGGACTTTGGAGAAGTGCAGTAAAGCTAGACAAATACTATTTACGTCGCTCGATTGGATCTCACATGTTGAAATTCGACGAACTAAATACAGTATGCTGCCAAGTAGAAGCCATGATAAACAGTCGCCCGCTTACACAGATATCAAATAATGCTGACGATCTCAGAGCTATCACGCCGGCACATTTTTTAACCGGACGCACTCTGTATACTATTCCAGAGCCATCATTGTCTGACGTGAATATGGGTACTCTAAAAAGATTCCAAATCATTCAAGCCATTCAGCAGCAATTTTGGAAGCGATGGCACTCAGAATATTTAAAGGAGCTTCAACACCGGTATAAATGGCAAACTATTCGAGAAAACCTAAAGGAAAATGACATGGTGCTTGTTAAGGATGAGAATACACCACCTCTCAAATGGCCTCTTGGCAGAATCGTTGAAACCATGGCTGGTTCTGATGGTTTAGTACGTGTTGTCATGATAAAGACTGCTGATGGGATAGTCAAACGAGCAATAACAAAGGTGCGCAAATTACCAATAGAATCTTCGACTTGCGACTAATTAGTTACCAAACACTCATCGCCGAACCATCAACTTTATTAAGTCATCATTATTGTTTGATTGAAAACACAGTTTTCAAGGGGGGAGGATGTTGAAGCACATCAGTTCAAACAATTTCCTCATCGTACTTTTCGTTTCATGCCCACTGTATTGGTATACATTACATACCAGCAAAATATCCTCACCAACTTCACATTCATATGTACATATTTATACATCTTACATACTTTAGTTCTTTTCGTTGTCATAACTACATAGGTAGGAGAGCAAACTGCAGCTGCATGGAAGTCGGTACCGCAACCAACAACAATACACTCTAGGATCACGTCACCTCACTAAGTCACGTAGGCAATACGCATCTCTTCCTCCCACCCACCGGTAGTCGCATAAGGTAATTAGAAAAACAATTTACCGCTCTTCGCTTGCACCGCTATACTGGAATATTGAATTCATTTTTAATGCTTGGATATTGCTGTGCGAGTTGAGGGAAGGAGAAGTTTTTGGATCATCGTTGGATACAGTCCGCTTTTATTATTGACCCGCGAATTAATAGCGCATCAAATTAGTTGTATAGTAATTGTTGTAACTTCTTAAATTGAATTAAAATTTAAAGTGCCTACAAAGGTATTAATTTTTCGTTTTATTTGCACGTATAGCAAGTGGAAAAGCCCACTTGCTCGAACAGGGAGATTGTTGGATTTACAAAAAATATTATAAACAAATATAGTAATATTTGTTAACAAAAATAGGCCTATGCACTGCGGCTGATCCATACGAATCGATTCATATAACTTTTATATGATTTCGCGTATGCTAACTATGCGAAACAACCTGTCAATTGATTGTATGGATATTTTGTTAGCGTATTAATATATAGATAGTGGGGTAATATACGGGCTATGCAATACGGAAATAAAAATATGTAAGAAAATACACAACTTAATAAAAATAAAATAAAAAAATACAAATTCATGTAATTAAATAAATTGAAATTAAAATATGTAGGAAAATACAAAATTTAATGTACATTGCGTTTTTTTTTTGCTACAAAATGTTTATGCAAGTGGCAGTTGCGACCGTTTATAGTTTTGACAAAGAGTATGTTTTTAACATAATGTAATGATAGAAGGTGGAGGAAGGTTTGACAGCTGTCATATCGACCGTCCTTAGCTCCAGGTTGTATTTTGGAAGTACACGAGAAAGGGGGCATAAAAGAAGGGCCCTCTTTAAATAGTCCCTAAATTCATACTTTTTCATTAATGATAGAATACGGAAATAACTTGAATTTTATGCAATTTTATGATAAAAATCATGAAGTATGCTTTATTCTATTTTGAAACGTTTGCAGCTTATCAATTTCCTTTGAACCATACATTTTACTAGTAATACAATAAATGTGATTATGAATCCTATCTCCCAATATTTTTGAACGTATTTTAGAACTCTTCTCCTGCAGTATTAGCGAAAGCAATTTTTGTTATATTACATTTTGGGTGAAAAAATTAAACCACACACAACAGTAGGAGGAAAAGAGCAACAAGTCTATAAAATGTATGGGATATTCTAGTTCTGAATTTGACTCGTTAACCTGAGATGATTAGGATGTACGGAAATATATTTTTTGTCGCCCACCCTCAAGTTCGACGCACAGGCCAACTGTAGGCAGGGAGTCCGAAGCTAAAGCTTTCGCTGACAGTAGGGATATCAAGCGATCTGTTACAATGGCCGCCGTGGTATGGCGGTAGCTTGCTCGGCCTACCATACCGGAGATCCTGGAAAAAATTTCGAAAAAAGATTTTTTAAATTAGAAAAATGTTTTGCTAAACGAGGTCGCCCATCGGCAGTAATTTAATGTTTTTCTGCCATGGAAAGCTTCTCAGTTAAAACTCAACTGCCTTGCAGATGCCGTTCGGAGTCGACATAGAGAAAAGTTGAAGGTGCCGTCCTGCCAATTTGTAGGAAAAATTAAATAGGAGCACAACGCAAATTAGAGGCGGAGCGTTGTTAGAACTAGCACTACATTTGCATTATATACCGAAAATTGTTCTTGTTTTGATGATAAAGACATTCTCCGAAGGTTTTGCGGAATACTATCCTTTGCAGGATGCAGTTCCGGTACGTTTAGGTAACTAGTACTATTAAGGTATGAGCAAGTTGATGTTGCCTTGGAACAGGATGTTTATGTTTGATGTTTATAGGTCATATCACATTGGCAAAGGCCGATGTTTCATTAGACATTGCGGAGGCAGAAACGTCGCACGAAGCAAACTTGGACCTTCAATGAAAGGTGTAGGAGTTGTAGTGAGAAAAGTCATCAATTTATTCTGTGAGAGTTCAGTCCTAGCAACAGTAGGTGCCGAACTTTAGGCAATTTGTGCTACCCGATTAAAGAGCGGAATCAAAATGCTCTATAAAGGACATCAGCGGGTATATTGACCTAACCAAACAGTTTAAGTAAAACAGTAGTAGAGTATATTAAGCAAACAACCAAATAACCATAATAGCCTCGGCTACTGCCACTTTTGATGCTGACCATGACAAAAGTTTTAGCCCCAATGATTTGACGGCAGTAGTTTCATTGTCCGGCTTATCTTTGTCAAGGAAAGAAAAGGACACCACCCTGTGGCACACTCTGTTTGATTTTCTCAGGTTTTCGTTCCTAAATTGAACCAACGCACAGTGTTTCGTGTAGAACAAGCTAGCTGGACAAAATTATTTTATTATGTGCAGTCATTTATTACAACTACGTCATTTTTTTCAGCCATATGTTCTTTTTTTATTTTTTTCCAAAATTTTACTTCATATGCATACATTTGCTTATTTCATATACAGTAACTCATATGAATAAGTGACATAGATGCAAAAAAATTTAAAGGACTTAAGAATATTACTTTATTGTACTTAAATTAAATGGACTACAAATGTCAATACTCTAAAAAATTCTAAAAATTCGGAATAAAAAATTAGAATTTTTTATGAAAATTCGTCGAATTTTTCAAACATTTTTTAAATATAATTTAGATTTTGTTATAGGTCGGGACAAATTTTCTTATGGGAAATTAGTTAAAATATGAAAATTCGTCGAATTTTTCAAACATTTTTTAAATAGGATTTAGTTTTTGTTATAGATCGTGACAAATTTTCTGATGGGAAATTAGTTAAAATAAATTTGCGAAAGCGAAAATTGTAAGAATTGTCCAAAAAAGGGGTGTCTACTTATTTTTGTGAGTGACTGTACATATGTACATACATATTTTGTATTTATTTGAGTATTTATCCTGGCACTACAATTTTTACAAAATTATTTTATAGTAACAGTCAGGAATGTAAAAGTGAATTACAATAATAATAATAATAATGTAAATAATTAAATTAATTATGTGGAAATTACTTATTACAAAAACTTAAAAGTAAAGTATCATACAAAGTAGAAAAGACTATAGATTTAAACTAAATAAAACTTGATCCAACAAAAAGTTATAGGGTAGGTTATCTTTTATAATTATGTTATTATTCGCTATCATCACTTTCATTCGATGAGTCACTTGTGGAATAGTTTTGTAAACCATGGATAGAGATCTATGTATAGTTTTTTAGTCTCGACCGCAAATATTTCAAATCTTTGGATATTTATATTGTAGCCAGACGCTAATGCGCGAAGGAGAGCGTCGAATCTTTTGATGAGCATTACATACAATCCCGTAATCTCAGCAATAGCATTAGAATTTTCGAAAAACCTACGAGCAGTGTTGCCATCATTTCGCTTTCGTTTATCTACTATCAATCCAAGGTAGGTTGGTAGGTTGAACTGGCCGGTCCATGAGGACCTCACATAGACTGATTGAGTCCGTAGTGTTACCAGAAGTTTGTTTTAACGACCAAACTGAAAAACCCTATCAAAAACCAGGACCTATGTTATAAAATAACTCCGTCCTCTTGGCAAATACTAGAAGCTTCCTAGGACTTAAGCCACTTGCTGCTTCTAGATCTGACAGCTGTATCACTCCTAATAGCTGGAGTCTTAGCCTGGCAAGTGCAGGGCACGAGCACAGAACGTGCTCGATCGTTTCCTCCTCCAACCCGCACTTCCTACACCTGCTATCACTGACCAAGCCTAATTTAAAGGCATGTGACGCCAGAAGGCAGTGTCCAGTCAGAATACCCGTCATGAGTCTACAGTCCTCTCTTTTTAATGATAGAAGCAACTGTGTTAGTCTAAGGTTGTAAGACCTACACATAATCTTCGACACTTTACAGCCCCGCGCTTGAACCCACGCCTTTTCTGCTTGGTCGATCATGTGCACCTCTCGCATTCGCTAAATCTCGCCCAATCTAATTGGGACGTCTACGGAGCAAGCTTCAAGGGATGCGCCCTTTTTAGCTAATTCATCCGCTTTTTCATTCCCATCTATTCCCATATGCCCTGGGACCCAATATAGATGTATGCTTCTCCATGTCCCGATTCTCTCCAGAGACTGCTTACACTCTAACACGCATTTAGATGCTGTCCTATGCGAGATTATTGCCTTAATTGCTGCTTGACTGTCAATATAAAAGTTAACACGGTTGCAGCTTAAGCTATTCTCTTCCAGGGTTTCTACTGCTTTGGTTACGGCTAATATTTCCGCTTGGAAAACGCTACAGTAATCCGGCAGCCTGTAGGATCTGCTTAATTCCGGATCAGCGCAGTATACCGCAGACCCTACTCCTTCCACTATTTTGGAACCATCGGTGTACACATGTATCGCCTCGTCCGCCATTTGCGCACCCTTGCGCCAACCGTCCACCTCTATTGTGGCCTTAAGATCTCCCTCAAAGTGCAGGTAGGGAATCATGTAGTCTGTTCGTCTTGTGACTGAGGACGCTATACTACTATGGCCATATGGTCGGCGCTCAAGCTGCCCCGAAGCATCGAGCCTGGTTGCGGTCGTTAACGCTTTGTTCTTTGCTACCAGGTCTACAGGTGGAATGTGCAGAATGGCATACAGTGCAGCCGTCGGGGTTGTTTTCAGGGCTCCCGTAATGCAAAGCATCGATAGTCTGCATACCCCCTCTAATTTTTTGAGGTATGTTGTTTTTTGTGTGGCTTTCCACCAAACAAGAACTCCATAGTATAGAATAGGGCTTACAATCGCTGTAAAAACCCAATGAGAAAGAGAGGGCGATAGGCCCCACGTACACCCCAGCATTCTTTTACATGCATAGAGTGCCGTTGAGGCCTTCTTGACCCTCTCCTCCAAGTTGAGCTTCCATGACAGCTTACTGTCTAGGATGATTCCTAGATATTTTGTGCAAGGTTTCTCCTGTAAGGTCACCGCTCCTAACTTAGGCCTGGTCCAATTTGGGACCTTGTACCTCTTTGTAAACAAGACCATATCCGTCTTCTCCGTATTGACTTTCAGCACGACATTAGATGCCCAGGTATGAATATCCCGAAGCGCCCGATCCATCAAAGAACTAATTGTTGGAAGGCATTTTCCACTTATGACAATTGCAACGTCATCTGCGTAAGCCGTAAGTTTTACGGGTCCCTCATCGAATTACCTGAGCAGTTGGTTGATGACCAGTGTCCACAGCAGAGGTGATAGCACCCCTCCCTGCGGCGTGCCCCTGTCCACTGATTTCGTGGCCTCGTACAATCCCCATTGTGATGTAATCTTTCTGCAATTTAACATGCAGCCGATCCATCTGATTAAGGCAGGATGTACTTTAATGTAATTAAGACCATCCATAATCGCCCATTTTGCAACATTATTGAAAGCCCCGGCAATGTCCAAGAAGACTCCTAGAGCATACTCCTTATATTCCAGGGATTTCTCTATGCTTATTACCACCCTATGCAATGCGGTGATGCGGTGGCCGGGAATATACCATCTGGGCCCGGCGATTTAAACTTAGAAAACGTCTTCACTGCCCACTCGATCTTGGTATCGGTCACCAAGCCCGGCACCACTAGCTCCGTGATCGAAGTGTGAGTGATGTCTGCTGGTTCTTCTAAACCGTCTCCCGATGGGAAATGTTTATCGAGAAGCACCTCAAGGGATTCCTCACTATCACGTGACCATTCCCCGTTCTCTTTCTTTATTAGTCCCTGTTCTATGTTTCCCTTTGCTAGGACTTTTTTCAACCGTGCTGTTTCACTCGAGCACTCTATGTCCGTACAGAAACTTTTCCATGAGTTTCTCTTCGCCCTGGTAATTTCACGCTTGTAGATCCTCAGTAGATCCCTGTACTCGTCCCGACACGCTTCGCTTTCCGCGGTCTTTGCGAGTTTAAACATTTCTTTTACCTGTCTTTTTAGAAGACTCAGCTCATTGCTCCACAATGGCGGCTTTGCTTTTCCTCTGAATCTTCTTAGAGGGCAAGCTTTGTTATACGCAGTCATAAGCGTCCTTGTTAGGAATTCATTCGACTCCTCCAGTTCCTCTACATTAGCAACCTCTTTGGGTTGTCCCAGTTTCGTTTCTACATGTTTCTGGAATTTAGTCCAATTCGTTGCCCTAGGGTTTCTAAAGGTTCCTCCCTTCTCTACCCTCTTTAGTGGGATGCTGAAGCTTATATACGCATGGTCAATCCAAGTACACTTTTAAATTTATTCTGGATTTCGTTGGAACGTAGCTTTACACTATCTTTATCTGCCTAACTCCTAAGCTGCCATTTTTTTACTTCGAGGCGATAACTTATGTGAAGCAAGCATTCAAAACATCTTATCCATACATGGAGAGTAGACAAACCAAAACCAAGATTATCTCGGTTAGGCGTAAAGTCCCGTAACTCATTATTCATATTTTTTGGAGTGGCACCACAAATATAACACTTTTGTGCGGAAGAAGTTTCAGTCAAAGCATTGCAAACTTTTCCGTCAATCATTGTTTGAAGCATATTGTGATTTACGGAAACTTCGTATTCTTCGAGCATGTACTTTGTTGGCAACAACGCATTTATCTCCTCTAAAACTTTGTTCGTTTCAAAAACAATAAAATCTTTTGTTTCTTTAGAAAAAAAAAATGTATTTGGACGACAATACATGGTAGAAGAAGGTCGAGGATTCTGCCAAACAATGTTACCTTTTTCATCCTGTAATTGAAGAGGAACGAAAGAAAATATAAACAAAAACTCATCAGTGTCAGAACTGCATGTAAACTTTTGCTTATATGTGCTATGGCCAGAGCTTCCATCGCAAACCCACTTGTTGATTAAAGTATACGTCAAGTTTGTAGGTAATAAACTAACAAAAACTTTTTGATTTTCAAAAACGAAACGCTCAACAGTTTTATCTAATACGGACTGGAATTTAATTTCCACACGTGTTTCACCCACATCAATTTCATTTGGATAGCTTTCTGCCTTAGCTTTTCTTAGATTATAAAATGATGGATAAACCTTATGGCCTGCCTTGATGCTCCACTTCCGAGTCGTTGTGTACCCATGAGTCGTCGACTTGCTATATACGTAGTATGCTAAAGCTTCTACATTGCTCAAACATCTTGCATCTGGCCCACATGTCATATTTTTGCCGGATATTTGAGTGGTTTCCTGTGATTTTTTTATAATGTTAGCAACATTTCTGTTACCGGACCTACGCGTTGATACGTCTGTCGCATAAAGTAACTCACCAGGACTTCTAGATTGCAAAAGGTCATCCACTCGACGCCGTTTGGTTTTTTCACTGCAGCTAACAAAGTCCCTCTTTCTTCTTCCGGGGCCGGGGTTACCTGAAGAAGCCACTCCGAGTTTTTATTCAAAAAGCGCTCCTTATGTCTTCCAGAAGTGTTCCACTTTTAACAAGCTTCGACGAATATGCCGAAATTTGTAAGCTAAAGCTTTTTATCGAATACTCGGCTGCTTCGCTTAAATCGTACTTAAGTACAACAAAACTCAATAATTCTTTATATCTGGTTTCCTTCGAATGTTGAACTCAAATGTCAAAAAACTACATTCTTGATACGGTTATAACTAAACTGCTTTGTGTTGTTTCCGACAGGGTGAATAGTTGATGATTGTTGTGCTGCCATCTTAAGTGTCGTTGATCGTTCTGATTTATCAGTTGTGCAGTATTTATATTACATTCAGTTATTGGCGTAGATGCTACCAAATGGGGTTGTTTTGTGTAGCGTTCCTGTGTGGTTATACCTGCATTAAGATTGCTTTGTATGTACATGTTTTTATGCCTTGGTGACTGGTGCGGTAGGTTGTGGCAGGTTGAAGTCAGTGGTCTTCGCATTTTTGCTTTTGGTGTGCTCTTGTTGACCTTGCGCGTTTATTTTTGTGTGTTTTATGGCTACGTGTTTGTTCCCTGTACCTGGGAATTGGTTTTGCCGTTTGTAGATCAGCTTTAAAGGTTCAAATATCTCGTCGGAGCTGGTACGTCCATACATCCTATTTTATATGTAGAGATAACTAAATCTACAAAAAAAAAAAAAAAATTAAAAATAGATGTGCAAAGAATTGGCAATGGTTTTTCTTTCGGCTATTAGAGAATACTTGCGACTATAACATATGTAAAATTTAGCCCGGATGTCCGCGCATGTATGTAACTTTTTTGTCCCTCAAATTAAAAATATAGAGAAAAAATACCTTTTCTTTTTAATAACGGAATGTTAAATATATAGCAAATACTCTAATTGCGAAAGAATTACTATTAAAAAATTTAACTTACCTTCGAGCTAAGATTCCATCAAAAAAAATTATATAAAATTGTTCACTTAAAAGAAATATGAAGCTTAATATTCAACAAGAATTTTGCAAATTAATCAATGCATTTTACGGCCACTCCTGCCTTATTACTTAATTACTCAATATATATGAGCAAAAATATCAAAAAAAGCAAAAATCCCGTTATTTTGTTTGGTTTCTTTCATTTCTCATTACACTTTTCTTGGAATAAGAACTTTGTTTTTGTCCAGCTAGCTTGTTCTATACTGTGCGACGCTTGTCGACCATTCAGATAATTTGGGGTTTATCTTTTAAGACAAGGGGAAAGGGTTGAACTTTCTTTGTCTTGGAGTAGCGTACCTTTATTGACTGTGTGAAAAGCTTTTGACAGGTCATGTGCCACGAGCATCGTCCTATGATAGGGGTTTTCCTTGCTCAGTCCGTAATATATCTGGGTGGTTATGGCTTTAAACGCGGCGGTAGTTCTATGCATTTTGCTGAAGCAATGTGTGACATTTGTAATTAATGATAGCTGGGAGCTCTCTAGTGTTATAGACATACATGTAAAACCATGCTTTCTTTCCACTGGTACATCTGAAAGAATAAAGACGTAAGCCTAAGAATACAACACGTGTATCTTATTGAATCCACAACATGGCGCAGCCGGTAAATCATCAAATATCCAAATTTTAAGCATCACGAAAGCACAATTATTATCAAAATTAGGACGACAGAAAGGCAACATTTCAAAGTGAAAGAAAACAAGAAACCGGGTCCGGGAAACACGCCCGAACAGGTGCCCAAGAAATCACAGGAAGAGAAAGAAGCAGAAACAATGGAGACATCAATGAAGGTACCACCTCCATTATCGTTCGACGGCAATGTAAAAGAAAAATGGAATAAGTGGAAGCAAATTTCAATTTATACATGAAAGCCACAGGGCTGGACAAAAGATAAAAAGAGAGGAGAGTTGCAGTGTTCCTACATGTCATCGGTGATGAAGCACTCGAAAAGTTTAATACATTTGGGCTAAGTGAGGCGGATAGCAACAAACTCGAGGCAGTGGCAAAATCATTCGAAAACCACTGTTCCCCTAAAGCGAATGAGACAGTATAAATACACCTATTTTTTGCAAATTATTTGACTGACCTAAAAACGCTGAGCGCTACATGCGGCTTTGGAAACCTCAAAGACAGCCTAATAAGAGACAGAATAGTCTGTGGTATCCGAGACTCAGAATTGAGGAACCGCATTCTACGAGAAGATAAATTACATCTGGAGAAGTGCACACAAATACAAAACAGTAGAACTAGCAGACATACAAATGAAAACAATTGGCGAGTATTCGAAAGTACACGTGATCAGAAAAAATGCAGACAACCATGAGGCAAATGGTGCCCATCGCAAGCAGGTTTCAGGCATTAAGAGGCAAACAGGCAACTATATAAGCAATGACAAGGAGAGAAGTTCGACATCTAACCAGCAGCGGGAGTTTCAGAGATGTGGTCGACAACATGGGTATCGCCAATGCCCGGCTTTTGGTAAAGTATTCAACAATTGCAAAAAAAAAATCACTATGCTAAAATGTGTAAAGCTAAAACAAAATCAGAAACTCGAAATGATAAGGTAGACTCATTCTTTGTTGGTAGTGTAGAAAGCACAAATAGCGTACTAGGCTGGACTGAAACAGTTATAGTGAATAACTCGTGCAAAATTGAGGTTCAGTTAGACTCAGGCACGAGGTGCAATGTCATGCCTGTAAGCAAACTAAAAATACAAAATTAAAAAATAGAAAATGGGCAAGCTACTTGAGGACAAAAACACATACAGAACGGCTAGAAACGACTCAACAAACACGCTACAGAAACAAAACAACAACCTTATCAACGAACTTTACAAAGATAAACTGATTAGTCTTAAAGACAAACATCACCTCACATGTACGGCAGCAAATGCACCACATTTATACGGTTTACCAAAAATTCATAAACCAAATTTACCCTTACGTCCCATAGCTTCATCAGTGAACCTTCCATGTTATGGTCTTTCAAAGTTCGTTGGTAAAATACTAAACAATTTAATCTCAGAAGAATACAATGTAAAAAACTCGTTTAGACTCAAAGATAAATTGGAAAACATTGAAATATGTAGCGACGGCATATTAGTATCCTTCGATGTAGTCACCCTATTCACCAACATCGCCATATACCAGGCATGCTTTACCAACGAACCGATATCATTTCGTTACGATAATTAACGCTAATAAACGAAACGAAGTCATTTGAGAACTCTAAATCAGTACCACAATCGGCTACAGTTTACAACAGAAAAAGAGGTAAACTGAAAAATCCCCTTAGATGTGTTCATTCACAGAACTGACAATAGGATTTTACTCAACTGGTACTCTAAACCAGTAATATCAGGAAGAATCATAAACTTCCTTTCTGCCCAACCTAAAAAATACAAAATAAATGCGGCAAAAAGTATAATAAACAAAATATTCACATTGAGTCACAACCAGTTTTTAAATTCCAACAAGGAAAAAATTTACAAATTGCTTACTGACAACAACTACCCGATCCAATTAGTGAAGACCCTAATGTAACAGAAATTAAAAGATACTAACAAAAAGCAACATCATACAACAACCACACAAACACCTACCGAAACAAAACAATACCACAGCATCACCTACATACCAAAGTTCACAGAAAAAGTTCACGCAAACATAAGAGAACAAAAACAAAATATTTCTCTGGCATACAAATCCAACTGCAATCTCTCCACTATATTTACCAAGACAAAAAGCCCAGTAGAACCACACCAACAAAACAATGTAATCTACCAAGTACAATGCAAAGGTGGAGAAAACACGCAATGCGACAAAATATACATAGGGACGACGAAAGGAAAATTGGGAGTTTGACTAGCAGAGCACGAAGCGGACATAAACAAAAAGAAAAGCGGCACGGCACTTGCTCAACATATTCTAACACGTGGACACACCGCTGATTTACAAAATACAAAAATAATAGACGCAGTGGAAAGAGAAAAAGCGGTACACACTAGAGAGTCTTCACATACTAAAAAATAAAGAGAAAACAGTAAATAGACGAGAAGATACTGATGAAATTGCGGGAGCATATCTATTATGCTTATGATTTGAACTTAGTTTTGACAAATATACCAAACATGCATGGTATTATATATTCCTATGAGTTTTGTGATATTTTATTTTAATTATTATTTTATGTGAGTTTCCTTTTTTCCGCATTTAATGTTTGTGTCATGATTTTACAATGTTAATGTTCCAACTTGTTTTTACAAATTTGTCTTTGTTATTGTTATTGTTTTTAAATAAAGATGTCCGCCCCTGAGGATGTCAAGGAGCTTGGCGAAACGTCGGGTTTATAAGTGAAGTTTAATCTTGCACTGTTTAAATATCTGACCATACAAGCCTATAATAATTTTTAATTTAATAAAATCAAATTAGTCAGCAAAAATCGATTACACATAAAAAATACAAAGATTGTTAAACATAATGTAAAAATAACAGCATATGGAGGTCAACATATAAATGTTATTGGAAAATGTAATCTAAACTCTAAATTTGCACATAGAGAGAATTCAGATCTGGAGTTTATAGTAACTGAAAACACAGATGATCAGCCAGTAATAATAGGTTTACCAAGTTTGATGGAACTTAACATTATACAAAGAGTTCACAATGTGGAATCGAATCATAACAGTTCCTCAACTGGAAAAATATTAACGAAATATAAAAAAGCATTTGACGGCATGGGTTGCATAAACAATTTTCAATATGACATTCAATTAAAAAATGATGCTAAACCTATTATTGCTGCCTGCAGAAAACTACCAATTGAACTGAATGACTCGGTCAAAAAAGAATTAGAGAACATGGAAAAAGAGGATATAATAAAAAAAGTTACTGAGCCCACTGAATTGGTTTACCACATAGTTATTAGCAAAAAGAAAAACGGACAGATCAGAATAGGTATAGACCCAACTGAACTGAATAAGTCCATTAAGAGGCAACATAAAAAGATTCCCACATTTTATGAGCTGAGCTCAAGTATAGCTGGTAGCAAAATTTTTAGCGTGCTTGATGCAAGCAAATCATTCCATCAAGTAAGGTTGACAGATCGAAGTAGTTATATGATGACAATCACCACCCCGTTTGGTAGATACAGGTATCTAAGAATGTGATATTGAAGGCGTCGATATTTACGTTGATGACGTCAGAATCAGAGCCAAATCCAAAAAGAACATGATCTTAGACTGGAAAAGGTTTTAGAAAGGCCATAAAAAGAAACGTTAAATTTAAATTAGATAAATATAGAATTGGTAGCAAAGAGGTTAGTTACATGGGTCATATTTTCACTGACCAAGGTATACAAATTGATACAGATAGAGTAAAATCAATCGTGGATATGAAACCATCAAAAAACCAGAATGAACTTGAAACTTTTCTTGGTATGATAACACATTTATCAAGGTTTATACCTAGCTTAGTATGCAAAACTGCTGTGCTGAGGAACTGACAAGGAAAAATATTGAATGGAATTGGGACGAAAATGCGAACAAAGCTTTTGTAGAACTTAAAAATGTTCTATGCAAAGCCCCCGTTTTACAATACTAGGATGTAAACAAACCCACAGTTTTAAGTGTTGATGCATGCAAAAGTGACTTAGGCGCGGTCCTGTTACAGTCTGACTTACCTGCAGCCTACACTAGCAAGGCGCTAACACAGACAGAGCAAAATTATGCTCAAATTGAGAAGGAAGCCCTAGCGATAGCGTATGGTTGCATAAAATTTGATCAAAAGATATATGGTAAAGAGATCATGGTAGAAACAGATCACAAACCGCTAGAGGCAATATTTAAGAAGAGCATAAACGACCGTCCGGCTAGGTTACAGAGTATAAGGTTTAGATTACAAAGATACAACATATCAGTCAAATAAAAACCCGGCAGAGAATTGTTTCTAGCAGACGCGTTGTCCAGAGCTTACGGCATGCATGAAAAGATGGACTTATAAAAAGAAATCGAAACACAGGTGTGTCTAGTTATGGACTCTTTTCCAATATCCCTAAACAAAAAAGATCTGTTCACCAAAGAAACGAGATCAGACAGTGAAATGCAAACATTGAAGAAATACATAAAAAGTGGATGGGCTCAAGTAAGAGGCAAGTTCAGGATGTTGCAAAATAATACTATAACTACTCCCATGAGTTAGCCATAATAGATGACCTAATATTCAAAGGTAGCAGGATAGTAGTCCCTAAAAATTTAAGAAAGAAAATATTAGGGTTGATTCATTTCAATCACATGGGAAAAGAAAAATGCAAAAATAGGGCAAGAGAGATTCTGTTCTGGCCCCACATGAACAAAGAAATCGAAGACATGGTAGATAATTGTGCTATTTGCAACAGGCACAGAAAAGCCAACGTCAAAGAAACGCTAATAAACAGGGAGGTTCCAGAAGGACCATGGCAAATGTTAGGTGTACTTACAGTGGATTATTTCAGTAAATATGTAGAAGTTGCAAAGTTGAGTGACATGTCTTGCATCTCAGTGGTAGCTGTGCTAAAATCCCAGTTCGCAAGGTATGGAATCCCACATACTGTATATTCACACCCTGGAACACAACTAAATAGCTTGAAAATGTTGAAGTTTGGCAGAGACTGGGACTTCGCCTGGAAAACCTCCAGTGCAAAGTATTCGCAATCAAATGGAATGGTAGAGAGACATAGGCACAATCAAACGAATGTTTAAGAAAATATATGAAGACCCAAGCAAGAATCCGAATCTGGCAATGTTAGAATACAGGAATACACCGATAGGCAAGGGCTTAAAATCCCCTCATGAGGTCTTGTTCGGCAGGAAGCTTAGAGGAATTTTACAAAAATAACCGAAGCCTTGAAAGAGAAAGGGAGAATAGAGAAACAATAGAGAAATTGATTAAAATACAACTAAGGCAAAAAGAGCAATATAATAGGGGTGCACGTGACCATAAACCATTAAAAATAAATGATAAAGTTCACGTAAGAAAAGAATTCAATAAACCATTAGTTCCAGATAGAATAAGCAAGATTTGTAACAGACCCCGATCATATGAATTAAGATTGGCAAATGGAAATAAGATAGAAAGAAATCGTAAACACCTATATGGTCCGATTGGTAGGAACAAAAATGAAAGTAATGAGCAAAATGTAGATCAAAAGCAAAGGACCTATGACCACAAAAACGATAGGATGCAGCATGATGCTAACGATCCCATAGATACAAACACTGAACATTGCTATCCTATCCCCAACGTAAACGTATCGCACGGAGCGAATCCTGCACAATACATGCGCACCCGTTCGGGTAAAGAGATAAGAAAACCTGACTATCTAGATTACTATGTCGAGTAATAAATCAAACGGTTAAAGTCTAGTTGAAGGGTCGACTGCTAATACGCTACCAAAAATATCGAGAGAGGTGTCAGAAGACGCGTATTAATCTCGAGAACAATAATCCGCATTAACGAAAAACCGAAAAAAGACCCGCGGGTACCTCCGAAACCGGGGGTGGGATCCATAGTATTTTTGCGCAGAACACCTTTCTGCGGTGGCGTCCTTCGGTCGCGCTTATAAAAAATAACCCTGGGCTACGCCATGCCAAGTCCGGGTGTGTGGTGTAACCGTGGCTACCGCCACGGTGATGCACAATTTTTTTTGTGGGTACAAACACAACAACAACCACATGAAAATCGCCAACTTCAACTGCAAATATCTCCGGACAGAGATAAAATTTTGCTTTTCCGCCTTCAAATTATTGTTCTCGAGATTAATACGCGTATTTTGACACCTCTCTCAATATTTTTGGTAGCGTATTAGCAGTCGACCCCTCAACTAGACTTTTACCAATCAAACTTAAGATTATAATGAAATTGTAAAACAACCAATTTAAATTGAGCTATTTAAGAGGGAAGATGTGACAGTTGTAATTAATGATAGCTAGCAGCTCTATGTATTACATCGATATATTCAATATTATAACCATCTCTAGTACATCTGAATGAATAAAGACGTAATCCTACGAATACAACTCGTGTATCTTATTGAATCCACAACAAAATGCTCATGTGTGGCTAAGTGAAAATTGGTAATAAAATGATGGAGCTGGGCGATTTCCCATGTCTACGCTACTGACGAAACGAGTAAGATCGATCTATAAGACTCAGCTTTGTTTGCTGGATCCTCAAGCTTTATTGGTAGAACTATCCTTGCCATTTTCCTTTGTGCGGCACTGACAAAGGACTTCAATAAAAGGTTGAAAAGTTGCGTCAGGGAGCTTACTCCCTGATCGTCAAGGTGATTTAACATTGGCACGGCTATACCGTCCGGGCTAATTGATTTAGAGGGATAGGCTTTTTAATGGCTTCTTCAATTTCTGTGGGGGTGATGGTAATAGGTAGCACGTCATGTTTGTGTTTATGTGCACTTCTGTTTACACGACGTGTCTACAGAAAAATGCATTACGAATTGCGTGCGGAAACGCTCGCGCATTTTTTCGAATACGACAGAGTTTAATTGCCAAAGGCGGTGGATATGTTATCGTTGTGTTTTGTCGGGTTGGACAAGGATTTGACTCTACCATGCCATTTAGTCTCAAAAGGTGGACTGCAATTATTTAAGTGGCTTGCAGGCATCGGGCCAGCTCAGCCGTCAAAGCCGTATCCACTAGAAAGAATTACCAACAAGTCCTAACTCTTCCATTGATGTGTTGTGCTGCAAAAATATTTTTGGACGAGTTTAAGTAGTTGTGTACTAAAGTAAAGAATTACCGCAAAACCTACACGGAAAGCTGCAAAAATACATTTAAAAAATTTATTATCTATTTTATATTAATATTGCCACTTCTTGCCATCATTTAATGCAGAAAATATACGAGTTTTAATAATTTTGTTCAAATAAACAAAATTATTAAATGAGAATTGTCAAATGTTTGAATCATAGAAAAGTCAACACAAAACGGAACTCGAGAAAAAAGTGATGCCGTTGTATATTTTTTCAGAAATAATCCATTTGTATAGTTTTACATATGTACATTTTTTCCTCTGAATAAAAAAGTAATTTTATAAAGCGACAGCATTCTTTTTTCTAAGGGCGTTCAAGATGGCGGCGTTAGAGCGAGAAATTGCTTACATCTGTCACGTTCTATCATTCCATCATATGTTTTGAAATGGGAAAAGGCCGCTATGATGCCGGTTGCCGTTTTAACCTAAAATCAAAAACATCTTTGTGCCGTTTTTTTTTCGTTTAATATACATCGTTTTATTTTCCGATTCAGTCAGTAGCATTTAGATAATAATAAATAAGTTGAAATAAAAGAATATATAATAAAATAAAATAAGAAATAATAAAATGAAGTAGCATAAAAGACAATATAAAAAATTTACTGTTATATTTTTGGAGAAAATTTATTTTTTTCTGCAGTATAAGACGTGCTTTATCTAAAATGAGCATAAAATTTGGAAATGCAAAAACATTTTGGGGCAAATATGCCATTATTTGTTATAAATAAATTTAGTTAGTTTAAACAAAAGTTAACTCATTATTTGTGATTTCATGTTTTTTTGAAAGCAACTAAAATAACAAGTAAGGAAGGCTAAGTTCGGGTGTAACCGAACATTACATAATCAGCTGAGAGCTTTGGAGACAAAATAAGGGAAAATCACCATTTAACAAAATGAACCTAGGGTAACCCTGGAATGTGTTTGTATGACATGTGTTTCAAATGGAAGGTATTAAAGAGTATTTTAAAAGAGAGTGGGCCATAGTTCTATAGGTGGACGCCATTTCGGGATATCGCCATAAAGGTGGACCAGGGGTGACTAGAATACGTTTGTACGATATGGGTATCAAATTAAAGGTATTAATCAGGGTTTTAAAAATGAGTGGCCCAGAACATCATCTGTCGGGTACCGCTAATTTGTTTATATATGTAATACCACGAATAATATTCCGGCCAATATTCCAAGGGATTTGGATTTCGCTCTGCAGAACTTTTTAATTTTCTTCTACTTAATGTGGTAGGTGTCACACCCATTTCACAAAGTTTTTTCTAAATTTATATTTTGCGTCAACAAACGAATCCAATTAGCATGTTTCATATCTTTTTTCATATTTGGTAAATGTTGATATTTGGAGAGATTGTTCGAATTTGGAAAAACTTGTTCTATTAATTATAAACAAATAAAGCAATATTTGTTACACAGCGGCTGATCCGTACAAATCGATTCATATGACTTTACGTATGCTAAGTATGCGAAACAGCCTGGCAATTGCTTGTATGGAAAATTTGTTAGCGTATTAATATATAGATTCTTCAACGTACCTGATTTTGTTGACTTTGTTCTGCCATCGCCTTTTCTTTTGCTTGCCTTTTGCATTTATATCTGTGGTTTTGAAACCAAATTTTAACCTGCAAAATTTAAAAACAGCTCATCAACTTCAAGATATACACAATAATTTACTTCAAATAACTATCCACTTCATATGAACATATGATCAGTCCTCAAGACTTCCCAAACGATTGGCTTGGGTGAGGTACTGTGAAAATAATGAGGGTAGAATAATCTAACTGGGCGAAGTGCTTTTTATGTCCCCTATGACTCGTAGCTTAATTAGTTGTTGAGTTGTAATTTATAATCTCAAATTTTCTTAATAATAATAATATATAGTGCTTCTATTTGCACTCCAGAAAAGTGGCCAGGGCCACCCAAGACAAAGTTATCTCAACCAGAAGCCGTTTAAAATATATAATGCGCCCTCCTACTGAAGTTGATAATAATGTCAAAGACAGCCACAAACAATGCATTGCATCACCGCTGCATGTGTCAGATTTTCCGCTACCGATTATTTAACAAGTCTTAATCAGGTAGCTAAAATGGGACACCAATCACTAGCACTGAGTCATGACCGAGGCATTGGAAGGCAGCGCTTTCATAGCTTGCCACAGAACTTACCTGATAAAACGGTTGTAGAAAAGCAGAAAAATAACACTTTTCTAATAATTAAGGGTGTACAAAATACGAATTTTAGTGTAGAAAAATATTTTGATTGGGCGGGGTTAACTTTTTTGACAACACCTGCCTTGAGAACCAACATCATGGATTTCGATATGAAACTCTAGCTTTACCCACTATTCTATATAAACGCTGCATTCAAAAAACTTATATTTGTTTTATTCTTCAAAAACATCCCAAGTTTTCTATAAATATAATTTTCATTCGAATAGGAATAGTATATGACTTTTAAATAAAATTAAGCGGAGTTAAGCACCATAAACTTTGGAGTACTTCATTTTAATAGTAATTTACGATATAGCAGAAAACGCGTTGGTTTAAGAGATATTCTATTCTACGTCATAAATATAATTCTTTGAACAAAAAGTGTTACAAAGACTACATTAATAAGATTAAGCTTCAACTTTCCTCTAATCCCAAGTCGTTCTTCAATTTTGTTAACACTAACGCAAGACTAACGCAAGACTACTGGGTTTCCATCCGTGATGAAATTTAAGACTTGGTTTCAAGTGACGATGCCACAGTTGCCGATATGTTTGCTGATTTCTTTAAATCAAACTACGCACAAACTTGCGTGCCCGTTCAATGGAATGTTCTTTTTAGCTCGCCAATTCTTTCCGTGTACGAGCTCCTTCGATATCCTGTAACGACGTGTTTTTACACTTAGAAAACCTAAAAACTTCTTATGTTAGTGGTCCCGACAGCATTCCTTCTGTTGTTCTAAAAAGTTGCGCGGAATATTTGTATCGGCCCCTAACGAATACTTTTAATGCTTCTCTAAAGCAAGGTGTATTTCCCTCATTCTGGAAAGAGTCTTTTATTATATCGCTGTACAAAAGTGGCAGTAAATCATGTGTTGCAAACTATAGAGGCATTGCAAAACTTAGCGAAATACCTAAACTTTTCGAATCCATTATAACTAAACAACTAGCTCATTCAGTTTCTCCTATCATTAACCCAGATCAGCAGGGCTTCTGCAAAGGCAAGTCAACTGAGTCGAACCTGTTGGAATTTACTGCTCATGTCTCCATAAACTTTAGAAATAACCTACATACTGATGTAATTTACACGGATTTCAGCAAAGCTTTCGATAAGGTTTCCCACATTATTCTCACCTATAAACTTAATGGTTTAGGGTTTCCACCTCAACTTTTGTGTTGGATTTCCTCTTGCTTAAAAGGAAGGAAACAAAAGGCGTTATTTAAAAACAGCGAATTTCAATTCGTCCTTTGCTATTTTTGCTATTTATTAATGTTCTTCCAAGCGCGTTAACTCATTCCAAGGTTTGGATGTATGCTGACGATGTTACGCTTTTTAAACCTATACTCACTCCGGAAGACAGATTGCTCCTTCAAGAAGATTTCGATAGTTTAATCAAGTGGGGCAATATTAATGATATGAGCCTCAACCTAAATAAATGTAAATTCATGAGTTTTGGTAGAAAATCATTTCAAGTGCACAATTACATGGTTGCGGACTACCGGCTGGAGCAAGTCACTAGATTTATTAACCTGGGTGTTACATTGGACCCAAAACTTGACTTTAAATTTCATATTGAAACTTGCGCGACAAGATCGAAAGGATTTCTTGCTTTTGTTAAACGATGGTCTAAGGAATTTAAGGACCCCTAAGTTACAAAATCTCTCCTTTCTGCTTTAGTGAAACATCTATTTAAGTATGCATCAATCGTTTGGAACACGCGGTATCAAATCTATCGTAACACGTTTGAAGCGGTTCAAAAACAATTCCTACTTTTTCTTTGAGTCATTTGGCCTGGGTTCCAACAAGAAATCTTCCCTCTTACAACAGTCGGTTAAAGCTTATAAACCTACCTTCTTTCGAGAGTCGCAGGGAAATGCTTGGTGTCTTGTTTATGGTGAAATTATTGAGAGGAACGGTGAATAGCCCGTTTTTACTTAGCGAGATCAAATTTAATGTTCCCATGAGGCTATCAAGGCATTTCCATCCGCTTTTTCTGAGCACATGTAGGTCGAATTTCGAAATGCACAAAGCGCTTCGTTGATTGTGCCTGGATTTTAACAAGCATTACAGTAATTTTGATACGTCGGACTCGCTTTTCAAAATAAAGATAAACTAGTATATATGTATACATATTTCAAATAACTAACTATAACTTGCTGTTACTCCATTTTATGTATATATAATATAGCAGCTCTTTCTGGGCGGTTCGCGTCAGCTCCCTTCTAAGCACCTCTCGTTAGCCCCCTACTGGGCAATCAGCTCCTTTCTGAGCAACTCGCGTCAGCTCCCTTCTGAGCACCTTCGCCTGCCCCTTACTGGGCATACGTATACAAAACTTATACCCTCTTGTAAAGTTAAGTTATTTATTTAAATTATCGCGCATATAATTATACATATCACCTCTTAATATCAAATATGTAACTATAACTCTTAAGATCTTTTACTTAATGTTTTACATTTTATAATATAATTTTATTATTTTATAATATAATTTTGCTCACTATGTATGCTTCTGTAATCCGTAATTATATTTAGTCTGATTAATTGTAAAATTTGTAGCCTAATAAATAAATAGCTGCCAAAACGGTTTTATCTCTCATGAGTAAACTTAATTTTTGCTGATAGAGGGTATTGAATATAAGCCGACGATATACCACTGCACCCTGTAGAAGGACGGGAACAAAACGTAAATTGTTGAGCAAATTTTCGTCTGCGGATATATGGCTTATTTCTCAATTGTCTACTTAGAGTAAGCATTTGTCTTCAAGAGAAATTCTATGCTGGACCTCTCGGCTCATATTTCTCTTTCTGTTAAAGATAGTTTCTATATGAACGAAGTCGTTTACTATTTCGGGTCACCCTCTATGAAACTTCGTTTGGATTCGATTTGACAGACCTGATGCTAAGCATCATCTTGTACAGTCATATAAACCTTCCCCTGATAGGGGAAGCTCACTTGGACAACATGAAGGTCCGTTGTGATACCACATATAATAAACTAAAATAACGGTGAAGTAGATATAACTACTTAGAGAATCGTTGAGTAGCAACGATAAAGTTCCGAATGATCCCGATCTCAACCTTGGATAGCTCCTCGGGAGATCCAAGTGAGTCGCGACCAAAATACTTTCGCCTAGTTCTGGCAAAAGCTGAGCAATCAAGCATAAAGTGATTTGGTGATTCCACCTCATCATCCTCCATACAGAAGTAGCAGGATGGAGTTTCCAATATACTGAGACGTACCGCATGGATACCCATGGGAAAGTGCCCTGTCAAAACCCCACCATTGATAGGTAACCTTAGGGAACCAAATTATTTCAGCAGACCTCCTGCCATCCACTTTCGGCCAGAAAGCTCTTGATACCCTGCAAGACGTAGTGTCCGCCCAACGTTTGCTGAGCTGACTAGAGGCCCAGCTATGGAAGAGCAATTCACAGGTGGCTAGGGGAATCCCGAAATCCCTACTGCCATCTTCATCCGGTTCATTTGTACCGATTCGGACTAAGAGATCCGCTTGACAGTTACCCGGAATATCACTATGGCCCGGGACCTAGATAATCTTAATTGTAAAATAATTCGATGCAATCGCAAGTGAGGTTCGGCATTCCCAGACCACCCTCGATTGCACTGGAGTTGAGCTCAAGGCCATTATAGCCGTTTGTCTATCAGAGTTGATGTTAAATTACCTAACCGTAGTAGCACTGGAAAGCATTTCATCCACCGCATCCTTAATCGCAGCAACTTCCGCTTGGAATACACTGCAGTGTTCAGCCAACTTAAACTTGCGGCTTACATTTATCTCTTGACAAAAATTTGACCCTGTAAGTAAGTACCAACGGTACCCCACTAATCGAAGGAGTTCTGAAATCGGGTATCTTATATCTCCTTGTAAAAAGAACCAATTCTGTTTTTCCCGGGTTGACCGCCAATCCACATGATTCAGCCCACCTAGACACAGTATCCAGGTAGCCCTCCAGAACATCGCGCAGGGTGCCCAGAAATTTACCTCTGACTAGGATAGCGAGGTCATCTGCATAGGCAACAACCCCACAACCATTGGCTTCCAGGTCCACAAGTAGCTCGTTGACAACCACAACCCAGAGCAGAGGAGATAGGCCACCTCCCTGTGGCGTGCCCCTGCACACCTTCCTCTAAATTATGGCCCCTCCCCACTCCCGTGCGTCAATTCTGCCGCATAGAAGTTTGCTAATAAATTCAACCAGAGCCGCTTCGACTGCTAAACCCACCAGAGCTCTTTCGATTGCCCCCGGTAAGACATTGTTAAAAGCCCCCTCGATGTCTAGAAAGGCACCCAGAGCAAACTCTCTGTGTTCTAGGGACCCCTCTATTTGCTTTACAATCGAATGGAGAGCCGTTTCCGTCGATCTGCCCTTGCAGTACGGATGCTGTGAAACCGACAGTAACCCCCGACGTATTCTTTTCCGTAGGTACAGGTCAGTCAACCTCTAAAACATCTTAAGAAGAAACGACGAGAGACTGATTGGCCCGAAATCCTTAGGTGATACATGAGAGCCCCTGCCTGCCTTCGGAATGAAGATGACCCTAACAGTGTGCCACGACTTATTGATATAGTTAACCCTGAGGCAGTTGGTGTAGATGATGGCTAACCAGCGGCAGGAAATCCCTAAAGTCTATTGAAGGTGCGCAGGAATGATGCCATCCGGGCCGGGTGACTTATAGGGCTTGAACGAACATATAGCCCAGGATATTTGACTTTCCCGTAGTGGAATGGCAGGCATTTCTGCATGGCCAGCGACCGCCGACCATGCAAGCGAAGATCCCTGCACAACTGGGACATCGGGAAAATGATTGTCCAGTAAAAGTCTTAGGGACTCCTCGCTACTCATCGACCAGTCCACAACATCATCTCTCAGATACCCCCGAGGGGCGGGATTCCTAGAGAGTATTTTTTTAAGCTTCGCTGATTCACTTCAGACTTCTACGTTTTCGCAGAAGCTTCGCCATGAATCTCGCTTGGCTATCTTTATTTCATATTTAGAAATACCCAGGCTCACCTTATAGAGCTCCCAGTCCGAGGGTAATTTACTCCTCCTGGCTCTGTTAAAGAGCCGCCTACTGGACGATCTTAGGTCGTCAAGAGAAGCAGACCACCAGGGTGGCTTGCCCTTCCCCCTGGCAGGACAGTTGAAAGGCGCTATTGTTTGCCGAGGTGACGTTTTCCACCAGACCGTCTATCTCAGATTCGAACAGGTCCGAACCAACGATAGGCGCCTCAGGAAATATCTCTCCCAACTTCCTAAAATACAAGTACCAGTTGGTTCTTTTGGGGTTCCTAAAAGATATTTTACCGGGACGTTCTTCGTTCACCGAGAACTGAATATATCGGTGAACAGAGAAGGTGTGCTCGTTGAGAACCCTCCAGCCAGATATCCGATCTTCCAGTTCTCTGCTAACCAGGGTGAGGTCCAGGACCTCCTCCCTTACCGCAGTAATAAAAGTCGGGTCAGTTCCCCTATTACATATACAAAGTCCCTCATCTACAATAAAAGTATATAAAGACTCACCTCTGGTGTTCGTATCCGAGCTACCCCATATGCTATGGGTTGCATTAACATCGGCACCTATGATTACGCCAATGCCTCTCCACCTTGCTTCAGCGGTGATTTCGCCCGGTATCACAGGTGGTGGTCCCGTTACGTCCCCATGGGGCATGGATGCTGAGACCACCCACATTTCGTTACTGCGTCGCTCGAGGCAGACCGTGGTTACGTCAGCATTGCTGAAATTAGAGAGACTAAAAACTTTAAATTCCTTTTTAATAAGCACACAGGATCTAGGCCTACCTGCCTCCCTATGCACCAAGGTGTTGAATTTTCCCCTCCTTAATCCAGAAATTTTTCCGCAGTTACTACTCAGCCACGGCTCCTGGACAAGGACTATATCCACTCCGCCTTTTTCAAGACAGAGCAACAAATTTTCGGAAGCCGCTTTAGAATGCTGAAGATTGATTTGACGGATTTCCATCAACACCACTCTTCTTCTTCTGCACCCCATCCTTGGCGGATTCGCCCTCGGAGACTAGGAGATCCTCCTGAGCACTTGCCGACGTGGCCCAACAGCCTCCTCTACTCTGAGGACCCTCCAGTTATGCGTCGGAAGGTTCGGGTTGCAATAACGCATCAACTCCAGTATTTTCTCCGGCTGAGAGGGCCCGGCAGGCAACCACACTCGAGGCCTCGGTCGAACGGGCAGATCCCTCCATTCCACGGCCTCGAGCCTGGCTCCCCTCCAAACCTCCCCAAACAAAGAAATTATTTTCTTAAAGATACAGGCCAACCGCTCGTCAGCACCAGTAATCAGTATAAATCCATACCACCCCGAGTATTCGAAGCATGGCCGCGGACCTGGGCTCTCCATTACAGCGGTCATATAGGTATGGCGCTGGCGACCCACGGCCACTCCTCTCGGGAGATGGCACCATCTTCCCTACTCCTATCCAGGACCCCGAGGGTGATGGAGCCCGCTCGTTTAGCGATTTCGCTAAACGCAATTGCGTCCCCACCTCCTCGGGCCCTTTTTGTCGTTGAGGCATTCCGCTCATCCGACCTTTGCCAGCTACGACGCTCCCGGTCCACCCTAGCGTCCGGGAATGCTTCTCTGAAATCTGAGCTGCATCCCTTCCGCCGTAGCGCTCCAGGAGCTTCTCAGCCAGGCGCCGATCACCCAGAGCTTTCCTACGCGGCTTCTATCGCCTACCTTTCTTGGCCGAAACCTGCCCCCAGGGTACCCGTTGGGAAAACTCCTCGCGACAGGGCTTCCTTACTGGTACTGGGCTGGTCTGTCGCATTCGTCGGACCTCTACCTTTCCCAGTCACAGTCCCATATGGGCCTGCATTGGGTGTCGGTTTCGACACCCCTCCACTACCGAACTACTCGTACCTACGGGGTTTGAAACCAACCCGCTGCGCTGATCCGTCTGGTCACCCCTTTTGATCTGCCGGGAGCTATCTGGGTAATGCGTTCAGAGCCAGACCGGACGCAAAGCGGGAAAATCTTCAACCGCATCTACACCACCAACTTAACGGCGGCGGAGCCAGAACGTATCTTGAGGCCCGCCACGGTTTTAACGGGACGTGGGCAGGTGCAGCATTAGCCTACCAGCCGTTTCGATAGGGTTTAACCCCGACCTACAAGGTGGCAGAATACCGCGCCTACCATCCCAAAGTCATCAATTCCCATACATAGTCAAAATCAAAGTCCCTAACAATCCAGTTCGTCACCGTTGTGTACCGATCTTGACCCTTAACTGGGTCCTCCCTCCCCTGAGCTCGGCACAATGACTCAGGGGTGCTGGTTTTATCGAATTGTCCTCTCTTGATCAGCCATTATCAGTAGAAGCAGGGGCACCTCGTGCAGGACGTGATAACTAATCACAATTCGTCACTATGGCCGGTCTAAGACTGATACCAGTCCCTGATCCAGAGCCTGGAACCATGTATAATATCCATGCCAAGTATCTTAACCCCTTGCGCTGAAATGAAATTCAGGCGACGAAGCTTATATCCAACTTCTTCTCGTGAAGTGGTGACGTGTGTTTTTTTTTTTTTTAGTTTTTTATATATTTTTCACATGATGAAAAACTTGTCTGTGGTCGATTTAGTTCCAATGTTGATGTTGCTGTAGGTGCGACCGATCACAAATCGTCATCAACGTCCTCTAACGGGAGTCCAAGGAAACTTGCTGTTTCATTAGGGGTGGACCATAGTGAGACGGGCGTTAGAGGCTTTGGTTCCACATTACAATTGAAGAGAGGGTTCGTGTCATGTGGGGACACATTGCAAGCAGAACATACATTTTGTATGTCAGTGTTGATTCCGGACAGGTAAGAGCTTAACCTGCTACAGTACCCAGATTGATGTTGAGCTAGAGTGACGCGCGTTTCCCTAGGGAGAGTGCGTTCCTCTTCTGCTAGTTCTGGGTATTTTTCTTTAAGAACTGGATTCGGCGGGCAATTCCCGGCATAGAGGTCCGACGCCTGTTTGTGGATATCACTGAGGACCTGCTTGTGCTTTTTGCTTCATACGGCTGTATTCTCAGGTGCCGTTTTTCCTCATAGTGCTTACGAAGATGTCCCCTTAAGCCCCTGGGACGTGTAGCCTTATCAATCAGATGTCCGTTGGGATGCCCAGGTTTTCGTGTATTCAACAGAAACTATTTGTTCAGCATTTCATTTCTCCCCTCTTCTTCATCCCTTATGGGTAGTACTCTCGCCTCATTGTGTAGGTGGTGTTCTGGGGATTTAAGAAGACAGCTCATAGCGGTTCTGGGAGCAGTATTTTGGCAGACCTGTATTTTCTTCCAGTAAGTAACCTTTAGTCTTGGCGACTACATCGGGGCCGCGTAGCATGCAATCGGCCGGCCAATTGCTTTGTAAGTGGTAATGAGCGTTTCTTTGTCTTTACCCCAAATGCTGCCACCAAGAGATTTGAGGATTTTATTACGGTTCTTTATTTAGGGAACAATTGCTGTTGCATGCTCTCCAAAATGTAGATCCTGATCGAACGTCACACCCAAGATTTTGGGGTTTCGGACAGTCGGTAGCGTAGTGCCATCGACGTGGATGTTCAAAATGGTCGACATTTGGGGCGTCCATGTTGTAAATAAGGTCCCCGTTGATTTGGTCGGTGACAATTTCAGGTTTCGCGAGGCGAAGAAACTGGCAAAATCAGGAAGATAGCTGCTTATTTTATTACAAAGCTCTTCGATGTGTGGGTCTGGGCCTGTGGCTATTATTGTGCAGTCATCGGCGTAGAAAACGATAGTTCCTCCTTCTGGTGGCGAAGGTAGCTTCGTCATGCAGAAGTTAAACAAAAGTGGGGATAGGACAGCACCCTGTGGTACCCCTTGTTTAATTCTTCTTGGTTTGGATGTTATGTTCCTGAATTGGACCGATGCTTGCCGACCACACAGATAACACTGGATCACAAATTCCAACTTTTTTTCTGCACCAGAGGCGCCATTATAAAATTCCTATGGAAAGGCCTCGGGGAAGCCTGAGATCCCTAGGGGGCGGGTCCTCACGTGGCGGATAGGGGAATACCTCCCAGATATGGGTGGTAGGAGAGAAATCAAATATCTCCCGCGGACCACACAGGCCGAAGAATGACAATTTGTTAATAAACCAAAGTACGATAAATCCTGTCGCCTCTTTGGGAGCCGAGTAGCCGGCAGGTGGGCGTCTGTTCTCCATGTAAGGAGCGGCCTGAAGGTTTCATGTGGTCATACTAAATCTTTCCTGAAATGGTCGGGCTAGTACTTTAATGGTGCCTGTAACCGGAATGTACCGGATCTGCATCCTGCAAAGGACCATAAACATCGATAACACTTCGGGGGGTTTCCTTATCGCTACAACAACAACACTAATGCATTCCCATTAGTCCTATGAACACGGTACGAATATGACTCGGAATTATAGGTTTTATCGAGTTGTCCTCTCTAGATCCGCCATATGCAGGGTGTCCATCTTCGTAACATAAGGTCGGTCTTGGGCTTTAAAATAGAACAGAAAGAGAAACTTGGTCTTGAATGAAAGAGGATAGGTGTATCGATGGAGGCTGAGAAGCGGAATCCGGTTATAGGGGGAGGACAAGGTCGTCGCTCGAATTCGTCCCCCATTATGGAGAGGAGGGTGCAAGCACATACGAGTCGATGTTTTGAGATGACGCCAGTGTGTGCAACACGAGACATCCGCATCAAAGACGCTCAGCAGTCGGCATGGGAAATGATAGTAACTCCTTCTGTTTAAGACAGCAGCTTTGATACATAGAAATTTAATAGAAGTGGGAAAAGGACTAAACCTTGTGCCACCCCCTGTTTTTTACTGGTTCAGTCCATAAGTGGCCTAGACGGTTAATGAAGCATGTTAATCGTTCCCGAGATGGTCGGGCTAGTTACTTAATGGTGCTTTGTTAGCGGAACTTACCGGATCTATATCCGGCAAAGGACCAACAACATCGATAACACTCCCCAAACCTTAGGGGGTGTCGTTATCGTTATAAAAACAACAACATGGATGGCTAAGTGAAGATTCGCAGTAAAAAGACAAGGATTTGACGTTTGGCCACAGTTTACCGACACCCAAAGAGAGGTTACAGTTCTTTATATGCTCTTCCCATTTGGCACGTTTGTGTTCATTTTCCAGCCGCATAGTATTCAAGTTAAAGTTCCTAATGTAAGAGTATTAAGGGTCGAGCTGTCTAGCTAGGTCACGTTCTCTTGATAAGTTTGCAGTTTAGGCCGGGAAGTGCGGTAAGATTTCAGCTATTCTACTGGCCGGAATAAAGCAAGCCGAAGCTGAAGTCGCTCGCCTTGCTGTTCGTCACTCGGAATGGGGAGAGCAGCGAAATATTGATTTGTGAAAGTTCTTCCCCATTTTACTTTTTTGAAATGATTAAAAAAAAAAACAGCGGTAGGATATAGCACTTAAGCATTTCTAGGTTAGTATCACCTGACCGAATAGTTCTTTTAAAGGTTTTATCGCTGCGGCTGATGTTGGGTTGAAATATATTACATTTCACGGTGTGATGAACATCATTACCCGATTTGGCTGTTGGCTTCGCCTCTTGAATTTTGGCTACTCAGGTATTTTATTGTCTCATATAATCGGTTATCTTCGTAATCTTTTGGGAATAACATAACTTATCTAGAAAAAGCAAATACAATAGGTACCAGAAAGCTTCTAGTATTTGTCAAGAGAACTGAGTTATTTTAGAACTTAAGTCATAGTTTTTGAAAATTCCTAACACTATGGACAGATTCAATCTATGCGAGGTATAGCTCAATCTAGCCTTACCTTTAGTTCGAAACCTCTACTAGGGTGGGCACCTTGTTCATGGTGTGGGGGCTTATCCGAACACCATAGCGCCGGTCTAAGTTGGCTGAGCAGTAAAGGGACTCAAGGGACAAGGGACATCATAGGAGGGTGGCGGGATGTCAGTGCTATTGGAGCTAGAATGTGTATTCGGCTGTATTCTAAAGTAGGCTTGCCGACACCGGGCCATATCGAGAAGTAACGATGGCCTTGTAGAGTCAACGATCTCCGTTATGGAACGGAAGGTGCATCCAAACGGAGAAGTAGACTGGAGAAGGGTACAGAGCATAAAGATTAAAGAGCTCAAGAGTGAGCGCTTGGAATGGGCCCATAAGGCAGTCGAGCGATTCCAAACTTTTATTTGGTGCCAGATGTTAAGACGGTAGTGTGCGACAATATGCGAGCCTGCGGTGGCTAGAGGAAATGGTTCCAAACCTCCAAAGGCAAGGAACGAACGTGTAGCTTGAAGTCGTGAATGGTGCGCTGAACTCCACAATGCAAAAGTTACAGTATGGAAAAATGCAAAAATATTTTTGCAGCAGCTCAGGATGGAAGGAACGGATTGGAACGAAGACATCAAGCCCGGTGCTGACCAAAAATGGACTTCAATTTACGAAAATTTACCTCACATCAGAGAAATTAAAATCCCTAGGTGGGCACAGTATTCTCCCGATAAATTAATCCAGCTGCATGGATTGTCAGATGCTTCGGAAAAAGCATTTTGTGTCTGTATATATTTACGGGTACAAACACATGAAAATAGTTTTCCTTCCAGTTTGCTAGCTGCTGAAAGCAAAGTAACACTCCCTCAAACCGTGAGTCTTCCACGGTTGGAGCTCTGTGAAGCTGTCTTACTCTCGAAATTAGTGAAACAGCTGCAAAGTGAGCTCAATCTACCCCAACACGAACTCATTCTATGGCGCGATTCTGCAATCGTACTGGCAGGGTTAGAAAAACCACCCCACCTGGACAACGTAAGTCGACAACAGGACTACGGAAATTCTTAAAAAATGTTGGCAATGCTGGTTGGAGACAAACTTCCAGCAACGATAACCCAGCAGATTACGGAAACACGATAGAGCTGCTTCAAACGTCTGGACCCTTACATAAAAATAACACCCTTCTGACATTGCCCAACGGACTGAAATTGATGCCAGGAACATGTAGAAACAAAACTGGGACAACTCACAGAAATATTCACTATAAAAAAACTGGAGGAATCCAATAAACTCCTATCAACAACTCTTATGACTTCAAACAACAGAGGTTGTTCCGAAGAAGATTTATAGGAAAGGCAAAGCCGCCATGGTGTAGCAAGGGGCTGAGTCTTGTTATAGGACTAGTAAAATATATTTTAAAGTTGTCAAAGGTCTCGGAGATCGAGGAATGCAGATATGAGTATAGGAATCTATTGAGGATCTACAAGAGCGAAATCCATAGGCCGAAAAGAGGCTCATGGAAAAATGGTCAAAATCTTTGAGAGGCAGATAGACGTGTATGTAAAGTCCAACATGGATGACAACGCATTGCTTAACCACTTAAGTACTGAGTACATACCTGTACTAGTACCAAAGAAATACAAGTACTTCAAATCTAAGTACAAAGTATAAGCACTTATGCTGACTTTTTCTGATAAAATAGGTCAGTTTGATTCATAAATGGAAAATCAAAATGTACAACATTTGTTATAAAATTTTTATTGAATATGAGTAAAATTCATATTAGAAAACAAAAAGAAGTAAAACAACATATTAAATAAGTATAAATTGTACAACAGCTAACAATATTAAAGTAGTTTTGTGTTTGCCTTCATTAGTATTAACTTTTCTAACGAAAATTCCGTCATTGATTGCCTTATAGGACTATAAGCAATGCCTGCTAAAGAAAATAAGCGCTCTACAGGGGCGGAGGAAGATAAAGGCGTATTCATTTTGAGTGATAGGTCCTTCATAAGAGGATAACTCTGAAGCATATTGAAATTTGTTGATGTATCATTAAGATACCTGTAAAACTCTTCTTCAACCATTTTTTCAAAGTTAGGTGATCGTAAGGGTGCTGGTTGATCATGGCTTATTTCTTCGAATAGCTCAGCTATTTTAACAAAATGAAGGTAAATAAGGATAACAAAGGTAAAGAATAAGGTATTAATACATGGAGTTTTTTTTATTGGTGATAAGCTCATGGAAAAATGCGTATTTTGTGATGCACGCCTAAAAGACAAAAAATTCGTCGATTTTTTAAAGCACCTGCGTATAAAACACCCGGTAAGCACTCAAGCCATACAACAATTTCACTAGGTGGGAGGAGGTTTGATGACAGAGTGATAAGCTTCACTCCTATGAACTGTGGAAAGGGAATCGTTCCAACAAATGTTGAAAGAAATTTCGCTAAAGGTGATGAGACCTTCAAAATTAATGACTAAATTAGCGAATGATTTACAAAAATTTTTAGTACCATAAAAGATCTTATATTTGTGGAAAATACCGTTTCGATCAGTAGTTGAGCTGATTGTAAAAAAATATTAGCTGATCCGATTGAAAACCGTTCAACACTTGTCAAAGTACTTTACTTGTACTTTACAATTCAAGTACAAGTACTTCGATACTTATACTTGCACTCATTTTGCGAAGTACTGAGGTGCTGATACTTGTACTGGTGCTTTTTTTTCTAGGTCTGTTAACCACGATATGAAACATATCCATATGACCATAGAGAAGGCCTTGAAACACAGGGAATACTCCTTAAAATTCTTGTTAGACATTTCCGGGGCTTTCAATAATGTCTCCAAACCGGCGATCATGTAGGATCTTAAGAACATTGATGTATTGGCTGCATGCTTATCTGCAGGAAGATAACTGCGCAGTGGGGGCTATATGAGTCCACAAACTCTACTGTGGACGCTGGTCATGGACCCGGCAAACTAACGGTGTACGCTGACGACATTGCAGTTATAAGTGGAAAATGCCTTGCAACAATTAGATCTTTGATGAATCGGGCGGTTCGGGATATACATACCTGGGCATCTTATGTCGAGTGGAGGGATATGGTGGAGAAGACGGATATGGTCTTGTTTATTAGAAGGCGCAAGGTCCCGAATCAGACTAGGCCTAATCTAGGAGATGTGACCCTGCAGGAAAAAGCTTTTTAAAAATACGAAGGAACCATTCTAAACACTAAGTTATCGTGGATGAGAGAGTGAAGAAGGCCTCGGCGACACTTTATGCATGGAAAAGAAGGGTTAGGGGGCTTTGAATATACCCGCGGTAGGTATGCCTGTCGTATGAAGCGACTAAAATACCAATTCGATTCAATGGGCTGTGCAATATATAGCTTCTCCAAACCAATTGTCAACCTCACCTACCCGTGGCGAATCCTGTTTCATTAACAGCCGAGGCTCTGGCGACCGGGAACTCCTAATAGATCTAGGAGGTGGATAGACGAGATGTCCTAGAAGGTTTCATGTGGTCATACCAAAGCTTTCCCGGGATGGTCGGGCTAGTACCTTTAAGGTGCTTGTTACCGGAACGTACTAGTTCTGCATACGGCAAAGGCCCATCAACATCGATAACACACCCCAAGGTCTTCGGGTAGTGTCCTTATCGCTACAACAACAATAGCGATTGTAAAGCCAATCATATGCAAGGTAGTCCTTGTTTGGTGGACAGCCACCCAAAAATTAACGTACCTCAAACAATTAGAGGTGGAGCGGCTGCATGGTGTGCCATTCTGCACATTTTACTAGTACACCTGGTGGTCAAGAACATAGCGTTAACAACTGCGGCGAGACTCAAGATATCGGGGCAGCTTGAGCGAAGTCCATATGGCCATAGTAGTAAAACGTCATCAAATATTGAACGGACAGACTACCTAGTACCATGCCTGCGTTTTGATGGGTATCCTAGAGGTAGAAGGTTGGTGCAAGTGTGCCTAAATGACAGACCGATTGCCCCAAAGTTTTGGAAGGAGTAGGGTGTGCGGTATACTGCGGGGTTCCGGAAATAAAAAAAATCATACAAGCTACCAGATCAAAGTAATGTTTTAAAGCGAAAGCAGTAGCCGTGCCTAAAGCAGTATCAACATTGGAGAAAACAAGCGTTAACTGCAGCCGCGTTAATTTTTACATTGACAGCCAAGTATCAATTAAGGCAATAATCTCATATAGCACAAGATCTTAAAGTGTATTACAGTGTAAGAAAACCCTGGAAAGAATCGGGGTAGAAAGAAATATACATCCGTATTAAGTGCCTGGGAATGTGCAATGAAAGAGCGGATGATGATTAACAGGGCGCATCCCTCGAAGCTTATGCCGTACACATTCCAATCTGATTTAGCAAAATTAAAAGAAGGCGAGTCCTGCACATGATTGACCAAGAAGGAAAGGCGTGTAACCAAGCCCATAGCTGTAAAGTGTCGAAGACCATGTGCGGGTCTTTTCAGTGATAGCAAATGTAAGAAGTGCGGGTTTTTGTGCTCGTGCCCTGCGCTCGAAAATCTAATACTTCAGTTATTAGGAGTGGCGCAGCTATCAGCAACAAGTACCGTAGGTCCTAGAAAGCTTCCAGTACTTGCTCTGAGGACGGAAATTTGTTATAATACAAGTAGATACTCGATAGGGCAGTTCAGTCTGGTCGTAAAGAAGACTTCTGCTAACACTATGGGTTCATTCTATCTATGTGAGGTCCACACAAACCTGCCAGTTTAACCCAACCTTAGGTTGTAAGTACCCGCAAATTTTATTTTAAATATGATGATCGACATGGGTTTTTCATACCATTTACTAAAATTATGTAAAAAGTCATTTAGGCGGCTCATGTTGTTGTTGTTGTTGTAGCGATTAGGTTACTCCCCGAAGGCTTTGGGGAGTGTTATCGATGTGATGGTCCTTTGTCGGATACAGATCCGATACGCTCCGGTAACACAGCACCATTAAGGTGCTGGCCCGACCATCTCGGGAACGATTTATATGGCCACATTGAACCTTCAGGCCATCCCTCCCTCCCCACCCCCAAGTTCCATGAGGAGCTTGGGGTCGCCAGAGCCTCGTCTGTTAGTGAAACGGGATTCGCCGCTCGAAGGTGAGGTTGACAATTGTGTTGGAGAAGCTATATGTTGCGCTACACAACCCCTTGAATCCCGGCTCATGTTTCATACGAGAACACAACATCTAAGTAGCTATGTAGTTAAAATTTCACAACTCTTATTTGAAAGGGTAGTTTCTCCGCTATAATTTGTTTGTTCTTATAAAAGTTATTCAATATTTTTTCAGAGGGAAATAACTCAGTATGTACATATAATATACTATATATCTTATTAATATTGTGACGAATATTAGCAACACTAAGGCATACTATCATCTCTAAGCCGATACTAAGAAGTCACTTGTATCTACATAAACAAATCAATCATTATGTCTACACATATGTAGATACAAGAAGCGGAGAGATATGCACAAACACATGCATATATCTGAAATGCTCAAAAAAGTATGCAATCATCGGTCGAAATATCACTCACATATACACGCGCATATGACAAGCTATAAACGTGCATCTGTAGTTTATAGCTGGTAAACAAGTAGTAAATTCTTGAAAGAGAAACGCCTAGAATAATGCGAACGAGGAAACCGAATAGTATAAAAGCAGCACCAGCTGAGGCATGGGCAATCAGTTTGATTTAAGCACGTTATTGGTTGCGAAGTTTAAGTGTTATTGTGAAGTACTCTAATAAAGACCATTTTGCATTATTCAATATTGGAGTTATTTATTCAACAGCTTAGCGATACGAACGTTATTAGAAGGTTGCAAATAAGCGGAGTTCCCTGAAATTCGTTACAATTGGTGTCAGAAGAGGAATTGTTGAATAAATTCCGAAGACTTCGAATACAACTTGGTCATGGCAAAGTGGAGTGAATTGAAGATCCAGCAACTGAAGAAGGAGTTGGAGAGCAATGGATTGAATACAATCGGCAATAAACTTCAACTTCAGGCACGACTACGAGAGGCAATGGAATTAGAGGGAATTAATGTGGACGAGTATGTTTTTTATCCTGGGGGTCAATTCACGTTCTATGAAGTTGTGAAGTGAAAGCATTTTTCGCCACTTCATCTGATATGCGATTCAGTTTAAAAAAAAAAGTGATATTTATTGTAAAATTTTTTTCATTTAACGAATATTTGTTCACCGTTGAATTTGTCCGTGAAAAATCTATATATATAAAAGAAAGTGGTGTTAGTTACACTATAACTCAATAACGGATGAACCGATTTTGCTGAAAATTGGTACGAGAGGTAGCTTAGAACCAGGAGACGGACATAGGATCCTTTTTTTTTCCCGTCTGGATGGTTTTCCGAATCCGTCCGGAATCCCGTCGGTGTTATTTTGGAACTTTTTCGGGACTATGTCAGGGTTATTTGGGGATTCCTAAGGGAGCATTTTTGGATGGTTTTCGGGATCCATCTGGGATCCGGTCGGGGTTATTTCGTGACATTCTCGGTATTTTTCAGGTATCATTTCTGGATAGTTTTCGGGATCCATCTGGGATCACGTCGGGGTTATTTCGGGACATTCTCGGTATCCTTCAGGCATCATTTCTGGATAGTTTTCAGAATCCGTCCTGGATCCCTTCAGGGTCATTTCTGAACATTTCTGGGCTAATTCGGGGTCATTTGTGGTCCCTTCTGGCATCATTTCTGTATGGTTTTCGGGATCCCTTCAGTGTCATTTCGATACCATTTCGGGATCATTTTGGGAATCTTCTGGCATAATTTTTTGATGATTTTCGGGATCCGGTAAGGGTAATTTCGGAACTTTTTCGGGACTATTTCGAGATCATTTTGGGAACCTTCTGGGATTCCGTCGGGGTCATTTCGGGATCATTTTGGGACCCTTCCCGGATGGTGCTTGGGATTCATCCTGGAGCCCGTCAGGGTCATTTCGGAACTTTCTCGAAACTATTTCGGGATCATTTGGGTAAAGGATCAGTTCTGTGTGGTTATTTGGATCAGTCTAGAATCGCGTCGTTGTCATTTCGGGACTTTTTGGGACTATTCTGGGGCCATTTGGAGACCCTTGCGGGAGCATTTCTGGATGGTTTTCGAGATCCGTCCGCGATACCGTCGGGGTCATTTCGTGGCTTTTTCTGGATAATTTCGATCATTTGGGGATCCTATCAGGTTATCAGCTCATTTAGTTATTTTTTTACTCTACTACAAAAACGAAATATATTAGACAGACAATTTTTTTTAAAAATAAATAACTTTATAAGCAGGTTAACGTGAATAGTCCATATATTTTATTTTCTCCATGCGGACGAAGCCACGGGTAAAGGCTAGCATAATATATATATAGTAGTGATGCATACCACTCGAGGTAAACCCACTTCTTGGGAATGGTCCTTATCCGACGAATAAGAATAGACACAAGAATAGAGATAAGGGTAAAAAAGCCTAGGAATAGGGAGAGGAAGAAGGCATAGGAGAAGGAAAAGGGAACGGAAACGAAAATTAAAAAGTATATGGAAAGGGAAATGGAGAAGAGTAAGAAATCGGGAGGGCGAACGAGAGAGACTGAGAAGGAGAGGGATAAAAAGATGGAAGAGAAGGAGAGGGGGACGAAGATATAAAGGAGAAGAAAGGGAAAGGGGAAGGAAAGGAGAACGAAAAGGAAAAGGGGAAGGAAAGAGAGAAGGAAAAGGGGAAGGAAAAAGGAAACGAAAAAAGGGGAAGGAAGAGGGAAAAGAAAGGGATAGGAGAGCAAACGCCGTGGAGAAGGGGAGACCGAGGGGAAGGAGAATGAGAGGGAGGGATATAAAAAGATGGAGAAGAGGAAGAGCCATAAGAATGTGGCTAAAGAGATGCTAAATGCCCAAAAAGAAACAAATAATAAATTAGACGCACTAATTGCCAAAATTCTTTAAAAAGTTTTTTATTATTTACTAGGGGATCCACTGATATGGGCTATGGTGGGCTTTCTGACTTTGGTCACCCTAGCCTTCGACTTTATCCCTGACAGGACGGACTATTGTATGCTGATAACTGCTCCCTGTGTAACCTTCACCACAGTCATTCCCCGGGAGAGGAATGGGGAAGAGGATTCATCCATGGATGGGAGCTGTGCGAACATGGCCGACGACGGCAATAGGTGCTGCTTAAGTTAACGCCTCTACACATAATAATTGAACAGTCAGCCAGGAGTACTTTAGTAAACATAGCTAAAGAGGGATGCGGAAGAGGCAAAGTGATACAGTCACGGATCATGGAGAAGCTGAAGGAGCAGATTCCACTCATCCAAATTCCCAGTGATGAGACGAGGAAGCTAATTAAGTTTGAGAAGCGCTTCAAAATAGAGCTGGGGAACAAGTGTACATAGGAAACCTCTAAAATTGAAGCGCTTCACCAGGAACATACTATAATATGGTACACCGATGGCTCGAAGACACCGGAGCACATAGGAGCGGAGATCTTCGGCCCCGGAACCAAAATGTCCCTACTATCCGGAAAATGTCCGCGCATCTTCCAAGCCGAAGTTTTCGCCACGAGCCGGTGTGCAGAGATAAATTTACAGCGGGGATATACAAACGAGGGAGACGCTATACTCAGCGACAGTCCGGTTGCGCTCAAGGCACTATCTTCAGTTGAGATTAAATCATCAACAGTCCTTGAGTGCGTAGAGAGGTTAGGCAGTCTAGGGGCCAATAACACCATCCGTTTACCCAGTAATTGGACACAGAAGAGTGGATGGTAACGAGCTTGCCAGGTTGGCGGCGGCGGAAAAGCCGATAGTACCCGAGCCCATCATACCGATAGTGTCACAACAATAAGGGAAGAGTTCAGGCAAAAAGAATCGTTCCCCAGAGAACAACACTGGCGCGAAAGTCCAGGACAGGAGGACAAGCGATATAAAGCCATGATTAAGCTCCCAAAAAGCAGCCTTAGAATTTTAGAAGGCATACCCACAGGTCATTGCATGCTAAAGAGCCACATGGATAAACTAGGTACATATATCGTCCAGTAGCCTCTGTCGATTCTGTGATCGCGAAGATGAGACTGCAGAACACATCCTGATGCGACGCAGTCGTTAGAGGGAGAAGAGAACTCAAAGAATTCAAAAGGCGAATATTGGACATTTTCTTCTTTTCTTATTGAAAAGTTGGAAATATTTACTGCTTTCATTAATAAAATTTTTTTTTTTGACAGAAAATATCATTTTTTTACTCAACACAGTGCTCGTTATTAGATTTTCACAACGAGTATTGCAAAGAACACGAATCGCCTAATATAAAAAAGTGATGTGATAAAATGAAAAATAATATTTCTCAGCGAGCATGAATATTTTGTTTCACTTTATCACTTCATAGAACGTGAATTGACCCCCTGATGTGGAAGAGTCAGTGACTAAAATGTAGGAGAAGACAGAGGCTCCGAACACTAACGCTATACTAGCAGTGTTGAAACAAATGTCGTCACAAATATCAACTGAAATGTCATCTCAACTGGAAGAACAGAAGACGTATATGGGGTATCCCATCTGGAAGCACAGGACACACGAATAGCATCCCAACTGGAGTCGCAGGAGAACCGTATAACATCGAAGATTGAAGAACAAGAAACGCGTATTTCAGAAATGTCACAGATTACATCCAAGATGGAAGCACAAGAGGAGGGCTTATCATTGCAGGTGGCACAAATGTCTTCACAGTTAGAAGCACAGAATACAAAAATTGTACAGCTCGAGGACAAAATGTATGGCGAGATAGAAGCTTTGAGAGGCCGTATACAGGAGTTGCAAATAAATCGCCAAGCAGTTTCAGCGAGTAATCCAAATGTAAAAACATCATCCTTTGACGGTTCTGTTCCCTTTCGGGTCTTTAAGCTACAGTTTGAGAAGACTGCAGCAGTGAACAACCGGATTTCTGAAGATAAAGTTGCAGCTCTGTTCGTGGCATTGATAGGGCCTGCAGCGGAAATCTTGCAGACGATTCCAGTGTACGAATGGAACAGTTATGAAGCATTGATGGCCGCTGTCGAGAGACGTTATGGAAGCGAGCATAGAAAACAGATATACCAAATTGAGTTGTAAAACCGTTACCAAAAAGCGAATGAGGCTTTGCAGGAGTTTGCGTCAGATGTTGAAAGATTGGCTCATCTCGTAAATGCAGACGCACCCGTGGAATACACCGAAAGGGTTAAAATTCAGAGCTTTATAAATGGAATAAGGGATGTCGAAACAAAACGAGCTGCATATGCGAACCCAAAGCCAACATTTGCGGAAACGGTATCATATGGTCTGATTCAGGAAACAGCATCGCTTCTGTGTAAGCCAGCGTTCAAAGCACGCCGTGTGGAGGTAGAAAGGCCAGATGGGTGAACACAATATCGGAGGCGCTGAAAGGATCGCAAAACCGGAGTGGAAGAGTTATCAAATGCTTCAAATGCGGGAAGCCCGTCACATTGCACATCATTGCGATCTTGATCCTAGTGGTTTAAACAGCATGGGTGGTCTTAATAACAAAGCTGGAGGCGATGAGCAAGAGCGAGTAAGATGTAGAGATCGAGAGCCAGCTCCAGCTATTGAATGTCCTGTGATATCTGTCTCGCCATTTTGGAAGGAAATCAATCAGTCTTACAGTCAGAAGGAACGTGGAAGGGAAAGAACGTGTACTGACTGTAGATACGGGCGCTTCTCATTCCTTGATTCGATCTGATTTGGTCAACAGGAGGGTAAAGCCATTACCTGGAGCAAGATTGCGTACAGTCACTGGCGAGTATAACCAAGTCCAGGGAGAAGTGATCTGTGAAGTCTTAATTGGAAAGGTCACGATTCTACACAAATTCGTTGTGGCGGAGATTGTTGACGAAGTCATATTGGGAGTGGACTTCTTAGTTGACCATGACATCAAGATCGATATGCAGAGAAGGGCTATGCGTAATAAGAACCAGGATGTGCCACTTAACTTCAGTTTGGAGAAAGGGTTCAGCAGTAATCGAGTACTGGTGAAGACTAGACAAAGATCACGAAAGTCAAAGGTAAAGGTTGATGGATCGAATGGGCCAAACAAAGCGATATCAAAAGTACCTGCGGGAGAAACACTGGCATTGACAAAACCAAATGGATGCACAAAAACGAAGGAAAGAATTTCCCAGAATGAATGCGAGGTTAGTTTTAAGCCAGGGCGCACTACTGTTGTGAAACGTGGCAACGATACTGATTATGCGAAGCCAATCCGTCAAGCGCAAGCCCTACGAAGTAGTTCATTGACCAAACAACAGATTGTGAGGGAACGAATCAGAATAATAAGTGCTAGGATGAAACACAGGTACGGCAAGAACAATAATTCGGAAGGTTTCCGGGAGGGAGATTTGGTACTGCTATAAAACCCGCACCGGCGGAAGTGTCTTCCATCAAAATTTTGGTGCAGTTGGGAAGGCCCGTACAAAGTTGTAAAGAAGACCACTGATACCATCTACCGCATACAAACCATTGGGAAACCACGAAATAGAAGGGTGGTTCATTTGGAGATGCTAGCGGCGTTTATATCAGGAAATTTGTCTGATCGGGACGATCATTCTTAGGTAGAGGGCAGTCTGACGAATATTAGCAACAATAAGGCATACTATCATCTCTAAGCCGATACTAATCAGTCACTTGTATCTACATAAACAAATCATTCATTATATCTACACATATGTACATACAAGAAGCGGAGTTATATGCACAAATACATGCATATATCTGAGATGCTCACTAAAGTATGCAATCATGGGTCGAAGTATTACTCACATATACACGCGCATATGAGAAGCTATAAACGTGCATCTGTAGTTTATAGCTGGTGAGTTTATAGATGTTAAACAAGTAGTAAATTCTAGAAGGAGAAACGGCAAGAAGTATGCGAACGAGGAAACCGAAGAGTATAAAAGCAGCACCAGCTGAGGTATGGACAATCAGTTTGATTTAAGCACGCTATTGGTTGCGAAGTATAAGTGTTATTGTGAAGTACTCTAATAAAGACCATTTTGCATTTTTGAATATTGCAGTTATTTATTCAACAGTTTAGCGATAAGCACGTTAGTAGAATGTTGCAAATAAGCGGAGTTCCCTGAAATTCGCTACAATATTATAAATGCGAAAGTTTGGATATTTGGATATTTTTATGTCCAGACGTTTTTTTTTGTGCCTCAATCACACAAGAACGGCTGGACGGATTTTGATGAAATTTGGCACATTTAAAGCCAATAGTCTAGAAGGATCTACTAGCTATATATTTTTGAAAGGGGGGGGGGGGCGGGAGCTCCCAGCCCCCTAGGGACAGTTTTAATTTAATTATTATATTTTTGACTGAATCACGCCAGAACGGCTACACGGATTTTGACGAAATTTGGGACACAGATTGACAATAGTCTATCGGCGAAATTGTTTTCGAAAATGGAAAGGGAGCCACGACCCTTACAACAATTACTTTTAATAAGGGACCCACGACCCTACCAACAATTACTTTTTAATAATTTTTACACATTATAACTTTACGTATACTGACATTCACCAATATTACAAATACAATGGGTCAAATAAGTCGAGGGCTTACAAAGTGAGCAGTGACACCAAACGTCCGACCTGTGGTGCTCACGTTTTCCTCCCGCCATCCGCCCTCCTTCAGTTGTTTTTATTAGCACGCTTTTATTAGCTTTACCTGTATGTTCGTTTGTAACTCTTCATTCGCTTCAACGCGCCTGCTGCCTTATTAACATGCTTTCATAATTAGCTTCACCTTATTTGTAATTCCGTAAGGGTTATATCGAGATCCTTCCGGAATCAATTCTGGATAGTTTTCGGGATCCCGCTGCGATCCCGTCGGGATCATTTTGGGACCTTTTCAGGACTATTCCGGGATCGTTTGGGAATCCTTACGGGATCATTTCTGGATGGGTTTCAGGATCCGCCCGGCATCCCGTAGGGGTATTTCGGGAATTTTTCTGGACTATTTCGGGATAATTTGCGTACCCTTCAGAGATAAGTTCTGCATGGTTTCTGGGATCCGTCCGGGATCGCGTCGGGTTCATATCTGGACTTTTTCGGAACTATTTGTGTATCAATTTGGGACCCTTCCGGGATCATTTCTGGATAGTTTTCGGGGTCCGTCCGGGATCCAGTCGGTGTAATTTCGGGACTTTTTCTGGACTATCAGGGCAATCTCGGGACTTTTACGGGATCATTTCTGGATGGTTTTCGGGATCCGTCCGGCATCCCATCGGGATCATTTTGGGACACTTCCGGGATAACTTCTGAATGATTTTCGGGATACGTCCGGGATCGCGTCGGAGTTATTTCGGAACTTTTTCTTGACTATTCCGGGATCATTTGGGGATCCTTCCGTTATAAATTCTGGATGGCTTTCGGCATCCCGTCAGGGTCATTTTGGGATTATTTGGGGATCCTTCTGGGAAAATTTCTGGATGGTTCTGGGATTCCTTTAGGGTAATTTCGGGACTTTCCCGGGATTATTTTGGGGCCCTTCCGGCATCATTTTTGGATGATTTTCGCGATCCGTCCGGGATCCCGTCAGGGTCATTTCGGGACTTTTTTGGTATCATTTCTGGATAGTTTTCGGGATCCATCTGGGATCCCTTCGGGATTATTTCGGGACATTTTCGGTATCCTTACGGATCTGCATCCCGTCAGGGTCATTTGGAAGCTATTTCGGGATCATTTTGGGACATTTTCGGCATCATTTCTGGATGGGTTTCGGGACCCGTCGGGAATCTTTCGGGAATATTTTGTGATCATTTGCGTACTCTTCAGAGATCAATTCTGGATGGTTTTTGGGATCCGTCCGGGATCCAGTCGGGGTAATTTTTGGACATTTTCTGGACTATTTCAGGGTAATTTAGGGACTTTTACGGGATCATTTCAGGATGGTTTTCGGGATCCGTCCGGCATCCGATCGAGATCTTTTCGTGATTTTTTCGGGACTATTTTGGGACCCTTCCGGGATAATTTCTGAATGATTTTCAGGATCTGTCCGCGTACCCGTCAGAGTCAATTCGGAAATTTTTCGAGATTATTTCGGGGTCATTTGGGGACTCTTCCGGCACCGTTTCTGGAATATTTTTGGGATTAGTTTGGAATCCTGTCGGAGTTATTTCGGGACTTTTTCGGAACTATTCCGGGATCATTTGGGGATGGCTTTCGGAATCCCGTGAGGGTCATTTCGGGATTATTTGGGGATCCTTCCGGGGTAATTTCTGGATGGTCTTCGGGATTCCGTTAGGGCAATTTCGGGATTTTGGGCCCTTCCGGCATAATTTCTGGATGATTTTCGCTATCCGTCCGCGATAAGGTCAGGGTAATTTCGGGACTTTTTGTTATCATTTCGGGATAGTTTTCCGGATCCGTCCGGGTTATTTCGCGACTTTTTCGGGTGTATTCCGGGTTAGTTGTGGATTCTTACGGGATAATTTCTGGATGGTTTTCTGGATCCCATCGGGGTCATTGCGGGACTATTTCGGGATCACTTGAGGACCCTTGCGGTATAATTTCTGGATGATTTTCGGGATATGTCCGGGTACCCGTCAGGGTCATTTGGGGATTATTTCGGGATAATTTGGGAGCATTGCGGGATTACTTTTGGCTAGTTTTCGGTATCCGTCCGAGATTCCGTCGGGGTTATTTCGGGACCTTTTCGGGAGTATTCCGGAATATTTGGAGATCCTTCCTGGATAATTTCTGGATGGTTTTCGGGATCCCGTCAAGGTCACTTCGGGACTATTTCGGGATCACTTGGGGTCCTTCAGAGATCTTTTCTGTATGGTTTACGGAATCCCATCGAGGTTATTTCGTGGCTTTTTCTGGACTATTTCAAGATCATGTGGGGACCCTTCTGAGATCATGTCAGGATCCATCCGGGATCCCGTCAGGGTCATTTCGGAACATTGTTGTGACTATTCCGGGATCATTTGGGGATCCTTCACGTATCATTTCTGGATAGCTTTCGGGATCCCGTCAGGATTATTTCGGGACTTTTTCGGGATCATTTGAGGTTCTTCCGGCATCATTTCTTAATGATTTTCGGGATCCCGTCAGAGTCAATTCGGAAATTTTTCGAGACTATTTCGGGGTCATTTGGGGACCCTTCCGGCCCCGTTTCTAGATTGTTTTTGGGATCAGTTTGGGATCCCGTCGGGGTCATTTCGGAACTTTTTCGGAACTATTTTGGGATCTTTTCGGGACCCTTCCACGATCATTACTGTATGATTTTCTGGACCCCGTCAGGGTAATTTCGGGCCTTTTTCGGGATAATTTGGGGACATTTCCGTCATCATTTCGGGATGGTTTTAGGGATCCGTCCGGGATTCCATCAGGGTCATTTCGAGACTTTTTCAGGACTATTTCGGGATCATTTGGGGACCCCTCCGGCATCATTTCTGGATGGTTTTCGGGATCCCTCCGTGATCCCGTCGGGGTTATTTCGTGACTTTTTCTGGACTATGTCGGGATCATTCGGAGACCCTTCCGGATTCATTTGTGGATGGTTATTGGGATCCGTCCGGGATCCAGTCGGGGTAATTTCGTGACTTTTTCTGGATTATTTTTATTTATTTATTTATTTAAGACATCTAGAAAATATACATTTTCATACAGACTAAGTAGAATAAAAACATTAAATTACAAATTAATTAACGATCCTATTTAATAACAATTTAAATTTAGTTTTTGGTAGAGAGAAATCAACATCATGTACCCTTGAGTACAAATTAAATTCTCTTAATACTCTTAGAATAGGAGAATTAAAAGCATACATTGTTCTAACTCGATCAATAAAAAAGATGTCATTACTCCTCAAGCTTCGGGCTGGGATATGAAATGAAATGCATTCTAGTAAGGCAGAGGAATCAATAGTTCCACGAACTATGTCATAAACAAAAGAAAGTGACAGAATGATTCTTCTGGAGTATAACAATTTTAAGTTAATTAGCTGGCATCTAGCAGTGTACGAGGGTAACGGATCCATGAACCCAATCGACCGAAGAGCGAATCGAATAAAAGATTTTTGAATTCGTTCAATCCTATTGATATGACAATCATAATAAGGTCTCCAGATAAAGACAGCATACTCTAGCTTTGAACGTACCAAACTCGTATACAATAATTTCAATGTATAAGGGTCCTTAAAATCTGAGCCAAACCGGCGAATAAATGCAAGCATTGAGTAGGATTTAGCAATCATGTAATTTATATGACCAAGAAATAAGAAGTTGGAGTCAAAGACAACACCGAGATCCGAAATTTCTCTAAGGGAGCAAAGTTGAGAGTCATCGATACAATATGAGGTGGGAATGGGAGAACGAGACTTTGAGAACGAAATATGAAAACAATTTTTTATGTTCAAATGTAATCGGTTACTATTACACCAGGCTACAACGTTATTAAGATCCTCTTGTAACTTAGCAGAGTCCAGGTGATTGGTGACAGCCGAAAATATTTTCAGGTCATCAGCATATAACAGAAATTGTGAGTGTCAAAAGCAGCTTTATATGTCATTTATAAAGATAATAAAGAGCACCGGATCCAAAATACTACCCTGGGGAACACCAGAGGAGGCAAAAAAAGAACGTGATGACGTATTGTCAACTTTTACTACACAGTGTTTGGAGTGAAATCCCAAACTAGCTAGTTTGGATAATAAAAGCGAGTGGCCAACTTTATCAAAAGCTTTCGAAAAGTCCGTATAGATGGTGTCGACTTGACAACGGTTACCAAAAGCTGATAAACAGAATTCTGAAATTATGGCTAGATTTGTTGTGGTAGATCTTCCTGGCAGGAAGCCATGCTGATTAGGTGATATCAAGCTCTTAATGGCAAACAACATTTTCTGTTTAACGATGCACTCAAATAATTTAGAAACCGTAGACAATTTAGAGATGGGTCTGTAATTGGCAATATCATTCTTGTTACCGCTTTTAAAAATAGGGGTAATAGAAGTAATCTTCCAAGCATTGATAAATTCGCCACTATCAAGCGATTTATTGAGTAAAATTAAAAGAGGGTAAGCAAAAGCTGCACAATTTTTAAATAGGCAGGCCGATAAACCATCGACATCAATCTGTGTTGTGTAACTAATATTCCTAATTCCATCTATTACATCATCAATTATTAGGTTGAGAGAACCAAAATTGATAGGAGAGTCAACGACTGGGCCTTGGTTTTCAGTTTCTTCAATGTCAGACTCAAAGTTGGAACTAAAAAAGTTCGCAAAAAGATTTGCAGCCTCATAGGAGGTCGAAGGAATGGTTTCTTTATAGAATACCGCAGACGGAATAATAGAACACGATTTTTTAGACTTAACATAAAGCCAAAATGCTTTAGGGCTCGTTTTGATTTCATTTTCATATTTCTGAACATAATTTTTATGTAGCACCCTACTCATGGATTTAAACTCCTTCGAGTAACGCAGATATAGATCTCTATGGGAATAAGAACCTGAAGACTTAAATTTTTATAAAATTTGTTTCTTAAATTTTTTAGTTTCTTTAAGTCTTTAGTATACCATGGAATTTTATAAGATCTTTTTTTATTAATAGGAATAATGCTCTTGCAGATGCTGTTAACTTTAAATTTAAAAATGTCAAAGCAGTCATGTACAGATAGACCATAGAAAAGACAATCCCAGTCTAAAGAGGACATTTCGGAGTTGACAGAATCAAAATCGCAATTTTTAAAACAAAAACTAGTAGGATGGTTATCTTCACAAATAGAGTTAAAATTATAAAATTCCAAGTTTAACACTAGTGGAACATGATGTTGATTTGCAGCCGACAAAGGATCCAGGCACTCATTTAATGAAAAATTCATATTATCGCTAATAAATATGAGATCCAAAATTTTTAAGAGTCTGTTAATGAAACTATTAACCTGGACAAGATTAAGACTTAACAAATTATCAATTACATAAGACTCAGCGAGACTAGTAACATTATTAGGAAACAAAGAAAAACTATGGCGGCCACCGTGGTGTGATGGTAGCGTGCTCCGCCTATCACACCGTATGCCCTGGGTTCAGCTCCCGGGCAAAGCAACATCAAAATTTTAGTAATTAGGTTTTTCAATTAGAAAAAAATTTTTCTAAGCGGAGTCGCCCCTCGGCAGTGTTTTGCAAGCGCTCCGGGTGTATTTCTGCCATGAAAAGCTCTCAGTGAAAACTCATCTGCCTTGCAGATGCCGTTCGGAGGCGGCATAAAACGTGTAGGTCCCGTCCGGCCAATTTGTAGGGAAAAATTAAGAGGAGCACGACGCAAATTGGAAGAGAAGCTCGGCCTTAGATCTCTTCGGAGGTTATCGCGCCTTACATTTATTTTTTATTTTAAAGAAAAACTATCATCTAGTCTATTCCAGCTTATATTGCACAGGTTAAAATCACCAAGAATACAGTAATTACTGTTAGAATGCTTAGTAAATAAAGCTAAAATATTATCAATATGTGCTTTATAAAGTCCATCAGCACTAGACGGCGGAATATACGATGCACAGATTAGAAGTTTAGAGCTGCTGCAAATTGATACACAAAGTTGATCTAAGAGCAAGTCCCCATTTGCCAGGGGAACCAATGAACAGCGATATTTCGTGGAAACTGCAATGAGTACACCTCTACCTCTTGAAGTCTTGGTTTTCGCGAAGTCTCTGTCCTTCCTAAAAACATTATATAGCTTAGGATCGAAGAATTCATTGCTAAAAAAATTTTCATTGAGCCAGCTCTCAATAAGAAACACAGTATCATAGTCCGAGTGAGAGCTCAAGTCAAAGAGTACTTTAGATTTTGTTCTTAAACCAGACACGTTATGAAAATATATTTTCAAGGGCTTATTATGCATTATGACCGGAAACTGGGCCTTTATGGTTTGAGTGGTGACACCACCTCTTTTCGAAAAAAACTGGAAGGGACGAAGTTTAACATTCGCAGGCCAAATATCGGAATTTAACACCTTCTCATAACACCAATCTTCAACACCCAATTTAAAGTTGACTTCCCTTAGATCACCTTCAATAACATCCTTCTTCACAAGCTTAATGTACACCAGAAAACGCTTCTCACTTGAGGCATGTTTAGAAACATAAGATATAATATTGTCGGAAGAAACGCTAGGTAAGAACGAGGATATGTGGAGCCATTTCATCGATCGTACGACACCAAGTTCCTGACTGTGGCTGGATCCAACAAGTAAAGGCTGTTTACGAGGCTTCCGGTTAGATTTATTATTAGTTTTTCATTCGGAAACATGAGACACAGTATGTGTTGGAGCATTTGGAATAGTACGACTAGTAGACGACAAATCAAGTGAGCGGTCCATTTGAGGACCCTTCCGGGATCATTGCTGGATGGTTTTCGGGATCCGTCCGGGATCCCGTCAGGGTAATTTCGGGACTATTTCGGGATCATTGGGGACACATCAGGGATCATTTCTGGATGGTTTTCGGGAGTTGTCCGGGATGCCGTCGGGATCATTTCGGGGCAATTTTGGTATCATTTTGGGACCCTTCCAGGATCATTAAGGACCCTTCGAAAACGGTAGTTAAGTACACATGCCTCTTGAAATTATGGGCTTTTATGTCCATGGATTTGCTGCAAATTATTCGTAATTAAAATTCGGTATGTTTTATCTTTAATATCTAATACAGTTTTTCCTTCTATTTTTCTATTTGTGAGTTTTTTTAAATGAATCCTGTAACGAACACTATTTTCATTTAAAAACTTCTCTTTGGTTTTAGCTAATTGCTTTGTTCTATGAATAGAAATTTTTTCACCCCTGTCATATCAATTAATTTAACTTAAAAACGAAATGTGTTTTTTTTTTTAAATCGAAAAAACTGTATTGCACTATTCACGTAAGCGTGCCTTTCAGGTTATCAGCTCATATAGTTCTTCTTTTTTACTCTATTACAAAAATAAAATACATTAGACAAAAATAATTTTTAAACAGACAACTTGGTAAGCAGGCTAACGTGAGTAACCCCTATATTTTATTTTCTACGTCCGGAATCCCGCCAGGGTCATTTCGGGACTTTTTTGGTATCATTTCTGGATAGTTTTCGGGATCCATCTGGGATCCCTTCGGGATTATTTCGGGACATTTTCGGTATCCTTCCGGATCTGCATCCCGTCAGGGTCATTTTGGAGCTATTTCGGGATCATTATGGGACACTTTTGGCATCATTTCTGGATGGGTTTCGGGATCCGTTGGGAATTTTTCGGGAATATTTCGGGATCATTTGCGTTAATTCTGGATGGTTTTTGGGATCCATCCGGGATCCAGTCGGGGTAATTTCTGTACTTTTTCTGGACTATGTCAGGGTAATTTGGGGACTTTTACGGGATCATTTCTGAATGGTTTTCGGGATCCGTCCGGCATCCTGTCGAGATCTTTTCGGGATTTTTTCGGGACTATTTTGGGACCCTTCCGGGATAATTTCTGAATGATTTTCAGGATCTGTCCGCGTACCCGTCAGAGTCAATTCGGAAATTTTTCGAGACTATTTCGGGGTCATTTGGGGACTCTTCCGGCACCGTTTCTGGATTATTTTTGGGATTAGTTTGGAATCCTGTCGGAGTTATTTCGGGACTTTTTCGGAACTATTCCGGGATCATTTGGGGATGGCTTTCGGAATCCCGTCGGGGTCATTTCGGGATTATTTGGGGATCCTTCCGGGGTCATTTCTGGATGGTTTTCGGGATTCCGTTAGGGCAATTTCGGGATTTTGCACCCTTCCGGCATAATTTCTCGATGATTTTCGCGATCCGTCCGGGATAACGTCAGGGTAATTTCGGGACTTTTTGTTATCATTTCGGGATAGTTTTCGTGATCCGTCTGGGATCCCGTGAGGGTTATTTCGCGACTTTTTCGGGAGTATTCCGGGTTCAGTTGTGGATTCTTACGGGATAATTTATGGATGGTTTTCGGGATCCCATCGGGGTCATTGCGGGACTATTTCGGGATCACTTGGGGACCCTTGCGGTATAATTTCTGGATGATTTTCGGGATATGTCCGGGTACCCGTCAGGGTCATTTGGGGAATATTTCTGGATAATTCTGGGAGCATTGCGGGATTATTTTTGGCTAGTTTTCAGTATCCGTCCGGGATCCCGTCGGGGTTATTTCGGGACCTTTTCGGGAGTATTCCGGAATATTTGGAGATCCTTGCGGGATAATTTCTGGATGGTTTTCGGGATGCCGTCAAGGTCATTTCGGGACTATTTCGGGATCATTTGGGGGTCCTTCAGAGATGTTTTCTGTATGGTTTACGGAATCCCATCGGGGTTATTTCGTGGCTTTTTCTGGATTATTTCAAGATCATTTGGGGACCTTTCTGAGATCATGTCAGGATCCATCCGGGATCCCGTCAGGGTCATTTCGGAACATTGTTGTGACTATTCCGGGATCATTTGGGGATCCTTCAGGTATCATTTCTGGATAGCTTTCGGGATCCCGTCGGGATTATTTCGGCACTTTTTCGGGATCATTTGAGGTTCTTCCGGCATAATTTCTTGATGATTTTCTGAATCCCATCAGAGTCAATTCGGAAATTTTTCGAGACTATTTCGGGGTCATTTGGGGACCCTTCCGGCACCGTTTATGGATTGTTTTTGGTATCAGTTTGGGATCCCGTCGGGGTCATTTCGGGACTTTTTCGGAACTATTTTTGGATCTTTTCGGGACCCTTCCACAATCATTACTGTATGATTTTCTGGACGCCGTCAGGGTAATTTCGGGCCTTTTTCGGGATAATTTGGGGACATTTCCGGCATCATTTCGGGATGGTTTTAGGGATCCGTCCGGGATTCCATAAGGGTCATTTCGAGACTTTTTCAGGACTATTTCGGTATCATTTGGGGACCCCTCCGGCATCATTTGTGGATGGTTATTGGGATCCGTCCAAGGTCCAGTGGGGGTAATTTCGTGACTTTTCTGGATTATTTCGAGATCATTTGAGGACCCTTCCGGGATCATTGCTGGATGGTTTTCGGCATCCGTCGGGGATCCCGTCAGGGTAATTTCGGGACTATTTCGGGATCATTGGGGACACCTCAGGGATCATTTCGGGATGGTTTTTGGGATTTGTCCGGGATGCCGTCGGGATCATTTCGGGGCAATTTTGGTATCATTTTGGGACCCTTCCAGGATCATTAAGGACCCTTCGAAACCGGTAGTTAAGTATACATGCCTCTTGAAATTACGGGCTTTTATGGCCATGGATTTGCTGCAAATTATTCATAATTAAAATTCGGTATGTTTTATCTTTAATATCTAACACAGCTTTTCCTTCTATTTTTCTATTTGTGAGTTTTTTTAAATGAATCCTGTAACGAACACTATTTTCATTTAAAAACTTCTCTTTGGTTTTAGCTAATTGCTTTGTTTTATGAAAATAAATTTGTTCACCCCTGTCATATCAATTAATTTAACTTAAAAACGAAATGTTTTTTTTTTTTTAATAGAAAAAACTGTACTGCACTATTCACGTAAGCGTGCCTTCCAGGTTATCAGCTCATATAGTTCTTCTTTTTTACTCTATTACAAAAATAAAATACATTAGACAAAAACAATTTTTAAACAGATAACTTGGTAGCAGGCTAACGTGAGTAACCCCTATATTTTATTTTCTCCTTGCGGGTGGGCCGCGGGTAAAGGCTAGTAATTATAAAGCTAAACGAGCTGTATAGAGTAGCGATGATGCTTCGACATAGAAGGTATTTCTAACGGGGAGGAACGCCCCCGATCCATAGGAAAGAAAAAGTTTAAAACGATTTATATACCCTTGGTGTTACCAATTGACGCCAGTTAGCCCGGATAAAAATATTTTGCATAACCTCATTATACCAAAGCTGCTTAAGAAAATTTCTGAAACTTGTATTTCTGTCGCAAGCAAACTACCTATTTATGGAAACGGATTGCTTCTGAAGATTTATACAAAAACAGTTCTTTTCTGAAATAAATTGTTGCCTAAGTAAATGGTAAGGCCTTAATAGTGTTACTCCTACCCCAGAAAATTGTAAACATTTGTAGTGCATACAAAGAACATTTCATCTCACCATATTCACTCATATCACAAATCACACAAGAAGATTGCACATTGCGCATGTAAACATCTCTTTTTTATGGGCAATTCTTACGTCTTTTTGAACTCGTGAATGTGCAATCTGGTTGGTGATCTGTGCATTCATATTAACAGAGTATATGTGGAACTCAAGAGCGAATTGAGAGTTTTACAGAGTTGCACTGCCATACCGCTATTTTGTACAGGGTAAAAGTGTGACGATTTTGCGTTGCGAGCAAGCAACAATTTTCACAAAAGAATGAAATACCCCGTAAAGGCATTGCCTGTTTTTCGAATAGAACAACAACCCTTGCGCGGCGTACAAAAAGCGTAACACTAAGCCAGAAAAGAAAACGCTATTAGTCAAGTACAGAAAAATACTATGAGTGACTAGCACATAAAATAGAAAATACATACGAGTGCCCCGCAAAACATATGTCCATACATATATGACATTGTTGAGTATAAACTGAAATCATAGTCGCTTTAACTCAGTAGCTCGTTTGTTTCGTGTGTAATACACTGTATACTTCGTTTATTATCGGTTTTTCTTTAGCTCTGTATTCAGTTTAGTTTCGTGTAATTCGTTGTGTTGCTAGCGTCAGAAGACTGATATGACTATATTCATTTTATTGCACTGTTAATCTTACTTATTCCATTTAGTGTTTTCGTATAACATTTTCATTTCATTTCATTTTTCATTTCATTTTTTATTCATTTTCTTTCAAAACAGCATATATGTTACAATAGCGACTTAAATTAAATTAACCAAAATTACAGAAAGAAAAGTAAGGCATTCTGTAAAAATATATGTATCTTAATATCGAATGCCATCTCCGAATAAAATTGAATTTAAAAACCTGTAAAATAGTGTGTCAGGGTGGGTGTTCCCCACGTTTGGGCGTCCGCAAGATATACGCTACCTTGGACCGCTCGTGATGCATGGGGTGGGGTGGCCGTCATGGAAAAACACCAGGTTGATGTTGTTGTCACCTCCATGACGTCTTGTCCACCACCCAAGACAACATGGTCCATAATTGAGCTGATTGCAGCCGAGTGTACAGGCCATTCTGTTTTATAGGTCTTCAGACACATCAGTGATTTCAAGTCAAATAGCTTCGCTGCTGCATCTTTGGATGCAGTAACAAACAGAATACCATCTTTATTTATCTGCATATCGTTTTTAACAGCCGTATGGTCATTTATTGAATTAATCTCACGACCACCCTCCCGTATATCTCAAACAGAAATTTGGCCGTTTGTGCCCTATGATTATTGTTTCATCCAAGGGTCCCCACAGCATAGATGTGATTGTAGATGCCAGCATTGGTATACGTAGCAATGGGCTTTGCTCGGCAGTGCTTTCATCTGCTGTGCGTGCATCAATCGCGAACCTCCGTTCTGGATTTTGTCCCATATCTTTATCCGTGGAGGGGCCGCTTGTTTGCCAGAGTGACTGAAGCCGCATGTTCTCGCCTACGGCAACTAGAAACGGTGTTGCTGTTTAGCTGTTGCCTATATAAAGGGGTTAGTTACCATTAAAAGAATAGAATAGCTGTGTCATTAAAGTTGATTATGTCGACTGTGCGCAGGATCGCGTAAACGATTTTAATAATTTGTATAGATATACATATATCCCTGGCGCGAGGTCCAGTAAGGACAAAATCGTAGTGTTTTTTTTTTTTTTTTGTGTTCAAAATTTATGTGCGGCGGGGCAAAACGTCCATAAAGAAACCCACGGTCGTCCGGAAAAAGCTATTTTCAAGGCTAAAGGCCTAGGATTCCGGCCGGCACGAAAATTACAGAGTTTTTGGCTAATGCGCATGATGGATGTGGAATACGCAGAGACAGCAGTTAAACAGTGTTGAACACCACCTCGCAATAAACAAAAGCTTTTGGTCTGCGCCAGGGAAATTTTTTTCGGAAATCTACCACAATCACTTTTCACCAGCATACAGGCGTACAAAAGTGCCTCTAAAACCACGTGAGGTGAAGACAGCAAAATTCTTATAAAAAAGCTTTTGGTTAATGTAACCCAACAAGCAAATGAAGGCAGTTTCTTTTAAGATAAAAAAAAAAAAATATATATATATATATGTGTATACGTATTGTATTAATTGATGTTGTAATTTTTTGGTATTTGATGTCAAATTGGTGATAGTCGGGTACACGAAATCACCAAACCAGAGTGCCAAGACTGCAATAGTTTCCTGATTGCTGAAATATCCAGCTGCCCCAAATATCCGTTTTCCACCGAAGAGAGCTCTTTTAGGTAGGCTGTAGGATTTGGGTGTTTCAATTAAAGTAACGCTCATCTTGAGCCAGGCGAAGGGTTTGGTTTTATTTTGTGCTGACACAGAAGAAAAGAGAAAATTTGAGATATTTTATATAAAATCTTTTTCTTGTATGGTGTAATTTTTTGTTGCTTTGACCGAACTCATGATGAATAAATCACTTAAATAGAATCCGTTGAAGAAATTTTAAAATAATATATATATATGCTATAGGATTGTAAATCCACTTATACATATGTGTTATGCGTAGGCAATCGAGATTAAATATAAATGTCTGTTTAATATATAATTGAAAAAAGATAAATCTGTTAAGCATGTTTCTTGTCGTATTAATATACCTGTTTAAAGCATGAAAAGAAATTGGAATATGGTTTGCTCATTTAATCGGTTGGGGATGGGGATGATGGCGAAAGGGTAGGTAGTGTGGAATCGCAAGGAGCAAAGGTAAGAAAGGGGCCTGCTGAACTCCGAAATAAACGAGCGGTCCGAGGTAGGGTTGGCTTCTGGTGGGATGTATGGAGGCGTATGAGGATGATGATTGTAACATCCGCCTCGCATGAATGTGGCAAAAGGGTTGAGGATCCCGCCTTTAAACTGAGCTAGCTGAGGGCAAATCCACATTGATCGCGCAAAGGGGCGGATGCACTTTCAAGGTGTACGTTACAAGTGCGTGGGGTGAAGTTTATTTAAAAATAATAAGTAATAAATTATATTAATCCAATATGTACATATATTTTTTTAAATGCTAGGGTTCAACAAAATGTTGATGTCTTCGTGTGATTTCTCTAGTAGAAAAGATTTAACCTTTCCAAAAACTCATTCAGATTTCTAGTGACACGTATACATGCAGGCAACGCATTAAAAGCTTTACAAGAAACGATAGTAAAGAAGTTGTTGAAGTTGGTTGTTCGAGAGGTCGGGACATACACAAGTCCATATGAGTTTTGCCTCAAGTTATAACTATCCGAGACCATGCTATGTAAATACCCACAGCGAATGAAAAATATCTTTAACGTTTTATAGTAGTACATATGCTTAACAGGAAGAACTTTCAGATCCCTAAACAACTCCATAGAGTGGAGAAAACGATCAATATTACATATTTTCCTTATGACCAATTTTTGAATAGTTAGAAGCTGCTGGATTTTATTACCTGCAGCGCCACCCCAACAGGTTATACCATATTGGAGCTTGGAGTGGACTAAAGCGTAGTAAATAGTTTTAAGTGTTTCGTTTGAACAAACTTTTCTTAAATTGTAAAAATAACGAGCGGAATATCGCCGGTAGGACTTTAAACGAGAAATATGCGTAGACCAACTCAAGTTTTGGTCAACTATAACACCAAGATATTGGAAGTCGCTTACTTTTTCAATAGTGAAACACTTATCGCAACAGTTTACTTCAGCTTTAAACGATGTACAGAACAGAAAATTATTTAGTACAAAACGTTTGCAGTCAGTAGCATAGAATACAATGGCTATGTCAGGTGAGGATTTTGGATGCAAATTGAAATACATCAACTTCGTTTTCTTGCTGACAGAGAGCTTATGTGCTGCAAACCACACTCTTAGCAAATGCACATCGTTATTGATTCCTGCTACCAAATCCAGATAGTTCGATGAACCATAGGCGATAGCAAGGTCGTCAGGGAAGGTTGTTACTTTTCCATACAATGGCAGCGAGAATATTGAATTAAGGTAAATCAAAAATAGTATAGGACCTAAGACAGATTCTTAAGGTATACCTAAGCTAATTGTAACTGGGTTACTTATACTACTTCCAACTTTTAATTTTTGAATTCCTCCTGACAAATAAGATTTAAACCAATTATATATAAACCCACGGAAGCCCGCGAATACAATTTGTCTAATAAAATTTGGTGATCAACCATGTCAAATGCTTTAGTGATATCAACGAACAGTCCAGCACAGTTCTTTTTATTGTCTAGTTCCCTATATATGTAAGAACAAAAGTCCAGCAAGGCATCTTCTGTTGACCGCCCATATCTGAACCCGAATTGCATTGAGCTGAAATAGTTATTATTGTCAAGAAATGATAGGATTCGACCGTTAACGAGTTTTTCAAAAATTTTTGAAATTGAAGACAGTAATGAAATAGGTTAGTAGTTATTTATATCCGTTTTGTCACCCTTTTTAAATAAAGGAATGACAATAGCGCATTTTAAATCTGAAGGAAATGATCCACCTAAAATACTCATATTAAACAAATGCGTTAGGATATCAACTAAATTTAGTGCCACATATTTAAGAGTCTGATTCGAAATTCCATCACATCCACATGATCTAAAGTTATTCAGAGAATTAATTGTTTTTAAAATTTCAATGGCAGTAAGTGGCTCCAAAAAAAACAATTTCCCGATTTCGAGAACTCAGGTATCAGAGCGGAGGATTCGAAAACAGGAGATTGCCCTATTGATAGAAAGTGATCATTGAAAAGGTTTGCCACTGCTGGAGGATCAGAAAAACTCACGCTACCATCACATAAAACAATTGATGTATTATTAGCTTTACAACTGCGATTCAGAAGACCGTTAATGATATTCCATTCCTTCTTTGGATTGCCATAGGAATACCTAAACTCATTTCGATGGAAATTATCACGCTCCACGTGTACTTCTTTTTTCAGTTCTCTACATAATTTCATATACCTGCTGCGAAGATTTGCGTTTGATGGGTGGTTTTTACACTTTTTTCCAAACTTGTTTTTTAGATTATTTTTTTTGGGCAACTTTTTGCTAATCCATGGTTTTAACTTATAATCAGATCTGCGAGGGATAAAAGAAAACCTAGCAGACTTAATGTGTCTGTTAAAAATGTTCAGAAAAATACTAAATGCCTTGGATACGGCTTTTTCAGAGTAACATTCATCCCATGACTCAAATCGCATTAGTTCGTTTAGCGCGTCGAAATTTATTTGCGTTAAACAAGAACTAACCTTTTTATTATTGTTTTTTACACATGCCTTGCTTAGTAATACACCAGTCATAGTGTGATCTGTTATTCCGACATCAAGATTTAGGCTCCGCAAACTACTGAGAAAATGATTACTAACACGAAAGAAAACGCGATCCAAGCAGCTTCCAGACATACTACGAGTTGGCTCATTTAAATACGATGTTAGACCATGACCAGCCATTATATTTGGGAAGATATCTATGGTAGGATTAGCATTAAGAATATCTAAATTAAAGTCACCTAAGATGACAATATTGGCTGAATTTTCACTACGGAGAAATTTGAGAACTCATCCACAAATATCTGTACAGGTATCGCATGTAGCCTGTAAACACATATAAAAGTAAAGACTGCACCGGAAATACTTATTGAAACCTTTAGGATGTCAGCACTTGTGAGATTGCATTCAAAATAATCACACTCATACATATCTCGAACAAAAACTCTAACACCACCTGCAGAATAACTGTCATTAGTGTTCGCGAAAAAATTATAACCAGGTATAGTGAAATCACGAATTTCGTGGGAGTATATCCAGATTTCAGACAAAAGTATTACGTCGGGATAGTTTTTAAACATCTCTAGATTGCATAGCAATAAATCAAAATTTTGCCGAAGACTGCGTATGTTTTGATGAATAGCAACAAACGAATCCGAGAAAAAACGAGAATTATACATCAAATCAAGATCATTAATAGGGCTGATGATAGCGAGGTTGTTTATATATAAAATATTTGAGAAAGCCATTTGAAATATGTAAGTATTAAATAATAATTAGAAAACGACGTTACTTTTGACAAATCGTCAAAAGTATTAAGAATAACAACGTCGCTATTATTAATGTTTTTCATCATTATTCTACCATGACTTATCCACAGGCACTTATAATTTTGTGCTTTTTTTTTTTGTTTTCTTCGCTACTGTAAGCAGCGCTCTGTTGTAGCTAGTGAGACTATCGTTTATGTAAATATTATATATTTTCTGTCCATCGCCAAAAAGCTGAGAAGTTCATTTCCCCTTTTCTCTCCGTTTTTGGGACTTCACTTTACTCTTCAACTCAGTAGAGGCAAAATGAATACGGAGCACGTTTGTTTGCTTGAATTTTTTGATGTAGCACTTGCTTATCTGTTCTGGAGAAACAGATAAGTTCAAAGCAGCACCTAAAAATTGCTTTGTGTATTCGTTCGCATTATCACTTGTTAGCACTGGTATACCAATAATATCGACTGCACTGCTTAGTAGTTGTTGTTCACGCCAGTTTAATACACTTTTAAGCCTCGATACTCTCTCGCTCAGTTTGTGATTTTCCTCTTTGAGTTGTTTCATCGCGCTTAGAAACTCGGTATTTACTTTCTTTAGACTCACAATTTCGTCATAAAGCAACTGCAAAGTTATTTCCTTTCTATTTATGTCGCCATCAATAGGTATTTGCTGTGACGGCTGGATTGATTCCGTTTGGTATGCGTTTGTGTTGTTGTTATTTACGACATTTCTTCGTTGACTTGCACTTGCACGTATATTGTAACTGTTATTTCTGGGTATCTTGTGTTTTTGGCTGCTGTTGGTGGTTATTTTTGGTTTGCTAAGTGCTGTTGTTGCCGATTTTGTGGTCGCACCGCTCGATCCGGACGCAGCAGATGCGTCCGCTGTATCACCCGAACACAGTTGACTTTCTTGCTCAATAAGACAATTGAGTACTGAACTGCTTCGTGGCTTATGAGCGGTTATTTATTTTACGAAGCATGACTATGTAAATGTGTTTTATTGGATATAAGTGCTTGCTATTCTTGGTTTGTGCACGCACTAATACTCATTTTTTGGTTAGTCCACTAATAACCTTAAAAGATGAATAATTGGAGCTCACTGGTTTGTAACTCAGTGCTCTCTATACACTCTTAACTCCGCCACTTTTTTTACGTAAAAAGGAACTCAAGTTTTGCGCGATATTCATGTTCAGCTAAATAGATATACCAGCCGAGGTAGTGAAGCGGCCGAACTAACCAAAGATCTTCGCCTGAAGTGACGGGACAACTAACATCAAAATACGTTGATCTCAGAGGTATATTTTATTCATATTTATAACATTACTATACCAACTCACAACCCTTCGCACAGATCTGTAACTTTGTAACAGAGATCTGGTGGTGGTGAAGCGGCCGAACTAACCAAAGATCTCCACCTGAAGTGACGGGACAACTAACATCAAAATACGTTGATCTCAGAGGAATATTTTATTCATACTTATTACATTACTATACCAACTCACAACCCTTCGCACAGATCTGTAACTTTTCATGATGTTTATAGAGACTAAAAAGACCATTTTCATGGCCATTAGGTATGCGTTCCTGGTTTTGGAGCGGGACAAACCGTAAAAGATTATGAAAAATAGGATTACGAATTTTCGTTATACACTGTTCGCATCGCGGCTGTTCATATACTATCTCAACATACTCATATACATAAATCAAGATTACTTGTGAAGTATTGCTAAAATAAATGTATAGTAAAACATTGAAATATAAACTTATATATATACATTTATATAATGCATGGAACGAGTGGGTAAAAAAAATTTTCAACTGACAACTACAAAATTACCCTAAACACAACTTTTCTTCTTGGCTATTGGAGAATATATAAATTTCGCAACGGTTTCTCAACGACAAGATTCATGTTTTATCTATTGTATGTAAATTTAAATGTTTCCCCATTTTTATTAGAGGACCAAATAATTTATAAGCAGACAATTCAATGAATACTAATGTATGCTTTCTCATATTTTTATGCAATTACTAATATCACTAAATACCTAAACGTGATCGAACAATAAGAATACAGTTGGAGCATTTAATATAACTCTGATGAACTCTACTTTAATTTTTTTCACATTAAAGAACAAAGAACCGTAAATAACAATAGTAGTGACGTAGCACTGAAAATACTCGTACCTACCCTCAACATCTTATTAAATATAAAATTCTATTGTATTATCATGTCTCAATTAGGGGATACTTAAATTTAATTCATCACTTTGTAAGTGCTTCTACCAAGCATATGCACATGTACCCAGCAAAAACTGGCATACGCGGATGGCAGCGCTGTTTATATCCCTAATGTACAAAGTAAATCATATGGCTTATAAAAACAGTTTTTGGGCTTAGTTCAGTTACAACTAAGCCTTATCCATAAGGTGAGTATGTGAAATTGTGACGCTCATATTCATCATCACGTATTTTAAACTTGGACTTCCGTGTATGAAAAAGTCTAAATTATAGAAAAAATAATAGTTAAAAGTTGTCATAAATATAGAATTAATTAGCGAGATAGGCTCATATCGCTCCACGTAATTTTTATACTCAGCTGAGCAGAGCTCAGAGAGTATATGCATTTTTTTCGCATAACGGTACCCCGTAACGGCATAAACTAATCGAGATAGATATAGACTTCTATATATCAAAATAATCTGGGCGAAAAAAGAAATTCATTTAGCCATGTCCGTCCGCCCGTCCATACGTCCGTCTGTCCGTAAACACGATAACTTGATTAAATTTTGAGGTATCTTAATGAAATTTGTTATGTAGGTTCCTGGGCACTCACCTCAAATCGCTATTTAAAATGAACGAAATCGGACCATAACCGCGCCCACTTTTTCGATATCGAAAATTTCGAAAAACCGAAAAGTGGGATAATTTGTGACCAAAGACAGATAAAGCGATGAAACTTGGTAGGTGGGTTGACCTTATGACGCAGAATAGAAAATTAGTAAAATTTTGGATAATGGGCATAGCGCAAGAAACTTTTAAAAGAAGGTAATTTAAAAGTTTTGCAAACTATAATTTGGCAGTCGTTGAAGGTATCATGATGAAATTTGGCAGAAACGTTACTCATATTACTATATGTATTCTGAATAAAAATTAGCAAAATAGGATGACGAACACGCCCACTTTAAAAAAAAAATTTTAAGTAAAATTTTAACGAAAAATTTAATATCTTTACAGTATATAAATAGTTATGTCAACATTCAACTCCAGTAATGATATGCTGCAATAAAATACAAATATAAAATACAAATATAAAATAAAATTTCAAAATGGGCGTGGCTCCGCCATTTTGCGTTTTATTTGTTTAGAATACTTTTAATGCCATAAGTCGAACAAAAATTTACCAATCCTTATGAAATGGTAAGAGCATAGGTTCTATGACGATAACTGTTTTCTGTGAAAATGGGCGAAATTGGTTGAAGCCACGCCCAGTTTTTATACACAGTCGACCCTCTCAGTCCTTCCGCTCGGCCGTTAAGACGATAACTTGAGCAAAAATCGATATATCTTTACTAAACTTAGTTCAAGTACTTATCTTAACTCACTTTATCTTGGACGAAATCCGACTATGACCACGACCACTTTTTCGATATCGAAAATTTTGAAAAATGAAAAAAATGCCGTTATGGTTATAGCTACTTCATTCAGAGAACAAGAAACTTCAAACTTTGTGTGAGGATAGATGATCCCCTATTATTTATTTGATACATATGTTGTTGTTGTTGTTGTAGCATAAGGGCACTCCTCGAAGGCCTTGGTGGGGGGGGGGGGGGGGGGAGTTCTGGTAACAAGCCCCATTAAGGTACTAGCCGGACGATCTCGGGAACGATTTAGTTTGGCCACATGCAGTGGCGTAATTGCACCATCTGGTGCCCGTATCAAATTCCTTTTGATGGGACCACATAAATAAACAACAAGCCCCATTAAGGCACTAGCCCGACGATCTCGGTAACGAATTAGTTTGACCACATGCAGTGCCGTAACTGTACCATCTGGGGTCTGATGGGACCATATAAATAAAAATCGTCACGTTGTACTCAGTTTAATTTTAATAAACTTCGAGATTTTCAGGTGACTCATTTACACGTTGTATATGTTCCACTAATGGCCAAATGCCTCCTCTCTTAGGCAAGAGATAATGGTCTGTAGTCCATGCTAGCCCAATGCGGAAACCTGAATGCATTTATAATGAAATAAAAATAAAAATTTAATTTTAATAAGATATTTATTAAGAAAAATCTTTTCTTCGGGATTTCTGTTCCGCCATTGTGTCATAACATCATCAAAGAGTGAAGAACGGGTTATAGAATTTTCAATTATTAAAAAATTAAATTTATTATTAAAAACTCGTCGTGCCGTTCGGACGTGTTTTAGTTCGCTCTTTAAATTTTTATTTGTTTTCGTTTGGCTTTTTTCTGTTTATTTGTTTTTTCTGTCAATATTGACGCAATTGACCGCTACTGTGACAAATGCTTTGGTCGAAATGAGACTCTAATTGTGCCGTGCAGTGGCTTTTGCAAAAAATTCTACCATCGTTCTTGCTGTGAAGGCAATTTGTCTGAATATGATGTAGGCTTGCTCATGAAAAATCGACACCACAGTTACTTGTGCACGGAATGCTTGAATTCATACGAAAAGCTTTGTAAGGCCCATGACACTGTCCTAGCTTCACAGAAAGTTGGCTTAGAATCCGCATTGCTCGCTATAGACGTGAAATTCAAGCTTTTGGTTGACCAGATAGCTGAAATAAGAAACGATTTTAACACCCATGTTAAATCCAGATTATGGAGGGAACACTTCTCTGCTCTCCTAAATGGAGGCAGCGATTCACCGCGCAGAGATAACGCACCGATCCAGCAATCGATGATGATGGAATATATGTCCCCCGCCCGATTATGACGAAGTTAGAATAGCAATAACAAGATTGAAAAACAACAAGGCCGTGGGCGCTGATGGATTACCTGCGGAGCTATTCAAGTACGGCGGCGATCAGTTGGTAAGGCGCATGCAGCAGCTTCATCGCAAAATATAGGCGGACGAGTGCATGCCCGACGATTGGAATCTAAGTGTTCTTTGCTCAGTCCACAAGAAGGGGGATACTGCAAAATGCACCAACTATCGTGGAATCAGCCTTCTTAATATCGCATATAAGGTACTTTCAAGTGTATTGTGCGAAAGATTGAAGCCCACAGTGAACCGGCTTATTGGACCTTCAGACCTGGTAAATCTACCATCGACCACATTTTCACAATGCGCCAAATCTTGGAAAAAACCCGTGAAAAGAGAATCGACACACATCACCTCTTCGTCGACTTTAAAGCCGCCTTCGACAGCACGAAAAGGAGCTGCCTATATGCCCGCTATGTCTGAATTTTGTTTCCCCGCAAAACTTATACGGCTGTGCAAAATGACGTTGAGCAACATCATCAGCTCAAGCAGAACTGGGAAGGACCTCTCCGAGCCGTTCGAAACTAAACGAGGTTTCAGACAGGGTGACCCCCTATCGTGCGATTTCTTTAATTTGATGCTGGAGAAAATTATACTCGCTGCAGAACTTAAACGCACTGGAACAATATTCTATAGAAGCGTGCAATTACTGTCATATGCTGATGACATTGATATCATCGGCCTAAACACCCGCGCTGTTAGTTCTGCTTACTCCAAACTGGAAAAAGAAGCGGTAAAAGTGGGTTTGATGGTGAATGATGACAAAACGAAGTACCTGCTGTCATCAAGCAAAGAGTCACACATACGCGCCTTGGCAACCACGCTACTGTTGGCAGCCATAATTTCGAAATAGTAAAATACTTCGTTTTAGCATCAACACTAGCAACAAAATCAGCACTGAAATCCAGCGAAGAACCAGTCTTGCCAATAAATGCTACTTTGGACTAGGTAGGCAATTGAAAAGTAAATTTTTCTCTCGGCGAACGAAAATCGTACTCTAGAAGTCACTTATCGTACCCGTCCTGCTATATGGGGCAGAAGCATGGACCATGACAACTGCAGATGAAGGGCTTTGGGAGTGTTCGAGAGAAAAGTTCTTCGAAAGATTTATGGACCTCTACGCGTTGGCGATGGCGAGTACCGAAGCAGATTTAATGATCAGCTGTACGAGCTATACGCAGACATCAATCATCATAGTCCAGCGAATTAAAATGCAGCGGCTGCGCTGGCTAGGCCATATTATGCGAATGAAAGATGATGCTCCGGCCAAGAAAGTGTTTCTGTCGGAACCCGCCTATGGAAGCAGAGGTAGAGGGCGGCCCCCAATCCGTTGGAAGGACCAGGTGGAAAACGATTTAAACTCCCTTGGTGTGACCAATTGGCGCCGGTTGGCGGAGCGAAGGAGCGACCGGCGCGCCTTGTTGGACGGCCATAACCGTCTAGACGGTTAAGCGCCAATTAAGTAAGTAAGTAAATCCAACTATAACACATCTAACGAGAACTGTATTAATGCGACGACTGATATTAATAGTCAAATAAAAACTGCTGTAAGCTCTGTCAATGCTACTAAAACGTTGAACAATGATATAAATAGTTGCGTGCTCACAGCACTTGCCGTGTCTATCTCTCCTCTCGTTCATTTCATTCAGCAATGTATGCAATACCATTTAGTCGCTCGATCACCTGTTTTCGCAAGCGCATCTACATTACCTTCTACTCCTAACACTGAAATTGCAAACTCCCCTCCTCGCGAAACACTGCAATGCCTAACTTGTCCTATGCCTAACAGCTGGCGGCGCCTTTTGTTACTGGTAATAATTCTACATCTGCTAATGTCAATGTTGCTAATGTAAATGCTCTAACGCTTCTGTTATTGCTATCAATGTTGCTAGTGCCAATGCTGATAACGCCAACGCTGTTAACGCTAATTTTGCTGTTATTGCTAACAATTCTGCTAACACCCACCTAACAATTCCTTCCAAAAGCAAACCTGCTAAAGCCAACACCATTGCTAAGTCGAACCCTGCAGCTAAAGCCAATGCCGCCCTAATACCATAACACGCCCTGCTACTGCTACTGCCGCTGTTGCCAATTCTGCTATTATGAGCAGTGCTATGAATTCTGTTGATGTTTCTGACTCTGCTGCAAACACTCTTAATAATGTGAATAATGCTATTGTTGGCCGGCAAACCCCCAGTGAAAGGAACCGCCTTGGGAGGACTATAATTCATGTCTGAAATGGGAGCACCGAGCTCGAGGCCGTTGCTAAAAATAAATGGTTCACATTTGCTCCTTCAAGCCGACGGTCTCCGAAAAAAATATCACAGGTTTTGTCTCAAAGCATGCTGGAATTGACCGCAAACATTTTTCGTACCGTAAGTTAGTGAAAATGGTGTTCCACTAGATAGCCCGGAGAGCATAAATTTCAAGCTCGGAGTTACTACTGCTTTGTATGACAGTCTTTTAAACCCTAATGTTTGGCCAGCTGACGTCAACGTTCGGCCCTTTCAGCAATTTGAAAGTCAGTATAACAACATTTAGCTCTTATAAATCGCTCAACGCTGAACGAGCTACCCATCCAGTTGACAGAGTGCGTAGATCATTGAAAATTTGTTTCCAAAATATAGGCAGTATGCGCACGAAGGCGATAGATGTTCTCCTGTCCTCATCTCGGATGGACTACGATGTTTACGTTCTCGCCGAAACTTGGATTAATGAGGGTTTCTTCGATGAAGTGTTTTTTGATCCTATGCTCTTTGTAACTTATCTTAAAGACAGATATTATATCAAAACCGGGCTGAGAAAAGGTGGTGGTGTTTTGATCGCAGTAAAAGAGGCTTACGTGCCTCAGTCTTTGAATTACTTCACCGCGATTCTCTAGTCGATCAGCTGTGTGTCCGAATCTCTGGCTCTTCGTGCTATACGTTTATCTGCTGTTCATACATACCGCCAAGCAGTTGTGACAGTCTATATAGTGCTCACATCGAAAACATTTTCAATTTTTGGGGAACTAATGCTGATGCTAATTTTTGTATTCTTGGAGATTATAATATGCCGGACATCACATGGCTGAACTTACAGAATAATGGCATTTTAACTCCTACAAATGTTATGCGCTTACATGAAATTTATCTCATTGATAGTTTTTTAAGTTTTGATCTTATCCAAATTAACCATTTATTTAACGCTCTTTCTAGGTTGCTTGATCTTGTGTTTGTGGACGAAAATTTAATATTTGAACTGTCTGAGAGTACTCTCCCATTATGCGCGTCCGATAAGCATCATGTTCCGCTTGCTATCTTTATTCAATACTTTGACGCGATTCCTGCTTCTACTCTCGCGGACAATCTTTCTTTCAACTTTTTTTCAAGCTCCTTCTGACAGACACTTGGATATCTTTTCGCAAATGCACAAATAAACAATAAACCCCTCCGATGTTGCTACTCTGCTTGTTCAGCGCATTGTGTACCATACCAAGTGTGTCAACTAAGCGATAAACGTCCAAATTACAAACAGCCTCGCTCACCTGATGCAAATCTCAGGTGTAGAGTTGCATATTTGGTACGTCAGACTACTTTAAGCTGAGTTGCATTTGATAGTTTATTGAATTTTTGTAGCATTTACAAATGAAATAGTTACATATATTTCCGCGGACATATAAATAATAGAAGGCTTCCAACAATTCGAAACATACGGAAACCAAAATTTAATTAAATTAGAGTCAAAAAAGTCAAGAGAAATTGAACAAAATATAAAGCGACACACGTGTATTAAAGTTTTCCTCATCAAAAATTTCACTTGTATGGCTGTTTATATAAATGCATAAGGGAAAGTGTATATAAACGCTTTGGTCGCTTCAAGGCAAAGATAACGGCAAGGCGTTTCATTGTTTTTCAAATGGCATTGTCAAAGCGTAGGCACGCCAGAGACATAAATCTATATAGAATAATCAACGACGGACAGCAAGAGAAATTGTCAATCTGACGATAGGTAATTCGCCACATTACCTACTTTAAGATTAGCAAAAAACGCGGTGTTTTCGTTAAAATTTCACAAAAAAAAAAGTTAATAAAAACGTAACAGATAGATAAATTGCGGTTATTATAACAAAATAAAATTTGCCTAGCGTTGGAATTGACGAATTTTATGCCACATTTCCCGAATGGTGAATTACCTACCCGCGATTTTATGGTTTACTGTTTCCCACTATTCGTTCTGTTGGCAGTTTTCTATTTTTATACGTTCTTTGGCACGCGAACAAAGCGTTTATGCGATGCTTCGCCCGACAGATGAGCTTTTGAGGAGCTTAAGAATGCTTTCTCTATGTGACTTGCGAAAATCTATTTAATTCTCAGGACGTCAGCGCTTGTTTCGATACCTTCCTGTCTAAGTTGTGTGAGATATTTAATATAAAGTTGCCTCCTATTGGGCCAAAGCTATATAAACTGCCTTGGTACAACAAAGCTCTACAAAAATCTAAAAAATAAGCGTAATAAGTACAAGTTGTATAGGGCTAATGCTACGGATACTTTCCTCAAAGAGCAATATACAACCTATATGAAACAGTTTAACGTTCTCGATAAATTTCTGTATAACTAGTATATGGGAAGGCTCGAAATGGATCTAAAAGAAAATCCTAAGGTCTTTTGGAATTTTATTAGCTCCAAACGTGGCTCTTCTAATATCCCCACTTGCATGCACTTTAATGGCAAGAGCGCCCAGTCTCTGAATGATTCTGTTGAACTCTTCGCTGAATTTTTTAAATCTAATTTTGAAGATGATGCTGCTGTTTCGAATCTGCTCTCGGCTGTCACTTAACGAATAGATTTTGGATCGCTCACGATATCCAATACCGATGTTGGCAGTGCTATGTTAACACTAAAGCCCTCGCTGAAATGTGACAGTGATGGCGTCTGCGCGTATGCTCTGGAGCACTGCAGTGTATCTTTATGTTCACCTCATTGCTACATCTTTAATTTGTCCCTTTCATTTAGCATTTTTATTGATAGATGGAAATGTGCTTCGATAACACCGATTTTCAAAACCGGGAATAAAAACGATGTTTTAAACTATAAGCCCATTGCTAAACTTATTTTTTGTTCGAAAGTTTTCGAAAAATAATAAAAGATAAACTATCTTTTATAGTCAAAAGCATTGTTGAACACAGTCAACATGGTTTTTCTACCGGACGCTCTACTGTCACTAACTTGGCGTCTTTCTCGGATTTCTGTATATCCGCATTCAAAGATGGATCTCAAGTTGATGCTATATACACGGACTTCTCGAAGGCCTTCGACAAACTCTCTCACCAGATTCTCTTATATACACTTGAGTGTATTGGCTTTCACTCTGTGCTTTTACGCTGGTTGAAATCCTACCTGACGAATAGACTCTTGCGTGTTAAAATCGAAAATCTTAAGTCCCACTCATTTGTCGCAACATCTGGAGTGCATCAGGACAGTATTCTTGGTCCACCCCTGTTTGTGCTTTTCTGCTATTTGCTGATGATCTTAAATTTTTCCGCAGAATCAATGCCCCTTCAGATTTCTTCCTTTTGCAAAATGACCTTAATAATGTGGATGATTGGTGTCGCGCCAATAATCTTTTCTTAAATGTTAAACAATTTTTAGTATGTATTTCTCAAAATCCATAAGCTCCTATTCTTCGTTATACTCACTTTCAGGCATCCAGTTGGCGTCAATTAGGGAACATGTTGATCCTAATGGCCTACAGGAACCTTGCTTTTCTTCGCAGATATGCAAAGGATTTTAAAGATCCGTATACTAAGAAAGCCCTATATATATAGTTAGTACGCTCTAAACTATAATATGCTTCCAATATCTGGAACCCCATCTACAGCAATCATTCGGCCAGAATAGAAAGAGTTCCAAGAAAGTTTGTCCGTTTTGCTTTGAACTCCATACATTTTGATAACCCGCTGCCTTCTTATTCTTCTCGTTGTCAACTGATCAATCTGCAATCACTTGAAACGAGGAGAACGGTGCATTTGGTTATGTTTGTGTACGACCTAATTTTGGGATCTTTGGACTGTGCGACTCTCTTTGCGGAAATATCGTTTAATGTGCCGCAAACAAATCTGCGCGTATTCCTGCCTTTTTAATTGAGTTCTTTTAGGGCAAATTACTTTCATTTTAGCCCAATTTTCTGCGCCCTTACAGAATTAAATAAGCTCTCCACTAGATTAAATATTGATTTTCTGTACCCAGAGATACATTCAAGTCTTCCATTAACTCTTTACATCATGTAGTACCTATTGTAAGATTTTGGGACACAGACTGAATAAACTAAACTAAACTAAAATGACTTTTTATTATTAATAAATCAGCAAGGTCTCTTATACACGACGATTTTTCTATTTCCTCTCTGAAAGTGGGTTGAAAACTGAGAATTTCTTTGGCAAATGATTCAGATATATCTTTTTCTATATATCTCAACAATTTCTAGAGCTTTTTTTAATAGATCAGTGTCATTTATAAGTTTTAAAGCGGAAGGCTGCAAAATACTAGAATTTGAAATAATTTCATTCATTGCGCGATATCAGTTGGTTTATAATGATCTCCAATACTCGATAAAATATATTCACCTTGAACAAACTTTCCAGGTCTTGAAGAAGGGGCGATGGATAATTTTTCTGCTACTTATTCCCTTCCATTTTTGAATTTTCAAATTCATGTCGATACCTTTCCAATTCTTCTAGACAAATTTTCAAACGTTTTAAGGCATTCGAAAGATCGGTGGCCTTAGACTGAAGTGCTTTAGAGGCTGCATCGATAGTAATTATGATCTTGCAATGGAAAATCAATAACATAATAAAGTTGTAGTTTTCGATCTACTTTTTGAGTGAAACAGTTTCATTTCTTTCATCTGATTTGCAATTTAACAGAATGTTTTCGTTAGCTCTTTTTGGACCTCACAAACCCAACTTTCACAGCAAGAACGACGTCATAACGTCCTGCTCATCTAGTCGAATTTAATGTTTTTAATGTTATTGAAGTTAAAGACTCACTTTCTCTATCTATATATATAAAATAGGATGTATGTATGTATTTATGTATGTTGTATGTTTGAATGTTTGTATGAGGCTTATGGACTCGGAAACTACCACGCCGATTTTATTCAAATTTTCAGGATAACTTAGTAGGAACCCAGAGAGTGTTTGTGGAAAGTTTTTTTCTGGGAATTGGACCAGGGACCGATTTATTCTAAACTATCTTATATATGGCTCGATTTGCTTGAAATTTGGTATGTAGGTAGCGTTATATCTAGAATAAAATGTCGGATAATTTTTCTTCCGAGAAGTGGACCAGGAAACATATTGGTGCCTAGGGTCTCGAGATATATGACAAAAAGTGGACCCGCGCACCCCTAGAATGAGTTTATACAATATGGATATGAAATGAAAGCTGTTGATGAGTGCGTTAGTACATGGTAGTTTTCATACCTATCGGTGACTAGGGTCTCGAGATATAGGCCAAAACGTGGACCCGGGCACCCCTAGAATGTGTTTATACAATATGGATATCAAATGAAAGCTGTTGATGAGTGCTTTAGTACAGGGTAGTGTTAATACCTATTGGTGACTAGGGTCTCGAGATATAGACCAAAGCGTGGACCCGGGCACCCCTAGAATGTGTTTATACAATATGGATATCAAATGAAAGCTGTTGATGAGTGCTTTAATACAGGGTAGTTTTCATACCTATTGGTGACTAGGGTCTCGAGATATAGGCCAAAACGTGGATGAGGGTGGCACTAGGTTGCGTTTTTACATTATGGATTTCAAATTGAAGCTGCTGATGTGTGCTTTACAACAGGTAATTTTTTTATACCGCTGGGTGTCTTGGGTCTCGAGATATAGGCCAAAACGTGGACCCGGATACCCCGAGACAATGTTTATACAATATGGATATCAAATGAAAAATTTGTTGATGAGTGCTTTACTACAGGGTAGTTTTCATACCTATTGGTGACTAGGGTCTCGAGATATAGGCCAAAACATGGACCCGGATACCCCTAGAATGAGTGTGTATTTGGGATATCAAATGAAAGCTGTTGGTGAGAGCTTTTAAGTAATTTTCATTGTCATATTCGATTTAGTCGCATGAACCTGGCAAAACTGATAAATATGCATGCGAAGCCGGAATAAAGACATGAATTAATAATACCCATATACCTATTTACATACGTCCTATTCGATTTTCCTGAAATTTGGTATATAAATTTGCCTATATTAGTATTTACAAAGCTTTTTTCCGGGAAGTAGACCAGAGACGGACTGGGATTAGGACTGGAACTGAGACTGAGACTCGGAGTGGGACTGGACTGAGACTCGATATGGGACTGGAACAAAATACATACCACCCTCTGGGACTGGCAATAAGATATGAAGAAGAATGAGAAAAACTTGAGAGAAGAGAAAAGAGAGAAGGAGAAGGAGACTGAGAAAGAGATAGAATGAGACGAAGATGGAGATAGATGAAGCGAAAAATACGGAGGGAGGAGTGAGGGCAGAGTTAGACGGAAAAAGCTTATTAAAATGTATGCAGATATACCAAATTTAGGGCAGAACAACGTCTGCCGGGTCTGCTAGTTAGATATAAAACTTGATGAAATATTCAACCTCTTAATATGTACTGTGCCCAAAAAAATGTGTTGAGTTGTTTAAACAAAAATTGTGCATATCAATAACGTCTTTCACGTGTAATGTGTACATCTCTAAAAATTAACCAACATCTATATTTTGTTTAATTTGGTTGAAATGCTTAACGATTAACTTTAAATTGTATTATGGTCTTTAGTTGTCTCACTTTGGATTTTAAGCAGAGCTTGGAAAATATACTTTTCAAATAAAATAAATTACTGAGGTACAATGTAGAAAAATATTTTTCAGCTCGCGGCCCCTTGGCCCGGGACCCTCTTGGGTCGGGACCCGCGGATTTTAGGCACCCCTGCCACCCTATTATTACGCCACTGACCACATGAAACCTGCAAGGCCGTACCGTCATGAGGAACTTGGGGTCGCCAGAGCCTTGGCTGTTAAATAAACAAGATTCGCCACGGGTAGGTGAGGTTGACAATTGGGTTGGAGAAGCAATATATTGTACTGGAAACTCCTTAAATGGGTTGCGCTACACAACCCATTGAATCAATTTGGTATTTTATTCGCCTCTTACGACAAGCATACCTGCCGCGGGTATATTCTAAGCCCTCTAACCCGCTGGGGGACTGATATATATCAAAAATGTCGCTCATGTGCACCTGTTTTTATACATAACATGAGAATGGGACAAGACTATTGTTCAGTTCCATTTATGAAAAGTATAAAGTATTAGGTACAGCCCAACACAGTCCCGTCCTTACTTGTTATTTCTGAATTGGTTCTTCGACTAAATCAAAGCTACTTTTTATTTGCGAATTGATTCTTCAGCTAAATCAAAGGTGATTTTTGTATGTTATTTGGTCCTTCAATCACATCAATGATACTTATTTATCAGTATGGTAACATTGTAAACTTCCCTCTATCTTGCAACTTCCGTTTTTCGTTAAGTGCAAGGCGAAACAGGGAAGAAAGGTTAATTCGATAAGGCCACCCGAAGCGAACAAACGCGTTCTTGTAAACATTTAATTATATTTATATAAAAAGAGTGGTTACAATATATTAGTACAATAAGATTCTGTATGATCTGTTACAGTTCAGCAAACATTAAATAAGAGGATAATGGTACAATATTCGAAGCTAATAATTTAAAATATTATCCTGAACTATAAAGACAATCGCTCGTTTTATTTTATTTTTATTTTTTGCTCTACATTATTCAATTTCGGAATAATTTCCTCGACCTATACAAGTAGTTTTCTTAAAATCCAAGCTTTTTCTTCTTGGACTTCTTGGATGGCTTTCGAGTCGAGTTCCTAAACTTCAAATTGCCCTAACCACTGAGCTTCCTCGTATTAATTAAAAATTGTGAGGAATATTCAATCAAGAATTCTTGATTAAAAAAAAATTAGTTGAAATAAAAAAAAATGATAATAGTTTCGCCCAATTTATATTTAACTTTGTGGTTATTGGAGCTTTTCGGCCGACTTGTCCTCCAGGCAGAAATATGCGCAAATCTCGTAAGCCCGAAGACATAGCGCGTAACATGGTTGAAAGCCACATCCAATTTGTGTGCAGACTGAGAGTCTAGCTTGCTATACACGAGATCAGAGTAAGAAATTATAGGCATTATAAGTTGAGTGGCAAATTTTCGCCTTATGCTAGCCGGTGTATATGCGGCGGACATCCGAAGATTCCTTAGGGTATAGTTTATCTTGCCAACAGAACAGCTTATATGATCCGTGTAGGTAAGGTCGGTGTTAATGACTTAATCTAGGTTAGTTACTTTTGAGACAGTTTTAATAGCTCGATCCCCAATGTATAGAGGAGGGACAGTTGCGAGACGTTTTTTACTTATAGGTAACACATAACACTTATCAACATTGAGGCGAAGGCCATTTCGTGATGCCGCACATGTTAGCTGTCTGGTCAAGAGAACAGGACATATATAATAAAATATTTTTTTTTTATATTTATATGTGTGGATACTTGCATGTCGACATTCAGAGAACACATCATTCACAAAAAGACTAAATAGAAGGGGTCCCAGAATGGACCCCTGGGGAACACCAGACGACAGTGGGCGTAACATAGACAGTTCACACGCTGGGACCTATATGTAAGGTAGCTCTGCGTCAGTTTCACAGCAGATGAGCTAATTCCAAATTGATTTTGAAGTTTAAGACAAAGAAGGCTATGTTGAACAGAGCCAAAAGCTTTAGAGAAATTCAGTAGGCACAGGAACGTCAGATATTTTTTGTCAAAAGCAATTCTAATGTTATCCAATATTTGTATCATAGCTGTGGAGCAGCTGTGTTTAGCTCTAGACTGGAAATTCGATAAAAGATTGAACTCATTGACATGAGAGTAAATTTGCTCAGACATTATTGATTCAGCAACTTTCGACAGGCCGGCAGTATACTGATAGGTCGAAAGCCACTGGGCGTAGCAACAGATTTGTTTTTGGCCACAGGAATCACAGTGGCAATTTTTCACGCACTAGGGAAGCAAGACTTTGTGAAACTATGGTTAATTATGTGCGTAAGGGTAGGTAAGATATACGGTAAACTAATTTTTAAGAATTTGATGGGGATGCCATCTTCACCAATAGCATTGGACCGTATTCTATACAAGTTTTTCTCCACATCAAGCTCGGTAACTGCACGGAACTCAAACACTCGACTTGGGGGAATAACATCACAAAGGGCTGCGGATAAAGATGATCGCGAACAAGGGGCTAGGGAAGGGAAACATTATACAAACGCTTCATTCAGGGTATCAGGGTCGAGGGTACAGACGGAGTAATCACTAACATGTACACGCAGGGCTTTTAAATTACGGCATAACGCATTATTAGGCAGGGAAGGGCACAGCCTTTTAGCGAAATAATTCCTCTTTTCACGCCTTATGGTTAATGTGGTTTCATTTCTTACTAACCTAAATGCACTCCAATTCGTTTCCATCTGATTCCTTTTCCATTTACAGTAAGCATTATTTCGCTTTTTAATAGCCGCCCTTGCCACATTGTTAAACCAGGGACAAGATGACGATCTGCTCACTACGGTTTTGGTTGGCACGTGATGTCTTACCATCTGCAGAATTATATTATTAAGAAATGAAAGTTTTTCGTTTATCGAACTGAAGCCCCAACAAACAGACCAGTTGATATCCGCAAGGTCATTAAAAAGGCTATTAATATCTAAGGAGCGATAATCAAATTAACTATACGTACTAACAGAGTTTATGTCGTGGTCAGGTTTAATGTCAAATGAACAGAAAATTAAGTCGTGGTCAGATGAAAATGATATTTGGTCAAATTTTAACACAATGGAAGGGTCAGATACAATAAAATAGTGAAGTAGGCTTGGACAACAATTACAAAATTAGTTCTAACAAGTAAGGAAAGCTAAATTCGGGTGTAACCGAACATTAAATACTCAGCTGAGAGCTTTGGAAACAAAATAAGGGAAAATCACCATTTCGCAAAATGAACCTAGGCTAACCCTGGAATGTGTTTGTAAGACATGTGTATCAAATGAAAGGTGTTAATGATTATTTAAAACGTAGTGGGCCTTAGTTCAATAGGTGGACGCCTTTTCGAGATATCGCAATAAGGGTGGACCAGGGTTGACTCTAGAATGTGTTTGTACGATACGGGTATCAAATTAAAAGTATTAATGAGGGTTTTAAAAGGGAGTAGCCCTTAGTTGTATATGTGAAGGCGTTTTCGAGATATCGACCAAAATGTGGACCAGGGTGACCCAGAACATCTTCTGTCGGGTACAGCTAATTTATTTATATATGTCATACCAGGAACAGTATTCCTGCCAAGATTCCAAGGGCTTTTGATTTCGCCCTGCAGAACTTTTTCATTTCTTCTACTTAATATGTTAGGTGTCACACCCATTTTACAAAGTTTTTTCTAAAGTTATATTTTGCGTCAAAAACCCAATCCAATTACCATGTTTCATCTCTTTTTTTATATTTTGTACAGAATTATGGAATTTTTTTCATTTTTCGTAATTTTCGATATCGGAAAAGTGGGCGCGGTCATAGTCGGATTTCGGCCATATTTTATACCAAGATAAAGGGACTTCAGATAAGTACGTGAACTAAGTTTAGTTCAGATATATCTTTTTTGCGGAAGTTATCGTGTTAATGGCCGAGCGGAAGGACAGACGGTCGACTGTGTATAAAAACTGGGCGTGGCTTCAACCGATTTCGCCCATTTTCACAGAAAACAGTTATCGTCATAGAATCTATGTCCCTACCAAATTTGGTAAATTTTTGTTCGACTCATGGCATTAAAAGTATTCTAGACGAATTCAATGAAAAAGGGCGGAGTTACGCCCGTTTTGAAATTTTCTTTTATCTTTTTATTTTGTTGCACCATATCATTACTGGAGTCGAATGTTGACATAATTTACTTAATTTTTTTAAAAGTGGGCGTGTTCGTCATCCGATTTCGCTAGTTTTTATTTGCACACATATAGTAATAGGAGTAACGTGCCTACCAAATTTCATCGTGATATCTTCAACGACTGCCAAATTACAGCTTGCAAAACTTTTAAATTACCTTCTTTTAAAATTGGGCGGTGCCACGCCCATTTTCCAAAATTTTTCTAATTTTCTATTTTGCGTCATAAGTTCAACGCACCTACCAAGTTTCATCGCTTTATCCGTCTTTTTCGATATCGAAAAAGTGGGCGTGTTTGTAGTCCGATTTCGTTCATTTTAAATAGTGATCTGAGATGAGCGCCCAGAAACCTACATACCAAATTTCATCAAGATACCTCAAAATTTACTCAAGTTATCGTGTTTAAAGACGGACGGACATGGCTAAATGAATTTCTTTTTTCACCCAGATCATTTTGATGTATAGAAGACTATATCTATCTCGATTAGTTTATGCCGTTACGGATTACCGTTATGCGAACAAAGTTAATATACTCTGTGAGCTCTGCTCAGCTGAGTATAAAAAGTGTGTGTTTCCACATGTCCACTTTCGATTTTGTTTTGCGTTATACACTATGACCGAAAAGGTTTGTGGCTCCCCTATTTCACCATGCACTACTACAATCTATAATTGCTGCTGAGGGTTTTTTTAACCGAAAACAAATATATATATGCAGTAAAAAAACACGGCCATTATGTATCTTTTAAAGAGAATTCTTACCCCAGTGATGAAATTATCACTTCACCGTTACTTGCTAAAACGGTTCTTCAAATTTTGTAGTTTGTGTTATGTGCTTAATTTTATTCAATTTAATAAAAACAATGAATTGTTAAGTGTTGATTGTTATTTCAATTATTTTGAGAAAATAAATAAAAATTGTTCACTTATTTGGTCTAGTGAAAAGAGAACGCAATTTTAGTTTCCATTGCATAAAAAAAGCCCGGTGTACATTCGCATAGCACGGAGACAGTGAAAAAAAATTAGCTAAAATAACCTGCTTTCCACCTAGTCAGATCATACGAGAATGTGTGCTGTTGTGCGAACACCGAAAAAGGAAGACAATGTAGAACATAAAAGAACCCAATGGGCTAGATGACATTGATATGCTACTTCGCAGAATTTTGTAGAGTCGAATTTTGTCATGCAGAAAATGACAGGCTCCCAGATAATTTACCTTAGTATAAAAAAAAATCATCCAAATACTATTTTTGAATAAATCGGTTTCGTATACAACAATTACAAAAACTATATCTTCCATAGTGGAAAATAGATTTATTTCGTGTATTCACTTTGGACATTAGAAATTCAAAACATTAAAAGAAATACATCTTCCATTAGTGAAAATTGACTCAATATATACATTAAAAATTCAAAACATTTTCAATGAGGAAAGTTTTTGTAACGCTGAATTCAATCACTTTACCTAAGAAACAAATTAAATGAAAAGTAAGTTTTTTAAAAAGCTTACAGAAATAAACTATGGACTTACCAAACACGGATTAAACTATGCGGCAAAATTAACTTTTTTTCTAGGTATTGGACCAAACCAACTTTTTTGAGGAGATTGAGTCTTAAGTATAAAAAGTACTATCTCCGTTTTTCGAAGTAAGCCTCCAAAAAATAGATATTGGCTTTCGAAAATCAACATATCGAATTTTTTTTTAACGCTTTCAAATTAAAAAAGTAAAAATGTGGTCGTGTCTTTTAGTATTATTATTACTGAATTTCGACTTCTGAATTTTGGCTTTCTGAAAAAAGGGTTTTTAGTAAAGTTTTCTGAAAAAATTTCTTTCCGAATTTTTGTTTTCTGAATTTATGGGGAGAACCAGATTGCGGACCAACAACTGTGGTTACGTCTCTAGCTTGGAGTACGACGTTTCTTTAATTAATGGTAGTCAGTATTTTGAACCAAATTGGAGACAGTACGATACATTCGAACTTGTTCATGTACTTGAGAATGCCGGTAATATCTCCGTATGCTTGTGCAGTCAAATTTAGTTTAAGTAATGCGTTTAGTGCTTCTTTAATCCTGGAACATGGTATGCGAATGGTCTGATTGCCTCAATTCTAGCCGACCACCTAGTATCTGAAAGACTGTGAAGAGAGCTCGGTACATTTTTTTAGGATGTCCCATCGTTGTGGACTTCTGCTGAAAATAGTAAAACAACTTTGTACAACTCTGAAGAAAGTAATTACAGCCGTACAACATTCTGCAGCATCAACACCACATAAATTCATATTGTAGGTTGCACAAGGCGAGTAATCAGCATTCGATTTTTTGTCGAGAATGAGACGATGTGATCCGATGTAAGCTCCTTTCATATTGGCGCTGTTATGTTGTTGTTGTTGTTGTTGTAGCAATGCTCGCCCCACCTAATAGCCGCGACCGATCACAAATTGTCATCAATATCCTCTAACGGGAGTCCAAGGAAACTTGCCGTTTCAACAGGGGTGGACCATAAGGAAAGGGGTGTTAGAGGCGTTGGTTCCACATTACAATTGAAGAGATGGTTGGTGTCATGTGGAGACACATTGCAAGCGGGGCATACATTTTGTATGTCAGGGTTGATTCTGGATAGGTAAGAGTTTAACCTGTTACAGTATCCAGAACGAAGTTGAGCAAGAGTGACACGCGTTTCCCTGGGGAGTATGCGATCCTCTTCCGCAAGTTTTGGATAATTTTCGTTAAGCACTGGATTCACCGGGCAATTCCCGGCATAAAGGTCCGACGCCTGTTTATGGAGTTCACCAAGGACCTGCTTGTGTTTTTTCACTTCATACGGCTGGGTTCTCAGGTGCCGTATTTCCTCAAAATGCTTACGGAGATGACTCCTTAAGCCCCTAGGCGGTGCTGGTTCATCAATCAGATGTCTGTTGGGATGCCCAGGTTTCTGGGTATTCAACAGGAACTGTTTGGTCAGCATCTCATTTATCTCCCTGATGGGGAGTATTCTCGCCTCATTATGCAGATGGTGTTCTGGGGACATAAGAAGACAGCCCGTGGCGATTCTGAGAGCAGTATTTTGGCAGGCCTGTAGTTTCTTCCAGTGGGTGATTTTTAGGCTTGGCGACCATATGGGTGACGCGTAGCACGTAATCGGCTGGCTAATTGCTTTGTATGTAGTCATGAGCGTTTCTTTACCTTTTCCCCAAGTACTGCCAGCGAGGGATTTGAGGATTTTGTTACGGCTCTGAATTCTCGGAACAATTGCGGCTGCGTGCTCACCAAAATGTAGATCCTGATCAAACGTCACACCCAAGATTTTGGGGTGTCGTACAGTCGGTAGCGTAGTGCCATCGACGTGGTTGTTCAAAATGGTCGACATTTGGGGCGTCCATGTTGTAAATAAGGTCGCGGAAGATTTAGTCGGTGATAATGCCAGGTTTCGCGAGGCCAAAGAACTGGAGAGATCAGGGAGGTAGCCGTTTATTTTATTGCATAGCGCATCGATCTTTGGGCCTGGGCCTGTGGCCATTATTGTGCAGTCATCGGCGTAGGAAACGATTGTGACTCCTTCCGGTGGCGAAGGTAGCTTAGATATGTAGAAATTAAACAAAAGTGGGGATAGGACACCACCCTGTGGCACCCCCTGTTTAATTCTCCTTGGTTTTGATGTTTCGTTTCTAAATTGCACCGATGCCTGCCGACCACCCAGATAATTTGCGGTCCACCTTTTAAGACATGGGGGGAGGGTAGACCCTTCCAGGTCCTGCAGTAACGAGCCATGGTTGACCGTATCAAAAGCTTTTGATAGGTCTAGCGCTACGAGCTGTTATCGTACCCTTGTGCACGACAATCTTTTAATGGGATTTCATGTTTACCTAGAGTATGGCAAATTAAATCAGCGATTTCCTCACCAGTTTTTATAATCAGCCGGGCAGAGCTCACAGAGTATATTAACTTTGTTCGCATAACGGTCATCCGTAACGGCATAAACTAATCGAGATAGATATATATCAAAATGATCTGGGTGAAAAAATAAATTCATTTAGCCATGTCCGTCCGTCCGTCCGTCTGTCCGTCCGCCTGTAAACACGATAATTTGAGTAAATTTTGAGGTATCTTGATGAAATTTGGCATGTAGGTTCCCGGGCGCTCACCTCAGATCGCTGTTTAAAATGAACGAAATCGGACTACAACCACGCCCACTTTTCCGATATCGAAAATTTCGAAAAAACGAAAAAGTGCGATAATTCATTACAAAAGACGGATAAAGCGATGAAACTTGGTAGGTGCGTTGACCTTATGACGCAAAATAGAAAATTAGAAAAATTTTGGACAATGGGCGTGGCACCGACCACTTTTAAAAGGAGGTAATTTAAAAGTTTTGCATGCTGTAATTTGGCAGCCGTTGAAGGTATCATGATGAAATTTGGTAAGCACGTTGCTCCTATTACTATATGTGTGGCACATAAAAATTAGCGAAATCGGATGACGAACACGCCCACTTTAAAAAAAAAATTTTTAAGTCAAATTTTAACAAAAAATTTAATATCTTTACAGTATAAAAGGAAATTATGCCAACATTCGACTCCAGTGGTGCAACAAAATACAAAGTTAAAAGAAAATTTCAAAATGGGCGTAACTCCGCCCTTTTTCACTTAATTCGTCTAGAATACTTTTAATGCCATAAGTCGAAGTAAAATTTACCAATCCTTGTAAAATTTGGTAGGGACATAGATTCTATGACGATAACTGTTTTCTGTGAAAATGGGCGAAATCGGTTTGAAGCCACGCCCAGTTTTTATACACAGTCGACCGTCTGCCCTTCCGCTCGGCCATTAACACGATAACTTGGCAGGAATACTGTTCGTGGTATGACATATATAACTAAATTAGCGGTAACCGACAGAAGATGTTCTGGATCACCCTGGTCCACATTTTGGTCGCTATCTCGTAAACGCCTTCACATATACAACTAAGGGCTACTCCCTTTTAAAACCCTATTACAAACACGTTCTAGAGTCACCCCTGGTCCACCCTTATTGCGATATGTCGAAAAGGCGTCCACCTATCGAACTAAGGCACGCTACGTTTTAAATAATCATTAACACCTTTCATTTGATACACATGTCATACAAGCACATTCCAGGGTTACCCTAGGTTTATTTTGCTAAATGGTGATTTTCCCTTATTTTGTCTCCAAAGCTCTCAGCTGAGTATGTAATGTTCGGTTACACCCGAACTTAGCTTTCCTTACTTTTTTTTGTTACAATCCACGAAAGCCAAAAACCGTTCTTGAATTGTAAACTTAGTTGCTTTCGAATTGAAATGGAGGTAGCGCAAAGTGAACGTAGTCTGTTCAAAGTGACTAGCATCAGGCGTAGCATCAACGATAATGGCAATATACTTGGCTTTCTTGTGTTGACCTAATATCCAGGCCCATTTTTTTAAATTTGAAGTTGTTCCTATTTATTGTTATAATCCGACTTGGGAAATGAAATACCATTGCTATAAAGCTCTTGTTGCAAAGATATAGCTTATTATGTTCTTCAACGACCCTTTTAAAAATCTTTTATATAAAAGTGGGCGTGGTCTTTAACGAATTTCGTTAATTTTTCTTCAAAGCATTCCTTATAGTAAAGACAACCTCTTTGCCGAATTTTGTTACGATAGGTTTAACGATTATTGATTTATGATTAATAATATTTGTAAAATTTATTTTATCACAAGTGGGCGGTGTCACGCCCATTTTAATTTTTTTTGCAAATTTTTATCAAAAGTCTCAATATCAGTCCACACCTCAAATTTCAACATTCTAGGTGTATTATTTTCTAAATGATCAGGTTAGCTGGTGTACCAAAGTTGGTGAAGATACCTCAATATTTACTCAAGTTATCGTGTTAACGGACAGACGGACGGACGGACGGACATGGCTCAATCAAATTTTTTTTCGATACTGATGATTTTGATATATGGAAGTCTATATCTATCTCGATTCCGTTATACCTGTACAACCAACCGTTATCCAATCAAAGTTATACTACCCTCTGTACAAGTACAGCTGAGTACAAAAAGAAAGTTGAAGACTAAAATTGCAAAGCATCTGCCCAACAAGATGGGCCAATGCCATGAAGCGGTATGCACTTACATTGAACTTCCGCAATATTAGAAGCCTTTGAAGAAATAGCAGAAGGGAAAAACGACAAAACTTCAGCACAAGCTTCTCGGTTTCAAACTGCTATTTCTAGCGTCCAATTCCAAACGTTGCTGTTGTTGTTGTAGCGATAATAGCCCCGAAGGCCTTGGGGAGTGTTATCGATGTTGATGGTCCTTTGCCGGATGCATATCCGGTACGTTGCGGTAAAAAGCACTATAAAAGTACCAGCCCGACCATCTCGGGAAACGATTTGTTATGACCACATGAAAGCTTCTAGGCCATACCGCCCTCCCACCCGCTTGATCCATCAGGAGTTCGGGGTCGCCAGAGCGTCGGCTGTTAATGAAACAAGATTCGCCACTTGTAGGTGAGGTTGACAATTGGGTTGGATAAGCTATATAATGCGCTGGCAACCCCTTGAGAGAGTTGCGCTACACAAGAAACCACGCATCAGTAAACATCAATTAAATAGATGCAACGTTGATACTGAGAGCGTCGAAGATTATTATAGTATCGCATTCTATATTCCATTCCTTGATGCATTCATAACTCATATCAAGAGCCGTTACATGAAACACCAAGTAATTTTCGAAAATGTCGGTGTTTTGTGCCCCAAAAATTAATACAACGCTGAAAAATGCAATAAACTGCATGAATTTTATGAAAGTGTTGTGAGGGCAGTGTGGGTTTGGAACAACCCGAGTTTGCAATGGAAGTCAAAATGTGGAGAAAGCAAGTGGATGGTCAGAATTTTAAAAACGTGTTTGATGCACTTGAGGTGGGTACAATTTTGATGATTACCTACAAAATTTGTATGCTATATTTCTTATTTATCTTATTTTTTCAGATGGTGAATCCAAATGCTTTCGGACATGTAAATAAGATATTGCGCATATTAGCCGTTCTACTAGTTTCGACAGCAACACCAGAACGCACATTTTCTGGCCCAAAAGTTTAAAATCATACTTGCGGGGTACAATCAGTCCAGAACGTTTCAATGGACTCGCTTCATTGAATATCCATATTGATACACCACTTTCTGTAAACGAAGTACTAGAAGAGTCTTTCAAAAAACTGAGGCGATTGTTGGGAAATAGTTATGGAAAAAATTAGTTTCTTTGTGCTGTATGTGTTTAAAGATTGAATATACAGCCATATTGTACTGACCGATTTTGGCTACGAATCAATTTTCATATCATAAAAAAGGCACGAAAAATACCTCACATCTACACCATCTTCTTCAGTTTTGTAATTATCAAGCTTGAGATGCCCATTTTAGAAGCTAAAGAAAATTTAAAGTATTTTTCTTACCTTTTTTACGACAAGAAAATTGGTTAGTAGCCAAAATCGGTCAATGCTGGTATTCTTAATAAAAGTACATATGTTAATTCATTTAAGTTTTACCGGTAACGCGTTCATTTTAATTTTGGTACTTTCTATCAACATACCCACGGGTGGGTTTGAACCCAAAGTAAGTAATAAAAATGCCGCTTACTTTATTTCGATTTTTATAAGTGTACGTCCGTACTGTGCGCTGCCAAAATTATAATGGACGTTCATAAAAATGCCGATGGGACTATTGCCACTCGTCATTTTTATATTTTATTTCACATATATATATTGCATTCCTTCTTACATACTGCATTACAATAGCTGAATACGTATTACAATATGATTAACATATTTCTTATAAAATCCCCATTCACAATGACACATCTTGCATTGCCAGCAACGGCGTTGCGAGATGTGTCACTACGTAATATGTTACGTAAGTTTTTATCAAGTTGGGGAATTTTATCCTTACAGTGGTTAATTCCACTACTACATCGTATGATATCGTGCCAGGGCACGTGGGTAGTTACAGACGACGGCAAGAAACGTAAGAGAAGACGTAGCGAAAAGAGGACACTACCCAAAAGCCTGGAGAGTGGCAGTTAGCTAAATAGACAAACAAGACAAACAAGAAAGCCCTTAAGGGTAGGCCGGACGCAATCATCATTTCCAAGGCGGGAGATGCGACGTACGCCGATATATTGCATAAGGTGAGAAGTTGCGACGAATTAAAATCCCTGGGTGGTGACGTCAAAACGATTAGAAGAACGGCGAAAGGAGAGCTGTTAATACAGCTGAAAAATCGCAAGGTGGGAAAGCAAGCGCCTACCAAGCAGAAATTGAAGCTGCACTAAAGGACTCGGCTAAAGTTATAGCAAAGTCCCAAATGGTAAGTATACAGAGATCTCGATGAGATTACTACGTCTGAGGAGATTTGCGACGCCCGACTGCCATAAAAAGCATACGCTCAGTGTACAGTGGTACGAAGTTGGCAGTTATAAGCCTTACAGCGGATGGTGCCAAGTCTGTTCTTAGTACGCAAAGAATCCGGGTAGGATGGGTTTCCTGCCGAATCAGAAAGGCCAAGCAAGAGAAACGCTGTTAATGGTGCTGAGGCTACGAGGCATATAGCTCAGAAATGTAAGGAGACTGTAGATAGGTCTATACTGTGCAGGAAATGCCGTCAGGAAGATCATAAGGCTGCAAGTTGCGAAAACGCACCGAAATGCGCGCTACGTGGGGGACGACATCCGACAGGCAGTTTTAAATGGCCACAACGAGAGGGCAGCAAAACGACTGTCTCATGAGGGTATTGCAGCTCAATTTAAACCATTGAGAGGCAGCCCAAGAGCTATTATCCCAAACAGACCATGAAGGAGGATATGACATAGTGGTACTTTCTGGAAAATACAAGAATGGCCAGGAGCAGGGTTGGCACTCAGATTCGGCAGGGAAAGCCTAAATTTGGGCAACAGGGAAATTTCTTCCACAGGAAAATATGACGCGGGCAAAAATTAAAGGTATATACGTCTTCAGTTGCTATGCCCATCCGAGCATGACCATCCCCGAGTTCGAAGACATGACGTAAGGGATCACCATGAAAGCAAGAGGTAAACACCCGCTTTTAGTGTGTGGAGACTTCAATGCGTGGTCATCTGTGTGAGGAAGTAGACGAACCAACGATAGAGGGAAGAGTCCTTCTCGAAAGCCTTACTTTTTTGAGGCTAGAACTATAAATTAACCAGGGATATATACCTCCGGCCACCGTGGTGTGATGGTAGCGTGCTCCGCCTATCACACCGTATGCCCTGGGTTCAACTCCCGGGCAAAGCAACATCAAAGTTTTAGAAATAAGATTTTTCAATTAGAAGAAAATGTTTCTAAGCGGGGTCGCCCCTCGGTAGTGACTGGCAAGCGCTACGAGTGTATTTATGCCATGAAAAGCTCTCAGTGAAAACTCGTCTGCCTTACAGATGTCGTTCGGAGTCGGCATAAAACATGTAGGTTCCGTCCGGCCAATTCGTAGGGAAAATCAAGAGGAACACGACGCAAATTGGAAGAGAAGCTCGGCTTTAGATCTCTTCGGAGGTTATCGCACCTTACATTTATTTATTTTTTTGTTTATATACCTCCGATACAGGTACCAGACGACCCATTATAGACCTCACCTTTCTAGCAGCGAAATAGCAAGACGAGCAAAATGGTCCATATGCAACGTCTACACACACAGCGACCATAAAACCATTAGCGTAGAGCTGCTCAAAACTCCACGAACGGTAGCAGCAAAACATACACAATGTAGGAAATGGAAACAGCACCTATTCGATCCACAAATATTTGATATTATCTGGCAGGATGCTATAGTACGAGGATCGCATGCGGAAGAACAGTCGGTTCAAATAATTAAGTCGCTATGTATGGCATGTGATGCTGCCATGCCCAGAAGTCGCAGGAAAGCCCAGCGCACTTCGGTATATTAGTGGAACGACGAAATTGCGGAAGAGCGTAGAAAATGTTACAAAGCACGAATAATAGCACAGAGGGCTCGCTCATCACAATGATATGCGGAACTACACAGCACCTATGTTGCACAAATAAAGGCACTTAAAAGTGCCACAAAAAGCAAGAAGTTGTACTTTAAGGAACTTCTGGATAATGTCTACCTTGATCCTTGGGGATAAGCATACAGAACTGTGATGTCCAAAATTTAAAAGGGCCGATATCACAGCAACCCCCGTGCACGATACTAATGAATAATATTGTTGAAACACTTTTCTCGGCGCAAGATCGCTGGACTTATCAAAGCGAGGATATCGTAAGTACGGAAATCCCGCAAATTTAAAAGCAAGAGGTGCTAAGCGCTGCAAACAGAGTTGCTGATAACAAATCCCCAGGATACGATGGAGTACCAAACATAGCCCTTAAAACCGCGATCAGAATTAGGGCTACATTATTTAGTGATCTTTTTAATGTCTGTATACAAGAAGGCGTGTTCCCTCGCTCGCGGAAACAACAAAGATTTATCCTCTTGCTGAAATATGTTAAACAGCCGGTGCAACCATCCTTATACAGGCCACTTTGTATGCTGGATTCCCTAGGAAAGGTTTTAGAGGGTATAATTAACCAGCGCCTACAGCTGACTCTTGAAAGCCCAGGTGGCTTACCGAATAATCAATATGGATTTCGCAAATCAAGATCCACTGTAGACGTAATACAATCAGTCGTCAATATAGCTACAGAAGTTATATCTGGGGGCCAAAATAAAAGGAAGTTCTGTGCACTGATTACGTTGGACATCAATAATGCTTTTTACACTGCAAACTGGATGCAGATAATAGCAGCACTGCGAAGCTTCGGCACTCCAGATTACTTACGCACAATAATAGGTAGCTATTTTAAGGACATAGTACTAGTTTTTGACACGGATCAAGGAGCAAAATAGGACAACATCACTGGAGGCGTCCCACAGGGATCTGTTCTCGGTCCAACGCTTTGGAATTCAATGTATGATAGGGTGCTAAAGATTGGTCTACCAGATAAAATGCAAATTGTGGAATATGCTGATGATATTTCAGTGGTAGTAGTGGCCAAGAAACTGGACCTGCTTCAAGCATTATGTAATGACGCCGTAGGAAGAATAAAGGAATGGTTGACCGGGACTGGTGTTGGCTAGCCAAAATACAGAAGTGGTATTAGTAAGCTCCAAACGGTGAGCGAATGAGTTAATCTTACCTGTTGGGGATCATCAAATCACTTCAAAGAATTCCCTAAAATACTTAGGAGTGCACGTTGACTGTAAGTCAAGTTTCAAAGAGCACTTCAGAGCGGTGGAAGAGAAAATTAACAAAGTTAATGGAGCGCTTATGGGAATAATACCTAACATTGGTGGTTCGAAAAGCTACCCGTCAGCTATTGTCCACAGTAACCAGCTCGATAATACTATACGCAGCACCAGTGTGGTACGGATCTAAACGGACCCATCAAAAAGATATAATAGCAGCATACCGACTTGCAGCTATAAGAATAGCAAGTACTTATCGGACGGTGACCGACGGCGCGATCCTGGTCCTAACCCGGAAAATCCCAATGGACTCACTGGTAAGAGAAATAGCCGATCTGTATAACACTAATATCGTGCAACCATCTGAAGAAGCCAAGAAACGAGCAAGGACACAAACAATAGCTAAGTTGCATGAACTGTGGGAGGCCTCGAGTAAAGGGTGTTGGACCTTCACGTTAGTTTGGGACGTAGCCCAATGGAATGAGCGGAAGCACGGCGAACTGGATTACCATCTCACGCAGATACTGAGTGGATATGGCGGTTTGAAAGAGTATTTATGGAACCGTAGGATAGAGAATGATTCTCTTTGCCCAATGTGTTCCACAGAGTTAGAAAACGCAGAACACGTCCAGTTCCACTGCCCCCGTTTTCACTAGGAAATGCTCACCTTGCATAAAGTTTTTGGGGAGGAACCTACCACGAGACATTTGGTATCACAAATGTGCAACAGGGAGGAATGCTGGACTGCAGTGAGCAAAATGGCATTTATAGTCATGAGATGCCTGATGGGTGCTGAGAGGGAGCGCAGAGAAATGTGCAGGCGAAGCAGTGGCGATTAAATCGACACTCAAAGCAACCAGCGGGAACCTGGACGCAGGGACAACAGTAGGCTCTTAAAAAATGAGAAATATGGAACGCCACCCTACAGTAATGCGAAAGTGGTACCGGTGTGGGCGACGGTTCCAAAACGGGGCTGTTCTTTATCTAGGGACACACGGTTACTGCGACGGCAGCAATTATGGTGCATGAGGCATTTTTCAGCCCTCCCGCAAAAAAAAAAAGTATGGATAGCCTTATGTATGAATACTAGCGCTCTGAGATTTAACAGATTTTCGAAGGAAATGTTTAGCAACTTTTCCGCATAAGCAGACACATGGCCAACTCGTTTAAGCCTCAATACATATTATAACAACTCACAAATCTATATTTTTAAAAATTATTTATTTTAAGTTCAAAGTATAAAATCTTATATAATCAAAAAATTCTCATTTTTAAATATCCAAAAATTTAATTTACAAAAACTAATGCGATTACAAAATATTTAAATTTTAAAGTATAAAATACAAAGCTAATAATTTTATAATAAATAATAAACACTATATTTACTCCCCCTCCAAATAAAATTAAAAATAATTTAACAGATAATTATTAATTAAGATTAAAGGTAACTGTTTTAGGTTTTTTGTGTGTAAGTGTATTTGAATCTGTGTTTGTTAGAATGTTTGAGGGTTTAAGTAAGTCTATTGAAAAAGTTTTAACAGTGTTTCCGTATTGAAGTTTAAATGTTTTATGATGGTTAGAGATAACTTCGAAAGGTCCTCCATACGGTGTTTCTAAATTAGGTTTACGAAGAGCTTTAACAAAAACATATTCACAACTTTTTTAATTTTTTGGAACAAAATAGTTTTGTTTATTATGATGAAAAACTTTTGAACGAATAAGTGAAAAATGTTCTCTTAACTTGTGAAGAGTTTCATTAGAAAAATTATTTTCATTATTATTGTTGGAAACAATTAATTCGCCAGGTACTGTAAGTGTTTGTCCGCAAACAAGTTCAGCAGAAGAACACTTTAAATCTTCTTTAATGGAAGTTCGTAAGCCAAGAAGAATAAATGGTAAAATTTCAGACCAATGAACAGAATTATTTGATGCTATAATTGCTGCTTTTAAAGTTCTATGAAATCTCTCTATCATGCCATTTGTTTGGGGATGATAGAGAGATGTGTGAATTTTATGAGAACCTAATAATTTAGTTAATTCTGTAAAAAAATTTGAAGTGAATTGTGAACCTTGGTCTACTGTAATATTTAATGGAATACTGAATCGCGGTATGTAATTTTGAATAAAAGTTGTTGCTATAGAATTTGTTGAAATATCACTAAGTGGATAAGTTTCTGCACTGTGAAAATTTTTGTTTACATTCAATACCAATTTGGCATTTATATATAACAATGCCAGAAAGTATAATATTAAAACCGTTCTGGTTTTATCAAAGAGGGGGAAATTAATTGAAAGGTTCTCTCTGAAAAACAAACCATGGGACTAATTTCTATATATTACATGGTTTTAAAATAAAACTAAACTGGTTTTTGATCTATCCGTGTGAGGAAAGTATCCGTAGCATTAGCCCTATACAACTTGTTGTACTTATTACGCTTATTTTTTAGATTCTTGTAGAGCTTCGTTGTACCAAGGCAGTTTATATAGCTTTGGCCCAATAGGAGGCAACTTTATATTAAATATCTCACACAACTTAGACAGGAAGGTATCGAAACAAGCGCTGACGTCCTGAGAATTAAATAGATTTTCGCAAGTCACATAGAAAAAGCATTCTTAAGCTCTTCAAAAGCTCATCTGTCGGGCGAAGCATCGCATAAACGCTTTGGTCGCGTGCCAAAGAACGTATAAAAATAGAAAACTGCCAACAGAACGAATAGTGGGAAACAGTAAACCATAAAATCGCGGGTAGGTAATTCACCATTCGGGAAATGTGGCATAAAATTCGTCAATTCCAACGCTAGACAAATTTTATTTTGGTATAATAACCGCAATTTATCTATCTGTTACGTTTTTATTAACTTTTTTGTGTGAAATTTTAACGAAAACACCGCGTTTTTTGCTAATCTTAAAGTAGGTAATGTGGCGAATTACCTACCGCCAGTTTGACAATTTCTCTTGCTGTCCGTCGTTGATTATTCTATATAGATTTACGTCTCTGGCGTGCCTACGATTTGACAATGCCATTTGAAAAACAATGAAACGCCTTGCCGTTATCTTTGCCTTGAAGCGACCAAAGCGTTTATATACACTTTCCCTTATGCATTTATATAAACAGCCATACAAGTGAAATTTTTGATGAGGAAAACTTTAATACACGTGTGTCGCTTTATATTTTGTTCAATTTCTCTTGACTTTTTTGACTCTAATTTAATTAAATTTTGGTTTCCGTATGTTTCGAATTGTTGGAAGCCTTCTATTATTTATATTTCCGCGGAAATATATGTAACTAAAAAAAAAAAATAAATGTAAGGCGCGATAACCTCCGAAGAGATCTAAGGCCGAGCTTCTCTTCCAATTTGCGTCGTGCTCCTCTTGATTTTCCCTACAAATTGGCCGGACGGGACCTACATGTTTTATGCCGACTCCGAACGGCATCTGCAAAGCAGATGAGTTTTCACTGAGAGCTTTTTCATGGCAGAAATACACCCGGAGTGCTTGCCAAACACTGCCGAGGGGGGACCCCGCTTAGAAAAATTTTCTTCTAATTGAAAAATCTTATTTCTAAAATTTTGATGTTGCTTTGCCCGGGAGTTGAACCCAGGGCATACGGTGTGATAGGCGGAGCACGCTACCCATCACACCACGGTGGCCGCCAATATATGTAACTATTTCATTTGTAAATGCTACAAAAATTCAATAAACTATCAAATGCAACTCAGCTTAAAGTAGTCTTACGTACCAAATATGCAACTCTACACCTGAGATTTGCATCAGGTGAGCGAGGCTGTTTGTAATTTGGACGTTTATCGCTTAGTTGACACACTTGGTATGGTACACAATGCGCTGAACAAGCAGAGTAGCAACATCGGAAGGGTTTATTGTTTATTTGTGCATTTGCGAAAAGATATCCAAGTGTCTGTCAGAAGGAGCTTGAAAAAAAGTTGAAAGAAAGATTGTCCGCGAGAGTAGAAGCAGGAATCGCGTCAAAGTATTGAATAAAGATAGCAAGCGGAACATGATGCTTATCGGACGCGCATAATGGGAGAGTACTCTCAGACAGTTCAAATATTAAATTTTCGTCCACAAACACAAGATCAAGCAACCTAGAAAGAGCGTTAAATAAATGGTTAATTTGGATAAGATCAAAACTTAAAAAACTATCAATGAGATAAATTTCATGTAAGCGCATAACATTTGTAGGAGTTAAAATGCCATTATTCTGTAAGTTCAGCCATGTGATGTCCGGCATATTATAATCTCCAAGAATACAAAAATTAGCATCAGCATTAGTTCCCCAAAAATTGAAAATGTTTTCGATGTGAGCACTATATAGACTGTCACAACTGCTTGGCGGTATGTATGAACAGCAGATAAACGTATAGCACGAAGAGCCAGAGATTCGGACACACAGCTGATCGACTAGAGAATCGCGGTGAAGTAATTCAAAGACTGAGGCACGTAAGCCTCTTTTACTGCGATCAAAACACCACCACCTTTTCTCAGCCCGGTTTTGATATAATATCTGTCTTTAAGATAAGTTACAAAGAGCATAGGATCAAAAAACACTTCATCGAAGAAACCCTCATTAATCCAAGTTTCGGCGAGAACGTAAACATCGTAGTCCATCCGAGATGAGGACAGGAGAACATCTATCGCCTTCGTGCACATGCTGACTATATTTTGGAAACAAATTTTCAATGATCTACCCACTCTGTCAACTGGATGGGTAGCTCGTTCAGCGTTGAGCGACTTGTAAGAGCTAAATGTTGTTATACTGACTTTCAAATTGCTGAATGGGCCGAACGTTGACGTCAGCTGGCCAAACATTAGGGTTTAAAAGACTGTCATACAAAGCAGTAGTAACCCCGAGCTTGAAATTTATGCTCTCCAGGCTATCTAGTGGAACACCATTTTCACTAACTTACGGCACAAAAGATGTTTGCGGTCAATTCCAGCATGCTTTAAGACAAAACCTGTGACATTTTTTTCGGAGACCGTCGGCTTGAAGGAGCAAATGTGAACCATTTATTTTTAGCAACGGCCTCGAGCTCGGTGCTCCCATTTCAGACATGAATTATAGTCCTCCCAGGGCGGTTCATTTCACCGGTGGTTTGCCGGCCAACAATAGCATTATTCACATTATTAAGAGTGTTTGCAGCAGGGTCATAAGCATCAACAGAATTCATAGCACTGCTCATAACAGCAGAATTTCCAACAGCGACAGTAGCAGTAGCAGAGCGTGTTATGGTATTAGGGCGGCATTAGCTTTAGCTGCAGGGTTCGACTTAGCAATGGTGTTGGCTTTAGCAGGTTTGTTTTTGGAAGGAATTGTTAGGTGGGTGTTAGCAGAATTGTTAGCAATAACAGCAAAATTAGCGCTAACAGCGTTGGCGTTATCAGCATTGGCACTAGCGACATTGATAGCAAGAACAGAAGTGCTAGAGCATTTACATTAGCAACATTGACATTAGCAGATGTAGAATTATTACCAGTAACAAAAGGCGCCGCCAGCTGTTAGGCATAGGACAAGTTAGGCATTGCAGTGTTTCGCGAGGAGGGGAGTTTGCAATTTCAGTGTTAGGAGTAGAAGGTAATGTAGATGCGCTTGCGAAAACAGGTGATCGAGCGACTAAATGGCATTGCATACATTGCTGAATGAGCTGAACGAGAGGAGAGATAGACACGGCAAGTGCTGTGAGCACGCAACTATTTATATTATTTATTTAATAATTTGGGAAAAATTTAAACAACGTGACATCAGGACGGACAAGGCGACAGCTGTTTCGATTATACCTTGTAAATCTCTTCAAAGCCTTTTCTCCCGGGAGTGGGAGTCGAACTCGCACTCCTACGATAGTTGAAATGGTTGTAAACGCATTCAGCTACGTCATGCCTGTTGTAAAGTTCTTTCCAATTGCCTTCTTTTTTGCATATTTTAATCTTTTACACATTGCATACTTCGTATGCAATTATGTGTTAAAGCTATGCTTGGTACGGCGGTTTTCAAAGAAACTTTGGTTTTTGTTGCTGTTTTCGTTCTATTTATAGATTTGTTTATTATTTATATTATTGTTCAACGTTTTAGTAGTATTGACAGAGCTTACAGCAGTTTTTATTTGACTATTAATATCAGTCGTCGCATTCATACAGTACTCGTTAGATGTGTTATAGTTGGATTTACTTACTTACTTAATTGGCGCTTAACCGTCTAGACGGTTATGGCCGTCCAACAAGGCGCGCCAGTCGCTCCTTCACTCCGCCAACCGGCGCCAATTGGTCACACCAAGGGAGTTTAAATCGTTTTCCACCTGGTCCTTCCAACGGATTGGGGGCCGCCCTCTACCTCTGCTTCCATAGGCGGGTTCCGGCAGAAACACTTTCTTGGCCGGAGCATCATCTTTCATTCGCATAACATGGCCTAGCCAGCGCAGCCGCTGCGTTTTAATTCGCTGGACTATGTTGATGTCTGCGAATAGCTCGTACAGCTCAACATTAAATCTGCTTCGATACTCGCCATCGCCAACGCGTAGAGGTCCATAAATCTTTCGAAGAACTTTTCTCTCGAACACTCCCAAAGCCCTTCATCTGCAGTTGTCATGGTCCATGCTTCTGCCCCATATAGCAGGACGGGTACGATAAGTGACTTCTAGAGTACGATTTTCGTTCGCCGAGAGAAAAATTTACTTTTCAATTGCCTACCTAGTCCAAAGTAGCATTTATTGGCAAGACTGGTTCTTCGCTGGATTTCAGTGCTGATTTTGTTGCTAGTGTTGATGCTAAAACGAAGTATTTTACTATTTCGAAATTATGGCTGCCAACAGTAGCGTGGTTGCCAAGGCGCGTATGTGTGACTCTTTGCTTGATGACAGCAGGTACTTCGTTTTGTCATCATTCACCATCAAACCCACTTTTACCGCTTCTTTTTCCAGTTTGGAGTAAGCAGAACTAACAGCGCGGGTGTTTAGGCCGATGATATCAATGTCATCAGCATATGACAGTAATTGCACGCTTCTATAGAATATTGTTCCAGTGCGTTTAAGTTCTGCAGCGAGTATAATTTTCTCCAGCATCAAATTAAAGAAATCGCACGATAGGGGGTCACACTGTCTGAAACCTCGTTTAGTTTCGAACGGCTCGGAGAGGTCCTTCCCAATTGTGGCAGAGCTGATGGTGTTGCTCAACGTCATTTTGCACAGCCGTATAAGTTTTGCGGGGAAACCAAATTCAGACATAGCGGCATATAGGCAGCTCCTTTTCGTGCTGTCGAAGGCGGCTTTAAGGTCGACGAAGAAAACTTCTGCGCACTTAAATCTAAATCTTCAAAACTTAAATTACATAGTGGATCACAAATAATTTCATTCTCAGATGTCATACTTTCCCATTTAATACTCATTTTTGTTTGATATCTATTAGCAAGGAATTTTTATATATATTTGTAATTATTGATAACTGCAAGATCCCTGATAAATTCGCGATGTTTAGCCTCGTATCTCATTGCCCATGTATGAATCATAGGACACATTTTTTCTAAAACTGAAGGATAGTGGGTCAAAAAGTGATGTTTTGGGAGCAGGGGTTCTTCATAAACTTCTTCTATACATTTCTTCTCTAAGGGATTGTATATGGTGTTGTTTTAAGACGGGAGACAATGTAAGTTTTATTATTCGAATAAACGAAGTAACCCCATTCCAGAAATGTGGCATAATGTCATAAAAGTTAAAAAAGATGAAAAGCATGTGCAAAATAAGACATATAATGTATTTAATACTCTTTTACATGTTTTAGAGGAGCGCACCTCAAATTTAATCCATGAGACTCGGATAAGAAATGTTCATTTTTTAAATGAAATACAACATTTGCAACGGTTTCAAATACTTTTTTTACATGAAAAGCAAAACTTTGCCATTTTTAGTTAATGTAAAACTTAATTAAATAATTCCTTAAACTTATTATCGAACTTTGATTGTACTTTTAGTAGCCTAGAACTTGGATTTTTTGTGTCGTCTATTTTGTAAATAAATACTGCAACAAATGCGAAAGAGTTCGCCAAAGTAGCATCAAATTGTAAATTAAATATGTAAAATGCTTTAAAATAAAGATGGAATACTTGTCTAAACTTATAAGAGGAGGGAACACCTATCGTTTTACCATCAATGGTAATAAAATATTGGCAAATTGTAGCATAACTTGTCCAACTGCAATGATGGTGGGCTGACTAGACGCTACTGTAAATTCTGTTATTGGGGTGTTGAGCTGCAAAAAAATAAATTTTTCATTTATGTTAATTAAGAATAAAAACATTCGATTGCAAATTACGTAAGACACGAAACTATCGACAGAATTTGAAAGTTGTTTTTTTTTTTGGCCACGTCCATTTGCAGTAGATGGCAACATCTTTAAAAAAATCAAATAAGGTAGCACTTCAGAGGACCAATCAGTATAGTTTCCCAAATTAGATCCGCCACTCGCATCAATGACAATTTTTCCACACAGCTTTCATACTTTTCAGAGAAAACCTTTCGAAATCGCTTCTCCATATCGAAGATTAAAATCAAAATTAATCTACATGAAATTATTATTATTATTAAATGTATGAAAGTATGTGGTATAATTGCAGTTGCAATAAATTTTTGCCTTGCTTTTAATGTTTCTCGCAATTTCTGCTGCATCAAACTCAATTCCTACGCAACTACGTAGTTCTGAAAAAAAATAAGATCTTGCTCAGAAATCACCGCGTCATCATCGCTTTCCTTTTCGGCCTCAGACAGTTTACGTTTTTTGTTACCACTGCTACTGAGTTTATTAAGTTTAGTGTTTATGTTTTTTAGCTTTGCAACTAAATAGCCCGAATTGTTCTCCGGATTGTAGAATAAATCCTGAAATGATTTTTAAGGATCATAAGAAAGTTTTAGCGCAGTATTAAGAGTCTTATTGTGTACTTACAATTCCTCCAAACTTGATGTTAGTAACCTTATAAACTGGAAAAAGACGTATCACTGATTCAGCTAGTGCAATTTTTTCCTCACGCTTAGGGTAATTTCCACAATGCTTTCGTAAAAAGTTGATACACTCGCGCACTAAGGAATGTCGGGAGATATCACTTAAATTGTTAGTTTATTTGCATTCCTCAAGAGTGCACGAGAAATCTCCACACCGGAGGTATTTTTGCCACTCCTGGAGAATACTCTACCATTAAAATAAACTTTGGCATTTATTCTTATACTTACCTCGTGATTTAAACTCTTACCAACTGATGATGATCCCTTCTTTGGCAAATTTTCATTTATTTTCAATAAAAACAAGCTACAGCTTTTATATTGGCAAATAATTTCTTGGAAATCATCCACAAAAATTTCAGCTCCATCGCGGTCTCTCAATGTTATTGCACAATCGATATTAATGTTTAATTGCTCCACAACTGGCAAGAAATACAATTTACTTTTGCAAAATTTCATTAATTATTTATATTACTTACTTGATACAATTGCTTCGTTTGTCGAGAACTCACGACTTTCAGGATTTGTGATTTTAATGAAACGCACTGGTTCCTCGTGTTTAATTTTCAGAAACATTGTGCACATGACGCTTTTCCAATAGTCGGACAAGTACTACTGGTTTTACTTTTAAGCCAATAGTACTAATGTGCAATGAATATAACTGGGAGTAAGAGAATTTCTTAATACTTTTTTGGTTTCGTTTTAAAACCAAAAATACTAAAACTATTGGAGAGAGCATCTTAATGCCTTTCTGATCTTAAATTAAAACTAAGAAGTATTAAGGTTTGGGAGTGAGGGCACATCTTAGTACTTTTCTGGTATTACTTTTAAGCCAGTAGTACTAATGAGCTGAGTAACATTAATATAGTCGAGAGTGAGAGAATTTCTTAATACTTTTTTGGTTTTCTTTTCAAACCAATGATACTTAAAATATTAGAGAGCGAACTTTAATATTTTTTTGGGCCTAGATTAAAACTGCAAAGTATTAATACTTTTAAAACGCGACAATCAGCATTGATTAAAGTCTTGTTTCAAAACCATTTTGGATTAAAATTTATTTCAATAATATTTCATGGTCTTAAAATAAAACTTTTTAGAATTAAAACACAAATTTAATACCTAAACTGTTTAAGTTCAATAGCAACTGGTATTAAAAGTAAGACTCCACTTTTTACTGTGTGGCCAACGTGAGCATCTGTCAATAATTGTTAAAATTAAACGATTTTCGTTTGAAACTGGAAGAGGACTAGTAATATCCATATGGATATGTTCAAAACGACCAGATGGTATTTGAATTTTTTCAATAGAAGATTTGGTATATCTTGAAATTTTGGATTTCTGACAACTAATGCAAGAAGAAGTCCAGTCATTAAAATCTTTACGCATGTTGGGCCAAAAATATTTTGATTGGATGAGGCGTCTTGTAGTACGAATGCTTGGATGTGAAAGAGAATGAACTTTGTTAAAAATAATTTTTCTTATAGAGAGTGGAACGTACGGACGAAAGTATCTCACCAAATGTTTGAATTATTAATTGGAATGTTAATTTCTTTTAAATTATTTTTAGAATTTGGAGTAGAAAAGAGATCTAGTAAATTATCGTCAGTTAGTTGTACTTTACGTAAAGTCTGTAAATCGATATCTTGTGTAGAAATTGAATTAACTTCTGGAATACCGGAAAGTATGTCGGCAACAATGTTATCTTTTCCGCGTATGTATTGTATATCAGTTGTAAATTGTGTAATATATTCAAGATGATGTAACTCTCCTCGTCAGAATTTTATCCTCGGATTAGCGGTGAATAAATTCAACACATCTTAGCGTTGTCGTCTGGCCAGACGAAATTTTACAATTTGAACTTTATCCACAAATATTTGAATTTTTATTTAAATTTTGAAGAAAACTCGTCGCACACTGTGATAAGTTTGAATTTTTATTGATAAATTTTGAAATGAATTCGATCTATGAGGTTTTATAGGCTTAAAAAAATGTTCGTCTAGCCAGACGACAACGCTAAAAAGTGACATAATCAAATTTGGTACAAACAAAAGATAACGCAAAATCCACAAATATTTGAAGAAACTCGTCGCACACTCTGACAACCCAGAAATAAGATCGAATTTTTATTGATAAATTTCGAAATGAATACGAACTATGAGGCCTTATAGGCTATGTTCGTCTAGCCAGACGACAACGCTAAAATGTGACATAATCACCTTTAGTACAAAAAAACAGATAAAATAAAAAGAGAAAAATATCTATTTCGGAATTATTATAAAGACTGCCTCTAAACTTAAAATAAAGCTTCTCATGATCGGGTGGGTAGCAGTAAAATTATTCACGAAAATAAAGCCTTATCGTCTGGGCAGACGCCACAATTTATCGGAGGGTTAAAATATGAGTAAGTGGTGTATGATCAGTATAAATTGTAAATATTCTACCTTCAAGAATATGTTTAAAATGCTTAACCGAATTATAGATTGCCAAAATTTCACGATAAAATGTTGAAGGGGCGATCGCCTCCCCCCAGACTAGATTTTTTTTGCAAAATTTATTCGGAACAAAATGTTTTTCACGAAGTCCCAGAAAACCACTATTTATGTGCAGTATTTGTATAAATATAATGATGGACATTTGATCGTTACTTTTCATAATGCAGTTTTTGTATGCATGCTTTAATCGAGTATCAATTTTCAAATAATATGAGCGCTCAACAGTAAGAATGCTCATGCAAATCAGTCCAATGCTCAAAAATATTTGCGCTGTTGATAACATACTGAATCAAACCTTACTTTATTGAATAAAGTTTATTCAGAATCTTCACTCTCACTCTACACATTTTTCACCACTTTCCACTGGGCATTTGTAATCTCTGTAGAAACTGCAGTACACATATTCAATTACAGTAGAATCGCGAGAAAGTTAATCGCCAGTGTTCGGACTTCTACCACTAAAGTGGTAGATCTACCACAATTTTTCTTTTATTTGAAGTTCTACCACTACTACCACGCAAGCTCGAAAAAAGGTGGTAGTTTTTTTATAGAAGTTTTTTGAAGAAACCTTTGCTTTTCCACAATTTTTTGAGAAGAGAAACAATATTATTTGTAGAAGAATAGTTTTATAAAACTCAAAATAACACCTAGCGATGCTTTGATCGCCATTTAATCTCTTTTCCTTTAGGTTTTTAGTACATAACTGCCACTTCCACCTACCTATGTATATATAAGAAAAGAAGTGAATAATATTCACTACTTAAAAATATTTCAAATATAACTCAATGATACCACTTTTTTCATAAATCTACCACTATTTTCTGAAAAATCCACCTCTAAACAAAATTTTAAAGTCCGCACACTGTTAATCGCACGGCTAAGTTGACCGAGTATGAGCGTCCACGTCCCGCTCTAAAAAGTTAACTATGGATTGGTTAACTTTTCTGAGCTCATCAATTTTTTCAAATGTAACCGTTTGTTTGGCAATAAAAAAAAGTGCCGGTATTCCCCGAATTCCTGTGTCATGGGCATTTAAACTTGCGAGTTGTGTACTTGTATTAACTTGTGTTAAAGCTTGTGTTTTGGTTAACTTTTTCGCGATTCTACTGTATTAACCTTAGAATATTAAAAAATTTAAGCTAATTCATTCGATTTACCGACTCGTTCGGCACCGTGAGCTATTAAATCTGTTTAATTAATCGACAATTGGAAGTTCGAGTGACAGATAACCAGCAAACTAAAAGACAGAGGGCGGAGGAACTCGAAAATGGTAAGTACGAATTTTCCATTAAAGTGTGATTCGGATTTTTCCATCCAGCATACATTGCTATTTTCATATAATAGTTAAACATTTAATAAAATTTCATGAATCAGACTGCTTTTTAACAGTCGAGTATAAATAACAGTAGCGAGCAATATATTTGCACCAGCTTTTTTTCGTGAGATCACTCGGATATAGCATGTTTATGCATATACTGAAGTCGCGGCAAGAAAACAAGTGCGTATAGCTTGTTTCTATAGATTTTTCTTTTAATATCAAAAGAGGAATCTTGTGTACGTATTTATAATTCGCTACATCAATCAGCATCAAAAAAAAATCAAGTAGATAAACTTCATAACATGCAGGTATTGCTCACTGCTTCTACGTGAATCAAAGAGAATTCTTGAATAACGTGAAATAAATATTTACAGGACGGGAACTCTCATGGAAAAGATAATAAGAAGCGACGAGCTATCAAGAGGATCAAATAATATTATTGCAAGCTGCCAAAACTTCAAGAACAGGTCTGCGATGATACAAATGTAGAAAACGGAAGTACTGTTCCACTCTTAACTCATAATGATCACGACGCTAATACATTGTTGGTTGATAATAATTATGAGAAAACGTTGCATTCACCATCTATGAATACTGGAATCGGGTTCGAATGTACCTATATCACTTTCACAAAATTCTATTGTTGAAAAATACGACATGGGTAATTTTGTGTGAAAAATCCTTTATTAGATGATTATACGAAGTACAACTTACTAAAATTTCCTTGGATACCACCGAAGGACTATATCTTCCCTTTTTCGAGTCATAGTAAAAAAGGAAAAATAGAAAAGCGATACTTTAAACATCATTTTTTAACTGAATATGAGTGGCTTGTTTATTCTGAACAAAAAAAAAAAGATTTTTTGTAAATATTGTTTCTTATTTGCAAGTGATACGGGTGACTCGAAATCGAATGTTCCTCTCAATGCACTTGTCAATGTTCCTGTGACATCGTTTGCAAAGTTGTCCGGTAAAAAGGTGTACTAAATAACCACGCTATTAACAAATATCACTCTCAGTCAGCCCTTTTTAGTCAAGATTTCATAAATACTTATGAAAATCCAGGAAAGGAAATCACTAATTTGCTTTCTTCTCATCGCATGGAACAAGTGGAGAAAAATAGAACATTGTTGGAGATTATTATAAAAACTTAACTTTTCTGAATCAGCAACAAACGAGGGTAATTTTATGGCAAGTTTGAAATTTTTAGTCGCTGCAGGTCATAAAGAGCTTGAAGAACTTTTGAATTCTACACATCCAAGGGCTACTTATATAAGCAACACGACTCAAACCGATCTTATTCAATGTTGCAAATCTAGTTTGATAAAGTGGTTTAAAAAAGCTATATTTTTTGCAATTATTTTCGATGATACTACTGACTGTAGTCATACTGAGCAACTCAGCCTTTGTTTGCGGTATTTATATTATGGCAATATAAGAGAAGATTTTGTAACTTTCCTTGATGCGTACGATTCGATCCGAGAAGAAGATATTATAAATGTAGAAAAAAAAAATTGACAGGTGTAGCCTTGGCATACATAGTGATCGATAGTTTTAATAATTTGAGCCTACACTTCGAAGATTGCGTTGGAATTGGAACGGATGGATGTTCTGTAATAACATCAGAAGTTAAGGGAGCTGTGCAGGAACTTCTTAAAATATGTACCAATGCTAATCCTTGCCCGTGTTTCAACCATTGTCTTAACAACTCACTTGCGAAATCGTCGAAAGTTCTTCAAACAAAGGATTGTATTGCGTTGATGAAAGAAATTATCAGTTTTCCAAATCGGTCTCCGAAACGTACCATAGTTTTCAAAAAAGATCTGCAGGAATCATTAAGTGGACCATGCGAAACGCGCTGGTCGGAAAAACATGATGGTATAATGCAGTTTGAAGAAAACATCACAAAAATTGTTGCTTCGTTTCAAAAAATTTCTACTTGGAAATATTCAACAATAAGTTCTGAGGCCCGTTCTATGTTGAAATCTATTTGCGAGACAGAGTTCGTGATTTCAGTGATTTGTTTGAGCAATGTACTTTCTGCTACACGACCACTAAGCTTACTTATGCAAACACCGTCAATAGAATCAAGCTTCTGAAGCATTGAGTGACACTTTGCGAACTTTAAAAAACCATAGGCTTGAAGCAGGAAGTCGTTTTTCGGGACTTTACAAAAAAATAGTCGCTTTAGCAGATGAGTTGAAGTTTGATATGTTCCTCCCACGAATTGCTAAAAAGCAAATACTTCGAGCGAATTACACTTCATCAGACGCTGAAGAGTATTATCGAAAGGCAATTTATATACCTTTTCTTGATCATATCATTCTTGATTTACAAGGTAGATTACCTGAAGATACATTGCAAGTTTTTAATCTTAATTTGCTACTCACATCGCTAATCATCAAAGGCATACACTGCAATAAAAGAATTTGTCTAATGAGCTTGTCCAAGATCTTGGTAAACGATACGCATCTCTTATTGGAGGAAACAAAATTAATATAGATGGAGAGTACGAAGTGTGGTCAGAACGCAGGTCTGATAAGCAACACAAAAAATCAATTCCACTATCAGCTGAAAAAGTTTTAAATGATTGCAATGAAAATGCGTTTCCATCAATAAATGCTCTTATCAAAATTCTAACCACACTTCCAGCTAGCAATGCCTGTGATGAAAGGAGTTTTCCGACAATTCGTCGGTTGAAAACGTGGATACGGTCCACAATGACTCACTGGTCTTGCACTTTTAAATACCCATTTCGATATTGAGATTGATATTGATCATATAATTGACAGATATGTAAAAAAAGGGAAGCATAGAATTAAATTTACTGTGTGAATATAAACTATGCAGAAGATAAAAACGATGTCAAAAAATTGGATGTACTATTATTAATTTGAACAACTAACTGAAACCAAATATGTGTATGAAATTATTAAACAATGTAAAAAAATACTAATAAATTTACCCCAAACAAGTAAGAAAGGCTAAGTTCGGGTGTAACCGAACATTACATACTCAGCTGAGAGCTTTGGAAACAAAATAAGGCAAAATCACCATTTAGCAAAATGAACCTAGGGTAACCCTGGAATGTGTTTGTATGACATGTGTATCAAATGAAAGGTGTTAATGATTATTTAAAACGTAGTGAGCCTTAGTTCTATAGGTGGACGCCTTTTCGAGATATCGCAATAAGGGTGGACCAGGGGTGACTCTAGAATTTGTTTGAACAATATGGGTATCAAATGAAAGGTGTTAATGAGTATTTTAAAAGGGAGTGGGCCTTAGTTCTATAGGTGGACGCCTATTCGAGATATCGCCATAAAGATGGACCAGGGTGACTCTAGAATTTGTTTGTACGATATGGGTATCAAATGAAAGGTGTTAACGATTATTTTAAAAGGGAGTGGGCCTCAGTTATATAGGTGGACGCCTTTTCGAGATATCGCCATAAAGGTGGACCAGGGGTGACTCTAGAATTTGTTTGTACGATATGGGTATCAAATGAAAGGTGTTAATGAGTACTTTAAAAGGGAGTGGGCCTTAGTTCTATAGGTGGACGCCTTTTCCAGATATCGCCATAAAGGTGGACCAGGGGTGATTCTATAATGTGTTTGTACGATATGGGTATCAAATTAAAGGTATTAATGAGGGTTTTAAAGGGGAGTTGTGGTAGGTGTATATGTGAAGGCGTTTTCGAGATATCGACCAAAATGTGGACCAGGGTGACCTAGAACATCATCTGTCGGGTACCGCTAATTTATTTATATATGCAATACCACGAACAGTATTCCTGCCATGATTTTAAGGGCTTTTGATTTCGCCCTGCAGAACTTTTTCCTTTTCTTCTACTTAATATGATAGGTGTCACACCCATTTTACAAAGTTTTTTTCTAAAGTTATATTTTGCGTCAATAAACTAATCCAATTACCATGTTTCATCCCTTTTTTCGTATTTGGTATAGAATTGTGGCATTTTTTTAATTTTTTGTAATTTTCGAAATCGAAAAAGTGGGCGTGGTCATAGTCGGATTTCAGTCATTTTTTATACCAATACAAAGTGAGTTCAGATAAGTACGTGAACCGAGTTTAGTAAAGATATATCGATTTTTACTCAAGTTATCGTGTTAACGGCCGAGCGGAAGGACAGACGGTCGACTGTGTATAAAAACTGGGAGTGGCTTCAACCGATTTCGCCCTTTTTCACAGAAAATAGTTATCGTCCGAGAATCTAAGCCCCTACCAAATTTCACAAGGATTGGTAAATTTTTGTTCGACTTGTGGCATTAAAGGTATCCTAGACAAATTAAATGAAAAAGGGCGGAGTCACGCCCATTTTGAAATTTTCCTTTATTTTTCTATTTTGTTGCACCATATCATTACTGCAGTTGAATGTTGACATAATTTACTTATATAGATACTTTAAGGATATTCAGTTTTTTTTTAAGTGGGCGTGGTCGTTCTCCGATTTTGCTAATTTTTATTAAGCAATGTATGCTAATGTATAGTAATAGGAGTAACTAACGTTCCTGCCAAATTTCATCATGATATCTTCAACGACTGCCAAATTACAGCTTGCACAACTTTTAAATTTCCTTTTAAAAGTGGGCGGTGCCACGCCCATTGTCCAAAATTTTACTAATTTTCTATTCCGCGTCACAAGTTCAACTCACCTACCAAGTTTCATCGTTTTATCCGTCTTTCGTAATGAATTATGAAAACTTTATGGGTTTTTCGAAATTTTCGATATCGAAAAAGTGGGCGTGGTTATGGTCCGATTTCGTCCATTTTAAATAGCGATCTGAGATGAGTGCCCAGGAACCTACATTCCAAATTCCATAAAGATACCTCAAAATTTACTCAAGTTATCGTGTTAACGGGTGGACGGACGGATATGGCTCAATCAAATTTTTTTTCGATACTGATGAACGTATATTAACCGGTAAATATATAACATTTTCAGGTATTTGGCGGCCACCGTGGTGTGATGGTAGCGTGCTCCGCCTATCACACCGTATGCCCTGGGTTCAACTCCCGCGCAAAGCAACATCAAAATTTTAGAAATAAGATTTTTAATTAGAAGAAAATTTTTCTAAGCGGGGTCGCCCCTCGGCAGTGTCTGGCAAGCGCTCCGATTGTATTTCTGCCATGAAAAGCTCTCAGTGAAAACTCATCTGCCTTGCAGATGCCGTTCGGAGTCGGCATAAAACATGTAGGTCCCGTCCGGCCAATTTGTAGGGAAAAATCAAGAGGAGCACGACGCAAATTGGAAGAGAAGCTCGGCCTTAGATCTCTTAGGAGGTTATCGCGCCTTACATTTTTTTTTTTTAACAGGTATTTCTGAGATTTTATATCCTTTACTAACTCTAAGCGAAAACTGATGAATTGCATGCACAGATAGTTCATTTATATAAGTTAACACGAGCTTTGTTAATTTTCACCCAACAATAGCTGACTTGACACTTGTACCGATTTTTGACTAAAGTCAATAATCGCCGCATCAACAATAGCTAAAACTAGTAAACAGGAAATCGCGTTCCAATTAGTTAACACGAGCTTCATTAATTTTTACGCAATAATTGCTGATTTAACACATGCACCGATTTTGACCAAAGTCAATAATCGTCGCATCAACAGTAATAGCCAAAATCTAGTAAACAGGAAATGATTGCAAAGCACTTTAACTGTTGCGTCTGCTACATGAAATAAAAAACATTCTTAAGTAAACAATTTAATATTAAGCATTTTTGTTAAGTGAGCAATTTATAACTATAAAAACCAACTACTTGTAATCACTAGTTTAAGTTTATACTTGACTTCAATAAATGCGGACATGCTGTCCTACTAAAAATATATATTTTTTTTGTGATTTTTAAGCTCGTTCGATCTAAATGGGTTGAGTGCAAATAAAACGAGTTATTTCACCTTACGGCCCAACGTTTCGCTAACCTTCCTTGGCATCTTCAGGGGCGGATCTATATTTTTAACAATAAAACATACCAAACAACTACAGTAATGATTTAAAATAATCTCTAGAAGAACATAGTTTCATACACCAATAAATTGAAACATTCACTTACATTGGTATTTAAACATTGAAGCTAAAATACGAATTTAGACATTGATTGTTGTCATTAAACTAAAAAACTGATTTTTATAATTAAAAACGATACCATCTTATGTGGTACACTTGTCATACTAAAACTATCTAAATAATATTAAAGCTCATAAGCATAATAGGTAGCTAGCCGCGATACCATCTGTGTCCTCTTTCTTATTCATCGTTTTATCTCTGTTTTGCAAAATCCGTAAGCTCTCTAATGTGTATCGTGTTTTTTCTTTGGCTTCCTTGTCTATAATTTTCGTGTTTGCAAAATCAATCATATGCTTGCGTGTTGTTGCGTGTTGCGAGTGAGCTGTGTTTTGTTTTTGCTTCCTAGTATCAGCTTCATGTTCGGCTATTCGCGTGCCCAATGCGCGCTTAGTTGTGCCTATGTAAATTTTATTTCAATTTTCATCGTTGTTTCCTGCATTCTATTTTATAAACCACGTTGTTTTGTTGATCTATGTTGAGTGGGGTTTTTGTTTTTGTGAAGCATCTCGATAACGTGTAGTTAGATCGGTAGGCTATTGTGATATTTTGCTGTTTAATTGTGTCTTGTGCAAGATTTTCTGTTAGCCTGGGAATGTGAGTGACACTATGGTATTGCTTAGTTTCTTTATTGGTTGTTGTTGGTGATTGATTTGGGGTCTCTTGCATTTCATGTAATTTGTATTGTATTAGGTCCGATATGAGGTGGTTTGGGTAATTATTTCTTTTCAGCGTCATTCTTATTTTCTGTATATTAGCGTCATGAAATTGGCTATGGCTTATTGTCAAAACTTTGTTTATAAAATTTTTGGAAGTATTAATTTTGTATTTTCGTGGTTGCGCTGATAGGAAATTTATTAGGCGCCCAGAAGCTGATGGTTTGGAGTACCAATCAAATATGAGGCCTTTATTAACTTTATGTATGCGTGCATCTAGGAAAGGAATGCTGTTGTTTTCTTCCATTTCCATAGTGAATTGAAGTCTGCCGTGGTATTGGTTTAGTGTGTTTAGTATTGAAGTTGCGTCGTTTCTTTTGATAATGGCAAGTATATCGTCCACATACTTCACCAAGAATTTAATGCTCTTGTGATGTTTGCTGAGCTCCGAGTATGTATTAGTTAGAAGATCGTCCATTATAATGTCTGCGATCGTGGGGGAAAGGGGGTTACCCATAGGCATTCCGAAGGATTGTGAATATACTTTGTTATTGCATATAAAATAATTATTATCGTTTAAGCAAAATTCTAAAATATTTTGAAATTTGCTCCTAGGTATGCTTGTGTGATGCTGGATTTTATCCCATTTTTTCATTATAATCTTAATGGCAAGGGCAGTCGGTATGTTTGTAAAAGGTGAGACAACATCAAAAGATACTAATACATCTTCTTCGCTTGTATTCATATCTTTTGTTCTTTCTTTTAACTCAAATACGTTTTTTATGTTGTAATCTTCGGAAATTAATGTTTTTAGAATTTTTCCTATGTGCTTGGCTAATTGGTAGCACGGGACGCTAACTGAGCACGCAATGGGACGTAAGGGAAAGTCTGGCTTATGAGTTTTTGGTAGCCCATACAGTCTAGGGGCGGTTGCCGCTGAGCTAGTAAGTTGGTACTTCTCTTTTAGAGTTATGTATTTTCCTTTGTAAAGCTCGTCCACGATATTGTTGTTTCTTCTTTGTAGTGTATTTGTTGGGTCGGCTCTAATCACTTTATACGTGTTCCTGTCGCCTAGTAATTGTTCAACCTTTTCATCATAGTCTCTTTTGTATAAGACGACGGTTGTGTTTCCTTTGTCCGCGTCTGTCAAAATCACGTCTTCTTCGTGTAGTTTTAAAAATGCTTTAGTTTTGTTGTATGTTTCTGTTATAAATTTCTCGGCCGAATTGTGTTTTATGTGTCTCTTAAATTGAAGTATTTTGTTGCTTAATTTGGTTCGGGCTATTTCTTTGTCGTTCTCGTTGTCCAGACCTTGAATTATTTGTTCTACTTCGGCTATCAAATGTATGGGTGAGAAGTTTTTCCTCGCAGCTGGTAGCGTAAATTTTTTGCCCAGTGAGAGAAGCCACATTACTTCTTCGGGAAACTTTATATTCGTTTTGTTGACGAACCAATCTCTATTGATGTCGACACCAAGTATTTGTTCGTGTTTTAGGTTTTCTATTTGGGAGTTAATCGTTGTCTCTTTCGCTCTCCCTATTTTTTGGATTAAAAAGTTTTGTTTACCGACGAATGCATTGAGCTCTTCTTCGCTCAGTGTACGTTTTAGTTTTTGTTGTGAGTGCAAAATTGCATCTTTGGACGTTTTAATATTTATATTTGTTTGTGTTATTTCTATGCTCAGTATTTTTAATAGGAAAATGTGTTTGGTTTTATCGATTTGCTTCCTTATTTCTTCAGATGTTGTATTTATAGTTACGTTTTTGATTGTGTTTAATTGGCTTGGGATTAATTCGTACCTCTTACATTCTAGTAGAAATTTAAGTTGCTCCATGAGCTTCGCGAGTTTTATTTTCTCTTGGCTTAAATGTTTAAGTGTCATGCAGATATGTTCCCCGTTTTTGTATTTCATGTGTTTGTAATAGTTCCTCATTTTGTTTGGTGTTGTTGTTTTATTGTAGTTGATGTAAAGTTTATTGATATGTATGTGTTTGGATGCTTTCCGGCAGTAATAATTTTATATTGGGTTCCTATCGATTTGTAAACTTTTTTGTGCATTTTTAAGCTCGTTCGATCTAAATGGGTTGAGTGCAAATAAAACGAGTTGTTTCACCTTTCGGCCCAACGTTTCGCCAACTTTCCTTGACATCTTCAGGGGCGGATCTATATTTTTAACAATAAAGCATACCAAACAACAACAGTTAATGATTTAAAATAATCTCTAGAAGAACATAGTTTCATACACCAATAAATTGAAAACATTCACTTACATTGGTATTTAAACATTGAAGCTAAAATACGAATATAGACATTGATTGTTGTCATTAAACTAAAAAACTGATTTTTACAATTAAAGACGATACCATCTAATGTGGTACACTTGCCATACTAAAACTAACTAAATAATATTAAAGCTCATAAGCATAATAGGTAGCTAGCCGCGATACCGTCTGTGTCCTCTTTCTTGTTCATCGTTTTATCTCTGTTTTGCAAAATCCGTAAGCTCTCTTATGTGTATCGTGTTTTTTCTTTGGCTTCCTTGTCTATAATTTTCGTGTTTGCAAAATCAATCATATGCTTGTGTGTTGTTGCGTGTTGCGAGAGAGCTGTGTTTTGTTTTTGCTTCCTAATATCAGCCTCATGTTCGGCTATTCGCGTGCCCAATGCGCGCTTAGTTGTGCCTATGTAAATTTTATTGCAATTTTCGTCGTTGTTTCCTTTGCATTCTATTTTATAAACCACGTTGTTTTGTTGTTTTATGTTGAGTGGGGTTTTTGTTTTTGTGAAGCATCTCGATAACGTGTAAGCAACCGCCCCTAGACTGTATGGGCTACCAAAACTGATAAGCCAGACTTTTCCTTACGTCCCATTGCATGCTCAGTTAGCGTCCGGTGCTACCAATTAGCCAAGCACATAGGAAAAATTCTAAAAACATTAATTTCCGAAGATTACAACATAAAAAACGTATTTGAGTTAAAAGAAAGAACAAAAGATATGAATATAAGCGAAGAAGATGTATTAGTATCTTTTGATGTTGTCTCACTTTTTACAAACATACCGACTGCCCTTGCCATTAAGATTATAATGAAAAAATGGGATAAAATCCAGCATCACACAAGCATACCTAGGAGCAAATTTCAAAATATTTTAGAATTTTGCTTAAAAGATAATAATTATTTTATATGCAATAACAAAGTATATTCACAATCCTTCGGAATGCCTATGGGTAACCCCCTTTCCCCCACGATCGCAGACATTATAATAGACGATCTTCTAACTAACACATACTCGGAGCTCAGCAAAGATCAAAAGAGCATTAAATTCTTGGTGAAGTATGTGGACGATATACTTGACATTATCAAAAGAAACGACGCAACTTCAATACTAAACACACTAAACCAATACCACGGCAGACTTCAATTCACTATGGAAATGGAAGAAAACAACAGCATTCCTTTCCTAGATGCACGCATACATAAAGTTAATAAAGGCTTCATATTTGATTGGTACTCCAAACCATCAGCTTCTGGGCGCCTAATAAATTTCCTATCAGCGCAACCAAGAAAATACAAAATTAATCTGCTAAAAATTTTATAAACAAAGTTTTGACAATAAGCCATAGCCAATTTCATGACCCTAATATACAGAAAATAAGAATGACGCTGAAAAGAAATAATTACCCAAACCACCTCATATCGGACCTAATACAATACAAATTACATGAAATGCAACAGACCCCAAATCAATCACCAACAACAACCAATAAAGAAACAAAGCAATACCATAGTGTCACTCACATTCCCAGGCTAACAGAAAATCTAGCACAAGACATAATTAAACAGCAAAATATCACAATAGCCTACCGATCTAACTACACGTTATCGAGATGTTTCACAAAAACAAAAACCCCACTCAACATAGAACAACAAAACAACGTGGTTTATAAAATAAAATGCAAAGGAAACAACGATGAATATTGCAATAAAATTTACATAGGCACAACTAAGCGCGCATTGGGCACGCGAATAGCCGAACATGAAGCTGATATTAGGAAGCAAAAACAAAACATAGCTCTCTCGCAACACGCAACAACACACAAGCATATGATTGATTTTGCAAACACGAAAATTATAGACAAGGAAGCCAAAGAAAAAACACGATACACATTAGAGAGCTTACGGATTTTGCAAAACAGAGATAAAACGATGAACAAGAAAGAGGACACAGACGGTATCGCGGCTAGCTACCTATTATGCTTATGAGCTTTAATATTATTTAGTTAGTTTTAGTATGACAAGTGTACCACATTAGATGGTATCGTTTTTAATTGTAAAAATCAGTTTTTTAGTTTAATGACAACAATCAATGTCTAAATTCGTATTTTAGCTTCAATGTTTAAATACCAATGTAAGTGAATGTTTTCAATTTATTGGTGTATGAAACTATGTTCTTCTAGAGATTATTTTAAATCATTAACTATTGTTGTTTGGTACGTTTTATTGTTAAAAATATAGATCCGCCCCTAAAGATGCCAAGGAAAGTTGGCGAAACGTTGGGCCGTAAGGTGAAATAACTCGTTTTATTTGCATTCAACCCATTTAGATCGAACGAGCTTAAAAATACACAAAAAAGTTTACAAATCGATCGGAACCCAATATAAAAATATATTTTTTTTTGTTACCTTAATCCGAAGGAACATAACTGGCGCCAGAGCCAAAAGTCGCGTAAAAATCCTGAAAGGAACAAGTAACGATTCGCGTCGAGCAAAAGGAAAAAGTCCTATAAAAATAAGGACTCGCGGTAGTGATACTCGCGACTATAGTAACGGCCCCCAGTAGTGCACCACGAACCGGTGGTACCATGTACCAGCCCGAGCTATAAGAAAACACAAAATATCGAAGTGTCAGTGATAGTGATTGATTTAGTGAAAATTAAATACCTCCATAAAATCAGTGGAGCAAAGGCTATGAAATATTTTTACAATAGCACTGGCAGTGAACTGCCAACCGCAAAGTTAACATGTCCAGAGCGGTATAAAAGAAGTAGAATAAAACCCGAGCGCAAAACAGCAACATATTTTGGATTGCTAACATTTTTCGCAACAACAACAACATTTTCATACTTTACGATAGCACCTCTGGTGAACTGCCAAACGCAAAGCTAACATATCCAGAGCGGCATAAAAGAAGTAGAATAAAATCCTTGCGCAAAACAGCAACACATTTTGGATTGCTAACATTTTTCGCAACAACAACGGATATGTACCAATCAAGAGGGGAGAATTAAAGACGATTAACCATTACGACAAGGTACTACATTTTATCAACTTAACCACATACGAAAACACGATGTTACGTATTACGGACAACATAAAAATTCTAAAGACAACTTCCTTTGAAGACACGCAAGTTTTGGAGTCCATCAACGAAAATTTTCTCCTACTAAGAGCAAAAATAGATAGGTTGCGCCCACACACAAAAACCAAACGAGGACTAATTAACGTACTGGGTAAAGGCTTGAAATTCATAGCAGGTTCTATGGACAGTGACGACGAACGAAAAATCAAAAACCCACTAGATCAGCTACACAATAATGAACGGACAATCACGGACAATGCAATCAACTTAACGCGATTTAACAATTACTTGACACAACAGGTAGACAATATTACAACCCATATAAATAGGCAACAAGCTCTTATAAGCGACTACATAGGTACATTTCGACATTCCACGTTAAACAAAATACAAACATTAGAAGACGAAGTTCAGTTCATCGAACATACGTACAGGATTAACAATGACATAACACTCTCCAGAAATCACATAAACGATATAGAACAGATCATATTTTCTAGTAAACTAGGTATAGTCCCTACTGACATAGTGACTCAAACTGAACTGGATCTAATCAAGGACTACGACAGTTATAGGAATATTAAGGTCGCCGTCATTTTTCAAGAGAATATTATTATACTCATCCCACAATTTTCCACAAACATCCTATCCAAAATAAGATTCGAACCCCTTCCCAACGCATCAAACAAGTCAATTGTACTAAACGAGTATGAAGTACTCGTAGATGATAAAAATTTTATATACAGTCCAGATGTAAAAAATAACCTTGAGAAAAATTTAATCAAGAAAACTGACGAATGTATTATTAACATTTTAGAATTCAGGGAAGCTCAATGTAAATTGAAATATTTAACGAAACCCGCAGTTGTAGAAATTGAACCAGGAATATTAATATTAAAACACTTTAATGGAAATATATCTCACGATTGCAATAAATTAAAATTTATGCAGAAAGGCACATTCCTAATAAAATTTGAAAACTGTAACATTGTAATATACAACATAACCTACAGCAATGTAAACCTAAGAAGTTACGATACATTTGTTCTACCGAACCTAATAACTAATATCAAAGATAGTAGCGAAACAAATCTAAATGTAAAACTTGAGACTTTATATGTAAGACATCTAGAGCATAAGAGCGACATTCGGTTGCTAGTAAAAGATAATATAACAAAACAAGTAATTATCATAAGTACTAATATAATAATTATTACCATTATCGTTATGGTCACTCTAATTTTGTACAATAAAAATAAAAAAAGTTCCACGTAACTACGGAACGTGTAGCAGACGTACCTAAAAACCCATATTTACAAGTTACTATATGATTTTTTCTTTGTAAAATTTGTGCCGATTGAGGGCAATCGACTTAAGAAGGGAAGAGTTAACACGAGCTTTGTTAATTTTCACCCAACAATAGCTGACTTGACACTTGTACCGATTTTTGACTAAAGTCAATAATCGCCGCATCAATAATAGCTGAAACTAGTAGATTTAACACATGCACCGATTTTGACCAAAGTCAATAATCGTCGCATCAACAGTAATAGCCAAAATCTAGTAAACAGGAAATGATTGCAAAGCACTTTAACTATTGCGTCTGCTACATGAAATAAAAAACATTCTTAAGTAAACAAATTAATATTAAGCATTTTTGTTAAGTGAGCAATTTATAACTATAAAAACCAACTACTTGTAATCACTATTTTAAGTTTATACTTGACTTAAATAAATGCGGACATGCTGTCCTACTAAAAATATATATTTTTTGTTACCTTAATCCGAAGGAACATAACATATATAATCCGTTGATGATATTACATTCAACAGATATCGTGTTTATTTTTGTTATATCCACTGGATTGTCGGAGTAATGAACAATCTGCGGCTTCAGTACTCTTTTACTGAATCCTAGTAATGGACCAATTGAGCATTCTTTATCAAAATTTACTTCTTCCTTAAAGCTCATAATTTCAGTTCGAAATGTATTAGGGTTAGCGCTTATATCAATATAACCTTGATTTGAAGGGTTATATATGTTAGTAATTGTCTCAACTATATCATCCATTTCACACGTTCCAACAGGTATCTCAATAACATTCGATCCAATGTTAAACAAATTTTTTTCTTTGTCCACATTTGGAATTGTATGATTGAGTCAAAACTGATTAACCCACAGACAAAATCTTGTTTGAGTTCTATGGGAGGGAAATAATTTGCAACCAGTATAGATGAATTACCACTTTTTGTTAAATCGACATGTTGATAAGCTATCATTAAATACTTAACTGAAATAATTATTAAAACACTTTTCTATTTATTTGTTTATCGGACAGGTTGTTCTGGGCTTGATCCCAAAACCCGACGTCCACGTAACTTTTATAAATCTTTTGTGGCTCCTTGCTGTTCACGCCCAAGGGCGTCCCGTAGTCTACGTCTAAGCGCCCCCCCCCCCCCCACTACCTTCCAGCAGCCCCGCTGCTCAGCAAGCCACAACAAGTACCCGCTGCTGCTCGCGCCCCACGGCGCCAACAACTTAAACAGCTGCTACCACTCATAACTACAATCTTCGTAGTAGAGTCGGAAGCAATGCTGAGCAACAGCCCCTGCCCCCGTCTTCCCCCCCCCCTCTTTTCCGGCAGCAATCGTGTAGGTCAGGGAAACAGACTCTTAGTCCCTACCTCCGTTTGCACCGTTTGCCAGCACAGAATATATATGTTTGCGACATCCGCCCAATGCAGTTCCTGCCTTGGGTGGTGCCACTTTCCTAGATGTTCTGGTCTCCGCGATGGCAACCGCCCGACGGGTTTCATCGCGCCATGTTGCCAGGTCGCATACCCAAATACACCGGGTACCCCAATGCTTACCCAAGGACGTCCAGTCCCAGGGCCACAACAGCAGTTGCGTCCTAGCCTTTCACAACCCAGGCGTAGTCATCCGTCACTTACTCCTACAGTGACGACGTCTCCCCCGTTGCACTTCAGAATTCTGCAGTTGAACTCTAATGAATTAACTGGAAAGATCACGGAGATAGTCAATTTCACGAAGCGGCACAACATCCGCATTGCTGCGATTTAAGAGACTAAACTCACAGCAAGATCTGCTCTGCAGACCTGTTCTGGATATACTGTCTACAGAAAAGATCGCGAGAGCGGAAATGGAGGCGGCCTCGCGTTTATCATACACCTCATTGACTAAATTTTTATAGATATCAATCCGTTTATAAGTTCCCCGAAAACTAAATTCTTTCCACATCATTCCTTTTAATGTTCTATTGAATCGCTCTATTATAGATGCTTTTAATGATGAAAATGTTGAATAATCATTTATATTTTTTGTTTGTAATAATCTCTTAAAGATAGTATTGTAAAATTCCTTTCCATCATCTGTTTGCAGGTTTTTCGGTATTCGGTAACTTGAATATTAAGATTTCATTGCATTTGTGACATTTTCTTTAGTTCAATAAATCTCTACCCCTTATGAACGAGTGTGGATCATAATTGAATAATTTCCTGATAATATGTAGATATTTATACGATTTTGTCCCCTTAATTTGACTATCTAGGTTATAGTTACGCTTGTGAGCATTTGTATGTAATAAAATCTGTCGATAGGTGTGCAAATCACCCTTTTTATAATGTTGTGGTTTTCTATGAAATATTAATTCGAACACACCTGGTGTCATATTCCATTTATCTCTACCAATCTGTAAAACATTTTTAGAACTAATTTTTAATGGTTTGAGTCCAAATCGCCATTGTCCATGTGAATCTCTATTCAGACCATAACATTGTATCAAGCATTTTAATATTTTTAAGCAATTTTATATTGTGTAATAGTAAATTTTTTGAGTAAGCTTAAGGTTTATAATCTTCATTTAGTTGATTTTTACTCTGACGTTTGACAGATTTATGGCTTTCCCACATATCAGGATCTTCTTCGATTCTTCTCAAAATATCATGTTCAGTTAGAGTAGTATTATCATTTAAAGTTCAGCTTGATTTTGACTTTCTACAGCCTTGTTTAGTAATTGTTCATCATTTGGTTTATTTTTTATTGTGTAATAGTAAATTGGGGGGTGAGTAAGCTTAACCCGTTTATAATCTTCATTTAGTTGATTTTTACTCTGACGTTTTACAGGTTTATGTCTTTCCCATATATCAGGATCTTCTTCGATTCTTCTCAAAATGTCATGTTCAGTTAGAGTAGTATTATCATTTAAAGTTTCAGCTTGATTTTGACTTTCTACAGGTGTATGTCTTTCCCGCATATTAGGATCTTCTTCGATTCTTCTCAAAATATCATGTTCAGTTAGAGAAGTATTATCATTTAAAGTTTCAGCTTGATTTTGACTTTCTAGAGCCTTGTTTAGTAATTTTTCATCATTTAGTTTACCGGGAATATGCTGGGCTGGTCGTTCACAATTATTCATATAATTTATTTATTCATTAACACCAATAACATTATCTAATTTTTGGCTTTTATCAAAACATTGCTCATTAATGATATCACCAGATTCTCGCTTTTCAGGTTTTTTATTAATATTTGATTTAGTTTTCATTACGTTGCTTTGTACTGCTCTTTTTATTAATTCATCATAATGAGGTTTACTTGGAATATACGAGGCTGGCTTTTCACAGTCATTCATAAAATTTATTTTTTGTGTAACGCTAACAAAATTTTCTGGTTTTTGTTTTTTATTAAAACATTTCCTATTAATAATATCAATAGGCTTTCGCTTCTTTCTTGTAGGTTTCTTCATCGCCTGCCTCTCAACATTTTCTTTCCGAGAACTATCTGCAGAATATTCTAAATCTGCATCGTTCGAATAAATGTTTGTTCAAGATCATTATCATTCACATAATTTTCACCGGTTGGCAATGTATCAACTTCCATGTCTTAGAGTTTTTCAAATTATCAACTAATTCATTTAATGGTTTCGAAATGGGTTGAAATGTATCGTCCAACAAGTTGATTCTATCCAATTCTCCCAATTTCATTCTTTTAAGTTTTTCTTTTAATACTTTCCTGGTCTTAACAAGATTTGCTAATACAGTCATATGATTATTTGACATGATTTTGGTAAACCTGTTACCTATCAGCTGAGTATCTGATAAGAATTTGGTGTGGTATATATCTTTTATAGATGTTTTATAGTTGTATAAAATTATCGAAACCCTTTCGATATCGACCTTTATTTATAGGATCATCTTTACTTATAACAACAAACCCGTATTCATTTCTCCAAGACTATACATATTTTGAAAAATGTTTTGTATTAAATATCTCCGATAACATGATAATTATAGATATGCTTAAGATTCATTTCATCTTGCTTGAACACAATAATCATGTTTGCATTATCGCGAATTAAGTGTTTAGGAATTTTTGTATAAGTTTGACATAAATAGAAAGAATCAATGTTCTTATGACGACCCATATAAAAATAATATCGTATTGTACTTTGTTTTCCACATATTACATCATCGAATATAAAAATTGAGTCTGGTTTAGCTTCAGCGGGTTTGATAGCATCAACATTTTCACTAAATGTATAAAGATGTATTCCTTTTATCGGCTCAATAAGCGTTTTTAGATAGATATATTTTGGTTAATATAATGATTTTGAATAAAAAAAAAAATAAATGTAAGGCGCGATAACCTCCGAAGAGATCTAAGGCCGAGCTTCTCTTCCAATTTGCGTCGTGCTCCTCTTGATTTTCCCTACAAATTGGTCGGACGGGACCTACATGTTTTATGCCGACTCCGAACGGCATCTGCAAGGCAGATGAGTTTTCACTGAGAGCTTTTCATGGCAGAAATACACCCGGAGCGCTTGCCAAACACTGCCGAGGGGCGACCCCGCTTAGAAAAATTTTCTTCTAATTGAAAAACCTTATTTCTAAAATTTTGATGTTGCTTTGCCCGGGGTGCGAACCCAGGGCATACGGTGTGATAGGCGGAGCACGCTACCATCACACCACGGTGGCCGTGGTGATTTTGAATAAATGTATATATTTCGGAAATTAAGCCCGTGTGGGCTTTCAATTAAACTGAGCATAACATTAGTTTTTCCACAATTTGACGGTCCCACAATCAGCGCTCGTGTGGAATTTGGTAAAAGAGGACTATATCTGGTAACATTTTTAACATTTATACAATTTTCGGCATTATTAACCTTAAGTTGAAGACGTTGTTTAACAACTTTCATTTTGTTTACTAGATTTATAGCAATATAAACCATCGCTTTTATAATAAAATCACCCACACTAACTCTCATTATTATTAAGAAGAAGAAGAAAAAAACACTTAATGGGACGATTACGTAAAAAGGCTGGCCAGGGTTTTGTAAATAGTTTGATTAATTCTTTACCTATTGAGCTTCATTTACCTGGATATCAATTTTGTGGTCCTGGAACGAAACTCCGACAACGGATAGAAAGAGGAGATAAGGGTATAAATCCTTTAGATGAAGCCTGTAGAGAACATGATATTGCATATTCCCAATCGAATGATATAAATAACAGACACCAAACTGATAAAGTTTTATCTGAGAAAGCCTGGCAACGTGTAACATCTAAGGATAGTGATTTCAAAGAACTAGCAAACACTTTGTTCGTTACAAATGCAATGAAAGCAAAACTCAAATTGGGAATGGATTTAAAAAATAAGAAAAGAAATACATCTAAATGTAAAAAACGGAAAAAGATGAAAACTCGTAAAGTATCATTTAATAAAAATTTTTTGATGGCAGTTAAAAAAGGTATCAACATACTTAACAAAAAGAAGCCGCAGTCATTTAATGAGGCCTATAACATTTCTAAGAATGCTATAGATTCTAGCTTTAAAAATAAAGGAATTAATATACCGAGAATAATTCCAGTCCCAAAAATTGGTGGAATTTTACCACTACTTCCAATTTTAACAGCGTTGGGTGCACTTGGTGGTATAGCATCTGGTGGATCAGCTATAGCAAAAGTTTTGGATAATATCAGGAATGGAAAGGAGCAATTTGCTGAGGCTAGCCGTCATAATAGATATATGGAATCAATCGCTATGGGGAAGGGTTTATTCCTCAAACCGTATAGAAGGGGATATGTTTTATTTTTACTACCCTATCCAAAAACGAATAAAAAGCCTACCCAAAAGACCGTTAACATACATAGATTTAATTAAATATTGCAAACATCTTAAACATTTCAGAGGAATTTTTATGCGAAATTCCTTACCGAATAAACCGAATGCTCGAGAATGTGGAATTCTTAATTTAGACGATGCTGATGGTCCTGGAACTCATTCATACTATAAAAACAAAAATTATAAAGAATATTTTGATAGTTTTGGAAATTTGCAGCCACCGATTGAACTGATTAATTATCTGAAGCCACAAATACATTACAAGTATGACCAGAAACAAAAATACAACACAGTAATATGTAGTCAATTATGCTTAAAATGTTTATTTATTAAAAATAAATTATATGAAATATAAAATATAAATTGTTTATTTTATTCTTAAATATGTTAGAGTAAAGTAATATTAAATATAATAATTCAAAATTTTTTTTATTCTGTATGAAATTCAAATAATGGTGAATGTTTAGGCCAGCAGGCTAACCCCAAAGGAAAATTAAGGGCCGGCCACCCTAATGCAATTTAATACAAAACCGCTTATTTGTTACGGCCGTTAGCACTTATACTAAAAGAAAAAGTGACGTTTCGTTAAGTTACCCCGCCAAAGGCCTGTTAGCTTTGGGGGTAAACGGAATGCGTGGAAAGGAAACTCTTTCACTTGGATTAAAACCGCAGCAGTTTACGCACGCTCGAACGTCTTGAAGCCGCAAGTTTAAGCCACATCAAACGTCACACCGCCAGAAAGTAGAGTTCCTGAATATATTAAAGGTAACATTGTAGCAATTGCATGCTTGCTCCTTTAAACTCTCTCTCTGTTAATTTCCACTGCATATTTTATGACATAAAGTCTATTGCAATTTTAATATTAATCACTGCCTTTCCTTCCTAACCTCCATCGAGAGAAACTAGTCTGGAATCCGCCAGCCCAAGTTTTCATGGTCCTTCGAGCCGGATAGGGGAAGGAAGCCTAGAGGAAATACAGTCCACTAACAAAAACCATAATATTCATCACGTTTTTAATCGTTGAGTACACAGCCATTCCGGACAACCACGGAATTTGTACAGCGTCAAAGTTCACAGTTCATCACTGAAGAATTTCATCAAATCACTATTCAAACCGTTTGGTTAAAAGGTATGTGCTCAAATTAAAAGTGACACAAATAAAAAAGTGCTTAAGTTTTTTCATTTAAATCACATGCGGTGATAAAAGATTTGCTAAAAAAGTGACACAAGCGAAAAGTGTAAAATTTTTTTTTCTTTTCATATAAATCACATGCGGTGATTAAAAATTACTGAATAAACAGTGCTATTACAAAGCCTTTTGTCTATTCGATACTCTCCCCCACCAGTGGTAAGAGGTATTGGACACAGCCTAAGGCTAGCAGTCAGTGGCATAAAATCTTAGTAACTTTCCTTAAAACGTTCCACTGCACTGCACTTTCGGTTCTTGCAACCATCGCGTTTATAAATCATTAAACAAATTTTGAGCTTAATCGTGACAAAAGGTGCTTGTCCAACTTCTATGACACCAATTCGGTCGTTCTTAGAATATTGAAAAACTCGCTAACACAGTGCTTTCTGCTCGTTAAAAATTTAAACGCGCAAACACAAACGCTCATATTGCAATAGACCATTTATTGGCTCTAGCTACACGCGTTAATTGTGGCAAGCAAACTTTTCTTTGGACACTTAGCACCAGCAATATTAATTTTAGCGGAGGAGACATAACCTCACATATTATATTGCACACCGGTCACACATACAGGCTCACTGGGTTTTCCTTTTAAATACAATATCTTCTTTTTCTTTAAAATCAATATAAATTGGGTTCGGGTCGTTTAATCCTTACATTTATATTCGATTTTTTGTTCACTGTATTTTTATATCACATATTTATCATACTTATATCACATACACGTATATAAATATTTTTCATAAAATCTGGTATTCAGTGGCGAAGAGCTGAAAATAACACTTTCTTGCATATACATATATATATATTTGGTTATAATAAATTAAAAAAAAATCATAAAGAGGTGATTCCTAAATTTTTCTTTTGCGTAACATTTTTTTTGAGTGGTGGTTAGGTTATTGAAACCCTTCCCTTTGCTTCTGAGCATCAAAGTTAAATTTTCTAATTAGGCCCTGCATAAAAGCTATTCCCTGTTAAATATCAAACGATATGGAGAAATTCATTAAAGCAGCTGATGAGGTGGCACAGTTTGAGGCTGAGTTCAACAACAGACCTCAAGCTGAACACACAAAATATACTCTAGCCATTCACCAAGAAGAGTTAAAAAATAATTGGAGAAAGGCAAAGCTAGCTTATGAGGATCTCTTGTACTCTGAACCGGCAGAGAAAAAGGTGTTAGCGCAGGCCAAACCGAAATACCAGGCGACGTATTCCGTATATGTACGCGGCAGTTCAACCATGGCTGAATTAATAGCAAAACTAAATAAACGCGATAAGGAGGGAGAAGATACACCTGACCCAGAACACAGCATGCGACTACCTCCGTGCGATACGGATGTATTCAAAGGTGACTACCTCTCCTGGCCAACGTTCCGTGACATGTTCACGGCAATATACATACGAAATAAGCGCCTAACCCCAGTTGAGAAGTTATTTCACCTCAACCAAAAAACGCAGGGTGAGGCAAGGGATATAGTTAAAAAATTCCCCCTTACAAACGATGGGTTTGACACAGCGTGGAAGAATTTAGGGGAAAGATATGAGAATAAACGAATTCTCGTCAATACCCAATTAAAAATATTATTCAATCTTGAAAGCGTACAAAATGTGAGTGTGGCACCGCGATTAAAACACTTCAGCGGGAAATAAATAACTTCATCTCAGCTCTAAAAGCTCATCAAATTGAGATAGGCAATTGGGATGCGATATTCACATATCTATGCTCCACCAAACTACCCGAAAGCACGCTAGCTTTATGGGAACAGACCATAGAGAATAAAACTGAAATATCAAAATGGGAAGATATGGATAAATTTTTATCGAATAGGTTCCAGACCTTGGAAACAGTCTCGGGATTAACAGGTAGCAAAAGTAGCAAAGCTCCCAAACAACCACCACCCAAACATAATAATGATTCGTCTCAAAAGAAAGTAGGCGCCTACCAAGCAAATGTAGCTAGAAACACCTGCAGATGCTGTAAGAAAAATAACCACAAGCTGTCACAATGCCAAAGCTTCCAACGGTTCTCTGTCGTAGACAGAGTGGCGTTTATAAAAGACAGTAGGGGGTGTCTGAATTGCCTCTCAGCGAAACACACAGTAGCCAAATGTACGTGCTCCTTTAATTGTAGCATTTGCCATCTCAAGCATCATACACTCCTGCATATTCAACAAAATGCGGGCACGGGTGCAAGACCAACCACAACCCAACAAACACAGTTAGATCAAAGACCATCTACCTCGGCACAGGTTCAGGCCCAACGTCAGTTTGCCACGGCAAATAATCAACCAACCAACTTCAATTCCTGTTTCGCGAATATAAGCAAGGGGGTTCTATTAGGTACCGCGCAAGTCAATATTTTTTGTAACAATAAACACTTTTCGGCCCGCGCCCTAATATACTCCGGATCAGAGTGCTCGTTCATTTCGGAGCGACTTAAGGGAAGGATAAATTTGCCCAGTCGGAAGCTAAATGCACAAGTGTCAGGGATAAACAACACGGTGTCAGCCCAAGTGAAACAGGCATGCTTCATTCAGTTGCGGTCATCAATAAACCCGAATGTACGCATACACACTACGGCATTGGTTTTAGCCCGGCTTACTGGCAATCTGCCAACCTGTCAAATTGACCCCATGACACACCAAGTTTTCCCGGACTTGGTGCTAGCAGATCGCAGGTTCTTTGTAAATGAACAAGTATATCTTATTTTTGGTGGGGATATTTACGCGGAAATAATGCTGGGCGGTATACGGAAAAATGTTTTAGGCACCCTCCTTGCGCAGGAAACAGTATTTGGCTGGATATTAACTGGCCAAACGGAAGCGGCCAGCCCAGCCGGCAGGTGTGTGTCATTTTTTATGAGGTATCACTGGATAAACAAATAGCGTCATTTTGGGAGCTGGAAGGTATTCCCAAAAACCATATTTATACCAAAGACGAAAATTACTGCGAGGAGTTGTATCAAAAAACTACCAAAAGAAATGAGGATGGCAAATATATCGTGTCGTTGCCTTTTAAGCAGGATTTTAAAAAGGGTATCTCATTAGGACCGTCGCTAAAGAGTGCGTGCTCACAATTTTTCAGAAATGAAAGCCGGTTAGCAAAAAATCCCGAATTGCAGACAGAATATAACCGAGTCGTATCAGAATATGAAACGTTAGCTCATATGGCACGAGTAGAAGAGCATGTTCCGGCAGATACATGCGATACCTATTTTTTACCCCATCATGCAGTAATTAAGGAAGAAAGCACCACCACTAAAGTGAGAGTTGTTTTTAACGCCTCCTGTCCCACTGCTAATGGAATAAGTTTAAATGATGTCCTTCATTCAGGCCCAGTCCTTCAGAGTGATTTAACAATTCTCATACTCCGTTGGAGATTGTTCCGATACGTATTCAACAGTGACATCGAAAAGATGTACCGGCAGATATTGCTAGAGCCCAGGGACACCAGGTATCAACGCATCGTCTTCAGGTCATCCACCAGCGAACCCATCAGCATATACGAATTGAAAACGATGACCTTCGGAGTAAACTGCGCGCCCTACCTGGCCATAAGGACCCTTCTGCAACTAGCAGATGACGTAGAGGAAACCTATCCCATCGCATCGGACATCCTACGACAGTTTATGTATGTCGACGACGTTTTAGCGGGCGGACACACCATTGCCACCGCCACCAAGCCACGGGACGAAATCCAAGCGGCATTACAATCAGCCGGTTTTTCCCTCAGGAAGTGGACTTCAAATTGCGATCAACTACTGGAAGGTATTCCAAGATCGCACTTATTAAATGAAAACTTTTAAAACTTTGAGGATGCTATAATGGTTAAAGCCTTAGTGATCAGGTGGAATGCCCACTCTGACTATTTCTATTTTTCTACGAAACCCATAGACAACCAAGTCGTGTTCACAAAGAGAACAATATTGTCTGCTATAGCAAAATTATTTGATCCACTAGGTTGGCTATGGCCATTTATTATTACCTCGAAAATCATTATGCAAGGTATTTGGCTGGAAGGCACGGGCTGGGACGAAGCCGTATCTCCCACGATATTAGATAGATGGCATGATTTTTTAGAAAGCTACATACATATTGAAAGCATTCGTATACCACGTTGGGTACAGTTTTCCCCGGTAGCGAGCAGCGAACTACATGGCTTCTGCGATGCTTCCGAGAAAGCATACGCAGCCGCAATATACCTGAGGGTACAAGTTGATAATCATGTGTTCGTAAATCTGCTCTACGCAAAAACCCGTGTAGCCCCGGTGAAGACTATATCTCTGCCCGCCTTGAACTATGTGGTGCGGTCCTGCTAGCAGAAATAGTACAGTCAGTCGCGAAAAATCTTAATTTTAACAACCCTACAACCTATCTATGGACGGATTCGACAATCGTCCTTACATGGATTCGCAAGCCGCCATGCTCGTGGTCCACTTTCGTTGCCCATAGGGTGACAAAAATAATCGAAAACTGGCTTCATGTCGACTCGGCATCAAACCCGGCAGATCTCGCAAGTAGAGGTATACCCGCTGAAGATCTTATCAGCAAAGCCCTGTGGTGAGAGGGCCCTTCTTGGCTTCATGAAGATAGTTCAAATTGGCCTACCCAAGAAACAGAATATACCCCCACGTCAGAAGAAAAGCGGGTCCAGGTACACTCATCAATAGTAGATACAGACTCTGATATCCTCACAAGATTTTCTGACCTCTCGAGAGCTTTGAAAGTACTATCCTACGTCTGGAGATTCTTTCAAAGAACTAACCCAAAAACAAGAGCCTCATTTCAATCGAAGTCTTGCTCAATTTCGTCGAGCGAAATAAAAGCAACGACCCAACGTCTGACTATTATCTATCGAAAGAGGCATTATGGGGAGGAGTGTTCAGCATTGAAATCTCAAGAACTTATAGGAGCAAAGAGCTAGGTACTACCACTGAACCCATTCTTAGATGAAAAGGGGGTCATGAGGGCAGGCTGACGCCTTGGAGCTTCCGAAGATATCCCGTACAATGAGCGACACCCAGTCATTTTGCCGTATAATTGCCAGTTGTCACGTATTATTGTAAAGTTTACCCATTGGATCTCACTCCATGGGGAAAACCAACTTAAGCTACGCCTCATCCGTACGCAATATTGGATACCACGGGTCAAGAACATGATAAATCCACAATTGCAAGGAATGCACGATTTACCGAAAACGTTTTCAAACCCAGCTAATGGGAATTTTACCCAAGGAGAGAACTACGTACTCACGGGCATTCACAAACACAGGAGTTGATTTTGCGGGACCCTTCGATATAAAGAACTTTCGAGGGCGAGGTTGTAGAGTGTCGAAGAGGTATGTGTGCTTGTTCGTTTGCTTTGCAACGAAAGCGATTCACCTGGAACCCACCTCCGACCTCAGCACCCAATCATTTTTAGCAGCATTTGCGAGGTTCGTATCGCGAAGAGGCTGCCCTAGTAAGATGTTTTCCGACAATGGCACGAATTTTGTCGGGGCTTCTAGAGCACTTAAAGCGGAAATGAGGGTTTTCCTACAAAATGCCCGCGATAACGCCCTATCCAAATACTCCCATCAATCCTTATCGTGGCACTTCATTCCCGCATCAGCTCCTCACATGGGGGGACTGTGGGAGGCGGGAGTGAAAAGTTTTAAAAGCCACTTCACAAAAATCGCTTCAAGTTGCAAATTCACCTTTGAGGAGTTTGCGACTTTGCTATGCAGGATCGAAGTCTGCCTCAACTCCCGACCATTGAGCCCTGCGTCAAACAATGCATCAGACCTGGAGCCACTAACCCCAGGTCACTTTCTGGTAGGAGGGCATCTCTTATCTCCACCAGAAACTAATGCCAGCGAAAACTCTGCCTCAATCATAAATCGATGGCAAAAGTTAAAATCCCTACATCACTCCTTCTGCAAGAGGTGGAAATCCGAATACCTCTCTGAACTGCAGAAAAGAAACAAATGGAGATTTCCCAAAACAAACCTAAATATCGGGGACTTGGTCGTAATAAAGGAAGATAATTTGTCTCCAAATGAATGGAGACTCGACGGGTGGTCAAATTACACCCAGGACCTGACGATCGCGTCAGAGTGGTCGATATCATGACGATGAAAGGCCAGATATCTCGACCCTTGGTAAAACTCATCATCTTGCCCTACAATCGCGATGAGGAAGAAGAATCTGCGGCATCCAATTAAAAATCATTTCTATTGTCTTCCACTTCACGAAATACTAAACTAATGAGTCTACGTCGTGAGCCGCCCAACTTATAAATCTAGTGGAATTTCATCCAGTGAACTGACAACCTCATCGAAAATAGATGGAGAAAAAGCACTTTGCGATAGCATCAAGTTTGCCTTGAATGCATGTTCAAATATTAAAAAAAAAGGAGAAAAACAACTGTCGGCTTTTACGCACCCCTTCACCTTTCAATGGTGATTGCAGCTTTAATTGATTCTGCAACACTAACCTTTCAAGGCATGTGAAAGTCTCAATACGGTTCACTACATAGGGCGATGCAAGTTTGGCCAACACTTTGTCAATAATACGTTCAACAATGTGCGTATGCTTCTTACACAGATCGGCAAGGGTGATAATTATTGTATTACAATGGTGGACGATCAACATTTTTCAAAATTGAACCATACAGCGTACAACTGGTACTTGCCGACATAGCATCACGAAGAAAATCCCCAACAGCAAGACCAGGCTCTACGCCATCAAATTCCACAAGGCCAATCTGTTCAGCTACATTTAAAACCCCCAAATACTGTATGGCCCACGTCAAAATTATTTCAATCAACGTTTGCCAGAAAATTTGAAAGGATTTTTTGTGCTATATATTTCAGCTTACGTGTTATTTTCAATAAAAATGTATTTATAAAATATATTCACACGCGTTATATCCATTATTAATCCATCGTTATAGGAAATAAAGTCTGTGTATTCTTGAGTACTTTGGAAACGTGGAAAAATCTATGCGCGGCAGCAATTCAACAGGATTATACGATCGGGTCATGGAAAAGGAGGAAGCTGCGTGAGTGCAATACCAGCAAGGTGATTACAAGACACCCAAAAATACATCCATGTTAATTGATAGAGAACGTTTAATAGATAAAATTAATATGTTAACAACTCGACCAGATAATCAAACGTGCACAAAGCTACCTACAATCAAAGACTTCGGTATTATTAAACCAATAAGCCGCGGCGCATTTGGAAGAGTTTCTGGGCTATAAAAACGATGATCCTAATAAATTATACGCAATCAAAGTGATGCGTAAATCCGATAAGATAAATAAGAATATGGTATCACAAGTTATTTCAGAGCGTAATGCTTTAGCATTGGCACGTAGCCCATTTTGTGTCGGCCTATTTTACTCGCTGCAATCAATCTCCTATATCTGTTTAGTAATGGATTATATGGTGGGCGGTGGTCTCAAATCATTACTTACCATGAATGGCTACTTTGACGAATCAGTTGCGCGTTTCTATGTAGCAGAAGTTGCATTAGCATTGCAATATTTACATGAGCATGGAATTGTGCATCGTGATATAAAGCCAGATAATATGCTGTTATCGGAGACTGGTCATGTAAAGTTGACTGATTTTGGTTTGAGCAAAATTGAGAATAGGAAAGATTTGGAAATTTCCGATCTGATAAACACTTCGCCTACACTAATACACGTACACCTGGTCAGTTGCTTTAATTAACGTCGCACTCGTCTTTTGGCTCGAAGAAGAAAATAGAATGTGGCACAGGCACTCCTAATTTGATGAATGAACGGAATGTAAGAACTGAATCATCAGATAGTGAAGCAGATACATCAATGACTTAACTCACCCTACAGTCCAGGTTGAGCAACAATTGAAGTATTTTTTAAAATGTAGTTCTTTCAATCGCACGCTGTTGTTGGTTTGTGGGTGACGATAACGTGACGGGAGACGTTGACGATTGCTTTACAACAATATGTTGGCCATGTTTTTGTTGCAATGTTGCGAATGTGTGAGGTGACATTTTTATAAGCGTCGATCCACTGGCCGCAGTTATTATTGACGAAACAGCGCCAACAGATGTTTGCGCATTGCTTGCATTTATTATTGATATGTTTTCTGCGTATTGTTTTGTTGTGTTGGTGAGCGCACTGCTGTCACCACCCCGCCACCACCACCGCTACCGCTACTTGCCACGACACGATGCCCAATTACGTGAACGGGCTTTTTATTAGAGCTAGCAATGCCACCACCACTTGTTGATGTAGATGGTAAAATTGACCTTACACTGCCGCTCCCAATGCTTGGTACAAGTCGTATTATATTGTCAGCAAGTGTTTGTTTTGGTTGTTGTTGTGGCGATTGTTCTTGCTGTGTTCCATTATCTACATTCGTAATAAATTGTGTGCTATCCGTATAAATAGCTGTTGTGGCATCAACATTGTTGACTAAAACATCTTGACACTCAATACCAGTTCCTGATTTTGTTAAAGAGTTAGCCATACTTATTGGTATCAAAAACTATCCGATTGCTGTTGCTTATGCGTTTGTTGCATATTTCATGCGGCGTTAGATTGTTTGAGAAGTTGTGGGGAGGACGGTGCTTTATTTTTAGTAGCTGCAGTTATGTTAGACTGTCCTCTTATTTGACTGACTACAATTGGTTTATTAATAGATACTTTTTTGCCACCAAGTGTAGCGCTCAATCGAGAAGGAGAAGATTGTTGTGATGCAGCAATCGTACCTGTTCCTGGCGATGAAGATTTTGATGATGTTATAACTGTTGCATTTGATACATGTACGGTTTGCAGACCACTTGGCGTGGCTATAATAATAGGTGTAGAGCTACTACCGACTCCTGTGTTTAATGTTTTACTTGGATACACGATTAAATTTATTTGTTTGCTTTATTCTCTTCAACAACCAATTCATTTGCTGTAGCTACATCCTTCGTGAGGGTGAATGAAGCTGAACGCCCAAGTGACAGCAAAATTTCTGGTGTCTCACCATTCCTTTCAGCTGACGAAATTAATATATCTGCAACGCACACATGCAACGCAACCAATACACAACTCACCGATAGCACTTCCTCCTATCATAAATGTACATCAACAGAATTAAGTAAAAATGATGGAAGTGCGAATACAATTGCAGCCAATAACACGCGTCACGTTGGCTTTGCAGATATAAGTATTGGCATGAAAGTTGCAAATGACTATGCTGCTGTTTCTAAAGTGAACTGTAATGGCTGCAAGCTTGATTATAAAAAGCAAAATAAGTTTTTAGCTAAAGGCGAACCATATGAGCAGGAAGAAACTTCATTTGATTTTAACATGGTTCGGAAACGTACCATTGACGAGATACAGCGTTTACGCACTTCAAATGTCTAGAAGACTCTGGTGTATCGAGTAGGAAAAGTGACTGTTAGCAGATTAATACAACTAGAAGTTTTATGAATAAGGCTGAAAATATGTGTGTTTCTAAAACTGATACACGCTGTTCAGATTAGGCACGCAGTTACAACGTCAATATGAGCAATGAAACCAATAGCATGCGCATTTCGCGACTTATCGAACAATTTTAAACGACCATTTGATTGTATTTGACCTGAAAATATAAGAAAGAAATCATAGTAAAAGGAAACCACAACTAAATTTACAATACTTACCGCTCTGCTACCTTACAACCTCGTGGATTTTTTCATAATGACATTTCTCATTCAGGAAATGCTTTTAATAACTAATCAACAGTGATGCCAACACCCATGGCCGCAATTAATTGGCACTTGACTCACCCTGCACCATTTTAGGCCAAAAAGCCAAATGTACCAAATATTCTGATAGATCGTTAATAGCAAATAAGACGTTGCTATTCAATGAAATACCAATTCAGAACTTAGACCAACTCGTTACGAATGATTGTATGAGGTGAAAAATTAGTACAAGGGAAGGGGTAATAACCGATCTAACCACCAGTGTAATAATGTCCACACATTAATCCAGCAAAGTTTTGCACCTTGTTGGTGCCCGGCAAAAACGCTCTCGTCATTCCACGTCATCTGACTAGTCATTTTACGGTCATGGGTTGTATTCATTTGCATGGGCGTGGTAAAGTTTTATGAACAAATTTTTTGTTGGTGGGAGCCCAGGGTGGTTTATAGTAAACATCACCACCATTTGTAGCAAGGTTCTGCACTTTAAAATACACTAGAGGACACAAATATAACTCCAAATCTTGAGCTTTGTTTCTAAGTTTTGTATACCTAATTTTGTATACCTAAATTTGTATACCTAATTTTGTATACCTAAATTCTAAATTTGTATACCTGGTTCCGAAAAATTTTATAAGTCAAAGTTTTGAGGTAATCTCGTCACTCAGCCACAACCAGATATTTTTTTTGAAAAATAATCAATACATATATAATATGACTTAATGAGTATAATTGCAGGCATCATGACCCGCTACGGCCAATTGCGCAAGGTATATGAAAAAAAGGCCAGCTATTTCAAAGTCCCATGCCATTTGTGTTCGGTTAGGCATCCGATCCGTCTACGCCCAGTCTACCGTTCAAAGACGCCTGAGGAACGGATGCGTGAAGCTCTTCTGGGCAATTATTGTGGCAATTGTCTCTCCATGGCGCATCGCACGGCTGGTTGCACAAGCAACGGGAGATGTCGGCGATGTGGCGAGAAACACCACACCACCCTTCACGTGGATGAGCAAACCAAAGCCTCGCGTGAGCCGTACAAGCCGTGGAGCGTACTGGTAGAGGAGGAAGAACGCGAGAACAACGAAGGGGCGTTATCACTATACGCCTCCGATATTGAGGCGGAGGAAGTGGAACGAGAAACCACGGAGAGGGACACCTATTCTCAACCGGCCAGCATGGTCCAAGAGAGATCGGAACCACGGCCCTTCCGAATCTCCGATAGATCGGCACCACTGCCCTTCCGACTATCAGGGGGATCGGAACCACGGCTCTTCCGACCCCTGCTACAACATGAGCGCCAACAGTCGAACAAAACCCCTCACCGTCGTCGCCGACAACGACAGCGCCCCCAGCTGGCCAACAACAACACAAATAGCAGTCACGAAGCCATCACGACCAGCCTGTCTCGCTCTACGTCGACCGCCGCCGATTCTCGAGGAGTCACCGCCACTCGCCAGCTAAGGACGCCGCTAGCGTTCCGCAGTGGACGTACAGGGCTGGACCCCGTCGCTGGACCGGTACTGCGGCCCATGATCTCGCTTTCGCCGACCGCTATCGTCAAAATAGAAGCTGGAGGACGACTACATCTGGTGCGAGCATTGATCGATGTTTGTTCGCCGTCAACCGTCATATCGGCCGACTTGGTCCGGGATCTGCAGCTGGACGAAACTCGAGTGGGTAGCCAGACAGGCTGTGTGGTGTGTCTGCGGGGGAAGCACGGCGACAACAAACGCATTGCGACCCATGCCGTCGTCACACCACATTTCCACCGAGTGGCGCCTAGTCACATTCTGGATCCAGCCATCGCGGCTATGTATACACACATCTGTCTCGCCGATCCCAAATTCTACGTCGCGTCGCCAGTACGCCTAGTTCTCGGGGCAGACGTATATGCCGACATTATGCTGAATCTAGTTCTGCCAACGTCATTCGGCCCGCTCTTGGCGCAAAGTACGATATTCGGCTTTGTGCTCTCTGGAGTATCCAGAGCCTAAAGGGTCGCAAATAAATATCAAAGAAAACAAAAAAATAATGAATTTTGAATCTGCCTTTAAATTATGAATTTTGTAATAAAGAATATGTTATACTTTGAACTCATGCGTACAGTCTGTCCATCCACAAATTTCTCATCTTTCTCCCTCTAGATGTTGTCTACTCTAGTAGCAGGGCAAGGCGAGGTTGCGTACCGCAAGGGGGCCGGCATGTTTAGGCCAGCAGGCTAACCCCAAAGGAAAATTAAGGGCCGGCCACCCTAATGCAATTTAATACAAAACCGCTTAATTGTTACGGCCGTTAGCACTTATACTAAAAGAAAAAGTGACGTTTCGTTAAGTTACCCCGCCAAAGGCCTGTTAGCTTTGGGGGTAAACGGAATGCGTGGAAAGGAAACTCTTTCACTTGGATTAAAACCGCAGCAGTTTACGCACGCTCGAACGTCTTGAAGCCGCAAGTTTAAGCCACATCAAACGTCACACCGCCAGAAAGTAGAGTTCCTGAATATATTAAAGGTAACATTGTAGCAATTGCATGCTTGCTCCTTTAAACTCTCTCTGTTAATTTCCACTGCATATTTTATGAAATAAAGTCTATTACTTACTTACTTACTTAATTGGCGCTTAACCGTCTAAACCGTTATGGCCGTCCAACAAGGCGCGCCAGTCGCTCCTTCGCTCCGCCAACCCGCGCCAATTGGTCACACCAAGGGAGTTTAAATCGTTTTCCACCTGGTCCTTCCAACGGAGTGGGGGCCGCCCTCTACCTCTGCTTCCATAGGCGGGTTCCGATAGAAACACTTTCTTGGCCGGAGCATCATCATTCATTCGCATAACATGACCTAGCCAGCGCAGCCGCTGCGTTTTAATTCGCTGGACTATGTTGATGTCTGCGTATAGCTCGTACAGCTCATCATTAAATCTTCTTCGGTACTCGCCATCGCCAACGCGTAGAGGTCCATAAATCTTTCGAAGAACTTTTCTCTCGAACACTCCCAAAGCCGCTTCATCTGCTGTTGTCATGGTCCATGCTTCTGCCCCATATAGCAGGTCTATTGCAATTTTAATATTAATCACTGCCTTTCCTTCCTAACCTCCATCGAGAGAAACTAGTCTGGAATCCGCCAGCCCAAGTTTTCAGTGAATTAAATTTTTCACCAGGTTTAATCAGTTCTATATAAAATGAACTATTGAAGCAATAAATAAGAATTCATTTTATATAGAACTGATTAAACCTGGTGAAAATTTTAATTCACCATTATTTGAATTTCATACAGAATAAACAAATTTTGAATTATTATATTTAATAGTACTTTACTCTAATATATTTAAGAATAAAATAAACAATTTATATTTATACCTTTCATGAAAATGAAATGGTATATTAATTTCGTCACGAAACCGAAAATTGTAAGTCCTTAAAGGAAAATAGATAGACCCACCATTAAGTATACCGAAATAATCAGGTTGAAGAGCTGAGTTGATTTAGCCATGTCCGTCTGTCCGTCTGTCCGTCTGTCGGTTTGTATGCAAACTAGTCCCTCAATTTTTGAGATATCTTAATAAAATTTGGTGAGCGGGTGTATTTGGGTGTCCGATTAGACATTTGTCGGAACCGACCGGATCGGACCACTATAGCATATATCCTCCATACAACCGATTTTTCAGGAAAAGAGGATTTTTGTAATATCTTACCCAATTTAACAGATTGAAGCTTCAAACTTCACCATATACTTTCGTAAATTGCACATATTGTTGCCCGAAAAAATTAATGAGATCGGTCGTATATATAGTATATATCCCCCACAACCGATTGGTCAGATAAGGAACTTTTCGTAATTACTACCCCGTTTTAAGAGCTAGAGGCTTCAAATTTCAACGAATGCTTAGGTATATAGCATATATTGTTGTCTGAAAAAATCATAAAGATCTGTGGTATGTATAGTATATATATGGTGGTATATATAGTATATATATATATTATATATATATATATTTTTGGCAAATTTTAGCCCCATTTTAACAGCTAGAAGCTTCAAATTTCACCGAATACTTACGTATATAGCATATATTGTTGTCTGAAAAAATCATAGAGATCGGTTGTATATATAGTATATATCTCATACAACCGATTGTTCAGATAAGAAACTTTTCGCAATTTCTACCCCATTTTAACAGCTATAAGCTTCAAATTTCACCGATTGCTTACGTATATAGCATATATTGTTGTCTGAAAGAATCATAGAGATCGGTTGTATATATAGTATATATCTCATACAACCGATTGTTCAGATAAGAAAATTTTCGCAATTTCTACCCCATTTTAACAGCTAAAAGCTTCAAATTTCACCAAATGCTTACGTATGTAGCATATATTGTTGTCTGAAAAAATCATAGAGATCGGTGGTATATATAGTATATATCTCATACAACCGATTGTTCAGATAAGAAACTTTGCGCAATTTCTGCCCCGTTTTAACAGTTAGAAGCTACAAATTTCACAAAATGCTTACGGGTATAGCATATATTGTTGTCTGAAAAAATTATAGAGATCGGTGGTATATATATTATACACTTCATACAAACTGTCATTTTTGCCCCTTTTTTACGGCTAGAAGCTTCAAAATTCATCAAATTTCATCAAATAGTTACGTTTACGTCATATATTTTTGAAATACGTGATTCGTAGTCATAGTTTTTACATGCAGACCACAAAAAACGTGAAGCTTTGCATCCTCACACAGATTACCTACCTATTTTTATACCTTTCATGAAAATGAAATGGTATATTAATTTCGTCACGAAACCGAAAATTGTAAGTCCTTAAAGGAAAATAGATAGACCCACCATTAAGTATACCGAAATAATCAGGTTGAAGAGCTGAGTTGATTTAGCCATGTCCGTCTGTCCGTATGTCCGTCTGTACGTCTGTCTGTTTGTATGCAAACTAGTCCCTCAATTTTTGAGATATCTTGATAAAATTTGGTGAGCAGGTGTATTTGGGTGTCCGATTAGACATTTGTCGGAACCGACCGGATCGGCCCACTATAGCATATATCCTCCATACAACCGATTTTTCAGAAAAAGAGGATTTTTGTAATATCTTACCCAATTTAACAGATTGAAGCTTCAAACTTCACCATATACTTTCGTATATTGCACATATTGTTGCCTGAAAAAATGTATGAGATCGGTCGTATATATAGTATATATCCCCCACAACCGATTGTTCAGATAAGGAACTTTTCGTAATTACTGCCCTATTTTAAGAGCTAGAGGCTTCAAATTTCAGCGAATGCTTACGTATATAGCATATATTGTTGTCTGAAAAAATCATAAAGATCGGTGGTATATATAGTATATATATGGTGGTATATATAGTATATATATATAGTATATATATATATATATTTTCGCAAATTTTAGCCCAATTTTAACAGCTAGAAGCTTCAAATTTCACCGAATATTTACTTATATAGCATATATTGTTGTCTGAAAAAATCATAGAGATCGGTTGTATATATAGTATATATCTCATACAACCGATTGTTCAGATAAGAAACTTTTCGCAATTTCTACCCCATTTTAACAGCTATAAGCTTCAAATTTCATCGATTGCTTACATATATAGCATATATTGTTGTCTGAAAAAATCATAGAGATCGGTTGTATATATAGTATATATCTCATACAACCGATTGTTCAGATAAGAAACTTTTCGCAATTTCTACCCCATTTTAACAGCTATAAGCTTCAAATTTCACTGATTGCATACGTATATAGCATATATTATTGTCTGAAAAAATCATAGAGATCGGTTGTATATATAGTATATATCTCATACAACCGATTGTTCAGATAAGAAACTTTTCGCAATTTCTACCCCATTTTAACAGCTAGAAGCTTCAAATTTCACCAACTGCTTACGTGTATAGCATATATTGATGTCTGAAAAAATCATTGAGATTGGTGGTATACATAGTATATATCTCATACAACCGATTGTTCAGATAAGAAACGTTGCGCAATTTCTGCCCCGTTTTAACAGCTAGAAGCTTCAGATTTCACAAAATGCTTTCGTATATAGCATATATTGTTGTCTGAAAAAATAATAGAGATCGGTGGTATATATATTATATACTTCATATAAACTGTCATATTGACCCCTTTTTTACGGCTAGAAGCTTCAAGATTCATCAAATTTCATCAAATAGTTACGTTTACGTCATATATTTTTGAAATACGTGATTCGTAGCCATAGTTTTTACATGCAGACCACAAAAAACGTGAAGCTTTGCATCCTCACACAGATTACCTACCTATTTTTTATTTTATATTTATCTTAAAAATCGTTTAGATATGTTCAAATTTCACCAAATGCTTACGTGTATAGCATATATTGTTGTCTGAGAAAATCATAGATACCGGTGGTATATATAGTATATATCCCATACAACCGATTGTTCAGATAAGAAACTTTGCGCAATTTCTTCCCCATTTTAACAGTTATAAGCTTCAAATTTCACCGATTGCTTACGTATATAGTATGTATTGTTGTGTCAAAAAATCATAGAGATCGGTGATATATATAATATATATATGATGGTATATATAGTATATATATATAGTATATATATATTTTTTTTACGATTTCGGCCCCATTTTAACAGCTAGAAGCTTCAAATTTCACCAACTGCTTACGTGTATAGCATATATTGATGTCTGAAAAAATCATTGAGATCGGTGGTACACATAGTATATATCTCATACAACCGATTGTTCAGATAAGAAACTTTGCGCAATTTCTGCCCCGTTTTAACAGTTAGAAGCTTCAAATTTCACAAAATGCTTACGTATATAGCATATATTGTTGTCTGAAAAAATCATAGAGATCGGTCGTATATATATTATATACTTCATATAAACTGTCATTTTGACCCCTTTTTTACGGCTAGAATCTTCAAAATTCATCAAATTTCATCAAATAGTTACGTTTTCGTCATATATTTTTGAAATACATGATTCATAGTCATAGTTTTTACACGCAGACCACAAAAAACCTGAAACTTTGCATCCTCACACAAAGTACCTACCTGTTTTTATTTTATATTTATCTTAAAAATCGTTAAGGTATGTAGATCTGTTCACTATATATTTCTTATCTTATACATCCGATTATTCGGAGATTACGAACGGGATAAGATTATTGTTCAGCCCCATTCATGAAAGGTATGAAGTCTTCGGCATAGCCGAAGACAGTCCCGTTCTTACTTGTTTATATTTCATATAATTAATTTTTATTATATAAAAATTTTAAGCATAATTGACCACATATTACTGTGTTGTATTTTTGTTTCTGATCATAATTGTAATGTGTTTGTGGCTTCAGATAATTAATCAGTTCAATCGGTGGCTGCAAATTTCCAAACCTATCAAAATATTCTTTATAATTTTGGTTTTTATAGTATGAATGAGTGCCAGGACCATCAGCATCGTCTAAATTAAGAATTCCACATTCTCGAGCATTCGGTTTATTCGGTAAGGAATTTCGCATAAAAATTCCTCTGAAATGTTTAAGATGTTTGCAATATTTAATTAAATCTATGTATGTTAACGGTCTTTTGGGTAGGCTTTTTATTCGTTTTTGGATAGGGTAGTAAAAATAAACCATATCCCCTTCTATACGGTTTGAGGAATAAACCCTTCCCCATAGCTATTGATTCCATATATCTATTATGACGGCTAGCCTCAGCAAATTGCTCCTTTCCATTCCTGATATTATCCAAAACTTTTGCTATAGCTGATCCACCAGATGCTATACCACCAAGTGCACCCAATGCTGTTAAAATTGGAAGTAGTGGTAAAATTCCACCAATTTTTGGGACTGGAATTATTATCGGTATATTAATTCCTTTATTTTTAAAGCTAGTCTCTATAGCATTCTTAGAAATATTATAGGCCTCATTAAATGACTGCGGCTTCTTTTTGTTAAGTATGTTGATACCTTTTGTAACTGCCATCAAAAAATTTTTATTAAATGATACTTTACGAGTTTTCATCTTTTTCCGTTTTTTACATTTAGATGTATTTCTTTTCTCATTTTTTAAATCCATTCCCAATTTGAGTTTTGCTTTCATTGCATTTGTAACGAACCAAGCGTTTGCTCGTTCTTTGAAATCACTATCCTTAGATGTCACACGTTGCCAGGATTTCTCAGATAAAACTTTATCAGTTTGGTGTCTGTTATTTATATCATTCGATTGGGAATATGCAATATCATGTTCTCTACAGGCTTCATCTAAAGGATTTATACCCTTATCTCCTCTTTCTATCCGTTGTCGGAGTTTCGTTCCAGGACCACAAAATTGATATCCAGGTAAATGAAGCTCAATAGGTAAAGAATTAATCCAACTATTTACAAAACCCTGGCCAGCCTTTTTACGTAATCGTCCCATTAAGTGTTTTTTTCTTCTTCTTCTTAATAATAATGAGAGTTAGTGTGGGTGATTTTATTATAAAAGCGATGGTTTATATTGCTATAAATCTAGTAAACAAAATGAAAGTTGTTAAACAACGTCTCCAACTTAAGGTTAATAATGCCGACAATTGTATAAATGTTAAAAATGTTACCAGATATAGTCCTCTTTTACCAAATTCCACACGAACGTTTATTGTGGGACCGTCAAATTGTGGAAAAACTAATGTTATGCTCAGTTTAATTGAAAGCCCAAACGGGCTTAATTTCCGAAATATATACATTTATTCAAAATCATTATATTAACCAAAATATATCTATCTAAAAAGGCTTATTGAGCCGATAAAAGGAATACATATTTATACATTTAGTGAAAATGTTGATGCTATCAAACCCGCTGAAGCTAAACCAGACTCAATTTTTATATTCGATGATGTAATATGTGGAAAACAAAGTACAATACGATATTATTTTTATATGGGTCGTCATAAGAACATTGTTTCTTTCTATTTATGTCAAACTTATACAAAAATTCCTAAACACTTAATTCGCGATAATGCAAACATGATTATTGTGTTCAAGCAAGATAAAATGAATCTTAAGCATATCTATAATTATCATGTTATCGGAGATATTTAATACAAAATATTTTTCAAAATATGTATAGAGTCTTGGAGAAATGAATACGGTTTTGTTGTTATAAGTAAAGATGATCCTATAAATAAAGGTCGATATCGAAAGGGTTTCGATAATTTTATACAACTATAAAACATCTATAAAAGACATATACCACACCAAATTCTTATCAGATACTCAGCTGATAGGTAACAGGTTTACCAGATTCTTATCAGATACACAGTTGATAGGTAACATATTTACCAAAATCATGTCAAATAATCATATGACTGTATTAGCAAATCTTGTTAAGATCAGGAAAGTATTAAAAGAAAAACTTAAAAGAATGAAATTGGGAGAATTGGATAGAATCAACTTGTTGGACGATACATTTCAACCCATTTCGAAACCATTAAATGAATTAGTTGATAATTTGAAAAACTCTAAGACATGGAAGTTGATACATTGTCAACCGGTGAAAATTATGTGGATGATAATGATCTTGAACAAACATTTATTCGAACGATGCAGATTTAGAATATTCTGCAGATAGTTCTCGGAAAGAAAATGTTGAGAGCCAAGCGATGAAGAAACCTACAACAAAGAAGCGAAAGCCTATTGATATTATTAATGGGAAATGTTTTAATAAAAAACAAAAACCAGAAAATTTTGTTAGCGTTACACAAAAAATCAATATTATGAATGACTGTGAAAGGCCAGCCTCGTATATTCCAAGTAAACCTCATTATGATGAATTAATAAAAAGAGCTGTACAAAGCAATGTAATGAAAACTAAATCAAATATTAATAAAAAACCTGAAAAGCGAGAATCTGATGATATCATTAATGAGCAATATTTTGATAAAAGCCAAAAAATAGATAATGTTATTAGTGTTAAAGAATAAATAAATTATATGAATAATTGTAAACGACCAGCCGCGCATATTCCCGGTAAACTAAATGATGAACAATTACTAAACAAGGCTCTAGAAAGTCAAAATCAAGCTGAAACTTTAAATGATAATACTTCTCTAACTGAACATGATATTTTGAGAAGAATCGAAGAAGATCCTAATATGCGGGAAAGACATACACCTGTAGAAAGTCAAAATCAAGCTGAAACTTTAAATGATAATACTACTCTAACTGAACATGACATTTTGAGAAGGATCGAAGAAGATCCTGATATGTGGGAAAGACATAAACCTGTAAAACCTCAGAGTAAAAATCAATTTTTTTTTTTTTTTTTTTAAAATCAACTAAATGAAGATTATAAACGGGTTAAGCTTACTCACCCCCCAATTTACTATTACACAATAAAAAATAAACCAAATGATGAACAATTACTAAACAAGACTGTAGAAAGTCAAAATCAAGCTGAAACTTTAAATGATAATACTACTCTAACTGAACATGATTTTTTGAGAAGAATCGAAGAAGAACCTGATATGTGGGAAAGCCATAAACCTGTCAAACGTCAGAGTAAAAATCAACTAAATGAAGATTATAAACGGGTTAAGCTTACTCACCCCCCCCCCCCCCCCCCCCCCCCCCCAATTTACTATTACACAATATAAAATTGCTTAGAAATATTAAAATGCTTGATACAATGTTATGGTCTGAATAGAGATTCACATGGACAATGGCGATTTGGACTCAAACCATTAAAAATTAGTTCTAAAGATGTTTTACAGATTGGTAGAGATAAATGGAATATGACACTAGGTCTGTTCGAATTAATATTTCATAGAAAACCACAACATTATAAAAAGGGTGATTTGCACACCTATCGACAGATTTTATTACATACAAATGCTCACAAGCGTAACTATAACCTAGATAGTCAAATTAAGGGGACAAAATCGTATAATATCTACATATTATCAGGAAATTATTCAATTATGATCCACACTCGTTCATAAGAGGTAGAGGTTTATTGAAATCAATCGATTGCCGCGAAAATATTTATCAATATTGGGATAATCCGAATGAGTTGGTGGATAGATTGAGGTTGCTTATATCTTCAACAAATGCTGGCCATAACAACCATCAAAACGAGATTATATCAATTATTGAAGAGTTGCGAGAAGCAAATATTATTAAGTAATATGAGTATAAATAAATTTGGACATTCTTCATTTGGTAATAGTCGGTCGAAAACGAAAACAATGCTAGACAGAAATAAAAAGCTTAATTTAACAAGAAAAAAATAATTAACCTAGCTGCTCCTATAGAAGACGATGATGCCATTTCGAAAGTATTCCTTTTCGAAGAGTTAAATAAGATAAAAACTAAATTAGAACATCAAATCAGAGAAATAAATATAATCCTGAATAGTATTAAAAATGATGTATCGATTCTTGAGGATTTAATAGATCGGCGAATAAACGGAAAATGTGGGGAGGGATTAAGTAATATAAACAAATATTTATCTATTATTGAGGATTATTTGATGCGTTTCGTTGTGTTGAAACAACATCCTACGGAAAAAGATGTTGAAGTGCTAAAAACAAAGAAGTGCTAAAAGAGCTACTGTAGAAGAATTACATAAACAAGCTAGACAAAATTTTAAACGATGACGTGTTATTATTAAAGAAATCGATGATTTATGGCAAGCTGATTTGGTGATAATGACTAATTATTCAAATAGTAATATTCGTTATCAGTATCTATTAACTTTAATCGATATATTTTCCAAAAAAGCATGGGTTGAAGCAGTTAAAGATAAAACTAAAGAAAATGTCACAAATGCAATGAAATCTTAATATTCAAGTTACCGAATACCGAAAAACCTGCAAACAGATGATGGAAAGGAATTTTACAATACTATCTTTAAGAGATTATTACAAACAAAAAATATAAATGATTATTCAACATTTTCATCTTTAAAAGCATCTATAATAGAGCGATTCAATAGAACATTAAAAGGAATGATGTGGAAAGAATTTAGTTTTTGGGGAACTTATAAATGGATTGATATCTATAAAAATTTAGTGAATGAATATAATAATACTATTCACAGGACCATCAAAATGACTCCAAGTTAGGTAAATTCCTCAACAACCTTTATTGGACACTGTATACAAATAAACAAATAAATAGAAAAGTATTTTAATAATTATTTCAGTTAAGTATTTAATGTTAGCCTATCAACATGTCGATTACATTAACAATAAGTGGTAATTCATCTATACTGGTTGCAAATTATTTCCCTCCCATAGAACTCAAACAAGATTATGTCTGTGGGTTAATCAGTTTTGACTCAATTGACAATTTCAAATGTGGACAAAGAAAAAAATTTGTTTAACATTGGATCGAATGTTATTGAGATACCTGTTGGAACATGGAAATGGATGATATAGTTGAGACAATTACTAACATATATAACCCTTCAAATCAAGGGTATATTGATATAAGCGCTAACCCTAATACATTTCGAACTGAAATTATGAGCTTTAAGGAAGAAGTAAATTTTGATAAGGAATGCTCAATTGGTCATTACTAGGTTTCAGTAAAAGAGTACTGAAGCCGGAGATTGTTCATTACTCCGACAATCCAGTGGATATAACAAAAATAAACACGATATCTGTTGAATGTAATATCATCAACGGATTATATAAGTTATGTTCCTTCGGATTAAGGTAACAAAAAAAAAATATATTTTTAGTAGGACAGCATGTCCGCATTTATTGAAGTCAAGTATAAACTTAAACTAGTGATTACAAGTAGTTGGTTTTTATAGTTATAAATTGCTCACTTAACAAAAATGTTTACTTAAGAATGTTTTTATTTAATGTAGCAGACGCAATAGTTAGTGCTTTGCAATCAATTCCTGTTTACTAGATTTTGGCTATTACTGTTGATGCGACGATTATTGACTTTGGTCAAAATCGGTGCATGTGTTAAATCAGCAATTATTGCGTAAAAATTAATGAAGCTCGTGTTAACTAATTGGAACACGATTTCCTGTTTACTAGTTTCAGCTATTATTGATGCGGCGATTATTGACTTTAGTCAAAAATCGGTACAAGTGTCAAGTCAGCTATTGTTGGGTGAAAATTAACAAAGCTCGTGTTAACTCTTCCCTTCTTAAGTCGATTGCCCTCAATCGGCACAAATTTTACAAAGAAAAAATCATATAGTAACTTGTAAATATGGGTTTTTAGGTACGTCTGCTACACGTTCCGTAGTTACGTGGAACTTTTTTTATTTTTATTGTACAAAATTAGAGTGGCCATAACGATAATGGTAATAATTATTATATTAGTACTTATGATAATTACATGTTTTGTTATATTATCTTTTACTAGCAACCGAATGTCGCTCTTATGCTCTAGATGTCTTACATATAAAGTCTCAAGTTTTACATTTAGATTTGTTTCGCTTCTATCTTTGATATTAGTTATTAGGTTCGGTAGAACAAATGTATCGTAACTTCTTAGGTTTACATTGCTGTAGGTTATGCTGTATATTACAATTTTACAGTTTTCAAATTTTATTAGGAATGTGCCTTTTTGCATAAATTTTAGTTTATTGCAATCGTGAGATATATTTCCATTAAAGTGTTTTAATATTAATATTCCTGGTTCAATTTCTACAACTGCGGGTTTCGTTAAATATTTCAATTTACATTGAGCTTCCCTGAATTCTAAAATGTTAATAAGACATTCGTCATTTTTCTTGATCAAATTTTTCTCAAGGTTATTTTTTACATCTGGACTGTATATAAAATTTTTATCATCTACGAGTAATTCATACTCGTTTAGTACAATTGACTTGTTTGAGGCGTTGGGAAGGGGTTCGAATCTTATTTTGGATAGGATGTTTGTGGAAAATTGTGGGATGAGTAGGGTGAGTATAATAATATTCTCTTGAAAGATGACGGCGACCTTAATATTCCTATAACTGTCGTAGTCCTTGATTAGATCCAGTTCAGTTTGAGTCACTATGTCAGTAGGGACTATACCTAGTTTACTAGAAAATATGATCTGTTCTATATCGTTTATGTGATTTCTTAAGAGTGTTATGTCATTGTTAATCCTGTACGTATGTTCGATGAACTGAACTTCGTCTTCTAATATTTGTATTTTGTTTAACGTGGAATGTCGAAATGTACCTATGTAGTCGCTTATAAGAGCTTGTTGCCTATTTATATGGGTTGTAATATTGTCTACCTGTTGTGTCAAGAAATTGTTAAATCGCGTTAAGTTGATTGCATCGTCCGTGATTGTCCGTTCATTATTGTGTAGCTGATCTAGTGCGTTTTTGATTTTTCGTTCGTCGTCACTGTCCATAGAACCTGCTATGAATTTCAAGCCTTTACCCAGTACGTTAATTAGTCCTCATTTGGTTTTTGTGTGTGGGCGCAACCTATCTATTTTTGCTCTTAGTAGGAGAAAATTTTCGTTGATGGACTCCAAAACTTTCGTGTCTTCAAAGGAAGTTGTCTTTAGAATTTTTATGTTGTCCGTAATACGTAACATCGTGTTTTCGTATGTGGTTAAGTTGATAAAATGTAGTACCTTGTCGTAATGGTTAATCGTCTTTAATTCTCCCGTCTTGATTGGTACATATCCGTTGTTGTTGCGAAAAATGTTAGCAATCCAAAATGTGTTGCTGTTTTGCGCAAGGATTTTATTCTACTTCTTTTATGCCGCTCTGGATATGTTAGCTTTGCGTTTGGCAGTTCACTAGCGGTGCTATCGTAAAGTATGAAAATGTTGTTGTTGTTGCGAAAAATGGTAGCAATCCAAAATATGTTGCTGTTTTGCGCACGGGTTTTATTCTACTTCTTTTATGCCGCTCTGAATATGTTAACTTTGCGGTTGGCAGTTCACTGCCGGTGCTATTGTAAAAATATTTCACAGCCTTTGCTCCACTGATTTTATGGAGGTATTTAGTTTTCACTAAATCAATCACTATCACTGACACTTCGATATTTTGTGTTTTCTTATAGCTCGGGCTGGTACATGGTACCACCGGTTCGTGCTGCACTACTGGGGGCCGTTACTATAGTCGCGAGTATCACTACCGCGAGTCCTTATTTTTATAGGACTTTTTCCTTTTGCTCGAGGCGAATCGTTACTTGTTCCTTTCAGGATTTTTACGCGACTTTTGGCTCTGGCGCCAGTTATGTTCCTTCGGATTAAGGTAACAAAAGAAAAAAAATATATTTTTATATTGGGTTCCGATCGATTTGTAAACTTTTTTGTGTATTTTTAAGCTCGTTCGATCTAAATGGGTTGAGTGCAAATAAAACGAGTTATTTCACCTTACGGCCCAACGTTTCGCCAACTTTCCTTGTAATCTTCAGGGGCGGATCTATATTTTTAACAATAAAACATACCAAACAACAATAGCTAATGATTTAAAATAATCTCTAAAGAACATAGTTGGTGTATGAACCAATATATTGAAAACATTCACTTACATTGGTATTTAAACATTGAAGCTAAAATACGAATTTAGACATTGATTGTTGTCATTAAACTAAAAAACTGATTTTTACAATTAAAAACGATACCATCTAATGTGGTACACTTGTCATACTAAAACTAACTAAATAATATTAAAGCTCATAAGCATAATAGGTATCTAGCCGCGATACCGTCTGTGTCCTCTTTCTTGTTCATCGTTTTATCTCTGTTTTGCAAAATCCGTAAGCTCTCTAATGTGTATCGTGTTTTTCTTTGGCTTCCTTGTATATAATTTTCGTGTTTGCAAAATCAATCATATGCTTGTGTGTTGTTGCGTGTGGCGAGAGAGCTGTGTTTTGTTTTTGCTTCCTAATATCAGCTTCATGTTCAGCTATTCGCGTGCCCAATGCGCGCTTAGTTGTGCCTATGTAATTTTATTGTTGTTTTATTGTTCTATGTTGAGTGGGGTTTTTGTTTTTGTGAAGCATCTCGATAACGTGTAGTTAGATCGGTAGGCTATTGTGATATTTTGCTGTTTAATTATGTCTTGTGCTAGATTTTCTGTTAGCCTGTGGTGGAATATGGTATTGTTTTGTTCCTTTATTGGTTGTTGTTGGTGATTGATTTGGGGTCTGTTGCATTTCATGTAATTTGTATTGTATTAGGTCCGATATGAGGTGGTTTGGGTAATTATTTCTTTTCAGCGTCATTTTTATTTTCTGTATATTAGCGTCATGAAATTGGCTATGGCTTATTGTCAAAACTTTGTTTATAAAATTTTTAGCAGTATTAATTTTGTATTTTCTTGGTTGCGCTGATAGGAAATTTATTAGGCGCCCAGAAGCTGATGGTTTGGAGTACCAATCAAATATGAGGCATTTATTAACTTTATGTATGCGTGCATCTAGGAAAGGAATGCTGTTGTTTTTTACCATTTCCGTAGTGAATTGAAGTCTGCCGTGGTATTGGTTTAGTGTGTTTAGTATTGAAGTTGCGTCGTTTCTTTTGATAATGGCAAGTATATCGTCCACATACTTCACCAAGAATTTAATGCTCTTGTGATGTTTGCTGAGCTCCGAGTATGTATTAGTTAGAAAATCGTCCATTATAATGTCTGCGATCGTGGGGGAAAGGGGGTTACCCATAGGCATTCCGAAGGATTGTGAATATACTTTGTTATTGCATATAAAATAATTATTATCTTTTAAGCAAAATTCTAAAATATTTTGAAATTTGCTCCTAGGTATGCTTGTGTGATGCTGGATTTTATCCCATTTTTTCATTATAATCTTAATGGCAAGGGCAGTCGGTATGTTTGTAAAAAGTGAGACAACATCAAAAGATACTAATACATCTTCTTCGCTTATATTCATATCTTTTGTTCTTTCTTTTAACTCAAATACGTTTTTTATGTTGTAATCTTCGGAAATTAATGTTTTTAGAATTTTTCCTATGTCTTGGCTAATTGGTAGCACGGCACGCTAACTGAGCATGCAATGGGACGTAAGGGAAAGTCTGGCTTATCAGTTTTTGGTAGCCCATACAGTCTAGGGGCGGTTGCTTACACGTTATCGAGATGCTTCACAAAAACAAAAACCCCACTCAACATAAAACAACAAAACAACGTGGTTTATAAAATAGAATGCAAAGGAAACAACGATGAAAATTGCAATAAAATTTACATAGGCACAACTAAGCGCGCATTGGGCACGCGAATAGCCGAACATGAAGCTGATATTAGGAAGCAAAAACAAAACACAGCTCTCTCGCAACACGGAACAACACACAAGCATATGATTGATTTTGCAAACACGAAAATTATAGACAAGGAAGCCAAAGAAAAAACACGATACACATTACAGAGCTAACGGATTTTGCAAAACAGAGATAAAACGATGAACAAGAAAGAGGACACAGACGGTATCGCGGCTAGCTACCTATTATGCTTATGAGCTTTAATATTATTTAGTTAGTTTTAGTATGAAAAGTGTACCACATTAGATGGTATCGTCTTTAATTGTAAAAATCGGTTTTTTAGTTTAATGACAACAATCAATGTCTAAATTCGTATTTTAGCTTCAATGTTTAAATACCAATGTAAATGAATGTTTTCAATTTATTGGTTCATACACCAACAATGTTCTTCTAGAGATTATTTTAAATCATTAACTGTTGTTGTTTGGTATGTTTTATTGTTAAAAATATAGATCCGCCCCTGAAGATGCCAAGGAAAGTTGGCGAAACGTTGGGCCGAAAGGTGAAACAACTCGTTTTATTTGCACTCAACCCATTTAGATCGAACGAGCTTAAAAATTCACAAAAAAGTTTACAAATCGATCGGAACCCAATATAAAATTATTACTGCCGGAAAGCATCCAAACACATTCATATCAATAAAGTTTACATCAACTACAATAAAACAAAACCAAACAAAATGAGGAACTATTCCAAACACATGAAATACAAATACGGGGAACATATCTTCATGACACTTAAACATTTAAGCAAAGAGAAAATAAAACTCGCGAAGCTCATGGAGCAACTTAAATTTCTACTAGAATGTAAGAGGTACGAATTAATCCCAAGCCATTTATTAAACACAATCAAAAACGTAACTATAAATACAACATCTGATAAAATAAGGAAGAAAATCGATAAAACCAAACACATTTTCCTATTAACAATACTGAGAATAGAAAACACAAACAAATATAAATATTAAAACGTCCAAAGATGCAATTTTTCACGCACAACAAAAACTAAAACGTACACTGAGCGAAGAAGAGCTCAATGCATTCGTCGGTAAACAAAACTTTTTAATCCAAAAAATAGGGAGAGCGAAACAGACAACGATTAACTCAAAAATAGAAAACCTAAAACACGAAAAAATACTTGGTATCGACATCAATAGAGATTGGTTCGTCAACAAAACGAATATAAAGTTTCCCGAAGAAGTAATGTGGCTTCTCTCACTGGGCAAAAAATGTACGCTACCAGCTACGAGGAAAAACTTCTCACCCATACATTTGATAGCCGAAGTAGAACAAATAATTCAAGGTCTGCATAACGAGAACGACAAAGAAATAGCCCGAACCAAATTAAGCGACAAAATACTTCAATTTAAGAGACACATAAAACACAATTCGGCCGAGAAATTTATAACAGAAACATACAACAAAACTAAAGCATTTTTAAAACTACACGAAGAAGACGTGATTGTGACAGACGCGGACAAAGGAAACACAACCGTCGTCTTATACAAAAGAGACTATGATGAAAAGGTTGAACAATTACTAGGCGACAGGAACACGTATAAAGTGATTAGAGCCGACCCAACAAATACACTACAAAGAAGAAACAACAATATCGTGGACGAGCTTTACAAAGGAAAATACATAACTCTAAAAGAGAAGTACCAACTTACTAGCTCAGCGGCAACCGCCCCTAGACTGTATGGGCTACCAAAAACTCATAAGCCAGACTTTCCCTTACGTCCCATTGCGTGCTCAGTTAGCGTCCCGTGCTACCAATTAGCCAAGCACATAGGAAAAATTCTAAAAACATTAATTTCCGAAGATTACAACATAAAAAACGTATTTGAGTTAAAAGAAAGAACAAAAGATATGAATACAAGCGAAGAAGATGTATTAGTATCTTTTGATGTTGTCTCACCTTTTACAAACATACCGACTGCCCGTGCCATTAAGATTATAATGAAAAAATGGGATAAAATCCAGCATCACACAAGCATACCTAGGAGCAAATTTCAAAATATTTTAGAATTTTGCTTAAACGATAATAATTATTTTATATGCAATAACAAAGTATATTCACAATCCTTCGGAATGCCTATGGGTAACCCCCTTTCCCCCACGATCGCAGATATTATAATGGACGATCTTCTAACTAATACATACTCGGAGCTCACCAAACATCACAAGAGCATTAAATTCTTTGTGAAGTATGTGGACGATATACTTGCCATTATCAAAAGAAACGACGCAACTTCAATACTAAACACACTAAATCAATACCACGGCAGACTTCATTTCACTATGGAAATGGAAGAAAACAACAGCATTCCTTTCCTAGATTCACGCATACATAAATTTAATAAAGGCCTCATATTTGATTGGTACCCCAAACCATCAGCTTCTGGGCGCCTAATAAATTTCCTATCAGCGCAACCACGAAAATTCAAAATTAATACTTCCAAAAATTTTATAAACAAAGTTTTGACAATAAGCCATAGCCAATTCCATGACGCTAATATACAGAAAATAAGAATGACGCTGAAAAGAAATAATTACCCAAACCACCTCATATCGGACCTAATACAATACAAATTACATGAAATGCAAGAGACCCCAAATCAATCACCAACAACAACCAATAAAGAAACAAAGCAATACCATAGTGTCACTCACATTCCCAGGCTAACAGAAAATCTAGCACAAGACATAATTAAACAGCAAAATATCACAATAGCCTACCGATCTAACTACACGTTATCGAGATGCTTCACAAAAACAAAAACCCCACTCAACATAGAACAACAAAACAACGTGGTTTATAAAATAGAATGCAGGAAACAACGATGAAAATTGCAATATAATTTACATAGGCACAACTAAGCGCGCATTGGGCACGCGAATAGCCGAACATGAAGCTGATATTAGGAAGCAAAAACAAAACACAGCTCACTCGCAACACGCAACAACACACAAGCATATGATTGATTTTGCAAACACGAAAATGATAGACAAGGAAGCCAAAGAAAAAACACGATACACATTATAGAGCTTACGGATTTTGCAAAACAGAGATAAAACGATGAATAAGAAAGAGGACACGGACGGTATCGCGGCTAGCTACCTATTACGCTTATGAGCTTTAATAATATTTAGTTAGTTTTAGTATGACAAGTGTACCACATTAGATGGTATCGTCTTTAATTGTAAAAATCAGTTTTTTAGTTTAATGACAACAATCAATGTCTAAATTCGTATTTTAGCTTCAATGTTTAAATACCAATGTAAGTGAATATTTTCAATTTATTGGTTCATACACCAACTATGTTCTTCTAGAGATTATTTTAAATCATTCACTGTTGTTGTTTGGTATGTTTTATTGTTAAAAATATAGATCCGCCCCTGAAGATGCCAAGGAAAGTTGGCGAAACGTTGGGCCGTAAGGTGAAATAACTCGTTTTATTTGCACTCAACCCATTTAGATCGAACGAGCTTAAAAATCACAAAAAAAAAAAATATATATTTTTAGTAGGACAGCATGTCCGCATTTATTGAAGTCAAGTATAAACTTAAACTAGTGATTACAAGTAGTTGGTTTTTATAGTTATAAATTGCTCACTTAACAAAAATGCTTAATATTAAATTGTTTACTTAAGAATGTTTTTTATTTCATGTAGCAGATGCAATAGTTAAAGTGCTTTGCAATCATTTCCTGTTTACTAGATTTTGGCTATTACTGTTGATGCGACGATTATTGACTTTGGTCAAAATCGGTGCATGTGTTAAATCAGCAATTATTGCGTAAAAATTAATGAAGCTCGTGTTAACTAATTGTAACGCGATTTCCTGTTTACTAGTTTTAGCTATTGTTGATGCGGCGATTATTGACATTAGTCAAAAATCGGTACAAGTGTCAAGTCAGCTATTGTTGGGTGAAAATTAACAAAGCTCGTGTTAACTTATATAAATGAACTATCTGTGCATGCAATTCATCAGTTTTCGCTTAGAGTTAGTACAGGATATAAAATCTCAGAAATACCTGTTAATGTTATATATTTACCGGTTAATATACGTGAAATAAGCACTCTAGTTCTTAGAGTTGTTGATCAGACTGGTAGCTCGGTTAATTTTCGTGGAGAGAACATGTCAATAAGACTGCATTTAAAACCTATCTAAAAATGATAATTTTTAATAAAAGGCCAACACATACAGATTTTTTGAATAGTTTTCAATTAACCTCAAAACTGTTGGTTACAAAAGCTAAAAATCTACGCTCTAAAGAAGTAAAATCTACTGTTCAACATAAACTTGATTTAACCCCCGCGAATAAGTAGTTCCTTATAAGTCTATGATTTAGTTTAAAAAATGAGTGATATAATAAACGTTTTGTCCAACCTGATTTTTGATAATAGCATAATAAAAAAGGATTACTGTAGCTACACCATATCTGCAGTCGTTTCAAAACAATGATAAAATTCGGATCCCTATACAAAATCAAGATCTATATGTGCTACCTAGTGAGAGTATTTTATACATTGAGGGATTCATATCAAATAGTAATTCTCAAGTTTCAAAAACTTTGCAGCTGCTTAATAATTGTATGGCGTATTTATTCGAGGAGATTCGATATGAAATTAATGGAATAGAAATTGATCGCACTAGAAAGTTGAGTATTGTAACAGCAATGAAAAATTATGTATCACTTAACGAATTTGAGAGTAAAAATCTAAAAAGTGTAGGGTGATGTCCATTTGAAAATATTAACCTGAAGACTGGACATTTAAATTTTTGTATACCGTTGAAAAACCTGCTTCGATTCGCTGAAGATTTTGATGAAATTATTGTTAATTGTAAACATGAATTAATCTTAATACGAGCCATAGAAGATGATGCTGTTATGACGTCAACTACACCATCAGAAAAGCTTTTATTAAAACTTTTAAATATTACATGGAAAGTGCCACATGTTCAACTTTCAGACTAGTATCGGTTAACTATGTTGAGAACAATTAATAGCAAACAACCACTAAACATTTCGTTTAGAAGTTGGGATGTTTACCATACCCCGTCTTTACAGGAAAGCACTAATATCTTATGCAATGTCAAACTGGTTGGTGAAAACGAAAGACCTCGCTATATTATTTTAGGGTTTCAAAATGAAAATAAATTTACACATTGTGACTTATTGGATGTTAAAGTTCACCTCAACTCCATACACCTACATATCCATATGATGATCTTAATATTAAATTTCGAAATCGGTATGCTCTATTATATGACATGTATTTGAAATTTCAACAAAGTTACTATGGACGCACTCCCCAACCACTTTTATCACCTGATCAATTTGTTAAACATGTCCAATAATTGTTTTAGATGTTACACATCAGAATGAATTTATAAAAAGCGGTCCCATCGATATTCGGATTGAGCTAAAATTTCACGAGGCCGTATCTACCAACACCACTGCTTATTTAATATATGAATGTATTCCATTTAGAAATGTTGTCAAAATGATTATTTAGAAAAATAGTATAGGTGTCCAACTGCTACTTTTTGTAGACGAGAAAAAAGGGGGTGGTGAGGGCATTGGGGAGCAGTCGTCCGATAAGAAATCTGTGGGAATCTTTAAAAACGCTCGGATGAAGTCTAGGACTCATTAGAAATATGAAGGGACATTTAAAAATTTGCGGCCCTTTAAAAATGTAGGGCCGACCATTAAAAATCTGAGCTCGATCCTCTCCTGAACGGCTAAGCTCTGCTAACGGAAAAAGCTCTAAACTTTTTGTTATACATCAGCCAGAATACAAACCGAAAGAACGAATGCGCCTAAATGTAGGCAACGAAGTTGTTTTGCTGTATATATATGTGTGTCGGTGTGTATAAGCTTTTCCTTTCACATTTTTCCTTTCACCATTTGGTCTGGAACTGGCATTTACATACTACTATTTTCAATTTTAGATTTTGTTTTTGTTTACATTGATGACATACTTGTTGCTAGTGATAATCAGTAGCGGATCCACGCTGCTTTTTGAGGGGGGCGGTGGGGGGGGTGGGCGCGATTTCAGTCAGCAATTGTTTCTCCCAATAGCTGATGTGTTGAACAAAGTTCACATCAAGATACTGTATACGTGAAAATGCAAGACAAAACAACAAGGGAAACGTATAGCAGACCGTTATTTTTATACTCAGTTGAGCAGAGCTCACAGAGTATAATAACTTTGATTGGATAACGGTTGGTTGTACAGGTATAAAGGAATCGAGATAGATATAGATTTCCATATATCAAAATCATCAGAATCGAAAAAAAAATTTGATTGAGCCATGTCCGTCCGTCCGTCCATCCGTTAACACGATAACTTGAGTAAATTTTGAGGTATCTTTATGAAATTTGGAATGTAGATTCCTGGGCACTCATCCCAGATCGCTATTTAAAATGAGCCAAATCGGACTATAACCACGCCCACTTTTTCGATATCGAAAATTTCGAAAAACCCATAAAGTTTTCATAATTCATTACCAAAGACGGATAAAACGATGAAACTTGGTAGGTGAGTTGAACTTGTGACGCGGAATAGAAAATTAGTAAAATTTTGCACAATGGGCGTGGCACCGTCCACTTTTAAAAGGTAATCAAAAGTTGTGCAAGCTGTAATTTGGCAGTCGTTGAAGATATCATGATGAAATTTGGCAGGAACGTTAGTTACTCCTATTACTATACATTAGCATACATTGCTGAATAAAAATTAGTACTTGGAGGACCCAAAAAGCCAAAAAAAAATTTACCCCACCTTATTTTAGGCATATTTGATTTAATTCAAATGTTTACACCATGACAACTGAAGGAATTGCCGAAAACAAACTTGTAAAGCTTAAGTTGTTGGTATTTACTCTCGTTCAAATATAATCCAAAACAGCTGGTTCTTTTCTTTATAATTATTTATTTATAGTTCGCAGAAATGTTTATAAATTCACAAAAACTATTCACACAAAATCGTTTATCGATCTTCGGATGTTTGTCTTCTGCTTTGCAGCGGCCAACCATCGCTGTCCACACTGCTACGCAGTCAACATTGTTCGGCGAGCTTAGCGCTTACCACGTACTCCGTACTTCATCCAGAATATAAAATTCAACTTATAAGAAGTTGTACTTTGTACAGCGAGCTTAGCGCTTACCACGTACTCCGTCCTTCTTCTGAAAGGTGTTCTTACCGCCGATCGCAAAATGAAATGACTGCAAATTAAGAGTGTGCAGCCTTTTTATAGTCTGCGCCAGAGCAAAATTATTTCAAGGCAATCCTCTTAAGAAAAATGTTATACAATGTATATGCAAAAGAAAGAAAGATACAAACATAGTTCTTCAGTTATACTACTAGTGCCATGGTAACGAAAGTTTTAAAAGTGAAAGGAGTTGCCATACAGTTGTCTTATAAAATATTTCAAATATGTTATGCTATGATAATCTTGCTCCGTTACAAATTACAATTTTGCAAAGCCCTGCTTGTAACTGTTGAGGCATATACAGTAGACAATATTCGAGACAAGGTTCAGGACATGCGGCGGAATTTAAAAGGCAGCTTAGGTTAGGTTAGGTTGAACTGGCCGGTCCATGAGGACCTCACATAGACTGAATGAGTCCGTAGTGTTACCAAATTTCCTCCTCGCACTTCATATATCTGCTATCACTGACCAAGCCTAATTTAAAGGCATGTGAAGCCAGAAGCAGTGTCCAGTCAGAATACCCGTCTTGAGTTTACAGTCCTCTATTTTTAATGATAGAAGCAACTTTGTTAGGCTGAGCTCAGGTCAAGGGGGTCACTGCTGGCGGACAGTGAACGGCCTATTAATTAGGTTAGCTGCGAATATCAAATAAGCAGTCCTCGAGCAAGAGCGGCTGGTGAAGAGGGTTTGGCTTAAAAGTCCTACAGCACCCTGAGAACCTCCAGTGGCAGGGCGAGTAGATGCCGCCCTGAATTAAGCATCCACAGCCTAGTACGGGGTTGCTTCGAGGGAATACTTACCCAAGATAGGGAGGCAACTATACGACGTGGGATACACACTCAGGAAGGTAAAGAGGTAAATTATTTGTAAATTTAAGGTGATTGTCACATTAAGACTTAGCCCAGTAAGGTCTTAATTAAGGTATATTGGAATCAACGACTTGGATATGTTTGTTAAGGGCTGGCGAATGTGGCATTTGGAAATCTCAGTACACGGCTTGACACACTGTCGAAATGACTTTCCGGTTAATGTCCCATTCGTCTCCGCCCGTTAAAACCTTGGCAGGCCTTGGGGTACGTTCAGAATCCGTCATCATTAAGTTGGTGGTGCAGGTTCGGTTGAGATCCTCCCGATTAATTCTGATCTGGCTCTGAACGCAGTCTTCATGAGGGACTGCGTCTACCTTCACGTGGCCTACCTGCCTTCGCATAGACAACCACGGGATCTATATAGGTAACTGCACATTCGGACCAAGATAGCGGCCTCAAGTGGGGACCCGATTAAATAAATGATGAGCAACAACAATATTAAAATAAAAAACCAAACACAGGAGAATGAAATGGCGTTCAATCCATTCGTAGGAAGGAAGCTAGCTCGCTCTCCAGAAGGGCGTGGCCCATCGACTGGGGGCCTTAACAATTCCTCGCAAGTGGTAACGAAACCCAAAGGAGCGGAGGCCGAAATCAAGCAAGGAGCGTTGTCGCCGGGTGCTACACCGAAGATTTGCCAAAAGAGCTCCGACAGCAAGGCTCAAACGGGCACACCAACATTAAGTGAGCTAATCAAGCAGGCGTCAGCTGCGTTAAATCAGCAAAACACCCATGGAGAAAAAAAGATGACCAAGATAGGCAAGGCGATTGAGGACTTGATGCAGTTCTTCATAGGGCGTAATAATATACACGCGGAGATCAAGCGCTTGGCCTCCGTAATAAAAGTGCTGTACATCGAGTCGGCCCTAGAGGTAAAGAATTTAGAAGATAAATTGCGTGCAAGCGAATGTGCCAAGGATAGAAGTCCATAACCCCCAGGAAAGCGACCGAGGAATAATTCGTACTCGACCAAGGAGAACAAAGTGGTAAAACCAACTACTACACTAAAAGACGTCTTGCCATGGCACGTGGGTGGTCACAAACGACGGCAAGAAACGTAAGAGAAGACGGAGCGGAAAGAGGAAACTGCAGCCCAAAAGACGGGAGAGTGGAAGTTAGCTAAAAAGAAGAGCAAGAAAAAAGCACTTAAAGCTAGGCCGGATGCAATCATCATTTCCAAGGCGGGGGATGCGGCGTACGCCGACATATTGCGTAAAGTGAGAAGATGCGACGAATTAAAATCCCTGGGTGATGACGTCAAAACGATTAGAAGAACGGCGAAAGGAGAGCTGTTACTAGAGCTGAAAAAATCGCAAGATGGGAAAACAAGCACGTACCAAGCAGAAATTGAAGCGGTACTAAAGGACTCGGCTAAAGTTATAACAAAGTCCCAAATGGTCACACTACAGTGCAGAGATTTCGATGACATTACTACGCACGAGGAGATTTGCAACGCCCTCCACCAGCAATGCAACATCAAACAGATGTGACTGCCATAAAAAGCATACGCACAGGGTATAGTGGCACGAAGTCGGAACTTATAAGCCTTACAGCGGATGATGCCAAGGCGGTTCTTAATACGCAAAGAATCCGGGTAGGATGGGTTTCCTGTCGAATTAGAGAGCTCAAGCAAGAGAAACGCTGTTATATGTGCTGGGGCTACGGGCATATAGCTCAGAAATTTTAGCAGACTGTAGATAGGTCTAGCCTATGCAGGAAATGCAGCCAGGAAGGTCATAAGGCTGCAAGTTACGAAAACGCACCGAAATACGCGCTATGTGGGGGACAACATTCAGCAGGCAGTTTAAAATGCCCACAACGAGGGGGCAGCAAAATGACTGTCTCATGAGGGTATTGCATCTCAATTTAAATCATTGCGAGGCAGCACAAGAGCTATTATCCCAAACAGTCTCTGAAGGAGGATATGATATAGTGGTACTTTCTGAACAATACAAAAATCGCCAGGAGCAGGGTTGGCACTCAGATTCGGCAGGGAAAGCCTCAATTTGGGCACCAGGGAAATTTCTCCCACAGGAAAATATGACGCCAACGGTAGCAGGATTCACGTGGGCAAAAATCAACGGTATATACGTCTTCAGTTGCTATGCCCCTCCGAGCATGACCATCGCCGAGTTCGAAGACATGATATACGGGATCACCATTGAAGCACGAGGTAAATGACCGCTTTTAGTGTGTGGAGACTTCAATGCATGATCATCTGTGTGGGGAAGGAGACGAACCAACGAAAGAGGGAGAGTTCTTCTCGAAAGCCTTACTTCCAGGCGATCCATTATAGATCTCACCTTCGCTAGCAGTGAAATAGCAAGACGAGCAAAATGGTCCATAAGCAACGTCTACACACACAGCGACCATAAAGCTATTAGCGTAGAGCTGCTCGAAACTCCCCGAACGGTAGCATCAAGACATCGACAAAGTAGGAAATGGAAACAGCACCTTTTCGACTCACAAATATTTGAGATTATCTGGAAGGGCGCCATAGTACGAGAATCGCATGCGGAAGATCAGTCGGTTCAAATCACTAAGTTTCTATCTATGGCATGTGATGCTGCCATGCCCAGAAGTCGCGGAAAAGCACAGCGCACTCCGGTATATTGGTGGAATGACGAAATTGCGGAAGAGCGTACAAAATGTCACAAAGCACGAAGTATAGCACAGAGGGCACGCTCTTCACCACGATATGCGGAGTTACACAGCACCTATGTCGCACAAAGGAAGGCACTTAAAAATGCCATAAAAAAGAGCAAGAAGTTATGCTTTAGGGAACTGCTGGATAATGTCGACCTAGATCCTTGGGTATCAGCCTACAGAACTGTGACGGCCAAAGTTAAAGGACCGATACCACAGCAACCTAAGTGACCGATACTGATGAATATTATTGTTGAAACACTTTTCCCGGCGCAAGATCGCTGGACTTACCCAAGCGAGGATCTAGAAAGTACGGAAATTCCGCAAATTACAGAGCAAGAGGTGCTGGACGCTGCAAAAAGAGTTACTGATCACAAATCCCCAGGACCTGACAAAGTACCAAACATAGCCCTCAAAGCCGCGATCACAACTAGGGCTATATTATTTACTGATTTTTTAATGCCTGTATGCAAGAAGGCGTGTTCCCGCGCTCGTGGAAACGACAAAGACTTGTCCTATTGCTGAAACGTGGTAAACAGCCGGACCAACCATCCTCATATAGGCCACTTGGTATGCTGGATTCCCTAGGGAAGATTTTCGAACGTATAATTAGTGAGCGCCTACAGCTGACTATAGAAAGACCAGGTGGCTTATCGAATAGTCAATATGGATTTCGCAAATCAAGATCCACCGTAGATGCAATACAAATAGTCGTCAATATAGCTAGAGAAGCTATCTTTGGAGACCAAAATAAAAGGAAGTTCTGTGCACTGATTATGTTGGACATCAAGAATGCTTTTAAGACTGCGAACTTGATGCAGATAATGGCAGCGCTGCAAAGCTTCTGCACTCCAGCTTACATACGCAGAATAATAGGTAGTTATCTTAAAGACAGAGTACTTCTTTTTGACACGGATCAAGGAGCAAAATAGTACAAAATCACAGGAGGCGTCCCACAGGGATTTGTTCTCGGTCCAACGCTTTGGAATGTAATGTATGACGGGGTGCTAAAGATTGATCTACCAGAAAACACGCAAATTGTGGGATATGCTGACGATATTGCCGTGGTAGTAGTGGCCAAGAAACTGGACCTGCTTCAAGCATTATGTAATGACGCCGTAGCAAGCATAAAGGAATGGCTGACCAATATGGGACTGGAGTTGGCTAGCCAAAAGAAGGAAATGGTATTAGTAAGCTTCAAACGGTGGGCGAACGAGTTAGTCTTAACTGTTGGGGATCATCAAATCACTTCAAAGGATTCCTTAAAATACTTAGGAGTGCACTTTTACTCTAAGTTAACTTTCAAAGAGCACTTCAGAGCGGTGGGGGAGAAAATTACCAAAGTTAATGGATCACTTATGCGAATAATGCCTAACATTGGTGGTCCGAGCGAAGCTACACGTCAGCTATTGTCCACAGTAACCAGCTCAATAATACTATACGCAACACCAGTGTGGTATGGATCTAAACAGACCCATCAAAAATATATATTAGCAGCGTACTGACTTGCTTCTTTAAGAATAGCAAGTGCTTATCGGACGGTGTCCGACGACGCGATCTTGGTTCTAAACCGGAAAATCTCAGTGGACTTACTGCCAAGCGAAATGGCCGATCTGAATAACACTAATATCGAGCGACCATCTGAAGAACACAAAAAAAGAGCAAGGACACAAACAATAGCTAAGTGGCAAGAACGGCGGGAGGCTTCGAGTAAAGGGCGTTGGACTTTCACGCTAGTTTGGAACGTAGCTCAATGGAATGAGCGGAAGCACGGCGAACTGGACTACCATCTCACGCAGATAATGAGTGGACATGGCGGTTTCAAAAAGTATTTATGGAAGCGCAGGATAGAGGAAGATCCTCATTGCCCTATGTGTACCACGGAGTTAGAAAACGCAGAACACGTCATGTTCGACTGCCCCTCTTTCCACGAAAAAAGACTCGCCTTGCATGGAGTCTTTGGGGAGGAACCTACCACGAGAAATTTAGTATCACATATGTGCAACAGGAAAGAGTGCTGGACTGCAGTGAGCAAAATGGCATTTATAGTAATGACACACCTGATGGATGCTGAGAGGGAGCGCAGAGAAATGCGCATGCGAAGCAGTGGCGATTAAATGGAAACTCAGAGCAAATAGCGGGAACCTGGACGCAGGGACAACAGTAGTCTCTTAAAAACTGAGAAATATGGAACGCCACCCTGAAGTAATGCAAAAGTGGTGCCGGGTTGGGCGACGGTTCCAAAACGGGGCTGTTTTTTAGTCTACGGACACACGGTTACTGCGACGGCAGCAATTATGGTGCATTAAGCATTTTTGAGCCTCCCCGCCAAAAAAAAAAAAAAAAAACAAAAAAAGCAACTTTGTTAGTCACTCAGAGATATTTTTGCCCATTGTCAGTGCCCTCAGTAAGTACAGGGTAGCGGCAAATTCGTTTGGCCCCATTACCTCTTAGTGGTCCTCAGCGAACCACTTGCTTTCCCTGATGAACCCAAGAAGAAGCGAGACGTCCACCTTCCCTACCTCTGCCAGGCTGTCGAAGAAGCGTGAGCCCAGAAATCTGAGCCTTCTTCATTGAAGCGCCGGGCATCGGCAGAGAAAGTGGTAGATCGACTCCTCTTCCTCCTCATCTTGACAGCTTCTGCAGAGGGAGCTTGTTGGTATTCGCCACCGTCGGAGCATTGTTGCGATAGCACAATGACCTGTGATGACGCCCGTATGTACCCTCGCCGCAGATTTGTTCAGTTTGAGAAGGAAGCTGGTGCCCTTCCTATCCAAGCATGGCCATAAGGACCTTGAAACTTCGCAGTCAACCCTATTGGTATATAGCAAGTCCGTTGCCCTGTTCTCATATTCGTCGATTCTTCCTAGGAGATAACTCAGCGGCGGTCGGACGGAGAAGTCCACCTCACTTATGTCTAAGTCGGAACCTTTCCTAGCCATCTCATTCGCGAGTTCATTCACTTCAATGCCGCTGTGCCCAGGGACCCAGCAAAGGGAGACATTGTGATGACTTATAGCAGCCAGAGAGGCTCTACACCTCCGCACGATGTCCGATTTTATCATGATGAACTCTAATGCCCTTAAGGGGGCTTGGTTTTCAACAAAGATTGGTACGTCGGTGTAGGAGACCGCACTATCTTGGAGCAGCTTTGCCACTCTGTCCATGGCATAGACATCGGCTTGGAATACACTGCATGCGTCAGGAAGTCGGAATGATTGGCTTAGCTATAAATGTGTTGAATACATCCCAGCTCCAGTCCCATTTTCCATTTTCGAACCGTCGGTGTATATTGTGATGCCGCTGTCATTGTCTAGGCCTACTTCCCATTCCTCCCTTGAGGGATATCGTATGTTCCGAACCTGAAGGTCCAAAACCTCGTGATGTGGTCTGTTTTGGATGTTAGGTCGGTTATTATTCCGTTTAATTGCCCCTTCGTCATATTGTCCAGAATCGTCGCGTGTTCGTTCTTAGCTGTTTTCCACATGTTGGATTCTCTTAGTCGTAGAGCTCCTCTAGCGGCTAATCCCTGCACGAAGACTTGTAGAGGCATCAAGTGAAAGATTGCATTTAGCGCTTCCTGGTGTGCGCTACTCACGGCGCTTGACATTCCCAGGAATGCCAGCCTTTGTACCTTCCCGATCCTCTGTAGCGCCTTGCACCAGACTAGAGCTCCATATATTAGTATCGGTCGAATGACTGTGCTGTACATGCCATGAATGACATATGGTGTCAGTCCCCAGTTCCGCCCAAAAGCCCTTTTGCAAGCGTTGTATGCTGCTAGAGCTTTCTTTGATCTCATCTCAACGTTCGTTCTCCAGCTTAACTTGGAATCGAGTATATAAATAAAAATAAATGTAAGGCGCGATAACCTCCGAAGAGATCTAAGGCCGAGCTTCTCTTCCAATTTGCGTCGTGCTCCTCTTGATTTTTCCCTACAAATTGGCCGGACGGGACCTACATGTTTTATGCCGACACCGAACGGCATCTGCAAGGCAGATGAGTTTTCACTGAGAGCTTTTCATGGCAGAAATACACTCGGAGCGCTTGCCAGTCACTGCCGAGGGGCGACCCCGCTTAGAAAAATTTTCTTCTAATTGAAAACCCTTATTTCTAAAATTTTTTTTGATGTTGCTTTGCCCGGGAGTTGAACCCAGGGCATACGGTGTGATAGGCAGAGCACGCCACCATCACACCACGGTGGCCGCCGAGTATAATTCCAAGATATTTCGCTTCCGAAGATAGGTTTAACGTTGTGCCGTTTAGCCTCGGTAAGTTAACGGAGGGTATCTTTGTCTTTGCCGTGAACAGGACAAGTTCGGTTTTTGTGGGTTTACCCCCAGCCCATTTTGCCCTGCCCATCGCGAAATATCGTAAAGTGCCGATTCCATGAGTTCGCTGATAGTTGGCAAGATGCCTATCATCAGAATCACAAATTATCGGCGTACGCAACTACCTTTCTTCTTTTTCTCCTACAGATTTCAAGAATTTCGTTGACCACCAGTATCCAGAGAAGAGGCGATAGCACCCCGCCTTGGGGTGCCTCTGGTGGTCATTTTGCCAATAGAACCAGTCCCTAAAGACGCGTTGACAACTCTGCACCTAAGCATAGAATCGATCCATGCGACTATAGAGCTTTGGGTTCCATATCGTGTAAGAGCCTTGCAAATGGCCTCTGTCTGCTCGTTGTTGAAAGCGCCCTCAATGTCGAGAAAAGCTGTTAGCGTGTTGTTTAGGCAGGATACCTAACTTTTCCGCATCTGATTGCGATCCCCCTAATGCAACTCTGCAATTTGATACTCGATACTCGACTTTAACTTATAGTCACCCACACCAGCACCGCCACATGCATGCGCATGCATTTACATGCACGTGTATGTGTGCTTTTTGTCAGCACTCATGCATATGCATGTCGGGGTTGATGTGTGGGTGCCTTTCCCCTCCAAAACGGAGGATTTTGCGGGTCAACGGTTGTCGCTTTCGATACAACCGGCCTCTTGGATTTTAGCCGCCAACCAGCTTACATCTGCAGCCAGCGATCTCTGCTGTTCTTCCACAATTTCTTCAGGTAATATTGTATCCAAATTATTCATATTTACTCAATAAAGTTCACTCATTATAACGAAAAATTCTCGTCTTTCTCTTATTTTATTCCCGCATACACCCGTTCATTGAGATCGACCCGGTGCGCCCACCTGTCGCAAGGATCAGGCGCACCCGGGCCGAACAGTGTACTCCTTGCAGTTCAGTGAGTTCTCGATGGCACTGACTATCTCATGGAGGGCACTTTCAACTGATTTGCCCTTTTGGTATGCGTGCTGAGCTGCATCCATCTGCCAGAGATTGGCATTGCTTCTAATATGTAGATCGATAAGTCTCTCCAATGTTTTAAGGATAACGGAGGATAGGCTTATTGGTCTATAGTCTTTGGCTTCCGAGTGGTTAAAATCTCCTGCTTTAGGAATGAAAACCACCCGTACATTTCTCCAGGCTTCGGGTACATACCCATCTAGTAGTCATCTTGAGAAGATGCCGTGTAGATGTGGTATCAATTCGTCACAAGCGGCTTGTAACATAGCCGGTATCACACCATCCGGTCCCGCCGATTTGTAGGGTTCGAATGATTTTACAGCCCACGATATTTTATCCCGGCCAATGATGTCCGTGACGTCGGTTTCCGGAGGATATGCGCGGTTTCCTTGCATCCCGGAAAGTGTATCTCCATCGAAACCTCTAGAGTTTCCTGACTGGAGACGGCCCATGAGCCATCAGACTTCCTTATGCTACTAGGGGCTGAACTAGATCCAGATAGTATTTTGCGAAGTCTTGATGCCTCATTTCTCGTCGCCAAGTTCTCACAGTATTGTTCCCATGATATCCTTTTTGCCTTCCTGATGCAGCTTTTGTATTTGTTAAAACTACATCTGTAGGCATCCCAGTCCTCTTCCAGCCGGCTATGTTTGGCTCTGTTGAAGAGTTTTCTTGTTGTGGATCTGAGTTGGCTTAGCTCTGTGTTCCACCACGTAGTCCTCGGTTTTGTCCGTGGTCTAGTAAGAGGAGAACAGAGTTTAAAAGTGTTTGTCAATATCGTTGTCAGTCGGTTTACCGCTCTGTCTATATTATTACCTCCCCGTCTGACTTCCATTTCCGTGGATGCCAGTTTGTGAGATACTACTTCAGAATATTTATTCCAGTCTGTTTTTCTTGGATTCCTATATGGCCGGGGAACTTCCACTTCAAGATCGATGTTGAAGAGTATCTTACTGTGGTCCGAAAAGGAGCATGTGTCTGACACACTCAAGTCATCGACTTTTACAGTGTGAGAGTCTGTGCCAGGGTGATATCTATGACTTCCTCTCTAATTCTATTCCTAAACATTGGCTGGTTGCCTTTGTTGAATACAATTAGGTTAGTAGTAAATAAGTAGTCAAAGATGGACTCACCTCTTGCATTTGTGTCGCTACTCCCCCATAGCTCATGATGTCCGTTGGCGTCGCAGCCTATGACAAGGTCCATCCCATGCGTTTCCGCGAACTCCACGAGTTTTCGGACAGGTGTCGGTGGTGGCGTGTCCCACTCGTACCGGAAGTATGCGGACGATAGCAGCAGCTTGCGCCCCTGCTTTTGTTCGCACACTACAGTGACGAGGTCTCCGTTGCAGTGCTGTGTAGAGATAAATAAATTAATATTTTTCTTAGCTACTACACATGCTCCAATTTTACCCCCGTTACACCGTAGCCGTCTAGCCCTACTCCGCAAACCTTCTCCCTAACCAGCCAGGGCTCTTGGATTAGAGATATGTCCACTCCGTTTTCTGCAATGAACTTCGTTAGGTCGAGCGAGGCGGAAGCTGAGTGATGCAAATTAATCTGCATCACCGCGAGCTTCTCCCTTTGTAGAATCTGGCCCGTTAACCGGTACAAAAACTTTAAGGGAGCCCATCCCAAACCTAACGATCCCATTGAGCTTATTTATGGCTTGCAGCGACGTTTGATCAATTGCGACCAGTAGGTCGCTGCCCACCCTTGTCTTCGAGGGAGTCATAGAGACCACCTGCCACTGGTCTGCCCTTAGCTCCTTGTTCTGATTGCCCAGTAGTTTCTGTATGGACTCCGATTCCATTACTGGAGGTGGCATCCACACTGAGACCACCGGGCGAAGCGGTAAACTGGAGCGACGGATCACGTCCAACTGTGCTCCCGGCCAAAGAGCGCCCAAGCCGTGGACTGCCTTCGTTAAGAAATCCACAGATTTCTTGTTGCAGCAGCCGACGACCTTTACGCCCTTCTGCCAGCCCGCGCCGTTGAGGGATATCTCATCGCTCTCAGCTTCGAGCATCCTCTCCATTAGCTTGCCCTCTACAAGCAGCCACCTTTCCGGCGTTATCTTGCCGTCAGGGTTGATTTTGTCGATGATGGCTACTTGGAGACCTGAGGCCAGTCGAAGGTAGCGTGAGGTTTCCGCTTTTTCGACTCCTTTTCTGGTCCTTCATCGAATCTGACCCTCTTCCGGTCTTGTGCGCCCATCGATCCCGACGAGGACGCTTGGTTAGGGTCCTTGCCCTGATCGTCTGACGCTTTCCGGCCGTCAGATTTAGCAGCGTTAGTTGCCTTGAATTTTGCTACTACCTGTGCTTCCTAATGAGTGCCCTTTCTCTCACAGTGAGAGTGGCATGGTCTTTCTTCTGCATTTTCCGAAGGTAGTAGGAAGAGTTTTTGTAGCCCTTCAAGGCTTTCTGCTCCATTTTTACTTTCTCTGACTCTGACCCTTTGTCCTCCGCAGTTCCTGACGTCTGGGCTTGGTAATTCAGCAGAACGCTCTCAGCCTCGAAGTATATTTCATCGTCGTCGCTCACCAGTGATGACAGTTCATCCTCGGTGGCGCTGACCATGGTTAGACTCCTCAACCGAGACCTAACGCTTCCCTCAGCACCAGACTCAGAACCCGCTTTTGCTGTGCTCCACAGAGCGAACTCGGACAGGGACAGAGCTCTGTTCTCCCAGTAACATTCGTAGACTGTGTAGCCTGGTGTTCCAATCCACAGCCTGAGAAGTCGCTGGATCTCAACGCCAGATGGCCCTCTCGCCCACCATCTACCGCCGGTACTGGGGATCCGACCCCCTGCACCGTAACTTTTCTCTTTTCTATGTCTCCCATACCCGACGAACCGAATTCGCCATTACCCTTGGAGTTTCTTTTAAGTCTGCCACTCCTTCCAAAAGACTCGGACTCGACCGCCCCTAACCTGGGGAAAACAGACGTCGTTGTGTGCCGCCCCTAATATGGGGAACAGACGCACACGTGCCGTTAATGCTATGTGTGCCAGGTGCCGCCCCTGACCTGGGGAAACAGACGCACCTGACGACTTATTGACCCGTTAGGGCTGTGTGTACCAGATGCCGCCCCTAACATGGGGAAACAGACGCATCCGGTGGAAAAACAGTAGCACACTAGCCTAAGGTTGTAAGACCTACACATAATTTTCGACACTTTAAAGCCCCGCTCTTGAACCCACGCCTTTTCTGCTTGGTCGATCATGTGCACCTATCGCCTTCGCTTAATCTCGTCCATTCTAATTGGGAAGTCTATGGAGCAAGCTTCAAGGGATGCGCCCTTTTTAGCTAGTTCATCCGCTTTTTTATTCCCATCTATTCCCATACGCCCTGGGACCCAATATAGATGTACGCTTCTCCCTGTCCGGTTCTCTCCAGACACTACTTACACTCTAACACGCATTTAAATGATTTGCTATGCGAGATTATTGCCTTAATTGCTGCTTGAATGTCAATATAAAAGTTAGCACGATTGCAGCTTGGGCTATTTTCTTCCAGGATTTCTACTGCTTTGGTTACGGCTACTATTTCCGCTTGGCAAACGCTACATTAATCCGGCAGTCTGTAGGATCTGTTTATTTCCGAATCAGCACAGTCTACCGCAGACCCTACTCCTTCCACTACTTTGGAACAGTGAAATTTTTCTGCAACGCTTAGTGCACTAATCCCAATCCTGACTAGAACGTGCATTTAGAATGAAATTATTCAGGAAATAATTTGTTTTAACAGCACTCAGAAAACAGTAACAATGTTACCATACAAAACATATGGTGTTGTTTATAATTAGTGTAGGTAACTGTTTATGCCCACGGTCCAAAACATAAATATTTTGAGTAGCCCTAGTATGCGAAATATTAACATTATGTTAACATCAACTGTTTGACTACCTTTTCAAACAGTTAACTGCAAGAATGAAAAGATCTTACTGTTTTCAAGGGTTAGCGAAATTCTTGAAAACGGTGGCTCTTCCACTTCTTTTGCCAGCATCGAAGGACAAGCAGCACACTCCAGCCGCCACGATTGACGTAAGTAATATTGAAAATGAAATTAAATATCTATATATTAATATACATATATACATTCAGACATATATAACTAACACATTACAATATCATATTGTAATCAACCAAATAATATTTGTGAATTCCCGTAATAAATATTATAACGTGAAATCTAATACCGCCTTTTCGATTTTTATTTATCTCATCGGACGAGCCAAGGTCTCTGCTCCCTCGAACATGGTACATCAGCGCCATTAAGTAAAAACCAGCATTTACATTTTTGCAGCAGGCTTTTTGGAAAACTACTATTGCGAAGTACTCATTTTTATCCAACTTTATTTGGTGATCCAGCGGTAAAAATAATAATTATTGGTGGTCCAGCGAAGGATATATATATGTGACCCGGCCTATGAAAAGGTGGCTTATGACACAAAAAAAAATTGCGAGAAACAATGGATTTCTCCAGTTTCTTAGTAGTTTTCTTTTTTGTGAGTCATAAGCCACCTTTTCATAGGCCGGGTCACATATTTCAACTTAATTATTGGTGATCCAGCTCAACTTTTATATTGGAACAGCCAGCAACTACAAAAATTACCAGCAAATCTGCAAATTTTGAAAAAAAGGTACGTGTAATGAAAATTTCAGTACACTTTTAAAATATTGGTTTGAAATTGCTAAGTAAATTAATCTAATCAAATTGAAATTTTATTAAAAGAGATTTTGTAACTCAAATTAAGTGATAAAGCATTTTTTTTTGTTTTTAACACACGCACATACATACATGCGGAGTTTTTGATTAATTTTAAATTTTCACATAGGTGCGTACACAAAAGCCGTGTAGAAATTAAAATTCGCGTGATTTTGTGCTAATTTCCATTAATTACACTGGTCGACGGCCAAAATTTACCAGAGACGCCGTTATGAAATTCGTATGTAAAACCACCCCTGATTTCGAAAATCGAGTTCATTTTTGATTCTATGGTACCGTTTTTGAGATATTTGCAATTTACCGTTATTCGAAAAAACCAAAAAGATGGCTCCCTTTAATTACGTATATCTCACGAACGGGTCAAGCAATTGTCAAGTTTACAGAGTCGGAAAGACGATGAAATTTTCTACAAAATGCATCATACATTGTTTTTTGCTCAGCCAGATAGTTTTCGAGAGCTAATCATTTCAGATTTTTGTTTTTTTTTTTTATGAGAAAATATGAAAAAAAATTACTCTTTGCGAGGGCAGCATTGCGCAAAGCTCTGTTTAATTAGAAAAAAGATAAGCTATCATCGAAGAAAATCGATGCAAATCTACGTAAGTTATAAGCGATCAAATAAAAATACCCAGGTTGCGCAATTTCAACGTATACCTCAAAACGTATATATGGTATAAAGAAGAGTGAAATATCTAGCTATGCTCTGTTTCTATTTAGTTAAAAGTTCAATTTATAAATCAAATTACCCAATTACTATACTAGCAGACCCGTCAGACGTTGTTCTGCCTTAAATTTGGTATTTTTCTTAATCCTTTTATTCACTCCTCCCTCCGTCTTTTAGCTTCATCTATCTCTATTTTCGTCTTACTCTATCTCTTTCTCAGTCTCCTTCTCCTTCCGTCTTTTCTCTTCTCTAAAGTTTACCCATTCTTCTTCATCCCTTATTACCAGGCAAATCGAATAGGACGTATGTAAATAGTTATGTGGGTATTATTAATTCATGTCTTTATTTCGCATGCACATTTATCAGTTTTGCCAGGTTAATGCAACTAAATCGAACATCACAATGAAAATTACTTTAAAGCTCTCGGCAACAACTTTCATTTGATATCCATATTACACACACATTCTAGGGGTATCCGGGTCCAAGTTTTGCCCATATCTTGAGACCCTAGTGACCCAGCGGTATAAAAATTACTCTGTACTAAAGCACTCACCAACAGCTTCAATTTGATACCCATAATGTAAAAACACATCCTAGTGTTACCCTGATGCACGTTTTGGCCTATATCTCGAGACCCTTCACAAATAGGAATGAAAACTACCCTGTACTAAAGCACTCATCAACAGCTTTCATTCGTTATCCATATTCTATAAACACATTCTAGGGGTACCCACGTCCACGTTTTCGCTTATATTTCGAGACCCTAGTTACACGCGGGTACGAAAAATACCCCGTATCAAAGTACTCATAAACAGCTTACATTCGATACCCATATTGTACAAACATATCCCAGGATTACCCAGGTCCACGTTTTGATCTCAAGACCCTATCCAGAAGGGGATAAAATTAACCTATGTCTGTTTCCTGGTTCTAAGCTACCCCTTCACCAATTTTCAGCCAAATATGTTCATCCGTTACTTCCTCTTCAATCACTTTTTATCTATTAAAAAAAAGCGCATCAAAATCCGTTGCGTATTTTTAAAGGTTTAAGCATTCAAAGGGACATAGGGACAGAAAAGGCGACTTTGTTTTATACTATGTAGTGATGTACATCCATAAATACCTGTAAACCTACGCCTGAAGTTAAATAACGCAGCGAATGCTATATATGCACGTATGTATGTGTCGCATCAAGCCTCACTCAAAAGCAATTAGCGCGGACAGTTCACAGCAAACAAACACACTTACGCATTTTTTTGTAAAAATTTTACTTTTATTTAAACAATTTGGCTGATATAAGAAAGGAATCAAGTATTTTTTTTGATGCAGATCGAAGGTAACTATTTCAAAGTTTTACTGAAAAGTAGAATTTTTTAAATCCATCCATCCGTTTATGAGTTATAGCTGTGTAAACAAAAATTTTATGATTTTTTACTAAGTTTTGGCAATTTTCCACGCCACTATAACATATACCTTCAAATTATATTGACTGTACCATCTCACGTAGCTAAGCTTTCAAATGCAAAAAACCGTTTTAAAATCGCAGCATTCTGTGTGAAGTTATGTGCATACATGGCATTTAGCGACTTTATTTTATAAGATTTATAGGTTCTAACAATCTTTACCGTAATTTGATTTACTATGAAGTCGAAATAATTATGTGTTCTACTTTGACGCTTTGCGACGTCCCAGAATCCTTGATATCGATTCTCAATTAATTTCATTTGCTGATGAAACCTTTCGCAATGTTCGTCATTTTCGTCGCCGAGATTTGCCGGAAAAGAGCTCAAATGTGAGTGCAGAAAGTGAATTTTTAAAGACATATTTACGCATGGAAAGAAAATATTAGTTAGGTAAACAAGTTATAGAATTTTGGGAAATTAATTTTAATAAGCCTTTAATATTTACCCATTTTCGCATAATAATTGATTAAGTCGTTCACTATCTGCTCGTAGTTAGGGCTTTTGTGTCTACCGAGAAAAGAAGCAACGACCTTTTCAAAGGATTCCCACGCTGCTGCCTCAACTGATGAGAGTACTCCTTTGAATTGATTATTGTTGATCAACCTTTTTATTTGTGGTCCAACAAAAATACCTTCCTTTATCTTGGCTTGAGAAATATCTGGAAAAATTATTTTCAAATAGTCGAATGCTTCCCCTTCTTTGTCCAAAGCCTTAACAAAGTTTTTAATGAGACCGATCTTGATGTGTAAGTGAGGAAGTATGATTTTCCCTTTCTTGACAACGGGGGTGTATTTGATGTTATCCACACCAACGGTAAACTCGACTCTTTCCGGCCAATCCTTTCTGACGTAGTGGTCCTTACGAGCTCGGCTATCCCACTTGCAGAGTAAGCAGCAGTGCTTGGTGTAGCCACTTTGTAAACCGCATAGTATTGCAACGACTTTGAGATCAGAACATATTTTCCAATCATGCTCTTCATATTTGATAAATTTGAGCAGTTTTTGCATTTCCTCGTAGGTTTCCTTTGTCTTTACTGCATGTGCGATCGGGATAGAAGGCTTTTTGTTACCAATATGCAATAATACAGCCTTAAAACTCAGTTTATTGCTGTCTATGAACAATCGCCACTCTTTTGAATCATATGTTTGACCAAACTCTTTGAATAAACCAGGAATGTCGTTGCAGTAGCATATACTGTCTTTCTTGGTATAGTGTTTGGAAGATGGTTCCTGACGAGTTCTACAATATATCACCTTAACATCGGATGACACAAATTTAAATTATTGCATACGAGGAGTGTGGATCTCGACCTTTTTCTTGGTTAGTTCCAAATCTCTTATCCAATCATTAAGATGTGGTTATGACAGAACGTTTCTCTTGTTTCCCATGCAGTACAACTTGATTCCCCGCACTCAGATATTACCGTTGACAATGGAAATGGATCCGCAACTGCCGTTGAATGTAGTACTGGTAATGTCACTGTAGGTACGCTGGCATAGGTTACTCTTCTTGATCTTCCAACGACAAGTACTTTTGTTTGACAAATATAACACTCTATTGAATTGCAAGTAGGTTCTCTCCATATCATTGGTGTATCAAATTTTATTTGTTGTCCTGATTCCGACTGAATCAATTCTACTCGACACGATGTACACAAAGTGTTCGGTGTTCATGGTTTTTCAGCATTTTTAGGCTCAATGCCAAAATACTTGGAGTATAAAGTTTTGATATGATCTGAGAACACTCGTCGTCGCATTATGATAGTATATTGGCCACACATGAAACAGAACATATCTGGATCGTTATTACACTCAAATTCTCGCGTCCTTTTACTCATTTTATTTTTTTTAATAAATCACGGTTTTGAAGTTTGAGTTATGAACTGAACTATCTCCGGCGAGCCTTGCAGATGTTATGAAGTTTCAAGGCGCATTAACTCATATTTATACTCGGAACAAGAATAAAATTGAAAAAATCAAATCTTACCTAGACAGAAAGCTTCCTTTTTATACGAAGTCGGGAAAAGAAAATACTACCTGCTTTAGATGTAGGCTTTAAACATTTTCTGTGTCTTATAATATTGAAAATCCACCTGCAAACTTATCCATAAGTGACGGAAATACATGTTTATAACTACATGCCTACAGCAGGCTTCGAACCCAACCACTCTTCCTTTCGATGCAACCACTCTACCTACTATAAAACAATTCGAATATTAAAAGTACTATTTGATTTATTTAAAGAAAAAGTATTATCATTGTTATGGTGTTATTGGTTTATCCGGATAATATCCCATTTGCACTTTATACCTTTAATATATGAGCCGTTTATTTTGAAAGTGGCATAAGTCATTTCATGTCGTTTAGGTTCAGTGATAATTTGTTTGTATCTCTCCTCGCCTCCAGTTTGTTAGAGTCCAATATCCAAAAGATGCAATTCTTATTATTATTTTATAATTGTAGAACCATCTATATATGCATTCATTCAAAAATAACAATGCATTTAAGACCATGAGTTGGAAATGACTTATGCCACTTTCAAAATAAAGGGCTCATATGTATGTATACATACATTGAAGTTGCGCAACCTGGGTATTTTTATTTGATCGCTTATAACTTACGCAGTTTTGCATCGATTTTCTTCGATGATAGCTTATCTTTTTTCTAATTAAACAGAGCTTTACATTAAGAAAAAATATCTAGAAAAAAATTATTGTTTTGGAATACTGCCCTCGCAAAAAGTAATATTTTTCATATTTTTTCATAAAAAACAACAAAAATCTGAAATGATAAACTAATATCTCGAAAACTATCTGGTTGAGCAAAAAACAATGTATGATGCATTTATAGAAAATTTCATCGTCTTTCCGATTCTGTAAACTTTTTTGCAATAGCTTGACCCGTTTGAGATATACGTAATTAAAGGGAGCCATCTTTTTGGTTTATTCGAATAACGGTAAATTGCAAATATCTCAAAAACGGTACCATAGAATCAAAATGAACTCAATTTTCGAAATCAGGGGGCGATTTTACATACGAATTTCATAACAGCGTTTCTGGTAAAGAGAAAAAGTTGAAATTCGTAGTTCAGTGTTTTCAATTAATTTAATTTGCTTTTAAAGTTTCAACGGTGCCGGATTTATATTGTACAGGTTCAATTTTCAATATAACCTCACTTTTTAGTACTTGGCCCAGGCAAATACATAAAAACTTTAACAATTGTTCATTTTTTGCTTCCTTTTCACAAAATCACTCAAATTATTATATTTTGCAAAGTCATTTCAGTTATTTTACAAAGTATCTTAACTTGTGTTTAATTATTTACAAATTGGCTGCTATTAGGTACGGGCGGTCGCCTGATTGTAAAAACATATGTTCATATATATAGGCTGTCTGGTTGTGTTAGCTATTGTTAAAATCAGTGCTACTAAAAATTATCTTGTAAGACAAAGCCTTTTGCTATCGAGTATTTTCCCCATATTCTGGTAAGAAATATTCGACAAAGCCTAGGGATGTACAAGAAGAAGTTGTCATTCTTATATTTGGACCTTGTACAACAAAGCTCTTTGCTATCGGTTATTTCCCCCTACCCTGGTAAGGAATATCCGGCACAGCTTAGGGCTGTACAGGCAACATATAAATTGGTTACCATAACCACGAGTTTCCTACTACAGCATTATACAGATTTCACCAACTTAACCTTAGACTTGGTTCCAAACGAAATACTTTACCAAAATATAAAATATATCAGTTGTTTTCGTTTCCTTTTCTAACCACATATATTTTCTCTTGCTGGAACTATTTTTGCATGTTATATCTGTGGTGGAAATACACAGACCCTTCTAATATATATTTTTTCGGAATTTTTTTTAAAATTCATTTCGAAGCTTTTCATTAGTTTTTTCTAAAGAAACGGAAACCTTTATCAGAGTCACGGATTCAGTAGTAGAATTCGACCAAGATTTTCTAAGCACTCCTAAAAGTGACCATACAGTACATTCGCTGAAAATTCAGCAAACTGATTTTAAAGCAATATATGACAAAGTGAAAGCAGCATATAACGAATTGTTGTCAGATGTATCTATTGCTAATAAGACGATTCAATTCGTAAAAAGCAAAAAATATGCTACTAAACTTTCATAAGAACCATGTCCAAAATACATAATTTAGGCGAAACGCTTGAAGGGAAAGAAAAGCCACTCTTTGATATCCGAACCTCCTATATTGAATAATTAAAATTTATAATCATCATTATATTTATCAGAAATGTACTAAAATATTACCAAATAACTAGAAAAGATCATTTGAAACAATATGTGGCTATTGAAAGAGAATTTTATTTCTACGTTACAATAAAACAAAAGAAATAATAAATATTCTGTTCTAATTTTATATTCAGCTCCAAAAATTATTTAGTTGATGTGGCAAAAATTTTGTTTGATGTAATCCAAATTAATCAAATATATTGGTGGATTTTTTATAGGGGGCCCGTAAATTGTTTAGCCCCGGGCCCGGATTTTCTCCTGGGCCCTGGGTATATGATTATATACTTTTGTGCAATTTGGTTTTATGTGTTTATTATTAATATTATAACAACATTTTTTCAGTCCTGAAGATGATTTCAAATTGAAATCGAAATATCGACCTAAATATATCGCTGAATATATGGGCAAATGCCAAAAACTTTTACTTTTTTGGATAGTCGGGTTTTACACAAGGGCAAAAAACTTAAGGCCGGAAAAGAGTACAAAGGAATTAAGTTTGACCTTTTGACTATGCGATCTGATGATTTTAAAAATCAAGGAAATTGATAGTAAGTTTTTGCAGAACTTCGAAACGTAAAAAATGTCGATTTTTACACTTTTTCAAGCGATACCCTTCAAGTTTTTTTTTTTTTTTTTTGAATATTTTCGATAAAATTTTGAGGCATCGCTGAAACGCTATGGAATTCAAACTGAATGTCGTTTTTGGGACGGAGATTCTAAAAGTATTGGTAAAATTAATGTGCCCTCCAATACTCAAAACTCTCATCAATCAAAGTAGCGATACTTTTTTTTTTGTCATTTTCAATATTGACAGTTTTTTGCTTATAGCTTTTTGAGGCAACTGAGTATTGAAATTATGCACATTAATAGCCTATCAGGGACTAAAAATACATGGGGCTTCAAATTCGATGTGCCCCTTTCAGTTTTGAAGGTAGAGGCAGAAGAGTGGAAGCACTTGGTTGCGTAAATTTTTTTCAGGAGCATGTTTTTTTGTGGGCACAGCTACAATTCTACTTTTATCACTTCATACCCGTTTGTTAATTTTTTCTCTACACCACAGTAGTATACCATCAATTGCCTCATCTTTGAATATTCATGGGGCAAATATACGAAATTTCCGACAAAAATTGGCAATCGTCAAAAAGTGCAGAAATTATTATTTTTTATATTTTTTAAACCAGTTTTTGTTTAAAAGTAAATGAAAATAAACACAAATTTGGTACAAAAATTAGAAAAAAAATAAAATTTTTTTCTACACTTTTTGACGATTGCCAATTTTTGACGAAAATTTCGTATATTTGCCCCATGTACAAACATCTATAACTTTCCTTGAGCGAATATTCTAAGATGAGGCAATTGATGGTATACTACTGTGGTGTAGAGAAAAAATTAACAAACGGTTATGAAATACTTGACGGTTAACCGGTTTCATATTTTTGCCGATATCTCTAACACCGGGTTTCGGGTATCAACAAAATTATACCTAAATATACCCCATATAGGTATGTACATCCTGATAAAATTTCAACACAATCGGTTAAGAAGTGTTTAAATAAGTAAAAAAATTTAGGTTGTCCGGGTTTGTCCGGGCGATGCACTATAGCTACAATTTACCCCTCAATGTTCCTAACAAAAAGATATTTGCGTGATACCAAGTTTCAAAAAAAAATTTTTTTCTCCAAAAAAACCAAAGTTTGGCGGATTTCCCCATATACATCAAGTGGTGTATTTTATTTGATGTGTGGCCCAGAGCTCGTTTAAGATTATTAAAAGTATACTGAATGTTAATTTGCATTTATTTTATAGTTCTAAAATTCTGTCATTATTTTCTTTATATTTGTATTTAACTACTCAACCACAATGTCTAAAATCATTGTCAAAATTACTGTTGTCACATCTAATAATTCTATTTAAATTACTTTGTAATATAACCATTAATACTAAACACAAAATCAATTTTAATGTAAAAACACATTTACTTGCGTTGCAATCCCTTCTGTATCACAAGCTGAACAATTTAAATAATACGATGGTATATTCCACATTCAATATATATAACATGGTTTGCGTATTTACTAAACTTAAAAATGGCTTAAGCGTTGTTCATGTTAATGCTCAAAGCTTAAAGATTAAAATAGATGAGTTTCGTTTATATTCGAGTGTTCCAATGTGGAGATAGTATGTGTATCTGAAACATGGTTCAATGACAAAGTTAATGATGAGTGCTCTAAATTGAGAGGATACAAGCTCTTCAGGGCTGATAGAAAGCAATAAATGGTAAAAAGGTTAAAAAAGCCGGCGGTGTTGCCATCTATGTTAAAAATAATGTTAGATGCAAACTTAAAGCTAAATCAAAAGATGGCGATCAAATTGAATTTATTTTCTTGGAATTATATAACGGAGATGAAAAAATACTGCTTGGCAATGTATATAGGCCAAACAAAAATATTAATTCAGAAGCATTTTTTTTGGAATTGTCCAATATTACAGTGGGGTATAGTAATATTATAATATCAGGCGATTTTAAAAGCAACATTCTTGTAGATTCTTATTTCTCAGATGAAATGAAATATATTGGCCTAGATATTGTTAACAAAACTTTACCTACACACTGCACCTCTAACTCTAATTCGCTTCTCGATATATGTATGCTTTATTAATCATTGTCAAAAATTCTGTTGTTTGAACAAATATCTGCACCTGTGTTCTCTAAACATGATCTCCTATTCATCACTTACGATTTTAAATTAAAAAAGGTTAATGAAGACTATAGCTATCGTGATTTTAAGAATATAGATCTTTCTGCCTTATACGATAAAATTTCACAGGTTGATTGGGGTTGCACATATAGTATATGCCGTATGTAGATGATCAACTTCAGTTTGTCCAAGAAAATATTGAACAACTCTTCCAAGAATTTGTTCCCATGAAAACGAAAAGGAAAGCACCAAATTACAATGTTTGGTTTACACCTGAAATTAAAAGTTTAATTGAACAACGTAATATAGCTTATACTATGTTCAAACAGAAAAATAAATTGAGGAAATTTCGATTTGAACTGAGTGCTGTTCATACAACTCGATATAGCTTACACAATAGTAATTTGATAGCTGGTTGGCTCATCTCTACAGCAAGAACATACCTTTGTTCAGACTGTCAAAATAAACACGCACATTATTAGGCGAATGAAATGGAATGAAAACATAAAACTTTGAAATTTTTGTGTGTTGTAAGAAAATGTGTTCAATGTTTTGGTTTCATTTTGAGTTTGCCATCTTCTTTTGAAAATCCCTACTCCAGTGAAATGAAAGACATAAAATCAGCTGATGAGATGAGCCAACCATATAGTTCAGCCATGCGTAACTGACGTTTAAATATACTCAATAAACACACTTTACAGTGTTGCATTTGCAGTTTGAAACAATTTATTAAGCAATTTTTTTTAAATTGGCCATTTATTATTACAATTTATTATATGACAAATTGCGTAATAAATTGCCCAAATAGTATAAATTGCCAATTTGGTGTGTGTTTGAACCTAGTATTACGCAAGATGGAAGAGGTTTAAAACCTCTGAACTGCATTCTGCTTTCCGCACAATAAGAAATAGAGTCAATACAAGCATTATAATTGCCAAAACATTATACTATAAAACAAAATTTAAAAATTGCTTAGATAGTAAGGCGAGATGGAGTGAAATACGTAATGTAGGAATTATTGGAAAAGCAGTAGATAGTTCAGATGATTTAGATGTTAATGATTTGAGCAGCAAATTTACGAATTTACGAACGTCTACGGCTGATATTGCTTATTACAAGAACCATGCCAGTACAAAATTCTTTTTATTTTAGATGTTTCACTGAAACTGAAATATTTTAAAGTTTTCTAAGCATCAAGTCCAAGGCTATTGGCTGTGATGGAGTCCATCCAAAATTTACAAACATTTTATTTCCTACTATTTTGTCATATATCACCCACCTGTTTAATTCTATAATAACAAAATCAATATACCCCACTCAACGGAAGCATGCTAAAATCGTACCTACACCCAAAACAGCCAAGTTTCGGCCTATTGCTATTATTACCTTTCTGTCTAAGATACTTGAACGCTTAATGCATAACCAAATCAATAAATATGTTCAGGATAAATAAAGAAATTACTTACTCCCAGACAATCTGGGTTTCGACCACATCATAGTTGTGTAACTGCCTTGATTGATGTTACGGAACATTTAAGATCACAAATTGATAATGATAAAATAGCTTTTCTTATTCTCTTGGACCACTCAAAGGCTTTTGATACCGTTAGTTATGAAATTCTGATATTAAAATTAATCAAACTACTTCGTTTTTCGCCTACAGCTGCGAAAATGATGACTTCTTATTTAAGAGGCAGATCACAATCGGTTTTCCACGGTGATAAAATGTCTAGTAGTGTCGACTTAACAAGAGATGTACCTCAAGGATCTATTTAAGTCCATTATTGTATACTGCTAAACAAATGGTCTTCTGAGTCAGTTACAACGCTGCAATGTTCAAACGTGTGCTGACGATGTACAACTCTATATAAGCTGTAAAGCATCAGATATTGATGATTGTGTACGCAAAATTAATGTTGACTTAGACAGTGTAAGAACCTGGGCTGCAATTTACGGTTTATGTCTCAATCCAAGCAAATCCAAATATATATTGGACACCACAAAAACACAAATTTTAACATCTTTTCCCGATTTAGTTCTAGGTGAGTCTAAAGTTGAATACGTGGATAAAGTATAAAATCTTGGTGTCACATTTAATAAACACCTTCACTGGAATGATCACATTATCATCACATCCGGCAAAATATACGGGATGTTAAGAAGTTTGTGGCGTAGCCAATGGTTCATACCACGGGAAGTTCTGGCTAAATCATATTTAATACTGACATTACTATATGGTTGTGAATTGTTTTCAAGTTGTGACGCAACCAGTAGGCGTAAATTAAATGCAGCTTTTAATAGTATTGCAAGATATATATTTGGCAAACGACGATTTGACAGAATATCTCATTAATCCAAACTCATGTTTGGTGTTACCTTCGATAACCTTTTAAACTGCAAAACGTTAACATACCTTCACACACGACAACCGGATTATATTTACCGAAAACTAAACTTCTTCAGGTCAGAAAGAGGAAATCGTATTATTCAAATATAACATGACACTGCTTTTTCAGATCAACATTTCTATATTAACGCCATACGAATTTGGAATCGATTACCCCCCTATTTACAATTGGTCAGCAATGCAACGCAATTAAAAAGTTAATATATGAGTATTTTAAATAATACTATTATATTTTTAACTCTTAAAATCTTTAACTTTTGATTCCATATTGTTTGATTTTATATTGTAAACTAATTTTAATTTAAGTTTTTATGTTAGATTTAGTTTTTGATGTAACCATTTTTAATATGACTATAATACTATTCAGTGCTTTTATAAAAGATGAAAATTTTTGTACTGGATTATAAACAAATAAATGAAATTAATTGAAATGAAAATGAAATGTGGAAAATATGGAAAAACTGTATTGAAACAATTATTTTGGCGTTGAGTGCTTTTCACCAGCTTACTATGACTACACTCACTTAAATGAATTTGTTCACATTAAAAAATTGAGCAACGCGAAAGTGAAAGCAAAGTAGAAATATGTGCAACTCTTATTTTTTTGAGCGCATTGTTAATCAGCTGATGTAAATAAACGTATTTAATTGAAAATACTTACGTATTATAATTTTAATAACTTCGCCAGACAACATAATATTATAGTGCAGTAGCAAATATTTTCGTCGGAACATTTTATTATTTTTTCGGTGCAGAAAATACACTCTTGAAAAAGCATTCAAATATACTTGGATATTACGAAGATTCAGTACTTTCAAAAAATGTCACTTCCGCAATGCAAATACATTAGATCGTTTGCAATTTTGGGAAATAAACTTATTCAACAATGTTTCCAAATCAAGTTCATCAGGATAGCAATATGATTAAGTCTATTCTGCAACATTGTTGATCGCAAATATGTTTTGAGTCGACGTAGAACAGAAAAGCTCGGTTCATTTGAGCAAGATGACCCGGTATTGTCAGCAACAAACGAACGAAACGCACATACTCCGGAATAAGCCCTCTAGTGCATTCGAAGTTTTGCAAGAACTTTAAAACTTCTCTCAATGCTAAGATTAATTGGAAGTGTGGCCAGTACATATTTTCATGATGACACGGAAGCCCTTAAACATATCTACGGTGAACAGCTGTTTTCGATTGCTTTGTCAACCTGTTTTCGTTTTTTTTTCTCTCTCTCATCTCAACCACCAAACCGGCTGGATCTGCAGGTTTTAGTACTGAGTTACAATATAATACTTTGTATTTTGATGATTGAATTATAATTAATAAAATTTAACATATTGTTTTTCTTCGTAACATTGTGATTCTTCGTAACATTTTGGCATCCCTTGCGGGGACCCTCCTCCGTGCATATTAGGAAAATCTTTAAAGTGCATACACAAATTATAACTACGTGTTTAACTTCAATTGCAAGTACGTAACATTCCTCGTGGTCACTTTAACAAGGCGTAAGCGTAAATAACTATGGCGCTTGTAAAAGAGGAATCGCTATCAAAGTTCATTCAAAACTTTGGGGCAAACACACATAAAGTGGCGAAAACTAAAAAAACTAAAGGATATCTCAGTGCAAGGCGGAGTTTTCTGGCCGAATAGTGGACACGGTACCAGACTATACGCGATGAGCTTGGAACAATGCAGATAACTGAGTCTAATTCGAAAGCGGTGGCTGACGCACTGTCATTTTGATACTGTTGAAGCAGTATATTGCGATGCGATGGGTGAACTTAGTGATGGCATTGATGAACTTTCAGAAACCACAACTGATAGCTTAAGTCAGTCAACACTGATTCGTACCATCCCTAGTTCGCCGCGAACAACCCTTCCTAAAATCGAGCTACCAAAATTCGATGGCTCATTTCAAAAGTGGCTTAGCTTTAAAGATCTGTTCATCACATGTATAATTAACGATATTTCGCTTTCCAATGTACAGCGTATGCATTACCTAAAGAGCAGCTTGCAGGGTGAGCCGGACGCTATGCTCCGCAGTCTCAACGTGATGGATTCTAACTTTAAGATCGCATGGGATCTGCTCCTACAGAGATACGATAATAAACGCCGAATAGTTAAATCGTGCTTACGCAACATCGTAAAGCTGCCAGCCATGTCATCCGAATCGGACACATCAATGCGAAAACTGTTGGACACGGTCACTGAAGCCGTACGCGCGTTAGAACAGCTCGGACGTCCAACAACACAATGTGATGATTGGCTAGTATTTCTTGTAACTGAAAAACTTGATCCGGTGACTTTAAAGGATTGGGAAATGAGTTTAGGGCCTCCTAGCGAAATACCAGAGTATGCTGCGTTAACAACCTTTCTGGAAAAACGCATTCAAGGGCTAGAAGCGATGGGATCTGTGGGAAAAACCAAGTCAAGGAAAATGGTACAGACCAATTCGCAGCACCCTCAAGCGGTGCGAAGTCATGCTGTTCAGCCAACAGCTTCTCTACTGCACAAAGCACACATTTAGGGTGGGTGATCTACGGACACTTGGCCAATGCTTCTACCTTACAACTAAATACCACGTTTTGTGCAACCACCTCGATCGAGTTAAATCAATTGGTTCAGCAATTGTGGAAGTTCAATGACATTGACAGCGTTGAAAACAGCTGTAATATGACGCAAGACGAGATTTTTGCGAGAAGTTGTTTGAGCGTACCGTGCGTCGGAAACCCTCTGGGAGGTATCAAGTTCAATATCCTTTCAAGGAATCTTGTGACCTAACTATACTCTCCGATTCTAAATCAGACGCCTTTAAGTTATTTGCATACCAGCAGGCTCGGCTAAAAAGCGACCCAAAAATGAATGAACGGTACTCAGCAGAGTATCTGAACCTTGGGCATATGGAACCAGTTCCAGCCAGTAACAATATGCAGCCAGTGTGCTATCTACCTCATCATGGTGTATATAAGGAATCCAGCTCCACCACTAAATTGCGCACAGTGTTCAACGCTTCAAGGAAATAAAATGCAGGCGTTTCTTTGAATGATTGTCTTCACGTCGGGCCCAAGCTCCAAACAGATTTGAACTCTATCATTTTAAAATGGCGAATGCATCGAATCATGTTTATTGCCGACATTGAAAAATGTTACCGACAGATTTTAGTGAGCACAGCTGTCGCTGATATGCAGCGAATCATCTGGCGTGACGATCAAGGTAAACCCACTATATTTCGGTTGCTCACGGTCACCTAGGGGTTAAACTGTTCCCCATATCTCACCATCAAGGTACTGCACACTCTGGCGGCTGATGAAGAGTCAGACTTTCCGGCAGCATCAAGAGTTCTAAAGGAGTCGTTTTACATGGATGACTGTTTTCATGGAGCTGATACGGTGGATGACGCTATTGAAATAAAACAACAGCTACAGAAGTAACTACAGCGTGGAGGTTTCAATCTTCGTAAATGGTGTTCAAACTCAGCTGAATTTAGGCGACGACTCTATTCTCTTGAGGACGATTCAGACCTTTGCTGTGATTTAAACCTTGATCGCGAAACTAAAGCCCTAGGGATATACTGGTTATGTGACACAGACAGTATCAGCTATACGGCGAACGAACGCCCGTATCAGGAAGCATCACGAAAAGGCAGCAACTGTCAGATGTAGCTAAAATCTACGATCCACCTGGGCTTTTAGCACCAGTCGTAGTCAAAGGAAAGGCTATCTGCCAGCAACTATGGTTAACGGGATGTGACTGGGACGACCCAATTCCCGATCCGCTTGAACAATAATGGCGTCGTTTTAGCGAAGGAGTTCCCCAAATCGAGCAGTTGAAAGTGCCCAGATGGGTCGGAGCCTCACCTAGCATACGTAGGTACCAACTACATGTATTCTCAGACGCGTCAACTGTTGCCTATGCTGCAGTAGTATACCTTCGACTAGAAGACGCAGACAACAACATAAAGGTATCAATACTAACTGCCAAAACTAAAATCGCACCATTGAAAAGGATAACCATCCCGTGTTTGGAATTGAATGGTGCTCTTCTCGCGGCAAAATTATCTGCAAAAGTTCTGTCAACAATTACAATGCCAACAATTCAGACATACTGCTGGTCCGACTCTAAAACTACACTCACCTGGATTCGGTCGAGCCCGGGCAAACATAAACTTTATGTCAGCAATCGTGTAACCCAGATCCAAAAACTCACGCATATAAACTCTTGGAATTATGTATCTACTGCAAATAATCCAGCGGACATTGCCTCCCGTTGTGTAGACCCTTCTGAGCTCGCTAATTTGTCATTATGGTGGAATGGACCCCCATAGTTAAGTAATCCGCACTGTGAGTGGCCTGACCAAAGCAAAATTTCGTCCCATCTGCCAAACGAGGAATTCGTATCACTGGTGACAGTTCCTACTATCCCAACGTCGACACTTACTGAAACCTTACTTAAAAGGTACTCCAATATAAACATGTTGTTGTCAGTAACGAGCTGGTGTACGCGATTCATTGCGGCGCAACTGAAGCTGCCACACGCCAAAACACCTTGGTGCACAGCCGCAGAAAGAGCAGTTGCATTGGAATTTTGGATAAGATATGTACAACATATACATTTTGCCCATGAGATTTCTTGTCTTCCCAATAACAAACAAATTAGCTTAAAAAGCAAACTGTTAAAACTGAACCCAATGTTAGACAACAGCGGCATTTTACGTTTAAACGGGCGGTTAAAGAATGCAGATATGCCCTTCCATGAACGATACCCATGCCTGTTACCAAAAAGGGACCCTCTGTGTACGTTATTAATTAAACAAGCGCATGACCATACTCTGCGCGGTGGCGTTCAAGCCTCGCTCAATTATTTAAGAAGACGCTACTGGATGATTGATGCTCGCTCAGTTATTAAGAGTTACATACACCGTTGCATAAGATGTTATCGTTTCAAGGGCCTGCCAACCAATCAAATCATGGGGTGCTTTCCCTCTCAACGTTGTAATGTTTCAAGGGCTTTTAGTCACTGTGGCATAGCCTATGGCGGACCTTATCAAATTCGCACCAAAAAGGTAAGAGGCCACAAAAGCTACAAGGGATATATCGCCCTATTCGTATGTTTCAGCACGCGGGCTATTCATCTGGAATTGGTCAGCGATCTGAGCACCGCTACGTTCCTTGCAGCACTCCGAAGATTCTTCGCTCAGAGGGGCTATAGTGCAGATATATACAGTGACTGTGCAACAACTTTTGTTGGGGCAAATTCGGAGCTCCGAGCAGATATGAACGCTTTCAAACAACAATTTGACGCAGCAGCACGCTATGCGGCAACACTTGGGGTGTCCTGGCACTTCATCCCGCCGGGCTCTCCCAATTTCGGCGGCATATGGGAGGCGGGCATCAAATGCACAAAGCATCATTTGAAACGAGTTATGGGGACGGCGAAACTGACATTCGAGGAATTTTATATCGTGCTTAAGCAAGTCGAAGCTGTACTTAATTCGAGACCAATATCTGCATTGACTGATGATCCAGAGGATTTTGCGGCGCTTACCCCTGGGCACTTTTTGGTGGGCGGTCCGCTCACAGCGGCTCCAGAACCAACCTTACTAGATATCACTCCAAACAGACTTAAAAGATGGAAGCAGATGCAGCAAATGTACCACCACTTCTAGGCTCGATGGAGCTGTGAATATCTGCGTGAATTACAAACTCGACGTAAATGGTGTTCAAACTCAGCTGAATTTAGGCGACTACTCTATTCTCTTGAGGACGATTCAGACCTTTGCTGTGATTTAAACCTTGATCGCGAAACTAAAGCCCTAGGGATATACTGGTTATATGACACAGACAGTATCAGCTATAAGGCGAACCTAACGCCCGTATCAGGAAGCATCACGAAAAGGCAGCAACTGTCAGATGTAGCTAAAATCTACGATCCAACTGGGCTTTTAGCACCAGTCGTAGTCAAAGGAAAGGCTATCTTCCAGCAACTATGGTTAACGGGATGTGACTGGGACGAGCCAATTCCCGATCCGCTTCAACAAGAATGTCGTCGAGCAGTTGAAAGTGCCCAGATGGGTCGGAGCTTCACCTAGTATACGTAGTTACCAACTACATGTATTCTCAGACGCGTGGCCTGACCAAAGCAAATGTACCACCACTTCTGGGCTCAATGGAGCTGTGAATATCTACGTGAATTACAAGCTCGACGTAAATGGTGTCAAACAAGTTCAAATCTTTCGCCGGGCGATTTGGTTTTAGTATACGATGAGCGCTCTCCACCAATTCAGTGGATGTTAGGTTGGGTATTAGAAACGCATCCAGGAGCTGATGGCATTGTCCGAGTGGTTACGATTCGCACATCGACCTCCACCCTCAAGCGAGCCATATCGAAGCTAGTGGTACTTCTAATTGAAGGTCAATGAGAACCATACGGTGGGCGGTCGTTATATTTCGTCAGTAATATGACGAGGTGGGCGGAATGTTAAGAATAATTGCAAGTGTAGCCAGTACATATTTTCATGATGACACGGAAGCCCTTAAACATATCTACGGTGAACAGCTGTTTTCGATTGCTTTGTCAACCTGTTTTCGTTTTTTTTGTCTCTCTCATCTCAACCACCAAACCGACTGGATCTGCGGGTTTTAGTACTGAGTTACAATATAATACTTTGTATTTTGATGATTGAATTATAATTAATAAAATTTAACATTGAGCACTAAACTAACAACATTGTGATTCTTCGTAACACTCAAGTTATTCGCCTTTTCATTTTGCCTATTCAGAAGTTGTAAAAATATGTCTCTGTCGCTCAGTAAACTTTCTTTGTCAAAATCCTCTTTATAAAATTTTACAATACTATCAATATCTGCAGACTGACCCACTGCGAATTGTTCCAGAAATTTGAAAAATCGCGCTGAATCATTTTTCGAATCTACTTTTGAGCGACGCAGTCAATTGATCGAAAACTTCAAAGTATGATTTTCTAAAAAAATCTTCTGGTGTTTTGAATTGCGAGACTTCAGCTGTGCCTTGCTTAAGACGCTTTGGTATTTTTCGTTGCCGTGGAATTTGAGGTTCGTTCAATTCGAGGTCAACAACTATTTGAACGCTTTTTTCCAAATATCTTCAAATTTAGAATCACGAGAAGCGCCAAGAACATCTGACAATGCTTCAATTTTTCGTATGATTCAATGACGCAGAAACTCGACTTTTGCAATTCCTTGTTCAACATTTCCACGCGATCGAAAATTTCGATCATCATAATTAAATAAAATGCAACACTCAAAGGATCCATGTAGTAGTAAAACTCTGACGCTTTCGCTGATACGGCGCTGTCGATTTCATTATCTACATATTGGTCGTAGAAAAATTGCATTAACTCTGCATAGTTTGCCTTTACGACCTTCAGAGATTTTATTCTTACCACCCATCTGTAAAATTAAAAAAATATATATATATACCTCAATCCTGATAAGATAAAATTTTTAAATTCTTTTCTATACCAAGTCGGACAATAGGCTGCAAGCGCGGGTAAATCTTTGTGGCTCCTTTCCTCCGCGCCAATCTGCAACTCCTTGAACTACGCAACGCGTTTTGGCGAGTCTCTGACAAAATTTATTAGTCCTTTTATTGTCCCAATAAATTTTCTTGCGAGTAGAATTTTCTCAATTGCGTCTTGAACAACTAGATTCAAGTTATGTGCATTGAAATGCACGAATAACGCTCGTGGTTCTGCTTCACAAATCTGTTTCTGCAACCCCGAAATCTTGCATGAAACATTCGATGCCCCATCGTAAGACTGACCCCTCAGTTTGGAAAGCGGTAGTTGGTTTTTGTCGAAAATTTCACTGACGAGGTTGAATAAAGTTGTTGCCTTAGTGTCAGCAGCATCCAATAAAATTTGCACTTGCTGTTAGATATTCTGAAACGGTTCTAAGGCAAACGAAGACTTGTTCAATTGGAGATACCTCCGAAGTTTCATCTAAAGAAATCGAAAATATTCGGTGTGTTTCGTTTCGTCCATGATTTCCGATAATACAGTAGTGGCCATAAGTTGGAGAAGTTCATTTTGACTTTCATTATGAAGCCATTTGTTACCATCCCTCTGCAGCCAAGATTTCAATCCCAGCACGTCTTCTGCGCGAGACTTCAAAAACGTCATGCAATTGGAGTTTTCGTCATTATTGTCTCCTCTCATAGGCAAGCCCTGTTTCGCTAGTGATTTTGACGTGCTGAATACTTTCAATAATGCTGTCCGGTTCTCCGTCATTTGGTTTGAGTGCTTTGTTGATATTTATTGCACCACATTAACTTTTGCAACGTTTCTTAATGCATAAGCGCAATTAAGATGTAGGGCACTCGTCGAATGAACTTTCAGCCGCTTTGATCCGTGCTTCCAATTTGAAAATCCCTCGTCGACCCAAGCTTTCTTCGATTGCATGGAACGAGTGTCAAAACTGATTTGCAAGTTGCGTTGGCATGCTTCTGTGCAAATAGTGCAGATTCCTTTATTTATTATGTTGAGTTGAAGCCATGGGTACAGCTCTTGCCAACGTTTAAAGATTGCAGGAACCGACGAAATTCCCACATTCAGCTCTGATAAAAAAAACCATTCAAAACTGTTGTTGAATTTCTATATATTTTATCATAAATGTTTATTTTATATTTTTCCTATATTTGTTATCACTTTATTTTGTCGTTATATCATACTTATTTATCACAGTTATTGTTATTTTTATTTCATTTATATTTATTTCTCCCAGGTAGTGTAATAAACAAATTTTTTATTCTTTGTTTTCAGTGAAAGAAGAAATCAAGGCGAACCAAGCCAGGTGGTTCCAAGTCGACATACGTACAAACTTCATATATTTTGTTGTTGATTGGCGGCTAAAGTTTTCAAAATGAAAGCGAAATCATTTGTCATAGTAATTTAGGATGAATTTAGGGAACTAGGGCAATTCACAGAACTAAGAAAATTAACGGTTTCATGATAAAGATATAATATTTTGCAAATACTAAAATGTGCCTTGTCGAATGTTATTACCCAACGCATCCGCGAAACCACTCTTTAAAAAAGATCCTGTATACCGTTACAATTTTATTATTTTTCAAACGTTTGACAATTATGGCATTCCCCAAAACTATGAAATTGTGATGAAAAATTACGGAGATTCATACTTTTGTCGCGAAACGGGGTAATGGATAAATTTTAATTTTAATGAAAAGTCATAACAAAATAGTCCGGTTACGGCGCATTTTATTATTGCGTGGAAATAGTTTTGTAGTCCTCTTCTGTTTTCTCTTCGCTGCCAAAATATTTTGTCGGCTCTCTTCGTATGCAAATTTTTTGTCCAACCTTCCTCAAGAATTCAAACTTCACTTAAATAATGCTTTTTAAGTTTTGGTGGAGATTCCAATTCTGATTGAAAAACACCAAGATATTTTATATACATTTAATCGTTGTGTCCATTAGCAATAAATGTTAAAAGTTATTGCTGTCCAGAATTTTATGTGAAAAAGAGTTGAATTTGCAAAATTTTTTTGTTAATAAACAAAGCTAAGAAAAATCATGAAGCTTATTCGAAATTTTTAATTTTATTCTTTTCAAAATGTTAAAAAAGTAATGGTTGTTCTTTTCTAAATATAATGCCAAACTATATATTTCTGACTTTAAGTTGTAATGGTGTTTTAAACGCTGATGATAAACAGCGGTCGACACCTGATATAGACCTGACATGCGACCACCTGATATAGATTCGCCTTGGAACAAACAGCATTTTCGTAACACTACTTGGGAGAGTTATCATTCATCACATAATGACATTACATCGTATTTATTTCGGTACAATTCTTGATTTACATAACTCTGATTATATTTTTTTTATTACATTAAATTCATACAAATATTTGTTTAATTTAATAGATATTGTTACGAATATTAGCTACACTAAGGGGTATTGCCATCTCTAAGCCGATGCTAAGCAGTGAATGTACGCACATCAATAATTCAATCATTATGTCTATACATATGTACGTACACGCAGCGGAGAAGAAACGCACAAACACATGCAGATAAGATATCTTATCTGAGATATGCAATTATAATTTTGGAAGTGTCGCTCACAAACACACGCGCATTTGAGACCTATACACGTACATCTGTAGTTATAATTATAGCAGATAACCAACTAGTAGATTCTAGAACAGAAGCGCCTAGAAGATGCAACGGGGAAATCAAAGAGTATAAAAGGCATCAACAGTAGAGGCGCTCCAATCTGTTTCGATTAAGCACGCATTCTGTCGAGCAATAGAAGTGTTATTTTGAAAGTACTTGAATAAAAGCCATTTTACTTACTTACTTACTTAATTGGCGCTTAACCGTCTAAACTGTTATGGCCGTCCAAGAAGGCGCGCCAGTCGCTCCTTCGCTCCGCCAACCTGCGCCAATTGGTCGCAACAAGGGAGTTTAAATCATTTTCCACCTGGTCCTTCCAACGGAGTGGGGGCCGCCCTCTACCTCTGCTTCCATAGGCGGGTTCCGATAGAAACACTTTCTTGGCCGGAGCATCATCTTTCATTCGCATAACATGGCCTAGCCAGCGCAGCCGCTGCGTTTTAATTCGCTGGACTATGTTGATGTCTACGTATAGCTCGTACAGCTCATCATTAAATCTTCTTCGGTACTCGCCATCGCCAACGCGTAGAGGTCCATAAATCTTTCGAAGAACTTTTCTCTCGAACACTCCCAAAGCCGCTTCATCTGCTGTTGTCATGGTCCATGCTTCTGCCCCATATAGCAGGACGGGTACGATAGGTGACTTGTCGAGTATGATTTTCGTTCGCCGAGAGAGGACTTTAGTTTTCAATTGCCTACCTAGCCCAAAGTAGCATTGGCAAGATTGATTCTTCGCTGGATTGCAATGCTGATGTTGTTACTAGTGTTGATGCTTGTTCCCAAATAAACGAAGTCTTTTACTATTTCGAAATTATGGCTGCCAACAGTAGCGTGGTTGCCAAGGCGCTTATGCGCTGACTCTTTGCTGGATGACAGCAGGTATTTAGTTTTGTCCTCATTCACCATCAAACCCATCTTCACCGCTTCTTTTTCCAGTTTGGAGTAAGCAAAACTAACAGCGCGGGTGTTTAGGCTGATGATATCAATGTCATCAGCATATGCCAGTAATTGCACGCCGTTTTGCATTATTAAATATTGGAGTTATTTATTCAATAGTTTAGTGATTCGAACTTAGCAGAAGGTTGCAAATAAGAGGAATTGCAGTAAAGTCGTTACAATTGGTGTCAGAAGAGGAATTATTGAATAAATTCCGAAGATTGGGAATAAAACTTGGACATGGCAAAGTTGGGAGAATTGAGGATCCAGCAACTGAAACAGGAGTTGGAGAACCGTAGATTGAATACAGCCGTCAATAAGATCGAACTTCAAGCACGGCTACGAAAGGTAACGGAGTCGCAAGGAATTGATGTGGACGAGGTTGTCTTTTATCCTGATGACGAGACAACAACAACAACAACAAAAATTGAAGAGAAAAACGAAATATCGCAGACAGTTACGAGCACAGACTTGAACATGAATTTGGCGGCAATATCTGCACAAACATCGACAGTAACATCAATGTCGTCGCAAATGTCAGAAATGTCGACACAGACTACATCCAAGATGGAAACTCAGCTGGAATCGCAGGAGAACCGTATAACAGCGAGGATTGAAGTACAAGAGGCACTAATATCCGAAATGTCGGCGCAAATTTCAGGACAGATATCATCGCAGATCTCTGCTCAACTGGAAGAGCAAAAAGGACGTATTTCCTCGAAGTTGAGGCGTAAGATACAAAAATTTTACAGTTTGAGGAAAAATCGAGGCCGAGGTGGATGCTTTGAGATGACGTATCGAGCAGTTGCAACTAAATCGCCCAGCAGCTTCAACGAATAATCCAAAGGTAAAAACACCATCCTTTGACGGTTCTGTTCCTTTCCAGCCCTTTAAGCTACAATTTGAGAAGACCGCAACAGTGAACAACTGGAATGCTGAAGACAAAGTTGCTGTACTCTTCGTAGCATTGAAAGGACCAGCTGCCGAGATCTTGCATACTATTCCAGAGTACGAACGGGACAGTTATGACGCATTGATGGCTGCTGTAGAACGAATGTACGGAAGCGAACACAGGAAACATATATATCAAATAGAATTGCAAAACCGTTACCAAAAAGCTAATGAGACCTTGCAAGAGTTTGTTTCGGATGTTGAAAGGTTGGCTCATTTGGCAAATGCGGATGCACCAGTAGAGTACACAGAGAGGTTAAAAATCCAGAGTTTTATAAGTGGCATACGGGACGTAGAAACGAAGCGAGCGACATATGCAAACCCAAAACCCACATTCGCAGAAACGGTCTCCCATGCACTGACTCAAGAAACAGCGTCGCTTCTGAGTAAGCCCGCATACAAAGCTCATCGCGTGGAAGGTGAAAGGCCAGACTGGGTAGACACAATTTTGGAAGCAGTAAAGGGTACGCAGCAGAAGAAAAATGATGCAGTCAAATGCTTTAAGTGTGGAAAGCCAGGGCATCCAAGACCAATCAATCGTTAAACTAAAGCGAGTCAGCCGCAAGCGGCGACAGCTGGCTCCCTCAATTGAATGTCCCATAATGTCTATCTCACAAATTGGAAGAAGGTCAAACAATCTTACTGTCGGAGGACATGTGGATGGAAAGAACGTTTACTGACTGTAGATACGGGTGCATCTCATTCCATCATTCGAGTAGATTTAGTCAACCAGAAGATAAGACCATTGCATGGAGCAAGATTGCGTACAGCCACTGGAGAAGACAACCACTAGGAGAAGTAGCATGTGAAGTCGCAATTGGGAACGTCACGGTAGTACACAGTTTTATAGTTGCAGAGATTGTTGATGAAATCATAATTGTAGTGGACCTTTTAATCGACCAGTGCATCAAGATCGACATGCAAAGCAAGACGATGCGATATAAAAACATGGATGTACCACTTAATTTCGGCTACGAGAGAGGCTACAGCAGTAAACGAGTCCTGGTGGAAGAGAGTTAGCAAATACCACCAAAATCAGAAGCAGTCATCTGGGCAAAGGTTGATGGAGATTGTGGGACAAACAAATTGTGGGTTGTCGACATATGCAAACCCAAAACCCACATTCGCAGAAACGGTCTCCCATGCACTGACTCAAGAAACAGCGTCGATTCTGAGTAAGCCCGCATACAAAGCTCATCGCGTGGAAGGTGAAAGGCCAGACTGGGTAGACACAATTTTTGCAGCAGTAAAGGGTACGCAGCAGAAGAAAAATGATGCAGTCAAATGCTTTAAGTGTGGAAAGCCAGGGCATCCAAAACCAATCAATCGTTAAACTAAAGCGAGTCAGCCGCAAGGGACGACAGCTGGCTCCCTCAATTGAATGCCCCATAATGTCTATCTCACAAATTGGAAGAAGGTCAAACACTCTTACTGTCGGAGGACATGTGGATGGAAAGAACGTTTACTGACTGTAGATACGGGTGCATCTCATTCCATCTTTCGAGTAGATTTAGTCAACCAGAAGAAAAGACCATTGCATGGAGCAAGATTGCGTACAGCCACTGGAGAAGACAGCCACTGGAGAAGACAGCCACTAGGAGAAGTAGCATGTGAAGTCGCAATTGGGAAGCAGCAAACAAATCAGCACCGAACATATTTTTAGGAAAAACACTGGCTATGACAAAACAAAATGGACGTATTCCGGTAAGAGTACTCAATGAGTTCAAGTCACCACTCAAACTGACCAAAGGAAGATTCCAAGAGGCTGAAGTAGTTATTAACTGTGAACAGTTCCAGGAACACGTGTTATCTAGTAATACTGATCTTTCAAATGACATCACGGAATGGACGGAGGGGCTAGATGAAGATTATCAGAGTAAGGCAAAGCAACTGCTCCTAAAGTTCGCAAATATATTTGACCAGGATGGTTCCAAACCAGGACGCACCAATGTTGTGAAACATCAAATTGACACTGGGGACGCGAGGCCGATACGTCAAGCTCCTCGTAGTGTTCCTTTGGCAAAACCGGAAGTTGCGAGTCAAATCGAACAAGAAATGAGCGACAGCGGCGTCATCGAACCACCAGCTAGTACGTGGAGCTCACCTGTGGTACTTGTGAAGAAGAAGGATGGAAAAATGAGGTTTTGCGTGGACTACCGCAAGTTGAACGACGTCACAAAAAAGGATAGCTACCCATTGCCAAGAATTGACAACACTCTGGACTCGCTCTCTTGTACGAAATGGTTTTCCACACTGGACTTGAAAAGTGGCTACTGGCAAGTGGAGGTGAAGGAGGAAGAGAAAGAAAAAACAGCCTTCAGTGTCGGAGATGGTCTTTGGCAATTTACAGTAACGCCTTTAGGACTTTGTAATGCACCAACTACTTTTGAGAGACTCATGGATCAGGTGTTGAAAGGACTGCATTGGAAAACATGCTTGGTATACCTGGACGACATCACCGTATTGGGCAAGAACTTCGATGAACATCTTAAAAACTTGGAGGAAGTTTTCCAGAGAATAGCTGGCGCTGGTCTCAAACTAAGTCCCAAAAAGTGTGCGCTGTTTAAAAAGGAAGTAAATTATTTGGGTCAAAAGGTAACGACAGAAGGTATCCGTACAGCGAATGAAAAGATAGAGGCAGTAAAGGATTGGCCAAGACCACAGACCTTGCATGAATTAAGAAGTTTCCTTGGGCTGTGCACATATTACCGCCGATTTGTACCAAACTTTTCCAGCGTAGCCCATAGCCTCCCTGAGCTTACAAGAAAAAATAAAGCTTTTGAATGGAAGAAGGAGCAAGAAGTGGCTTTCCAAACATTTAAAGAGCGTTTACGCACTGCCCCAATGTTGGCATATCCGATTCCAGGAGCAACCTTTATTCTAGATACAGATGCGAGTGGATATGCTATAGGAGGCGTTTTATCACAACTGGTCGATGGACAGGAGAAGGTAGTTGCATACTACAGCCGTTCGATTGGAAAACCAGAGGAACTATTGTGTTACACGGAGAGAGCTGTTGGCATTGGTAGAGTGCATTAAACATTTTCACAAATACCTCTACGGCCAGCGATTCCGCGCAGACAGATCACGCAGCGTTGAAATGGCTTCTGCAGTTTCGTAATCCAGAAGGACAATTGGCACGGTGGATCGAGCGACTACAAAGCTATGACTTTTCCATTGAGCATCGGAAAGGTAGTACCCATGGGAATGCCGATGCAATGTCACGAAGACCATGTAGTTTGGAATGGAAGCACTGTTAAAGGCCGAGGCTAAAAAAGACATTATAAATGTCCGGATAATGACCATAACGTGTGCAGATGAATGGGACAAGGAACAATTAAGGAAGTATCAGCTAGAAGATACAGATCTGTCACATGTCAAGGGCTCGAACGAAACAAAAGACCAAATAGAGAGGAGATGTCAGCAGAGAGTCCCACTGCGAAGTCATATTAAACACAGTGGCACAGTTTAGAATTGATATCCGGTTGCCTGCATCGAGTATGGGAGAGTCAGGATGGTCAATGCAAGAAGAAACTGATAGTTGTTCCCAGAGAGAGGATTCCTGACGTGCTCAACGAGCTGCATAATGGTCCAAGCGGAGGACATCTTGGATTCACGAAGACGCTCGAGAAGATTAAACAGAGATTCTATTGGGTTGGTTGCCGTCAGTCGGTCACTGAATGGATTGCGAACTGCGAGGTTTGCAGCAGAGCGAAAGGGCCCAAAACCCGAAGTCATGGCCAGATGAAGAAATATAACTCAGGTGCACCATTTGAAAGGATCAAATATGTATTGGTGGTTATGGTTTATTTCAGCAAATGGCCAGAGGTATACCCAATCCCAAATCAAGAAGCGGAAGCAGTAGCAGAAGGGTTTATAAACAATTGGGTTGCAAGGTATGGTGTACCAATGGAGTTACATTCTGACCAACGCAGGAATTTCGAATCAGCTGTGTTCCAGGAAATGTGTAAATCATTGGGCATTCGAAAAACATGGAGAACTGCATTGCATCCTCAATCCGATGGTATGGTGGAACGTTTCAATAGAACCTTGGAGGAGTATTTAAGGAAAGTAGTAGACAAGTACCATAAGGAGTGGGATATCCGCATACCATTATTCTTGATGGCTTACCGATCAGCAGTGCATGAGACAACGGGCCAAACCACTGCAAAAGTAATTTTTGGCAATGACCTTCGACTGCCAGTTGATTTGAAGTTTGGGATAGATGCCGATGCGGAGAGAAATGTCAAGAAATCCACTGGTGTCTTGGAAGAAGAGCTGAGAGAGATACACGATCTGGTAAGGCAACGAGCAAAGATTATGAGTGACAAGATGAAAGCGGGGTACGATAAAGCAATTAATTCGGAAGGGTTTCAGGAAGGAGATTTGGTGCTGTTATACAACCCACAGCGAAAAAAGGGTTTGTCCCCGAAATTGCAGTGCAATTGGGAAGGCCCATACAAAGTTGTAAAACGGATCAACGATGTAGTGTACCGCATCCAAACCATTGGCAAACCACGAACCAAAATGAAAGTGGTTCATTTGGAAAGGCTGGCAGCGTTTAGATCGAGAGATTTGTCTGATCGGGACGATCAGGCTTAGGTGGAGGGCAGTGTTACGAATACTAAGGGGTATTGCCATCTCTAAGCCGATGCTAAGCAGTGATTGTACGCACATCAATAGTTCAATCATTATGTCTACACATATGTACGTACAGGCAGCGGAGAAGCAACGCACAAACACATGCAGATATTTTATGTGAGATATGCAATTATAATTGTGGAAGTGTCGCTCACAAACACACGCGCATATGAGAGCTATATACGTTCATCTGTAGTTATAATTATAGCAGATATCCAACTAGTGGATTCCAGAACAGAAGCGCCTAGAAGATGCAACCAGGAAATCAAAGAGTATAAAAGGCATCAACAGTAGAGGCGCTACAATCAGTTTCGATTAAGCACGCTATCTGTCGAGCAATAGAAATGTTATTTTGAAAGTACTTGAATAAAGACCATTTTGCATTATTAAATATTGGAGTTATTTATTCAACAGTTTAGTGATTAGAACTTAGCAGAAGGTTGCAAATAAGAGGATTTGCAGTAAATTCGTTACAATATAATAGTAATATATAATAGTTTATTTATTTATTGTTAATTTTGATTTTTATAAGTGTTTTGCCCTACCTGAATTTATAGTGTCAAAATCGTCATAATGTACGGATTCTGTTTCTTCACGTTCATAGACATGTCCGGACTTGTCTGAAAATGATGATACGGATGCGGATTTTTCCTCCTCTTGCTCCCTAATAGCATCATCCACGTTCGTGTAATTTTTTTCTTTTCAAACGCACCACGAATCGATCCATAACATTTTTTCTCTCACTCCTCACTTCAACATTTTTTAAATTTTCGTTATTCATCTTTTTTTTAAATTTTCGGTTATCACAATCCGAGCGCAATCACCATGATTTGTCGGCAAAGATTTTCGAGTCACTTGCACATTCACAGCAGACGACAGCGAAATCACAATTCCCGTATTTACATACACATAACTGTTACATGCAGGGTTTAAAAAACTACAGTCGAAGTAGTAAAAGTCACTAAAATTTCGGTTTTCATTGATTTTGCTCTTCGTTAACTTTAAATGAACACTTGCTTGTGCTTGTGCTTCTGAGAAACACAACAGTAGGGCTGATCACATTCAACACGGCGTCTACAGACCACAACCACAATAAAGCATAGCTTGACGACAACCGTAGCCAAGCATAGTCTTGATTACTATGAAAGCGGCAGCCACCAATATAATTTACAGCAAACAGTAGCGAAATATTTAGAAAAAAATATTAATTATGTTTAAAAAATGTCCAAAAGAATGATTTTTGCTTTTGTTATGTGTTATTTATTTCTATTTTAGTATTTATGGACAAAATTAGAAGGACGCCACTCACTGTCGCTTCCCAAAAATAGAATTAGGTTTAATCTGGCTACAACGGCTTTCGTGGTTGATTGTCGTGCTGCTCTGTGTCACCGAAAATAACGACGCTCATAAGAACATGTGTAAAAATAATAGGGGGACTCATGTAACCGTATAAATGCCTTATAAAGTGTGTAAACGTATAAATTTATCTAGTGCGTAAACGAGCTGTCAAATTTTGTATGAAAAATCATTTACACAATTTGTATAAATTTACGCACACATTTCATTGTGTAAACGCGGTAAACTCAAAGGAATGCAACCTTGCAGACATTACAGCAGGCATTTTCATCAGAAATCTCCAATATCAGCAAGTAAATGCGTTTTAGTTTAGATTTGTCACTTAATCTTGGCATTTTTTAATTTGTATAACAATCAAAAAAATTTTGTTCGGCAATAATACAGCTGATAAACAATCAAGTTTATCAAGAGTATTACTAGGTGCGTTCATATAACAGCGTGTGTAAATGGATATAATTTTACACCTTATAAGTTTATATGCTTTCATGAGTCCCCCTAATATGACAGATGTGGCGGCTACACCGCCGTCGTGAATGTAGTCAGCCCTAGTCGTAGTTCTAGTACGAGCTAACTCCGATAAGCGAAAAAAAACGAAATGCCAAAGACAGTCGTTCCTTCTTGTATTTGACTTTTGACTTTACTTCGGCTTTCGTCACTGCCCATAGTGCAAGTAAAATCAATGGTGTTGATTAAAAAGCAAGAGTCAGAAAAGCAACAGTCGCTATAAGCAGTAAAATCAAAAGTCATATACAAAAAGGCACGAATGTCTTTGGCATTTTGTTTTTCTTCGCTTATCGGGTTTAGCTCAGGCTAGAACTGCGACTATTGTGCTTCCTAAAAGCGCAAGCACTAGCAAAATCAAATAAAGTGGCAGAAATAGCAGCTTTTAAACACTGGTTACATGTAGTAGAATACAAGTGTGTGTAGCAGAGAAAATAAACCAACTTCGAAATTTGCTCAAGCGGAGCGCATACACAGGGCGCTCTTTCACGTGGAAAATTTTGAAAAATGTTGTCAAATCCCGGGTGGTTAAAATAACCACTAGAAAATTTCCGAGCGGGTAGTACTACCTACCATATCCATATTATCTGCCGGGCCTGCTCATGAAGAGCAAAAGCCCATACTACAACCACAGGTATTGCCAGTGATATTCTTGATAGATTTTCCAACCTACCTAAAGCTTTGAGAGTGATTACATATATATTCCGGTCCTTTCATAGAACAAATCTGAAAACAAAAGCCTCATTTAAGCCAACTTCTTGCTCAATTGCAGCGGACGAAGTTGAGTTAACGATTTCTCGCTTAATAATCATTGCACAGAGGCAATACTATGATTCGAAAATCATGAAACTCAAGGGAGGAGAACCCATAGATTCAAAGAGTGAAATTCTTTCCCTCAATCCCTTTTTTGATAAAGATGAGGTTTTGCGTATAAAGTGGCATCTCAAGAATTACCATTCAACCAAAGTTGTCCCATCATTCCATCAATCCATATAATTGTAGGTTATCGCGTCTGATAGTGCAATTTGTCCATGATATATCACTTCATGGTGAAAACCAACTAATGTTGCGACTTATCGGAACGCAATATTGGATTCCAAAGTGTAAAAGCAATTATAAGGCCCATTATTCATAACCGTAAGATCTGCCCTATTTATAGGAAACTGTCACAAACGCAACTTATGGGGGCACTACCGAAGGAGAGAACTACCTCTCCGCGAGCATTTACCAACACAGGGGTGGATTTCACAGGACCATTTGACATAAAAAGTTATCGCGATCGTGACTGCCGTATTTCGCCAAAGCTTCAAGAGCACTTAAAATGGTGGACGCGCGTGATAAAACTTTATCAAAGCATGCACACCATTTACTTCAATGGCACTTCATACCGCCATCTGAGCCGTATATTTCCGTTCTCTGGGAAGGGGGCGTTAAGAGCTTTACAACACATTATAAAAAGGAAACATTCTAGGAGAAATATACTTTTGAGGAATTTAGCACGCTCTTATGTCAAATAGAGTCGTGTCGCAAATCGCGACCTTTAAGCCCTGCTTCAAATCAACCTTCTGATTTAGAACCGCTTACTTCTGGTCATTTCTTAGTAGGAGGACATCTATTAGCCCTACTATAATTATATATGAATGAAATCTACTTCTATTGTAATCGGTGGCAGAAACGGAAGGCTCTTCACCAGAAGTTTTGCCGAAGATGGAAAACCGAGCATCTAGCTGAACTGAGCAAAGGAATAAATGAAAGCACCCTCACGTTAATATGAAAATTGGAGATTTTGTCGTCACCAAAAAGGATAACTTGCCACCTAACGAATGGTGGTAGAGCAGTCACGTTTCACCCCGGTTCCGATAACCGCGTTCGCTTTGTAGACCTTGTTACAGAAAATGGTCAAATTACACGATCATTAGTCCAGTTGTTACTACTACCAACAGATCCCCCTGAAAATCATTAACCTACTTCCAGGGAAACCAGATCTAGCAAATGCCCTATCAAACCAAACAATAGTTAGGAAAAACTAGAATAAAAATTCCAGCAAAATTAAAATAAATTACGTTTAGCACTCACCTTCAAGATGCACGTTTTTGTTGCTGTTGGGGCTCCTACGCTGCCACTCTTGTTTTGCAATGCAGGCAGTTGTGGGATTGTTTTTTTTTTCCAAACTGAATCTCGGCCTTTTAATCCGGAAAAAAAATGGTTATTGACAGTACTCCAATTAAACACTGTTATTTGAGCTGCAAATAAAATCGAATTTCTGCAATCGAAAGCTTTTCACGCTTGCATATCCTTCTCAACTTATTGAAATACAATTTTAACATTCAATAAAGTTAATTAAAACTTCAAAACCAATACCGAAAAGGATAAATACGAAATTCGATTTTATATTGCCACACTCTAATAGGATTACACAATTTATAAACGCACATTAAAAAGTAAAAAATCGCATTTTCACTTTTCTTAAAATTTTTCGAAATTTGAATAAAAAATTATTCACCACTTAATTTTCGTAATTATTAGTGCTTTTGATTAACATTCTTAGGTCAAACCCTTATTTTCACTGAACGATAATTTTTTTTCCCGAGCATTTTTTTTTTGAAAAGCACCATCCCACCCTAATTTTCACATTCAATGTGTAAATTTATTTACACAATTGAACTATTATACCGCAAAGCCAATACACTTCGGTGTATATTTTTTTTTGTTCGTAACTTGTCACTTACCGGCACTTTGTTTTGATTTTCTTTTCGCCACTATCTCACAAAAGCAGTTCATGAATGGGCGGCCATCATGAAAGTAGGGCTGGTACATTTTTCACATTCGATAAATGCACCAAAGTATCGAGGGTTGTTCACACTAACTGCAAGATCACACTACCGACATGAAATGTGTCGAAGAGGTGTACGCCAGCTATATTAGCCGTATTAGAGGCAATATTAAAGAAAACAAGTAAGGAAGGCTAAGTTCGGGTGTAACCGAACATTACATACTCAGTTGAGAGCTCGTAGTAAAATGAACCTAGGGTAACCCTGGAATGTGTTTGTATGACATGTGTATCAATTGGAAGGTATTAAAGAGTATTTTAAGAGGGAGCGGGCCGTAGTTCTATAGGTGGACACCATTTAGGGATATCGCCATAAAGGTGTATCAGGGTTGACTCTAGAATTTGTTTGTCCGATATGGGTATCAAATGAAAGTGTTAATGAGTATTTTAAAAGGGAGTGGGCCTAAGTTCTATAGGTGGACGCCTTTTCGAGATATCGCCATAAAGGTGCACCGGGGTGACTCTAGAATTCGTTTGTACGATATGGCTATAAAATGAAAGGTGTTAGTGAGTATTTTAAAAGGGCGTGGGCCTTAGTTCTATAGGTGGACGCCTTTTCGAGATATCGCCATAAAGGTGGACCAGGGGTGACTCTAGAATTTGTTTGTACGATATTCCTATCAAATGAAAGGTGTTAATGAGTATTTTAAAAGGGCGTGGGCCTTAGTTCTATAGGTGGACGCCTTTTCGAGATATCGCCATAAAGGTGGACCAGGGGTGACTCTAGAATTTGTTTGTACGATATGGGTATCAAATGAAAGGTGTTAATGAGTATTTTAAAAGAGAGTGGGCCTTAGTTCTATATGTGGACGCCTATTCGAGATATCGCCATAAAGATGGACCAGGGGTGACTCTAGAATTTTTGTGTACGATATGGGTATCAAATGAAAGGTGTTGATGAGTATTTTATAAGGGAGTGGGCCTTAAATCTATAAGTAGACGCCTTTTCGAGATATCGCCATAAACGTGGACCAGGGGTGACTCTAGAATGCGTTTGTACAATATGGGTATCAAACGAAAGGTGTTGATGAGTATTTTAAAAGGGAGTGGGCCTTAGTTCTATAGATGGACGCCTTTTCGGAATATCGTTATAAAGGTGGACCAGGGGTGACTCTAGAATGCTTTTGTACAATATGGGTATCAAACGAAAGGACGCCTTTTCGGGATATCAACATAAACGTGGACCAGGTGTGACTCTAGAGTTCGTTTGTACAATATGGATATCAAATGAAAAGTGTTAATGAGTATTTTAAAAGGGAGTAGGCCTTAGTTCTATAGGTGGACACCTTTTCGATATATCGCCATAAAGATGGACCAGGGGTGACTCTAGAATTTTTTTGTACGATATGGGTATCAAATGAAAGGTGTTAATGAGTACTTTAAAAGGGAGTGGGCCTTAAATCTATAAGTGGACGCCTTTTCGAGATATCGCCATAAACGTGGACCAGGGGTGACTCCAGAATGTGCTTGTACAATATGGGTATCAAACGAAAGGTGTTTATGAGTATTTTAAAACGGAGTGGGCCTTAGTTCTATGGGTGGACGCCTTTTCGAGATATCACCATAAAGGTGGACCAGGGCTGACTCTAGAATTTGTTTTTACGATATGGGTATCAAACGAAAGGTGATAATGAGTATTTTAAAAGAAGGTGGGCCTTAGTTCTATAGGTGGACGCCTTGTCGAGATATCGCCATAAAGGTGAACCACGGTTACTCTGTAATGTGTTTGTACGATATGGGTATCAAATTAAAGGTATTAATGAGGGTTTTAAAAAGGGGTGGTGGTAGTTGTGTATGTGAAGGCATTTTCGAGATATCGACCAAAATGTGGACCAGGGTGACCCAGAACCTCATCTTTCGGGTACCGCTAATTTATTTATATATGTAATACCACGAAGAGTTATCCTTCCAAGATTCCAAGGGCTTTTGATTTCGCCCTGCAAAACTTTTTCATTTTCTTCTACTTAATATGGTAGGTGTCACACCCATTTTACAAAGTTTTTTTCTAAAGTTATATTTTGCGTCAATAGACCAATCCAACTACCATGTTTCATACCTTTTTTCGTATTTGGTATATTATTTTGGAATTTTTTTCATTTTCAGTAGTTTTCGATATCGAAAAAGTGGGCGTGGTCATAGTCAGATTTCGGCCATTTTTTACACCAGTATAAAGTGAGTTCAGATAAGTACGTGTACTGAGTTTAGTATAGATATATCGATTTTTGATGAAGTTATCGTGTTAACGGCCGAGCGGAAGGACAGACGGTGGACTGTGTATAAAAACTGGGCGTGGCTTCAACCGATTTCGCCCTTTTTCACAGAAAACAGTTATCGTCCTAGAATGTAAGCCTCTACCAAATTTCACAAGGATTGGTAATGTTTTGTTCGACATATGGCATTAAAAGTATCCTAGACAAAATAAATGAAAAATAGCGGAGCCACGCCCATTTTGAAATTTTCTTTTATTTTTGTATTTTGTTGCACCATATCATTACTGGAGTTGAAAGTTGTCATAATTTACTTATATACTGTAAATATATTAACTTTTCTTTTAAAATTTTACTTTAAAAATTTTTATTTTCAAAAAGTGGGCGCGGTCGTTCTGCGATTTTGCTAATTTTTATTAAGCGTACATATAGTAATAAGAGTAACGTTCCTGCCAAATTTCGTCATGATATCTTCAACTAATGCCAAATTACAGCTTGCAAAACTTCTAAATTACCTTCTTTTAAAAGTAGGCGGTCCCACGCCCATTTTAATAGTTTTCTATTCTGCGTCATAAGTTCAACTCACCTACCAAGTTTCATCGATTTATCCGTATTTGGTAATGAATTATCGTACTTTTTCGATTTTTCGAAATTTTCGATTTCGAAAATGTGGGCGTGGTTATATTCCGATATCGTTCATTTTAAATAGCCATCTGAGATGAGTGCCCAGGAACCGACGTACCCAATTTCATCAAGATAACTCAAAATTTACTTAAGTTATCGTGTTAACGGACGGACGGACGGACATGGCTTAATCGAATTTTTTTTCGATACTGATGATTTTGATATATGGAAGTCTATATATATCTCGATTCCTTTATACCTGTACAACCAACCGTTATCCAATCAAAGTTAATATACTCTGTGAGCTCTGCTCAACTGAGTATAATTAAGGGGGGAGGAGACTAAATTCTTCAGATTACCGAAAAATAGCTCTCACGCGATTTTAGTAGTAATGCTGAAGGTTTAGTTTGCTTATTTTACAAAAATGCTTCTGTATTTTCTTTCGGTATAGAAGATCTAAGAAAGAAATATAATTTCTTGACCTCAATTAACTTAAAAGTTTCGATTCCTGGGTAAAATCATAAACTTGTCACCCAGAAATATCATAGTTTCCAGCAGCTGTAATATAAACCGCTAAACAAATTCAGGTCCTCATTGAAAATATGTTAAAATATTGCTCGCCAGCATATATACATGACATTTTCCATCCAATGATTATAACTTCTAAGGGGAAAAATGTCATTACAGCAAAATGATCCGCTTCTCGGCTATGTGAAAACGCATTGAGTTAGGATGCTAGTACAGCCTTAAATGTAAATTTTGTGGACGGTATAATCCGATTCGGCTTTGCCCAATCTTTCGACCGAAGAAACCGGAGAACTGTTTACGGGCGGTGCGCATTCATCCCTACTGCACCAATTGCCTGGCAGGTACTCATCGGTCTGATTATTGCACGAATGATGGAAGATGTCGTGTCATACACTTCTACATATCGACACATCAGTCGATCAGGCGGCAGTCAAACGGCTGCTTAGACCATTGTTTCGACATGAAAAAAGGAAACAAAATGCGATACAATCACTTAAGCCCTATCACCACCAGCATGCTCATATAAATCGCAACAACCAACATAAGCACCAGAGGAGACTGGAACCCTATGCTTTGCAGCCTCTGGCTCAAAGTAATTTTCGATCCGGTGTTCAGCAACCTGCTGTGTTTCTGAGAATCCAAGTCACCACAGCTTTCGCGCCGACCGCGGTCATTAAAGTCGAAAAGGGTTGTTGGATTAAAATTCGAGGCAACTAAGGGCAAACGAGCACAATCACAACCCACGCTATAGTTCTGCGGAACTTTTGTAAGCGCTCACCGGCTCACAAGATTGACAGTGCAATCGTGAGAGCGTACTCCAATCTAAAGCTTGCCGACGCGCATTTTTATAATCCTGCCCTGGTACTTCTGTACTAGGAGCAGACTTGTTCCCTCAGATATACAGGGCACTATCCCAGAAGGCACAATTGGTCCACTACTGGCCCAAGATACCATATTTGGGTTTATCCTATCAGGGCTTTGTTAATTATTATACCTATATATTAAAATTGTTAAACCTTTATAACCAAATTATGAATTGTTCAACTTTACACAATTTGTTGAATTTTTACATGCATATTTATACGCTAACCAAATGAATTTATAATACAATAAGTGCAACTAAAACTTTGAATACGCGTATATAACTTTTATTTCTAAAATTGTTCCTACAGGAGAAGACTACCAACTTGTAACCCTGAATCTTGGTGGCTGCCTGCTGTTCTTCTATCTACTGCTTATCGCAAGGGCGCCGGCATGTTTATGCCCACGGTCCAAAACATAAATATTTTGAGTAGCCCTAGTATGCGAGACATTATGTTAACATCAACTGTTTCACTATTTTTGTCAAACTGTTAACTACAAGAGTGGAAAGATCTTACCGTTTTCAAGGGTTGGCGAAATTCTTGAAAACGGTGGCTCTCCCATTTCTTTTGCGATCATCGAAGGACAAACAGCACACTGCAGCAACAACGATTACTTACTTACTTAATTGGCGCTTAACCGTCTAAACGATTATGGCCGTCCAACAAGGCGCGCCAGTCGCTCCTTCGCTCCGCCAACCGGCGCCAATTGGTCACACGAAGGGAGTTTAAATCGCTTTCCACCTGGTCCTTCCAACAGAGTGGGGGCCGCCCTCTACCTCTGCTTCCATAGGCGAGTTCCGATAGAAACACTTTCTTGGCCGGAGCGTCATCTTTCATTCGCATAATATGGCCTAGCCAGCGTAGCCGCTGCGTTTTAATTCGCTGGACTATGTTGATGTCTGCGTATAGCTCGTACAGCTCATCGTTAAAACTTCTTCGGTACTCGCCATCGCCAACGCGTAGAGGTCCATAAATCTTTCGAAGAACTTTTCTCTCAAACACTCCCAAAGCCGTTTCATCTGCTGTTGTCATGGTCCATGCTTCTGCCCCATATAGCAGGACGGGTACGATAAGTGACTTGTCGAGTATGGTTTTCTTTCGCCGAGAGAGGACTTTAGTTTTCAATTGCCTACCTAGTCCAAAGTAGCATTTATTGGCAAGATTGGTTCTTCGCTGGATTTCAGTGCTGATGTTGTTGCTAGTGTTGATGCTGGTTCCCAAATAAACGAAGTCTTTTACTATTTCAAAATTATGCCTGCCAACAGTAGCGTGGTTGCCAAGGCGCATATGCGCTGACTCTTTGCTCGATGACAGCAGGTACTTCGTTTTGTCCTCATTCACCATCAAACCCATCTTTACCGATTCTTTTTCCAGTTTGGAGTAAGCAGAATTAACAGCGCGGGTGTTTAGGCCGATGATATCAATGTCATCAGCATATGCCAGTAATTGCACGCTTTTATAGTATATTGTTCCAGTGCGGTTAAGTTCTGCAGGTAGTATAATTTTCTCCAGCATCAAATTAAAGAAATCGCACGATAGGGGGTCACCCTGTCTGAAGCCTCGTTTAGTTTCGAACGGCTGGGAGAGGTCCTTCCCAATTCTGACTGAGCTGATGGTGTTGCTCTACGTCATTTTGCACAGCCGTATAAGTTTTGCGGGGAAACCAAATTCAGACATAGCGGCATATAGGCAGCTCCTTTTCGTGCTGTCGAAGGCGGCTTTAAAGTCGATGAAGAGGTGATGTGTGTCGCATTGTGAAAATCTGGTCGATGGCAGATTTACCAGGTCCAATCAGCCGGTTCGCGGTGGGCTTCAACCTTTCGCACAATACACTTGAAAGGACCTTATATGCGATATTAAGAAGGCTGATTCTACGATAGTTGGTGCATTTTGCAGTATCCCCCTTCTTGTGGACTGGGCAAAGAACACTTAGATTCCACCCGTCGGGCATGCTTTCGTCCGCCCATATTTTGCTAAGAAGCTGCTGCATGCGCCTTACCAACTCCTCGCCGCCGAACTTGTATAGCTCCGCAGGCAATACATCAGCGCCCACGGCCTTGTTGTTTTTTAATATGGTTATTGCTATTCTAACTTCGTCATAATCGGGCGGGGGGATATATATTCCATCATCATCGATTGCGGGATCGGGTTCTTCATCTCTGCGTGGTGAATTGCTGCCTCCATTTGGGAGAGCAGAGAAGTATTCCCTCCATAATCTAAACACTCTCTGGACATCAGTTACAAGGTCGCCGTTTTCATTCCTACAGGAGTTTGCCCCGGTCTTAAAACCTTCCGTCTGTCGCCGTATTTTTTGGTAGAATTTTCGGGCGTTATTCCTGGTGGCTAGCAGCTCAAGCTCCTCGCACTCCCGCCTTTCTGCTTCTGCTTCTTTCTTCCTGAGAAGGCGTCTCGCTTCCCTTTTCAACTCACGATAGCGTTCACACACTCCTCTTGTCGCGCTCGCTTTTAACGTAGCCCTGTAGGCAGCGTTTTTTCTTTCGGTTGCAACGCGGCATTCTGCATCGTACCAGTTGTTTTTTCGTGACCGCCGGTAACCAATATTTTCCTCGGCGGCAGTACGAAGTGCTTTGGAGATATGCTCCCACTGCTCCTGTATTCCTTCAGGATGAGTTGTGCTCTCAGAGAGCAGGTGTGACAGTCGAGTTGCGAAATCATTGGCAGTCTGTTGTGATTGAAGCTTTTCGACGTCTAGCTTTCCTTGTGTTTTTTGTTCCTTGGCAACAACGATTGACGTAAGTAATATTAACCTGAAATTAAATATACCTACATTACTATACATATATACATACCCACATATATAACTAACACATTACAATATCGTATTGTAATTAACCAAATAATATTTGCTAATTCCCTTATTAAATATTATAACGTGAAATCTAATACCGCCTCTTCGATTTTTATTTATCTCGTCGGACGAGCCCAAATGTCTCCTGCTCGACAGTAACCCTTCCTATCAATCCAGGATCCAATTTAACCATACAAAAAATATGGTGTTGTTTATAATTAATTGCGGACACCGCGGTGTGACGGTAGCGTGCTCCGCCTACCACACCGAAGATCCTGGGTTCACGCCCCGGGCAAAGCAACATCAAAATTTTAGAAATAAGGTTTTTCAATTAGAAGAAAATTTTTCTAAGCAGGGTCGCCCCTCGACAGTGTTTGGCAAGCACTCCGAGTGTATTTCTGCCATGAAAAGCTCTCAGTAAAAACTCATCTGCCTTGCAGATGCCGTTCGGAGTCCGCATAAAACAAGTAGGTCCCGTCCCGCCAATTTGTAGGGAAAATCAAGAGGAGCAGGACGCAGATTGGAAGAGAAGCTCGGCCTAAAATCCCTTCGGAGGTTATCGCACCTTACATTTATTTATTTTTATGTATAATTAATTGTAGGTATCCTTTCCTATCAATCCAGTATGCAATGTAACCAAACAAATAATATGGTCTTGTTTATAATTAGGTAGCCCTTACTAGCGATTTCGCTTATCGAACACACTTCAACGAAATGAAATTTTTGTAACTGAAATAATCTTGGTATATATTAATTGGATTTGGCCCTTTTTTCATGAGTTTTTGTCCCTTAACAAAAAATTGTGCAATAATCTTGCCACAATTTGTGGATAGCGAACTGGCAGCTAAGCTTCTATAAACGTGACATATTATATATTACCTGAGTCGGTGTCAAATGTATGAGGCTGGCTAGGTGTTCCCTTTCAGGCGCAGATAGGTACCTTTGCTGCTTAAATCTTCTCTCTAATTCGTACACCTTAAATTAAAAAAACGGTTTATCTATATAGAAATGATATTAGATTTTAGAACACGTTACATATGTTATGAAGTAATAATTATTGTTGTGCGGAATCCGGCGTATGCTGCCCATTTCAGATATCCAATAACCCGCCCGAACACTTGCCAATATCCGGCCGGATTTCGGATATTTCTTAAAACGTGCTTTATTCAAAATTATTTCATTCTCGTTTGTGTTAAAAAAAATGCAAATTTTAAAATAAAACATTCTGATATTGTGCATAGAAAAAGATGCTTTCCATTTTATTTTTATTTTCAATCAAATTTGGGCGTTCTTCATCGCCATATACTGATATGAAAAATTAGAAGTCCACATAAAAAACATAAAAATCTGGATATGTTCAAAAACAATTAAGAAACTTTACGTAATTACTGCCCCAATTTAAGAGCTAGAGGCCTCAAATTTCAACAAATGCTTACGTATATAGCATATATTGTTGTCTGAAAAAATCGTAGAGATCGGTGGTACATATAGTATATATATGGTGGTATATATATAGTATATATATGGTGGTATATATTATATATATATATATATATTCGCAACTTCAGCCCCATTTTAACAGCTAGAGACTTCAAATTTCACCAAATACCTACGTATATAGCATATATGTTGTCTGAAAAAATCTTAGAGATCGGTGATATATATAGTATATATCTCATACTACGGATTGTTCAGATAAGAAACTTTTCGCAAAATCAACCCCATTTTAACAGCTAAAAGCTTCAAATTTCACCAAATGCTTGCGTATATAGCATATATTGTTGTCTGAAAAAATCATAGAGATCGGTGGTATATATAGTTATATCTCATAAAACCGATTGTTCAGATAAGAAGGTTTTCGCAATTTCTGCCCCATTTGAAGATCGGTGGTATATATATAGTATATATATATATATATTCGCAATTTCAGCCTCATTTTGACAGCTAGAAGTTCCAAATTTCGCCAAATGCTTACGTGTATAGCGTATTTTGTTGTTTGAAAAAATCATAGAGAGCGGTGGTATATATAGTATACAGGGTTGAGTCATTTTGAAATGAAACAAATCAAAATAAAAAATAAAAAATTATTCATCATTTTAAATTTTTTGATTGATGAATAAAAAGTTATTTTTTATGCAAGCATTTCTTGAATAATGAATAACATTTTCTCGTTATTCAAAATATTCTAATTGATGATAAACGCCCATTCTTATTTTTGCAAATTTTGAATAAAAAGTTGAGTTATTATTCATTATTTACAAAATATGAAATAACAATAAAATTTTAGTTTTTATTCAGTTATTCAAAAATAAAAAAATAAACCACCGAGATGCCCTCAAAATATACCCATATGCGCAACCAGTTCGCGTGTAGTTCTGAAGCTTCTTAGGGTAATATTGAGATGATTTTGGGGAGTATTCGCGGGGTTTTTTGGGGGCCGTTTGGGTGTAATTTCTGGGACACTTTGGCATGGTTTAGGGGAGTACCTCGGGGTCCCCCCGGGGTCATTCCGTGACCTTTTTGGGACTCCCTCGGGGTCATTTGGGGGTCATTCCGGGATGATTTTGGGGACTCCCTCGGGGTAATTTCGGAATGGTTTTGGGGAGTCCCTAGGGGTCATTTCGGGGTCATTTGGGGGTCATTTCGGGATGGTTTTGGGGACTCACTCGGGGTCATTTGGGGTCATTCCGTGACCTTTTTGGGACTCCCTCGGGGTCATTTCGGGGTCATTTCGGGATGGTTTTGGGGAGTCCCTAGGGGTCATTTCGGGATGGTTTTGGGGACTCACTCGGGGTCATTTGGGGGTCATTCCGCGACCTTTTTGGGACTCCCTCGGGGTCATTTCGGGATGGTTTTGGGGACTCCCTCAGGGTCATTTGGGGGTCATTCGTGGGTCATTCCGGGATCTTTTTGGGGACTCCCTCGGGGTCATTTGGGGGTCCTCCCGGGGTCATTCCGGCATCTTTTTGGGGACTCTCTCGGTGTCATTTTGGGATGGTTTTGGGGAATCCCTCCGGGTCATTTGGGGATGGTTTTGGGGACACCCTCGGGGTCATTTTTGATACTTTCGGGATCAGTTCGGAACCCTTCCGGGATCCTGGAATCCACACGAAATTAATATGGACCCTTTTTATTTGCAGTAATTTTATATATACATACAAACATATGTACATACATATATACTTTTTTCAAATCAAATAAAATTTTTTTTTTACCTATGAGATGTACAGGTTTTTAACCTTGATTATACACTCAAAAACTACATATTTCAATGTTAAAAGTATGCTACTAAAGAGTATTGAACTACATATATACATATATCGAAGCCCGAATGGAATATCACCCAATCTCGGCTGCCGATTTGAATGCGCCACATCCCAGAAAACTTTTAAAACAAGGAACTTTTTTCCAATAATGTAATGACCCCGAGGGAGTCCCCAAAACCATCCCGAAATGACCCCGAAATAACCCCGAGGGAGTCCCCGAAAAGATCCCGGAATGACCCACGAATGACCCCGAGGGAGTCCCCAAAACCATCCCGAAATGACCCCCAAATTACCCCTAGGGACTCCCCAAAACCATCCCGAAATGACCCCCAAATGACACCGAAATGACCCCGAGGGAGTCCCCAAAACCATCCCGAAATGACCCCGAGGGAGTCCCCAAAAAGATCCCGGAATGACCCCGAGAGAGTCCCAAAAAAGATCCCGAAATGACCCCCAAATGACCCCGAGGGAGTCCCCGAAAAGATCCCGGAATGACCCACGAATGACCCCGAGGGAGTCCCCAAAACCATCCCGAAATGACCCCCAAATTACCCCGAAATGACCCCTAGGGGCTCCCCAAAACCATCCCGAAATGACCCCCAAATGACCCCGAGGGAGTCCCCAAAAAGATCCCGGAATGACCCACGAATGACCCCCAAATGACCCCGAGGGAGTCCCCAAAACCATTCCGAAATGACCCCGAGGGAGTCCCAAAAAGGTCGCGGTATGACCCCCAAATGACCCCGAGTGAGTTCCCAAAACCATCCCGAATTTACCCCTAGGGACTCCCCAAAACCATCCCGAAATTACCCCCAAATGACCCCGAGGGAGTCCCCAAAATCATCCCGGAATGACCCCCAAATGACCCCGAGGGAGTCCCCAAAAAGATCCCGGAATGACCCACGAATGACCCCCAAATGACCCCGAGGGAGTCCCCAAAACCATCCCGAAATGACCCCGAAATGACCCCGAGGGAGTCCCAAAAAGGTCACGGAATGACCCCCAAATGACCCCGAGTGAGTCCCCAAAACCATCCCGAAATGACCCCCAAATGACCCCGAAATGACCCCTAGGGACTCCCCAAAACCATTCCGAAATGACCCCGAGGGAGTCCCCAAAATCATCCCGGAATGACCCCTAAATGACCCCGAGGGAGTCCCCAAAAAGATCCCGGAATGACCCACGAATGACCCCAAATGACCCCGAGGGAGTCCCAAAAAGGTCACGGAATGACCCCCAAATGACCCCGAGTGAGTCCCCAAAACCATCCCGAAATGACCCCCAAATGACCCAGAAATGACCCCAAGGGACTCCCCAAAACCATCCCGAAATGACCCCCAAATGACCCCGAGGGAGTCCCCAAAATCATCCCGGAATGACCCCCAAATGACCCCGAGGGAGTCCCCAAAAAGATCCCGGAATGACCTACGAATGACCCCCAAATGACCCCGAGGGAGTCCCCAAAACCATGCAAAAAATAACCCCCTAATGACCCCGAAATGACGGCGAGGGAGTCCCCAAAACCATCTCGAAATGACCCCGAGAGAGTCCCAAAAAGGTCACGGAATAACCCCCAAATGACCCCGAGTGAGTCCCCAAAACCATCCCGAAATGTCCCCCAAATGACCCCGAAATGACCCCTAGGGACTACCCAAAACCATCCCGAAATTACCCCGAAATGACCCCGAGGGAGTCCCCAAAATCATCCCGGAATGACCCCCCAAATGACCCCGAGGGAGTCCCCAAAAAGATCCCGGAATTACCCCAAATGACCCCGAGTGAGTCCCCAAAACCATCCCGAAATGACCCCCTAATGACTCCGAAATGACCCCTAGGGACTCCCCAAAACCATCCCGAAATGACCCCCAAATGACCCCGAGGGAGTCCCAAAAAGGTCACGGAATGACCCCGGGAGGACCCCGAGGTACTCCCCTAAACCATGCCAAAGTGTCCCAGAAATTACACCCAAACGGCCCCCAAAAAAACCCGCGAATACTCCCCAAAATCATCTCAATATTACCCTAAGAAGCTTCAGAACTACACGCGAACTGATTGCGCATATGGGTATATTTTGAGGGCATCTCGATGGTTTATTTTATTATTTTTGAATAACTGAATAAAAACTAAAATTTTATTGTTATTCCATATTTTGTAAATAATGAATAATAACTCAACTCTTTATTCAAAATTTGCAAAAATAAGAATGGTCGTTTATCATCAATTAGAATATTTTGAATAACGAGAAAATGTTATTCATTATTCAAGAAATGCTTGAATAAAAAATAACATGTTATTCATCACTCAAGTTTTCTTGAATAATGAATAAAAATTTATTTTTTATTTTTTCGTCAATGGTTATTCAAATTTGTTGATAACGCCCATCCCTGATGTTATGTATATATCCCATACAACCGATTGTTCAGATAAGAAACATTTCGCAATTTCTGCCGCATTTTAACAGCTAGAAGCTTCAAATTTCACCAAATGCTTACGTATATAGCACATATTGTTGTCTGAAAAAATCATAGAAATCGGTGGTATATACATATATTATATACCCCATATAAACTGTCATTTTGACCCCCTTAAAATTTCATCAAATTTCATCAAATACAGCGCCGTGAGGCTTGTTAGCAAAGTGTCGGGTTTGCTCCTGTTATTTGAACATGCGGTGATGGAGGAACCTCTAGCAACCGTTGTGCTGGTAAATCATTTGTATCATCGTTTACATTCTCGGGTTGGACCAAGTCTAGGCATGTGAGTAGTTGTCATTCTAAGAACAGTTTTGCTAGGGACTTGCATGTTATACCATAAGGGGAATTTTTGTATTATCGCAAAAGCTCACTTATGCTTTGTTTCAACATCTTTGTTGAAGTTCCCACCACTTTGAATGCATTTTTAATTACGCATTTGCGTATTACCCTCCGCCTGACGGTTTGTGGATGAATGATATGGAGCTGTTATTTTATGGTATTTGAAGCCAACTCTTGTTAAAAATTCTTTGAATTCCACAGACGTAAAATTCGTTCCATTGACGAAAATTAGCACTTAAGGAACCCCATATGCCATCATCCAGCAAAGCAAATGTGGCGTCTGATGGCATTATTTTTTCAGTGTTGACTTCTAGTCACTTGGAGTAAGCGTCGGTGATGATGAGTAGCATCATACCTGCGAAAGGCCCTGCGTATTCGACGTGAATTCGTTCCCAACGGACTTTTGGATTGGATTGGGAGAATGATAGTCGGAAAACAAAGGTGGCTTATTGGCATTTCGTGCGCAGGATTCGTATGTCTCCGCCGTATTCTCGATGTCTTTGTCGATACCTGGTAAGTATACAAACTATCGTGGGATGATTTTCGTTTTTAGGACACCCAGATGTGCCCCGTGTAGCTTCCGAAATAACAACTTTCTAAATTATGTAGGAATGACGGCACGAGGCTCGAACTTAAGACAGTCAGATAATGTTTGATATTGGCAATATAACCCACTCTGATAAAACCTTGCACGCTTTTCGCTTGCTTTATTTTTCCCAAAATTTTGATCTCTACGGGTCTATTCACTGGTAGTTGACTAATTTTCCGTATTTCGAAAAAAGAAATACTAAGTCGCTCCGATACATGAAGCAGGCTGCGTGTGAAATGTCTTGCATATAAGTATTTGAAGAGCTTTTGAACGGACCATACAATTGGGAGCACCTCTTTGTCAATTTGCGAGTATCGTTGCTCTGTTGGGCTCATGGATCTACGATCTACGGAATAGTTGGGCAAGTTTTTGTGAATAGGCAATTTCATATGCATCTGCAAAATTTTTCGGTTATTTTGTAGTAACATCCATTTGGTCGGTGAGCAAGGAACCGTACTTGCTGCTTCTTTCAATCGTTAAGTGTATGTAGCTATCGATTTTCCTGCTCTCCCTGCTTTAATTAGCTAAATTTGAAGCTTTCAGCGTACATGTTTCTTCTTCCATCGAAATGCGAAAAGGTGCTAATCTTTGATTGCATTATATAGCAGTTCTTGAGGTTGCTTTGAACTGAAACTGAAACAGTAACCGTTTAAAACCGCTTTAATTTGCGTAACTGAAACCGAAATCGTTATATTAGTACGTAAAAGAACGAAACCGAAACCGTTTCAGGCGCAGGAATAGGTTCCAAATGGATTTTCAAAAATGCCTAATACTGTCAACATAAAACACTTTTATTTTAATTTTTTATACAATAATTATTATTGTACACTATTTTCACTCTATACACGAAAATCAAACCACAAATAAACAAAGCAAATGACGATAACGGTCAGTCCCATTTCGCTCTTATATAAGTGGTCACTCACAGCCAGTGTTGCCAGAACTTTTTCAGAAAAAAAGTTAGATGGACAAAAAATAAAAGCTAAAAAAGCTTAATCAAAATTTTATTCCAACTTTCCAACGCGTCAAATTCCATTGATAGTCATAAGTAAGACCAACTGAACCTTAATCAGGTTATGCTACGCCTCACATTTTTAGAAATTTCACGCGCCCAACGCTTTTATTTAATTCTAGGACCTAGGAGCTACCTAATTATTAACTTAAAAAATTTTTTTTATTATTTTATTTTTAAGTTTTTAACCTTTATTTAATTGCCTATTATTTGTCATATTATTTAGTTCATTCAGTGGCTCATTATTACAAGGACTCTTTCCTGACAATTTGTTAAAATGTAAGTTCTCAATACATAATCATTCCAAAGACTTTACTCGACTCGGCGCCACGTATGTTTGTCCCTCCTCGAACTCCAAAGTATTTTGATGTCACTTCTACCGGATAATCCAAATCGGACCAAAAATACGAGTCTTTTTAATATCTCGATTCTTGCCGCACCTAGCGGGATTTTTTTCTCATTAAGCGATTTCTATTTCTGTATGTAATATGTGTTTCAAATATGAGCCAAATCGGACAAATACGATTTTGTTTAATATCTAGATCCTTGCGCCACCTGGCGGTGATTGTTTTTATATGTCACTTTCTATTCATGTATGTAATATGTGTTCCAAATATGAGCCTCATCGGACCAGAAATACAATTTTTTTTAATATCTCGATCATTGCGCCACCTAGCGACGATTTTTTTCATAGGTCGCTTTCTAGTCTAGTCACGTATGTATTATGTGTTCCAAATATGAGCCAAATCGGATCACCTATCGGAGTTTTTTTTCTTATTTTTGCATTGACATCGGGTTCTCAACTATATTCCAAGTTTCAAGCTTGTAGCTTATCGGGAAGTTACTTAAATTTTATTTACAAAATTCGTTCACAACGGCCGGCCGCTACACAGAGTCAAGCTAAATAAAACCGTTTAAAAATAGCTTACAGATGTAGGTAATCTTTGTTTTATAAAAATTGTTTGAAATCAAAAATTTTACTACTACTACAACATATTTCATAAAAACTTGGGTAATCATATACTGACGGTGCCCAAAAAAATTGGATAACAACTAAGTTGGATACTTTTGTTCGGCGAGGCGCCGATATTATCCATGGTGAAATGGCAACGTAACTTGATGTTGCTTTTTCCGGGGCTGAACCCAGGATCTTCGGTGTGGTAGGCGGAGTATGCTACCATCACACCACGGCGGCCGCCGTGAATTGGCATAGCAAAAATAGAGTGGAACGAACTAAAAGAAAAATAAATTCAATGAAATGAAGGAGAGAAAAAAAATAAAATGAAATGGAAAGAAGTGAAAAGAACAGAAAAAAATTAACTCAAACGAAAAAATATGAAACTATATCAAATTAAACGTAATGAAATAAAAAAGTGAAATGATATGGAAAAGAAACAAAAATGGAACTACATATATGAAATGTAACGGAATGATATAAAATGAAATGCAAAAATATATATATACGGAAGTGAAAAGGAATAAAACGAAATGATATGAAACTATATGAAATGAAACTAAATAAAATAGAATATTATGAAGTGAAACGAAAGTGAATAGAAAGTGAAATGGAAGAAATTAATTGAAATAAAATAAGATAGAATGAAATGACATGGAATTAAATGAAATGAGTTGAAATGGAATGAAACGAAATAAAACTAAATGAACGAAAAATGTAACGAAATGAGATGCAACAAAATTAAATTAAATGAAGTAATAAAAGGAATAATGAAAGGAATCGAAACAAGATTCAACGAAATTAAAAGTATAAAAGTTGGAATAAAATGAGACGAAATAGAATAAAATAAAATAAAATAAAATAAAATTAAATTAAATTAAAAAAAAAACAAAACAAAAATAAATTAAATTAAAACAAAAATAGAGTAATTCAAATTAATTTTTTTTTTAAATAAAACAAACAAAAATTACATATAAAATAAAATGAAATGGAATTAAAGGGAAAAAGTGAAAAAAAGAAATACAATGGAACTAAAAGGAATGAAATAAAATGAAATGAAACAAAATGGAATTGAATGAAATATTATGAAACAAAATGGAATGAATAAATTTGAAATGGAAAGCATTGAGACGATATGAAATACAACGAAATGAAAAAATAAAATAAAATGATGTGAAATAAAATGGAATAATTTAAATAGTACGAAACAAATATTATGAAACAAAATAAAATAAAGTAGAATAAAAAAAAAACCAAATTAAATAAACTTTAAAAAATAAAACGAAATTTAAACTAAACACAATTAAATAAAATGGAACGAAACGAAATGTAATTTGGTGAAAAAATTAAATAAAACGAAATATATTGAAACGGATTTAAACTTAGTGAAATATAATAAAATAAGGTAAGCTGAAATGGAGGGAAATGAAATAGAATAAAATGAAATTATTAGGAAAAGAAACAAAAAAAAAAAATATGAAGCTATATGAACTGAAATGGAATGATATAAAATGAAATGAAAACAGTATAAATCATATGGAAATGAAAAGAAATAAAACTAAACGATATGAAACTATATGAAATTAAATGGAATTGACAAAAAATATGGAAATGAAAATAAAAGCGGTTAAATCAAGTAAAATGAAATGAACCGAAACAAACTTAGGTTAAATGGAATGAAATGAAACGGAACGAACGGCGCCGCCCAAAAAATTTGATAATAAGTTGAATAATTTTGTTCGGCGAGGCGCCGATATTATCCATGGCGAAATGGGATATTTCGTGTACGTGTGAGTTGTCAGTCTGCAACTACTGCACACTTTTAGGTGCAAATGACAGCTTTGAACGTCAATGGGCAGTGGACGGTCTGGCAACGTCCTTTAAAACATCCAAAAACCATTTTTCTAATACCCAAAATTCCCACATGCTCCATGTTTTTCATTCACTTTTTATGTACAAAAAATTCCCAACAAAATGTTCCATAGGTACTTTTTATTAATTATTTTTTTAAATTTACAATTTGCATATAAATTTTATATAATTTGCATTTTTAATAAAAAAAAGTTTAAATACAATAACAATAGTATAAAATGAACAATAATTTAAAACGATAAAAAATAGCATAAAATAAAATAAAATAAATAAAATAAAATGAAACAAAACAAAATAAATAAAAGAAAATTTAATTAAAGTAAAATAAGTAAAATTAAAATAAATCAAGTAAAATAAGTTGGAATGATACTAAAGAAAATCGATGGAATAAAATTAAATAAAGTGATTTGGCATAACAAAAACAGAGTGGAACGAATTAAAGGAAAAATAAATTCTTTTAAATGACATGGAATGAAGTGAGATGAGACAAAATAAAATGAAACGGAAAGAAGTGAAGTAAAACAGAAAAAAATTAACTGAAACGCAAAAATTTGAAACTATTTGAAACTAAACGGAATAAAATGAAATAGAATAAAATGAAACGATATGTAAGAGAAACAAAAATGAAACTATATCAAATGAAATGAAATGATATAAAATGAGATGAAAAAAAATATAATTAATATGGAAATGAAAAGAAATAAAGCTAAATGATATGAAACTATATAAAATGAAACTAAACAAAATATATTATGAAGTGAAACGAAATGAAATGGAGTAAATGCTATAAATTAATTGAAATAAAATAAAATAACATGAAATGGAGTTAAGTGAAATGGAATGAAACGAAATAAAATGAAATAAAGTCCAATTAAATGGAATGTTATGAAATAAAATAGAACAAAATGAAGTAAAATGCAATGTAGTAAATGAAATGAAATTAGATTGAAATGCAGTATAATGAAACGAGAAGAAATATGAAATGAAGTAATATAAAGTGAAATGAATTGAAACGAGATTCAATGAAAATAAAGTATAGCATTTAAATGAAACGAAATGGATTAAAATTTAACGAAATAGAACAAAATAAAATGAAGAAAATCTACCACAATTTAATTAAGCCCACATAAATAGCAATAAAATGAGACCTGTCTGCTGGACCATGGACGGGTTGATGATGATTGCCCCCAGTCCTCTCGTGCACCGATTCGGCCAATAACCTGTTACAAATAAATAATCAAATTAAACATACAATTACCATAATATGTGCCCATAGAAACTTTCGCAGGTATGTCCATATGTGCATAGTGGTGGGAGCTTTAAAATCTTTCCACACTTACTAACTCAAATGGCAACGTTTTGATGACACCAAGAGTGCAACTCCCCCACATAATGTACATAACATTTCTATTTGCTTATCTGCATAAGTACTTACATGGATCCACCACGTTGTGTTATGTCCACAAGCTACAATCGTTGGGCTCAGGACCACGAACTTGGAACATCCAATATATGCAGCATATGACCTGAATGCATTTCCAATGAAAAGCTGTAAAAATAGAAAATTTATTATTAGAACGCGGTTAATAATTGTTGAAGCAGGACTTACCTTAATTTGCAACCGATTTCCATATTTTTTTCAGGAAAAATGCAGAAAAATGTTCATTTCTGACAATTGCTAGAAAAATAAATTAATTAATGACAGCTGATTTATTTCCCTGTTTTGACATTTTTATACTCAGTTGAGCAGAGCTCACAGAGTATATTAACTTTGATTGGATAACGGTTGGTTGTACTGGTATAAAGGAATCGAGATATATAGACTTCCATATACCAAAATCATCAGTATCGAAAAAAAATTTGATTGAGCCATGTCCGTCCGTCCGTCCGTCCGTTTTTTCCGTTAACACGATAACTTGAGTAAATTTTGAGGTATCTTGATTAAACTTGGTATGCAGGTTCCTGGGAACTCATCTCAGATCGCTATTTAAAATGAACGATATCGGACTATAACCACGCCCACTTTTTCGATATCGAATATTTCGAAAAACCGAAAAAATGCGATAATTCATTATCAAAGATGGATAAAGCGATGAAACTTGGTAGATGGGTTTATCTCATGACGCAGAATAGAAAACTAGTAAGATTTTGGCCAATGGGCATGGCACCGCCCACTTTTAAAAGAAGGTAATTTAAAAGTTTTACAAGCTGTAATTTGGCAGTTGTTGAAGATATTATGATGAAATTTGGCAGGAACATTACTACTATCACTACATATGTGCTAAATAAAAATTAGAAAAATCGGATGAAGAACACGCCCACTTTAAAAAAAAAATTTATTTGTCTAGAATACTTTTAAGGCAATAAGTCGAACAAAAATTTACCAATCCTTCTTACATTTGGTAGGGGCATAGATTCTACGACGGTAACTGTTTTCTGTGAAAATGGGCGAAATCGGTTGAAGCCACGCCCAGTTTTTATACACAGTCCACCGTCTGTCCTTCCGCTCGACCGTTAACACGATAACTTGAGCAAAAATCGAGATATCTTTACTAAACTTAGGCCACGTACTTATCTGAACTCACTTTATCTTGGTATAAAAAATGGCCGAAATCCGACTATAACCACGCCCACTTTTTCGATATCGAAAATTACGAAAAATGAAAAAAATGCCATAATTCTATACCAAATACAAAAACATGATAATTTGATTGATTTATTGACGCAAACTATAACCTAAGAAAAAACTTTATAATTTTGGTGTGACACCTACCATATTAAGTAGAAGAAAATGCAAAAGTTCTACAGGCGAAATCAAAAGCCCTTGGAATCTTGGCAGGAATATTTTTCGTGGTATTGCATATATAAATAAATTAGCAATACCCGACAGATGATTTTCTGGCTCACCCACACCTGGTCCACATTTTGGTCGATATCGCGAAAACGACTTCACATATACATCTAAGGCACACCCCCATTTAAAATTCTCATTAACACCTTTCTTTTGATACCTATATCGTACAAACAAATTCTAGGGTCAGTCCTTTAAAACCCTCATTAATACCTTTAATTTGATACCCATATCGTACAAATATATTCTAGAGTCACACCTGGCCCACCTTAATGGCGATATCTCGAAAAGGCGTACATCTAAAGACCTAAGGCCCACTCGCTTTTAAAATACTCATTAACACCTTTCATTTGATTCCCATATCGTACAAACACATTCTAGAGTCACCCCTGGTCCACCTTTATGGCGATATCTCGAAACGGCGTTCACCTATGGAACTAAGGATCACTCCCTTTTAAAATACTCATTAACACCTTTCATGTGATATCCATATCGTACAAACATATTCTGGAGTCACCCCTCGTCCACCTTTATGGCGATATCTCGAAAAGGCGTTCACCTATAGAACTAAAGCCCATTCCCTTTTAAAATACTCATTAACACCTTTCATTAGATGCCCATATCGTACAAACATATTCTAGAGTCACCCCTGTTCCACCTTTATGGCGATATCTCTAAAACGCCTTCACATATACAACTAAGGCACACTCCCATTTAAAATACTCATTAACACCTTTCTTTTGATACCTATATCGTACAAACAAATTCTAGAGTCAGCCCTGGTCCACCTTTATGGCGATATCCCTAAATGGCGTCCATTCATAAAACTATGGCCTACTCTCTCTTAAAATACTCTTTAAAACCTTCCATTTGATACACATATCATACAACCACATTCCAGGGTTACCCTAGGTTCATTTTCCTACATGGTGATTTTCCCTTATTTTGTCTCCATAGCTCTCAACTGAGTATGCAATGTTTGGTTACACCCGAACTTAGCCTTCCTTTCTTGCTTTTTTTTGCATTTGTTCTCTTCATATTTTTAGGCGCATATGTATTTTGGAAAATATCCAATGATTATTTGATGGTGTTAGTATTTTTTTAGAAAAACGTGAAATGGTGTTGGAATTCGAGTTGAAAATGGCAAAAAGCGGTTAGCGTTGGTTGGCAGGGGAGTATATCTACCTACAAAATGGTAAGTATGTGTGATGATTTTGGTATGATATATTAAAATACAGTTAACTATATGTATATAGACGAATTCCAAATGGGAGCCACCACGAATTGAAAGTTAATATGATTACACTTTATTTCTAACACATCGTATTGGACGTTAAATATGTATGTGATGTAGAAATAAAATTGTTTATTATTCCTCCTTATCCAGGACAGAGACTTTATAGGTTTATAGCTTTTGCTAATTTCACAATTTTACTACCAAAATATAACGTCATTTCTTTATATAGTTACGTTGCCAACCCAGTTACGTTGCCAACCCAAATCTACATATACATATATTTTCTATACTTTTATTAAGCACTAGCTTATGTACGTGGGTTTTACTCCACGTTTCTATAAAAATATGCAGGTTACGCTTAATTGACCATGGGTGAAACATGAGTTGGTAAGTTAGACTTCTGCTAGAGCTAATGATCCTGTTGTATGATAAATTTATTTTTGTAACAGGATTCCCCTCGCGTAGGTGAGGTTGTCAATTGGGTTGCGGAAGCTCTGACGCTATAAAGGTTTGTATTGCGCTTATCAATCCCTTGATTCCCAGCTAATGACCTTCCTTGAGCTTCAGTGATAGGGATAGAAAATTTGAGGCATTTAAAATTGAAAAGACATATGTATCTATCGGTATCAGTGGAATCGTTGGTTTTAAATTTTTTTGTTTTCGAAATTTTCCGATAAAATTGATTGCTTCAATGACATTCGTAAAAGTTTTGTGATGAAAAGCCTTGTCCCACTACATTATGATATTTTTTAAGGATCAATCGATGAGGAGGAATTCCTGATGGCTCAAAAGAGTTAAGAAACTCAACCGGATATGCACAGCTTGGAATTCTACCGCGACTGCGTTAACAGAATGATAAGTTTTCTCGATTCTAGTGATATTAACATCCTCATTGTAAGGTGCCTAAAATGCCCTTTTTCGAAGCCATTTATAGTTCGTAAAGATAGAGTCAATATTTGGAAAATAATATTAGCTATTAAAGCTTCAGGTGATGTCATAATTTCGAAAAAACTTGAAGGAAAAGAAATCAAATCTGATAGCAAAGAAATCGGAATTTTGCCATAATCAATTTCAAGAAGTAGTTTAGCAAAAGCTTTTGCTGAAGTGTTTCCGCTAAAATTCGCTCTCCTATTTCTAAAGAGAGTAAATTTTTGTATGTAAATCCGCCGATAGACGAAACAGCACGCACTTACTTCATCTCCAGCTGCTCCAGCAAGTAACAGAAAAGCACCAACCTTGGGATGATCATTGCACCTCAAATCCTTAAGGGTTAGGTCTAAAACTTGCAGCGACTGTTTATGAGTCATGGTGCACTCATCGCACACACTCACTTTGGCCTAACCGTTTGTTTATGTTGCACATCGGCGAATATGATATTTGCAGACAGTGGTAATTTAAATGCAGAGTGAGCTGAACGTGCACCACACAAAAGGTATCCGCGGTACCTGAGGAAGCAAATGCCATAGTGATTTCCTTTGTCGCCCTTACATCAATTAATATCAAATTTAGCAGAAATATTTTTTTCCAAAAATACCAACCCTAAAGAAAACAAACCACGGCGGCCACCGTGGTGTGATGGTGGCGTGCTCCGCCTACCACACCGGATGCCCTGGGTTCAAACCCCGGGCAAAGCAACATCAAAAATTTTAGAAATAAGGTTTTTCAATTAGAAAAAACTTTTTCTATGACCATTATTGGAATTTGAATTATTTGAATTTAATATATATAGATTGAATAAAAAATATAAAAACTTTGAAAAATGGAGTTTTTATAAAATGCTCCAACCAAAAAACTACAAAACCTTTTTTATTAAACAAGCAAACGTGCGTTTCAAATTCAAAAATTTTTCAGATGTTAAATATTTGTGTGTACTTCTTTTAAAAAAAATAATTTTTTTCCTGAAAATTCGACTTACATATTTTATTGGTATCCAAAATTGTCGCGTCCGTACCCTTCTTCATAGGTTAGTTAATACACATATATATGGCCTATAATTTTATTTCTGTTTCTTCCAATGAAACTTATATGCCGTCAGAAAGAAGGCATTTTTGTACTTTTAGAAATGTTAGAGAAGTCTTACTAAATAAAATAAAATTTAAATCATTGCATCTCTTTTTTATTTTATATAACAATTTTATAATTGAGGTTGGTACATTGAACGATTTTATATGCAGACCCAAAAGGAGGCAGAACAAAATACCTAGGATTATTCTTTTGAATGTCAACTGATTTTGAAATCGTTCGCTGTATTTAGGGTGACCGAACCGGTTGTTAGCCGGATTTTTCTTAATTTTTTGGCCGGTTTTTTTTATCCTAAAAGTTTGTATATCGAATAACCCTGTTTCTGTTAATCGGTTTTTCAGAAGGACTATAAAGGCTTTTGAAAGTGTATCGAAATACGGCAACATGTTAAATTTTTATCGATATCTGGATCACTGTCCATTGGAACGCGGGGTAATTGTATTATCATCTTGTTTTTATTGAAGCAGTATCCACAATATACCCCTGCCAACCAAAACTGCATAAAAAACTGGATAATGCACTAGTAAAAAAGTTAATATTTTGTATAGGCAGTGTGCGGTGAAATGGGATATTTCGTGTACGTGTGAGCTGTTAGTCGGCAACGATTGCATACTTTTAGGTGCCAATGACACCTTTGAACGTCAATGTGTGTGTTGCCAGAAAATATCCAAAATCCGCTCCAAATTTTTTTTATTAACTGTGTTATGTACTTTTTATTAATTCTTTTTTAATTTACAAATTTCATATAAAATTCATATAATTTACATTTTTGGTAAACAAATTTAAATAAAATAACAATAGAATAAAATCAAATAAAATTGAAAATGATAAAAAAATTACATAAAATAAATTAAAATAAATGGAATTAAATAAAGTAAAATGAAACAAAACAAAATAAAATAAAAATAAAAGAAAATTTATTTGTTTGCTGGGTTGGAGCTGTTTTGGTCGATATGTATAAAGAAAAAAACCAAGAGTTTTTACTTTTCTCTTCTATGCATTTCGACGCATCCGCGTCATCATCAGGAAGTCTATTTATTTTCAAACAAACAAAATGAAAATACAAAAGTAATCATTATTTTCAATAAACATTACAAATTCAACATTAAAACAATAACTCACAATAATTTAATTAGTTGTACAAACACAATAATATCACACATAATAATCACGAAGAGATTTGTTACATAATCAAGCAACACAACAAAAACATCAAAAAACTGGCTAAACAAAAAGAGCGCCTAAAATTTTTACTGCGGTGCAAAGATTATGGCATCATTCCATCACATTTACAGGGTAAGACAAAAACGATACAACACTGCTTTAAACTAGACACCACACGACGAGACCTTATGAAATTAGAACAATGCTTTCTTCTGAAAGTCGTTAACTTAGAAATAAAAGAATCAAACATTAATATTAAAATTATCACAACGACCGTTAAGCACTTACAGGAATCGTTACAAAACAGACTTCAGCAAACAGATTACGAAAAAAATTATAGAGAACCACCACCATTTTTCGACACAAATCGCCACAAACACACAAAGTATACACAACGACAAACTCCAGAAGCAAATTTCGAAGAATACTATAAAATTTGGCATGAGATTAAATGAAGATTGGTTTGTGAACAATACGAACATCGAAGTACCGCAGGAGTCGCGTTGGTTATTGTCACTTGGCAACAAATTCGCCCTACCAGTGTCAAGAAAAACATTTTCACCCATTGAAATAATCGCCGATTTGGAACAATGCGTACAAAGTTTTGAGGACGAGAGGGAAAAAGATACTGTAAGGAGTGACATTGCGGCAAAAATCAATACTTTTCAGCAAAAAATTAGAAACTGCACTAAGGACAAGTTTATACTGAAAACATCGACAGACACCAAAAGATTCCTTAACCAACACAGAAACGAGATCATAATAACAAATGCAGACAAAGGCAACAAGACAGTTATGATGTACAAAAATGAATACGAACTAAAAATGAAAGAGTTGCTAAACGACAAAAACACATACAAAGCAATTAGGAATGATCCCACACAAAAACTGATGAGGAAGAATAACACAATTATAAATAATCTTTACAAACAAAGGAGACTCGATGCAAAACAAAAATTTCAGCTGACATCCGCGGCTGCTAATGCTACAAGACTTTACGGACTTCCGAAAATTCACAAACCACACGCACCACTTAGACCGATTTGCTCATCTATTAATGTACCATGTTACAAATTATCAAAATTTGTTGGAAGCATTTTAGAAAATATTATATCCGATGATCTTAATATAAAAAGTTCACTTCAACTTAAAGAAAAAATCAATAATTTCACAATTCAAGACGACGAAATTCTCATTTCATTCGACGTCGTATCTCTTTTTACGAATATACCCATACATTTAGCAATACGCACTATTATGCGAAAATGGGAAAAATTGGAGACACATACACAAATAGACAAAAAACAGTTCCAGACGATACTAGATTTCTGCTTACGTGACAACAATTATTTTTCATATAACAACACCATATACCAACAAATCTACGGAATGCCAATGGGCAACCCGCTATCTCCAACCATTGCAAATATCGTTCTGGACAAAGTATTGGACGACAGCCTCGCTGAATTAAAAAGCAAAGACATATATGTCAAATACATAACCAAATATGTAGATGACATATTCGCAATTGTTAAAGCTAAAGACGTGGAAGACATACTAACAGTATTTAATGCACAGCATACCAGGATACAATTTACTAAAGAATTAGAGCAGAACAACAAAATTGCCTTCCTAGACGTAGAAATACACCGAAAAAACCAAAACTTAACGTTCAACTGGTATGCAAAGTCGATGGCATCAGGAAGAATTATCAATTATCACTCCAATCATCCATGGAAGCAGAAAATTAACACAGCAACAAGTCTAATAAGGAAAATACATCTTCTAAGTGACGGTGTTTTCATAGAAGAAAACAAGAAGAAAATAAAAAATATTCTCTTCAAAAATAGCTACCCGAATACTCTAATAGAAAAGCTTATAAGTAATACGACACAAGAAATGGACCACCCTAATTCATCAAATGGACAAACAGAAGCAAACACAAACAAAACTTATATTGGAGTTACCTATATACCCGGACTAACAAGTAATCAATCGCTCAGGAGAATTATGAAAAAAGACAACATAACATTTGCTCACAAACCACACAATACACTTAATCGTTTCTTTACAAAAACAAAAGACAAAATAGACAAGGGACAACAATGCAATGTAGTGTATAAAATTCAATGCAACGGTAACAACAACAATGCCTGCAATAAATGTTACATTGGCACAACGAAAAGAGCATTGAGAACGAGAATACACGAACATGAAATGGACGCAAAAAACAGAAAAACAAATACCGCGCTTTCTCAACACCTGACTGACAATGACCATACAGCTGATTTTGGGAACGCAAAAATTTTAGATGTTGAGAGAAGATGCAAAAGGAGGATGACACTGGAAAGTCTCCGCATCCAACAACATATGACGAATGTCATGAATTTTAAAGAAGACTTTGACAATACAAATAGCGCTTATACAGCAATAATAAAAAATGATAAAAACAAAAATAGAAAATAAGAAAAATGAATGTGTCGATTGTCCTGTGATATTATTGTGTTTGTACAACTAATTAAATTATTGTGAGTTATTGTTTTAATGTTGAATTTGTAATGTTTATTGAAAATAATGATTACTTTTGTATTTTCATGTTGTTTGTTTGAAAATAAATAGACTTCCTGATGATGACGCGGATGCGTCGAAATGCATAGAAGAGAAAAGTAAAAACTCTTGGTTTTTTTCTTTATACATATCGACCAAAACAGCTCCAACCCAGCAAACATTTTCATAAAGAATTTGGTCCAATCAACATATAAAAGAAAATTTAATTTAAGTAAATAAGTAAAAATAAAATAAAATTTAATAAAATAAATAAAGTAAGAAAATAAGTTGGAATGAAACAAAAGAAAATGAAATGGAATAAAATTAAATAAAGTGAATTGACATAAAAAAATGGAGTGGAACGAGTTAAAAGAAAAATAAATTCAATAAAATGAAACGGAAAGAAGTGAAATGAAACAGAAAAAAATTAACTGACGAAAAAATATGAAACCATATGAAATTAAACGGAATGAAACGAAAAATGATATGATATGGAAAAGAAACAAAAATGAATCGATATGAAATGAAACGGAATGATATAAAATGAAATTAAAAGCATATAAATCATATGGAAATGAATAGAAATAAAACAAAATGATATGAAACTACAAAGCAACTAAATAAAATAGAATATTATGAAGTAAAACGAAATGAAATGAGAGAAATTAATTGAAATAAAATAAAATAAAATGAAATGACATGGAATTAAATTAAATGAAACGAAATGAAATGGAATGAAATGAAATAAAACTAAATGAACAAAAAATATAACGAAATGAGATGCAACAAAATTAAATTAAATGAAGTTATATAAGTGGCAATGGAAGAAAATGAAACAAGATTCCATGCAGCTAAAAGTATAGAAATCAAATGAAATGAAATGGAATAAAATGAGACGAAATAGAAAAAAATAAAATAAAATAAAATAAAAAAAGGACGTGTGACACTCGGGGACTGCCGCGGTAAAGCTATTGCATATTATCAACTTATGCAATTGTAATATTTATGCATCATTTTGTTTTCTTTGATATTAATTCAAGTTTTGTTATTAATTCAAGTTAACCTTTTTAAGCGTGGTAACCAATAAGAAAACAAATTTTTTACTTTTATTGAATAAATGAGAAGTTAATATTTAACTTTCACTTTAACTTTAACTTTATTTTTAACTTTAACTTTAAATTTAACTTTATTTTTAAATTTAACTTTAACATTCACTTTAACTTTAACTTTAAATTTAACTTTAACTTTAACTTTAACTTAATTTTAACTTTAACTTTAACTTTAAATTTAACTTTAACTTTAACCTTAACTTTAACTTTAACTTTGACTTTAACTTACCTTTAACTTTAACTTTAACTTTAATTGTAACTTTAACTTTAACCTTAACTTTAACTTTAACTTTAACTTTAACAGTCTCTTTAACTTTAACTTAATTTTAACTTTCACTTTAACTTTAACTTTAACTTTAAATTTAACTTTAACTTTAACCTTAACTTTAACTTTGACTTTAACTTAACTTTAACTTTAACTTTAACTTTAACTTTAACTTTAACTGTAACTTTAACTTTAAATTTAACTTTAACTTTAAGTTTAACCTTAACTTTAACTTTCACTTTAACTTTAACTTTAACTTTAACTTTAACTTTAACTTTAACTTTAACTTTAACTTTAACTTTAACTTTAACTTTAACTTTAACTTTATTTTTATACTCAGTTGAGCAGAGCTCACAGAGTATATTAACTTTGATTGGATAACGGTTGGTTGTACAGGTATAAAGGAATCGAGATAGATATAGACTTCCATATATCAAAATCATCAGTATCGAAAAAAAATTCGATTGAGCCATGTCCGTCCGTCCGTCCGTCTGTCCGTTAACACGATAACTTGAGTACATTTTGAGGTATCTTGATGAAATTTGGTATGTAGGTTCCCGGGCACTCATCTCAGATCGTTATTTAAAATGAACGATATCGGACAGTAACCACGCCCACTTTTTCGATATCGAAAATTTCGAAAAATCGAAAAAGTTCGATAATTCCTTACCAAATACGGATAAAGCGATGAAACTTGGTAGGTGAGTTGAACTTATGACGCAGAATAGAAAACTAGTAAAATTTTCGACAATGGGCGTGACATCGCCCACTTTTAAAAGAAGGTAATTTAGAAGTTTTGCTAGCTGTAATTTGGCAGTCGTTGAAGATATCATGATGAAATTTGGCAGGTACGTTACACTTATTACTATATGCCTGTTTAATAAAAATTAGCAAAATCGGAGAACGACCACGCCCACTTTTTAAAAATTTTTTTTTAAATTCAAATTTTAAAAGAAAAGTTAATATCTTTACATTATATAAGTAAATTATGTCAATATTCAACTCCAGTAATGATATGGTGCAACAAATACAAAAATAAAAGAAAATTTCAAAATGGGCGTGGCTCCGCCCTTTTTCATTTAATTTGTCTAGGATACTTTTAATGCCATAAGTCGAACAAAAATTTACCAATCCTTGTGAAATTTGGTAGAGGTTTAGATTCTAGGACGATAACTGTTTTCTGTGAAAAAGGGCGAAATCGGTTGAAACCACGCCCAGTTTTTATACACAGTCGACCGTCTGTTCTTCTGCTCGGCCGTTAACACGATAACTTGAGCAAAAATCGATATATCTTTACTAAACTCAGTTGACGTACTTATCTGAACTCACTTTGTATTGGTGTAAAAAATGGCCTAAATCCGACTATGACCACGCCCACTTTTTCGATATCGAAAATTACGAAAAATGAAAAAATGCCATAATTATATACCAAATACGAAAAAAGGGATGAAACATGGTAATAATGGTATTGACGCAAGATATAACTTTAGAAAAAAACTTGGTAAAATGGGTGTGACACCTACCATATTAAGTAGAAGAAAATGAAAAATTTTTGCAGGGCGAAATCAAAAGCCCTTGGAATCTTGGAAGGAATACGGTTCGTGGTATTACATATATAAATAAATTAGCGGTACCCGACAGATGATGTTCTGGATCACCCTGGTCCACATTTTGGTCAATATCTCGAAAACGCCTTCACATATACAATTAAGGGCCACTTTAAAACCCTCATTTGATACCCATATCGTACAAACACATTCTAAAGTCACCCCTGGTCCACGTTTATGGCGATATCTCGAAAAGGCGTCCACATATAGAACTAAGGCCCACTCCTTTTTAAAATACTCATTAACACCTTTAATTTGATACACATATCGTACAAACAAATTCTAGAGTCAACCCTGGTCCACGTTTATGGCGATATCTCGAAAAGGCATCCACCTATTGAACTAAGGCCCACGCCCTTTTAAAATACTCATTAACACCTTTCATTTGATACCCATATAGTACAAACAAATTCTAGCGTCACCCCTGGTCCACGTTTATGGCGATATCTCGAAAAGGCGTCCACATATAGAACTAAGGCCCACTCCTTTTTAAAATACTCATTAACACCTTTCATTTGATACCCATATCGTACAAACAAATTCTAGAGTCACCCCTGGTCCACCTTTATGGCGATATCTCGAAAAGGCGTCCACCTATAGAACTAAGGCCCACGCCCTTTTAAAACACTCATTAACACCTTTCATTTGATACCCATATTATACAAACGCATTCTAGAGTCAACCCTGGTCCACTTTTATAACGATATTCCGAAAAGGCGTCCACCTATAGAATTAGGGCCCACTCCCTTTCAAAATACTCATTAACACCTTTCATTTTATACCCATATAGTACAAACACATTCTAGAGTCACTCCTGGTCCATCTTTATGGCGATATTTCGAAAAGGCGTCCACCTATAGAACTAAGGACCACGCCCTTTTAAAATACTCATTAACACCTTTCATTTGATACCCATATCGTACAAACAAATTCTAGAGTCACCCCTGGTCCACCTTTATAGCAATATCTTGGAAAGGCGTCCACCTATAGAACTAAGGCCGACGCCCTTTTAAAATACACATTAACACCTTTCATTTGATACCCATATTGTACAAACGCATTCTAGAGTCACCCCTGGTCCACTTTTATAACGATATTCCGAAAAGGCGTCCACATATAGAACTAAGGCCCACGCCCTTTTAAAATACTCATTAACACCTTTCATTTGATGCCCATATCGTACAAACAAATTCTAGAGTCACCCCTGGTCCACCTTTATGGCGATATTTCGAAAAGGCGTCCACCTATAGAACTAAGGCGCACGCCCTTTTAAAATACTCATTAACACCTTTCATTTGATACCCATATAGTACAAACAAATTCTAGCGTCACCCCTGGTCCACGTTTATGGCGAGATCTCGAAAAGGCGTCCACATATAGAACTAAGGCCCACTCCTTTTTAAAATACTCATTAACACCTTTCATTTGATACCCATATCGTACAAACAAATTCTAGAGTCACCCCTGGTCCACCTTTATGGCGATATCTCGAAAAGGCGTCCACCTATAGAACTAAGGCCCACGCCCTTTTAAAATACTCATTAACACCTTTCATTTGATACCCATATCGTACAAACAAATTCTAGAGTCACCCCTGGTCCACCTTTATGGCGATATCTCGAAAAGGCGTCCACCTATAGAACTAAGGCCCACTCCCTTTTAAACACTTATTAACACCTTTCGTTTAATACCCATATTGTACAAACGCATTCTAGAGTCAACCCTGGTCCACTTTTATAACGATATTCCGAAAAGGCGTCCACCTATAGAATTAAGGCCCACTCCCTTTCAAAATACTCATTAACACCTTTCATTTTATACCCATATAGTACAAACACATTCTAGAGTCACTCCTGGTCCATCTTTATGGCGATATTTCGAAAAGGCGTCCACCTATAGAACTAAGGACCACGCCCTTTTAAAATACTCATTAACACCTTTCATTTGATACCCATATCGTACAAACAAATTCTAGAGTCACCCCTGGTCCACCTTTATAGCAATATCTTGGAAAGGCGTCCACCTATAGAACTAAGGCCGACGCCCTTTTAAAATACACATTAACACCTTTCATTTGATACCCATATTGTACAAACGCATTCTAGAGTCACCCCTGGTCCACTTTTATAACGATATTCCGAAAAGGCGTCCACATATAGAACTAAGGCCCACGCCCTTTTAAAATACTCATTAACACCTTTCATTTGATGCCCATATCGTACAAACAAATTCTAGAGTCACCCCTGGTCCACCTTTATGGCGATATTTCGAAAAGGCGTCCACCTATAGAACTAAGGCGCACGCCCTTTTAAAATACTCATTAACGCCTTTCATTTGATACCCATATCGTACAAACAAATTCTAGAGTCACCCCTGGTCCACCTTTATGGCGATATCTCGAAAAGGCGTCCACCTATAGAACTAAGGCCCTCGCCCTTTTAAAATATTCATTAACACCTTTCATTTGATACCCATATTATACAAACGCATTCTAGAGTCACCCCTAGTCCACTTTTATAACGATATTCCGAAAAGGCGTCCACCTATAGAACTAAGGCCCACTCCCTTTTAAAACACTTATTAACACCTTTCGTTTGTTACCCATATTGTACAAACAAATTCTAGAGTCACCCCTGGTCCACCTTTATGGCGATATCCCGAAAAGGCGTCCACCTATAGAACTAAGGACCACGCCCTTTTAAAATACTCATTAACACCTTTCATTTGATACCCATATCGTACAAACAAATTCTAGAGTCACCCCTGGTCCACCTTTATGGCGATATTTCGAAAAGGCGTCCACCTATAGAACTAAAGACCACACCCTTTTAAAATACTCAGTAACACCTTTCATTTGATACCCATATCGTACAAACAAATTCTAGAGTCACCCCTAGTCCACTTTTATAACGATATTCCGAAAAGGCGTCCACCTATAGAATTAAAATACTCATTAACACCTTTCATTTGATACCCATATCGTACAAACAAATTCTAGAGTCACCCCTGGTCCACCTTTATGGCGATATTTCGAAAAGGCGTCCACCTATAGAACTAAAGACCACACCCTTTTAAAATACTCATTAACACCTTTCATTTGATACCCATATCGTACAAACAAATTCTAGAGTCACCCCTGGTCCACCTTTATGGCGATATCCCGAAAAGGCGTCCACCTATAGAACTAAGGACCACGCCCTTTTAAAATACTCATTAACACCTTTCATTTGATACCCATATCGTACAAACAAATTCTAGAGTCACCCCTGGTCCACCTTTATGGCGATATTTCGAAAAGGCGTCCACCTATAGAACTAAAGACCACACCCTTTTAAAATACTCATTAACACCTTTCATTTGATACCCATATAGTACAAACAAATTCTAGAGTCACCCCTGGTCCACCTTTATGGCGATATCTTGAAAAGGCGTCCACTTATAGAAATAAGGCTCACGCCCTTTTAAAATACTCATTAACACCTTTCATTTGATACCCATATTATACAAACGCATTCTAGAGTCACCCCTGGTCCACTTTTATAACGATATTCCGAAAAGGCGTCCACCTATAGAACTAAGGCCCACTCCCTTTTAAAACACTTATTAACACCTTTCGTTTGATACCCATATTGTACAAACGCATTCTAGAGTCAACCCTGGTCCACTTTTATAACGATATTCCGAAAAGGCGTCCACCTATAGAATTAAGGCCCACTCCCTTTCAAAATACTCATTAACACCTTTCATTTGATACCCATATATTACAAACAAATTCTAGAGTCACCCCTGGTCCACCTTTATGGCGATATGTCGAAAAGGCGTCCACCTATAGAACTAAGGACCACGCACTTTTAAAATACTCATTAACACCTCTCATTTCATACCCATATCGTACAAACAAATTCTAGAAACACCCCTGGTCCACCTTTATGACGATATCTCGAAAAGGCGTCCACCTATAGTACTAAGGCCCACGCCCTTTTAAAATACACATTAACACCTTTCATTTGATACCCATATTGTACAAACGCATTCTAGAGTCAACCCTGGTCCACTTTTATAACAATATTCCGAAAAGGCGTCCACCTATAGAACTAAGGCCCACTCCCTTTTAAAACACTTATTAACACCTTTCATTTGATACCCATATTGTACAAACGCATTCTAAAGTCAACCCTGGTCCACTTTTATAACGATATTCCGAAAAGGCGTCCACCTATAGAACCAAGGCCCACTCCCTTTCAAAATACTCATTAACACCTTTCATTTGATACCCATATAGTACAAACAAATTCTAGAGTCACCCCCGGTCCATCTTTATGGCGATATCTCGAAAAGGCGTCCACATATAGAACTAAGGCCCACGCCCTCTTAAAATACTCATTAACACCTTTCATTTGATACTCATATCGTGCAAACAAATTATAGAGTCACCCCTGATCCATCTTTATGGCGATATCTCGAAACGGCGTCCATCTATAGAACTTAGGCCCACGCCCTTTTAAAATACTTATTAATACCTTTCATTTGATACCCATATCGTACAAAATAAATTCTAGAGTCACCCCTGGTCCACCTTTATATCGATATCTCGAAACGACTTCCATCTATAGAACTTAGGCCCATGCCCTATTAAAATACTCATTAATACCTTTCATTTGATACCCATATCGTACAAAATAAATTCTAGAGTCACCCCTGGTCCACCTTTATGGCGATATATCGAAAAGGCGTCCACCTAAAGAACTTAGGCCCACTCCCTTTTAAAATTATCATTAACACATTTCATTTGATACCCATATCGTACAAACAAATTCTAGAGTCAGGCCTGGTCCACCTTTATGGCGATATCCCTAAATGGCGTCCATCTATAGAACTATGGTCCACTTCCTCTTAAAATACTCTTTAATACCTTCCATTTGATACACATGTCATACAAACACATTCCAGGGTTACCCTAGGTTCTTTTTACAACATGGTGATTTTCCCTTACTTTGTCTCCACAGCTCTCAACTGAGTATGTAATGTTCGGTTACACCCGAACTTAGCCTTCCTTACTTGTTAATTTTAACTTTCGCTTTAACTTTAACATTCACTTTAACTTTAACTTTATGATCCGGGGTGGGCGTGAGCTTAGCACCTGCTAACAAGCCAACCTAATATAAGCGCACGCAAGTCATTTTCTGTCAAAAATGTCTCATGCACATACTACTTGTATGAGAGCAACTCAAATTGAATTTGCTGCGTGAAAACCTAACTCGATTTCCAATTTTTGTTCTGCGTGACATTTAGATTTGACATTTGCACACATGCTTTACATTGTCGCAACGCATGCTTATTTGGGTTAGGGCAAAAAACGCCGGTTGTTTGCGTGCGCTAAAAAAACGCAGTGCGGTTTTATTAGGTTGGCTTGTAAGCGACCATATATGTATACGATAAGCGATAGCACAATGGCTACTTCGTGAAAATCAACGGCAGCTCTTTTAGTTTGATTTCGATGGTCGTACGGTGAGGAAGTGTCGCACGCGCGCTTAAAACAGAGTACCAAAGAGTGCGTGTGACACGCGTTTACCGTTCAACCATTGAAATCTAACTAAATAAATAATTGATTTTGCTTTCGTGCTCGCTACGCGTTCGTGTTTACTAACACATTCTCAATTTGGTAACCGTGTAAATGTAGTGGTGCCCACCGCTGTTTATAATAGAGATTCAATTTTATGTATTTTGCCTGTTGCTAACACCGAACCTTTACGAACCTTTTCGAGCCTTTTAGGATCTTTTTTGACAAATATCCGTTACGGTTTTTTTTTTATTTAGTCGCCAAGCCCGCGATAAAATCTATGCAATAGCTTAATAAAATAAAATAAAATAATATAAAATAAAACATAACAAAATAAAATAAAACAAAATAAAACAAAAATAAATTAAAACAAATTAAAATAAAAATAGTGCAAAATAAAATAAAATTTAACAAAAAAAAAAAAACAACCAAAAATAAAAGATTATAAAATAAATGAAATGGAGTGGTATGAATTTAGAATGAAAAAAAAAAAAATTTAATTAAAATAAATGAAATGGAATGAAATTTGAAATAAAATGAAATGTAATGAAATGACATAATGTGAAAGAAAGCGAAATCAAATGGAATGAAATTGAAAGAAATGGAAATGAAGTAATATGGAACAAAATGAAATAAAATAAACAAAAGTAAAATAAAATAAAAATAAATTTAAACTAAACACAATTAAATAAAATGGAACGAAACGAAATGAGATTGAGTGAAAAGAAATGAAATAAAACGAAATATATTGAAACGAATTTAAACTTAATGAAATATAATAAAATAATGGAAAGAATTGGAGTGAAATTAAATAGAATAAAATGAAATTATATGGAAAAGAAACAAAAAAATATGATACTATACGAAATGAAACGGAATGGTATAAAATGCAATGAATCGAAATGATATGAAACTATATAAAATGAAATGGAATTGACAATAAATTATATGATATGGAAATGAAAATAAAAAAGATTACATCAAGTAAAATGAAATGAAGTGAAACAAACTAAAATTAAATGGAATGAAATGAAACGGAACGTATTTAACTTAAATTAAAGAAATGAAATGAAATGAAATTCGGTTGATGAATATGAAGAAAAATGAAACGAAATGAAATGAAAAAAAAAATAAATAAATTAAATGAAGTAATATAAAGTGAAAGCAAATGAAACGACATTCAATTAAATTAAAAGTATAGAAGTTAAATGAAACGAAATGGAATAAAATGAAACGAAATAGAATAAAATTAAATGAAGAAAATCTACAACAATTTAATTAAGCCCAAATAAATAACAATAAAATGAGACCTCTCTGGTGGACCATAGACGGGTTCACATGATGATTGCCCCCAATCCGCTCGTGTACCGATTCGGCCAATAACCTGTTAAAGTGGGTGCACGCTAAGCAACGCGACATGTAGCAACACGTGCCACGCGGCTTTTTTGCCTAATTGGTCTACTTGGTCGTGTCGTGTCGTCCCACTGTCGCTATGTGTGCATGGTTCCATAAGAATACATGCAAAGAATATTTTGTCGCTACGTGTCGCGTCGCTTAGTGTGCACGCACTTTTAGAAACATACAGTTACCATAACATGTGCCAATAGAAACTTGCACTTTCGCAAGTATGTGCATACACTATTATGGTAGGAGCTTAAAAATCTTTCTGCATTTAACCACTCAAATGGTAACATTTTGGTGAAACCAAGATTGCAACTCCCCTTTCTTTCTCTCTTTGTATAACACTAATAAGCAAAGTACTTACATTGAGCCACCACGTTGTGTTAAGTCCACATTCTGCAATCGTTCCACTCAGGACCATGAACCTGGAACATCCACTATATGCAGCATTCATCACTATATGCATGCAGCATGCAACATGTGAGCTGAATGCATTTCCAATGAAAAACCTGTAAAAATAGACAATTTATTATTAGAACGCTGTTAACAATTGCTGAATCAGGGCTTACCTTCATTTGTGACCGATTTCCACCGTTTTTTCGGTAAAAATGCAGAAAAATTTTTATTCTGCACAATTGGTAGAAAAACTAATTAATTAATGACAGCTGATTTATTTCCCTGTTTTAACATTTATTTTTTTCATTGTTCTTTTCATATTTTTAGGCACATATTAATTTTGGAAAATATCCCACGATATTGGATGTGTTAGTATTTTTTAGAAAAATGTGAGATGGTGTTGGAATTCGAGGTGAAAATAGCAAAAAGTGGTTAGCGTTGGTTGGCAGGGACATATTGTAACGACAGCCTTATTATCAGTAGGGAGTGAATAGATGTGTATGCGTGTGAGTGTAAGTTACCAAATCAATCGTCTGAGTGAAAGCCTGTGTATAGGTGTATGTGTAAGTGTGGATTTGTAGCTCGACGCGCAGTGAAAACTCATCTGCCTTGCAGATGCCGTTCGGAGTCGGCATAAAATCATGTAGGTCCCGTCCGGCCAATTTGTAGGGAAAATCAAGAGGAGCACGACGCAAATTGGAAGAGAAGCTCGGCCTTAGATCTCTTCGGTGGTTATCGCGCCTTACATTTATTTTATTTTTAAAGATAACAAACCCCAAAATAACTGCCAAACCCAGCTCTGCAACCAAACTTTACGCGTTGAAATAACCTAAGTTTTTACGGCGGCCATAGTCTTAAAAAAATCCCATTTATCATTTTCTCAATTCCATATATTAGTGGTGCTGTTAGGACTTAACGTCATATAGCTCCATACCAATGCTACTACCATTACTAAATCCAGAGATAAGCAGTATGAAATATTCCAACTGTATGGTGGTAAGGTGCCACGCCCCTTCTTACTCATCCCTTTTTTTCTTAGTGGTGTTAGTGATTGATCTCATATAACTCTTTACTGAAATTCAATGTTCTACCAATTTTCATTATCCTACCATTACTAAATACAGAGATATGCAATATGGTATATTTCATTTGGAGGTGCAACGCCCCTTCTCCCTCATCCCACATTTTCTTGGTGGTGTTAGATATTGACCTCATATAACTCTTTACTGGGCTTCAATATTCTAGCAAGAATACCTTCCGAGTTATGCAGTACCAAACATTCCATTTATATGGGAGGTGCCACCCCCTTTTACATATCGAAATTATTTTTAGCCTATGACCATTCTTGGAATTTGAATTATTTGAATTTAATATATGTAGATTGAATAAAAAAATATAAAAACTTTGAAAAATGGAGTTTTTATAAAATGCTCCAACCAAAAAACTACAAAACCTTTTTTATTAAACAAGCAAACGTGCATTTCAAATTCAAAAATTTTTCAGATGCTAAATATTTGTGTGTACTTCTTTAAAAAAAAAAATAATTTTTTTCCTGAAAATTCGACTTACATATTTTATTGGTATCCAAAACTTGTCGCATCCGTACCCTTCTTCATAGGTTAGTTAATAAACATATATATGGCTTATAATTTTATTTCTTTTTCTTCCAATGAAACTTATATGCCGTCAGAAAGAAGGCATTTTTGTACTTTCAGAAATGTTAGAGAAGTCTTACTAAATAAAATAAAATTTAAATCGTTGCATCTCTTTTTTATTTTATATAACAATTTTATAATTGAGGTTGGTACATTGAACGATTTTATATGCAGACCCAAAAGGAGGCAGAACAAAATACTTAGGATTATTCTTTGGAATGTCAACTGATTTTGAAATCGTTCGCTGTAGTTAGGGTGACCGAACCGGTTGTTAGCCGGATTTTTCTTAATTTTTTGGCCGGTTTTTTTTATCCTAAAAGTTCGTATATCGAATAACCCGGTTTCTGTTAATCGGTTTTTGAGAAGAACTATAAAGGCTTTTGAAAGTTTATCGAAATACGGCAACATGTTAAATTTTTATCGATATCTGGATTACTGTCCATTGGAACGCGGGGTAATTGTATTATCATCTTGTTTTTATTGAAGCAGTATCCACAATATACCCCTGCCAACCAAAACTGCATAAAAAACTGGATAATGCACTAGTAAAAAAGTGGCTAAAAAAGTGAATAATTTTGTATAGGCAGTGTGCGGATTTTATCCATGGTGAAATGGGATATTTCGTGTACGTGTGAGCTGTTAGTCGGCAACGATTGTATACTTTTAGGTGCCAATGACACCTTTGAACGTCAATGTGTGTGTTGCCAGACCGCCCTTTAAAATATCCAAAACCCGCTCCAAATTTTTTTTTAATAACTGTGTTATGTACTTTTTATTAATTCTTTTTTAATTTACAAATTTCATATAAAATTCATATAATTTACATTTTTGGTAAAAAAATTTAAATAAAATAACAATAGAATAAAATCAAATAAAATTGAAAATGATAAAAAAATTACATAAAATAAATTAAAATAAATGGAATTAAATAAAGTAAAATGAAACAAAACAAAATAAAATAAAAATAAAAGAAAATTTAATTTAAGTAAATAAGTAAAAATAAAATAAAATTTAATAAAATAAATAAAGTAAAAAAATAAGTTGGAATGAAACAAAAGAAAATGAAATGGAATAAAATTAAATAAAGTGAATTGACATAAAAAAATGGAGTGGAACGAATTAAAAGAAAAATAAATTCAACAAAATGAAACGTAAAGAAGTGAAATGAAACAGAAAAAAATTAACTAAAAAATATGAAACCATATGAAATTAAACGGAATGAAACGAAAAATGATATGATATGGAAAAGAAACAAAAATGAATCGATATGAAATGAAACGGAATGATATAAAATGAAATTAAAAGCATATAAATCATATGGAAATGAATAGAAATAAAACAAAATGACATGAAACTACAAATGCAACTAAATAAAATAGAATATTATGAAGTAAAACGAAATGAAATGAGAGAAATTAATTGAAATAAAATAAAATGAAATGACATGGAATTAAATTAAATGAAACGAAATGAAATGGAATGAAATGAAATAAAACTAAATGAACAAAAAATATAACGAAATGAGATGCAACAAAATTAAATTAAATGAAGTTATATAAATGTCAATGGAAGGAAATGAAACAAGATTCCATGCAGCTAAAAGTATAGAAATCAAATGAAATGAAATGGAATAAAATGAGACGAAATAGAAAAAAATAAAATAAAATAAAATAGAAAAGGACGTGTGGCACTCGGGGACTGCAGCGGTAAAGCTATTGCATATTATCAACTTATGCAATTGTAATATTTATGCATCATTTTTTTTCTTTGATATTAATTCAAGTTTTGTTATTAATTCAAGTTAACCTTTTTAAGCGTGGTGACCGATAAGAAAACAAATTTTTTACTTTTATTGAATAAATGAGAAGTTAATATTTAACTTTCACTTTAACTTTAACTTTATTTTTAACTTTAATATTCACTTTAACTTTAACTTTAACTTTAACTTTATTTTTAATTTTAACATTCACTTTAACTTTAACTTTAACTTTAGCTTTAACTTTAACTTTAACTTAATTTTAACTTGAACTTTATCTTTAACTTTAACTTTAACTTTAAATTTAACTTTAACTTTAACTTTAACCTTAGATTTAGCTTTAAATTTAAATTTGACTTTAGCTTAACTTTAAATTTTAAATTTTAAGGGACTACCTAAGAGAGGGGTATCTAATATATGAAAGTACTAACGGTCAAAAAAAGGTAAAAATAACAGGTGGAGCAGCCCAGGGTTCGGTACTAGGTCCCGATCTCTGGAATATAACTTACGACAGTCTTCTTCGATTAGACATGCCAGAAAGCACCTTCCTCGTTGCCTTTGCAGACGACGTGGCAGCTGTGATAACAGCACCAAGCTGCGAGCTGGCACATCTAAAATTAAACCAGGTCATGCGTAATGTAAATAGGTGGATGGCTGAGCACGGTCTCCAGTTAGCAACAGCCAAAACGGAGATCGTCATCCTCAGAAAGAGACGTATTCCCACTACCAGGAACATGATGGTTGGGGACCAGCCAATAGAAACATTCGCTTCAACGAAATATCTGGGAGTGAGGTTAGACAGCAAACTCAACTTCTCGGATCACATACGAGGGGCCTGCGAAAGAGCTGCGCGCATAATAGCGCAGTTGAGTAGATTAATGGCAAACTCAGGTGGCCCAAAGCCATGCACAAGGAAGTTGCTTGCATCAGCCTCGGATTCTATACTCTTATAAGGTGCAGAAATCTGGGCGAACGCAATGAAATACCGGAAGAACCGAGTCGCCCTCACCTCGGTCCAACGCAGAGGGGCGCTGCGAATATCTTCGGCTTACCGCACGGTATCAGCTGAAGCTGTCCTGGTTGTTGCGGGAACCATACCGATATATCTTCTCGTTGAGGAAAGAAAAACAATATATGACAACGGATCGCAAGCAAGTAGAGCTGCTGTTGCCATGCAGGCACGAGAAGAATCGATCCGACGTTGGCAAGATCAGTGGAGCAACAGCATCGTAGGAAAGTGGACTAGGGAACTAATCCCTGAACTGAATCCATGGTTGAAGCAACCGAACGCAGAGGTAGACTTTTGCCTGACCCAGTTTCTAACGGGACATGGTTACTTCCGCAAATACCTACACAGAATGGGTAAGGTTGATAGCCCGAGCTGCCTGTACTGTGGGGAAATAGACGATGTACGCCACAATTTCTTCGAATGCAGGCACTTCTCCCATCAGCGAAGGAGGGTAGAAGATGTACTTGGCGACCTATCCCCGGGCAGTGTCATTAATAACATGACCTGTCGAAGAGACAGATGGGATACGGTCAGCACATATGTGAGGCATATACTTACCAGTAAACGAGAAGACGTATGCCTAGCCCATTAGCGTGAGAGTAGCCATAGAGCTGACCTAGCGCGCACCCGTACCCGAAGTAATGCTAAACGCGGTCCCAGGTACGGGGATTAGCGCGGGTCCGGGGAGGTTAGGTTTTAGTGGGTAGGCCTTCATGGAAGAAGGGAGTCCTACACTCGGAGAGTCTCGCAGTGAGGCTGAAATATCCCGGTCAGTGCATAAAGCATTTCCTCCTTCCACGAAACACAAAAAAAAAAAAAAAAAAACTTTAACTTTAAATTTAACTTTAACTTTAACTTTAACCTTAACTTTAGCTTTAACTTTAACTTTGACTTTAACTTAACTTTAACTTTAACTTTAACTGTAACTTTAACTTTAACTTTAACCTTAACTTTAACTTTAACTTTAACTTTAACTTTAACTTTAACTTTAACTTTAACTTTAACTTTAACTTTAACATTCACTTTAACTTTAACTTTAACTTAATTTTAACTTTAACTTTAACTTTAACTTTAAATTTAACTTTACCTTTAACTTTAACTTTAACCTTAACCTTAACTTTAACTTTGACTTTAACTTAACTTCAACTTTAACTTTAACTGTAACTTTAACTTTAAATTTAACTTTAACTTTAACTTTAACTTTAACTTTAACTTTAACTTTAACTTTAACTTTAACTTTAACTTTAACTTTAACATTCACTTTAACTTTAACTTTAACTTAATTTTAACTTTAACTTCAACTTTAAATTTAACTTTAACTTTAATTTTAACTTTAACCTTAACCCTAACTTAAACATTAACTGTAACTTTAACTTTAAATTTAACTTTAACTTTAGCTTTAACTTTAACATTCACTTTAACTTTAACTTTAACTTAATTTTAACGATACTTTAACTTTAAATTTAACTTTAACTTTAACTTTAACCTTAACTTTAACTTTAACTTTAACTTTAACTTTAACTTTCACTTTAACTTTAACTTTAACTTTAACTTTATTTTGTAATTTTAAATTTCGCTTTAACTTTAACATTCACTTTAACTTTAACTTTAACTTTAACTTTAACTTTATGATCCGGGGTGGGCGTGAGCTTAGCACCTGCTAACAAGCCAACCTAATATAAACGCACGCAAGTCATTTTCTGTCAAAAATGTCTCATGCACATACAACTTGTATGAGAGCAACTCAAATTGAATCTGCTGCGTGAAAACCTAACTCGATTTCCAATTTTTGTTCTGCGTGACATTTAGATTTGACGTTTGCACACATGCTTTGCATTGCCGCAACGCATGCTTATTTGGGTTAGGGAAAAAAACGCCGGTTGTTTGCGTGCACTAAAGAAACGCAGTGCGGTTTTATTAGGTTGGCTTGTAAGCGACCATATATGTATACGATAAGCGATAGCACAATGGCTACTTCGTGAAAATCAACGACAGCTCTTTTAGTTTGATTTCGATGGTCGTACGGTGAGGAAGTGTCGCACGCGCGATTAAAACAGAGTACCAAAGAGTGCGTGTGACACGCGTTCACCGTTCAACCATTGAAATCAAACTAAATAAATAATTGATTTTGCTTTCGTGCTCGCTACGCGTTCGTGTTTACTAACACATTCTCAATTTGGTAACCGTGTAAATGTAGTGGTGCCCACCGCTGTTTATAATAGAGATTCAATTTTATGTATTTTGCCTGTTGCTAACACCGAACCTTTACGAACCTTTTCGAACCTTTTCGAGCCTTTTCGGATCTTTTTTGACAAATATCCGTTACGGTTTTTTTTGATTTAGTCGCGAAGCCCGCGATAAAATCTATGCAATAGCTTCATAAAATAAAATAAAATAAATTAATATAAAATAAAATAAAATAAAATAAAACATAACAAAATAAAATAAAACAAAAATAAATTAAAACAAATTAAAATAAAAATAGTGTAAAATAAAATAAAAATTAACAAAAAAAAACAAACCAAAAATAAAAGATCATAAAGTAAATGAAATGGAGTGGTATGAATTTAGAATGAAACGAAAAAAATGAAATTAAAAGAAATGAAATGGAATGAAATTTGAAATAAAATGAAATGTAATGAAATGACATAATGTGAAACAAAACGAAATCAAATGGAATGAAATTGAATGAAATGGAAATGAAGTAATATGGAACAAAATGAAATAAAATAAACAAAAGTAAAATAAAATAAAACTAAATTTAAACTAAACACAATTAAAAAAATGGAACGAAACGAAATGAGATTGAGTGAAAAGAAATGAAATAAAACGAAATATATTGAAACGAATTTAAACTTAATGAAATATAATAAAATAATGGAAAGAAATGGAGTGAAATTAAATAGAATAAAACGAAATTATATGGAAAAGAAACAAAAAAATATGATACTATACGAAATGAAACGGAATGGTATAAAATGGAATGAATCGAAATGATATGAAACTATATGAAATGAAATGGAATTGACAATAAATTAAATGATATGGAAATGAAAATAAAAGAGATTAAATGAAGTAAAATTAAATGAAGTGAAACAAACTAAAATTAAATGGAATGAAATGAAACGGAACGAATTTAACTTAAATTAAAGAAATGAAATGAAATGAAATTCGGTTGATGAATATGAAGAAAAATGAAACGAAATGAAATGCAAAAAAAAAAATTAAATGAAGTAATATAAAGTGAAAGCAAATGAAACGACATTCAATTAAATTAAAAGTATAGAAGTTAAATGAAACGAAATGGAATAAAATGAAACGAAGTAGAATAAAATTAAATGAAGAAAATCTACAACAATTTAATTAAGCCCAAATAAATAACAATAAAATGAAACCTCTCTGCTGGACCATAGACGGGTTCACATGATGATTGCCCCCAATCAGCTCGTGTACCGATTCGGCCAATAACCTGTTAAAGTGCGTGCACATTAAGCGACGCGACATGTAGCAACACGTTCCACGCGGCTTTTTTGCCTAATTGGTCTACTTGGTCGTGTCGCGTCGTCCCACTGTCGCTATGTGTGCATGGTTCCATAAGAATACATGCAAAGTATATTTTGTCGCTACGTGTCGCGTCGCTTAGTGTGCACGCACTTTTAGAAACATACAGTTACCATAACATGTGCCAATAGAAACTTGCACTTTCGCAAGTATGTGCATACACTATTATGGTAGGAGCTTAAAAATCTTTCTGCATTTAACCACTCAAATGGTAACATTTTGGTGAAACCAAGATTGCAACTCCCCCACATAGTGTACATAACATTCTCTTTGTATAACACTAATAAGCAAAGTACTTACATTGAGCGATCACGTTTGCTGAAGTTTGTGTTTTTTTTTCTTTTTTTTTTTTTTGTAGAGGAAGTTTTTTTTGTTTTTTTTTTTTTTTTTTGTTATAAAATGTAAAAATTGTGTGAGTGTTGAGATATAAGTAGTGAAGGTATACAGTGTTTTCAGGTCAGCAGTTAGATGTGAACTGGTTTATTCATTTTCTCATATTCTATATAATTCATTTTCAATTTACATTTCGCTCTTAACACTAATACGGCGTTTACGTTGCTTGTTTATTAATAAGGGCAATACTTCAAAACTCCCCACACAAGCTTATGTAACCGCCGGCATGTACAACACTAGATATGAATATCGATAAATAAAGAAGTTAATTACAATATTGCTAACACTAGAGAATAGTGAAGCAGCATATGTTTAATATATAATATAGTATTAGAATATAATTGTATAGATAATAAGAAAAAAAGACAATATATTATTCTTTATTATTCCAACTTGCGTAATTTCCTACCACCTTCTGTTTCTTTTGAGACATCATTTTCTCCGCTCCCGCTCCCTTGTTCCGCAGGAAAGTGCTGATCAACTTTATCCGAGATATTGCCGTCTTTATTCTGCGGACCCGGCACACCTGCATCCGGAACGTTATAATTTTCTTCTACGACTTGATTTTTATTACCTGATACACCGCGGATCATTTGGTCAACGCGTCTTTTTATAATTTTTTTGTTACGAGTTAATACGCAATGGTAAGATCGAGGTCCGATACGTCCAGCCACGGTGGCTTGTTGCAATGCAGATTTATTTGGATTCGAGTAATCTCTAACATACACGTCTTCCCCTTTTTCAAAACTAATCAACCTCTTGCCTTTGTGGTTTCTTGTCTGCCTTTCTTGGATTTCGGAAATCTCTTCCCTGGCTACCGGTGGTCTAAGCAAACTTAAGTGATTCCGAAGCTCTTTTACGAGCAATAATTTGGCCGGTGACTCCCCGGTAGTGCAATGCTTCGTGCACCGGTAGTCCAGCAAAAATGTATCTAACGCCGCGTTAAAATCACCTGAGTGTCCCCCTCTCAAATTCGTTTGTTGCCGGGTGCCCCGGTGGCGTTAATGTGTGCTTAATGTTGTTTTCTAATAAACATTTTTGGAATTCCGCCGACGTAAACTGCCGCCCATTATCGGTAACTATAGAAGTAACTAACCCAAATCTGCTAAGCGCTTCCTGAAGTTTACTAATCGTAAAACTCGAAGATATATATTTTGTTTTAAAGACTTCAGCCAATTTTGAATATGCACCGATAATTATTAAAAAATAAAAGTTATTGACGGGGCCTGCAAAATCCATATGGAGACGGGACCAAGCCGACTTTGGAACTACCCAAGGTATCAACGGGATTTTCTCTGGACTTGGTTGCGAATACCTATACGCATTACAATTCGATACCAGTTGCTCAATGCAATGATCCAACTTAGGCCACCAAACAAAAGAAAGGGCCAAGGCCTTTGGCTTGACGATGCCAAAATGCGATCGATGTAGCCCCCCTTAAACCTCACCTGGAAGTTTTTTTGGTACGACTATTCGATAGCCCCATAAAACACAATCATAATCTATCGACAATTCTCCCTTTTTATCGCGAAACGGGATAAACTCTCCGCCTTTTAACAATCCCACAGTACCCTCATGGATAGCTTCTCTCACTTTAGACAAGAGTGGGTCGTTCTTAGTTGCTTTTGCGATATCTTTAAAGTTCAATTTTAATTGATTGTTACTTTCGATAAAGCTTACATAATCACAACCCCCGTCTCCTTCCTCTAGCATTCGCTGTGGCAGCCTTAATAAAAAATCAGCGGAATCGGAATCACCCTTTATATACCGTATAGTATAGTTAAATCCTGACAATATGACTGCCCAATGCTGCATCCGAGCTGCCGCCATAATGGGTAAATCCTTGTTCTCCCCGAAAATGCTGAGAAGTGGTTTGTGATCTGTTTGAATAGTAAAATGATTTCCTAAGAGGTAGTGTTTAAGTTTACTCACGCAAAATACGATTTCTAACGCTTCTTTTTGTATAGTGCTATAATTTCTTTCGGCTTTTGTTAGCGAACGTGAAATAAATGCGATTGGTTTTTGCAGACCGTTGTCCAAATGTGATAGAATGCCACCTACAGCGACGTTTGACGCGTCTGTCGTCAATACTATTGGAATTTTCGGGTTAAAATGCGTTAGCACGCGCTCGGAACTTACGTCTTGCTTTAACAACTCGTAGGCTTGTTGACACGCTTCCGCCCATTCGAAGCGAACATTCTTCTTTAGAAATTCGTATAGCGGTGCCATTTTATGCGCAAACCGTGGAATGAATTTCGAAAGATAATTAACCAATCCCACAAAGGCCCTTACCTCGGATACACTTTGTGGAGCAGGCGCCCCTAACACTGACCTAACTCTGTCCTATTTTTGGCAATTGCGGTCTATATTAAATCCCAAATATGCAATTTTCTCCTGAAAGAAATCGCATTTGCATTTTCAAACGCAGTCCGACCTCTTGTAACTTGCTTAGAACAGTCTCGATGGTTTCGATGTGCTCGCTGAAACTCGATCCAGTAATGACAATATCGTCCAAATAATTCACAACATTTGGAATATCCCTCAAAACGTTCTCTATTGTTTTTTTAAATATAGCTGCCGCTGGTTTTACCCCAAAAGGCAACCTTGTCATTTTAAAAATACGCCTTATCCAGTACCAGCTGCTTATAGGCGTTCGAACGGTCTAATTTCGAAAACAACTCACCGTGCATAGACGCAAAAATTTCGTCAATACACGGTAGAGGGTACCTCACGTCTTCCAGGTGTTTATCGATGGTTGATTTATAATCACCACAAATTCGCAACTTACCATTTGGTTTAACTACTGGAACCAAGGGGGTGGTTCACTTTGAATTATCGACTTGCACTAACACTCCCTTGTCAACTAATTCGGCTATCTGATTCTCTATTTCAGCTCGCCACGGTAACGGAACCGGACGCGGCTTGCAAAAAACAGGCTTTACTTCGTCTACTAGACTCAATTTTACCTTATTGACGGTATACGTACCCAACCCTTCTTGAAAAACTTCATTATACTTCGTTTAATACTCTAAATTACGTCTTGATTTTTTTCAAGGGAATTTATTTGCGAAAGCCCTACGACACATATTTCCATAAAATCTCTGCCCAAAATGGGGGGACCATAATTATTGCTGACAACCAAACTTAAGTCATGCAACTGACTTCGTGTCTTAACCTTTGCCGTAAACTCACCCGCGACACCAATTTAACTGCCATTATATGCCCAAAAGATATTTCTACACGGCTTCAATTCATGCCCATGAATATATTTGTCATAAAGGTCTCTTGGTAATAACGAGCAGGCTGCGCCGGTATTCAACACGACAGCAAGCGCCACGTTGTTTAATTTTACGGTGAGCTTGAACGGAGAAGACGCTTGTCCCTTAAAAACACTGTAAATAGACAGATCAGAAACAAATTTAAAACTGCTTGACTGCTTATTTTACTATTATCTTCAATAGGTTTTGATACTTTCACTAAGTTTATATCTTCGTTACTGCAAACGCTTGCCGCATTTTGAACTTGTACTTCTCGCTACTGTGCGATTTCAAACCACAATGTTTTCACTTCTTCTTCGCTTTCTTTGGATTGTTGTTGCGGCTTTCGGGAACGGCCACCATGCTACCATTACTCTTGCTGTTTCTTTGGTTGCGCCGTGCTACAAAATTAGCTTCGCTATCGCTGCGCTTCAACTGAATTTTTGTTTCTATCACCATAGCCTTCCGCAACGCTTGCTCTAAGATAATAGTCTCTTCCTCCTCACATAATCTTTCGAAACTTTTGCTCTTGAAGCCGGTCACGAATTTGTTAAGTACAAAAATGCCCAATTTATCTCCGAACTTGCAATCTTTTGCTAATCTCTTAATACGCGCGAACCAGGCAGAAACGATTTCGCCCATTGCTATTTTAGCATCAAACGTATTTTGTCTCTCGCGAAAAACTATCGTTGGCTGTGAATAATGACGCTCCAACAGATCACATAAACTTTTGTACTGCTTTATTGCTGGTATAACGGGGTCGCACAAATCTCGCAATAAGCCATACGCTTCTAGGCCCACTGCCTTTAATAATACCGATGATTTCATTTTATCATCTTCGCAGGAAGTCTCAATAAAATGGGAGTCCAATAACTCTTTCCAATTCCGCCACTTTTCTATATGTTTTGACTATGTTTGAAAATCAAACTTTGTACATTCGAGCAAAAAAAAAACACAAAAGCACAGCAATAAAATTGCCTTCGACTATAACGGGAAAATTGCGTGTTACTCTATCTGTTTTTCTCCTCGTCGCCACTACAATGTTTTCAGGTCAGCAGTTAGATGTGAACCACTGAAGACCTGATACGAAACATTCATTCTCTCTCAATTCGTTTCCAGGAATGTATCTTGAAGTTCATTCGATTGTAGACAATGGTTCATTCGATTGTATACCAAACTTCATTCGTTTGCAAGAATGGGTCTTGGACATCAGAAGGCTACAGAGTTGCCTAAAATATGCCAAAAAAACCCAAGAAATATTTTGTGGTATATAAGTGAAAAAATATGAAATAATATATTTCGATTGCGTTGCTTTGTTGCTCTGGCACCGCCATAAGATAACAATGAACGGCCTTTTTTCACTTTTATGCGACCAAAACGTTTATGTACATACATCCACATATAATAAAAAACGTATAAGAAATTACGAAAAAGGCTGTTAATTAAACATGTTGCGTTATCCTACATATACGTATACCTACAATTTATCTCAGCTGTCAAAAAGGGAATGTCGCAACGCGCCACAAAAACGTGGCCTTTATCCATCCACTTAATGCGGAGGCTAAGAAGCCAACTTTTTCACCAATCGAAAGTCGCTACCAAAACCCGTTTCGTGTGCAGCCTTTCGATGAAACGTGTTGTCACAGATACATTTTCCACGGGTGAAAAAGAGTTATTTTTTTCTTCGGATTTGTAATCCTGACATCAATTCCAGTTTTTTGATATGCCAATGGACAATTTTGAGCTAATTTTCGGTCAAAATCATAAACTAAACCTTTACCATATAAAATACCCCAAAGTTATTCTGAAATAGTATCTATGGCCAATATTATAAAAAATGCACATTTTCACGCGCTCTCAGAGAGCGAGAAGTTTCATATCACGTCATCAGTGATGTGAACTGGTTTATTCATTTTCTCATATTGTCACCTAAGGTATATAATTCACTTTCAATTTACATTTCGCTCTTAACACTAATACGGCGTTTACATTGCTTGTTTACTAATAAGGGGAATACTTCACAAGGTAGAGCACGTAAAACCCTGATTTTCAATCTGTGGTCTTCTGCCATAAACCGCTGGTGAAGTATGAAAAAAGGACGTGTGGCACTCGGGGACTGCCCCGGTAAAGCTATTGCATATTATCAACTTATGCAATTATAATATTTATGCAACATTTTGTTTTCTTTGATATTAATTCAAGTTTTGTCTTTGATATTAATTCAAGTTAACCTTTTTAAGAGTGGTGACAGATAAGAAAACAAATGTTTTACTTTTATTGAATAAATGAGAAGTTAATATTTAACTTTAACTTTAACTTTAATTTTATTTTTCACTTTAACATTCACTTTAATTTTAACTTTAACTTTATTTTTAACTTTAACATTCACTTTAACTTTAACTTTAACTTTAACTTTAACTGTAACTTTAACTTTAAATTTAACTTTAACTTTAAATTTAACTTTAACTTTAACTTTAACTTTAACTTTAACTTTATCTTTAACTTTAACTTTAACTTTATCTTTAACTTTAACTTTAACCTTAACTTTAACTTTGACTTTAACATTAACTTTCATATTAACTTTAACTTTATTTTTAACTTTAACTTTCGCTTTAACTTTAACATTCCCTTTAACTTTAACTTTAACTTTAAATTTAACTTTAACTTTAACTTTAACTTTGACTTTAACTTTAACTTTAACTTTAACTTTAACTTTAACTTTAACTTTACCTTTAACTTTAAACTTTAACTTCAACTTTAACTTTAACCTTATCTTTAACTTTAACTTTAACTTTAACCTTAACTTTAAATTTAACTTTAACTTTAAATTTAACTTTAACTTTAACTTTAAACTTTAACTTAAACTTCAACTTTAACTTCAACCTTAACCCTAACTTTAACTTTAGCTTTAACTTTAACTTTAACTTTAACTTTAACTTTAACCCTAACTTTAACTTTAACTTTAACTTTAACTTTAACTTTAACTTTAACTTTAACTTTCACTTTAACTTTAACTTTAACTTTAACTTTATTTTTAACTTTAACTTTCGCTTTAACTTTAACATTTACTTTAACTTTAACTTTAAATTTAACTTTAACTTTAACTTAAACTTTAACTAAAATTTGATTGTAACGACCTTTTTACTTTGACTTTATCAAACTGTGATTTTTGCCGGCTCAAGGTCCAATGTAATAAAACACTTTTTTTAAATATTTCCCAATATATTTCAATCTCCTTCGGAGATCGTCTTCAGGGGCTATAACAATAACAAACAAATATTCACATATAAAACTGAATACAATTGGGATACAATTTTTCCATACATACATACATTAATTATCTTGTCCGATAGACGACACTTGTTAATTCGCCATGCAGTTCAGAACTAATTTTTTTTTGTTCTTTTGTGAGTCAAGTAAGTGTCTATAAATATGTGAGCAATTTTCTGTGTCCGTTTTGTAATTTAGTCTCTTGCTTGTTGATGTATTTGCTATGTGTAGCATTTCTAACGTAAACCTTTTGCTATAATTTGTCTCCTGCTCTAGTATGCTCACCGCTTTAAAATCTGGTTGGTGGATCTATATTTTGTAGTCGTGTTCTCTCTGTTCTTCCGGCATTTATCTTTCGGGTATTCTTTTATTAACCTCTGTACTGCGTTAGGAGGGAAGTCATTCATCTTTAGTATGTGTGTTATACGTTTTTTATTCTCGGAGTGAAAAACCGTGTCACTCGTATCTAATACTTGTCTAATGAAGTTTTTTGCCGTGTTTATAATCATACCCCTTGGGTGTTTTGATTTAAAATTTATTATTCTTCCTGATGATGTGGGCTTTTGATACCAGTCAAGTTTTATTTTATTGCCTATTTTACATACTAATGTGTCTAGAAACGGCAGTCTACTAGCCGACTCCAGCTCCATCGTAAACTTTATGTCCCTGTGGAATGAGTTTAGTACCTCCAAGGTTTGTTCCAGCTCGTCCTCCTTAACAATGGCAAACACATCATCTACGTATTTGCTAAGTAGTCTCGCGTTTGTCACTGTTTCCAAAATCTCTTCCATGATGATGTCGGCAAAAATCGGTGATGCTGGGGATCCCATTGGAAGTCCTTTGAGTTGCGTATAAATTATTTCTTCATACTTGAAATATCTATTTTCCGATATGCAAAACTTCACAATTTCCATAAAAAGTTGTTTTGGAATATCCGTGTGTTCCTTTATATCTTTCCACTTTGTCAGTATAGTTTGTATAGCCAGGTCTATTGGTATACTTGGGAATAGTGACACAACATCAAACGATACGAGGCGTTCATCATCATAAATGCAGGAGTCGTTGACCTTGTCTTTGAATTCTATTGCATTTTTTACATTAAACTTAGATTTTGTCGTCAGATTTTTTAAAATATTAGTCAGGTATTTACATAAATTATAGGACGGAGCATTTAACATGGAACAGATTGGTCTTAAGGGCATATTCTCTTTATGGACCTTTGGTAATCCATATATATGGGGTGGGAGAGCTGTGTGTGTTCCATGTTAAATGCTCCGTCCTATAATTTATGTAAATACCTGACTAATATTTTAAAAAATCTGACGACAAAATCTAAGTTTAATGTAAAAAATGCAATAGAATTCAAAGACAAAGTCAACGACTCCTGCATTTATGATGATGAACGCCTCGTATCGTTTGATGTTGTGTCACTATTCCCAAGTATACCAATAGACCTGGCTATACAAACTATACTGACAAAGTGGAAAGATATAAAGGAACACACGGATATTCCAAAACAACTTTTTATGGAAATTGTGAAGTTTTGCATATCGGAAAATAGATATTTCAAGTATGAAGAAATAATTTATACGCAACTCAAAGGACTTCCAATGGGATCCCCAGCATCACCGATTGTTGCCGACATCATCATGGAAGAGATTTTGGAAACAGTGACAAACGCGAGACTACTTAGCAAATACGTAGATGATGTGTTTGCCATTGTTAAGGAGGACGAGCTGGAACAAACCTTGGAGGTACTAAACTCATTCCACAGGGACATAAAGTTTACGATGGAGCTGGAGTCGGCTAGTAGACTGCCGTTTCTACATTAGTATGTAAAATAGGCAATAAAATAAAACTTGACTGGTATCAAAAGCCCACATCATCAGGAACAATAATAAATTTTAAATCAAAACACCCAAGGGGTATGATTATAAACACGGCAAAAAACTTCATTAGACGAGTATTAGATACGAGTGACACGGTTTTCCACTCCGAGAATAAAAAACGTATAACACACATACTAAAGATGAATGACTTCCCTCCTAACGCAGTACAGAGGTTAATAAAAGAATACCCGAAAGATAGATGCCGGAAGAACAGAGAGAACACGACTACAAAATATAGATCTGTAGTATATATACCAGGTTTTTAAGAAAGATTGCAGGGCTCAGACATCTATGACAAGGAGAATATAAGAATTGCACACAAACCATCGTACACAACAAACATATTTTTTAATAACATGAAAAGCAAAATAACAAATTCAGACAAACATAATGTAATATATAAGATTACATGTGCGGGAAATGAAAATAATAACTGTGAAAAAGAATATGTGGGTACAACAAAGAACAAATTAAAAACAAGAATAGCAGGACACAGATCGGATATTAAATGTAGATCATCAGGCAACATTCATAAAACAGCACTTGCGGCCCACTGTACAGAGAACGGACACCAACCAGATTTTAAAGCGGTGAGCATACTAGAGCAGGAGACAAATTATAGCAAAAGGTTTACGTTAGAAATGCTACACATAGCAAATACATCACCAAGCAAGAGACTAAATTACAAAACGGACACAGAAAATTGCTCACATATTTATAGACACTTACTTGACTCACAAAAAACAAAAAAAAAAAAAAAATTAGTTCTGAACTGCATGGCGAATTAACAAGTGTCGTCTATCGGACAAGATAATTAATGTATGTATGTATGGAAAAATTGTATCCCAATTGTATTCAGTTTTATATGTGAATATTTGTTTGTTATTGTTATAGCCCCTGAAGACGAACTCCGAAGGAGATTGAAATATATTGGGAAATATTTAAAAAAGTGTTTTATTACATTGGACCTTGAGCCGGCAAAAATCACAGTTTGATAAAGTCAAAGTAAAAAGGTCGTTACAATCAAATTTTAGTCTTAACTACGGAAGGCACGCCGTAAAAAACAGCAGCAAGAAGATGGTTTATGCGAAGCTGAAAAACAAATATGACAACAAAACGAAGAAATCGATCAACAGATATATGACTGAATCCAACCAGATGGCAAGACTGCAGAGTAACATAAGGTTTTTATTAAAATGCAGGAAAACTAAAATTATACCTAAGTTTATACAAAATACAACGAAACTAGATTACATATTTACCATTGACAATCACATACCTAAACATATAAAACACACAATAGACAGACACACTTTATTTTTCCACATCAAAATACTCAGCGCCTTAATAAAATTTAAACACAATATTTTAAAGACAAAAACAAAACAGGTAGCATATACAAAAGAAAAGCTAAGCCAAATAATGGAGAACGAGGATGCAAAAGCTTTATTTGAGAGTGATCAGCAGCTCACACTGAAAAGAGCTACACAATGGAATGAGCAACAAAAAGCAAAGTTTGAAAGATTACGAAGCGCGCGAAATAAACAAATACTAGGCAACAACAGTAACAACAAACAGTGGTTGGTAAATAAAACAAACACAGATTTTCCACCTGAAGTTGAAGCACTGCTTGAAAAAGGTCCAAAGTTCGCTCTACCAATGTCAACAAATACATTCCCTCTTTTCAAATGCATAGCTGATGGGGAAGAATTGGTAAGGAGCATAAAAAACAAAGAGCACCAGGAATCTGCGAGAACCAAATTATCAATTTTAATTAAAGACACTTTGACGAAAAACAGAGCGAGCACAACAGACGTGGCCATTAATGACACAGTGGAACAAACACGGGAATGTTTGAACAAAAATAAAAATATTATGATTGTGAATGCAGACAAAGGTAATGTGACGGTAGCAATGGAAAAAAGCGACTACAGGTCAAAAATGCAAAGATTGCTGGAAGATTTGTCGTCATACCGAAGATTACGCCAGGATCCGACATTGAAGTTACAAACGAAAAATAATCAGTTGGTAGATAAATTGCACAAATTAGGTCTTATAGCGAACAACGAAAAATTCAAAATGTCTACACACACAGCTCTCCCACCCTGTATATATGGATTACCAAAGGTCCATAAAGAGAATATGCCCTTAAGACCAATCTGTTCCATGTTAAATGCTCCGTCCTATAATTTATGTAAATACCTGACTAATATTTTAAAAAATCTGACGACAAAATCTAAGTTTAATGTAAAAAATGCAATAGAATTCAAAGACAAGGTCAACGACTCCTGCATTTATGATGATGAACGCCTCGTATCGTTTGATGTTGTGTCACTATTCCCAAGTATACCAATAGGCCTGGCTATACAAACTATACTGACAAAGTGGAAAGATATAAAGGAACACACTGATATTCCAAAACAACTTTTTATGGAAATTGTGAAGTTTTGCATATCGGAAAATAGATATTTCAAGTATGAAGAAATAATTTATACGCAACTCAAAGGACTTCCAATGGGATCCCCAGCATCACCGATTGTTGCCGACATCATCATGGAAGAGATTTTGGAAACAGTGACAAACGCGAGACTACTTAGCAAATACGTAGATGATGTGTTTGCCATTGTTAAGGAGGACGAGCTGGAACAAACCTTGGAGGTACTAAACTCATTCCACAGGGACATAAAGTTTACGATGGAGCTGGAGTCGGCTAGTAGACTGCCGTTTCTAGCCACATTAGTATGTAAAATAGGCAATAAAATAAAACATGACTGGTATCAAAAGCCCACATCATCAGGAAGAATAATAAATTTTAAATCAAAACACCCAAGGGGTATGATTATAAACACGGCAAAAAACTTCATTAGAGGAGTATTAGATACGAGTGACACGGTTTTTCACTCCGAGAATAAAAAACGTATAACACACATACTAAAGATGAATGACTTCCCTCCTAACGCAGTTCAGAGGTTAATAAAAGAATACCCGAAAGATAAATGCCGGAAGAACAGAGAGAACACGACTACAAAATATAGATCTGTAGTATATATACCAGGTTTTTCAGAAAGATTGCAGGGCTCAGACATCTATGACAAGGAGAATATAAGAATTGCACACAAACCATTGTACACAACAAACATATTTTTTAATAACATGAAAAGCAAAATAACAAATTCAGACAAACATAATGTAATATATAAGATTACATGTGCGGGAAATGAAAATAATAACTGTGAAAAAGAATATGTGGGTACAACAAAGAACAAATTAAAAACAAGAATAGCAGGACACAGATCGGATATTAAATGTAGATCATCAGGCAACATTCATAAAACAGCACTTGCGGCCCACTGTACAGAGAACGGACACCAACCAGATTTTAAAGCGGTGAGCATACTAGAGCAGGAGACAAATTATAGCAAAAGGTTTACGTTAGAAATGCTACACATAGCAAATACATCACCAAGCAAGAGACTAAATTACAAAACGGACACAGAAAATTGCTCACATATTTATAGACACTTACTTGACTCACAAAAAACAAAAAAAAAAAAAAAATTAGTTCTGAACTGCATGGCGAATTAACAAGTGTCGTCTATCGGACAAGATAATTAATGTATGTATGTATGGAAAAATTGTATCCCAATTGTATTCAGTTTTATATGTGAATATTTGTTTGTTATTGTTATAGCCCCTGAAGACGAACTCCGAAGGAGATTGAAATATATTGGGAAATATTTAAAAAAGTGTTTTATTACATTGGACCTTGAGCCGGCAAAAATCACAGTTTGATAAACTTAAACTTTAACTTTAGCTTTACCTTTAACTTTAACTTTAACTTTAAACTTTAAACTTTAGCTTTAACTTTAACTTTAACTTTAACCTTAACTTTAAATTAACTTTAACTTTAATTTAACTTTAACTTGAAACTTTAACTTAAACTTCAACTTTAACTTTAACTTTAACCTTAACCCTAACTTTAACTTTAGCCTTAACTTTAACTTTAACTTTAATTTTAACCCTAACTTTAACTCTAACTTTAACTTTAACTTTCACTTTAACTTTAACTTTATTTTTAACTTTAACTTTCGCTTTAACTTTAACATTCACTTTAACTTTAACTTTAAATTTAACTTTAACTTTAACTTAAACTTTAACTTTAAACTTTAACTTAAACTTCAACTTTAACTTTAACCTTAACCCTAATTTTAACTTTAGCTTTAACTTTAACTTTAACTTTAAACTTTAAACTTTAGCTTTAACTTTAACTTTAACTTTAACTTTAATTTTAACTTTAACTTTAACCTTAACTTTAAATTTAACTTTAACTTAAAATTCAACTTTAGCTTTAACCTTAACCCTAACTTTAGCTTTAGCTTTAACTTTAACTTTAACTTTAACTTTAACTTTAACCCTAACTTTAACTTTAACCTTAACTTTCACTTTAACTTTAACTTTATTTTTAACTTTAACTTTCGCTTTAACTTTAACATTCACTTTAACTTTAACTTTAAATTTACCTTTAACTTTAGCTTTAACTTTAACTTTAACTTTAACTTTAACTTTAACTTTAACTTTAACTTTAACTTTAACTTTAACTTTAACTTTAACTTTAACTTTAACTTTAACTTTAACCTTAACCCTAACTTTAACTTTAGCTTTAACTTTAACTTTAACTTTAACCTTAACTTTAAATTTAACTTTAACTGTAAATTTAACTTTAACTTTAACTTTAAACTTTAACTCAAACTTCAACTTTAACTTTATTTTAACTTTAACTTTCGCTTTAACTTTAACATTCACTTTAACTTTAACTTTAACTTTAAATTTAACTTTAACTTTAACTTTAACTTAAACTTCAACTTTAACTTTAACCTTAACCCTAATTTTAACTTTAGCTTTAACTTTAACTTTAAACTTTAAACTTTAGCTTTAACTTTAACTTTAACTTTAACTTTAAACTTTAACTTCAACTTTAACTTTAACCTTAACCCTAATTTCAACTTTAGCTTTAACTTTAACTTTAAACTTTAAACTTTAGCTTTAACTTTAACTTTAACTTTAACTTTAAACTTTAACTTCAACTTTAACTTTAACCTTAACCCTAATTTTAACTTTAGCTTTAACTTTAATTTTACTTTAAACTTTAACCCTAACTTTAACTTTAACTTTAACTTTAACCCTAACTTTAACTTTAACTTTAACTTTAACTTAAACTTTAACTTTAAACTTTAACTTAAACTTCAACTTTAACTTTAACCTTAACTCTAATTTTAACTTTAGCTTTAACTTTAACTTTAACTTTAACTTTCACTTTCACTTTAACTTTAACTTTAACTTTAACTTTAACTTTAACTTTAACTTTAACTCTAACTTTAACTTTATTTTTAACTTTAACTTTTGCTTTAACTTTAACGTTCACTTTAACTTTAAATTTAACTTAACTTTAACTTTAACTTTAACTTTAACTTAAACTTTAAACTTTAACTTAAACTTCAACTTTAACTTTAACTTTAACCTTAACCCTAATTTTAACTTTAGCTTTAACTTTAACTTTAAACTTTAACTTTAACTTCAACTTTAACCTTAAACCTAATTTTAACTTTAGCTTTGACTTTATCTTTAATTTTAACTTTAACTTTAACTTTAACTTTAACTTTAACTTTAAACTTTAGCTTTAACTTTAACTTTAACTTTAAACTTTAACTTTAACTTCAACTTTAACCTTAAACCTAATTTTAACTTTCGCTTTAACTTTTTACATTCACTTTAACTTTAACTTTAACTTTAACTTTAACTTTAACTATAACTTTAACTTTAACTTTAACCTTAACCCTAACTTTAACTTTAACTTTAACTCTAACTTTAAATTTAACTTAACTTTAACTTTAACTTAAACTTTAACTTTAAACTTTAACTTAAACTTCAACTTTAACTTTAACCTTAACCCTAACTTTAACTTTAGCTTTAACTTTAACTTTATCTTTAACCTTAACTTTAACTTTAACTTTAACTTTAACCTTAAACCTAATTTTAACTTTCGCTTTAACTTTAACATTCACTTTAACTTTAACTTTAACTTTAACTTTAACTTTAACTTTAACTTTAACTATAACTTTAACTTTAACTTTAACTTTAACTTTAACTTTAACTTTAACTTTAACTTTAACTTTAACTTTAACTTTAACTTTAACTTTAACTTTAACTTTAACTTTAACCTTAACCCTAACTTTAACTTTAACTTTAACTCTAACTTTAAATTTAACTTAACTTTAACTTTAACTTAAACTATAACTTTAAACTTTAACTTAAACTTCAACTTTAACTTTAACCTTAACCCTAATTTTAACTTTAGCTTTAACTTTAACTTTAACTTTAAACTTTAAACTTTAGCTTTAACTTTAACTTTAACTTTAACTTTAACTTTAACTTTAACTTTAAACTTTAACTTTAACTTCAACTTTAACCTTAAACCTAATTTTAACTTTCGCTTTAACTTTAACATTCACTTTAACTTTAACTTTAACTTTAAATTTAACTATAACTTTAACTTTAAACTTTAGCTTTAGCTTTAACTTTAATTTTAACTTTAACTTTAACTTTAACTTTAACTTTAACTTTAACTTTAACTTTAACTCTAACTTAAACTTTAACTTTAACTTTAACCTTAACCCTAACTTTAACTTTAACTCTAACTTTAAATTTAACTTAACTTTAACTTTAACTTAAACTTTAACTTTAAACTTTAACTTAAACTTCAACTTTAACTTTAACCTTAACCCTAACTTTAACTTTAGCTTTAACTTTAACTTTAACTTTAACTTTAACTTTAACTTTAACTTTAACTTTAACTTTAACCTTAACTTTAACTTTAACTTTAACTTTAAATTTACCTTTAACTTTAACTTTAAACTTTAACTTTAAATTTAACTTTAACTTTATCTTTAACTTTAACTTTAAACTTTAACTTAAACTTCAACTTTAACTTTAACCTTAACCCTAACTTTAATTTTAGCTTTAACTTTAACTTTAACTTTAACTTTAATTTTAACTTTAACTTTAACTTTAACTTTCAGTTTAACTTTAACTTTAACTTTATTTTTAACTTTAACTTTCGCTTTAACTTTAACTTTAAATTTAACTTTAACTTTAACTTTAACTTTAAATTTATCTTTAACTTTAACTTTAACTTTAACTTTAACTTTAAATTTAACATTAACTTTAACTTTAACTTTAACTTTAACTTTAACTTTAACTTTAACTTTAACTTTAACTTTAACTTTAACTTAAACTTTAACTTTAACTTTAACTTTAAACTTTAAACTTTACTTTAACTTCAACTTTAACTTTAACTTTAACCTTATCTTTAACTTTAACTCTAACTTTAACTTTAACTTTAACTTTAACTTTAACTTTAACTCTAACTTTAACTTTAACTTTAACCCTAACTTTAACTTTAACTTTCACTTTAACTTTATTTTTAACTTTAACTTTCGCTTTAACTTTAACATTCACTTTAACTTTAACTTTAACTTTAATTTTAACTTTAACTTTAACTTTAACTTTAACTTTAACTTTAACTTTAACCCTAACTTTAACTTTCACTTTAACTTTAACTTTAACTTTAACTTTAACTTTTACTTTAACTTTAACTTTAACTTTAACTTGAACTTTATCTTTAACTTTAACCTTAACTTTAAATTTAACTTTAACTTTAAATTTAACTTTAACATTAACTTTAAACTTTAACTTAAACTTCAACTTCAACTTTAACTTTAACTTTAACTTTAACTTTAACCTTAACCCTAACTTTAAATTTAGCTTTAGCTTTAACTTTAACTTTGACTTTAACTTTAACTTTAACTTTAACTTTAACTTTAACTTTAACTTTAAACCTTAACTTAAACTTCAACTTTAACTTTAATCTTAACCCTAACTTTAATTTTAGCTTTAACTTTAACTTTAACTTTAACTTTAATTTTAACTTGAACTTTAACTTTAACCTTAACTTTAAATTTAACTTTAACTTTAAATTTAATTTTAACTTTAACTTTAACTTTAACTTTAACTTTAAACTTTAACTTAAACTTCAACTTTAACTTTAACTTTAACCTTAACCCTAACTTTAACTTTAGCTTTAACTTTAACTTTAACTTTAACCTTAACTTTAAATTTAACTTTAACTGTAAATTTAACTTTATTATTAACCCTAACTTTAACTTCTGCTTTGGCGTCAAGGGTGACTGAGTAGCATGTGCGATATGGCAGTGAAAACACGTTCATATATTCCAAACATTCCCCAAAAATAAATTAAAACATTCAAAAACAAAAGCAACAAACAGAACTGAGAGCTATGCAGCTGTTGCAATTTGAAGGTGGAGTTGAGTGATGGTGGTGGTAATGGGGCTAAAGTACCTTATATGTGTGTGCTAAGAGGGCTGACCAGACAGGGTGGTGGCCGGGTGAATGCACTAAACGGCAAGCTGGCCAACTCGACCAACGAGCTATGTACGTATCTATGTATCTATGTACACGAAATAATACGAATGACTTTAACTTTAACCTTAACTTTAAATTTAACTTTAACTGTAAATTTAACTTACTTTAACTTTAAACTTTAACTCAAACTTCAACTTTAACTTTAACTTTATTTTTAACTTTAACTTTCGCTTTAACTTTAACATTCACTTTAACTTTAACTTTAACTTTAAATTTAACTTTAACTTTAACTTTAACTTTAACTTTAACTTAAACTTCAACTTTAACTTTAACCTTAACCCTAATTTTAACTTTAGCTTTAACTTTAACTTTAAACTTTAAACTTTAGCTTTAACTTTAACTTTAACTTTAAACTTTAACTTCAACTTTAACTTTAACCTTAACCCTAATTTTAACTTTAGCTTTAACTTTAATTTTACTTTAAACTTTAACCCTAACTTTAACTTTAACTTTAACTTTAACTTTAACTTTAACTTTAACCCTAACTTTAGCTTTAACTTTAACTTTAACTTTAAATTTAACTTTAAACTTTAACCCTAACTTTAACTTTAACTTTAACTTTAACTTTAAACTTTAACTTAAACTTCAACTTTAACTTTAACCTTAACTCTAATTTTAACTTTAGCTTTAACTTTAACCTTAACTTTAACTTTCACTTTCACTTTAACTTTAACTTTAACTTTAACTTTAACTTTAACTTTAACTTTAACTTTAACTTTAACTTTAACTTTAACTTTAACTTTAACTTTAACTTTAACTTTATTTTTAACTTTAACTTTTGCTTTAACTTTAACATTCACTTTAACTTTAAATTTAACTTAACTTTAACTTTAAATTTAACTTAACTTTAACTTTAACTTTAACTTAAACTTTAAACTTTAACTTAAACTTCAACTTTAACTTTAACTTTAACCTTAACCCTAATTTTAACTTTAGCTTTAACTTTAACTTTAAACTTTAACTTTAACTTCAACTTTAACCTTAAACCTAATTTTAACTTTAGCTTTAATTTTAACTTTAATTTTAACTTTAACTTTAACTTTAACTTTAACTTTAAACTTTAGCTTTAACTTTAACTTTAACTTTAAACTTTAACTTTAACTTCAACTTTAACCTTAAACCTAATTTTAACTTTCGCTTTAACTTTTTACATTCACTTTAACTTTAACTTTAACTTTAACTTTAACTATAACTTTAACTTTAACTTTAACCTTAACCCTAACTTTAACTTTAACTTTAACTCTAACTTTAAATTTAACTTAACTTTAACTTTAACTTAAACTTTAACTTTAAACTTTAACTTAAACTTCAACTTTAACTTTAACCTTAACCCTAACTTTAACTTTAGCTTTAACTTTAACTTTAACTTTAACTTTAACCTTAACTTTAACTTTAACTTTAACTTTAACCTTAAACCTAATTTTAACTTTCGCTTTAACTTTAACATTCACTTTAACTTTAACTTTAACTTTAACTTTAACTTTAACTTTAACTTTAACTTTAACCTTAACCCTAACTTTAACTTTAACTTTAACTCTAACTTTAAATTTAACTTAACTTTAACTTTAACTTAAACTATAACTTTAAACTTTAACTTAAACTTCAACTTTAACTTTAACCTTAACCCTAATTTTAACTTTAGCTTTAACTTTAACTTTAACTTTAAACTTTAAACTTTAGCTTTAACTTTAACTTTAACTTTAACTTTAAACTTTAACTTTAACTTCAACTTTAACCTTAAACCTAATTTTAACTTTCGCTTTAACTTTAACATTCACTTTAACTTTAACTTTAACTTTAAATTTAACTATAACTTTAACTTTAAACTTTAGCTTTAGCTTTAACTTTAATTTTAACTTTAACTTTAACTTTAACTTTAACTTTAACTTTAACTTTAACTTTAACTTTAACTTTAACTTTAACTCTAACTTAAACTTTAACTTTAACTTTAACCTTAACCCTAACTTTAACTTTAACTCTAACTTTAAATTTAACTTAACTTTAACTTTAACTTAAACTTTAACTTTAAACTTTAACTTAAACTTTAACTTTAACCTTAACCCTAACTTTAACTTTGGCTTTAACTTTAACTTTAACTTTAACTTTAACCTTAACTTTAACTTTAACTTTAACTTTAACTTTAAATTTACCTTTAACTTTAACTTTAAACTTTATCTTTAAATTTAACTTTAACTTTATCTTTAACTTTAACTTTAAACTTTAACTTAAACTTCAACTTTAACTTTAACCTTAACCCTAACTTTAATTTTAGCTTTAACTTTAACTTAAATTTTAACTTTAACTTTAACTTTAACTTTCAGTTTAACTTTAACTTTAACTTTATTTTTAACTTTAACTTTCGCTTTAACTTTAACTTTAAATTTAACTTTAACTTTAACTTTAACTTTAAATTTATCTTTAACTTTAACTTTAACTTTAAATTTAACTTTAACTTTAACTTTAACTTTAACTTTAACTTTAACTTTAACTTTAACTTTAACTTTAACTTTAACTTTAACTTTAACTTAAACTTTAACTTTAACTTTAACTTTAAACTTTAAACTTTACTTTAACTTCAACTTTAACTTTAACTTTAACCTTATCTTTAACTTTAACTCTAACTTTAACTTTAACTTTAACTTTAACTTTAACTTTAACTTTAACTTTAACTTTAACTTTAACTCTAACTTTAACTTTAACTTTAACCTTAACCCTAACTTCAACTTTAACTTTAGCTTTAAATTTAACTTTAACTTTAACTTCAACTTTAACTTTAACTTTAACCTTAACCCTAACTTTAACTTTAACTTTAACCCTAACTTTAACTTTAACTTTCACTTTAACTTTATTTTTAACTTTAACTTTCGCTTTAACTTTAACATTCACTTTAACTTTAACTTTAACTTTAACTTTAATTTTAACTTTAACTTTAACTTTAACTTTAACTTTAACTTTAACTTTAACTTTAACCCTAACTTTAACTTTCACTTTAACTTTAACTTTAACTTTATTTATAACTTTAACTTTCGCTTTAACTTTAACATTCACTTTAACTTTAACTTTAACTTCAACTTCAACTTTAACTTTAACTTTAACTTTAACTTTAACTTTAACCTTAACCCTAACTTTAACTTTAACTTTAACCCTAACTTTAACTTTAACTTTAACTTTCACTTTAACTTTAACTTTATTTTTAACTTTAATTTTCGCTTTAACTTTAACATTCACTTTAACTTTAACTTTAACTTTAAATTTAACTTTAACTTTAATTTTAACTTTAACTTTAACTTTAACTTTAACTTTAACTTAAAGTTAAACTTTAAACTTTAACTTAAATTTCAACTTTAACTTTAACTTTAACCTTAACCCTAACTTTTTTACCCGCGGGGGTACCGGTCCCCTACCGGGCGCCTCCTCAGGTGGTGGATAGAGGAACGCTTCCCACAAGACGGGAGGTATTGAGTGAATTAAGTACTCAGGGCGAACCAAAACGAGCAATCCAGTGGAAAAATGGGAATGTGTTGCTCTAAGGGCAACACATCCCAAAGTTCCGGTGGAAGGGCGATAGGATGCCGCCCTAAAATACCCCATCAAGCATCCACAGGATCGAGACCAGTAAGATCCTGTTGACCAAAACTGGAAATATGATTATGAACTGATTGCTACGGGCTGGCGATGACGATAGGCTACTACCTTAATAAGCAAGGGTGACACCTTGCCGAAACGGCTGGTAGGTTAATATCGGCATCGTCTCCGTCTCGTTAAAACCTTGGCAGGTCTTCAAGTACGTTCGAAGCACGTCGCCATTAAGTTGGTGGTGCAGGCTCAGTTGAGACGACTCCTGACTAACGCTGTATTCTGGCTCTGAACACAGACTCCCATAAGGGCCTGTGTCAACCCACGCGTGGCCTCCCTGCTTCTGCAAAGATAACCACGGGAATTGAAGACGTCGACTGCACATCGTGCGGAGATAGCGGCTTGAAGCGGAGACCCAATAGAACAAATGAGCAACAAAATAAAAACAACAAAGGAAGATAAAAGTAGAGAAAACGAGAAAGAAAGGGGCGATGAAGCGGTGTTCAAGAAGAGCACTAAAGTGCTGAGATCGCCGGTTTTAACAACCCCCGCTAAAGCGACCTTGTCGGTAATGCCCACACAAGGCACCGAATCGGCGGAAAAGACAAAGGCAGCGAAAGCACAGCTGCGCAATAACCCCAGCCAGTCAACACCTGCTACTGCAAGGGAAAAAGCGTCGGTCAGCTCACCCAATGTCGTTGCACAGCGCGCTGTTGGGAAGGAGAAACGTGCGACTCCGCCAAGAGGCTCACTCTCATACACAAGCCTCGAAGGGAAGAGCCAAGACGAACTGCTGGAGTACGCGGTATCAGTGCTGCGCGAGATGCAGGAAACCGCTCTCAAGCAGAAGACCGTGTCCAAAGACATAAAAACCGGTATGGCTCTTCTCGAGGAAGCGTTAAGCTGCATGGGATTGTTAAGGGCCCAAAAGGTAGATGAGAGCAGAGAATCGGGCCGAAAAAGCAAGAGGGCACGAAAGAGCTCAGATTCCCACTCGGAGGACTTGGAAGCCAAAAAGAAACGAGACGAAAGAACAAATACGCTTTCACAAGGTGAGTCTTGGTCCAATGTAGCGCGCCGGAGGCTGAAACAGCGGGCCCAGCCAGCCAAGCAGGCACCCCCGTCCAAGTTCCTAAAGCTCAAAAACGGGCGAGAAAGAGGAGACAAGCAGCAACTTTTGTGGTAAAACCTGTGGAAGGCAAAAGCTATGCCCAGGTACTAGGGGCCATACGCGGCCAGCTCCGCCCTAATGACACAGGTACGGTGGTACGGTCAGTACGAAAAACCAAATCTGGTAACGTACTGATTGAAACGGCGCGCTGCAGTGACCAGACGGCCTTCAGAGCAGCTATAGGTAGTGCAGTAGGAGAGGTCGGTGAAGCACAACAGCTCTCCAAGCGGATGAAATTGGAAGTACTTGGCATGGACTGTCTCACAACTGAAACAGAAATCCAAGACGCAATAAGGAGGGAGGTCGGAAAAGAAGAAATCACTAGACCTCTCCGTGTCTCTGTGTTCGCAGCAAACCAAAGAGAACAGAAAATGGCGGTCGTCGAAGTGGACGAGAATATTGGCAACGCCCTACTCAAAAAAGGTAAAATTCCGATCGGATGGATACATTGCCGAATCAGACAGCGAGCAGAAGTACAACGCTGCTTTAGGTGTCTCGGCTACGGACACCGGAAGGCAGAATGCAAGGGTCCAGACAGGAATAACGCCTGCTGGAAGTGTGGGCAAAGCGGCCACAAAGCTTCGGCCTGTACCGCAGCTCCAAAATGTTACCTGTGTAATACACAGAAGCTCGATCATGTCCCTGGATCTGGAGCATGCAGCATTTTCAGAGCGGCACTCGCTGTTGCAAAGGCCAAAGTCTCAATTCAATAGTGATTAGTTTTATCCAAGGCAACCTAAACCGGAGCAGACTTGCTGATGAGCTACTACAACAGTTGGTCTTAGACCATAAAGCTAACAGCGTTATCATCAGCGAACCCTATACAGCCCGAAATGATTGGCAAATAGACAACACCGGCACCGCCGCAATCTGGATGACAGATGCAAACGCCAATATTGTGAACCGTGTTGCTGGACAAGGCTACGTCCGCCTAACTACGAATAATACCACAATAGTAAGCTGCTACTTGTCTCCGAATGATCCCATTCAAACGTTCAGGGAGAAGCTTGAACTTATTGAAGACGACCTGAGGGACTTAACTAGTAACCTGGTTGTGGCGGGAGACTTTAACGCAAGAGCCGTCGAATGGGGAATGCCGCAGACTAACACCCGTGGAAGGTTAGTCCTTGAGATGGCAGCCAGGCTCGGTTTGAACGTGCTTAACACTGGTACGACCCCTACATACCGACGGCCAGGCTTTGGATACTCGATCCCCGATGTAACACTAGTGTCAGAAAGCCTGCTGCTGACCGCTGCTGGATGGAGAGTCATAGAGGATATGACTGGCAGCGATCACAACTACATCACTTTCCACCTAAACGATCCCGGTCAGAGGCAGATTCCGAACGGGCCACGCAGAACAAAAGCATGGGACGCATCCAAGGTCGACTCTGCCACGTTCTCCGCATCAGTACTGGGGGATGCCCGACGGATAATCAACAACTCCAGTCCGACGGAAGAGACGGTTGAAAAGACAATGAGCTGTCTTCGCCACGCTTGCAACCTCTCTATGCCACGGAGGGGAGTGTGGAGGGGTAAAAAGCAGGTATACTGGTGGAATAGCGAAATCGCGGAGCTGCGGAAAATATGCCACAGGATGCGAAGGCTAGCAACTCGCGCGCGCGGCAGGCCTGAGGCTCTAGAAAAGTCGGAAGCGTACAAAGGAGCGAAGAAAGCTCTTAGTGCTGCCATTAAGCAAAGCAAGCTTAAGTGCGGGAAAGCGCTTTGCGAGGAAGTGGATCGAGACCCATGGGGGCAGGGATATAAGATAGTAATGAAGAAGTTCCGTCCGCCAAACCAGCTGATGGACGAGAACCAAATAAGGAACATTGTGGATGGCCTGTTTCCCACCCAACTGCCTAGGGAGGGCGGGTACGTTACCCATGAAGATCGCAACGTGGAACCATTCCAAGAAGAAGAGCTTAAAACTGCCGTGCGAACTATGAAACCTAGGAAAGCATCTGGGCCCGACGGAATACCCGCGGAGGCAATTAGACTAGCTGCAAACGACTGCCCAGAACTTATGTTGCACATGTACAACAAATGTCTCGAAGAAAGAATTTTCCCCACCATATGGAAGACAGCACGACTGGATCTCATTCCAAAAGGGAAAGGAGATCCCAACTCTCCATCATCCTACCGTCCCCTATGTATGTTGGACACAGCAGGGAAATTGATGGAGAGTCTCCTGAAGCAGCGCCTCACCAGAGCGTTACAGGACGCCGGAGGACTGTCGCCCAGACAGCATGGTTTTCGGAGGGGGCACTCTACAATAGATGCCATAGCAGAAGTTATAGACGCAGTCAAGAAAGCCGAGACAGCGTGCCACAGAGCAAGACCTATAGTGTTGCTGGTCACGCTGGACGTCAAAAACGCTTTTAACTCAGCTAGGTGGGAGGACATGCTTGAGGCACTAGAAAGCACTTTCAAAGTACCGCAATATTTGTTAGAAATTTTAAGGGACTACCTAAGAGAGAGGTATCTAATATACGAAAGTACTCACGGTCAAAAAAAGGTAAAAATAACAGGTGGAGCAGCCCAGGGTTCGGTACTAGGTCCCGATCTCTGGAATATAACTTACGACAGTCTTCTTCGATTAGACATGCCAGAAAGCACCTTCCTTGTTGCATTTGCAGACGACGTGGCAGCTGTGATAACAGCACCAAGCTGCGAGCTGGCACAGCTAAAATTAAACCAGGTCATGCGTAATGTAAATAGGTGGATGGCTGAGCACGGTCTCCAGTTAGCAACAGCCAAAACGGAGATCGTCATCCTCACAAAGAGACGTATTCCCACTACCAGGAACATGATGGTTGGGGACCAGCCAATAGAAACACTCGCTTCAACGAAATATCTGGGAGTGAGGTTAGACAGCAAACTCAACTTCTCGGATCACATACGAGGGACCTGCGAAAGAGCCGCGCGCATAATAGCGCAGTTGAGTAGATTAATGGCAAACACAGGTGGCCCAAAGCCATGCACAAGGAAGTTGCTTGCATCAGCCTCGGATTCTATACTCTTATATGGTGCAGAAATCTGGGCGGACGCAATGAAATACCGGAAGAAACGAGTCGCCCTCACCTCGGTCCAACGCAGAGGGGCGCTGCGAATATCTTCGGCTTACCGCACGGTATCAGCTGAAGCTGTCCTGGTCGTTGCGGGAACCATACCGATATATCTTCTCGTTGAGGAAAGAAAAACAATATATGACAACGGATCGCAAGCAAGTAGAGCTGCTGTTGCCATGCAGGCGCGAGAAGAATCGATCCGACGTTGGCAAGATCAGTGGAGCAACAGCATCGTAGGAAAGTGGACTAGGGAACTAATCCCTGAACTTGATCCATGGTTGAAGCGACCGCACGGAGAGGTAGACTTTTACCTGACCCAGTTTCTAACGGGACATGGTTACTTCCGCAAATACCTACACAGAATGGGTAAGGTTGATAGCCCGAGCTGTCTGTACTGTGGGGAAATAGACGATGTACGCCACACTTTCTTCGAATGCAGGCACTTCTCCCATCAGCGAAGGAGGGTAGAAGAGGTACTTGGCGACCTATCCCCGGGCAGTGTCATTAATAACATGACCTGTCGAAGAGACAGATGGGATACGGTCAGCACATATGTGAGGCATATACTTACCAGTAAACGAGAAGACGGACGCCTAGCCCATTAGCGTGAGAGTAGCCATAGAGCTCACGTAGCGCGCACCCGTACCCGAAGTAATGCTAAACGCGGTCCCAGGTACGGGGATTTGCGCGGGCCGTGGGAGGTTAGGTTTTAGTGGGTAGGCCTTCATGGAAGAAGGGAGTCCTACACTCGGAGAGTCTCGCAGTGAGGCTTAAATATCCCGGTCAGTGCATAAAGCATTTCCTCCTTCCACGAAACGCAAAAAAAAAAAAAAAAAAAAAAACCCTAACTTTAACTTTAACTTTAACTTTCACTTTAACTTTAACTTTATTTTTAACTTTAACTTTCGCTTTAACTTTAACATTCACTTTAACTTTAAATTTAACTTTAACTTTAACTTTAACTTTAACTTAAACTTAAACTTAAACTTAAACTTAAACTTAAACTTTAACTTTAATTTTAACTTTAATTTTAACTTTAACTTTAAACTTTAAACTTTAAAATTTAGCTTTAACTTTAACTTTAACCTTAACTTTAAATTTAACTTTAACTTTAAATTTAACTTTAACTTTAACTTTAACTTTAACTTTAATTTTAACTTTAATTTTAACTTTAACTTTAACTTTAAACTTTAAACTTTAAAATTTAGCTTTTACTTTAACTTTAACTTTAACTTTAACCTTATCTTTAAATTTAACTTTAACTTTAAATTTAACTTTAACTTTAACTTTAACTTTCGCTTTAACTTTAACATTCAATTTAACTTTAAATTTAAATTTAACTTTAACTTTAACTTTAACTTTAACTTAAACTTAAACTTTAACTTTAACTTTAATTTTAACTTTAACTTTAACTTTAAACTTTAATCTTTAAAATTTAGCTTTAACTTTAACTTTAACCTTAACTTTAAATTTAACTTTAACTTTAAATTTAACTTTAACTTTAACTTTAAACTTTAACTTAAACTTCAACTTTAACTTTAACTTTAACTTTAACTTTAACTTTAAACTTTAAACTTTAAAATTTAGCTTTAACTTTAACTTTAACCTTATCTTTAAATTTAACTTTAACTTTAAATTTAACTTTAACTTTAACTTTAAACTTTAACTTAAACTTCAACTTTAACTTTAACTTTAACTTTAACTTTAACTTTAACTTTAACTTTAACTTTAACTTTAACCTTAACCCTAACTTTAACTTTAGCTTTAACTTTAACTTTAACTCTAACTTTAACTTTAACTTTAACTTTAACTTTAACTTTAACTTTCACTTTAACTTTAACTTTATTTTTAACTTTAACTTTCGCTTTAACTTTAACATTCACTTTAACTTTAACTTTAAATTTAACTTTAACTTAAACTTAAACTTAAACTTAAACTTAAACTTAAACTTTAACTTTAACTTTAACTTTAATTTTAACTTTAATTTTAACTTTAACTTTAACTTTAAACTTTAAAATTTAGCATTAACTTTAACTTTAACTTTAACCTTAATTTTAACTTTAATTTTAGCTTTAACTTTAACTTTAACTTTAACTTTAAACTTTAAACTTTAAAATTTAGCTTTAAATTTAACTTTAACTTTAACCTTAACTTTAATTTAACTTTAACTTGAAATTTAGCTTTAAACTTTAACTTAAACTTCAACTTTAACTTTAACTTTAACTTTAATTTTAACTTTAATTTTAACTTTAACTTTAACTTTAACTTTAACTTTAAACTTTAAACTTTAAAATTCAGCTTTAACTTTAGCTTTAACTGTAACTTTAACTTTAACCCTAACTTTAACTTTAACTTTAACTTTAACTTTAACTTTAACTTTAACTTTCACTTTAACTTTAACTTTATTTTTAACTTTAACTATCGCTTTAACTTTAACATTAACTTTAACTTTAAATTTAACTTTAACTTTAACTTTAAACTTTAACTTAAACTTCAACTTTAACTTTAATTTTAACTTTAATTTTAACTTTAACTTTAACTTTAACTTCAAACTTTAAACTTTAAAATTTAGCTTTAACTTTAGCTTTAACTGTAACTTTAACTTTAACCCTAACTTTAACTTTAACTTTAACTTAAACTTAAACTTTAACTTTAACTTTAACTTTAACTTTAACTTTAATTTTAACTTTAATTTTAACTTTAACTTTAACTTTAAACTTTAAAATTTAGCTTTAAATTTAACTTTAACTTTAACCTTAACTTTAATTTAACTTTAACTTTAAATTTAACTTTAACTTTAACTTTAACTTTAAACTTTAACTTAAACTTCAATTTTAACTTTAATTTTAACTTTAACTTTAACTTTGACTTTAAACTTTAAACTTTAAAATTTAGCTTTAACTTTAGCTTTAACTGTAACTTAAACTTTAACCCTAACTTTAACTTTAACTTTAACTTTAACTTTAACTTTAACTTTAACTTTAACTTTCACTTTAACTTTAACTTTATTTTTAACTTTAACTTTCGCTTTAACTTTAACATTCACTTTAACTTTAACTTTAAATTTAACTTTAACTTTAACTTAAACTTAAACTTTAACTTTAGCTTTAACTTTAACTTTAATTTTAACTTTAGTTTTAACTTTAACTTTAACTTTAACTTTAAACTTTAAAATTTAGCTTTAACTTTAACTTTAACTTTAACCTTATCTTTAAATTTAACTTTAACTTTAACTTTAACTGTAACTTTAACTTTAACTTTAACTTTAAACTTTAACTTTAACTTCAACTTTAACTTTAACTTTAACTTTAACTTTAACTTTAACTTTAACCTTAACCCTAACTTTAACTTTAGCTTTAGCTTTAACTTTAACTTTAACTTTAACTTTGACTTTAACTTTGACTTTAAACTTTAACTTAAACTTCAACTTTAACTTTAACTTTAATCTTAACCCTAACTTTAACTTTAGCTTTAACTTTAACTTTAACTTTAACCTTAACTTTAAATTTAACTTTAATTTTAAATTTAATTTTAACTTTAACTTTAACTTTAACTTTAAACTTTAACTAAAACTTCAACTTTAACTTTAACCTTAACCCTAACTTTAACTTTAGCTTTAACTTTAACTTTAACTTTAACCTTAACTTTAAATTTAACTTTAACTTTAAATTTAACTTTAACTTTAACTTTAACTTTAACTTTAAACTTTAACTTAAACTTCAACTTTAACTTTAACTTTAACTTTATTTTTAACTTTAACTTTCGCTTTAACTTTAACATTCACTTTAACTTTAACTTTAAATTTAACTTTAACTTTAACTTTAAACTTTAACTTTAAAATTAACCTTAACCCTAATTTTAACTTTAGCTTTAACTTTAACTTTAACTTTAAACTTTAAACTTTAGCTTTAACTTTAACTTTAAACTTTAACTTCAACTTTAACTTTAACCTTAACCCTAATTTTAACTTTAGCTTTAACTTTAATTTTACTTTAAACTTTAACCCTAACTTTAACTCTAACTTTAACTTTATTTTTAACTTTAACTTTTGCTTTAACTTTAACATTCACTTTAACTTTAACTTTAAATTTAACTTAACTTTAACTTTAACTTAAACTTTAACTTTAAACTTTAACTTAAACTTCAACTTCAACTTCAACTTCAACTTCAACTTTAACTTTAACTTTAACCTTAACCCTAATTTTAACTTTAACTTTAATTTTAACTTTAACTTAAAACTTTAAACTTTAGCTTTAACTTCAACTTTAACTTTAACTTTAACTTTAAACTTTAACTTTAACTTCAACTTTAACTTTAACCTTAAACCTAATTTTAACTTTAGCTTTAACTTTAACTTTAACTTTAACTTTAACTTTAACTTTAACTTTAACTTTACCTTTAACTTTAACTATAACTTTAACTTTAACTTTAACTTTAACTTTAACTTTAACTTTAACTTTAACTTTAACTTTAAACTTTAAACTTTAGCTTTAACTTTAACTTTAACTTTAACTTTAGCTTTATCTTTATCTTTAACTTTAACTTTAACTTTAACTTTAACTTTCACTTTAACTTTAACTTTATTTTTAACTTTAACTTTCGCTTTAACTTTAACATTCATTTTAACTTTAACTTTAACTTTAACTTTAACTTTAACTTTAACTTTAACTTTAACTTTAACTTTAACTTTAACTTTAACTTTAACTTTAACTTTAACTTTAACTTTAACTTTAACTTTAACTTTAACTTTAACATTAACTTTAACTTTAGCTTTAACTTTAACTTTAACCTTAACTTTAAATTTAACTTTAAATTTAACTTTAACATTAACTTTAACTTTAGCTTTAACTTTAACTTTAACCTTAACTTTAAATTTAACTTTAAATTTAACTTTAACTTTAACTTTAACTTTAACTTTAAACTTTAACTTAAACTTTAACTTTAACTATAACTTTAACTTTAACTTTAACTTTAACTTTAACTTTAACTTGCACTTTAACTTTAACTTTAACTTTATTTTTAACTTTAACTTTCGCTTTAACTTTAACATTCACTTTAACTTTAACTTTAAATTTATCTTTAACTTTAACTTTAACATTAACTTTAACTTTAGCTTTAACTTTAACTTTAACCTTAACTTTAAATTTAACTTTAAATTTAACTTTAACATTAACTTTAACTTTAGCTTTAACTTTAACTTTAACCTTAACTTTAAATTTAACTTTAAATTTAACTTTAACTTTAACTTTAACTTTAACTTTAAACTTTAACTTAAACTTTAACTTTAACCTTAACCCTAACTTTAACTTTAGCTTTAACTTTAAATTTAACTTTAACTTTCACTTTAACTTTAACTTTAACTTTCGCTTTAACTTTAACATTCACTTTAACTTTAAATTTATCTTTAACTTTAACTTTAACTTTAACTTTAACCTTAACTTTAAATTTAACTTTAACTTTAACTTTAAACTTTAACTTAAACTTCAACTTTAACTTTAACCTTAACCCTAACTTTAATTTTAGCTTTAACTATAACTTTAATTTTAACTTTAACTTTAACTTTAACTTTAGCTTTATCTTTATCTTTAACTTTAACTTTAACTTTAACTTTCACTTTAACTTTAACTTTATTTTTAACTTTAACTTTCGCTTTAACTTTAACATTCATTTTAACTTTAACTTTAACTTTAACTTTAACTTTAACTTTAACTTTAACTTTAACTTTAACTTTAACTTTAACTTTAACTTTAACTTTAACTTTAACTTTAACTTTAACTTTAACTTTAACTTTAACTTTAACTTTAACTTTAACTTTAAACTTTAAACTTTAGCTTTAACTTTAACTTCAACTTTAACTTTAACTTTCACTTTAATTTTAACTTTAACTTTAACTTTATTTTTAACTTTAACTTCCCCTTTAACTTTAACATTCACTTTAACTTTAACTTTAAATTTATCTTTAACTTTAACTTTAACATTAACTTTAACTTTAGCTTTAACTTTAACCTTAACTTTAAATTTAACTTTAAATTTAACTTTAACTTTAACTTTAAACTTTAACTTAAACTTTAACATCGCGGGTTCGAATCGAGCTCAAGGCCTAACAATAATTTTTTATCATTATTATTGTTATGATAAATTTTTTCTTAATTGAAAAAATTTTTAAATTAGAATAGAAGAAAGAAAAAATTTTAGACAACTGCCAAAGCTCGTTGTATAGATCCATTTCGGGAACTGCTAAATTCCTTCATCGGCAACGTTTAGGCGCCGCTGCTATAACCATTCAGCCACCACAGCGGTTTTATGTTTGCCTTCATTAATCCTACTTCTATTCTGGTTCGTGCCAATTGATATTCACACCACTGCGACATCTGTTGCAGAATAGCTGTGAAAATTGGACTTGTTTGTTGGCAATGCTGCCATAGTGTCAAATTTTATTGACACTTTTTTTCCCCGTGCTCTGGGATGTATTAACAATTTTTGTTGTTATATCGGCCTACTGATTTTAAGATCGCGGGTTCGAATCGAGCTCAAGGCCTAACAATAATTTTTTATCATTATTATTGTTATGATAAATTTTTTCTTAATTGAAAAAATTTTTAAATTAGAATAGAAGAAAGAAAAAATTTTAGACAACTGCCAAAGCTCGTTGTATAGATCCATTTCGGGAACTGCTAAATTCCTTCATCGGCAACGTTTAGGCGCCGCTGCTATAACCATTCAGCCACCACAGCGGTTTTTTGTTTGTCTTCATTAATCCTACTTCTATTCTGGTTCGTGCCAATTGATATTCACACCACTGCGACATCTGTTGCAGAATAGCTGTGAAAATTGGACTTGTTTGTTGGCAATGCTGCCATAGTGTCAAATTTTATTGACACTTTTTTTCCCCGTGCTCTGGGATGTATTAACAATTTTTGTTGTTATATCGGCCTACTGATTTTAAGATCGCGGGTTCGAATCGAGCTCAAGGCCTTGAAGTAGGATTAATGAAGACAAACAAAAAACCGCTGTGGTGGCTGAATGGTTATAGCAGCGGCGCCTAAACGTTGCCGATGAAGGAATTTAGCAGTTCCCGAAATGGATCTATACAACGAGCTTTGGCAGTTGTCTAAAATTTTTTCTTTCTTCTATTCTAATTTAAAAATTTTTTCAATTAAGAAAAAATTTATCATAACAATAATAATGATAAAAAATTATTGTTAGGCCTTGAGCTCGATTCGAACCCGCGATCTTAAAATCAGTAGGCCGATATAACAACAAAAATTCTTAAACTTTAACTTTAACCTTAACCCTAACTTTAACTTTAGCTTTAACTTTAACTTTAACTTTAACTTTAACTTAAACTTTAACTTTCACTTTAACTTTAACTTTAACTTTATTTTTAACTTTAACTTTCGCTTTAACTTTAACATTCACTTTAATTTTAACTTTAAATTTATCTTTAACTTTAACTTTAACTTTAACTTTAACTTAAACTTTAACTTTCACTTTAACTTTAACTTTAACTTTATTTTTAACTTTAACTTTCGCTTTAACTTTAACATTCACTTTAACTTTAAACTTTAACTTTAACTTAACTTTAACTTTAAATTTAACTTCAACTTTAACTTTAACCTTAACCCTAACTTTAACTTTAACTTTAACTTTAACCCTAACTTTAACTTTAACTTTAACTTTCACTTTAACTTTAACTTTAACTTTAACTTTATTTTTAACTTTAACTTTCGCTTTAACTTTAACATTCACTTTAACTTTAACTTTAATTTTAACTTTAAATTTAACTTTAACTTTAATTTTAACTTTAACTTCAACTTTAAATTTAACTTTAACTTTAACTTTAACTTTAACTTTAACTTTAACTTTAACTTTAACTTTAAATTTAACTTTAACTTTAACCCTAACTTTAACTTTAACTTTAACTTTCACTTTAACTTTATTTTTAACTTTAATTTTCGCTTTAACTTTAACATTCACTTTAACTTTAACTTTAACTTTAACTTTAATTTTAACTTTAACTTTAACTTTAACTTTAACTTTAACTTTAACTTTAACTTTAACTTTAACCCTAACTTTAACTTTAACTTTCACTTTAACTTTAACTTTATTTATAACTTTTACTTTAACATTCACTTTAACTTTAACTTTAAATTTAACTTTATTTTTAACTTTAACTTTCGCTTTAACTTTAACATTCACTTTAACTTTAACTTTAACTTTAAATTTAACTTTAACTTTAATTTTAACTTTAACTTTAACTTAAAGTTTAACTTTAAACTTTAACTTAAATTTCAACTTTAACTTTAACCTTAAGCCTAACTTTAACTTTAACTTTAAACTTTAACTTAAACTTCAACTTTAACTTTAACTTTATCCTTAACCCTAACTTTAACTTTAGCTTTAACTTTAACTTTAACTTTAACCTTAACTTTAACTTTAACTTTAACCCTAACTTTAACTTTAACTTTAACTTTCACTTTAACTTTAACTTTATTTTTAACTTTAACTTTCGCTTTAACTTTAACATTCACTTTAACTTTAACTTTAAATTTAACTTTAACTTTAAATTTAACTTAAACTTAAACTTTAACTTTAACTTTATTTTTAACTTTCGCTTTAACTTTAACATTCACTTTAACTTTAACTTTAAATTTAACTTTAACTTTAACTTTAACTTTAACTTAAACTTTAACTTTAACTTTAACTTTAACTTTAATTTTAACTTTAACTATAACTTTAACTTTAAACTTTAAACTTTAGCTTTAACTTTAACCTTAACCTTAACTTTAAATTTAACTTTAACTTTAAATTTAACTTTAACTTTAACTTTAACTTTAAACTTTAACTTAAACTTCAACTTTAACTTTAACCTTAGCCCTAACTTTAACTTTAGCTTTAACTTTAACTTTAACTTTAACTTTCACTTTAACTTTAACTTTAACTTTATTTTTAACTTTAACTTTCGCTTTAACTTTAACATTCACTTTAACTTTAACTTTAACTTTAAATTTAACTTTAACTTTAACTTTAACTTTAACTTTAACTTTAACTTAAACTTTAACTTTAACTTTAACTTTAACTTTAATTTTAACTTTAACTTTAACTCTAACTTTAACTTTAACTTTAACTTTAACTTGAATCTTAACCCTAACTTTAACTTTAACTTTAGCTTTAAATTTAATTTTAACTTTTACTTTTACTTTAACTTTAACTTTAACTTTAACTTTAACTTCAACTTTAACTTTAACTTTAACCTTAACCCTAACTTTAACTTTAACTTTAACTTAAACTTTAACCCTAACTTTTACTTTAACTTTCACTTTAACTTTATTTTTAACTTTAACATTCACTTTAACTTTAATTTTAACTTTAACTTTAACTTTAACCCTAACTTTAACTTTAACTTTCACTTTAACTTTATTTTTAACTTTAACTTTCGCTTTAACTTTAACATTCACTTAAACTTGAACTTTAACTTTAACTTTAAATTTAAATTTAACCTTAACTTAACTTCAACTTTAACTTTAACTTTAACTTTAAATTTAACTTTAACTTTAATTTTAACTTTAACTTTAACTTAAAGTTTAACTTTAAACTTTAACTTAAATTTCAACTTTAACTTTAACTTTAACCTTAAGCCTAACTTTAACTTTAACTTTAAACTTTAACTTAAACTTCAACTTTAACTTTAACATTATCCTTAACCCTAACTTTAACTTTAGCTTTAACTTTAACTTTAACCTTAACTTTAACTTTAACTTTAACCCTAACTTTAACTTTAACTTTAACTTTCACTTTAACTTTAACTTTAACTTTATTTTTAACTTTAACTTTCGCTTTAACTTTAACATTCACTTTAACTTTAACATTAAATTTAACTTTAACTTTAAATTTAACTTAAACTTAAACTTTAACTTTAACTTTATTTTTAACTTTAACTTTCGCTTTAACTTTAACATTCACTTTAACTTTAACTTTAAATTTAACTTTAACTTTAACTTTAACTTAAACTTTAACTTTAACTTTAACTTTAATTTTAACTTTACCTATAACTTTAACTTTAAACTTTAAACTTTAGCTTTAACTTTAACTTTAACCTTAACTTTAAATTTAACTTTAACTTTAAATTTAACTTTAACTTTAACTTTAAACTTTAACTTAAACTTCAACTTTAACTTTAACCTTAGCCCTAACTTTAACTTTAGCTTTAACTTTAACTTTGACTTTCACTTTAACTTTAAATTTAACTTTATTTTTAACTTTAACTTTCGCTTTAACTTTAACATTCACTTTAACTTTAACTTTAACTTTAAATTTAACTTTAACTTTAACTTTAACTTAAACTTAAACTTAAACTTTAACTTTAACTTTAATTTTAACTTTAACTTTAACTCTAACTTTAACTTTAACTTTAACTTTAACATTCACTCTAACTTTAACTTTAACTTTAACTTTAACCTTAACCCTAACTTTAACTTTAACTTTAACTTTAACCCTAACTTTAACTTTAACTTTCACTTTAACTTTAACTTTATTTTTAACTTTAACTTGCGCTTTAACTTTAACATTCACTTTAACTTTAACTTTAAATTTAAATTTAACTTTAACTTTAATTTAAATTTAACTTTAACTTTAACTTAAAGTTAAACTTTAAACTTTAACTTAAATTTCAACTTTAACTTTAACTTTAACCTTAACCCTAACTTTAACTTTAACTTTAACTTTCACTTTAACTTTAACTTTAACTTTAACTTTAACTTTATTTTTAACTTTAATTTTCGCTTTAACTTTAACATTCACTTTAACTTTAACTTTAAATTTAACTTTAACTTTAACTTAAACTTAAACTTTAAATTTAATTTTAACTTTAGTTTTAACTTTAACTTTAACTTTAAACTTTAAACTTTAAAATTTAGCTTTAGCTTTAACTTTAACTTTAACCTTAACTTTAAATTTAACTTTAACTTTAAGTTTAACTTTAACTTTAACTTTAACTTTAACTTTAACTTTAACTTTAACTTTAATTTTAGCTTTAATTTTAACTTTAACTTTAACCTTAAACTTTAAAATTTAGCTTTAACTTTAACTTTAACTTTAACCTTATCTTTAAATTTAACTTTAACTTTAAATTTAACTTTAACTTTAACTTTAACTTTCGCTTTAACTTTAACATTCACTTTAACTTTAACTTTAAATTTAACTTTAACTTTAACTTTAACTTAAACTTAAACTTTAACTTTAGTTTTAACTTTAATTTAAACTTTAACTTTAAACTTTAATCTTTAAAATTTAGCTTTAACTTTAACTTTAACCTTAACTTTAAATTTAACTTTAACTTTAAATTTAACATTAACTTTAACTTTAAACTTTAACTTAAACTTCAACTTTAACTTTAACTTTAACTTTAAACTTTAAACTTTAAAATTTAGCTTTAACTTTAACTTTAACCTTATCTTTAAATTTAACTTTAACTTTAAATTTAACTTTAACTTTAACTTTAAACTTTAACTTAAACTTCAACTTTAACTTTAAGTTTAACTTTCACTTTAACTTTAACTTTATTTTTAACTTTAACTTTCGCTTTAACTTTAACATTCACTTTAACTTTAACTTTAAATTTAACTTTAACTTTAACTTAAACTTAAACTTTAACTTTAACTTTAACTTTAACTTTAACTTTAATTTTAACTTTAATTTTAACTTTAACTTTAAACTTTAAACTTTAAAATTTAGCTTTAAATTTAACTTTAACTTTAACCTTAACTTTAAATTTAACTTTAACTTTAAATTTAACTTTAACTTTAAACTTTAACTTAAACTTCAACTTTAACTTTAATTTTAACTTTAATTTTAACTTTAACTTTAACTTTAAACTTTAAACTTTAAAATTTAGCTTTAACTTTAGCTTTAACTGTAACTTTAACTTTAACCCTAACTTTAACTTTAACTTTAACTTTAACTTTCACTTTAACTTTAACTTTATTTTTAACTTTAACTTTCGCTTTAACTTTAACATTCACTTTAACTTTAACTTTAACTTTAAATTTAACTTTAACTTTAACTTAAACTTTAACTTTAACTTTAACTTTAATTTTAACTTTAACTTTAACTTTAAACTTTAAACTTTAAAATTTAGCTTTAAATTTAACTTTAACCTTAACTTTAAATTTAACTTTAACTTTAAATTTAACTTTAACTTTAACTTTAAACTTTAACTTAAACTTCAACTTTAACTTTAACTTTAATTTTAACTTTAATTTTAACTTTAACTTTAACTTTAACTTTAACTTTAAACTTTAAACTTTAAAATTTAGCTTTAACTTTAGCTTTAACTGTAACTTTAACTTTAACCCTAACTTTAACTTTAACTTTAACTTTAACTTTAACTTTAACTTTAACTTTCACTTTAACTTTAACTTTCGCTTTAACTTTGACATTCACTTTAACTTTAACTTTAAATTTAACTTTAACTTTAAATTTAACTTTAACTTTAAACTTTAACTTAAACTTCAACTTTAACTTTAATTTTAACTTTAATTTTAACTTTAACTTTAACTTTAAACTTTAAACTTTAAAATTTAGCTTTAACTTTAGCTTTAACTGTAACTTTAACTTTAACCCTAACTTTAACTTTAACTTTAACTTTAACTTTAACTTTAACTTTCACTTTAACTTTAACTTTATTTTTAACTTTAACTTTCGCTTTAACTTTGACATTCACTTTAACCTTAACTTTAAATTTAACTTTAACTTTAAATTTAACTTTAACTTTAAAGTTTAACTTAAACTTCAACTTTAACTTTAATTTTAACTTTAATTTTAACTTTAACTTTAACTTTAAACTTTAAACTTTAAAATTTAGCTTTAACTTTAGCTTTAACTGTAACTTTAACTTTAACCCTAACTTTAACTTTAACTTTAACTTTAACTTTCACTTTAACTTTAACTTTATTTTTAACTTTAACTTTCGCTTTAACTTTAACATTCACTTTAACTTTAACTTTAAATTTAACTTTAACTTTAACTTAAACTTTAACTTTAACTTTAACTTTAATTTTAACTTTAATTTTAACTTTAACTTTAACTTTAAACTTTAAACTTTAAAATTTAGCTTTAAATTTAACTTTAACCTTAACTTTAAATTTAACTTTAACTTTAAATTTAACTTTAACTTTAACTTTAAACTTTAACTTAAACTTCAACTTTAACTTTAACTTTAATTTTAACTTTAATTTTAACTTTAACTTTAACTTTAACTTTAAACTTTAAACTTTAAAATTTAGCTTTAACTTTAGCTTTAACTGTAACTTTAACTTTAACTTTAACTTTAACTTTAACTTTAACTTTAACTTTCACTTTAACTTTAACTTTATTTTTAACTTTAACTTTCGCTTTAACTTTGACATTCACTTTAACTTTAACTTTAAATTTAACTTTAACTTTAACTTTAACTTTAACTTTAACTTTAACTTTAACTTTAACTTAAATTTAAACTTAAACTTTAACTTTAGCTTTACCTTTAACTTTAATTTTAACTTTAATTTTAACTTTAAATTTAACTTTAACTTTAAACTTTAAACTTTAAAATTTAGCTTTAACTTTAACTTTAACCTTATCTTTAAATTTAACTTTAACTTTAAATTTAACTTTAACTTTAACTTTAACTTTAACTTTAACTTTAAACTTTAACTTAAACTTCAACTTTAACTTTAATCTTAACCCTAACTTTAACTTTAGGTTTAACTTTAACTTTAACTTTAACCTTAACTTTAAATTTAACTTTAATTTTAAATTTAATTTTAACTTTAACTTTAACTTTAACTTTAACTTTAAATTTAACTTTAACTTTAACTTTAACTTTCGCTTTAACTTTAACATTCACTTTAACTTTAACTTAAAATTTAACTTTAACTTTAACTTTAACTTAAACTTAAACTTTAACTTTAACTTTAGTTTTAACTTTAATTTAAACTTTAACTTTAAACTTTAATCTTTAAAATTTAGCTTTAACTTTAACTTTAACCTTAACTTTAAATTTAACTTTAACTTTAAATTTAACATTAACTTTAACTTTAAACTTTAACTTAAACTTCAACTTTAACTTTAACTTTAACTTTAACTTTAAACTTTAAACTTTAAAATTTAGCTTTAACTTTAACTTTAACCTTATCTTTAAATTTAACTTTAACTTTAAATTTAACTTTAACTTTAAACTTTAACTTAAACTTCAACTTTAACTTTAACTTTAACTTTCACTTTAACTTTAACTTTATTTTTAACTTTAACTTTCGCTTTAACTTTAACATTCACTTTAACTTTAACTTTAAATTTAACTTTAACTTTAACTTAAACTTAAACTTAAACTTTAACTTTAACTTTAATTTTAACTTTAATTTTAACTTTAACTTTAAACTTTAAACTTTAAAATTTAGCTTTAAATTTAACTCTAACTTTAACCTTAACTTTAAATTTAACTTTAACTTTAAATTTAACTTTAACTTTAAACTTTAACTTAAACTTCAACTTTAACTTTAATTTTAACTTTAATTTTAACTTTAACTTTAACTTTAAACTTTAAACTTTAAAATTTAGCTTTAACTTTAGCTTTAACTGTAACTTTAACTTTAACCCTAACTTTAACTTTAACTTTAACTTTAACTTTCACTTTAACTTTAACTTTATTTTTAACTTTAACTTTCGCTTTAACTTTAACATTCACTTTAACTTTAACTTTAAATTTAACTTTAACTTTAACTTAAACTTTAACTTTAACTTTAACTTTAATTTTAACTTTAATTTTAACTTTAACTTTAAACTTTAAAATTTAGCTTTAAATTTAACTTTAACCTTAACTTTAAATTTAACTTTAACTTTAAATTTAACTTTAACTTTAACTTTAAACTTTAACTTAAACTTCAACTTTAACTTTAACTTTAATTTTAACTTTAATTTTAACTTTAACTTTAACTTTAACTTTAACTTTAACTTTAACTTTAAACTTTAAACTTTAAAATTTAGCTTTAACTTTAGCTTTAACTGTAACTTTAACTTTAACCCTAACTTTAACTTTAACTTTAACTTTAACTTTAACTTTCACTTTAACTTTAACTTTATTTTTAACTTTAACTTTCGCTTTAACTTTGACATTCACTTTAACTTTAACTTTAAATTTAACTTTAACTTTAACTTTAACTTTAACTTTAACTTTAACTTAAATTTAAACTTAAACTTTAACTTTAGCTTTACCTTTAACTTTAATTTTAACTTTAATTTTAACTTTAAATTTAACTTTAACTTTAAACTTTAAAATTTAGCTTTAACTTTAACTTTAACCTTATCTTTAAATTTAACTTTAACTTTAAATTTAACTTTAACTTTAACTTTAACTTTAACTTTAACTTTAAACTTTAACTTAAACTTCAACTTTAACTTTAACTTTAACTTTAACCTTAACCCTAACTTTAACTTTAGCTTTAGCTTTAACTTTAACTTTAACTTTAACTTTAACTTTAACTTTGACTTTAACTTTAACTTTAACTTTAAACTTTAACTTAAACTTCAACTTTAACTTTAACTTTAATCTTAACCCTAACTTTAACTTTAGGTTTAACTTTAACTTTAACTTTAACCTTAACTTTAAATTTAACTTTAATTTTAAATTTAATTTTAACTTTAACTTTAACTTTAACTTTAAACTTTAACTTAAACTTCAACTTTAACTTTAACTTTAACCTTAACCCTAACTTTAACTTTAGCTTTAACCTTAACTTTAAATTTAACTTTAACTTTAACTTTAACTTTAACTTTAAATTTAACTTTAACTTTAACTTTAACTTTAACTTTAACTTTAACTTTAACTTTAACTTTAACTTTAACTTTAACTTTAACTTTAACTTTAACTTTAACTTTAAACTTTAACTTAAACTTCAACTTTAACTTTAACTTTATTTTTAACTTTAACTTTCGCTTTAACTTTAACATTCACTTTAACTTTAACTTTAAATTTAACTTTAACTTTAACTTTAACTTAAACTTCAACTTTAACTTTAAAATTAACCTTAACCCTAATTTTAACTTTAGCTTTAACTTTAACTTTAACTTTAAACTTTAAACTTTAGCTTTAACTTTAACTTTAACTTTAACTTTAACTTTAACTTTAACTTTAACTTTAACTTTAACTTTAACTTTAACTTTAAACTTTAACTTCAACTTTAACTTTAACCTTAACCCTAATTTTAACTTTAGCTTTAACTTTAATTTTACTTTATACTTTAACCCTAACTTTAACTCTAACTTTAACTTTAACTTTATTTTTAACTTTAACTTTTGCTTTAACTTTAACATTCACTTTAACTTTAACTTTAAATTTAATTTAACTTTAACTTTAACTTAAACTTTAACTTTAAACTTTAAACTTTAACTTAAACTTCAACTTCAACTTTAACTTTAACTTTAACTTTAACCTTAACCCTAATTTTAACTTTAGCTTTAACTTTAACTTTAACTTTAACCTTAAACCTAATTTTAACTTTAGCTTTAACTTTAACTTTAACTTTAACTTTAACTTTAACTTTATTTTTAACTTTAACTTTCGCTTTAACTTTAACATTCACTTTAACTTTAACTTTAAATTTAACTTTAATTTTAACTTTAACTTAAACTTAAACTTTAACTTTAACTTTAACTTTAACTTTAATTTTAACTTTAATTTTAACTTTAACTTTAAACTTTAAACTTTAAAATTTAGCTTTAAATTTAACTTTAACTTTAACCTTAACTTTAAATTTAACTTTAACTTTAAATTTAACTTTAACTTTAACTTTAAATTTTAACTTAAACTTCAACTTTAACTTTAACTTTAACTTTAATTTTAACTTTAATTTTAACTTTAACTTTAACTTTAACTTTAACTTTAACTTTAACTTTAACTTTAACTTTAACTTTAACTTTAACTTTAAACTTTAACTTTAACTTCAACTTTAACTTTAACCTTAAACCTAATTTTAACTTTAGCTTTAACTTTAACTTTAACTTTAACTTTAACTTTATTTTTAACTTTAACTTTCGCTTTAACTTTAACATTCACTTTAACTTTAACTTTAAATTTAACTTTAATTTTAACTTTAACTTAAACTTAAACTTTAACTTTAACTTTAACTTTAACTTTAATTTTAACTTTAATTTTAACTTTAACTTTAAACTTTAAACTTTAAAATTTAGCTTTAACTTTAACTTTAACTTTAACCTTAAACCTAATTTTAACTTTAGCTTTAACTTTAACTTTAACTTTAACTTTAACTTTATTTTTAACTTTAACTTTCGCTTTAACTTTAACATTCACTTTAACTTTAACTTTAAATTTAACTTTAATTTTAACTTTAACTTAAACTTAAACTTAAACTTTAACTTTAACTTTAATTTTAACTTTAATTTTAACTTTAACTTTAAACTTTAAACTTTAAAATTTAGCTTTAAATTTAACTTTAACTTTAACCTTAACTTTAAATTTAACTTTAACTTTAAATTTAACTTTAACTTTAACTTTAAATTTTAACTTAAACTTCAACTTTAACTTTAACTTTAACTTTAATTTTAACTTTAATTTTAACTTTAACTTTAACTTTAACTTTAACTTTAACTTTAACTTTAACTTTAACTTTAACTTTAAACTTTAACTTTAACTTCAACTTTAACTTTAACCTTAAACCTAATTTTAACTTTAGCTTTAACTTTAACTTTAACTTTAACTTTAACTTTAACTTTAACTTTAACTTTAACTTTAACTTTAACTTTATTTTTAACTTTAACTTTCGCTTTAACTTTAACATTCACTTTAACTTTAACTTTAAATTTAACTTTAATTTTAACTTTAACTTAAACTTAAACTTTAACTTTAACTTTAACTTTAACTTTAATTTTAACTTTAATTTTAACTTTAACTTTAAACTTTAAACTTTAAAATTTAGCTTTAAATTTAACTTTAACTTTAACCTTAACTTTAAATTTAACTTTAACTTTAAATTTAACTTTAACTTTAACTTTAAATTTTAACTTAAACTTCAACTTTAACTTTAACTTTAATTTTAACTTTAATTTTAACTTTAACTTTAACTTTAAACTTTAAACTTTAAAATTTAGCTTTAACTTTAGCTTTAACTGTAACTTTAACTTTAACCCTAACTTTAACTTTAACTTTAACTTTAACTTTATTTGTAACTTTAACTTTCGCTTTAACTTTGACATTCACTTTAACTTTAACTTTAAATTTAACTTTAACTTTAACTTTAACTTTATCTTAAACTTAAACTTAAACTTTAACTTTAGCTTTAACTTTAACTTTAATTTTAACTTTAATTTTAACTTTAACTTTAACTTTAACTTTAAACTTTAAACTTTAAAATTTAGCTTTAACTTTAACTTTAACCTTATCTTTAAATTTAACTTTAACTTTAAATTTAACTTTAACTTTAACTTTAACTTTAAACTTTAACTTAAACTTCAACTTTAACTTTAACTTTAACTTTAACTTTAACCTTAACCCTAACTTTAACTTTAGCTTTAGCTTTAACTTTAACTTTAACTTTAACTTTAACTTTAACTTTAACTTTAACTTTAACTTTAACTTTAACTTTAACTTTAACTTTAACTTTAACTTTAACTTTAACTTTAACTTTAACTTTAACTTTAACTTTAACTTTAACTTTGACTTTAACTTTAACTTTAACTTTAAACTTTAACTTAAACTTCAACTTTAACTTTAACTTTAATCTTAACCCTAACTTTAACTTTAGCTTTAACTTTAACTTTAACTTTAACCTTAACTTTAAATTTAACTTTAATTTTAAATTTAATTTTAACTTTAACTTTAACTTTAAACTTTAACTTAAACTTCAACTTTAACTTTAACTTTAACCTTAACCCTAACTTTAACTTTAGCTTTAACTTTAACCTTAACTTTAAATTTAACTTTAACTTTAACTTTAACTTTAAATTTAACTTTAAATTTAACTTTAACTTTAACTTTAACTTTAACTTTAACTTTAACTTTAACTTTAACTTTAACTTTAACTTTAACTTTAACTTTAACTTTAACTTTAACTTTAACTTTAAACTTTAACTTAAACTTCAACTTTAACTTTAACTTTAACTTTATTTTTAACTTTAACTTTCGCTTTAACTTTAACATTCACTTTAACTTTAACTTTAAATTTAACTTTAACTTTAACTTTAACTTTAACTTTAACTTTAACTTTAACTTTAACTTTAACTTTAACTTTAACTTTAACTTTAACTTAAACTTAAACTTTAACTTTAGCTTTAACTTTAACTTTAACTTTATTTTTAACTTTAACTTTCGCTTTAACTTTAACATTCACTTTAACTTTAACTTTAAATTTAACTTTAACTTTAACTTTAACTTTAACTTTAACTTTAACTTTAACTTTAACTTTAACTTTAACTTTAACTTTAAACTTTAACTTAAACTTCAACTTTAACTTTAACTTTATTTTTAACTTTAACTTTCGCTTTAACTTTAACATTCACTTTAACTTTAACTTTAAATTTAACTTTAATTTTAACTTTAACTTAAACTTAAACTTTAACTTTAACTTTAACTTTAACTTTAACTTTAATTTTAACTTTAATTTTAACTTTAACTTTAAACTTTAAACTTTAAAATTTAGCTTTAACTTTAGCTTTAACTGTAACTTTAACTTTAACCCTAACTTTAACTTTAACTTTAACTTTCACTTTAACTTTAACTTTATTTTTAACTTTAACTTTCGCTTTAACTTTGACATTCACTTTAACTTTAACTTTAAATTTAACTTTAACTTTAACTTTAACTTTAACTTTAACTTTAACTTTAACTTTAACTTTAACTTAAACTTAAACTTTAACTTTAGCTTTAACTTTAACTTTAATTTTAACTTTAATTTTAACTTTAACTTTAACTTTAACTTTAAACTTTAAACTTTAAAATTTAGCTTTAACTTTAACTTTAACCTTATCTTTAAATTTAACTTTAACTTTAAATTTAACTTTAACTTTAACTTTAAACTTTAACTTTAATTTTAACTTTAATTTTAACTTTAACTTTAACTTTAACTTTAAACTTTAAACTTTAAAATTTAGCTTTAACTTTAACTTTAACCTTATCTTTAAATTTAACTTTAACTTTAAATTTAACTTTAACTTTAACTTTAAACTTTAACTTAAACTTCAACTTTAATTTTAACTTTAACTTTAACTTTAACCTTAACCCTAACTTTAACTTTAGCTTTAGCTTTAACTTTAACTTTAACTTTGACTTTAACTTTAACTTTAACTTTAACTTTAAACTTTAACTTAAACTTCAACTTTAACTTTAACTTTAATGTTAACCCTAACTTTAACTTTGGCTTTAACTTTAACTTTAACTTTAACCTTAACTTTAAATTTAACTTTAATTTTAAATTTAATTTTAACTTTAACTTTAACTTTAAACTTTAACTTAAACTTCAACTTTAACTTTAACTTTAACCTTAACCCTAACTTTAACTTTAGCTTTAACTTTAACTTTAACCTTAACTTTAAATTTAACTTTAACTTTAACTTTAACTTTAACTTTAAATTTAACTTTAACTTTAACTTTAACTTTAACTTTAACTTTAACTTTAACTTTAACTTTAACTTTAACTTTAACTTTAACTTTAACTTTAACTTTAACTTTAACTTTAAACTTTAACTTAAACTTTAACTTTAACTTTAAAATTAACCTTAACCCTAATTTTAACTTTAGCTTTAACTTTAACTTTAAACTTTAAACGTTAGCTTTAACTTTAACTTTAACTTTAACTTTAACTTTAAACTTTAACTTCAACTTTAACTTTAACCTTAACCCTAATTTTAACTTTAGCTTTAACTTTAATTTTACTTTAAACTTTAACCCTAACTTTAACTCTAACTTTAACTTTAACTTTATTTTTAACTTTAACTTTTGCTTTAACTTTAACATTCACTTTAACTTTAACTTTAAATTTAACTTAACTTTAACTTTAACTTAAACTTTAACTTTAAACTTTAACTTAAACTTCAACTTCAACTTCAACTTTAACTTTAACTTTAACCTTAACCCTAATTTTAACTTTAGCTTTAACTTTAACTTTAACTTTAACTTTAGCTTAAAACTTTAAACTTTAGCTTTAACTTTAACTTTAACTTTAACTTTAACTTTAACTTTAACTTTAACTTAAAACTTTAAACTTTAGCTTTAACTTTAACTTTAAACTTTAACTTTAACTTTAACTTTAACTTTAACTTTAACTTTAACTTTAACTTTAACTTTAACTTTAACTTTAACTTTAACTTTAACTTTAACTTTAACTTTAACTTTAACTTTAAACTTTAAACTTTAGCTTTAACTTTAACTTTAACTTCAACTTTAACTTTAACTTTCACTTTAACTTTAACTTTATTTTTAACTTTAACTTTCGCTTTAATTTTAACATTCACTTTAACTTTAACTTTAAATTTATCTTTAACTTTAACTTTAACATTATCTTTAACTTTAGCTTTAACTTTAACTTTAACCTTAACTTTAAACTTAACTTTAAATTTAACTTTAACTTTAACTTTAACTTTAAACTTTAACTTTAACCTTAACCCTAACTTTAACTTTAGCTTTAACTTTAGCTTTAACTTTAACTTTAACTTTAACTTTAACTTTAACTTTAACTTTAACTTTAACTTTAACTTTCACTTGAACTTTAACTTTAACTTTATTTTTAATTTTAACTTTCGCTTTAACTTTAACATTCACTTTAACTTTAACTTTAACTTTAAATTTATCTTTAACTTTAACTTTAACTTTAACTTTAACTTTAACTTTAACCTTAACTTTAAATTTAACTTTAACTTTAAACTTTAACTTAAACTTCAACTTTAACTTTAACCTTAACCCTAACTTTAATTTTAGCTTTAACTTTAACTTTAATTTTAACTTTAACTTTAACTTTAACTTTAACTTTAACTTTAGCTTTAACTTTAACTTTAACTTTAACTTTAACTTTCACTTAAACTTTAAGTTTATTTTTAAATTTAACTTTCGCTTTAGCTTTAACATTCGCTTTAACTTTAACTTTAACTTTAACTTTAACTTTAAACTTTAAATTTTAAACTTTAGCTTTAACTTTAACTTCAACTTTAACTTTAACTTCAACTTTAACTTTAACTTTAACTTTAACTTTATTTTTAACTTTAACTTTCGCTTTAACTTTAACATTCACTTTAACTTTAACTTTAAATTTATCTTTAACTTTAACTTTAACATTAACTTTAACTTTAGCTTTAACTTTAACTTTAACCTTAACTTTAAATTTAACTTTAACTTTAACTTTAACCTTAACCCTAACTTTAACTTTAGCTTCAACTTTAACTTTAACTTTAACTTTAACTTTAACTTTAACTTTAACTTTAACTTTAACTTTAACTTTAACTTTAACTTTAACTTTAACTTTGACTTTAACTTTAACTTTAACTTTAAACTTTAACTTAAACTTCAACTTTAACTTTAACTTTAACTTTAACTTTAACTTTAACTTTAACTTTAACTTTAACTTTAACTTTAACTTTAACTTTAACTTTAACTTTAACTTTAACTTTAACTTTAACTTTAACTTTAACTTTAACTTTAACTTTAACTTTAACTTTAACTTTAACTTTAACTTTAACTTTGACTTTAACTTTAACTTTAACTTTAAACTTTAACTTAAACTTCAACTTTAACTTTAACTTTAATCTTAACCCTAACTTTAACTTTAGCTTTAACTTTAACTTTAACTTTAACCTTAACTTTAAATTTAACTTTAATTTTAAATTTAATTTTAACTTTAACTTTAACTTTAAACTTTAACTTAAACTTCAACTTTAACTTTAACTTTAACCTTAACCCTAACTTTAACTTTAGCTTTAACTTTAACTTTAACCTTAACTTTAAATTTAACTTTAACTTTAACTTTAACTTTAAATTTAACTTTAACTTTAACTTTAACTTTAACTTTAACTTTAACTTTAACTTTAACTTTAACTTTAACTTTAACTTTAAATTTAACTTTAACTTTAACTTTAAACTTTAACTTAAACTTCAACTTTAACTTTAACTTTATTTTTAACTTTAACTTTCGCTTTAACTTTAACATTCACTTTAACTTTAACTTTAAATTTAACTTTAACTTTAAACTTTAACTTAAACTTCAACTTTAACTTTAAAATTAACCTTAACCCTAATTTTAACTTTAGCTTTAACTTTAACTTTAAACTTTAAACGTTAGCTTTAACTTTAACTTTAACTTTAACTTTAACTTTAACTTTAACTTTAACTTTAAACTTTAACTTCAACTTTAACTTTAACCTTAACCCTAATTTTAACTTTAGCTTTAACTTTAATTTTACTTTAAACTTTAACCCTAACTTTAACTCTAACTTTAACTTTAACTTTATTTTTAACTTTAACTTTTGCTTTAACTTTAACATTCACTTTAACTTTAACTTTAAATTTAACTTAACTTTAACTTTAACTTTAACTTTAAACTTTAACTTAAACTTCAACTTCAACTTTAACTTTAACTTTAACTTTAACCTTAACCCTAATTTTAACTTTAGCTTCAACTTTAACTTTAACTTTAACTTTAACTTTAACTTTAACTTTAACTTTAACTTTAACTTTAACTTTAACTTTAACTTTAACTTTAACTTTAACTTAAAACTTTAAACTTTAGCTTTAACTTTAACTTTAACTTTAACTTTAACTTAAAAATTTAAACTTTAGCTTTAACTTTAACTTTAACTTTAACTTTAACTTTAACTTTAAACTTTAACTTCAACTTTAACTTTAACCTTAACCCTAATTTTAACTTTAGCTTTAACTTTAATTTTACTTTAAACTTTAACCCTAACTTTAACTCTAACTTTAACTTTATTTTTAACTTTAACTTTTGCTTTAACTTTAACATTCACTTTAACTTTAACTTTAAATTTAATTTAACTTTAACTTTAACTTAAACTTTAACTTTAAACTTTAAACTTTAACTTAAACTTCAACTTCAACTTCAACTTTAACTTTAACTTTAACCTTAACCCTAATTTTAACTTTAGCTTTAACTTTAACTTTAACTTTAACCTTAAACCTAATTTTAACTTTAGCTTTAACTTTAACTTTAACTTTAACTTTAACTTTATTTTTAACTTTAACTTTCGCTTTAACTTTAACATTCACTTTAACTTTAACTTTAAATTTAACTTTAATTTTAACTTTAACTTAAACTTAAACTTTAACTTTAACTTTAACTTTAACTTTAACTTTAACTTTAATTTTAACTTTAATTTTAACTTTAACTTTAAACTTTAAACTTTAAACTTTAAAATTTAGCTTTAACTTTAGCTTTAACTGTAACTTTAACTTTAACCCTAACTTTAACTTTAACTTTAACTTTAACTTTCACTTTAACTTTAACTTTATTTTTAACTTTAACTTTCGCTTTAACTTTGACATTCACTTTAACTTTAACTTTAAATTTAACTTTAACTTTAACTTTAGCTTTAACTTTAACTTTAACTTTAACTTTAACTTTAACTTAAACTTAAACTTAAACTTTAACTTTAGCTTTAACTTTAACTTTAATTTTAACTTTAATTTTAACTTTTACTTTAACTTTAACTTTAAACTTTAAACTTTAAAATTTAGCTTTAACTTTAACTTTAACCTTATCTTTAAATTTAACTTTAACTTTAAATTTAACTTTAACTTTAACTTTAAACTTTAACTTTAATTTTAACTTTAATTTTAACTTTAACTTAAACTTTAACTTTAACTTTAACTTTAACTTTAATTTTAACTTTAATTTTAACTTTAACTTTAAACTTTAAACTTTAAAATTTAGCTTTAATTTTAGCTTTAACTGTAACTTTAACTTTAACCCTAACTTTAACTTTAACTTTAACTTTAACTTTCACTTTAACTTTAACTTTATTTTTAACTTTAACTTTCGCTTTAACTTTGACATTCACTTTAACTTTAACTTTAAATTTAACTTTAACTTTAACTTTAACTTTAACTTTAACTTAAACTTAAACTTAAACTTTAACTTTAGCTTTAACTTTAACTTTAATTTTAACTTTAATTTTAACTTTAACTTTAACTTTAACTTTAAACTTTAAACTTTAAAATTTAGCTTTAACTTTAACTTTAACCTTATCTTTAAATTTAACTTTAACTTTAAATTTAACTTTAACTTTAACTTTAAACTTTAACTTTAATTTTAACTTTAATTTTAACTTTAACTTTAACTTTAAACTTTAAACTTTAAAATTTAGCTTTAACTTTAACTTTAACCTTATCTTTAAATTTAACTTTAACTTTAAATTTAACTTTAACTTTAAACTTTAACTTAAACTTCAACTTTAATTTTAACTTTAACTTTAACTTTAACCTTAACCCTAACTTTAACTTTAGCTTTAGCTTTAACTTTAACTTTAACTTTGACTTTAACTTTAACTTTAACTTTAACTTTAACTTTAACTTTAAACTTTAACTTAAACTTCAACTTTAACTTTAACTTTAATCTTAACCCTAACTTTAACTTTAGCTTTAACTTTAACTTTAACTTTAACATTAACTTTAAATTTAACTTTAATTTTAAATTTAATTTTAACTTTAACTTTAACTTTAAACTTTAACTTAAACTTCAACTTTAACTTTAACTTTAACCTTAACCCTAACTTTAACTTTAGCTTTAACTTTAACTTTAACCTTAACTTTAAATTTAACTTTAACTTTAACTTTAACTTTAACTTTAACTTTAAATTTAACTTTAACTTTAACTTTAACTTTAACTTTAACTTTAACTTTAACTTTAACTTTAACTTTAAACTTTAACTTAAACTTTAACTTTAACTTTATTTTTAACTTTAACTTTCGCTTTAACTTTAACATTCACTTTAACTTTAACTTTAAATTTAACTTTAACTTTAAACTTTAACTTAAACTTCAACTTTAACTTTAAAATTAACCTTAACCCTAATTTTAACTTTAGCTTTAACTTTAACTTTAAACTTTAAACGTTAGCTTTAACTTTAACTTTAACTTTAACTTTAACTTTAAACTTTAACTTCAACTTTAACTTTAACCTTAACCCTAATTTTAACTTTAGCTTTAACTTAAATTTTACTTTAAACTTTAACCCTAACTTTAACTCTAACTTTAACTTTAACTTTATTTTTAACTTTAACTTTTGCTTTAACTTTAACATTCACTTTAACTTTAACTTTAAATTTAACTTAACTTTAACTTTAACTTAAACTTTAACTTTAAACTTTAACTTAAACTTCAACTTCAACTTCAACTTTAACTTTAACTTTAACTTTAACCTTAACCCTAATTTTAACTTTAGCTTTAACTTTAACTTTAACTTTAACTTTAACTTTAACTTAAAACTTTAAACTTTAGCTTTAACTTTAACTTTAACTTTAACTTTAACTTAAAACTTTAAACTTTAGCTTTAACTTTAACTTTAAACTTTAACTTTAACTTTAACTTCAACTTTAACTTTAACTTTAACTTTAACTTTAACTTTAACTTTAACTTTAACTTTAACTTTAACTTTAACTTTAACTTTAACTTTAACTTTAACTTTAACTTTAACTTTAACTTTAACTTTAACTTTAACTTTAACTTTAACTTTAAACTTTAAACTTTAGCTTTAACTTTAACTTTAACTTCAACTTTAACTTTAACTTTCACTTTAACTTTAACTTTATTTTTAACTTTAACTTTCGCTTTAATTTTAACATTCACTTTAACTTTAACTTTAAATTTATCTTTAACTTTAACTTTAACATTATCTTTAACTTTAGCTTTAACTTTAACTTTAACCTTAACTTTAAACTTAACTTTAAATTTAACTTTAACTTTAACTTTAACTTTAAACTTTAACTTTAACCTTAACCCTAACTTTAACTTTAGCTTTAACTTTAGCTTTAACTTTAACTTTAACTTTAACTTTAACTTTAACTTTCACTTGAACTTTAACTTTAACTTTATTTTTAACTTTAACTTTCGCTTTAACTTTAACATTCACTTTAACTTTAACTTTAACTTTAAATTTATCTTTAACTTTAACTTTAACTTTAACTTTAACCTTAACTTTAAATTTAACTTTAACTTTAAACTTTAACTTAAACTTCAACTTTAACTTTAACCTTAACCCTAACTTTAATTTTAGCTTTAACTTTAACTTTAATTTTAACTTTAACTTTAACTTTAACTTTAGCTTTAACTTTAACTTTAACTTTAACTTTCACTTAAACTTTAAGTTTATTTTTAACTTTAACTTTCGCTTTAGCTTTAACATTCGCTTTAACTTTAACTTTAACTTTAACTTTAACTTTAAACTTTAAATTTTAAACTTTAGCTTTAACTTTAACTTCAACTTTAACTTTAACTTCAACTTTAACTTTAACTTTAACTTTAACTTTAACTTTATTTTTAACTTTAACTTTCGCTTTAACTTTAACATTCACTTTAACTTTAACTTTAAATTTATCTTTAACTTTAACTTTAACATTAACTTTAACTTTAGCTTTAACTTTAACTTTAACCTTAACTTTAAATTTAACTTTAACTTTAACTTTAACCTTAACCCTAACTTTAACTTTAGCTTTAACTTTAACTTTAACTTTAACTTTAACTTTAACTTTAACTTTAACTTTAACTTTAACTTTAACTTTAACTTTAACTTTAACTTTAACTTTAACTTTAACTTTAACTTTAACTTTAACTTTAACTTTAACTTTAACTTTAACTTTAACTTTAACTTTAACTTTAACTTTAACTTTAACTTTAACTTTAACTTTAACTTTAACTTTAACTTTAACTTAAACTTAAACTTTAACTTTAACTTTAACTTTAACTTTAACTTAAACTTCAACTTTAACTTTAACTTTATCCTTAACCCTAACTTTAACTTTAGCTTTAACTTTAAATTTAAACTTTAACTTAAACTTCAACTTTAACTTTAACCTTAGCCCTAACTTTAACTTTAGCTTTAACTTTAACTTTAACTTTCACTTTAACTTTAACTTTAACTTTAACTTTATTTTTAACTTTAACTTTCGCTTTAACTTTAACATTCACTTTAACTTTAACTTTAACTTTAAATTTAACTTTAACTTTAACTTTAACTTTAACTTTAACTTTAATTTTAACTTTAACTTTAACTCTAACTTTAACTTTAACTTGAATCTTAACCCTAACTTTAACTTTAACTTTAGCTTTAAATTTAACTTTAACTTTAACTTTAACTTTAACTTTAACTTTAACTTTAACTTTAACTTTAACCTTAACCCTAACTTTAATTTTAACTTTAACTTAAACTTTAACCCTAACTTTTACTTTAACTTTCACTTTAACTTTATTTTTAACTTTAACTTTCGCTTTAACTTTAACATTCACTTTAACTTTAACTTTAATTTTAACTTTAACTTTAACTTTAACTTTAACCCTAACTTTAACTTTAACTTTCACTTTAACTTTATTTTTAACTTTAACTTTTGCTTTAACTTTAACATTCACTTAAACTTGAACTTTAACTTTAACTTTAAATTTAACTTTAACTTTAACTTTAACTTCAACTTAAACTTTAACTTTAAACTTAACCCTAACTTTAACTTTAACTCTAACTTTAGCTTTAACTTTAACCCTAACTTTAACTTTAACTTTAACTTTAACTTTAACTTTCACTTTAACTTTAACTTTAACTTTAACCTTAACTTTAAATTTAACTTTAACTTTAAATTTAATTTTAACTTTAACTTTAACTTTAACTTTAACTTTAACTTTAACTTTAACTTTAACTTTAACTGTAACTTTAACCCTAACTTTAACTTTAACTTTCACTTTAACTTTAACTTTAACTTTATTTATAACTTTTACTTTAACATTCACTTTAACTTTGACTTTAACTTTAACTTTAACTTTAACTTCAACTTTAACTTTAACCTTAACCCTAACTTTAACTTTAACTTTAACTTTAACCCTAACTTTAACTTTAACTTTAACTTTAACTTTATTTTTAACTTTAACTTTCGCTTTAACTTTAACATTCACTTTAACTTTATCTTTAAATTTAACTTTAAATTTAACTTTAACTTTAATTTTAACTTTAACTTTAACTTTAACTTAAAGTTTAACTTTAAACTTTAACTTAAATTTCAACTTTAACTTTAACTTTAACCTTAAGCCTAACTTTAACTTTAACTTTAAACTTTAACTTAAACTTCAACTTTAACTTTAACTTTATCCTTAACCCTAACTTTAACTTTAGCTTTAACTTTAACTTTAAACTTTAACTTAAACTTCAACTTTAACTTTAACCTTAGCCCTAACTTTAACTTTAGCTTTAACTTTAACTTTAACTTTCACTTTAACTTTAACTTTATTTTTAACTTTAACTTTCGCTCTAACTTTAACATTCACTTTAACTTTAACTTTAACTTTAAATTTAACTTTAACTTTAACTTTAACTTTAACTTTAACTTTAACTTTAACTTTCACTTTAACTTTATTTTTAACTTTAACTTTCGCTTTAACTTTAACATTCACTTTAACTTTAACTTTAACTTTAATTTTAACTTTAACTTTAACTTTAACTTTAACTTTAACTTTATCTTTAACCCTAACTTTAACTTTAACTTTCACTTTAACTTTAACTTTAAATTTATTTATAACTTTTACTTTAACATTCACTTTAACTTTAACTTTAACTTTAACTTTAAATTTAACTTTAACTTTAACTTTAACTTCAACTTTAACTTTAACCTTAACCCTAACTTTAACTTTAACTTTAACCCTAACTTTAACTTTAACTTTAACTTTAACTTTAACTTTAACTTTAACTTTATTTTTAACTTTAACTTTCGCTTTAACTTTAACATTCACTTTAACTTTAACTTTAACTTTAACTTTAAATTTAACCCTAACTTTAACCTTAACCCTAACTTTAATTTTAACTTTAACTTAAACTTTAACCCTAACTTTTACTTTAACTTTCACTTTAACTTTATTTTTAACTTTAACTTTCGCTTTAACTTTAACATTCACTTTAACTTTAACTTTAATTTTAACTTTAACTTTAACTTTAACTTTAACCCTAACTTTAACTTTAACTTTCACTTTCACTTTATTTTTAACTTTAACTTTTGCTTTAACTTTAACATTCACTTAAACTTGAACTTTAACTTTAACTTTAAATTTAACTTTAACTTTAACTTTAACTTTAACTTCAACTTAAACTTTAACTTTAAACTTAACCCTAACTTTAACTTTAACTCTAACTTTAGCTTTAACTTTAACCCTAACTTTAACTTTAACTTTAACTTTAACTTTCACTTTAACTTTAACTTTAACTTTAACTTTAACCTTAACTTTAAATTTAACTTTAACTTTAAATTTAATTTTAACTTTAACTTTAACTTTAAACTTTAACTTAAACTTCAACTTTAACTTTAACTTTAACCTTAACCCTAACTTTAACTTTAGCTTTAACTTTAACTTTAACCTTAACTTTAAATTTAACTTTAACTTTAAATTTAACTTTAACTTTAACTTTAACTTTAAACTTTAACTTAAACTTCAACTTTAACTTTAACTTTAACTTTAACTTTAACTTTAACTTTAACTTTAACTTTAACTTTAACTTTAACTTTAACTTTATTTTTAACTTTAACTTTCGCTTTAACTTTAACATTCACTTTAACTTTAACTTTAAATTTAACTTTAACTTTAAACTTTAACTTAAACTTCAACTTTAACTTTAAAATTAACCTTAACTTTAACTTTAACTTTAGCTTTAACTTTAACTTTAAACTTTAGCTTTAACTTTAACTTTAACTTTAACTTTAACTTTAACTTTAAATTTAACTTTAACTTTAACTTTAACTTTAAGCTTTAACTTCAACTTTAACTTTAACCTTAACCCTAATTTTAACTTTAGCTTTAACTTTAATTTTACTTTAAACTTTAACCCTAACGTTAACTCTAACTTTAACTTTAACTTTATTTTTAACTTTAACTTTTGCTTTAACTTTAACATTCACTTTAACTTTAACTTTAAATTTAACTTAACTTTAACTTTAACTTAAACTTTAACTTTAAACTTTAACTTAAACTTCAACTTCAACTTTAACTTTAACCTTAACCCTAATTTTAACTTTAGCTGTAACTTTAACTTTAACTTAAAACTTTAAACTTTAGCTTTAACTTTAACTTTAACTTTAACTTTAACTCTAACTTTAACTTTAACTTTATTTTTAACTTTAACTTTTGCTTTAACTTTAACATTCACTTTAACTTTAACTTTAAATTTAACTTAACTTTAACTTTAACTTAAACTTTAACTTAAACTTTAACTTTAAACTTTAACTTAAACTTAAACTTCAACTTCAACTTTAACTTTAACCTTAACCCTAATTTTAACTTTAGCTTTAACTTTAACTTTAACTTAAAACTTTAAACTTTAGCTTTAACTTTAACTTTAAACTTTAACTTTAACTTCAACTTCAACTTTAACGTTAACCTTAAACCTAATTTTAACTTTAGCTTTAACTTTAACTTTAACTTTAACTTTAACTTTAACTTTAACTTTAACTTTAACTTTAACTTTAACTTTAACTTTAACTTTAACTTTAACTTTAACTTTAACTTTAACTTTAACTTTAACTTTAACTTTAACTTTAACTTTAACTTTAACTTTAACTTTAACTTTAACTTTAACTTTAACTTTAACTTTAACTTTAACTACAACTTTAACTTTAACTTTAACTTTAAACTTTAAACTTTAGCTTTAACTTTAACTTCAAATTTAACTTTAACTTTAACTTTAACTTTCACTTTAACTTTAACTTTAACTTTATTTTTAACATTAACTTTCGCTTTAACTTTAACATTCACTTTAACTTTAACTGTAAATTTATCTTTAACTTTAACTTTAACATTAACTTTAACTTTAGTTTTACTTTAACTTTAACCTTAACTTTAAATTTAACTTTAAATTTAACTTTAACTTTAAACTTTAACTTAAACTTTAACCTTAACCCTAACTTTAACTTTAGCTTTAACTTTAACTTTAACTTTAACTTTCACTTTAACTTTAACTTTATTTTTAACTTTAACTTTCGCTTTAACTTTAACATTCACTTTAACTTTAACTTTAAATTTATCTTTAACTTTAACTTTAACTTTAACCTTAACTTTAAATTTAACTTTAACTTTAAACTTTAACTTAAACTTCAACTTTAACTTTAACCTTAACCCTAACTTTAATTTTAGCTTTATTTTTAACTTTAACTTTTGCTTTAACTTTAACATTCACTTTAACTTTAACTTTAACTTTAAATTTAACTTTAACTTTAACTTTAACTTTAACTTTAACTTTAACTTTAGCTTTAACTTTAACTTTAACTTTAACTTTAACTTTAGCTTTAACTTTAACTTTAAACTTTAAACTTTAACTTTAACTTCAACTTTAACTTTAACCTTATCTTTAACTTTAACTTTAACTCTAACTTTAACTTTAACTTTAACTTTAACTTTAACCTTAAACCTAACTTTAACTTTAACTTTAGCTTTAAATTTAACTTTAACTTTAACTTCAACTTTAACTTTAACTTTAACTTTAACTTTAAATTTAACTTAACTTTAACTTTAACTTAAACTTTAACTTTAAACTTTAACTTAAACTTCAACTTCAACTTTAACTTTAACCTTAACCCTAATTTTAACTTTAGCTGTAACTTTAACTTTAACTTAAAACTTTAAACTTTAGCTTTAACTTTAACTTTAACTTTAACTTTAACTTTAACTTTAACTTTAACTTTAACTTTAACTTTAACTCTAACTTTAACTTTAACTTTATTTTTAACTTTAACTTTTGCTTTAACTTTAACATTCACTTTAACTTTAACTTTAAATTTAACTTAACTTTAACTTTAACTTAAACTTTAACTTTAAACTTTAACTTAAACTTCAACTTCAACTTTAACTTTAACCTTAACCCTAATTTTAACTTTAGCTTTAACTTTAACTTTAACTTAAAACTTTAAACTTTAGCTTTAACTTTAACTTTAAACTTTAACTTTAACTTCAACTTCAACTTTAACTTTAACCTTAAACCTAATTTTAACTTTAGCTTTAACTTTAACTTTAACTTTAACTTTAACTTTAACTTTAACTTTAACTTTAACTTTAACTTTAACTTTAACTTTAACTTTAATTTTAACTTTAACTTTAACTTTAACTTTAACTTTAACTATAACTTTAACTTTAAACTTTAAACTTTAGCTTTAACTTTAACTTCAAATTTAACTTTAACTTTAACTTTAACTTTCACTTTAACTTTAACTTTAACTTTAACTTTATTTTTAACTTTAACTTTCGCTTTAACTTTAACATTCACTTTAACTTTAACTGTAAATTTATCTTTAACTTTAACTTTAACATTAACTATAACTTTAGTTTTACTTTAACTTTAACCTTAACTTTAAATTTAACTTTAAATTTAACTTTAACTTTAACTTTAAACTTTAACTTAAACTTTAACCTTAACCCTAACTTTAACTTTAGCTTTAACTTTAACTTTAACTTTAACTTTCACTTTAACTTTAACTTTATTTTTAACTTTAACTTTCGCTTTAACTTTAACATTCACTTTAACTTTAACTTTAAATTTATCTTTAACTTTAACTTTAACTTTAACTTTAACCTTAACTTTAAATTTAACTTTAACTTTAAACTTTAACTTAAACTTCAACTTTAACTTTAACCTTAACCCTAACTTTAATTTTAGCTTTAACTTTAACTTTAACTTTAAATTTAACTTTAACTTAAACTTTAACTTTAACTTTAACTTTAACTTTAACTTTAACTTTAACTTTAGCTTTAACTTTAACTTTAACTTTAACTTTAGCTTTAACTTTAACTTTAAACTTTAAACTTTAACTTTAACTTTAACTTTAACCTTATCTTTAACTTTAACTTTAACTCTAACTTTAACTTTAACTTTAACTTTAACTTTAACTTTAACTTTAACTTTAACTTTAACCTTAAACCTAACTTTAACCTTAACTTTAGCTTTAAATTTAACTTTAACTTTAACTTCAACTTTAACTTTAACTTTAACTTTAACTTTAACTTTAACTTTAACTTAAACTTAAACTTAAACTTTAACTTTAACTTTAACTTTAGCTTTAACTTTAACTTTAAACTTTAAACTTTAACTTTAACTTCAACTTTAACTTTAACCTTATCTTTAACTTTAACTTTAACTCTAACTTTAACTTTAACTTTAACTTTAACTTTAACTTTAACCTTAAACCTAACTTTAACTTTAACTTTAGCTTTAAATTTAACTTTAACTTTAACTTCAACTTCAACTTTAACTTTAACTTTAACTTTAACCTTAACCCTAACTTTAACTTTAAATTAAACTTTAACTTTAACTTTAACCCTAACTTTAACTTTAACTTTCACTTTAACTTTATTTCTAACTTTAACTTTCGCTTTAACTTTAACATTCACTTTAACTTTAACTTTAACTTTAATTTTAACTTTAACTTTAACTTTAACTTTAACTTTAACCCTAACTTTAACTTTAACTTTCACTTTAACTTTAACTTTATTTATAACTTTAACTTTAACATTCACTTTAACTTTAACTTTAACTTCAACTTTAACTTTAACCCTAACTTTAACTTTAACTTTAACTTTCACTTTAGCTTTAACTTTATTTTTAACTTTAACTTTCGCTTTAACTTTAACAATCACTTTAACTTTAACTTTAACTTTAACTTTAACTTTAAATTTAACTTTAACTTTAAATTTTAACTTTAACTTTAACTTTAACCTTAAGCTTAACTTTAACTTTAACTTTAACTTTAACTTTAACTTTAACTTTAACTTTAACTTTAACTTTAACTTTAACTTTAACTTAAACTTAAACTTAAGCTTAAACTTAAACTTTAACTTTAACTTTAACTTTAACTTTAATTTTAACTTTAACTTTAACTTTAACTTTAAACTTTAAACTTTAAACTTTAGCTTTAACTTTAACTTTAACCTTAACTTTAAATTTAACTTTAACTTTAAATTTAACTTTAACTTTAACTTTAAACTTTAACTTAAACTTCAAATTTAACTTTAACCTTAGCCCTAACTTTAACTTTAGCTTTAACTTTAACTTTAACTTTATTTTTAACTTTAACTTTCGCTTTAACTTTAACATTCACTTTAACTTTAACTTTAACTTTAACTTTAACTTTAACTTTAACTTTAACTTTAACTTTAACTTTAACTTTAACTTTAACTTTAACTTTAACTTTAACTTTAACTTTAACTTTAACTTTAACTTTAACTTAAACTTAAACTTAAACTTTAACTTTAACTTTAATTTTAACTTTAACTTTAACTCGAACTTTAACTTTAACTTTAACTTGAATCTTAACCCTAACTTTAACTTTAACTTTAGCTTTAAATTTAACTTTAACTTTTACTTTAACTTTAACTTTAACTTCAACTTTAACTTTAACTTTAACCTTAACCTTACTTTAACTTTAACTTTAACTTAAATTTTAACCCTAACTTTTACTTTAACTTTCACTTTAACTTTATTTTTAACTTTAACTTTCGCTTTAAATTTAACATTCACTTTAACTTTAACTTTAATTTTAACTTTAACTTTAACTTTAACCCTAACTTTAACTTTAACTTTCACTTTAACTTTATTTTTAACTTTAACTTTCGCTTTAACTTTAACTTTAACTTTAAATTTAACTTTAACTTTAACTTTAACTTCAACTTTAACTTTAACTTTAACCTTAACCCTAATTTTAACTTTAATTCTAACTTTAGCTTTAACTTTAACCCTAAATTTAAATTTAACTTTAACTTTCACTTTAACTTTAACTTTAACTTTAACTTTAACTTTAACTTTAACTTTATTTTTAACTTTAACTTTCGCTTTAACTTTAACAATCACTTTAACTTTAACTTTAAATTTAACTTTAACTTTAACTTTAATTTTAACTTTAACTTTAACTTAAAGTTTAACTTTAAACTTTAACTTAAATTTCAACTTTAACTTTAACCTTAAGCCTAACTTTAACTTTAACTTTAACTTTAAACTTTAACTTAAACTTCAACTTTAACTTTAACTTTATCCTTAACCCTAACTTTAACTTTAACTTTAATTTTAACCCTAACTTTAACTTTAACTTTAACTTTCACTTTCACTTTAACTTTAACTTTATTTTTAACTTTAACTTTCGCTTTAACTTTAACATTCACTTTAACTTTAACTTTAAATTTAACTTTAACTTTAACTTTAACTTAAACTTAAACTTAAACTTAAACTTTAACTTTAAATTTAACTTTAACTTTAACTTTAATTTTAACTTTAACTTTAAACTTTAAACTTTAGCTTTAACTTTAACTTTAACCTTAACTTTAAACTCTAACTTTAAATTTAACTTTAACTTTAACTTTAAACTTTAACATAAACTTCAACTTTAACTTTAACCTTAGCCCTAACTTTAACTTTAGCTTTAACTTTAACTTTAACTTTATTTTTAACTTTAACTTTCGCTTTAACTTTAACATTCACTTTAACTTTAACTTTAAATTTAACTTTAACTTTAAATTTACCTTTAACTTTAACTTTAAACTTTAACTTTAAATTTAACTTTAACTTTAAACTTTAACTTAAACTTCAACTTTAACTTTAACCTTAACCCTAACTTTAATTTTAGCTTTAACTTTAACTTTAAACTTTAACTTTAAATTTAACTTTAACTTTATTTTTAACTTTAACTTTCGCTTTAACTTTAACATTCACTTAAAACTTTAAACTTTAGCTTTAACTTTAACTTTAAACTTTAACTTTAACTTCAACTTCAACTTTAACTTTAACCTTAAACCTAATTTTAACTTTAGCTTTAACTTTAACTTTAACTTTAACTTTAACTTTAACTTTAACTTTAACTTTAACTTTAACTTTAACTTTAACTTTAACTTTAATTTTAACTTTAACTTTAACTTTAACTTTAACTTTAACTATAACTTTAACTTTAACTTTAAACTTTAAACTTTAGCTTTAACTTTAACTTCAAATTTAACTTTAACTTTAACTTTAACTTTAACTTTCACTTTAACTTTAACTTTAACTTTAACTTTATTTTTAACTTTAACTTTCGCTTTAACTTTAACATTCACTTTAACTTTAACTGTAAATTTATCTTTAACTTTAACTTTAACATTAACTATAACTTTAGTTTTACTTTAACTTTAACCTTAACTTTAAATTTAACTTTAAATTTAACTTTAACTTTAACTTTAAACTTTAACTTAAACTTTAACCTTAACCCTAACTTTAACTTTAGCTTTAACTTTAACTTTAACTTTAACTTTCACTTTAACTTTAACTTTATTTTTAACTTTAACTTTCGCTTTAACTTTAACATTCACTTTAACTTTAACTTTAAATTTATCTTTAACTTTAACTTTAACTTTAACTTTAACCTTAACTTTAAATTTAACTTTAACTTTAAACTTTAACTTAAACTTCAACTTTAACTTTAACCTTAACCCTAACTTTAATTTTAGCTTTAACTTTAACTTTAACTTTAAATTTAACTTTAACTTAAATTTTAACTTTAACTTTAACTTTAACTTTAACTTTAACTTTAACTTTAACTTTAGCTTTAACTTTAACTTTAACTTTAACTTTAGCTTTAACTTTAACTTTAAACTTTAAACTTTAACTTTAACTTTAACTTTAACCTTATCTTTAACTTTAACTTTAACTCTAACTTTAACTTTAACTTTAACTTTAACTTTAACCTTAAACCTAACTTTAACCTTAACTTTAGCTTTAAATTTAACTTTAACTTTAACTTCAACTTTAACTTTAACTTTAACTTTAACTTTAACTTTAACTTTAACTTAAACTTAAACTTAAACTTTAACTTTAACTTTAACTTTAGCTTTAACTTTAACTTTAAACTTTAAACTTTAACTTTAACTTCAACTTTAACTTTAACCTTATCTTTAACTTTAACTTTAACTCTAACTTTAACTTTAACTTTAACTTTAACTTTAACTTTAACTTTAACCTTAAACCTAACTTTAACTTTAACTTTAGCTTTAAATTTAACTTTAACTTCAACTTCAACTTTAACTTTAACTTTAACTTTAACCTTAACCCTAACTTTAACTTTAAATTAAACTTTAACTTTAACTTTAACCCTAACTTTAACTTTAACTTTCACTTTAACTTTATTTCTAACTTTAACTTTCGCTTTAACTTTAACATTCACTTTAACTTTAACTTTAATTTTAACTTTAACTTTAACTTTAACTTTAACCCTAACTTTAACTTTAACTTTCACTTTAACTTTAACTTTATTTATAACTTTAACTTTAACATTCACTTTAACTTTAACTTTAACTTCAACTTTAACTTCAACTTTAACTTTAACTTTAACTTTAACCCTAACTTTAACTTTAACTTTAACTTTCACTTTAGCTTTAACTTTATTTTTAACTTTAACTTTCGCTTTAACTTTAACAATCACTTTAACTTTAACTTTAACTTTAACTTTAACTTTAACTTTAACTTTAAATTTAACTTTAACTTTAACTTAAAGTTTAACTTTAAACTTTAACTTAAATTTTAACTTTAACTTTAACTTTAACTTAAAGTTTAACTTTAAACTTTAACTTAAATTTTAACTTTAACTTTAACTTTAACCTTAAGCTTAACTTTAACTTTAACTTTAACTTTAACTTTAACTTTAACTTTAACTTTAACTTTAACTTTAACTTTAACTTTAACTTTAACTTTAACTTTAACTTTAACTTTAACTTTAACTTTAACTTTAACTTAAACTTAAACTTAAGCTTAAACTTAAACTTTAACTTTAACTTTAACTTTAACTTTAATTTTAACTTTAACTTTAACTTTAACTTTAAACTTTAAACTTTAAACTTTAAACTTTAGCTTTAACTTTAACTTTAACCTTAACTTTAAATTTAACTTTAACTTTAAATTTAACTTTAACTTTAACTTTAACTTTAAACTTTAACTTAAACTTCAAATTTAACTTTAACCTTAGCCCTAACTTTAACTTTAGCTTTAACTTTAACTTTAACTTTATTTTTAACTTTAACTTTCGCTTTAACTTTAACATTCACTTTAACTTTAACTTTAACTTTAACTTTAACTTTAACTTTAACTTTAACTTTAACTTTAACTTTAACTTTAACTTTAACTTTAACTTTAACTTTAACTTTAACTTTAACTTTAACTTTAACTTTAACTTTAACTTTAACTTTAACTTTAACTTTAACTTTAACTTTAACTTTAACTTTAACTTTAACTTTAACTTAAACTTAAACTTAAACTTTAACTTTAACTTTAATTTTAACTTTAACTTTAACTCGAACTTTAACTTTAACTTTAACTTGAATCTTAACCCTAACTTTAACTTTAACTTTAGCTTTAAATTTAACTTTAACTTTTACTTTAACTTTAACTTTAACTTTAACTTCAACTTTAACTTTAACCTTAACCTTACTTTAACTTTAACTTTAACTTAAATTTTAACCCTAACTTTTACTTTAACTTTCACTTTAACTTTATTTTTAACTTTAACTTTCGCTTTAAATTTAACATTCACTTTAACTTTAACTTTAATTTTAACTTTAACTTTAACTTTAACCCTAACTTTAACTTTAACTTTCACTTTAACTTTATTTTTAACTTTAACTTTCGCTTTAACTTTAACTTTAACTTTAAATTTAACTTTAACTTTAACTTTAACTTCAACTTTAACTTTAACTTTAACCTTAACCCTAACTTTAACTTTAATTCTAACTTTAGCTTTAACTTTAACCCTAAATTTAAATTTAACTTTAACTTTCATTTTAACTTTAACTTTAACTTTAACTTTAACTTTAACTTTATTTTTAACTTTAACTTTCGCTTTAACTTTAACAATCACTTTAACTTTAACTTTAAATTTAACTTTAACTTTAACTTTAATTTTAACTTTAACTTTAACTTAAAGTTTAACTTTAAACTTTAACTTAAATTTCAACTTTCACTTTAACCTTAAGCCTAACTTTAACTTTAACTTTAACTTTAAACTTTAACTTAAACTTCAACTTTAACTTTAACTTTATCCTTAACCCTAACTTTAACTTTAACTTTAACTTTAACCCTAACTTTAACTTTAACTTTAACTTTCACTTTAACTTTAACTTTATTTTTAACTTTAACTTTCGCTTTAACTTTAACATTCACTTTAACTTTAACTTTAAATTTAACTTTAACTTTAACTTTAACTTAAACTTAAACTTAAACTTTAACTTTAAATTTAACTTTAACTTTAACTTTAATTTTAACTTTAACTTTAAACTTTAAACTTTAGCTTTAACTTTAACTTTAACCTTAACTTTAAACTCTAACTTTAAATTTAACTTTAACTTTAACTTTAAACTTTAACATAAACTTCAACTTTAACTTTAACCTTAGCCCTAACTTTAACTTTAGCTTTAACTTTAACTTTAACTTTATTTTTAACTTTAACTTTCGCTTTAACTTTAACATTCACTTTAACTTTAACTTTAAATTTAACTTTAACTTTAAATTTACCTTTAACTTTAACTTTAAACTTTAACTTTAAATTTAACTTTAACTTTAAACTTTAACTTAAACTTCAACTTTAACTTTAACCTTAACCCTAACTTTAATTTTAGCTTTAACTTTAACTTTAAACTTTAACTTTAAATTTAACTTTAACTTTATCTTTAACTTTAACTTTAACTTTAACTTTAAACTTTAACTTAAACTTCAACTTTAACTTTAACCTTAACCCTAACTTTAATTTTAGCTTTAACTTTAACTTTAATTTTAACTTTAACTTTAACTTTAACTTGAACTTGAACTTTAACTTTAACTTTAACTTTAACTTTAACTTTAACTTTAACTTTAACTTTAACTTTAACTTTAACTTTAACTTTAACTTTAACTTTAACTTTCACTTTAACTTTAACTTTAACTTTATTTTTAACTTTAACTTTCGCTTTAACTTTAACATTCACTTTAACTTTAACTTTAAATTTATCTTTAACTTTAACTTTAACTTTAAATTTAACTTTAACTTTAACTTTAACTTTAACTTTAACTTTAACTTTAACTTTAAATTAACTTTAACTTTAACTTTAACTTTAACTTTAACTTTAATTTTAACTTTAACTTTAACTTTAACTTTAACTTTAACTTTAACTTTAACTTTAACTTTAACTTTAACTTTAACTTAAACTTAAACTTTAACTTTAACTTTCACTTTAACTTTATTTTTAACTTTAACTTTCGCTTTAACTTTAACATTCACTTTAACTTTAACTTTAAATTTAACTTTAACTTTAACTTTAACTTTAACTTTAACTTTAACTTTAACTTAAACTTAAACTTAAACTTAAACTTAAACTTTAACTTTAAATTTAACTTTAACTTTAACTTTAACTTTAACTTTAACTTTAACATTAACTTTAATTTTAACTTTAACTTTAACTTTAAACTTTAAACTTTAAACTTTAGCTTTAACTTTAACTTTAACCTTAACTTTAAATTTAGCTTTAACTTTAAATTTAACTTTAACTTTAACTTTAAACTTTAACATAAACTTCAACTTTAAATTTAACCTTAGCCCTAACTTTAACTTTAGCTTTAACTTTAACTTTAATTTTATTTTTAACTTTAACTTTCGCTTTAACTTTAACATTCACTTTAACTTTAAATTTAACTTTAACTTTAAATTTACCTTTAACTTTAACTTTAAACTTTAACTTTAAATTTAACTTTAACTTTATCTTTAACTTTAACTTTAACTTTAACTTTAAACTTTAACTTAAACTTCAACTTTAACTTTAACCTTAACACTAACTTTAATTTTAGCTTTAACTTTAACTTTAAACTTTAACTTTAAATTTAACTTTAACTTTATCTTTAACTTTAACTTTAAACTTTAACTTAAACTTCAACTTTAACTTTAACCTTAACCCTAACTTTAATTTTAGTTTTAACTTTAACTTTAATTTTAACTTTAACTTTAACTTTAACTTTCACTTTAACTTTAACTTTATTTTTAACTTTAACTTTCGCTTTAACTTTAACATTCACTTTAACTTTAACTTTAACTTTAAATTTAACTTTAACTTTAATTTTAACTTTAACTTTAACTTTAACTTAAACTTAAACTTTAACTTTAACTTTCACTTTAACTTTAACTTTAACTCTAACTTTAACTTTAACTTTAACTTTACCTTTAACTTTAACTTTAACCTTAACTTCAACTTTAACTTTAACTTTAACTTTAACTTTAACTTTAACCTTAACCCTAACTTTAACTTTAACTTTAACTTTAACCCTAACTTTAACTTTCACTTTAACTTTAACTTTAACTTTATTTTTAACTTTAACTTTCGCTTTAACTTTAACATTCACTTTAACTTTAACTTCTACTTTAACTTTAACTTTAACCTTAACCCTAACTTTAACTTTAACTTTAACTTTAACCCTAACTCTAACTTTAACTTTCACTTTAACTTTAACTTTATTTTTAACTTTAACTTTCGCTTTAACTTTAACATTCACTTTAACTTTAACTTTGACTTTAACTTTAACTTTAAATTTAACTTTAACTTTAATTTTAACTTTAACTTTAACTTAAAGTTTAACTTTAAACTTTAACTTAAATTTCAACTTTAACTTTAACCTTAAGCCTAACTTTAACTTTAACTTAAAATTAAACTTTAACTTTAACTTTAACTTTAACTTTAACTTTAACTTTAATTTTAACTTTAACTTTAACTTTAAACTTTAAACTTTAAACTTTAAACTTTAGCTTTAACTTTAACTTTAACCTTAACCTTAAATTTAACTTTAACTTTAAATTTAACTTTAACTTTAAACTTTAACTTAAACTTCAACTTTAACTTTAACCTTAGCCCTAACTTTAACTTTAGCTTTAACTTTAACTTTCACTTTAACTTTAACTTTAACTTTATTTTTAACTTTAACTTTCGCTTTAACTTTAACATTCACTTTAACTTTAACTTTAAATTTATCTTTAACTTTAACTTTAACTTTAAATTTAACTTTAACTTTAACTTTAACTTTAACTTTAACTTTAACTTTAAATTAACTTTAAACTTTAAACTTTAGCTTTAACTTTAACTTCAAATTTAACTTTAACTTTAACTTTAACTTTCACTTTAACTTTAACTTTAACTTTATTTTTAACATTAACTTTCGCTTTAACTTTAACATTCACTTTAACTTTAACTGTAAATTTATCTTTAACTTTAACTTTAACATTAACTTTAACTTTAGTTTTACTTTAACTTTAACCTTAACTTTAAATTTAACTTTAAATTTAACTTTAACTTTAAACTTTAACTTAAACTTTAACCTTAACCCTAACTTTAACTTTAGCTCTAACTTTAACTTTAACTTTAACTTTCACTTTAACTTTAACTTTATTTTTAACTTTAACTTTCGCTTTAACTTTAACATTCACTTTAACTTTAACTTTAAATTTATCTTTAACTTTAACTTTAACTTTAACCTTAACTTTAAATTTAACTTTAACTTTAAACTTTAACTTAAACTTCAACTTTAACTTTAACCTTAACCCTAACTTTAATTTTAGCTTTAACTTTAACTTTAACTTTAAATTTAACTTTAACTTTAACTTTAACTTTAACTTTAACTTTAACTTTAACTTTAGCTTTAACTTTAACTTTAACTTTAACTTTAACTTTAGCTTTAACTTTAACTTTAAACTTTAAACTTTAACTTTAACTTCAACTTTAACTTTAACCTTATCTTTAACTTTAACTTTAACTCTAACTTTAACTTTAACTTTAACTTTAACTTTAACCTTAAACCTAACTTTAACTTTAACTTTAGCTTTAAATTTAACTTTAACTTCAACTTTAACTTTAACTTTAACTTTAACTTTAAATTTAACTTAACTTTAACTTTAACTTAAACTTTAACTTTAAACTTTAACTTAAACTTCAACTTCAACTTTAACTTTAACCTTAACCCTAATTTTAACTTTAGCTGTAACTTTAACTTTAACTTAAAACTTTAAACTTTAGCTTTAACTTTAACTTTAACTTTAACTTTAACTTTAACTTTAACTTTAACTTTAACTTTAACTCTAACTTTAACTTTAACTTTATTTTTAACTTTAACTTTTGCTTTAACTTTAACATTCACTTTAACTTTAACTTTAAATTTAACTTAACTTTAACTTTAACTTAAACTTTAACTTTAAACTTTAACTTAAACTTCAACTTCAACTTTAACTTTAACCTTAACCCTAATTTTAACTTTAGCTTTAACTTTAACTTTAACTTAAAACTTTAAACTTTAGCTTTAACTTTAACTTTAAACTTTAACTTTAACTTCAACTTCAACTTTAACTTTAACCTTAAACCTAATTTTAACTTTAGCTTTAACTTTAACTTTAACTTTAACTTTAACTTTAACTTTAACTTTAACTTTAACTTTAACTTTAACTTTAACTTTAACTTTAACTTTAACTTTAACTTTAATTTTAACTTTAACTTTAACTTTAACTTTAACTTTAACTATAACTTTAACTTTAACTTTAAACTTTAAACTTTAGCTTTAACTTTAACTTCAAATTTAACTTTAACTTTAACTTTAACTTTCACTTTAACTTTAACTTTAACTTTAACTTTATTTTTAACTTTAACTTTCGCTTTAACTTTAACATTCACTTTAACTTTAACTGTAAATTTATCTTTAACTTTAACTTTAACATTAACTATAACTTTAGTTTTACTTTAACTTTAACCTTAACTTTAAATTTAACTTTAAATTTAACTTTAACTTTAACTTTAAACTTTAACTTAAACTTTAACCTTAACCCTAACTTTAACTTTAGCTTTAACTTTAACTTTAACTTTAACTTTCACTTTAACTTTAACTTTATTTTTAACTTTAACTTTCGCTTTAACTTTAACATTCACTTTAACTTTAACTTTAAATTTATCTTTAACTTTAACTTTAACTTTAACTTTAACCTTAACTTTAAATTTAACTTTAACTTTAAACTTTAACTTAAACTTCAACTTTAACTTTAACCTTAACCCTAACTTTAATTTTAGCTTTAACTTTAACTTTAACTTTAAATTTAACTTTAACTTAAACTTTAACTTTAACTTTAACTTTAACTTTAACTTTAACTTTAACTTTAACTTTAGCTTTAACTTTAACTTTAACTTTAACTTTAGCTTTAACTTTAACTTTAAACTTTAAACTTTAACTTTAACTTTAACTTTAACCTTATCTTTAACTTTAACTTTAACTCTAACTTTAACTTTAACTTTAACTTTAACTTTAACTTTAACTTTAACCTTAAACCTAACTTTAACCTTAACTTTAGCTTTAAATTTAACTTTAACTTTAACTTCAACTTCAACTTTAACTTTAACTTTAACTTTAACTTTAACTTTAACTTTAACTTTAACTTTAACTTTAACTTTAACTTTAACTTTAACTTAAACTTAAACTTAAACTTTAACTTTAACTTTAACTTTAGCTTTAACTTTAACTTTAAACTTTAAACTTTAACTTTAACTTCAACTTTAACTTTAACCTTATCTTTAACTTTAACTTTAACTCTAACTTTAACTTTAACTTTAACTTTAACTTTAACTTTAACCTTAAACCTAACTTTAACTTTAACTTTAGCTTTAAATTTAACTTTAACTTTAACTTCAACTTCAACTTTAACTTTAACTTTAACTTTAACCTTAACCCTAACTTTAACTTTAAATTAAACTTTAACTTTAACTTTAACCCTAACTTTAACTTTAACTTTCACTTTAACTTTATTTCTAACTTTAACTTTCGCTTTAACTTTAACATTCACTTTAACTTTAACTTTAACTTTAATTTTAACTTTAACTTTAACTTTAACTTTAACCCTAACTTTAACTTTAACTTTCACTTTAACTTTAACTTTATTTATAACTTTAACTTTAACATTCACTTTAACTTTAACTTTAACTTCAACTTTAACTTCAACTTTAACTTTAACTTTAACTTTAACCCTAACTTTAACTTTAACTTTAACTTTCACTTTAGCTTTAACTTTATTTTTAACTTTAACTTTCGCTTTAACTTTAACAATCACTTTAACTTTAACTTTAACTTTAACTTTAACTTTAACTTTAACTTTAACTTTAAATTTAACTTTAACTTTAACTTAAAGTTTAACTTTAAACTTTAACTTAAATTTTAACTTTAACTTTAACTTTAACCTTAAGCTTAACTTTAACTTTAACTTTAACTTTAACTTTAACTTTAACTTTAACTTTAACTTTAACTTTAACTTAAACTTAAACTTAAGCTTAAACTTAAACTTTAACTTTAACTTTAACTTTAATTTTAACTTTAACTTTAACTTTAACTTTAAACTTTAAACTTTAAACTTTAAACTTTAGCTTTAACTTTAACTTTAACCTTAACTTTAAATTTAACTTTAACTTTAAATTTAACTTTAACTTTAACTTTAACTTTAAACTTTAACTTAAACTTCAAATTTAACTTTAACCTTAGCCCTAACTTTAACTTTAGCTTTAACTTTAACTTTAACTTTATTTTTAACTTTAACTTTCGCTTTAACTTTAACATTCACTTTAACTTTAACTTTAACTTTAACTTTAACTTTAACTTTAACTTTAACTTTAACTTTAACTTTAACTTTAACTTTAACTTTAACTTTAACTTTAACTTTAACTTTAACTTTAACTTTAACTTTAACTTAAACTTAAACTTAAACTTTAACTTTAACTTTAATTTTAACTTTAACTTTAACTCGAACTTTAACTTTAACTTTAACTTGAATCTTAACCCTAACTTTAACTTTAACTTTAGCTTTAAATTTAACTTTAACTTTTACTTTAACTTTAACTTTAACTTCAACTTTAACTTTAACTTTAACCTTAACCTTACTTTAACTTTAACTTTAACTTAAATTTTAACCCTAACTTTTACTTTAACTTTCACTTTAACTTTATTTTTAACTTTAACTTTCGCTTTAAATTTAACATTCACTTTAATTTTAACTTTAATTTTAACTTTAACTTTAACTTTAACCCTAACTTTAACTTTAACTTTCACTTTAACTTTATTTTTAACTTTAACTTTCGCTTTAACTTTAACTTTAACTTTAAATTTAACTTTAACTTTAACTTTAACTTTAACTTCAACTTTAACTTTAACTTTAACCTTAACCCTAACTTTAACTTTAATTCTAACTTTAGCTTTAACTTTAACCCTAAATTTAAATTTAACTTTAACTTTCACTTTAACTTTAACTTTAACTTTAACTTTAACTTTATTTTTAACTTTAACTTTCGCTTTAACTTTAACAATCACTTTAACTTTAACTTTAAATTTAACTTTAACTTTAACTTTAATTTTAACTTTAACTTTAACTTAAAGTTTAACTTTAAACTTTAACTTAAATTTCAACTTTAACTTTAACCTTAAGCCTAACTTTAACTTTAACTTTAACTTTAAACTTTAACTTAAACTTCAACTTTAACTTTAACTTTATCCTTAACCCTAACTTTAACTTTAACTTTAACTTTAACCCTAACTTTAACTTTAACTTTCACTTTCACTTTAACTTTAACTTTATTTTTAACTTTAACTTTCGCTTTAACTTTAACATTCACTTTAACTTTAACTTTAAATTTAACTTTAACTTTAACTTTAACTTAAACTTAAACTTAAACTTTAACTTTAAATTTAACTTTAACTTTAACTTTAATTTTAACTTTAACTTTAAACTTTAAACTTTAGCTTTAACTTTAACTTTAACCTTAACTTTAAACTCTAACTTTAAATTTAACTTTAACTTTAACTTTAAACTTTAACATAAACTTCAACTTTAACTTTAACCTTAGCCCTAACTTTAACTTTAGCTTTAACTTTAACTTTAACTTTATTTTTAACTTTAACTTTCGCTTTAACTTTAACATTCACTTTAACTTTAACTTTAAATTTAACTTTAACTTTAAATTTACCTTTAACTTTAACTTTAAACTTTAACTTTAAATTTAACTTTAACTTTAAACTTTAACTTAAACTTCAACTTTAACTTTAACCTTAACCCTAACTTTAATTTTAGCTTTAACTTTAACTTTAAACTTTAACTTTAAATTTAACTTTAACTTTATTTTTAACTTTAACTTTCGCTTTAACTTTAACATTCACTTAAAACTTTAAACTTTAGCTTTAACTTTAACTTTAAACTTTAACTTTAACTTCAACTTCAACTTTAACTTTAACCTTAAACCTAATTTTAACTTTAGCTTTAACTTTAACTTTAACTTTAACTTTAACTTTAACTTTAACTTTAACTTTAACTTTAACTTTAACTTTAATTTTAACTTTAACTTTAACTTTAACTTTAACTTTAACTATAACTTTAACTTTAACTTTAAACTTTAAACTTTAGCTTTAACTTTAACTTTAACTTCAAATTTAACTTTAACTTTAACTTTAACTTTAACTTTCACTTTAACTTTAACTTTAACTTTAACTTTATTTTTAACTTTAACTTTCGCTTTAACTTTAACATTCACTTTAACTTTAACTGTAAATTTATCTTTAACTTTAACTTTAACATTAACTATAACTTTAGTTTTACTTTAACTTTAACCTTAACTTTAAATTTAACTTTAAATTTAACTTTAACTTTAACTTTAAACTTTAACTTAAACTTTAACCTTAACCCTAACTTTAACTTTAGCTTTAACTTTAACTTTAACTTTAACTTTCACTTTAACTTTAACTTTATTTTTAACTTTAACTTTCGCTTTAACTTTAACATTCACTTTAACTTTAACTTTAAATTTATCTTTAACTTTAACTTTAACTTTAACTTTAACCTTAACTTTAAATTTAACTTTAACTTTAAACTTTAACTTAAACTTCAACTTTAACTTTAACCTTAACCCTAACTTTAATTTTAGCTTTAACTTTAACTTTAACTTTAAATTTAACTTTAACTTAAATTTTAACTTTAACTTTAACTTTAACTTTAACTTTAACTTTAACTTTAACTTTAACTTTAGCTTTAACTTTAACTTTAACTTTAACTTTAGCTTTAACTTTAACTTTAAACTTTAAACTTTAACTTTAACTTTAACTTTAACCTTATCTTTAACTTTAACTTTAACTCTAACTTTAACTTTAACTTTAACTTTAACTTTAACTTTAACCTTAAACCTAACTTTAACCTTAACTTTAGCTTTAAATTTAACTTTAACTTTAACTTCAACTTTAACTTTAACTTTAACTTTAACTTTAACTTTAACTTTAACTTAAACTTAAACTTAAACTTTAACTTTAACTTTAACTTTAGCTTTAACTTTAACTTTAAACTTTAAACTTTAACTTTAACTTCAACTTTAACTTTAACCTTATCTTTAACTTTAACTTTAACTCTAACTTTAACTTTAACTTTAACTTTAACTTTAACTTTAACTTTAACTTTAACCTTAAACCTAACTTTAACTTTAACTTTAGCTTTAAATTTAACTTTAACTTCAACTTCAACTTTAACTTTAACTTTAACTTTAACCTTAACCCTAACTTTAACTTTAAATTAAACTTTAACTTTAACTTTAACCCTAACTTTAACTTTAACTTTCACTTTAACTTTATTTCTAACTTTAACTTTCGCTTTAACTTTAACATTCACTTTAACTTTAACTTTAATTTTAACTTTAACTTTAACTTTAACTTTAACTTTAACCCTAACTTTAACTTTAACTTTCACTTTAACTTTAACTTTATTTATAACTTTAACTTTAACATTCACTTTAACTTTAACTTTAACTTCAACTTTAACTTCAACTTTAACTTTAACTTTAACTTTAACCCTAACTTTAACTTTAACTTTAACTTTCACTTTAGCTTTAACTTTATTTTTAACTTTAACTTTCGCTTTAACTTTAACAATCACTTTAACTTTAACTTTAACTTTAACTTTAACTTTAACTTTAACTTTAAATTTAACTTTAACTTTAACTTAAAGTTTAACTTTAAACTTTAACTTAAATTTTAACTTTAACTTTAACTTTAACTTAAAGTTTAACTTTAAACTTTAACTTAAATTTTAACTTTAACTTTAACTTTAACCTTAAGCTTAACTTTAACTTTAACTTTAACTTTAACTTTAACTTTAACTTTAACTTTAACTTTAACTTTAACTTTAACTTTAACTTTAACTTTAACTTTAACTTTAACTTTAACTTTAACTTAAACTTAAACTTAAGCTTAAACTTAAACTTTAACTTTAACTTTAACTTTAACTTTAATTTTAACTTTAACTTTAACTTTAACTTTAAACTTTAAACTTTAAACTTTAAACTTTAGCTTTAACTTTAACTTTAACCTTAACTTTAAATTTAACTTTAACTTTAAATTTAACTTTAACTTTAACTTTAACTTTAAACTTTAACTTAAACTTCAAATTTAACTTTAACCTTAGCCCTAACTTTAACTTTAGCTTTAACTTTAACTTTAACTTTATTTTTAACTTTAACTTTCGCTTTAACTTTAACATTCACTTTAACTTTAACTTTAACTTTAACTTTAACTTTAACTTTAACTTTAACTTTAACTTTAACTTTAACTTTAACTTTAACTTTAACTTTAACTTTAACTTTAACTTTAACTTTAACTTTAACTTTAACTTTAACTTTAACTTTAACTTTAACTTTAACTTTAACTTTAACTTTAACTTTAACTTTAACTTTAACTTTAACTTTAACTTTAACTTTAACTTAAACTTAAACTTAAACTTTAACTTTAAATTTAATTTTAACTTTAACTTTAACTCGAACTTTAACTTTAACTTTAACTTGAATCTTAACCCTAACTTTAACTTTAACTTTAGCTTTAAATTTAACTTTAACTTTTACTTTAACTTTAACTTTAACTTTAACTTCAACTTTAACTTTAACCTTAACCTTACTTTAACTTTAACTTTAACTTAAATTTTAACCCTAACTTTTACTTTAACTTTCACTTTAACTTTATTTTTAACTTTAACTTTCGCTTTAAATTTAACATTCACTTTAACTTTAACTTTAATTTTAACTTTAACTTTAACTTTAACCCTAACTTTAACTTTAACTTTCACTTTAACTTTATTTTTAACTTTAACTTTCGCTTTAACTTTAACTTTAACTTTAAATTTAACTTTAACTTTAACTTTAACTTCAACTTTAACTTTAACTTTAACCTTAACCCTAACTTTAACTTTAATTCTAACTTTAGCTTTAACTTTAACCCTAAATTTAAATTTAACTTTAACTTTCATTTTAACTTTAACTTTAACTTTAACTTTAACTTTAACTTTATTTTTAACTTTAACTTTCGCTTTAACTTTAACAATCACTTTAACTTTAACTTTAAATTTAACTTTAACTTTAACTTTAATTTTAACTTTAACTTTAACTTAAAGTTTAACTTTAAACTTTAACTTAAATTTCAACTTTAACTTTAACCTTAAGCCTAACTTTAACTTTAACTTTAACTTTAAACTTTAACTTAAACTTCAACTTTAACTTTAACTTTATCCTTAACCCTAACTTTAACTTTAACTTTAACTTTAACCCTAACTTTAACTTTAACTTTAACTTTCACTTTCACTTTAACTTTAACTTTATTTTTAACTTTAACTTTCGCTTTAACTTTAACATTCACTTTAACTTTAACTTTAAATTTAACTTTAACTTTAACTTTAACTTAAACTTAAACTTAAACTTAAACTTTAACTTTAAATTTAACTTTAACTTTAACTTTAATTTTAACTTTAACTTTAAACTTTAAACTTTAGCTTTAACTTTAACTTTAACCTTAACTTTAAACTCTAACTTTAAATTTAACTTTAACTTTAACTTTAAACTTTAACATAAACTTCAACTTTAACTTTAACCTTAGCCCTAACTTTAACTTTAGCTTTAACTTTAACTTTATTTTTAACTTTAACTTTCGCTTTAACTTTAACATTCACTTTAACTTTAACTTTAAATTTAACTTTAACTTTAAATTTACCTTTAACTTTAACTTTAAACTTTAACTTTAAATTTAACTTTAACTTTAAACTTTAACTTAAACTTCAACTTTAACTTTAACCTTAACCCTAACTTTAATTTTAGCTTTAACTTTAACTTTAAACTTTAACTTTAAATTTAACTTTAACTTTATCTTTAACTTTAACTTTAACTTTAACTTTAAACTTTAACTTAAACTTCAACTTTAACTTTAACCTTAACCCTAACTTTAATTTTAGCTTTAACTTTAACTTTAATTTTAACTTTAACTTTAACTTTAACTTGAACTTGAACTTTAACTTTAACTTTAACTTTAACTTTAACTTTAACTTTAACTTTAACTTTAACTTTAACTTTAACTTTAACTTTAACTTTCACTTTAACTTTAACTTTAACTTTATTTTTAACTTTAACTTTCGCTTTAACTTTAAATTAACTTTAACTTTAACTTTAACTTTAAATTTATCTTTAACTTTAACTTTAACTTTAAATTTAACTTTAACTTTAACTTTAACTTTAACTTTAACTTTAACTTTAACTTTAACTTTAAATTAACTTTAACTTTAACTTTAACTTTAACTTTAACTTTAATTTTAACTTTAACTTTAACTTTAACTTTAACTTTAACTTTAACTTTAACTTTAACTTTAACTTAAACTTAAACTTTAACTTTAACTTTCACTTTAACTTTATTTTTAACTTTAACTTTCGCTTTAACTTTAACATTCACTTTAACTTTAACTTTAAATTTAACTTTAACTTTAACTTTAACTTTAACTTTAACTTAAACTTAAACTTAAACTTAAACTTAAACTTTAACTTTAAATTTAACTTTAACTTTAACTTTAACTTTAACTTTAACATTAACTTTAATTTTAACTTTAACTTTAACTTTAAACTTTAAACTTTAAACTTTAGCTTTAACTTTAACTTTAACCTTAACTTTAAATTTAGCTTTAACTTTAAATTTAACTTTAACTTTAACTTTAAACTTTAACATAAACTTCAACTTTAAATTTAACCTTAGCCCTAACTTTAACTTTAGCTTTAACTTTAACTTTAATTTTATTTTTAACTTTAACTTTCGCTTTAACTTTAACATTCACTTTAACTTTAAATTTAACTTTAACTTTAAATTTACCTTTAACTTTAACTTTAAACTTTAACTTTAAATTTAACTTTAACTTTATCTTTAACTTTAACTTTAACTTTAACTTTAAACTTTAACTTAAACTTCAACTTTAACTTTAACCTTAACACTAACTTTAATTTTAGCTTTAACTTTAACTTTAAACTTTAACTTTAAATTTAACTTTAACTTTATCTTTAACTTTAACTTTAAACTTTAACTTAAACTTCAACTTTAACTTTAACCTTAACCCTAACTTTAATTTTAGTTTTAACTTTAACTTTAATTTTAACTTTAACTTTAACTTTAACTTTCACTTTAACTTTAACTTTATTTTTAACTTTAACTTTCGCTTTAACTTTAACATTCACTTTAACTTTAACTTTAACTTTAAATTTAACTTTAACTTTAATTTTAACTTTAACTTTAACTTTAACTTAAACTTAAACTTTAACTTTAACTTTCACTTTAACTTTAACTTTAACTCTAACTTTAACTTTAACTTTAACTTTACCTTTAACTTTAACTTTAACCTTAACTTCAACTTTAACTTTAACTTTAACTTTAACTTTAACTTTAACCTTAACCCTAACTTTAACTTTAACTTTAACTTTAACCCTAACTTTAACTTTCACTTTAACTTTAACTTTAACTTTATTTTTAACTTTAACTTTCGCTTTAACTTTAACATTCACTTTAACTTTAACTTCTACTTTAACTTTAACTTTAACCTTAACCCTAACTTTAACTTTAACTTTAACTTTAACCCTAACTCTAACTTTAACTTTCACTTTAACTTTAACTTTATTTTTAACTTTAACTTTCGCTTTAACTTTAACATTCACTTTAACTTTAACTTTGACTTTAACTTTAACTTTAAATTTAACTTTAACTTTAATTTTAACTTTAACTTTAACTTAAAGTTTAACTTTAAACTTTAACTTAAATTTCAACTTTAACTTTAACCTTAAGCCTAACTTTAACTTTAACTTAAAATTAAACTTTAACTTTAACTTTAACTTTAACTTTAACTTTAATTTTAACTTTAACTTTAACTTTAAACTTTAAACTTTAAACTTTAAACTTTAGCTTTAACTTTAACTTTAACCTTAACCTTAAATTTAACTTTAACTTTAAATTTAACTTTAACTTTAAACTTTAACTTAAACTTCAACTTTAACTTTAACCTTAGCCCTAACTTTAACTTTAGCTTTAACTTTAACTTTCACTTTAACTTTAACTTTAACTTTATTTTTAACTTTAACTTTCGCTTTAACTTTAACATTCACTTTAACTTTAACTTTAGCTTTAAATTTAACTTTAACTTTAACTTTAACTTTAACTTTAACTTTAACTTTAACTTTAACTTTAACTTTAACTTTAACTTTAATTTTAACTTTAACTTTAACTTTAACTCTAACTTTAACTTTAACTATAACTTTAACTTTAACTTTAACTTGAATCTTAACCCTAACTTTAACTTTAACTTTAGCTTTAAATTTAACTTTAACTTTTACTTTTACTTTAACTTTAACTTTAACTTTAACTTCAACTTTAACTTTAACTTTAACCTTAACCTTACTTTAACTTTAACTTTAACTTAAACTTTAACCCTAACTTTTACTTTAACTTTCACTTTAACTTTATTTTTAACTTTAACTTTCGCTTTAAATTTAACATTCACTTTAACTTTAACTTTAATTTTAACTTTAACTTTAACTTTAACCCTAACTTTAACTTTAACTTTCACTTTAGCTTTATTTTTAACTTTAACTTTCGCTTTAACTTTAACATTCACTTAAACTTGAACTTTAACTTTAACTTTAAATTTAACTTTAACTTTAACTTTAACTTTAACTTTAACTTCAACTTTAACTTTAACCTTAACCCTAACTTTAACTTTAACTCTAACTTTAGCTTTAACTTTAACCCTAACTTTAACTTTAACTTTAACTTTAACTTTAACTTTAACTTTTTTTTAATAACTTAAATTATTGTTCTGGCCTTGAGCTCGATTCGAACCTTGAACGATTTATCAATATCCCGATAAAAACAAAAACAATTGTTAATAAACCATGAGCACTTGGGAATGTCAAACAAAGTAATTGACAATAAACAAAAATCCAGCATTATCAGTGATTTGCACCAGATGGCGCAACACTGAATAAATATAGTTGGTAAAAAGGAATAGAAGTAGGAAATTTGCCAGTCAAACAAACCACCGCTGTATAGCTAAATGGTTAGCGCAGCATGCCTAAAGCGTACTGATGATGAAGGCTTAGCACCCTTCGAAATGGATCTATCTGCGCAGCTATGGCAGGTTGTCTGAAAAATTTTCTACTTACTATTCCAAAAACAAAATACAATTTTTCAAATTTAGAAAAATTAAAAAATAACAATAATTATCATTAGAAAAAAATTATTGTTCTGGCCTTGAGCTCGATTCGAACCTTGAATGATTTATCAATAGGCCGATAAAAACAAAAACAATTGTTAATAAACCATGAGCACTTGGGAATGTCAAACAAAGTAATTGACAATAAACAAAAATCCAGCATTATCAGTGATTTGCACCAGATGGCGCAACACTGAATAAATATAGTTGGTAAAAAGGAATAGAAGTAGGAAATTTGCCAGTCAAACAAACCACCGCTGTATAGCTAAATGGTTAGCGCAGCATGCCTAAAGCGTACTGATGATGAAGGCTTAGCACCCTTCGAAATGGATCTATCTGCGCAGCTATGGCAGGTTGTCTGAAAAATTTTCTACTTACTAATCCAAAAACAAAATACAATTTTTCAAATTTAACTTTATTTTTAACTTTAACTTTCGCTTTAACTTTAACATTCACTTTAACTTTAACTTTAACTTCAACTTTAACTTTAACCTTAACCCTAACGTTAACTTTAACTTTAACTTTAACTTTTACCTTAAATCTAACTTTAACTTTAACTTTAACTTTTACCTTAAATCTAACTTTAACTTTAACTTTAACTTTATTTTTAACTTTAACTTTCGCTTTAACTTTAACATTCACTTTAACTTTAACTTTAACTTTATGATCCGGGGTGGGCGTGAGCTTAGCACCTGCTAACAAGCCAACCTAATATAAACGCACGCAAGTCATTTTTTGTCAAAAATGTCTCATGCACATACAACTTGTATGAGAGCAACTCAAATTGAATTTGCTGCGTGAAAACCTAACTCGATTTCCAATTTTTGTTCTGCGTGACATTTAGATTGGCCTTTGCACACATGCTTTACAATGTCGCAACGCATGCTTATTTGGGTTAGGGCAAAAAACGCCGGTTGTTTGCGTGCGCTAAAAAAACACAGTGCGGTTTATTAGGTTGGCTTGTAAGCGACCATATATGTATACGATAAGCGATAGCACAATGGCTACTTCGCGAAAATCAACGACAGCTCTTTTAGTTTGATTTCGATGGTCGTACGGTGAGGAAGTGTCGCACGCGCGCTTAAAACAGAGTACCAAATAGTGCGTGTGACACGCGTTCACCGTTCAAGCATTGAAATCAAACTAAATAAATAATTGATTTTGCTTTCGTGCTCGCTACGCGTTCGTTTTTACTAACACATTCTCAATTTTTTAACCGTGTAAATGTAGTGGTGCCCACCGCTGTTTATGATAGAGATCCAATTTTATGTATTTGGCCTGTTGCTAACACCGAACCTTTACGAACCTTTTCGAACCTTTTCGAGCCTTTTCGGATCTTTTTTGACAAATATCCGTTACGTTTTTTTTTTGATTTAGTCGCCAAGCCCGCGATAAAATCTATGCAATAGCTTAAAAAACAAAAAAAAGGGGAAAAAAATAGTAATGTTTTTTTGGCGAAAGTCGGAATTTGTGACATATGTAGTTAAAGCAAAACAGCATAGGAGAAAAAAAATTTAGATAGAAAATATAATTTGTATGTGCTATTGTAATAAATGTTTTTTTTTTGTTACAAGTTCTTGTCAGCGGGATGCAAAACTATTGGACTTCGGCACGTTTTCATATCTTTTGTTGCGAAGAAGACCAATCGTTGGGTTTGACCAAGAGCCTTACCAACGGTTGCCCGCGACAACAACAAAAACACCCGTATACTAAATCGCATTAGCTTGAGGCCTATCCAGGACCCCGAGGGTTGTGGAGCCCGCTCGTTTAGCGATTTCGCTAAACGCAATTGCGTCCCCACCTCCTCGGGCCCTTTCTGTCGTTGAAGCATTCCGCTCATCCGACCTTTGCCGCTTCCTAGCCCCCAAACCCTGCTGCTCACCCGCATAGTTCGACACCGGTGTGTGGTCGTCGCAAGCTACGACGCTCCTGGCCCACTCCAGCGTCCGGGAATGCTTCTCAGAAATCTGAGCTGCATCCCTTCCGCCATAGCGCTCCAAGATCTTCTCAGCTCGGCGCCGATCACCCAGAGCTTTCCTACGCGGCGTCGATCGCCTACCTTTCCCGGCAGGCTTCGGCCCCAGGGCTCCCGTTGGGAAAGCTCCTCGCGACAGGGCTTCCTTACTAGTACTGGGCTGGTCCGTCGCATTCGCCGGGCCTCTACCTTTCCCTGTCACAGCCCCATATGGGCCTGTATTGGGTGTCGGTTGCGACACCCCTCCACTACCCGAACTACCCGTACCTACGGGGTTTGAAACCAAACCCCTGCGCTGATCCGTCTGGTCAGCTCTTTTGACCCGCCGGAAGCTTTCCCGGCTGCCAGCGACCTGCTACGGAGCGCTATCCGCACCTGTCGCGTCCCTCGCACCATGACGACCTTCGCCGTCACTCCTACCCTCCTTTTTGTTTGGTTTCGTGTCCATTCTAAGAAGTCCCCCCTCAAGGCCGCTATCCGGAGCCGATTGTGTAGTCGATCTTCAACGGTCCCGTGGTTATCTATGCTGCGCAGGGAGGCCACGGGAGAGTTGACGCATTACCTTATGGGTAATGCGTTCAGAGCCAGACCGGACGCAAAGCGGGAAAATCTTCAACCGCACCTACACCGCCAACTTAACGGCGACGGAGCCGGAACGTACCTTGAGGCCCGCCACGGTTTTAACGGGACGTGGGCAGGTGCAGCATTAGCCTACCAGCCGTTTCGATAGGGTTTCACCCCGACCTACTAAGGTGGCAGAATATCGCACCTACCAGCCCAAAGTCATCAATTCCTAAACATAGTCAAAATCAAAGTCCCTAACAATCCAGTTCGTCACCGTTGAGTACCGATCTTGACCCTTAACAGGGTCCTGCTTCCCCTAAACTCGGCACAATGACTCAGGGTTGCGGGTTTTATCGAGTTGTCCTTTCTAGATGCGCCATTATCAGTAGAAGCAGCGGCACCTCGTGCAGGACGTGATAACCAATCACGTGTGACAATTCGTCACTATGGCCGGTCTAAGACTGATACCAGTCCCTGATCCAGAGCCTGGAACCACGTATGATACCCAAGCCAAGTATATTAACCTCAATATGGCCTTATCGCAACGTGAAATAAAGCCATTGTGGCCTTATTGCCTATAGTGTTAATGCAACAAACCATTCATAACCACCCTATGATATGCAATATCGATTGACTTGCTTTTTTGATTTTAAATACACATCTATTAATCTATCTAGGGTTTTGAGTAGAAAATGTGCCAAACTAATAGGCCTGTAGTCGTTCGGGTACAAATGACTGGTTCCCGCTTTCGGTATGAAGACTACTCGACCTGTTTTCCAAGATTGTGGGACGTGGTTCAGTTTTATGCAACCATCAAAGATTATTCTTAGCCATTCTGTAACCCGCCGCTTGCAGTATAGCAGGGAATATCCCATCTGCGCCGGCGATTTGAACATAGCAATCCTTTTTATTGCCCATTCAATTTTGGTACTTGTCACCAATCCTGGTACCTCTCGCTCCATATTAGGACGGTAGACGTGGTTACACAGCACCCCATCATCTCCTGATGGGAAGTGCGTGTTAAGTAGAGCCTCAGGGGACTTTTCAGTAGTGTGTGACCATTCCCCGTCGTTCTTTTTGATCAGCCCCTGGACTGCATCTCCTTTAGATAGGACTTTCCTTAGACTCGCCGTCTCGCTGGAGCATTCTTTGTTGGCACAGAAATTATTCCATGAAACCCGTTTTGACCTGTTGATCTCACGTTTATAGATCCTCAAGACATCTCTGTATTCGTCCCATCACTTCTCGCTTTCCGCAACTATTTCCAGCTTAAAAATCTTTTTTACCTGCCTTCTAAGAAGACTCAGCTCCTCACGCCACCATGGTGAGTTTGCTTTCCTCTTGAATCTTCTCAGAGGACAAGCTCTCTTGTGCGCAGTTGTCAGCGAGTTTGATAAGAAGTTATTACACTCCCCCAACTCATCTACGGTGGCAACTTCTTTAACTGCCCCAGTCTCCCTGATGCACATTTCTGAAATTTGTACCAGTCCGTTGCCCAAGGATTTCTAAAGGTTTTCACTTTCTCTACCCTCTGATTTTTTCGGAAGCCACTATCGGGTTTATCGGTGGTAATGACTACCGATTTCTTTTGATATCCTATCTAAGTCAACCGAAAAAATCGGTAGTCTCAACCGAAAAAAAATGTTAATCAAATATAATAAAAATTTATTTTGCCGTGCTGTAGTCATTTAGAGAAATGTATTGTAATGAATTTAAGCAAGCTACTTCTTTTGACCGCGACTAATACTACAATAAAAAAAACTCAAAAATGAAATATAATTCTGTGATGTTTCAATACTTAACGAGATATTTACGGTACAATGCTAAAATTTTATATGAGAAACTTCGTAAGGTTGACTTAAAAACTCTATTTAACTATCTTGAAAAAAAAGCGCGTGGCCTACTAAGGCCGCTCAAATCTTTTGAGAATCTTTGTATCGACTTCAAACACGGTTAAAGATGTTGTGATTTTATTTATAACCATCTTTCCTTTTCAAAATAGGTTAAATACCGCGCCCACTTTCTATATAAAAGTGGAAAATACAACTTCGAGATCTATAGTATCTATCGCTTTTTCCATGCATTTGGCGATGAAAGTAGTACATAAATTGCTCATAAAAAGACATTTACACAGCACTTTCAAATATTAATTAGAACGATCGACTTCGCAGTCAGGCGAAACTTCGTCGAATATTATACTAAATAAATATAATATTAAAACAAGTAAGGAAGGCTAAGTTCGGGTGAAACCGAACATTACATACCCAGCTATACACTTGAAATGCTGTTATTGTGTTTTGTGTGCTTAATATTGTTACAAGGCTGCGCAATAATACACATACATATGGTTCTATTCTGAATGCATAGTCATAAATGGGGCGGTGCCACGCCCTTTTTTAAAATTTGAAGTTTTTCCTATTTATTGTTATAAATCCACTTGGGAAATGAAATACCATTGATATAAAGATCTTTTTTGCAAAGATATAGCTTATTCTATTCGTCCACGACCCTTTTAAAAATCATTTATATAAAAGTTTGCGTGGTGCTTAACCGATTTCGTTAATTTTTCTTCAAAGCATTCCTTATAGTAAAGGCAACCTCCCTGCCGAATTTTGTTACGATAGGCTTAACGATTTTTGATTTATGATTAACTAGCGGGACCCCGCTGTGCTTCGCTACACCAATAGAAATATTGGAAAAAGAATAAAATATCATAGAATTTATTTAATCTTTATTTCAATTCTTAATCCAAAACATTTGGATACACTACATTTTTCGTTTTCCCATATGGGATATGAATAAACAAACAATTTGGAATGCCTACTCTGGAACAGGCAACGTATAGCTGTCCGTGCGAAAAGCTAAATTCAATCCGCATGTTCGAAGCGTTTGTCCTTGCGCCTTGTTGACTGACATAGCAAATGACAGGCTCACTGGAAATTGGTGGGATTCGCGGTATAAGCACAATTTCACCTTTCGCTTTGCCGGTCAGTATTGTTGCTTCAATTAAATTCGTCATCAATTTTTTACATTCATTCTTGTTCCATTACACAATTTTGGTGCATTTAAATTCCGTAATAAAATAACTGATGAGCCAACCTTCAAATTAAAACAATGCGGTGGCTTACCAGACGGTTGCAATGAATTCAAAAATTCAACTGGATAATTCACTGCGTCATCTTGATTCATTGCGCTATCCACTGACTTGTATATTGTCACCACACCTGGCATTTTTTTCAGAACGTGATGATTGATTTCATTGACATGTACATTTTTTGGTACCAGTGTTGCGTGTTCTCTCAACTAATCGTGATTCATATAATTTTGAACAATATTTGGAAACACTCTCTCAATCAATTCTTCTTTTGATTGGATAATTGTACAAAAATTGTTTGGCAATGTAATCAAACCATTTGTTTTGTCGATTAGAATTTTTCCTTTTCCGATCTCTAACAATTGCTTCGAGAACTGCTCTGCAGACTGATCATTGTGCAACTGAACACGCATGTTTATGTGGAATGTTAATTTTTTCACGTATCGCCACAAAAGGGAAGACTTCAAACATGCATTGATCTTATCTGCCGGTCTTGATCGTGGAATAACGGGCAATGTTTGTCGAAAGTCACCTGACAATAAAATTAAAGCATCACCAATAAGCTTTCGGCTTCCACGTAAATCTTGCATTGTTCGATTTAATACTTCCAATGATTTTTTGTTTGCCATTGTACACTCATCCCATAGAATGACCGCTGCTTGTTGCAAAACTTTTGCCATCGCTGAATTTTTGGATATGTTACAGGTAGGAGTTTCAACTACCTGTATATTCAATGGCAATTTTAACGCTGAATGAGCTGTTCGTTCTCCATCCAATAAAGTTGCAGCAATTTCAGAAGAAGCGAGTGCCAAAGCATTTTTCGGTTGCGATCGAATGTCTAACAAAAAATACCGTGAACTGTTCTTAAATCCTGAAATGATTTTGGTCCTCGAGCGTGTACCCACAACATTCGCAAATAGAAACATTCAGCATTGTTGGGATGTACCGTATACATCCTTCCCAAGGCATCTGTTTGGAAAATACCTGGATTGCCATCAACTGGTGTACCTTGTTTACGCCGTTGAAATTTTTTCGATGATGTATTCCAGGTGTGATATTGCGGTATATCAACATATATCAAATTTCTGGCAAATGTGTCGATTTCATACAATTGAAAAAAAGCAGTTAAAGTAGGTGCTGGTGGTTGTGCTGCTCTCTGCTGTACATTCTCAGTAGTGAAATAAACTCGTTGACCATTCTCCAGATGAACCGCCGAATGGACAACCACAGGATGTCCTTCGTGCAAAGGAAAAGATATGCCAATCTGCTTCATTACTTATGCTTCATTATGCTTATGTATCGCCCCATTTGATATTGAGTGATTTCATCATTTCTAATTTCACCATCTACTCTAAAAACAGCCATATCCCTTCCTTTATTCACATATTTACAAATGTATTTGATAGACTTTACTGAGTTACAGTACTCAACATTTATTCGAGCCTGAAAAAGTTTTGACAGTATCGGTGAATATGGCACGACCCAACGATTGTCAACTTCGATGTCTTGATTGCGCACTTTTATTATGGCCGTTTTACCATTATTTTCAAATGATCGACGTCTTTGCCTGTTATGGTATCGGAAATTAATTTGAACATTTCCCATCAACCGTACATGGTGAATTCATATTTATTTCACCGCATGGACCGTGAATCATGTTTCTTGTTACCACTTCAAATAATTCTGGATCGATGGTTTGATCTGGTATTTCGGCTGATATGACGCTATCAATCTCGTCCGGTGTTATTTTACGTACCACCCATATTAATATGTGTGCGTGTGGCAAACCTCTTTTTTGCCATTCAATTGAGTACATCCCACATTGTACCTTTCCAAAAACGCTTAATTTCCCAATTAAATCCATCAATGCCTTCAATTTTTGCCGAAATATACGTGCTGTAAAATCGTGTCGATCTTTTGGCGACTGACCGTCGAACAAATTATTTTTTTTATCGTTCCACATCGGATTACACGCAAAAGTGATGGAAAGATCTGGTCGCCGTATTCTCGAATATATGACATATCATCTTGTGCATTTTCGTGCATGTGGCGTGGACTACCAATATAAGAAGCTGGTAATATCGTCAGACGTCCGATATCATTCACATTTGCATTATTCGCTATTGCATCTTGTAAATATATGTACTCTTCAGATCGCAATTTGGCTTGATTGAATCGGATGAAATTTAGACGTTCAGTTTCAATTTTAGCATACATGTCTACAATCTATTGGTGAAAAAGTTTACCACATCTCAGAATGTAATTTTGTTGTTGTGCACGAATTATCAATCGATAAGAATAATAATTCATCGCACTAACTTTCTTTTGAACATCTCGACCTGTAAAAATATGTTCATTCGATTTTAAATTTTAATTTTTATTTAATATCTGATTAATATAATTAGTGTATCATTTACCGGTTCTTGGATCTATCATTGGTATTTTAATGTGATAACCATCATCACCTTTCCAATGTAGAATTGGATATTGTAATGCGTCGTAACTGCGATGAAGCTCCGAAACACACTGTAATTGCTCATTTCAACGATGAAGTACAATATCGCGGGATTTAAACTGATCGCCAACAATTAAAATTGCCACCTCATCATTCGTCGGTACATTAAATCTTCTGGCATGCTCACCAAAAGGCGTTTATCCGCTCTGATTATGATTTTGTGATTATCAGATGGCATACGATCGAGAACGGTTTTGAACAATTTCACCAATTCATTGTTTTGATGAAAAATCATTGGAGATCGCAAATAATCGCACGTTTTGTATGTGAGCCAATTGTGCAACGTTCATCCAACTCACGATTTTCATCTCCAATAAAATGTATTTGCAAAAATTGATGATTAGCTTCAGGAATTGGTAGCAATGCAACCGCTCGATGATAAATCTGACCTTGAATCTGTAATGTAATTTGATGTTGAATCAGAATACTTAAAAACATTGTAGAAACTGTCACTTAGATCCACAGAACAATTAGATATTCCACATGAAGTAATCACCTTAAATGTCGGCACAAAATTGTCTCTTATAATTTTTGTAGCACCAAAAGAAGTCATTTGAAAAGATGAATTGTATTCTTGTATATGACTCATAACGTCGAAAAGCTTTAATCACAACAGACTGCCAATGATTTCGCAACTCGACTCTCACACCTGCTCTCTGAGGGCACAACTAATCCTGAAGGAATACAGGAGCAGTGGGAGCATATCTCCAAAGCACTTCATACTGCCGCCGAGGAAAAAATTGGTTACCGGCGGCCACGAAAAAACAACTGGTATGATGAAGAATGCCGCGTTGCAACCGAAAGAAAAGACGCTGCCTACAGGGCTACGTTAAAAGCGAGCGCGACAAGAGGAGTGTGTGAACGCTATCGTGAGTTGAAAAGGGAAGCGAGGCGCCTCTTCAGGAAGAAAAAAGCAGAAGCAGAAAGGCGTGAGTGCGAGGAGCTTGAGCTGCTAGCCACCAGGAATAACGCCCGAAAATTCTACCAAAAAATACGGCGACAGACGGAAGGTTTTAAGACCGGGGCAAACTCCTGTAAAAATGAAAACGGCGACCTTGTAACTGATGTCCAGAGAGTGCTTAGATTATGGAGGGAACACTTCTCTGCTCTCCTAAATGGAGGCAGCAATTCACCGCGCAGAGATGAAGAACCCGATCCCGCAATCGATGATGATGGAATATATGTCCCCCCGCCCGATTATGACGAAGTTAGAATAGCAATAACCAGATTGAAAAACAACAAGGCCGTGGGCACTGATGGATTGCCTGCGGAGCTATTCAAGTTCGGCGGCGAGGAGTTGGTAAGGCGCATGCAGCAGCTTCTTAGCAAAATATGGGCGGACGAAAGCATGCCCGACGGTTGGAATCTAAGTGTTCTTTGCCCAGTCCACAAGAAGGGGGATACTGCAAAATGCACCAACTATCGTGGAATCAGGCTTCTTAATATCGCATATAAGGTCCTTTCAAGTGTATTGTGCGAAAGATTGAAGCCCACCGTGAACCGGCTGATTGGACCTTATCAGTGCGGCTTCAGACCTGGTAAATCTACCATCGACCAGATATTCACAATGCGCCAAATCTCGGAAAAAACCCGTGAAAAGAGAATCGACACACATCACCTCTTCGTCGACTTTAAAGCCGCCTTCGACAGCACGAAAAGCAGCTGCCTATATGCCGCTATGTCTGAATTTGGTTTCCCCGCAAAACTTATACGGCTGTGCAAAATGACGTTGAGCAACACAATCAGCTCAGTCAGAATTGGGAAGGACCTCTCCGAGCCGTTCGAAACTAAACGAGGTTTCAGAGAGGGTGACCCCCTATCGTGCGATTTCTTTAATTTGATGCTGGAGAAAATTATACTAGCTGCAGAACTTAACCGCACTGGAACAATATACTATAAAAGCGTGCAATTACTGGCATATGCTGATGACATTGATATCATCGGCCTAAACACCCGCGCTGTTAGTTCTGCTTACTCCAAGCTGGAAAAAGAAGCGGTAAAGATGGGTTTGATGGTGAATGAGGACAAAACGAAGTACCTGCTGTCATCGAGCAAAGAGTTAGCGCATATGCGCCTTGGCAACCACGCTACTGTTGGCAGCCATAATTTCGAAATAGTAAAAGACTTCGTTTATTTGGGAACCAGCATCAACACTAGCAACAACATCAGCACTGAAATCCAGCGAAGAATCAATCTTGCCAATAAATGCTACTTTGGACTAGGTAGGCAATTGAAAAGTAAAGTCCTCTCTCGGCGAACGAAAATCATACTCTACAAGTCACTTATCGTACCCGTCCTGCTATATGGGGCAGAAGCATGGACCATGACAACAGCAGATGAAGCGGCTTTGGGAGTGTTCGAGAGAAAAGTTCTTCGAAAGATTTATGGACCTCTACGCGTTGGCGATGGCGAGTACCGAAGAAGATTTAATGTTGAGCTGTACGAGCTATACGCAGACATCAACATAGTCCAGCGAATTAAAACGCAGCGGCTGCGCTGGCTAGGCCATGTTATGCGAATGAAAGATGATGCTCCGGCCAAGAAAGTGTTTCTATCGGAACCCGCCTATGGAAGCAGAGGTAGAGGGCGGCCCCCACTCCGTTGGAAGGACCAGGTGGAAAACGATTTAAACTCCCTTGGTGTGACCAATTGGCGCCGGTTGGCGGAGCGAAGGAGCGACTGGCGCGCCTTGTTGGACGGCCATAACCGTTTAGACGGTTAAGCGCCAATTAAGTAAGTAAGTAAGTAAGTAATATGATTCATAAAAAGCTTCGACATTGGTGATCCTCCAAAAATCAATGAGTGCAATGGATCAGGTGGTGTTTCAAATGCCGGCAATTTCACTTTGCCATTAGCACAACACATGCCAGCCGTTCCACCCAGAAACTTAGCTGCTTCACAATGTGGACATATCGCACTCATTAATCCAATATATCCATGCATACTGTAATCAATTTGTGGATCGTACTTAAAAGCAGCAACTCTTTCACGTCGTATTTCATTTTGTTGTGACAGGTCATCAATACTTTGCGCTCTTCTTGGAACTAACATTCTGTTAGCACTACGCCTATGTCGACCGATATTTTGACGTCTGGGTCGAGGCATTTTCTTCAAGCGAAAGGAAACAAATTCACTAAAACTCCATGTTCAACGCAAGAAATTTAATTTAAGATGATCACATGTGCAAACGAAAAATGCGCGGTCGAAATACACCCACACGTACATGTCCAAAAGACAAAACGAAAATACAAACCGTGCAAAAAATATGACGAAAAACACAATAAAACACGTGCGCACGATTAGATACAGTTGAAATTACTAAATGTATTCTGTAAAATGAACGAAGAAGGAACATTTGAAGAAATAAATTTGAAGAGAAAAACATGATACATCATTGCCACAATTTTCTACTATGTTTTTGTTCAACGATACGACATACTTGCAGAAGGAATTCTCAATGTATTATAAATATTGATATGAATTCAATTGAAAATGAAGAAATACTCAATTATGAATCGAAAACTACATAAATATTGAACACACGTGTTGATTCTCCATAGTTCAAAACAAAAAGACCTAATGTCAATATACACCGAAAGTACGACGTGACAGATATGTTGTGTTGTGGTGTATCTCTTTCCATTGTATCTGAAAAAACCCCATTGCCAAAATGGCAGCCATGTTTATTGTTCATACTCTTGTCTAAGAAAACTCGATAAGATGCGGATGAATCAGTACAACACATCATAAATACATTTCTTCATTACTTTTTTTCAATTTTTTTATTCTGAAGGCATCAGAGTAAAAAAGTTAGTAAGTGTGTAGGAACAACATTTTTCGAGACGCTGGTGAATATATTCGTTGAACTCGAGGGATCCATGAGATAGGTTACCAAACAGTTGTAGCGATATTGATTCAAAAACAGGTGGGCGAATATTTCTAATGTTGACTTAATCCGTATTTCGAAGAAACATTGTATATGTATATCTTATGGCTATCTGATTTGGCAGTCATAAATTTGCAAGTTGAATGGCAACAGTCAACGATTCTGTATATTCCTTTTTCCAATAAGTGATTTCTCGTCGTGAAAGAAGATTAAACACGTTGCGCTGAACCGTTGTTTGTTGGGACAGTTGTGTAATGAAGAGATATTAAAAATTTTCAGTAAGAAAGCGACCATTTGAAAAGAACCAGTTGAAATTTGCGGAATGTCGGGTTTTGATTTCGAGAAATCTAAAATATTGACCGAAATAATGCATCAGCGCTTCGTCGAAAAAAATGCGATGAACTCGATACTCTTGAATTCTTGTTGCCAAAATCCCAGCCAAAAATGAATTTGCTGATGCGGAATGTATGACATCTTCATCAGAATGCAGCCGGTCAGCAATTTCCAAGATTATTTCAACTGTATTCATGGTTGTTTCTGAAGAAAAGCAACGCAATTCTATTACAATGTTATTTCTTTGACACAACAAAATCACACTTAATAAATTAATGGGACAATACTCACCAAATTTAAGCACAGCATATACCGAATTTATTTAAATCCAGTTCATTTATTTATTTTTTTCACAGTTTTCATGAAAAAAAAAAAACAAAACAAAACAAATGACTTCTTTTTTTCGTTTGGTTTTCATTTGAGAAATGCCGAACGTCAAATTAAAATTCTAGAATCGCCAATTCCATTGAATAATCCAAAATGGAGATAATTCCATTTCATGAAATAACGCAAATATGCAAATAAGCACCATCTTTTGGTATGAAACGTAGCCTTAGCTTGGTGTGACATATTTCATGAACTGCTCGACCAAATTCAATCAAATTTTACAGAAACCATCTACATGATAGCCCAAATGCACCGTAGAAATTTGGTTGAATTTGGTGCAGCCGATTTCAAGTTAAAAAGTGACACCAAAAATGTGCACTTATTTTTATATATATAGATAATATTTGTAAAATTGATTTTATCAGAAGTGGGCGGTGCCACGGCTATTTTAAACAATTTTCTCAAATTTTTATCAAGAGTCTCAATATCAGTCCACACGTCAAATTTTAACATTTTAGGTGTATTATTTTCTAAATAATCAGGTTTTTTGTGTTTTCCAAAATGTTATATATGTATATAAAAAGTGGGCGTGGTTATCACCCGATTTCGCTCATTTTCAATACCAATCTATTCTGGGTCCAGATAAGCTCGTGTACCAAATTCGGTGAAGATATCTCAATATTTACTCAAGTTATCGTGTTAACGGATATCTCAATATTTACTCAAGTTATCGTGTTAACGGATAGACGGATGGACGGACGGTTGACGGACATGGCTCAATCAAATTTTTTTTCGATACTGATGATTTTGATACATGGAAGTATATATCTGTCTCGATTCCTTTATAGCTGTACAACCAACCGTTATCAAATCAAAGTTATAATACCCTGTGTACAAGCACAGCTGGGTATAAAAAACATTAGCGTTGGTAGTACTTGTACCAAGGTTAGTTAAAATAACAAAATATTTAAATACGTTTATTCGAAAACTAAATTTTGGTTAAAAGTACTTTATGTTTACAGGACCCTTGTGAGATTCAGTTTCAAAATTTGGATTTCCCCTTATACTATATAGCGTAGTTTCCTCCACCTACCTCCCATGGCCTTAAGCACTCTTTCAAGATACCTTCTTATTTACTTGCCATATTAAGGGACTACATAAAAGATCCTTGGCTCACGTACGAACTAAATCAAGGTGAGAGAAAGGTGAGGATAACAGGCGGAGCAGCTCAGGGATCGGTGTTAGGTTCTGACGTTTGGAATGCTTCGTATGACAGCCTCCTTCGCTTGCAAATGCCTAAGAGCGCTAATTGCAGCCCGCTACTGCGAGCTGGCGCAGCTTAAATTAAACCAAGTAATGCGCAGTGTAAATATATGTATGAGTGACCATTAACTACAGCTTTCGAAAACTAAAACTGAGATCGTGATCCTCGCGAAGATACTACCCACCTTAATCAATACGATGGTTGGGGAGCGGCAAGTACAAACACTCAGCTCCTCGAAATACCTTGGGGTCAGGCTAGATAACAAGCTAATTTTCTCGGAACAATTTCGGGGTACCTAATTCGATTAATGACAAACATAGGCGGGTCAAAGTCATGTATAATGTAAGATGGTTGCTTAGGCCAATAACGTCAGAGTAGCCAAAGAGCTCACGTAGCGTGCTTTCGTATCCGAAGTTATGCTAAGCGCGGTTCCAGGTGCGGAAAATGCGTGGACCATGGGAAGTTAGGTTTTATTGGGAAGCCCATCAAGAGGGAGAGTGTAGCACCGATGCTTAATAACACGGTTAGTGCATAAAACATTTTGTTCTTCCACATAACAAGACAAAAAATAATAATAAGGCAGTTAAACCTCGGTGCTACAATCTGTACACGGCAGCAACATCTCTGCCTACTTCTCTCCGGAGGTGAAGGAGGTGTAGCGGTATGGTTCCCGTAACGATAAGGACTGCATCTACAGAAAGCATGCGGTCGGCTGAGCTGCTTTGTAGGAAAAATTAAAAAGTAGTCGTGCGGTTTGATTGAATCATATTTGTAAACTAGAAAGCCAGAAATCTAAATTTTGTTGCTTCCTTTATTAGATAGAGGGCAGTGGAATACGTGGCTCAAAAAAATACGGAGCCTACATTAGAGAACTATTTTATATGTCATGAAACTTTTCCAAATGAGGAAGATCGTGGACTTTGAATTATTAAGTGTTTTATATGCCTTTTCAAAAATTATTTATATTCCATAACGAACAACAAGGGGACTATGTAATGAATGTAAAGAATATATATTTTATGATACCGAATAAAGCGTTAAAAAATTAAATAAATTTGAAAAAAAAGGCTAGACAAAAATTGAAATTTTTAAAACTAATATATGGGCTGTGACTTAGGTCTATTTCAAAACAGGCCTTTGCCTAAAATACCCAATATTTATATGTGTAAATACTGTCGCGTTATGTCGACAAAACGACCAAATTAAAAAGCAGAAAAATAATAAAATTTATATTTTGTTGTTGATTTTGGTTGAAAGATAAGAAAGTTAGCCTCTGAGTCTAAACAGCTTTTGAATCGGACTTTAACTTAGTTTAAGCGGATAAAGTTGCAGGGTTAAACTCTATTCAACTTAAACTGGTGCTTAAACTCGCACTAAAAACCGGGCCTAAAAGTTGCTGGAGTATGATTATAGTAAGCTAAGTAGTAATATACATATGAACACATTATACATAGATAAGCGTTTACCTGAGCTTGGGTAAATAGCACTCTCCTTTTTCTCCTCTGTGTTAATGGAAATTGCAATGACTTTGATTCAGTAACACTGCACGTTGCAAGGCTTCCCATATTTCCCATATGTCCCATAGTACTAGTAGCCGATCCACCCATTAATCTTGTTACTGTAAATAAAATAAATATAGGTAAACATACAAATCAAGTAATCTCAGGCATCGAATAATAATTTAAAAAACAAAAGCAATTGTTGCATAACTACTAGATATGCTACTTCCATGGTAATTTACGCTATATCGGAAACAAAATTTCACGAGTTAAAACCACATTTTGCTTTATATTTGCTCTCGATTTAATATCCAATTAGATAAGTTTTGTTGAAATGCCCAGTTTTTTCTAACTTAAGTTAATTTATTTTAAAGAAAATAAGGACTTCTCTCGGGCACTCACTTTAAATTTCGTGAAGAGTTTTAGGAGCATCTTGCAAATCCAAAGTTCTTCGAAGTGGCTTCCTTTAATTTATTTAAATTAATCGGACTTTATTGAGAATTGACGTAAGAATGACATAAAAATTGCAAAGCAGATCGGTTTGATTATTATTTATATATATATATATTTTTTTTTAACTTTTCCGATCCGTATAGATAATGCAAATAAAATTAATTATTTCACCTTACAGCTCGACGATTCGCCAAATCTTCTCGGTGTCTCCTAACAATAAAAATACAAAACTAACATTAATGATTTCAAATAATCACAATAAACACAATAAATTAATATGACATTTAATAGCATTTAGTTTACGACATAGCACACCAATTGAGGAAATAAGTATAATATTAACAAAAAGCTTAAAAGATATTAAAAATAAAAATACGGTCACATATTTTTAAACAACTTCTACATTTAAATTTATCAAAAGCGGAAAAGGTGTCCTTAAACAAAGACGTGAATTTATAGTTTGAAACTTTAAGGCCCGGGTTTTCAGTAGTTCTTAAGCTAAGCTTTAACTAAGTTTGATTAAACTCTAGTCAAATTTAAACTGCAGTTAATCTACTGAGCAGTTTTTCAGTCAATATTTAAGGCCGCCTTTGGTGTATGGTTTTTTGTGCGACAACATTGGTTTTTTTATTATCTAGATAGCTGGATTTTGTTTACCCAACACACACGGAAAAAAATTATCCAACGAAATATTTATCTAGTTCCGGAAGTGATATCCAACATCATTATTTAATTATTCTTAAACCAGATAGCTCTCGCGTTGATATCCAACTTCATTCTCCAATTACTAACCAACCTTTGAAAAATTTTGTATAGTTCATAGTTTCAAGTTATTTCCAACGTCATTCATATTTTCCAATTATTCTCCTAATTTCGAGGGATTTTGAGAAACTTACAGTTCTAAAATGAATATTAAACACGTTTCTCCAGGTGATGTCCTACATTGCATATCGGGCTGAGGTGGAGTTGAATAAAATATCCAAGGCACCACCAAAACTAACAGCTGTTTATTGTGAGATATAAACACCTGCTTGATAGCAGTATTGAGGCGTAATTAATAAAAAATAAATTATATAAGCGGCCGCTGTGGTGTGATGGTAGCGTGCTCCGCCTACGACACCGAAGATCCTAGGTTAACGCCCCGGGCAAAACAACATCAAAATTTTAGAAACAAGGTTTTTCAATTAGTAGAAAATTTCGGAGTCGTCATAATGCAAGTAGGTCCCGTCCCGCCAATTTTTAGGAAAAATTAAAAGGAGGACGACGCAAATTGGAAGAGAAACTCGGCCTAAAATCTCTACGGAGGCTATCGCTCCTCACATTTATTTATTTTTTAAATTATATACATATATTTCATTTTATTTTCGTGAAAATTCTGTGGTATGGAATCTTACATTTGAGTTTAGTTAGAGAATCACAAGTTCTTAATCAGATTTTTTCAACTTAAGTAATAGCATTTTTTGCTTTATAAAAAATTCCCTCCTTTGCTGAGTACGCTATGATTTTCGAGTCGAGCCACTGTTTCCAAACAACTCTTGAGATTTTAGAAGTATGCCTAGTTATCAACATCAGCTCTGATGGTACTCAAGCCTAAATGCTTGTTGAGTATATTCGACGCCATTGCCAACGAGCGCAAATAACTAACAGGTTACCTGGAGTTTAACCCTGTCAATTCGGCCGCTTAAGCTCAGCTTAAACTTCAGTTAAAGCAGACTGAAAAACTGCACAATAAGTTTAAGCGTAGTTTTTTTTTATCTCGGACGTTGTGGCAGCGCACTGCCCCCAAGTCTTTTTTATGGCAAAGAGCGAGTCCGAAACATCAATTATTCTCGAGTGAGAGTTATAATCTTCACACAAACATAGAAAAGGTTCGTGTAGTTTGAAATTGCTTCTGCATAGTTTAAGAATTATAGGTTTATAATGCCTTGATACTCGGCATGGAACATTCAAGTTTACTTCGTTCAAAAGAAATGGGCTTGAAATCGATCCATTTAAAAGTCTAGCCATAAATAGTACATAGCATTTCTCTACGACTTGCAAGGGTAGGAAGATTTATTAGTTTTAATCGATTAGTGTAAGGAGGAAGATTACACGGAGAGTCCCATTGAAGATTTCTCAAGGCGAGAAGTAAAAACTGTTTTCGAATTGATTCTAGTCTATCCACATGAACTTGATAACGCGGGTTCCAAATTATTGATACATATTCTAATATCCGCCTCACCAATGATGTAAAAAGGGTTTTTGTAACGTAAGGATCACTAAACTCTTTTGCCCATCTTTTCACAAATGCTAAAACTCGTCTCGCTTTATTGACTGTGGCATTAATATGAGGGTTGAAACTAAGTTTGCAATTCATTTAAACTCCGAAGTCGACAAAAACATCAACGATTTCCAGAGTTTGGCCATTAATTGTGTAAGAAGCTGGCTGTATGTTCCCACGTGAAAAACACATGGATTTACATTTTTTTATGTTGAGAGGCATAAAATTCGCATTACACCAAGTAACGAAACGATTTAAATCCGCCTGGAGTAGAGAACGTTCTTCAACCGACGCGTATGACTTAAAAAGTTTTACGTCGTCGACATACATTAAAATTTTAGAATATTTTATAGTTGTGGAAACATCGTTTATAAAGATCAAAAACAGAATAGGACCGAGATGGCTGCGCTGAGGCAAACCGGAGGGACCATCGATGGCATTCGAACAAATGTTTTTAAAAATGACTCTTTGAGTTCTACCGCAAAGATAGGAGGAGATCCAGCGAGTTAGGCCAGGTTGAAAACCAAGCAATTCGAGTTTATAAACAAGTAATGAGTGGCGTACTTTGTCGAATGCTTTGCTGAAATCAGTGTATATAACGTCGGTATGATGATTGTTTCTAAACCCATTAAAGACGTGAGTTGTAAATTAAAGCAAATTGGTTGTGGTTGATTTGGCTCTACAAAAGACACGCTGAGAACTATCTATCAATGTAGAAATCAAAAATGTAAGGTGATTAGTAACGATTGCTTCGAAAAGCGATAGCGGAGGGCTTTGCTATTCCACGATAGTTTTCAATAGGCGACTTGCTTCCTTTTTTATGGAGCGGGATAAGAAAAGATTCGTTCTAAGCCGTCGGGAAAATGCCATTTTTTAAAGAGAGGTTAAACAGATCAGTAAGGGGCTGGTAAATGTATTCCGCACATTTTTTAAGAAAACATGTTGGGATCAAATCGGGACCGTATTTGAAGGATTATTTTAGGGTCTTTAGATGTAGTAGAGCATCTTCAGGCAACAAATGTGGGGCATATATTGAGTTACTAGAATGCAGCTCATACGGATAATTTGTAGGTGGTGAATCAACCACAGCAGAGTAATTAGAGTGAAAGAATTGAGCGAAGAAGTTTGCAATCCCTTGATCCTCGCTGGAAATGCTATTTCTAAACTTCATGGCAGAAGCAAACCCGTTAGTTCTGTGTTTAGAATTTAAAAATCATAACAAGACTTCGGGTGGCAAACAATGTTTCTTTAAATTTTACATATGTAAGCTTTATAACACTTTTTATTAAGTTCAAAATACTTATGACGGAAAATAGCGTACTGTGCATAATCAGAATGTACACCGGTTCTCTTATATAATTTGAATAAACGTGATTTCTTTTTTTTAAAGCTTTTAAATATTTAGTGAACCAATGCACGAGCATGTGCGTTTGGGCACATGTTTTTTAAATAAAGTATAAATGGTTTTTATTAAAGTGTAGAACGTTTTTCTCTACATCCTCTTTATATCGATGCCACGTTATCTCAGAAAGCTCTTTATTTAAATTGTTGAAATTAGTTTTGGAAAAATCAAAGCATCTGGTAGAGACACGTGTTTTGATAGTGCAGCCGAATTCGTTGCTTATGATTTCGTAAGTTATCTCAAGAGAAAGATGGTAAACGTCTTCTGGCAAAACAAGAGGTTCACACCGATTTATAGAGAATTTAGATATGTCGTCAACAAATGCCAAGTCTAAGAATTTTCCATACTTATTCGGAAAGAAGTTGATCTGATTAAGGCAAAGACCAGTAATTCCATCCAAAAAGTCATTGTTATGCATCATGGATGATACGGGGACAATATTGTGATCAACGGTATTCCAAGATATATGTAGCAGGTTAAAGTCGCCTAAAACAATCATTGAGTCCACGGGCTTTATCATCGAATTGACTGATTGTAACAGTGAAATATGGTGCATATACACTGATAGATCAGAAGACGGTGGAATATAGCAAACGGCTATGTAAATATGACCCCGGCCTAGTGAGATTCGGATGCATTTAAACTCGATGGAATCAACTTCGGCTAAATTGACATCTTCAGATGGAATTGAAGAATGTACAGCTAGCAAGACACCACCTCCGGTCCTATTGAAGCGATCATTTCTATAGGTCTGATACTCACAGCAAAAAATTTCGGAATTTAAAACATTGGGTTTCAGCCATGTTTCGGTAAAAGCAATAATATTATAGTTACAGTGAATGGTTTTCAAATATAAGTCAGTTAATTTAGTATTTAAGCCTCTAACGTCTTGATAGTAAATGCTTAAGCAAGAAGTTAAATTAAGTTTTTTGGATCGGAACTTTGAGGAAGAATTTTTGCTACATTTTGAGTAATCTCAATTATGCACAAATTCGCGAACAAAAGGCCCTGGCGGCCAAAATGCGCTGTCCAAAAGTTCATCAAAATCTTTTGAGTAGACATCAATTCTAAATGAAGAAATATTTCTTTCGTAATTAAATTTAAATTTTCTTAAAGTCATGCCGCCAGCCTTGATTTTCGAAGTGAAATAAGACTTGATATCCTCAACGGAAGTCTCTTTGTCCAAGCGAGATACAAAAATCGATTTTTTGAGCGGGACTACAACCAGTTTCTTAGTCGGTGCTTCTGAATAAGAAGTCACAGATTGAGAAGTTACAGTTTCAGAAGTTACAGTTTGAGAATCTAAGGTTTTTTCCGCGGCCTTAGAAAATTGAGTTGAACTTGTACTGAAAAACCGGGCCTAACAATAGCTATTGTAAACGGCTTATTATAAATACTATAAAGATAGAGCGCAATTACCGAGCCTAGGTGCAGAATTACTTAAAGTGTATCAGGATTGAAAACTTCGCAGCAATGAAAATATTAAACGTCTATAAAGAACGCACTAACCCTATAATTCTTTTCTAAAATACTGTTTACAATAGCTAATGCGTTTTGATCCATTTACACAAAGGAAGTGTTTCAAAACTTTATATTTTTTTACGTTCCCCTTTTGTAGCATTGTTTCAATGGTTGTAGCTCAATTGCCTGCCTATTAAAAATTGGTCGCCGGACTCCCCCTCAGTTCGATTTTTTAAATACATAGAGCCGTGCGCCCCGTAGATAAACTTTCTGTAATATGTTTTTCACTCCTTCGACGCATAGAATACATGTGCCCATAGTATTACCACAAATTGTTTCACGACCAAACAAACAAATTCGTGTCGTACAGACGTATTTTAGCTCGCTCTATGAATTTTATTTGTTTGTTTTTTTCTGCCAATATTGGCGGAATGGACCCCCACTGCGTAATGTATGTCAAGTGCTTCGGTCGTAATGAGTCCTTAACTGTGTCGTGCGGTGGCTTTTGCAAAACATGCTACCATCGTCCTTGCTGTGGTGAAGGCAATTTGTATGAATACGATGTAGGTTTGCTAATGAAAAAACCGACATCTCAGTTACCTATGCACAGAATGCATAAATTCCTACGATAAGCTTTGTAAGGCATATGACACAGTCTTAGCTTCACACAAAGTGGAATCCTCATTGTGCGCTATAGATGTAAAATTCAAGCTTTCGTTTGAAAATATTGCTGAAATAAAAATGATTTTAACACCCATCCAACTCCAACAAAATTGACGAGAATTCTACGAATGCGATGACTGCTGCTATCAGTCAACCAAAGATTGATCGAAGAGTAAGGATGTTGCAGGGATGAAAAATAGTGTGAAGCAAGCTTCACAAAACCTCTAGTAGGTCACATTCACCACTTACCACAGCGGAATTTGTTAGCTACCACTGTCTGTATTTGTTATTTAATAATTATGTGTACACTTTTTATTCAGCTAATTTGTTCAGAATTTTTACTTTTACTCTCTAAAACTCCAATCAGTGTATATCTGTGCTTAAATTATGTTAAAAATTGTGTTAAAGTTTTTGGTGTGGTAGAAGTGACCTACTAGAATTTTGTTATGCCCCGCTGCTTCCCACCGAAGTTTGCGCCTGTAACATATTTACTCTTCGATCAATCTTTGAGTCAAATAAAAAGTGTTGTCAGCTCTGTCAATGCTACGAAAACATTGAGCAGTGATATAAATAGTTGTGCGCTCAAACCATTTGCTTTGTCTATCTCTCCTACTTTTGTTCAGCTAGTTCAGTAGTGTATGCAATGCCATTACTTGTTCGATTACCTGTTTTCGCAATTTCATCTACATTGCCTAGAACTACAATCGCTGAAAATGCAATCTTCCAAACCGCAGCTAATGCTGCTAACGCCAACGCTGCTAGCTCTTATGCTGCTGTTATTGCTAACAGTGGAATACTACAGTCAAAGCCAGTGCTGCCGCATTATGCACCCTGCTCCTTTCACTGCCGCTTTTGTCATTTCTGCTGTTACGAGCAGTGATGGGAACACTGAGCCCGAGACTGTTGCTAAAAAGGAGTGGGTTTACATTTCCTCCCTTAAACCTACTGTATCCGAGAGAAATGTCATAGATTTTGTCTCGAAGCATGCTGGTATCGACCGCAAACATCTTTTTTGTCATAAGTTAGTGAAAAATGTTGTTCCGCTGGACGGCCTGGAGACCATAAATTTCAAGCTCGGAGTCACTACGGCTCTTTGACAGTATTTTAAATCCTAACGTTGGCCAGCTGACGTCGATGCTCGGCCCTTTCGGCAATGTGAAAGCCATTGTTTACTATATAGTTTGGCGGCTTAAATTGAGGTTGTGCAGGGAATTGAGTGGAGGGCAGTCGAATATAGTGCCTCAGTCTTTGAATTACTGCATCGCGACTCACTAATCAATCAGTTCTGTGTCCAATTATTTGGTTATCGTGCTACACATTCTTCTTCTTTTAATACATACCGCCACCAAACTATTCTCATAGCTTATATAGTGCTCACATTGAAAAAATTCTTAACTTTTGAGAAAATAATAACGGTGTTAACTTTTGTATTCTTGGCGATTATAATATGCCGGATATCACATGGCTGAACCTACAGAATAATGGCATTATAAAGGCCAAAATACATTCGACTTTTGCGTCGTTTTGGCGCTTACTTTGTGTAAACAGCATACCTTGAACACACACGTACTGAAGGGTGTGTTCTCACCGGCAACGGAACGGGTAGGCTAAAGTAGCGAACGAGAAATTCAAAACATTTTGCGTTGGCACTTCATTTCGATTTAGCCTTTGGATTTTATTAAATTTTCAATAATATCTTCTACTTCGAATAAAGAAATTTGTTATTTACTTTTTGTATGACAAAAAATCGTTTTGCGTTTGATGTGACAGGAATACTTACAAAGACCGTTCTTTAAAAATGACGCCAGCGCCAAATCAACGCAAAAGTCAAATGTGTTTGGGCCCTAACTTCTACAAACGTTACGTGCTCATATGAAATTAATCTCATTGATAGTCTTTTAAGTTGTGATCTTATCAAAACCAATAATTTTTTTAACACCCTTTCTATGATGCTTGATCTTGTGTTTATGGACAAACATTTATTATTTGAATTTTCTGAGAGTACTCTCCCGTTATGCGCGTCCGATAAGCATCATGTTCCGCTTTGCTATCTTTCTACAAAACTTTGACGCTATTTCTGCTTCCACTCTCGCGGACAACATTTCTTTTAACTTCCTGCTTACTAATTTTGAGGAGCGTAATAATGATTTTCTCGATGTAAAATGGGGAAATCTGCTTTATTCTCAAGACGTCCGTGCTTGATTCGATACCTACCTGTCTAAGTTGATTGAGATTTTTAGTATCAAGGTGCCTCTCTTTTCTGCAAGACTACATAAGCTGCCTATAACAAAGTTCTAAAAAAACCCAAAAACTAAGCGTCATAAGTTGTAAAGGCCAAATACTGCGAATACATTCCTTAAAAATCATTATACAAGTAGTGTGCAACAATTTAACGTCTTCGATAAATTTCTGTATATGAGTAGGCTTGAAACTGAACAAAAAGAAAATCATAAGACATTTTTGAATTTTATTCGCTGCAAACGTTTTCTTCTTATACATATTCCATTTGCATGCATTTTTATGCCAAGAGTGCTCAGTCTCTGTTGAACTCTTCGCTGACTTCTTCAAATCTAATGTTGAAGATGTTTCTGTTGTCCCGAATCTGCTCTCGGCTGTTCCTGACCATGTCAAATTAACGCTAAAGCTTTCGCTAAAATGCAATAGTGACAGTGTATGCGCGTTTGTTGTAGACCATTGCGGCGTATCCTTATGTGCTCCTCAATGCTACATCTTTAAGTCGTCTCTATCATCGGTCATTTTTATTGATAGATGGAAATGTGCTTCGATAACTCCGATTTTCAAAAACAGGAACAAATATGATGTTTCAAAATATAAAAAAAAATACGGAACTTACTGTTTGTTCGAAACTTTTCGAAAAAGCATTAAAACAGAATCTATCTATTATAGTCAAGTTCATTGTTGAACCCCATTAATATGGTTTTATTGCCGGACGCTCTACTATTACTAACATGGCATCTTTCTAGGATTTCTGTAACTCCGCATTCAAAGATGGATATCAAGTTGATGCTTTATACACGGACTTCTTGATAGCCTTCTACAAAGCCTCTCACCAGATCATAAGCTTGAGTGTTTTGGCTTCCATTCTGTGTTTAATACTGGTTGGAGTCCTACCGAAGAATAACCTCTTGTGTGTAAAAATCGAAAATTTTAAGCCCTGCCCATTTTCACAATAGAGTACCACGAGCAGTGCCACAAGGCAGTATTCTTGGCCCCTCCTGTTTCTTAAATTACATCGGTTCCTGCTTCAAATACTCCAGTCAAACTTTTCCGTAGAATTAATGCCCCATCAGATTTCTGCCTTCTGCAAAATTACCTTAATAATCTGGATGAATGGTGTCGCACCAATAATATTTTTCTAAATATTAAAAAATGCTCTAATATGTGTTTCTCGAAATCCTTTCCTATTCCTCATCGTATACTCTTTCAGACGGTCAGTTGGCATCAGCTATCGAATGTATTGATCTAGGCGTTGTCTTCGACTTTAATTTTAAATTCACCAAGCATACATATATGTTACGCGCAGATATGCAAGGGACATTAAGGATCCGTATAACAGATAAGCTCTATATGTATATGTCTTTGGTACGCTCTAAACTAGAATATCTCAAATACATATTTAATAATAATAAAATTATAATACATTAGTAAAACTAGTATACCTTGCCCCATCGTTGATCGTAAATATGTCAAAATCAATTTTAATTTGCTGAATAAATGCTCGCAGCTGGAATTGATACTGAGATAGTCAAGAGTATTTGAGGTGCCACTCGCAAGTTTGGAAATAATTCTTCTCCATACGAAATTATAAAAGTAAATAATTCTAACGGAGTTTAAGGCTCAATTTCTTTTATACTGCGAAATAATATTTTGCAAACATATATTTCGATTAAAAGTTCTGTTCCATCGAAATCTGTATTATAAAATTCACCCTTGTTCTTACAATTTCTTTCTAAGTCGTTATTATCCTTGGTTAACAAATTTCCAACGCCCAGTGGCTGATCCAGACTGCTTTTTGAGGGGGCGGGGGGCGATTTCAGTCAGTAATTGTTTCTCCCAATAGCTGATGTGTTTTGACAAAAGTTCACATCAAGATACTTTATACGTGAAAATGCAAGACAAAACAACAAGGGAAACGTATAGCAGACCGTTATTTTTTAGGGGTGAATTTATTAGTATTTTTTACATTGTTTAATAATTTCATACACATATTTGGTTTCATTTAGTATTCAAATTAATAATATTACATCCAATTTTTGACATTTTTATCTTCTGCATAGTTCATATTCACACAGTAAATTTAATTCTATGCTTCCCTTTTTTTGCATATCTTTCAATTATATGATCAATATCAATCTCAATATCGAAATGGGTATTTAAAAGTGCAAGACCGGTGAGTCTGTTTTGGGACATTGTGGACCGTAACCACGTTTTCAACCGGCGAAGTGTCGAAAAACTCCTTTCAGCACAAGCATTGCTAGGTGGAAGTGTGGCCAGAATTTTGATAAGAGCATTTATTGATGGAAACGCATATTCAATACAATCATTTAAAACTTTTTCAGCTGATAGTGGAATTGATTTTTTGTGTTGCTTATCAGACCAGCGTTCTGACCACATTTCGTACTCTCTATCTAGATTAATTTTATTTCCTCCAATAAGAGATGCGTATCGTTACCAAGATTTTGGACAACCTCTTTAAACAAATTTTTTTTGCAGTGTATTATATTTGATGATTCGCGATGGGAGTACCAAATTAAGATTAAAAACTTGCAATGTATCTTCAGATAATCTACCTTGTAAATCAAGAATGATATGATCAAGAAGAGGTATATAAATTGCTTTTCGATAATACTCTTCAGCGTCTGATGAAGTGTAATTCGCTCGAAGTATTTGCTTTTTAGCAATTCGTGGGAGGACTATGGTACGTTTCGGAGACTGATTTGGAAAACTGATAACTTTTTTCAGCAACGCAATACAATCCTTTGATTGAAGAACTTTCGATGTTTTCGCAAGCAAGTTAGTAAGACAATGGTTGAAACACGGACACTGTTTAGCATTGGTACATATTTTAAGAAGTTCCTGCACAGCTCTCTTAACTTCTGATATCATTACAGAACATCCATCCGTTTCAATTCCAACGCAATCTTAGAAGGATAGTCCTAAATTATTAAAAATATCGATCACTATGTGTGCCAAGGCTACACCTGTCAATTTTTTTCTCCATTTATAACATATTCTTCTCGGATCGAATCGTGCGCATCAAGGAAAGTTACAAAATCTTCTCTTATATTGCCATAATATAAATACCGCAAACAAAGGCTGAGTTGCTCAGTATGACTACAATCAGTAGTTTCATCGAAAATAATTGCAAAAAATCTAGCTTTTTTAAACCACTCTATCAAAATAGATTGAATTTCATCTTTTCAGTATTGAATAAAATCGTTTTGAGTCGTGTTGCTTATATAAGTAGCTCTTGGATGTATAGAATTTAAAAGTTCTTCAAATTCTTTATTACCTGCAGCGACTAAAAATTTCAAAATAGCCCTAAAATTACCCTCGTTTGTTGCTGATTCAGAAAAGTTAAGTTTACCGTTATCTTAATGCTAAATTATGTCGCCCACCAAGAATAAAAGTTTTTATAATAATCTCCAACAATGTTCTATTTTTCTCAACTTGTTCCATGCGATCAGATGAAAGCAAATTAGTGATTTCCTTTCCTGGATTTTCATAAGTATTTATGAAATCTTGACTAAAAAGGGCTGACTTAGAGTGATATTTGCAATTAGAGTGGTTATTTAATATAACTTCTTTACCGGACAACTTTGCAAACGATGTCACAGGAAATTTGACAAGTTCATTGAGAGGAACATTCGATTTCGAGTCACCAGTATCACTTGCAAATAAGAAATAATATTTACAAAAACGTCTTTTTTTGTTCAGAATACACAAGCCACTCATATTCAGTTAAAAAATGATGTTTAAAGTATCGATTTTCTATTTTTCCTTTTTTACTATGACTCGAAAAAGCGAAGATATAGTTCTTCGGTGGTACCCAAAGATATTTTAGTAAGTTGTACTTCGTGTAATCATCTAATAAATATTTTTTCCCCACAAAATTACCTATGTCGTATGTTTAAGCCGCCTGCATCACAATAATTAGACGGCGGCGCGCGCCATTTTACGCGCAGCCGTGCGTGGCGAAGTGGAAGGCGCCAACACCAACAAACGACCACTGCCATCGTCGTCAACAATAATTGCACGAACCAATCAAGAACTATTAGCCGGCAATCGCGGACGCGTTCTTATATATATTTTTTCTATTTTTAATAGTTAAAGTCAAAAGCTAAAGTTTTAAGAAAATTATCTTCTTTCCATATCGTGGACAATTAGAAGATAACCGTGAAGTTGAAGTTTGTGAAGAGTTGAAACTAATTTGCAGTTATTAGATAAATAAAAACTGAATTTGTATCGTTTTTAAAAACAACTTTAAACCCTTTTATTTAGTGCAGAGTGAAGCGAAGAAAGACCAGGTGAGAGTATTCATGGTCCTTCGCAGCCATCTTTGGCCCGCCCCTAAAATATTTAATTAAAATTTATTGAAAATCGAATCTTCGCTCGTAAATAAATAAAAAGTTAAAACTTCAATATACACATCAACATATCCACATACAAATATTTCAAAAAAAAATCCTCAGTTGGAAAAGTGAAAAAAAAAACAAAAAAAAAATTTCAAAGTGCTTGACAAAAGCAATACAAGATATACACTAATATTTACAAAAAAAAATCGTTTTTTAGTGCACACCCTTTTTAAGGAAAAAAAATTGTCTGAAAATTTTGAAAGAAAAAAAATACAAATTTAAAAAATTCAGCAAAAATCTATATATATATATATATATCCACATATATACATGAATATTGCGGAAATTTTCTTACCGTTGGTTTTACTGCAACCTTTTTGCAACCAAAAATTGGTAGAAAATATTCCGCTATACCAATAGGCAAAATCCGCAAATTACATATATATATGCATATTTCTAGTGGTATTTAACCAACAAAACAAATTGTAGTTTACTTGCCTACTCAAACCCACTGTGCAAAAACAACATCAGCAAATATTTCGTTTTCAGCTGAGTTTACCCCGCTGTTCGCACAGAGCATTGAACTTGGCGATACAGTTGAACTTCCAAATCATTTTTTCTGCTTCGCAGCATATAGAAAAGTATAATATTCATACGTATGTACATACTTACATACATGTACAAATAATTTAAAGTTGCTTTTCCAACATTCCTATTTCTCCACTCTGAGAACATCATACGTGTTTACTCACACGTTCAAGTCGCTCTTCCAGCGACATTCTCCCAGCACGTATAGCTACATTACCAACGAGAGTTGTGTACTGCTGATCAAACTTCTCAACATCTCTCATATTTGCAAGTTGTTCATCTTTCTTTGCTGCACTCTCCCTACAGTGCAATGAAGCGCACACAGCTTCACAAAAGAAACGCGACATTAAAGCGACGAAGAAGCGAATCAAAACAAATTCTTCTGTTTGTAAACACCAACAGAGAAGCTCATCTGATTCACGTGCATACGTTCGCACAACAAACATATATACATACATACATTTGTATATTGCGCACGTACAATTGTACTTATTCTGTCGTACAAAACTAAGTTTATATATTTTCGTCCCTATAGGAACTTTTCAAAAAAGATCCCTGCAAACCTCAAAGTATTATTATTTTCTAATATATACATACCTATATATACCAGTAATTTACAAATACACGTTTATTTCCACACGTATATTTACACGTATATATAAGTGAAAAGTGTTTGTGATTTTTTTTAATTTTATATTTTTTGTTTTTACAAAACATTATACATACTATTAAATTCCGAATTTTGCGGATTAAATCATTTAAGGAACGTCCCGTTGTCCGTGCTTGACTCTATTTTTCAAAAAAAAAAAAAAAAAAACACAAACACAGCCACCAATTTAAATTCCCTTTTTTAAATTTTTGTGGCACGAAGAGTTTTCCATCTTCGAATTTTGCGAACGTTCTCTGAGCGTACAAATATTTTATTCGGTTTTTTTTTGTGAAAACCCAAAAGTTTGCATAAAATGCTTCTCAGTCCCCCAAAAACGTCCGAAACCGGGACAAAACCGAAAGGTAGCCCAAAGGAAGAAACGGCCAAGGAAAGGTCAACATCCCCCCGCCGGAAATCCAAATCAGTTGACCCCTCCGCGCAAAAGTTCATCGCGGAAAGTGACAATCTGATGAGATACTGTGCAAAATTTAACGAAGCACCGATTCAAGATCACACTGAATCGTATCTCATGATAAAGGACAAATCACTAGATGATTATTGGGCACGGCTTCAATCGGTTTACGATCTGGTATTTTCGAAACCAGACGAAAGTTTCCCTGAAGACTTCAAGAGTTCAGTACAAGGCACACAATGTGCCTGCCTTGATACGTATGAAGTGACAAAAGCAAATATTGCCGATCAACTTTCTTTCATCAAAATTATGGCAACGCCGAGTCCACCACCCCGCGTGGAGCAATCCGTAGCTGAGGCAAATATTTACCTCAAAGTCCCAGCATGCGACATGGAGACCTTTTATGGTGGCTATAAAGAATGGCCCGCTTTTCGTGATATGTTCACAGTGGTGTACATTAACCTCCCAAGGCTCTCCCGTGCTCAGAAATTGTACCATCTCCGGTACAAAACGCAAGGCAAAGCCGGCTCCATCGTCAAGCAATATGCGTTGAACGATGATAACTTTGACCTTACCTGGGAAGCTTTACGGTCACGATACGAAAACAAGCGATCCTGGTTGACAACCAGATAAAATCCTTGCTGACTCTTGCCACTATTCCATCCGAAAACAGTGAGCAACTTCAGAGATTGCAAAATACAATCAACAACTGCCTATCCGTCCTTCACTCCCAAGGAGTTACGACAGACAGTTGGGATCCGATTCTGGTGTACATTTGTTCATCAAAGCTCCCCGAAACTACCCTGTCACTTTGGGAACAATCTCTCTCTTCTCGAAGAGATTTACCCTCATGATCACAAATGAACGACTTTCTCACCTCGAGATATGAAGTCGTTGAAAGAGTCAATAGGCTTCAACCAAGCAAGCGAAAACAAGTCGCTCATCAAAATTCTGCGCATATCAGGTCCTTCAACAGGACACAACCCCTTGTGGCAGAATCTAAAAAGGAAACTTGCCAATGTTGCAACTCCCCGCACCTTATTAGATTCTGTCCACGATTCAAGCGAATGTCTTTGCAAAACCGGACACAATTCGTAAAACAAGCTAAGCTGTGTACAAACTGCCTTAGCAGCACTCATATCACCAATGAGTGCACGAGCAACGGTCATTTTCTACACTAACTGCATCACGCGCTGTTGCATGCGAGCCCACAAAGTCCACGTTCCACCCCGCGAACGAACGCACCAAACGTGCAGCACACAACTGCTGAGACAACAATTCCCGTTCGACAAACGCAGATTAGCTCCGATTCTAGCGAGCTACCGCGTTGTTCAAAACACGCACCGGGTCAATAATTGCATGCAGCCAATGATAATCAAATTCTCCTTCCTACTGCTATTATCACAGTCGAACACGAAGGGGAACTATTTCAATTAAGAGCCCTTATCGATAAGGGCTCGGAAAGAACTTTCATTTCCTCGAAAGTTCAAAAACGGTTGAAACTTCCATTCGAACAATCAAAGTTCGAAATCTCTGGAATGGGAGGACAAGTCGTACAAAAGTCCTCCAAATTTTCCCTTTGACACTGGTTGCATCCAAGGCCATGAAAAGGATAAACGCTCATGCCATTGTGTTGGTCGACGACATCCTATCAGGAAGTCACACCATCGATAACGCCTCTGAGTCACTCGTTAAAGTAATTAAAGCCCTAAAATTAGATGGTTTCATACTAAAGAAACTAACGGCTAATCACCCGGCCATATTAGAACAGTTTCCGAAGGAGGATCTACTAGACTCCAACTTCTTGAAATTTGAGAGCATTTCCAATACCAAAAATCTTGGCATGGAAGGCGCTCACGGACAAATTTTCATATACCATTCTGCCGAAACACACCCAAAATGCGGTCACAAAACGACAAATTTTATCTTCTGTTGCAAAACTTTTTGACCCGGCAGAATGGCTGTCACCAGTTATGATCCAGGCCAAGATGCTTCTCCAAGAAAGCTGGCTGGATGGCAGCGATTGGGATGAAAGCGCCAAGCCCGCAACATTATCAAAATGGCAACATTTCGCAGAAAATCTGCCAGCCATTTGTCACATCGAAATCCCTCGATGGGTTAATGTCGTTCCAGGGCAAGACACCCAAATCCATGGGTTCTGTAATGCTTCGGGAAAACGCATATTGCGTAGCGATTTTTATACGCACACATGTGGGCAACCAAATAAAATCTTCTCTTTTGTTTGCGAAAGGCAAAGTTGCCCCCATAAAAACGGTAAGCCTACCCCGCTTAGAGCTATGTGGTGCAGTCCTACTCACAAAACTGGCTTCAGCAGTTCGAAAACAGCTCGACTTACAAGCATGCAACACATTTTTATGGTCAGATTCTGAGATTGTCCTAGCTAGGCTAGAGAAATCTCCATCGACCTGGAAGACTTACATGGCCAACCTTACTTCTCAAATTTGAAAATATCTTCCCAGCGGCACCTGGCGCCATGTATCTAGCCAAGACAACCCTGCTGATCTTGGCACACGTGGTTGCAAGCCGCGTGATTTGATAGGCTCTTCACTTTGGTGGCACGGACCACAATGGCTTTCTTGCCACATTTCGGCATGGCAAAAGCCGAAAGCAGGTAGCGCTTCTCCACCCGAGAAACACAAGGACGAAGCATATCACGCACTCGAGGAAGAGGACGATAGTCTGCAACTTTTCTCCTCATACTCTCGAGCTCTCCGTGTTATTGCGTACGTGTTCCGCTTTGCGAACAATGCCTGCAACACATCCAAATCGGTGGCAACAACACATAATCCCCATCTGACGAGCAAAGAGTTGCAACATGTGAAAACGCGGCTTGTGGCAATGGCACAATCTCGCCATTTCGGGGCGGAAAAGAGCGCCTTACAAAACAATATGCCAATAAGCAAAAATAGTTCCCTTCTGACTCTTGACCCATTTCTGGATGGATACGGGCTCCTGCGTATCGGCGGAAGATTGGAATATTCTACAATGCATACAACGAGAAGCATCCAGTAATCCTTCCTCCGGATTCAAGGTTATGCAAGTTGTATCTGGACTTTTACACCGCCTGCTTCTTCATGCAGAAATACGGTTGATGCTCCAAATGGTGAGGCAAGAGTACTACGTACCAAAACTAAAGCCTCTTATTAAAAAATGCATTTTCCAATGCAAATAGTGCACGCTTTTCAAACAGAAAACGCGCACGCAAATGATGGCAGCGCTACCACCTGATCGCTGCAATTTCTCACTCCCCTTTTCCACAACAGGAGTAGACTTTGCAGGTCCATTCCAAATAAGAGCATCGATTCTGAGGTCGACCACTATCATAAAAGGGTACGTGGCTGTATTCCCCTGTTTTTCCACAAAGGCAGTACATCTCGAGCTATGCTCGGACCTTACCACCGAAGCCTTTCGAGCAGCATTCGCCAGATTCGTTGGCAGACGAGGTTATCCCTCAAAAATGATGAGCGACAATGGTAAAACGTTCATTAGCGCTCAGCGTGCACTCGAACGCGACTTCGTTAAATTTCTTAACGAATGCTCCGCGGACGTTGTGCAGAAATATGCCTTCGAGGGAATAAACTGGCAGTATATTCCACCCAGTGCCCTCATATGGGCGGCTTGTGGGAATACGCAGTAAAAAGTTTTAAAACCCACTTCAAAAAAACAGCTGCATCCCACAAGTTTACATTCGAAGAATTCACGAAGCTGTTGGTGCGTATTGAAACAGTTCTCAATTCGAGGCTCTAACCTCACTATCCCAGGACCCAGCTGACTTCACAGCGCTCACTCCGGGTCACTTCCTTCGAGGTGCACCGCGATTAGCCATTCCTGAGCCAAATGCGGAAGACCTCTCCTGGATAAATCGATGGGAAAAACTCAAATCGCTTCATCACTAATTAGTCGACGCTGGAAAGAGGACTATCTGAAGGACCTTCAGAAGCGCTATTAATGGCAAACGCCACAGCGAAATCTTCAACCAGGCGACCTCGTCGTAATTAAAGAAGATTCGCTCCCACCCACCGAGTGGCGTCTGGGACGAATCGAGAACGTTCGCATCGGCCCCGACAACCATGTTCGGGTTGTAGAGGTTCGCACTCAAAATGAGCTTGTCATGCGCCCCTAGTTAAACTGTGCTTTCTTCCAACGGAGCACTCTTCGAGCACAGCGCTCTAACTTATATACGTTTCCTCTGTATTATTAACTTTCCTCTTACCATCCGCTGTATTCAATTACTTCTCGTTTCTCTATCTGTTCTTTACTTCCAGGACGACACATAATGGCATCCAGGCCGGCATGCCCACTGGCTCCCACGGCAGAGACCGGCAACTGCCTTCAGTGTCGGCTCTGCCACCGCTACGTGCAACAGTGGCTAGGGATCAGTGCTATTGTTTTAATTGTTTAGCCCTCACGCATACAACGGAGAAATGCGATTCTCGGGGGTCGTGCAAAATGTGTGGCCTGATCCACCACACCCTCTTGCATGAGGGACCGCAAGGTCGACGTGGGCAGTACAAAGCCGCAGCACAGAAGAAGGGAAACACCCAACCATCGAGGAAGCCGAAACCCAAGAGAAAGCAACACGGAGAGAGGAACCAACCTGCGCCTGTAGAGCTCAAAAGGCGCGCCCTGCAAACAAATCAGCGGCGAGACCGGCAACTGCCTTCAGTGTCGGCTCTGCCACCGCTACGTGTAACAGTGGCTAGGGCTCAGAGCTATTGTTTTAATTGTTTAGCCCTCACGCATACAACGGGGAAATGCGACTCCCGGGGGTCGTGCAAAATGTGTGGCCTGGCCCACCACACCCTCTTGCACGAGAGACCGCAAGGTCGACGTGGGCAGTACAAAGCCGCAGCACAGAAGAAGGGAAACACCCAACCGTCGAGGAAGCCGAAACCCAAGAGAAAGCAACACGGAGAGAGGGAACCAACCTGCGCCTGTAGATCTCAAAAGGCGCGCCCTGCAAACAAATCAGCGGCGACCCCCAAACATTTAAAGACAGCCAAACGCACGATCGCGCGCACCCGCAAGGCCTACAAACGGCGAAATTCCAGCGGCGCAATGCTGGTCGCGACTTGGATACGACAATCCGCGCCCTGCAGGAACTGCAGAAAGTGCTTACTAGCACCTCCCTGCAGGACGGGCAGGATGTTTAAGTCGCCTGCATCACAATAATTAGACGGCGGCGCGCGCCATCCTCACACGCAGCCATGCGGGGTGAAGTGGAAGGCGCCAACACCAACAAACGACCACTGCCATCGTCGTCAAAAATAATTGCACGAACCAGTCAAGAACTATTAGCCGGCAATCGCGGACGCGCTCTTGTATATATTTTTTCTATTTTTAATAGTTAAAGTCAAAAGCTAAAGTTTTAAGAAAATTATCTTCTTTCCATATCGTGGACAATTTAAAAGATAACCTGTGAAGTTGAATGCAGAGTGTAGCGAAGAAAGACCAGGTGAGAGTACATATCGTATTTTTCAACAATAGGATTTTGTAAAAGTGATATAGGTACATTCGAACTCGATTCAGTATTCATAAATGTTGAATGCAACGTTTTCTCATTATTATTATCAACCAACAATGTATTAGCGTCGCGATGAGTATGAGTTAAGAGTGGAACAGTACTTCCGTTTTCTGCATTTGTATCATCGCAGACCTGTTCTTGTAGTTTTGGCAGCTTGCAAAAATATTCTTTGATGCTCTTAATAGCTCGTCGCTTCTTATTATCTTTTCCATCAGAGTTTCCGTCCTGTAAATATTTATTTCACGTTATTCAAGAATTCTCTTTGATTCACGTAGAAGCAGTGAGCAATATTTGAATGTTATTAAGTTTATCTACTTGAATTTTTTTGATGCTGATTGTATAAAATCGGGTATTTAGGGTTTTTGGATGTCTATGGTGGCACTCCACTTTTAGTCCTTTTTTCATTAAAAGGAAATTGCACGGTTTTTTATTAAAGTTACTTAATTTAATTTTATTAACTTCACTCAAAAAATTCTAATTCAAAATGATGTACATTAGCGGACGGTAGTTGATAAGGAACTGAACTTAAACCTTAAGATGTAAATTTTTCAGCCACCTGCGCAGCTAGGAAGCGGTAACTATTTGTATATAAGTATGTATGTAAATGGAATGTACAAAGCTGAGTGCACGGTAATTACAATAAGCAAAAATTTATAAATCCTTTGTTTACAGGGTGGTTCATTAAGGTAAGTATTTTAACACCTTTGCAAGGTATTCCATTAGGTAAGCATTTTAGCAAAGGGTAGGTATTTTTGAATATATATATATATATATATATGTGTGTGTGTGTAATTCATTGTTTGTGTACATGCGTAGGTATGTAAGTGTGTTTATTAATTAATTATAATTCAATTAAATTGTGGCTCATGTCTCCAACATGGCGGCCGGCCTGCTCCGATGGCGAAAGCAGCAGCTCCTGCATCTCTTCGATAATATTCGCTGCTTTTGGAAAAAGATCACGCAAGCGCTGCTGGGTATCTTTGGGTTTGTGGCGTCTCTCTTTCGGTTTGACGATGACTCGTCGATTGGTCGAATGCTCTTCTTTGGACGAACTTTTCGTTGTTGTTTCCTATGTATAAGTGTGTGATGCGCAAGGCCGCATCGGTGACAACTGTCGCGCTGTGACATGCGAGGTTGCCAGATAATTAATACAGTATTTATCAGCCCGAACATACTCATATCGCTGCTCCGGCGTCATGGCCATTAAGGCGAGGCAATAGAGCAACGAGTGCTTCTGGCAGCAAAATCGGCATGTGCTGTTATTTCCGTGGCGTGACCTGCAAAGAAAATTCAAAAAGAGGTGGGTCAAGTGAGTATGGGTGTAGAGAGTGTGTTGCGATGTGAATCCCTAGAGTTGACAAGGTTTGGAGAGGTATATAGCGTGAGGGTGGAGAATCTATTCTGATAGGGGAAGTACACACACAAGTCGCCATTTATTGCGCAGAAGAAGGTCATCCTTGACGATGACTAGATCACCTTCTCTGACGTTTGTCTGCTGAGATTTCCATTTGGTGCGCTTATGGAATTCTTTGAGATATTCATTTTTCCAACGCGTACTAAACTGATGATGTAGGACTTGCAGTTTCTGCCATTTGTTTGCGAGTGACAGATTTTCAGAGCTGGGTTCAGGTAGGAAGAGTAACGAAGCACCACGGAGAAAATGCCCGGGGGTAAGAGCGAGTAAATCTTTTGGATCGTCTGACATTGGAGAAAGTGGTCCCGAATTAAGAACTGATTCGATCCGCGCGAGTAGAGTCGTATATTCTTCGAATGTGAATTTGTGGTTTCCTGCAACCTTAAGAAAATGAGTTTTAAAACCCTTAATAGCTGCTTCCCACAATCTGCCCATGTGTGGAGCATATGGGGGAATAAATTGCCAGGATAATTCGTGAGTTGAGTATTTTTCATCTATGTCAGGTGCAACTTCTTTGAGAAAAGGCGTGAGCTCCTTCTGAATTGTGCGGCTGGCACCAATGAAGGTTTTGCCATTGCCTGACATAACTTTATGTGGTAGTCCATGACGACTTACAAACCACGAGAATGCTGCTTTAAAAGCGGCTGTCGTCAAATCTGAACAGAGTTCGAGGTGTACTGTTTTTGTCGAAAAGCAGACTAACACGCAGACATATGACTCTGAATACAATGCTTTTCGGGGAATGGAGGTTTTGACTAAGAAAGGCGCAGCAAAGTCGACGCCGGTAGTGTAAAATGGTAGGGTAAAAGTGGTCCTTTCAGGAGGGAGTACGGCCATTATTTGAGACTTGGCCTGTTGCTTATAGATAGTGCAAGGTTTAAAATGGAATATGCACTTCTTCACCTTTTTCTTGAGTCGAGGTACATAGTACTCTTGTTGTATCATGCGGATCATCAGCTGCTTTTCTGCATGCAAAAATTCTGAGTGGATAAAATCAAGGAGTATGGAGCAAAAACGCGAGCTCGCGGGAATAATAATAGGGTAGCGCTCGTTATAGGTAAGAGTGGCGTATGCGAGCCTACCATTGGCGCGCATAATACTGGTTTCATCGAGCCTAGGGTTCAGAGACAAGAGTGGACTTTTCCTACTAATGGTTTTGCCCGATTGAAGGTCCGCAATTTCAGCCGAGTAAAATCTGAGCTAAGTCAACACGATTAGACGAACCTTTGCCTGGTGAACTTCTTCTTGTGTTAGGATAAGTGCTGTTGGGGCATTGCCTTTCTTCGCTCTATTTATAAATCTGTACAGATACGCCACTACTCGAAGGGCTCTGGGATACGAAGAAAAACGGTCCAATAAATCCGGGGCTTCTAAAGTATGGAATGCTAGTGTACGCTTTTGCTCCGGTGGAGTTATGGTTTGGGTCACAATTTTCGGCCAGGACATCGAAAGTTTCAATAACCTCTCCGAGCCCTTCCACCATAGGGGGTAATCGGCTAGATCCTTTGGTGTACATCCACGGGTGCCGAGATCTGCCGGATTTTTTACACCGGGTACATGACGCCAGGTGGCGTTGCCAACGTTTTCCAAAATTTGCGAAGTCCTATTTGCCAAGTAGGTCTTCCATGTGTGAGGGGGGTTTTCCAGCCATGCTAGCACGATAGCGGAATCTGTTCGGTGAGTAATACTGCTCCGCAAAGTTCCAGACGGGGTAGGCTTACGGTTTGCAGAGGAGCGACTTTGCACTGTGCCACTAATAGAAGAGTGTAGAAAGTGCTTTCACTATTCTGCACTCGCAGGTACACGCAGAACGCTTTCTTTGAGGCATCTGAGAATCCGTACATCTGAAAGGGTTTATCAGGGGAGAAATTTATCCATCGGAGAATTTTTATTTCATTTATCGCGGAGAGATTTTCACGAAACGTGTTGCATCTGCTGCAGGCGCCGGGTTTCACTTGTTCATCCTATTCCGTTCCTTCCAACCAGAGTTGCTGCAGTAGAGTCTAGGCTAATATCATTATTGGCGATAGCCATCCTGCCGGGTCAAACAATTTCGCAACCGCCGATAATATTTGACGCTTTGTATTTGAGTTTGCTGCTGTAAGATGGTCATATGAGTAAGAAAAAGAGTCGGTTATCGCGTTCTATTTTATGCCGAGGGTCTTTGTTAAACTGGCGTCGTGGAATTTGAGGAAATCTCCATCTAACAGATCAGATTTTGGGACTAATTTCAGAATATCAGCGTGATTTACCGTAATTTTCTTAAGGGGAAAACTGGCTATTTTTAGCGCTTCGATAACTTGATGCAGAGAGCTTATAGCGGACTGTAAATTATGTTCGCCGGAAAGTAAATCCTCTACGTAAGTTTCTCGTAGTAATATGTCATGGGCGAGGGGGTGGGGGGATATGGTGTCTTGTGCGAGTTGGTGTAGTCTGCGTATGGCGAGATACGGAGCACAGTTGACGCCAAAAGTGACAGTCTTCAATTTAAAATCCTCCATCGGCAGATGTGGGGCCCTCCGAAAAAGGATTCTTTGAGATTCCTCATCTTACGGGTAAACGAGTATTTGGCGGTACATCTTTTCGATATCGCCGTTGAAGGCGTATTTGTAAAAACTCTATTTTTCGGAATAGAGTTCCTCGCAAATCTTGTCTTCTTCTGACAGGGCTTGGGTGCTGGGTAATTCCTCTTGTTGCCAAAACTGCTGCAACAATGTGCTAAGGTTATCGTGGGGGTTTTCGTGAACTTGGGCAGAGAATGCGTTCACTTGCTCTTTAACGGGTCCGCTGAGTATCCACCAAAATATCGTATTTTGGGCTAATAAGGAACCACTCACATTGGTATGTAGTCCCTGGAGTAGTAACTATGGGGTTAGATCGCTGCCTATTACCATGTCGATTTTAGAAGGGCTCAAACATTGAGGGTCGGCTAGTGGCAATGTTAACAATTCCCTTAAATTCACGGTCGTAACTTCAAAACTCGGCAGGAAGTGGGTCAACTTGGGCAGTAAAATCGCATGGGTATTAACTTGTGTTTTCCGATCAGACGAGCAAAGGGTTATTTCGCAAATCTTATTTGAGTTTTCAACTACCGAACCACCAATCCCGGATATTTTATAATGACTATCTTCGGCCTGTAGTTGCAAGAGTGCTTGTATCCAGAGGATACAAAGATTTTTTCGGAGCCTTGGTCTATCAGCGCACGAATTGTGTGGTATTCGCCGTTACCCGCATTGTGACTAAAGCGGTTGGTAAAAGAGTAGTTTCGGAACTACTCGCTAAGTTGGTCGATGTTGTGTTATGTACGCTGGAGTTTTGTGTTGATTGGGTTCGACTGGCATCCATTGAGGTTGATGGTGTGTCTGGGTCTTCAACGTGTGGTGTGGTGTACGCCTTGCTTCTTTGTGGCCGCTGTTCTAAGTTTTGGTTGTAGGATTTTTATTGGAAATGGAGTAGAGAGTGGTGTCGTTGTTGGCAATAAACACACGTGAAATTGCTACGACAATCTTTTTCCAAATGTGAGCAACTAGACAATTTGTGCAATAATTATTGTCTCTCACAAATTTGCTTCGCTCTTGGGTCGATAGATCTCTGAATTTTAACAACTCATCAACGAGTGGTTGGAATTGCAGAGTTTACATGAAAATTGGTGCCTCGAGTCTACATGGAATGCTTGGGTCCTATTCCTAAATGGGTTTTGGGTCGTAGGCGATCTTTGAGTAAACCTAGAGTTAGGATTGCGGGGTTTATTGGGTCTACATGTTCCGAGTCGTTCTACCACTTCTTATCGTATGGTGAGAAATTTGTCCATTTCTGACCAAAGTGGTAGTTCTTTCCTAGGATCTAGAGACTGCTCCCAGAGAGCGAGGGTTTCATCAGGCAGTTTGGAGGAGCACAAATATACTATGATGGAGTCCCAGTTTGCGTTTGAGATATCGTTCGCATTTAGGGTCGAGATGCAGTTGTTAATGGTGGTTTGAATATCTTGAATTCTTTCACTATTTTCCGAAAAAAGTGCTTGCATATTAAATAGAGTCCTTAATTGATTTGAGTGCTCCCCACGCTAGCTCGAAATTTTGGTCATTGAGGAGGTATTTTTAATGACCAGAGCTGCATTGCCTCGGGTTTTTGCTTTCAGGTGATAAAGTTTCTGTGCCTGAGATAATTTAGGGTGGTTTATATAGACGTCAGTAAACATATCTCGGAACGACGGCCAGTCTTCATATCCACCGTAGAAGACCTCGGTGTCGCATGCAGGGACTTTTAGATAGGGTTGATGTTCAGGGAGGGCCTGCACGATTATTTGTTGGGGGTCTGTCGCATTGATTTTAGTAGTCTGACGGGTCGTGATCATCTTACTTATTTTAAGTTTCGTGCTCATCGCCGTGCTGAGCGATGAGTCGTATGCTTGCTCACACGCTGCCTTGGATCTCTCCTCGGTGACGTTGAAGTGTGCCTCTTCATATGCAGCTTCCACCGCGTCTACACGTTTGTTTAGATCATCGAGACATATTTTGAGACTAGTTTCGCAGTGGTCCACCTCCGTCACGTTCCACCATTTCTCGCAGAATTTGTGTAATTTTGTCACTTCGAAGAAGAATTTTTTCTCAAAAGATCCGACTGTGATCTGGACCGGGTGATTACTCCTGGCAGGGGCAGTAGGGTTTTGGGTTTCTCCTGTTTCTCAGTCATATTAAAATTTTAATATAAAATTTGCTGCGATTCTAAGTGTTTATTCCCACTGCAATTTTATCTACTCAGTCCCACTGTGCTATTTTGGGTAGCGGAATTTGTTTCACACAAGTGGTGACGACCGGCTATTGTATTGAAAGTGGGATCTCACTTGGCTTAGCGCTTCTAAGTACCAGTGTGTGTGTTTATGTAAAAAGAGTATCACAGTCGAAAATAGAAAAAGAAGTGGGTGGAGTTATAATTGCTTTTCAGTGAGTGTTGAGTGAAAAAGTTTAGTTTTAAATAATTGGGTATTAGGGTGTGCAATTTTTAGTATGGATTTTTATGTGTCAAAAGGGTTACTAATTTTATTGCGTTTTGAGTTAGGTAAAGTGCAAAAAATGTGGGCGGAGCTTATATATGCCAGTGCATAAATTAAGTTCTTAGTTTTTTTTTGTTGAAAAAATATATGCAAATGCAAATTTCTGAGTAGCAACTAACTTTGCGTGAAAGTGATTTAACGGGAGAGCGTATGTGGTATGGGTAAGTAAAATATACGTTTTTGTGAAATATATTATGGGTATAAGTACAGCTTTTTGAGGGGAACCGCTATGGGCTTTAAACTGTATACATATGTACGAAATACTGGGTTTAGACGAGACTGTACTTGGTTTTTATCCAGAGTCTGATGTTTTGTACCAACCGGTAAAATGTACTGATATTGGGGTGCTTGGAGTTTGCTGTTCTTATCGATATATACGTATAATGATTTGTGCAGGATGTACTCACTTTGGCATTCCGTTTATGTTTTATTACCACCTGTTTTATCGTGATTGCGTTTAATGTTGTTGCTTTTCCTGTGCTGCTGATTTTCCTGTGTTGTTGGATGTTTGCTACAGTGTTTTTGTGAATGTTGTTGTTATTGATCCACTTATGCAGGTATACTACTCGTGGAGACAATAAAAATATTTTAACAAATTTTTTATTTGAAATATGTTGTAAGTATACTTTGGGTTTTGTACGTATATATGCTAAAAAATTTGTCTACTAGGTTGTCCCCTTTTTTATAATAATAATTTTTTTCTTTTTAGGTAAATCCTTTTTTTTTTAATTTTCAATATAAATTTCTTTTATTTCTGTTTCTTAGCACTTGTATCACTTTCCGCACTTTGAATTTGATTCTTTTCTTTTCAGCACCTTGCTTTCCAAAATGTTGCGTTCTTCGGGTAATTTTTCGCAATTTTAATTAACTTTAATCATGTTTTATTTTCAGCACTTTGTAATGGGTAAGTAAATGTAAGTTTTTTCTACAATTTGCTCTTTTTTGTTTGTTTAAATTTATTTGCAGTTTGTTTTAGCGCGCACGTACCGGGTAAGTATTTGAATTTAGTTTTAGTTTTTTGAAATTTTTTTTTTTGCCCTAGCATATGTACATAAGTATAGTCTTGTATTAAGCTAAGTAAGAATTTTTTGGTCTTTTTTCGCAAGTAAATATTTTTAAAATTTTTATATTTTGCAATATTTTTATATCTTAGGGTTTTTTTCCACTTAATATTTTTATTTAAACTCTTATAATTTTTCCTCAATTTTTTCCTCGGATTTAGGGTTTTAAGTTTTTCTATTTCTTACTATAGGTCACTAATTCACTGATGGCCGCAATGGACCATGTATAAAAACGGGTAATTAGGGTTTTTGGGGGTCTATGGCGTCACTTGCCTTCACTTTTAGTCCTTTTTTCATTCAAAGGAAAACGCAAGGTTTTTTACTAAAAATTACTTTATTTAACTATATTAACTTCACTCAAAAAATTCTAGTTAAAAATGATGTACATTAGCAGACGGTAGTTGATAAGGAACTAAACTTAAATATTAAGCTCTACATTTTTCAGCCTCCTGCGCAGCTTGGAAACGGTAACTATTTATATGTAAGTATGTATGTAAAGGGAATGCACAAAGTTGAGTGCACGGTAATTACAATAAGCAAAAATTTATAAATTTATTGTTTACAGGGTGGTTCATTTAGGTAATTATTTTAACACATTTGCAGGCTATTTCATTAGGTGTAGTATTTTAGCAAAGGGTAAGTATTTTTGAATATATATATATATATATATATGTGTGTGTGTGTGTAATTCATTGTTTGTGTAAATATGTAGTCATGTAAGTGTGTTTATTAATTAATTATAATTCAATTAAATTGGAGCTCATGTCTCCAACACTGATTGATGTAACGAATTAGAAATACGTAGACACAAGATTCCTCTTTTTATATTTAAAAAAAAAACAAAAAGCTATAAAAACAAGCTATATGCACTTGTTTTCTTGCCGCGATTTCAGTATATGTATAAACATAATATATCCGACTGATCTCACAAAAAAAAGCTGGTGCAAATATATTGCTCGCTACTGTTATTTAATACTCGACAGTTAAAAAGCAGTCTGGTTCATGAAATTTTATTAAATGTTTAACGATTATGTTTAGGGGTTGGCAGTATAAATGTACCTTACCTTTTTGGTAGGTGGCGGTATGGTTGCGGACACGGCTGCTTTGATGATGCTGATGATTGGACACGGCGGTGTAAATGAGGCGGTGGCGATTGTATGGCGCTTTGATGATGGTGGTGTTTGTGCTGGACATGGCGGTGCTCACGGCACTAGTAGCTCGTTCCACTTCATTGGGATATTTCCAATTTACGACAAAAAACACTTTTCCTCAACTTAAGGAAACTTCCTTTTTACTATAAAAAGGTTTTAAACTTTAATGAAACTTCTTCTTCAATAAAAAAGGGGATTTTACAATAAGATTTGGCGTCAGACGCGTGACGGTAAAAATTCTCGAGAGGTTTATTACTTTTTTAAAAGGTAAAATTCACAAATTTATTGTCAAACCGGGATGGAGAATATTTCGAATGATACAAAATTAAATGTCAAAACATTGTATATGCATATGTGAATATGTTTTGTCAACCAATGTTTGGGGTTGCCAGAGGGGCGAAATATGCTCAAGCATTCATTTTACACTTTTGTGAGTGATAATCCGAGTTTAACGTGAGTATTACGGTTAAGAATTATACGTATTCTAACTAATTCATAAATATACGTTTAAATTCAAAATATGTTTAAATTCAATAGAACATATGCAATAATACATATTGAAGCGTATAATAATTCAAAATTGTTTATAAATCCAATGTTCTTAAAATAAAAGGGTTGGTTGTTGGCGACACGACAGTCGCTCAAACATCGTCCTCGCCCTAGGCGCGTTTAGCGACGAGGAGGTAAGACACCTTTCCCCTGAAAGAGGCAGTCTGCAGCCCTTGAGCAGTGCACCGAATGGTGCGTCGGGCGGTAGTGGACGCCGACGGTGGTGCGACGATAGCTGGACTAGACCGAGAGGGAACTGGGCGAGAACGGTAGAAGTGGAAGAGGTGGTTCCGTGGTAGCTTGGTGGGCTTTCCGTGCGTGCCCTATCTAGGTTTCGCTTTGAGGGAGGAAACATAACTTTACAAGTGGGCGCTTGAAGGTGCCGGTGCGAACGTCGACAACGCGTATATGACCGTCTGGCCCTGAGTATACATTTTCAATGCGTCCTAGACGCCACTCGGTCGGGGGGAGTGAGTCGTCGTGAATACAAACGCATTCACCGACTTTGGGTTCAGTTTGTGGATTTTTCCACTTTTGCCGTTTCTGCAGATCCTTTATGTAATCTTCTTTCTAACTTTTGCTGAATTGGTGATGGATGCTTTTTACCTTTTCCCAACGGTTCATAAGGGACAAATCTGCATTTTCCACTTCCGGGATAGCCAGGAGAGGGCAGCCTCTGAGGAAGTGCCCGGGGGTGAGAGCAGTGAAGTCAGAGGTGTCTTGAGATAGTGGTGAAATCGGGCGAGAGTTTAAGACGGCTTCTATTCTTACCAAGAGGGTGGCAAATTCTTCAAATGTGAAGGTATGAGTTCCTGCAGTCCTTTTAAAATGGAATTTGCAGCTTTTTACTGCGGCATCCCACAGACCACCCATATGGGGATCACCGGGGGAATAAACTGCCAGTTAATATTTCTGGAGTATTTCTGGATGACTTCATAGGAGGCAGTTTTCAGAAAGTCGAGAAATTGCTTTTCTATTGCCCTTTTGGCTCCTATAAACGTTGTTCCATTATCGCTCATCATTTTTGTTGGGTATCTACGACGTGCGACGAACCGAGCGAACGCTGCGAGAAAAGCGTTAGTTGTTAGATCGGAGCACAACTCAAGGTGGACAGCTTTTGTAGAGAAACAGACAAAAACTGCCACGTAAACTTTTAGTAGGGTGTGAGACCATAGCATAGAGGCTTTTACGTGAAAAGGCCCCGCAAAGTCAACACCGGCAATAGTAAAAGGCGGAGCATAAGTGCACCGTTCCGGGGGCAACGCTGCCATTATTTGCGAGAGCATCTGCTGCTTATGGAGGGTACAGGTCTTACATTGAAGTATATATTTCTTTATAAGGGGTTTGAGCCGAGGGATATAAACTTCCTGCCTTAGGCATTATTGTAAGAGACGTATCTCGGTGTGGAGAAATAGCTCATGCAGGAACTTGATATAGAGAGCCGCGAATCGCGATTTTTCCGGGATGATGAGAGGGTGTCGTTCATTAAACGTCATGTTCGAATTGGCTAATCTCCCATTCACCCGAAGCAGGCCATCTTTGTCGAGATATGGGCTAAGTGCCAATAGGGGGCTTCGTTGGTCTATCACCTTGGAGTTTTCTAAACATGCCTTTTCCCAAGGAAAGAAGCGGGTTTGCGTCAAGGCTATAATCTTACACTTTGCTTTATGGAGATCATAGTAAGAGAGAATGGAGGACACGGAACGTGTGCCTCCTGTTCCATGACTCAGGTTGCGGATGAATTTTAAGGCATATGCCATTACCCTAGGGGCCCGTGAAAAAAAAGAAAATCGGTCGAGAAAATCCGGATCATATTCCGTGGCGAGTAGCGCCTCTACTCGGCGTACCTCCGGTGGGTTGGTGTTTCGTATGATGCGTTTTGGCCAGGCTTCCGGGGGCAAAGTCAACCACTCAGGGCCATTCCACCATAACGAAGAACTAGCCAAGTCGATGGATTTACATCCTCCAGTGCCCATGTCCGCTGGGTTGTCGCGCGTGCCGACATGTTTCCATGACGCATTTCCGACTAGATCCATTATTTCAGTGGTGTGGTTAGAGAAAAAGTCTTCCAAGTATGGGGGGGGGGGGGGGGGGGGTTTCCAGCCATGCTAGAACTATTTCCCGTTCAGACCACAGTGTTACTTTTGTAATCGAGAGGTTGAGGTTTGACTGAACGACAGCGACGAGACGTGCCAAAAGAAGAGCCGCGCATAGTTCTAGCCTTGGCAGGCTGGAAGTGCGAAGGGGTGCAACTTTACCCTTGGAAACCAAGAGATGAGAAGAGTTACTGGTATCGTGAGTGGTCCGAACATATATAGTGGCGCAGTATGCCTTTTCCGATGCGTCACAGAATCCATGCAATTCTACTTGCTGGTTGGGGTTATAGTTGACCCATCGGGCGATCTTAATGTTCGAGATACCGTACACATTTTTTGTGAATTGAGACCACTTTATGAGACGGAGGGGTTTAACTTATTCATCCCAGTCGGTTCCTTATATCCACCACTCTTGAAATGGAATCTTTGCCTGAATCGTTATCGGCATAAGCCACCCTGCGGTGTCAAAAAGTTTAGCGACAGAGGTGAGGATCTGATGCTTTGTCCTAGCAGACGACAGGGGTATAGAGTCGACTGTATACGAGAAAGTGTCGGTGAGGGCGTTCCATTGAATGCCGAGAGTTTTGGCGTTACTTGTTTTCTCGAACTCTGGGAGATTTGTGTCGAGCAAGTCCTCTTTGTTGACATCTTTCAGAATACTAGGGTGGTTGGCCGTTATTTTTCGTAATGGGAATCCTGCTGAACCGAGCGCTTGGATGACTTGAGAGAGAGACTGTTCAGCCGAGAGAATATCATGGCTACCAGTGAGAATGTCATCTACATACGTTTCTTTGGTCAAGACAGGGACGGCTTTGGGGAAAGTTTCTTCTACATCTTTGGCCAGTTGGTGAAGAATACGTATGGCGAGGTAGGGGGCACAGTTCACACCAAATGTGACTGTTTTCAGACGATATTCTTTTATGGGGTCGCTCGGAAATGAGCGAAAGACGATCCTCTGATAGTCTCTGTCGTCTTCATGCATTATGATTTGACGATACATTTTTTCTACGTCTCCGTTAAAAACAACTGGTAGGTCCGGTAAAGACAACATCATTAAGAGAATATCCTGATGCCAATTTTTTCGAGGCGTTAAATACGACTCTTACTTTCGTGGTTTTTTTCTCGGGCTTTATAACCGCATGATGGGGGAGATAAAACGATGCGCATTTGCCTTCGTAGAACTTTTCATGGGAGCCCGTTTCTTCCATATGATCAAGGGTGATGTATTCCTCTAATACATTATCATATAGTTCCTTGAGGTTTCCTCTTCTGGGGAGAGTTTTTTCCATGCCTAAAAATTGGCTGAGAGCCGAGGGGCGCGAATTGGATAAGGAGATCGTGTCAGGGAAGCTAGGCTTAAAGGGGAGCCTGACTACATAACGTCCATTATCCGCGCGGGTAGTTGTGCCTGTGTAATAATTTTCACAAAACTCATCTTCAGGAGTTTTGTCATTGAAGCTGGGTATTTCTTCCAATTCCCAAAACTTCCTTAGTAGGGAGCTTAGCTCGTTGTTGCCTCTGTTACTTGGATGGAGTAGGAGGTTACTTCCACGGGCGCCTTGCCGCTGATGATCCATCCAAATATCGTGTTCTGAGCTAACAGATGGGCTGAGAGCTTTTCCACGCCTTCCTTAATTATTTGGGGTATTATGTCACTACCTAGAACAAGGTCTATTTGAGATGGAGAGTGACAATTTAAATCCGCAAGATTGAGGTGCGCCCATTTCGCTTGGAGTTCGTTAGTCAGTTGGAAGTTTGGGAGCATTTTCGTCAGCTGAGGTAACACTATGGCTTCCGCATTGATTTTTGTTTGCATATCGGCGGAAACAAGGGTCAGGGAACACAGTTTATTTGAGGTTTGCACTACTTTCCCTCTCATGCCAGAGATTTCAAATTTGGAGGGTTTATAAGGGAGTCTGATCCTGTCTTGGGCTTCTTTCATATCCTTGATTTACGAGAGCTCTAAGCTTGAATATCTCCCCATCTCCCCTCTATGTTCTACCGGGACTATAGCGGTGGGCAAAATTATTTTACAATGAGTTTCTGCACAGAACGATTATACTTGGCTTTTCTGAGTGCAGGAAGGTTCTTCATCCATAAGATCGGCTTGATCCGGGGTTTTTTTCGGATGAGTTAATGGGGTTTGTCGTTGTGGTTTGGCAGGTTGTCCTTTGCGATCGGGAGAGTTGTCTTTTCGGCGTGGGTGAGGTGTCTTCATGAAGCACTGAGTTGGGCCGATCTCGACATTGATTGCAGGTTTGACTGCTAGGACAATCTTTCAACATTTGTAACTGGGAGAGACAATTGAGACACATTGTTTTCTTTGACAAACTTCCTGCGGTCAGAGGTAGACAGTTTCTTAAATTTGAAACAATTTATCAAGGGATGAGAGGAGGTTTTGCACATTGAGCATTTGTATATTGTTCGATGCTCTGTTCCGTGAGACTGAGTCTGAGCTGTCGATCTATTTTGGAACGAATGTGACGGCTGAGGTTTAAATGGCGGCCTAGTTTGAGGAGGGGTGAATTTACTTTTACTTGGGCGCATTGATCAACTCTTTCTACCACTTCGTATCGCGTTGTGAGGAACTGGTTCATTTGGGACCAGTTGGGAATTTCTTTCCTGGAGGTTAAGGACTATTCCCACAAGGTTACAGTGTTTTTCCGGGAGTTTGGAGGTAACGAGGTATATAAGAATTGGGTCCCAGTTATCTGTGGAGACTTGTTGCGTGGCGAGGATTTGAAGGCAATTATTTACCGATGATGCAACTTTTGAATGTCTTCACTGTTTTCTGTGGTGATCGTTTTTAAATTCACCAGTGTCCGTATTTGATTATCTTCGAGAACTCGTCTGTTATCGTATCGGGACTTTAGGGCTTCCCACGCTAAGGCAAAGTTGTCATGGTCTGAGGTTTCGACAATTTTATCGAAAGCGTGTTGGACTCTATTCCAGAAGTTTTCGATGTTCGAATTTTTTGTATTAAGGGAAGACTCAGTGCTGTCTTGAGGGACATCGACCTAAACCGAGCACAATAATCCATGAAATTGTTCGTTTCGGATATAAATTTTTTGGGGGCAGACGAGAATTTAAATCTTTTAACCGTTTTACTTTGTCTGGTTTCCTCGTCACTCTTTTTTGAGCTTAGTTTTATGACGCTTAGAGTTGAGAATTAATAAAATTTAACTTAGAGAAAAAAACTTTAATTTTGTTTTTTTTTTTTGAAGTGAGAGTATTTGCTTTTAACAATGTGAGGGAGTTACCTTTAAATATTCACGTTAACTAGCAAAGGAGAGGATAATTTTCAAAATCAAAAAAAATTTTTGAGTTAAACTTTATTTGAGGGGGTGACCGATTGAGTTTGACCACTGTGCCGCGTTTGCACTGTATGTTATTTATTTATTTATTTCAATATTAATCTAGAAAATATAAAAAATTTTTACACAGATTACAAGAAGAAAAAGCATCTAAAAAATAACAACCTTTATTATTTTAACTTAAAATCTAATTAGCTAAGAAAAAGTTCATTTAATCTTTGTTTAAATACATCCTTCGTAGAGGAAAAATCAAGATTTCCAGGGTTCATAAGCGAATTAAATTCTTTGAAAGCTCTAAAAATCGGAGCATTAGTTGCGTAATTAGTTCTAACAAAGCCCAACCAGAAAATATCGTGATTTCATAAACTCCTCTGCGGGATATTAAAACGTATTCTCTCAAGCAAGAAGGGACAGTCAATTAACAACACAACACAAAAGTGAGGGAAAGAATGGACCGTCTAGTATCTAAGGACTTTAAGCTAATAAGCAAACAACGACTCCTATAAGAAGGAATCAGGTCTCTGAAGTTTAAGGACCGCAAGGCGGACAAACACTTTTTGAACTCGCTCAAGCCTCTTAATATGACAATCATAGTATGGTCCCCAAATAAAAACAGCGTATTCTAATTTGGAACGTACAAGCAAGGTGTACAGCAATTCTAAAGTGTAGGGATCAGAAAAGTCAGAGCCAAAACGTCTAATGAATGCAAGTGCTGAGTATGCCTTTGCAATTACGTAGCTCAAATGACTGTGAAACAGAAATTTGTAATCGAATACAACACCAAGATCGATAATTTCACTTAAAGTGGATAGTGGAAGCCCATCAATATTGTAAGATGTAGGCAGAAGACAATGAGACTTAGAGTAGGAGACATGTGAGCATTTTTTAATATTTAAATTTAGTTTATTTCGTTTACACCAAATCGCGACATTATCTAAATCAGATTGGAGATTCGACACGTCCTCCTTACCTTAATTGACGAATACAACTTTAAACCATCATCATACAAGCGAAAATTGGTGTACTTGAAACAACTGGATATATCATTTATGAAGATAATGAAAAGGAGTGGACCCAATATGCTACCCGAGGAACTCCAGACGTCGCAATGAACGGATCCGATGAGAACACATCAACAACGACCTTATATTTACGACACGAGAGATAGGATTCAAACCAATGTAAAAGGGTGGAGTGAAATCTTAGATCTCTAAGTTTCAATATTAAAATTGTGTGACTTACTTTGTCAAAAGCCTATGAAAAGTCTGTGTATACAGTATCAACTTGAAGTCGGTTTTGAAACGCTGAGATGCAATATTCCGAAAACACTGCCAGATTTGAGACGGTTGAACGAACTTTTACGAAACCATGCTGTTCAATGGAGATAAACCTATTTACTGCAAAATAAATCTTATTTTTTACAATAGACTCAAATAATTTTGATACGGAGGATATCTTAGCGATTGGTCTATAATTGGCAATGTTATTCTTGTTGCCACTTTTAAATACTGGATTAATGGAGACTACCTTCCAGGCATCAATGAACTGTCCCCGCTTAAGTGATTTATTGAACAGAAGCAGCAGAGGGCCAGCAAATGCAGAACAACTTTTAAAAAGATATGATGACAACCCATCAACATCAATATTTGTAGATGTCTTCAGCTGTCGGATCCCTTCTTCAACATCATCAAGCGTTAAAGTTAATGATCCAAGATTTATTGGGGAACCAATGTTTGCGAAACACTCCGAATCCACGTGAGTGTTTGCTTCGAAATTAGACTTAAAGAACTGGGCAAAGAGATTAGCAGCATCAGCAGTAGACTAGGCTTGAGCATCATTAAGACAAACCACAGACGGAATACTTGACCAAGATTTTCTGGAGTTGACATACCTCCAAAATGAGCTAGAACTATATTTTATATCCGATTCAAACTTACGAATATATTTACTCTTAAGATCCTTGTTCAAAAAATTAAATTGCTTTGAATAACGTAAATATATCTCTTTATGAGTTACAGTATTTGACAGCTTGAACTTCTTGAAATATTTATTTCCCAAATTTTTAAGTTTTAACAGCTATTTGGTGTGCCAAGGAACTTTGTATTTGTATTTTTTAAGAACAGGGATATGTACTTTGCAAATTTCCTTAATCTTATGCTTAAAAATTTCATAACAGTTGGAGACTTCAACATCGGAAAATAATGTAATCCAGTCAGTGGAATCAACTGAGAAATTTACCATATAAGCATCCATATTTCTAAAGCGATAATTGATAGATTCATCAACGGCACAAATAGAGCTAAACTCATAGAATTCTATCTTTAGAATTAAAGGTACATGGTGAATACCAGGAGTGGAATGATGATCAAGGCACTCAGATATTGCATAATTTACATTATCATTAACAAAAAATAAGTCTTAGATACGAGATAACTGATTAGAAAAGCTATTTACCTGAGTAAGACCGCAACTCATTAGATTATCTATCAAATAAATTTCGGATATGCTGTTAACATTATTAGCAAACAGCTGATTACAATCATCAATATAGGACCAATCAATATTTTCCAGATTGAAGTCACCAAGAACACAAATACTGATATGATCATGAAGATTAAATGCAAAGTCCCGAATATTATCTACATGTGATCTATAAAGAATATCGTCACTAGAGGGAGATATGTACGAAGCACAAATAGTGATATTTGAAACGCCTTTGACTGACACACATAGCTGATCCAAGGGTGTATCATTATTGTATAACATAACCATTGAGGAGCGGTATTTCCTTTTGACTGCGATTAAAACACCTCCACCTCTACTATGACCAGTTTTAGCATAATGACGATCCTTCCGAAACACATTGTAGAGATTAGTATCAAAGTATTCACTGCCGTAAAAGCTCTCGTTTAGCCAAGTTTCAGTTTAGTTCTCAACCTCGAAACATTTTGAAAATATATTTTCAACTTCTTGGGACCAGTTACACTAGCGGGATTAGTTACATTAACGGGATTAGTTACATTAACGGGATTAGTTATCGCTGCTGGAGCGATGCACCTTCTTGTTGAAAAAAACGGAAAGGACGAATTTTCACAAATTTAGGCCATATAGCTGGATCAAGCACCTTGTCAACGGAACATTCCGAAACACCCAGTTTGAAGTTAACTTTACTAACTTTGTCAAGGGAAATATCTTTCTTCACCAGAGTATGACAGATTAATAAACTAGTCTCAAGTTTAGCATGGCTTGAGACATAGGTCAAGATATGAGCTTCCTTAACACTTGGCGCGAATGACGATATATGCAGATATTTAAAAACGGGAACAACTTTTAATTCATTATTATTTGAATTACCCACAACAATGGGCTTATTTAGTTTTCTGCGATTACTTTTCGCAACGATTTCCCACTGGTACTTGGCGCTCAGAAGATTGATTGAACCCAGCATCGCGAGGGGCAGCGACCGCGCAAAGCTTGCTTCACTTGATTTGCCTTTTGCATTTTTGTTTGCATGTATGTGAGGCGTAGGCGTAGTCGTAGCAGCGAATATATGAGGGAGAATTAAATATACGTGGGAAAAATACAATATGTGTATATGTAAATATTGTGAGTAATTATTTAACTTCACTATCGATATTTTTTGTGGACTGTGAACTATATTTTTTAAATGCTAGTGTACGCACCGAACCACTCTTGTACCACTGTATGGGATTTTAATTTACCGCTTATGTTGTATTCTTTCTTTTATATATCCGTATATATGTGTATAAGCAAGTAAGGAAACCGAGAAAATTTGCGTGCGTTTTTTTTTAATTCAATTGAGGATAAATAAGAAAACTGTGAGGTTTATGCTATGATAATCAGCAAGGGAAGACACTTTATCGATTTAGAAGAGACTAAATATTTTTAGAGCGGTATACACATGTAATGCCGAAAAAAATATTTGAGGTGTAAAATCGATATACGTGCCCACTGTATCTAGCTTAGTTTTTCTTATTATATATTTAATTGAGGACAAGAGATATTTTAGTTCAACTTGAGAAAATTTTAAAATATGTTGACATTTGTCGCAATAAAATTTGAAAGGTAGTTTTATCAAGCGTGCGCACTGTAGCTCTAATCGAGTTTTTCTTCTTATGCTCTGCACATATACCGTACCGAGTTTTTCAATATGGGGTTATTGCTATATATGTATATATATATATATATATATGTATATATACGAAATGGTATGTGCAATTTTTGGCGGGAAATTGAGAAAATTGGGCAGGAAATGAGGATAATTGGCGGGAAATAACAATCCTCGAAAATAAAAATTGCCTTAATTTTCTTTGTTTATATATACTTTCCCGATTTTAGGGGTGTATTGAAATTGCATTACTACTCACGGTTTCCAAATTATAACTTTTTGTGTCTTTGTAAATTCTTGGTCGCTGGCTTCTTGTTGGCGACGAAGGACCACTGTTTAGGGGTTGGCAGTATAAATGCACCTTACCTTTTTGGTAGGTGGCGGTATGGCTGCGGACACGGCTGCTTTGATGATGGCGATGATTGGACACGGCGGTGTAAATGAGGTGGTGGCGGTTGTATGGCGTTTTGATGATGGTGGTGTTTGTGCTGGACACGGCGATGCTCACGGCACTAGTAGCTCGTTCCACTTTATTGGGATATTTCAAATTTATTTTTGATTTTTGATGGCCTTGTTTATTTAAAAAATGTAGGGTTTTGTGAGCTCGAGGCCTTGCTTTAAATAAAACACTGTGTTAGTATTCACACATTTATTTGGTCGATATTTCGACTTCAATCTGAAGTCATTTTCAAGACTTTTTTAAAAAACAAAACATGAAAAGAAAATAAACAGAAATATATAATTTATATCACATATATATATACATTTATAACACTAGATCGACTTACTTGCATGTAAATACCTGATCGACTAATCAGATGTTCTAACAAAATAATAGGAAGAAGGTGGAAAAAGGAAAGTAAACAATTAGAGTACCGCAAGTATAAACAAATCTTAAGGAACCGTATAAGTAAACAAAATTACACAACAACAATCATACACAAAGCATTTTTAAGAAAAACAAGACAAAATGCAACAAAGCAAAATGTGCATGATATCCTCACCCCCCCCTTTCATTAGTTGTTGTCCGCAATCTCGTTCGCAGCGGGATATTTGCTGGGCTGTGGCGCTCTCGATGAACCTTTTGTGATTTGCCCTGTGTGTTGTTGCTGCTTTGAAACTAAATTCCGATATGCGTAGGCACATTGGTCTACGTCCGACTTGTAATTCATTCTATTAGGGGTGTTCATAATATGGAGCATCGCCAAAATATATCGTTTATTGTAGTATTTTTCTTTATCGAGAATTCTAACATTTTCGAAATCGGGGTAATGTCCAGTGTCAGCACAATGAGATGACAAGGCAGTCTTGTTGTCCGACGAATTGTTTCTTAGCTTGATATTGGACCTGTGACCGGAAACCCTTGTCTTCAGTTTTTGTTTTGTTGTCCCCACATATACCTTTCCGCATACGTGGGACCCGTCGCCGTTACATGGAATTTCATATACTAAATTAGATTTCTCTAACTTTGGAATTGGGTCCTTCATATTGTTAAATACTTGTCGGAGTGAATTGTTGTATGTGAATGCTATTGTGTATTTTTCTCTGTCAAATAGGTTCGAACTTTTCATTCTTTCTGCCAATCCGGGAATATACGATACTGGCTTATATAATTTATTGCCTTTTTCACATAAGTTTTCATTTTTGGCTCCTGCGTAAAAGTTGTGAATAAGTTTATTAATCAATTCTCTGGGGAATTCGTTCTGTTCTAACGTCTTCTTTATTATGGCAATATTCTTTTTGTGAAATATTTTCTCACTAATCGTGAGAACTCTACTTATAAAATTCTTCGCGGTGTTTCTAATAATTTTGTTTTCATGTTTAGAATTGTAGTTAATTAATCTACCCGATGAGGTTGGTTTCATATACCAATCAATCCATAATCTATTGTTTTTATTTATTACCAAAGTGTCAAGATAGGGTAGCTCTCCATCTTTCTCCACCTCTACTGTAAATTTGATAGTGCTGTGGTATCCATTTAGCAATTTTAACATGCTTTCTACTTCTGTAGTTTTTACAACCGCAAAAATATCATCAACATATTTTGTCAACAATCGGGGTTTGTTCTTCGCGTCTGTTTCAAACTTCATAAGCAACTCTTCCATAACGATGTCAGCTAGTACTGGGGAAGCTGGAGAACCCATGGGCATTCCTGTACGTTGCTCGTAAATCTTGTTGTTGTATTTGAAGTAACGGTTATCCTTGATGCAGAATTTAACCATGTTAAGAAATATTTCCTTTGTCAGTGATGTGTGTTCTTTTATGTCATTCCATCTTGAAGATATGATTTCAATGGCCACATCCACAGGGATGCTAGGGAACAAGGAGACCACATCAAACGACACTACACTTTCATCATCATAAATATATGTGCCTTTAATCTTATCTTTGAATGCGGGCGAATCTTTGACATTATATTTGGACGATGTATTTAAATTTTTGAGGATTTGGACTACATATTTACAACTTATGCTCGATAGCGTAGGACACCAACAGACAATGTGCTCAACCACTGCTTGCACTTCCTGCCACTCTCCCAAATGGATTCGTTCGTCTACCGTCGATTAATCGAGTGTTGCACCCTGCGTTGTCAACTCATGAGCCTTTTCGTTACTCTATATCCCTTTATGACCGGAAACCCAGCATACATGTATGGTTTAGCGAGGTCTTTCCAGTACATTTTTATATTCCAGGACACTTCTTAATGTAGTATGTGATAGATTATTTCCTTAATCTCTGCCGGACTATATATTTATATTGCGACTGCAGCTTACTCACGCTTTTTCCAGAATTTCTGCGGCCATTTCCACAACTAAAATTTGGACACTGTAGAGACCTTCAGCCTGTAGGATCTACTTGTGTCTGACTCGACACAGAAAACAGCAGATCGAACCCCTTGTGTTGATTTGGTAATCGGTATGTGTATAGTATGTTCTGCCATTTCCGCACCCTTGCGCCAATGCGCAGCTTTGTTGTTGCACGGAACAATGCAGTCCGTTCACCCTATATTAATTGACGCTATACAGCTAAGGCTGTACGGCCTGCAGTTGACCTGCCCCGAAATCTTGCAGTTGCTAACGCTATATTTTTGGCCATTAGAATGGCATGCAATTTTGGTTTCGGGTAGCTTTAAGAACTCCCGTTATGTTAATCATTGATAATCTGCATACCTCTCTAGTTTTTTGGTGTACATACTTTTGGGTGACTGTCCACTTTCAGCGCTCTCTGTTCCACATAGAATTTGCACAACAACTTTCTATCTAGTATAATTTCTACGCAGCTTACGCTTACTCCAATTAGGGGGCTTAATTTTCCTAGGCGGCTATACCGACCTCAGATGGCCAGGCATGTACATACCGAAGCGCTCTGTGACTGGTCTTCTGTCGAGCCGCCTTAATATTTGGTTGTTTATTGTAGCAGTGCTTCGCCCCATCCAATAGGTGCAATCACTTACGAATTGTCATCGATATCCTCTAACAGTTGTCCGAGGAAACTTTCAGTTTCAACTGGGTTGTACCAAAGATATATGGGTTTTAGAGGTGTTGGCTCCACACTGTAATTGAAAACACGATTGGTGTCTTACAAGTCAAGTTGCAGGCGGGACGTACCTCGAGTATGTCGGGGTTGATACTGGATAAGTAAGATTTCAACATTTTTAAATATACAGATCGAAGTTGACGTAGAGTGGCGCGCATCCCCAGCAACCTCCTTGCCCCTACTACGAGCTTAGGGTATTTGTCTTTGCCAGCTTAGAGTATTTGTTCTGCTTTTGTTGGCAAAGTATTTTGACGACTTTTTTTATGTCTTTGAGGGCCTTTCTGTGCTTCTTCATACGGTTGTATTCTTGTGTACGGAACTTCTTCATAGTGCTAAGTGAGATAACTCTTCAAGTTCCTGGGAGGCACAATCGGGTGTCTGTTGGGATGCCCATAATTCTGCATATTTACCCAGTGACAATTCTGAGCGCGGTGTTTTGACAGGCATTCAGTTTTGTTAAGAGTGATTCTTTCAGGCTCGGCGACCATATAGGAGACTAGTAGCAAGCTTACACGCGGCTGGCCATTTGCTCTATAAGTGGATAGGAGAGTTTCTTTGTCTTTGCTGCCAGCGAGGGACTGGAGGATTTTTTACGACTTTGAGCTTTGGGTACAAATGGGGCTGCATACTCGCTAAATTATGGGTCTTGATCGAACGTCTCAATCAGTATCTTTTTGGTGTAGAACAGTCGGTACCATACGTCTATGTTGTAAATTTCGCGAATTGAAAAAACTGGAAATACTAGCGAGACAGTCGTTTATTTTATCGCAAAGCTCACCAATAGATGAGCCAGGACCTGTTGCCATTATCGTGCAGTAATCTGTCACAGTATATCTCCTTCTGGTGGGGAGAGGAGTATCGAATATAAAATTTTAAATAACGTGGTATAAGACACTAACCTGCGACCCGTCCTTTGTTTAATTATTCTGAGTTATGATTTTACGATCCTAAACTGCACAGATGCTTGCCGATGAAGTAAATTATTTGTGGCTCACCTCTTTAGACTGGGAGGAAGGGTAGACCTTTCCAAGTCTTGCAGTAACGTCTTGTAATTGACATTGAAAAGACTTTTGATATGTCTACCGCTCCGTTCTTTGGTGGGGTTCTTGGTTCAGCCCACAATTTATTTCTGTGTTTATTGGAAAGCCGCAGGTGTGGGGTGAAATATGGGAGCAAGACGACTACAGGTGCTTGGCTACTGGCGATAGGGAGAGATATAGGATAATATGAGTTTCGTATGTTAGCTGGCTTCGTTGGGGGCATCACTGTTTGTCATGGAAAACGCCGTGTCGTCTATTTAATTCGCCAATATCTCATACCTTCAGCCTGCTTCACGAGCGTCCACAGCATTGGTGGTAATAACCCACACAGCGTCGTGATCATTCTGCAGCTTAACAAGGTGGCGATCCGACTTTTTGTGTCCGGATGTACTTCTACTGAATGTTAAGAAAAACCCCTGGGAATATTGCGGGTGTTTATTACCTTTCTCTATATTTCATCAATCATATAATTTCATTGGATTTGCATATGATCTTAGAAATTTTGAACCCCATCCCTTGTCCACGCATTTCCTGGTTTAGGAATCATATGCAACCCTTGTCTCCTTTTGATTTCTCCCAAAAGGATAGGTTTGTTTACCGTCACTTCAGCGAATGCTGCACCCCCTTTGGCCAACTCATCGGCCTTTCGTTACCTTCTACCTCTTGATGAAGTACTGTGTGAGATAATTTCCTTAATCGCCGCCTGACTATCAAAATATAAATTGACGCAGCTGCAGCTTAAGCACGCTACCTCCTGAACTTCTGCTGCTTTCTTCGCGGCTTAAGTTTCTGCCTGAAAGACGCTGCAGTAATCTAGTTGTAGGGTCTACATATTTTCTAATCGTTACAGTAAACAGAAGAATGGATCCCCTCCGTTAATTTGTAACCCTGACGCCAACCCTCCTTCCCAATTGTGGACCCCAGATCTCTTTCGAAGCTCAGTCGAGAGACCGTATATTCCGTTTGCCCGATATTAGGTGGCTCTATTTTTGATCACTGACAATTTGCACAAGCTTTTGGCCATGTCCTAATGTCTCTTTTCAAATTCGGTGATTGTGAATAATATTAAAAATGCCTCTCATAAAACCAAATGGAATGTATGGTCTTCCCTTGATGTAAATAATTTTTATTTATTTATTTACAAGAGAAACAATTATAAATAATTGTGGCACTTATGCTAATGGAAGCGCTGGCTGCCTGGGCCTTCGGCTTCATTCATATTTGATAAGTAGGTAATGAAACATATGTATATATTTACAGATAGTTTAAGGATAAGAGTTGAGTTAAGCACTATGGGGCACATTCATAGGCGAAAAAGTAGATAGCTGAACCTAGCCACAGCCTCTTGACATAACTGTCAAAAATTAAAGTATCCACCAACCTCGACCATAAATACTCCCCTTTATCTTATATATTATACATGTGAGTTTATAATATTAACTTACAATTTGAAACAAGTTTAAATATGCTATTGAGGTTAGTGGTGTTAATATCTTTTAGTTGATCAGAAGGCTTTGAATTGACAAACATTTACGTACGGATGTGGTTAGGTTCTCGGCAATCGTCTATGTATTGGTGTGCAATCCTGTGTGCCACAAAAGGTGCATGGTTGTTCGTTTACGCCTTTTAATAAGTGGGTGTGGGTAGTTATGGTGTGACACCCGTATTCGTATAAAGTTTTTGATGCTGCTACAGGACGCATATGGAGGATATTTAGAACCTTTTCCCTCGGGGTTATATGTTTTATAGCTATGTTGGTAATTGCTCCAATCCGAAATCCAGCTTTCGTGCACATGTTTTTTACAATGCCTCTTTTGCTCTTCTGTCAGCAGCTTCATTACCAGGGATAGAGACATGTCCAGGTACCCACGTGATTTTGATGATATCTGTGTAATCGAGGAGTGCATCATGTAGCTGGTTCTCCATCGGGGTATTGTTGTTTGCATTTAAAATTCCTTCTATTGCCGACCTACTATCAGTACATATGACATATTTTCTTCCTACCCGAGAGACGTACCGTACGGCTTCAAGCAATGCAGCAGTTTCAACTGTAAATGCTGAGCTATATGAGGGTAGGGCTCCGACAGAGATAGTGACACCGGATTCGTTAGTCACTGCAAACGTTTTGTGGGTGTAGGTTTTTGGTCCGTCAGTATAGACAAAATCCCAGCTCTCGTGTAAGTGTGACAGGGCGTCACACTGTGGCGCCTTTTGAGTTTTTTCTTCGCATTAATCATAACTTTTGAATTATTGAAGATATTTTAAAGATTTATACTGCACCTGAAAGCTAATTATTTACACTTTGAACAGTTTAAAATACAGCGTGTCAGAGTAACAGGGTGCTTCACAATAATTCGTCAAATTTGAAAAATTCATTGTATAAATTTACTTACATATTTTTGAAAAATTAAAAAACCAAATATTTTCTTAATACTTAACTAAGAAAAATTATTAAAAGCTGTTCAATATTATTGTATTTGAGCCAAAAGTGAACAACTAATAAATTCTTGAACGCTGCCCACTTATGATAAACAGTTTTATCTTAATAACCGCTATACAAATTTTATTGATTTCTGTAAAAATTTATTACTTTTCTGATAGCCAAAAGATAAGCTTTAAAATAAATATATATAAAGGGTACTTCAAAACTCATTTTAGAATTTGATAAATTTTAAAAAGATGTAAAAACTATTATAATGATTATAATTACTAAATGAAATAACTGTATTAATTATAATAAATAATAAACTTGTATTTATTGATTTCTTTTTTTTTCAATAAAATAACAAAACTAAGTACTAAATAATTTTTTTGTTGTGACAGAAAAAGGTGGATCACTTAATTAATCTCAACGTATTCTTCTTCACTTAAAAATATATCTAACAAGGAAACAATTTCTGAGCTATAGGTGTCTGTAAGATCTTTTTGTGATCTTACATGTCTCATGGATGATATGACTGGATCAGAAGAGATGGCCAACATGTTGAAAAGGTCCTCGTTTTGTCTAACTCTTGAGATTTTGCAAGCGTTAGAACTTCTATATCCTTCGTAGTCCTTGTTTTTAGATTCTTGAGCTTCTTCAGACAATTATCCTAATGGTAAACACTGGTATTCTATTAAAACTTTTCCATGGGCCAAAATTTTATGTAACGTTAGTGTGAGCTTTTTCTCAGGATATATTTGAAGCAGCAGCTCTGCATTTTTCGATGCATATTATCCAAATTTAGGTCCACTAACTTTTTCATGGAAATTTAAAATATTTAAAATTACTCCCAATCGTTTGACAATATCTCTATCGACTCCAGTAATGCGAGCAGTCATTTCATCGTGTTCAAAAAAACTTCTTGAGGAGTTTCCATTATTTTAGTTGACGTATTCAAACTTGGGGCAGTCAACTCTCAGGCCAAGGTCTTTATAGAATGTATCTTTAATTTTTTTTTCTAATGTTTTGTTTTTCCTTAGATGTTGCATTGTCGTCGAAAACTTTTCCTTTTTGTGGTAGTGTATAAGCCAGTTTAAAAACGAATTCCATGCACTTTATACTCGCATGCAAAGGAGATATTCCATACCAGGGTTTGAAAACGCTGAACTAATTTTCAGTATTACAAAATTGCTTGAATTTAAACTTGGAAAATATTTCAGCAACAGAAAAAAGCAAAGCAAACAAATTTTTTTTTTTTCATTTTACTTCAGATGTAACTTCAATGGATGCGAGCTATCGCAGAAAAAACAAGTAAGGAAGATTAAGTTCGGGTGTAACCGAACATTACATACTCAGTTGAGAGCTATGGTGACAACATAAGGGAAAATAACCATGTAGGAAAATGAAGCGAGGAAAACCCTGGAATGTGTTTGTATGACATGTGTATTAAATGAAAGGCATTAAACAGTATTTTATGATGGAGTGGGCCATAGCTCTATAGGTGGACGCCATTTAGGGATATCGCCATAAAGGTGGATCAGGGTTGACTCTAGAATTTGTTTGTACAATATAGGTATCAAATGAAAGGTGTTAAAGAGTATTTTATGAGGGAGTGGGCCATAGGTGGACGCCATTTAGGGATATAGCCATAAAGGTGGATCAGGGTTGACTCTAGAATGCGTTTGTACGATATGGGTATCAAATGAAAGGTGCTAATGAGTATTTTAAAAGGGAGTAATCCTTAGTTCCATAGGTGGACGCCGTTTCGAGATATCGCCATAAAGGTGGACCAGGGGTGACCCTAGAATTTGTTTGTACAATATGGGTATCAAAAGAAAGGTGTTAATAAGTATTTTAAAAGGGAGTAATCCTTAGTTCCATAGGTGGACGCCGTTTCGAGATATCGCCATAAAGGTGGACCAGGGGTGACCCTAGAATTTGTTTGTACAATATGGGTATCAAAAGAAAGGTGTTAATGAGTATTTTGAAAGGGAGTGATGCTTAGTTCCACAGGTGGATGCCGTTTCGAGATATCGCCATAAAGGTGGACCAGGTGTGACCCTAGAACTTGTTTGTACGATATGGGTATCAAATTAAAGGTATTAAGGAGGGTTTTAAACGGGAGTGGTGGTAGTTGTATAGGTGGTCGCCTTTTCGAGATATCGCCATAAAGGTGGACCAGGGGTGACTCTAGAATGCGTTTGTACGATATGGGTATCAAATGAAAGGTGTTAATGAGTATTTTAAAACGGAGTAATCCTTAGTTTCAGAGGTGGACGCCGTTTCGAGATATCGCCATACAGGTGGACCAGGGATGACCCTAGAATTTGTTTGTACAATATGGGTATCAAAAGAAAGGTGCTAATGAGTATTTTAAATGGGAGTAATCCTTAGTTCCATAGGTGGAGGCCGTTTCGATATATCGCCACAAAGGTGGACCAGGGGTGACCCTAGAATTTGTTTGTACAATATGGGTATCAAAAGAAAGGTGTTAATGAGTATTTTAAAAGGGAGTGATGCTTAGTTCCACAGGTTGACGCCGTTTCGAGATATCGCCATAAAGGTGGACCAAGTGTGACCCTAGAATTTGTTTGTACGATATGGTTATCAAATTAAAGGTATTAATGAGGATTTTAAAAGGGAGTGGTGGTAGTTATATAGGTGGTCGCCTTTTCGAGATATCGCCATAAAGGTGGACCAGGGGTGACTCTAGAATGCGTTTGTACGATATGGGTATCAAATGAAAGGTGTTAATGAGTATTTTAAAAGGGAGTAATCCTTTGTTCCATAGGTGGACGCAGTTTCGAGATATCGCCATAAAGGTGGACCAGGGGTGACCCTAGAATTTGTTTGTACAATATGGGTATCAAAAGAAAGGTGTTAATGAGTATTTTAAAAGGGAGTGATCCTTAGTTCCATAGGTGGACGCCGTTTCGAGATATCGCCACAAAGGTGGACCAGGGGTTACCCTAGAATTTGTTTGTACAATATGGGCATCAAACGAATGGTGTTAATGAGTATTTTAAAAGGGAATGGGCCTTAGTTCTGTAGGTTGACGCCGTTTCGAAATATCGCCATAAAGGTGGACCAGGGGTGACTCTAGAATGTGTTTGTACGATATGGGTATCAAATTCAAGGTATTAATGAGGGTTTTAAAAGGGAATGGTGGTTGTTGTATAGGTGGTCGCCTTTTCGAGATATCGCCATAAAGGTGGACCAGGGGTGACTCTAGAATGCGTTTGTACGATATGGGTATCACATGAAAGGTGTTAATGAGTATTTTAAAAGCGAGTAATCCTTAGTTCCATAGGTGGACGCCGTTTCGAGATATCGCCATAAAGGTGTACCAGGGGTGACCCTAGAATTTGTTTGTACAATATGGGTATCAAAAGAAAGGTGTTAATGAGTATTTTAAAAGGGAGTAATCCTTAGTTCCATAGGTGGACGCCGTTTCGAGATATCACCATAAAGGTGGACCAGGGGTGACCCTAGAATTTGTTTGTACAATATGGGCATCAAACGAAAGGTGTTAATGAGTATTTTAAAAGGGAGTGGGCCTTAGTTCTACAGGTGGACGTCGTTTCGAAATATCGCCATAAAGGTGGACCAGGGGTGACTCTAGAATGTGTTTGTACGATATGGGTACCAAATTAAAGGTATTAATGAGAGTTTTAAAAGGAAGTGGTGGTAGTTGTATAGGCGTTTTCCAGATATTGACCAAAATGTGGACCAGGGTGACCCAGAACATCATATCTTGGATAACGCTAATTTATTTATATATGTAATACCTGCCAAGATTTTAAGGGTTTTTTATTTCGCCCTGCAGAACTTTTTCATTTTCTTCTACTTAATATGGTAGGTGTCACAACCATTTTATAAAGTTTTTTCTAAAGTTATATTTCGCGTCAATAAACCAATCCAATTACCTCACCATGTTTCATCCCTTTTTTCGTATTTGGTATAGAATTATGAAATTTTCTTTTATTTTTGTATTTTGTTGCACCATATCATTACTGGAGTTGAATGTTGACATAATTTACTTATATACTGAAAAGATATTAAATTTTTTGTTAAAATTTTACTTTAAAAAATTTTTTTTTTAAAGTGGGCGTGGTCCTTCCCCGATGTTGCTAATTTTTATTAGGCGTACATATAGTAATAGGAGTAACGTCCCTGCCAAATTTCATCATGATATCTTCAACGACTGACAAATTACAGCTTGCAAAATTTTAAATTACCTTCTTTTAAAAGTGGGCGGTACCACGCCCATTGTCCAAAATTTTACTAATTTTCTATTCTGCGTCATAAATTCAACTCACCTACCAAGTTTCGACGCTTTATCTGTCTTTGGTAAAGAATTATCGCACTTTTTCGGTTTTTCGAAATTTTCGATATCGAAAAAGTGGGCGTGGTTATAGTCCGATATCGTTCATTTTAAATAGCGATCTGAGATGAGTGCTCAGGAACCTACATACCAAATTTCATCAAGATACCTCAAAATTTTCTCAAGTTATCGTGTTAACGGGCGGACGGACATGGCTCAATCAAATTTTTTTTCGATCCTGATTATTTTGATATATGGAAGTCCATATCTATCTCGATTCCTTTATATATGTACAACCAACCGTTATCCAATCTAACTTAAATACTCTGTGAGCTCTGCTCAACTGAGTATAAAAACTTGAATATTTTACTGTGCTTTGAAGCTATAAGTATTTTATGATTATTCCGTTCCTTCCTCATCTATTATATATATGTATTTCTTCGGTAGCCGCGGCAGTGCTAGGCTCTAGGACCGAATGAAGGACAGTCTCTCCACAAGGATCTACTCATTGGATGACAAATTTTGAACGATCCGCGAGAAATTCCGCCATGCTACATTGAAATGCCATGCTTTGGTCCTGGAAAAAGCCCCGAATGACACCAGTATATATACCAAGTTCCCGTGTAGGTGCAGATTTTGTACGTACGTATTTGTCTTTTTTTCAATAGAAGCATGCGTATATATGTGTGTCGGGTGTTAAAACAACATAAAAACAAGAAATACATACTCGTAGATGAACACTGCTACGATCAATACATCGTAAAATTTGTATGTAAATTTGTCCCTTTGCAAATTAAATATTTCTGCTGAAATAGTAAAAAAATGTACTTTTACTTATTTTCAGTAAGTAATTCGAAACCAGATTTTCTGCTGTTAAAAATCTGAAAAATGTTCACTTAAAAATAGTTGATCATAAAATACTTATAGCTTCAAAGCAAAGTAAAATATTCAAGTTTTTTTTTTTCTTCTGACGTCGATAGATCGTTCCATTCAAGTTACATCTGAAGCGAAATGAAAAAAAAAATAAATTTGTTTGCTTTACTTTTTTCTGTTGCTGAAATATTTTTCAAATACAAATGTAAGCTGTATACAAAAATTCCAAACTGACAAAAAACTCATTGCTGGTAAAGCCAAAAATTTTTAAATTTTACTATTTTTCAGAAAGCAATTCAAACCCTGTTCCATACTCATAATTTAGTTTGTCAATAATTGAATCATCAAGATTTTCAAAGTCTTTTTGAGTCTTCTTACAGATTGGAGATTTCAATGTATATGATGTGTTTGTTAGTAAGTTTAAAACTTTTCCATTGACCATTGTTAGAAGAAAATCATGCTTTATGGTAATAACATTCCCGTCTTCGATTTCGATTATTGTTGATTCTAATTTTGCAATTTGATTTTTTAAATCACTCACTGTAGCTTTTATGAGTTCCGAAGACTTCTTCTCATATTTAAATAATATCGGCCGGCACAATTTAACTGATGACGGCCGCGGATTTTTCCAATATTCTGAAGCTTCATCTTTTGAACGGAGGGGAACAATAGAAGCCATAAACACATTACCATTTGTAATTGTTCCATCGTTTACATTTATTCTTTGTTTATATGCGCTTTGTCCTGATGATCCATCACAGCCCCATTTATTTATCAATGTTGGGCTTTTTGGCAGTGATTTCAACTTTTCTTCAGAAAAACTTTTCAAGAGTCGCATAGACGTATGATCCATTAAGTTTTGGAGCTCATCTTCAGCTGATACTTCGGTTATTTTGGCTCTTGGAGGAACTCCTTCTTTCTTGACTTGAGTGAGGTCGAAGATTCTTCTATGGGTTTTGTTGTTCTTCCTCTAGTTCGATTGGTTGAAGTGCTAGGCATTTCTTTGTCCAAAAAACTTTTACCAGCTAGCCAGCTTTCATGCTTTCTTATAAACCTTGAAGTAGAACGACCGACTGCTTGCCAGTTTCTTTGTATTGGAATGTAAAGGAAGCCACTTTTCTCTCTCAAGTCTTCGCCTTCTTTGTTGCATGCTTCATTTGGTAATTCTGTCATAATAGTCTCAACGAACTCCGCTTTTGTCTTTGAAGCTTTGAACACCTCAAATAGTTTGGAGTTTTCTAGAGACATATTAAAATTTGCCATCGAGTATATCTTACTAAAAAAATATGTGAGCTATATTTATGTTTATTTAAATAAACAGAATACTTTATTCTATAGACTCCGAAAAACGACCAATTTTGGGCGTTGTATTAAACATTGCTTTATATACTCAAATTTTGGAAATGAGTTCCAGGTTTATTATGCAGCTTGTAACCGAAAAATTTGGTTTTATTAACAAATTCCAACAACAAAAGTGACCGTACTAAATTCGCCTCCCTCTTACCTATACCTGCTCAGGCGCGTATTCATACCCAAGGTTCCTTCACTTTATTTGATGTAGAAAGTGAAATCGCAGCTGGACGCAGGTAGGCCTTATGAATTCAGGTAACTGAATATTTAGCTAATACCTATGTAAATTTCACGGAGACCTTTTTTTTCCATCAAAGTTCGAAAAAGGTTCTAAAAATAGGCTTTTCGAAAAACAGGTAGATCTGACTTTTATAAAAAAAAAACAAATTTTATTTTTCGCTTCAACCTAGAAATAAATATCCTTTCGTTATAAAACAAGAAAGCAGCAGCAGGTCGGTTTATTTAGAGACCAAACAATTTTTAATACAACAAAAAAGAACAAAAACCAAAAATTTTTCTAAGTGTTAAAAATTAATCAACTTTGAGCGGCTCTACGTCCTAAATATAATATAAAATATAAAATAATAAGAGTTATATATTCGCAATCCCTGGAAAATTCTCTATTAAATACTGTGAAGACCCCAAAATTACAGGCTTTCGGGGCCTGTATACTGTATTATAATACCTTATACCTAATGAATTTACTTATACATACATGTACATACACTTTCCAGTTATAAACTGAAATTATAATAATTTATATATAATGAACTTACTTATAGATATATATAAATACACTTTTCAATTATAAACTGAGTTATAATAATTTATACATAGGAAATGAATTTACTTATACATACATACATACATTTGGAATTAAATATACTGTGTACAATCATTTTAAAAAAAATATATATAAATACATATTAAATTATACATAGGAGATGAAAACTTTTATCGCAGAATGTAGGAACTCACATAATACATACTTACGTATAAGCGAACAAGGAAAAATGGAATTCCCTGCAAAAATCGCGAGTACTCCATGCATGCATGTATGGAGTACTCGCTATGGACCAACCGAGTACTCCAAAATTAACCACAATTCATACAAAAAATATGGTCCAATTAACATTGCGATGTCCTAGGACTGGACTATATACTCCAGCTCCGCATTACATCAGAGTAATCCATGGAGTACCCACAGTCCAATAAACATCGTGTAGTGATTACAATCGTTAAAAACGAGCAATGATCGGCTTACAATGTGCTCGTGTAGAAACATGAGTTGGTCCATTGCTGCATTACAGTGGAGTATAATGGTAAGTACTCCAGTGGACCACATCCCTGCAAAAATCGCGAGTACTCCATGCATGCATGTATGGAGTACTCGCTATGGACCAAGCGAGTGCTCCAAAATTAACCACAATTCATACAAAAAATATGGTCCAATTAACATTGCGATGTCCTAGGACCGGACCATATACTCCAGCTCCGCATTACATCAGAGTAATCCATGGAGTACCCACACTCCAATAAACATCGTGTAGTGATTACAATCGTTAAAAACGAGCAATGATCGGCTTACAACATGTTCGTATAGAAACATGAGTTGGTCCATCGCTGCATTACAGTGGAGTAGAATGGTAAGTACTCCAGTGGACCACATGGTCCAACGATTTTTGCAGGGATGGTCCAACGATTTTTGCAGGGTTATCAAACGATATCGAACACACATGCGTGCAAATATACATTTAGGATGCTTAGCTTAGTTTTAGGAACTTTTATTGTAAATCAACGGAAGCTGACTCAAAAATGGTATAAAAGGAGCGGCAAATTCATAAACAAGGCACTCTTGGCTTAGAAGTCGTAGAGTGAGCTATATAGTGGGCTGTGTTAAACATCCACTACGGAGCAGCTGGTGGTGTCAAACGTCAGCTGTTTATGATAGGTATACCGCCGAGTCGTGTAAAAAGTTCGACGATTACGTATTTTACTAGGGATCCGGTGAGTTATGTAAAACGCTCACCGGTTACGTATTTTACTAGGATTCCGGTGAGTTGTGTAAAACGCTCACCGAGGCGTGCAAAACACTCGGTGATTAAACGTATTATAACCGCATACGTATATACATATGTATATAGATTTTCAGAAGGATTGAAATAAATCGTCATTTTTATAACATTTAACTAACATCTTTTATTGCATAGGCGAACCCATTCCCTGAGTTATACCCCAGCTATAAGCCGGACAAACGGGGTTCGTTACAATACATGTATTAGGTTTATCTAACACTTTCATGAAACTTTTGATTTTTGCTAAGCTTTTCGGGCAGAGGCGCCATAGTGCGTCGGGGCTGGTATGGTCCTTGTGGTATTTTTGTAGACCTCCAATAATGGAAGTTTTTGGTAATGAAAACGGTGGATGAGAAGAGGTTTCTATCAACGTTGGTATGGCTGTGATATCATGATCGTACATTTCTGAAAGACAACGGGATATTGTAGATTTGCAGGTTTTCTTTTTTCGTTCAAATAAGCTGCATTGCAACAACTTCGGCATCAGCATTAGGGTGTTGTGTTGGGCTCTCTGTGAAATTTCAGGTAGGCCGGCTTCAGCCAAGGCTACTTTGACTGGCGATGTAGGGAAGGCACGTAGACATTTTTTTTTACTGCCGCGTGGTATGGGGCATGTAGGAGTTTTATATGTGTTGGATCACAGGTGGCATATATAGCGAGGCCGTAATCAATTTTTAAGAGAATCAAAGCCATTGTTAAAGAATGTTTGGATGACAGAAATTTTAAAATATTTAATCTGGAAAATAAGCTTGTTCTAACATGTTGGCAATGTTCCTTAAAGTTAAGACTATTATAGTGGGGTATTTGGGAGTTCTGAAGTGAAAGGGAGGGGAATAATCAATTATGTTTCCTGCATATGTGGAAAGTGGGGCATTTACCAGCCGCAATATTGGCACCTGAGGTACTGGACCAGTGGCATATGCCATTTAGAATGCAGCTAAATATATGTTTCACTTGATTTAGTTTTGGAAAAAATTAGTACGTCATCTGCATAGATAAGGTGCCCTACGTGGTTAAAAGGTTTAGAATGAAACTCAGTTCATAAAGAAAAATTTTTTTAAAAATAAGCTTTTATTATTGGTTAATAAAATTAACTAAAAAGTAAACAATAAATTGACTCTAAAGAAATATAACACTTTTTAAGTTCATTGTAACCTTTAACGATAATTAGGCTTTTTCGTCTGCGATAAAAAATTCTATATTGTACATAATTATATATTTTTAACATTAAAACTTTACACCTAAATTATTAAATCTTACAGTTTATATCACAGTCCTAATTGTTCTAATAAAAAACGTGTTAAATGTTGACGGCGGCCACCGTGGTGTGATGGTAGCGTGCTCCGCCTATCACACCGTATGGCCTGGGTTCGACTCCCGGGCAAAGCAACATCAAAATTTTAGAAATAAGATTTTTCAATTCGAAGAAAATTTTTCTAAGCGGGGTCGCCCCTCGGCAGTGTCTGGCAAGCGCTCCGATTGTATTTCTGCCATGAAAAGCTCTCAGTGAAAACTCATCTGCCTTGCAGATGCCGTTCGGAGTCGGCATAAAAACATGTAGGTCCCGTCCGGCCAATTTGTAGGGAAAAATCAAGAGGAGCACGACGCAAATTGGAAGAGAAGCTCGGCCTTAGATCTCTTCGGAGGTTATCGCGCCTTACATTTATTTTTTTTTTTTTTTATAATTAAGAACATTTAGGATCTCCTTTTCTTGCTATCGCAATGTAACACGCTTTTATTAGAACAATTAGCACTGTGATATAAACTGTAAGATTTAATAATTTAGGTGTAAAGTTTTAATGTTAAAAATATATAATTATGTACAATATAGAATTATTTGTCGCAGGCGAAAAAGCCTAATTATCGTTAAAGGTTACAATGAACTTATAAAGTGTTATATTTCTTTAGAGTAAATTTATTGTTTACTTTTTAGTTAATTTTATTAACCAATAATAAACGCTTATTTTAAAAAAAGTTTTTTTTCTTTAATTTTATTTTTTACTTTTTAGTTAATTTTATTAACCAATAATAAAAGCTTAATTTTAAAAAAGTTTTTTTTTCTTTAATTTTATTGTTCATTTTGTTCCCACGAGTATAGGACAAAAACGGTCCATCCCGTCAGAGGTCCATTGTAAAGAGATAAGGGCGTCAGTACAACAGGGTTCGCCCGGGTACCCTGAGGCGCAACTTTAGCGATATGAAATTTTTATACACCCTCATATCATTCAGCCCTCGGCACGTGCTCACCTTGGCATTGGGTCATAAATACTAATAATAAATCAGAAAAAATCCGCATTCATAACCAACAAATTTTCTCTGTGGAAGAGATCGGCATCAAGTAACTTTTTTGATACTCTAATATATCCGCAGCAATTTGAGTATGAGTACGTATAAAACAACCAAGCGCAGCTAGCCTGATCTATTCGTTTACATACAAAAATTATTGTATCAGTATAAGCTATGATGCATATGGATACAAGCTACAACGGTCTCTCACGAACTATTCTCGTGTTTGGTTTGTTTTCGTATGAAATTTTAATTGAAATACGAAGCAAAAGCTTGCTTCGAAGGGTGAATTTCAAAGCGCAACTGCTAGCTCAGCTAATCAGTTATCAGCTGAGTGAAAGGAATTGTGCTTTTAAAACGATACGTTGTGCCAGCTGTCAACAACCCATCGATAACAACATTGAGTGAATGGAGAGGACAATTTTTACTAATTTTCCGTAAAGTTGCAACTCTGCGTTCCAAGAAGTTATCACTAATCAACTTCGCCAGTAGTGTTGCTTTTGGAATGCGCCCTATGCTTTTTTAAACTCATTCAAATGAATTTGTATATATGTGCATACACAAGTTCACGTGTTCTTGCAACAACAAAACGTTAAATATATACATACATACATACATATGAATATACAGATTTTCGGGAAAACATATCGTATGTGTTTGTCAAAAGCAGCTTCACTTCGGATATCAGCATCTTCGGTTGTCAGATCTTTCGCGTTCAACGCTAACGCGGTGTCAGGATGAAAAAATACTTTCAACCAAATTACTGATACGAATCGCTATGTTTGACCAACCCTGACTGAGTATGAGTACACAATTTTTTATAGCATGATCCGAATATATTGGGACATATTCATAATCGAAATAAAATGTGACTTAGTTGAAGCATTTTTGACAGAGAGCACATATAAAATTGTGTCAAACAGTGTTAACTAACTTAAAATCATATTTTATTGTGACTTTGCCTATGTCGTGTTCAGTTTACAACTACTCATTGCAGATCTCTGCTCTGTGGATTAAATCTGTAGCCGTGTATTTTTTTTACACTTAAACGTCTATACGCTTATACTTTATATGGACTGCTAAGCGTCAAACTTTAAATACATCTCTGAAGTTGCTGCGCATAAAATGTGTACTACTAAATTTCAATACGCATTATACTCAGATGTAACTGAAATATGTGTTTTTGTTTCACCCTCTACACTAATTATATGTATTCTGTGTGTGTCCAGAATTCATCGCAACTGATTTAGCTATATGTTATATACAGGCATACAACAGAGGGTCGTGTCTCCGCTTTTCGGTACACCCTGTAGCTGTAGCTAGTTGTTTAACCACTGCCGCTAGATGGGTCTCCTAAGCATTATCTAAGCGAGGATAGGCGTTTTTTTCACGCGCAAACGTAAACGTATACTCGTGTATAAAAAACGGCTAATATTCCAACTTTCGCTTATATAAAATTCCATCGCAAAAAATCTGTAAAACAAAATCAAGTGCGCAGAAAAGTATGCAACACTTACCGATAACACAGCCTAACCGCGTTGTTGTATCACAGAATTTTTACACTTTGAAAATGACGGCTGTTGTTTGCAAGGTTGCATTCCTTTGATTCTTCGTTTTCACCATCTGGATTAACAAAGTCATGAGCCTGGGCATTCGCGCAATTTTAGTGATGTAAATTGCATGGCGCCAGCGCCAATGCGGTGCCAGCTCAATGGTAGCCCATTGACGAAATGACTCCAAGCGAATTTTTGACGCTACTTAGTAGTTAGTGAGTAGTACATTTCACTTGCGCTATTGAGTGAAACCACTTTTGTGTGTCAGGCACGAGTTTGGTGTTATTGGCGCAACTGGCAATGATGACACTGAGCTGATGACGGTAGCGCTGGTAGTTCAGCTTTTGAAGCAGAGAAAGAATTAATGACCCGTGCAAATTATTATGGCTTTGGCCGTGTAAATTATTATGGTGTATTTGCACCAAATAAATGCTGCGGACATAACAACCGGAGTCATTTTTGAGTTGTATATTTTAGATTTAATGCACAATTAATATGGGTGTGTTTCAGCGGCCAAATAATAACAGTAGTATTGCTAAAGTGCTGCTAGGTTGATGGAATGTCGCTAATTTCCTAGCGATGATTAATAGATTGTCAATATTTCGTTCAACGGACGCGCGAAATTGCCACGTCTGCTCAAATTTTGCAAGATTTTGCATTCTTGATTTAACTTAAGCTGTTATGCCAATATTTTTCAGCAAGCTTTTTTCAAATAGGTAATTTTTCCAAAAGCAAAATAAATTACAGAAAAGATTACAGAGTTAAACAGCCTTAAAAATTCAGCAATGTTGGTTATACACAGAAATACAACAGAGGGTTGTGTCTCCGCTTTTCGCAAGCGTGAGATTCACCACGTGTGATACGCGTGATTCCCCACGTCTAAGTCTCAAAATCCACGGTTAGGTACCGGCGGGTTTGTATGGGACTTAGGCTGTTATGCCAAAATAAACACAAATCTTTACGGATAACTGTGTTATCGATTAATTTATGGAATTCTCGTAAAGTAATATTGCATTGTCATCGGAGTTATACATGTGTGCAAAATTTCAGCTCAATCGGACACCGGGAAGTGTATCAAATTTAACTTGCAAAATTCCATTACATACAACAAAAGTGAAACTAAATCAGGGGTCGGCATTTAGTGGCACAATTGTGCACACTCAATTCACACGTATTCTTATTCTCTTTAGTTTAGTAGTCACTGAGCATTTGGCGTAGTAACATCGATTGTGTGCGTCTCGCATTGTTGACGAATGTTATTAGCAAGCAACAAGCAAAGATCGCTTGTTAATTTTTTCAATGCGCACACGCGAAAAATATTTAATGTTGACCAATCCTTTTGCGCAAATACAATGTATTTAATTCAGGGATGCACCTTAACGTTAAGCTAATCGTTTATCAAAAAATTTCCACCGTTTCCGTTGAAACACTTCGAAATATTATCAATAGAGAAATTATCAAGATAAATTGTATCTCGTTTTTAACCGAAACGGAAAGCTTTCGTTAACGTTAAAAACTTTAACAAAAACGTGATACTTTATGTTTGAATTGTGCTGGCAATGCTATAGCCATGGTGAAGCCGTAAGGTGCTAACGGCGAGCGAACATACACACACGAACTCCATCTAATTTGTTTGTGTTATTCGTTGGTGGTAATGTCAAAAATACTCTGAGAAATGTTCGTACTGTCAATGTTCATGACAAAAGCTGCAATCAGCTTGGCAAATGCTTCCACCTTTAATGACTCCGCCATCAATCAGCTTTGCCAGCATAGTTTGAAATTAATAATCAACATAAACGATTTGATTTCGTTTTGATATGGCAGAAAACGAAACAAAATCATTTCGTTAATTTGACGGTCTTAACGTTAATAAACGAAACGAAAAGACTTTGTTTCGTTTATTAACGTTAATTATCGTAACGAAATGATATCGGTTCGTTGGTTAAGCATGCCTGATTTAATTGTATAAACCTTTTCCTTCCCATTGTTCGCATTAAAAATATAATAACAAACAATCTTGTCTTGTTGCTTGTTAATAAGCGAATGAACTAAGCAAACCGATGCATCAAGTGATGTGCGCGATTATCGCGCTCTTACTAACACATCTACATTTCCAATTTGCCGATGCCTGAACTAAATAAAAGCTTATAATATAATAAAAAGAGAAACATAGAGGGGAGAGCCGTGTGGTATACCGCTGTGCAAGTTATATACACCTGATTCGAAATTATTGACTCTTGCTAAGAACTTTCGATTTTTTACGAATGATTTTACAATGTTATACATTTTGTTATCGATTTTCCAACGCTTTAACTCTCTAAGTACTATATGTGCTACGACGCGATCGAAGGCCTTCTGGAAATCTAAACTCAAAACAGACCCGTGGCTTTTTGACGTCGGGGCTATAAAAGCAAAATGTTGAACGTAAATAAGAGGTTCTGTAACCCCTAAGCCTTCTTGGAAGGCGAACTGATTAGGAATTAAAAATTTGTTTACTTTACCGAACCACATAATTCTATTTGCGATAATTTTTTTCCAAAACCTTAGACATGCATGGAAGCAGGGATATGGGTCTGTAGCTGGATATAATGGACGAAGGTTCATTGCCACTATTAAAAATTTGATTAAAAAGATTTGTGAGCATTAACTTAAGGGTACTGGGAAGGTTTTGAGGACGGGGTAGGAAATTTTGTCAATGCCTGGAGATCGTCCGGTCATTGGGGTTAAATTTGTCTCAAATTCCTCCAGTGAAATAGGAACTTCTATTGCTTGGGCATTCAAGGATGGATTTTAGTTTTCATAAGCTTCAGACATTATTTGATCTTTCGAGTAGTTGAAGTTAGGATTAAAGTTGACGGGATGGGAAAAATTTTACCAGTGCGAAGCAAAGGCATTATATATTTCATCGGGGGAGTAGTTTGGGCCCTTGTCAGTGTGAATAAAAGGAATGTGGGAAGATGTAGGAGTCCCGGTGAGTTTATTTATGTCAGACCAGATTTTTTTTGGGTTGGAATGAGGATTGATATTTGACGTCAGCGTTTCGAGTGCTCTGTACTTTGATATTTTGAGTTCCTTTCTAAAAATTGCGTTGGGTTTTTTAAAGTTGATCATGTTTTTATCATTTCTATCTTTTTTATATGTTTCCCATAACACTTTCTTTTCTTTTCGTATTGCTTTCGGAAGGTTTGTCCAATAGGCTAGTTTTGAGTAAAACCTTTTTGTACTATTTTGCGGTATAGCTAAGTTAGCTGCGGAACGAATGATTTGTTTTATCGTGGCCACCTCAGAGTTATGGTTGGGGAGCTGAGCTTTCTTTCAGATAGTAACGTTGCGATCGACCTGAACTTATTCCAGTTGGCTGTGTCGGTTAGGAATTTAGATGTTGGTTCGATGTGGGACGAGATAGGTATAGCAAGGGATGTAACGAGGGGAAAGTGATCGCTATTGTGAAGATCGTCAATAGTGCAAGAAGAGAGTTTTGGTGCTATGGAGGAAGATGAAATAATGATATATGGATGGGTAAACGTCTTATGCGTGGACAATTGGGTGGGTGAGCCATCATTAAGAACTACAAGGCCGTGGGAAAAATAACGTCCTCTATGATCTGACCTCATCTGTTTGATGCAGAAGACTCCATAAGGGACTCCAGGCATTAACGTCCCCCAGTAGAATAATTGGTGTGCTAAAGAGATTAATAATATTAATGATATCTGAATTTGTGAAGTTTTGATGTGGTGGGATATAGCAATTTATAACAGTAATTTTAAATCCAATATCGATAAAAAAATTTGAATATCTCTCTCAAAAACTTTGTGGAAATGCCAAACCAAAGGATACAAACAAAAATTTTTGCATATTCGACTTTTACAAATGCCCGATGAAAAATAAAAATAAAATACATCGAAAATTTGGTATGAATTTTTTTTAGTTCGGTTTTATAGTTAGTTTTATTTTTTTTTAATTTGTACTATTTAACCATGCATGGTCAAAATTTGCTCCTACGAGCATTACACATGTTGCAGGTCTTCGCAGCTGCACGATTCACCTAGTCCAACTGGGGGATAGTAATTTGTGGAGGTTGAATTTTGCCCACACCTTTTTCCCCCACTTTGCCATTAAGTGGGATTTTGTTTTGATAACATTCCGAGAGCAGCGCACATATACATTTTCCTGTTTATTATCGACAGAACTAGACGGCGTAGTTTTTTTCCGTCCGTCGATGTATGGTTTTTAATTTTGTTGTAGAAATCCCTCGCCCAGGTTAATGAGCTAGAACACTCAAGAAACTTTAAATAAAATCCTCTAACGGAGGTCCAAGGAATCGAGCAGTTTCAATATGGTTTTACCAAAAATATGTTGCTATTACAGATTTTTGTTCCACATTACCGACAAATAGATGATTTGTGCATACACCAGGCTGGGGCCATACATAGAGATCGAAGTTGGGGCAGAGTAACGCGCATATCCTTCAGAAGTGTGCATTCTTCTACGGCGATGTCTGGAGCCTGACGTTGAAGGAAATCACAGACTCTGCATTCGTGTTGCTCTGGATCATACTACACCAGATCTCGTCATAGGGCTTATGCAGATGTCTTCTTATCTGCCATGGAGGCGCAATTACATCAATCAATTGTCTTTTGGGATGCCTCGGTGCTCAGACGTCTTAAGAAGATATTCCGTGGCAGTTCTAAGTGGGAATTTTGGCGATATGAGGATTTTGATGCATCTTTGTGCATTGTAGGTAATTTTGGCTGCATTTGTATTGAATCAGAGACTGTGTTCGAACGTCACAACCAAAAGTTGTTGGGGTTCAAAGTAGTAACGTTATGCCATCGAAGTGACTGCCCAGTTTTCGTGTTATGTGCAAGGTTCACGTCGGGAACAATATGGCCGTATGTACATTAAATCAGTGCCAAGTCCTGTGATGTGAAAAATTTAAAGAGACAAAGGATATATATGTTTATTTTGCAGCATAGTTTTCTTTTGTTGATTCCAGTTTGCATTCGCAGAGCCATGAAGCTGCCAGACAAAACTAAGTTCCTCCTCTAAGCCTTTCAACCCGGCGGGCAATGAAGCTCCCTCCGTTATTGTCCTTCAGCAACGAGGGCAATGTTTCCTATATATCAGTATGAGGGTGCTGTTTGTCTATTCAAAACTTGAATGACTTTTTGTCCACAGTCGCAAGTGGTAATGCGCAATCCACAATAGCCCGCAACAACGTTTCGTTGAAAACCTCTTGAGAAGAAGGATGCTGAAAAGATGTTTCTTTGCGCATCTTATATCTTTCGAAAGCTTCGCTATGTTTTATCTTGAGATGTGTTATGAAATTAGTCAATATATTTCCATCACCCTTTATTATGCGATCACAACTTGTGCACTTTGCTGTCGTAACTGACTTGTTATCAATATAGTTCTTTACTTGTTAAAAAATTCAATAATACTTGATTGGAATATAGAAATTTCTGAAAATCGGGGCCGTCTGTATTAGTCCATGCAAGTCCGGCTCCTCCTAAAAGAAGTTAAAAATAAACTAAAATGTAATAGAAAATGCTTCATATTCAGGTTTTATTCAAAACGATTTTGACACTTTGGCTGCTCACGGACCATATTTCATTAAGCGTTTTCTATTTCTGCCATTTTAATCTCATTGCGCTTTATACATATAAAACTGGACATAATGTCCTTAATCAGTTATTAAAATATATCATAAAATCTCGAAAAACTTAAGTTTCGCGTTATATGAGTTTACAACAAAGCGAGCGATAAACGAGAATTTGTACACAAACAATAATTTGTATGGCTGTTACGATACAATCGCTATATCCAAACCAATATTGATAGGAATCGCACTTTAATCACGATACAAAACTTATTCACCAAATTTAGCATCAAACTGTAGCCCCGTTATTAATTATATCACTTACTTTTTTAACATCTGTGTAAAATTCTGAGCGAAATATCAAATTACAGGAAGATTTGTTTGAAGTTGAAGCGGAGCTTTCGAGCTTGCTTTTTCTTTTGATCCGTTTTGGTAAATAAGTTGGATCACAAACAATGTCGTCCGCAGAGAAATCCGCGATATTTTCTTTTCATATGTATCTTATATTTCTTGAGTTAGCACAAACATACAATAGTACATTTGGTATCAGCCAGTTATAACTCACTTCAAACATTTTCTCTTTCATGTTAATAATTCAAAATAATCATATATTTGGAAATAATTAGATAATTTAAAATAATTAAGTAACTGAAATTAATCAAATAATTAAATTTAATTTTTAATTGTTTGATTCATTTTAATTTTTTATTAATATTAATTGTTTGATTATTTTTAATTACTTAATTGTCTTTAATTTAAAACAATGGGTACATTTTTTAATTATTTTTGATTACTTTTTTAATGGCCAATAATCATGATAATTTTTAATTATTTTTTTAATTAATTAATTATTAGTTGCTATGTGCTGTGCAAAAAATTAATTAATCATTAAATTTAAAAAGGGAAACGAAATTAATGATTATTAATGTTAATGGAAATTTAACAGGTCTGATTTAGATCTTTAGAATGCTCTCATGACAATGCAAAAAACACACTTGTGCCACAGATATGTTGGTCCAACATCCAGCCGTGTTCTTGATATCATATAGAGCTCTTAACGTGATATTTTAAGGTATAATTTGATGGTCCTTGCTAGATCATTCTTCTCGGACCATTCATACATCGGCTTCAGCATACCCTTGAAGAGGGGAGAGAATGAAGCCTTTACAAACCCTAGATCAACGAACTGGACAAAAATGCAGATACAGAAGTGAGACAACCCAAAGATACCTCCAATGCGGGGTAACTGTAGGAGTCCAATGATGAAGGCGCTTATGATTGCGTTTAACAGAGCTTGCCCTCTAAGAAGGTTCTGAGGAAAAGCAAATTTGCTATGGAGGAGCAATGAGCTGAGTCTTTTTAGAAGACATGTGAAAGAAATGTTTAGCTGACAGAGGTTCCGGAAAGCAAAGTGTGCTGGGACGAGTATAAGTATATGTTGAGGATACACAAGAGTGAAATATCCAAGGCGAAGACAGTCTCAGGGAAAAATGTCTAGCGCGGTTGAGGAAAGTCCTAGCAAGAAGAAACTTACCACACGAACTAATAAAGAAAGAGATTTGGGAAATGTCGCGTAATAGTGAGGACTCCCTTGAGGCGCTTTTCTCTACACATTTGCCATCAAGAGATGAGCCAGCAGACAGTATTTACACCGCGACCATGGAACGGGTTGTGCCGGGATTGGTGGCACATACCAAGATTGAGTGGATGGTGGAATTTTTTCTAACATATGCAAAAACAGGGAAATGATAGGGGAGCTAATCATATCTTATTTTATTAAACGGTTTTATTTATTTTGAATTGACAGGCCGGCCGGACGGCCGCACGGCCGTTATGAACGAATTTTGTAATTAAAATTTAAGTAACTTCCTGATAAGCTACAAGCTTTAAACTTGGAATATACTTCAGAACACGATGAGAATGCAATAATAAACAAGTAAGGAAGGCTAAGTTCGGGTGTAACCGAACATTACATACTCAGTTGAGAGCTATGGAGACAAAATAAGGGAAAATCATCTCGTAGTAAAATGAACCTAGGGTAACCCTGGAATCTGTTTGTATGACATGTGTATCAAATGGAAGGTATTAAAGTGTATTTTAACAGGGAGTGGGCCATAGTTCTATAGGTGGACGCCATTTAGGGATATCGTCATAAAGGTGGATCAGGGTTGACTCTAGAATTTGTTTGTACGATATGGGTATCAACTGAAAGTGTTAATGAGTATTTTAAAAGGGAGTGGGCCTAAGTTCTATAGGTGGACGCCTTTTCGAGATATCGCCATAAAGGTGGACCAGGGGTGACTCTAGAATTTGTTTGTACGATATGGCTATCAAATGAAAGGTGTTAATGAGTATTTTAAAAGGGAGTGGGTCTTAGGTCTATAGGTGGACGCCTTTTCGAGATATCGCCATAAAGGTGGACCAGGGGTGACTCTAGAATTTGTTTGTACGATATGGATATCAAATGAAAGGTGTTAATGAGTATTTTAAAAGGGCGTGGGCCTTAGTTCTATAGGTGGACGCCTTTTCGAGATATCGCCATAAAGGTGGACCAGGGGTGACTCTAGAATTTGTTTGTACGATATGGGTATCAAATGAAAGGTCTTAATGAGTATTTTAAAAGGGAGTGGGTCTTAGTTCTATAGGTGGACGCCTTTTCGAGATATCGCCATAAAGGTGGATCAGGGTTGTCTCTAGAATTTCTTTGTACGATATGGGTATCAAATGAAAAGTGTTAATGAGTATTTTAAAAGGGAGTGGGCCTTAGTTCTATAGGTGGACGCCTTTTCGGAATATCGTTATAAAGGTGGACCAGGGGTGACTCTAGAATGCTTTTGTATAATATAGGTATCAAACGAAAGGTGTTAATAAGTATTTTAAAAGGGAATGGGCCTTAGTTCTATGGGTGGAAGCCTTTTCGGGATATCAACATAAACGTGGACCAGGGGTGACTCTAGAATTCGTTTGTACAATATGGATATCAAATGAAAAGTGTTAATGAGTATTTTAAAAGGGAGTGGGCCTTAGTTCTATAGGTGGACGCCTTTTCGAGATATCGCCATAAAGATGGACCAGGGGTGAGTCTAGAATTTTTTGTACGATATGGGTATCAAATGAAAGGTGTTAATGAGTATTTTAAAAGGGAGTGGGCCTTAAATCTATAAGTGGACGCCTTTTCGAGATATCGCCATAAACGTGGACCAGGGGTGACTCTAAAATGCGTTTGAACAATATGGGTATCAAACGAAAGGTGTTGATGAGTATTTTAAAACGGAGTGGGCCTTAGTTCTATGGGTATACGCCTTTTCGAGATATCGCCATAAAGGTGGACCAGGGCTGTCTCTAGAATTTGTTTGTACGATATGGGTATCAAACGAAAGGTGATAATGAGTATTTTAAAAGGGAGTGGGCCTTAGTTCTATAGGTGGACGACGCCTTGTCGAGATATCGCCATAAAGGTGGACCAGGGTGACTCTGTAATGTGTTTGTACGATATGGATATCAAATTAAAGGTATTAATGAGGGTTTTAAAAAGGAGTGGTGGTAGTTGTATATGTGAAGGCGTTTTCGAAATATCGACCAAAATGTGGTAGAGGGTAACTCAGAACCTCATCTTTCGGGTACCGCTAATTTATTTATATATGTAATACCACGAACAGTTATACTTCCAAGATTCCAAGGGCTTTTGATTTCGCCCTGCCAAACTTTTTCATTTTCTTCTACTTAATATGGTAGGTGTCACACCCATTTTACAAAGTTTTTTTCTAGAGTTATATTTTGCGTCAATAGACCAATCCAACTACCATGTTTCATACATTTTTTCGTATTTGGTATATTATTATGGCATTTTTTTCATTTTTAGTAGTTTTCGATATCCAAAAAGTGGCGTGGTCATAGTCGGAATTCGGTAATTTTTTACACCAATATAAAGTGAGTTCAGATAACTGAACTGAGTTTAGTAAAGACATATCGATTTTTGATGAAGTTATCGCGTTAACGGCCGAGCGGAAGGACAGGCGGTCGACTGTGTATAAAAACTGGGCGTGGCTTCAACCGATTTCGCCCTTTTTCACAGAAAATATTTACCGTCCTAGAATGTAAGCCTCTGCCAAATTTCACAAGGATTGGTAATGTTTTGTTCGACATATGGCATTAAAAGTATCCTAGACAAATTAAACGAAAAATGGCGGAGCCACGCCCATTTTGAAAATTTCTTTTATTTTTGTATTTTGTTGCACCATGTCATAATTTACTTATATACTGTAAAGATATAACCTTCCCTTTTAAAAATTGACTTTAAAAATTTTTTTTTTTCAAAAAGTGGGTGTGGTCGTTCTACGATTTTGCTAATTTTTATTAAGCGTACATATAGTAATAAGAGTAACGTTCCTGCCAAATTTCGTCATGATATCTTCAACGAATGGCAAATTACAGCTTGCAAAACTTCTAAATTACCTTCTTTTCAAAGTAGGCGGTGCCACGCCCATTTTACTAGTTTTCTATTCTGCATCATTAGTTCAACTCACCTACCAAGTTTCATCGCTTTATCCGTATTTGGTAATGAATTATCGCACTTTTTCGATTTTTCGAAATTTTCGATTTCCAAAAAGTGGGCGTGGTTATAGTCCGATATCGTTCGTTTTAAATAGCGATCTGAGATGAGTTCCCAGGAACCTACATACCAAATTTCATCAAGATACCTCAAAATTTACTCAAGTTATCGTGTTAAGGGTCGGACGGACGGACGGATGGACGGACGGACATGGCTCAATCGAATTTTTTTTCGATACTGATGATTTTGATATATGGAAGTCTATATCTATCTCGATTCCTTTATACCTGTACAACCAACAGTTATCCAATCAAAGTTAATATACTCTGTGAGCTCTGCTCAACTGAGTATAAAAAAACCTCCGATAGGTGGCGCATGGATCGAAATATTTCAAAAAATCGTATTTGTGGTCCGATCTGGTTCATATTTGGAACACATAATACATACATGAATAGAAAGCGACATATGAAGAAAAATCGCTGCTAGGTGGCGCAAGGATCGAGATACTCAAAAAAATCGTATTTGTGGTCCGATTTGGTCCATTTTTGGAACACATAATACATACATGAATAGAAAGCGAACTATGATCTCCGATTTGGCTCATATATGGAACAAATATTACATACAGTCCGGTAGAAGTGATATCAAAATATTTTGGAGTTCGAGGAGGTACAAGCATGCGTGGCGCAGAGTCGAGTAAAGTCTTTGGAAAGATTGTGTATTGAGGTCTTACATTGTAACAAATTGTCAGGAAAGAGTCCTTGTAATAATGAGTCCCTAAATGAACTAAATAGAATGAGAAATAAGCAATTAAATAAAGACCAAAAATTTGAAAATAAAATAATTTAAAAAAAATTGTGAGTGAAACGGTTTTATTGAAAAGAATACTTACATGAAGTAATAATAATACTAAAAGCTAGAAAATAGTTAGGTAGGTCCTAGGTACTAGTTATCACACTCAATCTAGGGAGTTGATTAGACAATTAAATAAAAGCGTTGGACGCGTAAAATTTCTATTGATAGTCATAAGTAAGACCAACTGAACTTTATTCAGGTTATGCTACGCCTCACATTTTTAGAAATTTCACGCGCCCAACGCTTTTATCTAATTGTCTGGTCAACGCCCTGGAATGATGAGGAGTGTGATGACTAATACCTAGGACCTACCTAATTATTTCCTAGCTTTTAGTATTATTACTACTTCATGTAAGTATTGTTTTGAATAAAACCGGGAGAAAAGGCTTTGAAGAGATTTACAATGTATAATCGAAAAAGCTGTCACCTTGTCCGCCCTGATGTCACGTTGTTTAAATTTTTCCCAAATTATTAAATAAATTAAAAATTGCTTCAAATAAATGTTTTCATACATTTAAAGTAATAAGTGTAATTAAATAAGTGTTTAAACCCCCCCCCCCCCCCCTTTCCCCAGGATAATTTGATTTTTTAGGTCGTTACAATTCAATTATTTGACGTTTTTAAGTCAATGTTAATAACTTTCTTTATAATTCTGCTACGTATTTACTTTGTTGGTGATATTCACCCTTATCGCGAAGTTCACGCTCAAAAGTGTTCGCCTTCGTTTGTTCGGGTGAACTTTTTCCGCCTATTGGCAATTTCGGGCGAACAAAAGTTCACTTTGAAACAGCTGATGTGAATTAGTAGTGAACAAATAATTTACTTACAATTGTGTAAATTTTGTAACCAAGCATATATTTCCTTAAAATATAACAAAAATTTAAATAAAAAATTTATAAAATAATAATTAGTATTGCACTTATGTTGGTATTGATTGAGCGCGAGAAGAATATAAAAGTGAAAGCGATTCGGAGGCAATTAAGGGACAGTTCTAACCCTTTGGAGCTAAATGATTCACTGTAAGCTAAAAATTACTATTTTCTGCGCTTTTGAATAACAAGTTAATTTTTTTCAATTAGCTTTCGCCAATATTAAAGGCTAAATAATCCGGCATTCTAATATTTGATAAATATTCTTACCAACTCCTTTCCCCCATTGAAACAGAAATTTGGAGTTCCACCAATTGTAAAGTTGAGTACTTGTCTATGTTTTTCCGCATACGGAAAGGCGTTGGAAAGGACCATGAAGTGGGTCTTAGCCAATCTTGCTTCAGTGAGGTGCTCAACATTTTGGAACCGTTTCTTTGTCCACAATGGATAACTTGGCCGACTGATACGTTGTCATAAAAAAAAGAATTTACATACTTAGCAATACAGGAATTTCAATTTTTTCCACTCCGCTTCCAATTGTGCATTATTTATTGATTTATTTCTAATAATAAAAGTACATATAATTATAAGAGTAGCAAATTTCAAAACAAAAAATTACTTACATTTTGTTTTCCTCTCGTTCGCCTGTAAAATATAAGTGAACAAATTTGCATTTCCCTGCTGTTAATTTCGCCCGTAAAAATAAGTTGCCGATAAGGTGAAATCTTTTTCGAACACGAAAAATTGTTTCGGCATCCTCTGCGATAGGGTGAATAAAAACTGTGAATATTTTCGGGTGAAAATAAAACTCGCGATAAGACTGATTAGTTATGTTTTTAATATGCAAGCATATGTATGTACGAAGTGAACACTTATATTTTAATCATATTCTGTTTCATAATAATTCTGCAATGAAAAGATAGCGTGACTTCTTCAACGGCATATCAGTTGTTGAAAGCTATAAAATCTGCAGAATGTCAAACTTCAATTGTTGTCAGCACCGCGATTTTGTTACTCTGCCATTGAATCAGCAGCTTCAAAGGAAGAAAATCGAAATGAAAAAAACCATACGACTTTGCGATTTAGTACACGAAGAGCGCAAAGATATGTGTAGATCAGCTGGCGAGAAGTTCAAGAATATGTACCAGACAGTTGAAGTAGTATGCTCTTTTACTGAAATCCCTATTATTTTGCCTAGACAAAGTGCTCAAACAAACGCGGAGGATCACTTCCGTACACAAATTTTTATCCCATTTCTAGACTCAGCAATTCAGAATTTGGAATTACAAAATTTTTGAACCACAAAGAACTTCTGATGTCTTTTGACGCATTGCTTTCAAATGATGTCAACGACGTTCAAGCAAAAAATTAAATTTCTCGATATGCAAAAGTTTTGCATTGTCGTGGTAATGAAAATATTAGCATGTCTGAAATAAAACTTTGGCAACGCCTTCTGAAATCTCTTTATACTCAAAGATCAGAAAACAGCTGGAATGCTCACGATTTGTTGGAAGTAAGTTGGTACATTAACAACACAGTCCGGGGCTACACGGAAAAAACACTAATGTGTTTTTTACATTTAAAAAAATGTAACATTCCGTTTATTTTTTCATGTAAACTTCCAATTATTTTGAATGTGAAATTTACATTGAAAAAAATGCAAAGTGTACTTTATTTTTCCTGTAAATCTAGCATATTTTTGATGTAAACACATTTCAAAAATGTAAAATTCAAATTATTTGATAAATGAAAAAATAATGTGTTTTTCACATTTTAAAATGTAAAAAACACATTAGTGTTTTTTCCGTGTAGATATGACTTTTTTAAATAAAATTTTTTTTCTATTCGATAAGTTTCTTTCTTTTGAATTTTATAACGTATACGTAAAATCTCATGCATAGGCTCAAAAAGCATGAAATCTACTTATTCCTGAAAGAGGTACTTCGGTATTTTTTTAGCAATTTATCTATGATTAATATTTTTTTTAATATTACAGGAATGCATCTCTGTGGCTTTTCCTAATGTTCACATGTTGTTGAAAATCTTGTGTACGCTTCCAGTAACAACGGCAACGAACGAGAGATCTTTTTCAATTCTTAGGCTGATTAAAAACTTGTTGAGAAACACGATGAGTAAAAATCGATTGAATGGCTGTGCATCACTAAGCATCCACCGTGATCAAATTGTTAGCGTTGATGAAGTTTTAGATGAAATGGCAAAGAAAAGCCCACGCATGCGCTTGAGTTTTTAATTTAGCATTTTTCATATCATATTCTAAATACACGTACTTTAATGTTAAAGCTAAATACAACAATCAGCTCCCGCCCCATTCTTTTTCTCCCCCTCGTTCCGGCACAAACAATCGAGTAGCTCAGGAAAACAACCTCTTAATCCTTACCACCTTTTGCACCGTTTGCTACCACAGAATATATATGTTTGCGACATCTGCCCATCTCCTTGGACGGTGTCACTTTCCTAGATGTTCTGGTCTCAATGACGGCAACCCCCGGACGGGTTTCATCGCGCCATGCTGCCAGACCGCAAACCGAACTACACCGGGTACCCCAATGCTTACACAGGGACGTCTAATCCCATGGTCACAACAGCAATTGCGTCCTGGCCTCCCTCAATTCAGGCGTAGTCACCCGTCACTTACCCCTAGAGTGACATAATTTTGGATGACCTGCTCTCGATGCCAATGCCACAAGGGTGTGAAAGACAAGCATTCGCAGACGATGTACTACTAACGGTCAATGCAAAAACGCGCGCTGAGATGGAGTGCTTAGCAAAAATGGGCAATGAGCTTAAACCAGATATGTATGTCAATGGGGAAAGTACGTGAAATTAACATTCGGCGACGCTAAAAAAACCCATATTACTACTAGGAGTGGTGATAGATGATCAGCTAAGTCATTCGAAGTATATCATAGCCAAAGCACAAAGAAATTTTAACAATCTGTGTAAATTTTTTCGACCAACTTGGGGCATCCATCCTGAAAACGTCCTAATAATATATCGACAAGTAATAGAACCGATGATTACTTACGCTGCCGCCGTTTGGGGTAATGCAACAAATTATTATTACATTCGTCGACTTCTACGATTGTTCCAATGATGCTTCGCTATTAGAGCAATACGAGCTTTTCACACCGTATCTGCAACAGCTTTAGCATTAGCTGGCTTCAAACCATTACATCTGAAAGTTACTGAAGCAAGCAATATATACGAAATAAAAAGAACAGGTTACCTTAATACAACATCAAGAGAACTCATTCTACAAAAAATAGTACGCCCCCATAACCTTCTGCATCCGGAAGATCTACAAACAATTAATTATGATATGGTGATGCAACAAACACAAATTGATATAATATCAACAACCAATACAACTTTAATTTTTACTGATGGAAGCAAGCTGGAAAACGAAGAATGTGGCTGCGCTTTTGTTGTTTTTCAACCAAACGGCACCCACTAAAAGGAGAAAATTAAATTAGATAACGTTTGTACTGTCTTTCAAGCCGATTCCTTAGCTATAGATTCAGCTCTAGCATGGTCCGAAACCCAGCTTGCGTCTAGCCATGCCTTGACGCTATTAAAGATCGGAGCAACACGAATAAATTGATTGCATCCATACACGAAAGATTATATTCGGTTGAGTTCTCATGGGTGAAAGCTCATATCGGTATCATGGGCAATGAGCTTGATGAAGCGGATAAAGAAGCAGCGGCGCTAACAACAACTCGCTCGTATTACACACAAGATTGCTGAAACGTGGCATAGTGAGTTTATGAACGAACCAACCGGAAGGGGCACTAAATTATCCTTTCAATCTCCTGCGGAAGCGGAAAGTTATAGTCAATTGCTGGGTATATCTTTCGAAATGACTAAAATCCTAACAGGTCACAGCTATTGCAAGGCGTATTTAAAACGTTTTAAAATCATCGAAAAAGATACGTGTCCATTTGACTCGACAACATCACAAACAATCAACCATCTTCTGATTGACTGTCCAGCCTATAAAAGAGCCCGAAGACCTCATACAGTACTATGTGAAGAGCTTGGCGTATGACCATTCAACATTACGGAAGTCGTTAGACACAATCAACTTAATAAATTCGTTTATACTATTATTAGTACTCTAAAAACTTTTAACGCATAGATTGTTATTTGATCAATTTTCAATGCTTGATATTATTTTAAATTGTAATATATTTTTGCTTGTATCCATTCGCAAGCAGTATTATTTTAATTCTATTTATAACTAATCAGGATACATACATACCAATATTGTAAAACGTTATCATACAGTAACATAAGATTGTAACCACAATAATACATTCGAAACGCGGTTAGCGTGTAGAGACAAAGAAGAAAAAACCCTAGATTGACGACGCCCACGTTGCACTTCAGAATCCAGCAGTTAAACTGTAATGGTTTAACGGGGAAGATCACGGAGATAGTTTATTTCATGAAGCGGCATAACATCCGCAATGCTGCGATTCAAGAGACCAAACCCACAGCAAGATCTGCTCTGGGTATAACGTCCACAGAAAAGATCGCGAGAGCGGAAATGGAGGGTCTCGCGTTTATCATCCACCACTCAATACAATATAATCTATTATATCCCGACATCGGCCCGAGGTGCAGCTCCGTTCAGGCGATGTAAACTTAGAAATCATCAACATCTACATCCCTCTTGTCACCAGCTTCCCCAGTGGATACCGCCATGATATTAGCTCACTACTCACAGGCGATAATCGCATTATCTTAGGCGATTTCAATGCCCATCACGATCTATGGCATTCTAACCTACAGGCAGACAGCAGGTGTGAGATTCAAGGGGCTGTGTAGCGCAACCCTTTCAGGTTGCCTGCGCAATATATAGCTTCTCCAAACCTAATTGTCAACCTGTCCTATCCGTGGCGAATCCTGTTTCACTAACAGACGAGGCTCTGGCGACCCCAAGCTCTTTATGGAATTTGGAGGGATGGCCTGAAGGCTTAATGTGGCCATATAAATCGTTCCCGAGATGGACGTGCTAGCACCTTAATGGTGCTGCATTACCGGAGCGTACCGGATGTGTATCCGGCAAAGGACCATCACATTGATAACACTCCCCAAAGCCTTCGGGGAGTAACTTTATCGCTACAACAACAACAACAGGGATGAGATATTGGCGGACCAAATATAGGAAACGACGTCCTGCACAATAAACAGAGACGCTCCCACTCGTATGGCAGGAAGCTGTCATAGTTCGCCAGATCTGTCCGTCGTGAGCTCATGCATCAACTGGCAGCCGATGGTAACATTTGCATCTGACCACCTGCATATACTCCTTTCGCTAGAGCGAAATGGGATGACTACAAACCCTTTACAGACAATCGCTTTACTGCCCTCCCTATCCTGACTGATGCCCGGCAAAGGGAACGTGCTTTCCGCATGGTCATTGAATCCGCCTCGGCTCGTTTTATTCCTGCCGGAAGAATTCCCGAAATCCGACCTCATTTTCCGGCGCAGTCCGCAAATGAAGGATATAAACCAACACATCAGATTGCTTGTGGATGAACACAAGCGCGCGAAATGGGAGGAGTATTTAAAGAATTGTAACCTCTCTGCCGGTGTGGGTAAGCTCAGGTCCACTGTAAAGTCCCTATCGAATCCGTCTAAGCTCAATGACCTGTAACGTAGCAAAATGCTACGTCACAATAACCTACTCACAGCCCTAACATTAAATATATACATACCCTAACACTAAATATATACATACCCTACGATCGCCTTGCACAGTGAACAACCAGCCGCACATAATATGCCAATTAAACATACATACCCTACGATCGCCTTGCACAGCGAACAACCACCCGCATATGGTACACCAAGTACCAACAGCGAACAACCGTCCGCACATAATATGCCATTTAAATATACATACCCTACGATCGCCATGCAAAGCGAACAACCACCCGCACATAGTATGCCAAGTACCAACAGTGAACAACCAAACATACTCAGCACGCGTGGTACTGACTATCTGGCGTGCATTTTTCATTCGCTATCATAACGAGGAGTTATTGATGAGCTGAATTCTTAACCATTTTATACGCTACCAAGTATGAAATGGCAAACGCCATCACTCTCTGCATACTTCACCTAGGTAAGTAAAGCTGAGGCCAACTTACAATGGTAGGTATCAAAGGGGTCCCAAGGTGAACGGGGAAGACTCTCAGCGACCCCATCACGCTCATGGATCCCAAGGCGCGTCCAGGACCAGTCCTGGGCTCCACTTGAGGGACATGCCAGGCCCAATACATATCAATACGGGTGGCATTTTTCGCGGACAGTTTACCCAGGGTTGCCGAGGATCATCTCGCTCCCCCCGCTCCCTGGGTGAAGTACCGAGCCATATGCAACGGTGGCCCTTACTACACCACTCATGGTCGCTAGGACTCTTGCCCGAGGCTCTCTGAGAGGAGTACTGGGTCTACTCAGCAACAAATGGGGATGGCATGAGGCGCGGACAGTTCACTCAGGGTGGCCGAGGAGCATCTCCCTCCCTCCCCCGCCTCCTGATTGGGGTACCGAGCCGAATGCAACGGTGGACTTCACTACACCGCTCATGGTCGCTAAGACTCTTGTCCGAGGCTCCCTGAGAGGAGTACTGAATCTACCCAGCACCCATGTATACACATACATCTATACGTTGGGTATTACTAATAGATATACTTCACCTAGGTCAAACCGCGCCCTTCCTGCCCGCCGCAGTCAATCCTTAGCCATAGGAGCACAACCGTAACCCGCCTGAACCAATCCGAGTAAGCTTTCTCTGGGGTAAGATACTTGAGGGTTATCACCACCGTTCCTTGAGAACCGCGACCCGTACTGTCATCTTTCCGCCGCTCCTGCGCTATCATCCGTGGCATTTCTCTCTCGCTCTCTCTCCCTCTCTCTCTGGGATCAAAGTCTGCCGGCATCGAAAGGCAAAAGCCGCATCGTTTGTGTGTGCGTGTTCGGAACAAAACAACAATTACTTGTGTTATTAATTGGTAAAGGTTAGTGGGACCTTCGCCTGACCCTGGAGCGGCTGAGCTTACCTCAGCCTTCGACAAAACCCACCTCACAAATGGCGCCAGAGCAGGTACCCATCTCCGGAGAGGAAAGTGTAAAAGCAACAACAAGCACCAGCCCACCGGGAGATGGGCCACCGAACACGCAACCACAACCTGAAGACAACAACAACCTATTGAATACCGACAGCTTGAACTGGATATATTCGCTGAAGAAAGAGAGACTCATCGAGGAGTGCAAGAGATACCGGATATTCGTTAACGGCAGCACTGTCGCTGAGCTACGCATAGCGCTCAGTGCCTACGTCAAGGCAAAACGAAATCGCAAGTCAACTGAAAATCTACTGAGAGAGGTTGAAGATGAAATCAGGGCAGAAGAGAATAGCCAAATTAAAACCCCCCTCGACCAAACTCCCTCCATCCATGTGACTACACCGTCTGCCGTTACAAAGGCCAATCAACGACCGTCACCATCCCGTACCGAGTTAACCGACGCCTAAGTAATGAATACGATCCGCCGATGGGATGTCCTTTTCACGATTGGAGAAACGCTTTATGCCTTTTTTTGAGAGAATTGAGGAGCTGGCGGAGTGCTATAGCATTCCATTGGACAGGTTGCTCCCAACGCTGCCAGAGATGTTGCGCGGCAAGGCATTGCAATGGTTCCGTGTACGCAAAGCCGAGATACTCTCGTGGGCAAAGTTCCGCACAGCGGCTGAGCAACTCTTCCTACCCAGACGACATCTACACCAACTAGAGGATGCCATACGCCAGAGGAGACAGCAGGGGCGAGAAAAGGCAAAGGATTATATTCTCGCCATGCAAACAATGATCCGACAACATCCAATTATGTCACGAGAGAACCACCTGGAACGCATTTACGATGGGCTTCGCGTGGAATATCGGTTATTCGCAAAACGTAGCGAGTTCCGAACTATTGAAGAGCTAATGGAGCTCACCGACGAATTCGAGCTGCTACAATTGGAGCCCACCAGACAAAGCAGACAAACAGCACATTATTTATCACCGTTGACTGAAGACTATAGCCAAGAGGAATCCTGTTGGAGATGCAAGGAACGAGGGCATATGCGCTACCTATGCCGAAGAGCCCGAAGACTATTTTGCTCCAGATGTGGCCGGGACAACATCCTATCCAGAGATTGCAGGTGCGATAAGGCGAGCACCTTGACTCCCGTCAGGCTAAGGTTCGGAAAAATGCCACAATCAGTAGCCATCGACGAACAACCGCCGAATGAAAAAATGGATGGCCGTCACTACGTCAAACTCACCATCGAAGGGTTAAACGTACGAGCCTTGGTGGACACCGGCGCAACGCTTACCTACGTAGGTGACACTATACGTAAGCATCTGGAAGGCAAGAAAATAGCATGCGCACCCAGCATCCGCAACGTACAGCTCGCCGATAGGACGTGCGTTGTTAGTTCGTACACCTACCAAGTAACCATACTCTGTAACAATAAACCGACCCACATGCGAGTGTCCATCCTGCCTAATTTGGCCGAATATATGATTCTAGGCATGGACTTTCTCAGGGAAAGGGGGCTCAGCCTCACCTTAGATGGAAACTTATTACCGCCAGCCACGCCAACCCAGAACACCATAAATGCAAAACTAAGTACCGTGAAAGAAGGAAAGCATTTAAGAGCAACTCAAAATGCTGAACTCGCAGTTTTTTTAAACTACCACCAACGGATATTCGGGGAAATAACTGGTCCCAGCAGGGCAGCAGAACATGTAATCTCGCTGAAATATGATCGCCCGCTAAAGCAGCGATATTGCCCACGGAACCGAGCGATGCCACAGGTAATAAATGCTGAAGTCGACGAACATCGAATAATCAAAAAATTCACAGCCGCATATGCCCCCCACGAAAACCCTACCGAAAGAGCTAACAGAGTAATCAAGACCATGATAGCGCAGCGCTCAAAAGCCGATCACCGCACCTGGGACAGGGAAATCCCGCAAAGCGCTTTCGCTATGAACACAGCACATCACGAAGCAACCCAAGCACCGGCTGCTGAAATCAACTTTGGAAGAAACATCGCGACAGCCCAGCAAATACGCACCGAAGGCGCCGTCCGCGAAGAATCACCGACCCTATCCCCAACAATAACCGACCTATGGGAAGAGATTAAGAAGAATCTGGCTAAAGCACCCAAGACACAGAAAAAATACTACGATCTGCGCCGTAGACCCTGGAAACCACAGGTTGGGGAAAACGTGATGAAACGAGAGCATCCGCTCTCCTCCGCGGTCAATCAATTTACACCAAAATTAACACCAAAGTTCTCCGGACCCTATGTGGTAGAAAAATACATATCATCCAATACCGTCCAGCTGAGACACACCGAAGAGCGTCACAAACGGACAGCGCATACGCATCTACAGGACTTAAAACCATACGCGGACGAATGCCCACTCACTGCCGAACCAGTAATATCACCACCTAACACAACACGTACATAAATCTGCTCTTATCATTACAGATTACGATGCGTCAGCCAGTCCCACCGGATTCGCCACAAAAGGTAAATGTATGGCCATGGCCACCCAACAAGACGATAATACAGCGGGTACAAATATTTCGCGGCTTTATCCCAACTTGATGCAAACAGTACACCCGCTGCTAAGCATAAGCGAGTGCGCAGACAACACAACCGACCGTAAAAAGTAGATGGCGAAACAGCTCGACCCACCGAAACAGAGGCACCGGAAAAGATAAGCGAAGATCGAGCGGAGAAAACATTCAAAAATTAGACTGCGTGAAGCGACCAAAGAAGAATACGCCCCAATGGCTCTTTCGATATGGCAAACAGCATGTCTACTGCACGCAGATGGACGCGGACCACGCTTTGGTGAAGATCGCGGGGCATAAGAGAATAATGAAATATAAGGATTAACCTGGGAACCACCGTAATCTTAGGCTCCGATGCATTCAATTTTTTTTATATTTTGTTTAATTATTTTTTTTTATTTATTTTATTGCATGGTAAAAATTGTCAAAAAAAAACAAAAAACAGAAAACAAAAATCCATGCAACCTTACAAAACAAGGGAGTTAAATTTCTTTTTTATTTATATAAAGTCATACACACAGATAAAAAAAATATTTTTATACACGCTACTAGTAAGAAGAAAAGAATATACTATTTTATGAATTGTTATTACCAAAAAAAAAAAGAAAAAAACTACACGTGGAGAAAGAGATCTATTTTCTTAGTAATACACACCATTCCTCAAACCGCATAATATGCCGTTGCGACCTTATTGCTAGCTTGAGCAAATCATTGTCACAAATCTTTTTTGTTAACAATTGTAAATATAAGTTGAAAACAATTTTTTTTTTTTTGGTGAATGATTGTACGTTACATATATATCGTAAAAATTTACCTCTTAAACTAAGAAAAAATATATTGTTCAAATATATACCCATTTTTTTTTCTGCAAAATACTTTTCAAACAAAATGTTCAACTTTATTCAAACACTCCTACAAAAGAAAAAAGGAAGACTTACACATGAATTTCAATTAATTAGTAATAAGCTAAAAGAATTTTTTTTCATAAACAAAAAAATAATACAATGTATAATGTTTTTATGCTGATTTATATACAAGTTTAGAACAAAAAAAATATATATATATTTAAGTAAATATATGAATAAAGGAAAATATCGGACAACAAACACACACACGTAAGTCGGCCGCGCCACCTCCGAGGTGGTAAAATATACCGGGACCACTTGGTCCACGGCAGTGCAGGCCTTAAGGCCACAAACCCCCGAATGCTGAAGTTTTTTTTTCCCTGAAGTGGGAGGGGGACTGTAACGTAGCAAAATGCTACGTCACAATAACCTACTGACAGCCCTAACATTAAATATATACATACCCTAACACTAAATATCTAAATACATACCCTACGTTCGCCTTGCACAGCGAAAAACCAGCCGCACATAATATGCCAATTAAACATACATACCCTACGACCGCCTTGTACAGCGAACAACCACCCGCATATGGTATACCAAGTACCAACAGCGAACAACCGTCCGCACATAATATGCCATTAATATATACATACCCTACGATCGCCTTGCAAACCGAACAACCACCCGCACATAGTATGCCAAGTACCAACATTGAACAACCAAACATACTCAGCACGCGTGGTACTGACTATCTGGCGTGCACTTTTCATTCGCTATAATAACGAGGAGTTATTGACGAGCTGAATTCTTAACCATTTTATACGCAACCAAGTATGAAATGGCAAAGGCCATCACTAACTGCATACTTCACCTAGGTAAGTAAGGCTGAGGCCAACTTACAATGATAGGTATCGAAGGGGTCCCAAGGTAAACGGGGAAGACTCTCAGCGAACCCATCGGGCTCATGGATCTCCCCCCCCCCCCACCTATGGGAAACCAACCTTTGAACAACGTCCCACGGGGTAGGAGGGGATAATCTCCCCTTCTACCTTGAAGGACGGATGGCACGGGTAGTTCCCCCAAGGCGCGTCCAGGACCAGTCCTGGGCTCCACTTGAGGGACATGCCAGGCCCAATACATATCAATACGGGTGGCATTTGTCGCGGACAGTACACCCAGGGTTGCCGAGGATCATCTCGCTCCCCCGCTCCCTGAGTGAAGTGCCGATCCATATGCAACGGTGGACCTTACTACACCACTCATGGTCGCTAGGACTCTTGTCCGAGGCTCTCTGAGAGGAGTACTAGGTCTACCCAACAACAAATGGGGATGGCATGAGGCGCAGACAGTTCACTCAGGGTGGCCGAGGAGCATTTCCCTCCCCCGCCTCCTGATTGGGGTGCCGAGCCGAATGCAACGGTGGACTTCACTACACTGCTCATGGTCGCTAGGACTCTTGTCCGAGGCTCCCTGAGAGGAGTACTAAATCTGCCCAGCACCCATGTATACATATACATCTATACGTTGGGTATTACTAATAGATATACTTCACCTAGGTCAAACCTCGCCCTTCCTGCCCGCCGCAGTCAATCGTTAGCCATAGGAGCACCACCGTAACCCGCCTGAACCAATCCGGGTAAGCTTTCTCTGGGGTAAGATACTTGGGGATTATCACCACCGTTCCCTGAGAACGGCGACCCGTACTGTCATCTTTCCGCCGCTCCTGCGCTATCATCCGTGGCATCTCTCTCTCGCTCTCTCTCCCTCTCTCTCTGGGATCAAAGGCTGCCGGCATCGAAAGGCAAAAGCCGCATTGTTTGTGTGTGCGTGTTCGGAACAAAACAACAACTACTTGTGTTATTAATTGGTAAAGGTTAGTGGGACCTTCGCCTGACCCTAGAGCGGCTGAGCTTACCTCAGCCTTCGACAAAACCCACCTCACAGACCTTTGGCGATAAAGTGCTGTCGGATGCAAAAAAATTCGCGAGCACTTTTTGCAGACAATATGTAAAGCATTCTATGGTTGACAAAGTTAGCCGGCGAGCCAACAGACGAGGACACAAGCATAAATACAGCGCGTCCCCAATTACCATCACCGCCAAAGAGATTGACGATGCCATGCTAGACCATCTAAGTGGGCCCAGACTAACGCATGTCTTCAACTTGTCCCTTTCTACCTTCGTGATCCCCCAAATATGTAAAATGGCAAAGGTGGTTCCGCTACTAAAGCCTGGAAAACCAGCTAACATAGGATATTCTTATCGACCGATATCTCTCCTATCGCCAGTAGCCAAGATACTTGAAGCCAATCTGCTTCCTTACTTTAAGGCAAATTTGAAACTAGAAATCACCAGCATGGCTTCCGAAAATTACATAGCACTTCCACCGCTATAAATTCCATTAGCACTCAGATAAATTGCGAATTAAATCAAATCCCGCACCATACGACAGTACTCGTTGTGTTAGACCTGTCAAAAACTTTTGATACGGCCAACCACGGCACGTTACTAATGAGCCGACACCGCCTAAGGGCTTAAGGAGTCATCTCCGTAAGCATTTTAAGGAAATACGGCACCTGAGAACTCAGACGTATGAAGCAAAAAAACACAAGCAGGTCCCTGGTGAACTCCACAAACAGGCGTTGGACCTTTATACCATGAATTGCCCGGTGAATTCAGTACACAAAGAACAGTACCCAAAACCTGTGGAAGAGGAACGCATACTCCCCAGGGAAACGCGAATCACTCTAGCTCAACTTCGTTCTGGATACTGTAACACGTTAAACTCTTCCCTATTCAGAATCAACCCCGACATACAAAATGTATGCCCCGCTTGCAATGTGTCCGCACATGACACCAACCATCTCTTTAATTGTAAGGTGGAACCAACGCCTCTAACACCCCTTTCATTATGGTCCACCCCTGTTGAAACAGCAAGTTTCCTTGGACTACCGTAGAGGATATTGATGACAATTTGTGATCGGTCGCAGGGGTGGGGCCAAACACTGCTACAACAACAACAACAACTGCAAGACCTGGAAAGGTCCTCCCTTCCCCCAAGTCTCAAAATTGGACCGCAAATTATATGTCTGGTCGGCAAGCATTGTTGCATTTCAGGAACTTAACATCTAAACCAAGAAGAAATAAACAAGGGATACCACATGGTGGTGTCCTATCCCCACTTCTGTTTAACTTCTACATATAGAAGCTACCTTCACCACCAGAAGGAGTCACTATAGTTTCCTACGCCGATGACTGCACAATAATGGCCAAAGGACCAGGCCCACACATCGTTGAGCTTTTTAATAAAATAAACAGCTATCTCCCTGATCTCTCCAGTTTCTTCGCCTGGCGAAACCTGACATTGTCACCGACCAAATCATCGCCTACCTTATTTACAACATGGGCGCGCCAAATGTTGACCATACTGAACAGCCACGTAGATGGCACCACGTTACCGACTGTCTTACAACCTAAAATCTTCTGTGTGACGTTCTATGAGGATCTACATTTTGGAGAGTACGCAGCCGCAATTGTACCGAAAATCCAGAGCTGTAATAAAATCCTAAAAGACTTCGTGTATTTTGAAACCAGCTTCAACACTAGCAACAACATCAGCCAATAAATGCTACAATGGATTAGGTAGGCAATTGAAAACTAAAGTCCTCTCCAAGCAAACGAAAATAATACCCTACAAGTCACTTATCGTACCCGTACTGCTATATGGTGCAGAAGCATGGACCATGACACCATCAGATGAAGCGGCTCTAGTAGTGTCTGAGAGAAAAGGTCTTCGAAAGATTTATGGACCTCTACGCGTTGGCGATGGGGAGTACCGAAGAAGATTTAACGATGAGCTGTATGAGCTCTACGCAGACATCAACAAAATCCAGCGAATTAAAACACAGCGGCTGCGCTGGCTGAGCCATGTTATGCGAATGAAAGATGACGTTCCGGCCAAGGAAGTGTTTCTATCGGAACCCGCCTATGGTAGCAGAGATAGAGGGCAGCCCACACTTCGCTGGAAGGACCATGTGGAAAACGATTTAAACTCCCTGGGTGTGGCCAATTGGCGCCGGTTTGCAGAGAGAAGAAGCGACTGGCGCGCCTTTTTGGAATGTCATATCCGTTTAAACAGTTAAGTGCCAATTAAGAAGTAAGTAATAAAATCCTCAAATCTCTTGCCAGCAGCAGTTGAGGTAAAGATGAAGAAACGCTCATTACCACCTACAAAATTGCCCACAAACTGGCGTCGGACTTCTATGCCAGGAATTGCCCGCCGAATCTAGTACTTAAAGAAAAATACCCAGAACTAGCAGAGGAGGAACACACTAGGGAAACGCGCGTCACTCTAGCTCAACTTCGATCAGGGTACTGTAACAGGTTAAACTCTTACCTATCCAGAATCAACCCCGATATACACAATGTATATCCGGCATGCAATGTGTTCCCACATGACACCAACCTTCTCTTCAATTGTATTGTGGAACCAACGCCTTTAACATCCATCTCATTATGGTCCACCCCTGTTGAAAAAGCAAATTTCCTGGGACTCCCGTTAGAGGATACTAATATATGATGTGATTGGTCACACTTATTGGATAGGGCGAAGCACTGCTACAACAACAACATCCCCTTGGTAACCCTTCGGTTACTGTCGTGCCGGTCCCCTTCAAAGCCGTACGGGTACTGTCGGTGAGAACGGCTTTGTTCGCCTACGGGTACGGTCGGACAGGACTTTCTACTGGGTTAATGCAAGGTTTATCTTCGAGCCCACATAGTACGCCCGATGCGCATAAGGACTCCTTATTCGCAAACTAGAAAGGCCATACAATGGCTTTACACTTCATGACACCAAAAACATACATAAATGGTGTAATATTTCTCAAAAAATTTTTTTTCGCCAACCGTTGTCGAATTCGGTTTGAAGAAAAACCGGAGTCAGTCAAAATTTCATCAAAATCGGTATTCTGTTTTGGGACGAGCTCAGTCACAAACAAAGGAAACAGCGAACGGAACAAAACAAACGTGTGCAACACCAATTTCGACTACGAAGCAGCTGCCTTACAGAACGACGACATTGTGAAGTCGTCTTTACGACAACGAGGCGGACGGTGACAACGTTCATAGGATAGGGTACAAGTCGGCTAGAAAAGTAGCGACGTGGTTTGGGTAATTTATATATACAAGCGAAAAATCGAAAGATCCAACTCAAAAATAATCAACGCAATCTTAAATTTGAAGTTTTACGATGAGTGTAGATGCCTATGGACCAAATTCGCAAAATCTAACGTTTCTGGATACTGAGGAGAATGGCTTGCTTGGTGCAGACACGCAAGCATCCGAATTGACTTTCGGGATTTCACGTTACCTTCTCAATCCCAAACGCAAACCTCACAGCTCGAGGGTATTGGAGGGAGTGCCACTGCGCAAGTAAGATTTATCTTATAACTATTGAAGCTATTGATTGCATACAAATGTGGTTATACTCTAGCAAAATGCTCGAGAGCTAATATCCTCCAAAAATGTCGGGAGAGTTTAGAACCTCCAAAGTTGTTTTTATCAAAACTTATTAAGAAAAGCCCAAAAAATTCTTACGGATCGCTCTGAAAACAGGTACGGGATCCATAGTAAATACGGCAGAACACCTTTATGCACTGGCGGCCTTGGGCCGCTCCTAAGAAAAGCTACCCGGCAGTAGGTTCAGCAACTTTTCGGATCAAAATTATTTTCACGCAGGGCCACTTTCTGTATAAGTGTGCATTTGTGCAAAACCACGTTATCGAAACTCCAACAACCACATGACAATCTAAACTTGTTTTACAAATTCTTTGATAAAAGTATCTTTTAACACTCCTCCTGGCATTTTTGGACGTGTATTAGCTGTCGGCTGCTGCTCTAGACTTTTATTCAAATGCGTATACCTATCTTTGAATTCATATTTCGTATGGTAGCTCAAAATAAACGCGTTAGCAAATAATTTGTCAGAGTTGTAATTCGAAGTTAAGGAGCTACCAACACACGCATGCAAATACTGCGGCATTCGCGATCCTGGAACCGTAGTGATGTGCAATAATTGCAAAAAAATGGTTTTGTAATGGGCATGGAAGCACATCTGGATCCCATATTGTAAATCATTTGGCGAGGGCTAAAGATAGGGAAGTCGCCCTACATTCTGAAGTTCCACTTGGAGCAACAGTACTACAATGTTACTCGTGTGGCGTGCGCATTGTGTTTGTATCACGATTTATTCCAGCAAAGGCTGATTCTGTTATAGTGTTGTTATGCCGGTAAGCTAAAAATGGAGTAAATTTAAAAAGTTTATCTATTTAAACGAATAAATTTAAATTTTAGTCAACCATGTGCAGCGCAAAACTCTTTGAAAGATATGAATTGGGATCAATAACAAAGGAACGGTTGGATAAGGTGCCTACCGAGCAAGAGCAGTTACGTGCACGACAAATATCTCTACAATAAAAGGTACATAGTGGTAGCGTCTGCCTATTGTCCGAGGGGCAGTGGCGTAATTGGCAGGGCTGGCAAAATACCTCTACCCAAGAGGGCCCGGGCCAAGAGGCCGCGAGCCCAAAATATTATTTTATATTGTACCAGAGTATTTAGTTCTATATGAAAAGTATATTTTTTAAACGGTTTTATTTAGCTTGGAGTTCAAGAAGGAACAAGCATACGTGGCGCAGAGTGGAGTAAAGTCTTTGGAAGTATTATGTATTCAGGACTTAGATTGTAACAAATGGTCAGGAAAGAGTCCTTGTAATAATGAGTCCCTAAATGAGCTAAATAGAATGAGTTTGATTCTAAGTCGAACTTATATAAAATAATTTAAAAAAATTGTAAGTTAAACGGTTTCATTGAAAAGAATACTTACCTGAAGTAATAATAATATTAAAAGCTAGAAAATAATTAGGTAGGCCCTAGGTACTAGTCATCACACTCTTCATCAATCTAGGGCGTTGGACAGACAATTAAATAAAAGCGTTGGACGCGTCAAATTTCTATTCATAGTCATATATAAGACCAACTGAACCTTAATGCTACGCCTCATATTTTTAGAAATTTCGCGGGCCCAACGCTTTTTTTAATTGTCTGATCAACGCCCTAGATTGATTAGGAGTGTGATGACTATTGCCTAGGACCTATCTAATTATTTTCTAGCTTTTAGTATTTATATTTCTTTATGTGGTATGTATGAAACGAAGTGGTAACGCCACACACTGAATTAATTTACTATCATTTTGGCAACTCTGTTTTGCTTATTCTTTTTCGTTATTTTTTATTCTTTAGTATTAACTCAACACATTTTATATTGTAATATTCATATCCACTCATATTAAATAAACTGAGTAAATATACATATACAAAAGTGGTGTCAAAAGTGGGATTAAAAAGATGAGCCTCACACTGGAAGATTTGAAGAGGGTGATGGATGCATTGGCAGGGGCAATTCGCGAGCTGTAGAGGGGGCGTCCCACAGTGCTGGGGCAAATGCAAATCAGCGGGCAGCAACCAAACCGCCACCGTTTAGTATTGCAGAATACAAGTCAGAAGACAAATCCTCAGTGCAGGATTTTTCCACACACGTAGATCGGGCCTCACAGCTGAGCAAAGTTCCAGAAGAGGAACAACACAAATTCGTACTCGTGCATATGGGGGCAGAGCTGAACGCCGCACTAAAAATACTTGTTAGCCCAAAGACGCCTGACTCGCTGAAATACAATGAAATAAAAACCGTGTTAATTCGCCATTTTGATGGCTCACGGAACAAGTATGCTGAAAGTATCAAATTTAAACAAAGTAAGCAAGAAAAAGGCGAATCGATTGCCGACTACGCACTTCGTTTAAAAAAGGGCGCTGCAAATATGGCGACTTTTTGGATAGGATGTTAACAGAGCAGTTACTGTATGGCGTGGATTCACGCTATATTTGCAATGAGGTTATAAGTAAAAAACCAAACAATTTTACTGAGGCATACGAAATTGCGCACACAATCGAACTAACACAAAGTGCAACAACAGATCTGAAGTGTACAGAGTGGGAACAACCAAGTGAACCAACGTTTTAACTGGGATACGAACCAGTCAACACAAAAAGAAATGCAAATGCTGAAAAGTTGACCAAGAAGCCAAAAGAAAAATCCGCAAATTGTTACGGATGTGGGGGCCAACACAGCAGAAAAGACTGCAAATTCAGTAGCTCCAAATGTTTCTCGTGTGGAAAATTGGGCCACATTGCAAAAGTGTGCAAGGCAAAACTAGATCAGATTTCAGAGGATGAGCTCGAACCAGTTAAGCAGCTGAACAGCATTAATGTATGTAAAGCAGTAGACAGAAAAATGCTTCACGTAAATATCGATGGAAAGCAAATACAGATGGAGCTTGATATGGGTGCCCCATGCGCCATTATTAATTATAAAACTCTTCGCACTATAAAACCGAATTTTAGATTATTAAAAACAAATAGACGAATTACAAGCTACACGGGGCATAGAGTGAACTGCATGGGTAGGCTTGTAGTAACCGCATCAATGGGGAGGACTAATCGGCGCCTGAATCTGTATGTTGTCCAAGAAGATTTCGATACACTTTGCGGCAGAGAATGGATCTCACAATTCGCACGTGAAATTAACTTTTCGGAGCTATTTTCGTCAGCCAGGCAAATTAACTCTATAAGTTCAACCGCGCAGAAGGTTTCAGAAAACCAACGAGAACGGCTGCAACATCTCCTTGCAAGTTACGAAGAAGTCTTTAACACGACAGCGGGTAAGTTGAGAGGACCGCCTGCAAAAGTGAAGCTGAAGGCGGGAGCCACACCAGTGTTCGCACGAGCACGCGAAATACCAATGGCATTGAGAGAGGCGTATGCTAAGGAAATAGATCGCAAAATCCAGTCTGGATTTTACGTGAGAGTAGAGCATTCGGAATAGGCTTCAGAAACACATGTAGTCGCGAAAAAAAATGGAGATATTCGCATCACTGGCAATTACAAGCCAAGGGTTAATCCAAGAATGATTATTGACGAACATCCGATTCCTAAAGCGGAAGACTTGTTCAATAAAATGGAAAAAGCGGCGATATTTTGTCACTTGGATATAACCGACGCATATAGACACCTTACGATCGACGATGATTTCGCACATGTTTTGACATTAAACACAGCTACACACGGACTAGTACGACCGACTCGTGCGGTATATGGGGCAGCAAATATTCCAGCTATTTGGCAAAGAAAAATGGAGACGCTCCTGCAAGGATTGCCAAACGTTTTAAATTTCTTTGATGACATCTTGGTGTTCGCGGAAAATTTTGAAGAGCTGCTGAGGGTTTTGGCGACAACGCTAAATCGCATCAAATGCAATGGTCTACGCTTAAATAAGTCAAAGTGTGTTTTTGCTACTCCATCGGTGGAGTTTTTAGGCCATCGCATCGACGCACAGGGGGTGCATAAATCTGAAAAACACATTGAAGCTGTACTGAATAGCCCCAAACCAACGAATGTGGAGGAGCTACAGCTGTTTTTAGGAAAAGCTACATACTATAGTGCATTTATCCCAGACCTGGCGACGAGAGCGCGACCATTGCGCGATATGATGAAAAGCGAAAAATTTCACTGGTCCAAAGAGGCAAATTTAGCCTTTGAGTATCTAAAACAGGCGCTGGTTTCTCCACAAGTCTTGATACCCTACAACCCGGCACTACCGGTTCTACTAGCGACGGACGCGAGTCAAACAGGGTTGGGAGCGGTGCTATCACATCGCTTAGAGAACGGAACGGAACGACCCATTGCATACGCAAGTCGAACACTGAATACTGCAGAACAGCGATACCCACAGATGGACAAAGAGGCACTGGCAATAGTATGGACAGTTCAGAAATTTTTCAAATATTTATACGCGCGTCATTTCACGCTAATCACAGATCATAAACCGTTGTCACAAATTTTACAACCAGACAAATCTCTACCAGTATTTTGCATTAGCAGAATGGCTAATTACGCAGACTTTCTGAGTAGATTTGATTTCGAAGTGGTGTATAAAAATTCAAAGGCAAACGCTAACGCCGACTATCTTTCACGGGCCCACCCTCTACGACAGCAAACATTACAGGTGGGATAGGTGCGGCAGGCATATACGGATAATCCAGACGAATACGACGAGTTCGACAACTTTGTGATTCGCCAAATCAACCAATTACCATTAAGATCCGACAAAATTGCAAACGAATCCAGAAAAGACGAGCGACTGGGTAAAATAATTAAACTGCTGGAAACAGGTCAATGCTTGAAGAGGACAGGATACAAGTCCCCAGAAGTGAGTTACAAGCTATCGTCAGGATGTTTGATGTTCGAGCATCGCGTCGTCATTCCACCAAAGTACAGAGCCAAACTGCTTGACAATTTACACACATCACACCTAGGGATTGTCAAGATGAAAGGAATCGCCCGCTCATTCATATACTGGCCGGGCATTGACAATGATATCGAGAACATGGCGAACAAATGCGAATCATGTGCAAAACAGGCAAACAAACCCGGGAAAAGTGGCGATCATCATTGGGAGTATCCCAAGGAACCGTGGGAACGCATTCATATTGACTATGCGGGGCCGTTCGAAGGAGCAATGCTACTGATAATCTCGGATGTGTATAGCAAGTGGTTAGAGGTGAAAATCACTAAATCAATTACGGCGGCCGCGAAAATTACTTTGCTGGACGACGTATTTGCGGCTTATGGCGTTCCTCAAACGGTTGTATCTGATAATGGAACAAATTTCACGTCCGCGGAATTTAACAACTTCCTGACTACAGTCGGTGTTAGATATCACAAATACTCAGCACCGTATCACCCGGCAACTAATGGACAAGCAGAGCGAAGCGTACAGACGGTCAAGAGCGCATTGAAAGCAATGGGTACCACGAATAGTTCTTTGCAGGAAAACATAAACGAATTCTTGAGACAGTATAAAAAAATGCACCACATTCGACAACAGGCACCTCACCAGCACTATTGTTTATGGGGCGGCAGCTACGAACACGATTGGACTTGATTCGACCAGAGGAAATCTCGAGGAAAGTAGAGGAAAAACAATACATGCATCTCAAGAAAAAGGGAAGAGAGTTCAAGGTAAATCAAAACGTATACTTCCTGTCGGGTAACCCGCAAATTTCTAAGTGGCTCAAAGGAACAATACACGCCCGTCTAGGGGAAAATGATAAAAAGACATGTAGACCAAATACGGAAGTCACACGCGGGGCCCGATAAAGCAACACCGGAAGTGAATCATCATGAAACGAGAGTTGCAGCTAAAGAGAACGGCACAGCTGCATCGGGTATAGTAGAAAACCACGAAGAAGTCGAAGCATCCATAGAATCACCACAAAATATATCATTGGGATCAGAAGAAGATTTGGAAGGGTTCTCTACTCCCAACACGACAATAATACAGGACGATACACCGCCATCGCATTCAACACCAGCACGTCAGGCGACACCGGAGATCCGGAACTAAGCGAGACGCCGGCAGCCCCTCGGCGGTCGACCAGACAAAGGAAAACGAGAGTTCCATTCTCACCTTAACTCCTGCAGAGGAGGGAAAAATGTTATGTATGAAACGAAGTGGTAACGCCACACACTGAATTAATTTACTATCATTTTGGCAATTCTGTTTTGCTTATTCTTTTTCGTTCCTTTTTATTCTTTAGTATTAACTCAACACATTTTATATTGTAATATTCATATCCACTCATATTAAATAAACTGAGTAAACATACATATACAAAATTATGTAAGTATTGTTTTCAATAAAACCATTTAACTTAAAGTTTTTTTTAAATTATTTTATATAAGTTCCACTTAGAATCCAAAGTGAGACTACTAAAGATTATAATACGATTTCAAGTCAATTGTTAAGCTATTCAACCAAACTTAACAAAAAGATGTTGATTCATTTTGAGAGACGTTTGTACATGTTTTTTTGTTTATTTAGTTAGTCTATGAACAAAAAGTTTCTTACAGACTAATAACAAATAACAATGAAAAATAATAACTAAGACTAAAAACCTAGAATATAGTTTTTAGAATCTTAGAAAAAACACTTTTCGAAAATGAAAAATCAAATTGGACAGAACTCGAGATAAAATTGAATTCAATCAGGGCTCGCACAAGAGGAGCATTACGCTAATAATCAGTTCTACAATTAACACCATAAAAAGATAGAAAGCTACGAAGATTACGCTGAGGTATGTTAAAATTAATTTTCTCCAAAAGAAAAGGGCAGTCAATGTCGCCACTGATAATATTATGAACAAAAGAAAGCGAGAGAACCGTTCGTCTGGCTTCCAAAGTTTTTAAATTTATCAAAAGCAGGCGAGATTCATAAGATGGAATTGGTTCATAAAAATTCAAAGAATGTAAAGCATTTTTAAGAAAAACCTTTTGGACCCCTTCAATCCTATTCATGTAGTTTTTGTGACTTGGCCTCCATATAAAAGCAGCGTATTCCAAATTAGAACGAACAAACGTCGTTTATAACAACTTTATTTCTTTATTTCTTCATTTCACTTAGTCAATGGACTTAAATCCTTACAGACTATGATACAAACTAAAGTTAAGAGATAGTTATTTGAAAAATAATACATAATACTTAGAAAGCAGATTTTAACATATTTAGCAGTTTCGCTTTTGGAGCAGAAAAGTCTAGATTTACAACAGTACTGATAGAGTTAAACTCACGGAGAGCACGAGCAATTGGAGCATTACTGGAATAGTGGGTTTTAAAATTTTCACAATAAAATGTATAAAAACTGCGAAGACACCTCCGAGGAATATTAAATCGAATCCTATCCAATAAATATGGACAGTCAACGAACCCATTAATAATATCATACGTAAATGACAAGCAGAGTATTGATCTGCGATTATCTAAAGACTTAAGGCTTAAAAGCATAAGTCGCGCAGAATAGGCGGGTATAGGATCAGAGAAGTTTAATGGACGAAGGGCATATTTGAGAAAAATTTTTTGTATTCTTTGTAGTATAATGGTCACAAAAATTAGAACTATTCCGCCTCACAAATCCAAATACCGAGTAAGCTTTCGAAATAATGTGACTAATATGTCTATTGAAAGAGAGAAAGTTACTAGAAAAAATTACACCAAGATCTTTAATTTCATCCAAACTTTGTAATAGTGAATGGGAAATGTGATAAGATGTCGGCAAGATATTACGAGTTTTCGCATACGTGACTTTAAAACACTTTTTGATATTTAAAGAAAGCCGAGAATTAAAGCACGATACTCCCAAGCTGTCAATGTCTTTCTGAAGCTTAGCAGCATCATCCGATTTTGCAATTTTCGAAAATACCTTTAAATTATCGGCATAGAGGAAAACTCAGCAAAATTGAAGCAGCTGCTTATAACATTAATAAACAAAACAAACAGTAACGGGCCTAGTATACTTCCTTGAGGAACCCCAGAACAGGCGAAGAATGGTTCAGAAGAAGTGCCGTCAACTGTTACCACACAATTTCTGTTACATAAAATAAGACTGAACCCATTTAAAAAAAAACCGAATGAAATCCTAAACGAGATAGCTTATAGATCAATAAGGAATGTGAAACTTTATCGAAAGCTTTTGAGAAATCAGTGTAAACGCAGTCAACTTGAAGTCCCGAAGAGAAAGATGCAATACAATACTCACTGAATAATGCAAGATTCGAAACCGTAGATCGGTTTGAGACAAAGCCATGCTAGTTTGGCGAAATCAAACTCTTACATACAAAGTACACTTTATCCTTAACGATAGTTTCAAAAAGTTTCGAAACCGTAGAAAGATTTGAAATGGGTCTATAATTACAGACATCATTCTTACAGCCTCCTTTGAGAATAGGACTAATAGAAGTAAATTTCCAATCATCAACGAAAACTCCAGTTGACTATGACAAATTGAAAATTAGTTTTATAGGCACAACTAAAGCAGGGCAATTATTCAATAGTAGAACTTAAAGTCCATTAACGGCCCATTGCTGATACTTAGCATATACTTGACTTCACTTGGCGTAAACTTGGCAACTTAGCCACGATTGTACTCCACTTAGCGCATACAATCTGGCATCATAATCAATAAATGACAATTTGTATGACAAAATGTCAAAATGAAATGGAAACAAACAAATGGCATCTCAAAATGTAAACGTCACTTAGAACTTACATAGAAAATCAAAATTCAACAGACTTCTAAGTCAAGTTAAGTGTTGCTAATTTTGAGTAATCAGTAACATGCACTGTTCATTTAACAAAACTGTAAGTGACAGTTCCCAAGTCAAATCTATGCTAAGTATCAGTAATGGGTCATTTAGAGTCCGTTTTCGCAGATGGTTTAAGTTTATTAATGCCTGTAATAACATCTTTAGAAGAGAGGCTAAGAGAACCAAAACTCAAGGTCAGGGCCGTAGAGAGAAAATCCGGGCCCGGGACTAAACAATTTACGGGCTCCGTATAAAAAATTCACTAATACATTTGATTAACTTGAATAATTTACGTCTCATTCATGAATCAATATTGATGGATTACATCAAAAAAATTTTTTGCCACATCAACTAAATGATTTTTGGACTAAGAGCTGACAACAAAATTAACTCAGAATATTTAATATTTATACTATTTTATGTAACGTAGAAATAAAATTCTCTTTTAACAGCCACATATTGTTTGAAATAATCTTTTCTGGTCATTTGGTAACATTTTAATACATTTCTGATAAATTTAATGATGACTATAAATTTTAATTATTCAATATAGAAATTTCGGATATCAAAGAGTGGCTTTACTTGCTTTTTTCGCTGCAGAATTTTTCTAATAATATCAAAATTTAACTGTCTTGCCAAAACGTATTAGTCCTGAAACTCGCTCTTGAGATGAACACGATCTATGAAAGTTTTTGATTCTTGAAAGGACGCTGAAGGAACGTTCTGCACTAGTTACAGTGACAGGTATAGTGTAAAAGATACGTAAAGCAACACAAATGTTGGGGAAAATTGTATATAGATTTTGAACATAGATGGCGTTTAGCAATTCCAATGGTGGCCGACCTTTATCAAAATTTGCTTCGTAAATTTGTTTCATGTGAATTATTTCGAATTCTAAGCTTTGAGAAATGTCCGACTTGTATTTTTCTACAAATTTTTCTGCGCTCGCCCGAACCGTAGTTTCATTCATGTCTCCAAATTGACACAAAAAGGAAAACGTCTCTCTCAAATTTCTCATAGCTGCAAATCGTTCAGTAATGCAAGTGATTACCGAATCAATGATCACCAGGAATGTATTGTTTTTATTATCTAACTCTGAAACTTCCGCAATCATCTCATTTAAATTATCTTGAGAACATCGTTTGTGTTTTCTCTTTCGAATGTCCGGAAACTTTGGCGAGATGTTCTATTGAATAGCAACTGTTTTGCATTCGTTTAAAATTGTTTCCCATTGGTTCCTGATCAACTTCAAATCAGCTAATAAGGCAATTAATCGGATCTCAACATCTATGGTGGCATCTCTAGCTTGAAGGACCACGTTTCTTTCATTAATGGTAGTCATTATTTTGAACCAAATTGAGGACAGCAAGATACATTCGAACTTGTTGATGTACTTGAGAATGCCGGTAACATCTCCGTATGCTTGCGCAGTCAAATTCGGCTTTTTTTCTTTTGGCTGAATGACTATGAAGAGAGCTCGGTACATTTTTTTTGAGGATGTCCCATCGTTGTGGAGTGCTGCTGAAAATAGTAAAACATGTTTGTATAACTCCGAAGAAAGTAATTGCAACCGTACAACATTCTGCAACATCAACACCACATAAATTGAGACTGTGGGTTGCACAAGGCGAGTAATCAGCATTCGAGTTTTTGTCGAGAATGTGACGTAGCTCCTTTCATATTGGCGCCGTTATCGTATCCTAGTGCACGACAATTTTCAATCAAGTATGGCAAATTAGATCAGCGAATTTGTGACCAGTTTTTTGGTTACAATTCACGAAAGCCAAAAACCGTTCTTGAATTGTAAAATTTGTTGCTTTCGAATTGAAATGGAGTTAGCGCAAAATGAACGTAGTCAACGTGACTAGCATCAGGCATAGCATAAACGATAATAGGAAAATACTTGGCTTTCTTGCCTTGTTCTAACCCTTTCGGGACGGAACTTTACGCGCAGTGGAATATTTCGTTAAATGCAAAGCAGCAGTTGTTTGGGCACCAAATAAAGTTTCTGTTGTGTCAAAGGGGACGTGAGATAAGAGGCTGACTCAGGGGGTGGTGGTAAACCTTTGCACCATCCGGGATGTTATGTTGTACATATGTGTGCCAACCGTCCTACAAAACATATTAAACCATATTTTCTCTTACAAGAATATAACGAAAAAATTCATATATTTTACATGTAAATAATTCACAAATTTAGTAATTTTACAGAGAGCCAAACAATTGGTAATCAAATAAATAAATTTCAATTAAAATTGTTATACTAATTTCAAAAATTATGTGTGAAATGATGCAAAGCAAAGCTTACACAAATGAACTTGGCACTCCTTACATATTGTTTTTGTCCGTGTTTGTTTTTTTTTGTTTGCTGTAATTAATACAACGGCATCGAGTTTCACATTCAATAGGTAGATGTTTGTGTCCTGTAACGCTACGTGCTGGTCCTGGGCGTACCGATCTGGCAACAGGTGTGACTTTGGAGCCTTCTTCTATGAGTGTCTCTGCCACGGCTACCAAAAATGATTTGAAAGCCATTTTTCCCCTTCTAAGTTCATTATAAATGATCCAGCCGTTTACGGCTGCCGTCGTAGGAAAGCGGTAAAAACCGTCTTCAACCTTTTATTCGACTTCCGAGCATATTCGTACAGTCGACTCATTTGATCGGCTAAATCAACACCTCCCATAACTTGACGGCAAAACTGAATTACGTTTGGACATGGCACTTGGATTTTCCCCCCTCTTTTTAATGTTTTTGTAACAAACGCCTGGTTCATGGCAATTACTTACTACCAAAACCTCCTTCGTGTCTTGCCATTTTACGCATAAAAGAGCAGACGATGTACTTTTGAACTCGGCCTCTCCTCGCTGAAGTTCCTTACTCGTAAACTCGGGAACGTTTTTCCTGTTACGCATTATAGTGCCAACGGCTGCATAAGGTAAATTATTTAACAGATTAACTGATGTAAAAAAGCGATCAAAACACAAAGTAGCATTGCTTTCTGAGATTGAACTGACGAGTTTATTTACTACCCTTTCTCCAAGGCCTCCCGAGCATTCTTCAAGGTCTTTTCTACAATAATATTGAAATCGTATGCATAACCTGTTACAGCGTCACACCGAAGCCATATTTTTATACCTCTTTTTAGCGGTTTTAGGGACATGTATTTCTTTAACGAGCTGCGCCCTTGAATTTCGCCATCGCCTCGTCTATACTTTGGAAACTGCTGTCTTGTCTACACTTTTGAAAAGTTTTTTTAGGCATTCGACCAAATCATCTAGGTAATAAGCCTTACTACAGTCTAATGGTTTTTCCAGGCATGCGAAATACATATTAGAAGCGATAAATAAGCCAATGCATCTTGAATAGATTTGGTACCAAGAGATTTATGAAGCGACCAATAATCTTTCACGCATGGAAGTCGATTGTAGGACATAATGAACATGCATCCCACAATTACTTTTATTTCGCCAGCATCAGTTCTAATCAGTTTTTGCTTTTTTCTTCCTGATTGCTCACTTTCTAGTATCTGTATACGTTCATTCGTGCACTGAGCTATGTAAATATAAACCGATTTCGGAATAAGTTTTTGGAAAATCTCTCCAATACTTGCTGTGTGAGGAATATCTGATGAAATTTTGCAATTAGTGAAGTGCTTGCAGTTCGCTTAGTAACAAAATATTCCGGAGAATTCCAGTCAAAGTGTGCATTGTTTTGTTGGTCAGAGTCCAATGTGTTTGCATCGAGTTCATTTATATCCCCTATATTCTCGTTTATGTTGTCATCATTTGAGTCTTCCACACTAGAAGAGCTTGACTTATAATTCTCGCTTGGAACAAAGTTATCGGAGCTTCCAGAAGAAAGTCTTCCAAATCGCTGGAACTTTCAGCTTCTTCCCCAACAACTTACGTATATCCTCCGGATTCATAATACTGACCAAATCCTGTGTGGAGTCAATTAAAAAATAAGATGTATTCACTGGACTTCTAGTACTAATATGTCCCACTGAAAAAGACTACTGGTACACATATCACCATCTCTTGAATTTCCACTAAAAATCTACTTTTAATAACATTTTCTTACCGGTTTTACTTGAAATATGTTGTATTAACGTTAGTTCCCTAAAATATATTGTTATCTGCCAATAAACCACTATAAATGTAAAGGAATCCTTCACAAAACGTCCACGTGCTGTACTTTTCGACCACTCTCAACAGAAAAAACACAAATCTGAGAATAACGGGAAAGTAAACTTGTACTCTTAAGGCACGTACGAATTGCGAAAATATCAACAGACAGCGTGGTACATTTCTAAACCCGATTGAATGAAAATTAAACATTTTAGAGATGTTTAAACTTTGGTGGTCCCTCACTAGGGTAGGCACCTTGTCGTTGGTGTGAGGGCTTAGCCGATCGGATGTCGGTGAACAAGAACTGCCATCTCCCTAATCCAGGGTGTTATGCGGACTGTGCCTATTGGACGATTTGCAGCCAGGGGATAAATTCGGCTGTATTCGAACGGAGCCTTCCCGATACCGGGCCACCTCGGGAAATATTGATGGCCTTACCACAGTAAGGGGCGCTGCTGTAGCTGACGGTTCTTTCTCCGTATATAATACTGGACCGCTGAGCCCGCATTGTCGGGCAGGTGGTCGTACGACCAAGATGAACGACTCATTACCGAATTGTAATAAGGAGGATGATAAGAGGAGGACTGAGTCGCAAGCCAAGGACGACAAATACGCATTAAGCTGTGCGTCAGACTCGGGGAGCGTATAGTAGTGCTGGTTCAATGAACTCCGTGTTGGAAAAGCACACAAATGAAGACGTAGTAGAAGAGTGGAGAAGGGTACGGTTCAGGGGAAGTAAAAGAGCTCTCTCGCAGTACCGTGCAGCACAAAGAATTGTCCAACGCCTGAGAGCAGTGGTTGACCAAACAGAAGTGGAGATCGGGCGCTTGGAATGGGCCCAGGGGGCGGTAGAAATAGGTCGAAGGCACTTCAAAAGTTTGCTGCTAGAAACCCTCCGTTCTGCAACCGGTAAGAGGAGGAAGAAGCATCGAATAGCAGAATGAAGAGGCAACGTTCGGCGGAAGGCGACAAGAGGCAGAAAGGACCCAGTCCCAGAGCCGCGAGGCAGGGCAGTCGCATAGACAAGACAAGTAGGCCCAAAGCTGTAAGAAAGATGGGCCCCAATATCGAGGTAACAACTACCTCGAAAGCTGCTAGTCAGAGGGAAGTTCCAATTAAGGAAACAGGAGATAAGCCAAAGGGAGATAACGCTAAGACTCCGGCTTTCTCGGAAGTGCTAAAGGGAGTTAAAGCTAAGAGTCCGGCTTTCTCGGAAGTACCAAAGGGAGTTAACACTAAGACGCCGGCTTTTCCCGAGAAGATGAGTGATGTAACAAAGCAGTCACTGACTGTGGCGCTGGTTGATCGTAGCAGTCCTTTCGGACAGATGACTAGTGAAAGGTGGAGATCTGTAGAAAGGGAGCTTATTAGCTTAATGCTTAATATGATGCGGGAATAACCAATTAAGCCCCTTCCAACTTTTGATTCGGGCGGGGGGCGTGGTATAATGGTGTGAAGATGATAGCGTGCGACAACATCGTCAGCTTGCGGTGGCTGGAGGAAGTGTTTCCAAACCTCCAAAGGCAAGTCACGAACGTGCGGTTTGAGGTGGTGGATAAAGCGCAAATCCCCACGGTACCAAAAGTTAAGGTATGGCTGCCATGCGTGATGAAGTCGGAGGATAGACTGCGACTTCTGCAGAATCAGAATCCGAACCTACCGACACAGGATTGGAAGGTACTTACTGTATCTAAGCCTATGGAGGAAGGTAAGTTCTACATCTTCCAAATAAACAAGCAAGCGGAGGATACATTTTTCACGCAGCTTGGAAAAATGTCCTTTGGTACAGGCAAAATTTATATGCAACTCAGGAAAAGAAGTCCCGAGGATAAAAATTCTAACACGCTGGAAGTGGGCGAAGTCGAAAAGGACCTCCAAAGCCTAAGGGCAAAAAGACAGGCCGAGGTAGCCGATGTCACCACGAAGGTGTTAGAAGAGGACCAACAGCCAGATGGTGCTGTGAGTCGCACAGAGGAACACCCGACACAACAGTTACAAGAGGCTGAAGGGGGCTTCGAACACTCTAAACCAAAAGGGCAAGGGAAGGACGACGACATCACGATGAAGGTGCTGGAGGGGGACAAACATACCAATGGTGCTGCGAGTCCTACAGATAAACCTCCAACACAGTAAAGTGGCGTCGAGCGAACTCCTCCTAACCCTAGAGGAGCGTTCGTTGACGTGACGCTGATCCAGGAACCGTGGCTCTCATCGGGAGGAAAGGTTTCTGGACTTAGTGCGCGCGGATTTGGCGTTTACTATGGCCAAACGGAAGGACGGGTGCGAGCTGCAGTAATGGTAAGCAAACAGCTGCATTCATATATGCTGCCTAATTGCACTACTGAGGACTTCGTAGTGGTGGCCATTGAGCAAAGGAATAAGCAGGCACTTATCCTGGCATCCTGCTACATGGCCCATGCTGCGGAGGTTCCACCGATGGAGTGCAAGAGGCTAGTACAGGACGAAGGGCGCAAAGGGCGGTTGGTCATAGGCGCGGAGGCAAATGGGTATCACAATGCGTGGGGAGGAGCAGATACGAACGAGAGAGGCGAATCTATATTTTGTTACATCCTGAAAACCAATTTGCAGATAGTCAATGGGGAAAATATCCCTACATACATTGGTCCAAGATCCAGAAATGTTTTGGATATTACACTGACCTCCGAACGTGATGTATCAAGGTATGATTGCATGGTTCTTTAAGCTAGCAAAGACCGCGGAAAGCGAAGCGTGTGGGGACGAGTACAGGGATCTACTGAGGATCTACAAGCGTGAAATTTCCAGGGCGAAGAGAATCTCATGGAAAAGTTTCTGTAGGTACATAGAGTGCTCCAGCGAAACAGCACGGTTGAGAAAAGTCCTAGCAATGGGAAATATAGACCAGGGACTAATAAAGAAAGAGAACGGGGAATGGTCACGTAATAGTGAGGAATCCATTGAGGTGCTTTTCGGTACACATTTCCCATCGGGAGATGGTTTAGAACAGCCAGCAGGCAGCACTCACACTTCGACCACGGAGCGGGTAGTGCCGGGCTTGGTGACCGACACCAAGATCGAATGGGCAGGGAAGACGTTTTCTAAGTTTAAATCGCTGGGCCCAGATTGTATATTCCCGGCCATGCTACAAGTTTCAAGTAGGGCGGTCGTGGAATGGCTTAAATAATATTCGATGGGTGCATAAGACTGAATCATGTACCGCACTCTTGGAGAACTGCACGTGTAGCTTTCCTACCAAAGGCGGAGAAAATCGGTCACGTGTATCCCAAAGATTATGGACCCATTAGCTTAACATCATTTCTGCTCAAAACCTTTGAGAGGCTGATAGATGTGTACATAAAGTCAAACGTGGATGAAAAGCTCCTCTCCACAAAACAACATGCATACACCAAAGGCAAGTCGGTAGACACCGCATTGCATAGGGTGGTAATAAGTGTAGAGAAAGCCCTGGAATATAAGAAATATGCTCTAGGAGTCTCCTTAGACATTGCCGGGGCTTTCAGTAATATTTATAAATGGCCGATTATGGCTGGTCTTAATTACATTAAAGTACATCCAGTCTTAACCAGATGGATCGGCTGCATGCTAAATTGCAGGAAGATTACAACACAATGGGGATTGTACGAGGCCACGAAATCAGTGGACGTGGAACGCCGCAGGGAGGGGTGCAATCACCTCTGCTGTGGACGCTGGTCGTCAACCAACTGATCAGGCGATTTTATGAGGGACCCGTAAAACTTACGGCTTACGCGGATGACGTTGCAATTTTGCTCTTTGATGGATCGGGCGCTTCGGGATATTCATACCTGGGCATCAAATGTCGGGTTGAAAGTCAACGCGGATAAGACGGATATGATCTTGTTTACAAAGAGGTACAAGGTCCCAAATTGGATCAGGCCTAAGTTAGGAGGGGTGACCAGGCCCAACGAGAGGGGAGGGGAATGAGGTATTCCCCCGGGCCGGAGTTTCTGAGGGGGCCCGCGATTTAGAGGTACTAAGATATTTTTTTTAATTCAGGAGTCTTTAGTTGTTCCAACGAATATCCGCATTTCGTTTTAATATTATAGTGAAGTGTGAAAAATATTTAGAAAAGTTCTTTTCCTTAAAATTTAATAATAAATATTTCATTTGGCAGCTGGCTCAAAACCATTCAGGTTCCGCAACCGATTCGACTATTGATAATGATTTTTTGGCTGGGCTTTCGAACAGTGAGGAGACAATAAAAACATTAAACAAAATTGTATGTTTACATGAACCCGAAATCGTTAAGTTTCGTGGTGACACTGATGAAGGTTCAAGTCCAGATTATTTAAACGACTTTGATATCGGTACCGTGAATAATGCGTTTTTGCGATCTGAAGAAGTCAACGAAATAATTCGTCGAGGTCACCAAAAGTGTTCTGTTATTTTTCCACGTGATCGTCGTGACGAGGCATTTCGAACCTCGTTGTTAAACAGAATCTTGCCAAATGGAGAGCAAGTCGAGTATGACTGGTTGGTGTGAAATGCCAACAGCAATGCTTTTTATTGCCTACCATGTCGTATGTTAAGCACCAATACTGTAAATCGACCTAAAATCCTGGCGGCTATTCGAAATTGCAGGTAGGAAGAAGCTATACTATAAACTGCCAGTACACGAAAATACTCAAGATCATATTAAATGTTATATTCAATGGCGATCTTTACAAAATCTAATTCAAAAGCAGGCTACAATTGATATACTTATCAATGAACAGCTAATCACTGAAACTCAAAAGTGGAAAGAAATTTTATATAGAATTTTGGACACTATTTTATTTTTGGGTGAAAGAGGCCTAGCTTTCAGAGGCGAAAGTTTATACATATCTTGGTGAACAACGGAAATTTTTTAGGCATCTTAGAACTCATAAGCCATTATGATCCGATACTTAGAGATTATTAGGGGAAAGTTAGGATTTCACAAAAGCAACACAAACTTTTACAAGTTCACTATCTTTCCCCAGATATTCAGAACGAGTTATAGAAATTTGCGCAAGGGAAAACTATATTAGATCAATGCAAGAAAGCCAAGTATTTTGCTGTTATCATTGATGCTACACCTGATGCTAGTCACGTTGAACAGACTAGTTCATTTTGCGCTACCCCCATTTCAATTGGAAAGCAACAAATTTTACAATTCAAGAACGGTTTTTGGCTTTCGTGGATTGTAACCAAAAAACTGGTCAGGAAATCGCTGATTTAATTTGCCATTACTTTTAGATTACTCGCCTTATGGAACCCACAGTCTGAATTTATGTGGTGTTGATGCTGCAGAATGTTGTACGGCTGCAATTACTTTCTTCGGAGTGGTACAAAAATGTTTTACTATTTTCAGCAGCAGTCCACAACAACGGGACATCCTCAAAAAAATGTACCGAGATCTCTTCACAGTCTTTCAGAAACTAGGTGGTCAGATAGAATTGAGGCAATCAGACCATTCGCAAACCATGTTCCAGGATTATCACAAGCACTAAACGCATTACTTAAACTAAATTTGACTGCACAAGCGTACGGAGATATTACCGGTATTCTCAAGTACATCAAAAAGTTCAGATGTATCTTGCTGTCCTCAATTTGGTTCAAAATACTGACTACCATTAATGAAAGAAACGTCGTACTCCAAGCTAGAGACGCCACCATAGCTGTTGAGGTCCGACATCTGGTTTCCCCATAAATTCAGAAAACAAAAATTCGTAAACACATTCTTTCAGAAAACATTAGTCAGAACCCTTTTTTCAGAAAGCCAAAACTCAGAAGTCAAACAAAAATTCAGAAATTAATATTCAGAGGTCAAATTTCAAAAGTAAAAATTAAGAAGTCAAAATTCAGAAATTAATCAGACAGCAAAAAAACATAAAGTTTTGCGCAATTTTTAATGTTTTTTTGCTGTCTGATTACTTTCTGAATTTTGACTTCTGAAATTTGTTTCAGCCTGGAACACAGCAACGTCGAAAGAAGGCGTTATATCCAATCGAATTATGGAATATGTATAATAACATCAAATTGGGTGAAGTCCGTACAAATATTTCTATCGAAAGGTGGCACAACGTTATTCGAAGTGCGTTTGGGACACACGCTAGCATATTTAATTTCATAAATAAAATAAAAAAACGAATATGAAATAACAGAAACAAAACTGCAGAAATTTTCAGCTGGAGGCGAGCCATATCGGAAACACAAGATAAAATATAAAGACTTGGTTTTTTTAATATTGTAAATTCATTTGAAAAAGATAAACGCGAAAAGATTTAACTGATCACGTGCTTGCTATTGCACACAATTTATAGTTTTAGATTTTACTACTTTTTCTTTATACATAATTCCTTCCAAATAAATGATGGTTTCCGAATTTTTGAGAAAAATTGATTGTTTTTTTATGTCGTTTGATTACTTTCTGAATTTTGACTTCTGAATTTTGCCTTCTAAAATTTGACTTCTAAATTTTCACTCCTGAAATTTGATAAATGAGATGATTACGGATGATTCAGAGTCTGATTTTAAAAACAATACATTCTTGGTGATCGTCGATTCGATAATCACTGGCATTACTGAACGATTTGCAGCTTTGAGAAATTTGAACGAGACGTTTTCCTTTTTGTGGCAATTTGAAGGCATGGATGGAAATACGGTTCGGGCGAGTGCAGCAAAATTTGTGGCAAAATACAAGTCGGACGTTTCTCAAAGCTAAGAATGCGAACTAATTCACTTGAGACACGTTTACGAAGAAAATTTTGAAAAAGGTCTGTCACTATTGGAATTGCTAAATGCCATCTATGTTCAAAAGCTGTATACAATTTTCCCCAACATTTGTGTTGCTTTACGTATCTTTTGCACTATACCCGTCACTGTAGCTAATGCAGAACGTTCTTTCAGCATCCTTGCAAGAATCCAAAACTTTCATAGATCGTGTTAATCTCAAGATCGAGTTTCAGGACTTGCCGCGCTTTGTGTTGAATCCTTTTTGGCTAGACAGTTAAATTTTGATATTATTATAAAAAATTTTGCAGCGAAAAAAGCAAGAAAAGCCACTCTTTGATATCCGAACCTTCTATATTGAATAATTAAAATTTATAATCATCATTATATTTATCAGAAATGTACTAAAATGTGACCAAATAACTAGAAAAGATTATTTGAAACAATATGTGGCTGTTAAAAGAGAATTTAATTTCTACGTTACAATAAAATAGTATAAATAGTAAATATTCTGTGTTAATTTTGTTTTCAGCTCTTAGTCCAAAAATCATTTAGTTGATGTTGCAAACATTTTTTTTTTAATGTAATCCATCAATAATGATTCAAGAATGAGACATCATTAATTCAAAATAATCAAATGTATTAGTGGATTTTTTATAGGGGGCCCGTAAGTTGTTTAGTCCAGGGCCCGGATTTTCTATCTACGATCCTGGGGGTGACCCTACAGGGGAAACCTTGCACAAAGTATCTAGGAATCATCCTAGACAGTAAGCTGTCATGGAAGCTCAACGTGGAGGAGAGGGTGAAGAAGGCTTCAACGGCACTTTATGCATGTAAAACAATGCTGGGGTGTACGTGGGGCTTATCGCCCTCTCTTTCTTATTGGGGTATGCAGACTATCAATGCTTAACATTACGGGAGCTCTAGAAACAACCCGGACAGCTGCACTGTATGCCATTATGCACATTCCACCTGTAGACCTGGTAGCAATGAACATAGCGTTAACAACTGCAACCAGGCTCGGTGCAGCTTAAGCGCCGACCATACGGCCTTAGTAGTATAGAGTCATCAATCACAAGACGAACAGAATACCTGATTCCCTATGTGCCGTTAAGGCCGCAATAGAGGTGGACGGTTGGCGCAAGGGTGCTCAAATGGCGGACGAGGCTATTCATGTGTACACAGATTGTTCCAAAGTAGTCGAAGGAGTAGGTTCTGCGGTATACTGTACTGATCGGGAAATAAAGAGATCCTGTATCCCTGGAAGCATACATCTATATTGGGCCCCAGAGCATATGGTAATGATGGGAATGAAAAAGCGGATGAACTAGCTAAAAAGGGCGCATCCCTTGAAGCTTGCTCCGTAGACATCCTAATTAGACCTGGCGAAATTAAGCGAAGGAGAGAGGTGCACATGATCGACCAAGCAGGAAAGGTGTGGGTTCAAGCGCGGGGCTGTAAAGTGTCATGACGGGTATTCTGACTGGACACTGCCTTCTGGCGTCACATGCCTTTAAATTAGGCTTGGCCAGTGATAGCAGATGTAGGAAGTCCGGGCTGGAGAAGGAAACGTTCGAGCACGTTCTGTGCTCTTGCCCTGCGCTTGCCAGGCTAAGACTCCAGCTATTAGGAGTGATACAGCTGTCAGATCTAGAAGCAGCAAGTGGCTTAAATCCTAGGAAGCTTCTAATATTTGCCAAGAGGACGGAGTTATTTTATAACATAGGTCGTGGTTTTTCAATTTGGTCGTTAAACAAACTTCTGGTAACACTACGGACTTATCCAGTCTATGTGAGGTCCTCATGGAGCCAGTTCAACCTAACCTATCCTAAACTTTGGTGGTACACATAGGTACCAGCCGTAACGAAAGGGTTAATATAGTTTCCTCACGTGCTTTGCACAAATTTCTACAAACTCTTTCTGAATGTCTGGGAAAGATAATGAACTTGTAAACATTTGTGCTGCTGTTATGAAATCCTATCTTTCTCCAAATGATCTCTAAGTATCGGATCATATTGACTTATGAGACCTTAGATGCCCAACATTAAATATTAATGTCGTTCACCAAGATATATACTTTAGCCTTTGAAAGCTAGGCCTCTTTCACCCAAAAATAAAATATCTATCTATCTATATAAAATGTCTTTCCACTTTTGAGTTTCAGTGATTAGCTGGTCATTGATAAGTGTATCAATTGTAGCCTCCTTTTATTTAGATGGAATTTCGAATATCCGCAGAACAAATTTTAGGTCGGTTTAAAGTATTGGTGCTTAATAGACGACATGGTAGGCAATAAAAAGCATTGCTACTGGCACTCCACACTAATCAGTCACGCTCCAATTTCTCTTCATTTGGCAAGATTGGTAGGAATGCCTCGTCATGACAATCACGTGGAAAAATAACAGGACACTTTTGATGACCTCGACGAATTATTTCGTTGACTTCTTCAGATCGCAAAAACTCATTATTCACGGTACCGATATCGAAGTCGTTTAAATTATCTTGACTTTGATACAGAGTTGGTGGTATTGTTGGAAGACTTTTTGAAGATGAACTTTGATCAGTGTCACCACGAAAACTTTACTATTTCGGATTCAGTAAACATACATTTTTGTTTGTTGTGTTTATTGTCTCCTCAGGCCCAGGCAAAAAATCATTATCAATATTCTTTGCTTTTGAAATTCGGCTTAAAATTTGCACATGGAACAACTAAGGACTCTCTTGAATTAAAAAAAATGTCTTAGTACCTCTAAATTGCGGGCCCCTGAGAAATATATTTATGTTTGATTTTTTTATTGTCTCCTCAGGCTCAGGCAAATAATCGTTATCAATATTCTTTGCTTTTTAAATTCGGCTTAAAATTTGCACATGGAATAACTAAAGACTCTCCTGAATGAATAAAAAAATGTCTTAGTACCTCTAAGTCGCGGGCCCCCTGAGAAACATATTTTTGTTTGATGTTTTCATTGTCTCCTCAGGCCCAGGCAAAAAATCATTATCAATATTCGTTGCTTTTGAAATTCGGCTTAAAATTTGCACATGGAACAACTAAAGAATCTCCTGAATTAAAAAAAAATGTCTTAGTACCTCTAAATCGCGGGTCCCCTTAGAAACATATTTTTGTTTGATGCATTTATTGTCTCCTCAGGCCCAGGCAAAAAATTATTATCAATATTCGTTGCTTTTGAAATTCGGCTTAAAATTTACACATGGAACAACTAAAAACTCTCCTGAATTAAACAAAAATATCTTAGTATCTCTAAATCGCGGGCCCCTTGAGAAACACATTTTTGTTGGAGCATTTATTGTCTCCTCAGGCCCAGGCAAAAAATCATTATCAATATTCATTGCTTTTGAAATTCGTTTTAAAATTTGCACATGAACAAATAAAGACTCTCCTGAATTAAAAAAAAATGTCTTAGTACCTCTAAATCGCAGGCCCCCTGAGAAACCCCGTTCCTGTCAAAAGTAACTGAGCGTATCATGCATAACCAAATAATGTCATATGTGCTGGATAACAAACTTCCTACAGACCGACAGTGCGGTTTCAGACCGAAGCGTAGTCGCACTTCGGCACTGTTGGACGTAATCGAGAGCATTCGGATGGAAATTGATGGCAGTAATCTAGCCTTTTTAACACTGCTCGACCATTCCAAAGCATTTAACTCAGTCGACCACGACGTTTTATGTTGTAAGCTTAAAATTTTGTTTAATTTCAGACTGTGTACGCTGGTGGCAGAAAGTCTAATGTCGTACCTGTACTCAGGGGTGTTCCTGGGGCCTCTCCTCCGTTTGCACCGTCTACCAGCACAGAATTTATAGGTTTACGACATCCGCCCAATGCAGCTCCTGCCTTGGGTGGTGCCATTTTCCTAGATGTTCTGGTCTCCGCGACGACAACCCCCGACGGGTTTCATCGCGTCATGTTGCCAGGTCGCAAACCCAAATCAACCGGGTAGCCCAATGCTTGCCCAAGGACGCCCAGTCCCACGGCCACAACAGCAATTGCGTCCTGGCCTTCCACGACCCAGGCGTAGCCACCCGTCACTTACCCCCAGAGTGGCGGCGTCTCCCCTTATGCACTTCAGAATTCTGCAGTTAAACTGTAATGGACTAACTGGGAAGATTACGGAGATAGTCGATTTCATGAAGCGGCGCAACATCCGCATTGCTGCGATTCAAGGGACTAACCTCACAGCAAGATCTGCATTGCAGACCTGCTCTGGGTATAATGTCCACAGGAAAGACCGCGAGAGCGGAAATGGAGGCGGCCTCGCGTTTATCATACACCACTCTGTGCAATATTATATATTTGATCCTGGCATCGACCGCAGGGACAATGTCTTAGAACGTCAAGCCTATTTGTCCGGTCAGGTGATGCAAACCTAGAAATCATCAACATCTACATCCCTCCTGCCACATGTTGCCCCAGTGGATACCGCCCTAATATATAGGGGTGAGATGTTGGCGGATCAAATAGAATAAACGACGTTCTGCACAATAAACGGAGACGCCCCCACACGTATGGTAGGAAACTGTCACAGCTCGCCAGATATCTCAATCGTGAGCGCAGAACTCGTAAACTGCGTCAACTGGCAGCCGATGGTAACATTGGCATCTGACCACCTGCACTTATTTCGCTCGAGCGTACCGCCGACTTGATCCTCACCAAAAAACGCATTTTTATAAACTTTAAAAAAGGAAAGTGGGATGAATACAAATCCTTTACAGACAGCCGCTTTGCCGCCCTCCCTATCCCGACTGATGCTCACCAAGGGGAGCGTGCTTTTTGCAAGATCATTGAATCCGCCTCTGCTCGCTTTATTCCCGCCGAAAGAATTCCCAAAATTCGGCCTCATTTTCTGGTGGAGGCCGCAAATTTAGCGAGAGACAGCTCGATCCCGGCGACCCCCAAATATGGGATATAAACCAACGCATCAGATTGCTTATGAATGAACACAAGCGGGCGAAATGGGAGGTGCATCTAAGTCTTTGTAACCTCTCTGCCAGTCTGGGTAAGCTTTGGTCCACCGCAAAGTCCCTATCGAATCCGTCCAAGCATAGCGACAAAATTTCCATCGCCTTTGGCGATAAAGTGCTGTCGGATGCGAAAAAATGCGCGAGCGCTTTCTGCCGACAATATATAATGCATTCTACGGTTGAAATTAACTTTTCTAACACTATAATACTATGTTCAAACAGAAAAATAAATTGAGGCAATTTCAGTTTAAATTGAGTGGTGTTCATACAACTCAATTTAGCTTACACAATAGTAATTTGATAGCCGGTTGGCTCATCTCTACCGCAACAACATACCTTTGTTCAGAATGTCAAAATGTGCGTGTTGAAATTAGGCGAGTGGAATGGAATGAAAACATAAAACTTTGAAATTTTTGTGTGTTGTAAGAAAATGTGTTCACTGTTTTGGTTTCATTTTGAGTTTGCCATCCTTTTTTGACAATTCCTACTCCAGTGAAATTAAAAAAATAATATCAGTTGATGAGATGAGCCAACCATGTAGTTGAGGCATGCGCAACTGAGGTTTAAATCTACTCAATAAACACACTTTAGAAGGTTGTATTTGCAGTTTGAAACAATTTATTACGTAATTTTTTTTAAATTGGCAATTTGTTATTACAATTTTTTATATGATAAATTGCGTAATAAATTGCCCAAATGGTATAAATTGCCAATTTGGTGTGTGTTTGTACCTGGTATAAGGTGGTGTATTTTTTTTAACTAATGCATAGCACAAAATATGTTTCTTTTCAATAGCTTCATGCTCGACGATATAAGTAAATAAATGTAAGGCGCGATAACCTCCCAAGAGATTTTAGGCCGAGCTTCTCTTCCAATTTGCGTCAAGCTCCTCTTTATTTTCCCTACAAATTGGCCGGACGTGACCTACATATTTTATGCCGACTCCGAACGGCATCTTCAAGGCAGATAAGTTTTCACTGGGAGCTTTTCATGGCAGAAATACACTCGGAGCGCTTGCCAAACACCACGGTGGCCGCCAATTGACGATATAGTCAATAATATTGTCGGCAGAGACAGAAGGCAAAAACGAGGAAAGATGTAACCATTTCATACGACCAGCCACCTCCAAATCAGTATTTGGATTCAAACCAACAATAATTGTTTACGATTGGGTGGTAATTGTTTGCTTTTTGGCAATTCTTTATTCTTTGTATTCATTACCTTCGTCCACTCACCGTTTGCATACGAAGATTCATCAACAGTGGAGCGCGACGGCGTTCGACCAGCAACAGTAGCAGATGATGTATGAGAGTTTTCAGCATTAGCACGAACTGAAGGCGAAGAAATATCCAAAAGACCATTCGTATTAGCAGCAACTTTGGGCGACTCATTAGAACCAACAATAGCATGCACAGCTGGCTTAAGCGCCAAATACACGACACGAACATTTCCGCGAACATTCCGCAATCTTGTTCGCAGCTTTGGCCATACACCATACGAACTTTTGGCCGCACATTAGTTCTCTTTCAGACAGCGATGAATACGGACAACAATTGTGCTGCAGCAATATTGCTCGCTGTGGCAATTAAGCGTAAAAAAAAAGAGAGAAGATCACGCCGGTATTGCGCCCGCAAACTACTTATTTTTTTTATAACTGTATCCTTTGTGGCATCAGGATCTACTTCTTTTAATTTTTCGATTAAAGTCGCACAATCATTATTCTTTTTAATTCTAGCAGCATAGCAGCAGTAACAGTGGGAGAACGCAAAGAACTACCAGCATCAGTATCAATACTCACAGTTAGATCGTCGAAATTGTGACAATCACCCAAGTTGGTAACTGCTGAGAGCACACTGGTAGGCGCAGCCGAACCATTCTTTGCAAGAACAGTAGACGTTTTGTTGTTGCTTGATCATCATTTACTGTACTTTCAATTGGCTTTGTGAGTAAGACTTTTAGGTAATAGATGACACCAAATTTAGCGAGTTATTTAGGCAATGATCGCAATTAAATACAATGTTTGAATTATTAGCTAGTAAATCACAGACATCTTTGCTATCCACTTTTGCACAAATTTTATGAAAATTTGTTTTTACAAAAATGGCATGAGTTTCATAGCCAACACGAAGAGCTTTAGAGAATTTAGCGCAAGTTAAATTATCCATAGCAAGAGCGAACAAAAAACACGTCCGTTCACTTCAACTTCCGACCCGGCAAATATACTACTGGTATTTATTCGGTAGTTATCAGATAATTTACCAGTAGTACTTCAATTAAACTGAATTGGCGTCGGGATAGAATTACCCTATATACTTCATGTACATTTGAATTTATTTAAGTACAATAGGAAATACGAAAACTGGAGTATACCAGTAGTTTTTTTTGAAATTTTTCGAGTATTATACCAAAACAATATGTGAACATTAAGAGGAACGTTTTTGGTAGCCTACATTAAAATATTCCTGTATTTTCCGAGGTAGTTACTTGTAACACACTTTAAAGTTTGGCTTCAAATTCCAGTAATTTACAAGTATGTTTCAAATAGTTAATCTGTAGCCTTTGGGTAAGTTTTCCCTAAAATATAAAGGAAGATATTGGTATTTTCCCTACAAATTATATATAAAATAACCTTTAAATTCCCATAGGCTACTGGTACTCTTTTTCCTAGTTAAACGCCTTGTTTAGCTTATGTAGTTTTTATTTATATTTATGGTTTTTAAATTTACAATCGTGGGTTTAAATATACATGATATAAAATGTTATCTAATAACTTGTGGCCACCATGGAAGTCATTATTACAAGCCACCTGAAAGTTCAAAAAGGTTCGGTAAGAATTGATCTAAAAACACCTTATAAAATATATGTTTTCCTTTTTCCTGAAATGAGGTTCTCCTTGGTTGGTTTATAACTTGAAAATAATTTAAAAAAAGACCATTTGATCCAATCCATATAGCCTATTTCTGTTTTACACATGAATATTTAACCCTCAATCACATACCCTAAGTCCCTGGGACTCACTAAAAATTTCAATGCCTCATAAAAAACTCATTTTTTACTTTAACCGCCACACGTAATCGAGTGAAGAACGCACGAGAGAAAAGATATTAGCACGTTAGTGTTGGAAATCTGAAATATAGGTAAGTGCGAGTCCCGTGGACTCATTGTAGTGTTTTACGTGACAAAATTTTATTAAAGTTGTTTGTGCCTTCTAACAGTATTGTTCCAATATGTCTGCCAAACGTAGAAAATGTAAAAGTGTGAACGCTATAAGTAGAAATGCTGCAACAATAATATCAAAATGGATCGAAGAGGATGAAAATGGAAGCGATTTTGACGAAGAAAACTTAGACTGTGCAGGAACTTCTCGAGATTGTATATCTGAAGTATTTTCGGACGATGATGATGCTGACTTCATTCCAACTGACCGCGATACTGCCACAGAATATTCCAATAGTTATAGCGAAGATGGTGGTGAAGATGAAGAGGAGGAAGACGCAAATAATAATTATTTATATGGTAGGAATAGATTTAAATGGCCAGTTGTCCCTCCGACACAAAATGTTCGAGTTACTGCACACAATCTTTTACGTTTGGACTGTTAGCCGATGATGGACGACCTAAACCCATGCTTTTCTAAAAATGTCTAATACAGATATGTGGAATTTAATACTTACTTGGACGAACAAAAAACTTGAAGAACTGTGTCTTAAGCATCCAAGTATAAAACATGACTTTAAAGAAACAAACCAGATAGAAATGAATGCATTCATTGCAGTTTTAATATATACATCAGTTTTTAAATCAAACAGAAAAAGTATTTTATCATTATTTACAACCGATGGTACAGGAAGAGAGATAATTAGAGCGAGCATATCCAAGAATCGCTTTTGTGCACTACTTATCGCGCTGAGATTCGATAATTTTGAAGACAGACACATTAACATTCCCAATGATCCAGGATGTGATGTAACACAAATTTTTTAGATATTTGTTTCTAATTCCCAAGAAAATTACACTCTCGGACCAAATGCTACCGCTGATGAAATGTTGATTAAGTTTCGTGGTCGATCAAAATTTAAGATGTACATGCCCAGCAAACCAAAAAAATATGGCTTAAAAATGCAGATGATGGTGCATTCAGAATCGTTTTATATATACAATATTTATCTTTATACCGGGAAAGGTTCTGATAACATAGGTTTTTCAGATGAAGACCAGAGACGACCTGTGCCAACACAAGCCGTTTTGCGCTTGTATGTACCTATTTTTGGGTCCAACCGCAATGTCACTTCTGATAACTGGTATTCGTCTATGGATTTAATTACATGTTTGAAAACCAAGGGTTTAACTACCTTGGGAACGCTTAAAAAAAATTAGGCTGAAATACCAAAGCAGTTTCTACCAAATAAAAGTCCGGCTGTAATTTCTTCGTTTTTTGGATTTACCAAAGATGTTACATTAGTTAGCTACCTTCCCAAGAAAAACCGAGCAGTGATGTTGTACTCATCTATGCACCACGTTCGTGCAATAAATCAAATATCAAATAAACCGGATATAACACATTACTACAATAGTACAAAAGGAGCAGTGGATTCAGTGGATTAAAAATGTTCAGTTTATTCATGTAGCCGCCGTACACTACGATGGCCGATGGCAGTATTTTACCGTTTAGTTGATATGGCGGGTGTAAATGCCAAAAAATAACGAGACAAAATTTTTTAAAAGCAATTGTTGAAAACTTAAACGAAATGAATTTGAAAACACGTTTGTATAACACTTCTATGCCGAGAGAGATTCGTGTGGCGATTTCTCGTATAATTAAGTTGGTATGCTCCAAGAAATAAGTTCATCGGAAACTGATAAATTAGCGAGGGATCAAAGGAAATATTATTATACTTGTGATTATAAAAAAAGAACTAAACCCGCGCCTCTGTTTTGCTTGTAAACAACCAATTTGTCTAACATGTGCTAAAAAAGTTTGTAGGACATGTGCTTCGATTGAATGACTTCACCCGTTGCACGATTTTTTATTTGTGAGTCCTGGGAACTCAGGATAGCGGTTTGCGTTATTTTTTTAATGGTATGTAATTAAGGGTTAATACAGCTTCCGTAAACATTAAAAAATACTCGGTATTTACTAAGAAATTACTTGAAACGTACTCCGGTTTCCATATAGTATTAATAGGGATAAATACCAGAACTTTACTTAATGGTGGTAATTAATGTTTGAATTGGAAATTATACTCAGAAATTACCGAATACATACTACTTTTCTAAAATTGGTTATTATAAAGGAGGACTACCGGAATTTTACCAAGTGCTTGTATGCTTTCGGTTTATTGGCATGCAATTTTTTTTTTTTAACAATTCAACAAATTTATAATATCAATAGATGGATTACTTTATCAAGTTTTATATCTAATAATGAAAGTGATTCTTTAACTTCAATAATATTATAAATATTAAACTCTACTAGATGGACAGTACGTTATAATGTCGTTATTGCTTTAAAAGTTTGTTTAAGACCAAAAAGCACTAACGCAAACATTCTGCTAAAATGCAAATCAGATGAAAAAAAATAAGCTGTTTTACCCAAAAAGAAGATCGAAAACTACAATTTTGTTATGTTATTGGTTTCCATTGCAGATCCTACTTACTATCGATGCAGCCTCTAAAGCAGTTAAGTCTAAAGCCACCGACCTTTCAAGTGCCTTAAAACGTTTTAAAATTTGTCTAGAAAGGTACCGACATGAATTTGGAAATTTAAAAATGGAAGTGAATCGTGTTGAAGAAAAATGGTCCATCACCCCTAAATTTTCTAAAACTAACCGGAGGATGGTAAAAAGCCGTTTTCATGAGATTTGCGAAGATGAGCATCTCCAAGATCCGGAAAATGTGTTCAAATTGAACACTTTTTATCTAGTACTGGACATCATTATAAACCAACTGAAATCGTGTGTCATTCCAATGAATGAAATTGTTTCAAATTCCAGTGTTTTGCACCCTTCCACTTTAAAAGTTTTAAATGACACAGGTCTTTTAAAAAAGCTCTAGAAGTTATTGAGATATATAAAAAAAGATATATCTGAATCATTGCCAAAGAAATTCTCAATGTTTGAACCACTTTCAGAGACGAAATAGAAAAATCGTCGTGTATTAGAGACCTCGCTGATTTATTAATAATAATAAAATGATTTTATGTCTTGCAGCTTTCCTGAAGTATGCACTGCATTACTGTTATTTCTTACAATTCCTGTGACTACATCTAGTGCTGAACTATCATGACCAAAACTAAAATTTATAAAAACCTACTTAAGAAACTCTATGAGACAAGGCAGGTTATGTAATTTGGCTATTTTATCTATTGAAAATTCTTTGATGATATTATAGACACTTTTGCGGAACAGAAATATCAAAAAGATGAGTTTTCTTAATAAACATCTTACTAAAATTAAATTGTTATTTTTATTTCATTGTAAATGCATTCAGGTGTGCGCATTGGAAAATTTTTCCTAATAAATACCTTATTAACATTAAATTTGTATTTTTATTTCATTGTTAATGCATTCAGGTTTCCGCATTGGGATAGCATGGTCTACAGACCATTCTCTCTTGCCTAAGAGAGGAGGCCTATGTTCATTATTTGGACATATATAACGTGTAATTGAGTACGCTGAAAATATCGAAGTATATTTAAATTAAACTGAGTATATCGTGACGATTTTTATTGATAGGGTCTCATCAAAAGAATTTGCCACGGGCCCCAGATTATATAGTTACGCCACTCCCGAGGATCATTTTCACACGTTTTTTTGCAATAACTTTCATTTAAAGAAATGTATTGTAATAAAATTCAATACACTACATTTTCTGACCGCGACTAATACTCCTGTAAAAAATAAATATTATTTCAAAATTACATATAATTCCGTGATAATTCAATACTTAACGGGACATATCCGTCATTTATAATGCAACAATATTAAGCCTTTATATGATCAACTTCATAAGGTTGACTTTAAAACTGTATTTAAGAATGTTGAAAAAAAAAAGCGTGGCCGCTCGAATCTTTTGGAAATCTTTGCCTCGTACGAAAACGGCTGAAGATATTTTAATATTATTTATAAAAATATTTCCTTTTCAAAATAAGCAAGAATCACAAAACCGCGCCCACTTTCTATATAAAAATGAAAAATACACATATAGAACACATATTCAAATTCGAGATCTCTAGCATCTACCGCATTTTCCTATGTATTTAGCCGAAATATGAAAGCTGGATATGACCAGCTCATCAAACATCAAAAGATCCATAAAGCTACATGGATAAATACGGCACAGAATATGGGAAAATTTTAAAATGTTACCAAAAATTAGCAAGACAGAAGGTTTCAATATTCAGAGAGGGCTCAGACAAAGTATTAAGTGCATTAACATGCCTATACAAAAATAGAGACCTGCCCTTGAAATATATGTATATATGTGTGTTATTATAGAACAAAATTAGAAAACTTTTTTTAAGCGGGGCCACCCCCGGCGGTGATTTTGAGTGTATTTCTGCTATGGAAAATTTCTCAGTTAAAATTCATCTGCCTTGAAAATGTCGTTCGGAGTCGACATAAAACAAGTAGATCTCGTCCCTCCAATTTGAAAGTAAAATTTATTTATATAGTAATTTGATCAGTTACAAATTACAAAAGTAGTCTAGTAAAAAATATACTTACAGACTACGTAGAGATAAACAAATGTAATACAAAATAGTAAAATATAATATAATTATGTTTGAGCAATTACAGCTCAGCTTTAAAAATTGGAAAAGTCGATTTCTAAAGAATTTGAGCGAAGATTAAATTCTGTTAATGCCCGAGAAATGGGAGCATTAGAAGCATAGATGGTCCGAATAAACCCCCTATAAAACATGTTGCTATTTCTAAGCGGCCTGTTTGGTACATGAAATCAAATACCCTCGAGGAGAGCTGGCGCATCGATTGAACCATTGATAATGTCGAAAACAAAAGTCATTGACAGCAAGGTTCTTCTAGATTCTAGAGACTGAAGGTTGATGAGTGCACATCTGGCTTCGCAGGAAGGAATCGGGTCGGAAAAATTCAAAGAACGCAGTGCAAAACGAACAAAGCTTTTTTGCACACTTTCGAGCCTCATGATAGGGTCGCCAAATGAAACAGGCATATTCCAACTTGGAGCGAACAAAGTGAGGTGAACAATATCTTAAGGGTATAAGGGTCCGTAAAATTTGAGCTAAAACGCCAGATAAAAGCAAGTAGAGAATAGGCCTTAGCAATTGTATAGTTTAAATGTATCGAGAACGAATACTTAGAGGCGAAAACTACCCCAAGATTTTTCAGTTCTGTAAGAGTTGAGAGGCGGGAACCGCAAATGGTATAAGATGTGAATATGGGATAACGAGATTTAGAAAATGTTACGTGGAAACATTTACTTACGTTTAGCGGTAGATTGTTTGAATTACACCAGGCAGCGACATTGTCCAAATCGGATTGTAACTTATCCGAATCTGACAAGTTTGAAATGGTAGAGAAAACCTTTAAATCATCAGCATATTGCATAAAGTTTGATTGTTTAAAACAGACCTAAATGTCATTTATAAAAATTATAAATAGTAATGGTCCAAGAATGCTACCTTGAGGTACGCCTGAGGTGGCAACAAAAGAGTTCGAACGCGCATTTTCTAACACAACGACACAGTTCCGCTGGACAAGATACGATTTTAGCCGAGAAAGAAAAATTGAGTGGAAGCCTACACCAGCCAGTTTTGAGATCAATATTGAATGGCTGATTTTATCAAACGCTGATTCTCTATAATTAGATGCCTAACTGCAAAATACATTTTCTGTTTGACAATATAATCAAAAAGTTTAGAAATGGTAGACAATTTGGCAATGGGCCTATAGTTAGCAACATTGTTTTTGTTACTGTGTTTGAAAACAGGAGTGATGGGGGTCATATTCCATGCATCCAAAAACTCGCCGCACTCGAGAGATTTGTTAAAAGTGAGCAGGAGTGGGGTGGTCAAAGCCAAACCATTTTTAAAAAGATAAGACGATAAGCCGTCAATATCTGTCTGGGTAGACAATTTTATATTTTGAATCCCATTAACAATATCGTCTAGCGACAGAGTCAGGGCGCCGAAGTTAATAGAATTATCTACTAATGAAGGAATACCGTTGGGAGATCAGGCTCCGCCACGAAGTTGGCGCGAAAGAAGTCTGCGAATAAATTAGCCACCGCAAAAGGTTCAGAAGCTCGCTCCGTATTGTAAAAGATTGATGAAGGGATAGACGAGCAAAGTTTTTTAGCTTTAACATAGTTCCAGAAAGCCTTGGGGTTTACTTTGATGTCAGATTCATAGTTGCTAACAAAAGACCTGTGGAGCCTCTTGCCTAACGCTTTGAATTTATTGGAGTAAAAACGGTATTTACGTTTATGAGCCAACAATTTGGTAGATTTGAACTTTTTAAAATACTTATTCCTCAGATTCTTTAGTCACTTTAGTTTCTTAGTATACCAATTGAAAGAAGCACGGCGCGAATTGGAAGAGAAGCTTGGTCTAAATTCTTTTCGAAGCATATACCTTATATTTTATATAAAAAAATGTATGCAGTTGTTATCTAAAGCAATGTTTACATATGGAAATTTACTGCAGTTAACTTCACACACATATTCCACGTACAGGCTTAGTCTGTTTTCAGAAATGCACATTCTGCATTTTTTCAGCTAACTAATACGAAGAATACATTTTTTTATACAAATTTGTATTTGTCTTTTTTTTTAACTTTTTTCCTCAAACTGACACTAACTTTAAAATCTTCCTCCTTGGTACGTTGAGGTGTGATATATTTTGAAAAATATTGGCATTGAAAATTAATAAGGACAGCAACTCTACAAAAAATTGAATGCTCCTACTATAGACATTGTCTTCGTGCTTCTAAACCTGATTTTTATTCGCCACACGTAAGCAAAATATGTCTAAGCACTAGCGGTCGTGGCTACCAACGTGCCAAATATGAAATAAACACTCATAAAAACTTCCTCAGAAACATTGGAGTGATTTTTTGCAATAACCAAAGACATTTTTTCCTCAATTTATAATATGAATTTTTATAATAATGAAAAAAATTTCCAATCATATTAGATATTATTCCCTTTTGATTTTAGAAAAATTCCAATGGCGAAAAATCATTCCCATTTTGGGACAAAAATGTATTTGAGTGTAGAATTGAGGGATCTCCCCTCCCCCAAATTTGTTCTATTTTTTTGTCTATATTTTTGAGATTTGGTCCGTTTTTTGATGAATTTTGGTCCCAAATGAAAACATGGTGTGGCAACCGTGGTAGTAATATAAACAACTTCGAGAAAATAACAGTGGTATTTTAACGATGCTTCTTCTTTCACCACAATTCATACCTTTCTTATGACGGTTAAAGTGGTGATCGCTCGTGACCACTAAAATAAGGATCATTGTTTACATTGCGCTAACAGCCCTTTCGAAATAGATTAAACATAAATATTTGGTCATCTGATTTTTACCTATTCACATATGTATTTAAGTATGTATGCACGCTTTTAAAAATGCAATTGTTTGTTTTCAAACGATGTGCTATTGCCATGCCAGTTGGATAATACAAAGCAGTGATTTAGCTATTTTCACAAGATTCCAATTTAGTATTTTTACTTAGTCATGGTGACTGTAATAATATTATATAAATATATATGTGTGTATAAATATGTGTACGCTTATGACCAGTTTTCACCGAGCGATTCAACTACAAATTAAATTAACCTCAGTTTATTCGTTTGTTACCTTTAACTGAACCATGAATGTTTAAAAACCAGGGAAATAGTTGTTATAACTTTTAACGCATAAACGTTGCTTCAGAATAATTTTATAATGAAAATTTGAAAATTTGTGTTTAATAATAATTTTCTGCCAACGGGCAATAAAAGTTGAAATTTTGATGGATTTTAGTTTAGTTGTTGTTGTTGTTGTAGCAGTGCTTCGCCCCACCTAACAGACGCGACCGATCACAAACTGTCATCAATATCTTCTAACGGGAGTCCAAGGAAACTTGCTGTTTCAACAGGGGTGGACCATAGGGAAAGGGGTGTTAGAGGCGTTGGTTCCACATTACAATTAAAGAGATGGTTGGAGTCATGTGGGGACACATTGCAAGCGGGGCATACATTTTGTATGTCGGGGTTGATTCTGGATAGGTAAGAGTTTAACCTGTTACAGTATCCAGAACGAAGTTGAGCCAGAGTGACACGCGTTTCCCTGGGGAGTATGCGTTCCTCTTCCGCAAGTTTTGGATACTTTACTTTGAGTACTGGATTCACCGGGCAATTCCCGGCATAAAGGTCCGACGCCTGTTTGTGGAGTTCACCAAGGACCTGCTTGTGTTTTTTCGCTTCATACGGCTGGGTTCTCAGGTGCCGTATTTCCTCAAAATGCTTACGGAGATGACTCCTTAAGCCCCTAGGCGGTGCTGGCTCGTCAATCAGATGTCTGTTGGGATGCCCAGGTTTCTGGGTATTCAACAGGAACTGTTTGGTCAGCATCTCGTTTCTTTCCTTGATGGGGAGTATTCTCGCCTCATTATGCAGATGGTGTTCTGGAGACATAAGAAGACAGCCCGTGGCAATTCTGAGAGCAGTATTTTGGCAGGCCTGTAGCTTCTTCCAGTGGGTAACTTTTAGGCTTGGCGACCATATGGGTGACGCGTAGCACGTAATCGGCTGGCTAATTGCTTTGTATGTAGTCATGAGCGTTTCTTTATCTTTTCCCCAGGTACTGCCAGCAAGGGATTTGTGGATTTTGGTACGGCTCTGAATTCTCGGAACAATTGCGGCTGCGTGCTCACCAAAATATAGATCCTGATCAAACGTCACACCCAAGATTTTGGGTTGTAGGACAGTCGGTAGCGTAAAGCCATCGACGTGGATGTTCAAAATGGTCGACATTTGGGACGTCCATGTTGTAAATAAGGTCGCGGAAGATTTAGTCGGTGATAATGCCAGGTTTCGCGAGGCGAAAAAACTGGAGAGATCAGGGAGGTAGCCGTTTATTTTAATGCATAGCTCATCGATCTGTGGGCCTGGGCCTGTGGCCATTACTGTGCAGTCATCGGCGTAGGAAACGATTGTGACTCCTTCCGGTGTTGAAGGTAGCTTAGATATGTAGAAATTAAACAAAAGTGGGGATAGGACACCACCCTGTGGCACCCCTTGTTTAATTCTCCTTGGCTTTGATGTTTCGTTTCTAAATAGCACCGATGCCTGCCGACCACCCAGATAATTTGCGGTCCACCTTTTAAGACATGGGGGAAGGGTAGACCCTTCCAGGTCTTGCAGTAACGAGCCATGGTTGACCGTATCAAAAGCTTTTGATAGGTCTAGCGCTACGAGTACTGTTCTATGGTGGGGGTTTTGAATTAAACCGCAATTTATCTGTGTGCTAATGGCATTTAGCGCGGAGGTAGTGCTATGGAGTTTTCTGAAGCCATGCTGATGGGAGGCTAGCTGCAAATTTGCTTGGAAATAAGGGAGCAAAATGGCTTCGAACGTCTTTGCTACTTGCGATAGGAGAGATATCGGACGTTACGGCTCTCCTATGTTAGCTGGTTTACCAGGCTTTAGAAGCGGGACCACCTTGGCCATTTTCCATTTCTCAGGTATGACAAAGGTGGAAAGAGACAGGTTGAAGACCTGCGCTAAATATTTGAAACCCTCTTTCCCTAGGCTTTTAAGCATCGGCATGGCTATGCCGTCTGGGCCCACTGCTTTGGATGGTTTAGCGTGACCAATGGCGTCCTCAACCTCTTTAGCGGTGATGGTGATTGGTGACGCGCTGAATTTGTGTTTATGTGCATGTCTGTTGGCCCTCCGTCTATCTTTGTCGACCGTAGAATACATTATATATTGTCGGCAGAAAGCGCTCGCGCATTTTTTCGCATCCGACAGCACTTTGTCGCCAAAGGCGATGGAAACTTTGTCTTTGTGCTTAGTCGGATTCGATAGGGACTTTACGGTGGACAAAAGTTTACCCACACCGGTAGAGAGGTTACAACCTCTTAGGTGCTCCTCCCATTTCGCCCGCTTGTGTTCATCCACAAGCAATCTGATGCGTTGGTTTATATCCCTTATTTGGGGGTCACCTGGATCAAGCTGCCTGATAAGGTCACGTTCTCCCGCTAAGCTTGCGGCCTCCGCCGGGAAGTGGTGCCGGATTTCGGGAATTCTCCCGGCGGGGATGAAACGTGCCGAGGCGGATTCAATGACCTTGCGGAAGGCACGCTCCCCTTGGCGGGCATCAGTCGGGATAGGGAGGGCAGCAAAGAGGTTGTCTGTAAAAGATTTATATTCTTCCCACTTTCCTTTTTTAAAGTTTATGAAAGTGCGTTTTTCGGTGACGATGAAGTCGGCGGTACGCTCGAGCGAAACAAGTATAGGCAGGTGGTCGGATGCCAATGATACCATCGGCTGCCAGTTGACGCAGTTTACGAGTTCTGCGCTCACGATTGAGATATCTGGCGAACTTTGACAGCTTCCTACCATACGTGTGGGGGCGTCTCCGTTTATTGTGCAGAACGTCGTTTCTTCTATTTGATCCGCCAACATCTCACCCCTACTGTCCGCCCGCAAATTTGAATGTCATGATGGGCATTGAAATCGCCTAAGATAATGCGATTGTTGCCAGTGAGTAAGGCTCTGATATTAGGGCGGTATCCACTGGGGCAACAGGTGGCAGGGGGGATGTAAATGTTGATGATTTCTAGGTTTGCATCGCCTGACCGGACAGATAGGCCTTGACGTTCTAAGACATTGTCCCTGCGGTCGATGCCAGGATCAAATATGTGATATTGCACAGAGTGGTGTATTATAAACGCGAGGCCGCCTCCATTTCCTCTCTCGCGATCTTTTCTGGGGACATTATACCCAGAGCAGGTCTGCAATGCCGATCGTGCTGTGAGTTTAGTCTCTTGAATCGCAGCAACGCGGATGTTGTGCCGCTTCATGAAATTTACTATCTCCGTAATCTTCCCAGTTAGTCCATTACAGTTTAACTGCAGAATTCTGAAGTGGGGGGGGGGGGGGGGGGGGGGGGGGAAACGTCGCCACTCTGGGGGTAAGTGAGGGGTGACTACGCCTGGGTTGAGGAAGGCCAGGACGCAATTGCTGTTGTGGCCCTGGGACTGGGCGTCCTTGGGCAAGCATTGGGGTACCCGGATGATTTGGGTTTGCGACCTGGCAACATGGCGCGATGAAACCCGTCGGGGGGTTGCCGTCGCGGAGACCAGAACATCTAGGATAGTGGCACCACCCAAGGCAGGAGCTGCATTGGGCGGATGTCGCAAACATATATATTCTGTGCTGGCAAACGGTGCAAACGGAGGTAGGGACTAAGAGTCTGTTTCCCTGACCTACACGATTTCTGCCGGAAAAGAGGGGGGAGAAGACGGGGGCAGGGGCTGTTGCTCAGCATTGCTTCCGACTCTACTACGAAGATTGCAGTTATGAGTGGTAGCAGCTATTTGAGTTGCTGGCGCCGTGGGGCGCGAGCAGCAGCGGGTACTTGTTGTGGCTTGCTGAGCAGCGGGGCTGCTGGAAGGTAGTGGGGGGGGGGGGGGGGGGGGGGCGCTTAGACGTAGACTGCGGGACGCCCTTGGGCGTAAACAGCAAGGAGCCACAAAAGATTTATAAAAGTTACGTGGACGTCGGGTTTTGGGATCAAGCCCAGAACAACCTGTCCGATGCAACCATCCCTTACACGAGACACACTGAACAGAGTATGACCGTCCTAAAAAGATTCTTTTCCGGCAGATGCAGCAAAACCATTTCTCAGGACCGGGGTTAGGAGACGGACCCGGATTGGATTCGATACCTTCCCGGAGCAAGAGAATATGGAGCAGTCCTGCTGCAAGGAGCTGCTGGGAGGATGAAAATTTGTGGGAGGGACGCAACAAATTAAATGGGGTTACACTGAAATGACATTCCTTGGTCGGGAAAAGTCCCGCGTCGCTCCGGTACATAGAACCGACTGCCTTGGGAAGCGTTAGTTGATATTGTTTATTTCGTTGCTTTATAGTTTTTAGTCTACAATGCTGGTAAAATCTAACGCTTTTTGAAAAGCACCACAGAAACCAAGTTTTGTCTAAAGGTATAGTATTAGGCTTTTCCGGTGTAAGTTTTTTTAAAGTGCGAAATAAAATTACATTATTCCACTTTTCTAACCCAAAGTTTTGCTAATAACTTTTTAGCATCATCAGGGGTATTTCTTTATTAGTTAAATCTGTTACAAACAACAAAATACAAAATAGGTTAAATTACATACAAATACAAAATAAATTGAATTTACTAAATCCATATAAAAAATCAATTAAAAACAGATAAAAACACATACGAAACCAACTTACAATATTGCACTCTGCCGAGGGGTTTTCCCCCGCTTAACACTATTTAAAACTATTTTTAAAACATAAACCATTTTTGAAAACATAAAACATTGAACATTTATGGACAGTCTATTAATATAATCTTAACACAAAAGTAATCTCGTCAATGCTAAAAGCTATTTTCCTAAACACGTAATGTAAGCAGATGCTTTATTGTCTGTATCTTCTTTCTTGTTAATCATCTTTTCTCTTCTTTCCATGATTTTCAGGCTTACTAAAGTGTATCTTGTTGTTTTTTTCCTTTCTCTGTTAATAATTTTCGCATTAGTAAAGTCAGCTGGGTGTCCACTTGATATTATGTGTTGTGATAACGCTGTACTGTTCTTTTGTTTCGTTATGTTATTTTGCCGCATCCGCCGTTTGGTTTTCCTTTGCAAGCAATTTCATAAATGACGTTGTTTTGTTGGTGGAGATCTACGGGACACTTTGTTATTGTAAATATCGTTGAAAAAGTGCAGTTTGATTTATAAGCAAATTTTTTGTTTCTTGTTTTTATTATGCTGTGATCAATATTTTCGGTAAGTTTGGGTATGTTAGTCACACTGTAAAACTTTTTCGCTACCCTCGTTTCTAAATTTGTTCTTTCGTTTTGTTGGTTGCTGGATTTCATGATTTCTTGGTCTGTTAGCTCTCGTATTAAATTATTAGGATAATTGTTGCTGCGTAAAATATTATAAATTTTTTGTATATTGGCATTATGAAAAGCGCTGTGGCTTAAGGTCATATTTTATGTATGAAATTTTTTGCCGCATTAATATTATATTTGGTCAGTTGCGAATAAAGGTAGTGTATTAAGCGTCCAGAAGGGGTAGGTTTTGAATACCAGTCAAGAAAAAGGTTGTGTTTCTCCCTGTGGATGCAGACATCAAGAAAAGGTATTTTGGAGTTGGCTTCCATTTCCATTGTAAATTGTAGTTTTTTGTGATATTTGTTATGAATGTATAAAATAATGTCGCGTCGTTACGTTTAATTATAGCAAAGAGATAGTCCACATATTTACATATAAATTTCATGTCAATATAAAATCGTTGCTTTAGTTCCAAAATAGCATTGTCAAGTAAGTCATCCGTAACAATGTCAGCGATTTTAGGTGAAATTGGATTTCCCATAGGCATTCCAAACGTTCGCGTATAAAGCTTTTTATCGAACATAAAATAATTATTATCTTTAAGGCTTTAATCTAATATCTCCTGGAATTTCGGCTTTGGAATACTGGTTTTTTCTTTTATTTGGTTCCATTTACCTAGAATTATTTTCTTGGCTAACATTGTTGGTCTGTTACTGAACAATGACACGACATCAGAGGACACTAGAACTTCACATCACATAACCTTATATTGGCTAATCTGCCTTTTAGGTTGAAAGATATCTTGACTTTTTCCAATATTAAAGCTTGTAGAATATCTCAATTATATATACTTACGCAATTTGAAGAAGGGGGCCATAACTGAAGAAACAATAGGACGTAAAGGCATTTTAGGCTTATGTATTTTTGGCAATCCATATCTTCTAGATGCCGTAGCCGCAGAGCAAGTGAGTTGTTGTTTCTCTCTATAGTTGATATGTTTGTTTTTGTAAAGCTCGTGCACTATTCTGTTGTTTTTCTTTTTTAAAGTATTTGTATGGTCAGTTCTTGTTGCTTTGTAAGTGTTTTTGTCTTCGATTAGCTTACTCATTTTCTCTGTATACTCAGTTTTATACATTGCTACTGTGTTCTTTCCCTTGTCAGCCTCTGTTAAAACAATTTCGTTCTTATATTTCCCGACGAATGCTTTCGCCTTATAAAAATGCGGCTAGTATGAATTTTGGGCTTCATTATGCTTAATGCTGCGCTTAAATTGAAAAATTCTGTTGCTCGCATTGTTTCGCGCGATTTCTTTATCCTTTTCGTTTTGTAATGATTGTATTAATTATTCCATTGTGGCTATGATGTGTATAGGCGAAAAATTTGATTTAGTTCCTGGTACTGTGAAATTCTTACCAAGTGACAATATCCATTTTACTTCATTAGGGAAATCAATCATTGTTTTATTTACGAACCAGTTATCATTTGTTGTTATTTTAAGTTTCTTCATTTGTTCGTTCTTAAGTTTATTTATTTTTGATGTAAGTGTTGTTCTCTTTCTTTCTGCGACCCTGTGACTGAGGAAACTTTGTTTATTGACAATCTGTTGAGTTCTACTTCATTTAAGGTATATTTTAATTGTTGTTGAGCCTGATTTAATAAATCTTTTGTAAGCTTAATGTTAATGTTGGTTTGTGTGATTTCTAAATTTAATATTTTCACACAAAACTTTTTTTTGACTTATCAATCTGTGGCCTTATCTTTTCCGAAGTTGTGTTAATTCCAACCTGTTTGAATAAATTTGTTAGGTGATAAGGGATCCGTATCGTTTGCATTCTCAGAGGAATTTTAGATCTTCCTTTTGCTTAGATAGTTTCTGTATTTGTTTGCTGTAGTGTTTGAGGGATATACTAGCCCAGCAAACAATTTCATATAAAAATAAACGTTTTATGTTCAAATGTAAGCATAACACTTGCAAAACGCTTACTTCGACCTTTACAAAACACATCAAAGTAAGCGCTTTATAATCGAAACACACCCATCATTATAAACTTTCAAATTAATATTAAAAAACATGTTTTTTAAGCCCCAAATAACGCGTATTGCAAATGTGTTAAGTAAACGTTTTATAATTGATTATAATACGCTTTCCATGAGCTTCGTAGATACGGTTATAAAACATGATGTTTTTATAAAATAAATAAGCGTTTTAAACATTTATTTTTTGAGTGTTTTATAGATGTTTTATTGAAAATGATGTATTAATAAAAAAATTTAATTAAATTAGCATCTTTCAGTTCTTTTCTTTATTTATGTATAACTTATTTCATATTTTAATTTCAAGAAAAGCTGAATTATAATAAACTTAAATATACTTAGTGAAAAAATTATTTTACATTGTTGTTTTTTTATCTGCTTTGATTTTAAAGAGATTTTTAGCTTATTGGAAAAATTATTTCATTTCGAAAAAGTTAAATTATAAAAAACTTAAAGATAGTAAAAAAAGTTTACAATGTGCTTTCTGTAGCTGCCTTTACTTTAAGGCCATTTTTAGCATATTGGAAAAATGATTTCGAGGCAAACACAAAATCCTCTTCCTTGCCCCCATTTTCTAAAGTGAAAGTTTCTGAAATATAATTTAAATATGAGTGTAATTAGTTTATTATAAATCAAATAAAGGCTCTGTTACTTACGACGAATGGCAGTGGCCACAGTGAAAGCTCGAATACACATTTTGTCCGTAGTACCTCTCCACGAAAAGATTTCAGCAACTTTGTCATGCATGAGTTTTGCCAAAACTTTTTGGCGAACTTCCTTGAGCTTGATGTTGACATTCGTTTGAGATTATCTTTCTAAAAGTAGAAATAAAAAGGACATTCATGTAAACAGTGCAGAGATAATGGGCCAAATAATATACTTAAATTCTTACCAGCATGGAAAATTTATCTACATATATCTTCCTGAATAGCTTTCTCTAATTGAAGAAAATCGTCAACAGTATTAAAGGGTTGTTTTGGCAAACTAGTGGAGTTGTTATGCGATACCGCTAACTGCAGTGTAATAAAATCTTTACGAAGCCCTTGAATTTCCTCCGTGAGTCTGATCAATACGAGCTTGTTGCGTTCTTCCACCTTTTCCACGACGAATTGCTATCGTACAAAATATAAGAAAAGAGAAACAAATATCAAATAATTGGGCTTGCGAATTATTGTTTGATGTTTATGTTAAAAATAGCAACTAACGTATGATAATAAATAGCTTACCATCTGAAGTTGCACTGTCCAAAGAAGTTGCTATACTTGGACATGGCTGTAATACAAACAAAGTTTGTGACGATGTGGTCTCCGGTGAGAGAGGAGAGTCTTGGGTGTCGTTATTAAAACTGCTCTGCTGCATGATCTGGTAGGAGTGGCACAAATGAATAAGAAGTTCCAGGGAAGTTTCGAAAGCAAAGTACTTTTGACGATATCTCAGCGAGGAAATGATTTTCAACAGTTTCAGCAAAAATTAAATCTTGGACATGTTAAAAAGCGTTGATGGTAGAGGCTTATTATATAAATCAGACAAGTTTTGCAATCTTTGGCCGTGAACAACAATTTCGTTTTCTCCGGACTTGGAAATGGAATGAACATTAAAAATACAATTTTTTACTAAGTAAAAGTTGTCGGGTGTAGTAGATGATAAATAATTGCTTTTTTTTTAACGAATTTGCAAGAACCATCGCTTCGTAATTTGAAATTAATTGAATCAATATTTTTATTCTGGCTACCATGCACACTCTGTTCAACTAATCTGCTGTAAAGTTGTGTGAGAACATTATTATTTTTTTTTTACCAATTTCTTAAGCTGTCCTAGTTTATTTTCAAACTTAAAGGCACTCGTGGTCTCAAGTGATCCAAATTGAATTGAATCTCTCGCTAAATGACTCAAACAGTGAAAATTATATGTTAACAGCAAATCATCATATAAAAGAGGAACCTTTATTAGGAAATCCTTTAAGAGGTCTTCTGCACATTTATTATTTCGTACACAATCCTCTTCATTGAGAAGAATTCCCATTGCAAGACTAAGTTGAAAGAAATGTTCGTACATGTCTTCACTTAATATGCCTTTTAACACCACCTGGTCTGTTACAATAAGAATTGGCGCAACTATGTTGCTTTAAAGCGATCTAACTCTTTAAAATCCCTTGGTTTTCTACAAAAATCCCTTGGTATATGAGGCACTATAGAGACAAAAGCTTCGTTTAGCTTTCTTATTTCATTTGGCTTCAAGGAATGTTTACGATTCTTCACTTTCAACCACGATACTAGCAAAGTTTTAACTACACCTAGGCATACAACATGCATGTAGTCTAAGGGAAACACTTGAATCATGTTGATTGGAAGTTTTTCTAACTCCAAATTACTAAGCTGATTATGATGGTTGGTGTCAGCTCTTCGCCGAAGATCTGTGTTTGTCATGAAAGGATCGTTTTGGTAAGGAAAAATTATGCGATTAGTTTTACGCCCCTTTCAAGGAACTGTAGCCAGAGTGTCATTTGACGCCGAGAATAAGCGCTCTGGCTGGTGCATCCAAAATAAATGCTCGACATGTTATTGCTAAAGTTTCATTTTCGTATATAAACCTATTTTCGAGCAGATCATTTAACTCTTTTACAAATTCTGCCAGGTACTCATTTGTGTTTTTTGGATGGGAGTGTCCACAAAAAATTCCTAATAAGAAAGTGAGTCCGTCCCATTTACGTTCATTAAAATAGACCAGATGCTCTTCAGCGAACTTTTGGCGATTGGCAACCCATCAATATTATAGTTTAAATCCATTATCCTTACATTCACTTTATGTAGCCGCAAAAAGCCTGTTAAACAGTCCTTTAGCCCATAATGGACATATTCTCCATTTCAACAGGACACAGTTGGAGCATCAGTCGGCGTGCGTTCTAGCGTCCGTATGTCTTTCGGTAGGCCGCAAATTTCACGACATAGCAGTGCTAATAATTTATTAGCATGTACATTAGTTACATTGCCTTCGACGAACCAAAGAGCCAAAGCTTCACTAAAGGGAGTAATGGACTCATCTGTCGAGTCCGCACTTTCAAATAAATTTCATGGTTTGTCAATTAGAGCTTACGATTTCTTCTCGAACACAAGCGAGATTTTCTTGACCCAAGAAATCGAGACCCCGACTTCTCGCGAGATTCTCGTATCTCGAAGTACTCGTAAATCTCGCGAGCTTCTCGACATAAACTTAATTGCTGTATGCACAGTATTTTATACACTTGGTTTTTTTTACTTGTGATTTTTTTTTAATTATATTGCTTTTCAATGACATTTAACTCAAAACATTTATTATACATATAATTTTGTTCGCAATATTTAATTTTTTTAACGAAACATCGATAACACGGTTTCTCGCAAGATTCTCGAATCTCGATATACTCGTATACTCGCGAGCTCGAATCTCACGAGAAGGGGAGACTCGCGAGAAATCTCTTCTCGAACAAGTTCGAGAAATCGTACGCTCTACATCAAACGTGCTTGTTTCCGGAGCACTCCCTTGTCCTGGAACTCCAAATTGGTTGAAATTTCGTTCCCGGCTATACCACAAATGTTGAAAAATTTCGTTGCCGCTACGCAAAACACTTTTTGACCTTTTGGCTGCCGACATTTATGTAATATTAACCAATGCACTTACTTTTTCACTTCTTCACTGTATATTTTCACTTTTACTATTATTTTCTTTATTTTTTATTAAAACCACAATTTTTACTTCTGTCGCTTTCAGAAATCGAAACTAGAATGAGCTGCATGTATTCATAACTGTAAAATCAGTAGTAAACATTTACTGAGCGATCGCATTGGCAAGCAAAATGTAAACGACATTCACAAAACACATTACTCAGTAATTTGTAAATGTCGATTGCCAAAGCCTTATTCATTTAAGCTTATTTTTAGCTTGGTTTAGTAAGCTTACAGTAACCTATTTATGCAAGCTTAATATACGCTTGATTTACAAAACGCTTATCACTTTGTTTGCTGGGAGCTAGATCACCATGCTTATATGCTTGTAAAAATGCTTCATTTTTGTTATTTTTGTAATTGTTGTTTGTAGCAGAAAAAATAAACAGACTATTCAGCAGGCCTTCCGAGTTTGAATATTATGTAATTCCGACCATTTCTTGTTGAAGCTAAAGGTATAGTATTACGCTTTTCCGGTTTAAGTTTTTTTAAAGTGCGAAATAAAATTACATTATTCCACTTTTCTAACCCAACGTTTCGCTAATAACCAAGTTTTATTAATCTCTTTGTCCCAATACGGTGTAGGCTTCTAGCGAAGTGAATCAAAATCACGTATCCGGCGAAGCTTTCCATATTACATTTTGAGATGAACCTAAAAATCAGGAGTTCGGCAGTCCTCAAAGAAGGTCGACATGAGCTGGCGAGGTCGAGGATTTTCTGTAGGCGAAACATATATTGCCAGATTCTAAGTCTGAATGGCAAGAGTGAAATTATTTAAACGCCAGTTTAAAGCAGAGGAGGTTATCCCAAAGGCGGAGACGCTAAAACGTATGATGCGCTCTTTCGCTGACATAGGCAAAGAACGTTCGATTTTTGGCGAAATTATTTAAAACAAATCGAAGAGCAGTCAACAGAAAAATAAATGGATTTAAGCTGTGGCCACCCTCGAGGCGGACAAGGTTTTTGGTGCTACAGCCGGAAAAATCAGTAAATTATGGAGACTACACTTTTTCTCATTGCAAAGCAACAAAAGAGGCGATGAGGCCGATTCCCCAACTCCAAAATCACCTATAAAGAAATGAAAATTATTCCATTTTGTTTGCCCTTCATAAAAAATTTGGAGATAAAGAGTGGGTTAAAATACGAACATAAACAACAAACAGTTTAACGTGTATTTCCAAAATGCTTCTGGTATCAGAACCAAATCGCATATTTTGAGGACATTTAGTTCTCAATTGGATCACTATATTTCTGTCATTGTCGATACCTGGCTCACTTCACAATTTTTCGACGCTGAGTTCTTCGATGCAAAGTTATTCGTCGTCTTTCGTAAAGACAGGGATAGTATTAAAACTGGACGTTCGAAAGGGGGTGGCGTACTAATCGCTGTTAAACGCAAATATAATGTCATCCTATTGTTGTTGTTGTTGTAAGGACACTCCCCGAAGGCCTTGGGGAGTGTTATCGATGTTGATGGTCCTTTTCCTTATACATATCCGCTACGTTCGGGAACGATTTGGTATGACCACATGAAACATTATACCCCCCTCTAGATCCATCAGGAGTTCGGGATCGCCAGAGCCTCGGCTGTTAATGAAACAGGATTCGCCACGGGTAGGTGAGGTTGAAAATTGGGTTGGAGAAGCTATATATTGCACTGGCAAACCCTTGATGGGGATGCGCTACACAACCTCTTGAATCAATTTGGTATTTTAGTCGCGTCTTAAGACAGGCATACCTACAGCGGGTATATTCTCAGCCCCGTAACCCGCTGGGGGTTAGGATAATACTTATTATGTTGGATAATACTAATACCATCTGTTTAACAGACAACTTTTATTAATTGATTCTGAGGCAGGTATCTGCTGATTTATTCATATGCAAATAAATTGAACTATTTTTATGGTTCTCTTACTTTTTTATAACTCTTGCTCCAAAAGGGAGTAACCGTAATATCAGGTGATGTGGTCCCAAAATAATATAACAAGTAAATAGGTATATATGTAAATACCAATGCCTATAACACACGTACTATGTGCAGATGATGTGCATTATCTATTCATGCACAAATTTCAAGGTAGAATGCAAGAAAACCAATAAGTAAAATTATGTATATAAGTATATACTGAAAAATTTTTTTACAGTGGTTTATATGACTATTATTACAGAATGTGTTTGCAAAATTATTTTAGTGATGAAAACCATTAGTACGTCAGGTCTTGCTGAAACATACCCGGCCCCAAGGATGATATTTCTTCAACTATCTCAGTTATTCAGAATAGCTTTAGCTCGAGACATCGTTGGAGGTAATTGTTTTATAGCCATGTTGAATGGCTGCGCCGCAACTCGCAGTCTCAATGTATGAGTTGGAAGTATCTGCTATCTCCGAATTTTGAAAATGTTCGCGAGGTTCCAGCAACGGTAGTAAGTAGATTTTCTGTATTGCACGCTTAAAATACTTGCTATTATATTTTAACGACACGAACTTCCCCGTCTTGACCGGGGTCTACATCCGTGATGCGTGCCATTGGCCATTTACCAGGAGGAGCCCTTTCATCATACTGTAGTACAAGATCGCCCACTTTGATATTGGCGCGTACCATCATCCACTTACGGTGACTTTGGAGTATACTAAGATATTCGGAATACCATTGTCCCCAAAAATGTTGCTTCATCTGTTCCAACATACGCCAGCAATTAACTCCAACCGTTTTAAATTCGAGTATATCTTCATCCGGAATATAGATCGTTGGTTCCCCAATCAAAAAATGTGCGGGCATCGTAACTTTCGACGTCTTCGCTTAGTGGGCACAATGGCCGTGAGTTCAAACAAGCCTCGATTTGATAAAGCAGTGTGCACAGCTCCTGTTTAATTCACTTAAAGTGGTGCTTGGTTGACGTGACTCCAGCTTCCCACAACCTACCAAAATGTAAAGGTGGAATTAGGTTCCAAGTAGTACCTTCGCTAGCAAGAATTGCTCTGAGGTCTTCTGGTAATGATGAATGCTGCGTTAGTGCATGACTTGCAAGGCTTTGTTTGCCCCAACAAAGTTTGTGCTATGATTTGAGTAAATCTGCGTACACCTTCCTTTTCTAGAAGTAAACCGACGGAAAGCCGCAATAAATGCAACGGAAGTGAGATTGGTTACGGCCTCCAGATGTATGACTTTAGTTACCATACTCACAAATATGCATATATGTTAGCACGACACACATTCAAAAGATATTTATTCAAAGCTTACAAATACAAGAAGACACCACATTCCACAGAAAAGTAAATAAAGTAAAGTCACGTACGGAAATATGACTCCATGAAAATAAGCAAATGTGAATGCAACAATTGATGAGAAGCGCATCGTCAGCAAAAGGCCATCTGCAACAAGTGATGGAAATCGTCAAGCGAGTACTCGCAAATAAGCAAATGTGAATGCAAAAATTGATGAGAAGCGCATCGTCAGCAAAAGCCCATCTGCAACAAGTGATGGAAATCGTCAAGTGAGTAAAGCAACAGCAGAGGCAGTGGCAGAGCTGAGTAGCAGAGCAAGTTAGATTTAAGTAATAACAAATTTTGTAAGTTAGTCTTAAGTTGAAGTTGAATGAATAAAGGAGCTAAGCTCCCGAAAATATATATTTTTGGAAACTTAAATGTGAAATAAGTAAACTGGCGCCCGAGCAGGGACCAGCGCGAGTGTCTGAAAATAGTAGTGCCTGAAAACCAAAAAGTAAGGCCACGCGAGTGACGTATATAACAAAACGTTAAAAGTGCCTGAAAAATAACAAGTAAGGCCACGCGTCTACAGCGGGAATTGGAATAGGGAAGTGGAATAGGCAGTACGACCGAGGTACCCAAGTACCAGGAGGAAAAAGGACGAACACCGAAGCGGCGAAACCCCCACATGCAGCGCTGGAATCTTATGTAAGACTAATTTATAAGATATCCTTAACAAAGTGAAACATTCTAATCTTGTGAATATTAAAATTTTAGGGAAAACCAAACAAAAAAAATAATAAAGAGTAAACGAAAAATAAACTTACTGTGAAATTTGTAAAAGGAAAATAGAAAGTGAAACTTATTAGAGAAAAAGTCGTTGAAACTTGGAAAGCATTTAAACGAAAATTTTAATTATAAATTCCGAGAAGGAAAAATAAGTGAATAAACTTTGAGAATTTATTGAGTATTTGAATATGTTGGTTAAAAAGAAAACTTAAAAATTGTATTATCGAAAGAATTGATTGAAAGGTTTTGAGAAGGTTCTTATAATATCATTGAACAAGCGTATTGCTAGGAAGGCAAAAAGGAAAATTAAGAATTCATATGGTTCAAAGGGAATTTATTACTAAATAAGAAGAAAAAAATAGGTAAATACCTTACGAAGTTGATAACATATACTAAATGTGCAAAAACGTATTAAATCAGTGAATTAATTAATTAAAAGAGATTAGGGATTAATTAATTAAAAGAGTCAATAATTTATGCGAGGGAACTTTCCTTCTTTTTGAATAATATCGAAGAACAAAGGTAATAAAACACATAGTTAAAATTCCAGGTACAGCAGAGCAGTTAGTGGAACAACTAAACCAGCTCCGGCTAGATTACGGAGGGACTAATCCTGAAAATCCTACACATCCTGTCGCCTCTAACCCTGCTACTAGTAACCTCACCTTCGTTGAAACAATTGTGCGCGAGGTGCTCGACCGAATTAGCCAACCTAACGTTACTGATTTTAGTGGTCACGATTGTAACGACAGGATTCCCGACATGGTTAAATGTCTACGGGAACTTTCGGGTAAACCGGGAGAATTCAGCTCGCGGCGAAAGGGCGTAGATAGAATTTTAAAAGCATATGAAGCATTGAAGGACACGCCTAAATACTTTTCAATCCTTCATACCATACGACATAAAATTGTTGGCGATGCCGACACCGCTCTGGAGTCTTACAGTACTCCACTCGACTGGGTCCAAATTCGTAAATGCATCATGATGCATTATTCGGATAAGAGGGATATCGGTACCCTCGAATACCAAATGACTACGTTGGCCCAGCGTAGCGATGATATTCCGACCTTTTATCAAAAGGTGTACCAACACCTTTCACTTATTCTAGATAAGATATCATGCCTGGATCTTGGCGACGAGTCCATAAAAACGATGACAAACTCGTATCGGGATAAAGCTCTCGATACATTTATTAGGGGACTTAACGGCGATTTACCTCGACTTCTCAGTATTCGAGAGCTCGCAACCTTGCCTCAAGCCCTTCATCTATGCCAAAAGCTAGACAACATGACTTTCCGGATGAACCACGCACATAACGTGCATAAATCGTTAAATCAACCACCACCGCGACCTCCACGACAGACTGCAACAAATCACCGACCCTTCTATCCCGAACTTACCTATGCGGCATCTCCGCAGCGTTATAATTATCCTCCAAGACATATGAACAATTACAACAATCGACCATTCAACACGACACCCCGAAGCCAACCCAATCAGAACGGTCCAACGAATTATTATAATCGACCAAATTTTAATTTCCAACCTAACATTGGCCCTCAACAACAATATAATCCGGGATTCAATAACCGTTCCAATCTACCCCAAAAGTCACCAGTCCCAATGGACGTGGACCCTTCTCTCCATTCTAGACAAGTTAATTATTACAATAGACCCAGTCCTAATCAAAATACTCAACCGCAGCAGCGCCCACTCTCATCGCAACATACGCGCCCTCCTAACAAAATGCAACGCAACTTCCACGCGAACGCTGGGGCATCTGACGGAAATACTTACTTCACGACTCCGGATCCAAATCAGATTTATTGCAACAATTCTTATGACGACTATTACGGGGCAACGCAACAACTGGTCGGAGCTCCCGAAGGACAAATTAACTTGACTACCAGCGAACAAAATCACGCCAATCCCGACTTCATTAATTTTTTAGACTAACTCCGTCCTCGCTCCCTTACTACAAATTTACATCAAGGCGCGTGGACTCATTGGATTTCCTGATCGATACGGGATCCAATAAAAACTATATTCAATCCACTAGAATAAGAAACCCAATACCCAATAAACCATTTAAAGTGGAATCAGTCGCGGGTACTATAGAGATTACCCACCATGCATTTATAGATATCTTCGGACCAAGCGTAGAAAAAATCAAGTTCTTTATTCTGCCACCCCTGAATTCCTTTCATGGTATTATAGGCAACGACACCTTGAGGAAACTAAAAGCTGTCATAGACACTGAGGGAAGCACAATGACTATCTTTCCGAGGATCGTTATCCCACTACAACAGCGAATATCCCAGCAGGTTAATAATGTCAAATTGGAAATACCACATCTCTCTGTAGAACAACAACGAAACATATACAATATTATCATGAGGTGCCCAAATTTGTTTTCCGACCCCGATGAAAAATTAACATTCACCACTCTAGTTAAGGGCGAAATTAGGACTACTACCGACAAACCGGTGTATTCCAGACCTTACCCTTATCCCATGGCCCTAAAGGAAGAAATCGAACGACAGGTAGAAGAACTTCTTGATAATGGTATCATTAGAAAATCAAAACCACATTACAACTCGCCCGTCTGGATTGTTGACAAGAAGACGGATGCCTCCGGTAAGAAGAAGTACCGAATGGTGATCGATTATCGAAAACTTAATTCGGTCACTATTCCCAATAAGTACCCCATACCGGAGATAAACGAGGTCTTAGCGAACCTGGGAAACAACAAACTATTTACTGTCATTGACCTTAAAAGTGGATTCCACCAGATACCACTTCGAGAGTACGACATAGAGAAAACAGCATTTTCCGCGAATAACGGGAAATACGAATTTCTGCGACTACCATTTGGACTTAAGAACGCTCCGTCGATATTTCAAAGAGCTCTGGACGATATCCTTCGAGAACACATTGGCAAAAGATGTTACGTTTACATTGACGATGTGATAATATTCGGAAAGGACGAAGAAGAGCATTTGAATAATGTAGAAGTAGTATTTAAAACTCTAGAGAAGGCTAATATGAAAATACAATTGGATAAATGCGAATTCGCAAAAAGAGAAGTCGAATTCCTAGGATACGTTGTTGGGTCTGAAGGAATAAAAACCAACCCTAAAAAAGTAGAGGCCGTATCACGATTCCCAATTCCCCGCAATTTGAAGGAATTAAGGTCTTTCTTGGGAATGTCAGGATACTACAGAAGGTTCATAAAAGACTATTCAAGGATAGCTAAGCCCTTGACCGCACTCCTTCGAGGAGGAGCCGGCAATGTCTCAAAAAGACAATCTAAGAAAATGGATATAGAACTCAAGGAAGATGCCATCGAAGCATTCAACAGGATAAAAACCGCTTTGCTATCAAGAGATATTACACTGGCTCACCCAAATTTTAAGAGGGATATTGAGCTCACAACAGACGCATCCGATTTTGCCATCGGGGCAGTCCTCCCACAAGACAATCGGCCGATAACATATATCTCTAGGACACTTAACAAGACCGAAGAAAATTATGCAACCAACGAAAAAGAAATGTTGGCCATAATTTGGGCATTAAGTACTCTGAGGAGTTACCTTTACGGTTCAAATAAAGTGAAAATAATCACTGATCACCAACCTCTAACGTACGCCCTTAGTCATAAAAACGCAAATAGCAAAATGAAACGTTGGAAGGCAATATTAGAAGAGTATAACCACGAAATAGCTTACAGACCAGGAAAATCGAACGTAGGGGCCGACGCACTATCTAGGATACCAAACCAAATCAATACACTTACACCGACCATTCATAGCGATGAAAGCTCGAATCATAACTTGATACCCTGTGCAGAGGTGCCTATAAATGTCTCTAAAAACCAAATCTTTTTCAAACAGGCGGACACAGCCTCCTACCAATTCAAAATTGTTTTTCCAACTATTCACCGCCATATAATCGAGGAACCACAATTTAAAGAGCAAAATATTATAGATACTTCAAAAGATACTTGAACCCATCAGTAGCTAACGGAATTCATACGGACGAAAGAACAATGGGAATGATCCAGAGTATTTACCCACATCATTTCAGCAGCATTAAGTGTAGGTACACGCAAAAGTAGGTTCGAGATATCGTGAACGAACACGAACAAGAAGAAGTTATCCTAAAGGAACACTTACGAGCCCATAGAAACGCGACGGAAAACAAAACACAAATTCTCGAGGAAAGCTATTTCCCTGGAATGACGAACAAAATTAAGCGTGCGGTAGCCAATTGCACAGTCTGTAAGGAGAATAAATACGAAAGGCACCCTAACCAACCCCAATTAGCCGTAACCCCATTACCAACCTTCCCAGGACACACCATTCACATAGATATATTCCTTACCAAAGGAAAAAGGGTCATGACTGCTCTAGATAAGTTCACTAAATTCGCTCTTAGGGAAATATTATTTTTTTCGGAGTCCCTAAAATAATAGTAATTGACAATGAACCGTCACTGAATTCCACGTCAATCCAATTCGTGTTGAAAGACGAGCTCGGAATAGAAGTTTACACTACTCCACCGTATAAGAGCCAGGCCAACGACCAGGTCGAAAGATTCCACTCCACTTTAAGCGAAATAATGCGTTGCATTAAGGAAAATGGTGCTCATAGAAATTTCGAGGAATTGTTGGAAAGGGCAGTGTCAGAATATAACCACTCAATCCATTCGGTGACACGAAAAAGGCCAGTCGACTTGTTTTTCGGGAGAAACGTTACATTTACACCCGATGACATAGAAAAGACAAGACGTGAAACCTACATAAGCTGGCGCAAAAGCAAAGTTAAGACATCGAATATCACAACAGGGAAAAACAGATTGCTAAATCTTACCTGCCAGGACAGGTAATTTATGTAAAAAAAAAATAGAAGATTAGGAACTAAGTTAAGTAAGTTATATAGTAAGGAAGTAGTTAAGGAAAATAGGAATAGTACAGTCATAACAGAGAAAGGACAAATAATACATAAAAGCAGGATACGAAACTAACAACCAAAAACATTTCATTACAGACTACTTCTGATAAAATTATGCCTCGTCGAGGTCCAAATACTAGATTACACAAACTCACAACTAATCACTATAGAAAAAGGACTGGCAAAGCTACAGACCGGAACGTTCAGGATAATACATGAAATTGACATCGAAAAATATGCCGAAATCCTCGATCATATTGAGTCAAAAGCGGAAATCCTAGCCAAAAACCAAAATTACCCCTTTCTATCCCACCTAATATCTCAAATAAAAATACACATAGTAACTTAAAAACACAAAAAAAATTTAAAAGATCACTGAATTTCTTGGGGTAGCGCCTGGAAATGGGTTGCCGGCAGTCCGGACCATGAAGATCACGAAATAGTTTTAAATAAAGTGAACAATGCCCTTGAGAATAACAATAACCAGGTCCCTTATCAATAAGCTTACAATCGAAAAAATTAATGAAATTACAAATATTACAAACCACATATTAAAAGAGGTTCAAAAAGGAAAAAAAGAAGAGATGGAATTATTTTTAAAATTAAAATACAAATTGGAAATTCTGAAAGAAGAAATTGTAAATATTATCTACGCAATACATTGGGCAAAAGCCAACATAATTAATTCATACATATTGTCAAATGAAGAAATAAATATTGCAAAAACAATTTTCGACAGAGATAATATTCCTTTCGTTAATTTGGACGAAGCTCTAAAATTCGCATAAATAAAAAATAGCAAGTAATGGAAAATTGATAATCTATATTATGAGTCTACCCACGGTAGAAGACCAAATTTGTAAAGTAATAGAAATAAAAGCAGTAAAAAAGAATGGAAAATTAATAGAATAAAGTTTAACTCAATTCTCAGTTGCCAAAATAATACATTCGGAATTAAAAATGATGCAGAGCATATAACGCCTTACGAATATGTCCAAAAAATAGGTTAGTAGATTTAAGCAAAGAATACTCCATAAGCAATCTTTTAAAAAGCCGCCTGCAAACTGTACTGTGACCAACAGCCAGCATATCCCGGAAGTCGAACAAATATCACCGGACATCCTATTCCTGAATGACTTTAAAGGAAACATACAGTTAAACGAAGATCTTATACCACTTCACGGTACTTTCCTGATGCATTTTAATAACGCTTCAATAAAAATTAAAGGAAAAAGTTTTTCTAATGCGGAGATACTTTCAAGCAAACCCCTTCCTGCTATACTCCAGCCAGTTTCGGCATCAACCAAAAGCGAAGAAATACTCTCCCTGCAAATGCTAAAGCAGCTAAACCTAACCAATACAAAAGAGATAGATTACGCAGAATCAGCTAGTCGATTAAAGCATACCATTAGCATCAGCCTATTTTCGATAATTCTGATAATCATTATCGTATTCCTCACAAAATCAATGCTGTCAAAAAAAAAAAAGGGCCGGCGAAAAACTGTCTATTGAACTAACAGAAGCCGCAATGGACGGACTTAACCAAATATTCCAAAAAAGCAACACTTCAAACGCGGACGTCTGAATCTCAGGGGGGAGCTGTTAGCACGACACACATTCAAAAGATATTTATTCAAAGCTTACAAATACAAGAAGACACCACATTCCACAGAAAAGTAAATAAAGTAAAGTCACATACGGAAAAATGACTCCTTGAAAATAAGCAAATGTGAATGCAACAATTGATGAGAAGCGCATCGACAGCAAAAGGCTATCTGCAATAAGTGATGGAAATCGTCAAGCGAGTACTCCGAAATAAGCAAATGTGAATGCAACAATTGATGAGAAGCGCATCGTCAGCAAAAGGCCATCTGCAACAAGTGATGGAAATCGTCAAGTGAGTAAAGCAACAGCAGAGGCAGTGGCAGAGCTGAGTAGCAGAGCAAGTTAGATTTAAGTAATAACAAATTTTGTAAGTTAGTCTTAAGTTGAAGTTGAATGAATAAAGGAGCTAAGCTCCCGAAAATATATTTTTTTTGGAAACTTAAATGTGAAATAAGTTAACTTATATAGCCCTTCATGACTTTTACATTTCTTAGGGATGGCTGACGTATATCGATAGGCCCAGCATAGTCAACGCCACTAGGAAATTTAGCATGAGCGCAACTCCACCATGAAATGTAGTGAGATGTGCTTCTGAATATAAGAAATTTTAGTGGATTTTTTCTTGATAATAAAATATGATGTTTCATAGTAGGTGATATATATGCAAAATGCACGCGTAAGCACCCGCCGCCATCTAGGAATGGAGTAAGCATTTTAACAGAACTGTTTACAATTGGTATGCCCCTTGGAAGTTTTTTTAATTCACCACTGAAATCGACGGTTTGGGATGCAAGAATCTAGCTACTTAGAGAATCGTTGGGCAGCAATGATAAAGCTCCGAATGATACCGATCTCAACTTTGCATAAATCCTCGGGAGATCCAAGTGAGTCGCGACCGAAGTACTTTCGCCTAGTTATGGCAAAAGCTGGGCAATCAAGCATAAAGTAATTTGGTGATTCCACCTCATCATCCTCCATACAGCTGCAGCAGGATGGAGTTTCCAGTATATTGAGACGTACCGCATAGATACCCATGGGAAAGTGCCCTGTCAAAACCCGAATGACCATTGATAGGTGAGCCTTAGCGAACCAAATCATTTCAGCAGACCTCCTGCCATTCACTTTCGGCCAGAAAGATCTTGCTACCGCAAGATGTGGTGTCCGCCCAACGTTTTCTGAGCTGACTCGAGGCCCAGCTATTGAGGAGCAAGCCACAGGTGGCCAGCGGGATCCCGAAATCCCTACAGCCATCTTCATCCGGTTCAGTTGTACCGATGCGGGCTAAGATATCCGCTTGACAGTTACCCGGGATATCACTATGGCCCGTGACCCAGATAATCTTAATTGTAAAATAATTCGATACAATCGCAAGCAAGGTCAGGCAGTCCCAGACCACCCTTGATCGGACTGTGGCCTTGATAGCCGCATGGCTATCAGAGTAGATGTTAAATTCCCTAAACGTTGTAGCACTGGATATCATTCCATCCACCACATCCTTAATCGCAGCAACTTCCGGTTGGAATACACTGCAGTGATCAGACTTGCGGCTTAAATTTAGCTCTTGACAAAAGACCCCCCCCCCCCCCGCCCCGCACCAACCTTTCCATCCAGCTTCGACCCATCCTTGAATAAGTTAACCGGTCCCATACCCCAGATAATTCCTCTTCCCCACTCCTCTCTCGGTGGAATGACTGGGGTGAAGATTGCACAGGGAGCAGTTATCGGCATACAATAATCCGTTCTGTCCGGGATAAAGTCGAAACTGGTAAGAAAGCTAGAGTGTCCGCGGTCAGAAAGCCCATATCCCATATCACGAAGCCTGACCAACGACCTTGCCGCAGCCGCCTTTCCCGCAATATCTACTGGGTATATGTTCAGCATGACGTTCAGTGCCAGGTGTTGTTCTGAGAGCGCCACTGATACCGATCAGTGCCGTCCGTTGCAAGAACATTAACATTTTGGAGGTGCTCGCCGTGTCCAGTGCTTTGCACGAGACCAGCACCCCATATAGCAGAATCGGTTTGACCACCATCTCATAAAGCCAGTATACTACTCCTGGCGAGAGTCTCCATCTCTTTCCGATAGCCTCTCTGCAGCAGTACAAGGCAATGGCGGCCTTCCTGGCCCGATCTTCCACATTGGGTCTCCAGGACAGTTTCTTGTCCAAAACAATCCCCAAATATTTAACCCTATCAGAAAGTACCAACGGTACCCCTCCAATCGAGGGAGTTCTGAAATCGGGTATCTTATATCGCCTTTTAAAAAGAACCAATTCCGTTTTGCCGCCAATCCACATGATTCAGCCCTCCTAGCCACAGTATCCAAGTAGCCCTGCAGAACATCGCGCAGGGTGTCCAGAAATTTGCCTCTGATTGGATAGCGAGGTCATCTGCATAGGCAACCACCCGAAAACCATTGGCTTCCAGCTCCACAAGAAGCTCGTTGACTACCACAACCCAGAGGATAGGAGATGGGACACCCCCCGGTGGCGTGCCCCTGCATACCTTCCTCATAATTATGGCCCCTCCCCACTCCGCTGCGACAATTCTTCCGCATAGAAGTTTGCTAATAAATTCAACCAGATCCACCTCGACTCCTAAACCCACTAGAGCTCTTTAGATTGCCCCCGGTAAGACATTGTTAAAAGCCCATTCGATGTCTAGAAAGGCACCCAGAGCATACTCTTTGTGTTCTAGGGACCCCTCTATTTGCTTTACAATCGAATGGAGAGCCGTTTCCGTTGATCTGCCCTTACAGTACGCATGTTATGAAGCCGACAATAACCCCCGAGTTATCCTTTCCAGTAGGTATAGGTCAATCAATCGCTCAAACGTCTTAAGAAGAAACGACGAGAGACTGATTGGCCTGAAGTCCTTAGGTGATACATAAGAGCTTCTGCCGGCCCTCGGAATGAAAATAACCCTAACCGTGTGGCAAGACTTCGGGATATAGTTAAGCCTGAGGCAGTTAGTGTAGATGGTGGCCAACCAGCGGCAGGAAATCCTCAAGGACTTTTGAAGTTGCGAAGGAATGATTCCATCCGGGGACGGAGACTTATAGGGCTTGAAAGACCCTATAACCCAGGTTATTTGACTTTCCCGTATTGGAATGGCAGGCACTTCTGCATGGCCAACGACCGCCGACCATGCAGGCGAAGATCCCTGCGCAAATGGGCATCGGGAAAATGATTGTCCAGTAAAAGCTTTAGGGACTCCTCGCTACTCATCGACCAGTCCCCACCATCATCTCTCAGATACCCCAGAGGAGCGGGATTCCTAGAGAGTATTTTTCTAAGCCTCGCGGATTAATTGCAGCCTTCTACGTTTTCGCAGAAGATTCGCCATGCATCTCGCTTGGCTATCCTTATTTCATATTTATAAATCCCCAGACTCGCCTTATAGAGCTCCCTGTCCGAGGGTAATTTACTCCTCCTGGCTCTGTTGAAGAGCCGCCGACTGGACGCTCTTAGGTCGTCAAGAGAATCCGACCACCAGGGCGGCTTTCCCTTCCCCCTGTAAGTTTTCAATGGGCAGGACAGTTGAAAGGCGCCATTGCTTGCCGAGGTGAAGTTTTCCACCAGAACTTCTATCTCAGATTCGGACAGGTCCGAACTAACGGTAGGCGCCGTAGGCAATAGCTCTCACAGTTTCCTACAATACAAGCCCAAGTTACTGCTTTTAGGGGTCCTAAAAGATATTATACCGGGACGTTCTTCGTTCACCGAGAACTGAATATATCGGTGATTAGAGAAGGAGTGCTCGTTGAGAACCCTCCAGCCAGATATCCGACCTTCCAGTCCTCTACTAACCTAGATGAGGTCCAGGACCTCCTCCCTTACCGCAGTAATAAGAGTCAGGTCATTCCCCCTATTACATATACAAAGCCCCTCATCTACAATAAAAGTAAATAAAAACTCACCTCTAGTGTTGGTATCCGAGCTTCCCCAGATGCTAGATGGGCATTAGCATCGGCAATGATGATCACGCCAACACCTCTCCGCCTTACTTCAGCGGTGATTTCGCCCAGTATAGCAGGTGGTGGTCCCGCTACGTCGCCATGGGGCATGTACGCTGAGACCACCCACATTTCGTTACTGCCTCGCTCGAGGAAGACCGTGGTTACGTCAGCATTGCTGAAATTAGAGAGGATAAAAGCTTTAATCTCTTTTTTAACAAGCACACAGTATCTAGGCCTACCTGCCTCCCCATGCACCAAGGTGTTGAATTTTCCCGTCCTTAATCCAGAAATCTTTCTGCCGTTACTACTCTCGCCTCCTGGACAAGGACCATATCCACTCAGCATATTTCAAGGCAGAGCAACAAATTTGCGGAAGCCGCCTTTGAGTGTTGAAGATTGACTTGACGGATTTCCATCAAAACCGCTCTTCTTCTGCACCCCATCCTTGGCAGATTCGTGTTAGTCGTGTCCATTCTAAAAAGTCCCCCTTCAAGGCCGCTATCCGGAGCCGATTGTGTAGTCGCCCTTCAACGGTATGTGTAGTAGAGCCAGACCGGACGCGAAGCGGGAAAATTTTCAACCGCACCTACACCACCAACTTAACGGCGACGGAGCCGGAACGTACCTTGAGGCCCGCCACGGTTTTATCGGGACGTGGGCAGGTGCAGCATTAGCCTACCAGCCATTTCTGTAGAGTATCACCCCGACCTACTAAGGTGGCAGAATACCGCCCCTACCAGCCCAAAGTCATCAAGTCAAAATTCAATGTCAATAATCAAAAGCCCTAAACAATCCAGTTCGTCACCGTTGTGTACCGATCTCAGGATAAGAAAGCGTATTGATGTATGCTACCTTCGCTGGTGGACGCAGCTCTAATGTGATGTTTGAGCTATGGTTAATATCTGCAGTCCAAAATTCTAGAGTACTAGTGAGCCAAGATGGTCCGCACCACCAAAGGGCATGATCTAACGGATTGTCCAGTGTAGGCACATACTGCCACTGACTTACCGCTGACAAACTTTGTATTTGCGCAACACGGTTCGCCACATATACGGTCCATTTTATAGGTTGGGCACGGATCCAAGCCCAAAGAGTGGAACTATCACACCAGTATATATTTGGTGCACACATTCCTTCAAAGTCTCCTTCACATTGTTCAATGGTTTGTCCAGTAGTTGTGCACCACATAGCTCAAGTTTTGGAATAGTTATAATTTTCAGTGGTGCAACCTTTGTTTTCGCCTGTATAATTCATATTATAATTTCATCATTCTCCACCACGGTCCTGAAATAAACCACGGCAGCAAAACCAACTTGTGATACATCACAAAATCCATGCAGGTCACGTTTGCAAGTCTTCGATGTTCCAATAAATCTTTTTATTTTGATTGATTCAAGACATTTTAGCGTATCTCGATATTCTATCCAATCTCTGGATATGTAGTCAGACAGCTGATCATCCCAACCGATACCTGCAAGCCACAATTTTTGAAATAAGATCTTAGCAATTATTGGATTGGATGCTTCAGAAAGCAAATGTCGTTTGGTTAAATTTGTAAGTGAATCGAAAGCAAATAAGAACGAGAAACATTCGGAAAAAGGGAGCTAATTTAATCCCAATGCCTTTATGTAAATATTACTGCTCAGTTCAATTGCGCTTGATAACTCGGAAGAATTAGACGACCAATTCCGCAACTTGAATTCACCAGATTGTAATAATACGCAAAGCTGATTTTGTATATATAAGCCTTCTGCAAGATCATCAGCTCCGGTGGGTATATCATCCACATAAATATCATGACGAAGTAAATTAGATGGGGTGGTTAGGAATTTGATTCATCTCTAGCTAGTTGCTGCAATTTTCGTACCGACAAATAAGGAGCAATCATCATACAGAATTCGGTTCAAGGTTATGTGTATATTCCCCACCTTCACGCATATGACCGAGCTCTATATTCTTATCCATGAATTTTAAATATTCTTCATAAAATTATGGCTTCTTTTCGAAGACTCACGCCATATTTCGTAAGCTTGTCATAGCTGCTAGATGCGTATTATCGAATAATGGAATAGACTTACCATGCAATTCTGCTTTAAATGGCAGAAATACAAAATACCGACCGCTTTCGCATCTTTGATGTGAAATGACTTTCGCATTTAGCATCTTCCGGAGACCATAAAGGTTTTTTGCTCACCTTTTCTTGCTCCCACAAAAGCTTTAGCCTATCGTCAATATGCCAGAAGTGCGTGTATATTGATGGGACCTCATAAGAATTTTATAGCGGCCCGGAGAGCACCCAACCGAAGTATGTACGTATCTTGTAACAGCAGCCCGAAATTTTTCGTATGATGACCCTTCTTTAAAATCGAGCCGTATACGTCAGCACCCAGTCTTAGATCAGTAGGTCGTGATAGTATGGATCAGCTAGGATAAAAAGTGCACCTGATGGTAATTGCTGTAGAGTTTCACTCGACTGTGGTAAGCAAGTAGATAAATTGGGCAATACAAATGCTTCTATGGTAATAAAAAAAATCTGAGTCATTACGGACACTCAATTGCAAGACGGTTAATTTCTTAGCACATTTGAATTGAGTTAGAGTAATTCCATGAATTTGAAGATGAGTGAAGTGACAGGTTACTCGGTAAAGTTGTACGTCCTGTTACAAAAGAACCCTGTGAGCCCTTATCAAGCAATGCCCTGGCTGTCACCTTGCCGTTTGGTGTATCGATATACAAAAGTACTGTAGCGAGAAGAACAGATTTTGTAGCTCGTGGCAAGGGCACCTATATATGGTGGCTCGAAATTTCGTTATGATCAATTTGCTTTGTACTAGTACATTTGTGCTACATGAGGCTGCGTAAGAGTGTGGTGATTTTGTTTGCAAAGGTGACAAGTATATTGTGATTTACAATCCTTAGGTGTATGGCCACCAGTCAAGCAATTTTCGCATACAGCATTACGCCCGACGAATTTTTTGCGCTCTCCAAGCAGATATGCATGGGAAACCCAGCACTTAAAGAGAATATGATTTTTCTTGCAACAAGGGCAAGTGTTTGCCTTACTAATATTGAAAGCTTTCAGCCCTGGACGATGTTGAACAGCCTGTGGTTTAAGTTTCGCTGCAACATGGGAGCCAAGAGTTTCAAGTGTACGGAATGCGGTTTCTGGAAATATGTAAAGATCGGATAGTTTAGGAATCTCCCTTGTGGCTTTAAGCGTATGTTCCCAATCTTTGGGTGTTTCGGAATTCAGTTTTTCAGTCGTAATATGGACAATTATGGAATCCCAGTGCGCAGTTGGTACCTCTAAATTAGTTAAGGAAGAGATAAGTCCTTTTGTTTTGTCGAGAATTCCTCTGATCGCAGAGAATTTGAGAATAGGGCAATGTGTTCGCGAAAATGCAACCTCTATAGCACGTTTATTGTCATACCTATCTCCTAATGTTTTCCATACGAGATCGTAATTAGCTTAAATTATTGCCTTTAATGGACTTATAAATGTTGCCATGGTTCGCAAAAAAGGTGGAGTACATACCTTCAGCCTTTCCCAACAGCACTGGAACATACCCCTTTTTCAGCTGTTGCATACTTAATGTCTCCGCTTTACTAACAAACCCCTTTTTCAGCTGTTGCGTACTTAATGTCTCCGCTTTACTATCAAATTTGTCAAGCTGTAGCTGAAGCTCCTGCTGCTCCGTCACCAGTCTCAATTGTGATAAAGTCATCAACTTGAAGAGTGCTGGCAAGGCCTTTGTGCATGCTAGCGTTAGCCAGGATCTTAGCTCGCCGGATGGGGAGTGGTTCGTGCCCGTTATCCTTTTTGCTCGATAATGACTACACAAAAGAATCATGCACGTACATAAACATTCTAAGGAAAATGAAACCGTAGATTAACTAAACGCAGCCTACCGAAGTGACTTCAAATACCCATCTATTTAAAGCGCACCGACACTAAGCGGAGTGGAGATTCTGTCATTCAACCCCTGGGAGTTGCTCCTCCCCTCTCCCCTACCCAAAAATAGATAGCTACTTTTTTTCGCACCGCCAAACCCAACCAAACAACCGATCTAAGGCTCAATCATCCCAATAAAATAAATAAATCTATCTTTTTATCTCAAATCTACATACAACTTTTCATTTATTCAATTTATTGCAGTTTGTAAACATTTTTGAATTCTTAACTAAGCTGTTTCAAATTTGTTTTATTTTATTTAACTCTTTCTAATATATTTCACGATGTTTAGGAACGCCCTAATGATTCTTTTCTTAAACTAACACCAATTTCTATCATATACAAGTAATTATTTAGTTTTGCCTGTATATAAACATATTTGCATTTAAAGAGATACAAAATTATAAAGGAAACCAACACGGTCTCTTCATTAAACAAAGTATATACATATGTATGCTCATAACTACAAGGCTTTGCACCTTTTACGAGATTGCATTGCTTTCCTGATATATCTATACTCTATTCTAATTATATAAAAATGCTTATATGGGTAATGTTTGCAACGGCTATCTTCAAGAAGTACCAAACCGATTTTTATGAATTTTTTTTAGAAGAAAATATTGGCGCAAATAAACACCCTGCGCTTTTTATTTTTTCCATTTTCACAAACTGAAGTCCTTTATTTTAAGGATAAAATTGATGAAATATAATAATGTAAGCATAAGACTTTTCGATGGCCAAATCCAAGCTACAGCGGGCCAACAAAAACAACTTTGTGTTTGTGAAGAGATACATATACTCACAGCCAAAGAGTGTGCGTCATTTCGCTCTTGGCAAATGCACGAATTTTTTGCTTTGTTATTGTTATGCAACAACCACTGAAAATCAAAACAGTCAATTCCGTACAAAGCAACACATATGTGCTTATGTATGTAGTAAAGTTGATTAGAAACACACATTATATGAAAATCCAAAATGTTATTTGCTTTGATATTGTTCTGCTACAAACAAAGCAACACATATGTATGTAGCTTAAGAAAATAACAATCGCACTCTTTCTGCCTCTTCCTCCCTTTACCTTATTTTTAATTCTGATATTTATTAGCGAAGTATGATACCTTTTGGAACAAAGGGTAGAGTTAAAATGAAAGGTTAAGAGCATTGAACAACAGGCAAAGGGCGATTGGTCTGAAGTCAGCATTTGACTACAGATCATATCTGAATTATATAGAGAATTCTCCATATTTCATTGGTCGCATAAGTGGAATTTGCGTTTTTTGTAAGGCTAGGAAGTGGCCAAATGAAACACCAGGTACGTGCTGTAGTAAGAGTCATGTCAAATTATGTGATATCGGTGAGCCTCCGCCAGAAAGCGCTGCTTACAGGAGAGCATGCGTCGTTCAGTCATTGTAAACAAAATATAAGAAAATACAATGGTTGTTTCGCTATAACTTCGTTTGGCGGTAATGAAATTACCAATTTTCAAAATACATGGACAAGTGTACCATATTATTGAAAGTTTATTGCCTCCGCCCAACGTGGTTCCAAAATTTTTACAAATATGTTTTTATTCCCAAGAGGAGCAGATTTTTTGCGCCAATACGCTGCATCAACTCTTCAAAGAGATATTTTGAAATTAATTCAAGAAATTCTGCTTGAAAAGAATGTGCATCTTCGAAGTTTTATGACTCCTATGGAGCGTATGCCATCTAATTCGAATAACTATGGGGTTGTAGTCCATCGGCAAACGCCCTATAAATGAACACCGTTGTCGTTATAATGCACCGACTACAGGCGAGGTCGCCGCGATATTGTCCTACAGTCCCGCGATAACACTCTCCATCGTGTGTCAGAAATTCATCCTTCATATGACTCCTTGCAATACCCTATCATATTTTTAAATGGTGAGGGCGGTTACAGCATAAATATACCGCAAACTTCTCCAAGCAGTGGGGCACCTAACCCACGAAAAACAGTTTCATGTATGCAATTTATGCATATAAAATTATGATTAGAGAAAATAGCTTTAATGCGCTCATATATATCAATATCTCTAAACCAATACTGTGTGGAAAAAATGATGCGTGGATGATGTGTGGAAAAAATGCTAAAATGATGACCAAAAGGTTGAATTTTATAAGAGCACACCAAAAGACGTTGCGTGCAGATAATTATATACATCTATGGGATGTTGCTAACAAGGATTGCAATCCTGAAAATGTTGAAATTTTTCTTCATTTTCTGGATCGCCTCGATATTTGCATGGACGTACACAAGACGCCCTCTTATATGTCCGTCATTATGGAAGGCTTGACTTATTTATAATATTCACATGCAATCCAGGGTGGACTGAAATCAAAAACGAATTGTTTCCTAATCAACGACCAAGTGAGTGTCATGACATTGTGCCAAGAGTATTCCATATCAAACTACACCAACTCATGAGTTTAATTACAAAACAAGATATTTAAGGAAAAGTTAGATGCCATATGTTTATTGTTGAATGGCAAAGGCGAGGTTTACCTCACGCGCAAATGTGTTTTAATTTGGCTAATAGATAAAATTCTTCCCGATGACATGGATCGCATTATATCAGCGGAAATTCCAAATAAGGACGAAGATCGGATGTTGTATTATATAATTACTAAAAATTTGATCCACGGCCCACGTGGGGTTGATAATTTATCATCGCCCTGCATGTTGAAAGGACGAGGCTCAAAATGATACCACTGTGAGCTCCAACAGCATACGCAGACCGGGGAAAATGGATATCCAAAATATAGACGAAGGTCTTCAGCGGATGGTGGCTATACCCATGTACTTTCTAATGGGCCTACGTCGACAACCGATGGATCGATCCATATTGCCCCATTCTTTCCAGATATTTCTCCGCTCATATAAATGTAGAGTACTGTCATTCAGTGCAAGCAATAAAATATATTTGTAATTATGTCAACAAAGGTCGCAGCAATATTTTTCGTTCAAGATGATAAGGACGAAGTGCAAAATTTTTTGAATGGCAGACTTTGCTTTACTCCGAAGTACCCGCCTATTACACTTGGACTAATACAATTACAATTAATAAGTCGCAAAGACAAACATTTAGTTATGTTGGCGTAGACCTTAGTAGTGAAGTGTTTTCTCACGGTCAACTGTATGTCGCTATTTCAAGAACTGGTTCCCAACAGAACCAAAGTTTTCCCATTCTTGGAAATGATAATAAAACAAAGAATGTTATATCCCCGGAAGTTTTTAGTTAATGAAAAAATATACCTTATTTTATGTATTAATTTTTTACATTCTACAATCCAATTTCGACTGCTGAGTGGAATAGCACCCTATTCAAAATTCTTTTCAAAAACGTCGTACCTGAGAATTTGACACAAAAATGCCCTACCGTAAAATTTGATTGAAAACGCCCTATTTCAAAATTTGTTTCATCTCGGTATAAATTCAATACATTTTGAGCTGAGATAAATTCTGCGATGGCTCGTTCTTCAATTAAATTCTGAGATAGGGCGTTTTCGAAAAAAATTCTGATGTAGGGTGTTTTTGAAAAGCGATTTGAAATAGATTGATATTCGACCCAGCAGTCGATTTACTTAAGTACCTAATGTTATTTGAATTGTTATCTTTTTGTGTTTTCTTTCAAAGTTGTTCATTAATAAATCTTTTATAACGCTAACGAATTTAAAATTGTTTGCATTTCATACAACAGAGGGTATTACACTATTACCTTCGTAGCAGAAAAAATACATGACATATGCATGTCTTCTTTTAAACTATGCCCAAATAGTGTTGAAATTCTATTTCATGTGGCAACTCTGTTTTTCATTTGCAACTTGTAATCGCATTTTTGCTTTGCGAATTCTTTCTTTGTATTCGCCATTTTAACTTACGAATAATTCTTTTCTATCTGTGTGTATCTAACCGACGTTGAAGTAAGTCGAAATAAACATTCTTTATTGTTCAGAAGAGCGGCTGTTTTTATTTTAAATTAGAGGACCTCCAACAGGTTATGGGCCCAGCCCCTACATAAAGTGCTAAGAAAAATGAACAATTCCTCGTTTTTTAATGTTGAGAAGTTGGATGAGTCCAACTATGACGCATGGTGCGTTCAAGTAAAAAGTATACTTGTATACAAGGAGCTCTGGGATGTGGTGTCAGGTGCACTTATGCAGCCAGCTACAGAAGCCGAAGACGCTGAACAAAAAGCATGGAAATCGAGTGATGAGAAGGCCATGGCAACAATTGTGTTAAGCCTAACGCCAATACAAATTGCCTATGTGAAAAAATGCAAAACAGCAAAAGAAGCATGGAGTGTGTTGCAGGATATACATCGACCAAAAGGCCCTGCGCGAAAGGTGTCTTTATTTAAGCAGCTACTGGATATGCGCATGGCAGAAAGTGATCAGGTACAACAATATCTAAGCAATTTTTCGAGTATAGTTGAGAAGCTAGCAGAAATTGGTATAGATCTGCAGGAGGAGTTATTTGTAATAATGCTCCTAGCTAGTCTTCCGAAGTCTTTCGAAAATTTAGTTGTCGCGTTAGAGTCACGCGATGAGCTTCCAAAGCTGAGTTTGTTAAAAATTAAATTGCTTGAGGAAGAGCAACGTCGAAAAATTAGTGTGTCGCCTATTGCAGAAAGTAGCGTGCAAGTTTTCATGGCACATGAAAAGGGTAAAAGCAGTGGCAGCAAGTCGTCGCAGCGAAGTAAATGTTCTAGAAATCGATCGAACTTAAAATGTTTTAGTTGTGGACGAACGGGTCATTTTGCTGCACAATGCAACAAAAGCAACAAAAACCAGGAACAGACAGATAAAACAAACGAGAAACCAAAAGCATTTACTCTGTTCTCAGCGTTTGAGTCAAACAACTTGCAGTCGAACGTATGGTGTATCGATAGCGGAGCCACGTCGCATATGTGTTGTGACAGAAACATGTTCGATGAGTTGAATGAATACAATGAAAACATTTTGTTAGCTGGTAACAAATGTATAGAAGCAATGGGAAAGGGAACAGTTCGACTAAAAGCAGAAGGGAAAGAAATCCAGCTGATTGATGTACTTTATGTTCCTGTATTGCAATGCAATTTTATTTCAGTATCGAAAGCAGTAAAAAATAACCTTTGCGTTAAATTTGCAAAAGATTTTGTCACGGTATATGAAAACAACGGCAGCGTAATATTGCGTGGAAACAAAGTTGGTGGTATATTTTTGTTCACAGAAAATAAGAAAATGTTATTCTTTGCAGGCCAGCAGAATGAAGCAATGAAGTGGCATGCACGGTATGGTCATTTGAACTATGACAACATGCGTATGCTTGTAAGCAAAAATTTAGTGAACGGGCTTCAAGTAAATGTGCCAAAATCTATTCCGTGTGTTGTATGTATGCAGAGTAAATGTGTAACAAAACCATTTACATCAAGTTCAAATCGAGCAAGCGAATTACTTGAACTAGTACATACAGATGTATTTGGGCCAGTAAAAACATCGGCTGGTGGTTCGAAATACGTATTGACATTTGTAGATGACAAATCAAGATATGGTTTTGTTTATTTAATGAAGCACAAAAGCGAAGTTTTCAGTAAATTTAAAGAATTCAAGGTTTTCGCTGAACGTCAAACTGGGTGTCTAATTAAAGCCATTAGAAGTGACAATGGCACTGAATACACAAATAATTTGTTTCAGCAGTATGTAAAAGACTGTGGCATTTTGCATCAGTTCACGGTACCCTACACTCCGCAGCAGAATGGTGTAGCTGAACGCTATAACCGGACATTGGTAGAGATGGCACGGAGCATGCTAATTGGTGCGAACTTGAGTGATACATTATGGGCAGAAGCTGTAAATACTGCAGCCTACTTGCGAAATAGGTCACCAACAAAAGCAGTCGATGAAATGACGCCTTATGAGGCATGGTATAAAAGAAAACCAGTTGTGTCACATCTAAGAACATTTGGATCAGTGGCTTACGCTTTAGATAAAAAACCTAAAAGTAAATTCAATGCTAAGGGAAAAGCGTATGTAATGGTTGGTTACGGTAGTGCTACCAAGGGCTATCGCTTGTATGATTCTGCCACAAGAGGAATTATTTTAAGACGTGATGTATCATTTATAGAACCAACTATTCCGAAAGAAAATCTAAACGTTGATTTATATATTTTAAAGTCAAATCAAGACAAGCCAGAATGTGAACGTGTAAGCACTGAAGACAAGCTAAAGAGTGAGTGTGTTAGCACTGAAGACAAGCTAGATAATGAACGTGTTAGTGCTGAAGACGACCCAGAGAGTGATTATAAATCTGCAAAAGAAGAAAGTGATGAAGAGCCTGCTACTAAACAAGTAGGACCTGGTCGGCCTAAGTTGGTGCGGTCAGGGAAACCAGGAAGGCCAAAGAAAGAATACCATTATGCAAATTTTCTCTATGATGTTGATATTCCGAATACAGTGGGTGAAGCCATGTCTAGTGACCATGCAAGTGAGTGGCGTAAAGCAATGTGTGCTGAATATCAAGCTCTTTTAGACAACGATACATGGGATCTAGTAGATTTACCAAAAAATCAGAAAGCCATAAAGTGCAAATGGGTATTTTCGATCAAGAAAAACAAGAACGGTGAAATTGATCGCTTTAAGGCAAGGCTAGTAGCCAAAGGGTGCAGCCAAGTATATGGGGTGAACTATACCGATACGTTTTCACCTGTGGTGCGGTATTCTACGATCCGTACAATTTTCGCGTTAGCTGCAGAGTACCAGCTATACCTACACCATGTTGACGTTTCATCTGCGTTTTTAAATGGTATCATAGATGACGAAATATATATGATGCAGCCTGAAACATTTACAAACAGCGAGTATCCCAATAAAGTCTTAAAGTTAAAGAAAGCTTTATATGGTTTGAAACAGGCAGGACATCAATGGAATATGAGGTTGCATGACATTTTAATTAATATTGGTTTTAAACAATGTGTAACAGAGCCTTGCGTATATACGAAGCATCACGACGGGCACATCAATTTGTTAGCAGTGTATGTAGATGATTTGCTAATAGCCAGCTCAAACAAGAAAGAGATGAGCTCTATTAAACATGAAATTTCGAAAAGACTGCAAGTGGTAGATAAGGGTCCTGTTCAATTATTTCTTAGTATGGAAGTCGAAAGAGAAGGTGAAAGGGGCGCAATAGCTATACGACAAAAAGGGCAAATCAAAGAATTGCTGCAACAACATGAAATGTTAGACTGTCGTCCTATAGCAACACCACTCGATCCTAAGCAACAAATATTATGCGCTGATTCTAGTTGCAAGCGCGTTGGCAAACAAGAGTACCAGTCGCTGATAGGCTCGTTGTTGTATCTGGCGTTGTGCACAAGGCCAGATATTATACATACAGTGTGCAAGCTTGCGCAGCATAATAATGAGCCACATAGCGAACACTTGGCAGCGGCAAAAAGGGTGTTAAGATATTTATGTTCTACGATTGATTTATCGCTCACGTACAGTAAGAAGGGAACGCCGATACAATGCTATGCTGATGCTGATTGGGGTGGAGAGTCACTCGAGCGCAAATCGTTCACTGGCTATGTATTTCTTTTAGCCGGTGGTGCGGTGTCTTGGGAGTCGAAGAAGCAATCAACAGTGGCCTTGAGCAGCACCGAAGCGGAATACATATCGTTGTCAACTGCCGCAAAAGGTTATGGGCATAAAACAATTTTTGGACGAAATAAATGTACATAGGCCTGACAAAATTGTTGTAAATGGTGATAATTTAAGCTCATTACATCTTATCAAAAATGCTGTATACCATACAAGATGTAAGCACATAGAAATTAAATATCATCATATAAGAGATATGTATCAAAAAAATTTAATTGAATTACAATATTGTTCAAGCTCAGATAATATTGCAGATGTATTTACGAAAAATCTAAGCAAGTTAAATCATAACAAGTTTGTAAAATTGTTAGGTTTAATCTAGTACATGTAAAATAACTTCAAAGTTTTTTTTTTGAGTTAAATTATTAATTTGTGACTGCAAATGAATACCAGATTTGAGGAGGAGTGTTGAAATTCTATTTCATGTGGCAACTCTGTTTTTCATTTGCAACTTGTAATCGCATTTTTGCTTTGCGAATTCTTTCTTTGTATTCGCCATTTTAACTTACGAATAATTCTTTTCTATCTGTGTGTATCTAACCGACGTTGAAGTAAGTCGAAATAAACATTCTTTATTGTTCAGAAGAGCGGCTGTTTTTATTTTAAATTAGAGGACCTCCAACAAATAGCAAAAACTAAATAGATTTACTTTTTGCGGCGTAACGAAGTTAGCCGGGTACTTGCTAATCAATATATAGAATAATATTGACAAATTAAAGAGCACTTACATTTTTCCGAGCGATGTCAGCAGGCGCCTGATGAGTTGCGCCGGGGAGCTGAAAACTCCTATTAAAAGGATTTCTCAAAAATATATGTACATACATACATCTTTACACGTACATAGGTGGTTAGTTTAAACAGCTTTATTTCTTCTCTTTTTATACCCAGCTGTACTTGTACACAGGGTGTTATAACTTTGATTGGATAACGGTTGGTTGTATAAAGGAATCGAGATAGATATAGACTTCCAAGGACCACGCCCACTTTTATATAAAAGATTTTTAAAAGGGTCGTGGACGAATAAAATAAGATATATCTTTGCAAAAAAGAGCTTTATATCAATCCTATTTTATTTCCCAAGTAGATTTATACCAATAAACAGGAAAAACTTCATATTTAAACAAATGGGTGTGGCGCCGCCCCTTTTATGACTAAGCAATTTTCTACGTTGCGGGAGCCATAACTCGAAGAAAAATTTGTTCAGAATAGAACCATATGTATATGTATCATTTCGCAGCCTTGTAACACTCTTAAGCACAGAAAATAATCAACAACAGCATTTCAAGTGTACAGCTGTGTATGTAATGTTCGGTCTCACCCGAACTTAGATTTCCTTACTTTTTTCTTTACATATTCAGCTTATTTTACAAATTTTCCCTCTATACTCATAATACCGCTAGGAATTTACACATGCCAGTGCATCGTTACAAAAATAGGAAATAAGGGGTTAGCCCACTCTTAACAGCCAGAATGGATTAAATCCAAAATTGTGTTTTTTTCTTTTTGGTTGTTTATGAAATATACATACTTGTGTAGAATATAGACTTGTGGGTATATAATTTTATTGATTTATATTATATTCCTACCTATTTACATAATTATAAGAAGCCTGATAACTTCTATTTTATTAAAGCATCTTATAGTTCCTTTTGGATTAGAGACTTTTCGTTGCTCTGTCCCTCTACACACAGGAATTATGTATTTCATAATTCGCAAATTAAAAAAAAATTCTTCTTTCTAGCTTTGTATATGCATTCTTTTTCTTTCTGTATAAATATATATTTTGATTCACCTATTAAAAGGAATTCTTTAGATTTTTGGAAAATATCTTATTATAAAAAAATCACTTTTGCCATGAGGCTTCATAATAAGTACGCAGTAACCTTGAAGGAAAATTTTGGTTCGAAAAGATATTGATTTTCGTGAGGAATTTAAATAAATTAGCTTGATTCGCTATATAAAAACAGTTAATTATAGCTGATCACTACGATACTTATGGATTTATAATCTGGCACGTAGGCAAGCTAGCTGGCCGTCTTTAAAAAAAAAGATATTAATGCTATGCAAAGCTCCCTGCAGAAAATATATATTTCTAACTCCGGACTGCGCGAGAATCTTGATGTGGCTTGCATGATATCGTCACTAGATTGGTTCCAAGAAAGAGTTCCACTATGAGAGGTGCAGCTTCGCTTCCTTCTTTGAATCGGTGTAGTCTTCAAAAGATGTGGCTTCAAGTAAGTCGGAACTCACATGCGATGAAAAGTTATAATTTACGCTTTCAATCTAATATACGTCTGAAATTGACTTTGCTTATTTCACGTTACTTAAATTATACTATTTATTTTTCGCGATACCGATTTTAGTTACCGACACAATTACATACTTTCACATTTATGATGTTGACACCTAGGAGATCCAAATAGAAAAGAACAATCTTTGGCGGAAGCTCCGTTTGGCATCTCTCAACCGCCTTCCACTCAAATCTCAGCTGTTAATATTTCACCTCACTTGCAGATGTTTGTAAAGAGTGGACAAAGTCTGTACAAAAAACTTTAAGTCCAGCAAACACAAAGTCCTCAGTAAGATCACAATACGTATATTATTTAATTCTACCGACTCGCACTTACAACACAGGTAGTAGTAGTAGTAGTACTTTGTTTATTAAACAGAATCTTTTTTTACAAAGTTGATTACAATATAAATTTTTTTTTATAACTAAACTTTGGCGTGGTGCTGTCAGTTTATATATACTTGTAGTAAGATTTTCTATACATTATATAATAAAGTATTTCTTAAATATAAGTTTCAGAATCCCTCTTCTAAAATTTGCTTCCTATATTTTAACGCTGGTTTAACATACTGATTAAATGTGATCCAGTTTTTACCATTTAGGTATTCATTAATCTCTTGGTGTGTTAACACCCTTTTTATAAAAAAATAATATTCTCTATTCCATAAGTACGGGACAACTACCCAGAAAGTGTAAAACGTTTTCTTCGTTTCCTGTGTTGCAAATTGGACAGCGATTATCTGGATGCTCAAGATGAGGTTCATAATTTAGTTTCAATAGTTCTCCTCTTACGCGAAACAAATTGCTGATCGCATATGTGCTAAATTCATCTCTAAAATAATTAAGCTCACAAAGATTAGGTTCGAGGACGGGGTAAGTTCATCTTACTTCGCTAGCTTGAGCTTTTAACAGAAAATGTTCCCTTTTCAGTGCATCTGTTTTAGCTAATATATTGCGGTGCCAATGTCTCCACAAAATGTTATCATTTATTAGAATGGGTTCACCGTACTCATTGGCAAGCGCATCCCACTTTTGGAAGTATTGAGACCTAGTTTCTAGCAAGTGAATTCCGATTAGCTTTGGAAGTCGGTTATTACCCGTTTCCATAACCCTGCAAATATAATTGAGATGTGTTTTCAAGAAGTCAATATACAATTCTGGGAGTCCGGTTTTGAGATGAATCATATAGTTCGGGGTGTTACGCGGTAATCTGAACAGCCTCTTAATAAAGTACCTCAGCAACTTTTCTACTTCTTCGTAATATTCAATTCCCCACACTTCTGATGCATAGCCCAATACTGTTCGTACAGCTGCTTCAAATGATTTGTACTTATGACTAGGAGGAATGTATTTTTTAGACAAAAAAGATCTCCAGGTGCTATTTATAGTGTATTTTGCTGATTTAAGCTTACTTGACAAATGTTTATGGTACGATGCATTGTACATAATAACTACTCCTAGATACTTGTATTCCTTAACCTTCTCCAAATCATGTCCACACAAATTCCACTTTTCGTCTCTACAGTATCTACCTTTTTAGCCTCTCAATATAAGTACTTTTGTCTTATTCGTATTTATTGTAAGCCCCCAGTCACTACAGTACACCTCTAGTTTGTTGATCATTTGCTGTAATTCCTTTGGGGTTTCTGCTAAGATAACTACATCATCGGCATACATAAGTACCTTTATATGGATGCCCCCAGACGTAATACCCTTTGGCAAGTGATTAACCAATCGTCCAGGGAAAGAGCAAACAGTAATGGGCTAAGTACGCAGCCTTGTTTAACACCCGTTTCTGTTGGAAACCATTCTGAGGCAGTGCTACCATCCCACACCCTTGCAACGTTATTTTTGTAGAGACTACTTATTATTTCTAGCATTTTCGTTGAAAGACTTAATTACTCAATTTGAAGAAAAGGGAATTTCGTATTATAGAGTCAAAAGCGGCCTTAAAGTCCACGAACTCTCTTCTTTGAAATGTAATGCTGAGATATGCTAGATAAACTAAAAATATGGTCGATTGTAGAGTATCCCTTTCTAAATCCCGCCTGGAACTCACTTAAAAGCGAATTCCTCTCTACCCACGCCGCTAACCTTTCATACAAAATGGAGGTAAATATTTTTGGAATGGCATTCTGAAAGGAAATTCCTTTGTAATTATTTGGGTCATTTATGTCTCCTTTTTTAAAAAGTGGGAATATAAAAGCTTTCTGAAACAGCGAAGAGACCGAACCAGAGTTGTACATACTATTAAAGCAAACTGTAAGCTGTTCTATAAATTTAGGATGGGTGTATTTAAAAAATTCCGCGGGTATGCCATCAGGCCCTGGTGCTTTATTATCGTTAGTTCTTTTAAGTGCGGTCTTCACTTCATGAGCCGTAATTTCGCAATGCAATTCCCGTATAGTCACGAAGGGCAGTGCAAAACTTAGGGTAGATACACTACTGTTTTGGTTTAGCAGAGAGGAAAAATGTGCTCGCAAACTTTCCGCATCTAACTGTGCACTCTTCGCGAACCCCGAATCATTTAGCTTCTTCACAAACCTACACACTTTTTTTGTTTTGACAGTGTTCCGCTGCCTTTCTTACACAATCTACTAGATCACTCAGTGAGTAGCTGCTGCTATTTATAGTACTTAACATTTGATTTAAATTATCTTTGTATTTCTCTGTTTGCTTATCATACCATTTAAGCCTAGGGAGTGGGTTCATAATGTTTGCGTTTACATTTGGTTGACCCATAGTATTCAAAGTGACTGATAGTGGTTGATGATCAGAGTATAACATATCATCAACCTTGAAGGAATCTATTAATGTAAACAAAATGCCCCTGATTAAACAATAGTCGATCACTGAACAAGCAGTTCCTCTTAGAAATGTGAGATCTCCTTCTTTATCACCAATTACGCGACCGTTTAATGCAACTAACGAAAACGAACTACAGAATTCAGCAAATTTTTTACCGTTCGCATCAACATGCTAATCCTTTGAAACCCTTTCGAATGAAATAGGGGAAGTTGCTAGTATTGAACTACAGCTAAAAAGCTGTTCTTCTCCACATCTCGCATTAAAATCACCCATAAACATAACGTTCTCAGTCCCCAGCTCAAGGATAGTCTCATACAGCGCATTAAAATCGCTTTCCCATCTATTACAGTTTAAATAAACCGGTAAGATATAAATTTGTTCTCTATAAAGACTCAATTCAATTACACAAATATCTCCTTTCTTTACAAACTGACCTGACCAATTTCTGTTTACACGTTTTTTAATTCCAAACAGAGCTCCACCGTTCGCCGTCCTCTCAAATAATTTCTTGTCGCATAAACCCAAAATAACAAATTATCTTTGAAAATATCTTCAACGCTGTCCAATCGCTCTTCTATAAATGTTTCATACAATAAAAACACCCCGAACGTTTTAATATAATTTACAAAACCGTAGTTAGATAATTTTGTTCTTAAACCTGCCACATTATATGCCAGTACCTTTAAATTTCGAGCCAAAGCTTCTGCAACATTATTACCACTTAAACTGCTTAGTTTTTTGTGTTCGGATTCAAAAGATGCTTATAATCTATGAAGGCACACACGTGTTTTTCTAAAAGTATTTAAAATGAATGTATGAAATACATGAAAAGGCGAAAGGATTAGGGCTGCATATCTTTGACATGGTACGTGCCTAGTAGTTTGCCGTCTTTGTCTTCCAACACATAATAAGAGGATCCGAGTTTTTCTGGAACCCGTGCCCTCAGAAGCGCCTTCGCCAGCTTAGCGTTGAAGAACTTTGACAAGTTGCTTTGGGCAAAACTCCTTCGCAATACCTCTTGGCCAACTTTATAATTTATATCCAGAGATCTCAAATTGTATTCATGTTCGTTTCGATCAAAGGCTTTATGTAAATTTTTCATCACTTCATCTGTCGTACATTGTATTTTGTCCAAACGGTGCTGCACGCCGACTAAGCCTTCAGTCAACATCTCAATGTTTTTTAATAACGCATAATTGTCTCAATAAGTGATCATGTGTTGGCCAAACACTATATAATAAGGACTAAACCCCGAGAATTGGTGGATCGCATTGCGAAGAGCAGAGTTAATACTGCTTAAGTGGCAGTCCAAACTACTTTAGTCCGTTTCGATATAGGTCACCAAATCTGCGTTAAATGTCCCGTTGACTCTTTCGGAAGGATTACTTTGTGGTGAGTGTATGGCTGTAAAAATGTGCTTAATACCGCATTTGGACAGGAAGGCTTCAAAATCTTTGGCCCTAAACTGACTTCCGTTATCACTTAGGATATACTCAGGTACACCATATACGTCAAAGACATGAACTTTCAAAAAAAATTATTATTGGCGATGACTGAAGTTTTTTGAGCGGACAAAGGAGGGTGAACTTGGACAAGTGATCGAGTACGATAAGGATTCCAATATATCCGTTTTTCGAGCGGGGAAAGGCTCTAGTAGGTCCACATAAAGCTTCTGAAAATTCTTTCTACAGGGGTGTATTTTCCCATTGGTGGACGCAGTACCTTGGTAGGATGTTTCGTGGTTTTGCATAGATCACAATTACCTACGTACTGGCTTACATCTTTAAACAATCCTTGCCGACATAAATATCTGCGTATTCGTTCGGCAGTTTTCGCAATTCCGCCATGAGCTCTAGTCGGAATGTCATGCGCGTTTTTCATAACCTCGGTTCTAAGAGATTTGGGTACTAGCAATTTCCAGGTAGCACTTTTTTTATTGGAGCGCTCGTATAAAACTCAGTGCGATGGTAAATAAATTTCCCATGAGTTTTAAAGTCCCGAAATTTTTCAGCCTGTTCTTAAATTTTTTTCTTCAGCTCCACATACTCAGCATCAGAGAAATTGTTCAGCCTGTTCTTAAATTTTTTTCTTCAGCTCCACATACTCAGCATCAGGGTAATATTCAGTAGCAATTGCGGATATTCCTTGGTCTTCGAAGTAGCTGCGAGAAAGAGCATCCAGCACCACATTCGCACTTCCTTTGCGATGTTCTATACGGAAGTCAAAAGCTTGAAATTTCAGCGCCCATCGAGCTAAGCGCCCGCTGAGATAGCTTTGATTCATTAGCCATCGCAAACTTGCATGATCAGTTATTACGGTAAAAGGTTGACCTTCAACATAAGTTCTGAATTTCTTGATAGCTAAGACCGCTGCCAGGTACTCCTGCTCGGTGACTGAATAATTTTGTTGCGCCCTATTAAACTTCTGCGACATATAAGCTATTGGTATTTCATTCCCTGAACATTTTCCTGTACTAATATAGCTCCTATGCTATGCGAGCTAGCATCGCACTGAATTTTAAAGGGTTTAGTAAAAACTTGGATTCGCCAAAAACGGATCTGACGTTAATAAATATTTTATGGTATCAAATGACTTTTGCGCTGATTCTGACCATTCGAAAGACTTTGACTTCTTGAGGAGATCTGCAAGGGCATGCGTTAGCTCAGCAAAGCTGGGGATAAAGCGGCGATACCACCCTGCCATACACAGAAACCTGCTAAGCTGCCTTACTGACTTTGTAATGGGATAGTCAACTATAGCGGACACTCTCTCAGGATCTATTTTTAAAGTTCCTTGCCCTACTATGCCTCTTAGGTATCGAATTTCCTTCATACAAACCCTTCTTTTTGAAATATGGTTAGTCACTTCCCTTAAAATTGCCAAATGCGAATCGAAACTTTCAGAAACCAGCAGTAAGTCATCGAGATAAACAAATACTTTATCTTTCAAGTTATAGGGTATTACACGGTCCATCAACCTGCACATTATCTGGGGAGCATTACAGAGTCCACACGGCATTACGTTATACTGATATAATGACCTGTTAGGTACTGTAAATGCCATTTTTTCGCGGGAGCTCTTTTCAAGAGGCATCTGCCAGAAGGCATCCTTGATGTCTAGCCTTGGAATATACTCCGCTCGGGGAAGTCTTGATAGTATACCCTCGGATAGGCATCTTTGACAGTTACCGCGTCGACCTTTCTACTATCGAAGCATAGGCGGACTTTTCCTAGTTTACGTACCAGAACTACTGGAGATGTCTAGGGACTACTGGAGTCCTCAATTACGCGTAACTCTAACATTCTATCAATCTCTGAGGCAATGAGTCTTTCTATCGCCGGAGATATGGGAAAGTGTCGTTGTTTTATAGGTTTCGCACCACCCACGTCAATTATGTGTTCCACCAGGGAAGTTTTCCCTAATCATCTTTTTTCGAAGCAAAGAAAGTTTATCACGCTCCTCAACCTTACTGCTTCGTTTTCACTCAATTGACGAAGTGAGGTATCCGTCTTCGGTATATTCACTTCGCTTATTATGTGGTGGCGATATTGAATGCCTTCCAAAAGTATATTCCGAGATAAATTTCCTGCACTAAGTTTGGAACTATGTAGAACTCAATAATATTTCTTTCGTTTTTATAAGTTACTTCTATAGATACAACTCCAGCGATTTGCTGTTTTGAACCATCAGCTATTTGTATATTAGTGTTCAAGCTTTTAACACTCGCGTTCTTTTCTAACACGTACTTTGCCATCTCTCCTCCTAAACAGCTTACTGATGGTCCTGAATCGAGAAATCCTAGTCTGGTCTTGCCCAAAAGATTTATGGAAGCATATGGTCGGAGATCGTTGGATTTATGAAAGATTGAGCATATAGCGTTTAAGTTTCTACGTTTTTTCTTATTATTATGCCAGTAAAGCTTTGCACGCTCCTCTAGATGGTCTAAAAATCTTCTCTCTTGCGGTTTGGTAAGCAATCAATGGTTCGGTACTAAAGAAAAAAGTGGTGATGGCTGAGGATCTAAAATTGGTATGATATTATCATTTACTACTCAGGTTCCGATTTCTTTTTTGGATGTCGAAGCTTGTTGCTGACATCCCGAGTTGCGTTTCCCGGATTATTGCATTTTGGACAGCTGGGTAGGAAAAATGCAACAAGCCCGCATCCGTAACAAAATACTCTTCTCGGCTTAATGCAATTCCTATAGTTATGCCCTACACCATCACAGTTCCAAAAGTTACTACCAACTAAATCTCCATTGGTGGAAATTCCAGCGACAGTTTCTTCCTTACCGATTTCCTCCACATCAACTTCTAATTCGGACATATTTCTATGAAAAGGCATCTTGGACTTTTGAAACTGTGGCTTCACTTGCATTTCGGCAACTAAATTTTTTCTACGTCTGCATGCCTTGCGAAGGTCTGAGATACTATTAAGATCGAGGGCAGCAGCTCTAGTCCAATTTCAGGCTGTTAAATCCTCAAAATGATCCTTAGCGATTCTTTAATTTCAAAATCCGTGCGAAAATCTTTAAAACTTTTGCGTAACTCTTAGCAAATATTTTCACAGACGAAATCTTGAGCTGTGTGGTGGTAACGCCAAAACCATATTTTAGCTTTACCTTCAAAAAGCATGTAAATATTCTGACATAATGAATAGAAGTCGCCTCTTAACGTGGTATCGGTTAGGGCTCTAATTCGGTAAATAAATTCTTCTACCAGGACAATAGTCAGTGAGAGTCAAAACTCATTTTCCAACCAGAAATAATCTTGCAAGCTACAAATGGCGATACCGTACTTAAATTTCCCGATAACGTCCTGGCTTCTTGGTTTGAAGCGCCTGCATTATTAACTTTTGGTGAGCTAACTCTCTCAGCCTCAGCCCTACTACGCGTCTCCGTCGCTCTAATATTTAGGAAATATGCATCCAAAGATTCCGTAATTTGTCTACCTGCTTCGGCATTTAACTATCTCGAAACCCGATTTCCTTATTGTGATAGGTTTCCTGAACCATAACCTGTATGCGACTATCGCTCATAGTGTTGTTAACGTCGTTACGCCTTGGTGTATGGTTAAGACTTAATCCACGATTTCTAGTGCGATTAGAATTAGTGTTGAATGAATAGCTGTGGTTGGTTCTAGATCTAGTATGGACGCCTTGGCCTGTTTCCTTAGGTCTAGCACCTAGCTCTACAAAATTTAGTACCTGTTCCTGCTCGGAAAAACTTTTCAAATACTGAGTATCACAGCCGCGTCAACATAACGGACAGGACTCATTATCCTTAAGCCAAACGGAAATACATTCTTTATGAAAACTGTGCTGACAAGAGCATCGAACAGCCATGGTTTTGATCACAGTGTTAAAAAAAATAACTTAGGAAAAAAATTTTCGAACTCTTTGATAGTAGTAGTTGGATTTGCCCTACAAGGTTAATACAATCTAAATTTTAAATCCTATGTATATCTTTATCAATACAAACAGATTCGGATATTTATATAATCAAAAGTAAAAATTGCTGTAATTATTTTGGGGATTTGATTATATTGCCTTAGATCTGAAAAGGAAAATGGGGTTGGTTTAGATTCTCCAAAACCGCTAGTGCAAAAAGTTATATACATACAAACCGGATCAATTCCTGTGCTTAGGATCTTGCTCTTAAACAATTTAAAGCATTTAATTTTCCGTAAGCCTTTATCGGAAAAAAAGAATATCTCAAAAAATTTACAGGTTTTTAATAATTTTATGACCATTTATTCAAATTCCGATTTAAAATCCTCCAATAAAAGTTTTAGATTCCTTAAAAATATCGTAGACTTCAAATCTGTCATCAACTTGAAGCGTGCTGGCAGGGGCTTGTGCATGCTAGCGTTAGCCGGGAGCTTAGCTCGTCGGATAGGGAGTGGTTCGTGCCCGCTACCCTTTTTGCACGATAATGACTACACAAAAGCATCATGCACGTAGATAAAAATTCTAAGGAAAATGGAACCGTAGATTAACCAAACGCAACCTACCGAAGTGACTTAAAATACCCATCTATTTAAAGCGCACCGACACTAAGCGGAGTGGAGATTCTGTCATTCAACCCCTGGGAGTTGTTCCTCCCCTCTCCCCTACCCAACCATAGAGAGATACGTTTTTTCGCATCTCAAACCCAAACAAACAACCGATATAAGGCTCGATCATCCCCATAAAATAAACAAATCTATATTTTCATCTCAAATCTTCACACACAACTTTTCATTTATTCAATTGATTCCAGTTTATATACATTTTTGAATTCTTAACTAACCTGTTTCAAATCTGTTTTATTATATTTAACTCTATCTAACTAATATATCTCACGATATTTGGGAACACCCTAATGATTCTTTTCTTAACCTAACACAACAATTTCTATCATAAACAAGTAATTATTTAGTTCCGCCTGTATATAAACAAAAAAAAAAAATAAATAATTTTTTTTAAACCAGGTTTTATTTAAAAGTAAATGAAATGACACAAATTTGGTACAAAAATTAAAAAAAAAAATTTTTTTTCTACACTTTTTGACGATTCCCAATTTTTGTCGGAAATTTCGTATATTCGCCCCATGTACAAACATCAATAACTTTCCTAGCGTGAATATTCCAAGATGAGGCAATTGATGGTATACTACTGTGGTGTAGAGAAAAAATTAACAAACGGGTATGAAATATTTGACGGTTACCCGGTTTCATATTTTTGCCGATGTCTCTAAAACCGGGTTTCGGGTATCAACAACATAGATATATACATCCTGATAAAATTTCAACAAAATCGGTTAAGAAGTGTTTAAATAAGTAAAAAAATTAAGGTTTTCCGGGTTTATATTTTTATCAATATATCCAAAACCGAATCTCCGGCATTAAAACTTTTTTTCCTAAACATACTTCGTTCACATATCTATATGTTTTTAAAGTTTCAAAAGAATCGGTAGAAGGGTGTTAAAGTAAATGTGTTGCAAACTTTGCAGTAAAAAATATTTGAAGGTTATTCGGTTTTATATTTTTACCGACATCTACAAAACCGGGTCTCGTCTATCAAAAAAATTTTAAATAGCTGACAGCTGCATATATCTCCATATTTTGTTAAAGTTTCGATATAATCGGTACAGAAGTGTTGAAATAAATGTATATTTAACATTTGTATTTTTAAGGCATTATGTAAGACGAGTAACGGCGATGCACTATAGCTCCAATTTACCCCTCAATGTTCCTAACAAAAAGATATTTGCGTGACACCATGTTTCGAAAAAAATTGTTTCTCCAAAAAAACAAAAGTTTGGCGGATTTCCCCATATGTATATTTTTCAATGTAAGTTTTCACATTTGAAATAACAAATTTAAACAAAGTTATAAAAAAGGTACAGTAAACTAACAAAAAAAAAAATATGGTACAAAAGAGGTACATAAATAATACTGTTTTTATAGTTCATTTTATATTTTTTAATAATAAAAATAGATTTTTTTTTAACTTTTGGTTTGCCATTTGGCGGTAATGTATCGTTGAAAAGTAAGAAGAATTTTTCACACTACTACGACTTGTCAAAATGTTGGCCGATGAAATTTAATTTAAATTTTTTCCAATTTTTTTATCAACTTTTTACGTCCTACGGGTATACGAATCACCATTGAAATACACTTTTGCGATATTCAAGTTTATGTTGGGACGAGATATATTTGAAGGACCTTAGACTTCAAAATCTATGATTTCGTCCTCAGATGATGAATTATTATTTTTGCTACACTCATAAATATTTTTTGTGTTCATTAATTTTAAGAGATCGTTGTTTATTTCAAAGTAATGACAGCATTTATTCAGCCGTTTAAGACCACTTCTTATTGCCAGAAGCGAATGCAACATGACTAAACTACTTTTGTTTCTGTGTTTGCTTTTAATCAACCTAATGTTTGAAAACGTTCTTGCAAATCCAACATTACTTAGTGGCAGCACAAATCGACAAGCTTTTGGAATTATACTGTTATACTGTTTAACATCAAACCAAAAACTTAATGTTGAGGTCACATTTTTCCAATTTTGGAGGTAGATATTTTTCCACTGCATTTGTAATCTCGTTATTTCATCAGTGCTATACTTGTTTTTTTCATTTGTTAAATATGAAAACGTTTGTGGTTTTACAATTCTCAATGTGTTTTCAACCGAAAAGAAATCTATTTTGCTAAGCGTTTCTATATTTTGCGGCAAGTGTTGCCTTAATTTCACTATTAATTTAATTATGAAGTCGCCCATTTATTTCGTATCTTTCTTTCAATGAATTCGTCTATAAATTTATCTTATTTTTTAATTCGTCTATATTCTTCAAAGGTATAATGAAAATAAGGTACGGGAGACAAAAATTTATTATAATCTGAAGTTAAAGGGTCGAAACTCTTAGAAGGTGACACTATGCTGTTGCACTAGCTGGAAAGGAAATATACAACCTCATGACACGGTTTATTGTTTAAAGAGGGCCAAGAAAGAGCTAGGGGCTAAAGCGAAATTTTTGGAGCTAAACGCAAAAAAAGGGCTAGATCTAGCTCCAAAAGTACCAAAATGGCAACACTGATAAACATATTTGCATTTAAAGAGATACCAAATTATAAAGGAAACCGACACGATCTCTTCATTAAACAAAGTATATACAGTAGAGTGGGTCGATTCGTATGGACGAAAGTTAACCGATATCGCGCCATCGATTTTTCGATAGGATTTGGGCTCAGGAGAAAAAGTTCCACTACGCGTACCCAAAAAAATAATTTTCGAGCCTGCGAAATTTCATGTTTTTTGAAAAAATTTACAATCAAATGAAATTTTTTAGTAGGTCATGAAAAAACCCTAAAAATCAAAGTCGAAAAAAAGTAAAAAAAAAATGAAATTTCGCAGGCTCGAAAATTATTTTTTTGGGTATGCGTAGTGGAAGTCTTTTTCCTGAGCCCATTTGACGCCCTCCTGTTAGTAGCGCCCGGGGCAAGATGCCCCCTTATGTTTCCCTTGTTTATTTATAACTCTTGCTTCAAAAAGGAGTAACCGTAATATCAGGTGATGTGATCCAAAAATAATATAACAAATAAATAGGTACATATGTATGTAAATAGCAATGCCTATAATTAACGTAACTATGCTCAGATGATGTGCATATACTCGTATCTATTCAAGTACAAAATTCAGGGTAGAATGCAAAGAAACCAGTAAGTAAAATTATGTATATAAGTATATACTGAAACATTTTGTTACATTGGTGGCTATGACTATTATTACAGAATGTATTTGAAAAATTATTTTAGTGATGAAAACCATTAGTACGTCAGTAATGGAATTCACTAACTTATAACGATGCGATTTGTCGAGATGTTAATTAACGATTTTGCCGCTTGCCTTATCGATTGTACTATTCACTACCTTAGTTTTAACGACTCGAAATAAATGACATTTAAATTTCGTTTTAGTAGTATAAAAGTGGCAACACAGCTTAACGAAACCTAAAAAATGCGAAAAGCACAAAAGGAATACCAAAAATAAATAAATTCCGTATATTAACTGCTTTTAAAAGTCATTATTGTGCAATGCAGTATTAATTTTTCTTTTTCTCTGTTGATATCGCAGTTATTCTTGTGCCCCTTAATTGTACTATCAAGTTGAGAAACAATATCAAGAGCCAAGTCTGGGGTTATTCGGTACAGCTTTCGAAACTCCGTAGCATTCAAGTGTAATGGGTTATCTACTTCTCTAAAGAGGTGTCTGTCCACTGGCGATGGACTTAGTAATTCGTCGCCTTGTGATAAAACGTACGCCAAGAACTCAAATTTCATTTGATTTATTATGTAGCTTTTCGTGTTCGAAAGTATTTGATTAAGGTTCCGATTTTCTTTTTTAACTAAAATTACCAGAAATATTAATTTTGTGATTTTTAACGCAGCCAATTTAATTCAAAAAAAAGTTCTGTTACATCGTAATCAGTATTATACAATTCACCCAAGTTCCTACAAATCTTCCAAGTCGTTATTATTCTTATTTAACAAATTTCCAAAGCCTAAGAGAAATCCAAATATAAAATTAAGGTAATTTAGTCCCGTAAATCTCGTACGTATTTCTTGTTGGAGACGATCAAGAACACTTCATATCGCGAGAAGTTTCAAATTCTGCGGAAAGAAGAACATCTCTAGCCGATTCTCTGGGTATTTTGCGGCGCCTTCTTACACGTTTTACTATATCAATATCCCATTTTTCGCAAAGAGATTCCCTTTTTCTATTGCTTCTTTACAGAGTGTGTCTCGAATTTCAGATAATTCAGTCGCTAATGGTTTAAGATCATGATCCGCTTCTCTAAAATTCATCTTGTAATCTGTTCTGCACACGATCAATCCTCCTTAAGATTTCATACTAGAAATGAACTAATGTTATGAAACTAAAATTTAGTATATTTTGCAACAGAATTGTAGCTTCGCTTCTGGTATCACTTGTGGTGTTAGTGTCCTCTACTAATTGTTCCAGGTGTTCTTCTACATTCTCTAGCCCATCGACGATAACGCTAACTGCTTGTAATCTGGCGCTCCATCGTGTTTCAGATTCCCCTTTGACAGTTTTTGTTAAAGCATTTTTTAATAATTTCCTTCGTAACGTTGAAGGTGAGCAAAAAAGATATATGCTTTCAATTATTCCACAACCTGTCGCAAGTGTTCCGGATGAATGCATGCATATTTTCCAGAAATCAGTTATAATAAAAATACAAATTATCCAGGAAGTTCTATGAGTAGCGCCTGGTACAGGATGCCCCCATTGCCCCCCGCCCCCTTCACTGCGCCACTGATCACAGCGAACATCTGATGTGCTCTTAATGTATACAAAAGAGAAATTATTATGTGCTATTTCTAGTTCGAAAGTTTTTAAGATTGATCTTTCATATTTGACAGGTATACCAGGGGTCTATGTTCTGATTTTATAATAAAATGTGTGCCATAAACATGGTCGAAATCGCTTTATTGCGAAGTAATTGGCTAAGACTTCCAATTCTATTATTGGTTCTTTCTTCTCAGCTTTGAGTTGAAATTCCTGAAGGGCCCCTTCATTTTTCGTGAAGTTGCGAATATTGGGATAAACATTTTTTTTAAATTAAGTACCAAGAAATTTATCTTTGAAATATTTTGCCGATATTCATCTTGTTAATAACTTTTACGTTAGTTAAACATTTGTGGACCTTTTAAGTAAAATATATTTTAAAAACTGGGTTTTTTACGAAATCAAACAATAATTGGTGAAGGTTTATAAAAAAATCCATTTCAACATTTTCATTGTTTTAATCGCAGCCTGACTATCGATATATAAATTGACGCGAATGCAGCTTAAGCACGTTTCCTCCAGAATTTCTGCTGCTTTCTTCACTTCTATAATTTCCGGTTAAAAAAGGCTGCAGTAATCTGGCAGCCTGTAAGATCTACTTATATCTTGGTCGACAAAGTAAACAGCAGACCCAACCCCTACCATTAATTTGGAACCATCCGTATACACGTGTATAGCATGTTCTGCCATTTCTGCACCCCGCCACCTACCCTACGGCTCAATTGTGGCCCCAATATCGCTTTCGAAGCTCAGGCACGGGATCATATATTCCGTTTGCCCGATATTAGATGGCCCTATCCTTCTGTGGTTATAAGGCCTGCCCTCAAGCTGCCCCAAGGCCTTAAGCCTTGTTGCCGTTGTTAACGTCATGTTTTTGGCCGTAGGGTTTGCAGGCGGGATGTGAAGAATGTGTCGGGATAGTTTTTAAGGCTCCTGTTATGCTTATCATTGATACTCTGCATACCCTCTCAAGTTTTTTGGTATACGTGCATTTTTGCGTCGATGTCTACCAATCTACCAAAGCAAAGTATGGGATTGACAATTGCCGGAAATACCCAAGAATAGAGTTTGGGTGATAGGCCCCTAGCATTCTTTTGCATGCACAGAGTGCCGCGGAGGCTTTCTTCGCTCTCTCTTCCAAGTGGAGGTTCCACGAATACTTACTATCTAATATAACTCCTAGATACTTTGTGCTATATTTTTCTCCAAGCTTAGGCCTAGTCCAATTAGGGACCATATACTTCCTAGTAAATAACACTAGATCGGGTTTTTCCGCGTTGGCGGTTAACTCGACTCTACAGGCCTAGGCATGTACATTCCGAAGTGCCTGATCCATCAGTGTGCTGATTGTTGTTAGGCATCTGCCGCTTATCATGACAAAACCTCATCTGCATTTGCCGTAAGTTTGACTGGTCCTCCGTCGAACCGCCTAAGCAATTGGTTTATAACCAGCATCCACAGCGCTGGTGATAAAACTCCACTCTGCGGCGTTCTTATGTTTACAGATTTCGTTGCTTCGCACACACCCCATTGCGATGTGATCATTCTGCAGCTTAACATGGAGCCGATCCAATTTGCTAGAGCTGGATGAGCTTCATTCGAGTTTAGACTGTCCATGATTGCTCTTTTTGAGATATTTTTGAAAGCTCCGGCAATGGCCAGAAAAACTACTAGGGCATATTCCTGGTGTTCCAGGGCTTTTTCTATATTCATAACCACCCTATGCAATGCAGCATCGACTAACTTGCCTTTGGTGTAAGCATGTTGTGCTGAAGAGAATAATTCCTCCTTCATTTTTGATTTTAAATATACATCTATACGGTGGTGTGATGGTAGCGTGCTCCGCCTATCACACCGTATGCCCTGGGTTCAACTCCCGGGCAAAGCAACATCAAAATTTTAGAAATAAGGTTTTTCAATTAGAAGAAAATTTTTCTAAGCGGGGTCGCCCCTCGGCAGTGACTGGCAAGCGCTCCGAGTGTATTTCTGCCATGAAAAGCTCTCAGTGAAAACTCATCTGCCTTGCAGATACCGTTCGGAGTCGGCATAAAACATGTAGGTCCCGTCCGGCCAATTTGTAGGGAAAATCAAGAGGAGCACGACGCAAATTGGAAGAGAAGCTCGGCCTTAGATCTCTTCGGAGGTTATCGCGCCTTACATTTATTTTTTTTTATTTATACATCTATTAATCTCTCCAGGGTTTTGAGTATAAAAGATGTCAAACTAATAGGCCTGTAGTCTTTCAGGTGCAGATTACTGGCTTTTCCTGCTTTCGGTATGAAGACTAATCGAGCCGTTCTCCAAGACTACAGGACGTGGTTCAGTTTTATGCAACCCTCAAAGAGTATTCCTAGCCATTCTATAATCGTTCCACCGGCCATCTGCAGCATAGCAGGGAGTATGCCATCTGGGCCAGCCGATTTGAACATAGCAAACGTTTTTATTGCCAATTCAATTTTGGTATTTGTCACCAATCCTGGTACCTCTCGCTCCGTATTAGGACTGTAGATGTAGTTACATAACTCTTCCCATCATCTCCTTATTGGAAGTGTGTGTTAAGTAGTGCCCCAAGCGACTCTTCAGTACTGTGTGACCATTCGCTGGAGCATTCTATGTCGGCACAGAAATTCTTCCATGAAACCCCCTTTGAATTGTTGATTTCATGTTTATAGATCCTTATCAGATCTCAGTATTCGTCCCAGCACTCCTCGCTTTCCGCTACTTTTGCCAGCTTAAAAATCTTTTTACCTGCCCTCTAAGAATACTTAGCTCCTTACTCCGCCATGGTGGTTTTGCTTTCCTCTTGAATTTTTGTTGTTGTTGGAGGTTAATCTGTAAGACTCGCAGCGCCATTGAGCTGTTTGTCTCCCTCTAAATTATCCACCACTGCGCTCACGCAATGTAGTTTTTCCGCTGTTTTCCGAGTCTTGAGGTCCGTTTCTCCTTCCCCTGTTCGAAGCGTCTTTGTTAGACTCGCAGCATCATTGAGCTGTTTGTCCACTACCAAAATCTTGCACCTCTAGTTTATACCCTTGTATTTTTCTGCTACTTCTAGGCCCTCGTTGTCCTGTTCCACATCTCCTGCTTTTAGCATGCTTTAGGTTTTCTTATGGTTCTCAGCACTATTGATTTGCTCGTGCACCTCTGCCACTGCGCCTTTGCCCCGTCATTTTGCCGCTATTTCAGGTTCTCGAGGTCCTTTCCACCTCCCTGCTTTTAGCGTATTGAGGTTATTGTCCTGAGGACTCCTCTTTTAAAGGCGCATAAAAATACAACCTGGAAATTTCCCCAAGCTGTGAGTACAACAGATCCTCCGATTCCTTATTAATTTGGAGGATGTAGTACTGGTCCCCCTCCACGAGTCGGAATACGTGGAGTACCCTCCAATCCCATATTGGTATGTTCGGATTCCGACACTGCATCATGCTAAGGTGGTTAAGATACTTGGCTTGAATATCATACGTGGTTCCAGGCTCTCGATCAGGGACTGTTATCAGTGTTAGACCAGCCATAGTGACGAATTGTCACGCGTGGTTAGTTATCACGTCCGGCACGAGGTGCCTCTGCTTCTGCTGATAATGGCGGATCTAGACAGGACAACTCGATAAAACCCGTACCCCCGAGTCATCGTGCCGAGCTTAGGGGAGGGAGAACTCTGTTAAGTGTCAAGATGGGTACACAACGGTGCGGAACTGGATTGTTAGGGCTTTTGATTTTGACTTTGTGTTTTGACTTGATGATTTTGGGCTGGTAGGTGCGGTATTCTGCCACCTTAGTAGGGCGGGGTGAAATCGAAACGGCTGGTAGGCTAATGCCGCACCTGCCCACGTCCCGTTAAAACCGTGGCGGGCCTCAAGGTACGTTCCGGCTCCGTCGCTGTTAAGTTGGTGTTGTAGGTTCGGTTGAAAATTTTCCCGCTTCGCGTCCGGTCTGGCTCTGAACGCACTACTCATAAGGTAATGCCACAACCCTCGCGTGACCTCCCTGCGTAGCATCGATAACCACGAGACCGTTGAAGGGCGACTACACAATCGGCTCCGGATAGACCCCTTGAGGGGGAATTCTTCTTAGAATGGACACGACCTATAAAAATAAAAAGGTGGTTAGGAGTGATGGCGAAGGTTGTCATGGTGCGAGCGACACGACAGGCACGGAGAGCGCTCCGAAGCAGGTCGTATGCAACCGGGAAAACTCCTGACGGATCAGCGCAGGGGTTTGGGTTCAAACCCCGTAGGTGCGGGTAGTTCGGGTAGTGGAGGGCGTCGAAAGCGACACCCAATGCAGACCCATATGGGGCTGTGACTGGGAGAGGGAGAGGTTCGGAGAATGCGACGGACCAGCCCAGCACCAGTAAGGAGGCCCTGTCGAGAGAAGCTTTCCCAAAGGGATCCCTGGGGTCGAAGCCTGCCAGTAAAGGTAGGCGATCGACCCCGCGTAGGAAATTTCTGGGTGATCGGCGCCTGGCCGTAAAGATCTTGGAGCGCTACGGCGCAAGGCATGCAGCTCAGATTTCTGAGAAGCATGCCCGGACCCTGAAGTGGGCCAGGAGCTGGCGACGATCACACACCGGTGCCGAAGTGAGCAGCAGGGTTTGGGGGCTAGGAAGCGGCAAAGGTCGATGGGCGGAATGCTTCAACGACGAAAAGGGCCCGAGGAGGTGGGGACGCACTTGCGTTTAACGAAATCGTTAAACTAGCGGGCCCCATCACCCTCGGTGTCCTGGATAGGAGTAGGGAGGATGGTGCCATCTCCCGAGAGGAGTGGCTGTGGATCACCAGCGCCATATCAGCGGCCTATTTGACCGCCGTTACGGAGAGCCCAGGTCCGCGGCCATGCTTCGAATTCTCGGGATGGTATCATGGATCTAGATTGATAACTTTTGCTGACAAGCGGTCGGCCTGTATCTTTAGGATAATAATTTATTTGGTTGGGGAGGTGTTGAACGCAGAGTCCATTGGTCCTCTATCTGAAATTAAGGGGGTTATCTCCTATGGTCTCGAGCGTGTGGTCCTCAAAATCGACCACGCCATTTTCAGAGGAGATGGCTTCTCTCCCCCAGAGACTGTTCGGGAGGAGGAGGCGTCCGCAGGCGAGCCAACACCCATGATTGTGGTTGCTGACCCCGCCAATTCGGACAGCGAAAAGACGGTTGACGTCTCGTCAATGTCGGTATCTGTCATCAGTATTGGTCGTCTGGCTGATAGGGCAGAGGAGGAACTCTTAACCTCCGAGGGCGAATCATCAATGACGGGATACGTCATCAGTGTAAGTCGTCTGTTTGGTGGGGAGGAGGATCTCCTAGCCTCCGAGGGCGAATCCGCCAAGGATGGGGTGCGGAAGAAGAGTGGTGTTGATGGAAATCCGTCAAATCAATCTTCATCACTCTAAGGCGGCTTTCGCAAATTTGTTGCTCTGCCTTGAAATATGCTGAGTGGATATGGTCCTTGTCCAGGAGGCGAGAGTAGTAACGGCAGAAAGATTTCTGGATTAAGGACGGGAAAATTCAACACCTTGGTGCATGGGGAGGCAGGTAGGCCTAGATGTTGTTGTTGTTGTTGTAGCAGTGCTTCGCCCCATCCAATAGGTGTGACCGATCACAAACGGCAGTCCAAGGAAACTTGCCGTTTCAACAGGGGAGGATCATTAATGTGAGGGGAGTTAAAGGTGTTGGTTCCACATTACAATTAAAGAGATGGTTGGAGTCATGTGGGGACACATTGCAATCAGGGCACACATTTTGTGTGTCGGGGTTGATTCTAGATAGGTAAGAGTTAAACCTGTTACAGTATCCAGATCGAAGTTGAGCTAGAGGGACTCGCGTATCCCTGGGGAGTGTGCGTTCCTCTTCCGCAAGTTTTGGATACTGTTATTTGAATACTGCATTCACTGGGCAATTCCTGGCCTAAAGGTCCGACGCCTGCTTGTGGAGTTCACTGAGGACCTGCTTGTGTGTTTTTGCTTCATACGGCTGAGTATTTGCCGTACTTCCTCATAGTGCTTACGGAGATGACTCCTTAAGCCCCTACGCGGTGCTGGCTCATCTATCAGATGTCTTTTGGGATGCCCAGGTTTCTGGGTATTCAACAGGAACTGTTTGGTTAGCACTCGTTTCTCTCCCTGATGGGGAGTATTCATTCCTCATTATGTAGATGGTGTTCTGGGGACATAAGAAGACAGCCCGTGGCGGTTCTGAGAGCATTATTTTGTCAGGCCTGTAGCTTCTTCTAGTGTGTAGTTTTTATGCTTGGCGACCATATAGGGGACGCGTAGCATGCAATCGGCTGGCCAATTGCTTTGTGAGTGGTAATGAGCGTTTCTTTGTCTTTTCCCCAAGTAATTCCAGCAAGGGATTTGAGGATTTTGTTACGGTTCTGGATTTTCGGTACAATTGCGGGTGCATGCTCACCAAAATGTAGACCCTGATCAAACGTCACACCCATGATTTTGGGGTGTGGCACAGTCAGCAGCGTAGTGCCATTGACTTGGATGTTCAAAATGGTCGATATTTGGGACGTCCATGTTGTGAATAAGGTCGCGGAGGAGTTAGTCGGTGATAATGCCTGGTTTCGCGAGGCGAAAAAAACTGGAGAGATCAGGGAGGAAGCCGTTTCTTCTGTTACAAAGCTCATCGATCTTTGGGCTTGGGCCTGTGGCCATTATTTGTATTTATATTTATATTTATTTATTTAATCAACAAACAAGGTGTTTGTAGACTGTTAATATACAAAACTTCAGGTTTACATAGCTTATATAAAAAGTATAGGTAACTTTATGACAAGTATCTGATTATCAGGTTCTTAAATGTAAATTTACTACAACTAAAATCAAACGCCAAGGAATAGAAATAAGCATTAAATTGAGAAAGTGTCCTCCTAAGGGGACCATTCATAGCATAAACCGATCTAGCAACACTCATATACAACAAATAGTTACAACGAAGGATACGACAGGGTACATTAAAACGAATTTTCATGAGGAGGTAAGAACAGTCAATTGAGCCCGACACGATATCAAAGACAACGCACATTGACAACAGAGTTCGCCTGGAGTCTAGTGACATAAGATTTATCAATAAACAGCGAGAGTGATATGATGGTACAGGGTCTACAAAGTTCATCGACCGCAATGCAAAGCGCGCAAAAGCTCTCTGAGATACTATACGATGTAGCAACTAAACCAGAACCTTTAGCATTAGTGGTAAAATGACACTTACCAATATTTAGGAATAGAAGATTACGGACACACCAATGGTATAAGTTTCTAAGCTCATTTTGTACGATTAAAGAATCATCCAAGCACTTGATTTCATGGTAAACTTTTAAGTCATCAGAATAAAGAAGAAATTTACACCTTGAAAAACAAGATGATATGTCGTTAATAAATATGACAAATAGTAGCGGACCCAAAACGCTGCCCTGGGGGATACCAGAAGTTGGGGCGAATGGAAAAGATGACACATTATCTGGACGAACGACACAACTTCTGTTCTCTAAGTAAGAAGAGATCCACTTCAGAAACTCAGAGTGAAAGCCCAAGCATTCAAGTTTTGCCAGTAGTATTCGATGCGATACCCTATCGAAAGCCTTAGAAAAAACAGTTTGGACCGCGTCGATTTGGTAGCCCTTTTGAAAGGAATCCAAACAGTCTTCCGTAAAAATAGCCAGATTAGTTATGGTAGATCTACCCGCAACGAAACCGTGCTGCTGAGGACATAGTAGATGTTTCACGGAGAAGTAAATTTTATTCTTAACTATACACTCAAATAGCTTTGACACAGTAGTAAGTTTGGATATCGGCCTATAATTTTCGATATCATTTTCGTTACCACCTTTAGGAATAAGCGTAATAAAAGTCAATTTCCATGCATCAATAAAAACTCCGGCAGATAGTGACATATTAAATATGTGCCTTAAAGGAACAATCAAAGATGAACATCTGCATCAGTTGTGGTTGACATCTTTAGCTGTTCAATACCATTAGCTATGTCCAAGTCAGTCAAGCATAGCTTCCCGGAATTGATGGAAGTATCTACAATTGACAGATATTCAGGAAAATAATTCAGCAAATAAGTCAGCCGCTTCCGAAATGGAGTTGGCCGAAACACCTCTAAGGTGGACCGATGCCGGAATATCCGAGCAATTCTTTTTCGACTTAATGTAGCTCCAATAAAATTTAAGGTTACATTTAATACTGTTTTCAACATTATGAATGTACCGCCGATACAAAAATCTATTTAGCTTATTAAATTCAGCTTTGTAAAATATCTAGCGCTCACGAACATTGGCAATGGTAGAGCGTTTATGCTTTTTATAGAACTTATTCTTTAAATTCCTTAACCCTTTGAGTTCTTTGGAGAACCACTGACGTTTATTTTTTGTTGCTCTATGAACAGGGATGTCATTCACACAGATGTCATAAATTGTTGACTTAAAAATTTCATAACAACCAGTTACATCTGCATTTCCAAAAAGATGGTCCCCATTAAAATCAAAAAAAAATATTTAACTCATCAAAATTACATCGCGAGTAGTTAAAGGCCGCTCTATTATCACATGTTGGTAGTTCGAAATATTGATAAAACTCAAGCTCCAGAATCAGTGGGCTATGATGTTGATTTGGAGGTGTAACTAGCTGCTATCGATAGCTTATGGTTAACATAGTAGCTTACAATTATTATATCTAAGACCCTGTCTAGTAAGTTTAGAAAGCTATTAATTTGAACTAGTTCTATACATTGAAAGTTATCAATAAGGTATGACTCAGAGACAGTAGCAATATTCGATGGAGTTAGAACGGCGTTACCAAAGAGCTCCATGAAATATTACCCATAATAAAATCCCCCAGGACACAAAGTTGATTGTCCCCAATTGTATCATGCACAGTCAATATATTATCCACATGTGCCTTACATAGGGCATCAGAACTACCGGGCGGAATATAAGACACACAAATGTACTGGGAACCACAAGCGCCTTGCTATTTAATGCAATTGTGCAGTCATCGGGCGTAGGAAACGATAGTAAATCCTTCTGGTGGCGAAGGTAGCTTTGATATGTAGAAGTTAAACAAAAGTGGGGATAGGACACCACCCTATGGCACCCCTTCTTTAATTCTTCTTGTTTTTGATGTTTTGTTTCTAAATTGCACCGATGCCTGCCGACCATCCAGATAATTTGCGGTCCACCTTTTAAGACATGGGGGAAGGGTAGACCCTTCCAGATCTTGCAGTAACGTGCCATGGTTGACCGTATCAAAAGCTTTTGATAGGTCTAGCGCAACGAGTGTTGTTCTATGGTGGGGATTTTGATTTAAACCGCAATTTATCTGGGTGCTAATGGCATTTAGCGCGGAGGTGGTTCTATGGAGTTTTCTGAAGCCATGCTGATGAGCGGCTAGCTGCAAATTTGCTTTGAAATAGGGGAGCAAAATGGCTTCAAGCATCTTGGTTACTGGCGATAGGAGAGAAATCGGGCGATATGACTCCCCTATGTTAGCTGGTTTCTCAGGCTTTAGTAGCGGGACCACCTTGGCCATTTTCCATTTTTCGAGAATGACGAAGGTGGAAAGAGACAGGTTGAAGACATGCGCTAAATATTTCACACCCTCTTTCCCTAGGCTTTTAAGCATCGGCATGGCTATGCCGTCTGGGCCCACTGCTTTGGATGGTTTAGCATGACCGATGGCATCCTCAACCTCTTTGGGTGTGATCATAATTGGAGACGCGCTGAATTTATGCTTATGTGCTTGTCTGTTGGCCCTCCGTCTATCTTTGTCGACCGTAGAATGCATTATATATTGTCGACAGAAAGCCCTAGCGAATTTTTTCGCATCCGACAGCACTTTATCGCCAAAGGCGATGGAAATTTTGTCATTGTGCTTAGACGGATTCGATAGAGACTTTACGGTGGACCAAAGCTTACCTACACCGGCAGAGAGGTTACAACCGCTTAGATGCTCCTCCTATTTCGCCCGCCTGTGTTCATCCACAAGCAATCTGATGCGGCGGGAATGAAGCGAGCCGAGGCGTATTCAATGGCCTTGCGGAAAGCAGGCCTAGATCATGTGTGCTTGTTAAAAAGGAATTTAAAGTTTTTATTCTCGCTGGTTTCAGTAATGCCGACGTAACCACGGTCTGCCTCGAGCGAGGCAGTAACGAAATGTGGGTGGTCTCAGCGTGCATGGGGACGTAGCGGGACCACCACCTGCGATACTAGGCGGGACCAACGCTTAAGCAGGGCGGAGAGATGTTGGCGTGATCATAGTTGCCGATGCTAATGCCCACCATAGCATCTGGGGTAGCTCGGATACGAACACCAGAGGTGAGACTTTATCAGCCCTATTCTGCATTTCGACTTGGATTGGAATTTTTTCGATTTGGCAATTTTGGTATTCTGTGTTCCAATCTCTTTCGATCCAACTTCGAATCGTTCGATTTTACGTATTCTGCATTTCGATCGTAGTTCCGTTTTTCTAAGTTGCAAATTAGTTGGCGGAAAATTATTTTCTTTTTATTTCTTTTATTAATTTATAACAATTTTAACAAAAATGTAAGTAAAACTTGTTAAGAAACGTAGAAAGCTTGATGATTGTTTTTTATATGTTTCCAGGTCAAAAACAACATGTCGATGTCGAAGTCCTTGGACGCATTTGCCCCGCAAAAGTATCTAGCACATACTTGAAAGCATCCTTGTTATGTCGAAAGTTTTTTTTGAACCTAAATAAGAAAATAAGTCATTAAATTTTACCACTTTTAAGTTAAATTTCTTACAATTCGTCACTCATCTCAAATGGATTACACAAATCTCGCAATATTTGCCTTTCCACTCTCGCCTGGCAATTTTCGTATGCGTTGCTTTCCAACTCTATAAATAATGCCGCGGCTATTGATTCCATTATAAAAGACAGCTACAATTTGTGTCTGTTCGTTGGATCGAGTTATATGCCAAAGCAAGCTGCCGGCGTAGAGGAAGGTGAAGCGAAAACGTAAACAATCCTTGCGGAAAGAATAAATAAACCTTTATAAAGTATTTTAGGCCAGTGCAATGAAATTAGCATCCTTAAAATTCAGAAAATATCAACTATATTCGTGCAGGAATCCGTTTTAACAACACTTGATGGCCACGGCAGGGAATTGGCCAAAATAACGACAAAAACACACTTACAATTATGAAAGCACTTCACTGAAAAAAATATAACACTGCGGCAATATATTCTTTTGCTTTTTTTTGTACAAAATGGCGTGGATAATAAAATATAAACGTTTTTCAGTGTTTTTTACAAATTTTCTTTATTTTGTTTTGTTCAAATGTTCACACATTCCGTACCAACAGCTGATTTCAAAAAGTCATTTGCTCTTCCTCTTCTCTTTACGATTCCGTCATAATGCAGAATACCAAACTTCGATTAAAGCGGAGCGTAGAACGGGAACGTAATCGAAATGCAGAATAGGGGTGTATATACTTTTACTATTGATGAGGGACTTTATATATGTAATAGGGGGAATGACCCGACTTTTATTTCTGCGGTAAGGGAGGAGATTCTGGACCTCACTCTGGTTAGTAGAGAATTGGAAAATCGTATATCTGGCTGCAAGGTTCTCAACGAGCACTCCCTCTCTGATCACCGTTATATTCAGTTCCCGGTGAACGAAGAACGTCCCGGTAAAATATCTTTTAGGGACCCTAAAAGTACTATCTGGGACTTGTATTTTAAGAAGCTGGGAGAGCTATTGCCTGCGGCGCATACCGTTAGTTCAGACCTGTCCGAATCTGAGACAGACGTTTTGGTGGAAAACCTAACCTCGGCAAGCAATAGCGCCTTTCAACTGGCTTGTCCGTTGAAAACTTACAGGGGAAGGGCAAGCCGCCGTGGTGGTCTGATTCTCTTGACGACATAAACGCGTCCAGTAGACGGCTTTTCAACAGAGCCAAGAGGAGTAAATTACCCACGGACTGGGAGGTCTATAAGGTGAGAGTCTGGGGATTTATAAACATGAAATAATGATAGTCCAGCGAGATTCATGGCGAAGCTTCTGCGAAAACGTAGAAGGCTGCAATGAATCCGCGAGGCTTAGAAAAATACTCTCTAGGAATCCCGCCCCTCTGGGGTATCTGAGAGATTATGGTGGGGACTGGTCGATGAGTAGCGAGGAGTTCCTAAAGCTTTTACTGGACAGCGGTGTGCCACAGGGGGTGTCCTATCTCCTCTGCTCTGGGTTGTGGCAGTCAACGAGCTTCTTGTGAAGCTGGAAGCCAATGGTTGTCAGGTGGTTACCTATGCAGATGACGGCGCTATCTTAGGCAGAGGCAAATTTCTGGGCACCCTGTGCGGTGTTCTGCAGGGCTACCTTTATACTGCGGCTAGGTGGGCTGAATCAAGTGGATTGGCGGTCAACCCGGGGAAAACGGAATTGGTTCTTTTTCCAAGGAGATATAAGATGCCCGATTTCATAACTCCCTCGATTGGAGGGGTACCGTTGGTACTTTCTGATAGGGTTAAATATTTGGGAATTTTTTTGGACAAGAAACTGTCCTGAAGACTGTAACGAACTTCTCCCGAATGCTGCCGTATACTATTGAATAAGGGTTAGGCGCATGCTTCCGAGACTTATCCGCATACCTTGCTATGCTACGGTCTGGCTCAGGGAAATGGGAGTGGGCTTGTCTCGATTACATACAGCGAAATTCGTACGTAACAAAATCTGTATGCAGGGTATTTAAGACTCGGAACGGAGATAAAACTACAACACAAAAAAAAACCAGCGAAACTCAAGCAGCGAAACAAAAACAATTTTATAACAAAAGCGGAAGCAAAAAGGGTTATTGCAACGAGCGCTGGAGGGATTGGTAAGATGGAATTTTCCCTCCTGGTCTTTACCCACCCAACCTGTTAATGTACCTTGACTTTATGTACATTAACCCAAGAAAAATACTTAAACCAGGTATACTAACCTTGCCCTACATTTTGTCATCAAAATGAAAGAATTATAAATCCATTTTTCAGTTAGACTACAATGATTTCATACATTTATTGAAAAATAGGTAATAACTAACATTATTCGATCAGCTAGATCGTATTTAAGAATGTAACAAAAAATTAATTCATCCTATTCTCATACTTTAGATATTTTTAACAATTCATTCAAAAAGCCAATTAAAACTAAATAAGACTAATAGATATCTAATTAAACGTTATATTATTTTGATATACTAGCTATCTATGGGTTGGTTCTTTATTGTAATAGCTTTACTTATATATACAACTTTTTTTTTCTATTTAATTTCAAACATTTTTAAGTTTACTCGGGAAATCCTATTATTCGCAAACCCATTAATATATGAGCTTTGATTTGAGTTATAAACTCGATTTTTGAGCAAAAGTAAAATAAATATAAGTAACGACTAAAGACACGAATTTGTGCGGAAAAGAAAATATGCAAACGAAACGACTTAAGAAACGAACTCGTCCACGGTAATAACGAAACTAAACTTAAATTTCAAATCGCGGTTCAAAAGATAAAAGACAGAAAGGGGTATTTTCACCTAAACATTACAAAGAAAAATGTTTGCCAAGTCTAACACGTCGACAAATGTTTCTAATAAAAAAGCAATATGTATGGAATTGCCGTATATTTATACTTACTTGATCTCCATCGATGCGAAGGTGAGCTCAGCGACGGTGACGGAAATGTTGTAAGTTCGATGTATGATGTCTAGCAACCATGTCTGCTAGTGCTAAAACTATTTTTGAAATTACACTGGCAACATTTTAGAATGCATATTTTGGCAACACTAGGAATATCGAATGGTTTGAATTATACAAAAATAATGTACCAACACTAAAGAGGGCGAGCCCATTTTCACCAACGGGATCAAACTCCCAAAATTTGTACCGAAAATGCGAGTTTGCGAACTTTTTCGGAATTCCAAACCATGTATCTAAAAAAAATCAAGAAAATTTAAGTCGACGAGATTACTAACTTATCTCCCTGTTTTTTTTATATGAATTTTCTTTTTAAATTCTAATAATTACAAGAAAAAATTTTCACTGAATAATCGTAAGACAATAGGTACAACCCTAACTAATCTACATACGCCATTAAACTTCACTAGATATTTTACATAGAAAAATTTAGTAAAAAAAAACAAGAATTAAAATTATTTAACTCTAAGGCTAAATTTTTAGGAAACCGATATGACGACCGTCTCGAAGTTTGTTGGGATTCTCGGCGTTTGAGTGTTGACGAATGTTGCAGCGAATCCTTCACCCGCGTGATGATTGTTTTTCAAATTTTCTTCTTATTTTTCGATGACTTTTTCTAAATTTAGGTGGGCCTCTTTATACATTTTCAAGGTTTTTAGTGTTTTACGATTTTTTTTTGTAATTTTTTTTTTTGCTTTTGAACAGCATAAATATTTCATATTTAATGCCGATTATATAGTTACATAGTTTTTATTTTTATTTTTTTCTTTGTTTTGCTTAAATTTGTATTTATTAAACGTTTAGAATATACGTATGTATGTAAAGAATTTTTTTTTTTTCGTAATTGTTATATAGTATATATGTATGCATGTTTATAGTATATTGTATATGAATGTATATTGTATTTTTGTAGAATTTCACTATTTTCTTTTTAGTTGCGTAAACTAGTGGTAAAAGCAAAACACGTTGTTTTATTTATAAAATTATAAAGCTCAAGTTTTTTTTTTATTAAATATTATAAAAAAGTAGTGGCGTAATCGTAGTCAGAAATTAAACTATTGATGAAGTTTTTAATAAAATTGTACTTTTATTAATCGGTAGAGGTAATTTTTTTTGGAAAGCCACATTTGTATGAAAGAAAACTTTAATTTTAAAAATCCTATAAGTACGTAGTCACTTCAATATTCTATTCAATAACTATTGCGTGTAGCTGATTATCCGAGTAGCTGATTAAAGCAGAACTTCACAGTAATATTTTGTGCACACACGCGTGTTCGGGTTCAACCATGTGGTTGTCGCCCACCGTGGTGGTCTTGCCGATGTCTATATCACAACTTATTTTGGTAATCTCTGGCCTACGCATTCAAAGACTTTGCTTCTACCGGGAGTTTTCCAGTTTTCCATATCTTCTCTCCTTAGCTATAGGTCAAACGGAATAATCGCCTGATCTTCTCGTTAGATATGGTTTTTTTTCTCTTCTTGATATACATTTGTGCATGAAAAGATACATCAAGCTACATGGCTGTCTCCTGATCGAAATACTCGCAATCAGATCGATCACGTTGTGATAGACGGACGGCATGCCTCCAGTGTTTTAGATGTGCGCACGATCCGAGGACCTAACATCGATTCGGACCATTATCTCGTTGCAGCCAAAATACGCACCCGCCTCAACGCGGCTAAAAACAAGGAACAAAAAACACAAGGAAAGCTAGACATCGAAAAGCTTCAATCACAACAGACTGCCAATGATTTCGCAACTCGACTCTCACACCTGCTCTCTGAGGGCATAACTCATCCTGAAGGAATACAGGAGCAGTGGGAGCATATCTCCAAAGCACTTCGTACCGCCGCCGAGGAAAAAATTGGTTACCGGCGGCCACGAAAAAACAACTGGTATGATGAAGAATGCCGCCTTGCAACCGAAAGAAAAGACGCTGCCTACAGGGCTACGTTAAAAGCGAGCGCGACAAGAGAAGTGTGTGAACGCTATCGTGAGTTGAAAAGGGAAGCGAGACGCCTTTTCAGGAAGAAAAAAGCAGAAGCAGAAAGGCGTGAGTGCGAGGAGCTTGAGCTGCTAGCCACCAGGAATAACGCCCGAAAATTCTACCAAAAAATACGGCGACAGACGGAAGGTTTTAAGACCGGGGCAAACTCCTGTAGGAATGAAAACGGCGACCTTGTAACTGATATCCAGAAAGTGCTTAGATTATGGAGGGAACACCTCTCTGCTCTCCTAAATGGAGGCAGCAATTCACCGCGCAGAGATGAAGAACCCGATCCCGCAATCGATGATGATGAAATATATGTCCCCCCGCCCGATTATGATGAAGTTAGAATAGCAATAACCAGATTGAAAAACAACAAGGCCGTGGGCGCTGATGGATTGCTTGCGGAGCTATTCAAGTTCGGCGGCGAGGAGTTGGTAAGGCGCATGCAGCAGCTTCTTAGCAAAATATGGGCGGACGAAAGCATGCCCGACGGTTGGAATCTAAGTGTTCTTTGCCCAGTCCACAAGAAGGGGGATACTGCCAAATGCACCAACTATCGTGGAATCAGCCTTCTTAATATCGCATATAAGGTCCTTTCAAGTGTATTGTGCGAAAGATTGAAGCCCACCGTGAACCGGCTGATTGGACCTTATCAGTGCGCCTTCAGGCCTGGTAAATCTACCATCGACCAGATTTTCACAATGCGCCAAATCTTGGAAAAAACCCGTGAAAAGAGAATCGACACACATCACCTCTTCGTCGACTTTAAAGCCGCCTTCGACAGCACGAAAAGGAGCTGCCTATATGCCGCTATGTCTGAATTTGGTTTCCCCGCAAAACTTATACGGCTGTGCTAAATGACGTTGAGCAACACCATCAGCTCAGTCAGAATTGGGAAGGACCTCTCCGAGCCGTTCGAAACTAAACGAGGTTTCAGACAGGGTGACCCCCTATCGTGCGATTTCTTTAATTTGATTCTGGAGAAAATTATACTAGCTGCAGAACTTAACCGCACTGGAAGAATTACTGGCATATGCTGATGAGATTGATATCATCGGCCTAAACACCCGCGCTGTTAGTTCTGCTTACTCCAAGCTGGAAAAAGAAGCGGTAAAGATGGGTTTGATGGTGAATGAGGACAAAACGAAGTACCTGCTGTCATCGAGCAAAGAGTCAGCGCATATGCGCCTTGGCAACCACGCTACTGTTGGCAGCCATAATTTCGAAATAGTAAAAGACTTCGTTTATTTGGGAACCAGCATCAACACTAGCAACAACATCAGCACTGAAATCCAGCGAAGAATCAATCTTGCCAATAAATGCTACTTTGGACTAGGTAGGCAATTGAAAAGTAAAGTCCTCTCTCGGCGAACGAAAATCGTACTCTACAAGTCACTTATCGTACCCGTCCTGCTATATGGGGCAGAAGCATGGACCATGACAACAGCAGATGAAGCGGCTTTGGGAGTGTTCGAGAGAAAAGTTCTTCGAAAGATTTATGGACCTCTACGCGTTGGCGATGCCGAGTACCGAAGAAGATTTAATGATGAGCTGTACGAGCTATACGCAGACATCAACATAGTCCAGCGAATTAAAGCGCAGCGGCTGCGCTGGCTAGGCCATGTAATGCGAATGAAAGATGATGCTCCGGCCAAGAAAGTGTTTCTATCGGAATCCGCCTATGGAAGCAGAGGTAGAGGGCGGCCCCCACTCCGTTGGAAGGACCAGGTGGAAAACGATTTAAACTCCCTTGGTGTGACCAATTGGCGCCGGTTGCCGGAGCGAAGGAGCGACTGGCGCGCCTTGTTGGACGGCCATAACCGTTTAGACGGTTAAGCGCCAATTAAGTAAGTAAGTAAGATATTCATTTGTACAGTCTGATCATATATATAACACTTCTATATCAATACCTTCCTATCTTCCCAATGTGCAAATTTTCTGTCAATCATTATTTTCTGAAACTGTGCAAATGTATGTTCTGCGCATGCGCGGACTTTGCTAGTGTTAGTTAATTGTAGTAGCGTGTGTAAAAAAAGTATTAAAGGGGTTCAACGGGTCACTACCCCCTTTACCCAACTTCTGAATACTAATTGTTATAAAATCTCAGTTTAGTCGATTAAACAATGAAAAGGCCAACAAATACAATACAAGGCTTGATGTATTTATTATTTAAGCATGGGCCATACAAAGTAAATTATTTACATAAATAGTAAAGAAAAAAACAAGGCGAAGAATTCATACTTTTGAAATGAAAAAAATTCAAATATACATGTATAAAAATATACTTATACCATATATGTTATACTCCTATATTGCTAATAGAAAATGCTCGCAATTTGTTTTGAATTCGAAATCAAAACAAGACAGCCTATAAAATTTTTGTGATTATAGCAGCATAAGTGTGACAAAAAAAATTAAAATTTAGGTACATTCGATTATTGAATACAAAAAAAAAAACCTTTAAACCATATATATAACACTTCTATATCAATACCTTCCTATCTTCTTAATGGGCAAATTGTCTGCCAATCATTATTTGCTGAAACTGTGCAATTGTATGTTCTGCGCATGCGCGGGCTTTGTTGGTGTTAGTGAATTGTAGTAGCGTGTGTAAAAAAGTATTAAAGGGGCTCAACGGGTCACTATCCCCTTTACCCAACTTCTGCATACTAATTGTTATAAAATCTCAGTTTAGTCGATTAAACAATGAAAAGGCCAACAAATACAATACAAGGCTTGATGAATTTATTATTTAAGCATGCCCCATACAAAGTAAATTATTTACATAAATAGTAAAGAAAAAAACAAGGCGAAGAATTGGTATTCTGCGGAGTTCTTATAAAACAGTAAACATTTTATAATACTAATGGAAAACAAAAGCTTACTTTTTCATTTGGAAAACGAAATAGCCTAATGTACAATATTGATAGAAGCGGCTTGTTGAAATATACATATATTTAAGCCCCTTTTTTACAAAAATTAAACTACAGCCTTGAGATTTTGTCTCCTTCCCTCGTTGTATATCTGTACTGTAATGTTTGACAGGCTGTACAGTTCAGTAGTAGCGATATAGAAGTATTACATATATGAGTCTGATAAGACAATAACTTCTTTGCACATATCGGGAGATGAGAAATAACGTCATGGATCACACCACCTAAATTTACTTAACAAAAAAAAACAGGAATATAGCAACGTAAGTTCGTACTGGTCCAAAAAAGATTATTGAAAATTGCGTCAACCATAAATAAATCATCTAAGTAACTGTCGATCGTTGAATAGCAAACAACCAAAGCTAAAATTTTATATTCCCCCATTTCCTCCTCTTAGGGTTCGAACTTGGTACTTTTTCCTATCGGGTACTTCGCCATTTTGCCCTGGCTTAGCTGGGCCATTTCGCCTTAAATAAGGACGGATATTGTGCTTGGTAATCCGATACGAATTGGGAGTGTTTTAATATGATCGAAATCTACTATACCTAGAATACAGCAAAAAAAAAAAAAGCTACCAGTTTCTTGTAAAAAAAAAAGAAAGAACAAAGATTGGGGACAGATGAAGACTAGTTTGGCATAGCATTCATGCTGGTGGTGCGATAGTTTGTATCAAGTTGGGTTTACTTCATGGTGCGTATGTATGATCTGTGCCTTAAAATCAACCAGTAGTTCTCTGCGCCACTAGTTGAAAGCCACCTTCGTTATGCGCATGTGCGCGTTTCATAAGTATTAGTGCATGCTCACTGATTGCAATCTACATACATATATATGTACCTACAATTGTACATTATCCAGTGTGTGTGTGATTCCTTTCCTAAGCTTTTATGTTACGCTCGCCCGCTCCAAAGCATACAACTCTGTTGCTTCGTTAGAGCATATCGACGCTAAGTATATTTTTATGTTTTGCACTGAGCATTGAAGTCTCGAACTGTCCGAACCAATGTTCGATACAACACAACAAACATGTTGCTCTGCAACACTTCACTATGATTGATGTTGTGATAATGATATCGCCCTGTGATTGATGTTCGCATATTAAGTCGAGAGGCTAATATCATTGGGATGCTCATCATAAGACCCAATGTGGAAGATAGGGCCAGGAAGGACGCGGTTGCCTTGTACTGCTGCAGGGGGGCTATCGGAAAGAGATGGGGACTCTCACCAGGAGTAGTGCAGTGGCTTTATGAGATGGTGGTCAAACCGATTCTACTTTATGGGGTGCTGGTCTGGTGGAAAGCACTGGACACGGGGAGCACCTCCAAAATGTTAGTGTTCGTGCAACGGACGGCGCTGATCGGTATCAGTGGCGCCCTCAGAACAACACCTACCTTGGCACTGAATGTCACGCTGAACATACATCTAGTAGAAATTGCGGGAAAGGCAGCCGCGGCCCGGTCATTGGTCAGGCTTCGTGATATGGGATATGGGCTTTCTGACTTCGGACACTCTAGCCTTCTTACTATGTTCGACTTTATCCCGAACAGGATACTATTGTATGCCGATAACTGCTTCTATAAAACCTTCACCCCAGTCATTCCCCCGAGAGAGGAGTGGGGAAGAGGATTCATCTGGGACAGGGGACGGGGGGAGGGGTTAACTTGTTCACGGATGGGTCGAAGTTGGATGGAAAGATTGGTGAGGGGTCTTTTGTCAAGAGTCAAATGTAAGCCGCAAGTTTAAGTTGGCTGGGCAACTGTCAGGGGATCTCTTAGCCCGCATCTGTACAACTGAACCGGATTAAGATGGCTGTAGGGATCTCAGGATTCCGCTGGCCTGTGGTTTGCTCCTACATGGCTGGGCCTCGGGTCTGCTCAGCAAACGTTGGGCGGACACCACGTCTTGCAGGATAGCAAGATCTTTCTCGCCGAAAGTAGATGGCAGGAGGTCTGCCGAAATAATTTGGTTTCTGACAAGGCACTGTCCCGTGGGTATCCGTGCGGTACGTCTCAATATACTGGAAACTCCATCCTGTTGCAGCTGTATGGAGGATGATGAGGTGGGATCATCAAATGACTTTATGCTTGATTGCCCAGCTTTTGCCAGAACAAGGGGAAAGTACTTCGGTCGGGACTCACTTGGATCTCCCGAGGATTTATCCAAGGTTGAAATCGGTATCATTCGGAACTTTATCGTAGCTACCCAACGATTCTCTAAGTAGCTATATCTACGTCACCGTTATTTTATTTTATTGTATGTGGTATCACAACGGACCTTCATGTTGTCCAGGTGAGCTTCCCCTATCAGGGTAGCTACCACCAAACCAAACCTAACCTATCATGCTAAGCGTGTCTTCCGCCTTCTCCAATCGGGGCATCCAAACCTTGGCTTTTGGTATCGGGGGCATAAGGGCTCTATCCACGACCTTGAGCCTTCTTGTTTTTGAAGGTCTGGAACAACTCTCTGCAGCCATTCGAAGCAAAGTTTTCATGTGTGAACTGCCTTCGACCGCCTTCCAATGTTGTAATTGTTGTTGTAGCAGTGCTTCGCCCCATCCAATAGGTGTGACCGATCACAAATTGTCATCAATATCCTCTAACGGGAGGCCAAGGAAACTTGCTGTTTCAACAGGGGTGGACCATAGTGAGAGGACTGTTAGAGGCATTGGTTCCACATTACAATTGAAGAGATGGTTGGTGTCATGTGGGGACGCATTGCAAGCAGGGCATACATTTTGTGTGTGACTCGCGTTACCCTAGGGAATATGTGTTCCTTCTCCGCAAGTTTAGGGTATTGTTTTTTGAGTACAGGATTCCCCTGGCAATTCCTGACATAGAGGTCCGACGCCTGTTTGTGGAGTTCACTGAGGACCTGCCTGTGTTTTTTGGCTTCACAAGACTGTGTTCGCAGGTGCCGTATTTCCTCGTAATGCTAACGGAAATGACTCCGTAAGCCTCTGTGCGGCGTTGGCTCATCAATCAGATGTCTGTTGGCATGCCCAGGTTTATGGGCATTCAACAGGAACTGTTTGGTTAGCATTTCATTTCTCTAATACTAATACTAATATAATACTCCGCTCTCGCCTCATTATGTAGATGGTGTCCTGGGGAAATAAGAAGACAACCCGTGGCGGTTCTGAGGGCAGTATTTTGGCAGGCCTGTAGCTTCTTCCAGTGAGTAGTCTTTAGGCTTGGCGACCATATCGGGGGCGCGAAGCATGCAATCGGCCGGCCAATTGCTTTGTAATTGGTAATGAGCGTTTCTTTATCTTTTCCCCAAGTACTGCAAGCAAGAGATTTGAGGATTATATTACGGCTCTGGATTTTCGGTACAATTGCGGCTGCATATTCACCAAAATGTAGATCCTGATCGAATGTCAAACCCAAGATTTTGGGGTGTAAGACAATGTGTAGCGTAGTGCCATTGATGTGGATGTTCAAAATAGTCGACATTTGGGACGTCCATGTTGAAAATAAGGTCGCCGATGATTTAGTCGGTGATAATGTCAGGTTTCACGAGGTGAAAAAACTGGAGAGATCAGGGAGGTAGCCGTTTATTTTGTTGCAAAGCTCGACGATCTGTGGGCCTCGGCATGTGGCCATTATTGTGCAGTCATGGGCGTAGGACACGATAGTAACTCCTTCTGGTGGCGAAGGTAGCTTTGATCTGTAAAAACAAAAGTGGGGATAGGACACCACCCTGTGGCACCCTTGTTTAATTCTTCTTGATTTTGATGTTGCGTTTCTAAATTGCACCGATGCCTGCCGGCCACACAGAAAATTTGCGGTCCACCTTTTAAGACGTGGGGGAAGGGTAAACCCGTGTAAGTCTTGCAGTAACATACCATGTTTGACCGTATCAAAAGCTTTTGATAGGTCTATCGCAACGGGTACTGCTCTATGGTGGGGGTTTTGATTTAAACCGTAATTTATCTGGGTGATAATGGCATTTAGCGCGGTGGTTGTGCTAAGAAGTTTTCTAAAGCCCTGCTGATGACAGGCTAGTTGCAAATTTGCTTTGAAATAGGGGAGCAAAATGGCTTCAAGCGTCTTGGCAGATCGCGATAGGAGAGATATCGGGCGATATGACTCTCCTATGTTAGCTGGTTTCCCAGGCTTTAGTAGCGGGACCACCTTGGACATTTTCCATTTTTCGGGGATGACAAAGGTGCACAGAGACAGGTTGAAGACATGTGCTGAATATTTGAAACACTCTTTTCCTAGCGCTCGCGCATTTTTTCGCATCCAACAGCACTTTATCGCCAAAGGCGATGGAAATTTTGTCGCTGTGCTTGGACGGATTCGATAGGGACTTTGCGGTGGACCAAAGCTTAGCCAGACTGGCAGAGAGGTTACAAAGACTTAGATGCCCCTCCCATTTCGCCCGCTTGTGTTCATTCATAAGCAATCTGATGCGTTGGTTTATATCCCATATTTGGGGGTCGCCGGGATCGAGCTGTCTTATAAGGTCACGTTCTCTCGCTAAATTTGCGGCCTCCACCAGAAAATGAAGCCGAATTTCGGGAATTCTTTCGGCGGGAATAAAGCGAGCAGAGGCGGATTCAATGATCTTGCGGAAAGCACGGTCCCCTTGGTGAGCATCAGTCGGGATAGGGAGGGCGGCAAAGCGGCTGTCTGTAAAGGATTTGTATTCATCCCACTTTCCTTTTTTAAAGTTTATACAAATGCGTTTTTTGGTGAGGACCAAGTCGGCGGTACGCTCGAGCGAAATAAGTGCAGGTGGTCCGATGCCAATGTTACCATCGGCTGCCAGTTGACGCAGTTTACGAGTACTGCGCTCACGATTGATATATCTGACGAACTGTGACAGCTTCCTTCCATACGAGTGGGGGAGTCCTCCGTTTAGTATGCAGAACGTCGTTTCCTCCATTTGATCCGAAAACATCTCACAGCTGCTGTCCGCCTGCGAGTTTGAATGCCATAGGTCGTGATGGGCATAGAAATCGACTAAGATAATGCGATTATCGCCAGTAAGTAAGGCGCTAATGTTAGAGCGGTATCCACTGGGGCAGCAGTTAGCAGAAGGGATGTAGATGTTGATGATTTCTAGGTTTGCTTCGCCTGACCGGACAGATAAGCCGTGACGTTCTAGGACATTGTCCCTGCGGCCGATTTCGGGGATCAGATATATGATATTGCACTGAGTCGAGTATGATAAACGCGAAACCGCCCCCATTTTCCGCTCTTGCGATCTTTTCTGTGGACATTATACCCAGAAGAAGTCTGCAGAGCAGATCTTGCTGTGAGTTTAGTCTCTTGAATCGCAGCAATGCGGATGTTGCGCCGCTTCATGAAATCGACTCTCTCCGTGATCTTGCCAGTTAATTCATTACAGTTAACTGCAGAATTCTGATTTGCAGCGGGGGAGACGTCGCCACTCTAGGAGTAAGTGACGGGTGAATACGCCTGGGTTGTGAAAGGCCCTGGGACTGGACGTCCCTGGATAAGTATTGGGGTACCCGGCGTATTTAGGTTTGCGGCCTGGCAACATGGCGCAATGAAGCCCGTCGGGGGGTTTCCGTCGCGGCGACCATAACATCTAGGAAAGTGATACCGTCCAAGGCATGAGCTGCATTGGGCGGATGTCGCAAACATATATATTCTGTGCTGGCAAACGGTGCATACGTGGTAGGGACTAAGAGCCTGTTTCCTTGGCCTACACGATTGCTGCCGGAAAAGAGGGGGGGGGGGGGGGGGGGAGAAGACGTGGCCGGGGGCTGCTGCTCAGCATTGCTACCCACTCTACTTCGGGGATTGTAGGTATGAGTGGGAGCGCGCATATGAGCTGGCGGCGCGAGCAGCAGCGGGTACTTGATGTGGCTTGCTGAGCAGCAAAGCTGCTGGAAAGTAGTGGCGGCGCTAAGGCGCAGACTACGGAACGCCCTTGGGCGTGAACAGCAAGGAGCCACAAAATATTTATAAAAGTTACGAGGACGTCGGATTTTTGGGATCTATCCCAGAGCAACCTGTCCGATGCAACCATACCTTGCACGTGACACACTGACAAGAGTATGACCGTTCTAAAAATAGTATTATCCTTCCAACGCAGCAAAACCATTTCTGAGGACCGGGGTCAGGAGACGGACCCGGACTGGGTTCGATACCTTCCGGGAGTAGGAGGGTATAGTGCAGGCCCGCTGCGAGGAGCTGCTAGGAGGATGACAATTTGTGGGAGGGGCACAACAAATTAAATGGGGTTACACTGAAATGACAGTCCTTGGTCGGGAAAAATCCCTAGTCGCTCCGGTACATAGAACCGAATGCCTTGGGAAGTGTCTTCCCATGTCTCACGGTCCCATGCCAAGCGATCGCTCTCGTCGTTGGTTAGCTGAAACAAGCGCTGCATAATTCTTAATGCTGCCCGATATTTTGAGAGGGTTCTATTAAGCTCCCTATCTCGTTGTTCCCGTTCTAACATTAATTCTTTGTCCGGGCCAGTATGTCGCTGCTTCCCCTCTTCTCATAAAATTTTTGAGTTCATCTTGGTCGTACGAAAACCTTCCCACAAGGCGGTCCCAGCGGTCTAATGTTAAACATGGGGGAAAATCGTCCGCCACAATAGCGCCCCTCTGTGTGGTAAGGCCATCATTGCTTCCCGAGGCGGCCCGGTATCGGGAAGGCTCCGTTCAAATACAGCCTAATATAGCCCTGGTTGCAAATCGTCCAATAGGCATCTTGCGCATAACACCCTGGTTAGGGGGTTGGCAGTTCTTGGTGACCGACATCCCGCCGCCGTCCTATGAAGCGAAACGCCGTAGATGCAGGCCCTTTCACTTCATCATCAGCTAGCTTCTCCGGATCTGACTATTGAACTCTAACTTAAATGGTGAATAAGCAATAGCAACAAAAATGCAACACTGAAAGACCAATTGCAAAGCGAGCAGCGGGGCTTTCATATGGCTGAGTGGATACAGCCATCTTCACTTACACTAGTATAAAGTATGAATGTTGGAGATTTCGAGTTCAATACTCAGCTCCCAGGAATCTAAAGCTTCTTCGGTACTCGTCATCGAAGAACTTTTCTCTCAAACACTTCCAGAGCCGCTTCATCTAATATTGTCATGGTCCATGCTTTTGCACCATAACAGGATGAGTACGATACGTGACTTATAGAGCGCGATTTGCGTTTGTCTTAAGAAGACTTTACTTTTCAATTGCCTACCTAATCCAAAGTAGCATTTATTGGCAACAGTCATCCTTATTTTACTATTTCGAAATTATGGCTGCCAACTTTAGCGTGGTTGCCAAGGCACCAATGCGCTGACTGTTTGCAAGATGACAGCAGCTACTTCATTTTTTCCTCATTCACCATCATTTCCTCAAACCCATCTTTTCCAGCGTACATTCCCAGTTTGGAGTAAGCTGAACTTACAGCGCGGGAGTTCAGGCCGATAAGATCAATGTCGTTAGCTTACGCCATTAATTGCATGCTTTTATAGAATATTGTTCCAGAGCGGTTAAGTTCTGCAGCTAGTATAATTTTCTCCAGCATCAAATTAAAGAAATCGCGCTATAGGGGCTCACCCTGTCTGAAACCTTGTTTAGTACCGAACGGCTCAGAAATGTCCTTCCCAATTCTGACTGAACTAATAATGTTACTCAACAACATTTTGCAAAGCCGTATAAGTTTTGGGGGGAAACCAAATTCAGACATAGCGGCATATACGCAACTCCTTTTCGTGCTGTCGAAGAAGGATTTAAAATCGACGAAGAGATCATGTGGTTCTATTGTTTTTCGCGGGTTTTTACCAAGACTTTGCGCATTGTGAAAGTCTGGTCGATGGTAGATTTATCAGGTCTGAAGCCGCACTGATAAGGTCCAATTAGCCGATTCACGGTGGGATTCGATCTTGCGCACAATACACTTGACAGAACCTTGTATGGGATATTAATAGCGTTTTCTTTTCTGGCTAAAGTGTTACGCTTTTTGTACGCCGCGTAAGGGTTGTTATTCTATTCTAAAAAACCGGCAACACCTTTACGGGGTATTTCGTTCTTTTGTGAAAATTGTTGCCTGCTCGCAACGCAAAAGCGTTACACTTTTACCCTGTATAAAATGGCGGTGTGGCAGTGCAACTCTGTGAAATTTTCAATTCGCTCTTAAGTTCCACATATACTCTGTTAATATAAGTGAATATGGTCAGTTGAAATGTTCTTTGTATGCATTATAAATGTTGAAAATTTTCTGGGGTAGGAGTAACTCTATTAAAGCTTTACCATTTTCTTAGGCAACAATTTATTTCAGAAAAGAAAACGCTATAAGAAGTCTGATTCCGCGATAATTAGCTCAGTGCGCAGTATCCTTTCTTGTAGATTGTGCAAAGAACATTTAGATTCCAATCGTCGGTAATGCACTCATCGGACCATATTTTGCAAAGAACCTGATGCATGCGCCTCACCAACTCTTCGCCACCCCATTTGAATAGCTCTGCAGACAATCCATCAGCGCCCGCGGCCTTGTTGCTTTTTAATCTAGTTATTGCTATTCTGACTTCATCATAATTAGGTAGGGGACATTAATTCCATCATCGTCGATTGCGGGATCGGGTTCATCATCCCTGAGCGGTACATCGCTGTCCACATTTACTTAATTACTCTTTGGACATCGGTTACACGGTCGCCGTTTTCGTTCTTAAAGGAGCTTGCCCACTTACATCCATCCATCTACCACAACGTGGTCGATCTGATTGCATGTATATAGATGGGGTACAGCTATGTAGCTTGATATATATTTTTATGCATAAACCTCGTGCTAAATATGACCATGTTTCGAGCACCGGCAAAGTCAGCCAGCCTTAGTCCCATAGGAGAAGTTTCATTGTGTTGGCTGAACTTTCCGACTGTGGAGCCAAAAACACCTTTGCTCACATAAATAAAACACACTGGCGTTAAAAATAAATCATCTATAAATTAAAATGCGCTTGCGCTGTCATCATGCTAGCAACTGCCGGCAATGCAGTGTAAGTTCTAATCAAATATTCACAATAGTGCCATAGTACAAATAGATTTCTTTGTGTGCTCACAATCGTTTATTTTTAACAAATTATTTTAATAAAATATAGCTAAACAAAAGCACTACGACTAATAATGCCCAAAGCTCGCTAAATAGCACGAATAACCATCTTTACAACAAAAACTTTATTTATAGATTTGGAGTCCAAATAAGAGCAAAAAAGGGGCCTGTACATAAAAACAGCAATTAGAAATAATATATAAGATTAGAATGCTAGCTGGTACTGTACCTATGTACACTTTTGTCAACGTTAATATTGCATTTTTTCGCCATAACTTAGTCGTTTTATGTTCAAAGACGTATTTTTTAGGTAAAAAGTTTAAAAAAAGGGTTAAAACAAAATTACATGAACACATTTTACGGCAATGTTTTTGTCTTTCCCAAACAACGTAAGTGAGGGGTCTCTTCTCACCATCACTGTATAACGGTAACGGCAGAATGTTATGATACTTTTTGATAATTAATAAGTTTATTATCATATTGCAAGTGAATCTTTATATCAGAATAAAAAAAATATTCAAAATTTTCACAGCTAAAGCGTTATTTCAGTGGAGGCTTACGTGTTTAAAAAATATATATCAATCTCTAGGCAAACTTAAAACTTGTTTAACGTTAGACAAGACAGCGTTAAGATCATATAATGGGTCGCCCTACAGAATGTTGCAATCCCTTACCCAAAAAAAAATCATAAATGAGTCTGAAAGAACCTTTCATTTGTTACAAATAAATGGAGCATTAAATGTATGCAGTAAATGTCGACCCGAATTATACAGGAGTAGTATTGAAGAAATTTTTCCCGAAACCTCTCAACCAGCTGACATCACGGAGGAACCGGGAGTTGAAGAACTTCAACAAACAAAGACTGTTGTCACAGAAAAACACAAATCAGAACCTACATTTGAATGCAAGGTCGTAGATAATGTTACGAAATTTAATAAAATCAGCGCTTTGTTAGAAGAAACAGAAATAATTAAAGGCCCTTGAATTCACAATTAAATTTAAAATGCTGTATTTGACGAAGAATCTGAACTTATCAATAGAAAACAATTTACTCTATCGATATCAGGTGCTCACTCGGACAGTTCGTTTTCATTGGACCATTAATAAACTACGAGACAAGTTGAGAGTTTCTCGTCGAATGGTTCTTCATGCTAAGAAATTGCAGAAAGGTCATAGATCTCACAGGCTTCAAATTTTAAGAAAACTAAGGAAAATATAAGAGACGAAGAAGTTGTTGTTACATTAGACTTTGCTAAAAATTATTCGTTTTGCTTACAAAACGCTATCCAGACACATCATTGGAATAACAATGAAGTAACCCTGCATCCATGGCGGCCACCGTGGTGTGATGGTAGCGGGCAAAGCAACATCAAAAATTTTAGAAATAAGGTTTTTCAATTAGAAGAAAATTTTTCTAAGCGGGGTCGCCCCTCGGCAGTGTTTGGCAAGCGCTCCGGGTGTATTTCTGCCATGAAAAGCTCTCAGTGAAAACTCATCTGCCTTGCAGATGCCGTTCGGAGTCGGCATAAAATCATGTAGGTCCCGTCCGGCCAATTTGTAGGGAAAATCAAGAGGAGCACGACGCAAATTGGAAGAGAAGCTCGGCCTTAGATCTCTTCGGAGTTTATCGCGCCTTACATTTTTTTTTTTTTTTATTTAACCCTGCATCCATATGTCATATACATCCGCAAAAACGGTGAAGTAAAATACCACAATTTCGTTCACATCTCAGAAAAACTACCCCATGACACAAGTTCAGTATTTAATATACAACTCATAAACTATTTGAAAACCAATCCGGATAACTAAATAGAAACTATATTAATTGTCGGATGGAGCTGCGTGCCCGCGTGTAGGCGAGTTTGCAGCGAATTATTGGTAACAGAATAAAGACTGCGAAAAATCTTTTTGAATGGGCTCAAGGTTTTTTTTTTTTTTTTTTTTAATATTGATTTGGCTTGCTGCGCAGTAGAGGAAATGCAATGCAAAAATTCCTTAAAGTTAAGCATTTGACCACTCTATACTATTGCTACGGCAACTTATCAGTGGAGTTGTCATAAACAATATTGCGATACAAAAGAAAAAAGATTTGCAAAAGTACGCCCAATGTTCGTACGTTTTTTAAAGTTGAAAAATTTTAAAAGTTTCAAAATTAGAAAATATTTGTATTTTAAATAGATTTCCAACAGTCTTTTTCAGGAACTCCAAAACTATTGGAAAGCTACTCACAGCACTTTTTTTATTTTAAAAGTTTGGAAAACACATGGAACTAAAACAATATTAGGTTGATGTTGCTTAAATTAAGTTACTATTCGCCGGTTTCTGGCTACCATAACGCTAAGCCCCTCAAACATCCAGCCCAAATTCATCCAATGCTCTTAAAGTTTAATCTACACTAAACTGTTAATTTGGATTTTCTAAACTTTTTTAAAGCAAAAAAAAATCCTGAAAAAAGCTTAAAGCTAAATTGTAATTTTTCAAGATAAACGGTTGCATAGGCCAAAAATAAAAAAATTAAAGTGAATATTTTTGTCACCAAATGTGTCGTTAGTATCTCTTATTAGAACAGCCATTTAAAAGGTATATTTGTTTTTGTTGTATTCGAGCCGCACTCTTTAAGAATAGATTCAAAAGTGAGGTTATGGTATTAGTTGGTTTTTGCAGTGTGAGCAAGTTAAAAATAAAGCGCAAGCTTAAGCTATTTAAAAATACATAAAATATCATTGTATTAAAATACGTAAAAATTAATATTGATGTCAAAGGCATTTACTTCATTTTTATATAATTTCAGTGTCTTTAGCTTGTTGTGTTTTTTTTTTTTGTTATTTAAAATTTCACAAGTGCCTTTATTAGTGTTTATTTGCACAAATATTTCAAATTCAATTAAAGTTTTAGTTGGGTTCCTCACCGATCCTCACGTTGGGACTTATATCTTATTATAAATCTAAGTTTTAAGATTCTAAAGAGTTAATATCTGCTGCGAGTTTCTGCCACTAACTATGTTTTGCGACAGTTTTCTGATAGTGTCACCCTGATAAATTATTGTCGTATGTTATATGTGCTCACATGTAACATACGATATTATTTTATCCGGTCGACGATATGCAAATTTAAACGTTTGTGTGTGTTTGTTGTTTTGTTCTTGTTATGTATGCAAGATCTTTTAATATCTAACTTTAATTTCTTTATTTAATCCTATTAAACATTGTATTTGCGATTAAAAATTTTCCTTAAATTTAAAAAGACCATGCGGTGAAATTGGGTGGTTGTGGGTCGGTACGAAGGTATCACCCGCACCAATTTTATGAAAAAATAATTCTCACATATTTTTTAAAGCCGTGATCAAAGTTTCACGTTGATAACTCTACTGGAAGTATTTTTGGCCACCAACTCCATATAAGACCGACCAGTGTGCACTGGTCCGCAGTTATGAACTACCGATTTGAAAACGAAGTCAAGTCGTACATGTTTATACATGTGTTTTGGCTGTTTCAAAGCATTGTATCAAAGCGAGATTTGTGTAAGTATAATGTAGTAAATGACATTCAACTTACATATATTTGGGTTAATGAATAGTAACAGCTAACTGCTAACTGCCTAAATTTGAGATTTTCCATTAGACACAATTTTTGTTACTTGGAATGATTTCCGTGTACAGTGTGAAGGATGGGAAAGTAACAAAAACTCACCAAATTAAAAAATATTCACCAAAAACAATTTACTCATACCTTGAAAAAATATTATAAAACAGCATTTTGACAACTTAATACTTCGCATTGTTTTGGCTGAGCTTGTTAAGAAACGCATCAATGAAATACAATTTATATGTGGTAATTATGAGGTATTTTTTAAGGAATTTTAAGAATATAGTTTCTACTAAAGTAAATTTAATTTAATAAAATTTGTTTCTTGTGTTATTTACTATACATTTTTTTTGGACATATACATATTCGCTCATATTATATACCAAATATCCGTTTTTATGTTTTTGTGTATGTGTTTTCTTTTTTGCATATTTTGATGGATTTGTTTATATTCTAAAGTCGAAATTAAAAATTAACCTTTTTCCCTTTGTTTAGTTCAATTCTAGTAGTACCTGGGCGACCGAGCTTTGCTCGGCAATCTTCGAGTATGCCGCATAACATACAATGATGACATAGATCATTAATCAAAATCTACTTTTTTATATGTACATATATTATATATTTTTACCTATCAATATTTGATTTCCTTAAAAATAGATTTCAAAAACATATAAAACACTAATCGCAAAATGAACTGGAATGAAAAATTTGAAATGGGTAATTCCAGCCTATAGTATAAGGGATTGTTCTGACAATTAGTGAAATCGAGAACTAAGTTATTTAGGTCGAGTATCTTCATGCGCCGAATTATTAATTTCAAACATTTTTTTAGTTATACACTATGAAAATCTCACAATTTTATTACATTCCAAAAACTTGTAAATTTCACGAATGACAACTATCAGTTTTGACAACTATCAGTTAGTTTAATTAAATGTCAACATACTTCCCTAAGCGACATGTGTTGCTAAGCAGTTAAAAGGTTAGATGTCGTTTTCAAATTGAACATATGCCCCTAGTGTTCAACGGTAGCAAATTACCATGGTGAGATACCTTTTTGCTATGTTGAGAAATCTTTCTAATTGTAATCTGTGAGAAATTGTAATTATTCATTTCATATTTGCCAAAAATATGCATTTAAATATATTTTGCTAGAATTTGTCACGGTGCCTTGATATTGCATTTCAATTTTATTAGCGTGTGTGAAATTAAGAAAATTAAGTCGAATCAGGTGTAAGATTTTTTTACGAAGATTTTTAACTTTAATTATCTCCTTTAAAGCTTTAATAGAATATGAGTATGTAGAGTACTATTTCGTCTAACTACCCAACCCTAAATGGCAACCCTACTCAAAAATATCCCTATTGTAATGCGGAGTGAAATACCTTTCGTTTAATACCCATATCGGCATATCTCATGCAATTTTTTTTAATTTCGAATAGGTGGCAATCCTAAATGGCAACCCTACTCAAAAATGTTCCTATTGAAATGCGGAGTGAAATACCTTTCGTTTGATACACATATCGGCATATCTCATGCAATTTTTGTTTAATTCGAATAGGTGGCAATCCTAAATGGCAACCCTGCTCAAAAATGTCCCTATTGTAATGCTGAGTGAAATACCTTTCGTTTGATATCGGCATATCTCATCCAATTTTTTTTTCGAATAGGTGGCAACCCTACTCAAAAATGTCCCTATTATAATGCGGAGTGAAATACCTTTCGTTTGATACACATATCGGCATATCTCATGCAATTTTTGTTTAATTCGAATAGGTGGCAATCCTAAATGGCAACCCTACTCAAAAATGTCCCTATTGAAATGCGGAGTGAAATACCTTTCGTTTAATACCCATATCGGCATATCTCATGCAATTTATTTTTCGAATAGGTGGCAACCCTAAATGGCAGAGTGAAATACCTTTAGTTTGATACCCATATCGGCGTATATCATGAAATTTTTTTAATTTCGAATAGGTGGCAACCTTGTGAAACATTCTGAGTGGCAACACCTGGGTAGAAGGTCTTAGAAGGTGATACATTATCTATGTGCCAAGTTTCATTTAAATCGGTTGAACTCGTTCCCGAGATCGTTTGGCTATACAAACATACAAATATACAAATATACAAGAATTGCTCGTTTAAAGTTATAAGACAAGATATTGTATCTTTTAAATTTTACTAATCTTCGTAGTTTTTATGAAAGTCTTATCCTTTTTTTTACTTGATTAATATTTTCATGTTTGTGTTGTGTTCCTTTTGTAAAAGAACATTATCGCCTTGTTCAATCAGTAACAGCCGTTGTTGTTGTTGTTGTAGCAGTGCTTCGCCCCATCCAATAGGTGCGACCGATCACAAATTGTCATCAATGTCCTCTAACGACAGTCCAAGGAAACTTGCTGTTTCAACAGGGTTTGACCATATTGAGAGGGGTGTTAAAGGTGTTGGTTCCAAAATAGAGTTAAAGAGATGGTTGGTGTAATGTGGGGACACATTACAAGCAGGACATATGTTTTGTATGTCGGGGTTGATTCTGGATAGGTAAGAGTTTAACCTGTTACAGTATCCAGATCGAAGTTGAGGTAGAGTATTCGCGTTTCCCTAGAGTGAGTGCGTTCCTCCTCTGCTAGTTTTGGGTATTGTTCTTTGAGTACAGGATTCACCGCGCAATTCCTGGCATAGAGACGCCTGTTTGTGGAGTTCACTGAGGACCTGCTTGTGTTTTTTAGCTTCATACGGCTGTGTTCTCAGGTGCCGTATTTAAGGTGCCGTGCTTAAGGAGAAGACTGCTTAAGCCTCTTGGTGGTGTAGACTCATCAATCAGACGTCTGCTTGGATGTCCAGGTTTCTGTGTATTCAACAGGAACTGTTTTGTTAGAATTTCATTTATCTGCGTAATGGGGAGTATTCTCGCCTCATTCTATAGATGGTGTTCTGGGGACATAAGAAGACAACCCCTGACGGTCCTGAGGGCGGTATTTTGGCAGGCTGTAGCTTCTTCCAGTGAGTAGTCTTTAGGCTTGTCGACTATATCGGGGACGCGTGGTATGCAATCGGCTGGCCAATTGCTTTGTAAGTGGTAATCAGCGTTTCTTTGTCTTTACTCCAAGTGCTGCCAGCAAGAGATTTGAGAATTTTGTTGCGGCTCTGGATTTGCGGTACAATTGTGGCTGCATGCTCTTCAAAATGTAGATCCTGATCGAACGTCACACCCAAGATTTTGGGGTGTAAGACAGTCGGTAGCGTAGTGCCATTGACGTGAATGCTGAATATGGTCGACATTTGCGACGTCCATGTTGTAAATAAGGTCGCCGATGATTTAGTCGGTGATAATGTCAGGTTTCACTAGGCTAAAAAACTGGAGAGATCAGGAAGGTAGCCGTTTATTTTGTTGCAAAACTCAACGATCTTTGGACCTGGGCTTGTGGCCATTTGTTAGCGTTAAAATGCGGGTTGTAAGTTTTACTTACGCGAGAATTATAGCCGATTATAAAGAACACTTCCACTTGTTTTTTCTTTGTTTAATTATAAGGAAGATAAACGGAAGCAGCCATTGACAGCTGACAGTCAGTGCTGCCAATGCCACTAAATGACGTTTGATATGATTGATCGATAATTATTGATTACATATAAGCCAATTAGACGCAAACATGCCGGCCGCCTTGAACGACCGTTCAAAATTAGAAAAAGGTACAAAAGTGAAAAAGTTTCTGTTTTTGTTGGTAACAGTGATAGCTTCGCAATAGGTCTTAGCAGCTCTCCTTCGGATGTTCGTAGGTTGACAATTTGTACGCGATCATCTGAGCCGGTATAGCTGTCGATAACTCGACCAAGTTTCCATTTAGTGAGCGGAGCGTTGTTGTCGTGTATAACTACGACATCATCTCGTTGTAGCGTTTGCGTTGGACGAACCCACTTCGATCGTTGCTGAAGATTCGCGAGATATTCGTCTCGCCATCGCTTCCAGAAGTGCTGCCTTATTGCTGTGATTGCTTGCCAACGCTGATGAAGATTGCCCTTGAAAGGTTCTGTGTCAAGCTCCGGTAACCCCTTTATTGGTTCGCCGATCATAAAGTGGACAGGTGTTAGCACTTCGAAGTCTTGTATGTCAGAAGGTATCCAGCAGAGTGGACGAGAATTGACGCATGCTTCCACCTCGGTTAGGACTGTTGAAAACTCTTCGTAAGATAGCAATGCGGAGTATAGTACGCGTTTTAAATGATGCTTTATGCGCTTAATTCCAGCCTCCCAATAGCCGCCCATGTGTGGAGCGCTTGGAGGATTAAAATGCCAATTGACTTGGGTGTTGCCGAAGTAAGATGCAAACTTGTCGTCGTTAACGCACCTTTCAAATGCGGCAAGTAGCTCTCCGGTTTGTGAAACGTTTGAATGTGGCGACAAAGCTTGCAGACGTGAGGTCTCCGGCCAATTCTAGGTGCATGGCGCCTGTGCTCACACATATAAATGAGCATATGTACGCCTTTGTTGATTTCGCGTCTCTACCATGAGTAAATTTTACGTTATATGAGCCGGCAAAATCGATCGCACTTTGAAGGAAGCATCGCGTACTCGTGACGCGACTAGGTGGTAGATCGGACATCTGCTGCTGTAGCGGTTTGCGGTTCCAGCGTTTGCATCGTACGCAATGGCGGTATGTAACCGAACTAAATTGCGAATGCCAGGGATCCAAAATTTACGTTGTATAGCAGCTTGCATCATTTGCGGGCCAGCGTGCAACATACCGATCGGTGAATTTTTAGGCAAAATAATCGGATTTTTATATCGTTCGTGCACGATGCGTTCTTAATTCGACCTCCTACTCGTAAAATGCCTGCGTCATCTAAAATCGGCTGATGACGAACGAGGCTACTTCGTATCGGTATTGGCTTTCCTGACCTGCAATTAGAAATTTCTTGTTGGAAAACGTTAGCTTGGGAATACCTTCCCAAAGATAATTCGGCTTTGCGGATTTCAGAGCATGTTAACGTTCCGGATAGCCGTTAGGGTGCATTCGACTTCTGAGCAGATGTGCGGGCGTTGTTTATGAAGCGAAATATATGTGCGGTCATTCGTTTGAGTTTGTTGTAAGAGTAAAATTTCGTTAGTAAATCCCAATCTTCGTGCGTTTGCGTTACATGAGAACTAGCTTTGATTGATTTTAGTTCCAACTTCGTAGTATGTTTCGTTATGTATTGCGTTCAAAAATGATCGGTTTCGGATAACCAGTGTGGCCCCTGCCACCATAAGCGGTGATCGAGGAGCTGTGGAGATGTGAGACTCCGAGCAGCGCAATCTGCGGGGTTATGCTCTGAGATGACGTATCTCCAATGGGATGACGGCAAGACTTGTACTTCGGCTACACGATTTGCAATGAACGTTGCCCAACGATTTGGATTTGATTGCAGCCATGCCAACGTTATCGTTGAGTCTGACCCCGCGTACAGCTTTTCAAGTTTGTGACCAAAACTTTGATGAATTAGGCGGACGAGTTTAGCGTCTAGATGAGCTGCGCAGAGTTCTAGACGAGGTAACGAAGTTGTTTTTAGCGGAGCTACTTTAGTTTTCGCAGCAATGAGCATGACGTTTATCTCGTCGTCCGATGACTGAGTGCGGCAGTAAATAGCGGATGCATAGGCAGCTCTGATGCGTCAGTGAAAACATAGAACTCTGCGTCAGCGTTTGGACTAGTACCAAGCCAGCGATGTAGCTTGAGCGATGAAAGCATGGCCAGCTCTTTTCTATGCGTTAACCAAACTGTAGCTATCTCAAGCGGAAATAAGTCATCCCAATCGATATAAAAACGCCAAATTGTTTGCAACCAAATTTTTGAGCGAGAGGTATCGGAGAGAAATGCGTTTTGTTAATCGCACTAGAGTGGCTCTATATTGAGGGCTATCGCAAGAGAGTCGGTATCCGTGTGCCAAATACATCCTAGAGTTCGGATATCGCTTCCATCAGCCAAGAGATGAGACACCTGCGTAGACGCATGCGGCATCTGTTGTCTCAATGGCTCGCAATTTGTTGCCCACTTCCGGAGCTCGAATCCACACTGAGATAAGACGTGTGAGATGTTACGTTGAAGCGCTGTCAGTTCTTGGAAAGAATCGGAGCCGGAGAGCAAGTCATCCGTGTAACGATATTTGCGATATTTTGTTATAACGCGCCAGCTTGTTGTGCCGCGCGATGCAACGATTTGACAGCGAGATGAGAAGTGGATGCGATGAATGCTCACGCCATACACACGTTGTAGACCTGTCGATACATTTTCTCGATGTCCGCAAATATATCATAGCGATGGGAGCGGAAGCGGACTAAAATCGGGAAGAGATCTTGTTGGAGCTGAGGACCAACCATTAGGCCGTCGTTTAACGAATGCCCTGACGACGTCTTCATTGGCGCGTTGAATACGACCCTAAGCTTAGTAGCGGCACTTGTTTCTTTTACCACTGCTTGATGTGGCATATAGTAAGTGGTTTGCGTTATTGGAGTAGCTAGCTCCATATGACCCAAGTCAGGAAGCTCCTTCATAAATTTACAGTACTCTTCGTGAAGGTCTTTGTTGGCGGCGAACCTGCTTTCCATTCGCAACAATGCCCGAACGGTTGCGTTACGCGACTCACCAATCAACACCTCAAGTTTTAGCGGTAAACGTACAATAAATCGACCGCCAGTTTCGCGCTGTGTCGTATCGTCGAATAACTTATCACAAAAAACTGTAAAACTTTCTAGGTGGTAGCTCTTCCAGCTCCCAAAACTTAGCGAGGAGGTCAGTTAGTTGTGTATTACAATAATGCGTTGAGATATCTCGGGGTTTTATTTGTGAGGGAGTCGCGTTGCCAGACAGCACCCACCCAAACATGGTGTTCTGTGCCATCCGAGTGCCATTTGCACCCTTTTTTAGGCCGTCGAGTAAAAACTTGATACTTTCGTCCATCCCAATCAATACATCTATCGTACCAGGTTTGAAATAGTTAGGGTCAGCAAGCGGTAAGCCACTGACATGCGGCCACCTGATTCGGACAAGGCGTTTGTTGGTAGGTCGTTAGTAATTTTAGATAAAATAAGCGTACTCACGTGAAATGTAGAGTTTAGTGACTTTGGCGCTATGGATAACTTGACCACGCCCTTTGTGCGACCTCCTTGTACGGATCCAATATCCGTGATGCAAGCTGGTGACGTATTTCGTGGTAAACGAAGTCGTTGAACGCAGGGCTCCGTGATGAACGAAGCATATGAGCCGTTGTCGAACAGTGCCCTAGCTGGCTGCCAGCGGCCGGAGTTATCTTGCAATAAAATGTCAGCAGTAGCTAGTAATACTACGCGTTCAGCATCGGCGTAGTGCGATATTACGTTGTTTTGGGCGGCATTTTGCATAGCAAGAGTTGCCTCGTTTGTATTGAGACTAGCATGAAGAAGCGTGTGTTGGCGGCGTTGGCATATGCGGCACGATGACGAGCTGCGGCAGTTAGCGAAAACATGTCCTTTTCTAAGGCAGTTTAGACATGCACCATCTAATTTGATTGTGGATAGCTTTGCTCTAGCGTCGAGTTGGTTAGATTTTTCGCAAGTGTAGATTCGATGCTCACCTTTGCAGTATGTACACGATGTGGTTTTAGCGGTTTTTGATGATGGATGATTTTTTGGTACTAATTGGTTGCATGCTGTATGCAAAACGTTCTTGGCAGTTGTACGTGCGTTTGCGGCAGTGGGCGCCATCGATGGCACATCATCGGCAACAAGCGATAATTCTCACTGTTTTCGCGTTTCATAGGCTAATTTCGAAAGAGTCAAATAGACAAGCCAGTCGTCCCAAAATTCAACCGAGCCTTTGAGGGCACGTAGCGCACCAACGGGCTGCAATGTTAAATTTAAAACGTGTTTAATTGCTTTTGCGTAGTCTTTCGATGCCTTTTCAATCGATGATAATGCTTTTATATGGTTGTCCACTATGATACGCATAACTTTATAGCGTACTGTCAGCATATCCCAAGCTTCACTGTAGTTGCTCTCACTTACATCAACACTACTAACTAATTCCAATGCTTCACCATTTAAACAATTGCGCAAGTATTGCAACTTCTGTCCTTCCGACAAACTTGCATTGGAATTCACTAGTGAACACAATGCGTCATGAAAAGTGATCCATTTTGTTGGATCGCCACTAAAGGATGGTAACTGCAGCTTCAGTAGCGGCATGCGCGCAGGTGCAGTCGGAGTTACTGTAGGAGTTGAATGCTTTTGTGGCGCAAGAATGCGCTTAAAATTTGATTTAGCGATCAAATACCACCCCTCACTTTGAATTCACGCCTGCTCTTCTACTGCTGTATTTTCGTCGCCACACGACACCTCCACTTCTTCTTGTGCTTTGCAGAAACGTTCCCACTGCTCCCCCTAGCAATTGCAAATATGTGTTTGCAGCCTCTGCATCGACTGCAAGCGAATCGGCTTTGCTCGATTGCAAATGCCGCTTAAATGCATTTAAAGCAGAATCGCGAACTTCCAACGAAGACATTTTTTATTTGCGGGTTTATATGAAATGTTGTATTTTGCGGAAATATTACGCGATCCGTGTCGATGGACCAAAATGTTAGCGTTAAAATGCGGGTTGCGGGTTGTAAGTTTTGCTTACGCGAGGATTATAGCCGATTATAAAGACCACTTCCACTTGTTTTTTCTTTCTTTAATTATAAGGAAGATAAACGGAAGTAGCCATTGACAGCTGACAGTCAGTGCTGCCAATGCCACTAAATGACGTTTGATATGATTGATCGATAATGATTGATTACAAATAGAGATGCCAATTAGGCGCAAACACCATTATTATGCATTCATCGGCGTAGGAAACGATAGTGACCCCTTCTGGTGGCGAGGGTACCTCTCATATGTAGAAGTTAAACAAAAGTGGGGAGAGGACACCACCCTGTGGCACCCATTATTGAATTCTTCTTGGTTTAGATGTTGCGTTCCTCATTTTAAGACTTGGGGGAAGGGTAGACCCTTCCAGATCTTGCAGTAACGTGCCATGATTCACCGTATCAAAAGCTTTTGACAGGTCTAACGGAACGAGTACTTTCCTATGGTGGAGTGCTGATTTAAACCATGCTGATGATAGGCTGGTTGCAAATTTGCATTAAATTACGGGAGCAGAATGCCTTCAAGAGTCTTTTCTACTGGGGATAGGAGAGATATCGCGCGATAAGGATCTCCTATGTTAGCTGGTTTCCCAGGCTTTAGTAGCGGGAACACCTTGGCAAATTTCCAACTATCGAGCATGGCAATGGTGGAAAGGGACAGGTTGAAGACAAGTGCTAAATATTTTAAACTTTTAAGCATGTCTATGCCGTCTGGGCCCACTGCTTTAGATGGTTTAGCATGACCGATGGCAGCCTCAACCTATTTGGCGGTGATGGTAATTGGGGACATGCTTAATTTATGTTTATGTGCGCGTCTGTTGGCTCGCCGTCTAACTTTGTCAACCGTAGAATGCATTATATATTGTCGGCAAAAAGCGCTCGCGCATTTTTTCGCATCCGACAGCGCTTTATCGGCAATGGAAATTTTGTCGCTGTGTTTAAACGGATTCAATAGGGACCTTACGGTGGACCAAAGCTAACTCACACCGGCAGAGAGGTTACAATCCCTTAAGTGTTCCTCCCATTTTTCCCGCTTGTGTTTATCCACAAGCAATTTGATGCGTTGGTTTATATCCCTTATTTGGGGGTCGCCGGGAAATGAGGCCGGATTTCGGGAATTCTTCCGGCGGGAACACAACGAGTCGAGGCGGATTCAATGACCATGCCGAAAGCACGTTCCCCATGGCGAGCATCAGTCGGGATAGAGAGGGCAGAAAAACGACTGTCTGTAAAGTATTTGTACTCAACCCGCATTCCTTTTTTAAAGTCTATGGAAGTGCGGTTTGCGGTGGCGATGAAGTCGTCGTTTCGCTCAAGTTAAATAAGTATTGGTAGGTGGTCAGATGTCAATGTTAGCATCGGCTGCCAGTTGACGCAGTTTCCGAGTCCTGCGCTCACGATTGGTATATCTGGCGAACTGTGACAGATTCCTACCATACGAGTGGGGGCGTCTCCGTTTATTGTGCAGAACGTTGTTTCTTTTATTTAATCCGCCAATATCTCACCCCTGCTGTCCGCCTTCAGGCCATAGATCGTGATGTGCATTGAAATCGTCTAAGATAAAGCGATTATCGCCAGTGATTAGTGCTCTGATATTAGGGCGGTATCCACTGGAGCAACAGGTGGCAGGAGGTATGCAGATGTTGATGATTTCTAGAATTACATCGCCAGACCGGACAGATAAGCCGGACATTCTAAGACACTATTCCTGCGGCCGATGTCGGGACCAAATATATTATATTGTACTGAGTGGTGTATGATAAAAGTGAGACCGCCTCCATTTCCACTCTCGCGAACTTTTCTGTGGAAATTATACCCAGAACAGGTCTGCAGAGCAGATCTTGCTGTGCGTTTAGTTTCTTGAATCACAGCGATGCTGATGCTCTGCATTGCTACTCACTCTACTACGGAGATTGTAGTTATGAGTGGGAGCGGCCTTATGAGCTGGCGGCGCCGTAGGGCGCGAGCAGCAGCGGGTACTTTTTGTGGCTTGCTGAGCAGCAGAGCTGCTGGAAGGTACTGGGGGCGCTAAGGCGCAGACTACGGGACGCCCTTGGGCGGGAACCGCAAGGATCCACAAACGATTTATAAAAGTTACGAGGACGTCGGGTTTTGAAATCTATCCCAGAGCAACCTGTCCGATGCAACCATCCTTTGCACGTGACACACTGACAAGAGTATGACCGTCCTAAAAATATTTTTTTCCGGCATATGCAGCAAAACCATTTCTCAGGACCGGGGTCAGGAGACGGACCCGGATTGGGTTCGATACCTTCGCGTAGCAGGAGAGACTGCGCCATAGTCCCACTGCAAGGATCTGCTGGGAGGATGACAATTTATGGGAGGGACGCAACAAATTAAATGGGGTTACTCTGAAATGACAGCCCTTGATCGGGGAAAATCCCGAGTCGCTCCGGTACATAGAACCGGATACCTTGTGAAGCGAGGTGACAGCCGTGCCGTTTCATTATGCTTTAGCAGAATTTTCGACATTGTATATTGAACGATTTTCACCAGGCAAATTTGCCATTTTACCAAATACAAACTCAAAAAATTGCTGTCGAAACCCGTGTTTGTTGAAGTATTGAGTAGAAACGTGAAACATATCAATACACATCCCAATCTGAATATTTTCGTTTACATATGCTCGTAGGTATTCATTAAAAACTCAATGGTTACGTTCAATTGGACCAACAGTTTCATGATGGTATGCAGTAGAAAAAATATGTTCTACCCTTAAAATGCTTGCTAATTCAGTATACAATATATTTTTGAACTCAATTCCTAAATCTGATTTAATGGCATTCATTGCGCCGTATCTTCAAATAAAACTTTAAAAAATTGTTGATATAATTTTTTGTTTACTGATTTAACCGGTACAGTGACTGTTACCATATTTAGTCATATCACAAACCATAGCAACTGCGAACTTGCCACCCAGTTTGGACTCAGGAAGAGGTTCCTTGTAATAGTTGACTAGTCCATGTAATGGTTAACTGGGTGTTGGTATCAAAAATTGTTTCCTTTATTTTTGTCCTAGCATTGTTAACAAGGCACTTAGTACAACTTTTTATAAATTTGGCTACAACACAAGGCATATTCTTTCAATAAAATTGTGTTCATAGTTTTGCATAAGGTTTTTTAATACTGCATTGTCCACCTGAAATTGGATTGTATTGGTAAACGGTCTCTCCTGAATCTGTACAAACATTTTATAATGTACTTAAATTTTATTTCCGTGATCTTCTAAATTTTTTATAGTAAAATGTTTGAAAAAAATATTGTCATAAGGCCATTCTATTTGCTGAATTTTTGCGTTTGCAAACCTCGAAAGTAACTCCCCTAGTCCAGTTTTATATGCGCAAAAATTCTTAAGCTTGTTGCTTTCCCATTTTTGTCATAAGCAGATCTTATACGGAGTACCTTTTTTCCGCGTTTTTTTAGTTTTTGTCAATTTCCCTAGATAAGTTTTCGTCGATTTGTCGTTTTGTCTTTGACCCTGTCTGTACTGCCAATATTTGCTTGTTCGATTCTTTAATTAAGTCGATTGGAATGCGAGATAGTACATCAGCGCAAACATCTGATGTGCTCTTAATTTATACAAAAGTGAAATTACGATCTGCTACTTCAGTTCGAAAGTTTTGAAGATGGTTCTTTCATATTTAACAGGTATACCAGGGGTCTATGCTCTAATTTTACAATAAAATGTGTACCATATACATGGCCGAAATCGCTTTATCGCGAAGTAAATGGCTAAGAGTTCCAATTCTATTATTGGTTATTTCTTGTTGTTGTAGCAGTGCTTCGCCCCATTCAATAGGTGCGACCGATCACAAATTGTCATCAATATCCTTTAACATGAGTCCAGGAAACTTGCTGTTTCAACAGGGGTGGACCATAATGAGAGGGGTGTTTGAGGCGTTGGTTCCACATTCCAATTGAAGATATGGTTGGTGTCATTTGGGGACGCATTGCAAGCAGGGCATACATTTTGTATTTCGGAGTTGATTCTGGATAGGTAAGAATTTAATCTGTTACAGTATCCAGATCAAAGTTGAGCTAGAGTGGCTCGCGTTTCCCTTGAGAGAGTGCGTTCCTCTTCTGCGAGTTCTGGGTATTTTTCTTTAAGAACTGGATTCGCCGGGCAATTCCTGACATAGAGGTCCAACGCCTGTTTTTTATAGTATCACTGAGGACCTGCTTGTGCTTTTTTGCTTCATACGGCTGTGTTCTGAGGTGTCGTATTTCCTCATAATGCTTACGGAGATGGCCCCTTAAGCCCCTGGGAGGTGAAGCCTCATCAGTCAGATGTCTGTTGGGATGCCCAAATTTCTGGGTATTCAATAGAAACTGTTTGTTCAGCATTTCATTTCTCTCCCTAATGGGGAGTACTCTTGCCTTGTGTTGGTGGCGTTCTGGGGACATAAGAAGACACCCTTAGCGGCTATCAGGGCAATATTTTGGCCGGCCTGTATTTTCTTCCAGTGAGTAAACTTTAGACGTGGCGACCATATCGGGGACGCGTGGCATGCAATCGGCTGGCCAATTGCTTTGTAACTGGTAATCAGCGTTTCTTTGTCTTTATCCCAAGTGCTGCCGGCAAGAGATTTAAGGATTTTATTACGGCTCTGGATTTTAGGAACAATTGCATTTGCCTGCTCTCCAAAACGTTGATCCTGATCGAACTTCATACCCAAGATTTTTGTAAGACGGTCGGTAGCGTAATTTCATCGACTTGGGTGTTCAATATGGTCGACGCTTGGCGCGTCCATGTTGTAATTAAGGTCACCGATGATTTGGATGGTGACAATGTCAGGTTTCGCGAGGCGAAAAAACTGGAGAGATCAGGAAGATAGCTGTTTATTTTATTACAAAGCTCATTGATGTGTGACTCCTTCTGGTGGTGAAGATAGCTTCGATATGTAGAAGTTAAACAGAAGTGGGGATAGGACACCACCCTGTGATACCCCTTGTTTAAGTCTTCTGGGTTTAGATCTTATGTTCCTGAATTGCACCGATGCTTGCCGACCAGACAGATAATTTGCAGTCCACCTTTTGAGACTTGGAGGAAGGGAGGAGCCTACCAGGTATTGCAGTAACCTGACGTGTTTGAACGTATCAAAAGCTTATGACAGATGTAACGCAACGATTACTGTCCTATGGTGGGGTTTTGATTTAATCCGCAATTTATTTGCGTGTTAATGGCGTTTAGCGCGTTGGTAGTGCTATGTAGGTTTTGAAAGCCATGTTGATGATTGGCAAGATGCAAATTTGCAGTGAAATAGGGAAGCAGAATATCTTCATGTGTCTTGGCTACTGGCGATAGAAGAGATATCGGACGATAAGAATCTCCTATGTTGGGAAGGTGAAAGTTGGACAGTGACAGGGTGAAGACATGCGCTAAATAATTAAGCCCATCTGTGCCTAGTTTTTCAAGCATCGGCATGGCTATGCCGTCTGGGTCTACTGCTTTAGATGGTTTTGCATGAACGTTGGCATCTTCAACCTCTTTGACGATGATGGTAATTGGGGACACGCTGTGTTTATGCTTGTGTGCGCGTCTGTTGGCCTGCCGTCTGCCTTGTCAACCGTATAATGCATTAAGGGCCAATTAAACTTCCATAACCCTAACGCCGTAGTCGTAACCATACCCATATCCATAACCATCTCAATGTGATAGATTAATGGTGCCTTAACCTAAAAATCGTGAAAATTTCATAAAAATGACGAAAACGCAAAAAATTACAAAACATATTCCAACAAAAAATAAGTCTCTTAGTCATACCGCATCCAAAACAATGAATAAAATCTACAAAAATTATTAGATTGACCACCTCAAATATTTTTAGGTTATGGATATGGCGAGAAACCAAAAACCAATTGGTTGTATATGGTATGGTTATGGCGTTAGCGTTATGGTATGGTCCCATTAATCGATTACATTGATTTCCATAAGCTAGGTTCGATCAGCTGTTTTATCTGGTTATGGTTTTATGACTTATAATCACCACTAATTGGCCATTTTCATATTTGCCGCCAGAAAGGCATGCGCATTTTTTCGCATCCGACAGCTCTTTATCGCGATAGATATTCCACTGGCAGAGAGGTTACAATTCTTTAAGTGATCCTCGAATTTATTTACATTATTTATTTATTTACTCATCTTGAAATTGTTACATTCCTTATAGACTAATGACATATATGGAGACTTATGCACTAATTTAACATTTCAGAGTAAGAGAAATCCAAAACTGAAGAATTTGGGAGCAAGTTAAACTCTTTAAAAGCTCTGGAAAGAGGAGCAATTGCAGCATAATTAGTTCTTACCAATCCCACAAAAAAATACGCATTATTTCTTAAGAATATATGTGTAATAGCAAAGAAAATACGTTCTAAAAGTTAGGGGCAATCAACAGCCCCACGTATTAAATTAAAAGCAAATATTATAGAGAGAAAAGTTCTTCTGCAGTTCAGAGTCTTAAGATTGATAAGCAAAGGAAGGAAACGGAAGATCAAAATGAAGGGGACGTAGAGCGTACTTAATAAATACTTTTTGAATTCTTTCAAGACGATAAATATGACAAGCATCAAACGCTCGCCAAATAAATACTGCATATTCCAATCTCGAACGTACGAAAGTAGTATATAGTGATTTTAAAGTATATGGGTCAGTGGAACCAGAACTGAATCGTCGAACAAAAGCCAACATCAAATAAGCCTTAGCTATTGTGTAAAGTTTAAATGACTATGAAAAGAAAACTTGGAATCAAAGGCCACCCTAAGATCAGTGACCTCGGAAACAGTGCTTAGTTGCGCGCCCGCAATGTGGTAGGAAGTAGGAATGAGTAAACGGGATTTATAATATGGTACATGATAGCATTTTTTAATATTTAACGCAAGTTTATTATTTTTACACCAAGTAACTACATTATCTAGGTCCTTCTGAAGTTTAATTGAATCGGAGGGGCAAATAATCTTGTTGAAAACTTCATATCATCTGCATATAGCAGGAATTGCGAAGATTCAAAACAGCTAGCAATATCATTTATGAAAATCGCAAAAAGAATAGGGCCCAGTATGCTTCCCTGAGGAGCGCCTGAAGAAGTTATGAAGGGATATGAGTGAACACTATCAACTACCACGGTACAAGTACGGTTGGAGAGATATGATTTAATCCATTTCAAAAAAACAGAATGAAAACCAAAACAATGTAATTTCGATAGTAGAATACGATGATTAACTTTATCGAAGGCTTTCGAAAGGTCGGTATATACGGTATCTACTTGGGCTCGATTAGTAAAAGCGTCGATGCAGTATTCTGAAAACACTGCCAAGTTAGACATGGTTGATCTTCCCGACATGAAATTATGCTGATCTACAGAGATTAGACGATTTATTGAGAAAATATTTTTTTCTTTTACAACACATTCGAAAATTTTTGAGACAATAGATAATTTAGAGATCGGTCTTTTATTAGCAATATTGTTTTTATTGCCAGTTTTGAAAATGCGAGTGATAACGTAAATTTCCATGCACCAATGAACTCCCCTTGCGCAATGGATTTTTAGAAAGCAGTCCTAAAGGGTAGGCGATAGTAGAACTGTTTTTGAAAAGGAGAGACGACAAGCCATCAACATCAATCTGTGATGACAATTTTACTTGCGGAATCCCACTTTCAACATTGCCTAAATTGAGCTCGAGACCACCAAAGTTTAACGTAGAATCATCAGGAAGAAGCCAAATATTATTCACGCCCGAGTCTGGGTCAAAATTTGAACTAAAAAAAAACAGCGAAAAGATTCGCAGCATCTGATGAAGAGTCTGCTTGTTTATCATTGAAGAACACAACGGAGGGAATACTTGAACAGGATTTTATAAACTTAACATAGCGCCAGAAAGCTTTGGGATTCAATTTTATATCTGCCTCAAAGTTACGCACATATTTCTTCTTCAAATCCTTGCTCAATGAGTTGCAAATATTTAGGTTTTTTCATTATTAAAATCTGTTTAGATGATTTACATAGTAAATCTAAATTTAAAAAAATGTGTCATCAAAAGTAATTTCTTATTAAGTTGCATTTGGGTTGTTCTTTGCAGAAGTAAGAAAATATCTGCGACTTAAAAAAACTCAAATTCTGCCAAGAGCTCAGCCCTACCAACATGGCGCGGAGCGAATTAATCATAAAAACGAGAAGTAAAATTTCAGAAATTGGGAGAAAAGGAATCAGCGATACCCCGACAAAAAATATTACGTTTGACATCTCGTCGGTTTTTAGCGAGCATTTCGCTGCTTTTTCCAACCTTACGTCTCTTATATATTTATCCTCTTTGGTTCGACATCAAAGCGTACAGATTTCGCCTGCAGCGTCTAATACACGTCTATGACGAGTATCCTCGCGTGCGCCTTGCCTATATCTTATAAGATAATAAGACTCGATTTAATCGATCGATCGAATCGATTTAATTTCGCTATCTCTATCAACAGCTTCAACGCCACTGTAGTGATAACTCAGCTGTCAAAAAATGCACTAAAACAAATGTGATTTTGATTTGCGATTTCGTGTAACATTTGGCTGTGCAGTCAATTAATTTTTAATGTGAATTTTTAGTTATTGTTAATATTTTGTGTGTGTTCACTGGAAACCATTTGATTGTGCAAATATACTGCAAATACTTTTCTTTATGAAAAGACAAGTTTGATTTTTTTAAATTTTTTATAAAACTTGTTCCTTAAATTCTTAAGTTTTTTCAACTCCTTAGTAAACCAAGGAATTTTATAAGCCCTTTTTTTGGCTCCCGGGATGTTGTCACTACAGATAGTGCTTAAATTATACTTAAATATATCAAAACAACCTGAGAATTCAACCCTAGTAAATAGCATATCCCAGTCAATAGAATCAATTGCCGTATTGACAACATCGACACCGTAATTTTTAAAGCAAAAGTTTGAAAAAGAGTCCTCACAACAAGTATTAAACTCATAAAACTCCAAATGAAGAACAAGCCGTACATGATGCAGACCAGGAGTAGACAAAGGGTCGAGGCACTCCTGGATAGAAAAATTTATATCGTTTAAAAAGATAAGGTCCAAAATTCTGTGAAACGTATTATAAAAACTGTTGACTTGACTAAAGTCACATCTAGAAAAACCGTCAATCAAGTATGTTTCAGCAAAAGTATTAATAGATTTTGGGTAGAGCCCAAGGCCACCGTTTATATTAGACCATTCTAATTTGCAAAGGTTGAAATCTCCGATTACGCAAACGTTTCCGTGATCAGATGCTGAGGCTACAATATTATCAACATGATATTTGTAAAGTAAATCCCCACTAGTTGGCGGTATGTAGGAAGCACAAGTTAATAGTTTGGAAGATCCATGTACTGTAATGCACAGCAGGTCCAAGAGAGTATCTTCATTAGGTAGTGACATCAATGTTGAACGATATTCTTGCTGAACAGCAATTAAGACGCCCCTCTCTCTTGAAAGACCAGTATTAGAAAGGTCACGATCTTTACGAAAAACACGGTATAATTTCTCATCAAAAAACTCACTATCCAGGAAATTGTCATTTAACCGCATTCAACAAGAACAAAGATGTCGAAACCCATGTGGGAACACATAGTATGAAGATCGTAAGACTACGTCCTGAGGCCTGATACATTTTGATAATACATTTTGAGATCCTTAGGAGGAATAATATACGTCTCAGGACTAACTACGGCTTTAGACGAGGTGTCCCGTCCTTGCGAAAAGACCGGAACGGCCGAATTTGGACATTTGTAGGCCAGATACTAGCATTAACTACTTTATTATAGAAGTGCGGTACGCCAGGTTTAAAGTTAACTTTAATTAGTTATTTTAAGCTTGTATCTTTTTTGACAAGTGCATAACACACAACAAATTGTTTTTCAATTTCAGCGTACTTTGAAATATACGCTACAATTTCTTAATTAGTCACATTTGGAGAGAATGGTGATAGATGCAGCCCACTTGTATTCATCCACAAGTAATCAGATGCGTTGGTTTATATCCCTTATTTGAGGGGTCGCCATGGCCGTGCTGTCTTATAAAGTCACGTTCTCTCGCTAGAGTTACGGCCTCCGCTGGAAAATGTGGCCGGATATCTGGAATTATTCCGACGGGAATAAAACGAGCCTAAGCGGATTCAATGACCTTGCGGAAAGCACGCTCCCCTTGATGAGCACCAGTCAGGATAGGGAGAGCAGCAAAACGGTTGTCAGTATAAGTTTTGTAATCTTCCCACTTTCCTTTTTTAAAATTGATGAATGCGCGTTTTTCAGTGGTGATGAAGTCGGCAGTTCGCTCGAGCGAAAGGAGTATGGGTAGGTGGTCGGTGCCAATGTTACCATCGGCTGCCAGTTGACGCAGTTTACTACTCCTGCGTTCACGATTGATAAATCTGGTTAACTGTGACAGCATCCTACCATACGAGTTGGGGCGTCTCCGTTTATAGTGCAGAACGCCGTTTCTTTTATTTGGTCCGCCAAAATCAGACTCCTGCAGTCCGCCTTTAGGGTAGAATGCCATAGATCGTGGTGGGCATTGAAATCGCCTAAGATAATGCGAATAGCGCCAGTGAGTAGTACTCTGATATTAGGGCGGTATCCATTGGGTCAACAGGTGGCAGGACGGATGTAGATGAAACGGTTGTCAGTATAAGTTTTGTAATCTTCCCACTTTCCTTTTTTAAAATTGATGAATGCGCGTTTTTCAGTGGTGATGAAGTCGGCAGTTCGCTCGAGCGAAAGGAGTATGGGTAGGTGGTCGGTGCCAATGTTACCATCGGCTGCCAGTTGACGCAGTTTACTACTCCTGCGTTCACGATTGATAAATCTGGTTAACTGTGACAGCATCCTACCATACGAGTTGGGGCGTCTCCGTTTATAGTGCAGAACGCCGTTTCTTTTATTTGGTCCGCCAAAATCAGACTCCTGCAGTCCGCCTTTAGGGTAGAATGCCATAGATCGTGGTGGGCATTGAAATCGCCTAAGATAATGCGAATAGCGCCAGTGAGTAGTACTCTGATATTAGGGCGGTATCCATTGGGTCAACAGGTGGCAGGAGGGATGTAGATGTTAATAATTTCTAGGTTTACATCGCCTGACAGGACAGATAAGCCGTAACGTTCTAGAACACTGTCCCTGCGGGCGATGTCGGGATCAAATATATTGTATTGCACTGAGTGGTGTATGATAAACGCGAGACCTCCTCCATATCCGCTCCCGCAGAGCAGGTCTGCAAAGCAGATCTTGCCGTGGGTTTGGTTTGTTGGATTGCAGCAATTTGGATGTTATGCTATCTCCGTGATCTTCCCAGTTAACCCATTACAGTTTAACTACAGTATCCTGAAGTGCAACGGGGAGGACGTCGTCTCTCTGAGGATAAATGACGGGTGACTACGCCAGAGCTTAGGGAGGACGCAGGTGTTGTTGTGGCCCTGGGACTGGACGTCCCTGTGTAAGCATTGGAGTACCCAGTGCAGTTTAGTTTGTGGCCTGGCAGTATGGTGCGATGAAACCCGTCGGGATGTTGGAGACCAGAACATCGAGGAAAGTGGTACCGTCCAAGGCAGAAGATGCATGTCGCAAACATATATATTCTGTGTTGGCAAACGGTGCAAAAGGTGGCAGGGACTAACAGTCTGCTTCCCTGACCTACTCGAACACCAGTGAAATGTCAAAACATTGTATATACATATGTGCATATGTTTTGTCAACCAAGGGTTGGGGTTCATTTTACAATTTTATGAGTGATAATCCGAGTTTAATATGAGTGTTACGTAGAATGGTTATAAGTATTCTAAGTAATTCATGAGTAGTTCAAATATAATATAAAATATAAAATATGTAATAAAGTACATATTTGGACGTATAATAATTCGTTAATTCAAATAAGCTTAAATTCCATAGAAAGATGTAAGAATACATATTGAAGCATATAAGTAATTCACGTCTTTTTATAAATTCAATGTTCTTAAGACTATTTTAGATAAAATAAAGGAGTTGGTGGTTGACGCCTGCGCCAGTCGCTCCAACATCGTCCCGCCCTAGGAACGTTCAGCGGCTAGAGCCTCTTGCAGCTCTTGAAGAATTCTTAACGCGTCTCGTGCGAGGAGGTCTGACACCTTTCCCCTGAAGTTGGCAGTCTGCAGCCCTTGAGCGGTGCACCGAACGGTGCGTCGAGCGGCAGTAGATGCTGGCTGTTGTGCGTCGATAGCTGGACGAGACCGAAAGATAGCTGGGTGAGAACGGGGTCGCACGGTGGGGGCAGAGTGTGCTTGAGGTGGGACTGCTTGGCGACCAGGCCGGGATGCCTGGGTATGACATGGGGGTGCCGGAATTGATACGGCGAATCTTCCAGGCTGGGGTCCCGCCGATGGAGTAGACTGTGATGCCGTGCTCCGCAAATCCGACACCGATCGCACGAGCTACACTCGCTGGTGGGGTTTGATAATGCGAAGCAATTCAGGCAAAACTTATGTTCCCGCGCAAGTACCCATCTTTGGGGTGGCTTAATTTTTTTTAAATATAGCACAATTTCGGAGGGCGTGCTGACGTGTGCAAACCCGGCATCGTCTATAGTCCACTAGCAGTGTCGAGGTTCGGAACTCGCCGGCGTGGCTCGGACCGACGATCTCCGATCTCACTGACCTTCGGGATGCCGGTTTAGCGCCATTCATAGCGATCTGGAAGTACAGTTGTAAATGCATTTTAGGTGAGAGAAATGTTAATATAGGGAGTTTCAGTTGGCATTATGTCTACGAACTTTGCGGGGTACTGTTGCGGCGGGAATGCGGTATGAGTGGAAGAGGTGGTTCAGTGGTAGCTTAGTGGGCTTGCCGTGCTTGCCCTATTTGTGTTTCGCTTTAAGGGAGGAAACATAATTTACGAGTGGGCGTTTGAGGTTGCCGGTTTGAGTGCGAACGTCGACAACGCGTATGTGGCCGTCTGGCCCGGGATATATTTTTCAATGCGTCCTAGACGCCACACTGTCGGGGGGAGTGAGTCGTCGTGAATACAAACGCATTCGCCGACTTTGGGTTCAGTTTGTGGATTTTTCCACTTTTGCCGTTTCTGCAGATCCTTTATATAATCTTCTTTCCATCTTTTACTGAATTGGTGATGGATGCTTTTTACCCTTTCCCAATGATGCATAAGGGACAAATCTGCATGATCTACTTCCGGGATGGCCAGGAGAGGGCAGCCTCTGAGGAAGTGGCCGGGGGCAAGAGCAGTGAAGTCGGAGGGGTCTTGAGATAGAGGTGAAATCGGTCGAGGGTTTAATACGGCTTCTATTCTTACCAAGAGGATGGTAAGTTCTTCAAATGTGAAGGTGTGAGTTCCTGCAGTCCTTTTAAAATGGAATTTGAAGCTTTTTACTGCGGTCTCCCACAGACCACCCATATGGAGAGCACCGAGGGGAATAAACTGCCAATTAATACCTTGAGGGGAGTATTTTTGGATGACCTTGTGGGAGGAAACTTTGAGAAATGCAACGAATTCCTTTTCGGTTGCTCTTTTAGCTCCTATAAATGTTTTGCTATTATCGCTCATCATTTTCGTTGGGTACCCGCGACGTCCGACGAAGCAGCGAACGCCGCGAGAAAAGCGTTAGTTGTTAGATCGGAGCACAACTCAAGGTGGACAGATTTTGTAGAGAAACATAAAAGAACGGCTACATAACCTTCTAGTAGGGTGTGAGACCTTAGCATAGAGGCTTTACTTGAAAAGACCCCGAAAAGTCAACAGCGGTGATAGTAAAAGGCGGAGCATAAGTGCACCGTTCCGGGGGTAACGCTGCCATAATTTGCGAGCGCATCTGCTTCTTATGGAGGGTACAGATTTTGCATTGGAGGATACATTTCTTTATAAGGGGTTTGAGCCATGGGATATAGACTTCCAGCCGTAGGCATTGTTGCAAGAAACGCGTACGAACAGGGCAAGAGATTTTACGTAGGAACTTTGCACAAAGCAATATGGCGAAGCAATTTAATTCAAAGCTTTCGAAAACATTTCTCAGGGCTAGGTTTCGAGAAAAACTGGGTTCGTCATACTATGTTTTGGAAGACTTAGGCGGGAACTTCTTAGGTACATATCATGCGAAGGATATGCAGCCATGTTAATTTACCGCCTTTTACAGCTCCCGCGCAAAATATAAGCTCCATATTGTTTACCCGTAACCTTATTTGTGAGCGCGGCTTCGTTTTTGAAAACTTTTTCTGATAGAAATATTCATAGGTGTGTCCTAAATCAGAAAAAAATCCAAACCCTATATTACCAACTACTTTAACTACGGTGAAAATTTTATTTAAAATCCTAAGAAAAATATACAGATATATCTAAATGGGATTTATTGAAAAGTTTCTACCTTGGGTTTTTTAATAAAGGTTTATAAAATAAAAGAAAAAAAATATATATATATGCATTCAACTATAATTGTCTGTCTATACTATTACGAAGTATACATATGTATATACATACGAATGCATATACATAAGTAGATTTGCAAGTTAAAGCTACAAAAAGAAGTTAAGTGAAGAGAAAGAGAGAGAAAAAAATATTATATAGACATTTACAAAACTTAGTGGTAAAATGAACCAAAATTTAATTTAACTTTAAATAAAAGCTCTCCATTAACTTACATAAAATAACTTTTTGTGAATAAGACAAAAAAAAAAAAACAAAAAGGTTTAAAAAGTAGAAAATTTGAGAATTCAAATAATTAAATTTTAGATGGGTTTAAGGTAACCTTGAAGGGTTAAAAACCAACCATGAAGTAGGGGTATTTTCATTTCCTCATTGCAACAAGCATTTACATCAGAGTTGGCCACACAAATACTAAAACAATTGCATAAGTGTGTGTAAAAATTGAGTGACAACTCCCCACAGTGTGCTAAAATAAAATGTGGACTGTGAAGTTCGAAATTAAAAAGGACTCTAGTTATTTGATTTCAAGCTAATCCTAACAATATTTACTTATATTCATATAACTAAGAACGCGGAGATCGAGCTAGCCAGATAAAACTTTTTTATAAAAGAAGGTATGGTGTTTCTTCAATGCAAAATTTACTTTAAAAAATCACTTTTTAATTAAGAAAGAACTATAAAACAAAGTAAATGTAAAGATAGAAATATATATTTTCAAAACATAAAGTTACTCAATAAATAAAAATGTATAAAAATTAATAAAACTAAGTAGAACGTATGAAAAGTTAGTTATATTAAATTGTCAATATTTATTAATAATTAATAAATTATTAATATTTAAAATGTCAAAATTAATATGTATATTCAAAGGAACTTAATAATACTAACTAAAACGTATTAAAAGTCACTTTAACCTTGCAGCATATTGTTTTTATTATGTGCCCAAAAAGTAGCATGGACTTTTCCTTTTGCATTCACTGTTGATTTTAGTGAGTGACAAGCGAAAGCAAACGATGGTGATCGCATATCGTTAGTGTCTGTGTGTAAATACGAACGCAAATTGCACAATGTGCAACTTTTGGCCAACTCTAATTTACATACAAAAAAACTTCTAATAAGAATTCGGATAGAAAGTAAAAACTTTGTGAGCGAAGAGAGAGTTTACCTTTTGTTTTAGCTTACAACGGACCTCAGCGTGGGTGAAGAAGGAAAGAAACAAAAAGAAAGAAGGCAATGTATGTTTGTACATTATAATGAGCGTGGTTGCGTTACTCTCCTTCTTTTCTATAACTATTGACACTTTTTCTTGAGGCATTTATTTTTATTCCAATTAGAACCTTATGAGGAGAGCTATCTATCTCTCAATTAATTTGAGTACGAAGTTTTCTTTAATCGATGCACAAATGAATCCATGTGTATGTAATAATGATTGTTAATAAATCAGCTTAGATTGTATTAAGGCGGGTAGAAAATTTAGTTTTAAAACTATTAACAACAATGTAAATTAGGAATGAATGCACAGCATAATGCGTATGTATGTAACTTAATTCATAAATGTTCACAATGTTAATTTAAAATATTTGAAATATTGTTCAGCGATTTGACTAAATTAAAGCAGGATTTATATACGTACATATAAAGAAAGTTGAATAAATATGTAATTGAATTGTAATATTTTAAAATGAATCGGTGCTAGTTTTTTATTTAAAGAGGATGTGAGGTAATCTAGGTCTTCGTTCCAGTATGGTTGGGCTTAGGATTTAAATTCAAAAATATATCTCTCATGGTTGGGTAGGAGGAGAGAAGGGGGCGGCTTTATTGCTTCACCGGTTCGATCGGCTGCATCTCCGGTTTATTCCTTTCCGTTTGTCTGTCATATCTTTATGGCTTTTCGGGTTAAAGTGTAATACACCTATATTGTTAGTAAAATATGCTCGCAATGAGTTTCAGGTCGAAATCAAAAAAAAAAACACAAAATTTGTGGGATTGTAGCAGCCATATCTTAATATTCATTCATTCATTCATTCATTTATTGAACATTTTCCTTATATCTATGAATGTACATTTTAAATTAATATAAAAAGCAAACAATTTAATCTTATATGGGATATATATACATGTAGATATAGGAAAAGTTAAGACATTTTTATGCTAAGTTTAGCATAGTGACAAATGTCATTTCTATAGAATATAAAAATACAGTGGGGTGGACTGTTAAATAAAGAGATTAAAATATAGATAACATTATTATAATAAGGGTACGAAATATTTATTTAAGTTACAACAAAACCCGTGGGTAAATGAAGGGAAAAGCAATTACCAGAAAAAATTATGGACTATTTAGCTATTAAAAACGATTTATGTAGCTGGCAGGAGCAAAATTTCGATTTCATTGTGTGAAAGGCCTAAGAGGAAGGACTTAACACTTTCTGTAAATTTTCGAAGATTCCGTAGAGCACGAATTTCGGCAGGGAGTAAGTTGAAGAGTTTTCGTGAAACAATTGTGAAAAACTTGCTTGAATGTGTGGTTCTGGTCAACGACTGTAGTTTGCGAGTTTTTCCGCAGGTTATATGCTTCCGACCTCATACTTTGTAGGTAACCCCATCTAATGAAAACAATTTTTAAAACTTTAAAATAATACAGGTCCTTTACTAGAAGAATCTCTAGACTTCTAAATATCTCTCTCGATGAATGCAACCGATTAACATTAGATATTTTTCGAATAAACTCAGAAAATAAAACCCTCAAACTCTCAATGGGGGTAAAAGTCGCGGAAGGCATCGAATATACCCGGTAAGCAGACGCAGCGGTTCCAGAAACATCGGATCGACGAGCAGTTCTATCAGCCAAAAACAGAAACACGTGTGCCCGAGCAATTTACTCAGGCTCTGGAAGTTAATATGAAAGGTAAGTAGCGTAAAGTTTATTGTAGAGTGATGAAAACCTGCCTCATTCAGGTGAAATTTTTAAAGGAAAACTTAAATCTTAACCAAAAAGCTAGAAATCTAAAACATAGCATATACCTGCTGTACTAGTGCCTTAAATCTATTTTAAATGACACGATAAAACTAGTTCAAAAATTTTTCTTAAAATCCATTTTCAATTTCATCATAGAAATTACCTAAAAATAGCCTAAAAACTAGTTTAAATTTAATTATAAAAGCTGCGTTAAAAATACTCTCAAATCGTTCAAAAACTCTTCTAGAAATTAAAAAAAAAAAAAAAAAATTTACGTACACCTAGCTCACCTTAAAATTATAATGCGGGTATACATAAGAACAAACACAACTAAACCAAAACTATTACAGAAAATACTATGTTAATATATTTTCATAAAAATTCCAAACCCTATATTACCAACTACTTTAACTACGGTAAAAATTTTATTTAAAATCCTAAGAAAAATATACAGATATATCTAAATGGGATTTATTGAAAAGTTTCTACCTTGGGTTTTTTAATAAAGGTTTATAAAATAAAAGAAAAAAAAAATATATATATATGCATTCAACTATAATTGTCTGTCTATACTATTACGAAGTATACATATGTATATACATATGAATGCATATATGTACATAAGTAGATTTGCAAGTTAAAGCTACAAAAAGAAGTTGAGTGAAGAGAAAGAGAGAGAAAAAAAAAATATTATATAGACATTTACAAAACTTAGTGGTAAAATGAACCAAAATTTAATTTAACTTTAAATAAAAGCTCTCAATTAACTTACATAAAATAACTTTTTGTGAATAAGACAAAAAAAAAAACAAAAAGGTTTAAAAAGTAGAAAATTTGCGAATTCAAATAATTAAATTTTAGATGGGTTTAAGGTAACCTTGAAGGGTTAAAAACCAACCATGAAGTAGGGGTATTTTCATTTCCTCATTGCAACAAGCATTTACATCAGAGTTGGCCACACAAATACTAAAACAATTGCATAAGTGTGTGTAAAAATTGAGTGACAACTCCCCACAGTGTGCTAAAATAAAATGTGGACTGTGAAGTTCGAAATTAAAAAGGACTCTAGTTATTTGATTTCAAGCTAATCCTAACAATATTTACTTATATTCATATAACTAAGAACGCGGAGATCGAGCTAGCCAGATAAAACTTTTTTATAAAAGAAGGTATGGTGTTTCTTCAATACAAAATTTACTTAAAAAAATCACTTTTTAATTAAGAAAGAACTATAAAACAAAGTAAATGTAAAGATAGAAATATATATTTTCAAAACATAAAGTTATTCAATAAATAAAAATGTATAAAAATTAATAAAACTAAGTAGAACGTATGAAAAGTTAATTATATTAAATTGTCAATATTTATTAATAATTAATGTCAAAATTAATATGTATGTTCAAAGGAACTTAATAATACTAACTAAAACGTATTAAAAGTCACTTTAACCTTGCAGCATATTGTTTTTATTATGTGCCCAAAAAGTAGCATGGACTTTTCCTTTTGCATTCACTGTTGATTTTAGTGAGTGACAAGCGAAAGCAAACGATGGTGATCGCACATCGTTAGTGTCTGTGTGAAAATACGAACTCAAATTGCACAATGTGCAACTTTTGGCCGGCTCTAATTTACATACAAAAAAACTTCTAATAAGAATTCGGATAGAAAGTAAAAACTTTGTGAGCGAAGAGAGAGTTTACCTATTGTTTTAGCTTACAATGGGGCTCAACGGGCGCCTGCTGACAACGTTGGAGATCATGGTAAGTTTTCTTTGATGGCATTTTCTCTTATTTCTATTGATAATTTTTTATATGTGTGTAAGAGTAGAATTGCGTGGGTGAAGAAGGAAAGTAACAAAAAGAAAAAAAGGCAATGTATGTTTGTACATTATAATGAGAGTGGTTGCGTTACTCTCCTTCTTTTCTATAACTATTGATACTTTTTCATGACTTTGGTCGTTACCACTAGTTTTGTTTTCTCTCTTGAGGCATTTATTTTTATTCCAATTAGAACCTTATGAGGAGAGCTATCTATCTCTCAATTAATTTGAGTACGAAGTTTCCTTGAATCGATGCACAAATGACTCCATATGTATGTAATAATGATTGTTAATAAATCAGCTGAGATTGTATTAAGGCGGGTCGAAAATTTATTTTTAAAACTATTAACAACAATGTAAATTAGGAATGAATGCACAGCATAATGCGTATGTATGTAACTTAATTCATAAATGTTCACAATATTAATTTAAAATATTTGAAATATTGTTCAGCGATTTGACTAAATTAAAGCAGGATTTATATACGTACATATAAAGAAAGTTGAATAAATATGTAATTGAATTGTAATATTTTAAAATGAATCGGTGCTAGTTTTTTATTTAAAGAGGATGTGAGGTAATCTAGGTCTTCGTTCAGGTATGGTTGGGCTTAGGGATTAAATTCAAAACAATATCTCTCATGGTTGGGTAGGAGGAGAGAAGGGGAGCGGCTTTATTGCTTCCCCGGTTCGATCGGCTGCATCTCCGGTTTATTCCTTTCCGTTTGTCTGTCATATCTTTAAGGCTTTTCGGGGTTAAAGTGTAATACACCTATATTGTTAGTAAAATATGCTCGCAATGAGTTTCAGCTCGAAATCAAAAAAAACAAAATTTGTGGGATTTTAGCAGCCATATCTTAATATTCATTCATTCATTCATTCATTTATTGAACATTTTCCTTATATCTATGAATGTACATTTTAAATTAATATAAAAAGCAATCAATTTAATCTTATATGGGATATATATACATGTAGATATAGGAAAAGTTACGAGATTTTTATGCTAAGTTTAGCATAGTGACAAATGTCATTTCTATAAAATATAAAAATACAGTGGGGTGGACTGTTAAATAAAGAGATTAAAATATAGATAATATTATTATAATAAGGGTACGAAATATTTATTTAAGTTACAACAAAACCCGTGGGTAAATGAAGGGAAAAGCAATTACCAGAAAAAATTATGGACTATTTAGCTATTAAAAACGATTTATGTAGCTGGCAGGAACAAAATTTCGATTTCATTGTGTGAAAGGCCTAAGAGGAAGGACTTAACACTTTCTGTAAATTGTCGAAGATTCCGTAGAGCACGAATTTCGGCAGGGAGTAAGTTGAAGTGTTTTCGTGAAACAATTGTGAAAAACTTGCTTGCATGTGTGGTTCTGGTCAACGACTGTAGTTTGTGAGTTTTTCCGCAGGTTATATGCTTCCGACCTCATACTTTGTAGCTAACCCCATCTATTGAAAAAAATTTTTAAAACTTTAAAATAATACAGGTCCTTTACTAGAAGAATCTCTAGACTTCTAGATATCTCTCTCGATGAATGCAACCGATTAACATTAGATATTTTTCGAATAGCATGTTTTTGCAATACTAATATAGGCTGGATTTTGTTAAGGGTGGCGCCACCCCAACAGCTGATTCCATATTGTAATTTAGAATGAAAAAGCGCATAATAAACTATTTTAAGAATGAAATTAGAACAGGAAGTCCTAAGGTGATAAAAACAACGTAAAGGGGATTGAAGATGTTTTTTTTAAACGGGATATATGGTGGCCCCAGCTCATATTATGATCAACAGTTACACCCAGATATTGGAATTCATCAACATAGTCTATTGCGCAGCAGTCCTTATTACAAGCCACAAGCGAGTCGTAGGTACCGGATTGAAAATCTTGGCACCCACTCTCATGAAGAGCACAACGCTCACAAATCGCAGAATGAACAACAATACTTACATCTGGAGGTTTTCTTGTATTTAAACTGAAACTTATGAGTTTGGTATTATTGTTTACACTAGTTTATGTTTAGCAAACCAAGTTCTCAGAAGATGCACATCATGATTTATACTACTTATCAAATCAAGGGTATTAGAAGAACCATAGGCCATCGCAAGATCATCTGCGAATGCAGCGACTTTCCCCAAGAAGGGCATGTCAAAAATTGAATTGAGATAAATTAAAAATAGGATGGTACCAAGCACGGAGCCTTGCGGAACTCCGACTTTGATTGGATTAGATTTCCCGAACTTTACGCAAACTCTGACGCGTTGTACCCTTCCAGAAAGATATGATTGAAACCACATATGTATGAATCCTCGAAAACCGGCATCATATAATTTATTAAGCAAAATAGCATGATCCACAGTGTCAAAAAGCTTTGTTATATCTACAAAAAGACCAGTGCAATTATTTTTATGGTCCATGGAATAAATGAGCAGAATTCTAGGAGTGCATCCTCAGTAGAGCGGTTTGCTCTAAAACCAAACTGGCATGGGCTAAAAAAGCTTCTGTTTTCCAGAAATTTCATAATTCGATTTTTGAGAGCTTTTTCAAAAACCTTGGATATCGAGGATAGAAGTGAAATAGGCCTATAGCTATTTTTTTCTTCCCTGTTACCCTTTTTAAACAAGGGGATAATAATTGCACATTTCAAGGCATCGGGGAAGATTCCTGAAAAAACACTTGTATTGAATAGATGCTTTAGAATGTCCAGCAAATTAAGAGCTACGCTTTTAAGAAGTTTTATTTGAAATATCATCGTATCCACTAGAACTAGAGTTACTCAGACTTTTTATTATAGAAAGGAGCTCAGAGCCTGTAACGGGTTCAAATATAAAACTGCACCTAGAACTAGCTGTGTCGCCACCGGACATGACACAGTTGCAGGAGGAAATATTACATTGACCAACAGATACAAAAAAATCATTAAAATATCAGCAACAACAGAGGGGTCGTCAATCATATTGCCACATTTACTCAAAGCAATAGTCCGTTCACCACCAATGCTATTTCTGTTGATAATGCTATTTACAACTTCCCATTCCTTTTTAGTGTTGCCACGGCAGTTAAGTAGTCTACTCCAGAAATAAGTATCTCGTTGCGATTTTATATCTTTATTTAATTTTTTACATAACTTTTTGTAACGAGATCTAAGCTCAAGATTTCTTGGATGCTTTCTACACTTGACACATAATTTATTTTTCAATTTGATCTTTTTTAAAATGTCAGAATGCATCCAAGGCTTATGTTTGATTTTAGATTTTCGTCGAACACAAGTGAAACTAGCGAATTCCATGTGACCGTGCAATATGTTTGGAAATAAAGAGTATGCTTTTGCAATATCCCTTTCCGAGTAGGCAACAGCCCAATCCTCATGAAGCAAATTTTCATTTAGAATGGAAAAGTTTATATTATTCGTTTTTGTATTATTCGTTAAATCTTTCTTTTTCATATGAAACTCAATTTTATCACCAGTCATAGTGTGATCTGTTATACCTAGTTCGAAATTAATGCCGGTGCACGCGCACATGCTACTGAATCGACCGAAGATATGATCCAGGCAAGTGCCAGAACAATTCCTTGTCGGCCCATTCAAGTACGATGAAAATCCGTGACTGGCCAATAGTGCTAGGTTGCTTTAAGATACCGCATTCATCTGCATTAAATCTATGTTCCAATCACCCAATATAACTGCATCCCTCTCTTTTACACTATTTAAAAATTCTGAGAACTCTTCCAAAAAGGCCTGACGAGTTTCCGAATGAAACCTATATACGCATATTAAGGCTAGATTTGTATTACTATTTTTTAACAAAAATTTTAAAATATCAGCTCTTTGCAAGTTGTATTTTTCAAAATTACAATCGAACGTGTTTCGCACGAAAGCTCCCACACCTCCTGCAGAATATTCGTCGTTATTATTTGCAAAAAATAATAATTTGGAATATCATAAAAGATAGTCTCAGTAGAATATATCCATATCTCCGACACTAATATTATGTCCGGGTAGACTGGAAAAGTTTCAGTATTACACAGTAGGGAATCGAAATTCTGCCGCAGGCTACGTATATTTTGATGCGATATATAGATACAATTTTCATGATAAATAAGCTGGTTTACATTATTTAAATGGCTGTTAATTATAAGGTTGTCGATGTAGAGATCATTGAATTTCATTATAGGTTAAAAGACTAAAAACTTATAAAAACGATAAAAGTTATAGAATTAGGCCGGAATAGGGGACAGGTCATCAAATGATCGCACAGCAACAACTGCATCATTATCAGCCTTTCTCAACATAGTTTTAGAGTTACGGAACCAAGCATATTTATATATTTTTTTTTCCTTTTTAATTTTATTAACAGCATTGTACAGAGCTCTGTTAGAGTGCGCGAAGCTATTATTAATATATATTTTGTGCTTGCTGCTGGCGCCCGTAAAAAGCTCAGTTGTTAATTTCTTCTTTGCCAGAGTTTTATCACTCATTACTTTTTTCTTTAACTCAAGTGAAGAGAATCGCAAGCAAAGAATTTTGCCCGGGGAAGAGAAAGAGTCGCTGTATTGTAACTTTTCTCAATTTGATCAGGCGGCACAGTTACACCCAATGCATTTAAGAATATTTTTTCAATGCACTCGTTATTATACCAACAATTTCTATGTCCCTCTCAAGTTGCTTTAGTTCACTCCAATTCACTTGACGTTCCAACTTTGCGACTTTCTCTTTTAGCGCAGTATTCTCTCCCTTCAAACTATTCATTGTCTCCAAGAAATCAATATTTATAGCTTTCCGGCTCATTATATCTTCATACCAGAGCCGGCCAAAAGTTGCACATTGTGCAATTTGAGTTCGTGTTTTCACACAGACACTAACGATGTGCGATCACGATCGTTTGCTATCTTGCTACTTTTTGGGCACATAATAAAAACAATATGCTGCAAGGTTAAAGTGACTTTTAATACGTTTTAGTTAGTATTATTAGGTTCCTTTGAACATACATATTAATATTGACGATTTAAATATTAATAATTAATAATAATTAATTAATTATTAATAAATATTGACAATGTAATATAAGTAACTTTTTATACGTTCTACTTAGTTTTATTAATTTTTATACATTTTTTTTTTATTGAATAACTTTATGTTTTGAAAACATATATTTCTATCTTTACATTTACTTTGTTTTATAGTTCTATCTTTATGAAAAAGCGATTTTTTAAGTAAATTTTGCATTGAAGAAACACCATACCTTCTTTTATAAAAAAGTTTTATCTGGCTAGCTCGACCGCCCTATGAATGAAGTAAATATTGCTAGGATTAGCTAGAAATCAAATAAACAGAGTCCTTTTTAGTTTCGAACACAGTCCACAGTCCACATTTTCTTTTAGCACACTGTGGGGAGCTGTCATTCAATTTTTACACACACTTATGCAATTGTTTTAGTATTTGTGTGGCCGGCTCTGCTTTATACCAAAGCTGAAATGTTATTCTTTTATCACTCTCCTCCGCATTTACCGTAGTGCCGCTAATTGACATTTGGCTTGTATGGTTTAAGTTTTGTGTGGAATTTTGTTGTTGCTGCTGCTCAGCTGAAAGACAGGTTTTGGCTGGTGGTTTACCTTTAGGATTGATCGCTTGAATCGGTTGAATAGATGGTGGCGAATTACTTTGTTGCTGCAATGGTTGAGTTGGTGCCAAAGTATCTTGATGGAATGAGTTTCGGCGCATAGATGAGCACTGATTGCATCGATGTTTCCAGTTCTGTGCTTCATATACTCTATTTCCGCGGTGGTCATATTGACACACAAGCCGTGAAAATAACAATTACAGTCGATACATTCAACTTTAGTTTGATCAAGGCGATCAACCTTTTCTTTGCACATAGCACAGTTCATTATTGCAAGATAAAGTGTTGTGGCGAATATGTATGAAACACTAAAAACGATATTCTAATATTTTATTAATTTTGTGTTTTTTTACTGTTTATTGTCGTGAATACTAAGCGCGCACCCCACAGCACAAAGCAAACACGTCTGTATAAAAATCACGTGTCGCTATGTTTGGCCCCAATGGACTCCCAAACTACCTAAACCGATATTGAATTTGTTTTTCACCCCGTGTGTAGTTTGATCTAACTTGAAATATAGGGTAGGTTATATCTCAGTTTATTGTCCCAATATTATTTTATTGCTAATTTTTTTATTTGTTTATACGTAATAATAAAATCTTACGTATACGCACCGGCCCTCACACTTTCAGGGGTGCGGATATACTTCCGTGTAATTGGTTGGTGTTTAACTAAACAACTTTCTTATCAATAAAATATATGATAGCGAATGATATCATCACCAGGCCCGCCGAGAGGGTGGAGTTTCTGAGGGGGCCCGCGATTTAGAGGTACTATGACATTTTTTTATTCAGGAGAGTCTTTAGTTGTTTCATGTGCAATTTTTAAGCCGAATTCCAAAAGCAACGAAAATCTGCATTTCGTTTTAATATTATAGTGAAGTGTGAAAAATAAAAATCTATATATATAAAAAGAAAGGCTAAAATGTATGTTATTTGGTCGCGGTGTTTGAAGAGATGCGTCGGTCGATTTTGTTCAAGACGGAAAAAGCTGGTTAAAATGTATGCAGATAGAGGACAGGACAACGTCTGCCGGGTCTTCTAGTATACTTATATAACACCTGCAATACTAGTACAATATGCTCATAATAAGTTTTGAATTCGAAATCAAAGGTTGAGGGTAGGTTAGGTTGAACTGGCCGGTCCATGAGGACCTCACATAGACTGAATAAGTGCGTAGTGTTACCAGAAGTTTGTTTTAACGACCAAACTGTAAAACCCTATCAAAAATCAGGACCTATGTTATACACTAATGTTGTAAACTTACTAGAAGCTTCCTAGGACTTAAGCCACTTGCTGCTTCTAGATCTGACAGCTGTAACACTCCTAATAGCTGGAGTCTTAGCCTGCCAAGTGCAGGGCACGAGCACAGAAGGTAAGACGTACACTTTACAGCCCCGCGCTTGAACCCACGCCTTCCATGCTTGGTCGATCATGTGCACCTCTGGCCTTCGCTTAATTTCGCCCAGTCTAATTGGGACGTATCCGCTTTTTCATTCTCATCTATTCCCATGTGCTCTGGGGCCCAATATGGATGTATGCTTTTCCCTGTCCCGATTCTCTCCAGGGACTGTTTACACTCTAAGACGCATTTAGGTGCTGTGATACGCGAGATTATTGCCTTAATTGCTGCTTGACTGTCAATACAAAAGTTAACACGATTGCAGCTTGGGCTATTTTCTTCCAGGGTTTCTACTGCTTTGGTTACGGCTACTATTTCCGCTTGGAAAACGCTACAGTAATCCGACAGTCTGTAAGATCTGTTTATTTCCGGATCAGCACAGTATACCGCAGACCCTGCGCCTTCCACTTCTTTGGAACCATCTGTGTACACATGTATCGCCTCGTCCGCCATTTGAGCACCCTTGCGCCAACCGTCCACCTCTATTGTGGCTTAAGATCACCCTCGAAGTGCAGATAGGGAATCAGGTAGTCTGTTCGTCTTGTGATTGATGACGCTATACTTCTATGGCCGTATGTTCGGCGCTCAAGCTGCCCCGAGGCACCGGGCCTGGTTGCAGTTTTTAACGCTATGTTCTTTGCTACCAGGTCTACAGGTGGAATGTGCAGAACGGCATACAATGCACCTTTCGGGGTTGTTTTCAGGGCTCCCGTAATGCTAAGCATTCATAGGCTGTATACCCCCTCTAATTTTTTGAGGTATGTGGTTTTTTTTTGTAGCTTTCCACCAAACAAGAACTCCATAGTATAGATTGGTGCTCACAATCGCTGTAAAAACCCAATGAGAAAGAGAGAGCGATAAGCCCCAGGTACACGCCGGCATTATTTTACATGCATAAAGTGCCGCTGAAGCCTACTTCACCTCTCCTCCACGTTGAGCTTCCATGACAGCTTACTGTCTAGGATGATTCCTAGATATTTTGTGCAAGGTTTCTCCTGTAGGGTCACCCCTCCTAACTTAGGCCTGATCCAATTTGGCACCTTGTACCTCTTTGTAAACAAGACCATATCCGTCTTATCCGCGTTGACTTTCAACCCGACATTTGATGCCCAGGTATGAATATCCCGAAGCGGCCGATCCATCAAAGAGCTAATTGTTGGAAGGCACTTTCCACTTATGACAATTGCAACGTCATCCGCTTAAGCCGTAAGTTTTACGGGTCCCTCATCGAATCGCCTCAGCAGGTGGTTGATGACCAGTGTCCACAGCAGAGGTGATAGCACCCCTTCTTGCAGCGTTCCCCTGTCCTTTGATTTCGTGGCCTCATACAATCCCCATTGTGATGTAATCTTCCTGCAATTTAACATGCAGCCGATCTATCTCGTTAAGGCTGGATGTACTTTAATGTAATTAAGACCTTCCATAATCGCCCATTTAGAAACATTATTGAAAGCCCCGGCAATGTCTAAGAAGACTCCTAGAGCATATTCCTTATATTCCAGGGCTTTCTCTATGCTTATTACCATCCTATGCAATGCGACGTCTACCGACTTGCCTTGGGTGTACGCATGTTGTGTTGTAGATATGTAGCAGTTTTCATCCACGTTGGACTTTATGTACACTATCAGCCTCTCAAAGGTTTTGAGCAGAAATGATGTTAAGCTAATGGGTCTATAGTCTTTGGGATATACGCTACCGATCTTCCCCGCCTTTGGTAGGAAAGCTACACGAGCCGTTCTCCAAGAGTGCGGTACATGATTCCGCCTTATGCAACCATCGAATATCATTTTAAGCCATTCCACGACCGCCCTACGTGATTTTAACTTAGAAAACGTCTTCACTGCCCATTCGATCTTGGTATCGGTCACCAAGCCCGGCACTACCCGCTTCGTGATCGAAGTGTGAGCCAGCAGACAGCTCTTCTAAATCATCCCCCGATGGGAAATATGTGTCGAGAAGCACCTCAAGTGATTCCTCACTATTACGTGACCATTCCCCGTCCTCTTTCTTTATTGGTCCCTGGACCATGTTTCCCCTTGCTAGGTCTTTTCTCAACCGTGCTGTTTCGCTGGAGCACTCTATTTCCGCACAGAAACTTTTCCATGAGATTCTCTTCGCCCTGGAAATTTCACGCTTGTAGATCCTCAGTAGATCCCTGTACTCGTCCCGAGACTCTTCTTTTTCAGCGGTCTTTCCTAGCTTAAACATTTCTTTTACCTGTCTTCTTAGAAGACTCAGCTCATTGCTCCATCATTGGCTTTGCTTTTCCTCTGAATCTTCTTAGAGGCATACGCAGTCATAAGCGTCCTTGTTAGGAATTCATTCGACTCCTCCAGTTCCTCTACATTAGAAACCTCTTTGGGTTGTACCAGTTTTTTTTCTACATATTTCTGGAATTTAGTCCCGTTCGTTGACCTAGGGTTTCTAAAGGTTCCTCCCTTCTCTACCCTTTTTAGGGGGATGCTGAAGCTGATATACGCATGGTCGGAGAAGGATCGTCTATCAAGAACCATCCAATCATACCTTGATATATCACGCTCGGAGCTCAATGTAATATCCAGAATATTGCTGGATGTATATATGTAGGGACATTTCCCCTGTTGGCTATCTGCAAATTGGTTTGCAGGATGTAACAAAACATGGATTCGCCTCTCTCGTTCGTATCTGCTCCTCCCCACGCATTGTGGTGCGCATTTGCATCTGCGCCTAGGACCAACCGCCCTTTGCGCCCTTCCTCCTGTACTAGCCTTTTACACTCCATCGGTGAAACCTCCGCAGCATGGGCCATGTAGCAGGACGCCAGAATAAATGCCTGCTTATTATTTTGCTCAACGGCCACCGCTACGAAATACTCAGTAGCGTAATTAGGCAGCATATATGAATGCAGCTGTTTCCTTACCATTACTACAGCTCGCACCCGTCCTTCCGTTTGCGCATAGTAAATGCCAAATCCGTGCGCGCTAAGTTCAGAAACCTATCCTCCCGATGAGAGCCACGGCTCCTGGATCAGCGCCACGTCAAACGAACCCTCCACAAGGGTTAGGAGGAGTTGGCTCGATGTCACTCTACTATGTTGGAGGTTTATCTGTAGGACTCGCAGCACCATTGGGCTATTTGACCCCCTCCAGCACCGTCGTCGCGACGTCATCGTCCACGCCTTGCCCTTTTGGGTTAGAGTGTTCGAAGCCCCCTTCAGCCTCTTTTAACTGTTGTGCCGGGTGTTCCTCTGTGCGACCCACAGCACCATGTGGCTGTTGGTCCTCTTATAACACCTTCGTGGTGACGTCGGCTACCTCCACCTGTCTTTTTCCCCTTAGGCTTTTGAGGTCCTTTTCGACTTCGCCCACTTCCAGCGTGTTAGGATTTTTATCTTCGGGACTTCTTTTCCTGAGTCGCATATAAATTTTGCCTGTACCAAAGGAAATTTTTCCAAGTTGCGTGTACAATATATCCTCCACCTGCTTGTTTATTTGGAAGATGTAGAACTGACCATCCTCCGTAGGCCTAGATACAGTAAGTAGCTTCCAATCCTGTGTCGGTATGTTCGGATTCTGATTCTGCAGAAGTCGCAGAGTATCCTCCGACTTCATCACGCATGGTATCCATACCTTAACTTTTGGTACCGGGAGGATTTGCGCTTTATCCACCACCTCAAACCGCGCGTTCGTGCCTTGCCTTTGGAGGTTTGGAACAACTTCCTTCAGCCACCGCAAGCTCGCGATGTTGTCGCACGCTATCATCTTCACGCAATTATACCATCCCCCCGAATCTAAGGTTGGAAGGGGCTTACTTGGTTGTTCCCGCATCATCTTAAGCATTAAGCTAATAAGCTCCTTTTCTACAGATCTCCACCTTTCAGTAGTCATCTGTCCGAAAGGATTGCTATGATCAATCAGCACATCGCTCATCTTCTCGGGAACAGCCGGAGTCTTATGTTTTCTCCCTTTGCACTTCCGAGAAATCCGGAGTCTTAGCGTTATCACCATTTTGTTTATCCCCTACTTCCGTGGTAGGCTTTTCGCCACTTTTTACGTCCTCCCTCTGACTTTCAGCTTTCGAGGTAGTTACTACCTCGCTATTGGGGCCCATCTGTCCTACAGCTTTAGGCTTACTTGTCTTGTCTATGTGGCTGCCCTGCCCCGTAGCTCTAGGATTGGTTCCTTTCTGCCACTTTAAATAGCCTTGTCGCCTTCCGGACGTTGCCTCTTCATTCTGCCATTCGACGCTTCTTCCTCCTCGTTCCGCTTGCAGTACCGAGGGTTTCTCGCAGCAAACCCCTTGAACTGCCCTCGACCTACTTTTTCCGCCTCATGAGACCATTCCAAGCGCTCGATCTCCACTTCTGTTGGGTCGACCACTACTTCCAAGCGTTGGACAATTCTTAGTGCCCCACGGTACTGCGACAGAGCTCTCTTACTTCCTCTGCTCCGTACCCTTCTCCTCTCTACTTCTTCGTTTTCATTTGAACGCTTTTCCAACACGGAGTTCATTGAATCAGCACTACTCTCGCTCGCCGAGTCCGACGCATGGCTTAATGCGTTTTTGTCGTCCTTGGCTTGCGACTCAGCCCTCCCCTAATCATCGTCGTTATTAAAATTTGATATTGAGTCATTCATCGTGGTCGTACGACCACCTGCCCCACAAGACGGGCTCAGCGGTGCAGTATTGAATACGGGGAAAGAACCGACCGCCACAGAAGAGCCCCTCACTGTAGTAAGGCCATCAATACTTCCCGAGGAGGCCCGGTATCGGAATAGCTCCGTTCTAATACATCCGAATATATCCCCTGGTTGCAAATCGTTCAATAGGCACGGTCCGCATAACAACCTGGGTTAGGGGGTTGGCAGTGCTTGTGCACCGACAGCCCACCGCCCTTCTATGAGGCAAAATGCCAGTGTTAAACTGCGTGGATGCGAGTCCTAAACCTCTCCGCCTAAAAGTGGGCTCTTTGGAGTTCAGCTAAGCCCTTACACCAACGACAAGGTGGCTCCTCTACTGAGGGAGAACTTATACAAAGTAAGGAAAAATTGTATGACTTAAAGGATTACATAAATGAATTCAAAGTGAAATTGAAATATGCGCATGAAAAGTAAGAGAAAGGCAAACTGAAGGAAAACAAACAAATGTAAAAAAATCAAGTTTTAAATCTACTTATGTCTATGTAAAAGAAGGAAATAAGAAAAAACTATGTATTACGTAGAAAGGCCGTTAACAAGTCCATGTAATATTACATCACAGAATGGTTTAAATAGTTTAATATTTATTGGAGAAGAAGAAAAAGAAGTACATAATAAGTACATTAAAGCTAGAAATGTTTAAGCTGGAAAATTATGTTTTCTCTTATGCCTCTATTGGACATGTACCTAATACAATATGCGTTAGCTACATATATGTATATCATTTATAATATATTGCGTCATGTTGAATATATAGCCGATCATAATAATCAGAAAATAATCAGAAATCGTGCAAAAGTGTTTTTGCAAATATGTACATAGATATAAGTGCTGACGAATCAAAATATGTACAGTGTGTCGCCAAACGTTTTCTCTGTGTAAATAGTAAGGAATCTTATTGCACATGATTACTAAGAATCATTATGAGCAATAGTACAAGTTAAGTAGGCCAATTAAGGTTGATTGAACTTAGAGTTTGTGTTTTTTGAATTGCATTTTATTGTGTAATTGTAATTTTTATGCTATATAAACCGAAGTAAGCTAAATAAAGAGTCAATAAGTTTTGAGTATCAAAGCACTATAGACCTCTTGATTTGACAAGAGCGGAACCACTGCCATAAACATTTTAAGTGCGACATTCGTGTTATATATTTAATTTGGCGAGTCACGCCTAAGGGTACAAACAGAGTGAGCGCTGATGCCGAGCGGAGCCGAGCCGAACTTATTTTCATGCGAGAAGAAAATTTTGATATAACGTAGTGAAGGCGAGAATCAGCGCTGAAATTCTGTTTATTCCATGTGTTTTGCTTTTATGTCATTTAGTCTTGTTGTTGATTTGTGTTTATAAAATTGCTGTACACGGTAATGGATTCATCCGATGAAGAGTTGTTTGCTTCTCCTGGTGTGATTAATTCAATTATTAACACAAAAGAATTCGGAAAACATCCAATTACATCAAAAAAAAAAAAAAATGTTCACTTATTATTTGATCGATATACATTTTTTTTAATTTTTGAACTATTAAAAAACACGACTGCACGCTAAAAAGCAAACATCAACAATGCAAAAAAGCGCGCAAACGCTTTGAAACTGATTTCTCGCTTTGCCCTCTGATCTTATCGGCGTTCACTGTGTTATACACAAGCTTATTTGTATTGACTTGTATGTAATCAGTGTTATCGCACTGACAATCTTTATCGCACTGTCTTACAATCTTATTTTACTAAAATTTTGCTTACAAAATTTGAACATATATGCTCCAAAGAATTCTGACAAAGCTCACAGAGTATAGTAATTTTGTTCGGATAACGGTACTCCGTAACGGCATAAACTAATCGAGATAGATATAGACTTCTATATATCAAAATTATCTGGGCGAAAAAAGATATTCATTTAGCCATGTCTGTCCGTCCGTCTGTCCGTTAACATGATAACTTGAGTAAATTTTGAGGTATCTTGATGATATATGGTATGTAGGTTCCTGGGCACTCATCTCAGATCGCCATTTAAAATGAATGAAAGCGGAATATAACCGCGCCCACTTTTTCGATATCGAAAATTTCGAAACACCGAAAAACTACGAAAATGCATTACCTAAGACGGATAAAGCGATGAATCCTGGTAGGTGGGTTTACCTTATGGCGAAGAATAGAAAATTAGTAAAATTTTGGACAATGGGCGTGGCACCGCCCACTTTTAAAAGAAGGTAATTTAAAACTTTTACAAGCTGTAATTTGACAGCTGAGTATGTAATGTTCGGTTACACCCGAACTTATCCTTCCTTACTTGTTTATCTGAATTTCACTTACAAAATTTTAGTTTATGTGCTCCAAAGTATTTAGATGTCACTTCTACCGAACTGTATGTAATATTTGTTCCAAATATGAGCCAGATCGGACCACAAATACGATTTTTTTGAATAATTCGATCCTTGTGCCACCTAGCGACGAATTTTTATCATAGGTCGCCTTCTATTTCTATATGTAATATGTGTTCCGAATATGAGCGAAATTGGACCAACAATAGGAGTTTTTGAAATATATAGGTCCATGCACCACCTAGCGAACTTTTTTTCTTTTTATTGCATTTGCATTGGGTTCATATGTGCTGCAAAGTATTTTGAATTTTTTACCTAAATTTCACTTACAAAATTTTAACTTATGTGCTCCAAAGTATTTTGACGTAACTTCTACCGGGACTTGAATTTTTTACTTAAATTTAACTTACAAAATTTGAACTTATATGCTCCAAAGGATTTAGATTTCACCTCTACCAAACTGTATGTAATATTTGTTCCAAATATAAGCCAGATCGGACCACAAATACGATTTTTTTGAATAATTCGATCCTTGTGCCACCTAGCGACGAATTTTTATCATATGCCGCTTTATATTCCTGTATGTAATATTTGTTCCAAATATGAGTAACATAAATACGATCTTTTGAAATATATCGATCCATGCGCCACCTATCGGACTTCTCTTCTTTTTATTGCATTTGCATCGGGTTCTGAACTTTATTTCAAGTATCATGTTTGTAGGTTATCGGGAAGTTACTTCAATTTCAATTACAAATTTCGTAAAGAACGCTACACAGCGTCAATCTAAATAAAACTTTTTAAAAACGCACATAGCGTCGTAGTTGGCACAAGTACAAGTTGTGAGCTTGATGTAGCTGTTCAACTCAAATTGTTTCATGTGAGCTCATTCAGGCCTTCCGTGCAGACAACTGGAACCCTATCGTGTTTTACGATCACGGATGAAAATCCAATTTTACTCAAATTATATACATGAATCTGTCAAGCTTTTTATAAAAATGATAATACATTATGAATCTAATAAATACTTGCAGCCTAAACTTCACGAATTACCTCAATCATTACCACCATTACAGTGCTATAGCGATTTAAAAAATTGAATCCGATCACGGATCGTATAACACGATACAGCCCCTGATAGGTCTACCTATATAACCAAGCAAAGAAGTATTCAGGAAAAATTTATTTCATGCCATAAATGTGCGATGGATTCGAGTGCCAACTTTACAATCTGAGTTCCGTCGGCAGATGCGGATAAAATACTGTACCCAGAGTTATGGCCAACGAATGTCAAAATTCCACCATTTGAGTTTTTTCAAAAAGCCGCTACACCCATGGCAGAACAATGAGTGAAACAGCTGTTCTTAACACTGCATCTTAAATATTCCAAAATCTTATTTAAACAATTTTTTTAATTGAAATAATACGTCTTACGTTGTTGCGTTCGATTTGTGCTGTTCTCTGATATGTACGTAGATGGTCATTAGGCAAATTTACAAGGAGACGTCTTTATGAAATTATAGTAAAAGTTGACATGTACATTTGTATATTTAATAAATTGCAAATTTATTATGAAACAGAATATGATTAAAATATAAGTGTTCACTTCGTACATACATATGCTTGCATATCAAAAATATAATATCACCAACAAAGAAAATAAGTAGCAGGATTACAAAGAAATTTATTAACATAGAATATAAACATTAAATATTTGAATTGTAACGACCTAAAAAATCAAATGATCCTGAGGCAAGGGGTTTAAACCCCCAAACCCTCTCCCCCCGCCCCGTCGCTACGCCTCTGCGTTGAGGATATCATGATAAAATTTGGCAGGAACGTTACTCCTATTACTATATGTGTGCTAAATAAAAATTTTTTTGCAAAGTCGAATAACGAACAGCCCAAAATTTTAAAAGTCAAATTTTAACAAAAACTTGAATATTTTTAAAGTATATAAGTAAATTATGTAAACATTCATCTCCAGTAATGTTATGATGCAAAACAATACAAAAATAAAAGAAAATTTCAAAATGGGCGTGGCTCCGCTCTTTTTCATTTAATTTGTCTAGAATACTTTTAATGCCATAAGTCGAAAAAAACTTTACCAATCCTTGTGAAATTTGGTATGGGCATAGCCTATATGACGATAACTGTTTTTTGTGAAAATGGAAATCGGCCGTTAACCCGATAACTTGAGCAAACATCGATATATCTTTACTAAACTTAGTTCACGTTCTTACCTTTATCTTGGTAATAAAAATGGATGAAATCCGACTATGACCATGCCCACTTTTTCGATATCGAAAATTTCGAAAGATTAAAAAATGCCATAATTCTATACCAAATACGAAAACAGCTATGAAAAATGGTGATTGGATAGGTTTTTTGACACAAAATATAACTTTAGAAAAAACTTTGTAAAATGGGTGTGACACCTGTCGTATTAAGTGGAAGAAAATGAAAAAGTTCTGCGAAATCAAAAGCCCTTGGAATCATTGCAGGAATACTATTCCTGGTATTATTTACATAAATAAATTAGCGGTACCCGACAGATGATGTTCTGGGCCACCCTGGTCCATATTTTTATCGATATCCCGAAAACGCCTTCTCATATACAACTTAGGGCTACTCCCTTTTAAAATACTCATAAATCCTGTGATACCCATATCGTATGAACACATTATAGAGTCGCCCCTGGTCTACCTTTATGGCGATATCCCGACAAGGCGTCCACCTATAGAGCTAAGGTCCACTTCCTTTTAAAATACTCATCAACACCTTTCATTTGATACCCATATCGTACAAAAACATTATAGAGAACGCTTACCTGAACAAGAGATAATTCTCAAGCAGTGAAAGGAGTCCTTTATAACTCCTCTCTATTAAAGTGGTAGCAAATCCTGGGTCTCAAATTATAGGGGAATTGCCAAACTGAGCGTTGTTCTAAAGCCATTCGAGTCGATCATCACAAAGCAACTAGCGCATAGAGTATCGTCGGCGATACACTTATCACAATACGCCTTTTATAAGGGTAAATAAAATGTGTCTAATTTGGTCGAGTTTACAACCCTTTTATTCCACAGCTTTAAGTTAAACTGTGAAACTGATGTTATTTCATTGATTTTAGCAAGGCTTTTGATAAAGTCTCCCATTGAATACCCTTGTACAAACTTGAAAGATTAGGCTTTCAACCTTTGTTTATTTCTTGGATGTCTTCTGGATGAAAGAAGGAAAACGTTACACTTAACAAGTAAGGAAGGCTAATTTCGGGTGTAACGGAACATTACATACTCAGCTGAGAGCTTTGAAGACAAAATAAGGGAAAATAACCATGTAGGAAAATGAACCTAGGGTAACCCTGGAATGTGTTTGTATGACATGGGTACATGGGTATCAAATGGAAAGTATTAAAGAGTACTTTAAAGGGGAGTTGGCCATAGTTCTATAGGTGAACGCTTTTTCGAGATATCGCCATAAAGATGGACCAGGGGTGACTCTAGAATGTGTTTGTACCGTATGGGTATCAAAAGAAAGGTGTTGATGAGTATTTTAAAAGGGAGTGGGTCTTAGTTCTATACGTAGACGCCTTTTCGGGATATCGCCATAAAAGTGGACCAGGGGTGACTCTAGAATGTGTTTGTACGATATGGGTATCAAATGAAAGGTGTTAATGAGTATTTTAAAAAGGAGTTGGCCTTGGTTCTATAGGTGGACGCCTTTTCGAGATATCGCCATAAAGGTGGACCAGGGGTGACTCTATAATGTGTTTGTACGATATTGGTATCAAATGAAAGGTGTTAATGAGTATTTTAAAAGGGAGTGCGCCTTAGTCCTATAGGTGGACGCCTTTTCGAGATATCGCCATAAAGGTGGACCAGGGGTGACTCTATAATGTGTTTTTTGATATGTGTATCAAATGAAAAGTGTTGATGAGTATTTTAAAAGGAAGTGAGCCTTAGTTCTATAGGTGGACGCCTTTTCGAGATATCGCCATAAAGATAGACCAGGGTGACTCTATGTGTTTGTACGATATGGGTATCAAATTAAAGGTGTTAGTGAGTATTTTAAAAGGGAGTAACCCTAAGTTGTATATGTGAAGGCGACCAAAATGTGGACCAGGGTGACTATAAGGAAAATAATCATAAGTTACGATGTAGTTTATGTGCGTGGAGCTTTCACAAAAACTCCCAAAACTATATTGTCTGTATTTGATTTTTGTTTATTGCGTGACGTGGGCCGCAACTGTATTTGACAGGCGCGGGCAGTTGGCAACGCGCAATAAAAAAATCAAATACAGACAATATAGTTTTGGGTGTTTTTGTGAAAACTTGAACGTCTTGCGAAAACTTTAAAATAAAGTTAATTTAAAAAGTAAACTCTTCTTTGAATAAAACCAAGTTGTGATAAATGGGTGTTTGGCGGATAAGACCGCCCCGCAGTTCTGTTTAGACTCATGATGGCCACAATATGGAGAAGGCGCCCTCCAAGGAATGAGCCAAGAAAAAGTTCACACCACATGGCGTAGCAGCGAAGGCGATTGCCAGCAAAATTGGGAGGTTACCGGCAGCGGACAACCGAAGTTGCCCAATATGGCGACCGTGAAGGTAGGTGGTGGTGTTAAATTTTTTTGCAAAGGCAGTTCTAAAGTGGCAGTGGCAGTTAGAATACAAAATTGTAGATTGAAATAAAAGAAAATTTTTAAGACAAAAAAACTTATCCTACGTTTAAATAGAGGAGAAATAAAACAAAGTAAAGAAAGCGTTGAATAATAAAAATTGTCTAAAAACTACAACTAGATTATACAGAAAAAAAAACTTTAAATAACAAAATATACTAATCCTACAAATAAACGATACAGAAATAATACGAAACTAAATATCTACTTGTAGAAAATAATATTTTTAATACAACAAAACTAATACTACGACTAATTTAACAGAGGTAACACCAAATCTTTGATATAATAAAATAAACTAAAAGCTATACATAAATATAACGGAAGTAATTGAAAGGAAAAAAATAGAAAATTTTCGTAATGGGATATAAACCCACGCCACTAGCTAACGGTATATCATCGCCATTTTTTAACCACCACCATCACCAGCATTAACATCGAAGACCAGCAGCGGCAGCGCCAGCGAAGACCAACAGAAACAACTCCGGCAGCAGCAGCATTGGCGACGACATCGGCATCGTTTACGGCAGCGGCAGCATTTACGGTTGGAGAAGCAGCAGTCATAAGTATTTATGTATATGTAGCTTTGCCTTATATATATAGAGTTTTTCTACGTGTGTATAAATACTTAAGATTTTTTTCACATTTTGAATAGCAACGAAGCGCCCGTTTGCATATAACTTATAAATTTTGGATTTTTTTAATAAAGCGGTGGTACTGTAGAACAACCAAATAGATTTTTTTGATTACAACGGTGAATCCGTTTATATAAAACACATGTATTTTTCTACTAAAACGGTGCGTCTGTCTAAATTCAACTACCTCAGTTTTCAACAATTTTAAAATTTTTTGAACGGTTTATAAATTCCAACATTTTCAGATCTATATTTAAATTTTTTTTTTCTCTCAAGATTCAACTCATTTTACAAATTTACATTTTCTTAAAATTTTTCATATTTTCAAATTTTTAATTTAAAAACTCATCAACTCGTTTTACAAATTCTCATACATTCAAGCTTCTATTTTTGAAATTTTCAAATCATTTCACAAATATTCCATTTAAAGTTTCACATGCCTGAATTTGCGTTTTTCAAATTTCCATTCTACTTCAGTTTTTTTAATACGTACATTTTCCAACAAAATAATACCATATAAGACTGGGTGAACTAGATAAGCCGTCTGCAGTACCCTATAAATTTGATAATTTTTTTTGATATAAAGCGGTGGTTCCGTGAAAAACCAAACGATATTTTTTTTATATAAAACGGTGGTTCCGTGAAAAACCAAACCATATTTTTTTTTTTTTTTGATATAAAACGGTGGTTCCGTGAAAAACCAATTAAGATTTTTTTGAATAAAGCGGTGCGTCCGTGATTACCACATTTTTGAGATTTTTACCAATTCATACTTATATACTTTTGTGCCATTTTAAATTCAATTACTTCTTACAGATTTTTCATACAATTATATTTCAGTTTCAATCAATTCTTCCATTAAATTTTTAAATATTTCGTTAGCGACAATTCACTGTAAATCAGTTCCTTTTAAAAAATTTATTATTTTTTTTCCTCAACATTTCAGCTTCAATTATAAATTCCTACTTTCAAATGAGCGTTTCATTAATTTCATAGTAGTTTAAACTGAATTCTTTTGCTATTCTGATAACTGCATATGTACAACCTTAGAGATAGGAAGCGAGTTCACAAAACATCAGATTCAGAACCAGATTCCGATAAATTAGCTTCAAGCTCCGAAAGTTTAACTTCATCTTCGACCGAAAAAATCACAAACCAGGAAAATAGATTATCTTTTTCGACAGATTTCCCAGGCTTCTAAGACTCTTCTAGCAAAAATTTAACTTCTTCTAATTTAGATTCAAATAGAGCAATATTAACCTCAACTTATTCTACTTTAAAATCAAATCTTAACGATCCCGTTAGTACAAACGCTGCCTCACCTTCTTCTAATTCAGCTTCAGATCATAACGATCAAATCATGGCAACACTTGAGGAAAAGAAATCTTTCATTAACATGTTTGCTAATTCTATTAGAGAAAACTACAGCGGTGATCCTCTAGCACTTGGGACCTTTATAGACAAAATTGAATAACTTGAAGAGTTCGCTACTGAAAATTTAACTAATACCTTTATAGCATTTTTAAAATCAAAACTTCCGGGTAAAGCCCGTGAAGCAATACCAACGCAAGTAACTTCAGTTAATGAAATTAAAGTAGCTCTACGTAGTAGGATCAAACCAGACAACTCGAAAGTTGTAGCAGGGAAAATTGCAGCGTTGCACGTTAAAAATAACAATTATACAGATTTTGCCAAAAAAGTTAAAGGTTTAGTAGCTGACTCACTTGAGCGGTCTCTTATTATTGAAGGGATCACTCAAGCGAAAGCTCATGAAATGGCAATCGAACAAAAGGTTAACGTGTGTCGTTTGAACGCAAAATCCAATTTAGTCAAAACTATTTTAGCCTCAATGGAATTTATTCATCCGAAATCCGTAGAAGCGAAACTAATTGTAGTGCAAAATAACGAAGTAACAGACCGCCAGGTTTTAGCTTTTAAATTACTCAGATTTCATAGAATTACAACCTAACGAGGCACAAAAATTGTGTTCTTTCTTAGTAGACACTCAAGCAGACATTTCTTTAATAAAAATATCATGTATAGACAGTAATATTTCATTAAATACAAGCGACATTATTAACATTACTGGTGTCACTTCCAATTCAGTAATTTTGGTAAAATTACAGCAAATTTAAATTTTTAAAACTTTTCTCTTAAACATACTTTACATGTAGTAATAAAGACTTAAATACTCCATCCGATGGGCAAGGATTTTCTGAAAATTAACAAACGCATTATTAATTATGAAAGAAATAGTATTTCCTTTTGGGTAGGTAATGAAAAAGTCGCGGTACCAATCCTGCACGGAACAGAAAGCGACAGTTATATCATTCCTCTCAGATGTGAAATTTTCAGACTTTTTGATTTAGGAGACTCACCCGAGCCACTTTTCGTGGACTCGCAAAAAATTGAAAAGGGTGTTTTCACAGCTAGATGCATAGTTAATTCCAGTAACCCAATAATTAAAGTCATAAACACCACGGATGATGTAAAGTATATGAAAAGAAACAGTATTCGGACAGAAAAACTTTCAAATTACAATGTTTATACAATTAACAAGACAAAAACAGAAGCCGAACGTACGAAAAAACTTATTCCAATTTAAAAAAATCAAATACCTCATCATGCTCAAAGTAAATTAATTGACCTTTGCATAGATTATGCCGACATTTTCGCTCTTGACACGGACAAAATGACTTTAAACAACTTCTACAAGCAAAAGTTAAGATTGACAGACATCGAGCCGGTATATGTTAAAAACTCTCGATTGCCATACTCTCAACGCGAAGAAAAAAACCGCCAAATAAATAAACTGTGAGACAACGATTTGATTGAACCTAGTTAAACTAATTACAATAGTCCTTTTATTGTAGTCCCAAAGAAAGATACTAATGGTCAAAAAGCTTATAGTATGTGCACAGATTTTCGCGCAGTAAACAAAAAACTCATTGCTGATAAATTTCCACTAGCTAGAGTTTAAGATATTTTAGACAATCTTTGCAGGGCAAAGTACTTTTCCACATTAGATCTTTTTTCGGGATTTCATCAAATCCCCTTGCATCCTGACTCACGTGACATTACTTCCTTCAGCACTGACAGGGGTGCATTTAGATGGAAAATCCTTCCATTCGGCTTAAATATAGCACCAAATTCGTTGTCACGAATGATGACAATAGCTTTTTCGGGTATACCACCCAATGTCGCATTTTTGTACGTCGACGGTATTATCGTCATAGGTTGTAGTAAAACACACCATATTAAAAATCTTTCAAAAGTTTTCAGTATTTGTAGGTCTTTCAATCTCAAACTTAACCCAAATAAATGCAACATTTTATGACCAGAAGTCACATTTTTAGGTCACAAATGTTCAGCCAAAAGTTTGTTGACATACGACTCCAAAATAAACGCAATTAAAAAGTATTCAAAACCAACTAATAAAGACGCAGTACGACGATTCGTCGCATTTGCAAACTATTACAGAAGGTTTATACCAAATTTTGCGTCCCTGGCAGCGCCTTTAAATCGATTAAGTAGAAAAAGAGTTGAATTCGTAAGGGATGTTGCGTGCAAAAGAGCATTTTTATCTTTGAAAGCAGCATTACTACAATACCCAGATTTTACTAAACAATTCATTAGTACCGTTGATGCTTCAACAACTGGATGTGGCGCTATTTTGAGCAAGGCAGTGATCTACCAATTTGTGTCGCTTCTAAAGCATTTAATAAAGCAGAGCAGAAAAAGCAATTATAGAATTGGAACTCTTAGCTATTTAATTCGCAACAAAGCAATTTCGACCATATGTTTATGGCACACATTTTATTGTAAAGTGAGATCATATACCTCTAGTATACCTTTTCGATATGAAAGACCCATCTTCAAAACTTTCGATATTTAGGCTAGAATTAGCGGAATATAACTTTACTATAGTTTATAGTAAGGGTAAATCAAACGTTGGTGCTGATGCACTATGACGTATTACAATCGATGAGATTAAATTTGAATGAGATAAATTTTAGCAGTACAGCAAGATCAATGACAAAACGGCAAAACGATGAAAACCTTCCTAGGAAAACTGACAAAAACGACGAAAAACAACTTACTTTACACGTTTACGACAAATTTTCATTATTTGTTCAAAAAAGATTTCGCGAATAAGATCTGAAATTACTTACGATAAAAATAATAAAACAACAAGTTTGAGAATTTTTGCGCATACAAAACATAAAAAACTCGAGTTACTTAGTTTTGAATTTGTTAAGGAAATAATTACTTTAGAGAAATTACTTTCGAGGCTTGAATCAGAATCAGCAAACGAAAAATTAAGCAAATAAAATGGCCTAAAGATGATGTTGTTTTCAATCATTTTTCAATTACAAATTTAAAAGACCGCGGAAATAAAATTTTAATATATCTAGAAATTATTCTAAAAGATCCAGTAGAGACTGTAACAGACAATGGCAAACAACTTCAGTTAATGACTATTTACCACGAAGCCCCAATTTCAGGAGGACATTGTCGTATGAAAAAACTTCACTCAAAACTAAGAACGAAATTTTATTGGAAAAACATGACTCGTGATATGGCATAATATGTTAAAAGTTGTAAAAATGTCTTTTGAAAGAGGTTAAACCAAAAACTAAAACAAACCTTGTTATAACACCAACACCCTGTAAACCTTTTGAAATATTAGTAGTTGATACAATAGGACCCCTACCTGAATCCAAATATGGTAACAAGTTCGCACTTACCATGATATGTGACATGGCTAAATATTTGGTAACAACAGCTGTACCAGATAAATCAGCAAAAACAATTACATCTGCACTTTTTGAAGGATTTATTTTAACATACAACACAATGAATACCATAAAATCAGATTTAGATACTTTAGGAAATTAAAAATGAATTATTTGAAGAATTAACTAAACTTTTAAATATTAAACATAATTTTTCAACTGCATACCATCACGAAACTGTTGGTACAATTGAACGTAATCATAGAGTTTTTAATGAATACTTACGTGCACATTTAAACGAATCCTTTTCAAACTGGGATGTATATTTAAAATATTTCACATTTTTACACAATAATACCACAAGCACAATTTTCGACAATCAATTTTCTCCTTTCGAGTTAGTTTTTGGAAAAAAGGCAACTTTGCCTAACGAATTAAGAAAAGAAAAAAATAATCCAATTTATAATGTCGAAAACTGTGCTAAAGAAGTTAAGTTTAGAATGCAGAAAGCACACAAAATGGCACAAAACCTAATAAATAAAAATAAGTTGCCAAGCAAAAATCTCTATGATAAAACGGCTCGTCCGTTAATTGTCAAAATCGGAGATAAAGTACTTTAATATTTATCAAGATCCGTTTATTATAACTAAAATTAACGAACCTAATGTAACTATTTTCGATGAACTTAAAAATATAATGAAAGTGGTACATAAAAATCGCCTTTGTAAAGTAAATTAGCATTACTTTAATACTTTGATTGAACCTTAAAATTAGTTAACAAAACAAATGCAAAAAAAAAATCCAAAAAAAATTTCTAGTGCTAGCATTTTGAAAAAGCCACGAAGGCACAAAATTACTAAAACAAAAAAAAAAAAAAGACAAACACAAATTTAAATGTCGAACAAAAAAAAGGATACATATTTAAATGTCGAATTTAGTATGTAATTAATGCAAAAAGCAAAACACAAAAAACTTTTTCTATATGTACTTATATATATCTTAATATTAATTTAGGAAAAAGAAAATTTTTAATTGAACTATATAAAATTTAAATTTATTATACAAAAAACAAAAGCAACAAAGCCAAAAAAATACTAATGTAATTTTAGCATTCCCTAATTTATTTGACAAAAAATGTAAAATTGATCCGAATTAACGAATGTCAAAAAGAAGGTACACCCTAATATAGCATATTCGTTCATCCGAACCAATTAATGCAAAAGAAGAATATGGAAAGCATGTTCAACTTGCCAAATTCTTCTTTTCAAAGGAAGTGTGATATAAGGAAAATAATCATAAGTTATAATGTAGTTTATGTGCGTAGGGCTTTAGTTGTATTTGACAGGCGCAAGTAGTTGGCAACGCGCATGTCAAATACAGCTGCGGCCCACGTCACGCAATAAAGAAATCAGATACAGGCAATATAATTTTGGCAGTTTTTGTGAAAACTTGAACGTCTTGAGAAAACTTTAAAATAAAGTTAATTTAAAAACTAAACTATTCTTTGAATAAAACCTAGTTGTGATAAATGGGTGTTTGGCGGATAAGACCGCCCGCAGTTCCGTTTAGACTCATGATGGCCACAATATGGAGGTGGCGCCCTCCAAGGAATTAGCCAAGAAAAAGTTAACGCCACATGGCGTAGCAGCAAAATTGGTAGGTTACCGGCAGCGGACAACCGAGGTTGTCCAATATGACCCAGAATATCATCTGTCGGGTACCGCTAATTTATTTATATATGTAATACCACGAACAGTATTCCTGCCTTGATTCCAAGGCCTTTTGATTTCGCCCTGCAGTACTTTTTCATTTTCTTCCACTTATTATGGTAGGTGTCACACCCATTTTACAAAGTTTTTTCTAAAGTTATATTTTGCGTAAAAACACCAATTTTACAAAGTTTTTTCTAAAGTTATATTTTGCGTAAAAACACCAATCCAATCACCATTTTCCATCCCAGTTTTCGTATTTGGTATAGAATTATGGCATTTTTTTCATTTTTCGAAATTTTCGATATCGAAAAAGTGGGCGTGGTCATAGTCGGATTTCGTCCATTTTTATTACCAAGATAAAGTGAGTTCATGTAAGTACGTGAACTAAGTTTAGTAAAGATGTATCGATTTTTGCTCAAGTTATTGTGTTAACGGCCGAGCGGAAGGACATACGGTCCACATGTGGCTTCAACAGATTTAGCCCATTTTCACACAACACAGTTATCGTCATAGAGCCTTTGCCCTTACCAAATTTCACAAGGATTGATAAATTTTTATTCGACTTATGGCATTAAAAGTATTCTAGACAAATTAAATTAAAAAGAGCGGAGCCACGCGCATTTTGAAATTTTCTTTTATTTTTGTACTTTGGTGCATCATATCATTACTGGAGATGAACGTTGAAATAATTTACTTATATACTGTAAAAGTATGAAATTTTTTGTTAAAATTTGACTTTTAAATTTTTTTAAGTGGACGTGTTCGTCATCCGATTTTGCAAATTTTAATTTAGCACACATATAGTAATAGGAGTAACGTTCCTACCAAATTTCATCAGGATATCCTCAACGCCTGCCAAATTACAGCTTGCAAAACTTTTAAACTTCCTTTAAAAGTGGGCGGTGCCACGCCCATTGTCCAATATTTTACTAATTTTCAATTCTGCGTTATAAGGTGAACCCGCCTACCAAGTTTCATCGCTTTATCCGTCTTTGGTAATGAATTATCGCACTTTTTCGGTTTTTCGATATCGAAAAAGTGGGCGTGGTTATAGTCCGATTTCGTTCATTTTATATAGCGGTCTGAGATGAGTGCCCAGGAACCTACATACCGAATTTCATTAAGATACCTCCAAATTTACTCAAGTTATCGTGTTTACGGACAGACGGACGGATGGACGGACGGACGGACATGGCTAAATGAATTTCTTTTTTCGCCCAGATCATTTTGATATATAGACTTCTATATCTATCTCGATTAGTTAATGCCGTTACGGGGTACCGTTAAGCTAACAAAGTTAATATACTCTGTGGGCTCTGCTCAGCTGAGTATAAAAATAATTGGTATAATTTTTTTAATGTTGCCTCTAGTGTTCCGCAAGATAGCCTAGGTCCAATGTTATTCCTACTTTTCTTTAATGACCTACCAAGTATTTTGAAGTACAGCAAGCCGTTGCGTTTTTATACGTTAATCCTTTTAACCTCACACGTACGAAATTGGTGGTTATATTACTAAGGAAGTCACCAGCTTCCCTGACCTAGGCGTATTAATGAACCGCAGGTACCTTGGCGACTGTCAAACGATAGTCTAAGGAAGTTAATAATCCATACGTTACTAAAACTCTCTTTATATCATTGATGAGGCCTATATTGGAGTATGCTTGGACAATCTGGAACGCGCGTTATCAGGTTCATTGTGATAAACTGGAATCGGCTCAAACAATTTTTTCCTTTTTGCTTTGAGACACTTACCATGGAATACGTCACGGAATCTTCCGCCCTACACAAACCGGAGAAACTTTTACAGTTGCCTACGTTACAGAGACAAACAGAGATGCTTGGTGTCTTATTTATAGTACAACTTTTAAGAGGGACGACTTCTTGCCCATTCTGGCTCGGCTCAGATCAATATTTCAATCAGACCGTCTAGACATTTTCAACTACTGCACATAATTATCTTCAGATCACACATTGAAATACATGAACCGCTTTGCAGCCTATTACAGGATTTCAATAAAAATTTTAAAAACATACACTTTTGCGACTAGATATTCGGAATTAAAAAATATCTGCTGACTAAATTAAGTTCGTAGGTTAAATCGATTGGGTCCCAACCCCCTATAACTCTGTCTCTTAGACACTTATTTCATATTGATTACTGATTCAATAAATTCATTTTTAGTTTTTTTTGTAATAATGTTTAAATGTATGCATATAATGGCTGCTACTTTTACAATTAACACAACGTATAGTGTTCTTGTCATTATAAACATATTTTTTATTGTATCTTGATTTGTTATTTTTTTTATTATATTATTTATGTATGCATATAATGGCTGCTACTTTTACAATTAACACAACGTATAGTGTTCTTGTCATTATATATATATTTTTTATTGTATCTTGATTTGTTATTTTTTATTTTTATATTAAATAGTTACTTATCTGGGAGGACTGCGACCTGTTTCTCTTTTTTAATATCTGCAAGTGTAGACCTTCATAGGTTCAGATTGAATACCTACTCATTTTCAGGAAAGCCGTTTTAATCTCAATTTTAAACCAAATTGGGTTTAGTCATATGGTACAAAATTATTGAGGTGGTAATTTAAGGTTGGATGGGGTTTTTCGCGTACTTCCTTTAAAAAGGGAAATAGCTCCCGCTGACAAGGGAAAATATTACTCCTTTTGTCAAGTGGAATAAATTCCGCGAGCGCTTCCTTCCTTTTTTGGGAAATAACACCCACTGTACCTGTTACCAACTTACTACAAACATTTCCATGCTAACATGGGAATTAAATGGAAGTAAAAAGTAAAATTGAATAATAAAAAATAAAATGAGATAAAAAATATTCAAGTAAAACAAATTAAATTAGAACTAAACAAAATTATATAAAATAAAGTAAAATGATTTAGAACAAAATAAAGTAAAATAAAATAATACAAACTAAAATAAAATAAAATAAAATAAAACGTAATAAAATTAAGTTATAATGAAACAAATAAAACAATATTAAACATATAAATTTAAAATAAAATATAAAAAAAATATATTTAAGTACTATAAAACCAAATAATTCTAAATAAAATAAAACAATATATGAAATGACATAATAAAATAAATCAAATAAATTAAAAAAAAAAAACAAATTAAACTCAAAAAACATTGTTCTTTAAAAAAAATAAGGGTATTAATGATAAAATAAAAGTTAAATAATATAAAGTACGGGTGTATTACTTTTTCTTACATGGAATTGTTTTTATAATAATTAATTTCATTTAATTTTTCTTCGTTTTATTATAAAACAAAATAAATTTATTTTGTTTTTGCTATAATAATGTTTCTAATTGGGCGATTATGGATGGTCTTAATTACATTAAAGTACATCCCGCCTTAACCAGATGGATCGGCTGCATGTTAAATTGCAGGAGGATTACATCACAATGGGGATTGTACGAGGCCCCGAAATCAGTGGACAGGGAGGGGCACGCCGCAGGAGGGGTGCTATCACCTCTACTGTGGACGCTGGTCATCAACCAACTGCGCAGGCGATTCGATGAGGGACCCGTAAAACTTACGGCTTACGCAGATGACGTTGCAATTGTCATAAGTGGAAAATGCCTTCCAACGATTAGTTCTTTGATGGATAGGGCGCTTCGGGGTATTCATACCTAATCTAATGTCGGGTTGAATGTCAATGCGGAGAAGACGGATATGGTCTTGTTTACAAAGAGGTACAAGGTCCCAAATTGGACCAGGCCTAAGTTAGGAGGGGTGACCTTACAGGAGAAACCTTACAATAAAATATCTAGGAATCATCCTAGACAGTAAGCTGTTATGGTAGCTTAACGTGGAGGAGAGGGTGAAGAAGGCCTCAACGGCACTCAATGTAAAAGAATTCTGGGGTGTACGTGGGGCTTATCGCCCTCTCTTTCTCATTGGGTTTTTACAGCGATTATAAGCCATATTCTATACTATGGAGTTCTTGTTTGGTGGAAAGCCACAAAAAACCACATACCTCAAAAAAATCGGGGGGGGGGGGGGGGGGGGTATGCAGATTATCGATGCTTAACATTATGGGAGACCTGAAAATAACCCCCAACGGCTGCACTGTATGCCATTCTGCACATTCTACCTGTAGAGTTGGTAGCAAAAAACATAGCATTAACAACTGCAACCAGGCTCGGTGCATCGGGGCACTTTAGCGCCGACCATATGGCCATAGTAGTATAGCGTCATCAATCACAAGACGAACAGACTACCTTATTCCCTATATGCGCTTCGAGGGAGGTTTTAGGGCCACAACAGAGGTGGACAGTTGGAGCAAGGGTGTGCAAATGGCGGACGAGGCGATACATGTGTACACAGATGGTTCCAAAGTAGTGGAAGGAGTAGGGTCTGCGGTATACTGTGCTGATCTGGAAATAAGCAGATCATACAGGCTGCCGGATTACTGTAGCGTTTTTTAAGCGGAAATATTAGCCGTAACCAAAGCAGTAGAAACCCTGGAAGAAAATAGTTTAATATGCAACCGTGTTAGCTTTTATATTGATAGCCAAGCAGCAAATAAGGCAATAATCTCGTATAGCACAGCATCTAAATGCTTGTTAGAGTGTAAGCAGTCTCTGGATAGAATCGGGACAGGGAGAAGCATACATCTATATTGGGTCCCAGCGCATATGGGAATAAATAGGAATTTAAAAGCGGACGAACTAGCTAAAACGGGCGCATCCCTTAAAGCTTGCTCCGTAGACGTCCCAATTAGACTGGGCGAGATTAGGCGAAGGCGAGGTGCACATGATCGACCAAGCGGGAAAGGCGTGGGTTTAAGCGCGGAGCTGTAAAGTGTCGAAGGTTATGTGTAGGTCTTACAACCTTAGACTAACAAAGTTGCTTCTATCATTAAAAAGAGAGGACTGTAGACTCATCACGGATATTCTGACTGGACACTGCCTTCTGGCGTCACATACATTTAAATTAGGATTGGTCAGTGATAGTGATGTAGGAAGTGCGTGTTGGAGGAGGAACGATCGAGCACGTTCTGTGCTCGTGCCCTGCACTTGCCAGGCTAAGATTCCAGCTATTAGGAGTTATACAGCTGTAAGATCTAGAAGCAGCAAGTGGCTTAAGTCCTAGGAAGCTTCTAGTATTTGCCAAGACGACGGAGTTATTTTATAACATAGGTCCTGGTTTTTGATAGGGTGTTTCAGTTTGGTCGTTAAAACAAACTTCTGGTAACACTACGGACTCTATCAGTCTATGTGAGGTCCTCATGGTCCGGCCAGTTCAACCTAACCTAACCTTGCTATAACTTATATCTTATTGATATTAGAGAAAAATTGCCAATTTCACAAACGGTGATGGTTACCAGGACATGTTTCTGAATTTCACTTCTTCATCAGCTAGCTACTCGGGAGCTGAAAATTTAACTCGAAATCTCCAACATTCATACTTTATACTAGTGTAAAGGCAGACGTCTTTAACCACCCAGCCACATGAATGCATCGCCGCTCGCTTTGCAATTGGTCTCTAAGTATTGCCTTTTATTTGCTATTCCTTTATTCACCATTTAGGTACATACTAATTCAATATGTTTTTTAATCCTAATTGTGTGAAATTATTATAGGCGCGTTAAGAGCTTAGTGACATTGGATATATTGTTATATCATACATTTGATTGTCCAAAACGACATGTGCAAAATGTTCATACAAAATTTTAATTTCCGAATGGGTAACTACGCCCGCAGCGAAGTTTCCCAATAAAAAAAAATAAAGGCCGGGGGCATTATTTCCTTTTCGAACAAAAAAATAAGATCTCCGAAGAGCCCGTTCATATCGGGAAAAATTCGACAAAGGCAGATTTATTCTTGTGTAGGTCAGGTTTGGTTTTTTAATAGGAAAGATTTATAACAGATTTGGCTACTATATCTTTAACCGTTCTCCAAGTTGATGCACAATTTTAAAAACAACTTGAGCGGCCTTATTAGCTTTTCGAAATAGTTTAATACGGTTTCTAAATCATGCTCATCAAGTGTTTCCTCTAAAATTTGAGCATTATTGTATATAATTTACAGAGATATTTTGTTAAGCAGTGCTGTCCAAAATACATATCAGGTTATATATGAAAATAGTCACAGACACATTGTTGTGTTAAATAAAATATGGTTGAGATTTCATTTAACAAAACAACTTCACTCAGTACTAGTTGATATTTATTTAAACTTTTATGTGGCAGCAAACGCAAGCAAAATTTACAATCATTAATAACTCAAATTTGGAAAATATTTCTTAAATAAGAAAACAAACAAGTGAAGGGTTATGGGGAAAAAGGTTGTAAGCGTAAATCTCTGCACGAAGTTGTGCAGAAGTTGTTCTTGCTCATAACCGTTGCTATTGCACTCTTTCATTGCTTAAAAAACAATGAAAAAATATTAAAAATCTGCCTGTATCTACTCCAAAACAAAGTTTTATTGCTTTGTCCTTTATGGTCTGAATGCAGTCCTCTCCGTCTGTTATTAACTTAAATAATGGGAACACTTGGCGGCCACTGTGGTGTGTATGCCCTGGATTCACACCCCGGGCAAACAACATCAAAATTTTAGAAATAAGGTTTTTCAATTAGAAGAAAATTTTTCTAAGTGGGGTCGCCCCTCGGCAGTGTTTGGCAAGCGCTCCGGGTGTATTTCTGCCAAGAAAAGCTCTCAGTTAAAACTCATCTGCTTTGCAGATGCTGTTCGGAGTCGTCATAAAACATGCAGGTCCCGTCCGGCCAATTTGTAGGGAATCCTCTGGATTTTCCGCGCGACGCAAATTGGAATAGAAGCTCGGCCTTAGATCTCTTCGGAGGTTATCGCGCCTTACATTTATTTTTTTTATAATGGGAACACTTTGTTTGTTGTTGGTAATGAGTACTTGGGACTTAATGGGAGAAGAATGTCTGTGTCGTATTGTTAAACCATCCCGGTACGTTTTCAACCATAAATGATTGTTTTTGTAAGCCTTTAATTCTCTCGAATTTGTTTGTTCGCGTTTTCTTAATTTTCGTTGCTAGGTTATCTATTATAACTTTTTCACTCACAAAAAATGCGGTCGAATCTTCTCTATCTAATTTTCGTTGCACCTTATTTTCTATGATATTTATCTCCTTTTCCTTCAGTTTTCGTAGCTCGTGCTTCGTTTTAATTAAAAGATTTAACAGATTATTCTCCACTGTCGTCAAATATGCTCCAGCTGCATTTACTAATTTTTTCGGTAATCTCGTGTCCTTGATGTTCACGTTGAGAACGTAGGAAATATTCTTTGTGGCATTGCTACTAAATTTAGGTATAATTGCGCTTTTTCTGAATCTCAAAAGAAACTTTGCTGACTGTTGTAGTTTAGTTAGTTGCTACGTGCTATTTTGGAACCGTTTTATACATTTTTTTGGTGTCCATTCCATATTTGCTTTTCAAATCTTTCTAGATTTTGCATGTGTTTTTGTTTTTACGGTATGCTCTCTGTTTCATAATTATTGTTGTTTGTTTATCGGCCTTCAGTGGTTATATTGAACAAATTATCAAGCTATAGGCCAGGCAAAGTATAGGAAATAAAATCACCGAATGATTTTTACATAAAATATATATTTTTCATGAATTTTTATTTTCGATATTTCGACTTCAATCTGAGGTCATCTTCAGGACTGAAAAACAAGAATTGCATTAAAACCAAAATTATAAAAACTTCTCAAGTACACACTTATATTATTGAATGTATCTATTCGACTAATTTAACGATTTGAAAAATATACATAAGTACACAAAAAGTATGTAAACAATTAAAACCCGTAATTGTAAACAAAATATTACACAAATATACATTGACTTCTGATGACAACATACAAACGGACAAAATTTTCTCATCACGGACCACTGTTGTTGCTAATTAGTTTTCGCGCACTTGTCTGTATCTGCTTTAAAATTCATTCGTTGATCTCTCGGAATATTAATATTATATAGCATCTCTAATGTGTATCTCTTGTTATACCCTCTCTCCTGGTGTAGTATTGCTACATTTTCCAAATCAGGAGAATGGCCGGTGGCTCTGCAATGTTGTGCTAAAGCCGTCGTGCAGTCATTAGGGTGGTCCCTATTTTTTTACGTTTGATTTATGCGCGGAAATCCTTGTCTTTAATTTGGATTTTGTAGTGCCCACATATACTTTCCTACATACGTGGAACCCGTCGCCGTGGCATGGAATTTTGTATATTACGTCAGATTTCTCAGGTTTTATAGCGCCCGAAGATCCACAAAGCAGGAGTTCCGCTAAGCCCTATATGTTCGTCTGTAAACTGGAGGGGGAATTTACAAGTTATGTAAATTTGTTGTGAATGTCCTCAAAAATATAACAAAAGCGCCAAATATAATGTAATAGACGCGATTGAGTTCAAGAACGGAATTAAAGCCACGTATATATATGACGATGAGAGCTTTGTTTCATTCGATGTTGTTTCCTTATTCCCCAGCATCCCGGTAGATCTTGCCTTACAAATTATAGCATCTAAGTAGAATTTGATATAAAACCACACTACGCTGACTAAAGATTTGTTTATGGGAGTAGTACGTTTTTGTATAAAAGATAACAGGTATTTCAAAGTTAATAATAAATTTTACGAACAACGCTTGGAATTCCTATGGGGTCACCGGTATCACCGATTATAGCAGACATAGTGATGGAAGATCTGCTAACGAAATTTGAAAAAGACTCAGCTTATAAGCCCCGTTTACTTACCAAATATGTGGAGGACTTGTTTGCTATCGTCCAAGCGAACGCTGTAGACGATATGCTAAACACATTAAACCGTTATATAAGGTCCATAAAATTTACATGTGAATTCGAAAAGGATGGAAAATACCATTTCTACATGTATTAGTTAGAAGAAAATACAACCAGGTTTCCTTCGATTGGCACAAAAAGCCCACAGCGTCAGGCAGATTGATTAATTTCTACTTCAAACACAATAAATCTACAATAACTAACACAGCCAAAAATTTTATTCGAAGAGTTCTCTCCATCAGTGACGTAATCTACCATGAAAAAAAAATTATAATTATCAAAAAAATACTTACAGACAATGGCTTTCCGATACACTTAATAAACGGCTATATACGAGATTACTACACAAAAGCCAACAGAGAGAAAACAATGGACGACAACGATGAGATATATAAGACTACTACATATATTTCCGGGCTTTCGAGCAGAATAAAATATTCAAATATATATGACCATGAACGAGTGCAATTAACTTTTACTTACAACAATACAATGCAAAAAATTTTCAGTAATGCAAAACACAAAATCGAAAAATACGAGAAATCTGATGTATATACAAAATTCCATGCATCGGTGACGGGTCTCACGTATGCAGGAAAGTATATGTGGGCACTACAAAATCCAAATTAAAGACAAGGATTTCCGCGCATAACTCAAACGTAAAAAATAGGGACCACCCTAATGACTGCACAACGGCTTTAACACAACATTGCAGAGCCACCGGTCATTCTCCTGATTTGGAAAATGTAGCAATACTGCACCAGGAGAGGGGGTATAACTAGAGATATACATCAGAGATGCTACATAATTTTAAAGCAGATACAGACAAGTGCGCCTCTGTTTATAGAAAACTAATTAGCAACAACAGTGGTCGGTGATGAGAAAATTTTGTCCGTTTGTATGTTGTCATCAGAAGTCAATAGGGGGACTCATGTAACCTTATAAATGCCTTATAAAGTGTGTAAACGTATAAATTTATCTAGTGCGTAAACGAGCTGTCAAATTTTGTATGAAAAATCATTTACACAATTTGTATAAATTTACGCGCACATCTCATTGTGTAAACACGGTAAACTCAAAGGAATGCAACCTTGCAGACACTACAGCAGGCATTTTCATCAGAAATCTCCAACATCAGCAAGTCATTTACAAATATATCTTAGTAAAGACGTTTTAGTTTTGACTTTTCACTCAATCTTGGCATTTTTTAATTTGTATAACAATCAAAAAATTTTGTTTGCCAATAATACAGCTGATAAACAATTAAGTTTATCAAGAATATTACTAGGTGCGTTCATATAACAGCGTGTGTAAATGGATATAATTTTACACCTTATAAGTTTATATTCTTTCATGAGTCCCCCTAATGTATAATTGTTTGTGTAATAATTTGTTTACAATTACGGGCTTAAATTGTTTACATACTTTTTGTGTACTTATGTATATTTTTCAAATTGTTAAATTAGTCGAATAAATACATTCAATAATGTAAGTGTGTACTTGAGAAGTTTATATAATTTTGGTTTTAATGCAATTCTTTTTTTTCAGTACTGAAAATGACTTCAGATTGAAGTCGAAATATCGAAAATAAAAATATATTCGTTGATTTTATTTCATATACTGTGACTGGCCTAGAGCTTGATAATTTGTTCCATATTACCATTGAAGGCCAATAAACAAATAATAATAAGTTATTTAATATTAAATTATTATACACACAAAATGAGTAAATTAGAAGAAAACAAAGTTCATAGACCATATAGCCGACTATTTGAAAACCAATAACGGTTTATCATAAGCGATCCACCCATTGTAGGCTTGACGTTTAGCACATCAAGCCATCAATGCACTTTGCATGTTTCTATTTATCTTATTCTCTTATTTGTTGTTTTTATCCTTTACCAGCGTCAGTTGAGTGTGCCAATCAAGTGCTATTATCTAACTATACAAGGATTTTTGTTGCAGCCCATATGGCTTTTCTTTAATATCTGGCTTTTGTTAGAATTCCATGGTGCTTTTCCGTAGACTGAACGTATTTAATGTTATGTTTGGTTTTAATGTTCTTTAAATAATTAGTTATTATCTCGCTACACGAGGATTTTGTTGCAGCCCATATGGTTTTTCTTTAAGCTCCTGCTCTTGTTAGAATTCCAGGGTGCATTTTCCGTAGAATGAAATTATTTAATGTTATGTTTGGTATTACTGGTCTGTAAATAATTAGTTATAATCTCACTATACGAGGATATTTATTGCAGCCCATATGATTTTTCTTTAAGCTCTTGCTTTTGTTAGAATTCCAGGGTGCTTTTCCGTAGAATGAACGTATTTGATGTTATGTTTGGTTTTAATGGTCTGAAAATAATTAATTATTATCTCACTATACGAGGATTTTTGTTGCAGCCTATATGGCTTTTCTTTAAGCCCTTGCTTTTGTTAGAATTCCAGGGTGCTTTTTCTTTAGACTGAAAGTGTTTAATGTTATTTTTCGTTTTACTGGTCTGTAAATAATGTCCAGAGAGTACTTAGATTATGGAGGGAACACTTCTCTGCTCTGCTAAACGGAGACAGTGCTGTACCGCACAGGGATGACGAACCCGATCCCGCAATCGATGATAATGGAATTAAAGTCCTTCCACCCGATGATGATGAAGTCAGAATAGCAATAACCAGATTAAACAAGTAAAGGTGTCTAAGTTCGGGTGTAATCGAACATTATATACTCAGCGTTTGCTTCAATTTTATATTTCATTTCAGATAAATTACTTTTCTACAAAACACGTGCCACCGCCCGTTAAAAAAAATGTCTCCCCATTTCCTCTTACAATAAACTTGATAAGTGAAATATCATTGACTCAAAACTAAGGCTGTGAAATGCATACGGATTTTTCAACTATCTGGATATCCTAAGAAGCAAAAAACCCGGCTATCCGGATATCCGGATTCGTAAATGGAAAATCGGGATGTCCGCTGTTCGGATATCCGGATACGTAAATTGAAAATCCGGATATCCGTATGTCCGGATCTGGAACATAAAAGTTGAATATCTGCATATGAGAATTGAACGAAGCAAACATCGAAAAATTATTCACAAAATATGTTTGTAGATTATTAAATTAACGTCAAAAATTAAAAAGCTACAATTTTACAAACATCAACAATTTCACAAAGCGTCAATTTAAACTAATGAGAGTGCTAACATGGTCAGCAAGATTTGGGACCATTTCCATAAAAGTGAAAATAAGAACAGTGCCATTTGTTTATATTGTGAAAAAAACGCTACAAAACAAAGGATCGACATCAAGTCTATGGAGCCACTATCGGGTTTTCCATCTTCAAGGGAACAGTATGGACGCAGCTTTTCTCTCTGAATATGCGCCAGAATATAAGCCGAGTAGCAGTTCATCACAAAGTAATTTTGATCACAATTCGGAATGTTCAGAACCCCCAATGAAGAAAGTTCGAAAATCACGCGTAGTTCAAACTGTTCGCAATAAGTATACATATGTACAAAAAACGTCAAGAGAGATAATAACACAAGCCTTGGCTAATATGATTGCTGTTGACTTATGCCCTATTTCATTGGTGGAATGTGATTGATTCAAGAAGTTTGTTAATGTCCTCGAACCAGAGTATGTAATTTCTTGTCACACAATAATTTCCGGTAGAATTCAAGCCATGCATAACCGTGAAATAGAGGAAGTTAAGAATGTTCAGCATCTGATATAGTTTTGACCACTGATTGCTGGACATCTAGAGCCACCCGATCCTATATGGGACTTGCAGCGCATTATTTAGATTATAATTGGACTCCTCGCTCTTTTAATTTGCTAACCGAACAAATTACTGAAAGCCACACAGCTGAGAATTCAGAAGACTCGGTTCAAGATGGCATGGAATAATGGGATATCCAAGAAAAAGTCACAACTATTGTACACGACAACGCGAAAAATATAACAAGTGCTGTTCCTGACATAACCAGTCATCCATGCAGTGTACATACATTTCAATTGAGTGTTAATTTAGGAATGAAACTACCGGAATGTTGGGAGTCATCCAAAAGGTTTCGAAACTCGTGATGAGTTTCAATCATTCGAGTGAACGTACATATGCTCCCGAGAAACATTTAATACAAACTGAAAAGACAGTTAAAAAACTAATCCAAAGTTGTCCAACTAGACGGAATTCAGTTCTTTTTATGTTGGAAAGAGTTAAAGAGCTTAGATCTTCTATTGTTGCAGTAATTGCTGATCGTTCAATTTTCAACAACAAGGCCGCTCAAAATATCGCAATTTCGGAGAGTGACTTGGATGCAGTTGATGTTCTAATAGATTTACTCACCCCTTCCGAAATTGCGACAAATGTGCTTAAAGCGAAACCCATAATTCATAAAATTATTAATATGCTTCTGAAATTTAAAAACACTGATAACAGGATGGCAAAAACCTTCAAAGAAAAAGTAGCTGCACACTTGAGAAGACGTTTTTCTTTTTAAAACATTGAAGATCCGTCTCTGGAAAATGTCGGTATTGCACATATGGCGAGTTGCCTTGATCCGAGTTTTAAACAGTTGAAGCACATTGAGACCGATGCTTTTCGTAACAAAATAAAAAATGATGTGGAAGAAATGTGCAATAAAATGGGTACCGCTGATATGAATGCCCAAGAAGAAGCTCCGGAAAACAGTGATCTCACGGCCATGGATATACTCCTAAATGATAATGACAGTGACACAAGGGAGGAAGACAAGTTTCAGCGCTAGTTATTCGAAGAACAAATAAACCACAGTCTCAGTGCCAGCAATTGGTTGCAAGACCATGAGAAAATATATCCCAATCTGTCAAAAATCGCCAAAAGATATCTTGCGGTACCTGCCACTTCAACAGCTTCTGAAAGGGTATTTTCAATTGCTGGAAATATAGTTCGTCCCACACGAAATTGTTTGAGTCGGGAAATGATATCGGCACTTGTTTTTTTACACCAGAATAAGAAGAAAATAGTTTAACATTATATTACATATTTCTCAACACGAACCTTTTTTGTACTCACTGTTAATTGATTTAAATGCCTCATGAATTTATTGTTATTAATGTTAAATAAACATATATAGTACATCATTTTGTTGCTTTCACTGGATATCGAAAAATACGGTTATTAACCGGATCTTAATAAATCCGGATATCCGGATAGTTTCACAAACGAATATTAACCGGATATCCATGTCGTCCGTATGGATATCCGGATATTCGAATATGCGGATAGTCCCAGCCTTATTCAAAACTATGTTTTGCTAAGTTATAGCTTATTATTCTACTCTACGACCCCTTTAAACTTGTTATACTCAGCGTGCTTTGCACACAGAGTATATTAGCTTTGTCTGGATAACGGTTGGTTGTACATAAAGGAATCGAGGTAGATATAGACACAAATCAAAATCATCAGTATCGAAAAAAAATTTTATTGAGCCATGTCCGTCCTTCCGTGCGTTAACACGATAACTTGAGTAAATATTAAGATATCTTCACCAAATTTGGTACACGAGCTGGACCCAGAATAGATTGGTGTTGAAAATGAGCGAAATCGGATGATAACTACGCCCACTTTTTATATATATAACATTTTGGAAAACACAAAAAACCTGATAATTTAATAAATCATACACCTAGTATGTTGAAATTTGACATGTGGACTGATATTGAGACTCTTGATAAAAATTTGAAAAAATTGTTTAAAATGGGCGTGGCAGCGCCACTTGTGATAAAATCAATTTTACAAATATTATTAATCATAAATCAAAAATCGTTAAACCTATTGTAACAAAAATTCGGCAGAGAGGTTGCCTTTACTATAAGGAATGCTTTGAAGAAAAATTAACTAAGTCCGTTAAGGACCACGGCCACTTTTATATAAAAGATTTTTAAAAGGGTCGTGGACGAATAAAATAAGCTATATCTTTGCAAAAAAGAGCTTTATGTCAATGGTATTTCATTTCTCAAGTGGATTTATGAGTATAAATAGGAAAAACTTCAAATTTTAAAAAATGGGTTTGGCACCGCCCCTTTTATGACTAAGCAATTTTCTATGTTTCGGGAGCCATAACTCGAAGAAAAATTAACGGATCGTAATAAAATTGGGTACACAAATTTTTCCTATAGCAGAAAATATTTCTAAAAAAAATGGACGAGATCGGTTAAAGACCACGCCCACTTTTATATAAAAGATTTTTAAAAGGGTCGTACAGGAAAATAATAAGCTATATCTTAACGAAAAAGAGCTTTGTTTCAATATGATTTTACTTTCTAAATTGAATTATAACATTAAATTGGAAAGCACTAAAATTTTTTGAAAATTGGTGTGGCACCGCCCATTTTATGACTAAGCAATATTGTATGTTTCGGGAGCCATAACTCAAAGAAAAATTAATATTTCGTAATGAAATTGTGTACACATATTTTCCTTATTGCAGAAAATGTTTCTAGTAAAAATGAACGGAATCGGTTGAAGACCACAGCAGCTCTACAAGTCATGCTATATGTGCAGAAGCGTAGACATAACAACGTCAGATGAAGCGGCTCTGGGAGAGTTCTTTGAAAGATTTATAGCCCTCTACTCATTGGCGATGACGAGTATCGAAGAAGATTTAATGATGAGCTGTACGCTGGCTAGGTCATGTTATGCGAATGAAAGATGACGCTTTGGCTAAGAAAGTATTTTTTTATCGGAATCCGCCTATGAAAGGAGAGAAAGGTGGCAGACCCCACCCGCTGGAAGGACCAGGTGGAATAGATTTAAACTGACTTGGTGCGACCAATTGGCGCGATTTAGCAGAGCGAAGAAGCGAATGACGCGCCTTGTTGTACGGCCATAACCGTTTAAACGGTAAAGCGCCAATTAAGTAAGTAAGTAAATAATTAATTATCATATGCTAACAAACTCGGTCTTGAAGACAAGACTCATGTAACCTTATAAATGCCTTATAAAGTGTGTAAACGTAAAAATTTATCTAGTGCGTAAACGAGCTGTCAAATTTTGTATGAAAAATCATTTACACAATTTGTATAAATTTACGCGCACATCTCATTGTGTAAACACGGTAAACTCAAAGGAATGCAACCTTGCAGACACTACAGCAGGCATTTTCATCAGAAATCTCCAACATCAGCAAGTCATTTACAAATATATCTTAGTAAAGACGTTTTAGTTTTGACTTTTCACTCAATCTTGGCATTTTTTAATTTGTATAACAATCAAAAAATTTTGTTTGCCAATAATACAGCTGATAAACAATTAAGTTTATCAAGAATATTACTAGGTGCGTTCATATAACAGCGTGTGTAAATGGATATAATTTTACACCTTATAAGTTTATATTCTTTCATGAGTCCCCCTAATGTATAATTGTTTGTGTAATAATTTGTTTACAATTACGGGCTTAAATTGTTTACATACTTTTTGTGTACTTATGTATATTTTTCAAATTGTTAAATTAGTCGAATAAATACATTCAATAATGTAAGTGTGTACTTGAGAAGTTTTTATAATTTTTGTTTTAATGCAATTCTTGTTTTTCAGTACTGAAAATGACTTCAGATTGAAGTCGAAATATCGAAAATAAAAATACATTCGTTGATTTTATTTCATATACTGTGACTGGCCTAGAGCTTGATAATTTGTTCCATATTACCATTGAAGGCCGATAAACAAATAATAATAAGTTAGTTAATATTAAATTATTATACACACAAAATGAGTAAATTAGAAGAAAACAAAGTTCATAGACCATATAGCCGACTATTTGAAAACCAATAACGGTTTATCATAAGCGATCCACCCATTGTAGGCTTGACGTTTAGCACATCAAGCCATCAATGCACTTTGCATGTTTCTATTTAACTTATTCTCTTATTTGTTGTTTTTATCCTTTACCAGAGTCAGTTGAGTGTGCCAATCAAGTGCTATTATCTAACTATACAAGGATTTTTGTTGCAGCCCATATGGCTTTTCTTTAATATCTGGCTTTTGTTAGAATTCCATGGTGCTTTTCCGTAGACTGAACGTATTTAATGTTATGTTTGGTTTTAATGTTCTGTAAATAATTAGTTATTATCTCGCTACACGAGGATTTTGTTGCAGCCCATATGGTTTTTTTTTAAGCTCCTGCTCTTGTTAGAATTCCAGGGTGCATTTTCCGTAGAATGAAATTATTTAATGTTATGTTTGGTATTACTGGTCTGTAAATAATTAGTTATAATCTCACTATACGAGGATATTTGTTGCAGCCCATATGATTTTTCTTTAAGCTCTTGCTTTTGTTAGAATTCCAGGGTGCTTTTCCGTAGAATGAACGTATTTAATGTTATGTTTGGTTTTAATGGTCTGAAAATAATTAATTATTATCTCACTATACGAGGATTTTTGTTGCAGCCTATATGGCTTTTCTTAAGCCCTTGCTTTTGTTAGAATTCCAGGGTGCTTTTTCTTTAGACTGAAAGTGTTTAATGTTATTTTTCGTTTTACTTGTCTGTAAATAATGTCCAGAGAGTACTTAGATTATGGAGGAAACACTTCTCTGCTCTGCTAAACGGAGACAGTGCTGTACCGCACAGGGATGACGAACCCGATCCCGCAGTCGATGATAATGGAATTAAAGTCCTTCCACCCGATGATGATGAAGTCAGAATAGCAATAACCAGATTAAACAAGTAAAGGTGTCTAAGTTCGGGTGTAACCGAACATTATATACTCAGCGTTTGCTTCAATTTTATATTTCTTTTCAGATAAATTACTTTTCTACAAAACACGTGGCACCGCCCGTTAAAAAAAATTTCTCCCCATTTCCTCTTACAATAAACTTGATAAGTGAAATATCATTGACTCAAAACTAAGGCTGTGAACTGCATACGGATTTTTCAACTATCTGGATATCCTAAGAAGCAAAAAAAACCGGGCTATCCGGATATCCGGATTCGTAAATGGAAAATCGGGATGTCCGCTGTTCGGATATCCGGATACGTAAATTGAAAATCCGGATATCCGTATGTCCGGATCTGGAACATAAAAGTTGAATATCTGCATATGAGAATTGAACGAAGCAAACATCGAAAAATTATTCACAAAATATGTTTGTAGATTATTAAATTAACGTCAAAAATTAAAAAGCTACAATTTTACAAACATCAACAATTTCACAAAGCGTCAATTTAAACTAATGAGAGTGCTAACATGGTCAGCAAGATTTGGGATCATTTCCATAAAAGTGAAAATAAGAACAGTGCCATTTGTTTATATTGTGAAAAAAACGCTACAAAACAAAGGATCGACACCAAGTCTATGGAGCCACTATCGGGTTTTCCATCTTCAAGGGAACGGTATGGACGCAGCTTTTCTCTCTGAATCTGCGCCAGAATATAAGCCGAGTAGCAGTTCATCACAAAGTAATTTTGATCACAATTCGGAATGTTCAGAACCCCCAATGAAGAAAGTTCGAAAATCACGCGTAGTTCAAACTGTTCGCAATAAGTATACATATGTACAAAAAACGTCAAGAGAGATAATAACACAAGCCTTGGCTAATATGATTGCTGTTGACTTATGCCCTATTTCATTGGTGGAATGTGATTGATTCAAGAAGTTTGTTAATGTCCTCGAACCAGAGTATGTAATTTCTTGTCACACAATAATTTCCGGTAGAATTCAAGCCATGCATAACCGTGACATAGAGGAAGTTAAGAATGTTCAGCATCTGATATAGTTTTGACCACTGATTGCTGGACATCTAGAGCCACCCGATCCTATATGGGACTTGCAGCGCATTATTTAGATTATAATTGGACTCCTCGCTCTTTTAATTTGCTAACCGAACAAATTACTGAAAGCCACACAGCTGAGAATTCAGAAGACTCGGTTCAAGATGGCATGGAATAATGGGATATCCAAGAAAAAGTCACAACTATTGTACACGACAACGCGAAAAATATAACAAGTGCTGTTCCTGACATAACCAGTCATCCATGCAGTGTACATACATTTCAATTGAGTGTTAATTTAGGAATGAAACTACCGGAATGTTGGGAGTCATCCAAAAGGTTTCGAAACTCGTGATGAGTTTCAATCATTCGAGTGAACGTACATATGCTCCCGAGAAACATTTAATACAAACTGAAAAGACAGTTAAAAAACTAATCCAAAGTTGTCCAACTAGACGGAATTCAGTTCTTTTTATGTTGGAAAGAGTTAAAGAGCTTAGATCTTCTATTGTTGCAGTAATTGCCGATCGTTCAATTTTCAACAACAAGGCCGCTCAAAATATCGCAATTTCGGAGAGTGACTTGGATGCAGTTGATGTTCTAATAGATTTACTCACCCCTTCCGAAATTGCGACAAATGTGCTTAAAGCGAAACCCATAATTCATAAAATTATTAATATGCTTCTGAAATTTAAAAACACTGATAAGAGGATGGCAAAAACCTTCAAAGAAAAAGTAGCTGCACACTTGAGAAGACGTTTTTCTTTTTAAAACATTGAAGATCCGTCTCTGGAAAATATCGGTATTGCACATATGGCGAGTTGCCTTGATCCGAGTTTCAAACAGTTGAAGCACATTGAGACCGATGCTTTTCGTAACAAAATAAAAAATGATGTGGAAGAAATGTGCAATAAAATGGGTACCGCTGATATGAATGCCCAAGAAGAAGCTCCGGAAAACAGTGATCTCACGGCCATGGATATACTCCTAAATGATAATGACAGTGACACAAGGGAGGAAGACAAGTTTCAGCGCTAGTTATTCGAAGAACAAATAAACCATAGTCTCAGTGCCAGCAATTGGTTGCAAGACCATCAGAAAATATATCCTAATCTGTCAAAAATCGCCAAAAGATATCTTGCGGTACCTGCCACTTCAACAGCTTCTGAAAGGGTATTTTCAATTGCTGGAAATATAGTTCGTCCCACACGAAATTGTTTGAGTCGGGAAATGATATCGGCACTTGTTTTCTTACACCAGAATAAGAAGAAAATAGTTTAACATCATATTACTTATTTCTCAATACGAACCTTTTTTGTACTCACTGTTAATTGATTTAAATGCCTCATGAATTTATTGTTATTAATGTTAAATAAACATATATAGTACATCATTTTGTTGCTTTCACTGGATATCGAAAAATACGGTTATTAACCGGATCTTAATAAATCCGGATATCCGGATAGTTTCACAAACGAATATTAACCGGATATCCATGTCGTCCGTATGGATATCCGGATATTCGAATATGCGGATAGTCCCAGCCTTATTCAAAACTATGTTTTGCTAAGTTATAGCTTATTATTCTACTCTACGACCCCTTTAAACTTGTTATACTCAGCGTGCTTTGCACACAGAGTATATTAACTTTGTCTGGATAACGGTTGGTTGTACATAAAGGAATCGAGGTAGATATAGACACAAATCAAAATCATCAGTATCGAAAAAAAATTTTATTGAGCCATGTCCGTCCTTCCGTGCGTTAACACGATAACTTGAGTAAATATTAAGATATCTTCACCAAATTTGGTACACGAGCTGGACCCAGAATAGATTGGTGTTGAAAATGAGCGAAATCGGATGATAACTACGCCCACTTTTTATATATATAACATTTTGGAAAACACAAAAAACCTGATAATTTAATAAATCATACACCTAGTATGTTGAAATTTGACATGTGGACTGATATTGAGACTCTTGATAAAAATTTGAAAAAATTGTTTAAAATGGGCGTGGCAGCGCCACTTGTGATAAAATCAATTTTACAAATATTATTAATCATAAATCAAAAATCGTTAAACCTATTGTAACAAAAATTCGGCAGAGAGGTTGCCTTTACTTTAAGGAATGCTTTGAAGAAAAATTAACTAAGTCCGTTAAGGACCACGGCCACTTTTATATAAAAGATTTTTAAAAGGGTCGCGGACGAATAAAATAAGCTATATCTTTGCAAAAAAGAGCTTTATGTCAATGGTATTTCATTTCTCAAGTGGATTTATGAGTATAAATAGGAAAAACTTCAAATTTTAAAAAATGGGTTTGGCACCGCCCCTTTTATGACTAAGCAATTTTCTATGTTTCGGGAGCCATAACTCGAAGAAAAATTAACGGATCGTAATAAAATTGGGTACACAAATTTTTCCTATAGCAGAAAATATTTCTAAAAAAATGGACGAGATCGGTTAAAGACCACGCCCACTTTTATATAAAAGATTTTTAAAAGGGTCGTACAGGAAAATAATAAGCTATATCTTAACGAAAAAGAGCTTTGTTTCAATATGATTTTACTTTCTAAATTGAATTATAACATTAAATTGGAAAGCACTAAAATTTTTGGAAAATTGGTGTGGCACCGCCCATTTTATGACTAAGCAATATTGTATGTTTCGGGAGCCATAACTCAAAGAAAAATTAATATATCGTAATGAAATTGTGTACACATATTTTCCTTATTGCAGAAAATATTTCTAGTAAAAATGAACGGAATCGGTTAAAGACCACAGCAGCTCTACAAGTCATGCTATATGTGCAGAAGCGTGGACATAACAACGTCAGATGAAGCGGCTCTGGGAGAGTTCTTTGAAAGATTTATGGCCCTCTACTCATTGGCGATGACGAGTATCGAAGAAGATTTAATGATAAGCTGTACGCTGGCTAGGTCATGTTATGCGAATGAAAGATGACGCTTTGGCTAAGAAAGTATTTTTTTATCGGAATCCGCCTATGAAAGGAGAGAAAGGTGGCAGACCCCACCCGCTGGAAGGACCAGGTGGAATAGATTTAAACTGCCTTGGTGCGACCAATTGGCGCGATTTAGCAGAGCGAAGAAGCGACTGACGCGCCTTGTTGTACGGCCATAACCGTTTAAACGGTAAAGCGCCAATTAAGTAAGTAAGTAAATAATTAATTATCATATGCTAACAAACTCGGTCTTGAAGACAACATATTAAAATAAATAAATAAATAAATGTAAGGGGTGATAACCTCCGTAGAGATTTTAGGCCGAGTTTCTCTTCCAATTTGCATCGTGCTCCTTTTTTAGTTTTTCCTACAAATTGGCGGGAAGTAGCTCCCACTTGTTTTATGCCGATTCCGAAGTGCTTGTCAATCTTTACCGAGGGGCAACCCCGCTTAGAAAAATTGTCTTCTAATTAAAAAATCTTGTTTCTAGAATTTTTGATGTTGCTTTGCCCGGGGCGTGAACCCACGATCTTCGGTGTGGCAGGCGGAGTACGCTACCATCACACCACGGCGGCCGCCGATAAATTAATATAATAAATAAATAAATATATAAATACTTGCCGCGATATACCTTCCAGCTGATATAGGCCGAATTTTTCATCCAATTTGCGCTGCGCTTATTTTTAATTTTTTCTGCGAATTCCAGCTGCAACGTAAATTAATTTTTATTGAGAAGGTTTTCATGACAGAAATTCACTCGTAGAGTTGGCTAACCACTTGCGGAGAGACGACTTCGCTGGAGAAATTTTTTTTTTCACAAAAAAACTTTTTTCAAATTGGTTCATGTCGTTTTGTTGCCTGCTCAAGCCCTAGGACGTTGGGTGTGGTAGGCAGAGCACGCTATCACCACACCATGGCGTTCATTGTTTTACTTAATGCCATACTAATATCAGAGACAATTTTAAGATAGAAATGTTGCAGGGACGAAGCAAGCTTCACAAAATTCTAGTAGGTCAAATTCACCACTTACCACACCAGAATTTGTTAAACTACCACTGTCTGTGTTTATTATTTAACAATTATTTGCCCACTTTTTATTCAGCTAATCTGTTCAGAATTAACATTTTTACTCTCTTAAACTACAATCAGTGTATTTTGTGTGCTTAAATTATGTTAAAAATTACGTTAATGTTTGCGGTGTGGTGGAAGTGACCTACTAGAAATTTGTGAAGCTCCGCTGCAGTAAGGCAGTTTAAGTTTGGAGGAAACCGAACATTATACACCCATTTGTGTGCTCTTACACATATTTTAAGGATACATTTGAAAACTTCCCAGTGAAGATTCGTCTGCCTTGTAGATACCGTTCGGAATCGCCATAATATACGTAGCACGACGCAAACTGGAAGAGAAGCTGGGTCTAAATCTCCATGGATGTAAATCCCATCAAGTACCTATTTCTTTTATGATATCAAACGTTTTGTGGGGAGATTAACTAAACAGAACTTTAATATCTATACTGGTCGCTGTTGTTGTTGTTTAACAGTGCTTCGCTCCATCCTGAAACCACTGACAAATTGTCATCAATATCCTCTAACTGGAGTTCAAGGAAATCTGCAGTTTCAAAAGGGGTTAACCCCAGAGAAAGGTGTGTTAAGGGCGTTGGTTCCACATTGCCATTGAAAAGATGATGTTGTCATGTGGAAACACGTCGCACACAGGACATACATTAAGTATGGCGAGGTTGATTCTGGATAGGTAAACGATCCACCTGTTAAAGGATCGAAGTTGAGCCAGAGTGACCCGCGTCTCCCTAGGAAGATCGCTTTCCTCTACTGCGAGTTCAGATTATTTAACTTAAAGAAAGGGGTTCGCCGACAAATTCCTGGCATAGAGGTTCGACGCCATTTGTGGATATCACTGAGGACCTTTTAATGTTTTTCTTCGACATACAGCTGAAATCTAAGTGGCGTATTTCCTCATAATGCTTGCGGAGATTACTTCTTAAGGCCCTGGGAGGCGGGGATAATATGTCTGTTGAGATGCCCAGGTTTTTGTATATTCAACATAAACTATTTGTTCACCGTTTCATTTCCCTCCCTAATGGGGAGTGTCAGTTCTAAGAGAAGTGTTTTGGCAGGCCTATATTTTCTTCCAGTGAGTAACCTTAAGGCTCGGCAACCATATGGGGGAAGCGTAGCATGCAAGCGGCCGGCCAATTTCTTTGTAAGTGGTAATGAGCGTCTCTTTATCTTTACCCCAGTGCTGCCGGCAAGAGATCTGAGAATTTTGTTACAGCTCTATATTCTAGGTACAATAGCGGATATATGCTCGCCATAATGTAGATCCTGATCAAAAGTCACACCTAGTATTTTTGGTAGTCGGTAGCGTAATGCCATCGACATCGATGTCCAATATGGTCGACATTTGTTTTGGGTATGTTGTAAATAAGGCCAACTATGATTTGGTCGATGACAATGTCAGGTTTCGCGACTGGAAAAAACGCGAGAAATTAGGAAGATAGTTGTTTATTAAATTATATAGGTAATCGATGGGTGGCCAGGACCTGTAGCCATTATCGCGCAGTCCACGGCATAGGAAACAATGGTAGCTCCTTGTGGTAGTCGATATGTAGAAGTTAAACAAAAGCGGTGATGGAACAACACCTTGTTTAATTCGTCTGGGCTTAGATGCTACCAGACAGATAATTTGCAGTTAACATTTTGAGACTAGGTGGAAGAGAGGACCCTTACAAGTCTTAAAGTAGCGCGCCGTGGTTGACTGTATGAAAATCTTTTGATACGTCTATCTTTCGAAAATCTTTTGATACGTCTATCTCTGCTGGTAGTACAGTGACGTAAAATATATATTTTGAAAATTGTGTTAAGATTAAAACTGTAAGCCCCTTTTCTTTAAAGCAGGCGTTGTCCTTATCCGATCTATATATAATACCAAGGACCTTATTTCCGGCGGTCGCCGTAGTGGGATGGTAGCTGTAGGGTTATCTACTTTGTAAAATATACTTTAATTTTGTAAATTATTTTTTATGTTATAATACTTTTAATCTTATTTCAAAATGAAAATTTTCTAGTTAGTTATTTTTAAAATTTTTAAAAAGTGAAAATACTAAATAATACATAGAATAAAATTATTTAAATATATAGTTTAACACTATATATTTATGGCGATCCGGAAGAATCTGGAAGATTCTAATTATATATTCAACTCACCCCTAGTGATAAGAAATTTTTTTAAGATCATCATCATGATGATGATAACCAAAACGGAGATAAAAAACTTTTACCAACAAATTGTCTTACTGTCCAATATTTAAAATTAAAACATGTTGGCAGCGCATTTTATCCTGAAGACGTAAAAGATACCTACAATGGTGAACTTTTAGAAACCAATGATCAATACTCGATCTTTCAATTTCCCGATGAAGATACAAATCGCTACTTGTTGCTCTTTCACAAAAGTCCATTACATCGTTACCAACAAATATAAGTGATCGATTTAGTGAATTTTGTATGTATTAATAAAGCCGGGGATGAGACACATATTAAACTACCACTAGATCTAATAGTATATCAAAATGGAGAATTCTATATGGTTGATGACTTGCTACTAACTTGCTCGGCAAAGCGTTTAGAAAGTTCAGAGTATGCGACACTCCATTATGCTGAAGTGAGATCCACAAGGCGTTCAGATGGTCATTTAAATTCTATAATATCTAAGCGTTTACATATCGGCTCTGAGCTAATAATGATCATTATATTACTTTTAAAGAAAAATTACTTAAAAATTTTATGAACAAATTTAAATAGTTCGAAAGAAAACTTTGATCAGTTATAATATTTACACGTCCATATATTAAAAAAATTAAAAATATTTGTGGTGGACAATGTATTTTAAAATTAAATATATATAAAAACAATTATTTTTAAATTAAACGTGGATACTAAGGATATCACGATATACTTAAAACCTTTTTCATAGGATCCTTCTATTTTGAATTTAAATATTATGAACAAACTACTCAAATGAAACATCAATTATCAAAATTAACAACAAAGTATTCAATTTATATTTTAATACAAATTATTTATAAAATTTTTAAATATGTTCAAAAATGTAATTAGTTTTCCTAAATAATATTTTCATTAAGAGATTTTTAATTATGTGCACTCCTTCTCCAGTTTATTTTCAAAAATATTTATACACAATCATTATCATTTTACAACAACGACATACAAACTCCACAATACAAATAGATTCATATTTAAATAATATCTTCATTTTAAATTAGAAAATAACACAAAACAGAGCAATAACTTTGATTTTTAAAATAAAATCAAACAAATTTTTAAAATTTTAAAAAATCTCTAAAAAATTCTTAAAATAATCTGTATCGACATATTTTCTAAATATCAATTCTTTCATATTGAAATTAAAATCATATAAAAACTCAATACTAAACTCATTAAAATTACACGAATCATTGACAATTTCATATCACCATCAAACGAATTAAGGAATTAACTTTTCATTACTTATCAACAACTTGGACACACATTATGCAGAGTACAATTATATATTGAACATATATTCTGCATAATACAAGTTTTTAATTTTTGAGTAATTGTGCACACAAAGTTGCCATCTACTATCATTCAACCTCATTCTAGGTTCTTCAAATACATAATTATAATTGACAATATTTACCAAACAACTATTAAGTTATTTTTAACCTCAACAACAACAATAACGACACCTAAAAGTATGCTATCAAGTACATCGAATCATCAAAAGATTGGGTACTTACATCAATACTAACATAAACTTTTAACGCAATTAACACTTAATTAAAATTTTTTTTGATTTTCAAACTACAACACAAAATTCTTACAGTAATCAATATACACTATAAATTAACATTTAAAACATAAATTTTTCGTTTCACTGGAGGGGGAGTATATGTAGGGTTATCTACTTTGTAAAATATACTTTAATTTTGTAAATTATTTTTTATGTTATAATACTTTTAATCTTATTTCAAAATGAAAATTTTCTAGTTAGTTATTTTTAAAAAGTGAAAATACTAAATAATACATAAAATAAAATTATTTAAATATATAGTTTAACACTATATAGTAGCGTGCTCCGCCTAACACACAGAAGATCCTGGGTTCACGCCCCGGCAAGGCAATATCAAAACTTAAGAAATATGTGCTTCAAGTAGAAGAAAACCTTTCAAGACGGGGTCGCCCCTCGGCAGTGTTTGGCAAGCATTGCGAGTATATTTCTGTCATGAAAAGCTCTCAGTGCAAACTAATCTACTTAACAGATGCCGTTCGGAGCCGGCACAAAACGAGAAGGTCTCGTCCCGCCAATTTGTAGGAAAAAATAAAAGGTGCACGACGCAAATTGGAAGAGAAGATCGGATTAAAGTGATATAAACGGCTTTTGTTAACGGTTTGCCAAACTTTTAAATTTGCTTCTGCCTAATGTGGGCGGCGCTGTAAGCTTCGCTCCAAAAATAGGTTAGGTTACAGGCACCTTGCTTGTAGCCCTTGCTTTGAAAAGTAGAGTTTTCTGTTGGCGTTGTTTTCTTCCTGCACTCGATACCGTCTTTAAGGAAAATATCATTTCCCACGCCAAGCCACAGATTTATTATTTGAGTCACACTTTTGGGAAAGTTAAATAAATACTTTTTCTTTTTATTTCGGACACGTCCGTCCATCACAAGTGTTTAGGCAATACAAACTTTACCTTCCTTGTTGCTGTGGGATGTAGCTGTTGTGGATACGGCGGTGTCGACGATGTGGTGGTGATGTGGTAGTGCTTTGATGAGGTGGTGGTGCTTGGATGATGGTGGCGGTGGCGAAAATAGGCCCATTTTTCTAATTTTTGTAATGTTGTCTGCGTAGCGGCAGTGGCGGAATCCGGTCTGTTATTAAAATAAGAATATAAATGTAAGGCGCGATAACCTCCGAAGAGATCTAAGGCCGAGCTTCTCTTCCAATTTGCGCCGTGCTCCTCTTGATTTTCCCTACAAATTGGCCGGACGGGACCTACATGTTTTATGCCGACTCCGAACGGCATCTGCAAGGCAGATGAGTTTTCACTGAGAGCTTTTCATGGCAGAAATACACTCGGAGCGCTTGCCAAACACTGCTGAGGGGCGGCCCCGCTTAAAAAAATTTTCTTCTAATTGAAAAACCTTATTTCTAAAATTTTGATGTTGCGTTACCCGAGGTGTGAACCCAGGGCATACGGTGTGGTAGGCGGAGCACGCTACCATCACACCAAGGTGGCCGCGGTCTTTTAATTGCACAATAAAGGTGGAGAATATTTCTCAAGCAAAAGAGACAAGGCACTTTGAGAATGTAAAGAACACTTCGGTTTTAATTTTAACGGAAACTACTTCTTTTAATATGAAAGGATTTACAATATTTATTTCAATTTTAGAGAATTTGGTGTCACACCGCGATGGTAGAATAATAATAAAAAAGTAGAAATGTCAAAACAAATATATATATATGTACGTACGTACATGTCACTGTCAACTCATCAGTTGGGGTTTCCAGAGGGGCGAAATACAAACTGGTATAAAACTTACCCCAACTGATGAGTATGAGTCGTGAGTCTTAATTACTAGAATAGCTATACATATTTGTGTATAAGTATTTCAAATATACATATTTACATGTAAGTAGCTTATAATAAGAAGGTACATATTAATTCAATAATTCAATTCAAATTTAAGATAAATTCATATTTAAAAGAGAAATATGGTTGGCTGAGGGCGACTGCGACAGTCGCTCAGCTATCGTCCTCGCCCTGGACGCGTTCAGCGGCTAGAGCCTCCTGGAGTTCCTTAAGGGTCCGCAACGCATATCGCACGAGGATTTCGGACACTTTTCCTCTAGCGTTGGCGGTCTGCAGCCCTCGCAGTGCATCGAATTGTGCTGCTGAGGGAATGTTGTTTCCCGGGCAAGAACGGGGTCGCCCGGCGGCGGCAGGGGTGCCGGTACGGGTGGTCGACCAGGCCGGGATACCTGGGCGGTGCGTGCGGGTGCCGGAGTTGGTATGGCGGATCTACCAGGCCGGGGTGCCTGGATGGCGCGTTGGGCGCTTGGGGTAGCATCCAGCCGATGGAGTAGGGAGTGATGTCGCGCTCCACGGATCCGGCATCTGTCGTACGAGCTGCATTCGCTGATGACGTGGGATAATGCTAAGCAATTTAAGCAGAACTTATGGGCTCGTGCAAGCTTCCATCGCTGGGGTGGCTTCATCTTTTTAAATATTAGGCAGTTCCGAAGGTCGTGCTGATGGTTGCATATGCGGCACCGTGGGTAATCAGTTAATGACGTCGGGCTTAGTGATTCATTGGCGCAATTGGGAGCAACGATCTCCGACCGCACTGGTCTTCGTGATGTCGATCGAGTTGCACAATCCATACCGACCTGGAAGTACAGGTGTACAAATATTTTAGAGGAGAGAAATACTAATGCAGGGGGTTTCATCTGGCATTATGTTGTGAAATTCGACATATTAGTCATGGTGATGTGGTAAGAGTAGCCAGAGGTGGTTTGACGGTAGCTACGAATTCTTCGGGTTTGCCCAAGATGGTGGGCTTTCAGTCTGAGGGAGGAAACAGAGCTTAACAAGTGGTCGTGTGAGGGTGCCGGTTTGAGTACGAACGTCAACAACACGTATATGGCCGTACGATGAATTTTTTCAATGCGTCCAAGGCGCCATTCGGTCGGGGGAAATGAGTCGTCGTGAATGCAGACACAGTCGCCGACTTTGGGTTCGGGGTGTGGATTTGTCCACCTTTGCCTTTTCTGGAAATCCTTTAGGTAGTATTCCTTCCACCTTTTGCTGAATTGATGATGTAAGCTTTTTACCTTGTCTCATCGGTTTATAAGAGATAAATCCGCGTGAAGGTGGATAGCTTTTGTCACAAAACAGACAGAAAGGGCCACGTAAACTTTCAGTAAGGTGTGAGACCTTAGCAAGGAGGCTTTTATTTGAAAAGGCCCCACAAAATGTGCATCGTTCTGGAGGCAAGGCCGGCATGATTTGCGATCGCATTTACTGCTTGTGGAGGGTAAAAGTTTTTCACTGATGTATGCATCTCTTTATGAGGGGTTTAAGTCGTGGGATATAGAGATCCTGTCTGAGGCATTGCTGCATGATACGTATTTCGGCGTGAAGAAGAAGTTCATGGAGGTACTGTATATAGAGGACAGCGAATCTAGATTTTTCTGGGATAATGACGAGATATTTTTCGTTGTTCGTCAACGTCGAATGAGCTAATCTCCCACGAACCCTGAGGAGCCCGTCTTCATCGAGGTATGGGTTGAGGGTTAGCAGAGAGCTTCTTTTATCAATTTGTTTTGCATTTTCCCAGCATGCTCTTTCGCGAGGAAAATATCGGGTTTGCGTTAACGTCACAAGTTCATTTTTCATTTTGCGGGGATCTTCATGAGACAGAGAGGGAGTATAAGCGGGTTTAACAACTCGAATTCGATCCTTGAGATTATTAAGGAACCTAAAGGCATATGCCATGACCCTCAGAGCGCGAGGAAAAGAGGAAAATCGATCCAATATATCCGGATCATCTTCAGCTGAGTGCAGCACTTCGACTCTGCGCATTTCAGGCGGGTTGTTGCTGCGGGTAGATGGTTTTGGCCAGGCTTCGGGGGCTGGGTCAGCCACGCAGGGCCCCTCCACCACAGCGAAGAATTTGCCAGTCCATGGGTTTGCATCCTCTTGTGCCCATATCGGTTGTATTGTCGCGACTGCCTACATGCTTCCAGGAGGCGCTTCCGACGAGATCCAGAATTTCAGCTGGTCGATTGGATACGAAAGTTTTCCAAGCGTGGGGAGGCTTTTCGAGCCATGCTAAAACAATTTCCGAGTCAGACCATATGTAGAGATTTTTAAGGGAGAGTTCGAGATGGGATTGTATGATAGCGATTAGTACGGCAAGGAGTAGAGCTGCACATAGTTCTAGCCTTGGAAGACTGGTAGTGCGAAGAGGGGCAACCTTGCCTTTAGCGACCAGAAGGTGGGACGACGTGGTGGAACCGTGGGTTGTTCGCAGATATATAGTGGCGCAATATGCCTTTTCTGACGCATCGCAGAAACCATGCAGCTCAACCTGCTGGTTCGGGATGTAGTCGATCGATATTTGAAATGTTGGGTAAATTTTTTGCGAACTGCGTCCATTTAATGAAGCGGAGGGGCTTCACTGGTTCGTCCCAGCCAGTTCCGTCTATCCATAGCTCTTGGAGTCAAATCTTGGCCTGAATACCCTGCGGGGTCAAAAAGTTTTGCGAGCGAGGAGAGAACTTGTCGTTTTTTACTAGCGGACGAGAGTGATATTGAGTCCACTGTACCTATACGAAAACGTGTCGGTTGGGGCGTTTCACTGTATGTTGAGAGTTTTGGTGTTGCTTGCTTTCTCGAATTCCAAAATATTGGTGTCTAGCAAGTCCTCTTCTTTAATATTTTTTATAATACTGTGGTGATTGGCCGTTATTTTCCGTAATGGAAATCCTGCTGACGTTAACACTTGGATGACTTGGGAGAGAGATTTTTCAGCTGAGAAAACTTCATGGATGCTAGAGAGAATGTCATCTGCATATGTTTCTTTCGTCAAGACAGGGGTCGCTTTCGGGAAAGTTTCTTCCACATCGCTAGTTGGTGAATTGTGCTTATGGCAAGGTGGGGGGCACAGTTTACGCCAAAGGTGACTGTTTTAAGCCGGTGGTCCTTTACGGGATCGCGTGGAGATGACCGAAAGACGATCCGTTGATAGTCTCTGTCGTCCTCATGCATGAGAATTTGACAGTATATTTTCTCTATGTCTCCGTTGAAAACAAATTGGTATGTAAGCCATTTGAGAATCAGAAGCATCAGGTCGGGTTGGAGGGTAGGGCCGGTATAAAGGACGTCGTTAAGCGCATGTCCAGATGCTGACTTCTTTGAGGCGTTAAGCATGACCCGCACTTTTGATGTATTTTTCTCGGGCTTAATAACTGCGTGATGGGGAAAATAAAATGAGACGCATTTTCCTCCGTCAAATTTTTCATAGGAGCCGGTTTCCTCCATATGATCGAGGGTGAGGTATTCTTCTAGGACACTATCATATTGAGTCTTTAGATCCCCTTTCTTCTGCAGACTTCTCTACATTCCGAGAAACTGGCTTAGAGCTGAAGACCGAGAGTGGGATAGTGAGATTGACTCTGGGAAGCTGGGTTTAAACGGCAGCCTGACGATGTAACGACCGTTATCATGGCGTGAGGTTGTTGCTGCGTAGAAATTCTCGCAAAACTCGTCTTCTGGGGTTATTTGGCGTTTGGTGGGAACTTCCTCTAATTCCCAGAATGTTCACAATAGAGAGTTCAGATATTCGTTTGTCACTTTTGACATTTGCATGCAGAAAGAGTTGAACATCACAGGGGCTCTACCGCTCAAAATTCATCCAAAAATGGTTTTCTGGGCTAGAAGGTGGGGGGAAAGTTTCTCAATGCCATTTTGGATGATTTGCGGTATTACATCATTGCCTAGGACGAGATTTATTTGCGAGGGGAAGTGACAGTTCGGGTCTGCAAGGTTGAGGTGTGATCATTTTGTTTGGAGCTCGCTAGTGAGCTTAAGCGAGGGGAGCATTTTTGTTAGCCGGGGTAATTTGTTTGCTTTATGTTTTTGTTTGTATAATATATTTAAATTTTATATAATTCAATTATAAATTATCGTTTTCCTAAATTTATATTAAGATATATAAGTACATATAATACAATAATATACAATTTTTTGTGTTTTAGATTGATGCACATGCTAAATTCGACATTTAAAATTGTATCTTTTTTTGTTCGACATTTAAATTTGTATTTGTTTATTCTGCCTTCTTTGCTGTTTGTAAAAAAAATGTTTATGTATATATGAATATAATATCGATTTTATTTATTCTGTTTTTGTGTACAGTTTTTTCTTTTTTTGTTATTTCATCAAAAATGGTAACATTAGGGTCGTTAATTTTAATTACAACAAAAGGACCCTGGTATATATTTTCGTGTTTGTGGCGTGGTTCTTTTTGTACAAGAACTTTATCGCCTATTTTAATAGCTAATGTTCGTGCCGTTCTATCATAAAATGTTTTGGTTTGCATTTTATTTTTAATTATTAAATTTTTTGCCATTTCATGTGTTTTTTGCATTCTAAATTTAATCTCTTTAGCATAGTTTTCGGCATTATAAAGTGGATCAGCATTTTCCTTTCGTAATTCATGAGAAAAGTTGCCTTTTTACCAAATACTAACTCGAAGGGAGAAAATTTATTGTCGAAAACTGTGCCAGTTGTTGTATTGTGTAGGAAAGTAAAGTATTTTAAATAAATATCCCAATCATAAAAAGTATTGTTTAAATATGCACGTAAGTATTCATTAAAAACTCTATTATTACGTTCAATTATACCTACAATTTCGTGATGGTATGCAGTTGAAAAATTATGTGTAATATTTAAGAGTTTAGTTAATTCTTCAAATAATTCATTTTTAAATTCTGTACATAAATCTGATTTTATGGCGTTCATTACGCCGTAGGTTAAAATAAATGTTTCGAAAATTGCTGAAGCAATTGTTTTTGCTGATTTGTCTGTTATAGCAATTGTTACCAGATATTTGGTCGTGTCGCCAATCATGGTAACTGCGAACTTGTTACCGTGTTTGGACTCAGGAAGAGGTGCTATTGTATCTATAACTAGTAGATCAAATAGTTTACAAGGAGCTGGTGTTAAAACGAGATTTTCTTTCGTTTTAGGTTTAACCTTGTTTAAAAGACAATCATTACAACTTTTGATATATTGCGCTATATCACGAGTCATGTTCTTCCAATAAAATTTTGGTCGAAGTTTTTGCGTAAAGTTTTTTCATTCTGCAATGTCCTCCTGAAATTGGATCGTTATGGTAAATTTTCATTAGTTTTAGTTTTGTGTCTTCGTCTGTTACTGTCCACTGGATCTGTTAGAATAATTTCTATTTATTTTAAAATTTTATTTCCAATATCTTTGAAATTTGTAATGGTATAATGTTTGAATTGCAAATTGTTTCTTTTAATTTAAAACGATTTGATTTATTATCATTTGAACAACCTTCTGCATTTCGCTGTCACCGGAAGAAGAAGGCCCCAGAGCAAAAGCGAAGTTGGCTGCATTTCCGCCAGCAGGTGACATTTACCATCTGTCAAAAATGCATGGTATAATAAAATGGGTGACATGACAGATTAAATATAAGTACATTACAACTCTGCCAATCTGACTTAATAATTGACCTCAATCAGCTGTTGCAATTGGTGACTGAATTGGGTATTGTTCATCGTTATTAAGCAGGCACCATTTACAAATTTTCATAGCTTCAACAATGCCGTCATATGGCAGATGTGTCAGTTGCCAGTTATCTATATCCCTTATGACATAAAGATCATTCGGTAGTACTTTGTGTATAACATATGGGTCCCTATACTTTTGAACGAGTTTCTTGTTAGTTCCTACCGTGGTATCCACGTGCCTAATGACTACAAAATCTCCTACCGAATAGGTTTTTGCCGGAACACTGTGTTTCAAAAAATATTGGTAATTATACTCTTGAGAATGTTCTATATTCCCAAGTGCCTTTTGCCGATTTTCCTCATGGTCTCTAGTGGTTTCATATACTAGTTTGTCTTCATAGACTCGGTAAATTCATCCCCGATACTACCTCTTTAATTTACCCCAAAGAGTAAAACGCTAGGCGAGTTTTTCGTAGTACTATGAATACTGTTGTTTAGAGCATATTCTATTTGAGGCAACTTGGCAGTCCAGTCGGAGTGTTCCACGGACTCAGTAAGTTTACTCAACATCGTCTTAGGGACACGATTTACTCTCTCGACCTGTCCATTTTCCTGCGGTGATACTACTGCGACCTTCACATGGCTTATATTTCTTTGCGATAAGTAGTCACTAAACTCGAGGGACGTAAAGCAAGTTCCGCGGTCAGTTATGATACGTCTGGGCGGCTTTATTTATTTATTTATTTATTATTTAAAGTCGACGACAAACTATGGTCGACTGTATAATATAAAAGATATATAAATATACAACTCATAAGATAAAATTTAAGATATATCGAGATTTCAACAATGTTATATTACAAACAAAGAAATATTAATGAACATTACTATTTAATTTCAAAATATAATAATAATAAGGAATATGAGTAGAAATAAGATCTTATGCCGAAATCTTATACTGGCGGAATGCATCAGATTCCGCTCAGCATGATATCGGAATGCAGTGGATTCCAATCTCCCTGTTGGCAACAAGATTCCAATCAGCATGTCATGGGAATCCGGCAGTGCTAAGAGTAGTGTAATGAGGATACGCCATGTTGTTGGAATGCACCGGATTCCAATCAGCTCGATGCCTGACCCATAAGATTATACTGCCGGAATGCATACGATTCCGGTCAGTGACTCATGAAAAAGCATGTTTTTACGTTGTTGGAATGCACCAGATTCCAATCAACACAGTACTGTCTTGTTCCTTCTTAATGATACATGTTGATAAATGTTCCTCCATCCTTAAGCGAGATAGTTCCTGTTTTTATCGGAGGAATAAAATGCCGGCAAATTAAACTAGCTTGTATCTCTTAAATTAGATAGGCAAGTATTTCATTACGTATAGTGGCAAAAGTACATTCAAGGCTGATGCAGATATACAAGTCATTGTAGTGCGCCCACCAGATAAGAAGTGGATTATTTTTAGCAAAGTTTCGTCGACAAAGGGGTAAATAGAAAGGAACGTAGTATCTGGATACTCTAGGGGGAACCGCAAAAAACAAGCGGCTGAGGAGGTCCGCGGAATCAATTTCTCCAATAATGAGCTTATGGATGAACAATACCCCCAGTAATATTCTCCGATTTTCCAGAGTGGGTAAGTTAATAAGAAGAAGTCTACTTTTGTATGGAGGAAGGTGGAGACTTTGAGTCTCAATTAAGGCCGCGCAATGCAAATATCAAAAATTGCTTTTGAACTGACTCAAGACGCTTTATATGCTTTTGAGAAACAGGGGACCAAACGCATGAGCAATACTCGAGTATTGGACGAACCAGCGATGCGTAAAGAACCTTAGTGAGGTTCGGATCATCGAACTCTTTAGCCCATCTTTTAACAAATCCAAGTAAACCCAACGCTTTGTTGGCTATAGATGAAATATGCATGTTAAAATTCAATTTCGGATCAAAAAGGACACCTAGATCATTTGCAATAGATATACGCTCCAAAGGCGTACCATCTATTACATAAAATTTCAATGCTGGCTTCACTCGGTGAAATGTCATATGCTTACATTTAGAGCAATTTAAAGCTAGTAAATTTATTGTGCACCAACATTGGAACGAGTCCAAGTCGGCCTGAAGAAAATCCAAGGAACTCAAATCGGTAGGACAGTAAGTTTTACATCATCCGCATACATTATAGTATGGGAATATAATATTGTCTGTGGCAAGTCATTAATGAAAAGGGCAAAGAGCAAAGGGCCTAGATGACTTCCCTGGGGTACGCCGGAGGAAACTCCGAACGATTCCGACAGATTGCACTTGAACAGGACTTTTTGGGTCCGGTTAGAAAGATAGCTTTTCAGCCACATTAATAGGTGAAACGGAAAGCCCAGTAAATCAAGCTTATGAATAAGCAACTCATGGTTGACGGTATCAAATGCTTTGCTGAAGTCCATGTAGATGACATCCGTTTGCTTGTTCGCTAAAAATCCTTCCATAACTATAGAGGTGAATACAAGCAAATTTGTAGTGGTTGACCTTTGACGAATAAAACCGTGTTGGCATGCAGATAAAAGACTAGAACACTGATATTGCAGTTGACTGGTGACAATCTGTTCAAAGACTTTAGGAATGACTGAAAGTTTAGCAATACCCCTTTAGTTTTCAACTTTTGACCTACTACCTTTTTTATGCAGGGGTATAATAAAAGACTGTTTCCAAAGTGCCGGGAATGACGCAGATCCCAGAGATAGCTCAAATAATTTTAAAATAGGCTCATATTTAACTGTGTATAACGCAGGCAACGCTGAAGGACACTGCTATCTGTGGGATGAAACTCAAGCTAAAAGATGTAGTGTGGAAATATCGTCATGTACATATTTACAAATACGTAATGTTGCAAACAAGCATGATGTCATATGAATGTGGAGGGCAGCAAAAAAATTAAAAAACATTTGTGGCAATGTGCAAGGCCCTGTGTCAAAATCACCCAACAATCAAAACGATCGACCACAAATTTATTGCGCAGTACCTAAGCACGCAACTAGGAACACCGTCCGGTCCCGGAGAAAAGGTGGGCTGCAAAGATTTAAGACTCTGAAGAACAATATTACCATCAATAGCAGGATTCCTAATGTAATTTGAGCTATCTAAGTGATAGGGATATTGACCGGAATGAAAACCACTGGATGAATACGTGGACTTAAAGAACTCAGAAAATAGTTCAGCAACGTCGTCATCAGTGCAAGCTTTTTTACCTCCAAAGGTTAATGAGGAAGGATACCCAGAAGTTTTCCGCTTTGAATTTACGAAACTGTAAAACTTTTTGGGATTTCTAAAAAATTGGGCTTTACAACAACTCAAGTAATTTTTATAACAAAGCTGATTAAGACGGTGAAATTTAGAACGAGCTATTAGATATTTAGAGAGGTCTGCAGATGCTCCAGATTTCTTGAACCTCTTATAAAGCCTAGATTTAATGTTATTAAGTCTGATAAGTTGCCTTGAAAACCAAGGGGGCTTATTCGAACATAGGGTATAGCGAGTAGGAATGCAGGAATCAAAGAAGCCATCAAGCGTACTGTAAAATATAGAGATAGCCGAATCGACATCAGTGCAAGCATAGAGATCCGACCAATCATGGGAAGCCAACAGATCATTGAGCATAATGAAATTCGCTTTGTAGAAGCATCTAGATCGGGGACGAAACTGTACTTGAATCCTACGGGGTAGGCTGATATCAAGTGATATCTCTAGCGTAGGGTGAAGAGGGTCTTCTGGAAGGGATAAAGGTGGTATTCGCGTAAGGGCAGTACCCACCGAGCCATCCACAAATACTAAATCCAGCATTTTATTTCCACTATTTGGAACATTGTTAATCTGTAAAAGAGATGAGTCTAACAAGCAATTGAGAAACTCATGTTCAGCAGTGGGAGTTAAAAAGTTTGAATCACTTACTGTTGGCAAGTTAAAGTCACCAACAACAACAAGTCGATCGTTATCTCCCAACTGCGAATGCAAATCACAGATGGCCGAGCTATGACTAGCATAAACATCCATATCCGAACGAGGTGGTATGTACGAACAGCAAACAATTACGCTATAGCTACCGAATGAAAGCCTAACTGCTATGAATTCGATATGAGAGATATTGTCCAGCGAAATCAACTCAGACGATAGGTTAGATTCAACAGCAATAAGGACACCTCCCGCTCTAGAGATGCGATCACGCCGATAAACAGCATATTTATTTGAAAAAACCTCAGAATTGTAATTATCAGGCTGTAGCCAGGTCTCCGTAAAAGCTACAACTTGTGCAGAAAAGTTGAAAGAATTAAGGAAGAATGGAACAAGTTTTGATCGTAAACCACGAACATTTTGGTAATTAATGAGAAGACGGGACAGATCAGCAATTACCTTTGTGTTGTTATTACTGTGTTCGTCATACCGTTTTTTGGCTGTAATAAAACAGGTTCGGCCCTCGCCTTTCTCGTGAACAAGTGAACCACAGTATGCTTGGGCTGAAAAGAGGAATCAAGTACCTTATCGAAATATTCATCTGAAAGGGATATTTTAAATGAGGAGATGTCTCTCTCATATTTAAAGTTAAATTTATACACATTGATGTTACTAGTGGGTGCAACACCAAGTTTAGAGCAAACGTAATGAGCAATGTCATTTTCGGTAAGCGAGGCGTGTAATCGGGACACAAGTACAGCCCTACTAGGTGGCACGGCAGTCACCTGCAAAGGAGTAGGGGATAGCGCACAGAGAGCTGGGAAGGTGCGGCCGTTATACGTTGGTTATCGAGCCCGTACTATTTTTTTCAGGTACACTTGTATCGTTAGCAACAACCCCAGTATCGGTAACTGTTATTGTTGGAGCTAAAGATACCGGTGGAGGTGTAGGATGAATTTGGGGAGTCCAGCGAAATCAACATTGGTGACGTAGAACAAACAGCCGCAAAGGTACCACTATTAGTTCGTGCATCGTATAATTTGCCAGAAGAAGTAAGGAAGGCTAAGTTCGGGTGTAACCGAACATTACCTACTCAGTTGAGAGCTATGGTGACAACATATGGGAAAATAACCATGTAGGAAAATGAACCGAGGGTAACCCTGGAATGTGTTTGTATGACATGTGTATCAAATGAATTTAAAGAGTATTTTATGAGGGAGTGGGCCATAGTTCTATAGGTGGACGCCATTTAGGGATATCGCCATAAAGGTGGATCTGGGTTGAATCTAGAATTTGTTTGTACGATATGGGTATCAAATGAAAGGTGTTAATGAGTATTTTAAAAGGCAGTGATCCCTAGTTCCATAGGTGGACGCCGTTTCGAGATATCGCCATAAATGTGGACCAAGGGTGACCCTAGAATGCGTTTGTACAAAATGGGTATCAAACGAAAGGTGTTAATGAGTATTTCAAAAGGGCGTGGGGTTTAGTTCTATAGGTGGACGCCTTTTCGAGATATCGCCATAAAGATGGACCAGGGGTGACTCTAGAATGTGTTTGTACGATATGGGTATCAAATCAAAGGTATTAATGAGGGTTTTAAAAGGAAGTGGTGGTAGTTGTATAGGTGGTCGCCTTTTCGAGATATCGGCATAAAGGTGGAACAGGGGTGACTCTAGAATGCGTTTGTACAATATGGGTATCAAACGAAAGGTGTTAGTGAGTACTTTAAAAGGGAGTGGGCATTAGTTCTATAGGTGGACGCCTTTTCGAGATATCGCCATAAAGGTGGACCAGGGGTGACTCTAGAATGTGTTTGTACGATATGGGTATCAAACGAAGGGTGTTAGTGAGTACTTTAAAAGGGAGTGGGCCTAAGTTCTATAGGTGGACGCCTTTTCGAGATATCGCCATAAAGGTGGACCAGGGGTGACTCTAGAATGTGTTTGTACGATATGGGTATCAAATTAAAGGTATTAATGAGGGTTTTAAAAGGGGGTGGTGGTAGTTGTATAGGTGGTCGTCTTTTCGAGATATCGGCATAAAGGTGGACCAGGGGTGACTCTAGAATGCGTTTGTACAATATGGTTATCAAACGAAAGGTGTTAATGAGTATTTTAAAAGGGCGTGGGGCTTAGTTCTATAGGTGGACGCCTTTTCGAGATATCGCCATAACGGTGGACCAGGGGTGACTCTAGAAGATGTTTGTACGATATGGGTATCAAATTAAAGGTATTAATGAGGGTTTTAGGAGTGGTGGTAGTTGTATAGGTGGTCGCCTTTTCGAGATATCGGCATAAAGGTGGACCAGGGGTGACTCTAGAATGCGTTTGTACAATATGGGTATCAAACGAAAGATGTTAGTGAGTATTTTAAAAGGGAGTGGGCCTTAGTTCTATAGGTGGATGCCTTTTCGAGATATCGCCATAAAGGTGGACCATGTGTGTATGTACGATATGGGTATCAAATTAAAGGTCTTAATGAGGGTTTTAAAAGGGAGTGGTGGTAGTTGTATAGGTGGTCGCCTTTTCGAGATATCGGCATAAAGGTGGACCAGGGGTGACTCTAAAATGCGTTTGTACAGTATGGGTATTAAACGAAAGGTGTTAATGAGTATTTTAAAAGCGAGTGTGCCTTAGTTCTATAGGTGGACGCCTTTTCGAGATATCGCCATAAAGGTGGACCATGTGTGTTTGTACGATATGGGTATCAAATTAAAGGTCTTAATGAGGGTTTTAAAAGGGAGTGGTGGTAGTTGTATAGGTGGTCGCCTTTTCGAGATATCGGCATAAAGGTGGACAAGGGGTGACTCTAGAATTTGTTTGTACGATATGGGTATTAAATGAAAGGTGTTAATGAGTATTTTAAAAGGGGTGATCCTTAGTTCCATAGGTGGACGCCGTTTCGAGATATCGCCATAAAGGTGGACCAGGGGTGACTCTAGAATTTGTTTGTACGATATGGGTATCAAATCAAAGGTCTTAATGAGGGTTTTAAAAGGGAGTGGTGGTAGTTGTATAGGTGGTCGCCTTTTCGAGATATCGGCATAAAGGTGGACCAGGGGTGACTCTAGAATGCGTTTGTACAATATGGGTATCAAACGAAAGATGTTAGTGAGTATTTTAAAAGGGAGTGGGCCTTAGTTCTATAGGTGGATGCCTTTTCGAGATATCGCCATAAAGGTGGACCATGTGTGTATGTACGATATGGGTATCAAATTAAAGGTCTTAATGAGGGTTTTAAAAGGGAGTGGTGGTAGTTGTATAGGTGGTCGCCTTTTCGAGATATCGGCATAAAGGTGGACAAGGGGTGACTCTAGAATTTGTTTGTACGATATGGGTATTAAATGAAAGGTGTTAATGAGTATTTTAAAAGGGGTGATCCTTAGTTCCATAGGTGGACGCCGTTTCGAGATATCGCCATAAAGGTGGACCAGGGGTGACTCTAGAATTTGTTTGTACGATATGGGTATCAAATCAAAGGTCTTAATGAGGGTTTTAAAAGGGAGTGGTGGTAGTTGTATAGGTGGTCGCCTTTTCGAGATATCGGCATAAAGGTGGACAAGGGGTGACTCTAGAATTTGTTTGTACGATATGGGTATTAAATGAAAGGTGTTAATGAGTATTTTAAAAGGGGTGATCCTTAGTTCCATAGGTGGACGCCGTTTCGAGATATCGCCATAAAGGTGGACCAGGGGTGACTCTAAAATGCGTTTGTACAGTATGGGTATTAAACGAAAGGTGTTAATGAGTATTTTAAAAGCGAGTGGGCCTTAGTTCTATAGGTGGGCGCCTTTTCGAGATATCGCCATAAAGGTGGACCATGTGTGTTTGTACGATATGGGTATCAAATTAAAGGTCTTAATGAGGGTTTTAAAAGGGAGTGGGGGTAGTTGTATAGGTGGTCGCCTTTTCGAGATATCGGCATAAAGGTGGACAAAGGGTGACTCTAGAATTTGTTTGTACGATATGGGTATTAAATGAAAGGTGTTAATGAGTATTTTAAAAGGGGTGATCCTTAGTTCCATAGGTGGACGCCGTTTCGAGATATCGCCATAAAGGTGGACCAGGGGTGACTCTAGAATTTGTTTGTACGATATGGATATCAAATGAAAGGGGTAATGAGCATTTTAAAAGGGAGTGGGTCTTAGTTATATAGGTGGACGCCTTTTCGTGATATCGCCTTAAAGGTGGACCAGGGGTGACTCTAGACTTTGTTTGTACGATATGGGTGTCAAATGAAAGGTGTTAATGAGTATTTTAAAAGGGAGTGGGCCTTAGTTCTATAGGTGGTCGCCTTTTCGAGATATTGCCATAAAGTTGGACCAGGGGTGACTCTAGAATATGTTTGTACGATATGGGTATCAAATTAAAGGTATTAATGAGTATTTTAAAAGGGCGTGGGGTATAGTTCTATAGGTGGACGCTTTTTCGATATATCGCCATAAAGGTGGACCACGGGTGACTCTATAATGTGTTTGTACGGTATGGGTATCAAATTAAAGGTACTAATGAGGGTTTTAAAAGGGAATGGTGGTAGTTGTATAGGTGGTCGCCTTTTCGAGATATCGCCATAAAGGTGGACCAAGGGTGATTCTAGACTTTGTTTGTACGATATGGGTATCAAATGAAAGGTGTTAATGAGTCTTTTTAAAAGGGAGTGGGCCTTAGTTCTATAGGTGGTCGCCTCTTCGATATATCGCCATAAAGGTGGACCAGGGGGGACTCTATAATATGTTTGTATGATATGGGTATCAAATTAAAGGTGTTAATGAGTATTTTAAAAGGGCGTGGGCTTAGTTCTATAGGTGGACGCCTTTTCGATATATCGCCATAAAGGTGGACCAGGGGTGACTCTAGAAAGTGTTTGTATGATACGGCTATCAAATTAAAGGTATTAATGAGGCTTTTAAAAGGGAGTGGTGGTAGTTGTATATGTGAAGGCGTTTTCCAGATATTGACCAAAATGTGAACCAGGGTGACCCAGAACATCATCTGTTGGATACCGCTAGTCTATTTATATATATAATACCACGAACAGTATTCCTGCCAAGATTTCAAGGGTTTTTTATTTCGCCCTGCAGAACTTTTTCATTTCATTCTACTTAATATGGTAGGTGTCACACCCATTTTACAAAGTTTTTTTCTAAAGTTATATTTTCCGTCAATAAACCAATCCAAATTTTTTCTTATTTGGTATACAATTATGTTATTTTTTTCGTTTTTGGTAATTTTCGATATCGAAAAAGGGGGCGTGGTCATAGTCGGATTTCGGCCATTTTTTATACCAATACAAAGTGAGTTCAGATAAGTACGTGAACTGAGTTTAGTATATATAGATATATCAATTTTTGCTCAAGTTATCGTCATAACGGCCGAGCGGAAGGACAAACGGTCGACTGTGTATAAAAACTGGGCGTGGCTTCAACCGATTTCGCCCTTTTTAACAGGAAAAAGTTATCATCCCAGAAACTAAGCCCCTACCAAATTCCACAAGGATTGGTAAATTTTTGTTCGATTTATGGCATTAAAAGTATCCTAAACAACTTAAATGCAAAAGGGCGGAGCCACGCCCATCTTGAAATTTTCTTTTATTTTTGCATTTTGCTGCACCATATCATTACTGGAGTTGAATGTTGACATAATTTACTTATATACTGTCAAGATATTAAATTTTTTGTTAATATTTGACTTAAAATTTTGTTTTTAAGTGGGCGTGGTCGTTCCCCGATTTTGATAATTTTTATTAAGCATACATATAGTAATAGGAGTAACGTTCCTGCCATATTTCATAATGATATCTTCAACGACTGCCAAATTACAGCTTGCAAAATGTTAAATTACCTTCTTTTAAAAGTGGCGATGCCACCCCCATTGTCCAATGTTTTACTGATTTTCTATTCTGCGTCATAAGTTCAACTCACCTACCAAGTTTCATCGCTTTATCCGTCTTTAGTAATGAATTATCGCACTTTTTCGGTTTTGGAAATTTTCGATATCGAAAAAGTGGGCGTGGTTATAGTCCGATATTGTTCATTTTAAATAGCGATCTGAGATGAGTGCATACCAAATTTCATCAAGATACCTCAAAATTTACTCAAGTTATTGTGTTAACGGACGGACAGACGGACGGACATGGATCAATAAAATTTTTTTTCGATCCTGATGATTTTGATATGTGGAAGTCTATATCTATCTCGATTCCTTTATATCTGTATCCAATAAAAGTTAATATACTCTGTGAGCTCTGCTCAACTGAGTATAAAAATATTTATCTAGTGAGCAGCATACTTCTTTTGTACTCGTGGAATTAACCGGATATAATTTTACAAATTTTGTGAATGCGTCAATCACAACTAAAATATGTTTGCGTTTTGATTTAATCGCTGGCAAGGGACCGAAGCGATTTAAGTTAACGGTGTCAAATGGTATTGGTTTTTTAGGAATACTAAACATGTTATGCTCATTGGAACGAGCTGGGGCAGAGTACACAATACTTTTAAGACAATTCTTAATGAACCGGTCAACTTTATCCCTCATACTTTCAAACCAAAAAGTCTTGCGTATTTGATTATAACATTTCTCTGTTCCTAAATCGACAAATTTCTCGTGAGTTGTGCGGATTACATTTTCCTCTATCTCTGAAGGTATACAAAGCATAATCTTCTCGCCAATTCTCCTACACACTAAACCGTCCACTAGTTCCTATGATTTCCTCTTTCTCCAGTTTGGTCATGAGCTCCCTAAGCTTCTCGTCTCGGTTCTGAGCAATTTGGATCTGAACATCCAGATCATCCAAGTCTACAGCGGCCACTAACTCACTTTCAACTTCGTCAGACCAGGGTTGCGAGTCTACAAGTTGAGAATATTGACGACTGCTAATACTGCTTTCATCGGATTTTGAAGTGAAATTTATGGAATCGTATTCCCTTTCCAACAACGGACTCCGGCTTAACGCGTCTACATGGCCCAGATTAGCTCCAACCCGATGCTGAATAGAATAATCAAAATTATTCAGCTCCAATGCCCACCTAGCTACTCTTGGATTGATCTGTTTCTTATTTAGGGTCATAGTGAGTGAGCTGCAATATGTTATGATTTTAAATGGCACACCTTCTAAATATATTCTAAATCTGCGGAGAGCATATATGATCGATAGGGATTCTAGCTCAAAGCTATGATATCTAGATTCAGCTGGTGTCGTTGTTTTGGAAAAGTACGCTATTGGATGAAATTTCCCATCGTCCTGCCTTTGTAGAAGCACAGAACCAAAGCCCTGACTGCTTGCATCGCAATGAAGTTGTGTTTCACGTTTGCGATCATATATTGCTAACAGCGGTGAACTTACTAAAATATTGCGTAATTCCTCAAATGCCTTGAAACATTCCCTTGAAGACCTAAATTCAGCATCCTTGCGTAGTAAATCTAAGAGTGGCTTAGCGATTTTAGAAAAAGAAGGGACAAATTTTCGAAAATAAGAAAACAAACCAATACAAGAGCGGAGCTCTTTATGATTCTTTGGGACTGGGTAATTCGCAATTGCCTTAATATGGATCCTCGAAGGCTGTATTCCTGTAGGAGTAACTTGATAACCCAAATACTCAATGACGTTGTAGCAAAACTTGCACTTCCTAAGCTTAAGTTCCAAATTTTTTTCATAAGTCCTCCTAAGCACTTTATATTATATTATATTTTATTTCGGCCTAAAAAGTACAAAACTTCCTTACAGACTAGTTAAAATAGAGAAAAGTTCAAGCTTAAATTTATAAATGCTATTATTAAAGTTCAGAAGAACACTATATTGATTTGCTAGGTGTTCATTCAACGCGTAATTCGTTACTTCAACAAATAATCTGGTGTGCCTTAGATCACGTGGTGGAATATATGAAACGAATAAATTAGATAAATCAGGGCAGTTTAAATTACCGTTGATAACGTTATAGGCAAACATGAGTGAGACATAAGTTCTACGGTCATACAAAGCCTGGAGTCCGAGCAATTTACGCCTGCCGATATACGATGGGAGGCCATCGGGCCATTGAAGCATACGCAGAGCAATTTTGGTGAAAATTCTTTGAACTCTCTCAATTTTATGTGAGCTCCCTTAATAGAATGGACTCCATATAATCGAGCAATATTCCAGACGACTTCTTACCAATGCCGTAAAAAGTGCCTTCAAAGTCATCGGATTCTTGAAGTCCCTGGAATTACGTCTAATAAACCCAACCATTGCAAAAGATTTGGAAATAATAAAGTCGATGTGACCAGAAAAAGAGAGTTGGTTGTCAAAAATTACACCCAGATCTTTTATCTCTCGACAACGGTTTAAAGATCCAGCATTTAATTTGTAGTTGAAAAATGTGGTAGGGACCCTTTTTGAATAGGAAACCAAGCAGCATTTGTTAGTATTTAAAAGTATGTTGTTACTTGAACACCATTCATTAAAAGAATCGATATCATATTGCAAGTTAATGCAGTCAGAAGTATCCCGTACGGTTAGAAAGAGTTTGACGTCATCTGCAAACATTAAACATTTAGCAAATTTGAATTTTTGAGGCAGATCATTAATAAAAATTAAGAACAACAGAGGGCCACAGTGGGTTCCCTCTGGGATTCCAGACCAAGCGTTAATAGCGCAGTAGACTGGTTGGCTCCGATTGACACAAACAGCTTTCTATTCGATAAGAAACTTGAGAAGAACTTCAGAAAACTTCCGGTCACTCCGTACATCCCCAGTTTGTGCAATATTATAGAGTGGTCGACCTTGTCAAATGCTTTCGAGAAGTCAGTATAGATGACGTCTAGTTGCGCATGGTTCTCAAAGGCATCTACAATTTGGCTAGTGACTAAAGCCAGATTGGTAGAAGTAGACCTGCCAGGAAAAACCCCATGCTGACACTCAACAATAGCCTTGAGTATGTAGTCAAACAATTTGCTATGAAGGATACTATCGAATAAATTTGCCAGAGTACACTGCTTAACTATAGGGCTGTAGTTGCGAATATCATTGCGGTCACTAGACTTGAATACCGGATTTATGGAGCATAACTTCCAAGATCCCATGGTTCAAGCATCCTTGGAAAAGAATTGCCAGGGGTTCAGAAATTGTATTTGAACATAGTTTGAAGAATAACGGAGAAAATCCCTCGCTATCTGATTTCGGACTATTATTCAATTTTGAAATTGACAGAAATACATCTTCGGCTGTAATATCAAAAGAAGAAATTTGACGCGGAGAACCAGAGTAGAATGTCGGACTAGGTGAAGAGGTAGGATCTGAGTATACCTTCTGAAATAATTGGGCAAATAAGTTACAAATATCTACCGTATTACTGGACGATACACCGTCATACTCCATGCACGTCGGAAATTCGTTAGTCTGCCTCTTGGAATTAGTCACCGACCAGAAACTAGATGGATTCGTCTTCAGTTTTGATTCCAGATTATTCATATATTGTCTAAACAAGAACTTATTGAGACAGTTAAAAGTCGATTTAAGCCTGGCAAAGGTCACACGATCAGATTCACTCCTGCTCCTTTTATATTTCTTAAAGGCCTTACGTTTTTTATTTTTAATATTATTAAGTTTAGTATTGAACCAGGGTGGCCTGTTGTTCAGAATTTTTCGTTTTAGCGGAACAAAATTCGAGACTGCTAATGAAAGCCTTTGCTTTAAGAGTTCATATGAAGCCTCAGGCCCATTAGCGGAGTCCAAGAAGGACCAATCAGTGTCGAGGATAAACTCGTTTATCGCTGGAGCATCAGCCTTGAAATAATTATATTTTGAAATGTTTGCAGCTGGGTTTTTATCAAAGCTATAAAACTCGAAATTTGCAACCAAAGCATTGTGATGTAAACTGTTTTCCAAGATTGGAGATAGACACTCCAGGCAAGATATTCTTAGATCATCAGATCCAAAAACGAAATCAAGGAACCTACCATTACTGTTTGATTGAGTATTATATTGTTTTAAGCCATACGAGAACAAAGTGCTAACAACAAGCACATAGATATCGGATCTGATATTTGTGGGTAAATTATTACAGCCACTTGACCAGGAGATATTACTTAAGTTAAAGTCGCCTAGATATATAATCTCATCAGACGGATTAGCAGTACTTATGACACTATTTATATTATCTAAATTTTTTCGATAGACAGCAATTTCACTACTTGGCGGAATATAAGACAAAACGATTATTATTGTTTTATTGTCATTAAACTTAACGCTTACACAGATTTGTTCAACGCCACCATCTATCAAATCATTAGTAATCAGTTTACTACATAGATCTGCTCTAATAGCAATTAAAACACCACCACCCCTTTCAAGACCGGTGGCGTTCGGGCACCGATCATTGCGAAATACGTTATAATAGCTGTCAAAAAATTCATAAGATGAACAATTTTCATTTAACCAGGTCTCTGACAGAGCTAATATATCATATTAGTGTGAACTAAAGTTGCAATAGAATTGTGAAGAGGTGGTACACATACCACTATCATTTTGATAATAAAGCGCATAACTCGATTTGGATTTATTAATAGATCTACTAATTTCTATGTAAGAACTAGCGACTATGTCTTCGGTTCGAACCTTTTTTGGCCAAACCGAAAAGGGCAAACCGTCACACCGGCAGGCCAAAACTCAGGGTTGAGCATCTTATCAAACCAAGAATCGGGAACACCAAGTTTGAATGTAATTCGCTTCAATGATTCAACGGCAGTACCTTTCCTGATAAGCCCGTGACAAGAAAGTAACTCTCTTCGTATCCCAGAATACTTAGAAACGTATTCAATAATATTGTCCTCTGTAACAGATGGCAAAAACGACGCAATATGAAGCCACTTAGTCTTAGCAACCCTAAGCTCAGTGCTTACATTCGAACCAATAATGCGCATTTGTTTATCATCATTATTCTTCATTGCATCATCTACCTTCTGATGTTGGTGATTGTTGTTGACGTTCGCAATGGTAACTTCAGCATTAGTGCCATTAACAGCTGACGCAGAGGAAGACGGAGATGCGACGGTATTTAAGTCAGATTTATCCTTCTCAGTGCTTCGATTTTTACCTGCTTTATTTTTCTTTATAACTTCCACCCACTTTGCATCAGTAGGCTCATCACTTTGTATGTCAGTTGTATCAATAATAACAATGCTATCATCAAAACACGTATAAGCTGGTTCAACAGATAGTGTAACATTGTTGTTGTCAATGAGAACAGGTTTCTCCTTAGCAGCGACATCATTGATTGGAGTTAGAGATTCAGATTCTATCATAGGTTCTGACTGCCTTGTTTCTGTATCAGATTCAGGCTTTTCTATACCCGCGATTTGTTTAGCTTTTGCAGCAGAGTCGTTGTTGCTGTTTTTTGCTTTTGCAGCCAAGCCCCTCATATTGTTTTTCTTATTAGAAGTTGACTGTTTAACTTTTTGTTTTTCTTTGCGAGTTGATTCGTGTTCCCTAGCATAGGAAGCAACAACAGTATGCATGTCTTTTATTTCGGTAGTTAATGAGGAGATAATATTATTTTTACCGACAATTAATGAGCACAAAGTGCAAACTTCGGCTAATAGAGAATTCACTGTAATAAGCATACTGGCATTTTCCGAACGTAATACTATTTTCACACACACGGCTTATTGAATAATAAAGGTAGTTTTCTACATTAAGGCGCTTATTGAGCTCAATATTCCCTACAAAATTCGAATCTATATTTATTTCATTAGTGACTAATGACTGTTGGCCGCGTTCAGTTTCTTAGTTTTTGGTTGTTCAGTGCTTAAAAATATCATTTGTCAAAGCAAATGTCATTGGCTGTCATATAGCATTGTCATTTTAGTCGCTTGACATTTCATCCTTCATACTAATCGAGCAACTACTTCTGTGTGAAAGCAAAAAATTTACGATTTCATTAGAAGGTGAAATGAGATCATTAAGTTTCTGTGTGAAAACAGTATAAAGCAGCAATGTCATTAGCAATATCGAGCAGAGATAGTTGTTGGATATTTTCACACAGCTCGCCAATGATCTCAGCATTATTAGAGACAATGGGTGGAGCACTTGGTGGAGGAGTACGTATTGATACGCGACGCGCAACCGAATACAATTTACAAAAGAATGGTTTCTTTGAGAAGAAATAAGATAATCAAGATCATCAGATGACATGTTAACACATTGCAAATGAAAAAGGTCATTGCACTTTGCACACTACACTTTCGGTTTATTGCGATCAATCCTTTGTCCACATTCGCAGGGCATTTTGAATAATTTATTTTGTTGATAATAAAATTGTTTCTTCATTTGAATAAAATGTTAGTAGTAATTAAATTGAAACAAAAGTCACTATCTCAGGTCAACAGTGCACTTATTATAATTATACTTATTAACACTTGCCATAATAGCAGAAATAGTACAAAAAACGCGGAGCGAAAAATAAACACGCCCGCACCCTTGAGCGGTGATGTTGTCTATACTTTACGTAGGATCTTAATATGACTTTCAAGACCGCTTGACGCTATTAATATTTCATCAATATACATAATGACTTCTTTTGCAACAATTAGTTCTCGGAAAATGTTATAGACAAATCTCTGAAAATTATCCGGTGCATTCTTTAACCCAAATGGCATTCTAAGGTACTCGAATTGCCCATGTGGTGTGACAAAAGATGTTAATGGAATAGATCCCTCATCCATTGCTAACTGATTGAACCCATCTTTCAAGTTCAAGAGAGTGAACCACTTTTTCCCGACATATAATCTATACAATCGTCTATTAGGAGCAATGGAAAATTGTCGTGTACTGCTTTCTTATTCAAAGCTCTGTAATCGTTGCACATAGGAGTTTCGCCGCAGAAGCATAAGGGGAGTTACTAGGTCGTATCATTTCGCGTTTCATTAAATCATCAGTGATCTTTTCTACCTCTTCCCTATCCTTAAACGATATTCGCCTTGGCAAAGAACAGAAAGCTATATCTTCCGTTGTTCGGATTGTCATTTTATAGTCATACGGTTTTTTTTTTCAATTGATGTAGGCGATAAATATTCACTAGACAACACTTCCATTACTACCCCTCTTTCTCGTTTAGCCAAACTGGGCCCTATATCTATTTCCGACTGAAAAACACATTCATCTATTGCTCCTATCTATTTCAGAGCTGAATCAAACAGATCCGTCATATCATAGGGGTAATTGCCCATTTCTTTTGCTTATTATGATCACATCTGTCATATACTTCACTTAATGTAGGCTTATTACCATCTAATTTAACACTTAATTCACCTTCAAAAAATTTATTAATAATCGAATCAGATATATATTTTTTCGGATCTTCTTTATTTAATTCAGTATTTCTAGAAGGTAACTTTTGTTTTACGTATTTATTAAATTTATTTGATATTTCATTTAATTGTATTAAGTGAATGTTAAATTTTTGCAAAAATCTGGACCAAGAATTAATGGAAGAGTTAAAGTTTCATCTGGAACTATTATTACATTAACATTTCCAATTAATTTTCGAAAATAAATTGCACAGAATGCTGTGCCAAAAGACTATATCCTTCTTTTACCAACGCCAACGAATTGTGTAGACTTTGCCCGAAATGACAGCTTAACAAATTTTTTAGTAACTGATTTTTGCATAAGGCTAATAGAACTACCGGAATCGAAAAGAGAGACGATATTTGTAAAACCTGTACATCTGTTTCGATTTTTATCATAAAAGACCACACTTACCTCTTGCGAGATTCTAAAGGAACATAGTCATCCATGGATACGGCTGCATCTTCAGATGTTTTGGTTTTCTTCTTTGGGCAATTGCGATGCATATGTCCTAGTTGGTGGCAAATAAAACATGGCCCGGCTGGGCGTTGCGGCTTTGGGCAGATACTCTGATAATGCCCGAATCGCGAGCGGTAGAAACAACGTACAGTGGAAAGATCTTCAGTAGTGTTCGCCTTTACTGCGGTATTTGATACCTCTGTGCTCAATGGTTTGCGCACACCAACGCTGTGACGACGTTGCTCGTAGCGTTTCATTTAGCGTATGAGTTCGCTTATGGTATTAGCGCCATACAAGATGCTTATATTGTTGCTGCTGTCTGGGATACCGTCCACTATAATGTCTACCAACTCCTGCTCCATTATCTCCGATTGGGCAGCGATTGATTGCATTGACACCACATAGCTGACACACGATTCTGACGGTTTTAATTTGCGTAACCGTAGCTGACGATAGACCTCCTGTCGAGAGAAATTACGGCGGAACATTGCACATAATAAAAGCTTCAACGTGGAGTAGGTAATCTGTTAGGCCTTGGTTCAAAACGAATTCTTTCGCTGTCCCAGTCATGCATCGGCGCAATGCTAGGCATTTATGCCTTCCATTGTAGTTGTTAGTATACTTACAGTCTTCAAACTGTAAAAACCACCGATTTATATCGTAGTGATTGTCGCCACTAAACTTCGGGACTGCTGCATCAAGTTCGTCGAAATGGATGTACTTTCGTATGCCAACGACCGGACCAGACTCCAATTGCTGGACTACACCTTGGAGCTCCATTACTTCTTGACGTAGCTTCAATAATCTTAACGGCTCTTCAAGGTGGGTTATTTCTCCACTTGATGGTGTGGCTTCAAGGCCAACAGATACGTCAGAAACAATAGTTGGACTTATGGCATAGTTTGCAGCGGATTCATTCATATGATGCTGAGTGGAACCATACCAGGCAACGTTGTTAGTATTCTCACTGGACGTTACGACGGTCCCACCAGAGGCATCGGACAGCATAACAGCGGGTGAATTATGATGTACAGCAGTAGTAGTAATAACAGCAGGCAATGTAGTGGCAGCAACAGCGTTAAAAACAGGCAATGTAGTGGCGGAGGCAGCAGGTGATGTAGTGACAGAGGCGGCAAGAAATATAGTGGAAGCGGTAACAACAGGAAATGTAGTGGCAGCGGCAGCGACAGGCAATTTGGCAGCGGTGACAACAGGCGCCATAGTGGCAGAGGTAGTGGCAGCAGGCAATATATTGCCAATAGTACTAGTTACAGTATTCGATGAAATGGCAGAGGCAGCAGGAGTACCAGGAGCAGGCGGAGGTACAATGATGGTACTATTTTCAGAAGCCTTAGGTTTTCTTTGTGTACCTGTAGATTTCTGCTCCACTGTCGATGCGCTTCATGTATTAAAACGTGTGAGCGGCATTTTTACTTTTTTTCTTTTATGGTTCAAATTTTTCTTCTAATTTTTACCTATGCGAATAGAGGGTAGCACCCCACACCTGAGGATGCAAGTTGTTTCTTTTAATTTAAAACGATTTGATTTATTTCTTTTGCTTTATTTTTATTTGAATTTCGCTGTCACCGGAAGAAGAAGGCCCCAGAGCCAGCAGATGACATTTACCATCTGTCAGAAATGCATGGTATAATAAAATGGGTGACATGACAGATTAATTTTGCGTTTGCTGGTTTCTGATTCATGCCTCGAAAGTAACTTCTCTAAAGTCATTATTTCGTTAACAAACTTAAAACTAAATAACTCGAGTTTTGTATGTTTTATATTTGCAAAAATTCGTAAACTTGTTGATTTATTATTTTTATCGTAATTAATTGCAGATTTTATTCGCGGAATCTTTTTTGAAAAATTAAATGAAAATTTGTCGTAAACATGTAAAGTAAGTTGTTTTTCGTCGTTTTTGTCAGGTTTTCCTCGATTTGTCGTTTTGTCTTTGATCTTGTCTGTACTGCTAAAATTTTTTTGTTCTATTCCTTAATCTCATCGATTTTAATGCGCGATAGTGCATCAGCACCAACGTTTGATTTACCCTTAATATATACAATAGTGAAATTATATTCAGCTTGTTCTAGCCTTATTCTTGACAGTTTTGAAGATGGGTATTTCATATTGAAAAGGTATACTAGAGGTCTATGATCAGACTTTCCAATGAAATGGGTGCTATAAACTTATGGTCGAAATTGCTTTATTGCGAAGTAAATAGCTTAGAGTTCCAATTCTATAATTGTTTTTTTCTGCTCTGCTTTATTAAATGCTTTAGAAGCGAAACAAATTGGTAAATCTCTGCCTTGCCACATCCAGTTGTTGAAGCATCGACGGTAATAATGAATTGTTTTGTAAAATCCGCATATTGTAGTAATTTTGGTGAAAGTAATGCTGCTTTCAAAGATAAAAATGCCCTTTGGCACTCAACATCCCAAACGAATTCAAATCTTTTTCTGCTTAATCGATTTAGAGGCGCTGCCAGAGACGCACAATTTGGTATAAACCTTCTGTAATAGTTTGCAAACGCGACGAATCGTCGTACCGCGTCTTTATCAGTCGGTTTTGTATACTTTTTAATTGCGTTTTTTTTTGGAGTCGTCTGGCAACAAACCTTTTGCTGAACATTTGTAACCTAAAAATGTAACTTCTGGTCGTAAAAAGTTGCATTTATTTGGGTTAAGTTTGAGATTCAAAGACCTATAAGTATCGAAAACTTTTGAAAGATTTTTAATATGGTGTGCTTCACTAAAAACTATGACAATAATATCGTCAACGTACAAAAATGCGGCATTGGGTGGTATACCCTAAAAAGCGATTGTCATCATTCCTGAGAATGAATTTGGTGCTATATTTAAGCCGAATGGAAGAACTTTCCATCTAAATGCACCTCAGTGTTGAAAGAAGTATGTCACGTGAATCAGGATGCAAGGGGATTTGATGAAATCCCGAAAAAAGGCCCAATGTCGAAAAATAATCAGCCCTACCGAGATTGTCTAAAATATCATCAACTCTACCTAGTGGAAATTTATCAGCAATGAGTTTTTTGTTTACTGCGCGAAAATCTACGCACATATGATAAGCTTTTTGACCATTAGTATCCTTCTTTGGGACTACAATCAAAGGGCTATTGTAATTAGAGTAACTAGTTTCAATTAAATCGTTGTCTCACAGTTTATTTCTTCGCGCTGAGAGTATGGCAATCGATAGTTTTAACATATACGGGCTCGTTGTCTGTCAATCTTAATTTTTGCTCGTATAAGTTGTTTAAAGTCATTTTGTCCGTGCCAAGAGCGAAAATGTCAGCATAATCTATGCAAAGGTCAATTAATTTCCTTTGAGCATGTTGAGGTATTTGAATTTTTAAAATTTTGTTTCGTACGTTGTCTTCTGTTTCTGTCTTGTTATTTGTATAAACATTGTAATTTGAAAGTTTTTCTGTTCGAATACTCTTTTCACATACTTTACATCATCCGTGGTGTTTATGACTTTAATTATTGGGTTACTGGAATAAACAATGCACCTAGCTGTGAAAACACCCTTTCCGATTTCCTGCGAGTCCACTAAAAGTGGCTCGGGTGAATCTCCTAAATCAAAAAGTCTGAAAATCTCACATCTGGGAGGAATGATACAACTGTCGCTTTCAGTTCCGTGCAGGATTATTACCGCGACTTTTTCATTGCCTACCCAAAATGAAATACTATTTCTTTCATAATTAATAATGCATTTCTTAATTTTCATAAAATCATTGCCTAATATGCCATCGGAGGGAATATTAAAGTCTTCATTTACTACATGTAAATTATGCTTAAGAGAAACGTTTGAAAAATTTAAATTTGCTGTAAGTTTACCTAAAGTGGAAACTGAATTAGAAGTGACACCGGTAATGCTAATAATGCCGTTTGTATTTAAGGAAATATTACTGTCTATACATGATATTTTTAGTAAGGAAATGTCTGCTCGAGCGTCTACTAAGAAAGAACAAAATTTTTGTGACTCGTTGAGTTGTAATTCTATGAAATCTGAGTAATTTAAATTTAAAAAATAGGTTCCTATTGGTGAAGGAAATTCGCTTACTCGCTTAGTTGGTTCTCCCCCAGTGTTCGTTCCTGAGAGGCCCTCGCGTTTAAAGCGCGGACGTTGCATTTCTCCCTCTACCGCTTGACGATCTTGAATTGTTACCACTATTGTTACTATTACTTGTATTTGAATTTAAGTTTGAACGTGTATTGCTATTGTTACTATTTTCGCATCTATTTCTATTATCATATCGATATCGCTGACTATTGTTACCGTTACGGTTGCTATTGTATGAAAATGAACTATTATTTCTATAACCAGTATAGCTGCGATTTGGGCAAAACAAAGATAACTACCACATGAATTTCTGAAAGTCTTATTACCACGCGATCGAAAGGCTAGAACCTGACACTCTGTTACTTCGTTGTTTTGTTCTACAATTAGTTTCGCTACTACATCTTTCGGATCAGTAAATGTCGTTGCGGCTAAAATAGTTTTGACTAAATTGGATTTTGCATTTAAACGACACAAGTTAACCGTTTGTTCGACTGCCATTTCATGAGCTTTCGCTTGAGTGATCCCTTCAATAACAAGAGACCGCTCAAGTGAGTCAGCCAAATCTTCAACTTTTTTGGCAAAATCTGTATAATTGTTATTGTTAACGTGCAACGCTGCAATTTTCCTTGCTACAGCTTTCGAGTTATCTGGTTTGATCCTATTATGTAGAGCTACTTTAATTTCACTAACTGAAGTTACGTGCATTGGTATTGCTCCACGGGCTTTACCCTCAAGTTTTAATTTTAAAAATGCTTTAAAAGGACCAGTTAAATTTTCATTAGCGAACTCTTCAAGTAATTCAATTTTGTCTATAAATGTCTCAAGTGCTAGAGGATCACCGCTGTAGTTTTCTCTAATAAAATTAGCACAGATGTTAATGAAAGATTTCTTTTCCTCAAGTGTTGCCATGATTTGATCTTTAAGATCTGAAACTGAATTAGAAGAAGGTGAGGCAACGTTTGTACTAATTAGATCGTTAAGATCTGGGTTTAACTTAGAGGAAGGGGAAACTAAGTTTGGACTATTTGAATCGTTAAGAATTGATTTTAAAGTAGAAGAAGTTGAAGTTAATTTTTTACTATTTGAATCTTTAAGATTTGAATCTAAATTAGAAGGAGTTGAAGTTAATTTTTTGCTGGAAAAATCTTCGAAGCCTGGAAAATCTATCTACAAATATCATCTATTTTTCTGGTTTATGACTGTTTCGGTCGAAGATGAAGTTAAACTTTCGGAGCTTGAAGCTAATTTATCGGAACCCGACTCTGAATCTGAGGTTTTGTGAACTCGCTTCCTATTTCTAAAGTTGTACATATGTAGTTATAAGAAGAGCAAAAGAATTTAGTTTAAACTACTATGAAATTTATGAAGCGCTTATTTGAATGTAGGAATTTATAATTGAAGCTGAAATGTCGGGGAAAAAGAAAAAAAAAATTTAGAAAAGGGAACTGATTTACAGTGAATTGTCGCTAACGAAATATTTGAAAATTTGTTGGAAGAATTAATTGCAACTGAAATATAATTGTATGAAAAATCTGTAAGAAGTAATTGAATTTAAAATGGCTCAAAACTATATAGGTATGAATTGGTAAAAATCTCAAAAATGTTGTAATCACGGACGCATCACTTTATTCAAAAAAATCTTAATTGGTTTTTCCCGGAACCACCGTTTTATATCAAAAAATGTCGTTTTAGGTTTTCACGGAACCACCGTTTATAATAAAAAAAAATATCAAATTTATAGGTTACCTGCAGACTGATTATCTAGTTCACTCAGTCTTATATGGTGATATTTTGTTGGAAAATGTACGTATTAAAAAACACCTGAAGTAGAATGAAAATTTGAAAAATGGAAATTCACACGTGTGAAACTTTAAATGGAAGATTTGTGTAATGATTTGAAAATTTGAAGAATGGAAGCTTGAAAGTATGAGAATTTGTAGAATGAGTTGAGAAATTTTTAAATTAGAAATTTGAAAAAATGAAAAATTTGAAGAAGCTGGAAATTTTTAAGATGGGTTGAAACTTGAGAAAAAATTTAAATGTAGATCTGAAAATGTTGGAATTTATAAAATTGTTCGAAAATTTTTAAATTGTCGAAAACTGAGGTAGAACCCAAAAACCGAGGGTTTTGTCCCTCACAACATATACCTATTTTTTCATTTTTTCACATACATGTTATACAATAATTGAATTTAACTCTGAATTTAGCATTTATACATTTTTGTGACATGAATTATATCTTTATGAATTACACGTCAAAATACATATATTCGGTTGTATATTGAATTATTATTTACTAAATCGAAGGACAAACCAGACTTGCGCACTTTTGCACGGAAGCAAAATATTTACATTCTTCGCCCACATAAATTTCAAAGTGGAAACGCACAAAAACATAAAATTGCGCCGGTCATCCAACCCTTTGCGCATCCAGTCCACTCAACTACAAACACAACATACATAATAATTTGGATAAACGGAGATCAGCAGTAAAAGTCGCCAAAAAAGCGCCGCTACTAATTGGAACTTTTCTATACATACTTACACACGAGCATACGACACACCAACGCACGCCGTAAGCAGAAGTCGAAAGCATCAAGCAAGGCCAACGCACCATCAGAAACAAGCGACAGCGAACATACGCATAAACACAAATGATTGAATTCAATAGGTAAAGCGGTGACAAAGTTATCGAAAATAAAGATGTTGCAGGGACGAAAAATCGTGTGAAGCAAGCTTCACAAAACTTCTAGTAGTTCACATTCACCACTTACCACAGCAGAATTTGTTAACTACCACTGTCTGTATTTGTTATTTAATAATTATTTGTACACTTTTTATTCAGGTAATGTGTTCAGAATTTTAACTTTTACTCTCTAAAACTCCAATCAGTGTATTTCTGTGCTTAAATTTTGTTAAAAATTGTGTTAAAGTTTTTGGTGTGGTGAAAGTGACCTACTCGAATTTTGTGAAGCTCCGCTGCTTTCCACCGAAGTTTGCGCCTGCAACATCTTTATTTTCGATAATATTTGGCGAAGATTGGAAAACACGGCAGGCATACAACAAATGTATGTACGAGATTAGGTACACTGTTCGCTATGTATATTAGGGCTCCCGAAAATTGGGATACTAAATTCCGGGATAGCGGATTATCCTACATGATCGAAATTATGCATATATATATATACACATGTTTACAAACCATAGGCATGATAATGGAAGAAGGGAAAACGTATGTTAGCATGTAAGCGTATGTATGTACTAATAGAATGCAGCGAAAGTAGCGTCAAACTAGTATTCGATTTTTGCCTGCGCGCAGTCCTACATAATTTTATAACGGAGGAATTATTACTGATGAATTGTTTTTAGGAAATAACCGTCCGCCGGCGTACGAAATCGTATATAAGGACAAAATTAGCCTGTAATATCAGAAGCTAGGAGATAGGCATATGAGTCAGTGGGCTTCTACCACTGACCAGAACACGACCTGAAGGTTACTACTTCATTTCGTGATTAGTTTTATATTCAGTAGGAGGTTTCTACTCCAACTGACGGAGAGCTTAGCAGAGGGGTTCTACCTCAGCTATTCTTATCTAGACAGGGACAGAGAATAGGTGTAGCTATTAAGGAGATTGAATTTTAAATAAACATTGTAGCGTTTTCGGAAATCCTTTGTTTACTTATTTCAATCGGAATAGGTTCTCCCACCAACTATAAGAACTCTGTACGGACTGGGCATACCTCAGCAGAAATAAGTCCGTCACATATGGCGCCCGAGCAGGCTTAAGAAATATGAAGGAAATCGTCAAGGCTTTACATAAAGGATATTCAAAGGAAGGTAACAAGGATATACGGAAAGCAAAACAACGAAGGCTAAGCACAGAAATTAGCTTGGAAAGATACACAAATACGACAATGGTAAAGGTGTCATGGGTATATTACCTCACCCGAGAGGAGCTGGTAAGGTACAACTCGGAGTTCGGGCTGGATGCTACAGGAACGGTAGATGAACTAAGGAAGCGACTGGCGGCGTTCTTACAGGCAGAAAAGGACAACGAGAAATGGCAGGATCGGCTTACAGACCTAGCTCTACAACACGCAAGGACGACATCTACACTAAATATACCACAGAAAAGTAGTCGGTCGACATCTCCAAGTGCTACGAAAACGGATGACGATAATACAACCGGCGCTCCCAACCAACACGGGGTCTCACAACCACCACTTTATGCGATGCAACAACCAGTCATCAGACTATGGACCGGGTAAGCAAATGGGACTTAAAACCGACGGGGGCAAGGATCCTCTAGGGTTCATGGAACGCGTTGAAGAACTAGCAGAAGGATACGAAATAAACGTCAACTCTATACCAAGAGCATTGCCGGAGCTACTCAAGGACAAAGCGTTGGTTTGGTACCGAAATAACAACCGGAGCTGGAAAGAGTGGGACTCATTCAAGAAGGATTTCCTAAAATGTTTCCTCAGCTCCAGATATTTTGAACAGCTGGACGACGAGATACGGGCACGCATGCAAAGACCAGAAGAGAAGTTCAAGGATTATGTGCTAGCACTACAAGGGCTGATGCGGCATGCCGCCTAGGCCGAAGACCAAAAGCTAAACCGCATATACAGGAACTCCCGCAGAGTATGTTAAAAGAGGCGAGGTCAGCAGCCTGGAAGAATTGGTAAGATTGGTAGAAGATTATGAAAATATTACTCCTGACAGAGATCGGATGCGACCAACGGCAATACCATTTGCACCAAGGTGCCCAGAAGAACGTTCCCAATATATACAGGCGGAGGAGCGAGAACATCAGACAGAGGAACAACCATCCCAGAAGTCAGACCCGGCACGAAGATACATCGATACAAGTACGGCGTGCAGACGATGCGGAGGAGGCGGCCATGTTGCATACGATTGCCGTAGCGATCGCATCGAATTCTGCTGGACATGCGGAAAGGTAGGCACACTCACACGAAACTGTTGTAGACGAACGCTGGGAAACGGCCAGAGACCTTGTGACGGACTTTTCCTTGACTTTGCCGGGGTTGGTCTCAGTCCGTCCAGGGTTCCTGGAAGTAGAAATTCCTAACGGTCCTTCTGAAAGAATAACTCTGTTTTGTTCGATACAAAACGTTATAAAAAAATTATTTATTTGATAAAATTCTACTAGGCTGATTTCCTTGCTCTATAAGAGGTGACGGAGGTGATAAAGCCCTCGGCCAACCTCTGCGGTCGAATGGAGTGATAAAGCCTCCAGACGAGTATACTCTAAGTACAAATGAAGTGAAAAAGCCTTCAGGTGTACTCTTGGTCGGTAGTGATAAAGCCTACCGACTCGTATGCCTGTCTCCTAATCTCTGAATTTCAATGCGAACTCGTCGCCCTTATATACTAATTTTTGCACGCAGGCAAACGGTTATTTTATAATAACAACTTTGAACTAATGGTATTAACAATATAAAACAACTGTTATTCCGGTAAATATTTCCTTCCCATGAATTTCCATGCACCATAATGCTCCTTATTGAATACAATGCCTTTGTACTTGCTCATACTGCGCTTTCCAGGCTTTGGTTTATATATCGTGTGTTTGTATATTTGTTTGTGGTCACCTGATTCTAATGTTGTGTTTTGCTTTGCCCAATGCTTCTGCCTTCTGTTGTATGGCGTGCGTTGGTGTGTTGTATGCTAGTGCGTAAATATGTATAACGAAATTTCAATTAGTAGCGGCGCTTATTTTGACGACTTGCTGCTGATCTCCGTTCACTTAAGTTATTACGTATGTTGTATTTGTAACTGGGTACATTGGATTTTGAGTGTGCAAAGGGTTGATCGACCGCTGCATTTTTATGTTTTGTGCGTATCTACTTTCCAAATATTTAATGCATATTAGGGTGATCCTATATTCAAAGTTTATGTTTGCGAAAATGTAAATATTTGGCTTGCGTGCAAAAGTGCGCAAGTGTAATTTGCTCTTCAATTTAATAATTATCAATTCAACGTACAACCGAATATATGTATTTAGAGTATAATTCATAAAGGTATACATATGTATATTTCATAAAAAATGTATAAGTGGTAAATTCAAATATAAACTCCAAGTTATTTCAAAACGTATCTTCTTTAGAAAAATGTATGGATATGTGTATGTTGTGAGGATACAAAGTCCTCGACTTTGGGGTCCTCACAACCTCATTGGCACCGAGGAGTGGGGTCTCCCCAAACGCAACCTCGGGAAAACTAAACACGTTGAGACAGGCAAAGGGCCGGATCTTGGCAAACATCACATTGAGTGGCGAGGAGGTGGTGGTCGCAATCGATAGAGGGGCGACCCGAAGCTTTGTGAGTGGAACAATGAAGACAGGTATATTCAAGACGATAGAAACGCGATTGATACTGGGAGATGGCAAACCTAAGACGATCATAGAAGCGGTAGATGTAGAAGTAAGAATGGCTAACCAAGTGCTGCGAAATGAAATGCTAATCCTACCCGGACTAGTCGACTAAGTGGTGCTTGGAACGGATTACCTGGCGAAGGTGAACATGGTGATGAGATGCGGAGAACAAACGATAAACTTGAACACAGACAATCAGGAGGAGGAAGCGGTCGCTTGTACAACAATGGTCGAAGGTAGAAATGGAAGTAGTCACAAAGATAACAGCCTAAAAGATGTGAACACAGACGAGTCGGTGAGTAAATTCCTCAACAAAGAATTACAGATGTTCGAGGAAATGTCAGGTGTATCCAACGTGGCCACGCACAAGATAGTGATGAGATACGACCGTCCCATAAAACAAAGGTATTACCCGAAGAATCCCAAGATGCAAGAAATTATTAATAAGGAAATCGATGAGCTTATCGAAAAAGGTTGCATGGAACCTTCTAGAAGTTCGCACAGCGCACCAATAGTTTTGGCAAGAAAGAAAAATGGTAAGTGGAGACTATGAGTGGATTACCGCCAACTAAACGCAAAGTCAATATGAAACGCATACCCGTTACCCCGTATCCAACACATCCTGGACAGGTTGAGAAGTGCTCGGTTTATCAGCAGCCTCGATTTAAAGAATGGATATTGGCAAATCCCCATGGAAAAAAACAGCAAACAATACACCGCATTCACTGTACCTGGACGTAGACTATACCAATGGAAAGTAATGCCGTTCGGTCTACACTCAGCCCCAGCAACTTTCCAGAGAGCACTCGATCACGTTATAGGACCAGAGTTGGAACCTTACGCATTCGCATATCTAGATGACATCAGCATTACGAGCAAAATATTGGAAGAACACATAAGACACCTGACGGAAGTATTTCAACGGCTACGTAGAGCAAACCTTGAGATAAACCCGGAAAAATGTGAGTTTTTTAAGAAAACTTTAAAGTTCTAGGTCATGTCGTTAGCGAGGAAGGCATTCACACGGACCCGGACAAGATAGCAGCCATCAAAGTGTTGACACCGCCAAACAATTTACGCGAAATACGAAGATTCCTAGGAGAGGTATCGTGGTACAGGAGATTCGTCTCAGACTTTTCACAAGCTTCACACTCGTTGACGTCAATGTTAAAGAAAGGAAGGAAGTGGAAGTTGTCGGAAGAGCAGCAGTCGTCATTCGAAGTACTAAAGGCCGCACTCACCCAAGCACATGTACTAGCTTGCCCAGATTTTTCGAAGAACTTTTGTTTACAGACGGATGCAAGCGATTTTGTCCTCGGAGCAGTGTTCACTCAAGGATCAGACAGCGAAGAACGAGCGATTGCATATGCGAGTCGCCGACTTAACAAGGCAGAAACAAATTACTCCCCGACAGAGAAGGAATGTTTAGCAATAGGTTGGGCGATAAGGAAGATGAGACCCTACCTAGAGGGATACACGTTCACGGTAATCACGGACCACATAGCGCTAAAATGGTTGAACGCAATAGACAGTCCGACGGGACGGATTGCTAGATGGGCACTGGAACTACAACAATACTCATTCGACGTACAGTACCAGAAAGGAAAGTTAAACGTGGTGGCAGATGCACTTTCGAGGCAGCCGATGGACGAGCAACTAAGCACGTTGACGGTGGAGCAAGGAAAAGACGAGTTCAAGTGGCTGAAAGCGAAGATGGCAGAGGTGAGAAAAGCTCCGGAGAAATTCCCAGACTATGTGATCGAGAATGGAAAGCTATACAGGAGAATAGAGATTCAAGTTGATGGTGAAGACGCAGTACCGTGGAAGCTATGTGTACCGACCCCACAGAGACGGAGAGTGCTGGCGGAAATTCATGACATACCAAGAGCAGGACACATGGGCGTTCGAAAATCTATTGCACGAGCGACGATACAATATTACTGGCCCGGAATGTTCAGAGACGTAAGGAAGTACGCACAATGTCATGGATGTCAGGTATACAAACCTAGTCAACAACAGGCCGCTGGTAAGATGTTAACTAAAATTCCAGAAGAACCGTGGGCAACAGTGTGTGCAGACTTTGTTGGTCCAATGCCAGGCTCAAAACATGGTAATGCAATGGCATTACTTTTCGTTCACAGATTTTCAAAATGGGAGGAGATAATGCCAGTTAGAAAGGCAACGACAGAGAGCGTAATACGAGGATTTAGAGAGAGAATTTTGGCACGATTTGGCATTCCAAAGGTATTAATCACAGACAACGGAGCGCAGTTCGTTAGCAAACGCTTTAAGAAATATTTGGAGGAGCTTAGCGTAAAACACCAGCTGACAGCACCATACACACCGCAAGAGAATCCGACAGAATTGGCGAACCGCAACATCAAGAGGATGATAGCACAGTTTTCAGAGAATGAGCAGAGAACATGGGACGAGCTGTTACCAGAGATAACACTCACATTAAACACAAGCGTATGTGAATCGACCGGCTACAGTCCAGCATATGTAGTACAAGGCAGAGAACCAAGGATTCTCAATAGCCTTTACGACGAGCATACATTCGGTACAGGTGAGAGAGTAGCTAATCCAGCGGTGAAAGCGATGAAGATGAAGGATATATTCGAGATGATACGACGGAAGCAAGAGAGAGCATCAGCATAGCAAGCAAAACATTATAATTTAAGAAGAAGGAAATGGGGACCGGCTATAGGTGACCTAGTGCTGGTGAAGGAGCATCAGCTGTCAAAAGCGGTGGATAATTTTGCAGCCAAACTAGCGCCCAGGTACAGTGGACCCCACCGGGTAACGAACTTTGTATCACCAGTGATCGTAGAGCTAGACAAAGTTTTCAGAGGAAGGAGGAGGACAGCCTATTTAAGTGAGCTGAAAGCATACCACGCCGCCGACAACAACGAACCACGGAAGCAAAGGCATGAACAGAGCAACAAGAAGAACGCTAGTGAAGATCAAATTTTGTCAACATCGTCCAATCGAACAGCAAACAAAATTTTCCGAGGTAGCCATTTGCGGTACGCTTACACGAGTCAGCGAAGAGACAGAGAAACAACAAGGAGAGAACCAAAGTACAAGCCAACAACTGGTAGTATACAGAGACGCCTAAGTGCAAAACAATATGGAGAATCAGGTACGAACATTTCCAGAAAATCAGGTACAGGTCGCTCGAGGAACCCAAGAGATCCCCAGAGGAACGATACCTGGATCAATATTACACCTAGGAAGGCAGTTTGCTATAGCAGCCCTAAACGAACACACAACCAGAGACAACTGCGGAATAACGGACTATTACGTGAGATTCTGCTGCAACTCGAATCAAATCGGTACTAACGTACACGCCCAACCGGAACGGTATAAAATCATACACGAAGAAATTTAATTTCGAGAAGTACCCGATCTGCGGATCAACCACTGAAGCCCGGTAAACTCTAACCACAATTACATAATCACATAAATATACCCTGTAACCACGCTCATGATATACCACATTTTTTTTAAATCCACCATATACGGTGAGAGCACCCTAAGGAAAATCCACCAGTTTTTCATTTACAGTATAGACTGGCATCACACACACCACCGACGGGAAGGGCAGCGAAACGCCAGCAACGAACACAACGACGACAGTGACATATTAAACCGTATGGCCAGCGCGGTCAACGGCAACCTCAGCGACAACAAAAGCGACATATTGAGCCTAATGGCCACCGAGGCCAGTGGTAGCATCAACAGCAGCAACGACAACCATGACGACAGCGAACACTACTTCCGCGTACGGATCACGCGCACCGGCATGGTGACCGTAAGCTTCGCTGCGGTAGGTGAGGGGAGAGTGTGAGGACTCCAAAACCGAGGGTTTTGTACCCTCACAACATATACCTATTTTTTCATTTTTTCACATACATGTTATACAATAATTGAATTTTTTTACATTTACATTTTTGTGACATGAATTATATCTTTATCAATTAAACGTCAAAATACATATATGCGGTTGTATATTGAATTATTATTTACTAAATTGAAGGACAAACCAGACTTGCGCACTTTCGCACGCAAGCAAAATATTTACATTTTTCGCCGACATAAGTTTCAAATATAGGTCACCCCAACATACACTAAGACATTTGGAAGAGAAGTGGAAACGCACAAAAACATAAAATTGCGCCGGTCACCCAACCCTTTGCGCATCCATTGCACTCAACTACAAATACAACATACATAATAATTTGGATAAACGGAGATCAGCAGTAAAAGTCGCCAAAATAAGCGCCGCTACTAATTGGAACTTTTCTATACATACTTACACACGAGCATACGACACACAAACGCACGCCGTAAGCAGAAGTCGAAAGCATCAATCGAGGCCAACCCACCACAAAGATTATCGAAAATAAAGATGTTGCAGGCGCAAATTTCGGTGGAAAGCAGCGGAGCTTCACAAAATTCTAGTAGGGCACTTTCACCACACCAAAAACTTTAACACAATTTTTAACATAATTTAAGCACAGAAATACACTGATTGGAGTTTTAGAGAGTAAAAGTTAAAATTCTGAACACATTACCTGAATAAAAAGTGTACAAGTAATTATTAAATAACAAATACAGATAGTGGTAGTTAACATATTCTGCTGTGGAAAGTGGTGAATGTGACCTACTAGAAGTTTTTTGAAGCTTGCTTCGCACGATTTTTCGTCCCTGCAACATCTTTATTTTCGATAATATTTGCCCACCATCATAAACAAGCGACAGCGAACATACGCATAAACACAAATGATTGAATTCAATGGGTAAAGGGAACGAGATTAGGTACACTGTTCGCTATGTATATTAGGGCTCCCGAAAATTGGGATACTAAATGCCGGGATAGCGGATTATCCTACATGATCGAAAGTATGCATATATATATATATATATATACATGTGTACAAACCATAGGCATTATAATGGAAGAACGTAAAACGTATGTTAGCATGTAAGCGTATGTATGTGCTAATAGAATGCAGCGAAAGTAGCGTTAAACTAGTATTCGATTTTTGCATTTCCACCTTTTATAATTGTTATAATTGTTATTGTAAAATTACTGACTGCCTGCGCGCAGTCCTACATAATTTTATAACGTAGGAATTATTACTGATGAATTGTTTTTAGGAAATAACCGTCCGCTGGCGTACGAAATCGTATATAAGGGCGACAAATTAGCTTGTAAGATCAGAAGCTAGGAGATAGGCATATGAGTCACAGGGCTTCTACCACTGACCAGACCACGACTTGAAGGTTTCTACTTCATTTCGTGATTAGTTTTATATTCAGTAGGAGGTTTCTACTCCAACTGACGTAGATCTTAGTAGAGGGGTTCTACCTCAGCTATTCTTATCTAGACAGGGACAGAGAATAGTTGTATCTATTAAGGAGATTGAATTTTAAATAAACCGTATAGCGTTTTCGGAAATCCTTTGTGTACTTATTTCAATCGGAATAGGTTCTCCCACCAACTATAGGAACCCTGGACGGACTGGGCATACCTCAGCAGAAATAAGTCCGTCACAAACGAACGCACCGTTGTTATCAAAAAAATACAAAGTAGATTTTTGTTGGTCGTTTTTTAATTGCAAATAAAGATATTTATTTCAATTTTTCCACCTAACGTTTCGCTAGACTTCCTAGCATCTTCAGAGGTGATCTAATTTATTAACAACAATAAAGGTAAAAATATTACATTAATTTGTGGTATAAAGATTACATTAATTTATATATATGTGTATTTACTTTATATATGTAACAAGAACAACACTAACATTGATTTACATGCGTACAAACATAGACAACACTTACGTAATATAATTGTTATTTAACTATTAAAACTAAAAGCATTAGTACCATTCAACACTGGTATCATTTTCATACTGATTCCTAACTATAAACATAAAAAGTAAACACGTGCTATATTTTGTGTGTCCTCTTTATTGTTTATCGTATTTGCCTTTTTTTCCAACATTCTCAGACTTTCCAATGTATATCTGGCTCTCCCGTGTTTGTTACTATCTATTATTTTTGTATTTGCCAGATCAGCTGGTTGCCCACCTGTTGTGATATGCTGCGCTAATGCCGTGGTGGTTTTTTTATTATGTATATCAGCTTCGTGTTCTTTCAGTCGGATTCCCAGTGCACGTTCGGTAGTCCCTATATATACCCTGCTGCAGCTTTCATTTTCTTTACCTTTACACGTTATTTCATATACCACATTGTTTTGTTCTAATTTTTCGGTGGGGCTTTTTGTCTTAGTAAATATACTTGCTAGTGTATAGTTTGATTTATATGATAATGATATATTTTGTTTGTCGTGGAATATAGTTTTGCTAAGGTTCTGGGTAAGTTTAGGTACATAGGTTACCCTGAAGTATTGTTTTGACTTATTTTCCTTATGTGCCGTTGTGTTGTTTTGTGCGTTATTTATTTCTCTTATTATTTGTTCTATTAGATTTTTAATTAGGGTGTGTGGGTAGATATTGCTTTTAAGCATGTTATCAATTTTTTGCAAGTTTGTGTTCCAGAATTGCTTGTCACTTATAGTTAGTACTTTCTTTATCAAATTTTTCGCGGTGTTTATTTTGTATTTCATTGGCTGGGACGAATGAAAATGTATCAATCTGCCGGAGGATAAAGGTTTTGCGTACCACTCAAATGAGAGGCTTCCATTATTTATATTTTTGTATATTCTTACGTCCAGGTATGGTATGCTATCATCTCTCTCCATTTCAATCGTAAAGTGAATTTTGTTGTGATATTTGTTAAGTATTTATAATATTAAATCCACGTCCTTACGTTTTACAATTGCCAGAATGTCGTCCACGTATTTTACTAAAAAATTTATGTCGATGTCATGGTTTTGTTTCAGCTCATTTAGAGTTTAATCAATAAGGTGGTCTAGAATTATATCCGCTATTGTAAGTGAAAGCGGATTACCCATTGGCATACCAAAAGTTTGAGCGTATATGTCGTTGTCATAAATACTGGAGATGCTGACCATACAAGCGGCGGACGGACGTGTACTTTTAGAGTCTTTAAAGAAAGCGAAAATTCTTAAGTTATGCGCGTTAATAAGCTCACAAAAGTAGTGTAAACAATAAAGTTACAGCAGGTGATGTACCAACATTCAAAAAATAAAGTGTTTTCGTATACAAATAAACATTAAAGTGAAATTTTCAATTGGTATTGTGCTAAAATATATTTTGCTTGTTCAGTTCGATATATATATATATATATATATATATATATATGTATGTAACAGTGAAAACAGAAATATAAAAGAGAATGGAGGTGTGCGAAAAATGCCACAAAAAAATAAAGGGGGAGACAGGTGTACGATGTGAGGGTGTGTGTGGTAAAGTGTATCACAAAACAATTGCATGTGCATCTATGGACGAATATAGCATGAACTGCTTGCAAGGCTGCCAATTTTTAAGATTTATGTGCGATGGTTGTATGACATATATCTCCAATGTAGATGATGCCCTCAGAGAAATATTTTCTATTTCAGAAATTAACAAAGTAAATTTAAGGGAGCCAAAGGGTGAACTTGAAAAAATGTTGAATGAACACAAAAGGGAGATAAGCGCATCCATAACGCACAGCGAAAAAGAGATGAAAAGAATTGTGGATAATATAAACAGGGTGAACACGGAAAAATTAGAGTTGATTAAACATGTAGAGAGTCTTTGCAAAGCAAACAAAGAAATGCTTAATAAGATCAATACCCCAAATGAAGCGTTTAATAAGCAAAAGGAGGAAATTATAAGAGAGGTTAAAAAGGTTGCAAACCAAAATAAAGCTGTTACTGCTAAGGAAGTCAATTCATATGCCAATATTACTAAGGGAATTCCTCCAATAGTAATTAAACCCAAGGTTAAACAAGCATTAGAGAAAACAAAAACGGACTTGAATAAAATAGATCCATCCAATTTGAATATAGGTAGGGTACAAAATAGAAACAATGGTACAATAATTATTAGTGCGAAGTCAGCTAGTGATAAGGATAAAATTAAGGACACTCTAACAGAAAGGCTAGATAAAAATAAGTACAACATAGCTGAACCGAAAATATATTTTCCTAAAATCATGGTGACTAACATGAGAACTGAGCATCCTGAAGAGGAAATAGTTGGTAAGATCACCAACCAAAATGAGTTTTTGCGAGATGCTAAAATGAAATGTGTAAGAGTTATCAAATCAAGGAAGGAAAACAGAGCCTCATATATCAATGCAGTCATTGAGATTGAGCACAAATACTATGAAGACGTGTTGAAATGCAAGAAAATCAATATTGGTTGGGACCGCTGTCCAGTTTACGATGCTCAAACTGTAAAAAGATGTTATAAATGCTTAGGGTTTAACCCTATAGCGGCTACTTGTACACTTAAACAGAGGTGTAGTAAATGCAGCGGGGAACATAAAGTCGAAGAATGCACAGAGAGTGCACCCCTAAATAAATGTGGTAATTGTATAGATAGTAACAATCGGTTAGGTTTAAATATTAATACAGAACACAACTTCATGAGTCATGAATGCCCAGTTTATTTAAGGAAACTTAAGCTGGAAAGACAACGCGTGGGCTTTTAGCCACCAAAACTAGCTGATCGGGGGATAAAAGCTTTTAACTTACAGTGCATTTACCTAAATATTTGTAGTTTTCTAGCCAACAAACCTGAACTCGAAAGAGTTATAGAAGAGTTAGATCCGGACACCGTTCTATGTTCAGAAGAATGTATAACACCGGATGTTAGTGATGCGGAAATAAACATTCCTTATTATACAATGGTTCGTTGCGATTCTCATAGTAGACACACAGGAGGTGTAGTCTTACTATTAAAAAAAGGTATCGAGTACAAAGTCAGGTATAATAGATCTATTGATTTAAATGTTTGTGCGCTATAATTAAATTAAAAAAGTTCGACATTAAATGGCAAATAGGTGTGTTGTACACTTCTCCAAGCTCTAGTGATATCGTATTTTTAAATCACTTAGAAGCTATACTTTCTGAGGAACTGGAGAGTGGTACAAACTCCTTGTTAATTGGGGATTTTAACATTAACATGAATGTTAATACCGCAACGAGTTCTAAGCTCAATGGGATATTTTCACGTAGCGCGATGAGGCAAATGGTGAATTTCAATACAAGGATTGCTGAGAGGTCCCAAACGAGAATAGATCTACTATATGCAAATGCTGATGTACTGTCCTGTACTAATCTTGAAAATCACAGAATTTCTGATCACGAAACCATTTCATTTGCTTTCAAAGTGTGTAATTCAAATCCTCTGCGGAGAATGATACCCACTATGTGTTGGAAGAATTATTCTGCTGATAACCTCATTTACTTATTAAGAAACTATGATTTCAGCGTATTAAAAAATATGCATCTCAATGACTCGGTTGAATATATAAATACCTGCTTATCACACTGCATGGGTTTATTAACATCAGAACAAGACAGGATAGTGAGGTTGAGAAATAAGTGGTACGATCATGAACTGACCGAAATTAACAAATTAAAAATCCAATTGCACTCACAAGCCAGAAGATCTGGTGAATTTTCGGAATATAATACGGTTGCGAAGTATTATAAGAAACTAATCAAAATTAAAAAAATTAAGTATATGGAGAAAAATATTGCCTTAAATTCTTCTGATAGGAAATTAATGTGGAAACACCTCAAGCAAGCAGTAAACTTAACTGAGGTGCGTGACAATATCATGACAGTGATTGTAAATGGTATAAGATATGAAACACCCGAGGATATAGCTCAAGCTTTGATTTCCTTCTTTGTTGATAGTTTTGGTGACATAAATCGAGAAATCGAAACTTTGGATAGTGGCGACAGTGTGCAATACACGGTTAGCACATGTCTGAAATTCCAAGAAGTTACGGTTGATGATGTCATATTGGCAGCTAAAAGGTTAAAAAATAAAATCGGAGGAACAAATTTATTATCAGAAGGAGTAATTAAGGATTCGGTGTCTTACATGGGACATTTCTATGCGGATATCATAAATAAATCATTAGTAGAGGGAATAGTGCCTGACGCATGGAAAATATCAACAATAGTGCCAATAAAGAAGGTAAAAAATTCATTAAAGGCAGAAGATCTGAGACCGATCAACACGTTGCCGAATATCGAAAAAATTCTAGAAACAGTAGTAAAAGATCAGCTCATAAGTTACTTGGAAATAAATAAAATACTAATTAAAGAACAATCCGGTTTCAGAGAAGGCCACTCTTGTGAAACGGCTTTAAATTATGTCATATCGATTTGGAAAGAAGAACTAAATCAAAAGAAAAGTATACTTGCGGTTTTTATCGACTTGAAGAGAGCATTTGAAACTATAGACAGAAATATAATGATTAAAAAATTTGAAAAAATTGGAATTAAGGGCAACGAGCTGCAGTGGTTTCAGAGCTTTTTAGGTAACCGAAGACAAAAAACAGCCATTGAGTCGGTTATCTCGGAAGAGGTATTGACAGGAATTGGATTGCCACAAGGATCGGTTTTGGCACCGGTCCTATTTAACATATATATAAATGATATATCTTCGGCGCTAAAACATAGTAAAATAAGGCTGTTTGCGGATGACGCACTGCTCGAAGTAAGTGAACTTGATATCATGTTAGCTAGGAGCAAAATGCAGGAAGACTTGAACACCCTATACAGGTGGCTTTGTAACAATAAGCTTAAACTTAATGTTAATAAAACCCATTTTATGGTCATATCTAGAGCGATGAATAAGGAATCTTGTAATATCGAGCTAAAAATAATGAACTCAAACATTAACGAAGTTAAAACTTTCAAGTACTTAGGGGTTCAGATTGATAATAAATTAAAATTTAATGATCATATTGATTATATAGTTGCCAAAATAGGCAAGAAAATTGGTTTTTGGAAAAGGTCATGCAAATTTATCAGTAGAAAATACAAACTGAAAGTGTATAAATCCATCATAGAGCCTCATTTCATATATTGTCCCACAATATTCTTTATGGCCAATGTAACTCAGGTAGATAAGCTACAAGTTATGCAAAATAAAGCTATGAGATTTATATTAAACATGAGGTATGATACTCCCATTAATAACATGGTAGAAGGCACTAAACTGGTTGAGTATAAAACAGCTCATATTCTACCACAGTATGAAATTTGTATTTAATATTAAGCACGGTAAATTACCAACATACCTCAGCGAAAAGCTTAGATATGTAAATAATGCACATTCATACGTAATCAGAGAAAACAATAATTTTAGATTACCTCTTTTCAAAACAGAAGTGGACAAGCAAAATATATTTTATAAGGGCCTGAAATATTTCAATGATCTTCCTAATCAGATAAAAAGTAGTAATAACTTCAATACCTTTAAAAAAAGTTTATTGGAGCATTGTAAAACCCTTCCAATAAGATAAAGTTTTTTTTTCTTTAATTTTTTACATGACATACCGATACTGGAGCGCGAAAAGAGAATGGTAATACTGGTAGCAGCAAAATACAATGCACCCGGCCCTAAGGAAAAGAAAATCAGTCGCCACCTGTAACTCAAGATAGTTCCAACAACAAATGTCGCTGATATTCGGTATTTTCAGCCTATATTTACTGTTGCTGATCGGGATCACTCGCATTCCGACAGCATTAATATAACAATAAAATTATATGATGTGTAACCAAAATAAGGTCAAACAAAAGTTGGAGCAGGGGGATTGGAAACACGTCCTTTTCAACCTCCCAATATATTTTGAGATGAGCGTCTTTACTAAACAAAGTTGAGGGGTGATTGGGTACGCTTCAATTTCCAACATCCAAAGACATGTTTAGCTGTGTTGATCGGAGACCAATACATTCCGACAGCTTAAAATACAAATATAATTGAAAAATATAAGTTCCAAATTTTGTTGCCTTTAGCTGGGAGCCCTGGAGGATTGGAAACGCGTCCTTTCCAACCTTCCTTAAATGACTGGCTCCCAGACTCGTCCGTTTGTTACGCCAGTAAATATGCTGATAGGAATCACATGGCATTCCAACAGCATATTCAATAGAAATAAATGATATAATAATGAATTGTACTTAGTAGTTTAAGTTTTAGGCCTAAACAGCTGTAATAATAAATAAATTAAATTAAATTAAATAAATAAAATAATTATTATCGACTAAATAAAATCTTAAAATTTCTTGGAATTTCCATTTGGGTATATTTGTTAAAAATTTGATTTTATCAAATTTTTCCAGAATATACAAAAATATAAATAATGGAAGCCTCTCATTAGAGCGGTACGCAAAACCTTTATCCTCCGGAAGATTGATAAATAAAGTACTAACTATAAGTGACAAGCAATACTGGAACACAAACTTGCAAAAAATTGATAAAATGCTTAAAAGCAATAGCTAACCAAACACCCTAATTAAAAATCTAATAGAACAAATAATAAGAGAAATAAATAACGCACAAAACAACACAACGACACATAAGGAAAATAAGTCAAAACAATACTTCAGTGTAACCTATGTACCTAAACTTACCCAGAACCTTAGCAAAACTATATTCCACGACAAACAAAATATATCTTTATCATATAAATCAAACTACGCACTAGCAAGTATTTTTACTAACACAAAAAGCCCTACCGAAAAATTGGAACAAAACAATGTGGTATATGAAATAACGTGTGAAGGTATAGGAAATGAAAGCTGCAGCAGGGTATATATAGGGACTACCAAACGTGAACTGGGAATCCGACTGAAAGAACACGAAGCTGATATACAAAATAAAAAAACCACCACCGCATTAGCGCAGGAAATCACAACAAGTGGACACTCAGCTGATCTGGCAAATACAAAAATAATAGATATGAACAAACACGGGAGAGCCAGATATACATTGGAAAGTCTGAGAATATTGGAAAAAAGGGCAAATACGATAAACAAGAAAGAGGACACAAAAAATATAGCAGCTGTTTACCTTTTATGTTTATAGTTGGGAATCAGTATGACAATGATACCAGTGTTGAATGGTACTAATGCTTTTAGTTTTAATAGTTAAATAACAATTATATTACGTAAGTGTTGTCTATGTTTGTACGTATGTAAATCAATGTTAGTGTTGTTCTTGTTACATATATAAAGTAAATATACATATGTATAAATTATTGTAAACTTTATGCCACAAATTAACGTAATATTTTTAACTTTATTGTTGTTAATAAATTAGATCACCTCTGAAGATGCTAGGAAGTCCAGCGAAATGTTAGGTGGAAAAATTGAAATAAATATCTTTATTTGCAATTAAAAAATGATTGTTAGAAAAAGCCTATTACCAACAAAAATCTACAAAAATAAATTTACCGGAAAAATCATAAAAAAAAAAAAAAATACAAAATTTTATACGAACGGACGCACCGTTTTATTCAAAAAAATGTATTATATTTAGTGTGCATGCACCGCGTTTAATAAAAATTAAAAAAAAATTTTGTTTTTTGTTTACATATATGTAAAAAAAACCCGTAGGAAAAATTTTATTAATACACACATGTATATCATATACTTATTTTTCTGCTCACTGCTGCTATGATGATGGCCGCCGTTATGTTAATGCTGCTGCTGGCCTTCGCTGCCGACGGTGGTTGCTGCTGCTGGGTTTTGCTGTTGATGGTGTTCGCCGCTGCTGGTGTTCGCTGCCGCTGGCGGTGGTAAAGTTTGTGGATCCGTTATCTGAATAGCGTGGGTTCTTGAATGCAGTTATTATGTAAATTATAATTAAATGATTTATATTATCTTTCTATCTTTTCAATTGAAAATTTTGTAGTTCGTCGAATTTAGTTCTTTATATTATCTCCGTAGTGTTTAGTTTTTAGATAATTTTTTGTATTGGAAAATAGTATTATGTGGATTTTTGTTATTTCCGCATTTTAAAATTGTAAAATTGTATATTGTAAATTTTTATTATTTCCGCATTTTGTTGTTAAATTTATTGCATTTGTTAAGTTAATTTTATTATGTTCGGATCACACGCACTCAACTCACTTGTACCACCACCAAACATGGTCAAGGTCACCTTGTAAGCTTCGCTCCAAAAATAGGTTAGGTTGTATGCACCTTGCTTGTAGCCCTTGCTTTCAAAAGAAGAATTTTCCTGTTGGCGTTGTTTTCTTCCTGCGCTCGATACCGTCTTTAAGGAAAATATCATTTTCCACTCCAAGCCACAGATTTAGTATTTGAGCCACACTTTTGGGCAAGTTAAATAAAAACTCTTTCTTTTTATTTCGGACACGTCCGTCCATCACAAGTGTAGATTTATTATGTCTATATCATATTTATGTCAGTGACGTGGGTAGCAGTTGTATTTGACATGCGCGTTGTCAACTGCACGCGCATGTCAAATACAACTTAAGGCCCAACCACATAGAATACCTTATAAACTTTGATCTAATGCTTATGTTCCTTATAGCGCCATACGAATTTTACAAAACTGTAATAAATTTACATTGTACATCGTAAAATTTTTTTTATACACTCATCAAGTTTCACAACTTCAGCAGTATTTGTTAAAGTATCGTTCCTGTTTGCCATTTTTGAATGTAGGTAGTATATATAATTTGATTTAGGCCATTTTTAATACCAATATATCGTCGACGATGCTGTAAAAGCTGGTAACTTCATCCACCAAAATTTTTAATTTTTATTTAATTAGTTTGATTTTAATTTAATTAGTTATTCTGGACAGTAAACTCATACTTTTCTTTTACCACCATATACAGAAATCGACTCCCACTCCACCATTATGAAAAAGTCGGTTTAAGTTAAATGCGGAGCTTTTACCGCATCATCGACGATCTCAATTTATGCTCAAGCTATGGTGTTAATGGACTTAACTTTGTTGTACTTAAACATGTAGACCATCGACACTTGGTAAAGTATCGGGGAAAAGTGCCGAGGTAAAGTATCGATACTTTCCGTACTTGGACAAAAGCATCGAGTACAAAATATTCGAGTATTTTTTGAAAAAGTATCGACACTACTCACTCAGTACTCGTATTGTTCTATCACTACCCCTCTCGTTCCCAATACCACTTTCCTTTCAACTCCCTCTCCCACTTTCATTCACGCTCCCTTCCCATTCCTACACCTTTCTTTCATTTCCTTTTTCCTTTCAGAAAAGTTAACTGAAACCTTTACAATTATTTTGATGAATGTACGCGATAATTTAAACTTTATTTACGAAAAATTTCAGTTTTCATCAGCTAGTTCGGCCTATTTAGTTCGGTTTAAAAATCACACTTTTGTTTTGATTTTAAATTAAATCATTATGAGCACTACCCTACCAACCATGAGTGGATAAAAATTTGGGTTATCATATATTGAATCTACCCAAAAAATAAGATAATAAGTGGGATAATTTTCTTCAGCGAAGCTCCGATATTATCCATGGTGAAATGAGATATTTCGTTTACGTGTGAGATGTCAGCCTGCAACTACTGCATCCTTTTAGGTACAAATGACAGCTTAGAACGTCAATATACGGTGTTGCCAAACCGCAGTTTAAAACATCAAAAATCCGTTTTTCTAGTACCCAACAATTCCAAATGCACCAAAAATTTCCGTAAAATTGCTCAAATTTTTTTATCCACTTTTTATGTAAAAAAAATTCCCAACAAAATGTTCCATACTTTTAATAAATTTTTTTTAATTTACAAATTTCATATAAATTTTATATAATTTACATTTTTAACAAAAATATTTAAATAATGATGAAAAAAATAAAATGAAACGGAAAGAAGTGAAATGAAACCGAAAAAAAAATTAACTGAAACGAAAAAATATGAAACTATATGAAATTAAACGGAATGAAATGAAATAGGATAAAACGAATTGATATGGAAAATAGACAAAAATATATGAAACAATATTAAATGAAACTGAATGATATAAAATGAAATGAAATTAATAAAAATCATATGGAAATGAAAAAATAATAAAACGAAAGAATATGAAAGTATGTTAAATGAAACGGAATTAAATGAAATGAGATAGAAAAAAGTAAAATGATATGGAAATGAAAAGCAATGATAACAGCTATATGAAATGAAACAAAATAAAATAGAATATAGAATATAATGAATGAAATAAAATAGAATTTAATAAAATTACATGGAATGAAATGCATCGAAACGGAATGAAATGAAACGAAATTAAATAAAACGAAATGAACAAAAAATGTAACGAAATGAGATGCAACAAAATTAAATTAAATTAAGTAATATAAGGTGTTATGAAACAAAACAAGAGTCAATGAAATTAAAAGTGTAGAAGTTAATTGATTAAATGAGATGAAATAGAATAAAAAATTAAACAAAATAAAATAAAGTAAAATAAAATAAAACAAAAATAGATTAAAATAATGTAAAATAGAATAAAAATAGAGTAAAACCAAATGTTATTTTATAAAATATAAGAATAAAATATTATAAAATAAAATGAAATTGAGTGATATGAAATTAAAATGAAACGAAAAAAAGCGAAAAAAAAATATAATGAAACGAAAAGGAATGAAATAAAATGAAATGAAACAGAATGGAATGGAATTAAATATTACGAAACAAAAAGGAATGAATAAATTTGGAATGGAAAACGAAACAATATGAAATACAATGAAATGAAAACAAGTAAGGAAGGTTAAGTTCGGGTGTAACCGAACATTACATACTCAGTTGAGAGCTATGGTGACAACATAAGGGAAAATAACCATGTAGGAAAATGAACCGAGGGAAACCCTGGAATGTGTTTGTATGACATGTGTAACAAATGAAAGTCATTAAAGAGTATTTTATGAGTGAGTGGGCCATAGTTCTATGGGTGGACGCCATTTAGGGATATAGCCATAAAGGTAGGATCAGGGTTGACTCTAGAATGCGTTTGTACGATATGGGTATCAAATGAAAGGTGTTAATGAATGTTTTAAAAGGGAGTAATCCTTAGTTCCATAGGTGGACGCCGTTTCCAGATATCGCCATAAAGGTGGACCAGGGGTGACCCTGGAATTTGTTTGTACAATATGGGTATCAAAAGAAAGGTGTTAATGAGTATTTTAAAAGGGAGTAATCCTTAGTTCCATAGGTGGACGCCGTTTCGAGGTATCGCCACAAAGGTGGACCAGGGGTGACCCTAGAATTTGTCTGTACAATATGGGCATCAAACGAATGGTGTTAATGAGTATTTTAAAAGGGAGTGGGCCTTAGTTCAATAGGTGGACGCCGTTTCGAAATATCGCCATAAAGGTGGACCAGGGGTGACTCTAGAATGTGTTTGTACGATATGGGTATCAAATTAAAGGTATTATTGAGGGTTTTAAAAGGGAGTGGTGGTTGTTGTGAAGGTAGTCGCCTTTTCGAGATATCGCCATAAAGGTGAACCAGGGGTGACTCTAGAATGCGTTTTTACGATATGGGTATCAAATTAAAGGTGTTAATGAGTATTTTAAAAGCGAGTAATCCTTAGTTCCATAGGTGGACGCCGTTTCGAGAAAATATGAAGGTGGACCAGGGGTGACCCTAGAATTTGTTTGTACAATATGGGCATCAAACGAAAGGTGTTAATGAGTATTTTAAAAGGGAGTGGGCCTTAGTTCTATAGGTGGTCGCCGTTTCGAAATATCGCCATAAAGGTGGACCAGGGGTGACTCTAGAATAAGTTTGTATGATATGGGTATCAAATTAAAGGTATTAATTAGGGTTTTAAAAGGGAGTGGTGGTTGTTGTATAGGTGGTCGCATTTTCGAGATATCGCCATAAAGCTGGACCAGGGGTGACCCTAGAATTTGGTTGTACAATATGGGTATCAAAAGAAAGGTGTTAATGAGTATTTTAAAAGGGAGTAATCCTTAGTTCCATAGGTGGACGCCGTTTCGAGATATCTCCATAAAGGTGGAGCAGGTGTGACCCTAGAAGTTGTTTGTACAATACGGGTATCAAAAGAAAGGTGTTAGTGAGTATTTTAAAAGGGAGTAATCCTTAGTTCCACAGGTGGACGCCGTTTCGAGATACCGCCATAAAGGTGGCCCAGGGTGACTCTAGAACTCGTTTGTGCAATATGGGTATCAAACGAAAGGTGATAATGAGTATTTTAAGAGGGAGGGGGCCTTAGTTCTATAGGTGGACGCCTTTTCGAGGTATCGCAATAAAAGTGGACCAGTGGTGACTCTAGATTTTGTTTGTACGATATGGGTATCAAATGATAGGTGTTAATGAGTATTTTTAAAAGGGACTGGGCCTTCGTTCTATAGGTGTTCGCCTTTTCGAGATATCGCCATAAAGGTGGACCAGGGGTGACTTTAGAATATGTTTGTACGATATGGGTATCAAATGAAAGGTGTCAATGAGTATTTTAAAAGGGCGTGGGGCTTAGTTCTATAGGTGGACGCCTTTTCGAGATATCGCCATAAAGGTGGACCAGGGGTGACTCTAGAATGTGTTTGTACGATATGGGTATCAAATTAAAGGTACTAATGAGAGTTTTAATAGGGAGTGGTGGTAGTTGTATATGTGAAGGCGTTTTCCAGATATCGACCAAAATGTGGACCAGGGTGACCCAGAACATCATCTGTTGGATACCGCTAATTTATTTATATATGTAATACCTGTCAAGATTTTAAGGGTTTTATATTTCGCCCTGCAGAACATTTTCATTTTTTTCTACTTAATATGGTAACAACCATTTTATAAAGTTTTTCTAAAGTTATATTTCGCGTCAATAAACCAATCCAATTACCTCACCATGTTTCATCCCTTTTTTCGTATTTGGTATAGAATTATGGCATTTTTTTCATTTTTCGTAATTTCGATATCGAAAAAGTGGGCGTGGTCAATGTCGGATTTCGGCCATTTTTTACACCAATACAAAGTGAGATCAGAAAAGTACGTGAACTGAGTTTAGTAAAGATATATCGAATTTTGCTCAAGTTATCGTGTTAACTGCCGAGCGGAAGAACAGACGAACGACTGCGTATAAAAACTGGGCGTGGCATCAACCGATTTCGCCCGTTTTCACAGAAAACAGTTAGCATAATAAAATCTATGCCCCTACCAAATTTCAAAAGGATTGGTTAATTTTTGTTCGACTTATGGCGTTAAAAGTATCCTAGACAAATTAAATGAAAAAGGGCGGAGCCACGCCCATTTTTTTTTTTAAGTGGGCGTGGTCCTTCTCCGATTTTGCTAATTTTTATTGGGCGTACATATAGTAATAGGAGTAACATCCCTGCCAAATTTCATCATGATATCTTCAACGACTGACAAATTACAGCTTGCAAAATTTTAAATTACCTTCTTTTAAAAGTGGGCGGTGCCACGCCCATTGTCCAAAATTTTACTAATTTTCTATTCTGCGTCATAAATTCAACTCATTTACCAAGTTTTGTTGCTTTATCTGTATTTGGTAATGAATTATCGCACTTTTTCGGTTTTTCGAAATTTTCGATATCGAAAAAGTGGGCGTGGTTATAGTCCGATATCGTTCATTTTAAATAGCAATCTGAGATGAGTGCTCAGGAACCTACATACCAAATTTCATCAAGATACCTCAAAATTGACTCAAGTTATCGTGTTAACGGACAAACGGACGGACGGACGGACGGACGGACGGACATGGCTCAATCACATTTTTTTTCGATCCTGATTATTTTGATATATGGAAGTCTATATCTATCTCGATTCCTTTATATATGTACAACCAACCGTTATCCAATCAAACTTAATATACTCTGTGAGCTCTGCTCAACTGAGTATAAAAAATTAACTAAATGAAATAAAATAAAATATAATGAAGTGAAATAATATGAAACAAACCGAAATCAAGTGGAATGAAATTAAATGAAATGGATAGAAAAAATATGAAACAAAATGAAATAAAATAAAGTAGAACAAAATAAAATAAAACCAAATGAAATAAAATTAAAAAAAAAATTTATTAAAAAAATAAAAAATAAAAATAAATTTAAGTTAACCCAATTAAATACAATGGAACGAAAAGAAATTAAATTGAGTGAAATTAAATTAAAAAATGAAATGAACTGAACTGAAATAAAACTATATAAAATTAAACGGAATGAAATTAAATAGAATAAAAGGAATTGACGTGGAAAAGAAACAAAAAAAATATGAAATTATATGAAATGAAACGGAATGATATAAAATGAAATTAAAAAAATATAAATCATATGGAAATGAAAAGAAATAAAACGAAATGATATGAAACTATATGAAATGACACTAAATAAAATAGATTATTAAAAAGTGAAACGAAACGAAATGGAATGAAATGAAAGAAATTAATTGTAATTAAATAAGATAAAATGAAATGAAATGGAATTAAATGAAATGAAACAAACTTCAATTAAATGGAATGCAGTGAAATAAAGTAAAACAAAATGAAGAAAAATGCAATGCAGTAAATGAAATGAAATAGGATAACGTGAAATTATATAGAATGAAATTAAGGGAAGTGAAATGGATCGTGAAACGATACGGAAATACCAAGAAACGAAAGCAAATTAAACGAGATAAAATGGAAAGAAATGGAATAAAATGAAACGGAATGAAATATAAAGAAATAAGATGCAACAAAATTTAAATTAATTAAGTAATATAAGGAGTAATGAAAGGAAACGAAACAACATTCAATAAAATTAAAAGTATAGAAGTTAAATGAAATGATATGGATGAAAATGAAACGAAATATAATAGAATAAAATAAACCTACCACAATTTAATAAAGCCCAAAGAAATAACAATAGAACGCGACCTGTTCTTTGTGGTTCAAATGGTGATTTCCCCCAATCCTCTCGTGTACCGATTCGGTCAACAACCTCTTACAAATTAATAATCAAATTATACATATAATTTCCATTACATATGCCAACAGAAACATGGTTGCAATTTCGCATGTGTTTGCATACACTATTGTGGTGGGAGCTTAAAAATCTTTTTAAACTTGCCCATTCAAATGGCAACGTTTTCATGACACAAAAAGTTCAACTCCCCACATAGTGTACATAACATTTCTTTTTGCATACCACTAATCTGCATAAGTACTTACAAGTAATCTCCACGGTATGCTAAGTCCACACGCTGTAACCGTTGGACTCAGGGCCATGAACCCGAAACATCCATTATATGCAGCATTCCCTTGAATGAATTTCAAATGAAATACCTGCGAAAATAGAAAATTTATTATAAGAACTCTATAAACAATTGTTGTAGCATTACCTACCATCATTTGCACCCGAGTTCTACAGTTTTTTTTGGCAAAAATGCAAAAAAAAAATTATTTCTGCACAATTGCTTGAAAATTTTTAAATGTCCGCTCATATTTCTAATGAGTCCCATACTTCCCCGAGCCGTTTTAAAGAGTCCCATAGATTTCAAATCGCGCGACTGCTCCCCAATCCCCCCACCCCCTCTTTTTTCTCGTCTACAAAAAGTAGCAGTTGGACACCTGTAGACCCGCCCAATCCCAACCCCAACCCCCATTTTTCTCGTCTACAAAAAGGAGTCGATGGGCACTTGTAGTACCGCCCCCCTTTTTTTCTCGTGTGCAAAACGGGCTTGTCGGGCAGGCGCAGATTGTTAACTAAAGGTTATCTTAATATTGAACTCATGATTCCCATTATTGAAAATTTTATTTGTCTTTTTATTGGGGTATAAGTTTGTATGTACATACTTACACATATGTTTGTTTGATTGAAAGTTTGTGTACACATGCTGATGCTGGTCCATATATATATGCATGTGAGAATTTCATAATTCCTTTTGGGCTCCTTAAAAATGAGAGCATATACATAAATTATATTTTTTAGATATGAATATTAAACATTTTGTGTACATGCCATCACATATGTTTGTACATGGGAATATCAACAAACTACAAAATACATGTTCCAATGTAAATACTTACTTTTTTTGTCAAATAAACCTTTTTCAAATAAAAACAATTTTTATTTAAAATTTTAAAATTTTTTATTTATATTTTTCTCCATACTTTGGCGTGGATAGCAATGCGTAATATACTTGCGTGTGTGTGTAATTTCATAAAATTACTACTATTTTTCTAAATAATCTTTTTGGCAACATTTGTAAATGGAATATATTCATACATATTATCATAGATGAGTATACAATAAGCAGCGGTGTTGGCAGATACGGCCTTGTGAAATTTTATCTCAATCCGAATATCGATGGGACCGCTTTTTATAGATTCATTCTGATGTGTAACATCTAAACCAATTATTGGAGCATGTCGAACAAATTGACCAGGTGATAAAAGTGGTTGGGGAGTGCGTCCATAGCAACTTTGTTGAAATTTCAAATACATGTCATATAATAGAGCATACCGATTTCGATAAAATTTAATATTAAGATCGTTCATATGGATATGTAGTGGAGTTGAGGTGAACTTTTACATCCAATAAGTCACAATGTGTAAATTTATTTTCATTTTGAAATCCTAAAATAATATAGCGAGGTCTTTCATTTTCACCAACCAATTTGACATTCCATAAGATATTAGTGCTTTCCTGTAGAGACGGGTTATGATAAACATCCCAACTTCTAAACGAAATGTTTAGTGGTTGTTTGATATTAATTGTTCTCAACATAGTTAACCGATACGAGTCTGAAAGTTCAACATATGGCACTTTCCATGTAATATTTAAAAGTTTTAATAAAAGCTTTTTGATGGTGTAGTTGACGTCATAACAGCATCATCTTCTTTGACTCGTATTAAGATTAATTCATGTTTACAATTAACAATAATTTTATCAAAATCTTCAGCGAATCCAAGCAGTTTTTTCAACGGTATACAAAAATTAAAATGTCCAGTCTTTAGGCTAATATTTTAAAATGGACACCACCCTTCATTTTTTAGATTTTTACTCTCAAAATCGTTAAGTGATACATAATTTTTCATTGCTGTTGCAATACCCAACTTTCTAGTGCGATCAATATCTATTCCATTAATTTCATATCGAATCTCCTCGAATAAATATGCCATACAATTATTAAGCAGCTGCACAGTTTTTGAAACTTGTATAAAATATTCTCACTAGGTAACACATATAGGTCTTGATTTTGTGTAGGGATCCGAATTTCATCATTGTTTTGAAACGATTGCAGATATGGTATGTAGCTATGGTAATCCTTTTTTATGATACTATTATCAAATATGGGTTTGGATAAAACGTTTATTATATCACTCATTTTTTAAACTAAATCCTAGACTTATTAGGAACTCCTTATTAGCGGGGGTTAAATCAATTTTATGTTGAACAGGAGATTTTACTTCTTTAGAGTGTAGATTTTTTGTTTTTGTAGCCAATACTTTTGAGGCTGATTGAAAACTATTCAAAAAATCTGTATGTGGTGGCTTTTTATTAAAAATTATCATTTTTTAGATAGGTTTTAAATGCAGTCTTATTGATATGTTCTCTCAACCAAAATTAACCAAGCTACCAGTCTGATCAACAACTCTAAGAACTAGAGTGCTTATTTGACGTGTATTAACCGGTAAATATATAACATTAGCAGGTGTTCAGTTGTATCCAAATTTGATCGAAATCGGTATGCTCTATTATATGACATGTATTTGAAATTTCAACAAAGTTACTATGGAGGCACTCCCCAACCACTTTTACGCCTGATCAATTTGTTCAACATGCTCCAATAATTGTTTTAGATGTTACACATCAGAATGAATCTATAAAAAGCGGTCCCATCGATATTCGGATTGAGCTAAAATTTCGACCCTATCCAAAAAACGAATAAAAAGCCTACCCAAAAGACCGTTAACAGACATAGATTTATTGAAATATTGCAAACATCTTAAACATTTCAGAGGAATTTTTATGCGAAATTCCTTACTGAATAAACCGAATGCTGAAGAATGTGGAATTCTTAATTTAGACGATGCTGATGGTCCTGGCACTCATTGGGATAGCATACTAAAAAACAAAAATTATAAAGAATATTTTGATAGTTTTGGAACTTTGCAGCCACCGATTGAACTGATTAATTATCTGAAGCCACCAATACATTACAATTATGATCAGAAACAAGAATACAACACAGTAATATATGGTCAATTATGTTTAAAATTTTTATTTAATAAAAATAAATTATATAAAATATAAATTTAGCTTTTTATTAAATGTATTACAGTAAAGTACAAAGGGGGCATTTAAAAATTTGGGACCCTTTAAAAATTTGAGGCCCCTCATTTAAAATCTGAGCCCGATACTCTCCTATATTGATAAACGTCTAAGCTCTTTTTTTCTTGCAGGCAGAATACAAAACAAAAAGCCCTAAGCTTTTTCTTAAAGATCAGAACGTATGCGCCTAATGTAAGCATACAAATTTACAATGTAATGAAATACGACATGTGGTTTTATTTACTTATATATATATATATATATATATATATATATGTAAATATGCTTCAATGTTGAGCAGTTAAGGTTCCTTATCAGCATGTTTTGATTTTTTCCCTTGTACATACATATATTTTACTATTTACATATAAACTTATAACCTAATAAAAATACAAACAAAGTGTTCAGCCTTCATATTTATTTGCCGTTTCATGAAATTCTCACGTACATGCATACATGTAAGTATGTATATACAAACTTATACCCTAATAAAAAGACAAATAAAATGTTCAATACTGGAAAATCATGAGTTCAATATTCAGAAAACCTTTAGTTAACAATCTTCTCCTGATCGGGTGCCCGATAGGCCCGTTTTGCAGACGAGAAAAAAAAGGGGGCGATACTACAAATGCCCATCGAAACCTTTTTGTAGACGAGAAAAATGGGGTTGGGGTTGGGGGTTGGGCGTTACTACAGATGTCCAACTGCTACTTTTTGTAGACCAGAAAAAAGAGGGAGGGGTGGAGGATTGGGGAGCAGTCGCTCGATTAGAAACCTATGGGACTCTTTAAAACGGATCGGGTGAAGTCTAGGACTCATTAGAAATATGATGAGACATTTAAAAATTTGTGGCCCTTTAAAAATATAGGGCCCCCCATTTAATGATCCTCTCCTGAACGGATCTGCTAAATGTAAAAAGCTCTAAGCTTTTTCTTATACACAACTAAGCTTTTTCGTATGCGCCACCTAGCGAGAGTTAGCTAGAACACAAACCAGAACGGAATTTCAGCTAGAAAACAAACCAGAAGAACGGATGCGACACCTTGCGGAATTGTTTTGCTATATATATATATATATATATATGTGTCGGTGTGTATATACTTTTCCTTGCACCATTTGAGCTAGAACCCCCTTTTCTATTCTACTTGTTCTCTTCATATTTTTAGGCGCATATGCATATTGGAAGATATCTCATGTTTATGTCATGGTGTTAGTATTATTTTTAGAAAAACTGGTGATGGTATTGGAATTCGAGGTAAAATGACAAAAAGCGGATAGCGTTGGTTGGCAGGGTAAGACCACAGCTCACACAAATTACGTATAAATTTTAATAGGAAAATTCGTGAAAAGTAGCTGTTTCCTCCAAAAGTACACATTTAGAGCAGCTATGAAAAAGTATAAAAAATGGAGACTCAGTTAATTCTTCCTCCCGAGGGAGGGAAGGTGAATATCGAATAAGTGGAATAGCGGGAGGGGGAGATTAAAGAGGCAATTGGTTTTTTTTTAAGCACAATAGTAAAATAATACACGATTCACACATTCATGTTATTATCCGCATTTAATGTAGTTTTTTTATTATAAATTATAATATTCAGTCAAGACTTCTCTCATTATCCTATAGTCATGAGAAACATTCATATGATATTTCAGTCAAATTTTCAGAGTACAAATCAAATTTAAATTTCAGTTGAATGTTTGTCCACTTTTTTCTGACACAGTCCATACATCTGTGAACTAGCAATTTGTTTTATAAATTTAACATTTATAGGGCTTGACAAATGTCGAAAAAAATCAAGGCATGTCAAGTTTGCAAAATTAAATTGCACGATCATAGTTTCCACATCGGCACGATTCCTTTCGTCCCTCCATTACGAATTTAGTAATGCAAACACTCGCTCACAGTTAGTGTTGCGAGCTGGAATGGAAAATAATACTGAACGATTTTCAAGTTATCAGAAAAACAAACCACATTCGGTTAGCAGGTTTTCTAGTCTTACTTCGAATTTAGTGCAATCCGGGACATTTCTTAAAAATCCGGGACATTTATTTATTTATTATTTAAAGTCGACGACAAACTATGGTCGACTGCATAATATAAAAGATATATAAATATACAACTCAAAAGATAAAATTTAAGATATATCGAGATTTCAACAATGTTATATTACAAACAAAGATATATTAATGAACATTACTCTTTAATTTCAGAATATAATAATAATAAGAAATAATATCTTATACCAAAATCTTATACTGGCGGAATGCATCAGATTCCGCTCAGCATGATTTCGGAATGCAGTGGATTCCAATCTTCCTGTTGGAATGCAACAAGATTCCAATCAGCATGTCATGGGAATCTAGCAGGTCTAAGAGTAGTGTAATGGGGATACGCCATCACAAGGCATAAAAAAGTAACATGACCTGTGTTGTTGGAATACACCGAATTCCAATCAGCTCGATGCATGACCCATAAGATTATACTGCCGGAATGCATACTATTCCGGTCAGTGACTCATGAAAAAGCATGTTTTTTTACGTTGTTGGAATGCACCAGATTCCAATCAACACAGTACTGTCTTGTTCCTTCTTAATGATACATGTTGATAAATGTTCCTCCATCCTTAAACGAGATAGTTCCTGTTTTTTATGGAAGAAATAAAATGCCAGCAAATTAAATTAGCTTGTATCTCTTAAATTCGATAGGCAAGTATTGCATTACGTATGGTGTCAAAAGTGCATTCAAGACTGATACAGCTATACAAGTCATTGTAGTGCGCGCACCAGATAAGAAGAGGATTATTTTTAGCAAAGTTTCGTCGACAAAGGGGTAAATAGAAAGGAACGTAGTGTCTGGATACTCTAGGGGGAACCGCAAAAAACAAGCGGCTGAGAAGGTCCGCAGAATCAATTTCTCCAATAGTGAGCATATGGATGAACAATACCCGCAGTAATATTTTCTGATTTTCCAGAGTGGGTAAGTTAATAAGAAGAAGTCTACTTCTGTATGGAGGAAGGTGGAGACTTGATGGGGACTGAATACTGAACGATTTTCAAGTTATCAGAAAAACAAACCACATTCGGTTAGCAGGTTTTCTAGTCTTACTTCGAATTTAGTGCAATCCGGGACATTTCTTAAAAATCCGGGACATTTATTTATTTATTATTTAAAGTCGACGACAAACTATGGTCGACTGCATAATATAAAAGATATATAAATATACAACTCAAAAGATAAAATTTAAGATATATCGAGATTTCAACAATGTTATATTACAAACAAAGATATATTAATGAACATTACTCTTTAATTTCAGAATATAATAATAATAAGAAATAATATCTTATACCAAAATCTTATACTGGCGGAATGCATCAGATTCCGCTCAGCATGATTTCGGAATGCAGTGGATTCCAATCTTCCTGTTGGAATGCAACAAGATTCCAATCAGCATGTCATGGGAATCTAGCAGGTCTAAGAGTAGTGTAATGGGGATACGCCATCACAAGGCATAAAAAAGTAACATGACCTGTGTTGTTGGAATACACCGGATTCCAATCAGCTCGATGCATGACCCATAAGATTATACTGCCGGAATGCATACTATTCCGGTCAGTGACTCATGAAAAAGCATGTTTTTTACGTTGTTGGAATGCACCAGATTCCAATCAACACAGTACTGTCTTGTTCCTTCTTAATGATACATGTTGATAAATGTTCCTCCATCCTTAAACGAGATAGTTCCTGTTTTTTATGGAAGAAATAAAATGCCAGCTAATTAAATTAGCTTGTATCTCTTAAATTCGATAGGCAAGTATTGCATTACGTATGGTGTCAAAAGTACATTCAAGACTGATACAGCTATACAAGTCATTGTAGTGCGCGCACCAGATTAGAAGAGGATTATTTTTAGCAAAGTTTCGTCGACAAAGGGGTAAATTGAAAGGAACGTAGTGTCTGGATACTCTAGGGGGAACCGCAAAAAACAAGCGGCTGAGAAGGTCCGCAGAACCAATTTCTCCAATAGTGAGCATATGGATGAACAATACCCGCAGTAATATTCTCTGATTTTCCAGAGTGGGTAAGTTAATAAGAAGAAGTCTACTTCTGTATGGAGGAAGGTGGAGACTTGAGTCCCAATTAAGGCCGCGCAATGCAAATATCAAAAATTTCTTTTGAACTGACTCAAGACGCTTTATATGCTTTTGAAAAACAGGGGACCAAACGCATGAGCAATACTCAAGTATTGGACGAACCAGTAAAGAACCTTAGTGAGGTACGGATCATCGAACTCTTTAGCCCATCTTTTAACAAATCCAAGTAAACCCAACGCTTTGTTGGCAATAGATGAAATAAGCATGTTAAAATTCAATTTCGGATCAAAAAGGACACCTAGATCATTTGCAATAGATATACGCTCCAAAAGCGTACCATCTATAACATAAGGTTTCAATGCTGGCTTCACTCGGTGAAATGTCATATGCTTACATTTAGAGCAATTTAAAGCTAGTAAATTTGTTGTGCACCAACACTGGAACGAGTCCAAGTCGGCTTGAAGGAGATCCAAGGAACTCAAATCGATAGGACAGTAAGTGTAGCAAAGTTTTACAACATCCGCATACATTATAGTATGGGAATATAATATTGTCTGTGGCAAGTCATTAATGAAAAGGGCAAAGAGCAAAGGGCCTAGATGACTTCCTTGGGGTACGCCGGAGGAAACTCCGAACGATTCCGACAGATTGCACTTGAACAGGTATTTTTGGGTCCGGTTAGAAAGATAGCTTTTCAGCCACATTAATAAGTGAAACGGAAAGCCCAGTAAATCAAGCTTATGAATAAGTAACTCATGGTTGACGGTATCAAATGCTTTGCTGAATTCCGTGTAGATGACATCCGTTTGCTTGCTAAAAATCCTTCCATAACTATAGAGGTGAATACAAGAAAATTTGTAGTGGTTGACCTTTGACGTATGAAACCGTGTTGGCATGGAGATAAAAGGCTAGAACACTGGTAACAATCTGTTCAAAGACTTTAGGAATGGCTGAAAGTTTAGTAATACCCCTGTAGTTTTCAACTTTTGACCTACTACCTTTTTTATGCAGGGGTATAATAAAAGACTGTTTCCAAAGTGCCGGGAATAACGCAGATCCCAGAGATAGGTCAAATAATTTTAAAATAGGCTCATACATGTTTTCGGCGCAGTACCTCAGCACGCAAATAGGAACACCGTCCGGTCCCGAAGAAAAGGTGGGCTTCAAAGATTGAAGACTCTGGAGAACAATATTACCATCAATAGCAGGATTCCTAATTCGGGCTATCTAAGCGATAGGGATATTGATAGGAATGAAAACCACTGGATGAATACGTGGACTTAAAGAACTCAGAAAATAGTTCAGCAACGTCGTCATCAGTGCAAGCTTTTTTACCTCCAAACGTTAATGAGGAAGGATACCAAGAAGTTTTCCGCTTTGAATTTACAAAACTCTAAAACTTTTTTGGATTTCTAAAAAATTGGGCTTTACAACAACTCAAGTAATTTTTATAACAAAGCTGATTAAGACGGTGAAATTTAGAACGAGCTATTAGATATTTAGAGAGGTCTGCAGATGCTCCAGATTTCTTGAATCTCTTATAAAGCCTAGATTTAATGTTATTAAGTCTGACAAGTTGCCTTGAAAACCAAGGGGGCTTATTCGAACATAGGGTATAGCGAGTAGGAATGCAGGTATCAAAGAAGCCATCAAGCATACTGTAAAAATTAGAGATAGCCGAATCGACAGCAGTACAAGCATAGAGATCCGACCAATCATGGGAAGCCAACAGATCATTGAGCATAATGAAATTCGCTTTGTAGGCCTTCTGGAAGGGATAAATGTGGGATTTGCGTAAGGGCAGTACCCACCGAACCATCCACAAATACTAAAACCAGCATTTTATTTCCACTATTTGGAACATTGTTAATCTGTAAAAGAGATGAGTCTAACAAGCAATTGAGAAACTCATGTTGAGCAGTGTGAGCTAAAAAGCTTGAATCACTTATATTAACCCAACTAACTGTTGGCAAGTTAAAGTCACCAACAACAACAAGTCGATCGTTATCTTACCTGCAAATCGCAGATGGCCGAACTATGACTAGCATAAACATCCATATCCGAACGAGGTGGTATATACGAACAGCAAACAATTACGCTATAGCTACCGAATGAAAGCCCAACTGCTATGAATTCGATATGAGAGATATTGTCCAGCGAAATCAACTCAGATGATAAGTTAGATTCAACAGCAATAAGGACACTTCCCGCTCTAGAGATGCGATCACGCCGATTAACAGCATATTTATTTAAAAAAAACCTCAGAATTGTAATTATCAGGCTTTAGCCAGGTCTCCGTAAAAGCTACAACTTGTGCAGAAAAGTTGAAAGAATTAAGGAAGAATGGAACAAGTTTTGATCGTAAACCACGAACTTTTTGGTAATTAATGAGAAGACGGGACAGATCAGCAATTACCTGTGTGTTGTTATTACAGTGTTCGTCGTGCCGTTTTTTGGCTGTAATAAACAGGTTCGGCCCTCGCCTTTCTTGTGAACAAGTGAACCACAGTATGCTTAGGCCAAAAAGAGGAATCAAGTACCTTATCGAAATATTCATCTGAAAAGGATATTTTAAATGAGGAGATGTCTCTCTCATATGCAAAGTTAAATTTATACACATTGATGTTACTAGTGGGTGCAACACCAAGTTTAGAGCAAACGTAATGAGCAATATCATTTTCGGTAAGGGCGGCGTGTAATCGGGACACAAATACAGCCCTACGAGGTGGCATGGCAGTCACCTTAAAAGGAGTAGCGGATAGCGCACCAGAGCGCTGGGAAGGTGCGGCTGTTATAGAGCAGTTGACAGAAAACGCATTTGTTGACCTAGCGTTGGTTATCGAGCCCATCAACGAAGAACTATTAGTGCCGGGATGCATGGTCACCCTATATGTATGCGTCTGAACCATTTATGTTGCATTAACTTGGCAACACGCATAAATATGTAAATACATAATAAATAATCGGGTGGTACCTTATGCCTCTCTTCGACAAGAGTAGTTTTTAGCCGATTCCAAAATTTATAACACAAATTTTCATTGGCATTTAAGGCGAGGGATTGTGGAAGTGGATTCATGAAATGTGGACAGTTCCATATTACCCATGCCTGCACAATCCCGGCACAATCCTAGATATATGTTAAGGGTATTTGTCTTGGTTATTGCGAAATCGATCACGTACACCTAAATTAGGGACAATTTGCAACAAATTGTCTTCTCGTAGGTTAAATAAAAATTTTTGTCCTTTGTACCATCAAAGAAAATTATTTTGCCAACTCCAGAGGCAGCCACCAAGTAGGCCCAAACCCATCACACTTCCACCGCCATACCATACAGTTGCCTTAAATTTTTTATTTTTAGCTCTGAAATTGCTGTTTGTGCTCTGTATTTGCTTTAAACCTCACTTTAATCATGCCATATAAGCCAAATATATAAAAATATTGATTCAGAGATAACACCTGCGGTGTTAAGCAATTTCAGAACTCAAAAATAAAATTTTGAAGGCAACTGTATGGTATGGCGGTGGAAATGTGATGGGTTTGGGTCTACCTGGCTGCCTATGGAGTTAGCAAAATAACTTTCTTTGGTGCCACAATGGACAAAAATTTTGTATTTGACTTACGAAAGGTAATTTGTTGCGTATCGCTCCTAATTTAGGTGTACGTGATCGATTTCGCAAGCCCACCGTGAACCGGCTGATTGGACCTTATCAGTGCGGCTTCAGACCTGGTAAATCTACCATCGACCAGATTTTCACAATGCGCCAAATCTTGGAAAAAAACCCGTGAAAAGAGAATCGACACACATCACCTCTTCGTCGACTTTAAAGCCGCCTTCGACAGCACGAAAAGGAGCTGCCTATATGCCGCTATGTCTGAATTTGGTTTCCCCGCAAAACTTATACGGCTGTGCCAAATGACGTTGAGTAACACCATCAGCTCAGTCAGAATTGGGAAGGACCTCTCCGAGCCGTTCGAAACTAAACGAGGTTTCAGACAGGGTGACCCCCTATCGTGCGATTTCTTTAATTTGATGCTGGAGAAAATTATACTAGCTGCAGAACTTAACCGCACTGGAACAATATACTATAAAAGCGTGCATTTACTGGCATATGCTGATGACATTGATATCATCGGCCTAAACACCCGCGCTGTTAGTTCTGCTTACTCCAAGCTCGAAAAAGAAGCGGTAAAGATGGGTTTGATGGTGAATGAGGACAAAACGAAGTACCTGCTGTCATCGAGCAAAGAGTCAGCGCATATGCGCCTTGGCAACCACGCTATTGTTGGCAGCCATAATTTCGAAATAGTAAAAGACTTCGTTTATTTGGGAACCAGCATCAACACTAGCAACAACATCAGCACTGAAATCCAGCGAAGAATCAATCTTGCCAATAAATGCTACTTTGGACTAGGTAGGCAATTGAAAAGTAAAGTCCTCTCTCGGCGAACGAAAATCATACTCTACAAGTCACTTATCGTACCCGTCCTGCTATATGGGGCAGAAGCATGGACCATGACAACAGCAGATGAAGCTGCTTTGGGAGTGTTCGAGAGAAAAGTTCTTCGAAAGATTTATGGCCCTCTACGCGTTGGCGATGGCGAGTACCGAAGAAGATTTAATGATGAGCTGTACGAGCTATACGCAGATATCAACATAGTCCAGCGAATTAAAACGCAGCGGCTGCGCTGGCTAGGCCATGTTATGCGAATGAAAGATGATGCTCCGGCCAAGAAAGTGTTTCTATCGGAACCCGCCTATGGAAGCAGAGGTAGAGGGCGGCCCCCACTCCGTTGGAAGGACCAGGTGGAAAACGATTTAAACTCCCTTGGTGTGACCAATTGGCGCCGGTTGGCGGAGCGAAGGAGCGACTGGCGCGCCTTGTTGGACGGCCATAACCGTTTAGACGGTTAAGCGCCAATTAAGTAAGTAAGTAAGATCGATTTCGCAATAACCAAGCCAAATACCCTTAACACATATCCAGGATTGTGCCTGTATTGTGCAGGCATGGGTAATATGGAATTGTTCACACCTCATGAATCTACTTCCACATTCTCTCGCCTTAAATGCCATTGAAAATTTGTGGTAAATTTTGGAATCGGCTACACGGCAAAGGCAGATTAGTAAGATTAGCGATTTAAAAACTACTCTTGTCGAAGAAAGGCATAAGGTACCACCCGAAGCCGTTCAAAAACTAATTGCATCTACATATGTAAAATCATCTTGAAGATGTTATTTCACAAAAAGGTGGTCATATGAGGTACTAAACTAAATAAAAATTAGTTTTTTCTAAGGCAAGCTGCAGTGCACGAAATAAGCTGTGACCTTAGTTTTTGAGATAATTTCAGTTTTGTATTAAATTATTAGCACAAACGTGTAAACACATGGAAATTAAGTATTTGTTCAAATAGAAGCGTATTTTTATTAAAACTGTGCATTTAAATTTTTTTGACACCGTCACTAGTTTCCTTTATATATAGCTCAACAATTTTGTTCTATAGCTGCACGAAATAAGCTGTATTTATAAGTAGTTTAAGTGAACGCAATAAATGTATGCATTTTGTAAGCGTAAATTTCACAAACACATGCATAAAATAGAAAATATTCAATGTAGGCACAAAGTGTGATCAAATTAATTATTTGTAATCATCAACTTTATGCCAATCATGTAATTTGTTATTTCGAGCCCTTCCCGCAATTTAAGTGTAACCAACAAAAAGTAAATTTTACAGTAGAAGGTTTTTTGTAATTATCTTCTGACAAAAAATAGCTACTATCATGAAATTTGGTATGTGTATAAAATATTTCTTGAGCCTACAATTAAGACTTCGATTTTTGACTACACTGTACCTAAAGTCCTGTTATCTGTACTTACGTTTTGGTTTGCTGTCATGTTGGCTCACTTTCCAAACACTATTTTGTTGGTTACGTTAAATTTTAAATTATTCAATTATATTTTTCAGATTACATAGGGGCACATTAAAGGCGTATTTATTGTAATTTTTTAGTACATACATATATTTGAAATTAAAGGAAACTTATACAATTCCAAATTTGAACACAATATATTAAACAGTATTGTTGTAACCAAAATAATTCAGTCATCTTCGTCTGTCTCAGGCAATGCACCTTTCGAGTATGGGATAAGCTAATATATTCATAGTGAAATTGTTTTGGTATGATATTCTTTTCGCAAAGAGCTTTTAGGTCGTTATATTTTGAAGATGAGATGTGTAAGAAGTGATCATACAAGGTAACAGGACCCTTACTAAGTATGAGAGAATTTCTTTTTGACCGCACAATTGTACTGAGATCGTATACCTTTTTTTCGCTATCATCAAAATAACCATAGTGTAGTTTAACCAATGGAGAATTTTTTCCAAGATAGCGCAACGCAAATACGTAAATGATATTTTAACTGAAGCTGGAAGCAAAGCTTGAGAAAAGGTTTTCCAATCTTTAAAATTCGAATTATGAATTGAAATGCATGTATAATTTTCTGGTATAGTTCTTGCGTTCGAAATAATTGTATACCATTTACTTGGAGCCCAAACATTTCTATCGCGAATAAAAGACTCAATAGTGATATGTATGGAGTCCACGGGCATCATGGTATACCCAGGCAACAGCTAAGTAAATTTAATGTGTTTTATGTTAGCAGCCTTCTCTAAGAAATATATTATCATTGCTTGCATAGCTCTGTTCCTGTTCTGCCCGACACAACTATCACAATATAGACTTATATCAGAATAAGTCCCCCTTTCATCCACGATATTTAAGTATTGGGAAATTCCACTGGAAATTTCGTACATCCACGTTTTCCATCCGATTCACCCCATAGAAAGCAATAACCGTTTCTTGTGCCGTTTTTGTAAACGATTTCATTATAAAAAGGATATTTTCTTGAATAGAAAGGCTTTTTCCGTGTGGTGTATTCAATACTTTCTGAAGGTCGAAGCTGGCGCAGATACACGTCCCATTCTATTTTCTTTTTCTTTGGTCCTCTAAGAAAATTTCTTTTGATTTATCTCTGTCCCATATGTGCATTTTATTTTCCTCAGTTTGTTGTAAAAGGTTTTGTGCTTCTCTGTCCGAATTCTTATACTTTCCACAAATAATGCATTTGTCCATTTTTGGCAAATGGAAGTCTATATGGTATTTATTTTTGAAAATGGTACGAAAAATTCTTAGGGATAACTTAGCTTGCTCCTGATTTGTATTTATCACTTGCTGCGTGTAACACCTATACACAGTTGGCAAGTTTCGAAAGTACTGTGGAAGATATAACTTAGTACTTTTGTTCCTACAATAGTGGGAAGGAACTGCGGGTAGATGTTCAATGAATGATTTCAAAAGAGCCACATTTATTTCGTCAGACTTATTATGGGGAGGAGGTCTTTTTTTGGTAAGGCAAGAGGTATTTGAAGAGTTATGTTTTTTTTCTAACACATATTAACGTGTTTTGGGAAATATTAAGTGTTTTCAGTAAAAAGTGCTGACAAACTTTAAAACGCTTTTCGTTATAGTTAATGAAATATGCATAGCTCCACTGTTTTTTAAGGCTATCTGATGTTCTCCTTTGAATGCATTTCAGGGTCATGCACGATAGAAGCCAATCTCTTTGTCGTATCTTGTTGCCTAAGCCCCAAAAGTGTTCACTTAGCACCAACCGATCTTGCTCACTAAGCTTTTCACAACACTTGTTTCCACACTTTTTACCTACGCAGGGATTTGGTTTAATTTCATACAGCTTTCGTTTTCTACTCCGAAGACTTTTAGGAAGTTTTCGTTTCTTCTTGTACCCTCTTGTTCCAACGCATATCTCGTTTTCTAATTCTCCAGAATATTTTTTTTCAAGACTCGGTATCGCTATATGGCACCAGTGAGTTATTCTTGACCGTTCATTGGTATAAAAACACAGTTTTGTTATTTTATTTTAAAGATAATATAAAATAATTAACGACCTTATTTTGTAAAAGCTCCATATTAAAATAATAAAACAATTTTATTGGATTTCACGAACTTAAGCAGAAATGATTTGTATCAAACTAAAATATATATTTTCGTTTTCAGCCATATTTTTTTCTTTTTGCAAAATTGTTGCTTAAATCATGCATATACAGTATAATTGCAACAAGTGCTTTTGCGAACAATATAAATATACACGATAAATGTGAAAATAAACATTACTCGTAAGATACCACAGAGAAGCACTTTTGAGGTAAGTAGCAATTTGCGGTCACAAAAAAAGTAAACAAACCTCAAAATTCACTTACACTAAAATTTCTTTTTGATTTAGCTTGATAACGGTACTATTCTCTATTATAAAAATTTTTGAGATGGTTCAAATCATGCAAAACTATCGGTTTTCAGCAATAAACTAATATATTTTTGTTGGTTACACTTAAATTGCGGGAAGGGCTCGATATGTCAAGCTGATATGCAAAATACATACATATGTACATACATCATACATAAATACCTATATACCCCAAGTTAAATAATGCTAGCGTAAGTGACGCATAATGTTCCACTCAACGCAAATTTGCTACCACAGTTCACAGCGAAAAAACACTCGCACTTAATTTTTTAGTAAAAACGTTACTTTTGTTTAAACAATTTCGCTCATATTAGAAAGGAATCAAGTATTGTTTTTGATGCAGAACGAAGGTAAATAATTCAAAGTTTTACTGCAAAGAAGAAATGTTCCAATCGATCCATCTGTTTTGAATTTATAGCTGTATAAACAAGAATTTTATGATTTTTTACTACATTTTGGCAAATTATGACTAATCTTTTGTATGGGAGTATAAAAAATTGTTGTTTTTAGCGCTTTTTCTATGCACTTTTATGAAAAATTCAGGCACTTTCAAATGAGTTGAAATTATATGTTACCATATGGGAGTGCGATGCAAACTATTTTTATATTTGAAGTGTAAATTTGTATCCGTGCCTATGCTTCACGGCAAAACCTAAACAAAAGTTCTTCAAGTGTATAGAGCAGAGCTGCTCAACACCTATACGCTTACAGCACTTTTGTTTTTGTTTTGCCCTGAAGATAGGCACAGATATAAATTCACACTTTGAATATAAAAAAAATTGCATAGCAATCCCATATTACCTCGCATAAAAAATTCGATTCATATGAAAGTGATTGAATTTCTTATGAAAGTTCAAAGAAAAAGTATTTCCATATGAAGCCAAGGCACTTCACTATGATAATCAAATTTACACTTAAAAATTGACAACCAAAAATTTTGCAAAATTACTGCAGCACTGAGAAAATTTTAAATTCAAGATTTATTTATCAAGAGGACCAAATTCTTTTAACATTTAAAATTTTTTTTTTTTTCAATTTAAAAAAGTTTCAGTGCACACATAATTTTGTATAGATATGTATTGTGATTTGCACTTCAATATAAAAATTTTTGAATAGCTCTGATATAGAGGTTGAACAACTCTGCTGTTAAATGTTGAATAGACACAGAACTATATATTTCATTTCATAATAATGTTTAATATATTACTTACTTAAATATATTTACTTAAATAAAAGCTACTGCTTGGGGTAGCGACTACCGATTTTTTTTCGTGAAGTCCCTGTATATAAAATTTGATAAATCTATATTCATTGTTGCCCTAGTTATCGTACGGGCGCACAGTGTTTCGTGTAGAACAAGCTAGCTGGACAAAATTATTTTATGAGATTTTCCATTTCATATGCAGTCATTTATTACAACTACGTCATTTTTTTCAGCCATATGTTCTTTTTTTTATTGTTTTCCAAAATTTTACTTCATATGCATACATTTGCTTATTTCATATACAGTAAACTCATGTGAATAAGTGGCATAGATCCAAAAAAATTTAAAGGACTTAAGAATATTACTTTATTGTACTTAAATTGAATGGACTACAAATCTCAATACTCTAAAAAATTCGGAAAAAAATAAAAATTTTGTATGAAAATTCGTCGAATTTTTCAAACATTTTTTAAATATAACTTAGTTTTTGTTATAGATCGTGAAAAATTTTCTTATGGGAAATTAGTTAAAATATGAAAATTCGTCGAATTTTTCAAACATTTTCTTATGGGAAATTAGTTAAAATAAATTTGCGAAAGCGAAAATTGTAAGAATTGTTCAAAAAGGAATGTCTACTTATTTATGTGAGTAACTGTACATATGTACATACATATTTTGTATTTATTTGAGTATTTATCCTGACACTACAATTTTTACAAAATTATCTTATAGTACCAGTCAGGAATGTAAAAGTGAATTACAATAATAATAATAACAATGTAAATAATAAAATTAATTATGTGAAAATTACTTATTACAAAAACATAAAAGTAAAGTATCATACAAAGTAGAAAAGACAATAGATTTAAATTAAATAAAACCTTATCCAACAAAAAGTTATAGGGTAGGTTATCTTTTATAATTATATTATTATTCGCTATCATCACTTTCATTCGATGAGTCACTTGTGGAATAGTTTTGTAAACCATGGATAGAGATCTATGTATAGTTTTTTAGTTTCGACCGCAAATTTTTCAAATCTTTGGATATTTCTATTGTACCCAGATGCTAATGCGCGAAGGAGAGTGTCGAATATTTTGATGAGCGTTACATCCAATCCCGTATTCTCAGCACTAGCCTCAGAATTTTCGAAAAACCTAAGAGCAGTGTTGCCGTCATTGGCATTGCCGAAACCTGGTTTTGGTTTATCTACTATCAATCCAAGTACACTTTTAAGTTTATTCTGGATTTCGTTGGAACGTAGCTTTACACTCTCTTTATCTGCCTCATTCCTAAGCTGCCATTTTTTTACTTCGAGGCGATAACTTATGTGAAGCAAGCATTCAAAGCATCTTATCCATGCATGGAGAGTAGACAAACCAAAACCAAGATTATCTCGGTTAGGCGTAAAGTCCCGTAACTCATTATTCATATCTTTTGGAGTGGCACCACAAATATAACACTTTTGTGCGGAAGAAGTTTCAGTCAAAGCATTGCAAACTTTTCCGTCAATCATTGTTAGAAGCATATTGTGATTTACGGAAACTTCGTATTTTTCGAGCATGTACTTTGTTGGCAACAACGCATTTATCTCCTCTAAAATTTTGTTCGTTTCAAAAACAATAAAATCTCTTATTTCTTTAGAAAAAATAAATTTAATTGGACGACAATACATGGTAGAAGAAGGTCGAGGATTCTGCCAAACAATGTTACCTTTTTCATCCTGTAATTGAAGAGGAACGAAAGAAAATAGGGGGACTCGTGAAAGCATATAAACTTATAAGGTGTAAAATTATATCCATTTACACACGCGGTTATATGAACGCACCTAGTAATACTCTTGATAAACTTGATTGTTTATCAGCGGTATTATTGCCAAACAAAATTTTTTTGATTGGTATACAAATTAAAAAATGCCAAGATTAAGTGAAAAAGCAAAACTAAAACTCCCTTACTTGCTGATGTTGGAGATTTCTGATGAAAATGCCTGCTGCAATGTCTGCAAGGTTGCATTCCTTTGAGTTTACCGCGTTTACACAATGAAATGTGCGCGTAAATTTATACAAATTGTGTAAATGATTTTTCATACAAAATTTGACAGCTCGTTTACGCACTAGATAAATTTATACGTTTACACACTTTATAAGGCATTTATACGGTTACATGAGTCCCCTAAATATATATATACAGAAACTCATCAGTGTCAGAACTGCATGTAAACTTTTGGTTATATGTGCTATGGCCAGAGCTTCCATCGCAACCCCAATTGCTGATTAAAGTATACGTCAAGTTTTTAAGTAATAAACTAACAAAAACTTCTTGATTTGCTAAACCTAAACGCTCAAGAGTTTTGTCCAATACGGACTGTACTTTAATTTTCGCACATGTTTCACCCACATCAATTTCATTTGGATAGCTTTCTGCCCTAGCTTTTCTTAGACTATAAAATTATGAATAAACCTTATAGTCTGTCTTGATGCTCCACTTCCTAGTCGTTTTGTACCCATGAGCGTCGACTTGCTATCTACGTAGTTAGTATGCTAAAGCTTCTACATTGCTCAAGCATCTTGCATCTGGCTCACATGTCATCTTTTTGCGGGATATTTGAGTGGTTTCCTGTGATTTTTTTATAATGTTAGCAACATTTCTGTTGCCGGACATATGCGTTGATACTTCTGCCGCATAAGGTAACTCACCAGGACTTCTAGATTGCAAGAGGTTATCCACTCGTCGCCGTTTGGTTTTTTTACTGCAGTTAACAAAGTCCTTCTTTCGTCTTCTGGGCCGGGGTTACCTGAAGAAGTGGTTGGTTGGTCTGATGGCAACTTTGAAGCCACCGTTATTGTAAATGTGAAGTCTGGACCCGAAAACCACTCCGTGTGTTTATTCAAAAATCGCTCCTTACGTCTTCCAGAAGTGTTCCACTTTTGATCCAGCTTCGACGAATATGCCGATATTTGTATGCTTAAACTTTTTATCGAATACTGTTGTACTTAAGTACAACAAAACTCAATAATCCTTTATATCTGGTTTCCTTCGGATGTTGAACCCAAATGTCAAAAAACTCCGTTCTTGGTACGGTTATAACTAAACTGCTTTGTGTTGTTTATTTTCCGACAGGGCGAATAGTTGATGATTGTTGTGCTGCCATCTTAAGTGTCGTTGATCGTTCTGATTTGTTATCAGTTGTGTAGTATTTATATTACATTCATGTATTGCCGTAGATGCTACCAAATGGGGTTGTTTTGTGTAGCGTTCCTGTGTGGTTATACCTGCATTAGGATTGTTTTATATGTACATGTTTTTATGCCTTGGTGACTGGTGCGGTAGGTTGTGTCAGGTTGAAGTCAGTGATCTTCGCCTTTTTGCTTTTGGTGTGCTCTTGTTGACCTTGCGCGTTTATTTTTGTGTGTTTTATGGCTACGCGTTTGTTCCCTGTACCTGTTCCCTTGGTTTTGCCATTTGTAGATCAGCTTTAAAGGTTCAAATATCTCGTCGGAGCTGGTACATACATATGTACATCCTATTTTATATGTAGAGATAACCAAATCTACAAAAAAAATTAAAAATAGATGTGCAAAGAATTCGCAATGGTTTTTTCTTTCGACTATTAGATAATACTTGCGATTATAACATATTTAAAATTTAGCTCGGATGTCCGCGGATGTATGTACCTTTTTTGTCCCTAAAGTTAAAAATATAGAGAAAAAATACTTTTCTTCTTAATAACGGAATGTTAAATATATTGAACATACTCTAATTTCGAAAGAATTACTATTAAGAAATTTTACTTACCTTCGAGCTTAGAATTCATCAAAAAAATTATACAAAAGTGTTCACTTAAAAGAAATATGAAGCTTAATATTCAACAAGAATTTTCAAATTAATCAATGCATTTTACGACCAATCCTGCCTTCTTACTTCAATTACTCAATATATATGAGGAAAAATATAAAAAAAAAGCAAAAATTCCGTTATTTTGTTTATTTTCTTTCATTTCTCATTCAACTCTTCTTGGAATAAGAACTTCGTTTTTGTCCTGCTAGCTTGTTCTACACGAAACACTGTGGGGCGCGCGGATGGAAATAGATATCTCGATTTCCTTTTACCATTACAAACAACTGCTATGCAATTAAAGTTACAATAGCCAGCATTATAGTACAACCGGTTATAGTAAATCTGAAATATTTGAGTGTTTTTCTGAGTGTTACATTAATTTGAATAAATTTAACTTACTAGCGAATCTTGGATCATTTGTAGTAGATCCATACCAAGTAGCTGAACTCCTCATATCCGAATAATGTCCCGCCAAAGAAAGGTTATCCCCTGGTCCGCAATAGCTTTGAACACTTGGACTATGATAAAGTGAGCCCATTGCGTACGGGTTTGCCATGGTCGCTGATCCTAATGTACTGGGCGAAGTTACACTACTTCCACTTGAATTCGTTCTGAAATATAATTAATATGGTGAAAGTCGGTGTGATTATTTAAAACTTACTTTAGATTATAAGAATCTCGCCTATAATAAACATATATTTATAAAAACTAGATATATATCAATAATTTCAAAAAAAAAAAAACAAATAATGGCCCCCTGGCTCAATACTATGAAGTGATAAAATAAAACAGAAAACTAATACAAAAATTTGTGCAAATGTATGAAAATTCATTTTCATTTTATCACCTCACAGAAAATGAATTGTCCCCAAGGACCTTTCCTAAATGAAGCTGAGCAATAATTTGATGAAATTTGAAGAATTCACAAAATCTGAAGAATCATTTTTCTGTGATATGTAATATAAACCTTGGAGGGAAATCAGGAACTAGTGATAAAAACCTATTGTTCAGAACTAGGCTTAAAGTACCAAATAAGTACTAGTTCCATAGTGACCAAATTCTCCCCAGCTCAAAAATCGACAGTTTGGTACTTATATTTCAAATTTAACATATATAACAAATTTTAACTATTAACCCATTAACCATTCTTAACCTTTAATTGTTAACTTGGCAACACGTATAAAAATGTATGTAAATATTTTGACGAATATTAACATCACTGAGCTTATACTAGCATCACTAAGCTGATACTAGACAGCCACTCGTGCGTAAGTAAACAAATGATGATGCGTCATACCAAAGTGCTCAAGTGGGGATCATATTGACAATATGTAGGTCAATATAATAATTTGCTGACAAACCATTTCTCATTATTAATTTATGCACCTCTAGTATGTAAATATTAATGTAAATATGTTTGTATAGGCTAAGAAATTCTGTATAAATAGGAATGAATTTCATCAATCAAACAATCAGATTTATGCGCTGAACATAAGTGCTCATCGAATTTATTTTATTTTAATTACAGACGAAACTTATTACATAAGGCAACGAAGATATACTCACAAACACATATAATCATCAGCCGAAGTAGTACTCACGCATACACAAGCATATGGCTATAAGATAAACATAAACTACAAATATACATGTATATAGAAATTACCAAGTAGAAGATACAACTATCCTAGAAGGCGAAACATCTAGACCTTAGTAGAAATATGAAGACGAGGCAAGAGAGTATAAAAGCAACGCAAGCTGAGGCATGACTAATCAGTTTGATTTAAACACGCAAATAGTTGTGAAGTATAAGTGTTATTGTGAAGTGCCCTCAAAATAGGCTAGGTTAGGTTAAGTTGAACTGGCCGGTCCATTGAGGACCTCACATAGATTGATTGAGTCCGTAGTGTTACCAGAAGTTTTTTTTTAGTCTACGTATTCTAATAAATAAAGACAATTTTGCATTTCTGAATATTGGAATTATTTATTCAACAAATTAGGGATTCGACCGTTAGCAGAAGGTTTGAAATAAGCGGAGTTTCCCTAAATTCGTTACAATTGGTGTAAGAAGAGGAATTGTTGAATATATACCAGAGGAATTAAGGATCCAGCAACTGAAAAAGGAGTTGGAGAGCTGTGGATCGAATACAACCGGCAATAAGAACGAGCTTCAAGCACGGCTACGAGACGTTATGGAGTCGGAAGGAATTAATGTTGAAAAGAGCGTCTTTCATCATGATAGTGACGAGACAACAACAAAAATGGAGGAGAAACCCGAAACATCGCAGACAGTTACATACTTTAACATGATATTGGCTGCAATATCTGCACAAACATCGACAATGGCATCACAACTGGAATCCCAGGAGAACCGAACAACATCCAAGATGAAAACTCAACTGGAAGAACAAGAGACATATATGGCATCCCAACTGGAATCGCAGGAGACACGCATAACATCGAAAATTGAAGCAAAAGAAACGCGTATTTCAGGAATGTCGACACAGATTACATCAAATATGGAAGCACAACTGAAAGAACAAGAGACACGCATAACAGTACAACTCGAAACGCAAGAGGCACGTATATCATCAAAACTCGAAGCGCGTATGGACGAGAAATAACGCAGTTTGAGGAAAAAATCGAGGCCGAGTTGGATGCCCCCGTGGAATACGCTGAAAAGGTTAAGATTCAGAGTTTTATAAATGGCATACGGGACGTGGAAACGAAGCGAGCTACATACGCAAACCCAAAGCAAATTTTTGCTGAAACGGAATCACATGCACTGACTCAGGAAACAGCCTCTTTTTTAAGTAAGCCAGCGTACAAAGCCCGTCGTGTGGAATAGAAAGGCCAGATTGGGTAGACACAATTTTGCAAGCACTGAAGGAATTACAAGAGTAAAATACTGGAGTTATGAAATGTTTCAAGTGTGGCAATCCAGGCCACATTGCACGTCATTGCAACACCGGTCCTAATAGTTCCAACAATGTGGGTGGCCGTAAACGCAGAGCAGAAGGAGATGAGCAAATCTCCAAGTCCACTCAGTCGTTAAACTAAAGCGAGGCAGCCGCAAGGGCGACAGCTGCTCCCTCAATTGGATGCCCCATAATCTCTATCACGTAAATTGGGAGAGGGTCAAGCAATCTTACTGTCGTAGGACATGTGGATGGAAAGGAACGTTTACTGACTGTAGATAAGTGTGCATCTCATTCCATTGTTCGATTTAGTCAACAAGAAGATAAGACCATTGCTTGGAGCAAGATTGCGTACAGCTACTGGAGAATACACCACGATTCTAGGAGAAGTAGCATTTGAAGTCGCCACTGGGAACATCATGGTAGTACACAATTTTATAGTGGCAGAGATTGTTGATGAATTCATAATTGAACTGGACTTCTTAATCGACCAAGGCATCAAGATCGACATGCAAAGCATGACGATGCGATATAAGAACATGGAGTGAGTTAAATCATACAAGAAACGAGCGAGAGCGGCATCATCGAACCATCAGCTAGTCCATGGAGCTTAACGGTGGTGCTTGTGAAGAAGAAAGATGGAAAATGAGGTTTTGCGTGGACTACCGCAAGTTGAATGACGTTACGAAAAAGGATAGCTACCCATTTCTCAGAATTGACGAACCCTGGACTCGCTATCTGGTACGAAATGGTTTTCCACACTGGACTTGAAAAGCGGCTACTAGCAGGTGGAGATGAAGGAGGAAGACAATGAGAAAACAGCCTTCAGTGTCGGAGATGGTCTTTGGCAACTTACAGTGATGCCTTTTGGACTTTGTAATGCACCAGCTACTTTTGAGAGACTCATGGATCAGGTATTGAAATGACTACACTAGAAAACATCCCTGGTGTACCTGCACGACATCATCGTATTGGGAAATAACTTTGATGAACATCTTAAGAACATAGAGGAAGTTTTCCAGAGAATAGCTGGTGCTGGTCTGAGATTTATTGCCAAAAATTGTTCTCTGTTCAAGAAGCAAGGTAGTTACTTACACGAGTTTTTAAATAGCCTGCTAGGTACATCTCTTCTCCCAAGGAAAAATATTTTAAATTCCAAAAGGAAAATCTTAGACTTAGTGTTTACAGACGACTCTGCGGGTATTACTCTAACCCGAACTCCCCCATTATCCCTACCTGAATACCCTCTACATCCTACGCTTGAGATAGTACTGGATGTTGTTCAACCTGTGATGCTCGATGTTCCTAAACCGTATTCCCGACCCCGTTCGAGATTTTTTTCAGACGCGAATTTTACTCAGTAAATTGATTGCTGCCCATGACTGGTCGAGTCTTTATGCATGCACAGACGTAGAAACAGCGATATTGTTATTTTATAGCTCCCTTGATGCTTTCTTTGAAATATGTGTTCCCCTTCGTTATTCCATTGAAGATTACCTAAAGACAAAATTGTCTCATTCATACGAACAACACCCTAATTCATAAATTAAAAAAAAAAAACATAAAAAAGAACAAGTAAGGAAGGCTAAGTTCGGGTGTAACCGAACATTACATACTCAGTTGAGAGCTATGGAGACAAAATAAGGAAAATCACCATGTAGGAAAATGAACATAGGGTAACCCTGGAATGTGGTTGTATGACATGTGTATCAAATGGAAGGTATTAAAGAGTATTTTAAGAGAGAGTAGGCCATAGTTCTATGGATGGACGCCATTTAGGGATATCGCCATAAAGGTGGACCAGGGCTGACTCTAGAATTTGTTTGTACGATATGGGTATCAAATGCACGGTGTTACTGAGCATTTTAAGAGGGATCGGGCATTAGGTCTATCGGTGGACGCCTTTTCGAGATATCGCCATTAAGTTGGGCCAGGGGTGACTCTAGAATGTGTTTGTACGATATGGGTATCAAATGAAAGGTGGAAATGAGTATTTTCAAAGGGAGTGATCCTTAGTTCCATAGGTGGACGCCGTTTCGAGATATCGCCATAAAGGTGGACTAGGGGTGACTCTAGAATGTGTTTGTACGATATGGGAATCAAATGAAAGGTGTTACTGACTATTTTAAGAGGGATTGGGCATTAGGTCTATAGGTGGACGCCTTTTCGAGATGTCGCCATTAGGGTGGGCCAGGGGTGACTCTAGAATGTTTGTACGATATGGGTATCAAACAAAAGGTGTTACTGAGCATTTTAAGAGGGAGTGGGCATTAGGTCTATAGGTGGACGCCTTTTCGAGATATCGCCATTAGGGTGGGCAGGGGTGACTCTAGAATGTGTTTGTACGATATGGGTATCAAATGAAAGGTGGTAATGAGTATTTTAAAAGGGAGTAATCCTTATTTCTATAGGTGGACGCCTTTTCGAGATATCGCCATAAAGGTGGACCAAGGGTGACTCTAGAATGTTTGTACGATATGGGTATCAAACGAAAGTTGTTACTGAGCATTTTAAGAGGGAGTGGGCATTAGGTCTATAGGTGGACGCCTTTTCGAGATATCGCCATTAGGGTGGGCCAGGGTGACTCTAGAATGTGTTTGTACGATATGGGTATCAAATGAAAGGTGGTAATGAGTATTTTAAAAGGGAGTAATCCTTAGTTCTATAGGTGGACGCCTTTTCGAGATATCGCCATAAAGGTGGACCAAGGGTGACTCTAGAATGTTTGTACGATATGGGTATCAAACGAAAGGTGTTACTGAGCATTTTAAGAAGGAGTGGGCATTAGGTCTATAGGTGGACGCCTTTTCGAGGTATCGCCATTAGGGTGGGCCAGGGGTGGCTCTAGAATGTGTTTGTACGATATGGGTATCAAACGAAAGGTGTTACTGAATATTTTAAGAGGGAGTGGGCATTAGGTCTATAGGTGGAGGCCTTTTCGAGATATCGCCATTAGGGTGGGCAGGGGTGACTCTAGAATGTTTGTACGATATGGGTATCAAACGAAAGGTGCTACTGAGCATTTTAAGAAGGAGTGGGCATTGGGTCTATAGGTGGACGCCTTTTCGAGGTGTCGCCATTAGGGTGGGTCAGGGGTGGCTCTAGAATGTGTTTGTACGATATGGATATCAAACGAAAGGTGTTACTGAATATTTTAAGAGGGAGTGGGCATTAGGTCTATAGGTGGACGCCTTTTCGAGATATCGCCATTAGGGTGGGCCAGGGGTGACTCTAGAATGTTTATACGATATGGGTATCAAACGAAAGGTGTTACTGAGCATTTTAAGAGGGAGTGGGCATTAGGTCTATGTGGCGCCTTTTCGAGATATCGCCATTAGGGTGGGCAGGGGTGACTCTAGAATGTGTTTGTACGATATGGGTATCAAATGAAAGGTGGTAATGAGTATTTTAAAAGGGAGTAATCCTTAGTTCTATAGGTGGACGCCTTTTCGAGATATCGCCATAAAGGTGGACCAAGGGTGACTCTAGAATGTTTGTACGATATGGGTATCAAACGAAAGGTGTTACTGAGCATTTTAAGAGGGAGTGGGCATTAGGTCTATAGGTGGACGCCTTTTCGAGATATCGCCATTAGGGTGGGCCAGGAAGACTCTAGAATGTGTTTGTACGATATGGGTATCAAATGAAAGGTAGTAATGAGTATTTTAAAAGGGAGTAATTCTTAGTTCTATAGGTGGACGCCTTTTCGAGATATCGCCATAAAGGTGAAAAAAGGGTGACTCTAGAATGTTTGTACGATATGGGTATCAAATGAAAGGTGTTACTAAGCATTTTAAGAGGGAGTGGGCATTAGGTCTATAGGTGGACACCTTTTCGAGATATCGCCCTTAGGGTCGGCCAGGGGTGACTCTAGAATGTTTGTACGATATGGGTATCAAACGAAAAGTGTTACTGAGCATTTTAAGAGGGAGTGGGCATTAGGTCTATAGGTGGACGCCTTTTTGAGATATCGCCATTAGGGTGGGCCAGGGGTGACTCTAGAATGTTTGTACGATATGGGTAAATAACGAAAGGTGTTACTGAGCATTTTAAGAGGGAGTGGGCATTAGGTCTATAGGTGGACGCCTTTTCGAGATATCGCCATTAGGGTGGGCCAGGGGTGACTCTAGAATGTGTTTGTACGATATGGATATCAAATTAAAGGTATTAATGAAGGTTTTAAAAGCGAGTGGCCCTTAGATGTATATGTGCAGGCGTTTTCGCGATATCGACCAAAATGTGGACCAGGTGATTCAGAAAATCATCTGTCGGGTACTGCTAATTTATTTATATATGCAATACCACTAACAGTATTCCTGCCAAGATTCCAAACGCTGTTGATTTCGCCTTGTATAACTTTTTCATTTTCTTTTACTTAATATGGTAGGTGTCACACCCATTTTACAAAGTTTTTTCCAAAGTTATATTTTGCGTCAATAAACCAATCCAATTACCTTGTTTCATCCCTTTTTTCGTATTTGGTATAGAATTATGGCATTTTTTTAATTTTTCGTAATTTTCGATATCGATAAAGTGGGCGTGGTTATGGTCGGATTTCGGCCATTTTTTATACCAAGATAAAGTGAGTTCAGATAAGTACGTGGACTAAGTTTAGTAAAGATATATCGGTTTTTGCTCAAGTTATTGTGTTAACGGCCGGGCGGAAGGCCAGACGGTGGATTGTGTATAAAAACTGGGCGTGGCTTCCACCGATTTCGCCCATTTTCACAGAAAACAGTTACCGTCATAGAATCTATGCCCCTACCAAATTTAAGAAGGATTGGTAACTTTTTGTTCGACTTATGGCATTAAAAGTATTCTAGACAAACTAAATGAAAATGGGCGGAGCCACGCCCATTTTGAAATTTTCTTTTATTTTTGTATTTTGTTGCATCATATCATTACTGGAGTTGAATTTTGACTTAATTTACTTATATACAGTAAAGATATTAAATTTTTTGTTAAAATTTGAATTAAAAATTTTTTTTTTTAAAAAGTGGGCGTGTTCTTCATCCAATTTTGCAAATTTTTATTTAGCACATATATAGTAATAGTAGTAACGTTCCTGCCAAATTTCATCATGATATCTTCAACGACTGCCAAATTACAGCTTGCAAAACTTTTAAATTACCTTCTTGTAAACGTGGGCGGTGCCACGCCCATTGTCCAAAATCTTACTAATTTTCTATTCTGCGTCATAACGTCAACCCATCTACCAAGTTTCATCGCTTTATCCACCTTTGGCAATGAATTATCGCATTTTTTCGGTTTTTCGAAATTTTCGATATCGAAAAAATGGGCGTGGTTATAGTCCGATATCGTTCATTTTAAATACCGATCTGAGATGAGTGCCCAGGAATCTACGTACAATTTCATCAAGATACCTCAAAATTTACTCAAGTTATCGTGTTAACGGACAGACGGACGGACGGATGGACGGACGGACGGACATGGCTCAATAAAATTTTTTTTCGATACTGATGATTTTGATATATGGAAGTCTATATCTATCTCGATTCCTTTATACCTGTACAACCAACCGTTATCCAATCAAAGTTAATATACTCTGTGAGCTCTGCTCAACTGAGTATAAAAACTAAAACCTCTAAACATTTATATACGTACGTATATACACATAATTCTTACAATAATTACTCATATAAACTTTATTATTTAAGTATACTTACATATGTATATATATATATTACATTGTTTTCTCTTTAATTTCCTATGTCTCTTACGATTGCACAGTGGAACATAAAAGGATTTTTTAATAATTATAATGATATATAATAGCCTATTAATTAAAGATAGGTCTATAGGTGGACGCCTTTTCGAGATGTCGCCATTAGGGTGGGCCAGGGGTGACTCTAGAATGTTTGTACGATATGGGTATCAAACAAAAGGTGTTACTGAACATTTTAAGAGGGAGTGGGCATTAGGTCTATAGGTGGACGCCCTTTCGAGATATCGCCATTAGGGTGGGCAGGGGTGACTCTAGAATGTGTTTGTACGATATGGGTATCAAATGAAAGGTGGTAATGAGTATTTTAAAAGGGAGTAATCCTTATTTCTATAGGTGGACGCCTTTTCGAGATATCGCCATAAAGGTGGACCAAGGGTGACTCTAGAATGTTTGTATGATATGGGTATCAAACGAAAGTTGTTACTGAGCATTTTAAGAGGGAGTGGGCATTAGGTCTATAGGTGGACGCCTTTTCGAGATATCGCCATTAGGGTGGGCCAGGGTGACTCTAGAATGTGTTTGTACGATATGGGTATCAAATGAAAGGTGGTAATGAGTATTTTAAAAGGGAGTAATCCTTAGTTCTATAGGTGGACGCCTTTTCGAGATATCGCCATAAAGGTGGACCAAGGGTGACTCTAGAATGTTTGTACGATATTGGTATCAAACGAAATGTGTTACTGAGCATTTTAAGAAGGAGTGGGCATTAGGTCTATAGGTGGACGCCTTTTCGAGGTATCGCCATTAGGGTGGGCCAGGGGTGGCTCTAGAGTGTGTTTGTACGATATGGGTATCAAACGAAAGGTGTTACTGAATATTTTAAGAGGGAGTGGGCATTAGGTCTATAGGTGGACGCCTTTTCGAGATATCGCCATTAGGGTGGGCAGGGGTGACTCTAGAATGTTTGTACGATATGGGTATCAAACGAAAGGTGCTACTGAGCATTTTAAGAAGGAGTGGGCGTTGGGTCTATAGGTGGACGCCTTTTCGAGGTGTCGCCATTAGGGTGGGCCAGGGGTGGCTCTAGAATGTGTTTGTACGATATGGGTATCAAACGAAAGGTGTTACTGAATATTTTAAGAGGGAGTGGGCATTAAGTCTATAGGTGGACGCCTTTTCGAGATATCGCCATTAGGGTGGGCCAGGGGTGACTCTAGAATGTTTGTACGATATGGGTATCAAACGAAAGGTGTTACTGAGCATTTTAAGAGGGAGTGGGCATTAGGTCTATAGGTGGCGCCTTTTCGAGATATCGCCATTAGGGTGGGCAGGGGTGACTCTAGAATGGGTTTGTACGATATGGGTATCAAATGAAAGGTGGTAATGAGTATTTTAAAAGGGAGTAATCCTTAGTTCTATAGGTGGACGCCTTTTCGAGATATCGCCATAAAGGTGGCCCAAGGGTGACTCTAGAATGTTTGTACGATATGGGTATCAAACGAAAGGTGTTACTGAGCATTTTAAGAGGGAGTGGGCATTAGGTCTATAGGTGGACACCTTTTCGAGATATCGCCATTAGGGTCGGCCAGGGGTGACTCTAGAATGTTTGTACGATATGGGTATCAAACGAAAGGTGTTACTGAGCATTTTAAGAGGGAGTGGGCATTAGGTCTATAGGTGGACGCCTTTTTGAGATATCGCCATTAGGGTGGGCCAGGGGTGACTCTAGAATGTTTGTACGATATGGGTAAATAACGAAAGGTGTTACTGAGCATTTTAAGAGGGAGTGGGCATTAGGTCTATAGGTGGACGCCTTTTCGAGATATCGCCATTAGGGTGGGCAGGGGTGACTCTAGAATGTGTTTGTACGATATGGGTATCAAATGAAAGGTGGTAATGAGTATTTTAAAAGGGAGTAATCCTTATTTCTATAGGTGGACGCCTTTTCGAGATATCGCCATAAAGGTGGACCAAGGGTGACTCTAGAATGTTTGTACGATATGGGTATCAAACGAAAGTTGTTACTGAGCATTTTAAGAGGGAGTGGGCATTAGGTCTATAGGTGGACGCCTTTTCGAGATATCGCCATTAGGGTGGGCCAGGGTGACTCTAGAATGTGTTTGTACGATATGGGTATCAAATGAAAGGTGGTAATGAGTATTTTAAAAGGGAGTAATCCTTAGTTCTATAGGTGGACGCCTTTTCGAGATATCGCCATAAAGGTGGACCAAGGGTGACTCTAGAATGTTTGTACGATATGGGTATCAAACGAAAGGTGTTACTGAGCATTTTAAGAAGGAGTGGGCATTAGGTCTATAGGTGGACGCCTTTTCGAGGTATCGCCATTAGGGTGGGCCAGGGGTGGCTCTAGAATGTGTTTGTACGATATGGGTATCAAACGAAAGGTGTTACTGAATATTTTAAGAGGGAGTGGGCATTAGGTCTATAGGTGGAGGCCTTTTCGAGATATCGCCATTAGGGTGGGCAGGGGTGACTCTAGAATGTTTGTACGATATGGGTATCAAACGAAAGGTGCTACTGAGCATTTTAAGAAGGAGTGGGCATTGGGTCTATAGGTGGACGCCTTTTCGAGGTGTCGCCATTAGGGTGGGCCAGGGGTGGCTCTAGAATGTGTTTGTACGATATGGATATCAAACGAAAGGTGTTACTGAATATTTTAAGAGGGAGTGGGCATTAGGTCTATAGGTGGACGCCTTTTCGAGATATCGCCATTAGGGTGGGCCAGGGGTGACTCTAGAATGTTTATACGATATGGGTATCAAACGAAAGGTGTTACTGAGCATTTTAAGAGGGAGTGGGCATTAGGTCTATGTGGCGCCTTTTCGAGATATCGCCATTAGGGTGGGCAGGGGTGACTCTAGAATGTGTTTGTACGATATGGGTATCAAATGAAAGGTGGTAATGAGTATTTTAAAAGGGAGTAATCCTTAGTTCTATAGGTGGACGCCTTTTCGAGATATCGCCATAAAGGTGGACCAAGGGTGACTCTAGAATGTTTGTACGATATGGGTATCAAACGAAAGGTGTTACTGAGCATTTTAAGAGGGAGTGGGCATTAGGTCTATAGGTGGACGCCTTTTCGAGATATCGCCATTAGGGTGGGCCAGGAAGACTCTAGAATGTGTTTGTACGATATGGGTATCAAATGAAAGGTAGTAATGAGTATTTTAAAAGGGAGTAATTCTTAGTTCTATAGGTGGACGCCTTTTCGAGATATCGCCATAAAGGTGAAAAAAGGGTGACTCTAGAATGTTTGTACGATATGGGTATCAAATGAAAGGTGTTACTAAGCATTTTAAGAGGGAGTGGGCATTAGGTCTATAGGTGGACACCTTTTCGAGATATCGCCCTTAGGGTCGGCCAGGGGTGACTCTAGAATGTTTGTACGATATGGGTATCAAACGAAAAGTGTTACTGAGCATTTTAAGAGGGAGTGGGCATTAGGTCTATAGGTGGACGCCTTTTTGAGATATCGCCATTAGGGTGGGCCAGGGGTGACTCTAGAATGTTTGTACGATATGGGTAAATAACGAAAGGTGTTACTGAGCATTTTAAGAGGGAGTGGGCATTAGGTCTATAGGTGGACGCCTTTTCGAGATATCGCCATTAGGGTGGGCCAGGGGTGACTCTAGAATGTGTTTGTACGATATGGATATCAAATTAAAGGTATTAATGAAGGTTTTAAAAGCGAGTGGCCCTTAGATGTATATGTGCAGGCGTTTTCGCGATATCGACCAAAATGTGGACCAGGTGATTCAGAAAATCATCTGTCGGGTACTGCTAATTTATTTATATATGCAATACCACTAACAGTATTCCTGCCAAGATTCCAAACGCTGTTGATTTCGCCTTGTATAACTTTTTCATTTTCTTTTACTTAATATGGTAGGTGTCACACCCATTTTACAAAGTTTTTTCCAAAGTTATATTTTGCGTCAATAAACCAATCCAATTACCTTGTTTCATCCCTTTTTTCGTATTTGGTATAGAATTATGGCATTTTTTTAATTTTTCGTAATTTTCGATATCGATAAAGTGGGCGTGGTTATGGTCGGATTTCGGCCATTTTTTATACCAAGATAAAGTGAGTTCAGATAAGTACGTGGACTAAGTTTAGTAAAGATATATCGGTTTTTGCTCAAGTTATTGTGTTAACGGCCGGGCGGAAGGCCAGACGGTGGATTGTGTATAAAAACTGGGCGTGGCTTCCACCGATTTCGCCCATTTTCACAGAAAACAGTTACCGTCATAGAATCTATGCCCCTACCAAATTTAAGAAGGATTGGTAACTTTTTGTTCGACTTATGGCATTAAAAGTATTCTAGACAAACTAAATGAAAATGGGCGGAGCCACGCCCATTTTGAAATTTTCTTTTATTTTTGTATTTTGTTGCATCATATCATTACTGGAGTTGAATTTTGACTTAATTTACTTATATACAGTAAAGATATTAAATTTTTTGTTAAAATTTGAATTAAAAATTTTTTTTTTTAAAAAGTGGGCGTGTTCTTCATCCAATTTTGCAAATTTTTATTTAGCACATATATAGTAATAGTAGTAACGTTCCTGCCAAATTTCATCATGATATCTTCAACGACTGCCAAATTACAGCTTGCAAAACTTTTAAATTACCTTCTTGTAAACGTGGGCGGTGCCACGCCCATTGTCCAAAATCTTACTAATTTTCTATTCTGCGTCATAACGTCAACCCATCTACCAAGTTTCATCGCTTTATCCACCTTTGGCAATGAATTATCGCATTTTTTCGGTTTTTCGAAATTTTCGATATCGAAAAAATGGGCGTGGTTATAGTCCGATATCGTTCATTTTAAATACCGATCTGAGATGAGTGCCCAGGAATCTACGTACAATTTCATCAAGATACCTCAAAATTTACTCAAGTTATCGTGTTAACGGACAGACGGACGGACGGATGGACGGACGGACGGACATGGCTCAATAAAATTTTTTTTCGATACTGATGATTTTGATATATGGAAGTCTATATCTATCTCGATTCCTTTATACCTGTACAACCAACCGTTATCCAATCAAAGTTAATATACTCTGTGAGCTCTGCTCAACTGAGTATAAAAACTAAAACCTCTAAACATGTATATACGTACGTATATACACATAATTCTTACAATAATTACTCATATAAACTTTATTATTTAAGTATACTTACATATGTATATATATATATTACATTGTTTTCTCTTTAATTTCCTATGTCTCTTACGATTGCACAGTGGAACATAAAAGGATTTTTTAATAATTATAATGATATATAATAGCCTATTAATTAAAGATAGGTCTATAGGTGGACGCCTTTTCGAGATGTCGCCATTAGGGTGGGCCAGGGGTGACTCTAGAATGTTTGTACGATATGGGTATCAAACAAAAGGTGTTACTGAACATTTTAAGAGGGAGTGGGCATTAGGTCTATAGGTGGACGCCCTTTCGAGATATCGCCATTAGGGTGGGCAGGGGTGACTCTAGAATGTGTTTGTACGATATGGGTATCAAATGAAAGGTGGTAATGAGTATTTTAAAAGGGAGTAATCCTTATTTCTATAGGTGGACGCCTTTTCGAGATATCGCCATAAAGGTGGACCAAGGGTGACTCTAGAATGTTTGTATGATATGGGTATCAAACGAAAGTTGTTACTGAGCATTTTAAGAGGGAGTGGGCATTAGGTCTATAGGTGGACGCCTTTTCGAGATATCGCCATTAGGGTGGGCCAGGGTGACTCTAGAATGTGTTTGTACGATATGGGTATCAAATGAAAGGTGGTAATGAGTATTTTAAAAGGGAGTAATCCTTAGTTCTATAGGTGGACGCCTTTTCGAGATATCGCCATAAAGGTGGACCAAGGGTGACTCTAGAATGTTTGTACGATATTGGTATCAAACGAAATGTGTTACTGAGCATTTTAAGAAGGAGTGGGCATTAGGTCTATAGGTGGACGCCTTTTCGAGGTATCGCCATTAGGGTGGGCCAGGGGTGGCTCTAGAGTGTGTTTGTACGATATGGGTATCAAACGAAAGGTGTTACTGAATATTTTAAGAGGGAGTGGGCATTAGGTCTATAGGTGGACGCCTTTTCGAGATATCGCCATTAGGGTGGGCAGGGGTGACTCTAGAATGTTTGTACGATATGGGTATCAAACGAAAGGTGCTACTGAGCATTTTAAGAAGGAGTGGGCGTTGGGTCTATAGGTGGACGCCTTTTCGAGGTGTCGCCATTAGGGTGGGCCAGGGGTGGCTCTAGAATGTGTTTGTACGATATGGGTATCAAACGAAAGGTGTTACTGAATATTTTAAGAGGGAGTGGGCATTAAGTCTATAGGTGGACGCCTTTTCGAGATATCGCCATTAGGGTGGGCCAGGGGTGACTCTAGAATGTTTGTACGATATGGGTATCAAACGAAAGGTGTTACTGAGCATTTTAAGAGGGAGTGGGCATTAGGTCTATAGGTGGCGCCTTTTCGAGATATCGCCATTAGGGTGGGCAGGGGTGACTCTAGAATGGGTTTGTACGATATGGGTATCAAATGAAAGGTGGTAATGAGTATTTTAAAAGGGAGTAATCCTTAGTTCTATAGGTGGACGCCTTTTCGAGATATCGCCATAAAGGTGGCCCAAGGGTGACTCTAGAATGTTTGTACGATATGGGTATCAAACGAAAGGTGTTACTGAGCATTTTAAGAGGGAGTGGGCATTAGGTCTATAGGTGGACACCTTTTCGAGATATCGCCATTAGGGTCGGCCAGGGGTGACTCTAGAATGTTTGTACGATATGGGTATCAAACGAAAGGTGTTACTGAGCATTTTAAGAGGGAGTGGGCATTAGGTCTATAGGTGGACGCCTTTTTGAGATATCGCCATTAGGGTGGGCCAGGGGTGACTCTAGAATGTTTGTACGATATGGGTAAATAACGAAAGGTGTTACTGAGCATTTTAAGAGGGAGTGGGCATTAGGTCTATAGGTGGACGCCTTTTCGAGATATCGCCATTAGGGTGGGCAGGGGTGACTCTAGAATGTGTTTGTACGATATGGGTATCAAATGAAAGGTGGTAATGAGTATTTTAAAAGGGAGTAATCCTTAGTTCTATAGGTGGACGCCTTTTCGAGATATCGCCATAAAGGTGGACCAAGGGTAACTCTAGAATGTTTGTACGATATGGGTATCAAACGAAAGGTGTTACTGAGCATTTTAAGAGGGAGTGGGCATTAGGTCTATAGGTGGACGCCTTTTCGAGATATCGCCATTAGGGTGGGCCAGGGTGACTCTAGAATGTGTTTGTACGATATGGGTATCAAATGAAAGGTAGTAATGAGTATTTTAAAAGGGAGTAATTCTTAGTTCTATAGGTGGACGCCTTTTCGAGATATCGCCATAAAGGTGGAAAAAGGGTGACTCTAGAATGTTTGTACGATATGGGTATCAAACGAAAGGTGTTACTAAGCATTTTAAGAGGGAGTGGGCATTAGGTCTATAGGTGGACACCTTTTCGAGATATCGCCATTAGGGTCGGCCAGGGGTGACTCTAGAATGTTTGTACGATATGGGTATCAAACGAAAGGTGTTACTGAGCATTTTAAGAGGGAGTGGGCATTAGGTCTATAGGTGGACGCCTTTTTGAGATATCGCCATTAGGGTGGGCCAGGGGTGACTCTAGAATGTTTGTACGATATGGGTAAATAACGAAAGGTGTTACTGAGCATTTTAAGAGGGAGTGGGCATTAGGTCTATAGGTGGACGCCTTTTCGAGGTATCGCCATTAGGGTGGGCCAGGGGTGACTCTAGAATGTGTTTGTACGATATGGATATCAAATTAAAGGTATTAATGAAGGTTTTAAAAGCGAGTGGCCCTTAGATGTATATGTGCAGGCGTTTTCGCGATATCGACCAAAATGTGGACCAGGTGATTCAGAAAATCATCTGTCGGGTACTGCTAATTTATTTATATATGCAATACCACTACCAGTATTCCTGCCAAGATTCCAAACGCTGTTGATTTCGCCTTGTATAACTTTTTCATTTTCTTTTACTTAATATGGTAGGTGTCACACCCATTTTACAAAGTTTTTTCCAAAGTTATATTTTGCGTCAATAAACCAATCCAATTACCTTGTTTCATCCCTTTTTTCGTATTTGGTATAGAATTATGGCATTTTTTTAATTTTTCGTAATTTTCGATATCGATAAAGTGGGCGTGGTTATGGTCGGATTTCGGCCATTTTTTATACCAAGATAAAGTGAGTTCAGATAAGTACGTGGACTAAGTTTAGTAAAGATATATCGGTTTTTGCTCAAGTTATTGTGTTAACGGCCGGGCGGAAGGCCAGACGGTGGATTGTGTATAAAAACTGGGCGTGGCTTCCACCGATTTCGCCCATTTTCACAGAAAACAGTTACCGTCATAGAATCTATGCCCCTACCAAATTTAAGAAGGATTGGTAACTTTTTGTTCGACTTATGGCATTAAAAGTATTCTAGACAAACTAAATGAAAATGGGCGGAGCCACGCCCATTTTGAAATTTTCTTTTATTTTTGTATTTTGTTGCATCATATCATTACTGGAGTTGAATATTGACTTAATTTACTTATATACAGTAAAGATATTAAATTTTTTGTTAAAATTTGAATAAAAAATTTTTTTTAAAAGGTGGGCGTGTTCTTCATCCAATTTTGCAAATTTTTATTTAGCACATATATAGTAATAGTAGTAACGTTCCTGCCGAATTTCATCATGATATCTTCAACGACTGCCAAATTACAGCTTGCAAAACTTTTAAATAACTTTCTTGTAAACGTGGGCGGTGCCACGCCCATTGTCCAAAATCTTACTAATTTTCTATTCTGCGTCATAACGTCAACCCATCTACCAAGTTTCATCGCTTTAGCCACCTTTGGCAATGAATTATCGCATTTTTTCGGTTTTTCGATATTTTCGATATCGAAAAAATGGGCGTGGTTATAGTCCGATATCGTTCATTTTAAATACCGATCTGAGATGAGTGCCCAGGAATCTACGTACAATTTCATCAAGATACCTCAAAATTTACTCAAGTTATCGTGTTAACGGACAGACGGACGGACGGATGGACGGACGGACGGACATGGCTCAATAAAATTTTTTTTCGATACTGATGATTTTGATATATGGAAGTCTATATCTATCTCGATTCCTTTATACCTGTACAACCAACCGTTATCCAATCAAAGTTAATATACTCTGTGAGCTCTGCTCAACTGAGTATAAAAACTAAAACCTCTAAACATGTATATACGTACGTATATACACATAATTCTTACAATAATTACTCATATAAACTTTATTATTTAAGTATACTTACATATGTATATATATATATTACATTGTTTTCTCTTTAATTTCCTATGTCTCTTACGATTGCACAGTGGAACATAAAAGGATTTTTTAATAATTATAATGATATATAATAGCCTATTAATTAAAGATACAAATCCGGATGTAATATGTAAACATACACATATCCCGCATAATTCTAAACAGGCTATAACTCCCAAAAGCTATTTTCAAATTTCAATCACTTTCTTCAACCCTTCTGTAATTTCAGACTTGTGCCCAAAACTGTATCAGATAATAAAGTCATTCTTAACAAACCGTGGAATTCAAGTTAGAGTCAATGGGGAGATTTCTTCCATATTTTCGCTAGCAAATGGCATACCTTAGGGTTCACCACTCTCTGTAGTACTTTTCATTATAGCTTTTGAGCAGATAAATAAAATCGCCTCTAAACAAAAAAGCTGGGACTTCCGCGTATACGCTGACGATGCCTTCTTTTACACAAAAGTCAGAGACATCTTTTCAGTCGAAACAATATTCGCAAAGCTACTCCCCCGCTGAGCGGGTTGTGCGCTGGGCTTGGGACCCGCCACGTAAAACCATACTCCAATGAAATATAACAACAAGCCTCGGATAAATACACTCTCTATTGATGACGAACATGGCAAACGTTTGAAGGACAATTAATTGAGGGCATGCACCTGGAACGTCCGTTCCCTGAATGGGATTGGTGCAGATGCCCGGATGGTTGATGTCCTCGTCAAAGCAAAATCTGACATCACCGCCATCCAAGAAATGCGTTGAACGAAGCAAAGAAGAAAGAAGATCAAAAATGCGCCATACGAATATGCGCAGTTTCGGCGTCGGATTCGTGGTGGGAGAGAGACTTTGTCGCCAAGTTCTGGCGTTCACACCTGTGGACGAACGTCTCGCCGCTATCCGAATAAAAGCAAAATTTTTTAATATATCGTTCATCTGCGCCCATGCGCCAACAGATGAGAAAGACGATGAGGTGAAAGACACTTTTTATGGACAATTAGAACTCACATGCGAGCGCTGCTCCTGTCACGATATAAAAGTCGTGATCGGTGACTTTAACGCCAGGGTGGGCAAAGAAAGTGTTTTTGGCCCTACAGTCGGAAAGTTCAGCCTACACAATGAAACTTCTGCTAACGGACTGAGGCTGAGGCACGAGGTTCATGCATAAAAAGATACATCAAGCTGCATGGCTGTCTCTTGATCGAAATACTCGCAATCAGATCGATCACGTTGTGATAGACGGACGGTATGCCTCCAGTCTTTTAGATGTGCGCACGATCCGAGGACCTAACATCGACTCGGACCATTATCTCGTTGCGTCCAAAATACGCACCCGCCTCAACGCGGCTAAAACCAAGGAACAAAAAACCCAAGGGAAGCTAGACGTTGAAAAGCTTCAATCACAACAGACTGCCAATGATTTCGCAACTCGACTCTCACACCTCACTCTGAGAGCACAACTCATCCTGAAGGAATACAGGAGCAGTGGGAGCATATCTCCAAAGCACTTCGTACTGCCGCCGAGGAAAAAATTGGTTACCGGCGACCACGAAAAAATAACTGGTACGATGAAGAATGCCGCGTTGCAACTGAAAGAAAAGACGCTGCCTACAACCCCAGCGGGTTAGGGGATCAGAATATACCCGCGGTAGGTATGCCTGTCGTAAGAGGCGACTAAAATACCAGATTCAAAGGGCTGTGTAGCGCACCCTTTTAGGTTGCCAGCGCAATATATAGCTTCTCCAAACCCAATTGTCAACCTCACCTATCCGCGGCGAATCCTGTTTCACTAACAGACGAGGCTCTGGCGACCCCAAGCTCCTCATGGAACTTGGGGGTAGGGAGGGAGGGAATGGCCTGAAGGTTTAATGTGGCCACATAAATCGTTCCCGAGATGGTCGGGCTAGCACCTTAATGGTGCTATGGTACCGGAGCGTACCGGATTTGTATCCGGCAAAGGACCATCACATCGATAACACTCCCCAAAGCCTTCGGGGAGCAACCTTATCGCTACAACAACAACAACAACAACGCTGCCTACAAGGCTATGTTAAAAGCGAGCGCGACAAGAGTAGTGTGTGAACGCTATCGTGATTTGAAAAAGGAAGAGAGACGCCTTTTCAGGAAGAAAAAAGCAGAAGCAGAAAGGCGTGAGTGCGAGGAGCTTGAGGTGCTAGCCACTAGGAATAACGCCCGAAAATTTTACCAAAAAATACGGCGACAGACGGAAGGTTTTAAGACCGGGCCAACTCCTGTAGGAACGAAAACGGCGACCATGTAACTGATGTCCAGAGAGTGCTTAGATTATGGAGGGAACACTTCTCTGTTCTCTAAATGGAGGCAGCAATTCACCGCGCAGAGATGAAGAACCCGATCCCGCAATCGATGATGATGGAATATATGTCCCCCACTCGATTATGATGAAGTTAGAATAGCAATAACCAGAGTCAAAAACAACAAGGCGGTGGGCGCTGATGGATTGCCTGCGGAGCTATTCAAGTACGGCGGCGAGGAGTTGGTAAGGCGCATGCAGCAGCTTCTTAGCAAAATATGGGCGGAAGAGTGCATGCCCGACGGTTGGAATCTAAGTGTTCTTTGCCCAGTCCACAAGAAGGGGGATACTGCAAAATGCACCAAATATCGTGGAATCAGCCTTCTCAATATCGTATATAAGGTCTTTTCAAGTGTATTGTGCGAAAGATTGAAGCCCACCGTGAACCGGATGATTGGACCTTATCAGTGCGGCTTCAGACCTGGTAAATAAACCATCGACCGGATTTTCACAATGAGCCAAATCTTCGAAAAAACCCGTGAAAAAAGAATCGACACACATCACCTCTTCGTCGATTTTAAAGCCGCCTTCGACAGCAAGAAAAGGAGCTGCCTATATGCCGCTATGTCTGAATTTGGTTTCCCCGCAAAACTTATACGGATGTACAAACTGACGTTGAGCAACACCATCAGCTCAGTCAGAATTGGGAAGGACCTCTCCGAGCCGTTCGAAACTAAACGAGGTTTCAGACAGAGTGAACCCCTATCGTGCGATTTCTTTAATTTGATGCTGGAGAAAATTTTACTAGCTGCAGAACTTAACCGCACTGGAACAATATACTATAAAAGCGTGCAATTACTGGCATATGCTGATGATATTGATATTATCGGCTTAAACACCTGCGCTGTTAGCTCTGCTTACTCCAAACTGGAAAAAGAAGCGGTAAAGATGGGTTTGATGTTGAATGAGGACAAAAGGAAGTACCTGCTGTCATCGAGCAAAGAGTCAGCGCATATGCGCCTTGGTAACCACGCTACTGTTGGCAGCCATAATTTCGAAATAGTAAAAGACTTCGTTTATTTGGGAACCAGCATCAACACTAGCAACAACATCAGCACTGAAATCCAGAATCAATCTTGCCAATAAATGCTACTTTGGACTAGGTAGGCAATTGAAAAGTAAAGTCCTCTCTCGGCGAACGAAAATCATACTTTACAAGTCACTTAACGTACCCGTCCTGCTATATGGGGCAGAAGCATTGACCATGACAACAGCAGATGAAGCGGCTTTGGGAGTGTTCGAGAGAAAAGTTCTTCGAAAGATTTATGGACCTCTACGCGTTGGCGATGGCGAGTACCGAAGAAGGTTTAATGATGAGCTGTACGAGCTATACGCAGACATCATCATAATCCAGCGAATTAAAACGCAGCGGCTGCGTTGGCTAGGCCATGTTATGCGAATGAAAGATGATGCTCCGGCCAAGAAAGTGTTTCTATCGGAACCCGCCTATGGAAGCAGAGGTAGAGGGCGGCCCCCACTCCGTTGGAAGGACCAGGTGCAAAACGATTTTAACTCCCTTGGTGTGACCAATTGGCGCCGGTTGGCGGAGCAAAGGAGCGACTGGCGCGACTTGTTGGACGGCCATATCCGTTTAGACGGTTAAGCGCCAATTAAGTAAGTAATTACTCCTAAACGTTAACTTCTGGAGCAAGTATTCAGGAGCAATTTTGTCTTAGCAAATGTAAAGTATTACATATCTGCCGGAAGAAAAACTGCCAGCAACCACAATTAAACACAATGAATATAAATATAGAGAATGTGCAAAAGCTTAAGATACTTGGCGTCATATTGGATGCTAAATATACATTCAAAGATCACTGCCTTTCTCTTAGAAATAGTGTTATCACCAGAATCAACATCATAAAATATATTTCATCAAAATACTTATGCATTCACACCAACACACTCATTAACACAACACGAGCATTGATTTTATCTAAAATTTCCTATTTATCTAGGATGTGCAATTTCCAACCTAAATTACTCAACACGCCTTATCACGTCGCAGTCCGTAGAAGTCTATATGCCTTCCCAACATCTCCTATGAAGTGCGTACTTGCAGAAGCCGGTCTACCATCTATCCTTGATAGGTACAAATCTACCACTTTAAGATTAATTCCAAGGTTGCTGACTACTACTTTACAATACTGTAACGAATTTACCCTTATTTGCAATCTTCTGCTAACGTTCGTATCGCTAAACTGTTGAATAAATAACTCCAATATTGAATAATGAAAAAATGGCCTTTATTAAAGTATTTCACAATAACACTTATACTTTGCAACTAGCTTGCTTAATAACCAAACTGACTGACAGCTTAAATGAAACTGATTTCTCGCCTCTACTGTCGCGCCTTTTATACTTTTTGATTTCTCATTGCATACTTCTAGGCTTTTTCATTCCAGAACTTACTAATTAGTTATCAGCTACAAAATCGCCAGCCACAACTACGTTTATAACTTCTCATTTGAGTAATACTTGCACAAATGATTGCCCTCTCTTGTGACAACTCAGATAAGATATATGCATGTGTTTGTGCATTGCTTCTCCGCTGCCTGTATACGTACATATGTGTAGACGCAATTATTGATTCGTTTATCTAGATAAAAAATGATTTATTTATGGATGTGCATAATATCACTGTTTAGCATTGGCTCAGAGATGGCAGTACCCCTTAGTGTTGCTAATATTGTAACACTGCCCTCCACTTAAGTCTGATCGTCCCGATCAGACAAATTTCTCGAAATGAACCACTTTCATTTTGGTTCGTGGTTTGCCAATGGTTTGTATGCGGTACACTACATCGTTGATCCGTTTTACAACTTTGTATGGGCCTTTCCAGTCACACTGCAATTTCGGGGACAAACTTTTTTTCGTTGTGGGTTGTATAGCAGCACCAAATCTCCTTCTTGAAACCCTTCCGAATTAATTGCTTTATTGTACCTCGCTTTCATCTTTTCACTCATAATATTTGCTCGTTGCCTTACCAGATCGTGTGTCTCTCTTAGCTCTTCTTCCAAGACACCAGTGGATTTCTTGACATTCCTCTCCGCATCGGCATCTATCCCATACTTCAAATCAGCTGGCACTTGAAGGCCATTGCCAAAAATTACCTTTGCGGGAGTTTGGCCCTTTGTCTCATGTACTGCCGAACGGTAGGCCATCAAGAATAATGACATGTGTGTATCCCAGTCCTTATGGTACTTGTCTACGCTTTCCTTATATGCTCCTCCAATGTTATCTTGAAACGTTCCACCATACCATCGGACTGGGGATGCAATGCAGTTGTCCGCGTTTTTCGAATGCCCAACTTCTTGCACATTTCTTGGAACACATCTGATTCAAAATTCCTGCCTTGGTCAGAATGTAACTCCATTGGTACACCATACCTTGCAACCCATTCGTTTGTAACAACTTCTGCTACTGTTTCTGCTTCTTGGTTTGGGATTGGGTATGCCTCTGGCCATTTACTGAAATAATCCATAACCACCAGTACGTATTTGTGTCCGTGGTTGCTAGTAGGAAATGGACCTGCGACATCCATGGCGTTTCTTTCAAATGGTGCACCTGAAATATACTGCTTCATCTGGCCATGACTTCAAGTTTTGGGCCCTTTCGCTCTGTTGCATACCTCGCAGTTGGCAATCCACTCGGTGACCGACTGACGGCAACCAACCCAATAGAATCTCTGCTTAATTTTCTCGAACGTCTTCGTGATTCCAAGATGACCTCCACTTGGACCATTATGCAGCTGGCTGAGCACGTCAGGAATCCTCTTTCTGGTAGCAACTATCAGTTTCTTCTTGCATTGACCATCCTCACTCTCCCATACTCGATGAAGGCAACCGGATATCAATTCTAAACTGTTCAACTGTGCCCAATATGACTTCGCAATGGGACTCTCTGCTGACATCTCCTCCCTGCTTGGCCTTTCGTTTCGTTCGAGCCCTTGCATAACATGTGACAGATCTGTATCTTCTAGCTGACCCTCCCTTAGTTGTTCCTTGTCCCATTCATCCGTACACATTATAGTCATTAGCCGGACATCTATAATGTATTCTTTAGCCTCGGCCTTTGAACAGTGCTTGCATTCCAAACTAACTGGTCTTCGCGACATTGCATCGGCATTTCCATGGGTAATACCTTTTCGATGCTCAATGGAAAAGTCATAGCTTTGTAGTTGCTCGATCCACCGTGCCAATTGTCCTTCCGGATTACGGAACTGCAGAAGCCATTTTAACGCTGCTTTATCTGTCCTGACACGGAATCGCTGGCCGTAGAGGTATTTGTGAAAATGTTTAATGCACTCTACCAATGCCAACAGCTCTCTCCGCGTAACGCAGTAGTTTCTCTCTGGTTTTCCAATCGAACGGCTGTAATATGCAACTATCTTCTCCTGTCCATCGACCAGTTGTGATAAAAAGCCTCCTATAGCATATCCACTCGCATCTGTGTCTAGAATAAATGTTGCTCCTGGAATCGGATATGCTAACATCGGGGCAGTGCACAACCGCTCCTTCAATGTTTGGAAAGCCACTTCTTGCTCCTTCTTCCATTCAAAAGCTTTATTTTTTCTTGTAAGCTCATGGAGGCTATGGGCTACGCTGGAAAAATTTGGTACAAATCGGCGGTAATATGTGCACAGCCCAAGGAAACTTCTCAATTCATGTAGGTTCTGTGGTCTTGACCAATCCTTTACAGCCTCTATCTTTTCGTTCGCAGTGCTGATACCCTCAGTCGTTACCTTGTGACCCAAATAATTTACTTCCTTTTTAAACAGCGTAAACTTTTTGGGACTTAACTTCAGACCAGCGCCAGCTATTCTTTGGAAAACTTCCTCCAAGTCCTTAAGATGTTCATCAAAGTTCTTGCCCAATACGATGATGTCGTCCAGGTACACCAAGCATATTTTCTAATGTAGTCCTTTCAGTACCTGGTCCATGAGTCTCTCAAAAGTAGCTGGTGCATTACAAAGTCCAAAAGGCATCATTGTAAATTGCCAAAGACCATCACCGACACTGAAGGCTGTTTTCTCTTTATCTTCATCCTTCAATTCAACTTGCCAGTAGCCGCTTTTCAAGTCCAGCGTGGAAAACCATTTCGTCCCATATAGCGAGTCCAGAGTGTCGTCAATTCTTGGCAATGGGTAGCTATCCTTTTCCGTTACGTCATTCACCTTCCGGTAGTCCACGCAAAACCTCATATTTCCATCCTTCTTCTTTACAAGTACTACCGGTGAGCTCCATGGACTAGCTGATGGTTCGATGACGCCGCTGTCGCGCATTTCTTGTCTGATTTGACTCACAACTTCCCGCTTCGCCAGTGGAACACTACGTGGAGCTTGACGTATCGGCCTCACGCCTCCAGTGTCAATTTGATGTTTCACAACATTGGTGCGGCCTGGTTTGGAACCATCCTGGTCAAATATGTTTGCGTACTTTAGTAGCAGTTGCTTCGCCTTTCTCTGATAATATTCCTCTAGCCCCTCCGTCCATGCCGTGATGTCATTTGAAAGATCAGTATTACTAGATGAAACGTGTTCCTGGAGCTGTTCATAGTTAATAACTACTTCAGCCTCTTGGCATCTTCCCAAAACAGTTCCTTTGGATGGTGACTTGAACTCATTGAGTACTCTTACCGGAATACGTCCATCTTGTTTTGTCATAGCCAGGGTGTTTCCTGCAAGTATGTTTATTGCTGCTTCGACAACCCACAATTTGTTTGTCCCACAATCTCCATCAACCTTTGCCCAGATGACTGCTTCGGATTTTGGTGGTATTTGCTGACTCTCTTCCACCAGCACTCGTTTACTGCTGTAGCCTCTCTCGTAGCCGAAATTAAGTGGTACATCCATTATTTATATCGCATCGTCTTGCTTTGCATATCGATCTTGAAGCCTTGGTTAATTAAGAAGTCCACTCCAATTATGATTTCATCAACAATATCTGCCACTATAAAATTGTGCAGTACCGTGACGTTCCCAGTTGCTACTGCACGTTCTACTTCTCCAATTACCTGCGTGTCCTCTCCCGTGGCTGTACGTAATCTTGCTCCAAGCAATGGTCTTATCTTTTTGTTGACTAAATCCGCTCGAATAATGGAATGAGATGCACCCGTATCTGCAGTCAGTAAACGTGCCCTTCCATCCACATGTCCTCCTACAGTAAGATTGCTCGATCTTCTTCCAATCTGCGAGATAGAGATTATGGGGCATTCTATTGCGGGAGCCAGCTGTCGCCCCTTGCGGCTGAATCGATTTAGTTTAACGATTGAGTGGTCTTGGAGATTTGCTCATCTCCTTCTGCTCTGCGTTTACGACCACCCACATTGTTGGAACTGTTAGGGTTGGTGTTGCAATAACGCGCAATATGCCCTGGCTTTCCAAACTTAAAGCAAAATTGTGTCTACCCAGTCTGGCATTTCCACTTCCACGCGATGAGCTTTGTATGCGGGCTTACTCAAGAGCGACGCTGTTTCTTGAGTCAGTGCATGGGATACCGTTTCTGCGAATGTGGGTTTTGGGTTTGCATATGTCGCTCGCTTCGTTTCTACGTCTCGTATGCCATTTTTTGAAGCTCTGGATTTTTACCCTTTCAGTGCATTCCACGGGTGCGTCCGCATTTGCAAGATGAGCCAATCTTTCAATATCTGAAGCAAACTCCTGCAATGTCTCATTTACTTTTTGGCAGCGGTTTTGCAACTCAATTTGGAATATCTGTTTCCTATGCTCACTTCCGTAACGTCTCCATAAAGCGCTCATCAATGTTTCGTAGTTGTTCCGCTCGTACTCTGGAATGGTCTGTAAGATTTCCGCAGCTGGTCCTTTTAAAGCTACGAACAATGCAGCAACTTTATCTTCAGCATTGCAGTTGTTCACTGTTGCGGTCTTCTCAAATTGTAGCTTAAAAGCCTGGAAAGGAACAGAACCGTCAAAGGATGGAGTTTTTACCTTCGGATTAGACGTTGAAACGACAGGGCGGTTCAATTGTAATTCCTGGATCCTATCTTTCAAAGCATCCATCTCTGCCTCTATTTTATCCTGTCGACCACTGAAGCCTTCATGAAACTGGGTTAGTTTTTCTTCCATATGCGCTTCCAGTTTCGATGATATACGAACTTCCTGCTCTTCTAGTTGTGTGGAGATCTGAGATGATATCTGTGCTGAAATTTGTGCCGACATTTCGGAATTACGCGTCTCCTGTGTTTCAATCTTAGATTTTATGCGTGTTTCTTGCGATTCCATCTGTGATGACATATACGTTTCCTGTTCTTCATCTTGGATGTTATGCGTGTCTCTTGCGACTCCAGTTGGGATGCCATATTTGTGGATATTTGTGATGACATTTCTGTTATACGTGCCTCTTGCGCTTCCAGTTGGGATGCCAATTCCGACGACATTGATGCTACTGTCGATGTTTGTGCAGATATTGCAGCCAATATCATGTTCAAATCTGTGCTGGTAACTGTCTGCGATGTTTCGTTTTTCTCTTCAATTTTTGTTGTCTCCTCGCCATCAAGATGAAAGACATACCCTTCCACGTTAATTCCCTCTAATTCCATTGCCTCTCGTACTCGTGCCTGAAGTTCGAGTTTATTGCCGGTTGTATTCAATCCACGGCTGTCCAACTCATTCTTCAGTTGCTGGATCTTCAATTCACTGAACTTTGCCCTGTCCTTGTTGTCCTCTGGAATTTATTCAACAATTCCTCTTCTGACACCAATTGTAACGAATTTACTCTTATTTGCAATTTTCTGCTAACGTTCGTATCGCTAAACTGTTGAATAAATAACTCCAATATTAAATAATGAAAAAATGGCCTTTATTAAAGTACTTCACAATAACACTTATACTTTGCAACTAGCTTGCTTAATAACCAAACTGACTGACAGCTTAAATGAAACTGATTTCTCGCCTCTAGAAGAACAAGGACGCATTAGAAAAAGCAACTCATTATACTCTAGCCTATTAATTGATATACCTAAAAAATAGATAATTCTGGAAGGCGAAAATAAAGAATCTGCCTAGACTATATAAAATTTAATGACACACGAAAACACACCAGCGACATTCCAAAGGCTAATGAATGAAACACTGAGAGACTTTATTATTGAAACTTGTGTAGTGTATCTTAACGACATATTAATATTTAGTAGATCTCTTCAAGAACACATTAAAACTATAACAGCAATATTCAAAATCTGAGGGCAGGCCAACCTAAAGATTAATTAAATAATAAAACAAATTAAAAATAAATGACAAAATTAAATTATTATAAATTAATTAAATAATAAAACAAATTAAAAGTTAATGACTACTATTTCTCGAATTCTATTGAAGAAATACAAGAAAATATTGTGAGTGTAAAATATGATAAAAAACAAGATGTTTCAAAAAAGATTTCGTTTGACGGAATAGTAATGGAAAACAAAATAAATGTTAAAAGAATTTTTAATTTAAAATAATACAGCACCTACAGCCCTATTCTGTGTACTTGACAAATTCACCATCTTGCTTATTTGTCAATTTATCAAGTAATTGCTATTCTATGTAAAAAATAAAAAGCTTTTTCGCTGACAAATTGCCAATAAGACAAACGCTCTTGATAATTTAATTTATACGGATAAATTTAAATTAGAATTCTGTTATTGTGTGATTGAGAGAAAATGGGAGAACATTTATTACTTTTGCTATTATTGTGGGAAGATCCTCCTGGGGTTTTTGGGGGTAATTTCGGGATCGTGTTTGAGATTCCCTCGGGGTCCTCCCGGGCTCATTTAGGGGTTGTTCTGGGATCTTTTTGGGGACTCCTCGGGATCAATTGTGGGACATTCCGGGAAGGTTTTGGGGACTCCATCGGGTCCCCCCGGGGTCATTTGGGGGACATTCTGGAATGGTTTTGGGGACTTCATCTGGGTCATTTTGGGGGTCTTTGAAGGATGGTTGGGATGACCACTAAATGACGCCGGGATGATCCGATGGAGTCCCCAAATTCATCACGGAATGTCCCCCAAATTACCCCGAGGGAGTCCGCAAAACCATCCCAGAATGTCCCCAAATGACCCCGGGAGGTCCCGATGGCGTCCCCAAAATCATCCCAGAATGCTCCCCAAATTACTCCCCAAAAAGATCCCCAAATGACACCAAGGGAGCCCCAAATACATCCCGAAATGTCCACTAAATGACGCCGGGACGACCCGATAGAGTCCCCAAAACCATCCCGGAATGTCCCCCAAATTACCCCGAGGGAGTCCCCAAAACCATCCCGGAATTACCCCCAAATGACCCCGAGAGAGTCCCCAAAATCATCCCGGAATGTCCCCCATATTATCCCGAGGGAGCCCCAAAAACATCCCGTAATGACCCCAAATGACCCCGAGGGAGTCCCCAAAACCATCCCGGAATTACCCCCAAATAACCCCGAGGGAGTCCCCAAAATCATCCCGGAATGTCCCCCAAATTACCCCCAGGGAGCCCCAAAACCATCCCGGTTGACACCAAATGACCCCGAGGGATTCCCCAAAACCATCCCAGAATGTCCCCCAAATTACCCCGAGGGAGTCCCCAAAATCGTCCCAGAATGACCCTGAGGGAGCCCCAAAACCATTTCAGAATGTCCCCCAAGTGACCCCGAGAGAGTCCCCAAAAATATCCCGGAATTACTCCCAAATGACCCCGAGAGAGTCCCCAAAAAGATGCCGGAACGACCCCCAAATTACCCCGGGAGGGCCCGATGGAGTCCCCAAAACCATCCAGGAATGACCCCCAAATGACCCCGAGGGAGTCTCCAAAGCCATGCCGAAATGACCCCGAAAAAACCTCGCGGATTATTTTTTCCTATTCCCATTTCCGGGTTAGCAGCATAAAATGAGATATATCGCTCCAACTGCTCATGCGTAGCACGTTCCAATTTTGATTTCCTAGAAAAAGCCATGATTTTATAATATTTGTTACAAAAAATAATGAACAATATTTAATTCTTACGTTAATTCCATTTCGCGATTGTTGCACTAAACAGCAGATTTCTGTTTACTTTATTTAGGTCACCACAGTATGGTGAAAAACACAGGCCGTAGAGCTTTTTAAGCCCCCATTACTGATACTTAGCATAGACTTCACTTGACTTGGCGTAAACTTGGCAACTTAGCCACGATTATGCTCCACTTGGCGCATACAATCTGGCATCATATTCAGCGTTGAAATTTATTTTTAAGTAAATGTCAATTTGTATGACAAAATGTCAAAATGAAATGGAAACAAACAAATGGCATCTCAAAATGTAAACGTCACTTAGAACTTACATAAAAATCAAAATTCAACAGACTTCAAGTCAAGTTTAGTGTTGCCAAGTTTTGAGTAATCAGTAACATGCAATGTTCATTTAACAGAACTGTAAGTGACAGTTCTCAAGTCAAGTCAAGTCTATGCTAAGTATCAGTAATTGAGCCTTTGGAGTTGTCAAGTTATGCACAGAATAGAAATATTTGTCAACTTGATAAAAATCTTGATTACTTGTCAACTTATTGACAATTTGTCAAGTGCACAGAATAGAGCTGTTAATCTTATGCAAGTTATTTAAAAACGTTTTTTTTTTTGTAATTATTTTGATATGCGTTACTGTACTAAAACACAATTATATTGAAATAAAACTAAACAGTAGAATTCAAGAGAATCCTAATCTGAAAGAGGAAGTGGTTATCTATAATGCTTATAACCCCCAATTACAAATAATACACCCAGTTATATAAGTGCTGCTTCAGCAATAGACGATATTGACAAATTCATCTTAGGTATAATGAAATAAAGTATCTTCCGGCCCAATAAACAATATTATGTTGACCAGCAAATTAATAACGGAATGTAATTGCATTTATATAAATTATTGCGAAACTTAAGAGTAAGCACTTTCATTTTCAATACGCTTATATTAACTTCACTTGTAAGTTTGTAACTCTCTAGGCTAGGCGCGCAAAGAGACCCATCTAGCGGCAATTATTGAAGAAGGCAGTGGTTAAATAACTCGCTACAAAACGAGTTGTGCTTGATAGCGGAGAAACAAATCTCTGTGCTAATGCGTGTTGTTTAGTTTTTTTAACATATATTTATTTTTAAGTAAATACATTGTATACTTTATTTTGAGTTCGAATAAAGTTAAAAGTTCTGTTTGGTTTGAAGCTTCTCCAATTTCAGTCTGTACACTATATCATCTTTAGCTTTTGCCTTTGTCTTTTCGTTTTTTTTGAAAACCCGGTTGTCGAGAACACGACGAATTTCATGCTCGTGTATCCGTTGGTATGAAATCTGATAAGCAAATTGTAGTTAGGAATTGTGGACTCTAGCTGGTTTGTTTTCAGTGAGAAAACAGGGTTTAAAGTATTGTGACGAATATTAGCAACACTAAGGGATACTATCATCTCTAAGTCGATGCTAAGCAGTGACTTGTATGCACATCATTAAATCAACCATTATGTCTACCCATATGTCCATACGAGCAGCGTAGAAGAGACGCACAAACACATGCGTTTATCTTATCTGAGATGCTCACAAAAGAAGGCAATAATTTGTGCAAGTATCTCTCACATATACACGCGCATATGAGAAGCTATAAACATAGCTATAGCTGTGAATAAGTTTCTATATGTAGGTTATGGGAAAGCGCCGATGCGCAAGGGAGAGAATTTTCCACCAGAAATAACAACACTGCACTTTAAATATACTGGCACTTCATGTGCTTGAATACAAATTTTATTATATGTTAAAATCACTTTACACGAAATTTCGTTTTTATGTAGATGATTGCGATGCGGACGCGGCGGTAAAGACAACCAAGTACTTATATGAAGGGAAGAACAACTAGAGCGGCTTTCGACCGTTTACAATTTTGAAAGGACCGTTACGTGACTCTCTTATACATTTTTTATAAAGGAAAAGGATGAAAGGGTAGGGTTGCCGTCGGCATACAATTTATACCTAATACAGGGGCTTAAATTAATTGAGACTCATGTCTTCAACATGGCGGCCCGCCTGTGCCGTTAAGCGGTGAAGCAGCTTCTGCAATTTCTCCCGGGAGGGCACTGCCTGGTTGAGCTTTAAATGATGACGATGGCTGCGGGCGTAGGGATCGTGTATCTTCTACCTGGGCTGTTGATGGGAGTGTGTCGTTCGTGAAGAGATGAGAAGTAGGGATCTCTGCGTCGGGAAATAGGCATAACTTTATTATGTTACGCGTGAAAGTTTCTACCTGGGTGGGAATATCAGCTACGAGGGTATTTTTGTCACGACCGGGGTGGAGTTTGACAATGCGTCCGAGTCTCCATTCATTTGGGGGGAGTAAGTCATCTTTGGCGACCACGAGATCTCCTTCCTTGAGATACTCGCTTTTCCATCGGGTACTAAATTGCAGATGAATGGTTCTCAACTTCTGCCATTTATGAGTGAGGGACAGGTTGTCAGCGCTGAGCTCGGGTATAGAGAGTAGGGGGGCCCCTCGCAGAAAATGGGCGGGTTTTAAGGCAGGAGATCACTGGGGTCCTGAGACATGGGGCAGATCGGTCTTAAGTTGAGAACCGCTTCGATGCGAACGAGAAGGGTTGTGAATTCTTCGAAGATATCCTTGGTATTCCCTGCGGTCTTCGTGAGGTGTATTTTGAAACTCTTCACGGCAGCTTCCCGGAGAGCGCCCATGTGAGGTGCATATGGAGGGATAAACTGCCAAGAGAAGAAGTGAGAAATGACGTTCGCGGTTTCTTGAAGAAATTGACAGAATCCCTTTTTCAAGCTTCGGTTAGATCCTACGAACGTTTTTCCGCTGTCTGACATAATTTTTGAGGGAGACCACGGCGTTCGACGAATCGGGCAAAGGCAGCCTTGAATGCTTCTATGGTCAAGTCGCAGCACAATTCCAGATTCACGGCTTTGATGGAGAAACATACAAATACACACATACGCCTTGGAGTAGGGAGCACAACGTAGTGTGGACGTTTTAATCGATAATGGTCCAGCAAAATCAACACCTGTGGTGTGAAAGGGAAGTGAGTAGGTACATCGCTCAGGGGGGAGTGCGGCCATAATATGTGTGCGCATTCCTTGTTTGTAAATGGTGCACGTCTTACACTGCAATATGCATTTCTTTAGCTTTGGTTTCAACCGGGGAATAAAATATTCTTGTTGTACCATCCGAAGCATTAACTACTTTTCAGCATGCAGCATTTCTTCATAGAGAAAAGTGAGCAGCAGCGAAAAGAATTTTGAGTTCTCTGGGAGAATAATAGGGAAGCGTTCATTACGACTGAGGCTAGCTTGGGATAGACGGCCATCGACTCGCATGACTCCAAATTGATCCAGCATCGTGTTTAAGGTGAGCAAGGAGCTCTTGTTACTGATGAGTGTTGATGCTTGTAGTGACTGCATCTCACGTGGGTAATGAATGTTTTGCGTTTGAGCAATAATACGCATTTTCACTTGCTTTACTTCGCTCTGAGTCAATGTCAGGGACGTAGGAATTGCCCGTTTCCTCGAATTGTTAATAAATCTGTACACGTGTGCCATAACGCGAAGTGCTCTAGGGAGGGAAGAGAAGCGTTCGAGAGGGTCAACATATTCGACGGTATGAAATGATTTAACGCGGCGCTGTTCAGTTGGAGAGGGATGAGTTGACAATGTTTTCGGCCACAATGAAGGGAGTTTTTGTAGCCATTCTGGGCCTTTCCACCTTAAATCGCACATCGAGAGTTCTTGTGGATTAAAACCACGGGTACCGAGGTCGGCGGGGTTATCGCCACTCGAAACATGTCTCCAGGTAGCGTTGCTCACATTATCGAGAATGAGAGAGATCCTGTTGGCGACGTAAGTTTTCCAGGTGTTTCTCTAGCCAAGCTAACACAATAGAGAAGTCTGGCCAGAGAAAGAGTTCGCCTGACTGTAATTGTAGCTCCAACCGAAGTTGATTGACCAGCTTTGAGAGTAATACGGCTCCGTAGAGTTCGGGTCGTGGGAGGCTGACAGTTTGCAGGGGTGCTACTTTACTCTTCGCTACGAGTAGGTGGGACGAGAAGGAGGTTTCATCTTGTTGAACGCGGAGATATACACAGGCACAGTATGCTTTTTCCGAAGCGTCTGCAGTTGCAGGTGCTGGTTTGGGAGAATCGAACCCATCGGGGTATGGTAATTTGATTGAGGGGGGGGGGGAGATTGTCGCGCACCGTTATCCGTTTGTTAAGTGCGCCGGGTTTGCCGTCTTCGTCCCAATCGTTCCTTCCATCCACAACTGTTGAAGGAGCATTTTTGCAGTGATCATTATTGGCGTTAGCCATCCTGCTGGGTCAAAAAGTTTGGCGATAGCTGACAATATTTGCCGTTTTGTTTTCGAGTCGACAGCGGGTACAGAATCATACGTGTAGGGTTTTCTTAGAGCTAGAGTCTTGAAACTTTAGAAAATCGATATCAAGCACTTCGGAATCAGGGACTAGTTCCAAAATTTTCTAGTGGTTAGCGGTTATTTTATCGGAGGAGAAAACCGGCCGACTGTAGAGCGTCTTTTACTTGAGTCATTGAACTGATAGTGGACTGTATATTGTGGCCACCCGACAGCATATCATCCACATATGTTTCATGCAGAAGAATATCGGTGGCTAGATGGAATTGCTCTTTACAATCTTGCGCCAACTGATGGAGAGTGCGTATAGCGAGATAGGGCGGGCAATTGACACCTAACGTAATCTTTTTAAACGAAAGTCTTCTATGGGCATGTTTGAGGATCTACGGAAAACTATTCTCTGGAGGTCTTGATCATCCTTGTGTACGAGAATTTGGCGATACATTTTCTCTATATCTCCATTAAACACAAACTGATAAAGTCGCCATTTTAAAATTATAAGCATTAAATCGTTTTGAAGGGTGAGGCCAGTGTATAGCACAGGGTCGCTGGTTCAAATCCGGCTCGAAGGACCATGAATAAGTTTGTATATGGGGGTTATGGGAAAGCGCCGATGCGCAAGGGAGAGAACTTTCCACCAGAAAAAACAACACTGCACTTTAAATATACTGGCACTACATGTGCTTGAATACAAATTTTATTATATGGTTAAATCACTTTACACGAAATTTCGTTTTTATGTAGATGATTGCGATGCGGACGCGGCGGTAAAGACAACTAACAACTTATATGAAGGGAAGAACAACTAGAGCGGCTTTTGACCGCTTACAATTTTGAAAGGACCGTTACGTGACTCTCTTATACATTTTTTATAAAGGAAAAGGATGAAAGGGTAGGGTTGCCGTCCACACGCAATTTATACCTAAATACAGGGGATTAATTTAATCGAGACTCATGTCTTCAACAAGCTGGTAATTTTATAGCTTATAACTAACTAGTAAATTCTAGAATAGAAAAGCCTAGAAATATGCAACGAGGAAACGAGACAATATAAAAGCAACAGCAGTAGAGGCACGACAATCAAGCTATTAGTTGTGAAATATAAGTGTTATTTCCAAGTAGCCTAATAAAGGCCATTTTTGCATTATTCAATATTGGAGTTATTTATTCAACAGTTTAGTGATTCGAACATTAGTAGAAGGTTGCAAATAAGAGGAATTTCCGTAAATTCGTTACAGTATTTATTTTTATTTTCAATTCTTTTCTTTTCTTGGACCTTGTGGCAGCGCACTTCCCTCAAGTGGCCCTATGAAACCAGGCTAGTACTACGTTAAGGTAGAGATCTAAACCTGCTCAGCTTCATAAGCGATATCATCAACTGAGTGCAATACTTAAATTTATAGGAAGCAAATATATGCCTATACTACAATAATTATTAAGAGAGGTGAAGTCTTTATTGTAATAGAGAAATGTGAATCCAACCTATCAAATATGGGGACAATTTTCATCGCCTTGAACATGTTGAATTTGTCAATTAAAAAAATGTGAAGGAGATTGAATGTAGGAATGTCAGTAGCGAGTGTTATAAATTTCTGCTTCAGAGCTAGACCTGAAGTACCAAATAAGAACTAGTTCGAAAGCATCTAGATTTTCACTACAGAAAGGGAATTCCAGCGGCTAGGACAAGGGTTTTCAAAGTCGCGACCCAAATAAAATTTGCAATAAATCTGGCGATCCACCATGACTGACGATTAGAGATAAGGTACAAGTCCCTAAAACTGTAATTACTTCGATCCCTATTATAAGGAGGTAGTAATTCAATCCTAACTAGGTAATTCAATATTATGGCTACTTGTAACGGCCATAAGATATTAAATAAATTGAAGGCGATGAAATGTGATTAAAAATTTAATGAATAATTAAGATTTATACCTACATGCTGGCTTGTGGAGTGACTGGCAATCATTATAGTGAAGTTCTCTTTAAAGCATTAAAAATAGGATGAGTTGAAATTTTTTATAACAATTTTCGGTCACTGAGAAGAATATGGGTGCTAATTTAATATTAGCATTTTCCTTAAATTTTAATCGTGTTACTTCATAACTCTTTTGTACAACCTAAATATTTAATGTCGGCTCCGAAGAGAATTTACAAAGCAAATAAGTTTTTATTGAGAAGTTTTTCATGGCAGAAATATACCTGTGGTGTTTACTAAAGCAGTGCCGTGGCCACACCGTTTAGTAAAATTTCTTCTAAAGAATTCTGAATTTTTTTAGGTCCTGACAAGTATAGCTCCCTTAATTTACGTTTCAAACCGAACTGACAGAATAGTAAGAGAACGACGCTTGCCAGAAAAAACTTTAAATATGTATTAAAAATTTTTGGCAAAACCAATACGAATACACAAAACAAATTAATAAAAGGGAAAGTTCAAATAGGTAAGTAATGCGTTGAAATATACTATTTAAGTATAACATTTTACCAATTATTTTATTTTACTTCGTTCGTAGAAACGTTTCCCTTGCGTTGATTCAAAAGTGAGTATAACAAGTTCCAAGATGGAAATCATATTGTTACAATATTAGCAACACTAAGGAGTACTGCCATCTCTAAGCCGATTCTAAACAGTGATATCATGCACATCCATAGATCAATCATTATATATCTACATAAACGAATCAATAATTGCGTCTACACATATGTACGTATACGAGCAGCGGAGAAGCAATGCACAAACACATGCATATATCTTATCTGAACTGCTCACAAGAGAGGGCAATAATTTGTGCAAGTATTACTCAAATGAGAAGTTATAAACGTAGTTGGGGCTGGCGATTTTGTAGCTGATAACTAACTAGTAAGTTCTGGAATGGAAAAGCCTAGAAGTATTCAATGAGAAATCAAAAAGTATAAACGGCGCTACAGTAGAGGCGAGAAATCAGTTTCATTTGAGCTATCAATCAGTTTGGTTATTAAGCAAGCTATTCGTTGCAAAGTATAAGTGTTATTGTGAAGTACTTTAATAAAGGCCATTTTTCCATTATTCAATATTGGAGTTATTTATTCAAGAGTTTAGCGATCCGAAAGTTAGCTGAAGATTGCAAATAAGGGGAAGTGCAGTAAATTTGTTACAATTGGTGTCAGAAGAGGAATTGTTGAATAAATTCCAGAGTTAGAGAGCACAACGAGGACATGTGTTCCAAGAAATATGCAAGGAGTTGGGCTTCGAAAAACACGGACAACTGCATTGCATTCTCAGTCCGATGTTATGGTGGAACGTTCAATAGAACATTGGAGGAGCATTTAAGGAAAGTAGTAGACAAGTACCATGAGGACTGGGATACACACATATCATTATTCTTGATGGCCTACCGATCGGCATTACATGAGACAACGGACCAAACTCCCGCAAAGGTAATTTTTGGCAATGACCTTCGACTGCCAGCTGATTTGAAGTATGGGATAGATGCCGATGCGGAGAGGAATGTCAAGAAATCCACTGATGTCTTGGAAGAAGAGCTGAGAGAGATACACGATGTGGTAAGGCAACGAGCAATGATTATGAAAGACAAGATGAAAGCGAGGTACGATAAAGCAATTAATTCGGAAGGGTTTCAGGAAGGAGATTTGGTGGTGCTATACAACCCACAACGAAAAAAAGGTTTGTCCCCGAAATTGCAGTGTAACTGGGAAGGCCCATACAAAGTATTACTCAAATGAGAAGTTATAAACGTTTTGTGGCTGGCGATTTTGTAGATGATAACTAACTAGTAAGTTCTGGAATGGAAAAGCCTAGATGTATGCGACAGTAGAGGCGAGAAATCAGTTTCATTTGAGCTTTCAATCAGTTGTGTTATTAAGCAAGTTCTTCGTTGCAAAGTATAAGTGTTATTGTGAAGTACTTTAATAAAGGTCATTTTTCCATTATTCAATATTGGAGTTATTTATTCAACAGTTTAGCGATACGTACGTTAGCAGAAGATTGCAAATAAGGGGAATTGCAGTAAATTCGTTACAATATGTTCATACATATGTGAATCGTTATTAAAATTGGAATCACCCACTTGAAGAATTGGTCGGTTGCATTGGTTGATATCGTCGGTAGTACGGAAAAACGCGCCTTTGTAAATTTTTAGTCGAAAATTTTATGATTATAAAATTGGTTTGCGGCAGTAAAAACATTAAAAAAATGTTTTTAGTTTAAGTAAATGATACATGTTCTCGATACATTTTCCAGACCATTCGTTTAAATGTGCGGGCTTTCTGTTGTTCACACGTTGGTCAGCTTATGGACAAAAGTTAAGGCTATATGTTCAAGCTTACATTACTTAATTTTTAACAAATTTACATAAGTGGAAACATAATAAATTGCTAGGTTTGAATAATTGTGTTTTGGTATTTTACAAAGGAAAAATGATAATGCGTGAACGTATCTTTCAATACACGGTTTGTTTACATTTAAAAAATGGTAGGTTTTGATTAAACATTTTTTGTTTCAATTCAAGAAATGACATTATTTTGAATTTTCAATCATGAAGTCTTAAATTAAAATCGGACTAAAGCGTCAAATTTTTGTTCGCACTTGAAAGGTTTGAACTTTACAACCGAATTAGTTTGGTCATATATGTAAACCAAAAAAGTTTTAAATTTCTACTCCAACTTTTACCCGTTTGGGCCATGTTATGCGAATGAAAGATGATGTTCCGGCATAAAAAAGTATTTTTATCGTAACCCGCCTACGAAAGCAGAGGAAGAGTACGACCCCACTTCGTTCCCACTTAATTTTCTACCCCTTAATTTTGCGAAGTGATTTTACTACAAACTGAAATGATTATTTAAGCAAAAAAGCAATGAACTACATACATTAATATGTACATACATATCTAATTTTACTATTTACATGCATAATGAATCCATTTATTGAAACAAAAAAATGTTTACCAGCTTTTTAGTTGCGACCCACTAGAAAGGATCGCGAGGCGCCGCCCACCAGAGGGTGGCGACCCATAATTCGAAAGCATGTAAAATAGATTGAGGGTGAATAAGTATTTGTTCCGAATGTACTGGAATTTTACCAATTAAGAACAACAAGTAATGTATAGAGTAATATATAAAGTCGTATTGGCTGGATGATCCAACATAAGAACTAAAAGTTTTTACTAGGATTAAATTCTGACTATGTGACATTTAAAAGAGTGAAATGTGTTACTTTTGGAGTCCGAACTATTAGTAAAATAATAAATCATATATCTTTTTGGGCGGCTTGATTCAAAAGTTACATTTTCGGTTGGAATTTTGCAAGCGCATCATGGGCGGATCCAGAGAGTTATTTTCGGGGAGGGAGCTTCATGAATAAAAATCCGATTTTTCGGTATCCATTATCGACTTTATCGGTGGCGCCTAGCAATTTTTTTGATATCGTACTTAAGTCATCCGAAAAAATCGATGGTCTCAACGGAAAAAAGGTTCTTGTTTGCATTCCTCACTCATTAATCGGTCTATCTGCGGCATATTTGTCCTACGGGACATCATCACACGTTTTTTTTACAATAACTCTCATTTAAAGAATTGTGTTGTAATGAAACTCAGCACACTACTTGTTATTATTATTTCAAAATGAAATGTAATTCTGCGATAATTCAATACCTAAGGGGATATTTCCGTCATTTATAAAGCTACAATGCTAAATTTTTATATATCAACTTCGTGGCAAGGCCTACTAATGCCGGCCGAATCTTATGTATGATGATCTTAGCATCGACTACAAAAACAGCTGAAAATGTTGTGATATTATTTATAACCATCAACCATTTTCAAAAATAGAATTGCCTAGACAAGGATGACAAAATCGGATAACACCTTCAAATTCTATATCTGTTGTATCTATCTACACTCAGAGAAAAAACGCATTGTAAAATTAAGTATGCGATCATACTTAATCCTACAATGCTCAATTTTAACTAAAACAATGTTGTTTTAATTATGAAGAACCTTGAATTAAAATTGGCAAGTTTGATTTAAACATGCATTTTTAATTCAAGGTTGTAGCCCTCTTAAATTAAGGTTGAGCTATTTTGATTTACAAGTGCGCAATCTTGGATCAAGTAGAACGTGCTTGCTTAAAAATTGCCATGCTGAAGCTTGCTATGTTTTGGATAACGGGACATTCCATTTGGCTGGCTGTACTACATATGCTGTCGCCGCCAATTCTGCTAGCGCCTCTAGTACTTTAGTCTCGGCTACTGCTTCATCTGCTGTTGCTGCTGAGCCAAAATCAACTAACCCGCACAGTGATACAGCTGAAAATATTGATCGCTCTCCTGCACTGTGGACCAAAGTACAACGGAAAAAGCGTAAAAATTTAAGCAACTCTAGTGATGAGGCCAAAAATAAAACCAATAATAGCAATGACTGTACCTTATTGCAAGCCACTCAGGCAAGTAGTACCCTTCAACTGCCTGATACTGATCGTTCTTCGGTCAATCCTACCTCTAATCCAACACAACAACTATCAACTCCACAAATTGGCAGACGTAACAGCCGCAATGACAATAGCCCAGTTCTGAGCTCGAGGTGGTTGCTTCGAGGAAATGGGTACATCTTTCATCATTCAAGTCGTCAGTCTCCTATGTTGCCAGAAATGCTAAAATTGAATATAGCCATTTTTTTGAACGAAATAAGCACTATTCACTTATCAAATAGTAGAACCTTAAGTTTGTAGTCTATCAAATATTTATTAAATTAATTAATTATAAATTTTTTCTTTCCTTATCGACTACAAAATTATTTAGTTAAATAAAAACCATGGTGCGTTTATGGATATACCTTAAAACAAAAAACTTTATTAATTTATTCAACATAAACATATGCATTTCGGACAGACCTGCTGTCCATCATCAACGACGCGCTACTAAAAAGGAATTTCTATAATAAACAAATTCGAACATATGACAATGTAAAATTGATTAACTAAATTAACGAGAAGAGAGGCGAATTTATTGTTGCATTCATCGCATTCTTAATTTTGCTGATATACAGAAATTCATATGCATCTAATTTTTTGTTGTTGTATATCCCGCTGCGTTCATAGATGGGCACAATGCCTTTTGTGGAACCAAGAACATTTGGGGGGCTGGACGGCTATTTATTTATTTATTATTTATTTATTTATTATTACGGTCTTTAAGACCTAGTTTAGGTTAAAATAAGAAATTAAACATAACTACTCATGTCACATTTAGTGACGTACAATATAAAAACAATTTTTCTTTGAACTTACTAATATTTTCACAGTCTTTCAAATCAGAAGGTAACTCATTATACATTTTATACCCTAAATATTCAAGAGACCTTTTGGCGAACTCAGTTCTTATTCTAGGCAGTCTTATATTATTGCAATTTCTTGTTCCATAATTGTGGATTTCATGATTATAATGTATTTTACTACTCAGGTAATTCGGTAACATTCCTAACCTAAGTTGGTGTATAAATTTCAATGTGAAATAACTAACTGACTGTTTAATACTAAGCCAGTTTAATCTATTGAGCATTACAATTTTTGGCGTTCTTGGAGGACATTTTAAAATAAATCGCATTGCCTTGTTTTGCTGTATTTGAAGTTTCTTAATATATATATCATTACTTAATAGCAGAATAGTAGGACAATAAATAAAGTGTGGTTCAATAATTGAACGATATACCAATATTTTATGACTTTGACTGATATGTTTACATGTTCTATACATGAAGCCTATTTTCTGTGCAATTTTCCTTTCCAGATAAGTTACATGCTCTCCAAAATTTAGATTATCATCAATCAAAACTCCTAAATACTTAATTTTGTCTACTCTTTGGATTTCCATGTTTTTTACCTTCAGCGTAATATTATTTAAACTATTGTTACTTATGATATTGGTGTTTTTACAAAATATCATGAACTTAGTTTTTTCGACATTTAATTTCAGTTTTCTAAGGCATAACCATTTGTATAGCGAGTCCAGGTCTTCTTGTACTTTCAGCATGGCACATTCTGCATATTTTTCACTTATGATAAGCAATGCATCATCCGCAAATAGACGTATTTTACAATATTTTAAGCATCTTTTGATATCATTGATATACAATGTAAACAATATTGGCGCCAAGACCGAGCCTTGTGGTAAACCAATGTTAACATCCACCACTGATGAAACCTCCTTTCCAATTATCGTTCTCTGTTTTCTGTCACCCAAATAACTCCGGAACCATTCCAAAGCCTTTCCTCTTATACCAATTTTAAACATAACGTCCAATAGCTCAGATCTATCGACAGTTTCAAAAGCCCGTTTTAAATCCAAGAAGACAGACACCGTAAATTTTTTGTCCGCCATGTCTTCTTTCCAATCTGCAATTACCATATTCAACGCTGTTTCACAAGAATGGCTCTTCCTGAATCCCGATTGTTCTGGGATAATCACATTGTGCTTCTCTAAGTATGCCACAAGTTGATCCTTCACCACTGTCTCCATAATTTTTTCATCTGTAGGTAACGTGTTAATTGGACGTAGTTCCTCAGGTTTCATTGTATTTTTTACTTTTTCAACAGGTATTATTGTTGAAATTTTCCAGTAACTAGGTACAATACCGCTGTTTAAGGATTCGTTAATTATGTCTTTGTAGAAATTAGCAGTATATGTCATGGCACCTTTAACGACACCCTCCGATAAAAGCTTGTCGCCGCCGTATTTGTTTTTAAGCGATTTTGTGATAATAATAATATCGTCCACTACAATGTCAGTAAATTTAAATGTTTCAAATGGATTACTATGATTTGCGCTTATTTCATCCCCATTTACAATTTCTTCGATGCTATCATTAATTTCAACAATACTTTGTATAAAAAAGTTATTTAGGGCATTAGCTATATCATATTCATTTTCCAGGCATTCACCGTTAATTACAATTTTAGTGATATGTTTTTTAACATCATTAAGCTCGACGAGGTCTTTTAGACACTTCCACATACGTTTCATATCGCCATTGTTATGATTTACTCTATCTTCCATGTATTTCTTTTTTTTATAAATTATGGTTCTTTTATATATTTTCTTAATGACGTTATATTCGTCCCAAAATCCAGTATTTCGAGCAGTTTTATAAGATTCTATTTTTCTTTTATGCAGGTTTGTTAATTCTCGGTCGTACCACTTATTTCTTATCTGTATTTGGGTCCTCTTTATATAAGTCAGTGCTTGCATAGCCACAGTTACAACTTCGTTTAGGGCTTTAGTTTTAGTTTCTACTCCGGAAATTGACATAAAGCTGAAATCGCATGTTCGTAGCAAAGTTAAAAGATTTTCAGCACTATAGTACTCCCAACATGTAACAGTAGCATACCTTCTCATTTTACAAAGCTTTGTTGTTGGCACTTCGAAGTGGATTGTCTCATGGTCAGAAATGCGATGTTCACCTATATTTACTGCTTTAACTTTATCATTGTTACTGAATAGCAAATCAATTCTTGTAGACGAGTACTCTGTTATCCTTGTGTCGAAGTTTATCCTTTGTATCATTGCCATTTGTGCAAATAAACTTGTTAGCTGGTTTGAGTATGTTGACGATACATTTACATTGATATTAAAATCACCAATTATTAAATTATTATCCGCCTCCTTGAGATGTTCAGTGATGATTTCATTTAGATAAGTAATAAAGGTGGAGTCACTGCTACTTGGTGAGTGATATAGTACACCGATTTTCCATTTTAACGCGCATTTGTTTATTTTTACAATAATGCACCACACATTCATGTTGATAGCTTTATTACAAACTATGCTAAATTGTATATTTTCATTCACATACATGACAACACCGCCAGTGTGCCTACTTTGAGAGTCGCAACGAATGCATTTGTATGTCGGAATACTAAGTTCAGAATCCAAGATATGTTCTGTTGTACACGTTTCCGTACATAACACAATACTTGGTCTTCTTATTTCAATAAGACGTTCCAGCTCGATTTTATTCGCTATGATACTACTAATATTAAGATAAATGCATTCCAAGTTGTATATATTGCTATCTCGATTTAAATAATATTTTGACTTTTGCGCTGCTGTAAGGATTTTCTTTGGTTGCTAATAAACAACTTTCCTTTTCCTTGCATCTAGCTTTTGTTGGTATACGGGACAAGTTCTATCCAGAGTATCATGGTTTTCGTCAAGTCCTAGATTCAGCTCCTTGTTTGCTCGTATGCAGTTAATGCACTTGTTTACTGCATCCTTTATGCATTGTGTATGTTTATGCTCACCCAAGCATTTTGTGCATACTTCCTTTTCCTTGCAGTCAGCCGCTTTGTGATTGAAGCCTTTGCATTTAAAACAACACAATACCTGCACTGCATCATATACTCGGCAACGTTCCCAACCTACATTAAGCCTCTCTCCAGCTAGTACATTTGTGAACGCTTCAACATTCATTTCTATCACAGCATTATAATAGTTTTTCGCGTTCTTTTTCACTTCATATTGCTTAACAATTTTGATGTCCGTTTCACTTAAACAAATGTTTTGTCGTTTAATTCTTTGCACCAGTTCCTCGTCGCTATATTTAAAATTTATACCAGTCACCATGACTGCTGGTTTCACTTTTTTGGGAATCTTAACCTCATAGTTATTTCCCAGATTGTTCTCAATGGCATTTTTTATTTTGTCACGCTCATGGTCATTTTCGCTTTCAACAATAACAACTCCGCTTTGCCTTGCTACTATATTAGTTATTTGCAGCCCTTTAGGATCAACTTTCGAGTTTAGGTCAGTTTTGGTTATTTCTATATTTTGCTTTTTATTCGGCTTGACAATTAGGGGATGATTCTTTCTAATGTCTGGTAACACTTCTTTTTTTTTCCATCATTTTTTGTTATCGCTGCGTATGACACTTTGGCTTCAACACTATTAACATTTTTCTTTATTTCATTGCACATTTTTTTATTCTCTTTACTTATTTCTTCAATCATTTTCTTATTGTCATCCTTGTTTGTTTTCAACTCATCACATACCTGCTCGCTGCTTCGCTTGAAGCCTTCAGCAATTTCCCGTATTTTGTTTACTTCTACAACACTCTTTTCGCATGATTCTTGCGCTTTTTGCATTGCCTTAATTCTGTCGCTAAATGCAACTTCCACTGCTTTTAAAACTTGCTTTATTTCTCTTTCATGTTTCTTGAGAGCATTATCAAATTCATTCCTGTACTCAGATAGTTGTTTGCCATTTTTGCTCACTACCATCTGCATGTCTTTTAGAATGTCATCTACGTTATGCACATACTGCACACAATCATTACACATAAATCTAAGCATTTCACATTCGTCTAATTTATTAACACTGTATTGGTCTATGCCAGAGCATTTTGGTGCTAAATGATAATATCTCCCACATAACCCTTCGCAACGAATTTTTGACACTTCTCCACGTATTGTACTTTTGCACTTGTCGCATTTACTCTCCATTTTTTATACAGAATGAATATATGTATATATATGTATCAAACTTTGTAAGTGTATGCGTTTTGCTTTCTTTATTTAGAGTCACTTTCTCGCAAATATATTAAATTTAAAAAATCAAACTTTATTTGGTATAATATTCTTGAAACCAACTTCTGCTTCCGCTTTTTGAGTCTCTGTCTCACACATTATTTATTCTTAAAAAGTATTTGAATATAGTTTTACCATTTTAAAATGTAAAATTCAAGGAGCAGAAATAAACACAACCGTACCGTTTTACCGTACCGTACGCCTCGTCTACCTCATCCATGGGGATATGCGGGTTACACCTGCATTACACGGAGGAGGAGCTGATGACGGGGGATGTGGCTAACTCTACGCACAAGGAGGGAGAGAAAGTGTGCGATGTTGGTGCGGGTCCGTCAGATAAACCTTCACTACTGCTGCTCCGACTGACATCTAAAGGGGCAGTGGATGTTAGGACAAAACATTTGCGGCCTCAAGTCCACCGGCTACACACTGGTAAGTTGTGGCACCTCGGGATAGCCAAGATCGTGTATACATGTTAGTACCAAGCTTAATGTTTTGTTTCTTCCTCAATTTAGTAATGAAGACACAACAACGATCAGCCTGAGCCTGAGTATGGGTCAAATCAGGCTATCATCAATTTGTCTAGCCCATGACAAGAGGGTGCCGACATCGACCGTCAGGAAGCTGGTGGAAGCTACATCAGGTGCACTGATACTGTGAGGAGATGTAAACGCGCACCACTGGGGGAGTAATGACGAAAACGAAAGGGGTGAGTTACTATTTGATTTCATCCTAAACTCTAGACTAACCATAAGCAATAGGGGAATTGAACGAACCATTATTACAAAAATAAGAAGGGAAGTTCTCGATGTCACCTTAGGCTCAGAAGATGCGGACGAGTTGGTTTGAGACTGGAGGGTCCTTAAAGACCACTCATTCTCTGACCATGGTTACATCCAATTCGACTAAGACTTGGTGAAAATGCAGAGCGCTGCCACCAGAAATATTAAAAATACAAACTGGCAGGAATACAATAAGGAACTAGTTAAGATATTGCCACTTGAGAGCGTACCCGAAAAGGAAGCACACCAGAACTGGAAAGACTGGTAAATAACTTCACGGGGGCATGCCGCAAGGCACTAGACAAAGTATGTCCCAAGAGAAAAGCCACCATGGTGGAATTCACAAATCGAAAACCTTCACAGGTTAAGTAGGACCACTTTCAATGCAGCTAAAGCCTCTGGCGATGAGCAGCATTGGGAAGTATACAAGGAACATCTTAGAAACTATAAGTTTGAGCTAAGGAAAGCCAAAAGATCTTCCTGGCGAGATTTCTGCAACAGCATGGAAACAGTGTCTGAAGGTGGTAGACTCAGGAAAGTACTTTCCAGATCGGCTAATACGGCCCCAGGATGCTTGCAAAGGCCTGATGGTTCGTGGACCGAAACTGGGGAGGAAACCCTGGATCTACTGCTGGATACGCACTTTCCAGGTGCAGCTATGAACGAACAAGGGGATACACAAAGCTCGACACAAGCAACAGTGCAACCTATACTGCACAACCTAATTACAAGAGATAAGATATGTTGTGTCATCCAATATTTTGTACCATTCAAATCTCCAATGCCGGATGGAGTTACACCTATAAAACTGCAACAATCACTGGAATGCAGTACTAGCTGGCTATATGCTATAATAGGAGGTGTCGTGGAACTAAACCACATCCCACGTATATGGAAAATATCTAAAGTGGTATTTATTCCCAAAGCAGGCAAAGCATGCCATGCGAAGCCTAAGTCTATCTTCGTTTCAACTAAAGGTGATGGAGAGGCTGATGCAAACATATATCAAGGATGAAGTGAATGATCAACTCTCTGAAGCACAACACGTCTATATGAAGGGTAAATCAACGGAAACGGCATTGCACGAAATTACATCGTGCATAGAGAGATCGTTCTCCTTCAAGTAATATTGCCTGGTAGTCGTCCTAGACATAAAAGGAGCGTTCAATAACATTAAACCCGACTCAATCATTAAGGTACTGACTGATCTGGGCATCGAATCTCAGCTGGTGGGTCTTGTGCACCAATTGCTGCTATGCAGGGTAGTACAGGCAGAACTTGCAGGGGTATCGGTGAGCAGGTTCGTCAGTAGGGGAACTCCCCAAGGTGCAGTCCTGCCCCCTTTTCTGTGGGTCTTGATGGTGAATCAGCTGCTTAGGGACATGGAGGAGGGGAGGGGCTGTAAAGCTATAGCATATGCTGACGACCTTGCCTTGGTGATAAGTGGGAAGTTTCCACAAACTCTCTTCGATATGATGCAGGTGGAATTAAGAAGGGTCGAAGCATGGGCCATTGATAATGGTCTGGGCGTGACCCCAAATAAAACGGAGCTGGTGCTCTTTACGAGGAGGTATAAGATACCACGTCTCTCAACTCCAGTGCTGGCAAACACAGTGCTTAAGTTAAGTGAGTCCGCCAACTATCTAGGGCTCACGCTTGATAAGAAATTGAACTGGACACAAAACACCGCGGAAAGTGTCCGTAAGGCCACGGTTGCCCTCTACACATGTAAAGGGGCAATTGGACAGAAATTGGGTATGTCCCCTATGATAGTACATTGGATAGATTCTGCATACCAGAATGGACAGATTTCTGCAAACCACATACCAACTTTAACAAGGGATACAAGGTATTAATCCCTGTTGTTGTTGTTGTTGTTGTAGCAATAAGGTTGCTCCCCGAAGGCTTTGGGGAGTGTTATCGACGTGATGGTCCTTTGCCGGATACAGATTCGGTACGCTGTTAGTGTCGATATGAAGGAGAAGTGTTGGGATGAAATATCCCTTCGATTCAATGCCGAGTTTGGTACGGGACGATCCAAGAAAGTGTTGAAGGATAAATATAGTAATTTAAAGAAAGCGTTAAAAAAAACAAAATCAGAAGTGCGGAAATCTTTATATACTACTGGTGGAGGCCCAGCATCAAGCCATACATATCCTCCATCAGATGAGCATTTAATGCGTATAGTGCACGATACGCAAACAAGCGGTAGGGGATCGCATTACGATGGCGACCACACTATGGAAGATGGTAAGCATACTACATATTCTTTAGGATGGGCTGGTAATTATTTCTGTTTATTTTCAAACAGTTCATGCAAATAGTGGTGAAGATTTTAAATACGAAGTAGTGACTGAGGAAGGGATAGTGGAAGTGTTAGATGACTGCGAAGATAAGGAAGGTATTTCTAATATTAATTTCAAATTTGACGACGATGTGACTTTTAACTATGTAATTTTTCTAGATGTTAATGTAAACTGGAACAAATATACTCCTAGTATGCTTAAAAGCGCTAAAAGCGCCAAGATGGCACCAAATTTAAAACAAAGCTCCAAGTCCAGCTGGGACGATTTGGCTGAAACCAAGAAAATATGCGCTGAAAAGGACTTGGAAATGCGTATTAAAGAACATGATATGAATGTTAGGCGGGAGGAAGAGGGACGTGCTCAACGGCTATTAGAGCATGAACGGCGAATGAGGCACGCAGAAGAAGAGCATCAAATCAGGATGTAGATTTTAAAAACTGATTTTCAAGAAAAACAACTACGTCTACAAAGCCCAAAAAACGATTTGGAGCAGTTCTAGAGATTTTGGGAGTAGGAGGGCGGGTATGAGCTGGCGCAAGAGTAGGAGTGTAAGTTGGGAGTGGAGTTGGGAGTGTGGGGTGGAGTGGAGTGGGAATTGGGGAGTGTGGAGTGGGGAGTCTGGTGGATTGTGGGGAGTGGTAGTGGAGTGGGGAGTGGGAAGTGTGGAGTGTAGTGGGTAGAGGGGATTGTGGAGTGGTAGTGGGAAGTGGGGAGTAGTAGTGGAGTGTGGAGTGGATTGGGGAGTGGAGTGGGAAGTGGGGAGTGGTAGTGGAGTGTATTGGTGAATGGAGTGGAGTGGAATGGGAATGAAGAGTGGAGTGGTAGTGGAGTGTATTGGGGAATGGAGTGGAGTGGGGAGTGGGAGTGGAGTGAGAAGTGGGAGTGTGTGTGCGAATGCGAAAAATGTATATAAGACGCAAATATACAACCTTGAAAATAATTTTAAATTTGTTTTATTTAACTGAATATGTTATTTTAGAGTTTAGCTCATCAGATGACTGCTCATCTGCGTAGGAATGTATCCTTCCGGCTATTCAAATAGTTGGCGGTGCACTTCTTAAGGGGCGGGGAAGCGTTGACTCTTCTATGTGCTGGAGTAGGGTGCTGTGATCTACTGTGTCAACAGTTTTGACAGGTCAAGCGCTACGATTACTGTCCTATGATGCGATTCTTACGTTACCGCTAATGGTTCTATGCAATTTACGGAATCATGATGGCTGGCCAGCAAAAGGGGTTGTTGTTGTTGTAGCGGTACTTCGCCCCGTTCAAGCGAGACCACTACCACTCATAGGTTGTCATGGAAATCATCTAATGGGAGTCGAAGGGAAACAGCTGCTTCGAAAGGGTTGGACCATACAGTGTGCCGTTAGATCTGTTGGCTCTACATCACAGTTAAAAAGAAGGTTTGTGTCATTTGGAGTCTCATCGCAGGCTGATTGATTCTGGATAAGTATGAATTTGCTCTACTACAGTATGTATGTACATGTTATTATTTACAATAAGTTCGAAAAATACTGATCAATTAAAGTAAGTATCATATGATTATTTCGGCTAATGCTTGGTAAATGATTGTAAGCTGGAAATTCTAGGCTGCTTCTTATTATGTCTTCAACGCCTGGCGACAAAGGTGGAGGCTCCCAATCTCTATTCAAACAGCAAATATTGTGCAAAACTGCAGTGGCGACAATAATACTCTCAAAGTTTGCTATATTTATTCGCAACCCTAGTGATAGTACTGGAAATCTACGTTTCCATACGCCAAACGAACGCTAAGCGCAGTTTCTTGTTCTAACTAAGGACTCGTTATAAAGATTTTCTTCTTGACTATTGCATTGTGACAAAGGTGTTAATACCCAATTTGTATTTTGATAACCACTGCCAGCTACAACGATTCCATTTTGGAACTCCCCATTTTCAAGACGTGCGCATATACGAGAATTTCGAAAAATGGCTGCATCATGTGCGGATCCTGGCCACCGCGCTACAATATCCAATATCTTGAGAGTGCTATCACAAAGGGTTTGAACATTGAAAGAAAACCACCCTTTTCGATTCCGATAAAGTTCAGCCTCATCTCCTCCTGTAATAATACATTTCCAATAACTAATGAAGGAAACATTTTTCGAGTTAGTTTACCAGGTGAACTAATTTTTATATGAGTACAGTCCATAGCAGATATAACCCGGGGAAATTTAGCTATCATATAAAACTGCTTTTGAATACCTACTTCGAAGTTCTTCATCAGAGGGAAAACAGATGATTTCTTTGGCAAGTAGCGCTAAGTTGTGGGAAACAACTGTAACTACGCGCGAAGTTGTTGTTGTAGATACTCCACATAGATCACCTACTGTTTGCAGAAAACTTCCAGTTGCATAAAAGCGAAGAGTAACTAGCAGCATTGATTCAGCGGTTAAGGCACTATTCCTACGATTTAGAAAAATTACAGTGATTTGTACAATGCTACCAAAGTAGCTGCTTACCATTTCGTTTTGTGTTCCAGTTTATCCTTAATTTTAGCTAATACAGCCCAAGCTACTTCTTTAGTCAATCTAAACCGATCACGAAAATCCTTCTCATCATAGTTTGAGAACACAGTTCTTTCGCGAATAGTTTTGCTCCTACGGACAATTATTCTTCCAGCAACACTATCATCTTATGCATCGTTCATATCCTGCAATTCCTGATAGTCAAAACGGTCCATTTTATTCCGGGCAACGAAAAATTAAATTTGCATTTAAAATTTCTATTTCAAAGTCAACGTCAAATTAATAAATAAATAAATATGTATTTCAAAGCCAATCAGCTGTTTTCTAACTAGAGTTTAACCCGCCAACATTGTGCAGTAGACTTTTAGTTAACTCGCTACAGTGAAATTGAGAATCAATAGTTAACTGTGGAATGTAAGTTAACTTGCCACTGTGAAAATAGCCCTTAGTATTGCTTAGATTTATCAAGCTTATATAAATGTATGTTTCAAATCTTCTTATGAAATGTTTATAAAAATAAAGTGTATACTTATTTAATAAAATTAATTTCAATTTTTGTATTCAAGTCTATTAGGGAGAACTATTTTCCTACCACTTCTTGATCTCAATGCGTTATTTACATTTTCTGTTTCAGTATTATTCTCACTATTGTTTTCGATAATTTTCTCTTTACCTTTCTCTTCTGTTTCATACATCATTTCATTAGAGTGTTCTTTCTTTTCATCTCCTGCGTTTTCATTTACTTCTCTTGGGATCAAGATATGTTGCCTATTTCTTCTATAAGTAGAGCCATGCCCATCCTCTATAATATAGGATCTGGGTTCCTTACAATTTTCAATAACTGTTGCTGGAAGCCACACAGAGTTAGGGGTTTTCTTTAAATATATATCTTTACTTACTTCAATTGGTTGGAGACGTTTTGAATTTCTATTGTATAGTTCTGCTGATTTTTTATTGTTCTTTATTATAGAGTTTTGGTAGTTATCAGCATTAGAAATTTTTGATTCTAGATTTTTTTAAACCGGCGGCACTTTTGTCCTTAACTTCCTAGACATTAATAGTTCAGCTGGACTATTTACATAATTTTTTGGAGCTGCACTGTAATCAAGCAAAGTTGTGTAGTAATCAACACCTAATTCTTGACATTTTTTGAAAATATTTTTTATTGTTTTTATTGATCTTTCCGCAAGACCGTTGGATCTAGGCATATAGGGACTTGAGGTATGATGTTCAATGCACCACTCGTTGCAAAATTTTGCAAAGTCGTTCGAACTGAATGGGAGACCATTATCGGAAATCATAATGGCCGGAATTCCATGTCTTGCGAATATACTTTTTAGCTTTGTAACTAATAGCGTATTAGTGCATCCCGAACTGAGCCACTCTATTTCAATGTATTTGGAGTAATAATCGACTACCAAAAGAAAGTACTTTTATTAAATCCAAATAAATCAATTCCTACTTTATACCACGGGATTGAAAAGACTTCATGACTAAGCAAATTTTCTTTTGGGTTTGCGTTTCTGTATTTGATACAAGTTTCACAACTTGAAACGACATTGTATATATCATTACTGTAGAATACTGTATCTTTTGCTAGATGTTAACAACTTTGAATGCCAGTGTGACCTTCATGTAAACGTTTTAATATTTTAGACCTAAGCGTTTTTGGAATTAAAATTCTCCATAAGCCCATCTATTAAATTGATTTCATCTTTCATATTGAAATATGGCGCAACGATCTGATCACATGACTTTTTATTTTCAGGCCATCCCTCATTTATATAGTTAATAAGATTCTGAAACACTGTATCTTTCATTGTTTCTGTTCGAATTTCATTCAACTCACTTTTTGGAAGGGCGATTTGAGATATAACAGAATGACAGTGTAAGTATGCGTCTTTCTCAATGTCGGCTAAAGGCTTATCTTTCAGAGGTGCTCTCGATAGGGCATCTGCAATGTGCATTTCTTTGCCAGGTTTATAGTAAACTGTAAAGTTATACGCTAGTAACCTCAACATAAACCTTTGAAGACGAGGGGGGCTTTGTGCAGTGGCTTATTAAAGAGTGATATCAGTGGTTTATGATCCGTTTCGACTACAACATTATGACCGTATATATATTGATGGAAACGCGTGTATCCAAACGGTATGGCAAATAGCTCTTTTTCAATTTGAGCATAATTTGCCTGACAGTCCGTTAAGGAGGCTGAAGCATAAGCTATTGGATGTTTGCCATGCATAATAACTGCACCCATAGCAAACTTTGATGCATCGGTAGACAAAACTAGTTGTTTGTTCGGATTATAGTACGTTAAAACAGGCGCGTCGGATATTGCTTTTTTCAAATTATTAAACTCCTCGTCATGAATTTTATACCAATGCCACGACGTTTCTTTTTTCAATAGGTCTCTTAAGTGTTTGTTTTTGGCAGATAAATTATCTATAAAGGATCCTAAGTAGCTTACCATTCCCAGAAAGCGTAGGAGCTCTTTAACATTGGTTGGAACTGACAATTCACTGATAGATTTAATTTTAATCTGGACGTACGCTTGTTTCACAAAAAATATGTCCGATGAATTTCACTTCACTTTTTAATATATTTGACTTGGCTTTATTGAAGCGAATACCTACTCTTTTAGTCCTGTCTAGTACTTTTTCCAAAATTGCATTATGCTGTTCTACACTTGGGCCATGGATTAGAACATCATCCATATATATAATAAGACCTTTTATATCACTAAATATACGTTTCATTTCTGCGTAAAAAATCTCTGGTGCGGCGTTTATGCCAAATGGCAAACGTAGAAATCTATATCGACCAAACGGTGTACTAAATGTGCATAGCTTAGATGATTCCTCATTTAAAGTTATCATCCAGAATCCCGAATTACCATCCAACGTACTACAAAATTTCGATTCACTCATTTGCGTCTTACATTCATCTAAGGTTGGAAAAGAAAAACGTGGCCTTATTATAATTTTGTTAAGATTACGAGGATCTAAACAAAGTCTCAAAGTTGCATTGGACCCACCCACTGTGTTGGCTCCTGCACTTCAGCAATAACATTTAACATTTTTATACGCTCTAATTCTCTCTTTAGTGGTTCTGACAAACAAAAAGGTATGCGAAGTGGGGGGTCTACAATAGACTGACTATTTTCTTTTAATTCAAGAGAACACTTATTTTGCAACTGACCTAAACCGTTGAACACATCCGAGGAGTTTTCCAAAATATTTTTGCATTTAATTGACTCATTTGACTCCACTATTTGTACCAAATTCATTTTCACTGCCAAATCTAAACCTATAACACCTCTGCAGATCATACCTTAATTGTAAAAACTCGCGCAATATGTTACCTTGCTATGCTGCAATTTAAGATTGACACAGCCTAGTTCTGGTAGTTTCTCACCACTAAATGTAACAATATTATTTAATGAATTCTTGTTATTCTTAAATATATTCAACATCTTGAGTGTTTTTACCGACATCAGATTTGCCTGCGAGCCCGTGTCAACTTGACAGTTGATTTTGTGGCCATTTACATACATCCACATCTACGTTCCATTCCTTTATTACTCCTTCTGTGTTTGTTTTCTGCAGTAGACCAATGAACAGATCATTGCAGAGTTCATTTTCTTCGTACCCACTTCGTTCTCCTTTGACAGTTTTTACGAATTTTTTCTTTTCTTTTTGTTCTATGTGTTTGTTGTTGTTGCACATTTTCACAAAATGATTCGGCTTCTTGCATAGGTGACACGCCATGTCTTCTGCTGGACATTTGAAACGATGAATTTGACCGCATTTTTTGCACCGGTTAAGTGATGTTTGCTTATTTTGTTGCTGCGACGTTTTAGACAAAATTCTTGACGACAGCATTGCCGAGCTCAAATCGAAGGACATATATATCAAATACATAAACAAATATGTAGATGATATATTCGCAATAATTACGACAAAGGACGCACATAGGTAGATTTTAGACATTTAGGCGGCCATAATGGAGTTTCTGAAAGTTGCCACAATTACAAAAAAGAGCACTCCAACAGCTTAAGAATAGACAGGGGAACAATAATTCTACCCCTACCCATCCATCGTATACCTGGCGTTAGCTGCCAAGTAATCGGAATTTAGCTATTTCTGAAACGTGTGTTATGGTTTTTTTTATCCTATGTGAAATCGCATGTTTTAACGTGAATATTTTAAATTTTAAGACAATTGAATTGAGTAATTGTGGTGGTTCTGATATTTGCTGATTATGATGATTGATTCGGATATTTCAGGTAAATACTAACATTATTAATGGTGTTTATGATTTTTAAAAGTTATATATTGTTTAAAAAAACCCTATTTTATTTAGGATGTTAAAACAAAATTTTTTTTATTTGATTTTTGGTGTTCAAAACCAGTTTTGTTATGTTTCCAAGTCCGTCCAAGTGAAAATTTGTTTTGAACATGGTACTTTGTACAATTATCTTGCCAACTGCATTAAATTTAGCTGCAGATACTTGCAGATAGGGGGTTAGATAGAGGGTTTTATACACCCTTGTTGCTGTACAACATGAAAACTAGCCTCAATGCGCATGAATTTTTTAGTGTTACACAGTGTAATATCTATTCTAATATAACCGATTAGTTACACAAATTATTATAATTTTTCATAAAACCAATTAAAAATTTACCCTAGATAAAGACAGAATTAAGTTATTACACTTCTTGCTGTACAACAAGAAAAATAGCCTCACTGCACAGGTATTTTTTAGTGCTACACAGTGTAATATCTATTTTTTCAATATAACCGATTAATTACACAAATTATTATTATTTTTCATTTATTAAACAGTTTTAAGAAGATATAGGCAATAAAATATTTTTGGCCGCCTAAAACTTGAAAATCTACCTATGTGGAACGTGGAAGAAATATTAAAGGTATTTAATAACCAGCATACTAAAATAAAATTTGCAATAGAAAAAAATAAAACAGTAAGTTGCCCTTCCAAGATATTGAAATCATAAAATCAGACCAAACACTAAGAACTAATTGGTATGCTAAAGCCGTATCGTCATCTAGAATGATAAACTATCACTCAAATCACCCATGGGCGCAAAAAACGAACACGGCCATAAACTTTATAAATAAAGTTTTCAATGTTGGTGAACAGGAGTTCATAACGACAAACATCCAAAAAATTCGAAATATTTTGTACAAGAATAGCTACCATAATAAACTAATAGACGCATGGATAACAACAGCAATAAACAAAGCTAACTGCACGCCAAGCAATACTGAACAGAGAAAAGAACAAGAAAAACTAATATACACAGGTGTGACATACATACCAGGATTAACGGACATCAAAGCAACAGGTAGCATCACACGCAATATCAAAATCAGGTTAGCACATAAACCAAATCAAACTTTAAGTCAGAGCCGGCCACACAAATACTAAAACAATTGCATAAGTGTTTGTAAAAATTGAGTGACAACTCCCCACAGTGTGCTAAAAGAAAATGTGGACTGTGGACTGTGTTCGAAACTAAAAAGGACTCTGTTTATTTGATTTCTAGCTAATCCTAGCAATATTTACTTCATTCATAGGGCGGTCGAGCTAGCCAGATAAAACTTTTTTATAAAAGAAGGTATGGTGTTTCTTCAATGCAAAATTTACTTAAAAAATCGCTTTTTCATAAAGATAGAACTATAAAACAAAGTAAATGTAAAGATAGAAATATATATTTTCAAAACATAAAGTTATTCAATAAAAAAAAAATGTATAAAAATTAATAAAACTAAGTAGAACGTATAAAAAGTTACTTATATTACATTGTCAATATTTATTAATAATTAATTAATTATTATTATTTAAATCGTCAATATTAATATGTATGTTCAAAGGAACTTAATAATACTAACTAAAACGTATTAAAAGTCACTTTAACCTTGCAGCATATTGTTTTTATTATGTGCCCAAAAAGTAGCATGGACTTTTCCTTTTGCATTCACTTTTGATTTTAGTGAGTGACAAGCGAAAGCAAACGATCGTGATCGCACATCGTTAGTGTCTGTGTGAAAACACGAACTCAAATTGCACAATGTGCAACTTTTGGCCGGCTCTGCTTTAAGTACAATATTTACACAAAGACTCAAAGGTTCGATTCGAGCTCAAGGCCAGAACAATAATTTTTTTTCTAATAATAATTATTGGTATTTTTTAATTTTTCTAAATTTGAAAAATTGCATTTGGTTTTGGAATAGTAAGAAGAAAAATTTGCAGACAACCTGCCATAGCTGCGCAGATAGCTCCATTTCGAAGGGTGCTAAGCCTTCATCATCAGTACGCTTTAGGCACGCTGCGCTAACCATTTAGCTACACAGCGGTAGTTTGTTTGATTGACAAATTGCTACTTCTATTCCTTCTTACCAGCTATATTTATTCAGTGTTGCGCCATCTATTGCAAATCACTGATTATGCTGGATTTGTTATTGCCAATTACTTTGTTTGACATTCCCAAGTGCTCGTGGTTTATAAACAGTTGTTTTTGTTTTTTATCGGCCTATTGATAAATGATCCAAGGTTCGATTCAAGCTCAAGGCCAGAACAATAATTTTTTTTTCTAATAATAATTATTGTTATTTTTTAATTTTTCAAAATTTGAAAAATTGTGTTTGGTTTTGGAATAGTAAGTAGAAAATTTTTCAGACAACCTGCCATAGCTGCGCAGATAGATCCATTTCGAGGGATGCTAAGCCTTCATCATCAGTATGCTTTAGGCACGCTGCTCTAACCATTTAGCTACACAGCGGTGGTTTGTTTGACTGACAAATTGCTACTTCTATTCCTTCTTACCAGCTACCAGTGTTGCGCCATCTGTTGCAAATCACTGATAGTGCTGGATTTGTTTACTGTCAATTACTTTGGTTGACATTCCCAAGTGCTCATGGTTTATTAACAGTTGTTTTTGTTTTTATCGGCCTATTGATAAATGATCCAAAGTTCGATTCGAGCTCAATGCCAGAACAATAATTTTTTTTTTTTATTTGTTGTTTTTCGGCCTTCAATATTTAAATTATTAAATTTTTCGAGCTCAAGGCCACGCATAAATAAAAACCAAATATTTTATATCTTTCAATAAATATACTTGTTTAATGTTAATCGATATTTCGACCTCAATCTGAGATCATCCTCAGGAACTCTTGGCTGTGCCTGATCGACCAGGCACAGCCAAGAGTTCCTGAGGATGATCTCAGATTGAGGTCGAAATATCCATTAATATTAAACAAGTATATTTATTGAAAGATATAAAATATTTTTTTTTTAATGATAATTATTTTTTAATTTTTCTAAATTTGAAAAATTGTATTTTGCTTTGGAATAGTAAGCAGACAATTCTTCAGACAACCTGCCATAGCTGCGCAGATAGATCCATTTCGAAGGGTGCTAAGCCTTCATCATCAGTACGCTTTAGGCACGCTGCGCTAACCATTTAGCTATACAGCGGTGGTTTGTTTGACTGACAAATTGCTACTTCTATTCCTTCTTACCAGCTATGTTTATTCAGTGTTGCGCCATCTGTTGCAAATCACTGATAATGTTGGATTTGTTTATTGTCAATTACTTTGTTTGACATTCCACACAACAAACAACAACTCAATATAGTATACCAAATCCAATGTAATGGGAGCGCAGGAGAAAATTGCAAACTATTATACATTGGAACAACAAAGCGATCGCTAGGAGTCCGAATAAATGAACACAGACTTGACGGCGAAAAATAAAACAACAACAGCACTATGCGAACATTTAACCAACGCAGGACACACAGCGGACTTCGAAAACAAAAAAGTATTAGATATTGAGGGGAAAGAAAGAATACAAATGACGTTGGAAGCTTTGAGAATACAACAAAAAATCAACAATGCTATCTAATATATATATTATATATATATCTAATATATAATCTAATCTAATATATATTATAAATGGGAAAGTTTGGATATTTGTCCAGACGTTTGTTTTTGTGCCTCAATCACGCAAGAACGGCTGGACGGATTGGGATGAAATTTGGCACACATATAGCCAATAGTTTAGAAGGATCTACTAGCTATATTTTTTTGAAAAGGGCGGAAGTCCCCGCCCACTAGGAACAAGTTTAATTTAATTATTGTATTTTTTCGTTGTTGTGACTGAATCACGCCAGAACGGTTACACGGATTTTGATGAAATTTGGGGCACAGACAATAGTCTACTGGCGAAATTTTTTCGAACATGGAAAGGGGGCGGGGCGCCCAAGACCCCTTCGAATAATTACTTTTTGATAATTTTTACACATTATAACTTTACGTATACTGACCTTCACCAATATTACAAACAAAATGGGTCAAATAAGTCGAGAGCTTACAAAGTGAGCAAGGACACCCTCCGTCCGTCCCGCCACCTTTACCACCTCTGGTGCAAAATCTATAAATTGTTATAACTCAATATAAATGTTCTCCTAAATCAATAATTTTTTGTATCTGTTTCATACAGATCGAGATCTAAACAATTTTGGAAAAACGATCAGTGTTGCTCTCCTTCTCCTCCCGTCATTCGCCCTCCTTCAATTCTTTTTATTAGCACACTTTTATTAGCTTTACCTGTATGTTTGTTTGTAACTCTTCATTGGCTTCAACGCGCCTGCTGCCTTATTAACATACTTTTATAATTAGCTTCATCTTATTTGTAATCCCATCAGGGTTATATCGAGACCCTTCCGGGATCATTTCTAGAAGGTTTTCGAGATCCATCCGGGACTATTTCGGGATAATCTTGGGACTCTTCCGGGATTATTTCTGTATAGTTTCCAGGATGCGTCCGGGATCCTTTCGGGGTTATTCTGGGACTTCTTCGGAACTATTCCGGCATGATTTCTCGATGGTATTCGGAATCCTTTGAGGGTCATCTCTGGACTATTTCGTGATCCCGTCGGGTCATATCGGGATATTTCGGTATCGTTTTGGGACCCTTCTGGGATCATTGCTGGGGATCCATTTGGCTTATTGCCGGGATTATTTCGGGATAATTATGGGGCCCTTCCGGGTTAATTCCTGAACGATTTTCGTGATACGTCGGGGATCCCGTCGGAGTTATTTCGGGACTATTACGGGCTCATTTGGGGATCCTACCGGTATCATTTTTGGATGGCTTTCGGGATCCCATCAGTGTCATTTCGGGACTTTTTCGGGATGGTTTTGGGACCTTTCCGGCATCATTTCTGCATGGTTTGCGGGATTCGTCCGGGATCCCGTCAGGGTAATTTCCGGATGATTTGGGGACACTTCTGCCATCATTTCTGGTTGGTTTTCGGGATTCGTTCGGGATCCCGTCAGGATCATTTCGAGACTATTTTGGGATCATTTGGGGTTATTCCGGCATCATTTCTGTATGGTTTTCGGCATCAGCCCGGAATACCGTCAGGGTCATTTCGAGACTATTGCGGGATCTTTTAGACACCCTTCTGGGGTCATTACTGTATGGTTTTCGGAACGCCGCCAGGGTAATTTCGGGATCTTTTCGACGCGGGATCATTACTATATGGTTTTCGGGATCATTACTGTATGGGTTTCGGGGCCCGTCAGGGTAATTTCGCGACTTTTTCGGGATCATTTGGGAACCCTTCAGGCACCATTTCTGGATGGTTTTCAGGAGCCGTTCTGGATCATTTTGGGACCTTTCCGGGATAATTTCTGTATAGTTTTCGGGATCCGTCCGGGATAACATCGGGGTTATTTCGGGACTCTTTCGGGAGTATTACGGAATCATTCGGGGAGCCTTCTGGGATCATTTATTGATGGTTTTCGGGACCCCATCAGGGTAATTTCGGGACTTTTTCGGGATCATTTTGGAACCCTTCCGGCATCATTTCTGGATGGTTTTCGGGAGCCGTCCTGTATTCCGTCAGAGTCATTTCGAGAATTTTTTGAGCCTATTTCGGCATCATTTGAGGACCCTTCCAGCATTATTTCTGGATCGTTTTCGAGATCAGCCCGGGATCCTGTCAGGCTCATTTCGGGAATTTTTCGCGACTATTTCAAGATCATTTGGGAACCCTTATGAGATCATTTCCGGATCCGTCCAGGATCCCATCAGGGTCATTTCGGAACATTTTTTGGACTATTTCGGGATCACTTGGAGATCATGCCTGTATCATTTCTGAATGGCTTTCGGGATCCTTCCGGGATACCGTCAGAGTCATTTTTGGAATTTTTTGAAACTATTCTGGGATCATTTGAAACCCTTCCGGTATCATTTCTCGATGGTTTTCGAGATCAGCCCGGGATCCCCTCAGGGTCATTTCGGGATCTTTCGATCGACCATTACTGTCTGGTTTTCGGGATCATTACTGTATGGGTTTCGGGGCCCGCCAGGGTTATCGGGATCATTTGGGAACCCTTCAGGAATCATTTCTGGATGGTTATCGGGATCCGTCCGAGATCCAGTCGAGATCATTTCGGGACTATTTCGGGATCATTTGGTGTACGTTCCGGCATAATTTTTAGATGGCTTTCGGGATTCCGTCGGGATCATTTCAGGAATATTCCGGGATCATTTGGGATCCCTTCCGGCATCACTTCTGGATGGTTTTCGGGATCCGTTCGGGCTCCAGTAGGGGCATTTCTGGACTTTTTCGAAATCATTTGGTTTCCCTTCCGGCATAATTTCTGGATGGTTTTTGGGATTCGTCCGGGATCCCGTCGGGGTCATTTCAGGACTTTTTTTTATTTATTTATTTATTTATTGTTTCAGCATTATTTCTGGATGATTTTCGGGATCCGTCCGGGAACCCGAAGGGGTCATTTGGGCTACCCACCGGTATCATTTCTTGATGGTTTTCGGGATCCGTTCGGGATCCATTAGGGAACATTTCTGGACTTTTTCGGGATCATTTGGGATCCCTTCCGGCATCATTTCTGGATGGTTTTCGGGATCCGTCCGGGATCCAGTAGGGGACATTTCTGGACTTTTTCGAAATCATTTGGTTTCCCTTCCGGCATAATTTCTGGATGGTTTTTGGGATTCGCCCGGGATCCCGTCGGGGTCGTTTCAGGACTTTTTTTTTTATTTATTTATTTATTGTTTCAGCATCATTTCTGGATGATTTTCGGGATCCGTCCGGGAACCCGAAGGGGTCATTTGGGCTACCGACCGGTATCATTTCTTGATGGTTTTTGGGATTCGCCCGGGATCCCGTCAGGGTCATTTCGGGACTTTCGGGACAATTTCGGGATCATTTGGGGTATTTTCCGGCATCATTTCTAAATGGTTTTGGGGATCCGTTCGGGATCCCGTCGGGATCATTTCGGGACTTTTTCGCGACTACTACGGGATCATTTGAGGACCATTTCGGCACCATTTATGGATGGTTTACGGGATCCGTCCGGGATCCCGTCGGGGGTCATTTCGGGACTATTTCCGGATAATTTGGGGTACCTTTAGGGCATCATTTCTGGATAGCTTTCGGGATCCGTCCGGAATCTCGTCAGGGTCATTTGGGGATCCGTTCATTATCCCGGTAGAGTCATTTCGGGACTTCTTCGAGACTATTTCGGGATCAATATCTGGATGGTTTCCGTCCGGGATCCCGTCAAGTTCATTTCGGGAAATTTTCGGGGCTAATACGGGATCATTTAGGGACCTTTCCGGCATCAGTTCTGGATGGATTTCGGGATCTGTACAGGAACCCACCACGGTAATTTCGGGACTTTCTCGGGACTATTTCGGGATCATTTGGGGACCCTTTAGCGGTCATTTCGTGAATTTTTCTGTATTATTTCGGGATCATTTGGTGACCCTTCCGGCATCATTTCGCGATGGTTTGCCGGATCCATTGAGTTCATTTCCGGACAATTTTCGGATTATTTGGAGACCTTTCCGAGATCATTTCTGGATCCGTCCGGGATGCCTTAGGAGTAATTTAGGGATTTCTTTGTTACTTTTTCGGGATAGTTTTGGGACCCTTCCGGGATAATTTCTGGATCCGTGCGGGATCCCATCGGGGTCATTTCGGAACTTTTTCGGGATCATTTTGGTACCCTTCAAGGATCATTTCTGTGTGGTTCTCTGGATAAGTCTAGAATCGTGTCGTTGTCGGGTTTTTTGCGACTATTCCGGGAACTTTTGGGGACCCTTCCGGGGCATTTCTGGATAATTTTCGGGGTCATTTCGTGGCTTTTTCTGGATAATTTCGGGATCATTTGGGGATCCTATCAGGTTATCAGCTCATTTTCTTTTTTTTACTCAATTACAAAAATAAAATACATTAGAAAGAAAAAAATCTTTAAACAGATAACTTGATAAGCAGGCTAACGGGAATAGCCCATACATTTCATTTTTCCTTGCAGACGGGGCCGCGGGTTAAGGCTAGTATATGGTAAATGGGAAAGTTTGGATGTTTGGAAGTCCAGACGTTTGTATTTGTGCCTCAATGACGCAAGAACGGCTGGACGGATTTGGATGAAATTTGGCACACATATAATAGTCTAGAAGAATCTACTAGCGGGGATGTCCCCACCCCCTAAAAACAATTACAATTTAATTGTTATATTTTTTCGTCTTTGTGACTGAATCACGCCAGAACGGCTGCACGGATTTTGATGAAATTTGGGAAACAGACAATAGTCTACTAGCGAAATTTTTTTCGAACATGGAAAGGGGGTAGAGGTCCCACGACCCCTTCAAACAATTACTTTTTAATAATTTTTACACATTATAACTTAACGTATACTGGCCTTCACCAATATTACAGATTAAAAGGGTCATATAAGTCGAGGGCTTACAAAGTGAGCATCTGGTGTAAAATCTATAAATTGTTATAACTCAATATAAATTTTCTCCTAAATCAATAATTTTTGGTATCTGGCACATACAGATCGAGATCTAAACAATTTTGGAAAAACGATGAGTTGTCCTCTCCTTCTCCTCCCGCCATTCACCCTCTTTCAATTGTTTTTATTAGCACGCTTTTATTAGCTTTACCTCTATGCTTCTCTGTAAGTCTTTATTCGCTCCAACGCGCCTGCTGCCTTATTAACATGGTGTTATAATTAGCTTCACCTTATTTGTAATCCCGTTAGGGTCATATCGAAACCCTTCCGGGATCATAACTGGATGGTTTTTGGGATCCGTCCGGGACCCCGCCGGTGTCATTTCGGGACTATTTCGAGATCATTTTGGGACCGTTCCGGGATCATTTCTGTATAGTTTTCGGGATCCGTCCGGGATCCCGTCGGGTTGTTTTGCACATTTTCGGGACTAAAAAAATAAATAAATAAATGTAAGGCGCGATAACCTCCGAAGAGATCTAAGGCCGAGCTTCTCTTCCAATTTGCGTCGTGCTCCTCTTGATTTTCCCTACAAATTGGCCGGACGGGACCTACATGTTTTATGCTGACTCCGAACGGCATCTGCAAGGCAGATGAATTTTCACTGAGAGCTTTTCATGGCAGAAATACACCCGGAGCGCTTGCCAAACACTGCCGAGCGGCGACCCCGCTTAGAAAAATTTTCTTCTAATTGAAAAACCTTATTTCTAAAATTTTGATGTTGCTTTGCCCGGGGAGCGAACCCTAGAGGGGAGCACGCTACCATCACACCACGGTGGCCGCCACATTTTCGGGACTATTCCGGGATTATTTCGGGTGTATTTTGCGATGATTTGGGGACCCTTCCTGCATCATTTCTAGATGGGTTTCGTGATCCGTCCGGCATTGCGTCGGGGTATTTTCGGGATCATTTGCGTACCTGTGAGAGATGAATTCTTGGTGGTTTCCGCTATCATTACAAGACTTTTTCGGGGTCATTTTGGGTCGCTTCCGAAATCATTTCTGGATGGTTTTCGGGATCCGTCGGGCATCCCGTCGGAGCAATTTCGGAGTCATTTCCGGATCATTTGGGATATCTTCCAGTATTATTTCAGTATGGTTTTCGGGATCCGTCCGGGATCCCGACGGGGTCATTTCGGCACTATTTCGAGATTATTTGGGGTACCTATCGGCATCATTTTTGGATGGTTTTCGGTATCCGTCCGGGATCCCGTTGGGTCGTTTCGGGACTTTTTCTCGACTAATACGGGATCATTTGGGGATCCTTTCTGCATCATTTCTGGATGGTTTTCGGGATCCGTCCGGGATCCCGTCAGGGTCATTTCGGGACAATTAGGGGATCATTTGAGGACCTTTCCGGCATCATTTCAGGATAGTTTTCGGGATCCGTCCGGGATCCCGACGGGGTAATTTCGGGACTTTTTCGGGATCATTTGGGGTCCCTTTCGGCTTCATTTCTGATGGTTTACGGGATCCGTCCGGGATCCCGTCGGGGTCATTTCAAGACTCTTTCGGGATCATTTGGGGTCCCCTCCGGCACCATTTCTGGATGGTTTTCGGGATCCGTCCGGGATCCAGTCGGGGTCATTTCGGAACTATTTCGACATTATTTGGTGTACCTTCCGGGATCATTTGTAGATGGTTTTCGGGATCCGTCCGGGATCCCGTCGGGGTCATTTCTGGACTATTTCGGGATTATTTGGGGTACCTAGCGGCATCATTTCTGGATGGTCTTCGGTCTCCATCCGGGATTCCGTCGGGGTAAATCGGGACTTTTTCGGGATCATTTGGGGTCCCTTCCGGCATCACTACTGGATGGTTTTCGCTATCTGTCCGGGAGCCCGTGGGGGTCATTTCAGTGCTTTTTCGGGATCATTTGGGGTACCTTCCGGCATCATTTCTAGATGGTTTTCGGGATACGTCCGGGATCCCTTCGGGGTTATTTCGGGACTTTTTCGCGACTAATAGGGGATCATTTGACGACCCTTTCGGCATCATTCCTGGATGATTTTCGGGATCCGTCCGGGATCCCGTCAGGTTCATTTCGGGAATATTTCGGGATTATTTGGGGTACCTACCGGCATCATTTCTGGATGGATTTCGGTATCCGTCCGAGACCCCGTCGGGGTCATTTCGGGACTTTTCCGGGATCATTTGGGGTCCCTTCCGGCATCATTTCTGGTTGGTTTTCGGGATGCGTCCGGGATCCAGTCGGGGTCATTTCGGGATCATTGTGGACCTGTGGATCCGTCCGGGATTCCGACGGGATCATTTGGGGTACCTACCGACATCACTTCTTGATGGTTTTTGGGATTCGTCCGGGATCCCGTCGGGGTCATTTCGGGACTTTTTCGGGACAATTTCGGGATCGTTTGGGATATTTTCCGGCATCATTTCTAGGCGGTTTTGGGGATCCGTTCGGGATCCCGTCGGGGTCATTTCGGGACTTTTCCGCGACTAATACGGGATCATTTGAGGACCATTTCGGCAACATTTCTGGATGGTTTTCGGGATCCTTCCGGGATTCCGTCACGGTCATTTCGGGACTATTAGGGTATAATTGTGGACCTTTCCCGCATCATTCATGGATAGTTTTCGGGATCCGTCCGGGATCCCGTCGGAGGTCATTTCGGGACTATTTCGGGATCATTTGGGATACCTTTCCGGCATCATTTCTGGATAGTTTTCGGGATCCGTCCAGGATCTCGTCAGGGTCATTTAAGGATCCGTTCAGGATCCGTTCAGGATCCCGTCAGGGTCATTTCGGGAGTTCTTCGAGACTATTTCGGGATCATTTCTGGATGGTTTCCGTCCGTGATCCCGTTGGGGTTGTCTCAGGACTATTTAGGGGCTAATACGGGATCATGTGGGAACCCTTCTAGCATCAGTTCTGGATGGATTTCGGGATCTGTACGGGAACCCACCAGGGTAATTTCGAGACTTTTTCGGAATCATTTGGGGACACTTTAGGGGCCATTTCGTGACTTTTTCTGCATTATTTCGTTATCATTTGGTGACCCTTCCGTCATCAATTCTTGATGGTTTGCCGGATCCATTAGGGTCATTTCGGGACCATTTTCGGATCATTTTGGGGTTCTTTCGGAATCATTTCTTTATGGTTTTGGCGATTTGTCGTGGATCCCATCGGGCTTATTTCGGAACTTTTTCCGGACTATGTCGGGATAATTTAGGGACCCTTCCTGGATATTTTGTGGGTGGTTTTGAGATCCGTTCGGGAGCCCGTCAGGGTCATTTCGGAACTTTTTCGGGACTATTTCGGGATCATTTTGGTACCCTTCAGGGATCATTTCTGTGTGGTTCTCTGGATAAGTGTAGAATCGTGTCGTTGTCATTTTGGGTTTTTTTGGGACTACTCCGGGAAATTTTGGGGACCCTTCCGGGGCATTTAAGGATCCTATCAGGTTATCAGCTCATTTTCTTTTTTTACTCAATTCCAAAAATAAAATATATTAGACAGAAAAAAAATGTTAAACAGATAACTTGATAAGCAGGCTAAAGGGATTAGCCCATATATTTTATTTTCTCCTTGCGGACGGGGCCGCGGGTAAAGGTTAGTGAACTTTAAAGAAGACGTCATTAACATCAACTGCACTTACATGACGGCATTATCAGCCAGTGAACGATGCAGTGAACATGAATGAATGAATGTTAAGTGTTGTTTATTTATGTTTAGTAATGTTTATATGTTTTAATAAAGGTATTTAACATTGAATGTAAGTGAAAGTCTCTTAAAGTGTTTTCTAAATTATTCATTGTTAAATATGTTAATGTTTGTTTTCTTTTTTGTCTATATTTTTATTTGAAAATATACAGCCTCCCTGAGGAAGATGGAAAATATCCATTAAAACGCGTAGGAAAAAAGAAAAACTTGTGTTTTTTCTTTTGGCCGGAAAGCTCCAATAACCACAAATTTAAATAAAAATTGGCCAAAATTAGTATCAAGGTTTGTTAAAATAACATAAAAATTTAAATACGTTTATTAGAAAATAATTTTTTTTAAGTTTTTTTAAAGAAAATCGCGCATTATATTTGATATAGAAAATTGATGCAATGGTTATTTAAAGCAGTGTTTATATAAGGAAATTTTCTCCAGTTAACTCATGTTCACATAAATATTCTAGGTACAGCATAAGTCTTTTTTCAGAAATTAATATTATGAATTTTTTGAGCAAATTAATATGAAGGAATAAAAAAATGGTAGCTAAGGGATTATTTTTTTTTTTTTTCTATACCAATTTATAAAAAAAATAGTTTTTTCTCAAGCTGGTTTTAATTTTAAATTCTTCCTCCTACATTGAGGTGTGATATATTTAGAATGGCGGCCGCCATGGTGTGATGGTAGCGTGCTCTGCCTACCACACCGAAGATGCTCGGTTCCCACCCCGGACAAAGCAACATCAAAATTTTAGAAACAAGTTTTTTCAAATAGAAGACAATTTTTCTAAGAGGGGTCGCCCCTTGGTAGTGTTTGACAAGAACTCCGAGTGTATTTCTGCCATGAAAAGTTTCTCAGTGAAAACTTATTTGCGTTGCAGATGCCGTTCGGAGTCGGCATGAAACAAGTAGCAAATTTTTAGGAAAAATAAAAGGAGCACGACGCAAATTGGAAAGAAGCTCGGCCTAACATCTATTCGGAGGTTACCGCGCCTTACATTTATTTTTTATTTATATTGGCATTAAAAATTAGTAAGGAGAGCAATTCGAGAATCGGCGAAAATTAACAATTTTCCACGGAATGCTTGCGTCATTCTACTTCTAAGCAAGTTTTTTATTCACCACACGTCAGCAAAATACGTTTAAGCACTAGCGGTGGTGGCTGCCAATGTGCCAAATATCGAACAAACACTCAAAAAACTTCCTCTGTAGATAGCTTCGGAGGATTTTGTTGCCGTTCTCCTCCGTGGATCCGCCACTGAAGCCCATAAAATACTAGCTAAATTGGTGGCCGTTGTGTTGTGCTGGTAGCGTGCTTCGCCTATCACACCGATGATCTTGGGTTCACATCCCGGTCAAAGCAACATCGAAAACTTAGAAAAAAGAAATTGTTTCAATTAGAAAAAAGTTTTTCTAAGCAGGGTCACGTCAGTGATTTGGCAAACACTCCGAGTGTATTTCTGCTATGAACAGTTTCTCAGTGAAAACTCATCTGCCTTGCAGATGCCGTTCAGAGTCGGCATAAAACATGTAGGTCCCGTCCCTCCAATGTGTAGAAAAAATTATTAGGAGCACGATGCAAATTGGAAGCGAAGCGCGGCCTTAAATATCTTCGGAGGTTATCGCGCCTTAAATTTTTTTTTAGCTAAAATGGTGATAGAGAGCTGCAATTCAACTGTAGTTTACAGTCCGACTCCTTAATTAGATATCAACTATATGCTACAATGAAAGGCGTGGAGTGGTTACACTGATGGCATAGGTACCTAAGTTTTGTATATAGGCTATATTGAAAAAAAATTTGTAGGTGCGCCACCGTAACCTCTCTGAGGATGTGGTACTCTTTTAGTAGCCCATCCCGTTCCCGGTAGGCAATTGAATTTGCTTTTAAAGTTTCATACATATTATTTGATCATTATGGGTGCCTATAAAATCCGCAAACATAAACCTTTTGTTTATAATAGTTACCTAAATGGTGATGGAGGGCTGCAATTCAACTCTAGTTTACGATACGATTCCTCAATCGGATTTAAAATATCTGTTACACTAAAGGGCGTGGTGTGGTTGCTATTATAAATAGTGCTATGATGTTGATTGTGTAAGTTTTGCATATGGGCTATATTGGAGAAACTGTATTCGTGAGCCACCGCAACCGCTGCTACGGAAGCAGCCTGTGTTGAAGGTCCCACAGAAGTATTAAATTTCAATAAATTCTGATCCGGTTGATTATGCTCAGATGTTGCTTTAAATAACGATATCTTAGGGGACAAACTCATAACCAAATCGACCCCATTAAGTTCCGTTATTAAAGTACCGCAGTCTTCCGTATCGGGATCCTCCGTAAAGGATTCTATGTAGTTTGGCAATGTTATTATTATTGAAGCGGACATACGCCATACAGATCATGCAAATTTATCGGGCAAAGGCGCTTTCTGTAATAAATGAATATAAAATGGAAAATACTTTTAGTAGGATGAAAAGCTAACTAGCACAAAACATGAATATTAAACACAGTTCAGATTTCATTTCAGGCCTAAGCAATAATTTTTGTATTAGCTTCCTAATTGGAAAAAGTTGTTTAAATTAGAGTAGAATAAAAAAATCAGACACCTGCATATAGATCTATTTCGAAGGTTACTTTGACCTCCATTTTTTACAGCGTTACGCCGTATATGCAAAGACGGTGTATTCCAGTTTTTGTTATACACCCCTCTTTTTCAATTAGCTCAATCGTATTTGCCTTATCTAGGACACATCTAAAAACTCATCGCAGATATGAAATGCCATAGAATAAAGTAGGACTCCACAGATAAATATCAGAAAGAAATAAAAGCTTTTATTAAAACTGATACAAATATGGTAGATTCGAACATGGCTTCTCCACTGAATATGCCATCAATATTTCACAACCGAGTAATGTGGTACCTATCCAAGCCGCCCGAGAACATAAAATTCACAATAGTTAAAAGCCAAAAAGATGGAGTAAGCAACTGTCTAGACCTCACGATTAGTACTAGTAAATAGTACAAAGTCTTCAAAGAACACCCCTTACACAAGAGGCATACACAATAAGTATCGGTGCGGTTGTGTCGTCTGTGTTTCGAGATTCTACATTTTGTAGTTATTTTTTTTTTTCTCGGACGTTGTGGCAGCGCACTGCCCTCAAGTGGCCCGATGAAACCAGGCTAATCCTGTTTTTTTTTTTTTTATTCATACATACAATTATTCATACATACATCTGCATTGTTTAAGAATTATAGGTTTATAATGCCTTGAAACTCGGCATGAAACATTCAAGTTTACTTCGTTCAAAAGAAATGGGCTTGAAATCGATCCATTTAAAAGTCTAGCCATAAATAGTACACCTAGCATTTCTCTACAACTTGCAAGTGTAGGAAGATTTATTAGTTTTAATCGATTAGTGTAAGGAGGAAGATTATACGGAGAGTCCCATTGAAGATTTCTCAAGGCGAAAAGTAAAAACTGTTTTTGAATTGATTCTAGTCTATCCACATGAACTTGATAACGCGGATTCCAAATTATCGATCCATATTCTAATATCGGCCTCACCAATGATGTAAAAAGGGTTTTTGTAATGTAAGGATCACTAAACTCTTTTGCCCATCTTTTCACAAATGCTAAAACTCCTCTCGCTTTATTGACTGTGGCATTAATATGAGGGTTGAAACTAAGTTTGCAACTCATTGTAACTCCCAAGTCGACTAAAACATCAACGCTTTCCACAGTTTGGCCATTAATTGTGTAGGAAGCTGGCTGTATGTTCCCACGTGAAAAACACATGGATTTACATTTTTCTATGTTGAGAGGCATAAAATTCGCAATACACCAAGTAACTAAACGATTTAAATCCGCCTGGAGTACAGAACGTTCTTCAACCGACGCGTATGACTTAAAAAGTTTTACGTCATCGGCATACATTAAAATTTTAGAATATTTTATAGTTGTGGAAACATCGTTTATAAAGATCAAAAACAGAATAGGACCGAGATGGCTGCACTGAGGCACACCGGAAGGAGCATCGATGACATTCGAACAAATGTTTTTAAAAATGACTCTTTGAGTTCTACCGCAAAGATAGGAGGAGATCCAGCGAGTTAGGCCAGGTTGAAAACCAAGCAATTCGAGTTTATAAACAAGTAATGAGTGGCGTACTTTGTCGAATGCTTTGCTGAAATCAGTGTATATAACGTCGGTATGATGATTGTTTCTAAACCCATTAAAGACATGAGTTGTAAATTCAAGCAAATTGGTTGTGGTTGATTTGGCTCTGAAAAAGCCATGCTGAGAACTATCTATAAATGTAGAAATCGAAAATGTAAGGTGATTAGTAACGATTGCTTCGAAAAACTTAGGGATAGCGGAGAGCTTTGCTATTCCACGATAGTTTTCAATAGAAGACTTGCTTCCTTTTTTATGGAGTGGGATAAGAAAAGATTCCTTCCAAGCCGTCGGGAAAATGCCATTTTTTAAAGAGAGGTTAAACAGATCAGTAAGGGGCTGGTAAATGTATTCCGCACAATTTTTAAGAAAACATGTTGGGATCAAATCGGGACCGTATTTGAAGGATTCTTTTAGGGTCTTTAGATGTAGTAGAACATCTTCAGGCAGCAAATGTGGGGCATATATTGAGTTACTAGAATGGAGCTCATACGGATAATTTGTAGGTGATGAATCAACCACAGCAGAGTAATTAGAGTCAAAGAATTGAGCGAAGAAGTTTGCAATCTCTTGATCGTCGCTGGAAATGCTATTTCTAAACTTCATGGCAGAAGGAAACCCGTTAGTTCTGCGTTTAGAATTTACGAAATCATAAAAAGACTTCGGGTGGCAAATAATGTTTCTTTTAATTTTACGTATGTAAGCTTTATAACACTTTTTATTAAGTTCAAAATACTTATGACGGAAAATAGCGTACTGTGCATAATGAGAATGTAAACCGGTTCTCTTATATAATTTGAATAAACGTGATTTCTTATTTTTTTAAAGCTTTTAAATCTTTAGTAAACCAGGCTTGCACTGGTTCAATGTTCGAGCATAAGCGTTTGGGCACATGTTTTTCAAATAAAGTATAAATGGTTTTATTAAAATGTAAAACGTTTTCCTCTACATCCTCTTTATATCGAGTCCATGTTATCTCATAAAGCTCTTTATTTTAATTGTTGAAATTAGTTTTGGAAAATCAAAGCATCTGGTAGAGACACGTGTTTTGTTAGTGCAGCTGACTACGTTGCTTATGATTTCGTAAGTTATCTCAAGAGAAGGAGGTTCACACCGATTTATAGAGAATTTAGATATGTCGTCAACAAATGCTAAGTCTAAGAATTTTCCATACTTATTCGGAAAGAAGTTGATCTGATTAAGGCAAAGATCAGTAATTCCATCCAAAAAGTCATTGTTATGCATCTTGGATGATACGGGGACAATATTGTGATCAACGGTATTCCAAGATATATGTGGCAGGTTGAAGTCGCCTAAAACAATCAGTCTGAGTCCGTGGGCATTATCATCGAATTGACTGATTGTAACAGTGAAATATGGTGCATATACCCTGATAGATCAGAAGACGGTGGAATAGAGCAAACGTCTAAGTAAATATGACCCCGGCCTAGTAAGATTCGGATGCATTTAAACCCGATGGAATCAACTTCGGCTAAATTAACATCTTCAGATGGAATTGAAAAATGTACAGCTAGCAAGACACCACCTCCGGTCCTATTTAATCGATAATTTCTATAGGTCTGATACTCACCGCAAAAAATTTCGGAATTTAAAACATTGGGTTTCAGCCATGTTTCGGTAAAAGCAATAATATTATAGTTACAGTGAATGGTTTTCAAATATAAGTTAGTTAATTTAGTATTTAAGCCTCTAACGTTTTGATAGTAAATGCTTAAGCAAGATGTTAAATTAAGTTTTTTGGATCGGAACTTTGGGGAGGAATTTTTGCTACATTTTGAGTAATCTCAATTATGCACAAATTCGCGAACAAAAGCCCCTGGCGGCCAAAATGCGCCGTCCAAAAGTTTATCAAAATCTTTTGAGTAGACATCAATTCTAAATGAAGAAATATTTCTTTCGTAATTAAATTTAAATTTTCTTAAAGTCATGCCGTCAGCCTTAATTTTCGAAGTGACATAAGACTTGATATCCTCAACGGAAGTGTCTTTGTCAAAGCGAGATACAAAAATTGATTTTTTGAGCGGGACTACAACCAGCTTCTTAGCCGGTGCTTCTGAATAAGAAGTCACAGATTGAGAAGTTACAGTTTGAGACTCTAAGGTTTTTTCCGCGGCCTTAGAAGTGGTGAAAAGTTCAATAATTTATTTATGGCAGGATCGCCATGAAAAGTTTGATGGAATAAGAAGACGTTGCAAGTTAAAGGTTGCGACTTAAATCTTCACTTTATTGAATAAATTCTTGTCTTTTATACTAATTTGCTTAACCTATACATTAATATTAAATACTAATAACTAAAAATAAGTACATAGGGAATGGAGAATGCATACATGTCTGTTTGTATACGGTCTTTGTATACATGTATTTTTGTATGCATAACTCCATATATGTAGTTTTGTACATTTAGCAGCGTCAGCAGATCAGTTTGAGTGTTTCGGTATTTTCCCAAAAGAGGCTTGTATGTTAGTATGTATAATTACAATGGGTTGTATGTTTATATGTATAATTGATTAGCTGTGAATGGATATAGGTCTCATGTTCGGCATTCCATATCGTCTGGGTTAGTTCAATAATTTATGTTGGGAAAAATATTGTAATATGATTATTACTAAAATATATTTGGAATTTATACAGCGTAATACCGCAAGTGTGTTACAGTCGTTGTGAGGTATAATGGTACCTTGCAGTGGGTATGACGTATAATGCTACACCATCCGCCTTAGAAAAAGAGTTTTATACAATTGTTTTGTGACCAATTGTATGAGACTCTTTGTCATGTTTTCAATGATTTTGATATTTTATTGTTGTAGTGAAAGAGGTTGTTTGCTTTGCGTTTGATCTGTTGACCTTGCTATTTTTATTGTTATAATTATTGTTTACTTTTTACGTATATATATATTTTTTTTTTGTATAAGTCCATTTTTTTTCAAAATTCTAGATTTTTAGATGTAGAAATTTTTTAAATCTTACTTATTTTATTTATATCGTTTATATTAAAATTTTATACAATTGTTTTGTACAGCCGGTCCTTAAGAGCGTCGACTCTCTTATAAATCGTCATGTTCTTACAAATCAAGTGAATTGGAATATTTATTTATTAGTTTCTAAATTATTTTTATAGTTTCTACCATTATTTATTCTACCATTACTTATTAACTTATGCAGATCATTTTCCTATCGAAATAATTTTTATTATTTATCTACCTAAAGTTAAAGAAGAAGAAACCTTGCTATTAATATTTTCTAATCTATTGGGGTTAAAGTGAGCTATTTTCTTAAAAAATATGACCTTATAAGACCTAGGCAATAAATGAATGTATTTATTTTAATTTATCAAACTAATTCCGCATATTATTCAAGGAAAAGATTTCTCTTTTTTTTTGATATTTTTCATTCATAATAAGGTAAATTTGTAATAATTACATAGATGATAGAGGGGTTGCTAATGGAAGAGCGGGGTAGCTATGTATTGATAGTAGTTCTATTAATGGATAAGTGGAAGGTACAGTGGGTGGAAAAAAATTTTCGTATCTTTAATGTTCTTTTTATATGGATTCATATTTTCCAGCTATTTCTTTGATCTTATTTGTCATGCGATTTCTGCGGCGGCCACCAAGACAGAATCGTCATAACTTTTATGAAGAATTATTTTTATACCGGGATTTGTCACTTTCACAACCTTTTTGGGTTTGTGAAATTATTTGATCTTAGAGAATTTGGGTACCTACTTTTGTTATTTTAAATTTGCCTATTCGAGTAAATAATCATTTTTCACCAATTTGTCCATGAGGATAACTGTGTTTTTCATATAAATATGTATTGGCGGCATTTGTACAACGTGTGTACAGCCTGATAAGTAATTGTCCTAAGTCAATTTTATCATCTACAATCAGGTTTCTTGTATTTCCTACGGTACCATTTTTCTATCCTAAGATGATAATGAGCGCGACATGTCTTATTGCAAATTTGTATAGCGCTTCACTTATATTTTTATAGGTTCTCTTTGTGACTATTCTTCATCATTTTTTTTTTTTTTTGTTATGGGCTGGTTTTAAAAGTTTCTTAGTTTTTGCCTATTTCCACTGTCCTAAAATTTCCTATTGCTTCATGACTATTTTTGTCAGGAGCCATCAAAGGAATTATGCAAATTTTTTTTTTTTTTTTTGCTGTTCGCTTTAGGCAGGGTTGCCTTTACTGTCGATTGTGACATTTTTGGGTTTGAATTTATCGCTCTTCCTCAGTTTTGGTTTGGTATTCGTAATGGGTTAGATACGAGTTGTGGCGGGTTTTACCTGCCTAAATTTGTGCTTCATATAGTTTTTGAGGTTCATGGCTATTGTGATGATCAATAGCATGAATACGCAACCTATAATTGCTAACCAAACATCCGGGATGTTCGGAGTACTTTCTGTATCTACCCTAGTTGATGACTCGTACTTGATTATTTTGTTATCTCTTGTTTCAGAGCTTTCTTTTCCTACTTCATAGCCAGCTATGGCTACCATAATAACTTGGGCTATTTTTGTCCACCAAGGCATCTTGAAATTTTCCTCTGCTTTTATGAGAGTTGAAATAAAAAGAAAATTTTGATTGTATTCTTTATTTTATGCATTCCATTTATTATTTTTCCTTATTTAGTTGGCATAAAAGTAAAAAAAATAAAATTTTGTTGGAAAAATTTGTTTAATTTTAATGTAAAAAATTGTTTTTCTCTACGCCACGTTGGGCTTCAATCTTTTTTCCTAATTTTTAGGTTGAAAACGATTTTTTTTTTTGTCAGATGCTACTTAGCATTTGGCATTGTTGGGAAACACTTTCCTCATCATTCGCATTATTTCTTCCACCCTGGTAGTGGGGTTTATAATGTCCTCAATTGTGGGTTCCCTTTCCATACCTATTATCTTCCACAATTTCTTTAAACCTTCTAGTTCTTTGGGTAGGTCCCTAGTGTGTCGGGTATTTTCATCCCACCAATAGAGAGGAAGATCTGAGGGGTTTCTTTGCATTTTAATAGTAATGGACAGAGTAGTTAAAATTTTTAAATTTTATTAAAATGTTCCATGGGATTTCTCTAGAGGTTTTAGAAGTGTCCTAAATATTCCAATTTACTTTTCTTTTTCTATAAAAAAATTTTATTTTAACTGAGTAAATTTTTATATTATATTTTTTGTTTAAAAGAAATTGTTTGTACATACTTTATAATATTTATTTTTTTTTTTGTTTTTTTTTTGTTAAATAGTACAGATTTTCAATATTTCAAAGGAAATTTGTTCAAAAAAAAATAATTTTAATTAATTTTATTTCCTACTAAAAAAAAAATAAAAAATCCTAAGCAAAAGCTTTCGTTTTTGCTAATGGTTTAGCGTCCGTAAGGCCGCTCAATTCATTCTAAAATTTTAAATATACTTAACGTTATAAATTGTATACCTACTTTAGTCTAAATTGCTGCCATTTAGTATTTTGCTGTTTATCAATGTTTCATATCTACGCTGCCAGTGCTGATTTTATTGTTTTATGTCCGTTTATGCTGTTAGTTGTATCAGATTGCTCAGGTTTATGCGTTTTAAAAGATGTGCATATTGTTGTCGAAACTTCTCGCGTTGATTGTTAATGCATTTTATTAGGTTGTCGATCATAATTTCCTTTGCTCCCTTTTGCTCCTTCTGTGTTACCAATTTTTGCAGGATTTTTAATAACTGTGTTGTTTACCCTTTGCTCCTTTTGCTCCTTCTGTGTTACCAATTTTTGCAGGATTAATAACTATGTTGTTTACCCTTTGCTCCTTCTGTGTTACAAATTTTTGCAGGATTAATAACTGTGTTGTTTATCCTTTGCTCCTTGCCAAATTTGCAGGATTTCTAATAACTGGCTGGATCTTAGAAAAATTTTTTATTGCTTGATCAGCAACTTTTTTTTTTTTTTTTTAATTGAACTGGCAGGATCTTTTCCAGTTAGATCGTTTTTAGCAGTTGTGCTGATTTGATCTAAACCGGCAGGATCGCCATGAAAAGTTTGATAATTTATTTATGGCAGGATCGCCATGAAAAGTTTGATGGAATAAGAAGACGTTGCAAGTTAAAGGTTGCGACTTAAATCTTCACTTTATTGAATAAATTCTTGTCTTTTATACTAATTTGCTTAACCTATACATTAATAAATATCTAAATACTAATAACTAAAAATAAGTACATAGGGAATGGAGAATGCATACATGTCTGTTTGTATACGGTCTTTGTATACATGTATTTTTGTATGCATAACTCCATACATGTAGTTTTGTACATTTAGCAGCGTCAGCAGATCAGTTTGAGTGTTTCGGTATTTTCCCAAAAGAGGCTTGTATGTTAGTATGTATAATTACAATGGGTTGTATGTTTATATGTATAATTGATTAGCTGTGAATGGATATAGGTCTCATGTTCGGCATTCCATATCGTCTGGGTTAGTTCAATAATTTATGTTGGGAAAAATATTGTAATATGATTATTACTAAAATATATTTGGAATTTATACAGCGTAATACCGCAAGTGTGTTACAGTCGTTGTGAGGTATAATGGTACCTTACAGTGGGTATGACGTATAATGCTACAGTGGACTGAACCACAGCTTGCGGATTAGGGGAAGCCAAGTCTATGAGCTCCACTTGCGGAAGATTAATGTTCTGAGCAGGATTAAAATTCAAAGCGTTAGGTGAGTCTTCAGAGTGTTTTTGTTTATTATCGCGGTTGTCTTTATTTCTATTTAAACAATGCGGTAACTCATCCAAACACTTGAAGGATTTGAACAAGCTATCGTATTGATTGAACTTTTCCGTGATTATGCAAAACTCTTTAGCAATTTCAAAAAACGCATTTCGTGTTTGTCTAAACAGTTTAAATAGGTCAACATCAGTTGATCTGCATTTAATGCATGACCAACGTACTCCCTTCTCCCCATCATTGACAGTGTCAACAACTCTAGCCGTCAGTCCCGCGCACTTTCCATAGGCGAGCCCATCGCAAAGCCAGCAAGAGACAAAACGTTCGGATTCGCTTTTTACCAGACAGTTTTTGAAAATGCAAGTCATTTTTTATAGAAAGGTGAAAATAGACTAGTATAAGAATATAGAAATGGTAAAGATATGTTTGTAAATTACAAAGAAAAAACAGTTGAAATAGCATTGAGAATGAAAAATGTTATATATAAAGCAACTCTGAAAGTTTGGGAGCTTAGCGGTAGCTAGCAGTTTTAGAGTCACTGTCACTTGACACTTAAAAAGCGACGCAAACAGCTGCGAAGACAGTAAATCGCGAGAAAAACAAAAAGTGTGAGCACAAAAACAATTGCAAGGTGAAAAGGTGCTAATCAAAATTGCAACAAAAACACAAATGCACAATGACTCGGCAAACACAAAATGAATAAAAAGAAATTGATTAAAAACTTTAAAAATTCACAAAATCTTAACTTTTTAAAGCAAACCAATTGTATTAAAATGAACTCTAGGTTTTCGCACTTATTTTTGTCACAAACTAGTATTACAATTTAGATATTATAATTCAAAACTCGCAAAAGAAACACAGCAAAATAAAATGCAACTTCACAGCTATAATGACGTTTGCGTTTTTTTGGCCGTATAGGTTGTTCATATTGAAAAATGGTTTGATATGGTCGGAGGTAGGGTTATCAACGGAAGGGCATCACTGCCTGCTATAAGAATCTGGCTGCTAAATTTATTTGAACCTTCAAAAGTTATTAAAAAAATAAAAATAAAGGCGCTTGCCATGCCAGCTCAGCATGCTAATGGATTTTACCCCTCCCATTTTGCCAAGTCAATAAAAAAACACTAAAAAAAAGTTATCTCCTAAATTTTAAAACCCACATTACATAAACTTGTAAGAGAATTAACAAAAACCCATAAACATCAAATATATTGACCCAAGATGAAAATTTTTCACTAAGTTATTAAAAAATCTAATTCTCCATAAAAGGTGCCGATTTTTTCCTACATTCATGTTTCCGATTGACTATAAGAATAAGCTTGAAAAACCCAAAGAAACCGTTTTGTAAGAGTACAAAAGGCTGCCTAAATTTCCCCGAAATCGGTGATGCAGTAGTAGTAGGTTGATTTAACATGGGAAGACCCATATATAAAGTACTAGCCTTTATCCGCGGCACCGTCCGCAAGGAGAAAATGAAATATGTGGGTTATTTTCGTTAGCCTGCTTATCAAGTTATCTCTTTAAAAATTTTTTTCTGTCTAATGTATTTTATTTTTGTAATTGAGTAAAAAAAAAGAAAATGAGCTGATAACCTGATAGGATCCCCAAATGATCCCGAAATTATCCAGAAAAACCACGAAATGACCCCGACGCTATCGCGGACGGATCCCGAAAATCATCCATAAATGCCCCGTAAGGGTCCCCAAAAGTTCCCGGAATAGTCCCAAAAAACCCGAAATGACAACGACACGATTCTAGACTTATCCAGAGAACCACACAGAAATGATCCCTGAAGGGTACCAAAATGATCCCGAAATAGTCCCGCAAAAGTTCCGAAATGACCCTGACGGGTTCCCGGACGGATCTCAAAAACCATCCACAAAATATCCAGGAAGGGTCCCTAAATTATCCCGACATAGGTCAGAAAAAGTTTCGAAATTACCCCAATGGGATCCACGACGGATCGCGTAAACCATACAGAAATGATTCCGAAATGGGCCGAAAATGATCCGGATATAGTCCGGAAATGACCCCGATGGGATACCGCACGGATCCAGAAATTATTCCAGAAGGGTCCCGAAAAAGTAACAAAAAATCCCGAAATTACTCCTACGGCATCCCGAACGAGTCCAGAAAAGATCTCGGAAAGGTCTCCAAATAATCCGAAAATGGTCCCGAAATGACCCTAATGGATCCGGCAAACCATCAAGAAATTATGCCGGTAGGGTCCCCAAATGATCCCGAAATAATACAGTAAAAGTCAAGAAATGATCCCTAAAGTGTCCCCAAATGATCCCGAAATAGTCCCGAAAAAGTCCCGAAATTATGATGCCGGAAGGGTCCCCAAATGATCCCGTATTATCTCCGAAAAAGTCCCGAAATGACCCCGAAGGAATCCCGGACGGAAACCATCCAGAAATGATCCCGAAATAGTCTCGAAGAAGTCCCGAAATGACCCTGACGGTATCCTCAACGGATCCCTAAATGACCCTGACGAGATCCCGGACGGATCCCGAAAACTATCCAGAAATGATGCCGGCAAGGTACCCCAAATGATCCCCAAATAGTCCCGAAATTCCCCCCGACGGGATCCCGGGCGGATCCCGAAAACTTTACAGAAATGATGCCGAAAAGGTCCACAATTATCCCCTAATAATCTCGAAATTGCCCTGACGGGATCCCGGACGGATCCCGTAAACCATCCAGATATGATGCCGAAATGGTCCACAAATGAACCCATATTAGTCGAGAAAAAGTCCCGAAACGACCCCGACGGGATGCCGGACGGATCCCGAAAACCATACAGAAATAATGCTGGAAGATACACCAAATGATCCCGAAACCCATCCAGAAATGATGCCGGAAGGGACCCAAAATGACCCCGAAAAAGTCCCGTAATGATCGCGGAAACCATCAAGAATTTATCTCTCACAAGTACGCAAATGATTCCGAAAATACCCCGACGGGATGCCGGACGGATCCCGAAACCCAACTAGAAATGATGCAGGAAGGGTCCCCAAATCATCGCAAAATAGTCCCGAAATAGTCCTGAAAATGTCCAAAAATAACCCCGACGGGATCCCGGACGGAGCCCGAAAACTTTTTAAGCCCTCGACTTATTTGACCCATTTGGTCTGCAATATTTGTTTTAATATTACTTTGTAGTTTCTACTTGTTAGAAGATTTGTTATCGACAATAGCCGTGTCTTTTAACACGCGTATATCCGTTTACGCTTAAACTTTATATTTACTGCTAAGCGACAATCTATAAATACACCTCTGAAATTGCTGCGCGTAAATTTTGTCCTACTAAATTTCAATACGCATTATACTCAGATGTAACTGAAATTTGTGTCTTTGTTTCACCCTCTACACTAATTCTATGTATTCTATGTGTGTCCACAATTCATCGCAACTGATTCAGCTATATGTTATACACTATGGCCATCAGAGCGTTGCGTCTCCGCTTTTCGGTACACCCTGTTGCTGTAGCTAGCTGTTTAACCACAGCCGCTAGATGGGTCTCCTAAGCATTATCTAAGCGAGGATAGGCGTTTTTTTACACGCGCAAACGAAACGTATACGCGCGTGTTAAAAAACACGGCTAATATATTGTACTTAAAAAATAATTTTGTCATTTGCTTAAGAAAAACTTTTTCATTCTATTTTTGTTCTTGTCAATTAAAAATATTCTTTATTGAATAAAAAATATTAAATCTTTAATTTTATATTACAGCATTAGTAACATTTGGTGACCCCGGTATTAAGAAATTGAACGACCCCAATTTTTGAGATGCCGTTGGTTACAAGAGAGGATACTCCTGGCAATAATAAACCAGTAGCAGCTACATCCGATTTACTGGCGACGGCGTCAGCATCGAGCATGATACCATCTGCAACTTCAATGCCAAGTGCCATGTCGACTGGAGAGATTTTTTCTTCGCGCATACCTAAGCTACCATCTTTCTGGCGTGAAGAACCAGAAATCTGGTTTCTACAAGTGGAATCAAGTTTCAACATTGCTGGTATTACACAAGACTCAACGAAATTTGAATATCTCCTGAGCCATCTTGCCCCGTCGATTCTTTACGTGGTGAAAGATATTATCAAAAACCCTCCATCACAAGGGCGTTATGCGGCGATGAAATCAAGAATTATTCAACATTTCACTAAATCGGAAGAGAGTTAGTTGAAACAGCTGCTGAACAATTTGCATCGTATGAAAGCTGTAGCTGGATCTAAGGTCAGTGATAATGTATTAAAAATGTTATATTTGGAAAGACTTCCTGAAAAAGTCAAGTGTATTCTCGCGGTAACTGAAACGAATCAGTTGGACAAGGTTTCGATATTAGCTGATAAAAGTTTTGAACAATTTTCACCTACTTCTCAGTTTTCCATTGCTGACTTAGAATCAGGTCGATTATTCATCACTGAACGTAAGACGAAAATCCAGTTTGTAATTGACTCAGGGGCAGAACTTTCTGTTTTCTCTTGCAAGTCATCTAAACAACCCAGTAAACTTGTCCATTATGCCGCTAACAATACTCGTATCCCTACCTTCGGTGAAAAATTATTAGAACTTGATCTAGGTCTTCGCCGAAACTATAGTTGGAATTTCATTTTGGCAGAAGTTTCAAGACCAATCATAGGAGCTGATTTTTTGAAATATTATCACCTGCTACCTGATCTTAAAAGAAAAATATTAGTTGATGGTGTAACGCAACCTTTCTATCAAGGCAATTTCAGGAGAAAGCAAGTTTCATGGACTTTTTAAAGAATATCTTGAATTGTATTCTCCCAAACATTTACTTCCGAATGCAAGCATCAAGTTGTCATCATCAAAATGTCTGGTAGCCCTGTAAAGGCCCGACCAAGAAGATAAGATCCATAACTTGCCTTAGCTAAAGCTGAATTTCAGTATCTTTTGGATAACGAAATTATTCGTTCAAGCAACAGTAATTGGGCTAAACCACCACACATGGTAACAAAAACTGACGGTACTTGGAGACCATGTGGTGATTACCGATCACTCAATAATATTACTGTATCGGATAAGTATTCAATACCGTATCTTAGTGATTTTACTATATATATTTTTTTTTTTTATGGCGGGTAAAAAAAAGATATACCTAAAACTGCAGTTTTAACACCATTCGGTCTATTTGAATTTTTGAGAATGCCGTTTTGGTTATGTAATGTGGCGCAAATCTTTCAGCGTTTTATGGATGAAGTGGTCCGAGGTCTTAATTTTTTTGTCGTTTATCTTGACGATGTTTTGGTGTTTTCGTCCGATCCTGATCAGCACTTGAAGCATCTTAGACAGTTATTCAATCGATTTAAAATCTATGGTATTATTGTCAACGCTGGAAAATGCGAATTAGGAGTCACAGAGTTAAATTTTTTGGGATATAAAATTGGCCCAATGCAAAAAAAAATTTGTTCCATTGTGGATTATAAGAAGCCTTCTACAATCAAGGATTTAAGGAAATTTTAGCTTTGGTTAATTCTTATAGAAAATGTTTACCAAATGGAGCAAAAACTTAAGCACCTTTAAATAATTTGTTGATTGGAGCAAGGAAGAATGACATGCGACCTGTTTCTTGGAATACGGAAACCGTTTCTGCTTTCGAAAAAATAAAGAATGAAGTATATCAAGCTACAATTCCTGCCTTTCCTCTACCAGATGCTGTCCTTGTACTTAAAGTGGATGCTAGCAACTTTAGTATGGGAGCATCGTTAGAGCAATTCGTCAATGGTTATTGGCAGTCATTGGGATTTTATTCTAAAAAGCCTAACAATGCTCAAGTTAACTATAGCACTTATGATAGGGAATTGCTTGCAATCTACTCCGCAGTAAAAGTCTTTCGCTATTTCTTGTAGGGTCAAGAGTTTAAACTTTTTACCGATCACAAGCCTTTGATATATGCGTTTCAAAAAAATTTAAATAAAGCATCTCCACGTCAATGTAGACAACTGGACTTTATTTCGAAATTTTCAACAAATATTGTTCATATATATGGAGTAGACAACGTTTTCGCTGATGCTCTATCAAGAGTTGAATCCATTGATTTCCAGCATATTGATTATGAGGACATGGCGCGAGTCCAAAGAGACGATATGGAGCTGAAAATTATGCTTAGCTCTGAGGGAGGTTGCGTATTGAAAATAATCAATCTTCCAGAGAGTGATATTCAAATTTACTCTGAAGTATCATGTAGCACGAAAGTATGTACCACTTAAGTTTCGCAAAATAATTTTTAAAAATATTCATAATTTGTCGCATCCTGGAAATCGTACTACGAGAAAGCTAATTACAAAGAAATTTTTCCGGTCTTCCATGAATAAAGATGTGGTAGATTGGACTAGGTCTTGTACCTCTTGTCAGAAGTCAAAAATTTTAAGGCATATTTCGAGTCCACTAGGTAAATTTCCAGTAAGCAGTGGTCGTTTAAAGATGTTCATGTGGATTTGGTTGGTCCATTACCAATATCTGAGGGACACAGCTATTTACTCACTTGTATCGACAGGTTTAGTCGATGGCCGGAGGCTTTTCCTATTGCCAATATTAAAGCTGAAACAATTTGCAGAACGTTTTTTGTTTTTTAGGTATGCCGGTTTGGATGTCCAGATATTCTTATATCAGACAGAGGACGCCAGTTTGTATCATCATGTTCGTGACCTTTCAAAGTTTCTTGTAGCAAGACACCATGTCACCACAGCATTTCACCCACAATCAAATGGTTTAGTCGAACGTTTTCATCGCACTTTAAAGACAGGGTTAATTTGTAATGAAAATTTGCAATGGACTTCGACATTATATTCTGCACTTTTGGGAATTCGTTCTTCTTTTAAAGATGATTTGAAACTACTTCTGTGGAAATTATTTATGAAGAAGAAATTCAACTTCGTGGAGATTTCTTTCAAGCACAACAAAATAAAGATCCCACAAGTCTCGTTTCAGCTTTAAAGAAAATTATGAAAAATTTACAACCTGTTCCAACATCAGCGCACTCCAGCAAAACAATTTTCCTTAGTAAAGACTTAGGTACATGTACACACGTTTGGATTCGTGTCGTTGGTGGTAGATCATCTTTGGATTTTAAGTATTCAAGAATATATGAATTAGTTGAGCGGTTTCCAATATATTTTAAAGTTTCAATTAAAGATAAAATTTAAAACATTTCTATAGATCGTTTGAAACCAGTTTTTGAATTGAATGAATTGTAATATTAATTATTATTTTGTTTTTATTTGCAGTTTCTTAGAGGGTAGCTATGTATCGTCTCCAATTGTTTTAATATTACTTTGTGGGTTCAACTTGTAAGAAGATTTGTTATCGAGAATACATTGTACTTAAAAAATAATTTTGTCATTTGCTGAAGAAAAACTTTTTCATTCTATTTTTGTTCTTGTCAATGTGAACATATTCTTTATTGAATAAAAAATATTACATTTTTGATTTTATGTTACAACATTAGTAACACCATTATACGTAAAGTTATAATGTGTAAAAATTATTAAGAAGGGATCGTGGGACCCGTACCCCCCTTTCCATGTTGGAAAAAAATTTCGCTTGTAGACTATTTTCTGTGTCCCAAATTTCATCAAAATCCGTGTAGCCGTTCTGGCGTGATTCAGTCACAAAGACGAAAAAATATAATAATTAAATTATAACTGTTCGTAGGGGGCGGGGACCTCCCCCCTTTTGAAAAATATATAGCTAGTAGATTCTCCTATACTATTGGCTATATGTGTGCCAAATTTCATCCGTCCTGCCGTTCTTGCGTGATTGAGGCACAAAGCCAAACGTCTTGACACACAAACATTCAAACTTTCCCATTCGCCTTCCCCCCTCGCAAGGAGAAAATAAAATATATGGGCTCTTCACATTACCCTGCTTATAAAGTTATCTGTTTAAAAAAATTGTTTGCCTAACGTATTATATTTTTGTAATAGAGTAAAAAAAAGAACTAAATGAGCTGGTAACCTAAAAGTCACGCTTACGTGAATAGTACAATGCATTTTTTTCGAATTAAAAGAATGCATTTTGTTTTTAAGTTAAATTACCTGATACGACGGGGGTGAAGGAATTACTATTCATAGATCAAAGGAGTGAAACTACAATTAGCTAAAATCAAAGAGAATTTTTAAATTGAAAATAGCAGGGATGCACCTTAACGTTAAGCTAATCGTTTATCAAAAAATGTCCACCGTTTCCGTTGAAACACTTCGTAATATTATCGATAAAGAAATTATCAAGATAAATTGTATCTCGTTTTTAACCGAAACGAAAAGCCTTCGGTAACGTTAAAAACGTTAACAAAAACGTGATACTTTATGTTTGAATTGTGCTGGCAATGCTATAGCCATGGTGAAGCCGTAAGGTGGTAACAGCGAGCGGACATACACACACAAACTCTATGTAATTTGTTTGTGTAGTTCGTTGGTGGTAATGTCAAAAATACTCTGAGAAATGTATGTACTGTCAAAATTCATGAGAAAAGTTGCAATCACCTTGACTAATGCTTTCACCTTTAATGACTCCGCCATCAATCAGCTTTGCCAGCATAGTTTGAAATTAATAATCAACATAAACGATTTGATTTCGTTTTGATATGGTAGAAAACGAAAAAAAAAACCTTTCCTTAATTTGACGTTCTTAACGTTAATAAACGAAACGAAATGACTTTGTTTCGTTTATTAGCGTTGATTATCGTAACGAAATGATATCGGTTCGTTGGTTAAGCATGCCTGGAAAATAGTGTTGCTTTTTCGGGTAATTAGTTGGTTAAAATATTACAAAAATGACCCGGACGGGATCCCGGACGAATCCCGAAAACGAACCAGAAATGGGTCCAGAAGGCTACCCGAATGATTCCGTAATACTCCCGAAAGGGTCCCGAAATAACCCCGATGGGATCCAGGATGGATCCCGAAAACTATACAGAAATTATCCCGGAAGGGTCCCAAAATGATCCCGAAATAGTCTCGAAATGATCCTGACGGGATCCCGGACGAATTCCGAAAACCATCCAGAAATGATGCCAGAAGGGTCCCCAAATCATCCGGAAATGACCCTGACAGAATCCCGGACGAATCCCAAAAACTATCCAGAAATGGTGCCGGAAGGGTCCCCAAATGATCCCGAAATTACCTTGATGGGAACCCGAAAACAATCCTAAAATGATCCAGGAAGGCTCCCCAAATGATTCCGAAAAAGTGCCGAAATTACCCTGACGGGCTCCCGGACGAATTCCGAAAACCCTGCAGAAATGGTGCCGGAAGGGTCCCAAAATAATCCCGGAAAAGTCCCGTAATGACACTGACGCGATCCCTAAAGCCATCCAAAAATGACACCGGAAGGATCCCCAAATGAGCCCGTAATAGTCCCGAAATAACTCCGACGGGATTCCGGACGTATCCCGAAAATCGTTCAGAAATTATCCCGGAAGGGTCCCAAAATGATCCCGAAATAATCTCGACAGGAAGCCGGGCGGATCCCGAAAACTACCCAGCAATGATCCCGGAAGGGTCCCAAAATGATATCGAAGTGGTCCCGATATGACCCGACGGGATCACGAAATAGTCCCGAGATGACCCTGAAAGGATCCCGCATACCATCGAGAAATGGTCCCGGAATAGTCCCGAAAAAGTCCCCAAATAACACCGACCGGATCCCGAACTCTATACAGAAAAAATTCCGGAAGAGACCCAAAATGATCCCGAAAAAGTCCCGACTAGACCCCGACGGGATCCCGGAATCTATACAGAAATGATCCCAGAAGAGTCCCAAAATGATACCGAAATAGTCGCGAAAAAGTTCCGAAATGACCCCAACGGGATCCCGGATGGATCCCGAGAACCATCCAGAGCGGGACTGTGTCACTGCACACTTTGTAAGCCTCGACTTATTTGACCCATTGAGTTTGTAATGTTAGTGAAGGTCAGTATACGTAAAGTTATAATGTGTAAAAAATATTAAAAAGTAATTATTCAAAGGGGTCGTGGGACCATGTTCGAAACAAATTTCGCCAGTAGACTATTGTCTGTGTCCCAAATTTCATCAAAATTCGCGTAGCCGTTCTGGCGTGATTCAGTCACAAAGGCGAAAAAAAACAAAGCTAGCTAGTATATAGCTAGTAAATCTTTCTAGATTGTTGGCTATATGTGTGCCAAATTTCATCAAAATCCGTCCAGCCGTTCTTTCGTGATTGAGTCACAAAGACAAACGTCTGGACATCCAAACATCCTAACTTTCCCATTTATAATATACTAGGCCCCGTCCGCAAGGAGAAAATGAAATATATGGGCTATTCACGTTAGCCTGCTTACCAAGTTATCTGTTTAAATAATTTTCTGTCTAATGCATTTTATTTTTGCAATTGAGTAAAAAAGGAACTAAATGAGCTGATAACCTGATAGGATCCCCAAATGATCCCTAAATTATCCAGAAAAAGCCACGAAATGACCCCGACGCCCCGGAAGGGTATCCAAAAGTTCCCGGAATAGTCCCAAAAAAACCCGAAATAACAACGGCACGATTATAGACTATCCAGAGAACCACACAGAAGTGATCCCTGAAGGGTACCAAAATGATCCCGAGAAAGTTCCAAAATGCCCCTGAGGGCTCCCGGACGGATCTGAAAACCCATCCAGAAAATGTCCAGGAAGCAAGTGACCCCGACGGGATCCAGCACGGATCCAGAAGTGATCCCGGGAGGGTCGAAAACCTATCCCGAAAAGTAAAAAAAAAATCCCGAAATTTCTGCTACGGAATCCAGGACGGATCCAGAAATGATCTCGGAAGGGTCACGAAATGATTCCAAAATGGTTCCGAAATGAGCCTGATGGATCCGGCAAACCATCAAGAAATGATGCCGGAAGGGTCAACAAATGATCCCAAAATAATACAGAAAAAGTCACGAAATTACCCCTAAAGGGTCCCCAAATGATCCGGTATTATCCCCGAAATGACCCCGTCGGGATCCCGGACGGATCCCGAAAACCATACAATAATGATGCCGGAAAATACCCCAAATGATCCTGAAATAGTCTCGAAAAATTCCCGAATTGACCCCGACGGGATCCCGGAAGATTTCCGAAAACCATCCAGAAATGATGCCGGTAGGTACCCCAAATGATCCCGAAATAGTCCCGAAATGACCCCGACGCGATCCCGGACGAATACCGAAAACCATACAGAAATTATGCCGGAAAATACCCCAAATGATCCCGAAATAGTCTCGAAAAAGTCCCGAATTCACCCCGACGGGATCTCGGAAGAATTCCGAAAACCATCCAGAAATGATGCCGACAGGTACACCAAATGATCCGGAAATAGTCGCGAAATGACCCCGACGTGATCCCGGACGAATACCGAAAACCATCCAGAAATGATGCCGGTAGGTTCCCCAAATTATCCCGCAATAGTCCCGAAATGACACCGTCGGGATCCCGGACAGATCACGAAAACCATCCAGAACTGATGCCGAAAGGGTCCCCAAATGAGCCCGTATTAGTCGAGAAAAAGTCCCGAATTGACCCCGACGGTATATGGGACGGATCCCGAAAACCACCTACAAATGATGCCGGTAGGTGCCCCAAATTATCCCGAAATAGTCCCGAAATTACCCTGACTTGATCTCTGACGAATACCGAAAACCATCCAGAACTGATGCCGAAAGGGTCCCCAAATGAGTCCGTATTAGTCGAGAAAAAGTGCCGAATTGACCCCAACGGAATATTGGAAGGATCCCGAAAACCACCTACAAATGATGCCGGAAAGTACTGATGCCGAAAAAGTCCCGAAATGACTCCGACGGGATCCCGAAAAATTCCCGACTTGATCCCGACGGGATACCGGACGGATCCCGACAACCATCCAGAAATGATGCCGAAAGGGTCCCCAAATGATACCGTATAAGTTGAGAAAAAGTCCCGAAATGACCCCGTACAGATCCCGAAAACGATCCAGAAGTGATGCCGGAAGGGTCCTCAAATGATCCCCTAATAGTCCCAAAATGACCCTGACGGGATCCCGGACGGATCCCGAAAACTATCCAGAAATGATGCCGGAAGGGACCGAAATTGACCCCGAGCGAATGAAGATTTACATAGAAACATACAGGTAAAGCTAATAAAATCGTGCTAATAAAAACAATTGAAGGAGGGCGGATGGCGGGAGGAGAAAGAGACCACTGATCGTTTTTCCAAAATTATTTAGATCTCGATCTGTATGTGCCAGATATCAAAAACTATTTATTTGGGAAAAATTTATATTGAGTTATAACAATTTATAGATTTTACACCAGAGGGGGAGAGAAGGGGGAAGGGGGCGGAGAGTGTCACTGCTCACTTTGTAAGCCCTCGACTTATTTGACCCCTTGAGTCAGTAATATTGGCGAAGGCCAGTATACGTAAAGCTAGAAAGTGTAAAAATTATTAAAAAGCAATTGTTCGAAGGGGTCGTGGGTCTCCCACCCATGTTCGAAAAAAATTTCGCTAGTAGACTATTGCCTGTGTTCCAAATTTCATCAAAATCCGGGTAGCCGTTCTGGTGTGATTCAGTCACAAATACGACAAAATACAATAATTAAATTATAACTGTTCATAGGGGGCGGGGACCACCCCCTTTTCAAAAAAATATAGCTAGTAGGTCCTTTTAGACTATTGGCTATATGTGTGCCAAATTTCATCCAAATCGTTCCAGCCGTTTTTGCGTGATTGAGTCACAAAAACAAACGTCTGGACAAACATACAAACATTCAAACATCCAAACTTTCCCATTTATAATATTGTAACGAATTTACTTGCAAATCCTCTTATTTGCCCTTTTGCTAAGTTCGTATTACTAAACTGTTGAATAAATAACTCCAATATTGAATAATGGAAAAATGGCCTTTATTAAAGTACTTTACAATAACACTTATACTTTGCAACTAGCTGGCTTAATAACCAAACTGATAGCTTAGATTAAACTGACTTTCAAAATAATACTGCTATGGCTCGCTAGATAGCGTCTTAATCGAAACTGCTTGATAGCTCAAATCAAACTGAATTCCAGCGCCACTACATTTGCTGCCTTTTATACTCTCTGATTTTAACGTTCGCATCCTCTAGGCGCTTCCAGAATCTACTAGTTGCCATCAGCTCTCAAACTTCTCAGCTGTAACTACAATTGCACGATTTTATAGCTTCTCTCATTGCATGCTTTCAGGAGTATCTCAGATATATGCATCTGTTTGTGCATTGACTCTCCGCTGCTCGTATACGTACATGGTACATATGTTTAGACGCAATTATTGTTTCGTTTATGTAGATACATAATGATTGAATTATGGATGTGCATGATATCACTGTTTAGCATCGGCTTAGAGATAGCAGCACCCCTTAGTTTTGCTAATATTCGTAAGCCCTCGACTTATTTGACCCATTGAGTCAGTAATATTGGCGAAGGCCAGTATACGTAAAGTTAGAAAGTGTAAAAATTATTAAAAAGCAATTGTTCGAAGGGGTCGTGGGTCCCCCACCCCACTTTCCATGTTTGAAAAAAATTTCGCTAGTAGACTATTCTCTGTGTTCCAAATTTCATCAAAATCCGTGTAGCCGTTCTGGCGTGATTCAGTCGCAAATACGACAAAATACAATAATTAAATTATAACTCTTCCTAGGGGGCGGGGACCTTCCCCTTTTCAAAAAAAATATAGCTAGTAGGTCCTTTTAAATTATTGGCTATATGTGTGCCAAATTTCATCCAAATCGTTCCAGCCGTTCTTGCGTGATTGAGTCACAAAGACAAACGTCTGGACAAACATACAAACATCCAAACTTTCCCATTTATAATATCCCCGCGGCCTCGTCCGCAAGGAGAAAATTAAATATATGGGCTATTGACGTTAGCCTGCTTATCAAGTTATCTGTTTAAAAATTGTTTTCTGTCTAATGCATTTTATTTTTGTAATTGAGTAAAAAAAGGAACTAAATGAGCTGATAACCTGATGGGGATCCAAAATGATCCCGAAATTATCCAGAAAAAGCCACGAAATGACCCCGACGCTATCGCGGACGGATCCCGAAAACCATCCAGAAATTCTCCGGAATAGTCCCAAAAAAAAACCCGAAATGACAACGACACGATTCTAGACTTATCCAGAGAAGCACACAGAAATGATCCCTGAAGGGTCCCAAAGTGATCCCGAAATAATCCCGAAAAAGTTTCGAAATTACCCTGACGGGCTCCCGGACGGACCTCAAAAACCATCCAGGAAGGGCTCCTAACTTAGCCCGACATAGTCGAGAAAAAGTTCCGAAATAACCCAGGGGGGATCCACGACGGATAGCGAAAAACACAGAGAAATGATTACGGAAGGGTCCCAAAATGATCCCGAAATAGTCCGAAAATGACCCCGATGGGACCCCGCACGAATCCAGATATTATCCCGATAGGGTTCCAAAACTATCCCGGAAAAGTAACAAAAAAATTCTCCAAATGACTCCTACGGCATCACTGACGGATCCAGAAATGACCTCGGGAAGGTCTCCAAATGATCCCAACATGGTCCCGAAATGACCCTGATGGATCCGGCAAACGATCAAGAATTGATGCCGGAAGGGTCCCCGAATGAAACCGAAATAATACAGAAAAAGTCATGGAATGACCCCAAAATGGCTCCCAAATGATCCAGAGATAGTCCCGAAAAAGTCCCGAGATTACCCTGATGTGTTCCCGTACAGATCCCGAAATCCATGCAGAAGTGATGCCGGTCCCCAAATGATCCCGTATTAGCCCCGAAAAAGTTCCGAAATGACCCCGACAGGATTCCGAAAACCTTCCAGAAATGATCCCGAAATTGTCCTGAAGAAATCCCGAAATGACCCCGACGGGATCCCGGACAGATCCCGAAATCCATCCAGGAATAATATTGGAAGGTCTCAAAATGATCCCGAAATAGTTTCGGAAAAGTCCATAAATTACCCTGACGGGATCCCGGAAAAGCCCGTAGAAATGCTTCCGGAAGGTACCCCAAATTATCCCGAAATAGTAACGAAATGACCACGACGAGATCAAGGACGGATCCCGAAAACTGTGCAGAAATGATGCCGGAAATGTACCCAAGTGATCCCCTAATAGTCCCGAAGGGACCCGGACGGATCCCTAAAACCATCCAGAAATTATGCCGAAAGGGCCCCAAAATGATCCCGTATTAGTCGAGAAAAAGTCTCGAAATTACCCCGACGGGATCTCGGACGGATCCCCAAAACCATCTAGAAATGTTGAAGGAAGGTACTGTAAAGAAAAAATGAATTGAACAACAAATTATTTGGCTGACCAACACTGATGAGTAGCGTTGGATAGCAATTTGTTAATTGTCTTTATTGACGGCATTCATTGTTATTTATACAAAAGTTCTTAACCTATATATATATATATTTTCATATATATATATATATATATATTTTTTTTTTTTTCATACTAGAGGTGCATGACTCAATAGTGAGGAATGCTTTGTCAGCGAATTATTATATTGACCTACATATTGTCAATATGATTCCTGCTTGAGGAGTTTGGTATGACGCATTAATACATTAGGCGACTTGGCAAACGCGAATGAACTCATAGTAGTTATCTGGGTCAATGAACGAATGTTTGTAATGTTAAGCGTGTTTAAAGTGAGTAGCATTCCACGCGATACTACACCATCGGCCTTTTAAGTGAGCGTATACAATTTTGTGCTTAATTATAGACGGTCACTCCAATGTCACTGTGATAAGTGTGCCGTGTTGTTTAAGTTTTCGTTGAATGACCCTGTCAACTTGCATGGTGTTACCAAAAGAGATTTTTTTTTGTCGTTATATAGAGATTTTTTTTTTTTTTTGAATTTAATTGTAATAATTTATTATTTTATAGTGGTAACTTAATATTATGATTAAATGTGTTTTCTTTTTTGTTTTATTCGTTTGCATTTGCTTTACATTCAGTGCCCGTTATGCTGATTCTCGCGTTTTCATAATAAGCTGACTTTTGCTATTTTTTTTTGTGTATATTTACTATAATGAGTATTTTTTTTTACATTTTTTTTTGTACATTTTTCCTTGTGCTAATTTTTTATGGTTGTGTGCTTACGATTTTGAATAATGTTTTGCATCAAGTGTTATTGACATTTGTTTTTACATAAGAATTTTTTTACATAGAATTATAAGTGTGTCGACTTAAAATCTGTTTATGTTTACCAATTTATTATGAAGTAACAGTCACTTGATGCTCACATGGGTTAGTATTTATTATTTCTTTTGTTTATTTACATTTTTTTTCTTACGCATCTATGTTGTTGAATAAATTTGGATGCTTATAGTATGATTGTTTTGGCTTTCAAATCATATGTGTTACTAGTAAATGTTCTATACTAGTTTAAGCTTATTTTTATGGATTACTATTTTCTTATTTTGTATGTAGGTTAAAAGTAGAAAGAAATGTTTCCTATTTCTTATTTCTAATCTATTTATAATGAAAGATATTTTCCTATTACTATTTCTTATTCTACCTGTGGCTAAAGTAAAAATATTTTTCCTAAAATTATTACCTCTCTAAAAACTAGGTTTCCTAACTGAAGCAGATCATACTTGTATCTATTTTTTCTTTTTTCTTTCTATTTCTAACTAATTATTTCTACTAAATAACAGCTTTTCATTGTTATTTCATTTTATCAGGGTTACATTAAACTTAGTACAAAAAAATCTGTAGCTAATTATACGGGAATGTATAATATGAAATATGTCACTAAGTATGCTGAAATTTAGGATCTGTGATTGACGGAAGAGAAAGGTAGTTTATATTAGCGGTAGTAGTTTGGCTGGTTAGTGGAAGGAAGGTACAGTGGATGCAAAAATTATTCTATCTTTTAATTTATTTTTCTTATTTTTCCAGCAATTTCATTGATCTTATTTTTCATGCGATTTCTGCGGCGGCCATCAAGACAGAATCGTCATGACTTTTATGTAGATTTTTTTTTTTATTTTTATACCGGGATTTGTCACTTGCACAACCTCTTGGGTTTATGCAATTAGTTGATCTTGAGAACCTGGTTATCAATTTTGAATTTGCCTACTGCCGTAAATATTCAATTAATTTTTCCTTATAAATTTCAAGTCCTGGAATTCCGGCATTTCTTGTATGCCTGGTCGAATATTGTCCTATGTCAATAACTTCCTCAACAATCTGGTTTCTTGATAATGATGATGAAAATGAGCGCGACTAGTCTTTTATTACAAATTTATATAGCGGTTCACATATATTTTAAGGTTCCCTTTGTGACTTTTCTTCATTCTTGCTGTTGTTATGGGCTGGTTTTAAAGTTTTTGTATTTTGCATATATCCACTGACATGCCTTTTATCGGGGCTGTGGTAAAAATCTTCTTCCTTGACAGCCTTTAAGGATGTTATTTTGATAACTTCCATAGGAACTACTGTGGTATTTAATGTGAATTATGCAACTTCTTGATTTGCTGTTCACTTTAGGCAGGGGTGCCTTTACTGTCAATTGTGACATTTTGAGATTTAATATTTGAGGTATACTTGGATTGTTTATTGCTCCTCCTCAGCTTCGAGATTTGTTATAATATAGTAGGGTGTAAGTTTAACAATAGAATTTCTTAGACACGAGCTTGAACGGGTTTTAATTGCCTATATTTAAATTTCATATAACTTTTGAGCATCATGGCTATTGCAATAGCCCGATTACGCAGATTAAAACTACAAACTAACATCTGGAACGTTTGGCGAATTTTTCGTATCTATTTCGGTTGGTGGTTCATATTTTACTACTCTATTTTCCGTTTATTCCGAGTTTTCCTTCCCTAATTCATAACCGGCTATCGCTATCATGATGTCTTGAGATATTTTAGTCCACCAAGCCATTTTGAACCTTCTGTGGTTACTTTCCTGTTCCAGTGAAAATAAGGGGTAAATTCCAATTTTAATAAAATTTCTTTGATTTTATTCTTTATCTTAAATACTCCAGTTTATTTATAAGCTTCGTACTATAGAATTGTAAGTCTAAAATTTTTAAATTAAAAATATTTTTATTTAGGTTAAAAGGATTTTAATATTTCAAAAAATTTTATAATCTACAAGCTTAGTATAGTTTATTTTCTTTCATAGTCAAAAAAAGTTTCAACGCTATTACAATTTAATTTTAAACTCTCTCCGGGAATACCATTCGAATCATTCTCACGGTTTCTTCTTCCCTGGTTGTGGGATTTTTTACATCCTCAATTGTGGGTTCCCTATTCATATCATATCATGGTTTAGCGTCCATGAGGCCGCTATATTGATTCTAGTTATATTTACTCTTACACTAATTGCTGCCTGTCCCAGTTGTTGTTTTTTACTGCCTCCAGTCAATTGTAATATTCTACTCCTTTTTATGCTGTTGAAATTGCTTCATTTGATTTAATTTTTTACCATCACTATGCTTTTGTTGCAAATGTAATATTCCACTCCTTTTTATGCTGTTGAATTTGCTTCCATTTAATTGTTTGCCATCACTATGGTTTTGCTGCGAATGCAATATTCCACTCATTTTTATGCTGTTGAAATTGCTTCCATTTAATTTTTTGCCATCACTATGCTTTTGCTGCGACACGACAAAGTGCCTTTGCGAATGTAGTAATTCATTTTATCTCCTTTAGCTTTTAATAACTTCTCAAAAATGTCCTGTTTTTGTTGCCAATGTGTAGTTTTCCAGGACTTTAAAAAATAAGTCCTTTGTGTTTTTAACGCGAGCTGCTAGGCTCTTCTAACCAGCTAGATCATTAGCAGTTTTACTAATTGTGATCTAGACTGGCAGGATCGCCATGTAAAGAAAAAATTTATTGAACAACAAATGATTTGGCTGACCAACGCTGATGAGTAGCGTTGGATAGCAATTTGTTAATTGTCTTTATTGACGGCATTCATTATTATTTATACAAAAGTTCTTAACCTATACATATATACATACTTACATTAATATTTACATACTAGAGGTGCATGACTCAATAATGAGGAATGCTTTGTCAGCGAATTATTATATTGTCAATATGATTCCTGCTTGAGCAGTTTGGTATGACGCATTAATACATTAGGCGACTTGGCAAACGCGAATGAACTCATAGTAGTTATCTGGGTCAATGAACGAATGTTTTTAATGTTAAGCGTGTTTGAAGTGAGGTGAATTCCGCGCGATACTACAGTACCCAAAATGATCCCGAAAAAGTTCTGAAATGACCAAGACGGGATTTCGGACGGATCCCAAAAACCATCCAGAAATGATGCCGAAAGGGTCCCCAAATAATCCCATATCAGTTGAGAAAAAGCCCCGAAATGACCCCGACGGAATTCCAGACGGATCCCGAAAACCATCTAGAAATGATGCCGGAAAGTACACCAAATGATCCCGATATGGTCCTGAAATGACGCCGACGGGATCCCTTAAGGATCCCGAAAATCATGCAAAAATGATGCCGGAAGGGACCCAAATGATCCCGAAAAAGTTCTGAAATGACCCCGACGGGATCCCGGACGGATAGCGAAAACCATCTAGAAATGATGCCGGAATCTACACCAAATGATCCCGAAATAGACCCGAAATGACGCCGACGGGATCCTTTACGGATCCCGAAAACCACCCAGAAATGATGGCGGAAGGGACCCCAAATGATCCCGGAAAAGCTCCGAAATGACCCGGACGGGATCCCGGACGGATAGCGAAAAACATCCAGAAATGATGCCGGCAGGTACCCCAAATGATCGCGAATTAGTCCCGAAATGAGCCCGTCGGGATCCCGGACGAATCCCGAAAACTATAAGAACTGATGGCGGAAAAGTACTCAAATGATCCCGCATTAGTCGAGAAAAAGTCCCGAAATGACCCCGACGGGATCCCTGACGTATCCCGAAAACCATCCAGAAATGATGCCGGAGGGGACCCGAAATGATCCCGAAAAAGTCATGAAATGACCCCGACGGGATCCCGGACTGATCCCGAGAACTATCAAGAAATGATGCCGGAAAGGTCCCCAAATGATCCCGTATTAGTGGCGAAAATGTTTCGAAATGACTCCGACGGGATCCCGGACGGATCCAGAAAACCATCTAGAAATGACGCCGGAAGGTACCCCAAATGATCCCGAAAAAGTCCTGATATGACCCCGACGAGATCCCGGACGAGCCCCGAAAACCATACAGAAATGATGCCCGCAGGGACCCCAAATGATCCCGAAAAAGTCCCGAAATAACCCCGACGGGATACCGAACGGATACCGAAAACTATCCAGAAATGATGCCGGAAAGGTCCTCAAATGATCACCTAATAGTCCCGAAATGACCCTGACGGGATCCCGGACGGATAGCGATAACCATCCAGAAATGATGCCGAAAGGGTCCCCAAATGATCCCGTATTATTCGAGAAAAAGTCCCGAAATGACCCCGACGGGATCCCGGACGGATCCCGAAAACCATCCAGAAATGGTGCCGAAAGAGACCCCAAATTATCCCGAAAAAGTCCGGAAATGACCCCGACCGGAAAATGGTGCCGGAAAAGTCCCCAAATGATGCCCTAATAGTCGCGAAATTACCCAGACGGGATCCCGGGCTGGTCCCGAAAACCATCCAGAAATGATGCCGAAAGGGTCCCCAAATGATCCCGTATTAGTCGAGAAAAAGTCCCGAAATGGCCCCGACGGAATCCCGGAAGGATCCCGAAAACAATCTAGAAATGATGCCGGAATGTACCCCAAATGATCCCGAAATTACCCCGACGAGATCCCGGATGAATCCCGAAAACCATCCAGAAATGATGCTGAAAGAGACCCCGAATGATCCCGAAAAAGTCCCGAAATGACCCCCACGGGATCCCGATAACTATCCGGAAATGATGCCAGAAAGGTCCTCAAATGATCCCCTAATAGTCCCGAAATTACCCTGACGGGATCCCGGGAGAATCCCGAAAACCATCCAAAAATGATGCCGAAATGGTCCTATATGATACCGTATTAGTCGAGAAAATATCCCGAAATGAACCCGACGGGATCCCGGACGGATCCAGAAAACCATCCAGAAATGATGATGGAAGATACCCCAAATGATCCCGAAATATCCCCGAAATGGCCCCGACGAGATCCCGGACGGATCCCGAAAACCGTCAGAAATGATTACGGAAAGTGCGAATAAAACTAAATTATTCCACTGTTTTCCCAACTGTTTCCAGAAGGGTGCCAAAATGATCCGGAAATAGTCCCGAAAAAGTCAGGAAATGACCCCGGCGGGATCCCGGACGGATCCCGAAAACCATCCAGAAATGATCCCGGAAAGTGCGAATAAAACTAAATTATTCCACTGTTTTCCCAACGTTTCGCTAATATTTTTATTTTTAGCATCATCATAAATATATTAGCGAAGCATTGAGAAAGCTGTGGAATAATTTAGTTTTATTCGCACATAAAAAATATAGATTGGAAAGCCTACTTACATATGGAGTATTCCATTCCATTTCGACCAATTTTGAACCCGACCCCTTTAGAATTGGCTGAAAGTTTTTCTTCTTTTTCTAGCTTACGAAAGACGTTTTTCAGAATTTTTTCAAATTTTTTCATCCAACTCAAAAAATCCTGCACCAGTAAGCGATTGTCCTTCGTTGCTTCGATTACATTCGGCATTAATTTCTTAACGCAAAGCCTGGTTCCATTGCACAATTTTGGTGAGTCTAAATTCCGAAGAAGCATGATAGGTGGTTCTAAAGAGTTTAGAAATTCAATTGGATAATTCACAATTTGATCTTCATCTGCAACTGTGTCGATCGATTTATATTTCGCCACTTCACCAGGAATTTGGATTTGAATGCCATCATTGATTTTGTTAACATGATCATTTTTGGGAGCTAGTTCGCATAGCAAAAAAAAATTTAAATTTAAAATTCTCAATTCTCAAACATGAAAAACCTTCGTCTTGATCCAAGGAACCTATGGCCAAAATTTGGTGATGATTGAAATGTGGGAAATACGTTTCCATAGGGAACACACACACACAGAATTTAATTTTTATAGAAGATGTAGATAGGCTGAAGCTTACAAATTTTTTAACGGCGGCAGATTACTAAACGTCCAAAAGGAATAACAGCGAAACTCAACAATGCAGCCAAATGTTAGGTTTTAAAATAGCCTAAGTTTGTACAGCAGCCATAGGTCTGAAAATCCCATTTTTTACCAATTCCACATTTTACTGGAGGTGTTATGACTTAACGTCGTATAGCTCCTTACCAATTTTCATTATCCTATCATTACTACATCCAGAGATATGCAGTATGATATATTCCAGAGTACACACACACACACAGAATTTGATTTTTATATATATGGATATATGTAGATAGACTGAAGCTAACAAATTTTTTTAACGGCGGCACATTACTAAACGTTAAAAGGGAATAACAGCCAAACTCAACAATGCAGTCAAACTTTAGGTATTAAAATAATCTAAGTTTGTACGGCAGCCATAGTTCTGAAAAATCCCATTTTTAGGGAAGGTGCCACGCCCCTTTTTCCCAATTCCACATTCTACTGGAGGTGTTAGGACTAAACGTCATATAGCTCCATACCAATTTTCATTATCCTATCATTACTACATCCAGAGATATGCAGTATGATATCTTCCATTTGTATGGGAGATGCCACGCCCCCTTTTTCCTAATTTCACATTTTCTTGGTGGTGTTAGAGATTGACTTCATATAACTCCTTACTGAATTTCAATGTTCTGCCATGTATACCTTCAGAGTTATGCAGTACCAAAGATTCCATTTGTATGGCAGGTGCCACGCCCCATTTATATATCGAAATTATTTTTAGCCTAAAACGTTCGTGTTGATCGAAGGAACCTATAGCCAAAATTTGGTGATGATTGAGTGTGGGAAATACGTTTCCATAGCGAACACACACAAACACACACAGAATTTGATTTTATATATATATATGTGACCACAATAGTTTGAAGAGCTGAATGCTTTCGGATATCAAGGATGTTTACATATAAGTAGATTGGATGTGCTAATTGTACGTGGGAGTGCAAGGATATTTTTTATTATTTTATTTTGTAGCCTTTGTAATTCACTTAATCTTTCTTCTGAACATCTATTCCAAATTGGGTTTAAATAATTTATATACAAGAGAAAGATGGAATTATATAGAAGCCATAGTTGATTCTTTGGAATATTGTTACGGATAGTACAATACAGTTTTTTTCGAATTAAAAAAAAAAATACATTTTATTCTTAAGTTAAATTAATTGATATGACAGGGGTGAGAGAATTACTACTCATAGAACAAAGGAGTGAAACTACAATTAGCTAAAACCAAAGAGAATTTGTAGATGAAAATAGTGTTGCTTTTTCGGTTATCTAGTTGGTTAAAATATTACAAAAAGTGTAATTATAGTTATAGCAGTTCGTTACAGGATTCATTTAAAAAACTCAAAAATAGAAAGAAAAAGCTGTGTTCGATATTAAAGATAAAACATACCGAATTTTAATATATAAAAGCTCATAATTTAAAAAGATATGTGTGCTGAACTACCAGTTCCGAAGATACCTAAAATGAGCCCGGAAGGGTCCTACGTGACTGGCACTTTAATTTTGTTTTAAATTTTGTGTCAGGATAAACATTTTTATGTTAATAAATAAAATAATAAATAAATGATACCAAAATAGTAAAGAAATGATGCTGACGGGATCCCGGACAAATCCCGAAAATCATGCAGAAATTAGCATGGAGGGGTCCCAAAATGATTCCGAATTAGTCCCGAAAAAGTCCCTAAATGACCCCGACGGGATCCCGGGCGGATCCCGAAAACCATCCAGAATTTATCTCGAAATACTCCCAAAAAAGTTCCGAAATATTTTTGACGGACCCGCTATAGCCCTGAAAAAGTTCCGAAAGTACGCTGACTGCATTCCGTATAAATCCCAAAAAACATCCCGAAATAATGCCGGAAGGGTCCCCAAATGATCTCGAAATAGTCCCGAAAAAGTCCCGAAATTACCCTGACGGGATCCCGATAACCAGCCAGAAATGACTCTGGAGGGATCCCCAACTGATCCCGGAAAAGTCCTGAAATAACTCCGACGAGATCCCGAACGAATCACGAACATCATTCAGAAATTATCCCGAAGGGGTCCCAAAATGATTCCGAAATAGTACCGAAAAGGTTCCGAAAAGACCCTGACGGGACCCCGGACGGATCCCGAAAACCTTCCAGAATTGATCTCTAAAGGGTCCGCAAATTATCCCAGAGTCGCGAAAAAACTCCGAGGTGATCCCGGACATATCCCGAAAATCATAGAGAAATGATCTCTGAAGGGTCCGCAACTGACCCTAAAATAGTCCTGAAAAAGACCCAAAATTACTCTGACTGGATCCCGAAAACCATTCAGAAATTATCCCGGAAGGATCCCCTAATAATCCCGGAACAGTCTCGAAATGACTATGACATTGTCCCGAAAAAGTAAAAAATTACCCCGACGGGATGCCGGACGGATCCCGAAAACTATACTGAAATGATCCCGGAAGATTCACAAAATGATCCCGAAATTGTCCCAAAAAAGTCCCGAAATTACCCCGACGGGATCCCGGACGGATCCCGAAAACCATCCAGAAATGATCCCTGAAGAGTCCCAAAGTGATCCCGAAAAAGTCCCGAGAAGACCCCGACGGGATCCGGGACGGATCCAGATAACCATTCAGAATTGCTCTCTGAAGGGTCCGCAATTGACCCCGAAATAGGCAGATAAAGTCCCGAAATTACCCTGACGGGATCCCAAAATCATCCAGAAATTATTCCGGAAGGATCTCCAAATGATCCCAGAACAGTCCCGAAAAAGATGCCGGAAGGGTCCCCAAATGATCTCGAAATAGTCACGAAATCACCGTGACGGGATCCAGAAATGATCCGGAAGGTTTCCGAACCAACGGGATCCCAGACGGGTCCCGAAATTATCCCGAAAAATACCCGAAATGACCCTTGCGGGATTCCGGACGGATTACGAAAATCATCCAAAAATGATGCCCGAAGGGCCCCAACATATTCCCGAAAACTATCCCGAAATGATCCCGAAATGACCCTGGAGTGATCCCGGACGGATCGCGAAAATCATTCAGAAATTATGCCGGAAGGATCCCAAAATAATCCCGCAAAAGTCCCCAAATTACCCTAACGGGATCCCGAATATCATCCAGAAATTACACCGGAGGACCCCGCAATGACCCTGACGGGATCCCAGACGGATCCCGAAAACAATCCAGAATTAATCTCCGAAGGGTCGGCAAATGATCCCGATATAGTCCGGAAAAAGTCCCGAAAAAACTCCAACGGGATCCCTTACAGGTCCCGAAAATCATACAGAAATTATCCCGGAAGGATCCCAAATAAACCCGGAATAGTCCTTAAATACCGTCCAGAAATTATCCTGTAAAAGTCTCGAAATGACCCTGACATTGTCCAGAAAAAGTTCCGAAATTACCCCGACAGGATCCCAGACAGATCCCGTAAACTTCCCAGAAATGATCCCGGAAGAGTCCCAAAATGATACCGAAATAGTCCCGAAAAAGTCCCGATATGACCCGACGGGATCCCCAAAACCATACAGAAATTATGCCGGAAGGGTTAACAAATGATCCCGAAATAGTCCCGAAATGACCCTGACGGAATCCCGAATACCATCTAGAAATGATCCCGGAATACTCCCGAAAAAGTTCCAAAATAACCCCGACGGAATCCTGGACGGATCCCAAAACCTATACATAAATGATCCCGGAAGAGTCCCAAAATGATCCCGAAAAAGTCCCGAATTGACCATGACGGGATCCCGGACGGATCCCGAAAACCATCCAGAAATTATCCCAGAATAGTCCCAAAGTGATCCCGAAAAGGTCCCGAAATGACCCCGACGGGATTCCGGACGGATGTCGAAGACCATCCTGAAAGGATCCCGGAAGGGTCTCGATATGACCCTGACGGGATTACAAATAAGTTGAAACTAATTATAAAAGCATGATAATAAGGCAGCAGGCGCGTTGAAGCGAATGAAGAGTTACACACAAACAAACATACAGGTAGTGCTAATAAAAGCGTACTAATAAAAACAACTTAAGGAGGGCGGATGGCGGGAGGAGAAGGAGAGCACCACTGATCGTTTTTCGGGGCGGGGAGGGGGTGGGGCGTTGCTCACTTTGTAATCCCTCGACTTATTTGACACATTGAGTTTGTAATATTGGTGAAGGTTAATATACGTAAAGTTATAATGTGTAAAAATTGTAAAAAAGTAATTATTCGAAGGGGTCGCGGGACCCCCTCACCCTTTCCATGTTCGAAAAAAATTTCGCCAGTAGACTATTATCTCTGTCCCAAATTTCATCAAAATCTGTGTAGCCGTTCTCACGTGATTCAGTCTCAAAAAAGAAAAAATACAATAATTGTGTTATAACTGTTGTTAGGGGCGGGGACCTCCCCCTTTTCAAAAAAATATAGCTAGTAGATCCTTCTAGGCCATTGGCTATATGTGTGCCGAATTTCATCCAAATCCGTCCAGCCGTTCTTGCATGATTGAGTCACAAGGAGAAACATCTGGACAAACATCCAAACATCCAAACTTTCCCATTTATAATATATATGGGGTATTCCATCCCATTTCTACCAATTTTAAACCCGAACCCTTTAGAATTGGCTGAAAGTTTTTCTTCTTTTTCTAGCTTACGAAAGACGTTTTTAGAAGTTTTTCAAATTTTTTCATCCAACTCAAAAAAAGTTATGAATTTAAAAAAAAAACACCGTTTCTCTTTTCAAAATGCTATAACTTTTTCAAAAATTGACCGTTTGGGATCTTTTTTTTTTTATTTGTTTTTAAATGTACTTTTCGGAGAAAATACAAAAAAAAGTTTAAAGTTTTTTTTTCAATTAAATAAAAAAAAAAAATTATTCTCGGCCCACTCCGGTATTAGTGGGGATGATTGCAGAATTGATTGAAGTTTTTTATGAGAAAAAAAGGGCGAAATTCGAAAAATCTCGAAAAACTGAAAAATTACAAAAAAAAACTTTAAAATTTTTTTTGAATTTTTTTCCGAAAAGTACATTTAAAAACAAATAAAAAAAAAAGATCCAAAACGGTCAATTCTTGAAAAAGTTATAGCATTTTGAAAACAAAAACGGTGTTCTTTTTAAAAATTCATAACTTTTTTTGAGTTGGATGAAAAAATTTGAAAAACTTCTAAAAACGTCTTTCGTAAGCTAGAAAGAGAAGAAAAACTTTCAGCCAATTCTAAAGGGGTCGGGTTCAAAATTGGTCGAAATGGGATGGAATACCCCATATCTTTCTAATATATATTATAAATGGCAAAGTTTGGATGTGAAGATGTTTGGATGTTTGGATGTTTGGATGTTTGTCCAGACGTTTGTCTTTGTGACTCAATCACGCAAGAACGGCTGGACCGATTTGGATGAAATTTTGCACACATATAGCCAATAGTCTAGAAGGATCTACTAACTATATATTTTTGAAAAGGGGCGTGGTCCCCGCCCCCTAGGAACAGTTATAATTTAATTATTATATTTTTTCGTCTTTGCGACTGAATCACGCCAGAATGGCTACACGGATTTTGATGAAATTTGGGACACAGACAGTAGTCTACTAGCGAAATTTTTTTCGAACATGGAAAGAGGGGTGGGGGTTCCACGACACCTTCGAGAAATTATTTTTCAATAATTTTTACACATTATAACTTTACGTATACTGGCCTTCACCAATATCACAGACTCAAGGGGTCAAATAAGTCGAGGGCTTACAAAGTAAGCAGTGAAGGGTCGGCAAATGATCCCGATATAGTCCGGAAAAAGTCCCGAAAAAACTCCAACGGGATCCCTTACAGGTCCCGAAAATCATACAGAAATTATCCCGGAAGGATCCCAAATAAACCCGGAATAGTCCTTAAATACCGTCCAGAAATTATCCTGTAAAAGTCTCGAAATGACCCTGACATTGTCCAGAAAAAGTTCCGAAATTACCCCGACAGGATCCCAGACAGATCCCGTAAACTTCCCAGAAATGATCCCGGAAGAGTCCCAAAATGATACCGAAATAGTCCCGAAAAAGTCCCGATATGACCCGACGGGATCCCCAAAACCATACAGAAATTATGCCGGAAGGGTTAACAAATGATCCGGAAATAGTCCCGAAATGACCCTGACGGAATCCCGAATACCATCTAGAAATGATCCCGGAATACTCCCGAAAAAGTTCCAAAATAACCCCGACGGAATCCTGGACGGATCCCAAAACCTATACATAAATGATCCCAGAAGAGTCCCAAAATGATCCCGAAAAAGTCCCGAATTGACCATGACGGGATCCCGGACGGATCCCGAAAACCATCCAGAAATTATCCCAGAATAGTCCCAAAGTGATCCCGAAAAGGTCCCGAAATGACCCCGACGGGATTCCGGACGGATGTCGAAGACCATCCTGAAAGGATCCCGGAAGGGTCTCGATATGACCCTGACGGGATTACAAATAAGTTGAAACTAATTATAAAAGCATGATAATAAGGCAGCAGGCGCGTTGAAGCGAATGAAGAGTTACACACAAACAAACATACAGGTAGTGCTAATAAAAGCGTACTAATAAAAACAACTTAAGGAGGGCGGATGGCGGGAGGAGAAGGAGAGCACCACTGATCGTTTTTCGGGGCGGGGAGGGGGTGGGGCGTTGCTCACTTTGTAATCCCTCGACTTATTTGACACATTGAGTTTGTAATATTGGTGAAGGTTAATATACGTAAAGTTATAATGTGTAAAAATTGTAAAAAAGTAATTATTCGAAGGGGTCGCGGGACCCCCTCACCCTTTCCATGTTCGAAAAAAATTTCGCCAGTAGACTATTATCTCTGTCCCAAATTTCATCAAAATCTGTGTAGCCGTTCTCACGTGATTCAGTCTCAAAAAAGAAAAAATACAATAATTGTGTTATAACTGTTGTTAGGGGCGGGGACCTCCCCCTTTTCAAAAAAATATAGCTAGTAGATCCTTCTAGGCCATTGGCTATATGTGTGCCGAATTTCATCCAAATCCGTCCAGCCGTTCTTGCATGATTGAGTCACAAGGAGAAACATCTGGACAAACATCCAAACATCCAAACTTTCCCATTTATAATATATATGGGGTATTCCATCCCATTTCTACCAATTTTAAACCCGACCCCTTTAGAATTGGCTGAAAGTTTTTCTTCTTTTTCTAGCTTACGAAAGACGTTTTTAGAAGTTTTTCAAATTTTTTCATCCAACTCAAAAAAAGTTATGAATTTAAAAAAAAAACACCGTTTCTCTTTTCAAAATGCTATAACTTTTTCAAAAATTGACCGTTTGGGATCTTTTTTTTTTTATTTGTTTTTAAATGTACTTTTCGGAGAAAATACAAAAAAAAGTTTAAAGTTTTTTTTTTCAATTAAATAAAAAAAAAAATTATTCTCGGCCCACTCCGGTATTAGTGGGGATGATTGCAGAATTGATTGAAGTTTTTTATGAGAAAAAAAAGGGCGAAATTCGAAAAATCTCGAAAAACTGAAAAATTACAAAAAAAACTTTAAAATTTTTTTTGAATTTTTTTCCGAAAAGTACATTTAAAAACAAATAAAAAAAAAAGATCCAAAACGGTCAATTCTTGAAAAAGTTATAGCATTTTGAAAACAAAAACGGTGTTCTTTTTAAAAATTCATAACTTTTTTTGAGTTGGATGAAAAAATTTGAAAAACTTCTAAAAACGTCTTTCGTAAGCTAGAAAGAGAAGAAAAACTTTCAGCCAATTCTAAAGGGGTCGGGTTCAAAATTGGTCGAAATGGGATGGAATACCCCATATCTTTCTAATATATATTATAAATGGCAAAGTTTGGATGTGAAGATGTTTGGATGTTTGGATGTTTGTCCAGACGTTTGTCTTTGTGACTCAATCACGCAAGAACGGCTGGACCGATTTGGATGAAATTTTGCACACATATAGCCAATAGTCTAGAAGGATCTACTAACTATATATTTTTGAAAAGGGGCGTGGTCCCCGCCCCCTAGGAACAGTTATAATTCAATTATTATATTTTTTCGTCTTTGCGACTGAATCACGCCAGAATGGCTACACGGATTTTGATGAAATTTGGGACACAGACAGTAGTCTACTAGCGAAATTTTTTTCGAACATGGAAAGAGGGGTGGGGGTCCCACGACACCTTCGAGAAATTATTTTTCAATAATTTTTACACATTATAACTTTACGTATACTGGCCTTCACCAATATCACAGAATCAAGGGGTCAAATAAGTCGAGGGCTTACAAAGTAAGCAGTGACACCCTCCGCCCGCCCAGCCCCCCTTTATCTACCCCTCTGGTGTAAAATCTATAAATTGTTATAACTCAATATAAATTTTCTCCTAAATCAATAGTTTTTGGTATCTGGTACATACAGAACGAGATCTAGACAATTTTGGAGGAACGATCAGTGGTCCTCTCCTCTACTCCCGCCATCCGCCCTCCATCAATTGTTTTTATTAGCACGCTTTTATTAGCTTTACCTGTATGTTTCTATGTAACTTTTTATTCGCTCCAATGCGCCTGCTGCCTTATTAACATGGTTTTATAATTAGCTTCACCTTATTTGTAATCCCGTAAGGGTCATATCGAGACCCTCCGGGATCATTTCTAGATGGTTTTCGGGATCGGTCCGGGATTACGCCAGGGTAATTTCGGGACTTTTTCGGGACTATTTCGGGATCATTTTGGGACCCTTCCGGGATCATTTCTGTATACTTTTCGGGATCCGTCCGGGATCCCGTCGGGGTTATTTTGGGACATTTTCGGGACTATTCCGGAATCATTTCGGGACTATTTCGCGATCATTTGGGGACCCTTCCGGCATCATTTCTGGATGGTTTTCGGGATCCGTCCGGGATCCCGTCGGGGTACTTTCGGGATCATTTGCGTACCTTCGAGAGATAAATTCTTGATGGTTTCCGGGATCATTACGGGACTTTTGATGGTTTACGGGCTCCGTTCGGGACCCTGTCGGGGTCATTTTGGGACTTTAGCGGGATCATTTGGGGTCTCCTGCGGCATCATTTCTGGATGGTTTACGGGATCCGTCCGGGATCCTGTCGGGGTCATTTTGGGACTTTTGCGGGATCATTTGGGGTCTCTTCCAGCATCATTTCTGGATGGTTTTCGGGATCCGTCCGGGATCCTGTCGGGGTCATTTTGAGACTTTTGCGGGATCATTTGGGGTCTCCTCCGGCATAATTTCTGGATGGTTTACGGGATCCGTCCGGGATCCTGTCGGGGTCATTTTGGGACTTTTGCGGGATCATTTGGGGTCTCTTCCGGCATCATTTCTGGATGGTTTACGGGATCCGTCCGGGATCCTGTCGCGATCATTTTGGGACTTGTGCGGGATCATTTGGGGTCTCTTCCGGCATCATTTCTGGATGGTTTACGGGATCCGTCCGGGATCCTGTCGGGGTCATTTTGGGACTTTTGCGGGATCATTTGGGGTCTCTTCCGGCATCATTTCTGGATGGTTTACGGGATCCGTCCGGGACCCTGTCGGGGTCATTTTGGGACTTTAGCGGGATCATTTGGGGTCTCCTCCGGCATCATTTCTGGATGGTTTACGGGATCCGTCCGGGATCCTGTCGGGGTCATTTTGGGACTTTTGCGGGATCATTTGGGGTCTCTTCCGGCATCATTCCTGGATGCTTTACGGGATCCGTCCGGGATCCTGTCGCGGTCATTTTGGCACTTTTGCCGGATCATTTGAGGTCTCTTCCGGCATCATTTCTGGATGGTTTACGGGATCCGTCCGGGATCCTGTCGGGGTCATTTTGGGACTTTTGCGGGATCATTTGGGGTCTCTTCCAGCATCATTTCTGGATGGTTTTCGGGATCCGTCCGGGATCCTGTCGGGGCCATTTTGAGACTTTTGCGGGATCATTTGGGGTCTCCTCCGGCATCATTTCTGGATGGTTTACGGGATCCGTCCGATCCCGTCGGCGTCGTTTTGGGACTTTTGCGGGATCATTTGGGGTCTCTTCCGGCATCATTTCTGGATGGTTTACGGGATCCGTCCGGGATCCTGTCGGGGTAAATTTGGGACTTTTGCGGGATCATTTGGGGTCTCTTCCAGCATCATTTCTGGATGGTTTTCGGGATCCGTCCGGGATCCTGTCGAGGTCATTTTGAGACTTTTGCGGGATCATTTGGGGTCTCCTCCGTCATCATTTCTGGATGGTTTACGGGATCCGTCCGGGATCCTGTCGGGGTCATTTTGGGACTTTTGCGGGATCATTTGGGGTCTCTTCCGGCATCATTTCTGGATGGTTTACGGGATCCTTCCGGGACCCTGTCGGGGTCATTTTGGGACTTTAGCGGGATCATTTGGGGTCTCCTCCGGCATCATTTCTGGATGGTTTACGGGATCCGTCCGGGATCCTGTCGGGGTCATTTTGGGACTTTTGCCGGATCATTTGGGGTCTCTTCCGGCATCATTTCTGGATGGTTTACGGGATCCGTCCGGGATCCTGTCGCGATCATTTTGGGACTTTTGCGGGATCATTTGGGGTCTCTTCCGGCATCATTTCTGGATGGTTTACGGGATCCGTCCGGGATCCTGTCGGGGTCATTTTGGGACTTTTGCGGGATCATTTGGGGTCTCTTCCGGCATCATTTCTGGATGGTTTACGGGATCCGTCCGGGACCCTGTCGGGGTCATTTTGGGACTTTAGCGCGATCATTTGGGGTCTCCTCCGGCATCATTTCTGGATGGTTTACGGGATCCGTCCGGGATCCTGTCGGGGTCATTTTGGGACTTTTGCGGGATCATTTGGGGTCTCTTCCGGCATCATTCCTGGATGCTTTACGGGATCCGTCCGGGATCCTGTCGCGGTCATTTTGGCACTTTTGCCGGATCATTTGGCGTCTCTTCCGGCATCATTTCTGGATGGTTTACGGGATCCGTCCGGGATCCTGTCGGGGTCATTTTGGGACTTTTGCGGGATCATTTGGGGTCTCTTCCAGCATCATTTCTGGATGGTTTTCGGGATCCGTCCGGGATCCTGTCGGGGCCATTTTGAGACTTTTGCGGGATCATTTGGGGTCTCCTCCGGCATCATTTCTGGATGGTTTACGGGATCCGTCCGGGATCCCGTCGGCGTCGTTTTGGGACTTTTGCGGGATCATTTGGGGTCTCTTCCGGCAACATTTCTGGATGGTTTACGGGATCCGTCCGGGATCCTGTCGGGGTCATTTTGGGACTTTTGCGGGATCATTTGGGGTCTCTTCCAGCATCATTTCTGGATGGTTTTCGGGGTCCGTCCGGGATCCTGTCGAGGTCATTTTGAGACTTTTGCGGGATCATTTGGGGTCTCCTCCGGCATCATTTCTGGATGGTTTACGGGATCCGTCCGGGATCCTGTCGGGGTCATTTTGGGACTTTTGCGGGATCATTTGGGGTCTCTTCCGGCATCATTTCTGGATGGTTTACAGGATCCGTCCGGGATCCTGTCGCGGTCATTTTGGGACTTTTGCGGGATCATTTGGGGTCTCCTCCGGCATCATTTATGGATGGTTTACGGGATCCTTCCGGGATCCTGTCGGGGTCATTTTGGGACTTTTGCGGGATCATTTGGGGTCTCTTCCGGCATCATTTCTGGATGGTTTACGGGATCCGTCAGGGATCCTGTCGGGGTCATTTTGGGACTTTTGCGGGATCATTTGGGGTCTCTTCCGGCATCATTTCTGGATGGTTTACGGGATCCGTCCGGGACCCTGTCGGGGTCATTTTGGGACTTTAGCGGGATCATTTGGGGTCTCCTCCGGCATCATTTCTGGATGGTTTACGGGATCCGTCCGGGATCCTGTCGGGGTCATTTTGGGACTTTTGCGGGATCATTTGGGGTCTCTCCCGGCATCATTTCTGGATGGTTTTCGGGATCCGTCCGGGATCCTGTCGGGATCATTTTGGGACTTTTACGGGATCATTTGGGGTCTCTCCCGGCATCATTTCTGGATGGTTTTCGGGATCCGTCCGGGATCCTGTCGGCGTCATTTTGGGACTTTTGCGGGATCATTTGGGGTCTCCTCCGGCATCATTTCTGGATGGTTTTCGGGATCCGTCCGGGATCCCGTCGATGTCATTTCGGGACTATTTCGGCATCATTTGGGGTTCCTTCCGGTATCAATTCTAGAGGGTTTTCGGGATCCGTCCGGGATCCCGTCGGAGTCATTTCGGAATTTTTTCTCGACTAATACAGGATCATTTGGGGACCTTATCGGCATCATTTCTGGATGGTTTTCGGAATCCGTCCGCGATCCCGTCAGGGTCATTTCGGGACTATTTCGGGATAATTTGGGGTACCTGCCGGCATCATTTCTGGATGGTTTTCGGTATCCGTCCGGGATCCCGTCGGTGTCATTTCGGGACCATTTGGGGTCCATTGCGGCATCACTTCTGGATGGTTTTCGGGATCCGTCCGGGATCCTGTCGGGGTCATTTTGGGACTTTTGCGGGATCATTTGGGGTCTCTTCCGGCATCATTTCTGGATGGTTTTCGGGATCCGTCCGGGATCCTGTCGGGGTCATTTTGGGACTTTTGCGGTATCATTTGGGGTCTCTTCCGGCATCATTTCTGGATGGTTTACAGGATCCGTCCGGGATCCTGTCGGGGTCATTTTGAGACTTTTGCGGGAGCATTTGGGGTCTCTTCCGGCATCATTTCTGTATGGTTTTCGGGGTCCGTCCGGGATCCTGTCGGGGTCATTTTGGGACTTTTGCGGGATCATTTGGGGTCTCTTCCGGCATCATTTCTGGATGGTTTACGGGATCCGTCCGGGATCCTGTCGGGGTCAATTTGGGACTTTTGCGGGATCATTTGGGGTCTCTCCCGGCATCATTTCTGGATGGTTTTCGGGATCCGTCCGGGATCCTGTCGGGGTCATTTTGGGACTTTTGCGGGATCATTTGGGGTCTCTTCCGGCATAATTTCTGGATGGTTTAGGAGATCCGTCCGGGATCCTGTCGGGGTCATTTTGCGACTTTTGCGAGATCATTTGGGGTCTGTTGTTGTTGTTGTAGCAGTGCTTCGCCCCACCTAACAGACGCGACCGATCACAAACTGTCATCAATATCCTCTAACGGGAGTCCAAGGAAACTTGCTGTTTCAACAGGGGTGGACCATAGGGAAAGGGGTGTTAGAGGCGTTGGTTCCCCATTACAATTAAAGAGATGGTTGGTGTCATGTGGGGACACATTGCAAGCGGGGCATACATTTTGTATGTCGGGGTTGATTCTGGATAAGTAAGAGTTTAACCTGTTACAGTATCCAGAACGAAGTTGAGCCAGAGTGACACGCGTTTCCCTGGGGAGTATGCGTTCCTCTTCCGCAAGTTTTGGATACTTTACTTTGAGTACTGGGTTCACCGGGCAATTCCCGGCATAAAGGTCCGACGCCTGTTTGTGGAGTTCACCAAGGACCTGCTTATGTTTTTTCGCTTCATACGGCTGTGTTCTCAGATGCCGTATTTCCTCAAAATGCTTACGGAGATGACTCCTTAAGCCCCTAGGCGGTGCTGGCTCGTCAATCAGATGTCTGTTGGGATGCCCAGGTTTCTGGGTATTCAACAGGAACTGTTTGGTCAGCATCTCGTTTCTTTCCCTGATGGGGAGTATTCTCGCCTCATTATGTAGATGGTGTTCTGGGGACATAAGAAGACAGCCCGTGGCAATTCTGAGAGCAGTATTTTGGCAGGCCTGTAGCTTCTTCCAGTGGGTAATTTTTAGGCTTGGCGACCATATGGGTGACGCGTAGCACGTAATCGGCTGGCTAATTGCTTTGTATGTAGTCATGAGCGTTTCTTTATCTTTTCCCCAGGTACTGCCAGCAAGGGATTTGAGGATTTTGTTACGGCTCTGAATTCTCGGAACAATTGCGGCTGCGTGCTCACCAAAATGTAGATCCTGATCAAACGTCACACCCAAGATTTTGGGGTGTAGGACAGTCGGTAGCGTAGAGCCATCGACGTGGATGTTCAAAATGGTCGACATTTGGGACGTCCATGTTGTAAATAAGGTCGCGGAAGATTTAGTCGGTGATAATGCCAGGTTTCGCGAGGCGAAAAAACTGGAGAGATCAGGGAGGTAGCCGTTTATTTTATTGCATAGCTCATCGATCTGTGGGCCTGGGCCTGTGGCCATTACTGTGCAGTCATCGGCGTAGGAAACGATTGTGACTCCTTCCGGTGGTGAAGGTAGCTTAGATATGTAGAAATTAAACAAAAGTGGGGATAGGACACCACCCTGTGGCACCCCTTGTTTAATTCTCCTTGGCTTTGATGTTTCGTTTCTAAATAGCACCGATGCCTGCCGACCACCCAGATAATTTGCGGTCCACCTTTTAAGACATGGGGGAAGGGTAGACCCTTCCAGGTCTTGTAGTAACGAGCCATGGTTGACCGTATCAAAAGCTTTTGATAGGTCTAGCGCTACGAGTACTGTTCTATGGTGGGGGTTTTGATTTAAACCGCAATTTATCTGGGTGCTGATGGCATTTAGCGCGGAGGTAGTGCTATGGAGTTTTCTGAAGCCATGCTGATGGGAGGCTAGTTGCAAATTTGCTTGGAAATAAGGGAGCAAAATGGCTTCGAGCGTCTTTGCTACTGGCGATAGGAGAGATATCGGACGATACGACTCTCCTATGTTAGCTGGTTTACCAGGCTTTAGTAGCGGGACCACCTTGGCCATTCTCCATTTCTCGGGTATGACAAAGGTGGAAAGAGACAGGTTGAAGACCTGCGCTAAATATTTGAAACCCTCTTTCCCTAGGCTTTTAAGCATCGGCATGGCTATGCCGTCTGGGCCCACTGCTTTGGATGGTTTAGCGCGACCAATGGCGTCCTCAACCTCTTTAGCGGTGATGGTGACTGGTGACGCGCTGAATTTGTGTTTATGTGCGTGTCTGTTGGCCCTCCGTCTAACTTTGTCGACCGTAGAATGCATTATATATTGTCGGCAGAAAGCGCTCGCGCATTTTTTAGCATCCGACAGCACTTTGTCGCCAGAGGCGATGGAAACTTTGTCTTTGTGCTTAGTCGGATTCGATAGGGACTTTACGGTGGACCAAAGTTTACCCACACCGGTAGAGAGGTTACAACCTCTTAGGTGCTCCTCCCATTTCGCCCGCTTGTGTTCATCCACAAGCAATCTGATGCGTTGGTTTATATCCCTTATTTGGGGGTCGCCTGGATCAAGCTGCCTTATAAGGTCACGTTCTCTCGCTAAGTTTGCGGCCTCCGCCGGGTAGTGGGGCCGGATTTCGGGAATTCTCCCGGCGGGAATGAAACGTGCCGAGGCGGATTCAATGACCTTGCGGAAGGCACGCTCCCCTTGGCGGGCATCAGTCGGGATAGGGAGGGCAGCAAAGAGGTTGTCTGTAAAGGATTTATATTCTTCCCACTTTCCTTTTTTAAAGTTTATGAAAGTGCGTTTTTCGGTGACGATGAAGTCGGCGGTACGCTCAAGCGAAACAAGTATAGGCAGGTGGTCGGATGCCAATGATACCATCGGCTGCCAGTTGACGCAGGTTACGAGTTCTGCGCTCACGATTGAGATATCTGGCGAACTGTGACAGCTTCCTACCATACGTGTGGGGGCGTCTCCGTTTATTGTGCAGAACGTCGTTTCTTCTATTTGATCCGCCAACATCTCGCCCCTACTGTCCGCCCGCAAATTTGAATGCCATAGATCATGATGGGCATTGAAGTCGCCTAAAATAATGCGATTGTTTCCAGTGAGTAAGGCTCTGATATTAGGGCGGTATCCACCGGGGCAACAGGTGGCAGGGGGGATGTAGATGTTGATGATTTCTAGGTTTGCATCGCCCGACCGGACAGATAGGCCTTGACGTTCTAAGACGTTGTCCCTGCGGTCGATGCCAGGATCAAATATATAATATTGCACAGAGTGGTGTATTATAAACGCGAGGCCGCCTCCATTTCCGCTCTCGCGATCTTTTCTGTGGACATTATACCCAGAGCAGGTCTGCAATGCAGATCGTGCTGTGAGTTTAGTCTCTTGAATCGCAGCAATGCGGATGTTGTGCCGCTTCATGAAATTGACTATCTCCGTAATCTTCCCAGTTAGTCCATTACAGTTTAACTGCAGAATTCTGAAGTGCATGAGGGGAGACGTCGCCACTCTGGGGGTAAGTGACGGGTGACTACGCCTGGGTTGAGGAAGGCCAGGACGCAATTGCTGTTGTGGCCCTGGGACTGGGCGTCCTTGGGCAAGCATTGGGGTACCCGGATGATTTGGGTTTGCGACCTGGCAACATGGCGCGATGAAACCCGTCGAGGGGTTGCCGTCGCGGAGACCAGAACATCTAGGAAAGTAGCACCACCCAAGGCAGGAGCTGCATTGGGCGGATGTCGCAAACATATATATTCTGTGCTGGCAAACGGTGCAAACGGAGGTAGGGACTAAGAGTCTGGTTCCCTGACCTACACGATTGCTGCCGGAAAAGAGGGGGGGAGAAGACGGGGGCAGGGGCTGTTGCTCAGCATTGCTTCCGACTCTACTACGAAGATTGTAGTTATGAGTGGTAGCAGCTGTTTGAGTTGTTGGCGCCGTAAGGCGCGAGCAGCAGCGGGTACTTGTTGTGGCTTGCTGAGCAGCGGGGCTGCTGGAAGGTAATGGGGGGGCGCTTAGACGTAGACTACGAGGCGCCCTTGGGCGTGAACAGCAAGGAGCCACAAAAGATTTATAAAAGTTACGTGGACGTCGGGTTTTGGGATCAAGCCCAGAACAACCTGTCCGATGCAACCATCCCTTACACGAGACACACTGAACAGAGTATGACCGTCCTAAAAAGATTCTTTTCCGGCAGATGCAGCAAAACCATTTCTCAGGACCGGGGTCAGGAGACGGACCCGGATTGGATTCGATACCTTCCCGGAGCAAGAGAATATGGAGCAGTCCTGCTGCAAGGAGCTGCTGGGAGGATGACAATTTGTGGGAGGGACGAAACAAATTAAATGGGGTTACACTGAAATGACAGTCCTTGGTCGGGAAAAATCCCGAGTCGCTCCGGTACATAGAACCGACTGCCTTGGGAAGCGGACCTTTGCGGGATCATTTTGGGTCTCTTCCGGCATCATTTCTAGATGGTTTTCGGGATCCATCCGGGATCCCGTCGGAGTCATTTCGGAACTTTTTCTCGACTAATACAGGATCATTTGGGGACCCTTTCGGCATCATTTCTGGATAGTTTATGGATCCGTTCGGGATCCCGACGGGGTCATTTTAGGACCTTTGCGGGATCATTTGGGGTCTCTTCCGGCATCATTTCTAGATGGTTTTCGGGATCCATCCGGGATCCCGTCGGAGTCATTTCGGAACTTTTTCTCGACTAATACAGGATCATTTGGGGACCCTTTCGGCATCATTTCTGGATAGTTTTAGGGTTCCGTCCGGGATCCTGTCGGGGTCATTTTGGGCCTTTTGCGGGATCATTTGGGTTCTCTTCCGGCATCATTTCTGGATGGTTTACGGGATCCGTCCAGGATCCTGTCGGGGTCATTTTGGGACTTTTGCGGGATCATTTGGGGTCTCTCCCGGCATCATTTCTGGATGGTTTTCGGGATCCGTCCGGGATCCTGTCGGGGTCATTTTTGGACTTTTTCGGGATCATTTGGGGTCTCTTCCGGCATCATTTCTGGATGGTTTACGAGATCCGTCCGGGATCCTGTGGGGGTCATTTTGGGACTTTTGCGAGATCATTTGGGGTCTCTTCCGGCATCATTTCTGTATGGTTTACGGGATCCGTCCGGGACCCTGTCGGGGTCATTTTGGGACTTTAGCGGGATCATTTGGGGTCTCCTCCGGCATCATTTCTGGATGGTTTTCGGGATCCGTCCGGGATCCTGTCGGGGCCATTTTGGGACCTTTGCGGGATCATTTGGGGTCTCTTCCGGCATCATTTCTAGATGGTTTTCGGGATCCATCCGGGATCCCGTCGGAGTCATTTCGGAACTTTTTCTCGACTAATACAGGATCATTTGGGGACCCTTTCGGCATCATTTCTGGATAGTTTTAGGGATCCGTTCGGAATCCCGACGGGGTCATATCGGGACCATTTGGGGTACCTACCGGCATCATTTCTGGGTGGTTTACGGGATCCGTCCGGGACCCTGTCGGGGTAATTTTGGGACTTTAGCGGGATCATTTGGGGTCTCCTCCGGCATCATTCCTGGATGGTTTCCGGATCCGTCCGGGATTTCGTCGGCGTAATTTCGGGACTATTAGGGGGTTATTTGGGGACCTTTCCGGCATCATTTCTGGATCGTTTTCGGGATCCGTCCGAGATCCCGTCGGGATCATTTCTGGACTATTTCGGGATCATTTGGGTACCTACCTTCATCATTTCTGGATGATTTTCGGGATCCGTACGGAATCCCGTCGGGGTCATTTCAGGACTTTTTCGGGATCCGCCCGTGATCCCGGCGGGGTCATTTCGGGACTATTTCGGGATCATTTGGGGTACCTAGATGGATAGTTTTCGGGATTCGTCCGGGATCCCGTCTGGATCATTTCAGGACTTTTTCGGGATCATTTTGGGTATCTTCCGGCCACTTTTCTAGATGGTTTTCGGTATCCGTCCGGGATACCGTCAGGGTAATTTCGGGACTATTTGGGGATAACTTGGCAACCTTTCCGGCATCATTTCTGGATAGTTTCCGGGATCCTTCGGGGATCCCGTCAGGGTCATTTCGGAACCCGCGACTAATGCGGGATCATTTGGGGACCCTTTCGCCATCATTTCCGGATGGTTTTCGTGATCCGTCCGGGATACCGTCAGGGTAATTTCGGGACTATTTGGGGATAACTTGGGAACCTTTCCGGCATCATTTCTGGATAGTTTCCGGGATCCGTCGGGAATCCCGTCAGTATCATTTCGGAACTATAAGGGGATCATTTCATTTTTCATCTTTCTTTAAGGGGATCATTTCACCCTCCAGCATCATTTCTGTATACTTTTGGGGATCCGTCCGGGATCCCGGCGGGGTCATTTCTAGCCTATTTCGGGATCATTTTGGGGTACCAACCGGCATCATTTCTGGATGGTCCGGGATCCGTCCGGGATCCCATCGGGGGAATTTCGGGAATTTTTCGGGATCATTTGGGGTCCCTTCCGGCATCATTTCTGGATCGTTTTCGGGATCCGTCCGAGATCCCGTCGGGTTTATTTTTTTACTTTTTCGGGAAAATGTCAGGGAGTTTCGAGACTGTTCTTGGATCATTTGGGGATCCTTCAGGGATAATTTCTGGATGGTTTTCGGGATCCCGTCGGGGTAATTTCGGGACTTTTTCACGACTATTTCGGGGTCAGTTGCCCTTAAAGATCATTCCTGGGTGGTTTTAGGGATCCGTCCGGGATCCCGTCAGGGTTATTTCGCGCCTTTTCGGGACTATTTCGGGATCATTTTGGAACCCTTCCGGGATAATTTCTCTATGATTTTCGGGATCTGTTCGGGACCCCTTCGTAGTTTTTTCGCGACTTTATATGGGATAAATAGCGGACCCTTTAGAGATCAATTCTGGATGGTTTTCGGTATCGGTCTGGGATCCCCTCAAGGTCATTTCGGGACTTTTTCGGGACTATTTCGGAATCATTTTGGGACCCCTCCGGCATAATTTCTGGGTGATTTTCGGGATCTGTCCGGGATCCCGACGGAGTTTTTTCGGGACTTTTTCCGGACTATTTCTGGATTATTTGGGGACGTTTCAGAGCTCAGTTCTGGATGATTTTCGGGATCTGTCCGGGATCCCGTCAGAGTTATTTCGGGGTAATTTTGGGACCCTTCCAGGATAATTTCTTCATGATTTTCGGGATGGGTCTGAGTTTTTCGTGACTTTCGGGACTATTTCGGGATCATTTGCGGAACCTTCAGAGATCAATTCTGGATGGTTTGTGGACTTTTCCGGGATCATTTGGGGATCCCTCCAGAGTCATTTCTGGATGGTTTTCGGGATCCCGTCAGGGTCATTTCGGGCCTTTTTCGTGACTACTATTTCGGAATCATTTTGGGACTCCTCCGGGATAATTTCTGGGCGATTTTCGGGATTTGTCCGGGATCCCGTCAGAGTTTTTTCGGGACTTTTTCGGACTATATCGGGATCATTTGCGGACCGTTCAGGAATCAAATCTGGATGGTTTTCGGGATCCGTCCGGGATCCCGTCAGGGTCATTTCGGGACTTTTCGTGACTACTTCGGGATTATTTTGTGACCCTTCCGGCATCATTTCTGGATAGTTTTCGAGATTTGTCCAGGATCCCGTCGGCATCATTTCGTGACTATTTGGTGTCATTTAGGGACACTTCCGGGATCATTTTAGGTCTCTTCGAAACCGGTAATTCAGCACACATGGCCGTGGATTTACGGCAAATTATTCGTAATTAAAATTCGGTATGTTTTATCTTTAATATATCACAGCTTTTTCGTTCTATTTTTAAATGAATCCTGTAACGAACTATTACAACTATAATTAAAATTTTTGTAATATTTTAACCAACTAAATACCCGAAAAAGCAACACTGCTTTCATTTAAAAACTTCTTTTTTGTTTTAGCTAATTGTAGTTTCACTCCTTTGTTCTATGAGTAGTAATTCTTTCACCCCTTTCATATCAATTAATTTAACTTAGAAACAAAATGTATTTTTTTTAATTCGAAAAAAGTGTATTGTACTATTCATGTAAGCGTGCCCATCAGCTCAGTTAGTTCTTTTTTTTTACTGTATTAAAAAATAAAATACATTGACTGGAAAAATTTTTAAACAGACAACTTGATAAGCATACTAACGTGAATAGCACATATATTTTATTTTCTCCTTGCGGACGGGGACGCGGGTAAAGGCTAGTATATTATAAATGGGAAAGTTTGGATGTTTGTATGTTTGGATGTTTGTCCAGATGTTTCTCCTTGTGACTCAATCATGCAAGAACGGCTGGACGGATTTGGATGAAATTCGGCACACATATAGCCAATGCCCTAGAAGGATCTACTAGCTATATTTTTTTGAAAAGGGGGAGGTCCCCGCCCCTAACAACAGTTATAACACAATTATTGTATTTTTTCTTTTTTGAGACTGAATCACGTGAGAACGGCTACACAGATTTTGATGAAATTTGGGACAGAGATAATAGTCTACTGGCGAAATTTTTTTCGAACATGGAAAGGGTGAGGGGGTCCCGCGACCCCTTCGAATAATTACTTTTTTACAATTTTTACACATTATAACTTTACGTATATTAACCTTCACCAATATTACAAACTCAATGTGTCAAATAAGTCGAGGGATTACAAAGTGAGCAACGCCCCACCCCCTCCCCGCCCCGAAAAACGATCAGTGGTGCTCTCCTTCTCCTTCCGCCATCCGCCCTCCTTAAGTTGTTTTTATTAGTACGCTTTTATTAGCACTACCTGTATGTTTGTTTGTGTGTAACTCTTCATTCGCTTCAACGCGCCTGCTGCCTTATTATCATGCTTTTATAATTAGTTTCAACTTATTTGTAATCCCGTCAGGGTCATATCGAGACCCTTCCGGGATCCTTTCAGGATGGTCTTCGACATCCGTCCGGAATCCCGTCGGGGTCATTTCGGGACCTTTTCGGGATCACTTTGGGACTATTCTGGGATAATTTCTGGATGGTTTTCGGGATCCGTCCGGGATCCCGTCATGGTCAATTCGGGACTTTTTCGGGATCATTTTGGGACTCTTCCGGGATCATTTATGTATAGGTTTTGGGATCCGTCCAGGATTCCGTCGGGGTTATTTTGGAACTTTTTCGGGAGTATTCCGGGATCATTTCTAGATGGTATTCGGGATTCCGTCAGGGTCATTTCGGGACTATTTCGGGATCATTTGTTAACCCTTCCGGCATAATTTCTGTATGGTTTTGGGGATCCCGTCGGGTCATATCGGGACTTTTTCGGGACTATTTCGGTATCATTTTGGGAGTCTTCTGGGATCATTTCTGGGAAGTTTACGGGATCTGTCTGGGATCCTGTCGGGGTAATTTCGGAACTTTTTCTGGACAATGTCAGGGTCATTTCGAGACTTTTACATCATAATTTCTGGACGGTATTTAGGGACTATTCCGGGTTTATTTGGGATCCTTCTGGGATAATTTCTGTATGATTTTCTGGACCTGTAAGGGATCCCGTCGGAGTTTTTTCGGGACTTTTTCCGGACTATCTCGGGATCATTTGCCGACCCTTCGGAGATTAATTCTGGATGGTTTTCGGGATCCGTCTGGGATCCCGTCAGGGTCATTTCGTGGCCCTCCGGTATAATTTCTGGATAATATTCGGGATCCCGTTAGGGTAATTTGGGGACTTTTGCGGGATTATTTTGGGATCCTTCCGGCATAATTTCTGAATGATTTTCGCGATCTGTCCGGGATCACTCCAGGGAACATTTCGAGATAGTTTTCGGGAATATCTTGGGGCCCTTCGGGCATCATTTTTGGATGATTTTCGTAATCCGTCCGGGATCCCGCAAGGGTCATTTCGGATCTTTTTCGGGATAATTTCGGGACCCGTCTGGGATCCCGTTGGTTCGGAAACCTTCCGGATCATTTCTGGATCCCGTCAGGGTCATTTCGTGACTATTTCGAAATCATTTGGGGACCCTTCCGGCATCTTTTTCGGGACGGTTCTGGGATCATTTGGAGATCCTTCCGGGATAAGTTCTGGATGATTTTTGGATCCCGTCAGGGTAATTTCGGGACTTTATCTGCCTATTTCGGGGTCAATTGCGGACCCTTCAGAGAGCAATTCTGAATGGTTATCTGGATCCGTCTCGGATCCCGTCGGGGTCATCTTGGGACTTTTTCGGGATCACTTTGGGACTCTTCAGGGATCACTTCTGGATGGTTTTCGGGATCCGTCCGGGATCCCGTCGGGGTAATTTCGGGACTTTTTTGGGACAATTTCGGGATAATTTTGTGAATCTTCCGGGATCATTTCAGTATAGTTAGATCCGTCCGGCATCCCGTCGGGGTAATTTTTTACTTTTTCGGGACAATGTCATAGTCATTTCGAGACTGTTCCGGGATTATTAGGGGATCCTTCCGGGATAATTTCTGAATGGTTTTCGGGATCCAGTCAGAGTAATTTTGGGTCTTTTTCAGGACTATTTTAGTGTCAGTTGCGGACCCTTCAGAGATCATTTCTCTATGATTTTCGGGATATGTCCGGGATCACCTCGGAGTTTTTTCGCGACTCTGGGATAATTTGCGGACCCTTTAGAGATCAATTCTGGAAGGTTTTCGGGATCCGTCCGGGGTCCCGTCAGGGTCTTTTCGGAACCTTTTCGGTACTATTTCGGAATCATTTTGGGACCCCTTCGGGATAATTTCTGAATGATGTTCGTGATTCGTTCGGCATCTCGTCGGAGTTATTTCGGGACTTTTCCGGGATCAGTTGGGGATCCCTCCAGAGTCATTTCTGGATGGTTTTCGGGATCCCGTCAGGGTAATTTCGGGACTTCTTCGGGGCTATTTCGAGATCATTTGGGGACCCTTCCGGCATTATTTCGGGATGTTTTTTGGGATTTATACGTAATGCAGTCAGCGTACTTTCGGAACTTTTTCAGGGCTATAGCGGGTCCGTCAAAAATATTTCGGAACTTTTTTGGGAGTATTTCGAGATCAATTCTGGATGGTTTTCGGGATCCGCCCGGAATCCCGTCGGGGTCCTTTAGGGACTTTTTCGGGACTAATTCGGAATCATTTTGGGACCCCTCCATGCTAATTTCTGCATGATTTTCGGGATTTGTCCGGGATCCCGTCGGCATCATTTCTTTACTATTTTGGTATCATTTATTTATTATTTTATTTATTAACATATAAATGTTTATCCTGACACAAAATGTAAAACAAAATTAAAGTGCCAGTCACGTAGGATCCTTCCGGGCTCATTTTAGGTCTCTTCGGAACTGGTAGTTCAGCACACATACCTTTTTAAATTATGAGCTTTTATGGCCATGGATTTGCTGCAAAATACTCGTAATTAACATTCGGTATGTTTTATCTTTAATATCGAACACAGCTTTTTCTTTCTATTTTTGAGTTTTTTAAATGAATCCTGTAACGAACTGCTATAACTATAATTACACTTCTTGTAATATTTTAACCAACTAAATAACCGAAAAAGCAACACTATTTTCATCTACAAATTATCTTTGTTTTTAGCTAATTGTAGTTTCACTCCTTTGTTCTATGAGTAGTAATTCTTTCACCCCTGTCATATCAATTAATTTAACTTAAAAATAAAATGTATTTTTTTTTTTAATTCGAAAAAAACTGTATTGTACTATCCGTAACAATATTCCAAAGAATCAACTATGGCTTCTATATAATTCCTTCCTTCTCTTGTATATAAATTATTTAAACCCAATTTGGAATAGATGTTCAGAAGAAAGATTAAGTGAATTACAAAGGCTACAAAATAAAATAATAAAAAATATCCTTGCACTCCCACGTACAATTAGCACATCCAATCTACTTATATGTAAACATGCTTGATATCCGAAAGCATTCAGCTCTTCAAACTATTGTGGTCACATATATATATATAAAATCAAATTCTGTATGTGTTTGTGTGTGTTCGCTATGGAAACGTATTTCCCACACTCAATCATCACCAAATTTTGGCTATAGGTTCCTTCGATCAACACGAACGTTTTAGGCTAAAAGTAATTTCGATATATAAAAGGGGCGTGGCACCTCCCATACAAATGGAATCTTTGGTACTGCATAACTCTGAAGGTATACATGGCAGAACATTGAAATTCAGTAAGGAGTTATATGAAGTCACTCTCTAACACCACCAAGAAAATGTGAAATTAGGAAAAAGGGGGCGTGGCATCTCCCATACAAATGGAAGATATCATACTGCATTGGTAAGGAGCTATACGACGTTAAGTCATAACACCTCCTGCAAAATGTGGAATTGGGAAAAAAGGGATTTTCAGACCTATGGCTGCTGTACAAACTTAGGCTATTTTAACACCTAACATTTGACTGCATTGTTGAGTTTCGCTGTTATTCCTTTTGGACGTTTAGTAATCTGCCGCCGTTAAAAAATTTGTAAGCTTCAGTCTATCTACATCTTCTATAAAAATCAATTTCTGTGTGTGTGTGTTCCCTATGGAAACGTATTTCCCACATTTCAATCATCACCAAATTTTGGCCATAGGTTCCTTGGATCAAGACGAAGGTTTTTCATGTTTGAGAATTGAGAATTTTAAATTTAAATTTTTTTTTGCTATGCGAACTAGCAATCTTAGCTCCCAAAAATGATCATGTTAACAAAATCAATGATGGCATTCAAATCCAAATTCCTGGTGAAGTGGCGAAATATAAATCGATCGACACAGTTGCAGATGAAGATCAAATTGTGAATTATCCAATTGAATTTCTAAACTCTTTAGAACCACCTATCATGCTTCTTCGGAATTTAGGCCCACCAAAATTGTGCAATGGAACCAGGCTTTGCGTTAAGAAATTAATGCCGAATGTAATCGAAGCAACGAAGGACAATCGCTTACTGGTGCAGGATTAAATTTAGAGAGTCCATGCTTTTCCCATGGCCAGCTATACCTATGTTGCTTGCTCTGGAGTTGGAACGCCAAAAATTTTTTTTATTTTTGGTTATATTTGAACGAAAAACCCAAAAATATTGTGTACCCACATGCATTATAATAAGATACAATAATAAAATGTTTTAAACGAAAATTTTGCCAAATATGGGAACATAATTCAATCCAATTTACAGAAGAGTAAACTAAATTATCAACAAACAAAACAGAAAAAATTACGCAACATTCATTCAATTTCGGGCGTTACAACGTACGCCGGGTAAAGCTAGTCTAATATCTAATCTAATCTAATATATATTATAAATGGGAAAGTTTGGATGTTTGCATGTTTGTCCAGACTTTCGTCTTTGTGACTCAATCACGCCAGAACGGCTGGACGGATTTGGATGAAATTTGGCACACAGATAGCCAATAGAAGAAATAAAAATCTTTTTTTATCAATTTTATTTATACAACAAAAAAATGTAAGAAAATGATTTTTAAGTATTCTTTTCTTTATATATTATGGTAATCTACGATTAAAATAACCAGGATTAATGACTGACACAGTAAACATGAAAGTTTTCTAAAAATAAGTTTTCTAAAAGAAAAGAATACTTAAAAATCATTTTCTTACACTTTTTTGTTATATAAATAAAATTGATAAAAAAAAATTTTTGTTTTTGAAATTTTTTTTTTCAATTAAATAAAAAAAATATAAAAAAAATCGGCCCACTCCGGGATTAGTGAGGATGATTGCAGAATTGATTGAAGTTTTTTATGCGAAAAAAAAATGACGAAATTCGAAAAATCTCGAAAAACTGAAAAATTAAAAAAAAAATACTTTAAAATATTTTTTGTATTTTTTCCTAAAAGTACATTTAAAAACAAATTTAAAAAAAAAAGATCCCAAACGGTCAATTTTTGAAAAAGTTATAGCATTTTGAAAACAAAAACGGTGTTTTTTTTTTTAATTCATAACTTTTTTTGAGTTGGATGAAAAAAATTTGAAAAAATTCTGAAAAGCGTCTTTCGTAAGCTAGAAAAAGAAGAAAAACTTTCAGCCAATTCTAAAGGGGTCGGGTTCAAAATTGGTCGAAATGGGATGGAATACTCCATATGTAAGTAGGCTTTCCAATCTATATTTTTTATGTGCGAATAAAACTAAATTATTCCACTGTTTTCTCAATGCTTCGCTAATATATTTATGATGATGCTAAAAATAAAAATATTAGCGAAACGTTGGGAAAACAGTGGAATAATTTAGTTTTATTCGCACTTTCCGGGATCATTTCTGGATGGTTTTCGGGATCCGTCCGGGATCCCGCCGGGGTCATTTCCTGACTTTTTCGGGAATATTTCCGGATCATTTTGGCACCCTTCTGGAAACAGTTGGGAAAACAGTGGAATAATTTAGTTTTATTCGCACTTTCCGTAATCATTTCTGACGGTTTTCGGGATCCGTCCGGGATCCCGTCGGGGCCATTTCGGGGATATTTCGGGATCATTTGGGGTATCTTCCGTCATCATTTCTGGATGGTTTTCTGGATCCGTCCGGGATCCCGTCGGGTTCATTTCGGGATATTTTCTCGACTAATGCGGTATTATATAGGACTATTTCGGCATCATTTTTGGATGGTTTTCGGGATTCTCCCGGGATCCCGTCAGGGTAATTTCGGGACTATTAGGGGATCATTTGAGGACCTTTCTGGCATCATTTCCGGATAGTTATCGGGATCCCGTGGGGGTCATTTCGGGACTTTTTCGGGATCATTTGGGGTCTCTTCCAGCATCATTTCTGGATGGTTTTCGGGATTCATCCGCGATCTCGTCGGGGTAATTTCGGGACTATTTCGGGATCATTTGGGGTACATTCCGGCATCATTTCTAGATTGTTTTCGCGATCCGTCCGGGATTCCGTCGGGGCCATTTCGGGACTTTTTCTCGACTAATACGGGATCATTTGGGGACCCTTTCGGCATCATTTCTGGATGGTTTTCGGGACCAGCCCGGGATCCCGTCTGGGTAATTTCGCGACTATTAGGGCATCATTTGGGGACTTTTCCGGCACCATTTTCTGGTCGGGGTCATTTCCGGACTTTTTCGGGATAATTTGGGGTCTCTTTCGGCACCATTTCTGGATGGTTTTCGGGATCCGTCCGGAATCACGTTGGGGTAATTTCGGGACTATTTCGTTATCATTTGCGGTACCTTCCGGCATCATTTCTAAATGAATTTCGGGATCCGTCCGGGATCCCGTCGGGGTCATTTCGAGACTTTTTCTCGAATAATACGGGATCATTTGGGGACCCTTTCGGCATCATTTCTGGATGGTTATCGCTATCCGTCCGGGATCCCGTCAGGGTCATTTCGGGACTATTAGGTGATCATTTGAGGACCTTTCCGGCATCATTTCTGGATAGTTTTCGGTATCCGTCCGGTATCCCGTCGGGGTTATTTCGGGACTTTTCGGGATCATTTGGGGTCCCTGCGGGCATCATTTCTGGATGGTTTTCGGGACTCGTCCGGGATCTCGTCGGGGTCATATCAGGACTTTTTCGGGATCATTTGGGGTACCTTCCGGCGTCATTTCTAGATGGTTTTCTGGATCCGTCCGGGATCCCGTCGGGGTCATTTCAGGACTTTTTCGGGATCATTTCGGGTCCCCTCCGGCATCATTTCTGGATGGTTTTCGGGATACGTCAGGGATCCCGGTCGGGGGTCATTTCGGGACTTTTTTTCGACTAATGCGGGATCATTTGAGTACTTTTCCGCCATCAGTTCTGTATAGTTTTCGGGATTCGTCCGGGATCCCGACGGGCTCATTTCGGGACTAATTCGCGATCATTTGGGGTACCTGCCGGCATCATTTCTGGATGTTTTTCGCTATCCGTCCGGGATCCCGTCCGGGTCATTCGGAGCTTTTCCGGGATCATTTGGGGGTCCCTTCCGCCATCATTTTTGGATGGTTTTCGGGATCCGTAAAGGATCCCGTCGGCGTCATTTCGGGTCTATTTCGGGATCATTTGGTGTATCGTTTTTGTTTTCAAAATGCTATAACTTTTTCAAAAAGTGACCGTTTGGGATCTTTTTTTTTTTATTTGTTTTTAAATGTACTTTTCGGAAAAAAATTCAAAAAAAATTTTAAAGTTTTTTTTTTGAAATTTTTCAGTTTTTCGAGATTTTTCGAATTTCGCCCTTTTTTTTCTCATAAAAAACTTCAATCAATTCTGCAATCATACCCACTAATACCGGAGTGGGCCGAGAATTATTTTTTTTATTTAATTGAAAAAAAACTTTAAATTTTTTTTTGTATTTTCTCCGAAAAGTACATTTAAAAACATATTTTCAAAAAAAAAAAATGATCCCAAACGGTCCAGTTTTGAAAAAGTTATAGCATTTTGAAAAAAACACCGTTTTTTTCAAAATATTTAAAACTTATTTTGAGTTGGAAAACGGTGTTTTTTTCAAAATGCTATAACTTTTTCAAAAATTTACCGTTTGGGAACCTTTTTTTTGTAAATTTGTTTTTAAATGTACTTTTCGGAAAAAATTCAAAAAAATTTTTAAATTTTTTTTTGTTGTAATATTTCAGTTTTTCGAGATTTTTTCGAATTACGCCTTTTTTTGTTTTTTTGGTAGTAGTGTAGTTTACGGTACCCACCCTAAAGTTGGGCCAAGATTTTCGAGTGAGGTATCAAAAGACTCGTATTAATCTCGAGAACAATAATCCGAAGGCGAAAAAGATAAATTTTATCTCTGTCCGGAGATATTTGCAGTTGAAGTTGGCGATTTTAATGTGGTTGTTGTTGTGTTTGTAAAAAAAAATTGTGCATCACCGTGGCGGCAGCAGAAACGTGTTCTGCGCAAAAATACTATAATACTATGGATCCCACCCCCGGTTTCGGAGGGACCCGCGGGTCTTTTTTCGGGTTTTCGTTAATATCTTTTGAACGGGTTAAAAAAGTAAACTTCCGCTTTCGGATCCTTGATCTAGACGTGAATACGCGTCTTTTGATACCCAAATTTCGGTGGGTACCGTAAACTGCATTATTAAAAAAAAAAAAATAAATGTAAGGCGCGATAACCTCCGAAGAGATCTAAGGCCGAGCTTCTCTTCCAATTTGCGTCGTGCTCCTCTTGATTGACAAATTGGCCGGACGGGACCTACATGTTTTATGCCGACTCCGAACGGCATCTGCAAGGCAGATGAGTTTTCACTGAGAGCTTTTCATGGCAGAAATACAATCGGAGCGCTTGCCAGACACTGCCGAGGGGCGACCCCGCTTAGAAAAATTTTCTTCTAATTGAAAAATCTTATTTCTAAAATTTTGATGTTGCTTTGCCCGGGAGTTGAACCCAGGGCATACGGTGTGATAGGCGGAGCACGCTACCATCACACCACGGTGGCCGCCAACTGCATTATTACCTTTTCTTTTTTTTCTCATAAAAAACTTCAATCAATTCTGCAATCATCCCCACTAATCCCGGAGTGGGCCGAGAATTTTTTTTTATTTAATTGAAAAAAAACTTTAAAATTTTTTTTGTATTTTTTCCGAAAAGTACATTTAAAAACATATTTAAAAAAAAATGATCCCAAACGTTCAACTTTTGAAAAAGTTATAGCATTTTGAAAAAAAACACCGTTTTTTTTTCAAAATATTTAAAACTTATTTTGAGTTGGAAAACGGTGGAGACGAGGTAATAAGAATGAAATGGTAATTTCAATTCTACCTGCTGTGTCTTGTGGTGGCTTAAAAAAAACAACACAAGCAATTTTACGATCTGCAATTGTGTCACAGTGATACCTTCATTTTTTAAAACGGTTGAATAAAAAACCTACACAACTATGTTTACGACATGCAAATGCATCACAGTGATGCCTTGGTTTTAAAAGGGTTGTAAAAACGCTAATTTCTAATAATTTTTTTTTATTTCTTTTCTATTACTAAGTTAAATTCATTTTTTCATTTACATATGTTCTGACTAAATAAATTTCTAAAGAGAAAAATAAACTCCAAAAAGAAAAAACATAGGTATTTCGCTGATTTTCCCATGTAAAGTGCAAAACCGGCGATTTTTTGAAATGTTTGTATGGTATACCCCCAGGGGGGTTCCAGGGGGTGTGCCACTGGCATCGGTGGGTCGGGTCTCTAAAGTTAGTGGGGGTCGGTCATACATTTGGACACGATTGGAGCACTCTAAATGGGTCAAAGTGGGATTTTTCAAAATTTGCCCCTACCCAAAAGTTCGACCCAAATTGTGGAACATCAGAATTCGTTTTAGAGGTATGGTTCCTTCGGCAAAGTTTCTTATTTTGATCCCTAGAATATGATTTTCACAGAGCAATGGGCGATTTTTTTGCCTCTCCACAAATCGACCCGGCCTAATAAATGAGCCGTTTATTTTGAAAGTGGCATAAGTCATTTCCAACTCATGGTCTTAAATGCATTGTTATTTTTGAACGAATGCATATATAGATGGTTCTACAATTATAAAATAATAATAAGAATTGCATCTTTTGGATATTGGACTCTAAAAAGCTGGAGGCGAGGAGAGATACAAACAAATTACCACTGAACCTAAACGACATGAAATGACTTATGCCACTTTCAAAATAAACGGCTCAAATATAGTTTAAAAAAAACTAAACAACACGCCGTTGCACAGAGGTTCGTGTTTCCGCTATTGAGCACAACTCGTTTTGTAGCGTTTTATTTAACTACTTTTTCAATAATTGCCGCTAGATAAGTCTCTTTGCGCGTCTAACCTAGAGAGTTACAAACATAAAAGTGAAGCGTGTAAAAACCTATACCAATTTTTTTTTTCTAATGCTGATACTTATTTTAAATTATTCCTCCTTGGTACGGTGAGGTGTGATATATTAAAAAAATATATTGGCACTGAAAATTAATAAGGAGAGCAATAAGAAAATCGGTGAAAATTAACGATTTTATATGGAATACTTGCACTTTAGACTTTGTCATTGTACTTCTAAGCCAGATTTTTATTCGCCACACGTAAGCAAATAAAGTTTAAGCACAAGCGGTTGTGGCTAGTAATGAGCCAAATATGTAATAAACACTCAAACAGAAATTTCGCAGAAGATAAAGATTGGAAGGATTTTTTGCATAGGTAAAAACTTTTCCCCAAATTTATTATATGAATTTTTATAATAATGAAGAAAATTTCCATGCATATTGGATAGATTTTTCTGTTGTTTTTAGATAAATCGTATTGTAAATTACTGTAAATGACTTCTGCTAAGATATTTTGAAATACTTGTTTGGCAGGAATCTCATGGCGTCTTATACAACGGGCATTATTTCCGTATGATGGCGGTATTTTTAATCACCGACGAAATCCTCGGCGACCTTATTTACAAAAAGGACATTTAAAATGTCAGCAATATACATTCAAGAAGATGGCATGACGCTACCGACTGCCAAATAACCGGGTTGGTCCCCATACAAAAAAAAAAAGTTGTGAAGGTTCGCCCCTAAATTTGAAGCTTATGTTAATTGTAGTTGGAATCAACTGCTAGTTTTTTAATAGATAAAGCTTACAGGATTGCTGTACTTAGAACTAGCTGTTGTAGATACAAATAGTAGTAGGTATATAAAATATATCTATTACGATATATTTATTTAAATACAACACCTTCCTTTTCTTATTTTGTTAGCAAGAATTAATAAAGTATAATTGGCAATGCCAAATCTTCAATTTCAATACTTAAATTCAAATTATATTACGTATTACAACGAATATTGTAAACGTGAAGGTGGAAGCACTTTTCTACCTTTTTTCGTTATATAACCATTATTTTTATCAGAATCATTATTTTTGTTTACATTCATATTATCAATTTCATTTTGATTTTTAATCTCATCAACAATTTCATTTTCAATATTTTGTTCATTTGCATTCTCTTTTTTGTTATCATCGATTAACATAGGACTTTTTTCCGATCCATTAACATTTTTATTTTCTGGAATATTGCGTATATGCTGCTTATTTCTAAGACAAGTTACAACATCAGAATCTTTTATAATATATGAACGAGGTTCATTATAATTTTTCAAAATTATTCCAGGATACCAAGCAGAATTTGGATTTCTTTTAAACATTATTTCCTCTCCTATATTTACAGGCCTTAAGTTCTTATTGTAGTGATTTTTTACTCGCATATTTTAGATTTTAAGTTGTTCTTTATATTAATTGTTATCAATAACATCGGGTCTGAGATTTTTTAGAATTGATGGTATTTTAGTTTTGAGTTTCCTGGACATTAATAGCTCAGCAGGACTAGGAATATTTTCTTTTGGAGTATTCCGATAATTAAGTAAAACTAAATATGGATCTGATTTACTTTCTTGACATTTTATTAACATTTTCTTTACAGTCTGTATGGTTCGTTCTGCTAAACCATCTGATCTGGACAAATATGGACTTCGAAAAAATTCTAAAAAGTCTTTCAAATTAAATGGCGGATCATTATCTCATACAAAAATGTGTGGTATGCCATGTCGAACAAAAATAGATTTTTATGTATGTTAGTTTAATGGTGTGTTCAGTTTATACTTATATTTAAGAATTCATGAGCTTAAGACCGGCTTATAATAATTGAATTTCAATTATTATGTTTTCTAAGAGAAACTGGAAAGAAAGAAACATTTACTGGCATATTGCGATGGAACCATTTCGAAAACCGCCAACGTAACCATAATCAGGTAATTTTGTAATGTTATCAAAGGTTTCACCGGGTTTCGCACCGTGAATCACATGGTGAAACTGCAGTTGCCTTTAATCACTAAGATATCCTGTTGGTATTTGTTTTCATGTTTAATTCAGTTTTTCTCATTTCTACACTAACAACACAATTGAGACATTTTGTCTCTATATTAATTTGTGTGCCATGTAGATTTGTTTTTGTAAATTTAGAATTCATGAGCTTAACACCTTAACACCGGCTTATAATAATTGAATTTCAATTATTATGTTTTCTAAGAGAAACTGAAAAGAAAGAAACATTTACTGCATATTGCGATGGAACCATTTCGAAAACCGCCAACGTAACCATCATCAGGCAATTTTGTAATGTTATCAAAGGTTTCACCGGGTTTCGCACCGTGAATCACATGGTGAAACTGCAGTTGCCTTTAACCACTAGGCTATCCTGTTGGTATTTGTTTTCATGCTTAATTCAGTTTTTCTCTTTTCTACACTAACAACACAATTGAGACATTTTGTCTCTATATTAATTTGTGTGCCATATAGATTTGTTTTTGTAAAGTTCTTCTTCGTTGCGAATGAGAAGCTTTGTAAACTCGGGCTCAGTTTTTACATATTTATGTATGTTTGTTTAATGGTGTGTTCAGTTTATACTTATATTTAAGAATTCATGAGCTTAACACCAGCTTATAATAATTGAATTTCAATTATTATGTTTTCTAAGAGAAACTGAAAAGAAAGAAACATTTACTGGCACATTGCGATGGAACCATTTCGAAAACCGCCAACGTAATCATCATCAGGCAATTTTGTAATGTTATCAAAGGTTTCACCGGGATTCGAACCGTGAATCACATGGTGAAACTGCAGTTGCCTTTAACCACTTTAACCATTCTTTGACCATAGATGTACTGGTGTAAGCGAGTACATACAAATAGGGGCGCAAACAGTTCTTTCTCAATATGCACGTGGTCTGCGTTTCAGTTAATGAATCTGTTGCGTAAGCAACTGGATTTTTTCCATGCAATATTGTGGCTCCAACTGCATACTTGGATGCATCAACGGAAAGTGTAAGTTGCTTATTCGGGTCGAAGCAAGCAAGGACTGGAACTTTTATCAACTCTTTTTTTACGCTACTGAACTGCTTTTCTTGAATTGGACCCCAATGCCATGGTACGTCATTTTTCAATTTCAAATTTTTGTAGGTAGATTTCATCATCAGCAGTAACACCACTTTTATCGAAAATATGACCAATAATTTTATTTTGTCTTGAAAATTGTTTGACTTTTGCTTATTAAATTTTACACCCGCGCATCTTGCTCTCTCTAGAACGTTAGTTAAAATTGTGTTATGTTCCTCTAGAGTGGAAGCATATATTAGAAAATTGTCAATATAAATTATAAGACCGTTTATATTTCCAAAGAGCTCCACCAATTGTGAATGAAATATTTCAGGTGCTGAATTAATGCCAAAAGGAAGTATCAAAAAACGAAATTAACCTAAAAGTGTATTAAACGTACATAATTTCGATGAGTTTTCATCAAGTGGTATCATCCAGAAACCACAATTAGCGTCCAAAATCCTGAAAAACTTAGTGCCTGCTAGTTTTGCTTTACATTCGTCGATATTCGGAAATGGAAATTGTAGTATCAGTATAGCCTTATTTAAATCTCTTGGATCAAGACACAATCTTGATTTGCAATTTGGCCTTTTCACCAAAAATATTGAACTCACCCACTCTGTGGGTTCATTTTCACGCACAATGACTTTTAACTAACCATTCTTTCCAGTTCAATTTTTTGAGCTTTATACAACAAATATGGAATTTTTCTTGGTGGGTGAACAACTGGCGTAAAATCTGGTTTTAATTTTAAACTGCACTTTTCATTTAGTATCCCTAACCCTTCAAAAAACATCTGCGTAGTCAGTTAAGTTTTTACATGCAATATTGTTAAAAGTTTTAACTAATTTTATATCTATCTCTGTTGTTAGACCAATTACATTTTTACAATTAACTATATGAAAAGCGCACTTAAACACCTATTTTTAAACATTAAAAGTTAATAAACGAGAATTTGAATGCTTTATAAATATATTTATTTTTAATTCGCCTGCCATTTTATATGAAATTATCATCTTAATATATAAAAATTACGTGTCACTATGTTTGTTCTCGATGGACTCCCTAAACTACTGAACCAATTTTGAATTTGTTTTACACCTCGCGTGTAGTTCGATCTAACTTGAAATATAGGATAGGTAATATCTCAGTATATAGTCGCAATATTATTTTATTGCAAATTTTTTTATTTGTTTATACGTAATAATAAAATGTTACGGATACGCACCGGCACTCACATTTTCAGGTGGTGTGGATGTACTTCCGTGTAATTGGTTGGTGATTAATCAAACAACGTGCTTATCAATAAAAAATATTATAGCGAATGATATCAAGTATAGCACATCACTAGGCCCGCCGAGAAAGGGGGGAGGGGATTAGCCCCGTTTCTGAGGGGGCCCGCGATTTAGAAGTACTATGACATTTTTTTAATTCAGGAGAGTGTTTAGTTGTTCCATGTGCAATTTTTAAGCCGAATTTCCAAAGCAACGAAAATCTGCATTTCGTTTTAATATTATAGTGAAGTGTGAAAAATAAAAATCTATATATATATAAAGAAAGGCTAAAATTGTGTCAGTTGGTCGCCGGTGTTTGAAGAGATGCGTAGGTCGATTTTGTTGAAACTTTCACACAAGTTACGTAAACATCAAGCGATAGTTACTACATAGGTTTGGTTGCGATCGACGTACAGGGTCTCGAGATATAGGCCGAAACGTGGGCCCGAGTACCCCTAGAATGTGTTTAGAGAATATGGATAACAAATGAAAGCTGTTGATGAGTGCTTTAGTAGAGGGTAATTTTCATACTCCTTGGTGGCTAGGGTCTCGAGATATAGGCCAAAACGTGGGCCAGTGAATGCATAGACAGTGTTTATACAATATGGATATGAAATGAAAGCTGTTGATGAGTGCTTTAGTACAGGGTAATATATTATCCAGAGACGGACTGGGACTGGGATTAAGACTAGGACTGAGACTGAGACTCAGAGTGGGACTGGGACTGAGACTTGGAGTGGGTCTGGGACTGGGACTGGAATAAAATACATACCACCCTCTGGGACAGGCAATAAGGGATGCAGAAGGATGAGAAGAAATTGAGAGAAGATAAAAGAGAGAAGGAGATTGAGAAAGAGATAGAATGAGACGAAGATGGAGATAGATGAAGCGAAAAAGACGGAGGGAGGAGTGAATGAAAGGATTAGGAGAAAGTGAAGAGGGGGGGAGGGCAGAGTCAGACTGAAAAAGCTTATTAAAATGTATGCAGATAGGCCAAATTTAGGGCAGAACAACGTCTGCCGGGTCTTCTAGTATATTATATATATTATAATATATTAGTTTGAGCGCCTGTATCAATAACGCGCTGCACATCTCTGATTTTCACTCGTACTGTCCATTCTCTTATCTTATTTTAAGATTTTCTATTCAACGTTTCTTCATTATTGTTTTGATTTTGGTTGTATTTTGCCGTGACCTTTACACCTTCTGCACTCGTTTCAATTGTTTTCAGCATAAGATCCACTCTTCGATCGAACTACATTATCGAATTGACCACAGTTTTTGCTTCTGTGTTAATTGTGCCTACGAAAAGCTCGCTTTCGCTCTTTTCTTCATCGCACGACTTGTATATTTTGTTCACATAATTTTTGTTCTGATTTTGTTTTGTTTAGCCTTTTTGTTTTTGTATGTCAAATTTACGCGATTTTTGTGTTTGCGCAGTCTTTTTATAACACATTTTTGCAAAATGGTCTTTTTTATTACATATACAGCAAGTAGCACCTTGTGCTGGGCATGTATGTTTTTGAATTATACCACACTTTTTGCAAAGCTTTTTTTCAAAGTCTTTGTTAACCACTGCTGCTACATAATTGTCTGAATTTTCATTTGCATTTTTAAATTGATTCGAGTTTGCTTTCGCGGTCTATACTTTTTGCAATGTCTATTGCATTTTGAAATTTTATAGCACCTTCTGTAAGGTCTCTCTTGTTTTTGAGTGTTACAAGACGAAAGGCCGCAAACGAAAATGTCTCACACGAGATCTTCATGAATGTCACCGAAATCGCATGACATACTGAGATTTTTTAAATGCATTATGAACGCATCAATGGTTTCGTCACTCGCTTGTTTTTTATTTTAAATAATTGTCAAACTTGTTTAATAAATCATTATATTTTACACTATATAAGCCTTCGTCAAAAGAATTAAATATTGAAAGGCACTCCGGACGGAGATGATGCAAAAGTAATGATATTCTACGTTGATCTGACTGCAGGGCCGGATTAACAAGTAGGCAGAATAGGCAGTTGAAAAAGACTTCTAAAATTTTCTTACAAACATAAAATTCTAGAGAGTGAAAGAAAAATATAATCAGAACTGAAAGTAAATTTTACTCAAATAAATAAAGCTCAATTGACCGCATTCAAGAGGCGACGACCGACGAACTAGACAAGGTTCCTAAAAACCTCATTTGACAAATTGTAGAAGTGTATCGAAGTGAAAGGAGAGTATATTGAATAATAAAAACATACTTATCTCAAAATGTACACTGGTTGTCTTTATTTTGAAAAATTTCGGTTATTTTTGGAACAGAGGGTGTAGAAGCCTTCAAGCGGAAATTTCAACTAGAATGATGAATGAGTGAATGGTTAATGATGGATGACAAATAAATGAATGTATTGTAACGAATTTGGGGGTTTTCTGATATTTTGCACCTTTTGCTAACGTTCGCTGAACTTCCGAATAAATAACTCCAATATTCAGTATTGTAATATGGTCTTTATTTAGTATACTTTGGGACTAGACAATTTTACTTCAATATCGCGTACTTCTTTAAATCGTGGTTAAATCAAACTGATTACTGAGGAAAAAACTAAACAATTATTACCTGGTGTAGGTTATACAGAAATCGCAAAACGTACACGTCGTAGAAAAAAACAACCTAATGAGGGCAATGCTCCAGAATTAGAATTTTCGCCTCGCGATGATTTTAGGGCAAAAGATTTCCTCGAAATCATCGACAATCTTCACAGTGAAATCAAACGACGTGCGAAAGTATATATGGAAGTTTCAGAGAGATTTGCATTTTTCATCAACTTTTCTCTAAGTGATGGAGACCTCCACGAAGCTATAAATAGCTGAGTTCGTTTTTATTCTAGAGATTTGGAAGAATTTTTATTTGAAATGAAACAATTCCAAAGTTACGTGAACTCTAGATACACTGATGCACAAAAAACTCATAGTCATTTGTATAAGTTTCTAATGGAAGATCTATTAGCCGATGTATTTCCTAACACAGAAATAGCTCTTCCGATTTTTTGTGAAAATGAAATGAAATTGTTCTTCCGAACGATCCTTCTCACAATTAAAAAGAATCAAAGCTGCTGAAAGAGCTACAGCGCGACAAGAGCGACTCGAGATGATAGGTATACTTTGCATTGAGTCAGATTTGTTGAACAAAATCGATATTAATGATATAATTGTTGATTTTGCAGAAAAAAAATGTCGAAAACGACATGTTTAAAATGTAGATAGTAATTTTATTGATATTATTACATTGTGACAATAAAATTTTTATGAAAGATATAAGTTTGTATTTTTCAATCGAAAAAATAAGGGAACGGACGTGAAAAAGGGCTGTATTTTCCAGTTTTTCCACGCCGACGCTTGGTTTGATGACTTTAAGTCCAGGGCGTAATGGTGGTCGCGATAGACATAATCTGACTTCGGGGATTTGACGACCGCATGGTTTCGACACTGACTGTTTCCTGGTCTGAGGCTTCGGTACCGATTATTTATTCTTTCTTTAACTATTTTATTATAACTAAGTAGTGTAGATATAATTAGTAGTAGGTATATAAAAAAGATCTATTACGATATATTTATTTAAATACGACAATGGAAAAAATATTTTAAATTTTGTTTGATCCTTCGAAATAAAGTCGAAGTTGTTTTTTATTGTAACATTTTCCTAAGTCAAAAAACAAGGAAAGCTACAACAATTTATAGTTAGTAATTTACCTGAATCTTGTTACTTGCTATTTAATATGTGCGTATAAAAATCATATAACATACTATGCATTGACCTATTTTGTAAATATAGTCTTACATATATATATATCTTTTTGGATGGCAAAAACCTTGGGCTGAACCCACCCAGAGGGCACCGGCTGGTGATAGATACTACAGAAACCCCAATGAGGGTAGTGCTATGATGAGGTTACACTGAAATGAAATTTCTTGGCCGGGAAAAATCCCGAGTCGTTCCGGTACATAGAACCAGCTGCCTTGGGAAGCGACCCAGAAAAATTAAATAAGGGTACCACAGGGTGCTGTCCAATCCCCACTTCTGTTTAACTTCTACATATTGAAGCTATCTTAACCACCAGAAGGAGTCACTATAGTTTCCAACGCCGATGACTGCACAATAATGGCCACAGGCACAGGCCCATACATCGATGAGCTTTGTAACAAAATAAACAGCTATCTTCCTGATCTCTCCAGTTTTTTCACCTCGCGAAACCTGGCATTATCATCGACTAAATCATCGGCGACCTTATTTACAACATGGACGTCCCAAATGTCGACCATTTTGAACTTTCACGTCATTGGCACTCGCTACTGACTGCCTTACACCCAAAAATCTTGGGTGTGACGTTCGATCAGGATCTACACTTTGGAGAGCATGCAACATCAATTGTTGCTAAAATAAAGAGCTATAATAAAATCCTCAAATCTCTTGACGGCAGCACTTGGGGTAAAGGCAAAGAAACGCTCATTACCACTTACAAAGCAATTGGCCAGCCGATTGCATGCTACGCCTCCCCGATATGGTCGCCAAGCCTAAGGCTACTCACTGCAAGACATTATCGGCCTGCAAAATACTGTCCACAGAACCGCTACGGGCTGTTTTCTAATATCCCGAGAACACCACCTACACAATGAGGCGAGAGTAATCCGCATTAGGGAGGGAAATGAAATGCTGAACTAACAGTTTCTGTTGAATACCCAGAAACCTTGGCATTCCAACAGACATCTGATTGATGAGCATTATGGGGAGATACGGCACCTGAGAACACCGCCGTATGAAGCAAAAAAGCGCAAGCAGGTCCTCAGTGATATCCACAAACAGGCGTCGGACCTTGGCGAATCCAAATCTTAAAGAAAACTACCCAGAACTCGTAGAAGAGGAACGCACTCTCCCTAGGGAAATGCGCGTCACTCTAACTCAATTTCGATCTGGATAATGTAACAGGTTAAACTCTTCCCCATCCAGAATCAACCCCGACATACAAAGTGTATGTCCTGCTTGCAATGTGTCCCCACATGACACCAACCATCTCTTCAATTGTAATGTGCAACCAACGCCTCTAACGCCAATCTCCCTATGGTCAACTCCTATTGAAACTGCAAGTTTCCTTGGACTCCCGTAAGAGGACATTGATTGCAATTTGTTATCAGTCGCAACTATTGGATGGGACGAAGTACTGCTACAACAACAACAACAGGGAAAGTCCAAACCTGCATCGCAGCCTTCAAAGCAACCCCCAGCTGAGCAAGTAAAGGAAACGGGCACCCCTAGTCAACAGTAGGTGGAGAGCAGGAATAAATTCTGAAAGGGCAAAAGTACTACCTCGATCCCTACTGAGAAACCTCGCGCCAAGCCGGATGAAGCCCCTGAAGTTTCCAAGGCAAGTAAACGAGTCCCACCAGCGGAGCTTACGCAATGCCTCAAGATAGCGGAGAGACTTGGCAACTCCCCCTGAGATATGTTGACATCGAAGCAAGAAAATTCCCTGTCCTTTGGCCTCCACCCCTCATACCCTAACCAAGACCTTTAGCGAAGTAGCCAGGGCCAACAGTACGCTGGCGATCTTGACCGCGGTCATCCGGACGGGAAAAAGACCCCGGATAATTATAAGGATGTCCTTACTGTATTTACGGACCAAATAACCACATATCCGGGCCCCGCTCCTCCTGCGACGACGAGCGCTCTTTCAAGCTGTATAAGCTCATCAAAGCCTCGGCAGGACAACTGTGGCCTGGGGCCGAACTGGATGCAGTCAGTTTGGAAGAAATTCAAAACTGACCGAGAACTTTGGCCTGCGACCCAGAGGAGCTAGCGGAGACTGGCGAGATTCTGTGGACCATCTCCAAGGTAACCCGGTGCTACGTATAAGTGATTGGAGGGTAGTCCTGTTCGGCGGGACAAGGGAGAAGCAACGCTATGTCGGGTTCGTTATTAGTGAGGAACAATTTCAGTTGGCATGAACGACGATATCGGACTGGCATGCAGTGCTACAGAGCGATACACTATCTGTATCTAAGTTTGCAGGCGAGTTCATAGACGATAGTTTAAACACTTGAGCAGTGCGGTTGTGTTTTTTTTTTAAGCTCCGTGCTAATTTTGCTTTTATAATTGTTACGTCGTTTTGCGCCAACTGTTTGGCCTTTTGCGGCTTAAACATAAACTTATTAACGCGATCTCAGAATTGGACAAAATCAAAAATGTTTTTATTGAGATTTTCGAGTCGGTAAACAATGGATCTATTTCGCCAACGCCTGGTATCCATTCGAAAAATGGGTCCTGCGTTTATACAAAAAAGCAAAGGCGAGTGATAGTGTTTTTGCGCACTCCACCAAAGTGCAAAAGCCTTCTCCTGATCCACCTGTGCATTCTAAAGGTGCTGTTGTTGCTGCTCACACTGTAACTTTGATTGTAGTGCGCCTGGTATTAATACTGGTTCTACTGCTTTTGGTACTAATACTTTTGTTGATGCTGTTGCTCTTACTAAAGCGCCTGCTAATAATACGTGTTTGTGTGGTTCAGCTGATAACTTTAACGACGTTGTTACTTCTACTTCTAATTCTCTTTTCACTGATTTATTAACTACGCCTGGTGCCGAAACTGGTTTGGCAGGTATTAGTTCAGCTCCTGAAAAATCATCAGCTGATGGTGCACAGTGGTTTACTGTTGCGAAAAAACGGGCCAAAAAGAATGCTCAACACAGGCGTCGCATAATTGGCTCCAACAATGATACCGAGCTTGGCGTAAAGTTTCGACGCAAATGGCTGCACCTATCATCGTTCCTGCCTAATGTTACGTCTGATGATATAATCGTTGCTAAACATGCGGATAACGATAGTAATTCGATTTTGTGCTCTAATTTAATTAGAAAAGGTAATGGTAAGTCGTAAGTTGAAGAATGATACAAATATTACAAGGTAAAACTGGTGAGAGTCAAATTTCGTTTAAAAAATTTTGAAATTCCCACGGCTCTCATATTTTGTTATTTTATTTTGAAGTTGTTTTCATTACAAAAAAATTTAAATAAGCAAACATTACATTTTTATTTTATTACATTAAATATTTTTACGTTAAGCTCAAACTTTTTTATGGGAACCACCGAATCCTTAATCGTTGGAGTATAATCATTTTGGTCGGAAAGCAATCATAATGGTGGGAAAGTCATCAAAACTCTGGCACCCTCATCCTGAAATATAGGAAACATTGCTCTCGTTGCTGAAGGACAACAAGGGAGGAAGCTTCATTCCCCGGCGGGTTGAAAGACTTAAAGGAGGAACTTCGTTTTGTTCGGCAGCTTCATGGCTCTGCGAATACAGACTGGAATCAACAGATGAAAACTATGCTGCAAACTAAATATTTATATCCTTTGTCTCTTAAAATTTGTCACATCACAGGACTTGGCACTGATTAAATATACATACGGCCATATTTTTCACGACGTGGACCTTGCACATAACAACTTGTCAGCCACTTCGATGGCATAACGTTACTACTGAGAACCTCAACAACTTTTCGTTGTGACGATCGAACACAATCTCTGCTTCAATACAAATGCATCCGAAATTGCCTACAATGCACAAAGATGCATCAAAATCCTCAAATCGCTGCAACGGAGAAAGTTGCAGGGCTGCCACATTTCCCACTTAGAACTGCCACGGAATATCTTTTTAAGACTTCTGAGAATCGAGGCATCCCTAAAGGCAATTGATTGATGTAGTTGCGCCTCTAAGACAGATAAGAAGATATCTGCATAAGCTCTATAACGAAATCTGGTGTAGAGCAAAGTATGTGATTTCCTTCAAAGTCAGGTTCCCGCTTTTGCGGACATCGCCGAAGAAGAATGCACACTTCCGAAGGATATGCGCGTTACTCTGCCCCAAACTTCGATCTCTATGTATGGCCCCAGCCTGGTGTATAGCACAAGTCATCTATTCGTCTGTAATGTGGAACAAAAATTTGTAACAGCAACTTCTTTTTGGTAAAACCATATTGAAACTGCTCGATTCCTTGGACCATCTTTAGCGGATGTTCTTACAATTTCTTTCTAAGTCGTTATTATCCTTGTTACTGTTGAATAAATAACCCCCAATAAATAACATTCAATAATGCAAAATGGCCTTTATTAAAGTACTTCACAATAACACTGATAATTCACAACCAATAGCTTGCTTAAATCAAAACTGATTGCCCATGCCTCTGCAGGTGCTGCTTTTATACTCTTCGGTTTCCTCGTTCGCATACTTCTAAGCGTTTCTCCTTCCAGAATTTACTACTTGCTTATCAGCTAAAAACTCGCCAGCTATAAACTACAGATGCACGTTTATAGCTTCTCAAATGCGCGTGTATATGTGAGTGATACTTCGACCGATGATTGCATACTTTTGTGCATATCTCTCCTCTTCTTGTATGTACATATGTGTAGACATAATGACTGGTTTGTTTATGTAGATACAAGTGACTGTTTAGTATCCGCTTAGAGATGATTGTATGCCTTAGTGTTGCTAATATTCGTCACACTGCCCTCCACCTAATTTCGATCAGACAAATTTCCATATCTAAACTCCGATAGCATCTCCAAATGAACCACCCTCTATTTCGTGGTTTCCCAATGGTTTGTATGCGGTAGATGGTATCAGTGATCTTCTCCACAACTTTGCACAGGCCTTCCCACTGCATCAAAATTTGGATGGAACACCTTTCCACCGGTGAGGGTTGTATAGCAGTACCAAATCTCCCTCCCGGAAACCTTCCGAATTATTGTTCTTGTCGTACCTGTGTTTCATCCTAGTACTTATTATCGTGATTCCTTCCCTCACACTCTGTTGTTTGGCCAATGAACTGCTTCGTAGAGTTTGCGCTTGACAGATTGGCTTCGCATAATCAGTATCGTTCCCACGTTTCACAACAGTAATGCGCCCTGGCTTGAAACTACCCTCGCATTCATTCTGGGAAATTCTTTCCATCTTTTTGTGCGTCCATTTGGTTTTGTCAATGCCAGTGTTTCTCTCGCACGTACTTTTGATTTCGCTTTATTTGACTCATCAACCTTTAACTTTCGTGGTCTTTGTCGAGTCTTCTACACCAGTACTCGGTTACTGCTGAACCCTTTATCCAAACTGAAGTTAAGTGGCACATCCTGATTCTTATAACGCACAACCCTTCTCTGTATATCGACCTTGATGTCATGGTCAACTAAGAAGTCCACTACCAATATGACTTCATCAACAATCTCCGCTACAACGAATTTGTGTAAAACCATGACCTTCCCAATTAAGATTTCACAGATCACTTCTCCCCGGACTTGGTTATACTCGCCAGTGACCGTACGAAACCTTGCTCCAGGTAATGGCTTTACTCGCCTGTTGATCAAATCAGATCGAATCAAGGAATGAGAAGCGCCCGTATCTACAGTCAGTACACGTTCATTGCCATCCACATTCCCTCTGATGGTAAGACTGCTTGATTTCCTTCCAATTTGCGACACAGATATCACAGGACATTCAATAGCTGGAGCTAGCTCTCGATCTCTACATCTTACTCGCTCTTGCCCATCGCGTGCGTCTGCATTTGCGAGATGAGCCAATCTTTCAACATCGGATGCAAACTCCTGCAAAGTCTCATTCGCTTTTTTGGAATGTCTGTTTTCTATGCTCGTTTCCATAACGTCTCTCGACAGCGGGTATCAATACTTCATAACTGTTCCGTTCGTACTCTGGAATCGTCTGTGAGATTTCCACTGCAGGCCCTTTCAATGCCACGAACAGAGCTGCAACTTTATCTTCAGCATTCCAGTTGTTCACTGCTGCGGTCGTCTCAAACTGTAGCTTAAAGACCTGAAAAGGAACAGAACCATCAAAGGATGGTGTCTTTACCTTTGGATTACTCGCTGAAACTGCTGGGCGATTTATTTGCAACTGCTGTATACGACCTCTCAAAGCTTCTATCTCGGCATCCATTTTGTCCTCGAGCTGAACAATTTTTGTATTCTGAGCTTCTAACTGCGAAGACATTTGTCCCATCTGCAATGATAAGCGCTCCTCTTGTGCCTCAATCTTGAATGTAATCTGTGTCGGCATTTCTGAAATACGCGTTTCTTGTGCTTTCAACTGCTCAGCCAACTGAGATGTCATATATGTCTTCTGTTCTTCCAGTTGAGATGACATTTTCGACGGCATTGATGTTACTGTCGATGTTTGTGCAGATATCGCAGCCAATATCATGTTCAAGTCTGTGCTGGTAACTGTCTGCGATGTTTCGTTTTTCTCTTCAATTTTTGTTGTTGATTCCTCCACATCAGGATAAAAGACATACTCGTCCACATTAATTCCTCCCAACTCCATTACCTCTCGTAGTCGTGCTTGAAGTTCGATCTTATTGCCGTTTGTATTCAATCTACGGCTCTCCAACTCCTTTTTCAGTTGCTGGATCCTTAATTCACTTAACTTTGCCATGTGCAAGTTGTATTCACAATCTTCAGAACGTTCGTATCGCTAAACTGTTGAATAAATAACTCTAACATGCAATAATGGAAAATGGCCTTTAATAAAGTACTTCACAATAACACTGATACTTCAAAACCAATAGCTTGCTTAAATCAAAACTGATTGCCCATGTCTGAGCTGGTGCTGCTTTTATACTCTTCGGTTTCCTCGTTCGCATACTTCTAGGCGTTTCTCCTTCTAGAATTTACTACTTCTTTACCAGCTATAAACTCACCAGCTATAAACTACAGATGCACGTTTATAGCTCCTCATATGCGCGTGTATATGTGAGTGATATTTCGACCGATGATTGCATACTTTTGGGAGTATCTCAGATATATGCATGTGTTTGTGAATATCTCTCCGCTTCTTGTATGTACATATGACTGCTTAGTATCGGCTTAGAGATGATAGCATGCCTTACAGCCCTTTTCTGTGCACTTGACAAATTCACCATCTTGCTGTTTATCAAGTTTGATAATTTATCAAGTAATTGCTATTCTATGTAAAAAATAGAAAGCTTTTTCGCTTACAAATTGTCAATAAGACAAACGCTCTCGATAATTTAATTTATACGGATAAACTTAAATTAGAATTCTGTTATTGTGCGATCGAGAGAAAATGGAAGATTTATTACTTTTGCTGTTATTGTGGGAAGAACCTCCTGGGGTTTTTGGGGGTAATTTCGGGATGGTTTTTGAGACTCCCTCGCGGTCCTCTCGGGATCATTCGGGGGTCGTTCCGGGATCTTTTTGGGGACTCTCTCGGGGTAATTTGGGGGTTTTCCGGGATGATTTAGGGGATTCCATCGGGTCCTCCCGGGGTCATTTAAGGTCGTTCCGGGTATTTATGGGGACCACCTCGGGGTCATTTTGGGGACATTCCGGGATGGTTTCGGGGGTCGTTCCGGGATCTTTTTGGGGACACTCTCGGGGTCATTTGGGGGCATTCCGGGATTCTTTTGGGATCTCCATCGGGTCCTCCCGTGGTCATTTAGGGGTCATTCCGGTATCTTTTTGAGGACTCTCTCGGTGTCATTCAGATTATTCATATTCATATTCATATTCAGTTTATTCAGTCTATGATTTACATCTTACAGACTAGATATAGAAATTATAAAAAAAAGTAAAAAATTACAATATGCATTGATAATAGCTAAAGAAAGTATATGCATAATAATAGAAAAAAGTTAAACTAAATATCTAAATGTAAATGCAAAAGTATTTGGGACTTGAAAACATCCCTCGACTGAGAGAAATCAATATTTAACCATCTGGAAAGTTTATTGAATTCTGCCAGAGAGCGAAGAATAGGATCGAAAAGGACATAGTTCATTCTTAAAGAGGCCACATAAAAAGGTAGAGAAAAACGAAGTAATCTACTGGGCACATTGAACGTGATTCAATTGGGGGACATTGCGGGACTCTTTTGGGGACTCTCTGGGGTCATTTGGGGGACATTCCGGGATTCTTTTGGGGACTCCTTCGGGTCCTCCCGTGGTCATTTACGGGTCATTCCGGGATGGTTTGGGTCCTACCGAGGTCATTTAGGGGTCGTTCCGGGATGTTTATGAGGACTACCTCGGGGTCATTTGGGGGACATTCCGCGATGGTTTCGGGGACTCAATCGGGTCCTCCCGGACTCTTTTGGGGGTGGTTCCGGGATCTTTTTGGGGACACTCTCGGGGTCATTTAGGGGGCATTCCGGGATGGTTTCGCGGACTCCATCGGGTCCTCCCGGATCTTTTGGGGTTTGTTCCGCGATCTTTTTGGGACACTCTCGAGGGTATTTGGGGGACATTCCGGGATTCTTTTGAGGACTCCATCAGGTCCTCCCGTGATCATTTATTGGTCATTCCGGGATCTTTTTGGGGACTCTCTCGGTGTCATTTTGGGGGACATTGCGGATTCTTTTGGGGAATCTATCGGGTCCTCCCGTGGTCATTTAGGGGTCATTCCGGGATATTTTTGGGGACACTCTCGGGGTCATATGGGGGTAATTCCGGGATGGTTTTGGGGATGTCCCCCAAATTACCCCAAATGACCCGAGGGAGTGCCCAAAAACATCCCGGAACTACCCCAAAGTACCTCGGGAAGACCCCGAGGGAGTCGCCAAAATAACCCCGGAAAGACCCCGAGGGAGTCCTCATAAACATCCCGGAACGACCCCTAAATGGCCCCGGGAGGACCCCGAGGGAGTACCCAAAATCATCCCGGAAGACGCCCAAATTACTCCGATAGAGTCCCCAAAAAGATCCAGGAACGACCCCCAAATGACCCCGGGAGGACCCGATGGAGACCCCAAAACCATACCGGAATGTCCCCCAAATGACCCCGAAGGAGTCTCCTAAACCGTCCCGGAATGATCCCCAAATGACCCCAAGGGAGTCCCCAAAAAGATCTCCGAATGACCCTCAAATGACCCCGTGGGAGTCCCCAAACCGATCCAGGAATGACCCCCAATGACCACGAGGGAGTCTCCAAAGCCATGGCGAAATGACCCCCAAAAAACCCAGCGGATTATTGTTTCGTATTCCCATTTCGGGGTTAGAAGCATAAAATGAGAAATATCGCTCCAATTGCTCATGCGTAGAACGTTCCACTTTTGATTTTCTTGAAAAACCTATGACTTTAAAATATTTGTTACAAAAAATAATGAACAATATTTAATTCTTACGTTTTTTTCCATTTCGCGATTGTTGCACTAAACAGCTGATTTCTGTTTACTTTATTTAGTTGACCACAATATGGTGAAAATCACAGGTCGTAGAGCTTTTTAGAGTTGTCAACTTATGCACAGAATAGAAATATTTGTCAACTTGATAAAAATCTTGATTATTTTTCAACTTATTGACAATTTGTCAAGTGCACAGAATAACCTGTTAGCGTTGTTAATATTCGTCACAATATCAATATACCATTTTTCATAAAGAGACTTCGCTTTTTCTATTGCTTCTTTACAGAGAGTGTCTCGAATTTCAAATAGTTCAGCCGCTAATGATTTAAGATCATGATACGCTTCTCTAAAATTCATCCCCGGATTTTGTAATCTGAGCTGCACGCGATCAATCCTCCTTAAGATTTCATACCAGAAATGAACTAATGTTATGAAACTAAAATTTAGTATATTTTGCAACAGAACTTTAGCTTCGCTTCTGGTGTCACTTGTGGTGTTAGTGTCCTCTGCTAATTGTTCTTAGTGTTCTACTACATTCTCTAGCCCATTGAACGTGAAAAAAAGATATACATGGGCGATTCTTCGCGAGCTCTCAGTTTTACTAACCCAAAATTTTTGAAAAAAAAATATTGGATTTTCAAATATTTTCAATAATTTTTCTATGAGATTTTAGAGCTAAAAAATATTCCCAAAGTGGACGAGCTACAGCTATTCATTTCTGTTCTTGATACTGAACCCGCCACGGTTGTGACATTACACGCGTGCCACGGTTGCGACATTTTGACAATAAATTGCTCATTAAAAAAAGCTAGTATGACTCGCAAGATTTTCCGTAAAATTTTAAGGTTATGTCCGGAAATGTTAAAGAACAATGGTACAATAGACGGTACTTAAGTTAAAACTACAAAGATACAAGTTCCACGGTTGTGACACGATTTTTTGATACGTACCGCTTTTCCAGTTCTTCAGTTAGTTATTTTAAGACTGCAAACATTAACATGGTAATATGCGGGGGCACTTGCTGATCAAAATTCACACTCACATGTCACAAACATTGTGGTTGTGGACATGCCACGGTTGTGACATTTGTAGGGTATTATGAACTATCTATCTATATATATAAAAATCAAATTCTGTGTGTATGTTCGCTATGGAAACGTATTTCCCACACTTCAATCATCACCAAATTTTTGGTTATAGGTGCCTTCGGTCAACGGGAAGGTTTTAGGCTAAAAATAATTTCGAGTTATAAAAGGGGCGTGGCACATCCCATACAAATGGAATCTTTGGTACTGCATAACTTTGGAGGTATACATGCCAGAACATTAAAATTCAGTAAGGAGTTATATGAGGTCAATCCCTAACACCACCAGGAAAATGTGGAATTATGAAAAAGGGGCGTGGCATCTCCCATGCAAATGGAATATATCATACTGGATATCTCTGGATGTAGTAATGGTAGGATAATGGAAATTGGTAAGGAGCTATATGACGTTAAGTCCTAACACCTCCAGTAAAATGTAAAATTGGGGAAAAAGAGGCGTTGCACCTTCCCAACAAATGGGATTTTTCAGAACTATGGTTGCCGTACAAACTTAAGTTATTTTAACAACTAAAGTTTGACTGCATTGTTGAGTTTGGCTGTTATTCATTTTGGATGTTTAGTAATCTGCCGCCGTTAAAAAAATTTATTAGCTTCAGTCTATCTACATCTATTTATATCTATATATATAAAAATCAAATTCTGTGTGTGTGTGTATGTTCGCTATGGAAACGTATTTCCCACACTAAAATCATCACCAAATTTTGGTTCTAGGTTACTTCGACCAACACGAAGGTTTTTCATATTTCAGAATTAAAAATTTTAAATTGAAACTTTTTTTCTATCTCGGTTGTTTTTTAACTTCGGAAGAAAGATTTCATGTGACTGGATTTTTCTTTTCTGCTTACAGAGTCAACCTCATTCTAATTCATACAGAAACCAAAATAATAAACAAATCAAATAATTTTTAACGAATTATACGTACGTATTAAGAATTGAAGACAAAACTATTCACAACGCAATTCATCAGAAATCGGTATGTTTTCTTATTTCAAGTGAAAAATGAAATCTTACAGCAAACGAGTCTACAATTTTCCTTATATGTAACCCGGCCTATGAAAAGGTGGCTTATGACTCAAAAAAGAAATTGCTAGAAACAGCTGTTAAAGATAAACAATGTATTTCTTCAGTTTCTTAGTAGTTTTTCTGTTTTTTGAGTCATAAGCCACCTTTTCATAGGCCGAGTCACATATAATATTTCTATTCTCTCTTCATAGAAGTGCTGTCACATACCATTTCAAAAGTATTCATTCAGCGTTCGAACAAAATGCCACCAAAAAATCATCTCTTGGAAGATCGACAAGAATAGCAGCTCTAGTCCGAGTCGCAGAGCAAAATAAACACCAGCAACAACGTTCTGATCGCAATGAAACTTGCCGAATCGCAAACTTAACTACCCGAACATCAGAGGCGCACAAGAACTCTCTATTCAAATGAAACAAACCGAATCCGAACTTCAACTGCCAGAGCAAATGAAACAAATGAGCAAATTGAAATACGTATTCAGAATGATCGCCTACAACATGCTCAAGCAATATTACGATCAGATTTAAAATTGGAAGCATTCAATTACAATAATGGATAAAGTTTGCGTGTATTGCCGTGCGTTGAAATTTCAGAAAGAAGCGCCTGGCATGTGTTGTTCAAATGGAAAAATGAATTTATCACCACTTGAAGAGCCACCAGAACCACTTCGAGCTTACCTTTCTGGAACGACCACATTGTCAAAACATTTTTTGAATAATATTCGCAAATATAATTCCTGTTACCAAATGATATCATTTGGGGCGACAAATATTGTTCAAAGTGTTTTCATGCCATCATTTAAAGTGCAAGGGCAAGTGTACCATCAAATCGGCTCACTTCTTCCACTTCCTGATGATTATTCAAAGTTTTTGCAAATATACTTCATGAGTGATGAGAGAACAGAAGCAGATCAACGATGTGCAATTTATCAAGCATCGAAACGAGAAATTATTGGAGAACTACAAACACTATTTCATGAACGCAACCAATTGGTTCGATTATTTCAGACAGCATTAGAAAGAATGACAGCTGATGATTATCAAGTCATCATCAGAGCAGATAAAACACCAACGGGTGAACATGAAAAACGTTTTAACGCTCCAAACAATCAATGAAGTTGCGATTGTTATGGTAGGAACAGATTTCAATAATCGTGATGTTGTGATAAGTAGACGAAATGCAACTTTGCAACGCGTTAGAGAGACGCACCGATCTTATGACGCTCTTCAAAATCCGATTACATTTTGGCAAGGACAGGACGGCTACCATTTTAACATAATGCAAACTAATCCTGTCACAGGCGAAGCGACAACAAAAAAGTAAGCAACTAATATATGCAAGAGTTTTCTCTGAAATACTTCTAATGATGAAAATAAAACAAAAATGCATAAAATCGTGTTTCAGGTACCTTGCATGGATTTTTATGCTCACCGTTTCATGATCAGAGGGGAGCAAACAAATCACATTCTCCAATGCCGTGATCTCTTTCATCAATTCATCGTTGACATGTATGCAAAAATCGAAAGTGAAAGACTACTTTTCGTCCGTCTAAATCAAAAGGAACTTCGAGCAGAAGAATATATTCGTTTAAGTGATGCAATTGCGAATGATGGAAATGCAGCAAATGTTGGACAAATGGTTATACTTCCAGGCATATACACTGGAAGCCCAAGACACATGCACGAATATTGCCAAGATACAATGGCATAAGTTCGCGAATATGGGCGTCCTGATTTATGGTGAAACGCACTGCTGGATGTATTCCATCGAATGACAAAAAAGAGGTCTTCCACATGCGCACATATTGATTTGGTTGAAAGAAAGAACTAATCCAGACCAAATCGACGCAATTATATCTGTTGAAATACCAGATCGAACACAAGATCTAATTCTGTTCGAAGTTGTCAGCAAAAATATGATCCATGGAACATGCGGCTCATTAATTCGAAATTCACCTTGCATGCAGGATGGCAAATGTACAAAAAAATATCCACGTGAAATGATTCAAGAAACGCAAACTAGTGGTGATGGCTATTCACTATACAGACGACGAAAGCCAGAAGATAGTGGGCATATAACAATTGTAAAAATTAATAATGCTGATGATGAGGTAGACAATCGATGGGTAGTTCCATACACACCATTATTATCAAAGATGTACAAAGCTCATATCAATGTTGAGTCATGCAATTCTGGGAAATCGATCAAGTACATATGGGGTATTCCATCCCATTTCGACCAATTTTGAACCCGACCCCTTTAGAATTGGCTGAAAGTTTTTCTTCTTTTTCTAGAAAGACGTTTTTCAGAATTTTTTAAAATTTTTTCATCAACTCAAAAAAAGTTATGAATTTAAAAAAAAACACCGTTTTTGTTTTCAAAATTCTATAACTTTTTCAAAAATTTACCGTTTGGGATCTTTTTTTTTAATTTTTTTTAAATTTACTTTTCGGAAAAAATACAAAAAAATTTTAAAGTTTTTATTTTCAATTGTTTTTGTTTTTATCGGCCTATTGATAAATCATTCAAGGTTCGAATCGAGCTCAAGGCCAGAACAATAATTTTTTTTCTAATGATAATTATTGTTATTTTTTAATTTTTCTAAATTTGAAAAATTGAATTTTGTTTTTGGAATAGTAAGTAGAAAATTTTTCAGACAACCTGCCATAGCTGCGCAGATAGATCCATTTCGAAGGGTGCTAAGCCTTCATCATCAGTACGCTTTAGGCATGCTGCGCTAACCATTTAGCTATACAGCGGTGGTTTGTTTGACTGGCAAATTTGCTACTTCTATTCCTTTTTACCAACTATATTTATTCAGTGTTGCGCCATCTGGTGCAAAGCACTGATAATGCTGGATTTTTGTTTATTGTCAATTACTTTGTTTGACATTCCCAAGTGCTCATGGTTTATTAACAATTGTTTTTGTTTTTATCGGCCTATTGATAAATCATTCAAGGTTCGAATCGAGCTCAAGGCCAGAACAATAATTTTTTTTCTAATGATAATTATTGTTATTTTTTAATTTTTCTAAATTTGAAAAATTGAATTTTGTTTTTGGAATAGTAAGTAGAAAATTTTTCAGACAACCTGCCATAGCTGCGCAGATAGATCCATTTCGAAGGGTGCTAAGCCTTCATCATCAGTACGCTTTAGGCATGCTGCGCTAACCATTTAGCTATACAGCGGTGGTTTGTTTGACTGGCAAATTTGCTACTTCTATTCCTTTTTACCAACTATATTTATTCAGTGTTGCGCCATCTGGTGCAAAGCACTGATAATGCTGGATTTTTGTTTATTGTCAATTACTTTGTTTGACATTCCCAAGTGCTCATGGTTTATTAACAATTGTTTTTGTTTTTATCGGCCTATTGATAAATCATTCAAGGTTCGAATCGAGCTCAAGGCCAGAACAATAATTTTTTTTCTAATGATAATTATTGTTATTTTTTAATTTTTCTAAATTTGAAAAATTGAATTTTGTTTTTGGAATAGTAAGTAGAAAATTTTTCAGACAACCTGCCATAGCTGCGCAGATAGATCCATTTCGAAGGGTGCTAAGCCTTCATCATCAGTACGCTTTAGGCATGCTGCGCTAACCATTTAGCTATACAGCGGTGGTTTGTTTGACTGGCAAATTTGCTACTTCTATTCCTTTTTACCAACTATATTTATTCAGTGTTGCGCCATCTGGTGCAAAGCACTGATAATGCTGGATTTTTGTTTATTGTCAATTACTTTGTTTGACATTCCCAAGTGCTCATGGTTTATTAACAATTGTTTTTGTTTTTATCGGCCTATTGATAAATCATTCAAGGTTCGAATCGAGCTCAAGGCCAGAACAATAATTTTTTTTCTAATGATAATTATTGTTATTTTTTAATTTTTCTAAATTTGAAAAATTGAATTTTGTTTTTGGAATAGTAAGTAGAAAATTTTTCAGACAACCTGCCATAGCTGCGCAGATAGATCCATTTCGAAGGGTGCTAAGCCTTCATCATCAGTACGCTTTAGGCATGCTGCGCTAACCATTTAGCTATACAGCGGTGGTTTGTTTGACTGGCAAATTTGCTACTTCTATTCCTTTTTACCAACTATATTTATTCACTTGGGAATGTCAAACAAAGTAATTGACAATAAACAAAAATCCAGCATTATCAGTGCTTTGCACCAGATGGCGCAACACTGAATAAATATAGTTGGTAAAAAGGAATAGAAGTAGCAAATTTGCCAGTCAAACAAACCACCGCTGTATAGCTAAATGGTTAGCGCAGCATGCCTAAAGCGTACTGACGATGAAGGCTTAGCACCCTTCGAAATGGATCTATCTGCGCAGCTATGGCAGGTTGTCTGAAAAATTTTCTACTTACTATTCCAAAAACAAAATTCAATTTTTCAAATTTAGAAAAATTAAAAAATAACAATAATTATCATTAGAAAAAAAATTATTGTTCTGGCCTTGAGCTCGATTCGAACCTTGAATGATTTATCAATAGGCCGATAAAAACAAAAACAATTGTTAATAAACCATGAGCACTTGGGAATATCAAACAAAGTAATTGACAATAAACAAAAATCCAGCATTATCAGTGCTTTGCACCAGATGGCGCAACACTGAATAAATATAGTTGGTAAAAAGGAATAGAAGTAGCAAATTTGCCAGTCAAACAAACCACCGCTGTATAGCTAAATGGTTAGCGCAGCATGCCTAAAGCGTACTGATGATGAAGGCTTAGCACCCTTCGAAATGGATCTATCTGCGCAGCTATGGCAGGTTGTCTGAAAAATTTTCTACTTACTATTCCAAAAACAAAATTCAATTTTTCAAATTTAGAAAAATTAAAAAATAACAATAATTATCATTAGAAAAAAAAAATTATTGTTCTGGCCTTGAGCTCGATTCGAACCTTGAATGATTTATCAATAGGCCGATAAAAACAAAAACAATTGTTAATAAACCATGAGCACTTGGGAATGTCAAACAAAGTAATTGACAATAAACAAAAATCCAGCATTATCAGTGCTTTGCACCAGATGGCGCAACACTGAATAAATATAGTTGGTAAAAAGGAATAGAAGTAGCAAATTTGCCAGTCAAACAAACCACCGCTGTATAGCTAAATGGTTAGCGCAGCATGCCTAAAGCGTACTGATGATGAAGGCTTAGCACCCTTCGAAATGGATCTATCTGCGCAGCTATGGCAGGTTGTCTGAAAAATTTTCTACTTACTATTCCAAAAACAAAATTCAATTTTTCAAATTTAGAAAAATTAAAAAATAACAATAATTATCATTAGAAAAAAAATTATTGTTCTGGCCTTGAGCTCGATTCGAACCTTGAATGATTTATCAATAGGCCGATAAAAACAAAAACAATTGTTAATAAACCATGAGCACTTGGGAATGTCAAACAAAGTAATTGACAATAAACAAAAATCCAGCATTATCAGTGCTTTGCACCAGATGGCGCAACACTGAATAAATATAGTTGGTAAAAAGGAATAGAAGTAGCAAATTTGCCAGTCAAACAAACCACCGCTGTATAGCTAAATGGTTAGCGCAGCATGCCTAAAGCGTACTGATGATGAAGGCTTAGCACCCTTCGAAATGGATCTATCTGCGCAGCTATGGCAGGTTGTCTGAAAAATTTTCTACTTACTATTCCAAAAACAAAATTCAATTTTTCAAATTTAGAAAAATTAAAAAATAACAATAATTATCATTAGAAAAAAAATTATTGTTCTGGCCTTGAGCTCGATTCGAACCTTGAATGTTTTTATTTTTGTAATTTTTCAGTTTTTCGAGATTTTTCGAATTTCGCCATTTTTTTTTTCTCATAAAAAACTTCAATCAATTCCGCAATCATCCCCACTAATCCCGGAGTGGGCCGATAATTTTTTTTTATTTAATTGAAAAAAAAACTTTATAATTTTTTTTGTATTTTTTCCGAAAAGTACATTTAAAAACAATTTAAAAAAAAAAAAGGATCCCAAACGGTCAATTTTTGAAAAAGTTATAGCATTTTGAAAAAACACCGTTTTTTTCATAAAAATTCATAACTTATTTTGAGTTGGACACCGTTTTTGTTTTCAAAATGCTATAACTTTTTCAAAAATTGACCGTTTGGGATCTTTTTTTTTAAATTTGTTTTTAAATGTACTTTTCGGAAAAAATACAAAAAAATGTTTAAAGTTTTTTTTTTCCAATTAAATAAAAAAAAAAAAATTATCGGCCCAGTCCGGGATTCATGGGGATGATTGCAGAATTGATTGAAGTTTTTTATGAGAAAAAAAAATGGCGAAATTCGAAAAATCTCGAAAAACTGAAAAATTACAAAAAAAAACTTTAAAAATTCTTTTGTATTTTTTCCGAAAAGTACATTTAAAAACAAATTTAAAAAAAAAAGATCCCAAACGGTCAATTTTTGAAAAAGTTATAGCATTTTGAAAAAAACACCGTTTTTTTTAATTTCATAACTTTTTTTGAGTTTGATGAAAAAATTTTAAAAAATTCTGAAAAACGTCTTTCGTAAGCTAGAAAAAGAAGAAAAACTTTCAGCCAATTCTAAAGGGGTCGGGTTCAAAATTGGTCGAAATGGGATGGAATACCCCATATGCAAATATGTGAATAAAGGCAGTAACGTGGCCGTATTTGGAGTTTCAAATCAAAACACACCCGTCGATGAAATCACACAGTTTTTAATGGGTCGATACATTAGCAGTAATGAAGCAGTCTGGCGGATTTTAAGTTTTATATACACGATCGTCATCCAACCGTTGTACATCTCAGCGTTTATTTAGAGAATTATCAAGGAGTATACTTAACAGAAGAAAATGCAGCGCAAAGGGCTGCAAATCCAACAACAACAACACTGACGGCATTTTTCCACTTATGTCAAACTGATCAATTCGCCACAACATTTCTTTACAATGAAGTACCCAAATATTATGTGTGGAATGCATCGAAACATAAGTTTCAGCGAAGGAAACAAGGTCCGATCGAACCTGGGCATCCTGGTATTCGCACTTCTGATGCATTGGGACGAGTGTATGCAATTCATCCCAACAACGCAGAATTTTATTACTTAAAAATGTTGCTTCATGAAGTCAGAGCACCAATATCGTTTCTTTCAATCAGAATCCTTAATGGTGTATTTTGTGAGACATATAGAGAAGCATGTTCCAAACTTGGGCTACTTGAAAATGATCAACACTGGGACACAATGCTAACAGAAGTAGCTCTCACATGTTTTCCATCGCAATTACGAAATTTGTTGGCAATAATTCTCACAACATCCGCACCTTCCGACCAAAAAAATCTATGGGAAAAACACAAAGAAAGTCTCAGCGAAGACATACTCCGACAAGCGGGTGTAACCAATCCTGACATGGATGTACAATTTTCAGAAAACATGTTCAATCAAGCACTCATTTTGCTTGAGGATAAGTGCATATCTATCAACAACAAGGTACTTTGTCAGTTTGGGTTACCTTCGCCAATACGTGATAGAATGGATGTGCAAGGTAGAGACGTACTACGTGAAAGACAATACGATTTTGTTCACTTACTCGCTTATGTCGAAGCTCAAACAGCACTATTGACAGATGACCAAATAATTGCATACAATACAGTGATGCAGTATGTTCAAAATGAAGAGGGTGGCATTATTTTCTTTAATGCACCAGGAGGAACTGGGAAAACGTTTATTCTCAATCTGATAATTGCCAAAATTCGGAAACAAAATCAAATTGCACTTGCAATTGCATCATCAGGAATTACAGCGACATTATTCGATGGTGGACGAACAGCACATTCAACTTTGAAACTGCCTTTGAACATCAATCATATCGACGAACCAACATGTAACATTGGAATGAAATCAGGTATGGCTACAGTATTAATAACATGCAAACTCATAATTCGGGATGAATGCAACATGGCACATAAAAAGTTTCTCGAAGCTCTTGATCGTACTTTGCGAGATTTAAGTGGAATAAATTAACCAATGGTAAAGACTCTAATTTTATTAGCAGGTGATTTCCGACAAACTCTGCCAGTCATTAAAAGATCAACTCCTGCTGATGAACTGAATGCTTGCTTGAAAGCGTCACCACTTTGGAGAAACGTGAAGAGAATTAGTTTGTCAACAAATATGCGTGTTCATTTACTTCAAGATGCATCTGCTTAGACATTTGCTAAGCAACTTTTGGATATAGGTGATGGAAAAATTCAAAACGATCGTACAACAAATGAGATATCATTCATACCAAATTTTTGTGAAATGCAATCGTGCATTCAAGACATGGAAAAAACAGTGTTTCCAAATATTTCTATCAATTTCAAGAATCAAAATTGGCTATGCGAACGAGCAATCTTAGCTCCCAAAAATGATCATGTTAACAAAATCAATGATCGCATTCAAAACCAAATTCCTGGTGAAGTGACGAAATATAAATCGATCGACACAGTTACAAATGAAGATCAAATTTCGAATTATCCTGAAAGGTGTCCATTTTGGACACTTCTGAAAAAGCGTGTTCTGCACGCACACACGCCGCACTTTACTTTAATTGTCTTTAGTTTCTTCTTAAATAAATAAATAGATGTTGTTTTAAATTTTATAATATAGTTTTTCTTTAATTAACCATTAATTCCTTTTAACACTTGTTCTTTTTAATTTCCAGTTAGTTTTTTTAATCAACTTTTCTTTTTGCACGACTCCACTCTTTTTCTCACAGCAACGAATTAAATCCCATTTTTCTAACTTCACTGAATCCAATTCGCCCTGCTGAGTACAATTGCCACTGCTGTTCAGCAACAGCTGACAGTGATGACAGTTGCACTCAGAGGTGTTTTTAATGCGTGAAGGATGGGTAACGCAGTGCGGTTATACCACCCTTCCTTAGAAAAAAGAAGAATCTGACAAGTTGATCAGATTTGTCATATTCTTCTTGTTCCTATTACTTAAATTGTTTTGATTGAATGAATGTATGATATTCGGGTGTTCCTCCCCTTTTTTCATTCGTTCAATCAGAACAATTTTTTTTTTTTACATATGAAATTTTGTTAATATTATAATATGAATTCAATTACTTATGCGTAAATTGTTTTCTAATTTCTATTGCATTAAATTAATGTATTATATATATTTATTACAAATAGTGCGTGCATATTAATATTTGGTTTTATTTACATGCCAATTGAAATTTTTGTTTTCGTATATTAATATAAATTTTAATTTGAGATTTCATGCTTCAATAACAGAGTACTGAAAATTTAGAATTAGTTACAAGTTAGTTTTTAAATTTGTATGAGAAAAAAATTTTAGTTTACCTTATTGATTCGGTTTTTGTGAACAGTTTTTATTTTTTTATTTATCTCATCTAAAACCGTGACATTAACTCCATAAATTTTTGTTCCTATGTATGGTCCTTCACAAATACTTTCGTGTTTATTTCTAGGTTCTTTTTGTACTACTACTTTATCGTTTATATTAATAGCTAAAAGACGCGCCCCCTTATCATATAGATCCTTATTTTTAATTTTATGTTTGCTAATTAAATCTTTTTCTATTTTATGTGTTTTTTGTAGTCTATATTTTACTTTTTTTGCATAAATTTCAACATTGTAAATTGGATCGATCTGTTCCTTTTGAACTTCATTTGGTAAGGTAACATTTCTACCGAATACTAATTCGTATGGAGTAAATCCATTATCAAAAACTGTACTAGGAGTTGTAATATGTAAAAATGTAAAATATTTCAAATAAACGTCCCATTCGGGGAAGTTATCGTCTAGAAACTCTCGTAAATATTCATTAAACACCCGATGATTTCTTTCAATTGTACCTTGGGTTTCATGATGGTAGGCTGTATAAAAATTATGTTCGATTTTTTGGGAGTTTAGTTAATACAGAGAAAATTTCATTTTTAAATTCGGTTCCTAAATCGGTTTTAATTGATTTCATTATGCCATAAATGAGGATGAAGCCTTCAAAAATGGCAATTGTTTTTGCTGTCTTATGAGGGTATGATATTGTAACTAGGTATTTGCCTAACTCGCACATAATGGTAACCGCGAAATTATTTCCATTATTCGACTCAGGCAAAGGTCCTATTGTATCTATAACTACGACATCGAAAGGTTTGCAGGGTGTTGGTGTAAGCACCAAATTTTCTTTGGTTTTTGGCTTGTTTTTATTCAAAAGGCACTTTTTGCAATTTTTGACGTATGTGGAAATATCACGGGTCATAACTTTCCAATAATATTTTGTACGTATTTTTGCGTAAAGCTTTTTATTTCCGCAGTGACCACCTGATATCGGGTCATTGTGGTAAATTTCCATTAGTTTAAGGTTTTTGTCGTTGTCCGTAACTGTTTCGACAGGTTCTATTAATAGTATTTGTAAATTTTTTAAAATTGAATTCCCTGTACTTTTAAAATTTGAAATAGAAAAATATTTAAATATTTGATCATCTTTTTGCCATTCTGGTTGCTTAATATTGTGTTTGCCAGCTTCTTTTTCAAGCTTCAAAGGTAATTCATCTAATTGCACTATTTTGTTAGTACACACAATATTATGTACATAGCTCGAGTTTTTTATGTTTTAAATGCGCATATATTTTTAAATTGATTTTATCATTATCATTGTCATGACATATTTGGCTTTTTAACCTATGGATTTTCTTGGAAAAACTATATGAAAATTTGTCGAATACCTGTAATTTAATATTTTTTTCGTTTATGTCCTCAGCCGATTGTTGTAGTTGTTCGTGACGTTTCGTCATAGACCTCGTCTGTACTGCTAAAATTTGATTATTGGAATTTTTAAGTTCTTGAATTGAAATTCGTGATAATGCGTCTGCACCTTCGTTCATACTTTTTCTTAGTTTTTCGAAAGCTAACTCACATGCCGTATTCCAATTAAATTCAACCTTTTTTCTACTCAAATGATTCAATGGAGCTGCTAAAGAAGAGAAATTTAGAATAAATCTATAATAATTTGCAAATGCCACGAATCTTGGGACAGCATCTTTATCGCGTGGCTTAGGATACCTTTTAATTTCTTCAATTTTTGAATCGTCTGGTAGCAACCCATTTGCTGAGCATTTATGCCCTAAGAAAGTTACTTCAGGTCTAAGAAAATTACATTTTTTTGGGTTAAGTCGCAAGTTGAACTTCCTACAGGTCTCGAAAACTTTTTTAAGATTAGTGAGATGATGTGCTTCGCTACATCCAATTACTATAATATCGTCTACATACATAAAGGCTTGGTTGGGTGAAATACCAGAAAATGCAATTGACATCATTCTTGAAAATGAATTTGGAGCCACGTTTAAACCAAATGGTAACACCTTCCATCGAAAAGCTCCGCGGTCAGTACCAAAAGATGTTATGTCTCTTGAATCTTTGTGAAGTGGAATTTGGTGAAGACCCGAAAAAAGATCTAAAGTAGAAAAGAATTTCGCACGGCCAAGGTTATCCAAGATATCGTCTACACGTGCCAAAGGAAATTTATCGGCAATTAACTTTTTATTTACAACCCTAAAGTCAACGCACATTCTATACGATTTTTGGCCATTTCGGTCTTTTTTCGGTACCAAAATCAAGGGACTGTTATAATTCGAACAACTATTTTCGATCAGATCGTTTTCCAATAATTTATTTCTTCGCGCTGAGAGCACGGTAGGCGGTAATTTTTTATGTATACTGGCCTTGTATCGTTTAGTCTTAGTTTTTGTTCATAAAAATTTATTGTCATTTTATCATTGTCAAGCGCAAAAATATCGGAGTATTGTAAATATAAGTTAATAAGCTTATTTTCAGCATAATAAGGTATTTGTTTTTATACTCAGTTGAGCAGAGCTCACAGAGTATATTAACTTTGATTGGATAACGGTTGGTTTTAAAGATATAAAGGAATCGAGATAGATATAGACTTCCATATATCAAAATCATCAGTAGATATCGAAAACAAATTTGATTGAGCCATGTCCGTCCGTCCGTCCGTTAACACGATAACTTGAGTAAATTTTGAGGTATCTTGATGAAATTTGGTATGTAGGTTCCTGAGCGCTCATCTCAGATCGGTATTTAAAATGAACGAAATCGGACTACAACCACGCCCACTTTTCCGATATCGAAAATTTCGAAAAATCGAAAAAGTGCCATAATTCATTACCAAAGACGGATAAAGCGGTGAAACTTGGTAGGTGAGTTGAACTTATGACGCAGAATAGAAAATTATTAAAATTTTGGACAATGGACGTGACACCGCCCACTTTCAAAAGAAGGTAATTTAGAAAATTTGCAAGCTGTAATTTGGCAGTCATTGCAGATATCATGATGAAATTTGGCAGGAACGTTACTCCTGTTACTATATATATGCTTAATAAAAATTAGCAAAATCGGAAAACGACCACGCCCACTTTTAAAAAAAAATTTTTTAAAGTCAAATTAAAAAAAAAAGATTAAAAAAAAGGTTAATATCTTTACAGTATATAAGTAAATTATGTCAACATTCAACTCCAGTAATAATATGGTGCAAAGGGCTCCGCCCTTTTTCATTTAATTTGTCTAGGATACTTTTAATGCCATAAGTCGAACAAAAATTTACCAATCCTTGTGAAATTCGGTAGGGACTTAGATTCTGGGACGATAACAGTTATCTGTGAAAAAGGGCGGAATCGGTTGAAGCCACGGCCAGTTTTTATACACAGTCTACCGTCTGTCCTTCCGCTCGGCCGTTATTACGATAACTTGAGCAAAAATCGCTATATCTTTACTAAACTCAGTTCACATACTTATCTGAACTCACTTTGTATTGGCATAAAAAATGGCCGAAATCCGACTATGACCACGCCCACTTTTTCGATATCGAAAATTACGAAAAATGAAAAAAATGCCATAATTCTATACCAAATACGAAAAAAGGGATGAAATATGTTAATTGGATTGGTTTATTGACGCAAAATATAACTTTAGAAAAAAACTTTGTAAAATGGGTGTGACACCTACCATATTAAGTAGAAGTTAATGAAAAAGTTCTGCAGGGCGAAATCAATGGCTTTGAATCTTGGCAGGAATACTGTTCGTGGTATTACATATATAAATTAATTAGCGGTACCCAACAGATGATGTTCTGGGTCACCCTGGTCCACAGTTTGGTCGATATCTCGAAAACGCCTTCACATATACAACTACCACCACTCCCTTTTAAAGCCCTCATTAATACCTTCAATTTGATACCCATATCGTAAAAACACATTATAGAGTCACGCCTGGTCAACCTTTATGGCGATATCTCGAAAAGGCGTCCACCTATAGAACTAAGGCCCACTCCCTTTTAAAATACTCATTAACACCTTTCATTTGATACCCACGCCCTTTTAAAATACTCATTAACACCTTTCATTTTATACCCATATCGTACAAACAAATTCTAGGGTCACCCCTGGTCCACCTTTATGGCGATATCTCGAAAAGGCGTCCAACAATAGAACTAAGGCCCACTCCCTATTAAAATACTCATTAAAACCGTTCATTTGATACCCATATCGTACAAGAAAATTCTAGGGTCAGCCCTGGTCCACTTTTACGGCGATATCCCTAAATGGCGTCCACCTATAGAACTATTGCCCACTCCCTCTTAAAATACTCTTTAATACCTTCCATTTGATACACATGTCATACAAACGCATTCCAGGGTTACCCTAGGTTCATTTTCCTACATGGTTATTTTCCCTTATTTTGTCTCCATAGCTCTCAAATGAGTATGTATTGTTCGGTTACACCCGAACTTAGCCTTCCTTACTTGTTCTAAAATGCTTTTAAGTTCTTTGATACGACTATCTTGTTTTACTGGGTTATTGATTTTATAAACGTGATAATTAGAAAATTTTTCTGTTTGAATGTTGCAGTTATTTACGTATTTTACGCTATTTGTGGTGTTTATTACTTTAATGATCGGATTACTAGTATCAACTATACATATCGCTGTGAAAACACCGTCAGAAATCTCTTGAGAATCCACGAAAAGTGGTTCTGAGTTTTTTTTCCAAGGCGAAAATTCTATAAACTTCGCAACGAGGTGGTATAACAAATGTATCGCTTTCCTTTCCGTGAAGGATGGGAAGTGCGATCTTTTCATTGCCTATCCGGAAGGAAATACAATTTGTTGCATAGCTTATATCGCATTTATTTGATTTTAGGAAATCCTTACCAAGTATTCCATATGATGGAATGTTGAAATCATTGTCTACCACGTGCAACGTATGTTTGACATAAAAATTTGAAAAGTGTAAGTTAGTTGTAAAATTACCTAATGTAGAAACTGTATCTGTAGTTACTCCAGTAATATTAATTGTATCATTGTTATTAATTATGACAAATTTTTATTAAGAGAAGAAATTTTAATTAACGAAATGTCGGCTTTTGTATCGACTAGAAATGTACAAAATTTGTTAGAGCCAGTAATATTTATTTATTTAAAATCGGAATAATTAAAGTTAAGACAATAAACGTTTTTAGAAGAAAAAATGTGAGCTGAATCAGTTAGTAATTTGTCTCGTCCTGCCTCAGTGTTCGCTCCTGAGGGGCTTCCCTGTTTAAAGTCCGGACACTTGCAGTTCTACCTCTATTATTGGAAGTGTTAGAACCTTTATTATTGCTATTACGACTATTGCTGCTGTTATTATTATTATTAGACTGATGCCGATTTCCGCCTCCGGAACGGAAATTTTGCCTTTGATTGCCGCGATTGAAATTGTTGCCATAGTTACTGTTACTAAAGGATGGTCTATTTTGTCTGTAATTGTTAAAGTTACGACTCTGATTTTGGAAATTTCGACCTCGGTTATTACTTTCAAAATTTCTAAAATTGTTATTGTTCCCGGCCCTAAATGCTAACACTTGGCGGTCTTTTATTTCATTTGATTGCTCTAAAATCAGTTTAGCTACTACGTCCTTGGAATCAGAAAAATTGGTTGAAGCGAGGATTGCTTTGACTAAACTTGTTTTTGCGTTCAATCGGCAAACGTTAACTGTTTGCTCGATGGCCATTTCATGGGCTTTGGCCTGAGTAATCCCTTCGATAATGAGCGAACGCTCTAGAGAATCAGACAATTCCTCGACGCCTTTTGCGAAATCGGAACAATTATTATTATTAACTTGCAAAGCTGCAAATTTTCCGGCCACAACTTTGGAGTTGTCGGGTTTTATAAGGTTACGTAGTGCTATTTTTATATCATTAACTGAAAGTATTTGAGTTGGTATCGCTTCTCGAGCTTTACCATCGAGTTTGGATTTAATATATGAAATACAAGTGCCAGTTAAATATTCGTCGACAAATTCAAGACCCAGGGGCTCATCGCTATAATTTTTACGCATAATACCAGCACGCATGCTGATAACCGATCTTTTTTCCTCAGGAGTTGCCATATTTGTATCGGAATTAGGAGGATTTTAAATATGTGTTTCGGGCAATTCCTCAAATCCGTGAAATTCTCCGGACAAAGAAAGTCTAACAACAAGGTTTTTGATTGTACTGGGCGAATATGTGGTTGAGCCTTCGGAAACTGGGGTTTTAAAATCAATATTTTCGGAATCGGAACTTTCGGAATTAAAATTTTTGGAATTGGAATCTGAATTTTCGGAATGGGAGTCTGAATTTTCAGAATCTGAGTCTTGCTCTGAAATTTTGGGAACTAATTTCTTGTTTCTAAGAAATATATGTAGTAGGAAGCAAAGAAGAAATATTTAAACTGATTAAAGTTGAATTTGTAGAAATTGCTTACGAAAATTTAACAGAAATTGGAATTAAATTGAATGTTGATGTGAAATTGAAAGAATTAGCCGACAATTTAATGACTGACTGAATATTTAATGATAAATTGAATGTATATTGAAGTAATTTAATTTAATTTGATTTCAAAGGAAACTATTTTATTTTGTTAAAAGGACTTGGCTGTTGATACCGGACGCACCGCTTTATTACAAAGATCTCAATGTGTTTGTGTTATTACGGACGCAACGTTTTTATTAAAATTGTATGGTTTTATTTTTATAGATACAGGCGCATCGCATCTTTTCAAACTGGTAATATGAATGTCCTCGGACGCCCCGGGATAAAAAAAAAAAATGTCATTGGTTTTGCACGGAACCACCGTTTACGCAAAAAAATCTCTTGGATATTTACGGAACCACCGCCTTATGCAAAAAAATTTATGTATGTTTGTTTACGGACGCACCGTATTTAAAAAAAACTCATATTTGTAAGTATGTACGATTGCTCAAAAATATAAATTTTTTCAACTCTGATTGATAAATGAGGGCCTCCATAGCAAAACGCGATAAGTGCTATCGAGAAATTTTGTGAAATTACAAATTTTTGCTGACCATCTTAGGTAGGCTAGTCTGGCAATTCTCACAAAATAGATATTCACATGAGAAATAAGTGTGCGTTAAAATTCCGAAAAAAAAAGTTTATGTGCCCTTATGCGCTTGATTTGCAGCTCCTCAAATATTCTATATATTTAGCAATATATCATGATATAATCATATTCACAAGAATGTTTAATATATTTTTTGTAGTTTACTTATAAAAAGAGAAAAAGTCGAAAATTTTAGTAAGTAATTCATATGAGAATTACTGAAATATGTGTGCAATTTGAAATTATTATTTTGAATGTTCGCAAGTCGAAAATGTGAAATTTTAGTGATATAAGTTTAACAAATTCGATAGGTGTATTTCATCAAAATTTTAAAATTTGAAGTTATAAATTCCAAAACTTTATACATACATACTTATTTTTGCCGAATGATACTGCTTTGCTTTATGCTGCTGCTATTACCGCTGCTCCGCTTCCGTTGCTGACCGAATTCTGCTGCTGCTCCTAGGGTTTGCCTCTGCTGCTGGTTTTCTTCTGCGCTCTATAAGCCGTTGGTTAACATATTTGTTGTTTTATGTATAATCGTATACTTGTAGTTTAGTGGTGGTATTTACGGCGTTATACTTGGCGTGGCTTGTTTTTGTACACTTTAAATATGGTCTGATGCTCCGTTATTTTGCTATTGGGTTTTTGGTACAGCCCCCAAACCATGATTTCCATATGTATTTATGTAATTTTGTAACTTTCACATTTTTTATTTTTTGTAATTTTAATTTTTTTTTTTTTTTTGAAAAGGTTTTTGAAAGTTTTATATATTTTTTTTGTAAGTGTTTTTATAGTTTTTTAAAGAACATTTTTTTTTTTTGTAGTTTCTAGAGCTTTAAATTTTTTTTGTGAAACTTTAGCATTTTTATATATTTTTGGATTTTTATGTTTAAACTTTTGTACTTTTCGAGTTTAAACTTTGCTTGTAGCCTTTGTTTTTTTCCGATTTTGTAATTTTTTGTGTTTTTTTTGATTTTATTAAGACAAATTTTTTGGTTTCCCACTTTAATTAGTGGTACACCCACGCCTGTTGGAAGGTTTGCCTCCTTTTGGCCACACGCCATATATGCAGGCCTTCGGCCCACGGTCGCCAAGAAAGGTGTTCATTTTGGACACTTATGAAAAAGCGTGTTCTGCACGTACACACGCCGTACTATACTTTTATTTGTCTTTAGTTTCTTCTTAAATAAATAAATAGATGTCGTTTTAAATTTTATAATATAGTTTTTCTTTATTTAAACATTAATTTCTTTTAACACTTGTTCTTTTTAATTTCCACTTAGTTTTTTTAATCTACTTTTCTTTTTGCACGTCTCGACCCTTTTCCTCACAGCAACGAATTGAACCCCATTTTTCTAACTTCGCTGAATCCAATTCGCCCTGCTGAGTACAATTGCCAGTGCTGTTCAGTAACAGCTGACAGTGATGCCAGTTGAACTCAGAGGTGTATTTAATGCGTGAAGGCTGGGTAACGCAGTGCGGTTATAATCCAATAGAATTTCTACACTTTTAGAACCACTTGGAACGCCTGCGCATATATTAACTTTGAAAATTGGTTCACCAATCATGCTTCTACGAAGGTTAGACCCACCAAAATTGTGTAATGGAACCAGACTTTGCGTTAAGAAATTAATGCCGAATGTAATCGAAGCAACAATCATTAGCGGTAAAAGCAAAGGTGAAGATGTGCTCATACCACGGATCCCAATGATTCCTAGAGATTGGCCATTCAATTTTAAACGCTTAAAGTTCCCTGTACGCTTTGCTTATGCAATTACAATCAACAAAGCACAAGAACAATCGCTTACTGTTGCAGGATTAAATTTAGGGAGTTCGTGCTTTTCCCATGGCCCGCTATATGTTGCTTGCTCTAGAGTTGGAACACCAAAAAATTTGTCTATATTTGCACCAAACGAAAAAACCAAAAATATTGTATACCCACTTGCATTACAATAAGATACAATAATAAAATGTTTTAACTGAAAATTTCACCAAATTTCACAAAAATTTCAATTCAATTTACAGAACAATAAACTAAATTATCATCAAACAAAACAGAAAAAATAACGCAACATTCATTCGATATCGGGCGTTACAACATACGCCGGGTATAGCTAGTAACTTCATAAAACTGATGACCAGTCAATAAAATTCAACACGAAACTTTAAAATAAACATAATTTTAACCCAATTACATAATTTAATTCATAGAAAATGATCTAATATATTTCAAATTTCGAAAAGACACAAAACTGTAAGCTCGCGCAGAATCGCCCATATATGCTTTCAATTATTCCACAACCTGTCGCAAGTGTCCGGATACATGCATGCATTTTTTAGTATAGTATTTTTTTTTCGAGTACCGAAGAAGATTTAATGATGAGCTGTACGAGCTATACGCAGACATCAACATAGTCCAGCGAATTAAAACGCAGCGGCTGCGCTGGCTAGGCCATGTTATGCGAATGAAAGATGATGCTCCGGCCAAGAAAGTGTTTCTATCGGAACCCGCCTATGGAAGCAGAGGTAGAGGGCGGCCCCTACTCCGTTGGAAGGACCAGGTGGAAAACGATTTAAACTCCCTTGGTGTGACCAATTGGCGCCGATTGACGGAGCGAAGGAGCGACTGGCGCGCCTTGTTGGACGGCCATAACCGTTTAGACGGTTAAGCGCCAATTAAGTAAGTAAATTTTTTCCAGCAATCAGGTATAATAAAAATAGAAATTATCTGGGAAATTCTTCTTTGCGGACTGACTGAGTTTGTCTACACCCTGTCATCAGAGCTAGACTATGATTGTTTCGTTCTTACTGAAACTTGGCTAAATGAGAAATTTTTTGATGCGGAGTTTTTCAATCCGGCTCCTTTTAATGTATTTCGCAAGGATAGAGACTGTTGTTAAAACTGGTCTTAGTAGAGATGGTGGTGTACTCATTGCTGCACCCATACATCTTCGAGCTTCATTGTTTCATTTACATAATACTGACTCTTTGTTGGATCAAAATTGCATTAAATTGCAGGGATCTTGTGGTTTCCTGCAAATTTGTGTGTCTTATGGTGTTTTCTTTTCTACACGAAAATGTCGCCTTCACGCCGACCCTTCAAAAAGTTGTGTTCTGTTGTAAAATCAGCTTAGCCTCAATAGAGGGCATCATTATCTTTTCTCAACAACCTACCCTAAAAATGGCCAAAAATGCAACATTACTTTCCCTCGCTGCCATTGACGGTGCAGAAAACAGCCTTGTCAATTAGCTGATGAATCACACGAAACTGAAGCGAATGCTATATATGTACGTATGTGTCGCATCATGCCTCACTCAAAAGCAAATTGCGATCACAGTTGACAGCGAACAACCACACGAACTGCAAATGGTTACAATTTTTGTTCTTTTTAAGTCATGCAGGGTGGCACTGAACATTTTAAGTGGCTACAATTTACAGGGCGAAGTGAGAATCTTAAAAATGTTTGCCGCTGAAAGTAGTTCTGATGCCCTATATAAGGCACATGTGGATAATATATTGGCTGTGCATGATATAATTGGGGACAATCAACTTTTTATCCTGGGAGATTTTAATATGGGTAATATTTCACGAAGCTCTTTGGGTGGTAATGCCATTCGAACTCAATCGAATATTACTACTGAGTTTGAGTCATACCTTATTGATAATTCAATGTATCGAACTAGTACAAATTAATAGCTTTCTAAACTTACTAGAAAGGGTCTTAGATCTAATATTTGTAAGCTACAATGTTAACCATAAGCTCACGATAGCAGCTAGTTACATCTCGCATCCAAATCAACATCATAGCCCATTGATGCTGGAGCTTGACTTTTATCAATATTTCCAACTACCGACTTGTGATAACAGAGCTGCCTTTAACTGCTCGCGATGTACTTCGATGAGTTAAACATTTTGTTTGATTTAGGCTGGGACCACCTTTTTGGAAATGCAGATATAACTGGTTGTTATGATATTGTGACGAATATTGACACTGATACTAAGTAAATAAAGCCACAACAACAATAAAGCAAGCTGCTACACTTGCATGTACGTAAACAAATTAATCATTGTCTGCACACATACGTGCGGGGCAACAGAGAGAGATACTCATCAGCGCATGTCATCATCAGCCGCTCACACATACACGCATATGGATACAAATTGAAAAAATACGCGTATATAGCTACTAAACAAGCATCAGGTTCACGAAATTACTAGGCTTAAAAGAAATGGGTAAATGAGGCATAGGCTGAGGCATCGCAATTCAGTTTCATTTAAGCAAGCTATTGGTTGTGAAGTATCAGTGTTATTGTGAAGTACTTTAATAAAGGCCATTTTGCATTATTAAATATTGTAGTTATTTATTCAACAATTTACGATACGAACGTTAGTAGAAGGTTGCGAATAAGAGGATTTGCACTAAATTCGTTACAATATTTTTAAGTCAACAATTTATGACATCTGTGTGAATAGCATCGCAACTCATAGAGCAACAAAAGATAAACGTCCGTGGTTATCCAAGAACTCAAACGGTTAAGGAATTTAAAGAATAAAAATGCATAAACGCTCTTCCAATGTAACGTTCGTGAGATTTTTGTATCGGCGGTACATTCATAATGTTGAAAACATTAAATGTAACCCTAAATTTTTTTAGAGCTACATTAATGCCCCGATTCGGGGCGTTACCGGTAAAATAGTACCCAGAACAATATGTAACCGAATATCGTTATCAGTTCTTTTATCCGCAATTCTGGCCCAAGTGGTAAGGCTGTCATCACCGAAAAACTCACCAGTGTCTGTGGAGAAATTTGAAAGGTAGTTTTCTTCGCTTTAACGGTTGCCACTTTGGTCCAATTGGACCAAAAAGTGTCCCTTCCAACCCCACTTGGTCCGCTGGTCCCTTTTCTTCAATTTTGGCCCTTTTTATGCAGTAGCCACGATTGGTACTTTTCTTTCTTTTTCACTCAGGTAAAAATTCATAATATTGCCCAAATTCACCACACTTTCGTTAGCCCCCATATAATTTTTAATTTACTTCAATGGAACTCTCACCATAAAAAATTGCTTAGTCAATAAAATGTACCAGTACAATAACATTTCACCTAGGATATAATTTATGCCAGGCATTAAAGAGAAAAGTATTGGCAAACACATTGTCGTTAATTGTTGATGAAATAACCGACTAATCAAAAAAACTCTAGTCTTCACTATGTTTAGCAAAATTTTATATGGAAACATCCTAAAATTTTGTATTTTATACTAATAAAATAAAACAAAAATTTGGTCATTTTTTCGATGAATTTTGGTCCCAAATGAAAACATGGTGTGGCAACCGTGTTCGCCTAACGAAAATGTCTCACTTGTAGATACGAGGTTAACGAATAAACGGGACGATGTGTATATACAAATTATGCATGATAAGTTTCTACATATAAATAAAAAAAAAAAAGTTTATACATAGGTATATTGTAATTTATTCTGTGAAAGTACATAATGTAAGCAAATATGTATAGCAAGAGGCAACACTTTTTTACTATTATCTTTACTTATTTGCGCTTACAATTCTTTATTTTTCAGTTTTGCCTTTTTCTAAACAACAGCTGTTGTGTGGTTATTTCGATGTAACCACCTACTTTTGTGGGTAGAAAATTATCTGGCTACTTTAGCGGGTGTAAAAGTTGCTACATGATTTCATTACCGTGGTGAAGAATTTTGTTACCACACTAGAATCGGGGCGTAAGTCGAAAAATAATTGTTCCGACATACCAACATAGAGGTGTTTCGGCCAACTCAATTTCGGAAACGGCTGACTTATTCCCTGAATTATTTTCCTCGAATTTCGTTACGGATAATAGTAGTGGGGTTTCGTCTGAATATCTGCCAATTGTAGATACTTCCATCAATTTCGGGAAGCTATGCTTGACTGATTTGGACATCGCTAATGGTATTGAACAGCTAAAGATGTCAACCACAACTGACGCAGATGACCTATCAGCTGTCCTGTTGAAAAGTTGTTCATCTTTGATTGTTCCTTTAAGCCACATATATAATATGTCATATCTGCCGGAGCTTTTATTGGTGCATGGATATTGACTTTTATTAGGCCTATTCTTTAAGGTGGTACAAAAAAGGTATCTAAAATTATTGACCGATATCCAAACTTACCACTGTGTCAAAGCTATTTGAGTGCATAGTTAAGAATACAATTTATTTCTCCGTGAAACATTTACTACGTCCTCAACATCACGGGTTCGTTGCCCGTAGGTCTAATATAACAAATTTGGCTTTTTTACGGAAGACTGTTTAGATTCCTTTCAAAAGGGCTACCAAGTCGACGCGGTCTATACCCATTTTACAAAGGCTTTCGATGGGGTATCGCATCGAATACTTCTGGCAAAACTTGAATGCTTGGGCTTTCACTCTGAGTTTTTGAAGTGGATATTTTCTTACTTAGAGAACAGAAGTTGTGTCGTCCGTCTAGTTAATGTGTCGTCTTTTCCATTCTCGGCAACTTCTGGTGTCCTCCAGGGGAGCGTTTTGGGTCCGCTATTATTTGTCATATTTATTAACGACATATCATCTTGGTTTTCAAGGTGTAAGTTTCTTCTTTATGTGGACGACTTAAAAGTTTACCATGAAATCAAGTGCTTGGATAGTTCTTTAATCTTACAAAGTGAGCTTAGAAACTTATACCATTAGTATGTCCGTAATCTTCTATTCCTAAATATTGGTAAGTGTCATTTTACCACTTATGCTAAAGGTTCTGGTTTGGTTCCTACATGATATAGTATATCAATTAACCCTTTACGGCGCCAGGTTTTAAATTTTATTAAATTCATATTTATTAGCTAGTAAACACGTTGTTATTAATAAAATAAACAATAAAAATATATATATTTTTAATTTTTTATTTTTCAATAAACTGTTTGTTTACAAGCTTGAAACTTGGAATATAGTTCAGAACCCGATGAAAATGCAATAATAAGAAAAAAACTTCGCTAGGTGGCGCATGGATCGAAGTATTTAAAAAAAATCGTATTTGCGGTCCGATTTGGAACACATATTACGTACATGAATAGAAAGCGACCTATAAAAAATCGCCGCCAATTGGCACAAGGGTCGAGATATTCAAAAAATCGTATTTGTGGTCCGATTTGGCTCAGATTTGAACACATATCACATACATGAATAGAAAGCGACCTATGAAAAAAATCTCCGACAGGTGGCGCAAAAATAGAAATCGGTTTGGCTCACTGCACAAATATTATATACAGTCGGTTAGAAGTGACATCAAAATACTTTGCATCACATAAGTAGATAAGTTATAAAAAAATTGAAGTTTAATGGTTTTATTGAAAACAATACTTACACCAAGTTATAATAATACTAAAACCAGAAAAAAATGTTTTTTTTTTTTTAATTTCAATTCTTTCGCACGTCACCTAATAACTAATATTCACTTATTATCTTCACGAGGAGTACTGTAAATTTATGAAGGAGCTTCTTGACTTGGGTCATATGGAGCTAGCTACTCCAACAACGCAAACCGCATACTATATGCCACATCACGCCGTGGTAAAAGAAACAAGTTCCACTACTAAGCTTAGGGTCGTATTCAACGCGTCAATGAAGACGTCGTCAGGGCACTCGCTAAACGACGCGCTAATGGTTGGTCCTCAGCTCCAACAAGATCTCTTCCTGATTTTAGTCCGCTTCCGCACCCATCGCTATGGTATAATTGCGGACATCGAGAAAATGTATCGACAGGTCTACATCGATAAACGGGACGTCGACTATCAACGCATTGTATGGCGTGAGCATTCATCGCAGCCAATACGCGACTATCGTCTATCAAGGGTTACCAATGGGGTAGCATCCGCTTCTCATCTCGCTGTCAAATCGTTCCATCGCGCGGCACAACAAGCTGGCGCGTTATATCAAAATATCGCAAATATCGTTACGTTAGATTTTTACATGGATGACTTGCTCTCCGGCTCCGACTCTTTCCAAGAACTGACAGCGCTTCAACGTAACATCTCACACGTCTTATGTCATTGTGGATTCGAGCCCTGGAAGTGGGCAACAAATTGCAAGCCATTGAGACAACAGATGCCGCATGCGTCTACACAGGTGTCCCATCTCTTGGCTGATGGAAGCGATATCCGAACCCTAGGATGTATTTGGCACACGGATACCGACTCTCTTGCGATAGCCTTCAATATAGAGCCCCTCCAGTGCGAATTAACAAAACGCATTTTTCTCTCCGACCAGCAAGATTTTCGACCCTCTCGGCCTCATATCTCCATGCACCATTAGCTCAAAAATTTGGTTGCAAAGAATTTGGCGTTGTAATGTCGATTGGGATGAGTTAGTTCCGCCTGAGATAGCTACAGATTGGTTAACGCATATAAAAGAGCTGGCCATGCTTTCATCGCTGAAGATAAATCGCTGGCTTGGTACTAGTCCAAACGCCGACACAGAGTTCCATGTTTTCACTGACGCATCAGAGGCTGCCTATGCAGCCGCTATCTACTGCCGCACTGAGTCGTCGGACGACGAGATAAACGTCGTGCTTATTGCTGCGAAAAATAAAGTATCTCCGCTAAAAACAACTTCGTTACCTCGCCTGGGACTCTGCGCAGCTCATCTAGGCGCTAAACTCGTCCGCCCAATTCACCAAAGTTTTGGTCACAAACTTGAAAAGCTGTACGCGTGGTCAGACTCAACGATAACGTTGGCATGGCTGCAATCAAATCCAAATCGTTGGGCAACGTTCATTGGAAATCGTGTAGCCGATGTACAATTAGTCTTGCCGTCATCGCATTGGAGACACGTCATCTCAGAGCATAACCCTGCAGATTGCGCTTCTAGGGGTCTCACACCTGCACAGCTCCTCGATCAACGCTTATGGTGGCAGGGGCCACACTGGTTATCCGAAACCGATCGTTTTTGGACGCCACACATAACGAAACATACTACGAATTTGGAACTGAAATCAATCAAAGCTAGTTCTCATGTAACGCAAACGCACGAAGATTGGGATTTACTAACGAAATTTCACTCTTACAACAAACTCAAACGAGTGACCGCTTCGTAAACAACGCTCGCATATCTGCTCAGAAGTTGAGTGCACACGAACGGCTGTCCATACCGTTAACATGCTCTGAAATCCGCAAAGGTAAGGTATTCCCAAGCTAACGTTTTCCAACAAGAAATTTCTAATTGCAGGTCAGGGAAGCCAATACCGATACGTAGTAGCCTCGTTCGTCATCAGCCGTGTTTAGACGACGCAGGCATTTTACGAGTAGGAGGTCGAATTAAGAACGCATCGTGCACGAACGATATAAGACATCCGATTATTTTGCTCAAAAATTCACCGCTCGCTAAAGCAATAGCCGCTGAAACTCACATCGGTATATTGCACGCTGGCCCGCAAATGATGCAAGCTGCTATGCAACGTAAATTTTGGATCCCTGGCATTCGCAATTTAGTTCGGGGTACATACCGCCATTGCGTACGATGCAAGCGCTTGAACCGCAAACCGCTACAGCAGCAGATGTCCGATCTACCACCTAGTCGCGTTACGAGTACGCGATGCTTCCTTCAAAGTGCGGTCGATTTTGCAGGCATATATAACGTAAAATTTACTCATGGTAGAGGCGCGAAATCAAGAAAGGCGTACATTTGCTCATTTATATTTATGAGCACAGGCGCCATCGCCGCATTCAAACGTTTCACTAACCGAAGAGGACATTGTCAGCATATGTTCTCCGACAATGGCACGAACTTTGTCGGTGCCGAAAGGGAGCTACGTGCCGCGTTTGAAAGGTGCGTTAACGACGACAAGTTGGCATCTTACTTCGCGAACACCCAAGTCACCTGGCATTTTAACCCTCCAAGCGCTCCACACATGGGCGGCTATTGGGAGGCTGGAATTAAGCGCATAAAGCATCATTTAAAACGCGTACTAGACTCCGCGTTACTATCTTACGAAGAGTTTTCAACATTCCTAATGGAGGTGGAAGCATGCGTCAATTCTCGACCACTCTGCTGGATACCTTCTGATATACAAGACTTCGAAGTGCTAACACCTGGGAACTTTATGATCGGCGAACCAATAAAGGGGTTACCGGAGCTTGACACAGAACCTTTCAAGGGCAACCTTCATCAGCGGTGGCAAGCAATCACAGCAATAAGGCAGCACTTCTGGAAGCGATGGCGAGACGAATACCTTGCAAATCTTCAGCGACGATCGAAGTGGGTTCGTCCAACGCAAAACCTACAACGAGATGATGTTGTAGTTATACACGACAACAACGCTCCGCCCACTAAATGGAAATTTGGTCGAGTTCTCGACAGCTATACCGGCTCAGATGATCTCGTACGAATTGTCAACCTACGAATTTGCGAAGGAGAGCTGCTAAGACCTATTGCGAAGCTATCATTATTACCAACAAAAACAGATATTTTTTCACTTTGAATTTTATTGATGTAAACTTTAAATACTTTGTACCTTTTTCTAATTTTAAACGGTCGTTCAAGGCGGCCGGCATGTTTGCGCCTAATTGGCATCTCTATATGTAATCATATCAACGTCAATTAGTGGCATTGGCAGCACTGACTGTCAGCCGTCAATGGCTACTTCCGTTTATCTTCATAGTAATTAAAAAAAAGAAAAACAAGTGGAAGTGTTTTTTATAATCGGCTATAATCCTCGCGTAAGTAAACCTTACAACCCGCAACCCGCATTTTAACGCTAACAGTAGTTTTAGAGTGTAAAAATGTAAATCCTGAACACATAGCTGAATTAAAAGTGTACAAATAATTGTTAAATAATAAATACAGACAGTGGTAGTTTAACAAATTCTGCTGTGGTAAGTGGTGAATGTGATCTACTAGAGGTTTTGTGAAGATTGCTTCACACTATTTTTCGTCCCTGCAACATCTTTATTCTTCGATCAGTCTTTGGCTTATTTGTCTAATAAATTGCTACTTATATCCCTTCTTACCAACTATATTTAATCAGCGTTGCGCCATCTGTTGGAAATCACTGATAATGCTGGATTTGTTTATTGTCAATTACTTTGTTTGACATTCCCAAGTGCTCTTGGTTTATTAGTAATTGTTTTTGTTTTTATCGGCCTAATGATAAATGATTCAAGGTTCGATTCGAGCTCAATGCCAGAAGATGCAGATGCCGTTCAGAGTCGGCATAAAACGAGTAGGTCCCGTGCCGCCAATTTGTAGGAAAAAATTAAAGGAGCAAATTAGAAAAGAAGCTCGGCCTTAAATCTCTCCGGAGGTTATCGCTCCTTTCATTTATTTTTTATTTTTTACTCAGAACACCATTTTTTTTAATTTTCTAAACCTAACCATACTAATTTTTGTTTATTGTTTCACAAATATGCTGTAGTAGCAACAGTAGAAGAGTGTCAAGTAATTCACTTAAAAAAATTCTACGAAACACAGTTTGCATCTATTAATAATTTTTTTTATTTTTTATGAAATTGGAGTACAAATAAGTTTAAGTTTTTTGCTATAAGTATGAAATGTTTATGTTGATATGGGCCTATTATTATGAAAGTGGTCTAAGTCATTTCGAACTCTTGATTTTAACTGCATTGTAATTTATAAATGAATGCGTCGTAGATGGATGGTTCTACCAAGAATTGTATCTTTTGGCCATTGGGTTCCAACAAACAGGAGGCGAGGAGAGATACAAAAACATTATCACTGAATGAAACGACAAGAAATGACTATGACCACTTTCATAATAATAGGCACATACATTTTTTATGAATAAAATGAACATAACGCTTGAAAAGTTGCCTTAAACTTTTTTTATGACACAAACCATCTTTTCAATTGCAATGTGGAGCCAACGCCTCTAACGTCCTTATCTCTCTGGTCCAACCCTGTTGAAACTGCAAGCTTCCTCGGACTCCCGTTAGAGGATATTGATTACAATTGAGTGGTCGCAGCTATGGATGGGCGAAACACTGTTACAATAACAACAACTGTACTTTATGCATGTAAAAAATTGCTGGGGTGTACGTGGGGCATATCGCCCTATCTCTCCCTCGTCGTGTACTTACAACGATTATTAAGTTTATTTTTTTATTTATTTCTTAGAGCTTATACTAAGCCCAATAATTAATATATAATCTAATTTATGTTATTTATATGAATCTATTGACTGCCCAAATGGAGTGAGAGGTAGGCAGCAAACGAATGACACCAACGCAAGGATTGTACAAGTTGTATCTGACGCTGTAACGTATTTAAAGTGCAAAGGCAACATCTGAACGGCGATGCACTTATTAGGTTGAGTGATGCGTTACAGTATGAACTTCGGCTACTTTTTGCATACGTCGGAAAGCTTCCTAGTGCCAGCGTAGAGGACACGGGACTTATGCAATGCTATTGGTGAATCGGAAGTTTGCCCACCTTGCATTAGAACAGCAGTGTTCTACAGTAATTGTACAATTTGTGTTTAAATTCCCTTATGTTACTAGATATTGTTAAATCATTTGTTAATTCTTTGTAGAATTTTAGTGCTTTATAGTACGAATTACATTTGTATGCTTCTGTTCTATAAGCAGGTAAAGTAAAGTCATTTCTTCTTCTTGTATTTACGGAATTAATATTTCTTACATATTTTATGTTACTTTTCAAATAATCAGGCAAGTTGCCTTCTATTATGTTTCTAATAAACTCCATCGTATGATAAAACAGTACCTGTTTAAAAAAAAAAAAAAATTAATAAATGTTAGGCGTGATAACCTCCGAAGAGATCTAAGGCCGAGCTTCTCTTCCAATTTGCGTCGTGCTCCTCTTGATTTTTCCCTACAAATTGGCCGGACGGGACCTACATGTTTTATGCCGACTCCGAACGGCATCTGCAAGGCAGATGAGTTTTCACTGAGAGCTTTTCATGGCAGAAATACAATCGGAGCGCTTGCCAGACACTGCCGAGGGGCGACCCCGCTTAGAAAAATTTTCTTCTAATTGAAAAATCTTATTTCTAAAATTTTGATGTTGCTTTGCCCGGGAGTTGAACCCAGGGCATACGGTGTGATAGGCGGAGCACGCTACCATCTCACCACGGTGGCCGCCTGTTTAATGCTTAGCAAATTTAGAGCGGCGAGCATATCTCTGATTGGTGTGTCATATCGTTTCGGCTCTGTTGCTTTTGCAGTTTGTAAATTAGGCTATATCTTATAATGAACAATAATGTTGGACAATATAGGAGGTTCGATTATCGATCTGTAAACCCTTACCTTGTACCGTCTACTTAAGTACTTGCAGGATCTTTGCATGAAAAATATACATGAAAGTACTGACTTTGTCAATAGCTTCGCAGTTTATATTTAGAAGTAGTAACTCATTGTTTTTAAAATTCCTTCTTGATATAACCATAAATTATCCTGTACTATGGAGTCTTTGTTTGGTGGACAGCCAAACCAACAAGTGCTTCCCTTAAGTAATTTGATGGGTGTGCAGGCTATGCATAACGGGAGTCTGAAATACAACCCCCCCCCCCCCCCCCCACGGCCAGTGGCCAGTGCAAAATATACTAAATTTTAGTTTCATAACATTAGTTCATTTCTGGTATGAAATCTTAAGGAAGATTGATCGTGTGCCGCTCAGATTACAAAATCCGGGGATGAATTTTAGAGAAGTGTATTATGGGAGGGTGGAGCCGTGTGTAGAAGTCCACGAAAGTGGGGAAAGCTTCTGACCGCCATTCACCTGGGACCGGCCAGAGCGATTCTTTTGCATGCGGTTCAAGCATGATAAGATTTCATACCAGAAATTAACTAATGTTATGAAACTAAAATTTAGTATATTTTGCAATAGAACTTTAGCTTCGCTTCTGGTGTCACTTGTGGTGTTAGTGTCCTCTGCCAATTGTTCTAAGTGTTCTACTACATTCTCTAGCCTATCGATTATAACGTTAACCGCTTGTATTCTGGCGCTGCGTCGTGTTTCAGATTCACGTTTGACAGTTTTTGTTAAAGCATTTTGTAATAATTCCCATCATATCGTTGAACGTGAGAAGAAAAGATATATGCTTTTAATTATTCTACAACCTGGCGTAAGAGTTCCGGATATATGCATGCATTTTTTTAGCATAGGCAATTTTTTTCAGAAATCAGTTATAATAAAAATACAAATTATCTAGGAAGTTCTGCTTTGCGGACCACTTGGCGCCCCCTGTGAGTAGCGCCCGGGGATTGCCCCTGCCCCCCCCCCTCACTTCGCCACTGGCCGTGGGGGTTATATTTAAGACTCCCGTTATGCATACCTGCTACCCATCAAATTTCTTAAGGGAAGCTTTTGTTGGTTTGGCTGTCCACCAAACTAAGACTCCATAGTACAGGATAATTTATGGTTATATCAAGAAGGAATTTTAAAAACAATGAGTTACTACTTCTAGATATAAACAGCGAAGCTATTGACAAAGTCAGTACTTTCACGTATATTTTTCATGCAAAGAATCTGTAAGTACTTAAGTAGATGGTACAAAGTAATGGTTTACAGATCGATAATCGAACCTCATATATTGTCCAACATTATTTTTCATTATGAGAGATAGCCAAATTTACAAACTGCAAAAGCAACAGAACCGAAACGATATGACACACTTATCAGAGATATGCTCGCCGCTCTAAATTTGCTAAGCATTAAACAGGTACTGTTTTATCATACGATGAAGTTTATTAGAAACATAATAGAAGGCAACTTGCCGGATTATTTGAAAAGTAACATAAAATATGTGTATGTTATTTCCGTAAATACAAGAAGAAGAAATGATTTTATTTTACCTGCTTATAGAACAGAAGCATACAAATGTAATTCGTACTATAAAGCACTAAAATTGTACAAAGAATTAACAAATGATTTAAAAATATCTAGTAACATAAGGGAATTTAAACACAAATTGTACAAATACTGTAGAACACTGCCGTTCTAGTGCAAGGTGGGCAAACTTCCGAATCACCAATAGCATTGCATAAATCCCGTGTCCTCTACGCTGGCACTAGGAAGCTTTTCCACGTATGCAAAAAGTAGCCGAAGCTCATATTGTAACGCATCACTCAACCTAATAAGTGCATCGCCGTTCAGATGTTGCTTTGCACTTTAATTACGTTACAGCGTCAGATACAACTTGTACAATCCTTGCGTCACTCCATTTGGGCAGTCAATAGATTCATATAAACAACTTAAATTAGATTATATATTAATTACTATATATAGGTATAAGTTAGCTGTTGTTATTGTAACAGTGTTTCGCCCATCCATAGCTGCGACCACACAATTGTAATCAATATCCTCTAACGGGAGTTCGAGGAAACTTGCAGTGATGCAGACGGAGGAAGAACATATTGCTTACAAAAGGGAAATACTGCAAAGCATTAAAGCTTTGATCAATGTTGAAAAGAAGAAAAAGTTCTGCAGAGTGGTCACATTTTTCAAAAAGTCGAAAAATCTATTAAAAAAAACTGGTGTTCTGAGCAGCTTTTAAATAGTTCTGGACATCCTTAAAAGGAGAAAAAACTTCTGAAAATTGTGATAAGTGGGCGTAATTTTGCAGATATTTTTTCCCATTATCAGGAACTCCCGAGCAATTGCAAATCTACTCAGAACACCATTTTTTAAACGTTTTTATTTAGCTTGACTCTGTGTAGCGACCCTTGTTTACTTATTTTGTAATTGAAATTTAAGTAACTTCCCTATAAACTACAAGCTTGAAACTTAGAATATAGTTCAGAAAACGATGACAATGCAATAATAAGAAAAAATTCCGCTAGGTGGCGCATGGACCGAAATATTTGAAAAAATCGCATATGTGTTCCAATTTGGCTCATATTTGGAACACTTTAGTTCAAATTATGTAAGCGAAATTTAAGTAAATAAAATACAGAAAAAAAATTAAGGTAAACGGTTTTACTGAAAATAATACTTACATCAAGCTATAATAATACTAAAAACTAGATAAAAAATAATAAAAAAAAATGTTTAAGTTAAACGCTTTTCTTGAAAACAATACTTACATTAAGTAATAATAGTACTAAAAGATAGAAAATAATTAGGTAGTCCCTAGGTACTAGTCATCACCCTCCACATCAATCTAGGGCGTTGATTAGAAAAATAAATAAAAGCGTGGGCCGCGTCAAATTTCTATTGATAGGCGATAGGCTGACCGACATTCTCTTCGGCGGTATAGGGCACATTGTATCTATATTTTTAAACGGTTTTATTTAGCCTGAAAAATCTTTTGACAATTACCGGATCGCCTTCTTTTAGTTTGTTATTTTTGTATCCGCGATAATTTTTTTTTTTGTCTATCTTGTTGTTTTGTTACGTTTCTTACAATTGTCTCTTTAGTCTTTTCTTCGGCTTTTCTTTTTGGATTTAATAAATCTAGACGAGTACGTAACTGTCTACCAAACATAAGTTGTGCAGGTGAGACTTCTGTGCTGCAATGAACAGTATTGCGATAATCCAATAAAAAGCGGTTTAGTATATCGTTAAACTGATCACCTGGTTGGCGCATACCACGTTTTAAAGCATTTTTTAAAGTCTTCACTGTATTTTCCGCTAAACCATTTGTAGCCGGATGACCAACTGGTGTAGTAGAATGCCAAATACCATTTAGCTTCAAAAAACTTTCGAACTCTTGGGACACGAAAGCGGTACCATTATCTGATACCAGTGTTTCTGGTAACCCAAAACGCGCAAATATATTTTTTAAAATATCTACTGTCGCTTTACTCGTTGTGTTTTTCCCCATATCAACGCATTCGACCCATTTTGTATAGCTATCTACAACGACCAGACACCACCTATTCATAAAAGGGCCGAAAAAGTCAATGTGTATTCGCTTCCATGGTTGTTTGGGCCATTTCCTAGTTACTAGCTCCTGCTTCGCGGGATTCGCGCGCGTCATCAAACATGGTTCGCAAGATTTTACCGCATCTTCCAAGTCTTTGTTTTTACTTGGCCACCAACAACATTCCCTCGCCATGGCTTTCATTTTGCTTATACCCATGTGTGAAGCATGTAAAAACTCCACTACCTCTTTTTGTAATACTTGAGGAATAACAAGTCTATATCCCCAGAATAAGCATTCCTTGTCTATGGACAACTCCGCGTTCCTATCAAAATATAGTCGTAATTCCGGATCTACACACTTGCGTGGCCATTCCGTGTTCACGTATTCGAAAACCTTCTGCAATAATGCGTCAATTTTAACGCTTTCTTGTACCTTTTTGAGATTCAGTGGGATACCTGCTTCTTCTACATAATTCAGATACACACCTTCTGAATAATCATCCACAGCTTCTTCGTTGTTGCCAGGGTATCTTGAAACAAAATCTGCTATGTTCGTAGTTGACTTGATATGAGCTATGTCAAAATCATAACCCGATAGCGTTAGCGCTATGCGCTGAAGCCTACTCGCTGCCATCAGTGGAATGCCCTTTTTAGGGTTAAAAATGTGGTGCAGTGGTTTATTGTCAGTTACTAATGTAAAGTGACGGCTGTATAAAAAGTGATGAAACTTCTTTACACCGTACAGAATCGCCACAGCTTGCCGATCTAGCTGCGAGTAGCGTTGCTCGGTGTCCGAAAATTTGCGCGAAGCCAATTCTATTGGCCGTTCTTCGCCTTGCTCCGAAACCTGCGATAGCACTGCACCCACATCCACTGGGCTGGCGTCAACGGTTAATTTTGTTCTATATTTTGGGTTAAAATGCGCTAAACATGTATCAGCCTTTAATGCAGCTTTTAGTTTATCAACTGCGCGACTGCAACTATAAGACCATTCGAAAGCTACGTATTTTTTAAGCAACTCATATAAGGGTGCACTAATACCAGCTACGTTGTGCAAAAATCTCCTATAAAAATTAAAAAAAAAAAAAAATGTAAGGCGCGATGACCTCCGAAGAGATCTAAGGCCGAGCTTCTCTTCCAATTTGCGTCGTGCTCCTCTTGATTTTTCCCTACAAATTGGCCGGACGGGACCTACATGTTTTATGCCGACTCCGAACGGCATCTGCAAGGCAGATAAGTTTTCACTGAGAGCTTTTCATGGCAGAAATACAATCGGAGCGCTTGCCAGACACTGCCGACCCATGTTTATCAATAATGTGCCCTAAATACTCAACGCAACTACTAAAGAAGTTACATTTTTCTTTGGCTAGCTTTAACCCCGATTCTTCTAATATGCTAAATACCTGCTCTACTCTCTCAACGTGAATTTTCCTACTAGGTGCTGTTATCAAAATATCATCGAGAAAACAACTACACCGTCCAAGTGCATTAACAGCCCTTCCATTAATTTTTGGAAAATTGCTGGTGCAGGAGAGAGACCGTAGATAAGACGCGAATATTGAAACAGGCCCCTAGTAGTGGCTATGGTGGTTAGCTTACGTGATGACGGCTCCAGCTCAATTTGCTTATAAGCCATGGTCAAGTCCAATTTTGTAAACTCTTGTCCCCCATGCAGTTTAGCATATATATCTTCTATACGAAGCAAAAGGTGCTTGTCTACCAAAAGCTTTGGCTTCAACGATACTTTGAAATCCCCGCATATCCGCACACCACCATCTTTTTTCAATACAGACACAATAGGTGTGGCCCACTCGGAAAATTCAACCGGCTCTAGCACTTTTAACTGAACTAACTTCTCAATTTCCTTCTCTACTTTCGCCTGAATAGCCAGTGGAACTGGCCGTGGTTTACAAAACTTGGGAATCGCACCCTTTTGTAAGCGCAATTTCGCTTTTGCTTTTTTGAAGCACCCTAAAGTTCCGTCCCATAGTGTTGGAAATTTAGCCACAACGTTACGTGCATCCGCATTGAAATTGGCATTGGAATACTTCAAGTTAGCTAAGTTTATACCGAAAGCATGTAAAAAGTTTCTACCGAGAAGCGGCGGTCCACCATTTCTAACCACCATTACCGACAACGACGCGCTGGTACCTATGTACTCTACAGGCATTTCGCATATACCAGCTGGATCAAATGCCACACCATTATATGTTTTTAAAATTACGTTTGTAGCGGAAAGGGAATTGTTTCTAAAATAGCGCAAGTAGGTGTTATACGAAATCACACTAAACTCCGAACCGGTGTCCAGTTCCATTAACAGTGGAATTTTATGCACCACTACTTTTATTTTTATTTGACCATCACCATTACTTTGCACGGAAAACAAATTCATCTCACTATTTTCTAAATACTTAAGCTCTGATTTTTTAGTAGTGCACGCTTTTCGTAAATGCCCTTTCTTTTTGCATAAGTTACATTTGTAATTTTTATACCTACAGTTATAGCTAGCATGACCTGCCAGACCACACACCGTACATGCTTTTTGTTGCTGTTGCCCTGTTGTCCCGTTTGCCTGTTGTTGTTGTCGACGCTGCTGCTGATGACTGTTACCCGGTTTTGTCTTACTGAGAGCTGCTTTGCTTTTGCTGTTGCTCACGAAGTTAAGCGGTTCTTGCGGTTCTTGCTTGACGTTGCTAAGGTCGTTCTCCTTTCGAATGTACTCCGATGTGTTCGCTATCTCCACCACTTTGCTCCTGCTGCACGTCACACTTTCCAAAATATTTTATCTCGAGCTGGAACTTTCTCCATTCCCATAAAAACTTGTCGCGAATTGCGGTTTCGAGCATTGTACCAAACTCAAAATTGACCGCTAATGACCGCACTCGTGCTGCCAAATCATTTACGGATCCGTTCGCTGCTTTGGCGGCATTATAAAATTTATATCGCTCCGTAAAAGCCGATGTCATTGGTTTGAAATGATTTTTCATTACATATATGCATATGTCGAACGTCGTCGTATCTTCCTCCAGCAATCCTGGGCTTACCAGATTCTGAAGTAGCACATATGCCTTTTCACTGGGAGGCGTTAACAATATGGCCTTTTTCCTTGCCACCTCCGTAATGGCATTGGCGATAAAAAATTGAGTGAGTTGCTGCTGAAATACACTCCATGTATTCTCCTCATGATGGAATCGCGGCACATTTCCAATTATTGCATTTATTGTGGTAGCCATTTCTGCTGCTAAATTGTGCACAAAAGTCCGGATTAAAACTCGTCGCCACTGTAATAACTAGGCGCCACCTTGGTAATATAAAATGAATATTTATTGAATATATTAACTTAAATGCTAAAACACAAAAGAGGTGCGATGTGCACAGTTACACGGTGGATGAACGACTAGACTAGAGTGTTATTCGTTCGGTTCGTTGAGTGCGCAATGCGCTCTTTGTTAATTTCAGTTAAGCCCAGTTCACACCGAGAAACTGATTGCCATACACTACAAATGCCATAAGTCGAACAAAAATTTACCAATCCTTGTGAAATCTGGTAAGGGCATAGCTTCTACGACGGTAACTGTTTTCTGTGAAAAAGGGCGAAATCGGTTGAAGCCACAACCCAGTTTTTATACACAGTCGACCGTCGTCCTTCCGCTCGGCCGTTAACACGATAACTTGAGCAAAAATCGATATATCTTTACAAAACTTAGTTCACGTACTTATCTGAACTCACTTTATCTCGGCATTTAAACTGGGCGAAATTCGACTGTGACCACGCCCACTTTTTCGAAATCGAAAATTTCGGAAATGAAAAATATTCCTATAATTCTATACCAAATACGAAAAAAGGGATCAAACATGGCTTTTTTGACGCAAAATATAACTTTAGGAAAAACTTTGTAAAATGGGTGTGACACCTACCATACTAAGTAGAAGAAATGGAAAAAGTTCTGCAGGGCGAAATCAAAAGCCCTTGGAATTATGGCAGGAATACTGTTCATGCTATTAAAAAAAAAATAAATGTAAGGCGCGTTAACCTCCGAAGAGATCTAAGGCCGAGCTTCTCTTCCAATTTGCGTCGTGCTCCTCTTGATTTTCCCTACAAATTGGCCGGACGGGACCTACATGTTTTATGCCGACTCCGAACGGCATCTGAAAGGCAGATGAGTTTTCACTGAGAGCTTTTCATAGCAGAAATACACTCGGAGCGCTTGCTCAACACTGCCGAGGGGCGACCTCGCTTAGAAAAATTTTCATCTAATTGCTTTCCCGGGGTGCGAACCCAGGGCATACGGTGTGGTAGGTGGAGCACGCTACCATCACACCACGGTGGCCGCCAATGGTATTACATATATGTATAAATAAATTAGCGGTACCCGACAGATGTTCTGGGTCACCCTGCTCCACATTTTGGTCGATATCTCGAAAATGCCTTCACATATACAACTAACAGCCACTCCCTTTTAAAACCCTCACTAATACCTTTAATTTGATTACCATATCGTACAAAGACATTATAGAGTTGCCCCTGGTCCATCTTCATGGCGATATCTCGAAAAAGCGTTCACCTATAGAACTAAGGCCCACTCCCTTTTAAAATACTCATTAACACCTTTTATTTGATACCCATACCGTACAAACACATTCTAGAGTCACCCCTGGTCCACCTTTATAGCGATATCTCAAAAAGGCGTCCACCTATAGAAATAAGGCGCAGTCCCTTTTAAAATACTCACCAACACCTTTCATTTGATACCCATATCGTACAAACACATTCTAGAGTCACTCCTGGTGCACCTTTATGGCGATATCTCGAAAAGGCGTCCTCCTATAGAACTAAGGCGCACTCCCTTTTAAAATACTCATTACCACCTTTCATTTGATACCCATATCGTACAAACACATTCTAGAGTCACCCCTGGCCCACCTTTGTGTCGATTTCTCGAAAAGGCGTCCATCTATGAACTATGGCCCACTCCCTTTTAAAATACTCTTCAATACTTTCCATTTGATACCCATGTCATAAAAACAAATTCCAGGAGTACCCTAGGTTAATTTTCCTACATGGTGATTTTCCCCTATTTTGTCTCCAAAGCTCTCAGCTGAGTATGTAATGTTCGGTTACACCCGAACTTAGCCTTCCTTCCTTGTCCTCATCCAGGAGCCGTGGGTGCTAGGACAAAACATTTGCGGACTGAAGTCGACCGGCTACACATTGGTAAGTTATAGCACCTCGGGAAAGCCGAGATGGTGTATACTTGTTAGTACCAAACTTAATGTTTTGTTTCTTCCTCAATTTAGTGATGAAGACACAACAACGATCAGCGTGAGCTTAAGTATAGGTGAAATCGGGCTATCATCAATTTATCTAGCCCATGACAAGACGGTGCCGCCATCGACCGTCAGGAAGCTGGTGGAAGCTACATCAGGTGCACTGATACTGGGATGAGATGTAAACGAGCACTACTCCATCTGGGGGAGTAATGACGAAAACGAAAGGGGTGAGTTACTAATTGATTTCATCCTAAACTCTAGATTAACCAAATGCAATAGGGGAACTGAACCTTTATTACAAAAACAAGAAGGGAAGTTCTCGATGTCACCCTAGCCTCAGAAGATACGGAGAAGTTTGTCAGAAACTGGAGGGTCCTTAAGGACCACTCGTTCTCTGACCATAGTTACATCCAATTCGACTTAGACTTGGTGAAAAGGCAGAGCGCTACCACCAGAAATATTACAAATACAAACTGGCAAGAACACAGTAGGGAACTAGTAGAGATATTGCCATTTCAGAGCGTACATGAAACGCCAGGTAGCATACCAGAACTGGAAAGACTGGTAAATAACTACACGGGGGCATGCCGCAAGGTACTAGAAAAAGTCTGTCCCAAGAGAATTCAAAGGGATAAAAAGAAGCCACCATTATGGAATTCACAAGTCGAAAACCTTCGCAGGTTAAGTAGGACCGCTTTCAATGCAGCTAAAGCCTCTGGCGATGAGCAGCATTGGGAAGTATACAAATAACATTTCAGAATTTATAAGTTTGATCTAAGGAAAGCCAAAAGATCCTCCTGGCGAGATTTCTTTAGCAGGATGGAAACAGTGTTTGAACCTAATTAGAAGAGATAAGATATCTTGGGCCATCCAATCTTTTGTACCATTCAAATCTCCAATGCCGGACGGAGTTACACCTATAAAACTGCAACAATCACTGGAATACAGCACTAACTAGCTATACGCTAGAATAGGTGTCGTGGCACTAAACCACGTCGCACGTATATGGAAAATATCTAAAGTGGTATTTATTCCCAAGGCAGGCAAAACGTGCCATGCGAAGCCTAAGGACTTCAGACCCATCAGTCTATCTTCGTTTCAACTAAAGGTGATGGAGAGGCTGATGGAAACATATATCAGGAGGCAGTGAATGACCAAATCTCTGAAGCACAACACGCCTATATGAAGGGTAAATCAACGGAAACGGCCTTGCACGAAATTACATCGTACATAGATAGATCATTCTCCTTCAAAAATACTGCTTGGCAGCCTTTCTAGACTTAGAAGGAGAGTTCAATAACATCAAACCCGACTCAATCATTAAGGTACTGACTGATCTGGGCATCGAATCTCAGCTGGTGGGTCTTGTGCACCAATTGCTGCTATGCAGGGTAGTACAGGCAGAACTTGCAGGGGTATCGGTGAGCAGGTTCGTCAGTAGGGGAACTCCCCAAGGTGGAGTCCTATCCCCTCTGCTGTGGGTCTTGGAGGTGAATCAGCTGCTAACGGACATGGAGGAGGAGAGGGGCTGTAAAGTTATAGCATATGCTGACGACCTTACCTTGGTGATAAGTGGAAAGTTTCCACAAAGTCTCTGCGATATGATGCAGGCGGAATTAGGAAGGGTCGAAGCATGGGCCGTTGATAATGGTCTGGGCGTGTATCCTAATAAAACGGAGCTGGTGCTCTTTACGAGGAGGTATAAGATACAACCTCTCTCAACTCCAGTGCTGGCAAACACAGAGCTTAAGTTAAGAGTGTCCGCCAACTATCTAGGGCTCACACTTGATAAGAAATTGAACTAAACACCGAACACCACGGAGCGTGTCCGTAAGGCCACGGTTGCCCTCTACACATGTAAAGGGGCAATTGGACGGAAATGGGGTATGTCCCCTATTATAGTACATTGGATATACACGGCCATAGTTAGGCCAATATTGCTATACGGGGTGGCGGTATGGTGGCCCGCCCTGAATAAATTCTCGACGATTCTTCCTCTTCAAACTGTGCAAAGATCTGCACTACAATGCATAAGCGGAGCCATCCCCACAACGCCAACGGAGGCTATGAATGTAATACTGAACCTACTACCCATAGATTTAGTAGGCATAAAATATGCAGCATGTGCAGGTATTAGGCTGAGGAAACTGACCACATGGTCTCACTGCAACAACACTTAAATTCTCGGCAAATTCTGCATACCAGAATGGACAGACTTCTGCAAACCACATACCAACTTTAACAAGGGATGCGAGATATTAATCCCTGAGAGGGAACAGTGGGTGAATGACCCTCATTGGCCCACTAACAGCATTCAGATCTATACAGATGGATCTAAACTGGATAACAGGGTCAGAGGGGGTGTGTATTCGGAACAATTGGAGATACAAAGATCGTTTCGCTTTCCGGATCACTGTAGCGTATTTCAGGCCGAGCTTGCGGCCATACAAGACGCTGTGGACTGCTTTAGGTGGAAGGCAGTCTCTCAGAAGCACATATGTAAATTCTCAGACAGTCAAGCAGCACTGAAAGTCCTTGACTCTGTCATAACTAATTTTGAAACTGTAGTAGGCTGTTGAAGATCATATAACGTGATGGCTGAACAGTTTACTCTGCATCTGGTGTAGGTTCCGGGACATAAGGGCATACCAGGTAATGAGATGGCGGATGAGTTTGCAAGAAAGGGTACCTCCCTTCCACTTTCGCCATCCTGGAAGAGGTTGGGCATGCCGCTCTCCACCTGCAAGCTCAAGATAAAGGAGGCTCTACTGATGGAAGCGGGAGCCAGGTGGATGCATCATGGTAGATGCCACACGGCAAAACTCACATGGCCGGAATAGAATGAGAAGAGATCGCGAGAGCTTCTTAACCTCCGTAAGAGGGCTCTTTCCTTAGTTGTAGGTCTTCTCACTGTTCATGTTTATATTGGACCGCATGCGGAAGGATTGGCGCTCCATTTAATGATTATTGTAGAAGCTGCGGCAACGAAGAGGAGCCTGAAACTCTTAGGCATCTACTCTGTGATTGTCCAGCGCTCGGTAGAAGGAGGCAACGTTTTATGGGCAAGATGTTTCTCGTAGATCTGACTGATATTGCTGAGGCCAATACACGACGCTTAGTTAGCTTCATAAACTCAACGAAGTGGTTTGATTAGGAGAGTAGCAACAAATCCGTGAGGTTTCACAATGGGCCTATAAAGGCCTAAGTGTACCGCCCCGATGTGTACCGCAGCCACTTGAACCTAACCTACCCTAACCTAACGTAGCCTTCCTGACTTGTTTAAAATAAGAGGAATGGGAGAAGGGAAAAAACTCGCAAGGAATTTTTGTTTAGAATTGGGCTGATTATGTATGTAGGGATTGGTTTCCAGAAGTAGAGCTAGAGTGACGCGCGTATCCCTGAGGAGAGTGCGTCCCTTTTCTGCGGGTTGTGGGTATTTTCTTTAAGAACTGGATTCGCTGGGAAATTCCTGGCATAGGGGTCCGACGCCTCTTTTGCATATCACCTAGGACCTGTTTGCGTTTTTTACTTCATATGGCTGTGTTCTCAGGTGCCGTATTTCCTTATAACGCTTTCGGAGATGACTTCTGAAGCCCTTGTGAGGTGTGGCCTCTTCAATAAGATGTCTGTTGGGATGCCCAGGTTTCTGGGTATTCAATAAGGTAGCTAATAATTTGGTCGGTAACAATGTGAGTCTGGACCTGTGGTCATTATAGTGCACTCATCGCGTAGCATACTATAGTGACTCCTTCTGGTAGCAAAGGTAGCTTCGATATGTGGAAGTTAAAAAAAAGCGGGGATAGGACACCACCCAGTGATAAAACTTGTTTAACACTTCTGGGTTTATATGTTATATTCCTGAATTGCACCGATGCTTTCCGACCAGACAGATAATTTGCGGTATAATTTTGGAGACTTGGAGGAAGGAAGGTCGCTTCCAAGTATTGTTGTAACGTTCCGTGGCTGGCTGTATCAAAAGCTTTTGATAGGTCTAGCGCAACGAGTACTGGTACTGTGCTATGTAGTTTTCGAAAGCCATGCTGATGATTGGCAAGACGCAAATTTGCAGTGAAGTGGGGAAGCACAATGGCTTCAAGTGTCTTGGCTACTGGCGAAAGGAGAGGTATCGGACTATAAAATTCTCAAATGTTAGCTGGTTTCCCAGGCTTTAATAATGGAACCACCCTGGCCATTGTATAGGAACAGGTTGAAGACATGCGCTACATAAATAAATCCCACTTTACCTAGTTTTTTAAGCATCGGCATTGCTATGTCAGCTGGGATTACTGCTTTACATGGTTTTGCACGAACGATCTTAGCATCTTCAACCTCTTTGGCGGTGATGGTAATTGAGGAGACGCTGTGTTTATGTTTGTGTGTGCGTCTTTGAGCCCGCCGTCTGGCTTTGTCAACCGTAGAATACATTACATATTGCCGGCAGAAAGCGCACTCGCATTTTTTCGCATTCGACCCTAGTTTACCCACACCGGCATAGAGGTCATATTTTTTTAAGTGCTCCTCCCATTTCGCTCGCTTGTGTGCATCCACAAGCAATCGGCTGCGTTAGCTTGTATGTATCCCTTATTTGGGGGGGCCGGAGTCCGGCTGTCTTATAAGGTCACGTTCTCCCGAAAGAGTTGTGGCCTCCGCTGGAAAATGTGACCCGACTTGCCGGACTCTTCCAACGACAATGAAACGAGTCGACGCGGATTCGATGATTTTGCGGAAATCACGCTGCCCTTGGCGGGCATCAGTCAGAATAGGGAGAGCAGCAATGCGATTGTCTGTATAAGTTTTGTAATCTTCCTACTGTCCACAACGTTACCATCGGCTGCCAGTTAACGCAGTATACGAGTCGTGCCCTCACATTGATATATCTGCCGAACTGTGACAGCTTCCTACCATTGGAGTGGGGGCGTCTCCGTTTATAGTGCAGAACGTCGTTTCTTCTATTTGATCCGCCAAGGTGAGACCCCTGCTGTCAGCCTGAAAGTTTGAATGCCATAGATCGTGATGGGCATTGAATTCGCCTAAGATAATGCGATTATCGTCAGTGAGTAAGGCGCTTATATTAGGGCGGTATCCACTGGGCAACAGGTGGCAGGAGGGATGTAGATGTTGATGATTTCTAGGTTTTCATCGTCTGACCGGACAGATATACCTTGACGTTCCAGGACACAGTCCCTACGGCCGATGTCGGAATCAAATAGATTTTATTGCACTGAGTGGTGGTAGGTGATAAATACGAGTTCGCCTCCATTTCCCCTCCCGCGTCCTTTTCTGTGGACGTTACACCCAGAGAAAGTCTGCTTAGCAGATTGTGCCGTGAGTTTAGTCTCTTGGATCGCAGCAATGCGGATTTTGTGCAGCTCCGTAAAATCGACAATCTCCGTGTTCTTTCCAGTTAATCCATTACAGTTTAACTACAGTATTCTGAAGTGCAATATGGAAGACGTCGTCACTCTGGAGGTAAGTGACGGGTGACCACGCCTGAATTGAGTGAGACCAGATCGCTAGTGCTGTTATTGCTCTGGGACTGGACATCCTTGAATAAAAATTGGAGAACCCGGTGTAGTTTGGTTGGCTGCCTGGCAGCATAGCGCGATTAAACCCTTCGGGAGGTTATCGTCGCTGAGATAATCTAGGGAATTGGCACCGTCCAAGGCAGTAACTGCCCTGACCTACTCGTGTGCTAGTCCCGGAAAGGGGGGAAGGAGAAGACGGGGGCTGGGCTGATGCTCGGCATTGCTACCTACTCTGCTAGGGAGATTGTAGTTATGGGTAGGAGCGACCGTGTGAGCTGGTGACGTCGTGGAGCGCGAGTATTTTTTGTGGCTTACTGAGCAGCGGAGCTGCTAGAAGGTAGTTGTGGGGCGCTGAGGCGCAGACTACGGGACAGTAAGGTGCCACAAAATATTTGTAAAAGTTACGGGGCGACGGGTTTTACGGTCTAGCCCAGAAATCGCGTGCGGTGCAACCATACCTTACACTTGACACACTGGCAAAAGTGTGAACGTCCTTAAAAGATTCTTTTCCGGCACACGCGTTAAAACAAATTCTCTGGACCTCGATCAGTTACTGGCCCTGGATTGGGCTCGATATATATTCCCGGGGCAGCAGAATATGGCGCAGTCCCGCTGCAAGAATCTGCTGGGAGAATAAACATTTTTGGGAGGGACGAAACAAATTAAATGGGGTGACTCTGAAATGACAGCCCTTGGTCGGGAAAAATCCTGAGTCACTCCGGTACATAGAATCAGCTGCCTTGGTAAGTGCGGGTTGCCAGCCTTCGCATTCTGTGGCATACCCTTCGCAGCTCTACAATTTTGCTACTCCACCAGTGCACTTACTTTTTTTACCTCTGCTAGGTTCTTTTCGTGGCTCGGAAATTTTGCTACACCACCCGTCAATCGTTTTTTACCTCCTAGGTCATTTTCGTGGCATTGAGGTGTTGCATGCGTGATTCTCGCGTGGTCACTTCTACCGTAGCGTTCGCCGCTTAGGATCATTTGGGGGCAGGTAGCAGCTCACTAGTATAGTGTGCGCCACAGTTACAGGTACGTAGCTCTTTCCGGCAACACGGCTTTCTACGTGGCTGCCAGCATCAACCATCCAAATCGTAGCAGTTCCTGTTAAGTCTACGTACCAATCTCTCCTACACCTATAAGGCTCGCTGATGATCGCATAGATGGCTCTGCTATCGAGAACCAGCTGGTGCAGCAGACTATCAGCTATCCTGCTTAGGTTCAGGTTTGCTTGCATGAACTTGCGCGCAGTTTGGCCTTTGCGGCAGCTCCTGATTCGGGAAGATGGTCGACTGGCATAAAAAGTACTTTGGAGTTTCCTTGCAGACCGAGGCCTGATCGCCATTCTGTCCGCATTTCCAGCAAGCATTACATCTATCAGGGCCTTTGCGGTCAGGTTTTCGGTGTTCGTAGCCTAGACGCCTGAAGCATCGCTCCAGTAAGCCTGCATTTCAGCCAGCCAACACCGATCTTGCTCTTGGCTACTAAGAGGGAGCCAAGATCTTCGTCCACTTCATTGGCCGATGTCTTCTGTTCGTGCTGGTTTGCCGAGAAATTAGAGACATGGAACTGTCCCATCATTTGCCTGCGAGCAGCTTTCCAAACAGCAAACGCAACTTCTATGGCGGTTGTCGGGCATTCGATGCCCAGCACCTCTGTACGCGTTTTTATGTAAGCTACTTGGTTTCATCCGCTTCCCCAAAAGCGCTTCCTATCGCTTGAATGAAAGCTGACCTATCACCGCAACGTGCAGTTTCGATAACTGCACTCCCCGATTTAGTTTTTCTAAGGGAGCGTATGACGGTCGTGCATCTTCAGGCCGAAGCCCGCCCTGGATGACTCCTACGACCTCGGCGTAGTTCTAACCCTAGGATGGTCAAACTACGAAGGTTGTGGCCCGACTGTTTCTGGGCTGCTTGTCTTTTTGTCTTGGATTTCCCAGGTGGTATCTTTTATTCTTGCTCAGGGCGAGGTTTGGCTTTCCGCGTACGGTCATTCAGACCTCACACGAGAATATATCCGTAGAACCCTCATCGTATTGTTTTTTTTCGAGGCCTCTGGTTGTGAGCATGGGTTCGTTCGGGCTGTTTTGTTCCCACGAACCGCTTCAGTTTTTACCCTCTAATGAAGAGCGCATGCAGCTCAATGCCTTCTCGAGTTGTACCATGCCGTTCTTTATGTCCACCAACACATTTTTCTGTTGGGCTTCATCTTCATCTTTGAGGGAACCATTGTTCTAATCTCTTCCAGACTTGATATCAATGACTTTTTGGCTGCAATGTCTGACCTTTGCCTTAATCAAATTAATATCATCCCTAATAAATTCGGGAAGGTCCTAGAGCTAATTTACGTTGATGACATATCTAAATTTTCTTCAAGTAGTGCGATCCGATGGTCTCACCAGAATACAATTGATTTTTCTAAAGGTAAATTTAAAATATTAAATAACGAGAATATATTAGTAGAACCCTCATCGTATTGTCTTTTTTCCGAGGCCTCTGGTTGGGAGCGTGGGTTCGTTCGGGCTGTTTTGTTCCCACGAACCGCTTCGGTTTTTACCCTCTAATGAAGAGCGCATGCAGCTCAATGCCTCCTCGAGTTGTACCATACCGTTCTTTATGTCCATCGACACATTTTTCTGTTGGGCTTCATCTTCATCTTTGAGGGAACCGTTGTTCTAATGCCTTCCAGACTTGATATCAAAGACTTGTTGGCTGCAATGTGTGACCTTTGCCTTAATCAAATTAATATCATCCCTAATAAATTCGGGTTTGGTATTGTAACGAATTTTGTGCAATTCCTCTTATATGCAATCTTTAACTAACGTTCGAATCACTAAACTGTTGAATAACTAACTCCACTATTCAATAATGCAAAATGGCCTTTATTAAAGTACTTCACAATAACACTTATACTTCGCAACTCATAGCTTGCTTAAATCAAGCTGATTGTCGTGCCTCAACTGTTGCTGCTTTTTATACTGTTTTGGTTTCCTCATTGATATATTTCTAGGCGCTTATACTTCCAGAAATTACTAGTTAGTTATCAGCTATAAAATTACCAGCTATAACTACAGATGCACGAGTTTATAGCTTCTCGCAAAGCCCATGCGCGTGTATATGTGAGTGATACTTGCACAAATGATTGCATACTTTCGGGAGTATCTCAGATATATTCATGTGTTTGTGCGTCTCTCTCCGCAGCGTGTACGTACATATGTGTAGACATAATGATTGATTCGTTTATGTAGATACAAATGACTGCTAGCTTAATTGTTGTTGTGGCTTCATTTACTTAGCATCAGACTAGTGATGTGAGTATCACTTAGTGTCACTAATATTCGTCACACTGCCCTCCACTTAAGTCTGATCATCCCGATCAGACAAATCTCTCGACCTAACCGCTGCTAGCCTCACCAATTGAACCACCCTTCTATTTCAAAATTCTGCACGGGCCTTCCCAACTGCACCAAAATTTGGATGGAACACCTTTCCGCTGGTTGTATAGCAGTACCAAATCTCCCTCCAAGAAACCTTCCGAATTATTGTTCTCATCGTACCTGCGTTTCATCTTACTACTCATTATCCTGGATCGTTCCCTCGCACTCTGTTGTTTGGCCAATAAACTACTTCGTAGAGCTTGCTCTTGATGGATTGGTTTCACATAATCAGTATCGTTCCGACGTTTCCCAACAGTAGTGCGCCCTGGTTTGAAACTACCCTTGCATTCTTTCTGGGAAATTCTTTCGTTCGTTTTTGTGCGTCCATTAGGGGTTTTCAATGCCAGTGTTTCTCTCGCAAGTACCTTCGGTTTTGATTTGTTTAACCCATTCGTTCCATCTACCTTTGCCCGATCTATTTTCCTTGACTTTTGTGGTCTCTGTCGAATCTCCTCCACCAGCACTCGCTTACTGCTGAACCCTTTCTCCAAACTGAAGTTAAGTGGCACATCCTTGTTTTCATAGCGCATAATCCTTCTCCTAATATTGATCCTGATGTGATGGTCAACTAAGAAGTTGTGAGGACCAAATATTGATATCTAATTTGGCCCACTCAACATTGTCACAGCAACATAAAGCTGAGCGAAACCAGCCACACACACAACATTATAACCAGAACATAAGGCTGAGCGAAGCCAGCAACATACAACATTAGCACCGCAACATGAGGCTGAACGAAGCCAGCAACACGATTACACAATAAAAACGGTATGCCTACAATAAGTCAAACACACGAATACAACACGCTATAGACTAGGCCATACCAACTTCAACCGCAACACCAAACAACAATATACTCAAACCATGCGACGACAACAACTACAGTTTCTACCGACACACGACCGATCGTAACAACACGGTCGCAACACGTCGGCGAGCAAACCCAAATCATCAACACATTTATTACGAGTATGCAATTATATAATAGGAACGACCACAGCAAGAAAGAGTTAATCAGCACGGAGCTGTGGTGGTGAACAGTTCTATGCTGAACAGTGATAGCTCGTAGTTAGGGTTTTACCAGTGCGAGACATCATTACTCAGGTTAGACGCGAAATGAGTCAAGCCAAGCTTTAGATTGCGCACCACCTGCACCACAAACCCTGAGCCGCTATATAAAACCGCGAGTGGACGCCGCTGTAGTAAAAGTAACACCGACGTCGACACAGTCAGCAGGGCCATCGACGAGGACACAAGCAATTGGGCCAATTACAGAATCATCGACACTGACGCAGCCCACCGCGCCAACACCAGCACCATCGACGCCAACAAACGGTATAACCCGGCGCTGTGATCACTGTTCGGATCTACGGCCGGAAGGTGATAGCTCGCAGTTAGGGTTTTACCAGTGCGAGGCATCACCACCCGACGTAGACGCAGACTGAGCCGTACGTGAGTGTGCGGGCTTTCCCCCTCTCACTTAACGCTTAAGGCTGCGGTCCGCCGACTCATCACAGTCGACCGCGAGGTGACCCGTAAGGCGCAACAACGCCATCCCCGTCAACAAACGGTATAGCCCGGCGCCGTGATTTCGGGGTTTCCCCACTCACCGAACGTTAAGGCTGTGCTCCGCTGACTCATCACAGTCGACCGTGAAGCGACCCGTAAGGCGCTTCTAAACCGCGACGCCAACATCAACGCGTCATCAACAAGCGCCCCGGTGGCCGCATATTTATCAACGAGCACCCTCAGAGACAACATGCCTTTCTATTTCAAGCGTCATCAACAAGTGCCCCAGTGGCCATATATTTATCAACGAGTGTCTTCAGATACCGCATGCCTCTTTATTTCAAGCGTCCTCAGCGACTATCTACTAACCCGCAACACCAGCACCAACGCGTCGTCAACAAGCGCCCAGTGGCCGCAAATTTATCAACGAGCATCCTCAGTGACCGCACACCTTTTTATTCCAAGCGTCCTCAGTGACCAAATCACGACAGCCAGTGTAACGCCAGCGCCAACAGCAACAGAGGACCATCAACGAGCTTCCTCCGTGACTGCATCCCATTTTGTTTGGAGTGTGACCGCATATCCGTTTTATTTTACGCGTCCTAAGTGACCACATACTAATCGCGACGCCAACGTCAAAGCCATCAACGAGCGTCCTCTGTGACTGCGCCCCTTTTTTTCAAGTCTCCTCAGTGACTAATACTAATCGCGACGCCATCGTCATCGCGTCGCCAACGAGCGTCCTCAGTGACCGCATACTCATTATCATCGAGCGTCCTCAGTGACGAAATACCAATTGCTACAGCCAGCGCAACGTTAGCGCCAACGGCAACAGAGCGTCATCAACGAGCGTCCCCAGTAACTGCATAATTAGCACGACAGCCAACGCAGCGACGAACGCCAGCGTTCAATAAAGTAATAAAATACGGCCCCACAGTATAAATTTATTGTAAGGAACATTGGACACGGCGAGTACACCCCAGCAATTTATTAAGAAGCGCCGGGGCACAGGGAAAGCTTCGTTACAAAGACCACTCCAAATATAACTTCATCAACGATCTCCGCCACAACGAATTTGTGTAGAACCATGACCTTCCAATAAAGACTTCACAGATCACTTCTCCCAGGACTTGGTTATACTCGCCAGTGACCGTAGGCAACCTTGCTCCAGGTAATGGCTTTACTCTCCTGTTGACCAATTCAGATCGAATCAAGGAATGAGATGCGCCCGTATCTACAGTCAGTACACGTTCTTTGCCATCGACATTCCCTCTGATGGTAAGAATGCTTGATTTCTTTCCAATTTGCGACACAGATATCACAGGACATTCAATAGCTGGGGAAAGTTTTCGATCTTTACATCTGAATCGCTCTTGCTTATCTCCTCCAGCTTTGCGTTTACGGCTACACAAGTTGGAACCACCACGACCGGTGCTGCAATGACGAGAAATGTGACCTGGGTTACCTCACTTTAAACATTTGATTGCACCATTATTCTTCTGTTGCGTTCCTTTTAAAGCTTCTAAAATTGAGTCTACCCACTCTGGTCTTTCTACTTCCAAACGGCGTGCTTTGAAAACTGGCTTACACAGAATCCGCTGTTTCCTGAATCAGAGCTTGTGACACCGTTTCTGCGAATGTTGGCTTTGGGTTTATGTATGTAGCCCACTTTATTTCGACGTCCCGTATGCCATTTATAAAACTCTGAATCTTTACCATTTCAGTTATTCCACGGGTGCGTCCGCATTCGCTAAATGTGCCAGCCTTTCAACATCCGACGCAAACTCTTGCATTTTTTCACCAGGCCTCTTGAAGCGGTTCAGTAACTCCATTTGGTATATATGTATCCTATGCTCAGTTCCGTATCGTCTCTCCAGAGTGCCCATCAACAGTTCCGTTCGCCCTCAGAAATGGTTTGTAAAATCTCAGCTGCAGGCCCTTTCAATGCCATGAACAGTGCAGCAACTTTATCTTCAGCATTCCAGTTGTTCACTGCTGCGGTCTTCTTAAACTGTAGCTTAATGACCTTGAAATTAACATAACCGTCAAAGGATGGTGTGTTTACCTTTGGATTGCTTGCTGAAACAGCTGGGCGATTTAATTGCAACTCCTGTATACGACCTCTCAAAGCATCCACCCCGGCTGCGATTTTTTCCTCAGTTATAGGTTGCTAAGTTATAGGTTATTTTTTTGCTAAGTTATAGGTTATTATTCTAGTCTACGACCCTTTTAAACCTTTTAAACTTGTTTTATATCTAAGTTTCCGTGGCCTTTAACCGATCCCGTCCAATTTTACTATAAATATTTTCTGATATAAGGAAAATATGTGTACCCAATTTTGTTACGATATGTAAATTTTTCTTCGAGTTATGGCTCCCGAACCATTGAAAATCACAAAAAAAAAATGTAAGGCCCGATAACCTCCGAAGAGATTTAAGGCCGAGCTTCTCTTACAATTTGCGTCGTGTTCCTTTTTAATTTTTCCTGCAAATTGGCGGGACGGGACCTACTTGGTGTGTTAGGTTCAACGATTTTTGATTTATGATTAATAATATTTGTAAAATGGATTTTATCACAAGTGGGCGGTGCCACGGCCATTTAAAAAAATGTTTTCAAATTTTTATTAAGAGTCTCAATATCAGTCCACACGTCAAATTTCAGCATGCTAGGTGTATTATTTACTAAATATTCAGGTTTTTTGTGCTTTCCAAAATGTTATATACATAAAAAGTGGGCGTGGTTATCATCCTATTTCGCATCAATTCTGGGTCCAGATAAGCTCGTGTACCAAATTTGGTGAAGATATCTCAATATTTACTCAAGTTATCGTGTTCACGGACGGACGGACGGACGGACATGGCTCAATCAAATTTTTTTTTCGATACTGATGATTTTGATGTATGGAAGTCTATATCTATCTCGATTCCTTTATACCTGTACAACCAACCGTTATCCAATCAAAGTTAATATACTCTGTGTGCAAAGCACGCTGAGTATAAAAATTATCGTTTAGCGCTAGTTGAAGTCACCGGAATTGTAAGGAGTAACAATAATGCAGTGCATACTTCAGGAAAGCTTCAAGACATAAAATGATCTATTATTAATAATCTATTATTAATAAATCAGCAAATTCTCTATTTCGGCCGCATTTAAAATGCTGACAGGCTGCAAAAGACTGAAATTGAAATAATTTCATTCATTGGAATGAAACGCGAATTCATTTGGTTTATAATGATGTCCAATACTCGATAAAATATGGTCACTTTGAACAAACTTTCCGGATCTAGGAGACACTCATCTTCTCAAAGCTCATGAAAATGGCGTTTTACCTTCCTATGGCGAGTTTTAGAAAATTCATCACCCCTGACTATTTTTCTGCTACACTATTTGCTTCCATTTTTAAATTTTCAACCTCATGTCGATACCTTTTCAATTCTTCTAGACAAATTTTCAAACATTTTAAGGTATTTGAAAGATCGGTTGCTTTAGACTGAAGTACTTTAGAGGCTGCATCGATAGTAAGTAGGTTCTTGCAATGAAAAACCAATAACATAGCAAAATTGTAGTTTTCGATTTTCTTTTTGAGTGAAACAGCTTTATTTCTTTCATGTGATTTTAATTTAACAGAATTTTGCAATGAACAGAATGTTTTCGTTAACTCTTTTTGGACTTCAATCAACAAACAGAACTTTTAAAACAAAACCGTTATCATAGCGTCCTGCCCATCTAGTAGGGTTTAATGTTCTTAATGTTATTGAATTTGAAGACTCTCTTTACACGATATACAATTTGATAAAATATTCCATCTTTTGATACCACGAGTATGCCCAAAAAAATTATAAATTTGCTGAATTTTTTCAAAAAAAGTTTGCATATCAATAACCTCTCTCACTGCGTCATTGAGTAATAGATTTAAATTATGTGCAGCACAGAGAACATAAAGAAAGGCTAAATGACACGTTGAAGTGTCAGAGTAACATCAAGAAGCCTAGAAAATATTTGGCGCTTAAAACATTTTTCTTTTTTGATCATATACTCTTGCTCTTCATCGAGTGTTCCATGTAGCCGCCACTGTTGATACGTAAGACAGGAATCCACATGAATTTTGATGTCTAGTGTCATTGTATGCATCTGCAAAATGTTTCCAGTTCTCATCGCCCTCAATCCAAACAGATGTACGATTTGCGAATAACCAACACGGTTCACAATACGCTTTCTGAAGTATTAAAGAATAGGATAGCCATGTACGCTCAAGTTTCACGCCAGACTTGGACACAATATAGTAATGTTTTCCTAGATTTATTGTCACTATCTTTTAAGAAAGCGCCCGTAGGTTTACAATACCCGTTTTCAATCGCTAACCTTATCACTTGATCAGTTAGCTCTTCAAAATTACCTTTATCAGTAACATATAACGAAGATCCAATATTGTTCACGTGGCTGCCGTGTTGTGATGGTAGCGTGTTCCGCCATCCACACCGCAGCTCCTGGGTTCACGCCCCGGGCAAAGCAACATAAAAAATTTTAGAAACAAGTTTTTTCAATTAGAAGAAAATGTGTCTAAGCAGGCTCGCTCCTCGGCTGTGTTTGGCAAGCACTCCGAATATATCTATTTCTGCCGTTCATAGTCGGCATAAAACAAGTAGATTCTGTCCCGGCAATTTTTAGGAAAAATTAAAAGGAGCACGACGCAATTTGGAAGAGAAGTTCGGCCTAAAATCTCTTAAGAGGTTTCGCGCCTTACATTTATTTCTATTTTATTGATTTTTGCTAGTACATTTTTGGTGTTGTTCTGGATCTGGATAGTCACTGTTGATGAGTGCTGTATATGATAATTCTGGTATACTTTTAGTAAGATCCAATTCTTCACTTTAAGTCTTAGTTTTTCAAGTATTGACTAGTTTTATTAGCTTTTTATTTTTTCTTCAGTCTCCCTCTTTCTCTTCCCTTTTTCGCTCCCACTTAAATATTTTCTGGAACTACAAATTTTAATACCTAACTTTCACAATCAACTTTAATTTGCCACCATTTTCATATTTAATAAAGAACAAAAAAGAAAAATCATAGATACAAATCAACAATTGTCAAAATAATGGAACAAAGAATACGCATTCAGTAGAACCCTCATAAAAAAATATCGACTCCGGAATTCATTCCCCTAACATGGTGTTGCTAGCAGCAGCGGCACGAAAAAAGTATAATCAAAATAGGGAATTCCCCGATCGTCAATACTCACCCGCGCTGCCAACGTACCCCGACAAAATATGTAGAAAACAATGGATGCGTTTGAGCAATTATCAGTATTTTGACGATCATAAATATGTACGTAAAATTACTCTTCACGGGTAACGTGTACAACTCTAAAGCGCCAAATACACGACACGAACATTTCCGCGAACATTCCGCAATCTTGTTCGCAGCTTTGGCCATACACCATACGAACTTTTGGCCCCACATTAGTTCTCTTTCAGACAGCGATGAATACGAACAACAATTGTGCTGCAGCAATATTGCTCGCTGTGGCAATTAAGCGTAAAAAAAAGAGAGAAGATCGCAAAAAAAGAATTTGGTGCAAAGAATGGATTAAAAAACGAGCAGTTCTTGGACAAAGTGAGCTTATTAAAGAACTGGAATTTACGTCACAAAATGATTTTCAAAATTACGCTCGTATGAGCAAGGTAACATTTGACCAACTTTTACAAAAAATTTTGCCACTCATAACGAAACGGGATACAATAATGAGAGAAGCGATTCCCCCTCATCACCGCCTTGCTTTAACTTTGCGCTTTCTAGCTAGTGGCAATAGCTTTGAATACTTAAAATTTTTGACAGCAATTACGCCCGCAAACTACTTATTTTTTTTTATAACTGTATCCTTTGTGGCATCAGGATCTACTTCGTTTAATTTTTCGATTAAAGTCGCATAATCATTATTCTTTTTAATTCTATTACAATAATCTTTGCTTTTTACTTGCCACAATGATGGCAAAGATTTATACATTTCAATAAATTCACTCAGAAATTTTTTATTGTCCATTTTACTTTTCTGCGCACGTTTGTTCCGTTCAGAAATTACTACGATTATGAGCTATTTCGCCATACACGCACGAGCAGTTCGCCAAAAATTAAAATATTTTGATTTTTGGCGAACATTTGCGAGAACTGGCAAACACCACCATACACGACAGAAAAGGTCGCAGAAACATGACATAACGGGTATGTTCGCGGAAATGTTCGCGGAAATGTTCGTGTCGTGTATTTGGCGCTTAAAAATGGATCATCTTTTTGTTTAGTTTGGTTTAAACGCTTAACGGTTAACTTGAAATGGTATTATGGTTGTTATTGTTGTAACGATAAGGACACTTCCCAAAGCCCTTTGGGAGTGTTATCGATGTTGATGGTCCTTTGCCGGATGCAGATCGGGTACATTCCGGTATTATGGTCTTTGGGTGTTTCACTTTGGATTTTAAGGAGAACTTATAAAAATATACTATTCAAATAAAAATAAAATAATCAGACACAAAGTACAAAAATATTTTTGAGCTCACGGCCTCTTGGCCGGAGCCCTCTTGTGTCGAGGGCATGTGGCATTTTGCCAGCCCTGCCACCCTACTGTTACGCCGCTGGATGGACCTTTACAAGATTGGTCCACTTAAGACTTCAAATCACTTAAATTATATACAAAATCAGAATTGAAAAGACATTACTCACAGTATTCCATTTTGTGTCAGCTATACTTCGAATTGAATAAAAAGTGTCAGAAAGCTTATATTTGTGGGACAAGAAATAATATTATCTCCAAACCAAAGTTTTTTATGATTTGGTAAACTCTGAACGTAAAGTGCAAGGATTTCCTTCAACCATGATGTATCAAGAATGTACATCTAGCGACAACCTTACTATATCAAATTTCTTTGCTAATTTTTTCAAATCCAACTATTCTTCCAAGACCAAGTCACAACCAAGACAACATGTATCAACATCACTCGAACAACTCAGTTAATTTTCCAATTATATTTCCCGAAGATGTTACTTTATCTTAAAACTTTTAAAGAATCTTTTAAATACGGTTCTGATAGTATTCCTACATGTATACTTAAAAAATGTGCTGTCCACATCTACCAGCTACTATCTGACTCGTTCAATCTTCCTGTAAAGCAAGGCGTTTTTTTTTCTTATACCTCTTCACAAGGGTGGGAGTAGGTCCGCCATTGAAAACTATCGCAAAACTTTCCGCTTTTCCAAAATTGTTCTAAGCTATCGTTACCGATCAGCTTACTGCTTCTATTTCTACAAGGATTGCCGGTTGCCAACACGGATTTTGTAAGGGTAAATCACCTTGTCATAAATTTACTTGAATTCACAACGCTTGTATCAAATGGATTTAGAAAAGGCATGCATATGGACGTTATTTATACTGATTTCAGTAAAGCGGCTGACAAGGTTTGTCACTAGTTACTCATCCATTAACTTGGCCAGCTTGGATTTCCACCGAATCTCACTCAGTGGATCTCATCTTATCTTTTTGGGAGGGCCCAAAGAGTGATTTTTAAAAATATGCTATCCATTTTGACCGTATTCTGCTCTTGCTATTCATTAATGATATCTCTACAACAATTAAATCCTCCAAAATATTGATGTATGCTGATGACGTAAAGCGTTTTAAATCCTATTTGTCATCCGAGGATAGGAAATTGTTACAATCAGATCTTATCTCCCTTTTCCGGCGGCCGCCGTGGTGTGATGGTAGCGTGCTCCGCCTGCCACACCGAAGATCCTGAGTTCACGCCCCGGGCAAAGCAACATCAAGATTTTAGAAACAAGATTTTTTAATTAGAAGAAAATTTGTTTAATCGGGGTCGGCCCTCGACTGTGTTTGGCAAGCACTCCGAGTGTGGTGGTGACAAGTGTATGAGTTTGTTGACTTAGGGGTTGCGATGGATAGCAAGCTTAGTTTCAATCTCCATATTATTAAAACCGTCAATAAGACTAGAGGTGTGTTAGCATTCGTAAAGCATTGGTCAAAAGAATTTAGCGATCCTTTTGTTACGAGAACCATTTTCCAATTCTATACCAATCAGCTAGAACTTATTGATCTTCCTACCCTTACAAATCGTAGAGAGATGCTTGGAGTAATTTGTATGATCAAATTAGTGAACGGCTTGGTTTCTAGTATTTTTTACTAAGCAAAATTAACCTTAATTTTCATTATCGGCATACTAAACATTTGAACACAAATTTCCCTGAAACAATGTAGAACCAATTTTGAATTAAATGAGCTCTTCCGCAATCTGTGTCTGGACTATAGCTCACTCATAATTCATAGCTCAGCATAATTAATAGTTCAGAAGCACTTTTTAGCAATATATTCTTTGCTCTCTTAATACTTAGCAATTAACTTATCCTACTAACCTGATTATTATTCTTTTCTAACTATTAATATGTCAGTAATACTTTAGCTAACTTTCTAGTGTTTTGTTTAGATTATGAGTTTAACAATTATCTGTAGCTAAGCAGTTTTAGATTTCGACGCTTAACAAATCCCCTTCCTTTCAACGACTGGGCAAACTTAAATTACAAATCCGTGCGTCATGCGCCCCTGGTTGGGTGGGCCTTCAAGGGCAAAACCGTTGGGAGTTATTATTATCTTTTATTCGCAATTTTCATTCCCTTGAGCTCCCGAAATTTACTCGAAAAAAACGCATGTTCGCTTATTTTGAAAATAGCGGCCGCGATGCAAAGCAATTGGTTTTTAGTGCCTTGGTTAACTTATTCTCCTGTATGGGTATGCGTTGATTTACAATTTCTGACCGGTTTTGTAGAAAAGCGTCATAGGTCTTTTCAACGGTATATCTGAATGTTTGATATTTGAAAGTACTTGTCTAGCAGCCACTGAACTGTCTGAGTTTTCACGGTTTTTAATACCGGGCAAGATATTTCCAGGACGTTTAGGCCGAAATTGTTTTCTACCAATTTTTAATTTTTCCCAGAAACTGGTGGGACGGGAGTGTTTGCCAATCCGAGGGCGACCCTGCTTAGGAAAACGTTTTTTTTAATTGAAAAACTTTTTCAAAAGAGTTTGAAAGTTTTGTAAAAGTGGGCAATACCACGCCCACCTCCAATATAAATTTCATTTTGCCGAAAATCCGAGTCATTTCGCCTTAAACCAATGATAATCTATATATATAAAAATACTAGCGGGAGCCCGGTGTGCTTCGCTACACCAATAGAAATATTGGAAAAAGCATAAAATCATAGAATTTGTTTAATCTTTATTTCAATTCTTAATCCAAAACATTTGGATACACAACATTTTTTGTTTTTCCATCTGGGATATGAATAACCAAACAATTTGGAATGCCTACTTTGGAACAGGCAACGTATAGCTGTCCGTGCGGAAAGCACGGTTCCTCCAAATTCAATCCGCATACTCGAAGAGTTTGTCCTTTCACCTTATTGACTGACATAGCAACTGACAGGCGCACTGGAAATTGCAAACACAAATGGCATGTCTGTTGGTATCAGTGGGATTCGCGGTATAAGCACAATTTCACCTTTCGCTTTGCCGGTCAGTATTGTTGCTTCAATTAAATTCGTCATCAACTTTTTTACATTCAGTCTTGTTCCATTACACAATTTTGCTGTATTTAAATTCCGTAATAAAATAACTGATGAGTCGACCTTCAAATTTAAACAATGAGGTGGCATACCAGACGGTTCCAATGAATTCAAAAATTCAACTGGATAATTCACTGCGTCATCTTGATTCATTGCGCTATCCATTGACTTGTATGTTGTCACCATACCTGTAAATTTTTTAGAATGTGATGATTGATTTCATTGACATGTACATTTTTTTGTGCCAGTATTGCACGTTCTCTCAACCAATCGTGATTCATGTAATTTTGAACAATATTTGGAAACACTCGTTAAATTAATTCTTCTTTTGATTGGATAATTGTACAAAAATTGTTTGGCAATGTAAACAAACCATTTGTTTTGTCGATTGGAATTTTGCCATTTCCGATCTCTAACAATTGCTTCGAGAACTGCTCTGCAGACTGATCATTGTGCAACTGAACACGCATGTTTATGTGTAATGTTAATTTTTTCAAACATGCATTGATCTCATCTGCCGGTGTTGATCGTGGAATAACGGGCAATGTTTGTCGAAAGTCACCTGACAATAAAATTAAAGCACCACCAAAAAGTCTTGGGTTTCCACGTAAATCTTGCATTGTTCGATTTAATGCTTCCAATGATTTTTTGTTTGCCAATATACACTCATCCCATAGAATGACCTCTGCTTGTTGCAAAACTTTCGCCATCGCTGAATTTTTGAATGTGTTACAGGTTGGAGTTTCAACCACCTGTATATTCAATGGCAATTTTAAAGTTGAATGAGCTGTTCGTCCTCCATCCAATAAAGTTGCATCAATTCCAGAAGAAGCGACTGCCAAAGCAATATCTGGTTCGATCGAATAGTTGCTAAAATCAATGAAATCACAAAGGTTTTTCCGGTGCCGCCAGGTGCATCCAAAAAATATAATCCACCAGTGTTATCAGAAACAGCTTGCATGATTTTGTCATATATATCCCTTTATTGATTGTTCAGTTTGGTGTTGTTGGATTGAACAAATGTACGTAAATCGTCACAATCGAATTGTTGTTCACGCTGCAACCCTCGGTCAAATAAATCATGCATTGGACGATTTGGTGAAATCAAAGCTAACTGCCCCAATGCTTTATTGGCAATTGCAAGACACATATCTTTAATTATTATCAAAGCTTCATTGTACATTTCCAATGTAATCAGCAAATCAGGATCCATTGCTCTACGACGCATCCGAATTAAAATATCTTCAGTCATGCAAACTTTATATTTATTCCATAATTCAACTGGATTCGATGGCATGCATGCTGATATTAAAATCGAAAATAGCATTCGTATTTGCTGTGGATGAGATGAAATCGATGCATCATGAAGTGTTGCGTCCCAATGAGTGTCATCTTCTAGCAAATGCAAGAGCTGACATGCTTCGCGATATGTCTGACAAAAACCGTGAACTGTTCTTAAATCCTGAAATGATTATGGTCCTCTAACATTTACCAACAACATTCGCAAATAGAAACATTCAGCATTGTTGGGATGTACCATATACATCTGTTTGGAAAATACCTGGATGACCATCAACTGGTGTTCCTTGTTTACACCGTTGAAATTTTTTCGATGATGAATTCCAGGTGTAATATTGCGGTATATCAACATATATAAAATTTCTGGCAAATGTGTCGATTTCACACAATTGAAAAACAGCAGTTAAAGTAGTTGCTGGTGGTTGTGCTGCTCTCTGCTGTACAGTCTCAGTAGTGAAATAAACTCGTTGACCATTCTCCAGATGAACTGCCAAATGGACAACAACAAGATGTCTTTCGTGCAAAGGAAACGAAAAGATACGCCAAACTGCTTCATTACTGCTTATGTATCGCCCCATTTGATGTTGAGTGATGTCATCATTTCTATTTTCACCGTCTACTCTAAAAACCGCCATATCACTTCCTTTATTCACATATTTACAAATGTATTTGATAGACTTTACTGAGTTACAGTACTCAACATTTATGTGAGCCTGAAAAACTTTTGACAGTATCGGTGAATATGGCAGGACCCAACGATTGTCGACTTCGATGTTTTGATTGAGCACTCTTATTATCGCAGTTTTACCATTATTTTCAAATGATCGACGTCGATACAATGGATATCCGTCATTGCCTGCTATGGTGTCGGAAATTAACGCTCTCGGATACCGCTTTGAACATTTCGCATCGATCATACATGGTGAATTCATATTTATTTCACCGCATGGACCGTGAATCATGTTTTTTGTTACCACTTCAAATAATTCTGGATCGATGGTTTGATCTGGTATTTCGGCTGATATGAAGCTATCAATCTCGTCCGGTGTTATTTTACGTACCAGCCATATCAATATGTGTGCGTGTGGCAAACCTCTTTTTTGCCATTCAATCGAGTACATCCAACATTGTACCTTTCCAAAAACGCTTAATTTCACAATTAAATCCATCAGTGCCTTCAATTTTTGCCGAAATATACGTGCTGTAACATCGTGTCGACCTGTTGGTGACTGACCGTCGAACAAATTATTTTTTATATCTTTCCACATCGGATTACACGTAAAAGTGATCATAAGATCTGGTCGGCCGTATTCTCGAATATATGACATATCATCTTGTGCATATTCGTGCATGTGGCGTGGAATACCAATATAAGAAGCTCGTAATATCGTCAGACGTCCGATATCATTCACATTTGCATCATCCGCTATTGCATCTTGCAAATTTATGTACTCTTCAGATCGCAATTTGGCTTGATTGAATCGGATGAAATTGAGACGTTTAGTTTCAATTTTTGCATACATGTCTACAATGTACTGGTGAAAAAGTTTACCACATCTCAGAAGGTAATTTTGTTGTTGCGCACGAATCATCAATCGATAAGAATAATTATTCATCGCACTAACTTTCTTTTGAACATCTCGACCTGTAAAAATATGTTCATTCGATTTTAAATTTTAGTTTTTATTTAATATCTTGATTAATATAATTAGTGTATTATTTACCGGTTCTTGGATCTATCATTGGTATATTAATGTGATAACCATCATCACCTTTCCAATGTAGAATTGGATATTGTAACGCGCCGTAACTGCTATGAAGCTCCGAAACACGCTGTAATTGCTCATTTCTACGATGAAGTACAATATCGAATTGCCACTTCATCAATCGTCGGTACATTAAATCTTCTGGCATGCTCAACAAAAGGCGTTTTATCCGCTCAGATTATGATTTTGTGATTATCAGATGGCATCCGATCGAGAACGGTTTTGAACAATTTCACCAATTCATTGTTCTGATTAAAAATCATTGGAGATCGCAAATAATCGCTCGTTTTGTATGTGAACCAATTGTGCAGCGTTCATCCAACTCACGATTTTCATCTCCGATAAAATGTATTTGCAAAAATTGATGATTAGCGTCAGGAATTGGTAGCAATGCACCCGCTCGATGGTAAATCTGACCTCGAATCTGTAATGTAATTTGATGTTGGATCAGAGTACTTAAACAGATTGTAGAAACTGTTACTTAGATCTACAGAACAATTAGAAATTCCACATGAAGTAATCACCTTAAATGTCGGCATAAAATTGTCTCTTATAATTTTTGTAGCACCAAAAGAAGTCATTTGAAATGATGAATTGTATTCTTGTATATGATTAATAAAATGCTTCGACATTGGTGATCCTCCAAAAATCAATGAATGCAATGGTTCAGGTGGAGTTTCAAATGCCGGCAATTTCACTTTGCCATTAGCACAACACATGCCAGCCGTTTCACCAAGAAACTTAGTTGCTTCACAATGTGGACATATCGCACTCGTTAATCCAATATATCCATGCATACTGTAATCAATTTGTGGATCTTAATTAAAAGCAGCACGATACATATTTTCTAGAACACGACGTCGTATTTGTCTTGGTCGTGCTGGATTTTTGGCCGCTGTCGTTCTGCAGACCTATTTTCGTTCACGTCGTATTTCATTTTGTTGTGACAGGTCCTCAATACTTTGCGATCTTCTTGGAACTAACATTCTGTTAGCACTACGCGTATGTCGACCGATATTTTGACATCTGGCTCGAGGCATTTTCTTCAAGCGAAAAGAAAAAATTCACTAAAACTCCTTTTTCAACGCAAGAAATTTATTTTAAGAAAAGCACATGTGCAAACAAAAAATGCGCGGTCGAAATACACCCACACGTATATGTCCAAAAGACAAAACGAAAATACAAACCGTGCACAAAATTTGATGAAAAACACAATAAAACACGTGCGCACGATTAGATGCAGTTGAAATCACTAAATGAATTCTGTAAAATGAACGAAGAAAGAACATTTGAAAAAATAAATTTGAAGAGAAAAACATGATGCATCATTGCCACAATTTTGTACTATGTTTTTGTTCAACGATACGACATACTTACAGAAGGAATTCCCAATGTATTATAAATATTGATATGGATTCAATTGAAAATGAAGAAATACTCAATTATGAATCGAAAACTACATACATATTGAACACACGTATTGATTCTCAATAGTTCATAACTAAAAGACCTAATGTCAATATACACCGAAAGTACGATGTGACAGATATGTTGTGTTGTGGTGTATCTCTTTCCATTGTATCTGAAAGATCCCTTTTGCCAAAATGGCAGCCATGTCCATTCTTCATACTCTTGTCTAAGAAAACTCGATCAGATGCAGATGAATCAGTACAAAACATCATAAATACATTTCTTCATTACTTTTTTTTAATTTTTTTTATTCTTAATGCATCAGAGTAAAAAAGTTAGTAAGTGTGTTGGAAGAACAATTTTCGGGACGCTGGTGAATATATTTGTTGAAATGTGCACTTATTTTTATATATATATAGAAGTGCACATGGTGTTACTTTATAACTCGAGACCGGCTCCACTAAATTCAACCAAATTTCTACATTTGGGCTATCATGTAGATGGTTTCTGTAAAGTTTGATTGAACTTGGTCCAGCGGTTCATGAGATATATCACACCAAGCTACGGCTACGTTTCATATCAATAGATGGTGCTTATTTGCATATTTGCGTTATTTCATGAAGTGGAATAGGTGGTGCTTATTTCCATTTTGCATTATTCAATGGAAGTGACGTTTCTAGAATTATAATTTGACGTTCGCCATTTCTCAAGTGAAAACCAAACGAAAAAAGGAGTAATTTTTTTTTGGTTTGGTTTTTTTTTTTCATAAAATCTGTAAAAAAAAAAAATAAATGAACTAGGTTTAAGTAAATTCAGTATATGCTGTTCTTCAATTTGGTGAGTAATATCCCACTAAGTTTATTAAGTTGTGTCAAAGAAACAACATTGTAATAGAATTGCGTTGCTTTTCTTCAGAAACAACCATGGATACAGTTGAAATAATCTTGGAAATTGCTGACCGACTGCATTCTGATGAAGATGTTATAAACTTCGTATCGGTAAATTAATTTTTGGCTGGGATTTTGGCACTAAGAATTCAAGAGTATCGAGTTCATCGTCAACATTAGAAACATCCGCCCACCTGTTTTGGAATCAATATCGGTACAACTATTTGGTAACCTAACTCATGGATCCCTCGAGTTCAACGAATATATTCACCAGCGTCCCGAAAATTGTTGTTCCTACACACTTACTAACTTTTTTACTCTTATGCCTTAAGAATAAAAAAAATTTAAAAAAAAGTAATGAAGAAATGTATTTATGATGTGTTGTACTGATTCATCTGCATCTGATCGAATTTTCTTAGACAAGTGTATGAACAATGAACATGGCTGCCATTTTGGCAATAGGGATTTTTCAGATACAATGGAAAGAGATACAACAACACAACATATCTGTCACATCGTACTTTCGGTGTATATTGACATTACGTCTTTTTGTTATGAACTATGGAGAATCAACACGTGTGTTCATTATTTATGTAGTTTTCGATTCATAATTGAGTATTTCTTCATTTTCGATTGAACTCATATCATTATTTAAAATACATTGGGAATTCCTTCTGTAAGTATGTCGTATCGTTGAACAAAAACATAGTAGAAAATTGTGGCAATGATGTGTCATGTTTTTCTCTTCAAATTTATTTTTTCAAATGCTCTTTCTTCGTTCGTTTTACAGAATACATTTAGTGATTTCAACTGCATCTAATCGTGCGCACGTGTTTTATTGTGTTTTTCATCAAATTTTGTGCACGGTTTGTATTTTCGTTTTGTATTTTGGACAAATATGTGTGGGTGTATTTCGACCGCGCATTTTTTGTTTGCACATGTGCTTTTCTTAAATTAAATTTCTTGCGTTGAACACGAAGTTTTAGTGAATTTTTCTCCTTTCTCTTGAAGAAAATGCCTCGAGCCAGACGTCAAAATATCGGTCGACGTACGCGTAGTGCTAACAGAATGTTACTTCAAAGAAAAGCGCAAAGTAATAATGACCCGTCACAAGAAAATGAAATACGACGTGAACGATATGCACGAAATAGATCTACAGAAACACAGCGGCAAAGAAATCCAGCACGACCAAGACAAATACGACGTCGTGTTTTAGAAAATATGTATCGTGCTGCTTTTAATTAAGATCCACAAATTGATTACAGTATGCATGGATATATTATTAATGAGTGCGATATGTCCACATTGTGAAGCAGCTAAGTTTCTGGGTGAAACGGCTGGCATGTGTTGTGCTAATGGCAAAGTGAAATTGAAGGCATTTGAAACTCCACCTGATCCATTGCATTCATTGATTTTTGGAGGATCACCAATGTCGAAGCATTTCATGAATCATATACAAGAATACTATTCATCTTTTCAAATGACTTCTTTTGGTGCTACAAAAATTATAAGAGACAATTTTATGCCGACATTTAAGGTGATTACTTCATGTAGAATATCTAATTGTTCTATGGATCTAAATAACAGTTTCTGAATGTTTTTAAGGATTCTGATCCAACATCAAATTACATTACAGATTCAAGGTCAGATTTATCATCGAGTGGAAATAGAACGTCTCAATTTCATCCGATTCAATCAAGCCAAATTGCGATCTGAAGAGTACATAAATTTGCAAGATGCAATAGCAAATGATGCAAATGTGAATGATATCGGACGTCTGACGATATTACCAGCTTCTTATATTGGTAGTCTACGCCACATGCACGAATATGCACAAGATGATATGTCATATATTCGAGAATACGGCCGACCAGATCTTTTCATCACTTTTACGTGTAATCCGATGTGGAACGATATAAAAAATAATTTGCTCGATGGTCAGTCACCAACAGATCGACACGATATTACAGCACGTGTATTCCGGCAAAAATTGAAGGCACTGATGGATTTAATTGTGAAATTAAGCGTTTTTGGAAAGGTACAATGTTGGATGTACTCGATTGAATGGCAAAAAAGAGGTTTGCCACACGCACACATATTGATATGACTGGTACGTAAAATAACACCGGACGAGATTGATAGCGTCATATCAGCCGAAATACCAGATCAAACCATCGATCCAGAATTATTTGAAGTGGTAACAAAAGACATGATTCACGGTCCATGCGGTGAAATAAATATGAATTCACCATGTATGATCGATGCGAAATGTTCAAAGCGGTATCCGAGAGCATTAATTTCCGACACCATAACAGGCGATGACGGATATCCATTGTATCGACGTCGATCATTTGAAAATAATGGTAAAACGGCGATAATAAGAGTGCGCAATCAAGACATCGAAGTTGAAAATCGTTGGGTCGTGCCATATTCACCGATACTGTCAAACGTTTTTCAGGCTCACATAAATGTTGAGTACTGTAACTCAGTAAAGTCTATCAAATACAGTTGTAAATATATGAATAAAGGAAGTGATATGGCTGTTTTTAGAGTAGATGGTGAAAACAGAAATGATGAAATCACTCAATATCAAATGGGGCGATACATAAGCAGTAATGAAGCAGTTTGGCGTATATTTTCGTTTCCTTTGCACGAAAGATATCCTGTTGTTGTCCATTTGGCAGTTCATCTGAAGAATGGTCAACGAGTTTATTTCACTACTGGACTGTACATCAGAGAGCAGCACAACCACCAGCAACTACTTTAACTGCATTTTTTCAATTGTGTGAAATCGACACATTTGCCAGGAATTTGATATATGTTGTTATACCGCAATATTACACCTGAAATGCATCATCGAAAAAATTTCAACGGCGTAAAAAAGGAACACCAGTTGATGGTCATCCAAGTATTTTCCAAACAGATGCCTTGGGCGGGATGTATACGGTACATCCCAACAATGCTGAATGCTTCCATTTGCGAATGTTGTTGGTAAACGTTCGAGGACCATAATCATTTCAGGATTTAAGAACAGTTCACGGTCATTTTTGTCAGACATATGGCGAAGCATGTCAGCTCTTGCATTTGATAGAAGATGACACTCATTGGGACGCAACGCTTCATGATGCATCGATTTCATCTCATCCACAGCAAATACGAATGCTATTTTCGATTATAATATCAACATGCATGCCATCGAATCCAACTGAATTGTGGAATAAATATAAAGATTACATGACTGAAGATATTTTAATTCGTATGTGCCGTAGAGCAATGGATGCTGATTTTCTGATTACATTCGAAATGTACAATGAAGCTTTGATAATAATTGAAGATATGTGTCTTGCGATTGTCCATAAAGCATTGGGACAGTTAGATTTGATTTCACCAAATCGTCCAATGCTTGATTTATTTGATCGAGAGTTGCAGCGTGAACAGCAATTCGATTGTGACGATTTACGTACAGTTGTTCAATCCACCATCACCAAATTGAACAATCAACAAAAGGATATATGACAAAATCATGCAAGCTTTTTCTGATAATAATGGTGGAATATATTTTTTGGATGCACCTGGCGGCACCGGAAAAAACTTGTGATTTCATTGATTTTAGCAACTATTCGATCGCAACAGAAAATTGCTTTGTCACTCGCTTCTTCTGGAATTGCTGCAACTTTATTGGATGGAGGACGAACAGCTCATTCAACTTTAAAATTGCCATTGAATATACAGGTGGTTGAAACTCCAACCTGTAACATATTCAAAAATTCAGCAATGGCAAAAGTTTTGCAACAAGCAGCGGTCATTCTATGGGATGAGTGTACAATGGCAAACAAAAAATCATTGGAAGCATTAAATCGAACGATGCAAGATTTACGTGGAAACCGAAGGCTTTTTGGTGGTGCTTTAATTTTATTCTCAGGTGACTTTCGACAAACATTGCCCGTTATTCCACGATTAACACCGGCAGATGACATCAATGCATATTTGAAGTCTTCCCTTTTATGGCGATGCGTGAAAAAATTAACATTACACATAAACATGCGTGTTCAGTTGCACAATGATCAGTCTGCAGAGCAGTTCTCGAAGCAATTGTTAGAGATCGGAAATGGCAAAATTCCAATCGACAAAACAAATGGTTTGATTACATTGCCAAAAAATGTTTGTACAATTATTCAATCAAAAAATAATTAATTGAACGAGTGTTTCCAAATATTGTTCAAAATTAAATGAATCACGATTGGTTGAGAGAACGCGCAATACTGGCACCAAAAAATGTACATGTCAATGAAATCAATCATCACATTCTGAAAAAATTGCCGGGTGTGGTTACAACATACAAGTCAGTGGATAGCGGAATGAATCAAGATGACGCAGTGAGTTATCCAGTTGAATTTTTGAATTCATTAGAACCATCTGGTATGCCACCGCATTGTTTAAATGTGAAGGTCGGCTCAACAGTTATTTTATTACGGAATTTAAATGCACCAAAATTGTGTAATGGAACAAGACTGAATGCAAAAAATTTGATGACGAATTTAATTGAAGCATCAATACTGACCGGCAAAGCGAAAGGTGAAATTGTGCTTATACCGCGAATCCCACTGATACCAACAGACATGCCATTTGAATTCAAGCGTTTGCAATTTCCAGCGCGCCTGTCAGTTTCTATGTCAGTCAACAAGGCACAAGGACAAACGCTTCGAGTATACGGATTGAATTTGGAGGAACCGTGCTTTTCGCACGGACAGCTATACGTTGCCTGTTTCAGAGTAGGCATTCCAAATTGTTTGTTTATTCATATCCCAGATGGAAAAACGAAAAATGTAGTGTATCCAAATGTTTTGGATTAAGACTTGAAATAAAGGTTAAAAAAATTCTATGATATTTTATTCTTTTTCCAATATTTCTATTGGTGTAGCGAAACACACCGGAGTCCCGCTAGTTGAGTATATGCACCCTATATAATAATCTGTATAGCATTTCGGGTGGGTGCAGATGATCGCACGATATAACGGTTGTACAATAATATATATTTTGCAAAGAACCGAAAGAGCATGTATTTTCCCTATTATAAATAAAAAGTAAAGGTGTTTAAGTTCAGGTGTAACCGAACATTATATACTCAGCGTGAGCTTCAATTGCACATTTCAGATAAATTACTTTTTTACATAACACGTGACACCGCCCGTTTAAAAAAAATGTCTCCTCATTTCCTCTTACAATAAAACTTGATAAGTGAAATATCATTGATTCAAAACAATTTTTTGCTAAGTTATAGGTTATTATTCTAGTCTACGACCCTTTAAACCTTTCAAACTTGTTTTATATCTAAGTTGCCGTCGTTTTTAACCGATCCCGTCCATTTCTACTATAAATATTTTCGGCTATAAGGAAAATATATGCACCCAATTTTGTTACGATATGTAAATTTTTCTTCGAGTTATGGCTCCCGAAACATTGAAAATTTCTTAGACAAAAAAGGGGCGGTGCCACGCCCATTTTTTCAAATGTAAGTGTTTTCCAATTTAATGTTATAATTCAATTTAGAAAGTAAAATTCTATTGATACAAAGCTCTTTTTCGCTAAGACATAGCTTTTTATTTTCGTCTGAGACCCTTTTAAAAATCTTTTTTATAAAAGTGGGCGTGGTCTTAAACCGATCTTGTCCATTTTTTCTAGAAATATTTCTTGCTATAGGGAAAATTTGTGTACCCAATTTTATTAAGATGCGTTAATTTTTCTGCGAATTATGGCTCCCGAACCATAGAAAATTGCATTGCCATAAAAGGGGTGGTGCCACGCCCATTTTTTAAAATTTGAAGTTCTTCCTATTTATTGTTATAAATCCACTTGGGAAATGAAATAACATTGTTATAAAGCTCTTTATTCAAAGATATAGCTTATTTCGTCCACGACCCTTTTAAAAATCTTTTATATAAAAGTGGGCGTGGTCCTTAACTGATTTCGTTAATTTTTCTTCAAAGCATTCCTCATAGTAAAGGCAACCTTCCTGCCGAATTTTGTTGCGATAGGTTTAACGATTTTTGTTTTATGATTAATAATATTTGTAAAATTGATTTTATCACAAGTGAGCTGTGCTACGCCCATTTTAATAAATTTTTTTAAATTTTTATCAAGAGTCTCAATATCAGTCCACATGTCAAATTTCCGCATTCGATGTGTATTATTTACTAAATAATCAGGTTTTTTGTGTTTTTAAAAATTTTATTCGATACTTTTCTGGCTATATAAAATTTTGAAAAAGTGAGCGGTGTCAGCCCCTATTAGCAAATATTTGAACTCGTTTTATTCCCGTATTATTTGAAGCAGGTGTATAATATTTGGTCCAGTAAATCCAAATATCAAACAAGAAAACGAAGTGGTATGGTAGCAGTGAGTAGAAAGGAAATTCAAAGTAGAAGCAAAATTTAAGTGGAAGTAGGAATGAGTGGGAATGTAAAACTCGCTATATTTGCTTTGGCTTATATATTTTCCATATGTGAGGCTATTTAGGTGGGAGAGCTACAATTACGGTCAAAAAAGGACGACGAGAATTTGTTCCCTGTTACATCGGTTCTACGATCACTTAGCTAAGTAACGAAACTTTTTAGCTATTGTGATTAACATTGGTAACTCCTTAACTCATTAGGTGGTATCTTAAGGCGAAAACACTAAGAGTCCCTAGCAGTTTTCGTAAAAGCAACAATATTTCATAAAAGTAATAGTTTCGAAGTGGACGACCACGAAAGGCCACTGAACGCGTTGATGGGTATATTGTCATCATGGCTCTTCTGAATACATTCAAAACTGCTCCAGAAACCGCCCCGGAATCGAAGGATAGTATTGTAACGAATTTAGTGTAATTCTGCTTATTTGCAACCTTCTATTAACGTTCGAATCACTAAACTCTTGAATAAATAACTCCACTATTCAATAATGCAAAATGGCCTTTATTAAAGTTCTTCACAATAACACTTCCATTGCTCGACAGATAGCGTGCTCAAATCAAACTGAATACTGAATTTTCAGCTGGCGCTCTTTTATACTCTGTGTTGTGTCACTCGCATACTTCTAGGCGTTTCTATTTCTAGAATCTACTACTTATTTATCAGCTATAACTACAGATGCACTCCTACAGCCTGTCATATGCGCGCGTGTATGTGAGTGATACTTGCACAAATTATTGCATACTTTTGGCAGTATCTCAGATAAGATATATGCATGCGTTTGTGCATTTTCTCTCCGCTGCGTGTATGTACATATGTGTAGACATAATGATTGACTCGTTTATGTAAATACAAGTGACTGCTTGCTTTATTGTTGTTGTGGCTTCATTTACTTAGCATCAGACTAGTGATGTGAGTATCACTTAGTGTCACTAATATTCGTCACAGTATAAACATGAAAACCATAATCGCACTGGTTGACCATCACTTGAGATAAAATAATTAGATGGTTTCGAATATTAGCAACGCTAAGGGATACTATCATCTCTAAGCTGATACTAAGCAGTGACTTGTATGCACATCAACAAATCAATCATTATGTCTATACATATGTCCATAAAAGCAGCGGAGAGAAACGCACAAACAAATGCATATATCTGAGATACTCCCAAAAGTAGGCAATCATCGGTGGAAGTATCACTCACATATACGCGCGCATATGGCTATGCGAGAAGCTATAAAATCGTGCATCTGTAGTTATAGCTGGTAAACAAGTAGTAAATTCTAAAAATAGAAACGCCTAGAAGTATGCGAACGAGACATCACAGAGTATAAAAGGAGCTAAAGCTGAGTAAGCAGGAATCAGTTTGATTTAAGCACGCTATCTGTTGAGAAGTAGAAGTGTTATTGCGAAAGTAGTCTAATAAAGACCAGTTTGCATTATTAAGTATTGGAGTTATTTATTCAACAGTTTAGTGATTCCAACGTTATTTATTCAACAGTTTAGTGATTCCAACGAATTGCACCAAATTCGTTAAAATTGGTGTCAGGAGAGGAATTGTTGAATCAATTCTGAAGATTTCGGGTACAACAAGGACATGGCAAAGTGCAGCGAATTGAAGAACCAGCAACTGAAAAAGAAGTTGGGGAGCCGTGGATTGAATACAACCGGCAATAAACTCAAACTTCAGGCACCACTAGGAGAGAAATGGGGTCAGAAGGATTTAACGTGGAAGAGTATGTCTTTCATCTTGATGGCGATGAAACAACAAAAATTGAAGAGAAAAACGAAACATCCCAGGCAGTTACCAGCACAGACTTGAACATGATATTGGCTGCAATATCTGCACAAACATCGACAGTGTCATCTCAACTGGCAGAACAGAAAACCTTTATGTCATATCAACTAGAAGAGCAGAAGACATACATGGCTGAGCAGTTGAAAGCACAAGAAACTCGCATATCCTCGCAGCTGGAGGCATAGGAAGTAAGGGTATCATCAAAACTTGAATCGCAGGATGCAAAACTCGCACAATTTCAGGCAGAAGTCGAAGATTTAAAAGGTCGTATGGAGCAATTACAACTAAATCGCCCGGCTGTTCCAGCGAGCAATCCGAAGGTAAAACTCTATCTTTTGACAATTCTGTTCCTTTCCAGGTCTTTAAGCAACAATTTGATAAGACCAGCTGCGGAAATCTTACAGACCATTCCAGAGGTAGAACGGAACAGTTATGAAGCATTGATGGCCGCTGTCGAGAGACGTTATGGAAGCGAGCATAGAAAACAGTTATACCAAATTGAGTTGCAAAACCGCACATTGCAGGAGTTTGCTTCGGATGTTGAAAGATTGACTCATTTGGCAAATGCGGACGCACCCGTGGAATACACTGAAAGGGTAAACATTCAGAGCTTTATAAATTGTATACGGGACGTCGAAACAAAGCGAGCTACAGACGCAAACACAAAGACAACATTTGCAGAAACAGTATCCCATGCAATAACTCAGGAAACTGCCCCACTTTTGAGTAAGCCCGCATACAAAGCTCATCGCGTGGAAGTGGAAAGGCCAGACTGCGTAGACGCAATTTTAGAAGCATTAAAAGGAACGCAGCAGAAAAGCGATGGTGCCGTCAAATGCTTTAAGCGTGGAAAGCCAGGGCACATTGCACGTTATTGCAGTACCAATCCCAATAGCTCCAACAATGTAGGTGGCCGTAAACGCAGAGCTGAAGGAGATGAGCAAATCTCCAAGTCCACTCAATCGTTAAACTAAAGCGAGTCAGCCGCAAGGGGAGACAGCTGGCTCCCTCAATTGAATGCCCCATAATCTCTATCTGTCGAATTGGAAGGAGGTCAAGCAATCTTACTGTCGGAGGACATGTGGATGGAAAGGAACTTTTACTGACCGTAGATACGGGTGCATCTCATTCCATCATTCGATCAGATTTAGTCAACAAGAAGATAAGACCATTGCTTGGAGCAAGATTGCGTACAGCCACGTGAGAGGACACCCAGGTAATTGGAGAAGTAGCATGTGAAGTTGCAATTGGGAACGTCACGGTACTACACAATTTTATAGTGGCAGAGATTGTTGATGAAATTATAATTGGAGTGGACTTCTTAATCGACCAAGGCATCAAGATCGATATGCAAAGCAAGACGATGCGATATAAGAACATGAATGTGCCACTTAATTTCGCCTACGAGAGAGGCTACAGCAGTAAACGGATGCTGGTGGAAGAGAGTCAGCAAATACCACCGAAATCCGAAGCAGTCATCTGGGCAAAGGTTGATGGAGATTGTGGGACAAACAAACTGTGGGTTGTCGAGGCAGCAAACAAATCAACACCGAACATACTTGTAGGAAAAACCCTGGCTATGTCAAAACAAGATGGACGTATTCCGGTAAGAGTACTCAATTAGTTCAGGTCACCACTCAAACTGACCAAAGAAGCTATTTTGGGAAGATGCCAAGAGGCTGAAGTAGTTATTAACTGTGAACAGCTCCAGGAACACGTTTCATCTAGTAATACTGATCTTTCAAATGACATCACGGCATGGACGGAGGGACTAGAAGAATCCTATCAGAGTAAGGCAAAACAACTTCTCCTAAAGTACGCCAAGATATTTGACCAAGATGGCTCCAAACCAGGCCACGCCAACGTTCTGAAACATCAAATTGACAAGGGAGATGCGAGGCCGCTCCGTCAAGCTCCTCGTAGTGTTCCACTGGCGAAGCGGGAAGTTGTGAGTCAAATCGTACAAGAAATGAGCGACAGCGGCGTCATCGAACCATCAACTAGTCCACGGAGCTAACCTGTGGTACTTGTAAAGAAGAAGGATGGAAAAATGAGGTTTTGAGTGGACTACCGGAAGTTTAATGACGTTACGAAAAAGGATAGCTACCCATTGCCAAGAATTGGCGACACTCTGGACTCGCTATCTGGTACGAAATTGTTTTCCACAGTGGCTATTGGCAATTGAAGGTGAAGCAGGAAGACAAAAAGAAAACATCCTTCATCGTCGGGGATGGTCTTTGGCAATTACAGTAATGCCCTTTGGACTATGTAATGCCCCAGCTACTTTCGAGAGACTCATGGATCACGTATTGAAAGGACTACATTGGAAAACATGCTTGGTGTACCTGGACGACATCATCGTATTGGGCAAGAACTTTAATGAACATCTTAAAAACTTAGAGGAAGTTTTCCAAAGAATAGCTGGCGCTGGTCTGAAACTAAGTCCCAAAAACTGCTCGCTGTTTAAAAAGGAAATAAGTTATTTGGGTCACAAGGTAATGACAGAAGGCATCTGCATTGCGAACGAAAAGATAGAGGCAGTAAAGGATTGGCCAAGACCACTGAACTTGCATGAATTAAGAAGTTTCCTTGGGCTGTGCAATTACCGCCGATTTGTACCAAATTTTTCCAGCGTAGCCCATAGCCTCCATGAGTTTACAAGAAAAAATAAAGCTTTTGAATGGAAAAAAGGAGCAAGAAGTGGCTTTCCTAACATTGAAAGAGCGTTTGTGCACTGCCCCAATGTGGGCATATCCGATTCCAGGAGCAACATTTATTCTAGATACAGATGCAAGTGGATATGCTATAGGAGGCGTTTTATCACAACTGGTCGATGGACAGGAGAAGGTAGTTGCATATTACAGCCGTTCAATTGGAAAACCAGAGAGGAACTACTGCGTTACACGGAGATACCTGTTGCCATTGGTAGAATGCATCAAACATTTTCACAAATAGCTCTACGGCCAGCTATTCCGCGTCAGGACAGATCACGCAGCGTCAAATGGCTTCTGCAGTTCTGTAATCCGGAAGGACAAGTGGCACGGTGGATCGAGCGACTACAAAGCTATGACTTTTCCATTGAGCATCGAAAAGGTAGTACCCATGGAAATGCCTATGCAATGTCACGAAGACCATGCAATTTGGAATGCAAGCACTGTTCAAAGGCCGAGGCTAAAGAAGACATTATAGATGTCCGGCTAATGACTATAACATGTACGGATGAATGGGACAAGGAACAACTAAGTAAGTGTCGGCTAGAAGATACTGATCTTTCACATGTTATGCAAGGGCTCGAACGAAACGAAAGACCAAATAGAGAGGAGATATCAGCAGAGAGTCCCATTGCGAAATCATATTGGACACAGTGGAACAGTTTAGAATTGATATATCGGTTGCTTGCATCGAGTATGGGAGAGTGACGATTGTCAGTGCAAGAAGAAACTGATAGTTGTTCCCAGAAAGAGGATTCCTGACGTGCTCAGTGAGTTGCATAAGGTCCAAGCGGAGGTCATCTTGGAATCACGAAAACGCTCGAGAAGATTAAACAGAGATTCTGTTGGGTTGGTTGCCGACAGTCGGTCACTGAGTGGATTGCGAACTGCGAGGTTTGCAGCAGAGAGAAAGGGCCCAAAACCCGAAGTCATGGCCCTATGAAGCAATATAACTCAGGTGCGCCATTTGAAGGATCGCTATGGATGTGGCAGGTCCATTTCCTACTAGCAACTGCGGAAACACATATGTCCTGGTGGTTATGGATTATTTCAGCAACTGGCCAGAGGTATACCCAATCCTAAATCAAGAAGCGGAAATAGTAGCAGAAGTATTTATAAACAATTGGGTTGCGAGGTATGGTGTACCAATAGAGTTACACTCTGACCAGGGCAGGAATTTCGAATCAGCTGTGTTCCAGGAAATGTGTAAATCATTGGGCAAATACGGACAATTGCATTGCATCCTCAGTCCGATGGTATGGTTGTTGTTGTTGTAGCGATAAGGTTGCTCCCCGAAGGCTTTGGGAAGTGTTATCGATGTGATGGTCCTTTGCCGGATACAGATCCGGTACGCTCCGGTACCATAGCACCATTAAGGTGCTAGCCCGACCATCTCGGGAACGATTTTTGTGGCCAAATTAAACCTTCAGGCCATTCCCTCCCTCCCCACCCCCAAGTTCCAAGATGAGCTTGGGTCGCCAGAGCCTCGTGGTGGAACGTTTCAATAGAACCTTGGAGGAGCATTTAGGGAAAGTAGTAGACAAGTACCATAAGGAGTGGGATACACACATACCATTATTCTTGATGGCTTACCGATCAGTGCTTACCGGCAGTGCATGAGACAAAAGGCCAAACTCCCGCAAGGGTAATTTTTGGCAATGACCTTCGACTGCCAGCTTATTTGAAGTTTGGATGCGGAGAGAAATGTCAAGAAATCCCTTGGTGTCTTGACAGAAGAGCTGAGTGAGATACACGATGTTGTAAGGCAACGAGCAAAGATTATGAGTGACAAGATGAAAGCCAGATACGTTAAAGCAATTGAATTCGGAAGATTTTCAGGAAAGCGATTTGGTGCTGTTATACAACCCACAACGGTTTGTCCCCGAAATTGCAGTGTAATTGGGAAGGCCCAAACAAAGTTGTAAAACGGATCAACGATGTAGTGTACCGCATACAAACCATTGGCAAACCATGAACCAAAATGAAAGTGGTTAATTTGGAAAGGCTGACAGCGTTTAGATCGAGAGATTTGTCTGATCGGGATGATCAGACTTAGGTGGAGGGCAGTGTGACGAATATTACCAACACTAAGGGATACTATCATCTCTAAGCCGATACTATGCAGTGACTTGTAAGCACATCAACAAATCAATCATTATGTCTATACATATGTCATAGCGGGGAGAAACGCACACACACATGCATATATCTGCGATACTCCCAAAATTAGGCAATCATCGGTGGAAGTATCACTCACATATACACGCGCATATGGCTATGTGAGAAGCTAAAATAATACTGCATCTGCAGTTATAGCTGAGAAATTTATAGCTGGTAAACGAGTAGCTAATTCTAGAAACAGAAACGCATCACAGAGTATAAAAGGAGTTAAAGCTGAGTAATCAGGAATCAGTTTGATTTAAGCAGGCTATCTGTTGAGAAGTAGAAGTGTTATTGTGAAATTAGTCTAATAAAGACCATTTTGCATTATTGAATATTGGAGTTATTTATTCAATAGTTTAGTGATTCGAACGTTAGCAGAAGGTTGCAAATAAGCGGAATGGCACTAAATTCATTACCATATATATAACTAAGATTTGTAGTATGTAGCCCCAAAAATACAGTAAAATAATTAAAAAAATTCTTAAGTTAAACGGTTTTATTGACAACAATACTTACATGAAGTAATAATAATACTAAAAGCTAGAAAATAATTAGGTAGGTCCTAGGTACTAGTCATCACACTCCTCATCTAGGGTGTTGATCAGACAATTAAATAAACGCGTTGGGCGCGTAAAATTTCTAAAAATGTGAGGCGTATCATAACCTTGTTAAGGTTCGGTTGGTCTTACTTATGACTATCAATAGAAATTTTACGCGTCCAACGCTTTTATTTAATTGTCTGATCAATGGCCTAGATTGATGAGGAGTGTGATGACTAGTATCTAAGACATAACTAATTATTTTCTAAGGTTTCGTATTATTATTGCTTCATGTAAGTATTGTTTTCAATAAAACCGTTTAACTTAAAAATTTTTTTTTTTAATTATTTTATTTTCATGTTTTTAGTCTTTATTTAATTGCCTATTATTTCCCTTTCTATTTAGTTCATTTAGTCACTCATTATTACAAAGAATCTTTCCTGACAATTTTTTACAATCTGAGTCCTCCATACATAGTCCTTCGAAAGACTTTACTCGACTCTGCGCCACGTATGCTTGTCCCCCCTCCAACTCCAAAATATTTTGATATCACTTCTACCGGACTGTATGCAGGCCTGACGAGGGGGGAGGGGGAATGGGGGATTCCCCCGGGCCCGGGGTTTCTGAGGGGCCCGCGATTTAGATGTACTAAGAATATTTTTTTTTTAATTCAGGAGAGTTTTTAGGTTTTCCATGTGCAATTCTTAAGCCGAATTTCAAATGCAACGAATATCTGCATTTCGTTTTATTTCGCTCGAAAACTAAAGGTTATTTTTCAAGGGAAATAAAAAAAATCGAAAAACAACTGTTATTTTCTGAGCGGAAAATAGAAATTACCGTTATTTGTAATCAATGGATTAAAGTAAATTAAAGTGACTGTGTAAATGCACACTATTCTGATATCACGCACAATTGTGTTCACCATTCAGGTTCTGCATCCGATTCGACTATTGATATAAATTTTTTGCCTGGGCCTTCGGACAGTGAGGAGACAATGAAAACATCAAACAAAAATATATGTTTACATGAATCCGAAATCACAAAGCTTCGTGGTGACACAGGGAAGGTTCATCTTCAAAAAGTTTTCCCACAATACCACCAGCTCTGTATCAAAGTCCAGATTATTTAAACAACTTCGACATCGGTACCGTGAATGCTGAGTTTTTGCGATCTGAAGAAGTCAACGAAATAATTCGTCGAGGTCATCAAAAGTGTCCTGTTGTTTTTCCACGTGCTCGTCATGACGAAGAATTTCCTACCTCGTTGTTAGACAGAATCTTGCCGAATTAAGTGAAAGTGGAGTGTGTTTGGTTCGTGTGGAGTGCCAGTAGCAATGCTTTTTATTGCCTAATGTTTTACTATTTTCAGCAGCAGTCTACAACGATGGGACATCCTCTGACGAGCGAGATGGCCTAGAAGGTCGCATGTGGTCATTGCAGCTTACCTTGAGATTCACACATTTGTACTAACATATACTCTGACTAGTTTCAGTATGTCTTGAGATACATTGACTCTTACATACATATTCATTCATTTGTACACACATATATTCTGACGCGCCACGATAGTCTATGCCATGCGCCGTCTAGTAACTGAAGCTTAATATGTTTCAATTTAAAGCTGACCAAATGCTCGCCACAAGCCTTTACCTGCATACAAGTTATTCGCACGATTTATTTATGCTCACGTTGCATTTCCCACAGCTAACTTTATTTATGCTTAGATTGATTTGAGCTATTTCTAACTTGCACATTATTATACTAGAATTTATTGGGCTACAAAACTGCATACTCAAAAATTTTCTAGATTTTCTGAAAAAAAATTTGAAAGTTTTAATGGTAATTTTTGAAATTTTGATTAATTTTTCTTACCTTTGAATAATCTTTCACATTTTTTTGAATGTGGTTTCTATTAGGTAATTTGCGATATTTTAGATGAAAATTATCAATTAAGCTGTGAGCCACTGCATTTGAGTTTTTCTCAGCATAAACCAAGTGTGTACTTTGTTTTGTGAGTAGCCGTACGTATGTAGTACACTTAGCCCGTAAGTATTAGTGTAAGTAGGTATTTTAGCATTTAGAAATTTTGTATAAAAGAGGTAACTTTTCAATAAAGAAATTAATTCTGTTTTCACCACACAACAGTTTTTATACTACATCATAACAAATCATTCCCGAGATGGTCGGGCTTAGTACCGGAACGTACCGGATCTACATCCGGCAAAGGACCATCTACACGATAACACTCCCCAAGGCCTTCGCTAAATTTGACTGCACAAGCATACGAAGATGTTGCATCAACATGTTCGAATGTATCTTGCTGTCCTCAATTTGGTCCAATATACTGGCTACCATTAATGAAAGAAACGCCGTACTCCAAGCTAAAGACGCCACCATAGATGTTGAGGTCCGACACCTAGATGCCTTATTAGCTGATTTGAAGTTGATCAGGAACCAATGGGAAATAATTTTAAACGAATGCATAACAGTGGTCAGTGGCGGTGCAAGACAAAAAATGTATGTGGGCGAGGTACATTTTGCGAGGCCCTTTCATGGTGCAACAAAAAGGGAATTCAAAATAAAAAATGACTTGAAATGAGACGGTTTTTATTCGTTCAGAAACAAACATACATTTTTACATACATATAACTTTTTGAAACAATAAAAAAATTTTAAAAAAATTTAAAAAAATTAGTATGATGAAAAAATTTAAGAAACAAAAATTTTCTACTTTTGGTCTTACTGAACTCCTCAATGATAGGTTTGTAACTTATCTTAGATGCTATATCTGCTTCAATAGATAAAACTGCCAAAGCCGAGAGTCTTTCTTGACCCATAGTATTTCTTAAATAATTTTTAATTAGTTTCAATTTTGAAAAGCTCCTTTCAGCGGAAGCAGTACTTACAGGTATTGTTAACAATATCCTAATGACAATGTAAACATTTGGGTAAATTTCTTTCAAATTGTTCTCTATAATATATTGTAGCAGATGTTTCACGTCTTTAATAGAGTTGGGTAAATTTGGAATCATATTTTGTAACTCCTCATACAACTCATAAGGCTGGAAGTCACTGCTCTCACCTACTTGCAGAACAATGTATAAATCCTGACAGTTTTTCAGTAGTTGCTCCTTTGGAATTCGTTTTAACTGGTTTAAGTCATATAGAAAACCAAAACCTTCAAAATGTTGACTTAAAGACATAAATCTCGATTCCATGCTACTGATCACAGAATCAACCATGGTATTAAAAAAATGGGTTTCATACCGGCTTTCTGCAGACTTTATAGGTTGGTCGCTGCCTTCATAATCAAACATCCTTTTCTTTTTGGCTACTCTTTTATTTTTAAAATCTTTGGGCAAATCGTAACTGCTTTTCTCAATAAAATGACGAGCGTCAGACAAGCATTTTTCGAATCCAGTTTGTCGATATTCTTTTATCCAGTCACAAAATGTACGCAAATGTTCAAGAGTAATGCTTAAATGGACTTGTACAGATTGCCATAATTTGCTAATGGTATTGACACGAGTTAATAACTCATACCAGATATGTAATGATACGATAAATTCCAAACTGAACATTTCGTTCAAAATGGAATCGCAATCACTGAGTGTGTCCGATTGTTCCTTTTGGCATTTTAAGTATTCTATACATTCAACAACATCATCAAATTGCAATAATACAGCCTTCACCGCCTGGATTCTGCTTTCCCACCTTGTGTCTGATAAAGGCTTCATCGTAAGCTTTAATTTATCTTTGATTATTTTCCAGCGTTTGCTGGAACTTGAAAAAAGCAAAAAAATCTTCTGAAGAAAACCAAAAAATGTTTTTGCTGCCAACGAAGAATTGGCTGCGTCTACCAACAACAGATTCCAGCTATGACAACCGCAAGGTGTGAAAAATGCCCTGGGATTTATATTTAGAATTCGAGTTTTAACTCCACTATTTATGCCTACCATATTAGCAGCATTGTCGTATCCTTGGCCACGACAGTTTTGAATATCTAAGCCATTTTTTTCTAGCTCTCCCAGTATTGCATTAGCCAAATATTCTCCAGTCGTTTCGGTGACAGCAAGAAATCCGATAAAGTTTTCTTCTATGGTTCCAGTTAATGTATTACAATATCTTAAAATAACCGACATCTGTTCAACTCTACTAGAATCTCTAGTGCAGTCGAGTAAAATAGAATAATATTTTGCCTCTTTTATCCTACCAATCACTTCACAGGTAACTGTGTTTGACATTAATGTAATCAATCATGGCTTAGATAGTGGTGTGTAAGTTGTTTATTATTAATGCGGTTTAAGTGTTCTTGTAACGTAGGATCATATTTAGCTATCAATTTAAATAAGTCTATAAAGTTACTAGAATTCTTAGTGTTTTCGTCAGTTTTGAGAGATTCTATGGGACCTCTAAATGCCAAATTATGAGAGGCTAAGAAGTTTATGATATCAATTAATCTCTCAAACAAGTTGTACCAATGTTTTTGAGATTCAAGAATTCGTCTTTCGTTTTCTTGGTCTAATGTTTTTTCGTGCTTTATTCCCTTCTCTAATGTTATCCATTGGAACATATATAACATATGTTCTTTAGTATTTTCATGCCTGCGCAAAACATCACCCAAGTGTTTCCAATCACAACACCCTTCCTGTACCATTTGAGTTTGTGAATTGCTAAAAAGTCTGCATGGAAAACAGAAAACTTTATTTTTAGAGCTTGAATATACCAACCACCGCCGATGCTGAGTTTCACCATTATTTTGTTTTCTTGAGAAATGAAAATTGGAAAAGTGTCTATGATCATCATCTTGATGATAATGTTCATCAGGATGATTTAACTGCTGTGTGGGACCGCTTTGAACTATATCATGACGCTTAGCATCCGTCATGGGAAACATCCACAATCCCGCATCAAAACTGGCAAATGATTGCTCCACTACATCACTGGCTCTACTAGCAGATGGCGAACTTATTTCAATCGTGCTCTTTTGATTGGTACTTGCACTACTTAAGGGCAACATAGAAATTTCAGCATAAGATTTTGATTGGCAATCTATTTCTTTTTCCGATTCCCGTCGTTCGGTATCAATATTCGGTGCATCTGGAGTAATTTCCGAATTGTCAGATACAGACACATGTTGTTGAGAAGTGGAAGCAAGCGATTCAATTGACTCAGTACTACTAGATTCAGCTCGACTGAGAAACTTCATCATACCTGAACTTAAAACATGGTTTGATACAGCTCTTTCCGCTCTTCTTTTTCTTTTTGCTGAACCAGACTCCCATTTTCTCCCTTTATCTCTATCTCTCTTGGTAATTAAGCCTGACATGATTGATAAATTATGAAGAAAGTGCCAATATTGTACCCGTAAAATTAGGCGGATTCTAGCACAACAAATAAAAGATATAAAAAAATAATAACCTCAATTTTCAATCACACAACAGTTTCTTACCTATCTCAACTTTTTAAACACTTGTTATAGTTTTAGAAATATGTGACGCTATTATTTATTTAAAGAAACGAGCAAGACTCCGTCTAAACGCGATTTGTACTTTCATTGGAAATGGCTATGCGTCAAATTTGAGAGGTAACATATCATATGCACTTGTTTTGATACACAATGCTTTTTTAATAAGGGGAAGTCCCGAGCAATACTCTTTCTCCTAAAGGGGACTCCCCGCTACAGCAGCTTAACGCCAACTAATGTTGCCGGACTAAATATAAACGAATTGTCAGAAACGTAAGGGATGAGATTTCGAAATAATTGATTTTAACAGAAATATTGATTATTTCATAAACATAAATTTGTGGCGCCGAAGATTGGAATATCTTTAAGTTAAAAATTTATTTTAAGTGAGGCGTTAATGGCATTAATTTAAATTCTAAAGTTTTATACAAAGATGGTGGGAGATTTGACATTCTATAAAGCGAAAAGCAGAAAAAGTCCACACATCTCAAGTTTCTTTTCGATAATTTCCATAAAATCATCTTCTTCGGACTAAGCAAAATTAAGATCGGTTTCTTTAAAAAATTACCAGAGGTCCTTTTTTTAGTTAAAAGTTTTAAAGGTACAATTACGCAGAAAAACGCCTAAGGAGTCAGCTAGCTTATTATAAGAACAGCCTTGTGTCGTGTTCTTAGGTATTTTTCATACTTTTTCAATTATAAGTTCGTTGTGGGCCGCGAGGCCCTTATCACCGCGAGGCCGTGGGCGGTGGCCCACACCGCCCACGCCTTACGCCGCCTCTGACAGTGGTTATTCAATTGAACATCTCGCCAAAGTTTCCGGACATTCGAAAGAGAAAACCCAAAAAAAGTTTTGAAGATAATGGAAATGAGATGATTACGGATGATCCAGAGTCTGATTTTAAAAACAATACATTCTTGGTGATCGTTGATTCGGTAATCAATGGTATTACCGAACGATTTGCAGCTATGCGAAATTTTAACGAGACTTTTTCCTTTTTGTGGTAATTTGAATACAGAGATGAATCTACGGTTCGGGCGAGCGCTGCAAAATTTGTCGACAAATACAAGTCGGACGTTTCTCAGAGTTTAGAATGAGAAGTAATTCACTTGAAACGCATTTACGAAGCAAATTTTGATAAAGGTCGGTCACCATTGGAATTGCTAAATGCCATCTATGTTCAAAATCTGTATAGAATTTTCCCCAAAATATTGGTGTTGCTTTACGTATCTTTTGCTCTATACCTGTTACTGTAGCTAGTGCAGAAGGTTCTTTCAGCGTCCATTTAATAAATCGTGTTCATCTCAAGAGTGAGTTTATTATAAAAAACTTTGTAGGGAAAAAAGCAAGAAAAGCCACTCTTTGATATCCGAACTTTCTATATTGAATAAGTAAAATTTATAATCATCACTATATTTATCAGAAATGTACTAAAATGTTACCACATAACTAGAAAAGATTATTTGAAATAATATGTGGCTGTTAAAAGAGAATTTTATTTCTACGTTACAATAAAATAGTATAAATAGTAAATATTGTGATGTAATCCATGAACAATTCATATTAATCAAATGTTTTAGTGGATTTTTATAGGGGCCCGTAAATTGTTTAGTACCAGGCCCGGATTTTCTCTCTACGGCCCTGACTGTATGTAATATTTGTTCCAAATATGAGCCAAATCGGACATCATAGGTCGCTTTCTATTCATGTATGTATTATGTGTTCCAAATATGAGCCAAATCGGAACAAAAATACGATTTTTGCGAATATCTCGATCCTTGCGCCACCTAGCGGCGACTCACTTTCATGGGTCGCTTTATATTCTTGTATGTATTATGTGTTTCAAATATGAGCCAAATCGGACCACAAATACGATTTTTGTGAATATCTCGATCCTTGCGCCACCTATAGGCGATTTTTTTCATAGGTCGCTTTCTATTCTTGTATGTATTATGTGTTCCAATATGAGCCAAATCGGACCACAAATACGATTTTTCATATAGAGGCGATATTTTTTTATTAGGTCGCTTTCTATTCTTGTATGTATTATGTATTCCAAATATGAGCCAAATCGGAACAAAAATACGATTTTTGGGAATATCTCGATCCTTGCGCCACCTAGCGGCGACTCACTTTCATGGGTCGCTTTCTATTCTTGTATGTATTATGTGTTTCTAATATGAGCCAAATCGGACCACAAATACGATTTTTGTGAATATCTCGATCCTTGAGCCACCTATAGGCGATTTTTTCATAGGTCGCTTTCTATTCTTGTATGTATTATGTGTTCCAAATATGAGCCAAATCGGATCACAAAAACGATTTTTTTCAATATATCGATCCTTGCACCACCTAGCGGCGATTTTTTTCATAGGTCTCTCTCTACTCTTGTATGTATTATGTGTTCCAAATATGAGCCAAATCGGTCCACCAATAAGATTTTTGTGAATATTTCGATCCTTGCGCCACCTAGCGGGGATTTTTTCATAGGTCGCTTTCTATTCTTGTATGTATTATGTGTTACAAATATGAGCCAAATCGGACAACAAATACGATTTTTTTGAATATCTCGATCCTTGCGCCACCTAGCGGCGATATTTTTGTTTTTATTATTGCATTGTCATCGGGTTCTGAACTATATTCCAAGTTTCAAGCTTGTAGCTTATCGGGAAGTTACTTAAATTTTAATTACAAAATTCGTTCACAACGGCCGGCAGTGCAGCCGTGCAGTCAAGTCAACCTAAATAAAACCGTTTAAAAAAAATACTCTCCATTAACAAAATCTAAGCAACTTCCACGGTTGCTATTGCGTACCACATCATTATATACGGAGAATCCTTCACAATTACCTTAAAGTAGTTGTGACTCAATCTTCCTGTATATTTGGGACTTACTACGATCGCGAACCTTACCTGAATAAAATTTATTTTGCACTCATAAGAAAATATTAATCGTAGTCAGTCGTCCCCTGTCCAATTTATGTTTTCGTAACACCAGCTTAGCGTGCGGGATGGCTTTTTTGTGGTGAGAATCGGGTTTTTTCTAACCATGGGTCATTAAATTATTTTTTCTCAAGAGACACTGTACCGTTGCGATTGTAGTTTTCATGTTTATATTATCCTTCAATTCCGCGGAAGTTTCTGGAGCATTTTTAAATGTATTCAGAAGATCCATGATGACGATGTTCCTATCAACGCGTCCAGTGGCCTTTCGTGGTCCTCCACTTTGAAAATGAGACGATAAAGTCACCTATTTAATATATTTCGCCATAATTTTTTTAAGGATAATTCATTGTAATGTACTCCACCTACTATTTCGATATTTTGCGTGATTTGTCCTTCGTAAACAATTATATAAATTTTTTCGTCTAAGACAAAACTAATACTTTTATGAAATATTGTTGCTTTTACGAAAACTGCTAGGGACTTTCTAGGTTTCTCGCCTTAAGATTCCACCTAATGAGTTAACCACAATAACTAAAAAGTTACGTTATGTAGCTCTAATGACCGTAGAAACGATGTAACACAGAATAAATTTTCGTCGGCTTTTTTTTGACCGTAAGTGTAGAATGAATAAAAGTGAAAGTGAGGGCAAAGAACATATATTTGTTAAGAGGCGTCACTCGATACTTTGTTGTTGCCAAAGCAACCCTGTCATGTCGAATGTGATTCTCAAGGAAGTTTTGTTTAGTTTTTTTTTAACTGAATCCAATATATTTATGCGGTAAAGTGACTTTGCATAATTACGATTTTTGGAAAGAGAATTAATTAATTAATTTAATACAATCAATAAAATAAACACAAATACCCTACGAAAATGTATAGAAGGCGTTTTTATAAATATATCTGACAAAAAAAACCAACGACTACTTGAGAAAACATCGAGTAATTTGCTTTGGCAACAACAAAAGTATCGAGTGACGCCTCTTAACAAATATATACTCTTTGGTGAGAGTGGAAGTGAAAATGGGAATGAAAGTCGGAGTATAAGTAAAACAACAATTTAAATTCGCTTTATCTTTGTAATTATTTTAAGGGCGAATATAATACTTAATATATAAATTCTATTATTCTATAAGTTCTAAATACCTCATGTATTCAGGTGGAAGAGGTAGAAGGCTTGGGAGTGGAATCGCGAATGGCAGGGGGAATGCGAGTGCGAGTAAAACAAATAATTTAATTCCGTAAGTATTTCAAGAGGGTATGCAATATTTTGTATATATGTAGATTCTATGTACGGAGTAATTTATGAGGGAGAAGTAGAGGTCGTGGAAGTAGTAGTAGGAGTGAGAGTGAAAGTGGAAAAAAATTCTTAATTCACAATGCCTACGTAATTACAAGATTTGATATAGAGGTGTGTTCACAAAGTATCGCGAATTTTGAAGTTTCGCGTGTTACGTATATTCGAATTTGTTTTTTTTTTTTGTGACGTTATGTTGGTACTCCTGTCTCTCACTTATGCCGGCTATTTTGAATGTTCACTTAATTGTCGACAGCTGCTTTGCTTGCACGTCTTTTGGCTCGTCTTCGATGTTTACCTATTAAAAACAAAAAATGGATCAAAGAACCTCTATCAAAGTTTATGTGAAAAACGAAATTGAGTGCGTGGATGCATTCCGAATGTTGACTGTGTCATACGTAGAAGCTACCTTGGACCGAAGCAACGTTTATCGGTGGTATAAAATGTACTTAGAAGGCCGAGAAAATGTGAACGACGAAGAGCGTGCCGGACGCCCGAGCACTACAACAACAGACGAAAGAAATTGGTGAAGTGAAGAAAATGGTATTAGCCAATCGTCGAATCGCCGTTCGGGAAGTTGCGGAGGACCTAGACATATCGATTGGCTCGTGCCATTCGATTTTTATCAATGATTTGGGCTTGAGATGGGCCGCCGCGAAATTTGTACCAAAATTGCTCAATTTCGACGCCACTTTTTGGCCAAAAACAACACACTAATTATGCCGCAGCCACCGTGTTCCCCAGATATGGTCCCGTGTGACTTTTTCTTGTTACCTAACCTGAAGAGGCCCATGAAAGGACGACGCTACGCTATGACCGACAAGATAAAGACGCCATCGAAGGAGGAACTGAACAAGATAAAAAAATGATTTTTTGAAGTGCTTCGAAGATTGGGAAAACCGTTGGCACAAGTGTATAATATCTCATGGGGATTACTTTGAAGGGGACAAAATAGATATTCATGAATAAATAATTTTTGAAAAAACACAGAATTCGCCATACTTTTTGAACACATCTCATACATACATATTCTATATATGAGGTAAGTTAGGTAGAATAGGTAGAAGCAGTGGAAGTGGGGAAGTGATTGAAAGTGGAGTGTGAATAATGTGAATTTAATTTTTTGAAGGTTTATCCAATATTTTGTTTATATATTCCATATTTAAAGTAATTTAGATGGAAGCGAGAGAGCGTGGAAGAGGGAGTAAGAGTGGGAATGGGAATGAGAGTAGGAGTGGAAACGGGAATGTGCTTGGGGTGAGAGGGAGAATTAGAATGAAAAGGGACTGGAGATAAAGGCGGAGTCTATTCAATGATTTATAGAGTAATAGAGAGAAGGGAAGTCCACTTTTCAAATACATGGCAGGTGAACGTCTGCCAGGTACGCTAATTAATTATATTGGAACATCATTATACGTACACACCCTTACGATAAAAAAAACCACAAAAATGTTTTCCTTTTAACGGCGTTTCTGCAATCACTACAGCTATCTAACGATTCTTTTAATTCTTGCTGTGAACAATGATGATTCCTTAGCTCATTGGGTGAAATTTTAAGACGAGAAAGAGCAATTCCATGTCATATTTCGTAAAAGCAACGAATTTGAATAAAAGTAATAGTAATGAATTATCCTTAAATAAATTCTAGATAAAACAGATATATGAAAATAGTGACTTTATTCCCTCGTTCTGGAAGAGGACGGCCGCTAAAGGCCACTGATAGCGATATCAAGATAGCTCATCTGAAAAGATTAATGCCCGGTTTTTCAGTGCCAGTTTTAACAACAGTTGGCTAGAGTTTAACCCTGCCACTTCGGCCGCTTAAGTTCAGATGAGCAGCAAAAATGTATGTTATCGAACAAACAGCTTCTTATGGTAAGTGTATAGTGCATACAGGAGCATGTACAATTGTGAAAGTTATTTCATATATTTATATCCTTTTTTGGGTTATCTTTATCTGGATTTATATGTTATGGTTAGTATCAGCCATTTATAACTTTGCTATGGCAATGTTACTACTACTACTAACAGTTTCAGGGTTGGTACGAGACAAATCGTACGTATTTTTTAAACGGTTTTATTTAGCTTGACTTGACATACTGGTTGGCACGAATTTTGTAATTGAAATTTACATAAGTAATTTCCCGATAAGCTACAAGCTTGAAACTTGGAATATAGTTTAGAACCCGATGACAATGCAGTTATCCGATAGGTGGCGCATGGATCGAAATATTTCAAAAAATCGTATTTGTCGTCCGATTTGGTTCATATTTGGAACATATAATACATACATGAATAGAAAGCGACCTATGGTGGATCGATATATTCAAAAAAATCGTATTTGTGTATTTGTAACACATAATACATACAAGAATAGAAAGAGACCTATGAAAAAAATTGCCGCTAGGTGGCGCAAGGATCGAGATATTCAAAAAATCTTTGTGCTACGATTTGGTTCATATTTGGAACACATAATGTATACATTAGGGCGGGTCGATTTAAAAATCGCTCATTGCTCTGTGTAAATCGTATTCTAGGGATCAAAATAAGAAACTTTGCCGAAGGAACCATACCTCTAAAACGAATTTTGATGTCCCCCCCTTTGGGTCGAACTTTTGGGTAGGGGCAATTTTAATTCTACCTGCTGTGTCTTGTGGTGACTTAAAAAAAACAACACAAGCAATTTTACGATCTGCAATTGTGTCACAGGGATACCTTCATTTTTTAAAACGGTTGAATAAAAAACCCACACAACTATGTTTACGACATGCAAATGCATCACAGTGATGCCTTGGTTTCAAAAGGGGGTTGTAAACACGCTAATTTCTAATAATTTTTTTTAATTTCTTTTCTATTACTAAGTTAAATTCATTTTTTCATTTACATATGTTCTGACTAAATAAATTTCTAATGAGAAAAATAAACTCTAAAAAGAAAAAACATAGGCATTTCAAAGTGGGATTTTTCAAAATTTGCCCCTACGACCCAAATGGGGGGGGGGGGGGCATCAGAATTCGTTTTAGAGGTATGGTTCCTTCGGCAAAGTTTCTTATTTTGATCCCTAGAATATGATTTTCCCAGAGCAATGGGCGATTTTTTTGCCTCCCCACAAATCGAATCGGCCTAATATACATGCATAGAAAGCGACCTATGAAAAAAATCGCCTCTAGGTGGCGCAAGGATCGAGATATTCAAAAAATGGTGTTTGTGGTCCGATTTGGATCATATTTGGAACACATAATACATACAAGAATAGACGGAGACCTATGAAAAAATTGCCGCTATGTGGCGCGAGGATCGAGATAATCAAAAAATCGTATTTGTTATCCGATTTGGTTCATATTTGGAACACATAATACATACATGAATAGAAAGCGGCCTATGAAAAAAATCGCCTCTAGGTGGCACAATCGAGATATTCAAAAAAACCGTATTTTTAGTTCGATTTGGCACATATTTGGAACACTTAATACATAAGAGAAAAGAAGACCTATTAAAAAAATCGCCGCTAGGTGGCGCGAGCATCGAGATATTCAAAAAATCATATTTGTGGTCCTATTTGGCTCTTATTTGGAACACATAATACATACATGAATAGAAAGCGACCTATGAAAAAAAATCGCCTATATGTGGCCCAGGTATCAAGATATTTAAAAAAATGTATTTGTGCTCCGATTAGGCTCATATTTGGAACAAATATTACATACAGTCCTGTAGAAGTGACATCAAAATACTTTGGAGTTCGAGAAGGGACAAGCGTTCGTGGCGCAGAGTCGAGTAAAGTCTTTGGAAGGATTATGTATTGAGGACTTAGATTGTAACAAATTGTCAGGAAAGAGTCCTTGTAATAATGAGTTACTAAATGAACTAAATAGAATGAGAAATAATAGGCAATTAAATAAAGACTAAAAACTTGAAACTAAAATAATTAAAAAAAAAAAAATTTTAATATGAAGTAATAATAATAATAAAAGCTAGAAAATAATTAGGTAGGTCCTAAGTACTAGTCATCACACTCCTCATCAATCTAGGGCGTTGATCAGACAATTAAATAAAAGCGTTGGACGCATCAAATTTCTATTGATAGTCATATATAAGACCAACTGAACCTTAATCCGGTTATGATACTCCTCCCATTTTTAGAAATTTCACGCGCCCAATGCTTTTATTTAATTGTCTGATCAACGCCCTAGACTGATGAGGAGTGTCATGACTAGTACTAGTACCTAGGACATACCTAATTATTTTCTAGCTTTTAGTATCATTAATACTTCATGTAAGTATTGTTTTCAATAAAACCGTTTAACTTAATCATTTTTTTAAATTATTTTATTAGTTTCGTTCTTAAATGAGGAATTGAATTTGTTTTTGCTATTTAATATTCAGGAATACAAGGAATGGTTATTAAAGAAACTAAGGCTTGTGCGGAAGTGGATGTTTAGTTTTTCATCTCTTTTTTTAATTAACATTAGTTTTTAGTTCTCGTTCCTCTGTAAAAAAAATATTGGCGTTGAAAATTAATAAAGAGAGCAATTCAAAGCCCAACTAAACGATTTTCCATTGAGTGCTCGTAGAAAACAAATAAAAACAGGTTTACCTTATAGACCTGACTTCTCAAAGTCCCCACTCAATGGATATTGCTTGTAGTACCTATATCCACGGACTTTGAATGAGACTTTTCAGTTTCTCTACTCCAGTTTATTATGAACTCGCAAAACTTCACAACACGTTCACTTTCTTCTTATATTATTTATGTCAAAGAATCAAAATTTCACCAATGAGGACGTTTTTTGAATTTATAAGCTCTTTTGATTAGTAGATATTTGATTTTCTGTTTTATGATAAAACGTGTTAATCAATATGATTAAGTATATGCCATTTACAACATAAAATAGCCGAGCATCTTTATAACGGTACAGACAGTTTTCGTGTAAAATAATTGTTGTATTAGGCACATAGAAGAAGAAGAATTATTATGAATATCCACTCGACACGAATCCGTCAAATGAAACAAGAGGTCTGAACAGCACTGACGAGTGCTTCTCAAATTGCTTCTGGATAGCCCTCGAATAAGTTTGTCTATTAAGGACACTATGTTTGTTGGTTGGTCTGCGAACTTGTATAATAATTTATTGTTTTTCTTTCATTCTATAAGTATTTTAAAGCTTCTTTATTCAAGCATTTACAAAAAAACATATCAACGTCTTCTCACATCGCACGGTTTTATTTGTCCTGCCTCTGTAATGCATTTGCAGGAGTTAAAAACAAATGATTGGCTGATCAACATCCAATCCAATCACAACACAAAAACCACCCCAAATACACTCAGATTATACGCCTATCACAGCAATAATCATCCATATGTATGTATATAAATGTTAACAGGACAGATAAGAGTTGTACAATTCGAGGTTTATATGTATATTTCTGCCTCTATCACACATTCGTTGGCCCATGGCTGCGTAAATATTTCCCAGCTATAGCCAACACATTTTATTTGGCCGAAGTAACTAGGGCTCATTTAGGTACGTATCAGTTAAGTGCATCAAAGCTTTGCCCCTTTGCACACATACATGAGCATGTTATTATGTTATTAATTCTTTACTTACATATTTTTTTGATAAGTGGTGGTAATTCCATGCAAATAGGAGTAATATGCTAAATATTTCGATAGAGGAAATACGCAAAACATTACGAACATCTTCACAAAATACACTACTGGTATTAATACTTTGGAAAAATAAATTTTGATAAATGTATGTCTTGTATTAACTCAATTTTTGTATATCGAAGCAGTTTTCCGAATTAATCGTGAGCCCTAAAGACACATTTTACAGTAGAGGGTCTTTTCTGTATCTCTTCTAAAAATTTTAATACTATAACTAAATTTTAATTTGGAACCCGTTTTTATAATACTAAACATTTTCATATATTGTAGGCAAACAGAATAAAATAAATATGAATGCTCTGTTTTGTATAAAAACACTCAGCAATTAAAATAAGGGAGTTCAGGATTTTGTGCAAATGCATTTGCAAACAAGTATATTAAATTTTAAACTCCACAAACAAAACATAAGGTCATGCATTGGATATATCATTGTAAATACGCTACTCAAAGCTTCGTATTTTATATTTAATAAATTGGAAAGCAATGACAGCATTTCAATATAGCAGAGACATTCTAGACAGAGCCGTCAATACTTGACTTAAAAATAAAAACATTTTAAACCTCTAAAAAACCATAATGAAATGAATATTCAGGTGTTCTCATCCCGTTGACGTTTTCCCTTATTCTGAGAAGTTCGGCATGCATAATTTAAAGGGTTGTCTATCATACATAACTGCCTTTGAATTTTACTACGATCGGAGTAGATTTTAGTATACGTTTAGAAATATAATAACTATAAGCCGTTACCAGAATTTTTTAGGCATAAAGATTAACGAAAAAATATATGATATAATAGTAGTAGTGGATGTATTAAAAACAAATACTGTAAAAATCCAAACAAATGTTACTAAGCTTTCAAAGTGCGCCTAAAACCTTCCACACAATTCGGATTAAAAAACATACAGAGTGCATGTGCCTAAATAGTGAATAAAAAGGAATAGCAGCAAAAAGGCAATCCTTATATACCAATTGCAAAGCGAGCAGCGGGGCATTCATATGGCTGAGTGGTTAAAGGCATTTGCCTTTACACTAGATTGAAGCATGAATGTTGGAGATTCGAGTTCAATACTCAGCTTCCGAGCAGCTAGCTGATGAAGGAGTGAAATTCAGAAATATGTCCTAGTAACCATAGGCCGTTTGTAAACTTTGCAATTTTCCTCTAATATCAATAATAAAAACCATTGCATAAAGCAATATCAGCAAGTCTCGCTAATTAAATACATATGATAACATTGATATAATAGTAACAGTGGAAGTATTAAAAACAAATACTGTCAAAATCTAAACAAATGTTCCTAAGCTTTCAAAGTGCGCCTAAAACCTTCCACACAATTAGGATTTAACAACATACAGTGTGAATGTGCCTAAACAGTGAATAAAAAGGAATAGCAACAAAAAGGCAATTATTATATACCAATTGCAAAGCGAGCAGCGGGGCATTCATATGGCTGAGTGGTTAAAGGCATTTGCCTTTACACTAGCATGAAGCATGAATGTTGGAGATTCGAGTTCAATACTCAGCTTCCGAGAAGCTAGCTGACAGGCCTGCAGCCTTTTCCAGTAGGTGTTTAGTGACCAGGCGACCAAAGTTGTTGTTTTGTACGTGGTTAGCAGCGTTTCTTTATCTTTTCCAAAGCGTATCTCTTCTTCCATATATTCTCTATATTCATAACCACCCTATGCAATGCAATATCGACTGACTTGCCTTTGGTGTAAGCATGTTGTGCTGAACAGAATAATTCCTCGTTCATTTTTGATTTTAAATACACATCTATTTTCCTCTAATATCAATAATAAAAACCATTGCATAAAGCAATATGAGCAAGTCTGGCTAATTAAATATATATGATAACATTGATATAATAGTAACAGTGGAAGTATTGAAAACAAATACTGTAAAAATCTAAACAAATGTTCCCAAGCTTTCAAAGTGCGCCTAAAACCTTCCACACAATTAGGATTTAACAACATACAGAGTGTATGTGCCTAAATAGTGAATCAAAAGGAATAGCAACAAAAAGGCAATTCTTAGAGACCAATTGCAAAGCGAGCAGCGGGGCATTCATATGGCCATACACCAGTGTGAAGTATGAATGTTGGAGATTCGAGTTCAATACTCAGCTCCCGAGAAGCTAGCTGACAGGCCTGCAGCCTTTTCCAGTAGGTGTTTAGTGACCAGGCGACCAAAGTTGTTGTTTTGTACGTGGTTAGCAGCGTTTCTTTATCTTTTCCAAAGCGTATCTCTTCTTCCATATATTCTCTATATTCATAACCACCCTATGCAATGCAATATCGACTGACTTGCCTTTGGTGTAAGCATGTTGTGCTGAACAGAATAATTCCTCGTTCATTTTTGATTTTAAATACACATCTATTAATCTCTCTAGGGTTTTGAGTAGATAATATGTCAAACTAATAGGCCTGTAGTCTTTCGGGTGCACATGACTGGCTTTTCCCGCTTTCGGTATGAAGACTACTCGAGCCGTTCTCCAAGATTGCGGCACGTGGTTCAGTTTTATGCAACCCTTAAAGATTATACTTAGCCATTCTATAATCGTTCAATTTTGGTACTTGTTTTTGTTAGACTCGCAGCATCATTGAGCTGTTTGTCCACTTCCAATACCTCCGCCTCTACGCTTATAAAAAAAAATAAATGTAAGGCGCGATAACCTCCGAAGAGATTTAAGGCCGAGCTTCTCTTCCAATTTGCGTCGTGCTCCTTTTTAATTTTTCCTACAAATTGGCGGGACGGGACCTACTTCTTTTATGCCGACACCGAACGGCATCTGCGAGGCAGATGAGTTTTCACTGAGAGCTTTTCATGGCAGAAATACACTCGGAGTGCTTGCCAAACACTGCCGAGAGGCCACCCCGTTTAGAAAAATTTTCTTCTAATTGAAAAACCTTATTTCTAAAATTTTGATGTTGCTTTGTGTGAACCCAGGGCATTCCGTGTGGTAGGCGGAGCACGCTACCATCACACCACGGTGGCCGCCAATACTTGTATCCTTGTCTTTTTCTGCTACTTCCAGGTCCTCGTGGTCCTTTTCCACCTTTTCTGCTTTTAGCATGTTTTGGGTTTTGTTAAGGTTCTCAGCACCATTGGTTTGCTCGTGCACGTCTGCCACTGCGCCCTTGCCCCGTCATTTGCCGCTACTTTCATGTTCTCGAGGTCCTTTTCCGCCTCCCTTGATTTTAGCGTATTGAGGTTATTGTCCTGAGTACTCCTCTTTTTAAGGCGCATAAATATACTATATGCGCCCCAGGACATTTTCCCAAACTGGAACCCCTCCACGAGTCGAGATACGATGAGTCCCTTCCAATCCCATGTTGGTATGTTCGGATTCTGCCGCTGCAGCATGCTAAGCGTGTCTTCCTCTAACACTCGGGGTATGCAAAGCTTGGCCTTTGGTATCGTGGGGATAAGTGCTCTATCCACCACCTTCAACCTTGTGTCTCCTTGTTTTTGAAGGTCTGGAACAACTCTCTGCAGCCATTCTAAAGTAGCGTTATTGGAGCAGGTCATCAGTTTAACCCCATTGTGCAATCCAGCTGTTTCGTAGGCTGGTAACGGTCTGTTCGGTTCATTATGCATTAATTTGCACATGATACTGATCAGCTTCCCTTCTACGTATCTCCACCTTTCGGATGACATATGCCCAATCGGGACGCTGCAATCTATTAGTGCCACAGTCAAGGACTGCTTCGCAAATTCGCTCATCTTCTTCTCGTAGAAAACCGGAGTCTCAGCGTTAACTCCGTTTAGTATCATCGAGTAAGCTGAGTCTGATTGTTATTTGCCTTTAGCTTATTAACACTTGTGTCTTTGTTTCTCAAGCCATTATTGCCTTCCTCTTCCTGTGTTACCACTTTTGAGGTACATGGCTTTCACGTATATATTTCCCTCTTCTATCCGCTTTGCAGACTTTGAGGTTTGGTTCCTCTCATTCCGGCTATTCGCCTCCTGGTTCTTGGACTGAGGCGTTTACCCTCCCCCTTCTGCCTCTTAAAGGCAGGCTTGTCAAGTTCAGCCGATCGCTGCCTCTTGCCTCTAGGAGCTTCTTCCTCTTGGATGCGGTTGGAAAATTGAGGGTTGTTCGCAGCAAAGCTTTCGTCTCTGAATTGTCTTCGACATTCTTCCACTGTTTCACAGGCCCATGCCAAGCGATCGCTCTCGTCGTTGGTTGGGTGAACCACTGGGCTCAAGTTCCTATGGCAGCCCGATATTTTGAGTGGCTTCCCTTAAGCTCCCTCTCACGTTGTTCCCGTTCTGACATTAATTCTTTGCCCGGGCTATTATGCCGCTCCTTTACCGAGCGCACTGACTGCACACTGTCATAGCTATCCGCGTCCAGTTCATCGCTATTAGCCATTTCCTCTTCCCCGGCTTGCGACGCCATCACCTTTTCCTTCGCATCCTTACTTTATCTTCAAGTCAACATACAGAGTGTATGTGCCTAAATAGTGAATAAAAAGGAATAGCAAAAAAAGGCAATTCTTAGAGACCAATTGCAAAGCGAGCAGCGGGGCATTCGTATGGCTGAGTGGGTTAAGGCTTCTGCCTTTACTCTAGTATGTAGTATGAATATTGGAGATTCGAGTTCATACTCAGCTCCCGAGAAGCTATCTGATGAAGAAGTGAAATTCAGAAACATGTCCTAGTAACCATCGCCGTTTGTAAACTTTGCAATTTTTCTCTAATATCAATAACAAAAACCATTATATAATGCAATCATAAACAGAAGTCATAAACAGAAGTCGTACGAAACTGACGTGTTATTCCCACCTCCGTGGTTGTGTGTCTTTTTCTTGCTATTCTTACAAGTTTGATGGTTTGTGACTGTTACTATATTAAAACAGTGACTTCTCTGGAAGTTTTTAAATGGTCAAATGAATATAGTATAATAAACTTTGCCACATTATTAATAAAATTTATTCGTAATGCCCTGTGAGTGTGGGCGTAGGGTTGAGAGAGGCCAACCGAATGTGCTGTGTGCTAAGAGCAATGACCTCTATCATCTGAAGTGTGTCAACTTGTCAGTGGACGATCTTGATTTTCTCACCGCATCAAATAAATCGTTTTTTTGTAAAGTATGTTCAGTTGTGCGTCGCCCGTCTATGCGAACTCCGCCACCAATGGCTCTCCCCGCTACCGTTGCCGATAATATGGAGTGCATTGATAATCTAAGCGACATCATTAAAGGCATTGCCGATCTACGCAGTGAAAACAGCCGTATACTCTCAGCAGTTGATGCTCTCAAATACGAGAACTCTCAAATTTCACAAAAGTGTGATTCTTTATAATCCGAAATTGATGGTAAGAATGATGCAATTTCTATGCTGAGTGCTGAACTGAAAGATCTGCACAGTGTTGTTGCTGCCTTTACTAATGAACTCAAATCAACTCTTGCAAATGCTGTGAACAGTAATAAACAAAAAAAAGTCTGCAAAAACAAAGCATCTAGTAACTAAAAACAATGACAATGTCAATGGCAAGTTTTTGGCTGCCAAATCAAATACTAAGCAATCTAGCGGAACTCTTAAAACTACTTCGCAATTTGATGCGGTTGCTAAAATAAAACAGGCAGCCCTCTTAATGAAGAAATGTCATCAAGCAAAGCTAGTTCCATAGTTGACACGGCTCCAATAACTATAACACCAACAAATGATATTGGGAATAAAAGCCCGACTGTATCATATATTCAGTGTGCTACTGTGGATTTGTCTACATTTAGTTCATGTAATGATGCATGGAAACCTTTTTTTTCTACAAAAACGAATTCCATTAACGTTCCGAACGCGGATCCGAGCCTGCTGCCGACGTCTGGGAATGCTGCTACTGAATCAACTAGTATAGCTAGCAAGAATTCTGCTACACCTGTTCCTAACATACCTATGTATTTCGATATCGCACATTCTGGTCATCAGGTATCAGTTGCTACAAAATCTAGTGACAATAATAAACATTTTCGTAGTAAATCGGCTACTATTATGGTAGGAAGTAACTCAAATGTGTCTGGCCATCAGATATCAGTCGATACAAAATCTAGTGATAATAATAAAAATATTCTTAGCAAATCGCCCACTATTGTGGTAGGTGGTAACTCTAATGCTAACCTTAATTTAGCTGTTCATCTGAAATGGTTGCATTTGTCGTCGTTTAAGCCTACCGTAAATGCAAGTGATATTGGTGACTACGTCTCGAAAAATGCAAAGCGTCACCCCAATCTTGAAGTCAGGCAATAAAAATGATGTAAGGAATTACAGGCCAATATCTAAATTGTCGACCTGTTCCCAACTTTTTGAAAATGTAGTTAAGGACAAGTTATCATTCGCTATCAATAAAATAATCGATCCATGTCAGCATGGTTTTATTGCAGGGCACTCGACTGTCACAAATCTAGCGGTTTTTTCCCAGTTTTGTGTCTCAGCGTTCAAGGATGGATGTCAAGTTGACACCATATATGTATATAGATTTTTCCAAGGCTTTTGACACAGTTTCGCATAAACTACTTTTGTCGAAACTTGAAAACATGGGCTTTCATTCAAGTTTTCTGTTGTGACTGAAGTCTTACCTAGAAAATAGGATATATTTTGTTGAAATCGAGAAAACTAAGTCCTACAAATTCTGAGCAACTTCCGGTGTACCACAAGGTAGCATCCTTGGTCCTATTTTATTCATAATTTTTATTAATGATGTTGGCTCTTGCCTAAAATATTCTAATTATTTACTTTATGCAGACGATTTAAAACTCTTCCGTAAGATCACCAGTATTTCTGATGCTTTGCGTCTGCAGGAAGATCTGAATGCTATCAACGATTGGGCTTCACAAAATAACCTGCGACTCAACATCAGTAAATGCTGCCACATAACGTTTACTAAGTCAATGGATATCCTTTCGACCGTGTATTCGATCTCAAACGTAACGCTTGCCTCAGTTGATGAGTTTCGTGATCTTGGCGTAATTTTTGATTCGTCTTTTACCTTTGCTAATCATGTTAACTTTCTTATACCAAAAGCTTATACCAACTTAGCTTTCTTACGACGATATGCGAAGGATTTTAAAGACCAGAAAAATTTTGTATAATTCCTTAGTACGTTCAAAGTTAGAATATGCCTCAGTCATTTGGAATCCAATATATCTTCACACTCTTTAAGAATTGAATGAGTTCAGCGGAAATTCATGCGGTTTGCTCTTCAACCTCTACACTTTGATAATCCCATGCCACCCTACAATGGGAGATGTATGCTTATCAATGTCTTGCCACTTGAAGTCAGGCGTTCTGTTCAAGGCTTAATGTTTATTTTTGATATAATATCTGGTGCTATTGATTGTTCTGAACTTCTGCGTCAGGAAACTTTCAATGTCCCTAACAGAGCCCCCCGCTTTCACAATACATTCCGTATTGAAGTGTTGCGTTCTAATTACTTCAGCTTTGCTCCTCTTCTAAGAGGACTTGTAGTATTCAATCACCTATTCTTGACTTTGCCATGTCTAGGTCTCTCTTCAAGGCATGCATTGAGTCTTACAATCTATCACATTAAGTCATACTTAAATTAATAATTTAGTTCTAAGTACACCTGTAATCTAGTCAGTAAGGTATGTTACCATTGACTCAATAAAGAAATGAAATGAAATATGAGCAAGTCTCGCTAATTAAATACATATGATAACATTAAGATTAACGTTACTTTGTATTCCCCAAAAGATTATAGATAAAATTTAGCAGAAAACTTATTTTTTTGAGGAAACTTGTACGAAGAAATCAAAATTTATTACTTTTGTACTACAAGTAAATACTGGCGAATAGAGCTGCCGAAAGAGTGAGCTTATGTTGCTGACAGTACCTTTATTATGAACAAAACTTAAAAACGTTTAAAAGGATAAAAGCGTAACAATAACTAAGAGGAGATCGTAAAATTCTAAATTTTTTGAAGGAAAATCTAAAAATCGAAGCAACCAAGAAGCTATTTCATCGGCAAACAAGCTTTATATTAACTAATATGCGCTCGCGAGAAATCTGGTCATTTATTTCGACCAACGGGTGTCATTTCAGAGATTTTCATTACTGGAGACCCATGTACATGCACCTAGGCTAGTTTTCACTATCCTCTTCCGAAGAAGGAGACAAATAGGCAACATGCGAAAGAGGATAGGAAAGTTAATGCTCGTGACTAGACCATATTATAAAATCTTTAAAGTTTTTTTCATACAATTCACGTCCGAGAGTTTTTTTTAGTCTCCGAGCGAGCGCACTGCCCATGTTACGACTGGAAGCAATTATGCACGGTTGATAGTTGTCACGTTGAGACGATTTTAAATTAATGACGCAATTTTTAAGCCGTGTAACAATTTATTCACGTATAGTTTTTAATTTACTTTTTTTAACTAATTACACGACGCGCTTTTAAAAATATTTGTGAACTTCTCGTCTCTTCGACTATTTCTGTACCAATTAAGAAAGAAATTAGTAAGGGCCGTTATGGTCTTATATACGGCTGAGCTAAAATTTGCATAATCGATCTGTAATAATATTACATACATACATGGAAACATATGCATACAAGCAACTGAATTGCTATATACAATATATATCAATGTTAACAATAAATTACAGGGAAGTAATAATGCGTACTAACTGAAAACATATTTGTATTTAGCGACAACATTCTCCCTCTAGCAAACGAATTGACCTTGATTAGTCTTGCTCACAGCGCTGACGTCTAATATGGCCACCTTAGTTATAAGCCACTGAAAGTAGTTCTTTGTGTTTTAATAACCACACGACGTACTTCACCATCCTTCGCTTTTATGACTTCGTTGATTGTATCTTTCGGCCAGGAGTTCCGGGCGGAGTTCCGGGGCAGAGTTTCATTTGCAAATACGACGACATCTCCGACTGCAGCTGGTGAACGCTTGTTGAACCATTTCGCTCTTCGCTGTAAGATCGGAACATATTCCTTCATCTACCGCTGCCACAACTTATTAGCGAACTCTTGAGTTGTATGCCAGCGCTGTCGTAAATCATGACTTTCTTCGAAAACGGGTTTATGACCATCTGTTGATCCCAATAGGAAGTGATTTGGGGTAAGTGCATCATGATCCGCACTATTAAATGACACAAACGTGAGTGGACGAGAATTTATAATAAGCTCGACTTCATATAATGCGCTCCTAAGCGTTTCATCGTTGAATTTGAAAGACGGGCAGATGGCATTAAGTAATACTTTTACTGAGTAACTAATCTCTCCCAAGTACCTCCCATATGTGGCGCTGCAGGTGGGTTGAATCGCCACTTTATGTCATCGTACCTCGCTTGCGCATTTTCAATTACTATTGTCTCTACCCTTTCTGCCGCCTTAAAATTAATACCATTATCTGAATAAATTTCGCGGGGCTTTCCTCGTCTGGCGATTAAATCTTGAATAGACAATATGCATGAGGCTACATCCAAACTGTGTGCTTAGAGGTCGCGTGGACAGCCAAACCGTCAAACAAGTAAATATGACACCCCATCTTTTTTCTCGATGCCTTCCAACTGATACGTACATTGGGCCGAAAATATTTACATATATCGACGAAAGTGAATGGGCGTTCGAAACCCGCCAAGCGTGCAGCTGGTAGCGGTGCTATTTGTTGAGGGTTTGGCTTAGCTCCATCGTTCTTACAGCGCTGACACGATTGTCTTACTTTTCGGTAGAGTACGCGAAGTCGAGGAATGTAGTATTTTTCGCGAATGGAGTTAATCGTGGTTTCGTGAAACAAGTGATGGGTTTTCTGATGATAGTGATTAACTATTAAGACGGTGACGTGGTGCTCAGTAGGTAGAATGATAACGTTACCGAACCCCAAACTTTCGGCTCTGCTTCGTATTCTGGGTATGTTGTCCTCGTCTATGTAAATATTTAAAGATATTAGTTTACCGTCTTTTTCGGTCATTTTACCAGACTTGAGTGTTTGTATTTCAGGGAAGTATTCACTCAGTTGCGCCTCGCTTATAAGCATCCTTTTGGCGTTCTGAATTGTCTCATAGTCAACGGAGGATACGACAACTTTATTGATATTCGCTTTCAGCTTCCTTACGAACGTGAGCACTGTCGCCATCACGCGATATAAACGTGGCCAACTTGAGAATTTTTCTGGTCGAGGACGGGACGAACTGGAGTATATTTGGTGGTATGTAAAACGCAATGACGCAACTCGGTGCTTTCAGCCGTACCCAGGTCTTTACATACAGGCCACTCTGAAAGATCAAGGGCTAGAAATTTTGGTTCATATAGCCAAAACTGGGAGCTCTGCTGCACAGTGAACTTTGTAGCGAGATCAGCTGGGTTCAATTTCGTAGGAACCATTCAGTGGAGTTCGTGGTTTCGAGAACTTCACCTATGCGATGCATGACGTATTGTTCAAAATTTCTAGGGTCCATGCGTAACCACTGTAGAACTGTTTTCGAATCCGACCACCAGTATCGAGCGTGTAGTGTACTCATCGCGGCAGTGACAGAAGTTACCAACCTTACGCAATTGGCGCTTGCAATTCTAGCCTCGGTATCGAGGCTGGTTTCAATGGAGCCACCTTTGATTTGGCGGCAATGATAATGGTTTCGACTTTGTTATCGAGCTGAGTTCGTATATAACACACGGCTGAGTACGCGTATTCGACGGCGTCCACGAATGTGTCTAGTTGATTAAACATAGATTTCGTTAGTAGGGGCGAGTAGCATCGAGGAGTCGTCGTGTTTGATATTGCTGGCAACAACGTCTTCCAAAGACACCACTGGCTATTGATCTGAGTGATGGAACATTTCAGCTATGTCCCCGCAAATCGCCACTTCTCCGGTTCTAAAGGCAATTAGAACATCAGTAAGGGACATCAACAGATCTGGACCACTGGCAATTAAATCATTGAGAGTGATTCCCTTGGACTTTCCAGCCGCGTCCCAAACAAGGCGTACTTTTCCGGGCTTGTTTTGATTGAGAGCAATAAAAATAGGAAAATACCACACACGATCCATTGGGGTGTGTATCACTTCTGGCGGTAGCTTTTTTGCGTACCCCTTGGCCAGAAAATTGTTTATTCTTTCTTGCATACTTTGTCGCAGGCTCGCATCTTTGGCTAATTTCCTTTGCATACATGAAAAACGCTTAAGTGCGTTGTCGTAGCTATCAGGTAGCTTTCCAACGTCTTGCTTCCATAACACGGGTCAACACAAAATTTGACTTTGACTTCATAGCATTAAATTTCAATTCTTTAGGTCGTAATTTTACGAAAAAAAATATATGGCATGAAAAAATTTGCTTTGCTATTTAGGAAACCGCTTGAACGGAATTTTTCAAAATCTGTGGTTTTAATATTTACTTGAAAATTAAACAATTCAAATAAATATTCGTATTAAGTTTTAATATCGAAATAACTTACAAAAAAGTGGAAAATGATTTAAAAGTGTACACTTTTACTTTTTCTTTTATGTTCATATCCCTCAATAAACCCCAAATATAGTTTTCCATCATGTTTTCATTATATTGGCCTGATAACGTTGTTCGAAGAAGGGTCTAAAAGCTCTGCTTTACTTTTTGGTAAATTGAAATCTCTAATCAAATCATTATTTCTGTTAAAAAAAAAGTGGTTGTTTCACTTCATTGTTATGAAACGAAATTTTTGCCAGTAAATTCACGGTGTTTCGCGCAGAATTACTTTGATCGATCTCCCTGTTTCGGAGGGACCCGGGGTCATTTTTTGGCATTACATGAGATATGTATGTCAATATGGGTATCAAACGAAAGGTATTTTACTCCGCATTTCTATTGACACTTTTGATTAGGGTTGCCACTTAGGGTCGCCACCTCACCTACTTTTTTATATTTCTTTGTATATCCACTACCATCTCGGAAACCGCTTGACCGATTTGAATCAAATTTGGTACGTCGATATAGTATTACATTTTAAGATATTCACCTAGGTCTTGCCACTGAGAATGTTTTCACAAGGTTGCCACCTTTTGTCAATAGTGTTATCAGTCTCTTACAAAATTGATCACCACTCAAAAAATCGCGGGTATGCGCAGCTGTTTTCGTTATTAAACTTTGAAACAAACATAAGCTAATGTATTGCCAAAAAATAACTGACATTATTGCCATGCAAAAAAGATATATCTTTTTGTTTGCAAGGGTTTTAAAAAACTTAATATTTAAAAGTAGTAGCATTACAAGTAGAATAACTCAGTTAAAACATGCGGTATAACAAATCTAACATATGAATTAAAAACACATTTACCTGTCCTAAAAGAAAATTTAACAAGATTTTATTAAGGCTAAACAAGTGAACAAGTATTTAGGTTAGAACTGTATATTGATTTCACTGGTCGACGGCCAAAATTTACCAGAGACGCCGTTATGAAATTCGTATGTAAAACCACCCCCTGATTTCGAAAATCGAGTTTTTGATTCTATGGTACCGTTTTTGAGATATTTGCAATTTACCGTTATTCGAAAAAACCAAAAAGATGGCTCCCTTTAATTACGTATATCTTACGAACGGATCAAGCAAAAAAGGTTTACAGAATCGGAAAGATAATAAAATTTCCTATAAACGCATTATACATTGTTTTTTGCTGAACCAGATAGTTTTCGAGATATTAGCTTATAATTTCAGATTTTTGTTTTTTATGAAAAAATATGAAAAAAATTACTCTTTGCGAGGGCAGCATTCCAAAACCACAACTTTTAATCCAGATATTTTTTCTTTACGTAAAGGTCTGTTTAATTAGAAAAAAGATAAGCTAACATCGAAGAAAATCTATGAAAAACTGCGTAAGTTATAAGCGATCAAATAAAAATACCCAGGTTGTGCAATTTCAACGTATACCTCAAAACGTATGTATGGTATAAAGAAGAGTGAAATATCTAGCTATGCTCTGTTTCTATTTTGTTAAAAGTTCAATTTATGAACGAAATTACCCATATTTTTAACTTTTTTTTAAATTTATTTATGTTTATACTATATTCTAACAATCTTTATTTGATTTTGCTATGTAGTCGAAATAATTATGGGTTCTACTTTGACGCTTATTCAGTTTCGGATCGGTTTCTCTTATGAGAAACCAGCAGTAATCACCCATCATTGCGACGTCCCAGAATCCTTGATATCGATTCTCAATTAACTTCATTTACTGATTAAACCTTTCGCCATGTTCGTCAATTTCGTCGCCAAGATTTGCCGGAAAAAAGCTCAAATGTGAGTGCAGAAAGCGAATTTTTAAGGACATATTTACGCCTAGAAAGAAAATATTAGTTAGGTAAACAAGTTATAGAATTTTGGGAAACTAATTTTAATAAGCCTTTAAGCCATTTTCGCATAATTATTGATTAAGTCGTTCACTATCTGCTCGTAGTTAGGGCTTTTGTGTCTACCGAGAAAAGAAGCAACGACCTTTTCAAAGGTTTTCCACGCTGCTGCCTCAACTGATGAGAGTAGTCTTTTGAATTGATTATTGTTGATCAACTTTTTTATTTGTGGTCCAACAAAAATACCTTCCTTTATCTTGGCTTGAGAAATATCTGGAAAAATTGTTTTCAAATAGTCGAATGCTCCGCCTTCTTTGTCCAAAGCCTTAACAAAGTTTTTAATGAAACCGAGCTTGATGTGTAAGGGTGGAAGTATCATTTTCTCTTTCTTGACAAGAGGGGTGTATTTGATGTTATCCACACCAACGGTAAACTCGACTCTTTCCGGCCAATCCTTTTTGACGTAGTGGTCCTTACGAGCTCGGCTATCCCACTTGCAAAGGAAGCAGCAGTGCTTGGTGTAGCCACTTTGTAGACCGCATAGCATTGCAACGACTTTGAGATAAGAACATATTTTCCAATCATGCCCTTGATGAATTTGAGTAGTTTTTGCATTTCCTCGTAGGTTTCCTTTGTATTTACTGCATGTATGGTCGGGATAGAAGGCTGTTTGTTACCAATATGCAATAATACAGCCTTCAAACTCAGTTTATTGCCGTCTATGAACAATCGCCAGTCTTTTGAATCATATGTTGGACCAAACTCTTTGAATAAACCAGGAATGTCGTTGCAGTAGCATATACTGTCTTTCTTGGTATAGTGTTTGGAAAATGGTTCGTGACGAGTTCTATAATATATCACCTTAACATCGGATGACACAATTTTAAATTGTTGCATACGAGAAGTGTGGATCTCGGCCTTTTCCTTGGATAGTTCCAAATCTCTTATCCAATCATTAAGTTGTGCTTGTGACAGAACGTTTCTCTCGTTTCCCATGCGAAATTCAGTACAACTTGATTCCCCGCACTTAGATATTACTGTTGACAATGGAACTGGGTCCGCAACTGCCGTTGAATGTAGTACTGGTAATGTCACTGTAGGTACGCTGGCATAGGTTACTCTTCTTGATCTTCCAACGCCAAGTACTTTTGTTTGACAAATATAACACTCTATTGGATGGCAAGTAGGTTCTCTCCATATCATTGCTGTATCAAATTTTATTTGTTGTCCTGATTCCGACTGAATCAGTTCTACTCGACACTATGTACACAAAGTGTTCGGTGTCCATGGTTTTTCAGCATTTTTAGGCTCAATGCCAAAATACTTGGAGTATAAAGTTTTCATATGATCTGAGAAAACTCGTCGTCGCCTTATGATAGTATATTGGCCACACATGAAACCGAACATATCTGGATCGTTATTACACATAAATTCCTGCGTCCTTTTACTCATTTTATTTTTTTAAATAAACCACGGTTTTTAAATTTGACTTATGAACTGAACTATCTCCCGCGAGCCTTGCAGATGTTTTGAAGTTTCAAGGCGCATTAACTCATATTTATACTCGGAACAAAAATAAAATTGAAAAAATCAAATCTTACCTAGACAGAAAGGTTCCTTTTTATACGAAGCTGGGAAAAGTAAAATACTATCTGCTTTAGATGTAGGCTTTAAAAATTTTCTGTGTATTATAATTTGAAAATATACCTGCATACTTACCCATAAGTGACGGAAAAACCTGTTTATAACTACATGCCTACAGCAGGTTTCGAATCCAACCACTCTTCCTTTCGATGCAACCACTCTACCTACTATAAAAGAATTCGAGTATTAAAAGTACTATTTGATTTATTTAAAGAAAAAGTATTATCATTGTCATGGTGTTATTCGTTTATCAGGATAATATCCCATTTGCACTTTATACCTTTAATATATGTATGTATACATACATTGAAGTTGCGCAACCTGGGTATTTTTATTTGATCGCTTATAACTTACGTAGTTTTGCATCGATCTTCTTCGATGATAGCTTATCTTTTTTCTAATTAAACAGAGCTTTACGTAAAGAAAAAATATATGTATAAAAAGTTGTTGTTTTGGAATGCTGCCCTCGCAAAAAGTAATTTTTTCATAAAAAAAAAAACAAAAATTTGAAATGATAAGCTAATATCTCGAAAAATATCTCGTTGAGCAAAAAATAATGTATGATGTGTTTATAGCAAATTTTATCGTCTTTCCGATTCTTTGAACTTTTTTGCAATTGCTTTACCCGTTCGCCATCTTTTTGGTTTTTTCGAATAACGGTAAATTGCAAATATCTCAAAAACGGTACCATAGAATCAAAAATGAACGCAATTTTCGAAATCAGCGGATGATTTTACATACGAATTTCATAATGGCGTTTCTGGTAAAGAGAAAAAGTTGAAATTCGTGGTCCAGTGTTTTTATCCAAAAATACATCGAACTGCACACAATTTTTATACAATTTTAGGTGTGCGCGGTTAGCCCCGTTGACGGTGCAGATGGATTCTGGGGTATGTATACTATTCAGTGGACATCTAGGAACACCAAGGAGAGAGTTTAATAAAAATTGGAATATTATGAAAAAATCGACTTTTGGCCAGCTAAATTGATCAAATACCCCACCGTGTGTCGGTAAAAACCCCTTATCGGCCTTGCTTTTATAAGACCTAAGAGATGAGCCACTTCTCTGCGATAATTTTTTCGGTGGCTCTGAAACTGGTCGTGTCAGATCATGTGCGATTGGAGCAGAAGAGATTCAAGATCAGGATATTCGATAGGTTTTGCATTTTTACCTCTACGTCTTTTATCGGCTTCACAATGCAAAAGTAGCAGTTTTAACGTTGTCTTTTGGTTCTCGCCAAATTCTTGGTGTTGCAAATTTCATAGATATTTTCTCACCTCGATACCAACCTAAAATATGGAAAGAGAAATCAATATGTCTACTTTATTTAATTTACTATTTAATTAAAATTTGCTTACCTTCTAAACATCTTTTACAATAACAACAAGCAACATGTGGAGCCCATGTCTTGTCTTGATTCCAAACAGGACAGCCAAAATATGCTTCGCATGCTTCACAGAGGATGAGAGATGTATTTAATTCATATTTTATATCTCGAACTTTAATAAAACGCCCACATATATAAAAAAAGCATTAGCTTCATATTTACACTTTCGTGACGACATTTTAGGGTATTCTAGATTTGTGCGAAACACCTGACCGAAAAAATGTATTTTCTTTTCGTTTTTGTTTATAATAAAACAGAAACTCATGAAATAAACTTTAGGACAAAGAACAAAATTTTTTTGTAGAGTCGTGTATAAACCTACTTCATAATGCGCGCCATCTTGTCGACAGGTGGAATTCAATATTTGAAGCGCTCTCCGATCTTCGGGCGACATCAAATTTTTTTTTGTGAGTTTTCGAGTTTGAAATACTCCTTCACCTCTTCATAAAGGCTTTCATAATCTTTTTTAAAATCGCGGAGAGTATATCTATCGGGAGTATATTTAAATGGAGCGTGCCAGGGTAGGAAGTGATGGTTCCTATTATGGCCTACACTAAGCGATACTTGGTGGACAATCGGTTCGAGCCAATTCCCTTCTCTGATTTTCGTTGGCACGGCCAGCTTTCAACAGGATAGTTGGAGGATTTGATTGGAAGCCCGCGTAAATACGGGTACATTTGCATGGTTTTTTCCATATTTAGTGACTGGTTAGGCAAACCAAGTTGTTGGGCAGCAAGCACTTCGTCTATACCAAAGATTGATCGAAGAGTAAAGATGTTGCATGCGCGAACTTCAGTGGAAAGCAGCGGAGCTTCACAAAATTCTAGTAGGTCACTTCCACCACACCACAAACTTTAACACAAGTTTTAACATAATTTAAGCACACAAAATACCCTGATTGTACTTTTAGAGTGTAAAAATGTAAATTCTGAATAGATTAGCTGAATAAAAAGTGAACAAATAATTGTTAAATAACAAATACAGACAGTGGTAGTTTAACAAATTCTGCTGTGGTAAGTGGTGAATGTGACCTACTAGATGTTTTGTGAAGCTTGCTTCACACTATTTTTCGTCCCTTCAACATCTTTACTCTTCGATCAATCTTTGTCTATATTGTATTTAGCACCGTCATATGCATTCCATATTTCTACCGACGTTCTCATCGAGTCATTTTCGACCCGCGCATTTTCACCCGTCCATCGAAGGCATAGCGTTTCTGGTTCCCCGCACAGAATGAGCGAATCATTAATTTTTTTTTCCATAAAAGTAACGGAGGATCCTTCGTCTAAGAAGGCATACGTCTGTATGCATTTGTTTTTGGAATATACGCGAACAGGAATAGAATAATGCGGAAACAACATGAAACCTCTTTATCGATATCTGTATGTGTATTCACCAACTGCTTCTTTGTTGTTGGCGGCGTTGATGATGGAACGGCTCGTGAAACAATAGGTACTGGAGGCGTATTTTTATGTAGCAGCGCATGATGCTTTTATTTCCAATTGTCAATGCCACACTCTCTAGTAAAGGTGCACTTGCGGCGGTGGCCATTAAGACATTGACGGCATAACTTATTTTGCTTTACCACGCCACACTTGCGTTCTATGGTCAAATTTTTAAAATCGTCGTAATTCTGAATTTTGTGGTTGTCACTCTTGCATGCCAAAACTAATATCTTGCCATTGATTGTGTATGCATATTGTTGGAATATACTAAAATAAAATGTAACTCTACAACCCAATTGCATATTGTCAATTACCTTTTCGCCCATTATTATATACCGCTATGTTTTTTGTATATCCATACTAATATACCTTGTTCTTTTTTCACAATGTAATAAAGTCTAAGTTGATTATGTGCATTTAAGCTTAAGCGGCCACCGTGGTGTGATGGTAGCGTGCTCCGCCTATCACACCGTATGCCCTGGGTTCAACTCCCGGGCAAAGCAACATCAAAATTTTAGAAATAAGATTTTTCAATTAGAAGAAAATTTTTCTAAGCGGGGTCGCCCCTCGGCAGTGTCTGGCAAGCGCTCCGATTGTATTTCTGCCATGAAAAGCTCTCAGTGAAAACTCATCTGCCTTGCAGATGCCGTTCGGAGTCGGCATAAAACATGTAGGTCCCGTCCGGCCAATTTGTAGGGAAAAATCAAGAGGAGCACGACGCAAATTGGAAGAGAAGCTCGGCCTTAGATCTCTTCGGAGGTTATCGCGCCTTACATTTATTTTATTTATTTTCTAATTTTGATCCTCGAAAGTTCTCTAACAAAGGTTATGGGCCCAGAGTGCCTATTTGGAATTCACGCTTGAAATTTATAAGTGTCGGTTTATTTTGTTTGTCCGGAAAATATAAAAACAATGTCGAGCTCGCTAAACAATATAGAAAAGCTAAACGCTGAAAACTACACAACGTGGGCTGTCCAAGTGAAATGTTTATTGGTTACATTAGACTTGTGGCATGTGATCGTGGATAATGTTCCCGAGGAACCGCTTGCCAAATTGGCGTGGAATACGGCCGATTAAAAGGCTCTCGCCACATTAATATTATGCATAAAACCGAGTGAACTTATTCATGTTAAAAATTGCACCACGGCAAAAGGTGCATGGGCTGTGTTAAGCAATGTGTACAGGGGAAAAAGTGCCTGTAGGAAAGTGACATTATTTAAGAAACTGCTGCAGCACAAATTTAAAGCAAGTGAAAAATATTCAACGCAGTTAAATGCATTCACGTCTTTAGTTGATGAACTAAAGGAGGTTAACGTAATATTGCCAGAAGAGCTGGTGACAGTAATTTTATTAAGTAGCCTTCCCGATGAGCTTGAAAGCTTTGTCGTAGCAATGGAAAGCCGGGACAGTTTGCCAACTTTATCTTCTTTGACCTCTAAAGTCCTTGAAGAAGAAATACGTCAAGGTCAAAGAGTACAAGCAAATACTCAAACTGTCTTTGCTGCAAATTCGCAAAATCGTGGGAAGAGAAATGAACAGCACAAAAACAAAGACTATGGTAGCTCGCGAAGTAATAGTTATAACAACAATACTTTTTCGAAGAACATTACTTGCTATCGTTGTGGTAAGAGAGGGCATATAAAAGCGCAATGTAAAGCAAATAAAGAAGTTAGTGACTCAGCAAATGCATTTGGCGCTGCAGAGATTGTGCCAGGTAGTGAGAAATGGATTTTAGATTGTGGTGGGTCTTCCCACATGTGTACAAAAGCAGATTGGTTTGATTCGCTCAAGCAACAAAAACAAAAGATCATTTTGGCTTCGGGGGAATGCGTGTTTGCTGAAGCCGTCGGTACTGTGAATGTTAAATCACCATTTGGAAGTGCCTCTCTATTAAATGTACTCTATGTTCTAAGTTTGCATTCCAATTTTATTTCAATTGGAAAAATTACGGATGCTGGAAACACTGTTGAATTTTCTAAAGGAAAAGCAGTAGTTAATAAAAGAAACAAAACTATATTTTGTGCGTTCTTTGAATATGGCGTGTTTTCGGTTAACATTAAACCGAGTTCTTCTAATGAAAAGGTTTACGGGTTGATAGACGAAGAAAATACTCGAAAATGGCATCATAGGCTAGGCCATTTAAACACAGACGATTTAAGGAAGCTTTCCAACAAAAATATGGTGCAAAACAAAATTAGTTGTTTCACTTGTGCTACTTGCGAAATAAAAAGTAAAGCATATGAAACTCATTCGAATGTAGCTACGCAAAATGTGCTTGAGTTGGTTCATACTGACTTATGTGGCCCAATGTCCATTAAATCAGTTGGTGGCGCGTCATATTTTATGACGTTTATTGATGACTATACCCGGTATACTCATACATATTTTTTAAACCAGAAGTCAGATGCCTTTAGTGCATTTAGAAATTTTACTGCGATGGCGGAGAAGCAGACAGGCCGCAAACTTAAAATGCTCCGAAGTGATAATGGGAAGGAATATAAAAATTCCCAATTCAAAGAATATTTTTCCCAGAATGGAGTTCTTCATCAAACGTCCGTTGCTTATTGTCCACAGCAAAATGGTGTGTCGGAGAGAGCAAATCGAACGTTGGTGGAGATGGCGCGATGTTTTTTGGAGTCATCTGGTTTGGCGCAAAATTTATGGGCCGAAGCTGTCAATACAGCAACGTACATACATACGTAATAGGTGTCCAACTAAATCATTGGAGGAGCAGACACCATATGAAAAATGGTTTAAAAAGAGACCATCTCTGTCGCACTTACGAATTTTTGGCTGCGATGCTGTAGTCTTACAAAAGGGTCCACATAAGGGTGGAAAATTTCAGCCAAAAGGAATGAAATTGAAGTTTGTGGGTTGTGATAATTTAGACAAAGGGTATAGACTGTACGATATTAGTAAAAGGTCAATTGTAATATCAAGAGACGTGCTATTCTTTGAAAATTCTTTTGAAAAGATATATAGCGACGACCATAAAAGCGATGATGTATTTGTTCACGATGCTTTCGATAAGTGCAACAACAACAGCAGCGAAGAACGAGAAAATAAAGAAAGTATACCTGAGCTAATAGGTAATACGTGCGCAGTAGAAAACGAAGAAACGTCATCAGATGAGGAGAGCATAGTAAAAGCTGGAAAGAGAAAAAGAGGGAGACCAAAACTGCTGAGAACAGGTGCCGTGGGAAGACCAAGAAAAGTTTTTATTGAAGAGCCAAATCTTGATTTATTGAATTCAATCATCGAATCGCCAAACACCGTAACTGAGGCATTGCGTTCCAATGACAGTGAGCATTGGAAAGCTGCAATGCAGAAAGAATATGATACCTTACTCAAGAATGGCACCTGGAAACTCGTTGATAGGCCAAAAAACAGTAACGTTATCGGATGTAAGTGGGTGTTTGCTTTAAAGAAAAAGCCAGACGGTTCAGTGGATAAATATAAAGCCCGCTTGGTCGCACACGGATGTTCACAAAAGTTCAATGTGGACTACGACGAGACATTTGCTCCAGTAATTAGACCTTCGGCGATTCGGTTGTTGTTGGCGTTGGCAGCACAGCATAAACTTCTTGTCAATCATGTTGATATCGTTTCGGCATATTTGAACAGTGAGTTGAAAGAAGAGGTTTTCATGATTCAGCCACAATATTTCGAAAGTAAACAGTTTCCAAACAAAGTTTGCAAGTTAGTCAAATCGCTATATGGGCTCAAACAAGTTGGACGTGAGTGGAGCTTCAAAGTTTCTGATATTTTGGCAAAAATGGGATTTCAAAGCTGCAAAGCTGATAGTTGCGTGTATGTTAATCGAAAAAACGGTGCTTTATCTTTTATTGCACTGTACGTTGACGATATGTTGATTGAGTGTGAAGACCAAGAACAAATGAATAACATTATACAAAGTTTAAACGACCATGTTGAGGCAGTAGACAATGGTCCGATTTCATTTTATTTGGGTATCGAAATAAGCAGAAATGATACAAGAGGCGCAATATCAATTCATCAACAAAGTTATGTTGACGAACTTCTGAAGCGTTGGGGTATGGAAAACTGCAAACCAGCTGCGACACCCTGGGCTAGCGGTACTGTTTTGGAAAAATGTACCAAAAGTTGCAATAATCTTGACACAAAGAGGTATCAAAGTTTAATTGGAGCCCTTATATATCTGGCGGTGATATCACGTTCAGATATCAGTCATGTAGTATCGAAACTATCGCAGTATAACAGTCATCCTCACGAAGAACATTTTCGTGCCGATAAATATGTGCTGAGATATCTTAAAAAAACATCCAGCAGGTAATATTGTTTATGTAGCTAACGAATAAAATTTGGTTTCTTTCACAGATGCTGATTGGGGTTGCGAGCTTAGTGACAGGAAATCCTATACCGGATATGTTATATTTATGTCTGGTGGGGCTGTCGCTTGGGAGTCTAGAAAATAGCCAATGGTTGCGTTAAGTACGATGGAAGCGGAGTATATCGCTCTTTGCTAAGGAACGAAGGAGGTAATCTTTCACATTGTTAAAAGAAATGGGGTTTAATAACTATGCAAACGAACCAACAACAATGCTATGCGATAGCCAGAGCGCGTAATTTCTAGTGAAGAACCCATCAGTCCATAAGAAGAGCAAGCATATCGATATTCGCTTTCATTATAAAAGATATATGTTTAATGATAAAGAAATTGATGTAAAATATGTAGAGTCAAATTGTAATGCAGCAGATGTTTTAACAAAAATGTTGACGAAATCTAGACATTTAATTTCATGTCGTTTGTTAAAGATTCAAATGTAAATTTTCTAAAATCATAATTGCATTTGGGTTGAGCGGGAGATTGTTGGAATATACTAAAATAAAATGCAACTCTACAACCCAAATACATATTGTCAATTACCTTTTCGCCCATTATTATATACCGCTATGTTTTTTGTATATCCATACTAATATACCTTGTTCTTTTTCACAATATAATAAAGCCTAAGTTGATTATGTGCATTTAAGCTTAACACACGTGTTTTTTGTTACGGCACTAATTTTGATCCTCGAAAGTTCTCTAACACATATTAATCTACGCACTTTTTTTTTGAAGTACATGTGGGAACTACTTTGCTTGCTGCTTCCGCGATTTTGAAAATCCAGTCATTGAACGCCTTTATTTCGGGCACCCGATCATCGCGGGACTGCATAGCCTAATTCAGTTTGTGTTGGTTAGGGAGTTTATCCAGAAGTTCTTGTACCAACATAGGATTATTCAGATGTGCTTGCATATGACAAGATTCCATTGCCGAGCAATCGTTCTTTACACACAAGGCAAATTCTATAAGGCACTCTAGTTTTTCCCTTGGTGGTGGCATACGCCTGGCTTTTTCGATCAGTGATTCCAGTATATACTCTGGTCGACCGAAGCACATTCTAAGAGGTTGAATAATCTCCGGCACCATTGACGGTAATAAAAGTTTCTGTACCAATTAAGAAAGAATTTAGTAAGGACCGTTAAGTTCTTATATACGGCTGAGCTAAAATTTGCATAAGCGTACTGTAATAATATTACAGATATTTGTATACAAGCAGCAGAATTGCTATATACAATATATATTACTGTTAATGATAAATTACAAGGAAGTAATAATGCGTACTAACTGAAAACAATTTCGTATTTAGCGGCAACAGTATTGTCACAATAATGCACCGATTGTGGTTTTTGTTGTACTCGCAAAAATACTTCCCGTAGGTTACGGTAATTAGGGCAGTCCTTTTCTGGAAATGAGCTAGGGATGGTCTGGTACTAGCACCTTCTGTTACTAGACCGACTGTCTCAGAAAAAATTATCTTAATTGCCATTTAACCCGTTGAAGGCATCATGCAGCGGTCTTCTTCTTTCTAGTGGTCCTCCGCCCTTCATTGGGGTTGGACATGAGTGTTAGAGGCGATGCGTCCACATTGGAATTAAAAGGATGTTTGATTTGTTGCAAACAGGTATTTTAAGTACACTGTAGACAAAAGAGTGAAGGTAATTTAGTGTGACCGTTATTTTTTTTTTGTATTTTCACTTGGCAAACCCATTAGATTTATTCTAAATTAGAAAAAAATTATATATAAAAAAATTTAGATCGTTTGCATAATTATTGGGCGTGCCTTGAGCCTACAAAGTTTGCTAAAAATGATATTTTTCCCACTATGGCTCGCTTTCTTAACTTCAATAATATTAATTTTATAGAAAAACTTTATTCACAAATATTCTAGGGACATATCTGATGAACAATGTTGCCCTGTATTAATTATACTCAGTTCAGCAGAGCTCACGGAGTATATTAACTTTGATTGGATAACGGTTGGTTGTACAGGTATAAAGGAATCGAGATAGATATAGACTTCCATATATCAAAATCATCAGTATCGAAAAAAAATTTGATTGAGCAATGTCCGTCCGTCCGTCCGCCAGTTAACACGATAACTTGAGTAAATTTTGAGGTATCTTGACGAAATTTGGTATGTAGTTTCCTGGGCACTCATCTCAGATCGCTACTTAAAATGAACGATATCGGACTATAACCACGCCCACTTTTTCGATATCGAAAATTTCGAAAAATCGAAAAAGTGCGATAATTCATTACCAAAGGCGGATAAAGCGATCAAACTTGGTACGTGGGTTGAACTTATGACGCAGAATAGAAAATAAGTAAAATTTTGGACAATGGGCGTGGCACCGCCCATTTTTAAAAGAAGGTAATTTAGAAGTTTTGCAAGCTGTATTTTGGCAGTCGTTGAAGATATCACGATGAAATTTGGCAGGAACGTTACTTGTATTACTATATGTGTGCATAATAAAAATTAGCAAACTCGGAGAACGACCACGCCCACTTTAAAAAAAAATTTTAAAGTGAAATTTTTACAAAAAATTTAATATCTTTACAGTATATAAGTAAATTATGTCAACATTCAACTCCAGTAATGATATGGTGCAAAAAAATACAAAAACAAAAGAAATTTTCAAAATGGGCGTGGCTCCGCCCTTTTTCATTTGATTTGTCTAGGATACATTTAATGCCATAAGTCGAACAAATATTTACCAATCCTTGTGAAATTTGGTAGGCGCTTAGAATCTAGGACGATAACTGTTTTCTGTGAAAAAGGGCGAAATCGGTTGAAGCCACGCCCAGTTTTTATACACAGTAGATCGTCTGTCCTTCCGCTCGGCCGTTTAACACGATAACTTGAGCAAAAATCGACATATCTTTACTAAACTCAGTTCACATAATTATCTGAACACACTTTGTATTCGTATAAAAAATGGCCGAAATCCAACTATGACCACGCCCACTTTTTCGATTTCGAAAAATACGAAAAATGAAAAAATGCCATAATTCTATACCAAATACGAAAAAAGGGATGAAACATGGTAATTGCATTGGTTTATTGACGCAAAATATAACTTTAGAAAAAAACTTTGTAAAATGGGTGACACCTACCATATTGAGTAGAAGAAAATGAAAAAGTTCTGCAGGGCGAAATCGAAAGCCCTTAGAATCATGGCAGGAATACTGTTCGTGGTATTAAATATATAAATAAATTAGCAGTACCCGACAGATTATGTTCTGGGTCACCCTGGTCCACATTTTGGTCGAAATCTCGAAAACGCCTTCACATATACAACTACCACAACTCCCTTTTAAAATTCTTATTAATACCTTTAATTTGACACCCATATTGTACAAACACATTATAGAGTCACCCCTGGTCCCCCTTTATGGCGATATATCGAAATATAGAACTAAGGCCCACTCCCTTTTAAAATAGTCATTATCACCTTTCGTTTGATACTCATAATGTACAAACGCATTCTAGAGTCAACCCTGGTCCACCTTTATAACGATATCCCGAAAACGCGTCCACCTATAGAACTAAGGCCCAATCCCTTTTAAAGTACTTGTCGGTGCAGTATCTGATTTAGTTCATAAAATGTAGAACATACTGTATGTTCACTTCTACTTTGCTAAAACTACTTTGTCCATTCAATAAAGGTTGCATGTAACTATGATCGTAGTAGTATTTGCTTTAATGCAATGGCGTCTTTGATTGAATTTTCTGATTCGTTGTTCCAATTATACTATGAGAGAGAGTATTTCATTACTCTTGATGTACTTACTTTTCACTGTACAATATTTTCTGCTGTGAGCGAGGTAAGAGCTAAAGTGCTCTACCGAGTGTGGTCCTGAACGCTTTGATATGGCTGAATAGAGTTTTCACTCAACTGTAGATATGAAACAATCTAGTAGTTCTTGAGATAATGATTGAGAAAACTATAAAATTGTGTCAATCATATTCATTACTTGAAATTACGTGAAGTCAAACAGAGCGTTCAGGAACTCACTGCGCATATCAGCAATTGTGAAATAATTTTATTGAAATTAAAAAAATGTCGTGTGAGGAAAATTCTATTAACAAAGGAAATTACATTTTGAATGGTGAGCATTCCTCGACAAATGGTGAGCATTCCTCGACATCAACATTCATTTGAGGTTTCTTCAGGCGGGATCCAAATATCATTCATATGAATTGGAAACATTAGCAGTTGTTAATTCAATAACGCATTTTCGCCATTATTTGCAAGGCAGAAAATTTATAATATTCACAGATTGTAATTCCTTAAAGGCGTCACGAAATAAAATTGATTTAACTCCAAGAGTTCACCGTTGGTGGGCCTATTTGCAGTCATTTGACTTTGACGTACAATATAGAGAAGGGAAACGTATGGCCCATGTAGACTTTCTCTCCCGTAACCCATTACCATCTGATCAAGCTATTGTTAAAACTTTAGAAAAGCGTATAAACTTGGCAGAAATCTCCGATGGCTGGCTTCTTGCAGAACAACAAAGGGACCCAGAAATAGTTTCTCTTGTTTCAAAGTTGCGTAATAATGAACTTGCCGAGGACGTGGCAAGAACATATGAGTTGCGCGCAGGAACCCTTTATCGGAAAATCCAAAGAAATGCCAAAACGCGATGTTTACCCGTAGTACCTAGATCCTTTAGGTGGTCAGTGATTAATCATGTACACGAGTCCATTATGCACCTAGGCTGGGAGAAAACATTAAATAAAGTTTATGATTACTATTGGTTCGAAAATATGTCCAAATATGTTCGCAAGTTTGTAGATAATTGTATTACATGCAAATTGTCCAAGCCAGCGTCTGGTAAAATACAAGCAGAGCTTCATCCAATTCCCAAGGTTGGTATACCATTGCACACTATTCATATGGACATAACCGGCAAATTAAGTGGTAAAAATGATATGAAAGAGTATGTTATAGTTCAAATCGATGCCTTTACCAAGTTTGTTTACTTACACCATACTATTAATATTGACGCAGTAAACTGCATTAAGGCTTTGAGGTCGTCAATGTCTGTTTTTGGGGTACCTACGCGTGTTATTGCTGACCAGGGCAGATGTTTTGCAAGCAAGGACTTCCGTGACTTTTGTTCTTCACAGAAAATAGAGTTACACTTAATAGCAACTGGGGCAAGTCGCGCAAATGGACAAGTTGAACGTGTCATGAGTACTTTGAAAAGTCTCCTCACCGCAGTCGAAACTAGTAAACGTTCTTGGCAAGATGCATTAGAAGAAATACAATTGGCTTTGAATTGCACGTCCAATCGTGTAACTAAGGCAAGTCCTTAGAGTTGCTTATTGGAAAAGAGGCGCGTCCGTTTGGTTTAATTCCAATTAGCAATGAGGAACAAAATGTAAACGTTTCTTCTTTAAGAACTCAGGCTATGGATAATATTGAACGTAATGCTTCTTACGATAAATCTAGATTCGATAAGAACAAGGTCAAAATTGTAAAGCATAATGTCGGTGATTACGTATTGTTAAAAAATGAAGAGCGACACCAAACGAAATTAGATCCTAAGTTCAGAGGTCCATTTTTGGTTGCAGAGGTATTAGACGGAGATAGGTATGTGTTGAGATCATTAACAAATAAAAGGACGTACAAGTACTCCCACGAGCATTTAAGGAAGATGCCAGAAGGACAGGTTACCACAGAATTGTCTGGTGAGCTTAGTACTGATAAAAGTGTTGATAAAGAAAACGTTGAAAGAGACGTCTATGCAAAGTAAAGACAGTAGATCGCACCACAGTCACAATAATTGCAAGCTCAAGTGCGAACACAATTGTTTGATCATGGCGGGTGGCGCAGTTGGTGTTGTGGCGGGGGTCTATTAATACTGTAAATATAAAAGATATACCCTGTTACTTCAAGATGTATAAGAAGCTTTAATTGAGAATTACTAACTGAAGTTTTAATAAGAACCTAGCCTGTGGTAACTGTTGTTTGAGCATATCTAATATAGAAAAAAAAAACAAAAAAAAAAAAAAACAAAAATTTACAGAACATCCTGTCAGAAGTCTCTACCTTCACACCAAATATGGAAACCTGAATTAATTTATTTATTTCTAATGGCTTATGTAAAAAAAAAAAAAAAAAAAACACAATGTTAATAAATGTGTAAACCACGCAAATTGTAACATCCAGTCTTTAATTTTTAGACAACCACGAGGACGTGTGATCGTCAGGAAGGCCGTGTCGGTGCAGTATCTGATTTAGTTCATAAAATGTAGAACATACTGTATGTTCACTTCTACTTTGCTAAAACTACTTTGTCCATTCAATAAAGGTTGCATGTAACTATGATCGTAGTAGTATTTGCTTTAATGCAATGGCGTCTTTGATTGAATTTTCTGATTCGTTGTTCCAATTATACTATGAGAGAGAGTATTTCATTACTCTTGATGTACTTACTTTTCACTGTACAATATTTTCTGCTGTGAGCGAGGTAAGAGCTAAAGTGCTCTACCGAGTGTGGTCCTGAACGCTTTGATATGGCTGAATAGAGTTTTCACTCAACTGTAGATATGAAACAATCTAGTAGTTCTTGAGATAATGATTGAGAAAACTATAAAATTGTGTCAACCATATTCATTACTTGAAATTACGTGAAGTCAAACAGAGCGTTCAGGAACTCACTGCGCATATCAGCAATTGTGAAATAATTTTATTGAAATTAAAAAAATGTCGTGTGAGGAAAATTCTATTAACAAAGGAAATTACATTTTGAATGGTGAGCATTCCTCGACAAATGGTGAGCATTCCTCGACATACTCATTAACACCTTTCATTTGATACCCATATCGTAAACAAATTCTAAAGTCACCCCTGGTCCACCTTTATGGCGATATCTCGAAAAGGCGTCCACCTATAGAACTAAGGCCCACTCCCTTTTAAAATACTCATTAACACCTTTCATTTCATACCCATATCGTACAAACAAATTCTAGAATCACCCCTGGTCCACCTTTATGGCAATATCCCGAAAAGGCGTCCACCCATAGAACTAAGGCCCACTCCCTTTTAAAATACTCATTAACACCTTTCATTTGATACCCATATCGTATAAACGCATTCTAGAGTCACCCCTGGTCCACCTTTATGGCAATATCTCGAAAAGGCGTCCACCCATAGAACTAAGGCCCACTCCCTTTTAAAATACTCATTAACACCTTTCATTTGATACCCATATCGTACAAACAAATTCTAGAATCACCCCTGGCCCACCTTTATGGCAATATCTCGAAAAGGCGTCCACCCATAGAACTAAGGCCCACTCCCTTTTAAAACACTCATTAACAACTTTCTTTTGACACCCATATTGTACAAACGCATTCTAGAGTGACCTCTGGTCCACTTTTATAACGATATCCCGAAAAGGCGTCCACCTATAGAGCCAAGGCCCACTCCCTTTTAAAATACTCATTAAAACCTTTCATTTGATACCCATGTCATACAAACAAATTCTAGAGTCACCCCTGGTCGACCTTTATGGCGATATCTCGAAAATCCAGTCCACCTATAGAACTAAGGCCCACTCCCTTTTAAAATACTCATTAGCACCTTTCATTTGATACCCATATCGTACAAACAAATTATAGAGTTACCCCTGGTCCACCTTTATGGCGATATCTCGAAAAGCTGTCCGCCTATAGAATTAAGGCCCACTCCTTTTTAAAATACTCATTAACACCTTTCATTTGATACCCATATCGTACAAACAAATTCTAGAGTCACCCCTGGTCCGCCTTTATGGCGATATCTCGAAAAAGCGTCCACCTATAGAACTAAGGTCCACTCCCTTTTAAAATACTCATTAGCACCTTTCATTTGATACCCATATCGTACAAACAAATTCTAGAGTCACCCCTGGTCCACCTTTATGGCGATATCTCGAAAAGCCGTCCGCCTATAGAATTAAGACCCACTCCCTTTTAAAATACTCATTAACACCTTTCATTTGATACCCATATCGTACAAACAAATTCTAGAGTCACCCCTGGTCCACCTTTATGGCGATATCTTGAAAATGCGTCCACCTATAGAGCTTAGGACCACTCCCTTTTAAAATACTCATTAACACCTTTCATTTGATACCCATGTCATACAAACAAATTCTAGAGTCACCCCTGGTCCACCTTTATGGCGATATCTCGAAAATGCGTCCACCTATAGAACTAAGGCCCACTCCCTTTTAAAATACTCATTAGCACCTTTCATTTGATACCCATATCGTACAAACAAATTCTAGAGTCACCCCTGGTCCACCTTTATGGCGATATCTTGAAAAGCCGTCCGCCTATAGAATTAAGGCCCACTCCCTTTTAAAATACTCATTAGCACCTTTCATTTGATACCCATTATTGTAAATCCTGGTGCCGTAATCAAATAAAAGCAATATTTGCGCTGATGTCCGCGAAAATCTGGAAATTATAGTTTTATTTCGCTTTCGTTTCAATTTGTAGTTCATTTACAATGTTATTTTACATTTTCATTTTATTTCGGTATTTTACAATAACAACTTATCATTATTCGGTTACTTACATTTGTGCTTGAGCACACCCGTTGATTTGTACTCGGCGATGTCTTTGATTTAAAAGAGCGAAGTTTTGCATTTGCTATCTACTCAAACCTAATCGCAGAATTGTTATGCAGGTATGCATTTTATGGGATTAAACGACAATTTCGCTGTTTACAACGACACCTGCCGGTTGCGTTGTAACATTCCCCCCCTCGTAAACTTGATGACTGTCGTCAAGTTTACTCAGACAGATCTAGTTTCGCCAATTTAACAACAGGCCGAGTGATCAGGCCGTTTACTGTTTTGACTACAGCACTACGGGCTTGACCATCCTTTGCTCGTAGAACGTCGACCACGGTTCCCTTGTTCCAAGTGTTGCGCTTGCTGTTTTCATCTACGATGATAACTATATCACCAAGGTTTACAGGAGATGGGGAAGGTTCATACCACTTTGTACGCCTGGTTATATGAGGCAGATATTCCCTAATCCAACGTCTCCAAAACTGGTCAGCCAACTGTGGCGCTACTCTAGAATCTTTCCGAAGTGTAACACCGCTGCTGTCTTCGATGCTGCGCTCCCTGAGTCCACTTGATCCACCCAGCAGAAAATGATTAGGAGTAAGTGCCTCATCGTTGTGTGCATCTAGAGGAATGTATGTTAGAGGTCTTGAATTGAGACTGTTCTCGACATCTGCGAGTGCTGCGCGTAGTGTGTACTCATGCGTGATGGTATCAGATAGAATATCTGACAGTATGGATTTTACGGACCGTATCATTCTCTCCCAAGCTCCGCCCATATGCGGTGCAGCTGGCGGTATAAAGCGCCATTCCACCTCCGGGTACTTATGCATAATAGCAGCGGGTTAGGGGGGTCAGAATATACCCGCGGTAGGTATGCCTGTCGTAAGAGGCGACTAAAATACCAGATTCAAGGGGCTGTGTAGCGCAACCCTGCAGGTTGCCAGCGCAACATATAGCTTCTCCAAACCCAATTGTCAACCTCACCTATCCGCGGCGAATCCTGTTTCACTAACAGACGAGGCTCTGGCGACCCTAAGCTCCTTATGGAACTTGGGGTTGGGGAGGGAGGGGATGGCCTGAAGGTTTAATGTGACCACATAAATCGTTCCCGAGATGGTCGGGCCAGCACCTTAATGGTGCTGTGGTACCGGAGCGTACCGGATCTGTATCCGGCAAAGGACCATCACATCGATAACACTCCCCAAAGCCTTCGGGGAGCAACCTTATCGCTACAACAACAACAACAACAACAACAGCATCGGATGAAATCCTCTCCATTTCTGCTCGCAGAATACGACTCGCACCTCGAAAGTTAGTGGCGTTGTCTGAAATAACCCTACGAGGCACACCCCGGCGACTGATAAACTGCTTAAATACAAGCAAAAACGCATCTGTGGAAAGAGAGTGGCTGATTTCGATATTCACGGCGCGCACGGTGAGACAGGTAAATAGGACACCCCAGCGTTTCTCGCGATGCCTGCCAACAACGATGTCAATCGGTCCGAAGAAGTCCACCCCGGTATAGGTGAAGGGTCGAGTATTCAAGGCGAGGCGTTCATGTGGCAATGAACCTATTTCAGGTGGTTGCGGTGCTGCTTTCCGAATTTTCAAACACGACATTTTCGGCAAACTTTGCCAACCAATGCTCTCAATCCACTTACCCAATATTTTTGGCGAATTTCGTTAACCACGGAATGGTGATGGTGATATTTGCGATGGAAGAAATCGACAATAAGGTGTGTTACCGGGTGGCAAAATTATTGGTCTCTTTAGGTTAACAGGTATGCCCTCTATCGCGTCTATTCGACCTTTGATTCTAAGCAATCCGTACTCGTCTATAAATGGAGAGCATTAAAGATAGAACTTTTCCTACTTACGAATTGACCTTGTTGTAGGCATCTTATTTCTTCGCCAAAGACTATGCTCTGGCTCATACGAATAATCAAAATTTCGGCGCTATTGATCGTGGTGTCCTGTAGCATCATTTGAGCGAATGCTGATTCAACCGACCTTTTGCTTACTGATCTGAGAAACCGCAAAACATATCTTGTTGCACCCCGCAGCTTCTCCCACTTACTAAACCTTGTCACGTCAGGTATTACTTCTGTAAAGGATATATCACTTATTGTTCCAGCGTACTCAATATGATGCACCGATTCCGGTTCCGCTGGCTCAGCCAAAATTGTCTCCGGCCACTCTGCTTCAGGCAGTTTTAAAAATGAAGGACCTCGGAACCACCTCGATTCCCCATCTAAATTTGCCCACTGCTTTAATTTCGTAGCATCATCGGCCACGTTATTCGCTGATGGTACCCACCTCCAACTATTTATTCTAGAGGACTCTAGAATTTCACCTATTCGCACGCCGACGAATTGGCTAAATTTGCGAGAGTCTGAGCGAATCCAGTAGATAACATTTTTTGAATCCGTCCAGTATACTACCTCGTTGATCGGTAAGGTTAACTAATTTTTAACAAATTTCAACAACCTTAGACCCAAAATGGCACCCATAAGTTCTAAGCGCGGTATAGAAACGAATTTCAGTGGCGCCACCCTCGATTTCGAAGCTATCAAACAACATTTTACTTCATCCCCCACAGTGGCTCTTAGATAGGCAGCAGCTGCGTAAGCTACATTGCTTGCATCGCAAAATACATGCAGCTGAAGATTCTGGCTGCGGCTGGCTAAGGGGTAGCACCGAGGTATACAAACGTTCCTTATTCGTTCCATGGTGAGGACCCATGATTGCCAAGATTTTTGTTCTTCCTCCTGTACAGGCGTGTCCCAGGTAACACCAGACCTCCAAATGTTTTGAAACACGATTTTAGCTTGAATCATAAAAAAACCCATCAAACCTAGAGGATCATATACAGACATGATTACTCGAAGAATGCTTCGTTTTGTTGCATATGTGCTCCCGTCTCGACCGAGTGTATCAAGTTTAGCAAAAAACGTTAATTCATCCGTATCTGGGCGCCACCAGATGCCTAATACCGTTTCATACATGGTAGAAGGGTCGTGCAGAAGTTTGTTTGTTTGGGTCGTCGTGTCGGAAATAGCCTGCAGTACGTTGTTCGAGTTCGAAAGTCAATTACGCATTTCGAATCCGCCCTCGCGGTGTATATGCTTGACTTGCAATGCTAGATCCATCGCCTCTTTCTCCGTGTCAACGCTCTGTAACCAATCATCCACGTACGTATTCTGATCGATCGCCGCTACTGCGACCGGATTGTCGTTAATGTACCGCGATGCATTTTCGTTTTTTATAAAATTCGCCAGAGACGGGGAACATGCAGCGCCAAAGGTCATCACTGTCATAACATAAATATCAGGTTTTCTAGAGCGATCCCCATAGCGCCACAGAAATTGTTGCGCGCATTGGCCCTGTTCTCGCACCCGAATTTGGTGGAACATCTCGCGAATGTCTCCAGTAATGGCATATGGTCGCTCACGAAATCTGAGAAGAATGCCAACGAGAGAGGCTAAGAGGTCAGGTCCTTTCAGTAGATAAGTATTAAGAGCGACACCGTCGACAGCGGCAGCGGCGTCCCAAACCAATCGTGTTTTGTTTTTATTTTTATTGGTAACTGTAAATATTGGAACGAACCATGCCCGACCGCCGTAAGATACCTCTTCTCTCGTTAATTTACGAACGTATCCCTTTAGTTCGTGGGCACGCATCTGTTCGTTTAGAAATTGGTTTAAATTTGGATCTCGTGTCATTCGAATTTCCAGGCAGTTGAGTCGTCGTAATGCCATTGAGAACGAATCCGGAAAGCTAATTTCATCGAATTTCCATAACAAGCCGGTTTCCCAACGCTTTTGATCATCTAGGTATTTAGTAGTCGATTTCATAATAGCGAAAGCCCGTTCTTCTGCTTTGGATCGTAATGGATCTTCACGCATTCTTATACCAACCGCTTCTAGCGAGTAATTGTTTTTTAAAATTTCATCCAGGTGCTCCGTTGGGACGCAGGAGCATATGTGCATTACCCTATTTGCAGAAACATAAGCCTCTTCACCTCGCCCGTACACCGACCAACCGAGACGATATTTCGTTGCTATGAGTTTATCACGATGGAGCTCCTTCACTTCGAGGGGAACACCGAGCTTTGCATTATCCGCACCGAGTAGCAGTGTGGCACGTACTTCAGTATACGGTTCGATTGGCAGCCTATGTAAATGCGGATGCAACGAAATCTCGTCGCGTGTGAGCGACTGTTTGGGTAGATCGAGATTAGCAACAGTGCGTATGTTGCGAAGACTTAACATCGGAGTGGTGCCGGACGTGGATGAGATTCCTACAGTGACCTCTTTCGATTCAGGCTCTATCTGCGTTATTTCACCCGTCCACCTTAAGCATAGCTCATCTGACGGGCCTTCTAAGCCAAGCTCATCGGCGATGTGGTGCTCTAAAAGTGTGCATGTGGAACCCTCGTCTAATAACGCGTATGTTTTTATGGACTTCGATTTGCCATAAAGCATAATTGGAACGTAACGCAACAACGTTTTTGTCGTATATTCACCTTTATGTAACATCACGGATGCATCGTCCTTTAATGTCGGGTAACTAGACGAGTGGAGCAAAATGTGATGTGGTCTTGTACAACCATCGACACCACAATGACTCTTTAGTCGACAATTTTTTAAAAAATGTTTCTTAAAACATCTGATGCATAATTTGTTACTTCTCACAAAGCTCCACCTTTCGTTGATAGACAGAGCTCAAAACTGTTTGCATGTGTCAAGTTTGTGCTCACCATTGCACTTAACACACACTATTTTAGTTACATCAGTACTATTACTGCGAGCTACGTCGTGCAAAAGCACCCTTTTCTTTATCTGAGCGTTACTGCCTTTGCCTTCTTCGCCGGAGTTACTTCCTGATACTACTTGACTGGCACACATAGCCAATTTAAAAAGCCAAGAGTCGAATTCCCCGATATCTACCTGAGGCTAAGATACTCTATGACGACCCCACTCTAACCTTAAGTCACTTGGCAATTTGGAAATTAGCTCAGAAAGGCCTATGGCTCTCATAGTAGAGCAGTAGTTTTGCACAGCCAACGCAAATTGAATCAGAGTATCTAATTTTTCATATTTAACAAGAGGTTCTTGCCTCAGCTTGCGTTGTAACGAGTGACAAATAATATCCGGGCGTCCATACAGCATACGTAGAGTATCAAGGGCCTGCCATGTGGTTGCTGGTGTCATTAATTTTCCCCTTACTGCTTCTAGAGCTACACCTTTTAGACAACGCTGTAGCCAAATGAGATTCTCAGCATCCGTAAAACCGCATTGCTGTGTAGACTGCTCGAAGCTTACAATGAATAGTGGCCACTCCTCTGGCTTGCCGGTGAATGTCGGAAGATCTTTATTTATGACCTGACGTGAAGCTACTTGTGTAGAGCTTAGCCTCATTTGAGATGACATAGGTGGCACGGTGGGAGTATAGCCGTTATATATTTGCGGCCAATGTCGACGGCCATCGTAGCAATTTGGTATCCCAGAATTATATTGGTTTGTTGGCGCCTCCGGCGCACCAGTCGAGGCTGAGTTCATTTGTAAATACCCGCCCAAACCCTGTGCGGAATTTGCGAAATTACCATACGTATTTACCTGAGGGGGCTGGTCATGCAGAGACGTCGAGTGAAGTTGGGTATGTAAACGCTGAGGTGGTTCTTCCTGTCGAAATACTAATGACGGCAAGACGTTGTCACTCATCGTTATGCAATTTGAGGTTGAGTGATTGTAAAACTGCGCATGCATTCTCGTAGCGGTGCAACTGGTGTTTACTGCATGTGCTGCCCACGTTGTTATGTTATAACTATTACGATTATGATCATTCGCAGTAGCACTGGAAGTCGAGTATGAGTACAACCCGTAGCTTGCAACGCCACGATGTATTCCAGTATGAAAAGGTTATGTTGCCCATGTTTGTAATAGGCGGTGCGTATCTATCGCCGAAAGTGGCACACGGCGACTGTGTAACGTCTTGAAGCGCAAACCTATTCACATTTTGTACCATATACCCTTCTATTGGTGCGTACCCATCGGCCGATGTAGCACATTCAGAAGTTGGTGTCCCAAAATGTGTAAGACATGTTGATTGCCGCTCCGGTGATTGCAGTCCTAACCTCAAATTAGGGGTGAATACCGCACATGTGGTCGTCGCCGGCGGAGTCTCAATTTCTGTCACGAATTCTTTGCCTGCTGTCACTGTCGGTTGTGGAGAAGCCATCACGATTTACGTTTCCAACCTTGTTAATTATTTCAGGAAAATATTACCGCTGAGTGTGAAATCACAAAATATTTTCGATTATTGTAAATCCTGGTGCCGTAATCAAATAAAAGCAATATTTGCGCTGATGTCCGCGAAAATCTGGAAATTATAGTTTTATTTCGCTTTCGTTTCAATTTGTAGTTCATTTACAATGTTATTTTACATTTTCATTTTATTTCGGTATTTTACAATAACATCTTATCATTATTCGGTTACTTACAATTGTGCTTGAGCGCACCCGTTGATTTGTACTCGGCGATGTCTTTGATGTAAAAGAGCGAAGTTTTGCATTTGCTATCTACTCAAACCTATTCGCAGAATTGTTATGCAGGTATGCATTTTATGGGATTAAACGACAATTTCGCTGTTTACAACGACACCTGCCGGTTGTGTTGTAACACCCATATCGTACAAACAAATTCTAGAGTCACCCCTAGTCCACCTTTATGGCGATATCTCGAAAAGGCGTCCACCTGTTGAACAGAGGCCAACGCCCTTTTAAAAACTCATTAAGACCTTTCTTTTCATACCCATATCGTACAAACAAATTCTAGAGTCACCCCTGGTCCACCTTTATGGCGATATCTCGAAAAGGCGTCCACCTAGAGAACTAAGGCCCACACCCTTTTAAAATATTCATTAACACCTTTCATTTGAAACCCATATCGTACAAACAACACATTCCAGGGTTACCATAGGTTCATTTTCCTACATGGTGATTTTCCCTTATTTTGTCTCCATAGCTCTCAACTGAGTATGTAATGTTCGGTTACACCCGAACTTGTTTTCTTTAAAATTAACATTTAATTACACCCGAACTTAGCCTTCCTTACTTGTTTTCTTTAAAATTAACATTTAATCCAGAAAAAAACCAAATTAAAAAACAAGTAAGGAAGGCTAAGTTCGGGTGTAACCGAACATTACATACTCAGTTGAGAGCTATGGAGACAAAATAAGGGAAAATCACCAGGTAGGAAAATGAACCTAGGGTAAACTTGGAATGTGTTGTTTGTACGATATGGGTATCAAATGAAAGGTGTTAATGAATATTTTAAAAGAGCGCGGGCCTTAGTTCTCTAGGTGGACGCCTTTTCGAGATATCGCCATAAAGGTGGACTAGGGGTGACTCCAGAATTTGTTTGTACGATATGGGTATCAAATGAAAGGAGTTAATGAGTATTTTAAAAGGGAGTGGGCCTTAATTCTATAGGCGGACGGCTTTTCGAGATATCGCCATAAAGGTGGGCCAGGTGTGACTCTAGAATTTGTTTGTACGATATGGGTATCAAATGAAAGGTGCTAATGAGTATTTTAAAAGGGAGTGGGCCTTAGTTCTATAGGTGGACGCCTTTTCGAGATATCGCCATAAAGGTGGACCAGGGGTCACACTAGAATTTGTTTGTACGATATGGGTATCAAATGAAAGGTGTTAATGAGTATTTTAAAAGGGAATGGGCCTTAGCTCTATAGGTGGACGCCTTTTCGAGATATCGCCATAAAGGTGGAACAGTGGTGACTCTAGAATTTCTTTGTATGACATGGGTATCAAATGAAAGGTGTTAATGAGTATTTTAGAAGGGAGTGCGCCTAATCTCTATAGGTGGATGCATTTTCGAGATATCGCCATAAAGGTGGACCAGGGGTGACTCTAGAATTTGTTTGTACGATATGGGTATCAAATGAAAGGTGTTAATGAGTATTTTAAAAGGGAGTGGGCCTTAATTCTATAGGCGGACGGCTTTTCGAGATATCGCCATAAAGGTGGACCAGGGGTGACTCTAGAATTTGTTTGTACGATATGGGTATCAAATGAAAGGTGCTAATGAGTATTTTAAAGGGAGTGGGCCTTAGTTCTATAGGTGAACGCCTTTTCGAGATATCGCCATAAAGGTGGACCAGGTGTGACTCTAGAATTTGTTTGTACGATATGGGTATCAAATGAAAGGTGTTAATGAGTATTTTAAAAGGGAGTGGGCCTTAATTCTATAGGCGGACGGCTTTTCGAGATATCGCCATAAAGGTGGACCAGGTGTGACTCTAGAATTTGTTTGTACGATATGGGTATCAAATGAAAGGTGTTAATGAGTATTTTAAAAAAGGAGCGGGCCTTAGTTCTATATGTGGACGCCTTTTCGAGATCTCGCCATAAACGTGGACCAGGGGTGACGCTAGAATTTGTTTGTACTATATGGGTATCAAATGAAAGGTGTTAATGAGTATTTTAAAAGGGAGTGGGCCTTAATTCTATAGGCGGACGGCTTTTCGAGATATCGCCATAAAGGTGGACCAGGTGTGACTCTAGAATTTGTTTGTACGATATGGGTATCAAATGAAAGGTGTTAATGAGTATTTTAAAAGGGAGTGGGCCTTAATTCTATAGGCGGACGGCTTTTCGAGATATCGCCATAAAGGTGGACCAGGTGTGACTCTAGAATTTGTTTGTACGATATGGGTATCAAATGAAAGGTGCTAATGAGTATTTTAAAAGGGAGTGGGCCTTAGTTCTATAGGTGGACGCCTTTTCGAGATATCGCCATAAAGGTGGACCAGGGGTCACACTAGAATTTGTTTGTACGATATGGGTATCAAATGAAAGGTGTTAATGAGTATTTTAAAAGGGAATGGGCCTTAGCTCTATAGGTGGACGCCTTTTCGGGATATCGTTATAAAGGTGGACCAGGGGTGACTCTAGAATTTGTTTGTACGATATGGGTATCAAATGAAAGGTGCTAATGAGTATTTTAAAAGGGAGTGGGCCTTAGTTCTATAGGCGGACGCATTTTCGAGATATCGCCATAAAGGTGGAACAGGGGTGACTCTAGAATTTGTTTGTATGACATGGGTATCAAATGGAAGGTGTTAATGAGTATTTTAGAAGGGAGTGGGCCTAATCTCTATAGGTGGATGCATTTTCGAGATATCGCCATAAAGGTGGACCAGGGGTGACTCTAGAATTTGTTTGTACGATATGGGTTTCAAATGAAAGGTGTTAATGAGTATTTTAAAAGGGAGTGGGCCTTAATTCTATAGGCGGACGGCTTTTCGAGATATCGCCATAAAGGTGGACCAGGGGTGACTCTAGAATTTGTTTGTACGATATGGGTATCAAATGAAAGGTGCTAATGAGTATTTTAAAGGGAGTGGGCCTTAGTTCTATAGGTGAACGCCTTTTCGAGATATCGCCATAAAGGTGGACCAGGGGTGACTCTAGAATTTGTTTGTATGACATGGGTATCAAATGAAAGGTTTTAATGAGTATTTTAAAAGGAGCGGGCCTTAGTTCTATGGGTGGACGCATTTTCGAGATATCACCATAAAGGTGGACCAGGGGTGACTCTAGAATTTGTTTGTATGACATGGGTATCAAATGAAAGGTTTTAATGAGTATTTTAAAAGGGAGTGGGCCTTAGTTCTATGGGTGGACGCCTTTTCGAGATATCGCCATAAAGGTGGACCAGGGGTGACTCTAGAATTTTTTTGTATGACATGGGTATCAAATGAAAGGTTTTAATGAGTATTTTAAAAAGAGCGGGCCTTAGTTCTATGGGTGGACGCATTTTCGAGATATCACCATAAAGGTGGACCAGGGGTGACTCTAGAATTTGTTTGTATGACATGGGTATCAAATGAAAGGTGTTAATGAGTATTTTAAAAGGGAATGGGCCTTAGCTCTATAGGTGGACGGCTTTTCGAAATATCGATATAAAGTGGACCAGGGGTGACTCTAGAATTTGTTTGTACGATATGGGTATCAAATGAAAGGTGTTAATGAGTATTTTAAAAGGGAGTGGGCCTTAGTTCTATAGGGTTTCGAGATATCGCCATAAAGGTGGACCAGGGGTGACTCTAGAATTTGTTTGTACGATATGGGTATCAAATAAAAGGTGTTAATGAGTATTTTAAAAGTGAGTGGGCCTTAGTTTTATAGGTGGACGCCTTTTCAAGATATCGCCATAAAGGTGGACCAGGGATGACTCTAGAATGCGTTTATAAAAAAAAAAAAAAATAAATGTAAGGCGCGATAACCTCCGAAGAGATCTAAGGCCGAGCTTCTCTTCCAATTTGCGTCGTGCTCCTCTTGATTCTTCCCTACAAATTGGCCGGACGGGACCTACATGTTTTATGCCGACTCCGAACGGCATCTGCAAGGCAGATGAGTTTTCACTGAGAGCTTTTCATGGCAGAAATACAATCGGAGCGCTTGCCAGACACTGCCGAGGGGCGACCCCGCTTAGAAAAATTTTCTTCTAATTGAAAAATCTTATTTCTAAAATTTTGATGTTGCTTTGCCCGGGAGTTGAACCCAGGGCATACGGTGTGATAGGCGGAGCACGCTACCATAACACCACGGTGGCCGCCTTTGTACATTATGAGTATCAAACGAAAGGTGATAATGAGTATTTTAAAAGGGAGTGGGCCTTAGTTCTATATTTCGATATATCGCCATAAAGGGGGACCAGGGGTGACTCTATAATGTGTTTGTACAATATGGGTGTCAAATTAAAGGTATTAATAAGAATTTTAAAAGGGAGTTGTGGTAGTTGTATATGTGAAGGCGTTTTCGAGATTTCGACCAAAATGTGGACCAGGGTGACCCAGAACATAATCTGTCGCGTACTGCTAATTTAGTTATATATTTAATACCACGAACAGTATTCCTGCCATGATTCTAAGGGCTTTCGATTTCGCCCTGCAGAACTTTTTCATTTTCTTCTACTTAATATGGTAGGTGTCACCCATTTTACAAAGTTTTTTTCTAAAGTTATATTTTGCATCAATAAACCAATGCAATTACCTCACCATGTTTCATCCCTTTTTTCGTATTTGGTATAGAATTATGGCATTTTTTCATTTTTCGTATTTTTCGAAATCGAAAAAGTGGGCGTGGTCATAGTCGGATTTCGGCCATTTTTTATACGAATACAAAGTGTGTTCAGGTAATTATGTGAACTGAGTTTAGTAAAGATATATCGATTTTTGCTCAAGTTATCGTGTTAACGGCCGAGCGGAAGGACAGACGATCTACTGTGTATAAAAACTGGGCGTGGCTTCAACCGATTTCGCCCTTTTTCACAGATAACAGTTATCGTCCTAGATTCTAAGCGCCTACCAAATTTCACAAGGATTGGTAGATATTTGTTCGACTTATGGCATTAAATGTATCCTAGACAAATAAAATGAAAAGGGCGGAGCCACGCCCATTTTGAAATTTTCTTTTGTTTTTGTATTTTGTTGCACCATATCATTACTGGAGTTGAATGTTGACATAATTTACTTATATACTGTAAAGATATTAAATTTTTTGTAAAAATTTCACTTAAAAAAAATTTTTTTTTTTAAGCGGGCGTGGTCGATCTCCGATTTTGCTAATTTTTATTAAGCATACATATAGTAATACAAGTAACGTTCCTGCCAAATTTCATCATGACATCTTCAACGACTGCCAAATTACAGCTTGCAAAACTTCTAAATTACCTTCTTTTAAAAGTGGGCGGTGCCACGCCCGTTGTCCAAAATTTTCCTTATTTTCTATTCTGTGTCTTAAGTTCAACCCACGTACCAAGTTTCATCGCTTTATCCGCCTTTGGTAATGAATTATCGCACTTTTTCAATTTTTCGAAATTTTCGATATCGAAAAAGTGGTCGTGGTTATAGTCCGATATCGTTCATTTTAAATAGCGATCTGAGATGAGTGCCCAGGGTAGGTTCCAAATTTCGTCAAGATGCCTCAAAATTTACTCAAGTTATCGTGTTAACGGACGGACGGAAATTTTTTTTCGATACTGATGATTTTGATATATGGAAGTCTATATCTATCTCGATTCCTTTATACCTGTACAACCAACCGTTATCCAATCAAAGTTAATATACTCTGTGAGCTCTGCTCAACTGAGTATAATAACAACGAAATTTTCACATATCTTACGAACATATTTTCATATAATTATTTGCAACACTGTATGATTTGATCGGGGATTGCCCTATTGCTTTTTTTAAATGTATGGAAACATTTATTTGAAGCAATTTATAATTTTATGATTTATTTAATAATTTAGGAAAATTTAAAGAATGTGACATCAGGATGGACAAGGCGAGAGCTGTTTCCATTATAACACAATTAGTGCAACAGTTTACCGTTAGTTCTTACTGAGTAGCAGATCAGAATATTATTTTTGTTATTACTTAACGACGACTACATTTCATTTATTGTCGTGCTTTGAAAGCTATTAGACATTTCATCAAGAATTTTACGTGAAAGAATTCATTTGTTAGGCTATTTTTCTCCTTCCTTAAGTGGGTGTAAACTACCTTCTAACAAAGAAGGTATTGTTTTTTAATTTACGAGCAGTAAAATTAAATTTACGTGAGAGTGCTAAATTAGTGGTCGAGGAAGTGAAAATTTTTTGGGATAAAGTTCGAATCCCCACTAGAACCAAGCAACACTGCATAACAAAACTTGAAGATTTATATAATGCATGGAGGAAAGTGAATAAAAATTCTAAAATTAAATCGGAAACGCAAAGAGAAAGGGAAGAGGCGTCGACGTCGAAGTTAGATGACTTATTTGATATAGCAAGTGCAAATGACTGGACCTTAATAAAAATTCAGAGGACAAATTATTTTTGGAGAATCAAAGAAAGAAAGTAGACCGGGGTATATATATGGCATCGATTACAAAACAGCTGTAAGTGAAGAAAGAACGTTAACAAAATCATTTAAAACGGTAAGAACAGAATAGTCGTGCATTAGCTGCTTCTAGTAAGAAGAAATTGTATATTATTTTTAATATAGTATAACATATATTTATTTGTACTGTCGTTATTCAGATGAAACAGCTGAACTTTCTTCCTGCAGTTCGGAGAGCGATATCAGTGAAACCGCTGCTACCTATGAGGTAAGTTCAAGGTTATAAATTATAAGTAAAACGTGAGAATGAAACTATATAAAACGTAGATGAGAAATAATTGAAACACACAGGGTTACCTAACAAAACTCTAACCAGAACACTTAATTCCTTTTTAGCAGGTCTTGGGAGCAGAAGCTGTAATGCCAACGCCAGCCAAAAAAATGAGAGGATTTAAAAATATAATAGGGGGACACATTTAACCTTATAAATGCATTATAAAGTATGTAAACATATAAATTTATCTAGTGCGTAAACGAACTATCAAATTTTGTATGAAAAATCATTTACACAATTTGCAAAAATTTACGCGCACATTTCATGGTGTAAACGCGGTAAACTCAAAGGAATGCAACATTGGAAACATAATTGCCGTACTTTTCGTCAGAAGTCTCCAACATCAGCAAGCCATTTACAAGAATTTCTTAGTAAAGATGTTATAGTTTTGATTTTTCACTTAACAAGGTCAGTGATCGAATTAATTATATCTGTGGTGGGAGCAGTCGGTCTTGAAGTACAAAACTATGTTATACTAAATGCAAGGGAACAAAAATACGAGCAGAACAGTTCAAAAACATAAAAGAACGTTTCAACAAGAACGAACTTGGTGCAATTTGTTTGCACTGGGACGGAAAGCTGTTACCAGCTCTTACTGGGAATGAAAAAGTTGACAGACTTCCAATCATAATTTCATGCGGGCACAGTGTTTCGTGTAGAACAATCTAGCTGGACAAAAACAAAATTCTTATTCCAAGAAAAGTGTAATGAGAAATGAAAGAAAAAAAACAAAATAACGGGATTTTTGCTTTTTTTTGATATTTTTTCTCATATATATTGAGTAATTGAAGTAAGAAAGCAGGAGTGGCCGTAAAATGCATTGACTAATTTGCAAAATTCTTGTTGAATATTAAGCTTCATATTTCTTTTAAGTGAACACTCTTATATAATTTTTTTGATGGATTCTAAGCTCGAAGGTAAGTAAAATTTTTTAATAGTAATTCTTTCGCCATTAGAGTATTTTCAATATATTTAACATTCCGTTATTAAGAAGAAAAGGTTTTTTTCTCTATATTTTTAATTTTAGGGACAAAAAAGTTACATACATCCGCCGATATCCGGGCTAAATTTTACATATGTTATAGTGGCAAGTATTCTCGAATAGTCAAAAGAAAAAACCACTGCGAATTCTTTGCACATCTATTTTTAATTTTTTTTTGTAGATTTAGTTATCTCTACATATAAAATAGGATGTATGTACGTACCAGCTCCGACGAGATATTTGAACCTTTAAAGCTGATCTACAAACGGCAAAACCAATCCCCAGGTACAGGGAACAAACACGTAGCCATAAAACACACAAAATTAAACGCGCAAGATCAACAAGAGCACACCAAAAGAAAAACGGCGAAGATCACTGACTTCAACCTACCACAACCCACCGCACCAGTCACCAAGGCATAAAAACAGGTACATACAAAGCAATCCTAATGCAGGTATAACCACACAGGAACGCTACACAAAACAACCCCATTTGGTAGCATCTACGCCAATACCTGAATGTAATATAAATACTGCGCAACTGATAACAAATCAGAACGATCAACGACACTTAAGATGGCAGCACAACAATCATCAACTATTCATCCTGTCGGAAAATCAAAACCACAAAGCAGTTTAGTTATAACCGTACCAAGAACGGAGTTTTTTGACATTTGGGTTCAACATTGGAAGGAAACCAGATATAAAGAATTATTGAGTTTTGTTGTACTTAAGTACGATTTAAGCGAAGCAGCCGAGTATTCGATAAAAAGTTTAAGCTTTCAAATATCGGCATATTCGTCGAAGCTGGATCAAAAGTGGAACACTTCTGGAAGACATAAGGAGCGATTTTTGAATAAAAACTCGGAGTGGCTTTCGGGTCCAGACTTCACATTTACAATAACGGTGGATTCAAAGTTGACATCAGACCAACCAACCACTTCTTCAGGTACCCACGGCCCCGGAAGACGAATGAAGGACTTTGTTAGCTGCAGTGAAAAAACCAAACGGCGTCGAGTGGATGACCTCTTGCAATCTAGAAGTCCTGGTGAGTTACTTTATGCGGCAGAAGTATCAACGCGTATGTCCGGCAACCGAAATGTTGCTAACATTATAAAAAAATCACAGGAAACCACTCAAATATCCGGCAAAAAGATGACATGTGAGCCAGATGCAAGATGCTTGAGCAATGTAGAAGCTTTAGCATACTACGTAGATAGCAAGTCGACGACTCATGGGTACAAAACGGCTCGGAAGTGGAGCATCAAGGCAGGCCATAAGGTTTATCCATTATTTTATAGTCTAAGAAAAGCTAAGGAAGAATGCTATCCAAATGAAATTGATGTGGGTGAAACACGTGCGGAAATTAAAGTCCAGTCCGTATTAGATAAAACTGTTGAGCGTTTAGTTTTAGCAAATCAAGAAGTTTTTGTTAGTTTATTACCTACAAACTTGACGTATACTTTAATCAGCAAGTGGGGTTGCGATGGAGGCTCTGGCCATAGCACATATAAGCAAAAGTTTACATGCAGTTCTGACACTGATGAGTTTTTGTTTATATTTTCCTTCGTTCCTCTTCAATTACAGGATGAAAAAGGTAACATTGTTTGGCAGAATCTTCGACCTTCTTCTACCATGTATTGTCGTCCAATTAAATTTATTTTTTCTAAAGAAACAAAAGATTTTATTGTTTTTGAAACGAACAAAGTTTTAGAGGAGATAAATGCGTTGTTGCCAACAAAGTACATGCTCGAAGAATACGAAGTTTCCGTAAATCACAATATGCTTCTAACAATGATTGACGGAAAAGTTTGCAATGCTTTGACTGAAACTTCTTCCGCACAAAAGTGTTATATTTGTGGTGCCACTACAAAAGATATGAATAATGAGTTACGGGACTTTACGCCTAACCGAGATAATCTTGATTTTGGTTTGTCTACTCTCCATGCATGGATAAGATGTTTTGAATGCTTGCTTCATATGAGTTATCGCCTCGAAGTAAAAAAGTGGCAGAGTAGGAATGAGGCAGATAAAGAGAGTGTAAAGCTACGTTCCAACGAAATCCAGAATAAATTTAAAAGTGTACTTGGATTGATAGTAGATAAACCGAAACCAGGTTTCGGCAATACCAATGACGGCAACACTGCTCGTAGGTTTTTCGAAAATTCTGAGGCTAGTGCTGAGATTACGGGATTGTATGTAACGCTCATCAAAAATTCGACACTCTGCTTCGCGCATTAGCATCTGGGTACAATATAAATATCCAAAGATATGAAAAATTTGCGGTCGAGACTAAAAAACTATACATAGATCTCTATCCATGGTTTAATATGGCTGTTACAGTTCATAAAATCTTAGTGCATAGTACTGATATTATAAAATCAGCAATTTTACCTATTGGTCAACTTTCTGAGGAAGCACAGGAAGCCCGTAACAAAGATTTGAGACGATTCAGGGATGATAACACACAAAAGCAGTCGCGTGAAGCCACGAATAGAGATCTTATGAATATGTTGCTTATAACATCGGATCCTTTATTTAACAGTTTTAGGGAGATAACTAAGAAAAAATTTAAAAGTCTGACTTCAGAAGTCTTAAATTTACTGTCCCCCGATAATGTTGAGAAGTCAATAAATACCCCAGTTGTTTCAAGCTTTCACAGTAGTGTTGCTGATGCTCATGACTATTCCACAAGTGACTCATCGAATGAAAGTGATGATAGCGAATAATAACATAATTATAAAAGATAACCTACCCTATAACTTTTTGTTGGATCAGGTTTTGTTTAATTTAAATCTATTGTCTTTTCTACTTTGTATTGTACTTTACTTTTAAGTTTTTGTGATAAGTTATTTTCACATAATTAATTTGTTATTTTCACATAATTAATTTAATTTTTACATTGTTGTTATTATTATTGTAATTCACTTTTACATTCCTGACTGGTACTATAAAATCATTTTGTAAAAAATTGTAGTGCCAGGATAAATACTCAAATAAATACAAAATATGTATGTACATATGTACAGTCACTCACATAAATAAGTAGACACCCCTTTTTGGACAATTCTTAAAAACTTCGCTTTCGCAAATTTATTTTAACTAATTTCCCATAAGAAAATTTGTCACGATCTATAACAAAAACTAAATTATATTTAAAAAATGTTTGAAAAATTCGACGAATTTTCATAAAAAATTTTAATTTTTTTTCGGAATATTTTAAAGTATTGAGATTTGTAGTCCATTCAATTTAAGTACAATAAAGTAATATTCTTAAGTCGTTTACATTTTTTTGGATCTATGTCACTTATTCACATTAGTTACTGTATATGAAATAAGCAAATGTATGCATATGAAGTAAAAGTTTGGGAAAAAAATAAAAAAAAGAACATATGCCTGAAAAAAATGACGTAGTTGTAATAAATGACTGCATATGAAACGGAAAATCTCATAAAATAATTTTGTCCAGCTAGCTTGTTCTACACGAAACACTGTGGGGCGTACGGAACAACTACTTAAAGTGCCCGCACTTAAAAATGGAACTGACAGAGAACAGGCGTCTGCTGTTTGTAAAGCTATATTTGAATGGGGACTTCTAGATCATATAAAATCCTTGGTATTCGACACAACTACCGTAAATACAGGCCGTTTTAATGGAGCCTGTACGACTATTGAGAACGGACTTCAAAAGCAGCTTCTTTGGCTACGTTGCCGTCACCACATTTGGAAGTCGTATTAAAAAGTGCCTTTGAAGTTAAGATGAGCAAAACTGAAAGCCCAAATGTAAAAATATTTGAGCAATTTAAAAATACATGGGGAAATATTAACCAAAATAATTATCACTCTCGAATGGAAGATAATGATGTCAAAAAATATTTAACAGTAGATACAGATAAAATAATTGAATTTGTGAACGATTCGATCAAAACTAAACAGCCAAGAGATGATTACAGGGAGTTTCTTGAGCTAACACTAATATTTCTTGGCGAGACTCCACCTATTCGCGATGCAGCTTTTCACACCCCTGGGGCTGTCCACCACGCGAGATGGATGGCAAAAGCTATATACTGCTTAAAAATATTTTTTTTTCGACTTGAATTTGATTTGCCAGTAAAAGATAGGAAAGCTTTACGTAATATATATATTTTTATTGTTTCAATATATGTTGAGATGTGGTTCTCTGCCCCTTCTGCTGCACAAGCACCATACAAAGATTTCGAGCTTTAGAAAAAACTGGATTCTGTTAAAAGAATTGATGCTGATATATCTCAAGTTGCATTACACAAATTTAAAAACCACTTATGGTGAGTCCTGAATGTGTGGCTTTAGCATTTTTGATAACATTGTTTCTATTGAGTCAAAAAAAGACGCTTCCCAAGGCAGTCGGTTCTATGTACCGGAGCGATTCGGATTTTTCCCGACCAAGGACTGTCATTTCAGTGTAACCCCATTTAATTTGTTCCGCCCCTCCCACAAATTGTCATCCTCCCAGCAGCTCCTTGCAGCGGGACTGCTCCATATTCTTTTTCCGGGAAGGTATCGAATCCAATCCGGGTCCGTCTCCTGACCCCGGTCCCGAGAAATGGTTTTGCTGCATCTGCCGGTTGGTTGCATCGGACAGGTTGTTTTGGGCTTGATCCCAAAACCCGACGTCCACGTAACTTTTATAAATCTTTTGTGGCTCTTTGCTGTTCACGCCCAAGGGCGTCCCGTAGTCTACGCCTAGGCGCCCTCCCCCACTACCTGCCAGCAGCCCCGCTGCTGCTCGCGCCCCACGGCGCCAACAACTCAAACAGCTACTACCACTCATAACTACTATCTTCGTAGTAGAGTCGGTAGCAATGCTGAGCATCAGCCCCTGCCCCCGTCTTCTCCCCCCTCTTTTCCGGCAGCAATCGTGTAGGACAGGGAAACAGACTCTTAGTCCCCACCTGCGTTTGCACCGTTTGCCAGCACAGAATATATATGTTTGCGACATCCGCCCAATGCAGCTCCGGCCTTGGGTGGTGCCACTTGTCTAGATGTTCTGGTCTCCGCGACGGCAACCCTCCGACGGGTTTCATCGCGCCATGTTGCCAGGTCGCAAACCCAAATCATCCGGGTACCCCAATGCTTGCCCAAGGACGCCCCTCCCCCAGGGCCACAACAGCAATTGCGTCCTAGCCTTTCTCAACCCAGGCGTAGTCTCCCGTCACTTACACACATATTGGCGACGTCTCCCTCTATGCACTTCAGAATTCTGCAGTTAAACTGTAATGGACTAACTGGGAAGATTACGGAGATAGTCGATTTCATGAAGCGACGCAACATCCGCATTTCTACGATTCAAGAGGCTAAACTCAGAGCAAGATCTGCATTGCAGACCTGCTCTGGGTATAATGTCCACAGAAAAGATCGCGAGAGCGGAAATGGAGGCGGCGTCGCGTTTTTCATACACCACTCTGTGCAATATTATATATTTGATCCTGGCATCTACCGCAGGGACAATGTCTTAGAACGTCAAGGCCTATCTGTCCGGTCACAATATGCTTCTAACAATGATTGACGGAAAAGTTTGCAATGCTTTGACTGAAACTTCTTCCGCACAAAATTGTTATATTTGCGGTGCCACTACAAAAGATATGAATAATGAGTTACGGGACTTTACGCCTAACCGAGCTAATCTTGATTTTGGTTTGTCTACTCTCCATGCATGGATAAGATGTTTTGAATGCTTGCTTCATATGAGTTATCGCCTCGAAGTAAAAAAGTGGCAGCTTACGAATGAGGCAGATAAAGAGAATGTAAAGCTACGTTCCAATGAAATCCAGAATAAATTTAAAAGTGTACTTGGATTGATAGTACATAAACCAAAACCAGGTTTCGGCAATACCAATGACGGAAACACTGCTCGTAGGTTTTTCGAAAATTCTGAGGCGAGTGCTGAGATTACGGGATTGGATGTAACGCTCATCAAAAATTCGACACTCTCCTTCGCGCATTAGCATCTGGGTACAATATAAATATCAAAAGATTTGAAAAATTTGCGGTCGAGACTAAAAAACTATACATAGATCTCTATCCATGGTTTAATATGGCTGTTACAGTTCATAAAATCTTAGTGCATAGTACTGATATTATAAAATCAGCAATTTTACCTATTGGTCAACTTTCTGAGGAAGCACAGGAAGCCCGTAACAAAGATTTGAGACGATTCAGGGATGATAACACACAAAAGCAGTCGCGTGAAGCCACGAATAGAGATCTTATGAATATGTTGCTTATAACATCGGATCCTTTATTTAACAGTTTTAGGGAGATACCTAAGAAAAAATTTAAAAGTCTGACTTCCGAAGTCTTAAATTTACTGTCCCCCGATAATGTTGAGGAGTCAATAAATACCCCAGTTGTTTCAAGCTTTCACAGTAGTGTTGCTGATGCTCATGACTATTCCACAAGTGACTCATCGAATGAAAGTGATGATAGCGAATAATAACATAATTATAAAAGATAACCTACCCTATAACTTTTTGTTGGATCAGGTTTTGTTTAATTTAAATCTATTGTCTTTTCTACTTTGTATTATACTTTACTTTTAAGTTTTTGTAATAAGTTATTTTCACATAATTAATTTAATTATTTACATAGTTGTTATTATTATTGTAATTCACTTTTACATTCCTGACTGGTACTATAAAATAATTCTGTAAAAATTGTAGTGCCAGGATAAATACTCAAATAAATACAAAATATGTATGTACATATGTACAGTCACTCACATAAATAAGTAGACACCCGTTTTTGGACAATTCTTAAAAACTTCGCTTTCGCAAATTTATTTTAACTAATTTCCCATAAGAAAATTAGTCATGATCTATAACAAAAACTAAATTATATTTAAAAAATATTTGAAAAATTCGACGAATTTTCATAAAAGATTTTAATTTTTTTTTTCGGAATATTTTAGAGTATTGAGATTTGTAGTCCATTCAATTTAAGTACAATAAAGTAATATTCTTAAGTCCTTTAAATTTTTTTGGATCTATGTCACTTATTCAAATTAGTTACTGTATATGAAATAAGCAAATGTATGCATATGAAGTAAATTTTGGGAAAAAAATAAAAAAAAGAACATATGCCTGAAAAAAATGACGTAGTTGTAATAAATGACTGCATATGAAACGGAAAATCTCATAAAATAATTTTGTCCAGCTAGCTTGTTCTACACGAAACACTGTGGGGCGTACGGAACAACTACTTGAAGTGCCCGCACTTAAAAACGGAACTGACAGAGAGCAAGCGTCTGCTGTTTGTAAAGCTATATTTGAATGGGGACTTCTAGATCATATAAAATCCTTGGTATTCGACACAACTACCGTAAATACAGGCCGTTTTAATGGAGCCTGTACGGACTACAAAAGCAGCTTCTTTGCCTACGTTGCCGTCACCACATTTTGGAAGTCGTATTAAAAAGTGCCTTTGAAGTTAAGATGAGCAAAACTGAAAGCCCAAATGTAAAAATATTTGAGCAATTTAAAAATACATGGGGAAATATTAACCAAAATAATTATCACTCTCGAATGGAAGATAATGATGTCAAAAAATATTTAACAGTAGATACAGATAAAATAATTGAATTTGTGAACGATTCGATCAAAACTAAACAGCCAAGAGATGATTACAGGGAGTTTCTTGAGCTAACACTAATATTTCTTGGCGAGACTCCACCTATTCGCGATGCAGCTTTTCACGCCCCTGGGGCTGTCCACCACGCGAGATGGATGGCAAAAGCTATATACTGCTTAAAAATATTTTTTTTTCGACTTGAATTTGATTTGCCAGTAAAAGATAGGAAAGCTTTACGTAATATATATATTTTTATTGTTTCAATATATGTTGAGATGTGGTTCTCTGCCCCTTCTGCTGCACAAGCACCATACAAAGATTTCGAGCTTTAGAAAAAACTGGATTCTGTTAAAAGAATTGATGCTGATATATCTCAAGTTGCATTACACAAATTTAAAAACCACTTATGGTGAGTCCTGAATGTGTGGCTTTAGCATTTTTGATAACAGTGTTTCTATTGAGTCAAAAAAAGACGCTTCCCAAGGCAGTCGGTTCTATGTACCGGAGCGATTCGGATTTTTCCCGACCAAGGACTGTCATTTCAGTGTAACCCCATTTAATTTGTTCCGCCCCTCCCACAAATTGTCATCCTCCCAGCAGCTCCTTGCAGCGGGACTGCTCCATACTCTTTCTCCGGGAAGGTATCGAATCCAATCCGGGTCCGTCTCCTGACCCCGGTCCCGAGAAATGGTTTTGCTGCATCTGCCGGTTGGTTGCATCGGACAGGTTGTTCTGGGCTTGATCCCAAAACCCGACGTCCACGTAACTTTTATAAATCTTTTGTGGCTCCTTGCTTGCCCCACGGCGCCAACAACTCAAACAGCTACTACCACTCATAACTACTATCTTCGTAGTAGAGTCGGTAGCAATGCTGAGCATCAGCCCCTGCCCCGTCTTCTCCTCCCTCTTTTCCGGCAGCAATCGTGTAGGTCAGGGAAACAGACTCTTAGTCCCCACCGGCGTTTGCACCGTTTGCCAGCACAGAATATATATGTTTGCGACATCCGCCCAATGCAGCTCCGGCCTTGGGTGGTGCCACTTTTCTAGATGTTCTGGTCTCCGCGACGGCAACCCTCCGACGGGTTTCATCGCGCCATCTTGCCCGGTCGCAAACCCAAATCATCCGGGTACCCCAATTCTTGCCCAAGGACGCCCAGCCCCAGGGCCACAACAGCAATTGCGTCCTAGCCTTCCTCAACCCAGGGTAGTCACCCGTCACTTAGCCACATAGTGGCGACGTCTCCCTCTATGCACTTCAGAATTCTGCAGTTAAACTGTAATGGACTAACTGGGAAGATTACGGAGATAGTCGATTTCATGAAGCGACGCAACATCCGCATTGCTGCGATTCAAGAGGCTAAACTCAGAGCAAGATCTGCATTGCAGTCCTGCTCTGGCTATAATGTCCACAGAAAAGATCGCGAGAGCGGAAATGGAGGCGGCGTCGCGTTTTTCATACTCCACTCTGTGCAATATTATATATTTGATCCTGGCATCTACCGCAGGGACAATGTCTTAGAACGTCAAGGCCTATCTGTCCGGTCAGGCGATGCAAACTAAGAAATCATCAACATCTACATCCCTCCTGCCACCTGTTGCCCCAGTGGATACCAGCCTAATATCAGCGCCTTACTCACTGGAAACAACCGCATTATCTTGGGCGATTTCAATGCCCATCACGATCTATGGCATTCAAATTCGCGGGCGGAGAGTAGGGGTGAGATGTTGGTAGACCAAATAGAAGAAACGACGTTCTGCACAATAAACGGAGATGCCCTCACACGTATGGTAGGAAGCTGTCACATTTCGGCAGATATCTCAATCGTGAGCGCAGAACTCGTAAACTGTCAACTGGCATCCGATGGTAACATTGGCATCCGACCACCTGCCTATACTTATTTCGCGCGAGCGTACCGCCGACTTCATCGTCACAGAAAAACGCACTTTCATAAATTTCAAAAAAGGAAAGTAGGACGAATATAAATCTTTTACAGACAACCGCTTTGCTGCCCTCCCTATCCCGACTGATGCCCGCCAAAGGGAGCGTGCCTTCCGTAAGGTCATTGAATCCGCCTCGGCACGTTTCATTCCCGCCGGGAGATGTTCCGAAATTCGGCCCCACTTCCCGGCGGAGGCCGCAAGCTTAACGAGAGAACGTGATCTTATAAGACTGCTTCATCCAGGCGACCCCCAAAAAAGGGATATAAACCAACGCCTCAGATTGCTTGTGGATGAACACAAGCGGGCGAAATGGGAGGAGCACCTAAGAGGTTGTAACCTCTCCACCGGTGTGGGTAAACTTTGGTCCACCGTAAAGTCCCTATCGAATCCGTCTAAGCACAAAAACAAAGTTTCCATCGCCTTTGGCTATAAAGTGCTGTCGTATGCGAAAAAATGCGCGAGCTCTTTCTGCCGACAATATATAATGCATTCTACGGTCGACAAAGATAGACGGAGGGCCAACAGACACGCACATAAACAAAAATTCAGCGCGTCACCAATCACCATCACCGCTGAAGAGGTTGAGGACGCCATTGGTCACGCTAAACCATCCAAAGCAGTGGGCCCATACGGCATAGCCATGCCGATGCTTAAAAGCCTAAGGAAAGAGGGTTTCAAATATTTAGCGTATGCCTTCAACCTGTCTCTTTCCACCTTTGTCATACCCGAAAAATGGAAAATGGCCAAGGTGGTCCCGCTACTAAATCCTGGGAAACCAGGAGAGGCGTATCGTCCGATATATCTCCTATCGCCAGTAGCAAATACGCTTGAAGCCATTTTCTCCCCTATTTCCAAGCAAATTTGCAGCTAGCCTGTCATCAGCAAGGCTTCAGAAAACTCAATAGCACTACCACCGCGCTAAATGCCATTAGCACTCAGATAAATTGCGGTTTAAATCAATACCCCCACCATAGAACAGTACTCGTAGCGCTAGACCTATCAAAAGCTTTTGATACGGTCAACAATGACTCGTTACTGTAAGACATGGAAGGGTCTACCCTTCCCCCATGTCTTAAAAGGTGGACCGCAAATTATCTGGGTGGTCGGCAGGCATCGGTGCAATTTAGAAACGAAACATCAAAACCAAGGAGAATTAAACAAGGGGTGCCACAGGGTGGTGTCCTATCCCCACTTTTGTTTAATTTCTACATATCTAAGCTACCTTCACCACCGGAAGGAGTCACAATCGTTTCCTACGCCGATGACTGCACATTAATGGCCACAGGCCCAGGCCCACAGTTCGATGAGCTATGCAATAAAATAAACGGCTACCTCCCTGAACTCTCCAGTTTTTTCGCCTCGCGAAAACTGGCATTATCACCGACTAAATCCTCGGCTACCTTATTTACAACATGGACGTCCCAAATGTCGACCATTTTGAACATCCACGTCGATGGCACTACGCTACCGACTGTCCTTCACCCCAAAGTCTTGGGTGTGACTTTTGATCAGGATCTAAATTTTGGTAAGCACGCAGCCGCAATTGTTCCGAGAATTCAGAGCCGTAACAAAATCCTCAAATCCCTCGCTGGCAGTACTTGGGGAAAAGATAAAGAAACGCTCATGACTACATACAAAGCAATTAGCCAGCCGATTACGTGCTACGCGTCACCCATATGGTCGCCAAGCCTAAAAATTACCCACTGAAAGAAGCTACAGGCCTGCCAAAATACTGCTCTCAGAATCGCCACGGGCTGTCTTCTTATGTCCCCAGAACACCATCTGCATAATGTGGCGAGAATACTCCCCATCAGGGAGAGAAATGAGATGCTGACCAAACAGTTCCTGTTGAATACCCAGAAACCTGAGCATCCCAACAGACATCTGATTGATGAGCCAGCACCGCCTAGGGGCTTAAGAAGTCATCTCCGTAAGCATTTTGAGGAAATACGGCACCTGAGAAACCAGCCGTATGAAGCGAAAAAACACAAGCAGGTCCTTGGTGAACTCCACAAACAGGCGTCGGACCTTTATGCCGGGAGTTGCCCGGTGAGACCAGTACTCAAAGGAAAGTATCAAAAACTCGCGGAAGAGGAACGCATACTCCCCAGGGAAACGCGTGTCACTCTTGCTCAAATTCGGTCTGGATACTGTAACTCTTTTTTTTTTTTTGCGGGGAGGCTGAAAAATGCCTAATGCACCATAAATGCTGCCGTCGCAGCAACCGTGTGTCCTAAAAAAACAGCCCCGTTCTGGAACCGTCGCCCACCCCGACACCACTTTCGCATTACTTCAGGGTGGCGTTCCATATTTCTCATTTTTAAGAGCCTGCTGTTGTCCCTGCGTCCAGGTTCCCGCTATTTGCTCTGAGTGTCCATTTAATCGCCACTGCTTCGCATGTGCATTTCTCTGCGCTCCCTCTCAGCATCCATCAGGCATGTCATTACTATAAATGCCATTTTGCTCACTGCAGTCCAGCACTCTTTCCTATTGCACATATGTGATACTAAATTTCTCGTGATAGGTTCCTCCCCAAAGACTCCATGCAAAGTGAGTCTTTCTTCGTGGAAACGGCGGCAGTGGAACATGACGTGTTCTGCGCTTTCTAACTCCGTGGTACACACTGGGCAATGAGGATCTTCCTCTATCCTACGCTTCCATAAATACCTTTTGAAACCGCCATGTCCACTCATTATCCGCGTGAGATGGTAGTTCAGTTCGCCGTGTTTCCGCTAATTCCATTGAGCTACGTTCCAAACTAGTGTGAAAGTCCAAGCCCTTTAATCGAGGCCTCCACCGTTCTTGCCACTTAGCTATTGTTTGTGTCCTTGCTCTTTTCTTGTCTTCTTCAGATGGTCGCTCGATATTAGTGTTATACAGATCGGCCATTTCGCTTGCCAGTAAGTCCACTGGGATTTTCCGGTTAGAACCAGGATCGCGTCGTCGGACACCGTCCGATAAGCACTTGCTATTATTAAAGAAGCAAGTCGGTACGCTGCTAATATATATTTTTGATGGGTCTGTTTAGATCCATACCACACTGGTGCGGCGTATAGTATTATTGAGCTGGTTACTGTGGACAATAGCTGACGTGTAGCTTCGCTCGGACCACCAATGTTAGGCATTATTCGCATAAGTGATCCATTAACTTTGGTAATTTTCTCCCCCACAGCTCTGAAGTGCTCTTTGAAAGTTAACTTAGAGTCAATGTGCACTCCTAAGTATTTTAAGGAATCCTTTGAGGTGATTTGATGATCCCCGACAGTTAAGACTAACTCGTTCGCCGACCGTTTGGAGCTTACTAATACCACTTCCGTCTTTTGGCTAGCCAACTCCAGTCCCGTAATGGTCAGCTATTCCTTTATTCTTGCTACGGCGTCATTACATAATGCTTGAAGCAGGTCCAGTTTATTGGCCACAACTACCACTGCAATATCATCAGCATATCCCACAATTTGCGTGTTTTCTGGTAGACTAATCTTTAGCACCCCGTCATACATTACATTCCAAAGCGTTGGACTGAGAACAGATCCCTGTGGGACGCCTCCTACAATCAGTGCACAGAACTTCCTTTTATTTTGGCCTCCAGAGATAGCTTCTCTAGCTATTTTGACGACTGTTTGTATTGCATCTACGGTGGATCTTGATTTGCGAAATCCATATTGACTATTCGATAAGCCACCTGGTCTTTCTAGAGTCAGCTGTAGGCGCTCACTAATTATACGCTCGAAAATCTTCCCTAGGGAATCCAGCATACAAAGTGGCCTATATGAGGATGGTTTGTCCGGCTGTTTACCACGTTTCAGCAATAGGATAAGTCTTTGTCGTTTCCACGGGCGAGGGAACACGCCTTCTTGCATACAGACATTAAAAAGATCAGTAAATAATGTAGGCCTAGTTGTGATCGCGGCTTTAAGGGCTATGTTTGGTACTTCGTCGGGTCCTGGGGATTTGTTATCAGCAACTCTTTTTGCAGCGTCCAGCACCTCTTGCTCTGTAATTTGCTGAATTTCCGTACTTTCTAGATCCTCGCTTGGATAAGTCCAGCAATCTTGCGCCGGGGAAAGTGTTTCAACAATAATATTCATCAGTATCGGGCACGTAGGTTGTTGTGATATCGGTCCTTTAACTTTGGCCATCACAGTTCTGTAGGCTGATCCCCAAGGATCTAAGTCGACATTATCCAGCACTTCCCTAAAGCATAGCTTCTTGCTCTTTTTTATGGCATTTTTAAGTGCCTTTCTTTATGCGACATAGGTGCTGTGTAACTCCGCATATCGTGGTGATGAGCGTGCCCTCTGCGCTATTCTTCGTGCTTTGTGACATTTTCTACGCTCTTCCGAAATTTCGCCATTCCACCAATATACCGGAGTGCGCTGTGCTTTTCCGCGACTTCTGGGCATGGCAGCATCACATGCCATACATAGCAACTTAGTGATTTGAACCGACAGGTTAAACTCTTACCTATCCAGAATTAACACCGACATACAAAATGTATGCCCCGCTTGCAATGTGTCTCCACATGACACCAGCCATCTCTTTAATTGTAATGTGGAACCAACGCCTCTAACACCCCTTTCCTTAGGGTCCACCCCTGTTGAAACAGCAAGTTTCCTTGGACTCCCGTTAGAGGATATTGATGACAATTTGTGATCGGTCGCGGCTGTTAGGTGGGGCGAAGCACTGCTACAACAACAACAACAACAACAGTCAAAAAAAGAAATGGTGAAGTCATTGAGTCGTGAGACTTTAGATGAAGACGTAAAACGCGCCTCAATTCAAAATTTAAATGTTATGCATGTTATTGAAGGCGGAATGGATCAGTTCATTTCTTATGAGACAAACAATTTTTTTCTTCGCTTTAAAATCAATACAGCATTTTTTAAAAATGATCCAAGTTTATGGCCTGCGGATAGTAATTTTAAAACTGCTCTTCAAATTGTTAATGACATTCACGTGGTAAACGATACAGCTGAACGAGCGGTGAAATTGATGCAAGACTAGAACCCAATGCTCACAAAAGACGAGGAACAAAAACAATATATATTGCAAGTAGTCAAAAACTATCAAAAACAATTTCCTATGAGCACGAAGGAGATTTTATTACAAAACTTTTTATAATTACACCATTTAATTAAATAGATAATCGTCAGGCAAAGAATGCGAAGATATGTGAAAATTTCGCTGCTATTCTTTAATTTGGTTTTTTCTGGATTAAATATTAATGTTAAAGGAAACTAATACAGAGCAACATTGTTCATCAGATATATCCCTAGAATATTTGTGAATGAAGTTTTTCTATAAAATAAATATAACTGAAGTTAAGAAAAATTAAAGCGAGCCATAGTGAGAAAAACAGCATTTTTAGCTAATTTTTTGGGCTCAAGGCACGCCCAATAATTATGCAAATGATGTAGAATTTTTTATATATAATTTTTTTTTTTTTTAATTTTGAATAAATTTAATGGGTTTGCCAAGTGAAAATACCAAAGAAAATTGTCCATATAACTTGAGGTCCCACTAATGGTACATACTATATGCTGCGTAAAACGACGGACTCGCCCCGTTGCAAATCGCATCAACACGAATGGGATAGCTCCTTGTTTTTTAAACGGAACACATTTGGAACACATAATACATACATGAATAGAAAGCGACCTATGATGTCCGATTTGGCTCATATTGGGAACAAAGAATAATGTATATTGGAACGATTTTCCGTCATCACTTGTCAAATTTGGTTTTGAGACAAACCGGTTACGGCCTTGTTCCATCATCAGTGTCGATTTTCGTTCTGATCTGTTTTTGTTGTTTGTCCTGTATTTATAGTTCGTAGGTACATGAGCAGGTATTGTCAAAATTGATGCTTGGTGGAGCAAGGATCGAAATATTAAAAAAATCGGATTTATGATCCGATTTGGTTCATATTTGGAACACATAATCCATACATGAATAGAAAGAGACCTATGAAAAAAATCGCCGCTAGGTGGCGCCAGGATCGAGATATTCGAAAAATCGTATATATGGTGCGATTTGGTTCATATTTGGAACACATAATACACACATGAACAGAAAGCGACCTATGAAAGAAATCGGCGCTACGTGGCACAAAGATCAAGATATTCAACAAAATCGAATTTGTGTTCCAATTTGGATCATATTTGGAACACATAATACATACATGAATAGAAAGCGACCTATGATGTCCGATTTGACTCATATTTGGAACAAATAATAATGTATATTGGAACGATTTTCCGTCATCCCTTGTAAAATTTGGGTTTGAGACAAACCGGTTTCGGCGTTGTGCCATCATCAGTGTTGGTTTTCGTTCTGATCTGTTGTTGTTGTTTGCCCTGTATTTATAATTCGTAGGTACATAAGCAGGTATTGTCAAAATTGATGCTTGTGTATATTTAGTTATATGTATGTGCTGTGTCTTCATTTAGAACCGAGGTGGTTTTTACTGATCGATTTGTGTGGCGGTTCTAAATGAACACACAGCACATACACATATCTAAATATACACAAACATCAATTTTGACAATACCTGCTTATGTACCTACGAACTATAAATACAGGAAAAACGACAACAACAGATCAGAACGGAAATCGACACTTATGATGGCACATCGCCGAAACAGGTTTGCCTCAAAACCAAATTTGACAAGGGATGACGGAAAATCGTTCCAATATACATCATTTATCCACCCTGTCGGAAAATCAACAAAAGAAAATAGAACAAATAATACATAGAGTCCGGTAGAAGTGACATCAAAATATTTTGGAGTTCGAGGAGGTACAAGCATACGTGGCGCAGAGTCGAGTAAAGTCTTTGGAAGGATTATATATTGAAGATTTAGATTGTAACAAATTGTCAATGAGTCACTAAATGAACTAATTTTTTATTTTTTTTAAATGAACTAAATAGAATGAGAAATAATAGGCAATTAAATAAAGACTAAAAATTTGAAACTAAAATAATTAAAAAAAAATTTTTAAGTTAAGCTGTTTTATTGAAAACAATACTTACATGAAGTAATAATGGACAAATATTTGGGCTATTCACGTTAGCCTTAAAAAAAGTACTCAATGATCTGATAACCTGAAAGACACGCTTACGTGAATAGTACAACACAGTTTTTTCGAATTAAAAAAATACATTTTGTTTTTAAGTTCAATTAATTGATATGACAGGAGTGAAGGAAATACTATTCATGGGACAAGGGAGTGAAACTACAATTACCTAAAATCAAAGAGAATTTTTTCGGGTATTTAGTTGGTTAAAATATTAAAAAGTGGAAAAGAAAAAGTATAATTATAGTTATAGCAGTTCGTTACAAGATTCATTGAAAAAAACTCAAAAATAGAACGAAAAATCTGTGTTAGTATTAAAGATAAAACATACCGAACTTACATTACGAATAATTTGCAGCAAATCCATGGCCATAAAAGCTCACAATTTAAAAAGGGCTGTTTGCTGAACTACCGGTTTCGAAGGGTCCCAAAATGATACCAAAATAGTCCCGAAATGATACCGACGGGATCCCAAACCAATTCCGAAATCCATTCAGAAATGATTCCTGAGGGGCCCAAATTATCCCGAAATAGTCACGAAATTACCCTGAAAGGATCCCGGATGGATCCCGAGAACCATCCAGAAATAATCCCGGAAGGGTCCTCAAATGATCCCGAAATAATCCAGAAAATCTCACGAAATGACCTTGATGGATCATGGACGGATCCCAAAAACCATGCAGAAATGATCCCAGAAGGGTCTCCGAATGATCCCGACATAGGCCAGAAAAATTCACAAAATAACCCCAAAGGGATCCCGTGCGGATCCCGAAAATGAAATGATGCCGGAAGGGTCCCCAAATGATCCCGAAATAGTCCCGAAATGACGTGATCCCGGTCTGATCTCGGAAACCATCCAGTTATGATGCCGGAAGATTCCCCTTATGATCCCGAAATAGTCTCGGAAAATTCCCGGACTGATCCCGAAAAAGTTCCGAAATGGACCCTGATGGTTACCCGGAGGGATCCCGAAAATCATCCGATAATTATACCTGCAGAGTCCCCAAATGAAATAACCCCGACGGGATCCCAAAAACCATCCAGAAATGATCCCGAAATAACTCTTACGGGATCCCGGACGGACTATCCAGAAATGATGGCGATAAGTTCCGAAATGACCATCACGGGATCCCGGACGGATCGCGAAAATCATCCAGAAGTGATGACGGAAGGATTCAAATATCATCCCGAAATTACCGTAACGGGATCCCGATACCGGACGTATCCCGAAAATCATTCAGAAATTATCCTGGAAGGGTCCCAAAATGATCCCGACTGAATGCCGTACGGATCCCGAAAACCATTCAGAAATGATCCCGTAAGAATCCCGAAATGGCCCTGACATAGTCCAGAGAAAGTTCCGAAATTTCCCCGACGGGATGCCGGGCGGATCCCGAAAACTACCCAGTAATGATCCCGGAAGGGTCACAAAATGATACCGAATGACCCCTGAAGGATCCACATATGATCCCGGAATAGTCCCAAAAATTCCCAAAATAACCCCGACGGAATCCCAGACGGATCCCGAAAAATATAGAGAAATGATCCCGGAAGAGACCCAAAATGACCTTGAAATAGTCCCGAAATGCCCCTGACGGGATCAGGGACGGATCGCGAATGTCATCAAGGAATGATGACGGAAGCATCCCAAAATCATTCCGAAATAGTCCCGAAATTACCCCAACGGGATCCCGAAGACCCATCCAAAAATGATGCCGTAAGGGTCCCCAAATGATCCCGAAAACCCCCAAAATACCCCCGACAGGATTCCAGTCGGATCCCGAAAACTATATATAAAAATGATCCCGGAAAAGTCCCAAAATGATCCCGACGGGATCCCGGATGGATTCCGAGAACCATCCAGAAATGATCTCGGAAGGGTCACGATTTGATAAGGTGAAGCTAATTATAAAAGCGAATTAAGATTTAGAAACAAACATGCAGGTAAAGCTAATAAAAGCGTGCTAAGTAATAAAAACAATTGAAGGAGGGCGGATGGCGGGAGGAGACGGAGAGCATCACCGATTGTTTTTCCAAAATTCTTTAGATCTCGATCTGTATGAGCCAGATACCAAAAATTATTGATTTAAATAATGTGTAAAATTATTACAAAGTAATTGTTCGAAGGGTCATGGGACCGCCGGCCTCCCCCCCCCCCCCCCCCGCCTTTCCATTTTTGAAACAAGTTGCGCCAGTAGACTATTGTCTATCTGTGTCCCAAATTTCATCAAAATCCGTGTAGCCATTCTGGCGTGATTCAGTCACAAATCCGAAAAATACAATAAATAAATTATTACTGTTCCTTGGCGGCGAAGACCTCCCCCTTTTCAAAAAAATACAGCTAGTAGATCCTTCTAAACTATTAGCTACATTTGTGCCAAATTTCATTCAAATCGGTCCAGCCGTTATTGCGTGATGGAGACAAAAAGACAAACAAAATGATCCCGAAAAAGTCCCGAAATGACCCGGGCGGATCCCGGACGGATCCCGAAAACCATCCCGGAAGGGTCTCGATATGGCTCTAACGGGATTACAAATACGGTGAAGCTAATTGTAAAACCATATTAATAAGGCAGCAGGCGCGTTGGAGCGAATGAAGAGTTACAAAGAAACATACGGGTAAAGCTAATAAAAGCGTGCTAATAAAAACAATTGAAGGAGGGTGGATGGCGGGAGGAGAAGGAGAGGACCACTGATCGTTTTTCCAAAATTGCTTAGATCTCGATCTGTATATTTATTTATAACAATTTATAGATTTTACACCAGAGGGTGTGAGAAGGGGGGAGGGGAGACCGAGGGTGTCACTGCTCACTTTGTAAGCACTCGACTTATTTGACACATTGAGTCTATAATATTGGTGAAGGCCAGTATACGTAAAGTTATAATGTTTAAAAATTATTGAAAAGTAATTGTTCGAAGGGGTCGTGGGATGCCCACCCCCTCTCCCTTCTATATTCGAAAAAAATTTCGTTAGTAGACTATTGGCTGTGTTCCAAATTTCATCAAAATCCGTGTAGCCGTTCTGGCGTGGTTCAATCACAAAGACGAAAAAATATAATAATTAAATTACAACTGTTCGTAGGGGGCGGAGACCTCCCCCTTTTAAGAAATATATTGCTAGTAAATCCTTCCAGACTATTGGCTATATGTGTGCCAAATTTCATCCAAATCCGTCTAGCCGTTCTTGCGCGATTGAGTCACAAAGGCAAACGTCTGGACAAACATCCAAACATCTAAACATCCAAATATCCAAACTTTCCCATTTATAATATATATTACATTAGATTAAGATTAAGATTGAAATAAATGTGCGATATATGTATATGTAGTTTATATGGGTGAACCTAGCACCCAAAACTAACTTCGGTGGCGCGCAACGGCTACCTAGCGGGTGGTGGGTAAAAAGCAAATTTTCAGTCCAATTTCAAGTAATTTCACCATAATCCTATGTAAATTTCATTTGATTTTACATATTTTTTATATTTTTGTTTAAGGAGCTCAATACATTTGAGAAGTTTATAGAAAATTTAAAAAATGCAATCAAAAACTATAATGTTTTAGGTCAAATTCAAAATTTTAAAGAAAAACTTAAGTAAGTTAGACCAGTTTGCTATATTTCCGCTCACTACTCAACTATTAACGCATTATTGCACTATCCCCAACACTGGATGCAAAAATACAAGTTGGTCGAATTTCGACCACGGGCGATACTAGTACTAGTATTATTATGAAAAAAGCATCGGCCGTTCGATATATGAAAAATATTGCTCAAAGCGCCCACATTTTTGTCACAATAATACTAGTGTTTTTTGTTCATTGTATTTTAAAAATTGTTTTTAACTTTTTAGTTCGATATTATTTAAAAGCGTATTTTTTACTTTTTTCAAACTATATTTGTTTGTAACTCTCCTTTGCGCATACAGCCTAGAGAGTTACAAATATACATACTGTAACGAAGCTTTTCCGTGGCACAGTTGCTCTTTAGCTGTGGGGTACTCGCCGTGTCCGGGGTTCGTTTACAATAAATTTGTACTTAAGGGACACCTTGCAAATCGATTTTATATAATACTTCACTTTATTGATTGATTGCTTAAATACTATAATATAAAAGAAAACGTGTTTGCATACTTCATTTGCAAATTCACTTAGATTATCTTGCGGTATCCTCGACTGTGGTGGCGGGCCTTAACGGTCCGGCCACATTCCGTTAGACGGATCCCGTTAGTATGTGGCGTCTGTGCCCTGTCGCGCCTTATGTCGGCGTTTCTCTCTGCTGCGGTGCTCTGTCGTGCCTTACGTCGCCGTCTACTTGTATCGCTCGGGCGATGCTCTGCCGCACCTTGCGTCGGCGTCTACTTGTATTACTGGGCGATGCTCTGCCACGCTTTATGCCGGCGCCTCTGTTGACTGCGGTGCTCTGTCGCGCCTTGCGTCGGCGTCCCTTTCTGATGCGGTGCTCTGTCGTGCCTTCGGTGGCGTCTACTTGTATTATTGAGGCGATGCTCTGCCACGCCTTGCATCGGCGTCTCTTCCTGCTGCGGTCTTCCGTCGCGCCTTGCGTCGGCGTCTAGCTGGCGTCTCGGTGGCGTTGGGGTAGTCGCGTCATTACGGTGCGGTTTATTACTCTCGCGGCGCGGTCGACGTCGGCGCAGGCTAGCGGACGTCGCCTGTTCGCAGGTGCGCGTTACTGTGACAGGGCCTTTGTCTACGCGGGTGTGAACGAAGTCTCAAGCGATATTTGGTGGTAGAACTGACACATTCACAACTTGAAGCCGCGACACACTCCTATGAAACGATCTGTTTTGGTGGTAGAACCGACACATTTGAGATGCGTTTCACTGGTCTCTCCGGTCACCACCACAGCTCCGTACTAACTGCCTACTGTGCTGCTGTGTCGCTCCTTTTATAGCTGTTGTGTTCGTTGTTGCTAGCTCAGATGGTTGCGTTGCCATGGTCACCGTGTTGCTGACAAATGTTGCTCCGATCGTTGTGTTGCTGATACTTGTTGGTTGACCGCGTTGCTGTTAAGTGTTGCGACCGCTCGTTGTGCTGCTGAGACTTGTTGGTTTTTCGTGTTGCTGTTAAATGGTGCGACCGCTCGTTGTGTTGCTGAGAATTTTTGTTTTGTCGTGTTGCTAGGGCCTTTTGTGACCGCCTGTTGTGTTAATGTTGTGTTAATGGTTGTGATCCATATGGTGTGGGGTCGTTTAGTGTGGGCCAAAATAATGAGGTTTTATTTGGTCCTCACAATACATACATATGTATAAGTGAAGCTAATATGAGCATGCCTGAGTTCAGACCAAGGGGTCACTGCTGGCGGACAGTGAACGACCTATTAACTAGGTTGGCTGCGAATATCAAATAAGCAGCCCTCCACCAAGAGCGGCTGGTGAAGAGGATTTGGCGTAAATGGCCTAAGCACCCTGAAAACCTCCAGTGACAGGACGAGTAGATGCCGCCCTGAATTAAGCATCCACAGCCTAGTCCGGGGTTGCTTCGGGGGAATACCTACCCAAGATAGGAAGGTAACTATAAGACATGGGATACGCACGCAGGAAGGTAAAGAGGTAAATTATTTGTAAATTTAAAGTGATTGTCATATTAAGACTGAGCCCAGTAAGGTCTTAATTAAGGTATACAGGAATCAACGATTTGGATATGTTTGTTAAGGGCTGACGACTGTGACATGGTGAAATCTCAGTACACGACTTGACAGACCTGTCCAAATGACTTTCCGGTTAATGTCCCATTCGTCTCCGTCCCGCTAAAATCTTGGCAAGCATTGGGGTACGTTCAAAGTCCGTCATCATTAATTTGGTGGTGTAGGTTCGATTGAGATCTTCCCGATTAATACTGATCTGGCTCTGAACGTAGTATTCATGAGGGACTGCGTCGACTTTCACGTGGCCTCCCTGCCTTCACATAGGCAACCACGGGTACGGCACAGTCGGACCAAGATAGCGGCCTCAAGTGGGACCCAATTAAATAGATGAACAATAATAACGTAAAAAACCGAACAGAGGAGAAAGAAATGGCGTCAATCCATTCGCAGGAAGGAAGCTACCTCGCTCTCCAGAAGGGCGTGGCCCAACGGCTGAGGGCCTTAACAATACGTCGTAAGTGGTAACGAAACCCAAAGGAGTGAGCAAGGAGCATCGCCGGCTGCTCCACCGAAGTAATGCAAAAAGAGCTCCGACAGCAAGGCTCAAACAGGCACCCCAACATTAAGTGATCTATTAAGCAGGCGTCAACTACATTAAATCAGCAAACCCCCTCTGGAGAAAAAAAGGAGACCAAGCTAGGCAAGGCGATTGAGGAGTTGATGCAGTTCTTCATAGGGTGTAATAATATACACGCAGAAATCAAGCGCTTGGCCTCCGTAATAAAAGTGCTGTACATCGAGTCGGCCATAGAAGTAAAGAACTTGGAACAAAAATTGCGTGCAAGCTAAAGCGCCAAGGATAGAAATCGATCATTTCCCAGCAAACCGACCGAGGAACAACTCGTACTCGACCAAGAAGAACAACGTAGTCAAGCCGACTACTACACCAAAAGACGTCATGCCAGGGCCCGTGGGTAGTCACAAACGACGGCAAGAAACGTAAGAGAAGACGCGGCGAAAAGAAGAAGCTGTTACTACAGCTGAAAATATCACAAGGTGGGAAAACAAGCGCTTACCAAGCAAAAATTGAAGCGGTACTAAAGGACTCGGCTAAGTTATAGCAAAGTCCCAAATGGTCACACTACCGTACAGAGATCTCGATGAGATTACTACGCTAGAGGAGATTTGCGACGCCCTTCACCAGCAAAGCAACATTAAACGTCCAGAAATGACTGCCATAAAAAGCATACGCACAGGGTACAGTGGCACGAAGTCGGCACTTATAAGTCAAGATATGACCCTGACAGGATTGCAAATAAGATGAAGCTAATTATAAAAGCATGTTAATAAGGCAGCAGGCGCGTTGAAGTGAATTACAAATACAGGTAAAGCTAATAAAAGCGTGCTAATAAAAACAATCGAAGGAGGGCGGATGGCGGGAGGAGACGGAGAGCACCACCGATCGTTTTTCCAAAATTGGATAGATCTCCATCTGTATGAGCCAGATACCAAAAATTATTGATTTAGGAGAAAATGTATATTGATTTACAACAATTTATATATTTTGCACCAGAGGGGGTGAGGGGGAATGGGGGTGAGGAGACGGAAGGTGTCATTGCTCACTTTGTAAGCCCTCGACTTATTTGACCTATTGAGTTTGTAATATTGGTGAAGGTCAGTAAACGTAAAGTTCTAACGTGTAAAAATTATTAAAAACTAATTGTTCGTGGGACCCCTCTTTCCATTTCGCCTGTAGACTACTGTCTATCTGTGTCCCAAATTTCATCAAAATCCGTGCCGTCGATCTGGCGTGATTCAGTCACAAAGACGAAAAAATACAATAATTAAATTCTAACTGTTCCTAGGGGGCGGGGACCTCCCCCCTTTTCAAAAAGATATAGCTAGTAGATCCTTCTATACTATTGGCTATATGTATGCCAAATTTCATCCAAATCCGTCCCGCCGTTCTTGCGTGATTGAGTCGCAGAGACAAACGTCTGGACATCCAAACATCCAAACTTTCACATTTATAATACTGCGTTACAAAAACTAGCTTTCATTCTGTCCTATGAACCAAATATACTTTTTCGGGGGGAAAAATAAAAATAAACGTGTATCGGCGATTTGCATGTACACCTCATGCTTAACCAACGAACCGATATCATTTCGTTACAATAATTAACGTTCGTAAACGAAACAAAGTCATTTCGTTTCGTTTATTAACGTTAAGACCGTCAAATTAACGAAATGAATTTGTTTCGTTTTCTGCCATATCAAAACGAAATCAAATTATGTTGATTATTAATTTCAAACTATGCTGGCAAAGCTGATTGATGGCGGAGTCATTAAAGGTGAAAGCATTAGCCAAGCTGATTGCAACTTTTCTCATGAATTTTGACAGTACGAACATTTCTCAGAGTATTTTTGACATTACCACCAACGAATTACACAAACAAATTACATGGAGTTTGTGTGTATGTTCGCTCGCTGTTAGCACCTTACGGCTTCTCCATGGCTATAGCATTGCCAGCACAATTCAAACATAAAGTATCACGTTTTTGTTAACGTTTTTAACGTTATCGAAAGCTTTTCGTTTCGGTTAAAAACGAGATACAATTTATCTTGATAATTTCTTTATCGATAATATTTCGAAGTGTTTCAACGGAAACGGTGAAAATATTTTGATAAACGATTAGCTTAACGTTAAGGTGCAACCCTGGTATAATGTATAAAGCTCGTAGTGTCCGTCTGTTCGCCATAAACAGTTTAGTGTTAGAAAATTACTATTGATAAACTACAAATATATGGAGTAGGAGGAGTCGAAAAACATTTTTTTTTTCGGAACGCTTTAGTAGTTTAAAAATTTGGAGTCCCTTCAATTTATGCCGAAGAAAGTGAAAACAATTTTTTTTTTAATTCAGGAAAATCTGAGAATTAATAAAAATCTATTTTTTTTTAAATTTGGTGTGATACAGATATTTCCACGAGTCTGCCTGCAAAAATTCAGATCGATTAGATCACGGAAAAAGGGTTAAAAACCGGACAGACGGACACTACGAGCTTTATACTTTATACATAAAAAAAAAATTCTGACGTGTACATGAAAATCGCCGATACACGTGTATTTTTATTTTTTCTCCCCTTTCCGAAAAAGTATATTTGGTTCATAGGACAGAATGTGTGTAACGCGGTGTAATATTACTAGCCTTTACCCGCGGCCTCGTCCGCTAGGAGAAATATATAGGCTATTCACGTTAGCCTGCTTATCAAGTTATCTATTTAAAAATAATTTTTGTCTAACGTATTTTATTTTTGTAATAGGGTAAAAAAAAGTACTTAATGAACTGATAACATGAAAGTCACGCTTACGTGAATATTACAATACAGTTTTTTGGAATTAAAAAAATACATTTTGTTTTTAAGTGCAATTAATTGATATGACAGGAGTGAAGGAAATACTATTCATAGGACAAGGGAGTGAAACTACAATTACCTAAAATCAAAAAGAATTTTTTAAATAAAATAGTGTTGCTTTTTGGGTATTTAGTTGGTTAAAATATTAAAAAGTGGAAAAGGAAAAGTGTAATTACAGGATTCATTGAAAAAAACTCAAACATAGAACGAAAAACCTGTGTTAGTATTAAAGACAAAACATACCGAATTTTAATTACGAATAAGTTGCAGCAAATCCATGGCCATAAAAGCTCGCATGTATGCTGAACTACTGGTTTCGAAGGGTCCCAAAATGATATCAAAACAGTCCCGAAATGATACCGACGGGATCCCGGACCAATCCCGAAATCCATCCAGAAATGATTCCTAAGGGGTCCCCAAATGATCCCGAAATAGTCACGAAATGACCTTGATGGATCCCGGACGGATCCCAAAAACCATTCAGAAATTATCGCTACATAGTCCAGAAAAATTCACGAAATAACCACGACGGGATCCCGAAAATTATCCAGAAATGATGCCGGAAGGGTCCCCAAATGATTCCGAAATAACCCTGACGGAACCGCGGACGGTTCCCGAAAACCATTCAGAAACGATGCCGGAAGGGTTCTCAAATGATCCCGAAAAAGTCCCGAAATTACCCCGACGGGGTCCCGAAAACTATACAGTAATAATCCCTGAAGGGTACCGAAAAGATTCCGAAATGACCGGATCCCGGACTGATCTCGGAAACCATCCAGTTACGATGCCCGAATATTCCCCATATAATCCCGAAATAGTCTAAAAAAATTCCCGAAATGACTCTGACGGGATCCAGAAATTATACCGGAAGTCCCCAAATGAAATAACCCGGACGAGATCCCTAAAACCATCCAGAAATGATTCCGGAAAGATCCTCAAAGGATCCCGAAATAACTCTTACGGGATCCCGGCCGGACTATCCAGAAATGATGGCGAAAAAATCCCAAAATGACCTTCACAAGATCCCGGACGGATCGCGAAAATCATCCAGAAATGATGACGGAAGGATTCCAATATCATCCCGAAATTACACCAACGGGATCCCGATACCGGACGTATCCCTAAAATCATTCAGAAATTATCCCGGAAGGGTGCCAAAATTATCCCGAAATAATCCCAACGGGATGCCGTACGGATCCCGAAAACCATCCAGAAATAATCCCGTACCAGTCCCTAAATGGCCCTGACATATTCCAGAGAAAGTGCCGAAATTTCCTCGACGGGGTGCCGGACTGATCCCGAAAACTACCCAGTAATGATCCCGGAAGGGTCCCAAAATGATACAGAAATTACCCCTGAAGGATCCCCAGGTGACCCCGGAATAGTCCCGAAAATTTCCCAAAATAACCCCGACGGGATCGCGGACGGATCCCGAAAACTGTAGAGAAATGATCGCGAAGGGATACCGATTTAACCCCTACGGGATCCCAGATGGATCCCGAAAACTATCCACAAATGATCGCGAAAAAGTCCCGAAATGCCACTGACGGGATCAGGGACGGACCGCGAATATCATGCAGAAATTATGACAGAAGGATCCCAAACTCATCCCTAAAAAGTCCCGAAGCGGCGGCAAGCAGGTATGCTTGCATCCCAGGCTAGCTCGTCGTCTTGGGCGGGGCATTCAGCCACCGTCCTCACCCAGAGCCTCATGAGCAAAAAGAGGGTTCATACCTGCATTGTGGAAAGGAAAAGAAATTGCTGAAAAAGATGTAAATCGACATGAGGGCAAAGTTAGAAAGGGGAGAGCATAGGGGGAGAAAAGCTGGAGGCCTGTCCTGTCAGGTGGAGTCTACTCTCCCTCTTCAACTTGCGCTGAACCATGGGCGCTCTGCCGACTCCTACTTTCTTACAGTGCCCCCAAATCTGACATTGGAAACAAGAGGTGAGGTTCCTTGTACTAGTAAAAAAAAAGGTTTATGAACCACCCTAATGTTTTATCTTACTGATACCTATCTTAAAATCTACAGATACAAAATTCAGGCGAATTATAAAAAAATAGTAAACCAATAATTTTAAAACCCTAATCCCTGACCTACCGGAATCGCACAAGTAAATACAAAATCAATTTTGCACAAAGCAAAAGTAGGTCATCAAAGAAATAAGGAATTTTTATGTATGTCAAAAAAAGTATGTAAATGCAAACGTATGTTTGTGAGGTTTTGTGCATGCACATATATTATTCCGATTTCTTTTGTCGTTGCCAATTCCTCTTCTAATTTTTCAAGACTAGGAATTGGCTGGCAATATATGTACATACATTCATACGTGCATATATACTTCTCCAAATTTACAATATTGTCACTCACCGTGTTACTCATTCCGTTGGAGGGTTGGAGGCGCCTGCATGAAGTTGAGTTTGCGAGCTGCAAAGAGAAAACACTCAAAGCATATATGCCCAATGCACATACATTTATCCGGTACACTATTTTTTCTTTTCTCAATACTCAGCCAGATCACTCGCTTGTGATCTTGGACGTTGAGTTAGTTGATTAAACAAAGAAGAGCCGGCCACACAAACACTAAAACAATTGCATAAGTGTGTGTAAAAATTGAGTGACAACTCCAAACAGTGTGCTAAAAGAAAATGTGGATTGTGAAGTTTGAAATTAAAAAGGACTTTGGTTATTTGATTTCAAGCTAATCCTGGCTATATTTACTTATATTCGTATAACTAAGAACGCGGAGGATATCAAGCTAGTCAGATAAACCTTTTTTATAAAAGAAGGTATGGTGTTTCTTCAATGAAATTTACTTTAAAAATTCACTTTTTTATTAAGAAAGAACTATAAATCAAAGTAAATGTAAAGATAGAAATATATATTTTCAAAACATAAAGTTATTCAATAAAAACAAAATTATGAAAATTAATAAAACTAAGTAGAACGTATAAAAAGTACTTATATTAAATTATCAATACTTATTAATAATTAATTAATTATTATTAACTATTAATAATTATTATTTGAATTGTCAATATTAATATGTATGTTCAAAGGAACTTAATAATACTATCTAAAACGCAGTAAGTGCAAAAAAAATTATTAAATGAAAGAAAATTCTTACACAAGTGTGTGGGTGGAAATATGATGAAATAAAATAAATAAAAATAATAAATAAAATGAAAGGAAAAAAAACGAAAGTTTGCTAAAAACAATGCAAGTGCAAGAACTCTTCCAACTGGAATGAAACCAAAACTTGTGAAAAAAAGAAAAATGAACGACAAAAAAATCTGTCCAACCGTTTACAAATTTACTTATATCCCCTCTAGGAGTGACCGGCATAACTCCTCTAAACCCGCCACGCGGTCATATTAATCCCTAATTTATTAGAAACAGAACTCCCCTGCTTAACTTTGTGTCCTCCAGGCCTACTTACACATTTTGGTCCAAATAATAACACCTCTAATATGGGTATGTACAGAAAAAAGCAAGTAAAAATAATTGTATAATACAAAGGTAGAAAAATGTATCTTGCACCTTGTGTTGCTCCTTCAATCTGGTAGCTGATACAGTTGTGATGTTGTAGTTGTTTTCGTGTTGCAGGCACCCTTTTTCCAGCGTTATAACGAAATGTTATAGTTGTGGTATTTTTTGCTGGCCTATATAAACATGAGTAATGGTGGTTGTTGTGGTGGCGATGTATCGGTGTTGCAGACACCTGTTGTGGTTAACCGCAGTGAATATGCATCGAAATTGTTGTTGTAGAAAATGGTGTTGTTGTTGGTGAAGGCGAATGGTAGTTGTTGTGGTAGGTGTTGCGCCGCCAATATAAAAACGTGATGTGATTGTTGTTGAAACCGGATGTAGTCGATGGAAGCAAATAGTGGTGTTGTTTTAAGCGTTGCACCGCCAATATCAAAAATATGATGGGTGGAATGTCGCCAATTTAGCCTTTACGCTGGAAACCGGGATTTTCAATTCTCTGCCCAGTGGGTTCTTTCCAAAAGGGAGTGCCCTGTTAATACACAAAAAAAAAAACATTATTCTTCAAAAATTCCTAGTGTGGAAATACTGGTGATGCTAAAACAAATTTTTTTTTGGTCTGCGTGAATATATGTATGCGAGTTTTCTCTTGGCTTGCTTGGAAAATTGGCTATATGGAAGCCAGTTCCCCAGTGGACATGCCAAGTTGGAAGGAGATACAAAAAATTCAGTGCAAAAAAAAACCATTGTACTTTCCAGGAACTTATGCTGGTGTCCTGAGTCGGGAACTGCTTGGTGGTTAGTCAGATCTCCTTGCCCTTTATTCCTTTCTGCATCCTTTATTTCACGTTTCGCAAAAAAAACTTTCCGGCGCGCACAACTTTGTTCCACTTTTATTCGCACACAACAAACCCTTTTTTGTTTTTCGCTTTAAGCCGCGCACTTCAAAAATATGATTGTAATTCCTCTTCGGACACAAACTTTTAAATAAACTGCACTCACTCCCACTGGGCACTGATAAAATAATACTTTGCCCGTTGCCTAAAGTTGCGCCCTTTTATAGCTACCGCCGTGGCAGAGAACGTTACTTAGAACGGTAAATTTTTACCTATACGTGCATAACTATCTTTCAGCTTTCCCGTATTTTCATGTACCCATCCACACACTCACATGCCAACCTAACACAAACGCACGCAAGTCATTTTCTGTCAAAAATGTCTCATGCACATACAACTTCTATGAGAGCAACCCAAATTGAATTTGCAGCGTGTAAACCTAACTCGATTTCCAATTTTTGTTCTGCGTGACATTTAGATTTGACGTTTGCACATATGCTTAACATTTCCGCAATGCATGCTTATTTGGGTTAGGGCAAAAAATGCCGGTTGTTTGAGTGCGCTAAAAAAAACGCAGTGCGGTTTTATTAGGTTGGCATGTCATACATTATTACACTTAAACGCTTACGCAAACTAACACCTACACAGATACATTTAGATCGTGTCTTTACTGCAATGTTGCTACGCCGTCAGCAACATCGTATATACTGCAGACACAATGTTGCCGTTGTGCTGTTGCGACAGTCATTGCAACATTGGGGCCAACACACGAACCTAGACACATCACACGTAGTCACAGATACATGCCGTCATCCATTCAAACCTGTGCTTACGTTGCAAGGCTATCGTTACAGGCTCTCAACTGCCGATGGTGCCTGCACTATGGAGCGTGTGCGTAAGAAAAAAATTCGAATGCAGCCTGCAAACTTTTGTTTCCCGTCCAACGTGTGGTCTCGACCCGCGACTCAATACCGGGCTTATTTTTATTGTCAATGCTTGGTTCTATTGCTACATCTACATATTAAGTCACTGGGTTACTTCTACTTCTTTTAGCATACATAACCTATATCACAGATAGAATCTAAAATCTAGAATAATAAAAAAAGAAATAAAATATCGAACCAGTGCTTACGTTGCAAGGCTTTCGTTACAGGCTCTCAACTGCCGATGGTGCCTGCACTATGGAGCGTGTGCGTAAGAAAAAAATTCGAACGCAGCCTGCAAACTTTTCTTTTGGTTCTATTGCTACATCTACATATTAAGTCACTGGGTTACTTCTACTCCTTTTACCATACATAACCTATATCACAGATAGAATCTAAAATCTAGAATAATAAAAAAAGAAATAAAATATCACAGGATAATCACTTACGTCCCTAATCTAATAAATGAAATACGTCAATAAATAAATAAATAAACTACGTTAAATAACAAATAAATAACCTAGAACACATACAAAACATTGAACAAAGGTACTAACACTACAAAAAAAAAAAACATATGACTATTTAGCGAAAATGTCTTTGGCGTGGTATACGCCGATCTTTTTTACACTACTGTCGCCAAGTTCATACATTGAATTCCCGATTACATTAAAACTATACATTTAATTTGTTTCGGGCTAACTTGGCGTTGTAATTATCAACTTGGGAGCTTTGTTTGAAGTTTCGGCGATATACCACTTGTCCAATCTGAAACTTCACATCTCTACTTCTAGTGTCATATATCTTTTTACTCCTATCATGGGCCAACTTCAGCTCTTTCATTATCTTATTTCTTATCATCTGCATTTTATTGCTTTGCGCTTCTATCTCGCAATCAACATCTTTCACTGCCGCCAGCTTTCGGTATAGCTCGTATGATACAGCATGCTGTTGTTGTTGTTGTAGCAATGCTTCGTCCCACCTAATAGCCGCGAGCGATCACAAATTGTCATCAATATCCTCTAACGGGAGTACAAGGAAACTTGCCGTTTCAACAGGGGTGGACCATAAGGAAAGGGTGTTAGAAGCGTTGGTTCCACATTACAATTAAAAAGATGGTTGGAGTCATGTGGGGACACATTGCAAGCGGGGCATACATTTTGTATGTCGGGGTTGATTCTGGATAGGTAAGAGTTTAACCTGTTACAGTATCCAGAACGAAGTTGAGCAAGAGTGACACGCGTTTCCCTGGGGAGTATGCGTTCCTTTTCCGCGAGTTTTGGTCCCACGCCTGTATATGGAGTTCACCAAGGACCTGCTTGTGTTTTTTCGATTCATACGGCTAGGTTCTCGGGTGTCGTATTTTCTCAAAATGCTTACGGAGATGACTCCTTAAGCCCCTAGGCGGTGCTGGTTCATCAATCAGATGTCTGTTGGGATGCTTAGGTTTCTGGGTATTCAACAGGAACTGTTTGGTCAGCATCTCATTTCTCTCCCTGATGGGGAGTATTCTCGCCTCATTATGCAGATGGTGTTCTGGGGACATAAGAAGACAGAGCGTGGCGATTCTGAGAGCAGTATTTTGGCAGGCCTGTAGTTTCTTCCAGTGAGTAATTTTTAGGCTTGGCGACCATATGGGTGACGCGTAGCACGTAATCGGCTGGCTAATTGCTTTGTATGTAGTCTTGAGAGTTTCTTTATCTTTTCCCCAGGTACTGCCAGCGAGGGATTTGAGGATTTTGTTACGCCTCTGAATTCTCGGAACGATTGCGGCTGCGTGCTCACCAAAATGTAGATCCTGATCGAACGTCACACCCAAGATTTTGGGGTGTAGGACAGTCGGTAGCGTAGTGCCATCGACGTGGATGTTCAAAATGGTCGACATTTGGGACGTCCATGTTGTAAATAAGGTCGCGGAAGATTTAGTCGGTGATAATGCCAGGTTTCGCGAGGCGAAAAAACTGGAGAGATCAGGGTAGCCGTTTATTTTATTGCATAGCGCATCGCTCTTTGGGCCTGTGGCCATTATTGTGCAGTCATCGGCGTAGGAAACGATTGTGACTCCTTCCGGTGGTGAAGGTAGCTTAGAGATGTAGAAATTAAACAAAAGTGGGGATAGGACACCACCCTGTGGCACCCCTTGTTTAATTCTCCTTGGTTTTGATGTTTCGTTTCTAAATTGCACCGATGCCTGCCGACCACCCAGATAATTTGCGGTCCACCTTTTAAGACATGGGGGAGGGGTAGACCCTTCCAGGTTTTGCAGGAACGAGCCATTGTTGACCGTATCAAAAGCTTTTGATAGGTCTAGCGCTACGAGTACTGTTCTATGGTGGGGGTATTGATTTAAACCGCAATTTATCTGGGTGCCAATGGCATTTAGCGCGGTGGTAGTGCTATGGAGTTTTCTGAAGCCATGCTAATGTGAGGCTAGCTGCAAATTTGCTTGGAAATAAGGGAGCAAAATGGCTTCAAACGTCTTTGCCACTGGCGATAGGAGGGATATCGGACGATACGACTCACCTATGTTAGCTGGTTTCCCAGGCTCTAGTAGCGGGACCATTTCTCGGGTATGACAAAGGTGGAAAGAGACAGGTTGAAGACATGCGCTAAATATTTGAAACCCTCTTTCTCTAGGCTTTTAAGCATCGGCATGGCTATGCCGTCTGGGCCCACTGCTTTGGATGGTTTAGCACGACCAATGGCGTCCTCAACCTCTTTAGCGGTGATGGTGATTAGTGACGCGCTGAATTTGTGTTTATGTGCGTGTCTAGCGGCTCTCCGTCTATCTTTGTCGACCGTAGGATGCATTATGTATTGTCGGCAGAAAGCACTCGCGCATTTTTTCGCATCCGACAGCACTTTGTCGCCAAAGGCGATGGAAGCTTTGTGTTTGTGCTTAGTCGGATTCGATAGGGACTTTACAGTGGACCAAAGTTTACCCACACCGGTAGAGAGGTTACAACCTCTTAGGTGCTCTTGCCATTTCGCCCGCTTGTGTTCGTCCACAAGCAATCTGATGCGTTGGTTTATATCCCATATTTGGGGGTGGCCTGGATCAAACTGTCTTATAAGGTCACGTTCTCTCGCTAAGTTTGCGGCCTCCGCCGGGAAGTGGAGCCGGATTTCGGGAAATCTTCCGGCGGGAATGAAATGTGCCGAGGCGGATTCATTGACCTTACGGAAGGCACGCTCCCCTTGGCGGGCATCAGTCGAGATAGGGAGGGCAGCAAAGCGGTTGTCTGTAAAAGATTTATATTCTTCTCACTTTCCTTTTTTGAAGTTTACGAAAGTGCGTTTTTCGGTGACGATGAAGTCGGCGGTACGCTCGTGCGAAATAAGTATGGGTAGGTGGTCGGATGCCAATATTACCATCGGCTGCCAGTTGACGCAGTTTACGAGTTCTGCGCTCACGATTGAGATATCTGGCGAACTGTGACAGCTTCCTACCATACGTGTGGGGGCGTCTCCGTTTATTGTGCAGAACGTCGTTTCTTCTATTTGATCCGCCAACATCTCACCCCTACTGTCCGCCCACAAGTTTGAATGTCATAGATCATGATGGGCATTGAAATCGCCTAAGCTAATGCGATTGTTTCCAGTGAGTAAGGCTCTGATATTAGGGCGGTATCCACTGCGGCAACAGGTGGCAGGAGGGATGTAGATGTTGATGATTTCTAGGTTTGCATCGCCTGACCGGACAGATAGGCCTTGACGTTCTAAGACATTGTCCCTGCGGTCGATGCCAGGATCAAATATATAATATTACACAGAGGGCTGTATGATAAACGCGAGGCCGCCTCCATTTCCGCTCTCGCGGTCTTTCCTGTGGACATTATACACAGAGCAAGTCTGCAATGCAGATCTTGCTGTGAGTTTAGTCTCTTGAATCGCAGCAATGCGGATGTTGTGCTGCTTTATGAAATCGACTATCTCCGTAATCTTCCCGGTTAGTCCATTACAGTTTAACTGCAGAATTCTGAAGTGCATAAGGGGAGACGCCGCCACTCTAGGGGTAAGTGACGGGTGACTACGCCTGGGTTGTGGAAGGCCAGGACGCAATTTCTGTTATCGCCCTGGGACTGGGCGTCCTTGGGCACGCATTGGGGTACCCGGATGATTTGGATTTGCGACCTGGCAACATGGCGCGATGAAACCCGTCGGGGGGTTGCCGTCGCGGAGACCAAAACATCTAGGAAAGTGGCACCACCCAAGGCAGGAGCTGCGTTGGGCGGATGTCGCAAACCTATATATTCTGTGCTGGCAAACGGTGCAAACGGAGGTAGGGACTAAGAGTCTGTTTCCCTGACCTGCACGATTGCTGTCGGAAAAGAGGGGGGAGAAGACGGGGGCAGGGGCTAATGCTCAGCATTGCTACCGACTCTACTACGAAGGTAGTAGTTATGAGTGCAACGCTGCGTAGTGCAAATGCGGCATCGCTAACGGATTTGTCCCAGTTCCTTTGATCATACTTTATAAAGGATGTAATGATCTATCCAGAAATGATGGCGAAAAAATCCCGAAATTACCCTCACGGGATCCCGGACGGATCGCGAAAATCATCCAGAAATGATGACGGAAGGATTCCAGTATCATCCCGAAATTACACCAACGGGATCCCGATACCGGACGTATCCCTAAAATCATTCAGAAATTATCCCGGAAGGGTGCCAAAATTATCCCGAAATAATCCCAACGGGATTCCGTACGGATCCCGAAAACCATCCAGAAATAATCCCGTACCAGTCCCTAAATGGCCCTGACATATTCCAGAGAAAGTGCCGAAATTTCCCCGACGGGGTGCCGGACTGATCCCGAAAACTACCCAGTAATGATCCCGGAAGGGTCCCAAAATGATACAGAAATTACCCCTGAAGGATCCCCAGGGGATCCCGAAATAGTCCCGAAAATTTCCCAAAATAACCCCGACGGGATCGCGGACGGATCCCGAAAACTATAGAGAAATGATTCCGAAGGGGTATCGATTTAACCCCTACGGGATCCCAGATGGATCCTGAAAACTATCCACAAATGATCGCGAAAAAGTCCCGGAATGCCACTGACGGGATCAGGGACGGATCGCGAATATCATGCAGAAATTATGACAGAAGGATCCAAAAAGCATCCCGAAAAAGTCCCGAAGCGGCGGCAAGCAGGTATGCTTGCATCCCAGGCTAGCTCGTCGTCTTGGGCGGGGCATTCAGCCACCGTCCTCACCCAGAGCCACATGAGCAAAAAGAGGGTTCATACCTGCATTGTGGAAAGGAAAATAAATGGCTGAAAAAGATGTAAATCGACATGAGGGCAAAGTTAGAAGGGGGAGAGCATAGGGGGAGAAAAGCTGGAGGCCTGTCCTGTCAGGTGGAGTCTACTCTCCCTCTTCAACTTGCGCTGAACCATGGGCGCTCTGCCGACTCCTACTTTCTTACAGTGCCCCCAAATCTGACACTGGAAACAAGAGGTGAGGTTCCTTGTACTAGTAAAAAAAAAAGGTTTATGAACCACCCTAATGTGTTATCTTACTGACACCTATCTTAAAATCTACAGATACAAAATTCAGGCGAAGTATATAAAAATAGTAAACCAATAATTTTAAAATCATAATCCCTGACCTACCGCAATCGCACAAGTAAATACAAAATCAATTTTGCACAAAGCAAAAGTAGGTCATCAAAGGAATTTATATATATGTCAAAAAAAAGTATGTAAATGCAAACGTATGTTTGTGAGGTTTTGTGCATGCACATATATTATTCCGATTTCTTTTGTCGTTGCCAATTCCTCTTCTAATTTTTCAAGACTAGGAATTGGCTGGCAATATATGTACATACATTCATACGTGCATATATACTTCTCCAAATTTACAATATTGTCACTCACCGTGTTACTCATTCCGTTGGAGGGTTGGAGGCACCTGCACGAAGTTGAGTTCGCGAACTGCAAAGAGAAAACACTCAAAGCATATATGCCCAATGCACATACATTTATCCGGTACACTATTTTTTTCTTTTCTCAATACTCAGCCAGATCACTCGCTTGTGATCTTGGACGTTGAGTTAGTTAATTAAACAAAGAAGAGACGGCCACACAAACACTAAAACAATTGCATAAGTGTGTGTAAAAATTGAGTGACAACTCAAAGCATATATGCCCAATGCACATACATTTATCCGGTACACTATTTTTTTCTTTTCTCAATACTCAGCCAGATCACTCGCTTGTGATCTTGGACGTTGAGTTAGTTAATTAAACAAAGAAGAGTCGGCCACACAAACACTAAAACAATTGCATAAGTGTGTGTAAAAATTGAGTGACAACTCCAAACAGTGTGCTAAAAGAAAATGTGGATTGTGAAGTTTGAAATTAAAAAGGACTTTGGTTATTTGATTTCAAGCTAATCCTGGCTATATTTACTTATATTCGTATAACTAAGAACGCGGATATCGAGCTAGTCAGATAAACCTTTTTTATAAAAGAAGGTATTTTGTTTCTTCAATGCAAAATTTACTTTAAAAATCCACTTTTTCATTAAGAAAGAACTATAAAACGAAGTAAATGTAAAGATAGAAATATATATTTTCAAAACATAAATTTGATAATTTTGATTGAGCTTTAGGCCAGATTATTGAATAAAACTTCTTTTTTAGTAGTATTCAAAATATATTTATTTTTCGATATTTCGACTTCAATCTGAAGTCATCATCAAGAATCTACGAAAAGAAAACAATTAACATTTTTAAACATACATTTCCGTAGCAACGGAATGTTTAAAAATGTTAATTGTTTTCTTTTCGTAGATTCTTGATGATGACTTCAGATTGAAGTCGAAATATCCGTTGCTACGGAAATGTATGTTTAAAAATGTTAATTGTTTTCTTTTCGTAGATTCTTGATGATGACTTCAGATTGAAGTCGAAATATCGAAAAATAAATATATTTTGAATACTACTAAAAAAGAAGTTTTATTCAATAATCTGGCCTAAAGCTCAATCAAAATTATCAAATTATATTAAACAAGGCTATTAAATTTACCAATAAAATTCAAAACATAAAGTTATTCAATAAAAACAAAATTATGAAAATGAATAAAACTAAGTAGAACGTATAAAAAGTACTTATATTAAATTGTCAATACTTATTAATAATTAATTAATTATTATTAATTATTAATAATTATTATTTGAATTGTCAATATTAATATGTATGTTCAAAGGAACTTAATAATACTATCTAAAACGCAGTAAGTGCAAAAAAAATTATTAAATGAAAGAAAATTTAGGTGAACCACATAGGTTCTTACACAAGTATGTGGGTGGAAGTATGGTGAAAAAAAAAATAAAATGCAAGGAAAAAAAACAAAAGTTTGCTAAAAACAATGCAAGTGCAAGAACTCTTCCAACTGGAATCAAACCAAAACTTGTGAAAAATAGAAAAATGAACGACAAAAAAACTGTCCAACCGTTTACAAATTTACTTATATCCCCTCTAGGAGTGACCGGCATAACTCCTCTAAACCCGCCACGCGGTCATATTAATCCCTAATTTATTAGACACTTTGCGTCCTCCAGGCCTACTTACACATTTTGGTCCAAATAATAACACCTCTAATATGGGTATTATGTACAGAAAAAAGCAAGTAAAAATAATTGTATAATACAAAGGAAAAAAAATGTATCTTGCGCCTTGTGTTGCTCCTTTAATCTGGTAGCTGATACAGTTGTGATGTTGTAGTTGTTTTCGTGTCGCAGGCACCCTTTTTCCAGCGTTATAACGAAATGTTGTAGTTGATGTGGTATTTTTTGCTGGCCTATATAAACATGAGTAATGGTGGTTGTTGTGGTGGCGATTAATTATTAATAATTATTATTTGAATTGTCAATATTAATATGTATGTTCAAAGGAACTTAATAATACTATCTAAAACGCAGTAAGTGCAAAAAAAATTATTAAATGAAAGAAAATTTAGATGAACCACATAGGTTCTTACACAAGTGTGTGGGTGGAAGTATGGTGAAAAAAAAATAAAATGCAAGGAAAAAAAACGAAAGTTTGCTAAAAACAATGCAAATACAAGAACTCTTCCAACTGGAATCAAACCAAAACTTGTGAAAAATAGAAAAATGAACGACAAAAAAACTGTCCAACCGTTTACAAATTTACTTATATCCCCTCTAGGAGTGACCGGCATAACTCCTCTAAACCCGCCACGCGGTCAAATTAATCCCTAATTTATTAGACACTTTGCGTCCTCCAGGCCTACTTACACATTTTGGTCCAAATAATAATACCTCTAATATGGGTATGTACAGAAAAAAGCAAGTAAAAATAATTGTATAATACAAAGGTAAAAAAATGTATCTTGCGCCTTGTGTTGCTCCTTCAATCTGGTAGCTGATACAGTTGTGATGTTGTAGTTGTTTTCGTGTCGCAGGCACCCTTTTTCCAGCGTTATAACGAAATGTTGTAGTTGTTGTGGTATTTTTTGCTGGCCTATATAAACATGAGTAATGGTGGTTGTTGTGGTGGCGATGTATCCGTGTTGCAGACACCTGTTGTGGTTAACCGCAGTGAATATGCATCGAAATTGTTGTTGTAGAAAATGGTGTTGTTGTTGGTGAAGGCGAATGGTAGTTGTTGTGGTAGGTGTTGCGCCGCCAATATAAAAACGTGATGTGATTGTTGTTGAAACCGGTGTAGTTGTCGATGGAAGCAAATAGTGGTGTTGTTTTAAGCGTTGCACCGCCAATATCAAAAATATGATGGGTGGAATGTCGCCAATTTAGCCTTTACGCCGGAAACTGAGATTTTCAATTCTCTGGCCAGTGGGTTCTTTCCAAAAGGGAGTGCCCTGTTAATATACAAAAAAAAACATTATTCTTCAAAAATTCCTAGTGTGGAAATACTGGTGATGCTAAAACAAATTTTTTTTTGGTCTGCGTGAATATATGTATGCGAGTTTTCTCTTAGCTTGCTTGGAAAATTGGCTATATGGAAGCCAGTTCCCCAGTGGACATGCCAAGTTGGAAGGAGATACAAAAAATTCAGTGCAAAAAAAAACCATTGTACTTTCCAGGAACTTATGTTGCTGTCCTGAGTCCGGAACTGCTTGGTGGTTAGTCAGATCTCCTTGCCCTTTATTCCTTTCTGCATCCTTTATTTCACGTTTCGCAAAAAAACTTTCCGGCGCGCACAACTTTGTTCCGCTTTAATTCGCACACAACAAACCTTTTTTTGTTTTTCGCTTTAAGCCGCGCACTTCAAAAATATGATTGTAATTCCTTTTCGGACACAAACTTTTAATAAACTGCACTCACTCCCACTGGGCACTGATAAAATAATACTTTGCCCGTTGCATAAAGTTGCGCCCTTTTATAGCTACCGCCGTGACAGAGAACGTTACTTAGAACGGAAATTTTTTACCTATACGTGCATAACTATCTTTCGGCTTTCCCATATTTTCATGTACCCATCCACACACTCACATACCAACCTAACACAAACGCACGCAAGTCATTTTCTGTCAAAAATGTCCCATGCACATACAACTTGTATGAGAGCAACCCATATTGAATTTGCAGCGTGAAAACCTAACTCGATTTCCAATTTTTGTTCTGCGTGACATTTAGATTTGACGTTTGCACATATGCTTAACATTTCCGCAATGCATGCTTATTTGGGTTAGGGCAAAAAATGCCGGTTGTTTGAGTGCGCTAAAAAAACGCAGTGCGGTTTTATTAGGTTGGCATGTCATACATTATTACACTTAAACGCTTACGCAAACTAACACCTACACAGATACATTTAGATCGTGTCTTTACTGCAATGTTGCTACGCCGTCAGCAACATCGTATCTACTGCAGACACAATGTTGCCGTTGTGCTGTTGCGACAGTCATTGCAACATTGGGGCCAACACACGAACCTAGACACATCACACGTAGTCACAGATACATGCCGTCATCCATTCGAACCAGTGCTTACGTTGCAAAGCTGTCGTTACAGGCTCTCAACTGCCGATGGTGCCTGCACTATGGAGCGTGTGCGTAAGAAAAAAATTCGAATGCAGCCTGCAAACTTTTGTTTCCCGTCCAAGGTGTGGCCTCGACCCACGACTCAATGCCGGGCTTATTTTTATTGTCAATGCTTGGTTCTATTGCTACATCTACATATTAGGTCACTGGGTTACTTCTACTCCTTTTACCATACATAACCTATATCACAGATAGAATCTAAAATCTAGAATCATAAAAACAGAAATAAAATATCGAACCAGTGCTTACGTTGCAAGTCTGTCGTTACAGGCTCTCAACTGCCGATGGTGCCTGCACTATGGAGCGTGTGCGTAAGAAAAAAATTCGAACGCAGCCTGAAAACTTTTCTTTTAGTTCTATTGCTACATCTACATATTAAGTCACTGGGTTACTTCTACTCCTTTTACCATACATAACCTATATCACAGATAGAATCTAAAATCTAGAATAATAAAAAAAGAAATAAAATATCACAGATAACAATGTTTAAAATAAAATACAATACAAATGAAATATAACTGGTAACAAAAAAAAAAAATGAAATAAAAGGATTAAATAAAATAAAATATCACAGATCATATAGTCAAATAAAAAAAATATGTAAAATAAATATATAAATAAAAAAATCCAAATAAATGCAAAAATAATCAAATAAAAAAAAGGTCAAGAAAAATAAAAATAATTTAATAGGATAATCACTTACGTCCCTAAGCTAATAAATGAAACACGTCAATAAATAAATAAATAAACTACGTCAAATAACAAATAAATAACCTAGAACACATACAAAACATTGAAAAAAAAAAGTACTAACACTACAAAAAAAAAACATGTGACTATTTAGCGAAAATGTCTTTGGCGTGGTATACGCCGATCTTTTTTCCACTACTGTCGCCAAGTTCATACATTGAATTTCCGATTACATTAAAACTATACATTTAATTTGTTTAGGGGCTAACTTGGCGTTGTAATTATCAACTTGGGAGCTTTGTTTGAAGTTTCGGCGATATACCACTGAAACTTCACATCTCTACTTCTACTGTCATATATCTTTTTACTCCTATCATGGGACAACTTCAGCTCTTTCATTATCTTATTTCTTATCATCTGCATTTTATTGCTTTGCGCTTCTATCTCGCAATCAACATCTTTCACTGCCGCCAGCTTTCGGTATAGCTCGTATGATACAGCATGCTGTTGTTGTTGTTGTAGCAATGCTTCGCCCCACCTAATAGCCGCGACCGATCACAAATTCTGATCAATATCCTCTAACGGGTGTACAAGGAAACTTGCCGTTTCAACAGGTGGGGGCCATAAGGAAAGGGGTGTTAGAGGCGTTGGTTCCACATTACAATTAAAGAGATAGTTGGTGTCATGTGGGGACACATTGCAAGCGGGGCATACATTTTGTATGTCGGGGTTGATTCTGGATAGGTAAGAGTTTAACCTGTTACAGTATCCAGAACGAAGTTGAGCAAGAGTGACACGCGTTTCCCTGGGGAGTATGCGTTCCTTTTCCGCGAGTTTTGGTCCGACGCCTGTTTATGGAGTTCACCAAGGACCTGCTTGTGTTTTTTCGCTTCATACGGCTGGGTTCTCAGGTGCCGTATTTTCTCAAAATGCTTACGGAGATGACTCCTTAAGCCCTAGGCGGTGCTGGTTCATCAATCAGATGTCTGTTGGGATTTTCAGGTTTCTGGGTATTCAACAGGAACTGTTTGGTCAGCATCTCATTTCTGCCTCATTATGCAGATGGTGTTCTGGGAACATAAGAAGACAGCGCGTGGCGATTCTGAGAGCAGTATTTTGGCAGGCCTGTAGTTTCTTCCAGTGAGTAATTTTTAGGCTTGGCGACCATATGGGTGTCGCGTAGCACGTAATCGGCTGGCTAATTACTTTGTATGTAGTCATGAGCGTTTCTTTATCTTTTCCCCAGGTACTGCCAGCGAGGGATTTGAGGATTTTGTTACGGCTCTGAATTCTCGGAACGATTGCGGCTGCGTGCTCACCAAAATGTAGATCCTGATCGAACGTCACACCCAAGATTTTGGGGTGTAGGACAGTCGGTAGCGTAGTGCCATCGACGTGGATGTTCAAAATGGTCGACATTTGGGACGTCCATGTTGTAAATAAGTTCGCGGAAGATTTAGTCGGTGATAATGCCAGGTTTCGCGAGGCGAAAAAACTGGAGAGATCAGGGTAGCCGTTTATTTTATTGCATAGCGCATCGCTCTTTGGGCCTTGGCCTGGGCCTGTGGCCATTATTGTGCAGTCATCGGCGTAGGAAACGATTGTGACTCCTTCCGGTGGTGAAGGTAGCTTAGAGATGTAGAAATTAAACAAAAGTGGGGATAGGACACCACCCTGTGGCACCCCTTGTTTAATTCTCCTTGGTTTTGATGTTTCGTTTCTAAATTGCACCGATGCCTGCCGACCACCCAGATAATTTGCGGTCCACCTTTTAAGACATGGGGGAGGGGTAGACCCTTCCAGGTCTTGCAGTAACGAGCCATTGTTGACCGTATCAAAAGCTTTTGATAGGTCTAGCGCTAGGAGTACTGTTCTATGATGGGGGTATTGATTTAAACCGCAATTTATCTGGGTGCCAATGGCATTTAGCGCGGTGGTAGTGCTATGGAGTTTTCTAAAGCCATGCTGATGTGAGGCTAGCTGCAAATTTGCTTGGAAATAAGGGAGCAAAATGGCTTCAAGCGTCTTTGCCACTGGCGATAGGAGGGATATCGGACGATACGACACACCTATGTTAGCTGGTTTCCCAGGCTCTAGTAGCGGGACCACCTTGGCTATTTTCCATTTCTCGGGTATGACAAAGGTGGAAAGAGACAGGTTGAAGACATGCGCTAAATATTTGAAACCCTCTTTCCCTAGGCTTTTAAGCATCGGCATGGCTATGCCGTCAGGGCCCACTGCTTTGGATGGTTTAGCACGACCAATGGCGTCCTCAACCTCTTTAGCGGTGATGGTTATAGGTGACGCACTGAATTTGTGTTTATGTGGCTGTCTATCGGCCCTCCGTCTATCTTTGTCGACCGTAGGATGCATTATGTATTGTCGGCAGAAAGCACTCGCGCATTTTTTTCGCATCCGACAGCACTTTGTCGCCAAAGGCGATGGAAGCTATGTGTTTGTGCTTAGTCGGATTCGATAGGGACTTTACGGTGGACCAAAGTTTACCCACACCGGTAGAGAGGTTACAACCTCTTAGGTCCTCTTCCCATTTCGCCCGCTTGTGTTCGTCCACAAGCAATCTGATGCGTTGGTTTATATCCCATATTTGGGGGTCGCCTGGATCAAACTGTCTTATAAGGTCACGTTCTCTCGCTAAGTATGCGGCCTCCGCCGAGAAGTGGGGCCGGATTTCGGAAATTCTCCCGGCGGGAATGAAACGTGCCGAGGCGGATTCATTGACCTTACGGAAGGCACGCTACCCTTGGCGGGCATCAGTCGGGATAGGGAGGGCAGGAAAGGGGTTGTCTGTAAAAGATTTATATTCTTCTCACTTTCCTTTTTTGAAGTTTATGAAAGTGCGTTTTTCGGTGACGATGAAGTCGGCGGTACGCTCGTGCGAAATAAGTATGGGCAGGTGGTCGTATGCCAATGTTACCATCGGCTGCCAGTTGACGCAGTTTGCGAGTTCTGCGCTCACGATTGAGATATCTGGCGAACTGGGACAGCTTCCTACCATACGTGTGGGGGCGTCTCCGTCTATTGAGCAGAACGTCGTTTCTTCTATTTGATCCGCCAACATCTCATCCCTACTGTCCGCCCACAAGTTTGAATGCCATAGATCATGATGGGCATTGAAATCGCCTAAGCTAATGCGATTGTTTCCAGTGAGTAAGGCTCTGATATTAGGGCGGTATCCACTGCGGCAACAGGTGGCAGGAGGGATGTAGATGTTGATGATTTCTAGGTTTGCATCGCCTGACCGGACAGATAGGCCTTGACGTTCTAAGACATTGTCCCTGCGGTCGATGCCAGGATCAAATATATAATATTGCACAGAGGGGTGTATGATAAACGCGAGGCCGCCTCCATTTCCGCTCTCGCGGTCTTTACTGTGAACCTTATACCCAGAGCAGGTCTGCAATGCAGATCTTGCTGTGAGTTTAGTCTCTTGAATCGCAGCAATGCGGATGTTGTGCCGCTTCATGAAATCGACTATCTCCGTAATCTTCCCAGTTAGTCCATTACAGTTTAACTGCAGAATTCTGAAGTGCATAAGGGGAGACGCCGCCACTCTGGGGGTAAGTGACGGGTGACTACGTCTGGGTAGTGGAAGGCCAGGACGCAATTTCTGTTGTCGCCCTGGGACTGGGCGTCCTTGGGCACACATTGGGGTACCCGGATGATTTGGGTTTGCGACGTGGCAACATGGCGCGATGAAACCTGTCGGGGGGTTGCCGTCGCGGAGACCAGAACATCTAGGAAAGTGGCACCACCCAAGGCAGGAGCTGCATTGGGTGGATGTCGCAAACCTATATATTCTGTGCTGGCAAACGGTGCAAACGGAGGTAGGGACTAAGAGTCTGTTTCCCTGACCTGCACGATTGCTGCCGGGAAAGAGGGGGAGAAGACGGGGGCAGGGGCTGTTGCTCAGCATTGCTACCGACTCTACTACGAAGGTAGTAGTTATGAGTGGTAGCAGCTGTTTGAGTTGTTGGCGCCGTGGGGCGCGAGCAGCAGCGGGTACTTGTTGTGGCTTGCTGAGCAGCGGGGCTGCTGGAAGGTAGTGGGGGGCGCTTAGGCGTAGACTACGGGACGCCCTTGGGCGTGAACAGCAAGGAGCCACAAAAGATTTATAAAAGTTACGTGGACGTCGGGTTTTGGGATCAAGCCCAGAACAACCTGTCTGATGCAACCATCCCTTGCACGAGACAAACTGAACAGAGTATGACCGTCCTAAAAAGATTCTTTTCCGGCAGATGCAGCAAAACCATTTCTCAGGACCGGGGTCAGGAGACGGACCCGGATTGGATTCGATGCCTTCCCGGAGTAAAAGAATATGGAGCAGTCCTGCTGCAAGGAGCTGCTGGGAGGATGACAATTTGTGGGAGGGACGCAACAAATTAAATGGGGTCACACTGAAATGACAGTCCTTGGTCGGGAAAAATCCCGAGTCGCTCCGGTACATAGAACCGACTGCCTTGGGAAGCGATACAGCATGCTGTATCATAGGCATATCGAAAGTGGCATAATATGCAGACATGTTGATTGCTGAGTGTGCAACGCTGCGGAGTGCAAATGCGGCATCGTCTACGGATTTGTCCCAGTTCCTTTGGTCATACTTTACAAATGATGTAATGATCTGGAAAGCGGATCTATTCACCCTCTCCGCAGCGTTACCCTGTGGGGATAAAAAGCAGATTTTATGTGTTTGGTGCCGTATTTTTCCAGAAGGTGGTTGAAAACTTCTGACACAAACTGCTTCCTATTGTCTGAGTGGACATACTCAGGCACACCAAACACATGGAAGACATCCCTCTCCAAGAACTCAGCTGAAGCTGCCCTTCTCATCGGTTTTTTGAACACAAACTTCGAGATATGATCTAAACACCCAAAGACAAACACATTACCGTGGATAAGGACCCAGAAGATCAATGAACAAACGTTGGAAAGTCGCTCTGTGAGCCTTTGTTTGCCCATAATTGGCTATTTGTAGACATTTTGTGTTTTATTTTCTTTACACATTTCGCAGTTTTTAACAAATTGGCATACATCAGCTACCATATCTGGCCAGTAATACTTCTGACGTAGTCGGGACAGTATATTGAGGATGCCACCATGACCAGCGGACGGTGAGCTGTGAGACGCCTCTACCAGCCCCTGTCGCAATTCCGACGGTACCCAGAGCTTCCAGGTCTGGTCCGCAAGAAAATCATCGCCCTGTCGAATTGCGTCCGTTTGTAAACGGAGCCGCCCGATAGGCATAAGTCAGGTAGTTTGTCCTTGTTCTCGGTCACCGTCTTTTTTAACTCTGTATACTCCTCCGACTCGAAGTACGGCGATTCGAGGCAAACGTCGATGGCTCTATCGTTCGTCAGTATTTCGTCCATGTGCATTCGTGACAGTGTGTCAGGAACCACGTTTTGTGCACCTTTTCGATGTTGAATATCGAAGTCATAACCCTGGAGTTTCAAACTCCATTTTGCCATCCTCCCAGAAAAGTCTTTCTGATTCATGAGCCATTTGAGGCTGGCATGATAACTTATGATGGTGAACGGGATTCCTTCCACATAAGGTCGGAATCTCTTCACACGGCGTAGCATTCGAGTTCTGTAATGCTGTAATTTTTCTGCGCCTTATTTAGTTTTGCCGAAACGTAGGCAATCGGTCTTTCGTTCTGGTCATCGCCCAGTTTAAACAAAATAAGATCGTTTTGAGTCGTGTTGCTTTTATAAGTAGCACTTGGATGTGTAGAATTTAAAAGTTCTTCAAGCTCTCAATGACCTGCAGCGACTAAAAATTTTAAAATTGCGCTAAAATTACCCTCGTTTGTTGCTGATTCAGAAAAGTTAAGTTTACCGTCATATCTATGGCCTCTTAATACTAAATTCTGTCGCCCACAAAGAATAATATTTTTTATAATAATATCCAACAATCTTCTATTTTTCTCAACTTGTTCCATGCGATGAGAAGAAAGCAAATTAGTGATTTCCTTTCCTGGATTTTCATAAGTATTTATGAAATCGTGACTAAAAAGGGCTGACTTAGAGTGATATTTATTAATAGCGTGGTTATTTAGTACACCTTCTTTACCGGACAACTTTGCAAACGATTAATTCATATAAAGAGAGAACATTTGGTTAATTCGTTGTAGTTCTATAAATAGAACAAAAACAGCAAAATACCAAGTTTCTATGAAACCGCCTTACAAATATGTATAACTTCAACACATAACTACAGACGAAGTAGGGGATGTGTGGAAGATAATATATGCGGAAGAAGGCAATTGGGAAAAACTTTACAACAACTAAAGCATGACGTAGCTGAATGCGTTTGTAACCATTTCAGCTATCGTAAGAGTGCGGGTTCGACCCCCACTCCCGGGAGAAAAGGCTTTGAGGAGATTAACAAGGTATAATCGAAACAGCTGCCGCCTTGCCCGTCCTGATGTCACGTTGTTTAAATTTTTCCCAAATTATTAAATAAATTATAAAATTAAAAATTGCTTGAAATAAATGTTCATACATTTAAAGCAATTCGGGCATTCCCCGATTAATTCATATAAAGAGACAACATTTGGTTAATTCGCTGTAGTTCTATAAATAGAACAAAAACAGCATAATATCAATTTTCTATGAAACCAACTTACAAACATGCATAACTTCAACACATAACTATATATCAAGTATGGGATGTGTGGAAGATAATATATGCGAAAGAAGGCAATTGCGAAAAACTTTACAACAACTAAAGCATGACGTAGCTGAATGCGTTTGTAACCATTTCAACTATCGTAGGAGTGCGGGTTCGACTCCCACTTCCGGGAGAAAAGGTTTGAAGAGATTTACAAGGTATAATCCAAACAGCTGTCGCCTTGTCCGTCCTGCTGTCACGTTGTTTAAATTTTCCCAAATTATTAAATAAATTATAAATTAAAAAAGTGCTTGAAATAAATGTTCATACATTTAAAGCAATACCGGCATTCCCCGATTAATTCATATAAAGAGACAACATTTGGTTAATTCTTTGTAGTTCTATAAATAGAACAAAAACAGCACAATACCAAGTTTCTATGAAACCGCCTTACAAACATGTATAACTTCAACACATAACTACATACGAAGTATGGGATGTGCGGAAGATAATATATGCGAAAAAAGGCAACTGGGAAAAACTTTACAACAACTAAGGCATGACGTAGCTGAATGCGTTTGTAACCATTTCAACTATCGTAGGAGTGCGGGTTCGACTCCCACTCCCGGGAGAAAAGGCTTTGAAGAAATTTACAAGGTATAATCGAAACAGCTGTCACCTTATCCGTCCTGATGTCACGTTGTTTAAATTTTTCGCAAATTATTAAATAAATTATAAAATAAAAAATTGCTTGAAATAAATGTTCATACATTTAAAGCAATACGGACATTCCCCGATTAATTCATATAGAGAGACAAGGTTTGGTTAATTCGTTGTAGTTCTATAAATAAAACAAAAACAGCAAAATACCAAGTTTCTATGAAACCGCCTTACAAACATGCATAACTTCAACGCATAACTACATACGAAGTATGGGATGTGTGGAAGATAATATATGCGAAAGAAGGCAATTGGGAAAAATTTTACACCAACTAAGGCATGACGTAGCTGAATGCGTTTGTAACCATTTCAGCTATCGTAGGAGTGCGGGTTCGACTCCCACTCCTAGGAGAAAAGGCTTTGAAGAGATTTACAAAGTATACCTGCAGCGACTAAAATTTTCAAAATTGCCCTAAAATTACCCTCGTTTGTTGCTGATTCCGAAAAGTTAAGTTTACCGTCACCTCTATGGCCTCTTAATGCTAAATTCTGTCGCCCACAAAGAATAATAGTTTTTTAATAATCTCCAACAATCTTCTATTTTTCTCAACTTGTTCCATGCGATGAGAAGAAAGCAAATTAGTGATTTCCTTTCCTGGATTTTCATAAGTATTTATGAAATCTTGACTAAAAAGGGCTGACTTAGAGTGATTATTATTAATAGCGTGGTTATTTAGTACACCTTCTTTACCGGACAACTTTGCAAACGATTAATTCATATAAAGAGACAACATTTGTTTAATTCGTTGTAGTTCTATAAATAGAACAAAAACAGCACAATACCAAGTTTCTATGAAACCGCCTTACAAATATGTATAACTTCAACACATAACTACATACGAAGTATGGGATGGTGGAAGATAATATATGCGGAAGAAGGCAATTGGGAAAAACTTTACAACAACTAAGGCATGACGTAGTTGAATGCGTTTTTAACCATTTCAGCTATCGTAGGAGTGCGGGTTCGACTCCCACTCCCGGGAGAAAAGGCTTTGAGGAGATTTACAAGGTATAACCGAAACAGCTGTCGCCTTGTCCTTCCTGATATCACGTTGTTTAAATTTTTCGCAGATTATTAAATAAATTATAAAATAAAAAATTGCTTGAAATAAATGTTCATACATTTAAAGCAATACGGGCATTCCCCGATTAATTCATATAGAGAGACAACATTTGGTTAATTCGTTGTAGTTCTATAAATAGAAAAAAACAGCAAAATACCAAGTTTCTATGAAACCGCCTTACAAACATGCATAACTTCAACACATAACTACATTCGAAGTATGGGATGTGTGGAAGATAATATATGCGAAAGAAGGCAATTGGGAAAAATTTTACAACAACTAAGGCATGACGTAGCTGAATGCGTTTGTAACCATTTCAACTATCGTAGAAGTGCGGGTTCGACTCCCACTCCCTGGAGAAAAGGCTTTGAAGAGATTTACAAGGTATAATCGAATAAGCTATCCCCTTGTCCGTCCTGATGTCACGTTGTTTAAATGTATCCCAAATTATTAAATAAATTATAAATTAAAAAATTGCTTGAAATAAATGTTCATACATTTAAAGCAATACGAGCATTCCCCGATTAATTCATATAAAGAGACAACATTTGGTTAATTCGTTGTAGTTCTATAAATAGAACAAAAACAGCAAAATACCAAGTTTCTATGAAACCGCCTTACAAACATGCATAACCTCAACCAATAACTACATACGAAGTATGGGATGTGTGGAAGATAATATATGCGAAAGAAGGCAATTGGGAAAAACTTTACAACAACTAAGGCATGACGTAGTTGAATGCCTTTGTAACCATTTCAGCTATCGTAGGAGTGCGGGTTCGACTCCCACTCCCCGGAGAAAAGGTTTGAAGAGATTTACAAGGTACAATCGAAACAGCTGTCGCTTTGTCCGTCCTGATGTCACGGTGTTTAAATTTTTCCCAAATTATTAAATAAATTATAAATTAAAAAATTGCTTGAAATAAATGTTCATACATTTAAAGCAATACGGGCATTCCCCGATTAATTCATATAAAGAGACAACATTTGGTTAATTCGTTGTACTTCTATAAATAGAACAAAAACAGCACAATACCAAGTTTCTATGAAACCGCCTTACAAACATGTATAACTTCAACACATAACTACATACGAAGTATGGGATGTGTGAAAGATAATATATCCGAAAGAAGGCAATTGGGAAAAACTTTACAACAACTAAGGCATGACGTAGCTGAATGCGTTTGTAACCATTTCAACTATCATAGGAGTGCGGGTTCGACTCCCACTCCCGGGAGAAAAGGCTTTGAAGAGATTTACAAGGTATAATCGAAACAGCTGTCGCCTTGTCCTTCCTGATATCACGTTTTTTAAATTTTTCGCAGATTATTAAATAAATTATAAAATAAAAAATTGCTTGAAATAAATGTTCATACATTTAAAGCAATACGGGCATTCCCCGATTAATTCATATAGAGAGACAACATTTGGTTAATTCGTTGTAGTTCTATAAATAGAAAAAAACAGCGAAATACCAAGTTTCTATGAAACCGCCTTACAAACATGCATAACTTCAACACATAACTACGTACGAAGTATGGGATGTGTGGAAGATAATATATACGAAAGAAGGCAATTGGGAAAAATTTTACAACAACTAAGGCATGACGTAGATGAATGCGTTTTTAACCATTTCAACTATCGTAGGAGTGCGGGTTCGACTCCCACTCCCGGGAGAAAAGGCCTAGAAAAGATTTACAAGGTATAATCGAAACAGCTGTCGCCTTATCCGTCCTGATATCACGTTGTTTAAATTTTTCCCAAATCATTAAATAAAAGATGTCACAGGAACTTTGACAAGTGCATTGAAAGGAACAGTCGATTTCGAGCCACCAGTATCACTTGCAAATAAGAAACAATATTTACAAAAACATCCATTTTTTGTTCAAAATAAAAAATCCACTCATATTCAGTTAAAAAATGATGTTTAAAGTATCGCTTTTCTATTTTTCCTTTTATAATATGACTCGAAAAAGGGAAGATATAGTCCTTCGGTGGTACCCAAGGATATTTTAGTAAGTTGTTCTTCGTATAATCATCTAATAAATGCTTTTCCCCACAAAATTACCTATGTCGTATTTTTCAACAATAGAATTTTGTGAAAGTGTTATAGGTACATTCGAACCCGATTCAGTATTCATAGATGTTGAATGCAACGTTTTCTCATTATTATTATCAACCAACAATGTATTAGCGTCGCATCAGTATGAGTTAAGAGTGGAACAGTACTTCCGCTTTCTACATTTGTATCATCTCAGACCTGTTCTTGAAGTTTTGGCAGCTTACAAAAATATTCTTTGATGCTCTTGATAGCTCGTCGCTTCTTATTATCTTTTCAATCAATGGTGACCAAAGCATCGCTAGGTGTTATTTTGAGTTTTATAAAACTATTCTTCTACAAATAATATCGTTTCTCTTCTCACAAAGATGTGGAAAAGCAAAGGTTTCTTCAAAAAACTTCTATAAAGAAACTACCACCTTTTTTCGAGCTTGCGTAGTAGAAGAGGTAGAACTTCAAATAAAAGAAAAATAGTGGTAGATCTACAACTTTAGTCGTAGAAGTCCGAACACTGGCGATTAACTTTCTCGCGATTCTACTGTAATTGAATATGTGCATTGCAGTTTCTACAGAGATGAAAAATACCCAGTAGAAAGTGGTGAAAAATGTGTAGAGTGAGAGTGAAGATTCTGAATAAACTTTATTCAATAAAGTAAGGTTTGATTCAGTATGTTATCAACAGCGCAAATATTTCTGAGCACTGGACTGATTTGCATGAGTATTCTTACTGTTGAACGCTAATATTATTTGAAAATTGATACTCGATTAAAGCATTCATACAAAAACTGCATTATGAAAAGTAACGATCAAATATCCATCATTATATTTACACAAATACTGCATATAAATAGTGGGTTTCTGGGACTTCGTGAAAAAAATTTCCCCGAATAAATTTTGGAAAAAAATCGAGTCTGGGAGGGACGATCGCCCCCCCCCCCCCCCCCCCCCCCTCAAATCCGCTACTGGTAAACTCGGGCTCAGTTTTACATATTTATGTTTGTTTGATTTAATGGTGTGTTAAATTTATACTTATATGATTATATATTGATTTAAGCAAGGAGACAAATACAAGTAGGATAGCCTAGTGGTTAAGGCAACTGCAGTTTCATCGTATGATTCGCGGTTCTAGTCTCGGTGAAACCTTTGATAACTTTACGAAATTGCCTGACGATGAATTCGTGGCGGCTTTCGAAATAGTAATATCGCAATATGCCAGTAAATTTTTTCTTTCTTTCTTTTCAGTTTCTCTTAGAAAAACATAATAATTGAATATTCAATTAGTATAAGCCGGTGTTAAGCTCATGAATTCTTAATAATAAGTATAAATTTAACACACCATTAAAACAAACAAACATAAATATGTAAAACTGAGCCCGAGTTTAAAAAGCTTCTCATTCGCAACGAAAAAGAAACTTTACAAAAACAAATCTACATACACAAAAATTGTTTTTGTTTTTATCGGCCTATTGGTAAATCATTCAAGGTTCGAATCGAGCTCAAGGCCAGAACAATAATTTTTTTGTAATGATAATTATTGTTATTTTTTAAATTTTCTAAATTTGAAAAATTGTATTTTGTTTTTGGAATAGTAAGTAGACAATTTTTTCAGACAACCTGCCATAGCTGCGCACCTTTCATTTCCCGCCTTTCGGTTACCCCTCCCTCTACTTTAATTCCATTATCTTTCTTTTCCCTCTTCAAAATATTTACTGCTGGGTTGCCGGTTTGCCTGTCTTCTGGCTCGAGTCCCCGGTCAACTCCGCCAGTCTCGGGTTTCCCTGCTGAGACTTAAAAACGCAAAAGGACGAATCACTACCACAAGCAAAACAGACCATATTGTGAAACGAGGACGTAAACTTATTCTGCTTTTGTGCTTCTGCCGGGTTTTTCACAAGGTGATCCACCGGCATACCGCACGAAAAACACAACTACAAGTGGAAGGGAGATGCACAAAAGAAATCACAGTCAACTTTGACGCAGGACTAATAGAAGGACGAACACTATTGGAATTGACTGGAGTTTGGTGTAGGGGTTGAGGTTATGGTTGGTGTTACGATTTCCCAACAAAAGCTTCGACTTTTGTTGCTTCTTCTTCCCTTGGCTGCTCAAAATCAACTTCATTAACCACCCTAGTCCTACTCTTATTCTCATTAATAAGTTTTTTGGCTCTCTTGCACTCTGCCTTGAGCTCCGCAAACGAGTTTATTTTTATGGCAAAGGTGAAGTTGTCCAGGTATGGTTTGAGGTTACCCCTTATTATGCCAACCAATTCCCTCTCAGGGATCCTCTTCCGCAAACGGAACGTCAGGTTGTAGACTTCGTTATAAAAGTCGTCGAAAGCTTCCACGGGCAGCTGTTTCCTCTCCATTATTTCACGGATTATTTCATAGTCGGACTCGGCGGACTTGAAGTGGCTTAGCATCTCGGATTCAGCTCGAAGTAACCGAAATCGGGCTCATCTGCATGGTCTTCGAGGACCTGCCAATACCACTTCAATGCACCGCTGGAAGCCAGGCAATGAAAGTCCGTGAAAAGCTGGAAGAAGGAAAAAGCATGTTGTTCCCGCATTCGCTCAACACGAAAGATGAAGCTTTCGACGCTCATCCCTTTGTCGGTCCCATCGAATTTGATGTGCCATTTTTCAAGGTCTAATTTTTTCCATTTTGGAGGGTTACTGCCGTCACGCTCAGTAGTCCGATTGTGAGTCGGAATACTGTCGCGCCTGGTAGCTTCCCCTCTCTGGTTCTGAGGCTAGGGCGTAGGTGACAAGGCGGACCGATGCAGATCCGAAGATCCGCGAAGCGCACCTATGAAAATAATCTGTGGGCACAAAGTCAGTGGCCTGTGGAATACCAGTATCAATCTGATTAAAAGCCGATCCGGCAATCAGACTTTCTAGTTCCCGAGTGCGACACCTAGAATTCGCTTATTGCTGTCTAAAACTCCCAATCGCTCTACAACTCTATGATCCGTCTCTTGGCGTTTGATAGACATTCCCTGTCTGATATAAAAATAAGAAATGTAAAACAAAAAATCCAAAAAAGCAGCTTTGAATTTGACCGGACACCCTAATGTATCCGACTAACAATCGCACTGCGATACACGCTAAAGAAAAATTGGACTCCTGACAAGAGATCAGGAAAACAATTGAATGATGTCGTAAGAGTAGGTAATTCAAATCGCACTGATATGTAATTCAAATGCACGTATAATTCATATAAAACAACAACAAAAGTATAGAAAGAAAAACCAGCAAAATATACAATTCAATTATGTGTCTGCAAAAAGCCACCTATTTAAATATAGACGTGTGTAAATATATGTGTAATTCAAATCTATGTATAGGTGTATGTAAGTTCAACAGAGGTGTGTGATGTTAAAAAAAAATTAATAGTTTTGTGAGGTCTAGCCTTTACCAAAAACCTAAAACTTAATACAATGTCTAACTTAATGAAACGCAATTCTAATAGAAATACAAATGAAAACGGTACTTTATAAGAATTCAATTAAGTTATTTTTATTTTTCTTTTCTTTTTTTTTTTGTAAACGAACGGTATAAAAAGTTTTTAAAAATGTATAAATATTGCTTTGGTGTATTTGGTGCTGCCTTGGCGAAGGTACACTTTCAGTTTGTATTTTCTACTGATAAATTTGCATGACCTTTTCCAAAAACCAATTTTCTTGCCTATTTTGGCAACTATATAATCAATATGATCATTAAATTTTAATTTATTATCAATCTGAACCCCTAAGTACTTGAAAGTTTTAACTTCGTTAATGTTTGAGTTCATTATTTTTAGCTCGATATTACAAGATTCCTTATTCATCGCTCTAGATATGACCATAAAATGGGTTTTATTAGCCACCAGTATAGGGTGTTCAAGTCTTCCTGCATTTTGCTCCTAGCTAATATGATGTCAAGTTCACTTACTTCGAGCAGTGCGTCATCCGCAAACAGCCTTATTTTACTATGTTTTAGCGCCGAAGATATATCATTTATATATATGTTAAATAGGACCGGTGCCAAAACCGATCCTTGTGGCAATCCAATTCCTGTCAATACCTCTTCTGAGACAACCGACTCAATGGCTGTTTTTTGTCTTCGGTTACCTAAAAAGCTCTGAAACCACTGCAGCTCGTTGCCCCTAATTCCGATTTTTTCTAATTTTTTAATCATTATATTTCTGTCTATAGTTTCAAATGCTCTCTTTCAGTCGATAAAAACCGCAAGTATACTTTGCTTTTGATTTAGTCCTTCTTTCCAACTCGATATTACATGATTTAAAGCCGTTTCACAAGAGTGGCCTTCTTTGAAACCGGATTGTTCTTTAATTAGTATTTTATTTATTTCCAAGTAACTTATGAGCTGATCTTTTACTACTGTTTCTAGAATTTTTTCGATATTCGGCAACGTGTTGATCGGTCTCAGATCTTCTGCCTTTAATGAATTCTTTACCTTCTTTATTGGCACTATTGTTGATATTTTCCATGGGTCGGGCACTATTCCCTCTACTAATGATTTATTTATGATATCCGCATAGAAATGTCCCATGTATGACACCGAATCCTTAATTACTCCTTCTGATAGTAAATTTGTTCCTCCGATTTTATTTTTTAACCTTTTAGCTACCAATATGACATCATCAACCGTAACTTCTTGGAATTTCAGACATGTGCTAACCGTGTATTGCACACTGTCGCCACTATCCAAAGTTTCCATTTCTCGATTTATGTCACCAATACTATCAACAAAGAAGTAATTCAATGCTTGAGCTATATCCTCGGGTGTTTCATATCTTATACCATTTACAATCACTGTCAGGATATTGTCACGCACCTCAGTTAAGTTTACTGCTTGCTTGAGGTGTTTCCACATTAATTTCCTATCAGAAGAATTTAAGGCAATATTTTTCTCCATATACTTAATCTTTTTAATTTTGATTAGTTTCTTATAATACTTCGCAACCGTATTATATTCCGAAAATTCACCAGATCATCTGGCTTGTGAGTGCAATTGGATTTTTAATTTGTTAATTTCGGTCAGTTCATGATCGTACCACTTATTTCTCAACCTCACTATCCTGTCTTGTTCTGATGTTAATAAACCCATGCAGTGTGATAAGCAGGTATTTATATATTGAACCGAGTCATTGAGATGCATATTTTTTAATACGCTGAAATCATAGTTTCTTAATAAGTAAATGAGGTTATCAGCAGAATAATTCTTCCAACACATTGTGGGTATCATTCTCCGCAGAGGATTTGAATTACACACTTTGAAAGCAAATGAAATGGTTTCGTGATCAGAAATTCTGTGATTTTCAAGATTAGTACAGGACAGTACATCAGCATTTGCATATAATAGATCTATTCTCGTTTGGGACCTCTCAGCAATCCTTGTATTGAAATTCACCATTTGCCTCATCGCGCTACGTGAAAATATCTCATTGAGCTTAGAACTCGTTGCGGTATTAACATTCATGTTAATGTTAAAATCCCCAATTAACAAGGAGTTTGTACCACTCTCCAGTTCCTCAGAAAGTATAGCTTCCAAGTGATTTAAAAATTCGATATCACTAGAGCTTGGAGAATGGTACAACACACCTATTTGCCATTTAATGTTTTTTAATTTAATTATAGCACACCAAACATTTAAATCAATAGATCTATTATACCTGACTTTGTACTCGATACCTTTTTTTAATAGTAAGACTACACCTCGTGTGTGTCTACTATGAGAATCGCAACGAACCATTGTATAATAAGGAATGTTTATTTCCGCATCACTAACATCCGGTGTTATACATGCTTCTGAACATTGAACGATGTCCGGATCTAACTCTTCTATAATTCTTTCGAGTTCAGGTTTGTTGGCTAGAAAACTACAAATATTTAGGTAAATGCACTGTAAGTTAAAAGCTTTCATCCCCCGATCAGCTAGTTTTGGTGGCTAAAAGCCCACGCGTTTTCTTTCCAGCTTAAGTTTCCTTAAATAAACTGGGCATTCATGACTCATGATTTTGTGTTCTGTATTAATATTTAAACCTAACCGATTATTACTATATATACAATTACCACATTTATTTAGGGGTGCACTCTCTGTGCATTCTTCGACTTTATGTTCCCCGCTGCATTTACTACACCTCTGTTTAAGTGTACAAGTAGCCGCTATATGGTTAAACCCTAAGCCTTTATAACATCTTTTTACAGTTTGAGCATCGTAAGCTGGACAGCGGTCCCAACCAATATTGATTTTCTTGCATTTCAACACGTCTTCATAGTATTTGTGCTCAATCTCAATGACTGAATTGATATATGAGGCTCTGTGTTCCTTCCTTGATTTAATAACTCTTACACATTTCATTTTAGCATCTCGCAAAAACTCATTTTGGTTGGTGATCTTACCAACTATTTCCTCTTCAGGATGCTCAGTACTAATGTTAGTCACCATGATTTTAGGAAAATATATTTTCGGTTCAGCTATGTTGTATTTACTTTTATCTAGCCTTTCTGTTAGAGTGTCCTTAATTTTATCCTTATCACTAGCTGACTTCGCACTAATAATTATTGTACCATTGTTTCTATTTTGTACCCTACCTATATTCAAATTGGATGGATCTATTTTATTCAAGTCCGTTTTTGTTTTCTCTAATGCATGTTTAACATTGGGTTTAATTACTATTGGAGGAATTCCCTTAGTAATATTGGCATATGAATTGACTTCCTTAGCAGTAACAGCTTTATTTTGGTTTGCAACCTTTTTAACCTCTCTTATAATTTCCTCCTTTTGCTTATTAAATGCTTCATTTGGGGTATTGATCTATTAAGCATTTCTTTGTTAGCTTTGCAAAGACTCTCTACATGTTTAATCAACTCTAATTTTTCCGTGTTCACCCTGTTTATATTATCCACAATTCTTTTCATCTCTCTTTCGCTGTGCGTTATGGAAGCCTTTATCTCCCTTTTGTGTTCATTCAACATTTTTTCAAGTTCACCCTTTTTCTCCCTTAAATTTACTTTGTTAATTTCTGAAATAGAAAGTATTTCTCTGAGGGCATCATCTACATTGGAGATATATGTCATACAACCATCGCACATAAATCTTAAAAATTGGCAGCCTTGCAAGCAGTTCATGCTATATTCGTCCATAGATGCACATGGAATTGTTTTGTGATACACTTTACCACACACACCCTCACATCGTACACCTGTCTCCCCCTTTATTTTTTTGTGGCATTTTTCGCACACCTCCATTCTCTTTTATTTTTCTGTTTTCATTGTTACATACATATATATGTCGAACTGAACAAGTAAAATATATTTTAGCACAATACCAATTGAAAATTTCACTTTAATGTTTATTTGTATACAAAAACACTTTATTTTTTGAATGTTGGTACATCACCTGCTGTAACTTTATTGTTTACACCACTTTTGTGAGCTTATTAACGCGCAGAACTTAAGAATTTTCGCTTTCCTTAAAGACTCTAAAAATACACGTCCGTCCGCCGCTATAGTGTTTGAGAGCTGCTTCTGTTAGCGCTGTGCCCCAGTGTTTAGGTCATTGTCAAGTAGGCCAAATTTGGAACATGCTTCTCTATATGTCTCACAAAATACACCATTAACAGTTCTGATTGAAGGAAACGATATTGGTCCTCTGACTTCATGAAGCAACATTCTTAAGTAATAACATTCTGCGTTGTTGGGATGAATTGTATACACTCGTCCCAATGCATCAGAAGTGCGAATACCAGGATGCCCAGGTTCGATCGGACCTTGTTTCCTTCACTGAAACTCATGTTTCGATGCATTCCACACATAATATTTGGGTACTACATTGTAAAGCCATGTTGTGGCGAATTGATCAGTTTGACATAAGTGGAAAAATGCCGTAAGTGTTGTTTTTGGTGGATTGCTATCCCTTTGCGCTGCATTTTTTTCTGTGAAGTATACTCGTAGACCATTCTCTAAATGAACGCTGAGATATACAACGGTTGAATGACAATCGTGTATATGAAAACTTAGAATCCGCCAGACTGCTTCATTACTGCTAATGTATCGATCCATTTGAAACTGTGTGATTTCATCGACGGGTGTGTTTTGATTTGAAATTCTAAATACAGCCATGTCACTGCCTTTATTCACATATTTTCATATGTATTTGATCGATTTCACAGAATTGCATGACTCAACATTAATATGAGCTTTGTACATCTTTTATAATAATCGATTGTCTACCTCAACATCAGCATTATTAATTTTGACAGCTATATGCCCACCATCTTCTGGCTTTCATCGTCTGTATAGTGGATACTCATCACCACTAGTTTACGTTTCTTGAATAATTTCACGTGGATATTTTTTTGTACATTTGCCATCCTGCATACAAGGTGAATTTCGATTTAATGAGCCGCATGGTCCATGGATCATATTTTTGCTGACAACTTCGAACAGAATTAGATCTTGTGTTCGATCTGGTATTTCAACAGATATAATTGCATCGATTTGGTCTGGATTAGTTCTTTCTTTCAACCAAATCAATATGTGCGTATGTGGAAGACCTCTTTTTTGCCATTCGATGGAATACATCCAGCAGCGCTTTTCACCATAAATGTGATTTTTGGTGATGAGATCTATCAAAGTAATCAATTTTTGTTTAAATATTCTTGCTGTGAGATCATGACGGTTGATTGATGTTTGACCAGTGAGGAGTACGACAGTTATTTCACTCCATGTTAGATTGCAGGTAAATTTTATGAACAAATCAGGACGTCCATATTTGCGAACATATGCCATTGCATCTTGGCAATATTCGTACATTTGTCTTGGTCTTCCAGTGTATATGCCTGGAAGTATAACCATTTGTCCAACATTTGCTGCATTTCCACCATTCGCAATTGCATCACGTAAACGAATATATTCTTCTGCTAGAATTTTCTTTTGATTTAGACGGACGAAAAGTAGTCTTTCACTTTCAATTTTTCCATACATGTCAACGATGCATTGATGGAAGAAATCACGACATTGGAGAATGTAATTTGTTTGGGTAGTAGTGCAGTTTATGGTACCCACCGAAATTTGGGCCAAAATTTTAGAGTGAGGTAACAGAAGACGCATATTCACGTCTAGATTAAGAATCCGAAAGCTGAAGTTAACTTTTTTTACCCGTTTAAAAGTTATCCGCGAAAAACAAGTTTGTGTGATACATATTGTTCCCGCACGTTTACAATCTTTTAAGCGCACACATCACTTTACTTTTTATATTTAGTATATTAACATAATCTAACTTGCACGAATTAACGAAAAAATTATGTTAAATTTCACTAATTTACTTATAAAATATCAAAACAAAATTGCAACAAATTTCTGTCGAAATGAAAACATATGAAAGTGAACAGTGTTGACAGCTCAGCAACGCTGGTGATTACTTTTGTTGTTCTCTGTTAGGATTAATACAAGGCGGTGGCGGCTTAACATAAATTTAAATAAACATACAATACAAGGTTTTTGTAATTTACTGAATATGTTGCAATTTAATATATTAAAATAGAAGAGAATACGTCTTCAATTTATCGAAATAAAGAGATGCTGGCAAATATTTGGAATTTTCATTTTGGAACAAGTGCAGAATACATACGTTTGTCAAAAAAAAAAAAATAAATAAAAATCGGACTTTATAGAGATTTTTATGCTGATTCCAATGGTATATCTCTTTTTTGGTGCAAATGAAAGGTTTGGGGGTAATTCCATGCCAAAAGGCGAAATTATGAATTTTTCAAATCAAAATATCTCCGAAACTAATGGATGGATTTCAAAAATTAACACAGTAATTCTGCGTAGAACACCTTTCTGCATAAGCGGTCTTCAGCTGCGCTTATAAAAAATAACCCTGGGCTACACCATGCCAAGTCCGGGTGTGTGGTATAACCGTGGTAAAGTGATGTGTGCGCTTAAAAGATTGTAAACGTGCGGGAACAATATGTATCACACAAACCAGGTTTTCGCGGATAACTTTTAAACGGGTAAAAAAAGTTAGCTTCCGCTTTCGGATTCTTAATCTAGACGTAAATACGCGTCTTTTGATACCTCACTCGAAAAAAGGCCCAAATTTCGGTGGGTACCATAAACTGCACAATTACCTTTGTTTGCTCTGCTCTGATCATGAAACGGTGAGCATAAAAATCCATGAGATACCTGAAAAATGATTTTATGCATTATTGTTGTATTTTCATCATCAGAAGTATATCACAGGTAGGTAGGTAGGTGAAATGGCTGCGACCCTGGTCGCCCAAGTAGCTATTTAAAACCGTTTTGATGCCATATAACTCGTCTAAAACATACGGAATGTTACGGTCAATGTATTACAACTAGCCAGAGTTGTTGATAAAATTAAGAATATTCGGGATTGCTATCACAGATAGACCTCTGAAGTCTTCTAGAAACGGGGTTCCAAGGAACCTTAGTCGGGCTCTAGCTAGAGCCGGACATTTACAGATAAAGTGTTCAACTGTCTCCTTGGCATTTGGATCTTTGCAGCTTCTGCAGTAGTCGTTATACGGAATGCCCATCTTTTCCCCATTCGTGCCTACTGCCCAATGACGGATGCAGACTGCTATCAGTTTGCGCGTGTTGGCCCTGGATTTGTTCATAAGACTTCTCGTCCTCCTTCCATCACAGTTTGGCCAAATGGATTTTGATATTGCACAGGTGGTGATGTTATTCCACTTTGTTTGTGCTTTCTTCAAGTAGAAGCTTTCGATATTCCACTTGGCTACTGCTAAGGGTATGCCTACTTCAACACTGGTGATTTCCTCGCTCATCTCCGATGAGCCCCTGTGTGCCAGCTCGTCGGCCTTCTCGTTATCCTCCCCTATCCACCTATGACCCAGGACCCAGATAACGCATAGTTCTAGATTGGTGGATAACTGGGATATGAGTCGCTTACAAGCCCACACTAATTTTGAGTTAATGTGTGGCGAGGAAAGCGCTTTTATCGCTGCTTGGTTATCCGACAGGATGCAAATTTTACCAGCTGCATTCAAGCCCTCCAGTGATTTGCAGGCTTGCCAAATCCCGATTCCATCTTTGAGCCGTCAGTGTAGATTTAGATGTCGTCGACCCTTATGCCCCGGCTTCGAATGGCCGTATTACAACCGTACTCAAACTTCAGTTTGCGAGGGTAGTAATCTGTCGCGGTACTACATGTACCATCCAGAAGTTTATTTAGGATATTACTATGCCCTTGCTGAGTATCCTTCCAACACCCTGACTCCCTGAGTCTCAGTGCGGTTTGTGACGATGTACAAAGTATATGCAAGTCGATCGGAAGCAATTGCAAAATGGGGTCTAAAGCAGCTGTGAGGCAAGTGCGTACGGCCCCTATGGCACCAGCACACGCAGTGCGCTGGACTTTTTGCAGGCTGGTGAGATTGTAGCTCTTACTTAGAGCTTCTCACCAGACTATGGAACCATAGGTAAGCACCGGTCGCACCACCGCCTCGTACATCAAAAGTACCATGCTTGGCTTGAGTCCCCATTTCTTACCAAACATTGAATTGCAGGCATAGAAGGCGATGCAGGCCTTCCGTACCCGCACTTCGATGCATACTTTCCAATTCAACTTGCAGTCAATTGTTAGTCCCAGATACTTGGTACTCGATGACAGGGTTAGTTGCTGGCCGTTTAAGAATGGCAGTCTGAAGGCAGGTGGCTTGTACTTCCCCGTGAAGAGAAGCAGGTCCGTCTAGTCGGCATTTAATCTAAGGCCACATCCCTGTGCCCACCTGCTGAGTTTAGCCAAGGCCCTTTCCTTGATTTAGCGCATTACGGAGGGAAAGAACCAGAGACCAAGATCGCCACGTCGTCGGCATACGCCACGATCTTAACCCCCCCTGCGTTAAGTTTTCCTAGGATTTCATTTATGGTGATCAACCAATGCAGAGGTGAAACCACCCCACCCTGTGGGGTGCCTCTGCATACCTGCTTGCCAACTCTAGCTCCGCTTAGCTCTGCTGTTATTTCGCCGTTGCGAAGCAGGTTTGAAAGCCAAAGCCTTAGTGGTTCTTCAACCCCTGCCCTACCGAGGGCAGACTCAATCGCTTCAGCTCTTGCATTGTTAAACGCGCCTTCCACATCAACAAACGCAGCCAGAGTGAACTGCTTGTGATGAAGGGACTTCTCCACCGTTCGAAATACCTCATGTAGCGGGGTTTCTGTGAATTTCCCTCTCAAGTACGCGTGCTGTGCCGTGGAAAGTGGAGCCTCGCCTAGAAGCTCCCGTATATGTATATCTAGTAGCCTTTCGAATGTTTTCAGAACAAAGGACGTGAGACTTATCGGCCGAAAGTCTTTGGCTATTTCATGCCCCCATCTTCCGGCTTTAGGGATGAAAACCACCTTTGCTTTCGTCCACGAGACCGGAATGTGGTTGAGACGAATGCATGCCTCGAAGATCTCCTTTAGTTCCTTAACCAAAGATTTCTGAGTCTTCTGCAGCATAATAGGTAGAATACCATCCACGCCCGGTGATTTATATGGAGAGAGCTATCTATTGCCCAGGCAATTTTCTTCTCCGCTAAAAGGTTGTTTATGAGGCCAACAGGTACTTCCTGATGTGCCGTCTTTGTATCGCGTACTCCCTCCCTCGATCCATCCGGGAAGTGAGCATCTACAAGGATGTTTAGAGTCTCAGCCGCCGATTCTGCCCATGTTCCATCGGCGCGCTTGACAAATGTCTTGTTTGAATGACTCTTGGCAAGAATCTTTCCCAGCGTGGCTGAGTCCTTCGTGGACTCAATCGACGCGCAGTGTTCTCGCCAGGAGCTTGATTTTGCTGCCCATAGGGCTTTCTTATACTCCCTCAGAGCCGTCATGTACTCCTGGAAATCGTTCCGGAAGTGATAGTCGTTGAAAACCCTCCTCAGATTTGACCTCCGGTCGCTGAGATTTTTGTCCCACCACGGTGGGAAGGTCTTTTTGCTCCTCGGAATTGGGCAGGCAACTTTAAAGGCCACCTGAAATCTTTTCTCCAGAGACCGAACTCGGTCGTCAAAACTTTCTGTAGATTGTATAGGCGTTCTACTTCTATGGAGCCTATCGCTGAATATCTTGTCAAATAGGCCCCAGGACGTCCGTTTAGGGTTCTTGTGTTGCTGACTTATTTCTTTTTCCCAGTCTATGTTGAAAAGGATCAACCGGTGATCTGACAGGGACAGTTTTTTCGACACCTCCCAGTTTCTTACCGTAAGCTACCGGGAGTCAGATGTTAGTGTTATATCAAGGACTTCCTACCACCCTGGGTAGTTCACCGTACTCGGAAAACTAAAGGTGGGAGAGCTGCCCTTGTTACATATGTAAAGGTTGTTAGCTAATATAAATTCAAACAGAGGCTCAACCCCTTCGTTTATCTCGCTGCTCCCCCAAACCGCGTGCCTTGCGTTGGCGTCGCAACCCATCACGACCGTCTCCTTCTTGGTTATTTGTGCTATCATTTGCGCGACCTCCTCTGGAGGAGCGGGTCGATCGTGGGCCATATAAGCCGAGGCTACCGTCATGCTTCGGCCGTTTCTTGACTCGACCTTGTCCACAGCAACGTCGTAACTACTGAAATTGGGTAAAAATAAAGCACTGATAGTATTCCTAACGAGGATACAAGCCCTCGGTTTACCTTCTCCATGTGTGTAAAAAAGGTTATAGTTTCGGGTCTTTAGGCCCATAACCTGTGACCGCCAGACCCATGGTTCCTGCACTAGGCAGATATCAATGTCCTCCTCCCTGAGGAGGACCAGCAGGTTATCCGAGGCGACTTTTGAGTACTGCAGAGCTTAATTTGAGCCACCCTGAGCATTGGGTTGAGACTCGCCTGCACGCCTTCCGAGGATTGACGACCCATCCTCACCCAGCTCCGCCAGGTTGAGCTCCCCCAGGAGTTTGTTGGCGTCATCAATCTCCTCCAGATTATTATCTGGTGCCACTGCCGCCGGGAAAACCTTCACTTTGGCCTCCCTCAGGCCAAACTTCAGGCGGTTTCCCCTTCGCTCGAGTACCCCTAGTGACTCATTGCTGATCAGCAGCAGCACGGGCTGGCTATTTTTTTGTGGTTGCTCTACCTTCATCAGAGCCCAGTCGTCCATCGGGACGTCCGAGTTCTGCAGCTTTAGGCATTGTATTACCTTCTGTGCATCCAGTTTCAGCTTTGGAATTTTGGGAAGCCAGATGCGCGACCGGGGTCTCCAGGGAATTTCCGAACCTGGATGACCTTTAACGTAAGGCCATCAAGAAACTCCCTTGAGAACCCATCCGCGCATTTGATTACCCTGCAGCCGCGGCATACCTCCTCGCAGTTGAAGGCGGGAACTTGGGTTTGTACCTCCATCAGGTGCTCGACGACCATTTCCGATAGCCGTCACTCGATGGAGCTCCAAGCCGCCAGAACTTCCCTCCCGCCATTGCTCTCAGCATCGACAAGAGCCACTTGGAGGTTGTCCCTGACCACCGCTCTGTAAGTGGGTCTGTCCGATACCGCAGCACTGGAAGAAGCACCGTCAGTCTGCCTGGAGTACTTCCCTTTTTTGACGTCGCGCTCGTTCACCTCTTGTGACCGGTTGTGCTTCGCCGACTGTTTTTGAGCTGGTTGTTGTTTGCTTGTTTGGGGCATCACTGCGGGCTTGTGCGCGAGGGCGGTCTCGTACTCCTTGACCACTGACTCGCACCACACCTTATCTTCGGCGTCCCGCTCGTCCTCACCTTTTTCCTCATTACTGGCTATCTTTTTGAGGATGAAGAGAGCCCTCAGATACCTAGCTTTCAGCAGAGTGCCTGAGGACTTTTTCGACCACTTGGGAGCCACTTTGGCTGGTGTACGACATTGATTTGGCTGGGTGCGACAGGGGTATTATGGCTGGTACCTTGGCCGACCTCTTTGACGCTCTCCTGGCTGCTAGCCAGAAGATCATCTTCAGAGAGCGTTCCCATAACGCTCCCTTTCTCCCCCTCCTTTTTGTTGTTTTTGTTTATTTTAAACATACAGTTCCCAAGAGTTTGCATGGAATGGTTAGTCAACCCCCGGCAGAGCCAGCATACCGGGGGTAAGGCACTTATACAACCGACCTTGCCCGGGCATCGGAGGGGACCGTTCGCGATCAGCCTCTCAATATACACCCGCGGACCACACCGCCATCGACACGGGTACCTCAACACCTTGGCTTGGGTGTTGTTGGTACGGCAATCCTCACACCTCCTGCAACGACAGGTGATGCGTTCTTCTGAACACGCCGTTGACGCTGTAGGACATATGAGGCTTTCCTCTTAGTTCGTCTCGTGTTGGCACCCCTCCGCAGAGGAGATTCCAACATGATACTTAAGCCCCTTCTCCACGACAAGGCGAAGGGGATTTCACAGAAAACTCTTGCATATATTAGTTGCTTACTTTTTTTGTTGTCCCTTCGCCTGTGACAGGATTAATTTGCATTATGTTAAAATGGTAGCCGTCCTGTCCTTGCCAAAATATAATCGGATACTGAAGAGCGTCATAAGATCGATGCGTCTCACTAACGCGTTGCAAAGTTGCATTTCTTCTACTTATCACAATATCACGATTATTGAAATCTGTTCCGACCATAACAATCGCAACTTCATTGATTGTTGGAGCGTTAAAACGTCTTTTATGCTCACCCGTTGGTGTTTTATCTGCTCTGATGGTGACTTGACAATCATCAGCTGGCATTATTTCTAATACTGTCTGAAATAATCGAACCAATTGGTTACGTTCATGAAATAGTGTTTGTAGTTCTGAAATAATTTCTCGTTTCGTTGCCTGATAAATTGCACATTCTTGATCTGCTTCTGTTGTTGTTAAGATGCTTTATGTTTTGAAGAAATATATTTATTAAATTAACGAAAGTATATAAACTAAAATATTGATTTGAAAAGTTATTAAATTGTGTTGACTTGACTTGTGGTTTGGCTTGTGTTTGTAGTGGTTTGGTTTAATTTGGTTTGCGTTGTTTCACAATTGTATTGGCACGTCTTCTCGCTTCCAAGTCTTCGATCCATAAGAAAGCTCTTTTCCGGTTGGAAATTGACATGACGTTTTCTCGAAACTTCCATAACAACCTAGTTACAAAATTGTGTACAATGCGAGAAACGCAAAGTAAATATGAAATTTCACTTCAACGCAGGGTGACTCAACACTCCTCCACCCGTGAATCCCCCGGGATTCACTAACCATCAGTCGAGCTAGGCGCGTTGCTGGTCGCTTCAATATGCCTCCGCTTGTCTTTACTTCGGCAACTCGTACTTGACCGTCATAAAGTAGGGAAGACCTTAATAACCCGCCCCCTCTGCCACTGGCTTCGTGGTTGTACTGGATCACATATTACAACGAGAGCATTTACTTGCAACGGGGATGTCTTCTCGTGCCACTTGGTGCGCTGTATGAGTTGAGGCAAGTATTCAGTCGTCCAACGCTTCCACAGGCAGTCTTTCAAATTTTGCGCTAGTCTCCACTGCTTGCGCAAAACATATGTGTTCGACGACGGGGTGTTGTGTCTGTGTGGAGTTCACACATCCTATTAAAAAGTGATTGGGTGTGAGCGGCTCGTCGTCTTCGTGTGACACAGGTACATCAGTAATTGGCCGAGAGTTGATAACGTTTTCGGCTCCTATCAGCACGCTTTGTAGTGTGTCGACCTTCGGAGCCACATCTCGAAGTGTTTTACCCAAAAGCGCTTTGACGATTCGTCTAAGTCTTTCCCAACAACCGCCTGAGCTGGGGTTGGTTGGGCAGTTGAAAATCCATTCTATGTTACGCTTTGCGGCTTCAGTATGGATACGATCCATGTCAAGCAAATGTTCACCAGCCTTTAGCTCCTTTTGAGTGCCAATGAAATTGTTGCCGTTGTCTCCTTATTCTCAGCGGAGTGCCTCTACGGTTAATAAAGTTTCGTAGGCATAAAATGAATTCGTCGGTCGATAGGTTTTCAGCCAGCTCAATATGTGCCGCTCGAATCGTCAGGCATGTGAATATGACTGCCCACCTTTTCTCGCGACGTCTCCCGATGGAAACGTTAAATGGGCCGAAAAGTTCCACGCCAGTGTATGTGAACGGACGTACAAAAGGAGTAATTCGGTCGATTGGTAGCTGACCCATCATTGGGGAACTCGGCTTGGATTTAGCAATTTTACATATGAGGCATTTGCGTTGTATGGTTTTTAAGAGCGATTTCAAATTTGGTATCCAATATTTTTGTCGCACGGCGTTCACGGTTATAGCGAAGTTCTGGTGGTGATTCTGCTCGTGGTGATGTTGCACAATCAAGGCTGATACAATGTGCCTTGGCGGCAATATATTTTGGCGTCGCGCTTCAAACGGCAGATACGATGCTTCATCGATGCGCCCACTGAGTCGTAATATTCCGCTTTTGTCTAAAACGGCTGATAATTTATATATTTAGCTTTGTTTCGAGAACTTACGTGACGCTGACAGATCTGCAATTTCATTCGAATACCATTCTCGTTGTACGGTTAAATGAATGATGTGTTCGGCTTGCTCCAACTCGGCGACTGTGAGCACTGATGGCTGATAAAGCTTTTATTCTTATGACCCATGCTATCGTATGTTTTAGTTTTGTAAATAAATTGAATTTAGCAAATTCGATGAATGTGTTGCTAGGCTTGACGAGTAAACGAGTAAACAATGAGACTTAACTTCCTCCGGTAGCACGGCTAGTGAATTAACAATTTTGTTTGGCCAATACTTTTCGTCGAGATTCAAAAATGCCGGACCCTTCACCAAACAGCTGTTTCTGTCGAACTTCGGTGTTCTGGACGGATGAGTTGCTATGTCGGCAGGGTTTTGGCAAGTGGGTACCCATCTCCACTGGTCTTGTGATGTTGTGCCAAGGACTTCGGCGATACGGTGAGCGAAAAATGCTTTGTACTTTCTTGCGAAGAGTTGAGCCACTGCAAAACGGTTTGGGAGTCACTCCATAACGTTACTCTGGCGACAGCAAAAGTGTGGCATTCGCGAATCAACTTTAATATTCGTGTCCCCAACACGGCGGCCTGAAGCTCCAACCTAGGTATGGATAGTAGCTTTAACGGTGCCGTACGAGTTTTGCCAATTATGTAGCTTATATTTATTTCGTTACGGTGCACCACGCGTGCATACTCAACTGTTGCGAATGCGACTTGACTTGCATCTACGAATATGTGCACCTCTACTTGGCCCCCCTTGGCGATAAGTGGGGAGTAACAACGTTGTATTTTAAACTGTTTCACATTACGGAATTCTTGCCACCAACGAAACCCTTTACTCCTGAATTAGAAGTTTAGTAAAAATTAAGTAATCACACAACATACCAAAAGGATCAAAAACTGCCATCACTATTCGCAGCAGTTCCCTCTTCGTCGGTGCACGCGATCCGTCAAGTTCATCCGTTGTCAGAATCGTTGCGTTCCATGTTGATTGTTTCTCTGATTATTAACGACGTTTTGTTCATGGCTTCTTCAACCTCTATGCTATTGGAAATAAAGTTCCTCAATTCAAACCCTGCTTTCTGGTTGACATGAATAATGTCCTGGCTAATCTTTATGGCTTGCTGTGGCGCGTCGAAACTGGCAACTAAATCATCGACGTAATGCTTGTTGATTATTGTTGATGCGGCATCAGGGAAACGGGCTTGGTAGTCTTCGGCGTTTTTATTTTTTATGTATTCGGCAATGCACGGTGAACATACAGCACCAAATATTAACGATGTCATAACATATTCTTCAATTGACTTAGTGGCATCACCATCTCGCCACAAATAGTGTTGGGTATACTGATCGGATGCGCGTATCTTTATTTGTGAAAACATTTCACGTATGTCGGCGGACACCCCTATTCGGCCCTGGCGAAATTCAAGTAGCACCCTTAGCAATGGCTGTGCTTGATCGAGCCCTTTTAAAAGAGCTGCGTTCGGCGATATGTTTTCTACTGTGGCGGCAGCATCAAAAACGATTCTCAATTTTTCAGGCTTATTTGGATTATGGACCGCAAAGTGGGGCAAGTACCAGGGGAGCAGATGTGTCCGACCGATCTCGTCGCCACTTAGTTTTCTGGCATAAACTTTTTCTACGTATTTTTCCATCTCTTTCTCATATCGCTCACCGAATTTTTTGTTACATTTAATTTGTCTCTCGACTGACATTAGGCGTCTTTCAGCCATTGCCCTGCTACAAGGCAAATTCGGTGGATACGTTTTCCATAGTAATCCACATTCGAACCTCTCACCGACTCTTCTAGTGGTTCGCGCTAGTTTGTCGTCTTCCCATTCTAGTTTGAGGGGTGCTGAATTGGTGACAAAGCTGTCGGTTGCGAAATACTCTTCGACTAGAGCAGTAGTTTTTGATCTTCTTTGACAAGTAAAACTCGAATGACTGTTGAAGGTGACTGAATCGGACCGTAAGCGACCCATCCTAGTGTGGTTTTGATTGCCATCGAACTATCAATACCAGCTTTAACGATTGTAGACATGGCGCCTAGATATGCGTGTTTCAACCCAATTAGCAATACCGGCTTTGAAGCAAAATAATTTATAAGTGGCAAGTGTTTCAAATGTGGAAAATCTTCTTTTTTCAACGACTGCTCAGGCAAGTTTAGATCTTTTACGGTAAAAACGTCTCTCAAAACATATTTGGTTTTGTCTAGGCGGTTTTCTATTTCAACGTTTAATTTTAGCGAACGCTCGGTGACTACCTTGTCGTCATACCACTGAAGCGTTAGTGGGTGAGCTTCCCCTTTGGTCCCAATTTCTTTTGCAACCTTTTCTTCCATTATTGATATTGAGGATCCTTCATCAAACATTGCTAACATCTCGCGTTTGCCATTTGGCCCATATATGTTGATTGGCATTATCTTAAATAATTGCCCGCATGTGCTTTGATTTGAGCGGCAATTTAACATAGGCTGTACTGTTTCAATTGTTGGTGTAGCTTGTCGTACTGCCTGAGTTTGAAGTTCTTCACTATGCAATAATGGGCTGTGATTTCTTTGGCAGCCGTTTACATTACACTTCTTCTTTGACCGACATTTGACCGTGCGATGCCCTTTGCGCAGGCAGGTGAAGCAGAACTGTTGCTCTTTTATTAATTGCCATCGTTCTTGCACAGTCATTTTCTTAAATGTTTCGCACTGAAATATTGCATGGTTGCCTCTGGACATTCCATTGCCTGTTCAATATGCATCACTCGACGAGGTTTGACTTGTGAAGTACTTACCTTCGTACTCACTGCGCTCACTGAAGGCATCATACAAACGATACGTGCTAGTTCGCTAAGCCACTTCGAAAAGTCTTCAATGGTCGCATATGGCTGTATGGCCGATGCCTGCTTTGCCCAGTCGAACAGTCGAGCTTGTGGTAACTTGCCCACCATTTGTTCTGATAATGTGACTTATTTAATAATTTGGGAATTTGAACAACGTGACATCAGGACGGACAAGGCAACAGCTGTTTCGATTATACCTTGTAAATCAATTCAAAGCCTTTTCTCCCGGGAGTGGGAGTCGAACCCGCACTCCTACGATAGTTGAAATGGTTATAACCGCATTCAACTACGTCATGCCTAAGTTGTTGTAAAGTTTTTCCCAATTGCCTTCTTACGCATATATTATTTTTCACACATCACATAATTCGTATGTAGTTATGTGTTAAAGTTATGCATGTTTGTAAGGCGGTTTTCAGAGAAACTTGGTATTTTGCTGTTGTTTTTGTTCTATTTTATAGAACTACAACGAATTAACCAAACATTCAACAAAATACCAAGTTTCTCTGAAAACCGCCTTACAAACATGCATAACTTTAACACATAACTACATACGAATTATGTGATGTGTGAAAGATAATATATGCGTAAGAAGGCAATTGGGAAAAACTTTACAACAACTAAGGCATGACGTAGCTGAATGCGTTTATTACCATTTCAACTATCGTAGGAGTGCGGGTTCGACTCCCACTCCCGGGAGAAAAGGCTTTGAATAGATTTACAAAGTATAATCGAAACAGTGTCGCCTTGTCCGTCCTAATGTAATGTTTTTTAAATTTTTCCCAAATTATTAAATAAATTAAAAATTGCTTGAAATAAATGTTTTCATACATTTAAAGCAATGCGGGCAATCCCCGGCAAACTCATATAATAATGTAACGTTGGCTAAGTGCTGCGGACATTTCGCTGACTTTATGAATGCCACAACGTTGCGCACCTTTGACGAAAATAACACAATCTGATCGGGCTTTGTTTCAGATATTGAGGGGAATTGATGCAACTTGCTAATTTGACATTTGATCAGGATGTCTGGCCTTCCGAATCTAAATTTCAGCTCGCTCATTACAGCTGGTACATTATTCGGATAAATAAGCATTGATGCCACTGCCTCTTTTGACGGACCGTTAAGGCACTTCTGCAGCGCATCAGATTCTGTCTGTGGCTGTACTTAAACTTCGCAGTTGTATCATCGAAGTTGGCGCGAAACAGTGGCCATTCTTCTTACTTAATTACTTAATTGGCGCTTAACCGTCTAAACGGTTATGGCCGTCCAACAAGGCGCGCCAGTCGATCCTTCGCTCCGCCAACCAGCGCCAATTGGTCACACCAAGGGAGCTTAAATCGTTTTCCATCTGGTCCTTCCAACGGAGTGGGGGCCACCCTCTACCTATGCTTCCATAGGCGGGTTCCGATAGAAACACTTTCTTGGCCGGGGCATCATCTTTCATTCGCATAACGTGGCCTAGCCAGGGCAGCCGCAGCGTTTTAATTCGCTGGACTATGTTGATGTCTGCGTATAGCTCGTACAGCTCATCATTAAATCTTCTTCGGTACTCGCCATCGCCAACGCGTAGAGGTCTTTCGAAGAACTTTTCTCTCGAACACTCCCAAAGCAGCTTCATCTGCTGTTGTCATGATCCATGCTTCTGCCCCATATAGCAGGACGGGTACGATAAGTGATTTGTAGAGTATGATTTTCGTTCGCCGAGAGAGGACTTTACTTTTCAATTGCCTACCTAATCCAAAGTAGCATTTATTGGCAATATTGATTCTTCGCTTGATTTCAGTGCTGATGTTGTTGCTAGTGTTGATGCTGGTTCCCAAATAAACGAAGTCTTTTACTATTTCGAAATTATAACTGCCAACAGTAGCATGGTTGCCAAAGCGCATATGCGCTGACTCTTTGCTCGATGACAGCAGGTACTTCGCTTTGTCCTCATTCACCATCAAACCCATCTTTACCGCTTCTTTTTCTAGTTTGGGGTAGCAGAGCTAACAGCGCGGATGTTTAGGCCGATGATATCAATGTCATCAGCATATGCCAGTAATTGCACGCTTTTATAGTATATTGTTCCAGTGCGGTTAAGTTCTCAAGCTAGTATAATTTTCTCCAGCATCAAATTAAAGAAATCGCATGATATGGGGTCACCCTGTCTGAAACCTCGTTTAGTTTCGAGTTTCTGACTGAGCTGATGATGTTGCTCAACGTCATTTTGCACAGCCGTATAAGTTTTACGGGGAAAACAAATTCAGACATAGAGGCATATAGGCAGCTCCTTTTCGTGCTGTCACCGGGCCATTCTTCTACGTTGCCATTAAACGTCGCTAAATCATATAGCTTAACTTTGGCATCCGTAGCTGGCACGACCTGTCCAACCTCCCCCCGTAGTGGCATGACTTGCCCTTGGTCGCCTCCAACCTCACCCCGTAGTGGCATGACTTGTCCTTGCTCCCCTTCTGCTCGCTGACTTTGAGAATGAATCCCTGATCCGCCGGGTGATGCTTGATTCTCATCAGTGTTATGTGGTTTAATCTGCTCCCGAAATCGAATGATGTCACGTTGACTCTCAATAGTGCTATTCTTAAGTTCGTCCACGGCTGCCCTTAGTGCATTCAACGTAGCAATTACGCTGTCTATGTGTACCTGTTGCATCGTCACTTTCTGCCATTGTGCTTTGAAATAAGAATTCTTCCTCACTACTGGTTTCCGTCGCTTCTGCCTGGCGCATTCTTAAATTGTACCCGTGTGGTTTTGACATGCACTAGGCAATTACAGTTACCTAACCAATCTTCACGTGTTCGAAGGCGAGAGAGACGTACCAATTGTGAAGACTTGTTAAGATGCTTTATGTTTTGTAGAAATATATTTATTAAATTAACGAAAGTATATAAACTAATATAATGATTTGAAAAGTTGTTAAATTATGTTGGCTTGACTTGTGGTTTGGCTTGTGTTTGTAGTGGTTTGGTTTAATTTGGTTTGCGTTGTTCACAATTGTATTGGCACGTATTCTCGCTTCCAAGTCTTCGATCCAAAAGAAAGCTCTTTTCCGGTTGGAAATTGATATGACGTTTTCTCGAAATTTCCATAACAACCTAGTTACAAAGTTGTATACAATGCGAGAAACGCAAAGTAAATATGAAATGTCACTTCAACGCAGGGTGACTCAACAGTTGTCTCATCACTCATGAAGTATATTTGCAAAAACTTTGAATAATCATCAGAAGTGGAAGAAGTGAGCCGATTTGATGGTACACTTGTCCTTGCACTTTAAATGATGTCATGAAACCACTTTGAACAATATTTGTCGCCCCAAATGATGTCATTTGGAAACAGGAATTATATTTACGAATATTATTCAAAAAATGTTTTGACAATGTGTTCGTTCCAGATAGGTAAGCTCGAAGTGGTTCTGGTGGCTCTTCAAGTGGTGATAAATTCACAACACATGCCAGGCGCTTCTTTCTGAAATTTCAGCGCACGGTAATACACGCAAACTTTATCCATTGGGCCAATCATAACATTCCGATGAGTACTGTAGTCACAGTCTTTATTGTAATTGAATGCTTCCAATTTTAAATCTGAACGTAATATTGCTTGAGCATGTTGTAGGCGATCATTCTGGAGACGTATTTCACTATGCTCATTTGTTTCATTTGCTCTGGCAGTTGAAGTTCGTATTCGGTTTGTTTCATTTCGAATAGAGAGTTCTTGTGTCGTCTCTGATGCTCTGGTAGTTAAATTTGCGATTCGGCAAGTTTCATTGCGAACAGAATTTTATTGCTGGTGTTTCTGTTGCCCTGCGACTCGGACTTCAGCTGCTATTCTTGTCGATCTTCCAAGAGATGATTTTTTTGGTGGCATTTTGTTCGAACGCTGAATGAATACTTTTGAAATGGTATATGACAGCACTTCTATGAAGAGAGAATGAAAATATTATATGTGACCCGGACTATGAAAATGTGGCTTATGACTTAAAAAAAAAATTATTTTTTGAGTCATAACCCACCTTTTCATAGGCCGGGTCACATATAAGGAAAATTGTAGACTCGTTTGCTCTAAGATTTAATTTCTCACTTGAAATAAAAAACATACCGTTTTTGGATGAATTGCGTTGTGAATAGTTTTGCCTTCAATTCTTAATACCTACGTATAATTCGTTAAAAATTATTTGATTTGTATGTTATTTTGGTTTCTGTATGAATTAGAATGAGGTTGACTCTGTAAGCAGAAAAGCAAAATCCAGTCATATGAAATCTTCCTTCGGAAGTTAAAAAAAAACCGAGATTGAAAAAAAGTTTCAATTTAAAATTTTTAATTCTGAAATATGAAAAACCTTCGTGTTGATCGAAGTAACCTAGAACCAAAATTTGGTGATGATTGAAGTGTGGGAAATACGTTTCCATAGCGAACATACACACACACATATAGAATTTTATTTTTATATATGTATATAGATATAGATGTAGATAGACTGAAGCTAATAAAATTTTTTACTGGCGGCAGATTACTAAACAGCCAAACTCGACAATGCAGTCAAACTTTAGGAGTTAAAATAACCTAATTTTGTACGGCAGCCATAGTTCTGAAAAATCCCATTTGAAGGGAAGGTTCCACATTTTACTGGAGGTGTTAGGACTTAACGTCATTCAGCTCCTTACCAATTTTCATCATCCTACCATTACTACATCCAGAGATATGCAGTATAATATATTCCATTTGTATGGGAGGTGCCACGCCCCCTTCTTCCCAATTCCACATTTTCTTGGTGGTGTTAGGGATTGACCTCATATAACTCCTTACTGAATTTTAATGCTCTAGCATGTATACCTTCAAAGTTATGCAGTACCAAATATTACATTTGTATGGGAGGTGCCACGCCCCTTTTATAAATCGAAATTATTTTTAGCCTAAAACCTTCCCGTTGATCGAAGGAACTTACAACCAAATTTGGGGATGATTGAGGTGGGGGCAATCCGTTTCCATAGCGAACATACACACAGAATTTGATTTTTGTATATGGGGTATTCCATCCCATTTCGACCAATTTTGAACCCGACCCCTTTAGCATTGGCTGAAAGTTTTTCTTCTTTTTCTAGCTTACGAAAGACGTTTTTCAGAAGTTTTTCAAATTTTTTCATCCAACTCAAAAAAAGTTATGAATTTAAAAAAAAACACTGTTTTTGTTTTCAAAATGCTATAACTTTTTCAAAAATTGACCGTTTGTGATCTTTTTTTTTATTTTAATTTGTTTTTAAATGTACTTTTCGGAAAAAATTCAAAAAAATTTTTAAAGTTTTTTTTTTGTAATTTTTAGTTTTTCGCGATTTTTCGAATTTCGCCTTTTTTTCTAATAAAAAACTTCAATCAATTCCGCAATCATCCGCACTAATCCCGGAGTGGGCCGAGAATTTTTTTTTATTTAATTGAAAAAAAAACTTTAAAATTTTTTTGTACTTTTTCCGAAAAGTGCATTTAAAAACATATTTAACAAAGCAACCCACGTGCCCGATACTAATGAATTATTATTTACTGATCTTTTTAATATCTGTATGCAAGAAGGAGTGTTCCCTCGGCCATGGAAACGACAAAGACTTGTCCTCTTGCTGAAACCTGGTAAACAGCCGGACCAACCATCCTCATAAAGGCCACTTTGTATGCTAGATTCCCTAGGAAATATTTTCGAGCGTATAATTCGCAAGCTTACAGCTTACTCTAGAAAGCCCAGGTGGCTTATCAAATAATCAATATGGCTTTAGCAAATCAAGATCCACCGTAGATGCAATACAAACAGTCGTCAATATAGCTAGAGAAGCTATTTCTGGATGCTAAAATAAAAGGAAGTTCTGTGCACTGATTACGTTGAACATCAAGAATGCTTTTAACACTGCGAACTGGATCCAGATAATGGCAGCGCTGAGAAGTTTCGGCACACCAGCTTACTTACGCAGAATAATAGGTAGCTATTTTAAAGGCAGAGTATTTCTTTTTTACACGGATCCAAGAGCAAAAGGGTAAAACATTACTGGAGGCGTCCCACAGAGATGTGTTCTCGGTCCAACGTTTGGAATGCAGTGTATGACGGGGTGCTAAAGATTGATCTACCAGAAAATATGCAAATTGTGGGGTATGCTGATGATATTGAAGTGGTAATAATGGCCTGCTTCAAGCATTATGTAATGACGCCGTAGGAAGAATAAAGGAATGGCTGACCAATACAGGATTGGAGTTGGCTACGCAAAATACAAAAGTGGTATTAGTAAGCTCCAAACGGTCGGCGAACGAGTTAGTGTTGGGGATCATCAAATCAATTCAAAGGATTCTCTAAAACACTTAGGAGTACACTTCAGCGGTGGGAGAGAAAATTACCAAAGTTAATGGAGCACTTATTGGAATAATGCCGAACATTGGTGGTCCGAGCGATGCTACCCGTCAGCTATTGTCCACAGTAACCAGCTCGACAATACCATACGCAGCACCAGTGTGGTACAGATCTAAACGGACCCATCAAAATGATATATTAGCAGCATACCGACTTGCAGCTATAAGAAAAGCAAGTGCTTATCGGACGGTGTCCAACTACGCGATCCTCGTCCTAACCTGTAAAATCCCAGTGGACTTACTCGCAAGCGAAATGGCCGATCTGTATAACACTAATATCGAGCGAACATCTGAAGACGCCAAGAAAAGAGCAAGGGCACAAATAATAGCTAAGTGGAAAAAACGGTGGGAGGCCTCGAGTAAAGGGCGTTATACTTTATCATTTAGTTTGATACGTAGCTCAATGGAATGAGCGGAAGCACAGCGAACTGAACTACCATATCACGCAAATACTGAGTGGACATGGCGGTTTCCAAGAGTATTTATGGAAGTGTAGGATAGAGGAAGATCCTCTTTGCCCAAGGCGGAATTAGAAAACCAACCACGAGAAGTGTAGTATCACAAATGTGCAATAGGAAGGAATGCTGGACTGCAGTGAGCAATATGGCATTTATAGTCATGACACGCCTGATAGATGCTGAGAGGGAGCGCAGAGAAATGCGCTGGCGAAGCAGTGGTAATTAAATGGACACTCGGAGCAAATAGCGGGAACCTGGACGCAGGAACAACAGTAGGCTCTTAAAAAAATGAGAAATATGGAACGCCACCCTGAAGTAATGCGAAAATGGTACTGGGGTGGGCGATGGTTCCAAAACTGGGGCTGCTGCTGTTTAGTCTAGGGACACTCGGTCATATTACAGGTTTACAAGTATGATATGTACGAGAAGGAAGCAATTCCTTTCTCTTTCTAACACATTGCAGTTTGACATTTCGGTCAGTGTCAAACTATTGTGGAACTCAGTGGAACCTGTGTGGACAATGCGTTTGACACTGAACGAAGTGTCAAAATTACCGGGGTTGCTGTCGTTGGAAGCGACGCAGGGAAACAAAAAAAGGAGCGGAATATCAGATATGGGTTTCTGTGATGGTAAATTTTTTTAACGAATTTAGTATGAAAATGTAGTGCACCTATATGGGTCCTACAGAAAATTATACAAAAGTCTTGAATTGGGATATCTGAGGACGCGTAGTTATTCCAGTAATAAGAATATAAACACGGGTGCTAAGTTTTTCTACCCGTTCATAAGTTCTCCGAGAAAAACAGTTTGAAACCGAGGCTGACTGCAATAACCCGTCCAAAAATGTGGAAAGAGAAATGAAAAGACGCGTTTTGTCCTGTTATCAATAGTCCAAAGGAGAAAAAGTATGCGAATATTTGAAAGCGAGGCAAAAACGTGTAATGAAGTCCTTTGTATGGCATCCGAAAGTGAACGGCTGTGCATGCTAGCGTAATCCTGGTGCTAAGCTCGCCGGATCGGGGTGGGTCTTGCCGCACTTATGGAAGTTACCTGACTACCTACAAAAAGAAATATCATGCACTTTGACAAAAAAAACGGACCACGAAACACTACTCCTACAACCACTTATTCACTAAAACGGACGGACCAGATCGGACGTGGATAATTCCTCTGATCAACGCTGTCTTTGCCCCTGTTCTTCTCTTCCCTGCCCAACCATGAAGAGATACTTACGCATCACCATCCCAACCAACTCAGTAAGTCTAAGGTTTAGGCTATCTCACGATTAAAGAAAACGTTACACTAACATTTCAGACTCTTAAACAGTTTAATTCATTTATTAATAAGTATCGTGTAAGGCATGTTAGATGATCTAAAGCTACCCTTTATGTAAGTATATTCATATAATTTTTATGTTACATACTAGTCGTTAGCTTAATTGTTTTCGGAAGAAAAATTTGACTCTATTCAGGTCTGCCTAATGTGATATAATTTTTGAATGAAAAATGTTACTTTCACATGCACCTATATGTCTATATATGCATGGCTGTCTACCGTTTTTAATATGAAGCAGAGTAATTATGTAAGTATTAAAATAATAAGCCACTAGGTAATGCAGAAGCAAAACAAATAAAATTCATCCATGGTTTTCATCCTAATCGATCAAATAAATAAAAAAAATTAAAAAAAAAATAAATGTCAGAAGAGTAGCTGGACTCATAAAAGAAAGAGATGATCAAGAAATCAAATTACCTGGAAGGTAAGGATAATTAAAAGCTATCGCGCTCCAAAACTTACGGGACCGCCAACAAAGAATCAGTCAAGCTACTCTTTTACATAAACCAAAATAAATGATGAGCGAAAAATCAGTCCATACGTTAGACATTAAGAGTAATTTAATAAAAGTATGTACTTACATCGCATTTTCTCGATCAGATGCAGCAGGCGCCTGTTGTTGTAGTTGATCGACGGGCATAAGCTGTATGTGTAAAACGTAGCTTTCTTTTTTTGGAATGGAATTTTTCACTCACCTACCTCACTTTGTCATACATATAACCTAGCAAATTATTAATGAATGAACGTGGTTATACGTGTTTAACTGATTTACTACTTTTCTTCTTAATTTAAAGATTTTTGTTTTTGCACTTCAAGAGAAAAAAAAAATCCGAAACTCTTATATTGCTATTTACAACGCTATTAATATGACCAAAAATGAATTCTGAAGTTATGCAGGGAAATGAATATTCGGTGTGAAGGAATTTGAACACAAATAACTTGTAATTGACTAATATTTATCGGGAAAAAAATTTTCTTCTTAGGTCGTTATCCAACTTAAATCATTTATCTTCGTTCTTTATCTACTGTGTAGATCAGTCCCTGCAATTCCGGGTGAAGTCCTTGCGCCGCCGGGACTAGAATTAGGTAACACTTTAATTGGTATTGGGTGATAACCTTGTTAGGTCCGCTTTCGAATTCGCAGCAAGTTGTTCTGGTAGAAAATCTGAGTGGCTCAATTCCTAAAGGAAGGTTGTATATCTTTTCAAATGGCTCGTCCGAAATCCCAAAAAAATGTGACTGCTGTACTACAAGGCCGATGGCTAGTTTGGTTAGCTAATCCAGTCGTATCTCTCGGGCTAGTTTCTTGTAAAAAGTTATCTGCTTGGTTGTCGAAAATTTGCACAAATACTTTATTCGCGTTAATTAACTTTGCTTTTACGCGTTAAAATCTTTGCAAAAAAAAAACAAACGTTTGTCACAACTAGCGATGGTTTCGGATCGTTTTCAGAACGCGTGTCGACTCTTCAGCAGCTCCACCAGAAAAAAAGCAAAAAGGAAAAAGCTACTCCAGCGGAAGTGTTCGCTCACGCCCTTCAGTCTCCTTTTTCAGTTGACATTCTTTTTATGAATGGCCTTTCTGCAATATCGTAAATTGATCAGGGTGACCAGCAGTCAAAAAAAAAATATCTTTAAGCTTTACAATGCACGTTAGTCGTAGGGTAATTACTGACCACTGCTGACGATAATCGCGCTCACAAATGCGTCTACTAATACCTCCCCCGACGGTTTTGGTCGTGTTTTAGCAATCGTCCCCGGTAATAAAGTATCACAATTTGTTAATTAAAATTTTCAAAACATATAGGTTTTAAAGAGGGATGTAATTAAGTGCTCGTTTGAAAGTAAATAAGGGCATTTCTTTGTAATTTTACGATACAAATTTTACGCAGTTTTCGTTAGCAGCTACTACACTTTTCTTGGACCTAAGAAGTACAACAGTGCCAAATAGCATCCACAAAAAAAAAACGAACAAGAACAAACATTTTATCAGGTGAGCGTGGCTGTGTATGTGCGTGCTGCTACATATCCTACTTGTAGCCCTGTGCTATGCACTCGGTTGCTGCGGCGGCAGCAATTATGGTGCATTAGGCATTTTTCAGCCCTACCGCAAAATAAAAAAATCAAAACATGAGCGTGTTAAAATCTAACACTTGGTGCTACAATTTTCTGTTTTGGGACTCCTTGTATGACCATTTCTCTCCATGTTACGGCCTGTCGAAAACTGCCTAAATAATTTGGAGTTTTTTATCCCTTAATTTTTTACAGCAGTGTGTTTGAGATTATTTCCTCAAAAGTTAAAAGATAACCAAAATTGAAAATAAAACTTACATAAAAGAATTCAATACCAAGTACTTTCATTTATTCATATTTTAGCAAAAATTAAATATAATTTGAGTTATTTTCCTAAATGGCCCACTTCAAAGTTGGGGGTAGTGCGTTTATGGCCCTTCACTCATAGTTAAACAATATTTATGGCAATATTTTCAGCTTCAGCTTGATGCCCAAAAATGTTGCTCCACTTATTTGAGTGGATCAAAGAGAATTTAGAATAATTTAACTTTATTTCACTCAGCTAAGTGGTAGTGAAAAAAAAAATTATCTGCAATAAATTATTTTAGTCGTAGTGGAGAAAGGCTGCATCCTGGCCTCTGCAAATGCAAAATTGCAAAAGGGCAAAAACCTCAAAAATCTTGAATTACAGATGAAAAGTCGAGTTTTATCTCCTTGGTGCACTTATGTACATATATGCATGCAAAAAAGTTGGGTATTTATTTATTTAAAATTTCCTAACGGCTTTATATTGAAGAAACCACTTGACGCCAGTTACAACAACGAAGAAGCGACTGTCAAGTCTCATTGGACGGCCATTACCATTTAAACGGTTAAGCGCCACTTCAGTAAGGGCCGATTTCACCAACTCGACTTAACTTGTTACCTAAGTCATATTTTTTTATTTTTCTGTTTCACCGCTTAGCTGAGTCACAAATTAGCCTACCTTTCAGTGGGCTTATTCTCGACTTCCAACAGTATTACTGTAGTACAAATTTTAAGTCGAATTAAATCGCAGTATTGATATTTATTTCATTATGCAAATATAGCAACCCCGCTATTGTGTGAATTCACTGGGCGGCGTGTAATTAAAACGTAGTTAAAAATACTAGGTACTATGTATAAAACAGCTGATAGGGTTTTTGTATGTCAAATGGGTTTAGTAGCTAAGTTGGTGAAACCGAAAAAAAACTTAGCCTCAAATTTGAGCTAACTTGAAATTTTTTCACTTTCAAATTTTGTTTTTGTTTTTACAGAATATAAAATTACATGAAAAAACGAGGATTTTTAAAATTAAAAAAATTAAATAACTTACTAATAAAGTACAAGCAATATTTTCTGAAATGAAGTTCTTCTTTTATTCAGATTATGTTATAACAACTGTTTAGGCAGGATGCCTAACTTTTCCGCAACTGATTGCGACCCCCCCCCCCCCCCCCCCCCCCAATGCAACTCTGCAAATCGATACTCGATACTCCACTTAATTTACAACCACCCACACCATCACCCGAATGCATGTGCATGCATGTACATGCACGTGTATGTGTGCTTTTTGTCAGCACTCATGCATATGCATGTCGGGGTTGATGTGTGGGTGCCTTTCCCCTCCAAAACGGAGGATTTTGCGGGTCAACGGTTGTAGCTTGCTATACAACCGGCCTCTTTGATTTCAACAGCCAACCAGTTAACATCTGCCGCCAAGGATCTCCGCCGCTTCCTACAACTGTACAGTCAGGTAATATTGTATTCAATTTATTTTATCTTTACCCAATAAAGTGCATTATTATAACGAGGAAAATCCTCCTGTGTTTCTTATGTGTCTCGTTTGAGTGAATCCTCTATTCCCACTGAGATCGACCCGGTGCGCCCACCTCTCCAGGATTAGACGCACACCGGCCGAACATTTGGTCCTATCTCCCCGAGAAAGGAATATACAGCACCTAAATTACAGTCCACAAAATACGACCGTAGCTGACCGCACAAATTTCAAATTCCTCACATAAAAAGTTATACGGAGAGTTTTTGCCACAATCAACAGCGATAACACAAAAAGTTTAAGAACGGCTATTATTTAACACCAGCGTCAAACACTGAGCAATCGACAGCGAGCGGAAGCCACTGCAACACCGAGTTATCTTGCCACATCATCACATCATCACCAGTATACAAGTCACCAAAAAATACCTGAGTAAGTGCAATATTTCTTGCCACATTTTTTTGGTTAAAACAACAAATAAAAAGTGCGAAAAATCAATTTAAAGTGCGTAGTGATTTCTAATTAACCGCGAAAAGTGTAAAAAATTTAGTGCCGAAAAGGAAAATAAGTGCAAACGCGTTGCATAAACGTCGTTTAACATTCCTTGTGACTATCTGGTCTGTCCCCCACCAGCGGTAAGGCTCTCCGGACACAGCACAAGGAAGAGGTGCACATAACCTCACATTCACATTAAAATCTCACGCCATACGGCTGTGGCAATTTTTATTTTCTTTTCAAGCACTTTAATTTTCACTAATTCAATCGACACAGTTTTTACAACAGTTTTCACTGAGTTTTTACACTTTTCGTCGAGTTATATCAACGCGCGCACTTATCTTATAATAAAATTGAAGGTTGAAGTGGCGACTGACCCCCCCTTTACTTCGCACAATACACATTGGTGTTGATGCCCCCTGATCCCTGTTTTAAGGCACAAATAATCTGCAAAGTCAGATAAAAATAAACAAATTAAAAGTAAGAAATCAATTTTGCGTAATTTTAATAGTTGTTGGTTGGGTGATTCGCTCAGGTTTTCAAAGTTTTTACATCCCTTGGTTAATTTGCTCTCCGCCTTTCAACCATGAACATGGATTCTTGCATTAGATTGGCCGATCGAATAATCGAATTCGAGGCCGATTTTAATGATATCAATGCTGCTCTGCACACTGTACACACTCTTGCAATACAGCAAAAAGAGTTGCAAGCTAAGTGGGAAAAAGCCGAGAACGCCCTAGAGGAGTTGCTTGGCTCTGACACGCTCGACGCAAAGAAAATTACAGCGGTCAAGATCAAGCATAAAGCGGCATATGCCGTATTGTTGCGATGCATGTCGAACATGGCTGAACTTCAAGCCAAATTGAAGGAGGAAAAAGATAGGGAAGTCAAACCTGTGGGAGAACGCGCGCGCGAACACAGTATCCGCCTGCCAGCTTGTGATACTGAGGTGTTCAAGGGCGACTACCTATCTTGGCCAACGTTTCGTGATCTGTTCACGGCCATATACAAAAACAACAGTCGCCTAAGCCCGGTAGAAAAGTTGTTCCACCTCAATCAGAAAACTCAAGGTGAGGCAAAGGACATCGTCAAGAAATGTCCCTTGACAAATGAAGGCTTCGAAACAGCCTGGAAAAACCTATGTGAGAGATACGAGAATAAGCGGATTCTCGTAAACTCACAACTACAAATTTTGTTTAATCTAAAAAAGATAGATAGCGAGTGCGGCAGCTCTATCAAAACCTTACAGCGCGACATAAATAACTGCTTGGCATCTTTAAAAACACATCAGATCGATGTTTCAAATAGGGATGCGATTATTATCTATTTATGTTCGACAAAATTACCTGAAAATACGTTGGCTCTATGGGAGCAGAGCATTGACCACAAGACGGACATATCCAAGTGGGAGGATATGGACAAATTCTTGTCAAATCGTTTCCAGACACTTGAAACCGTGTCTGGTTTTACAGGGAATGCCACTTCTAAAGTGCAAAGGTCAAACACGTCGCGCCAGTCGACGGAAAACCCTACAAAAAGACTTGGTGCTTTTCAAACCAAAGTAACCAAGCAAACAACAAAATCAATATGTAAAATGTGCAAATCTACGGAGCACAGATTACGCAAATGTTCACGTTTTTGCGATTTAAACCCGGTAGAAAGGATTAAATTCGTCAAATCCACAAATGGCTGCCTGAATTGTTTATCCCCAGGACACACAGTGACGAGGTGCACCAGTTCGTACAACTGTTCCAAATGCCACTCTCGTCACCACACGCTCCTGCATGCGGACACACTTCAGCAACCGGCGGTGCGAAATCCCTTCAAAGATGCGGATAATGCCCCATCAACTTCGGCACAGGCAAGGAAAAGACAGGAATCGGGACAACCACCTTTCTCTGCGAATCAGAATGTCAAATCCTGCCATGCCAATTCCAGAACAGGCGTGCTATTAGGAACTGCTCGCGTACACATTCACCATAATGGTACCGACTTCTCCGCGCGGGCATTAATTGATTCTGGGTCTGAATGTTCCTTTATAACTGAAAGACTGAAACGCAGAATCAATTTGCCAGCGAGGAAAATGCATTCCCATGTTTCAGGCATCACAAATGCGGTGTCAGCTCAGGTGAAAGAAGCATCCAACATCGAACTACGTTCACCAGTGGATCCCTGCTTCAGCCTGACTACACCCGTACTAGTTCTAACGAAACTCACTGGGAATCTTCCATCCTGCCATATCAACGCAATGACTATGCAGGCATTCCCAGACTTGGTTTTGGCAGACAAGAGGTTCTACGTCAACGAAGACGTAGACCTCATACTTGGCGGAGACATGTATCCCCAAATTATAATGAACGGGATAAAAAAGAATGTGCTAAACACACTCTTAGCCCAAGAGACAGTGTTCGGTTGGATACTGACCGGTCGTATCGAATCACCGAATCCAACGAAGAGCATTATGTCTTTCTACAACGAGGTTGCGTTAGACAACCAACTCAAAGCTTTCTAGGAGGTAGAAAATGTACCCAAAAATAAAATATTAAAGGAAGATGAAAGGTACTGCGAACAACTATTTAAAGAAACAACGCAGCGAAGTGAGAATGGAAGGTACACCGTGTCACTACCATTCCGGCAGGATTACCCTAACAATATTAACTTAGGACCATCCCTGAAGCGTGCATGCTCTCAATTCTTCCGGAATGAGGGGCGGCTAATAAAAAACCCAGATTTAGGTAAGGAATATGTTCGGGTGTTGTCAGAATATGAAACGCTCGGACATATGGAAAAATTGAAAGGAAATATCCCATCCGACGATTCGGATCATTACTTCCTGCCCCACCACGCCGTTATTAAAGCGGAAAGTACCACCACAAAGGTACGCGTAGTATTCAATGCCTCGAGCCCTACGGCCAACGGTAATAGCCTAAACGATATTCTCCTCCCAGGCCCAGTTCTACAAGCCGATCTACCCATCCTTATCTTACGATGGAGACTATACCGTTTCGTCTTCAATAGCGACATCGAAAAGATGTATCGACAAATTTGGGTGAACGAAAATCACACCAAATTTCAACGTATTGTGCATCGCACGTCCCCGAATGACCCTATTAGTCTTTATGAATTAAAGACGGTTACCTTCGGAGTGAATTGCGCTCCATATCTCGCGATAAGAACGCTCCTACAACTAGCACACGACGTCGCAAGTTCACACCCTACAGCGGCTGGCATACTGCGAGAATACATGTATGTAGATGACGTGTTAGCGGGTGGACATACGATCACATCGACCATTAAAGCCAGAGATGAAATTCGTCAAGTCCTACACTCCGCGGGCTTTCCACTTCGCAAATGGACATTCTAAGGGACATCCCCAAAGCAGACCTGCTCAATGAAAACTTCCTGGCATTCGAAGATACCAGTTCAGTTAAAGCGTTAGGCATTCGATGGAATGCCCACTCCGATTTATTTTATTTTAAAGCAGGGACGCTGGACAACCCGGAAAATATTACAAAGAGAGCGATACTATCAGCAATCGCCAAACTTTTCGATCCATTAGGGTGGCTGGCACCAATGGTCATTGTGGCAAAAATACTCATGCAGAGTATTTGGTTGGAAGGCACCGCTTGGGATGAACCAGTATCTACCAGTACGCTGGAACGATGGAAAACCTTCACCGACCAATACCATGAAATCGATAAAATCCGGATACCTGGGTCAACTTTTCACCAGGAACCGACATCGAGATCCATGGATTTTGTGACGCATCCGAGAAGGCTTATGCAGCAGCCATTTACATGCGCGTCAAAACGGATGATAATGTCTGCACAAACCTGCTTCTAGCCAAAACCCGAGTAGCCCCAGTGAAAACTCTTTCTCTTCCACGATTGGAGCTTTGCGGAGCCGTGCTGTTAGCGGAAATCACCGAATAAATTTTCAGGAACCTCAAGTTGGGACCAGTGAAAGTGCACCTTTGGACGGATTCAACTATCGTCCTCGCATGGATAAGGAAACCGCCGTGTTCCTTGTCCACTTTCGTCGCACATCGGATCACCAGGATCATCGACATGGTCGGAAACAAGAACTGGCTGCATGTAAACTCAGAATCTAACCCAGCAGATTTAGGTAGCAGAGGATTACCTGCGTCTGAATTGGTCAACAATTCGTTGTGGTGGCAGGGACCTTCTTGGCTGCAAGAAGACACTTCCCAATGGCCAGCACAAGAACGTGACTACATCACCTCCGTAGAGGAAAAGAGGGCGAAGACCTGCGCAACAACAACAGTAAATACTACCGATGTTCTCCAACGCTTTTCAGACCTACCTAGGGCTTTACGTGTGCTCTCATACGTTATGAGGTTCTACCGAAGAACTCACCCCAAAACAAAAAAATCATTTCAGCTCAAGTCACCTTTAATCTCTCCTGATGAGATCAAATCAGTAACCCAACTCTTAATTAAAATCTATCAGAAACAACACTATAGTTCCGAATATAGTGATCTAAAGGCCGGAAAACCAATTGCAGGGAAAAGTGCAATACTCTCACTTAATCCCTATCTAGACCAACGTGGCATCATTCGGGTAGGAGGGCGACTCGGGGCGTCAAAGGACTTAGCTTTTAATGAACGCCACCCAATCCTCCTCCCATACAACTGCCGGTTATCCCGTCTGACAATCCTAATGTTTCATCAACAAAGTCTGCATGGGGAAAACCAACTCATGTTACGTCTGATACGCACCGAATACTGGATACCATACGCAGCACCAGTGTGGTACAGATCTAAACGGACCCATCAAAATGATATATTAGCAGCATACCGACTTGCAGCTATAAGAAAAGCAAGTGCTTATCGGACGGTGTCCGACTACGCGATCCTGGTCCTAACCTGTAAAATCCCAGTGGACTTACTCGCAAGCGAAATGGCCGATCTGTATAACACTAATATCGAGCGAACATCTGAAGACGCCAAGAAAAGAGCAAGGGCACAAATAATAGCTAAGTGGAAAAAACGGTGGGAGGCCTCGAGTAAAGGGCGTTATACTTTGTGAGGACCCCAAAGCCGAGGACTTTGTATCTTCACAACATACACGTATCTATATATTTTTGCAAATAACATACATTTGGAAATAACTTGGAATTTATACTTGAATTTTTATCACTTTGGAAATAACTTGGAATTTATACTTGAATTTTATCACTTATATATTTTTTGCATGAAGCACCAGAAATATACATATGTATACCTTTATGAATTATGCCCTAAATACATATATTCTGTTGTACATTGAATTTATAATTATTAAATTGAAGAATAAATTACACTTGCGCACTTTTGCACGCAAGCCAAATATTTACATTTTTCGCAAACATAAACTTTGAATATAGGATCACCCTAACATGCATTAAATATTTGGAAAGTAGATACGCACAAAACATAAAAATGCAGCGGTCGATCAACCCGTTGCACACTCAAAATCCAATGTACCCAGTTACAAATACAACATACATAATAACTTAAGTGAACGGAGATCAGCAGCAAGTCGTCAAAATAAGCGCCGCTACTAATTGAAATTTCGTTATACATATTTACGCACTAGCATACAACACACCAACGCACGCCATACAACAGAAGGCAGAAGCATTGGGCAAAGCAAAACACAACATTAGAATCAGGTGACCACAAACAAATATACAAACACACAATATATAAACCAAAGCCTGGAAAGCACAGTATGAGCAAGTACAAAGGCATTGTATTCAATAAGGAGCATTATGGTGCATGGAAATTCATGGGAAGGAAATATTTACCGGAACAACAGTTGTTTTATATTTTTAATACCATTAGTTCCAAGTTGTTATTATAAAATAACCGTTTGCCTGCGTGCAAAAATTAGTATATAAGGGCGACGAGTTCGCATTGAAATTCAGAGATTAGGAGACAGGCATACGAGTCGGTAGGCTTTATCACTACCGACCAAGAGTACACCTGAAGGCTTTTTCACTTCACTTGTACTTAGAGTATACTCGTCTGGAGGCTTTATCACTCCATTCGACCGCAGAGGTTGGCCGAGGGCTTTATCACCTCCGTCACCTCTTATAGAGCAAGGAAATCAGCCTAGGAGTAGAAAAGTAGAATTTTACCAAATAAATAATTTTTTATAACGTTTTGTATCGAACAAAACAGAGTTATTCTTTCAGAAGGACCGTTAGGAATTTCTACTTCCAGGAACCCTGGACGGACTGAGATCAACCCCGGCAAGTCAAGGAAAAGTCCGTCACATTTTGGCGCCCGAGCAGGTTAAATAGAGCAAATTTTATGATAAACTCAGAAACGAAGGGGAAACAAGGTTCACACACTTATGGGTTAATACGACGCGGATATAAAACATAACAATGGTAAAGGTATCGTGGGTATACTATCTCACTCGAGAGGATCTGGTAGCCTATAGCACGGAATTTGGGCTAGAGGATGGCGGAACGGTTAACGAACTAAGAAAACGATTGGCGACATTCATCCAAGAGGAGAAGGATAACGAGAACTTACGGGATCGATTCACAGAGTTGGCGATTCGGCATGCGCGGCTAACAAATCCACAAGCGTCAAAGACAAGCAACGAACTAAATTCACCAAGAAATGATAAACAGGCAAATGGTGCACCCAATCAATTGGAGGTCGGACAACCGCCGGTACATTTTATTCAGCAGCCTGGTATGTACGCAACGACAAATTATATTCAACACCCTGGCACATATGCAACGACCATGGACAGAGTAAGGAAGTGGGGATTAAAGTACGACGGAGGCAGAGATCCCCTAGGATTCATCGAAAGAGTGGAGGAGCTAGCAGATGGGTATGAAATCAACCGCAACACAATTCCGAAAGCGCTGCCGGAGTTGTTGAAGGACAAAGCGTTGGTATGGTATAGGAACAACAACCGGCACTGGCAAGAGTGGGACGCCTTCAAGAAGGACTTCCTGAAGTTCTTCCTAAGCTCCCGATACTTAGAGCAATTGGAAGATGAAATTCGTATGCGCGTACAACGACAAGGTGAGCTATTTAAAGATTATGTCTTGGCACTACAAGGAATCATGCGTCACGCGGGCTACACCGAGGAGCAGAAATTAACCCGCATCTACAGAAACTCGCGCAGAGAGTACCAACTATACATAAAGCGAAGCGAGGTCAGCAATCTTGAGGAGCTGGTAAGTTTAGCTCAAGACTATGAAAATATTATTCCTGACAGGGAACCAATGCGACCAACCACAAGGCCATTCATACCACGGCGGCAAGAAGGTCAGTACCAGTGTCTCCAGGCAGAACAAAGACAGGAAGAGCGAGCAGAGATCCAACAACAACAGAGGTCAGAGCCACAACAAGAATATGTGGATACAAGAACGGCCTGCAGACGATGCGGAAGAGGTGGTCACTTCTCATACGGGTGCCGAGGCATAAGAAGAGAATTTTGATGGATTTGTGGTAAGATAGGCGTGCTCACTCGTGATTGTTGTAGGAAGTCACAGGGAAACGACCAGAGACCACGTTGGAACCGAGGGATGGGATCTTCGGAGAGATTAGACATGTTCAAATACACAAAGGGCCGCATATCGGTAACAACGTATGTGAATGGAGAAGAAGCAGTAGCAGCGATTGACACGGGAGCGACGAGGAGCTTTATAAGTGATGCAATGGCGAGAAGATTAAAAACTGGCAAATTCAAGGAAGTAAAGACGCGAGTAAGAATGGGCGATGGCAGAGCAATAATAATCAAAGAAGCGGTAGATGCAGAATTAAGAATGGGTGGTAAAGTACAGAGGAACGAGATGCTAATCCTACCGGGACTGGGCGACGAGGTGGTAATTGGCACGGACTATCTGGCGAAGGTAAACTTGGAGATGAGATGTGGTGGTAAAGAAATAACGTTGAGAGTAGACGAAGGGAAGCAAGAGGTAGTGACATGTACAACTATGGTCGAAACGAATAGTGAAGATTTCAGGGAACACGACCCAATGGCGGCGATAGCAACTAGCAAGACAGAGGATTCGGTGAGTAAATTTCTGAGCCAAGAATTACAGGTGTTCGCAAACATGTCAGGAGTATCCAACGTGGCCACACACAAAATAGTTATGAGAGACGACCGTCCAATTAAGCAAAGGTACTATCCGAAGAATCCGAAAATGCAAGAAATTATCAACAAAAAAGTCGACGAGCTGATCGAAAAAGGTTGCATCGAACCATCAAATAACCCGCACAGCGCACCCATAGTTTTGGCAAAGAAGAAGAATGGAAAATGGAGACTCTGCGTAGATTACCGCCAACTAAACGCAAGATCAGTACCAGACGCATACCCTTTACCACGTATACAACATATCTTGGACAAATTAAGAAGCGCGAGATTTATTAGTAGCCTCGACTTGAAAAATGGATATTGGCAAATACCTATGGAAGCAAGCAGCAAGCAATACACCGCATTCACAGTACCTGGGCGTGGACTATACCAATGGAGGGTGATGCCATTTGGCTTGCACTCAGCTCCAGCAACTTTTCAGAGAGCACTTGATCGTGTCATAGGACCAGAACTGGAGCCATACGCGTTTGCATACCTCGACGATATTATCATTACAAGCAAAACATTGGAAGAGCACATTGCACATTTAACAGAAGTATTTCGAAGGCTGCATAGAGCGAACCTGAGGATAAACCCGGAAAAATGTGAGTTTTTTAAGAAAAGGTTAAAATATCTAGGTCATGTCGTTAGCGAGGAAGGCATCCATACCGACCCAGACAAGATAGCAGCCATCAAAGAACTGCAACCACCGAAGAATATACGAGAGTTACGACGTTTTCTAGGAGTCGTGTCATGGTATAGAAGATTCGTGCCGGATTTTTCACAAGTATCACACCCGTTAACATCTATGCTTAAGAAAGGTAGTAAGTGGAGGTGGTCTGAAGAACAGCAATCAGCATTCGAAGCACTTAAGGCAGCACTGACGCAGGCACCGGTACTCGCTTGTCCAGATTTTTCGAGGAAGTTTAGTTTACAGACGGATGCAAGTGATTTTGGTCTTGGTGCAGTACTTACGCAAGGTTCAGGCGACGAAGAGCGAGTAATAGCATACGCAAGCCGCAGGTTAAACAAGGCAGAGATGAACTACTCACCGACAGAAAAGGAGTGTTTGGCAATAGTCTGGGCAATACGAAAGATGAGGCCATACGTAGAAGGATACACGTTTACAGTAATAACAGATCACCTAGCGTTGAAATGGTTGAATGCGATAGAGAGTCCGACTGGTCGGATTGCGAGATGGGCGCTGGAACTACAGCAATACTCATTTGACGTACAGTATCGAAAAGGAAAGTTGAACGTTGTGGCAGATGCATTATCAAGGCAACCGATGGACGAGCAGTTGGGTACGTTGACGATGGATGACGGAAAAGACGAGTGCAAGTGGCTTAAAGCAAAGATGGAAGATGTAAGAAAGACCCCGGAGAAATTCCCAGAGTACGTTATCGAGGATGGAAAATTGTACAGACGCATAGGAAGTCAGGTGGATGGCGAAGATGCAGTGCCATGGAAGCTATGTGTCCCGACTTCACAGCGACGCAGAGTGCTAGAGGAGATTCACGACACACCGAGCGCAGGGCATATGGGCATCCGAAAATCGATAGCAAGAGCAACAACACGTTACTATTGGCCAGGAATGTTCAGGGATGTAAGAAAGTACGTACAGAAGTGTCACACATGTCAAATTTACAAACCGAGTCAACAGCCAGCCGCAGGTAAGATGCTAACGAAGATTGCAGAGGAGCCTTGGGCAACAGTCTGTGCAGACTTTGTTGGTCCAATGCCACGATCGAAGCATGGAAACACAATGGCACTAGTATTCTTAGACAAATTTTCAAAATGGGTAGAAGTAATACCAATCAGAAAGGCAACGACAGAATGTTTAATAAGAGGATTTCGAGAGAGGATTTTGGCACGGTTCGGTGTTCCAAAAGTATTTATTACGGACAACGGAGCACAGTTTATCAGCAGACGTTTTAAGAGATTTTTAGAGAAACTTGGCGTGAAACACCAATTAACGGCACCGTACACACCGCAGGAGAACCCGACAGAGAGGGCAAACAGGAACATCAAGAGGATGATAGCACAATTTACGGGAAAAGAGCAGAAGACATGGGATGAGTTGTTACCAGAGATAACGCTGGCATTGAATACAAGTGTATGTGAATCGACAGGTTACAGTCCAGCATACATAGTACAAGGGAGGGAACCGAGAATCCCCAACAGCCTTTACGATGAGCAGACATTTGGTACAGGTGAGAAATTAGCGAACCCAGGAGAGAAGTCAACGAGGATGAAAGAAATATTCGAGATGGTACGACGGAAGCAAGAGAGAGCATCTATAGAGCAAGCAAAGTATTACAATTTAAGAAGAAGGCAATGGCGACCGGCGATAGGCGACCTAGTGCTGGTAAAGGAGCATCAGCTATCAAAAGCGGTAGATAACTTTGCAGCCAAACTAGCGCCAAGGTACAGTGGACCTCACCGGGTAATGAACTTTGTGTCACCAGTGATCGTAGAGCTAGACAAAGTCTTCAGAGGAAGGAGGAGGACAGCCCACCTAAGTGAGCTGAAAGCATACCACGCAGCCGACGCCGCCGACAACAACGAATCCAGGAAGCAAAGTCATAAAGAGAGATACAAAAAGGACGCTAGTGAAGATCAAACCGCGTCAACATCGTCCAATCGAACAGCAAACAACAAGCCCGAGGTACAACAACAGAAAAATAACAGCGAGGTAGCCATTTGCGGTACGCTCACACGAGTCAGCGAAGAGACCCAGAGACAACAAGCAGAGAACCAAGGTACAAGTCAACAGCTGATAGCATACAGAGACGGTCAAGTACAAAACATTGCGGAGAATCAGGTACGAATATTTCCAGAAAACAAATTACAGATCGCCAGAGAACCGGCGCATGGAACAAGATTACACCTGGGAAGGCAGTTCGCTATGGCAGCCTTAAACGAACACACACCCCGAGACAACTGCGGAATTACAGACTATTTTGTAAGATTCTACTTCAATCCGGATGAAATCGGTAGTAACGGACATGCCCAACCGAGACAGTGTCAAATTATACACGAAGAAATTTCATATCAAGAATTACCCGGAAGTCGGATCAACGAATAAAAACTCGGTAAACTCTAACCACAATTACATAAATATCCCATAAATATACTCTTTAACTATGCGTATGATATACCACGTTTTTTTAAAATCCACTATACATGGCGGGAACACCCTAAGGAAAATCCACCAGTTTTTCATTTAAAGTACAGGCTGGCATCATACATACCACCAACTGGAAGGGCAGCGACGAACAACAACATAGTTACAAAACCTAATTTGGTAAAAAGGATTGAGTGATACCCGCTGCCAGGAAAAGTACCGTCTAACGCGTCAGAAGGAAAACATATAAAAACCGGGCCGCGGTAGGCCAAACCCCAAAGTATCGTAAAGCGAGCAGTAATGAACACGCCAAATTACTCAAATTCTTCTGAAGAACAGAGTGAAGGGTGCGAGTGGGCCCCGTTGAGAATACGGCTACGGCGAACGACACCAGCTGCCACATACGAGGACGGAAGTGGCGATGACAGCACCGAGGATTACAGGTCAGAGTCCGAGGAGTGGGCCATCGTTCGGGACCCTACCCCGATCCTCATCTCCTCGGAGAGCGAGGACGAAGACGACAATGAACCGCCACCAAAACGGCAGGGCGAGTTGTCGATACGTCAGGAAGACGAAGAGACTCAGGGCCGAGGGTTCGTGGAGTACACTCGGCGCGTCAATTTGAGAATGCGCATATATAACGCGCATGTCGAAACCGAACCCCCGGCCAAGCAAAGGATCGTAGAAGCAATATGCGAACCGCCAACAAGGAACGACGAAGACACAGAAATATTAAGCCGCAAGGCCAGCGAGGTCAGCGGCAGCCTCAACCACAACGACGACATCAACGGCAGCCCCGAAGACATCAGCAGCGACGTGCTAAGCCTGACGGCAAGCAACAAAGACATCGACGACCGCAACCATAACGACGGGGACGGCAGCAGTGTGGTAGGCGAAATCCAACAATGGCTGAACAGCGCCCAAACCGACACGCCGGAGACGTGGGAGAACCGCTCCGGTATCCAGCCACTGCCAGAAGAACTCACCAAAGATATTCAACGACACCTACACCAGCCACAACAGCAGGCACAGAAACGACGACAGCGGTCTTTCAAACGTTTCATTGAGGGTCATCTCTACCGCGTACGCATTACGCGCACTGGCGTGGTCACGGTGAGTCTCATTGCAGAAGGTGAGGGGGGAGTGTGAGGACCCCAAAGTCGAGGACTTTGTATCCTCACAACATACACATATCCATACATTTTTCTAAAGAAGATACGTTTTGAAATAACTTGGAGTTTATATTTGAATTTACCACTTATACATTTTTTATGAAATATACATATGTATACCTTTATGAATTATACTCTAAATACATATATTCGGTTGTAGGTTGAATTGATAATTATTAAATTGAAGAGCAAATTACACTTGCGCACTTTTGCACGCAAGCCAAATATTTACATTTTCGCAAACATAAACTTTGAATATAGGATCACCCTAACATGCATTAAATATTTGGAAAGTAGATACGCACAAAACATAAAAATGCAGCGGTCGATCAACCCTTTGCACACTCAAAATCCAATGTACCCAGTTACAAATACAACAAACATAATAACTTAAGTGAACGGAGATCAGCAGCAAGTCGTCAAAATAAGCGCCGCTACTAATTGAAATTTCGTTATACATATTTACGCACTAGCATACAACACACCAACGCACGCCATACAACAGAAGGCAGAAGCATTGGGCAAAGCAAAACACAACATTAGAATCAGGTGACCACAAACAAATATACAAACACACAATATATAAACCAAAGCCTGGAAAGCACAGTATGAGCAAGTACAAAGGCATTGTATTCAATAAGGAGCATTATGGTGCATGGAAATTCATGGGAAGGAAATATTTACCGGAACAACAGTTGTTTTATATTTTTAATACCATTAGTTCAAAGTTGTTATTATAAAATAACCGTTTGCCTGCGTGCAAAAATTAGTATATAAGGGCGACGAGTTCTCATTGAAATTCAGAGATTAGGAGACAGGCATACGAGTCGGTAGGCTTTATCACTACCGACCAAGAGTACACCTGAAGGCTTTTTCACTTCATTTGTACTTAGAGTATACTCGTCTGGAGGCTTTATCACTCCATTCGACCGCAGAGGTTGGCCGAGGGCTTTATCACCTCCGTCACCTCTTATAGAGCAAGGAAATCAGCCTAGGAGTAGAAAAGTAGAATTTTATCAAATAAATAATTTTTTATAACGTTTTGTATCGAACAAAACAGAGTTATTCTTTCAGAAGGACCGTTAGGAATTTCTACTTCCAGGAACCCTGGACGGACTGAGATCAACCCGGCAAGTCAAGGAAAAGTCCGTCACAACTTTATCATTTAGTTTGATACGTAGCTCAATGGAATGAGCGGAAGCACAGCGAACTGAACTACCATATCACGCAAATACTGAGTGGACATGGCGGTTTCCAAGAGTATTTATGGAAGTGTAGGATAGAGGAAGATCCTCTTTGCCCAAGGTGTACCGCGGAGTTAGAAAACCAACAACGAGAAGTGTAGTATCACAAATGTGCAATAGGAAGGAATGCTGGACTGCAGTGAGCAATATGGCATTTATAGTCATGACACGCCTGATAGATGCTGAGAGGGAGCGCAGAGAAATGCGCTGGCGCAGCAGTGGTAATTAAATGGACACTCGGAGCAAATAGCGGGAACCTGGACGCAGGAACAACAGTAGGCTCTTAAAAAAATGAGAAATATGGAACGCCACCCTGAAGTAATGCCAAAATGGTACTGGGGTGGGCGATGGTTCCAAAACTGGGGCTGCTGTTGTTTAGTCTAGGGACACTCGGTCATATTACAGGTTTACAAGTATGATATGTACGAGAAGGAAGCAATTCCTTTCTCTTTCTAACACATTGCAGTTTGACATTTCGGTCAGTGTCAAACTATTGTGGAACTCAGTGGAACCTGTGTGGACAATGCGTTTGACACTGAACGAAGTGTCAAAATTACCGGGGTTGCTGTCGTTGGAAGCGACGCAGGGAAACAAAAAAAGGAGCGGAATATCAGATATGGGTTTCTGTGATGGTAAATTTTTTTAACGAATTTAGTATGAAAATGTAGTGCACCTATATGGGTCCTACAGAAAATTATACAAAAGTCTTGAATTGGGATATCTGAGGACGCGTAGTTATTCCAGTAATAAGAATATAAACACGGGTGCTAAGTTTTTCTACCCGTTCATAAGTTCTCCGAGAAAAACAGTTTGAAACCGAGGCTGACTGCAATAACCCGTCCAAAAATGTGGAAAGAGATGTGAAAAGACGCGTTTTGTCCTGTTATCAATAGTCCAAAGGAGAAAAAGTATGCGAATATTTGAAAGCGAGGCAAAAACGTGTAATGAAGTCCTTTGTATGGCAACCGAAAGTGAACGGCTGTGCATGCTAGCGTAATCCTGGTGCTAAGCTCGCCGGATCGGGGTGGGTCTTGCCGCACATATGGAAGTTACCTGACTACCTACAAAAAGAAATATCATGCACTTTGACAAAAAAAACGGACCACGAAACACTACTCCTACAACCACTTATTCACTAAAACGGACGGACCAGATCGGACGTGGATAATTCCTCTGATCAACGCTGTCTTTGCCCCTGTTCTTCTCTTCCCTGCCCAACCATGAAGAGATACTTACGCATCACCATCCCAACCAACTCAGTAAGTCTAAGGTTTAGGCTATCTCACGATTAAAGAAAACGTTACACTAACATTTCAGAAGTACCGTCTAACGCGTCAGAAGGAAAACATATAAAAACCGGGCCGCGGTAGGCCAAACCCCAAAGTATCGTAAAGCGAGCAGTAATGAACACGCCAAATTACTCAAATTCTTCTGAAGAACAGAGTGAAGGGTGCGAGTGGGCCCCGTTGAGAATACGGCTACGGCGAACGACACCAGCTGCCACATACGAGGACGGAAGTGGCGATGACAGCACCGAGGATTACAGGTCAGAGTCCGAGGAGTGGGCCATCGTTCGGGACCCTACCCCGATCCTCATCTCCTCGGAGAGCGAGGACGAAGACGACAATGAACCGCCACCAAAACGGCAGGGCGAGTTGTCGATACGTCAGGAAGACGAAGAGACTCAGGGCCGAGGGTTCGTGGAGTACACTCGGCGCGTCAATTTGAGAATGCGCATATATAACGCGCATGTCGAAACCGAACCCCCGGCCAAGCGAAGGATCGTAGAAGCAATATGCGAACCGCCAACAAGGAACGACGACGACACAGAAATATTAAGCCGCAAGGCCAGCGAGGTCAGCGGCAGCCTCAACCACAACGACGACATCAACGGCAGCCCCGAAGACATCAGCAGCGACGTGCTAAGCCTGACGGCAAGCAACAAAGACATCGACGACCGCAACCATAACGACGGGGACGGCAGCAGTGTGGTAGGCGAAATCCAACAATGGCTGAACAGCGCCCAAACCGACACGCCGGAGACGTGGGAGAACCGCTCCGGTATCCAGCCACTGCCAGAAGAACTCACCAAAGATATTCAACGACACCTACACCAGCCACAACAGCAGGCACAGAAACGACGACAGCGGTCTTTCAAACGTTTCATTGAGGGTCATCTCTACCGCGTACGCATTACGCGCACTGGCGTGGTCACGGTGAGTCTCATTGCAGAAGGTGAGGGGGGAGTGTGAGGACCCCAAAGTCGAGGACTTTGTATCCTCACAACATACACATATCCATACATTTTTCTAAAGAAGATACGTTTTGAAATAACTTGGAGTTTATATTTGAATTTACCACTTATACATTTTTTATGAAATATACATATGTATACCTTTATGAATTATACTCTAAATACATATATTCGGTTGTACGTTGAATTGATAATTATTAAATTGAAGAGCAAATTACACTTGCGCACTTTTGCACGCAAGCCGAATATTTACATTTTCGCAAACATAAACTTTGAATATAGGATCACCCTAACATGCATTAAATATTTGGAAAGTAGATACGCACAAAACATAAAAATGCAGCGGTCGATCAACCCTTTGCACACTCAAAATCCAATGTACCCAGTTACAAATACAACAAACATAATAACTTAAGTGAACGGAGATCAGCAGCAAGTCGTCAAAATAAGCGCCGCTACTAATTGAAATTTCGTTATACATATTTACGCACTAGCATACAACACACCAACGCACGCCATACAACAGAAGGCAGAAGCATTGGGCAAAGCAAAACACAACATTAGAATCAGGTGACCACAAACAAATATACAAACACACAATATATAAACCAAAGCCTGGAAAGCACAGTATGAGCAAGTACAAAGGCATTGTATTCAATAAGGAGCATTATGGTGCATGGAAATTCATGGGAAGGAAATATTTACCGGAACAACAGTTGTTTTATATTTTTAATACCATTAGTTCAAAGTTGTTATTATAAAATAACCGTTTGCCTGCGTGCAAAAATTAGTATATAAGGGCGACGAGTTCTCATTGAAATTCAGAGATTAGGAGACAGGCATACGAGTCGGTAGGCTTTATCACTACCGACCAAGAGTACACCTGAAGGCTTTTTCACTTCATTTGTACTTAGAGTATACTCGTCTGGAGGCTTTATCACTCCATTCGACCGCAGAGGTTGGCCGAGGGCTTTATCACCTCCGTCACCTCTTATAGAGCAAGGAAATCAGCCTAGGAGTAGAAAAGTAGAATTTTATCAAATAAATAATTTTTTATAACGTTTTGTATCGAACAAAACAGAGTTATTCTTTCAGAAGGACCGTTAGGAATTTCTACTTCCAGGAACCCTGGACGGACTGAGATCAACCCGGCAAGTCAAGGAAAAGTCCGTCACAACTTTATCATTTAGTTTGATACGTAGCTCAATGGAATGAGCGGAAGCACAGCGAACTGAACTACCATATCACGCAAATACTGAGTGGACATGGCGGTTTCCAAGAGTATTTATGGAAGTGTAGGATAGAGGAAGATCCTCTTTGCCCAAGGTGTACCGCGGAGTTAGAAAACCAACAACGAGAAGTGTAGTATCACAAATGTGCAATAGGAAGGAATGCTGGACTGCAGTGAGCAATATGGCATTTATAGTCATGACACGCCTGATAGATGCTGAGAGGGAGCGCAGAGAAATGCGCTGGCGCAGCAGTGGTAATTAAATGGACACTCGGAGCAAATAGCGGGAACCTGGACGCAGGAACAACAGTAGGCTCTTAAAAAAATGAGAAATATGGAACGCCACCCTGAAGTAATGCCAAAATGGTACTGGGGTGGGCGATGGTTCCAAAACTGGGGCTGCTGTTGTTTAGTCTAGGGACACTCGGTCATATTACAGGTTTACAAGTATGATATGTACGAGAAGGAAGCAATTCCTTTCTCTTTCTAACACATTGCAGTTTGACATTTCGGTCAGTGTCAAACTATTGTGGAACTCAGTGGAACCTGTGTGGACAATGCGTTTGACACTGAACGAAGTGTCAAAATTACCGGGGTTGCTGTCGTTGGAAGCGACGCAGGGAAACAAAAAAAGGAGCGGAATATCAGATATGGGTTTCTGTGATGGTAAATTTTTTTAACGAATTTAGTATGAAAATGTAGTGCACCTATATGGGTCCTACAGAAAATTATACAAAAGTCTTGAATTGGGATATCTGAGGACGCGTAGTTATTCCAGTAATAAGAATATAAACACGGGTGCTAAGTTTTTCTACCCGTTCATAAGTTCTCCGAGAAAAACAGTTTGAAACCGAGGCTGACTGCAATAACCCGTCCAAAAATGTGGAAAGAGATGTGAAAAGACGCGTTTTGTCCTGTTATCAATAGTCCAAAGGAGAAAAAGTATGCGAATATTTGAAAGCGAGGCAAAAACGTGTAATGAAGTCCTTTGTATGGCAACCGAAAGTGAACGGCTGTGCATGCTAGCGTAATCCTGGTGCTAAGCTCGCCGGATCGGGGTGGGTCTTGCCGCACTTATGGAAGTTACCTGACTACCTACAAAAAGAAATATCATGCACTTTGACAAAAAAAACGGACCACGAAACACTACTCCTACAACCACTTATTCACTAAAACGGACTGACCAGATCGGACGTGGATAATTCCTCTGATCAACGCTGTCTTTGCCCCTGTTCTTCTCTTCCCTGCCCAACCATGAAGAGATACTTACGCATCACCATCCCAACCAACTCAGTAAGTCTAAGGTTTAGGCTATCTCACGATTAAAGAAAACGTTACACTAACATTTCAGACTCTTAAACAGTTTAATTCATTTATTAATAAGTATCGTGTAAGGCATGTTAGATGATCTAAAGCTACCATTTATGTAAGTATATTCATATAATTTTTATGTTACATACTAGTCGTTAGCTTAATTGTTTTCGGAAGAAAAATTTGACTCTATTCAGGTCTGCCTAATGTGATATAATTTTTGAATGAAAAATGTTACTTTCAGATGCACCTATATGTCTATATATGCATGGATGTCTACCGTTTTTAATATGAATCAGAGTAATTATGTAAGTATTAAAATAATAAGCCACCAGGTAGTGGAGAAGCAAAACAAATAAAATTCATCCATGGTTTTCATCCTAATCGATCAAATAAATAAAAAAATAAAAAAAAATAAATTTCAGAAGGGCAGCTGGACTCATAAAAGAAAGAGATGAGCAAGAAATCAAATTACCTGGAAGGTAAGGAGAATTAAAAGCTATCGCGCTCCAAAACTTACGGGACCGCCAACAAAGAATCAGTCAAGCTACTCTTTTACATAAACCAAAATCAATGATGAGCGAAAAATCAGTCCATACGTTAGACATTAAGAGTAGTTTAATAAAAGTATGTACTTACATCGCATTTTCTCGATCAGATGCAGCAGGCGCCTTTTGTTGTAGTTGATCGGCGAGCATAAGCTTTTTTTTTTTTTTTTTTTTTTTTTTTGGAATGGAATTTTTCACTCAACTACCTAACACACTTTGCCATACATATAACCTAGCAAATTATTAATGAATGAACGTGGTTATACATGTTTAACTGATTTACTACTTTTCTTCTTAATTTAAAGATTTTTTTTGCACTTCAAGAGAAAAAAAAATCCGAAACTCTTATATTGCTATTTACAACGCTATTAATATGACCAAAAATGAATTCTGAAGTTATGCAGGGAAATGAATATTCGGTGTGAAGGAATTTTAACACAAATAACTTGTAATTGACTAATATTTATCGGAAAAAAAATTTTCTTCTTAGGTCGTTATCCAACTTAAATCATTTATCTTCGTTCTTTATCTACTGTGCAGATCAGTCCCTGCAATTCCGGGTGAAGTCCTTGCGCCGCCGGGACTAGAATTAGGTAACACTTTAATTGGTATTGGGTGATAACCTTGTTAGGTCCGCTTTCGAATTCGCAGCAAGTTGTTCTGGTAGAAAATCTGAGTGGCTCAATTCCTAAAGGAAGGTTGTATATCTTTCCAAATGGCTCGTCCGAAATCCCAAAAAAATGTGACTGCTGTACTACAAGACCGATGGCTAGTTTAGTTAGCTAATCCAGTCGTATCTCTCGGGCTAGTTTCTTGTAAAAAGTTATCTGCTTGGTTGTCGAAAATTTGCACAAATACTTTATTCGCGTTAATTAACTTTGCGTTTACGCGTTAAAATCTTTGCAAAAAAAAACAAACGTTTGTCACAACTAGCGATGGTTTCGGATCGTTTTCAGAACGCGTGTCGACTCTTCAGCAGCTCCACCAGAAAAAAAGCAAAAAGGAAAAAGCCACTCCAGCGGAAGTGTTCGCTCACGCCCTTCAGTCTCCTTTTTCAGTTGACATTCTTTTTATGAATGGTCTTTCTGCAATATCGTAAATTGATCAGGGTGACCAGCAGTCAAAAAAAAATATCTTTAAGCTTTACAGTGCACGTTAGTCGTAGGGTAATTACTGATCACTGCTGACGATAATCGCGCTCACAAAACAGGTGTTTATAAAACAAGCAAGTTGTTTGAAAAACTCCTGAAAAGGCGACCAGCTCAACAAGGTTGGATGTCCTTGGCATGAAACGTGCCCACTAATTTTCCATCCAGGTCTTCTAATTTATAGTATGACGATCCGACTTTCTCTCGAACCCTCACCCTAAGAAAGGTACTCGCTAACTTTGCGTTGAACGCCTTGGAGAAGTCACTCTGTGCAAAATTTCTGCGATATACTTCCTGACCAACCGAGTACTGTACGGGCCTAAACCGTAAATTATACCTGCGTTTCGTTTTCTCGAAAGCTTTAAAAAGGTTGTCTCTTACATTGTCTCTCACGGTGAATAAATTGTCGAACCGATTGTTGTTTTCCACCAAACCTTCCGTTATCATGTTGATGCCTCTAAGCAGTTCATAGTTATCACCGTGGGTAATCATGTGCTGCCCAAAAACAACAAAGTAAGGACTGTGACCTGTGGTTTGATGGATTGCATTCCTAAGAGCTGAGTCAATACTGCTGAGGTGACAATCCCATGCACGCTGATCGTTTTTAATATAGGCTTTTAAAGCTGCGTTTACCGACCGATTGACTCGTTCAGAAGAATTGTTTTGCGCCGAATACAAAGCTGTAAGAGTGTGTTTAATTCCACTCCGGCTCAAAAAGGTTTCAAATTCCCTTGACCTAAATTGGCTTCCATTGTCGGTTACAATATATTCTGGAATACCAAAAACATCAAACACCTGATTCTTTAAATAGTTAATAATAGGGGTGGCCGTAAATTTTTTTAATGGAAAAAGAAACGTGAATTTAGACATATGGTCCACTATAATCAAGATACCAATATGTCCACTTTTAGATCTTGGAAAAGGGCCTATCAAATCTACGAATAATCTTTGGAATATTCTTTCCACTGGCGTAAAATTTCCCATCTGTGGACGCAAAATCTTTGTTTGGTGTTTGGTCGTCTTACACACGCTACAGTTCGCAATATATTCCTGTACTGTGCGATGAAGCCCAGGCCAATAAAAGTATCGCCTCACTCTCTCAGTTGTTTTAGCTAATCCGCAGTGTGCACATGTCGGACCATCATGCAGATTTTTCACAACCTCGTTTCTTAGTGCCACTGGTACCAAAAGCTTCCAAGCTGCATCTTCCAAATCCTGGTTTCCGGTGTAAAACTCCCTGCGGTGATATATATACTTATCACAAACTTTAAAATCAGGAAATTTTTCCCCATGGCTCACGAGTTTCTGTTTAAGCGCTACGTACTCGTCATCGTGAAAAGCAGGAGAAAGTAGGTCTATGTCAGGAACATAGTCACCCTCGGTAGGTTTCACAATCTCGTCCGAATATATTCTAGAAAGGGCATCCGGCACGACGTTCGCGCTTCCCTTCCTGTGCTCGATTCGGAAGTCGAACGCTTGTAACTTCAATGCCCAGCGTGCAAGTCGCCCACTGAGGTCTTTCTAGTCCATCAGCCAACGTAGGTTGGCATGATCGGTTACGATTTTAAAAAGGTGCCCCTCGACGTAAGGCCGAAACTTCTTAACGGCTAAGACTGCCGCTAAACATTCCCTCTCAGTTACTGAGTAGTTTTGTTGCGCCCTGTTGAGTTTTTGGGACATGTACGCTACCGGCATCTCTATTCCGTCCGCATTCGTTTGTGCCAGTACCGCACCCACTCCATGTAAACTAGCGTCACACTGAATTAAAAAAAGATTTCTGAAAATCTGGGTTGGCCAAAAACGGAGCAGATATTAGTCGATCTTTCAATAGATCAAATGAATCCTGAGCTTTGTCTGACCATTCGAAGTTTTTCGACTTTTTCAAGAGCTCGGTTGGGGATGGGTTACCTCAGCAAAATTGGACACAAACCTTCTGTACCAGCCAGCCATTCCAAGGAACCTGCGAAGCTGCTTGTTGTTGTTGTTGTTGTTGTAGCAATGCTCGCCCCACCTAATAGCCGCGACCGATCACAAATTTTCATCAATATCCTCTAACGGGAGTCCAAGGAAACTTGCCGTTTCAACAGGGGTGGACTATAAGAAAAGGGGCGTTAGAGGCGTTGGTTCCACATTACAATTAAACAGATGGTTGGTGTCATGTGGGGATACATTGCAAGCGGGGCATACATTTTGTATGTCGGGGTTGATTCTGGATATGTAAGAGTTTAACCTGTTACAGTATCCAGAACGAAGTTGAGCAAGAGTGACACGCGTTTCCCTGGGGAGTACGCGTTCCTCTTCCGCGAGTACTGGATATTTTTCTTCAAGTACTAGATTCACCGGACAATTCCCGACATAAAGGTCCGACGCCTGTCTATGGAGTTCACCAAGGACCTGCTTGTGTTTTTTCGCTTCATACGGCTGGGTTCTCAGGTGCCGTATTTCCTCAAAATGCTTACGGAGATGTCTGTTGGGATGCCCAGGTTTCTGGGTATTCAACAGAAACTGTTTGGTCAGCATCTCATTTCTCTCCCTGATGGGGAGTATTCTCGCCTCATTATGCAGATGGTGTTCTGGGGACATAAGAAGACAGCCCGTGGCGATTCTGAGAGCAGTATTTTGGCAGGCCTGTAGTTTCGTCCAGTGGGTAGTTTTTAGGCTTGGCGACCATATGGGTGACGCGTAGCACGTAATCGGCTGGCTAATTGCTTTGTATGTGGCCATGAGCGTTTTTTATCTTTTCCCCAGGTACTGCCAGCAAAGGATTTGAGGATTTTATTACGGCTATGAATTCTCGGAACAATTGCGGTTGCGTGCGCACCAAAATGTAGATCCTGATCAAACGTCACACCCAAGATTTTTGGGTGTAGGACAGTCGGTAGCGTTGTGCCATCGACGTGGATGTTCAATATGGTCGACATTTGGGGCGTCCATGTTGTAAATAAGGTCGCGGAAGATTTAGTCGGTGACAATGCCAGGTTTCGCGAGGCGAAAAAACGGGAGAGATCAGGGAGATAGCCGTTTATTTTATTGCATAGCTCATCGATCTCTGGGCCTGGGCCTGTGGCCATTATTGTGCAGTCATCGGCGTAGGAAACGATTGTGACTCCTTCCGGTGATGAAGGTAGCTTAGATATGTAGAAATTAAACAAAAGTGGGGATAGGACAACACCCTGTGGCACCCCTTGTTTAATTCTCCTTGGTTTTGATGTTTCGTTTCTGAATTGCACCGATGCCTGCCGACCACCCAGATAATTTGCGGTCCACCTTTTAAGACATGGGGGAAGGGTAGACCCTTCCAGGTCTTGCAGTAATGAGCCATGGTTGACCGTATCAAAGGCTTTTGATAGATCTAGCGCTACGAGTACTGTTCTATGGTGGGGGTATTGATTCAAACCGCAATTTATCTGGGTGCTAATGACATTTAGCGCGGAGGTAGTGCTATGGAGTTTTCTGAAGCCATGCTGATGAGCTGCAAATGTGCTTGGAAATAAGGGAGCAAAATGGCTTCAAGGTTGAAGACATGCGTTTAATATTTGAAACCCTCTTTCCCTAGGTTTTTAAGCATCGGCATGGCTATGCCGTCTGGGCCCACTGCTTTGGATGGTTTAGCGCGACCAATGGCGTCCTCAACCTCTCTAGCGGTGATGGTGATTGGTGACGCGCTGAATTTGTGTTTATGTGCGTGTCTATTGGCTCTACGTCTATCTTTGTCGACCGTAGGATGCATTATATATTGTCGGCAGAAAGCGCTCGCGCATTTTTTCGCATCCGACAGCACCTTATCGCCAAAGGCGATGGAAACTTTGTCTTTGTGCTTAGTCGGATTCGATAGGGACTTTACGGTGGACCAAAATTTACCTACACCGGTAGAGAGGTTACAACCTCTTAGGTGCTCTTCCCATTACGCCCGATTGTGTTCGTCCACAAGCAATCTGATGCGCTGGTTTATATCCCTTATTTGGGGGTCGCCTGGATCAAGCTGTCTTATAAGGTCGCGTTCCCTCGCTAAGCTCGCGGCCTCCGCCGGGAAGTGGGGCCGGATTTCGGGAATTCTCCCGGCGGGAATGAAATGTGCCGAGGCGGATTCAATGACCTTACGGAAGGCACGCTCCCCTTGGCGGGCATCAGTCGGGATAGGGAGGGCAGCAAAGCTGCTGTCTGTTGCAGATTTATATTCTTCCCACTTTCCTTTTTTAAGTTTATGAAAGTGCGTTTTTCGGTGACGATGAAGTCGGCGGTACGCTCGAACGAATTAAGTATTGGCAGGTGGTCGGATGCCAATGTTACCATCGGCTGCCAGTTGACGCAATTTACGAGTTCTGCGCTCACGATTGAGATATCTGGCGAGCTATGACAGCTTCCTACCATACGTGTGGGGGCGTCTCCGTTTATTGTGCAGAACGTCGTTTCTTCTATTTGATCCGCCAACATCTCACCCCTACTGTCCGCCCGCAAGTTTGAATGCCATAGGTCGTGATGGGCATTGAAATCGCCTAAGATGACCCCATTTAATTTGCGAAGCTGCTTCACAGTGCTTGGTACAGGGTAGCTGACTATCGCTTCAATCTTTTCCGGATCGGTTTTTAACGTGCCCAGGCCTACAATATACCCCAAATAGCGCACTCCGTTTAAGCAAAATTTACTCTTAGAAATATTTATGGTTAGTCCTGCCTTATGTATATGGGCGGCGACTTCCTTTAACAGTTCGATATGCGAATCGAAGCTCTCGGAAACTAACAGCAAGTCGTCCAGGTACACAAAAACCCGTTCATTTAAATGATATGGTATGACCCGATCCATCAACCGGCATGTCGTTTGTGGAGCGTTACATAGCCCGAACGGCATCACAGTAAATTGATAAAGCGGCCTGTTAGGCACCGTGAAAGCCGTTTTCTCACGGGTGTTCCGCTACAAGGGAATTTGCCAGAAAGCGTCTTTTAAATCCAAACTTGATATAAATTCCGCTTTAGGTAACCTGGACAAAATTCCCTCGATGTGAGGTAGAGGATATGCATCTTTAATAGTGAGAGCATTCACTTTCCTACTATCAAGGCAAAGACGTACTTTTCCCGGCTTGCGTACGAGAACTACGGGCGATGACCAAGCACTGTTGGATTCCTCAATTACGCCTAAACCCAACATCCTATCGATTTCTTCTCCCATCAATTGCCCCACGGCAGGTGATATCGGGAAATGTCGCTGTTTTATGGGTTTGGCGTCACCCGCGTCTATTACATGTTCAACCAAAGTGGTTTTACCTAGCCCTTTTTCTTCAAATTTGGGGAAGCTTGCAATAGCCAATTGCAGTTTAAGCTGCTAGTCTAGTGATAAATCGTGCGATTTCGGATCGACTTCGGCCAAACATATTTCGTTAATTACGTTACTGGCAATCCCAAATGCCCTCCAAAAATCTACTCCCAAATAAATATTTTGCACCAGAGATGGTATTATATAAAATTGTATGGACTTTTGTTCCCCCTTGTACGAAACTAAAAGTGATATCACCCCCACAATTTTTTCACGGGATGCACTAGCAGTACGTACGTTGGAAGTTATCCTCTGAACAGAATATTCCTTAGATAACACTTCTTTCGCCAATTCTGCCCCTAGACAACTTGCGGAAGCTCCCGAGTCTAATAAGCCTAACATGTTCCTCCCCAAGATTTCAATAGATGCGAAGGGTCGTATGTCACTCGCTTTATTGAAGATTGAACTAATCGAACTCAAGTTATGTTTCTTTTCTTTTATTTTAGCCCAAAACTGTCTAGCACGTTCAGTAGATCGTGAACGTTTAAAAATCACATTTCTCATAGTATTGTATTTACGAACTCGTTCATGATATGGGATTATTGGATGAAGTTTGGGTACATACCCTTTCTCTGTATTTGAGCTTTTCAAAATAACTGGCTTCTCTGTTAGTTGCGCTGATCCGATTGGTTTCTGGGATGTCTTAGCTTCTTGCAGACATCCCTTCTCCCGTTTTCCGGATAATTGCATTTTGGACAGGTTGGCAGGAAAAACGCTATGAGACCGCACCCATAACAAAACACTCGCCTTGGTTTTACGAAACTCTTGTAGTTGTGACCCTTTTCATCACAATTCCAACAAATTTTGTCTCCTATCTCGCCCTGGCTGGAAATATCCGCGCATACTTCATCGCTGCAATCACTTGGTGCTTCAACGTTAACCTCAGACAGTTTCCTGCGCTGTGGCACGAAGGGCTTTTGAATAGTTGATCGGAGTTGGGTCTCGGCTAGCAAATTTTCTCTTCGTCGACATGCTTTGCAAAGATCTGACACACTATGTATCTCTAAATGTAACAATTCTAGGCGAATCTCGGGTTGGAGGTTCCTTATAATTATCTCAACTAGTTCTCTTTCTGATAGTGGGGTTCGTAAGCTGTCTGATATTATAAGAAGATCGTCTAAGTAGCTTTCGAAGGATTCGCTACTTTTTTGTTTCCGGTTGCGGATCGCTTCTTTAATATCAAAATCTGATCGGAAGTTTTTGAAATTACTACGTAGATTATCGCAAATATCTATCCAATCTAAGTCCCCAACTGAGTGATGTTATCGCCAAAACCAACGCTTGGCTTTGCTCTCAAACAATAAATGAACGTGTTGACATAGAGTGCGATAGTCCCCGCGAAGTGTTGTGTTGGCGAGCGCATTCAATCGGTATATAAATTCGTCAACAGTTCCTCCCTTCAGGGACCCATCATAAACTAATTTCCACCCTGAGATAACCTTAGCAGCAACTGTTAAAGGCATATCTGAATATTCTCTAAGATATCGATTCCCTGGTAGTGTCGGATGTTGCTCGTCATTGCCCTCCGAACCGACACCGTTACGCATCTGATTTGCTGTTCCTCCATTACGAGGTTCCGAAATATTTAAGTTTTGAAAGTATAACCCTAACGACTCTGACACTACTCGTCCTACATCTTCACGTATTTGTCTGGAAAATCGCTCCTCAAGACTACGTACACTATCTTGAACGACATTTTGGACGAAATCTTGATTTATATTGTTTTGAATATTTCTCGGCCTGCGATTATTACTTGAACCCCGACCTCTGGTACGGTTACTATTAAACGAATTATTAAAGGAATTATTGAGGCCCGCTGTCGCCCTAGTAAGGCGACGTGAGATATTGGTTTTTGAAATAGCACCTTGATTGGTTAAAGATCCTGGTTGCTGCTCTTGCTCTGTAAAACTTTTTAGTGACTGTGTGTCACATGATCTACGTCATAAAGGACACTCGCTGTTTTCTTCTAACCATTTGGAAATACAAGCCTCGTGAAATGAATGATGGCATGGAGTAATGGAAAGGGTCATATTTGAAATATCCTCATTGCATATAGTTCAAAACCTAGGAGGTTCATTTGTCTCTCGCAAGTTGTCGCTACTACGATACACAGCCATGATTTTTTTTTTGTAATATGAAAACTGGTTATTTATATATATATGTATATGTAAAAAAAATTTTTTTTTTTTTTCTATTTGCACTTCAGCAAAAGTTTGCTATATAATTTTACGTTGTCGTGAGATTACCTTTTACCTTAGACTTTACTTATCAGGGAGAATATGATTTAGGTTAATCGAGAGGTACAAAATACTTGTAATTATACAGGACTAAGAGTAGTTCCGTATTTTAACAGGCACATTACTTAACCAATAGGAATCGGATTGCAATATTTGATTTTCACTATCGCTCAATTAATGATCCAGTTAATAAAATTGCCAAAAAAAATCATTTATTGTTAATTTGATTTTTCTTTTTCTTTTTTTTTTCCTAACCGGTTATGAAAATGGAAGACAACCGTAAGTCACAATTCCATGGTAAGAAAAAAAAAACTGATTTACAGAATAAGTCGTGAGCAGATATTGGTATTCGAGATATTATCTTATCCAATGAATATTCCAAGTACTGTAACACGAATAAAATACTACTAATACACAGAAAGGTTACTATAAACATGGGCGAGCCTATTTAGACTAATTCACACTTCCCGTACAAGTAATAATATTTAGTTATCGAATTCGAAGAACCCCAAAACTTACATTTTCGGGCCCCACGTTGGGCGCCATTTTTGTAATGAAGTCCTTTGTATGGCAACCGAAAGTGAACGGCTGTGCATGCTAGCGTAATCCTGGTGCTAAGCTCGCCGGATCGGGGTGGGTCTTGCCGCACTTATGGAAGTTACCTGACTACCTACAAAAAGAAATATCATGCACTTTGACAAAAAACGGACCACGAAACACTACTCCTACAACCACTTATTCACTAAAACGGACGGACCAGATCGGACCTGGATAATTCCTCTGATCAACGCTGTCTTTGCCCCTGTTCTTCTCTTCCCTGCCCAACCATGAATAGATACTTACGCATCACCATCCCAACCAACTCAGTAAGTCTAAGGTTTAGGCTATCTCACGATTAAAGAAAACGTTACTCTAACATTTCAGACTCTTAAACAGTTTAATTCATTTATTAATAAATATCGTGTAAGGCATGTTAGATGATCTAAAGCTACCTTTTATGTAAGTATATTCATATAATTTTTATGTTACATACTAGTCGTTAGCTTAATTGTTTTCGGAAGAAAAATTTGACTCTATTCAGGTCAGCCTAATGTGATATAATTTTTGAATGAAAAATGTTACTTTCACATGCACCTATATGTCTATATATGCATGGATGTCTACCGTTTTTAATATGAAGCAGAGTAATTATGTAAGTATTAAAATAATAAGCCACTAGGTAATGGAGAAGCAAAACAAATAAAATTCATCCATGGTTTTCATCCTAATCGATCAAATAAATAAAAAAATTAAAAAAAAATAAATGTCAGAAGAGTAGCTGGACTCATAAAAGAAAGAGATGAGCAAGAAATCAAATTACCTGGAAGGTAAGGAGAATTAAAAGCTATCGCGCTCCAAAACTTACGGGACCGCCAACAAAGAATCAGTCAAGCTACTCTTTTACATAAACCAAAATCAATGATGAGCGAAAAATCAGTCCATACGTTAGACATTAAGAGTAATTTAATAAAAGTATGTACTTACATCGCATTTTCTCGATCAGATGCAGCAGGCGCCTGTTGTTGTAGTTGATCGACGGGCATAAGCTGTATGTGTAAAACGTAGCTTTCTTTTTTTGGAATGGAATTTTTCACTCACCTACCTAACACACTTTGTCATACATATAACCTAGCAAATTATTAATGAATGAACGTGGTTATACATGTTTAACTGATTTACTACTTTTCTTCTTAATTTAAAGATTTTTGTTTTTGCACTTCAAGAGAAAAAAAAAATCCGAAACTCTTATATTGCTATTTACAACGCTATTAATATGACCAAAAATGAATTCTGAAGTTATGCAGGGAAATGAATATTCGGTGTGAAGGAATTTGAACACAAATAACTTGTAATTGACTAATATTTATCGGGAAAAAAATTTTCTTCTTAGGTCGTTATCCAACTTAAATCATTTATCTTCGTTCTTTATCTACTGTGTAGATCAGTCCCTGCAATTCCGGGTGAAGTCCTTGCGCCGCCGGGACTAGAATTAGGTAACACTTTAATTGGTATTGGGTGATAACCTTGTTAGGTCCGCTTTCGAATTCGCAGCAAGTTGTTCTGGTAGAAAATCTGAGTGGCTCAATTCCTAAAGGAAGGTTGTATATCTTTTCAAATGGCTCGTCCGAAATCCCAAAAAAATGTGACTGCTGTACTACAAGGCCGATGGCTAGTTTGGTTAGCTAATCCAGTCGTATCTCTCGGGCTAGTTTCTTGTAAAAAGTTATCTGCTTGGTTTTCGAAAATTTGCACAAATACTTTATTCGCGTTAATTAACTTTGCTTTTACGCGTTAAAATCTTTGCAAAAAAAAAACAAACGTTTGTCACAACTAGCGATGGTTTCGGATCGTTTTCAGAACGCGTGTCGACTCTTCAGCAGCTCCACCAGAAAAAAAGCAAAAAGGAAAAAGCTACTCCAGCGGAAGTGTTCGCTCACGCCCTTCAGTCTCCTTTTTCAGTTGACATTCTTTTTATGAATGGTCTTTCTGCAATATCGTAAATTGATCAGGGTGACCAGCAGTCAAAAAAAAATATCTTTAAGCTTTACAATGCACGTTAGTCGTAGGGTAATTACTGACCACTGCTGACGATAATCGCGCTCACAAATGTGTCTACTAATACCTCCCCCGACGGTTTTGGTCGTGTTTTAGCAATCGTCCCCGGTAATAAAGTATCACAATTTGTTAATTAAAATTTTCCAAAACATATAGGTTTTAAAGAGGGATGTAATTAAGTGCTCGTTTGAAAGTAAATAAGGGCATTTCTTTGTAATTTTACGATACAAATTTTACGCAGTTTTCGTTAGCAGCTACTACACTTTTCTTGGACCTAAGAAGTACAACAGTGCCAAATAGCATCCACAAAAAAAAAAACCAACAAGAACAAACATTTTATCAGGTGAGCGTGGCTGTGTATGTGCGTGCTGCTACATATCCTACTTGTAGCCCTGTGCTATGCACTCGGTTGCTGCGGCGGCAGCAATTATGGTGCATTAGGCATTTTTCAGCCCTACCGCAAAATAAAAAAATCAAAACATGAGCGTGTTAAAATCTAACACTTGGTGCTACAATTTTCTGTTTTGGGACTCCTTGTATGACCATTTCTCTCCATGTTACGGCATGTCGAAAACTGCCTAAATAATTTGGAGTTTTTTATCCCTTAATTTTTTACAGCAGTGTGTTTGAGATTATTTCCTCAAAAGTTAAAAGATAACCAAAATTGAAAATAAAACTTACATAAAAGAATTCAATACCAAGCACTTTGAGTTATTTTCCTAAATGGCCCACTTCAAAGTTGGGGGTAGTGCGTTTATGGCCCTTCACTCATAGTTAAACAATATTTATGGCAATATTTTCAGCTTCAGCTTGATGCCCAAAAATGTTGCTCCACTTATTTGAGTGGATCAAAGAGAATTTAGAATAATTTAACTTTATTTCACTCAGCTAAGTGGTAGTGAAAAAATAAATTATCTGCAATAAATTATTTTAGTCGTAGTGGAGAAAGGCTGCATCCTGGCCTCTGCAAATGCAAAATTGCAAAAGGGCAAAAACCTCCAAAATCTTGAATTACAGATGAAAAGTCGAGTTTTATCTCCTTGGTGCACTTATGTACATATATGCATGCAAAAAAGTTGGGTATTTATTTATTTAAAATTTCCTAACGGCTTTATATTGAAGAAACCAATTGACGCCAGTTACAACAACGAAGAAGCGACTGTCACGTCTCATTGGACGGCCATTACCATTTAAACGGTTAAGCGCCACTTCAGTAAGGGCCGATTTCACCAACTCGACTTAACGTGTTACCTAAGTCATATTTTTTTATTTTTCTGTTTCACCGCTTAGCTGAGTCACAAATTAGCCTACCTTTCAGTGGGCTTATTCTCGACTTCCAACAGTATTACTGTAGTACAAATTTTAAGTCGAATTAAATCGCAGTATTGATACTTATTTCATTATGCAAATATAGCAACCCCGCTATTGTGTGAATTCACTGGGTGGCGTGTAATTAAAACGTAGTTAAAAATACTAGGTACTATGTATAAAACAGCTGATAAGGTTTTTGTATGTCAAATGGGTTTAGTAGCTAAGTTGGTGAAACCGAAAAAAAACTTAGCCTCAAATTTCAGCTAACTTGAAATTTTTTCACCTTCAAATTTTGTTTTTGTTTTCCATGATATGTTAAATAAATGTATACAGAATATAAAATGACATGAAAAAACGAGGATTTTTAAAATTAAAAAAATTAAATAACTTACTAATAAATTACAAGCAATATTTTCTGAAATGAAGTTCTTCTTTTATTCAGATTATGTTATAACAACTGTTTAGGCAGGATGCCTAACTTTTCCGCAACTGATTGCAACCCCCCCAATGCAACTCTGCAAATCGATACTCGATACTCGACTTAATTTACAACCACCCACACCATCACCCGAATGGATGTGCATGCATGTACATGCACGTGTATGTGTGCTTTTTGTCAGCACTCATGCATATGCATGTCGGGGTTGATGTGTGGGTGCCTTTCCCCTCCAAAACGGAGGATTTTGCGGGTCAACGGTTGTAGCTTGCTATACAACCGGCCTCTTTGATTTCAACAGCCAACCAGTTAACATCTGCCGCCAAGGATCTCCGCCGCTTCCTACAACTGTACAGTCAGGTAATATTGTATTCAATTTATTTTATCTTTACCCAATAAAGTGCATTATTATAATGAGGAAAATCCTCCTGTGTTTCTTATGTGTCTCGTTTGAGTGAATCCTCTATTCCCACTGAGATCGACCCGGTGCGCCCACCTCTCCAGGATTAGACGCACACCGGCCGAACATTTGGTCCTATCTCCCCGAGAAAGGAATATACAGCACCTAAATTACAGTTGGCGGCCACCGTGGTGTGATGGTAGCGTGCTCCGCCTGCCACACCGTATGCCCTGGGTTCGCACCCCGGGCAAAGCAACATCAAAATTTTAGAAATAAGGTTTTTAAATTAGAAGAAAATTTTTCTAAAGCGGGGTCGCCCCTCGGCAGTGTTTGGCAAGCGCTCCGGGTGTATTTCTGCCATGAAAAGCTCTCAGTGAAAACCCATCTGCCTTGCAGATGCCGTTCGGGGTTGGCTTAAAACATGTAGGTCCCGTCCGGCCAATTTGTAGGGAAAATCAAGAGGAGCACGACGCAAATTGGAAGAGAAGCTCGGCCTTAGATCTCTTCGGAGGTTATCGCGTCTTACATTTATTTATTTATTTAAATTACAGTCCACAAAATACGACCGTAGCTGACCGCACAAATTTCAAATTCCTCACATAAAAAGTTATACGGAGAGTTTTTGCCACAATCAACAGCGATAACACAAAAAGTTTAAGAACGGCTATTATTTAACACCAGCGTCAAACACTGAGCAATCGACAGCGAGCGGAAGCCACTGCAACACCGAGTTATCTTGCCACATCATCACGTCATCACCAGTATACAAGTCACCAAAAAATACCTGAGTAAGTGCAATATTTCTTGCCACATTTTTTTGGTTAAAACAACAAATAAAAAGTGCGAAAAATCAATTTAAAGTGCGTAGTGATTTCTAATTAACCGCGAAAAGTGTAAAAAATTTAGTGCCGAAAAGGAAAATAAGTGCAAACGCGTTGCATAAACGTCGTTTAACATTCCTTGTGACTATCTGGTCTGTCCCCCACCAGCGGTAAGGCTCTCCGGACACAGCACAAGGAAGAGGTGCACATAACCTCACATTCACATTAAAATCTCACGCCATACGGCTGTGGCAATTTTTATTTTCTTTTCAAGCACTTTAATTTTCACTAATTCAATCGACACAGTTTTTACAACAGTTTTCACTGAGTTTTTACACTTTTCGTCGAGTTATATCAACGCGCGCACTTATCTTATAATAAAATTGAAGGTTGAAGTGGCGACTGGCCCCCCCTTTACTTCGCACAATACACATTGGTGTTGATTCCCCCTGATCCCTGTTTTAAGGCACAAATAATCTGCAAAGTCAGATAAAAATAAACAAATTAAAAGTAAGAAATCAATTTTGCGTAATTTTAATAGTTGTTGGTTGGGTGATTCGCTCAGGTTTTCAAAGTTTTTACATCTCTTGGTTAATTTGCTCTGCACCTTTCAACCATGAACATGGATTCTTACATTAGATTGGCCGATCGAATAATCGAATTCGAGGCCGATTTTAATGATATCAATGCTGCTCTGCACACTGTACACACTCTTGCAATACAGAAAAAAGAGTTGCAAGCTAAGTGGGAAAAAGCCGAGAACGCCCTAGAGGAGTTGCTTGGCTCTGACACGCTCGACGCAAAGAAAATTACAGCGGTCAAGATCAAGCATAAAGCGGCATATGCCGTATTCTTGCGATGCATGTCGAACATGGCTGAACTTCAAGCCAAATTGAAGGAGGAAAAAGATAGGGAAGTCAAACCTGTGGGAGAACGCGCGCGCGAACACAGTATCCGCCTGCCAGCTTGTGATACTGAGGTGTTCAAGGGCGACTACCTATCTTGGCCAACGTTTCGTGATCTGTTCAGGGCCATATACAAAAACTACAGTCGCCTAAGCCCGGTAGAAAAGTTGTTCCACCTCAATCAGAAAACTCAAGGTGAGGCAAAGGACATCGTCAAGAAATGTCCCTTGACAAATGAAGGCTTCGAAACAGCCTGGAAAAACCTATGTGAGAGATACGAGAATAAGCGGATTCTCGTAAACTCACAACTACAAATTTTGTTTAATCTAAAAAAGATAGATAGCGAGTGCGGCAGCTTTATCAAAACCTTACAGCGCGACACAAATAACTGCTTGGCATCTTTAAAAACACATCAGATCGATGTTTCAAATTGGGATGCGATTATTACCTATTTATGTTCGACAAAATTACCTGAAAATACGTTGGCTCTATGGGAGCAGAGCATTGACCACAAGACGGACATATCCAAGTGGGAGGATATGGACAAATTCTTGTCAAATCGTTTCCAGACACTTGAAACCGTGTCTGGTTTTACAGGGAATGCCACTTCTAAAGTGCAAAAGTCAAACACGTCGTGCCAGTCGACGGAAAACCCTACAAAAAGACTTGGTGCTTTTCAAACCAAAGTAACCAAGCAAACAACAAAATCAATATGTAAAATGTGAAAATCTACGGAGCACAGATTACGCAAATGTTCACGTTTTTGCGATTTAAACCCGGTAGAAAGGATTAAATTCGTCAAATCCACAAATGGCTGCCTGAATTGTTTATCCCCAGGACACACAGTGACGAGGTGCACCAGTTCGTACAACTGTTCCAAATGCCACTCTCGTCACCACACGCTCCTGCATGCGGACACACTTCAGCAACCGGCGGTGCGAAATCCCTTCAAAGATGCGGATAATGCCCCATCAACTTCGGCACAGGCAAGGAAAAGACAGGAATCGGGACAACCACCTTTCTCTGCGAATCAGAATGTCAAATCCTGCCATGCCAATTCCGGCACAGGCGTGCTATTAGGAACTGCTCGCGTACACATTCACCATAATGGTACCGACTTCTCCGCGCGGGCATTAATTGATTCTGGGTCTGAATGTACCTTTATAACTGAAAGACTGAAACGCAGAATCAATTTGCCAGCGAGGAAAATGCATGCCCATGTTTCAGGCATCACAAATGCGGTGTCAGCTCAGGTGAAAGAAGCATCCAACATCGAACTACGTTCACCAGTGGATCCCTGCTTCAGCCTGACTACACCCGTACTAGTTCTAACGAAACTCACTGGGAATCTTCCATCCTGCCATATCAACGCAATGACTATGCAGGCATTCCCAGACTTGGTTTTGGCAGACAAGAGGTTCTACGTCAACGAAGACGTAGACCTCATACTTGGCGGAGACATGTATCCCCAAATTATAATGAACGGGATAAAAAAGAATGTGCTAAACACACTCTTAGCCCAAGAGACAGTGTTCGGTTGGATACTGACCGGTCGTATCGAATCACCGAATCCAACGAAGAGCATTATGTCTTTCTACAACGAGGTTGCGTTAGACAACCAACTCAAAGCTTTCTGGGAGGTAGAAAATGTACCCAAAAATAAAATATTAAATGAAGATGAAAGGTACTGCGAACAACTATTTAAAGAAACAACGCAGCGAAGTGAGAATGGAAGGTACACCGTGTCACTACCATTCCGGCAGGATTACCCTAACAATATTAACTTAGGACCATCCCTGAAGTGTGCATGCTCTCAATTCTTCCGGAATGAGGGGCGGCTAATAAAAAACCCAGATTTAGGTAAGGAATATGTTCGGGTGTTGTCAGAATATGAAACGCTCGGACATATGGAAAAATTGAAAGGAAATATCCCATCCGACGATTCGGATCATTACTTCCTGCCCCACCACGCCGTTATTAAAGCGGAAAGTACCACCACAAAGGTACGCGTAGTATTCAATGCCTCGAGCCCTACGGCCAACGGTAATAGCCTAAACGATATTCTCCTCCCAGGCCCAGTTCTACAAGCCGATCTACCCATCCTTATCTTACGATGGAGACTATACCGTTTCGTCTTCAATAGCGACATCGAAAAGATGTATCGACAAATTTGGGTGAACGAAAATCACACCAAATTTCAACGTATTGTGCATCGCACGTCCCCGAATGACCCTATATTAGTCTTTATGAATTAAAGACGGTTACCTTCGGAGTGAATTGCGCTCCATATCTCGCGATAAGAACGCTCCTACAACTAGCAGATGACGTCGCAAGTTCACACCCTACAGCGGCTGGCATACTGCGAGAATACATGTATGTAGATGACGTGTTAGCGGGTGGACATACGATCACATCGACCATTAAAGCCAGAGATGAAATTCGTCAAGTCCTACACTCCGCGGCCTTTCCACTTCGCAAATGGACATCCAATTCAGAGGACATTCTAAGGGACATCCCCAAAGCAGACCTGCTCAATGAAAACTTCCTGGCATTCGAAGATACCAGTTCAGTTAAAGCGTTAGGCATTCGATGGAATGCCCACTCCGATTTATTTTATTTTAAAGCAGGGACGCTGGACAACCCGGAAAATATTACAAAGAGAGCGATACTATCAGCAATCGCCAAACTTTTCGATCCATTAGGGTGGCTGGCACCAATGGTCATTGCGGCAAAAATACTCATGCAGAGTATTTGGTTGGAAGGCACCGCTTGGGATGAACCAGTATCTACCAGTACGCTGGAACGATGGAAAACCTTCACCGACCAATACCATGAAATCGATAAAATCCGGATACCTAGATGGGTCAACTTTTCACCAGGAACCGACATCGAGATCCATGGATTTTGTGACGCATCCGAAAAGGCTTGTGCAGCAGCCATTTACATGCGCGTCAAAACGGATGATAATGTCTGCACAAACCTGCTTCTAGCCAAAACCCGAGTAGCCCCAGTGAAAACTCTTTCTCTTCCACGATTGGAGCTTTGCGGAGCCGTGCTGTTAGCGTAAATCACCGAATAAATTTTCAGGAACCTCAAGTTGGGACCAGTGAAAGTGCACCTTTGGACGGATTCAACTATCGTCCTCGCATGGATAAGGAAACCGCCGTGTTCCTGGTCCACTTTCGTCGCACATCGGATCACCAAGATCATCGACATGGTCGGAAACAAGAACTGGCTGCATGTAAACTCAGAATCTAACCCAGCAGATTTAGGTAGCAGAGGATTACCTGCGTCTGAATTGGTCAACAATTCGTTGTGGTGGCAGGGACCTTCTTGGCTGCAAGAAGACACTTCCCAATGGCCAGCACAAGAACGTGACTACATCACCTCCGTAGAGGAAAAGAGGGCGAAGACCTGCGCAACAACAACAGTAAATACTACCGATGTTCTCCAACGCTTTTCAAACCTACCTAGGGCTTTACGGGTGCTCTCATACGTTATGAGGTTCTACCGAAGAACTCACCCCAAAACAAAAAAATCATTTCAGGTCAAGTCACCTTTAATCTCTCCTGATGAGATCAAATCAGTAACCCAACTCTTAATTAAAATCTATCAGAAACAACACTATAGTTCCGAATATAGTGATCTAAAGGCCGGAAAACCAATTGCAGGGAAAAGTGCAATACTCTCACTTAATCCCTATCTAGACCAACGTGGCATCATTCGGGTAGGAGGGCGACTCGGGGCGTCAAAGGACTTAGCTTTTAATGAACGCCACCCAATCCTCCTCCCATACAACTTCCGGTTATCCCGTCTGACAATCCTAATGTTTCATCAACAAAGTCTGCATGGGGAAAACCAACTCATGTTACGTCTGATACGCACCGAATACTGGATACCTAACATCAAAACCATGATTAGGGCAACAATTCACAATTGCAAAGTTTGTACTGTACACCGAAAGCGTGCGCAGAGCCAACTTATGGGTATTCTCCCTCGCGAACGCACGACATTCAGCCGTGCATTCACGAATACTGGAGTCGACTTCGCCGGAACCTTCGACATTAAAAGTTACCGCGGCAGGGGGTGTCGCCTATCCAAAGGCTATGTTTGCCTTTTCGTGTGTTTTTCCACACGAGCAATTCATCTGGAGGCCACTACTGACCTCAGCACCCCATCATTTCTTGCGGCTTTTGCCCGTTTCATATCTAGACGCGGATGTCCCAAAAACGTCTACTCCGACAACGGGACAAACTTTGTCGGAGCTTCACCATCCCTACGATCGGAATTCAAAACTTTCATTTCACAAGCCCGAGACAATGCTGTCTCGAAGTAGAGCCACCAATCACTCACTTGGCATTTCATCCCTGCGGGCGCTCCCCATATGGGAGGGTTGTGGGAGGCTGGAGTGAAAAGCTTCAAAAGCCACTTCAAAAAGATAGCCTCACCACACAAACTCACCTTCGAGGAATTCCACACACTCTTGTGCCGGATCGAGGCTTGCCTGAACTCGCGGCCGCTCAGCCCGGCTTCCAACGACCCAACGGACCTAGAGCCGCTTACCCCAGGCCTTTCCGCCAGAACCGGATGCTAGTGAGGGCTCTGCCTCGATGATCAATCGGTGGCAGAAACTCAAAGCCCTCCATCATACTTTCTGCAAGCGATGGAAGGTGGAATATCTATCCGAACTTCAAAAACGAGTGAAGTGGAAGCATCCCAAAGAAAATATAAAAGTGGGAGATCTCGCTGTCCTCAAAGAGCACAACTTATCTCCCAACGAGTGGAGGCTAGGTAGAGTCGTCAGCGTACACCCCGGTGGAGATAACCGAGTTCGCGTAGTCGACCTCATAACAGAGAAGGGTCAAGTCAGACGACCTTTGGTCAAACTGATCCTTCTTCCAACGGAGGAGATGGACTGCGAGAATGCCAACAGCTCCTCATAACAATCCCTCCGTTCCTCTCCCTCACCCCCTTCCGAACTCCACCTTCCTATCGAGACCCAAAACGAACCCAAATTCACTCGCTCACCCCGAGCGAAGACACCAGAAATCATCCCATTCACTCGTTATCCCATAACGAGGACCACAGAACACCTACGCACTCGGCCAGAGGCGCGAGGCCAACAGAATTTACCAAAAGTCATCCCCTCACCCGGAGCGCAGAACACTCAACACTTCGAAAAAAAACAAACGCTAATGATACGAAATAGCGAAAAATTACCGATAACTTATTAAACACAAGAACTACATAGCTCAAGTTTAATCAAAGGATCGCAAAAAGGAAACAATTCGTTTGACAACTTCTTATTGTTGTAAAATGGGGTATGCCATTTAATACACTTTTGGGCAGGAGCAAATTAATGTGTAACTTCTCTCCGACGTGGAGCTGGCTTTCAATGTGCAGAGTAGTAACATATCTCTTTTAGCCAGTTAGAAAAAAAAAAACTTCCATTCTAACCCATTTAACTACTGAGTTTTAATTTTCATAGTAACTAAAGTTTAACTGCTTAAGATTGGTGAATTTAACTGTAGTTAGAATCATCAACTGTGTTAAATGTTCCCGTAATCTAATTTAACTCGCCACTTTGAAAATGTCTTCTAGATACATATAATTACATTGAGATTTAGATAGATTCCTGTTGAAAAGGGAAGCTCGAAGTTGCTTCAGCTCAGCTGGTTGGTCAGAACATTAACTGAAGCTTGAACTTTGAAACTATATTTAACTCACTTAGCCATAAGCGCAATTTAACCCTGCCTTTATGGACACTTAAAGCCATAAACAGTGCCGGTATGAAATTAAGTGTCACCATACTTGGTTTGAAAATGTGTCGATCCGAAAACTGGCTCTCAATTTATTTCCAAATCCCATATTTTTTCATGTGTGAATCTAGTTATAAGTATTCTATTTTTTGGTTTTGGGTGAACCTTTCGGTTATGAATTCGTGATAAAGCATTTCATCACTACTTAGCTGCCAATACAGGCATTTAGTTTGTTAGGACTTCGTCTCTTTTCCTACAGTGAGTATCCGTATGGATGCATATTTATGTATTTTACATTCATAACTTCTATCGCCGATAGCGTCCAAGATATTATTAAAAGACTCACCGATCGCTTATTACCATGCCTGATCTATGATTCCTTCTATTTCATTGGTTAGAGGTGAGCATATTAAGGCAAAACAAACAGCTTCAGCTTCACAGGGGTAAGAGTTGGCAAAGCAGGGCATCCATACGATAACGCCGAAAATTTGGATAATCCACTAAACATGTTCAATTACGGACTAAATAAAAGAAGTAAGAGATATGTATTTCCTTAAAAGAATACTACAAAATATATACCATGAGCTGCAATCAGCCATTCGGCGCGCGTCTCAGCAAAATAGGACAATATTCCCCCGCGCACCCATTTCATCGTGTTTGGCATTGGACACCTGCTTGGACACATAATCCGTGATGATAGCGATTGGTTGTCCTTCAGCTGGCGATTGGTTGCCCTTCAGCTGGCGAATGTTAATAACGAAATCCACCGATGCCATTGCGAGTAAAAAGCTAATTGTATTGCTTTGTCCAACCCACGATTGGCGCCCTTTAAACATGTACCTGGTCCATGTACCACCACCGTTATTACGATCCCTCCATTTCACTTGACGCCGTGCCTCATAACGCGCACGTACATCCGCTGAATTTTCACAGAAATTTATTTGTTTATTACTACGACCGGTTTTGTTGTGTATCAGACTTGAAACCCTTATCTTCTGCATTTTGTTGCTCTTCACCATCACCATTATCACTTTCATCATCATCTGAGCAACCTTCAATATTTGCTAATCCCGCGCTGAGCGGTTTTCGATCTAACTACACGGGATTCACGCTCCAGCAAAGCTTCATAACTATCATCATATTCATCATTACTACTTTCACCTTCGCTAACTAATTTGTAAGCTTGATAGCGTTACTTTATTTGTGCTAAATATCGTTTATTAGCTAGCAATTGTGCTGCATCTTTTGGTGTATGTTGCATCCCTTCACCTTGTTTGATGATGCATTTTGGATTATCATGCGTCATAATGACATATTGATCACCACCATAAATGTTGTAATGTTTAACACCCGTTTCTGCATACGTTTGTTGTGCAGATCTGGTGGAACATAAATTTCATTTTGATCAACATTAACTAAATCAGGTGATAGATTTTCGTCAAGTATTGCAGCAATTGCTCCCTCGCTATTGTCATAACGTGGTAATACACGACGCACAACCCCCACACCCAAATGTGGCAGCACACCCAATACTGCCGTTACTTCTAACGATAGGGTGTCTGGAATCTATCACGAGCTCCTCATCCTTTGACTTTGAGCAACGAGCGGTTCATCAGACATTCTTCAAAATTAATCCCTTAACCTTCACTTCTCTAAATAATTATACTGTTAAAAAAAAAAAAAAATTACCCTAGTGCCAGTACTCAAAACCAATATTTGGAGGTCATGAGCACTCGATCCACGTTGGACTTTATCTCGTATGTTCGAAAGGATACATTTGCCGTGAAGTAGTAGAGTGACTCATCTATTATACCGTTTTGAGTATTGGCACTGGGAGCAGAGCCCGAGGATTCAGTATGTAGTGGTAATATGACCTTTTTCCTACTTTCCTACTAATTGAGCATAGCTGAATTGAGTAGCTGATTATTTTGCGAAAAAATATTTTGTTGATGCGCCAATGAGTTACTGTTACGCGCGCCCACATAATTAACAACAGTTTTACTACCTACGTTTACATTGCTATGAGCATGCGAGCGTAACTCGTCAGTATTGGATACAGATAGGTTTGCTCCCAACTGTTTGCCACCTGTTTTATCATTAGTGTTTAATGTTGATGTGGCCAGTGGCGTAGATTTAATTGATGCAGCAGATTTTAGCTTAATCACAGGTTGTAACAGCCGAGGAAGTAACACCAGCTTCAGTGCTACTACACGTTCCAGGAAAAATTTAATGTCGGCTAACAAGGCGTTGAAGGTATATTAAAAAGAATTTTTGGTGCATGTTCGGATGCGCCGCTGCTGGCATTACCATTCAGGTTTATGCTGCTACTGTTAGTATTTGTACCCGACTGAATGCCTTGTGTTTTTTTTTTGTACGCCACCCAAAGGGACAACTGCCTGATAGTGAGATTGTTGTTGTGGATTAACAGGTACAGCGATGGGTTTTGTAAGCGTTTGTAACTGTTGTTTTGAATTTGGTGAGGTAGCTTGCACCCAACTAAATAAACGATTTTTGCGATCCTGCGCTCGTTCCGAAGTTGATTCGATTTCCTCCTTTGCGTCCGCGCTCAATGAGAACCTAAAATTTCCCTCATGGAAGAAGCTTGTGTTCAACAGTCGATCTAAATAACGACACCCTTTGTATAATTTCAGTAAAGTACGCATCACCTTAGCATTTTGTAAATTTGGACTTATATTAAAGATTTCCTCTGAACGGGCAAAAGCAATACGTGTACGCTCAATATTCGCTATTATGTGAGATTCGTCGAATGCAATCTTTGGCGTACTACAACCTAATTCGCTATTTTCTGATTCTGTTTTCCACGAATCCTCCGATTCGTGTCCCCAATTTGCATGATCATATTGTCCTACTTCAAATAAATCTTGCGCCAACACATGCGTATATGTCCATCGACCTACCAAACTTTAGCGCATCCATTAACATAATTATCGATGATTTGACCGGCTGTACAGGTAGCATCTTCTCCAGAAAAGTTAGCTACACGTATAACCTTGGTGCAAAGATAGCTTAAAATTATTACATATAAGCTTAATTTTACTTTAATTGCGACAAAACGCATACGTGACATAAATACCGATGTTTTGTGTCCATCTAATATGGTAATGACGCACCCATTCGCAGAATGGTGTCGAGCATTTTACGTGGGAAGTCCTTGTGGGGATATAGTGTGTCCACCCGCAGTATAAACCTGAAAAGGAAAGAAAACAATTCATTACTAAGTGCTACAAAAGACATCGTAAAAGTGTGACAACTGCCGGCGCGGCCGACGCCGCAGTTGGAGCACCCCTTTTGCGATGCCGGTAACCTGAAAAATACAAAAAGGGAACGACACATCAAACCCATCCACTGTCCTGGATCTTCATCACCAGCCACCTGAAAATAAAAGAATTTAATTTTTAATATGTGTCTAAGCCGCCGTCACAAATATTTAGACGGCGTCAAATATACGTATGCGCAGCCGTGCGCGGCGAAGTGGAAGACACCAACGAGCGACCACTGCCATCGTCGTCAACGATATTGGGTCAAAACAGTCAAGCATTATTATTCGGCAACCGCGGACGCGCTTCTTTTATATAAATTTAATTAATACCTAGAATTTGCATTAAGTTTAACTACATTTGTGTTGAAGTGCAGGAATTTAAGCAACCAGTAATAAATTGAAAAAAAGGTGAATTATAACGTTTTATGAAAAAAACATTACTCTTTTATTTTCGGGTTTGAGTGTAGCGAAGAGAGACCCAGGTTTGTTCATGGTCCTTCGCAGCCATCTTTGGCCCACCCTAAAATTTTAAAACAAAAACATTTTTAATTGACTTTTAATCGAATTTTTTCGTCCGCAAAAAAAAAACAAAAAAAAAAAAAAACAAAACAAACAAGTAAAAAATCCCAAATAAATCAGTGCAGTGAGTGCATACAAAAACACACGAGTTAAATAAAACTTAACAAAAGAATGACAGTGTGTGTTCAAAAATAGAGATACGACCAAAAAAAAACATATGACAAATATAAATTGAGAAAAACAAACATATACGAGTATACATAATCCAATATACATATATACATATCTATATACTGAAAAAAAAAATAAAAGATACAAATTCAAAAAATTGCAAAAATTTTGGAAACATTTGTCAAAAAATATAATTGTAAAAAAAAAAACCAAAAAGTGCTGGTGCTGGTTAAAAAACAAATATATACATATATACAATCGTATTTAAAAACACAAAAAAATTCCGGAAAAAATTTAAAATTTCAAAAAAAAAAGTTAGAAAATTTTTTTTTTTTAAATTGTGGGCGCACTCATCAAAAGTGGGCAAACACTTATCTACATATACTCACAAAATTTGCGAAATTATTTTGTGGTACTGTGCTACTGCCCCAGTGACCTAGTTTTTTTTCAAGGGCAAGCAAATACATATATGTATATATATAATCGCACACCACAAATCCACCATACCAGCTGTCAGCTAACCAAGAAATACACGACAGAGTTGCATGGTACATTTAGCATAATGGTACGGGCAGATAGAACGCGTCGTTGAGAACGCATCGCCAATCTGCATGCAAGCACCGACAGTTGGTACACTTTCCAATTTAATTACGATTTGCGCTGTTCGTCAGGAGCTTTAGCACAAAATAAAATACATACCTTCGTCAGTCTCTACGCTTCGTTTTAAACTCGGTTTATTCATATATTTTAACGTACGTTTGTTAATAAAACAACACGCGTATCACGAAAACAAGTAATTTTGCGCGGGTGGCTTGGAATCACGTCCGTTCCAACCTCCCACACACCGCAATCTTGCTGATTTTGTTGAAATGCATAAGCTTCTCGAAATCACAGCACTAACTACTTTGCAAAAACGCTCTCGTCACTCCACGGCATTTACCTAGTCATTTTACGGTGATAGGTTATATTCGTAGTCACATTTGCATGGGCGTGGGTAGGTTTTGTGACCAGGTGTTTTGTAGGGTAATAATATAATACACAACTGACGAAATACATGCGCTGCAGCGAAAACGCGCATCACCCAACCAACCTCACGGCCACTCGCCCTGGCACATCCATAAAATGCCACAGTCGACCTGAGAGCGACACGACACGTTATACGCTGGAACGGAGACCTCGGCCTCTTCCAGCCCAGAAAAACCTCAAAACCCTCGAGTCTGGAACGGAGACCTCTGCCTCTTCGCCCAACCAACAAAAACCGCAAATCTGGAATGGAGACCTCGGCCTCTCCATCCGAAACGACAAAAACCAAAGAAAAACAAAAAATGGTGCCACTCTGGAACGGTGACCTCGGCCTCTTCGTCCAGCCTTACTGGCCATCGACTATAGATATATTACGTTCTGAATTTCTATATTTAAGAATTATGTATAATTCAAAGGCAAGAAATATTCACTTCACTGTTCATAACCGCTAATTTTTTCATCTTAGCTCAGGTGGCATGCTAAGCAAGTCGGAAAGGATTCCCGGCCATTTTGCGTCGCCGACGAACTTTTCATTTAGATTAAGTTTAGTGTGTAAGTCTTATATAAATTTTTTCTCGTTTCAGCGGAGGTCATTGGCGGAAAACGATGTTGCGTATCGCAAGGGGGGCCGGCATGTTTAGGCAGGATGCCTTTTCCGCAACTGATTGCGACCCCCCCAATGCAACTCTGCAAATCGATACTCGATACTCGACTTAATTTACAACCACCCACACCATCACCCTCATGCATGTGCATGCATGTACATGCACGTATATGTGTGCTTTTTGTCAGCACTCATGCATATGCATGTCGGGGTTGATGTGTGGGTGCCTTTCCCCTCCAAAACGGAGGATTTTGCGGGTCACCGGTTGTAGCTTGCTATACAGCCGGCCTCTTTGATTTCAACAGCCAACCAGTTAACATCTGCCGCCAAGGATCTCCGCCGCTTCCTACAACTGTACAATCAGGTAATATTGTATTCAATTTATTTTATCTTTACCCAATAAAGTGCATTATTATAACGAGGAAAATCCTCCTGCGTTTCTTATGTGTCTCGTTTGAGTGAATCCTCTATTCCCACTGAGATCGACCCGGTGCGCCCACCTCTCCAGGATTAGACCGGCCGAACATTTGAAAATGGTCATAAAAACCTTTCTTTCTAACCCACTTATTGCTGGTTCAATCTTCTCTCGACCAATCCAAAGATTCGAGTCGTCGGGGCTTCGATTTACAGAAAAGATCGGTTATTTCTTCAATGTCCGTTTATATTTCTTTGTGGACGTTCCCTAGTGCCAGACCAGTCAGTCGATTTTCAGACATATTGACTCTCAAATAAGTCTTCAAGCGCTTTTGAACAGAAAAAGAACGCTATGCGGTCGCTGATGTCACGGGGATAGTCGCAAATATTTGCAACAGTTTCGCTACGTTTGGAAAAAATTAAGAAAAGTGTGCTGGTCTAATGATTTTCAGGGCATCAGTAGCTGTTTGAGCACTCTTGAAAGGATCACTTTTGCAATGGTTATGCACAATAAAATCACATTTTTCAGCACTGTCTCATTGTGACTGATGAGACCTTCTTTATAAACTTTAGCAGCAAGTACAATTTCTTCATTCGTTAATCCTGCAGAGTATGCTGGAATCAGTCCCTCCAGAGGCAGTATTTTCAAAAATCATGTAGTCCAGGAAAGGGTAGTAAATTGTAGCTCTGTAATTCGGGTTTAGTCCCTAGCCCTTTTTTGGCCCTCTTTAAAATGTTTGCCCTTTTTTGGTCCAAATCTATTTGGGCAACTCGGATTGTAAAATTTGTAATGTGTGTATCAAATGACATCGAAATTTTATTTTATTTTTTTCGTTATGATGATGTGGCAGCTTGGTAATCAGCTGATAATAAAACATTAACCGATTATCAAGTGTCATCACTTACACATCGTAGAAATGAAAAGGCAAGGAAATATTTTGCATAAAACACCACTAAAGAATTTTTTTTATCAGATATTTAATAAAGAAGCAAGTGCCAGCAACAGCAGAAAACTTCGAAAATGAAGAAAGAGATGAAAGTGATGAAAGTCGTTTCGATGACAAGACGAGCCATATGTGCCGGCGTTAAGTTTTTTCTTATATTTGGGGTGTAACCGAACATTACATACTCAGTTGAGAGCTATGGAGACAAAATAAGGGAAAATCACCATGTAGGAAAATGAACCTTGGGTAACCCTGGAATGTGTTGTTTGTACGATATGGGTATCAAATGAAAGGTGTTAATGAATATTTTAAAAGGGCGTTGGCCTTAGTTCTATAAAGGTGGACCAGGGGTGACTATAGAATTTGTTTGTACGATATGGGTATCAAAAGAAAGGTGTTAATGAGTTTTTTAAAAGGGCGTTGGCCTCAGTTCTATAGGTGGACCCCTTTTCGAGATATCGCCATAAAGGTGGACCAGGGGTGACTCTAGAATTTGCTTGTACGACATGGGTATCAAATGAAAGGTGTTAAAGAGTATTTTAAAAGGGAGTGGGCCTTAGCTCTATAGGTGGACGCCTTTTCGGGATATCGTTATAAAGGTGGACCAGGGGTGACTCTAGAATGCGTTTGTACAATATGGGTGTCAAACGAAAGGTGTTAATGAGTGTTTTAAAAGGGAGTGGGCCTTAGTTCTATGGGTGGACGCCTTTTCGAGATATTGCCATAAAGGTGGACCAGGGGTGACCCTAGAATTTGTTTGTACGATATGGGTATCAAATGAAAGGTGTTAATGAGTATTTTAAAAGGGAGTGGGCCTTAGTTCTATGGGTGGACGCCTTTTCGAGATATCGCCATAAAGGTGGACCAGGGGTGACTCTAGAATTTGTACGATATGGGTATCAAATGAAAGGCGTTAATGAGTATTTTATAGATGGACGCCTTTTCGAGATATCACCATAGAGGTGGACCAGGGATGACTCTAGAATGCGTTTATACAATATGGGTATCAAACGAAAGGCGTTAATGAGTATTTTAAAAGGGAGTGGGCCTTAGTTCTATGGGTGGACGCCTTTTCGAAATATCGATATAAAGGTGGACCAGGGGTGACTCTAGAATTTGTTTGTACGAAATGGGTATCAAATGAAAGGTGTTATTGATTATTTTAAAAGGGAGTGGGCCTTAGTTCTATGGGTGGACGCCTTTTCGAGATATTGCCATAAAGGTGGACCAGGGGTGACCCTAGAATTTGTTTGTACGATATGGGTATCAAATGAAAGGTGTTAATGAGTATTTTAAAAGGGAGTGGGCCTTAGTTCTATGGGTGGACGCCTTTTCGAGATATCGCCATAAAGGTGGACCAGGGGTGACTTTAGAATTTGTACGATATCGGTATCACATGAAAGGCGTTAATGAGTATTTTAAAAGAGAGTGGGCCTTAGTTTTATAGGTGGACGCCTTTTCGAGATATCGCCATAGAGGTGGACCAGGGCTGACTCTAGAATGCGTTTATACAATATGGGTATCAAACGAAAGGTATCAATGAGTGTGGGCCTTTTTCGAGATATCGCCATAAAGGTGGACCATGGGTGACTCTAGAATTTGTTTGTACGATATGGGTATCAAATGAAAGGTGTTAATGAGTATTTTAAAAGGGAGTGGGCCTTAGTTTTATAAGTGGACGCCTTTTCGAGATATCGCCATAAAGGTGGAGCAGGGATGACTCTAGAATGCGTTTATACAATATGGGTATCAAACGAAAGGTGTTAATGAGTATTTTAAAAGGGAGTGGGCCATAGTTCTATGGGTGGACGCCTTTTCGAAATATCGATATAAGGGTGGACCAGGGGTGACTCTAGAATTTGTTTGTACGATATGGGTATCAAATGAAAGGAGTTAATTAGTATTTTAAAAGGGAGTGGGCCTTAGTTCTATAGGTGGACGCCTTTTCGAGATATCGCCATAAAGGTGGACCAGGGGTGATTCTATAATGTGTTTGTACAATATGGGTGTCCAATTAAAGGTATTAATAACAATTTTAAAAGGGAGTTGTGGTAGTTGTATATGTGAAGGCGTTTTCTAGATTTTGACCAAAATATGGACCAGGGTGACCCAGAACATCATCTTTCGGGTACCGCTAATTTATTTATATATGTAATACCACGAACAGTATTCCTGCCATGATTCCAAGGGCATTCGATTCGATTTCGCCCTGCGGAACTTTATCATTTTCTTCTACTTAATACGGTAGGTGTCACACCCATTTTACAAAGTTTTTTTCTAAAGTTATATTTTGCGTCAATAAACCAATGAAATTACCATGTTTCATTCCTTTTTTCGTATTTGGTATAGAATTATGGCATTTTTTTCATTTTTCGTAATTTTCGAAATCGAAAAAGTGGGCGTGTTCATAGTCGGATTTCGGTCATTTTTTATAACAATACAAAGTGTATTCAGATAATTATGTGAACTGAGTTTAGTAAAGATATATCGATTTTTGCTTAAGTTATCGTGTTAACGGCCGAGCGGAAGGACAGACGATTTAATGTGTATAAAAACTGGGCGTGGCTTCAACCGATTTCGCCCTTTTTCACAGAAAACAGTTATCGTCCTAGAATCTAAGCGCCTACCAAATTTCACAAGGAGTGGTAAATATTTGTTCGACTTATGGCATTAAATGTATCCTAGACAAATCAAATGAAAAAGGGCGGAGCCACGCCCTTTTTGAAATTTTCTTTTGTTTTTGTATTTTGTTGCACTATATCATTACTGGAGTTGAATGTTGACATAATTTACTTATATACTGCAAAGATATAAAATTTTTTGTAAAAATTTCACTTTAAAAATTTTTTTTTTTAAAGTGGGCGTTTTCGTTCTCCGATTTTGCTAATTTTTATTAAGCATACATACAGTAATACAAGTAACGTTCCTGCCAAATTTCATCATGATATCTTCAAACACTGCCAAATTACAGCTTGCAAAACTTCTAAATTACCTTCTTTTAAAAGTGGGCGGTGCCACGCCCATTGTCCAAAATGTTACTTATTTTCTATTCTGCGTCTTAAGTTCAAACCACGTACCAAGTTTCATCGCTTTATCCGCCTTTGGTAATGAATTAGCGCACTTTTTCGATTTTTCGAAATTTTCGATATCGAAAAAGTGGGCGTGGTTATAGTCCGATATCGTTCATTTTAAATAGCGATCTGAGATGAGTGCCTAGGAACGTACACACCAAATTTGGTCAAGATACCTCAAAATTTACTCAAGTTATCGTGTTAACGGACGGACGGGCGGACGGAAATGGCTCAATCAAATTTTTTTTCGATACTGATGATTTTGATATATGGAAGTCTAAATCTATCTCGATTCCTTTATACCTGTACAACCAACCGTTATCCAATCAAAGTTAATATACTCTGTGAGCTCTGCTCAACTGAGTATAAAAAAACGTATTTTTTGGGTTTTGAGGAGTGTTTTGGTGAAAAAATTTATTTTTTCGCCATTTTTTTAAGGGTTTCTTCAGAAACGTGCAAAAGTGTTGCCGATGAAAACGAATTTGTCTTATAGTTCCTATAGTCCAAATTCGTTTTCATCGGCAACACTTTTGCACGTTTCTGAAGAAACGCTTAAAAAAAATGGCGAAAATATAAATTTTTTCACCAAAACACTCCTCGAAACACAAAAAATATTTTTTTTTCAAAAAACTGTTATCGCCAAAGTTTTTAGCGGACAATTTTGAGTCGGGCAGGGTATACATGAAAGTTTTAAAATCAAATGAAAATTTTTTAAGTAGGTCATGAAAAAACCTTAAAAATCAAAGAAAAAAGGTCAAAAAACTCAAATTTTGCAGGCTCGAAAATTATTTTTTTTGGGTATGCTTAGTGGAACTTTTTTTCCTGAGCCCAAAACCTATCGAAAAATCGATGGCGCGATATAGGTTAATAAATCGATCCAGCTTAATGTACATACTTATCTTACCTTCAACATCCCTGCCGGAAATGGCTTAATATCCTAACAGCAAGCAGTTAAAAATCTTTTGTTTATAGTGAATAACTAAAATAAATAGCATAGTGATGCCCTAGTGACAATACAATAATTTAAATCTCAGCTTCTACTCACATTTGTGCTGTTAGGTTAGGTTGAAGTGTCCTGTCGAAAAAAAACTCGAATAGACTGAATATGTCCATATTGTTGGCAGAAGTTCCTTGACGACAAACTGAAAAGCTCAATTAAGTACCAGAACTTTAGTCCATCCTCTTGGCAAATATATTCTAGACCTCTGCATATTGGTTCAATATTCTAGGCAAACAAAGTACTGCAGATTTGAATACTTTCTTCAAAACATTCAGCAATCATCGGCTTGAATGTGGCTACACCAATCGAGCTACTACGAAAATGACACAAATGGCAATTTGGAATGAAGCAAATATTTGGGATGAAGTCTGTGTGCCAATAAATAACATTTTACTCATGGCCAAAATATATTAATCAAACTAGTAGTGAACTTCACAGTTCTCTCGTTCCTGTAGGAGTTCTTGCGTCGAATGAAAAGAATATTTAACCCCTTTGATTGCAAAAATTTTTTAATTTTCGATAAGGTTTTTTGGTTTGAAAAATTATGTTCAAATACATATATGGCGCTGAGCTACGGAGATCATATATGTACATATATATTCTCGTCTAACGGTCCCTGGTGCACACAATAAGTGAAAGTTCAAATATTTATGTTAACAAAAACGTTACGCATATCAGCGTCTGATCAAGAGTTCTGACCGCCCTAGGCTAATAATCAGGATGCGCCCCCATCATGTAAAAAAGATGAGAGGCAGGCATCATACAAGTGAAACGTTTTTGCATTTGCAAATCTTTCTACAATTTTTTCAAATTTAATAGTTTGTAAATAATCACTTTATATGTACATTAGGGAGAGCGCTGTAAGTTTTTGCTAACGTATCGTGGAGCGCAAGTATTTTTTTTACAATTTTGAGTGCTGAAAATGACCTTTCGCCGCTGCAGTTGGTAACAATCATTGCCAAAAAATTCTTAATATTATCTCCACATTCGGGAACATGCATGAAATATTTAAACTTTTTATTAACTGCAACAAACCCTTAGGTGTTCTCGCCGAAATAGAATGCTCGGCCTCGATGTCAGATTTTGAAAACTGCGCCAAATGGACGCATTCTTCTGCAAAAGTTTCTTCTAAATCAGTGGCATATAGTTGTTTCAACTCATTTGCTTTGCGTTTAATAAATTCACTGTCATCTAGTTCATGCAATTTCCATAAGAAACCAAACTTTGTGTTTACTGTACTATAAATAATTTGCCGGTTTTGTAAGTGCACTTTAAGACAATCAATCGCTGCCTAATAATTATCAATGACGAAAGATCGCCTCCCTTCTAACTCGTCGGTTATAGAGGATGACAAGGACGATGGAGAACTTCTGCCTTTTTGTCCAAATCTCACCAAATGTTCAGCTTTGAAAGGATCAAAATTAGATATAAGCTCAATACATGGAAGAAAATTTCCGTTTAGTGCAGATCCAATAATTTCATTTTGACCGTGATGTGGAAGCCCACGAGAAGCTAAAAACTTAATTGTTTCTTTACACGTACTAATTCATTTTGCCAATAAGTTATTTTTTTTTATTAAATTGTTTGACTATTCGCGTATCCAATCGTTGTAAAAGATTTCCTCTACATACATATTGTCCCAAACATTTACGATGATCCGAAGAATTGTCGTGATCAGTTATTAAGTTAGAATTTTTCCAGTCATTAAATCCACTTTTGGCAAATACGGATGTTCCTCCATATAATTTGCAAGCACCACAAAACACACGACCTGTGGATTCTGAGTATACTAACCAGCTCCTCTTCACAATTTCGCCCTTAACAAGCTTTATCTCAAACATATTTTTACACAGAAATCTTTTTTGATTTTTATACTATCTTTCCGATCTAGAAGAATCTAATTCTTCGTTTTGTTGCAATCCTTTATTAACAATATAATCTCGTAATTCATCCTATACTTGCCACAGTGCAGGGTCACTTGACGGAATAAACGGCTTTTCTTCTATTACAATTTCGTCTTCGTTGTAGATCGTTGGCGTTGCTACCATAGGGCTAATGTTAGACGGAGAAACGAGGAATGAACAAACCGCGGTAGAGGGACCAGGGAAAGAAAATTTTTGCGATAGTGCATTATTCGTCACCGTTTGGTTCCTTTCTGCAGAGCTCGTAAAACATGTTTCTAGTTTACGAGTATGTTTTAAAATGATTTCTATCTTCTTTTCCTTTTCTTTTGCTTTTTTCCTGTATTCTGCTCCACTTGGCTTTTTTACTATCGAACTACTCTCGTTACTGCTCATGGTCTTAAAAAAACACAATCACTAAGGGAGGGACAATAAATATCAATCATGGCGGAACGATACAAGGTGGCAGCATGGGACAGCTGATTATAAACTTTTTTTATTTGATTTGATACATCAACTTCCGACGCAGTACTATTTTGACATTTGTCCATCGAATTTACAAAAACAAAGTACATGGAATTTTTATTTATGTTTGTAGGTATGTCACAATGCTGCCACCTTGTATCGTTCCGCCATGATATCAATCAACAAAAACTAATATACGCGAGTGCGTGATATGACGGACAAGACGAACGACGACTCATGAAAGAGATAATACAAATAAATTAAGCACGGCAATAAAGTATATAAACTTTATAAAATTTAAATACCGGGGTTTCCCCGTACGTCGTTGATGTGTTTCATTGTGCGTGGCAAGCAGCGCTGTTGCCAGCTCACTCACACGTTCGACCACTGACGAGTGACTAGCCAGCGCGCTTTTTTAAATTTCAAAATTTATTGTTAAAATCAGACACTCCCAAGTTTTTTCAGTTTAAAGCGCATTTAGTTTTAGTGTTCTTTCTCGGTTTAGTTGAAATATATAGAGTATATGTAATTAAAATAGATTTATAGTGCTTGCAAGGATGCGATTTCAGACTGAGTAAGTAAAGTACTTACGGCATCTTCGATACAAATAGACGAAACCTATGTCGAAGTCCTCTTGCCCTCATTCAGTGCATGACCACTTTTCCACCCCATTGTCCAAACTAACTAGTGAATTTTATTCATGCCGAGAGTATTCAAGTGAATGCATTGATAGAGCAGAAATATACCTCGAAGAATCTTCTCCGAATATTCCAGTACTCATTTGATGTTGATTTCTATACAGTGTTCTTCTTCTGTTTGGCTAATAAGTACTTTACTTCTCAATTACCTCCACAGTTCAAATTAGTATTTGTTAGCAAGAGGGGTTTTCTATTGGATTTTTAAGGGAAATTTTGCATTATTGGGTGACAAAAAGACGAAGTTTTTGCTCCTTCCATAAAACGTTATTAAAAACCAAATATGTTACAATATATTGTTCTCTATAAATCTGTGTCTATTTCAATCCCCTTTGGACGACTTATCATACGTATTGATATAACGATACGAGTACTGAGTAAGTAGTATCAGTACTTTTCCAAAAAATTCTTCAGTGTTTCGTACTCTATACATTTTTTCAAGTACTGAGTAAAGTATCAATACTTTACCAAGAGCCGATGGTCTACATGTTTAAGATCAACAAAGTTCAGTCCATTAACACCATAACTTCAAAAAATGAGAGCGTCGACGGTGGTAAAAGGAAAGTACGTGTTTGTTGTCCAGAATCACTAGCTACAACAAACTACTGAAAAGCTGCTAACTCTAAAATTTCAATACATTTCAACTTGTCACGCAATAGAGCTTTTTCGTTTTTCTATGAAACTTTAGTGGATGTAGTTAGCATCTTTTACAGCATCGTTGACGATAACTATATTGGTATTGAAAATGGTCGAAATCAATTTATATATTTGGAAAATGGAAAAAGGAACAATGCTTTAACAAATACTGATGAAGCGGGGGAACTTGACGAATGGATAACGAAAAATTTACGAGGGACAATATAAGTTTATTACAATTTTGTAAAATGGGAGTGGCGCCGCTCTCAGAAGAAAATTTAAAAGTTTTGCAAGTCGTAAATCAAAATCTATTGATATCTTTTTGCAATTTGACGGAAATGTGGTCCTTGGTATTATATAAAGATCCTACTTTGAAAAAAGGGGCTTACAGTTTTAATCTTAAAGGAATTTCTAATATCTAAGTATATATTTGTTACGTAACAATACTTTCAGAAGAGATATGGTAGTACAAAGTACAAGAGTAAAAAAAATGAAAATCGTTTCGTGCCATGAAAAAAATACTTGACGTGATTTACCTCCGAGGAGATCTAGGCCAAGCTTCTCTTATAATTTGCGTCGTGCTATTATTTTTTACTTTCCTTTCAAATTGAGGGGACAAATACTCGACGTGCTTGCGAAGCCACTGCCTAGGGGCGACTCCGCTTATAAATCTTTTTTCTGACTTAAAAATACTTTTCTTTAAATGCCATAAGTCGATCAAAAATCTTTTAAATCATTTAAGGTTCGTGACATTTCCGTAAATCTATGTAACTTTTTAGAGTAGTGGTCACCAAAATGAAAGCTGTGGCTGTGTGAGTAAAACTAAAAAATCATCTTATTGGTAGTGGTTAAGTTGTTGCAAAAATGACTTTATATGAAACATATATTTACGCTCTAATTTTTTTCGCTCTCACGAGAGATTTATATCAAATTTGTGCTGGCAACAATCACAGATAAATCCCTCGCGCCAGCTGAAGCGGGTGCCAGAACAAAAAATGTGCCAGCTAAAATGAAAAACGGGCCAAAAATTACGGAACATTTTAGTTTGACCAACAACTGTAGAAATGCGTTGAAAAATTATGGGAAAAAAGAAAAAATCATTTGTTTTAGTGTAAATATTATTACTTCGAAGGAGGAGGGTAAATGTTATTTCCCATTCAAAAGTTATCACTAAAAACAAGTTTTGTAAATATGAAGTCTCGATGCAACCAGTCCATTTTGGTCACAGAACCTGGAACGTCAGACATGTAAAAAAAAGCCCAATCCACTAAACGATGTTAACTATATATCCTACTCCTATATACTCAAATTTCAAAAGAATATTTGTTTTCGCTGTGAGTTAAATGCGTTACAATGTACATTTTACTTAGATTTGTTTATATTTAACTCGAACTAGTCGTATTATTGTAAAATAAGTTTAAAGAAATGAATATTTTTGACTATCATTTTACTAAATGATCGAAACTATAAAATCGCCGAAATGTATGTCAAATATCCCCATAATCAGGACATTCATTTTTGTTTGGAGTGGCATCATTGACAAAAATGTGCATGCTACTCTGCTTGTTCAGCGACAACCAATAACGTTACAAAATTGGCTGATGATGATTACGTGGCGGTTTTCGAAATTATACCATCGCAATATGCCAGTAAATGGTTCTTTCTTTCTTTTCATTTTCTCTTAGAAAAACATAATAATTGAATATTCAATTATTATAAGCCGGTGTTAAGCTCATGAATTCTTAATAATAAGTATAAATTGAACACACCATTAAAACAAACAAACATAAATATATAAAATTGAGCCCGAGTTTACAAAGCTTCTCATTCGCAACTAAAAAATTACAAAAACAAACCTACATAACACGCAAATTGATAGAGACAGAATGTCTCAATTGTGTTGTTAGTGTAGAAATGAGATAAACTGAATTAAGCAAGGAAACAAATACAAGCAGGATAGCCTGGTGGTTAAGACAACTGTAGTTTCACCGTGTGATTCGCGGTTCGAATCTCGGTGAAACCTTTGATAACATTACGAAATTGCCTGATGATGAATACGTGGCAGTTTTCGAAATGGTACCATCGCAATATGCCAGTAAATTCTTCTTTCTTTCTTTTCAGTTTCTCTTAGAAAAACATAATAATTGAATATTCAATTATTATAAGCCTGTGTTAAGCTCATGAATTTGTAGTTCAGTGCTCATCTTCACTTTTTAAGTCTTCGGCACACGATTTGGCACTTTATATTGGGCATTTCTCCAACCAAGTGCCACTCAGTTTAAGCACAGATCTAAACTTTTATATAAAAATTTTTTTTTGTAGATAAAAGCTTACAGTTTGTAAAGGCTAAGCCCAGGTCCATTAAAGAGTGTAGAGTGGGAGTCGGAACCAGATTTTTTTAAGGGCCCTTTGTTTTGTAAGGAAACTGAATAACCAGAAACGATAAACTTATGGAGTAGATTGCTCGACTATCACATCGAAGGAACTCAGTTCAAATCCTGGAAAAAGCATAATAAAAATAATCTAGAAAAATAGGAAATACATTTAAGCAGGAAATATATTTTAGAGTTAATTAATGACACGTGTGATGTATCCACCACAAAGGCATAAGGGAAGCTTACTTACAAATGAAGAATGAAATAGTGGAAATATTACACATATAAGTTATGGATCTGTAGTTCCTAGACCATAAATTGCTTTATTAAATAAACTTGTATAATTAATATTTTTTTAATAAAATCATTTATTATATACAATGTATCAACCTCAGTCTTTATTTCAAACTATTGCATAGGGTCTTTTGTTAACCATTGACCACAGGGATACGGCTTTTTCATGGTCAATTTAAAATTAGCCCTTGCAAAAAGCTTGTCTTTATCAAAATACAAAAACTGCTCTGCCCAATGAAGAATTTTCTTTTTATCTTCATTTTCCCAAACACGTTTTACACACATAATTTTTTTCTTTTTGAGTAGTATCTTGACTTGAAAACAATCGCATTAAATCAACATTTTTTAATTCGCCCTCTAAATCCACATACAATAAATCAGGATAATCGTCAATTGAACGCCACAACAAACTCTCCGTTGCTGGATTACTTTCGACGACGGTTCTTTATATAAGCATATTCGAAAATATATACACAAAAATTACCTTAAAATAATTTACATTTCATTCACAATTAATTCATCATATAGATAAATTAATAATATCTCAAGTGATGCTATAACTTTACAAAACAACATAACAATAAATTTTGAAAATTTAAATTTTCCTATGGAAGTTATTAAAATAAAAGAATTTGAAATACTGACCCCCGAAATTAGTATAAACGTATTTGGCTTAGACGATGAAAATAATATTATTGGAGCATATTATAAAATAAATGCTGAAAAAGAACATCACATACATTTATTGTTGCTGGAAGGCGATGAATACAACCTTTACGTGCGGATTAAATATATTTAAAGGTATTAGAAGAAACTTTATATTATATGTTTATATGCATTTTCTCTCTATTTTATATATCTATATCAAAAACAATTTTCGTTAAAAAAAAATATTCCATTGAACTTCGCTTACTCAATTCTATAGATTTATGCCTCAGAGTTTACAAAATTTACATTAACGATAATGAGTTTAGTTTAATGGAAAGGAAAGGTGTATTTCCCTTTGATTATCTAGATTCAGAGGAACGTCTCCAGGAACACAATTGCCCTCTCGACCCCCATTTTTCAACAGATTAAATAATTAAACATGTAAAGTGATAGATTATGAACATGCACAAAAAGTGTGGGATACATTCCAATGTGAAATTTTACTAGACTATCTTTTACTATATTTGAAGGTTGATGCATTACTATTGTGTGACATATTTGAGAATTTTAGAAAAGTATGTAAAAATATATATAATTTAGATTCTGCTCAATATTACATACACTTGGACTGTCTTGGGATGCAATGTTAAATACAACTAACATAAAATTAGAATTGTTAACTGAAATATAACTTTATTTTGAAGGATATTAGAGGAGGTATTGTTCAATGTAGTAAACATTATGCAATTGCTAATAATAAGTATATGGATGATTTTGATCTTTCAAAAGAATCAAATTATCTAATTTATTTAGATGTTAATAATTTATATGGTTACGCTATGTCTCAATATCTCCCCTATAAAAATTTTAATTGCATTGAAAGTTTCGAGGCTTTTAATGTAAATAATATTGAAAGAGATTCTTTGATTGGTTACATATTGGAAGTAGATCTAGAATATACATCTGCACTACACGATTACCATAATGATTTACTATTTTGTGCGGAAAATAAAAAGAATGATAATATGAAACAAATAAATTAATTACAGATTTAAATAACCAAGAAAAATATATAATACATTATAGTGTTTTACAACAATGTATAAAAAATGGTTTAATCTTAAAGAAAATACATAGAATCCAATCACATTGGTTAAAAAATATATTGACTTAAATAATCATCAAAGAACTTTAGCTAAAAATTTGAACAGAATTTTTTTAAATTATTAAATAATGCCGTATATGGGAAACCGTGGAAATGTTAAAATAGTATGCGAATGGGAAAGTAGAGAGAAAAGATTAGGAGCCAGAGCTCTTATAGCAAAACATAATTTTCATAGCATACTTCAATTCTCCAACGATATGGTTGCTATACAAATGCAAAAACTATCTACTGTTAATAACAAACCTATTTGTATAGGTTTCGATTTATCTAAATTAAAAATGTACGAAATTCATTATGGTTACATGAAACCAAAATATAAGTATAATCTTAGTTTAAATTATATGGATACTGATTCCTTTATATAGTGTATAAAAACTAATGATTTTTATAATGATATTCGTATGACATTCAGTTTCATTTCGTCACTACTTCATATCCTGAACAAAACGTTTATAATTTAACATTGTTAAATAAAAAAGTTCTCGGTATGATGAAGGATGAATGTAACGGTAAATTGGTGAAAGAATTTATTGGTTTAAGAACTAAAATGTATTCTTATAAAATTTACGAGGATGAGAAATAGTAAGAAAAATTAAGAGAGTCAAGAAAACAATTACAAATAAACTTTCCTGTAATGATCTTAAAAGATGTTTGTTATAAAACAAATTTTGACTCAATGTATATTTTTAAATCAAAATTCCGGGAATTGTATACTCAACATGTTACTAAACTAGTGTTATGTTATTTAGATGATAAAAGATTTATAAGAGAAAATGGAATATAAAGTTTTGCAGGGGGTCATTATAAAGTATCATAAATAAAAGTAAAACAATAAATATATGCACAAAAAAAAGGAAATATGATAAAAAACAAAACTCATTTTATTTATTTATTTTGAATTATATTTTTGAAATAAGTCTTTAAATAATTAACAATTTCAATCGGCGGTTGCAAGTTTCCAAAAATGTCAAAATATTCCTTAAAGCATTGATCTTTATAGTACAATACCCAATGGGTTCAAGGACTCTTTATATCGTCTAAATTAACAATACCACATTCTCGATTCAATGGTTTTTTTTTGGGTAAACAGTTGCGCATAAAAACACCTCTAAAATGTTTCAGTTGTCTGCCATATTTAATCAAATCGATTTTTGTTAACGCCCGTTAGGGTAGTTTCTTTAAAGGTTTTTTGGATTAGGATCATAATAAAGTCCATAACCTTTTTTATATGGTTTAAGAAATAAACCTTTACACATGGCTATCGATTCCATGTATCTGTTGTGACGATTTGTTTCTGCTAACTGCTCTTTTCCATTTTTTATATCATTTACTGCTTTAACAAGAGCTGTTCCGCCTGAGGCTAAACTTTCGAGAGCTGATAACGCTGTTAAGACAGGGATCAATGGTAGGAACCCTCCAATTTTAGGTATTGGAATAACTCTTGGAATTATTACAGTTGATTTTTTGCCTTGAGTGAAAAGCTTTTTTAGCAATTTTGATAGCATTATCCATATTCTCAGGCTCAGCTTTTTTTAGTTGTTTTAATATGTTTTTCACAACATCTGAAAACAGATTTCTTCCCGATATTTTTTTGCTTCTCCTACGAGTTTTTTTCTTTGATTTTTTCGATTTCAGATTCATACCGAGTCCAAATTTAACTTTTGCTTTCATTGCGTTTGTTATGAACCACGCGTTTGTACGCTCCTTAAAATCACTGGCCCGTAATCATAATCGAAATAAAATAGAGTTTTATTGGTTTAAACATGGTTCTAAATTAAAAAAAATTTTAAGTATGTTAAAATCCACTTAAACACTATTTTATCTCTAAAAAAGTATTTTAAATTTCAAATGACACGAGCCCGATTTTAATTTTTTCTTTTTTAATTTTTTCATAGTTCTAAATTAAAGTATTTTAAATTTAAAATGACACGAGCCCGATTTTAATTTTTTAATATAGGTTTAAGTTGGTGGTCTACTGTCAAAAGTTGCGAGAAATTAAACAATTTGCTATTTTAACGTGATGAACTTAAATCGAAGTGAATAAAGGCTTCCCCCGACAAGCAAATATACGTCAGGAGCTAATTTTTTATACTTAGAATGCGTATTAATATGTTTGTGACGAAAATTACACAATCTTAAAATGTGCGATGGTTACTTGGCTCCACATATGCCAAATCTTTAATTAAGACTATTCCGCATTCAAAGAAATTTGTGAGTTTTAATATTTTAGTATCTTTTGAGGAAAACGTAGCATCCTATACTATTTTGGCATTAAATTTAGAAATCAATATTCAATGGAAGGAATTATTTACTACAGGCGTCGATTTTTAATACATGTCAAAAAATTCCGGGAGAGGTGTCAAATGACGCGTTTTAATTCTGGAAGCAATAACCCGAAGGCGGCAAAGTAATACTTGTACTCTGTCAAGCTATTTTTGCAAAGAAAAAGGTTAATACTTTCATGTGGTTGATGTAATTTTGGTGATATTGTTGTACACAGAGAAGAATTAACTAAAAAGGCGTTTTGCGTTGATACAATTTTCACCAGTTTCACAGCCGTTTGAGGGTAATTATTCGGTTTTTTGTGAATATCTATTAATAAAAGAACAATTTCTTATTTCCGACTTCTAATTATTGAATTACATTACAGAATTCTCGAATTCAATTATGCTGGCATTTCCTTTTGTGTCTTCTATTCCCCTTTACATTTGCCAATTCCTCTTAAAAGAAAGCGTGAAATAAAACATGGAATACAACATGAATTAAAATAAAAATGTTAAGAACTGCTTGGTACGGGCGCTACTGAACTACTTCCCCCCTTTTATCACTCTCTTAGTCTACGTCATGATCTACTTGAGTTCAATGATTTAAAAAGGACATACACTTTGCAGGTCCATATACAATGGCTCAAAATTCTAGGTCACTTCTTTCCTATGGAAAACTAAACTAAACTTCCTTTATTTATGCTGACTTTGCGAAGACAAACCTAAATTTTGTTTAACCTGATTATCATTGAATGTCCTGAATACTTATTAGTATCGAGGTTAGAGATATCCCTATTCGGTTTCGGGTATATTAAATTAAGCGGCTTTAACGGTTAGGATCACCTAACATTTAAGGTTTGCATCATTTTGGCCGTCACATCTGTCTTAATGAAAACAACTTTTCTTTACAACATTCTTACAAACTATATAAACTATTCAACATGAATACGAGTGTATGAGTGGATAGACTTGTTGCTTCCTTTGCTCTAAGGAGCCCAAATCCGCTTTAACTACTTATTCGTTTATGTTGCGAGATTTAAATAATTTTTTAAGAACGAAATGAAGTAAATTTTCTTTAAATAAGTATGTTAATGTTCAATTAAAAGATTGTGCACTCAATTTTAAATTGACGGCTGATAAAAAACAGCTCATTTTTACAAAACGTTTGCTAATATAGAATTGAATGATAATTATCCGCCACCGGATTATGATCAAAACACGTTTTCAAGTACTCCTTTGACAATTTATGTGCTGTTGTAAGAGTTGGTGTCAAGTAAAAAATTATCATTTTTTATACATGGAGTCAAGTAACCACGGTTTTAAGGAACAGGGTGAATTTTTAAAATTTCTAAAAAATTTCTTCATAGCGCCAATCAATGCCTTTTTTTCATGCGGTTAGCCTGCCCCAGCTTATTTTAGCTGAAAACTGTGATTAATATGTCTATGACAGACCAAAATTCTAAATCCCATTTTTAATTTAGGCAAGATTTTAACTAAAGAGTAGTTTAGTCCGCGACTATGATTACGGGCCATTATCTTTAGATTTTACTCGCTGCCAAGCTCTTTCAGCTAAGATTTTATTAGCTTGATGTCTTTTTACTATATCTTTAGATTGAGAATAAGCGATATCGTGTTATTTACAAGCAGCATCCAATAGGTTTATTCCTCCTCTCCTCTCGCCAAACGTTCTTCTAGCTTTGTTCCTGGACCACAAAATTGATATCCAGGAGGTAAATGTAGTTCAACATGTGTTAATTAAGTTTTTTATTACACCACCTCCAATTTTAGACTGTTTTGATAAATGAATTTTTCATAGTTTATGCTCATGTTTTATGAATAAAATCTATAACCGTGATTGAAACGTACGTATTAACATTATTAATTTAAATGATGAGCTAACTTTATACATTACGAAATTTATAACAAAATATATTTAGTTGTCAAAATGCGTTTGATAAAGCAACCTAAAACAACTGAAGTAAAAAATATTGATGATTCGTTCCTGCGAGGTGAAAACTGAAAAATGTACATAGTACACTTCTACCAAATTCAATACGTGCTCTTTTGGTTGGACCATCAAACGGTGGAAAGACCAATATTAAGCTTAGCTTAATAGAAAGTCCTAATAGACTTTCATTTAAGAATATATACGTTTATTCAAAACCTCTATCTCTATCAACCAAAGTATTGTTATTTGAAGAAATTAATTTATCCAATAAAAGGAATAAGGATTTTAACGTTCTCAGAAAATGAAAGGTCATAAGTCCAGCTAAAGCAAAACCGAATTCCATAATTATATTCGATGACGTAATCTGTGATAAACAAAATAATATCAGAGAGTATTTTTGTATGGGAAGACATAAGTATATCGATTGTTCTTACTTATGTCAAACATATACAAAAATTCCAAAGCATTTAATTCGTGATAATGCAAACATGATTATTATATTCAAACAAGATGAAATGAATATTAAACATATTGTGACGAATATTAGTATCACTAAGCGATATTACCATCACTAAGCCGATACTAAGCTGCCATTCGTATGTACGTAAACAAATCAATCATCATCTACACACATACATACAAGGCAACGGAGAGATACTCCTAAACACATGTAATCATCAGCCGAAGTAATACTCACATATACACACGATTATGGCTATGCGAGCGGCTATAAACTACAAATACACACGCATATAGCTGGTAACCAAGTAGAAGATTCTAGTAGGAGAAACGTCTAGACATTTGGAGAAATATGCGGACAAAGAAGCAGAGAGTATAAAAGCAGAGCAAGATGAGTAGTCAGTAACCAGTTTGATTTAAACACGCTATCAGTTGCGAAGTGAAGTATAATTGTGAAGTATAATTGCAGTACACCCAAAATCATCTAATAAAGATCATTTTGCATTACTGAATATTGAAGTTATTTATTCGACAATTTAGCGATTCGAACAATTGGTGTCAGAAGTGGGATTGTTGAATAAATTCCAGAGTTGCAGTGTACAACAAGGACATGGCAAAGTGCAGTGAATTGAACATCCAACAACTGAAGAAGGAGGTGGAGAGCCGTGGATTGCATACAACCGGCAATAAACTCGAACTTCAGGCACGACTACGAGAGGCAATGAAATTAGAAGGAATAACGGGGAAGAGTATGTCTTTCATCTTAATGGCGATGAGACAACAAAATTGGAGGAGAAAAATGAAACACCTCAGACAATGGCGAACACGCACTTGAACATGATATTAGCTGCAATATCTGCACAACCGTCGACAGTAACATCCAAGAGGAAGTGTCAGCTAGAAGATACAGATCTGTCACATATTATGCAAGGGCTCGAACGAAACGAAAGACCAAATAGAGAGGAGATGTCAGCAGAGAGTCCCATTGCGAAGTCATTTTGGGCACAGTGGAATAGTTTTGAATTGATATGCGGTTGCTTGCATCCAGTATGGGAGAGTGAGGATGGTCAATGCAAGAAAAAACTGATAGCTGTTCCCAAGAAAAGGATTACTGACGTACTCAGCGAGCTTCATAATGGTCAAAGCCGAGGTCAGCTTGGAATCACGAAGACGCGCGAGATAATTAAGAAAGATTCTATTGGGTTGGTTGCCGTCAATCGGTCGCCGAGTGGATTGCCAACTACGAGGTTTGCAGCAGAGCCAAAGGGCCCAAAATACGAAGTCATGACCAGACGAAGCAGTATATTTCAGGTTCACCATTTGAAAGGATCGCCATTTATGTCGCAGGTCCATTTTCTACTAGCACCTGTGGAAACAAGTACGTACTGGTGGTTATGGATTATTTCAGTAAATGGCCAGAGGTATACCCAATCCCAAATCAAGAAGCGGAAACAGTAGCAGAAGTGGTTACAAACGATTGGGTTGCAAGGTATGGTGTACCAATGGAGTTACATTCTGAGCAAGGCAGGAATTTCGAATCAGTGGTGTGTCAAGAAATATGTAAGAAATTGGGCATTCGAGAAACATGGACAACTGCATTGCATCCTCAGTCCGATGGTATAGTGGAACGATTCAATAGAAAATTTGAGGGGCACTTAAGGAAAGTAGTCGACAAGTTCCATAAAGAGTGGGATACACACATATCATTATTCTTGATGGCTTACCGATCGGAAGTGCATGAGACAACGGGCCAAACTCCCGCAAAGGTAATTTTTGGAAATGACCTTCGACTGCCAGCTGATTTGAAGTTTGGGATAGATGCCGATGCGGAGAGAAATACCAAGAAATCCACTGGTGTCTTGGAAGAAGAGATGAGAGAAATACACGATCTTGTAAGGCAACGAACGAAGATTATGAGTGACAAGATGAAAGCCAGATACGATAAAGCAATTAATTTTGACGGTTTTCGGGAAGGGAAAAAAGGTTTGTCCCCGAAATTGCAGTGTAATTGGGAAGGCACATACAAAGTTGTAAAATGGATCAATGATGTAGTTTATCGAATACAAACCATTGGCAAACAGCGAACCAAAATTAAAGTGGTTCATTTGGAAAGGCTGGCAGCATTTAGATCAGGAAATTTGTCTGATCGGAACGATCGACTTAGGTGGAGGGCAGTGTGATGAATATTAATATCACTAAGCGATACTACCATCACTAAGCCGATACTAAGCAGCCACTCGTATGTACGCAAGCAAATCAATCAGCATCTACACACATACATACAAGGCAACGGAGAGATACTCATAAACACATGTAATAATCCGCCGAAGTAGTGCTCACATATACACACGCATATGGTTACCCAGCAATATTGTTCAGCATGAAAATACTATATAATTCGTACAGAAACATCAGCAGAGATATAGTTACAAAACCTGAATATTCTCATTCGCCTTAACACAGGGTGGCCGCGAAAAAGAACTATCTGAAAACTAATGATTAAGTGAACGGTTCTGTAGTGAAAAAAGTATTGAACACGCAGTGGGAACTTCCACATGAAAAAACTATCCCATCGGAAGGTAAAGTATCCCCAAGAAAAAGCGAATGAACATGAAGTGAAGTATCCGCAGGATAATTGAGCAGTCGAGGGGTGCGGACGTCATTTTCTCGCTCTGCTCTTTTTTCGGGTTTTTTACGAATTTTGCACTGGTTTTTGAGTTTTAATATGTAAAAGTACCTATTTATTTGGTTTTCTTACATCGAAAGGCCATTTTCATTTTAAAATATTGATATTGAATTTAAATTTGTGGATTTTACTTTAATAAACATTAATAAATAATATATATTTGTGTGATGCCGTGTGTGCGGGCATAAAGTTGACCGCGGTAAACCAAAAATATCTTGTGCTCAATGCAAAGAGTATTTATATTTGGAGTGCGTTGACTTATCTTCCGATGATGCGGATTTCCTCTTAAATTCTAATAGACAATTCTTTCTCAAGTCTTGTTTGTCTGAACGTCGTAAATCAATTCGTTCGCCTCCATTATTTTCCGCTACCAACAACAATGCATCAACAAGCCATTCTATTGAGTGTGAAAACAACTGCAAAATACATTCCGTTACTATCATTAAAGAAATTACTGCTCTTAGGGAAGACAATGCTCGTGTTCTTTCTGATAAAAACAATGCACTATCTAAGCTTACTTCAGATGTAAATAAGCCACGCTGTTGTAATATCACGAACGCTCATCACCAATTTTCGGCTGCCAACAACGATGCTGACAGTTTAATCTCTTTTCTGCCTTCTCCTTCTTGTTCGGATGCTGCTACGGCCAATGCTACGTCTATTGGTACGTATAATTGTTAAAATGCAAATGATCTCAATGCCAATGCGCCTAGTTCGAAGTCATTATCAGCTGCCGTTTAAACAGCTCCTGCTACTGCGAACGCTGGCTCTGCTAACAACAAACATGCCAAAATATGGCTAAGTAGTGATACTTGCTATCCTACTGCTGGACTTGCTGGCAGTGTCAATATAAATAAACAAGCCAAAAAAAGTTATGCCAGTATTACTGCCCCTCAGCTTACCCTACAGCCTGCTGTTTCACCTGTGCGATCTGATTTGGAATCATCAAATAAAGGTGGCATGCCTGATTTGAATACTGCTTCTAAAACTTTACGTAAGAAACTTAGCCCACCCCTATTCATCGGCTCTAATACCAGTATTGAGCTAAGTGTAGTTTCTATCATGAAATGGCTACACTTATCATCGTTTTCTTCTAATGTTACTACTGCCGACATCTTATCGTACGTGTCCACACAAGCTAGTATTGATAAAAAATACCTGGCTTTCTTCTGTTTGGTAAAAAAGGATACCACGTCTCAGATCTGCGGAAAATCAACTTTAAATTAGGTGTATCTGAGGGTCTATACGATACAGTTTTAAATCCATGTATCTGGCCAGTGAAAGTTAAGATTCGCCCTTTTATAAACATCGCCGTGCCTCAGCCAGTTCACACTTAAATGCTGACAATAAGTTGGTTGCGAACAATATCCAAATCTACTTCCAGAATGTCTCTGGCATCAGGACAAAATCTAAAGGCATTTTTAATTTCAGCGCTTACTTGGAATACGATGTTTTTGTACTTGTTGAGACCTGGCTGAACTCTGACTTTTACGATAATGAATACTTTGATTCCAATATTTATAATGTCTTCCGCAAGGATCGAGACCGTAAAAAAACTGGTCTGTTAAGAGGTGGCGGCATTTTGGTTGCTGTCAGTAGGAGGTATCGAGCCTCCGTTGTTCCATTGGATAATGGGGATTCTCTTCTTGATCAGCCTTGTATCAGTGTACGTGGTGCGTCTGATCTCCTAATCTGTGCTTCCTACATACCACCGGCAAGCGCTAACGCCATCTAGAAAATGCACGTGGACAACATTGTAGACTTAGTTTCTAAGAATCCTAATTGTAATTTCTGCATTCCGGGTGATTTTAATTTAAGTAATTTAGAGTGGATTTCCTGTGAAAACAACTTTAATTTCTTTCCAAAAACTGTTATTAGTTTTCCAGAGTCTTACGTAGTCGACAACATGGCAAGCTTAGATTTTTCTCAGGTTAACCATTTTTCCAATAGTCTTTCTAGATATCTTGATCTTATTTTCGTTAATGATAATATAAATTTTTCTATAACCGAATGTTTGGATCCTATTTCTAAGACTACCATTCATAATATTCCTCTTATTATACTTATTGAGTTCTATAATTTTAGAGAAGTTTCGCTTAAAAGTGATTGTTCAAGTTTCAATTTCAAACGTGGAAACTTGCATAATGTTAATTTGGATATAGCTGCCTTAGATTGGGACTCCTTACTTGCTAATATCAATGCTGAGGAATGCTTTGAAGTATTTAGAAATAGAATTCAAACATTCTGTTCAAAACATGTTCCAGTTTTTGGGAAGAAATGCCATAGGATACCATGGTATACAGCGAAATTAAAGAGGTAAAAGAATCTAAGAAACAAATTTTAGAAAAAGTACCTACAAGTCTTCTAACTCTGTTTCTCATAAAGAAAAATTTCACCGCTATCACAAAGAGTTTAAATCCCTAAATAAGGACTTATACCGAGATTATGTTCATAATTTTGAATCTGACATCAAGAAAAATCCAAAGTCTTTTTGGCGTTTTGTTAAATCCAAAAGAATGTGTTTTAGCATACCATCGGATGTGTTCTTCAATGGAACCAGTGCATCCTCCCCGCAAGAGAGCTCTAATTTCGAGTCATCATCTTAGCCGCTCGATGACAACTATTTCCCAGATACCAATTCACCAATTAATTTTGGATCACTTTCCCTATCGCCTGATGATGTGCTCGATGGTATTCTGCATATTAAGACGTATACGAGCAGGCCCGACGAGAGGGGGGAGATCCCCTCCCCCTCCCCCCCGAGCCCGGGGTTTCTCAGGTTTTTTTTTCAGGAGAGTCTTTAGTTGTTCTATGTGCAAATTTTAAGCCGAATTGCAAAAGCAACGAATATTGATAATGATTTTTTGCCTGAGCCTGAGGAGACAATAAAAACATCAAACAAAAATGTGTTTCTCAGGTGGCCCGCGATTTAGAGGTACTAAGACATTTTTTTTTATTTCCGGAGAGTCTTTAGTTGTTCCGTGTACAAATTTTAAGCCGAATTTCAAAAGCAACGAATATTGATAATGATTGTTTGCCTGGCCCTGAGGAGACAATAAAAACAACAAACAAAAATGTGTTTACATGAATCCGAAATCGTAAAGTTTTCGTGGTGACACTGATGATGGTTCATCTCCAAAAAGTCTTCTAACAATACCACCAACTCTGTATCAAAGTCCAGATTATTTAAACGACTTCGATATCGATACCGTAAATAATGAGTTTTTGCGATCTGAAGAAGTCAACGAAGTAATTCGTCGAGGTCATCAAAAGTGTCCTCTTATTATTCCATCTGATTATCATGACCAGGTATTTCCTACCTCGTTGTTAAACAGAGTCTTGCCAAATGGAGAGAAAGTGGAGCGTGACTGGTTAAAGTGGAGTGCCAGTGGTAATGTTTTTTGTTGCCTACCATGTCGTCAATTAAGCACCAGTACTTTAATTCGACCTAAAATTTGTTCTGCGGATATTCGAAATTCCAGGTATGGAAGAAGCTATACGATAAACTGCCATCGCACGAAAATACTCAAGATCACATTAAATGTTATATTCAATGGCGATCTTTACAAAATCTAATTCAAAAGGAGGCTACAATTGATACACTTATCAATGACCAGCTAATCACTGAAACTCAAAAGTGGATACAAATTTTATATAGAGACATATCATTTGGAGAAAGTTAGGATTTCACAACAGCAGCACAAACGTTTACAAGTTCACTATTTTCCCCAGACATTCAAAACGAGTTTATAGAAATTTGTGCAAAGCACGTGAGGGAACTATATTAGATCAAGGCAAGAGAACCAAGTATTTTGCTATTATCGTTGATGCTATTCCTGATTCTAGTAACGTTGACTACGTTCATTTTGCGCTAACTCCATTTCAATTCGAAAGCAACAAATTTTACAATTCAAGAACGGTTTTTGGCTTTCGTGAATTGTAACCAAAAAACTGGTTAGAAAATCGTTGATCTAATTGCCATACTCTAGGGAAACATGAAATCCCATAAAAAAATTATCGTGCACAAGGGAACGATAACGGCGTCAATATGAAAGGAGCTTTCAACGGAGCACTACGTCACATTCTCTACAAAAACTCGAATGTTGATTACTCGCCTTGTGCAAACCACAGTCTCAATTGATGTGATGTTGATGCTGCAGAATGTTGTACGGCTGCAATTACTTTCTTCGGAAAAAATTTTTGTACAAAAATGTTTTACTATTTTCAGCAGCAGTCCACAACGATGGGACATCCTCAAAAAAAATGTACCGAGCTCCTTTCATAATTTGTCCGACAAAAGCCAAATTTGACTGCGCAAGCATACGGAGATGTTACCGGCATTCTCTACTACATCAACAAGTTCGAATGTATCTTGCTGTCCTCAAAATGGTTCCAAATACTGACTACCATTAATGAAAGAAACGTGGTCCTCCAAGCTAGAGACGCCACCATAGATGTTGAGGTCCGACATCTAGATGCCTTATTAGCTTATTTGAAGTTGATCAGGAACCAAGGGGAAACAATTTTAAAGAAATGCAAAACAGTTGCTATTCAATTGAACATCTCGCCAAAGTTTCCGGACATTCGAAAGAGAAAACCCAAAAGACGTTCTGAAGATAATTTAAATGAGATGATTACGGATGATTCAGAGTCTGATTTTAAAAACAATACATTCCTGGTTATCGTTGATTCGGTAATCACTGACATTACAGAACGATTTGCAGCCATGAGAAATATGAACGAAACGTTTTCCTTTTTGTGGCGATTTGAAGACATGGATGGAACTACGGTTCGGGCGAGCGCAGCAAAATTTGTCGAAAAATACAAGTCGGACATTTCTCAAAGCTTAGAATATGAAATAATTCACTTGAAACACGTTTACAAAGCAAATTTTGATAAAGGTCTGTCACCATTGGAATTGTTAGACACCATCTATGTTCAAAATTTGTATACAATTTTCCCCAACATTTGTGTTTCTTTACGTATCTTTTGCACTATACCTGTCACTGTACTAGTGCAGACGTTCCTTCAGCGTCCTTTCAAGAAATAAAAAATTTCATAGATCGTGTTCATCTAAAGAGCGAGTTTTAGGACTTGCCATGGTTTTTGTTGAATCCGTTAAGACAGTTAAATTTTGATATTATTATAAAAAATTTTGCAGCGAAAAAAGAAAAAAAAAACACTCTTTTGCCCCTATTACGGTTTACAACTCAACTTAGTTCAGCATCGGAACTACGCCTTGCCTCGTCCAACTTCGGGATGTCGCTCCAGAAGGTCAAAATTTGTTCAATGTAATCCTTGGTTGAAAACTTGTTTTTTCTATAAATGTGTAAAAAATTGCTGATTATAAAGTTTAAATTAATTTTAAAAAAGGTTTAATTAATTAATTCGACTTACTTACTTACATAATTGGCGCTTAACCGTCTAAACGGTTATGGCCGTCCAACAAGGCGCGCCAGTCGCTCCTTCGCTCCGCCAACCGGCGCCAATTGGTCACTCCAAGGGAGTTTAAATCGTTTTCCACCTGGTCCTTCCAACGGAGTGGGGGCCGCCCTCTACCTCTGCTTCCATAGACGGGTTCCGATAGAAACACTTTCTTGGCCGGAGCATCATCTTTCATTCGCATAACATGGTGTTTAGGCCACAGGCCTAAATATATCTCCCCTCCCTCGTAACATAATGTTCTTCTTTCCTTCGTTTACTACCACCCACATATGCTTGTGATCACTAATACACACAGGCATGTGTGAGTGGTAGTACGCATGTATCTTAGATTTTTACCGCTGTGAGCCCGCGGTATAGCAACTTTGTTGCCGGGAAACCCAACGAAGGAGCTGTATCTCGGGTTCATCGGCTCATGTCGCAAAGAGGCTCGTCCTCTTTTAATCCAGCAGCCAGCAAAGGAACACGTAATCACACGTTCACGTAAGTTGTCAATTTCATAAAGTATATTTAAAAATTTCCGAAAATATATTTACTATTTTCATTTTCACAACATCTGTTAAAATCTTCCTTAACACTTGTTGTATTTACATACATTGAATAAAACAACACTGTGAATTCCTTTTTTTATTAATACGAAATCTTTCTGGTGTTTTTATTTTCCTCCCCTTTTTTCGCCTTAACTATTATTTAACAAATACGTGGGTGCGCGCTGTTGCCACCACGCATTTGTTCATGGTCCTTACCGCGCCGGTAAAGAGAACCAGTCACACAATTACAGTCGACTCAACTCTCTAGGCATTAAAGCAAGGAAGCATACCAAACTCGTGAGAATACACAGGAAAAACCAAAAATTTCAACAGCAAATATCAGCAATTGTCCATGGTGATACAACTTTCTTGGTGATACCAGCGATTTTATATTCAAAACAACAACAACAGCCAATATACAACAACTGATACATTTTTGGTGGTACCTTTTGGAAACATCCAACAACAAAATTTTATTCACTTTCGAGTACTCCGGATCAACGAATTAAAAGGTACGAGGTAGTGTTTTTTTTTTTGTTGTTAACAAATTTTTCAAATTAAATTATAAATTGGTTTTTCCCATCAAAAAAGTGCAAGTGAGTGTTAAGTGAAAAATTTATATTTCGTGCAAAAATAGAAAAAAAAGCGCTTAACGCAGTTACTTAAAGTTTGTGCATCACGCCTTGTGACTATCCGGAATAATCCCCCACCAGCGGTAAGATTTTCCGGACACAGCTCAAGGTAGCTCCAAAAGGTTAACATAACCTAAACACCGCTTAGCGCCATTGTTTTACTTTCGCCTTTGCATAATTTTCATAGAGAAAAAAAATATATATATATTCAAATAATTAAATTTTGATTTGTTAAGGTATTTAACCGAAAAATTTAATTTAATTTGCGCGCACACTCAATTAAACACATTTTCCACATAAAAATCACTTGCGCTTATTTAAAAGGGCAATACGATCGCAATTTAGTTTGTTGCTATAGCACAAAGTGCACTTAGTGTAATACACACATATTGTTGTTGTTGTTTGGGTGGCCAATAGCCTTATTCCTGGCACAATTATTTAAAAAACTGAAGAATTATTATTCTCACTTGCGGCAATATACAAATCAGTTTTGACTGATCTAATTTGGTTATATAAAAGTTCACATTCCTTGGTTAAATTACCAAAAAGTCCATAACAAGCGTACATATATTTTTTCTTTTTCCACTAACACCATTTTTGCACTAGCCATTACTTATTGGCTTAGACAATTCAGTAGCAAATCTGCATTAGCACATTCCTTAACATTTACGTGGGTGCGCGCCGTTGTCACCACGAAATTGTACTTATCCCACTTGGCACATAAGCCTCTGTACAGTCCTTTTCACGTTAGCCATAACTTACCGGCTTACACAATCAATTGGTAAATTTGTGCATACATACGCATACACCAAATCCTTTCACTTGTCACATTATCACTTCCAAGTTCTGTCCTTTGGCGACATTTTCACTCACAACTCTCTGCAAAGGCAATTTCTGTATAAACTTTTGGGTTTTTATTTTTATCTACAATGGAGACCTATACACGCCAAGCAGATGCAGTGACGGAGTATGAAAATGACTTCAACGACATGTCACCTTCACAACACAGTAAACACTCCCTAATATACCAAAGGGATGAGTTAAAAACTCTGTGGGAAGCTACGAAGGTGACATACGAAAAGCTCTTAGGTTCATCACAGCTTGATTCAAAGGACTTATCGGGTATCAAGAAGAAGCATAAAATGTGCTATTTCAGCTTCCTAAAGTGTCAGGCGGCAATAGCTGAGCTTTTGGAAAATTTTGAAAAGAAAGATAAGAAAGTAGATGTCTCAGATAATATGGAATATCATGTGCGCCTGCCAGCATGTGATACGGATATTTTCAAAGGTGACTATATTTCATGGCCGTCTTTTAGGGACATGTTCATTGCCATATATATTAATAATAGTAAACTCCATGCAGTGCAAAAACTATACTATTTAAGGCAAAAAACTCAAGGGGAGGCCAAAGAGATAGTGGAACGGTGTTCCTTAACAACAGACGGTTTCGATACAGCGTGGAAAAATTTATGTGACCGATACGAAAACAAACGTATCTTGGTCAATGCCCAATTAAAAATTCTTTTTAGTTTAAAAGCAGTTGAGAGCGAATGCGGTAGCTCCATTAAAAAACTGCAACGTGAAATAAACAATTGTATTTCAGCGCTTCAATGTCACAAGATTGACATATCAAACTGGGATGCAATTCTAACGTATTTGTGCTCCACAAAACTTCCAGAAACCACACTGGCTCTATGGGAACAAACCATAGAAAATAAAACAGAAATTTCAAAATGGGCAGATATGGATAAATTCTTATCCAGCAGATTCCAAACGTTGGAAACTGTCGTAGATATAAGAGGGTATACGGTTTCAAAACCCTCTAAGCCACATGCTTCTCGTTCCTCGGCAGATACATCGTCGAAACGCTTAGGGTCCTACCAGGCAAGTGCAACAGTAGCCAAACCTACGTGTAAGATGTGCAAAAGTCCTGCACATCGAATTTCAAAGTGTGGAAAGTTCTTACGGTTAACACCCAATAAACGGTTTGAACAAATTAAGAGCAGCCGTGGGTGTATAAACTGCCTTTCTGCTGGCCATTCGTTGACAAAGTGCACCAGTCAAATGAACTGTGCCACATGTCATTTAAGACATCATACGCTGCTTCATATTTCGAATAAGCCAAAACCAACAAATACTCCTGACACTATCGGAGCATCTACCTCACGGGAAGCTCAAATACGACGCAATGCTGAAAGAGAAAACGCTCCGATTAATAATGTGAACTCATGTTTCGCAAACACAAATAAAGGGGTATGACTAGGGACAGCTCAGGTCAATATTCGTTTTAATGGTGTTGACTATTCGGCGAGAGCCCTAATAGACTCGGGATCTGAATGTTCATTCATTACCGAGAAACTAAAGCGCAGAATTAATCTGCCATCCAAACGCCTGCATGCCCAAGTTTCGGGCATCAGTAATACAATGTCTGTACAAGTAAAAGAAGCGTGCAACATACAATTGCGGTCACCAACAGACCCATTAATCGAGATCAATACGATCATGCTGGTTTTACCACAATTAACAGGGAATCTTCCAAATAAACGCAATGACTAGGCAAGCATTCCCTGACTTAGTACTGGCTGACAAAAGATTCTTTGTCAATGAGCCAGTCGACTTAATTCTGGGCGGAGACATATACCCCCAAATTATGCTAGGCGGTATCAGGAAGGACGTGCTAAACACATTAATAGCACAGGAAACGGCGTTCGGCTGGATTTTGACAGGCCGGACAGATGCGGTTGATACAAATAAGACCCTAGTTTCATATTTCAATGAGGTCACTTTAGATAAACAATTGGCGGCTTTTTGGGAGATAGAGGAAATTCCAAAGAAAAGGAGCATCAATAACGATGACACTTACTGCGAGGAGCTATACAAATCCACAACAGTTTGGAACAACGATGGCAAATACGTAGTCTCCTTACCCTTTAGGAAAGAGTTTAACTTAGGCCCCTCATTAAGAAGTGCGTGCTCTCAATTCTATCGCAACGAGACACGACTTGCGAAAAACCCAGTCCTTCAAAGGGAATACAATAGAGTTGTATCCGAATATGAAACTTTAGGGCACATGAAACAAATAGGCAATATTTCGCCAGACTCAAATGACTGTTACTTCCTACCTCACCATGCTGTTATAAAGGAGGGAAGTACAACGACAAAAGTGAGAGTCGTATTTAATGCATCTTGTCCTACCACTAATGGCAAAAGTCTGAATGATGCCTTAAGGTCCGATTCTTCAATCCGACCTGAGAATTCTTATACTACGTTGGCGGCTGTTCAAATACGTATTTAACAGCGACATAGAGAAAATGTATCGCCAAATATGGGTCAATGAAGACCAAACAAAATATCAGCGAATCATATTTCGCAAATGCCCCAAAAACCCAATTAACATTTATGAATTGAAAACGGTAACCTTTGGGGTTAATTGTGCTCCGTATCCTGCGATTCGAACGCTGCACCAACTAGCTGATGACGTGGAGACATCGCATCCAATGGCAGCAGATATACTGCGAAATTGCATGTACGTTGATGACGTACTCGCCGGTGGACACAGCATCGAAATTGCAATCAAGGCAAGTGACGAAATATCATTGGCATTGCAATCGGCAGGTTTCCCATTGCGAAAATGGACGTCCATGTGCAAGAAGATCCTACAGGGTATACCGAAGCAACACCTATTAAGCGAGGATTTTCTTGAGTTTGAAGACACCAGCATGGTAAAAGCACTCGGTATCAGGTGGAACGCCCATTTCGACTACTTTTACTTCACAGCGAAACCCTTTGACAATAACCACGCCGTAACAAAAAGGTCAATACTTTCTGCGATCGCAAAAACCCTCTTGGCTGGCTGGCACCAGTCGTAATTGTAGCCAAAATAATAATGCAAAATATTTGGTTGGAAGGGACAGGCTGGGATGAAGATGTGTCTGAAACTACTCTACATCGGTGGCAATCATTCATGACGGACTACGAAAAGATCAACGATATACGCCTACCGCGATGGGTTCACTACACATTGAAGTACAATGTCGAAATACATGGATTCAGCGATGCCTCGGAAAAAGCATATGCCGCCACTGTTTTCCTGAGGGTACAAACAAAGGATCAAGTGTTCACCAACCTGTTGATGGCCAAAACGAGAGTAGCCCCGGTCAAAACCATATCATTGCCACGACTGGAACTCTGCGGCGAAGTCCTACTTGCAGAAATTATAGAGTCGGCCATAGAAAATATGCAACTTTCAAACAGTAAAGTAACCCTTTGGACAGATTCGACTATAGTACTGGCATGGTTCCGAAAACCACCATTTCGTGGTCAACGTTCGGGGCACATCGAATAACTAAAATCATCGATAAAGTAGGAGACAAAGTATGGCGGCACGTAGACTTCGCGTCAAATCCTGCAGATTTGGCGAGCAGAGGCCTCTACGCTTCGGACCTAATCAACAATTCTTTGTGGTGGCAGGGACCTTCTTGGTTACAAGAAGACAACGAAAATTGGCCAACACAAGAAGAAGATTACAATACGAATATGGAGGAAAAGAGGGTGAAAGTTCATGCAACTTTGGTGAAAAATAACTTTGATATTCTAGATAGGTTTTCCGATTTACCAAGGGCTTTGCGGGTTATATCCTATATTCTTCGGTTTTTCCAGAATACGCACCCAAAAATTAAATCCTCCTTCAAAAGGAATTCTCATTCGATCGCTCCTGACGAAATAGAAAAAACAACGCGAAGATTGATAACAATATGCCAGAGGCAACATTATCAAGAAGAGTACGCAAACTTGAAGTCAGGAAATCTAATAAATGGGAAGAGTGAGATTTTACCCCTGAACCCATATATAGATGGAGAAGGCATCATTCGAACTGGGGGGCGGACTGGGGCATCGAAAGACATGTCCCATAATGAAAGTCATCCCATTATTCTTCCTTATACTTGCAGGTTATCCAGACTTATAGTCCAATCCTCTCACGAGACCACCCTGCATGGAGGGAGCCAGCTGATGCTACGTCATATCCGCACTCAGTACTGGATCCCACGTGTTAAAATAATGATACGGTCTGTTATCCACAACTGCAAGGTCTGTACTATTTACAGGAAGCGGACACAAACGCAACTTATGGGGATCCTTCCGAAGGAGCGCACCACCTTTTCTAGGGCCTTTACCAACACTGGGGTAGATTTCGCGGGACCATTCGATATAAAATCCTACCGAGGGAGGGGATGTCGAATTTCAAAAGGATATGTTTGCCTGTTCGTCTGCTTTTCGACGAAAGCCATCCATCTAGAAGCGACAAACGATCTTAGTACCGGGTCCTTCCTAGCTGCATTCGCCAGATTCGTATCCAGACGAGGCTGTCCGAAAACGTTTACTCCGACAATGGTACTAACTTTGTCGGAGCTTCTCGATCTTTACGATCCGAGTTTAAAGCATTTCTGCGTGAAGCAAGGGACGGAACGTTGACTAAATATAGCCATCACATTATAGAATGGCATTTTATACCGCCAAGCGCTCCTCACATGGGAGGTTTGTGGGAAGCGGGGGTAAAAAGTTTTAAGACCCACTTTAAAAAGATCGCGTCCGATCATAAATATACTCTCGAAGAGTTTACAACCCTCTTATGTCGAATTGAGGCCTGCCTCAACTCGAGACCTCTAAGTCCCTCATCCAATGACCCTTCCGACCTGGAGCCGCTTACTCCAGGCCATTTTCTCGTAGGTGGGCATCTTTTAGCTCCACCTGAACTCGACTGTAGTGAAAACCCTGCCTCCATTGTAAACCGATGGCAAAAGATGAAAGCCCTTCATCAGACCTTTTGCAAAAGATGGAAATCGGAGTATCTCACCGAGATCCAGAAAAGGTATAAATGGAAACATCCACAATCCAACTTAAAACCCGGGGACCTAGTCGTCATCAAGGAGGATAACCTACAACCGAACGAGTGGAAAATGGGGAGAGTCGTCAACACACATCCAGGTTCCGATAACCGTGTACGTGTTGTTGACGTCAATACAATCAAAGGACAAATTACGAGACCAATAGCGAAATTGGTACTACTTCCGCCCAACGAAAACGAAAATGAACTTTAATAGTCCATATTCCTTTATCCCAAAAAAACCCAGCTCTCGTTCACCCCGAACGAGGCCAACACACAAATAACCCAGCTCTCGTTCCCCCGAACGAGGCCAACGCACCCTAATACAGATTCACTATCTGCCGCCGAATACAATTGAATCATTTCTTTTCTCATCATCATAAAAATTCAACTGCCTATTGCCAAATTCCTCAAACGGGTTTTTGGGTTTGCGATATCTGACACATTGCACCCGCAACCGCTTGGGCTTAAATGTAAAATAATTTTTTTTCAACTGTGATCACTTAAATGAGCATCCAAATGTATTATTTACATTTCTTTACAACAGTTAAATAAAATGAACTACCTATGTATACTGAGCCTCGTCCGTCCGGATGTCACGTTGTTTAAAAGCTTTCCCAGATTATTGAACGAATTATTGAATTGCTTCACATGAATGTTTTCATACATTTAAAGCGATACGGGCAATCACCGCTTAACTCATACAAATAGACAACATTGGATAATTCGTTGTAGTTCCATAAATGGAACTAGTTCCATAAATGGAACACAAACAGCAACATTACCAAATTTCTCTGAAAACCGCCTTACCTACAAGCATAACTTTAACACATAATTACATACGATGTATGTAGTGTGTAAAAGAACAAAATATGCAAAGAAGGCAATTGGGAGAACTTTTCAACAGCTACGGCAAGACGCGGCTGAATACGCTGGTAACACTTCAACCATCGCAGGAGTGCGGGTCCAAGTCTCACTCCTGGGATCAAGGGCTTCGAAGAGTCCTGACCAAAGCTCTCAGCTGAGTATGTAATGTTCGGTTACACCTGAACTTAGCCTTCCTTACTTGTTAACATTAAAACCCCTCACCCAAAAACCCTTCTTTTCGCTCTCTGAAATTTTCACAAATCTTGAGAAACGCCATTTCTGCGATCAATAATCATATTTACCCTAGTAATGTCACGACAGACCTGCAACCAGCGCCTACTATTTAGCGCAGGTTCTTTCTTGAAAGTATCGTCCGATGAACCGCGGCGCACCCAATGGATACGAAATCGCGGAAATAAAACCTCGAAAAATCTTACAAACATCCAGCAACCGGCTGTTTCAAAAACACAAAATTTTAAGCAAAAATTTTCGGCAGAATAGATAAATAAATTCAGTGTGAAAATGCTGCAATGCGAGGAACTGAAGGAAGATGAAGTTTCCTCAAATACGCTGGAACAGTTTACGGAATTGGATCAAGTACTTGAAACGATCAATACAATGAAGTACTGCGATGTATCAGGCTCTGAACGGAATTACGAAAGATATACGAAAGTTTTGTCCAGATATCAAGAGCAGCCTCATTTACTTGATCCATATTTGGGATTTGTTGTTGGGGCGATTGTTGGCAAAAGTGCACGATAAAGCATTACAAGAAAATGCAATTCATACTGCATTTAAATATGTGTATATGCTTAGCAAAGTGCGTACATATAAAGTGGTGGTAAAATTCTTGCCACACGAATTGACTGACTTGGAATTCGCATTGGATTTGCTCGAACGCCAAAATCCGACAACATAATAACTGAGAAACGCGTTATATGTTATTACTGTGGATGTCAATACTGGTTTTGAATCCATCCCATATGTCACGTCTAGACGCCTATACCACAACTGCTAGTGATGCAGGCCACCCTGCAATTACTGATGGGAACGGCATAAATGATGTTGAAATATTAATGAATCACGCACAAACGAAATCTAAAATGGAACGAATTTTTGATATTTGTCAACTTTATTCGGCCAACAAATGATACATGCAGTAATATGCAACATATTTAGCTGCGAAATACTTGGTACGCGCCGATATTAAAGAGATTTACTTGGACGAGATAACGTCGGCGCTGAGTGAATTGGATCACAAGGCAGAAGAACAGGGTGGCGCAGGCAAAAAGATTGCTTTCAAATCAACTATTAACTGAATTCAATGAATTAATCCCAAAATATGTTCAACGTGATCTCTATCGTGGTATGAGCGGTGAAATAATGAAAACTTGTAGTACTGATTTCATTAAGAATTGTAGTATGGCACGCATTGAGATATCGATCGCAAGTCTTGACTCTTGGCAATATATTGTGGATAAGTGTTTGCTAAATAAAGCTGCAGTTATACGTGAACGTGCCATAGCTGCTTTTGCCGAACTTTGTCGCGCCTTCTATAACATTGAAGATCATTCAGAAGCAAATGCTGAAATTATTCATGTTTATCTAAAGGGTGCCAATAATAAGTTGGAAGAGCATATACATACGTATGGGTTATATAAGCGCAAGCATTGGACAGCTAACTGAATCTTTAATAAAATATTCTTCGGCAGCATTATTCGAATTTCTACGCACACACCCCGCAGAAGTGCCACGTGTGTGTAAGGAGGTGGTTACTAATTTCGAAGAGAATGTCATGCATGAGCGGGTCACGTATCCAATGTTGAACTTTTAGATATCTTAATAAGCTCAGGGACCATTAACGATGTATTATTGGACAACTCGAATACATTTGGTGAAGTTGTCGCCTGTTGAACATCGAAACAAAAGGACACAAAAAACCACAAACTAATATCTAGCATAAATGTCTATTGCCAGTTGGTGCAAGTGCCACATCTTTCCAAGCGTGTTCTATCTAAATTGGTCATATTCATTGGACTCGCTCATGTGCACGTACGCAAAACGAGTGCTACTAAATTATATGAGTTTTTGGCATTCCGTGCTGACGCTTATGACATTCCCGAAGAGAATATGGATGCAATATTAAACTTACTATCGGAGACTGATTGGGGCTTGCCACTGGTTACAGTGCGGCCCATACGTACTCAATGGGTATTAAAGCACCAGTCAGCGGCGCTGTAGCGAGTACAAGCACTGCTCCAATAGGTACGGCGGCCAACTTTGCAATGTATCTTATTGATCAAGCGGGTGCAGATGTCAGGGCAGCGCAACGAATGCCACATTAAATTTATGTACGATGTCGTTGTATGACAACATATGGCATTTATTTTTTCAACAATGCGGTGTGCTTGTAGCAAACGCGTATCTTCTCTTATAAAGTATTTTAACATTTGATATGATTTAAACCTCAATTGTATTATTATGTAGGAATGAAGGCAATGGCCAACATTGCTAGTTGCACACAATTATGATATGATATGAATGCGTTGCCTTGGAATGGACAAATGTTGCCGCTTTCCTTTTGTTTCTTTGTAGTATTTATTAGTATATCATAATGCTGTTTGTGTGTTCGCCAAGCGCACATAGCCCGCGTATCTCTTACGCCTGCCCTACCGGTCTGAAATTGTTATACGATGTGTGTCGAAGATTCAAATTTCAAATCAATATTAGCGCCGCCAAAACGCGTCGCAGAAATTCACCAAAGAAGTCCAAAACTGCAAAAACCCACGTTCCTACAAATAATAGCATCAACAATAATGATACTTACCAAACTACAACAGAAACTGGGCAAACATTTGCTACAGAGGTTGACAAACATCCGGCTGGTAATGCAACAAATGTCAAAGGCAGTATAATCTCACCGCAAACAGATACCCATTATTTTGCATTTGTGATAATTGGCTCGATCGCCGGCTTTGGGCTGGTGACAGGGGTTATACTTTGGGTCGTTTATCGCCATTGCAGCAGGCGTCCCACCTCTATAAATTTCGAAAATCCGCTATATCGTAAAACCACCAAAGATCATTTTAGTTTGGAAAAGAATAACCTGCCGCGCTTGTACCCAAGTACGGGAGATGAAGAGTCCAAAGAGCCGCTGAACGACGATTCGTGAGACAACACGTGTGTGTGAAATTTCTCTAATGAAGGAAGTGTAAGATTCGAGCACTGTTTAAATAAATATATGTTGTTCTCAAAAGTTAAACATGTCTAACATATTTCTCATACATATGCACAACACACGCTAATAAAAAAATATATTACGCATTATATATATCTCACCACCGCGTGTTTTAACTCAATGATTTTTTTTTTCCATTCAGGATTTGAAAAAATTGTAGCAAATGTCAAATGTCTACACTTCTGACTTACTTCTGACATTCAATGCATGGCAACACCGACATTAGGCCTCATGCGCAGCAATCATCTCGCGCACTACACGTCACGTACTACATGCCGCACTACACGTCACGCATTACATGCCGCACGACATATCAAGCACAATACGCCACACATGTCGCGTATTACATATCTCGACCAATCATTCATTTGGTCGAGATTTAAAATACTTAATCCAACATTATCGACAATACACGTCAAAAATAGTGTTGAATGGTGGAAGTGCAGCTCTGTAATACCTTTTCAGCCAGGTTTGAAACCGTTCCGTGTGGTGGCAGGCCACTTGTTGTGAAAACAAAGTTCACCACAAATCAAAATAAATCTTTAGGACTACTTCGGCGACAGCTACCCACATAAAATAAATTATAAAATCCCTACAAAATTTGGTCACAAAACCCAATCACGCCCATGCAAGTGTGACTAGGAATATAACCTATGACCTGGTAAAATGACTAGTCAAATGACGTGGAGTGACGAGAGCGTTTTTGCAGGGACGTACCAGAGGCGCTAAAGCACCAGCCACATCGTATGGATGCGTGCTATATCCGTTTTTTCTTCGTATTTACTTATGGCTCTTAATTTTTATTTCAACAAAATGTTTTTTTTTCTTGCGAAAATATATGAGAGATAATATTTTTTTTGGCTTACGCCACCCAAACAACATTCCGCCAACCTCAATTTGGGTATGATCAATGATATCAATATTCTTTCAGATCATGACCCGCTACCAAACTTTACTGGCCAAGTCAGAGGGAGGCGCAACGCGTTTCGACGTCGCTTGCCAGCTCTGCGGCAGGGACCATAGTCTACGAATCTGTCCCGAATATCGGAAAAAATCTCCAGAAGAGAGGTTGCGGGCAGTGCTTTTATATAAGTACTGTCCGAACTGTCTGTCACCCTTCCACCGGGTAAACAAGTGTAGCAGCAAGTATCGCTGCAAGAGGTGCCAAGAGAAGCACCACACCACGCTTCATTTAGATGAGCGTCGGCCGGTATGCGACGAGACAGCCACAAATGGCGACGACAACACGTCCGACGACGCGTTGTCAATCAACCTATCGGGAACGGCTAAATCCTGGGCTCAGCAGGTGGAGGAGGAAGAAATGGAGGAGGAGAGAGCAAAGGCGGAGGAAGAAATAAGTAAAACGGTGACAACAAGACTGTTACAGCATGAAAGAAGCGCGGCGAAAGCAAACAAACGTCGAAACGAACGAAACAACTGGCGGCACCGTGACATTGGACTCCAAGGAGGCCCGACCAAGTCATCCAAACGCGGCAGACAGCAGCGGCGAGATAAATCGACGCCATACCATTCTGACGCCCAAAATATGCAAGCACTATCGCGTGGTACACCGGAAGGCTTCCGAACCGGCCGGCTGCTCCCAGCCACTCCAGCGCCCAACATGCGGTCTTTCGTGCCCATTGCGCCGACGGCCATCGTACGCGTCGAATCGCGTGGGCACCTACACTTGGTACGTGCGATCATTGATCCCTGCGGCGCCAGCACCATCGTCGATGCAGAGCTGGTACGCGATTTGCAGTTAGAGCGCCAAGGACCAGGGCAATGTACCCTTATTCTGCGCGGCAAGTTCGGGTCAACGACTCGTGTCACGACCCAAGCCGCCGTGGTCAACGGCCACTATCGGTTGAGTCCGCCATCCAATGTGGATGCAAAGGTTGCCGTTCCATTTGAATTTATGCGGCTTGCAGATCCGCAGTTCTACCGCTCATCGCCAGTTCGTCTTACACTCGGCGCTGATCTATACGCCGAACTGATGGTGAGCGGAACGCCAGCAACAACAGTTGGCGGTCTCCTGACCCAACCGACCGTATTCGGGCTGGTAGTCTCAGGAGCCTGCCAAAAATAGGAGCGTTTCATTAGAACTAAGTAATTACAGCACGGAATTTAAAACCACGTACGTATATCTAATAACTTCTTTTCTCTTTCCACAGGAGAGCGAAACGTGAGGTCAACCATCTGGCGTGCAGTGCTTGCAGTCCGCATCTGCACTGCCTTCTTTCGTTACAGCGCCTTACTGGACGTGCGATCACGTGGCATCCCTTTTTTTAATTTTTTCTTTGTTGCTTACGGCAAGGGGGCCGGTATGTTTAGGCCACAGGCCTAAATATATCTCCCCTCCCTCGTAACATAATTTCCTTAGTTGTTTTCCTCCGTTTACTGCCACCTACATATGCTTGTACTAATACACGCAGGCATGTGTGAGTGGTTGTACGTATGTGTCTTAGATTTTTACCGCTGTGAGCCCGCGGTACAGCAACTTTGTTGCCGGGAAACCCAACGAAGGAGCTGTATCGTGGGTTCATCGGCTCATGTGGAAAAGAGTCTCGTCCTCTTTTAATCCAGCAGCCAGCAAAGGAACACGTAATCGCCCGTTCACGTAAGTTCAACTTTTCAAAATTATTATCATATATACATATATCATTTTCCACAACATTTGTTAAACCTTTTCTTAACACTTGTTGTATTCATATAAATAAAAGCACTTTGTGAATTCTTTTTATTAATACGAAATCCTTTGGGTGTTTTTATTTTCTTCCCCCTCTTTCGCCTTAACTATTATTTAACAAATTCGTGGGTGCGCGCCGTTGCCACCACGCATTTGTTCACCCGGGGACCTAGTCGTCATAAAAGAGGATAACCTGCAACCAAACATGTGGAGAATGGGGATAATCGTCAACACAGATCCAGGTTCTGATAACCGTGTACGTGTTGTTGACGTCAATACAATTAAGGGAAAAATTATCAGACCAATCGCGAAACTGGTGCTTTAGTCATTCCACGTCATTTGACTAGTCATTTTACGGTCATAGGTTATATTCCTAGTCACATTTGCATGGGCGTGATTAGGTTTTGTGACCAAATTTCTTTTAGGGATTTATAATTTATTTTACGTGGGTTGATGTCGCCGAAGTGGTCCTAAAGATTTATTTTTGATTTGTGGTGAACTTTGTTTTCACAACAAGTGGCCTGCACGTCATTCACTACACGTCATGCACTACACGCCGCACTCCACGTCACGCACTACACGTCCGGCATTGCATGCCGCACGAGATATCGAGCACAACACGCCACACGTGTCGCGTATTACATATCTCGACCAATCATTCATTTGGTCGAGATTTAAAATACTTAATTCCACGGATCTCAACATTATCGACAATACACGTCAAAAATAATGTTGAATGGTGGAAGTGCAACTTTACCTTACTTAATACCTTTTCAGCCAGGTTTCGAACCGTTCCGTGTGGTGGCAGGCCACTTGTTGTGAAAACAAAGTTCACCACAAATCAAAAATAAATCTTTAGGACCACTTCGGCGACATCTACCCACGTAAAATAAATTATAAAATCCCTACAAGAAATTTGGTCATAAAACCTAATCACGCCCATGCAAATGTGACTAGGAATATAACCTATGACCGTAAAATGACTAGTCAAATGACGTGGAATGACTAAAGCACCAGCCACATCGCATGGATGCGTGCTAAAGCCGTTTTTTCTTCGTTTCTTTGCGCGCATAAGTATTCACCTATGGCCTTTAATTTTTATTTCAATTAAATTTTGTTTCAATAAAATGTTTCTTTTTCCTCTTGCGAGAGTATATGAGAGATCATTTTTTTTTGGCTTACGCCACCCAAACAACATTCCGCTAACCTCAATTTGGGCATGATCAATGATACCAATATCCTTTCAGATCATGACCCGCTACCAAACGTTACTGGCCAAGTCAGAGGGAGGCGCAAAGCGTTTCGACGTTGCTTGCCAGCTCTGCGGCAGGGATCATAGCCTTAGGATCTGTGCCGAATACCGTAAAAAATCCCCAGAAGAGAGGTTGCGGGCAGTACTTCTGCATAAGTACTGTCCAAACTGTCTGTCGCCCTTTCACCGCGTGGACAAATGTAACAGCAAGTATAGCTGCAAGAGGTGCCAAGAGAAGCACCACACCACGCTTCGTTTAGATGAGCGTCGACCGGTAAGCGACGAGACGACCACAAACGGCGAAGCCAACACGTCCGACGATGCGCTGTCGATCAACCTCTCGGGGCCGGCTAAATCCTGGGCTCAGCAGGTAGAGGAAATGGAGGAAGAGAGAGCGAAAATGGAGGAAGAGCGAGCAAAAACGGAGACAAGACCGTCAACGGTAAATCATGGGATGCGCAGTTTCCGGCCGCTGTTACAGCACGAAAGAAGCGCGGCGAAAGCAAACAAACCTCGAAACCAACAAAATAATTGGCGGCACCGTGAGGTCGGACCCCATCGAAACTCAGCTAAATCGTCCAAACTCGCAAGGCAGCAACGGCGAAAGAAATCGACGCCATACTCTGTTGAAGCCCAAAATACAATGAAGCTAACGCGCGACACGCCGGAAGGCTTCAGGACAGGGCGGCTGCTCCAGGCTACACCATCGCCCATCATGCGGCCTTTCGTACCCATTGCGCCGACGGCCATCGTACGAATCGAATCGCGTGGGCATTTACACCTGGTTCGGGCCATTATTGATCCCTGCGCCACCAGCACGATCGTCGATGCGGAGCTGGTACGCGACTTACAATTGGAGCGCCAAGGGCATGGACAATGCACCCTCATACTGCGCGGCAAATTCGGAGCTTCGACGTACATAACAACACAAGCAGCCGTCGTCGAAAGCCATTTCCGTTTGAGTCCACCGTCCAATGTGGACCCCAAGATTTCCGCGCCCTTTGAGTTCATGCGGCTGGCGGATCCGCAATTCTACCGCTCATCACCGATACGGCTTACACTCGGCGCTGACATTTACGCCGAAATGATGGTGAGCGGTACACCGGCATCGACAGTTGGCGGTCTCCTAACCCAACCGACGGTGTTCGGGTTGGTGGTCTCGGGAGCCTGCCAAAAATAAATATCCGACTTTCACGCCTCACACATGCGCCATATTATATATATATTTAAGTAAATATGCACGGAATTTAAAACCACGTACGTATATCTAATAACTTCTTTTCTTTTCCACAGGAGAGCGAAACGTGAGGTCAACCATCTGGCGTGCAGTGCTTGCAGTCCGCATCTGCACTGCCTTCTTCCATTACACCGCCTTACTGGACGTGCGATCACGTGGCATTCCCTTTTTTTAATGTTTTCTTTGTTGCTTACGGCAAGGGGGCCGGTATGTTTAGGCCACAGGCCTAAATATATCTCCCCTCCCTCGTAACATAATGTTCTTCTTTCCTTCGTTTACTACCACCCACATATGCTTGTGATCACTAATACACACAAGCATGTGTGAGTGGTAGTACGCATGTATCTTAGATTTTTACCGCTGTGAGCCCGCGGTATAGCAACTTTGTTGCCGGGAAACCCAACGAAGGAGCTGTATCTCGGGTTCATCGGCCCATGTCGCAAAGAGGCTCGTCCTCTTTTAATCCAGCAGCCAGCAAAGGAACACGTAATCACACGTTCACGTAAGTTGTCAATTTCATAAAGTATATTTAATAATTTCCGAAAATATATTTACTATTTTCATTTTCACAACATCTGTTAAAATCTTCCTTAACACTTGTTGTATTTACATACATTGAATAAAACAACACTGTGAATTCCTTTTTTTATTAATACGAAATCTTTCTGGTGTTTTTATTTTCTTCCCCTTTTTTCGCCTTAACTATTATTTAACAAATATGTGGGTGCGCGCCGTTGCCACCACGCGACTGCGCTTTAATTCGCTGGACTATGTTGATGTCTGCGTATAGCTCGTACAGCTCATCATTAAATCTTCTTCGGTACTCGCCATCGCCAACGCGTAGAGGTCCATAAATCTTTCGAACAACTTTTCTCTCGAACACTCCCAAAGCCGCTTCATCTGCTGTTGCCATGGTCCATGCTTCTGCCCCATATAGCAGGACGGGTACGATAAGTGACTTGTAGAGTACGATTTTCGTTCGCCGAGAGAGGACTTTACTTTTCAATTACCTACCTAGTCCAAAGTAGCATTTATTGGCAAGATTGATTCTTCGCTAGATTTCAGTGCTGATGTTGTTGCTAGTGTTGAGGCTGGTTCCCAAATAAACGAAGTCTTTTACTATTTCGAAATTATGGCTGCCAACAGTAGCGTTGTTGCCAAAGCGCATATGCGCTGACTCTTTGCTCGCTGACAGCAGGTACTTCGTTTTGTCCTCATTCACCATCAAACCCATCTTTGCCGCTTCTTTTTCCAGCTTGGAGTAAGCAGAACTAACAGCGCGGGTGTTTAGGCCGATGATATCAATGTCATCAGCATATGCCAGTAATTGCACGCTTTTATAGTATATTGTTCCAGTGCGGTTAAGTTCTGCAGCTAGTATAATTTTCTCCAGCATCAAATTAAAGAAATCGCACCATAGGGGGTCACCCTGTCTGAAACCTCGTTTAGTTTCGAACGGCTCGGAGAGGTCCTTCCCAATTCTGACTGAGCTGATGGTGTTGCTCAACGTCATTTTGCACAGCCGTATAAATTTTGCGGGGAAACCAAATTCAGACATAGCGGCATATAGGCATTATTAATTCGACATTCGTTTGAATAATCCGAAATTAAAAATTTTATTTCTGTCGAAAGATATTTACAAAAACCCATAAAATGGCCCCGAGAGGATCCTAAATATGAGGGCCGATCCATAGTTTTTTTGCACAGATCACCTTTCTGCGTTGGGGGCTATCTGCCGCGATTTGTAAAAATAACCCTGAGTGGGTCCAATACCTTTCTGCATTGGTGTGTACAAAAAATCTGGCAAAATACAACAACCACATGAAAATTTGAACCGAAATGATATGACAGGAATGAAGTTTTTAATTTTTGCTTTCGGATTCTAAAAACGGAGGTCGAAACGTGTCTTTTGATACCAATTTTGAAAATTTTTGTTAAAAATTAAGTTGTGAACCGTCTTGTAAAACGTTACCTTTTTTCCAAAAAACTGCAAAATTTTATGAGACAACTGCTAGTAATCAGTTGTCAGATTTTGATGTCTTTGACTACACCAACACAAAGTTTTAAACGATAATGCCCCAAAAAGTTGTAAGGCTAGACATCTTCAACCGACATTTTTTTTGACAGGTTGAGTTGTAATCTGTAATACCAAATTGCAAAATTTCAACTGAAACAGAGTTGAGTTGTAAACAGTATTCGAACCTTCTATATTGAATAATTAAAATTTATAATCATCAATAAATTTATCAGAAATGTATTAAAATGTTACCAAATAACTAGAAAAGATTATTTGAAACAATATGTGGCTGTTAAAAGAGAATTTTATTTCTACGTTACAATAAAATGGTATAAATAGTAAATATTCTGTGTTAATTTTATTTTCAGCTCTTAGTCCAAAAATCATTTAGTTGATGTGGCAAAAAATTTTTTTGATGTAATCCATCAATAATGATTCATGAATAAGACGTCATTAATTCAAATAAATCATATGTATCAGTGGATTTTTTATAGGGGCCCGTAAATTGTTTAGTCCCGGGCCCGGATTTTCTCTCTACGGCCCTGTATACGAGTTCGGATGTTGATGGTTTCTCATCGTACCTTTTCAAAGCCTGCACTGCCGTTGCTTATCCTCTTATGATAATTTTTAATAAATCACTTCATTCGGGTGTTTTTATTGATGCCTGGAAATTTACCTCTATCACGCCTGTTTTCAAAAAAGGTAATAAAAATGATATTGCCAACTACAGGCCAATTTCAAAATTTTCAACCGTATCTAAATTGTTTGAATATATTGTCAAGCAAAAGATGTTTTTCCCATCAAGAGATATATTTCTATCAACAAACATGGCTTCATGTCTGGTCGATCCACGGTTACCAACCTTGCCGTGTTTTCTGAATTCTGTACATCTGCTTTTAATGATCACTTGCAAATTGACACTATTTATACTGACTTTTCCAAGGCCTTTGACAAAGTGAGTCACACACTTTTAGTTGAAAAGTTGGCGCATCTGGGCTTTCACTCTACTTTTCTATCTTGGATAATATCGTACCTTTCTTCTCGGCACTGCATTGTAGTTGTTGGCAATTTATCATCTTGTGACTTTATTGCCTCCTCTGCCTCTGCCTCAAGGCAGCATTCTGGGACCCTTACTCTTTATCATTTTTATTAATGATAATCGTGAGTATTTTACCTTCTCCAATTTTCTGCTATACGCTGACGATCTTAAAATTTATTCCTCTGTTCGTTCTCCGTCTGATTCATCTAAAATTCAGAATGATATAAACAACGTTGTTTTGTGGTGTGAAAAAAATCGACTTCTTCTTAATGTTAGTAAATATTTCCATGTGTCGTTTGCGAAGTCTCGTTCCTCTATTCCCACCTCCTATTCCATTGGCAACTCTAATCTATCCATCCTGAATGAAATATCCGACCTGAGTGTTATTTTCGATGCTAAATTTTCATTCTTGAGCCATATCAACAGCACTATAGCAAAATCGTATGCTATGCTTGCTTTCATTCGTCGGTTTAGTTCGGACTTTAGTGATCCGTACACGCTAAATCTCTTATACACATCACTTATTCGCTCCAATCTTGAATATGTGGTCTACATTTGGAGACCTTATTTTGATTGTCATATCAAACGACTTGAACGTGTTCGAAAGGTGTTTTTGCACTATGCTCTACGCTCATTAAATTGTATAGACCCACTTCCACCATATATTGCCAGTCGCAAATTAATCAACCCGAAATCGTTAAACTCCAGAAGAACTATACTCTCCCTCTCTACAGTTTTCGATGTTATAAATGGTATAATAGATTGTCCTCTTTTACTTGAACGTATATTTTTCCATGTCCCGCAGCGTTGTCTTAGGAATAACGATCTTTTTTCTTTAAAACTAGTCAGAAGTACTTATGCTAGCAATGCACCTATCTATAGAGCTTTAAGGGAACTTAACACTCCATCGGGTTCTTTTACCTCTGATTTATTTAGCTCTAAAGCCAAATTTGTAGCTTCACTACATGTAAGTTTTGATTAATGTTGTAATTGTATACTCGTGTAATATTTATATTGATCACTTAACATTTATTATTTATACTAAGCAAAAACAAAAAAAAAAAATCCAAAGTTTTGTCATTAGTCTGTAAGTGCACTGTATGACTACAAATAAATAAATAAAAAAAATAATGTCGTTACAATTCAGTAAGAATATCAATAGGAAAAAATATTTTAAACGCAATTATTTTATCAAATAGAGGTAATATTTTATTTAATAATTTGGGAAAAATTTAAACAACGTGACATCAGGACGGACAAGGCGACAGCTGTTTCGATTATACCTTGTAAATCTCTTCAAAGCCTTTTCTCCCGGGAGTGGGAGTCGAAATCGCACCCCTACGATAGTTGAAATGGTTGTAAACGCATTCAGCTACGTCATGCCTGTTGTGAAGTCTTTCCCAATTGCCTTCTTTTTGCATATTTTAATCTTTTACACATTGCATACTTCGTATGCAATTATGTGTTAAAGCTATGCTTGGTACGGCGGTTTTCAAAGAAACTTTGGTTTTGTTGCTGTTTTCGTTCTATTTATAGAACTACAACGAATTAACCAATTTTGTCTGTTTGTATGATTTTTAATAATCGGGGATTGCCCATATTGCTTTTTTTTTTTTTTTTTTTTTTTTTTAAATGTATGAAAACATTTATTTGAAGCAATTTTTTTAATTAAATAAATTATAAAATTAAAAAATTGCTTCAAATAAATGTTTTCATACATTTACAAAAAAAAGAAAAAAAAAAAAAGCAATATGGGCAATCCCCGATTATTAAAAATCATACAAAGAGGTAATATTTATTTGACATAAAATAAACTTAAAATATTCATTTGTAAAAATAAAAAAAAATGAAGATACGTATTCCGTATTACATATGTATAAAAAATTCAGTCAACTCACATTTTAAAGAACCTTCTTCGTTATTTTTTTTTTTTAATTTCAGGTACACAATTTTATGTGCATAAATATATATATTGCCTTATTTATTTTTCTTTTGCAATGATACCGCTTTGTATTCCTTGTTCTTAATTTTCTGGAAGGCGCTGCGCACATCTCTTGTATAATCGGACATTGAATAGACGTCTCTTTGTATGGATTCTGAAAATTTTAAGATACAAATTATTTAAAAACCTGACTAACAACAAAACACCTTACTGTTTGCAAAATTATAGGCAAAACATATGAGTATAAAGATGGTGGAGGAGTTGGGGTGGGATGGTAGAGGGAGGGAAAGTGGAACAGGAAGAGAGAAAATATCATCTGCTGGGTATGCTAGTAAAAAATATAAATCTTTGATACTCACCGTGCAAAGCTTTGTTAAGGTTGACAAAGTCTCGCAGTCCCGTCTTGCTGGACCGCCCAGAGGAATTCATTTCGAAACACAATTCTTCCGAAAGTATCCTATGTACATACTTATGAATGCCATCCGGCATGAGTATAGATATAAAAATTATGACCTTTAAATAGAAAAAAATATATTATTAAAATAAGGATTTTTAATTAAATTATTGCCACCTTACATATCTTTCAAAATCCGTTTTCACTTTATTTTCAGGTTCTTAAATTTCCAACAAATTTAAAACTGGAAAATTAGCTTTGGGAATTCGGACATTTTCTCAAACCTTTTCTAAAGCTGTTAAAATTTTTACATTTTGATTAATGACCGTATTTGTTAAATCTGAAAAGAAATATACATTTTCAAGAAAATTATTCCTTTCCAAACAATTGTCGAATTTGAATGATTTACCCTGTTTCAATAAACAGTTGGAAGTTAAAGGAACTTCAATATTTTCAGAATTCAATAGACGTAACAAAACATTTAGTTGAAGGCGTGTGAGATTTAGCATTCTATAAAACAATATAAGTTTTTCTTTCAAATTTAATTCTGCGTTACAAAAATCTTTAATATTCGCCGGGACACTAGATTCTGCAATATCTTCATGCAAGAATTCATCAGCGTATTTGCTGGGAAACTCGGACGGACATAAAAAATTGGTCTGAAGCGTGTTTTTTTAGCTTTTGCGCACAATTGCCTCAAATTTCGTTTGCTTAAACCACTCAATTCACAGATTTTGTTGAGTTTAGTAATTTCACTGTATTATTAAGCACTTTAGATTATTTTTTAATTAAATATTTTATTTTATTTACACTTTCACTCCGACTTACAAAAAGTGACGCTTCAGCTAATAACTTCCAGAAAGAACTAATTACAGAGCTGCCAACAATAAATTTTATTAAAATTCAATAGTCCTGAAAGTTCCACAGCATGTTCAGCTGAAATTTCTGTATACCTGAAATACTGTCTTCCTATTCAATACATTTTTCTGGCTTTTTATTTCTTACTGAGTTTCAGGGCATTTTTAGTGCTGAAATTTTACCCAAATTTATAACACCCTACCTCAAAATCTGCAGGGTATGAGAGAGGCTATAAACTACAAATACACATGCATATAGATGGTAACCAAGTAGAAGATTCTAGAAGGAGAAACATCTAGATATTTGGATAAATATGCGGACAAGGCAACAGAGAGTATAAAAGCAGAGCAAGCTGAGTAGTCAGTAATCAGTTTGAGTTAAACACGCTATCAGTTGCGAAGTGATGTATAATTGTACTACTAATAAAGACCATTTGGCATTACTGAATACTGGAGTTATCTATTCGATAATTTAGCGATTCGAACGTTTGCAGAAGGTGTAAAATAAGCGGAATTTCCCAAAATTCGTTACAATATATTTAATGATCATGTAATAGGTGATATGTCCTTCAAAAAATTTCTACGGATTTGAATGCTGGAGAGATAAATATGGTTTCCTTGTTTAAAGTAAAGATGATTGTATAAACAAGGGACGATATCGCAAAGGTTTTGATAGATTCATACAAATATAAATTCAAATTCAAATTCAAATTCAAATTCAAATTTATTAGTTGAACAAAGTGGTTGTGACAGTAAGACGGAGTCTTTTATAGCACATCGTCCGTTTTATAAATACAATATAATTACCATAAAACTAAATTCGAGTTTAAGATTAACAACAAAACGATTTTCTTATAATTCATATTAATGTTAAAACTAAACTTAATGTTAAACCTTAAATACACACTTAAGACTAAAGAGTAGAGCCATTTAAATATGGTAGGAAAGAAAAAACAGAGATAGGAAGTGAAAGAGATGTAGTCATGCAGTTATGTTGAAATCACAATATTCACGCTGAGCTGAAGTAATCATGGATCACCTTACTGTAATTGCTCCTACTCAAAGCACCCTTGAGAAAATCAGGTATAGAGTTCCAAAGCCTTACAGCATTTACAAAAAATAGCCTCGATGAGGCCAGATAATAATATTTGGGGATTATCAGATTGCGGTGCCTACAAGACTTTGGGAATTTAAGCTTTTCGTAAAGATATTGAGGGGTTTTGAACTCGATGAGCTTGAACATATAAATACAGTTTCGCGCCTCAATGTACTCAAAAATACTGCATCCCAGTATTTCGCGCTTAAATAGAGAGATGTGATCATATTTCCTTAGGCCGTAGACATAACGCGTGATATTGTTGAACGCAACATCAATTTTGTGGTACGAGGCAGAATCAAACTGACTATAAACTAGCTCTGAGTACGTTATGTGTGGGACTATAAGCTGAACAGCTAGCTTTTTTCTTGTCTCTAAGGGAGTAAACGAGGCTGACATTCTTAATCTGCGTAAAACCGAATAAACACTACTCACGACTTTATTAACGTGGTCAACACAGTTCATTTTAGAATTTATCACAAAACCTAAATTCCTAATTTTGTCAGTAAACGGAAGAACACTATTTCCAACTAACAGTTTAGGAATATCTTCAACGTGCACAACACTGTTACTAATGGGCAACACATAGGACTTTTGAGCATTTAAACAGAGACAGTTTTCAAACGCCCATTTCGAAATTGCAGACAAATCACTATTAATTTTAAAGCAGATCAATATCATATCAGTTGCAGATCATAACTCAGATCAAAATCAGATTGTATATCAATAACTGACAACAAAATATATTAATAAAAAAAAATGGAAAACAAAATAAAAAATAATAAGCTTTTGAAGGATATTGTTGAAACAAGAAAAATATTGAAAGGCAAGTTAAGAAATATTAAACAGAATGAAGTAAATAAATTGAACATATTGGATGATACATTTCAACCAACAACAAAACCATTGAAGGATATAGTTGGAAGTTTAAAACAGCACCATCATTTAATCCCTTAATGAAAAAAGAGGACAATTTTACTGAAAGGGATGATGATTCATATAGTACTTATGAAAATAATTTTGGAAATGATGAATAGAATATTATAATCACAGTAAGAATATGTCTGGTCTACACCTAAATAAATACACAGTAAATTAGTGTTTTTATTTCGAACACACACATACACGCGGCCACTGGCGTTGGGACGGGTTTCCTTCCTACACGAAAAGGCTGCTCGTGCATTATCTTTCCAGTGGGTAATAGGGGGTGTAAACCCGTCTTACTCACCGGAAATGTGGGTAAACCGGCAGGGCGCCCGATAAGCACTTCACTTACCTACGGCGAAGTGTGCCTGGTGTATTCCGGCCAATCATTATATTCATATGTAACTATGAACACATTGAGAATTATGCTCGCATTGTCGCGCACAGCGCGCCACGAACGAAAATTCCCAAGCATTGTGCGTTCACCATCGCTGGCTTGCCTAGTGCTTGCGCGATGGTTGTTGGGCCAGTATGTATGTATATGTATGTCGGTACATACAATACTAGGGGTGGGCAGTAAATGGAAAATATAATATTAGGGGTGGGCGCTAAATGGGAAATAGATATTGTGGCGTAGCATTTGCTACGTTACAATATTTAATGATCATGTGATAGGTGAGATGTCCTTCAAAAAATTTCTACAGATTTGAATGTCGGAGAGATAAATATGGTTTCCTTGTTTTAAGTAAAGATGATTGTATAAACAAGGGACGATATCGTAAAGGTTTTGATAGATTCATACAAATATAAAGCAGATCAATATCATATCAGTTGCAGATCATAACTCAGATCAAAATCAGATTGTATATCAATAATTGACAATAAAATAAAAAAAAAAATAAAATAAATGTAAGGCGCGATAACCTCCGAAGAGATCTAAGGCCGAGCTTCTCTTCCAATTTGCGTCGTGCTCCTCTTGATTTTCCCTACAAATTGGCCGGACGGGACCTACATGTTTTATGCCGACTCCGAACGGCATCTGCAAAGCAGATGAGTTTTCACTGAGAGCTTTTCATGGCAGAAATACACCCGGAGTGCTTGCCAAACACTGCCGAGGGGCGACCCCGCTTAGAAAAATTTTCTTCTAATTGAAAAATCTTATTTCTAAAATTTTGATGTTGCTTTGCCCGGGAGTTGAACCCAGGGCATACGGTGTGATAGGCGGAGCACGCTACCCATCACACCACGGTGACCGCCGCTGACAATAAAATATATTAATTAAAAAAATGGAAAACAAAATAAAAAATAATAAGCTTTTGAAGGATATTGTTGAAACAAGAAAAATATTGAAAAGCAAGTTAAGAAATATTAAACTGAATGAAGTAAATAAATTGAATCTATTGGATGTTACATTTCAACCAACAACAAAACCATTGAATGAGATAGTTGGAAGTTTAAAACAGCACCATCATTTAATCCCTTAATCAAAAAAGAGGACAATTTTACTGAAAGGGATGACGATTCATATAGTACTTATGAAAATAATTTTGGAAATAATGAATAGAATATGATAATCAAAGTAAGAATATTTCTGTGTCTACATACAAATCACCTATAAAGATATCAAATGGAAATAAAAATAGAAAGAGGCTTAGAACAGCTTTAGGAGATGATGATGATGATAGTATTTTAGACAATAAAGGAGGAAGATTTGAAAATAAAAAACCCCCTAATTTTAATAGAAATCGGAAAAACTTACACAAATTATATTCATTAAACTACAATGTTGTTTATAATCTACTACAAAAAATATCAAAACCGAAAATAAAACGAAACGAAACGAAGGATTAAGATAAAATATCTGTTCTTAGTAAAAGTTTAAAAAATTTACACTTTAAAGTTGGAAAACGAAAAAGTAAAACTGAATTAAATGATAATAGAAGGCGTATTAAGCTTACTGATAACAACAAAAACAACAAACGCATGGCTAAGAATCAACTCAAATTATATAGCAATGATGAAATATTTGATTTAAATAAGTCGAACTCTCAACCATTTATCGGGAAACGAAAAAGTAAAAGCCAACTAAGTGGTGATATTAAATTATGAGACTAACTAAAAACAATAAACGTATGGCTCAAGTTCAACTAAACCTTGATAGAAAATGGATTAAAATAACTAGGAATGATAACGATAACAAAATAAGTTATTCACAACCACAGTTATTAAAAAATTTAGTAATGCTTAAAAATAATAAAAATTTAGATGCATTATATGATTGTAATGTAGATGAAAAAGGAAATTGGTGGTATGGAAGGTTAGGTTAGGTTAAAAGGGCCGGACCAAGAAGACTACTTCCCAGCCCAACACTTAGGTCACCATTGGGCCCATTGTGATACCCTAGAAACGGTCTAATCAAGCCTTGCTCTATCAACTACTGTGGTTCAAACCACTTTGTGGAATTAATAAATTTAACTAGCGCCCTAATATCGAGCCTGGAGACCTCCGCGAGATCAGTTAAAAATTGTTGACCGAAAGCGGCCAACCCCCTTTTGCTCAGTGGCACAGGAGGTGCTGCACGCTTTCCTCCTCCTCAATACATCTGCAGCGGCGGCAATAATCGTGCGATACGACGCCCATCCTAGCGGCGTGAGTACCTATCAAGCAGTGACCGGTAAGAACCCTTATCAAGGTCGAAAGTCCTGATTTACTCAGGGTCAAGAGAGTGTTAGTGCGACCTTTATCATAGGATGGCCACACGAACTTTGGTGTCTCGCATGTAGGAAGCGCTTACCAGAGCATATTCGCCCTACCTATAGTGTTCGTGTACCGAGTCATTTTCAGGAAGGATGTGGGCGGTCATACATTTCCTGGCCAGCTCGTCAGCTACACAGTTGCCTTCAATATCCCTGTGACCAGGTATCCATACAAGGCTAATCCTGAATTGCTGGGCCATCTAAATAAGAGGTGTGCTGCATTCAGTGATCGACTTGGTGTTGTCGATACCGGAGTTCAAGGCCTTTAGTGCGGCCTGGCTGTCCGAGAAAATTATCACCCTTCTCCCGTCTTTAGGCACAAGTGCCAGCTGATTTACAGCACAGCGTATTGCTAAGACTTCCGCTTGATAGACGCTACAATGGTCAGGAAGCAGGAAGGAGATATGCAGTCCCAGGTCCGGTGAAAAGATACCACCCCCACCTTCCCGTCGAGTTTGGAGCCATCAGTAAATATGTTGATGGCACCACGAACAGCATGCTGTATGCTCGCCCATTCTTGCCGTGTGGGAATGCACACTGTGTAATACTTAGTGAAAATATTGCAGGGAGTGCAATAGTCAGTGAGTACAGATATTGAAACTGGGGCTTCAGTGCCCAAGATATTAGAGTGGCCCCAACCTCAATTCCTCCAGCCACCAGTTTCTCTAATCCGTAGGGCCGCGATAACGGATAATTCTTTAGCCACCAAATAAAGTGGTGGCAGGTACAAAATAGTGTTGAGTGCATCCGTGGGAGTGGAATAAGAGCGCCGCTAATACAGAGCTCCGAACTCCTCTGGGCTTTTTGTAAGCGTTTGTGGTTCGTGTCCTTTGCGAGCGCCGGCCACCAGACCAGAACTCCATACAATAGGATTGTGCGCACAATGACTGTTTAGATCCAATGTACTACTTATGGAGAGAAACCCCACGAGACTCCAATTGCCCTTTGCAAGAAAAGAACGCAGTTGTTGCTTTCTTTACCCTGTCTCTATATTGTCTCTCCAGAGTAGTTTCCAATCCAGAATGACTCCCGGTTGGTATAAAGACTTCCTTAACCTCCCTCCATACAGCGGGTACGTAATTACTTAGGCAGCCTTCAAATATAACCCTTAACCATGGCATTATTAGTTCGATAGTGTGTTACAGTTGGGCCTGGAAGATGCCATCCGGCCCCGCTGATTTGAAGGGCTCAAAAGTAGATAGGGCCCAGTCTAGCTTTCTATCATCCGTAATATCATCAACTAACTGCTGTGAGGGTGCCGCTCCGCTGATTACGGTTGCAGACATATCCTCGCATGCTGGAAAGTGTGTATCTAGGAGTAGGTTCAAGGTGTCCGTGCTAGAAACGGTCCAGGTACCATCTCCTTTTTGGACGCAACCTAGTGGCGTTTGCTTTTTGGCGAGTACCCTCCTCAAACGGGAGGCAGCAGATGTGGATTCAATCCCGCTACAGAAGCTTGTCGAGGAAAAGCGCTGGGCTCCATGGATAGCTTTTTTGTAAAAATTCAAGTTGGTCTTGTACAGTGCCCTCGATGATTCGTGGCAGTCGTGCTTAGCTTTGTTAAAAGCCCCTCTGCAATTTTCTGAGTTTATCCAGGTCAGAAGACCACCAAGGTGGATTATGCGATTTCTTCATCATCCTCTTGATGGGACAAGCCCTATCTAGAGCAGTCTTACACCGATGACTAAAAGTATTGACGAGCTCATGAAGCTCTTCCTCAATTCTGTGTTGGTGCACCACCTAACCCCTTAAATTTTATCAATGAGCTTCCTATAGTAACCCAAGTTAGCATCCCTAATATTTTGTATATACTTATGTTCAGGGGGCTTTAATGCATATACTAAGATTTGTGCTCAATAAGTAGTTATAGAGTAACTCACCTCGCTCATTTGAGTCAGAACTGCCCCACCGATTGTGGTGGGCATTTGCGTCGCGTCCTAGCACTAGAGCTTCGATCCGTGGATTTGCACATCCCACGGACTCTGTGAACGTCGCCGATGGGGGTGGTACCTGGTGACCGTGGGCCAGATAAAAGGACATGATCGCTGTCATATCACCGTCACTAAATTGAGGTAAAAAGAAAGCATTTAGATTAGCCTCAGCTAAAAGACATGTGCGAGGCTAACTCTTATTATGAGCGCTGTACGGCCTGTAATTTGGAGTCCTTAAGACACAGATCCTATTACCAGTGATCCATGGCTCCTGAACCAGAACGATATCCAACTCACCCGAAGACAGGTGAAGCAGAAGCGCAGCTGATGCTGCTTTGCAATGGTGAAGGTTTATTTGGAGGACCCTCACCACTTTACGGTTTTCCTCCCTCCTCCGTGAGCGTAGCGTCCGCATCGTCTTCGCGCAGAAGCTGGCTCTCAGAGTAGAGATTTCTGAAAACCTACCCACCGTCTGAGCTAGACGAAGCGTACCCGCTTCTTTCCTCCGGCCTGCTGACGTCAATCTCCATCTCGTGCTCACTGAGAGCTTCCTTCACCTCCTCAAGTGATGCTAGGTTAACCAAGGCTTCCGCATCAGCCTTATATACCTTAAGGTTTACAGTTTTGAAACCATAGTTGACCGTATAATTACACTCAGCCACGGCCTCGAGGCATTCTGTTACATAACTGCCTGGTGCGGGAGAGGAGGAGTGGCGGAGTGGCATGGTAGTAGCCCGGCTGAGGCTCGTCGGCTTTGAGGCGCGGTTCTTGCCACTTCTCCTTCCCCAACAGTTACATAGCAAAATTGAGTCCATGCCTGAGGGAAAGTATCTAAACAAACTAAAGAAAAATAAATATAGGAAAGCGGGAGAAAGCCTGTCCGAGTCAGGTGGAGCCTTCCCACCCCTCCTGTTCACGGGATGTGAACAGCCTTTGGACTCTACTATGGCTCCGCTTCCCGAGTAGAGTCCCCTTAAACCTGACAAATGTTCGTTTCTAAGAGTTTACGTCCCTTCCATTACCCACTCAAATACCCCAACTTACCATCAGTTAGCACAAGGGCAACGCCTGCACCAACAACTTGCAGCTTTTAGCCAGACATGGTTTACTTCTGTCTCCCCTAAGAAGATCACAATTTCAGCCCATGTATGCAAACAAAAATTAATTAGGCAACACTTTCGTTTCTAAGTGACAATTTATTGATATGAACTATTTCAAAAAATTTGGTTTTGAAAACCTAAATAACTATCTCGAAAACTTATTATTTCTATGCTCTTACTACTATATGCTTTAAATTCAATTATAATACCTAATCCAACTTTTCCTTAACTTTTCCTTTCTTTCACGTACTTTATATTTTAATTCTTAGACACGGCCTAATACATATCTAACCATTTGTGTACACGCATACGCATAAACATGTGTGTATCTGTACGCTTGTGTGTGCGCTCACTCCCAAACAAATGTTGAGCTAACTATACGTGTGGGTATGTGCTACTTTACTCTGGGATTGTAATTACAAAAGTATGTGGGTTAAGGTGTGTGTGTATACGATTTTTTTTTCTTTCTTTTATGAAAAACTCACCTCGCTCAGAACTCCGAGTTGGTACCAAATCGTTGTGCGGAGCTGGAAGTAAAAAAGAGAAAAAAAAACAAACAACATATACAGAACAATGTAATTTATGTTCTGTTACAGGTCTTTGGCCGATTGACCGTGGTCACGGCTAATCCTATGCCTAAATGTCTTTTGTCTTTAGTTTCGCGTTTCGGTTCAAAGCATGTGCATACTTTTATACACTGCTATAGAACTGCACATAATAAAAAAATCGCCGGAAAACTAAATTACTAATTACGAATAGAGTCACGTTTTTCTGCGTAAAAAAAAATGAAAAAAATAAAAAAATGTTTATAAAAAAAACGCGAAGACCAAACAGTAGGCGTACCGACTGGGTATTAATAAAAATAGATTAATTCAATAAAAATTGGAAGTGTAAGTGAAATAACTGTGATAATTAGGAATCCAAAAAAATATATAATATATAATAGAAAAAAAATTTCTTCTTTTCGTTTATACTACAAGATAGTATGACAATTCGAAAGGCGAAATAGTGCTTGTGGGTAAATTTCTTGCGGGTGGCTCATGCACCTCCAAATAGGCCTGTGTAGGGCTGGGTACGAATGCCCAGAAATTAGTGTGTGTGTCGACAAAAATGATATATTGCTGACAGTGAAACTAGGGCAGGAAAAATCAAGGATGCAAGAAAAGCTTATACGAATTAAATTATAGAACTAATAATAAAAAAATTAATTAAATAAAAAAATTCATAAAAATTCAATATTCAAAAATAAAAAAAAAGGTAATAGTTGTACGGCCTAATATAATCAATATAAATTAAAACTGTGGTGAGTAAATAAAAATATTCAAGTTGGCGAGCGCGCTCCGGGTGAGTCGCGCTTAACTGCTCTCGTTCTCAGATTTTCCAATGATAGATTAGTGGTGTGTTGGGTTTCAGTGTCGTGAATAAAGGTGGATGAATGTGGCCGATGATGCCGTGTACTATGTTGTTAGCAACGTGGGTGGTTGTGCCACTAAGTGTTTAGCAACAAGTTGGCGACGATGGATGTTGCGTGGCCAAAAAAACGTAGATATGTTGCTAATGAGCCGATGCGACCCGTTGCCAGAATTTGTTGTGTTGGGGATATACAAGTATGTTATGTTACCTCTTGTTGGTTTTGTGGAAAATGTATAGTGTTGCGTGTTTGATTATATGTTTGAGCTCGTATGTAGCTATGTTGGGAGTTTGCTGACTGTGTTATGTGCGTGTGATTGTGTTTGTTGGTGTTCGTCGATTCTGGCGCCAATCCGTTTTGACGCTTTTGGCCAATATAGCCTAGTTGGCTGCCCTTTTGGCCAGAAACCAATCCCCTAGTTGGACTATTGACCCCCTTTTGTATGTGTGGTTGGTGTCTGTTGTTGATTTGCGTGTGATTTTGTGTAAATTTATGTGAAAAAAAATGTCGCGGCCTTCGGCTGGCTTCGTGCGCTGCAAAAAGAGAACGCATATATATTTTCAAACATTTTTATTTTAAAGAATTTTTGTTTAAACTTTTTTCTGGATTTGAAAAAAAATTAGTTATCTCGTTTCTCTTCTTTTAAATTTAAAATGGCTTTACAAAAAAAATATTTCAATTGTCTCCTCTCTTCTTCTTCTTTTAATCTAACTTTTGTTTGCATAAGTGCTCGTGTACATATACATGTATATATATATGTACATGTAAGTGCACCTATGCATAATTTAATATTTATGAATTTTAAATTCACCCCAAATTCGATCGAATAAAGATCCAATAAAATAAAAATTCACAACAAATATTTTGACGGGAATACAATGAAAAATATTGTTCACAACGAAAACGTTCAAAATTTTACAGGGAATGTTGGGTCAGAAATGTTTAGTTTGATAATGGCGGAATGTTTTTTTTTTTTTGTGTAAAAACGCCAAAGAAAGATTTATGGAAAACTCTACTTTCGCGAAGTGGACTTTAGGTTGAGCCGATCTAACGATTCGAGATTATTTTTAACTCAATTGATTTTTTTTTTTTTTTTTTTTTTAAAAAATCTAGAAATAAAATGGTTTACTAATAACTATCCTGTTTCACAAAATTTACCAAAAAAAATGTTAATTCCAAACAAAATTATTTAAAACAACGTTCAAAAAAAAACAAAAAAAATGTTCTAATAAAAGGAAAAAGGTGTAAAAAAAATCGCGGGTAAAAAAAACACAAAGGTTTCAAAACAAAAAATAATTTCATATCTCACACTTTGACTTACCTGTGCCTTTGCTGCTTTCTTGAGGGGATTTTTCCACGCCCAGTGGTGGCGATACTCCTTGCTCTGCGGTGCACCTAGGGAGGATTCCCTGGTATCAAAGTTCACTATTATTTTTTTTCGTTCGCGTTTACTTTTAGCGTGAAACCGCACTTTGAAAAAAACTTTGTCACTCGCGCACCCACACTTTAAGGTGAAAAAAACGCACTTTGAACACCTAACCTTTCACTTCACTGGTGGCACTAATTAAGACCGCGACTTTTCGATTTTTAATGCTGTTGATCAGCGGGACCCCCTTTTATACCTACTAAGCCTTGCGGCATTTAGGACACCGTAAGTCACGAATCGCCTTCCTGCTTTGGTTGAACCAATCCGCGTTCGCCCCTTAGGCGGCACGTATATACACATATGTGCAAGCGACAGTTCAACCCACTCACACAATCAAACATCCGCTTTGTTAATATCGTAAAGCGGAGAAGGAGATTTGGTTAGCGGTTGCCTGCACATCTGTTCATATACCCGCTTGCGTGTCGTCAGAGAAATCCTCAAAGGCTGTCGTTACAGGCTCGCATCCGCCGATGGTGCCTGCATCATGGAGCGTGTGCGTAAAGAAATTCATAACGCAGCCTTGGTTTGGTTTATAAGTGTAGGGCTAACGTGTGGCCTCGACCCACGACCTAATGCCGGGCTTCTAGTTTGCTTCTTACTAAAACATATATTACAACATGTATTTACTGCTACAACAAAATTTAAACAAATTATCAAAACTCTAAACCTACATCACTGGGTTCTCAAGCAAACACTAACCTACAGTATCACAGATGAGCCTCTTAATCCTATATCACAGTTTGAACTAAAACTATATCACAGATTGAAGAAAATTAGTCAAGTTGCAAATGTCTAGATGGGTTAATATGTCAAGTTGGGAATGTATAATTAAATAAAAGTTAGGTCAAAACGGTGTAATTACATTAACAGGTCAATAAAACCTAAAATAATTGAATAAATAATCACAAAAAAAAATTAAAATGGATGTCCATTTTCTACAGGTCAAGTTTTTCAGGTACCAAGGTGAGTAATAAATAACATGCAACATTGAACTTTAACTAGCATCATGCTACAAATATGTCTTTAGCATGGTATACCCCGATTCTGTTTCCACTAGCATCACCGAGTTCATACATCGAGTTACCTATTACTTTAAGTACAATGCATTTTACTTGTTTTGGGGCAAGTTTGGGATTATAGTTGTCGATTTGTGAACTCTGTTTAAAATTTCGGCGGTATACCACTTGTCCAATCTTAAACGTCACATCCCTACTTCGAGTATTATATACTTTCTTGCTACGCTCGTGGGCTAACCTCAGATCTTTCATAATATTATTTCTAATCGCCTGAAGCTTATCTGATGTTAACTCTAGCTCGCAGTCCACATCCTTGACTGCGCCTAACTTTCGATACAATTCGTACGATGCACCATGTTGCACCATGGGCATACCAAACAAAGCATAATACGGTGATGTGTTAATCGCCGAATGGATGACGCTTCGTAATGCAAAGGCCGCGTCACTAATGTGTTTGTCCCAATTTTTCTGGTTTTCGCCTACATACGACCTCACTATTTGCAATATGGATCGGTTGACCCTTTCTGCCGCGTTGCCTTGTGGCGAGTAGAACGCCGTTCTTACATGCGTCGTGCCATATCTTGCTAAAAATGATGTAAACATTTCTGAAACGAACTGTTTGCCATTGTCGGAGTGTACATACTCCGGTACACCAAACACGTGAAAAATATCCTTTTCTAAAAATTTTACAACTTCAGCTGAGGTTGCCCTACGCATGGGTTTCAAAAACACAAATTTCGAAAAGTGATCTAGACACACAAACACATAAATATTACCATCACATGTACGTGGGTATGGACCCATAAAATCTATAAATAAACGTTGAAAAGGGCGTTCAGTAACATGTTGTTTTCCCATCAATGGTTTGTGGAAAGCATTTTGGGTTTTGTTGCCTTTACAGGTATCGCAACCTTTAATATAATTTTGTACATCTGCCACCAGTCCTGGCCAGTAGTATCTTTCACGGATGCGCGCAAGGGTCTTTTGTATACCTCCATGACCTGCCGAAGGCGAGCAGTGCGATGCCTCCACCAACCCAGAACGAAGTTCAGTCGGTACCCAGAGTTTCCAGGCATGGTCTCCTTGAAGCCCTTCCCCCTTGTCAAATTGCGTCCGTCTATAAACGTATCCATCAGATACGCACAGTTCCGGTAATTTGTCCTTGTTCGCTGTCACCGTGTCTATGAGTTCGTGGTACTCAGTCGTTTTAAAGTAAGGTGAATTTACGTCAATGTCCAGTATTCTGTCGTTTATTAACATTTCACTCATATCGACCCTGGATAAAGCATCCGGCACTACATTTTGGGTGCCCCTACGGTGCTGGATGTCGAAATTGAAGCCTTGTAATTTTAAGCTCCACCTTGGCAGCCGGCCAGACAAGTCCTTCTGACCCATCAACCACTTCAAGCTGGCATGGTCAGTTATTACCGTAAAGGGCAATCCCTCAATATAGGGCCGGAACCTCTTTATACTCAGGACCGCTGCATAACACTCTAGTTCCGTGATACTGTAATTTCTTTGTGCCTTATTTAGTTTCGCAGATACGTAGGCAATCGGTCGTTCGTTTCCGTACTCGTCTAGTTGGAAGAGTACCCCTCCGACTCCGTCCGTGGATGCGTCACATTGCACGTAAAAGTGCTTTTCAAAATCCGGATGTATTAACACCGGTGCAGATATTAATTTTTGCTTTAAGCAATCAAATGCTTGCATCGCTTCGTCCGTCATTTTAAATGATTTTATTTTGTCTTTAGTGAGGCAGTCGTGCAGCGGTGCTGCAATTGTCGCGTAATCTTGTATGAATCTGCGGTACCAGCCTGTCATCCCTAGGAACCGTCTGAGTTGCTTCGGTGTTCGGGGTTCGGGGAAGTCTCGCATCGCTGCCACCTTATTTGGATCCGTACGGATACATCCGTCGCCTACGACATAACCCAGATATCTTACTTCCTTAAAACAGAACTTACTCTTTTCAACGTTTATCGTCAATTTAGCATCACGAAGACATTTTGCAACACGGGACAACATATCTAAATGGGACGAAAAATTCTCAGAACAAACCAGTAAGTCATCTAGGTAAACAAACACAGATTCACGAAGATAAGCGGGGATGACCTTGTCCATTAAACGACACATTCGCTGTGCCGCGTTGCATAGTCCAAAAGGCATGACTGTGAAATGGTACAACGGTCTACCAGGTACAGTGAAAGCAGTTTTCTCCCTGGACTTTCGCTCTAAAGGTATCTGCCAAAACGCGTCTTTTAAATCAATGGCAGATATGTACCTGGTATTCTGAAGCCGACTTAGAATACCGTCTATATGTGGGAGTGGGTAGGTGTCTTTGATGGTGCGATCATTTAATTTGCGGGCGTCCAAACATAGGCGATTTTTAGTTCCTTTGATGACGAGTGAGACGGGGGAGTTCCAGCAACTGTTGCTTTCTTCAATAACACCCATCTCTAGCATCCTGTCCAGTTCTGCGAATATTAATCTTTGAATTGCCGGAGAAATAGGGTAGTGGCGCTGCTTTACAGGAAGGTGCTCATCCGTCACCTCGATGACGTGCTCCTCTACATCGGTCTTACCCAACCCAAATATTGCGAAGGAAGGAAACTGTGCTTTTACACGATCCAAGGCTACAGTTTCTTCGGGACTCAAATCATGTTGCACCGCATCGAATGATAAATCACCATCAGCAGGAGTAAGCTCTGATACGACCGAAACCTTTGACTGGATTTGGGGCCCCCTACTGACTACATTAAGCTGGAAGGCTTTCCAGAAATCGATCCCTAGATAGACCTCTTGTTGCAGTCTAGGCACTATAAGAAATTCCAGCTCCCGAGTGGTACCGTCCCAGAGTACTGGAAGAGTCACTACACCAACAACCGCGGTTTCACCCCCATTGGCTGTCTTCACATTTTGACCCTGAATCGGCAGAATCAAGCTTTCCTTCCCTTCGAGTAACTTATGGGCGTTTTTCCCAAGCAGCTAGCCCCGGCCCCGGAATCTAAGAGCGCGAGCATCTCGCGTCCACCGATCTCCGTTTTGGCGAACAACCTATTATCACCCTGCACAGTAACTATGGTCGGAATAATTTTTTTTCTAATCCTTTTGAAAATCTTGTGTTTTTCTCGCATCTTCCGTATTTTTTCGAAATTTTTCTTCTTCTTTTTAGTCTTGATCTCTTCGCAGAATATTCTCCTCCTTGCTTCCTCATACCTCAACTTCCTAACATGTAAAGTATCTCTAACTGGCTCAACTTTCTTCTTTTCCTCCACTTTTTCCTTTCCCTCTTTCTCCCTATCTCTTTTTAAAATTTCTATCTGCCTACCTCCAACTAATTCCCCGGGCGATCCTGGTTTGAGGCAGAGCTCCCGGACATCTCTGCCAACGCCCGGTTTCCCGCCTCTGGTTTAAAGACACAAAAGGACGAATCACCTCCACACGCAAAACATTTCATAAAGTGGAAATTCGACTTGCACTTTGTGTCTTTTGCTGCTTCTGCCGGGTTCTTCAAATAGAAATCCACCGGCATGCCACAAGCATAACACAACATAAGGTGAAACGGGGAGGGACAAAACAATTGGTTTTGAACAGGACTAACATTTTCACTATGGACATTGGACGAGGAAATTGCGACGGGACTGGGAAAATTGGTTGGGACGTTGGGTTTAGGATGGTTTTGTGTGACAGGGGCACGAGACATATTCTTACTAACTCCTAAATTCCTATTGTCTTTGTTGAACGCCTCTATGCTAAAATCACTCTCTTGACCTCCTAACCAATCTACGTTATTTGTCCCTAACTCGCTGACTGGCTTCGCCCTAGACCTGTTTTCCTTAATTAACTTTTCCGCCCTCTTGCATTCGGCCTTCAACTCCGCCAATGTCGCTGTCTTTGCCGCGAATGTCAGGTTGGCCAGATATGACTTTAGGTTGCCCTTAATAATTTTGACCAGCTCGTTCTCCGGGATTCTTTGCCTCAGTCGGAACGTTAGGTCGTGGACGTCAGCATAGTACTCGTCGAAGCTCTCTTGGGGCTGCTGCTTCCGCTCCATAATCTCGCGTATTACCTCGTAGTCTGACTCTGCCGACTTAAATTGAGATAAAATTTCCCTCTTCAACCCAAAATAGTCAAACGTCTCGTCATCGGCGTGATCCTCCAGTACCTGCCAATACCACTTGAGAGCGGGCCCTGAAACTAGACAGTGGAAATCGGAAAACAACTGCTGATAGGACAACTGGTATTGTACGCGCATTCGTTCCAACCTGAAAACAAAACTTTCCACCGTCATCCCCTTTGCTGACCCGTCGAACTTAAGGTGCCATTTGTCTAAGTCCACTTTCTTTCGTCCGGAATAGCTGGAGTGGCCGTTGCCTGCATCTGTGTGGTTCGCGTTTCTGTGCTGGTTCATGGTGGCATCCCGATCTTGTCCAGGCGTGGACGTGTTCGGTGGAGGAGCTGATGCAGCAGGCGCGCGCATAGATGTCTCCACATGAGCGACACGATTGCTAAGAGTGGATATATCCTCCCTTACCTTTCGCACTTCGCCCATGTGACGATTCATCTCAGCGTTCTGCTGCATCATCACCTCCATCATACGTCCTAGCTGGTCGATGCGCTCTTCTACCGATGCCTGCGTGCGCCTGTCTTTGCCAGACCTCGCTGCTGCAGCTGCACCTGCCCTGTGGTCTTGTATCCCTTCACCTCCAACAGCTCCCTCCTCTGTGTCCGACATTTCCAACAATCTTTCCAATTTCTGCGAAAAATTCAGCGAGCGATCTGACGTGTTTATGACAACCCTATCAGTAACCGAAACCTCTGCTTGCCCAAATACCCTAGCAGTGCAAAGATTCCAGAGGTCTATTGGGACGAAATCGGCTGGTAATTCGATGCCTGTGTCGATTTGATTGAACAAGGACCCTACCACCTCGTTCTCCAAACCCCTTGCTACGCTACGCGTAATTCGCCTGTTGCTTCCTAACAGTCCTAAAACCCTCTTTGGAATCGCCCCCTGGTCCTTAGACTTGTCCATAAACTAAGGGACTAGTATGAAAAGGGAGTCCGGAACCTGACCACCGAAACGTAATAAAAGACTACAAACTCCAAAGTTGGACAAAGGAAACTAAAAAAATAAAACTGAAACGCTTTTGTGCAGCAAAAAAAAAAAAAAAAATTTAAATTCAACGATTATTCCACTTATGGATTTATTTCTTAAATCGAAGTTAACAAAAAATTTGAAATAAACAGTCGCAATTCAAATGGTAAAATGGTATGAAAGAAATATATGTAAGTGTGTATATATGTATATAAAAAGTGTATAAAAAGATACTTAAGTGTATAAAGGGTAAAATAAAAAAAATATATGTGCCAAATTCAAAAATGGACAATTCTTAAAGTATATGTATGTATATGTATTTAAATGGGTGGAATTTAAAGAGGCAAACAAATTCAAAATAAATAGCCTCGATAAGACCTTTGACGGTATGGACCGATATATGTATATAAAACGCTTGTCTGATATTAATCCAAAAAACTAAAAACAAGCAGAAAGATTAGAAAAATTTATGAATTTCAATAATTGTTTTTGGGTTTAAAAAAACTATTTTTCATAATGCTAGTAAAAATTCCAATAGAAAGAAAGAGAAAAAAAAATAAATTCAGGAAAAATTCTTAAAAATATACATATAAAAAAATTGCCAATATAATAATATAAAATTTTTCAAGGACTTCTTCAAACACTTGTTGTAGACAAAACCTCAAGGGGTAGCAATAAAACCAGGTAAATATATGAAAATTCAGAAAACTGTTTCCTGGAATACGTTTGTGTTTCAAAATAACTTAAAAAGCAGTAATATTAAATTGTAAAAAAGAAAAAAAAAATTTTATAAAAAAAAAAGTAATAAAACTTCAAACAAGTGTTAAAAAAAAATAATAATAAACCTGTCTGTTTACAAAAAAATTCCAAAGCATAAATGGTAAAAAATGTAAAAAATCTCAGTATGACTAAGTATTTTAAATTAAGTTTCAAAATGAAATTTTAAACTGTTGGTGCATTTGGTGTTGCCCTCGCCTGATGGGCTCTGTGGGTAGTCGAGTAAAGTCATGAAGTATTCTGTCCAAAGTCAAAGTCAGCTAATCCCCTCTTAATTGTGAAATGTGGCACTACAGCGTCTTAAGAACTAGCACAAGACGTGGTTGCCACAATTCCCCCTTTACCCTGTCAAAATATCTATCCCCTGCAAACGTACAAAAACCTCACGTTCGTATGGTGCTGGACCATACGCATGGCAGCTGATGTAGCTTGCAACAAAACAAAAACAAAAAAAATCATCGTCTTAAAGTACTGCCGATGGCTTCTGATACCACTTTTCAAAAACGTTGGAGTTCTTAAAAGGAACCCAGAAATCACCGCCAGCACTCCCCCCACTGGTTTGTCACTTGGGCACATATCTCTCGTTGCTGACAACAAGCGATGTTGCCCTCGTGACCCTAAATCTGTCCGCGAGAAGGAAAATTAAGAAAATAGATCAGGTAGTAAAAAGCTAAAAAAAAAAGTATACTGAAAAGCAAGCTGAGGTGAACGAAAAGAAAGGAAAGTAAAAGAAACGAAATATGGGAAAATTTAACATTACTAGGGGGCTATACCGTTGGGCGCCATTGTTACATAACTGCCTGGTGCGGGAGCGGAGGAGTGGCGGAGTGGCATGGTAGTAGCCCGGCTGAGGCTCGTCGGCTTTGAGGCGCGGTTCTTGCCACTTCTCCTTCCCCAACAGTTACATAGCAAAATTGAGTCCATGCCTGAGGGAAAGTATCTAAACAAACTAAAGAAAAATAAATATAGGAAAGCGGGAGAAAGCCTGTCCGAGTCAGGTGGAGCCTTCCCACCCCTCCTGTTCACGGGATGTGAACAGCCTTTGGACTCTACTATGGCTCCGCTTCCCGAGTAGAGTCCCCTTAAACCTGACAAATGTTCATTTCTAAGAGTTTACGTCCCTTCCATTACCCACTCAAATACCCCAACTTACCATCAGTTAGCACAAGGGCAACGCCTGCACCAACAACTTGCAGCTTTTAGCCAGACATGGTTTACTTCTGTCTCCCCTAAGAAGATCACAATTTCAGCCCATGTATGCAAACAAAAATTAATTAGGCAACACTTTCGTTTCTAAGTGACAATTTATTGATATGAACTATTTCAAAAAATTTGGTTTTGAAAACCTAAATAACTATCTCGAAAACTTATTATTTCTATGCTCTTACTACTATATGCTTTAAATTCAATTATAATACCTAATCCAACTTTTCCTTAACTTTTCCTTTCTTTCACGTACTTTATATTTTAATTCTTAGACACGGCCTAATACATATCTAACCATTTGTGTACACGCATACGCATAAACATGTGTGTATCTGTACGCTTGTGTGTGCGCTCACTCCCAAACAAATGTTGAGCTAACTATACGTGTGGGTATGTGCTACTTTACTCTGGGATTGTAATTACAAAAGTATGTGGGTTAAGGTGTGTGTGCATACGATTTTTTTTTCTTTCTTTTATGAAAAACTCACCTCGCTCAGAACTCCGAGTTGGTACCAAATCGTTGTGCGGAGCTGGAAGTAAAAAAAGAGAAAAAAAAACAAACAACATATACAGAACAATGTAATTTATGTTCTGTTACAGGTCTTTGGCGGATTGACCGTGGTCACGGCTAATCCTATGCCTAAATGTCTTTTGTCTTTAGTTTCGCGTTTCGGTTCAAAGCATGTGCATACTTTTATACACTGCTATAGAACTCCACATAATAAAAAAATCGCCGGAAAACTAAATTACTAATTACGAATAGAGTCACGTTTTTCTGCGTAAAAAAAAATGAAAAAAATAAAAAAATGTTTATAAAAAAAACGCGAAGACCAAACAGTAGGCGTACCGACTGGGTATTAATAAAAATAGATTAATTCAATAAAAATTGGAAGTGTAAGTGAAATAACTGTGATAATTAGGAATCCAAAAAAATATATAATATATAATAGAAAAAAAATTTCTTCTTTTCGTTTATACTACAAGATAGTATGACAATTCGAAAGGCGAAATAGTGCTTGTGGGTAAATTTCTTGCGGGTGGCTCATGCACCTCCAAATAGGCCTGTGTAGGGCTGGGTACGAATGCCCAGAAATTAGTGTGTGTGTCGACAAAAATGATATATTGCTGACAGTGAAACTAGGGCAGGAAAAATCAAGGATGCAAGAAAAGCTTATACGAATTAAATTATAGAACTAATAATAAAAAAATTAATTAAATAAAAAAAATCATAAAAATTCAATATTCAAAAATAAAAAAAAAAGGTAATAGTTGTACGGCCTAATATAATCAATATAAATTAAAACTGTGGTGAGTAAATAAAAATATTCAAGTTGGCGAGCGCGCTCCGGGTGAGTCGCGCTTAACTGCTCTCGTTCTCAGATTTTCCAATGATAGATTAGTGGTGTGTTGGGTTTCAGTGTCGTGAATAAAGGTGGATGAATGTGGCCGATGATGCCGTGTACTATGTTGTTAGCAACGTGGGTGGTTGTGCCACTAAGTGTTTAGCAACAAGTTGGCGACGATGGATGTTGCGTGGCCAAAAAAACGTAGATATGTTGCTAATGAGCCGATGCGACCCGTTGCCAGAATTTGTTGTGTTGGGGATATACAAGTATGTTATGTTACCTCTTGTTGGTTTTGTGGAAAATGTATAGTGTTGCGTGTTTGATTATATGTTTGAGCTCGTATGTAGCTATGTTGGGAGTTTGCTGACTGTGTTATGTGCGTGTGATTGTGTTTGTTGGTGTTCGTCGATTCTGGCGCCAATCCGTTTTGACGCTTTTGGCCAATATAGCCTCGTTGGCTGCCCTTTTGGCCAGAAACCAATCCCCTAGTTGGACTATTGACCCCCTTTTGTATGTGTGGTTGGTGTCTGTTGTTGATTTGCGTGTGATTTTGTGTAAATTTATGTGAAAAAAAATGTCGCGGCCTTCGGCTGGCTTCGTGCGCTGCAAAAAGAGAACGCATATATATTTTCAAACACTTTTATTTTAAAGAATTTTTGTTTAAACTTTTTTCTGGATTTGAAAAAAAATTAGTTATCTCGTTTCTCTTCTTTTAAATTTAAAATGGCTTTACAAAAAAAATATTTCAATTGTCTCCTCTCTTCTTCTTCTTTTAATCTAACTTTTGTTTGCATAAGTGCTCGTGTACATATACATGTATATATATATGTACATGTAAGTGCACCTATGCATAATTTAATATTTATGAATTTTAAATTCACCCCAAATTCGATCGAATAAAGATCCAATAAAATAAAAATTCACAACAAATATTTTGACGGGAATACAATGAAAAATATTGTTCACAACGAAAACGTTCAAAATTTTACAGGGAATGTTGGGTCAGAAATGTTTAGTTTGATAATGGCGGAATGTTTTTTTTTTTTGTGTAAAAACGCCAAAGAAAGATTTATGGAAAACTCTACTTTCGCGAAGTGGACTTTAGGTTGAGCCGATCTAACGATTCGAGATTATTTTTAACTCAATTGATTTTTTTTTTTTTTTTTTTTTTAAAAAATCTAGAAATAAAATGGTTTACTAATAACTATCCTGTTTCACAAAATTTACCAAAAAAAATGTTAATTCCAAACAAAATTATTTAAAACAACGTTCAAAGAAAACAAAAAAAATGTTCTAATAAAAGGAAAAAGGTGTAAAAAAAATCGCGGGTAAAAAAAAACACAAAGGTTTCAAAACAAAAAATAATTTCATATCTCATACTTTGACTTACCTGTGCCTTTGCTGCTTTCTTGAGGGGATTTTTCCACGCCCAGTGGTGGCGATACTCCTTGCTCTGCGGTGCACCTAGGGAGGATTCCCTGGTATCAAAGTTCACTATTATTTTTTTTCGTTCGCGTTTACTTTTAGCGTGAAACCGCACTTTGAAAAAAACTTTGTCACTCGCGCACCCACACTTTAAGGTGAAAAAAACGCACTTTGAACACCTAACTTTTCACTTCACTGGTGGCACTAATTAAGACCGCGACTTTTCGATTTTTAATGCTGTTGATCAGCGGGACCCCCTTTTATACCTACTAAGCCTTGCGGCATTTAGGTCACGAATCGCCTTCCTGCTTTGGTTGAACCAATCCGCGTTCGCCCCTTAGGCGGCACGTATATACACCTATGTGCAAGCGACAGTTCAACCCACTCACACAATCAAACATCCGCTTTGTTAATATCGTAAAGCGGAGAAGGAGATTTGGTTAGCGGTTGCCTGCACATCTGTTCATATACCCGCTTGCGTGTCGTCAGAGAAATCCTCAAAGGCTGTCGTTACAATTCTTCATTTAAGAGCAGGACCACCTGCATCGTCGCCCTTTCCGTCTCCTCGACGTTGGCTACCCGCCAGCTCTTCGTCGGGAGATTGGGCTTGAAATCCTGACGGGTGCCCAGAATTTCAAAAGGTTCCGTAGGCTTCACTGGAACCCATATTCTCGCTCTTGGGCGCGATGAAATATCCTTCGGTTCCATCACTTTTAGGCGTGCACCCGGGTACACCTCCCCAATAAGAGCCACCGCTGATTTATACAGCTCCACAGACCAGTTGTCCCCACAGGCAATCAATTTTTCGTTTCCCTGGAATCATTCCGCATCATTCCGCGTAGCTCCAGGGTTTTCTCGTAGTACCTGCCGTGCTACACTAGAGATCGCGGCCTCGATCCACTTCCACTGTTGCTTAGGGATCCTACCTTCGGCGTTACTCTCATCAATCACGCCAATGATGTTCCGATCTTTGGCTATCTCCGCGAAAGACTGTGCCCAGCCTCCCTGCGTTTTGACCCTCTATGGTGCCTTTGGGGTAGCTCTATCCGCTGAATGCTGGCGCTTTGAGACTTCCCCTTTGCCGTACATCTTCTCGTCGAAATCCGGCATAACCATCCTCGCCCACGCAAGATCTTGCCGCCCCTTCACCCACTCCTCAGCAGGTACCATGACCTCCCTTATCGGTGAGGTGGCATTCCTACGAAGGATTCGGGCTGCAGTGCGCTTCTTCTGGTGGTTTGCCTTTGCCGGAAATTCCTTCGAACTCCCTTGGCCAAATAGCTGCAGCCCCCCCCCCCCCCTGTGCGAAGTACTGGACTTTGGCCTATTCTACATACAGCGTTTTAAAAGCATCTATAGTAGAGTGATTTAATCGAACATTAAAAGGAATGATGTGGAAAGAGTTTAGTGTGCAGGGAACATTTAAATGGATAAATATATGAGGTGGGTTTTGTCTAAGGCTGGGGTAACAATCAGTCAAGTAAAGGTCCCACAAACCCCTACTGCATAAATACACAATATTGATGTTTTACGAAAACACGCATACACGGCTGAAGGTATCAGGCGGGCAGCAGCTTTCCGTCGCAAGATGGTGACGGGCGGAGCGGCGGCTAACGGTCGTCGGAGCAGAGGAGGTATCGGCAGGACGGTTGAACGGTAGTCGGGTAACGGACGGAATGGTACGGTGCTATGGAAGCAGCGGCGGGATAGAAGCAGCGGCTTAACGGCGGTAGGATGGCGGAAGGCCAACGGTCGTCGTAGCAGCGGCGGGATGGATGCGGTGGCTGAATGGCGATAGGATGGTGGGCGGCCAGTGGTTGGTATCGCAGCGGCGGCACCAGCAAGGCGGGACCGGCACGGCGGTAGTATGGCGGACGGCCAACGGTCGGCGTAGCACTGGCGGGATGGAAGCAGCGACGGCAGCGGCGGTGGGCTACGGAGCGGGTATCAGAGCCGGGACGAGAGGTGAAGTAGGCTGGCGATGGGGTTTACCTAGACAGCTGCGGCTCGTTGCGGGCGGGGTTGGTTGACGGTATCGGCGGGATCGGATTGATCGGTAGTCTTTGGCAAGGGGGGGGGGGGGCGTACGGTCGTGCGGGAGGCGAGCCATCCCCCGCCTGACCAGGGCGACGGAGGGATATAGTCCGAAGACACCACTCTCGTCGTCCGGGCGTAGCAAGGGGGGTGATCCGTGCCGCGGCCGCACTCTCTTTTCCCCAGCTCGCTAGTGGGAGTGGTTAAACCCGCTCCGACCAGCTTATTATACAAGAGCTGAGGGGGCAGGTGTCGCTTGGTCGTTCGGTGACGCGCCACTCGACACCTGGGTGGGAAACGGAGGGAGATAGTCCGAAGACACCACTCTCGCCGTCCAGCCCAGATGTAGGGTGACCCGCGCCATACCAGCGCCCCCTTCCACTCAGCCCGAGCTGCGGGGGAGGGGCGGTTTAGTCATTGGGGCGTCGTGCCCCCCAACACTTAGGCGGACGACAGAGGGAGATAGCGCGAAGACACCACTCGCGCCGTCCAGCCCAGACGGAGGGTGACCCGCGCCATGACAGCGCCCCTTCCACTCAGCTATTTAGCCGGAGTGGCAATTTTGTCTTTAAAGAGACAACCACTCCCGCTGGCTCACCTGCGAGGACTGAATTGCAAAATGCAAATTCGCTGTTTTTATACGGGTGGTGCAGCAAACTGCTTGAGAAATTAATACACGACTATTGTGATTGTCTCGTGTGATGATCTTGTTGACAAAACACACCATTGGTTTGCAATCAGTCGTTTGCAGCGTGTGGTTATTTACCATAGTATTTGTTGGCTATGCTATAGAAAAAGAAGTACAGGGGTGTTCAGACTTAAGTGAAGAAAAGGAAGTACAGGGGAGTTATGTTATTGTAACGCTACGTTACAGTCCCCCTCTCACTTCGCTTGACGGAAAGCTGTGGTGGGGAAATTGGGATCTCCAGGCATGGCCTAGGTCTTATGCCGGTGTGCATATGGGCGAAGCACTTTATTAATTATTTTTTTTTCTTTTCTCTCAACAATATACAGAGTCATTCCACTTATATCTAACAGAGTTAATGTTTATATGTCACGTTTTTATTTAGTTGTATAACGGAAAAGTAATTACATTTCATCGTTCTGACAACTAACAGAATATATTTCTATTTCATACAATTTCGTTTCCATCTTCTTCGGGTTGTGATTTCATCATGAACATCAGGTGTTCGGTAAAATTCGCCCCAAAAAAAATTGATACCCTTTGAACTTCCGCTCGGTTGGCTGGCCACTGGTATTGCTCCCTCCGTGTGCACCCGCTCTGACGTCGCTTTATTCCGCCTAAGTTTATGTATGCTGAAGATGCCTTTGTACACTCTTTGCTGACCATATTTACTGCAAGTGCCATTTGTGGAATCTCCTAATCCCATGCGTGGTGGTCGCTCAGGAACGGTGCTAACGCTTTTCCGCCGAACTGCTTCCCATTGTCGGTAAGGAAGGTTTTCGGACAACCAAGTCGGTATATGACCTTTTCTTGTAGCGCTTTGAGCACGCTTGCCGTTTTTGCTTTGCGCGCCGTGATTAACTCCACCCACTTGTAGAATTTTTAGATCATGGCGAGGAGGTAAGTGCTTCTTTGCTTGCAACGTGGTAGTGGTAGCACGATGTCGGCGTTTACTAATTCCCATGGCTGCGGATATTGCATGGTTGCCAATAATTTCACCGGGCTCTTCTCTTTCACTTTTTATTGTGTAAAATATGTCTGGTTCGGTGTTTTGTAACGGGAAGCGGGAGAGCGCATTGCATATCGCGTTCGGCGCTCTTTTTCGGTACTCTTTATTGAAGTTGTATTTTTGTATAGCCGGGTAACGGGGGTAGAAGCTTTGCTTCAGCGGTAGGTTATGTTTACGAATGGACGAATGTTCGGCTGCGGTAATTGGGCTAACGGCTTTGCTCAATCGCTTCTGGTGGTGCGCTGAAAAAGTATGCTGCTCCGAGTTTTGGCCATTGTTCGCGTGTTCCCGGCTGGTCATTGCACATAGTGTGTCTAGCTCGGCTGATCTCCTGGTTAAGGTGACTTCTAGCGGATGGACATCTAGCGTTAGGGTGATTCCCCTTTCCCGTAGAAAGCCCATTCCTAAGATCATCTGTTCTGCCAGGATCGGGATGACGGACATCATTTTATTAGTCGTTCGTCCTTGGTACGTAATCATTCCTGGGTAGGGATTCGAACTATAGAGACACGTCTGGTCTGCCAATTGGACGCTCCGCCTGTTAAGACGTGGTTTGATATTGTTACTCTCCAGGTGATTTCGCATTGACTCATCGACGCATGTTAGGGTGGCGCCGGTGTCCACTAGCGCGCGCACGCTTATGCCCTCGATGGTTATTGGTATGTAGAAACGGTCATCTATTTGCATTTCGGCAGCGAGCTAGCATGCTGGTGGTTCCATTGGCTTCTGTGGCCGAACAAATAATGCTTGGTGACTTCCTCTCACATAGTTTGATGGCATCCTGGATGTGTTCTTGTCCGTGGATTGGTTGGTCGAAGAGCATAGGCCGTCCCTGGAGAGGATGTTGTATTGCTCACACCTGGAACAGAATATTCTCCAGCGGCCCCTGCATTCAAAGCATTGCGCGTTCCTTGCAGCGCCAGCAGCACTCCTTGCTATCGTACTCCGTTTGAAGATGATACAGGCTGTGGATCGCCACTTTGACCTGTTTCGCTTCCTCGCTTTTTAGCATCTCATATTCCTCCGTTATTACCAGGAGCTCATCAATCATCTTAAACTCACTGCGCTTGACGAAGAGGCGGTATTGAACGCATAGGCCACCCCTTGTTGCCTGCGTTGTCGGATGGCCTCTTCTAAATGTTGAAAATTACGCATAGACAGGAAACAATTTTTCACCTCCCTTCGAATATCGCTCCAGTGCCACAGTGTTTCGTGTAGAACAAGCTAGCTGGACAAAAACAAAGTTCTTATTCCAAGAAAAGTGTAATGAGAAATGAAAGAAAACAAACAAAATAACGGGATTTTTGCTTTTTTTTTGATATTTTTTCTCATATATATTGAGTAATTGAAGTAAGAAGGCAGGAGTGGCCGTAAAATGCATTGATTAATTTGCAAAATTCTTGTTGAATATTAAGCTTCATATTTCTTTTAAGTGAACACTTTTATATAATTTTTTTGATGGATTCTAAGCTCGAAGGTAAGTAAAATTTTTTATTAGTAATTCTTTCGCAATTAGAGTATTTTCAATATATTTAACATTCCCTTATTGAGAAGAAAAGGTATTTTTTCTCTATATTTTTAATTTTGGGATAAAAAAGTTACATAATCCGCCGACATCCAGGCTAAATTTTACATATGTTATAGTCGCATGTATTCTCTAATAGTCCAAAGAAAAAACCATTGCGAATTCTTTGCACAACTATTTTTAACATTTTTTGTAGATTTAGTTATCTCTACATATAAAATAGGATGTATGTACGTACCAGCTCCGACGAGATATTTGAACCTTTAAAGCTGATCTACAAACGGCAAAACCAATCCCAAGGTACAGGGAACACACACGTAGCCATAAAACACACAAAAATAAACGCGCAAGGTCAACAAGAGCACACCAAAAGCAAAAAGGCGAAGATCACTGACTTCAACCTGCCACAACCTACCGCACCAGTCACCAATGCATAAAAACAGGTACATACAAAGCAATCCTAATGCAGGTATAACCACACACGAACGCTACACAAAACAACCCCATTTGGTAGCATCTGCGCCAATACCTGAATGTAATATAAATACTGCGCAACTGATAACAAATCAGAACGATCAACGACACTTAAGATGGCAGCACAACAATCATCAACTATTCACCCTGTCGGAAAATCAAAAACACAAAGCAGTTTAGTTATAACCGTACCAAGAACGGAGTTTTTTGACATTTGGGTTCAACATTCGAAGGAAACCAGATATAAAGAATTATTGAGTTTTGGTGTACTTAAGTACGATTTAAGCGAAGCAGCCGAGTATTCGATAAAAAGTTTAAGCTTACAAATATCGGCATATTCGTCGAAGCTGGATCAAAAGTGGAACACTTCTGGAAGACGTAAGGAGCAATTTTTGAATAAAAACTCGGAGTGGCTTTCGGGTCAAGACTTCACATTTACAATAACGGTGGATTCAAAGTTGCCATCAGACCAACCAACCACTTCTTCAGGTAACCCCGGCACCGGAAGACGAATGAAGGACTTTGTTAGCTGCAGTGAAAAAACCAAACGGCATCGAGTGGATGACCTATTGCAATCTAGTCCTGGTGAGTTATTTTATGCGGCAGAAGTATCAACGCGTATGTCCGGCAACAGAAATGTTGCTAACATTATAAAAAAATCACAGGAAACCACTCAAATATCCGGCAAAAAGATGACATGTGAGCCAGATGCAAGATGCTTGAGCAATGTAGAAGCTTTAGCATACTACGTAGATAGCAAGTCGACGACTCATGGGTACAAAACGGCTCGGAAGTGGAGCATCAAGGCAGGTCATAAGGTTTATCCATTATTTTATAGTCTAAGAAAAGCTAAGGAAGAATGCTATCCAAATGAAATTGATGTGGGTGAAACACGTGCGGAAATTAAAGTCCAGTCCGTATTAGATAAAACTGTTGAGCGTTTAGTTTTAGCAAATCAAGAAGTTTTTGTTAGTTTATTACCTACAAACATGACGTATACTTTAATCAGCAAGTGGGGTTACGATGGAGGCTCTGGCCATAGCACATATAAGCAAAAGTTTACATGCAGTTCTGACACTGATGAGTTTTTGTTTATATTTTCCTTCGTTCCTCTTCAATTACAGGATGAAAAAGGTAACATTGTTTGGCAGAATCTTCGACCTTTTTCTACCATGTATTGTCTTCCAATTAAATTTATTTTTTCTAAAGAAACAAAAGATTTTATTGTTTTTGAAACGAACAAAGTTATAGAGGAGATAAATGCGTTGTTGCCAACAAAGTACATGCTCGAAGAATACGAAGTTTCCGTAAATCACAATATGCTTCTAACAATGATTGACGGAAAAGTTTGCAATGCTTTGACTGAAACTTCTTCCGCACAAAAGTGTTATATTTGTGGTGCCACTACAAAAGATATGAATAATGAGTTACGAGACTTTACGCCTAACCGAGATAATCTTGATTTTGGTTTGTCTACTCTCCATGCATGGATAAGATGTTTTGAATGCTTGCTTCATATAAGTTATCGCCTCGAAGTAAAAAATTGGCAGCTTAGGAATGAGGGAGATAAAGAGAGTGTAAAGCTACTGTCACTGATGCTACTGGCAAGTAAAAAATATATGTTTACTAGTTTTAAAAGTGAACATTTAATTTCCAAGTCTTGAGCGTGTTACACTTTGTTGGCGTCCAGTATTTAACTGAACTTATAAGTTACAAAGAAAGGTTAACAACGAATAAATTGAACGAGTGAAATAGAACAACATAAAGAAATATGATAAATATTCAGCAATACGAAATACAAGAAATAAAGAAATAAGGCAAATATTCAGCAATACGCAGGGTTGCGTTTGTTAATACGATAATGGAGCAGTTACATTCCACCCCTCCGTGAATCCATGGGGATTCACAGCGCTAAAGCGGCTAGCTTACAGGTCGGTCTTCGCAGGATACCGTGGCTTGTTCGCACCGTGGCGCTCCTCACCTGACCATCCTTTGCGGTAATGACTTCGGTTATGCGGCCTGTTTGCCACTGACTTCTTGGGAGCTGTGAGTCACACACCAAAACCAACTGGCCTACCTCCAATGGTCGAACTTCTTCACGCCATTTTTGCCGAAGGAGCAATTGGGGCAAATATTCGGATATCCACCGTTTCCAGAAACGGTTCTTTAAGTTTTGTGCTATACGCCACTGTTTACGTAAACAGACATTCTCCTCACTGGGAGCTGGGGTCTGTGTCGAATTCAGGCCACCTAATAAAAAATGATTTGGTGTCAATGGTTCAGGGTTGTCGGGAGTCACTGGGATGTCTGTCAACGGACGACTGTTTATTATATTTTCAGCTTCGATAAGCACGCTTCGCAATGTCTCGACTCGTGGTGCTTCGTCTTTGAGAACTCTTTGTAATATGCGCTTAACACATTGCACCAGACGCTCCCAGCATCCACCAGCGGCAGGATGACCTGGGCAGTTGAAAACCCATTCAATTCTATTTTTAGCGGCCTCCTGTTGTATTGCGTCGAAATCAAAGATTTGCTGATCCTTTTCCAGTACCTTTTGGGCCCCAATAAAGTTGGTGCCGTTGTCGCTTCTCAAACGAACGGGCACGCCCCTACGGTTAACAAAGTTTCTCATACATATAATGAAGGCATCGGCTGATAAGTCCTCAGCGATTTCTATATGGACAGCTCGTGTTGTCAGGCAAGTAAATAGCGCTACCCAGCGTTTTTCACGACGTCGGCCGATGGTGACAAGGAATGGCCCACAATAGTCTACACCCGCATATGTAAATGGGCGTACATAGGGCGTAAGGCGGTCCGGTGGCAATTGACCCATCCGCGGCACAATAGGTTTAGCGCTACTTTTAATACACACAGGACAGTTTCTTTTAACAGTTTTCAATAGATGACGGGACCGGGGTATCCAGAAGTGCTGTCTCATTTCGTTGATTATAAGTTGATCGTTATGATGATGCCGTTTTGTATGGTAGTAGTCCATTACTAAATTCGAGAGGGCGTGACCATTCGGCAGTATAATGGGGTGACGAGCTGAGTATGGGAGACAGTAAGCTGCATCGATTCTGCCGTTCACCCGTAGGATACCTTTTTCATCGAGCTTCGGGGTAAGCTGGTATAGTGCGCTAGACTTCGGCACAGATTGGTTATTTTGTAGAGCGTAGATCTCTTTATAAAAAACTTCATGTTGGACCTGTTGGCACAGGTAGATTTCGGCCTCAGTCAGTTCCTCTGCTGTAAGTTCTCCGCGTCTGCTCTGTTTAGCCTTTACATTATCAACAAAACGTTTAACCCAAGCAATAACTCGCAACAGTCTCAAATATGACGAAAACTTGCTAATTTCCACAATGTGCTTTACCTTGTTGGCTGTGACCAGCAAAAATTTGTGCGTTTCTTCTTTGACGCAGTGCTCGGAATGCATGTGCAAGGGTTCCTCCGGCCACATGTCTTCGCTGACATGTAGGAAATCGGGACCTTTTACCCACGGTGAATTTGATTGGAGTATGGGTGGCGACTTTATTTTTGTTGCGGCATCGGCTACGTTTATTGCCGATGGTATCCACCGCCACTGTGAGGGTGCGGTGTTGTTTAGTATCTCTGCAATACGATTGGCGACAAACTGTTTGAAATTTCGCGTGGTAGAACGAATCCATAGTAATACGGTTTTAGAGTCACTCCAAAACGTTATACTGTCCATTTTTCGCTCAAGACATTCTTCTATGGAACTCTTTAAACGGCTACCCATCACAGCGGCTTGCAGTTCTAATCGTGGAACGGATATTTCTCGTTTAGGGGCGCACCGCGATTTTCCAGACAAAAATGCGACGTCGATACTGTCATCTTGCTTGATTCTTAAATATGCCACTGCAGCATAAGCTGTGTCGCTTGCATCTACGAAGATGTGTAACTGTATTTCGCCTGCCGTTGAGTAACGGGGTGAGAGGCATCTGGGCACCGCGAACTGTTCCACGTTCTGAAAGGATGACCACCATATTACCCACTGCTTGTTAAGCTCCGCTGGTAAAGGATCGTCCCATTCAATGCTTTGTTTCCAAGTAGCTTGGATAATTATCTTGACGGTAATGGTAACGTTCGCCAGAATGCCAAACGGATCATAGATAGACATAGCGATGGCAAGTAGTTCTCGTTTGGTTGGACCACGTACACAATCGATAACGTCTCGACATATTTTGTAGAACCTAAAATGAAATTCCAAAACATCGTTATTGCTGTTCCAATACATACCAAGAATTTTGTCGGTCTGTGATTGGTCCATATTGACGACATTTGATTTGGCTATGGTGTGTCCATTTAACTGTTGTTGCAGTTGCTTGGCATTGGATACAAAATTTCTCAAGTTAAATCCTGCTCTGGCATTGATGACTATAGTTTCATTAACAACTTCGGCCGCTTCTTGCTCATCGTCGAAACTGATGACCAGGTCGTCTACGTAAGTGTTGTGTATTACTGCTTTGGCACCACGCGGCATGGATTGTACAAACTGATCAGCGTTTTTATTTTTCACGTACTCAGCACAACATGGTGAGCAAGTTGCACCAAATATCATGGACGACATTACGTATACTCGTATAGGCTCGGATTGGTTGCCATCCTTCCATAAAAATCGTTGCGCATTTATGTCTTCCGGTCTAACCTTTATTTGAGAGAACATGGCCTCGATATCCCCAGCGACAGCAATTTTACGTTGGCGAAATTTGTACATAATTGCCATTAATGATTGAGCATGTTCTGGTCCCTTCAATAGTGTAGAGTTGAGTGATGTATTTTCCACAACAGCAGCTGCATCAAATACGATGCGCATCTTATTCGGCTTGTTGGGGTTAATTACACCGAAATGAGGTAAATACCAAGTCGTAGATGTATGGTGTTGTGCTTCACGCATTGTCAACAGGTGTGCATATCCCTTATCGATATACTTTGTTATTTCTGCTTTGTAGGTGGCGGCATAGCTGGCATCCTTCATCATTTTGTTTTCGACACTAATTAATCTTCGCTTGGCCATATCATAGCTGAGGGGCAGTTGGATATGGTTCTCGCGCCAAAGCAATCCTATCTCATAACGATTCCCAAGATATCTGGTGGTTTCTTCCAGAATGCGCCTGGAACGGCTGATTTCATTTGACTCCAAAGTCGCGTTTAAATGCTTGACACCAAAGTTTTCGACACTGAAATAGTCCGCGACAAGCTGATGTAATTGATTTTCTCTGACAGACTGGCGCACATGGAGCACCTGGGCTGTACTCACTGATCCTACTGGTCCGTACGCCAGCCAACCCAATTTGGTGGCGACTGCGATAGGCTGGTCCGGTCCGGCGTCAATCGTATCATTAGGTGTACATAGAAAGCTGTTATCAAGCCCTATCAACAATGACGGCTGCGCGTTTTCATAATCTGCTACACATGAATGTACCAAATGTTCATGCGCATCTTTGCGAAACGACTGCGTCGGCAGATCGAGGTGTTTTACTGTTCGTACATTCTTAAGATGATACGATGCTGAATCTAAACCACGAATTTCTAGATTGACCATGCGTGACTTCTCGGTAGTTTGTTTTTCGTTGTACCACTGTAATGTGAGTGGGGCGATGCATCCTCGAACACCTAAGACGTTGGCAATATTTTCTTCCAAAAGTGTGACTGATGACCCTTCATCCATCACTGCGTAGATTTTAACACTTGCCTTCGGTCCATTAACAATGACTGGAAGGACTTTGAATAGGCATGCAGTGTTCTTATTTATTGACGTATTTAAAATATGTGCGTTTTCTTGTGGTGTGGAAACATTCGATTTAGCTGCAGCCGGTACTGACTCTGCATTATGGAGCAGCTCGTTGTGCATACGTCGACAAGAATCAATGCCACATACCCTTTTAAATTGGCAGTTACTTAAATTATGGCCAGCTTTGAGGCAAGAAAAACAAAGGGAGCGTTGTTTAACGAACTCCCATCTTTTAAATACCGACAATGTTTTAAATTGACCACAATTTTCTAGCTGATGCTCTTGATTGCATTTAACACAGGCTTTGGACTCACCTGATTCGGAAGTGTACAACATTCGACGTGATGTGCTAGGGCCAGAATTTGACTGACGGGACGAAGACTGGTGTGACGTCTGTTGTTTTGTTGGCGATCCATGCTGGCGCCACGACGTTGTGGTAACCGGAGGCTGAAGGGCTGTATAAATTGACGGCATCAGACTAACCACTTTCGCCAATTCACTTAACCAATCAGAAAAAACTTGAAGATTAGGATGTGATATATTCAGGATGTGACGACTCCACTCGAACTGCTTCGAGGGTGGCATCTTAAGGACGAGTAACTCCAATAGCATAGGGCTCATTAAATGATGATGGCCATTGGAAGACTTTAAAAACGCCACTATATTGCGTACCTTATTTGAAAAGTCAACTATTTGTTCAATATTTCTTTCATTTATAACTGGGCACTGTTGTATCTTTTGCATCTGTACACGTAACAGTAACTCAGGACGTCTGAAATTAAATTCCAGCTCATCTAAAACATGTGACACCTCGTCTGGAAAAATTAGCAGTGACGAAACCTTTTGCTTGGCATTTCCACTCAGCGCTTTCTGCAATCGTATCAAATTTTGCTTGTTATTGTAGCCGAACTCTCTGGTGGTGTCAATGTAACTCGCTTTAAATAATGGCCAGTCTTCCGGATCACCACTGAAAGTAGGCAGGGGATAGAGTTTAGCAGCTGCATTTTCCACGTATGTCATCGTTCCTCGATATTGCTCAGCTCCTGGCTGATACATCTGTGGTTGTGCGGCCTGCAAGGTAGGCAGCGATGGTAAATATTGGCTCGGTGGCGGTGTGTTCCCAAGGTTCACAGGAACATTCGGCATGGATCCTAGATATGGCAATGGTTGGTTATAGGCAACTTGTGTTACTGGTGAAACACCGGCGACGGTTGTGGCGACAGGAGAGGGAGAAATAATTAGCGAATTTGCTGTGCCTACAGTTGTTTGGTATGGCATATATTCTGATGATTGTTTGGTAGTCGTTGCGGAGTACTTGCAATGCGGAATGGTAGATACGCTGGTTGAATCAACAGCGGTGGTAGAGTTCAGCCCTAAATTGTTTAAAACATTTGCGGATGATGTAAATGTTATGGCCGATGAACCAGCTGGAAGATTAGCTGCGGCGGCATTATCTCTTTCCATTTGCAATCGCTCGTTGTCACGACGTAGTTCGCTAACTGACTCCTGCAGGGAATTTATGCTGGCTAACAACGCTGTCAATTCTTGTTGTGAAATTTGTGCTGATGCGTTTTCTCCGGTGGTATTATTCATTTCAACCATTGTTCTGTTTAAATTCTCGTCTTCCTCCGAATTTTCTGCCGAATTTCCATCGGTATTTTTATTTTCTTTTGATTTGTTTCTTGTCATCATTTACACGAAATTTTATGACGCAAAATGAACTTCTTTGTTGCAATTGTTTGTTCAAATGAAAATAAAGTGGCGAGTATTCGATGGGGCAAATGTTGACGGTTAATTTGATTTTCAGCAACAAATGTTGACGAGTTATGTATCTATTGCAACCAACTACAACAGACTTATTTTCTGTTATGCTACAATATGAAATGGCGAGGGTTGCGATGTTGACTGCGACGCTTATAAATTAAACAACCTGACGTGCTTCAACACGACTATGGCAAAGTGGCGACGGTTGCGACGCTGACTGCGACGTTTTGAATTAAGGCAGCCTGGGTGCTGCGAAGTGACGACAAATATTTAGAACGCTGACTGCGTGTGCGAATTTGGGCAATATTTAAATTTATTGTCACAATGGACAAGTTAATTTGGGACGCTGACTGCGATGTTTTTAATTACGACAGCTTGGCGTGCTGCGAATTGACGATAAATAGTTAGAACGCTGACTGCGCGTATGAATTTCGGCTATATTTCGCTTTATTGTCTCAATGGACAAGTTAATTTGGACGCAAAGTGTAAACTTATGTCACTGATGCTACTGGCAAGTAAAAAATATATGTTTACTAGTTTTAAAAGTGAACATTTAATTTCCAAGTCTTGAGCGTGTTACACTTTGTTGGCGTCCAGTATTTAACTGAACTTATAAGTTACAAAGAAAGGTTAACAACGAATAAATTGAACGAGTGAAATAGAACAACATAAAGAAATATGATAAATATTCAGCAATACGAAATACAAGAAATAAAGAAATAAGGCAAATATTCAGCAATACGCAGGGTTGCGTTTGTTAATACGATAATGGAGCAGTTACAGCTACGTTCCAACGAAATCCAGAATAAATTTAAAAGTGTACTTGGATTGATAGTAGATAAACCAAAACCAGGTTTCGGCAATACCAATGACGGCAACACTGCTCGTAGGTTTTTCGAAAATTCTGAGGCTAGTGCTGAGGAATCGGGATTGGATGTAACGCTCATCAAAATATTCGACACTCTCCTTCGCGCATTAGTATCTGGGTACAATATAAATATCCAAAGATTTGAAAAATTTGCGGTCGAGACTAAAAAACTATACATAGATCTCTATCCAGGTTTAATATGCCTGTTACAGTTCATAAAATTTTAATATTATAAAATCAGCAATTTTACCTATTGGTCAACTTTCTGAGGAAGCACAGGAAGCCCATAACAAAGATTTGAGACGATTCAGGGATGATAACACACAAAAGCAGTCGCGTGAAGCCACGAATAGAGATCTTATGAATATGTTGCTTATAACATCGGATCCTTTAGTTAACAGTTTTAGAGAGATACCTAAGATAAAATTTAAAAGTCTGACTTCAGAAGTCTTAAATTTACTGTCCCCCGATAATGTGAGAAGTCAATAAATACCCAGTTGTTTCAAGCTTGCAAAGTAGTGTTGCTGATGCTCATGACTATTCCACAAGTGACTCATCGAATGAAAGTGATGATAGCGAATAATAACATAATTATAAAAGATAACCTACCCTATAACTTTTTGTTGGATCAGGTTTTGTTTAATTTAAATCTATTGTCTTTTCTACTTTGTATTATACTTTACTTTTAAGTTTTTGTAATAAGTTATTTTCACATAATTAATTTAATTATTTACATTGTTGTTATTATTATTGTAATTTACTTTTACATTCCTGATTGGTGCTATAAAATAATTTTGTAAAAATTGTAGTGCCAGGATAAATATTCAAATAAATACAAAATATGTATGTACATATATACAGTCACTCACATAAATAAATAGACACCCCTTTGTGGACAATTCTTACAATCTTCGCTTTCGCAAATTTATTTTAACTAATTTCCCATAAGAAAATTTGTCACGATCTATAACAAAAACTAAATTATATTTAAAAAATGTTTGAAAAATTCGACGAATTTTCATAAAAAATTTTAATTTTTTTTCGGAATTTTTTAGAGTATTGAGATTTGTAGTCCATTCAATTTAAGTAAAATAAAGTAATATTCTTAAGTCCTTTAAATTTTTTTTGATCTATGTCACTTATTCACATTAGTTACTGTATATGAAATAAGCAAATGTATGCATATGAAGTAAAATTTTGGGAAAAAAATAAAAAAAAGAACATATGCCTGAAAAAAATGACGTAGTTGTAATAAATGACTGCATATGAAACGGAAAATCTCATAAAATAATTTTGTCCAGCTAGCTTGTTCTACACGAAACACTGTGCAGTGGTTGATTTGTTGCTTACGGATGCGGTACCATTGGAGTGCTTTTCCACGTAGCAGTTCCGGCAGCGCTAGGAGGAACCGGTCGACGGGGATGCGGTAACATTCGGCGAGCTTCTCTATCCTCTCCAGAAATTCGTGCAGCGACTCCCCTCACGAAAAATGCAGATCACAGTGGCGGACGGTATTCATTAGCTCGCCGGCGCTCATTTCGTCTCGTTTCGGTGGTGCGCTTTCTATCTCATGCGCACGCGAGTGCGAATTTTGTACCTGGATGGTGGGGATTGATTTGGTCGGTGGTGTGGGGGTGATGTTTAGTGTCGATGTTGGTAGTTTAGCTGGTTTCCCTTCGTCCTATTTTACTTCCTTCTCCAACTCCTTCAGTAGGTCTTCGCTTGACTTCCTCGGTTTGGCCCACCACGTAAATCCTATGCTTCTTGCACTCCTCTATCAGCTCCTCCTTTTTTAGTAAGTAGATCCAATTGAGTGAGTCGGTGTTCAGCATTGTACCTTCGGGAACCGGTGTGTTTGTTGTTTCTGGTAGTGTGTTCGTCGAACCCGCCCCGGAAGTCTTGGTGGTTGTTGTATTTGTTTTTTCATGGGCATCTGCGTTGGAGGGCCCCTGCTCAGGTGCCATTTATGAGGTGTGTTTTGTCTAAGGCTGGGGTAACGCTCAGTCATTACAGAGTTGAGTAAAAGTCCCACAAACCGCTACTGAATAAATACACAATCTTTATGTGTTACGAACACACACACACAAGGCTGGAGGTATTAGGCGAGCAGCAGCTTTCCGTCGCAAGATGGTGACGGGGCGAAGCGGCGGTTAACGGTCGTCGGAGCAGAGGAGGTATCGGCATGACGGTTGAACGGTAGTCGGGTAACGGACGGATTGGTACGGTGGTATGAAAGCAGTGACGGGACGGACGCGGCCGCTGAACTACGATTGGATGGCGGGCGGCCAGTGGTTGGTATTGCAGCGGCACCGGCACGGCGGTAGAATGGCGGACGGCACGGCGGTCGGCGTATCACCGGCGGGATGGACGGCACCAGAAGGCGACGATGCGACGGCACCGGCGGTGGGCTACGGAGTGCGTACCAGGTCCGGGGTGAGAGGGGAAGTAGGCTGGCCATGGGGTTTACCTAGACAGCGGCGGCTCGTTGCGGGCGGGGTCGGTTAACTGTATCGGCGCGATCGGATTGATCGGTAGTCTTCGGCACGATCGATAGCCGGCGGGATCGGTCACCTGGGGAAGAGACTGCGAGGACTCGGGTTAGTGCTGGTTTCACAGCTGGATATCTTCGCCTCCCTACTTGCACGCTAATAGAACGTGCTTAAGGGGGCGGGGCTGTACCAGCCAAGGCACCGTGGATCGATCCGTGCGCGGAGGGGAAGTGCACATTAACGGCACAGCGGTAGGCCCTTGTGCACACGCATCGGCTCACGGCCGAAACCAGAGCTGTGGAGAGAGGGGGGTGGTGCGGTCGTGCGGGCGGCGAGCCATCCCCTCCCTGGCCAGGGCGATGGAGGGAGACAGTCCGAAGACACCACTCTCGCCGTCCGGGCATAGCAAGGGGGTGACCCGCACCACGGCCGCACCCTCTTCTCCCCAGCTCACTAGTGGGAGTGGTTAAACCCGCTACGACAAGCTTACTATACAAGAGCTGAGGTGGGAGGGGTCGCTTTGTTGTTCGGCGTCGCGCCACTTGACACCTAGGTGGGCGACGGTGGGAGATAGTCCGAAGACACCACTCTCGCCGTCCAGCCCAAGTGAAGGGTGACCCGCGCCATGCCAGCGCCCCTTCCGCTCCGTCTGAGCTGCGAGGGAGGGGTGGTTTAGTCATCTGGGCGTCGTGCCCCCCAACACCTAGGTGGACGACGGAGGGAGATAGCCCGAAGACACCACTCGCGCCGTCCAGCCCAGGTGGAGGGTGACCCGTGCCATGACAGCGCCACTTCCACTCATCTAGCTAGCCGGAGTGGCAATTTTGTCTTTAAAAAGACAACCACTGCCGCTGGCTCACCTGCGAGGAATGAATTGCAAAATGCAAATTCGCTGTTTTTCTACGGGTGGTGCCGCAAACTGCTTCAGAAATTAATACACCACTATTGTGATTGTCTCATGTGATGATCTTGTTGACGAAACACACCATTGGTTTGCCATCATTCGTTGGTAGCGTGTGGTTATTTGCCTTAGTGGTTGTTGGGTATGCTATAGAAAAAGAAGTGCAGGGGGGTTCAGGCTTAAGTGAAGAAAAGGAAGTACAGGGGGGTTATGTTATTGTAACGCTACGTTACAAATATAATAATACATTTCATAGAACAATCAAAATGATTCCAAATAATGTAAACTCATCAAATGGAAATTTTTTACTGAATACAGTTTAAAAGTATTAGAAGCCAAAGTTTAAAGTTGGCGATATGTTCGTATAAGTAAATACAAACATATATTTGAAAAGGGTTATACCCCAAATTCTACAACAGAAATTTTCAAGATAAAAACTCTTCAAATACAAGTCCCACTACCTACATTTTAGAGGATTATCAAAATAATGAAATTAAAGGTAGATTTTATTAATTTGAGTTAATAAAACCAGATATCCAAAATTCATATTTGAGCCGTTTATTTTGAAAGTGGCATAAGTCATTTCCAACTCATGGTCTTAAATGCATTGTTATTTTTGAACGAATGCATATATAGATGGTTCTACAATTATAAAATAATAATAAGAATTGCATCTTTTGGGTATTGGACTCTAAAAAACTGGAGGCGAGGAGAGATACAAACAAATTATCACTGAACCTAAACGACATGAAATGACTTATGCCACTTTCAAAATAAACGGCTCATTTGATTGAGAAGGTTTTAAGAAGAAGAGGAAATATGGTCTACGTTAAATGGTTAGGATTCTCTTCAGAACACAATTCATGGATAAATAGCGCATCCATATAAAGTTATTACAAACATAATAAAAAATTTTATCCAATCATCAAACGTAAAGATGACAATAACATTATCGCTAAGCGGCAACTCTTCATTGCTTGCTACAGACTATTTTCCTCCAATTGAACTTGAGGAAAACTATGTTTGCGGCTTGATAAATTTTGATTCAATACCGATTGTTGATCTCGATAATAATCTATTTCATATTGGTAAACATATCGTAGAATAACTGATATATCTAGTTTATTATGGGATAAATATGAAATATTAAACGGCAAAGGAAATTTGAGTATCAAAGCAAATTATAATACATTGCAAACGGAAATAAAATGTTCTACTAATACAATTTATTTTAACAAGGATCTTTCAATCCGTGCATTATTAGGATTTGGTAAAACGGTTTTGGAACCAAATAAAATACATTCTTCAGACATGCCAATCGATATAACGAAAATAAATACAATATTAGTTTATTGTAACATTATAAGTGGTTCGTATATAAATAGTGAATCAGCACATTTGATGCATCAATTTTCACTCGGCGTTAGTCCTGGTTACAAAATCAATGAAACACAATCGAATGTAATATATTTATCAGTAAATACTAAAAAAATATACAGTATCGCTTTGAGAGTAGTCGATCAAAACGGGAATTTAATAAATTTTCGTGGTGAAGAATTAACTATAAGATTACATTTGAAACCTTTAAAAGGATGATTATTTTTAATTAAAATCAACAAGATATCAACCCACCGTTCAATTTATCTCAGTAAGCCGTAGACAACGAAAGGAAAAATTATCAAAATCAATTAGCAGAAAGGAAAACTAAAACGATATACAAACGCAAACTTCACAGCAGCAGCAAATCAATAGCTTCACTACTTCTAGTCGGGATTTCTTGGAATGTTTAGGATTTCGATAAAGTAAGACAGCTTGTGAACAACAAAAAAACATGAGTAACATAATAAATATATTACAACAACCTTTATTTGATACTGCTATCACTAAAAAGGAATATCACAGCTATTCATCATATTTACAATCATCTGATTATAATAATGAAATTCGTATACCAATTTAAAATCAAGATTTATATGTTTTACCAGCTGAAAGTTTTTTGTATATTGAAGGATTTGTTACGAAAAAAGATGGAACGGTCTCTACAACTATAACTCTAAAAAATAATTGTATGCCATATCTATTTGGACAAATACGATATGAACTTAATGGTGTAGAAATTTATCGTACTCGTCGAATGCAGGCTGGCGCACTCCAACCACATACGATCATAAGCTTGTTAGTGGTTATTTTGATTTTTGTATACCGCTGAAAATGATGCTTGGATTTGCTGAAGATTTTAACAAAATAATAGTTAATGCAACACTAACTAATATTACTACGTGCTAAGGACAACAATTATTCTGTTAAAACCATGGTCGCAACTGATAAACCAAATTTAGAGATATTGAATATTACATGGAAGGTCCACATGTTCAACTTTCAGATAGCTATAAATTAGAAATGCTCAAGACTATTAACCGCTCAATATTTCCTTTAGATGTTGCGATATATATTATAATCAATCTCTACCTCAGGCTTCGTCTGTTTTGTGGAATGTTAAACTCGCTAGCGAAACTGAAAGACCACGCTTCCTACTTCTAGCATACCGAAGGGATAATAAATATGAACATTTTGATTTTACAGATATAAAGGTACGTCTCAATTCTATTGCATATCCTTATGACGATCTAAATCTTAAAATGGATCGAAATCGTTATGCACTATTATATGATATGTATTTGAGATTTCAACGAAGTTCTTACTCACGACATACGCAACCATTGCTAACACGCGAACAATTTCACAGTACAGCTCCCATTATTGTAATAGAAGTGACTCATCAAAACGAATTAATAAAAACTGGACCAATCGATACATCTTGAAAACCTGTAACAAAGAAAGACCAAGGTCAACGTATGGGAGGTGGAAAGGGCGCTATTGATTATTATGTAATCCCAGTAAAAAAAGGAAGAGTAATTCTTGAAATTGGTGGCAAATGCGAACTTGCAGAAGTAAAAAATTTTTTAGATTTAGTGGCGCAGCAGTTACCATTCAAGGCCCGTGCCATTTCGCAAGATAAACTAAGCGAATTATTACCAAAAGAAGGTGAAACGTTCCACAACCGTTCCTTGCAACCTATAATACAAAATAATTTGAGTGGATGTCATAGATGACTTTCTCCTGTCGATCACAAATGGTTTGGAAAATATCTCTAGTTTTAAAGATTTGTCGACTCATAACTCCCATGGGTGTACCACTTGTTACGTAATGGTTTTGGGGTTATCATCATCTTTTCGTTCTTCACTATACATAAAATTGAAGACACTACACTAAGAGAAAATATGCATAGTAAAAATAAATATTTTTTACTTGATTGGCGTTTAAATATGTCCGTGTTCAAAAATAATACGATCAGACCAAAGTTTAATACGTACGTATTTAAATACTGTACAGAGAACCTTGAATCATAGATGTAAGAATACCAAGCATGCTCAGCATAAATGGCAACCATGTTCAGGCATGCATGCCTACCTACATCCATATATATGTAGGTACATACTTTTGTATGTTTGTAGATGAGCTGAGCGGAGCAAGTACCCAGCAAAAATCTAGTGACCAAAGATGGCGACCAACAACAAAATATCCCACATTGTTCCACAATTGTTAGTATGGCAGAATGAGATGGCCTAATTGAAATGCCCGATACATATATGCTTGCCTTTTCTTACATGCTATGTACCCTCAAATACGTCACAAAAATTTTCTGCGAATCAGCCATTCCGTTTACCATAGTTGCACGCAACATCAATTGATAATCTTCCAAAAATTATATGCATAAATTGTACAGATAATTTGCAAGCAGCATATAATTTCAAACAAGTAAATTGTACAGATAATTTGCAGGCAGCATATAATTTCAAACAAGTAGCTCGTCGTTCAAATTGATCACGTACTAATAAACAGCAGATGGAGGTCATCCTTGCTAGATGTGCGCGTTAAAAGAGGAGCAGATATTGGTAGCGATCACTACCTTGTAGCTGGTAGTTTCAGATTTAAGGTAGCCGCAGTACAGAAAAACCTTCAAAAAATTAGCAAGAAAATTGATATTGAGAAACTAAAGCATGAAGAATATCAAAATGCCTTTAATGCCGCAGTACGCGAACGTGTTGAACAGGTAAACATGAGTGGTAGTACAGGTGACAGGCTAGACTCCGTTAATAATATCTACCAAGAACTTGGTAGCAGTATCCTTGGACACAAAAACAAAGCAAAGAAAGTATGGCTAACAAATAATACGTGGACACTTATTGAACAGCGGCGGAAAATTAAAGAATCGCTTCTCAGACGGACGAACAACAATGACACGGAGGAAGCAAGGCAGTTAGCCGCAAGGTATAAAGAAAAATGCAAGCAAATTAAGAAGTCTGCTAGAAAAGACAAGAGGGAATGGGCTGACACATTAGCAAGTCGAGCTGAAACGGCAGCCAGATTAAATAATATGAGGGAACTCTATGAGATTAGTAGGGAACTCACCGGAAAATACAGGAGTGGTCAAAAACCAGTAAAAGACTTAAACGGAAATCTTATTACTGAAAGCGAACAACAAATGAGTGTATGGGTGGAACACTTCAAGAAAGTATTAAATAATCCTGTAGGTGAAGCGACCTTAAATTCCAACACTATTGCTGCAAACTACAACAGCCAACCCCACTTCAATGGGGTAAACAGCGCGCCCCCTACGAAAAATGAAATAATTTCAGCAATCAAGTCCTTAAAAAAGGGCAAGGCCCCAGGAACTGATGACATATATGCTGAATACCTCATAGCAGATCCAGATACCGCAGCTGAAACCTTACTTCCAATCTTCCGTCAGGTATGGGAAGAAGAATCCTACCCTCGTCAGTGGAATGAAGGCATACTTGTAAAAGTCGCAAAAAAGGGAGATACCTCTGATTGTAACAACTACAGAGGTATCACCTTACTCTCGATTCCTAGCAAAGTGTTCTCCACGATCTTACTGTCCCGAATTGAAGAGGCGGTGTATGGAACTCTAAGAGAAAATCAGTTTGGCTTTAGACAAAACCGATCCTGTGTTGATCTAATAAATACCGTCCGAATCATTGTTGAACAATGCTGTGAATACAGAACATCAGCTTATTTACTTTTTATCGACTTTAAAAAGGCTTTTGATAGTCTCGACAGGAAATATATTTGGGAAATACTACGAAAACGAGGGATGCCCAATAAAATAATCAACATTATAAAGGCAATGTATGCCGAATTTAAGTGCCGGGTCAGTCACGATGGGCGCCTCTCAGAACCCTTCGAAATTAAAAGCGGGGTGCGACAGGGATGCATACTCTCCCCGCTCTTGTTTATCTTGGCATTAGACGAGATTATGAGGAACGCAGAAAATGGTGGACACGGTGTACAGTGGACGCCTTTCACTCAGCTAGGGGATTTAGAATATGCAGACGATGTCTGTCTGCTAAGCCACAGAAGTACTGACCTTCAACACAATTTAGAAGCTGTCAACACACATGCAAAGGAGGCCGGACTAAGCATCAATACAGCGAAAACCAAAGTCATAAGATGCGGCTATAGTATTTCATCAAGGCCATTGACGCTTACGGTTGACGAAAATGAAATCGAAGGTGTAGAGTCCGTTGTTTATCTTGGTAGTATTGTCTCAAATAAGAGCGGTGCAGATGAGGACGTTCAGTCTCGCATAAACAAAGCAAGAATGGTTTTTGGGCAACTGGCAAACGTGTGGAGGTCCAGCCAAATATCTTTAAAAACGAACTGTTTAATTCGAATGTTAAATCAGTACTGTTTTATGCTTGCGAGACGTGGAAAAGCTCAACTTCAATTCAGAAACGTCTACAAGTTTTTATTAATAAATGTCTGCGCCGAATCCTGAAAATTCGATGGCCGGAAAGAATTTCAAATGACGACTTATGGTCTAGAACAAATCAACCTAAGGCTACCACAGAAATAACCAAGCGTAAATGGTCGTGGATTGGTCACACTCTCAGAAGACCTCCAGTAAATATAGCCAGACAAGCATTGCGATGGAATCCACAAGGAAGCCGACGACCTGGTGCACCTGCGAAAACTTGGCGCAGAACTGTGGATAAAGAACTCGAAGACGCAGGATATACGTGGAATGACATCACAAGAACTGCACCTAACAGAATAAGATTTAAGTCGGTGGTCGAGGCCCTATGCTCCAATAGGAGTTGAGGAGGATGATGATGATGATGATGATGAGCTCGTCGTTCAGATGAAGAATTTAAGAAATTGTCGGCTACGCAGAAAGTGGAGACAAAATTAACAGCTTTGTAATGTCATCGATAAAATATATACATACATAAATGTGAATGTTGCTACAAAAGCGCGATTTATTTAATAAAAACATTTAAATTAAGTAAAAACAATGCAAGAATTACATGTGAAATATACTAAAATGAAATTTAAGTGTATCGTTGCCAATTTATATAGGTATTTATGAGCATAAAAGTTTTGAAAGATGTGTAAATTGTAAGTGAGAGTGCTATAGAAATTTGCTAAATTTGCAAACTTTAACATCAAATAACTCGTAAACTATAAGTCTGCGCACTTTAAGTTATATATATTTGTGATCGGGAAAACTCTCTTTCATTTGATACCAAGTTTAACCCCGAACTCGGGGGGTGCTAAACTAAATCGCTGCCATGCTTTCTTACAAAGTGAAATTTTATATCTAGTGTGGAGAGGAAGCCCAAGATTGAAACCACACAAGGCCCACCAAAAGATGAAGGGAAAAGGAAAATGCGCCCACCGAGTGCACCTAAATTGGATGCCAGCACGTATGCTTACATTATAATATGAAATCAAGGCAGCGATTTAGTTTAGCACCCCCCGATTTCTGGGTTGAACTTGATATCAAATTAAAGAGGGAGTTCTCCCGATCACAAATATATATATATATTTTAAAGTGCGCAAACTTATAGTTTAAAAGTATATAGTAATCCCTCTAGATATTCAGATTTCATGGAATCTCAACGTGGAGAAGGAGGTGAAAATTCCTTGACTATGGTGGACAGACACACAAAAAAGTATGCATACCAAAAGGTTAGAGGTGGTGTGCAGATTAATAATGCTAACCACAATGGCCAAAGATATGGCGTTAGCAACTGCAACAAGCCTGAAGGCTTCGGGCAGCTTATAAATAACACATACTTTCAATTCACAATCTCATCAATTAGTTGCTTGGCTCGGATATTGTTGTATCCAGTGTAGATTTAGATAATTCAAGGTTGAAGGGAGGCACGATTGTTTGAGGGACATGGTTTATAATTTATTCAAGTCCATAAAGTTGAGTCTGAAAAAATCAAAAATTTAGAAACAAGTTTTTTCAATTTCAAAAGTTTTTCTAAGCAGAGTCGCCCCTACACAGTGATTTGGCTAACATTTACATTTTTTTATTCAATGTTTAGGCAAGCATATACTTTGGAAAAGGTTAAGTATATCAGCAGTGGAAGCAGAATTTTTACGCTCGCGTGTTTGGGTCCGCGCTATTTTTGTGTTTCTGAACGTGTCCTATATCAGGTAAGAAATATGAAGAGAAGAACGTTTTATAACCTTTGCAGTCAGGAAAATCAAGAATTTAAGCGCAGTGTAGCCGAATACGCCAATATTTCAAAATTTGCTCGGGCAGATGCTGATTTTAATGCAGTTGCGACAGATGTGTGGGACACCACCTCCGAAAGCTCTTTCTGCCGTCAGGAATCTTCTGAATGTGCAACAGATGCTGAGAATACGTTCGACAGCTTCCCTTCTGAACTTTCGACTGCAGAAAAATTGTATTATATAAAGTCATGGGCCATGCGACATAATATTACCCAAGAAGCATTAAATGATCTCGTTCGGACCTTATTAATTATTGGGGTGAAAAATCTGCCGCTGTCGGCACAGACAATTCTTGAAACACCCAAAAATAGTGTGGAAGTACAGAATATTCTCGGTGGTGAGTTTGCATACTATGGCATTCAGTCCTACTTCGAGTCAAGGTTGTTTCCTAGTCTAAAAACGCTACACAAGTATTAATAGATGTGGGAATTGATGGTCTCAAACCATTTGAAAGTTCGAAGAGAGTGCTATGGCCGATTCTAGGATCAATTGTCGGTAATGCAATTGAGCGTCCTTTTTTGATTGCGTGTTTTTCAGGAAAACAAAAACCAACAAACGCAAACGGTTTTTTGAAAGACTTCGCGGAGGAAGTTAGTCTATTAAGGACAAATGGCTTGAAAGTAGGCTCATTCCCCGATTTGAAACGGTTTGATGTTCATCTATTTATATGCGATTCACCCGCACGAGCTTTTATTTCTGGAGTACAAGGACATAGCGGAAAACACAGTTGTCCTAAGTGTTGCCAGGTGGGAGAACGTATAGGAACAAGATTGTCATTCTCAAAACAGATATGTGAGTTGCGAACCGACTTATCCTTTAAGAACAGACTTGACAAGGAACACCATAACTTACAACAACAAAGTGTGCTTGAGGCAGCAAACTTTCGTATGGTATCCCAATTCCCCCTAGATCCAATGCATCTTGTTGATCTAGGCGTGACAAAGGGAAACATTGCTGAAATGAATACAAGGTTTGACTATATATCTTCCTACGTCCCTTCAGAATTCGGAAGAGTTTGCAGAAATTTAGAAGAAAATAAAAACTGGAAATCAACAGAGTACAGACAGTTTTTCCTTTATTCTGGGATATTTGTTTTAAAAGGTTGCGTTGATGATAATTTGTATTATCATTTCCTTCTTTTACATGCCAGCATACGAATCCTTTCTTGTGGAACATTTTGCGAAACCGAGACCAATGTTGTACAAGAAATGTTAGACGAGTCTGTCAACCTCTTTGGTGAAATTTACGGTGACGATTTAATTAGCTTTAACATCCACTGTTTGTTGCATTTGCCTGCGTGTGCCAGAGATAATGGGACTTTGGATCAATTCTCTGCATACAAATTTGAAAATTTTATGCAATTCCTGAAAAAGTTGATAAAAAAGCCCAATCAAATTTTGCAGCAACTTTATTTTCGCCTTCAGGAGAGAAAATGCCTAGAAATAAAAAAAACATCAAAATATGGTTCTCTTATTATTGATCCAAAAAAAGAGAAGGATTCATATTTCTTTAGTAAGGGGACAGGTCCAATAAAAATAATAGAAACAATAAACGAATCGGGAAAGGACGTGGTAGTAGCGAACGCATTTCTTAAAGTCGATAATTATTACGAAGCACCACTTGAGTCACTTTCAGCCCTTGGTATATTGGTTGGAAGTAGGTTGGATGAAATGAGACTTGAAATTTCCTGGGAAGATATTGAACATAAGTATTTTTGTATTCCTTTTGAAAATAAATATCTTCTCATACCCTTACTTCATAACCTTTTTCACAAATTTTCTAACTAATATTCTTATATTATCGCTTGCTCCAATTTGATGACATGCGGAGGTCCACACCAAAACGTAACATTTCCAAAATGTTTATTTTGGAAAATATATATATATATTATATTCGTAAGAAGCTTTCCTAAGGCATCAATGGTAAAATTAACTTTATCAATTTACTCGAATTCACATATGAATGAAATGTTACGTTTTGGCGAGTGTAGTATGATTTATTATTTTTTATTAATATGAATAGTCACATACATAATATCTTCTTGATGTAAAAATTGAAAAATTACAAAGTTCAAAGTAACTTAAACACAAAGTTAAATAAAAATAATAACCCTACAGTGAGGACCTCCTCATATATTTTCAAACAAATTACTATAAATGCTACTCGTAATTGTATTTCTTTTTTTTCATGGAGAACATATGATCAGAAAGAATGGCGAGCCAGGACATATTTGAAGAAGACATAGATATGTATAACTCTACTTCGAATAGGAAAAGCAACGCCTTTTTAAATATTTCCAGCTCTACTACCAACCAAACATTCAAGGGTATGGTAGATGTACTTCCCTCCGCTCCCAATGCAACGGACCCCTATTTCGTGGATGTAGCACAACACAGCGAACCGTTTCCATCTCAATTGTATGCAAATAACGCCAATTTGCATAGTTCGTCTGGCTCTACAGCCAACCAACTAAGAATTAAAAAGGTAAAGCTGGTGAAGGGCAAAGTAAATGCCAATTTGGTCGATGAATTTGCTTCGAATTATATTGCAACAAACCCCCATGTCGTGAATGTAGCACAACGCAGCGAACCGTTTCCATCTAAATTATATGCAAAGAACGCCAATCTCCGTCATCCGTCTAGCGCCACAACCAGCGAACCATATACGCCAAAGTTCCGAAAGTTTTACTTGTCAAAGGGCTTCAATGCAACAAATGCGCATTTGGTCGATGTAGCACTACACAGCGAACCGTTTCCATCTAGCTCAAAAGCTATAAACAACAATTTCAATAATTCGTCCAGCTCTAGTACCAACCAAAAACACAACAAATTGATTGATTTACTTCCCTCCAATTCCGATTCAGCAAACGCCGATTTCATCGATGTAGCACAACACAGCGCGTCCTTTCACTCTTCCTTAAATGCAACGAGTACCGTTTTGAATAATGCGGCTACTTCCTTAACCAATGAAGGGACATTCCCTACAACAAACGAAAATATAATGGCAATACTACAAACAATATTACAGAAGCATATCGACCTGGAATTTAGATTGACTAAGATTGAAGAAAAGGTGCGTAATGAAATATTGAACTGTTATTTGTGAAACCCTAGCAATTGTAGCCGCAATACCTTGATTCTCTTTAATTATTATTTATGCTATCATTTCAGCTTCCAGAATTGGCAGAAGTCATGGCTATCTATAAGGTCATGCGTGACTCAAAAGTTCTGATTAAGAAAACGCACAAAATAGTATGCCGTATCAGCGGAGAAACGGAAAATGATACTCACACCGAGCTCTCTATCGTTATGCCACTAACATCGCTGGATTCAGTTTATGACATTGAGAAAAAGTTGGACTCAGATGATTATCAAGAATCAATGGTATTTTTGAATATTTTTAATTGTGTTTCATAACTTAAATTGGTGGTTTTCATTTAGAAATCATATATCTTTATGCTGCAAGGTGCATCATTAGACATTATTGGAGTAATGAAAAAACTTTTCTCTGACAACGTTCTTTTCAATTTTAACTGGGACGGAGTACAGGGCAAACGATCTTTATCTAAACTGAAACTCGTGAACAGCGTACTTTTTGGTAGTGTAATTTAAATAGTTTTAAAATGTTATTACTAACATTGTCCATTCCTATTAATTTAGACGTTTTCAAACTGCAAGGCAGGATCGACTTCGAAGACAGCATGAGACGGTGTTTAACGCTGAGCCACAATCGGCATAAACAAAGGCGGTATCTGACCCATAAATCCAGCTCTGAAACAGCATAAACCTACCTACAACAAACGAACAAGACACACTGAAATAATCTTGATTAAAAATTATATAAGAACCTAATAATTCTTTTTTTCCTACGTTCCTATTCTAAGCTTTTTATGCTCTTATTAAAATAATATTCAACAATCGCACAAAGTTTGCGAAGATTCTTAAAGCAATTTAAATGCAATGTATAACAAAAAAGTATTTTGACTATAAATATTTGTGATGAACTTAACTGAAATAATTCTAAGTTTTTTCCTACGTTACTAAGCTTTTTATGCTCTAATTAAAATAATATTCAACAATCGCACAAAGTTTGCAAAGAATTTTAAAGCAATTTAATTGCAACGAATTTGTCAATAATTTTTAACCAAAAATTTATAAACTAGATGTATAAGAAAAAAGTATTTTGAATATAAATATTTGTGATGAACTTAACTGAAATAATTATAAGTTTTTTCCTACGTTACTAAGCTTTTTATGCTCTAATTAAAATAATACTCGAATTTCAGAACCTGCCTGAATATTCAACAATCGCACAAAGTTTGCAAAGATTTTTAAAGCAATCTAATTGCAACGAATTTGTCAATAATTTTTAACCAAAATTTATAAAATAGATGTATAACAAAAAAATATTTTGAATATAAATAATTGCTGATGAATTTAACTGACAGTACCAATACCATCAACTAAATAGTCCTTATAAATATTGTAATCACATAATTCAAAACAAAAAATTACTATGAGTACCTACGTTTATTTTTGCAAAATCACGAAGAAAGAAAATTGCATGAAGTACATTCAATCTAAAATTATGCCACAGAATGCATATATCGCATTTTAAACTAAAAAATATGAAAACTTAAAAAAATTTCAGATCGGTATTTAAGTGTAAATCGATCCATGAAAGCATCGTGAAATAACTTTTTTTTTGGTAGTTAACGTTATCGTTTAGCCTGGTTTTGTTACCAATTTTGTTATTTTCGTGGTATAAATCAACATTCAACACAAATCTTCTCTGATTATGAGTTGAAATACTTTTTGGTTTAGGTTGTGATATGTAAAATTACATATTTTTGTACACAGTTCTAAAATGTAAAGGGAAAAAATTTATATTTGTGTATTAATTGAATTATTAAAAAGATATTGTTATATTAATGATATAGAGAAGCGCCAATACGAATGTAAGTGGTTTCAAACCACTGGTAGGCAATTCACCAATTTAACTGTCAATAAAATGTTAAATTGTTCATTTTATGTAAAAAAAATTTGAAAGTTGCAATTGAAGTTCTGAAAGCTCGGAAATTTCAATTGAAGTTCAAATAATTACAATTGAAGTTCACAATTTTCAATAGAAGTTCAGTAAATTATAATTGAAGCTCAGGAATTTCAACTGCAGTTCAGCAAATTACAACTGAAGTTCAGAAAATAACAATTTAAGTTCAATTATAATTTTCTGAACTACAAACAGAAATTCTGAACTTCAATTTTAATTTTCTGAACTACAAATTGAAATTCTGAGCTTGAATTTAATTTTCTGAACTTGAATTGAAATTTTTGAACTTCAATTGTAACTTTCGAACTTCAATTGCAGCTTTCTGAACTAAAATAAAAAAGTTATAGCATTAAAATTGGCGAATTACAAGTCAACTTACCCAAATTGTGAATTGCCTACTCACGATTTGATGGTTTACTGCAACAAATAGTTCTGTTAGTTCTTTTCTTTTGTTTTCTATATCATTAATTAATTTATTTAAGTTTCCCTTAACTTTGTATGCATACAATCGCATACAATCGCATACAATAAAATTTGTATTTATGGGTCACCAACAAGACTGAAAAACTATTCCTTAAGACTTATAGTTAATAATTTACAACTATTATAAATAATGTAATATATTGTAAAAATGTTTAATAAAAGAAATGTTAATAGATTTGAATTAAAGAAATATTTTATTTATATAGCAGTATAATCCAAGTAAAAAAACGGTCATAACACTAGTCAAATGACGGTCATATTAACGTAAAAATACTCGTAAAGTTACAGGTATATAACTCAAAAAATGATTGCCAGAACGTGAATGTAAGAACAGTACAGCACTATAGTTTGTTTACATTTCGATAACCTAAAACCGTATACGTGTGAGCAGTATGGACAATCACATAAATAGGTACGACGAAATGGACTGGTCACGAAAGTTACCGCTGCCCTGTACAAATGCTACTTAACGATTTACGTGTTCCATCGACACAGCTGTTAGTCATTTTCCTAGTCAATTTACGGGCACATTTTTGCTGGGTACATACAAATGTATATTGAGCGTTTATTCTGTGCAGAGTTGCCGGTGCGCTTCACAAACTTCAAAATTGATACTTATTTCAGCCCGTTTTGGAAAGAGACTTTTGGGCTCGTTTTGCTATTATACGTTTCTAACTAACATTTTAAAAACTAAAAAGAAACAAGTTTTAATAGCTAACCGAATTAAATAATAGGAAAATATTTTTTAAGTACAAATAGTGCTAGTGCAGTAGTAGAAGATCGAACAATCAATCATAATTACTCACCTCAAAATAAAATCTAAGTTATTAACAGAAAAATTCAATTCAGAGTTAAAAGTAGGATGCTTGATATATTTAAATAAAAATATATGTGAGAGGAAAGTTATGAAAAGTAGTAAAAGGTACTCCACGCTTTTTTACTCTGAATTGAATTTGTTTGTTAACATCTTAGATTTTATTATAATTTTATTTTAATACAGTTATATAATTTTTTTTTTAACTATATCTTTAGTCCCGAAATGACCCTAATGGGTTCCCGAAAACTATACAGAAATTACTACAGCAGTGTCCGCAAATGATTCCGAACGCAAGTTCAATCGAAATATTAATCCTGGATAACGAAGTTCGATAATTTGTGCCCTTCGTCAAATATAATTATATTGCGGAAGAAACATTTACAACTTAATTCAATTCGGTACCTACCAAATGAATAAAATTAGTTGGCAACTATTTAATAACGGTATGATTTTGGAGCAGCTTCAAGAAATATGGAAAAATATGTGACCAACTGAAAGAAATTTTGCGGCTTTTTCAATTAGATAAACTGCTAGACGAATTAACCGGTAACTAAAAATATGTGTGTAAAATATTTATTAAAAACATGTAATATTGTTTGTTATAGTCGCTGGCATTGAATTCCGTCATTTAAGCTACTTAAATGAGGCTGATATTGACGACGCTGTGAAGAAAGTTGGGAAAAGGACTGAATTTCGAGAAAAGATTTTTGCTTGGCGAACGAAAAAAGTAATATTCTGAATTACGAAATTGTTATTGAAAGTGCAAGTGTATTTAAAATAATGCATTTGGAAGCAAAATAGTTTGTGTACATATTGTGACGAATATTAGAATCACTAAGCTGATACTAAATAAATAAAGGCACAGCAACTAAAACATTAAAGCTGCCGCTCTTATGTACATGAACACATCAATTTAATCATCATTTAAGACGAGAAGTACATGCACACACAGAACCAGCAGCTCGAAGTGAAGAGATACCTCACACACTCAGATGTTGTCAGCAGCCAAAGTTGTTACTGACATATACACACGCATATATGTATCTCAATTACCAAGCAGGAGATACAGCAGTTCTAGAAGGCGAAACGTCTAGACTTCAGTAGAAATATGCGAATGAAACAACGGAGAGTATAAAAGCAGCGCAAGCTGGGTAATCAGAATCTGATTTAAACACGCTATTGGTTTTAAAGTTTAAGTGTTATTGTGAAGTACTCTCAAAGTAGTCTAATAAAGCCCACTTTGCAATACAGAATATTAGAGTTATTTATTCAACAATTTAGCGATTTGAACGCTAGCAGAAGGTTTGAAATAAGCGGAATTTCCCTAAATTCGTTCCAATATGTTTGCTAGTTTGCTAGTGCTGGACGTAGCAGAGCAGTTTTTCCGTGGCTAATTAACCACACGGTGTATTTTGTGAGGATTCTGTGCAATATTAGCGTAATAAAAATTTGAAGTGAAAAATGTTTGTTATTATAAATATTAATACATTTATTTATATATATGTAGTTCTGTGCTGGTGATGAGCTCCACAAAAAAAATGATCAAGACGATTTCCATTATGCAGAACTTTTATTAGATATAGTAATAGCATTAAAGCTTATTATGTGTCTTAAAATAACTATATATGTACAACCAAAGCTATATTTAATAAAAATAAGTATATACAAAACCATAAAAGTAATTTTTTTATTTCGTATTCAGATCGCTTTCAAAAACTATGTAGTAAAATTTAATATGAAAGTATTCAATTGAGCTTCAAATATTGCATATTCGATTCGAATAATTTCGTGTTCAATGTCATATCACTTAACAAGGGGGCAGATACACTTACTTGTAAGAATGTGCTGACACCACACTTCAACAAACACGAGCGAAGCCAACGCAGGTAATTGATCCGATATCATATTGCGTAAGAGGACGAAATGCAATTAATGGGAATTGCAGCGTAAGCGATATGATATGCAGACAAAATGCAAGTCGTGTGATTGGCCACGCAAGCGATAAAATATTATTTTTGCCAGTCGTAGGAAGTGCAGTGTCAGCAAATAAGAAATCAGTTAAACTAATGTAGAAGCTTAGAGTTAGCTTTTTTTTTGGTTATCAAAGTAAATGGTAAATACACTTAAGAACTAAATCAATTAGTCTCGTTTTTTCTTGGTATGTTATAATGGGGCCGCGGGCGGCCCCAACTTTAATTTTTTGGAGCCCTAGTCCTTGGGCTCCTTAACTGGCGCACGAGCAGGGACCCACTGGCATGTGGGTCCTTCAAAAAGGACCTCCTTAAATGTGAGGTCCATAGTGATTAGTGTCATCATTTCTAGTGACAGTGGAGTGCTAAGGAAAAAAGAAAATTAAAAAAAAAAAAATTAAGCCGATAAAAGAATAAAAAAAAATATAGGGGCAAGACCTCAGCTTAGATAATTTAAAGCTTGTACAGCCAATAACCAAAATATTAAAACCGCGATTCACCTTCGAGGGGACCCTCCGGTTATAACAAAAGCTTAACGTTGCGATTCCCTTCGGGACCCTCCAGGGTATAAAAGCTCCTCTCCCCAGGAGAGGTAAAACGAATAAAAAACAAGTGAGTAACAAAAATTGAGTGAAAAGTGATGCTAAAAGCAATAAATTACTACGTCCTATCCCAAAAGCCCTCATAGGGCTATACAGGAATAATATCAAAAGAAGCGAACCTGTGACCCCTAAGATCCTCTGGCGCGCGAATAAAATTTAACACGAAAAGTGAAACATTTGATAAATGAATTATCCTACGGCCCACTATTGCTATTCCAAGTGTACGTATAATCACATTGGCTGGGTGAGTCCGTATACCTATACTTCTAGGACGGACCTCACCATACCGAAGGCCGAAAATGGTTAACGACTCCTGCGACCGTGTCATGTACACAAAAATTTGCATGCAGTATGCACTTAGCTGCTCCCTTCAGGAGACGGCAAACATTTCCTTTAGAAAAAAGTTACCCCGAGCGTACACATAAGAACACACTTGGGCCGGCTTATCCTTTTGTGGAGTTTCCAGGGTACTAATCAGAACACACTGAAAACGGCCACTCGTTACTTGCGATACTTTCAGCGTACCCATAAGGACACGCTAAAGATTTGCAATATGTCCAGAGCGTTGTGGAGCAACTGTGCCTTAGTAAGTTGCCTTCAATCTGATTGTCGACGACTAAAAAGGAATGACACAGACTCCCCTGACCAAAATTCTAATTATTTAAATACTAATGTACTGTGAAACGCCAACTTGGTACATGTCGCCGTTGCCATAAGACAGTTTCACAAATGTAACTAAAGTCCTTTTTTCTTTGCAGGAAACTGTCAGAGTGTAAGGACAACCTTAAAACAAAAACAAACAAATCGTCTGTGCTATAAGGACTATCCCGTCAGGTGATCACGAACGCCAGTAAGTAACACAAAAAAAAAAAATAAAAACAATTTTTATAGAGCCACCGCGTGCCAAATTAAAATTAAAAAATATATTTTTTAATATGAAAATAAATTTTTAAAAAAATCTGAAATGGACGCTTTAACCACGAAAGTTAATGAACTTAATGGGGCATCAATGCTCTTCTCGAGCAGATTAGGCGGCTTGAGACTTGGGGGTATCGAAAGCAACGGTGTTGCTCTGAACTCTAGGCTAGGGAAATCTTGCCAGAATCGATGAGCGATTGGGAAGAGTAGAACAGGGTGGCGTAAGAACGCAGCCACATGGGGTACTGGCAGCGGTGCGAACACCACTGTCGGAGCAGGACTTAAAGGATATTGGTAGACTTCCGACTGCGTAAAGGAGCTGCAAGTTTTTGAAGGCAGCCCTTCTCAATACATCTCATGGGTTCACAGCGTTGAAGGAATTCTGTCGGACTACGACATCGTCAAGGCGGTGCAGATGCAGCACTGGTAGCGTATAATGTTTTCGATAGCGATTGGGTAGAAATAAAAAGGGTATTATGCTGCATTACGCAGACAAAAGGGACATTAGGACTTTCGAGCCCCAACTGAATCAGCTAACTTAGAGAGGTTCAAGACTAGATGAGTTCTACGCAACGATAAAGTTGTCTCTAATAGACAACAAAATCAAGTGCGATGACTATAGCCAGGAAACCGTGTCGGTCCTTGTGGAAACGTACCGTAACAGGGCACTCGATGTTTTCATACGGGGTCTTAGTCCAGAATTGTCGCGTATGCTTATAGTGCAGAAGTCAAAAACGCTGCCAGAAGCGTACTTGGCCTGCTTTGACCTCCAGAACCTAACGTTAAGGAATACAATAGTTCATGCAAACACTCCAAATAGAGTAGTTGTCCCCACCAATACCTTGTCGCAAGTGTCAGAGACCACCGTTACCTCCTCGTTCACGGTCAACATGCAACTGGACGAATCGGAACAACACTCATCCTACAACAACGGAACACCGGTCATCCTACAACAGACTCCAAGGCAATCAAGGGACGAACACTACACCTCTTGGTAGACCTGTAGAAATAAACAAAAAAATCAGTGGGAGATTTTTCCAAAATGCTGGTAACGAAGCTATGGTGACCTTTAACGCACTTTCTGGTTTAAGCTCGTTTGATGGGATAATAGGCGATGACTCCCTCAAAGAACTGTGTGCCGTCATAGATAGAAAAAAATATGTCCTTACAATAGATGCCAATATAAGAATTCCGCTCAAAAACAAAGTCGTAGGAAGCCTAAATTTTTTCGAAACTACAGATATACCCTAAAAGCTATGATAGAAAAATATTCTCATTTGTTCGGTCCACTTAACATCAAAACAAATATTAAAAACACAGCTAAGATAAAGACTACTACGAATGAGCCCATATACGCGAAAAGTTACCCATATACTGAAAACATGAAGGAAGAAGTAGAAAAGCAAATCACCGAGTTGCTTAAAGAAGGAATTATACGACCTTCCAAAAGCCCGTACAACTCTCCTATTTGGGTAGTTCCGAAAAAACCCAAACCCTCTGGTGAAAAGCAGTATATAATGGTAGTGGACTTCAAACGTTTGAATGCGGTCACCGTGCAGGACGCCTATCCTATTCCAGATATTAATGCAACGCTGGCCAGTTTAGGGAATGCAAAATATTTCACATCCATAGATCTGATCTCAGGCTTTCACCAAATCATAATGAAAGAAACAGATATTCCTAAAACAGCGTTTTCAAAGATGAATGGAAAGTACGAATTTCTGAGATTACCTTTTGGGTTAAAAACGCTCCGGCTATATTCCAGCGAATAATTGATGACATCCTTAAAGAGTATATAGGGAGGATATGCTACGTGTATATTGACGACATTATTGTCTTTGGAAAAAGTACCGAAGAACATTTACTAAATTCAGAGATAGTGTTTAAACGGCTTGCGGATGCTAACTTGAGAGTGAATTTGGAAAAGACTAAGTTTATGAGAACGGAAGTAGAATTTCTGGGATATGTAATTACATCCCACGGGAAGAAGGCGGTTCCTTCAAAGGTCCAAGCTATAGAGAACCTCTCACCCCAGAAATGCTTAAGGAACTAAAAAGCTTTTTGGGAATGACGTCGTATTACCGAAAGTTCATTCGCGATTACGCTAAGGTTGCTAAACCCTTGACCAATCTCACAGGCGGTGAGAATTCGCAGGTCAAGGCAAACCAATCTGAGTGCGTATCAAAATGAATTCCGAGGCCCTTTGGGCCTTAGTTATCCTAAAAAAACTACTCATTTCCTCAGATATTCTCGCATTTCCAGATTTCGAAAGACCTTTCAACCTTACCACCGACGCTTCAAACTATGCCATTGGTGGGGTGCTATCCCAAGGAGAAACAGGCATGCCAGGCAAACCTTTGACAGCACCGTCGGAACCCAACGATATATCAACAGAAGCTGGAAGTGAGAGTGGGGACAGCTCACAGTGCTGAACAGATTCTTCGGACCTTATTCCACACTAGAATCCCCTTTGAACGTTTTCCGAAACCAAATAATTTTTACAAAGGGCAATGCATTGACTTGTGTTGAAAACCCACATCCAGGATTCACTCGTCATTATGTAAGACTAGATATAATTGAAAAGGCCAGCTTAGCCGAAGCCTTGAAGGAACGGATAAGCCCGGCACTCATAAATGGAACATTTCTTTTTATACAAAATTAGGATAACTCAGAGGGTGGTCGAGAATGTGGCCAACGAAGATAGGATTTGCGGTATAATAGAGACAGAACATAGGAGGGCCCCTAGAAACTCAAAAGAAAATAGGGAACAAATCTTGGAAAAGTACTAATTTCCCAAAATGGCTAGTAAGATAAAAGATTTCACGTCTATTTGTGAAGCCTGCCTTGCTAACAAGTATGATAGGCATCCGGCAGTACCACCGATAAAAGGGGCAGTGCCGAAATATCCATGCGAAATAGTGCATGTGGACATGTTTGAAATTCAAGGGGAGACATTTTTATCTTGCATAGACTAATTTGCAAAATTTGCCAAGCTTTTTCACATTTAAATAAAGCATCCGTCACTCTCCGCGCTAAGCTAGCCAAAGTAATACACTATTTCACAACTCCTAAAATGATAGTCATCGACAATGAGAGGGGATTTATGACTCCCTTGGTATGTAACTACATAAGAGGTTTGGGCGTTGAACTCTATCAGACTCCAGTTCAAAGAAGTGAAGTAAGTGGCCAGATTGAAAAATTCCATTCTACCATTATTGAGATTTATCGGTGTTTCGGAAAAAAATTAATAACGCTAGACCAAAAGAACTGGTGTATATTTTTGTCGATCGTTACAACACAACAATACACTCTGTAACGAAGAGGAAGCCTAGCGACATATTTTTCAACAGATCTGAAAGAATTAACTACCAAAGCCTAACCAACTTCAAAAGCAGGTTCCACAAGGAGATCAGGGAACAAATCAAGAGAAACCAGGAGTTAAGAAATCTCCAATTGAATAAAAAAAAGGAAAAGAGCTGAGGAATTTAGGCCAGGAGATGAGCTTTACGTCAGGGATAAGCAGATAAAACCAAAACAAAAGGCACTTTACAAACAGGAAACGGTTGGTAAGGACAATAGTGACATTGCTCCCAGACACTGGCAAAAGGATTCATAAAAAAAAAAGAAACATAAAATTATGATCAAAAAAAAAAAAAAACACAAAAAAAAGGTCACCACGGGAAGTCAACAATAAAAAGATGTCCCAATAAGGGACAACACAGATTTGAAATCCTATAGCACAGACGACGCAAAAAAAGGCGTCAGCCAAATTTCAAGATCAAAGATCTTTTCCATAACAAGCCACTTAAGCGATAAAAGAGTCAAAATAAAATATTGCAAAAAAAAAAACGGAGGAAACGATTTTTCGTTTAAAAAATTTAATGAAGCAATATCTGCCCACAAGGTATTAATTACACGCTTAATAAAAGAGGCAAAATAAAAAATAAAATGTTTTCTTAGAAAAAATCTGCCCACAGCATATTAATTATGCGCTTAATAAAAGAGGCAAAATAAAAAAAAATAATAATAAATCTCTTGTTTTAGAGAAATCTGCCCACAACGAACTAATTATGCGCTTACTAAAAGAGACAAATTAGATAAAACAAAAAAATAATTAAAACCTAAAAAAAATTTAAGAAATAAAAACAAAAAAACTTTAAAGAAGGGAGTAAAGGAACAACATTTCAGTAATTCTTATAAATATTATTTTCTTTCCTCAACTTCTTTACCACGAGTTTTTGTAAGGCGGCAGGATCCAAGGGTACTAACTTTTACCGCTACCTTTCAAACAAAAGTAAAGAATTACAAACTACCTCCCTTTCATATCCATGCTCTTGGATCCTGTAGACCTTCCAAGTACCACGATGGGTAACCGGGGACGGTGGTAGGATATAGGAATTCATTTAAACGCAACAAAAACACATAAATAAATTGCAGTTAAATTCAAAAAAGCACACAAACAAATTTATTTTTTTAATATTATTTCTTCCTTTAATGTGGAATGATTTTTATACAATAGAATGTTCTTTAAATAATAATAATAAAAAAAAACAAGATTTACATTATGTAACCATTTATTATTAGTTCACCGTCCCTGGGATAAATAATAAAAGTGCCAAAAAACAAAAAAATTGGCCAATACTAGTCTTACCAACACTAATGATTTTTTTTCTCTCCATAATGGAACACAATTTATTTTTAATATCTGGCGTGTACGGCCTCAACATCTACAAATATGGCTCCCCGCTGGTAACTATTGAGCATGGGCGTAGTTGGATCCTGAACGGACACTTCAGTTTAGTCCATGTGGTCGACCTAAACTACTTCAACACGGCTTTGGTCAAATTGATGGAGTCAACAGAGCACGACATTACAAGCAGGGCTGTGTGGACTGGGTACAATTCCACCTAAATCAAACTAAGCTGCGTCTCTGCGAACTAAAAATAAGCAAATCACTAAGGGTACGTTCCATTGACTGGGTTTGTTCTGCATGGAAGTGGATAGCTGAGTCTCCAGATGCAGCGGATTGGGATTATATTCTTCGAAGCATGAATGGCGTGGTAATGAACAACAATCACCAATACCGGGTCAACGAAAAACTATTCAACGTTACCTGCGAAGCAAACGAAGCGATGCTCCATATTAACGCTATAAGCAAAAACTTTAGCGAGGAGAATATGGAACTTCTTGACCTAAGCAAAGTCCTTATCTTGAAGGAACAGGTGTCAGAAGCCGTACAAGCGTGCAAATGGCGAAATCTGGCTTAATTAACACAAATCTTCTTGATCGAGACGAGATTGGAAGGCTCATAATGGAGGAAGATTATCTACTATATCAGATCACCTTTGAAGCCGTAGAGTACGGGTCGGCCTCCGTGTGTTCAAACGGTAGCACAATTTTATACGTACTCTCAATGCCAAAGGTAAAACCAGATGGCTACGGCCTCCTAATAACACGGGCAGCTGTTATAAAAGGACAACGCGTTGACCTAGCTATAAAAAAATGCTAATAAACGAAGTTGAAACGTTCGGAATGAACGACGATTTCCCTTCGATCAGCAATACAGCAATTTGTTCCCCCAAATCCCTGACCAAACTTCGGGAAGGCAGGTGCCTAGCTAGGCTAGATATAGGTAGCGATGCCAAATGCCACTTTGAACCAGACAACACCAAAACCGTCGAGATGATAGCAGACTCAACAATATTTTTTACTGTTACAGAAAATCAGTAGTAAGCTCTTAAAATAAAACGCGTAAGTGAAGTACAAAAAGGTTTAATTCAAACTGATAACTTCAATATTTACAAAGTAATGAATGTTGCTTACCATAGCTACTGTGGTGTAAAACTCAAATTGATATTTTATATGCAACGTTGCCACACAGGACAAATATTAATCTTATTATTTGAACACTTCTTCTTAAGGTTAAATATTTGCTTCGAAAAACTAACTTTAATTTATTTTAACCCAAGCAAATTTACAAAATGACAATGTTTTTTCTTCTTTAACCATTTGGTGCCAATATCGCCAACATTTTTATTGGTAGAAATATACTCAACTATAATCAATTTCATTATTTTCTACTTTTTCACGAATGAAATGGTACTTAATATCTATGTGTTTGGTCCGTTTATGATGAACTGGATTACGTGCTATATGCTGCGCACTGACATTGTCGCCATAGAGAACCATTGGAGCTGTATATTCATTTAATAATCTTTGTATGAAAACCGCTTCCTTCGTTGCTGTTGCTAAAGCCACATGCTCGCCTTCAGTGCTGCTTAAAGCTGTTACATTTTGTTTTGTTGAAGCCCATGAAAATGCACTGCTCCCAAATAGAACGCATTACCTGAATATGACTTTCTGTCGTATGGATCGTTAGACCAATCTGCATCAGCGAACCCTTTCACATATTCGCCAGTCTTACGATATACAATACTTAAATTCATTGTAGCCGAAAGATAACGCAATACGTGTTTAGCCGCTGTTTCGTGTTCTTTATATGGATCAGTATTACGCCTAGAAAGCTTACTAACAGCGTGTAAAATATCTGGACGACTCAAGACTGCTAAATACATCAGAGAACCTATTAAAGATTGGTATTCAGTGACATTTACCTTAACAAATTTTTCGTCTCTGCATCTAACTTGAAAACCTGGATCAAGTGGTGTTGCAACTTTTCTACACTCCTGCATTCCGTATGTTTCAAGCACAGATTTAATTCACTTCTTCTGATTTAGAGAAATTGTACCTATTTCCCCTTGTCGCTGAATTTCTAAACCAAGAAAATACCTTACAGCACCGCCATCAGGCATTTTAAATTTCGACGCTATCTTCATTTTAATTGCCGATATTTCGATCTCACTGGAACAAACTATGAGTAAATCATCCACGTAGACTGCTATGTAACAAAACTGCTGTTTGTCTTTTCTCGCATATAAACAGGGTTCATATTTGCATTTTTTGAAGCCAATATCTTTTAAAACTGTATCCAAAGTACTATTTCATACACGGCCGGACTGCTTTAATCCATAAATCGCTTTCTGAAATTTCAAAACTTTGTTAGGATACTCTTTGCTGATGAAACCCTTTGGTTGTTTCATATACACATTTTCGTATAGCTTCCCATTTAAATACGTGTTAGATATGTCCACCTGATGCATAAAAATCTGTTTTTCCGCAGCTATCGCAAAAAGAATGCGTATAGTTTCATTCCGAATTACTGGAGAGAATGTCTCCCACTAGTTGACTCCCAGTTGTTGCCCACAACCTTTAGCAACTAACCTTGATTTGAATCCCTCGGACTCACCGTGCTCGTCTCTTTTTATTTGAAAAACCCATTTCCACCCTATGACTTTTTGCCCCATTGGCAAATCAACCATAGTCCACGTATTGTTTGCTATAAGCGCGTCGTACCCTAATTGCATGGAACTTCGCCATTCATCAGCACATTGACCAAATAATGCTTCTTCACGAGTTTCTGGTGTCTCGCTGTCTTCTAAACCATTTATGTTATTAAGTGTTTGATACTGCTTCCTTGGCCTGCCTCTTTGATGTGTATAAACATATGCTGGTCGTCCAAGTCCGCGTTTTTGTATTTCTTTCTCATCACTTTCAGCTTCGTCAGGAGTTGCATACTCTTCTTCTTCGCCGAAATCACTTCTTACTACATGCTCGACTACTTCATCTGCTAATTGTTCATTTTCTTGAACTTCAGCAGATTTCAGACGTATAATGTTTGTCGCAAAATCATCATTTATATCTGACAAGTCACTTTCTGACGTAGTACTTTCACAAAAATCGCCTTCTACAAATTTAACATCACACCGCTCTATAATTGCACGTTTTTGCCTGTCATATAAGCGATATGCTTTTGCTGTTTTTGAATATCCGACAAATATATACTCATGGCCTTTTGCTTCAAATTTCTTCTTACTTATTTTATTAACTGCAAATGATCTTGACCCGAAAATACGTAGATGTTGCACTGAAGGTTTGCGCTTTTTCCATATTTCAAATGGAGTAACTTGATTTAGTACTTGAGTAGGACATCTATTGCGCAAATACACTGCGGTCTGTACTGCTTCAACCTACAAAAACTCTTCAAGGTTCGCATGAATCAATAAACTTTGCGCCATTTCAACTATGGTTCTATTTGCTCGCTCCGCTACACCGTTTTGTTGAGGTATATACGGCGGTACAGTCAATTCTCTTTTTATGCCACATTTTTTTAAATAATTTTCAAAATCACCATTCTGTGCCGTTATCGGCAACTTCATTTTTGGCTTTCACAAAATATACAAATATTTTTCGAGAAAAATCGTCTATGAATGTGACAAAATAGCGATTACCACCCAATGATTATACATTCATAGGCCCACACCCATCTGTGTGTATGGGTTCAACCACTTTCTTTGTTGAACGTTCAACTTTTCGTGTAAATGGCAATGCACACATTTTCGCTTTATTGCATGTATCGCAATTTACCTGCCTTGGCATATTTTTTAAATTTATACCACAAACCAGACCTTTCTCACTAAGTTCTTTTAGGCTTTGAAAATTCAAATGTCAATACCTATTATGCCACATCGTTGTCATTGAATCAACACTTAACATACTTACATTTGCTATTTTGTTTTCAGTGTACAAATACAAGTTATTTGTTTGTATTGCTTGCAATACTATTGCATTCTTTTTATCTCTCACTGTGGCCAATAGTTTTTCAAACGTTATGAAATTACCAAATTCTGCTGCTTTACTCACAGACAAAAAATTCATACGCAACGATGGCACATACAAAATATTTTGAAGGGTTATTTTTTTATTACTGTTTTGTAACACTACAGTACCTATACCGGGTGAATCAACAAATTTATCTGCTTCCAACATTACTTTAACTTCATTGGCAATAAAGAAACAAACACACATCTATCACAACACATATGTGACGTTGCACCACTGTCTATGCACCAAATATTTTTCTTTTGCATATAGTCGCTATTACAATACATCAAACAATTTGACGTTTCTAGCGCTTCTTCTTTTGTTTGAATGCTCTTTCTTTTATTTCGGCAATCATAAGCCGGATGACCTGTTTGTTGACAAACGAAGCATTTCCCTTTAAATTGAGATTTCTTCAGTTTCTTTGTCGCCTTTGAATTCACTTCACTTTGCTTATCGTTGTTTGTGTTATCCGTGTTTGTATGCCTTGGTGCAATGCTTGTATTTTTAGTTTTATTTGCACATACATATACTGCTTGCATGCCGTCTCGTTCGTCTCGCTCTTGCCTTCTCACACCTTCTTCTAGAATTTTCGACTTAATGCCATCGAACGTCGGCAAACTGTCGCGTGTCTCAACAACAACAACAAAGTTTTGCCACGAATTGGGAAGACTTGACAACAACATAATAACTTTTAATTCGTCATTTACATGTATGTCTAGCTCTGCAAGCTTGTCGATCGTCTCAACAAATGAGTGTACTACATACTTTGATACATTATAATCTTGCTGCATTTTCAAACGTAATAGTTTCTGGTACAGCTGAACTTTTCTAACAGGACCGACTGGCATATGAATTTGGCGTAACTTTTGCCATGCTTCTGCATGTTAAAAACAGGTGTTTCACGTCACAAACTTATTCACAAATTTATTTTATATATCTTGTATTTAAAAGCCCCTTTCACGTTCTTCTGGGCCCATAACCATTGTTACAGAAAATCAGTAGTAAGCTCTTAAAATGAAACGCGCAAGTGAAGTACAAAAAGGTTTAATTCAAACTGATAACTTCAATATGTACAAAGTAATGAATGTTGCTTACCTCAGCTACTGTGGTGTAAAACTCAAATTGACATTTTATATGCAATGTTGACACACAGGACAAAGATTAATCTTATTATTTGAACAGTTACAAACTTTGAAGGTATATTACAAGGGAGGAACTACTCCTCATCCCTAAAGGGAAAGTAGGCCATTCTTTTGAACAACGAAACAGTCACGGTGGGAAATCAAACATTCACCAGCAGATCGGTACGCACAGCGCAGGCCCTGCTATTGCCCTTGGTAAACATCACGAGCGAAGGACTAAAATTTAACCTTAACTACATTCACGACCTCAGCATGGAAAATATCAGCTTAAACAACTTGGCAATAATTTTCACTATTCGCTAATTTTGACGCTCTTGCCTTGGCCATTCTGGCAACCGTAGATATATTTTTTTAAATATATCAAGCACCCCACTTTTAACTCTAAATTGATTTTGGTTGTTAATAACTTAGATTTTATTTTGGGGTGATTAATTATGATTGATTGTAAGATTTTCTACTACTGCACTGGCATTATTTGTATTTAAAAAATATTTTTCTATTATTTAATTCGGTTAGCTATTAAAAGTAAAGCCCAAAAGTCTCTTTCAAAAATGGGCTGAATTGTGTATCAATTTTGAAGTTTATGAAGCGCACCGGCAACTCTGCGCAGAATAAACGCTCAATATGTATTTGTATGTACTTGCTCCGCTCCGCTCATCAACAAGCATACAAAAGAATGTGCCTACATATAGATGGATGTAGGTAGGCATGCATGCCTGAACACGGTTGCCATTTAAGCTGAGCATGCTTATATCTATGATTCAAGGTTCTCTGTACAGTGTTTAAATACGTACGTATTAGACTTTGGTCTGATCGTATTATTTTTGAACACGGAGATATTTAAACGCCAATCAAGTAAAAAATATTAATTTTTACTATGCATATTTTACCATATCCACAATAACCGCCATATTATCATTAAAATCAACGCACGCATAAGGGAAAATAACTGTATCCACTATACTAATTTTTATTTTTAATAAAAATATTTATAAATTTGCTAAAATAAAAAATCAATTTTTATTATTTCAATAATATCGAAATTAATTTCCAAAAAATAATGGATTTAAATAAATTCGTGGCTATTGGTTTGTAAGGATTTGTTGTTAGTAACAAATTCATTACGAGGGAACTAAGTATATCTAGAAATGATTCAACCATTCATACATTTCTTATTCGATCGCCTTTCGAATATTTTAGTTTATCGCAAAAAGATAAGTTTACGGTACATTGGTAATATCGACATCATCATGGATTGCAATGGAGGGATGGTAAAACATCGAATAGAGATGTTCAAAAATATATTCAAACCTATTTTAAAGGCGAGAAAAATGTGAGTATCTATGTTAAGGGATTGGAATAAATTAAATGGATAAAGGACTTATTTTTGGAAAATGTTTTCATTTTAAATTTAGTCGATTTCAATTGTCCAAAATTAAAAAAACTATATATGCAGCTAATATAAATGATATTAGTAAAGTAAAAATGTGTACATTTCATCAAAGGAAAACCAATATTCCAATTAATTGTAAATGTTCTTAAAAAATTGTTGTTATGTTAATAAAGAAAACGAAAATTTAAAAAAATGTGTTCAATTATTTCCTTCGAAATATTTGTTGTACAAATTTCAGCGAAATAAAAAAATAAAGACAATTTCACTAATATATTGTGATACATTGTTGTCTGAGTTTATTGTAATAAAAGAAAGTACAATGGCGTTGTGTAAATCCGTATCAATATTTTAATACATACATACATATTCATATATATATATTTTTATTTTTTTTTTATTGTGTGTGGATTTAGGCGGTGAATTAAAAAATGTTGGTGTAATGCGATTATTTTCAAGTCGAGATACCGAGATACGAGTAAAACCTGTTTGGGAAAAGGAAGATAAAAAGGAAATTCTTCATTGAGCAGAGCGGTTTTTGGATTTTGATAAAGACAAGTTTTTTGCAAGGGCTAATTTTAAATTGACCATGAAAAAGCAGTATTCCAGTGGTCAATGGTTAACAAAAGGACCTATGCAATATTTTGAAATAAAGATTGAGTGTGATACATTGTATATAATAAATGATTTTTAAAAAAATATTAATTATACAAGTTTATTTAATAAAGAAGTATATCACTAAGCAATTACAATTAAGGAATTACAGGTGTATAATTTATATGTGTAATATTTCCACTATTTCATTCTTCATTTGTAAGTAAGCTTCTCTTATGCCCTTGTGGTGGATAAATCAAACATATCATTAACTAACTCTAAAATATATTTCCTACTTAAATATATTTCCTGCTTTTTCTAGATTATTTTTATTATGCTTTTTCCAGGACTTGAACTCAGTTCCTTCGATATGATTGCCGAGCACTCTACCCCATAATTTTGTCGTTTCTGGTTTTTCAGTTTCCCAAATTACAAAATAAGGGGCCCTTTAAAAAATTTGGGCGCGACTCCCACTCTACACTCTTTTACGGACCTGGGTTTAGCCTTTGCACACTATAAGCTTTTATCTACAAAAAGAAACTTTTATATACAAGTTTAGATCTGTGCGTAAAGCGCGAACGCTAGCTTAAAGCGTGGACGCTTTCGCTACCCCCGCGCCCACCTGTTGAGGCGCGCGACTTACGGAATTACCTTTTTGTGAGGTACTCCAGGTATGTGCTTCAGCACAGTAATAAAAGTTCTCGTACTAGATTTGCTATATTTAGCAAATATAACACATGCTTTTGCCGCATTCAGCAAAAATAGTCACTAATTTCCCAAATTTTAAATAAATCAACACTTTTTAATAGGGTTTCAGTAATTTTTATTTTCTCTTTAATTTAGTATAAATAAAATTCACAAAGCACTTTAGTTTTCGTCTCAAATTTAAATTTTTTGTATTTTGTGACTGAGAAAGGTATAAAGCAATCAAAAACTGTTCAATTTCCAAAAATGTACAAGACTGTGTTAGTTGGGACGGAAGAGCTTAACAAAAAGAGATAGTACCCTGTGTTCTAATTATAAATAACATTGTTGTGTACAGTGAAAGCGCTAAATGAAGAGATTGTTTGCGCTCTATTGGAAATGCTTACAGCTAACGATTAAAATAACTTAAGCTATAAATATTTTAACATAGAGCAATAGCTTTTACATGTACACTCACCAGCTTAACGTTAATATGATTTGTAGTTAGAATTTGAGTGTAAAAGAAAAGAAATGAGAACAAGGAGACGAAACAATTCCAATAAGAACTGAGAATGATGATGATAAGTAATGGTAGTAGTCGTGTGACATACTCATGATGTTAAGGGAGTATGTTACTCTTCCCGCCATGATCTTAAAATACTTGTTCGGCTTGAGTGCGTCGTAAACCGGCAGTGGGTAGGCGCACAAGGGTCGATCTCAGGGTTGGTGTGATGGTTCACTCAGAATAAAGTAAAAGAGCACAAGAGGAATTCCTCGTTATAAAATAATATTTAATTAGACAGTAAAGAAAATATACAATCTATATAATGTTACCTTAATGTCGAAATTGACGATGGTGATCCTGGGCGTTGTGAACTGCTTGGCGGTCGATCATAAAAGAGGCCGGTTGTCCCGTTGATGACAACCGCTAAGCCGCGAAAAAGTCCTCTGGTGTTAGGAAGGGGAAAAGCCACACACCCAACCACCCCCACATATACGTGCGTGAGTGCTGACAACCTGCACACACACACGTGCATATGTATGAAACGCATGCATGTGCATGCATGCACACAAATGCGGCGTGAGTGTGGGTGGCTGGAAATATTATTAAAACGTTAGCGAGGGGCGCCGTCAATCAAGGAAAAGTTAGGCATTGGGCCTAAGCATTCCACCCCCTTGCGGCACGCAAGCTCACAGTCCTCCAAGGATCACCGACCGCGAAGAAGAAAAAAAAAATAAAAAACTTATAACTAATTATATCTAACTTAACATAACGATGGCCAGTCTGCCGGCTTGGCGGTACGCAAGATGGTTTGCTTAGTGTGCGAGCTTGGTTGCTGATGCCTCGGTCATTCGCCATTTTTCTCGTCATGGTTAGAGGCCTGAGCCATGTTTGCCTAAAGCTAGGGATTTCGAAAAGAAGTAAGAAGATATACGTGTTGATATTTCTTGCCGTTTATTACAAATTCATTGGAAACGAACAAACAAAGAATTTTGTATGAAAATAATTCAATAAAAAATAACGTATTGTGACGATAAAAGATTGTAACCGCACACCTCTTTGTAATAGATCAATAGATCATAAATATATGATAAAAAATAACGATAAAAGATTGTAAATGCACACCTCCATTGTGAATTCATAAAATAGGCGAATGTATGAAAAAAAACGTTCACAATAGTAAACAGCCTCGATCACCTATTCAATCGCTGTTCGATTACTTAAATCATTAGCTCAGCAAAGGGTTTCAGACATTTTTGTTGACGACTGGTATATTGCTATATTTTCATATTTTAAAATGCCTGCCTAGCTGGTTGCTCTATAAACTTGCTTTTAGAAATGAATATTAATATGTAATCTGATTTTCTGTAGACACATTTAAAAGAAAAGCGGATTTGAAGCACAAATGTGTAATTCATGGCACTTCAATTTAATAACGGCGAGCAAAAAACAAACCTTTCTTCCATTCTCTGGCCATCCGCGACAGCCATTCTCCCTGTCAGCTATTATTTGACAGGTAGGTATGGCAATGGAGGAATAGAAAGATTTTTCACTTGCACGAATTTACAATGCACACCTCTTGCAACTGTGTACAACAGAAATTCAATAAAAATTACAAAGTATAAAAACGCATGTGTTTCGGTTTTTACCGAACATTTTGATGTTAGGCCTTGGTTGTGCCCGAGAGCACCCAACCGAAGATGGTACTCTGAGTTAGCAAAGGGCCAAACGTGGTGGGCAGAATCCCATACATCTGTCCCTAGGACGAGGCGGATCGGGCGGATGAATAGAATTGCGGATCCGCCAGACGGAGATGTGCGTACGGGGCTGCGATAGCGCTGTCGATGCTGGTCGTGGGTGTCATGCGCCGAAAATTGGATACGACCGCAGCATGGGCCGCAATTCTTTTGTATTGACCGTGTCTTCCTCGTAAACGTAGTAGGCATCCTGCTTGCCCACCAATGTTGCTGGCCGGTAGTTGGAGCTCCTGTGCGAGCTCATCTGCAATCACGGTGGTGGGGGAGCATCCGTCAATTAAGGCACGGACGAGGTGTAGCCGCCCCCCAGCATCTATCTTCACGACCGCGGTGGGTGTGATCGCTACCGTTGGTATCATGGTAGCCGTAGCAGCTGAATGCGGGGCTAGGAGCCTTGCCCGGAAGGTGGACACTGTGGTGAGTTGTAACGATCCGGATGAGTTTAGTGTTGTGGTTGTAGGCGAAGAGGCCTTGTCTCCGCTCTGCGGTCGCGTGAATGTCGTCACCGTGGGGGGTTCCTGGTTTGCCGGCGAAGATACCGGGTCTCCGCTCGGTCGTTACATGTATGGCGCTGCGCTGTCGCTGTCCCTTGTTGAAGCCGCTTCATCTCATGCTGCAATCGAGGTCGAAATGATTTCGCTGTCGGTGGTATGGTCGGGCGAAGAGACCGTGTCTCCGCTCCGGTTCGGCTGGCATCTTGGTTTCGGGGTGGGCGAAGAGGTCCAGTCGCCGTTCCAGCGTCCGACGCATATAAAGAAATTTAGTCGTATATCCGCTCTCGGGGTGAGTCTAGCTCCTCTTCCACATGGACGCTCCATGGCTTGGAGCGGGCTTCTCGTAGTAGCTGCTCCTCCTCGTCGATCGAGGCGATGTGCAGTATCGTGTGGTGCTTCTCGACGCACCGTTTACATCGCCCTTGGTTTCGGCACGTGTTAGAGCGGTGATCAGGCGCCAGAAAGATGGGGCACAAGCGGATAGGGTGTCGCTCAAGACACACTCGGCATTCCGATGAATAACGCGCGGCGGCATTGCATTTCAAAGCGGAAAACGACCCATTTTTCTGAAAGGATGCAATAGGTTTGAATTAGTCGGCTCATTATCGAAGTGCAGGGGCGAGTGGTCATTCGAGAGTGTGAAATATATCTCTAAAATCCTATTCGGTAGAGAATTTTGGGCTGAATTGTCAGGTTGGTGAGGCTTGATGCACGACGGGTTCTATCTGCCCGTATAGTTATGCAAAAATGTTCCGTGCAAGCCTCTCCGATGTTTCTTTGTCAGCTGATGGCTGGGACTATAAGACTGCGGCCTAAGTTAGAAACTTGCCCACGTTCCGACACCCGGAGTGGTGGTGAATTATATGTTTCGCGGATAAATAGCGCGGGACAATTCTGGTTACTCGGTACCGGGTAAATAGGTAGAAAGTGTGAGTGGGTGTGCCAATCCCTAATGGGTGAGTTATGACTTTGTTGTTGGTGCTAAAATGCTAATACGCGACATGCGATATGTGGTGTCCGAAATGAATAGCGCATGAGGCCTAACGTCGGTATTGCAATGCTTGACTGCTTGACTGTCAGAAGTGAAGTGTAGACATGTTGACGTTTGCTACGCTTTTTCACATCCTGAATGGAAAAAATGTCATTCATTTAAAAACACGCGGTGGTGAGTATTCTTGGTTGTAGATTTGGTTTTCTTATTAATTAATTTCTCTTTTTCTTTTCAGATTTTTCGCTTTATGGTGACTTTTGTGCCCTCATACAGTTAGTTACAAATCATTCCTTCGATTTTCCTGTAATTGGTGACAAAAGCCGTGAGATAGCGTACAAAACTGAATATGCTGGATAAAGATGAATTGGCAGGGATGGTATACCGCTTACCTCTCATGCTGTATACCTTTTTGATGGCAAACAGAAATTGTGCGCATCAATTGTTATCCTGCAACTATTTGCCGTAATTTTGATGAAAGTCTATGTGTGATTGATTCACTCCCTTTGACTGATAAGCATTCTGTTGCCACAACGGCTGATTGGAAGGATGGTGATGCTTGCATGATTTTGCCCACTGTGAGGCGAGATGTGGCAAATTCGTTTCCGGCAGGCATTGCAGTGATACCAGTTCCATCAGGCAACCCTTATTTGCGTAAAACTTCACAGCCATAAGTTACATTTTTGTTACATTACATTACTCACTACGACTCACAGAAATTCCTACCGAAATATACAAATATGCTAATTAAACTAGCCAACTTCGATGAAGGTGAGCACAGACCCATTGTTGAGTGTAAGTCTTTATGTATGTCAGTAGTTTATTCCTCCCATTTGTCGCCCGCCTTCGAACTAAGCCAAATTCCTGCAAGGTCAATCTTTCATGTCATGTCGATCCTTTTGATAAAATCAAAATTTGTATTCACCAGATTACTAGAACAATGTGCTGTAACTATGGTAAAGGGGGTTTATCGGGTGTTGTATCTTGTCGTTGAAAGTGGTGTTGTTATTGCATCGCTATTTATGTGCGATATTTGAAAGTGAGTTAACTGAACCGACAATACGTGCGAGTGCATCATGTAGTTGGTGGCGACTTATCATGCGTATGCGTCCGTTCTCAGATTGTGCACTCGATCCTTTACGTTCATTACTTGTGGTGGCGCCCATTGAAATTTCCTCTTCTTAGGAATTGGTTGAATCAGTTGCCGGCTCAGACACTGTGGTAGATGTGCTTCTAGCCAAGTATTTTGAATGGTACCTACCATAAATGGTGCAGTTTCACATATTATAGGGTAGGTTTCCGAGATACTGTTCATTCAATAACGTTAAGACACTTTTTGATAATGTAATAAAATGTAATAATTAAGTTGAACAAAGAAATGTAAAAAAAAGTAATAATTAAGTTGTAGAAGAATATATTTGTAGTTGCGTATTTGCAAATTTCATAGCGGAAAATATATTATTGAATGCAAAGCTGCTTTGGGGATGAAATTCAGTTTCATTAAAAAATTAATGGTAAATAAATAGAAAAATATTTCATGTAAAAAAAAAAAAAATCGAAAACAACTTGTGGGTGATGTAAATTACTGAATAGCACTGAATCTTTTATAAGTGCTTGTGCGCCTAAATTACGTCGGAGCTCTGGATATTCAGCTAATCTTTACTCGTGAATTGACGTTTATTTGTGTGTGGGCGATTACACTTAAGAGTTCATGTGTGTGACTTATATCAGTGTTTCTCGTAGATAAGTTGCAATGAGATTATAACAATCTGCGCAGCTGTTGGATGGGAAATAGTGTGGGATACTAATGCAAAAAAATAACAAGGGCCTTCTGATGATCCCGCTTGGTCATCCATTAGATATAAAGTTTATCATGATATTAATGCCATGGGGAATCACCTTCGCCATGTTATTCGGTTATAGGAGAAAATTGGCTATAAGCAAGTGCCGATATGACTATGATTGGGGTTTGCGATGGGCACAGGAGTATCCATTTTTAAATGTATCTCTAAGTGTGCAGAAGGCTCTTTACCGTCAAATTGTTAACCACTTTCCTGCCTCGGTAACGTTTTACAAAACGGTGCACCACCTAATTTTATCAAAATATTAATTTGTGGTAATAATTTACAACAGGGGTCGGTTGTTAAGACTCGTTTTTTTTTCTCTGGTTCTGAGATTAATAGTTAAATATTATATTGCGCAAAACTTCAAAAAAAAGAAATGATGGCTGACCAGAAGGGTTTTAGACATTGTTACACGCCATGGAAATAGTTACATCCGACAGAAGTATTGGGATAAAACTCTGGTCCGCAATGGCTAAGAAATAAGGGAGTGGACATTTTTAACTCACGTTGGTTTCTGAGTAACTAAGTGCACGATCTTTTCATTTCAATCCCCAATGATTGAGTCAATTCCATTCTAGTTCTAGACTAATGGAGCAAATTCACTACCAATTGTTGTGAGCGTTCTCCGCTGGCAGCTGACGTAAGACTCTTCAATGTCATTTTTACAAGCAGGTGATTGCCTTTATACACCGCCAAAGTGGTGGCATCATGTACGTGCGAAAAGCGAAAGCTTTCCGGTTAGTTTCTGGTGTTCATAATTATGGTTGTAGAAAAATAAAACCCTGAAAATAAACTGAAAAGTCCGCTGAACTGCTTAAGAAATGGAAATCTTAATCAGAAATATCACAATGGCTGTGAAAAGTATTTATATTTTCAGTTTAGTAAAATTAAATTTTTTGATTAACGTAAATTATAAAACAAAAAATTGGATTTGGGCAACTCACAAATATGATATTGAGCGTATGCCGGAAGCCTATAGAGTGAAAGCGTAATACAGGTTTCGCATTCAAGTGGCTGATGCATACCCAGCAAGTAGTCACTAAACTAAGCAGATGTCTCAGCTTGAAGTCGTTGTTGGGCATACATATGTATGGCTAAGCACGCGTCAAACAAATCTCCCTTTGACTAACATAAAGATAAACTGATGGACGTCAGGTACACGAAACAAATCGCAAGTTGACCGGCATGACGGATTCGACGCCATATTTTAATGATAATAAATAAATAAGTAAATAAATAAATAATTTGAGAGTTTTAAAATGCCAAGTTATAAGTAACCTTTGTACTTTATTAGCCAGAAATCCTTGAATAAAACAAAAGAGGGGACTTATAGGGACATACGCGTCCGTGCTTGTGAAACGGTCAACAAAATTTCTGTGGAGGTACAGCTACAGGTATCAAACTAATGATTACTCGATTGATAGTTTCAGTTTGTTTAGACAACTAATAACCCCTGATATTTGGGTGTGAGATCCATACAAAGAAATATTAAAGTGATTTAAAACTAATTTGTGTGACTGCAGGAAAGCAAATAACAGGAGTAAAAATTAACTCACTAAAGCAACCGTTACCATTACTTCTATTCTTAATTATATTAAACTTTAGTTTTTCACGATCAAAGGAATCTGATGATCTGACCACATTGGCACGTGTACTGTTTTGCTTTGAGTTATTTTTATGACAACGTATTCATGGAGATACACTTGCCTTTGGCGGCTACCTTTTTGTTTTTTTTTAAACACGCCAAGTTTTATGATTAGCGTTTGTCAGTTGACAATTCTGGCAAAAAGCTATGCTGGGAATATTTAAATATTTTATATTGCGATTGGATCCTTGATTGAAGCTTATTACCAAAATACGGCAGATAATGCACGCATCATATCATGAGGGGAATATGGATACCTAATAGCGGGTATGGCAACCCGAACTACTTTGGTGGATAACAAGACATGGAATAGTAGTCACATAGCTTTTGTTGGCACGGCCATGTCGTCTACTGAAGATGTATCGTATGAAATAATGACTTCCTTGAATGTGGATTACGTGCTTGTTATATTCGGCGGAGTCATTGGAGATTCTGGTGACGATATGACTAGATTTCTTTCGTTAACTTGGTACATTTCAAATCATTTTCATGAACGTTTGTTCTGGGGCAGATGGGTTTTCTCATCAGCGTTAGGCTTACGATGGGCCTCGTTGCGCGCCAACGGGTGCAGATGTTCTCTGTGGCAGATCGGTTCGCCCTTCTGCGGTAGGCTTTTCTGGTGTCCTCACTCTGGGTGAGCGAGTGAATAGTGGGTTTTATTGGTATAAAATAAAAATAGAATGGGCCGAGTCCCTTTAGGTTCTGTGGCAGATAGCGGGTCTGCGTTGGGTTATTGCTTGGCCTCATTTAGGTGAACGAGCGCTGGGGTTTTGGACATCCTTTTTTCTCGACGAAACTGTTCCATATTTCTGTTAGGCCTTCCCCCGTCTCCGTCACCGCGAGAGCATGAGTGTAGGGGATTGTGTTTACTCACGTGGCGAGCCCGGGGAATCCGCTTTGGAACATTGTCAATTAGTATTAAAGTTAAAAGTAGAAAGTGTCGAGTGCCTTAGGGGGATTGAAATCTCCAGTGGGAGCCTCACACGGTGAGCCCATATGTTGGAGTATAGATTGTTAGGTGTCCGTTCACGTGATGAGCCCGAGGATTCCGGGGTTGGCACTGAGTGCCCAGGGTGGTTGGGATCCCCGGGAGCCTCACACGTGGAGGCTGGATTACATAGGTTGATTTGGAGATTGGCCGCTCACGTGGCGAGCCCGCGGATTCTGCTGATGAATACTAAGTGAATAGAGTGGTTTGGAAACCGTAGTGGGAGCCTCTCCGGCGTAGGAGTAGCGGAGTGGATAGATTATGCTCTTACGGTGACGAGATGAGTTCGGTGGGAATGCCGAAAGTCTGTGAAGAAGTGGAGGGGGGATGGATTCGCGATAGGAATGCGGAATTTGGAAGGGAGGGCGAGGAACGGATTGATGGTTATGAGAAGCTCTTGGTCTTCTCGCAATCCATCTCCTCCGTTGGAAGAAGGATCAGTTTGACCAAAGGTCGTCTGACTTGACCCTGCACAAAAGTGTTTGGAACTCCTCCATAGTATACATTTGGGGAGAAGTGATCTTTTTGAAGTGGCTTTTGAAGCTCTTCACTCCCGCTTCCCACAGGCCGCCCATATGTGGAGCGGCGGGGGGGGGGGGGGGGGGGGGGGGGATAAAATGCCAGCTCAATGCTTGATGGCTATACTTTATACTTTGAGACTGTTTTGTCTCGGCTTTCGGCCAGAAAGGCCTTAAATTCGGATCGTAAAGATCTTGATGCTCCGACAAAGTTTGTACCATTGTCGGAGTAGATGTTTTTCGGACATCCTCTTCTCGCGATAAAACGCGAGGGGGCTGCGAGAAAGCATGGGGTGCTGAGGTCACTAGTAGCCTCTAAGTGAATGGCCTTAGTGGAGAACCAGACAAAAAAGCATACGTAGCCTTTTGACAGTCGACATCCCCTACCGCGGTAGCTTTTGATGTCGAAAGGCCCCGCAAAGTCTACCCCGGTATTGGTGAACGCGCGTGTAAAAGTATTCCGTTCGCAGGGAAGGGTACCCATAAGTTGGAACTGCGCCTGCTTTCGGTGAATAATGCAGGTTTTGCAATTGTGGATGATGGCTCTGATCATGGTCTTGACATTCGGTATCCAGTATTGGGTTCGGATAAGACGGAGCATGAGCTGGTTTTCGCCATGAAGGGAGTCATGATGAGCCATCATAACTGTAAGGCGAGACAGCCTACAATTGTGAGGCAAGATGATCGGATGACGCTCGTTGTATGATATGTCTTTTGAAGCCCCTAGACGCCATCCTGTTCTAATAATATCATCTTTGTCGATGTATGGGTTGAGTGACGGTATTTCACTCTTTCGATCAATAGGTTCCCAATTTTTCAATTTTAAATATTCTGTCCCGTAAAATTGTTTCTGGCAGACTCGTATTAATGCTTGAGTCGTTGCCTTAATCTCATCGGCTGAGATTATACACGACCTTTCGTGGAACATTGCTTTGATTTTAGGATGCGTTCTTTTATAGAATCTCCTAACATACGATAGAACTTTCAAAGCCATGGGCAGATTTGAAAATCGGTCGTGAACATCTATTTGATCTACCCTTGTCGTGGCATATGTTTGTGCCCTCTTCTCCTCAACGGACATTTTGTATTCGGTCTCTTGTGCTGGCCAGTGGGAATTGTCTTCTTGCAGCCAAGAAGGTCCCTGCCACCACAACGAATTGTTGACCAACTCTGATGCAAGTAGTCCTCTGCTTCCTAGATCTGCTGGATTAGATTCCGAGTCCACGTGAAGCCAGTCCTTGCTACCGAGCATATCGATGACCTTAGTGATTCGATGTGCGACGAAAGTGGACCAGGAACAGGGCGGCTTCCTTATCCATGCGAGCACTATGGTTGAATCCGTCCATAGACGCAGTTTTACGGGTCCCATTCTGATGTTCCTAAAAATGGATTCGGTTATTTCTGCGAGCAGAACTGCTCCACAGAGTTCAAGATATGGAAGTGATATAGTTTTCACTGGGCTATTCGGGTTTTGGCTAGCAAGAGTTTTGTGAAAATTTTATCGTCCCTTTTTACGCGCATGTAGATTGCTGCTGCATCCGATGCATCGCAAAAACCATGTATTTCGATGCCGTCCTCGGGCGTAAAATTTACCCATCGCGGTATCATAATGTTGTCTATCTCGTGATACTGTTCGGTGAAATTTTTCCAACGTTCCAATGTACTAGTCGATACTGGTTCGTCCGAAGCTGTGCCCTCTAACCATATACTCTGCATGAGTATTTTTTCCACGATGGCCATTGTTGCAAGCCATCCTAAGGGGTCGAAAAGTTTGGCGATTGCCGATAATATTGCTCGTTTCGTAATGTTTTCAGTGTTTTCCAACGCGCCTGATTTAAAATAGAAGATATCGGAATGGGTATTCCATCGAATGCCTAACGCCTTGACTGAGCTGGTATCTTCGAATGCCAGGAAGTTTTCACTGAGCAGATCTGCTGTAGGTATATCCTTAAGAATTTCTCCTGAATTTGACGTCCATTTGCGTAGTGGGAAGCCCGCCGAGTGTAGGACTTGACGAATTTCATCTCTCGCTATAATGGTTGATGTGATTGTGTGTGCACCCGCTAGCACGACGTCTACATACATGCATTCCTTCAGTATGTTAGCCGCTGTAGGGTGCGAATTTGCCACATCTTCGGCCAGTTGTAGGAGGGTTCTTATCACAAGATATGGAGCGCAGTTCACTCCGAAGGTAACAGTCTTTAGCTCGTAAAGGCTGATAGGGTCGTTCGCGGAGGTGCGATAGACAATCCGTTGAAATCTGGTGTGATTTTCGTTCACCCAAATTTGCCTATACATCTTTTCGATGTCGCTATTAAAGACGAAGCGATACAGTCGCCAATGTAAAATTAAAATGGGCATGTCTAATTGGAGTACTGGAGCTGGGTGGAGTATGTCGTTTAGACTAATGCCGTTTGCCGTCGGACTTGACGCGTTGAAGACGACGCGCACCTTGTTAGTGGTACTTTCCGCCTTTACAACGGCGTGGTGAGGCAGGAAATAATTATCCGAATCGTCGGATGGATTATTCTTTTTGATTTTTCGCATATGTCCGAGCGTTTCGTATTCTGCCAACACCCGAACATACTCTTTCCCTAACTCTTGGTTTTTTAGTAAACGCCCCTCATTTCTAAAGAATTGTGAACATGCGCGTCTCAGTGACGGTCCTAAATGCGGATAATCCTGCCTGAATGGCAGAGAAACTATATATCTTCCACTTTCATCACGTTTTGTTGTGTCCTTAAATAATTGTTCACACCACCTTTCTTCTTCATTAAGCATTTTATCATTTTCTACCTCCCAGAAAGATTTTAATTGATTGTCTAACGCAACCTCGTTGTAGAATGACATGATACTCTTCGTTGGACTCGGTGCTTCGATGCGACCGGTCAGTATCCAACCGAACACTGTCTCTTGGGCCAAAAGTGTATTTAGTACATTCTTTTTCAGACCGCTCAGTATAATTTGGGGATATATGTCTCCTCCAAGTATGAGGTCTACGTCTTCGTTGATGTAGAACCTCTTGTCTGCCAAAAGCATAGTCGTGGCGTTGATATGGCAGGATGGACTAGAACGGGTGTAGTCACACTGAAGGAGGCATTCACTGGTGAACGTAATTCAATTTTGGATGCTTCTTTTACCTGAGCTGACACCGCATTTGTGATGCCAGAAACTTGGGCATGCATTTACCTCGCTGGCAAATTGATTCTGCGTTTCAGTCTTTCAATTATAAAGGAAAATTCAGACCCTGAATCAATTAATGCCCGCGCGGAGAAGTCGGTACCATTATGGTGAATGTGTACGCGAGCAGTTCCTAATAGCACACGTGTGCTGGAATTCGTATGGCAGGATGTCACATTTTTGTTCCCGTTTGAACCTGGTTTTTCTGATTCCTGTCTCGCTAGTGCCTGTCTAGAAGTAGACGCCCTATTATCGTAGGATTTTTGGGGCGGGTTGTAGGTAGTGTTTTTCTGTAGGGTATCCGCATGCAGGAGCGTATGGTGACGAGAGTGGCACGTATTGCAGTTGTAGGAACTGGTGCATCTGGTCACTGTGTGTCCTGGGGATAGACAATTAAGGCACCCACTTACAGATTTTATGAATTTAATCCTTTCTGGAGGGGTTAACTCGCAAAAGCGTGAACAGGTTCGTAATCTGTGCTCTTCGGACTTGCACATTTTACAAATTGACTTTGACATCGGTCTGGATACCTTTGTTTGAAGGGCACCAATCCTTTTTGAAGGGGCTTCTGTTATCTGCCGCGCTGAGTTTGGTTTTTGCACTTTCGAAGTGGCATGCCCTGTAAACCCAGACACTGTTTCAAGTGTCTGAAACCGATTAGACAGAAATTTATCCATATCCTCCCACTTGAATATGTCCATTTTATGGTCTATACTTTGCTCCCATAGAGCCAACGTGCTCTCAGGTAACTTGGTTGAGCATAGATAGGTCAGGATTGCATCCCAATTGGAAGTGTCAATTTTGTGGCATTTGAGGGACGAAATATAATTATTTATATCATTTTGTAGCTTTTTTATTGAACTGCCACATTCACTTTCTACCTTTTTTAAGTTAAATAAAATTTGTAGTTGTGTGTTAACGAAGATACGTTTCTTCTCGTATCTTTCACACAAGTTTTTCCAGGCCATCTCGAAGCCTTCATTTGTGAGAGGGAATTTTTTCACGATGTCTTTTGCTTCGCCCTGCATTTTGATGTTGAAATGGAATAACCTTTCCACCCCTTTCAAGCTAGAGTTGTTTACCTTCTTCCACAAGGACCGCAACTCTTCCTGCTGTATTGCAAGGGTGTGTTTGCTATGGTCGCTTTCCGGAATAAGGCTGTAATCTTTATCAAACTCTGCGATTGATTTATTTTTTTTTTTTACGTTTATTAACGAGAAAATTTCCGATTAGAAAAATAGAACTCCGTTTTTCTCGCTACCGAGAGAAAAAGTCTGTAAAATAAACCCTTTTCGTTGTCGCTACTCTGACAAAGTCTGCAATAAACAAAATAAATAATAAACTTCGAAGTTCAGTAGTTTTTATTTAGGGCTGGGCAGGTATTTTAACGCTTGGTTATAGCCCATTTTCTCCAATAACCGAATAACATGGCGAAGATGATTATCCATGGCATTAATATCATGATAAACTTTATATCTAATGGATGACCAAGTGGGATCATCAGAAGGCCCTTGTTATTTTTTTGCATTAGTATCCGACACTATTTCCCATCCAACAGCTGCGCAGATTGTTATAATTTCATTCCAACTTATCTACGAGAAACACTGATATAAGTCACACACATGAACTTTTAAGTGTAATCGCCCACACACAAATAAACGTCAATTCACGAGTAAAGATTAGCTGAATATCCAGAGTTCCGACGTAATTTTAGCGCACAAGCACTTATAAAAGATTCAATGCTATTCAATAATTGACATTACTCGAATTTTTTTAAGCTATTGCATAGATTTTATTGCGGGCTTGGCGACTAAATCAAAAAAAAACCGTAAGGGATATTTGTCAAAAAAGATCCGAAAAGGCTCGAAAAGATTCGTAAAGGTTCGGTGTTAGCAACAGGTCAAATACGTAAAATTAGATCTCAATCATAAACAGCGGAGGGCACCACTACATTTACACGGTTACCAAATTGAGAATGTGTTAGCAAACACGAACGCGTAGCGAGCACGAAAGCAAAATCAATTATTTATTTAGTTTGATTTCAATGCTTGAATTGTGAACAGGTGTCACACGCACTCTTTGGTACTCTGCTTTAAGCGCGCGTGCGACACTTCCCCACCGTACGACCATCGAAATCAAACTAAAAGAGCTGTCGTTGATTTTCACGAAGTAGCCATTGTGCTATCGCTTATCGTATACATATATGGTCGCTTACAAGCCAACCTAATAAAACCGCACTGCGTTTTTTTAGCGCACGCAAACGACCGGCGTTTTTTGCCCTAACCCAAATAAGCATGCGTTGCGACAATGTAAGGCATGTGTGCAAACGTCAAATCTAAATGTCATGCAGAACAAAAATTGGAAATCGAGTTAGGTATTCACGCAGCAAATTCAATTTGAGTTGCTCTCATACAAGTTGTATGTGCATGAGACATTTTTGACAGAAAATGACTTGCGTGCGTTTATATTACGTTGGCTTGTTAGCAGGTGCTAAGCTCACGCCCACCCCGGATCATAAAGTTAAAGTTAAAGTTAAAGTGAATGTTAAAGTTAAAGCGTAAGTTAAAGTTAAAGTTAAAGTGAAAGTTAGAGTTAAAGTTAAAGTTAAAATTCAAGTCAAAGTTAAAGCTAAAGTTAAAGTGAATGTTAAAGTTAAATCGAAAATTTGAAGTTAAAGTTAAAAATGAAGTTAAGGTTAAAGTTAAAGTTAAAGTCAAAGTTAAAGTTAAAGTTAAATTTAAAGTTAAGATTAAAGTTAAAGTTGAAGTTAAAGTTAAAGTTAAGGTTAAAGTTAAAGTGAATGTTAAAGTTAAAGCGAAAATTTAAAGTTAAAGTTAAAAATAAAGTTAAAGTTAAAGTGAAAGTTAAAGTTAAGGTTAAAGTTTTTTTTTTTTTGTGTTTCGTGTAAGGAGGAAATGCTTCATGCACTGACCGGGATATTTAAGCCTCACTGCGAGACTCTCCGAGTGTAGGACTCCCTTCTTCCATAAAGGCCTACCCACTAAAACCTAACCTCCCACGGCCCGCGCAAATCCCCGTGCCTGGGACCGAGTTTAGCATTACTTTGGGTACGGGTGCGCGCTACGTGAGCTCTATGGCTACTCTCACGCTAGTGGGCTAGGCATCCGTCTTTTCGTTTACTGGTAAGTATATGCCTCACATATGTGCTGACCGTATCCCATCTGTCTCTTCGACAGGTCATGTTATTAATGACACTGCCCGGGGATAGGTCGCCAAGTAACTCTTCTACCCTCCTTCGCTGATTGGAGAAGTGCCTGCATTCGAAGAAGGTGTGGCGGACATCGTCTATTTTCCCACAGTACAGGCAGTTCGGGCTATCAACCTTACCCATTCTGTGTAGGTATTTGCGGAAGTAAGCGTGTCCCGTTAGAAATTGGGTCAGGAAAAAGTCTACCTCTCCGTGCGGTCGCTTTAACCATGGATTCAGTTCAGGGATTAGTTCCCTAGTCCACTTTCCTACGATGCTGTTGCTCCACTGATCTTGCCAGCGTCGGATCGATTCTTCTCGCAACTGCATGGCAACAGCAGCTCTACATGCTTGCGATCCGTTGTCATATATTGTTTTTCTTTCTTCAACGAGAAGATATATCGGTATGGTTCCCGCAACGACCAGGACAGCTTCAGCTGATACCGTGCGGTAAGCCGAAGATATTCGCAGCGCCCCTCTGCGTTGGACCGGCTTGAGGGCGACTCGGTTCTTCCGGTATTTCATTGCGATCGCCCAGATTTCTGCACCATATAAGAGTATAGAATCCGAGGCTGATGCAAGCAACTTCCTTGCGTATGGCTGTGGGCCATCATGTTCCTGGTAGTGGGAATACGTCTCTTTGTGAGGATGACGATCTCCGTTTTGGCTGTTGCTAACTGGAGACCGTGCTCAGACATCCACCTATTTACATTACGCATGACCTGGTTTAATTTTAGTTGTGCCAGCTCGCAGCTTGGTGCTGTTATCACAGCTGCCACGTCGTCTGCAAAGGCAAGGAGGAAGGTGCTTTCTGGCATGTCTAATCGAAGAAGACTGTCGTAAGTTATATTCCAGAGATCGGGACCTAGTACCGAACCCTGGGCTGCTCCACCTGTTATTTTTACCTTTTTTTGACCGTGAGTACTTTCATATATTAGATACCTCTCTCTTAGGTAGTCCCTTAAAATTTCTAACAAATATTGGAGTACTTTGAAAGTGCTTTCTAGTGCCTCAAGCATATCCTCCCACCTAGCTGAGTTTAAAGCGTTTTTGACGTCCAGCGTGACCAGCAACACTATAGGTCTTGCTCTGTGGCACGCTGTCTCAGCTTTCTTGACTGCGTCTATAACTTCTGCTATGGCATCGATTGTGGAGTGCCCCCTCCAAAAACTATGCTGTCTGGGCGACAGTCCTCCGGCGTCCTGTAACGCTCTGGTGAGGCGTTGCTTCAGGAGACTCTCCATCAATTTCCCTGCTGTGTCCAACATACATAGGGGACGGTAGGATGATGGAGAGTTGGGATCTCCTTTCCCTTTTGGAATGAGAACCAGTCTTCCATATGGTGGGGAAACTTCTTTCTTCGAGACATTTGTTGTACATGTGCAACATAAGTTCTGGGCAGTTATTTGCAGCTAGTCTAATTGACTCCGCGGGTATTCCGTCGGGCCCAGATGCTTTCCTAGGATTCATAGTTCGCACGGCAGTTTTAAGCTCTTCTTCTTGGAATGGTTCCACGTTGCGATCTTCATGGGTAACGTACCCGCCCTCCCTAGGCAGTTGGGTGGGAAAAAGGTCATCCACAATGTTCCTTATTTGGTTCTCGTCCATCAGCTGGTTTGGCGGACGGAACTTCTTCTTTACTATCTTATATCCCTGCCTCCCGGGGTCTCGATCCACTTCCTCGCAAAGCGCTTTCCAGCACTTAAGCTTGCTTTGCTTAATGGCAGCACTAAGAGCTTTCTTCGCTCCTTTGTATGCTTCCGACTTTTCTAGAGCCTCAGGCCTGCCGCGCGCGCGAGTTGCTAGCCTTCGCATCCTGTGGCATATTTTCCGCAGCTCCGCGATTTCGCTATTCCACCAGTATACCTGCTTTTTACCCCTCCACACTCCCCTCCGTGGCATAGAGAGGTTGCAAGCGTGGCGAAGACAGCTCATTGTCTTTTCAACCGTCTCTTCCGTCGGACTGGAGTTGTTGATTATCCGTCGGGCATCCCCCAGTACTGATGCGGAGAACGGGGCAGAGTCGACCTTGGATGCGTCCCATGCTTTTGTTCTACGTGGCCCGTTCGGAATCTGCCTCTGACCGGGATCGTTTAGGTGGAAAGTGATGTAGTTGTGATCGCTGCCAGTTAGATCCTCTATGACTCTCCATTCAGCAGCGGTCAGCAGCAGGCTTTCTGACACTAGTGTTACATCGGGGATCGAGTATCCAAAGCTTGGCCGTCGGTTTGTAGGGGTCGTACCAATGTTAAGCACGTTCAAACTGAGCCTGGCTGCCATCTCAAGGACTAACCTTCCACGGGTGTTAGTCTGCGGCATTCCCCATTCGACGGCTCTTGCGTTAAAGTCTCCCGCCACAACCAAGTACTAGTTAAGTCCCTCAGGTCGTCTTCAATAAGTTCAAGCTTGTCCCTGAACGTTTGAATGGGATCATTCGGGGCCAAGTAGCAGCTTACTATTGTGGTATTATTCGTAGTTAGGCGGACGTAGCCTTGTCCGGCAACACAGTTCATAACATTGGCGTTTGCATCTACCATCCAGATTGCGGCGGTGCCGATGTTGTCTATATGCCAATCATTTCGGGCTCTATAGGGTTCGCTGATGATAACGCAGTTAGCTTTATGGTCTAATACCAACTGTTGTAGTAGCTCATCAGCAAGTCTGCTCCGGTTTAGGTTGCCTTGGATAAAACTAATCACTATTGAATTGAGACTTTGGCCTTTGCAACAGCGAGTGCCGCTCTGAAAATGCTGCATGCTCCAGATCCAGGGACATGATCGAGCTTCTGTGTATTACACAGGTAACATTTTGGAGCTGCGGTACAGGCCGAAGCTTTGTGGTCGCTTTGCCCACACTTCCAGCAGGTTAAAGTTAAGGTTAAAGTTAAAGTTGAAGTTAAAGTCAAAGTTAAAGTTTTTTTTTCAGTCCGTTTTTCAGTCCATGCCAAGTACTTCCAACTTCATCCGCTTGGAAAGCTGTTGTGCTTCACCGACCTCTCCTACTGCACTACCTATAGCTGCTCTGAAGGCCGTCTGCTCACTGCAGCGCGCCGTTTCAATCAGTACGTTACCAGATTTGGTTTTTCGTACTGACCGTACCACCGTACCTGTGTCATTAGGGCGGAGCTGGCCGCGTATGGCCCCTAGTACCTGGGCATAGCTTTTGCCTTCCACAGGTTTTACCACAAAAGTTGCTGCTTGTCTCCTCTTTCTCTCCCGTTTTTGAGCTTTAGGAGCTTGGACGGGGGTTGCCTGCTTGGCTGGCTGGGCCTGCTGTTTCAGCCTCCGGCGCGCTACATTGGACCAAGACTCACCTTGTGAAAGCGTATTTGCTCTTTCATATCGCTTCTTTTTGGCTTCCAAGTCCTCTGAGTGGGAATCTGAGCTCGTTCGTGCCCTCTTGCTTTTTCGGCCCGATTCTCTGCTCTCATCTACCTTTTGGGCCCTTAACGATCCCATGCAGCTTAACGCTTCCTCGAGAAGAGCCATACAGGTTTTTATGTCCTTGGACACGGTCTTCTGCTTGAGAGCGGTTTCCTGCATCTCGCGCAGCACTGATACCGCGTACTCCAGCAGTTCGTCTTGGCTCTTCCCTTCGAGGCTTGTGTATGAGAGTGAGCCTCTTGGCGGAGTCGCACGTTTCTCCTTCCCAACAGCGCGCTGTGCAACGACACTGGGTGAGCTGACCGACGCTTTTTCCCTTGCAGTAGCCGGTGTTGACTGGCTGGGGTTGTCGCGCAGCTGTGCTTTCGCCGCCTTTGTCTTTTCCGCCGATTCGGTGCCTTGTGTGGGCATTACCGACAAGGTCGCTTTAGCGGGGGTTGTTAAAACCGGCGATCTCAGCACTTGAGTGCTCTTCTTGAACACCGCTTCATCGCCCCTTTCTTTCTCGATTTCTCTACTTTTATCTTCCTTTGTTGTTTTTATTTTGTTGCTCATTTGTTCTATTCGGTCTCCGCTTCAAGCATCTATCTCCGCAAGATGTGCAGTAGCCGTCATCAATTCCCGTGGTTATCTTTGCAGAAGCAGGGAGGCCACGCGTGGGTTGACACAGGTCCTTATGGGAGTCTGTGTTCAGAGCCAGAATACAGCGTTAGTCAGGAGTCGTCTCAATTGAGCCTGCACCACCAACTTTATGGCGACGTGCTTCGAACGTACTTGAAGACCTGCCAAGGTTTTAACGAGACGGATACCATGCCGATATTAACCTACCAGCCGTTTCGGAAAGGTGTCACCCTTGCTTATTAAGGTAGTAGCCTATCGTCATCGCCAGCCCATAGCAATCAGTTCATAATCATATTTCCAGTTCTGGTCAACAGGATCTTACTGGTCTCGATCCTGTGGATGCTTGATGGGGTATTTTAGGGCGGAATCCTATCGCCCTTCCACCGGAACTTTTGGATGTGTTGCAAGACATTCCCATTTTTTCACTGGATTGCTCGTTTTGGTTCGCCCTGAGTACTTAATTCACTCAGTACCTCCCGTCTTGTGGGAAGCGTTCCTATATCCACCACCTGAGGAGGCGCCCGGTAGGGGACCGATACCCCCGCGGGTAAAGTTAAAGTTAAAGTTAAAGTTAAGGTTAAAGTTAAAGTTGAAGTTAAAGTTAAAGTTAAAGTTAAAGTTAAAGTTAAAGTTAAAGTTAAAGTTAAAGTTAAAGTTAAAGTTAAGGTTAAAGTTAAAGTTAAAGTTGAAGTTAAAGTTAAAGTTAAAGTTAAGTTAAAGTTTAAGTTAAAGTTAAAGTTAAAGTTAAAGTTAATGCTAAAGTTAAAGTTAAAGTCAAAATTACAGTTAAAGTTAAATTTAAAGTTAAAGTTAAAGTTAAAGTTAAGGTTAAAGTTGAAGTTAAAGTTAAAGTTAAAGTTAAAGTTAAAGTTAAAGTTAAAGTTAAAGTTAAATTTAAAGTTAAAGTTAAGGTTAAAGTTAAAGTTGAAGTTAAAGTTGAAGTTAAAGTTAAAAATAAAGTTAAAGTTAAAATGAAAGTTAAAGTTAAAGTCAAAGTTAAATTAAAGTTAAAGTTAAAGTTAAAGTTAAAGCTAAAGTTAAAGTTAAAGTTAAATTTAAGGTTAAAGTTAAAGTTGAAGTTAAAGTTAAAGTTAAAGTTAAAGTTAAGGTTAAAGTTAAAGTTGAAGTTAAAGTTAAAGTTAAAGTTAAAGTTAAAGTTAAAGTTAAGGTTAAAGTTAAAGTTGAAGTTAAAGTTAAAGTTAAAGTTGAAGTCAAAGTTAAAGTTAAAGTTAAATTTAAAGTTATAGTTAAAGTTAAGGTTAAGGTTAAAGTTGCAGTTAAATTTAAAGTTAAAGTTAAAGCTAAAGTTAAAGTTAAAGTTAAAGTTAAGGTTAAATTTAAAGTTAAAGTTAAGGTTAAAGTTAAAGTTAAAGTTGAAGTCAAAGTTAGTTAAAGTTAAAGTTAAATTTAAAGTTAAAGTTAAAGTTAAGGTTAAAGTTGAAGTTAAAGTTAAAGATAAAGTTAAAGTTAAAGTTAAAGTTGAAGTTAAAGTTAAAGTTAAAGTTAAGGTTAACGTTAAAGTTAAAGTTAAAGTTAAATTTAAAGTTAAAGTTAAAGTTAAGGTTAAAGTTGCAGTTAAATTTAAAGTTAAAGTTAAAGTTAAAGCTAAGGTTAAAGTTAAAGTTAAAGTTAAAGTTAAAGTTAAAGTTAAGGTTAAATTTAAAGTTAAAGTTAAAGTTAAAGTTAAGGTTAAAGTTAAAGTTAAAGTTGAAGTTAAAGTTAAAGTTAAAGTTAAAGTTAAGGTCAAAGTTAAAGTTAAAGTTAAAGTTAAATTTAAAGTTAAAGTTAAAGTTAAAGTTAAAGTTAAAGTTAAAGTTAAGGTTAAAGTTGAAGTTAAAGTTAAAGTTAAAGTTAAAGTTGTTAAAGTTAAAATTAAAGTTAAAGTTAAAGTTAAAGTTAAAGTTAAAGTTAAAGTTAAGGTTAAAGTTAAAGTTAAAGTTAAAGTTAAAGTTAAGGTTAAAGTTAAAGTTGAAGTTAAAGTTAAAGTTAAAGTTAGAGTTAAGGTTAAAGTTAAAGTTGAAGTTGAAGTTAAAGTTAGTGTTAAAGTTAAAGTTAAAGTTAAAGTTAAAGTTAAAGTTAAAGTTAGAGTTAAAGTTAAAGTTAAAGTTAAAGTTAAAGTTAAAGTTAAATTTAAGGTTAAAGTTAAAGTTGAAGTTAAAGTTAAAGTTTAAGTTAAAGTTAAAGTTAAATTTAAAGTTAAAGTTAAAGTTAAGGTTAAAGTTAAAGTTGAAGTTAAAGTTAAAAATAAAGTTAAAGTTAAAGTTACAGTTAAAATGAAAGTTAAAGTTATAGTCAAAATTTAAATTAAAGTTAAAGTTAAAGATAAAGTTAAAGTTAAAGTTAAAGTTAAAGTTAAAGTTAAAGTCAAAGTTAATGTTAAATTTAAAGTTAAAGTTAAGGTTAAAGTTGAAGTTAAAGTTAAAGTTAAAGTTAAGGTTAAAGTTAAAGTTGAAGTTAAAGTTAAAAATAAAGTTAAATTTAAAGTTAAAATGAAAGTTAAAGTCAAAGTTAAAATTCAAGTTAAAGTTAAAGTTAAGGTTAAAGTTAAAGTTAAAGTCAAAGTTAAAGTTAAATTTAAAGTTAAAGTTAAAGTTAAAGTTTAGGTTAAAGTTGAAGTTAAAGTTAAAGTTAAGGTTAAAGTTAAAGTTGAAGTTAAAGTTAAAAATAAAGTTAAAGTTAAAATGAAAGTTAAAATTAAAGTCAAAGTCAAAATTAAAGTTAAAGTTAAAGTCAAAGTTAAAGTTAAGGTTAAAGTTAAAGTTAAATTTAAAGTTAAAGTTACAGTTAAAGTTAAAGTTAAAGTTAAAGATAAAGTTGGGCTGAGCTCAGGCCAAGGGGGTCACTGCTGGCGGACAGTGAACGGCCTATTAATTAGGTTAGCTGCGAATATCAAATAAGCAGCCCTCGACCAAGAGCGGCTGATGAGGAGGGTTTGGCTTAAAAGGCCTAAAGCACCCTGAGAACCTCCAGTGACAGGGCGAGTAGATGCCGCCCTGAATTAAGCATCCACAGCCTAGTGCGGGGTTGCTTCGAGGGAATACCTACCCAAGATAGGGAGGCAACTATACGACGTGGGATACACACTCAGGAAGGTAAAGAGGTAAATTATTTGTAAATTTAAGGTGATTGTCACATTAAGACTGAGCCCAGTAAGGTCTTAATTAAGGTATACTGGAATCAACGACTCGGATATGTTTGTTAAGGGCTGGCGAATGTGGCATTCGGAAATCTCAGTACACGGCTTGACACACCGTCGAAATGACTTTCCGGTTAATGTCCCATTCGTCTCCGTCCCGTTAAAACCTTGGCAGGCCTTGGGGTACGTTCAAAGTCCGTCATCATTAAGTTGGTGGTGCAGGTTCGGTTGAGATCCTCCCGATTAATACTGATCTGGCTCTGAACGCAGTCTTCATGAGGGACTGCGTCAACCTTCACGTGGCCTCCCTGCCTTCGCATAGACAACCACGGGATGTATATAGGTAACTGCACACTCGGACCAAGATAGCGGCCTCAAGTGGGGACCCAATTAAATAAATGATGAGCAACAACAATACTAAAATAAAAAACCAAACACAGGAGAATGAAATGGCGTTCAATCCATTTGTAGGAAGGAAGCTAGCTCGCTCTCCAGAAGGGCGTGGCCCATCGGCTGGGGGCCTTAACATTTCGTCGCAAGTGGTAACGAAACCCAAAGAAGCGGAGGCCGAAAGCAAGCAAGGAGCATTGTTGCCGGGTGCTACACCGAAGCTTTGCAAAAAGAACTCCGACAGCAAGGCTCAAACGGGCACACCATTATTAAGTGAGCTAATTAAGCAGGCGTCAGCTGCGTTAAATCAGCAAAACCCCCCTGGAGAGAAAAAGATGACCAAGCTAGGCAAGGCGATTGAGGACTTGATGCAGTTCTTCATAGGGCGTAATAATATACACGCGGAAATCAAGCGCTTGGCCTCCGTAATAAAAGTGCTGTACATCGAGTCGGCCCTAGAGGTAAAGAATTTAGAACATAAATTGCGTGCAAGCGAATGCGCCAAGGATAGAAGTCCATCACCCCCAGGAAAGCGACCGAGGAATAATTCGTACTCGACCAAGAAGAACAACGTGGTAAAACCCACTACTACTCTAAAAGATGTCTTACCAGGGCACGTGGGTGGACACAAACGACGGCAAGAAACGCAAGAGAAGACGGAGCGGAAAGAGGAAACTGCAGCCCAAAAGACGGGAGAGTGGCAGTTAGCCAAAAAGAAGAGCAAGAAAAAATCACTTAAGGCTAGGCCGGATGCAATCATCATTTCCAAGGCGGGGGATGCGACGTACGCCGACATATTGCGTAAAGTGAGAAGATGCGACGAATTAAAATCCCTGGGTGATGACGTCAAAACGATTAGAAGAACGGCGAAAGGAGAGCTGTTACTAGAGCTGAAAAAATCGCAAGATGGGAAAACAAGCGCGTACCAAGCAGAAATTGAAGCGGTACTAAAGGACTCAGCTAAAGTTATAACAAAGTCCCAAATGGTCACGCTACAGTGCAGAGATCTCGATGAGATTACTACGCCCGAGGAGATTTGCAACGCCCTCCACCAGCAATGCAACATCAAACTTCCAGATGTGGCTGCCATAAAAAGCATACGCACAGGGTACAGTGGCACGAAGTCGGCACTTATAAGCCTTACAGCGGATGATGCCAAGGCGGTTCTTAATACGCAAAGAATCCGGGTAGGATGGGTTTCCTGCCGAATTAGAGAGCTCAAGCAAGAAAAACGCTGTTATAGGTGCTGGGGCTACGGGCATATAGCTCAGAAATGTAAGGAGACTGTAGATAGGTCTAGCCTATGCAGGAAATGCGGCCAGGAAGGTCATAAGGCTGCAAGTTGCGAAAATGCACCGAAATGCGCGCTATGTGGGGGACAACATTCAGCAGGCAGTTTTAAATGCCCACAACGAGAGGGCAGCAAAATGACTGTCTCATGAGGGTATTGCAGCTCAATTTAAACCATTGCGAGGCAGCCCAAGAGCTATTATCCCAAACAGTCTATGAAGGAGGATATGACATAGTGGTACTCTCTGAACAATACAAAAATCGCCAGGAGCAGGGTTGGCTCTCAGATTCAGCAGGGAAAGCCTCAATTTGGGCACCAGGGAAATTTCTCCCACAGGAAATTATGACGCCAACGGTAGCAGGATTCACGTGGGCAAAAATCAACGGTATATACGTCTTCAGTTGCTATGCCCCTCCGAGCATGACCATCGCCGAGTTCGAAGACATGATATACGGGATCACCATTGAAGCACGAGGTAAACACCCGCTTTTAGTGTGTGGAGACTTCAATGCATGGTCATCTGTGTGGGGAAGTAGACGAACCAACGAAAGAGGGAGAGTTCTCCTCGAAAGTCTTACTTCTTTGAGGCTAGAACTCCTAAATGAACCAGGGATATATACCTTCGATACAGGTACCAGACGATCCATTATAGATCTCACCTTCGCTAGCAGCGAAATAGCAAGACGAGCAAAATGGTCCATAAGCAACGTCTACACACACAGCGACCATAAAGCTATTAGCGTAGAGCTGCTCGAAACTCCACGAACGGTAGCAGCAAGACATCGACAAAGTAGGAAATGGAAACAGCACCTTTTCGACCCACAAATATTTGACATTATCTGGAAGGACGCCATAGTACGAGAATCGCATGCGGAAGACCAGTCGGTTCAAATCACTAAGTTGCTATGTATGGCATGTGATGCTGCCATGCCCAGAAGTCGCGGAAAAGCACAGCGCACTCCGGTATATTGGTGGAATGCCGAAATTGCGGAAGAGCGTAGAAAATGCCACAAAGCACGAAGAACAGCGCAGAGGGCACGCTCATCACCACGATATGCAGAGCTACACAGCACCTATGTCGCACAAAAATGCCATAAAAAAGAGCAAGAAGTTATGCTTTAGGGAACTGCTGGATAATGTCGACCTAGACCCTTGGGGATCAGCCTACAGAACTGTGATGGCCAAAGTTAAAGGACCGATATCACAGCAACCTACGTGCACGATACTGATGAATATTATTGTTGAAACACTTTTCCCGGCGCAAGATCGCTAGACTTATCCAAGCGAGGATCTAGAAAGTACGGAAATTCCGCAAATTACAGAGCAAGAGGTGCTGGACGCTGCAAAAAGAGTTGCTGATAACAAATCCCCAGGACCCGACGAAGTACCAAACATAGCCCTTAAAGCCGCGATTACAACTAGGGCTACATTATTTACTGATCTTTTTAATGCCTGTATGCAAGAAGGCGTGTTTCCTCGCCCGTGGAAACGACAAAGACTTGTCCTATTGCTGAAACGTGGTAAACAGCCGGACCAACCATCCTCATATAGGCCACTTTGTATGCTGGATTCCCTAGGGAAGATTTTCGAGCGTATAATTAGTGAGCGCCTACAGCTGACTCTAGAAAGACCAGGTGGCTTATCGAATAGTCAATATGGATTTCGCAAATCAAGATCCACCGTAGATGCAATACAAACAGTCGTCAATATAGCTAGAGAAGCTATCTCTGGAGGCCAAAATAAAAGGAAGTTCTGTGCACTGATTATGTTGGACATCAAGAATGTTTTTAACACTGCGAACTGGATGCAGATAATGGCAGCGCTGCAAAGCTTCGGCACTCCAGCTTACTTACGCAGAATTATAGGTAGCTATCTTAAAGACAGAGTACTTCTTTTTGACACGGATCAAGGAGCTAAAGAGTACAAAATCACAGGAGGCGTCCCACAGGGATCTGTTCTCGGTCCAACGCTTTGGAATGTAATGTATGACGGGGTGCTAAAGATTGATCTACCAGAAAACACGCAAATTGTGGGATATGCTGATGATATTGCAGTGGTAGTAGTGGCCAAGAAACTGGACCTGCTTCAAGCATTGTGTAATGACGCCGTAGCAAGAATAAAGGAATGGCTGACCAATACAGGACTGGAGTTGGCTAGCCAAAAGACGGAAGTGGTATTAGTAAGCTCCAAACGGTCGGCGAACGAGTTAGTCTTAACTGTCGGGGATCATCAAATCACCTCAAAGGATTCCTTAAAATACTTAGGAGTGCACATTGACTCTAAGTTAACTTTCAAAGAGCACTTCAGAGCGGTGGGGGAGAAAATTACCAAAGTTAATGGATCACTTATGCGAATAATGCCTAACATTGGTGGTCCGCGCGAAGCTATACGTCAGCTATTGTCCGCAGTAACCAGCTCAATAATACTATACGCAGCACCAGTGTGTATGGATCTAAACAGACCCATCAAAAATATATATTAGCAGCGTACCGACTTGCTTCTTTAAGAATAGCAAGTGCTTATCGGACGGTGTCCGACTACGCGATCCTCGTCCTAACCTGTAAAATCCCAGTGGACTTACTCGCAAGCGAAATGGCCGATCTGTATAACACTAATATCGAGCGACCATCTGAAGAAGACAAGAAAAGAGCAAGGACACAAACAATAGCTAAGTGGCAAGAACGGTGGGAGGCCTCGAGTAAAGGGCGTTGGACTTTCACACTAGTTTGGAACGTAGCTCAATGGAATGAGCGGAAGCACGGCGAACTGAACTACCATCTCACGCAAATAATGAGTGGACATGGCAGTTTCAAAGAGTATTTATGGAAGCGTAGGATAGAGGAAGATCCTCATTGCCCAATGTGTACCACAGAGTTAGAAAACGCAGAACACGTCATGTTCTACTGCCCCCGTTTCCACGAAGAAAGACTCACCTTGCATGGAGTCTTTGGGGAGGAACCTACCACGAGAAATTTAGTTTCACATATGTGCAGCAGGAAAGAATGCTGGACTGCAGTGAGCAAAATGGCATTTATAGTAATGACACGCCTGATGGATGCTGAGAGGAAGCGCAGAGAAATGCGCATGCGAAGCAGTGGTGATTAAATGGACACTCAGAGCAAATAGCGGGAACCTGGACGCAGGGACAACAGTAGGCTCTTAAAAAATGAGAAATATGGAACGCCACCCTGAAGTAATGCGAAATTGGTGCCGGGGTGGGCGACGGTTCCAGAACGGGGCTGTTTTTTAGTCTACGGACACACGGTTGCTGCGACGGCAGCAATTATGGTGCATTAGGCATTTTTCAGCCTCCCCGCAAAAAAAAAAAAAAAAAAAAAAGATAAAGTTAAAGTTAAAGTTAAAGTCAAAGTTAATGTTAAGGTTAAAGTTAAAGTTAAATTTAAAGTTACAGTTAAAGTTAAAGTTAAAGTGAATGTTAAAGTTAAAGTTAAAAATAAAGCTAAACTTAAAGTTAAGGTTTAAGTTAAAGTTAAAGTTAAGGTTAAAGTTAAAGTTGAAGTTAAAGTTAAAGTTAAAGTTAAAGTTAAAGTTAAAGTTAAAGTTAAAGTTAAAGTTAAAGTTAAAGTTAAAGTTAAAGTTAAGGTTAAAGTTGAAGTTAAAGTTAAAAATAAAGTTAAAGTTAAAATGAAAGTTAAAGTTAAAGTCAAAGTTAAAATTAAAGTTAAAGTTAAAGTTAAGGTTAAAGTTAAAGTTAAAGTCAAAGTTAAAGTTAAAGTTAAAGTTAAAGTTAAAGTTAAAGTTAAAGTTAAAGTTAAAGTTAAAGTTAAAGTTAAATTTAAAGTTAAAGTTAAAGTTAAAGTTAAGGTTAAAGTTGAAGTTAAAGTTAAAGTTAAAGTTAAAGTTAAGGTTAAAGTTGAAGTTAAAGTTAAAAATAAAGTTAAAGTTAAAGTTAAAATGAAAGTTAAAGTTAAAGTCAAAGTTAAAATTGAAGTTAAAATTAAGGTTAAAGTTAAAGTTAAAGTTAAAGTCAAAGTTAAAGTTAAAGTTAAAGTTAAATTTAAAGTTAAAGTTAAAGTTAAGGTTAAAGTTGAAGTTAAAGTTAAAGTTAAAGTTAAAGTTAAAGTTAAAGTTAAAGTTAAAGTTAAAGTTAAAGTTAAGGTTAAAGTTAAAGTTGAAGTTAAAGTTAAAAATAAAGTTAAAGTTAAAATGAAAGTTAAAGTTAAAGTCAAAGTTAAAATTAAAGTTAAAGTTAAGGTTAAAGTTAAAGTTAAAGTTAAAGTCAAAGTTAAAGTTAAATTTAAAGTTAAAGTTAAAGTTAAGGTTAAAGTTGAAGCTAAAATTAAAGTTAAAGTTGTAAAAGTAATTAAAGTTGTTAAAGTTAAAGTTAAAGTTAAAGTTAAAGGTAAAGTTAAAGTTAAAGTTAAAATTAAAGTTAAAGTGAATGTTAAATTTAAAGCGAAAGTTAAAGTTAAAGTTAAAAATAAAGTTAAAGTTAAAATGAAAGTTAAAGTTAAAGTCAAAGTTAAAATTAAAGTTAAAGTTAAGGTTAAAGTTAAAATTAAAGTCAAAGTTAAAGTTAAATTTAAAGTTAAAGTTAAAGTTAAAGTTAAAGTTAAAGTTAAGGTTAAAGTTGAAGCTAAAGTTAAAGTTAAAGTTAAAGTTGTTAAAGTAATTAAAGTTGTTAAAGTTAAAGTTAAAGTTAAAGTTAAAGGTAAAGTTAAAGTTAAAGTTAAAGTTAAAATTAAAGTTAAAGTGAATGTTAAGTTAAAGCGAAAGTTAAAGTTAAAAATAAAGTTAAAGTTAAAATGAAAGTTAAAGTTAAAGTCAAAGTTAAAATTAAAGTTAAAGTCAAAGTTAAAGTTAAGGTTAAAGTTAAAGTTAAATTTAAAGTTAAAATTACAGTTACAGTTAAAGCTAAGGTTTAAGTTAAAGATAAAGTTAAAGTTAAAGTTAAAGTTAAAGTCAAAGTTAAAGTTAAGGTTAAAGTTAAAGTTAAAGTTAAATTTTAAGTTAAAATTAAAGTTAAAGTTAAAGTTAAAGTGAATGTTAAAGTTAAAGTTAAAAATAAAGTTAAAGTTAAGGTTAAAGTTAAAGTTAAATTTAAATTTAAAGTTAAAGTTACAGTTAAAGTTAAAGTTAAAGTTAAATTTAAAGTTAAAGTTAAAATTAAAGTTAAAGTGAATGTTAAATTTAAAGCGAAAGTTAAAGTTAAAGTTAAAAATAAAGTTAAAGTTAAAATGAAAGTTAAAGTTAAAGTCAAAGTTAAAATTAAAGTTAAAGTTAAAGTTAAGGTTAAATCTAAAGTTACAGTTAAAGTCAAAGTTAAAGTTAAAGTTAAATTTAAAGTTAAAGTTACAGTTAAAGTTAAAGTTAAAGTTAAAGTTAAAGTTAAAGTTAAAGTTAAAGCTAAAGTTAAAGTTAAAGTTAAAGTTAAAATTATAATTAAAGTTAAAGTGAATGTTAAAGTTAAAGCGAAAGGTAAAGTTAAAGTTAAAAATAAAGTTAAAGTTAAAATGAAAGTTAAAGTCAAAGTTAAAATTAAAATTAAAGTTAAAGTTAAGGTTAAAGTTAAAGTTAAATTTAAAGTCAAAGTTAAAGTTAAAGTTAAGGTTAAAGTGAAAGTTACGGTTAAAGTTAAAGTTAAAGTTAAAGTCAAAGTCAAAGTTAAAGTTAAAGTTAAATTTAAAGTTAAAGTTAAAGTTAAGGTTAAAGTTGTAGTTAAAGTTAAAGTTAAAGTTAAAGCTAAAGTTAAAGTTAAAGTTCTAGTTAAAGTTAAAATTAAAGTTAAGGTTAAAGTTAGAGTTGAAGTTAAAGTTAAAATTAAAGTTAAATTTAAAGTTAACGTTAAAGTTAAAGTTGTTAAAGTTAAAGTTAAAGTTAAAATTAAAGTTAAGGTTAAAGTTAAAGTTAAAGTTAAGGTTAAAGTTAAAGTTGAAGTTAAAGTTATAGTTAAAGTTAAGGTTAAAGTTAAAGTTGAAGTTAAAGTTAAAAATAAAGTTAAAGTTAAAGTTAAAATGAAAGTTAAAGTTATAGTCAAAATTAAAATTAAAGTTAAAGTTAAAGTTAAAGTTAAAGATAAAGTTAAAGTTAAGGTTAAAGTTAAAGTTACAGTCAAAGTTAAAGTTAAATTTAAAGTTAAAGTTAAAGTTGAAGTTAAAGTTAAAGTTAAAGTTAAAGTTAAAGTTAAAGTTAAAGTTAAAGTTAAAGTTAAAGTTAAAGTTAAAGTTAAAGTTAAAGTTAAAGTTAAAGTTAAAGTTAAAGTTAAAGTTAAAGTTAAAGTTAAAGTTAAAGTTAAAGTTAAGGTTAAAGTTAAAGTTGAAGTTAAAGTTAAAAATAAAGTTAAAGTTAAAATGAAAGTTAAAGTTAAAGTCAAAATTAAAATTAAAGTTAAAGTTAAAGTTAAAGTTAAAGTTAAGGTTAATGTTAAAGTTAAAGTCAAAGTTAAAGTTGAAGTTAAAGTTAAATTTAAAGTTAAAGTTAAAGTTAAAGTTAAGGTTAAAGTTGAAGTTAAAGTTAAAGCTAAAGTTAAAGTTCAAGTTAAAGTTAAAGTCAAAGTTAAAGTTAAAGTTAAAGTTAAAGTTAAAGTTAAAGTTAAAGTTAAAGTTAAAGTTAAGGTTAAAGTTAAAGTTGAAGCTAAAGTTAAAAATAAAGTTAAAGTTAAAATGAAAGTTAAAGTTAAAGTCAAAGTTAAAATTAATGTTAAAGTTAAAGTTAAAGGTGAAGTTAAAGTTAAAGTTAAAGTTGAAGTTAAAGTTAAAGTTAAAGTTAAAGTTAAAGTTAAAGTGAAAGTTAAAGTTAAAGTTAAAGTTAAAGTTAAAGTTAAAGTTAAAGTTAAAGTTAAAGTTAAGGTTAAAGTTAAAGTTAAAGTCAAAGTTAAAGTTAAATTTAAAGTTAAAGTTAAGGTTAAAGTTGAAGTTAAAGTTAAAGTTAAAGTTAAAGTTAAAGTTAAAGTTAAAGTTAAAGTTAAAGTTGAAGTTAAAGTTAAAGTTAAAGTTAAAGTTTTTTTTTTTTTTTTTTTTTTTGTGTTTCGTGGAAATGCTTTATGCACTGACCGGGATATTTAAGCCTCACTGCGAGACTCTCCGAGTGTAGGACTCCCTTCTGCCATGAAGGCCTACCCACTAAAACCTAACCTCCCACGGCCCCCGCAAATCCCCGTACCTGGGACCGCGTTTAGCATTACTTCGGGTACGGGTGCGCGCTACGTGAGCTCTATGGCTACTCTCACGCTAATGGGCTAGGCATCCGTCTTTTTTTTTTTTTTTTTTTTTTTTTTTTTGCGGGGAAGCTGAAAAATGCCTAATGCACCATAATTGCTGCCGTCGCAGCAACCGTGTGTCCGTAGACTAAAAAACAGCCCCGTTCTGGAACCGTCGCCCACCCCGGCACCACTTTCGCATTACTTCAGGGTGGCGTTCCATATTTCTCATTTTTTAAGAGCCTACTGTTGTCCCTGCGTCCAGGTTCCCGCTATTTGCTCTGAGTGTCCATTTAATCACCACTGCTTCGCATGCGCATTTCTCTGCGCTCCCTCTCAGCATCCATCAGGCGTGTCATTACTATAAATGCCATTTTGCTCACTGCAGTCCAGCATTCTTTCCTGCTGCACATTTGTGAAACTAAATTTCTCGTGGTAGGTTCCTCCCCAAAGACTCCATGCAAGGTGAGTCTTTCTTCGTGGAAACGGGGGCAGTAGAACATGACGTGTTCTGCGTTTTCTAACTCTGTGGTACACATTGGGCAATGAGGATCTTCCTCAATCCTACGCTTCCATAAATACTCTTTGAAACCGCCATGTCCACTCATTATTTGCGTGAGATGGTAGTTCAGTTCGCCGTGCTTCCGCTCATTCCATTGAGCTACGTTCCAAACTAGTGTGAAAGTCCAACGCCCTTTACTCGAGGCCTCCCACCGTTCTTGCCACTTAGCTATTGTTTGTGTCCTTGCTCTTTTCTTGTCTTCTTCAGATGGTCGCTCGATATTAGTGTTATACAGATCGGCCATTTCGCTTGCCAGTAAGTCCACTGGGATTTTCCGGGTTAGAACCAGGATCGCGTCGTCGGACACCGTCCGATAAGCACTTGCTATTCTTAAAGAAGCAAGTCGGTACGCTGCTAATATATATTTTTGATGGGTCTGTTTAGATCCATACCACACTGGTGCTGCGTATAGTATTATTGAGCTGGTTACTGTGGACAATAGCTGACGTATAGCTTCGCGCGGACCACCAATGTTAGGCATTATTCGCATAAGTGATCCATTAACTTTGGTAATTTTCTCCCCCACCGCTCTGAAGTGCTCTTTGAAAGTTAACTTAGAGTCAATGTGCACTCCTAAGTATTTTAAGGAATCCTTTGAGGTGATTTGATGATCCCCGACAGTTAAGACTAACTCGTTCGCCGACCGTTTGGAGCTTACTAATACCACTTCCGTCTTTTGGCTAGCCAACTCCAGTCCTGTATTGGTCAGCCATTCCTTTATTCTTGCTACGGCGTCATTACATAATGCTTGAAGCAGGTCCAGTTTCTTGGCCACTACTACCACTGCAATATCATCAGCATATCCCACAATTTGCGTGTTTTCTGGTAGATCAATCTTTAGCACCCCGTCATACATTACATTCCAAAGCGTTGGACCGAGAACAGATCCCTGTGGGACGCCTCCTGTGATTTTGTACTCTTTAGCTCCTTGATCCGTGTCAAAAGAAGTACTCTGTCTTTAAGATAGCTACCTATAATTCTGCGTAAGTAAGCTGGAGTGCCGAAGCTTTGTAGCGCTGCCATTATCTGCATCCAGTTCGCAGTGTTAAAAGCATTCTTGATGTCCAACATAATCAGTGCACAGAACTTCCTTTTATTTTGGCCTCCAGAGATAGCTTCTTTAGCTATATTGACGACTGTTTGTATTGCATCTACGGTGGATCTTGATTTGCGAAATCCATATTGACTATTCGATAAGCCACCTGGTCTTTCTAGAGTCAGCTGTAGGCGCTCACTAATTATACGCTCGAAAATCTTCCCTAGGGAATCCAGCATACAAAGTGGCCTATATGAGGATGGTTGGTCCGGCTGTTTACCACGTTTCAGCAATAGGACAAGTCTTTGTCGTTTCCACGGGCGAGGAAACACGCCTTCTTGCATACAGGCATTAAAAAATCAGTAAATAATGTAGCCCTAGTTGTAATCGCGGCTTTAAGGGCTATGTTTGGTACTTCGTCGGGTCCTGGGGATTCATCAGCAACTCTTTTTGCAGCGTCCAGCACCTCTTGCTCTGTAATTTGCGGAATTTCCGTACTTTCTAGATCCTCGCTTGGATAAGTCCAGCGATCTTGCGCCGGGAAAAGTGTTTCAACAATAATATTCATCAGTATCGTGCACGTAGGTTGCTGTGATATCGGTCCTTTAACTTTGGCCATCACAGTTCTGTAGGCTGATCCCCAAGGATCTAGGTCGACATTATCCAGCAGTTCCCTAAAGCATAACTTCTTGCTCTTTTTTATGGCATTTTTAAGCGCCTTTCTTTGTGCGACATAGGTGCTGTGTAGCTCTGCATATCGTGGTGATGAGCGTGCCCTCTGCGCTGTTCTTCGTGCTTTGTGGCATTTTCTACGCTCTTCCGCAATTTCGTCATTCCACCAATATACCGGAGTGCGCTGTGCTTTTCCGCGACTTCTGGGCATGGCAGCATCACATGCCATACATAGCAACTTAGTGATTTGAACCGACTGGTCTTCCGCATGCGATTCTCGTACTATGGCGTCCTTCCAGATAATGTCAAATATTTGTGGGTCGAAAAGGTGCTGTTTCCATTTCCTACTTTGTCGATGTCTTGCTGCTACCGTTCGTGGAGTTTCGAGCAGCTCTACGCTAATAGCTTTATGGTCGCTGTGTGTGTAGACGTTGCTTATGGACCATTTTGCTCGTCTTGCTATTTCGCTGCTAGCGAAGGTGAGATCTATAATGGATGGTCTGGTACCTGTATCGAAGGTATATATCCCTGGTTCATTTAGGAGTTCTAGCCTCAAAGAAGTAAGACTTTCGAGGAGAACTCTCCCTCTTTCGTTGGTTCGTCTACTTCCCCACACAGATGACCATGCATTGAAATCTCCACACACTAAAAGCGGGTGTTTACCTCGTGCTTCAATGGTGATCCCGTATATCATGTCTTCGAACTCGGCGATGGTCATGCTCGGAGGGGCATAGCAACTGAAGACGTATATACCGTTGATTTTTGCCCACGTGAATCCTGCTACCGTTGGCGTCATAATTTCCTGTGGGAGAAATTTCCCTGGTGCCCAAATTGAGGCTTTCCCTGCTGAATCTGAGAGCCAACCCTGCTCCTGGCGATTTTTGTATTGTTCAGAGAGTACCACTATGTCATATCCTCCTTCATAGACTGTTTGGGATAATAGCTCTTGGGCTGCCTCGCAATGGTTTAAATTGAGCTGCAATACCCTCATGAGACAGTCATTTTGCTGCCCTCTCGTTGTGGGCATTTAAAACTGCCTGCTGAATGTTGTCCCCCACATAGCGCGCATTTCGGTGCATTTTCGCAACTTGCAGCCTTATGACCTTCCTGGCCGCATTTCCTGCATAGGCTAGACCTATCTACAGTCTCCTTACATTTCTGAGCTACATGCCCGTAGCCCCAGCACCTATAACAGCGTTTTTCTTGCTTGAGCTCTCTAATTCGGCAGGAAACCCATCCTACCCGGATTCTTTGCGTATTAAGAACCGCCTTGGCATCATCCGCTGTAAGGCTTATAAGTGCCGACTTCGTGCCACTGTACCCTGTGCGTATGCTTTTTATGGCAGCCACATCTGGAAGTTTGATGTTGCATTGCTGGTGGAGGGCGTTGCAAATCTCCTCGGGCGTAGTAATCTCATCGAGATCTCTGCACTGTAGCGTGACCATTTGGGACTTTCTTATAACTTTAGCTGAGTCCTTTAGTACCGCTTCAATTTCTGCTTGGTACGCGCTTGTTTTCCCATCTTGCGATTTTTTCAGCTCTAGTAACAGCTCTCCTTTCGCCGTTCTTCTAATCGTTTTGACGTCATCAGCCAGGGATTTTAATTCGTCGCATCTTCTCACTTTACGCAATATGTCGGCGTACGTCGCATCCCCCGCCTTGGAAATGATGATTGCATCCGGCCTAGCCTTAAGTGATTTTTTCTTGCTCTTCTTTTTGGCTAACTGCCACTCTCCCGTCTTTTGGGCTGCAGTTTCCTCTTTCCGCTCCGTCTTCTCTTGCGTTTCTTGCCGTCGTTTGTGTCCACCCACGTGCCCTGGTAAGACATCTTTTAGAGTAGTAGTGGGTTTTACCACGTTGTTCTCCTTGGTCGAGTACGAATTATTCCTCGGTCGCTTTCCTGGGGGTGATGGACTTCTATCCTTGGCGCATTCGCTTGCACGCAATTTATGTTCTAAATTCTTTACCTCTAGGGCCGACTCGATGTACAGCACTTTTATTACGGAGGCCAAGCGCTTGATTTCCGCGTGTATATTATTACGCCCTATGAAGAACTGCATCAAGTCCTCAATCGCCTTGCCTAGCTTGGTCATCTTTTTCTCTCCAGGGGGGTTTTGCTGATTTAACGCAGCTGACGCCTGCTTAATTAGCTCACTTAATAATGGTGTGCCCGTTTGAGCCTTGCTGTCGGAGTTCTTTTTGCAAAGCTTCGGTGTAGCACCCGGCGACAATGCTCCTTGCTTGCTTTCGGCCTCCGCTCCTTTGGGTTTCGTTACCACTTGCGACGAAATGTTAAGGCCCCCAGCCGATGGGCCACGCCCTTCTGGAGAGCGAGCTAGCTTCCTTCCTACAAATGGATTGAACGCCATTTCATTCTCCTGTGTTTGGTTTTATATTTTAGTATTGTTGTTGCTCATCATTTATTTAATTGGGTGCAGTGTGTGTGCAGTTACCTATATAGATCCCGTGGTTGTCTATGCGAAGGCAGGGAGGCCACGTGAAGGTTGACGCAGTCCCTCATGAAGACTGCGTTCAGAGCCAGATCAGTATTAATCGGGAGGATCTCAACCGAACCTGCACCACCAACTTAATGATGACGGACTTTGAACGTACCCCAAGGCCTGCCAAGGTTTTAACGGGACGGAGACGAATGGGACATTAACCGGAAAGTCATTTCGACGGTGTGTCAAGCCGTGTACTGAGATTTCCGAATGCCACATTCGCCAGCCCTTAACAAACATATCCGAGTCGTTGATTCCAGTATACCTTAATTAAGACCTTACTGGGCTCAGTCTTAATGTGACAATCACCTTAAATTTACAAATAATTTACCTCTTTACCTTCCTGAGTGTGTATCCTACGTCGTATAGTTGCCTCCCTATCTTGGGTAGGTATTCCCTCGAAGCAACCCCGCACTAGGCTGTGGATGCTTAATTCAGGGCGGCATCTACTCGCCCTGTCACTGGAGGTTCTCAGGGTGCTTTAGGCCTTTTAAGCCAAACCCTCCTCACCAGCCGCTCTTGGTCGAGGGCTGCTTATTTGATATTCGCAGCTAACCTAATTAATAGGCCGTTCACTGTCCGCCAGCAGTGACCCCCTTGGCCTGAGCTCAGCCTCAGCTAGGCATCCGTCTTCTCGTTTACTGGTAAGTATATGCCTCACATATGTGCTGACCGTATCCCATCTGTCTCTTCGACAGGTCATGTTATTAATGACACTGCCCGGGGATAGGTCGCCAAGTACCTCTTCTACCCTCCTTCGCTGATGGGAGAAGTGCCTGCATTCGAAGAAGGTGTGGCGTACATCGTCTATTTCCCCACAGTACAGACAGCTCGGGCTATCAACCTTACCCATTCTGTGTAGGTATTTGCGGAAGTAACCATGTCCCGTTAGAAACTGGGTCAGGTAAAAGTCTACCTCTCCGTGCGGTCGCTTCAACCATGGATCAAGTTCAGGGATTAGTTCCCTAGTCCACTTTCCTACGATGCTGTTGCTCCACTGATCTTGCCAACGTCGGATCGATTCTTCTCGCGCCTGCATGGCAACAGCAGCTCTACTTGCTTGCGATCCGTTGTCATATATTGTTTTTCTTTCCTCAACGAGAAGATATATCGGTATGGTTCCCGCAACGACCAGGACAGCTTCAGCTGATACCGTGCGGTAAGCCGAAGATATTCGCAGCGCCCCTCTGCGTTGGACCGAGGTGAGGGCGACTCGGTTCTTCCGGTATTTCATTGCGTCCGCCCAGATTTCTGCACCATATAAGAGTATAGAATCCGAGGCTGATGCAAGCAACTTCCTTGTGCATGGCTTTGGGCCACCTGTGTTTGCCGTTAATCTACTCAACTGCGCTATTATGCGCGCAGCTCTTTCGCAGGTCCCTCGTATGTGATCCGAGAAGTTGAGTTTGCTGTCTAACCTCACTCCCAGATATTTCGCTGAAGCGAGTGTTTCTATTGGCTGGTCCCCAACCATCATGTTCCTGGTAGTGGGAATACGTCTCTTTTTGAGGATGACGATCTCCGTTTTGGCTGTTGCTAACTGGAGACCGTGCTCAGCCATCCACCTATTTACAATACGCATGACCTGGTTTAATTTTAGCTGTGCCAGCTCGCAGCTTGGTGCTGTTATCACAGCTGCCACGTCGTCTGCAAATGCAACGAGGAAGTTGCTTTCTGGCATGTCTAATCGAAGAAGACTGTCGTAAGTTATATTCCAGAGATCGGGACCTAGTACCGAACCCTGGGCTGCTCCACCTGTTATTTTTACCTTTTTTTGACCGTGAGTACTTTCATATATTAGATACCTCTCTCTTAGGTAGTCCCTTAAAATTTCTAACAAATATTGCGGTACTTTGAAAGTGCTTTCTAGTGCCTCAAGCATGTCCTCCCACCTAGCTGAGTTAAAAGCGTTTTTGACGTCCAGCGTGACCAGCAACACTATAGGTCTTGCTCTGTGGCACGCTGTCTCGGCTTTCTTGACTGCGTCTATAACTTCTGCTATGGCATCCATTGTAGAGTGCCCCCTCCGAAAACCATGCTGTCTGGGCGACAGTCCTCCGGCGTCCTATAACGCTCTGGTGAGGCGTTGCTTCAGGAGACTCTCCATCAATTTCCCTGCTGTGTCCAACATACATAGGGGACGGTAGGATGATGGAGAGTTGGGATCTCCTTTCCCTTTTGGAATGAGAACCAGTCGTGCTGTCTTCCATATGGTGGGGAAAATTCTTTCTTCGAGACATTTGTTGTACATGTTCAACATAAGTTCTGGGCAGTCGTTTGCAGCTAGTCTAATTGCCTCCGCGGGTATTCCGTCGGGCCCAGAAGCTTTCCTAGGTTTCATAGTTCGCACGGCAGTTTTGAGCTCTTCTTCTTTGAATGGTTCCACGTTGCGATCTTCATGGGTAACGTACCCGCCCTCCCTTGGCAGTTGGGTGGGAAACAGGCCATCCACAATGTTCCTTATTTGGTTCTCGTCCATCAGCTGGTTTGGCGGACGGAACTTCTTCATTACTATCTTATATCCCTGCCCCCATGGGTCTCGATCCACTTCCTCGCAAAGCGCTTTCCAGCACTTAAGCTTGCTTTGCTTAATGGCAGCACTAAGAGCTTTCTTCGCTCCACACTCCCCTCCGTGGCATAGAGAGGTTGCAAGCGTGGCGAAGACAGCTCATTGTCTTTTCAACCGTCTCTTCCGTCGGACTGGAGTTGTTGATTATCCGTCGGGCATCCCCCAGTACTGATGCGGAGAACGTAGCAGAGTCGACCTTGGATGCGTCCCATGCTTTTGTTCTGCGTGGCCCGTTCGGAATCTGCCTCTGACCGGGATCGTTTAGGTGGAAAGTGATGTAGTTGTGATCGCTGCCAGTCAGATCCTCTATGACTCTCCATCCAGCAGCGGTCAGCAGCAGGCTTTCTGACACTAGTGTTACATCGGGGATCGAGTATCCAAAGCCTGGCCGTCGGTATGTAGGGGTCGTACCAGTGTTAAGCACGTTCAAACCGAGCCTGGCTGCCATCTCAAGGACTAACCTTCCACGGGTGTTAGTCTGCGGCATTCCCCATTCGACGGCTCTTGCGTTAAAGTCTCCCGCCACAACCAGGTTACTAGTTAAGTCCCTCAGGTCGTCTTCAATAAGTTCAAGCTTCTCCCTGAACGTTTGAATGGGATCATTCGGGGACAAGTAGCAGCTTACTATTGTGGTATTATTCGTAGTTAGGCGGACGTAGCCTTGTCCGGCAACACGGTTCACAATATTGGCGTTTGCATCTGTCATCCAGATTGCGGCGGTGCCGGTGTTGTCTATATGCCAATCATTTCGGGCTCTATAGGGTTCGCTGATGATAACGCTGTTAGCTTTATGGTCTAAGACCAACTGTTGTAGTAGCTCATCAGCAAGTCTGCTCCGGTTTAGGTTGCCTTGGATAAAACTAATCACTATTGAATTGAGACTTTGGCCTTTGCAACAGCGAGTGCCGCTCTGAAAATGCTGCATGCTCCAGATCCAGGGACATGATCGAGCTTCTGTGTATTACACAGGTAACATTTTGGAGCTGCGGTACAGGCCGAAGCTTTGTGGCCGCTTTGCCCACACTTCCAGCAGGCGTTACTCCTGTCTGGACCCTTGCATTCTGCCTTCCGGTGTCCGTAGCCGAGACACCTAAAGCAGCGTTGTACTTCTGCTCGCTGTCTGATTCGGCACTGTATCCATCCGATCGGAATTTTACCTTTTTTGAGTAGGGCGTTGCCAATATTCTCGTCCACTTCGACGACCGCCATTTTCTGTTCTCTTTGGTTTGCTGCGAACACAGAGACACGGAGAGGTCTAGTGATTTCTTCTTTTCCGACCTCCCTCCTTATTGCGTCTTGGATTTCTGTTTCAGTTGTGAGACAGTCCATGCCAAGTACTTCTTATTTAAAGTTAAAGTTAAAGTTAAAGTTAAAGTTGAAGTTAAAGTTTAGGTTAAAGTTAAATTTGAAGTTAAAGTTAAAGTTAAAGTTAAGGTTAAAGTTAAAGTTGAAGTTAAAGTTAAAGTTAAAGTTAAAGTTAAAGTTAAAGTTAAAGTTAAAGTTAAAGTTAAAGTTAAAGTTAAAGTTAAAGTTAAAGTTAAAGTTAATGTTAAAGTTAAAGTTAAAGTTAAGGTTAAAGTTAAAGTTAAAGTTAAAGTTAAAGTTAAAGTTAAAGTTAAAGTTAAAGTTAAAGTTAAAGTTAAAGTTAAAGTTAAAGTTAAAGTTAAAGTTAAAGTTAAGGTTAAAGTTAAAGTTAAAAATAAAGTTAAAGTTAAAATGAAAGTTAAAGTTAAAGTCAAACTTAAAATTAAAGTTAAAGTTAAAGTTGAAGTTAAAGTTAAAGTTGAAGTTAAAGTTAAAGTTAAAGTTAAAGTTAAAGTTAAGGTTAAAGTTAAAGTTAAAGTTAAAGTTAAGGTTAAAGTTAAAGTTGAAGTTAAAGTTAAAGTTAAAGTTAAAGTTGAAGTTAAAGTTAAAGTTAAAGTTAAGATTAAAGTTAAAGTTGAAGTAAAAGTTAAGGTTAAAGTTAGAGTTGAAGTTAAAGTTAAAGTTAAAGTTGTTAAAGTTAAAGTTAAAGTTAAAATAAAAGTTAAAGTTAAAGTCAAAGTTAAAATTAAAGTTAAAATTAAAGTTAAGGTTAAAGTTAAAGTTGAAGTTAAAGTTAAAGTTAAAGTTAAGGTTAAAATTAAAGTTGAAGTTAAAGTTAAAGTTAAAGTTAAAGTTAAATTTAAAGTTAAAGTTAAAGTTAAGGTTCAAGTTGAAGTTAAAGTTAAAAATAAAGTTAAAGTTAAAGTTAAAATGAAATTTAAAGTTAAAGTCAAAGTTAAAATTAAAGTTAAAGTTAAAGTTAAGGTTAAGGTTAAAGTTAAAGTTAAAGTTAAAGTTAAAGTCAAAGTTAAAGTTAAAGTTAAATTTAAATTTATAGTTAAAGTTAAGGTTCAAGTTGTTAAAGTTAAATTTAAAGTTAAAGTTAAAGTTAAGGTTAAAGTTGAAGTTAAAGTTAAAGTTAAAGTTAAATTTAAAGTTAAAGTTAAAGTTGTTAAAGTTAAAATTAAAGTTGAAGTCAAAGTTAAAGTTAAAGTTAAAGTTAAAGTTAAGGTTAAAGTTGAAGTTAAAGCTAAAGTTAAAGTTAAAGTTAAAGTTAAAGTTAAAGTTAAAGTTAAAGTTAAAGTTAAAGTTAAAGTTAAAGTTAAAGTTAAAGTTAAAGTTAAAGCTAAAGTTAAAGTTAAAGTTAAGGTTAAAGTTAGAGTTGAAGTTAAAGTTAAAGTTAAAGTTGTTAAAGTTAAAGTTAAAGTTAAAATGAAAGTTAAAGTTAAAGTCAAAGTTAAAATTAAAGTTAAAGTTAAAGTTAAGGTTAAAGTTAAAGTTGAAGTTAAAGTTAAAGTTAAAGTTAAGGTTAAGGTTAAAGTTAAAGTTGAAGTTAAAGTTAAAGTTAAAGTTAAGGTTCAAGTTGAAGTTAAAGTTAAAAATAAAGTTAAAGTTAAAGTTAAAATGAAAGCTAAAGTTAAAGTCAAAGTTAAAATTAAAGTTAAAGTTAAAGTTAAGGTTAAAGTTAAAGTTAAAGTTAAAGTTAAAGTTAAAGTTAAAGTTAAATTTAAAGTTAAAGTTAAAGTTAAGGTTAAAGTTGTTAAAGTTAAATTTAAAGTTAAAGTTAAAGTTAAAGTTAAAGTTAAGGTTAAAGTTGAAGTTAAAGTTAAAGTTAAAGTTAAAGTTAAAGTTAAAGTTAAAGTTAAAGTTGTTAAAGTTAAAATTAAAGTTAAAGTTAAAGTTAAAGTTAAGGTTAAAGTTAAAGTTAAAGTTAAAGTTGTTAAAGTTAAAATTAAAGTTAAAGTTAAAGTTAAGGTTAAAGTTAAAGTTAAAGTTGAAGTTAAAGTTAAAGTTAAAGTTAAAGTTAAAGTTAAAGTTAGAGTTAAGGTTAAAGTTAAAGTTGAAGTTGAAGTTAAAGTTAAAGTTAAAGTTAAAGTTAAAGTTAAAGTTAAAGTTAAAGTTAAAGTTAAAGTTAAAGTTAAAGTTAAAGTTAAAGTTAAAGTTAAAGTTAAAGTTAAAGTTAAAGTTAAAGTTAAAGTTAAAGTTAAAGTTAAAGTTAAAGTTAAAGTTAAAGTTAAAGTTAAAGTTAAAGTTAAAGTTAAAGTTAAAGTTAAGGTTAAAGTTAAAGTTGAAGTTAAAGTTAAAAATAAAGTTAAAGTTAAAGTTAAAATGAAAGTTAAAGTTAAATTCAAAGTTAAAATTAAAGTTAAAGTTAAAGTTAAAGTTAAGGTTAAAGTTGAAGTTAAAGTTAAAGTTAAAGTTAAAGTGAAAGTTAAAGTTAAAGTTAAAGTTAAGGTTAAAGTTAAAGTTGAAGTTAAAGTTAAAAATAAAGTTAAAGTTAAAATGAAAGTTAAAGTTAAAGTCAAAGTTAAAATTAAAGTAAAATTTAAAGTTAAAGTTAAGGCTAAAGTAAAATTAAAGTCAAAGTTAAAGTTAAAGTTAAATTTAAAGTTAAAGTTAAAGTTAAAGTTAAAGTTAAGGTTAAAGTTGAAGTTAAAGTTAAAGTTAAAGTTAAAGTTAAAGTCAAAGTTAAAGTTAAAGTTAAATTTAAAGTTAAAGTTAAAGTTAAGGTTAAAGTTGAAGTTAAAGTTAAAGTTAAAGTTAAAGTTAAAGTTAAGGTTAAAGTTAAAGTTGAAGTTAAAGTTAAAAATAAAGTTAAAGTTAAAATGAAAGTTAAAGTTAAAGTCAAAGTTAAAATTAAAGTTAAATTTAAAGTTAAAGTTAAGGCTAAAGTAAAATTAAAGTCAAAGTTAAAGTTAAAGTTAAATTTAAAGTTAAAGTTAAAATTAAGGTTAAAGTTGTAGTTAAAGTTAAAGTTAAAGTTAAAGTTAAAGTTCTAGTTAAAGTTAAAGTTAAAGTTAAGGTTAAAGTTAGAGTTGAAGTTAAAGTTAAAATTAAAGTTAAAGTTAACGTTAAAGTTAAAGTTGTTAAAATTAAAGTTAATTTTAAAATTAAAGTTAAAGTTAAAGTTAAGGTTAAAGTTAAAGTTAAAGTTAAGGTTAAAGTTAAAGTTAAAGTTTAAGTTAAAGTTAAAGTTAAAGTTAAAGTTAAAGTTAAAGTTAAAGTTAAAGTTAAAGTTAAAGTTAAAGTCAAAGTTAATGTTAAATTTAAAGTTAAAGTTAAGGTTAAAGTTGAAGTTAAAGTTAAAGTTAAAGTTAAGGTTAAAGTTAAAGTTGAAGTTAAAGTTAAAAATAACGTTAAATTTAAAGTTAAAATGAAAGTTAAAGTCAAAGTTAAAATTCAAGTTAAAGTTAAAGTTAAGGTTAAAGTTAAAGTTAAAGTCAAAGTTAAAGTTAAATTTAAAGTTAAAGTTAAAGTTTAGGTTAAAGTTGAAGTTAAAGTTAAAGTTAAGGTTAAAGTTAAAGTTGAAGTTAAAGTTAAAAATAAAGTTAAAGTTAAAATGAAAGATAAAGTTAAAGTCAAAGTTAAAATTAAAATTAAAGTTAAAGTTAAAGTTAAAGTTGAAGTTAAGGTTAAAGTTAAAGTTAAAGTCAAAGTTAAAGTTAAATTTAAAGTTAAAGTTAAAGCTAAAGTTAAAGTTAAAGTTAAAGTTAAGGTTAAAGTTGAAGTTAAAGTTAAAGTTAAAGTTGTTAAAGTTAAAGTTAAAGGTAAAGTTAAAGTTAAAGTTAAAATTAAACTTAAAGTGAATGTTAAAGTTAAAGCGAAAGTTAAAGTTAAAAATAAAGTTAAAGTTAAAATGAAAGTTAAAGTTAAAGTCAAAGTCAAAATTAAAGTTAAAGTTAAAGTCAAAGTTAAAGTTAAGGTTAAAGTTAAAGTTAAATTTAAAGTTAAAGTTACAGTTAAAGTTAAAGTTAAAGATAAAGTTAAAGTTAAAGTTAAAGTTAAAGTCAAAGTTAAAGTTAAGGTTAAAGTTAAAGTTAAATTTAAAGTTAAAGTTAAAGTTAAAGTGAATGTTAAAGTTAAAGTTAAAAATAAAGCTAAACTTAAAGTTAAGGTTTAAGTTAAAGTTAAAGTTAAGGTTAAAGTTAAAGTTGAAGTTAAAGTTAAAGTTAAAGTTAAAGTTAAAGTTAAAGTTAAGGTTAAAGTTGAAGTTAAAGTTAAAAATAAAGTTAAAGTTAAAATGAAAGTTAAAGTTAAAGTCAAAGTTAAAATTAAAGTTAAAGTTAAAGTTAAGGTTAAAGTTAAAGTTAAAGTCAAAGTTAAAGTTAAAGTTAAAGTTAAAGTTAAATTTAAAGTTAAAGTTAAAGTTAAGGTTAAAGTTGAAGTTAAAGTTGAAGTTAAAGTTAAGGTTAAAGTTGAAGTTAAAGTTAAAAATAAAGTTAAAGTTAAAGTTAAAATGAAAGTTAAAGTTAAAGTCAAAGTTAAAATTGAAGTTAAAATTAAGGTTAAAGTTAAAGTTAAAGTTAAAGTCAAAGTTAAAGTTAAAGTTAAATTTAAAGTTAAAGTTAAAGTTAAAGTTAAGGTTAAAGTTGAAGTCAAAGTTAAAGTTAAAGTTAAAGTTAAAGTTAAAGTTAAAGTTAAAGTTAAAGTTAAAGTTAAAGTTAAAGTTAAAGTTAAACTTAAGGTTAAAGTTAAAGTTAAAAATAAAGTTAAAGTTAAAATGAAAGTTAAAGTTAAAGTTAAAGTCAAAGTTAAAATTAAAGTTAAAGTTAAGGTTAAGGTTAAAGTTAAAGTTAAAGTTAAAGTCAAAGTTAAAGTTAAATTTAAAGTTAAAGTTAAAGTTAAGGTTAAAGTTGAAGCTAAAGTTAAAGTTAAAGTTAAAGTTGTTAAAGTAATTAAAGTTGTTAAAGTTAAAGTTAAAGTTAAAGTTAAAGTTAAAGGTAAAGTTAAAGTTAAAGTTAAAATTAAAGTTAAAGTGAATGTTAAATTTAAAGCGAAAGTTAAAGTTAAAGTTAAAAATAAAGTTAAAGTTAAAATGAAAGTTAAGGTTAAAGTCAATGTTAAAATTAAAGTTAAAGTTAAGGTTAAAGTTAAAATTAAAATCAAAGTTAAAGTTAAATTTAAAGTTAAAGTTAAAGTAAAAGTTAAAGTTAAGGTTAAAGTTGAAGCTAAAGTTAAAGTTAAAGTTAAAGTTGTTAAAGTAATTAAAGTTGTTAAAGTTAAAGTTAAAGTTAAGTTAAAGTTAAAGTTAAAGTTAAAGTTAAAGTTAAAGGTAAAGTTAAAGTTAAAGTTAAAGTTAAAGTTAAAATTAAAGTTAAAGTGAATGTTAAGTTAAAGCGAAAGTTAAAGTTAAAAATAAAGTTAAAGTTAAAATGAAAGTTAAAGTTAAAGTCAAAGTTAAAGTTAAGGTTAAAGTTAAATTTAAAGTTAAAATTACAGTTACAGTTAAAGTTAAGGTTTAAGTTAAAGATAAAGTTAAAGTTAAAGTTAAAGTTAAAGTTAAAGTCAAAGTTAAGGTTAAGGTTAAAGTTAAAGTTAAATTTTAAGTTAAAGTTAAAGTTAAAGTTAAAGTTAAAGTTAAAGTGAATGTTAAAGTTAAAGTTAAAAATAAAGTTAAAGTTAAGGTTAAAGTTAAAGTTAAATTTAAATTTAAAGTTAAAGTTACAGTTAAAGTTAAAGTTAAATTTAAAGTTAAAGTTAAAATTAAAGTTAAAGTGAATGTTAAATTTAAAGCGAAAGTTAAAGTTAAAGTTAAAAATAAAGTTAAAGTTAAAATGAAAGTTAAAGTTAAAGTCAAAGTTAAAATTAAAGTTAAAGTTAAAGTTAAGGTTAAATCTAAAGTTACAGTTAAAGTCAAAGTTAGAGTTAAATTTAAATTTAAAGTTAAAGTTACAGTTAAAGTTAAAGTTAAAGTTAAAGTTAAAGTTAAAGTTAAAGTTAAAGTTAAAGTTAAAGTTAAAGTTAAAGTTAAAGTTAAAGTTAAAGTTAAAGTTAAAGCTAAAGTTAAAGTTAAAGTTAAAATTATAATTAAAGTTAAAGTGAATGTTAAAGTTAAAGCGAAAGGTAAAGTTAAAGTTAAAAATAAAGTTAAAGTTAAAATGAAAGTTAAAGTCAAAGTTAAAATTAAAATTAAAGTTAAAGTTAAGGTTAAAGTTAAAGTTAAATTTAAAGTCAAAGTTAAAGTTAAAGTTAAGGTTAAAGTGAAAGTTAAGGTTAAAGTTAAAGTTAAAGTTAAAGTTAAAATTAAAATTAAAGTTAAAATGAATGTTAAAGTTGAAGTTAAAGTTGAAGTTAAAGTTAAAGTTAAAGTTAAAGTTAAATTTAAAGTTAGAGTTAAGGTTAAAGTTAAAGTTAAAGTTAAAGTCAAAGTTAAAGTTAAAGTTAAGGTTAAAGTTAAAGTTAAAGTTAAAGTTAAAGTTAAGGTTAAAGTTGAAGTTAAAGTTAAAGTTAAAGTTAAAGTTAAAGTTAAAGTTAAAGTTAAAGTTAAAGTTAAAGTTAGAGTTAAAGTTAAAGTTAAAGTTAAAGTTAAAATTAAAATTAAAGTTAAGGTGAATGTTAAAGTTAAAGCGAAAGGTAAAGTTAAAGCTAAAAATTAAGTTAAAGTTGAAATGAAAGTTAAAGTCAAAGTTAAAATTAAAATTAAAGTTAAAGTTAAAAATAAAGTTAAAGTTAAAGTTAAAATGAAAGTTAAAGTTAAAGTCAAAGTTAAAATTAAAGTTAAAGTTAAAGTTAAGGTTAAAGTTAAAGTTAAAGTTAAAGTTAAAGTTAAAGTCAAAGTTAAAGTTAAAGTTAAAGTTAAATTTAAAGTTAAAGTTAAAGTTAAGGTTAAAGTTGAAGTTAAAGTTAAAAATAAAGTTAAAGTTAAAGTTAAAGTTAAAGTTAAAGTTAAAGCTAAAGTTAAAGTTAAAGTTAAAGTTAAAGTTAAAGTTAAGGTTAAAGTTAAAGTTGAAGTTAAAGTTAAAAATAAAGTTAAAGTTAAAGTTAAGGTTAAAGTTAAAGTTAAGGTTAAAGTTAAAGTTAAAGTTAAATTTAAAGTTAAAGTTAAAGTTAAGGTTAAAGTTGAAGTTAAAGTTAAAGTTAAAGTTGTTAAAGTTAAAGTTAAAGTTAAAATTAAAGTTAAAGTGAATGTTAAAGTTAAAGCGAAAGTTAAAGTTAAAAATAAAGTTAAAGTTAAAGTTAAAATGAAAGTTAAAGTTAAAGTCAATGTTAAAATTAAAGTTAAAGTTAAAGTTAAAGTCAACGTTAAAGGTAAGGTTAAAGTTAAAGTTAAAGGTAAATTTAAAGTTAAAGTTACAGTTAAAGTTAAAGTGAATGTTAAAGTTAAAGTTAAAAATAAAGTTAAAGTTAAGGTTAAAGTTAAAGTTAAATTTAAAGTTAAAGTTACAGTTAAAGTTAAAGTCAAAGTTAAAGTAAAATTTAAAGTTAAAGTTAAAGTTAAAATTAAAGTTAAAGTGAATGTTAAATTTAAAGCGAAAGTTAACGTTAAAGTTAAAAATAAAGTTAAAGTTAAAATGAAAGTTAAAGTTAAAGTCAAAGTTAAAATTAAAGTTAAAGTTAAAGTTAAGGTTAAAGTTAAAGTTACAGTTAAAGTAAAAGTTAAAGTTAAAGTTAAATTTAAAGTTAAAGTTACAGTTAAAGTTAAAGTTAAAGCTAAAGTTAAAGTTAAAGTTAAAGTTTTTTTTTTTTTTTTTTTTTTTTTTTTTTTTTTTGTGTTTCGTGGAAGGAGGAAATGCTTTATGCACTGACCGGGATATTTAAGCCTCACTGCGAGACTCTCCGAGTGTAGGACTCCCTTCTGCCATGAAGGCCTACCCACTAAAACCTAACCTCCCACGGCCCGCGCAAATCCCCGTACCTGGGACCGCGTTTAGCATTACTTCGGGTACGGGTGCGCGCTACGTGAGCTCTATGGCTACTCTCACGCTAATGGGCTAGGCATCCGTCTTCTCGTTTACTGGTAAGTATATGCCTCACATATGTGCTGACCGTATCCCATCTGTCTCTTCGACAGGTCATGTTATTAATGACACTGCCCGGGGATAGGTCGCCAAGTACCTCTTCTACCCTCCTTCGCTGATGGGAGAAGTGCCTGCATTCGAAGAAGGTGTGGCGTACATCGTCTATTTCCCCACAGTACAGACAGCTCGGGCTATCAACCTTACCCATTCTGTGTAGGTATTTGCGGAAGTAACCATGTCCCGTTAGAAACTGGGTCAGGTAAAAGTCTACCTCTCCGTGCGGTCGCTTCAACCATGGATCAAGTTCAGGGATTAGTTCCCTAGTCCACTTTCCTACGATGCTGTTGCTCCACTGATCTTGCCAACGTCGGATCGATTCTTCTCGCGCCTGCATGGCAACAGCAGCTCTACTTGCTTGCGATCCGTTGTCATATATTGTTTTTCTTTCCTCAACGAGAAGATATATCGGTATGGTTCCCGCAACGACCAGGACAGCTTCAGCTGAGACCGTGCGGTAAGCCGAAGATATTCGCAGCGCCCCTCTGCGTTGGACCGAGGTGAGGGCGACTCGGTTCTTCCGGTATTTCATTGCGTCCGCCCAGATTTCTGCACCATATAAGAGTATAGAATCCGAGGCTGATGCAAGCAACTTCCTTGTGCATGGTTTTGGGCCACCTGTGTTTGCCATTAATCTACTCAACTGCGCTATTATGCGCGCAGCTCTTTCGCAGGTCCCTCGTATGTGATCCGAGAAGTTGAGTTTGCTGTCTAACCTCACTCCCAGATATTTCGCTGAAGCGAGTGTTTCTATTGGCTGGTCCCCAACCATCATGTTCCTGGTAGTGGGAATACGTCTCTTTGTGAGGATGACGATCTCCGTTTTGGCTGTTGCTTACTGGAGACCGTGCTCAGCCATCCACCTATTTACATTACGCATGACCTGGTTTAATTTTAGCTGTGCCAGCTCGCAGCTTGGTGCTGTTATCACAGCTGCCACGTCGTCTGCAAATGCAACGAGGAAGGTGCTTTCTGGCATGTCTAACCGAAGAAGACTGTCGTAAGTTATATTCCAGAGATCGGGACCTAGTACCGAACCCTGGGCTGCTCCACCTGTTATTTTTACCTTTTTTTGACCGTGAGTACTTTCATATATTAGATACCTCTCTCTTAGGTAGTCCCTTAAAATTTCTAACAAATATTGCGGTACTTTGAAAGTGCTTTCTAGTGCCTCAAGCATGTCCTCCCACCTAGCTGAGTTAAAAGCGTTTTTGACGTCCAGCGTGACCAGCAACACTATAGGTCTTGCTCTGTGGCACGCTGTCTCGGCTTTCTTGACTGCGTCTATAACTTCTGCTAAAGTTAAAGTTAAAGTTAATGTTAAAGTTAAAGTTAAAGCTAAAATTAAAATTAAAGTTAAAGTGAATGTTAAAGTTAAAGCGAAAGGTAAAGTTAAAGTTAAAAATAAAGTTAAAGTTAAAATGAAAGTTAAAGTCAAAGTTAAAATTAAAATTAAAGTTAAAGTTAAAGTTAAGGTTAAAGTTAAAGTTAAGGTTAAAGTTAAAGTTAAAGTTAAAGTCAAAGTTAAAGTTAAGGTTAAAGTTAAAGTTAAAGTTAAACTTAAAGTTAAAATGAAAGTTTAAGTTAAAGTCAAAGTTAAAATTAAAGTTAAAGTTAAAGTTAAGGTTAAAGTTAAAGTTAAAGTCAAAGTCAAAGTTAAAGTTAAAGTTAAAGTTAAAGTTAAGGTTAAAGTTAAAGTTAAATTTAAAGTTAAAGTTACAGTTAAAGTTAAAGTTAAAGTAAAAGTGAATGTTAAAATTAAAGTGAAAGTTAAAGTTAAAGTTAAAAATAAAGTTAAAGTTAAAGTGAAAGTTAAATATTAACTTCTCGTTTATTCAATAAAAGTAAAAAATTTGTTTTCTTATCGGTCACCACGTTTAAAAAGGTTAACTTGAATTAATATCAAAGACAAAACTTGAATTAATATCAAAGAAGACAAAATGTTGCATAAATATTATAATTGCATAAGTTGATAATATGCAATAGCTTTACCGCGGCAGTCCCCGTCTTTTTTTTACATGAAAAATTTTTCTATTTATTTACCATTAATTTTTTAATGAAATTGATTTTCATCCCCAAAGCAGCTTTGCATTCAATAATATATTTTCCTCTATGAAATTTGATTTTCGTTGCAAATACGCAACTACAAATATATTCTTCTACATTTCACTTTGTTCAACTTAATTATTACATTTTATTACATTATCAAAAAGTATCTTAACGTTATTGAATGAACAGTATCTCGGAAACCTACCCTATAATATGTGAAACTGCACCATTTATGGTAGATACCATTCAAAATACTTGGCTAGAAGCACATCTACCACAGTATCTGAGCCGGCAACTGATTCAACCAATTCCTAAGAAGAGGAAAATTCAATGGGCGCCACCACAAGTAATGAACGTAAAGGATCGAGTGCACAATCTGAGAACGGACGCATACGCATGATATATCGTCAACAACTACAAGATGCACTCGCACGTATTGATGTCGGTTCATTTAACTGACTTTCAAATATCGCACATAAATAGCGATGCAATAACAACACCACTTTCAACGACAAGATACAACACCAGATAAACCCCCTTTACCATAGTTACAGTACATTGTTTTAGTAATGTGGTGAATACAAATTTTGATTTTATCAAAAGTATCGACATGGCATATATTTTAAAGTTTAAAGAACACAAAATATGTAAATTGTATGGGTTTTGGAGTTTAATGTTAAGAAAGTGTACACGACTTTATTTAGCAGATTGCAATTTTATTATTTTTTCACGTTAGCCAGTCAATTCGTTCCCCTTTAACGAATTAACAGGAGTACTTATGCATAGTGAATATGGTATTGTAATGTATTACCAAAATGTAAAATGGTGTTTACACCACATCCAAATTATTTTACTGCGCTGCTAGCAAGAGTGCCCCGTCCACTCTTCGTTATTCGTTCGTCACTCTCATGGCAGCGGCAAGTTAGAAAATTAAACTTTCAGAACTGAAAGATTGACCTTGCAGGAATTTGGCTTAGTTCGAAGGCGGGCGACAAATGGGAGGAATAAACTACTGACATACATAAATACTTACACTCAACAATGGGTCTGTGCTCACCTTCATCGAAGCTGGCTAGTTTAATTGGCATATTTGTATATCTCGGTAGGAATTTCTGTGAGTCCTAGTAAGTAATGTAATGTAACAGAAATGTAACTTATGGCTGTGAAGTTTTACGCAAATAAGGGTTGCCTGATGGAACTGGTATCACCGCAATGCCTGCCGGAAACGAATTTGCCACATCTCGCCTCACAGTGGGCAAAACCATGCAAGCATCACCATCCTTCCAATCAGCCGGTGTGGCAACAGAATGCTTATCAGTCAATGGGAGTGAATCAATCACACATAGACTTTCCTCAAAATTACGGCCAATAATTGAAGGATAACAAATTGATGCGCACAATTTCTGTTTGCCATCAAAAAGGTATACAGCGCGACAGGTAAGCGGTATACCATCCCTGCCCAATTCATCTTTATCCAGCATATTCAGTTTTGTACGCTATCTCACTGGTTTCGTCAGCAATTACAGGAAAATCCAAGGAATGATTTGTAACTAACTGTATGAGGGCACAAAAGTCACCATAAAGCGAAAAATCTGAAAAGAAAAAGATAAATTAATTAATAAGAAAACCAAATATACAACCAAGAATACTCACCACCGCGTGTTTTTAAATGAATGACATTTTTTCCATTCAGGAAGTGAAAAAGCGTAGCAAACGTCAACATGTCTACACTTCACTTCTGACAGTCAAGCAGTCAAGCATTGCAATACCGACGTTAGGCCTCATGCGCTAATCATTTCGGACACCACATATCGCATGTCGCGTATCACATCTCTCTAGCAAGCATACATTTGGTCGAGATTTATTCTCAATTACACATATCTCAACATTATCGACAATACACGTCGAAAATAATATAAACGGAACGGCACTAGCAATTTTTTTGGACACTTTAAGCCAAGTTGCGAACCGTGTGGTGACAGGCTACTTGTGAAACAAAACAAACCACAAGTTATTTAGTACGAGACTCAGCGACATCTACAGACCAAAGGTCGAATTATGTAAAAGTAGAATACCCAACGCACTTCAGGCCAAAATTCTCAACCCATTAGGATGTTAGTGATATATTTCACCCTCTCAAATGACCACTCGCCCCTGCACTTCGATAATGACCCGACCTATTCAAACCTATTGCATTCCTTTCAGAAAAATGGGTCGTTTTGCCGCTTTGAAACGGAATGCCGCCGCGAACGCAGCGCGTTATTCATCGGAATGCCGAGTGAATAAAACTCACGTGGTCTTTCTTCGCTACACTACTTCACTAAATAAAAAGCTTTCTGATGTTTTTTCTAAAACGTTATAAATTCACGATTTTCTTTTCTTTAATAAATAAGTATTAATTTCAACAATTATATTTAAATAACTTCTTAACAACTTCAACCTTCGAATTCAAAGATTAAACAAATGTACGTAAAAGTATTGAATACAAAGATACTCGTACAAAGGAGCGCGTCCGCGTCTGCCGCTTGTTAGTACTTGACTGGCTCGTTGCAATTATTGTTGATGACGATGGTAGTGAATGCGTGTTGGCGCCTTTCTACTCGCCGCGTACGGCTGCGCATAGGATTTTCGCCGCCGTCTGAATATTATTGGAGGCGGCTTAAACATCCTGCCCGCCCTGCAGGGAGGTGCTTGTAAGGACCTTCTGCAGTTCCTGCAAGGCGCGGATGGTATATTTGAGGCGCGACTGGCTATATTACGTCGTTGGCAGGCCTTGTGGGGTGCGCGTGATCGTGCGCTTGGCCATATGTTCCGGTTTGGGGGTTGCCGCTGGTTTCTTCGATCGGTCCGCTGCGCGTGGTAGTGGAGGCAGAGCCGACACTGAAGGCAGCTGTCGGTCTCTGTCATGGCAGCCAGATGGGTGTCGCCCTGGAAGTATAAGAGCAGACAGAGAAACGATAAGTAGTTGGGTACACCGGATGATAAACGGAAATTTAATTATCCAGGGGAAACGTATATAAGTTAGAGCGCTGTGCTCGAAGAGTGCTCCATTGGAAGGAAGCACAATTTAACAAAGGGGCGCATGACAAGCCCATTTTGGGTGCGAACCTCTACAAACCGAACATGGTTGTCAGATCCGAGGCGAACGTTCTCGATTCGTCCCAGACGCCACTCGGTGGGTGGGAGCGAATCTTCTTTAATTGCGACGAGGTCGTCTGGTTGAGGATTTCGCTGTGGCGTTTTCCATTTATAGCGCTTCTGAACGTCCTTCAGATAATCCTCTTTCCAGCGTCGATTGAAGTGGTGATGAAGCGATTTAAGTTTTTCCCATCGATTTATCCAGGAGAGGTCTTCCGCGTTTGGCTCAGGAATGGCTAATAGCGGTGCACCTCGAAGGAAGTGACCCGGAGTGAGCGCTGTGAAGTCAGCTGGGTCCTGGGATAGTGAGGTTAGAGGCCTCGAATTGAGAACTGCTTCAATACGCACCAACAGCGTCGTGAATTCTTCGAAAGTAAACTTGTGGGATGCAGCGGTTTTTTTTGAAGTGGGTTTTAAAACTTTTTACTGCGGATTCCCACAAGCCGCCCATATGAGGGGCGCTGGGTGGAATATACTGCCAGTTTATTCCATGGGGGGCATATTTCTGGACAATGTCCGCGGAGCATTCGTTAAGAAATTTAACGAAGTCGCGTTCAAGTGCGCGTTGAGCGCCAATGAATGTTGTACCATTGTCGCTCATCATTTTTGAGGGATAACCTCGTCTGCCAACGAGTCGGGCGAATGCTGCTCGAAAGGCTTCGGTGGTAAGGTCCGACCATAGCTCGAGCTGTAGAGCCTTGAATCCGGAGGAAGGATTACTGGATGCTTCTCGTTGTATTGCATTGTAGAATGTTCCAATCGGCCACCGATACGTAGGAGTCCGTATCCATCCAGAAATGGATCAAGAGCCAGAAGGGAACTCTTTTTGCTTATTGGCATTTTGTTTTGTAAAGCGCTATTTTCCGCCCCGAAATTGCAAGATTGTGCCATTGCCACAAGCCGGGTTTTCACATGTTGTAACTCTTTGAACGTCAGATGGGGATTATGTGTTGTTGCCACCGATTTGGATTTGTTGCAGGCATTGCTCGCAAAGCAGAACACGTATGCGATCACACGGAGAGCTCGAGAGTATGAGGAGAAACGTTGAAGAATATCGTCCTCTTCCTCGAGTGCGTGATATGCTTCGACCTTGCATTTCTCGGGTGCAGAAGCGCTACCTGCTTTTGGCTTTGGCCATGCCGAAATGTGGTAAGAAAGCCATTTTGGTCCGTGCCACCAAAGTGAAGAGCCTATCAAATCATGCGGCTTGCAACCACGTGTGCCAAGATCAGCAGGGTTGTGTTGGCTAGATACATGGCGCCAGGTGCCGCTGGGAAGTTATTCTCGAATTTGAGAGGTACGGTTGGCCACATAAGTCTTCCAGGTCGATGGAGATTTCTCTAGCCACGCTAGTACAATCTCAGAATCTGACCATAAGAATGTGTTGCATGCTTGTAAGTCGAGCTGTTTTCGAACAGTTGAAGCCAGTTTGGCGAGTAGGACTGCACCACATAGCTCTAAGCGGGGTAAGCTTACAGTTTTTATGGGGGCAAATTTGCCTTTCGCAACCAAAAGTGAAGATTTTATTTGGTTGCCCACATGTGTGCGGATGTAAATCGCTGCGCAATATGCTTTTTCCGAGGCATCACAGAACCCGTGGATTTGGGTGTCTTGCCCTGGAACGAAATTAACCCATCGAGGGATTTCGATGTGGCAAATGGCTGGCAGATTTTCTGCGAAATGTTACCATTTTGATAATGTTGCGGGTTTGGCGCTTTCATCCCAATCGCTGCCATCCAGCTAGATTTCTTGGAGAAGCATCTTGGCCTGGATCATAACTGGCGACAGCCATCCTGCCAGGTCAAAAAGTTTTGCAACAGAAGATAAAATTTGTCGCTTTGTGACCGCATTTTGGGTGTGTCCCGGCAGAATGGTGTATGAAAATTTATCGTGAGCGCGTTCCATCGAATACCAAGAGTTTTGGTATTGGAAGTGCTCTCAAATTTTAAGAAGTTGGAGTCTAGAAGATCCTCCTTCGGAAACTGTTCTAATATGGCCGGGTGATTAGCCGTTAGTTTCTTTAGTATGAAACCAGCTGATTTTAGGGCGTTTTATCACTTGAACGAGTGATTCAGTGGCGTTATCGATGGTATGACTTCCGGATAGGATGTCGTCGACATACGTTTGCGTCTTGAGAATTGTTGCAGCCAACGGGAATGTCGCTTTCGTGTCATCGGATAGTTGATGCAACGTACGAATAGCGAGATATGGTGCACAATTGACGCCGAATGTAACCGTTTTCAGATTGAAATCGCTAACAATGGAGTTGGCCGATTTGCGAAATAGGATTCGCTGAAAATCTTTGTCTTCCTCGTGTATAAGGATCTGACGGTACATTTTTTCAATGTCTCCATTGAACACATACTTATGCATGCGCCACTGTAGAATGAGTAGCATGGGATCTGGTTGGAGAGGGGATTTTCCTGACCCAGATTTTTTTGAGGCGTTGAAAACCCACACGAACTTTGGTGGTGACCTTACCTGGTTTGACTACCGCATGACTGTGGCAAGTAAAATGAGAAGACCTTGCCATTCGAAGTTATTTCGCATGGGTCGATAGATTCCATGTGATCAAGGTCGAGATATTCTTGCAACACATTGTTGTACATTGTACCTAACTCCCCCTTTTCTGAAGCGCTCGCTCCATGCTGAAAAACTGCTGCAGAGCAGCCGGGCGGGATTTGCCGAGGGAGAGTTTTTCAGGAAACTCTTCCTTGAATGGAAGTCGCACAATGTATCGACCGTTTGGTGCACGTGACGTGGTTGTTGCGTATATCTGCTCACACGCTTAATCCTCGGGGGATATCTGTGGAGGTTGTGGAATTTCCTCCTCTTCCCAAAATTTTCTCAGTTGAGAACTGAGTGTCTCGTTTGACGCTTGTACTTGCGTCGAGAGTGACACAACATTTTCAGTTATTGGACCACTGAGAATCCAACCAAAAATTGTTTGTTGCGCAAGTATGCTACCGCACACCTATTTTATACCTTCCAGCAGAATTTGTGGAAGTATGTCGCTGCCAATGACCATGTCAGTCTGACCCGGTATGTGGCAACTGGGATCAGCGAGCTCAAGGAGTTTGAACTGCTGCCAGATTTTGCGACTAATGGTGGATGTTGGTAGATTTTTTGTCAGTTGCGGCAACACAATGGCATGAGCCTTTATCCTTTTCATGGCCTTGGATGCAACCAGTGTCAAAGGACATAGCTTGGAGGACTTTTGTACGACTTGTCCACCCATGCCAGAGATTTCGAACTTTGAATGTTCGAATGGAAGTTTCAACCGTTTTTGAACTTTCGAGGAAATGAAAGTTCTTTCCGAGCCCTGATCAATAAGGGCTCTCAGTTGAAATAATTCCCCTTCGTGTTCGACTGCGACCATAGCAGTAGGAAGGAGAATTTGGTTATCATTGGCTGCATGCAATGATTGAACCGGTGCGTGTTTTGAACAACACGATAGTTCGCTAGAATCGGAGCTATACTGCATTTGTCGAACGGGAGATTTTGACTCAGCAGTTGTGTGCTGTACGTTTGGTGCATTCGTTCACGGGGTGGAACGTTGAGCTTGTGGGCTCGCATGCAACAGCGTGTGATGCCGTTGATGACATGTCGAACATGACCAATTGCTCGTGCACTCATTGATGATATGAGTGCTGCTAAGGCAGTTTGTACACAGCTTAGCTTGGTTTACGAATTTTGTCCGGTTTTGCACAGACATTCGCTTGAATTGTGGACAGAATCTAATAAGGTGCGGGGAGTTGCAACATTGGCAAGTTTCCTTTTTAGATTCTGCCACAAGGGTTTGCGTCCTGTTGAAGGACCTGTTTTGCGCAGAATTTTGATGAGCGACTGGTTTTTGTTTGCTTGGTTGAAGCCTATTGATCCTTTCAACGACTTCATATCTCGAGGTGAGAAAGTCGTTCATTTGTGACCATGAGGGTAAATCTCTTCGAGAAGAGAGAGATTGTTCCCAAAGTGACAGAGTTTTTTCTGGGAGCTTTGATGAACAAATGTACACTAGAATCGGATCCCAACTATCTGTCGTAACTCCTTGGGAGTGAAGGACGGATAGGCAGTTGTTGATTGTATTTTGCAATTTCTGAAGTTGCTCACTGTTTTCGGATGGAATAGTGGCAAGAGTCAGTAAGGATTTTATCTGGTTGTCAACCAAGATACGCTTGTTTTCGTATCGTGACCGTAAAGCTTCCCAGGCAAGGTCAAAGTTATCATCGCTCAACGCATATTGCTTGACGATGGAGCCGGCTTTGCCTTGCGTTTTGTACCGGAGATGGTACAATTTCTGAGTACGGGAGAGCCTTGGGTGGTTAAGGGAGAGCCTTGGGTGGTTAATTTACACCGCTGTGAACATGTAACGAAAAGCGGGCCATTCTTCATAGCCACCATAAAAGGTCTCCGTGTCGCATGCTGGGACTTTGAGGTAAATATTTGCCTCAGCCGGGGGTTGTTCCACGCGGGGTGGTGGAATCGGCGTTGCCATCATTTTGATCAACGAGAGTTGATCGGCAATCTTTGCTTTTGTCACTTCATACGTATGAAGGCAGGCGCATTGTTTGCCTTGTACTGAACTCTTGAAGTCTTCAGGGAAATTTTCGTCTGGTTTCGAAAATACCAGATCGTAAACCGATTGAAGCCGTGCCCAATAATCATCTAGTGATTTGTCCTTTATCATGAGATACGATTCAGTGTGATCCTGAATCGGTGCTTCATGGAAATTTTGCACAGTATCTTATCATATTGTCACTTTCCGCGATGAACTTTTGCGCGGATGGGTCAACTAATTTGGATTTGCAGCGGGGGATGTTAACCTTTCCTTGGCCGTTTCTTCTTTTGGGCCACCTTTTGGTTTTTTCCCGATTTCGGACGCTTTTGGGGGACTGAGAGGCATTTTATGCAAACTTTTGGGTTTTCACCAAAAAAACCGAATAAAATATTTGTACGCTCAGAGAACGTTCGCAAATTCGAAGATGGAAACTCTTCGTGCCACAGAAAATTAAAAAGGGAATTTAAATTGGTGGCGGTGTTTGTGTTTGTGTTTTTTTTTTTTTTTTTTTGAAAAATAGAGTCAAGCACGGACAACGGGAAGTTCCTTAAATGATTTAAATCCGCCAAATTCGGAATTTAATAGTATGTATATTGTTTTGTAAAACAAAAAGTATAAAATTAAAAAAAATCAAAAACACTTTTCACTAATATATACGTGTAATATTCGTGTGAAAATAACGTGTATTTGTAAATTACTGGTATATATAGGTATGTATATATTAGAAAATAATAATACTTTGAGGTGTGTAGGGATATTTTTGAAAAGTTCCTATAGGGACGAAAATATCTCAAACTTAGTTTTGTGCGACAGAATATGTACAAATGTACATGCGCAATATAAAAACGTATGTATGTATATATGTTTGTTTGTGCGAACGTATGCACGTGAATCAGATGAGCTTCTCTGTCTATGTTTACAAACAGAAGAGTTTGTTTTGATTCGCTTCTTCGTCGCTTTAATGTCGCGTTTCTTTTTGAAGCTGAGTGCGCTTGATTGCACTGTTGGGAGAGTGCAGAAAAGAAAGATGAAAAAATTGCAAATATGAGATATGTAGCTATACGTGCTGTGAGAATGTCGCTGGAAGAGCGACTTGAACGTGTGAGTAAACACGTATGATGTTCTCAGAGTGGAGAAGTAGGAATGTTGGAAAGCAACTTGAAATTATTTGTACACGTATGTAAGTATGTACGTATGAATATTATGATTTTTATATATGCTGACAAGCAAGAAAAAATGACTTGGAAGAAGTGGAACTGTATCGACAAGTTCAACGCTCTGTGCGAACAACGGGGTAAACTCAGCTGTAGAAGAAATTTTTGCTGATGTTGTTCTTCACAGTGGGTTTGAGTAGGCAAGTAAACTGCAATTTTTTTGTTGGTTAAATACCACTAGAAATATGTATACATATATATATATAATTGGCAGATTTTGCCTATTGGTATAGCGGAATATTTTCTACCAATTTTTGGTTGCAAAAGGTTGCAGTAAAACAAACGGTAAGAAAATTTCCGCAATATTCATATATATGTGTATGTGGATATATATATATAATTTTGCAATTTACAAAAATAATATAACTTTTGTAGAAAAAAGTTGTATTATTTTCTGTTTTTTATGAAAAATAAAAAAAACTGCCTACTCACCGATTCCTGTATCCTGCTTCTTATTGTGTTGTTGTTGATTGTTGCTGATGATTAGATAGTTGTTGTTGCTGCTTGGCTGCTGGGTAAAGGTGATTTCGATAATTGCAAAGCTTTTTCCAAACTGGCACTTAAGATTGGTGCGCCCACAATTTTTCAACAAAAATTTTGTCTTCTTTTTTAAAAATTAAAATTTTTTTTTGTAGCATTTTTTTGTAAACGTATATATATTTTTTTGCAATTTTTTTGTGTATATATGTATATATATATTTTGACAATTTATGAATTTTTTTTCTTTAAAATCTTTTTTTTTTTTAATATTCGTGTATGTGTATGTGTATGTATTGATAAGTATATATATGTATATATTTTTCCACTTTCCAACTTTTTCGCAGACTATGATAAAAAAATGCAAACGGAACTTGATTTTAATTTTTCGTTTTTCGCACTTATATTTTTTGACAAATTTTTTCCAAAATTTTTTGTTTATATTTGTCTGCTTTTTTGTCTATGTATGTAGGTAAATGTTTTTCTGTTTTCCAGCACTTCCTTCACTCCTCAGTTTTATAGTTAATTGTTCTTTTGTATATATGTATATGTAGATACAATATAGTATATTTTAAAGTAGACACTGTAGTTTTTTTTTTATATCACTTTTTTTTATTTATTTACGAACGAAGATTCGATTTTAGGGGCGGGCCAAAGATGGCTGCGAAGGACCATGAATAAAACTCACCTGGTCTTTCTTCGCTACACTACTTCTGTTTGTGTACACAAACAAAATAATATGCCGGTTCGACCTCACGGCAACTCGAAGAAAATGAAAAGAGCGAAACAAAGAAATGAAACAAAGGAATTAGTAAAATATGATATAAAAAATGGTTAGGTTTATATATGCGGGTGAAAAATCGAATTTAAAATGACAAATATAAATCTCAATAGATGTAAAGAATTAATAGAGTTAAATATTACCGAAAAGGTGTATATGTTACCTTAGCTTTGAAATGCTGCTGTGGAACGCTGTCTCAACTGCTGTCGTTAGTAGAAGACTAAATCTCTGCAGTTGAGCGCAGCGTTAACGAACCCTTACTTCGAAAGAGAACCACCGGTAGATTTCCAATCACAGTGCAGCTTTGTGGCGAACAGCTGCGAATGAAGAAACACCAGTGGTTCCTAACTATTGAAGGCGTTTGGCTTCAACATTGCCGCCGGCCTTGCAACACGTAGGGGTTGCAACAAACAATTCAAAACCCAAGCACCATATAGATTTCCAAACTAAAACTAAAATTCATTAAATGCGTGTAAAGTAATAAATTGTTGAGTTTTGTTTAATATGTACAGTGCTTTATTATAGTTAAATCTAATTCATATTCGTATTTTATGAATTCATAATTACTACCCCGTAGGGGTTATAATGTAACGGCGACTTACTTATATGATTAATTACCAAGCTAGTATAATTCATATATTAAGTTCAATTCAATTAAATACTTAAACCGATGAGGAAATTTAAGTGTACGAAACGGTACCCATTAGGGGGTCGCTGTGCCTGAAGGGACACCGGGGCCGGATAGGACCCACGCGAACGCGGAAGACGCGAAACGGTACCCATTAAGGGGTCGCTGTGCCTTAAAGGACACATGGGCCAGAAAGGACCCATCCGAACACGGAATTTTGGGCTGTCGGATAGCCTGGATACTTTACAATTTCGGTTTTAATGATTTTGTGATATACATCCCCCCCTAGAATCACGGCTACTGCGGAAGATGTGTGAAACCCGGGATCTGCCAACGTCATATTGACAAACTTATCACATGTGGCTTGGCTGAGATGGCGAGTCGGGGTCCTGAGCTCGAACTCCGGCATGACTCTTGCTGGCAACGTGAATCGAACATGTGAGTCGTTTGATGAGCTGATATAGAGCTCGCACATATCAATATGTGCAACCGGCGCCGTCGGAATACGAAGACGGCGCACCAATGAATTGCACACTTTGCTCGTGGGTGAGCAAGAGTCGAGAAGAGCTCGGGTCAGGACCTTTCGTTGCCCTATATGTATATAAATGGCTACTGTTGGCAGAACCGTGATCGTTCCGGACAGCTGTGTGAGGATCGGGGGGAGTTCACGGCGAGAGGTTACACGAGTTCTGGAGTGTAGAAGCGAATGATGCTTCTCACCACAAAAATGGCATGTTCCCGTGCTTTTGCAGTTTTTTGTTGTATGCGAATGCGCTAAGCATCGCCAGCAATAACGGTGTAACAATACCAAACGTAGTCGGCGTTCAAAGCTTGCGTCGATAAATCTTTTACAGGATCGAAGAGGGTGTGATCGATCACAAACTCTGCATTTGAGCGTATTGCTTCGTTTGTTGAGGCCTGGCAATTTCTTCGCTGATGTTGACGTGTTCATTGCCGCCTGCTCAGTGTTGGCCGTTGTGTCCGTTGTTGCTCGTTCAATGCTTGTCGATGTTTCCACTGGTGCCGCTGCATTGGGGGGTGGGGTCGGTGAACATTCAATGAGTACTGCATCCATATTGTAAAGCTAAGGAATTAAAAGAGATGATAAACGCTAAAGGTTAGTTTGGTAAAACAACTAACTTTATAATGGGGCGCGTTATCATTCCCTTTTGGGTGCGAATGTCGGCCACTCGAACCCTTTTATCAGTTCCATGATATATATTGGTGACCCTACCCAAGTGCCATTCACTAGGTGGAAGATTTTCATGGCGAACTACAACTAGGTCATCGAAGGCAATATCTTTTTGAGGGGACTTCCATTTATGACGTTGGTGAAGCTCCTTTAAGTATTCCTCCTTCCAGCGAAGCGAATGTTGTTGACTAAGAGCCTTAAGTTTTTGCCATCGGTTGATTAATGATATTGGGTTTGTTTCGATTGAGGGTTCCGGTGGGGCGAGTATTGGCCCCCCAGTTAGAAAATGACCCGGAGTAAGAGCTGCACAATCAGCAGGGTCGTTGGAATTAGGTGATATCGGTCTTGAATTTAGACAGGCTTCGATGCGACAAAGAAGGGTTTGAAATTCTTCAAAGCTGAATTTCTGAGAAGCAGCGGTACGACGAAGATGGAATTTTAAACTTTTAACCCCTGCTTCCCAGAGACCACCCATATGAGGAGCGCCTGCCGGGATAAAATACCAGGAGACTTCTTGAAGGCTATATAGGTTGCACACAGACTCTTGAGTTGTGGTAATGAATTTTTTAAAGTCCCTTTTAAGAACGGTGGATGCGCCTACAAAGTTAGTTCCATTATACGAAAAGATATTTTTTGGACAGCTTCTTCTAGCAATGAACCTTGAAAATGCGCCTAGAAAGGTTTCTGTTGAAAGATCGCTGGCAGCTTCTAAGTGAATCGCTTTCGTAGAGAAGCATACAAAAACACAAGCGTAACCTTTAGTAATCTTGTAAGATCTTCCCGAAAAGCTTTTAATGTCGAATGGACCGGCGAAATCTACACCTGTATTTTCAAAGGGTCTGGAAAGTACCGTCCGTTCTTCCGGGAGAGCCGCCATAATTTGACATTGATTTTGTTTTCTGTGTATAACACATGGTTTACAATTATGAATAACAGTCTTTATGAGATTTTTGGCTTTCGGAATCCAATATTGTGGGCGCAGTAACCGAAATACCAATTGATTTCCGCCATGAAGAGAGCCCTTGTGAGTAAGTTCTACTAACAACTTTGCGAAATAACAACTATAGGGCAAAATAATCGGACGCTTTTCGTCTTCAGACAACATCTGCGAATTTGTCAGTCGGCCGTTTGCTCGAATTACACCATGAATATCGAGGAAAGGGTTTAAGGAGAGAATTTTACTCTTTGACGATATTGCAATTTTAGCGGTAAGATTCTTGTGTTCCTCTGGAAAGTGATTCATCTGTGCGAGTATTATGAGCCGAACTCGAATTTTAGAAATTTCTTCTCCAGAAATAATTAGAGAGGGGTAAGAATGAAACCGTCGGGTGTATCGGTTAGTTCGATTGTAGAACCTAAACACATATGATAAGACTCGCAGTGCACGCGGAAGCGACGAAAATCTTTCTAAGGGATCCTCCTGCTTCGACACTTGTGAAGTGTGTACTTTTAATCCCTTCGCTTCGAGCGTAATGTCGTTTATATCTACATCCAAGGAAGGCCACTGTTCTACGGATTTGGCTAATCACGAGGGGCCGTGCCACCACAACTTATTCGATTTTGGTCCTCAAATTCGAAAGACATTCTGAGGAATCTTCCGCAAGAGCATCTCTTGGACAAAGACTTCTTGGAATTAATATGTGTATGTGTATGTGGATATATATATATAATTTTGCAATTTACAAAAATAATATAACTTTTGTAGAAAAAAATTGTATTATTTTCTGTTTTTTATGAAAAATAAAAAAAACTGCCTACTCACCGATTCCTGTATCCTGCTTCTTATTGTGTTGTTGTTGATTGTTGCTGATGATTAGATAGTTGTTGTTGCTGCTTGGCTGCTGGGTAAAGGTGATTTCGATAATTGCAAAGCTTTTTCCAAACTGGCACTTAAGATTGGTGCGCCCACAATTTTTCAACAAAAATTTTGTCTTCTTTTTTAAAAATTAAAATTTTTTTTTGTAGCATTTTTTTGTAAACGTATATATATTTTTTTGCAATTTTTTTGTGTATATATGTATATATATATTTTGACAATTTATGAATTTTTTTTCTTTAAAATCTTTTTTTTTTTTTAATATTCGTGTATGTGTATGTGTATGTATTGATAAGTATATATATGTATATATTTTTCCACTTTCCAACTTTTTCGCAGACTATGATAAAAAAATGCAAACGGAACTTGATTTTAATTTTTCGTTTTTCGCACTTATATTTTTTGACAAATTTTTTCCAAAATTTTTTGTTTATATTTGTCTGCTTTTTTGTCTATGTATGTAGGTAAATGTTTTTCTGTTTTCCAGCACTTCCTTCACTCCTCAGTTTTATAGTTAATTGTTCTTTTGTATATATGTATATGTAGATACAATATAGTATATTTTAAAGTAGACACTGTAGTTTTTTTTTTATATCACTTTTTTTTATTTATTTACGAACGAAGATTCGATTTTAGGGGCGGGCCAAAGATGGCTGCGAAGGACCATGAATAAAACTCACCTGGTCTTTCTTCGCTACACTACTTCTGTTTGTGTACACAAACAAAATAATATGCCGGTTCGACCTCACGGCAACTCGAAGAAAATGAAAAGAGCGAAACAAAGAAATGAAACAAAGGAATTAGTAAAATATGATATAAAAAATGGTTAGGTTTATTGAAGAAAAGGAAACCGCATATATGAAGATATATGCGGGTGAAAAATCGAATTTAAAATGACAAATATAAATCTCAATAGATGTAAAGAATTAATAGAGTTAAATATTACCGAAAAGGTGTATATGTTACCTTAGCTTTGAAATGCTGCTGTGGAACGCTGTCTCAACTGCTGTCGTTAGTAGAAGACTAAATCTCTGCAGTTGAGCGCAGCGTTAACGAACCCTAACTTCGAAAGAGAACCACCGGTAGATTTCCAATCACAATGCAGCTTTGTGGCGAACAGCTGCGAATGAAGAAACACCAGTGGTTCCTAACTATTGAAGGCGTGGCCTAAACATTGCCGCCGGCCTTGCAACACGTAGGGGTTGCAACAAACAATTCAAAAGCCAAGCACCATATAGATTTCCAAACTAAAACTAAAATTCATTAAATGCGTGTAAAGTAATAAATTGTTGAGTTTTGTTTAATATGTACAGTGCTTTATTATAGTTAAATCTAATTCATATTCGTATTTTATAAATTCATAATTACTACCCCGTAGGGGTTATAATGTAACGGCGACTTACTTATATGATTAATTACCAAGCTAGTATAATTCATATATTAAGTTCAATTCAATTGAATACTTAAACCGATGAGGAAATTTAAGTGTACGAAACGGTACCCATTAGGGGGTCGCTGTGCCTGAAGGGACACTCGGGCCGGATAGGACCCACGCGAAGGCGGAAGACGCGAAACGGTACCCATTAAGGGGTCGCTGTGCCTTAAAGGACACATGGGCCAGAAAGGACCCATCCGAACACGGAATTTTGGGGTCGGATAGCCTGGATACTTTACAATTTCGGTTTTAATGATTTTGTGATATACATCCCCCCCTAGAATCACGGCTACTGCGGAAGATGTGTGAAACCCGGGATCTGCCAACGTCATATTGACAAACTTATCACATGTGGCTTGGCTGAGATGGCGAGTCGGGGTCCTGAGCTCGAACTCCGGCATGACTCTTGCTGGCAACGTGAATCGAACATGTGAGTCGTTTGATGAGCTGATATAGAGCTCGCACATATCAATATGTGCAACCGGCGCCGTCGGAATACGAAGACGGCGCACCAATGAATTGCACACTTTGCTCGTGGGTGAGCAAGAGTCGAGAAGAGCTCGGGTCAGGACCTTTCGTTGCCCTATATGTATATAAATGGCTACTGTTGGCAGAACCGTGATCGTTCCGGACAGCTGTGTGAGGATCGGGGGGAGTTCACGGCGAGAGGTTACACGAGTTCTGGAGTGTAGAAGCGAATGATGCTTCTCACCACAAAAATGGCATGTTCCCGTGCTTTTGCAGTTTTTTGTTGTATGCGAATGCGCTAAGCATCGCCAGCAATAACGGTGTAACAATACCAAACGTAGTCGGCGTTCAAAGCTTGCGTCGATAAATCTTTTACAGAATCGAAGAGGGTGTGATCGATCACAAACTCTGCATTTGAGCGTATTGCTTCGTTTGTTGAGGCCTGGCAATTTCTTCGCTGATGTTGACGTGTTCATTGCCGCCTGCTCAGTGTTGGCCGATGTGTCCGTTGTTGCTCGTTCAATGCTTGTCGATGTTTCCACTGGTGCCGCTGCATTGGGGGGTGGGGTCGGTGAACATTCAATGAGTACTGCATCCATATTGTAAAGCTAAGGAATTAAAAGAGATGATAAACGCTAAAGGTTAGTTTGGTAAAACAACTAACTTTATAATGGGGCGCGTTATCATTCCCTTTTGGGTGCGAATGTCGGCCACTCGAACCCTTTTATCAGTTCCATGATATATATTGGTGACCCTACCCAAGTGCCATTCACTAGGTGGAAGATTTTCATGGCGAACTACAACTAGGTCATCGAAGGCAATATCTTTTTGAGGGGACTTCCATTTATGACGTTGGTGAAGCTCCTTTAAGTATTCCTCCTTCCAGCGAAGCGAATGTTGTTGACTAAGAGCCTTAAGTTTTTGCCATCGGTTGATTAATGATATTGGGTTTGTTTCGATTGAGGGTTCCGGTGGGGCGAGTATTGGCCCCCCAGTTAGAAAATGACCCGGAGTAAGAGCTGCACAATCAGCAGGGTCGTTGGAATTAGGTGATATCGGTCTTGAATTTAGACAGGCTTCGATGCGACAAAGAAGGGTTTGAAATTCTTCAAAGCTGAATTTCTGAGAAGCAGCGGTACGACGAAGATGGAATTTTAAACTTTTAACCCCTGCTTCCCAGAGACCACCCATATGAGGAGCGCCAGCCGGGATAAAATACCAGGAGACTTCTTGAAGGCTATATAGGTTGCACACAGACTCTTGAGTTGTGGTAATGAATTTTTTAAAGTCCCTTTTAAGAACGGTGGATGCGCCTACAAAGTTAGTTCCATTATCCGAAAAGATATTTTTTGGACAGCTTCTTCTAGCAATGAACCTTGAAAATGCGCCTAGAAAGGTTTCTGTTGAAAGATCGCTGGCAGCTTCTAAGTGAATCGCTTTCGTAGAGAAGCATACAAAAACACAAGCGTAACCTTTAGTAATCTTGTAAGATCTTCCCGAAAAGCTTTTAATGTCGAATGGACCGGTGAAATCTACACCTGTATTTTCAAAGGGTCTGGAAAGTACCGTCCGTTCTTCCGGGAGAGCCGCCATAATTTGACATTGATTTTGTTTTCTGTGTATAACACATGGTTTACAATTATGAATAACAGTCTTTATGAGATTTTTGGCTTTCGGAATCCAATATTGTGGGCGCAGTAACCGAAATACCAATTGATTTCCGCTATGAAGGGAGCCCTTGTGAGTAAGTTCTACTAACAACTTTGCGAAATAACAACTATAGGGCAAAATAATCGGACGCTTTTCGTCTTCAGACAACATCTGCGAATTTGTCAGTCGGCCGTTTGCTCGAATTACACCATGAATATCGAGGAAAGGGTTTAAGGAGAGAATTTTACTCTTTGACGATATTGCAATTTTAGCGGTAAGATTCTTGTGTTCCTCTGGAAAGTGATTCATCTGTGCGAGTATTATGAGCCGAACTCGAATTTTAGAAATTTCTTCTCCAGAAATAATTAGAGAGGGGTAAGAATGAAACCGTCGGGTGTATCGGTTAGTTCGATTGTAGAACCTAAACACATATGATAAGACTCGCAGTGCACGCGGAAGCGACGAAAATCTTTCTAAGGGATCCTCCTGCTTCGACACTTGTGAAGTGTGTGCTTTTAATCCCTTCGCTTCGAGCGTAATGTCGTTTATATCTACATCCAAGGAAGGCCACTGTTCTACGGATTTGGCTAATCACGAGGGGCCGTGCCACCACAACTTATTCGATTTTGGTCCTCAAATTCGAAAGACATTCTGAGGAATCTTCCGCAAGAGCATATCTTGGACAAAGACTTCTTGGAATTAATATGTGTATGTGTATGTGGATATATATATATAATTTTGCAATTTACAAAAATAATATAACTTTTGTAGAAAAAAGTTGTATTATTTTCTGTTTTTTATGAAAAATAAAAAAAACTGCCTACTCACCGATTCCTGTATCCTGCTTCTTATTGTGTTGTTGTTGATTGTTGCTGATGATTAGATAGTTGTTGTTGCTGCTTGGCTGCTGGGTAAAGGTGATTTCGATAATTGCAAAGCTTTTTCCAAACTGGCACTTAAGATTGGTGCGCCCACAATTTTTCAACAAAAATTTTTTCTTCTTTTTTAAAAATTAAAATTTTTTTTTGTAGCATTTTTTTGTAAACGTATATATATTTTTTTGCAATTTTTTTGTGTATATATGTATATATATATTTTGACAATTTATGAATTTTTTTCTTTAAAATCTTTTTTTTTTTTAATATTCGTGTATGTGTATGTGTATGTATTGATAAGTATATATATGTATATATTTTTCCACTTTCCAACTTTTTCGCAGACTATGATAAAAAAATGCAAACGGAACTTGATTTTAATTTTTCGTTTTTCGCACTTATATTTTTTGACAAATTTTTTCCAAAATTTTTTGTTTATATTTGTCTGCTTTTTTGTCTATGTATGTAGGTAAATGTTTTTCTGTTTTCCAGCACTTCCTTCACTCCTCAGTTTTATAGTTAATTGTTCTTTTGTATATATGTATATGTAGATACAATATAGTATATTTTAAAGTAGACACTGTAGTTTTTTTTTTATATCACTTTTTTTTATTTATTTACGAACGAAGATTCGATTTTAGGGGCGGGCCAAAGATGGCTGCGAAGGACCATGAATAAAACTCACCTGGTCTTTCTTCGCTACACTACTTCTGTTTGTGTACACAAACAAAATAATATGCCGGTTCGACCTCACGGCAACTCGAAGAAAATGAAAAGAGCGAAACAAAGAAATGAAACAAAGGAATTAGTAAAATATGATATAAAAAATGGTTAGGTTTATTGAAGAAAAGGAAACCGCATATATGAAGATATATGCGGGTGAAAAATCGAATTTAAAATGACAAATATAAATCTCAATAGATGTAAAGAATTAATAGAGTTAAATATTACCGAAAAGGTGTATATGTTACCTTAGCTTTGAAATGCTGCTGTGGAACGCTGTCTCAACTGCTGTCGTTAGTAGAAGACTAAATCTCTGCAGTTGAGCGCAGCGTTAACGAACCCTAACTTCGAAAGAGAACCACCGGTAGATTTCCAATCACAATGCAGCTTTGTGGCGAACAGCTGCGAATGAAGAAACACCAGTGGTTCCTAACTATGGAAGGCGTTTGGCTTCAACATTGCCGCCGGCCTTGCAACACGTAGGGGTGGTTGCAACAAACAATTCAAAAGCCAAGCACCATATAGATTTCCAAACTAAAACTAAAATTCATTAAATGCGTGTAAAGTAATAAATTGTTGAGTTTTGTTTAATATGTACAGTGCTTTATTATAGTTAAATCTAATTCATATTCGTATTTTATAAATTCATAATTACTACCCCGTAGGGGTTATAATGTAACGGCGACTTACTTATATGATTAATTACCAAGCTAGTATAATTCATATATTAAGTTCAATTCAATTGAATACTTAAACCGATGAGGAAATTTAAGTGTACGAAACGGTACCCATTAGGGGGTCGCTGTGCCTGAAGGGACACCCGGGCCGGATAGGACCCACGGGAACGCGGAAGACGCGAAACGGTACCCATTAAGGGGTCGCTGTGCCTTAAAGGACACATGGGCCAGAAAGGACCCATCCGAACACGGAATTTTGGGCTGTCGGATAGCCTGGATACTTTACAATTTCGGTTTTAATGATTTTGTGATATACATCCCCCCCTAGAATCACGGCTACTGCGGAAGATGTGTGAAACCCGGGATCTGCCAACGTCATATTGACAAACTTATCACATGTGGCTTGGCTGAGATGGCGAGTCGGGGTCCTGAGCTCGAACTCCGGCATGACTCTTGCTGGCAACGTGAATCGAACATGTGAGTCGTTTGATGAGCTGATATAGAGCTCGCACATATCAATATGTGCAACCGGCGCCGTCGGAATACGAAGACGGCGCACCAATGAATTGCACACTTTGCTCGTGGGTGAGCAAGAGTCGAGAAGAGCTCGGGTCAGGACCTTTCGTTGCCCTATATGTATATAAATGGCTACTGTTGGCAGAACCGTGATCGTTCCGGACAGCTGTGTGAGGATCGGGGGGAGTTCACGGCGAGAGGTTACACGAGTTCTGGAGTGTAGAAGCGAATGATGCTTCTCACCACAAAAATGGCATGTTCCCGTGCTTTTGCAGTTTTTTGTTGTATGCGAATGCGCTAAGCATCGCCAGCAATAACGGTGTAACAATACCAAACGTAGTCGGCGTTCAAAGCTTGCGTCGATAAATCTTTTACAGAATCGAAGAGGGTGTGATCGATCACAAACTCTGCATTTGAGCGTATTGCTTCGTTTGTTGAGGCCTGGCAATTTCTTCGCTGATGTTGACGTGTTCATTGCCGCCTGCTCAGTGTTGGCCGATGTGTCCGTTGTTGCTCGTTCAATGCTTGTCGATGTTTCCACTGGTGCCGCTGCATTGGGGGGTGGGGTCGGTGAACATTCAATGAGTACTGCATCCATATTGTAAAGCTAAGGAATTAAAAGAGATGATAAACGCTAAAGGTTAGTTTGGTAAAACAACTAACTTTATAATGGGGCGCGTTATCATTCCCTTTTGGGTGCGAATGTCGGCCACTCGAACCCTTTTATCAGTTCCATGATATATATTGGTGACCCTACCCAAGCGCCATTCACTAGGTGGAAGATTTTCATGGCGAACTACAACTAGGTCATCGAAGGCAATATCTTTTTGAGGGGACTTCCATTTATGACGTTGGTGAAGCTCCTTTAAGTATTCCTCCTTCCAGCGAAGCGAATGTTGTTGACTAAGAGCCTTAAGTTTTTGCCATCGGTTGATTAATGATATTGGGTTTGTTTCGATTGAGGGTTCCGGTGGGGCGAGTATTGGCCCCCCAGTTAGAAAATGACCCGGAGTAAGAGCTGCACAATCAGCAGGGTCGTTGGAATTAGGTGATATCGGTCTTGAATTTAGACAGGCTTCGATGCGACAAAGAAGGGTTTGAAATTCTTCAAAGCTGAATTTCTGAGAAGCAGCGGTACGACGAAGATGGAATTTTAAACTTTTAACCCCTGCTTCCCAGAGACCACCCATATGAGGAGCGCCTGCCGGGATAAAATACCAGGAGACTTCTTGAAGGCTATATAGGTTGCACACAGACTCTTGAGTTGTGGTAATGAATTTTTTAAAGTCCCTTTTAAGAACGGTGGATGCGCCTACAAAGTTAGTTCCATTATCCGAAAAGATATTTTTTGGACAGCTTCTTCTAGCAATGAACCTTGTAAATGCGCCTAGAAAGGTTTCTGTTGAAAGATCGCTGGCAGCTTCTAAGTGAATCGCTTTCGTAGAGAAGCATACAAAAACACAAGCGTAACCTTTAGTAATCTTGTAAGATCTTCCCGAAAAGCTTTTAATGTCGAATGGACCGGCGAAATCTACACCTGTATTTTCAAAGGGTCTGGAAAGTACCGTCCGTTCTTCCGGGAGAGCCGCCATAATTTGACATTGATTTTGTTTTCTGTGTATAACACATGGTTTACAATTATGAATAAGAGTCTTTATGAGATTTTTGGCTTTCGGAATCCAATATTGTGGGCGCAGTAACCGAAATACCAATTGATTTCCGCCATGAAGAGAGCCCTTGTGAGTAAGTTCTACTAACAACTTTGCGAAATAACAACTATAGGGCAAAATAATCGGACGCTTTTCGTCTTCAGACAACATCTGCGAATTTGTCAGTCGGCCGTTTGCTCGAATTACACCATGAATATCGAGGAAAGGGTTTAAGGAGAGAATTTTACTCTTTGACGATATTGCAATTTTAGCGGTAAGATTCTTGTGTTCCTCTGGAAAGTGATTCATCTGTGCGAGTATTATGAGCCGAACTCGAATTTTAGAAATTTCTTCTCCAGAAATAATTAGAGAGGGGTAAGAATGAAACCGTCGGGTGTATCGGTTAGTTCGATTGTAGAACCTAAACACATATGATAAGACTCGCAGTGCACGCGGAAGCGACGAAAATCTTTCTAGGGGATCCTCCTGCTTCGACACTTGTGAAGTGTGTGCTTTTAATCCCTTCGCTTCGAGCGTAATGTCGTTTATATCTACATCCAAGGAAGGCCACTGTTCTACGGATTTGGCTAATCACGAGGGGCCGTGCCACCACAACTTATTCGATTTTGGTCCTCAAATTCGAAAGACATTCTGAGGAATCTTCCGCAAGAGCATCTCTTGGACAAAGACTTCTTGGAATTAGATGAAACAAGTACGACAAAGGCATTAGGAATTCGATGGAATGCTAAATCAGATCGGTTCTTCTTTAAAATTCACGTTCCCTCGTTGCAGGACACGTATACGAAACGCGAAGCACTGTCTCTTATAGCGAAGCTGTTTGACCCAGCAGGTTGGCTAGCACCAATCGTGGTGCTAGCAAAAATAATTATGCAGCAAATCTGGCTTCACAAGTGTGTGCTTTTAATCCCTTCGCTTCGAGCGTAATGTCGTTTATATCTACATCCAAGGAAGGCCACTGTTCTACGGATTTGGCTAATCACGAGGGGCCGTGCCACCACAACTTATTCGAGCATAAGTCCTGTGGGTAAGTTCCTCTGATACCAAGATCCGCGGGATTATCCTTGGAATCCACGTGACTCCAATGCCTAACGCTGAGAGCATCGTGGATCTTTGCCACTCGATTAGCAACAAAGGTGGTCCAAGAGCAGGGCCTTTTTCTTAACCACGCGAGAACGATGGTAGAATCTGTCCAGCAGTATATATTTTCTACTTTGAATGGAAGTTCCTTTAGAAGTGATTGAAGCATATCGACCACCAGAACAGCACCCCACAGCTCTAAACGGGGAAGTGAAATGGTTTTGATTGGTGCGACTTTCGTTTTGGCCAATAAGAGATTGGAAGACGTGATTCCCTGATTTTCTACTCTTAAATATATCGCCCCCGCGTATGCCTTTTCCGAGGCATCACAAAAGGCATGAAATTGGAAAGGTGATTCCTCAGAATAACATACCCATCGCGGAATTTCGATTTCCTCTACAAATTGGTAATTTTCTAAAAATGCTTTCCATTTGGAAAGAGTTTGAGGAGATAAGGGCTTATCCCAGGGAGTACCATCAGACCAGATTTGCTGCATAATTATTTTTGCTAGCACCACGATTGGTGCTAGCCAACCTGCTGTGTCAAACAGCTTCGCTATAAGAGACAGTGCTTCGCGTTTCGTATACGTGTCCTGCAACGAGGGAACGTGAATTTTAAAGAAGAACCGATCTTATTTAGAATTCCATCGAATTCCTAATGCCTTTGTCGTACTTGTTTCATCTAATTCCAAGAAGTCTTTGTCCAAGAGATGCTCTTGCGGAAGATTCCTCAGAATGTCTTTCGAATTTGAGGACCATTTCCTCAAGGAAAGCCAGCGCTGTTTAATGACTCGATAAGTTCATCTCGCGCTTGTAAAGCTGTGGCTATATTGTGGAATCCAGCTAATACGTCATCTACGTACATGGAGTTCCGGAGCATTTGAGCTGCAAATGGATGTGAATCCTGACAGTCTTGAGCTAATTGAATAAGTGTTCTAATTGCCAAGTATGGCGCGCAATTTATCCCGAAGGTGACTGTTTTAAGTTGACAGTCTTGTATGCTACCTTGCGTGTCATCCCTAAAAATAATCCTCTGATAAGATCTGTGTTCAGGTTTGACCAGAATTTGACGATGCATTTTCTGTATGTCGCTACTCAGAACGAACTTGTACAGCCGCCACCGAATTATAAGAAGAGTTAAATCTGATTGCAGAGCCGGGCCTACATGGAGAACATCATTTAACGAGACGCCATTGGAAGAGTTGCATGACGCGTTAAAAACTACTCTCAACTTCGTCGAAGTACTTTCCGGTTTCAGAACCGCGTGATGTGGGAGGTAAAAGTGGCTAGGTGAATGTTCGAAATTTGGAGCTTCTACTCGCTCCATGTGTACTAATTCAAGGTATTCCTTAACGACGTTGTCGTATTCTTCTTTTAACGAAGGGATTTTTAACAATCTTGTTTCGTTGCGATAAAATTGCTGCAACGCGGTTGGGCGAGATGCACCTAATTTTAAATCCGTGGGATAAAAACTTTTAAACGGCAACGAAACGACATATCTACCATCCGGGTTTCGTATAGTCGTCTTCGAGTACAGCTCTTCACAAAACAAGTCTTCCGATGACTGATGATTCTTCTTGGGTATTTCTTCTAACTCCCAGAATTTACGAAGCTGACTATCTAAATTAATATCTTCTCCTATTGAGACTTTGGTAGCAAAGCAAGAGACGTGTGCGGTGTCCGATGCCCCAGTGACAATCCACCCGAACACGGTCTCTTGAGATAAAAGATTTTTATGAATACTACGTTTCACGCCATCTAACATAACTTTAGGGTATAAATCTCCCCCGATCAGAACATCTATGGGACCGCTTTGTAAAAACTTTGGATCTGCTAAAGGTACTTTTGGCAGTTGGTCGAGAAGTGTTTCATCGATTGAAGCCGATGGCAAATTACCTGTAATTTGAGGTAATACGAATGCCGAGGCTTCTATGAAGAGGTTTGTGTCACGGGGTGAGCCCAAAATAAACGAGCAACTTTTCGCGGAATTGTTGCAAACCTTTTGGTTTAGCCCGGAAATAACCACGTTTGTTTTCGAGAAAGGAAGCTTAAGAAGTTTTCGCAGTCGGTCAGAAATAAACGACGCTTCAGCAGCAGAATCTATTAACGCGCCAGCTATGTATGTTGCGCCCGAATGGCAAATGTGAACCATGGCAGTTCCAAGAAGAGCTGAGGATAAACCTGACGATTTCAGATTATTCTCAGATAACGACAAATTTGTATTCGAAGAAGTGGACTGTATATTTGTGTGGAATGCTTGCGCCGCGGTTCCAGCCGTGGTTTCTTTAGAGGGTTGCGCGTTGGAAGACACTCTATGAAGTAAAGTGTGGTGTCTACTCTTGCACGTAGTGCAGGAGTATTGACTTTTACAGTCCTTTATGGAATGGCCTTTCGTAAGGCAATTTAGACAGCAGTTGTGCTTTTTTATTGCCGCAAACCTATCGTTTACGGAAAGGGAGAGGAATTTGGTGCATAATCGGAGAGGATGGTGTTGCTTCGGACATAAAACGCAGTGTGAATTTGAAACTTTGGTGGCAAGAGCTACTTTCTTTTGTCCCGCGTTGTTGGTCGAATGTGCCGATGATTTTTGAAGGGTGTTAGGCGACGACGACGTTGTAGAACATTTTACATCCACTATTGATTCCAAAGTCCTGTACCGTTGCGTGAGGAATGCGTCCATTTGACTCCATCTGGGTAGCGCCGCTTTGTCTTCTAAGGATTGTTCCCACAAACCGAGCGTTGCTTCCGGTAAGCGATTAGAACAATGGAAGATTAGAATTGGATCCCAATTTTCCACCTTGACCTCGTGCATTTCAAGGGCTGATAAGCATCCATTAATGCTCCGCTGAAGTTCCTTTAACGCTTTTGCGCTTTCAGTCCGAATAACTGGAAGGGAGAAAAGTGTCTTTAGATGGCTGTTGACCAGCACCCGTTTGTTCTCGTACGCCGCTTTGAGATTCGACCACGCCATGTGGAAGCCTTGATTGGTTAGCGGGGCTTTCGCGACGATGTCCTTTGCTTCACCACTTGTTTTCTGAAGCAAGAAATACAGTTTTTCGACGTCATCTAGTCGCGAATTCTTAATATAAATCGCAGTGAATAGATCGCGGAAGGATGGCCAAGAGACATAATCACCATGGAATATTTCCGTATCACATGGCGGTAAATGCAGACTATTAGTTTGGGTGGCTACTTGGGCAGGGGCTATGACCGGAGCAACGCTTGCTTCGGCCTTTTGAATGTATTCGCTAATACGCGAAAGGCAGGATATGTAGTCCTTAAGAGTGGTTGACTGCTTTGCTTTAACCGAATCTACTTCCTCGTCACTCTTCAAGGATTGTAGACATTTTTCATACGCCAACTTTGTGTTCGACCACGAACCGATTACTTCCTGTTTTAAAAGTTCTAGAGACGTTTTTGAATTTTCTTTTAAAAAGGCGTCGTCGAATTGCGCGTTGAATTCAACAACTTGGTCTGAACACCTGGTGAAATAAGTCAACGCCATACCTCTTGTTTAAAGGACCACGCACTGTGTGCCGAAAATTAAAAAACGATCGAATAAAATATGACCCGAATACTGAAAACCGTCAAAGGGAATGATAAGCGCCACCAATTAAATATAAATTTGAAAGAATTTCTCAAATTCAATTGAAAGTTAATTTTTGAAAAATTTCCTACGGGGTCAGTGTAAAAATTTCCTACTGGGCTGTATGTTCCTACAAATGTGCCTTGTATGGATATGTACGGTATGACAAAGTAGAAAAAAGGCAAAGTCAACAACTGGGCGCTCACAATTGAACTTTCGTGTTATGAGAACAATAAAACAAGGTTAGCTAAACGAAAATGTGTATGTTTGTACCGAATTTACCAATGCTTGGATTTTTATATGAAGAGACCGTGAAAATGGGAGGAAGAACGCGAATTTGATGAGATCGTATGTCGGTCAAATCGCAAACGAGCTAATTTGTTTTTAGCTATGTAAATAGCCGGCAGATATTAATATTTGCAGACTAATGGGGGAAAACGCGAAATATTAAATACCATTCTCTTCGTTTGAGAGATTGGAACTGAAGTTTGGTGTATAAATTAATATGTATGTACGTATGTGAGTGAAATATAAGACCATGGCGGAACGATACAAGGTGGCCGCATCGAACAGCTGATTATAACCTTTTTTTTATTTGATTTGATACATCAACTTCCGGCGCAGTACGATTTTGACATTTGTCCATCGAATTTACAAAAACAAAGTACATGGAATTCTTATTTATGTATATAGGTATGTCACCATGCTGCCACCTTGTATCGTTCCGCCATGCATAAGACGAGAAAATTAATGCTATACCAAAGAATGTAATTGGCAGAGATCAATTTACGAAAACCCGACGGGAAAAGCGCGAACTATTTCGAAATAACAAATATCTCCGTATGTATGTTTTAAATTCTCACCCCCAATATTTACTGATTTTTATAAAAAAGCACAGACAGATATGGTCAGGATAAATGGTCCAACAAACGCGAATTTATGATTGTTTGATGTATGTTATTCTCACAATAAAAAACTTTCCCACAATAGAAAACTTTGAAAGATTCGTTTAAATTTGCCCGCAATAGAAATTATAAACTTCTAACAAAGTTAAATGATCGCTTTGCTTTAATTTCTTTGCAAGCACACACTTTTATGACCATATATGTCCGTATATACTAATGTAAATGTTCTACAATATTTTTTGTTGTGCACCCTCGCGAACTTCGGCGAAAGAAAAGAAAAACTCACTAAACCAATGTATTACAAATCGATGTATGTATTTAATTTTATTTTGTATTTACACAATTTTTTAAACTTTTGTTTGAGCGAATTTTATTCGGTAAATTTTTTCTTTTCTTTCACTTTTTGTTATGGTCTTTTGTGCACTATTTAATATAAAAAATTCAACACGCACTAAGTATATTTTTATTTATTTATTCACTCAACAATTTATTTCATTTTTTACACGCACCTGTTTTTCTCGTTTTGTGATGTTCTGCTTTATGTTTAGTTCTCCGCTTTGTGTCTCCCTCTCTTTGTTATTTTGCTTATTCGTTGTGCTGCTGATTCTCTGTTCGTATAAATGTTTGTAAGTATTACTTTCTATGTTGCGGTGGGCTCGTCGGTTCGAAGGACCAAATGTTTGTGTACACAAACAAAATAATATGCCGTTCGACCTCACGGCAACTCGAAGAAAATGAAAAGAGCGAAACAAAGAAATGAAACAAAGGAATTAGTAAAATATGATATAAAAAATGGTTAGGTTTATTGAAGAAAAGGAAACTGCATATATGAAGATATATGCGGGTGAAAAATCGAATTTAAAATGACAAATATAAATCTCAATAGATGCAAAGAATTAATAGAGTTAAATATTACCGAAAAGGTGTATATGTTACCTTAGCTTTGAAATGCTGCTGTGGAACGCTGTCTCAACTGCTGCCGTTAGTAGAAGACTAAATCTCTGCAGTTGAGCGCAGCGTTAACGAACCCTAACTTCGAAAGAGAACCACCGGTAGATTTCCAATCACAGTGCAGCTTTGTGGCGAACAGCTGCGAATGAAGAAACACCAGTGGTTCCTAACTATTGAAGGCGTTTGGCTTCAACAACTTCACTAAATAAAAAGCTTTTTGATGTTTTTTCTAAAACGTTATAAATTCACGATTTTCTTTTCTTTAATAAATAAGTGTTAATTTCAACAATTATATTTAAATAACTTCTTAACAACTTCAACCTTCGAATTCAAAGATTAAACAAATGTACGTAAAAGTATTGAATACAAAGATACTCGTACAACGGAGCACGTCCGCGTTTGCCGCTTGTTAGTACTTGGCTGGCTCGTTGCAATTATTGTTGATGACGATGGTAGTGAATGCTCGCCGCGCACGGCTGCGCATAGGATTTTCACCGCCGTCTGAATATTATTGGAGGCGGCTTAAACACCGAGTGTGTCTTGAGCGACACCCTATCCGCTTGTGCCCCATCTTTCGCGCGAAAAGGCCAGAAGAGTGCCTCTACGTAGCGATACGCGGAAGCTACTGCAGAAATTGTCTGGCGCCGGATCACCGCTCTAACGCCTGCCCAAGCCAAGGGCGATGAAAACGGTGCAGCGAGAAGCACCACACGATGCTGCACATCGCCTCGATCGACGAGGAGGAGCAGCTACTACGAGAAGCCCGCTCCATCGAAGCCATGGAGCGTCCAAGTTGAAGAGGAACTAGACTCACCCCGAGAGCGGATAGACGATTAAATTTCTTTATATGCGTCGGACGCTGGAACGGAGACTGGACCTCTTCGTCCACAACGAAACCAAGATGCCAGCCGAACCGGAGCGGAGACACGGTCTCTTCGCCCGACCATAACACCCATAGCCTAACCAGGAACCCCCAACGGAGACGACATTCGCGCGACCGCAGAGCGGAGACAAGTCCTCTTCGCCTGCAACCACAACACCACACTTGTCATCAGCCGCAGGACCGCGGCAACAGATCCGAATCGTTACAACTCACCACAGTGTCCACGTTCCGGGCAGGGTTCCTAGCCCCGCATTCAGCTGCCACGGCTACCATGATACGAACGGTAGCGATCACACCCACCGCGGTAGCTGGGGCGGCTACACCTCGTCCGTGCCTTAATTGACGGATGCTCCCCCACCACCGTGATTGCAGATGAGCTCGCCCAGGAGCTCCAACTCCCGGCCAGCAACATTGGCGGGCAAGCAGGATGCCTACTACGTATACGAGGAAGACACGGCCAAAACAAAAGAATTGCGGCCCATGCTGCGGTCGTATCCAATTTTCGGCGCATGACACCCACGACCAGCATCGACAGCGCTATCGCAGCCCCGTACGCACATCTCCGTCTGGCGGATCCGCAATTCTATTCATCCGCCCCGATCCGCCTCGTCCTAGGGACAGATATATATGCGGAGATAATACTACCAGGGATTCTGCCCACCACGTTTGGCCATTTGCTAGCTCAGAGTACCATCTTCGGTTGGGTACTCTCGGGCACAACCAAGGCCTAACATCAAAATGTTCGGTAACGACCGAAACACATTCGTTTTTATACTTTGTTATTTTTATTGAATTTCTGTTGTACACAGTTACAAGAGGTGTGCATTGTGAATTCGTACAGGTGAAAAATCTTTCTATTCCTCCATTGCCATACCTACCTGCCAAATAACAGCTTACAGGGAGAACGGAACAGCGGACAGGGGGAACGGACTTACTGGCAAGTGAAATGGCCGATCTGTATAACACTAATATCGAGCGTCCATCTGAAGAAGACAAGAAAAGAGCAAGGACACAAACAATAGCTAAGTGGCAAGAACGGTGGGAGGCCTCGAGTAAAGGGCGTCTCACGCAGATAATGAGTGGACATGGCGGTTTCAAAGACTATTTATGGAAGCGTAGGATAGAGGAAGATCCTCATTGCCCAATGTGTACCACAGAGTTAGAAAACGCAGAACACATCATGTTCTACTGCCCCCGTTTCCACGAAGAAAGACTCACATTTCATGGAGTCTTTGGGGAGGAACCTACCACGAGAAATTTAGTTTCACATATGTGCAGCAGGAAAGAATGCTGGACTGCAGTGAGCAAAATGGCATTTATAGTAATGACACGCCTGATGGATGCTGAGAGGGAGCGCAGAGAAATGCGCATGCGAAGCAGTGGCGATTAAATGGACACTCAGAGCAAATAGCGGGAATCTGGACGCAGGGACAACAGTAGGCTCTTAAAAAATGAGAAATATGGAACGCCACCCTGAAGTAATGCGAAAGTGGTGCCGGGGTGGGCGACGGTTCCAGAACGGGGCTGTTTTTTAGTCTACGGACACACGGTTGCTGCGACGACAGCAATTATGGTGCATTAGGCATTTTTCAGCCTCCCGCAAAAAAAAAAAAAAAAAAGGGAGAACGGCTATCGCGGCTGGCCAGAGAATGGAAAAAAGTTTGTTTTCTCCTCGCCGTTATTAAATTGAAGTGCCATGAATTGCACATTTGTGCTTCAAATCAGATTTTCTTTTAAATGTGTCTACTGAAAATCAGATTACATATTAATATTCATTTCTAAAATCAAGTTTATAGATTAAATTTGAGCAACCAGCTATGCAGGCATTTTAAAATATGTAAATAAAGCAATATACCAGTCGCCTACAAAAATGTTTGAAACCCACTGCTGAGCTAATGATTTAAGTAATCGAACAGCGATTGAACAGCTGATCGAGGCTGTTTACTATTGTGAACGTTTTTTATCAAACATTCGCCACTTGTATGAATTCAAAATGGAGGTGTGCATTTACAATCTTTTATCGTTATTTTTTATCATTTATTTATGATCTATTGATCTATTACAAAGAGGTGTGCGTTTACAACCTTTTATCGTCACAATACGTTATTTTTTATTGAATTCTTTTCATACAAAATTCTTTGTTTGTTCGTTTCCAACGAATTTGTAATAAACGGCAGGAAATATCAACACGTATATCTTCTTACTTCTTTATATTGGTCCTTCGGCCTGAGTGCGTCCTAAACCGGCAGTGGGTAGGCGCACAAGGGTCGATCTCAGGGTTTGGTGTGATGGTTCACTCAGAATAAAGTAAAAGAACAAAAGAGGAATTCCTCGTTATAAAATAATATTTAATTAGAAAGTAAAGAAAATATACAATCGGTATAATGTTGCCTTAATGTCGAAATTGACTATGGTGATCCTGGGCGTTGTGAACTGCTTGGCGGTCGATCATAAAAGAGGCCGGTTGTCCCGTTGATGACAACCGCTAAGCCGCGAAAAAGTCCTCTGGTGTTAGAAAGGGGAAAAGCCACACACACAACCACCCCCACATATACGTGCATGGGTGCTGACAACCTGCACACACACGTGCATATGTATGAAACGTATGCATGCGCATGCATGCACACAAATGCGGCGTGAGTGTGGGTGGCTGGAAATATTATTAAAACGTTAGGGAGGGGCGCCGTCAATCAAGGAAAATTTAGGTATTGGGCCTAAACAATACTCCAGAAGTTTATATGTTCATATGCTTGATTTTTGTACTTTTCTGTATACGTATAGCAGGCATCGGCAAATTGGAAATGCAGATATGTTAGTGAGAGCGCGATAATCGCGCACATCACTTGATGCATCGGTTTGCTTAGCTCATTCGCTTATTAGCAAGCACAAGACAAGATCGTTCGTTATTATATTTTTAATGCGCACAATGGGAAGCAAAAGGTTTATACAATTAAATACATTGTATTTGCGCAAAAGAGTTGGTCAACATTAAATATTATTCGCTTGTACAAACGATCTTTGCTTGTTGCTTGCTAATAACACTCGTCAACATTGAGAGCGACGCACACAATCGATGTTGCTGCGCCAAATGCTCAGTGGCTAATAAACTAAAGAGAATAAGGATACGTTTGAATTGTGTGTGCACAATTGTGCCACTAAATGCCGATGCCTGACGTATAGGTACATATATGATTTTATTTTACTTGCTCTTTTCTTCCTTTACCCAACAGTTAATTTAGTGAATATTTTTCAGCTTAGAATAAACTTATTGTGTTAAATGGTATATAGGCGACAGCTGTGTCGATTATACCTTGTAAATCTCTTCAAAGCCTTTTCTCCCGGGAGTGGTATTTGAACCCGCACTCCTACGATGGTTGAAGTGTTACAAACGCATTCAGCCACGACATGCCTTAGTTGTTGTAAAGTTTTTCCCAATTGCCTTCTTTGCATATTTTTTATTCTTTTACACACTACATACTTTGTATGTAATTATGTGTTAAAGTTATGGTTTGTTGCTGTTTTTGTTCTATTTTATAGAACTGCAACGAATTAACCAATGTTGTCTATTTGTATGAGTTAATCGGGGATTGTGAGTTTGAAACGTTTTGAAAAATGATTTAAAGCAAACTTGCTGTGTTAATTTTATATAAACGCTCCCAGTATTAATTATTTTCTTCCTTTTTTTTTTTTGGGAAAATATTTTATAAGCTTTGAAGGCAAATGTTAATAAATAATTTAGCTGTAAAGGTGAAGTGTAAATGTTTACTATGAAAGGAAAAAAAAACAATTTGTCAAATTTTTCAACTCGGAAAAGTTTCAAATTATTTTCATGCATTTAAACCGTGTCTTGGATTCTCCAACAACCCATTAGAATTGTAGCCATTCTTCCTTTAATATATGTATGAAATTCAGAATAATTTCATATATGTATTTATATGTGGGGTATTCCATCCCATTTCGACCAATTTTGAACCCGATCCCTTTAAAATTGGCTGAAAGTTTTTCTTCTTTTTCTAGCTTACGAAAGACATTTTTGAGAATTTTTTCATCTAACTCAAAAATAATAAAAATCATTTTCTTAAATTTTTTTGTTATAGAAATAAAATTGATAAAAAAAATGTTTATTTTTGAAAATTTTTTTTTTCAATTAAATAAAAAAAAATATAAAAAAATCGGCCCACTTCGGGATTAGTGGGGATGATTGCAGAATTGATTGAAGTTTTTTATGAGAAAAAAAAATGGAGAAATTCGAAGAATCTCGAAAAACTGAAAACTTAAAAAAAAACTTTAAACATTTTTTTGTATTTTTTCCGAAAAGTACATTTAAAAACAAATTTAAAAAAAAAAGATCCCAAACGGTCAATTTTTGAAAAAGTTATAGCATTTTGAAAACAAAAACGGGGTTTTTTTTAAATTCATAACTTTTTCTGAGTTTGATGAAAAAATTTGAAAAAATTCTGAAAAACGTCCAGCCAATTCTAAAGGGGTCGGGTTCAAAATTGGTCGATATGGGATGGAATACCTCATATACATACATATATTATGAAATATAATTGAAATCGTAGAAGTAAAAATTATCATTTATAAAAAGTTTTCTTTGATTACTTTACGCTTACTTTTAAACAATTTGTAAATAAAAAAAGTCAACGTTTTGCAAGCTTAATGTTTGTTTGGATATTAGTGAATTTATTACAGTAGGGTTTTATGATTTTAAATAGTACTAAAATTGGCGAACAATATTAATAATATTTTGGTATATATAGATTCTTTTTATTTGTTTGTATTTTGTTTAAAGAGTCGTTTAATATGTGATTCGTGGACATTGGCTAGCTTCATTTTTCAAAATTTTGGTTGTTCTTTGTGCCTGACATTTAAATAATTTTTTACAAATCCTTCACTTCTTGTTTCTGTATATTCCTCTCTTTTTTATTAGCTTTCGATATTTTCCTACATTTTTTTGAACTTGTTTTTCCTTTTACTTTATTATTGTCTACTTTGTTGTTATGAACATTGTTGGGTGTATTTTCTATCGTGTTTTTGTAAATTTCTATTGCCTTGCTTACTTTGTATTTTATTTCTAACTATTTTTCTATATTTAGTTCTCGATATCTTTTAGTTAATGTATTATTGAGCCTTTCTACATCAGAGTTGCCAGTATGGCTGTTTGGCTTGGATAAATGTAATTCTATAGCTTACAAAATTGTTTTACATTGACTGAATGAAATTCATTATCGGAAATAATTTTTTTCATTTTACCCAAGGCTGAGATGTATAGTCTGATTTTTTCTATCAAAGTTAGACTGCTTCTATCTTCTAAGAAAAAAGCTACGGCATGTTTTGAAAATTTATCTAGGAAAATTATGAAGGAATGTTTGGAGTTTACGTAGGTGTCTATGTGGACTATTTCCCTTTTATCAGACGGGGTTTCCGTAATGCAAAACTTATTTTTTATAGGATTTAGATCATATTTTGATGCAGTGCAAATGTCGGAATTGTTTACTACTTTACTTATATGTGCCTTAAGTTTGGATAATATATTTTTCGCTTTAAATTTTCGTAATTAGGTATGATACCCGAATGTCCTGATTCCTTAGTGTGAAAAACTGATATGTGTTTTATAGTTTCTTCCTCAGATTCCATGTCTTTGGCCATGTAGGAACATTTTACGAACTTTATATTTTTAGCGTTTTCAAACAATTCTACCAATTTCTTCTGTACAACATTGTAGGTTGAGTCACTGTGCTCTGAGTATATTCCGATTTGATCTGAGGGCATATTTCGCCTAATTATATCTGAAATACAGTCAGGAATGTCGCTTTGTTTAATGTATATTCGTCTATTTTGTTTTGCTAAAATAATTTGTGTTTTAAATCTGTTCACGACAGTATCCAAAATCGGAAAGTGATCATTATGGTTTTGCTCTTGTGAGTGCATTGTTACCATCGTTGAGAATTTCTCGCTTTCTTCATTTAAAATATTAATTTCGTTTGTATCAGTGTTAATTCGACTGAGAAAATCTGGATTTTGTTGTCTTTTCCCTGAGTGCAATCTATTTTGGCGTCGTACTCTCCTAGTTGGACTAGTGTAGCATTATGCGTCATACCCACCTATGTAATACACTTGCGGCATTGCGCATCATGAACTTCTATGCCAAATACATTTTAGTAATAATCATATTACAATATTATACAACATTATTTATTGAACTAACCCAGCGGTTAGCTAACATCAATGGAATGCCGAATATGAAACCCTTGTCCGTTCACAGCTAATAAATTCTGCTTATTATTTACATACAACAAATAACGGGAATTAACCAAATACTCACATTGATCTGCTGACTTTGCAAGCATGCATACAATCCTACATGTATACATAGCATTAACCAAATTACTCGCATTGATCTGCTGACGTTGCAAGCAGGCATACAAATCTACATGTATGCAAGGTAGGTAGGTTGAACTGGCCGGTCCATGAGGACCTCACATAGACTGATTGAGTCCGTAGTGTTACCAGAAGTTTGTTTTAACGACCAAACTGAAAAACCCTATCAAAAACCAGGACCTATGTTATAAAATAACTCCGTCATCTTGGCAACTACTAGAAGCTTCCTAGGACTTAAGCCACTTGCTGCTTCTAGATCTGATAGCTGTATCACTCCTAATAGCTGGAGTCTTAGCCTGGCAAGTGCAGGGCACGAGCACAGAACGTGCTCGATCGTTTCCTCCTCCAACCCACACTTCCTACATCTGCTATCACTGACCAAACCTAGTTTAAAGGCATGTGACGCCAGAAGGCAGTGTCCAGTCAGAATACCCGTCACGAGTCTACAGTCCTCTCTTTTTAATGACAGGACCAACTGTGTTAGTCTAAGGTTGTAAGACCTAGACATAATCTTCGACACTTTACAGCCCCGCGCTTTAACCCACGCCTTTCCCGCTTGGTCGATCATGTGCACCTCTCGCCTTCGCTTAATCTCGCCCAACCTAATTGGGACATCTACGGAGCAAGCTTCAAGGAATACGCCCTTTTTAGCTAGTTCGTCCGCTTTTTCATTCCCATCTATTCCCATATGCCCTGGGACCCAATATAGATGTATGATTCTCCCTGTCCCGATTCTCTCCAGAGACTGCTTACACTCTAACACGCATTTAGATGCTGTGCTATGCAAGATTATTGCCTTAATTGCTGCTTGACTGTCAATATAAAAGTTAACACGGTTGCAGCTTAAGCTATTCTCTTCCAGGGTTTCTACTGCTTTGATTACGGCTAATATTTCCGCTTGGAAAACGCTACAGTAATCCGGCAGCCTGTAGGATCTGCTTATTTCCGGATCAGCGCAGTATACCGCAGACACTACTCCTTCCACTACTTTGGAACCATCGGTGTACACATGTATCGCCTCGTCCGCCATTTGCGCACCCTTGCGCCAACCGTCCACCTCTATTGTGGCCTTAAGATCTCCCTCGAAGCGCAGATAGGGAATCATGTAGTCTGTTCGTCTTGTGATTGATGACGCTATACTACTATGGCCATATGGTCGGCGCTCAAGCTGCCCCGAAGCACCGAGCCTGGTTGCGGTCGTTAAGGCTTTGTTCTTTGCTACCAGGTCTACAGGTGGGATGTGCAAAATGGCATACAGTGCAGCCGTCGGGGTTGTTTTTAGGGCTCCCGTAATTCTAAGCATCGATAGACTGCATACCCCCTCTAATTTTTTGAGGTATGTTGTTTTTTGTGTGGCTTTCCACCAAACAAGAACTCCATAGTATAGAATAGGGCTTACAATCGCTGTAAAAACCCAATGAGAAAGAGAGGGCGATAGGCCTCACGTACACCCCAGCATTCTTTTACATGCATAGAGTGCCGTTGAGGCCTTCTTGACCCTCTCCTCCACGTTGAGCTTCCATGACAGCTTACTGTCTAGGATGATTCCTAAATATTTTGTGCAAGGTTTTTCCTGTAAGGTCACCCATCCTAACTTAGGCCTGGTCCAATTTGGGACCTTTTACCTCTTTGTAAACAAGACCATATCCGTCTTCTCCGCATTGACTTTCAACCCGACATTAGATGCCCAGGTATGAATATCGTGAAGCGCACGATCCATCAAAGAACTAATCGTTGGAAGGCACTTTCCACTTATGACAATTGCAACGTCATCTGCGTAAGCCGTAAGTTTTACGGGTCCTTCATCGAATTGCCTGATCAGTTGGTTGATGACCAGCGTCCACAGCAGAGGTGATAGCACCCCTCCCTGCGGCGTGCCCCTGTCCACTGATTTCGTGGCCTTGTACAATCCCCATTTTGATGTAATCTTTCTGCAATTTAACATGCCGCCGATCCATCTGATTAAGGCAGGATGTACTTTAATGTAATTAAGACCATCCATAATCGCCCATTTTGCAACATTATTGAAAGCCCCGACAATGTCCAAGAAGACTCCTAGAGCCTACTCCTTATATTCCAGGGATTTCTCTATGCTTATTACCACCCTATGCAATGCGGTGTCTACCGACTTGCCTTTGGTGTACGCATGATGTGTTGTGGAGAGAAGCTTTTCATCCACGTTGGACTTTATGTACACATCTATCTGCCTCTCAAAGGTTTTGAGCAGAAATGATGTTAAGCTAATGGGTCTATAGTCTTTGGAATACATGTGACCGATCTTCCCCGCCTTTGGTAGAAAAGCTACACGAGCAGTTCTCCAAGAGTGCGGTACATGATTTAGTCGTATGCACCCATCGAATATTATTTTAAGCCATTCCACGACCGCCCTACTTGAGACTTGTAGCATGGCGGGGAATATACCATCTGGGCCCGTCGATTTAAACTTAGAAAACGTCTTCACTGCCCACTCGATCTTGGTATCGGTCACCCAGCCCGGCACTACTAGCTCCGTGATCGAAGTGTGAGTGATGTCTGCTGGCTCCTCTAAACCGTCTCCCGATGGGAAATGTGTATCGAGGAGCACCTCAAGGGATTCCTCAATATTACGTGACCATTCCCTGTTCTCTTTCTTTATTTGTCCCTGGACTATGTTTCCCTTTGCTAGGAATTTTTTCAACCGTGCTGTTTCGCTGGAGCACTCTATGTCCGTACAGAAACTTTTCCATGAGTTTCTCTTTGCCCTGGTAATTTCGCGCTTGTAGATCCTCAGTAGATCCCTGTACTCGTCCCGACACGCTTCGCTTTCCGCGGTCTTTGCGAGCTTAAACATTTCTTTTACCTGTCTTCTTAGAAGACTCAGCTCATTGCTCCACCATGGCGGCTTTGCTTTTCCTCTGAATCTTCTTAGAGGGCAAGCTTTGTTATACGCAGTCATAAGCGTCCTTGTTAGGAATTCATTCGACTCCTCTAGTTCCTCTACATTAGCAACCTCTTTGGGTTGTCCCAGTTTTGTTTCTACATGTTTCTGGAATTTAGTCCAGTTCGTTGGCCTAGGGTTTCTAAAGGTTCCTCCCTTCTCTACCCTCTTTAGGGGGATGTTGAAGCTGATATACGCATGGTCGGAGAAGGATGGTCTATCAAGAACCATCCAATCATACCTTGATATATCACGCTCGGAGCTCAATGTAATGTCCAGAACATTGCTGGATGTTGGACCAATGTATGTAGGGACATTTCCCCTGTTGGCTGTCTGCAAATTGGTTTGCAGGATGTAACAAAACAGAGATTCGCCTCTCTCGTTCGTATCTGCTCTTCCCCACGCATTGTGGTGCGCATTTGCATCTGCGCCTATGACCAACCGCCCTCTGCGCCTCCTGTACTAGCCTTTTGCACTCCATCGGTGGGACCTCCGCAGCATGGGCCATTTAGCAGGACGCCAGGATAAATGCCTGCTTATTATTTTGCTCAACGGCCACCGCTACGAGATCCTCAGTGGTGTAATTAGGCAGCATATATGAATGCAGCTGTTTCCTTACCATTACTAACAGCTCGCACCCATCCTTCCGTTTGCGCGTAGTAAACGCCAAACCCGCGCGCGCTAAGTCCAGAGACCTTTCCTCCCGATGAGAGCACGGCTCCTGGATAAGCGCCACGTCAAACGAACCCTCCTCAACGGTTAGGAGGAGTTCGCTCGACGCCACTTTACTGTGTTGGAGGTTTATCTGTAGGACTCGCAGCACCATTGGGCTGTTTGTCCCCCTCCAGCACCTTCGTCTTGACGTCGTCGTCCTCCCCTTGCCCTTTTGGTTTAGAGCATTCGAGGCCCCCTTCAGCCTCTCGTGACGGTTGTGCAGGGTGTTCCTCTGTGCGAGTCACAGCACCATTTAGCGGTTGGTCCTCTTCTAGCACGTTCGTGGTGACGTCAGGGAGCTCCACCTGTCTTTTTTCCCTTAGGCTTTTGAGGTACTTTTCGACTGCGCCCACCTCTAGCGTGTTAAGGTTTTTATCCTCGGGACTTCTTTTCCTGAGCCGCATGTAAATTTTGCCAGTGCCAAAGGACATTTTACCAAGCTGCGTGTACAAAATATCCTCCGCCTGCTTGTTTATTTGGAAGATGTAGAACTGATCATCCTCGGTAAGCCGAGATACGGTAAGTGCCTTCCAATCCTGTGTCCGTATGTTCGGATTCTGATTCTGCAGAAGTCGCAGTGTATCCTCCGACTTCATCACGCATGGTATCCATACCTTAACTTTTGGTACCGTGGAGATTTGCGCTTTATCCACCACCTCAAACCGCGCGCTCGTGCCTTGCCTTTGGAGGTTTGGAACCACTTCCTCCAGCCACCGCAAGCTCGCGATGTTGTCGCACGCTATCATCTTCACACCATTATATCATCCCCCCGAATCAAAGGTTGGAAGGGGCTTACTTGGTTGTTCCCGCATCATCTTAAGCATTAAGCTAATAAGCTCCCTTTCCACAGATCTCCACCTTTCAGTAGTCATTTGTCCGAAAGGACTGCTACGATCAACCAGCGCCACAGTAAGTGACTGCTTTGCCACATCACTCATCTTCTCGGGAAAAGCAGGAGTCTTAGTGTTATCTCCCTTTGGCACCTCCGAGAAAGCCGGAGTCTTAGCATTAACTCCCTTTAGCGCCTCCGAGAAAGCCGGAGTCTTAGCGTTATCTGCCTTTGGCTTATCTCCTACTTCCTTAATTGGAACTTCCCTCTGACTTGCAGCTTTCGAGGTAGTTGCTACCTCGCTATTAGAGCCCATCTGTCTTACAGCTTTGGGCCTATTTGTCTTGTCTATGCAACTGCCCTGCCTCGCGGCTCTAGGACTGGGTCCTTTCTGCCTCTTGAAAGCAGGCTTGTCGCCTTCCGCCGAACGCTGCCTCTTCATTCTGCCATTCGACGCTTCTTCTTCCTCGTACCGGTTGCAGAACCGGGGGTTTCTCGCAACAAACCTTTTGAACTGCCTTCGACCTACTTCTACCGCTTCGTGGGCCCATTCCAAGCGCTCGATCTCCACTTCTGTTGGGTCGACCACTGCTCCCAAGCGTTGTACAATTCTTAGTGCTGCACGGTACTACGAGAGAGCTCTTTTACTTCCTCTGCTCCGTACCCTTCTCCACTCTTCTACTCCGTTTTCATTTGTGTTCTTCTCCAACACGGAGTTCATTGAATCAGCACTACTCTCGCTCCCCGAGTCCAACGCATCGCTTAATTCGTATTTGTAGTCCTTGGATTGCGACTCAGTCCTCCTCTTTACATCGTCCTTATTACAGTCAGGTAATGAGTCGTTCATCTTGGTCGTACGACCACCTGCCCGACAAGGCGGGCTCAGCGGTCCAGTATTATATACATATATGCAAGCAGGCATACAAATCTACATGTATACAAAGCATGTATACAAACCTACATGTATGCATACCCCATTACCAATGTACATATTTTTAGTTTATTAGTATTAAGATAATTATGAATGTATAGGTTAAGTAAATAACTATAAAAGGGAATGAATTTATTTAATAAAGAGAATTAATGTTTGACTACCAAACCTTTCACATCTTTTATTCCAAATCAAACATTTCATGGCGATCCTGCCAGCCTGATCTTTGATTAGCTGAAAAATTTGCTATTAAGCAAAATTAGCTAGATCTTGCTGGAGGAAGAATCCTGCCAGTTCAGATAAAAAATTGGCACAACTGCTAAAAAGGATCTGACTGCCCAGGATTCTGACCATTTGTAAAACAAGTAAAAAGTTTTTATTTAAAGAAAGGAAAAAGGGGAAAAAAGGACATTTAAACAAAGCAGCCTTTAATGTCATTATGGCAGCACCCAAAAATCTAATATTGGCACCGTTTCAGTACAACTAAACTCTTGGATTTAAACTAAAGGTATTACTATATGGCATCAATTAAGATATTATCAAGGTAAGCCGTTTTTCGGCAAGGATTTGGCAAACTAAGTTGAAAAATATTTGGTGGTAACACAACGGGATCGAAGGACACCTTTCAATTGGCACAAGTTAACAACAAAACGAAACCTGAAACATTTCATGGCGAGATCGGAGGCATAACACTCGAGGCAATTAATATAAGTATATAAAAATTTTAGAAACAAATTGGGCGGCCTTTACGGACGCTAAACCATTAGCAAAAACGAGAGTTTTTGCTTAGGATTTTTTTTTTAAATAGGACTTGTAAAAAAAAAATAATATAAAATTTAAACTAAAACAAAAGTATGTACGAACAATTTCTTTTGAACTTGAAAAAAAAAAAATTTATCTAATTTGTTAAAATTTGAAGTAAAATTTTTATGGAAAAAAGAAGTAGGAGGAAAATTAAAATTTCTTATTAAAAAAAAGAGAAAAAGCTCAGCTATCTCCTTTAGTATGCAAGAAACAAAAACTGAGGAAGATTTTCATAAAATCTTTAAAAACTTCGAAGACACCATTAAGGAATATATAAAAATCGCAGAAGAAGTTAAAATAAATAAAACAACTAAGCAAGGTCCAACACCGATTACAATAGAGGAATATCGGTGACGGACCAAACTTTACAAGAAGGCAGAAATTCCTATAATACCTTCCCCGACAATAATAAGAAAAAGAAAACGGGGGGGGGTAAACAATTAAAAAAAAAGAAGGAAATAGCTGAAATTTTTAAACTATTAAATATTACAACCAATCAGGAAGATAGAATAAAGTTAAAAAAAAAATTAGAGAATTAAGAAATAAAAAATAAATAATACAAATGAACGTAAACATTTTCTTAGTAAATTGGAATGATTAAGTCACCCTTATAAAAACCCTTCAAATTTAGAATAATTTTTTCCCATGCTTCCCCAAGATAGAAATGAACAAATGGGAACAAATCTTTGAAGCGCTATCCGAAGAAAAACTTAAGGCAGAAAAAGCATACAAGTGCATAAATAAAAACATCACGATAAAGCCAGAAGCTATAGTGCAATATTTAAACACGATCGTAGAAGCACTAAATAATATAGGACAGGTAATCAACAGGGTAAATAATATACTCACCAAAGAACACCAAGCAGAAGCATACCAATTCTTTTTCCACGTACGAGACAAATTAGTATCCTCTTTAGCTAGACACAACATAGAAATAACTATACCAACTACAGTAGAAGAAAAACTCCAAATTGACTTTAACTCAGTTCTAACTGAATTGTCCCAAATTCGCACCCCATCACCAGCATTGAGTCACACTTCGTCAGTAGAAGAAAATAAACCACTAGAATTCCCACTCATAAATATCACAATGCCACAAACCGTAGTAGAATTCATCAAAACCGCCTCATCAGTACTGCCAGAGTTTGACGGCAAGCGTGAAAATTTGCATAGTTTCTTAAATGCCCTCGATATCCTCGACCAAATCAAGGATAATCATGAAGCCATAGCTATAACCATGATAAAGACTAAGCTAAAGGGCACGGCAAGAAATTTCATAAGTAACGAGAATACAATCACAAAAATAAAACTAAGATTAAAAACTGCAATCAAAGGCGAATCAGTAGAAGTTTTGACAGCAAAACTCCTGAATATCCAACAGCGTAGCAAAACTGCAAATCAATACACTGAAGAGATAGAAAAGATAACTAGGTCATTGGAGGGAGCCTATATCTCGGACGGATTAAACCCAGAGTTGGCAACGAGATATGCTACCCAAGCAGCAGTCAAAGCTATGTGCAAGAACTGCTCCAATGATAAAGTGAAAATGATTATGCAAGCGGGAACGTTCACAACAATGAACGACGCAATTTCACAATTAAAACTGATTTAAAAGCGATGACCTTCTGATTTATCATAAATTTCACGTCGTAGAAGACGACTTTCCAATACCGTGCGATGGAATAATAGGTTTGGACTGTATAAAGAAATATAATTGTATTCTAGATTATGGCAAAACAGAAGATAAACTAATCCTAAGACCATATGATTTTCCCCAAACAATCACAATGTACCTAACAAATTATCTGTCTGCCAACACAATTACGATCCCTGCTAGATCTGAAGTCGTTAGAAAAGTAACAGTAAACACTGATAATAAAACCATCTTCATACCCCATCAACAATTAGCTGAAGGAATTTTCATAGCGAACACAATTTTACAAATAAAGAACAAACTTTTGTCACAATTATAAACACCACACATAAAAACACAACTATTCAAAATTACAAAATACATACTGAAAATGATGATGACTACAATTTAATTAAAACAAACACACACACTAAACAGAGTAATAACACAGAAAAAATAAAAGATTAACTATAAATTTCCCAAAATTTGTGAATTCAGAATTAACCTCATTATGCACAGAATTCATAGACATATTTGCACTAGAAACAGAACCAATTTCCTCTAATAATTTTTATAAGCAAAAATTACACATGAAAGATGACACTCCAGTATACATAAAAAATTATAGATTGCCCGAAACACAAAAAGAGGAAATAAGCAAGCAGGTTAATAAATTGATCGAAGATGACATAATAGAACCCTCAATATCAGAGTATAACAGCCCAATTTTACTGGTACCTAAAAAATCACTACCAGGTAATACTGAAAAAAGATGGAGACTGGTAGTTGACTATAGACAAGTAAACAAAAAACTAGCAGCGGATAAATTCCCACTTCCAAGAATTGATGATATTTTAGACAAACTTGGAAGAGCAAATTATTTTTCATGCCTTGACCTTATGTCAGGTTTCCACCAAATAGAATTACACAAAGATTCTAGAGATATAACCTCATTCGCAGCAGAAAATTGTACATATAGATTTAAAAGACTACCCTATGGATTAATAGTAGCACCAAACTCATTCCAAAGAATGATGACACTGGCATTTGCAGGCCTCAAACCATCACAAGCATTTCTATATATGGATGATTTAGTTGTACTAGGGTGTTCAGAAAAACACATGCTGAAAAACTGAAGAGATGTTTTCTCTACCTGTAGGAAATACAACTTAAAATTACATCCAGATAAATGCCTATTCTTCAGCGAAGAGGTAACTTATTTAGGACGTAAATGTACAAGCGAGGGAATACTACCCGACCCAAGCAAATTTGAAACAGTTCAAAATTACCCAAGACCAAAAACCGTAGATGAAGTTAAAAGATTCGTAGGATTCTGCAATTATTACAGAAGATTTGTACCAAATTTCGCAGAATACTCAAGAAAATTAACTAGGCTTTGTAAAAAGAATGTTTCCTTCGACTGGATAGAAGAATGTCAAAAAGCTTTTGTCTATTTAAAAGAAGCATTAATCAGTCCAAAACTTTTGCAATACCCCGATTTCAATAAAGAATTCTGCATAACAACAGACGCTAGTGGGTATGCTTGCGGAGCAGTCCTCAGCCAAGAACATGACGGCAAACAGTTACCAATTGCTTACGCTTCTAGATCCTTCACAAAAGGCGAAACAAACAAAGCTACAATAGAAAAAGAACTAGCAGCAATCCATTGGGCCATAACCTTCTTGAGACCATACGTTTATGGTAGAAAATTCAAAATTAAAACCGACCATCGCCCTTTAACATACCTTTTTTCGATGAAGAGTCCTTCATCTAGGTTAACACGAGTAAGACTCGATTTAGAAGTGGAGTACATTGCTGGAAAAGAAAATCACGTCGCGGACGCATTGTCTCGCATTAACATAACAAATTTAAAAGAAATGTCAGTGGAAGCATGCAAAATAATGAAAGTCACAACTAGATCAACAGCTAAAAATATAAAAAATAATGCTAAAATTCAAGAAAGTGACACTGAGAACCCCAAAATATATGAAGCGCTAAATAAATTTGATCTAAAAAGACATGTCAGGCTCGTTTTCAATCCCCCGAAATTATATTTCAAAAAGGGGAAGAAAATTTGTAGCAACCTAATTGTAGATGATAAAATTGACTTAGGACAATTCTTTATCAGGCTCGAAAAAGAAGCCGCCAATTTAGGACTTGAAAAGATACAGTTGTCCTTAGGGTACAAATTATTTAAAAGTAATTATACTCGAGTAGGCAAATTTATTGAATTAAGAAATAGGGTTCTCAAAAAATTAACAATTGCACTAACCCCAGAGGTTGTGTACGTGACTAGTCCCGGGAAAATTAGAGAAATTCTGCAGAAATATCATGACGATCTTATTAGTGGTGGCCACCCAGGAATAAATCGCATGCTAAAGAAAATCAAACAAAACTATTGCTGGAAAAATATGCGAGGTGACATAAAGAAATACGTAAATAACTGCATCCACTGCAAGAAGAATAAAACAAATAAGCATATAAAATAGCCAATGACAATAACGGAGACACCTCCGAGAGCTTTCGATATAGTACAGATAGATACGGTCGGCCCGTTGCCAAGGTCAATAAACGGAAACGAATACACAGTAACCATTATATGCGATCTCACAAAATACTTGGTAACAATCCCAGTCCCGAGCAAACATGCGTTAACAGTTGCTAGAGCTATATTCGAGCATTTCATTTTGATTTATGGTCCCATAAAATAAATTATTCGAAGAGCTGTACAAATTGCTAAATGTTGAGCACAAAAACTCAACACCATACCATCATCAAACTTTGGGCACTGTAGAGCGTAGTCATAGAACGTTTAATGAATATGTACGTTCATACATATCCAGTGACAAAAATGATTGGGATGAATACCTAAAATATTTCGCGTACTGCTACAACACGACCCCATCGTCCGTACACAACTATTGCCCTTACGAGCTTATATTTGCGAAAAATCCCCCGATGTACGAATTCCTAAACGAGAATAAAATAAGCCCAGTATATAATCACCAGGCATATGATAAGGAAATTAAATATAGACTTCAAATAGCACAACAGAGAGCTAGAAAATTAGTGAAAGAAGCTAAGGAAAAACAAACAGTCACTTACGACAAAAGTAGCACCAGTAAGGAAATAAAATTAGGAGATTTGGTATTATTAAGAGAAGAAGCTAGCCATAAGCTAGATAATAAGTACAAAGGAAGCTATAAAGTAAAAAGTATAGACAAAAATAATAATTATACGTTAATACCTAATAGTATAGGAAATAGAGATAGTACAAACAAAATAAAAGAAATAACAGTCCATAAGAATAGACTTAAACCCATTTAAAATATCTTTTGTTAATTTAAAACGAATAATCATTCCAATTTACCCGTTTAATTAATAAAAGCTTCTAAAAACAAACGGATTTTAGATGGGTGCGCACATTTAAAATCCGGCTGTAAAATATATATACAATAAGTAAAATAATCATTAAACTTAAAATTTTGAAAAAAAGGGATATGCATAAAATGTAAACAATAAAAATATCAAGGTCAGCAAATCAGAAGCAAAGCAAACAACATCTTTCACTACAATATCAAGTTACAGTAAAATATCAAAATCATTGAAAAACGACAAACAGTCTTATACAATTGTTCACAAAACAATTATATAACCCTCTTTTCCTAAGGCGGATGGTGTAGCATTATGCGTCATACCCACCTATGTAATACACTTGCGGCATTACGCATCATGAACTTCTATGCCAAATACATTTTAGTAATAATCATATTACAATATTATACAACAAAAATTATTGAACTAACCCAGCAGTTAGCTAACATCAATGGAATGCCGAGTATGAAACCCTTGTCCGTTCACAGCTAATAAATTTTGCTTATTATTTACATACAACTAATAATGGGAATTAACCAAATACTCACATTGATCTGCTGACTTTGCAAGCATGCATACAAACCTACATGTATGCATAGCATTAACCAAATTACTCGCATTGATCTGCTGACGTTGCAAGCAGGCATACAAATCTACATGTATGCAATCAGGCATACAAATCTACATGTATTCAAGCAAGCATACAAATCTACATGTATACAAAGCATGTATACAAACCTACATGTATGCATACCCCATTACCAATGTACATATTTTTAGTTTATTAGTATTAGGATAATTATGAATGTATAGGTTAAGTAAATAACTATAAAAGGGAAAGAATTAATTTAATAAAGAGAATTAATGTTTGACTACCAAACCTTTCACATCTTTTATTCCAAATCAAACATTTCACTAGCCACCTTTCAAGGGTTTATATCTTTACCCCTATATTTTGTCTGCAACCATTTAAGCGGTTGGCGATCCGTTTGCAAGTCGAACTCTTTGCCAAAAATATAGGGCCTAAGATATTGCACCGCCCAAACTATGCCAAGTAATTCTTTTTCAATCGGTTTTCTCGTGGTCATTTAGTGTCCTCGATGCGAAACGTATAGGGTGGCCTGCGACAGAACAGCCCCAAGGGCAAAGTTACTTGCATCGGTAGTTACTTTAAACCTTTTGTTAAAATTAGGATAACGTAAAATTGGAATTTCTGTAATTAAGGTTTTTAGTTTCTCAAAAGCTGAGATGAAATTAGGATCGCTAGTGTTTTTTCCCTTTTTTAAATAGTAAATCATAGGATACGCTTCTTTCGCGTAATCTTTCACAAATTTACGGTAATACCCTGTTATTCCCAAAAATGATCTAATTTTTTTTTACAGTGGTTTGTAATTTAAGTTTCTGAATTACCCAGATTTTTTTGCCGTTGGGCCTCACACCTTCGGGAGTTAGAACATGGCCTAGATATTCTGTTTCTTTTGATAAAAAATTGCATTTGTTTACTTGGGTCTTAAGACCGACATTTCTTAATGATTCAAATATTATTTTCATATTATCAAAATGCTCTTGCAAAGATGTACTAAACACCAAAATGTCATCGAGGTAGACTACGCATATCTTATTAATGTATTTATGGAGCACGATATTCATTAATCTTTGGAAGGTTGATGGAGCGTTATTAAGCCCAAATGGTATTGTGATGATCTTATAATGTCCATGTGGGGTTGAAAACGCGATTTTCTTGCTATCTTCTTGCTTCAATACAATTTGATGAAAACCTTTCTTAAGGTCTAATGTTGAAGTACATTGCACTTCCCAGTTTCTCTAATATACTGTCCATATTTGGGATTTATCGGAAATTGTATTTGCGTTCAGTTTCCGGTAATCTATTACGATTCGCTATTCCTTAGAGCCTTCTTTATTTTCTTTTTTAGGCGCGATCCATAAAGGACTGTTATATGGAGAGGATGATGGCGCTATAATGTTTTGCTTAAGCATGTCATTTATTTGCCGATTTATCTCTTCTTCGTAAACTTTCGGATATCGACAGATTTTAGAGTATATAGGGTTGTTAGTTGTGGTAATGATTTCGTCATCAATACTATGAGTAGCAGCTAGCGTACCAATGTTATGAATATCGAAAAGGGTCTTTATGAAAGAATAGCTTTTTGCCATTTATATCAATAAAATCGTTTTCGAAATCTATTTTGGCTTTCAACGGCCCTAGGACGTTTTGCCCAACGATGGCGTTGTAATTGTTATTATTTAATCTAACAACTTTCCAGGAAATTGTACCATATTTATTGAATTCCTTAGGGAAAGGTGTTGTTATTTTATTTTTTATTTGACTGACAGCGTTAATAGTTCTAAAATATAGTGTATCTCTAAGATTTTCAATGGTGTTTGGTCCAATAAGACTGGTTGTAGAGCCGGTGTCAATCAAACAATTGATCCTTTCATGTTGTATAGTTATTGTTACTATGGGTAAGTTTGAATATCTAGGCTGTCGTGAAACTTTACAGCCTCATCTATATTAGAAATGTCCATGGGTTCAACTCTATTATTATTTACATTTGAAAAGTCTGTATGCTGCTTTGAACATGGTGTCGTTGTGCAGAGCTATCTCTTTGCCTATATTGATAACTTTTAGCTTGAAGTTCACGTTTTGCGACATCGCTTTTATTAAAATGAATGTATTTACTGTTTTCTCTAAAGGATGGTTCACTATTTTCATCAATGCATTGTTGATTAAAATTCGCATTTGTATGTACATTATTTGTAAAATTTGTATTGCTTTTAATTTTTGTTTGCGGTTTCTTATGCCTAAATTCTATGCATCTGGTATCGTCCAGTAATTTTAAATTTGTATAACGTGCAATAACTGCGTTCAAATCATTACTTTCTATAATATGAGTTATAATAGGGGCATCAATTTTTTCTAGCAATATATCTATTAAATCCCTATTTACACTATGTGGCGAATATAATTTTGACTTTTTACCGTCAAACTCATAAAGTTCATTCAATTCAAATTTAGCCTTTTCAAATTAACAAAATAATTCTCTTAATGTGCTAACCTTTACCGTTCTGCTACTGTTGAAGATTTCTCCATATGTTCGCCGTGGTCTGATCTGCTGCTTCAAGTGTGATTTGATCAGGTCCCAATCAGCGTCATCTTCTAGTCCTTGAATACTTTTACCGACATCTCCCATTATTTTCTCGTTTCTGAGAATTTGAGTCCCAAACCGTATCAATTGCGGAGTATTAATCAATAGTTGCAGTGCTTTTCGACGGACTTGAAAAAGGAACATACTGGTTGAGTGCCATCTAATGGTCTTATGTGACGAAATTGCTGTAAGACGTCTTTAGGACTAAGTTGAAGCGATTGATTTTACACTATTTCCTGTTGTCCTTGCATATTTATTTGTTGTTGTTTTTGCGTAATTAAGGATTGTTGCTGGTTAAGCGTCAATTCCATTACGGCTATTTTTTGGTTTAATTCATTAACCAAATCTTCCATATTTGGTAATAAACGATTGCTGTCGAAAAAACTTTGTCGATTTTTATTCATATGTATGAATAATTGCACGAACACTGTACTTGTTTTGGGGTTGAATGCAAGTTGTTTTTTTTTTTTGTGGTTTTCAATATAATGGAGCTAACAGTACTATTTTCCGCTTGAAAATAACTGTTTTTGATTGCGCCACTTACGGAATTACTTTTTGTGAGGTACTCCAGGTATGTGCTTCAGCAAAGTAATAAAAGTTCTCGTACTTGATTTGCTATATTTAGCAAATATTAAAACACATGCTTATGCCACATTCGGCAAAAATAGTCACTAATTTTCCAAATTTTAAATAAAATAAAAATAAAAGGGTTTTAGTTATTTTTATTCCCAATTGGTTTTGTTTTATTATTGCTTTTTTTACTTTTTCTATAATTGAAACATTTTATTTTGTTTTTGGAATAGTAAGTAGAAAGTTTTTCAGACAACCTGCCATAGCTGTGCTAAGCCTTCATCATCAGCATGCTTTTGGGAACGCTGCGCTAACCATTTAGCTATACAGCGGTGGTTTGTTTGACTGAAAAATTGCTACTTCTATTCCTTCTTACCAACTATATTTATTCAGCGTTGCGCCATCTGTTGCAAGACACTGATAATGTTTATCGGCCTATTGATAAAGTATTCAAGGTTCGAAACAAGCTCAAAGCCAGAACAATAATTTTTTGTAATAATTATTGTTTTTTAATTTTTCTATAATTGAAAAATTTTATTTTTTTTTGGAATAGTAAGTAGAAAATTTTTCAGACAACCTGTCATGGCTGCGCAGATAGATCTATTTCGAAGGGTGCTAAGCCTTCATTATCAGTACGCTTTAGGCACGCTGCGCTAATCATTTAGCTATACAGCGGTGGTTTGTTTGACTAACAAATTGCTACTTCTATTCCTTCTTACCAACTATATTTATTCAGCGTTCCGCCATTTGCTGCAAGACACTGATAATGTTGGATTTGTTTATTTTCAATTACTTTGTTTGACGTTTCCCAAGTGCTCATGGTTTATTAACAATTGTTATTGTGTCATCGGCCTATTGATAAATTATTCAAGGTTCGAAATGAGAACTATAATTTTTTTTTATGATTATTGTTTTTTTAATTTTTCTATAATTGAAAAATTTTATTTTGTTTTTGGAATAGTAGGTAGAAAATTTTTCAGGCAACCTGCCATAGCTGCGCAGATAGATCCATTTCGAAGGCCTTCATCATCAGTACGCTTTAGGCACGCTGCGCTAACCATTAGCTATACAGCGGTGGTTTGTTTGCTGACAAATTGCTACTTCTAGTCCTTCTTACCAACTATATTTATTCAGCGTTGCGCCATCTGTGGCAAGACACTGATAATGTTGGAATTGTTTATTGTCAATTACTTTGTTTGACATTTCCCAAGTGCTCATAGTTTATTAACAAATGTTTTTGTTTTTTTGGCTTATTGATAAAGTATTCAAGGTTCGAAACGAGCTCAAGGCAAGAACAATAATTTTTTGTAATGATTATTGTTATTTAATTTTTTTATAATTGAAAAATTTTATTTTGTTTATGGAGTAATAAGTAGAAAATTTTTCAGACAACCTGCCATAGCTACGCAGATAGATCCGCTTCGAAGGGTGTTAACCTTCATCATCAGTACGCTTCAGGTACGCTGCGCTAACCATTAACCTATACAGCGGTAGTTTGTTTCATTGACAAATCGCTACTTCTATTCCTTTTTACCAACTATATTTATCCAGCGTTGCGCCATCTGTTGCAAGACACTGATAATGTTGCATTTGTTTATTGTCGATTACTTTGTTTGACATTTCCCAAGTGCTCATGGTTTATTAACAATTGTTTTTGTTTTATCGGCCTATTGATAAAGTATTCAAGGTTCGAAAATCGAAAATCGGATTTATAATTTAAGGACGCAGTATTTTAAAGAAAGCGTCAGTCGTGCGAAAACAATGTGGATTTTCAAGGCGAGATGCGACTTAATTTATTTAGGGGGCAGGTACAATAGAGGCTGTACACTCTGCAACCTCAATGAAATGGAAAACATACACCATTTCTTAGGCCAATGTCCTATATTAGGGCCTTTTAAACGAGTTTGTTTTGAAAGAGAATATTTAGGGGATGAGGAAGTAATCAGTGTGCTTAATGGGGAAAACGATCCTGATTGGAAAAAATTGATTAACTATATTGCTGGTGCTCAGGGCCGCAGAGAGCCGAGCTGGACCCCTGGGACAGTTCGCATTTACGGGCCCCCCTAAAAAATAATCTCAATCCAGTAAAAAAAAATAACATAACATACATAAATTTTTCAATTCACATTGTCAGTTTTATTTCATATAAAATAAGATTTATTGGAGCACTTACATACATAAATGAAATGTTAGATTTCATTGCTGGATTTGCTTACATTAACTTTTTCTAAATATGTACATTTTAAGAGCTTGAATCAGCCAAGGAAACACTTCCGTGCTTTTTGGCATACGAATATGGAAATTATCGATTCAAAACTAATGCTGCGAGCAAGGCTGGACTTCAACGCCAATGTTCCAAGGCTTGTCAAGCGATTTTGGCTCATAGTAGAACATAAAAAATTTTTCACGCGAGACAATAGACTAAAAGGACGCTCCCCTTCAGCCACACTGACTGGAAGTGTGCAAAATATTCTTAATGCTATGCAGATGTTCGGAAATAATACCTCTATCTTCAAGTCATGAAATTTGTTCAGAAGTTGAAATGGTGCCAGCGAATCACATCCCAAATTTGCTAAGTGGATGGCTTTGATGTAAGCTTATCCACGGCATACTTATAAGTTTGCACAAATTTGTGCTTCGCAAAGCAAGTCAAGTGTACTAATTTTTTCAAATTAACGCTCTAGTTAATTATCAGCCTGTATTTACAGATGTCGCTGGCTTTTACAAAAATGAAAAAGCAACACGACCAAACCGATAGGGGCATAGTTATAGTTGAAATAAAATGTGATTTTAAGTTAGTTGAAGCATTTTTGACAGATAGCGCTTATAAATTGTGTCAATAAAGTTTATCTAACTTAAAATCACATTTTATTTCGACTATGCCTATGCCCCATAGTATTTGATTGGATGCTTATCATTTTAGTTTAGTGATTTTCAATTTTAAAACAATTTTTTGTAGCAACAAAATATGTATATGAAATCCTAGTTAGAGTACTGTCAATACTGCTTTGCCTTGCCGAGTCTCCAAAAACCTTCCGGGCCCAGGGAAATTGCCAAAAACAAAATAAAATTTTTCAATTACACAAAAATTAAAAAAAATAATCATTTTTATTCCCTCTTTAAATAAAATTCACAAGCAGTTTAGTTTTCATCTCAAACTTAAATTTTTTGTATTTTGTGACTGAGCAACGTAGTTATCAATTTTGATTTTTCATTGTTTCAAAAATTTTCATTATTGAAGAACTGAATAAACAACCTTCTTGGTTATTAAAATAATAATATAAAATAATTGATGAACTAAAATTGGCAATCCTGCCAGGAGTAATTACTTTGACCACGGGAAATACATACATAATCGTCATATAGGATACATCCTCGAATAAACCTTCCAATCTTCAACAAAATCCATTGCAAATTTCCACCTTCAGGAACTTGTAATGTTTATCGGCCTATTGATAAAGTATTCAAGGTTCGAAACAAGCTCAAAGCCAGAACAATAATTTTTTGTAATAATTATTGTTTTTTAATTTTTCTATAATTGAAAAATTTTATTTTGTTTTTGGAATAGTAAGTAGAAAATTTTTCAGACAACCTGTCATGGCTGCGCAGATAGATCTATTTCGAAGTGTGCTAAGCCTTCATTATCAGTACGCTTTAGGCACGCTGCGCTAATCATTTAGCTATACAGCGGTGGTTTGTTTGACTAACAAATTGCTACTTCTATTCCTTCTTACCAACTATATTTATTCAGCGTTCCGCCATTTGCTGCAAGACACTGATAATGTTGGATTTGTTTATTTTCAATTACTTTGTTTGACGTTTCCCAAGTGCTCATGGTTTATTAACAATTGTTATTGTGTCATCGGCCTATTGATAAATTATTCAAGGTTCGAAATGAGAACTATAATTTTTTGTAATGATTATTGTTTTTTTAATTTTTCTATAATTGAAAAATTTTATTTTGTTTTTGGAATAGTAGGTAGAAAATTTTTCAGGCAACCTGCCATAGCTGCGCAGATAGATCCATTTCGAAGGGTGCTAAACCTTCATCATCAGTACGCTTTAGGCACGCTGCGCTAACCATTAGCTATACAGCGGTGGTTTGTTTGCTGACAAATTGCTACTTCTAGTCCTTCTTACCAACTATATTTATTCAGCGTTGCGCCATCTGTGGCAAGACACTGATAATGTTGGAATTGTTTATTGTCAATTACTTTGTTTGACATTTCCCAAGTGCTCATAGTTTATTAACAAATGTTTTTGTTTTTTTGGCTTATTGATAAAGTATTCAAGGTTCGAAACGAGCTCAAGGCAAGAACAATAATTTTTTGTAATGATTATTGTTATTTAATTTTTCTATAATTGAAAAATTGTATTTTGTTTATGGAGTAATAAGTAGAAAATTTTTCAGACAACCTGCCATAGCTACGCAGATAGATCCGCTTCGAAGGGTGTTAACCTTCATCATCAGTACGCTTCAGGTACGCTGCGCTAACCATTAACCTATACAGCGGTAGTTTGTTTCATTGACAAATTGCTACTTCTATTCCTTTTTACCAACTATATTTATTCAGCGTTGCGCCATCTGTTGCAAGACATTGATAATGTTGCATTTGTTTATTGTCGATTACTTTGTTTGACATTTCCCAAGTGCTCATGGTTTATTAACAATTGTTTTTGTTTTATCGGCCTATTGATAAAGTATTCAAGGTTCGAAAATCGAAAATCGGATTTATAATTTAAGGACGCAGTATTTTAAAGAAAGCGTCAGTCGTGCGAAAACAATGTGGATTTTCAAGGCGAGATGCGACTTAATTTATTTAGGGGGCAGGTACAATAGAGGCTGTACACTCTGCAACCTCAATGAAATGGAAAACATACACCATTTCTTAGGCCAATGTCCTATATTAGGGCCTTTTAAACGAGTTTGTTTTGAAAGAGAATATTTAGTGGATGAGGAAGTAATCAGTGTGCTTAGTGGGGAAAACGATCCTGATTGGAAAAAATTGATTAACTATATTACTGGTGCTCAGGGCCGCAGAGAGCCGAGCTGGACCCCTGGGACAGTTCGCATTTACGGGCCTCCCTAAAAAATAATCTCAATCCAGTAAAAAAAAATAACATAACATACATAAATTTTTCAATTCACATTGTCAGTTTTATTTCATATAAAATAAGATTTATTGGAGCACTTACATACATAAATGAAATGTTAGATTTCATTGCTGGATTTGCTTACATTAACTTTTTCTAAATATGTACATTTTAAGAGCTTGAATCAGTCAAGGAAACACTTCCGTGCTTTTTGGCATACGAATATGGAAATTATCGATTCAAAACTAATGCTGCGAGCAAGGCTGGACTTCAACGCCAATGTTCCAAGGCTTGTCAAGCGATTTTGGCTCATAGTAGAACATAAAAAATTTTTCACGCGAGACAATAGACTAAAAGGACGCTCCCCTTCAGCCACACTGACTGGAAGTGTGCAAAATATTCTTAATGCTATGCAGATGTTCGGAAATAATACCTCTATCTTCAAGTCATGAAATTTGTTCAGAAGTTGAAATGGTGCCAGCGAATCACATCCCAAATTTGCTAAGTGTATGGCTTTGATGTAAGCTTATCCACGGCATACTTATAAGTTTGCACAAATTTGTGCTTCGCAAAGCAAGTCAAGTGTACTAATTTTTTCAAATTAACGCTCTAGTTAATTATCAGCCTGTATTTACAGATGTCGCTGGCTTTTACAAAAATGAAAAAGCAACACGACCAAACCGATGGGGGCATAGTTATAGTTGAAATAAAATGTGATTTTAAGTTAGTTGAAGCATTTTTGACAGATAGCGCTTATAAATTGTGTCAAAAAAGTTTATCTAACTTAAAATCACATTTTATTTCGACTATGACTATGCCCCATAGTATTTGATTGGATGCTTATCATTTTAGTTTAGTGATTTTCAATTTTAAAACAATTTTTTGTAGCAACAAAATATGTATATGAAATCCTAGTTAGAGTACTGTCAATACTGCTTTGCCTTGCCGAGTCATCAAAAACCTTCCGGGCCCCAGGGCAATTGCCAAAAACAAAATAAAATTTTTCAATTACACAAAAATTAAAAAAAATAATCATTTTTATTCCCTCTTTAAATAAAATTCACAAGCAGTTTAGTTTTCATCTCAAACTTAAATTTTTTGTATTTTGTGACTGAGCAACGTAGTTATCAATTTTGATTTTTCATTGTTTCAAAAATTTTCATTATTGAAGAACTGAATAAACAACCTTCTTGGTTATTAAAATAATAATATAAAATAATTGATGAACTAAAATTGGCAATCCTGCCAGGAGTAATTACTTTGACCACGGGAAATACATACATAATCGTCATATAGGATACATCCTCGAATAAACCTTCCAATCTTCAACAAAATCCATTGCAAATTTCCACCTTCAGGAACTTGTAATGTTTATCGGCCTATTGATAAAGTATTCAAGGTTCGAAACAAGCTCAAAGCCAGAACAATAATTTTTTGTAATAATTATTGTTTTTTAATTTTTCTATAATTGAAAAATTTTATTTTGTTTTTGGAATAGTAAGTAGAAAATTTTTCAGACAACCTGTCATGGCTGCGCAGATAGATCTATTTCGAAGGGTGCTAAGCCTTCATTATCAGTACGCTTTAGGCACGCTGCGCTAATCATTTAGCTATACAGCGGTGGTTTGTTTGACTAACAAATTGCTACTTCTATTCCTTCTTACCAACTATATTTATTCAGCGTTCCGCCATTTGCTGCAAGACACTGATAATGTTGGATTTGTTTATTTTCAATTACTTTGTTTGACGTTTCCCAAGTGCTCATGGTTTATTAACAATTGTTATTGTGTCATCGGCCTATTGATAAATTATTCAAGGTTCGAAATGAGAACTATAATTTTTTGTAATGATTATTGTTTTTTTAATTTTTCTATAATTGAAAAATTTTATTTTGTTTTTGGAATAGTAGGTAGAAAATTTTTCAGGCAACCTGCCATAGCTGCGCAGATAGATCCATTTCGAAGGGTGCTAAACCTTCATCATCAGTACGCTTTAGGCACGCTGCGCTAACCATTAGCTATACAGCGGTGGTTTGTTTGCTGACAAATTGCTACTTCTAGTCCTTCTTACCAACTATATTTATTCAGCGTTGCGCCATCTGTGGCAAGACACTGATAATGTTGGAATTGTTTATTGTCAATTACTTTGTTTGACATTTCCCAAGTGCTCATAGTTTATTAACAAATGTTTTTGTTTTTTTGGCTTATTGATAAAGTATTCAAGGTTCGAAACGAGCTCAAGGCAAGAACAATAATTTTTTGTAATGATTATTGTTATTTAATTTTTTTATAATTGAAAAATTTTATTTTGTTTATGGAGTAATAAGTAGAAAATTTTTCAGACAACCTGCCATAGCTACGCAGATAGATCCGCTTCGAAGGGTGTTAACCTTCATCATCAGTACGCTTCAGGTACGCTGCGCTAACCATTAACCTATACAGCGGTAGTTTGTTTCATTGACAAATCGCTACTTCTATTCCTTTTTACCAACTATATTTATCCAGCGTTGCGCCATCTGTTGCAAGACATTGATAATGTTGCATTTGTTTATTGTCGATTACTTTGTTTGACATTTCCCAAGTGCTCATGGTTTATTAACAATTGTTTTTGTTTTATCGGCCTATTGATAAAGTATTCAAGGTTCGAAAATCGAAAATCGGATTTATAATTTAAGGACGCAGTATTTTAAAGAAAGCGTCAGTCGTGCGAAAACAATGTGGATTTTCAAGGCGAGATGCGACTTAATTTATTTAGGGGGCAGGTACAATAGAGGCTGTTCACTCTGCAACCTCAATGAAATGGAAAACATACACCATTTCTTAGGCCAATGTCCTATATTAGGGCCTTTTAAACGAGTTTGTTTTGAAAGAGAATATTTAGGGGATGAGGAAGTAATCAGTGTGCTTAATGGGGAAAACGATCCTGATTGGAAAAAATTGATTAACTATATTGCTGGTGCTCAGGGCCGCAGAGAGCCGAGCTGGACCCCTGGGACAGTTCGCATTTACGGGCCCCCCTAAAAAATAATCTCAATCCAGTAAAAAAAAATAACATAACATACATAAATTTTTCAATTCACATTGTCAGTTTTATTTCATATAAAATAAGATTTATTGGAGCACTTACATACATAAATGAAATGTTAGATTTCATTGCTGGATTTGCTTACATTAACTTTTTCTAAATATGTACATTTTAAGAGCTTGAATCAGCCAAGGAAACACTTCCGTGCTTTTTGGCATACGAATATGGAAATTATCGATTCAAAACTAATGCTGCGAGCAAGGCTGGACTTCAACGCCAATGTTCCAAGGCTTGTCAAGCGATTTTGGCTCATAGTAGAACATAAAAAATTTTTCACGCGAGACAATAGACTAAAAGGACGCTCCCCTTCAGCCACACTGACTGGAAGTGTGCAAAATATTCTTAATGCTATGCAGATGTTCGGAAATAATACCTCTATCTTCAAGTCATGAAATTTGTTCAGAAGTTGAAATGGTGCCAGCGAATCACATCCCAAATTTGCTAAGTGGATGGCTTTGATGTAAGCTTATCCACGGCATACTTATAAGTTTGCACAAATTTGTGCTTCGCAAAGCAAGTCAAGTGTACTAATTTTTTCAAATTAACGCTCTAGTTAATTATCAGCCTGTATTTACAGATGTCGCTGGCTTTTACAAAAATGAAAAAGCAACACGACCAAACCGATAGGGGCATAGTTATAGTTGAAATAAAATGTGATTTTAAGTTAGTTGAAGCATTTTTGACAGATAGCGCTTATAAATTGTGTCAATAAAGTTTATCTAACTTAAAATCACATTTTATTTCGACTATGCCTATGCCCCATAGTATTTGATTGGATGCTTATCATTTTAGTTTAGTGATTTTCAATTTTAAAACAATTTTTTGTAGCAACAAAATATGTATATGAAATCCTAGTTAGAGTACTGTCAATACTGCTTTGCCTTGCCGAGTCTCCAAAAACCTTCCGGGCCCAGGGAAATTGCCAAAAACAAAATAAAATTTTTCAATTACACAAAAATTAAAAAAAATAATCATTTTTATTCCCTCTTTAAATAAAATTCACAAGCAGTTTAGTTTTCATCTCAAACTTAAATTTTTTGTATTTTGTGACTGAGCAACGTAGTTATCAATTTTGATTTTTCATTGTTTCAAAAATTTTCATTATTGAAGAACTGAATAAACAACCTTCTTGGTTATTAAAATAATAATATAAAATAATTGATGAACTAAAATTGGCCACGGGAAATACATACATAATCGTCATATAGGATACATCCTCGATCAAACCTTCCAATCTTCAACAAAATCCATTGCAAATTTCCACCTTCAGGAACTTCAAATGATTTTCAACAAAAACCATTGCCCCGCATCTCCACCACATACCATTGCTCTATCAAAGGGTTTATTGGTGACGCAGTCAGTAAATCTCTATTATACCAATAAGAAGGTAAATTGAATGCAGACGAGCGCTCATCCAACCGAATTTACGGTCCTACGCATATCTTCAACGACTCTCATTGTAATTATAAATCATCCAACTAGTTATAAGCACTGATCTATACAAAAACTGTTTTGAAATCCGTTTTGAAAGAACGTGCAACGATAAACAGCACTCAGCTGCAACCACTAAAATATACACAAAAATTCATTAACTGTGAGAACAATAATACTAGGTTCAAACACACACCAAATTGGCAATTTATACTATTTGGGCAATTTATTACGCAATTTGTCATATAATAAATTGTAATAATAAATTGCCAATTTAAAAAAAATTGCGTAATAAATTGCTTCAAACTGCAAATGCAACATTGTAAAGTGTGTTTATTGAGTATATTAAAAGTCAGTTTCGCATGGCTAAACTATATGGTTGGCTCATCTCATCAGCTGATTTTATGTCTTTCATTTCACTGGAGTAGGGACTGTCAAAAGAAGATGGCAAAATCAAAATGAAGCCAAAACATTGAACACATTTTCTTACAACACACATACATAGTTTTATGTTTTCATTTCATTCCATGCACCTAATACCAACACGCACATTTTGACAGTCTCAACAAAGATATGTTCTTACTGTAGAGATGAGCCAACCAGCTATCAAATTACTATTGTGTAAGCTAAATAGAGTTGTATGAACACCACTCAAGTTAAATCGAAATAGCCTCAATTTATTTTTCTGTTTGAACATAGTATAACACTGGATCACAAATTTCAATTTCTTTTTGCACCAGAGACGCCATTATGAAATTCCTATGTAAAATCAACCCCTGATTCCGAAAATCAAGGCTATTTTTAATTCTATGGGTCCACATAATCATATATATCTCAAGAACGAATTGAGCAATTCCAAACGGCTTTTAAAATGTAATAAAATTTGCTATAAACTGTGCAAACAACACTTATTGCTAGGCTCTGCAGATTCAAAGATAACGAACAATCATTACGGATTTTTTCAATTTTTTTGTAAAGATATAAAAAAATTGTATTTTGCGAGGAAGAATCTCGAAAACTTTTTTTTGCAGACTATTTTTTTCTCTCTAAGCTCTGTTACAAAAAAAAAAAAAATAAGCTTTCTTCAACAAAATCTATGGACTAATACAGATGTTATAAGCATTCAACTAAATATATCCATTTAATACTTAAGTACCCTACTGGTACATATGTGTTAGTATTCGTATATCAGTTAGTTAGCAGGTGGACTTTCGAAGGGTTATTAGATACAAAAACTGTTAGTGGTAGTGTTTTCTTTGTAGAACTAGGGATCTTTTTGTCTAGGTAGGCTTGAATTTTTACTTGATCTAAGTATAAACAAGTAAGCAAGGCTAAGTTCGGGTGTAACCAAACATTACATACTCAGATGAGAGCTTTGCAGACAAAATAAGGGAAAATCTCCATGTAGGGAAATTAACCTAGGGAAACCCTGGAATGTGCTTGTATGACATGTGTATCAAATCAAAGGTGTTAATGATTATTTAAAAGAGAGTGGGCCATAGTTCTATAGGTGGACGCCATTTCGGGATATCGCTATAAAGGTGGACCAGGGGTGACTCTAGAATGCGTTTGTACGATATGGGTATCAAATGAAAGGTGTTAACGTGTATTTTAAAAGGGAGTGGGCCTTAGTTATATAGGTGGACGCCATTTCGGGATATCGCCATTAAAGTTGACCAGGGGTGACTCTAGAATGCGTTTTGTACGATATGGGTATCAAATGAAAGGTGCTAATGAGTATTTTAAAAGGGAGTGGGCCTTAGTTCTATAGGTGGAGGCCTTTTCGAGATATCGCCATTAAGTTGGGCCAGGGGTGACTCTAGAATGTGTTTTGTACGATATGGGTATCAAATTAAAGGTGTTAATGAGTACTTTAAAAGGGAGCGGGCCTTAGTTCTATAGGTGGACGCCATTTCAGGATATCGCCATAAACGTGGACCAGGGGTGACTCTAGAATGTGTTTGTACGATATGGGTATCAAATTAAAGGTGTCAATGAGTATTTTAAAAGGGAGTGGGCCTTAGTTCTATAGGTGGAGGCCTTTTCGAGATATCGCCATTAAGTTGGAACAGGGGTGACTCTAGAATGCGTTTGTACGATATGGGTATCAAATTAAAGGTGTTAATGAATACTTTAAAAGGGAGTGGGCCTTAGTTCTATAGGTGGACGCCATTTCAGGATATCGCCATAAACGTGGACCAGGGGTGACTCTAGAATGTGTTTGTACGATATGAGTCAAATGAAAGTTGTTAATGAGTATTTTAAAAGGGAGTGGGGCTTATTTCTATAGGTGGACGCCTTTTCGAGATATCGCCATTAAGTTGGAACAGGGGTGACTCTAGAATGTGTTTGTACGATATGGGTATCAAATGAAAGGTGTTAGTGAGTATTTTAAAAGGGACTGAGCTTTAGTTCTATACGACTTTTCGAGATATCGCCATAAAGGGTCCACAGGGGTGACTCTAAATTGTGTTTGTGCGATATGGGTATCAAATGAAAAGTGTTAATGTGTATTTTAAAAGGGAGTGGGCCTTAGTTCTATAGGTGGACGCCATTTTGGGATATCGCCATTAAGGTGGACCAGGGGTGAATCTAGAATGCGTTTTCTACGATATGGGTATCAAACGAAAGGTGTTAATGAATATTTTAAAAGGGAGTGGGCCTTAGTTTTATAGGTGGACGCCTTTTCGAGATATCGCCATTAAGTTGGACCAGGGGTGACTCTAGAATGCGTTTGTACGATATGGGTATCAATTTAAAGGTGTTAATGAGTACTTTAAAAGGGAGTGGAACTTAGTTCTATAGGTGGACGCCATTTCGGGATATAGCCATAAGGGTGGACCAGAGGTGACTCTAGAATGCGTTTGTACGATATGGGTATCAAATTAAAGGTGCTAATGAGTACTTTAAAAGGGAGTGGGCCTTAGTTCTATAGGTGGACGCCATTTCAGGATATCGCCATAAAGGTGCACCAGGGGTGACTCTAGAATGTGCTTGTACGATATGGGTATCAAATGAAAGGTGTTAATGAGTATTTTAAAAAGCAGTGGGCCTTTTCGAGATATCGCCATAAAGGAGGACCAGGTGTAACTCTAGAATGTGTTTGTACGATATTGGTATCAAATGAAAGGTGCTAATGTGTAGTTTAAAAGGGAGTGGGCCTTAGTTCTATAGGTGGACGCCATTTCGGGATATCGCCATAAAGGTGGACCAGGGGGTCAATGAAAAGTGTTAATGAGTATTTTAAAAGGGAGTGGGCCTTAATTCTATAGGTGGACGCCTTTTCGGGATATCGCCATTAAGTTGGACCAGGGGTGACTCTATAATGCGTTTGTACGATATGGGTATCAAATTAAACGTGTTAATGAGTGCTTTAAAGGGGAGTGGGCCTTAGTTCTATAGGTGGACGCCATTTCAGGATATCGCCATAAAGGTGGACCAGGGGTGGCTCTAGAATGTGTTTGTACGATATGGGTATTAAATGAAAGGTGTAATGAGTATCTTAAAAGGGAGTGGGTCTTAGTTCTATAGGTGGACGCCTTTTCGTGTTTGTACGATATGGGTATAAATGAAAGGTGTTAACCAGTATCTTAAAAGGAAGTGGGTCTTAGTTCTATAGGTGGACGCCTTTTCGAGATATCGCCATAAAGGTGGACCAGGGGTGACTCTAGAATGCGTTTGTACGATATGGGTATCAAATGAAAGGTGTTAATGAGTACTTTAAAAGCGAGTGGGCTTTAGTTCTATAGGTTGACGCCATTTCGGGATATCGCCATTAAGTTGGACCAGGGGTGACTCTAGAATGCATTTGTACGATGTACGAAGAGGGTTTTAAAAGGGAGTGACCCTTAGTTGTATATGTGAAGGCGTTTTCGAGATATCAACGACACTGTGGACCAGGGTGACCCAGAACCTTAGTTCTATAGGTGGACGCCATTTCGGGATATAGCCATAAGGGTGGACCAGGGGTGACTCTAGAATGCGTTTGTACGATATGGGTATCAAATGAAAGGTGCTAATGAGTACTTTAAAAGAGAGTGGGCCTTAGTTCTATAGGTGGACGCCATTTCAGGATATCGCCATAAAGGTGGACCAGGGGTGACTCTAGAATGTGCTTGTACGTTATGGGTATCAAATGAAAGGTGTTAATGAGTATTTTAAAAGGTAGTGGGCCTTTTCGAGATATCGCCATAAAGGAGGACCAGGGGTGACTCCAGAATGTGTTTGTACGATATTGGTATCAAATGAAAGGTGTTAATGTGTAGTTTAAAAGGGAGTGGGCCTTAGTTCTATAGGTGGACGCCATTTCGGGATATCGCCATAAAGGTGGACCAGGGGTGACTCTAGAATGCGTTTTGTAAGATATGGGTATCAATGAAAGGTGTTAATGAGTATTTTAAAAGGGAATGGGCCTTAGTTCTATAGGCGGACGCCTTTTCGGGATATAGCCATTAAGTTGGACCAGGGGTGACTGTAGAATGCGTTTGTACGATATGGGTATCAAATTAAAGGTGTTAATGAGTGCTTTAAAAGGGAGTGGGCCTTAGTTCTATAGGTGGACGCCATTTCAGGATATCGCCATAAAGGTGGACCAGGGGTGACTCTAGAATGTGTTTGTACGATATGGGTATCAAATGAAGGGTGTTAATGAGTATCGTAAAAGGGAGTGGGTCTTAGTTCTATAGGTGGACGCCTTTTCGAGATATCGCCATAAAGGTGGACCAGGGGTGACTCTAGAATGCGTTTGTACGATATGGGTATCAAATGAAAGGTGTTAATGAATACTTTAAAAGCGAGTGGGCCTTAGTTCTATAGGTTGACGCCATTTCGGGATATCGCCATTAAGTTGGACCAGGGGTGAGTCTAGAATGCGTTTGTACGATGTACGAAGAAGGTTTTAAAAGGGAGTGACCCTTAGTTGTATATGTGAAGGCGTTTTCGAGATATCGACGAAACTGTGAACCAGGGTGACCCAGAACATCATCTGTCGGGTACCGGTAATTTATTTATATATGTAATACCACGAACAGTATTCCTGCCAAGATTCTAAGGGCTTCTGATTTCGCCCTGCAAAATTTTTCATTTTCTTTTAGTTAATATGGTAGGTGTCACACCCATTTTCCAAAGTTTTTTCTAAAGTTATATTTTGCGTCAATAAATCAATCCAATTACCATGTTTCATCCCTTTTTTCATATTTGGTATAGAATTATGGCATTTTTTTCATTTTTCGTCATTTTCGATATCGAAAAAGTTGGCGTGGTCATAGTCGGACTTATAAGTTTAGTAAAGATATACCGATGTCGTTCATTTTAAATAGCGATCTGAGATGAGTGCCCAGGAACCTAAATACCAAATTTCATCAATATACCTGAAAATTTACTCAAGTTATCGTGTTAGCGGATAGACGGACGGACGGACATGGCTTAATCAAATTTTTTTTCGATACTGATGATTTTGATATATGGAAGTCCATATCTGAATAAATAACTCCATTATTCAATAGTGCAAAATGGTCTTTATTAGACTACTTTGAAAATATTTCACAATAACACTTATACTTCGCAAACAATAGCGTGCTTAAATCAAACTGAATACCGAACTACTCAGCTTTCGCTGCTTTTATACCCTATGTTGTCTCGTTCGCATATTTCTACTCCAGTCTAGACGTTTCGCCTGCTAGAACTGCTGTACATATCTCCTACTTAGCTATATATATGTATATTTGTAGTTTATGCGTTTCTCATAATCATATTCGTGTGTATGTGTAGCAACTTTCGGCTACAAGTGTGTGCGCGTAATATCTCTTTGTGCCTTATGGTGTAAATGATGATTTATGTGTTTATGTACACAGTGTGGCTCGCTTCAATGTTTTTGTGTTGGGAGTTGATTACCAGTGATGGTAATATTCGTCACACTTCCCTCACCCTAAGTCTGATGGTCCCGATCAGACAAATCTCCCGATCCAACCGCTGCTAGCCTCTCCAACTGGACCAAGCTTCTATTTCGTGGTTTCCCAATTATTTGTATGCGGTATATGGTATCAATGATCCTCTTCACAACTTTTTACGGGCCTTCCCAACTGCACAAATACTTTCGGTTTTGATTTGTTTTTCCCATTCGTTCCATCAACCCTTGCCAGATCTGCTGCCTTTGACTTTTGGGGTTTTTGTCGAATCTCTTTCACCAGCACTCGCTTACTGCTGAACTCTAGCTCAAAACTGAAGTTAAGTGGCACATCCTTGTTCTTATACTGAATAATACTTCTTTGCGTATCGATCCTGATGTCATAGTCAACTAAGAATTCCACTCCCAATATGACTTCATCAACGATCTCTGCCACAACGAATTTGTGTAAAACCATGACCACCCCAATTAAGACTTCACATACCACTTCTCCCTGGACTTGGTTATACTCGCCAGTAATCGCAATCTTGCTCCAGGTAATGGCTTTACTCTCCTGTTGACCAAATTAGATCGGATTAAAAATGAGGTGCGACCGTATCTACAGTCAGTGCACGCTACTTGCCATCCACATTTCCTTTGACGGTAAGACTGCTCGATTTACTTCCAGTTTGCCAGATAGGTATCACACGATTACATTCAATAGCTGACTCGCTCTTGCTTATCTCCTCCAGCTTTGCGTTTACGACCAGCCAAGTTGGAACTACCATGACCGCTGCTGCAATGATGTGCAATGTTACTTGGGTTACCGCACTTGAAACACTTCATAACTCCGGCATTTTTCTGTTGTAATCCCTTCAGTACTTCCAAAATTGTGTACCCAATCTGGCATTTCCACTTCCACGCGATGAGCTTTGTATGCGGGCTTACTCAAAAGTGACACTGTTTCCTGAGTCAGTGCATGGGATACCGTTTCAGCAAATATTCGCTTTGGGTTCGTATATGTAGCTCCTTTCGTTTCGACATCCTATATTCCATTTATAAAGCCCTGAATTTTAACCCTCTCGGTGTATTCCACGGGTGCGTCTGCATTTACGAGATGAGCCAGTCTTTCAACATCCGACGCAAACTCCTGCAAAGTCTCATTCGCTTTTTGGTAATGGTTTTGCAACTCAATTTGGTATATCTGTATTCTATACTCGCTTCCATAACGTCTCTCGACAGCGGCCATCAATGCTTCATAACTGTTCCGTTCGTACTCTGCAATAGTCTGTAAGATTTCAGCTGCAGGACCTTTCAATGCCACGAACAGTGCAGCAACTTTATCTTCAGCATTCCAGTCGTCGCTGCTGACGTATTCCCAAATTGAAGCTTGAATACTTGGAAAGGAACAGAGCCGTCAAAAGATGGAGTTTTTACCTTCGGGTTGCTCGCTGGAGCAGCTGGGCTGTTTAGTTGTAACTGCTGCATAAGGCCTTTCAACGCTTCTATCTCGGCATCAATTTTGTTCTCGAGTTGTAAAATTTTTGCATCCTTCTCTTCCAGTTTCGCAAAGAGCTGCGATGATACCTGTTCCGAAATTTGTGTCGACATTCCAGATATACGTGCCTCTTGCGCTTCCAGTTGAGATGACATATATATCTCCTGTTCTTCCAATTGAGATGACATTTGCGACACAATTTCTGAAATGTGTGCCTCCTGTGACTCCAGCTGAGATGCCATTGTCGATGTTTGTGCAGATATTGTGCTCGTAACTGTCTGCAGTGTTTCGTTTTTTTTCATTTTTGTTGTTGTTTTGTCACTATCAGAATGAAGGACATACTCGTCAGCATTTATTCCTTCAAATACCATAGCTACGCCTAATCGTCTTTGTAGCTGGGATTTGTTGCCAGTAGTAGCCAATCCACGGACTTCCAACTCCTCCTTCAGTTGCTGGATCGTCAATTCACTCAACTTTGCCGTGTCCAAGTTGTATTCACAATCTTCAACAATTCCTCTTCTGACACCAATTGTAACTACGCTTATTTTACACGTTCTACTAACGTTCGTATCGCTAAATTGTTGAATAAATAACTTCAATATTCAATAGTGCAAAATGGTCTTTATTAAACTACTTTGAAAATACTTCACAATAACACTTTTACTTCGCAACCAATAGCGTGCTTAAATCAAACTGATTGCCGAACAACTCAGATTTCGCTGCTTTTATACTCTCTGTTGCATCGTCCTAATATTTCAACTACAGTCTAGACGTTTCGCCTGCTAGAACTGCTATACGTATCTCCCATTTACCTATATACATGTATATTTGTAGTTTATGCGTTTCTCGTAATCATATGCATGTGCATGTGTAGCAACTTTCGCATACAAGTGTGTGCGCGTAATATCTCTTCGTGCCTTATATATATGGGTGTAAATGATGATTGATGTGTTTATGTACACAGCGTGGCTCGCTTCAATGTTTTTGTGTTGGGAGCTTATTACTAGTGATTGTAATATTCGTCAAAATACAAATGAAGCGTATGAGATACTGCATAAATTTTTCAAATTAATCAAATACGAAGAACATGATTGAAAAATAGGTGCCGATCTTAAAGACGTTGGAATGCTATGTGGTCTGCAAAGTGAATACACAAAATACAGTTGCTTTCTAACAAATGGGATAGCCGAACTCGTCAAGACCACTACATCATGAAGGATTGGCCAGATCGAATCGAGGTTCAAGTTGGGGTGGATAACATAAAATGCTCCCCACTTATAAAGAAGGAAAAAATAATTCTACCTCCGCCCCACATCAAGCTCGGCCTTATCAAAAATTTTGTCAAGGCTTTGGACAAAGATGGCGAAGCTTTTCATCATTTGAAGACAATCTTTCCAGAGATTTCAGAAGCAAAAATAAAGGAAGGGATTTTTGTGGAACCGCAAATAAGGAAAATGATGACCAATCACCATTTCAAGGAACTATTGCCACCAGTGGAGGCGGCAGCGTGGGATTCTTGTAAAAAGTCGTACTTCTTTTTTAGGCAAACACAATAGTCCTAACTAAGAGATGATAGTGAACGACTTAATCAAAAACTATTCGGAAATAGGTAAATAAAAAAACCTATTTAATACCGTTTTCCCAGTTAACTTTAAAACCTATCTCTCCGATATACAAACAATTTGTATGAAAGTTTTTAAATTTTCATGAGAATTCATCGTCCAGTTCCGAACAAACAAGAAAGAGAAAAATGTAAACAAAAAAATGTGTTCTGAATTGAAAGATAAATCGAGCCTAAGAAAATTATATACTTATGTGTAACTTATGTATTTATCTAATATACTTTTTTATTTTCTTTCAGGAGTAAATATGTCTTTAAAAAATCATTTTCTACACTCACATATACATTTTTTCCAGCAAAATCTTGGCGACAAGACACATAACTATTTCAATTATAAAATAAGATCATAGAGTTAAGACATAATCATATGTACATATGCTATTATTTGTAGGGTACTTAAGTTTTACTATATGGATATATTTATTTGAATGCTAAAACTTTTGTATTAGTTCATCGATTTTGTTGAATCAAAGCTTATTAAAAAAATCTGCAAAAAATATAAATTTTTCGAAATCCTTCCTCGCAAAATGGGGGCTAAGATACTTGGCTTGGATATCATAAGTGGTTTCAGGCTCTGGATCAGGGACTGATATCAGTCTTAGACCGGCCATAGTGACGAATGTCACGCGTGATTAGTTATCACGTCCTGCACGAGGTGCCCCTGCTTCTACTGATAATGGCGGATCTAGAGAGGACAACTCGATAAAACCCGCACCCCTTGAGTCATTGTGCCGAGCTCAGGGGAGGGAGAGTCAAGATCGGTACACAACGGTGACGAACTGGACTGTTATAGGACTTTGATTTCACATTACATTTTGACTTGATGACATTGGGCTGGTAGGTGCGGTATTCTGCCACTTTAGTAGGTCGGGGTGAAACCCTACCAAAATGGCTGGTAGGCTAATGCTGCACCTGCCCACGTCCCGTTAAAACCGTGGCGGGCCTCAAGGTACGTTCCGGCTCCGTCGCCGTTAAGTTGGTGGTGTAGGTGCGGTTGAAGATTTTCCCGCTTCGCGTCCGGTCTGGCTCTGAACGCATTACTCATAAGGTAATGCGTCAACCCTCGCGTGGCCTCCCTGCGTAGCATAGATAACCACGAGATCGTTAAAGGGCGACTACACAATCGGCTCCGGATAGCGGCCTTGAGGGGGGACTTTTTTAGAATGGACAATACTAATACGAATCCGCCAAGGATGGGGTGCGGAAGAAGAGCGCTTTTGATGGAAATCCGTCAAATCAATCTTCAGCACTCTAAGGCGGCTTCCGCAAATTTGTTGCTCTGCCTTGAAAAAGGTGGAGTGGATATAGTCCTTGTCCAGGAGCCGTGGCTGAGTAGTAACGGCAGTAAGAGTTCTGGATTAAGGACTGGAAAATTCAACACCTTGGTGCATGGGGAGGCAAGTAGGCCTAGATCCTGTGTGCTTGTTAAAAAAGAGATTAAAGCTTTTATTCTCTCTAATTTCAGCAATGCTGACGTAACCACGGTCTGCCTCGAGCGAGGAAGTAATGAAATGTGGGTGGTCTCAGCGTACATGCCCCACGGGGACGTAGTGGGACCACCACCTGCGATACTGGGTGAAATCACCGCTGAAGCAAGGCGGAGAGGTGTTGGCGTGATCATCGGTGCCGATGCAAATGCCCATCATAGCATTTGGGGAAGCTCGGATACCAACACTAGAGGTGAGTCTTTATTTACTTTTATTGTAGATGAGGGACTTTGTATATGTAATAGGGGGAATGACCCGACTTTTATTACTGCGTTAAGGGAGGAGGTCCTGGACCTCACCCTGGTTAGTAGAGAACTGGAAGGTCGGATATCTGGATGGAGGGTTCTCAACGAGCACTCCTTCTCTGATCACCGATATATTCAGTTCTCAGTGAACGAAGAACGTCCCGGTAAAATATCTTTTAGGAACCCTAAAAGTACTAACTGGGACTTGTATTGTAGGAAGCTGGGAGAGCTACTGCCTGCGGTGCCTATCATTAGTTCGGGCCTGTCCGAATCTGAGATAGACGTTCTGGTGAAAAACTTCACCTCGGCAAGCAATAGCGCCTTTCAGCTGTCCTGCCCATTGAAAACTTACAGGGGGAAGGGCAAGCCGCCCTGGTGGTCGGATTCTCTTGACGACCTAAGAGCGTCCAGTCGGCGGCTCTTCAACAGAGCCAGGAGGAGTAAATTACCCTCGGACTGGGAGCTCTATAAGGTGAGTCTGGGGATTTATAAATATGAAATAAGGATAGCCAAGCGAGATGCATGGCGAAGCTTCTGCGAAAACGTAGAAGGCTGCAATGAATCCGCGAGATTTAGAAAAATACTCTCTAGGAACCCCGCTCCTCTGGGGTATCTGAGAGATGATGGTGTGGACTGGTCGATGAGTAGCGAGGAGTCCCTAAGGCTTTTACTGGACAATCATTTTCCCAATGTCCCAGTTGCGCAGGGATCTTCGCCTGCATGGTCGGCGGTCGTTGGCCATGCAGAAGTGCCTGCCATTCCAATACGGGAAAGTCAGATAACCTGGGCTATAGGGTCGTTCAAGCCCTATAAGTCTCCGGGCCCGGATGGAATCATTCCTGCGCAGCTTCAAAGGTCTTTGGGGATTTCCTGCCGCTGGTTGGCCATCATATATACTAACTGCCTCAGGCTTAACTATATCCCGAAGTCTTGGCACACGGTTAGGGTTATTTTCATTCCGAAGGCCGGCAGAAGCTCTCATGTATCACCTAAGGATTTCAGGCCAATCAGTCTCTCGTCGTTTCTTCTTAAGACGTTTGAGCGGTTGATTGACCTGTACCTACGGGAAAGGATACCTCGGGGGTTACTGTCGGCTTCACAACATGCGTACTGCAAGGGCAGATCGACGGAGACGGCTCTCCATTCGATTGTAAAGCAAATAGAGGGGTCCCTAGAACACAAAGAGTATGCTCTGGGTGCCTTTCTAGACATCGAGGGAGCTTTTAACAATGTCTTACCGGGGTCAATCGAAAGAGCTCTGGTGGGTTTAGGAGTCGAGGCGGCTCTGGTTGAATTTATTAGCAAACTTCTATGCGGCAGAATTGTCGCAGCGGAGTGGGGAGGGGCCATAATTAAGAGGAAGGTGTGCAGGGGCACGCCACAGGGGGGTGTTCTATCTCCTCTCCTCTGGGTTGTGGTAGTCAACGAGCTTCTTGTGGAGCTGGAAGCCAATGGTTGTCGGGTGGTTGCCTATGCAGATGACCTCGCTATCCTAGTCAGAGGCAAATTTCTGGGCGCCCTGCGCGATGTTCTTCAGGGCTACCTGGATACTGTGGCTAGGTGGGCTGAATCATGTGGATTGGCGGTCAACCCGGGAAAAAAGGAATTGGTCCTTTTCACAAGAAGATATAAGGTGCCCGATTTCAGAACTCCCTCAATTGGAGGGGTACCGTTGGTACTTTCTGATAGGGTTAAATATTTGGGGATTGTTTTGGACAAGAAACTGTCCTGGAGACCCAATGTGGAAGATCGGGCCAGGAAGGCCGCCATTGCCTTGTACTGCTGCAGAGGAGCTATCGGAAAGAGATGGGGACTCTCGCCAAGAATAGTACACTGGCTTTATGAGATGGTGGTCAAACCGATTCTGCTATATGGGGTGCTGGTCTGGTGGAAAGCACTGGACACGGCGAGCACCTCCAAAATGTTAGTGTCAGTGCAACGGACGGCGCTGATCGGTATCAGTGGCGCTCTCAGAACAACGCCTACCTTGGCGCTGAACGTCATGCTGAACATATACCCAGTAGATATTGCGGGAAAGGCGGCCGCGGCAAGGTCGTTGGTCAGGCTTCGTGATATGGGATATAGACTTTCTGACCGCGGACACTCTAGCCTTCTTACCAGTTTCGACTTCATCCCGGACAGAACGGACTACTGTATGCCGATAACAGCTCCCTATACAACCTTCACCCCCGTTATTCCAGAGAGAGAGGATTGGGGAAGAGGAATTATCTGGGGCATGGGACCGGTTAACTTGTTCACGGATGGGTCAAAGCTGGATGGAAAGGTCGGTGGGGGGGTCTTTTGTCAAGAGCTAAATTTAAGCCGCATGTTTAAGTTGGCTGATCACTGCAGTGTATTCCAAGCGGAAATTGCTGCGATTAAGGATGCGGTGGATGGAATGCTATCCAGTGCTACCAGGGTTAGGGAATTTAACATCTACTCTGATAGCCAATCGGCTATCAAGGCCTTGAGCTCAATTACAGTGCGATCGAGGGTGGTCTGGGAGTGCCTGACCTCGCTTGCGATTGCATCGAATTATTTTACAATTAAGATTATCTGGGTCCCGGGCCATAGTGATATCCCGGGTAACTGTCAAGCGGATCTCTTAGCCCGCATCGGTACAATTGAACCGGATGAAGATGGCTGTAGGGATTTCGGGATCCCGCTGGCCACCTGTGGATTGCTCCTCCATAGCTGGGCCTCGAATCAGCTCAGCAAACGTTGGGCGGATACCACGTCTTGCAGGGTAGCAAGATCTTTCTGGCCGAAAGTGGATGGCAGGAGGTCTGCTGAAATAATTGGGTTCACTAAGGCTCACCTATCAATGGTCATTGGGGTTTTGACAGGGCACTGTCCCATGGGTATCCATGCGGTACGTCTCAATATACTGGAAACTCCATCCTGCTGCAGCTGTATGGAGGATGATGAGGTGGAATCACCAAATCACTTTATGCTTGATTATCCAGCTTTTGCCAGAATTGGGCGAAAGTACTTCGGTCGCGACTCACTTGGATCTCCCGAGGATATATCCAAAGTTGAGATCGGTATCATTCGGAGCTATATCGTTGCTACCCAACGATTCTCTAAGTAGCTGGATCTAGGTCACCGTTATTTTTGGTGTATGTGGTATCACAACGGACCTTCGTGTTGTCCAAGTGAGCTATCCTTATCAGGGCAGCTACCACCTAACCTATCCTATCCTATCCGCGCAAAATACAAATTTTTTTATATTTTTACAAAAAAAAATTTAAAAAATCCGTAATGATTGTTCGTTATCTTTGAATCTGCAAGGCTTGGGAAAAAGTGTTTTATGCGCAGTTTATAGGAAATTTCTTTACCTTTTAAAAGCTTTTTACCGTTTTGGAATTGCTCAATTCTTTCTTGAGATATATATGATTAAGTAGACCCAATTTTTTGTTTTTTGAAAAAACGGTTATTCGTAAATATCTCAAAAACATTAGCGTAGAATTAAAAACTACCTTCATATTCGGAATCAGGGGGTGATTTTACATAGGAGTTTCATAATGGCGTCTCTGGTATTCATCAATAATAACTAGAAATAACATAGAACAAATTAAACTAGGAAGAAAAGACGGCGAATGCAATTCTGAAGTGCGACGATGGGGGAATTTTGTGCGACGTTGAAAGAGCGCGCAAAAATTAAAAAAAAAAAAACATGCAAAAAAATATGCAAATTTAAACTAGTTTACAACATAAATAATAAATATTTGTATGAATTAAGCCGGCACTGCCCTCATTGCTTTTAAATGTATGAAAACATTTATTTGAAGCAATTTTTAATTATAATCTATTTCTTAAGTAATATGCAATGAAGGCAATTGGGATGCAGTTTACAACAACTAAGGCATGACGTGGCTGAATGAGTTTGAAACACTTCAACAATCGTAGTAGTGCGGGTTCAAATCCCACTCCCGGGAAAAAAGCTTTGAAGAGATTTACGAGGTATAATCGACCAGCTGCCACCTTGTCTGTCCTGATGCCACGTTGTTTAAATTTTTCCCAAATTATTAAATAAATTATAAAATTAAAAATTGCTTTAAATAAATGTTTTCTTACATTTAAAAGCAATGAGGGCAGTCCCGCTGAAATCATACAAATAAACATCATTGGTTAATTCTTTGTAGTTCTATAATAGAACAAAAAGCAAAAATACCAGTTTCATTGAAACCGCCAACAAAAGGCATAATTTTAACACATGATTACGTTCAAAGTATGTACTGTGCAAAAAGAAAAAAATATGCAAGGAATATGTTTGTATGTTTAATGGTGTGTTCAATTTAACTTAAAATTTGTTTAAGAATTAATGAGCTTAACACCGCCCCCAGCGGGTAAGGGGGTCAGAATATACCCGCGGTAGGTATGCCTGTCGTAAGAGGCGACTAAAATACAAGATTCAAGGGGTGTGTAGCGCAACCCTTCAGATTGCCAGCGCAATATATAGCTTCTCCAAACCCAATTGTCAACCTGACCTATCCGCGGCGAATACTGTTTCACTAACAGACGAGGCTCTGGCGACCCCAAGCTCCTCATGGAACTTGTGGGTGGGGAGGGAGGGGATGGCGTGAAGGTTTAATGTGGCCACATAAATCGTTCCCGAGATGGTCGGGCTAGCACCTTAACGGTGCTGTGGTATCGGAGCATACCGGATCTGTATCCGGCAAAGGACCATCACATCGATAACACTCCCCAAAGCCTTCGGGGAGCAACCTTATCGCTACAACAACAACAACGACAACAGCTTAACACCGGTAAATAATAATAATTGTTATTCAATTATTGTTTTTGCTTTTATTCGGAAAAACTGAAAATAAGGAAACATTTACTGGCATATTGCGATGGTGGCATTTCGAAAACCGCCACGTCATCATCGTCAGGTAATTTCGTAATGTTTTTATTATTTCAACAGGTTTTACCGGGGATCGAACCGCGGCCACACTGCTGACATCACAATCGCCTAACCATTGGGCTTTTGTGTTGTATTTACTTTCTTGGTGAAAATGAGATAAAACTGAAATTAGTCAAGAAAGCAAATAAAACACAATAGCCCAATGGTTAGGCGATTGTGATTTCAGCAGTGCGACGGTGGTTCGATCCCCGGTAAAACCTATTGAAGTAACAACAACATTACGAAATTGCCTGTCGATAATGGCGTGGCGGTTTTTGAAATGGTACCATCGCAATATGCCAGAAAATGTTTCCTTCTTTTCAGTTTTTCCCAATAAAACCAAAAATAATAATTGAATAACAATTATTATTTACCGGTGTTAAGCTTATTAATTCTTAAAAAATCTTAAGTAAAATTGAACACACCATTAAACATACAAACATATAACTAGATAAACTCAGCACGAGTTTAAAATATAGTACATAAACAATCTTCTGCAGCAAAAAGAATGTCTCAAATTGTGCGAGAGCATGAAAATGGGATAAAACTGAAATAAGCCAAGAAAGCAAATACAACACAATAGCCCAATAGTTGGGCGAGTGTGATATTTTATTATTTTTTCACAGTACATACTTTGTACCTAATCATGTGTTAAAGTTTTGCTTTTTGTTGACGGTTCAATGAAACTGGTATTTTAGCTTTTTGCTCTATTTATAGAACTACAAAGAATTAACCAATGTTGTCTATTTGTATGAATTAAGAATTGGATGCCCTCATTGCTTTTAAATGTAGGAAAACATTTATTTGAAGCAATTTTTGATTTATAATTCATTTAATAATTTGGGAAAAATTTAAACAACGTGACATCAGGACGGACAAGGCAACAGCTATTGTAAATCTCTTCAAAGCCTTTTCTCCCTGGAGTGGGATTTAAATCCGCACTCCTACGACGGTTGAAGTGTTACAAACGCATTCAACCACGTCATGCCTTAGTGTGTTGTAAACTTTATCCCAATTTCCTTCCTTGCATATTTTATTCCTTTTGCACAGTACATACTTTGTATGTAACCATGTGTTAAAGTTATGCTTTTTGCTGGCGGTGTCAATGAAACTTGTATTTTTCTTTTTGTTCTATTTAAAGAACTAAAAAGAATTAACCAATGTTGTATATTTGTATGAATTAAGAGTGGACTGCCCTCATTGCTTTTAAATGTAAGAAAACATTTATTTGAAGCAATTTTTAGTTTTATAATTTATTTAATAATTTGGGAAAAATTTAAACAACGTGACATCAGGACGGACAAAGCGGTAGCTGTTCGATTATAACTTGTAAATCTCTTCAAATCCTTTTCTGCCGGGATTGGGATTTGTACCCAAGCTCCTACATTGATTGTAGTGTTACAAACGCATTCAGCCACGTCATGCCTTACTTGTTGTAAACGTTATCCCAATTGCCTTCCTGACATATTTTATTCTTTTTGCACAATACATGTGTTAAATAAAGTTATGCTTTTTGTTGGCGGTTTCAATGAAACTGGTATTTTTGCTTTTTGTTCTATGTATATATAGAACTACAAAGAATTGATCAATGTTGCCTATTTGTATGAATTAAGCGTTGACAGCGTTGATGTATGAAAACATTTATTTGAAGCAATTTTTTATTTTACAATTTAATTAATAATTAGGGAGAATTTTAAACAACGTTACAACAGGACGGACAAAGTGACAACTGTTTCGATTATACCTTGTAAATCTCTTCAAAGCTTTTTCTCCCTGGAGTGGGATTTGAACCCGCACTCCTATGATGGTCGAAGTGTCACAAACGCATTCAGCCACGTCATGCCTTAGTTGTTGTAAGCTTTAGCCTGAGTTGAGTTTTTTAGCGAACGGACGTGTGTTTTTTTGCTCTCCATTTAGAAGCAAATTTTTAATGAACTTTGATATCAACAAATTTCAAAATAATGTCAATTTGCTCTAATTGTGCTGCCCAGTGTTTGGGTTTTTCATTAAGTAAAGATTCAATTACAGAAAACTTGACAAACTTAATGACTGATTTAAATGCAAATAACAAAAAAAAAAAAACTATTGGTGCTCGCTCGGTGGCCAAAGGCAGTGAAAATTCTGCTAGTGTCTCAATGAGAAATGCTAATTTCTCACCTCAACCAGCTACTGCTGCTGTTGGTGGTGATACTGATGTTGTTAATGCTAATTTGAAAACGTCAAAATCCAGTACTGGTTCAAATAAGACCCAACAATGTCAATCGACCAAAGCATATTAATGTGGATAGTGACATTTCTGCTGGTAGAAATATGCAAAGTTTGCTTTCACCGTCTACAGCTAACACTACAATCGCTTCTGCTGCTAATTCCGCCGTCGGTGTCTCTGTTCTAAATAATAATATGGAAGCATTTGCTACTGTGGCAGAGACAATTTTAAGATAGAGATGTTGCAGGGACGAAAAATAGTGTGAAGCAAGCTTCACAAAATTCTAGTAGGTCACATTCACCATTTACCACAGCATAATTTGTTAAAATACCACTGTCTGTATTTATTATTCAACAATTATTTGTACACTTTTTATTCAGATTATCTGTTCAGAATTAATTAAGTTAATTATCTCTAAAACTTCAATCAGTGTATTTTGTGACTTAAATTATGTTAAAATTTGTGTTAAGGTTTGTGGTGTGGTGGAAGTGACCTACTAGAATTTTGTGAAGCTCCGCTGCTTTCCACTGAAGTTCGCCATGCAACATCTTTATTCTTCAATCAATATTTGATTGTGGCCGGTTCTCTTGTTAATGCGCATTCGCTTTTTGCCCCTGCTTCGTCGCAAGCGAAGCTGACGTCGAAGCCGACTACCTCTGCTGATGCCCTAGTTACGCCTGTTTCTCCTGATCCATCCGCTCAACTGACGTACGTAGTAAATTCAGCTACATCTTCTGATTTAAAAGTACCCAATAGGAAATCTGTGCATAATTCACAAATAACCTTAAGTAAGCCACTTGTGATTGGATCTAGTGCAAATCAAAAATTACTTGTTGCCCCCAGATTGGCATGGCTGCATCTATCATCATTCTCTCCAATTGTGACCAGTGCAGAAATTGTAGCGTATATTTCAAAGCACGCTGAAATTTACAAAAAATGTGTCGTTATTTGTCGTGTTATCACTTGTTAAAAAAGATACCAGCTTAAAAGAACTAATTAAAGTTAACTTTAAACTTAGCGGACCGCACTGCTATTATAATAAAGTAGTTAATGCTCAACGCGGCTAAAACCAAGGAACAAAAAACACAAGGAAAGCTAGACGTTGAAAAGCTTCAATCACAACAGACTTCCAATGAATTCGCAACTCGACTCTCACACCTGCTCTCTGAGAGCACAACTCATGCTGAAGGAATACAGGAGCAGTTGGAGCATATCTCCAAAGCACTTCGTCGCGGCCACGAAAAAACAACTGGTACGATGAAGAATGCCGCGTTGCAACCGAAAGAAAAGACGCTGCCTACAGGGCTACGTTAAAAGCGAGCGCGACAAGAGGAGTGTGGAACGCTATCGTGAGTTGAAAAAGGAAGCGAGACGCCTTTTCAGGAAGAAAAAAGCAGAAACAGAAAGGCGTGAATGCGAGGCGCTTGAGCTGCTAGCCACCAGGAATAACGCCCGAAAATTCTTCCAAAAAATACGGCGACAGACGGAAGGTTTTAAGACCTGGGCAAACTCCTGTAGGAATGAAAACGGCGACCTTGTAACTGATGTGCAGAGAGTGCTTAGATTATGGAGGGAATACTTCTCTGCTCTCCTAAATGGAGGCAGCAACTCACCGCGCAGAGATGAAGAAGCCGACCCCGCAATCGATGATGATGGAATATATGTCCCCCCGCACGATTATGACGAAGTTAGAATAGCAATAACCAGATTGAAAAACAACAAGGCCGTGGGCGCTGATGGATGGCCTGCGGAGCTATTCAAGTACGGCGGTGAGGAGTTGGTAAGGTGCATGCAGCAGCTTCTTAGCAAAATATGGGCGGACGAGTGCATGCCCGACAGTTGAAATCTAAGTGTTCTTTGCCCAGTCCACAAGAAGGGGGATACTGCAAAATGCACCAACTATCGTGGAATCAGCCTTCTTAATATCGCATATAAGGTCCTTTCAAGTGTATTGTGCGAAAGATTGAAGCCCACCGTGAACCGGCTGATTGGACCTTATCAGTGCGGCTTCAGACCTGGTAAATCTACCATCGACCAGATTTTCACAATGCGCCAAATCTTGGAAAAAACCTGTGAAAAGAAAATCGACACTTATCACCTCTTCGTCGACTTTGAAGCCGCCTTGGACAGCACGAAAAGGAGCTGCCTATATGCCGCTATGTCTGAATTTGTTTTCCCCGCAAAACTTATACGGCTGTGCAAAATGACGTTGAGCAACACCATCATCTCAGTCAGAATTGGGAAAGACCTCTCCGAGCCGTTCGAAACTAAACGAGGTTTCAGACAGGGTGACCCCCTATCGTGCGATTTCTTTAATTTGATGCTGGAGAAAATTATACTAGCTGCAGAACTTAACCGCACTGGAACAATATACTATAAAAACGTGTAATTACTGGCAGATGCTGATGACATTGATATCATCGGCCTAAATACCCGCGCTGTTAGTTCTGCTTACTCCAAACTGGAAAAAGAAGCGATAAAGATGGGTTTGATGGTGAATGAGGACAACACGAAGTACCTGCTGTCATCCAGCAAAGAGTCAGCGCATACGCGCCTTGGAAACCACGCTACTGTTGGCAGCCATAATTTCGAAATAGTAAAAGACTTCGTTTATTTGGGAACCAGCATCAACACTAGAAACAACATCAGCACTGAAATCCAGCGAAGAATCAATCTTGCCAATATATGCTACTTTGGACTAGGTAGGCAATTGAAAAGTAAAGTCCACTCTCGGCGAACGAAAATCATACTCTACAAGTCACTTATCAAACCCGTCCTGCTATATAGGGCAGAAGTATGGACCATGACAACAGCAGATGAAGCGGCATTGGGAGTGTTGGAGAAAAAAGTTATTCGAAAGATTTATGGACCTCTACGCGTTGGCGATGGCGAGTACCGAAGAAGATTTAATGATGAGCTGTACGAGCTATACGCAGACATCAACATAGTTCAGCGAATTAAAAAACAGCGGCTGCGCTGGCTAGGCCATGTTATGCGAATGAAAGATGATGCTCCGGCCAAGAAAGTGTTTCTATCGGAACCCGCCTATGGAACTGCTTCCAGAGGGCGGCCCCTACTCCGTTGGAAGGACCAGGTGGAAAACGATTTAAACTCCCTTGGTGTGACCAATTGGCGCCGGTTGGTGGAGCGAAGGAGCGACTGGCGCACCTTGTTGGACGGCCATAACCGTTTAGACGGTTAAGCGACAATTAAATAAGTAAGTAAGTTAATGCTAGTATCTTGCCTACAAATGTCCAAATTTGGCCGTTCCGGTCTTTTCGCAAGGATGGTACACCTCGTCAAGAGCCGTAGTTAGTGCTGAGATGCATAGTATTCCTCCTAAGGATCTTAAATTTATTATCAAGACGTATCAGGCCTCAGGACAATGTCTTACGATCTTCATATTATGAGTTCCCACATGGATTAAGACATCTTTGTTCTTGTTGAATCGTGGTTAAATCACAATTTCCTGGATAGCTTGTTTTTTGATGAGAAATTATACCGTGTTTTTCGTAAAGATCGTGACTTTTCTAAAACTGGTGTCTCAAGAGGAGGGGGCGTCTTAATTGATGTTCATCGAAAATAACGTTCAACATTGATGCCACTACCCAATGAAGATACTCTCTTGGATCTGCTGTGCATTACAGTACATGGATCTTCCAAACTATTAATTTGTGCTTCCTACATACTGCCAACTAGTGGAGATTTACTTTACAAATATCATGTTGATAATATTGTAGCCTTAGCATCTGATCACGATAACTTTTGCGCAATCGGAGATTTCAACCTTAGCAAATTAGAATGGTCTAATATTAACGGTGGCTTTGGGCTCTACCAAAAATTTGCTGAAATATACTTGATTGACGGTTTTTATCTTTTTAAGCGATATACATTTTTCTATCCAGGAGTGCCTCGCCCCTTTGTCTAATCCTGGTTTGCATCATGTACCGCTTGTTCTTTATTTGGATTTTTATGAGTTTAATACTTATTTTGAGGACTCTTTTTCAAACTTTTGTTTTAAATATTACGACGCCGATGTTGTCAATACGGCAACTGATTCTGTTGACTGGGATATGCTCTTTACTGGGGTTGAAGTCTCAGGTTGTTTTGTATATTTAAGAATAATTTAAGCACTATCTGTAGTGACAACATCCCGAGAACCAAAAAACGGATTTTTTAAATTCCTTGGGTTACTGAGGAGTTGAAAAAACTTCAGAATTTAAGGAACAAGTTTTATAAAAAATTTAAAAAATGAAACTTGATCTTTCATAAAGAAAGATATTTGCAGTACTTACAAGAGTTTAAGTCATTGAGTAAGGATTTGAAGAAGAATATGTGCATAACTTTGAGGCGGATTTAAAATTGAATCCCAAAGCTTTCTGGCGTCATGTTAAATCTATAAAATCCTGTTCAAGTATTCCCTCCGTTGTGTTCTTCAATGATAAGCAAGCAGACTCTTAATCAGACGCTGCGAATCTTTTCGCTGATTTTTAATTTTTTAGTTATTTTTGACCCAGACTCGGGCGTGATTACTAATTGGCTTCTTCCTGCTGAATCTACGTTAAATTTTCGAGCTCACTTTAGACGATGTTGAAAGGGGGATTCAGCAAGTAAAATTGTCATCACAGACGGATGTTGATGGCTTTCCGTCTCTCCTTTTCAAAAACAGTTCTGCTATCGCCTACCCTTTAAAGCTGCTTTTTAATAAATCCCTCGCGCAAGGGGAGTTCATTGATGCATGGAAAATTACGTTTATCACTCCCATTTTCAAAACTGACAATAAAAACAATGTTGTTAATTACAGACCGATCTCTAAATTATCTACTGTCTCAAAAATTTTCGAATGTATTGAAAAAATTATTTTCTCGACATCGACGCTTGCACTAATCGAGCCCAAGTAGATACCGTATATACCGACTTTTCGAAAGCCTTCGAAAAGTTAATCATCGTAGTCTCCTATCGAAATTACATTGTTTTGGTTTTCATTCTGTTTTTTTTTTTTTTTTTGAAATGGATTAAATCATATCTCTCCAACCGTAGTTGTACCCTGGTAGTTTGATGATGTGAACTCATATCCCTTCATAGCTTCTTCAGGCGTTCCTCAGGGAAGCATACTGTGCTCTATTCCTTTTGTGATTTTCATAAATGATATTAATAGCTGTTTTGAATCTTCGCAATTCCTGCTATATGCATATTATGATATGAAAATTTTATACAAGATTATTTGCCCCTCCGATTCAATTAAACTTTAGAAGGACCTAGATAATGTAGTTACTTGGTGCAAAAATAATAAACTTGCGTTAAATATTAAAAAATTCTATCATGTATCATATTATAAATCCCGTTTACTCATTCCTATTTCCTACCACATTGGGGGCAACTAAGCACTGGTTCCGAGGTCACAGATCTTGGGGTAGTCTTTGATTCCAAGTTTTCTTTTCATAGTCATGTAGCATTCATTTATTCGCTCATTCATTCAGTCATTCATTCATTTGTACAAACATATATTTTGACTCATTTTAGTATGTCTTGAGATGCATTGACTCTAACATACATATTTATTTATTTGTACATACATATTCCGACACGCGCTACTACAGTCTACGTCTCGTAACGTGAGGCCTATTCTATTTCAATTTAAAGCTGACTAACGCTTCCCACCGAACTGAATATATTAATTATATTTCGTATACTTAGTATGTAAGTACGTATTAATATAAATATGTAATGTAGGTAGCTCATAAGAAGTAAAAAGAATAATTTTGTATAAATACTAATGTAATTTCACTAATAAAGACAATAATTGCTTTGACATTAAACAAGAAACAAAGTCGTCCTTTTTTCATATTATATGGCGATCCTACCAGCTCGAGTATTATCAGCAGACTCCTATTTTGAAGCAGACTGCTAAACTCTCGCAGGATCCTGCCAACTCAGAAAAAGAAGCAGACTGCTATTTTATGTTGTATATAATATTGGCAGCAAAACAAGTACATATTTGGACCATTTTGCGCACTACAGGAAATTCGATAACGAAAGACTTCATTGAAGAAGTCTACATACTACAATCGGAGAAAAATTAACCAACGAAGAAGTTAAACACTTGGTGGTAATTCAGGTGGATGTGCAAAGCTATTACAAGGAACTTGGACGCATGCGCAAAGTATAAAAAGGTGGAATATAATTTTAACACCGTGACTGGCAGAGCAGGAATAAAACTTGGCTGTTGTTATTCTAACAATCAACAATCGATCCTTCCATCCAAATGGACGACCAATACCTTCACTGGCAGCAACCAATTTAAGTATATTTAAGTATAAAATCAGAACAATTTTGGCAACCTCATGGTTGCTCAACCAGTAGCAGAATTTTTTTTTTCTTAAATTTTTGTTTAGAATGAAACGTAAATTTTTAAAAAATAATAAGAAATACTAAATAGAAATTTGTGAAAAGAAAAATCCTTTTGAATTTTGTAAAATGTAAGAGTAAATTGGAATGCCCAATAAACATTTTAAAAGAACCCCCACCAATTCAGACGCATCTGATGTGCGAGAAATAGAAAATAGGAACTTTGCAAAAGAATTAAAGTGTTGGATAACATTTTTTTACTCGCTTAGGGCAAAACATAGATTTTTTTCTAAAGATATTTTTCAGCTGTTTCTCCGGTTATATAACAAAAAAGGAAATCGACGAGATATTCGAAAAATACGTAATACAAGTCGAACAAGAAAAACGAAATTCTCCGAAAGTTATTGAAGAGGTTCCTCAAATCTCTACAACTATGAATCAAGGTCCGCTGCTGATAACCATCGAAGAATATCGGCGCCGGAACAAGTAAAATAAGAAAGAAGAAGCAATAAAAATTCCTGCCCCGTTAAAAAGAAAAAAACAAAAACGGGGAGGTAAACAATATAAAAAAAGAGGGAGATAGCTATAAATTATAGATTACTAAACCTAGCAATTAATAATAAAGGAAAACTAAAATTAAGACAACATATTAAGAACCTTAGGCAAAACAAATAAAATTTTATTTATTGACTATTAGCCGGCTCTAGGTCATAAGGAGTAAAAACACAAGTTTTTTAAGTTCTTCCCAATGTACTTCGGTTGCGCATCGGTAACCGTTCTCAAGGGTACCTGCAGTTATATTATAAACAAATCTCTTGGTCATAACGAGTAAAAACACAAGTTTTTTAAGTTCTTCCCAAAATATTTCGGTTGCGCATCGGTAACCGTTCTCAAGGGCAACTGCAATTATATTATAAACAAATCTCACTTAAAAATTACATACAAAATTTAACATAAACAATTATAAACATTTACATACATGAATTTACACGTCTGACTGATTTGACGTGGAGCTCGATACTGTCAACAAGTGTCTGTAGGTGTGTGCAATGTTATCAGTGTCCGTTTTGTAATTCATTCTTATGCTCGGCGGCGTGTTTATTATATGTAAAATTTCCAATGTTAGGCCTTTGTTGTAGCATTGTTCTTGGGCTATATGTTTACGTTTGCGCGTAAAAAAACGCTTATCCCCGCTTAGATAATGCTTAGGAGACCCATCTAGCGGCAGTGTTTAAATAACTAGCTACAGCACAGGGTGTACAGAAAAGCGGAGACACAACCCTCTGATGGCCATAGGGTATAACATATAGCTGAATCAGTTGCGATGAATTGTGGACACTCATAGAATACATAGAATTAGTGTAGAGTATAGAGTATAATGCGTATTGAAATTTAGTAGGACAAATTTTATGCGCAGCAATATAAGAGGTGTATTTAAAGTTTGTCGCTTAGCAGTCCATATAAAGTTTAAGCGTAAACTTATAAAAAAAAATAAATGTAAGGCGCGATAACCTCCGAAGAGATCTAAGGCCGAGCTTCTCCTCCAATTTGCGTCGTGCTCCTCTTGATTTTTCCCTAGAAATTGGCCGGACGGGACCTACATGTTTTATGCCGACTCCGAACGGTATCTGCAAGGCAGATGAGTTTTCACTGAGAGCTTTTCATGGCAGAAATACAATCGGAGCGCTTGCCAGACACTGCCGAGGGGCGACCCCGCTTAGAAAAATTTTCTTCTAATTGAAAAATCTTATTTCTAAAATTTTGATGTTGCTTTGCCCGGGAGTTGAACCCAGGGCATACGGTGTGATAGGCGGAGCACGCTACCATCACACCACGGTGGCAGCGTAAACTTATATAGAAGTAAAAAAAACACAGCTATTGTTTGAAGTCAGATTTGTGTTGTGTTATTATAGTTTCTAATTTTGACTTTGTTGTTTCTACGTATACGTTGTTACAGGTTTCGTGTTTGTATCCATTACAGGGTATTTTGTAAATTAAATTGCTTTATTCCATTGGAGGTATTTTGGACTTTGTCTTATTAAATATCTTGTTTAATGTGTTTGTGGGTATGTGGGCTATTTTTATTATCTCTTTGTTGTAAATATTAGATCTTGTCCGCCGTTCTGAGAGATGAGGTACATATTATTATTTTTTTTTTTTTTAAGGTTCGTCTCATATGTTCAACATGCGCCGTATACAGCCCATTGCTATATTCACTATCATTTAGGGTGTTTCGAATGAAAATTAAAGACTCGTCCTGACGCTGTTGGTTTCTTATACCACCGTATTTTTAATTTATTTCCTCGTCTGATTACAATAGGATCCAGGTAAGGTAGTTTACCCTCTTCTTCTAGTTCTATTGTAAATTTGATGTGTCTTTTAAACGAATTCAGCGCATTTAGTGTATTCTGTATATCCTCTTCGCGTATAATTGCAAAAATGTCATCGACATATTTATTTATTAATCTGGGCTTCTGTTCCAGTTCCTCCATCGTCTTGTTGAGTAGTTCCTCCATTATGATATTTGCAATAACTGGTGAAGCAGGGGATCCCCTGTTGTTGTTGCGATAAGGTTACTCCTCGAAGGCTTTGGGGAGTGTTATCGATCGTTTGCCGGATACAGATCCGGTACGCTCCGGCAACACATCACCATTAACGCGCTAGCCCGACCATATCGGGAACAATTTATATGGCCACATTAACCCTTCATGCCATCCTTCCCTCTCCACCCCCAAGTTCCATTAGGAGTTTGGGGTCATCAGAGCCTCGTCTGTTAGTGAAACAGGATTCGCAACGGATAGGTGAGGTTAACAATTGGGTTTGGAGAAGCTATATATATTGCGCTAGCAACCCGAAAAGGTTGCGCCACATAGCCCCTTGAATCTGGAATCATCAGAGCCTCGTCTGTTAGTGAAACAGGATTCGCAACGGATAGGTGAGGTTAACAATTGGGTTTGGAGAAGCTATATATTGCGCTAGCAACCCGAAAAGGTTGCGCCACACATCCCCTTGAATCTGGAATCTTACCGCGGGTATATTCTGACCCCTTAACCCACTGGGGGCAGGGGATCCCATCGGCATTCCTTTCAATTGGATGTATACCGTGTCCTTAAATTTAAAATATCTACTTTCTTCTATACAAAATCGTAAAATCTCCATAAATATTTGTTTCGGCATTTTGGTAAATTATTTTATAGTCGTCCATTTTCGTTGTATGATGTCAAGTGCTAGATTTTTCGGGATACTGGGAAACAGTGAGACCACGTCAAAAGAAATAAGTTTTTCGTATGTAAAAGTCTTCATATATAAAAGTATTATTTATCTTCTCTTTGAATTATAATGTATTTTTTATATTATAGTTGGAGTTTGCAGTTACGTTTTCAATATATTAATAATGTATTTACACAGTCCGTATGATGGTGGACCAATCGCTGAGCATATAGGTCTGAGTGGAGTCCCTACCTTGTGCGTTGTTGGGACACCATAAATTCTTGGTGGTAGCGCCGTATTTGTGGTTAACTTGTGTTTCTCAGCTTTGGAAATACGTGCTATTTTAAAAAGTTTTTCGACTAAATTGTTGTTTTTGGTCTGTAATCTTGATGTGGGATCCTGTCTGTGAATTCTATAAGTAGTCAAGTCGTTTAAAATATCACCCATTTTGCTGTTGTATTCCTCTATTTCCATTGCTACGGTTTTATTTCCTTTGTCAGATGTTAATATTTTTATGTTGTAATTTTTCCTTAGAAATATCCGTGTACGCTCCACTGTAACTAGTATTGCACTATCTATTGCACTTTCTTTGTTAGTTTTTACGTGATCATTTATCAGCAATGTGAATTTGGTGCGCACCACCTCTTGTTTCTCTTTTTCCTTCCCGGACTGTAACAGATCCTCTCCATCAGCAATGTATTTGAAGAGAGGAAAACTGTGATTCGTGACTGGTAGGCCAAATTTTGGTCCCTTTGCTAGCAGTGCTTTTATGTCTTATGTCTATGTTTGTGTTGTTGACAAACCAATCTTCTTGACTGCTGTGGGTAAAAATATCATTGCGTTTATTTCTAAGTTTCTCATGTTTACATTCTTGCCGTTTCCTCAATGAATACAGCAATGGGCCGTATACGACGCATGTTGAACATATCAGACGAAATTTACCACAGGGAAATAGAGAAGGAGATATTGTGCTTATTAAAACAAAATTACTTTGCAGAAAATATCACTAAAACCTTAATAAAAAGAGCAAAAATCTTCGGAAACACGAAACACCGAAAGTTTATAAATCAGTCACATATGTACCTCATCCCCCGGAACGGCTAACAGGATCTAACATTTACAACAAAGAGAAAATAAAAATAGCCCACAAACCCACAAACACTTTAAACAAGATATTTAACAAGACAAAGTCCAAAATACCTCCAATGGAAAAAAGCAATTTCTTTACAAAATACCCTGTAATGGAAAAAAACACGAAACCTGTAACAACGTATAAGTAGAAACAACAAAGTTAAAATTAAAAACTAGAATATCACAACACAAATCTGACTTCAAACAGTGTAAAGATTCAAGTATCCAAAAAACAGCACTAATGGCCCACTGTGCATCTGGCGGCCATTCTCCAAACTACGAGAGACCATCAATTTTAGCACCAGCGCAATGTTACACCAAACGCCTAACATTGGAAATTTTTTTTAATAAACACGCCGCCGAGCATAAGGATGAATTACAAAACGGACACTGATAACATTGCACACATCTACAGACATTTGTATCTAATTTTTAAGTGAGATTTGTTTATAATATAATTGCAGTTGCCCTTGAGAACGGTTACCGGCACGCAACCGAAATATATTGGGAAGACCATAAAAAACTTCTCTTTTTACTCCTTATGACCTAGAGCCAACTAATAGTCAATAAATATAAAGGTCGCAAAAATAATAATATCACAAATAAAATTTTGGAAAAAAATTTTTTGTAACAAATAGAACTAAGGTAGATGAAATAAAAATGAAGAAAAATAAAAAAAAATGTGAAGCCCAAAGTGGCATAGAAAATGAAATAGGAATAAAAATAGCATATAAATGAATATAATTTAATTTCCAAATTCCGGTATTCTATAAAGTGTTTTAAGCAAAAAATAAATAAATTATGATATTTTGAACAAAAATATTTTTAAAAAGAAGGATTTTTACAAACAAGAAAGTTGTAACATAAAATTTTCATTAAGTTGGAATGCCTAAAATAAATAATAAAATCAATAATTTTATTAAAGCTTAAATTAGTCCCTCTTTCAAAACAGGAAAGTTATTAAAGGAAATTTTTATTTTTCAATATGTCTTGGTGAAAAAAGCTAGCAAACGGCATTGTGATAGCAATAGCTGCATATGAGATAGGAAAAGAAAACTCAGGAAATTCGGAAAACAACGTATCAGAGAACCGAATACTTAAATATTAGCCACCAGTTGAAGAAGAAACCAACAACATTCAAAATATCCCCGACGTTTGGTTAGTCGTTTTATTTTTCGCATTCATACTATTGATCATTGCAATAGCTTTGATGCTCAAAAATTATGTCAAAATTAAACTTAGACAACTAAAAAGCATTCAAGAGCGTGTTTAAAACATATGTACAAAATATTTCCCTCTTGATAAGTACAGGAGCAGATACAATTCGATAGTGATATCACGACTAATACTTCAAAAAGTACATAGCAGGAAAAGAAAGTGGAAGCATACATTAACCAGCCAATAACAATATTACCAACAAGAATGAAGAAAATAAAAAAGTCACAAGGAGAACCTTATTATATAAATAAAGCGCTAAATAAATTTGCAATTAGATATGGCGCGCTCGTTTTCATTTCAAAGGATAGAAAATTCGTAGCATAATAAATACAAGCAACCTGATTGTTGAGGAAGAGTTAGACTTAGGACAATACTTGGCCAGGCTGTACACGTGCTGTACAAATGCCGACAATCTAGGACTTGTAAAAGAAAAAGACAGTTATCCCTTTGGAGACAAATTGGTGAATAATAATGAATACTCGAGTAGGCAAATTTAAAAATGAAAAGAAAATAGGGACCCAAGTTTTCAAAGATCTAATAACTAAATTAACCCCAGGTGTTATGACTGTGACAAATCTCGGAAAAATTAAAAGTAATTCTTCATAAATATCATTGCTGGAAAATATGAAAAATGGTATAAGAAAAGATATGAAAAATTTTTCTATTACACAACTACCTTGCCCTTGCAACAATTGCAGCTATAAAATTTTTTTTATGTAATATGCTCCGAAACTCTCGCTCGCTTTTTAGAGTAGTGTCAATTTATTACAATTTATTATGAAGTGTTAATTCCCAATCAATTGGTTACGGACATTCTATTATAACTCTTAATTTTAGTTAGGCTAAAATGAAAAAAGAAAAAAAAATGCAGATGCTTTATTTGATAGAAAGAGTTAAGGTAAGGAAATCTAAATGTCCTATGTTTAGATAGGTCATTTTTAGATAATAGGATTCTTTGTATCCAGTTAAGTTAGATAGTATATATGGGGCCCCGCAAAGTAGACAACACCGACAGGAGAAACTATATTGGTGTAATTCCCAGGAAAGTAGTAAATATCGATAGAAAAAATATGTTTACATTAATTCCTTGTAGAATAGAAAGTATTGATAGGACAAATAATTTTACATTAATTCCCTTTAGACTAGAAAATAAGGTGTAGAAAGCATTGATAAGAAAAATTATTTTACATTAATATCCTTCAGACTAGAAAATAACAATGTAAACCTTTGGATAGAAAATATTGATAGGAAAAATAATTTTTCATTAATACCCTGCAGAGTAGAAAATACAGATTGTAAAAATAATTACATTTTATGAGTTTGCCGGGGATTGCCCGTATCGCTTTAAATGTATGAAAACATTTATTTCAAGCAATTTTTAATTTATTTAATAATTTGGGAAAAATTTAAACAACGTGACATCAGGACGGACAACAAATAAGGCATGACGTAGCTGAATGCGTTTATAACCATTTCAACTATAGTAGAAGTGCGGGTTCGACTCCCACTCCCGGGAGAAAAGGCTTTGAAGAGATTTACAAGGTATAATCGAAACAGCTGTCGCCTTGTCCGTCCTGATGTCACGTTGTTTACATTTTTCCCAAATTATTAAATAAATTACATTTTATTTCCCTATAACGTAGAAAATATAAATGAAAATAAGAAAATTATAATTCATAAAAATAGTAGTTTAACTATAAATTTAAAATAGTAAAAAAATTTAAATAGAAAAACTAAATACACTAGCACACACTTAAATAAATAGAAGCATTCCACTTTACTCGTAATATCCATTAAGTACTCATAACATAATATGTAAAAAAAAAAACAAAAACAAACAATTGTAAACAAATCAAAAAGAACATAAAGAGTACATAAACAAATAGAGTTACGTCATAAATAAACAAAATGACAATGTAAGCACATACGGATTCAAAATTTAATTGTGCCATTAGAGTAGCCATCCATTATTAGTGCACAAGTTATGAATGACTACTCTTTCAAAGGCAGATGGTGTAGCATTCATGCATTCACTCATTCATTCATTCACTTGTACAAACATATATTTTCCCTCGTTTTGGTATGTCTTGAGATGCATTGACTCTTACATACATATCCATTCATTTGTATATACATTTTCCGATACTCGCTACGATAGTCTACGTCTCGTAACTTGAGACCTATTCGGTTTCAGTTTAAAGCTGATTAATTGCTCACCACAAACCTTTGCCTGCACACAATTTATTCCCATGACTCGTGTAGACTTAGCTTGTTCTGTTCCGGTTTTCTTATTTCCCACAACTAATTTTATTTGTGCTGAGCTTGCGCTTCCCCCCGAATTGAATATTTAAATACAGTGATACATATTCGTTTAAACGCACTCTTAATTATAGCACTTTTACTTTCTTTTGTTTATGCATTCATAACAACAAATTCTAACCCATATGCTTTGTTAAGCTAACGGAAATTTGTCTGGTCCAAAAAACCTGCGATAACTTAACAAATGCTGAACGTAGATCTGATATACGCTTTGTGCCAAATTATCAAATGGAAAGTCGACCATTACTACACAGTTCAAACTTTTAAGACTTTTCAATAGTAAATCTGATGACTGTGGCTAGATTAAATTAATGTGAGTTTTGAAATGTGCATTTTTCTCTAACACAAATTACATGGAAATAATAAAACAGAACTAGTTTGGATTGCGGCACGTATTTGCTGTAAGGTTTTGCGTTAAAACAATTATCTGTATAAGGCTTTTTGTTAGAATGAAAGTGTATGTGACTTTGTACTTTACCACAACCTGAAATCGAAGATTTTACAAAGAATTCGACACATTCGTGAATTGGAGAATTGTTTGTACGCCTATTAAAACTACAAGAATTTGGTCCATTCCTTTGGGATTTGGTCCTTTTTTTCGATGAATGTGGGTCCCAAATGAAAACATGGTGAGGCAACCGTGGTGTTAACGCCTGCATGCAAAACTGCAGGCAATGTACGGAAAAACGTATTCCCCTCACTTAAGTTATGAGAGTTGATATTAGCCGTTTGTGTTTTCTTTGTGGCGTTAGACGAATGATTGCCATTAACTGGTGCAGACTCGCTGTGCAATAGTGGGTGGTGGTCACGTGTGCAGCCATTTACCCCACATGTGTTATTAGATGTACAATCATTAACTGTATGTTTCCTCAAGCAATTGTACCATAATTTTTTTCTACGTACAGTGTCCCACATTTGAGGTCGCGTCATATACAATTAGACAAAGAACTACAATTTCCGCTACAAACTGTATAGATTTTGTGTGGTGATTAATAGAACTTTCCGTATCTTTGTTTGCTCAGTTGGCACGAGCACATAGTTGGCTTCTTGTGCCAGTTGAAAGAGCCAATCACTGAAAATCTGAATATTGCAATTCGTTAGGCCTTGTTTGTGCATGCCCCAGCACGCCGGTAATAGTCCGGGTAACTTCGATACTAGCTTTTGCTCGAGATCTGGATTGGTCATTGGTTATCTCGCCCTGATGCTTTCATAGTTGCACATATATTTTGCACAACGATGGCGAAACCTGCTATAGTTTCAAGCTGACCTTCAGTGGCAACTCCTTGATCTGATTTTGGAGTTCATTATTAGCTCACATATCTCAGTTTTTTGGTTGAAAGTGGCTTGAAAGAGTGGCCCTCTAATGGCTCGCCATCGAACTTTAGTATCTCTTTAGCTATGATACTTCGAGCGGCGATTTGCTCTCTGGTTAATCTATGAGGAGAAACCATGGAACATGACGTAGTGAATGGTAGATCAAAAGGAGGTACTGATGAGTTTGCAGAGAAAAGCAAACCTCATTCGTTGCAGATGATATTCGGAGCTGTTTTTCCAAACACGATATTCTATTTAGTAATGTCTCTATATCAGTCGCCGGTGGGTTGATAACTCCCGGTTGGCTTCTCCGAATTTCAGGTAAAACACCATTACCTGTACTGAGGTGACCTACGTTCGATGCACATGCTGAATTCGATACATGCGACTTAAAGGGTTTCATTAGTGTGATCATCCCAGCATATTGTTTCGATGCGATCCAATAGTTCACGTTCTTGTACTACCAGAGCTTCCCTCTGCTTGAGTATCTCCCCCTGTTCTTGAAGCAGTTCAGCTCAGCGCCGATATTCCTGTGCTTTAAGGTGCACCGATTCCCGACTAGTGGAAGATACTGAGTCACTACGGCTGGCATGACGATATATGGGTAACAGTGGTGCACACGAATTGAAGGCGCTCACTTTACTCGATATGAAAGTAGATGGCCGTCATTGCTCTCCGGTAGCCTCTCCAAACCAGTTGTTGGTGGCCATAGCAAATGCCAGCGATGTTGGAACAATTGTGTTTGCGCCCCTTGGAAACTCTGTTTGAAGTAGCCTTGACAACGTATTCTGCGGATCTGCAAGATTGGCAGTGATATTTTCTCCGCAAATAGATTACCTTCATTGTTCTGGTGTATTTCCAGACGTCCACATGTATCATTCAAAGCTGCAAAATTGGCATCGGTATTTTCATCAGTATGATTTTGCGATTCCCGATGTTTTCGACATAGTTAAGGACACGGGAGAAAATTATAATAAATATTTTTTAAATTTTGTAAAAAATTAACTAAATTTCTTGAACCCGGCGTTAGCACATAAATAAAACTCTTCAATTGAAAAAAAACTTTAAATTTAGTTCTACTATTTAACAAACTTTGCTGCAGGTTAAAAAATTTTTAGTTTTGCTGCTGCCCGTTTCAAGCGATGTTTTCATAATGATTTTTCATACTCCCTTTTAAAAGTTGCTAGCCACGCGTCATGAAGAATTAAGGACTTCTCCCCTTTGTCGCTTGTCTTATTTAACAACCAATCGGCGATCGACACTTAATGTGCTATATTTGTCGGAATGAAAAGCTCTTGATGGTGATGCTGCCTGGCTATTCGTAACATATATGTATATATGATTTAAAATAAAATATTGTATTGTATATTATTTTTAAGTGAATAATTAAAATATTTATTATATAATAATTTGAGAAAAACTTAAACAGCGTGAAATAAAGCGGGGCAAAGCGACAGCTGTTTCGATTATACCTTGTAAATCTTTTCAAAGCCTTTTCTCCCGGGAGTGGGATTTGAAACCCCTCTGTTGTTGTTGTTGTAGCAGTGCTTCGCGCCATCCAATAGGTCTGACCGATCACAAATTGTCGTCAATGTCCTCTAATGGGAGTCCGAGGAAACTTGCGGTTTCAACAGGGGTGGACCATAATGAGAGAGGTGTTAGAGGCGTTGGTCCTACATTACAATTGAAGAGATGGTTGGTGTCATGTGGGGACACATTGCAAGCAGGGCATACATTTTGTATGTCGGGGTTGATTCTGGATAGGTAAGAGTTTAACCTCTTACAGTATCCAGATCGAAGTTGGGCTAGAGTGACTCGCGTTTTCCTAGGGAGTGTGCGTTCCTCTTCCGCAAGTTTAGGGTATTGTTCTGTGAGTACTGGATTCACCGGGCAGTTCCTGACATAGAAGTCCGATGCCTGTTTATGGATTTCACCAAGGACCTGCTTATGTTTTTTGGCTTCGTACGGCTGTATTCTCAGGGGCCGTATTTCCTCATAGTGCTTACTCCTTAAGCCCCTGGGCGGTGTTGGCTCATCAATCAGATTTCTGTTGGGATGCCAAGGTTTCTGGGTGTTAATGAGCGTTTCTTTGTCATTTCCTCAAGTATTGCCAGCAAGCGATTTTAGGATTTTATTACGGCTATGGATTTTAGGTACAATTGCGGCTGCATGCTCACCAAAATGTAGATCCTGATCGAACGTCACACCCAAGATTTTGGGGTGTAAGACAGTCGGTAGCGTAGTGCCATTGACGTGGACGTTCAAAATGGTCGACATTTGGGACGTCCATATTGTAATTAAGGTCGCCGATGACTTATTCGGTGATAATGTCAGGTTTCGCGAGGTGAAGAAACTGGAGAGATCCGGGAGGTAGCTGTTTATTTTGTTGCATAGCGCATCGGTCTGTGGGTAGGGTGATCCTTATAATCGAATGTAGTATTTTTTCCAGTCTTACCCCCTAGATCGGTTGCACCACGGCCAACTATATCGCACAAAAATGTTTATCCCGATTGGAGATGGTTTAGGCGTTTCGCAGGGAGGTCAAAGTTGAAATTGCTCTATGGAGACTCAAAAAATAAAAGTGATTTTTCTTTCTATCTAATACTCGAAATCGGTAGCCCTATGGTGGAAAATATCATATGCAAATTCTGGTCCCGATTGGAAACGACTAAGGGGTGTCGCAGGGGGTTTGAAGTTCAGACTACCCTATGGAGACTCGAAAAATAAAAGTGATTTTTCTTTTTATCTAATACCCGAAATAGATATAACTATGGTCGGAGATATCACATACAAAATTTGGTTATGATTGAAAAAGGCTAAGGCGTGTCGCAGGGGGGTGAAAGTCCAGATTAACCGATGGATGCTCAAAAAATGTGAATAATTTGATTTTATTGGGTTTTCAAGTTATAAATAAAATAACAATAAATTCATGTTCGTTCATTTTACATCATAATTAAACAATAAATTTCTAAATAACCAAAGGTTGTGATAAAGATTGCTTTGTAGCGTTTGGGTACTTTTCTTTATAGTATTTGACTACCTGTGATATGTATTGTTTGTCCTCCTCGTTTTTGGATAAGATTTTGTTGTACTCTTCTACAAGTTTAACTCCTCTCTCTGCCGTATCGTTTACGACTTTCAAATTTTTTAATCTATCAACATCTTTAATATAATTTTCGTTAGTTGCCCAACAATTTGGGTCTGAATGAAGAAACTCTTTATTTATGCAAAACCTATTGAAAAAATCTAAGCTGCTTTTACTTAAAAACTGATCTAGATCAGTGGCAAATACTCTTTCTTCACTTCCCATTACAAAGTCATACTTTTTTCCTACAAAGTAATTGTCTTTTCCTAGAGCCGCAACCATTTTTTGCTTTGTTTCTTTTAAAAATTTTTCATCAACTAGTGCCAAACAAACTGTTTCCGGTGAGAGATACCATAAATGATTTTTGAACTTCGAGAACGTGGCTTCACCTATCACCTTGTCAAAGTTTTTCTATTGGTATAACTCATTAACAAAAAAGAAGTCAGCACCTGGGCAGCTATGGATTTAGAGGCGGGCATCCAATTCTCTAAATAAATTTTAAATATAAAAATGCATAAATCCCGAAGTGCTATTTCTAAATTTTTTTCCAATATGTACTCTTCTCGAAAGATATATAATTTTAGAGTATAAATACTAGGCTGGGTCGATTTGTGGGGAGGCAAAAAATTCGCCCATTGCTCTGTGAAAATCATATTCTTGGGATCAAAATAAGAAACTTTGCCGAAGGAACCATACCTCTCAAACGAATTCTGATGTCCCCCCTTTGGGTCGTAGGGGCAAATTTTGAAAAATCCCACTTTGAAATGCCTATGTTGTTTCTTTTTGGAGTTTATTTTTCTCTTTAGAAATTTATTTAGTGAGAACAAATGTAAATGAAAAAATTAATTTAACTTAGTAATAGAAAAAAAATTTAAAAAATTATTAGAAATTAGCGTTTTTACAACCCCCTTTTAAAACCAAGGCGTCACTGTGATGCATTTGCATGTCGTAAACATAGTTGTGTGGGTTTTTTATTCAACCGTTTTAAAAAATGAAGATATCACTGTGGCACAATTGCAGATCGTAACATTGCTTGTGTTGTTTTTTTAAGCCACCACAAGACACAGCAGGTAGAATTGAAATTGCCCCTACCCAAAAGTTCGACCCAAAGGGGGGGACATCAGAATTCGTTTTAGAGGTATGGTTCCTTCGGCAAAGTTTCTTATTTTGATCCCTAGAATACGATTTTCACAGAGCAATGAGCGATTTTTAAATCGACCCGCCCTAATAAATACCCTTTGCCATCCACCGAGCGTGGTGGAAGGCGTCTGGTGCTGAAAATGTATAGCTCTTTGGAGAACAACCGTGACAAACAAGTGCTAGTTCTACAAAGTCTTCACGGGGTTGTCTTGATACTAAAATGTGATGGAAGCTATCTACAAGCTCTTCTTTATTATGTATTGCTGTTCTGACGAAGCCGTCCTCAATTCCAGCTTTGAAATTACGTTTGTCTAAATTGGACCAGGCGTCTCTAAAGTTTTTAAAAATCTCAACATTAGGTCCTTTTGATAAGGGTAATTTTGCTTCGCAAGCGCTGCGTAACACTATTTCGTATATTTGGTGATGACACGGCAAATGCAACAAGCTTTTACCAAGTTTTTGTTCCAAGAAAACACAAGCTATAACCTGCCCGTTTTCGACGCCGTTGTATAACAACATACCGCTTCAACTTTGTCGTGTACTTTCCACCTAACAAGTAAGTCGTATACTACACAGAAGCTTTTGCTTTTCCACTTCCGTTCGAAATTGCTGGAGCACCGAGTAGTTGTTCTCCATCTTCCTAGGAAATAATTGTTGGAAGCCTGTCTACTTCCCTGTTCCTTCTGTTGCAGGCAACAACTTCCCATCCCAGAGAACGGTAACTGACCTAATTGCTTTGGATTCAAACGATCGTTTTAGCTGCTTCATTATGTATCGGCGCTTTTGTAGATGACATCGTCGGATACTACTCCGATTTACGGTTAGAGTTTTTACATTTGCACCAAGGACTTCGGATACTGCTATTAGTATTCTGACTGCATTTCGATCGCTGACTTTACAACTGTCAAGAACTGGTACTAGTTTGGGTGTAATAAAATTTGTGTGCCCTCGTTTCTTTTTTGCCTCTTTTCGACTTGATCGTTCTAGTGAGCAACTTACTTTACACTTATCACGAACTGATACTTGTTTGAGTGTAATTAAACTTTTCTGCCCTGTTTTGTTTTTTGTTTCATTTCGACTTGATATTTTTAGTGAGCAATTGCTTCCCCGATCAAAATCTTCATTTTCGCTTTCTTCAACTGCTTCTTCTAACGCAGTATTGAAATGATATTTGGAATTAAATAATTGTAAAAAGTAACAAAGAATGTTTATTACCTCCAGGCGAGTCTACATCGCAGCTTTTTTTAAGTACTTCTTTATTATTTCCGGTACAATTTATTCTTGAAAATGCGTTAAACGTCCTTTCTTCCTCTGATTGATAAGAAACTACTTATCAGTTTGGTTGTTGAACATGTTCAATGCATTTGCCAAAACACTTCCGTCTCTTTTATCACAAGATATGCACTCTCGCGAACACTTAATTTTATTTTTCTAATACTGTAGAAAAAATCCCGTAACACTTGCCAATTAGAAGGCAACTTGGCACCCGTAATTTTGTTTTCGATAAAGCCCACTAAATAAATATTGATTTTTTGTCGCGATACCATATTGAAACGAAATATCAACTTCAGTTCTTGATCACTTGAAAACGTAATTTATTTTATCCAATTAATTTGCTTATAACATTGACAAAAAACTTATAAGTTACTATACATAGACCATTCCTCTCTTTTCTCTTTCTCTTTTATTTTGCGAGTCTCCATAGGGTAGTCTGAAATTTTACGCCCCAGCGACACACCTTAGGCTTTCCCAATCATAACCAAATTTTGTATGTGATATCTCCGACCATAGTGCTATCTATTTCGGGTATTAGATAAAAAGAAATATCACTTTTATTTTTCGAGTATCCATACGGTAGTCTGAACTTCAACCCCCCTGCGACAACTCTTAGGCGTTTCCAATCGGGACCAGAATTTGCATCTGATATTTTCTGCTATACCGATTTCGAGTATTAGATAAAAAGAAAAATCACTTTTATTTTTGGAGTCTCCATAGAGCAATTTCAACTTTGACCCCCCCTCCCCCCCCCCCTTCCTAAACCATCTCCAATCGGGATATTAGGGGTTGAGACTTTGGAAATCTGATGATAAAATTTTCTCCATCCTATTATGCAGTCATCGGCGTAGGAAACGATAGTAACTCCTTCTGGTGGCGAAGGTAGCTTTGATATGTAGAAGTTAAACAAAAGTGGGGATAGGACACAACTCTGCTTGGTTTAGATGTTTCGTTTTGAAATTGCCCCGATGCCTGCCGTCCCCCAGATAATTTGCGTCCACCTTTTAAGACTTGAGGGACGGGAAGACCCTTCAAAAGCTTTTGATAGGTCTAGCGCAACGAGTACTGGTCTATGGTGGGGGTTTTGATTTAAACCGCAATTTATCTGGGTGCTAATGAAATTTAGCGCGGTGGTAGTGCTGTGTAGTTTTAAGTAGTTTAAAGCCATGCTGATGAGAGGCTAATGGCAAATTTGCCTTGAAATGGAGCAGGAATTACGATTGTTGAAGTATTACAAACGCATTCAGCCACGTCATGCCTTAGGGGTTGTAAACTTTATCCCAATTGCCTTCGTTGCATATTTTATTCTTTTTGCAAAGTACATCTTTGTATGTAATCATGTGTTAAAGTTATGCTTTTTGTAGGCGGTTTCAATGACACTGGTATTTTTGCTTTTTGTTCTAGTCATAGAACCACAAAGAATTAACCAATGTTGTCTATTTGTATGAGTTATGCTGGGACTGCCCTCATACGGTGCTGCGAATGGTGCGTCGGGCGATGCTATGTGCTTCTGAGGGAATGTTGTTTCCTGGGCGAGAACGGTGTCGCCCGGTGGCGGTTGGGGGTCCCGGTACGGCTGATCGACCAGGCCGGTGTGCCTTGGCGACTGGTGCGGGTGGCGGAATTGGTACGGCGGATCTGCCAGGCCGAGGTGCCTGGATGGCGCGTTGGGCGCTTGGGGTAGCATCCTGCGTATGGAGTAGGAAATGATGACGCGCTCCGCATATCCGGCATCTGTCGTACGAGCTGCACTCGCTGGTGACGTGGGATAATGCCAAGCAATTTAGGCAGAACTTATGGGCTCGTGCAAGCATCCACCTCTGGGGTGGCTTAATTTTTTTGAAGATGATACAATTTCGAAGAGAGTGCTGACGTGTGCAGATGCCGCACCGTCGGTACTCAGTTAGTAGTGTCGAGCAGCGTGAATAATTGGCGCGCAACGATCTCCGACCGCACTGGTCTTCGTGATGACGATCGATTTGCACGATCCATAGCTATCTGTAATTACAGTTGTAAAAGTATTTTAGTGGAGAGAAATGATACAGGGGATTTCAGCTTGCATTGTGTTGCGAAATACGACATATTAGTGACGGTGATGTCGTAAGAGTGGGCGGAGGTGGTTTGAGGGTAGCTACGAATTCTCAGGGTTTGCCCGAGATGGTGGGCTTTCAGTGTGTGGGAGGAAACAGAGCTTAACAAGTGGTCGTGTGAGGGTGCCGGTTTGAGTACGAACGTCAACAACACGTATATGGCCGTCCGGTCCTGGAAGAATTTTTTCAATGCGTCCAAGGCGCCATTCGGTCGGAGGAAGTGAGTCGTGGTGAATGCAAACACACTTACCGACCTTGGGTTCGGGTTGTGGATTTTTCCAGTTTTGCCTTTTCTGGAGATCCTTCCACCTTTTGCTGAATTGATGATGTAAGCTTTTTACCCTGTCCCATCGGTTTATAAGGGATAATTCCGCGTGATCCACTTCAGGGATAGCGAGGAGGGGGCCACCTCTGAGAAAGTGACTGGGGGTCAGCGCGGTAAACTCGGTGGGATTTTGGGATAAAGGTGAGATAGGACGAGAGTTCAATACGGCTTCTATTCTTACCAAGAGGGTGGTAAATTCTTCAAACGTGAACTTGTGAGATCCTGCAGTCCTCTTGAAGTGCAGTTTGAAACTCTTCACTGCAGACTCCCACAAGCTGCCCATGTGGGGAGCTCCGGGCGGAATGAATTTCCAATTGATGCCCACGGGAGAGTATTTTGCGATTACTTCTTGAGAGGCAGTTTTCATGAAGTCAACGAACTCCTTTGCGGTCGCTCGTTTAGCTCCAATAAACGTCTTGTCGTTGTCACTCATCTTTGTGGCAGGATATCCACGACGTCCGACGAAGTGAGCAAATGCTGTGAGAAAGGCATTAGTAGTTAAGTCCGAGCACAGCTCAAGATGGATAACTTTTGTCACAAAACAGACAAAAACGGCCACGTAGCCTTTCATTAAGGTGTGAGACCTTAGCAAAGAGGCTTTTACTTGAAAAGGCCCCGCAAAGTCGACACCGGTAGTGGTAAAAGGCGGAGCGTATGTTCATCGTTCCGGGGCAAAGTCACCATGATTTGCGATCGCATTTGCTGCTTGTGGAGGGTGCAAGTTTTGCACTGATATATACATCTCTTTATGAGGGGTTTAAGTCGTGGGATATAGAGATCCTGTCTGAGGCATTGCTGCATGAGACGTATTTCGGCGTGAAGGAGAAGTTCGTGGAGGTACTGTATATATAGGACAGCGAATCTAGATTTTTCTGGGATAATAACAGATTGTTTTTCATTGTAAGTTAACGTCGAATGAACTAATCTACCATGAACCCTGAGGAGCTCGTGTTCATCGAGGTATGGGTTGAGGGTTAGCAGAGAGCTTCGTTTATCAATTTGTTTTGCATTTTCCAAGCATGCTCTTTCGCGAGGAAAATATCGGGTTTGCGTTAACGCCACAAGTTTATTTTTCGTTTTGCGGCCATCTTCATGAGACAGAAAGGCAGTGTAAACGGGTTTAATAGCTCGAATTCGGTCCTTGAGATTATTAAGGAACCTAAAGGCATATACCATGACCCTGAGGGCGCGAGGAAAAGGGGAAAATCGATCCAAAACATCGGGGTCGTCTTCAACTGAGTGTAGTGCTTCGCATTTCAGGCGGGTTGATGCTGCGGGTAGATTGTTTTGGCCAGGCTTCGAGGGGCTGGGTCAGCCACGCAGGGCCATTCCACCAAAGCGAAGAATTTGCCAAGTCCATGGGTTTGCATCCTCTTGTGCCCATATCGGCTGGATTGTCGCGACTGCCAACATGCTTCCAATAGGCGCTTCCGACGACAATCCAGAATTTTAGCTGTTCGATTGGATACGAAAGTTTTCCAAACGTGGGGAGGCTTTTCGAGCCATGCTAACACAATTTCCGAGTCAGACCGCAGGTAGAGATTTTTAAGGGAGAGTTCGATATGGGACTGTACGACGGCGATTAGTCGGGCAAGGAGTAGAGCTGCACATAGTTATAATCTTGGAAGACTGGTAGTGCGAAGAGGGGCAAACTTGCCTTTAGCGACCAGAAGGTGGGACGACGTGGTGGCCCGTGAGTTGTTCGCAGATATATAGTGGCGCAATATGCCTTTTCTGACGCATCTCAGAAACCATGCAGTTCAACCTGCTGGTTCGGGATGTAGTCAACCCATTGAGGTATCTTTATATCTGAGATGTTGGGTAAATTTTTTGCGAATTGCGTCCATTTAATGAAGCGGAGGTGTTTCACTGGTTCGTCCCAGCCAGTTCCGTCTATCCGTAACCCTTGGAGTAAAATTTTGGCCTGAATCATTATCGGCGTGAGCCACCCTGCGGGTTCAAAAAGTTTTGCGACCGCGGAGAGAATTTGTCGTTTTGTACTCGCGGACGAGAGGGGTATTGAATCCACACGAAAACGTGTCGGTCAGAGCGTTCCACTGTATGTAGAGAGTTTTGGTGTTGCTTGCTTTCTCGAATTCCAAGAGATTGGTATCTAGCAAGTCCTCTTCTTTGATGTTTTTTTAATACTTTGGTGATTGGCCGTTATTTTCCGTAATGGAAATCCTGCTGACGCTAACACTTGGATGAGTTGGGAGAGAGACTTTTCAGCCGAGAGAATTTCATGGCTGCCAGAGAGAATGTCTTCTACATATGTTTCTTTCGTCAATACAGGGGTGGCTTTAGGGAAGGTTTCTTCCACATCTTTGGCTAGTTGGTAAATTGTGCGTATGGCGAGGTAGGGGGCACAGTTTACGCTAAAGGTAGTCTTTATGGTATCGCGTGCAGATGACCGAAAGACGATCCGCTGGTAGTCTCTGTCGCCCTCGTGCATGAGAATTTGACGGTACATTTTCTCTATGTCTCCGTTGAAAACATATTGGTATGTACGCCACTTGAGAATCAAAAGCATCAGATCGGGTTGGAGGGTAGGGCCGGTATAAAGAACGTCGTTGAGCACATGTCCAGATGCCGACTTCTTTGAGACGTTAAACACGACCCGCACCTTCGATGTCTTTTTCTCGGGCTTAATAACTGCGTGGTGGGGAAGATAAAATGAGACGCATTTACCTCCGTCAAATTTTTCAAAGGAGCTGGTTTCCTCCATTTGATCGAGGGTGAGGTATTCTTCTAGGACACTAACATATTGAGCCTTTAGATCCCCTTTCTTCTGCAGGCTTCTCTCCATTCCAAGAAACTGGCTTAGAGCTGAAGACCGAGAGTGGGATAGTGAGATTGACTCCGGGAAGCTGGGTTTAAACGGCACCCTGACGATGTAACGACCTTTATCATCGCGTGAGGTTGTGGCTGCGTAGAAATTCTCGCAAAACTCGTCTTCTGGGGTTATTTGGGGTATGGTGGGAACTTCCTCCAATTCCCAAAATTTTCGCAATAGAGAGTTAAGATCTTCGCTCGTCACTTCTGATACTTGCATGCAGAAAAAGTTGACCATCACAGGGGCTCTACCGCTCAGAATCCATCCAAAAATGGTTTTCTGCGCTAGAAAATGGGGGGAAAGTTTCTCAACGCCATTTTGGATGATTTGCGGTATTACATCACTGCCTAGAACGAGATCTATTTGCAAGGTGAGTGACAGTTCGTGTCTGCGAGGCTGAGGTGTGCCCATTTTGCTTGGAGCACGCTAGTGAGCTTAAGCGAGGGGAGCATTTTTGTTAGCCGGGGTAATACTATTGCCTCTGCACTTATTCTGGTTTTAAAATCGGGGGATACCAAAGTCAGAGAGAAAAATTTGTTTGAGGTCTGAACTACCTTGCCGCCCATCCGTGATATTTCAAATCTAGAGGGTTTGAATGGGAGTTTGAGTATATCTTAGGCTCTGGTAGAGATAAAGGTTCGTTCAGATCCCTCATCTACAAGAGCTCTTAGTTTAAACATTTCTCCTTTATGCTCTACGGGTACGATAGCCGTGGGTAAAATTATTTCACAATCGTTTTCGGAATAAAACGATTGGACTTAGCTTTTCTGCGAGCATGAAGGGCTTTCATCCAGGGCATTGGCTTGATCGGGAGTGTTACCGGAGGCGGTTTTGGAGTTCGTGGTTGTAGCTTGTGAGGCTGTCTTTTGCAATTGGGAGGGTTGTCTTTTCGGCACTTGAGATGTGTCTTCGTGAAGAGCTGAGTTGTGCCGATCTTGACATTGATTGCATGTTTGGGTACTGGAACATTCTTTCAATATGTGTGACTGAGAGAGGCAATTGAAACACATATTGTTTTCTCTCACAAAACTTCTGCGATCTGAGGTAGACACCTTCTTAAATTTGAAGCAACTTATAAGGGGTGAGATGAGGTTTTACACATAGCGCACTTGTACATCGTCCGCTGCTCTGTCATATGAGACTGGGTATGGCAGGTCGATCTATTTTGAAAGGGATGCGACTGCTGGGGTTTAAATGATAGCCTAGCTTGGGGGGTGGCTTTAAATTTATTTGGTCGCCATTGATCGGCTCGCTCTACGACTTCATATCGAGTTGTGAGGAACTGGTCCATTTGGGACTAGTTAGGAAGTTCTCTTCTTGAAGTCAGAGACTGCTCCCATAAAGTGACTGTATTTTCCGGAAGTTTAGAGGTCACGAGATAAATAAGTATGTGGTCCCAGTTATCTGTGGAGACTTGTTGCGTGGCGAGAATTTGAATGCAATTATTTACCGACGATTGCAACTTTTGAATGTCTTCCCTGTTTTCGTGGTGAGCGTTTTTAAATTCGTCAAAGCCCGTAACTCGTCTGTTCTCGTATCGAGACTTTAGGGCTTCCCACGCTAAGGCAAAGTTGTCATCAGTCAAGGGAAATTGGTTGACTATTTGAACTGCCTTTCCTTGCGTTTTGTATCTGAGGTGATACAATTTTTGCGCTTGGGAGAGTTTGGATGGTTAATGTAAACAGCTGTGAACATGTTACGAAATAAGGGCCATTTTTCATAACAACCATAAAATATTTCGGTATCGCAGGGAGGGATTTTTAGCGAAATACCGGAGTTCTCAGATGGACCTGGTGTGACGGTAGGGAGCGCGGGTGCATTTGCTTGTTTAAGCAACTGAAGATGGTCTTCGATCTGTACTTTTGTGTCTTTATACGCTATGAAACAGGACCTGTATTTGCTATTACTAGATGTTGAAAAATCTTCGGGCAGGTCCTGGTCTGAGTTTCGACAATTTTATCGAAAGCGTGTTGGACTCTATTCCAGAATTTTTCGATGTTCGAATTTTTTATATTGCGGGAAGACTCAGTGTTGTCTTGGAGGGACATCGACCTAAACCGAGGACAATAATCCATGAAAGTGTCCGTTTCGGATATAAATTTTTTGGGGGCAGACGAGAATTTTAATCTTTTAACCGTTTTACTTTGTCTGGTTTCCTCGTCGCTCTTTTTGAGCTTAGTTTTATGACGCTTAGAGTTGAGAATTGATAAAATTTAACTTAGAGCGAAAAACTTTTTTTTTTTTTTTGAAGAGAGAGTATTTTCGTTTAACTATGTGTGAGGGGGTTACGTTTAAATATTTACGTTAAATAGCAAGAGAGCAAAAAGTTTCAAAACCAAAAAAAGTTTTTAAGTTAAATTTATTTGAGGGGGGACTGAGCAAATTTGACCACTGTGCTGCGTTTGCACTATATTTAATATATTTAATATGTATATGAGGGTAGTTTAAATATACGTGGGAAAATTATAACATATATATATATATACGTATTAACAAGTATCTAGGGGTAAATTAGTATAATTTTGATACGGGAAATTAATTCGTATGAGATTATCTGAAAAAAATTTTTTTTTGTGTTTTCGGTGTGACTTAGAGGAGTCTTATTTAACTTCGATTTGTTGGACTGTAGAGGCTTTGAAGAGAGAAATTAGTAGCTTCTCGAAATTCTTAATGGGGGTTGAGAATTTATAGCGTGCAAATTTAATACGAGAAAAGTGCTATTACACGCACTGCACCACCCTTGTACCACTGTGCACGAGATTTTATTTCACTGTTTATGTCGTTTTCTTTCTTTTGTATATCCGAATGTATGTATACACAAATATGGAGATTTAAAAATATTCTTTGCGTTTTGTATTAATTTAAATAGGGATAAATAAGACAACTTTAGAGGTGTTTGCTATGATAAACAGCAAGGGAAGACACTGTACCGATTTAAGAGGGATTAAATAATTTTAGAGCGATATACAAATGTAATGCCGAAAAAAATTATTTGGGAGGTAAAATCGATATGCGTGCCCACTGTATCTAGCTTAATTTTTCTTATTATGTTTTGCACATATACCGTACTGAGTTTTGCAATATGGGGTTATTGCTGTATGTATATGGGGTATTCCATCCCATTTCGACCAATTTTGAACCCGACCCCTTTATAATTGGCTGAAAGTTTTTCTTCTTTTTCTAGCTTACGAAAGGTATTTTTCAGAAGTTTTTAAAATTGTTTCATCCAACTCAAAAAAAGTTATGAATTTTTAAAAAAACACCGTTTCTGTTTTCAAAATGCTATAATTTTTTCAAAAATTGCCCGTTTGGGATCTTTTTTTTTTGTTTTAAATTTGTTTTTAAATGTACTTTTCTGAAAAAATTCAAAAAAATGTTTAAAGTTTTTTTTTGTAATTTTTCAGTTTTTCGAATTTCGCCCTTTTTTTCTCATAAAAAACTTCAATCAGTTCTGCAATCATCCCCACTAATCCCGGAATGGGCCGAGAATTTTTTTTTTTTATTTAATTGAAAAAAAAAAACTTTAAAATTTTTTTTGTATTTTTTCCGAAAAGTACATTTAACAACATATTAAAAAAAAAAATGATCCCAAACGGTCAATTTTTGAAAAAGTTATAGCATTTTGAAAAAAACACCGTTTTCCAACTCAAAATAAGTTTTAAATATTTTGAAAAAAACGGTGTTTTTTTTTTAAATGCTATAACTTTTTCAAAAATTGACCTTTTGGAATCATTTTTTTAATATGTTTTTAAATGTACTTTTCGGAAAAAATACAAAAAAAAAAAATTTAAAGTGTTTTTTTCAATTAAATAAAAAAAATTCTCGGCCAACTCCGGGATTAGTGGGGATGATTGCAGAATTGAATGAAGTTTTTTATGACAAAAAAAAAGGGCGAAATTCGAAAAATCTCGAAAAACTGAAAAATTACAAGAAAAACTTTAAAAATTTTTTTGTATTTTTTCCGAAAAGTACATTTAAAAACAAATTAAAAAAAAAGATCCCTAACGGTCAATTTCTGAAAAAGTTATAGCATTTTGAAAACAAATACGGTGTTTTTTTAAAAATTCATAACTTTTTTTGAGTTGGATGAAAAAATTTGAAAAACTTCTGAAAAACGTCTTTCGTAAGCTAGAACAAGAAGAATCTGCAGGGCTTAGCAAAAGGTATTGTATGCAAAGTTTATAGCAAATTGTATTACCTTTTAAAAGCTTCCAACCGTTTTGGAGTTGCTCAATCCGTTCTTGAGATATATGTGGTTAAGTGGACCCAATTTTAAATATCTCAAAAACGTTACCATAGAACTAAAAATAACCTTGATTTTCCATAGAAATTTCATAACGGCATCTCTGGTGCAGAAAAGAAATTGGAATTTGAGATGCAGTGTTATCTGGGTGGTCGGCAGGCATCGGTGCAATTTAGAAACGAAACATCAAAACCAAGAAGAATTAAACAAGGGGTGCCGCAGGGTTGTGTCCTATCCCCAATTTTGTTTAACTTCTACGTATCAAAGCTACCTTCGCCACCAGAAGAAGTTACTATCGTTTCCTACACCGATGACTGCACATAACCATGTAAAATGAGTGAAAGGTCGTATGAGGAATTAAATTGAATAAATGAAGCTGTATTGTAAACTAAGAAAATTGCTACTGAATTTGTAAGGAACACGTGTTCGCAAGAAAGAAATCTCAAAGGAAGCACCAAAATTGGAATGAAAAAAAAAATTATTTTTTAATTTTATGTAGTTATGCTGGCTCGAGGTCAGGTTTTTCACAATAAAACGAAAAGTTGTTGTTTTGGATACCAATATATTTCGGTTACTCTACGGTAACCGTCTTCAGGGTTGAAACTAATAACAAACATAAAAACCAATTAACGATTAAATTTAAAAATATAACATACAAAAACAGATCCTACAAAGTACATATATTTTGTTTCACGTCTTCCCTGTGTGGCGTGGAGTTTGATACTGATTACTTGTTCACAGGTGTTTGTAAATATGCGCGCAATCATCTGTATCACTCCTAAAATTAAGTCTAATGTCCGTCGGTGTGTTTATTATATGCAGTGTCTCTAGTGTAAATAGTTTCGTGTATTTTTGTTCTTGTATAAGAATTCTCGCATCGTCAAAGTTTGGTGAGTGGCCGGTAGCGGCACAGTGGGCCATGAGTGCTGTTTTATGGTTTTCGACGGTGTTAAATTTTTTAATATCGGACTTATGTTGTGATAATCTTGTCTTTAAATTTACCTTTGTTGTACTCACACATACAATATTGCACGAATTTTCGACACTGCCTCCGCATTTAATGTCATACACAATATTACTCTTTTCGGTTAGTGGTATTCTCAATTTATTTTATAGAACATATTTTTCAATGTGTTCGTAGGTTTGTGAGCAATTTTTACGTTTTCTTTATCGTAGCAGTCAGATTTTGCTAACCGTTCGGACAACTGTGGTACATAGACTACTGATTTAAAAGTTGATGATTTTCCTGCTTTCTGTTGAATCTTAGCGGAACTTACTCTTCTTAATAGTGTTTTAATCGTACCCATTGGAAAATCATTGGTTTTTAACATTGAAAATATATCTTTTTTGATTTCCTTGTGGTAAATTTTGTCTGAAGTCTGTAACATCCGTCGTATACAGCCCATTGCTGTATTCATAATCATTGACTTGGGGTGTTTGGAATAATAGGTTATAATTCGTCGAGATGATTTTGGCTTCACATACCACTTTAATTTCAATTGATTTCCTCGTCTGTTTATTATAGAATCCAAATAAGGCAATTTTCCCTCACGTTCCACTTCTACTGTAAATTTTATGTTTTTGTCAAATTTGTTCAGGGCGTCCAGTGTATTTCCAAATTCATTTTCGTGGACCCTCGCGAATAAGTCATCGACATACTTCGTTAGTAGTCTTGGTTTGCGCTCCAATGTGCCCATAGTGTTGTCCATTAATTTTTCCATGAGTACGTCGGCTATCACTGGGGAAGTGGGTGATCCCATCGGCATTCCTTTCAGCTGTGTGTATATGGTGTCATTAAACTTGAACTATCTGTTTTCTTGACCGCAAAATTTCACTATATCCATAAATAACTGTTAGGTATCACAGTAAATTCTCTTATTTTCGTCCATTTTTCTAGTATTAAGTCAAGTGCTAATTGTATAGGTATACTCGGAAAGAGTGAAACCACGTCAAAGGAAATCAATTTTTCATCGTCATAAATGTAGCTGTTGTTTATTCTTTCTTTGAAATCTGACGTGCTTCTTATGTTGTATTTTGAAATCGATGTTACGTCTCTTAAAATGTCTGCGATATATTTGCATAATCCGTACGCAGGTGATACAACCACTGAACAAATCGGTCTCAGCGGTGTTCCTTCCTTATGTATATTCGGTAGACCATAGATCTTTGGTGGAAGTGCCGTGTTTGAGGTCAGTTTGCTTCTCTCCGCTCTTGTGATAATTTCCATTTTGAAAAGTTTTTCCACTAAACAGTTATTTCTGTTCTGTAATCGCGATGTCGGATCTTGTCTTTGGACTCTGTAAGTCGTCAAGTCATTTAAAATAATTAGCATTTTGTTATTATATTCCTCTAGTTCCATTGCAACCGTTTTGTTTCCTTTATCAGATGTCAAGATTCGAATATTTTTATTGTTATTGAGAAATTGTCTGGTTTGTGCCACTGTATCTGTGATTTCTCTATCTATTGCATTTTGTTTGTTGGTTGCTGAGTGGGTTTTCACAAGTAACGATAACTTTATGCAGGCTTCTACTTTCTATTCTTTGACCTTAAAAGTTTGTATTAAGTCCTCTCCATCCGCTATGTATTGAAAGAGAGGGAAACTCTTGTTTTCTACTGGTATTCCGAACTTCGTTCCCTTCGCCAACAATGCCTTAACCTCTTTAGGAAATTCACACTCAGTAGTATTAATACACCAACCCTCTTGTTCTTTGTTGTTGGTAAATATCATATTTCTCGTTGATCGGAATTTCTCGTGTTTTTTCTCTTGCCTTGTCCGCAGCTTCGTTGTTAGTTTGTTCGCAACTTTAGTTTCTTTTTGCATAAATTTATTAAAATCAAATTCACCCAATTGTTCCTTAAGATTTGTTCTTGCTTCTTCCATTCGTTCAGTTAGTCGTCCCAAAATGTTGTGTTTGTGTTTAATGAATAAGCTTAATATTTTTGTAAGGTAATAATGTGTGTGTCTTTCTAAACATCTATCTATGGCTATGTGTTTGTCGCAGTCAGATACAAATAATTTCTTACACTGAGTTACATTTTTTATAAAATTTGGAATGTTTCTTGATTTTCTACATTTTAATAGGAACTTAATACTAGATTTTAACTTTACCAATTTTTTTGATGTTGATTGAAATTTGTTGATTACTTGTTTAGATGTTTCATATTTGTTTTTAATTTTTGCATATTCCATGGTTGTTGGTATATGTCTACGGCGTGCCTTCCGTTTCTTTACTTGAGATTTTTAGCGACCTTTAAATTTCTAATTTTATGTAGTTATGATGGCTCGAGGTCAGGTTTTTCACAATAAAACGAAAAGTTGTTTTTTTGGATACCAATATATTTCGGTTACTCTACGGTAACCGTCTTCAGGGTTGAAACTAATAACAAACATAAAAACCAATTTACAATTAAATTCAAACATATAACACACAAAAACAGATGCTACAAAGTACATACATTTTATTTCACGTCTTCCCTGTATGGCGTGGAGTTCGATACTGATTACTTGTTAACAGGTGTTTGTAAATATGCGCGCAATCATCTGTATCACTCTCAAAATTAAGTCTAATGTTCGTCGGTGTGTTTATTATATGCAGTGTCTCTAGTGTAAATCGTTTCTTGTATTTTTGTTCTTGTATAAGAATTCTCGCGTCGTCAGAGTTTGGTGAGTGGCCGGTAGCGGCACAGTGGGCCATGAGTGCTGTTTTATGGTTTTCGACAGTGTTACATTTCTTAATATCGGACTTATGTTGTGATAATCTTGTCTTTAATTTTACCTTTGTTGTACCCACATATACACTATTGCACGAATTTTCGACACTGCCTCCGCATTTAATTTCATACACAATATTACTCTTTTCGGTTAGTGGTATTCTCAATTTATTTTATAGAACATATTTTTCAATGTGTTCGTAGGTTTGTGAGCAATTTTTACGTTTTCTTTATCGTAGCAGTCAGATTTTGCTAACCGTTCGAAAAACTGTGGTACATAGACTACTGATTTAAAAGTTGATGATTTTCCTGCTTTCTGTTGAATTTTGGCGGAACTTACTCTTCTTAATAGTGTTTTAATCGTACTCGTTGGAAAATCATTGGTTTTTAACATTGAAAATATATCTTTTTTGATTACCTTGTGGTAAATTTTGTCTGAAGTCTGTAATATCCGTCGTAAACAGCCCATTGCTGTATTCATAATCATTGACTTGGGGTGTTTGGAATAATAGTTTATAATTCGTCGAGATGATGTTGGCTTCACATACCACTTTAATTTCAATTGATTTCCTCGTCTGTTTATTATAGAATCCAAATAAGGCAATTTTCCTTCACGTTCCACTTCACTGTAAATTTTATGTTTTTGTCAAATTTGTTCAGGGCGTCCAGTGTATTTTCAACTTCATTTTCGTGGACTATCGCGAATAAGTCATCGACATACTTCGTTAGTAGTCATGGTTTGCGCTCCAATTTGTCCATAGTGTTGTCCAATAATTTTTCCATGAGTATGTCGGCTATCACTGGGGAAGTGGGTGATCCCATCGGCATTCCTTTCAGCTGTGTGTATATGGTGTCATTAAACTTGAAATTTTTTTTTTCTTGAACGCAAAATTTCACCATATCCATAAATAACTGTTTAGGTATCACAGTAAGTTCTCTTATTTTCGTCCATTTTTCTAGTATTAAGTCAAGTGCTAATTGTACAGGTATACTCGGAAAGAGTGAAACCACGTCAAAGGAAATCAATTTTTCATCGTCGTATATGGCATTGTTGGCGAAGGGACCGAAGTTCGGACTACCTGTAGAAAACAAGAGTTTCCCTCTCTTTCAATACATAGCGGATGGAGAGGACTTAATACAAACTTTTAAGGCCAAAGAACAGAAAGAAAGAGCCCGCATAAAGTTTCCGTTACTTGTGAAAACCCACTCAGCAACCAACAAACAAAGTGCAATAGATAGAACAATCACAGATACAGTGGCACAAACCAGACAATTTCTCAATAACAATAAAAATATTAAAATATTGACGTCTGATAAAGGAAACAAAACGGTTGTAATGGAACTAGAGGAATATAATAACAAAATGCTAAGTATTTTAAATGACTTGACGACTTACAGAGTCCAAGACAAGATCCGACATCGCGATTACAGAACAGAAATAACTGTTTAGTGGAAAAACTTTTCAAAATGGAAATTATCATAAGAGCGGAGAGAAGCAAACTAACCTCAAACACGGCACTACCACCAAGGATTTATGGTCTACCGAAGATAAATAAAGAAGGATCACCGCTGAGACCGATTTGTTCAGTGGTTGGATCACCTGCGTACGGATTATGCAAATATATCGCAGACATTTTAAGAAACGTAACATCGACTTCAAAGTACAACATAAGGAACACGTCAGATTTTAAAGAAAGAATAAACAACAGCTACATTTACGACGATGAAAAATTGATTTCCTTTGAGGTGGTTTCACTCTTTCCGAGTATACCTATACAATTAGCTCTTGACTTAATACTAGAAAATGGACGAAAATAAGAGAATTTACTGTGATATCTAAACAGTTATTTATGGATATAGTGAAACTTTGCCTTCAAGAAAACAGATATTTCAAGTTTAATGACACCATATACACACAGCTGAAAGGACTGCCGATGGGATCACCCACTTCCCCAGTGATTGCCGCCATACTCATGGAAAAATTATTGGACAACACTATGGACAAATTGGAGCGCAAACTAAGACTACTAACGAAGTATGTCGATGACTTATTCGCGATAGTCCACGAAAATGAAGTTGAAAATACACTGGATGCCCTGAACAAATTTGACAAAAACATAAAATTTACAGTAGAAGTGGAACGTGAAGGAAAATTGCCTTATTTGGATTCTATAATAAACAGACGAGGAAATCAATTGAAATTAAAGTAGTATGTGAAGCCAACATCAACTCGACGAATTATAAACTATTATTCCAAACACCCCAAGTCAATGATTATGAATACAGCAATGGGCTGCATACGACGGATATTACAGACTTCAGACAAAATTTACCACAAGGTAATCAAAAAAGATATATTTTCAATGTTAAAAACCAATGATTTCCCAACGAGTACGATTAAAACACTATTAAGAAGAGTAAGTTCCGCCAAGATTCAACAGAAAGCAGGAAAATCATCAACTTTTAAATCAGTAGTCTATGTACCACAGTTGTCCGAACGGTTTGCAAAATATGACTGCTACGATAAAGAATATGTAAAAATTGCTCACAAACCTACGAACACATTGAAAAATATGTTCAATAAAACAAAATCGAGAATATCACTAACCGAAAAGAGTAATATTGTATATGAAATTAAATGCGGAGGCAGTGTCGAAAATTCGTGCAATAGTGTATATGTGGGTACAACAAAGCTAAAATTAAAGCCAAAATTATCACAAGTCCAGTATTAAAAAATGTAACACTGTCGAAAACCATAAAACAGCACTCATGGCCCAATGTGCCGCTACCGGCCACTCACCAAACTTTGACGATGCGAGAATTCTTATACAAGAACAAAAATACACGAAACGATGTACACTAGAGACACTGCATATAATAAACATACCGACGAACATTAGACTTAATTTTAAGAGTGATACAGATGATTGCGCCCACATTTACAAACACCTGTTAACAAGTAATCAGTATCAAACAGCACGCCACACAGGAAAGACGTGAAATAAAATGTATGTACTTTGTAGGATCTGTTTTTGTATGTTATATGTTTGAATTTAATTGTAAATTGGTTTTTATGTTTGTTATTAGTTTCAACCCTGAAGACGGTTACCGTAGAGTAACCGAAATATATTAGTATCCAAAAAAACAACTTTTCGTTTTATTGTGAAAAACCTGACCTCGAGCCAGCATAACTACATAAAATTAAAAAATAAAATTTTTTTTATTCCAATTTTGCTGCTTCCTTTGAGATTTTTTCTCGCGAACACGGGTTCCTTACGAATTCAGTAGCAATTTTCTTAGTTTACAATACAGCTTCATTTATTCAATTTAATTCCTCATACAGCCTTTCACTCATTTTACATGGTTATGTGCAGTCATCGGTGTAGGAAACGATAGTAACTTCTTCTGGAGGCGAAGGTAGCTTTGATACGTAGAAGTTAAACAAAATTGGGGATAGGACACAACCCTGCGGCACCCCTTGTTTAATTCTTCTTGGTTTTGATGTTTCGTTTCTAAATTGCACCGATGCCTGCCGACCACCCAGATAACACTGGATCACAAATTCCAATTTATTTTCTGCACCAGAGACGCCGTTATGAAATTCCTATGTAAAATCACCCCCTAATTCCGAAAATCAATTATTTTTAATTCTATGGTAAAGTTTTTGAGATATTTAAAATTGGGTCCACTTAACCATATATATCTCAAGAACGGATTGAGCAATTCCAAAACGCTTGGAAGCTTTTAAAAAGTAATACAATTTGATATAAACTTTGCATACAATATTTTTTGCTAGACCCTGCAGATTCAAAGATAACGAATAATCATTACGGATTTTTTCAATTTTTTTTGTAAAAATATAAAAAATTTTGACTTTTTTCTCTCCAAGCTCTGTTTTATTACAAAAAGAAGTAGGCTTTCAATTTTTTTGTAAAAATATAAAAATTTTTACTTTGCGAGGAAGGATCTCGACAACGTTTTTTTTTTTTACAGATTTTTTTCGTCTCAAAGCTCTGTTTTATTACAAAAAAAAATAGGCTTTCATTCAACAAACTCGATGGACTAATACAAAAGTTATAAGCATTCAAGTAAATATATCTATTTAATACTTAATTACCTTACTGGTACATATGTGTTAGTATTCGTATATCAGTTAGTTGGCAGTTAGATTTTTGAAGGGTTATTAGATACAATAAAAAGATGATAAAAAAATGTTAAGGACTACCTTTATATAAATGGACCAAAAAATAGAAGGCAATTTTTCCTTTATTACAGACATAGTCTTGTTGAATTTTGACTAAAAAACTTTACCAATAGCTCCTGTAAAAGATTTTTGGGATTTAAAACTATAAAGGTGGAGCGAAATCTTTCAATTTAATTCAAACCATGTACTTGGGATTAACTAATTGATTATTTAAAATTTAAACACGCGCTCTACCTTTATAATTTTAAATCCCAAAATTCTTTTACAAAAGCTACTGTTAAAGTTTTTAGACAAAATTCAACAAGACTATGTCTGTATTAAAGCAAAAAATGCCTTCTAATTTTTGGTCCATTTATATAAAGGTAGTCTTTAAAATGCCTACAAAAAGGCAATTGCAATTTTGATTAGTAGTTTTAGTAATTCCTAAGTGAAAATTCTTGTCTTTATTTATTTGTTCAAAATAGCAAGATTTAAGGGAATTAGTGGAGTTTTCGCTGACAAAACTGGCGAAAACAAGAGAGTTCCACCTCGCATCATAACAAGAGAATTCCACCTCGTTTGTCAGCTACTTAATTTCCACAGCTGAAAATCGTGGTGAAATTCGTATACGCCTGAGTCTAAAAGAATCGTGGTGAAAGTCGCGTACGCCTAAAAGTATGCAAGGACGTGCATTGAGTTGGGCCTTCAACGAGGTGGAATTCTACAACGTCTGCAAAATTCAGGAGGCTAGCCATGAAGGTATGGCCTAATCTTCTAAATAGTTCGACTTGTGCGTTACGTAGCTCAAATTTTTTTATCAAACATTGCACTGTCACCGAGGTTTAAATTATATTTCAGGTTTCAAGTGTCTAGATATCCAGAAAGTTAGTTAAATATCGTTTGAAAGATTCCAAATTTAAAACTAGTTTTCTCAATGTCTCGATCCATGCGCCACCTAGCGGAATTTTTTTGATAAAATTTGCACTGTTATCGGGTTCTGACTTACGGCTCAAATTTCATGTCTCTAGCTCATCGGGAAGTTACTCGAAAATCGATCGCAAGATTCCCCCCGTTTTTAAAGGATTTGCAGTTATCTTGACTAGCGCGCCACCTAGCAGAACTTTGTTTTCTATAAGTTATATTGTCACCAGGCCTCTAACTAAGTGCCAAGTTTCAAGTCTCTAGGTAACAGGGAAGTTAGTTAAAAATGGATTGAAAGATTCCCAAATTAAAATTTGTTTTCTTACTATCTCGACCCGCGTGCCACCTTGCGAATTTTTTTGTTGATCAAATGTTGCATTGCCACCGGGTTCTGACCCACGGCCCAAGTTTCAAGTCTCTGCTCACCGGCAAGTTACTCAAAAATCGATCGCAAGACTCCCCCTCGTTTTTCAGGGATTTATAGTTATCTCAATTAGCACGCCACCTACCGGAACTTTGTTTTCTATAAATTGTATTGTCACTGGGTCTTGAACTGTGTGCTAAGTTACAAGTCTCTAGGTAACCGGGAAGTTAGTTACAAATGGACTGAAACATTCCCAAATTAAAATTAATTTTCCTAATATCTCGATCAATGCGCCTCCTACTGGATGCTTTTTTCACTTGCATTGTATTGTCTCCCAAATCTGAACTATGCTCTAAGTATCAAGTGTCCACCTAGCGGATTTTTTTGGATCAAATATTGCATTGTCACCGGGTTCTGACTCACGGCCCAAGTTTCATGTCTCTAGCTTACCGGGAAGTTACTTAAAAATCGATCGCAAGATTCTCTGCGTTTTTTCAGGGATTTTCGTTTATCTCGATTCGTCTACCACCTGGCGGCGTTTTGTTTTGTAGTGCCATCGACTTGCAAACTATGTGCTAAGTTTCAAGTCTCTGGATTACCTAGAAGTTAGTTAAAAGTCGATCGCAAATTTTCCATTTTGAAATTAATTTTCTGTATATCTCGATCCGTGCGCCTCCTACCGGATGCATTGTAGTGTCTCCCAGATCTGAACTATGCTCTAAGTATCAAGTGTCTAGCTCAACGGGAAGTTACCGAAAAAGACTTTTCCGTGGGTCAAAAATTCATATGGAAATGAGGGGACGAACATGAAAGGGACTTAAATCCGTATTATCCCAAGCAGTAAATGTTGTTAAAAATTCTTTATCCCTTTGCATTAACCATCCCAGCAGATTCTTAAGGAACGCACCTTAAAATGGGCGCTGGGTTTTGACACGCAAATAAAGAACACAATTAATTTATGATAATTCTTTTATTAACGCCCAAACAAAGAAAAACTCAGAAAACAATCCATCTCGTTAAAAAAGTAATAAGTTAAATTGATAAGTTAACTGAACATATACACCAGTTGAAGTTATTTTATTGTATGAAAAGATTGGGAGCAGTGTCTAGTATGCAGCCCAACCCCACATTTACTGCACTTAAATTTCGTGATTTCGTGGCAATGGCGGCATCGAACATGAGTTGTATTTTCTACGATATAATGTGCGTTTCCATCCAGTCTTGTAGAATCAGGAACTTTCGACAATACCATCTTTTCAGCCTTATTCCGATTATGTATTTTCCGACATTTTGATCGAGTCTATCTACTCCACCCATAAACTTGCAGTACATTTGGTAGTAATGCGGCTGATTAACATCTACACGTTTATTATTGACCCATCTCTATACCTTGCGGACTGGACGAACCTCGCTTTCGTTGAGGTGACGGTTACGATATTGTTGTCGTTGTAACATATTAAAGTTATGTTGGAATTTATATTGTTTACTTGATAGTGGGAGCCCAGTTTTTTTTTTTTTATACTTTTTGCATCTTTGATTGGAGCTCTAAAAGTTCCAGTAACATCGTGGCCAATTTTTCTGACTTCATCGATATGGTTCTCCAAAAATGAGATAACCCAATCTTGTGCAGGTTGACCATATTTCATACCCAAAACGAATTGGCTTGCCGTGAATGTGCTGCTTGGTTCCAAGTTTTCGAAAATAAGGTATCATCGATTCATCTATAGATAAATGTTTGTCTCCGGGAAAATATAAAGACCTTGGCCATCTTCCGTTCATCATATACCATAAAGGCCTTACTTTCCCAAATTTTTCATCAGGAGAAATATGGCCATCGTAGTAGTTCTTCGAACCCACTACGAGACATGCTCGAGGCCACACCTGGATGATGAGTATCTATACTTTGGTTTCAGTATAATCTGTATCAGGAAGCACTATTAAAATCAGATAGGAGTAAATACCGATAAAATTCTTATCTGCTTCAGTTGTAACTCTGAAGGTTTTGCAATTGCTTTCCTTTCTGTACTAGAACGTAAAAGTTCGTAAACCTTATCGTCAAAAAACATACCGAAAAACTCTAATGGATTACTTTTATCGAACACAAATTCGGGTGGAACTGATTCTTTTTCTTGCCTTTATATGATATTTCACGCACTCTTCTATGGCCAGCGCACCTTAAATGGGGCACTGAATAAAAAGTATCAAAGCCATCGTAAGAAGACGAAATGTCATTTTCTTCAAGTTGCTAAATATATGATCAGTTCATGAAGAAAACAAAATAATAACTCCAATAATTATAGCTTAAAGTCTAGGCCAATTTTTACTTAGGTCATTTCGGGCAAAATTCAATAATTCCACAAACTTCTCACAAAAAAATACGCATGCGGGGCCTTCTTAAATTACAAACTGATTATACGGCACCACGAATATTTTATTATATATTTTAAAATCTAAGCCTAATTGGTCAACCGTGAGTAGGGCATTGCGAAGTATAAACGCACCCTATATGGGGCGATAGGATAAAGGTAAAAAAGGTATATACTCTAAATTTGTTATACAAACAATACACATTTCAGAGCATTCATGTGTTTTAAATTGCATGTGGACATCCTCTTGCATGCTACCTCAATACATTTTTTACAGGTGATTTTGCAAACGGTACTTTGCGGAATTTGGTAATTCCAATATATAAAATATTTTAAATATTATTTCGGTTTTTGCATATAAGTATAATTGCCAAATCGGGACACCCTATCAATTTAGTGCGTTTTAACTTATATTACATAAACTTTTTTTTTCATTCCAATTTTGCTGCTTCCTTTGAGATTTCTTTCTTGCGAACACGTGTTCCTTACAAATTCAGTAGCAATTTTCTTAGTTTACAATACAGCTTCATTTATTCAATTTAATTCCTCATACTGCCTTTCACTCATTTTACATGGTTATGTCAATAAAATAAATTTTGAATATTCAGAGTTTATGTAAGTTTTTTTGCAATCGGTATCCGCCCTGGAAGTCATTAGACCATCAATTAATAAAATGTCTCCTTTATATTCTTCCAAATTAATCAAACATTTTATGACTGAAATTAATTATTCTTTTTATTAAACCACATAAAATTTAATAAGGGTTTAATGATCCTCGGATTTGAAATTTTCTTTTTCTATTTTGACTTTGGGTTTGATTTTTTTATAAACTTTTACGATAATTGGCTTGTACTAAAATAAATTACGTCTACTTTACTACGCTACTTTAACTATATACGTGCGCTACTACAATAATTTTTTTAAATTCTTTAAATAACTTGTGTTTGAGTTTAAAAGGCTATGTCAGATTTCGAAACTGAACTTAAAATATAACGAAGCGAATTTTACAAAAACGACCATTGTCGACGAATGCAAATAAATTAATAGAGTATAGGCTCTCACTCATTAAATCATACTAGTATCGCCTGTGGTCGAAATTCGACCAATTTGTATTTTTTTCAACTCAGTCTATGCATCCTGTGTTGGGGATAGTGCAATAATGCGTTAATAGTTAAGTAGTGAGTGAAATATATCAAAATGGTCTAATTGACTTAAATTTTTTTTAAGACGTTGTAATTTTTATAGTATTTCCTTAAATTTTCTACAAAATTTTCAAATGTAGTTATAACGTTTTGATATGGAGCTCCTTAAACAAAAATATAAAAAATATGTAAAATCAAAAGAAATTGACAGAATTATGGTGAAATTACTTGGGATTAAATTGAAAAATAGCTTTTTCCACACCTCCCGGAGGTCCCCGTTGGGGCGCTACAGAAGTTAGTTTTGTGTGCTCGGTTCCCCAGTAGGCCTATATCACCCATATACATATATCGCCCATTTACTTCACGAACTCTTAGTTAAAAACGAAGAAATGTGCTAAAGGAATTTAGCCTATTTCACGCCACCCGTTAGGTATGCAATTGGCGCTTTACCGAGTTTAATTTTGTATAAATACATATGTAGTATGTACATAGGTGTGACACAAAACGAAAATTTCGAATAGAATAGAGGATATCTTCATAAAAAATAAAAATATAAAAAATTATGTAATGAGAAGGAAGGCAGAGTTTACTAAAAAAATTTAAATGAAAGAAAAATAATAAATAAAGTACTTAAAGTGCGAAAAAATTAATGGTGTTTTCTTTTCCACACGAGAATGCCGCCTCCACGCCAACCGTTCAAAAAGTTGTGTTCTGTTGTAAAATCAGCTTAGCCTCAATAGAGGGCATCATTATCTTTTCTCAACAACCTACCCCTAAAAATGGCCAAAAATGCAACATTACTTGCCCTCGCTGCCATTGACGGTGCAGAAAACAGCCCTGTCAATTAGCTGATGAATCACACGAAGCTGAAGCGAATACTATATATGTCGCATCATGCCTCACTCACAAAAGCAATTTGCGATCACAGTTGACAGCGAACAACCACACGAACTGCATTTTTGTTTAAAAATGGTTACAATTTTTGTCCTTTTCAAGTCATGCATGGTGGCACTGAACATCTTAAGTGGCTATAACAGCTCCGACACATAAGCAGTTGTTCATATAGATGAGTTTAACACATGCTTATGAATTATGAGTCGATTGCATGTATTTTTATAGAGAATGGTAGAATGAGCGACACTAGTGCCATCTGATATTGAAAAGTAGCCAACTCCCCAATTTTGTTCCAAGCAAATAATAAGAAGAAGAATTTGACATTTGTTTTGGCTAAGGGTGTTGGCACACTTTGCAAGTGAAATTATTTTTCCCACTGGTTGGTAAATTTTCTAACATTTTTCACAATTAAAAACTGCAATATAACAATCGAATACGACACAAAATATGTTAGCAAATATTTTTGTTGTATAGGGAGAATGTTTACAACAGAGCTTCGCGAAATTTTGTATGCGAATGGGCAAGGCGTAATAAACTTCAATTGCCAAGTCTGAAGTTCCTTCATATTTACAAACACAACATCTTGGTTGATTGTGGCAATGTTATTGGAATGCATAAGCTTGTGTTAAACGCTTCTATATGAAAAATGTCATTGTGTCACCGCCTTAATTTCACAAGGCGAAGAGAGAATCTTAAAAATGTTTGCGGCTGAAAGTGGCAACATTTTCGTGTAGAAAAGAAATCACCATAAGTGATGTGAATAAACAGTTCCACATAAAAACGCAATAAGTGCACTTAGACTCTTTCCGGGTTTTAATGTTATCATTGCGGAAATATGAAGATTCTAATATTTGGATATTTAATGTTGGGATTCCCATTGCGATCTATGTACGTAATTAATTTGTATTAAATTTGTAAACACTCCATTTCATGAATATATATGACCATATCTACCCTAAAATATCGTCTGTGAACGATATAATACTAAGATATAACAAAGCAGAATAAATTAGAAAGAAAAAAAAGACAAACAAAAACATTGAAATTATTCACGCAAACATATTTACTAAGATAAAACTGATTTCATAACTTTAAGCGACATAAACAAATTGGGATTATGGGATCTAAGCATCCGATTAATGGGTATATAATCAAACAAAGTTAGCCTAATAATAAATATAGTGGGTAATATACTGCCTATGCAATATTTCGATCTAAAATCGAAGACATTTTTGGGTCGTTTTTTTCGTTTAATATACAACGTGAAATTTTCCGATGCAATCAAAATGCATTTAAATAATAATAAATTAAGTTGAAATATAAGATAATATAATAAAATAAAATAAGAAATATCAAAATAAATTAACATAAAAGACAATATACAAATTTTAATGTAATATCTTTGTAGCAAATTTATTTATTTTTTGTTCAGTATAAGACGTGCTATATCTAATGGAGATGCAAAAAACATTTGGGTCAAATTTGCAACTAATTGTTATAAATAAATAAATTTAGTGAGTTTGAACAAAAGTTGACTCATTATTTGTGATTTGATGTTTTTTTGAATGCAACTAAAATAAAAAAACAAAGAATTTGTTAAATAAAAACCTATGCATTTACGTGTAAGTAAAATTTGTCCAAAAAAAGGCCGGCTAAGTTATTACTTCTCTTTAAAGTTTTTTGTGCGCTAACAATTATTTCAGAACAATCTTTTAAGGATTTTGGTACAGACCAATATAGGTAAGTGGCAACAATGGGAAACAATATTTTATTTGAACTGAAAATGAGTAAGGCAGTGGTTCTCTCACCGAGCGCTTACGAATATATACATATGCAGAGATGAAACATTTGAGCAACGCGACAACGCAGCTTTTGGAGTTTCGGATTCAGCGGGGTTTGTGCACATAATGGGTATTACAGATGGCAATTTCGATATTTGCACAGATTTTCGAATTTACAAAAATTTTTTTCTATTAATTATAAACAAATGGAGTAATATTTGTTAACAAAAATAGGCCTATGCACTGCGGCTGATCCATACGAATCGATTCATATAACATTTATATGATTTTACGTACGGTAACTATGCGAAACAACCTGTCAATTGATTATATGGAAATTTTGTTAGCGTATTAATATATAGATAATAACATAGTGTTATATATTACTGATAAAAGTTCATACTCTAATCTCAAATAATCACAAGCAAAATTATCACGCAAAACGCAGAACAATTAATTAAAGGCTTTGATCGTTTAAAGTGCCAAACAAAAATCCCTACAGAATCATTAGCTATTATTAGTGAAGACGAGTCAGACGAAGAATTTTTCGATTTCAATTCTCAAAATTCAGAAAGTTTTAGGTCAAAACCAAGTTTATTATTGCCTTTAGAAAATCAATCAGCACAAAGTAATTCACCTAATATTTTTTTCGATTTTAAACATCTTTTTGAAATGGCTACTTTAGAACAAAAGAAAAGTTTCGTTGTCCTTTGCGCTTCAACCATACGCGAAAATTGCTTTAGGATCATTTCTAAACAAAATTGATTTGATTGAAGGTTTAAGTGACGAAACTTGAACAGATACTTTTACTTCTTTTATAAAATCTAAACTCAAGGGTAAAGCCCCCGAGGCGATACCTACCCGAATTCTTTCTGTTAATGGTCAAAAACCGCACTGCGAAATTGTATAAAACCAGACAACTCGAAGGTTGTGGCTGGAATATAATGAATTGAATAAAAATGTTCAATATAACAACAACAACAACACCAAAACCAACAACAACACCAACAACAACAACAACAACAACAACAACGTATTAAAAAGTTTCATACAAGTACAAACTTTCATACAAGTACAAAGTTTCATACAAGTAGAAAAAAGTTTCATACAAGTACAAATTTCCATACAAGTACAAAGTTTCATACAAGTAGAAAAAAGTTTCATACAAGTACAAAGTTTCACACAAGTAGAAAAAAGTTTCATACAAGTACAAACTTCCATATAAGTACAAAGTTTCATACAAGTAGAAAAAAGTTTCATACAAGTACAAACTTCCATACAAGTACAAAGTTTCATATAAGTAGAAAAAAGTTTCATACAACTACAAACTTCCATACAAGTACAAAGTTTCATACAAGTAGAAAAAAGTTTCATACAAGTACAAACTTCCATACAAGTACAAAGTTTCATACAAGTAGAAAAAAGTTTCATACAAGTACTTGTATTTATAATATAATTTTCATACATTTTTATATGTGCGCGGCCGCAGTGCAATGCTAGTTTGCACTTCGTTAGTCGCAACACATTATAAAAGTATTTTGAAACTTTTAAAACTTTCATATATATACTTTCATATATATATGTTATGTTCGGACCTGTTAAGTTTTCTTGTGTTGAGTCAAATTATGCCGCAGGCTCCACTCCTGATAGTGCCCTTCCGTCAATTCCTTTAAGTTTCAGCTTTGCAACCATACTTCCCCCGGTGTCCAAAAGCTTTGGTTTCCCGGGAAGCGACTGAGAGAGCCGTAGCTACACCCAATCGCTAGCTCTAACTTTTGTTCTTAGTTTTTATAGAGGATTTGTCGCACCTAACAAACGCCTCTTTATATATAATTTTCATACATTTTTATATGTGCGCGGCCTCAGTGCAATGCTAGTTTGCACTTCGTTAGTCGCAACACATTTTAAAAGTAAGATAACGAGGCATTTGGCGATCTTAAGGGAGTCATAATTAATCCCGCCACCGTTTACCCGCGCTTACTTTAATTTGGACACCGTAACATTACGTTCGGTTCATCCCACAGCGCCAGTTCTGCTTACCAAAAGTCGCCCACTGGGCGCATTATATCATATAACTTCAACCTTCATATCAAAAAAGGTGAGGTTCTTACCCATTTAAAGTTTTTAGTTGTAGATGACCATACGATCTGCATGTTTATCTAGAGTTCAACCAATATAACAATCTATAAAGATCGCTTGGTTTTAGTCTAATAAAAGCACACGTTCCATATGGTCCGCTGCTTTACAAGTAAATAATAACAACTATACAGACTTTTCTAGACGTGTTGAGGAGCTAGCCGACTAACTGGAACGCTCGCTCATTATAGAAGGCATCACACAAGCGAATGCTCACGTAATGGCAATCGAGCAAACAGTAAATGTTTGTCGATTGAACGCTAGGTCAAGTTTAGTGAAATCAATTCTCGCTTTAACTATATTTACAGATTCAAAAGACGTCGTTGCCAAGCTAATACTAGAACAGTCAAACGAAGTAAAAGAGCGTCAAGTATTAGCATTAAGGGTCGTAGCGATAAAAACTTCAGAAATTTTCAAAATAATGGTCTATGTCGTAACTTTTCAAACCAATCCCAAACAATTATAGACAACACAGACCAAATTTTTACAATAATAATAACAATAATTTAAATCGAGGCAATCATCGGCAATATTCCCGTTCAGGAAACGGAAACCGATTACAGGGAAATAGGAACAATAACAATAACAACGGCAGCAACAATACTGGCAATACAAACAACACGCGGACATCAAACACTAGAAATAGGACTGCAAATGTACGAACTTTAAACGCGAACGCCCCTCAGGAGCGAACACTGAGGGAGGACGAGACAGACAACTAACGGATTCTTCATACAAATTTTTTCCGTCTAAAAGTATTTATTGCTTAAATTGAAATTATTCCGACTTTATACAGTTAAACATTACTGGTTCTAACAAATTTTGCACATTTCTTGTCGACATACAAGCCAACATCTCGCGTTAATAAAAATTTCTTACATTAACAATATTTCATCAATCACATTGATACAATTAATATCACTGGAGTTACTTCCGATACGGTTTCTACGCTAGGCACTTTTACAACCAAGCTAAATTTTTCTACTTTTTTCATCAAACATACACTACACGTGGTAAATAATAAAAAGATCATAAACACGTGGTAAATAATGATTTTAATATTCCGACAGACGGAATACTAGGAAAATATTTCTTAAAAACAAACAAATGTTATATCAGCTATGACTCAAACTGTATTTCTTTTTGGATAGGAAACGAGAAAGTATAATTTCCAATCCTGCACGGAACGGAAGGGGATACTTGTGTTATTCCACCGCGATGCGAAGTTTTTCGAATTTTTGATTTAAACAAATGAACAGAACCACTATTCGTGGACTCACAAGAAATTGCTAACGGAGTTTTTACGGCAAGATGTATCGTCGATACAAGTAACCCTATCATAAAAGTAATAAATACCACAAACAGCGTAAAATACATTAAAAATTGTAACATTCGGATTGAACCAATTTCTAATTATAACGTTTATAAAATCAACAAAGTAGTAAAAGAAGATAAGCGTATTGTCGAGTTAAGGAAAATTTTAAATAAAATAATTAAAAAAAAAAAATTTTAGTTAAACGGTTTTATTGAAAACAATACTTACATTAAGTAGTAATAATACTAAAAGATAGAAAATAACTAGGTAGGTCCTAGGTACTAGTTATCACAATCCTCATCAATCTAGGGCGTTGATCAGACAATTAAATAAAAGCGTTGGACGTGTTAAATTTCTATTGATAGTCGTAAGTAAGACCAACTGAATATTAATCAGGTTATGCTACGCCTCACATTTTCAGAAATTTCACCCGCCCAACGCTTTTATTTAATTGTCTGATCAACGCCCTAGATTGATGAGGAGTGTGATGACTAGTACCTAGGACCTACCTAATTATTTTCTATCTTTTAATATTATTGCTACTTAATGTAAGTATTCTTTTCAATAAAACCGTTTAATTAAAAATTTTTTTTTAAATTATTTTATTTTCTATCTTTTAGTATTATTACTACTTAATGTAAGTATTTTTTTCAATAAAACCGTTTAACTTAAACATTTTTTTTAATTATTTTATTTTCTATCTTTTAGTATTATTATTACTTAATGTAAGTACTGCTTTCAATAAAACCGTTTAACTCAACATTTTTTTGATTTATTTTATTATACTGAAATTACAATAGCAAAATTTTAATTTATGTGCTCCAAAGTATTCTGATGTCACTTCTACCGCGAAATGAATTTTTCTAATGAAATTTCACTAACAAAATTTGAACTTATGTGCTCCAAAGTGTTTTGACGTCTATTCTAACGGGAGTAGAATTTTTATACTGAAATTTCACTAACAAAATTTGAACTTATGTGCTCCAAAGTATTTTGACGTCACTTCTACCGAGAAATGAATTTTTGCAATGAAATTTCACTAACAAAATTTGAACTTATGTGCTCCAAAGTATTTTGACGTCTCTTCTAACGGGAGTAGAATTTTTATACTGAAATTTCACTAGCAAAATTTGAATTTATGTGCTCCAAAGTATTCTGACGTCACTTCTACCGGGAAATGAATTTTTGTAATGAAATTTCACTAGCAAAATTTGAATTTTTGTGCTCCAAAGTATTCTGACGTCACTTCTACCGGGAAATGCATTTTTGTAATGAAATTTCACTAACAAAATTTGAACTTATGTGCTCCAAAGTATTCTGATGTCACTTCTACCGGGAAATGAATTTTTGGAATGAAATTTCACTAACAAAATTTGAACTTATGTGTTCCAAAGTATTTTGATGTCACTTCTACCGGACTGTATATAATATTTGTTCAAATAGCCAAATCGGGGAGACAAGTACGAGTTTTTTGAATATCTCAATTTTTGCGACACCTAGCGTGATTTTTTTTACTAAAGCGGTTTCTATTTCTGTATGTCACCAATATGAGCGAAATCGGACCACAAATATGATTTTTGTGAATATCTCGATCCTTGCGCCACCTAGCGGCGATTTTTTCATAAGTCGCTTTCTATTCTCGTATGTATTATGTGTTCCAGATATAAGCGAAATCGGACCACAAATACGATTCTTGTGAATATATCGATCCTTGCGCCACCTAGCGGCGTTTTTTTCTTATTATCGTATTCTCATCGGGTTCTGAACTATATTGCAAGTCTCAAACTTGTAGCTTATCGGGAAGTTACTTAAATTTTAATTACAAAATTCGCGCTGCCGGCCGGCCGTGCAGCCTGTCAAGTCAACCTAAATAAAACCGATAAAGAGATAAACAAGCAGGTTAACAAATTATTAGAAAACGACTTGATTGAGGAAAGCTATTCAAATTATAATAGTCCACTTATTATATATCCAAAAAAAGATACAAACGGACAAAAGGCATATAGGATGTGTGTAGATTTTCGAGCTGTAAACAAAAAGCTCATCGCCGATAAATTCTCTCTCGCTAGAGTGGATGATATTCTTGATAACCGTGGCAGAGCAAAGTATTTTTCAAAGCTAGATTTATTTTCCGGTTTCCATCAAATACCGTTACATCCCGACTCACGAAATATAACATCTTTTACTACTGATCGTGGATCATTTAGATGGAAAGTTTTACCTTTTGGATTGAATGTAGCACCAAATTCTTTCTCGAGAATGGTGACTCTGGCTTTTTCTGGTATTCCACCCAACGTAGCATTTTTGTACGTTGACGACATCATCGTCATAGGGTGTAGTGAAACGCATCATACAAAGAATTCAGCTTAAGTTTGAGCACTTGTCGAAAATTTATTCTCAAACTAAACTCGAACAGATGTAATTTTCCTAGACCAGAAGTAACGTTTTTAGGACAGAAGTCTTCGTCTAAGGGTTTGTAACCAGATCCCTCAAAAATAGAAGCTATTAGAATATATAGTAAGCCGACTGACAAAGATGCGGTGCGACGATTTGTCGCCTTGCAAACTATTACAGGAAGTTCATACCTAACTTTGCTTAACTGGCGGCGCCTTTGAATCGTTTAAATAGGAAGAAAGTTGAATTTATATGGGAGAGTGCTTGTGAAAATGCGTTTAACTCACAAAAATCCATGAAGGTAACGATTTACCCATATGTTTTGCGTCGAAGTCATTTAACAATGCAGAACAGAAAAAACCGATCATCGAGTTAGAACTATTAGCGATTTACTTTGCCCATAAAACAATTTCGCCCATATATTTACGGAACTAATTTCCTTGTTAAATCTGATCATAAGCCACTTGTTTACCTGTTTAATATGAAGGATCCATTCCCTAAACTAGCGAGAATACGACTCGAACTAGCCGAATATAACTTTACAATAGAATACATCAAAGGAAAGTTTAATTTTGGTGCTGACGCACTCTCACGTATCTCATTTGAGGAAATTAAACAATCTACAAAGCACGTTCTTGCAGTACAAACTAGAACGCAGACGAAAAAGCGACACAGACGTACAGTACAACGATAATGACACAGATAGTCCAGATGGCGTAAAAGTTTACAACAAATTTGCGTAAACATTTTCTAATAAGGTTCCGCGTATAAGAACCACAATTTTTTATGATGATTAAAGTCAAATTTCTAAAATGCACATAAGTGCACATATTGTAAAGACAGCCTGTCTCCATACTGGCTTGAATGAGTGGCAGCGTGTATATGTATCCATGTTTTATGTGTTTTGTGTCCAGGTCCGCAATGTTGCCACTAATCTAATGACATCACATATTGACAACATTGTACCTATAGTGAACACAATGTTGCAGCGGAAATAAGATGTTGTGCTTGGCATCATATTGTTACAATAAATAAAATATCACCATGCTGCTAACAGCCTAGCAACATTGAAGAATGCCATGCACCTATGTGTTTGTTTTGGTCTGTATTATGTATGTGGATGTGTATTGGTAAAAGGCTATGAGCGTGTGAATGCATCAGTGCCCAGTTAGAACGCTACTTGTTATATAATGCATTAAACTATCCGTAGTGCTACAAAAACTATGCGTGAGAAATTCAAAAAGTTTACATCAGTTTGTTAAGGTAGAGTGACAAATCCTCACGTATATTTTTCTATACATATGAGCAACCTTCTCTTTTATGTTCACTAAATTTTGCTATTAAGCGTTCATATATTTTTCTCCTTTCAATATGCTATTCATATGCCATATATAACACGATTTATACAGCAACGAATGTCATAAAGCTATGCGTTAGCGTTATGGCATAAATAACATATTATCTAGCTGTTGTATTTATCTGATATTTCTAATGCATATATAATGAAGGAAATAACAAATTATCTAGCTGTTATACTTATCCCATAGTCCTAACGCATCTATAACGAAAAAAATATCACTTAAATTTTTTATACCTATACAATTTTTATTAAAATGAATATTTATTTAAAAATTTGGAATACATTACTATTTTATTTTGTAATATATTTCTGTTCTTTATTATATTAGGTTATAATGTTATAATAAAGAAAAGTAAGTAATAACTAAAATCATTAATTGTTGTTTCGTTTAATACAAGATTAGTATTTAATTTATTAAATATAAAAAGGAATATTTTATTTTATTATATTATAAAAGCAATATTTTGATAAATTTTTGCATTTCTATATATTTAGTACATTAAAAAAATGAAGTTAATTGGATGAAAGTGGAAATTAGGGAGGAAAATTTTAAATAGCACAGTACTTTATTACATTCATAGTTTAGTAGTTATTAAGATTTAATATTTATAGGAATTTTTTTTTACATGCGGTTAGCATTACTTAGTTTATTAACAAGTCTAATCCTTGGTACTTAACGTAGTATTACATACGAGGCATTAAATACGAGGCACGCAGCACTCCGGATGCCGAGAGCGATACACTCTCGGTATCTGAGTTTGCGGGCCAGTTCTTTACGGGCATGGACGAGCAGCTTCTGCTGGAATCCGACCCGGCGGATGCCGAATTCGACGATACTATCGTAGAGGAGGCATTCGACGATGCGGATCAGCAGAGGATGGACGTCGATGCCGCAAACCAACCGTAACGGGCGCGCAGGTACTGCAGATAAACCTGCACCATTCGAAGGCAGTCTCGGCTGCCCTAATCTTACGCCTCAGCACTACCTATGAGGACGTCGTTCTAGTCCAGGAGCCTTGGGTCGTTGGCAGCAAGGTTTGTGGACTCTTTTCTAAGGACTACCGGCTGGTGGCACCGCCCGTGACAGGTAGAATCAGATCTTGTATTCTAGTAAAGAAAAATCTAGTATTTATTTTACTATCTCTTTTTAGCGAAGAGGACTTTACCTGTATTAGCCTCGAGCTACAGGGGCAAAAAATCTGGCTGATGTCCGTATATCTATCGCACGATCGCCCAACTTCTGTGCAGGACCGGCTCTGCAAAGCGGTACGGTAGGCCCAAAGTAAAGGGTTCCCGATAATAATTGGGGCCGATGCCAATGCACATCACACTGCTTGGGCCTCTACCGACATTAACAGTAGGGGTGAGTCTCTTTTTGATTCCATTATAAGTAATAATCTAAGTATATGCAACTCTGGAGACAAACCAACTTTCATCACCTCAAACAGGAAGGAGGTTCTAGATGTTACTCTAATTTCTGGGGCATTCTCTGACCTTGTCAAAAATTGGAGAGTTTCCAACGAAAACTCCTACTCTGATCATATGTATATCATTTTCACTCTGCTCTTGCGTACACCGCCTAGGGTGGCTTACAGGAATAGGAGACGTACGGACTGGAACCTTTATAAAAAAGTCCTATCCTCTACTCTCTTAAAGAGCGCTTCTCACGGTAGGCCGAGCCTACCGCTAACAACTTATGAAGCACCTCCTTTAGACACAACATTTGCTTCTCTCGGTGAGCTAGACTCATCGTCAAAAATAGAAGAAGCAGTAGATCTTATCACCAAATCTTGTATCGCTGCCATCACAGTAGCCTGCCCGGAGATTAAGGTGAGGGGTAAAAAGAAACCCTATTGGTGGAACCAAGAAATCTCCGAGCAGAGGAAAAACAGCAGAAAACTTTTTAACGAAGCCAAGCGTACGGGAATCTGGTCCCATTATAGGGAAACCTTAAAATCTTTTAAGAAGTTAATCCAGAAGGCCAAAAGGGACTCCTGGAAGAACTTCACTAATGACATCGAAGAAGTCTCAGAGGCCAATCGACTACGAAAGGTCCTTTCCAAAAACCCCATACCTCAAAGCTGCATTCGCACAACGAGCGGAGAATGGGCCACTTCTAGTACGAAAATTCTCGAAACCCTGATCAGCACTCACTTTCCGGGCTGCAGATCTCAACCATACATCTTAAACACGCAATCTACCCTAGGGCCATTTCAACCCCTGGACCACATTGTAAGCGAAAAAGGAGTTATCTGGGCAATCAATTCCTTTAAACCCTTCAAATCTCCGGGAAAGGATGGAATATTTCCCGCTGAAGCGATCTTATAAGCCCGCTGCTAGCTAAAATCTACAAGGCTTGCCTCAACCTGGCCTATAACCCCACGGAATGGACCAAGGCAAAGGTAGTCTTCATACCCAAAGGAGGCAGGATATCGGGCAACAGTCCAAAGGATTTCAGACCAACAAGTCTGACCTCCTTCCTCCTAAAAGTTCTAGAACGATTGCTGGACGCCTACATTAGACGATCGGCAAATAAGGCAATAATCTCCAACAACCAACACGCCTACTCTAAGGGCAAATTCGTAGAGACAGCTACGGCTACCACTACTAAGATAGAGAAGGGTCTTGCCTTTAAAGAATTTACGCTGGGTATCTTTCTCGACATAGAAGGAGCCTTCAACAACGTTCTCCCAGCAGCGGTCACAAAATCTCCACGTTCTTTAGGGGTGGAAGAGCCTCTTGTAAAATTCGTCGAGCTCCTTCTAAATAAGAGTATCATTATCTCTGAGCTGGGCAGCTCATCGCTAATAAGGTATACCAACAGAGGAACTCCCCAGGGGAGCGTTCTTTCTCCTCTACTATGGAACCTGACAGTGAACGCTCTGTTATCTATACTACAGCCCACCGTATGCCAAGTCATTGCATATGCCGACGACGTAGCCTTGACAGTTACCGGCAAACACCTTCCGGTGCTTGGCAAACTCTTGAAAAATGCTCTTAATCTAACAAACACATGGTCTATGGAATTCGGACTCAGCATCAGCAGTGAAAAAACTGAGATGGTGCTTTTTACCCGCAAACGCAGTATACCGGAATTTACCCTCCCGTCCCTAAACGGGAAGGAAATCAAACTCTCTACCGAGGTTAAATATCTCGGAGTTATTCTAGACAGGAAGCTTGACTGGAAGCGAAATGTGGAGGAACGATCCAGGAAAGCCACAATGGCTCTCTACGCTTGTAAGTCGGCAATCGGAAAAAGGTGGGGTCTCCAGCCACGCATAGTCCATTGGATCTTAACGGCAGTGGTGAGACCCATACTCTTCTACGCCGTCACCGTATGGTGGACGGCACTCGATATCGAATCTAACAAGAGTAAAGTAACGAGAGTGCAGAGGATGGCGGCAATGCTCACCAGTGGTGCCCTTCCCTCCACTCCCACCAAAGCCCTTGAAACCATATTATTCCTTCTCCCAACTGATCTATATCGTAGATACTGTGCCTCCTGCAACGCGGCAAGGCTCAACGCTATCGAACCATGGAAGGATTGCAGGTTTGGTCACACCCGGATCCTGAAGCAAGTCCCGAAACCTTCTTGAAATTGGACCATACAACATCGCCCCCTTGCTGGGACAACAAATTTTCCACAAGAATCCCAGAGAGGAACGAGTGGGCAAACGGCGTGGAGCCGGGATCACACGAAATCTCCGTTTTTACAGATGGCTCAAAACTAAACAACAGAGTCGGCAGCGGGATATTCTCGGAGAAGCTCAATCTAAGCGAGAGCTTTCGCCTACCTGATCACTGCAGTGTTTTTCAGGCTGAACTCATAGCTATCTGGGAAGCATCCCGCTATCTTGATAACCTGCAGGTAACCAATTCTATTTCAATTTTCTCTGACAGCCAAGCTGCCATAAAATCCCTGCAATCCAGTAACACCTCTTCACTAGTGGCATTGAAGTGCAGAGAAACCCTCAACAAACTAGCTGAAAATTGCAACCTAAGCATAATATGGGTTCCTGGCTACTGTGACATCTCAGGAAACTGCGCTGCGGATGAGCTAGCTAGGAAAGGCACCAACTAGCAAACAACAACCTCCGCTGGTTGGGCCAGCCCTCCACTAAACACTTGCAAATACCACCTGCGATCTCTTTTCATGGATCAGGCAAACGCCAGATGGGCGAGGGAACCTACGTGTAGTATATGCAAGCAAATCTGGCCAAAGCTGTATGAAAAGAGATCTCGATCGGTGATATTGTTAAACCGTATCTCTATAAGCCCACTAGTGGGCCTTCTTGCAGGTCACTGTCTCATGGGCACTCACGGTGCCTATAAGGGCCTGCAGACAAATGACTTCTGCCGCAGCTGTAGGGACGAGGAGGAGATAGAAAGCGTTGAGCACTATCTGTGCCACTGTCCCGCACTGTCAAAAACCAGGTACCAATGCCTCCACAGACACTCTTTTGGGTGCCTTGCGGAGCTTGAATCTATAAACCCAAACGATATCTTGCGTTTCATTAGGCAAACGCGCTGGTTTAGCCTCACTGGGGTCTAAACTCTCCTCTTCTTCGAAAGTAGGGTAATAGGAAATAGGGGCCCTCCGCGTGGTAGCACAACGGGCCACAACGGCCTACGTGAGCCTCCGCTCGGACAGCGGAGGCAGCCACTCTAACCTAACCTAAATACGATATATTAGAGTAAGGTAAAATAGATTTAATTAATTGGGTTGTTATAAATAAAATTAAAAAAATTTAAAATAAGTTATGATATACAAGTATTTAAATTATCTTTCCAATGGTAACGTAAATTAATTAATAATTAAGTGCAAGTCAAGTTAATTAATTAAGTCATAGTAATAAAAAGTAATTAATTATGACATCGTTTCAAAAATTTTATATTTTAGAAGTTATAAGCCAGTTAAATTAATTATCTTATCTTTGTGTGAATTTATTAGTTTTCAATAAGAATTTTTAAAAATAGTTTTCAATAAGAATTTTTAAAAATATTCAAGTATGAAACTCATCTAATTAAATTTTTATATATAGTTTGTAAGTACAGATTTTAGTTGAGCTTCAAAATTAATATAATTAGTGGATTAATTATGAAAATCAAATTATAAGCTACCGTTCAATGTTAATATAATTTATTACCCTCTGGTTTTTAAAAAGTTTCAGAGATAAGATGATTAATTGATTAAGCTATTTTTTATGAAATTAACAATATTTAATATTATAGTAAAATGAAGTTTACTTTTTCAAAGTTAATAAATAAATTATTAAAGTTAATAAATAATCTATTAAATTATTTACATTATGTTTTGAATATATAGCAATTTGTATTAAAAAGGTTTGAAAGTCAAAATTTATTAATTACGTTAGAATTATGAAGAAATTTATTATTTAAGTAAACAGTAATTCATTCAATAAACAAACATTTTAAAGCCAAGTACGAAAACAAATAATAAAGTTAAACCGGTAATTAATTAATGATAAATTAGTCTAAAGCCTTTACGAAAGAAACGTTCTCACTCGTTGGCAGCAGCTCGGCGAAGAATTTTCTCGAAGTTCTATGCATTTTCTCAAGGCTTTGTCAAAGGCAGGGCGTCCTTCCTTTTCCTACGTCTACAGAAATATATAAAGAAAGAAATAGAGTAGATTCATAATAAAATACAGTGCCACACATAAGTACTGGAAGATGAACTTTTTGCACTATTCACCAGGTTTTGCTTTTCCAAATTACTTTCGCCCTTGTTTATAAAAAAATGTGCCAATATACACGTAATATCTTAATATTAATTATAATTTTTCACGAAAGCAAAACTTGATGAAAACTGCGAAAATTCTGTGCCAATACTTATGCCCGGTACTGGATACTTCTGACAGAAAAAATATGAGAATGGAATTGTGATAAAAAGGATAACATATAAGGCACATATCGTCGTCTTAGAGTGTAAAAACAAATGATATTGAGAGTAAACTAAATATTAAGTTAGTTACACAAAATGTGATGAAGTTATGTTACTACTTCCAGGACACAGTGCCTTCAAGTGGCAACAATAATTAAAGGAATGATTACAAAAAATAACGAATTTAGCTGCCTTACATTAAAAACCGACGATATGAATCTTAACATACAAAAATACCAAATAAAATTTCGTTAACAAGCATCAACTTATTAACCGCTCTTTTTTGCTTTCTGCCGTCTAGGTTAAAGAAAATTATGACATCGTCTGAAATTATTTTTCGGAACACCTGGTCGATTGTTGAATTTTCTCCTTTAACTTTATATAAATATATTTTCTGTGAATTTTGAAAATTTTAAATATTTTATTCAACAAAGGTCTACTAAAGCTACCGTTTCGTTTGCATATTCTTTTGACTTCAATTTGTCTTCGAAATCAAGTAACGCGTCTATAGTGGAAATAGGCAATAGAGCCGCTATCTCGATTTGAATGGTATTTTCGACTTCTCCCACCAAACGGCCCACAGAATGTCGTAGCTTCGCCAAAATCACTTTGCATTCCCGCAGTGATTGACTTTGTGCCATTATGGCAGATCTATCATGGATCTAATGCAAAAATGTGAGTATGAAGTATGAAATGTGCATATATACTCTGTTTCATTTTTATAACCGCGCCAGAATATCCATGTTCTAAACATTTATATAATTTCCTTTTAACTACAATATTTTTCTCATAGAAATCTTATTTGAAATCGGTATAAATCTATGTTCTAAGTTTTTTGTGTATATTTTAAAACTTCTGGAAAATTTGTAAACATTTTTGAAAAACTTTCAAACCTCTCAAATAAAAAATCTGAAAATTCTTCTATTATAACAAGGAGCAAGTTTCAAGTAGTTTAATAATCTCCTTGAATTTTTTTGTGACATTTCCGCCATAAAACGCAAGATCAGCATTTATATTTATATATAAAAAATGCATGATTTCTGAAAAAAAAAATTGTAAAAATTCATGGAGATTATTGAACCACTTGAAACTTGCACCTTGTTATAATAGAATTGGATGGGCTGCAAACCCCAATTTCCAGATTTTTATTTGAGAGGTTTGAAAGTTTTTCAATCTAGAAGTTTTAAGTACACACATAAACATGCAAATTCTGATGGGGTTATAAATATGAAACGCAGTATACATACTGATATACATTTAAACTATTTTAAAAAACATGTTCGAAAAATATAAAAAGGTTCAAAAATCTTCATTCAAATTTCCAAATTGATTCCCAGAATTCTATAAATTTTTTTGTGAAAGCAGTTTTGTTGTCCAATTAAGTTTAATCTAACGAAGTAAAGAACTAAATTTTACATATTTAATGGAAGAAAATATAAAGCACCCTTCGCAAAAAAATCAATGCGAATTTCGGTACTTTAAGCAAGTACTTTGTTGTTCCAAAATTGATGGGACTAAAAAACTACATATTCAAAAAGTTTGTGAAAATTTCAAAGAAATTTTTTTGAATTTGTATGAAGATTTTCAAAACCGTTTTTGAACTAGAATTAAATGGTTTTACGTTTAGCTGCTTTCTCCAGCACATCAAGCCTTTCCAAGATCGTCCGCTGATTGGCTAAAATTTCTTGGAGGATGTCTCGATTTTCTGTAAATCAAAATATTAAGGAAAACAGTAATGAATTTACAATACGTTTATTGTAGTCTTCCTCTCGGTCGTTATATGGTGTGCTCACTTCGAAAACTTTCCTTTTCGGAGCTAAATTTGTTTGAGCTGAATGTAAATAAGGTGAAATTAGTTAAATGGCAATTCATCGAACTTATTAATTGTTTACTTCTGGATATTTCACTTTGCTGCGTTGTTTCGAAAGATTCAATTACAATTTCTTGATCCATTATTCTTTAAAAATACAAATTATTAGTGCAGAATTTATTCACATTATAAGTGTTTTCATATAAAAAAAAACCGATTTTCTCAAAAAGTGTAGTTACGCGGTTAACTAATAAAGGGGACGATATGTGTCTACCAAGCAAAAGAGCAGCAGCAAAATTAGATGCACGCTGAACTTCTTTCTTCACACTTGTTTTGAGCTTTAAACGGCAAAATCATGGAAAAGATTATGTGAAATGGGAATTAATAGAAATTTGTGTTCATTTGGAATTCAGAAGTATTTAAATTCCCAATCCAAATAAAGATCCCAGTGGCGCTTGGAAATAGTTTTCAGTTTGTTGAAAAGTATTTCCCAGCACAATATCCTGTCCTGATTCCTATTCAATACATACTACTTTAATCGGACCAGTTTTCTCACTGAAACAAAATAAATCTTTTTCTTTTTTAGCATTTATGTCGTAACTACCAATTTTCAAATTTTTCTTTAGAGGAAGATCTGCACTTTCTTTAAGCCTTAAATGTAACTACTGTAGGACTTTATTGGGTTTCTTAATTATTTTTTTTAAATATTGCATGAAATTTTCAAATTTATATGCAGAAAAGTTTTCCAGGGGTCCTTATTGATTCGTGCATTCCGATAAATGTAGCAACCCATGTATATTGAAGCTAATTAAATGCTCACCATATAAAGAAACAAGTTGACAAATTCAATCAATATTTCTTGAGCAACAGCTCCCTCAACTTTATAGGACTTTTCACATAACAGCAGTCTTATTCCTGTGTGTAAAAGGAGGAAAAGGTAATACGAATCGTGGCCTATACAATCCTTCAAAACAAATATTCCTGAGTATAACAGGAACTGTATGAATTCAGTCGACTTCCATTTACCGAGGTCATCTAAACTTCAGCAAGATCTACCAAACTCTGAAGGAATAAAAGTGGAGACGAAATTAATTTTTTCATTCATTTTTGTCACATTTCCCTTCTGAACAAATAATGACAACAGTTTTTCCGCTACACCCAAGTCAATAAGGTGCATTGGGTCAAGAGGGAATTGTAACACCATCCCGAAATCGTGTATTTCTAAAATATTTGGTTGTTCTCTAAAGGATAAGCTGTGACGATCTACATCAAGTCTATCTTTAAAAGAGGAATTTGTTCGCAACTCATGAACTTCTTTTGAATAACTCATTCGACGTTTGTCACGTTTTCCTACTTGTACACACTTGGGCAGCCTCTATAACCATTATGACCTTGAGTGCTAGTTACGAAAGACCGAGCAGGCGAATCACAAGTGAATAAACGTACTTTGACGTTTTTTACGAATTGAGTTGTACCGACTTTGAGTCCTACTTCTCGCAATAAAGTCACTTCCTCGCAAAAATCCTTCATGAAGTCATTGATGTTCCATGGCTTCTCAGTCCCACAAAAACTCGCAATTATAAAAGGACTTTCTTGGGGATATCCGACTATTTCGCCTAAAATTGGCCACAAAACTTTATTGGAACCTTTATATAGTCTAAGCCTACACCTATTCAATGCCTACATCTATTTCAACTTCACTATCAGACTCAAGAAAATTTAAATTCTTTTTATTAAAGTGCGTTTGTATCCCAACATAAATGAATTCACCACTTGGAATGGACTGAATGTTAACTTTTTCTTTTCCTGTTCCGAGAAGCGTTTTGGCACAAAGAGATAAGTCCTTAATGCCAGTGCCTGTCAAGGATTTCAACAAATCAGTCACAGTGCTCTGTGAAACGTTGTTCCTTATTGCCCACTGCTTAATCGCAACAGAGGTAGCATTTATGTTTGAAGGCGCACTTATATTAAGCTGTTCTCTTTCACTGCACAAACTAACACTTTCCCGACTCCGCTCTGAGCACAAAGACACTACCCAGCAAAAATGCTTGGAGTAATTGTAAAAAGGAGCACTCATCTGTTGCTCCATTAGGAGCAAGAAAAAACGATTGTATGTTCGTTACCGTTGGATACTTTTCGTGTCATTCCGTTGTGCCGCCAAACTGCTGATTGCGCTCGCGGTGTCATTATGTGTTCGGTTTTTGGTGAAGTAACAGCGTACGCTTACGTCTTATTGTCTTAAAACAAAGAAAACACTAAAAAGTATTAAAACTCAAAAGAAACTAATATAAAATTAACGAAAATTAATAAAGGTAAGTTAAGTAATGTATACTTTATATTAAAAGCGTCATTTTAAGCGCCTTGTAAAGAAAGAAATTAATAGGCATAATGAAGGTGACACTTTGACGAGTGTACCGCTTGAGGAGCCGCCATTTGCAAATTCTCCCTTCGCTGCAGATGCAAATTGTGAAATAGCTCGTATATCATACATCTCTGTAATTAACTAAATCCTTTTAAATTTCCAGCTCAAAGTGATGTAACTATAATTTTAAAAAGAATGGAGGACAAAATTTATTCAATCTCGGCTGATGTAAAAAAACTTAAAGAAATTGCTTGCCAACATACTGTAGCATTAGATTCAGTTTTAAAAACTATGAATGCGAAGCCAAGCGACCTAAAACTTTTCCCTATAAATTCCTTGTCGCAGCTGCAGGAGTTCGAAGAAAACTGTGAAAATTACACTCATGTGGAAATAGTAAGTATCTTACCCCTGGTGGTAACAGAAATTGATAAAATTTTAATAACCTATTTATTTGTTTAGGTATCTTACATTAAAAAAAAATTGGAGGAATCGAGTTATACAAAACGTTGCAGGAAATTTTTGCAGATACACTCCTAGATACAATTAATTGGGATGGAAAAAAGGCAAGGAAGCAATACAAAACTTCAAGCTATTCAACTATTTTATTTAGTGTATGTGATTTAAATTCTTTAGGAATTAGAATTTAACTTTTTACAAATAAGATTCAAAATACTTTTTGTATTCATATACGTACTTATTTTTTATTCTTTTGGCAGTTTAAAAAAATTGTTTTCAAATCTTTTTTTTTTACAGAAGCCCTGAAGGAGAACCATGCGTCATATCCCAAATTCCAGAAAAAAATTAAAAAAGCCTTCCATAAAGCAAAGGCAGCCTCATACCGTACAAAATACAATGACAATTTGAAAGTTTAATCTGTTCAACAATGAATCTTTTAAAACAATGAAATTACTTCATTTTACTGTTATTTGTTAATATTAGACTTGGTCAAAGAAATTATTAATCTTATTACTTGTACTTGTATAAACAAAATCTGAGATTCAAAAGTTCTCCAGCCATGGAACGCCCCATTGTTTTATACTTTTTCGTGAATATGTAATCTTATGTATGAATATGTATCTCAAGAAGTACTCCGTTCAACACTCCGAGGAGCGCTCCCAACAATGCTCCATGGAGTACTTCATTCAATGCTCCGAGGAGTGCTGTCTTCAATTTTCCATGGAGTACTCTATTAACAATTTTAAGGAGTGCTCCTCTCCAATGACACGCAATGTTAAAATGGAGTAAAATTTCCATGAGCATCGGAGCAATATGGAGTAATCCTGTTATTCAAAATATTGCTCCTCCAATTACTCCTTGGATTACTTCTTTTTTTGCTGGGTACTTCAACACTTTCCGCATTTCTAACGTCGGGAATTACATCACCTGCGCGTGCAAATTCCCCTATCCTCGAATATTTTTCCGCACTAACCTCAAAATTTTTTTTCCGTCAATAAGGCGTTTCGAAATGACCGCATTTTTATTTTGGCACTAAATACACTTTTTAATCACTCAAATATTAAATTTTTAAGTTTACTTGCCTGTTTTCTCCACTTCCGAGTTGTTTTTCTCGAATTTTTTGTTGGTCCACACTATTTGCTGCTGATAATTTTTAAAGATTTTCACAATATAAATTAGTGATGACAATTCTTACTTAGATACGTGTAAAACAAGAGTCTTTAAAAGTAACCGGGTTTGACATCCAGGTAATGGCCATTTCACCCGAATACATTTTTTGGTAGATTTTTTACGTTTTACGTTTCCCTTTGATTCAATCAAAGTAAAAAAGCAATTGATGTTTGAACGTCATCAAATCGACCAAAAAATTGGCTTGGGTAAAATGTCGGTATCGAAATACACGTTTTGACCTCGGTATCAATAATACCAAAGCGGGAATTCAAAATATTGCTTCTGTCAAAATATATTCAGAAAATAACTACGGATCCATCCCAAACCGGCATCCGTGATATTTTTGCGGAGAACACCTTTCTGCACTGGCGGCCTTAGGACGCGCTTCAAAAAGAATTCATGTGAAGTACTAAACTACAAGAAATTTTTCAAAGCACATGTGCCAATCGACATAAATGTATCGCGGACTTAAAATTTTGATAAATATGAGGTGAGTAATAAGTTCATGTACTTACAGATTGGCAATTGGGAAAACTCTTAACATACATAGTACAATGATTTCTCAACATGGTAAATTACTACTGATTGACGCTGCCCAAACTCAAAACAATACTAAACTGTTTTTAGGGTATGTGCCAAACAGTAGCAAAGTGTTATGGTGAGACAACTTTTGACTGTGGTGAATTTTTTTTTTCATATCCGTCATTCCAACCAGAGAGCATATAACTACAGAGAACCGCGAACAGAATGAATAGTGGGAAACAGTAAACCATAAAATCGCGGGTAGGTAATTCACAATTGGGGAAATTTGACATGATATTCGTCAATTCCAACGCTAGGAAATTATTATTTTGATATAATAAACACAATTTAACTATTTTTTAAGGTTTTCAGTAACTTTTTTTGTGAAATTTCAACGAAAATACCGCGTTTTCTGCTAATATTCAAGTAGGTAATGAGGTGAGTTACCTACCACCAGCTTGACAATTTCTCTTGCTGTCCGTCATTGGTTATTCTCTACAGACACCCCCTGGAACCCTCACAGAACAATGAGCGATTTTTAAATTGATCCGCCCTAATGTACATATATTAGCATATGACTGATCTTCTTGAGAAAATAGAAGAAGGAAACCTAAACATAAGGAATATATGTACATACATAGCTACAAACATACACACATTTTATTTATTATATGCCAAACTGGTTTTTGCTTTACTTTGATAACCCACTTTTGCTTTGTACAACATTGATCTTATATTTACTTGAGCGGTTGTGGTAGGTCAGGGATTAGGGTTTTTGAATTTGTTTCTTTGTTTACACCTACATTATACTTTATTTGAATTCTAAATCGTTAGACTTTAAGATATGGGCTTGTAGGATAGCGCATTAGGGTGGCTCATAAAATTGATTTATTTTTTTTTTTTTCAGAAATAAGCAAGGCGGAGCCTTCCTGTTTTACTGATGTTTTTTTTCTCCTTTTACAAATAATTGTATTGCATCAAATTGAATTGAAATCGTATATTATTATTTTATTTTGTTTATTTTAAAAATTAATTTTAAGCGGTTTTTTTATTTATAGCTTTGGGTTACATTCGATAGATTAGATAGCTTTAGGGTGGAAGGGAAAATTATAACTGGCGTTCGCCAACATTCGTAGCATATATGTATTAATACTATTTAACCTTCGTTTTTTTGATTTTTTTTGGGTATTGCGTGCATTTCCCTAAGGGTGAATATCTATATATTTGTAACTAACTTTGTAATTGCTTCGATGAAGTTATAAGTTTGTATAATTTGCAAGCAGATTGAATAGTGAGATAAATACTAGGGTGTTCCTAGCAGAGCCCTTTTTTTATTTTTGAAGAATTGTAAATAAAAATGTTTGGATAAAAATTTTGTTTTGAATTATGTAGGGCTAAACATAACCTTTGGTGTAGGTGCTGCACTTGCGCGTGGTAAGGTTACGTGGAAGTGGGTATTAGTGAAATGACAGAGTGACAGGGGACAGACCAAAGTCAGGTTTGGGGGCATTGTAAGTAGATAGGAGTCAGCACAGTGCCCACGGTGCGGTGCAAGTTGCACTGCAGAGGGAGGGTATACTCCACCTGACATGACAAGCCTTCATCTTTTTCCCCCTCTTAACTTTGCCCCTCACTTATATTTCCATCTTATTCAGCTTTCCCTTCTTTTACAACACATGCAGGTATTAAACCTTCTTGTTCATGTGGCTGCGGGTGAGTTCGGTGGTGCAGTACTCCGCCCAAGACGACGAGCTAGCCTGGGCCCGCAAGCATACCTGCTTGCCGCCGCTCCTCACCACCCAAACAGTCAGCCACGTAACAATGGCGCCCAACGACAATAGCCCTATCAAATTTTAATTTCATTCAGTTAGTTCATTATTTCGTGTTTTAAATTCCAAACTGCAATTTTTCTTTTGATTACTTAATTCCCATTTGTTAATTTTAAATTTCTTAATCCTTTTTTTACTTTCCTTCCTTATATTTTTTTAATCCTTCGTAGCCTTCCCAACCAAATCCTTATTTCCGTCTTCCGACTAAGGACAGGGACCATCATGATGGCAACGCCGATTCGGCTCGCCTGGTCGACAAGTGTCATCATAACAATAGGATAGGGAGTGGCTGAGTGTTCATGCCAGGGTTCCTTGGTTTCTACAACTGGACTAAGTGGTACCTGGTATGACACTTAGCTAGTGACGGACTTAGGTAGGAGATCGTGGCGATCTGTTTAAGCTACCTTACCGGAAATCCAGCATTCCCGGTAAGTGAGGTTTAGGGTCGTCGCCACGATATTTAGGAGTAGGAGGTGTGGCATCCAAACAGGAATAAGTTCTTGAACGTGAAGTGCCACACTTCCACGGACAGCATGACGACGGACTTGACACTAAATGCTTAGAAACGGGCTAATCACCTCTGCTGTACCTTCGCAAGGCAGCACAAAACACACCAAAGCATATATATATTCAGGGGGCTCAGATACTTGGCTTGGATATCATAAGTGGTTTCAGGCTCTGGATCAGCCATAGTGACGAATGTCACGCGTGATTAGTCTTCACGTCCTGCACGAGGTGCCCCTGCTTCTACTGATAATGGCGGATCTAGAGAGGACAACTCGATAAAACCCGCACCCCCTGAGTCATTGTGCCGAGCTCAGGGGAGGGAGGACTCTTTAAGAGTCAAGATCGGTACACAACGGTGACGAAATGGACTGTTTTAGGGATTTGATTTGACATTAAATTTGGACTTGATGACTTTGGGCTGGTAGGTGCGGTATTCTGCCACTTTAGTAGGTCGGGGTGAAACCCTACCGAAATGGCTGGTAGGCTAATGCTGCACCTGCCCACGTCCCGTTAAATCCGTGGTGGCCCTCAAGGTACGTTCCGGCTCCGTCGCCGTTAAGTTGGTGGTGTAGGTGCGGTTGAAGATTTTCCCGCTTCGCGTCCGGTCTGGCTCTGAACGCATTACTCATAAGGTAATGCGTCAACCCTCGCGTGGCCTCCCTGCGTAGCATAGATAACCACGAGACCATTAAAGGGCGACTACACAATTGGCTCCGGATAGCGGCCTTGAGGGGGGACTTTTTTAGAATGGACAAGACTAATACGAATCCGCCAAGGATGGGGTGCGGAAGAAAAGCGCTTTTGATGGAAATCCGTCAAATCAATCTTCAGCACTCTAAGGCGGCTTCCGCAAATTTGTTGATCTGCCTTGAAAAAGGCGGAGTGCATATAGTCCTTGTCCAGGAGCCGTGGCTGAATAGTAACGGCAGTAAGATTTCTGGATTAAGGACTGGAAAATTCAACACCTTGGTGCATGGGGAGGCAAGTAGGCCTAGATCCTGTGTGCTTGTTAAAAAAGAGATTAAAACTTTTATTCTCTCTAATTTCAGCAATGCTGACGAAACCACGGTCTGCCTCGAGCGAGGAAGTAATGAAATGTGGGTGGTCTCAGCGTACATGCCCCACGGGGACGTAGAGGGACCACCACCTGCAATACTGGGTGAAATCACCGCTGAAGCAAGGCGGAGAGGTGTTGGCGTGATCATCGGTGCCGATGCTAATGCCCATCATAGCATCTGGGGAAGCTCGGATACCAACACTAGAGGTGAGTCTTTATTTACTTTTATTGTAGATGAGGGACTTTGTATATGTAATAGGGGGAATGACCCGACTTTTATGACTGCGGTAAGGGAGGAGGTCCTGGACCTCACCCTGGTTAGTAGAGAACTGGAAGGTCGGATATCTGGATGGAGGGTTCTCAACGAGCACTCCTTCTCTGATCACCGATATATTCACTTCTCAGTGAACGAAGAACGTCCCGGTAAAATATCTTTTAGGAACCCTAAAAGTACTAACTGGGACTTGTATTGTAGGAAGCTGGGAGAGCTACTGCCTGCGGTGCCTATCATTAGTTGGGGCCTGTCCGAATCTGAGATAGACGTTCTGGTGGAAAACTTCACCTCGGCAAGCAATAGCGCCTTTCAGCTGTCCTGGCCATTGAAAACTTACAGGGGGAAGGGCAAACCGCCCTGGTGGTCGGATTCTCTTGACGACCTAAGAACGTCCAGTCGGCGGCTCTTCAACAGAGGCAGGAGGAGTAAATTACTCTCGGACTGGGAGCTCTATAAGGTGAGTCTGGGGATTTATAAATATGAGATAAGGTTAGCCAAGCGAGATGCATGGCGAAGCTTCTGCGAAAACGTAGAAGGCTGCAATGAATCCGCGAGATTTAGAAAAATACTCTCTAGGAACCCCGCTCCTCTGGGGTATCTGAGAGATGATGGTGGGGACTGGTCGATGAGTAGCGAGGTCTGGTGGAAAGCACTGGACACGGCGAGCACCTCCAAAATGTTAGTGTCAGTGCAACGGACGGCGCTGATCGGTATCAGTGGCGCTCTCAGAACAACACCTACCTTGGCACTGAACGTCATGCTGAACATATACCCAGTAGATATTGCGGGAAAGGCGGCCGCGGCAAGGTCGTTGGTCAGGCTTCGTGATATGGGATATAGACTTTCTGACCGCGGACACTCTAGCCTTCTTACCAGTTTCGACTTCATCCCGGACAGAACGGACTACTGTATGCCGATAACTGCTCCCTATACAACCTTCACCCCAGTTATTCCAGAGAGAGAGGATTGGGGAAGAGGAATTATCTGGGACATGGGACCGGTTAACTTGTTCACGGATGGGTCAAAGCTGGACGGAAAGGTTGGTGGGGGGTCTTTTGTCAAGAGCTAAATTTAAGCCGCAAGTTTAAGTTGGCTGATCACTGCAGTGTATTCCAAGCGGAAATTGCTGCGATCAAGGATGCGGTGGGTGGAATGCTATCCAGTGCTACCACGGTTAGGGAATTTAACATCTACTCTGATAGCCAAGCGGCTATCAAGGCCTTGAGCTCAACTACAGTGCGATCGAGGGTGGTCTGGGAGTGCCTGACCTCGCTTGCGATTGCATCGAATTATTTTACAATTAAGATTATCTGGGTCCCGGGCCATAGTGATATCCCGGGTAACTGTTAGCCCGCATCGGTACAACTGAACCGGATGAAGATGGCTGTATGGATTTCGGGATCCCGCTGGCCACCTGTGGATTGCTCCTCCATAGCTGGGCCTCGAATCAGCTCAGCAAGCGTTGGGCGGATACCACGTCTTGCAGGGTAGCAAGATCTTTCTGGCCGAAAGTGGATGGCAGGAGGTCTGCTGAAATAATTGGGTTCACTAAGGCTCACCTATCAATGGTCATTGGGGTTTTGACAGGGCACTGTCCCATGGGTATCTATGCGGTACGTCTCAATATACTGGAAACTCCATCCTGCTGCAGCTGTATGGGGGATGATGAGGTGGAATCACCAAATCACTTTATGCTTGATTGTCCAGCTTTTGCCAGAATTAGGCGAAAGTACTTCGGTCGCGACTCACTTGGATCTCCCGAGGATATATCCAAAGTTGAGATCGGTATCATTCGGAGCTTTATCGTTGCTACCCAACGATTCTCTAAGTAGCTGGATCTAGGTCACCGTTATTTTTGGTGTATGTGGTATCACAACGGCCCTTCGTGTTGTCCAAGTGAGCTATCCTTATCAGGGCAGCTACCACCTAACCTATCCTATCCTATATATATTTTCAAGTTCAGTTAACTTATTTTCAAACCTTAAGTTAGAAATTTTAAAATTTTTGGTTTTTTATTTTTAGTTATATTTTTTCTGCTGTTGGTTATTTCTTACTCATTAAGATAATTAAAAAAAAAATTTTTCTTTCCTTTTTTGAAAGTTTGGAATTTTTAAATTTTTTAATATTCTATTTGCTTTTTTGTTTTTTAGTTGCATTTTTTTTTGATTTTCTACCTTTTCTTTGGTTTTTTTTTGTCTTTACATCCATACAGTACCGCATATTACTTTTATTTTTTTTTTTCTGCAATTTTTACACGCAAATATAGGGGTTGAAATTAATGTTAGTTTTAATTAAGTTCAATACTTAAATTTTTTTTTGTATATAGACTAGCATATGATATTTTATTTATTCTTTTGCTTATTGAGATTTTCAGTTTGCCCTACATTCGTCATATCCTTGTTTGCTTGATTTTTTTATTTTTTGCATCCATATTCACATTCATATTTTCTTAGAGAACTTTCCTTTTGTTTGATTTGCGGCCTTTATAATTTTTTTTACTTTGCGGGGTTGTGTTTCGGTGGATATCCCTTTTTCTGAGATAGTAACCCGGGGTACATTAGGGTGTGCGAAAAATAGATGTTTTTGTTCGGTAAAATTTTTCTGAGTTCCGACAATGAATGTCGGAGAAAGAGAAGGAAGTCGAAAATAGAGTCGTTGGGGGATTAAGTATCCTCGACTCCCATAGGGGTCTAACTATGAGCCGTGCGCGAGCCCTACAAAACCAAATAGTTGATTCGGTTTTTAACCAAATTGACACGGGTATACCGAGACCTGTTGAATTTGTCCCTACGGAGTACTTTAATAGGTGCGCGTCGCGGATCTTTGCATCTTTTGGCCCTGATCGCCCGCTGAGGGTCTCTGTCGCGAACGGGGTGTCATTAACGAGCTAGAGAGTAGCTTGAATTTCTCCCAAAAACTCGATTTGGTGTGCCAAATGGTCGATAGAGAAAACGTAGGTGCCCAGGGCGGTAATGTTCCGGCGCAGAAAGCGCCATCCACGAATGTCGGCACCAGCCTTAATGCTCCCCAAAACCACATCGTCCAAAATGAAAGCAATATCGAACAGCTGAGCCGAATGGTGGCGATGATGGCGCAACAAAACGACTTGGTGGCGCAAATGGCGAATGAGGTGATGAGCATTAAGACCAGTGTCGATAACCTTGGTGGCCGCGTAGTAGACATAGAAACGTCTGCGCAAGCGCCTGTACTTCGGTCCACCTTGGCATCCACGCCCGAGCCTCAGAGTCGGAGGGGGAAACCCAGAGCGCGTCAATGAGCCAACGGTCAGTTACTGTACCGGGCGAGATGCCAGCGATCCTCCCAGGTGGAAGAAGCTCGATCTTGAAAAGTGGCACATCAAATTCGATGCGACCAGTAAAGTTATAAGCATCGAAAGCTTCTTCTTTCGGGTGGAAAGGATGCGCGAGCAGCATAATAATTCCTACTTCCAGCTTTTCACAGACTTTCATAGTCTGGTTTCCGGCGGTGCTTTGAAGTGGTATTGGCAGGTCCTTGAGGACCACGCAGACGAACCCGACTGCGGATACATCGAGCTGAAAGCCGAAATGCAAAGTCACTTCAAATCCGCTGAGTCCGACTATGAAATCATCCGTGAAATCATGGAGAGGAAACAGCTGCCCGCGGAAGCTTTCGACGACTTTTATTCCAAAGTCCACAATATGACATTCCGTTTGCGGAAGAGGATCCCTTAAGAGGAGTTGGTTGGCATAATCAGGGGCAACCTTAAACCGTACCTGGCTAACTTGAGCTTCGCCATAAAAATGGACTCGTTGGCGGAGCTCAAGTCGGAATGCAAGAGAGCCGAAAAGCTTATTAAAGAAAATAAAAGTATGTCGAGGGTCTTTAATGAAATTGATTTTAAACAGCCAGAGGAATTAGGAGCTCAGATGATTGAAGCTTTCAGTAGGAAACCCCAACCTCAACCCCAACCTCAATCCCAATATCAACCCCAATCCCAGTCCCAACAAAAAGCACAATGCCAATCCTCACCCCAACACCAACCCACAGCCAACCGCAATAGTGTTCGTCCGTCTGTCAATACGTCCGCGTCCAAGTCCACTGTCAACTCCTTTTGTTCTTCTCCCTTCCACTTAGTGTTGTGTTTTTCGTGCGGTATGCCGGTGGATCACTTTGTGAAAAACCCGGAAGAAGCACAAAAACCAAATAAATGTTCGTCCTCGTTCCACAATAAGGTCTGTTTTGCTTGTGGTAGTGATTCGTCCTTTTGTGTTTTTAAACCGAAACAGGGAAACCCCAGGCTAGAGGAGTTGACCGGGGACTCCAACCAGAAGACAGGCAACCCGGCAGCACAACTGTAAAGGTCTTGAGTAGGGAAGAGGTAGATAGGAGAGTTTAAAAGATAGGGGGAAAGTTGAAAAACCGCGAGGTAAAAAGCTTACATCAGAGAAAGGTAGAATATGAAGAAGATAGGAGAAGGATTTTTTGTGAAACAATAAGTAGTAATATGAAGAAATGAAATTTTAAGAAAATATAAAAAATGCGTGAGAAGAGGAGATATTTTAAGCGGCTGAAAAATTAAATAATTGCCACCATTGTCACCGTGAAAAGTGATAATAGATTTTTTGCGAAAACTACTATAGGAAGTCTTGAGGTCCTGGCTCTCTTGGACTCAGGGGCGAGCGCCAACTGCTTAATAAAGGACTCAGCTGCACTCCTTCGGGGAAAGGAAGCCTTGATTATGCCAATCAAGGGCCAAAATATCCGGACCGCGAACAGGGAGAAAACCGCAGTGGTAGGGGTATTAAAGTTACCTGTGGTTTGGGATAATGCCACAAAAGATTTGGAATTTTGATAGTACCAGGCTTGCAGCAACAGGTTTCCTCGGCATAGATTTTTGGCAGGAATTTGGTATGAGTGTGATCAGTAAGGGAGTGAATGATAGTGTGAATGTTGCCAGTGTGGCGGAGATCGTACCCGCCGAGAGTACTTGTCTTTCAGCGCTGTGCAGCACGTTTTAACGCCTGAGCAAAATGATAGGTTGGAGCATGTAAAAGCCCAATTCTCGTCCTTCGCCGTATTAGGGTTAGGCCAAACAGATAAGGAGGAACACGTCATCGAGGTGGTCGACGAGAATCTTCTAGTAAAGCAGCGCCATTACCCGATTTCACCAGCTATTCAAAAACTAATTTATGCCGAGTTGGATCGTATGATAAGCTTGGGAGTGATCGAGGAATCCAACAGCAGCTGGAATTCGCCGGTATCACTGATAATAAAAGGGAAGAAAAACCGCATGTGCCTTGACGCTCGCAAACTCAACGAACGAACAATTAAGGATGCCTACTCCTTACCCCACATTGATGGAATCCACAGCCGGCTACAAAATACAAGATTTACTTCCGCGATCGATTTGAAGGACGCTTTCTTGCAGATTCCTCTGAAGAAGAAGTAAAGAGAAAATACTGCTTTTACTGTCCCTGGCCGACCCCTATACTAAATTAGTATTATGCCTTTCAGGTTGTGCAATGCAGCACAACGAATGTGTCGTCTCATAGGCAAGGTCATTCCGTCCGCTTTACGTGAATGTGTATTTGTTTACTTAGATGATTTATTAGTGTGTTCTGAAGATTTCTCGTCTCATACGTGTTTATTAGAAAAGGTCGCTCGGTGTCTTCGCGAGACCAAATTAACGACTAATGTCGAAAAAACAAGTTTTGTTTGAAAGAGATTCGCTACTTAGGGTACGTAGTCGGGGATGGTTGTATTAGAACAGACGCCAATAAAGTTGTGTCTGTGAGCGACTTTCCAGTTCCGAAAACACCGAAGCAACTACGACGGTTCCTGGGCATGTCGGGCTGGTACCGACGTTTCATACAGGATTACGCCACTATTGCAGCTCTGCTGCACGACTGCCTCTAGAAAGACAAAATAAAGAAATTTACTATGACGGACGAAGTAATCAAATCATTTGAAATTTTAAAGCAGAGTTTGGTTTCTGCACCGGTGCTCACACATCCTGACTTTAATCTTCGTTTTTATATTCAATGTGATGCATCAACTGACGGAGTGGGAGGAGTTTTGTTTCAGTTGGACGATGACCAGAACGAAAGACCGATTGCCTACGTTTCGGCAAAACTTAACAAGGCGCAGAAACACTATAGCATCACAGAACTTGAATGATAAGCCGCCATCGTGAGTGTCAAGAGATTCCGACCTTACGTGGAGGGAACCCCGTTCACCATCATAACTGATCACGCCATCCTCAAATGGCTCATGAATCAGAAAGATCTTTCGGGAGGTCCGTAAGGTGGAGTTTGAAGCTCCAGGGTTATGATTTCGATATCCAACATCGAAAAGGTGCTCAAACCGTGGTTCCCGACACACTATCACGAATGCAAATGGACGAAATACTGACGAACGATAGAGCCATAGACGTGTGTCTCGAGTCACCGTGCTTGGAGTCGGAGGAGTATACGGATTTAAAACATATGGTGACCGAGAACAAAGACAAGTTACCAGACTTATGCATTATAACGACAGCCTGTCTCCATACTGGCTTGAATGACAACGTTAGGCAACGGACAAAGTGTTACTTTATCAGTGCCCAGTGTGAGTGAGTGCGGTTTAATAAAAGGCTTGCTCCCCGAGAACTATCCAAAATTATAAGTTTGTTGTGCGCGCTTTTAATCGAGTGAGAAAAAAATAAAACAAAATCCCTTCAAAGTGATATTAAGTACGGTGCGCGCCGAACAGTTTTCGCAAAACGTGAAAGGCGGAAAATAATAAAGGCCAGAGATCTCCGGCCAACCACAAAGCGGTTTCCGACGCACGAAAGCAGCAGAAGTTCCAGGTGAGTTTAATATTTTTCTTTGCCCGTAATTTTTTTTATCTTTCTCAAACTTGGCATGCCCACTGGGAAGCTGGCTTCTATATAGCCAATCTTCCAAGTAAGCCAATAGCAAACTTGCATGCATGTATGCACGCCTACATACAGACATATGGATGTCGCTGAGTACACAATCATGCAGACAATAAACATTATCACCCTCACCAGTCTTTTAAGCCTATAAATTTTTCAAAACTAACGTTTTTTGTATATTAACAGGACACACCCTGCTGGAAAGAACCACTGGGCACAGAGAATTGAAAGTCTCGGTTTCCGGCCTAAAGGCTAACTTGCCGACATACCGCTCGGCAACAACTACCACGCATCTACAAGCAATACACTATATTTTTAATTTGGTGGCGCACATCATAACAACAACCATTACGCCACTTTTATATAGGCGACATACGGCACACAACGTTTACAACAAACACAACCTCATTTTGGCTGGCAACGCACTCACGCATATTCTCGGGCAACACACGGCAAGAACAACAAGCACAATTCAACTTATATCTAAACCTATGAGCAACACCACACAACATATACAACGCTCAACATATTTATTTGGTATCGCTCGCAACAGCGAATGAACCTGTTCATAAGCAAAGGAAAGTCTGGTAATATAAATTGCGCACAGAACAACAACAACAGAACTTCACAGCATTCAAGTCTGAAAGAACGATGGCATCAACTAAAGGCTACAACAACAACATTAGCGGAAGGAGCGGATTTAAAAATTTTATTGTTATTCTATTTATAAGTTTTATTTTAGATTGTTTGAAGTTAAGACCCTTGTAGTATACTTTGAATTAGGTGAACTTTTTTGGTAGAAAGCTGTAAGAGGGGACAGCGGGGAGTTTGCCCCTCCTTTTTTGGTGAAATAATATTTTCTATTACTTTTTTCAAATTTTTTTCTTACATTAAATTTTTATTTCCTTTTTGCTTTTAATTCACTTTATTTCATTTCGCTTCGGCTTTCAGTTGTCTACTTTATCCCCTATTTAACCGCGCTTCCATCGTATCTCACTATTCGGATTTTTACCTTTTGGCATTTTTTTTATTTCCCTTTTTTTGTTAGTCGACGAGGGACTAACTCAAAATTGTAAAAATTTAGAATTATAGTTTTTTGTTTTGGTTTTTTGGTTGACCTAAGGATTGGCGGCAATATTCCTTGCAGGATCGTCCTTTGGAATAACGCCGCTACATATCGCGGTTCACTTGGTTAGATACCGGCATTTTTTTGGATAGTTTATTTTTTTTAAAACATAAAATTTTTTTGTCATATGAACACCACGGTGGTAGATTCGTTACTACAAACCCACTTGTTGCAGAACTTCAAAACCGAGTGAGCTATCAAGAGCTGAATAGAAGTATGTATCTAGCATGTATGCTCTGAGCTTTTCCCCTTTCCAGCATAGCTACTCTACAGCAGAGCCGGCCAAAAGTTGCACATTGTGCAATTTGAGTTCGTGTTTTCACACAGACACTAACGATGTGCGATCACGATCGTTTGCTTTCGCTTGTCACTCACTAAAATCAACAGTGAATGCACAAGGAAAAGTCCATGCTACTTTTTGGGCACATAATAAAAACAATATGCTGCAAGGTTAAAGTGACTTTTATTACGTTTTAGTTAGTATTATTAAGTTCCTTTGAACATATATATTAATATTGACGATTTAAATATTAATAATTTATAATAATTAATTAATTATTAATAAATATTGACAGTTTGATATAAGTAAATTTTTATACGTTCTGCTTAGTTTTATTAATTTTTATACATTTTTTTTTATTGAATAACTTTATGTTTTGAAAATATATATTTTTATCTTTACATTTACTTTGTCTTATAGTTCTTTCTTAATGAAAAGGTGATTTTTTTAAGTAAATTTTGCATTGAAGAAACACCATACCTTCTTTTATAAAAAAGTTTTATCTGGCTAGCTCGACCTCCCTATGAATAGAAGTAAATATTGCTAGGATTAGCTAGAAATCAAATAAACAGAGTCCTTTTTAATTTCGAACTTCACAGTCCACATTTTCTTTTAGCACACTGTGGGAGTTGTCACTCAATTTTTACACACACTTATGCAATTGTTTTAGTATTTGTGTGGCCGGCTCTGCTCTACAGCTTGAAGGCGCCTCCAACACATTGAGTGACATGGTGAGTGAGTAAAACTTATATTATTTTATTTGAGTGTATATGCTAGTATGCACATATATTAACTTGCACTTCCTAAATTATACTAAAAAATTTGAAAAGAATAGGAATTGACAAAGAGCAATAATATATTTGCATACACAATTTTATGCGCATACGTATCTACATGCAAGCATATTTTTGTCTTATACCAAACTGGTTTTTTTATCGTTCTTTCTTTTTCATCGTTCTTAATTGCATCAGTTATTGAGATTGGTCAAGGATTAGGGCTTTAACTTTATTGTTTTTTTTTTGTAGCGCAAGGAATTTATTTTATTACGTTTAAATTGTATCCATAAGTTTTTCGATTACCTAGTAAGACATTAGGGTAGGCCGTAAGTTGAAGAAAAAAATTGTTGTGAATTGATTAATTTGGTATATTTTTAGGGCAACATTTAATTTTACTTTTGTTAAATTTTTTTGCGAATAATAATTTCGTTTGAATTGAAAACGTGTAATTAGTATTACGGCGTAGTTTAATTTAAAACTTGGGATTTTATTGAAATCGTAGTTTTTAGTTTACCTTCCCTTTTTGAGTTTGTTTTAATAAATGAATAATGTATGGCTAAAGTTTTAGGTTTTGTGTTGGTGCCGCGCTTATGCGTGGCAAGGTAAGGTGAAATTGAGTGTTTAGGGAAAATGACCGAGTAACAGGGGACCGACCAGTGCCAGTATTGGGGGCGCTGTAAGGAAATAGGAGTCAGCACAGCGCCCATGGTTCAGCGCAAGTTGTGCTGAAGAGGGAGATTAGACTCCACCTGACAGGACAGGCCTTCACCTTTTTCTCCCCTTATGCTTTCCCTTCTAACTATACCCCTCACGTTTATTTCTTTTGTTTCAGCTTTTCTCTCTTTTATATACCCTTTTTGTTTATGTGGCTGTGGGTGAGGTCGGTGGTGCAATACCCCGCCCAAGACAACGAGATAGCCTGGGCCCGCAAGCATACCTGCTTGCCGCCGCTCCTCACCACCCAAACAGTCAGCCACGTAACAATGTTTAATAGCCCGATCCTCTTTTATTTTCCACATTTTTCAAGTAACCTCTCTTTTTCACTATTCTTTAATCTTCCCACGTTTCTTCTAGATTTCCTTCTTTTTTTGTATCCCATGTTCCATCCAAACCCAATCCGTATTTCCGTCTTTTGACAGGACATGGGCCGTCATGATGGCAACGCCGATTGGGCTCGTCTGTTCGACAAGTGTCATCATGACAAAGGTATGGGGAGTGGCTGAGTATTTATGCCAGGGTTCCTTCCTCGTGTTCCTGCAACTTGATTAAGTGGTTCTTGGTATGATACTCAGCTAGAAGGTGGACGTTGGTAGGAGGTCGTGGCAAGGTGTTTAAGCTACCTTACCGGACGTCCAGCACTGCCGGTAAGTGAGGTTTACAGTCGTCGCCACGATATTTAGGAGTAGGAGGTGTGGCATCCACACTTAGGAATAAGTTCTTGAACGTGAAGTGCCACACTTCCATGGACAGCATGACGACGGACTTAACACTAGGTGCTTAAAAACGGAATAATCACCTCTGCCGAACCTTCGCCAAGGCAGCACCACACACACCAAGATAAACCTAACCGCACTCAGCTTCAGTAGTGATTTCTTTTCGTGTGCAAATTTCAAATTTAATTTTTTTAAATTTTAGCTCTCAGTAACAATTTCGATTGTTGATAGTTTTCTTATTAGAATAGTTTCCAAGCATTTTTTGCTTTTTAAAGTTTTGGATTTTTTTTCATTCGCAGTCAATAGTTTCTTTGTTTCATATTTTCTTTCTCTTTCTTTTGATAACCATCCATACTTAGGATAACACTACCACAAAACTAAGATTGACATCTAATTTTAGTTGTAAGCACATACAACCGGAATTGAATTTTTGAAGTTTTGTTTCACACACACACGCATCCGCACAAGCTACGTATTTTAATTTTATTCTAGTTTTAAGAATTTTTAGTATTGATTTTTAATTTTTTTAGGTTATATATATTAGCATATTTATTTTTTTATTTTTATTTTGGTCCTAAAAAATTTTTTTTTGTCATACTCCTACATACACATAGAAGTTACCCACATACACACCTATATACAAACATATTATCGGAATTATTTTGATATACATACATTTATCTTTTAATTGATTTTTCATATAGTATTCAAGATTTCATTAATTTTTCTATTTGGTTTTGGAAAACTGTTTAATAATTGTATTTTCTGGTATCGTTAAGATATATGCCGCACGGTATAAAACTAACTGATCGTGGATTGAATATACTTACTACTTTTGCATCGATATTTATATTAATACTTTTTATTTTCGTGGCGTTTGGGTTTTACCTTGGTCGAGTTTTTTCTTTCAGTAATTCATAAGGTGGGCACATTAGGGTGTACCGCAGCAAATAGCTGGACGGGTTATCAGATCAATTTTAGTTTTTGGGGGTATTTATTCCTCTTCTCGGACAGTGAATGTCTGATAAGGACAAGCAGGTTAAGAATCGCGAACCTGTTGGATTAGGAATCCTAGATTCCAATAGACGCTTAACCAGGAGCCGTACTCGCGCACTAGAGAACCAGATCGCTAGTTCTGTTTTCAATCAAATTGACACAGGTATACCGAGGTCCGTTGACTTTGTACCCACGGACAATTTTAATAGGTGAGTTTCGGGGATCTTCGGATCTTTTGGGCCTGAGCGTCCGATTAGGGTCTCCTTTTCGAGCGGGATATCTTTCAACGAGAAAGGGGATAGTTTAAACTTTTCCCAAAAGATTGATTTGGTGTGCCAAATGTCTGACAGCGAGGACGTGGGTGCCCAGGGGGCGGGGTTCAGGCGATACACGCGCCACCAAAGGCGCGTCCAAATACCCTTCCCACTGAAGCCACAACCAATGTCGAACAGCTGAGCCGAATGATGGCAATGATGGCGCAACAACACGACTTGGTTGTACAAATGGCGAGTGAGGTGAGGAGTATCATTCATTCATTCATTCATTTATTTATTTATTATTATTCACATGATTTACAACAGGATTACACTTAACCCGCGAAGCTAGGAGCTTGTCTGCGGGTAAAATAAATATGTACTAAATAACAAGTTTTTTGAGAATACATTATTTGATAGAAGAAATCTACTCTTTTTTAGAAGAAGCAGTTTTTGAGATCAATTAAGACTCAAAAATTGAATTAATCATTATGTTGGAAACAGTGATTATATACGCTTTAACTTTTGAATAAGTAAAATAAATAAATTAGATAAAATAAATAAAATAAAATACATGAAAATTCTCACAATAAACTTTGTATATGCTCTTTAATTAAATTTTTCCTATGCGATCCGTTCGGCAGGCTTAGCAGATTCATTGGTAGTTCATTGAGAAAGGTTGGTACTCTAACATACAATGTATTTTTCGAGAAACTATTTAGAAACTTGGGTATCCTCAGCCTATTCTGTTTTTGCATTCTTGTCCCCAGGTTATGATTTATAGGCGTTTGGAACTTCTTCTCGTCGTAGAACTCATTAAGTATCGCAATTTTAAAAATAGATCTGACATCGAGTATACCTAGCTCCCTGTTTAGCTGTATATTGCGCGTTTATATGTTTTTCTTCTTAGCTAACATTTTCAGGGTATAATTCTGACTCGATTGTATTTTATTGCAGCTCGTAGGCGTACTCCATGCCGTGATGCCGTATGTGATACACGATTCAGACAAAGCCATGTATGCCTATCGCAAAACTGCGTAGTCGCTGCAATAGCTCAGATGCTTCAGGAAATACGAAGTTTTCCTCAGCTTATTAATTAAATACAAAACATGTCCATTCCATTTGAAATGCTCATCAACCACGACTCCTAGGTATTTATACGTGTGGACGGTTTCAATAGTTGTGTCGCATGGACAATGTGCTTGGGACTTGTGTAAGCAGTCATATTTTAGAGGTATGTTAATAGTTTGCAAGTGCGGTGGTCTGATATGCAATACTTTAGTTTTTATTTCGTTTATTGATAGCCCATTGTCATGAGACCATTTGGAGACGATGTCAAGTTTTTGCTGCATAATAGTTGTTGCCTCATTTATATCTTTATGTGACACGACGATAGTAGTATCGTCCGCATATGCAAAGACCTCCCACTCTTTCAGATGTTTGATCATATTATTTGCACAGATCAGGTATAGCAGTGGTCCTAATTTAGAGCCTTGGGGAACTCCGTAAGAGACAAAGACCTCATCACTGAATTCGTTACAGATCTACACCCTGTAGAACCTTAGATTCAGATAGCTTCTGAACCATTTTAGACAATTTCCTCTACCTCCTGTATTTTCCAAAGCTTCCAGGAGTTTAGAATGTGTCAGAGTATTGAATGCTTTGATAAAGTCAATGAATAGCGCGAGACTATGCATACTTTTTCCAAGTTTTTCGTTTTTGTATTAGCAAAATTACCGAGAAGCTGGTTTATATTTTTGTGTTTCTGAAATCCATATTGATTTTTCTCAATTATTTTATACTTTTCAATGAAGGCTGTCAATTTCTTGACAACAACCTCCTCCAATATTTTCTCAATGACAGGTGGCTAAACGAGCGTGGCCACACCGGCACACTGGCAGGTGCAACCCTGCCACCTACTTCACACACCACACTAACACATACACACATAAATTGTCAAAACACACAAACCCATTCACATATAAATCACAATTTGTATAACTTTTATACGACTCGGTCGATTCGCGCCATCGCAGCTACGATTTGTTGAATAAATAATTTCTAATCTAAAAACCTAATTTCTATACCTTCATTAAAGTTGGAAATCCTTTTTCTCTTGATTTTATTTTCGCTACGATTGTTCGAGGTGAGTGCATTGGAGTGAATAGTGCAAATAAAAGGGCTAAAAATATCTATGGTCCTTCGAGCCGGATAGAAAGGCACCTATGTACAGTGAACAAAAAAAAAATAAATAAAAAACCATTTATCAAAAAGAGACAATACAGTCCACAAACAAAAAATATTTCAAAACAAAGGATATTAAAGAAATAAAAAGCCCAAGTGAAGAAAAACATTTTAAAATTCATAAACAACAAAAAATACAACATACAATATAACTAGAAACTTATATATCAAAAATAATACAGGCGCGATAAATATTTACAAAAACAACAAGACATATACGGGTCTTAAAACACAAAAAGTCACATAAAATAAAACAAACAGAACTGGCGCGAAAACCTCAAAAACATATAAAATATATACATATATATATAACTACAGTGAAACTGGATACACATTAGGGTGAAAAAAAAACCAAAAAATTTTTATTAAAAATCCGCAAAACAGAATATTTAAAAAATTGTTATTAAACGTTTAAAAAATTTAATTGAGAGTTAAATATAATTCCGGGCGTGTATTTATAACACAAACAAAAATTAAAAAAAAAAATTACACTAAAACTTACTTAAAACCTAATACCAACAACACTCTAACCCCCTAATATATTGCGGTAAGTTGTATCTAAACAGTTATAGAATTGCCTTAGTGGAAAAAAGAAAAGAAAAAGAAAAATTCTCAAAACGAAATAATATAATCTACAGGCTAATGCTTATTTTCTTGTGCTAGCACAATAGCAAATCTAAAAGACCGCGATAATTGCAAGTATATACTTGCCAATATTATCCCGCAATACCCCTTCGCCTTTCAAAAAAGAGCTCGAAGCAGGATTGCTTAACAAAAACAATATATATATATATTAGTATAAAAAATTAATTGCGGCAAAAATTAGGATTTGTATTATATGATATATACATATCACATTCTTCTATATTACATATACAAATATAAATTTACCGTCCCGTTGTTTGCACCCAAAAATAACTTAATATACATATTTTTATCAACATTATATCTAAACATACGGTAAAATAAACTAATGAGCCCATATACAAATCATACAAATATAGATCCATAATAAAGGACAAAACACCAAAAAAAAAACCCATCTACTGCTTATTTTTCTTGTTGCTAAGCGCAACGTAATCTCCATAAAACAAAAACAAATTAACATTCAAGTTTTCACTTGCAAATTTATCCCGCAATACCACCTCTGCTTGCGTCTCTTAACATATCCATAAGTCAAGCAAAAGCAGGATTGTGTAAACTAAATAAGCAGTAGGCACAAGATAAAGGTAAAATAATAATTATTTCCAACGCACTTTACTTTACCTACTTATTACTTACATACATATATTACAAAGCATATTCAGGGCAAGATTTGCACAAACAAATAAACGTTTGGTCAGCGAAAAAACTGCAATATAAAAAAAACCCAAATCACCAGTTCCTTGACTTTAAAGGAAAGAAAACCAAAACAAAACAAAATTTTTATTTTTCTATTATTCTAGGTATACAAATAAACAAACACACTAACTTGTGTTTAGCCAACCTCGCAATAGCTCAATAGACAAACATACATATATATATGTAAGGTAATAACCGGTCTTACTTGAAGCGCAACCCAACAAACTTTTTTAGCATAAAAGCATTAAGTTTGATAAAACATACACAAAAATCTGTTTGATTGCATATTTAGTAAATTAGTTAAATACTTAAATTAATACCGCGGTAGAAAACACACTCGCGAGCAAAATAAAAGCATTAAATATATACATATATATATAAACCTATATAAATTTATTGAAAACCCAATAAACGAAAACGCGAATAATAAACAACCTCTTAAGCGAAAAAAGGAGGAAACCTATTAATACATCTTTAAATTTATTTCGACAATAAATGTCAACTGACCCTAAAACGCCTCTTTTAATTCCACCAAAAATGGGTGATGAAGAAAAACCCCAAGGTACCCCTGCAGTAGTGTTGGAAAACTATCGATAGTCAGACCTATCGATAGTTTGCGATAGTTTGAGATTGAATATCGAATAAACTATCGATAGTTTTGATAGTTTTCTTAAGTTGACTATGCGAAGTTCATGCATTAATATAGCAAAAATTATAAAGTTGATTTCTGAAATAATATTGCTAATAAACACTTATTGTTAATTTTATTTATTTATTTATTTATTTGTTAGTCTACAAATTTTACAATTAATCAGACTAAATATGAATGAATGAATGAAGAATATAAATGCGGATTACAGTGTATGTATGTTTTTATTTTAAAAACTATTTTGAGAAGGGTAAATATACATTGGGGTTTTCAAAAAGGTTTTCAACGTACCTACATATATATGTATCTACATTTCATTTACTTCGTATATGTACATTACATCCCTGCATATGTACGTATGTATTTTTAAATAAACGCTTAACTTCTATTTAGGGAGTTCACAATATGTTGTAAAGTGTTGTATCGTTGTATAGTTTAAAAACGCTTTTATCAGTATTGTTGTTTGCTGTAAAAAATTTGAATAGCGACGAAAGCCAGCTGTACGGCGATAATCAAGTTATGTACAATAAACAACAATGCTGGTAAAGGCGGTTTTAATCTATACAATGATATAATAATTTACAATACCTTGTGAACACCCCTTTTGATACGGTCAACCATGGCTCGTTACTGCAAAACCTGGAAGGGTCTACCCTACCCCCATGTCTTAAAAGGTGGACCGCAAATTATCTGGGTGGTCGGCAGGCATCGGTGCAATTCAGAAACGAAACATCAATACAAAGGAGAATTAAATAAGGGGTGCCACAGGGTGGTGTCCTATCCCCGCTTTTGTTTAATTTCTACATATCTAAGCTACCTTCACCACCGGAAGGAGTCACAATCGTTTCCTACGCCGATGACTGCACAATAATGGCCACAGGCCCAGGCCAAGAGATCGATGAGCTATGCAATAAAATAAACGGCTATCTCCTTGATCTCTCCAGTTTTTTCGCCTCGCGAAACCTGGCATTGTCACCGACTAAATCTTCCGCGACCTTATTTACAACATGGACGCCCCAAATGTCGACCATATTGAACATCCACGTCGATGGCACTACGCTACCGACTGTCCTACACCCCAAAATCTTGGGTGTGACGTTTGACCAGGATCTACATTTTGGTGCGCACGCAACCGCAATTGTTCCAAGAATTCAGAGCCGTAATAAAATCCTCAAATCCCTTGCTGGCAGTACCTGGGAAAAAGATAAAGAAACGCTCTTGACCACATACAAAGCAATTAGCCAGCCGATTACGTGCTACGCGTCACCCATATGGTCGCCAAGCCTAAAAACCACCCACTGGAAGAAACTACAGGCCTGCCAAAATACTGCTCTCAGAATCGCAACGGGCTGTCTTCTTATGTCCCCAGAACATCATCTGCATAATGAGGCGAGAATACTCCCCATCAGGGAGAGAAATGAGATGCTGACCAAACAGTTTCTGTTGAATACCCAGAAACCTGGGCATCCCAACAGACATCTGATTGACGAACCAGCACCGCCTAGGGGCCTAAGGAGTCATCTCCGTAATCATTTTGAGGAAATACGGCACCTGAGAACCCAGCCGTATGAAGCGAAAAAACACAAGCAGGTCCTTGGTGAACTCCATAGACAGGCGTCGGACCTTTATGTCGGGAATTGCCCGGTGAATCCATTACTTGAAGTAAAATATCCAGTACTCGCAGAAGAGGAACGCATACTCCCCAGGGAAATGCGTGTCACCTTTGCTCAACTTCGTTCTGGATACTGTAACAGGTTAAACTCTTACCTATCCAGAATCAACCCCGACATACAAAATGTATGCCCCGCTTGCAATGTGTCCCCACATGACACCAACCATCTCTTTAATTGTAATGTGGAACCAACGCCCCTAACACCCCTTTCCTTATGGTCCACCCCTGTTGAAACGGCAAGTTTCCTTGAACTCCCGTTAGAGGATATTGATGACAATTTGTGATCGGTAGCGGCTATTAGGTGGGGCGAGCATTGCTACAACAACAACAACACCCCAATTATTTTGATTTGTATTTCAAGAAAGCAAATGGTTTTTATTGAGAAAAACTATTTTATCCACATTTTTGGGCTTTAGTCTGTTTCGCCGTTCGGAACTTACAACTCCGCATTTGCTGAATGTGCGTTCTGATTCTGTCGAAGTTGCCGGAATACAGAAATATTTCAAAGCAACCGTCTTCATAGTTATAAAATCATCTTTTGAAGTTTTAAAAAAATGTTATGTATAAATTTACTCAATATTTAGAAAACTCTGAATTAAATTGGGTCTTTCAAGATATTGTCTTTTTATGATTATATTGTCTACTTTTCGGGATGTCACCTCTTCATTCCTTGCATCTTCTAAGAATTGAAATAGTGGATCACCTCCGGGTTGGGAAATATTTTCGATCGGCCGTTCGCTCACTGAAGGTGTTATACAGTTCATTTCTGATTCAAGAAGCATAGCAGCTGAGTTTGCGTTCAGGATTGAGATGAAAGCCTTTTTCTTGAAACGAGGATCCAGTAGTGTTGAAATTTTAGTTGCGGTTCTCTTCTCGTATGGAAAGAGACGTTCTACAACCCCTTCTTTTAAACTTTTACACAAACGTAAAGCGGTAACGTTATCTGGTTAGGGCAAAAATAGCGATTTTTAGTTTTTTAAAGGGCAAAAAAAATTAAAACATATATACCTATTTTAGTTTCCATTTTGAAAAGATTTCGGTAAAGCCCATTGACCAAAGGAATTATAAGCGATATTGTTAGCCCGTTTCCGGAACACCTAACGGTCAATGTATAAAAAAGCGAGAGTATTTTCTCGACTTGCTTTAGCGTAACCATTTCTTCCTCGGTAAACGGTTCAGGTGCTTTGCTATTTGCCATTAAAACCGATGAAACCGTGAATCTATTGTTTCCAATATTCGTTTGATCATCATGTATGAGCTATTCCAGCGTGTTGCAACTTCTTGTATAAGTTTCAGAGGGGTCTCGGTATTTTGAGCCTTCTTAAACAGTTCAGTTGCATTTAACCTTTTTTTAAAGAATGTGACAATCGTTTTACACTTTTGTAGCAGAGGAGCCAGATGTATGTTGTCCTTGTCTTGCAATAGATTATTTTGTACTACCAAGTTCAAAGTGTGGGCCAAACATGGAAGATTCTTCTTTTTCAAAATTTCGCACGCCTTAGTTATATTAGAAGCATTATCAATAACAATGTATGTAACCTTATCCAAAATATCATAGTTAATAAAAATATCATGCGTTGTGATTAGTGGCTTCAAGTAATGGCATAGTTGATAGTACTGCCGTTCGCATACCAAAGTCTGGATCAATAAATTGACACGTTACTGTTATGTAACTTTCCGTGGTGGCCGAAGTCCAGCAATCCGTTGTTATAGCGGGGTACTCAACAGCTGAGAGTAAATCACGCAGCTTTGACCGGCATTGCTCATACATATTTTGTATATGTACGTTTTTTAAAGTGGTTTTGCTCGGTAACACATACCGCGGATCTAGTATTTTTGTATAGGCTCTAAATCCTTCATCATTAACAATACTGAAAGGCTGCAAGTCAACTCCAATTAGTCTAGCCAAAGCCTTATCAATTTCTTTTTTTCGCGATGATGTAGGATCATATTCTGCACCTCTTTTGAAATGCGAGTCTATTGAACGCATTGATGATAGGATGCTACTGGAGCCGCTTGAGCAACGCTCATTTTCATTTTCCATGTTGGGATGCATTCTCTTCAAATGGTCACTCAAATTGGACGTGTTGCCACTTGTCCTATATTCTTTTTGGCATATAAGACATTTAGCCAACTTCTTGTCGGTAGACTTTAAAATATTTCCACACCTTTAAGATAAACGTTTTAACATCTTTATGCAAACGTTAGGAATTATAAACATTTACCAAAGATAGCCCCTTAATCCTCCCATTTCCGCCAGCTTCATCAGTGGGGTCAACTTCGGCCGAATCGGCATTTGTAACAGGGAACTCATTTTCTACAATAATGGTATTGTGTTAAAATAAAATTAAAACGCAAGATTTGTATGCTTTATTTAACTTACCTTCGTTGGTTCTAATCACAAATTTATCCATTTTTTCGTGCTTTAAAAAAATTTAGGCATGGTAACAAAAGTCGAAAAACTATCGATGGTTTTCCCAAACTATCGATGGCGGCGATGGTGCCCGACTATCGATACTATCGATAATGCCATCGATAGTTTTCCATCACTACCCTGCCGACGCTACACGCGCAAAACCGGGTTCAAAAGCCAAAGACTTTTCAGCTGCAAAGTTCATTGCAGAAAGTGACAGTGTCATAAAATACTGCACTAGATTCTCCTCATTGCCTATAGAGGAAAACACGGAATCGGTTCTCGAGGTAAAAGAAAAATCCCTTGAAAGATTTTGGACACGACTCCAATTATCGAAACCGACGATTCAGATTTACCTGACAATTTTAAAGACTCGGCGTATTCAAAATACGAAAACTGCTTAGACCGATACGAAGAAACAAAGGCTATGATCTCCGATCAACTCAAACTTCCAAAGCCGGTTATTGCACCTACTCCACCTCAACGAGTAGAGCTGCCCCAAATACAAAATAACGAAGCAAGTTCAGGCATATATCTTAAAGTGCCAGCATGTGATACCGAAGTATTTCATGGGGGTTATGAACAATGGCCGTCCTTCCGGGACATGTTCACATCCGTGTATATAAACCACCCAAAGTTATCACAAGCCCAAAATTTATATCATTTAAGAAATAAAACAAAAGGTCAAGCAGCGGCTATAGTAAAACAGTTCGCACTTAATGACGACAATTTCAATCTGGCCTGGGAAGCGTTAAAGAGTAGATATGAAAATGAACGAGTGTTGGTTGATAAACAAATAACCACATTAATGAACTTGCCAAAAACTCAAAAAGACACAAGTGAGCAATTTCTTAAATTACAAGCAACAGTTACAAACTGTTTATCGGTTCTAGCAACCCAAAATATTCCCACTGAAAACTGCAACCCCATTCTTGTGAATATTTGTGCTGCCACACTACCAGAGAAATCATTAATTTTACGGGAGCAATCTCTCTCATCCCGAAAAAAATGCTCAACGTGGCAACAAATGAAAAATTTCCTCACCACCCAGTTCGAAATCGCAGAACGGGTAGATAATAAAGCAACAAAGCCGAAAAATATGCAACAAATGCAAAACAAAAGCTTCTTTAAACCCCAAGCCAATAATTATAATTCAAACAATAAGAGTTTCAATAGAAACCAGTCGTTCACTTCAGAACAACGAAGATATCCGTCATGCGAACTGTGCAATGGAGGTGATGTAATAAGATCTTACGAGAAATTTAAAAACTTGTCAGTAAATGAGAGAAAAACTCTGTACAAACTGCTTATCTAGTACTCATTCGCTACAGAATTGTCCGAGCAAATACAGCTGCTCACATTGCCAAAGAAGACATAAGTCGTTGCTCCATAATAACAATTATAATAATAACCAAAATAGCTTTAAGGCTAAAAGAACCACAGGACTAGCTGCAACTGCTACGTCTGAAAATCCCGAAACGGGAAATCCCGAAAATTGCCATGTTCAAAATCTGCCAACATTCAAACGCTTCATTCCGATAATGAAAGCAAAACCTTATTACCCACAGCAATTGTTTCTATAGAACACCGAGGAGAATTGTTTAAATTAAGAGCCCTTATAGATCAAGGATCACAGCGAACCTTCATAACCTCTATGGTTCAAAGCAGGTTGAATCTGCCAACCAGACCAGCCAATTTCGAAATTTCAGGTATGGGCGGAAGAGTAGTACAAAACTCAACTAAAACCTGCCTCACTACCCTGGTTTCTCACAACGCCGATCAAAGAATAAAAGCACACGCTATAGTTCTACCACGTCTTACAAATATGCTTCCAAGCTATAACATTAGCAGCAAGCATTGGCAAAAGTTTTCGCATCTGAAACTAGCCGACCCTAATTGCCATACACCAGATCAAATCGACATATTATTGGGAAGCGACTTAATCCCCCAAATAATACTAGAAGGTGTTGAGATAATTTCCAACACCCTTTGGCCCAAAATACCATTTTCGGATGGATTTTAAGCGGCCAAGTCAAAGAGAAAATCTTCACATTCACAACGCAAGTGGAAGATATTTCGAATGACGATCTTAACTCACAATTGAAAAATTTTGGGAAGTGGAAGAACTCCCTCCCATACCCGTTACTACACCTGAAGATAAGTATTGTGAAGCTTTCTATGAATCCACAACTACAAGATCAGGTAACGGGAGATACGTCGTTCGACTACCATTTAAACACCAATATCCAGATACACTCGCACTCACGAACCTCAGCACTTCAGAAATATCTAAGTATGGAAAGAAACATACTTAAGAAAGGCGATCTAAAAACCTCATATGATAACGTCCTTGAGGAATAGCTACAATTAGATCATATTGAAGCAGTGAATTCCTATGAAAAAATTGCAAACGGTAAACATAAATCATTTTATCTCTCACACCTTGCAGTTATTAAACCTGAAAAACTTACAACAAAAGTAAGAGTGGTATTTAATGCATCCAAAAGAACGAACTCAGGCAATTCGCTAAATGATGTTCTATATACGGGACCAACATTGCAGCCCGACTTAATGCTACTGATTTTACAGTGGCGTACGTATAAATACGTATTCAATGGTGACGTCGAAAAAATGTACAGACAAATCCTTGTACATACAGACGACCAAGATTACCAACGTATAATATTTCGTAATTCACCTAGTAGTCCGATACGGGACTACAAACTGAAAACGGTGACATTTGGCGTAAACTGCGCCCCCTTTCTAGCCATTCGAACATTGCATGAACTAGCAAAAGATACCAAAGCGCAACTACCTCTAGCCGCCCGGTGCTTAGATCTCAAACATATGTAGACGACATCCTGTCTGGAAGTCATAGCCTTTCCTTAGCGTGCGAATCACTGCATCAATTCATCAAATCTCTTGATTCAGCAGGATTCCCGTTAAAAAAGATAACTGCAAACCATCCAGAAATACTGGCAAATATAAATAAACAGCATCTATTAGATATAAACTTTTTGAAATTTGAAAATGAGAGCACCACCAAAACCCTGGGCATACAGTGGAATGCGATATCAGATCAATTCTCATACACGCTTGAGTCAAGATCTGCAATATCAGCAAAAACGAAAAGACAAATTCTGTCATCTGTGGCAAAACTTTTCGACCCCGCAGGATGGCTTGCGCAAATTATGATACAAGCGAAAATCCTTATAAAAGAATTGTGGCTAGATGGAACAGATTGGCTTGAAGTAGTCAAACCACTTCGGTTAATAAAATTGACCCAATTTGCAAATAACTTGCATACTATATCCGAGATACAAATACCTCGGTGGGTGAACTTCTCACCCGATCATCATGTGGAACTCCACGGCTTCTGCAATGCTTCGGAAAAAGCATACTGCGCAGCTATTTACATACGAACGCAACACCATGGCAGAACTACAAGCCATTTATTAGTTGCAAAAGGCAAGGTCGCACCCCTTAAAACCGTAAGCCTTCCACGGCTTGAGCTATGCGGAGCACTTCTGCTCGCCAAACTAGCCCCAACCGTACAAAGCAGCTTAAAGCTAAGCAATCGAAAATTATATCTGCGGTCTGATTCAGAAATTGTCTTATCTTGGTTAGAAAAACCACCGCAAACCTGGAAGACATACGTGTCAAACCGCACAGCTCAAATTCTTGACCTAGTTGGGCCATCAACTTGGCGACATGTAGCCAGTGCTGAAACCCTGCAGATCTTGGCACAAGAGGCTGCAAACCAATGCACCTAACAACCACAACACTTTGGTGGAATGGCCCCCATTGGCTAATAGAAACACCAGAATCATGGCCAAAGTCCCCTGCACGTAATATCATAGCCCCGGAAAGTCGAAGAATCGAAGGCTTCCATGCAACTCTGGAGGAAAACGACATCCTTGAGCGATTTTCGTCGTTCCCCCGAGTGTTAAGGGTAATAGCGTATATGTTGCAATTTGTAAATCGCTTAAAGAATAAAGTAAGAGGAATCCCAAATACCTCAAGTTATGCTCTAACGCATCAAGATGTGCAGCGGGAAAAAATATCCTTAATCGAATTCACACAAAATTGATATTACAACATTGAAAAGGCATTGTTGACTGTTAGTTCTTACCCCCTTTTTAGACTCGAAGGGTCTGCGTCGGGCCAATGGTAGACTAGCAAACTCCAATATGACTTACAATGAACGGCATCCTATATTAATTCCGGAAAAATCCGCATTTGACACACTTTTTATTAATTACCTGCACATATTAATGTTACACGCCGAACCTCGGCTAATGCAGCAAATGATCCGACAGGAATTTTATATACCCCGACTAAAGCCGTTAATAAAAAGGTGCATTTTCATGTGGAAAGTATGCACATTGCTTAAACAGAAAATGCGCCCGCAGATCATGGCAGCTTTACCACCTGAGCGCTGCAATTTCACTCTGCCCTTCACTATCACGGGTGTTGATTTTGCCGGACCTTTCCAGCTAAAGGCCTCGATGCTAAGGTCTTCTACCATAACGAAGGGTTACGTGGCTGTTTTTGTATGCTTTACGACAAAGGCGGTGCACTTAGAGTTATGTTCTGATCTTACCACTTCAGCTTTTCTCGCGGCATTTGCACGCTTTGTCGGACGGCGAGGATTTCCCTCAAAAATCATGAGCGACAATGAAAAAACCTTTATCGGTGCAAAAAGAGCCACCGAAAAGGAGTTCATCCAATTCGCTAAGCAAGTCTCGCCGGAAATCATTAAAAAATATGCACCCCAAGGCATTAATTGGCAATTTATTCCCCCCAGTGCACCACACATGGGCGGACTATGGGAATCAGCAGTAAAAAGCTTTAAATTACATTTTAAGAAAACAGCTGGCAATAATAAATTTACATTTGAAGAGTTTACGACTCTTTTAATACGAGTGGAAGCCGTTCTAAATTCACAGCCACTCTCAGCGCTCTCACAAGACCCCTCCGATTTTATACCCCTTACTCCTGGGCATTTTCTAAGAGGAGCTCCACTTCTGGCTATCCCTGACGCAAATGTGGATTTACTATCCCTCATAAATCGATGGGAACGAATTAAAATTATCCATCACGATTTCAGTCGCCGATGGAAGGAGGAATATCTAAAAGACCTCCTTAAACGATACCGATGGAAAAATACACAAGAAGCCCCGAAAATTGGAGAATGCATCCTAATTCATGACGAATGTCTCCCTCCAACTGAATGGCGGCTAGGTCGCATTAAAAAGGTACATTATGACCCCGACGGTCACATCCGAGTAGTTGACCTGCGTACGCAAAACGGTACACTCACTCGACCGCTCGTAAAGCATTGCTTTTTACCTATCGACCCTAATACCGATAATATTGATCACAAAAACATCTAATAGCATAAAAATAAACCAAACCTAAACAAATTAACCGATCTAGACGAATATGCTTTAAAAACCAATCGAAAGACCGCTTAAATGAAACATAAAATATTTATATTTATATCTTTACATATGTCCATAAAGCTGCTTTTATCAAGCACTCAATATGCCCTTATGAGACACTAAAGTCCATTCTTTCTCCATACAGGGTATCATGGACATGGAACTGGATGAAGCCGCCCCAAAACCCACCATCCGCTCGGCGGTTACCGTGCCCCGAGCAAGCGCAACCCCGACAGAAGCGCCGCTCACCACTGTATCCCGAGAAACGGGCCCACCGGATCAAAGTCCTCGTCCTGTATCGCAGAGGCCTAACATAGCAGCCACTCCGCAAACGCCACAAAGGGATCCGGTAGTGGCACATGGCGTGCGCTGCCTACTCTGCCGCCGCCCACATGCGCTACGCCTATGCGCAATATTTCGTGACATGCAACCGCTTCAACGGCAGCAGGTGGCACAAGCGCACGGCCATTGCCTAAATTGCTTGGCATTGTGTCATGCAACGACGGAGCGTACCTCCACCACATTATGCCAATTGTGTGACAGGCCACACCATACCCTGCTCCACCGAAAATCAAGGCGCAGCGTCCCCGTCGCGCCATCACCACGCAACAACGTGCGTCAACGGCCACGCACTCATCATCATCCACAAGCACCATGTCCCTATTGGCAGCAGAACCAGCATCCAAGGCAGTGGACCCTTCCAGGGGCCCGCTATCGCCCTCAAGTGGCGTCACATCGTCGACCATCAACTACGCAGCGCAGCCGTCGCCCATCAGGGCTAAGTAACTTCGTGGAAACCCTGTAGCAGCTACAACGATTGCTAGGCTGATCACTCGCCTAGGGGGGCCGGGATGGCTAAACGAGCGTGGCAACACCGGCACACTGGCAGGTGCAATCCTGCCACCCACTTAACACACCACACCTCAATACTAACACATACACACATAAATTGTCAAAACACACACACCCATTCACATATAAATCACAATTTGTTTAACTTTTACAATTTGTTGAATAAATAATTTCTAATCTAAAAACCTAATTTCTATACCTTCATTAAAGTTGGAAATCCTTTCTCTCTTGATTTTATTTTCGTTACGATTGTTCGAGGTGAGTGCAGTGGAGTGAATAGTGTAAATAAAAGGGCTAAAAATATCTAACAGGTAATATTGCTATGGGACAATAGTATGTTGGATCAGATTTTAGACCTGCTTTATATATAGGCCTTATTATCGATACTTTTAGGGCTTTGGGTACGACGCCATATCTTATGCTGAGGCTAAGGAGTTTAGTAATCACTGGTGCTATAATAAGTGCATTTTCTTTGAGGTCTCTGGGTCTGATGCCGTCATAAGCAGGACTCTTAAAGTTATCTAGCCTAATAATGATATTGTAAACCTATTCTTCGCCGATCTCATCTACATATATCGAATTAGGTGTGTTAAAATCTGATGTATTTATTATTTTAACATCACAGGCATGCATTGCCCTTTTTACCCCATCTTCAAATGCTTTCGCGAAGGTATCGCAGATATTCCTTGCATCCGTATTTTTAAAATTTTTCATAATAGAATTGTCTAAATTAATACGTTTTTTGCCAATTATTTCGTTTATAGTTTGCCAGGTTTTTTTATATCGCTTTTACATTCCGAGAATTTATTGAAATAATAGTTATTTCCTGTTTTATGGACCTGTTTATTGACATAGTTTCTAAAACTTTTATACTGCTTTTCTGCTAAATTATCGTTAGGCCTAGCTTTCCATTTACGGTATAATTTATCTCTCTTATCGCATAACGCCTCTAAATCTTTTGTCATCCGCTCGTTACGGATTATTTGTTTTTTATTTTTAACTTTACGAGTTGCGTTTTTATAGATATTTCCAAATTTGCTATGAATATTATTGTATAATTCGTGTACGTCATTCAGTAATAGAGCGTCATTCCAGTTTTCGTTGCGTAGCTGTTCTCTTACTTGTCTACTATCTAAAGCATTGGAAGATTGTTTTGCATTACTTTTTACGTTGTTTTTGTGTGATTGTTTGGATAGCCCGAACAGCATTGAGAAATGGTCTGTGATGTTGCATTCAACAGTGACTGAATCTATGACGGTATTCTTACATTTTATAAATAAATGGTCTATACAGGTACTTGTCCCTCACTTAATGTCTACCCTAGTACACTATGTTATTATTCTTTCCATAGCAAATGAGGAGATCATATCTAAGTACAAAGTGACAATATCGCTATCTACGTTAAGTGTGTTGATATTAATGTCTCCTATTATAATTTCGAATTCTCCATTGCATGACTTACGTAGGAAGTTCTCGAGTTCACATACAAAGGTGTGTGCGTTGGAATGTGGAGGTCGAAAAATAGCGTGTATTGTGTATTAAAGTTGTTTCTCTTATCAAAGAGTTTTATTACGAGCGTTTCAAAAGAGCTAGCTGGAGCTACAATGCACTCGTAGGCCAGATTATCTCTTATGTACATTGCAATTCCGCCCCTCTTCGCTCCTCTCGATTATAAAACTCCGTATTAAATCCATTTATATGAAATAAGTTTTGCTCTTCTGCTTTTATGTTCGTTTCAACCAAACAATTACATCTATAATATCCAACAATTGGGCTACCTCTGCCAGGAGCGCATGAACATTTTTCCGAAGGGATCTAATATTTAGGTAAACACACCGGAGTGAATGTTTTTCAAAGCTTATTGTGTTAATTTCATTAAAGTTTGAATTTCTTGTTTTAATAATGCTATTCATAGTTATATAGTATTATGAGGTAATATTATTATATAATAAATAATAAAAGTTTAACTAATAAAGGAATTTAAAGATAAGAAAGTAAAGCGAAGAGAAAGCAAATTATTTAATTGCCTAAATATCTGCCTGTGTATTAATATGAAGAAATGTATCGTTCTCCTCCTTTCTTGCCATAATTTTATCCTCCTTTTCCCAAACAAATTTCCAACCCGACACCCGTGCTTTATTTTTGGCTGTCCACAGTAGTCGTCGTTTTGCTGCAGTGAGATGGTTGTTGATGTAAATTCTTTTTTCTCCACCTACATTATTATCTTCTTTATTGTTGTCCAGCTCGCTGGCTTTTACTTTTATTCCGTGTATATTTTGTAGCAGCTCTTTTTTCTTATGTACTGAAGAGAACTTAATAACTATTGCATTGCCCTTAGTTTTCATTCGGTACGCATCATTAATGTCGAGCGTGTCTACGTTTGTATTGGCAATATTTGGCAATGCGCTGCACTATCAAGACCAATGTTGTTTGATACTGAATTACAAATTATGTCGCTCTACTAGTAATGTGAAACTGTACGATATAAGGATCAACAAACTACAAAATATATATCGATGGATAAATCTATCCATGGGAAACTTGTGCGGGTCGATTTAAAAATCGCTCATTGCTCTGTGAAAATCGTATTCTAGGGATCAAAATAAGAAACTTTGCCTGCTGTGTCTTGTGGTGGCTTAAAAAAAACAACACAAGCAATTTTACGATCTGCAATTGTGTCACAGTGATACCTTCATTTTTTAAAACGGTTGAATAAAAAACCCACACAACTATGTTTACGACATTCAAATGCATCACAGTGATGCCTTGGTTTTAAAAGGGGGTTGTAAAAACGCTAATTTCTAATAATTTTTTTAAATTTCTTTTCTATTACTAAGTTAAATTCATTTTTTCATTTACATATGTTCTGACTAAATAAATTTCTAAAGAGAAAAATAAACTCCAAAAAGAAAAAACATAGGCATTTCAAAGTGGGATTTTTCAAAATTTGGCCCTGCGACCCAAAGGGGGGGACATCAGAATTCGTTTTAGAGGTATGGTTCCTTCGGCAAAGTTTCTTATTTTGATCCCTAGAATATAATTTTCACAGAGCAATGGGCGATTTGTTTGCCTCCCCACAAATCGACCCGGCCTACTGTACATGTAGGCCTCCTTCCACTAATGTTGCGCAACACGCGTAGATACCTGGTTCAGATACATTTTGTCGATAATGGTGTAATGCAAGAATAAGTACGGTTGTCGGTGGCATATGTATATGCGTATCTTAAGGCTAGCGTAACAAATACAGGTTTGTCATATTATCGAAATTTTCACCTCGTATAACAGCTTTTATACAAAATTTCTCAAAAAACAAAAAAAAAACAGAATTCAGCCCTTCAAATATGGGAAAAGAGCAGACCGCGACCACATTTTTCCTTTTTTTAATTTTCTGAACGCGTTAACAAAAAAAATGAAATTTCGAAATGTTGAATTTCGAACTTCGAAAGCCGATATCTATTTTTTGGAGGCTAACTTAGGAAAACGGAGATATTAATTTTTATACTTAAACCTCAGTCTCCTCAAAAAAGTTGGTTTGGTCCAATACCCAGAAAAAAAGTTGATTCTGTCGCATAGTGTAATTCATTAACCTTATGAATGTATGAAGGTAAACTAAAGTTCCAATCATATTTCTCAACAGGCTCTTCTATAAAGGTTTTTACAAGTAGCTTAATGTAAATCCAGCGTTTTCAGTATTAAAATAATTTCTTAAACTTCTTTCCGAAAAAAAACGTTAAAAAGCGTTGGTGACAAAATATTATAAACTATTAGATTCTGATTCAATTTGTGAATGTTAACAACAAAAACTAAAGAAAACACTTGTCAATGTATTTAAACTTGAACATTTCTTAAAGCTATTTTCAAAAAAAAAAAAGGGTTTGTGCATGTAAGAGAATAGCTGCATTGAACATCTTGCATCGTTTAGGAACTCATTAGCATTGCAGCTATACTCCTTATAACGAATGTATGACATCAGAAAATTTATGTGTGTTTATACATACATATATTGTTTTATGTATCTAATAATATTGAAATTATGAATCTAAATGAAAATTATAGATTAAATAAAAAAATAACCTAAATAAACAATAAAAAAATCTTTTCCTTAAAATGATTTAAAAGTCTATATTAATGAGCGTTTTAGCAACGAGCCGTTTCGATTATCTTACGCTTATTAAAAAAAAAATCCCCGTTTGATAAGCTAAGTGTTTACCTCGTTTACCAGTAGTGGGTTTGAGAGGGGGGGGGGGGACGAAGGGGCGGTCGCCCTCCCCCTCCAGATTAGATTTTTTTCCAAATTTATTCGGAACAAAACTTTTTTCACGAAGTCCCAGAAACCCACTACTTATATGCAGTATTTGTATAAATATAATGATTGATATTTGATCGTTACTTTTCATAATGCAGTTTTTGTATGCATGCTTTAATTGAGTATCAATTTTGAAATAATATTAGCGCTCAACAATAAGAATGCTCATGCAAATCAGTCCAATGCTCAGAAATATTTGGCCTATTGATAACATACTGAATCAAACCTTACTTTATTGAATAAAGTTTATTCAGAATCTTCAATCTCACTCTACATATTTTTCACCCCTTTCTACTGGGCATTTGTCATCTCTGTAGAAACTGCAGTACACATATTCAATTACAGTAGAATCGCAAGAAAGTTAATCGCCAGTATTCGGACTTCTACCACTAAAGTGGTAGATCTACCACTATTTTTCTTTTATTTGAAGTTCTAACACTTCTACCACGCAAGCTCGAAAGAAGGGGTCGTTTTTTTATAGAAGTTTTTTGAAGAAACCTTTGCTTTTCCACAATTTTTTGAGAAAAGAAACAATATTATTTGTAGAAGAATAGGTTTATAAAACTCAGAATAACACCTAGCGATGCTTTGATCTCTTTTCCTTTAGGTTTTTAGTACATAACTGCCACTTCCACCTACCTATGTATATATAGGAAAGAAGTGAGTAATATTCACTACTTAAAAATATTTCAAATATAACCCAATGCTACCACTTTTTTCATAAATCTACCACTATTCTCTGAAAAATCTACCACTAAACAAAATTTCAAAGTCCGCACACTGTTAATCGCTCGGATAAGTTGACCTAGTATGAGCATCCACGCCACGCTCTAAAAAGTTAACCATGTATTGGTTAACTTTTCTGAGCTCATCAATTTTTTCAAATCTAATAGTTTGTTTGGCAATAAAAACAAGTGCGGGTATTCCCCGAATTCCTGTGTGAAAAATTATTGTCGGTGTCGCGTGCGCAAATGTAGTTAGTCATGGGCATTTAAACTTGTGAGTTGTGTACTTGTGTTAAATCTTATGTTTTGGTTAACTTTTTCGCGATTCTACTGTATTAACCTTAGAATATTAAAAAATTTAACCTAATTCATTCGATTTACCGACACAAAAACAAAACAAAAGAGAAAAACAAATGTAAACAATTCTTTGGAAATCAAGCTAAATATCATAAAATACTGAGACACACACAAAAAAAAAAAAACCGATTCAAAAATTAATAGTATAACTTGAATAGCAATAGATAATTCGTGCACAAAATTATATATGTCTACACTTTCAAAGGCGGATGGTGTAGCATTCACTCATTAAGTCATCGGCACGGGTACCTCAACACCTTGGCTTGGGTGTTGTTGGTGCGGCAATCCTCACATCTCCTGCAGCGACAAGTGATGCGTTCTTCTGAACACGGCATCGACGCTGTAGTACATATGGGGCTTTCCTCTTAGTTCGTCTCATGTTGGGACCCCTCCGCAGAGGAGATTCCAACATGATACTTAAGCCCCTTCTCCACGACAAGGCAACCAACGTTGAAGGGGGTTTCTTAAATAAGTCTCTATCAATTTTAGTTTTGAAAATGATCGTTCATCACTAGCTGTAGTCACAGGAATTGTGAGAAATAACATTAATGCAATGCCTACTTCAGGAAAGCTGCAAGGCATAAAATAATTTTTTATCATTAATAAATAAGCAAGGTCGCTAATACACGACAATTTTTCTATTTCGTCTCTGCAGGTGGATCGAAAACTTAGAATTTCTCTGCCAAATGATTCAGATATGTCTTTTTTATAAATCTCAACAAATTCTAGAGCATTTTTTAATAGATCAGTGTCATTTAAAACTTTAACGTGGAAGGTTGTAAAACATTGAAATTTGAAACAATTTCAGTCATTGGAATGAAACGCGATTTCAGTTGGTTTATAATGATGTCCAATACTCGATAAAATATATTCACTCTGAACAAACTTTCCGGATCTTGGAGGCGCTCATCTTCGCAGAGCTCGTCAAAATGGCGTTTAACCTTCCTCTGACGAGTATTAAAAAATTCAGGGGTGTTTGACAATTTTTCAGCTACCCCATATCTTCAAATTTTCAAATTCATGTCGAAACCTTTCCAATACTTCTAGGCAGATTTTCAAACGTTTTACGGCATTTGAAAGATCGGTGGCTGTAGACTGAAGTGCTTTAGAGGCTGCATCGATAGTAACTAGGATCTTACAATGGAAAACCAGTAACATAAAAAATTGTATTTTCGATCATCTTTTTGAGTGAAACAGCTTCATTTCTTTCATCTGATTTGCAATTTAGCAGGATTGTTTTCGTTAGTGCTTTTTGCACTTCAACAAACCGAACGTTTAAAGCAAAAACATCATCATAACATCCTGCCCATCTAGTAGGGTTTAATGTTTTCAATGTTATTGAATTTGAAAACTCACTTTCTTCATTAGATATCAAACTTGAGAAAATATTCCATTTTTTAACCCTATGCCCAACAAAATTATAAATTTGTTGAATTGTTTCAAAAAAATTTTGTTTATCAATAACCTCTCTCACTGCATCATTGAGTACTAGATTTAAATTATGAGCAGCACAGTGAACATATACGGCATTTGGCTCAACATCTTTTATGAGTTTTTGAACTCCACCATAAGTCCCTTTCATTGTGTTAGCACCATCATATCCTTGTCCTCGACACTTATTTAGAGAAATGTTTTTGTCATTTATGGATTTAATAATTTGCTTGGACATTGCTGAGGTAGTTTGATCCTTAACTTCATGAAATCCCTAAAATGTTTCTTTAATGGCAAGTGCCTTAGGGATACCATTACAATCTTTTTCGATCATACAATAACGGTAAAGTTCACACATTTTATCAATTTTTGAAATATCTTGCGTTGTATCGAATATGATAGAATAGAATGGTGCTTCATTTATTTCATTTATAAGTGCATTTTCTACTTTTCAAACCAGGACAGAAATTAGCTCATTTTGTATTTTCGGACTTAAGTATTTTATTTGGCCCTTTGGTTTATTTAACAACTCTTGCAAAATCGGATGGTATTTTCCTAATAACTCAACAATACTCAAAAAGTTCCCTTTGGAGCTTGGATCACTACTATCTGCGTTTTCTCTGTGGCCACGAAAGGCTAAATTACATGTTGAAAGTGTCAGAGTAACATCAAAGCGCCTAGAAAGTACTTGTCGCCAAAGAATTTTTCTTTTTTGACCATAGATTCTTGCTCTTCATCGAGTGTTCCATGTAGTCGCCACTGTTGATACGTAAGATAGATGAATTTTTGATGTCTGGTGTCTTTGTATGCCATCTATAATATGTTTCCAGTACTCATAGCCCTCAATCCAAACATTTTGTATATTCTTAGATACCCGATTTGCGAATAACCAACACGGTTGGCAATACGCACTCTGAAGTATTAAATAATATGAAAGCCATGTACGTTCAAGCTTGACGCCAGACTTAGAAACAATATAGTAATGTTTTTCTATAAAAGATCTATTGTTACTATCTCTTAAGAAAGGGCCATTAGGTTTGCAATGTCCGTTTTCAATCACGAACCTTTTGACTTGATTAGTTACCTCTTTAAAATTACCCTTATCAGTAACATATGGCGAAGATACAATATTTTTCATGCTAGAATATTATTCACTTCGATATGGTTGTTCTGGATCTGGATATTCACTGATGTTGGGTGCTGCATCTGATAACACTGGTGTACTTTTAGTAAGCTCCGATTCTTCACTTCTGGAGCACTGCTCAATTGATTTTTTATTAGTTAAGTCATTATTCTTCAAGCACTTACTAATTTTAGGTAGCTTTTTGTTTTTTTTTCTTTAGTCTCCTCTTTTCTCTTTCATTTTTCGCTCCCACTTAAATATTTTCTGGAACTAGACATTTTAATATTTAACTTTAACAATAAACTTTACTTTATATTAATTTTTATACTTAAACCTCAATCTCCTCAAAAAAGTTGGTTTTGTCCAATACCCAGAAAAAAGTTGATTCTGTCGCATAGTGTAATTCATTAACTTTATGTATGTATGAAGGTAAACTAAAGTTCCAATCATATTTCTCAACAGGCTCTTCTATAAAGGTTTTTACAAGTAGCTTAATGTAAATCCAACGTTTTCAGTATTAAAATAATTTCTTAAACTTCTTTCCGAAAAAAAACGTTAAAAAGCGTTGGTGACAAAATATTATAAACTATTAGAGTCTGATTCAATTTGTGAATGTTAACAACAAAAACTAAAGAAAACACTTGTCAATGTATTTAAACTTAAACATTTCTTAAAGATATTTTCAAAAAAAAAAAAAGCGTTTGTACATGTAAGAGAATAGCTTCATTGAACATCTCCTTGCATCGTTTGGGAACTCATTAGCATTGCAGCTATACTCCTTATAACGAATGTATGACATCAAAAAATTTATGTGTGTTTATACATACATATATTGTTTTATGTATCTAATAATATTGAAATTATGAATCTAAATGAAAATTATCGATTAAATAAAAAAATAACCTAAATAAACAATAAAAAAATCTTTTCCTTAAAATGATTTAAAAGTCTACATTAATGAGTGTTTTAGCAACGAGCCGTTTCGATTATCTTACGCTTATTAAAAAAAAATCCACGTTTGATAAGCTAAGTGTTTACCTCGTCACCACAGACCGATCTATACACCGCTAGGTGTCGCATCCGTACTTCCGGTTTGTGTTCTGGCTGAGCTCACCTCTGGCTAACTTTCGCTAGGTGGCGCATAAGAAAGAGCTTAGTGGTGTATAAGAAAAAGCTTAGAGCTTTTTACCTATAGCAGAGCTTTGCCGTAAACATGACGGTATATAAATTGGATGTTCTCACCTCTGGCTGATCTCACCTCTGGCTAACTTTCGCTAGGTGGCGCATAAGAAAAAGCTTAGTGGTGTATAAGAAAAATCTTAGAGCTTTTTACCTATAGCAGAGCTTTGCCATAAACATGACGGCATATAAATTATATATATATATATATATATATATATAGATATATATATATATATATATGTATATCAACAAACCGCAAAATACATACCGACACAGACATACCCATCCATATACATACATTTAGATACGGGCTACTTGTCTCAATGCATATAAATTGGACATCTTTTGAGTAAAAAAATGAGGATCGTTAAGTGGGGGCCCTACATTTTTAAAGGGCCGCAAATTTTTAAATGTACCCTCATATTTTTGATGAGTCCTAGACTTCACCCGGGCCGTTTTAAAGAGTCCCATAGATTTCTACAAAAAGTAGCAGTTGGACACCTGTAGTATCGCCCAACACCCAACCCCAAGCCCCCAACCCCCAACACCACCCCCCCCCCCTCATTTTTTTCGTCTACAAAAAGGAGTCGATGGGCACTTGTAGTACCGCCCCCTTTTTTCTCGTTTGTAAAACGGGCCTGTCAGGCACCCGATCAGGGGCAGATTGTTAACTAAAGGTTATCTTAATATGGAACTCATGATTTTCCATTATTGAACATTTTATTTGTATGTACATATGTACTTACACATATGATTGTACATGGGAATATCAACAAACTACAAAATACATGCCGATGGTCACATCCATCCATGGGAATCTTGTTCCAATATGAATACTTACTTTTTTTGTCAAATAAATCTTTTTCAAATAAATAAAAACAATTTTTATTTAAAATTTAAAAATTTTTTATTTATATTTTTCTGCATACTTTGGTGTGGTTAGCAATGCGTAATATACTTGTGTGTGTAGTTTCATAAAATTACTACTATTTTCCTAAATAATCTTTTTGACAACATTTGTAAATAGAACATATTCACACATTTTATCATGGATAAGTATACAATAAGCAGCGGTGTTGGCAGATACGACCTTGTGAAATTTTAGCTCAACCCGAATATCGATGGGACCACTTTTTATAGATTCATTCTGATGTGTAACATCTAAAACAATTATTGGAGCACAGTTTTGCAGTTTTTTGCTTTGTATTTTGATAAAACGTGCTTTCACACTGATTAAAACCATCTGGGCTCCTTAAATGTGACAGCATATAAATTATAAATTTTTTTCAAAGTTTTATATCGGTAATAATACGAAATAAAATTACATATATCTTCTGTTTCCTTATATGAATAATCAGCAAAATTACAATCTTTCTTGTGTAATCCATTGAATGAATATATAAATGGTTCTGATAGACATGATCTCAATTCATTTATCATAGAATAAAAAATATTCGATGATCATCATCAATTAGGTCACCATATTTTGATAAAAACGTTTCTAAATATTGCGGGAAAGACATTTTCTTTTTTTTTATTATGCCACCTGTTTGATACTGAATTACAAATTATGTCGCTCTACTAGTAATGTGAAACTGTACGATATAACGATCAACAAACTACAAAATATATATCGATGGATACATCTATCCATGGGAAACTTGTTCCAAGGTATATATATATATATATATATACTAGGGCGGGTCGATTTAAAAATCGCTCATTGCTCTGAAAATCGTATTCTAAGGATCAAAATAAGAAACTTTGCCGAAGGAACCATACCTCGAAAACGAATTCTGATGCCCCCCCCCCCCCCCCCCCCCCTTTGGGTCGAACTTTTGGGTAGGTGCAATTTCAATTCTACCTGCTGTGTCTTGTGGTGGCTTCAAAAAAACAACACAAGCAATTTTACGATCTGCAATTGTGTCACAGTGATACCTTCATTTTTAAAACCGGTTGAATAAAAAACCCACACAACTATGTTTACGACATTCAAATGCATTACAGTGATGCCTTGGTTTTAAAAGGGGGTTGTAAAAACGCTAATTTCTAATAATTCTTTTTAATTTCTTTTCTATTACTAAGTTAAATTCATTTTTTCATTTACATATGTTCTGATTAAATAAATTTCTAAAGAGAAAAATAAACTCCAAAAAGAAAAAACATAGGCATTTCAAAGTGGGATTTTTCAAAATTTGCCCCTGCGACCCAAAGGGGGACATCAGAATTCGTTTTAGAGGTATGGTTCCTTCGGCAAAGTTTCTTATTTTGATCCCTAGAATATAATTTTCACAGAGCAATGGGCGATTTTTTTGCCTCCCCACAAATCGACCCGGCCTACTGTACATGTAGGCCTCCTTCCACTAATGTTGCGCAACACGCGTAGATATTTGGTTGAGATACATTTTGTCGATAATGGTGTAATGCAAGAATAAGTACGGTTGTCGGTGGCATATGTATATGCGTATCTTAAGGCTAGCGTAACAAACACAGGTTTGTCATATTATCGAAACTTTCACCTCGTATAACAGCTTTTATACCAAATTTCTCAAAAAACAAAAAAAAAAACAGAATTCAGCCCTTCAAATATGGGAAAAGAGCAGACCGCGACCACATTTTTACTTTTTTTAATTTTCTGAACGCGTTAACAAAAAAAAAATAAAATTCCGAAATGTTGAATTTCGAACTTCGAAAGCCGATATCTATTTTTTGGAGGCTAACTTAGGAAAACGGAGATATTAATTTTTATACTTAAACCTCAATCTCCTCAAAAAAGTTGGTTTGGTCCAATACCCAAAAAAAAAGTTGATTCTGTCGCATAGTGTAATTCATTAACCTTATGTATGTATGAAGGTAAACTAAAGTTCCAATCATATTTCTCAACAGGCTCTTCTATAAAGGTTTTTACAAGTAGCTTAATGTAAATCCAGCGTTTTCAGTATTAAAATAATTTCTTAAACTTCTTTCCGAAAAAAACGTTAAAAAGCGTTGGTGACAAAATATTATAAACTATTAGATTCTGATTCAATTTGTGAATGTTAACAACAAAAACTAAAGAAAACACTTGTCAATGTATTTAAACTTGAAGTTAAAGTTATTTTAAAAAAAAAAAGCGTTTGTACATGTAGGAGAATAGCTGCATTGAACATCTCCTTGCATCGTTTAGGAACTCATTAGCATTGCAGCTATACTCCTTATAACGAATGTATGACATAAGAAAATTTATGTGTGTTTATACATACATATATTGTTTTATGTATCTAATAATATTGAAATTATGAATCTAAATGAAAATAATCGATTAAATAAAAAAATAACCTAAATAAACAATAAAAAAATCTTTTCCTTAAAATGATTTAAAAGTCTACATTAATGAGCGTTTTAGCAACGAGCCGTTTCGATTATCTTACGCTTATTAAAAAAAAATCCACGTATGATAAGCTAAGTGTTTATCTCGTTTACCAGTGGCGGGTTTGAGAGGGGTGGGGACGAAGGGGCGGTCGCCCTCCCCCTCCAGACTTGATTTTTTTCCAAATTTATTCGGAACACAACTTTTTTCACGAAGTCCCCGAAACCCACTACTTATATGCAGTATTTGTATAAATATAATGATAAATATTTGATCGTTACTTTTCATAATGCAGTTTTTGTATGCATGCTTTAATTGAGTATCAATTTTCAAATAATATTAGCGCTGAACAGTAAGAATGCTCATGCAAATCAGTTCAATGCTCAGAAATATTTGCGCTATTGATAACATACTGAATCAAAGCTTACTTTATTGAATAAAGTTTATTCAGAATCTTCACTCTCACTCCACATATTTTTCACCCCTTTCTACTGGGCATTTGTCATCGCTGTAGAAACTGCAGTACACATATTCAATTACAGTAGAATCGCAAGAAAGTTAATCGCCAGTATTCGGACTTCTACCACTAAAGTGTAGATCTACTACTATTTTTCTTTTATTTGAAGTTCTACCACTTCTACCACGCAAGCTCGAAAGAAGGTGGTCGTTTTTTATAAAAGTTTTTTGAAGAAACCTTTGCTTTTCCACAATTTTTTGAGAAAAGAAACAATATTATTTGTAGAAGAATAGTTTTATAAAACTCAGAATAACACCTAGCGATGCTTTGATATCTTTTCCTTTAGGTTTTTAGTACATAACTGCCACTTCCACCTACCTATGTATATATAGGAAAGAAGTGAGTAATATTCACTACTTAAAAATATTTCAAATATAACCCAATGCTACCACTTTTTTCATAAATCTACCACTATTCTCTGAAAAATCTACCACTAAACAAAATGTCAAAGTCCGCACACTGTTAATCGCTCGGATAAGTTGACCTAATATGAGCGTCCACGTCCCGCTCTAAAAAGTTAACCATGTATTGGTTAACTTTTCTGATCTCATCAATTTTTTCAAATCTAATAGTTTGTTTGGCAATAAAAAAAAGTGCGGGTATTCCCCGAATTCCTGTGTGAAAAATTATTGTCGGTGTCGCGTGCGCAAATGTAGTTAGTCATGGGCATTTAAACTTGTGAGTTGTGTACTTGTGTAAAAGCTTGTGTTTTGGTTAACTTTTTCGCGATTCTACTGTATTAACCTTAGAATATTAAAAAATCTAAACTAATTCATTCGATTTACCGACACAAAGAACATTTGTATTGTATGCAAAAGAAAAATACAATCATAAAACAAAACAAAAGAGAAAAACAAATGTAAACAATTCTTTGGAAATCAAGCTAAATATCATAAAATACTGACACACACACAAAAAAAAAAACCGATTCAAAAATTAATAGTACAACTTGAGTAGACATAGATAATTCGTGCACAAAATTATATATGTCTACACTTTCAAAGGCGGATGGTGTTGCATTCACTCATTAAGTCATCGGCACGGGTACCTCAACACCTTGGCTTGGGTGTTGTTGGTGCGGCAATCCTCACATCTCCTGCAGCGACAAGTGATGCGTTCTTCTGAACACGGCATCGACGCTGTAGTACATATGGGGCTTTCCTCTTAGTTCGTCTCATGTTGGGACCCCTCCGCAGAGGAGATTCCAACATGATACTTAAGGCCCTTCTCCACGACAAGGCAACCAACGTTGAAGGGGTTTCTTAAATAAGTCTCTATCAGTTTTAGTATTGAAAATGATCGTTCATCACTAGCTGTAGTCACAGAAATTGTGAGAAATAACATTAATGCAATGCCTACTTCAGGAAAGCTGCAAGGCATAAAATAATTTTTTATCATTAATAAATAAGCAAGGTCGCTAATACACGACAATTTTTCTATTTCGTCTCTGAAGGTGGATCGAAAACTTAGAATTTCTCTTCCAAATGATTCAGATATGTCTTTTTTATAAATCTCAACAAATTCTAGAGCATTTTTTAATAGATCAGTGTCATTTAAAACTTTAACGTGGAAGGCTGTAAAACATTGAAATTTGCAACAATTTCAGTCATTGGAATGAAACGCGATTTCAGTTGGTTTATAATGATGTCCAATACTCGATAAAATATATTCACTCTGAACAAACTTTCCGGATCTTGGAGGCGCTCATCTTCGCAGAGCTTGTCAAAATGGCGTTTTACTTTCCTCTGACGAGTATTAAAAAATTCAGCGGTGATGGACAATTTTTCAGCTACCCCATATCTTCAAATTTTCAAATTCATGTCGAAACCTTTCCAATACTTCTAGGCAGATTTTCAAACGTTTTACGGCATTTGAAAGATCGGTGGCTGTAGACTGAAGTGCTTTAGAGGCTGCATCGATAGTAAGTAGGATCTTACAATGGAAAACCAGTAACATAAAAAATTGTATTTTCGATCATCTTTTTGAGTGAAACAGCTTCATTTCTTTCATCTGATTTGCAATTTAGCAGGATTGTTTTCATTAGTGCTTTTTGCACTTCAACAAACTGAACGTTTAAAGCAAAAACGGCATCATAACATCCTGCCCATCTAGGAGGGTTTAATGTTTTCAATCTTATTGAATTTGAAAACTCACTTTCTTCATTAGATATCAAACTTGATAAAATATTCCATTTTTTAACCCTATGCCCAAAACAAATTATAAATTTGTTGAATTGTTTCAAAAAAATTTTGCTTATCAATAACCTCTCTCACTGCATCATTGAGTACTAGATTTAAATTATGAGCAGCACAGTGAACATATACGGCATTTGGCTCAACATCTTTTATGAGTTTTTGAATTCCACCATAAGTCCCTTTCATTGTGTTAGCACCATCATATCCTTGTCTTCGACACTTATTTAGAGAAATGTTTTTGTCATTTATGGATTTAATAATTTGCTTGGACATTGCTAAGGCAGTTTGATCCTTAACTTTATGAAATCCCTAAAATGTTCCTTTAATGGCAAGTGCCTTAGGGATCCCATTACAATCTTTTTCGATCATACAAGATAACGGTAATGTTCACACATTTTATAAATTTTTGAAATATCTTGCGTTGTATCGAATATGCTAGAATAGAATGGTGCTTCATTTATTTCATTTATAAGTGCATTTTCTACTTTTCAAACCAGGACAGAAATTAGCTCATTTTGTATTTTCGGACTTAAGTATTTTATTTGGCCCTTTGGTTTATTTAACAACTCTTGCAAAATCGGATGGTATTTTCCTAATAACTCAACAATACTCAAAAAGTTTCCTTTGGAGCTTGGATCACTGCTATCTGCGTTTTCTCTGTGGCCACGAAAGGCTAAATTACATGTCGAAAGTGTCAGAGTAACATCAAGGAGCCTAGAAAGTACTTGTCGCCAAAGGATTTTTCTTTTTTGACCATAGACTCTTGCTCTTCATCGAGTGTTCCATGTAGTCGCCACTGTTGATACGTAAGACATGAATTTTTGATGTCTCGTGTCTTTGTATGCCATCTACAATATCTTTCCAGTCCTCATAGCCCTCAATCCAAACATTTTGAATATTCTTAGATGCCCGATTTGCGAATAACCAACACGGTTGGCAATACGCACTCTGAAGTATTAAAGAATAGGAAAACCACATACGTTCAAGCTTGACGCCAGACTTAGAAACAATATAGTAACGTTTTTCTATAAAAGATCTATTGTTACTATCTCTCAAGAAAGGGCCATTAGGTTTGCAATATCCGTTTTCAATCACGAACCTTTTGACTTGATTAGTTACCTCTTTAAAACTACCCTTATCAGTAACATATGGCAATATTTTTTATGCTAGAATATGATTCACTTTGATTTTTGCCGGTACCTTGTTGTGGTTGTTCTGGATCTGGATATTCACTGATGTTGGGTGCTGCATCTGATAACACTGGTGTACTTTTAGTAAGCTCCGATTCTTCACTTCTGGAGCACTGCTCAATTGATTTTTTATTATTTAAGTCATTATTCTTCAAGCACTTACTAATTTTTGGTAGCTTTTTATTTTTTTCTTTAGTCTCCTCTTTTCTCTTTCATTTTTCGCTCCCACTTAAATATTTTCTGGAACTAGACATTTTAATATTTAACTTTAACAATAAACTTTACTTTGCCACTATTTTCCAATCGTTAAAATACTCGCACAAAAAATACGCAGTCAGTGAAGCCCTCATAAAAAAATATCAAATCCGGGATTCCCCTAACATAGTGTGGATAACTCACCCCCGCAGTAGCGAGACGAAAAAAAAACTAAATGGGGTATTCCCCGATTATTAATGCTCAGCCGCGCTGCCAAGGATCCGCTCCAAAATATGTAGAAACCAATGAATGCATTTTAAAATGATTAAGAGCGTGCAATTATCGGTATTTTGATTGACGGGTTTTTGAAGGTCGTAAGTAAGTAAAATTAAACGTCACGCGTGCTTCTCCAAAAATAAATAAACATCTTTTTGTTAAGTTCGGTTGAAATGCTTAACGATTTACAGATTGGATTTTAAGCAGAATTTATAAAAATATACTTTTCACATAAAATAAATTACTCATGTACAATATAACAAAAATTCTTGAGCTCGCGGCCTGTTGGCCCTGAGCCCTCTTGGGTCGGGGCCCCGTGGCATTTTGCCACCCATTCCACCCTATTGTTACTCCACTCTTCTTAGTCCAAAAAATTTGGATACACTATATTTTTCGTTGTTCCATCTGGGATATGAATATACAAACAATTTGGAATGCCTACTCTGGAACAGGCAACTTATAGCTGTCCGTGCGAAAAGCACGGTTCCTTCAAATTCAATCCGCATACTCGAAGCGTTTGTCCTTGCGCCTTGTTGACTGACATAGCAAATGACAGGCGCACTGGAAATTGCAAACGCTTGAATTCAAATGGCATGCTGTTGGTATCAGTGGGATTCGCGGTATAAGCACAATTTCTCCTTTCGCTTTGCCGGTCAGTATTGTTGCTTCAATTAAATTCGTCATCAACTTTTTTACATTCAGTCTTGTTCCATTACACAATTTTGGTGCATTTAAATTCCGTAATAAAATAACTGATGAGCCGACCTTCAAATTTAAACAATGCGGTGGCATACCAGATGGTTCCAATGAATTCAAAATTCAACTGGAGAATTCACTGCGTCATCTGGATTCATTGCGCTATCCACTGACTTGTATGTTGTCACCACACCTGGCAATTTTTTCAGAATGTGATGATTGATTTCATTGAAATGTACATTTTTTGGTGCCAGTATGCGCGTTCTCTCAACCAATCGTGATTCATGTAATTTTGAACAATTTTTGGAAACACTCATTCAATTGTTCTTTTGATCGGATAATTGTACAAAAGTTGTTTGGCAATGTAATCAAACCATTTGTTTTGTCGATTGGAATTTTCCGATCTCTAACAATTGCTTCGAGAACTGCTCTGCAGACTGACCATTGTGCAACTGAACACGCATGTCTATGAGTAATGTTAATTTTTTCACGTATCGCCACAAAAGGGAAGACTTCAAACATGCATCGATCTCATCTGCCGGTGTTTATCGTGGAATAACGGGCAATGTTTTTCGAAAGTCACCTGACAATAAAATTAAAGCACCACCAAAAAGCCTTCGGTGTCTACGTAAATCTTGCATCGTTCGATTTAATGCTTACAATGATTTTTGCCATTGTACACTCATCCCATAGAATGGCCGCTAGTTGTTGCAAAACTTTTGCCATCGCTGAATTTTTGGATATGTTACAGGTTGGAGTTTGAACCACCTGTATATTCAATGGTAATTTTAAAGCTGAATTAGCTGTTCGTCCTCCATCCAATAAAATTGCAGCGATTCCAGAAGGAGCGAGTGCCAAAGAAATTTTCTGTTGCGATCGAATAGTTGCTAAAATCAATGAAATCACAAATGTTTTTCCGGTGCCGCCAGGTGCATTCAAAAAATATATTCCACCATTATTGTCAGAAACAGCTTGCATGAATTTGCCATATATATCCTTTTGTTGATTGTTCAATTTGGTGATGTTGGATTGAACAAATGTACGTAAATTTTCACAATCGAATTGCTGTTGACGCTCGATCAAATAAATCATTCATTGGACGATTTGGTGAAATCAAAGCTAACTGCCCCAATGCTTTATGGGCAATCGCAAGACACATGTCTTCAATTATTATCAAATCTTCATTGTACATTTCCAATGTAATCAGCAAATCAGGATCCATTGCTTTACGACGCATCCGAATTAAAATATCTTCAGTCATGTAATCTTTATATTTATTCCACAATTCAATTGGATTCGATGACATGCATGTTGATATTATAATCGAAAAAAACATTCGTATTTGCTGTGGATGAGATGAAATCGATGCATCATGAAGTGTTGCATCCCAATTGTGCAACGTTCATCCAACTCACGATTTTCATCTCCGATAAAATATATTTGCAAAAATTATTGGTTAGCGTCAGGAAATGGTAACAATGCACCCGCTCGATGATAAATCTGAACTTGAATCTGTAATATGTATGCAATGTAATTTAATGTTGGATCAGAATCCTTAAAAACATTGTAGAAACTGTTACTTAGATCTACAGAACAATTAGATATTCCACATGAAGTAATCACCTTAAATGTCGGCATAAAATTGTCTCTTATAATTTTTGTAGCACCAAAAGAAGTAATTTGAAATTGTGAATTGTATTCTTGTATATGATTCATAAAATTCTTCGACATTGGTTTTCCTCCAAAAATCAATGAGTGCAATGGATCAGGCGGAGTTTCAAATGCCGGCAATTTCACTTTGTCATTAGCACAACACATGCCAGCCGTTTCACCCAGAAACTTAGCTGCTTCATAATGTGGACATATCGCACTCATTAATCCAATATATCCATGCATACTGTAATGAATTTGTGGATCGTAATTAAAAGCAGCACGATACATATTTTCTAGAGCACGACGTCGTGTTTGTCTTGGTCGTGCTGGATTTCTCTCCCGCTGTGGTTCTGCAGATCTTACTTACTTCCTTACTTAATTGGCGCTTAACCGTCTAAACGGCTATGGCCGTCCAACAAGGTGCCCCAGTCGCTCCTTCGCTCCGCCATCCGGTGCTATTGGTCACACCTAGGGTTCTGCAGATCTATTTCGTGCATATCGTTCACGTCGTATTTCATTTTGTTGTGACAGGTCATCAATACTTTGCGCTCTTCTTTGAAGTAACATTCTGTTAGCACTACGTGTACGTCGACCGATATTTTGACGTCTGCCTCTACCCATTTTCTTCAAGAGAAAGGAAAAAAATCACTAAAACTCCAACAAAAAATGCGCGGTCGAAATACACCCACACGTATATGTCCAAAAGACAAAACGAAAATACAAACCGTGCACAAAATTTTATAAAAAACACAATAAAACACGTGCGCATGATTAGATGCAGGGCCGGCTCTACCATATACGCGAACTACGCGACCGCCTATGGCACAAAGTTCTAGGGGGCACCAAATTCGATAAACACTTTTGTACTAAAATCCTTTTTGCAAAAAAAAAAAAAAAAACAATAGAAATTTTGTAGGGGCCCTAAATTTAGTTTCATTAAAAAATTAAATTTTTACCTTTTTCACCTTTTGTTGACGATACCAATGTCGGTTAGGAGTGGCGAGCGTAGCTTTTCGAAACTGAAATTAATCACTTGCGTTCGGCTATGACTCAAGAAAGGCTTGTCGGTTTAGCACTGCTATCAATAGAGCAGGAAATTGCGCACAAATTAGATTTAAGTAAAATTATGTCAACTTTCTCTGAATTGAAGGCGCGGCAAATGAAGTTTTAGTAAGCTCTAAGATAATTAAAAATACTTTTGTGTGTTTTATTTTCGTTCTTTTGTTGAAAAAAAATATATTTAATATGCAAAAGAAATATTTTTTTGTTTTATTGACACTAAGTTTGAATTTAACATTTCTGATCTCAAATTTTCTGATCTCCAATTTCTTTCTATAAATACGGGAGGAAGGGGCCGCAAATAATAACTCGCCTAGGGCGCCAAATTCTCTTGAGCCGGCCTTGATTAGATGCAGTTGAAATCACTAAATGTATTCTGTAAAATGAACGAAGAAAGGTCATTTGAAAAAATAAATTTGAAGAGAAAAACATGATACATCATTGCCACAATTTTCTACTATGCTTTTGTTCAACGATACGACATACTTGCAGAAGGAATTCAATTGAAAATGAAGAAATACTCAATTATGAATCGAAAACTATATAAATATTGAACACACGGGTTGATTCTCCGTAGTTCATAACAAAAAGACCTAATGTCAATATACACCGAATGTGCGATGTGACAGATATGTTGTGTATTGGTGTATCTCTTTCCATTGTATCTGAAAAATCCCTTTTGCCAAAATGGCAGCCATGTTCATTGTTCACACTCTTGTCTAAGAAAACTCGATCAGATGCAGATGAATCAGTACAACACATCATAAATACATTTCTTCATTAATTTTTTTTAATTTTTTATTCTTAAGGCACCAGAGTAAAAAAGTTAGTAAGTGTGAAGGAACAAAAATTTTCGGGACGCTGGTGAATATATTCGTTGAACTCGAGGGATCCATGAGTTAGGTTACCAAATAGTTGTAGCGATATTGATTCGAAAACAGGTGGGCGAATGTTTATAATGTTAACTTAATCCGTATTTCGAAGAAACATTGTATATGTAAATCTTATGGCTATCAGATTGGGAGTCGTAAATTTGCAAGTTGAATGGCAACAGTCAACGATTCTGTATATTCGTTTTCCCAATAAGTGATTTCTCGTCGTGAAAGATGATTGAACACGTTGCGCCGAACCGTTGTTTGTTGGGACAGTTGTGTAATGAAGAGATATTGTAAATTTTCAGTAAGGAAGCGACCATTTGAAAAGAACCAGTTGAAATTTGCGGAATGCCGGGTTTTGATTTCGAGAAACCTAAAACATTGACCATAATAATGCATCAGCGCTTCGTCGGCGATGAACTCGATACTCTTGAATTCTTGTTGCCAAAATCCCAGTCAAAAATGAATTTGCCGATGCGAAATGTATGACATCTTCATCAGAATGCAGTCGGTAAGCAATTTCCGAGATTATTTCAACTGTATTCATGGTTGTTTCTGAAGAAAAGCAACGCAATTCTATTACAATGTTGTTTCTTTGACACAACAAAATCACACTTAATAAATTTAGTGGGACATTACTCACCAAATTGAAGAATAGCACATTCCGAATTTACTTAAACCCAGTTCATTTATTTTTTTTTCACAGTTTTTATGAAAAAAAAACAAAACAAAACAAATGACTTCTTTTTTTCGTTTGGTTTTCACTTCAGAAATTCCGAACGTCAAATTATAATTCTAGAAACTTCAATTCCATTGAATAATGCAAAAGGGAAATAAGCACCACCTATTCCATTTCATGAAATAACGCAAATATGCAAATAAGCACCATCTATTGGTATGAAACGTAGCCGTCGCTTCCCAAGGCCGTCGGTTCTATGTACCGGAGCGACTCGGGATTTTTTCCGACCAAGGACTGCCATTTCAGTGTAACCCCATTTAATTTTTTGCGTCCCTCCCACAAATTGTCATCCTCCCAGAAGCTCTTTGCAGCGGGACTGTTCCATATTTTCTTGCTCCGGGAAGGTATCGAACCCAGTCTGGGTCCGTCTCCTGATCACGGTCCTGAGAAATGGTTTTGCTGCATCTGCCGGAAAAGAATCTTTTTAGGACGGTCATACTCTTGTCAGTGTGTCTCGTGTAAGGGTGGTTGCATTGGACAGGTTGTTCTGGGCTAGACACCAAAACCAGACGTCCACGTAACTTCTATAAATCTTTTGTGGCTCCTTGCTGTGCACGCCCTAGGACGTCCCGTAGTCTGCGCCTTAGCGCCCTCTGTTCTGGGTTTAGATCGCGAGATCGGAAATGGAGGAGGCCTCGCGTTTATCAAACACCACACTGTGCAATATCATATATTTGATCCCGACATCGACCGCAGGGACAATGTCTTAGAACGCCAAGGATTATCTGTACGGTCGAGCGATGCAAACATAGAAATCATCAACATCTACAACCCTCCTGCCACCTGTTGCCGCAGTGGATACCGGCCTGATATCAGCGCCGTACTCACTAGAAATAATCGCATTATTTTAGGCGATTTCAATTCCCACGATCTGTGGCATTCAAACTTGCGGGTGGACAGTAGGGGTGAGATGTTAGCGGATCAAATAGAAGAAACGATGTTCTGCACAATAAACGGAGACGCCCCAACACGTATGGAGGAAGCTGTCACAGTTCGCCGGATATTTCAATCGTGAGCGCAGAACTCGTAAACTGCGTCAACTGGCAGCCGATGGTAACATTGGCAACCGACCACCTGCCTATAATTATTTCGCTCGAGCGTTCCGCAGACTTCATCGTCGCAGAAAAACGAACTTTCATTAACATTAAAAAAGGAAAGTTGGACGATTACAAATCCTTTACAGATAACCGCTTTGCTGCCCTCCCTATCCCAACTGATGCCCGCCAAGGGGAGCGTGCTTTCCGCAAGGTCATTGAATATGCCTCGGATCGTTTCATCCCCGCCGGGAGAATTCCCGAAATCCGGCACCACTTCCCGGCGGAGGCCGCAAACTTAGCGGGAGAACGTGACCTTATCAGGCAGCTTGATCCCGGCGACCTCCAAATAAGGGATATAAACCAACTCATCAGATTGCTTGTGGATGAACACAAGTGGGCGAAATGGGAGGAGCACCTAAGCGGCTGTTACCTCTCTGCCGGTGTAGGTAAACTTTGGTTCACTGTAAAGTCCCTATCAAGTTCGTTTAGGCACAATGACAAAGTTTCCATCGCCTTTGGCGACAAAGTGCTGTCGGATGCGAAAAAATGCGCGAGCGCTTTCTGCCGACAATATATATTGCATTCCACGGTCGACAAAAATAGACGGAGGGCCAGACAGACACGAACATAAACATAAGTCCAGCGCGTCACCAATTACCATCACCGCCAAAGAGGTTGAAGATGCCATCGGTCATGCTAAACCATCCAAAGCAGTGGGCCCAGACGGCATAGACATGCCGATGCTTAAAATCCTAGGGAAAGAGGGTTTCAAATATTTAACACATGTCTTCAACCTGGCTCTTTCCACCTTTGTTATACCCGAAAAATGGAAAATGGCCAAGGTGGTCCCGCTACTAAAGCCTGGGAAACCAGCAAACATAGGAGAATCATATCGCCCGATATCTCTCCTATCGCCCGATATCTCTCCTATCGGCAGTAGCCAAGACGCCCGAAGCCATTTTGCTCCCCTATTTCAAAGCAAATTTGCAGCTAGCCTGCCATCAGCATGGCTTCAGAAAACTCCATAGCACCACCACCGCGCTAAATGCCATCAGCACCCAGATAAATTGCGGTTTAAATCAAAACCCCCACCATAGAACAGTACTCGTAGCGCTAGACCTATGAAAAGCTTTTGATACGGTCAACCATGGCACGTTGCTGCAAGACCTGGAAGGGTTTACCCTTCCCCATGTCTTAAAATGGGGACTGAAAATTATCTGGGTGGTCGGCAGGCATCGGTGCAATTTAGAAATGAAACATCAAAACCAGGAAGAATTAAACAGGGGATGCCACAGGGTGGTGTCATATCCCCACTTTTGATTAATTTCTACATATCTAAGCTACCTTCGCCACCAGAAGGAGTTACTATCGTTTCCTACGCCGATGACTGCACAATAATGACCACAGGCCCAGGCCCACAGATCGATGAACTTTGCAACAGAATAAGCGGCTACCTCCCTGATCTCTCCAGTTTTTCGCCTCGCGAAACCTGGCATTATCACCGACTAAATCCCCCGCGACCTTATTTACAACATGGAATTCCCAAACGTCGACCATTTTGAACATCCATGTCGATGGCACTACGCTACCGACTGTCCTACACCCCAAAATCCTGGGTGTGACGTTTTATCAGGATCTACATTTTGGTGAGCATGCAGCCGCAATTGTCCCGAAAATCCAGAGCCGTAATAAAATCCTCAAATCCCTTGCTGGCAGTACTAGGGGAAAAAACAAAGAAACGCTCATTACCACATACAAAGCAATTCGCCAGCTGTTTGCGTGCTACTTACTTACTTACTTACTTAATTGGCGCTTAACCGTCTAAACGGTTATGGCCGTCCAACAAGGCGCGCCAGTCGCTCCTTCGCTCCGCCAACCGGCGCCAATTGGTCACACCAAGGGAGTTTAAATCGTTTTCCACCTGGTCCTTCCAACGGAGTGGGGGCCGCCCTCTACCTCTGCTTCCATAGGCGGGTTCCGATAGAAACACTTTCTTGGCCGGAGCATCATCTTTCATTCGCATAACATGGCCTAGCCAGCGCAGCCGCTGCGTTTTAATTCGCTGGACTATGTTGATGTCTGCGTATAGCTCGTACAGCTCATCATTAAATCTTCTTCGGTACTCGCCATCGCCAACGCGTAGAGGTCCATAAATCTTTCGAAGAACTTTTCTCTCGAACACTCCCAAAGCCGCTTCATCTGCTGTTGTCATGGTCCATGCTTCTGCCCCATATAGCAGGACGGGTACGATAAGTGACTTGTAGAGTATGATTTTCGTTCGCCGAGAGAGGACTTTACTTTTCAATTGCCTACCTAGTCCAAAGTAGCATTTATTGGCAAGATTGATTCTTCGCTGGATTTCAGTGCTGATGTTGTTGCTAATGTTGATGCTGGTTCCCAAATAAACGAAGTCTTTTACTATTTCGAAATTATGGCTGCCAACAGTAGCGTGGTTGCCAAGGCGCATATGCGCTGACTCTTTGCTCGATGACAGCAGGTACTTCGTTTTGTCCTCATTCACCATCAAACCCATCTTTACCGCTTCTTTTTCCAGCTTGGAGTAAGCAAAACTAGCAGCGCGGGTGTTTAGGCCGATGATATCAATGTCATCAGCATATGCCAGTAATTGCACGCTTTTATAGTATATTGTTCCAGTGCGGTTAAGTTCTGCAGCTAGTATAATTTAATTATAATAATTTATGGTCGCCAAGCCTAAAAACTACCCACTGGAAAAAGCTACAGGCCTGGCAAAATACTGCGCTCAGAACCGCCACGGGCTGTCTTCTTATGTCCCCAGAACACCATCTACATAATCAGGCGAGAATACTCCCCATCAGTTAGAGAAATGAGATGCTTACCAATCAGTTCCTGTTGAATACCCAGAAACCCAACAGACATCTGATTGATGAGCCAACACCGCCTAGGAATTTAAGGAGTCATCTCCGTAAGCATTTTGAGGAAATACGGCACCTGAGAACTCAGCCGTATGAAGCAAAAAAAGACAAGCAGGTCCTTGGTGAACTCCACAAACAGGCGTCGGACCTTTATGCCGGGAATTGCCCGGTGAATCCAGTACTCAGGGAACAGTACACAAAACTTGCGGAAGAGGAACGCATACTCCCCAAGGAAACGCAGTCACTCTAGCTCAACTCGTTCTGGATACTGTAACAGGTTAAACTCTTACATATCCAGAATCAACCCCGACGTACAAAATGTATGCCCCGCTTGCAATGTGTCCCCACATGACACCAACCATCTCTTTAATTGTAATGTGGAACCAACGCCTCTAACATCACTTTAATTATGGTCCACCCCTGTCGAAACAGCAAGTTTCTTTGGACTCCCGTTAGAGGATATTGATGACAATTTTTAATCGGTTGCAGCTATTAGGTGGGGCGAAACATTGCTACAACAACAACATCAACAACAAACGTAGCCGTAGCTTGGTGTGATATATCTCATGAACCGCTCCACCAAATTCAATCGAACTTTACAGAAACCATCTACATGATAGCCAAAATGTACAGTAGAAATTTGGTTGAATTTGGTGGAGCCGGTCTCAAGTTATAAAGTAACACCAAAAATGTGCACTTATTTTTATATATATAGATTTTATTTAAGTAGACTTTACTTTATTTAACCCTTTTTCTTCTTCTTCGTTTTCTCCGAAATTCCAGAATTTTTACACAGATTTATTTGCATTTTTATTTTAATTTTGAATACGTTCTTTCCTTCTGTTTTCAACTACTAATCTCTTCTCAACTTCAAATTTTAGTTCAAATCAATTATGCTCTGTCCTTTTAACTAACTTCAAGTTAATTTTTAATTTAAATCGGATCCTTACTTTAATTTAAATTAACTTCTGATACACAACAATTCCAATTTTTAACAAATTCTGATTAATAAAGTTTTTTCCTTTTTTCAAGAATTTAAGTTTATTTAATTTTTCCATTTTACACCAATTTTATTCTTAATTACTTTCTAAATTCACAAACATTTTTATTTTATTCTACTTATTTATATTTCTTTTCATCATTCAACCGGGTTTAATTTCCTAAGAATTTAACTAAAAAATTTTCCCAGCCTGCCTTTTAAAGAATTCTTTTTTTTCTTCGATTTAAGTTTAATAAAAAAAAAATTATTTAGATTAGGTTTAAGTTAATGTGAATTGAGATGAATTTTAATTTATGTGAAGTGAGGGATTGATTAAATTTTTACTGTGCAAAAACAATAGTTTTACTAAAATTCAACTGTGTGCAACCAACATTCTTTTGCGCCATTTAGACTGGATATCAAAATTGCTTTTAATCGATTTTACATTTATTTCATGGATCCGTACCCACGTACTCGTGATGATAACGTTTATATATTGGTATGTTTAGATCATTTTTCAAAATTTGTCTTCCTTAAGCCAATGCGAAAAGCCACCTCTGCCGAAGTCGTGAAATATTTAGAGAAAGGCGTGTTCCATATTTTCGGAGTACCTGAGTATGTGCATTCAGACAACGGAAAGCAATTTACGTCAGATATATTTACTTCCTTCTTGAAGAAGTATGGTACGACGCATATAAAGACAGCATTTTACTCGCCACAAGGGAATGCCGCAGAGAGGGTTAACCGCTCCGTGTTGCAAATCATCCGGTCATACATTAAAGGAAACCAGAAGAATTGGGATAAAGCTGTAAGCGACGCAGCATTTGCCCTTCGAAGTGTCGTACATATGGCAATAAGTACGTCGCCATATGCACCTGTGTTTGGAATCCCGATGATGCAACACGACGCGTCAAACGAATTATGCAGGAAATTGAGTGACCTGAAAAATACTGACGTCGAGGTAGAGACAACAGAATATAAGATGCATATACTCAGGGAAAAGATCATGAAGGAACTCAAATTGGCACACGAAAGAAGTAGAAGAACGTATGACCTCAGAAGCAGAGATGTTGTTTTTAAAGTAGGGCAGATTGTATACCGCCGCAATTTTAAACAAAGTTCAAAAGTAGATAATTTTAACGCAAAACTCGCACTAAAACAAGTTAAGTGTATTGTACTTAGGACCATTGGGAACTCAATGTACGAATTAGGGGACACTAGTGGCAAAGCAATCGGGGTATACCATGGAAAGGATCTTTTCGCGGCTTAAGATATTTGTTAAATGTAGTCCGTGTAACCAATGTAAAATGTAGCTTCTTATCAAATTATGTTTTATGTTAATTCTTGTTAACGACGGTAGAAATTTTCTAGATCAATAACACACTCTGACTAAGTATCCGACTTGACCAGGTATTTATTAACCATCTTGTTTATTTATTGATTTATTTATTTTTTTTATTTTGTTTTTATTTTTTGATCTATTTATTTACCTATTTATTCATTTATTTAATTAGTTTAGATTTTATACATTTACATTTTTTTACTACCAGTGACGATGAACATGATAGCCTAATAATCTTAACCTGTGATATGTATTTATATTAATCTGTGATATAGATTTAGGCTAACCTGCAATATAGACTTAGATTGTCTTTATGAGTGAGGGATGTCTCCACCTGACACGGACAGCCTTCTCCCGCTTTCCTTTCTTTCTCTCTTTTGTCGCTAACTTCTTCTAGTCTCTGTATTTTCCTCACCTAGGCATGAACCCCTAATTTTGTTTTTGTGGCTGTGGGTCGAGTAAGGTGGCAAGAACCGCGCCCCAACGCCGACGAGCCTCAGCCGGGCTACCACCATGCCTAACCGCCTCCCTTCTCGCCCGGACCAAGCAGTTACATTACAATGGCGCCCAACGTTAATAGCCCGATCACCTTTTATTTCCCATATCTTTTCCTTTCTACTATACCTCTCATTTTCTGAAATTTTCTTAAAATTTTTCTGACGATATTTCAAATTTCCAACGAAATAGCTATGTAAGTAACTTTACTTTTTGCTTACAAGTTTGCCTTCGTCCTACTTTTTGTCTCTCTTAATTCATCAAATTCTACATTAATTTCAATCTCCTTAATCTTAATTAATTTGTTTCTATGCCTATTGTGTTAATTTTCCTGGTGGTTTTTAAACTTTTCACTCCAACATCTGGAAGCTTGCTTTAGTCCATACAGACTTTTCCGCAATTTGCACAAAGACATTTTCGTTAAGCTCGCCGTTTAAAAAAGCTGACTTCACATCAAACTGCTTCATGCACATGCTTCTGCTAGCTGCAATGCTAAAAATCGCACGTAGTGATGTAAAGCGAACAACTGGACTAAATGTCTCTAAATAATCTTTTCCATACTCTTGATTGAAACCACGTACAACTAATCTAGCTTTATAGCGTTCAATTAAATCATCTGGGTTGCGTTTAATTTTAAAAACCCATTTATTGTCAATTACCTTATGGTCCTTCGGCGCATCGACTAAAGTCCATGTTTCGTTTTGGCACAGTGCGTCGTATTCATCTTTCATGGCGCGTAGCCAATTTTCTCTATTTGATGATTTTATTACTTGCTCATATGTTGTAGGTTCCCCCGTAATCGTTAGCATAGCTATTGCCATTGAAATATTTTGTTCTTCTCGGTTACGCAAGCGGGAACTTACTATGTTGTTTGGATCAATATGACTTTGTGTTCTCTCCGTTGCGTTGCTTGAAATATTATTCGTCTCTTTATTTTGGCATTGGTCCGAAGTTGCTTCTAAATCGTCTTCGGTGAAAGTTACCGTTGCCGGTTGTTCAGTAAGAAATTGTACATCTCGCGATACGGACACATTATTAGCTTCATCTAAAACGCGATAACCTTTGTGATTGTTGTCATAACCCACAAAAATACATTTCTTCGATTTTGCCGAAAGCTTTGTGCGCTTTTGTTTTGGTATGTGCACATACACTTCAGACCCAAAAATACGAAAGTTATCAACCTGTGACTGCTTACCAAACCAAAGCTCGTACGGAGTTTTTTCTCTTACTGTGCTAGTGCCCGTACGATTTATAATGAATACAGCTGTCTGCACTGCTTCTGCCCATAACCGTAGATCCAGACCTTTAGCGTGTAACATCGATCGGGCCGACTCCATTATTGTTCGATTTTCTCGTTCGACGGCTCCATTTTGCTCTGGTGTATAAGGCACTGACCGGCGATGATGAATACCATTGTCTTGAACCAACTTCTTCATCTCTTCATTGATGAACTCCGTTCCATTGTCGGTTTGCAAAATTTTAATTGGATGCCCACAATGTTTTTCTGAAATTTTTAACACTATTTTAAATTTTTCAGTAGCTTCAGATTTTGTCTGAAGAAAGAATACAAATCGAAATTTCGAATACTCAACTTTAAAAATTATGAAATATCTTGAACCGCCAAATGATTTAACTTCAATTGGCCCGCAAACATCGGCATGTATAATATCACCACATTTGGTTGCCTTCTCTGTACTCAAGCCAAAACTTAAGCGATGCTGCTTACCAAAAGCGCAGCCGTCACAATCAAAATTTTCGTCGGAAAATTCAATGTTGTTGTTTCTCAGAAATTCACGAACGTGCCTCAAATTTTGGTGACCTAGCCTCTCGTGCCATACACGCAATGACGTACGTTTGATTGCAATACTCGCTGATACCTTGGGCTCTATAACGTTAAAGAGCATGTGAAACATACCGCCCTTTCTCTCTGCTATTGCGATCAAGTAGTTTAAACCAGCTCGTGTGACCATTGTGCATAGCCTTGGTGGTTGAAAATAAATTTGCGTACAAATCCGCCGAATATAGTACATCTTTCAAAACTTTTTCTATCCATTCAACACCATTGAAAGAACGAATTTTTATATTACCACGTCCAGTTGCATTCATTGTTTTTCCATTGCCAATTATAACTTGAATTGGTTTCTTTAAATCTGTGTAGGTGAAAAACCAGTTGCGTTGCTTACACATGTGACATGTGGCACCCGAGTCCAGAAGCCAGTTATCAGTTGACTGGAAAGAGTTAGGTAAGTTGTTGAGGAAAGCCTTATCGCCGCTTGACCTTTCGAATGAATGGTCTTGATTTTTAGACTTTCCCTTCATCTTGCATTCACGTTTCCAGTGACCAGTGCGCCCACATTTAAAACAACTGCCTTTGTGCTTTGTGTTGGGAGCAGTATTTCTTTGCTTAGCCAATAAAGCCTCACTCGTGCCTATTTCATTCAAACTCGCACTTTGAACACCCATTCGACTTTCCTCAATCATAAGACGATTAGTTAAATTTACAATTGTGCGATTCTCACTAGCTGTAGATTCCCAAGCTGTTGAAAAATGCTTATATTCAGCGGGTAAAGTCATCAAAATCTTTGTTATGAGCATGCTGCTATCGATATTTACGCCAGCAACATTTAGCTTGCCCACCAGATTCTCCAGCGTGGAAATGTGTGTTGCTATATCATGGCATGGATCCTTTTTATATGCATAGAATTGCTCCTGCAACATATGTTTTGCAGATTCATCTGAGTGTTCGAAAACCGAATGCAATTTTTCCCACATTTGTTTGGCTGTAACGCAGTTACACAAATGCACAAGTACTTTGGCTCCACAGGAATTCACTATAATTCTCTGCGCCTTTGCATCTTTTACCGAAAATGATTTATCATCTGCACTCTGCGTCCGAGTTCCATCAACGTAGCCAAAGAGTTCACATGCCATCAAGTTAACTCGTACCTGGAACCTCCACATCATCCATTGCGATGCGTCCACGAATTTCTCGATAACAAATTCTTTGTCCATTCTGAACAGATGCAAATTGGTGTTAAAAAGTAAAACCGTACTCCGTTCTATTAAACGAACAAAAAAACTGCCTACGTGACGAAAACTGCAAAAATAGTAACGGATCGACCTTTTTTGTTTTTGCCCCTTTTTGTTTTTTGCTAAACTTTTCCGCTACGCTGGGCCCATAACCTATTAACACGCAGTCTTTTGATGGAATAATAATAAGAGCAAAAGAGAGTATTTATTTATATACATGAAATGGTAATGAGATATTATATGTATGTACATAGAGTGTTACAAAAATATGTGTTGTCATGTTGCTAAGAAATATATAAGAGACATTTGACAGAGATGTTGTACACTTGTTAACAAAATATACTCAACAGTTTTCTTTCTAATAAAGTTTCCTTCTTTCGGACGGGTTAGGGTTACGAGGGTAGCATCACTTTCCGAGTCGGTGAAGTGATTTGTTCCTAAGTGACATTTAGATAGACGGGGGAGGGGGGGGGGGGGGGGGGGGTGTTAGTCCGACTTCGAAGTTCCCTTTCTTCGATTTCAACGTCTTGAAAAGGTGGTATTCGAAGTCGAGACTAGCACATTTCATGACGATTGTTGTGGCAAAGCTGCCATGCAGAAGGAATTGGAGATACATAAGCCACCAAATTTTAAATTTAGATTCGGGTTGTCCTTTTTAGTTTATTTTATTGTTTTCTACCTTTTGCTTTATTTTACGTTTTACTTTTTTACACAAATTTCATCGCTCTAAGCGATAAAGCAAGAATAGTTAATCAACACAAACTGAATTTTAAAGTGGATTCTGAATTGTTAGCCCTTTTCTTTCTTTAATATTTGTTTTTTATTCATTCCTTTTTTTCAATTTTGATAATTATAAGGAAGTTCAAACGGCCATATTGTGAATGCTGTTCTTCATATTGAATTTCTTTTAACCTCTAGATTAAGAAAGTTTACAAACATATTACACCCATATATTTTGCCCTTACACATTTTTTTTTTTTATTTCATATTTTTTTATTTTAGAATTTTAAAATTTTTTAAGCTTTATAAATATTACACGTCTTTTTAGTACACGTACACATACCTTTTATTGAATTTACAACCTGTTATTTACGATATTTTCGCATTTTTTAGCAATTTTTATAACTTTTGTTTAAAGGAAACCATCTTTCGTTTTAATTATAGTTTTTTTTGACAATTTTTGTTGTTTCTGTTATTTCCTTGTTGTACATCGTCTAGGTGGTACATGGATAGGCGTCGAGAAGAAGAAGAAGCATCAAGACCAGGGTCAGGACTTTTCAGTTGTCAGTCACTCGAAGCATTACTAGGGCACTCGAGAACCAGGTAGTTGGGTCTGTATTCACACAGATAGACAAGGGTATAGAGATTCCGGTAGACTTCCTGCCGACCGACTTCCTGAATCGTTGTGCTGCCAGAGTTTTTGGGAACTTTAAGCATCCTGACAAGGGGAGGAAAGAGTTCGCTGTTACAAACACGTTGGTGGTAGAGGACGCAGAAAAATCCCTTAGTTTTTCGCGAAAGCTGTCGATGTTAGAGATGTCCGATCCATTGGAGGGTCTGGCAGCAGGAGGAGCATTCGGGGGAGCTATACTACGGAGGCCACCCAGCAACACCGGACGGGAAAGAAGACAAGAAACTGGGGCGGATTGCTGCATCAAACGGCAAGAAACAGCGGGCGAAGTGGTGAGAAGATCGCCAAGACAGAGAGAGTTCTCATCACCATTACGAATTCGCCGCAACAACACCGACATCACACCAATAACCAGGAAGAAATACTGCAACACAGAGACCAAAAAACATTAAAATAAATTTGAAATCTCAAAACTTTTTTTTCTTCTTTTAGATTAAGCACTATATTGATTTTTTTTTTTTTTGTAAGTCCTAATTTATGAATTTTTTTTATTCAGAATTGTTGGTTATTTTAAATTTTGTACATTCTTTTTTTTTTACATACTTAACATTTTTTTGTCACCACTTACCCATGAATTTTTAGTTTGTAATGTTTTCTATTAATTTGCCTTATTGCACTCTATTGTTCTTTTCACAAAAATCTTGAATTTTTTTCCTTTGCTTTCTTTTCTGAAACTTTTGTTTTCCATAAATCTTGATTTTCTTATTTTCCTGAAATTAGCCTTTTTTGCAACACTCTTATTTTTCCATTCACCTCACCTGGATTTAAAAATTTGTTTTATTAGCTCAATTGCTAATTTTTTTTTCGTTTTGCCAAACTTATATCTTGTAGCCTTTTTTTTTTACTTTTCCAGTATAATTCTATAATATTTCGCGCACACCCTAACATAGAAAAGAGTACTTTTTTTCTTTCTCAAATTTATCTATTTTTGTTTATTAGACTTGTTTTTCCCGACTTCCATTTCTTTATTATTTGCAATATTTTTCTTTGTTCTTCCTCCTTTATTTTGGAGTTCCTTTTGTTTTTGGAGGGAGAGGCTCGTGGGGATTCCACATTACACCTGCGGAATCTTATCCCTTATTTTAGTTTTGATTACCTTTTTTTTGCATCACTAATTATTTGTTCCTTGTTTTTTTATTTTTAATGTATTCACCTAGTCTAATTCACTTTAAAGTCTCGATAATCTCACTTTCGTTTGCTTTTATAATTTTATTTCTATTATTTATCACGAACCGAGAAAATGTGCGTGCGCATTTTCATTCTTAGAAACCGGAACTAAAGGTTCCATGTGCTTACAATACATAATAGTACGAAAGTACATAAGAAATAGTAGGATATTTTCTCTTCTCTCTCTTATTTTCAGCTCGCGTCACCTCAGCCTTGGTACCTGGACTGCAGATGAGCGTAGTGAATGAAATAAGGTTGGTAAGATACATAATATCTTCTTTTTCTCTATGTTCTCTCGTTCCTTTTTTTATACGTACATTTTCTGTAAAACTTAATAACTGTGAGGCCTTTTATTTTGTAAATTACTTTGCTTAAGTAGAGATCTAGGTTTCAGTCGAAAGGGTATTCCCTTAGGAAATATTATTATTATTTAATTTTTTTCATGTTTTTCATAGTTTTTTTATTTCCTTTTTTTATTTACGTTTAAACGCTTATTGATTTGAATTTTTATTTTGGTTTGGTAATGGGGTGGTTCTTAAAATAAGTCTAGTTTAAGTTCAACTTCGTCATATTTTTTTATTCTTCATTTAATTATTTTGAATATCTTTAATTTTGAATTTCAACAATTCCTTTTATTTGGTTAAGGGTAGGGTTTTAATAAACTACAATTTAACTAATTGGAATTCGTAGTACGTAAGATATTACTGAAGTTGTAAAATAAATTCTAAGTGAAAGAAAAGAAGGACATGGTTTCTTTAAGATTTCTAGGGTGAAGTGACTTTAGGAAAAATTCAGGCCTTTTAATTCGCTTTTGTATTAGTGTGGGTGTTGCCCTTGCGGCATACTAGGGATTGGTGAGGTGTTGTGACTAGACAGACAGACGATGGTTTAGGCCCGACATTAACGGACGGACGAACGTCAGGAAAAGGGAACTCCATTCGATTATCGGAGTCAAAGTGGAGTTCAAGGTTGTTCATGCCTCATGAACAAGAGGGGTGGGATGACTTCACCTGATACGGACAGCCTTCTCTCGCTTTCCTTTCTTTCTCTCTTTTGTCGCTAACTTCTTCTAGTCTCTGTATTTTCCTCACCTAGGCATGAACCCCTAATTTTGTTTTTGTGACTGTGGGTCGAGTAAGGTGGAAAGAACCGCGCCCCAATGCCGACTAGCCTCAGCCGGGCTACCACCGTGCCCAACCGCCACCCTTCTCGCCCAGACCAAGCAGTTACATTACACTTTGTTAAGCTTCGCTGACATGTATGCAATTGGTCTTTCGTTATTTTCTTCGTCGAGTTCGAAAAGAACCCCGCCCACTCCTTCCGTCGATGCATCGTATTGGATATAAAATCGTTTGTTGAAGTCGTGGTGTGTGAGAACGGGTGCCGATATGAGGCTTTGTTTTAGCTGTTCAAATGACTGCCGGGCGTCATTGTAAATTTCTTTATCTTTTCTTTATTTTTTTTTTATTTATTTTTTTTTTTTTTATTTATTTTTATTATTGCTAAAGTGCTGCTTAGTTGATGGAATGTTCGCATATTGTCAATATTTCGTTCAACGGACGCGCGAAATTGCCACATCTGCTCAAATTTTCCAAGATTTTCCATTCTTGATTTAACTTAAGCTGTTATGCCAATATTTTTCAGCCAGCTTTTTTCAAATAGGTAATTTTTCCAAAAGCAAAATAAATTACAGAAAAGATTACAGAGTTAAACAGCCTTAAAAATTCAGCAATGTTGGTTATACACAGAAATACAACAGAGGGTTGTGTCACCGCTTTTCGCAAACGTTGAGATTCACCACGCGTGACACGCGTGATTCACCACGTCCAAATATCACAATCCACGGATAGGTACCGGCGGGTTTGTATGGGACTTAGGCTGTTATGCCAAAGTAAATACAAATCTTTACCGATAACTGTGTTATCGATTAGTTTATCGAATTCTAACAAAGTAATATTGCATTGTCATCGGGGTTATACATGTGTGCAAAATTTCAGCTCAATCGGACACCGGGAAGTGTATCAAATTTAAATTGCAAGATTCCATTACAGACAACAAAAGTGAAACTAAATAAAAGCTTATAAAAAGTTTTTTTTTCTTTAATTTTATTTTAATTTGCTGAACGCGTTAACAAAAAAAAAATAAAATTTGTAAATGTTGAATTTCGAACTTCGAAAGCCGATATCTATTTTTTGGAGGCTAACTTAGGAAAACGGAGATATTAATTTTTATACTTAAGACATGTACCCAGACACACTCTACGGATTCACACAATCGCAAACACGCAGTAACCGAAAACTAAATTTGAAAACGAACTTCAATCTTCTTTCCCAAAAAATGTAAAGCAACTGAAACAAAATGATTGCAAATCAGAACCCAAAGAAATAAAAAAATTTCACAAACAAAAAAAAAAATAAATCAAGTAAGTACACAAAACTTAACCAAAAATTGGAAAAAATGTATTAAAGTAATAAAAGAAAATCCCAAAATTAAATAGAAATTTAAAAAAAAATAAAAGCAAGAGAAATTGAATCAAATACTTAAAAAAAGAAACTAAAGCAATTGAAAAAAAATAAAAATTCTAGTGATTTACTCAAAATTCAAAATAAAGATTTAATATCAAGTGAAACATAAAAGTAAACAGAATTTCCCCGAAAAAATACAAATAATTCAAGTGGGATGAAAAGGAAGTAATAATAAAAATAAAATAAAAAAATTTAATTATAGAAATTAAATTTAAAGATATGAATGCAAAAATAAAAATAAAAAGGTATAAATTCAAGATTAAAACTTCGATTGAAAAAAACTTTAGGCTTAAACTAAAATAAAAAAACTCAAAAATTCAATACGAAAAATAAAAAGTAAATTTTCGAGTCTGGATTAACATTAAAAGTAAAAAAAATAAAGAAATTTGAGAAATAAATTTCAAAATAATAAAAAGCTCTTAAAAATTATATTTAATTTCAAAATTCGAAAATTAAAATAGATTAAAAGAATGATATAAATCTTAAATTTAAGTGGTAATAAAGGGATTATATTTATAAGGATAAAATCAGAAAAAAATCTAATAATTTATAAATTCAAAACAAATTTCAAAAAAAATGAAACAAAAATGTTAAAGTTTAAACAATTGTAATTCAAAAATTTAAATAAAAAAAAATAAAAAATAAAAAATTCAACTAACTGTTTAAAAATGAAATTAAAAATGAAATAATTCAAGTGGGATGAAAAGGAAGAAATAATAAAAATAAAATGAAAAAATGTAATTATAGAAATTAAATTTAAAGATATTAATGCAAAAATAAAAATAAAAAGGTATAAATTCAAGATTAAAACTTCGATTGAAAAAAACTTTAGGCTTAAACTAAAATAAAAAAACTCAAAAATTCAATACGAAAAATAAAAAGTAAATTTTCGAGTCTGGATTAACATTAAAAGTAAAAAAAATAAAGAAATTTGAGAAATAAATTTCAAAATAATAAAGAGCTCTTAAAAATTAGATTTAATTTCAAAATTCGAAAATTAAAATAGATTAAAAGAATGATATAAATCTTAAATTTAAGTGGTAATAAAGGGATTATATTTATAAGGATAAAATCAGAAAAAAATCTAATAATTTATAAATTCAAAACAAATTTCAAAAAAAATGAAACAAAAATGTTAAATTTTAAACAATTGTAATTCAAAAATTTAAATAAAAAAAAATAAAAAATAAAAAATTCAACTAACTGTTTAAAAATGAAATTTATCGAGATAAAATTTAAACCAAAAATAAAAATAGATATAAGTTCCAAAAAAAAAAATTGCAAAATTAGGTAAGATAATAAAACGGGCAATCCCAGGAATTTAGAAAAAAAAATATATGTATAAATAAAAAATATTTAACAATTTCAAACGAATTCAACCTTAACGTTTAATCAGTAAATGATAAAAAAAACAATAGATAATTTCAATAGTGGCAAAAGAAAATTTCGGATATCAATCCCTAAAATTAAAAGAATTCCAAATCTTAAACAAAAAAAAAAACCGACATAAAAAGTTGAATAAACAAATATACAAGATTATATTTGAAATTAAACCTAAATTAAAAATAAAAGATCTCTTGATTAAATTAGAAAACAAGAGAGTGAAAAGAAAATGTAATGCTCTTCGAAATAAAAATTCAACAATACCGAAGAGGTAAAATGAATTGAGTTCTGCAATTCAAATTATCAATATAATTTGGTATGCTAAAGAGGTAATAACAATAAAATTGATATGTGTAAAAATAATTAAATTCAAATGAAAAGAACTCAGTTCACAAAATGACGCGAAATTTTCAAAATTAAAATCAAAATTATATTCAACAGCCCCAATTACGGTGCAAGGGCATCAACCCAACAAAAATGAATTCGCCCGCGGAACTCAAAAGTAAATACAGTAGTATGTGCTTGCTTAAATTTTTATATATATTTATTAGATATAGGTGTGTGTGGATATAATGGATATGAGCGTCTTTAATTTTATGTGTATTAAAGAAGATTCCATATACATATATTAACAAGATCCTTATAAAAAAAATATCACCTTTAACTATCCTTCCTGACTTATACAAAAAAAAACGGTTTAGATTGTTACTCTAGGTGCGTATGGTGTTGCCCTCGTCGAGGTCATTGTGGGAGGTTTCAGTCCGGAATCATTCTGTCCTTGTCACGTCAGCTAACTAATCCCTTATATACTATTATAAAGGGCACACGTCAATACAATAGAAAAACTACCCCCATTTGAATGCATTTTGCAAGCCTCATCCACACTTGTTTCTGGAACGAGTGTGCAGTAGCTTCAGCAACTACATGCACATAGCAAAAAAAAAAAAGAAAGAACATTTTAACAAAAGAAGATTGAAACCACATATGTATATGCACTTCTAAATCCTCCAAGTACCACTAGTGCCAGCTTTGAAGATAGCAAAAGGAACCTTGAAAGGATAGAGATACAACCCCCACCTGATATAATCATGGCTGCACATATCGTTTGTGACTGATCGCTAGTGATGTTGCAACCACATGCACATAGCAAAAAAAAAAAAAAAACAAAAACAAAGAAAATTTTAACAAAAGAAGATTGAAACCACATATGTATATGCACATCTAAATCCTCCAAGTACCACTAGTGCCAGCTTTGAAGATAGCAAAAGGAACCTTCAAAGAATAGAGATACAACCCCCACCTGATATAACCATGGCTGCACATATCGGTTGTGACTGATCGCTAGTGATGTTGCAACCATGATCCCTAAAATCCCAGCTCTGTCCGGAATGTCGTGAAAAATAAAGATAGAGAAGTGAGTAAAGCAATAACAAAAGGGATATTGAGGTGACTAAAAGTAGTAGAAATATAATGGGAAATCGAAAAAAAAAACTATTCGGGCTATTAGCGTTGGGCGCCACTGTTACGATAACTGCCTTTTAGGGGTAAGGCGGAGGTGGCATGTGGCATGGTTGCAAGCCCCTGCTAGCTCGTCGAATGGGGTGGGGTTTTGCACACCTGTCTTACCCGCAGATATATATACAAAAAAGGTGGTTCACTCCTAGAGGAGAATACATAAATAGAGGGAAAGTAGGAAGTGAGAAAAAAAGGAATGAAGGCCCGTCCAGAGTCAGGGGGAGTCTACCCACCCTCTTCAGGGCAGGTTACGCGAAGCCATGGCCACTGTGGTGGCTCCGATTACTCTACAGTGCCCCCTATACCTTACTCAAGTTCGTCTGTCTAATGGTCTTTCACGTCATTGTCCCCCCAATTCACCTCTTCCTACCTGGAACAACACCCACACCTAAGCGTTGAAAAGTTAGCCCTCCATTACAGAAAAATAAATTTAATTTCAAACTTTCAAGTTTGAAAACGTTATAAACATTCTTTTATTTAATTTCAAATCCGCAAACAAAATAAATATATGACACCCTAACCACTAGGCTTAATCTACGTCTATTAAAACTATCGCAAACGAAAGGAAAAAAAATATATTAACAATTCGATTTGGTAATAAAATATATATATAAAACAGCAGCTCGAAACCTTCAAACAACTCTTCAACCATAAATCCAAAACACAATCGAGTTTGAAGCAACAAAATATAATAATAAACGAATTCACACAAAAGTGAATGAACAATACCTAGGGTTGCGTATAATTTGTCACCCCCTAATGTATTCGGTATCAGGGAGATACTTTGCTTCTACAAAATCTTTCCCTTCAAAAAAAAACAAAAAAAAAAAAATAGCAAAAAGATATGTATGTATGTCGGTATAAATAGGAACCAAAGCAGCCAAAATAAATGCAAATCCCTGACCTAAGCTAAGGTATTATCTACATAGGTATAAAGGGATCAATGCTTGCATATGTATATTCACATTCACATATATAGATATATATATATATATATATATATATATATATATATATATTAGGCCGGGTCGATTGGTGGGGAGGCAAAAAAATCGCCCATTGCTCTGTGAAAATCATATTCTAGGGATCAAAATAAGAAACTTTGCCGAAGGAACCATACCTCTAAAACGAATTCTGATGCGTCCCCCCCTTTGGGTCGTAGGGGCAAATTTTGAAAAATCCCACTTTGAAATGCCTATGTTTTTTCTTTTTTGAGTTTATTTTTCTCTTTAGAAATTTATTTAGTCAGAACATATGTAAATGAAAAAATGAATTTAACTTAGTAATATAAAAGAAATTAAAAAAAATTATTAAAAATTAGCGTTTTTACAACCCCTTTTAGAACCAAGGCATCACTGTGATGCATTTGCATGTCGTAAACATAGTTGTGTGGGTTTTTTATTCAACCGTTTTAAAAAATGAAGGTATCACTGTGACACAATTGCAGATCGTAAAATTGCTTGTGTTGTTTTTTTTAAGCCACCACAAGACACAGCAGGTAGAATTGAAATTGCCCCTACCCAAAACTTCGACCCATAGGGGGGTACATCAGAATTCGTTTTAGAGGTATGGTTCCTTCGGAAAAGTTTCTTATTTTGATCCCTAGAATACGATTTTCACAGAGCAATGAGCGATTTTTAAATCGACCCGCCCTAATATATATATATATGTAAAGATATATAAGAAATATATATATATATAAAGAGAAGAGTATACTATTTTTTTATTTCTCACTCACCTGATGCCAGCACATTAGCATTGTAGGCACCTTCAAGATGTGGAGGACCTGTGAGGGGGGAAAATTTATAAACATATGTCTCTTCCTATTCGTACAAATACCATATGTTCATTGCCTAAGCAAGGTTCAATGGAATTTTGCGGGCGTCGAGTGGGTTACAAAATTGCGCGGCCAAAAAAACAATGGATTAAACAAAAAAAATGTCACATGCAAAAAAATTCGCTTGATAATAAAATGTTAAATCAAAATTGTGTAAATACGTGTTCATATAAAGGTGAGTACAAGGATATGAACACCGCAGCAAGATTAAATCCGTGTGCCAAAAACTAAAATTACCAAAAAAAAAACCAAAACTCGCTTAGAAGCAAACAAGAATGTGTTAACCCACAATAAATGTGGAAGCCACGTGCATGTAGCAAAGAAAAAAAATCTTTAAGAAATACGAAAAAGTATTTCAAAAATGCGTGATATATCGGAAATTAACTAAGAATAAATTTAATTTTTGGCGGTGATAAAAAAATGATAAAAAAATAAGAGAAAAAAAATGTGCTGATTCGGCCCTCCTTGGACCGTGGTGGTGGTGACGTCGCTGGTGTTGCTATCGGCGTTGCTGACGGTGGCGATCCTATCGCTGCTACTGACGCTGGCTTGATTTCGCTGCCAAGTGTTGGCGTGGGCGTTGGCGCTGGCTTTCGCTCTATCAGTAATGTCGGTTGCAGGCCACGATCACTCTCTACCCAAGAAAAGTCTCTCTCTTTCTCTTTCTCGTTCCCGACTATCTATGACATTCAACGGCAATCCAATTTGCTACTTATGTCGGTGGAATATAGGTGTTTTTAAAATTTCCAATTAATCCCTTAAAAATGTATGGCAATGCGGGTAAGTACGTTCTTAGCCCCTTCCTAAGTCCTGCCACAAAATCTATAAAGACAGAAAACGAAAAAACGAAATATTTTCTACAGACTGGTTATTACAGGCCTAGTCGGTTCCTTTATTAATTCCTGCCTTTATGTATGTATGTCCAGACATACCCTACACATAGCCTTCCAATCCCAATTTGCATATAATGCAGTATGTATGGATTTACATACATATGTGCATGCAATAAAAAAACCAAATAATGTTATTTCTTTTTGCTCTTAGTTTTAATTTCATTTTAAATCGTTTTAATTAAATAGGTTTAATTTTTCTTACATTTTAAATCAATTTCATTTGATTTTTAAATTTAATCTAATTAAATTTTCACTATTACTTGCCCTGTAATTCCCCCATTATTCATCCAAATATATATCATAATTTTCTTTAAGTAGTCTTTAATTTATTTAACCTTTTTTCTTCTTCTTCTTTTTCTCCAAAATTCCAGAATTTTTACATATATTTATTTGCATTTTTATTTTAATTTTGAATGTATTCTTTCCTTCTTTTTTGAACTACTAATCTCATTTCAACTTCAAATTTTATTTCAAATCAATTATGCTCTGTCCTTTTAACTAACTTCAAGTTAATTTTTAATTTAAATCATATTAATTTCTTGTATTCCGGCCTTTTAGTTAATATATTCAAAGTATGTTTGAGCTCTAGGCCAATATATACATATGTTTATTAAAATACAGCAAATGTGTTTAAACAATGTATATTTATTTGTCGAATTTTGTATTTAAATCATATTCTTACTTTAATTTAAATTAACTTCTGATACACAACAATTCCAATTTTTAACAAATTCTGATTAATAAAGTTTTTTCCTTTTTTTTCAAGAATTTAAGTTTATTTAATTTTTCCATTTTACACCAATTTTATTTTCAATTACTTCTAAATTCACAAAAGTTTTAATTTTATTGTACTTATTTATTTTTCTTTTCATCATTCAACCGGGTTTAATTTCCCAAGAATTTAACTAAAAAATTTTCCCAGCCTGCCTTTTAAAGAATTCTTTTTTTTCTTCGATTTAAGTTTAATGAAAAAAAACTTTTAATTTAGATTAGGTTTAAGTTAATGTGAAATGAGATAAATTTTAATTTATGTGAACTGAGGGATTGATTCCATTTTTACCGTGCAAAAACTATAGTTTTACTAAAGTTCAACTGTCTGCAACCAACATTCTTTTGCGTCATTTGGACTGGATATCAAAATTGCTTTTAATCGATTTTACATTTATGGAAAAGGGAATCTTCGCTCACTTTGACAGTACAAGAAATGGTAAATAAAATGGAAAAATGTTGAGCCTTTAAATTTTTCTAAACTTTAATTTCAAAAGTGAATCTTTTTCTCAAAAAGGAATGAAATAATAATCAACATAACCATTCAAACAACAAAAAACAATTGTTAATCAACATAACTTTTTAGCAAAAGACACAAAACGATTTTTCTTTTCTTTCACAGGATTTAAGTAAATAAACTGTACATTAGTACTTACCGGTGGCAGGATGACCAACGGAATCTCCTTTTCGTTGTTGGTTGGCTTATACTTTACAATTGCGCTGCTTGAACGGAATCGAAACCGTTTTCCGAACACTACGAGATTTTTAAAAAATTAAATTTTTTTTCACTTAACTTTGACTTTTCCGCGCTTTTCCTACCACTTTCACTCAATTCGCACCCACGCATGTCCAGTTGCATTTCGGTTTTGCGCCTGCACACATTCATACCTGTACATGTAGGCCTCCTTCCACTAATGTTGCGCAACACGCATAGATACCTGGTTGAGATACATTTTGTCGATAATGGTGTAATGCAAGAACAAATTCGGTTGTCGGTGGCATATGTATCTGCGTATCTTAAGGCTAGCTTAACAAATACAGGTTTGTCATATTATTGAAGTTCTGACTTTTCACCTCGTATAACAGCTTTTATACAAAATTTTTCAAAAAAAAAAAAAATTTATTAAATAATTCAACCCTTCAAATAAGGGAAAAGAGCAGACCGCGACCACATTTTTACTTTTTTTTAATTTGCTGAACGCGTTAACAAAAAAAAATAAAATTTGGAAATGTTGAATTTCGAACTTCGAAAGCCGATATCTATATTTTGGAGGCTAAATTAGGAAAACGGAGATATTAATTTTTATACTTAAGCCTCAGTCTCCTCAAAAAAGTTGGTTTGGTCCAATACCCAGAAAAAAAGTTGATTTTGTCGCATAGTGTAATTCATTAACCTATGTATGTAGGTAAACTAAATTTCCAATCATATTTCTCAACAGGCTCTTCTATACGGGTTTGTACAAGTAGCTTAAAGTAAATCCACTTTAGGTAACGAAATATATGCGTTTTCAGTATTAAAATAATTTCTTAAACTTCTTTCCGGAAAAAAAAACGTTTAAAAGCGTTTGTGGCAAAATATTATAAACAATTAGATTCTGATTCAATTTTTGAATGTTAACAACAAAAACTAAAGAAAACACTTGTCAATGTATTTAAACTTGAACATTTCTTAAAGCTATTTTCAAAAAAAAAAAAAAGGGTTTGTGCATGTAAGAGAATAGCTGCATTGAACATCTTGCATCGTTTAGGAACTCATTAGCATTGCAGCTATACTCCTTATAACGAATGTATGACATCAGAAAATTTATGTGTGTTTATACATACATATATTGTTTTATGTATCTAATAATATTGAAATTATGAATCTAAATGAAAATTATAGATTAAATAAAAAAATAACCTAAATAAACAATAAAAAAATCTTTTCCTTAAAATGATTTAAAAGTCTATATTAATGAGCGTTTTAGCAACGAGCCGTTTCGATTATCTTACGCTTATTAAAAAAAAAATCCCCGTTTGATAAGCTAAGTGTTTACCTCGTTTACCAGTAGTGGGTTTGAGAGGGGGGGGGGGGGGGCGAAGGGGCGGTCACCCTCCCCCTCCAGATTAGATTTTTTTCCAAATTTATTCGGAACAAAACTTTTTTCACGAAGTCCCAGAAACCCACTACTTATATGCAGTATTTGTATAAATATAATGATTGATATTTGATCGTTACTTTTCATAATGCAGTTTTTGTATGCATGCTTTAATTGAGTATCAATTTTGAAATAATATTAGCGCTCAACAATAAGAATGCTCATGCAAATCAGTCCAATGCTCAGAAATATTTGGCCTATTGATAACATACTGAATCAAACCTTACTTTATTGAATAAAGTTTATTCAGAATCTTCAATCTCACTCTACATATTTTTCACCCCTTTCTACTGGGCATTTGTCATCTCTGTAGAAACTGCAGTACACATATTCAATTACAGTAGAATCGCAAGAAAGTTAATCGCCAGTATTCGGACTTCTACCACTAAAGTGGTAGATCTACCACTATTTTTCTTTTATTTGAAGTTCTAACACTTCTACCACGCAAGCTCGAAAGAAGGTGGTCGTTTTTTTATAGAAGTTTTTTGAAGAAACCTTTGCTTTTCCACAATTTTTTGAGAAGAGAAACAATATTATTTGTAGAAGAATAGTTTTATAAAACTCATAATAACACCTAGCGATGCTTTGATTACCATTTAATCTCTTTTCCTTTAGGTTTCTAATACATAACTGCCACTTCCACCTACCTATGTATATATAGGAAAGAATTGAGTAATATTCACTACTTAAAAATATTTCAAATATAACTCAATGCTACCACTTTTTTCATAAATCTATCACTATTTTCTGAAAAGTCTACCACTAAACAAAATTTCAAAGTCCGCACACTGTTAATCGCTCGGATAAGTTGACCGAGTATGAGCGTCCACGTCCCGCTCTAAAAAGTTAACCATGTATTGGTTAACTTTTCTGAGTTCATAAATTTTTTCAAATCTAACCGTTTGTTTGGCAATAAAAAAAGTGCGGGTATTCCCCAAATTCCTGTGTGAAAAATTATTGTCGGTGTCGCGTGAGCAAATGTAATTAGTCATGGGCATTTAAACTTGTGAGTTGTGTACTTTTGTTAAAGCTTGTGTTTTGGTTAACTTTTTCGCGATTCTACTGTATTAACCTTAGAATATTAAAAAATTTAACCTAATTCATTCGATTTACCGACTCGTTCGGCATCGTGAACTATTAAATCTGTTTAATTAATCGACAATTGGAAGTTCGAGTGACAGATAACCAGCAAACTAAAAGACCGAGGGCGGAGGAACTCGAAAATGGTAAGTACGAATTTTCCATTAAAGTGTGATTCGAGTTTTTCCATCGAGCATACATTGCTATTTTCATATAATCGTTAAACATTTAATAAAATTTCATGAATCAGACTGCGTTTAAACAGTCGAGTATAAATAAGAGTAGCGAGCAATATATTTGCACCAGCTTTGTTTCGTGAGATCACTCGGATAAGTATGTTTATGCATATACTGAAGTCGCTGCAAAAAAACAAGTGAATATAGCTTGTTCTTATAGCTTTTTTTTTGTAATATCAGAAGAGGAATCTTGTGTCTACGTATTTCTAAATCGCTACATCAATCAGCATCAAAAAAAATTCAAGTAGATAAACTTCATAACATGCCAATATTGCTCACTGCTTCTACGTGAATCAAAGAGAATTCTTGAATAACGTGAAGTAAATATTTACAGGACGGAAACTCTGATGGAAAAGATAATAAGAAGCGACGAGCTATTAAGAGCATCAACGAATATTTTTGCAAGCTGCCAAAACTTCAAGAATAGGTCTGCGATGATACAAATATAGAAAACGGAAGTACTGTTCCACTCTTAACTCATACTGATCGCGACGCTAATACATTGTTGGTTGATAATAATAATGAGATAACGTTGCATTCAACATCTATGAATACTGAATCGGGTTCGAATGTACCTATATCACTTTTACAAAATTCTATTTTTGAAAAATATGACATAGGTAATTTTGTGGGGTAAAAATATTTATTAGATGATTATACCAAGTGCAACTTACTAAAATATCCTTGGTGGTACCCGAAGGACTATATCTTCCCTTTTTCGAGTTATAGAAAAAAGGAAAAATGGAAAAGCGATACTTTAAACATCATTTCTTGTTTATTCTGAACAAAAAAAGGATGTTTTTGTAAATATTGTTTCTTATTTACAAGTGATACTGGTGACTCGAAATCGAATGTTCCTCTCAATGCACTTGTCAAAGTTCCTGTGACATCGTTTGAAAAGTTGACCGGTAAATAAAATGTACTAAATAACCACGCTATTAACAAATATCACTCTAAGTCAGCCCTTTTTAATCAAGGTTTTATAAATACTTATGAAAATCCAAGAAAGGAAATCACTAATTTGCTTTCTTCTCATCGCATGGAACAAGTTGAAAAAATATAAGATTGTTGGAGATTATTATAAAAACTATTATTCTTTGTGGGCAACAGAATTTAGCAGTAAGAGGCCATAGAGATGACGGTGAACTTAACCTTTCTGAATAAGCAACAAACGAGGGTAATTTTAGGGCTATTTTGAAATTTTAAGTCGCTGCAGGTAATAAAGAGCTTGAAGAACTTTTAAATTCTACACATCCAAGAGCTACTTATATAAGCAACACGACACAAAACGATCTTATACAATGATGCGAAGATGAAATTCAATCTATTTTGATAGAGAGGGTTAAAAAAGCTAGATTTTTTGCAATTATTTTCGATGAAACTACTGATTGTAGTCATACTGAGCAACTCAGCCTTTGTTTGCGGTATTTATATGATGGCATTATAAGAGAATATTGTGTAACATTCCTTGATGCGTACGATTCGATCCGAGAAGCAGATATTATAAATGGAGAAAAAAAATTTATAGGTGTAGCCTTAACACACATAGTGATCGATATTTTTAATAATTTAGGACTACCCTTCGAAGATTGCTTTGGAATTGGAACGGATGGATGTTCTGTAATGACATCAGAAGTTAAGGGAGCTGTGCAGGAACTTCATAAAATACATACCAATGCTAATCATTGTCCGTGTTTCAACCATTGTCTTAATAACTCGCTTGCGAAAACGTCGAAAGTTCTACAAACAAAAGATTGTATTGCGTTGATGAAAAAAATTATCAGTTTTCCAAATCAGTCCCCGAAACGTACCATAGTTTTCAAACAACATCTGCAAGAATCATTAAGTGAACTATGTGAAACGCGCTGGTCTGAAAAACATGATTGTATAATGCAGTTTGAAGAAAACATCACAAAAATTGTTGCTTCGTTCCAAGAAATTTCTACTTGGCAAGATTCAACAAGTTCTGATGCTCGTTCTATGTTGAAATCTATTTGCGAGACAGAGTTCGTGATTTCAATGATTTGTTTGAGCAATGTACTTTCTGTTATACGACCACTAAGTTTACTTTTGCAAACACCGTCATTAAATTTGAATCAAGCTTCTGAAGCATTGAGTGACACTTTACGAACATTATAAAACCATAGACTTGAAGCAGGAAGTAGTTTTTCGGGACTTTACAAAAAAATTGTCGCTTTAGCAGATGAGTTGAAGTTTGAAATTATCCTCCCACGAATTGCTATAAAGCAAATATATCGAGCGAATTACAATTCATCAGACGCTGAAGAGTATTATCGAAAAGCAATTTATATACCTTTTCTTGATCATATCATTCTTGGTTTACAAGGCAGATTACCTGAAGATACATTGCAAGTTTTTAATCTTAATTTGCTACACCCATCGCGAATCATCAAAGATAAAACACTGCAAAAAAAGAATTTGTCTATAGAGCTTGTCCAAGATCTTGGTAAACGATACGCATCTCTTATTGGAGGAAATAAGATTAATCTAGATGGAGAGTACGAAGTGTGGTCAGAACGCCGGTCTGATAAGCAACACAAAAAATTAATTCCACTATCAGCTGAAAAAGTTTTAAATGATTGCAATGGATATGCGTTTCCATCAATAAATACTCTTATCAAAATTTTGGCCACGCTTCCAGCTAGCAATGCTTGTGCTGAAAGGAGTTTTTCGACACTTCGCCGGTTGAAAACGTGGTTACGGTCCACAATGTCCCAGAACAGACTCACTGGTCTTGCACTTTTAAATACCCATTTCGATATTGAGATTGATATTGATAGAATTAAATTTACTGTGTGAATATGAACTATGCAGAAGATAAAAATGATGTCAAAAAATTGGATGTACTATTGTTAATTTGAATAACTAAATGAAACCAAATATGTGTATGAAATTATTAAAGAATGTAAAAAAGTACTAATTAATTTACCCCTAAAAAATAACGGTGTGCTATATGTTGTTTTGTCTTGCATATTCACGTATAAATTATCTTGATGTGCACTTTCTTTAAAACACATCAGCTATTGGGAAAACAATTACTGACTGAAAGGGAAATATGTATTATATACACATTGTATATATATGTGTAAATATTCATTAGGTTGAGACTTACATTATGGAGGGGCTCCAACGATGTTTGCGCAAACAGGCTGCAGTGCTCGCTCCATTGAAGTAATGTTGTTACGTTGCTTGACTGATTAAATAAGTATATATCTACAAACGTACACTTCTCTATTGAAGATCTAAATTTAAAAATTTTACTTCCTTTAGACTTTTACTTATCTACATTATTGCGAACTGTACAAAATCAGCTATTTGTAAACCATTTAAAAATCAACTCGAATCATGAAAAAAAAAACAACACGCCGTTGAGCAAGTGGTCCTAAATAATCTTAATTTGAAAATAATTTCATGCAGATTAGAATCCGAAATGCGCACTCATTCCATTCCTCAAAAACGGATTTTTTTCACTTCTATTGATTGTGTATTTGCTGACTTTTATTGATTTTGTAGTTGACTAACGCTTGAGGGGTGGTGGTATTCCTGTTCTAAGCATAAGCTTATGAGCTGCTCTTTGGTACTTAAATTACCGACTGGTAGTTGTAAAAATTTTGGGTTGGCCCATTTACCACACTATTCACATCAACTTTATTCGGTAAATTTGCCGGTTGTTGTAGCGTCTCAATATAACTTCATTTCATTAATGTTTATATCAGTGAAACCTTCACCTACAAGTTTGTTTGCTTTGTTAATTACTTGTTCAATTTCTTCAATTATCAGTGATTTGCAATGCGACTCATTTCCAATCTCAGGCCAAAGCTGATGTCAGCCACTTTGCCAGCACTCCGTATGTCTTCCAGAGATTAATGGATAGTATCAATTGCATCAGCTATATGGTATTTATACTAAACTTTGAATATTTTTGCTTAATTTTTAATGCGATCATATCCAACTTATCGAGCTTTTTATTTGTGTGTGCAAAGAATGTTGAATTGGGCATACGCTTCCATTGAAAAGAGAATTCAATAGCGTTAAAACTTGTTGTGGTTGATAACTACCGCTTTGTATAAGTGTAGAAAATGTGGCTCGATATGAGATGACTGCTGGATTATTTTTACCTTTTGTATTATCCTCCAAATTGTAACGTTTACGAAATTTTAGGTACCAACTCTTACTAGTCTTAAATTCGCGAACATCAATGAGAATGATAAATTTCTAATTAAAATTCAATTATTTCGCAAAATATATTCGTTCTCAGGCTCCTGTGACTTTACTGATCATGGACGTATTATACTTTTTCTATCATTTATGATTACGTGCAAAAAAAACTCGATTTAAAAAAGACACAACTTTTTAGGTAAAAAGAAACTTAATTTTCCCTCTTGATATGTTTCCTTCACGATATGCTATCAAAATGGCCTTTTTTCGCGTCACACCTCCATTCTCTAATTCTCATGCAGCGGCAGTGTTGGGTAACGCAAAAGAAAAAGGTATGTTCAATTTAAGAGTTGATATGTTTGATACCTTATTAGATCACATCTGATGGATTGATATGATAAGTGATTCTATCCTAAAACAACACATACACACACTCTTGGAGAATGAGTGAAAAGGGAAGTAAAGATAGCCGAACGCCATAACAAGGTGGCGCATGGATTGAAATATTTCAAAAAATCGTATTTGTGGTCCGATTTGCCTTTAAATGCGATTTGTGTACTAAGAAAGATACAAAACTGCGGTTTGTTCCATTGGAAAGAGCGTTAAATTTCCTATAAGAATCACTCAAAAAGTGAACAACGGTATTTTCGCACAATAGGTCCCTTTCATGATTCCAGTTCACATATGTATTTTGCGCGTCGGTTCGACAAATGGTTAGCAAAACCGAAAACCCGAAGACATTGGGGAGCGTTATCGATGTTGATGGTCATTTGCCGGATGCATATCCGGTACGTTCCGGTAACAAGCTCTATAAAGGTACTAGTCCGACCATCTCGGGAATGATTTGGTATGACCACATGAAACCTTCTAGGTCATACCACCCTCCCACCCCCTAGATCCATCAGAAGTTCGGGGTCGCCAGAGCCTCGGATACAGGATTCGCCACGGGTAGGTGAAGTTGACAATTGAGTTGGAGAAGATATATATTGCGCTGGCAGCCCCTTGAGCATATTTCATGTGAGTTGCAGAGAAAATATATTATTTTTTGTGAAAATTTCATATAATGCCATGAAAGTATATTAATTATGCAAGAAAAATAATTTATTATATCAAAGCTAAAAAATATATGCAAAGAAAATAGGGTACATACACAAGATAACGGTGTTTCTTTGTATGTTTAGAATGCCCCGTTACGGTTTTAAGTTCAGAAAAACAAATAACCACTTAACCTTCCTATACTCGCGCGTTGGTCTGTGAGACCGACAAAACGCTTTTCCGTAAATACTCTTTTTTCCAGAAACCCTAGTAATTTGAATTTTCTGTTAGCTGCCGCTTTTTTTACAAGCTTTGTTTTAGTGCTGTTTTGGTGTTTGTACGTGGCGGACATATTGGTGTATTTGATAGCAATTGGTCTGTGAGACCGGCGCGAGTATATGTGTAACTTTTTGTGCAGGTAAAAAATTTTGTTTGTTTGTGTTTTTTCTTCATTGTTGTGTATTTTATTATTTTGCAGGTACCTTTAATTAGCAAAATGAATCAAGAGCAAATCAGACTACTTTTGTAGGAAGAAATTTTGAGTTCTGAATATGAGGATGAAAATGACAGCGAGGTTGAAGATTTTGTTGATTTTGTTGTACTAATGTTACCATAAGGATAATCAGAAAGAGATTTTTTTTTGTTTTTTCTAAAGGAAGCAAAATTTACGTTTTGTTTCTGCAGCAACACTAACGTTTTTGAAGGCTGTTTTTTTTAATGAAATGTGATACGCCCTAATTTTTATTTAAAGGCTGATAATTAAATCAACCTGTGATTTATGTATTGCAAAAGGTGTACTTTCAAAATTCTAAGATTAATTTTCGTTTTTTTTGTAGAAAAAATATGTTTTTGTTTTATTTTTGTAGAAAAAACAATCGATTTAAGAAAAAACAATCGATTTTGAAGACTAATATACTAACGACTGAAAATCAATAAAATTACTGAATATTAATTTAATAAATCGTTTTATTTTTTTTATTATATCATCGAGTTTAAATAAAAGTCGTTTTTTTAAGTTTTGTTTCAAAAAACTAGTATTTCATCTAGTTCAAACTTTCGGAGAAAAAAGTTTTGGAGAAAAAAGATTTGTTTTTAAACATGGTATCACGCAAATATCTTTTTGTTAGGAACATTGAGGGGTAAATTGGAGCTATAGTGCGTCGCCGTTACTCGTCTCACATAATGCCTCAAAAAGATATAGTCAAAAGATCGAGCAAAATATATATAAATTGAGGTCGCAATGTTAAATATACATTTATTTCAACACTTCTGTACCGATTATATCGAAATTAAAAAAAATAAGGAGATATATACAGCTGTTAGCTATGTAAAATTTTTTTGATACACGAGACCCGGTTTTGTAGATATCGGTAAAAACATAAAACCGAATAACTGCCAAATATTTTTTACTGCAAAGTTTGCAACACATTTATTTTAACACCTTTCTACCGATTCTTTTGAAACTTTAAAAACATATAGATATGTGAACGAAGTATGTTTAGGTAAAATAGTTTTAATACCCGAGATCCGGTTTTGGAGATATTGATAAAAATATAAACCCGGAAAACCTTAAAATTTTTTACTTTTTTAAAAACTTCTTAACCGATTGTTTTGAAATTGTATCAGGATGTACATACCTATATGGGGTATATTTAGGTAAAATTTTGTTGATACCCGAAACCCGGTTTTAGAGATATCGGCAAAAATATGAAACCGGGTAACCGTCTAATATTTCATACCCGTTTGTTAATTTTTTCTCTACACCACAGTAGTATACCATCAATAGCCTCGTCTTGGAATATTCGGTCAAGGAAAGTTATTGATGTTTGTGCATGGGGCAAATATACGAAATTTTCGCCAAAAATTGGCAATCGACGAAAAGTGTAGAAAAAATTTTTATTTTTTTTTTTTAATTTTTGTACCAAATTTGTGTTTATTTTCATTTACTTTTAAATAAAAATTGGTTTAAAAAAATTCAAAAAAAAATTTCTGCACTTTTTGACGATTGCCAATTTTTGTCGGAAATTTCGTATATTTGCCCCATGTACAAACATCAATAACTTTCCTTGCGTGAATATTCCAAGATGAGGCAATTGATGGCATACTACTCTGGTGTAGAAAAAAAATTAACAAACCGGTATGAAGTGATAAAAGTAAAATTGTAGCTGTGCCCACAAAAAACAAGCTCCTGAAAAAAATTTACGCAACCAAGTGCTTCCACTTTCCTGCCTCTACCATCAAAACTGAAAGGGCGCATCGAATTTGAAGCCCAACGTATTTTTAGTCCCTGATAGGCTATTATCGTGTATAATCCAAATATCAATACTCAGTTGCTTCAAAAAGCTATAAGCAAAAAACTGTCAACATTTAAAATGACAAAAAAAAAAGTATCGCTACTTTGATTGATGATAGTTTTGAGTATTGGAGGGGCACATTAATTTTGCTCGTACTTTTAGAATCTCCGTCTCAAAAACAACATTCAGTTTGAATTCCATAGCGTTTCAGCGATGCCTCAAAATTTTATTGAAAAAATTCAAAAAAAAAAATTATCGCTTGAAAAAGTTTAAAAATCTACGTTTTTTACGTTTCGAAGTTCTGCAAAAACTTACTATCAACTTTCTTGATTTTTAAAATAATTAGATCGGATAGTCAAAAGGTCAAACTTAATGCCCTTGTACTTTTTACTGGCCTTAAGTTTTTTGCCCGTGTGTAAAACCCGAGTATCCAAAAAAGTAAAAGTTTTTGGGATTTGCCCATATGTGTTACAAAAATTGGCGCGAGTATAGGAAGGTTACAGAAAAGTGGAAAATTCTAAATTAAATAAAATTTTTTTTTCAACGGTTTTGCGGATTATCACGGGCAATAAGGTTGGTAATTACATCCAAAGCAACCATGGCAAATCAGCTAGAAAAGCGAAATCTATAGGTCTCTATTCTATCCTATTGTTCGTTCTCTCCTCTCCACTTAACCTCTACTCACGCCAATATTTAAAGATTATATTTAGCGTGTAAGGAAGGCATGTCGCAAGCGGCAAGAATACCACCCCATTAGCAGACGAGACAGTAGCCGGAAACATACGCGGGTGCGCTCTTTTGCACTTGCCACATTAGAGTTTAGTTATACCACGGTTATATGGTACACGCTCTTCACTCATGTGAAAAGCGATTTCGATGGAAAACTTTGTTGTTGCTAATATCAACAAACAAAGTTTTCGTTATATTTTTTTTGCAAAAGTCTCTAACTTCCGCTAGGTTTGTTTAATTTTTAAAATTCAAATCGTCATCCGCAGAGAATTAATCGTTTTTTAAGTATATTTTAATGTTTTCATAATAAATTGTTTATGCAAAATAGTGCAAAAAAACTGTTCTGTATTGAATTTTATGACGAAAAAATACTGGATGTGCAAAAATCAACTATTTTTATAATACCGTTGAGAAAAAAATGGATCGAACCTGGAATAAAAGTATCAACATATCTTTGCTTAGAATGATTTTCAAGCATAGATGAGCTATTACATTGAATATTTATCATTTGGCGATTGAAAATGGGTATCAAAGACTGTCGAAAGAGTATTTTTGCAACATAAATTGAGACCTAAAAATGTTCAGATATATGTATAATCAGAGGCAGTGACTATATCATTTATATATTAATTAATTTGTCTACTTGCTTAGTAATTTCTCGTTTCTGTGAATGTGGTTTCCTATAATTGTTTATGCTCACTGATGTTGCATATTTTAATTTCGATTTTGTATATAAAAATTGTTTGAAGTTAGTTTATCCGAGTATAACTCGAATATAGCTGTATATTCCTATCATAGGTTTCTTAGTTCCTCCTTAACGAATTCCGAAAAATTTGTACCGAGCTTCGATTACATTTTAATTCTGTGGTTTGCAGTCCGTTCAATATTATTTTCGACTACTGAAATGTTTGATTTGGAATAAAAGATGTGAAAGGTTTGGTAGTCAAACATTAATTCTTTTTATTAAATAAATTCTTTCCCTTTTATAGTTATTTACTTAAGCTATACATTCATAATTATCTTAATACTAATAAACTAAAAATATGTACATTGGTAATGGGGTATGCATACATGTAGGTTTGTATACATGATTTGTATACATGTAGATTTGTATGCATGCTTATATAGTCAGCAGATCAATGCGAGTAATTTGGTTAATGCTATGCATTCATGTAGGTTTGTATGCATGCTTGCAAAGTCAGCAGATCAATGTGAGTATTTGGTTAATTCCCATTATTGGTTGTATGTAAATAATAAGCAGAATTTATTAGCTGTGAACGGACAAGGGTTTAATATTCGGCATTCCATTGATGTTAGCTAACCGCGGTTAGTTCAAGAATTTATGTTGTATAATATTGTAATATGATTATTACTAAAATATATTTGGCATAGAAGTTCATGATGCGTAATGCCGCAAGTGTATTACATAGCTGGGTATGACGCATAATGCTACACCATCCGCCTTAGAAAAAGAGGGTTATATAATTGTTTTGTGAACAATTGTATAAGACTCGTTGTCGTATTTTCAATGATTTTGATAATTTACTGTAACTTGATATTGTAGTGAAAGACGTTGTTTGCTTTGCTTCTGATTTGCTGACCTTGATATTTTTATTGTTTACATTTTATGCATATCCCTTTTTTTCATAATTTTAATTTTAATGATTATTTTACTTATTGTATTTATTGTATATATTTTATAGCCGGATTTGAAATGTGTCGACCCATCTAAAATCCGCTTTTTTTTTTTTAAAATTATTTTCTAATATTTATATGGAAATATGAAGCAGAAAAAAAATTTGTTTTCAATTGCTTAGATACTAATTATTACTGAGTAGATTGGAATATTTATTTTTAGATTATTTCCAAGAGATATCTTAGATGGACTACTAATTCCTTATTTATTGCTTCTATTACTAGTTTCTAAATTATTTTTATAGTTCCTACCATTTTTATCCTACTATTATTTAGTAACTTATGCAAATTATTTTCCTATCGAAATTTTTCTATTATTAAATTTTTCGAGCTCAAGGCCACGCATAAATAAAAACCAAATATTTTATATCTTTCAATAAATATACTTGTTTAATGTTAATCGATATTTCGACCTCAATCTGAGATCATCCTCAGGAACTCTTGGCTGTGCCTGATCGACGTCGACGATCGATGATCTCAGATTGAGGTCGAAATATCGATTAACATTAAACAAGTATATTTATTGAAAGATATAAAATATTTGGTTTTTATTTATGCGTGGCCTTGAGCTCGAAAAATTTAAAAATTTAAATATTGAAGGCCGAAAAACAACAAATAAGAAATTTTTCTATGTATATAAGTTTTATTATTTATCTACCTAGGGTTAGAGAAAAAAAAATTTGCTATTAATATTTTCTAATATATTGGGGCTAAAGTAGAATACTTTCCTAATATGTAAAAATATGACCTTATGAGACCTAGGTAATAAATGATCGTATTTATTTAATTTTTATTCAAGGAAAAACGATTTTTTTTTTTCACTTGACCTTATTTTTTTTTCATAATTAGCTAAATCAGTAATAAATTGTATATATAATAGAGGGGGTTGCTGATGGAAGAGCGGGATAGTTTTATTAATGGATAAGTGGAAGGTACAGTGGGTGCAAAAAAAATGTTTCGTATCTTTAAATTTTTAATAATTTCCCTATTTTCCAGCAATATTTTTGATCTTATTTGTCATGTGATTTCTGCGGCGGCCACCAAAACAGAATCGTTATGACTTTTATGAAGAATTTATTTTTATTTTTATACCGGGATTTGTCACTTTCACAACCTTTTGGGTTTGGGCAATTCTTTGATCTTAGAGAATTTGGGTACCTACTTTTATTAATTTAAATTTGCCTACTCGAGTAAATATTCAATTATTTTTCAACAATTTGTCCCTCAGGACAACTGTGTTTTTCTTAAAAATTTCAAGTCCTGGATTCGCGGCATTTTTACAACGTGTGTACAGCCTGATAAGTAATTGTCCTAAGTCAATTTTATCATCTACAATCAGGTTGCTTGTATTTCTTATACTGTTTTCACACAGAAACTTAATGATCTCATTTCACCTGCTAATGAAATCGTAAATTTTTTGCTTTCACACAGAAGTAACTGCTCGATTAGTGTGAAGGATGAGACAGATAATCATGGCGGAACGATACAAGGTGGGAGCATGGTGACATACCTACAAACAAAAAAAATTCCATGTACTTGTAAATTCGGTGGACAAATGTCAAAATCGTACTGCGCCGGTAGTTGATGTATCAAATCAAATAAAAAAGGTTATAATCAGCTGTTCGATGCGGCCACCTTGTATCGTTCCGCCATGCAGACAATGACATTTGCTTTGACAAATGACATTTTTAAGCACTGAACACACCAAGGCATTCGATTAGCTACTAATGAAATAATAATAGATTCGAATTTTGTAGGGAAGATTGAGCTCAATAAGCGTCTTAATGTAGAAAACTGCCCTTATTATTCAATAAGCCGTCTGTGTGAAAACAGTATTACGCTACCTTTCCATACCTATTATCTTCCACAATTTCTTTAATCCTTCTAACTCTTTTTGTAAGTCCCTAGTGTGTCGGGTATTTTCGTCCCACCAATAGAGAGGAAGATCTGAGGGGTTTCTTTGCATTTTAGTAGTTATGGTTAATTTTTAAACCTTATTAAAATGTTCTATGGGCTTTCTTTAGAGGATAGGTGAACTGTCTGAAGTTGATTGACTATTTTACAGAAGTGTCCTAAACATTCCAATTTACTTGAATTTTTTTCCTATAAAAGTTTAATTTAAGATTTTTAGCATTTTAGCCTTTTTTTCGAATAAGAAATTTTTAATTTTCCTCCTAACTTCTTCTTTCCATAAAAATTTTACTTCAAATTTTAACAATTTAGATCAATTTTTTTTTTCAAGTTCAAAAGAAATTGGTCGTAATACTTTTGTTTTAGTTTAAATTTTACATTATTTTTTTTCTACAAGTCCTATTTTTTAAAAAAAATTCCTAAGCAAAAACTCTCGTTTTTGCTAATGGTTTAGCGTCCGTAAAGGCCGCCCAATTTATTTCTAAAATTTTTATATACTTATATTAATTGCCTCGAGTGTTATGCCTCCGATCTCGCCATGAAATGTTTCTGGGTTCGTTTTGTTGTTAACTTGTGCCAATTGAAAGGTTTCCTTCGATCCCGTTGTGTTACCACAAAATATTTTTCAACTTAGTTTGCCAAATCCTTGCCGAAAAACGGCTTCTTTGATAATATCTTAATTGATGCCATATAGTAGTACCTTTTGTTTACATCGAAGAGTTTAATTGTACTGCAACGGTGCCAATATTAGATTTTTGGCTGCTGCCATAATGACATTAAAGGCTGCTTTGTTTAAATGTCCTTTTTTCTCCTTTTTCCTTTCTTTAAATAAAAACTTTTTATTGTTTTACAAATGGTCAGAATCCTGGGCAGTCAGATCCTTTTTAGCAGTTGTGCCAATTTTTGATCTGAACTGGCAGGATTCTTCCTCCAGCAAGATCTAGCTAATTTTGCTTAATAGCCAATTTTTCAGCTAATCAAAGATCAGGCTGGCAGGATCGCCATGAAATATTTGAAGGCGAATACTTCTTATTTTTTATCCAGGATTTTCCTCCAGCAAGGTATTCAGCAGTTTTGCTAATTCTTGACCAAGCTGGCAGGATCGCCATGAAATGTTTGATTTGGAATAAAAGATGTGAAAGGTTTGGTAGTCAAACATTAATTCTTTTTATTAAATAAATTCTTTCCCTTTTATAGTTATTTACTTAACCTATACATTCATAATTATCGTAATACTAATAAACTAAAAATATGTACATTGGTAATGGGGTATGCATACATGTAGGTTTGTATACATGCTTTGTATACATGTAGATTTGTATGCATGCTTGCATCGTCAGCAGTTCAATGCGAGTAATTTGGTTAATGCTATGCATACATGTAGGTTTGTATGCATGCTTGCAAAGTCAGCAGATCAATGTGAGTATTTCGTTAATTCCCATTATTGGTTGTATGTAAATAATAAGCAGAATTTATTAGCTGTGAACGGACAAGGGTTTCATACTCGGCATTCCATTGATGTTAGCTAACTGCTGGGTTAGTTCAATAATTTATGTTGTATAATATTGTAATATGATTATTATGTATTTGGCATAAAAGTTCATGATGCGTAATGCCGCAAGTGTATTACATAGGTGGGTATGACGCAAATTGCTACACTACATGATAGTTCGATAGACTTTCAGACTTTAAATTCAAGCTTTTTACTGAAACCTCTTTGCTGGTTGTATTTATGAGCCTTACAAATACGTTTTTTGTTGATATCAGGGTATTTGCAACGAAAAAGCCTTTTTGTATGTCTTGATTCGGTATGAATAAGTTATGGTCGTTCGAGTTTATTCCTATTTTTCTAACGACTTCTGATACTGCTGGCAAGGAAAAATGTTATTTGGGATAATGTATGCCATATTAACAAACATTTGTCTGGCATTTATTGGCTGTATTACACGGGTCAACACAAAATTTGAATTTGACTTCAAAGCATTCTTTAGGTCGTAATTTGACGAAAAAAAATATATGGCATGAAAAAGTTTGCTTTCCTATTCAGGAAACCGCTTGGACGATATTTTTCAGAATCTGTGGTTTTAATTTTTACTTGAAAATGAAACAATTCAAATAAATATTTTTATTAAGTTTTAATATCGGAATAAGTTACAAAAAAGTGTACACTTTTACTTTTTCTTATAAGTTCATAGGTACTATCCCTCAATAAACAATTACCGTGCAGCATATGTGCTTTTAATGACATCCTGCAGCCCATAGCCTTAAAATTTGTTAGCATATTGTTACGAATATTAGCAAAACTAAGGGGTGATGCTATCGTCTCTAAGCCGATGCTAAGCAGTGACGTGGATCCACATCCATAGATCAATCAATATGTATCTACATAAACGAAACAATAATTGCGTCTACACATATGTACCATGTTCGTATACGAGCAGCGGAGAGTCAATGCACAAACACATGCATATATCTGAGATACTCCTATAAGTATGCAATGAGAAAACCTATAAAATTGTGCAATTGTAGTTACAGCTGAGAAGTTTGAGAGTTGCTGGACTAGTAGATTCTGGAAGCGCCGAGAAGATGAGGTTGAAATCAAAGAGTATAAAAGGCGGCAATTGTAGAGGTGCTGGAATTCAGTTTAATTTGAGATTTCGATTAAGATGCTATCTAGCGAGCAAGAGCAGTATTATTTTGAATAGCAGAGTTTCATTGAGCTATCAATCAGTGTGGTTATTAAGCAATCTATTCGTTGCACAGTTTGAGTGTTATTGTGAAGCACTTTAATAAAGGCCATTTTGCATTATTACATATTGGAGTTATTTATTCAATAGTTTAGTGATTCGAGCAGAAGGGCAAATAAGAGGATTTGCAAGTAAAATTGTTACAATATTTTCAACTAGCTTTTCGTAGTTTCTGTATTGACAGGTTAACCCACCACAGCGAATAAATTATTTTACAAATTCTTTTTGCGTTATCCAACACAGGCGAAACTTATCAGCCAACTGAGAAAAGGGAGAGAGCGCAGGTATCAGGTTCTGCCACAATCATATCCTCTGCCATTTCCCCTTAGAATCGACAGCAAGTAACATCTGTAAGGTTTTTATAAATTGTGAAGTTATTAACCCAAAATTTTTTAGTCCATCCCGATCAATTTTCATTAAACAGTATATCAATGAACTGCTAAAAAAGCTTGGAATTGCGATAAAAGTATTGTTTCGCTTAAGACCATATTAAAAACAAAAAAATAATATTGGTTTGAAAAAAGAAAAAAGTCCTAGATTTATCGTACAACACAAAATATTCTCAAAAGAAAGAATCCCCTCTTATAGGCCATCTTTAACATCCGATGCGATTACGAGTCAAAAATATAATTTATTAAAGGTGCGTATACATATTTCCCCTCCAAAAGAGATCAAAATGTGCTATATTATTATATTCGTATGTGGCGAGGTTCCTTCCTTCCAGGAAATCCGTATAGGGAAAGGTAGCCCTCCCCTTGTCCAGTCCTCGCTGTAAATATCCAGCTATTATCATACCGCCGTAAATTGGGCCACAAACGAAGATATTGTGATGAATATTAGCAACACTAAGGGATACTATCATCTCTAAGCCGATACTAAGAAGTCACTTGTATGTACATAAACAAATCAATCATAATGTCTACACATATGTACATACAAGCAGCGGGGAGATACACACAAACCCATGCGTATATCTGAGATACTCACAAAAGTATGCAATCATCATTACTCACATATACACGCGTATATGGCTATGCAAGGAGCTACAAACTACAGATACACACGCGACGCGTATATCTGGTAGCCAAGTAGAAAATTGTAGCAGAAGAAACGCCTAGAATTATGCGAACGAGACAGCAGAGAGTATAAAAGAAGCGAATGCTGAGTAAGCAGTAATCAGTTTGATTTAAGCACGCTATCAGTTGCGAAGTGAAGTTTAATTGTGAAGTACTACCAAAGTAGTCTAATAAAGACCATTTTTACATTACTGAATATGAGTTATTTACTCAACAGTTTAGCGATACGAACGTTATTAGAAGGTGTAAAATAAGCGGAGTTTCACTAAATTCGTTGCAATTGGTGTCAGAAGAGGAGTTGTTGAATAAATTCCGAAGATTTCGAATACTACAAGGACATAGCAAAGTGGAGTAAATTGAAGATCCTGCAACTGAAGAAGGAGTTGGAGAGCCGTGGAATGAATACAACCGGCAATAAACTAGAACTTCAGGCACGACTACGAGAGGCAATAGAAGCAGTAGGAATTAACGTGGAAGAGTATGTCTTTCATCTTGATGGCGAGGAGATAAAAAAATTGGAGGAGAAAAATGAAACACCGCAGACAGTTGCGAGCACAGACTTGAATATGATTTTGGCTGCAATATCTGCAAAAACATCGACAGTAACATCCAAGGTGGTAACTCAACTGGAAGAACAGAACACAGATATGGCATCCCAACTGGAATCGAAGGAGACACGCAGTTAGAAGCACAGTAAGCAAGGGTGACATCAAAGCTGGAAGCACAGTATGCAAAAAGCGCTTAATTTCAGGCAGAAGTCGATGATTTAAAAGGTCGTATGGAGCAGTTACAACTAAATCGCCCAGCTGATTCAGCGAGCAACCCGCAGGTAAAAACTCCATCTTTTGACGGCTCTGTTCCTTTCCAGGTATTTAAGCTGTAATTTGAGAAGACGTCAGCAGTGAACAACTGAGATGCGGAAGATAAAGTTGATGCACTGTTCGTGGCATTGAAAGGGCCTGCAGCGGAAATCTTACAGACTATTCCAGAGTATGAAAGGAACAGTTATGAAGCATTGATGGTCGCTGTCGCGCGACGTTACGGACGCGAACATAGGAAACAGATATATCAAATAGAACTGCAAAACCGTTACCAAAAAGTTAATGAGACTTTGCAAGAATTTGCTTCGGATGTTCAAAGGTTGGCTCATTTGGCAAATGCGGATGCACCCGTGGAATACACCGAGAGGGTAAAAATCCAGAGTTTTATAATGACATACAGGATGTCGAAACGAAGTGAGCCACATATGCAAACCCAAAATCCACATTCGCAGAAACATTATCACATGCATTGGCTCAGGAAACAGCCTCCCTATTAAGTAAACCAGCATACAAGGCTCATCGTGTAGAAGCAGAAAGACCAGAGTGGGTAGACACAATTTTGGAAGCATTGAAGGGTACGCAGCAGAAGAATAATGACGCAGTCAAATGCTTTAATTATGGAAAGCCAGTGAACATTGCGCGTTATTGCAACACCAACCCTAACAGTTCCAACAATGTGGGTGGTCGTAAACGTAGAGCTCAAGGAGATGAACAAATTTCCAAGACTACTCAATCGTTAAACTAAAGCGAGTCAGCCGCAAGGCGCTCCCGAATTGAATACCCCATAATCTCTATCTCGCAAATTAGAAGAAGGTCGAGCAATCTTTCTGTCGGAAGACATGTGAATGGAAAGGAAAGTTTAGTGACTGTATATTCGGGTGCATCTCATTCCATCATTCGATCAGATTTAGTGAACAAGAAGATAAGACCATTGATATGAGCAAGATTACGTACAGCCACGGGAGAGGACACCCAGGTAATTGGAGGACTAGCATGTGAAGTAGCAATTGGGAACGTCACGGTACTACACAATTTTATAGTGGCAGAGATTGTTGATGAAATTATAATTGGAGTGGACTTCTTAATCGACCAAGGCATCAAGATCGACATGCAAAGCAAGACCATGCGATATAGGAACATGGATGTGCCACTTAATTTCGGCTACGAGAGAGACTACAGCAGTAACCGAGTGCTGGTGGAAGAGAGTCAGCAAATATCACCAAAATCAGAAGCAGTAATCTGGGAAAAAGTTGATGGAGATTGTGGGACAAACAAATTGTGGGTTGTCAAAGCAGCAAACAAATCAACATCGAGGGTACTTGTAGGAAAAACCCTGGCTATGACAAAACAAGATGGACGTATTCCGGTAAGAGTACTCAATGAGTTCAAGTCACCAATCAAACTGACCAAAGGAGCTATATTGGGAAGATGCCAATAGGCTGATGTAGTTATTAACTGTGAGCATCTCCAGGAACACGTTTAAACCAGCAACACTGATCTTTCAAATAACACCACGGCATGGGCGGAGGGGCTAGAGGAAGACTATCAGAGTAAGGCAAAACAACTGCTCCTAAAGTATGCGAACATATTTGATCAAGATGGCTCCAAACCAGGCCGCACCAACATTGTGAAACATCAAATTGACACTGGAGACGCGAGGCCGATCCGTCAAGCCTCACGTAGTGTTCCACTAGCGAAGCGGGCAGTTGTGAGTCAAATCATACAAGAAATGAGCGACAGCGGCGTCATCGAACCATCAGCCAGTCCATGGAGCTCACCGGTGGTACTTGTGAAGAAAAAGGGTGGAAAAATGAGATTTTGCATGGACTACAGGAAGTTGAATGACGTAACGAAAAATGATAGCTACCCATTGCCAAGAAATGACGACACTCTGGACTCGCTATCTGGTACAAAATGGTTTTCCACACTGGACTTAAAAAGTGGCTACTGACAAGTGGAAGTGAAGGAGGAAGACAAGGAGAAAACAGCCTTCAGTGTCGGAGGTGGTCTTTGGCAGTTTACAGTAATGCCCTTTGAACCATGCAATGCACCAGCTACTTCTGAGAGACTCATGGATAAGGTTCTAAAAGGACTACATTGGAAAGCATGCTTAGTGTACCTAGACGACATCATCGTATTGGAAAAGAACTTTGAAGTAAATCTTAAGAACTTAGAGGAATTTTCCAGAGAATAGCTGGCGCTGGTCTGAAACTAAGTCCTTAAAAGTGTTGGCTGTTTAAAAAGGAAGTAAGTTATTTGGGTCTCAAGGAAACGACAGAGGGCATCTGCACTGCGAATGAAAAGATAGAGGCTGTAAAGGATTGGCCAAAACTACTGAACCTGCATGAATTGAGATGTTTGCTTGGCTGTGCACATGTTACAGCCGATTTGCGGCAAACTTTTCCAGCGTAACCCATAGCCTCCGTAAGCTAACAAGAAAAAATAAAGCTTTTCAATGGAAGAAGGAGCAAGAAGTGGCTTTCCAAACATTGAAGGAGCATTTGTGCATTACCCCAATGTTGGCATATCCGATTCCAGGAGGAATACTTATTCTAGATACAGATTCGAGTGGATATGCTATAGGAGGCGTTTTGTCAACTGGTTTATGGACAGGAGAAGGTAGTTGCCTATTACAGCCATTCAATTGGAAAACCAGAGAGCAACTATTGCGTTACACGGAGAGATCTGTTGGCATTGGTAGAGTGCATTAAACATTTTCACAAATACCTCTACGGGCAGCGATTCCGCGTCAGGACAGATCACGCAGCGTTAAAATGGCTCCTGCAGTTCCGTAATCCAGAAGGTTGTTGTTGTTGTTGTAGCAATGCTCGCCCCACCTAACAGCCGCGACCGATCACAAATTGTCATCAATATCCTCTAACGGGAGTCCAAGGAAACTTGCCGTTTCAACAGGGGTGGACCATAAGGAAAGGGGTGTTAGAGGCGTTGGTTCCACATTACAATTAAAGAGATGGTTGGTGTCATGTGGGGACACATTACAAGCAGGGCATACATTTTGTATGTCGGGGTTGATTCTGGATAGGTAAGAGTTTAACCTGTTACAGTATCCAGAACGAAGTTGAGCAAGAGTGACACGCGTTTCCCTGAGGAGTATGCGTTCCTCTTCTGCGAGTTCTGGATATTTTTCTTCAAGTACTGGATTCACCGGACAATTCCCGACATAAAGGTCCGACGCCTGTCTATGGAGTTCACCAAGGACCTGCTTGTGTTTTTCCGCTTCATACGGCTGGGTTCTCAGGTGCCGTATTTCCTCAAAATGCTTACGGAGATGACTCCTTAGGCCCCTAGGCGGTGCTGGTTCGTCAATCAGATGTCTGTTGGGATGCCCAGGTTTCTGGGTATTCAACAGAAACTGTTTGGTCAGCATCTCATTTCTCTCCCTGATGGGGAGTATTCTCGCCTCATTATGCAGATGGTGTTCTGGGGACATAAGAAGACAGCCCGTGGCGATTCTGAGAGCAGTATTTTGGCAGGCCTGTAGTTTCTTCCAGTGGGTGGTTTTTAGGCTTGGCGACCATATGGGTGACGCGTAGCACGTAATCGGCTGGCTAATTGCTTTGTATGTGATCAAGAGCGTTTCTTTATCTTTTCCCCAGGTACTGCCAGCAAGGGATTTGAGGATTTTATTACGGCTCTGAATTCTTGGAACAATTGCGGTTGCGTGCGCACCAAAATGTAGATCCTGATCAAACGTCACACCCAAGATTTTGGGGTGTGGGACAGTCGGCAGCGTAGTGCCATCGACGTGGATGTTCAATATGGTCGACATTTGGGGCGTCCATGTTGTAAATAAGGTCGCGGAAGATTTAGTCGGTGACAATGACAGGTTTCGCGAGGCGAAAAAACTGGAGAGATCAGGGAGATAGCCGTTTATTTTATTGCATAGCTCATCGATCTTTGGGCCTGGGCCTGTGGCCATTATTGTGCAGTCATCGGCGTAGGAAACGATTGTGACTCCTTCCGGTGGTGAAGGTAGCTTAGATATGTAGAAATTAAACAAAAGCGGGGATAGGACACCACCCTGTGGCACCCCTTGTTTAATTCTCCTTTGTTTTGATGTTTCGTTTCTGAATTGCACCGATGCCTGCCGACCACCCAGATAATTTGCGGTCCACCTTTTAAGACATGGGGGAAGGGTAGACCCTTCCAGGTCTTCCAGTAACGAGCCATGGTTGACCGTATCAAAAGCTTTTGATAGGTCTAACGCTACGAGTACTGTTCTATGGTGGGTATATTGATTCAAACCGCAATTTATCTGGGTGCTGATGGCATTTAGCGCGGTGGTGGTGCTATGGAGTTTTCTAAAGCCATGCTGATGAGAGGCTAGCTGCAAATTTGATTGGAAGTAGGGGAGCAAAATTGCTTCAAGCGTCTTTTCTACTGGCGATAGGAGAGATATCGGACGATACGACTCTCCTATGTTAGCTGGTTTCCCAGGCTTTAGTAGCGGGACCACCTTGGCCATTTTCCATTTCTCGGGTATGACAAAGGTGGAAAGAGACAGGTTGAAGACATGCGCTAAATATTTGAAACCCTCTTTCCCTAGGTTTTTAAGCATCGGCATGATTATGCCGTCTGGGCCCACTGCTTTGGATGGTTTAGCGCGACCAATGGCGTCCTCAACCTCTCTAGCGGTGATGGTAATTGGTGACGCGCTGAGTTTGTGTTTATGTGCACGTCTATTGGCTCTCCGTCTATTTTTGTCGACCGTAGGATGCATTATATATTGTCGGCAGAAAGCGCTCGCGCATTTTTTCGCATCCGACAGCACCTTATCGCCAAAGGCGATGGAAATTTTGTCTTTGTGCTTAGTCGGATTCGATAGGGACTTTACGGTGGACCAAAGTTTACCTACACCGGTAGAGAGGTTACAACCTCTTAGGTGCTCTTCCCATTTCGCCCGCTTGTGTTCGTCCACAAGCAATCTGATGCGTTGGTTTATATCCCTTATTTGGGGGTCGCCTGGATCAAGCTGTCGTATAAGGTCGCGTTCCCTCGCTAAGCTCGCGGCCTCCGCCGGGAAGTGGGGCCGGATTTCGGGATTCTCCCGGCGGGAATGAAATGTGCCGAGGCGGATTCAATGACCTTACGGAAGGCACGCTCCCCTTGGCGGACATCAGTCGGGATAGGGAGGGCAGCAAAGCTGCTGTCTGTTGCAGATTTATATTCTTCCCACTTTCCTTTTTTGAAGTTTATGAAAGTGCGTTTTTCGGTGACGATGAAGTCGGCGGTACGCTCGAATGAAATAAGTATGGGCAGGTGGTCGGATGCCAATGTTACCATCGGCTGCCAGTTGACGCAGTTTACGAGTTCTGCGCTCACGATTGAGATATCTGGCGAGCTATGACAGCTTCCTACCATACGTGTGGGGGCGTCTCCGTTAATTGTGCAGAACGTCGTTTCGTCTATTTGATCCGCCAACATCTCACCCCTACTGTCCGCCCGCAAGTTTGAATGCCATAGGTCGTGATGGGCATTGAAATCGCCTAAGATAAGGCGATTGTTGCCAGTGAGTAAGGCCTCGATATTAGGGGGGTATCCACTGGGGCAACAGGTGACAGGAGGGATGTAGATGTTGATGATTTCTAGATTTGCATCGCCTGACCGGACAGATAGGCCTTGACGTTCTAAGACATTGTCACTGCGGTCGATGCCAGGATCAAATATATGATATTGCACAGAGTGGTGTATAATAAACGCGAGGCCGCCTCCATTTCCGCTCTCGCGGTCTTTCCTGTGGACATTATAACCAGAGCAGGTCTGCAATGCAGATCTTGCTGTGAGTTTAGTCTCTTGAATCGCAGCAATGCGGATGTTGTGCCGCTTCATGAAATCGACTATCTCCGTAATCTTCCCAGTTAGTCCATTACAGTTGAACTGCAGAATTCTGAAGTGCATGAGGGGTGACGCCGCCACTCTAGGCGTAAGTGAGGGGTGACTACGCCTAGGTTGTGGAAGGCCAGGACGCAATTGCTGTTGTGGCCTTGGGACTGGGCGCCCTTGGGCAAGCATTGGGGTACCCGGATGATTTGGGTTTGCGACCTGGCAACATGGCGCGATGAAACCCGTCGAGGGGTTGCCGTCGCGGAGACCAGAACATCTAGGAAAGTGGCACCACCCAAGGCAGGAGCTGCATTGAGCGGATGTCGCAAACCTATATATTCTGTGCTGGCAGACGGTGCAAACGGAGGCAGGGACTAGGAGTCTGTTTCCCTGACCTGTACGATTGCTGCCAGAAAAGAGGGGAGGAGAAGAAGACGGGGGCAGGGGCTGATGCTCAGCATTGCTACCAGCTCTACTACGAAGGTAGTAGTTATGAGTGGTATCAGCTGTTTGAGTTGTTGGCGCCGTGGGGCGCGAGCAGCAGCGGGTACTTGTTGTGGCTTGCTGAGCAGCGAAGCTGCTGGAAGGTAGTGAGGATACGCTTAGGCGTAGACTACGGGACGCCCTTGGGCGTGAGCAGCAAGGAGCCACAAAAGATTTATAAAAGTTACGTGGACGTCGGGTTTTGGGATCAAGCCCAGAACAACCTGTCCGATGCAACCATCCCTTGCACGAGACACACTGAACAGAGTATGACCGTCCTGAAAAGATTCTTTTCTGGCAAATGCAGCAAAACCATTTCTCAGGACCGGGGTGAGGAGACGGACCCGGATTGGGTTCGATACCTTCCCGGAGTAAGGGAATATGTAGCAGTCCTGCTGCAAGGAGCTGCTGGGAGGATGACAATTTGTGTGAGGGACGAAACAAATTAAATGGGGTCACACTGAAATGACAGTCCTTGGTCGGGAAAAATCCCGAGTCGCTCCGGTGCATAGAACCGACTGCCTTGGGAAGCGAAGGTCAATTGGCACAGTGGATCTAGCGACTACAAAGCTCTGACTTTTCCATCGAGCATCGAAAAGGTAGTACCCATGGAAATGCTGATGCAATGTCACGAATACTATGTAGTTTGAGATGCAAGCACTGTTCAAAGGCCGAGGGTAAAGAAGACATTACAGATGTCCGTCTAATATTATAACATGTACGAATGAATGGGACAAGGAACAACTAAGAAAGTGTCAGCTAGAAGATACAAATCTATCACATGTTATGCAAGGACTCGAACGAAACGAAAGAGCTAATAGAGAGGAGATGTCAACAGAGGGTCCCATTGCGAAGTCATACTGGGCACAGTGGAACAGTTTAGAATTGATATCCGGTTGCTTGCATCGAGTATGGGAGAGTGAGGATGGTCTATGCAAGAAGAAACTGATTGTTTTTCCCAGAAAAAGGATTTCTGACGTACTCAGTGAGCTGCATAATGGTCCCAGCGGAGGTCATCTTGGAATCACGAAAACGCTGGAGAAAATTAAGATTCTATTGGGTTGGTTGCCGTCAGTCGATCACCGAGTGGATTGCCCACTGCGAGGTTTGCAGCAGAGAGAAAGGGCCAAAAACACGAAGCCATGACCAGATGAAGCAGAATATTTCAGGTGCACCATTTGAAAGGATCGCCATGGATGTCGCAGGTCCATTTCCTACTAGCAACCGCGGATTATTTCAGTAAATGGCTAGAGGTATACCCAGTCCCAAACCAAGAAGCGGAAACAGTAGCAGAATTGGTTACAAACGACCGGGTTGCAAGGTATGGTGTACCAATGGAGTTACATTCTGACCAAGGCAGGAATTTCGAATCAGCTGTGTTCCAGTAAATGTGTAAATCATTGGGCATTCGAAACTTAAGGAAAGTAGTGGACAAGTTCCATAAAGAGTAGGATACCCGCATACCATTATTATTTATGGCTTACCGATCAGCAGTGCATGAGATAACGGACCAAACTCCTGCAAAAGTAATTTTTGGCAATGACCTTTGACTGTCAGCTGATTTGAAGTTTGGGAAAGATGCCGATGCGGAGAGAAATGTCAAGAAATCCACTGGTGTTTTGGAAGAAGAGCTGAGAGAAATACACGATCTGATAAGGCAACGAAGAAAGATTATGAGTGACAAGATGAAAGCCAGACACGATAAAGCAATTAATTCGGAAGTTTTTGAGGAATGAGATTTGGTGCTGTTGTACAACCCACAACGAAAAAAAGGTTTGTCCCCAAAATTGCAGTGTAACTGGTAAGGCCCATACAAAGTTGTAAACGGATCAACGATGTAGTTTACCGCATACAAACCATTGGTAAACTACGAACCAAAAGGAAAGTGGTTCATCTGGAAAGGCTGGCAGCGTTTAGATCAGGAAACGTCCCGATCAGACTTAGGTGGAGGGCAGTGTGACGAATATTAGCAACACTAAGGGATACTATCATCTCTAAGCCGATACTAAGCAGTCACTTGTATATACATAAACAAATCAATCATTATGTCTACACATATGTACATACAAGCAGCGGAGAGATACGCACAAACACATGCATATATTTGAGATACTCACAAAAGTATGCAATGATCATTACTCACATATACACGTGCATATGGCTATGCGAGAAGCTATAAACTACAGATACACACGCGACGCGTATAGCTGGTAGCCAAGTAGAAAATTGTAGCAGAAGAAACGCCTAGAATTATGCGAACGAGACAGCAGAGGGTATAAAAGGAGCGAAAGCTGAATAGGCAGTAATCAGTTTGATTTAAGCACGCTATCAGTTGCGATGTGAAGTTTAATTGTGAAGTACTATCAATGTAGTTTAATAAAGACCATTTTTACATTATTGAATATTGGAGTTATTTATTCAACAGTTTAGCGATACGAACGTTAGTAGAAGGTGTGAAATAAACGGAGTTTCACTAAATTCGTTACAATATTATTGCATAAAGGTAGGGAAAGACGGAAGTGAGGCTTAGACTGGGGTCCCATCTGCGTCGCCACTCCACGTGGTATGTTAAATCTATAAAAAGAGAGCCCGAACTAAAACGCCGAAACTAAGAACATAAATTAAATCATACATATTTAGTAAGGCGAAAAATATAAAAAAAAATTAAAAAAAAATAAAATACCAGAAAAAATATACAACCGCAATCATAGTAATATTCCCAATGGCCCTAAGAAAAAAAATGTTTACAATAGTTTCCTTATTATAGAATTAACCATAAAATGCTTCTTTTCTAATTTGTTTATTTCAAATAAATTTTCGCTCAATGGTACTTTAATATTTTTGCATCTAATTATTAGTGTAAAACATTAGCTAATAATTTGTAAAAAGGAAGGAAAAAATTGATCAATAATTATAAATCAAAAACACCTAAAGAAGAAGCTTTATTTAGATCAAAAAAAAGAGGAGAAAATACCACAAATTTATTTCAAAAATTTTAAATATGTAAGCCGAAACTAATCAGTTTTAAAAGTTAATTTAATGTAACTTTAGCAGCAACAATTACATAATATACAAATTTATTCAAAATGTAACCAGAAGTCAACTATAAAATAAGTAATTTACATAAAATTCAAAACAAGCTGTTTGCGCAAACATCGTTGGAGCACCCTGTTTAATGTAAGTAAAACAAACAAATATACATACATAAATATTCAAATATGGAAGTAAAAAGTTTACATCATTAAAAACTCAAAACTTTTAAAGAAATGATTGTTAGGATGTAAGTATAACTATATTTTTATACATGTATATTTGAATTTTTTTCATTTTAAAAATATGAATTCTTTTCCTTGTTTTATTGTTTTTTTACTATTTATGTAAATAATGTACTTTGTATGGCTGCCGCCCATGTTTAAATAATAAATACACCAAGCCTTGTATTATATTTGTTGGCCTTTTCATTGTTTAATCGACTAAACTGAGATTTTATAACAATTAGTATGCATAAGTTGGGTAAAGGGGATAGTGACCCGTTGGAACCCCTTTAATACTTTTTTTACATACGCTACTACAATTCACTAACACTAACAAAGCCCGCGCATGCGCAGAACATACACTTGCACAGTTTCGGCAAATAATGATTGACAGAAAATTTGCACATTAGGAAGATAGGAAGGTATTGATATAGAAGTATTATTTATATGGCCAATACCCATTTGGTGTCGAAGCGAAGACGACGTCGATACGATGTGACATCGACTGAAAAACGACAACGATGTCGACTACGACAATTATAACAAAGATTATCGAAAATAAAGATGTTGCAGGCGCAAACTTCGGTGGAAAGCAGCGGAGCGTAACAAAATTCGAGTAGGTCACATTCACCACACCAAAAACTTTAACACAATTTTTAACATAATTTAAGCACAGAAATACACTGATTGGAGTTTTAGAGAGTAAAAATGTGAATTCTGAACACATTAGCTGAATAAAAAGTGTACAAATAATTGTTAAATAACAAATACAGACAGTGGTAGTTTAACAACTTCTGCTGTGGTAAGTGGTGAATGTGACCTACTAGAATTTTCTGAAGCTTGCTTCACACGATTTTTCGTCCCTGCAACATCTTTATTTTCGATAGTCTTTGATGACAATAAGGGTGAATGCTTGATCAACTCATCATATGTTCGAAAAACAAAAGTAAAATAAACATTAAAAATGTATACAATTTAAAGTACCGCAGGTGTAAACAAAAATATGCACAAACAAATATATAGGGGAGATACTAACAATAGAACAAAAAATTTGTCGTCATCCAACATTATGATTTTTTGATCCTAAATATGCTGCTAGCGGAATAATTTCTGAACGCTGCTTTCTTTCATGTGCGCCGTGCGACTTGCATTTTGTATTGTTGTTGCTTAAGCAATAAATTGCGATATGCATATGCGCATTGGTCTGTGTCACTTTTAAAATTAATTCTTTTATCATTAGGCGTGTTCATAATGTGGAGCATTTCCATGGTGAAGCGCTTATTATATTGCTTCTCTATGTCCAATATAGTAACATTCTGGAAATTGGGATAGTGGCCGTATCCTTACAGTGGGCCGTTAAGGCCGTGTTATTTTCCGAAGCGTTGTTCCTAAGTTTAATATTGGACTTATGGCCGGAAATCCTTGTCTTTAATTTAAATTTGGTTGTCCCCACATATACCTTCTCACATAAGTGAGACCCGTCACCGTTGCATGGGATTCTGTATTCTCATCCTTTGGAATTCTGTCCTTTCTATTGATGTAAATATGTCTCAATGTATTGTTTAAGTGAACGCTATTTTGACCTTTTCTTTTTCATATAAATCCGATCTCTTGATCCTCTCTGCTATTCTTGGGACATAGGTTATCGCTTTTTATATTTCGTTATTTGCTTCTTCGGGTTTCGGTTTTTTACGTGCTCTTTGAAACTAATTTCCCTATAGAGTTTTTTTGATGATCGTGATGTTCTTCTTGTGATATATTCTGTCGCCTTTTGTAATTGCCCGTCTTATGAAGCTTTTGGCGGTATTTAATATTGTACTTTTTTCGTGTTTTGAATAAAAGTTATTTAGTCTTCCCGAACAATGCAATTGTAAATATATATATATACATATGTAAATATATATTAGGGTGAGAAAAAAATTGGAGGAGAAAAATGAAACACCGCAGACAGTTGCGAGCACAGACTTGAATATGATTTTGGCTGCAATATCTGCACAAACATCGACAGTAACATCCAAGGTGGTAACTCAACTGGAAGAACAGAACACAGATATGGCATCCCAACTGGAATCGAAGGAGACACGCAGTTAGAAGCACAGTAAGCAAGGGTGACATCAAAGCTGGAAGCACAGTATGCAAAAAGCGCTCAATTTCAGGCAGAAGTCGATGATTTAAAAGGTCGTATGGAGCAGTTACAACTAAATCGCCCAGCTGCTTGAGCGAGCAACCCGCAGTTAAAAACTCCTTCTTTTGACGGCTCTGTTCCTTTCCAGGTATTTAAGCTGCAATTTGAGAAGACGTCATCAGTGAACAACTGAGATGCGGAAGATAAAGTTGATGCACTGTTCGTGGCATTGAAAGGGCCTGTAGCGGAAATCTTACAGACTATTCCAGAGTACGAAAGGAACAGTTATGAAGCATTGATGGTCGCTGTCGCGCGACGTTACGGACGCGAACATAGGAAACAGATATATCAAATAGAACTGCAAAACCGTTACCAAAAAGTTAATGAGACTTTGCAAGAATTTTCTTCGGATGTTCAAAGGTTGGCTCATTTGGCAAATGCGGATGCACCCGTGGAATACACCGAGAGGGTAAAAATCTAGAGTTTTATAATGACATACAGGATGTAGAAACGAAGTGAGCCACATATGCAAACCCAAAACCCACATTCGCAGAAACATTATCACATGTATTGGCTCAGGAAACAGCCTCCCTATTAAGTAAACCAGCATACAAGGCTCATCGTGTAGAAGCAGAAAGACCAGAGTGGGTAGACACAATTTTGGAAGCATTGAAGGGTACGCAGCAGAAGAATAATGACGCAGTCAAATGCTTTAATTATGGAAAGCCAGGGAACATTGCGCGTTATTGCAACACCAACCCTAACAGTTCCAACAATGTGGGTGGTCGTAAACGTAGAGCTCAAGGAGATGAACAAATTTCCAAGACTACTCAATCGTTAAACTAAAGCGAGTCAGCCGCAAGGCGCTCCCGAATTGAATACCCCATAATCTCTATCTCGCAAATTAGAAGAAGGTCGAGCAATCTTTCTGTCGGAAGACATGTGAATGGAAAGGAAAGTTTAGTGACTGTATATTCGGGTGCATCTCATTCCATCATTCGATCAGATTTAGTGAACAAGAAGATAAGACCATTGATATGAGCAAGATTACGTACAGCCACGGGAGAGGACACCCAGGTAATTGGAGGACTAGCATGTGAAGTAGCAATTGGGAACGTCACGGTACTACACAATTTTATAGTGGAAGAGATTGTTGATGAAATTATAATTGGAGTGGACTTCTTAATCGACCAAGGCATCAAGATCGACATGCAAAGCAAGACCATGCGATATAGGAACATGGATGTGCCACTTAATTTCCGCTACGAGAGAGACTACAGCAGTAACCGAGTGCTGGTGGAAGAGAGTCAGCAAATATCACCAAAATCAGAAGCAGTAATCTGGGAAAAAGTTGATGGAGATTGTGGGACAAACAAATTGTGGGTTGTCAAAGCAGCAAGCAAATCAACATCGAGGGTACTTGTAGGAAAAACCCTGGCTATGACAAAACAAGATGGACGTATTCCGGTGTTGTGGCCTTGGGACTGGGCGCCCTTGGGCAAGCATTGGGGTACCCGGATGATTTGGGTTTGCGACCTGGCAACATGGCGCGATGAAACCCGTCGAGGGGTTGCCGTCGCGGAGACCAGAACATCTAGGAAAGTGGCACCACCCAAGGCAGGAGCTGCATTGAGCGGATGTCGCAAACCTATATATTCTGTGCTGGCAGACGGTGCAAACGGAGGCAGGGACTAGGAGTCTGTTTCCCTGACCTGTACGATTGCTGCCAGAAAAGAGGGGAGGAGAAGAAGACGGGGGCAGGGGCTGATGCTCAGCATTGCTACCAGCTCTACTACGAAGGTAGTAGTTATGAGTGGTATCAGCTGTTTGAGTTGTTGGCGCCGTGGGGCGCGAGCAGCAGCGGGTACTTGTTGTGGCTTGCTGAGCAGCGAAGCTGCTGGAAGGTAGTGGGGATACGCTTAGGCGTAGACTACGGGACGCCCTTGGGCGTGAGCAGCAAGGAGCCACAAAAGATTTATAAAAGTTACGTGGACGTCGGGTTTTGGGATCAAGCCCAGAACAACCTGTCCGATGCAACCATCCCTTGCACGAGACACACTGAACAGAGTATGACCGTCCTAAAAAGATTCTTTTCTGGCAAATGCAGCAAAACCATTTCTCAGGACCGGGGTGAGGAGACGGACCCGGATTGGGTTCGATACCTTCCCGGAGTAAGGGAATATGTAGCAGTCCTGCTGCAAGGAGCTGCTGGGAGGATGACAATTTGTGTGAGGGACGAAACAAATTAAATGGGGTCACACTGAAATGACAGTCCTTGGTCGGGAAAAATCCCGAGTCGCTCCGGTGCATAGAACCGACTGCCTTGGGAAGCGAAGGTCAATTGGCACAGTGGATCTAGCGACTACAAAGCTCTGACTTTTCCATCGAGCATCGAAAAGGTAGTACCCATGGAAATGCTGATGCAATGTCACGAATACTATGTAGTTTGAGATGCAAGCACTGTTCAAAGGCCGAGGGTAAAGAAGACATTACAGATGTCCGTCTAATATTATAACATGTACGAATGAATGGGACAAGGAACAACTAAGAAAGTGTCAGCTAGAAGATACAAATCTATCACATGTTATGCAAGGACTCGAACGAAACGAAAGAGCTAATAGAGAGGAGATGTCAACAGAGGGTCCCATTGCGAAGTCATACTGGGCACAGTGGAACAGTTTAGAATTGATATCCGGTTGCTTGCATCGAGTATGGGAGAGTGAGGATGGTCTATGCAAGAAGAAACTGATTGTTTTTCCCAGAAAAAGGATTTCTGACGTACTCAGTGAGCTGCATAATGGTCCCAGCGGAGGTCATCTTGGAATCACGAAAACGCTGGAGAAAATTAAGATTCTATTGGGTTGGTTGCCGTCAGTCGATCACCGAGTGGATTGCCAACTGCGAGGTTTGCAGCAGAGAGAAAGGGCCAAAAACACGAAGCCATGACCAGATGAAGCAGAATATTTCAGGTGCACCATTTGAAAGGATCGCCATGGATGTCGCAGGTCCATTTCCTACTAGCAACCGCGGATTATTTCAGTAAATGGCTAGAGGTATACCCAGTCCCAAACCAAGAAGCGGAAACAGTAGCAGAATTGGTTACAAACGACCGGGTTGCAAGGTATGGTGTACCAATGGAGTTACATTCTGACCAAGGCAGGAATTTCGAATCAGCTGTGTTCCAGTAAATGTGTAAATCATTGGGCATTCGAAACTTAAGGAAAGTAGTGGACAAGTTCCATAAAGAGTAGGATACCCGCATACCATTATTATTTATGGCTTACCGATCAGCAGTGCATGAGATAACGGACCAAACTCCTGCAAAAGTAATTTTTGGCAATGACCTTTGACTGTCAGCTGATTTGAAGTTTGGGAAAGATGCCGATGCGGAGAGAAATGTCAAGAAATCCACTGGTGTTTTGGAAGAAGAGCTGAGAGAAATACACGATCTGATAAGGCAACGAAGAAAGATTATGAGTGACAAGATGAAAGCCAGATACGATAAAGCAATTAATTCGGAAGTTTTTGAGGAATGAGATTTGGTGCTGTTGTACAACCCACAACGAAAAAAAGGTTTGTCCCCAAAATTGCAGTGTAACTGGTAAGGCCCATACAAAGTTGTAAACGGATCAACGATGTAGTTTACCGCATACAAACCATTGGTAAACTACGAACCAAAAGGAAAGTGGTTCATCTGGAAAGGCTGGCAGCGTTTATATCAGGAAACGTCCCGATCAGACTTAGGTGGAGGGCAGTGTGACGAATATTAGCAACACTAAGGGATACTATCATCTCTAAGCCGATACTAAGCAGTCACTTGTATATACATAAACAAATCAATCATTATGTCTACACATATGTACATACAAGCAGCGGAGAGATACGCACAAACACATGCATATATTTGAGATACTCACAAAAGTATGCAATGATCATTACTCACATATACACGTGCATATGGCTATGCGAGAAGCTATAAACTACAGATACACACGCGACGCGTATAGCTGGTAGCCAAGTAGAAAATTGTAGCAGAAGAAACGCCTAGAATTATGCGAACGAGACAGCAGAGGGTATAAAAGGAGCGAAAGCTGAATAGGCAGTAATCAGTTTGATTTAAGCACGCTATCAGTTGCGATGTGAAGTTTAATTGTGAAGTACTATCAATGTAGTTTAATAAAGACCATTTTTACATTATTGAATATTGGAGTTATTTATTCAACAGTTTAGCGATACGAACGTTAGTAGAAGGTGTGAAATAAACGGAGTTTCACTAAATTCGTTACAATATTATTGCATAAAGGTAGGGAAAGACGGAAGTGAGGCTTAGACTGGGGTCCCATCTGCGTCGCCACTCCACGTGGTATGTTAAATCTATAAAAAGAGAGCCCGAACTAAAACGCCGAAACTAAGAACATAAATTAAATCATACATATTTAGTAAGGCGAAAAATATAAAAAAAAATTAAAAAAAAATAAAATACCAGAAAAAATATACAACCGCAATCATAGTAATATTCCCAATGGCCCTAAGAAAAAAAATGTTTACAATAGTTTCCTTATTATAGAATTAACCATAAAATGCTTCTTTTCTAATTTGTTTATTTCAAATAAATTTTCGCTCAATGGTACTTTAATATTTTTGCATCTAATTATTAGTGTAAAACATTAGCTAATAATTTGTAAAAAGGAAGGAAAAAATTGATCAATAATTATAAATCAAAAACACCTAAAGAAGAAGCTTTATTTAGATCAAAAAAAAGAGGAGAAAATACCACAAATTTATTTCAAAAATTTTAAATATGTAAGCCGAAACTAATCAGTTTTAAAAGTTAATTTAATGTAACTTTAGCAGCAACAATTACATAATATACAAATTTATTCAAAATGTAACCAGAAGTCAACTATAAAATAAGTAATTTACATAAAATTCAAAACAAGCTGTTTGCGCAAACATCGTTGGAGCACCCTGTTTAATGTAAGTAAAACAAACAAATATACATACATAAATATTCAAATATGGAAGTAAAAAGTTTACATCATTAAAAACTCAAAACTTTTAAAGAAATGATTGTTAGGATGTAAGTATAACTATATTTTTATACATGTATATTTGAATTTTTTTCATTTTAAAAATATGAATTCCTTTCCTTGTTTTATTGTTTTTTTACTATTTATGTAAATAATGTACTTTGTATGGCTGCCGCCCATGTTTAAATAATAAATACACCAAGCCTTGTATTATATTTGTTGGCCTTTTCATTGTTTAATCGACTAAACTGAGATTTTATAACAATTAGTATGCATAAGTTGGGTAAAGGGGATAGTGACCCGTTGGAACCCCTTTAATACTTTTTTTACATACGCTACTACAATTCACTAACACTAACAAAGCCCGCGCATGCGCAGAACATACACTTGCACAGTTTCGGCAAATAATGATTGACAGAAAATTTGCACATTAGGAAGATAGGAAGGTATTGATATAGAAGTATTATTTATATGGCCAATACCCATTTGGTGTCGAAGCGAAGACGACGTCGATACGATGTGACATCGACTGAAAAACGACAACGATGTCGACTACGACAATTATAACAAAGATTATCGAAAATAAAGATGTTGCAGGCGCAAACTTCGGTGGAAAGCAGCGGAGCGTAACAAAATTCGAGTAGGTCACATTCACCACACCAAAAACTTTAACACAATTTTTAACATAATTTAAGCACAGAAATACACTGATTGGAGTTTTAGAGAGTAAAAATGTGAATTCTGAACACATTAGCTGAATAAAAAGTGTACAAATAATTGTTAAATAACAAATACAGACAGTGGTAGTTTAACAACTTCTGCTGTGGTAAGTGGTGAATGTGACCTACTAGAATTTTCTGAAGCTTGCTTCACACGATTTTTCGTCCCTGCAACATCTTTATTTTCGATAGTCTTTGATGACAATAAGGGTGAATGCTTGATCAACTCATCATATGTTCGAAAAACAAAAGTAAAATAAACATTAAAAATGTATACAATTTAAAGTACCGCAGGTGTAAACAAAAATATGCACAAACAAATATATAGGGGAGATACTAACAATAGAACAAAAAATTTGTCGTCATCCAACATTATGATTTTTTGATCCTAAATATGCTGCTAGCGGAATAATTTCTGAACGCTGCTTTCTTTCATGTGCGCCGTGCGACTTGCATTTTGTATTGTTGTTGCTTAAGCAATAAATTGCGATATGCATATGCGCATTGGTCTGTGTCACTTTTAAAATTAATTCTTTTATCATTAGGCGTGTTCATAATGTGGAGCATTTCCATGGTGAAGCGCTTATTATATTGCTTCTCTATGTCCAATATAGTAACATTCTGGAAATTGGGATAGTGGCCGTATCCTTACAGTGGGCCGTTAAGGCCGTGTTATTTTCCGAAGCGTTGTTCCTAAGTTTAATATTGGACTTATGGCCGGAAATCCTTGTCTTTAATTTAAATTTGGTTGTCCCCACATATACCTTCTCACATAAGTGAGACCCGTCACCGTTGCATGGGATTCTGTATTCTCATCCTTTGGAATTCTGTCCTTTCTATTGATGTAAATATGTCTCAATGTATTGTTTAAGTGAACGCTATTTTGACCTTTTCTTTTTCATATAAATCCGATCTCTTGATCCTCTCTGCTATTCTTGGGACATAGGTTATCGCTTTTTATATTTCGTTATTTGCTTCTTCGGGTTTCGGTTTTTTACGTGCTCTTTGAAACTAATTTCCCTATAGAGTTTTTTTGATGATCGTGATGTTCTTCTTGTGATATATTCTGTCGCCTTTTGTAATTGCCCGTCTTATGAAGCTTTTGGCGGTATTTAATATTGTACTTTTTTCGTGTTTTGAATAAAAGTTATTTAGTCTTCCCGAACAATGCAATTGTAAATATATATATATACATATGTAAATATATATTAGGGTGAGAAAAAAATTGGAGGAGAAAAATGAAACACCGCAGACAGTTGCGAGCACAGACTTGAATATGATTTTGGCTGCAATATCTGCACAAACATCGACAGTAACATCCAAGGTGGTAACTCAACTGGAAGAACAGAACACAGATATGGCATCCCAACTGGAATCGAAGGAGACACGCAGTTAGAAGCACAGTAAGCAAGGGTGACATCAAAGCTGGAAGCACAGTATGCAAAAAGCGCTCAATTTCAGGCAGAAGTCGATGATTTAAAAGGTCGTATGGAGCAGTTACAACTAAATCGCCCAGCTGCTTGAGCGAGCAACCCGCAGTTAAAAACTCCTTCTTTTGACGGCTCTGTTCCTTTCCAGGTATTTAAGCTGCAATTTGAGAAGACGTCATCAGTGAACAACTGAGATGCGGAAGATAAAGTTGATGCACTGTTCGTGGCATTGAAAGGGCCTGTAGCGGAAATCTTACAGACTATTCCAGAGTACGAAAGGAACAGTTATGAAGCATTGATGGTCGCTGTCGCGCGACGTTACGGACGCGAACATAGGAAACAGATATATCAAATAGAACTGCAAAACCGTTACCAAAAAGTTAATGAGACTTTGCAAGAATTTTCTTCGGATGTTCAAAGGTTGGCTCATTTGGCAAATGCGGATGCACCCGTGGAATACACCGAGAGGGTAAAAATCTAGAGTTTTATAATGACATACAGGATGTAGAAACGAAGTGAGCCACATATGCAAACCCAAAACCCACATTCGCAGAAACATTATCACATGTATTGGCTCAGGAAACAGCCTCCCTATTAAGTAAACCAGCATACAAGGCTCATCGTGTAGAAGCAGAAAGACCAGAGTGGGTAGACACAATTTTGGAAGCATTGAAGGGTACGCAGCAGAAGAATAATGACGCAGTCAAATGCTTTAATTATGGAAAGCCAGGGAACATTGCGCGTTATTGCAACACCAACCCTAACAGTTCCAACAATGTGGGTGGTCGTAAACGTAGAGCTCAAGGAGATGAACAAATTTCCAAGACTACTCAATCGTTAAACTAAAGCGAGTCAGCCGCAAGGCGCTCCCGAATTGAATACCCCATAATCTCTATCTCGCAAATTAGAAGAAGGTCGAGCAATCTTTCTGTCGGAAGACATGTGAATGGAAAGGAAAGTTTAGTGACTGTATATTCGGGTGCATCTCATTCCATCATTCGATCAGATTTAGTGAACAAGAAGATAAGACCATTGATATGAGCAAGATTACGTACAGCCACGGGAGAGGACACCCAGGTAATTGGAGGACTAGCATGTGAAGTAGCAATTGGGAACGTCACGGTACTACACAATTTTATAGTGGAAGAGATTGTTGATGAAATTATAATTGGAGTGGACTTCTTAATCGACCAAGGCATCAAGATCGACATGCAAAGCAAGACCATGCGATATAGGAACATGGATGTGCCACTTAATTTCCGCTACGAGAGAGACTACAGCAGTAACCGAGTGCTGGTGGAAGAGAGTCAGCAAATATCACCAAAATCAGAAGCAGTAATCTGGGAAAAAGTTGATGGAGATTGTGGGACAAACAAATTGTGGGTTGTCAAAGCAGCAAGCAAATCAACATCGAGGGTACTTGTAGGAAAAACCCTGGCTATGACAAAACAAGATGGACGTATTCCGGTAAGAGTACTCAATGAGTTCAAGTCACCAATCAAACTGACCAAAGGAGCTATATTGGGAAGATGCCAAGAGGCTGATGTAGTTATTAACTGTGAGCATCTCCAGGAACACGTTTAAGCCAGCAACACTGATCTTTCAAATAACACCACGGCATGGGCGGAGGGGCTAGAGGAAGACTATCAGAGTAAGGCAAAACAACTGCTCCTAAAGTATGCGAACATATTTGATCAAGATGGCTCCAAACCAGGCCGCACCAACATTGTGAAACATCAAATTGACACTGGAGACGCGAGGCCGATCCGTCAAGCCTCACGTAGTGTTCCACTAGCGAAGCGGGCAGTTGTGAGTCAAATCATACAAGAAATGAGCGACAGCGGCGTCATCGAACCATCAGCCAGTCCATGGAGCTCACCGGTGGTACTTGTGAAGAAGAAGGGTGGAAAAATGAGATTTTGCATGGACTACAGGAAGTTGAATGACGTAACGAAAAATAATAGCTACCCATTGCCAAGAAATGACGACACTCTGGACTCGCTATCTGGTACAAAATGGTTTTCCACACTGGACTTAAAAAGTGGCTACTGACAAGTGGAAGTGAAGGAGGAAGACAAGGAGAAAACAGCCTTCAGTGTCGGAGGTGGTCTTTGGCAGTTTACAGTAATGCCCTTTGAACCATGCAATGCACCAGCTACTTCTGAGAGACTCATGGATAAGGTTCTAAAAGGACTACATTGGAAAGCATGCTTTGTGTACCTAGACGACATCATCGTATTGGGAAAGAACTTTGAAGTAAATCTTAAGAACTTAGAGGAATTTTCCAGAGAATAGCTGGCGCTGGTCTGAAACTAAGTCCTTAAAAGTGTTGGCTGTTTAAAAAGGAAGTAAGTTATTTGGGTCTCAAGGAAACGACAGAGGGCATCTGCACTGCGAATGAAAAGATAGAGGCTGTAAAGGATTGGCCAAGACCACTGAACCTGCATGAATTGAGATGTTTGCTTGGCTGTGCACATGTTACAGCCGATTTGCGGCAAACTTTTCCAGCGTAACCCATAGCCTCCGTAAGCTAGCAAGAAAAAATAAAGCTTTTCAATGGAAGAAGGAGCAAGAAGTGGCTTTCCAAACATTGAAGGAGCATTTGTACACTGCCCCAATGTTGGCATATCCGATTCCAGTAGGAATACTTATTCTAGATACAGATTCGAGTGGATATGCTATAGGAGGCGTTTTGTCAACTGGTTTATGGACAGGAGAAGGTAGTTGCCTATTACAGCCATTCAATTGGAAAACCAGAGAGCAACTATTGCGTTACACAGAGAGATATGTTGGCATTGGTAGAGTGCATTAAACATTTTCACAAATACCTCTACGGGCAGCGATTCCGCGTCAGGACAGATCACGCAGCGTTAAAATGGCTCCTGCAGTTCCGTAATCCAGAAGGTCAATTGGCACAGTGGATCTAGCGACTACAAAGCTCTGACTTTTCCATTGAGCATCGAAAAGGTAGTACCCATGGAAATGCTGATGCAATGTCACGAATACTATGTAGTTTGAGATGCAAGCACTGTTCAAAGGCCGAGGGTAAAGAAGACATTACAGATGTCCGTCTAATATTATAACATGTACGAATGAATGGGACAAGGAACAACTAAGAAAGTGTCAGCTAGAAGATACAAATCTATCACATGTTATGCAAGGACTCGAACGAAACGAAAGACCTAATAGAGAGGAGATGTCAGCAGAGAGTCCCATTGCGAAGTCATACTGGGCACAGTGGAACAGTTTAGAATTGATATCCGGTTGCTTGCATCGAGTATGGGAGAGTGAGGATGGTCAATGCAAGAAGAAACTGATTGTTTTTCCCAGAAAAAGGATTCCTGACGTACTCAGTGAGCTGCATAATGGTCCCAGCGGAGGTCATCTTGGAATCACGAAAACGCTGGAGAAAATTAAGCAGAGATTCTATTGGGTTGGTTGCCGTCAGTCGGTCACCGAGTGGATTGCCAACTGCGAGGTTTGCAGCAGAGAGAAAGGGCCAAAAACACGAAGCCATGACCAGATGAAGCAGAATATTTCAGGTGCACCATTTGAAAGGATCGCCATGGATGTCGCAGGTCCATTTCCTACTAGCAACCGCGGATTATTTCAGTAAATGGCTAGAGGTATAGCCAGTCCCAAACCAAGAAGCGGAAACAGTAGCAGAATTGGTTACAAACGACCGGGTTTCAAGGTATGGTGTACCAATGGAGTTACATTCTGACCAAGGCAGGAATTTCGAATCAGCTGTGTTCCAGGAAATGTGTAAATCATTGGGCATTCGAAACTTAAGGAAAGTAGGGGACAAGTTCCATAAAGAGTAGGATACCCGCATACCATTATTCTTTATGGCTTACCGATCAGCAGTGCATGAGATAACGGACCAAACCCCTGCAAAAGTAATTTTTGGCAATGACCTTTGACTGTCAGCTGATTTGAAGTTTGGGAAAGATGCCGATGCGGAGAGAAATTTCAAGAAATCCACTGGTGTTTTGGAAGAAGAGCTGAGAGAAATACACGATCTGATAAGGCAACGAAGAAAGATTATGAGTGACAAGATGAAAGCCAGATACGATAAAGCAATTAATTCGGAAGTTTTTGAGGAATGAGATTTGGTGCTGTTGTACAACCCACAACGAAAAAAAGGTTCGTCCCCAAAATTGCAGTGTAACTGGTAAGGCCCATACAAAGTTGTAAACGGATCAACGATGTAGTTTACCGCATACAAACAATTGGTAAACTACGAACCAAAAGGAAAGTGGTTCATCTGGAAAGGCTGGCAGCGTTTAGATCAGGAAACGTCCCGATCAGACTTAGGTGGAGGGCAGTGTGACGAATATTAGCAACACTAAGGGATACTATCATCTCTAAGCCGATACTAAGCAGTCACTTGTATATACATAAACAAATCAATCATTATGTCTACACATATGTACATACAAGCAGCGGAGAGATACGCACAAACACATGCATATATTTGAGATACTCACAAAAGTATGCAATGATCATTACTCACATATACACGTGCATATGGCTATGCGAGAAGCTATAAACTACAGATACACACGCGACGCGTATAGCTGGTAGCCAAGTAGAAAATTGTAGCAGAAGAAACGCCTAGAATTATGCGAACGAGACAGCAGAGGGTATAAAAGGAGCGAAAGCTGAGTAGGCAGTAATCAGTTTGATTTAAGCACGCTATCAGTTGCGATGTGGAGTTTAATTGTGAAGTACTATCAATGTAGTTTAATATGGACCATTTTTACATTATTGAATATTGGAATTATTTATTCAACAGTTTAGCGATACGAACGTTAGTAGAAGGTGTGAAATAAACGGAGTTTCACTAAATTCGTTACAATATTATTTCATAAAGGTAGGGAAAGACGGAAGTGAGGCTTAGACTGGGGTCCCATCTGCGTCGCCACTCCACGTGGTATGTTAAATCTATAAAAAGAGAGCCCGAACTAAAACGCCGAAACTAAGAACATAAATTAAATCATACATATTTAGTAAGGCGAAAAATAATTCAAGGTTCGAACCGAGCTCAAGGCCAGAAAAATAATTTTTTTCTAATGATAATTATTGTTATTTTTTAATTTTTCTAAATTTGAAAAATTGTATTTTGTTTTTGGAATAGTAAGTAGAAAATTTTTCAGACAACCTGCCATAGCTGCGCAGATAGATCCATTTCGAAGGGTGCTAAGCCTTCATCATCAGTACGCTTGGTTAGCGCAGCATGCCTAAAGCATGGCAGGTGTCTGAAAAATTTTCTACTTACTATTCCAAAAACAAAATACAATTTTTCAAATTTAGAAAAATTAAAAAATAACAATAATTATCATTAGAAAAAAATTATTTTTCTGGCCTTGAGCTCGGTTCGAACCTTGAATGATTTATCAATAGGCCGATAAAAACAAAAACAAGGCGAAAAATATAAAAAAAAATTAAAAAAAATAAAATACCAGAAAAAATATACAACCGCAATCATAGTAATATTCCTAATGGCCCTAAGAAAAAAAATGTTTACAATAGTTTCCTTATTATAGAATTAACCATAAAATGCTTCTTTTCTAATTTGTTTATTTCAAATAAATTTTCGCTCAATGGTACTTTAATATTTTTGCATCTAATTATTAGTGTAAAACATTAGCTAATAATTTGTAAAAAGAAAGGAAAAAATTGATCAATAAATATAAATCAAAAACACCTAAAGAAGAAGCTTTATTTAGATAAAAAAAAAAGGACAAAATACCACAAATTTATTTCAAAAATTTTAAATATGTAAGCCGAAACTAATCAGTTTTAAAAGTTAATTTAATGTAACTTTAGCAGCAACAATTACATAATATACAAATTTATTCAAAATGTAACCAGAAGTCAACTATAAAATAAGTAATTTACATAAAATTCAAAACAAGCTGTTTGCGCAAACATCGTTGGAGCACCCTGTTTAATGTAAGTAAAACAAACAAATATACATACATAAATATTCAAATATGGAAGTAAAAAGTTTACATCATTAAAAACTCAAAACTTTTAAAGAAATGATTGTTAGGATGTAAGTATAACTATATTTTTATACATGTATATTTGCCACATTTGGCGGCCACCGTGGTGTGATGGTAGCGTGCTCCGCCTATCACACCGTATGCCATGGGTTCAACTCCCGGGCAAAGCAACATCAAAATTTTAGAAATAAGGTTTTTCAATTAGAAGAAAATTTTTCTAAGCGGGGTCGCCCCTCGGCAGTGTTTGGCAAGCGCTCCGGGTGTATTTCTGCCATGAAAAGCTCTCAGTGAAAACTCATCTGCCTTGCAGATGCCGTTCGGAGTCGGCATAAAACATGTAGGTCCCGTCCGGCCAATTTGTAGGGAAAATCAAGAGGAGCACGACGCAAATTGGAAGAGAAGCTCGGCCTTAGATCTCTTCGGAGGTTATCGCGCCTTACATTTATTTATTTTTTTATATTTGAATTTTTTTCATTTTAAAAATATGAATTCTTCTCCTTGTTTTTTTGTTTTTTTACTATTTATGTAAATAATGTACTTTTTATGGCTGCCGCCCATGTTTAAATAATAAATACACCAAGCCTTGTATTATATTTGTTGGCCTTTTCATTGTTTAATCGACTAAACTGAGATTTTATAACAATTAGTATGCATAAGTTGGGTAAAGGGGATAGTGACCCGTTGGAACCCCTTTAATACCTTTTTTTACATACGCTACTACAATTCACTAACACTAAGAAAGCCCGCGCATGCGCAGAACATACATTTGCACAGTTTCGGCAAATAATGATTGACAGAAAATTTGCACATTAGGAAGATAGGAAGGTATTGATATAGAAGTATTATTTATATGGCCAATACCCATTTGGTGTCGAAGCGAAGACGACGTCGATACGATGTGACGTCGACTGAAAAACGACGACGATGTCGACTACGACAATTATAACAAAGATTATCGAAAATAAAGATGTTGCAGGAGCAAACTTCGGTGGAAAGCAGCGGAGCGTAACAAAATTCGAGTAGGTCACATTCACCACACCAAAAACTTTAACACAATTTTTAACATAATTTAAGCACAGAAATACACTGATTGGAGTTTTAGAGAGTAAAAATGTGAATTCTGAACACATTAGCTAAATAAAAAGTGTACAAATAATTGTTAAATAACAAATACAGACAGTGGTAGTTTAACAACTTCTGCTGTGGTAAGTGGTGAATGTGACCTACTAGAATTTTCTGAAGCTTGCTTCACACGATTTTTCGTCCCTGCAACATCTTTATTTTCGATAGTCTTTGATGACAATAAGGGTGAATGCTTGATCAACTCATCATATGTTCGAAAAACAAAAGTAAAATAAACATTAAAAATGTATACAATTTAAAGTACCGCAGGTGTAAACAAAAATATGCACAAACAAATATATAGGGGAGATACTAACAATAGAACAAAAAATTTGTCGTCATCCAACATTATGATTTTTTGATTCTAAATATGCTGCTAGCGGAATAATTTCTGAACGCTGCTTTCTTTCATGTGCGCCGTGCGACTTGCATTTTGTATTGTTGTTGCTTAAGCAATAAATTGCGATATGCATATGCGCATTGGTCTGTGTCACTTTTAAAATTAATTCTTTTATCATTAGGCGTGTTCATAATGTGGAGCATTTCCATGGTGAAGCGCTTATTATATTGCTTCTCTATGTCCAATATAGTAACATTCTGGAAATTGGGATAGTGGCCGTATCCTTACAGTGGGCCGTTAAGGCCGTGTTATTTTCCGAGGCGTTGTTCCTAAGTTTAATATTGGACTTATGGCCGGAAATCCTTGTCTTTAATTTAAATTTGGTTGTCCCCACATATACCTTCTCACATAAGTGAGACCCGTCACCGTTGCATGGGATTCTGTATTCTCATCCTTTGGAATTCTGTCCTTTGTATTGATGTAAATATGTCTCAATGTATTGTTTAAGTGAACGCTATTTTGACCTTTTCTTTTTCATATAAATCCGATCTCTTGATCCTCTCTGCTGTTCTTGGGACATAGGTTATCGCTTTTTATATTTCGTTATTTGCTTCTTCGGGTTTCGGTTCATTACGTGCTCTTTGAAACTAATTTCCCTATAGAGTTTTTTTGATGATCGTGATGTTCTTCTTGTGATATATTCTGTCGCCTACAGTAATTGCCCGTCTTATGAAGCTTTTGGCGGTATTTAATATTGTACTTTTTTCGTGTTTTGAATAAAAGTTATTTAGTCTTCCCGAACAATGCAATTGTAAATATATATATATACATATGTAAATATACATTAGGGTGAGAAAAAAATTGGAGGAGAAAAATGAAACACCGCAGACAGTTGCGAGCACAGACTTGAATATGATTTTGGCTGCAATATCTGCACAAACATCGACAGTAACATCCAAGGTGGTAACTCAACTGGAAGAACAGAACACAGATATGGCATCCCAACTGGAATCGAAGGAGACACGCAGTTAGAAGCACAGTAAGCAAGGGTGACATCAAAGCTGGAAGCACAGTATGCAAAAAGCGCTCAATTTCAGGCAGAAGTCGATGATTTAAAAGGTCGTATGGAGCAGTTACAACTAAGTCGCCCAGCTGCTTCAGCGAGCAACCCGCAGGTAAAAACTCCATCTTTTGACGGCTCTGTTCCTTTCCAGGTATTTAAGCTGCAATTTGAGAAGACGTCAGCAGTGAACAACTGAGATGCGGAAGATAAAGTTGATGCACTGTTCGTGGCATTGAAAGGGCCTGTAGCGGAAATCTTACAGACTATTCCAGAGTACGAAAGGAACAGTTATGAAGCATTGATGGTCGCTGTCGCGCGACGTTACGGACGCGAACATAGGAAACAGATATATCAAATAGAACTGCAAAACCGTTACCAAAAAGTTAATGAGACTTTGCAAGAATTTGCTTCGGATGTTCAAAGGTTGGCTCATTTGGCAAATGCGGATGCACCCGTGGAATACACCGAGAGGGTAAAAATCTAGAGTTTTATAATGACATACAGGATGTCGAAACGAAGTGAGCCACATATGCAAACCCAAAACCCACATTCGCAGAAACATTATCACATGCATTGGCTCAGGAAACAGCCTCCCTATTAAGTAAACCAGCATACAAGGCTCATCGTGTAGAAGCAGAAAGACCAGAGTGGGTAGACACAATTTTGGAAGCATTGAAGGGTACGCAGCAGAAGAATAATGACGCAGTCAAATGCTTTAATTATGGAAAGCCAGGGAACATTGCGAGTTATTGCAACAACAACCCTAACAGTTCCAACAATGTGGGTGGTCGTAAACGTAGAGCTCAAGGAGATGAACAAATTTCCAAGACTACTCAATCATTAACCTAAAGCGAGTCAGCCGCAAGGCGCTCCCGAATTGAATACCCCATAATCTCTATCTCGCAAATTAGAAGAAGGTCGAGCAATCTTTCTGTCGGAAGACATGTGAATGGAAAGGAAAGTTTAGTGACTGTATATTCGGGTGCATCTCATTCCATCATTCGATCAGATTTAGTGAACAAGAAGATAAGGCCATTGATATGAGCAAGATTACGTACAGCCACGGGAGAGGACACCCAGGTAATTGGAGGACTAGCATGTGAAGTAGCAATTGGGAACGTCACGGTACTACACAATTTTATAGTGGAAGAGATTGTTGATGAAATTATAATTGGAGTGGACTTCTTAATCGACCAAGGCATCAAGATCGACATGCAAAGCAAGACCATGCGATATAGGAACATGGATGTGCCACTTAATTTCCGCTACGAGAGAGACTACAGCAGTAACCGAGTGCTGGTGGAAGAGAGTCAGCAAATATCACCAAAATCAGAAGCAGTAATCTGGGAAAAAGTTGATGGAGATTGTGGGACAAACAAATTGTGGGTTGTCAAAGCAGCAAGCAAATCAACATCGAGGGTACTTCTAGGAAAAACCCTGGCTATGACAAAACAAGATGGACGTATTCCGGTAAGAGTACTCAATGAGTTCAAGTCACCAATCAAACTGACCAAAGGAGCTATATTGGGAAGATGCCAAGAGGCTGATGTAGTTATTAACTGTGAGCATCTCCAGGAACACGTTTAAACCAGCAACACTGATCTTTCAAATAACACCACGGCATGGGCGGAGGGGCTAGAGGAAGACTATCAGAGTAAGGCAAAACAACTGCTCCTAAAGTATGCGAACATATTTGATCAAGATGGCTCCAAACCAGGCCGCACCAACATTGTGAAACATCAAATTGACACTGGAGACGCGAGGCCGATCCGTCAAGCCTCACGTAGTGTTCCACTAGCGAAGCGGGCAGTTGTGAGTCAAATCATACAAGAAATGAGCGACAGCGGCGTCATCGAACCATCAGCCAGTCCATGGAGCTCACCGGTGGTACTTGTGAAGAAGAAGGGTGGAAAAATGAGATTTTGCATGGACTACAGGAAGTTGAATGACGTAACGAAAAATAATAGCTACCCATTGCCAAGAAATGACGACACTCTGGACTCGCTATCTGGTACAAAATGGTTTTCCACACTGGACTTAAAAAGTGGCTACTGACAAGTGGAAGTGAAGGAGGAAGACAAGGAGAAAACAGCCTTCAGTGTCGGAGGTGGTCTTTGGCAGTTTACAGTAATGCCCTTTGAACCATGCAATGCACCAGCTACTTCTGAGAGACTCATGGATAAGGTTCTAAAAGGACTACATTGGAAAGCATGCTTAGTGTACCTAGACGACATCATCGTATTGGGAAAGAACTTTGAAGTAAATCTTAAGAACTTAGAGGAATTTTCCAGAGAATAGCTGGCGCTGGTCTGAAACTAAGTCCTTAAAAGTGTTGGCTGTTTAAAAAGGAAGTAAGTTATTTGGGTCTCAAGGAAACGACAGAGGGCATCTGCACTGCGAATGAAAAGATAGAGGCTGTAAAGGATTGGCCAAGACCACTAAACCTGCATGAATTGAGATGTTTGCTTGGCTGTGCACATGTTACAGCCGATTTGCGGCAAACTTTTCCAGCGTAACCCATAGCCTCCGTAAGCTAACAAGAAAAAATAAAGCTTTTCAATGGAAGAAGGAGCAAGAAGTGGCTTTCCAAACATTGAAGGAGCATTTGTGCACTGCCCCAATGTTGGCATATCCGATTCCAGTAGGAATACTTATTCTAGATACAGATTCGAGTGGATATGCTATAGGAGGCGTTTTGTCAACTGGTTTATGGACAGGAGAAGGTAGTTGCCTATTACAGCCATTCAATTGGAAAACCAGAGAGCAACTATTGCGTTACACAGAGAGATCTGTTGGCATTGGTAGAGTGCATTAAACATTTTCACAAATACCTCTACGGGCAGCGATTCCGCGTCAGGACAGATCACGCAGCGTTAAAATGGCTCCTGCAGTTCCGTAATCCAGAAGGTCAATTGGCACAGTGGATCTAGCGACTACAAAGCTCTGACTTTTCCATTGAGCATCGAAAAGGTAGTACCCATGGAAATGCTAATGCAATGTCACGAATACTATGTAGTTTGAGATGCAAGCACTGTTCAAAGGCCGAGGGTAAAGAAGACATTACAGATGTCCGTCTAATATTATAACATGTACGAATGAATGGGACAAGGAACAACTAAGAAAGTGTCAGCTAGAAGATACAAATCTATCACATGTTATGCAAGGACTCGAACGAAACGAAAGACCTAATAGAGAGGAGATTTCAGCAGAGGGTCCCATTGCGAAGTCATACTGGGCACAGTGGAACAGTTTAGAATTGACATCCGGTTGCTTGCATCGAGTATGGGAGAGTGAGGATGGTCAATGCAAGAAGAAACTGATTGTTTTTCCCAGAAAAAGGATTCCTGACGTACTCAGTGAGCTGCATAATGGTCCCAGCGGAGGTCATCTTGGAATCACGAAAACGCTGGAGAAAATTAAGCAGAGATTCTATTGGGTTGGTTGCCGTCAGTCGATCACCGAGTGGATTGCCAACTGCGAGGTTTGCAGCAGAGAGAAAGGGCCAAAAACACGAAGCCATGACCAGATGAAGCAGAATATTTCAGGTGCACCATTTGAAAGGATCGCCATGGATGTCGCAGGTCCATTTCCTACTAGCAACCGCGGATTATTTCAGTAAATGGCTAGAGGTATAGCCAGTCCCAAACCAAGAAGCGGAAACAGTAGCAGAATTGGTTACAAACGACCGGGTTTCAAGGTATGGTGTACCAATGGAGTTACATTCTGACCAAGGCAGGAATTTGGAATCAGCTGTGTTCCAGGAAATGTGTAAATCATTGGGCATTCGAAACTTAAGGAAAGTAGTGGACAAGTTCCATAAAGAGTAGGATACCCGCATACCATTATTTTTTATGGCTTACCGATCAGCAGTGCATGAGATAACGGACCAAACCCCTGCAAAAGTAATTTTTGGCAATGACCTTTGACTGTCAGCTGATTTGAAGTTTGGGAAAGATGCCGATGCGGAAAGAAATCCACTGGTGTTTTGGAAGAAGAGCTGAGAGAAATACACGATCTGATAAGGCAACGAAGAAAGATTATGAGTGACAAGATGAAAGCCAGATACGATAAATCAATTAATTCGGAAGTTTTTGAGGAATGAGATTTGGTGCTGTTGTACAACCCACAACGAAAAAAAGGTTCGTCCCCAAAATTGCAGTGTAACTGGTAAGGCCCATACAAAGTTGTAAACGGATCAACGATGTAGTTTACCGCATACAAACCATTGGTAAACTACGAACCAAAAGGAAAGTGGTTCATCTGGAAAGGCTGGCAGCGTTTAGATCAGGAAACGTCCCGATCAGGCTTAGGTGGAGGGCAGTGTGACGAATATTAGCAACACTAAGGGATACTATCATCTCTAAACCGATACTAAGCAGTCACTTGTATATACATAAACAAATCAATCATTATGTCTACACATATGTACATACAAGCAGCGGAGAGATACGCACAAACACATGCATATATTTGAGATACTCACAAAAGTATGCAATGATCATTACTCACATATACACGTGCATATGGCTATGCGAGAAGCTATAAACTACAGATACACACGCGACGCGTATAGCTGGTAGCCAAGTAGAAAATTGTAGCAGAAGAAATGCCTAGAATTATGCGAACGAGACAGCAGAGGGTATAAAAGGAGCGAAAGCTGAGTAGGCAGTAATCAGTTTGATTTAAGCACACTATCAGTTGCGATGTGAAGTTTAATTGTGAAGTACTATCAATGTAGTTTAATAAAGACCATTTTTACATTATTGAATATTGGAGTTATTTATTCAACAGTTTAGCGATACGAACGTTAGTAGAAGGTGTGAACTAAACGGAGTTTCACTAAATTCGTTACAATATTATTTCATAAAGGTAGGGAAAGACGGAAGTGAGGCTTAGACTGGGGTCCCATCTGCGTCGCCACTCCACGTGGTATGTTAAATCTATAAAAAGAGAGCCCGAACTAAAACGCCGAAACTAAGAACATAAATTAAATCATACATATTTAGTAAGGCGAAAAATATAAAAAAAAATTTAAAAAAATAAAATACCAGAAAAAATATACAACCGCAATCATAGTAATATTCCTAATGGCCCTAAGAAAAAAAATGTTTACAATAGTTTCCTTATTATAGAATTAACCATAAAATGCTTCTTTTCTAATTTGTTTATTTCAAATAAATTTTCGCTCAATGGTACTTTAATATTTTTGCATCTAATTATTAGTGTAAAACATTAGCTAATAATTTGTAAAAAGGAAGGAAAAAATTTATCAATAATTATAAATCAAAAATACCTAAAGAAGAAGCTTTATTTAGATCAAAAAAAAAAGGAGAAAATACCACAAATTTATTTCAAAAATTTTAAATATGTAAGCCGAAACTAATCAGTTTTAAAAGTTAATTTAATGTAACTTTAGCAGCAACAATTACATAATATACAAATTTATTCAAAATGTAACCAGAAGTCAACGATAAAATAAGTAATTTACATAAAATTCAAAACAAGCTGTTTGCGCAAACATCGTTGGAGCACCCTGTTTAATGTAAGTAAAACAAACAAATATACATACATAAATATTCAAATATGGAAGTAAAAAGTTTGCATCATTAAAAACTCAAAACTTTTAAAGAAATGATTGTTAGGATGTAAGTATAACTATATTTTTATACATGTATATTTGAATTTTTTTCATTTTAAAAATATGAATTCTTCTCCTTGTTTTTTTGTTTTTTTACTATTTATGTAAATAATGTACTTTGTATGGCTGCCGCCCATGTTTAAATAAAAAATACACCAAGCCTTGTATTATATTTGTTGGCCTTTTCATTGTTTAATCGACTAAACTGAGATTTTATAACAATTAGTATGCATAAGTTGGGTAAAGGGGATAGTGACCCGTTGGAACCCCTTTAATACTTTTTTTACATACGCTACTACAATTCACTAACACTAACAAAGCCCGCGCATGCGCAGAACATACATTTGCACAGTTTCGGCAAATAATGATTGACAGAAAATTTGCACATTAGGAAGATAGGAAGGTATTGATATAGAAGTATTATTTATATGGCCAATACCCATTTGGTGTCGAAGCGAAGACGACGTCGATACGATGTGACGTCGACTGAAAAACGACGACGATGTCGACTACGACAATTATAACAAAGATTATCGAAAATAAAGATGTTGCAGGCGCAAACTTCGGTGGAAAGCAGCGGAGCGTAACAAAATTCGAGTAGGTCACTTTCACCACACCAAAAACTTTAACACAATTTTTAACATAATTTAAGCACAGAAATACACTGATTGGAGTTTTAGAGAGTAAAAATGAGAATTCTGAACACATTAGCTGAATAAAAAGTGTACAAATAATTGTTAAATAACAAATACAGACAGTGGTAGTTTAACAACTTCTGCTGTGGTAAGTGGTGAATGTGACCTACTAGAATTTTCTGAAGCTTGCTTCACACGATTTTTCGTCCCTGCAACATCTTTATTTTCGATAGTCTTTGATGACAATAAGGGTGAATGCTTGATCAACTCATCATATGTTCGAAAAACAAAAGTAAAATAAACATTAAAAATGTATACAATTTAAAGTACCGCAGGTGTAAACAAAAATATGCACAAACAATTATATAGGGGAGATACTAACAATAGAACAAAAAATTTGTCGTCATCCAACATTATGATTTTTTGATCCTAAATATGCTGCTAGCGGAATAATTTCTGAACGCTGCTTTCTTTCATGTGCGCCGTGCGACTTGCATTTTGTATTGTTGTTGCTTAAGCAATAAATTGCGATATGCATATGCGCATTGGTCTGTGTCACTTTTAAAATTAATTCTTTTATCATTAGGCGTGTTCATAATGTGGAGCATTTCCATGGTGAAGCGCTTATTATATTGCTTCTCTATGTCCAATATAGTAACATTCTGGAAATTGGGATAGTGGCCGTATCCTTACAGTGGGCCGTTAAGGCCGTGTTATTTTCCGAAGCGTTGTTCCTAAGTTTAATATTGGACTTATGGCCGGAAATCCTTGTCTTTAATTTAAATTTGGTTGTCCCCACATATACCTTCTCACATAAGTGAGACCCGTCACCGTTGCATGGGATTCTGTATTCTCATCCTTTGGAATTCTGTCCTTTGTATTGATGTAAATATGTCTCAATGTATTGTTTAAGTGAACGCTATTTTGACCTTTTCTTTTTCATAGAAATCCGATCTCTTGATCCTCTCTGCTATTCTTGGGACATAGGTTATCGCTTTTTATATTTCGTTATTTGCTTCTTCGGGTTTCGGTTCATTACGTGCTCTTTGAAACTAATTTCCCTATAGAGTTTTTTTGATGATCGTGATGTTCTTCTTGTGATATATTCTGTCGCCTACTGTAATTGCCCGTCTTATGAAGCTTTTGGCGGTATTTAATATTGTACTTTTTTCGTGTTTTGAATAAAAGTTATTTAGTGTTCCCGAACAATGCAATTGTAAATATATATATATACATATGTAAATATACATTAGGGTGAGACTTACATTATGGAGGGTGTTCCAACGTTGTTTGCGCAAACAGGTTGTAGGGTCCCATTGTAGAAATGTTACGTTGTTTAGTTGGCTTAAATAACTATTTACACTTCTCTATTGAAGATCTAGACTTAAAAAAAAATTGTTTTCTTAGACCATACTTATTTTACATTACTGCGAATATTTTTTGTTTGTTTTGCACAGTTTTTAAATAAACATTCTGTAGTAAATTTTAAGACTATAAATCGCTTAAACACAGAGTCGTGTTATAATAAAATTTGTTTGCATTTTCTTAGCTTCGCTTTTAAATTGAAATATGCCAAAAAAATTATTTATTTAGATTCCATTATACCTCGCATGCTTTCGTTTTCTTTTCATATTTAAGACGAGCATTCATAGTTAACTTGCAGCACTCTTAAATACCAAAATTGCCTATAAATTAGGTTTAAATGAATATTCCTTCATATCTTTAATTAGTAATAGCTACCTTTGCGTCTCGTCTGGAGGGCGGCGATATAAGACCAAGCAATTGCCGATCAACTTCTAAAATCATTCAATTTTTTCGGAACCCAAAACATATGGTTGACCATTCTAATCCTCTGTACGTAGACGTGCATGTGTACCACGTCATAATGATTGCTATCTCGTGCTGGACGTGAGCATGCACAATAAAACTTCTGACCAAAATCCATGTACGAATCTTCACCCAATACGTGAAATGTCTTTTCACTCACACCTTGCCTTCAGGATCGCCTAGATCAATTAATTTTGACTTCTTTGTCGAATCGTTTGGCAGATTTATTGCCAAGGAGTCTTTAGATAAGCTAGCGGCACTCCACTTGATATTAAAAGGGAGTTGATACATAAGCGATGTACGCTCTATTTCTTTGTGAAAGGGAATGGAAATTTCCCCAAATATAAACGCAGAAACGCTGCTGTGGCTTTCCGTACAACAATTGCGATATACTTTTTTCACAATCTTTGATGATTGCGGGCAGAACACCGGATTATAAAAAATACAAAATATATGGTTTTCCAGAATTATTGGTATCCTCTGGATAAATGTGTATCGCTGTCAATCCACCGATAAAATGGCCGAGCAACGTAACTTTTTTGCGCGTCATGCCTCCATTATTCTCTCTTTCTCAGCTGTTCTGGCATGCAGTGGCCCTCTTAGTCAGTGAACCGCATAGTCAGGAGTTTAGAGAGTCATACAAATGTATGACACGAAACAGGGTTTTTAAAATGGAAACTAGGGAGAAGCGTGCAAAAATTGTAAATAGATACATTTAACGAGGTTTGCGCCATTCTATACAGGCATTACGATAGGTACACATCCCAACATAGATAATCAGCAGACCAGATATTTCTTAAACCAAAGGACTAAGTATTATAAGCCTTTCAAATGCATAAAATTAACTTTAAAATTCCTCTGACATTGAGATGTGAAGTATACATCAATATAAGGCAACAGATGAAAGTGGGGAAGACGCAGGTGGAGTAGAAGGAAAGGAAACGGGATACATAGAAAAGAAGGATAAAGTCAACACAATGGCTACCACGATTTTAAGCTTACGAGAATAAATAACATAAAATAGAAGTAGTAATGGAAAGTGGCAGCTTCGCTAACAGAAACGATGCTATTGCAAAATGTAACAGCACAAGGAGAGACTCCTCCACCAGTAAAATCATATTTTACCACAATAACTATAGTTTCCACAAGATTACAATCGTGGGCGAGGACGTGGCCGTGAGAGTTATATTCACAATAATAAATGTGGAGCAGTTACAATGTAGGTACGGTCAGTTATAATAACAACCAGCGCAGCCGACCAGCGAAATAGAACAAGCTAACGTAGACAAGTACAAGTTACTAAATAAGAGCCGGAAAACTCAACCGCCGTCCTGCCTGCTACGCAGGGGGATCACACTCAGATGTAGCGGCAAATGAAATAAATTTTTTATTTGTCCTTAAATCTGAGCAGCCACGCTTGTTTCTCTACTTCATTTACAATAAATAAGAGAAACTTTTTAATAGACACAGGAGCGCATATCTCTATAATTAAAGATGACGAGATAAGGAAAACTACTGAAGTTAACACTAAAAAACACATCCTTCAAAGGTGTAGGTGAAGGTACAATAACATCTAAAGGCAGCATCAACGGTGACCTCATTGGAGACAATTATTGGCTCATAATTACTTTCAAGTAGTAGATCAAACCTTTCCGGTACCCTGCAACGGAATACTGGGATTGCACTTTATGAAAAGGTATAATCGGGTTCTTCATTACACTGGTAAAACAAATTGGTTAAAAACATGACTCTACAAACAATTTTTTGTTCTTTGTCTTAAAGTTTATTTCATGATTTTCTGTTTTATTATAAACAAAAACGAAAAAAAAAATATCTTTTTTCGGTATAGAGTTTGCTTTCGTAATAGCTGTAGTAACAATACTAATGGCGCTAGAATGATAAACAACGATCAGTTGTTTTGTACAAATCTAGAGTAATATAAATTGTCGTCGCGAAAGTATAAATATGAAGCTGATGCTTTTTGTTATATACGTGGACAATTTATTAAAGTTCGAGATATAATTTTTGGTAATTTTTATAGCCTTATACGTTTATGTTGTGTTAATTTTATGAGCTTAAAGGCCGTTAAATAAAACACAATGTTTAAAATTGCATTGGTTTTTAATTTGTCGATATTTCGGCTTCAATCTGAAGCCATCTTCAGGACTGTAAGTAAACACAAATATATAAAAAGGGAACATTAATTTTGGATACTTGGTCATTAAACATTAATTTATGCAAGTAGGTATACATATATGGTACCATTAGCGAATTTAATGATGATTTTTATTAAACGGAAACACAAGTGAAGAAGTAATGACAATTCAATTATTTACAATAAAAAAGGTTTGTTTGTTCTTATTTGTAGGGTTGTATTTTGGCAGCCGCTTCTAAAGGTGCGAGCAGCTTAAACGTTTTGTGCGTGCGTTAACGCATATTATTAAGTCATAACGTTGTCGACGCACCACAGTATTCCCCTCCTAGAAAGCTGTAGATTGTGCGATGAAGGCGGGTTTTAGACGATCGATCGAAATTTTCGATTTATTCCCATTGACCTCGATCACATAAAATTTTGGATTTCGGCTGAGAACTTTGTACGGCCCCTTGTAAGGTGCTGACAGGGATGGACGAATTGAGTCATCCCTGATGAAAACGTTGTCTGTTGAATCTAATTTTGCATTTACAAAAGGCTTTTTCGGCGAATGCCAACTCGTGTCCACCGGTCGTAGCTCTTTCATTATATACGCAGTTCCCTAACCAAATCCGCTTCGTTGACGTAGTTTGAACCTGATACGAACAAATCTGATGGTAGACGAAGAGTAGTTCCGTACGTTAATTCAGCTGGAGTGCAACCTATATCGGCTTTAAAGGCCGAACGCAGTCCTAATAATATAAATGGCAAGTACGTTGTCCACTGATCCACTTGGTGGCATAAAATGGAGGCCTTGAGTGTCCGATGCCAGCGTTCTATCAATCCATTTGCCTGCGGATGATATGGAGTGGTGCGTAAATGAGAAATTCCCAAGCAGCGCATCAGTTCGCCAAACAAGGCGCTTTCGAACTGACGTCCGAGGTCGGAAGTGATATCAATGGGTACGCCGAATCGAGCAATCCAGCCGCTGAGAAGTGCTTTAGCAACAATTGGTGCAGTCATATTTGGTATTGGATATGCCTCAGGCCATCTAGTATATCGGTCTATGACTGTTAGGCAATACTTGTTGCCATCCGAAAGCGGAAACGGGCCGACGATGTCGATGTGCAAATGTGCAAAGCGTTGTCTCGCACATTCTCGACGTTGTAGTACGCTCTGATTGTGACGAATAATTTTGTTTTTTTGACATTGAACGCATGTTTTGGCAAACATTTTGCTGTCGCGCTGAAAACCAGGTCACACAAACCGTTGAGTCATCAATTTAGCTGTGGCGCGCATATCAGGGTGCGATAGGTTGTGTGTTGCGTGTAGGGCCTGGTTACGGAACTTCTTTGTAATGAAAGGGCGAATGTTAGCGGTCGAAACATCGCAAACTACTCTTTTTTGGCTAAAAGGTAGTAAAATGCTTTTAACTTGAGCGAATGGTTCTTACTGCCGTCAATATATGAAGTTAGCTCTACATCGTTAATTTGGTCGTCAGCTAGTTCGTCGTAGTTAATAGGCGAAGCCGTTAGAGCGTTAATGCGAGAAAGCAAGTCAACAGTCACATTATCCTCACCTTTAACATGTCGAATGTCTGTTGTTATTTGTGAAATGAACTCCAACTGTCTCACTTGCCGATCTGAAGCTTTGTGTAGTACCTGGGAAAATGCAAAGGTAAGAGGCTTATGATCAGTATAACATGGCAACTGCGACCCTCCACCATATAGCGAAAGTGGCGCATAGCAAAGTAAATCGCAGAAAGCTCACGGTCGTATGTACTATAACGCGCTTCGGCTGGCGTAAATTTCCTAGAACGGAATCCAAGCGGCTGGAGATTCCCATCAACAACTTGATTTAAAACTGCTCCGGCTGCGTAGTCGGATGCATCAACCCAGAGTGAGAGCTCTGCATCCGGAAGAGGGTGAGCTAGCATGGCACAATTAGCGAGCTGTGCCTTACATGCCTCAAAATGATTTTTTGCGTTCTCTGTCCACACAAGATGAGTGGTGTCGTTTCTCTTATTGCCAGGAATCATAGCAAATAATGGCGATTGATGAAACAGAGCATTAGGCAAAAACCTTCGATAAAAATTCAGCATCGCCAAGAAGCGTTTAAGCTCTTTTGCGACAACAGGCAGGTTAAAACTAATCAGCGCGTCTACACGAGTAGGTAATGGTCGAATACCATCTTTCGTGATGGAGTGGCCCAAAAATTCAAGTTCTGATACGCCGAAGCGGGACTTAGCTACATTGATCGTTAGATTGTTAGTGCTCAAATGACTGAATACAAAACGGAGATGTTCTTTGTGTTAATCAATGGATTTCGAAGCGATACAAATATCGTCTAGATAAGTAAACGTAAAATCCAATCCGCGAAACACTTCGTTAATAAGACGCTGGAAGGTTTGTGCAGCATTCCGTAAGCCGAAAGTCATGTGGGTAAACTCATATAACCCAAATGGGGTTGTAATCGCAGTTTTGCAAATATCGTCTGGGTGTATAGGCACTTGATGAAATGCCTTTTGTATATCAATTTTAGAAAAAATAGCTTTACCTGATAATATCGTCGAAAAATCCTGGAGAAAAGGGAGCGGATAACGGTCCGGAGTGGTAATAGCGTTCAGGGCTCTATAATCGCCGCAGGGCCTCCACGAACCGTCGGCTTTTCGAACTAAATGCAAGGGGCTAGCCCAGTTACTTGACGATGGACGACAAATCCCAAGCTTGATTAGAGATTCGAATTCCGTACGAGCAGCTGCTAATTTTTCCGGCGATAAGCGTCGAGGTCGTGCGAAAGTGGGTTGTCCGTTCGTAGTAATTCGATGGAAGATCGATGACGTTGTTTGGCTACCGATCGGCTTCGGGCGTGTAATTTCAGTGAACTCTCTAAGCAGTTCAGCAAACTTTTGAGTGTAGTTTATAGTAGAGATGCTTGAAGATTCTAGCTCCTGTGTCGAACATGGGGCCTTGAGTAGCGTAACTCGGTCAATAAGCCGTCGGCCTTGTAAATCGACAACAAGTCCGTGGAAGCCAAGAAAATCTGCGCCCAAAATAGCTTGCGATACATCCGCAATAACGAAATTCCACAAAAACTCTCGTCGAAGCTTTAAATTTAGATTTAAAATAACTTCGCCATAAGTAGAAACGGCTGTGCCGTTCGCAGCAAACAATTGCATAGTTGTAGGATTTGCTCGAGCTAATTTTGTTGACTTCGGAATGACAGAAACATCAGCACCTGAGTCAATCAAAAACTTGATGTTGGATGAAGGGTCAAGAATGCAAAGTCTATAACTTTTCGTAGAACCAGAGTGTTTGCCGATCTCTGATATTAAATTAGCTGAGCATTGTTACTGTGTAGACTCTTTTTGATCAGTTGATGCGAATGAACATGGCTGCCGACATTTAGTTGCCTTATTGCCAAATTTGGCGTGATACCAACAACTTTGTTGGCTTTGATTTGACCTTGAGCGGGATAAAGATCTAGCACGTGGGCGAGCTTTTACACTTGGGTTTTCTAAAAGCTTTCCGACTTGCTTAGTCAAAGCAGCAATCTCGGCTCGTAGGTTAGAAATCTCACGTGATTGTTGAGGTTCGACACTAACCTCACATACCTGCCCTTCTTTGAGAGCGACACAGTCAGTTATAGAATCGGCGATTTTAATCTTTTCGCTAATAGGTACACTTGTTGCAATTATTGCTGCCTGTGTGTAGGCAGGTAAACGACTTACCCAAAGATCGTGCAAAATGCTTTCACTAAGTGTTGGGCCGGCGGTGCGACGCATCTCGTTGTACAAATCACTTGGTCGTCGGTTCCCTAAGGTGAGCTCTTTCAAAACTCTTTGGAGGCGGCGTTACTTGCTTTCGGTGAAATGCTGAATTAACTTTTTCTGAATGTAAGCGTAACGTCCAGTTGCAGGTGCGCTCTCCACAAGCGTTCGAAGCTCCATAAGTTTAATCGGAGGTACACTTGCAAGTACGATGCTGAATTTTGCCGCGTCAGTTGTAATTCGCGAAGCTTCGAACCAGAAGTCTAATGAATAAAAGTAGGCTTCAATATTTTCCTCAGACATCGTGGGAGGCGGCAATTATGGTGTATGCAATTGTGACAATGTGGCATCAGGAATGGAGGATCCACCTGTTACCCTTGTACTATCGTTTAAAGACATTCTTCTTACTTAGAAATTTCAAGAATTGTTCGATCACGTCGGGGTCACCAATATGGTACCATTAGCGAATTTAATGATGATTTTTATTAAATGGAAACACAAGTGAAGAAGTAATGACAATTCAATTATATACAATAAAAAACGTTTGTTTGTTCTTATTTGTAGGGTTGTATTTTGGCAGCCGCTTCTAAAGGTGCGAGCAGCTTAAACGTTTTGTGCGTGCGTTAACGCATAGTATTAAGTCATAACGTTGTCGACGCACCACACATATAAACGAAACACAACTTACACATGTGATAATGCTTGATCCACTGATCATATGTTCGAAAAACAAAAGAAAATTTAACATCAAAATGCGTAAACAAAAATATACACAAACAAATATATAGGGAGGATACGAACAATAGAACAAAAAATATGTCGTCATACAACCTTATGATTTGTTGATCCTAAATATGCTGCTGGCGGAATAATTTCTGAACGCTGCTTTCTTTCATGTGTACCGTGCAACTTGCTTTTTATGTTGTTGTTGCTTAAGCAATAAAATGCGATATGCATATGCGCATTGGTCTTTGTCACTTTTAAAATTAATTCCCTTATCATTAGGCGTGTTCATAATGTGGGGCATTTCCATGGTGAAGCGCTTATTATATTGTTTCTCTATGTCCAATATAGTAATATTCTGGAAATTGGGATAGTGGCCCGTATCCTTACAGTGGGCCGTTAAGGCCGTGTTATTTTCCGAAGCGTTGTTCCTAAGTTTAATATTGGACTTATGGCCGGAAATACTTGTCTTTAATTTTAACTTGGTTGTCCCCACATATACATAATATATTATGTACAAACTGTGAAAGATAAGGAACCACAAGCAGTGGCCACACGAGACAAATTCACATGCAAAACCATGAAAGAGAAAAAACGGTGTCTCAAACACAACAAACAATCACTTGTACTCAATGCCGACAAGGGCAACGTAACAATGGTGATAGGCAAAAACGAATCGATACAAAGGTTCTGAAACTGGTGAACGACATCGCTACCTACAGAGTTTTAAAACGCGATCCGACGAACAAGCTCCAAGACAAAAACAATGAGATTGTTCAAAGAATGTCCAACAGCGGTGCCATAGGTACCCAGAAAAAGTACAGGCTACTGTGTAAAAACGCTATTACACCCAGAATCTATGAATTAATAAAAATTCATAAAGGAGGTATACCACTCCAACTTATTTGTTCATCTATCGACTCCCCGTCATACAACCTCTATAAATATGTAGTGAGAATACTCAAAAATATCACTTCTTCTTCTAAATATAACGTCAAGGACTCGACAGATTTTAAGATAAATGTCAATGGCGCATATATTTATGATGACGTAAGCCTTGTTTCCTTGGACGTAGTCTCCTTGTTCCCAAGTATTCCGGTTGATTTAGCCATTGAAATCATATCTACAAAGTGGGATGACATAAAAGAATATACATCCTTAACAAGAGGGAACTATTTATCACAATGGTGAAATTCTGCATAAAAGAGAATCGATATTATAAATACAATGAAAAGATATACGAAAAGCGTACAGGAATGCCCATGGGCTCACCAGCCTCCCCGCTCACAGCTGACATTGTCATGGAGGAGCTGCTAGCAAGATTCGAAACCGAATCTACTAGAAAACCACGCCTGCTTACAAAGTATGTAGATGACTTATTTTCCATTGTAAGAACGGAAAAAATTGAAAACGTTCTCACTGAACACAACAGCTACAGCAGAAGCATTAAATTTACAATAGAAGTTGAGAAAGATTGTCAACTACCGTTCTTGGACACATTAATCAATACGCGAAACAACCAATTATATATTGACTGGTACAGAAACCCACAGCTTCGGGAAGACTAACTAACTTTTATTTAAAACACGAAAAAAGTACAATATTAAATACCGCCAAAAGGTTCAGAAGAGGGGTACTTACAAGCGACAGAATGTATCACAAGAAGAACATCACTATCATTAAAAAAACTCTAGAGGGAAATTAGCTTCCAAGAGCACGTAATGAACGGAAACCCCAAGAAGCAAATAACCAAATATACAAAGCGATAACCCATGTCCCAAGAATAGCAGAGAGGATCAAGGGATGGGATTTATATGACAAAGCAAAGGTCAAAATAGCGTTCACATACAACAGTACATTGAGACATGTTTACAGCAATACAAGGGACAGAATTCCAAAGGATAAGAAATCCAACGTAATATACAGAATCCTATAACCGGTGACAGGTCTCACTTATGCGAGAAGGTATATGTGGGGACAACCAAATTAACGCTTCGGAAAATAAAATGCCTTAACGGCCCACTGTAAGGATACGGGCCACTAACCCAAATGAAATGAAAAATGAATATTTTGGACATAGAGAAACAATATAATAAGCGCTTCACCATGGAAATGCTCCACATTATGAACACGCCTAATGATAAGAGAATTAATTTTAAAAGTGACACAGACATATGCATATCGCAATTAATTGCTTCAGCAACAACAACACAAAATGTAAGTCGCACGGCGCGCATGAAAGAAAGCAGCGTTCAGAAATTATTCCGCTAGCAGCATATTTAGGATCAACAAATCATAATATTGGATGACGGCATATTTTTTGTTCTATTGATCGTATCGCCTCTATATATTTGTTTGTGCATATTTTTATACTCAGTTGAGCAGAGCTCACAGAGTATATTAACTTTGATTGGATAACGGTTGTTTGTACAGGTATAAAGGAATCGAGATAGATATAGACTTCCATATATCAAAATCATCAGTATCGAAAAAAAATTTGATTGAGCCATGTCCGTCCGTCCGTTAACACGATAACTTGAGTAAATTTTGAGGTATCTTGACGAAATTTGGTATGTAGGTTCCTGGGCACTCATCTGAGATCGCTATTTAAAATGAACGATATCGGACTATAACCACGCCCACTTTTTCGATATCGAAAATTTCGAAAAATCGAAAAAGTTCGATAATTCATTACCAAAGGCGGATAAAGCGATGAAACTTGGTACGTGGGTTGAACTTATGACGCAGAATAGAAAATAAGTAAAATTTTAGACAACGGGCGTGGCACCGCCCACTTTTAAAAGAAGGTAATTTAGAAGTTTTGCAAGCTGTAATTTGGCAGTCGTTGAAGATATCATAATGAAATTTGGCAGGAACGTTACTTGTATTACTATATGTATGCTTAAAAAAATTAGCAAAATCGGAGAACGACCACGCCCACTTTAAAAAAAAATTTTTTAAGTGAAATTTTTACAAAAAATTTAATATCTTTACAGTATATAAGTAAATTATGTCAACATTTAACTCCAGTAATGATATGGTGCAACAAAATACAAAAACAAAAGAAAATTTCAAAATGGGCGTGGCTCCGCCCTTTTTCATTTGATTTGTCTAGGATACATTTAATGCCATAAGTCGAACAAATATTTACCAATCCATGTGAAATTTGGTAGGCGCTTAGAATCTAGGACGGTAACTGTTTTCTGTGAAAAAGGGCGAAATCGGTTGAAGCTACGCCCAGTTTTTATACACAGTAGATCGTCTGTCCTTCCGCTCGGCCGTTAACACGATAACTTGAGCAAAAATCGATATATCTTTACTAAACTCAGTTCACATAATTATCTGAACACACTTTGTATTCGTATAAAAAATGGCCGAAATCCGACTATGACCACGCCCACTTTTTCGATTTCGAAAAATACGAAAAATGAAAAAAATGCCATAATTCTATACCAAATACGAAAAAAGGGATGAAACATGGTAATTGCATTGGTTTATTGACGCAAAATATAACTTTAGAAAAAAACTTTGTAAAATGGGTGACACCTACCATATAAAGTAGAAGAAAATGAAAAAGTTCTGCAGGGCGAAACCGAAAGCCCTTAGAATCATGGCAGGAATACTGTTCGTGGTATTACATATATAAATAAATTTGCGGTACCCGAGAGATTATGTTCTGGGTCACCCTGGTCCACATTTTGGTCGAAATCTCGAAAACGCCTTCACATATACAACTACCACAACTCCGTTTTAAAATTCTTATTAATACCTTTAATTTGACACCCATATTGTACAAACACATTATAGAGTCACCCCTGGTAATATAGAACTAAGGTCCACTCCCTTTGAAAATATTCATTATCACCTTTCGTTTGATACTCATAATGTACAAACGCATTCTAGAGTCAACCCTGGTCCACCTTTATAACGATATCCCTAAAAGGCGTCCACCTATAGAACTAAGGCCCAATCCCTTTTAAAATACTCATTAACACCTTTCATTTGATACCCATATCGTAAACAATTTCTAAAGTCACCCCTGGTCCACCTTTATGGCGATATCTCGAAAAGGAGTCCACCTATAGAACTAAGACCCACTCCCTTTTAAAATACTCATTAACACCTTTCATTTGATACCCATATCGTACAAACAAATTCTAGAGTCACCCCTGGTCTACCTTTATATCGATATTTCGAAAAGGCGTCCACCCATAGAACTAAGGCCCACTCCCTTTTAAAATACTCATTAACACCTTTCATTTGATACCCATATCGTATAAACGTATTCTAGAGTCATCCCTAGTCCACCTTTTATGGTGATATCTCGAAAAGGCGTCCACCTATAAAACTAAGGCCCACCCCCTTTTGAAATACTCATTAACACCCTTTTATTTGATACCCATATCGTACAAACAAATTCTAGAGACACCCCTGGTCCACCTTTATGGCGATATCTCGAAAAGGCGTCCACCCATAGAACTAAGGCCACTCCCACTCCCTGCATCTGATCGAGTTTTCTTAGACAAGATTGTGAACAATGAACATGGCTGCCATTTTGGCAAAAGGGCTTTTTCAGATACAATGGAAAGAGATACACCAATACACAACATAACTGTCACATTCGGTGTATATTGACATTAGGCCTTTTTGTTATGAACTATGGAGAATCAACACGTGTGTTCAATATTTATGAATTTTTCGATTCATAATTGAGAATTTTTTCATTTTCAACTGTATTCATATCAATATATACTAGTACCGCCTGTGGTCGAAATTCGACCAACGTGTATTTTTCTCAACTCAGTCTATGCATAAAATGTTGGAAATATAGCAAACTGGTCTAACTTACTTAACTTTTTCTTTAAAATTTTGAATTTGATCTAAGACCCTGTACTTTTTGATTGTATTTTCTTAAATTTTCTACAAACTTTTCACGTGTAATTATAACGTTTTGGTATGGAGCTACTTAAACAAAAATATAAAAATTATGTAAAATCAAATTAAGCTGACATAGAATTATGGTGAAATTACTTGAAATTGAATTGAAAAATAGGGTTTTCCACACCACCCGGAAGTTCCCCGTTGGCGCGCTACCGAAGTTAGTTTTGGGAGCTCGGTTCCTCAGTAGGCCTATATAACCCATATACATATATCGCCCATTTACTTCAATAGTGTCATAATTCAACAAACACGAACTTTTAGTTAAAAACGAAGAAATTTGCTGAAGGAATGTAGCCTATTTCACGCCACCCGTTTAGTTTTGTATAAATACATGTATAATATGTAAGTGTGACACAAAACAAAAATTTCGATTAGAATAGAGGATACCTTCATAAAAAATAAAATAAAAATATAAAAAAATTATGTAATGAGAAAGAAAGCAGAGTTTACTAAAAATGTTTAATTAAAAAAAAAATAAAGTACTTAAATTGCGAAAAAATTAAGTGAAGTGAACAAACAGTTCCATATAAAAACGCAATAAGTGCACTTAGACTTTTTCCGGGGTTTGATGTGATCATTGTGGAAATATGAAGATTCTAATGTTCGGATATTTAATGTTGGGATTCCCATTGAGATCTATGTACGTAATTAATTTGTATTAAATTTGTAAACACTCTATTTCATGAATATATATGACCATATCTACCATAAAATATCGTCTGTGAACAATACAATACTAAGATATAACAAAGCAGAATAAATTAGAAAGAAAAGAAAAACAAACAAAAACATTAAAGTTATTCACGTAAACATAGTTACTAAAATAAAATTGATTTCATAACTTTAAGCGACATAAAAAAATTAGGGTTATGGGATCTAAGCATCCGATTAATGGATATATAATCCAACAAAGTTAGCCTAATAATAAATATAGTGGGTAATATACTGCCTATGCACGCTATGATGCCGGTTGGCGTTTTGAACTAAAATCAAAGACGTTTTTGTTACGTTTTTTTGTTTCGTTTAATATACAACGTGAAATTTTCCGATTCAGTCAAGTTGCAGTTAAATAATAATAAACCAATTTGAAATAAGAGAATATATAATAAAATAAAATAAGAACTAAAATAAATTAGCATAAAAGGCAATATAAAAAATTTTATGTTATATTTTTGTAACTTTTTTTTTCGTTCAGTATAAGACGTACTTTATCTAAAATGAGGATTAAATCTGCAAATGCAAAAACATTTTCGGGCAAATTTTCCATTAATTGTTATAAATAAATTAGTTAGTTTCAACTAAAGTTAACTCATTATTTGTGATTTCATGTTTTTTTGAAAACAACTAAAATGAAAACAAAGAATCTGTTAAATAAAGACTTATGTATTTACGTTTAAGTGAAATTTGCCACAAAAAATGGGCCGGTCAAAAATTAATTCCATTTAAGATTTTTTGGTAGGCTACAAATTATTTTAGAAAAATTTTTTAGGATTTTGATAGAGACTATTATAGGTAAGCAAGTACAATGGGGAACCATATTTGTATGTAGGTGAAACATTTGTGCTTTCGAATTTAGCGAGTATACATAAAATTTGAATTTCACATTAGAAAAGTTAGACAATTGTTCCCAAAGACAGCGCGCTTGTGCATAAAGGTTTAGGTCTTTGAAATTCGCATTAGAAAACTTAGATAATTGTTCCCAAAGATGGAGCGCTTGTGCACGAAAATAACTTACGATATTTGTATGAATTGTTCGAATTTACAAAAAAAAATTTTCTATTAATTATAAACAAATAGAGTAATATTTGTTAACAAAGATAGGCCTATGCACTGCGGCTAATCAATACGAATCGATTCATATAACTTTTATATGATTTTACGTATGCTAAGTATGCGAAACAGCCTGTCAATTGATTGTATGGAAATTTTGTTAGCGTATTAATATATAGATAGTGGGTAATATACTGACTATGCACGCTATGATGCCGGTTGCCGTTTTGACCTAAAATCAAAGACGCTTTTGGGACGTTTTTTTGTTTCGTTTAATATACAACGTGAAATTTTCCGATTCAGTCAAGTTGCAGTTAAATAATAATAAACCAATTTGAAATAAGAGAATATATAATAAAATAAAATAAGAACTAAAATAAATTAGCATAAAAGGCAATATAAAAAATTTAATGTTATATTTTTGTAACTTTTTTTTTTCGTTCAGTATAAAACGTACTTTATCTAAAATGAGGATTAAATCTGCAAATGCAAAAACATTTTCGGGCAAATTTGCCATTAATTGTTATAAATAAATTAGTTATTTTCAACTAAAGTTAACTCATTATTTGTGATTTCATTTTTTTTGAAAACAACTAAAATAAAAAACCAAGAATCTGTTAAATAAAGACTTACGTATTTACGTTTAAGTGAAAATTGCCACAAAAAATGGGCGGTCAAAACTCAATTCTATTTACGATTTTTTGGTACGCTACAAATTATTTTGGAACAATTTTTTAGGATTTTGGTAGAGACTGTTATAGGTAAGCGGCTACAATGGGGAACCATATTTGTATGTAGGTGAAACATTTGTGCTTTCGAATTTAGCGAGTATACATAAAATTTGAAATTCGCATTAGAAAACTTAGACAATTGTTCCCAAAGACGGCGCGCTTGTGCATAAATGTTTAGGTCTTTGAAATCCGCATTAGAAAACTTAGATAATTGTTCCCAAAGATGGCGCGCTTGTGCACGAAAATGACTTACGATATTTGTATGAATTGTTCGAATTTACAAAAAACTTTTTCTATTACTTATAAACAAATAGAGTAATATTTGTTAACGAAAATAGGCCTATGCACTGCGGCTGATCAATACGAATCGATTCATATAACTTTTATATGATTTTACGTATGCTAAGTATGCGAAACAGCCTGTCAATTGATTGTATGGAAATTTTGTTAGCGTATTAATATATAGATAGTGGGTAATATACTGACTATGCACGCTATGATGCCGGCTGCCGTTTTGACCTAAAATCAAGGACGTTTTTGGGACGTTTTTTTGTTTCGTTTAATATACAACGTAAAATTTTCCGATTCAGTCAAGTTGCAGTTAAATAATAATAAACCAATTTGAAATAAGAGAATATATAATAAAATAAAATAAGAACTAAAATAAATTAGCATAAATGGCAATATAAAAAATGTAATGTTATATTTTTGTAACTTTTTTTTTCGTTCAGAATAAGACGTACTTTATCTAAAATGAGGATTAAATCTGCAAATGCAAAAACATTTTCGTGCAAATTTGCCATTAATTGTTATAAATAAATTAGTTAGTTTCAACTAAAGTTAACTCATTATTTGTGATTTCATGTTTTTTTGAAAACAACTAAAATAAAAAACAAAGAATCTGTTAAATAAAGACTTATGTATTTACGTTTAAGTGAAATTTGCCACAAAAATCGGCCGGTCAAAAATTAATTCTATTTAAGATTTTTTGGTACGCTACAAATTATTTTGGAACAATTTTTTAGGATTTTGGTAGAGACTATTATAGGTAAGCGGCTACAATGGGGAACCATATTTGTATGAAGGTGAAACATTTGTGTTTCGAATTTAGCGAGTATACATAAAATTTGAAATTCACATTACAAAACTTAGACAATTGTTCCCAAAGACGGCGCGCTTGTGCATAAAGGTTTAGGTCTTTGAAATTCGCATTAGAAAACTTAGATAATTGTTCCCAAAGATGGCGCGCTTGTGCACGAAAATGACTTACGATATTTGTATTAATTGTTCGAATTTACAAAAAACTTTTTCTATTAATTATAAACAAATAGAGTCATATTTGTTAACAAAAATAGGCCTATGCACTGCGGCTGATCAATACGAATCGATTCATATAACTTTTATATGATTTTACGTATGCTAAGTATGCGAAACAGCTTGTCAATTGATTGTATGGAAACTTTGTTAGCGTATTAATATATAGATAGTGGGTAATATACTGACTATGCACGCTATGATGCCGGTTGCCGTTTTGACCTAAAATCAAAGACGATTTTGGGACGTTTTTTTGTTTCGTTAATATACAACGTGAAATTTTCCGATTCAGTCAAGTTGCAGTTAAATAATAATAAACCAATTTGAAATAAGAGAATATATAATAAAATAAAACAATCAGTATAAAACGTACTTTATCTAAAATGAGGATTAAATCTGCAAATGAAAAAACATTTTCGGGCAAATTTGCATTAATTGTTATAAATAAATTAGTTGGTTTCAACTAAAGTTAACTCATTATTTGTGATTTCATGTTTTTTTGAAAACAACTAAAATAAAAAACAAAGAATCTGTTAAATAAAGACTTATGTATTTACGTTTAAGTGAAATTTGCCACAAAAAATGGGCGGTCAAAAATTAATTCTATTTACGATTTTTTGGTACGCTACAAATTATTTTGGAACAATTTTTTTAGGATTTTGGTAGAGACTATTATAGGTAAGCGGCTACAATGGGGAACCATATTTGTATGTAGGTGAAACATTTGTGCTTTCGAATTTAGCGAGTATACATAAAATTTGAAATTCACATTAGAAAACTTAGACAATTGTTCCCAAAGACGGCGCGCTTGTGCATAAAGGTTTAGGTCTTTGAAATCCGCATTAGAAAACTTAGATAATTGTTCCCAAAGATGGCGCTCTAGTGGGTAATATACTGACTATGCACGCTATGATGCCGGTTGCCGTTTTGACCTAAAATCAAAGAAGTTTTTGGGACGATTTTTTGTTTCGTTTAATATACAACGTGAAATTTTCCGATTCAGTCAAGTTGCAGTTAAATAATAATAAGCCAATTTGAAATAAGAGAATATATAATAAAATAAAATAAGAATTAAAATAAATTAGCATAAAAGGCAATATAAAAAATTTAATGTTATATTTTTGTAACTTTTTTTTTCGTTCAGTATAAGACGTACTTTATCTAAAATGAGGATTAAATCTGCAAATGCAAAAACATTTTCGGGCAAATTTGCCATTAATTGTTATAAATAAATTAGTTAGTTTCAACTAAAGTTAACTCATTATTTGTGATTTCATGTTTTTTTGAAAACAACTAAAATAAAAAACAAAGAATCTGTTAAATAAAGACTTATGTATTTACGTTTAAGTGAAATTTGCCACAAAAAATGGGCCGGTCAAAAATTAATTCTATTTAAGAGTTTTTGGTACGCTACAAATTATTTTGGAACAATTGTTTAGGATTTTGGTAGAGACTATTATAGGTAAGCGGCTACAATGGGGAACCATATTTGTATGTAGGTGAAACATTTGTGCTTTCGAATTTAGTGAGTATACATAAAATTTGAAATTCACATTAGAAAACTTAGACAATTGTTCCAAAAAACGGCGCGCTTGTGCATAAAGATTTAGGTCTTTGAAATTCGCATTATAAAACTTAGATAATTGTTCCCAAAGATGGCGCGCTTGTGCACGAAAATGACTTACGATATTTGTATGAATTGTTCGAATTTACAAAAAGGTTTTTCTAATAATTATAAACAAATAGAGTAATATTTGTTAACGAAAATAGGCCTATGCACTGCGGCTGATCAATACGAATCGATTCATATAACTTTTATATGATTTTAGGTATGTTAAGTATGCGAAACAGCCTGTCAATTGATTGTATGGAAATTTTGTTAGCGTATTAATATATAGATAGTGGGTAATATACTGACTATGCACGCTATGATGCCGGTTGCCGTTTTGACCTAAAATCAAAGACGCTTCTGGGACGTTTTTTTGTTTCGTTTAATATACAACGTGAAATTTTCCGATTCAGTCAAGTTGCAGTTAAATAATAATAAACCAATTTGAAATAAGAGAATATAAAATAAAATAAAATAAGAACTAAAATAAATTAGCATAAAAGGCAATATAAAAAATTTAATGTTATATTTTTGTAACTTTTTTTTTCGTTCAGTATAAAACGTACTTTATCTAAAATGAGGATTAAATCTGCAAATGCAAAAACATTTTCGGGCAAATTTGCCATTAATTGTTATAAATAAATTAGTTAGTTTCAACTAAAGTTAACTCATTATTTGTGATTTCATTTTTTTTGAAAACAACTAAAATAAAAAACAAAGAATCTCTTAAATAAAGACTTATGTATTTACGTTTAAGTGAAATTTGCCACAAAAAATGGGCGGTCAAAAGTGAATTCTATTTACGATTTTTTGGTACGCTACAAATTATTTTGGAACAATTTTTTAGGATTTTGGTAGAGACTATTATAGGTAAGCGGCTACAATGGGGAACCATATTTGTATGTAGGTGAAACATTTGTGCTTTCGAATTTAGCGAGTATACATAAAATTTGAAATTCACATTAGAAAACTTAGACAATTGTTCCCAAAGACGACGCGCTTGTGCATAAAGGTTTAGGTCTTTGAAATCCGCATTAGAAAACTTCGATAATTGTTCCCAAAGATGGCGCGCTTGTGCACGAAAATGACTTACAATATTTGTATGAATTGTTCGAATTTACAAAAAACTGTTTCTATTAATTATAAACAAATAGAGTAATATTTGTTAACAAAAATAGGCCTATGCACTGCGGCTGATCAATACGAATCGATTCATATAACTTTTATATGATTTTACGTATGCTAAGTATGCGAAACAGCCTGTCAATTGATTGTATGGAAATTTTGTTAGCGTATTAATATATAGATAGTGGGTTATATACTGACTATGCACGCTATGATGCCGGTTGCCGTTTTGACCTAAAATCAAAGACGCTTTTGGGACGTTTTTTTTGTTTCGTTTAATATACAACGTGAAATTTTCCGATTCAGTCAAGTTGCAGTTAAATAATAATAAACCAATTTGAAATAAGAGAATATATAATAAAATAAAATAAGAACTAAAATAAATTAGCATAAAAGGCAATATAAAAAATTTTATGTTATATTTTTGTAACTTTTTTTTCGTTCAGTATAAAACGTACTTTATCTAAAATGAGGATTAAATCTGCAAATGCAAAAACATTTTCGGGCAAATTTGGCATTAATTGTTATAAATAAATTAGTTAGTTTCAACTAAAGTTAACTCATTATTTGTGATTTCATTTTTTTTGAAAACAACTAAAATAAAAAACAAAGAATCTGTTAAATAAAGACTTATGTATTTACGTTTAAGTGAAATTTGCCACAAAAAATGGGCGGTCAAAAATTAATTCTATTTACGATTTTTTGGTACGCTACAAATTATTTTGGAACAATTTTTTAGGATTTTGGTAGAGACTATTATAGGTAAGCGGCTACAATGGGGAACCATATTTGTATGTAGGTGAAACATTTGTGCTTTCGAATTTAGCGAGTATACATAAAATTTGAAATTCACATTAGAAAACTTAGACAATTGTTCCCAAAGACGGCGCGCTTGTGCATAAAGGTTTAGGTATTTGAAATCCGCATTAGAAAACTTAGATAATTGTTCCCAAAGATGACGCGCTTGTGCACGAAAATGACTTACGATATTTGTATGAATTGTTCGAATTTACAAAAAACTTTTTCTATTAATTATAAACAAATAGAGTAATATTTGTTAACAAAAATAGGCCTATGCACTGCGGCTGATCAATACGAATCGATTCATATAACTTTTATATGATTTTACGTATGCTAAGTATGCGAAACAGCCTGTCAATTGATTGTATGGAAATTTTGTTAGCGTATTAATATATAGATAATACATTGCGAATTCCTTCTGTAAGTATGTCGTATCGTTGAACAAAAACATAGTAGACAATTGTGGCAATGATGTATCATGTTTTTCTCTTCAAATTTATTTTTTCAAATATTCTTTCTTCGTTCATTTTACAGAATACATTTAGTGATTTCAACTGCATCTAATCAGGGCCGGCTCAAGAGAATTTGGATCCCTATGCGAGTTATTAATTGCGGCCCCTTTCTCCCGTATTTATAGAAAGAAATTGGAGATCAGAAAGTTAGAGATCAGAAATATTAAATTCTAATTTAGTGTCAATAAAACAAAAAAATATTTCTTTTGCATATTAAATATATTTTTTTTCAACAAAGAACGAAAATATAACACACAAAAGTATTTTTAATTGTCTTAGAGTTTATAAAACTTCATTTTCCGCGCCTTCAACTAGGAGAAAGTTGATATAATTTTACCTAAATCTAATTTTTGCGCAATATCTTGCTCTATTGATAGCAATGCTAAACGGACAAGCCTTGCTTGGGTCATGGCCGAACGCAAGTACGTTTTGATTAATTTCAGTTTCGAAAAGCTACGCTCACCACTCGCAACAGACATTGCTATCGTCAACAAAATACTAAATTGGGCATAAGACCAGACAAGTTGTGTTGTAAAATATAACTAAGGTGAAAATTAATTTTTTTTAATGAAACTAAATATAGGGCCCCTACAAAATTTCTTTTGTTTTTTTTTTTGCAAAAAGGATTTTAGTACAAAAGTGTTTATCGAGTTTGGTGCCCCCTAGAACTTTGTGCCATAGGCGGTCGCGTAGTTCGCGTATATGGTAGAACCGGCCCTGCATCTAATCATGCGCACGTGTTTTATTATGTTTTTCATCAGATTTTGTGTACGGTTTGTATTTTCGTTTTGTCTTTTGGACATATACGTGTGGGTGTATTTCGACTGCGCATTTTTTGTTTGCACATGTGATTTTCTTAAATTAAATTTTTTGCGTTGAACATGGAGTTTTTTTCCTTTCTCTTGAAGAAAATGCGTCGCGCCAGACGTCAAAATATCGGTCGACGTACGTGTAGTGCTAACAGAATGTTACTTCAAAGAAGAGCGCAAAGTATTGATGACCTGTCACAACAAAATGAAATACGGCCTGAACGATATGCACGAAATAGATCTGCAGAACCACAGCGGCAAAGAAATCCAGCACGACCAAGACAAATACGACGTCGTGTTCTAGAAAATATGCATCGTGCTGCTTTTAATTACGGTCCACAAATTGATTACAGTATGCATAGATATATTGGATTAATGAGTGCGATATGTCCACATTGTGAAGCAGCTAAGTTTCTGGGTGAAATGGCTGGCATGTGTTGTGCTAATGGCAAAGTGAAATTGCCGGCATTTGAAATTCCACCTGATCCATTGCACTCATTGATTTTTGGAGGATCACCAATGTCGAAGCATTTTATGAATCATATACAAGAATACAATTAATCATTTCAAATGACTTCTTTTGGTGCTACAAAAATTATAAGAGACAATTTTATGCCAACATTTAAGGTGATTACTTCATGTGGAATATCTAATTGTTCTGTGGATGTAAGTAACAGGTTCTACAATGTTTTCAAGGATTCTGATCCAACATCAAATTACATTGCATACATATTACAGATTCAAGGTTAGATTTATCATTGAGCAGGTGCATTGTTAACATTTCGTGACGCTAACCGTCAATTTTTGCAAATATATTTTATCGGAGATGAAAATCGTGAGTTGGATGAACGTTGCGCAATTGGCTCACATACAAAACGAGCGATTATTTGCGATCTCCAAAGATTTTTTCATCAGAACAATGAATTGGTGAACTTGTTCAAAACCGCTCTCGATCGTATGCCATCTGGTAATCACAAAATCATAATCAGAGCGGATAAAACGCCTTTTGGTGAGCATGCCAGAAGACTAAATGTACCGACGATTGATGAAGTGGCAATTGTAGTTGTTGGCGATCAGTTTCAATCTCGCGATATTGTACTTCATCGTAGAAATGAACAATTACAGCGGGTTTCGGAGCTTCATCACAGTTACGATGCACTACAATATCCAATTGTACATTGGAAGGGTGATGGTGGTTATCAAATTAATATACCAACGATTGATCCAAGAACCGGTAAATAATATACTAATTATATTAATCAGATATTAAATAAAAACTAAAATTTAAAATCGAATGGTCATATTGTTTACAGGTCGAGAAGTTCAAAAAAAAGTTAATGCGATGAATTATTATTCTTATCGATTGATGATTCGTGGCCAAGAACAAAATTACATTCTGAGATGTGGTAAACTTTTTCACCAATACATTGTAGACATGTATGCAAAAATTGAAACCGAACGTCCCAATTTCATTCGATTCAATCAAGCCAAATGTGATCTGAAGAGTACATACATTTGCAAGATGCAATAGCGAATGATGCAAATGTGAATGATATCGGACGTCTGACGATATTACCAGCTTCTTATATTGGTAGTCCACGCCACATGCACGAATATGCACAAGATGCTATGTCATATATTCGAAAATACGGCTGACCAGATCTTTTCATCACTTTTATGTGTAATCCGATGTGGATAGGATACGATAGGATAGGTTAGGTGGTAGCTGCCCTGATAAGGATAGCTCACTTGGACAACACGAAGGTCCGTTGTGATACCACATACACCAAAAATAACGGTGACTTAGATCTAGCTACTTAGAGAATCGTTGGGTAGCAACGATAAAGCTTCGAATGATACCGATCTCAACTTTGGATATATCCTCGGGAGATCCAAGCGAGTCGCGACCGAAGTACTTTCGCATAGTTCTGGCAAAAGCTGGACAATCAAGCATAAAGTGATTTGGGGATTCCACCTCATCATCCTCCATACAGCTGCAGCAGGATGGAGTTTCCAGTATATTGAGACGTACCGGATGGATACCCATGGGACAGTGCCCTGTCAAAACCCCAATGACCATTGATAGGTGAGCCTTAGTGAACCCAATTATTTCAGCAGACCTCCTGCCATCCACTTTTGGCCAGAAAGATCTTGCTACCCTGCAAGACGTGGTATCCGCCCAACGTTTGCTGAGCTGATTCGAGGCCCAGCTATGGAGGAGCAATCCACAGGTGGCCAGCGGGATCCCGAAATACCTACAGACATCTTCATCCGGTTCAGTTGTACCGATGCGGGCTAAGAGATCCGCTTGACAGTTACCCGGGATATCACTATGGCCCGGGACCCAGATAATCTTAATTGTAAAATAATTCGATGCAATCGCAAGCGAGGTCAGGCACTCCCAGACCACCCTCGATCGCACTGTAGTTGAGCTCAAGGCCTTGATAGCCGCTTGGCTATCAGAATAGATGTTAAATTCCCTAACCGTGGTAGCACTGGATAGCATTCCATCCATCGCATCCTTAATCGCAGCAATTTCCGCTTGGAAAACACTGCAGTGATCAGCCAACTTAAACTTGCGGCTTAAATTTAGCTCTTGACAAAAGACCCCCCACCAACCTTTCCGTCCAGCTTTGACCCATCCGTGAACAAGTTAACCGGTCCCATGTCCCAGATAATTCCTCTTCCCCAATCCTCTCTCTCTGGAATAACTGGGGTGAAGGTGGTATAGGGAGCAGTTATCGGCATACAGTAGTCCGTTCTGTCCGGGATGAAGTCGAAACTGGTAAGAAGGCTAGAGTGTCCGCGGTCAGAAAGTCTATATCCCATATCACGAAGCATGACTAACGACCTTGCCGCGGCCGCCTTTCGCGGTTTGACCACCATCTCATAAAGCCAGTGTACTATTCTTGGCGAGAGTCCCATCTCTTTCCGATAGCTCCTCTGCAGCAGTACAAGGCAATGGCGGCCTTCCTGGCCCGATATTCCACATTGGGTCTCCAGGACAGTTTATTGTCCAAAACAATCCCCAAATATTTAACCCTATCAGAAAGTACCAACGGTACCCCTCCAAACGAGGGCGTTCTGAAATCGGGCATCTTATATCTCCTTGTGAAAAGAACCAATTCCGTTTTTCCCGGGTTGACCGCCAACCCTCATGACTCAGCCCACCTAGCCACAGTATCCAGGTAGCCCTGCAGAACATCGCGCAGGGTGCCCAGAAATTTGCCTCTGACTAGGATAGCGAGGTCATCTGCATAGGCAATCACCCGACAACCATTCGCTTGCAGCTCCACAAGAAGCTCGTTGGCTACCACAACCCAGAGGAGAGGAGATAGGACACCCCCCTGTGGCGTGCCCCTGCACACCTTCCTCTTAATTATGGCCCCACCCCACTCCGCTGCGACAATTCAGCCGCATAGAAGTTTGCTAATAAATTCAACCAGAGCCGCCTCGACTCCTAAACCCACCAGAGCTCTTTATATTGCCCCCGGTAAGACATTGTTAAAAGCTCCCTCGATGTCTAAAAAGGCACCCAGAGCATACACTTTGTGTTCTAGGGACCCCTCTATTTGCTTTACAATCGAATGGAGAGCCATTTCCGTCGATCTGCCCTTGCAGTACGCATGCTGTGAAGCCGACAGGTACAGGTCAATCAACCGCTCAAACGTCTTAAGAAGAAACGACGAGAGACTGATTGGCCTGAAATCCTTAGGTGATACATGAGAGCTTCTGCCGGCCTTCGGAATGAAAATAACCCTAACCGTGTGCCAATATTTCGGGATATAGTTAAGCCTGAGGCAGTTAGTATATATGATGGCCAACCAGCGGCAGGAAATCCCCAAAGACCTTTGAAGCTACGCAGGAATGATTCCATCCGGGCCCGGAGACTTATAGGGCTTGAACGACCCTATAGTCCAGGTTATTTGACTTTCCCGTATTGGAATGGCAGGCACTTCTGCATGGCCAACGACCGCCGACCATGCAGGCGAAGATCCCTGCCCAACTGGGACATCGGGAAAATGATTGTCCAGTAAAAGCCTTAGGGACTCCTCGCTACTCATCGACCAGTCCCCACCATCATCTCTCAGATACCCCATAGGAGCGGGGTTCCTGGAGAGTATTTTTCTAAATCTCGCGGATTCATTGCAGCCTTCTACGTTTTCGCAGAAGCTTCGCCATGCATCTCGCTTGGCTATCCTTATTTCATATTTATAAATCCCCAGACTCACCTTATAGAGCTCCCAGTCCGAAGGTAATTTACTCCTCCTGGCTCTGTTGAAGAGCCGCCGACTAGACGCTCTTAGGTCGTCAAGAGAATCCGACCACCAGGGCGGCTTGCCCTTCCCCCTGTAAGTTTTCAATGGGCAGGACAGCTGAAAGGCGCTATTGCTTGCCGAGATGAAGTTTTCCACCAGAACGTCTATCTCAGATTCGGACAGGCCCGAACTAATGATAGGCACCGCAGGCAGTAGCTCTCCCAGCTTCCTACAATACAAGTCCCAGTTACTACTTTTAGGGTTCCTAAAAGATATTTTACCGGGACGTTCTTCGTTCACTGAGAACTCAATATATCGGTGATCAGAGAAGGAGTGCTCGTTGAGAACCCTCCATCCAGATATCCGACCTTCCAGTTCTCTACTAACCAGGGTGAGGTCCAGGACCTCCTCCCTTACCGCAGTAATAAAAGTCGGGTCATTCCCCCTATTACATATACAAAGTCCCTCATCTACAATAAAAGTAAATAAAGACTCACCTCTAGTGTTGGTATCCGAGCTTCCCCAAATGCTATGATGGGATTAGCATCGGCACCGATGATCACGCCAACACCTCTCCGCCTTGCTTCAGCGGTGATTTTACCCAGTATCGCAGGTGGTGACCCCTCTACGTCCCCGTGGGGCATGTACGCTGACACCACCCACATTTCATTACTTCCTCGCTCGAGGCAGACCGTGGTTACGTCAGCATTGCTGAAATTAAAGAGAATAAAAGCTTTAATCTCTTTTTTAACAAGCACACAGGATCTAGGCCTACTTGCCTCCCCATGCACCAAGGTGTTGAATTTTCCAGTCCTTAATCCAGAAATCTTACTGCCGTTACTACTCAGCCACGGCTGATCGACACGATGTTACAGCACGTGTATTTCGGCAAAAATTGAACGCACTGACGGATTTAATTGTGAAATTAAGCATTTTTGGAAAGGTACAATGTTGGATGTACTCGATTGACTGGCAAAAAAGAGGTTTGCCACACGCATACATATTGATATGGCTGGTACGTAAAATAACACCGGACGAGATTGATAGCGTCATATCAGCCGAAATACCAGATTAAACCATCGATCCAGAATTATTTGAAGTGGTAACAAAAAACATGATTCACGTTTCATGCGGTGAAATAAATATGAATTCACCATGATGATCGATGGGAAATGTTCGAAGCGGTATCCGAGAGCATTAATTTCCGATACCATAACAGGCAATGACAGATATCCATTGTATCGACGTCAATCATTTGAGAATAATGCTAAAATGGCGATAATAAAGTGCACAATCAAGACATCGAAGTTGACAATCGTTGGGTCATGCTATATTCACCGATACTGTCAAAAGTTTTTCAAGTTCACATAAATGTTGAGTACTGTAACCCAGTAAAGTCTACCAAATACATTTGTAAATATGTGAATAAGGAAAGTGGTATGGCTGTTTTTAGAGTAGATGGTGAAAATAGAAATGATGAAATCACTCAATATCAAATGGGGCGATACATATGCAGTTGTAACGTAGCGTTACAATAGTACGACCCCCACTGTAACCCTTTTTCTCCTACGCCTGAGACACCCACTCTAACCCTTTTCACCTACGCCTGAGAGTATACATACATAGTACATTAACAGGTAGCCAACAGCAGCAACTATATACCAATGCATGCGAATAGCATTTGGCGATAACAATAATATGCACACAGTACGCCAACTCACAGTAAATGGCAAACTGAAGTACCCAATTAGCGGTTCATTTCTCACTCGCGTCATTGCAGAAGCAGTATAAAAGAGAATGAATTTGCTGTTGTCACTTCATTCCTCGCAGGTTAGTCAGAGGAAGTGTTTGCTTTATTAAGCAACCCAGTCACTCCTCCTGAAGGGGTGCTGCCTTGGCATTGGTCACCCTTTGCTTGCGGGGACAACGGGTTGTCGCCTTTATGGTTTTCTCGCCCGTGTCCCAGCTAAGTAAGGGGGGCTCGCCGCTTTAGGGCCACCCCGACCCTTCCTATCAGTTAAGGCTCCAGCCGACCCGGTTATACAGCTGCGTAGCGTGGTACCTTCGGGCCCAGTTTCTCCTCGCAGCCTACGAACCGGCAAGGACAGAGCTGGTGCACCGCCCCCCGTGCGACCACGGGGTGAGCGATGTCCAGCGAACGAGCCAATCCCACTTCCAGAGGGAAAGAGGTGCCGCCACGGCACTGGTCACTCTTTTCTTGGGGGGCAACGGGTTGTCGCCTTTATGGGTTTCTCGCCCGTGTCCCAGCTAAGTAAGGGCCGTTCGGCCAACAGACCCCTTCCCCTCCAGTAGAGCGACTCGTCGGTTAAAGGAGCTACCGCTGTGCCGTCAAGGCGCACTTCCCCTCATCCCACGGATCGACCTACAAAGTTCCGGCTGGTATAACTCCGCGTCCAGCCCTGCCATCATGCAAGCATGGAGGCGGTTGTGTCCATCTAGCGAGCCAGCACTAAAAGCGAGTGAGCCAACCACACCACGGAGTGGAAAGGGGCGCTGTCAGGGAACGGGTCACCCTTGCTTGCGGGGACAACGGGTTGTCGCTTTTAGGATTTTCTCGCCCGTGTCCCAGCTAAGTGGGGGGGGGGGGGGGGGGGGGGGCTCGCCGCCTTATGACCATCCGGCCCTTTTCCCCTCCGCCCCGGCTCCGGCCGTAGACCGGTCCAGCAGCTAAAGGGGCTACCGCTGTGCCGTAAGGTGCACTTCCCCTCAGCCCACGGATCGGCCTACGGTGTTCCGGCGGGTACAAGTACGCGTCCAGCCCTGCCATCGTGCGAGCATGGAGGCGGTAGTGTCCAGGTAACGGACCGGCACTAACCACAATTCTATTCATTGCTCGCAGGTCCCTCCGCCGCCGCCACTGAGACAGCGTCCTCGCAGGAAGCCGCCACCCGCAACCCCCGCTACTGGTAACCCCCCTAAAAGGTAATCAGGTAGAACGTTTGTACCGACACCTCGCCTTGGCTACGCCACTGGTACGCGCTCCGTCGCCCTGTTGTTGCCGTCGCTATCCTACCGCCGTTGAGCCGCTGCTACCTCACCACCGTCCAACCAGCTCGCTGGTACCGTCACTGCGTCCATACCACTACATCCGTCCGTCCGCTAATACTGCTATTACAACGACCATTAGCCGCCGCTCGCCTTCCTCCCCCGCTATCTTTGTACGGAAAGCTGCTGCCCTCACTACCCGTCAAGCTGTGTGTGTGTGCGTGTATTCGTCATTAACACATAACAACTGTGTTCTTATTAAGTGGGGGTTTGTGGGACCTCTACTTGGCCCTGGATTGACTGAGTGCTACCTCAGCATTCTAAAAAACCCACCTCATACAGTAATGAAGCAGTTTGGCGTATCTTTTCGTTTCCTTTGCACGAAAGATATCCTGTTGTTGTCCATTTGGCGGTTCATCTGGAGAATGGTCAACGAGTTTATTTCACTAATGGGAATGTACAGCTGGGAGCAGCACAAGCACCAGCAACTACTTTAACTGCTTTTTTCAATTGTTTGAAATCGACAAATTTGTCAGAAATTTGATATATGTTGATCTACCACAATATTACACCTGGAATGCATCATCGAAAAAATTTCAACGGCGTAAACAAGGAACACCAGTTGATGGTCATCCAGATATTTTCCAAACAGATGCCTTGGGCAGGATGTATATGGTACATCCAAACAATGCTGAATGCTTCTATTTGCGAATGTTGTTGGTAAACGTTCGGGGACCAAAATCACCTCAGGATTTAAGAAAAGTTCACGGTCATTTTTGTCAGACATATCGCGAAACATGTCAACTCTTGCATTTGTTAGAAGATGACACTCATTGGGACGCAACACTTCATGATGCATCGATTTCATCTCATCCACAGCAAATACGAATGCTATTTTCGATTATAATATCAACATGCATGCCATCGAATCCAATTGAATTGTGGAATAAATATAAAGATTACATGACTGAAGATATTTTAATGCGGATGCGTCGTAGAGCAATGGATCCTGATTTGCTGATTACATTGGAAATGTACAATGAAGCTTTGATAACAATTGAAGATATGCGTCTTGCGATTTCCAATAAAGCATTGAGGCAATTAGCTTTGATTCCACCAAATCGTCCAATGCATGATTTATTTGGTCGAATGTTGGAGCGTGACCAACAATTCGATTGTGACGATTTACGTACATTTGTTCAATCCTACATCACCAAATTGAACAATCAACAAAAGGATATATATGACAAAATCATGCAAGCTGTTTCTGATAACACTGGTGGATTATATTTTTTGGCTGCACTTAGCGGCACCGGAAAAACATTTGTGATTTCATTGATTTTAGCAACTATTCGATCGCAACAGAAAATTGCTTTGGCACTCGCTTCTTTTGGAATTGCTGCAACTTTATTGGATGAAGGACAAACAGCTCATTCAGCTTTAAAATTGGCATTGAATATACAGGTGGTTGAAACTCTAACCTGTAACATATCCAAAAAGCGATGGCAAAAGTTTTCCAACACGCAGCGGTCATTCTATGGGATGAGTGTACAATGGCAAACAAAAAATCCGTGGAAGCCTTAAATTGAACGATGCAATATTTACGTGCAAACCAAAGGCGTTTTGGTGGTGCTTTAATTTTATTGTCAGGTGACTTTCGACAAATATTGCCCGTTATTCCACGACCAACATCGACAGATGAGATCAATGCATGTTTGAAGTATTTCCTTTTGTGGTGATACGTGAAAAAATTAACATTACACATAAACATGCGTGTTCAGTTGCACAATGAAAGGGGCTACCGCTGTGCCGTAAGGTGCACTTCCCCTCAGCCCACGGATCGGCCTACGGAGTTCCGGCTGGTACAAGTACGCGTCCAGCCCTGCAATCGTGAAGGCATGGAGGCGGTGGTGTCCAGCTAGAGGACCGGCACTAACCACAATTCTATTCATTCCTCGCAGGTCCCTCCGCGGCCGCCACTGAGACAGCGTTCTCGCAGGAAGCCGCCACCCGCAACCGCCGCTACTGGTAACCCCCTAAAAGGTAATCAGGTAGAACGTTTGTACCGACACCTCGCCTTGGCTACGCCACTGATGCACGCTTCGTCGCCCTGTTGTTGCCGTCGCTATCCTACCGCCGTTGCGCCGCTGCTCCGACGACCGTTGCCCTCCCTCTATCCTACCGCCGTTGAGCCGCTGCTACCTCACCACCATCCAACCAGCTCGCTGGTACCGTCACTGCGTCCATACCATTACATCCATCCATCCGCTAATACTGTCCGCCGTCCAGCCGCCGTGCTAATCCCGCCACTGCCTACCGCTGTACAAATCTGTCCGCTAATACTGTCCGCCGTCCGGCCTCCGTGCTGATCCCGCCGTTCAATCGCCGTACCGTCCCCTCTGCTATTACAACGACCGTTAGCCGTCGCTCGCCTTCCTCCCCCGCTATCTTTGTACGGAAAGCTGCTGCCCTCAAAACCCGTCAAGCTGTGTGTGTGTGCGTGTATTCGTCATTAACACATAACAACTGTGTTCTTATTAAGTGGGGGTTTGTGGGACCTCTACTTGACCCTGGATTGACTGAGTGCTACCTCAGCACTCGAAAAAACCCACCTCATACAGTAATGAATCAGTTTGGCGTATCTTTTCGTTTCCTTTGCACGAAAGATATCCTGTTGTTGTCCATTTGGTGGTTCATCTGGAGAATGGTCAACGAGTTTATTTCACTAATGGGAATGTACAGCTGGGAGCAGCACAAGCACCAGCAACTAATTTAACTGCTTTTTTCAATTGTTTGAAATCGACAAATTTGTCAGAAATTTGATATATGTTGATATACCACAATATTACACCTGGAATGCATCATCGAAAAAATTTCAACGGCGTAAACAAGGAACACCAGTTGATGGTCATCCAGGTGTTTTCCAAACAGATGCCTTGGGCAGGATGTATATGGTACATCCAAACAATGCTGAATGCTTCTATTTGCGAATGTTGTTGGTAAACGTTCGGGGACCAAAATCACCTCAGGATTTAAGAACAGTTCACGGTCATTTTTGTCAGACATATCGCGAAACATGTCAACTCTTGCATTTGTTAGAAGATGACACTCATTGGGACGCAACACTTCTTGATGCATCGATTTCATCTCATTCACAGCAAATACGAATGCTATTTTCGATTATAATATCAACATGCATGCCATCGAATCCAATTGAATTGTGGAATAAATATAAAGATTACATGACTGAAGATATTTTAATGCGGATGCGTCGTAGAGCAATGGATCCTGATTTTCTGATTACATTGGAAATGTACAATGAAGCTTTGATAACAACTGAAGATATGCGTCTTGAGATTTCCAATAAAGCATTGGGGCAATTAGCTTTGATTCCACCAAATCGTCCAATGCATGATTTATTTGGTCGAATGTTGGAGCGTGACCAACAATTCGATTGTGACGATTTACGTACATTTGTTCAATCCTACATCACCAAATTGAACAATCAACAAAAGGATATATATGACAAAATCATGCAAGCTGTTTCTGATAACACTGGTGGATTATATTTTTTGGCTGCACCTGGCGGCACCGGAAAAACATTTGTGATTTCATTGATTTTAGCAACTATTAGATCGCAACAAAAAATTGCTTTGGCACTCGCTTCTTCTGGAATTGCTGCAACTTTATTGGATGAAGGACGAACAGCTCATTCAGCTTTAAAATTGCCATTGAATATACAGGTGGTTGAAACTCTAACCTGTAACATATCCAAAAATTCAGCGATGGCAAAAGTTTTCCAACACGCAGCGGTCATTCTATGGGATGAGTGTACAATGGCAAACAAAAAATCTGTGGAAGCCTTAAATTGAACGATGCAAGATTTACGTGCAAACCAAAGGCTTTTTGGTGGTGCTTTAATTTTATTGTCAGGTGACTTTCGACAAATATTGCCCGTTATTCCACGACCAACATCGACAGATGAGATCAATGCATGTTTGAAGTATTTCCTTTTGTGGCGATACGTGAAAAAATTAACATTACACATAAACATGCGTCTTCAGTTGCACAATGATCAGTCTGCAGAGCAGTTCTCGAAGCAATTGTTAGAGATCGGAAATGGCAAAATTCCAATCGACAAAACAAATAGTTTGATTACATTGCCAAACAATTTTTATCCAATCAAACGAAGAATTAATTGAACAAGTGTTTCCAAATATTGTTCAAAATTACATGAATCACGATTGGTTGATAGAACGCGCAATACTATACGTTGCCTGTTCCAGAGTAGGCATTCCAAATTGTTTGTTTATTCATATCCCAGATGGAAAAACGAAAAATGTAGTGTATGCAAATGTTTTGGATTAAGAATTGAAATAAAGATTAAAAATTCTATGATATTTTATTCTTTTTCCAATATTTCTATTGGTGTAGCGAAGCACACCGGGGTCCCGCTTGTCTATATATATACAAATCAAAGTCTGTGTGTGAGTGTGTGTTCGCTATGGAAACGTATTTACCTCACTTCATTCATCACCAAATTTTGGCTATAGGTTTCTTCGATCAACACGAAGGTTTTAGGCTTAAAAAAATTTCGATATATAAAAGGGGCGTGGCACCGCCCATACAAATGGAATCTTTGGTACTGCATAACTCTGAAGGTATACATGCCAGAATATTGAAATTCAGTAAGGAGTTATATGACGTTAAGTCCTAACACCTCCAGTAAAATGTGAAATTGGGGAAAAAGGGGCGTGGCACCTTCCCTACAAATGGGATTTTTCAAAACTATGGCTGCTGTAAAAACTTAGGTTATTTTAACACCTAAAGCTTGACTGCATTATTTAGTTTGGCTGTTATTCCTTTTGGACGTTTAGTAATCTGAGGCCGTTAAAAAGATTGTTTAGCTTCAGTCTATCTACATCTATATATATAAAAATCAAATTATTTTTGTGTGTGTATTCGCTATGGAAACATATTTCCCACACTTCAGTCATCCAAAATTTTGGCTATAGGTTCCTTCGATCAAGACGAAGGTTTTTCATATTTCAGAATTAAGAATTTTAAATATAAATTTCTTTTGGCTATGCGAACGTGTAATCTTAGCTCCCAAAAATGATCGTGTTAACAAAATCAATGATCGCATTCAAAACCAAATTCCTGGTGATGCGACGAAATATAAATCGATCGAATTGTGCAATGGAACCAGACTTTGTGTTAAGAAATGTATGCCGAATGTAATCGAAGCAATAATCATCAGCGGTAAAAGCAAAAGTGAAGATGTGCTCATACCACAGATCCCAATGATTCCTACAGATTTGCCATTCGATTTTAAGCACTTACAGTTTTCTGTAAGGCTTGCTTTTGCAATTACAATGAACAAATCACAAGGACAATCGCTTACAGGATTAAATTTAGACAGTCCGTGCTTTTCCCATGGCCAGCTATATGTTGCTTTCTCTATAGTTTGAACGCCAAAGAACTACTTTATCTTTGCACCGAACGAAAAAACGGAAAATACACATGCATTACAATAAGATACAATAATAAAATGTTTTAAACGAAAATTTCACCAAATATGCGTACAAAATTCAATTCAATTTACAGAACAAAAAACTAAATTATCAACAAACAAAACAGAAAAAATAACCCAACATTCATTCGATCTCGGGCGTTACAACGTACGCCTGGTAAAACTAGTTACTGATAAAATTAATACGGCGGCACACCACCTCAAAAGAAAGTGTAATTTCTCACCGAAAAATGTGTGGTTTGATAGCCAGTGCGCAAACTTGCGCTATAAGTTAATGAACGCTTTAAATATGCCGAGAAGGAGGAATACAGATTGCGATAGGATTAAGTACCTTACTCTTCGTAAAAAATATGTTAAGCTCTGTAATAGGAAGAAATTAGAGTGGCGATGTAAGGAAATTGAACAGCTTAATAGTGTTAGGAATTTAAGTGACTGGCGGCCGCTAGCAAACTCACTCAAAAAGGTCCGATATAAGGAACATAAGCCTTACGCCAAAATATAATAAGGTATTCTATGTGGTTGGGCCTCAAGTTGTATTTTACAGGCGCGTACAGGTGGCAACGCGCATGTCAAATACAACTGCGGCCCACGTCACTGAATAGAAATGAGACACTGACACTATAATTTCCGGCTTGAAGTGTGACTAACCAAAAGTAAAATATTTGCACAAACTAAACATAAAGACTAAAATAAATTAAAGTAAATTATAAGACAACATTTTATTATACCACAAAGAAAATAAAAACAACTTAAATAAAGAACTGAGACTAAACTAATAACTCGTGTTTTATGTGGAGTGAGTGGTGGACGTGCAAAGCGCACATTCATCAATTTTGCAGAGGTTGCAAAAGGGAACCTCACATGGCGACCGTGAGGCTGGGGCTTTGGCAGGCAACCGGATTTTTTGACGGAGGACTGGTGGTGAGTGTGGAAAGTTTTTTAAAATGAGGACAGTCTTTGTCTAGCGTTGAAAAGGAAAGGTGCGTGGTGTGCGAAATCAAGAATAAAGTGCGTGGTGTTCAATATAAAATTTAATAAAATCGAAAAAATTTAATAAAACTACAATTTCCAACACAAATTCGACAATTTTTTAAATGCAAATTTAATAGAACTACAATTTTTTCTAAATCAAATCTAATAAAACCACAATTTTTAAACCACATTTAATAAAACTACAATTTCTAACCAAATTTTACAATTTTCCTATTCAAATTCAATAAAACTACAATTTTTTAAATCAAAGTTAATAAAACTACAATTCCTAAATCAAATTCATTAAATCTGCGATTACTAAAATAAATTTAACAATTTTCTAAATCAAATTCATTAAATCTACAATTTTTAAATCAAATTTAATAAAACTGCAACTTCTAAATCTAATTTAACCAAAGTAATAAAGCAAATTTAACAATTTTCTAAATCAAAAGCAAGAATTCTAATAAAGCTCCAATTTCTAAACCAAATTCAATATAACTACAATTTCTAAGGCAAACTTAACAATTTTCTAAATCAAATTCATTAGAACTACAACTTCTAAATAAAAATTTAATAAAACTACAATTTCTAAACCTAATTTAACCAAACTACTAACTTCTAAGGCAAATTTAATAAAACTAAAATTCCTAAATCTAATCGACCAAATTAAAATAGTAACTTTGGTAAAACCAGCGGGGCTGTACTTAACACCACGCCACGTCACACATAACGGAACGCGAAAAACCACTCCACCAAATACATCCCCATTTTGTCACCAACACCAGCAGCAGCAACAACACCAGCAGCGATTCAGGTCTTCCAGCGCAGCAGTAATACGGAAACTAGCAGCAGCGACAATTAAGTATATATATATATATATATATATATATATATATATATATATATATATATATATGTATGTATTTCAATTTTTTTGCTTACGGGTTTTTTTTTCTTTAAACACATATGTACGTATATAAAACATTAATATTCCGATTAAATGCAATGCGTTCGCTTTTCATATAATATACTTGGATTGTTTCAATAGCATTTCATATAAATTTTGGATTTCTGATATAACGCGGGTTTGTGAAAAACCAATAAAATTTTTACAAACGGTGGTTTGTTAGTAAAAACCGATTAACTTTTTTGATATATGCAGTGGTTCCGTTAAAAAGCGATTAAAATTTTTTTAATACATGCGGTGGTTCCGTGAAAAACCAACTAAGATTTTTGATATATGCAGTGGTTCCGTGAAAAACCAAATTAGATTTTTGAATAAAGCGGTGCGTCCGTTATTACCACATTTTAAGATTTTTACCAATTCATACTTACATACTTTTGAGTCATTTTAAATCCAATTACTTTTTACATATTTTTCATGCAAGTATACTGCAGTTTCAATTAATTCTTCCAATAAATTGTTAAATATTTCCTTAGCGACTATTCACCTGTAAATCAGTTCCCTTTAAAAAAAAATGTTTTCTCTCTTTTTCCTCAAAAATTCAGCTTCAAATATAAATTCAGACATTCAAACAAGTGCTTCACTAATTTCATAGTTTGAACTGAATTATTTTTGCTATTCTGATAACTACATATGTACCTAAGAAGCGGTAAGCAGACTCAGAATCCGATTCCGATAATTCAGCCTCAAGCTACGAAAGTTTAGCTTCATCTTCGACCGAAGAAGTCACAAACAAGGAAAATAGATTTCCTTTGTCAACAGATTATCCAGGCTTCGAAGATTCTTCCAGTAAAAATTTAACTTCTAATTTAGCTTCAAATCTTAGCGATTCAAATAGTGCAAAATTAACTCCAAATTCTTCTACTTTAAAATTAGATCTTAACGACTCAAACAGTACAACCTTAGTTAACACTTCTTCTAACGTTAACCCAGATCTTAACGATCCAATTAGTACAAACGTTGCCCCACCTTCTTCTAATTCAGCTTCAGATCTTAACGATTAAATCATGGCAACACCTGAGGAAAAGAAAACTTTCATTAACATGTGTGCAAATTCCATTAGAGAAAACTACAGTGGTGATCCTCTAGCACTTGAAACTTTTATAGACAAAATTGAATTACTTGAAGAGTTCGCTAATGTGAATTTAACTGCTACTTTTATATCGTTCTCAAAATCTAAACTAGAGGGTAAAGCCCGTGAAGCAATACCAAGGCAAGTAACCTCAGTTAATTAAATCAAAGTAGCTCTACGTAGTAGGATCAAACGGGACAACTCGAAAGTTTTAGCTGGGAGAATTGCAGCGTTTCACGTTACCAATAACAATTACACAGATTTTGCAAAAAAAATTGAAGATTTAGCTGAGTCACTTGAGCGGTCTCTTATTATTGAAGGAATCACTCAAGCGAAAGCTCATGAAATGGCAGTCGAGTAAACTGTTAACGTGTGTCGTTTAAACGCAAAATCCAATTTAGTCAAAACCATTTTAGCCTCAACGGCATTAACTGATCCGAAAGACGTACTAGCGAAATTAATTGTAATTGTATAATGTAATTGAACAAAATAACGAAGTAACAGAGCGTCAGGTTTTAGCTTTTCGATCACGTAGTAACAACACATTCAGAAATTCACGTGGTAGTTATCGAGGTTTTTACCCAAATCGCAGCTATACTGGTTATAGAATAGCAACAATAGTAATACACATCCAAATTCCAATTCAAATACAAATAGCAGTAACAATAGAAGCAACAATTCAAAATCATCCAACGGTAGAGGTAGAAACGCAAACGTTCGCGCTTTAAACGCGAGTGCCCCTCAGGAGCGAACACTGGGGGAGGACGAACTAACCGAGTAAACGAATTTCCCTCACCAATAGGCATCTATTGTTTAAACTTAAATTATTCAGATTTCATAGAATTATAACTTAACTAGTCACAAAAATTTTGTTATTTCCTAGTAGACACTCAAGCAGACATTTCTTTAATAAAGATATCATGTTTAGAAAGTAATATTTCCTTAAATACAAACGACATTATCAACATTACCGGTGTTACATCCAATTCAGTTTCCACTTTAGGTAAAATTACCGCAAATTTAAAATTTTCAAACTTTTCTATTAAACATATTTTACATGTATTAATTGAAGAATTTAATATTCCATCCAATGGCATACTGGGTAAAGATTTTCTGAAAATTAACAAATGCATTATTAATTATGAAAGAAATAGTATTTCCTTTTGGGTAGGCAATGAAAAAGTCGCGATACCAATCCTGCACGGAACAGAAAGCGACAGTTGTATCATTCCTCCCAGATGTGAAATATTCAGACTTTTTGATTAGGAGATTCACCCGAGCCACTTTTCGTCGACTCGCAGCAAATTGAAAAAGGCGGTTTTACAGCTAGGTGCATTGTTAATTCCAGTAACGCAATAATTAAAGTCATAAACACCAAGGATGATGTCAAGTATGTGAAAAGAAACAGTACTCGGACAGAAAAACTTTCAAATTGTAATGTTTATACAATTAACAAGACAGAAACAGAAGACAAACGTACAGAAAAACTTATTTCAGTTTTAAAAAATTAAATACCTCAACATGCTCATAGTAAACTAATTGACCTTTGCATAGATTATGCCGACATTTTCGCTCTTGACACGGACAAAATGATTTTAAACAACTTCTACGAGCAAAAACTAAGATTGACAGACAACGAGCCTGTATATGTTAAAAACTATCGATTGCCCTACTCTCAACGCGAAGAAATAAATCGTCAAGTAATTAAATTGTTAGACAACGATTTGATTGAACCCAGTTATTCCAATTACAATAGTCCTTTGATTGTAGTCCCAAAGAAAGATACTAATGGTCAAGAAGCTTATCGTATGTGCGTAGATTTTCGCGCAGTAAACAAAAAACTCATCGCTGATAAATTTTCACTAGCTAGAGTTGACGATATTTTAGATAATCGCGGTAGAGCAAAATATTTTTCCACATTAGATCTTTTTTCGGGATTTCATCAAATCCCTTTGCATCCTGACTCACATGACATTACGTCTTTCAGCACTGACCGAGGTGCATTTAGATGGAAAGTGCTTCTAATCGGTTTAAATATAGCACCTAATTCATTCTCACGAATGATGACAATAGCTTTTTCGGGTATAACAACCAACGTCGCATTTTTGTACGTCGACGATATTATCATCATAGGTTGTGGTGAAGCACACCATATTAAAAATCTTTCAAAAGTTTTCAATACTTGTAGGTCTTTCAATCTCAACCTTAACCCAAATAAATGCAACTTTTTACGACCAGAAGTTACATTTTTAGGTCACAAGTGTTCAGCCAAAGGTTTGTTGCCAGACGACTCCAAAATAAACGCAGTTAAAAAGTATACAAAACGGACTGATTAAGACGCGGTACGACGACTCGTCGCGTTTGCAAACTATTACAGACGGTTTATACCTAATTTTGCGTCTCTGACAGCGCCTCTAAATCGATTAAGCAGGAAAAGAGTTGAATTTGTATGGGATATAGAGTGCGAAAGGGCATTTTTATCTTTGAAAGCAGCGTTACTTTCACCAAAATTACTTCAATATCCAGATTTTACTAAACAATTCATTATTACCGTTGATGCTTCCACAATTGGATGTGGCGCTATTTTGAGTCAAGAACAGCAAGGTAGTGATTTACCAATTTGTTTCGCTTCTAAAGCATTTAATAAAGCAGAGCAGAAAAAAACAATAATAGAAACAACAATAATAATCAAGCAATTTCGACCATACGTTTATGGCACCCATTTCATTGTAAAATCCGATAATAGACCTCTAGTATACCTTTTCAATATGAAAGACCCATCTTCAAAACTTTTGAGAATAAGGTTAGAATTAGCAAATTATAACTTTACTATAGTTTACATAAAAGGTAAATCAAACGGTGGTGCTGATGCACTATCGCGTATTACAATCGATGAGATTAAGGAATCGAACAAACAAATTTTAGCAGTAAAAACAAGATCAATAACAAAACGGCAAAAAGACAATAACCTTCCTAGGAAAATCGACACAAGCGACGAAAAACAACTTACTTTACATGTCTACGACAAATTTTCATTTAATTTTTCGAAAAAAGTTCCACGGATAACATCTGAAATTACGTACGATAAAAATAATAAAACAACAAGTTTAAGAATTTTTGCGCATATTAAACATAAAAAACTCGAGTTACTTAGTTTTGAGCTTGTTAACGAAATAATGACTTTAGAGAAATTACCTTCGAAGCTTGAATCAGGAGCCGGCAAACGCAAAATTAAGGAGATTGAATGGCCTAAAAACGATATTTTGTTCGAACATTACACTATTACAAATTTCAAAAATATTCGAAATAAAATTTTCAAATCATTAGAAATTATACTAACAGATCCAGTGGAGACAGTAACAGATGAGGATACAAACTTAAAGCTAATGAAAATTTACCATAACGATCCCATTTCTGGTGGACATTGCGGAATGAAATGACTTTACGCAAAACTACGAACAAAATTTTATTGGAAAGATATGACTCGTGATATATCGAAATATATCAAAAGTTGTAATGATTGTCTTTTAAACAAGGTTAAACCTATAACAAAAGGAAAACTTGCTTTAACACCAACTCCTTGTAAACCAAACAGTCCCTGTGTCAGACAAATCGGCAGAAACAATCGCTTCAGCAATTTTTGAAAGATTCATTTTAACATACGGCACAATGAATGCCATAAAATCAGATTTAAGTACAGAATTTAAAACTGAATTATTCAAAGAATTAACTAAACTTTTACATATTAAACATAATTTTTCAACTGCATACCATCACGAAACTGTTGGCACAATTGAACGTAATCATAGAGTTTTTAATGAATACTTACGTGCATATTTGAAAGATACTTTTTCTGATTGGGATGTTTATTTAAAATACTTTACTTTCCTACACACTACTACGAGTAGCACAGTTTTCGACAATCAGTTTTCTCCTTTCGAGTTAGTTTTTGGGAAAAAGGCAACTTTGCCTTATGAATTAACTAAAGAAAAAATTTACCCAATCTATAATGTCGAAAACTATGCCAAAGAAGTTAAGTTTAGGATGCAGAAAACGCACAAAATGGCGCAAAACCTAATAAATAAAAATAAGTTACAAAATAAAAATCAGTACGATAAAACGGCACGACTGTTAGTTGTCAAAATCGGAGATAAAGTACTTTACAGAAAGAACCACATCATAAACACGAAAATATTTATCAAGGTCCGTTTATTATAACTAAAATTAACGAACCTAACGTAACTGTTTTCGATGAAGTTAAAAACAAAGAAAAAGTAGTACATAAAAATCGCCTAAGTAAAGTAAATTAACATTATTTTAATACTTTCATAAAACTTTAAATTTGATTGAAAAATAAATCCAAACTTTTTTTACTAGCGTTTAAGCGGCCACGAAGGCTCAAAAACTGTTAAAACAAAAAAAAAGAAAATAACACAAATTTTGTATATTCAAAGATAAAAAAAAAACTATTTCATAAAAACTGTTCATAACTTATAACAAAATTGTATTTCTTAAGTTACAAACAGCCAAGGAGGCAGAACAAAACAAATGCAATTTTAAATGTCGAAAAAATACAAATACATATTTCGGTATTAGCGTAAAATGTAAAATGTAAAACAAAAAAAAAAAAATATTTTCTAAAATGTCTACACAACTATTTTCTAATATAAATTAATTAATTAAAGGAAATTAAAATTCAAAACTGAACTGCATAATATATAAAAACACAAAAAAAAAACACATAACGAGAAAAAATTATTAACGTAATTCTAACATTTTTTTATCTTACAACAAATATAAAATTGGTCCGGATGAACAAATTTCAAAAAAGGAAGGTACACCCTGATATTTTCGTTCATCCGAACCAGTTAATATAATACAAAAGAAGAATATGGCACACGTGTTTAATTTGCCACATTCTTCTTTTGAAAAGGAAGGGCGATATAAGGAACATAAGCCTTACGCCAAAATATAATAAGGTATTCTATGTGGTTGGGACTTAAAGTGGCAACGCGCATGTCAAATACAACTGCGGCCCACGTCACTGAATAGAAATGAGACACTGACACAATAATTTCCGGCTTCCAGTGTGACTAACCAAAAATAATTTATATGCACAAACTAAAGTTAAAAACTAAAATAAGTTAAAGTAAATTATAAGACAACATTTAATTATACCACAAAGAAAATAAAAACAACTTAAATAAAGAACTGAGACTAAACTAATAACTCGTGTTTTATGTGGAGTGAGAGGTGGACGTGCAAAGCGCACATTCATAAATTTAGCAGAGGTTCCAAAAGGGAACCTCACATAAAGTAAGTTGTAACCTTAAGATCCGTGACTTCCATCTTCATTTCAAAGACTCCTATACCGTAATAATATTGATTAGTCCGTGCACTGGGCAATGCCCCATCTTTCTGACCCCTTTCTTGATGCACCTTTTTATTGCAGCGAACTCCAATTGGTTATTGATGGTACGAAATACAAAAAAAAGCTCCCGGCCGGATGGCCTATGATATGAATTTTGAAAGTTTGCTCCCCAATGTTTCCTCAATGAACTGCTGGCGCTTCTAAACTTTATTTATTTGAGAAAGCAGATTCCTTCCTCTTTCAGCTATTCCATCTTGATTGCCCTCTTTAAGAAAGGTGACCCTAACGCTACTACATATCACAGGGGTCTGTCTTTGCTAGACACTGTTTATAAAATCTTTTCTGGGCTTTTACTTGGTCGCATAAATGCTTGGATGGATTGTAACAATATTTTAAGTGAGTCTCAGTCCGGTTTTCGCATGGGCGATAGACAATATTTTTGTGTTTTCAAGCATTGCCCAACTCAATTTTTCACGTAATAAAAGAACTTTTACCTTCTTTGTAGATTTCTCGTGTGCTTTTGATACGATTCCCCGCAACATGCTCTTTTATAAACTAGCCTCCTATTGTCTTTCATAGACAATTCAATCATTACGTCTACACATACATAAGCATTGCTATGCGAGATGCTATAAACGTGCATCTGTAGTTTATAGCTGGTAATTGTATAGCTGGTAACTAAGTAGTAAATTCTAGAAGAAGAAACGCCTATAAGTATGCGAACGAGGAACCGAAGAGTATAAAAGCAGCATAAGCTGAGGCATGAGCAATTCAGTTTGTTTTAAACACGCTATCGGTTGCGAAGTGAAGTTCAATTGTGAAGTGCTTACAAAGCAGTCTAATAAAGGTCATTTCGTAATACAGAATCTTGGAGTGTTTTATTCAACAGTTTAGCGAAACAAACGTTAGCAGAAGGTTGCAAATAAGCGGAATTTCACTACATTCGTTACAATACGTTTCTATATTGCCCATTACATAATTAATTCTAGCGTAAAAAACTAAGTTTGAAATAGGTCCGCCCCTATAGGAACTTTTCAGAAAATACTCACACAGGCTTCAAAGTATTATCTTCTAATATATACATATATACCAATAATTTAAAAATAAACGTTTATTTACACGTATATATAAGTGAAAAGTGTTTGTGATTTTATTTTTATTTATTTTTTGTCAAACATTATAAAATTAAATTCCGCATTTCGCGGATGTAAATCATTTAAGGAACGTCCCGTTGTCCGCGCTTGACTACCTTTTACAAAAAAACACACATCGCCACCAATTTAAATTCCCTTTTACCTTTCTGTGGCACGAAGAGCAATTCCATGTTCTAATTTTGCGAACGTTTCCTTGGCGTATAAATGTTTTATTCTGTTTTTTTGTTTTTTTGGTGAAAACCCAAAAGTTTGTTTAAAATGCCCGTAGTCCCCCAAAAATGTCCTAAACCGGAACAAAATTACAATGGCCCAAAAGGAGTAACGGTCAAGGAAAGGAAATTTAACAAGGCACAGATTCAACATCACACTGAATCGTATCTCATGATCAAAGACAAATCACTAAATGATTGTTGGGCAAGGCTTCAATCGATTTACGATTTGGTATTTTCAAAACCAGACGAAAGTTTCCCTGAAGGTTTCGAAAGTTCAGTACAAGACAAATATTGTACTTGCTTTGATACGTATGAAGTGACGAAAGCAAAGATTGCCGAAGAGAACGACCCGCTTCTCGTGATATGTTGACAGGGGTGTACATTAAGCACCCAAAGCTCTCCCGTGCTCAGAAATTGTACCATCTCCATCGTCAAGCAATATCCGTAGGGCGATGACCTCGCCTGGGAAGCTTTACGGTCACAATACGAAAACAAGCGTATCCTGGTTGACAACCAGATCAAATGCTTACTGCCTCTGGCTACTACCCTGCAAAAATCGCGAGTACTCCATGCATGCATGTATGGTGTTTACGTGCCACCAAAGTTCTCCTCTAAAAAATCTGAGTCAGACAAATCCCTTATTGTTGTGTTATACACTGGCCCAACTCTCCAACCAGATCTCATGCTACTAATTTTACAGTGGCGCATGCATAAGTATGTGTTCAATGTAGCCATTGAAAAAATGTACCGCCAGATCCTTATACACGAGGACGATAAAGATTTTCAGCGAATTCTATTTCGCAAATCGGCCAACTCCATTGTTGGTTATTTCAATCTAAAAACGGTTATATTCCAAAAATGAGTATTCTACTTATGAACTAAAAAGAAGTGGCTACCAAGGCCTTCGGCTTTACATAATTTAATTGTATGTAAATTAAAAGGAGGTTGAAATAAAATATCTAAGCACTCGTTATTTGATTTAAATACTTAAATTACATTTCGAACAAAAATCAAATATGATATTTATATTGCTTTCATCTGTCGGTTTAAGGAGATCCGATGGTGTGTTAATGTTGGTTAGTGTTGAAAATAGCAGTTCTTGTTTGATTAAGTCCCACGCTATCGTCGAGTAGATGTATTACTGTGAGTTCATTACTGTTGCAATACAGGCATTTAGGCATGGCTTAGCCGTTGAGCAGGTGTGAGTGGGTTGTTACTGTAAGGCCAATTCTTAGGCGAGCCGAAAACTTGTGGCATGATATGTTTGGCGGATATAGAGGTTTAATTCTGTTGGGGTTGAAGTTTTTATAGCGATATTGATACGTGCTCCAAGAGATTGAGGTATGGTGATCCATCTGTTTTTTTGCTAGTAGTTTAAGATCGCTTTTGGAGACATGAGTGGATGTGTGCAATGGTTCTCTCCCGGCACTTTTAGCTCTTGGATCAGCATGTTCGTTGCCAGCTATTCCGAAGTGTCCAGGTGTCCACATTATTTTTATGGTGTTTTGATTGCGAAATATAATGTGACGTATATTTGATATTATATTCGAATCGTCGCACTGCTGCTATAGTGGACTTGCTGTCTGTGCAGATGACAGTTTTTTTGTTAGTTTGAGAAACATATAGTACCGCTTCTAGCAATGTAGTTTCCTCGGCTGCATATACTGAGTAGTACATGGGCAGGCTGCCGACGGCTATAGTGGCACCATGCTCATTTGTTACAGCATAAATATGTGCTGGTGTCAAATTTCGAACCGTTTTTGAATATATATACCCAGTCCCTCTTTAAAGGCTCTATCGTTGCGTGAAAATATTGCTTGTATTCCTCTGCGTTAGGATTATGTTTCGGGTGATTAAGCAGATCGTCTATAAGGATAGAGTGTGGCAGGTAAGAGTATGGCGGGCGGCTCGTTGTCATAAGGGCTGGTGCGGAGATGATCCCGAGCTCTTCGACATAGTTTAACATGCGTAAATTGTGGATGGTTTCATATTAGTATAGTATATAGTAGTATTATAGTATATATTTATTTTTTCCAAAAAATCAGATACAGAGTATGACTTATGTTTTTGCGTACATCAAAACACTTAAGTAAATAAATTAAAGTAGATACTAGCGACAATAACAGAGTGTGTTGTGTGTCGCACCACGTGTTAAATAAAATACTATCGAGTTACAAAAATTCATTAATAATAAGTCTCTAATTTTAAAGCTTTGCCCGAGAAACTTAGCCAGAGCCTCGAATTTAAATCCATTTAAACTAGCAACCACCTTGGCCATATCTAAAGTTCTTTCACCAAAGTAAAGGGAACGAATGTTGTTATGTATCGGACATGTGCCACTAAAGTGAAAGACGCCTTCTGGCTCCTGCAAGTTACATACTTTGCTAAGTGGAGACGATATGTTTTTATAGATACTTGCGTTTAGATTCACAAACCTCCACGTGCCCGGAGAATCAGACTAGATGCATATGCATTGTAATCATCAGTGAAATACATACTCTCCAACGGCACAAGGGCCGGGTAAAGGTCGTGGGTAGTAGACTTCCGAGCCATTTCGAGGAACCTATTTGTATTATACTCAGCCAAGCGTTCTAAGAGCGAGGAAGTAAAGAACTGTATATTAGCTGATGGCAATTGTGTAATGAAAGGTAGATTGATGGTATTAACAAGTTTTTTCCAAGTTTTTATCCAAAAGATCCCCAGGTTGGAAGTCTCCTCTGCTAGAATACGCGGGACTCTGTCATTTAATAGGCTTAAAGCAACGAGCGATATAGAGCATGTGCAGGGGAAGCGTATGTAAATATAGGGGCTGCAAGCCTGTTTCCAGATGCAAAATGTAGTTTGGCGTATTAGAGATAAGGAAGTTCAGTTTCTTTAGGAAAAATCTAAGAAGTTTCTCAACTTGGTCGAATAAAGGGAGTTTATCATTTCATGCAATTGTTCAGGTGATTCTGCAAGCAAGACCAGATCATATGCGTACATAAGCACCTTCACATTAATGTTTTTTAACGCTGACACCCCGGCACAAATAGTCTTTAGGTCATTTAAGTACAAAGAGAATAGAACCGGGCTTAAGAGGCAGTCTTGGCGGACACCGTGATTAACAGGGAAAGGCTCTAACAGATTGCCATCAAACAGAACTTTGCAAGACATATTAGCGTAGACTAATCTTAAGATTTCAATCTTATGATTTGAAAGACAATAGGAGGCTAGTTTATAAAAGAGCATGTTGCGGGCAATCGTATCAAAAGCACACGAGAAATCTACAAAGAAGGTAAAAGTTCTTTTATTACGTGAAAAATTGAGTTGGGCAATGCTTGAAAACACAAAAATATTGTCTATCGCCCATGCGAAAACCGGACTGAGACTCACTTAAAATATTGTTACAATCCATCCAAGCATTTATGCGACCAAGTAAAAGCCCAGAAAAGATTTTATAAACAGTGTCTAGCAAAGACAGACCCCTGTGATATGTAGTAGCGTTAGGGTCACCTTTCTTAAAGAGGGCAATCAAGATGGAATAGCTGAAAGAGGAAGGAATCTGCTTTCTCAAATAAATAAACTTTAGAAGCGCCAGCAGTTCATTGAGGAAACATTGGGGAGCAAACTTTCAAAATTCATATCATAGGCCATCCGGCCGGGGGCTTTTTTTTGTATTTCGTACCATCAATAACCAATTGGAGTTCGCTGCAATAAAAAGGTGCATCAAGAAAGGGGTCAGAAAGATGGGGCATTGCCCAGTGCACGGACTAATCAATATTATTACGGTATAGGAGTCTTTGAAATGAAGATGGAAGTCACGGATCTTAAGGTTACAACTTACTTTATGTGAGGTTCCCTTTTGGAACCTCTGCTAAATTTATGAATGTGCGCTTTGCACGTCCACCACTCACTCCACATAAAACACGAGTTATTAGTTTAGTCTCAGTTCTTTATTTAAGTTGTTTTTATTTTATTTGTGGTATAATAAAATGTTGTCTTATAATTTACTTTAACTTATTTTAGTTTTTAACTTTAGTTTGTGCATATAAATTATTTTTGGTTAGTCACACTGGAAGCCGGAAATTATTGTGTCAGTGTCTCATTTCTATTCAGTGACGTGGGCCGCAGTTGTATTTGACATGCGCGTTGCCACTTTAAGTCCGAACCACATAGAATACCTTATTATATTTTGGCGTAAGGCTTATGTTCCTTATATCGCCCTTCCTTTTCAAAAGAAGAATGTGGCAAATTAAACACGTGTGCCATATTCTTCTTTTGTATTATATTAACTGGTTCGGATGAACGAAAATATCAGGGTGTACCTTCCTTTTTTGAAATTTGTTCATCCGGACCAATTTTATATTTGTTGTAAGATAAAAAAATGTTAGAATTACGTTAATAATTTTTTCTCGTTATGTGTTTTTTTTTTGTGTTTTTATATATTATGCAGTTCAGTTTTGAATTTTAATTTCCTTTAATTAATTAATTTATATTAGAAAATAGTTGTGTAGAAATTTTAGAAAATATTTTTTTTTTTTTTGTTTTACATTTTACATTTTACGCTAATACCGAAATATGTATTTGTATTTTTTCGACATTTAAAATTGCATTTGTTTTGTTCTGCCTTCTTGGCTGTTTGTAACTTAAGAAATACAATTTTGTTATAAGTTATGAACAGTTTTTATAAAATAGTTTTTTTTTTATCTTTGAATATACAAAATTTGTGTTATTTTCTTTTTTTTTGTTTTAACAGTTTTTGAACCTTCGTGGCCGCTTAAACGCTAGTAAAAAAAGTTTGGATTTATTTTTCAATCAAATTTAAAGTTTTATGAAAGTATTAAAATAATGTTAATTTACTTTACTTAGGCGATTTTTATGTACTACTTTTTCTTTGTTTTTAACTTCATCGAAAACAGTTACGTTAGGTTCGTTAATTTTAGTTATAATAAACGGACCTTGATAAATATTTTCGTGTTTATGATGTGGTTCTTTCTGTTAAGTACTTTATCTCCGATTTTGACAACTAACAGTCGTGCCGTTTTATCGTACTGATTTTTATTTTGTAACTTATTTTTATTTATTAGATTTTGCGCCATTTTGTGCGCTTTCTGCATCCTAAACTTAACTTCTTTGGCATAGTTTTCGACATTATAGATTGGGTCAATTTTTTCTTTAGTTAATTCATAAGGCAAAGTTGCCTTTTTCCCAAAAACTAACTCGAAAGGAGAAAACTGATTGTCGAAAACTGTGCTACTCGTAGTAGTGTGTAGGAAAGTAAAGTATTTTAAATAAACATCCCAATCAGAAAAAGTATCTTTCAAATTCGACTAATCACGGTGTCCGCCAAGACTGCCTCTTAAGCCCGGTTCTATTCTCTTTGTACTTAAATGACCTAAAGACTATTTGTGCCGGGGTGTCAGCGTTAAAAACATTAATGTGAAGGTGCTTATGTACGCATATGATCTGGTCTTGCTTGCAGAATCACCTGAACAGTTGCATGAAATGATAAACTCCCTTTATTCGACCAAGTTGAGAAACTTCTTAGATTTTTCCTAAAGAAACTGAACTTCCTTATCTCTAATACGCCAAACTACATTTTGCATCTGGAAACAGGCTTGCAGCCCCTATATTTACATACGCTTCCCCTGCACATGCTCTATATCGCTCGTTGCTTTAAGCCTATTAAATGACAGACTCCCGCGTATTCTAGCAGAGGAGACTTCCAACCTGGGGATCTTTTGGATAAAAACTTGGAAAAAACTTGTTAATACCATCAATCTACCTTTCATTACACAATTGCCATCAGCTAATATACAGTTCTTTACTTCCTCGCTCTTAGAACGCTTGGCTGAGTATAATACAAATAGGTTCCTCGAAATGGCTCGGAAGTCTACTACCCACGACCTTTACCCGGCCCTTGTGCCGTTGGAGAGTATGTATTTCACTGATGATTACAATGCATATGCATCTAGTCTGATTCTCCGGGCACGTGGAGGTTTGTGAATCTAAACGCAAGTATCTATAAAAACATATCGTCTCCACTTAGCAAAGTATGTAACTTGCAGGAGCCAGAAGGCGTCTTTCACTTTAGTGGCACATGTCCGATACATAACAACATTCGTTCCCTTTACTTTGGTGAAAGAACTTTAGATATGGCCAAGGTGGTTGCTAGTTTAAATGGATTTAAATTCGAGGCTCTGGCTAAGTTTCTCGGGCAAAGCTTTAAAATTAGAGACTTATTATTAAATGAATTTTTGTAACTCGATAGTATTTTATTTAACACGTGGTGCGACACACAACACACTCTGTTATTGTCGCTAGTATCTACTTTAATTTATTTACTTAAGTGTTTTGATGTACGCAAAAACATAAGTCATACTCTGTATCTGATTTTTTGGAAAAAATAAATATATACTATAATACTACTATATACTATACTAATATGAAACCATCCACAATTTTACGCATGTTAAACTATGTCGAAGAGCTCGGGATCATCTCCGCACCAGCCCTTATGACAACGAGCCGCCCGCCATACTCTTACCTGCCACACTCTATCCTTATAGACGATCTGCTTAATCACCGGAAACATAATCCTAACGCAGAGGAATACAAGCAATATTTTCACGCAACGATAGAGCCTTTAAAGAGGGACTGGGTATATATATTCAAAAACGGTTCGAAATTTGACACCAGCACATATTTTGCTGTAACAAATGAGCATGGTGCCACTATAGCCGTCGGCAGCCTGCCCATGTACTACTCAGTATATGCAGCCGAGGAAACTACATTGCTAGAAGCGGTACTATATGTTTCTCAAACTAACAAAAAAAACTGTCATCTGCACAGACAGCAAGTCCACTATAGCAGCAGTGCGACGATTCGAATATAATATCAAATATACGTCACATTATATTTCGCAATCAAAACACCATAAAAATAATGTGGACACCTGGACACTTCGGAATAGCTGGCAACGAACATGCTGATCCAAGAGCTAAAAGTGCCGGGAGAGAACCATTGCACACATCCACTCATGTCTCCAAAAGCGATCTTAAACTACTAGCAAAAAAACAGATGGATCACCATACCTCAATCTCTTGGAGCACGTATCAATATCGCTATAAAAACTTCAACCCCAACAGAATTAAACCTCTATATCCGCCAAACATATCATGCCACAAGTTTTCGGCTCGCCTAAGAATTGGCCTTACAGTAACAACCCACTCACACCTGCTCAACGGCTAAGCCATGCCTAAATGCCTGTATTGCAACAGTAATGAACTCACAGTAATACATCTACTCGACGATAGCGTGGGACTTAATCAAACAAGAACTGCTATTTTCAACACTAACCAACATTAACACACCATCGGATCTCCTTAAACCGACAGATGAAAGCAATATAAATATCATATTTGATTTTTGTTCGAAATGTAATTTAAGTATTTAAATCAAATAACGAGTGCTTAGATATTTTATTTCAACCTCCTTTTAATTTACATACAATTAAATTATGTAAAGCCGAAGGCCTTGGTAGCCACTTCTTTTTAGTTCATAAGTAGAATACTCATTTTTGGAATATAACCGTTTTTAGATTGAAATAACCAACAATGGAGTTGGCCGATTTGCGAAATAGAATTCGCTGAAAATCTTTATCGTCCTCGTGTATAAGGATCTGGCGGTACATTTTTTCAATGGCTACATTGAACACATACTTATGCATGCGCCACTGTAAAATTAGTAGCATGAGATCTGGTTGGAGAGTTGGGCCAGTGTATAACACAACAATAAGGGATTTGTCTGACTCAGATTTTTTAGAGGAGAACTTTGGTGGCACGTAAACACCATACATGCATGCATGGAGTACTCGCGATTTTTGCAGGGGTTAATTGGACCATATTTTTTATATGAATTGTGGTTAATTTTGGAGCACTCGGTTGGTCCATAGCGAGTACTCCATACATGCATGCATGGAGTACTCGCGATTTTTGCAGGGTAGTAGCCAGAGGCAGTAAGCATTTGATCTGGTTGTCAACCAGGATACGCTTGTTTTCGTATTGTGACCGTAAAGCTTCCCAGGCGAGGTCATCGCCCTACGGATATTGCTTGACGATGGAGATGGTACAATTTCTGAGCACGGGAGAGCTTTGGGTGCTTAATGTACACCCCTGTCAACATATCACGAGAAGCGGGTCGTTCTCTTCGGCAATCTTTGCTTTCGTCACTTCATACGTATCAAAGCAAGTACAATATTTGTCTTGTACTGAACTTTCGAAACCTTCAGGGAAACTTTCGTCTGGTTTTGAAAATACCAAATCGTAAATCGATTGAAGCCTTGCCCAACAATCATTTAGTGATTTGTCTTTGATCATGAGATACGATTCAGTGTGATGTTGAATCTGTGCCTTGTTAAATTTCCTTTCCTTGACCGTTACTCCTTTTGGGCCATTGTAATTTTGTTCCGGTTTAGGACATTTTTGGGGGACTACGGGCATTTTAAACAAACTTTTGGGTTTTCACCAAAAAACAAAAAAACAGAATAAACATTTATACGCCAAGGAAACGTTCGCAAAATTAGAACATGGAATTGCTCTTCGTGCCACAGAAAGGTAAAAGGGAATTTAAATTGGTGGCGATGTGTGTTTTTTTGTAAAAGGTAGTCAAGCGCGGACAACGGGACGTTCCTTAAATGATTTACATCCGCGAAATGCGGAATTTAATTTTATAATGTTTGACAAAAAATAAATAAAAATAAAATCACAAACACTTTTCACTTATATATACGTGTAAATAAACGTTTATTTTTAAATTATTGGTATATATGTATATATTAGAAGATAATACTTTGAAGCCTGTGTGAGTATTTTCTGAAAAGTTCCTATAGGGGCGGACCTATTTCAAACTTAGTTTTTTACGCTAGAATTAATAATGTAATGGGCAATATAGAAACGTATTGTAACGAATGTAGTGAAATTCCGCTTATTTGCAACCTTCTGCTAACGTTTGTTTCGCTAAACTGTTGAATAAAACACTCCAAGATTCTGTATTACGAAATGACCTTTATTAGACTGCTTTGTAAGCACTTCACAATTGAACTTCACTTCGCAACCGATAGCGTGTTTAAAACAAACTGAATTGCTCATGCCTCAGCTTATGCTGCTTTTATACTCTTCGGTTCCTCGTTCGCATACTTATAGGCGTTTCTTCTTCTAGAATTTACTACTTAGTTACCAGCTATACAATTACCAGCTATAAACTACAGATGCACGTTTATAGCATCTCGCATAGCAATGCTTATGAATGTGTAGACGTAATGATTGAATTGTCTATGTACATGCTTAGTATCGGCTTAGAGATGATAATATCCCTTAGTGTGGCTAATATTCGTCACACTGCCCTCCACCTAAGTCTGATCGTCCCGATCAGACAAATCTTTCGATCTAAAGCTCCCAGCCTTTCCCAATGAACCACTTTCATTTTGGTTCGTGGTTTTCCAATTGTTTTTATGCGGTAAACTACACCGTTGACCCTTTTTTCAACTTTGTATGGGCCTTCCCAATTACACTGCAACTTCGGGGACAAACCTTTTTTTCGTTGTGGGTTGTATAACAGCACCAAATCTTCTTCCTGAAAACCTTCCGAATTAGTTGTTTTATCGTATCTGGCTTTCATCTTGTCACTCATAATCTTGGTTCGTTGCCTTACAAGATCGTGTATTTCTCTCAGCTCTTCTTCCAAGTCACCAGTGGATTTCTTGACTTTTCTCTCCGCATCGGCATCCATCCCAAACTTCAAATTAGCTGGCAGTCGAAGGCCATTGCCAAAAATTACATTTGCGGGAGTTTGGCCCTTTGTCTCATGCACTGCCGATCGGTAAGCCATAAAGAATAATGATATGTGTGTATCCTACTCCTTGTGGTACTTCTCTACTACTTTCCTTAAATGCTCCTCCAAGGTTCTATTGAAACGTTCCACCATACCATCGGACTGAGGATGCAATGCAGTTGTCCGTGTTTTTCGAATGCCCAACTTCTTACTTCTTAGAACACAGCTGATTCAAAATTCCTGCCTTGGTCAGAATGTAACTCCATTGGTACACCATAACTTGCAACTCAGTCGTTTGTAACTACTTCTGCTACTGTTTCCGTTTCCTGGTTTGGGATTGGGTATACCTCTGGCCATTTACTGAAATAGTCCATAACCAGCACGTATTTTGTTTCCGCGGTTGCTAGTAGAAAATGGACCTGCGACATCCATGGCGATCCTTTCAAATGGTGCACCTGAAATATACTGCTTCATCTGGCCATGGCTTCGTGTTTTGGTCCCTTTCGCTCTGCTGCAAACCTCGCAGTTGTCAATCCACTCGGTGCTCGACTGACGGCAACCAACCCAATAGCATCTCTGCTTAATTTTCTCGAGCGTATTCGTGATTCCAAGATGACCTCCGCTGGGACTATTATGCAGCTCGCTGAGCACGTCAAGAATCATTTTTCTGGGGACAACTATCCGTTTCTTCTTGCATTGACAATCCTCACTCTCCCATACTCGATGCAAGCAATCGGATATCAATTCTAAACTGTTCCACTGTGCCCAGTATGACTTCGCAATGGGACTCTCTGCTGACATCTCCTCTCTATTAGGTCTTTCGTTTCGTTCGAGCCCTTGCATAACATGCGATAGATCTGTATCTTGTAGCTGACACTTCCTTAGTTTTTCCTTGTCCCATTCATCCGTACATGTTATAATCATTAGCCGGACTTCTATAATGTCTTCTTTAGCCTCGGCTTTTGAACAGTGCTTGCATTTCAAATTACATGGGTCTTCGTGACATTGCATCAGGATTTCCATTGGTACTACCTTTCCGATGTTCAATGGAAAAGTCATAGCTTTGTAGTCGCTCGATGCACCGTGCCAATTGTCCTTCCGGATTACGGAACTGCAGAAGCCATTTCAACGCTGCGTGATTTGCCCTGACGCGGAATCGCTGGCCGTAGAGGTATTTGTGAAAATGTTTAATGCACTCTACCAATGCCAACAGCTCTCTCCGTGTAACGCAATAGTTCCTCTCTGGTTTCCCAGTCGAACGGCTGTAATATGCAACTACCTTCTCCTGTCCATCGACCAGTTGTGATAAAACGCCTCCTATAGCATATCCACTCGCATCTGTATCTAGATTAAATGTTGCTCCTGGAATCGGATATGCCAACATTGGGGAAGTGCACAAACGCTCCTTCAATGTTTGGGAAGCCACTTCTTGCTCCTTCTTCAATTCAAAAGCTTTATTTTTTCTTGTAAGCTCATGGAGGCCATGAGCTACGCTGGAAAAGTTTGGTACAAATCGCCGGTAATATGTGCTGCCTCTATCTTTTCATTCGCTGTACTGCCTTCTGTCGTTACCTTGTGACCCAAATAATTTACTTCCCTTTTAAACAGCGCACACTTTTTGGGACTTAGTTTCAGACCAGCACCAGCTATTCTTTGGAAAACCTCCTCCAAGTTCTTCAGATGTTCTTCGAAGTTCTTTCCCAATACGATGATGTCGTCTAGGTACACTAAGCATGTTTTTCAATGTAGTCCTTTCATTACCTGATCCATGACCCTTTCAAAAGTAGCTGGTGCATTACATAGACATCACTGTAAATTGCCAAAGACCATAACCGACACTGAAGGGTGTTTTCTCTTTGTCTTCCTACTTCACTTCCACTTGCCAGTAGCCGCTTTTCAAGTCCAGTGTGGAAAACCATTTCGTACCAGAGAGCGAGTCCAGAGTTTCGTCAATTCTTGGAAATGGATAGCTATCCTTTCTCGTAACGTCATTCAACTTCCGGCAGTCCACGCAAAACCTAATTTTTCCATCTATCTTCTTTACAAGTACTACCGGTGAGCTCCATGGACTAGCTGATGCTTCGAAAACGCCGCTGTCTCTTATTTCTTGTACGATTTGACTCACAACTTCCCGCTTAGCCAGTGGAACACTACGAGGAGCTTAACGGATCGGCCTCGCATTTCCAGTGTCAATTTGATGTTTCACAACGTTGGTGGGGCCTGCGTTGGACCCACCTTGGTCAAATATGTTGGCGTACTTTAGGAGCAGTTGTTTTGCCTTACTCTGATAGTCTTCCTCTAGCCCCTCCGTCCATGCCGTGATGTCATTTGAAAGATCAGTGTTGCTGATTGAAACGTGTTCCTGGAGCTGCTCACAGTTAATAACTACATCAGCCTCTTGGCATCTTCCCAATATAGCTCCTTTGATTGGTGACTTGGACTCGTTGAGTACTGTTACCGGAATACGTCCATCTTGTTTTGTCATAGCCAGGGATTTCTTACAAGCATGTTAGGTGTTGATTTTTTGCTGCCTCAACAACCCACACTGTGTTCGTCCCACAATCTCCATCAACCTTTGTCCAGATGACTGCTTCGGATTTTGGTGGTATTTGTTGACTCTCTTCCACCAGCACTCGTTTACTGCTGTAGCCTCTCTCGTAACCGAAATTAAGTGGCACATCCAGGTTCTTATATCGCATCGTCTTGCTTTGCATATCGATCTTGATGCCTTGGTCGATTAAGAAGTGCACTCCAATTATGATTTCATCGACAATCTCTGCCACTATACAAATGTGTAGTGCCGTGACGTTCGCAATTGCTACTTCTATTGCTACTTCTCCAATTACCTGAGTGTCCTCTCCCGTGGCTGTACGTAATCTTGCTCCAAGCAATGGTCTTATCTTCTTGTTGACTAAATCTGATCGAATGATGGAATGAGATGCACCCGTATCTACAGTCAGTATACGTTCCTTTCCCTCCACATTTCCTCTGACAGTAAGATTGCTTGACTTTCTTCCAATTAGCGATATACAGATTATGGGCATTCAATTGCGAGAGCTAGCTGTCACCCCTTGTAGCTGACTCGCTTTAGTTTAACGATTGGGTGGATTTGGAGATTTTCTCATCTCCTTCAGCTCTGCGATTCCTGCCACCCACATTGTTGGAACTATTAGGGTTGGTACTGCAATAACGTGCAATGTGCCCTGCCTTACCACACTTAAAACATTTGACGGTACCATCATTTTTCTGCTGCGTTCCTTTCAAAGCTTCCAAAATTGTGGTCACCCAATCTGGCCTTTCTACTTCCACACGATGGGCTTTGTACGCTGACTTACTCAAAAGTGAGGCAGTTTCCTGAGTCAATGCATGGGATACTGTTTCAGCATATGTTTGCTTTGGGTTTGCGTATGTAGCTCCCTTCGTTTCTACGTCCCGGATGCCATTTATAAAACTCTGGATTTTTACCCTCTCGGTGTATTCCACGGGTGCGTCCGCATTTGCTAGATGGGCCAGCCTTTCAATAACCGACGCAAACTCCGGTAAAGTCTCATTCGGTTTTTGGTAGCGGTTTTGCAACTCAATTTGATATATCTGTTTCCTATGCTCGCTTCCGTAACGTCTCTCGACAGCGGCCATCAATGCTTCATAATTGTTCCGTTCGTACTCTGGAATAGTCTCTAAGATTTCGGCTGCTGGCCCATTTCAATGCTACGAAAAGTGCAGCAACTTTATCTTCCGCAATCCAGTTGTTCGCTGCTGACGTCTTCTCAAATTGAAGCTTAAAGACCTGGAAAGTAACAGAACCGTCAAAGGATAGTGTTTTTACTTTTGGATTACTCGCTGAAACTTCTGGGCGATTTAGTTGCAACTGCTCCATATGACCTTTTAAATCGTCGACTTCTGCCTGAAATTGAGCGATTTTTGCATCCTGCGCTTCCAGTTTTGATGATACCCTTGCTTCCTGTTCTGACAGCTGCGAAGATATGCGAGCCTCTTGTGCTTTCAACTGCTCGGCCATATATGTCTTCTGTTCTTCTAGCTGTGTTTCCATCTTGGATGTAATATGTTTCAACATTTCTGAAATACGCGTTTCTTGTGATTCCATCTTGAATGTTATGCGTGTCTCTTGCGATTCCAATTGGGATGCCATATATGGTTTCTGTTCTTCCAGTTGAGATGACATATATGTCTTCTGTTCTTCCAGTTGAGATGACTTATATGCCTTCTGTTCTTCCAGTTGAGTTTCCATCTTGGATGTTGCTGTCGACGTGTGTGCAGATATTGCAGCCAATATCATGTTCAAGTCTGTGCTCGTAACTGTCTGCAATGTTTCATTTTTCTCTTCCATTTTTGTTGCTGTCTCTTCCCCATTAGGTTGAAAGACATACTCCTCCACTTTGATGCCTTCCGACTCCATAAACTGTCGTAGCCGTGCTTGAAGTTCGGTCTTATTGCCGGTTGTATTCAATCCACGGTTCTCCAACTCCTTTTTCAGTTGCTGGATCCTTAATTCACTTAACTTCGCCATGTTCTTGCTGTGCTCTGCAACTCTGGAATTTATTCAACAATTCCTCTTCTGACACCAATTATAACGCACTTAGTGAAATTCCGCTTATGTGCAACCTTCTGCTAACGTTCGTATCGCTAAACTGTTGAATAAAACACTCCAAGATTCTGTATTACAAAATGGCCTTTATTAGACTGCTTTGAAAGTACTTCACAATTAAACCTCACTTCGTAACTGATAGCGTGTTTAAAACGAACTGAGTTGCTCATGCCTCAGCTTATGCTGCTTTTATACTCTTACGTTTCCTCGTTCGCATACTTCTAGGCTTTTCTTCTTCTAGAATTTACTACTTAGTTATCAGCTATAAAATTACCAGCTATAAACTACAGATGCACGTTTGTAGCTTCTCGCTTAGCAATATGCGCGTGTGTATGTGAGTAATACTTCTACAAATGAATGCATACTTTTGTGAGTGTCTCAGATATATGCATGTGTTTGTGCGTATCTCTCCGCTGCTTCTCCGCTGCTTTAACATACACTTTTGTAATACAATAATTGAATTTCTAACCTTGGATGTACCATTTATACATTTTATAAAGTACCCTACATGTACATTTATCTTTTTGAATTACACGCCAAAATACATATATTCTGCTGCCTATTGATTTAATAATTACTGGGTCGAAGTACAAATTAGACTTGCGTACTTTTGCACGCAAGCAAAATATTCACACTTTCGTCCACATATGTTTTAAATATAAGATCACCCTAAGGCACGGAACATGTGGAGAAGAAGTGGATACGCACAAAACATAAAAATGCATCGGTCAACCATCCCTTTGTACACGCGCAATTCAATGCTGTGAACGGATCAAAGTTGAGTGAACGGAGCCCAGCAGCAAGTCGACAAAAATAAGCGCCGCTACTGACTGGAAATTTAGTATACATACTTACGTACGAGCATACAACACACCCACGCATGCCGTAAGCAGAAGTCGAAAGCATCAAGCGAGGCCAACGCACCATCAGAACCTAGCGAAAGCAAACATACGCACCAACACAAGTGGTTAAATACAATAGGTAAAGCGAAGGTTGGAAAACACGGCAGGCATATGGAAAAGCATACAAACGTATGTACGACATTAGGGGCACTGATTTCTATGTATATTAGGGCTCCCGAAATTAGGCTGAATGCCTTTATAACGGACTACATGACTGAAAGCATGTATATGTACATACACAAAAACCAGATGCACACAATGGAAAATGGAAATATATGTTGGCATGTAAGCGTATGTATATATTACTAGAATACAATGAATTATTATTCGAGTTCATCACTCTACTTTGTTATAATTGTTATTGTAAAATTACTGACTGCCTGCGCGCAGCTCTACATAATTTTATAACGAAGGAATTGTTACTAATGAATTGTTTTTAGAAAATGACCGTCCGCCATCGTACGAAATCGTATATAAAGGCGACAAATTAGCATGTAATATCAGAAGCTAGGAGATAGGCATATGAGTCAGTAGGCTTCTACCACTGATCAGAACGCGACCTGAAGGTTTCCACTTCATTTCGTGCTTAGTAGGAGTTTTCCACTCCAACTGACGGAGAGCTTGGCAGAGGGGTTCTACCTCAGCTGTTCTTACCGAGACAAGTCCAGAGAGTAGGAGTAGTTATTAAGGACTATTTATATTTCAAATAAATTTTATAACGTTTTCGGAACTTCTCTGTTTTGTTTCTTGCAATAGGAAAATGTTCTCCCATTGCTTATAGGAACCTTGGACGGACTGGGCATACCTCAGCGGAAACTAAGTCCGTCACAAAATGAATATTCCTTCATATCTTTAATTAGTACTAGCTACTCTTGCGTCTTGTCTGGTGGGCGGCGAATCATTCAATTCTTTACGGAACCCAAAAATTATGGTTGACCATTCTTAATCCTCTATACGTAGACGTGCATGTGTAACACATCATAATCATTGCTATCTCGTGGTTCTGACTAAAATCTATGTACGAATCTTCACCCACTACGTGAAATGTATTTTCACTCATACCTTGCCTTCAGGATCGCCTAGATCAATTAATTTTGATTTCTTTGACGAATCGTTTGGCAGATTTATTGCCAAGGAGTCTTTAGATTAGCTAGCGACGCTCTACTTGATATTAAAAGCCTTTTGGCTTCTTCCCAATATAGCTCCTTTGGTCAGTTTGATTGGTGACTTGAACTCGTTGAGTACTGTTACCGGAATACGTCCATCTTGTTTTGTCATAGCCAGGGATTTCCTACAAGCATGTTCGGTGTTGATTTGTTTGCTGCCTCAACAACCCACACTTTTTCGTCCCACAATCTCCATCAACCTTTGTCGAGATGACTGCTTCGGATTTTGGTGGTATTTGTTGACTCTCTTCCACCCGCACTCGTTTACTGCTGTAGCCTCTCTCGTAGCCGAAGTTAAGTGGCACATCCAGGTTCTTATATCGCATCGTCTTGCTTTGCATATCGATCTTGATGCCTTGGTCGATTAAGAAGTGCACTCCAATTATGATTTCATCGACAATCTCTGCCACTATAAAATTGTGTAGTACCGTGACGTTCGCAATTGCTACTTCACATGCTGCTTTTCCAATTACCAGAGTGTCCTCTTCCGTGGCTGTACGTAATCTTGTTCCAAGCAATGGTCTTATCTTCTTGTTGACTAAATCTGATCGAATGATGGAACGAGATGCACCCGTATCTACAGTCAGTAAACGTTCCTTTCCCTCCACATTTCCTCCGACAGTAAGGTTGCTGGACTTTCTTCCAATTAGCGAGATAGAGATTATGGGGCATTCAATTGCGAGAGCCAGCTGTCGCCCCTTGCGGCTGACTAGCTTTAATTTAACGATTGGGTGGACTTGGAGATTTGCTCATCTCCTTCAGCTCTGCGTTTGCGGCCACCCACCTTGTTGGAACTATTAGGGTTGGTACTGCAATAATGTGCAATGTGCCCTGGCTTACCACACTTAACACATTTGACGTTACCATCATTTTTCTGCTGCATTCCTTACAAAACTTCCCAAATTGTGTCCACCCAATCTGGCCTTTCTACTTCCACACGATGGGCTTTGTACGCTGGCATACTCAAAAGTGAGGCAGTTCCCTGAGTCAGTGCATTAGATACTGTTTCAGCAAATGTTTGCTTTGGGTTTGCGTATGTAGCTCGCTTCGTTACACTTGCTTCAGGCACAAAGAAAGACAAAGTCAACACAATGGCTACCACGGTTTAAGCTTACGAGAAATAATAACATAAAATAGAAGTAGTAATGGAAAGTGGCAGCTTCGCTAACAGAAACGATGCTATTGCAAAATGTAACAGCACAGGGAGAGACTCCTCCACCAGTAAAATCATATTTTACCACAATAACTATAGTCTACATAAGATTACAATCGTGGGCGAGGACGCGGCCGTTATATTTACAACAATAAATTTGGAGCAGTTACAATGGAGTTACGGTCAGTTATAATAACAACCAACGCAGCGGGGGTTATAACAATTATGACCATCCAAATAGAACAAGCTAACGTAGGCAAGAACGAGTTACTAAACAAGAGTCGGAAAACTCAGACGAATGATATACATTTTTTATATGTCCTTAAATCTGAGCAGCTACGCTTGTTTCTCTACTTCATTTACAATAAATAAGCAAACCCTTTTAATAGACACAGGAGCGCATATCTCTATAATTAAAGATGACGACATAAGGTGGCTGAGCGACTATTGCAGTCGTCAACAGCCAACTTTATCAACACAATTTATATAACTAATTTCAAAAAAACCAGAATTTCAACTGAATTTTATATTTATTAATGATCTGCCTCAAAAATTCAAATTTGCTAAATGTTTAATGTTTGCAGATGACGTCAAACTCTTTCTAACCGTACGGGATACTTCTGACTGCATTAACTTGCAATATGATCTCTTTTCTTTTAATGAATGGTGTTCAAGTAATAACCTACTTTTAAATACTAACAAATACTGCGTGGTTTTCTATTCAAAAAGGGTCACTACCACCTTTTTCAACTACAAAGTAAATGCTCGATCTTTAAACCGTTGTCGAGAGATAAAAGATCTGGGTGTAATTTTTGACAACCATCTCTCTTTTTCTGGTCACATCGACTTTATTATTTCCAAATCTTTTGCAATGGTTGGGTTTATTAGACGTAATTCCAGGGACTTCAAGGATCCGATGACTTTGAAGGCACGTTTTACGGCATTGGTAAGCAGTTGTCTGGAATATTGCTCGATTATATGGAGTCCATTCTATGAAGGGAGCTCACATAAAATTGAGAGAGTTCGAAGAATTTTCACCAAAATTGCTTTGCGTATGCTTCACTGGCCTCCCATCGTATATCGGCAGGCGTAAATTGCTCGGACTCCAGGCTTTGTATGACCGTAGAACTTGTATCCCACTCATGCTTGCCTATAACGTTATCAACGGTAATATAAACTGCCCTGATTTATCTAATTTATTCGTTCCATACATTCCACCACGTGATCTAAGGCACACAGACTATTTGTTGAAGTAACTCATCGAACGAATTACACGTTGAATGAACCCATATCCAAGGCTTTACACCTAGCAAATCGATATAGTGGTCTTCTTAACTTTAATAATAACATTTATAAATTTAAGCTTGAACTTTTCTCTATTTTTAACTAGTCTGTAAGAAATTTTGTACTTTTTAGACCGAAATAAATATAATATAATATAATATAATATAATATAATATAATATAATATAATATAATTGTATGTACTTTCTACTTATAAGTATTTATTAAATACGCTACATATATATCAATATGTAAGTTGAGCCCCTTTGTACATTACTATTTGATGTATAGCTATATTTAAGACTCATGAATTACATTTATATCCATGAATTATTATAGTATAACAGTTCATACTTCGTCACTCTGGCAACCCCATCCGTGAGTTGACAGGTCGGTTTTGTGTGTACATATACCTATTATTGTTGTTGACACTTTATTATTATTCGAATTTTATCCAATTCGTGTGTGACAAAATTTAATTAGTAAAAGAAAATAAAGTGTTGTAAAACCAATCGAAATCGTTAAATTTATTATTGATAAAACAATCTTTACATAAAGTGCCCTTCATAAGCGCCAACTGGTTTTCTCAAATAATAGTCTTACAGGAAAAGGCCCACTCTGCATTGTGAACAATTTGAATTGCGCATAAAGAACAAAAACGGGATCTACTGCCACCGCCACCGACGCTTCCCAAGGCAGCCGGTTCTATGTACCGGAGCGACTCGGGATTTTTCCCGACCAAGGACTGTCATTTCAGTGTAACCCCATTAATTTGTTGCGTCCCTCCCACAAATTGCCATCCTCCCAGCAGCTCCTTGTAGCGGGATTGCTCCATATTCTCTTGCTCCGGGAAGGTATCGAATCCAATCCGGGTCCGTCTCCTGATCACGGTCCTGGGAAATGGTTTTACTGCATCTGCCGGAAAATAATCTTTTTAGGACTGTCATACCCTGTTCAGTGTGTCTCGTGTAAGGGATGGCTGCACCGGACAGGTTGTTCTGGGATTGATCCCAAAACCCGACGTCCACGTAACTTTTACAAATCTTTTGTGGCTCCTTGCTGTTCACCTCCAAGGGCGTCCCGTAGTCTACGCCTTAGCGCTCCCCCACTACCTTCCAGCAGACCAGCTGCTCAGCAAGCCACAACTAGTACCCGCTGCTGCTCGCGCCCCGCGGCGCCAACAACTGAAACAGCTGCTAGCACTCATAACTACTATCTCCGTAGTAGAGTCGGTAGCAATGCTGAGCATCAGCCCCTGCCCCCGTCTTCCCCCCCCCCCCCCCCCTCTTTTCCGGCAGCAATCGTGTAGGTCAGGGAAACAGACTCTTAGTCCCTAACCTCGTTTGCACCGTTTGCCAGCACAGAATATATATGTTTGCGACATCCGCATCTACATACCTCCTGCCACCTGTTGCCCCAGTGGATACCGCCCTAATATTAGCGCCTTACTTACTGGCAACAATCGCATTATCTTGGGCGACTTTAATGCCCATCACGATCTATGGCATTCAAACTTGCGGGCGGACAGTAGGGGTGTTGGCGGATCAAATAGAAGAAACGATGTTCTGCACAATAAACGGAGACGCCCCCACACGTATGGTAGGAAGCTGTCACAATTCGCCGGATATCTCAATCGTGAGCGCAGAACTCGTAAACTGCGTCAACTGGCAGCCGATGGTAACATTGGCATCTGACCACCTGCCTATACTTATTTCGTTCGAGCGTACCCCCGACTTCATCGTTACAGAAAAACGCACTTTCATAAACTTTAAAAAATGAAAGTGGGATGAATACAAATCTTTTACAGACAACCAGCAGATATGTGTCTTCAACGCGAGTAGACGTGTCTTTCGGTGCGCTGCAGTTATTGTCTATTTAGTTATATATTTTGTCATTGTACTTGCTTTTTTGGCGTTTGCGGGCTTTGCGTATTGATTTTCATCGTTTAATTGTTTCTACTCAATCACTTGATACGAAGCTATTCTGCTTTTTGTGTATAATTATTTAATTTTTCCTAATTGCAAACAATATTACAAACAACAACAATATCACAAACAACAAATTTATCGAAGATGCCCGATACTAGAGCTTCCCGCCAAGTGGTATTTTACTCCCAACAAAAATGCGAGTGCAGTCGGCAGATCTGGTTTAAAAGAGAGCTCGTTACCTTCATCTTGGATTGAGCTTATTGAAGACAAATTGGAGATGCAGAGAACGGCCATCATTGAAGAGATTGCAGATCGTCTGAAAAGTTCTGAAGAGCGGCTTATGGCTGAAATGTCAAACCTAAAGAAGGCGCTGAGCAAAATGGAGGAAAGAGTGGTTAAAGCAGAAGCCCAGGTTGAATGCAATGAACAACTGCGAAAGGAAATTGTGCTACTAAAAAAAGAGTTAAATGAATGCCAAAACAAATCTGTCTCCAGTGACATAATAATTAATGGCCTCGCCGTCAGTGATAGTGAAAGCATTAAAGGCACTGTTAACAAAATGTGCCAATCATTGAAGGTGCCAGCATTGCCTATTTCCTCTGCGTTTCGTGTGCCTAACAAAAACAACAGCAAAACACCTGCATCTGTCATTGTACGACTGAGCTCTTCTGATGATCGTTCTACACTCTTTAAAGCAGTGGCCCGTTTTTGCAAAGAGAATAAGCGTCCACTAATGCATCGTGATGTAGGAATAAATTCGGACGGGAAAATACACATACATGAGTGCCTAACCAAAAACAATCGTGAGCTAATCCATTTTGCAATGCAGTTGAGAAGAGAGAAAAAGCTCGTTGCTGCTTTCTCAGTTCGTGGATATGTGTATGTTCGTGTACGTCCAAATTTTAAAGCTTTCAAGGTGACTGATATCGAGAGCATTGAGCGTGTTGTTGCTGCAGACACCTGATTATGTATGATTAATGTTAAGTGTATCTAATATTATATATTCTCTTTATTTTTTCTCTAATCTTCTTTTTCAAACAATCTACTGTCCTCCTACACTCTCATCCTATCATATGTTTAATTGTTGTCACTACCGGTTTTTTCTCTATTTTTCAATCATGTGTTTAATTGTCTGTCTTTCTTTATTTTGTCATTCCTCCATTGTTTTTGCCTTGGTTTCTTGTACACACATGCGTGTTGCTTGCCTGCCTTTGGTTCGTTCTGTTTTGGTTCAGCTTTATGTGTATGGGGTCATTCCATAGATCTCGCCCTGGCGCTAATGAAAATGAAAGAATTTTGATTGATATATTTTGTAAGCAAAATCATGGCTTCAATGCAGTACATTTTAATGCTCGTAGCCTTAGCCATGACAAACTCGATTTTGTTAGGTATGTTTTTGAGGATTCTGCGGTGGATGTGATTTGTGTCTCTGAAACATGGTTCTGCAGTGAGATTCCTGCTCTCAACTTTTCGATTAATGGGTACAATCTATTTCGGAATGATCGTAGGTACAAAAAAGGAGGGGGAGTTGCAGTGTACTGTAAAAAAACACTCAAATCTAGACTACTAAAAACTTCTAATTCCTGTGATGCTGAATATATTTTCACTGAACTGTCAGATGGAGTAAATAAAATTATGGTAATATGTCTTTACAACCCCAAAAAAACTTTTTCATTAGAATCATTTTTTGTTGATTTGTCCGAATTTGTAATTGATTATGAACGTATTTTGATTTGTGGTGATTTTAATGTGAACCTACTTGTTAATGATTCCTACAGTAGTAAACTACTTGACCAGCTTGCAACAGCAGGTCTATGTGTTGTCAATAGTGCTAACCCGACGAGATTTGATAATAATTCTGTACCCAGTCTTCTTGATTATTTTGTAACTTGTGATCCCTGGCACGTCCTAAAATTTGAGCAAATATGCTTTGTTTCTGACCATGATTTGATTTTCTGTACTATAGATGTTGAAATGAACCGTTCTGATTTAGATTGTACCTTTGTGTATCGTGATTTTAAATCGTTGAATGTTAATGCGTTGTACTCCGATATATGTGGTGTTGATTGGACTGACTGTTGGTTTCTTGACACGGTTGATACCAAGTTAGATTTTCTTAATAATAACTTGACCAGATTTTTAATGTGCATGTGCCTATTCGTTGTGCAAGTGTTATTAACAGTTCGTGTCCCTGGTACAATTCGAGAGTTCGATCAGCTATTAAGAAACGTCAAAAATATTATGGTAAGTGGCGTAAAAATAGGACAGATATTTCCTGGTGTCGATACAAAAAGTGCGAAATGAAACAACAGCTATTATCAGGCAGGCAAAGTGTAGGTACAGTAAATCAAAGCTAGATCCCTAGAAGATGTGGATGAACTAAATGACTTTTTTGTTAGCACTAACAATGACGTCAATGCTCCAGCCCTGCTAAAAGATTACTCCTCCTATGTCGGCCCTGATAACAAATTTCAATTTGATACAATTGGCGAGGTTGATGTTTTGAAGGGTTTATTAAGTATAAAATCGAATGCTTTGGGGGAGGATGGAATCTCTCTAAGATTTATTAAGATCGTAATGGAGTTTATACTAGGTCCGCTTACTTACATCATAAATTTCTGCTTCACCGCTTCATGTTTTCCCACGATGTGGAAGAAAGCAATTATTCTTCCTATTGCAAAAAAAACTAACGCTACGTGTGCAGGTGATTATAGGCCTATCAGCATGCTGCCTACATTTTCGAAGGTATGTGAAAATTTAATGGCAGCACAAATTTCTTACTTTATCCAGCAAAATAAATTACTCAGTCCGTTTCAATCTGGCTTCAGACCAAAGCACAGCTGCTCTACAGCAATGGTTAAAGTATTGGATGATATAAGAACTAGTTTTGATACTGGCGACCTAACACTTCTTTGTTTACTAGATTTCTCCAAAGCATTTGATTCTGTGAATCATGAGCTGCTATGTATGAAGCTGAAGTATTACTTCGGATTTGAGGATAGCTCAGTCAAGCTTATTGCCAGTTATCTTAAGGATAGAACGCAGAAAGTTAAATCAGGAAATTCTTTGTCGCAGTCTAAACCTGTGTATGCTGGCGTACCGCAAGGGTCGGTCCTTGGTGCACTTCTGTTTAGTCTATTTGTGAATGATATTTTTGATGTGTGCCAGTATGTCAATATTCATGCATATGCCGATGATATGCAGTGACATTTGTCAAGTCGTATCGGTCTTGTTGAAGATTTATGTTTCAAAATTAATAATGATCTATCTGCAATCTCTCTTTGGGCTAGTGAAAATTCGTTGTGTTTGAATGCATCCAAGTCTTATGTCTTGCCTATATGTCATAGTGTTGTATATAATATTGACCTTCCTGCGTTGTATATTGGAACTAGTCCACTTAAATTTGTTGACAGAGTAAAAATTCTAGGTTTTATTGTGAACTGTAAACTTACTTGTAGTGACCATGTCAACAGGGTAGTTACCAATATTTATGCCATATTACGGAAGCTAAGAGTCTCGGCCCCATTCACACCCGTTGAAACCAGGCGAAAACTTGTGCTGCAGTTAATTATGCCACTTATAACGTACGCCGATACAGTATATGGTAAGATGGACTCAGTGTCATACAACAAAGTTGCTGTAGCGTTTAATAATGCTACGAGATACGTTTACGGGATTGGTAGATATGATCACATATCTGCCTGGCGAACGAAAATTCTTGGGTGCAGCCTTGAAAATTATCTAGCCGCCAGGAATTGTATCTTTATATACAAATTATTATTGTGGAAGACACCAAATTACTTATTCGAAAGGTTGAGACCAGTGAGATCACTGAGACATCAGAGTCTGGTCGTACCATCGCACAATTACTTAACTTCATCTAGACTATTTTTCATTAGCGTGGTTAAATTATGGAATTCAATCCCAGATAATGTGAAGGCTGGACTAAATAGATTCAACTACAAGGATGTAATACTCAAGTACTTCAAAGCTGTATGAAAACAATGCAAAAACGTTTCATTCCTGCTGGGAGAACTCCCGAAATTCGGCCCACTTCCCGGCGGAGGCCGAAAATTTAGCGAGAGAACGTGACCTTATAAGACAGCTCGACCCAGGCGACCCCCAAATAAGGGATATAAAACAACGCATCAGATTGCTTGTGGATGAACACAAGCGGGCGAAATGGGAGGAGCACCTAAGAGGTTGTAACCTCTCTGCCCGTGTGGGTAAACTTTGGTCCACAGTAAAGTCCCTATCGAATCCGTCTAAGCACAATGACAAAGTTTCCATCGCCTTCGGCGATAAAGTGAAGGATTCGAAAAAATGCGCGAGCGCTTTCAGCCGTCAATATGTAATGCATTCTACGGTCGGCAAAGATAGACGGAAAGGTTTTGATAGGTCAACCATGGCACGTTACTGCAAGACCTGGAAGGGTCTACCCTTCCCCCATGCCTTAAAAGGTGGACCGCAGATTATCTGGGTGGTCGGCAGGCATCGATGCAATTTAGAAGCGAAACATCAAAACCAAGAAGAATTAAACAAGGGGTGACACAGGGTGGTGTCCTATCCCCACGTTTGTTTAATTTCTACATATCTAAGCTAACTTCACCACCAGAAGGAGTCACTATCGTTTCATACGCCGATGACTGCACAATAATGGCCACAGATCGATGAGCTCTGCAACAGAATAAACGGCTACCTCCCTGAACTCTTCAGTTTTTTCGCCTCGTGAAACATGGCATTATCACCGACTAAATCTTCTGCGACCTTATTTACAACATGGACGTCCCAAATGACGACCATTTTGAACATCCACGTCGATGGCACTACGCTACCGACTGTCCTAAATCCCAAAATCATGGGTGTGACGTTTGATCAGGATCTACATTTTGGTGACCACGCAGCCGCAATTGTTCCGAAAATCCAGAGCCGTAATAAAACCTTCAAATCCCTTGCTGGCAGTACCTGGGGAAAAGATAAAGAAACGCTCATTACTATATACAAAGCAATTGGCCAGCCGTTTACGTGGTACGCGTCACCCATATGATAGCCAAGCCTAAAAATTACCCACTGGAAGAAGCTACAGGCCTGCCAAAATACTGCTCTCAGAAATGCCACGGGCTGTCTTCTTATGTCCCCAGAACACCATCTACATAATGAGGCGAGAAAACTCCCCATCAGGGAGATAAATGAGATGCTAACCAAACAGTTCCTGTTGAATACCCAGAAACCTGGACATCCAAACAGACATCTGATTGATGAGCCAACACCGCCTAGGGGCTTAAGGAGTCAATTCCGTAAGCATTTTGAGGAAATACGGCACCTGAGAACCCAGCCGTATGAAGCAAAAAAACGCAAGCAGGTCCTTGGTGAACTCCACAAACAGGCGTCGGACCTTTATGCCGGGAATTGCCCGGTGAATCCTGTACTCAAAAAAGTACCCAAAACTTTTGGAAGAGGAACGCATATTCCCCAGGGAAACGCGTGTCACTCTTGCTCAACTTCGCTCTTATTACTGTAACAGGTTAAACTCTTACCTATCCAGAATCAACCCCGACATACAAAATGTATGCCCCGCTTGTAATGCGTCCCCACATGATACCAACCATCTCTTTAGTTGTAATGTGGAACCAACGCTTCTAACACCCCTTTCATTATGGTCCACCTCTGGTGAAACAGCAAGTTTCCTTGGACTCACGTTAGAGGATACTGATGACAATTTGTGATCGGTCGCGGCTGTTAGGTGGGGCGAAGCACTGCTACAACAACAACAACACTGCCACCGCCACCGTAAGCACCCACATCGCATCGATATCATATCCCCACATCAACGCGCCAATACCACCGCCGCATCCACAACAGCTACATCCCGCCAGGAGAGGAAGGTAAATTGTACATTAACCACACCTCCTCCTTCGACGCCACTAAGGAACCAGCGACACAAAGAGTTATCATTTGGAAACCGTGAGTATTAAATGCGAGTTTAATATACCCCACACGGAAAAATATATATAAACAACGAAGAATTAAGGCATTTTGAGTATCGAAAGTTATCATTTCCCGCCAAAAGTTGTAATCTCCCGCCAAAAATTGCACCGCTCATTCTCTCACGAGTTAAAAGATTTAAATTCTCGATATATAATAACCCCTGTTAAATCTCGGTACAGTATATATGTGCAAAACATAATAAAAAAACTAAGCAATATACAGTGGCCAAATATTTTTTTTCGGTATTACATTTGTATACCGCTCTAAAATTATCTAATCTCCCTTAAATCGATACAGTGTCTTCCCTTGCTGATCACCATAGCGTAAACCTCTACAGTTTTCTTATTTACCCCAATTCAATTAATAAAAAACGCAAGCAATATTTTTCGGTTTCCTTACTTGCGTATACACACATATACGGATATATAAAAGAAAGAATACGGCATAAGCGGTAAATTAAAATCTCGTACACAGTGGAACAAGAGTGGCTCAGTGCGCGTAGTAGCACTTTTCTCGCATTAAATTTGCACGCTATAAATTCTCAATCCCCATCGAGAATTTCGATAAGCTACTAATTTCTCTCTCCTCAAAGCCTCTACAGTCCAACAAATCGAAGTTAAATAAGACTTCCCTAAGTCACACCCGAAAAAACCCCCTTTTAAGATAATCTCATAGGAATTAATTTCCCATATCAAAAGTATAATAATTCCCCCTGGATACTTTTTAATACGTATATATACATATATCTCATATAATATTTCCCACATATATTTAAACCACCCCCATATATACATATTAATTATATTAAATACAGTGCAAACGCGGTATAGTGGTCAACTTTGTCGTCATATCCTCAAATTTTAAATTAGTTAAAACCTCTTTACTTTTAAAATTTGTACCTCTCTCTCTATTGGTTTTGCCACAAATTCAAGCACCTCAAATAAAATTTAACTCAAAACTTTTTTTTGCTTTTGAAAATTATTCTCGCTTGCTATTTAACGTGAAGATTTATACGTAACTCCCTCACACATAGTTAAAAGCAAATACTCTCTCTTCAAACAAAAAAAAAAAATTTTTCTCTCTTAAGTTAAATTTCGTTTAATAAAGTAAAAATGTGTGATGGTGAATAGAGACACAGTGGCTCCAAAACTCCAAGAGTTAAAAGATTTAAATTCTCGTCTGCCCCTAAAAAGTTCATTACCGACACGGATATTTTCATGGACTATTGTGCTCGGTTTAAGTCAAGGTCCCTCCCTTGACGTAAAAACCTCGAATATCGACCAATTTTGGAATAGAGTCCTAAGCGTTCGATAAAGTGGTAGCAACCGAGGATCAGGACATGCCCGACGCTCAAATAGCCAATCAATTCCCCTTGACTGATGCCAACTTCGCTTTAGCGTGGGAAGCCTTAAAAGATCGATATGAAAACAGACGTGGCCTCGTAGATAATCAAATACGGACACTGATGAACTTAAAGCCCATTATATCGAAGAACAGTGAAGACATCCAAAAATTGCAATCCTCAGTCAATAATTGTCTCGATTATCGCCGCGCAACAGGTGTCCACGGAGAACTGGGATCCAATATTAATATACATCGTGACCTCTAAACTCCCTGAAAATACAGTCACGTTATGGGAGCAGTCTCTGAATTCAAGAAGAGAACTTCCTAACTGGTCCCACATGGACCTCGATATGAAGTAGTAGAGCGAGTCTATCAATGGCGACCAAATAAATTTAAAGCCACCCCCCAAGCTAGGTCATCATTTAAACCCCAGCAGTCGCATCCTTTTCCAAATAGATCGACATCCCATACCCAGTCTCATATGACAGAGCAGCGGACAATGTACAAGTGCGCTATGTGTAAAACCTCATCTCACCCTCTTATAAGTTGCTTCAAATTTAAGAAGCTCTCGACCTCTGCTGGCAGAAGGTTTCTGAGAGAAAACAATATGTGTTTCAATTGCCTCTCTCAGTCACACATATTAAACGACTGTTCCAGTACCCAAACATGCAATCAATGTCAAGATCGACACAAATTGGTTCTTCACGAAGACACATCTCACGTGCCGAACAGACAAACCTCGAGTCAGTCAGACAATCTCACAAGCCGTGACCACGAACTCCACAGTCTCACCCGGTAACACTCCCGATAAAGCGAATCCCCTGGATGAAAGCCCTTCATGCTCGCAGAAAAGCCAAGTCCAATCGTTTTATTCCGAAAACGATTGTGAAATAATTTTACCCACGGCTATGGTACCCATAGAGCATAAAGGAGAAATTTTTAAACTAAGAGCTCTTGTAGATCAGGGATCTGAACGAACCTTTATCTCTACCAAAGCCCAAGATAGACTCAAACTCCCACTCAAACCCTCTAGATTTGAAATATCAGGGATGGGCGGCAAGGTAGTTCAGTCCTCAAACAAATTGTGATCTCTGACTGTGGTATCCCCCGATTTGTGGAGGGTACAAGTTTTGCACTGATGTATGCATCTCTTTATGAGGGGTTTGAGTCGTGGAATATAGAGATCCTGTCTGAGGCATTGCTGCATGAGACGTTTTTCGGCGTGAAGAAGTTCATGGAGGTACTGCATATAGAGGACAGCGAATCTATATTTTTCTGAGATAATATTGGGATGTCTTTCATTGTACGTCAACGTCGTATGAGCTTATCCCCCATGAACCCTGAGGAGCCCATTTTCATCGAGGTATGGGTTGAGGGTTAGCAGAGTGCTTCTTTTATCAATTGGTTTTGCATTTTCCAAGCATGCCCTTTCGCGAGGAAAATATCGGGTTTGCGTTTTTGTTTTTCTGAAATCCTCATGAGACAGAGAGGAGATGTAAGTGGGTCTGATATATCGAATTCGGTCCTTGAGATTATTAATGAACCTAAAGGCATATGCCATGACCCTGAGGGCGCGAGGAAAAGAAGAAAATGGACCCAATACATCGGGGTCATCTTCAGCTGAATGTGGCGCTTCGAATCAGCGCATTTCCAGCGGGTTGGCGTTGCGGGTATATGGTTTTGGCCAGGCTTCGGGGGGCTGGGTCAGCCACGAAGGGCCATTGCACCACAGCGAAGAACTTGCCAAGTCCATGGGTTTGCATCCTCTTGTGCCCATATCTGCTGGATTGTCGCGACTGGCTACATGCATCCAGGAGGCGCTTCCGAGGATGTCCTTAATTTCAGCTGTTCGTTTGGATACGAAAGTTTTCCAAGCGTGGGGAGGCTTTTCGAACCATGCTAAAATAACCTCCGAGTCAGAGCACATGTAAAGGTTTTTAAGAGAGAGTTCAAGACGGGGCTGTACTACTGCAATGAGTCGGCCAAAGAGTAGAGCTGCACATAGTTCTAGTCTTGGAAAACTGGTAGTGCGAAGAGAGGCAACCTTGCCTTTAGCGACCAGAAGGTGACACGACGTGGTGGCACCGTGGGTTGTTCGCAGATGTATAGTGGCGCAATATATATTTTCTGACGTATCGCAGAAACGATGCAGTTCAACTTTCTGGTTCGGGATATAGTCAACTCCCCGAAGGCAAAAAGAAAAAAAGAAAATAATAAAAAAAAAGAAATATAAAAGCCACATTCCCACCACTACCAAAAGTGATACAAAATAATAACTGCAATGACCCGAAATTCATTGTGATCAAATCCACTGATGATGTCAAAGTACACTGATGATGACTGATCCTCTGTCAAAGTACAGTGTCTTTGCCAAACAAAAAGCTATCCAAGGCATAAGCACGGAATACCTTTCAGTAAGTATTCTACGCGATGACAGCTTGCTGATTTTAACAAATCTCTAATCGTTGCGGAGAAATTTATTAATTGCAAGAGCTTTGGTGGCCTATGTCCCGTATCCATTGCCTTCCACGACTCCTTGAATACTTGCAAAGGTACCATTTTCGATAAGAATTTAGCTCATACAGACGAGGAGGAAATATTAGAGGCTCTAAAACCACAAGGTGTCGTTGGCATATACAAATTTACCAAAAATATCAACAATGTAAAAGTCCCCACAGGCAGAATAGTGCTCTTTTTCAACTTGTATAAAGTTCCCCCCACTATTGACATAGCATGGTACTCAGTGAGAGTTGTGGAATACTTCCCCACTCCCATGCGATGCCGATCATGCCAACTACTGGAAAGATGTAAAAACATGAAAAGATGTAAAAACAACACTACGTGTGAGCCCTCACTGAAAAGAACCATGCCATCGCACAATGTGCGCAAATTGTTTTGGACCCCACCCCGCCTCAGCAAGAGACTGCCCAAAATACCCACAAGAGAAAGAAATATTAAAAATAAAAACACAGAACAAATGCAATTTTGTTGAAGCAAGACGATTATATAAATAGCAAAATCCCATTAATGCAACTCAATCACAATCTTACGCAGCAATTCTGGCCTCAGTGCAGCCTTCTCCCTTTCTCAGCAAACCCGATTCAACATCTTCAGCTGACAACTCCACCGCTACCGCTCAGCCACTTAACTCCCATGTACAACCTCACCCATCCACTACCAACTCTTTGATTGCTAACTCCGACTCTTTACCTAAAGTTCAATCTCTCTTCTCTAATCACACTCACTCCCACACTTCTACAAATATTATCTCTTTACCTAATAATCAATCCCTCTCAGAAAAATCAAACGCACAACACAGAATGTACTCAGCCACAAATATTTCTACTGTTTCTCACACTCAATCCGCAACCACCCTACCTGTTAGATCCATGAACTGCAGTCAAAACAATAGATCCATGAACTGCAGTCAAAATAATAGGAACAACGAAAACATCACTGATACCCCAACCGCACCTACCACCTCCTCCTCGTCTACTCCATACTTAAATCTCCTTCGTTCACACCATTCCTACAACAACACGCACATTGAACCAACTCAACCTAATGCAATACTTCAATACCTTTTAACCTCAATATCTAAAACACAAAACGATATTGAATGCGAGCTCCCAGAGCCCAAACTATAGACTATTTTCGCAGAAAATAAATCTAATAGTAAAGTTAATATTATTATTAATGATTTTTGATATTCTCCAGTGGAATATCAAAGGCTATCAAAATAATTACGTAGAATTGGAAACCCTTTTAAAAGATCGCAAACCACAAATAGTTTGCCTACAAGAAACCCATATCAAACACACCCACTCACCATACTGCTCAAAGCAGTACATAACGTATTTCCATAATTTCCATAATATCGGCCACGCCAAAGAAGGCTGTGGCATATTAATTCACAGAAACCTTAAACATAGAAGAGTCAACATTACTTCCAACATATCAGCAGTTGCAGTAGAATTCAACGTTCAATACCCCATCACCACAATTTCTGCATATATCCCACCAAATCAAACCTTCTCACACTTAGAATTACAACAGCTTATCTCGTCAGTAAGTACACCAGTAATAATATGCGGTGATTTTAATGGCTGGAGCCCTCTCTGGGGGTCACCAAGCGCTAATCACAGAGGAACAATAATTGAAGATTTCATCCTAGCCTCGAATTTATGTGTACTTAATAACAACAGTTCTACACATTTCGCCACCCATAAATCCTTTACACTCGTTGACCTAACCATTTGTTCACCACAACTACTTCCCATTATATCCTGGTATACCCTAGAAAATCTTCATAACAGCGACCACTTTCCGATAGTTTGCTCTCTGGCAATCTCCACCCAGAATCCTCCCAACTCTACCAGACCTTCTAGATATAATACCAGGAGAGCCAACTGGGACAAATTTGTAAAAGTGCTAAATGACAAGCTTCTACCCGACTTCGACAACAATAACCCAAATAAAGAAGCCGCAATAACTCAAAGGGCTATAAGAGGGGCAGCCAACTTAGCAATACCTCGAACAAGCTACGAAATGAAAAAATGGAAGCCTGGAGAGAATACCAAAGGTGTCCAACTCTCGACTCTTTGATAACTTACAAAAAGTGCAACGCTTGATTTAACAGAGAAAAGAGAAAAGCAAAAACCAAAAACTTTGAAGATTTCACTAAAGAACTCAACCGTACCTGCTCTACCCAAAAAATATGGAAAGAGATACAAACTCTCACGGGAAGATACAGTCCCCATAATATCCCCTCATTAACGATAAATAACACTATCATCACAAATCCACTATCAATTTCATCAGAGTTTGCACATAAAATATCAAAGTCTTCCGAAACTTCCAACTTTTCGCCACAGTTCATAGCCTCCGCGCACAGCATTCCACACATGCGTGCAGCGGACACAACTGACCAGCTTGCTCTCTACCTTGAAAACGCCATTAATTTCTCGGAAATCGAGTCGGCTTTAAAAACATGCAAAGGAAAGTCACCTGGGTTTGACCAAATAAATTATGAAATGCTGAAGTATACCCCTAATTCTTTTAAACAAAGACTACTTCAACTATACAATTCAATATGTAACACCGAATTATCCCCCAAAGCTTCAAGACGGCTATAGTTGTCCCTATATTGAAACCACAAAAAGACCCCTCGCTTATTGAAAGTTACTGCCCCATTTCCTTAATATCATGCATGAGCAAAATAATGGAGAAAACTATATCAAAAAGGTTAATGCGGTTCTTAACAACCAAACAAATTTATCACCATTTCAGGTCGGATTTAAAGCCGGCGTCAGCACGCTAGATGCTTCACTTTTCTTAGACCATCATCTCTCCAAACAATTTTCCCCAAAAAATCACTCATCTGTACTGGCAATTGATTTTTCAAACGCTTTTGAGAAGATCGGAGGCCACATAGTCCTCAGGAAACTTCAAGAGTGGCGAGTGGGACCCAAAATATTTAACTATATTAAATCATTTCTAAGTAACCGGAAATTTCGCTGCAAGGCAAACAACCACCTTTCTCCCATTTACACTCAACACAATGGAATCCCCCAAGGATCTCCACACTCAGTAACCCTTTTCTTAATAGCCTTTGAAGAAGTTGGCAAAATCATGAGCCTCCAACGTAACATTAGGTATTGTTTGTATGCCGATGACTTATTCTTGATATCCAACGACAAGACAAAAATTGATATCGAAAATTCGTTTAAAACGGCTTGAGAAATGTAAGCACCTGCATGTTTGTAGAAAACATAATTGTAATAACATCATCATCAAATATAACAACAAGAACATAGCCAATGTAAATAACATAAAAATACTAGGTGTCATATTTGACAATAAACTTAGCTATAAGACCCACTGTATTAAACTAAGAAGTGAACTAGCTACCAGACTTAACATTGTAAAATACTTGTCATCCAGGAAAAGCTTTGTGCACACAAACACATTACTTAATATAACAAAAACAATAATCCAATCCAAAATAGATTATGGTTTACAAATATACGGTAAATGTACGAAGTCTAACATTAATAAAATCAAAGCACCATTCCACGCTGCAGTACTCCGCGCATTTAGGACAACACCTATCAAAACCTTACTTGCGGAAGGAGGCTTTCATGCAATTGAAGATCGCACTAACTATCTCAGAAGTCGTATAATATACAAGCTATTTTGCAACAATACTCACATACTTTACCATGAAATTAAATTACTCAACAGAAGAAAGCGACCATTGACCCATAAGTCAGCCTTATGCGAGATAAAAGGGCTCGCAGATACTTTAAGTTTACAAATAGCTCCAATGGGAATCCAGGAAACCAAGCTACCACCCTGGGTACTTGATCCACAAATGTTTATCGAAGATCTTTGTTCACTAAAGAAACAGAGCACCAACAGTACTATATATAAGCAAGCCTTCTTGGGAATTGTAAACCCGCTGAAAGGGAGCGGCTGGAACCTGCTGTTCGCAGATGGCACCAAGCAAAGCCATGGCACTGCATTCGCAGTTACGAACGAAAATGGAAAAACCTTCTCCCACGGAATACTTACGCTACCATATTCGACGCCGAATTGCAGACCATAGTCGCAGCGCTAAATCTCGTAAAAAGTAAGCAAACGACCTTAATATGCACGGATAGTCAATCAGAGTTTAACGCTGCAAATAACGTACAATGGCAGGCTGGCCTAATATTCGCATAAATTGGAACGACTTCCAACATTAATATAAAGCAGTAAACCCTCACTGCGCCGCCATAAAACTTCCAACAACGACTACCACCTGGATAAATCGATGCTTTGTACGCCTAAGGCTAGGTCATACACTTCTGACTCACCAACACCACCTAACAAAGACTCCGCAGCCCATCTGCAACTTCTGCAATAACAACAGCTTAACCATACGCCATTTACTTCTACATTGTCTTGGCCTATCCGCCATACGTTCTTCAACATTCGGCAGCTCAGACCCAATCCATATTCTATCTGTTCCTTCCGAACAGAATATTATAAGAATGTCAAATTTTTTTAAAGAGCTAAACATTTTTCATCTCATTTAATATCTAATACATTATACTATCCGTGATACCTTCATTCAAACTTTAAACCTGTTTAAGCCGATAGCCCTGGTAGCTAGTGCAGATAAATTAGGTTAATTTGTAAGTTTAATTATATTTTAACAATAAATAATAATAATTTTTTGCTTAGGGTCATTAGGAATATTACTGTGATTGCGGTTATATATTTTTTCTGGTATTTTATTTTTTTAAATTTTTTTTTCGCCTCACTAAGTATGTATGTTTTAATTTATGTGCTGTTCGGGTTCTCTTTTTATAGGTTTTGCATATCACGTGGAGTGGCGACGCAGATGGGATCCCACTATAAGCCTCTTTTCCGTCTTTCCCTACCTTTATGAAATAATATTGTAACGAATTTAGTGAAACGCCGCTTATTTTACACCTTCTACTAACGTTCGTATCGCTAAGCTGTTGAAAAAATAACTCCAATATTCAATAATGTAAAAATGGTATTTATTAGACTACATTGATAGTACTTGACAATTAAACTTCACATCGCAACTGATGGCGTGCTTAAATCAAACTGATTACTGCCCACTCAGCTTTCGCTCCTTTTATACTCTCTTCTGTCTCGTTTGCAAAATTCTAGGCGTTTCTTCTGCTAGAATTTTCTATTTGGCTACCAGCTATACGCTTCGCGTGTGTATCTGTAGTTTTTAGCTTATCGCATAGCCACATGCGCGTGTATATGTGAGTAATGATTGCATACTTTTGTGAGTATCTCATATATATGCATGGGTTTGTGCGTATCTCTCCGCTGCTTGTATGTACATATGTGTAGACATAATGATTGATTTTTACATACAAGTGACTGCTTAGTATCGGCTTAGAGATGATGGTATCCCTTAGTGTTGCTAATATTCGTCACACTGCCCTCCACCTAAGCCTGATCGTCCCGATCAGACAAATTTCCTGATCTAAACGTCGCCAGCCTTTCCAGATGAACCACATTCATTTTGGTTCGTGTTTTACCAATGGTTTTTATGCGGTAAACTACATCGTTGATCCGTTTTACAACCTTGTATGTGCCTTACTTTTTCGATGTGGGTTGTACAACAGCACCAAATCTCCTTCCTGAAAACCTTCCGAATTAGTTGCTTTATCGTATCTGGCTTTCATCTTGTCACTCATAATATTTGTTCGTTGCTTTATCAGATCGTGTATTTCTCTCAGCTCTTCTTCCAAGACACCAGTGGATTTCTTGACATTTCTCTCCGCATCGGCATCTATCCCAAACTTCAAATCAGCTGAGATTCGAAGGTCGTTGCCAAGAATTACTTTTGCAGGGTTTGGCCCGTTTTCTCATGCACTGCTGAGCGGTAATCCATTAAGAATAATGGTATGCGGGTATCCCACTCTTTATGGAACTTGTCTACTACTTTCCTTAAGTTTCGAATGCCCAATGATTTACACATTTCCGGAAACACAGCTGATTCGAATTTCCTTCCTTGGTCAGAATGTAACTCCATTGGTACACCATACCTTGCAACCCAATTGTTTATAAAAACTTCTGCTACTGTTTCCGCTTCTTGATTTGGGATTGGGTATACCTCTGGCCATAATCCATAACCACCAATACATATTTGTTTCCGCAGTTTATAGTTGGAAATGGACCTGCGACATCCATAGCGATCAATTCAAATGGCGCTCCTGAGTTATATTGCTTCATCTGGCCATGAATTCGGGTTTTTGCCCTTTAGATCTGCTGCAAACCTCGCAGTTCGCAAAGCACTCAGTGGCCGACTGAAGGCAACCAACCCAATAGAATTTCTGCTTAATCTTCTCGAGCGTCTTCGTGATTCCCAGATTACCACCGCTTGTACCATAATGTAGGTCACTACGAACATCAGGAATCCTTTTCCTGGGAACAGCTATAAGTTTCCTCTTACCTTGACGATCTTCACTCTCCCATACTCGATGCAAGCAACCGGATATCAATTCTAAACTGTTCCACTGTGCCCAATATGACTTCGCAATAGGCCTCTCTGCTGACATCTCCTCCCTGAAACTCCCTTAGTTGTTCCTTATCCCATTCATCCGTACACGTTATAGTCATTAGCCGGACATCTATAATGTCTTCTTTAGCCTCAGCCTTTGAACAGTGTTTGCACTCCAAACTACATGGTCTTCGTGACATTGCATCAGCATTTCGATGCTCAATGGAAAAGTCATAGCTGTGTAGTCGCTAGATCCACCGTGCCAATTGTCCTTCCGGATTACGGAACTGCAGAAGCAATTTAAACGCTGCGTGATTTGTCCTGACGCGGAATCGCTGGCCCTAGAGGTATTTGTGAAAATGTGTAATGCACTCTACCAATGCCAACAGCTCTCTTCGTTTAACGCAATGGTTCCTCTCTGGTTTTCCAATCGAACGGCTGTAATATGAAACCACCTTCTCCTGTCCATCGACCAGTTGTGATAAAACGCCTCCTATAGCATATCCACTCGCATCTGTAGCTAGAATAAATGTTGCTCCTGGAATTGGATATGCCAACATTGGGGCAGTGCACAAACGCTCCTTCAATGTTTGGAAAGCCATTTATTGCTCCTTCTTCCATTCAAAAGCTTTATTTTTTCTTGTAAGCACATGGAGGCCATGGGCTATGCTGGAAAAGTTTGGTACAAATCGGCGGTAATATGTACAAAGCCCAAGGAAACTTCTTAATTCATGCAAGTTCTATGGTCTTGGCCAATCCTTTACTGCCTCTATATTTTCATTCGCTGTACATATGCCTTCTGTCGTTACCTTGTGATCCAAATAATTTACTTCCCTTTTAAACAGCGCACACGTTTTGGGACTTAATTTCAGTCGAGCACAAGCAATTCTTTGGAAAACCTCCTCCAAGTTCTTCAGATGTTCTTCGAAGTTCTTTCCCAATACGCTGGTGTCGTCTAGGTACACTAAGCATGTTTTCCAATGTAGTCCTTTCAGTACCTGATCCATGAGTTTTTCAAAAGTAGCTGGTGCATTACAAAGTCCAAAAAGCATCACTGTAAATTGCCAAAGACCATAACCGACACTGAAGGGTGTTTTCTCTTTGTCTTCCTCCTTCACTACCACTTGCCAGCAGCCGCTTTTCAAGTCCAGTGTGGAAAACCATTTCGTACCAGAGAGCGAGACCAGAGTGTCGTCAAATCTTGGCAATGTATAGCTATCCTTTTTCATTACGTCACTCAACTTCCGGAAGTCCTCGCTAAACCTAATTTTTCCATCTATCTTCTTTACAAGTACTACCGGTGAGCTCCATGGACTAGCTGATACTTCGAAGACGCCGCTGTCTCTTATTTCTTGTACGATTTGACTCACAACTTCCCGCTTAGCCAGTGGAACACTACGAGGAGCTAGACGAATCGGCCTCGCGTCTCCAGTGTCAATTTGATGTTTCACAATGTTGGTGCGGCCTGGTTTGGAACCACCTTCGTCAAATATGTTGGCGTACTTTAGGAGCACTTGTTTTGCCTTACTCTGATAGTCTTCCTCTAGCCCTTCCGTCCATGCCGTGATGTCATTTGAAAATCAGTGTTGCTGATTGAAACGTGTTCCTGGAGCTGCTCACAGTTAATAATTACATCAGCCTCTTGGCATCTTCCCAATATAGCTTCTTTGGTCAGTTTGATTGGTGACTTGAACTCGTTGAGTACTCTTGCAGATGACTGCTTCGGATTTTGGTTTGGTGGTATTTGCTGACTCTCTTCCATCAGCACTCGTTTACTGCTGTAGCCTCTCTCGTAGCCGAAATTAAGTGGCACATCCAGGTTCTTATATCGCATCGTCTTGCTTTGCATATCGATCTTGATGCCTTGGTCGATTAAGAAGTGCACTCCAATTATGATTTCATCGACAATCTCTGCCACTATAAAAATGTGTAGTACCGTGACGTTCCCAATTGCTACTTCACATGCTACTTCTCCAATTACCTGAGTGTCCTCTCCCGTGGCTGTACGTAATCTTGCTCCAAGCAATGATCTTATCTTCTTGTTGACTAAATCTGATCGAATGATGGAATGAGATGCACCCGTATCTACAGTCAGTATACGTTCCTGTCCCTCCACATTTCCTCTGACAGTAAGATTTCTTGACTTTCTTCCAATTAGCGATATACAGATTATGGAACATTCAATTGCGAGAGCTAGCTGTCGCCCCTTGTAGCTGAATCGCTTTAGTTTAACGATTGGGTGGATTTGGAGATTTTCTCATTTCCTTCAGCTCTGCGATTCCTGCCACCCACGTTGTTGGAACCATTAGGGTTGATACTGCAATAACGTGCAATGTGCCCTGCCTTACCACACTTAAAACATTTGACGGTACCACCATTTTTCTGCTGCGTTCCTTTCAAAGCTTCCAAAATTGTGTCCACCCAATCTGGCCTTTCTACCTACTTCCACACGATGGGCTTTGTACGCTGACTTACTCAAAAGTGAGGCAGTTTCCTGAGTCAATGCATGGGATACTGCTTCAGCAAATGTTTGCTTTATGTTTGCGTATGTAGCTCGCTTCGTTTCTACGTCCCGTATGCCATTTATAAAACTCTGAATTTTTACCCTCTCGGTGTATTCCACGGGTGCGTCCGCATTTGCTAGATGGGCCAGCCTTTCAATAGCCGACGCAAACTCCGGTAAAGTCTAATTCGGTTTTTGGTAGCGGTTTTGCAACTCAATTTGATATATCTGTTTCCTATGGTCGCTTCCGTAACGTCTCTCGACAGCGGCCATCAATGCTTCATAACTGTTCCGTTCGTACTCTGGAATAGTCTCTAAGATTTTGGCAGCTGGCCCTTTCAATACTACGAAAAGTGCAGCAACTTTATCTTCCGCATTCCAATTGTTCACTGCTGACGTCTTCTCAAATTGAAGCTTAAAGTCCTGGAAAGGAACAGAACCGTCAAAGGATGGTGTTTTTACCTTTGGATTACTCGCTGAAATTTCTAGGCGATTTAGTTGCAACTGCTTCATATGACCTTTTAAATCACCAAATTCTGCCTAAAATTGAGCAATTTTGCATTCTCCGCTTCAAGTTTTGATGATACCCTTGCTTCCTGTTCTGACAGCTGCGAAGATATGCGATCCTCTTGTGATTTCAACTGCTCGGCCATATATGTCTTCTGTTCTTCTAGCTGTGTTTCCATCTTGATTGTAATATGTGTTGACATTTCTGAAATACGCGTTTCTTGTGATTCCATCTTGGATGTTATGCGTGTCTCTTGCGATTCCAGTTGGGATGCCATATATGTTTTCTGTTCTTCCAGATGAGATGACATATATGTCTTCTGTTCTTCCAGTTGAGATAACATATATGCCTTCTGTTCTTCCAGTTGAGTTTCCATCTTGGATGTTGCTGTCGAAGTTTGTGCAGATATTGTAGCCAATATAATGTTCAAGTCTGTGTTCGTATCTGTGTGCGATGTTTCATTTTTCTCTTCAATTTTTGTTCTTGTCTCTTCCCCATCAGGTTGAAAGACATACTCCTCCACATTGATGCCTTCCGACTCCATAAACTGTCGTAGCCGTGCTTGAAGTTCGGTCTTATTGCCGGTTGTATTCAATCCACGGTTCTCCAACTCCTTTTTCAGTTGCTGTCTCCTTAATTCACTTAACTTCGCCATGTCCTTGTTGTGCTCTGCAACTCTGGAATTTATTCAACAATTCCTCTTCTGACACCAATTGTAACGCACTTAGTGAAATTCCGCTTACTTGCAACCTTCTGCTAACGTTCGTATCGCTAAACTGTTGAATAAAACACTCCTAGATTCTGTATTACAAAATGGCCTTTATTAGACTGCTTTGAAATTATTTCACAATTAAACTTCACTTCGCAACTGATAGCGTATTTTAAACGAACTGAATTGCTCATGCCTCAGCATATGCTGGTTTTATACTCTTAGGTTTCCTCTTTCGCATACTTCTAAGCTTTTCTTCTTCTAGAATTTACTACTTAGTTACCAGCTATAAAATTACCAGCTATAAACTACAGATGCATGTTTGTAGCTTCTGGCTTAGCAATATGCGCGTGTTTATGTGAGGAATACTTCCACAAATGATTGCATACTTACTTACTCAGATATATGCATGTGTTTGTGCCTATCTCTCCGCTGCTTGTATTTAACATACACTTTTGTAATAAAATAATTGAATTTATAACCTTGAATTTACCATTTATACATTTTATGAAGTACCCTACATGTACATATATCTTTATGAATTACACTCCAAAATACATATATTCTGCTGCCTGTTGAATTAATAATTACTGGATCGAAGCACAAATTAGACTTGCGCACTTTTGCACGCAAGCTAAATATTCACATTTTCGCCCACATATGTTTTAAATATAAGATCACCCTAAGGCACGGAACACGTGGAGAAGAAGTGGATACGCACAAAACATAAAAATTCATCGGTCAACCATCCCTTTGTACACGCGGAATCCAATGCACCCAGCTACAAACACAAGATAACAAGTTGAGTGAACGGAAGCCAACAACAAGTTGCCAAAAATAAGCGCCGCTACTGACTGGAAATTTGGTATACATATTTACGTAAGAGCATACAACACACCAACGCATGCCGTAAGCAGAAGTCGAAAGCATCAAGCGAGGCCAACGCACCATCAGAACCTAGCGACAGCAAACATACGCACCAACGCAAGTGGTTAAATACAATAGGTAAAGCGAAGGTTGGAAAACACGGCAGGCATATGGACAAGCATACAAACGTATGTACGACATTAGGGACACTGATTTCTATGTATATTAGGGCTCCCGAAATTAGGGTAAAGCTGAATGCCGGGATAACGGATTATCCTACATGACTAAAAGCATGCATATGTATATACACAAAAACCAGAGGCACGACAATGGAAAAGGGAAATGTATTGTAACGAATTTACTGAAATTCCGCTTATTCCAAATTCTCTGCTAACGTTCGAATCGCTAAACTGTTGAATAAATAACACCAATAATGAATAATGCAAAAATGGCCTTTATTAAAGCACGCATATGTACATACACAAAAACCAGAGACACGACAATGGAAAAGGGAAATGTATTGTAACGAATTTACTGAAATTCCGCTTATTCCAAATTCTCTGCTAACGTTCGAATCGCTAAACTGTTGAATAAATAACTCCAATATTGAATAATGCAAAAATGGCCTTTATTAAAGTAATTCACAATAACACTTACACTTTGCAACCAATAGCTTGCCTAAACCAAACTGATTGTCGTGCCTCTACTGTTGCGGCCTTTTATACTCTGTGATTTCTCGTTTGCATACTTTTAGACTCTTCCAGAATTTACTTAGTTACTGCTATATAATTATAACTACAGATGCACTTGTATAGCTTCTCTTGTTTGGTTGATTTTCCGACAGGGTGGACAAATGATGTATATTGGAACGATTTTCCGTCATCCCTTGTCAAATTTGGTTTTGAGACAAACCGGTTTCGGCGGTTTCGAAATCGACACTGATGATTGCACAACGCCGAAACCGGTTCGTCTCAAAACCAAATTTGACAAGGGATGACGGAAAATCGTTCCAATATACATCATAATGATTGATCTATTGATGTGCATACAAGTCACTGCTTAGCATCGGCTTAGAGATGAACCCTTAGTGTTGCTAATATTCGTCACAGTATGTTAGCATGTAAGCGTATGTATATATAAATAGAATACAATTTCTTATAATTGTTATTGTAAAATTACTGACTGCCTGCGCGCAGCTATGCATAATTTTATAACGGAGGAATTGTTACTAATGAATTGTTTTTAGAAAATAACCGTCCGCCAACGTACGAAATCGTATATAAAGGCAACTAATTAGCATGTAAGATCAGAAACTAGGAGATAGGCATATGAGTCAGTAGGCTTCTACCACTGATCAGTATACGATCTGAATGTTTCCACTTTATTTCGTGCTTATTTTTATATTCAGTAGGAGGTTTCAACTCCAACTGACGGAGAGCTAGGCAGAGGGGTTCTACCTCGGAACTTCTCCGTTTTGTTTCTTGCAATAGGAAAATGTTCTCCCATTGCTTATAAGAACCCTGGATGGACTGGGCATACCTCAGCGGAAACTAAGTCCGTCACAAAATGAATATTCCTTCATATATTTAATTAGTACTAGCTACTCTTGCGTCTTGTCTGGTGAGCGGCGATATAAGACCAAGCAATTGCCGATCAGCTTCTAAAATCATTCAATTTTTACGGAACCCAAAATTATGGTTGACCATTCTTAATCCTCTATACGTAGACGTGCATGTGTACAACGTCATAATCATTGCTATTCGTGCTGGACGCGAGCATGCACAATGAAACTTCTGACCAAAATCTATATACGAATCTTCACCCACTACGTAAAAAGTGTCTTTCCACTCACACCTTGCCTTCAGGATCGCCTAGGTCAATTAATATTGATTTCTTTGATGAATCGTTTGGCAGATTTATTGCCAAGGAGTCCTTAGATAAGCTAGCTGCACTTGATATTAAAAGCGAGTTGAAAGGTGTGAAAAGGAATGGAATTTTCCCCAAAATTTAAACGAAGAAACGCTGCTGTGGCTTTCCGTAAAACAATTGCGATAGACTTTTTTAACAATCTTTGATGATTGCGCACAGAACACCGGATTGTAAAAAATGCAAACTTTGTGGTTTTCCAGAATTATTGATATCCTCTGGATAAATGTGTATCATTGCCAATCCGCCGATAAAATGGCCGAGCAACGGAACTTTTTTGCCCGTCATGCCTCCATTATTCTGTCTTTCTCAGCTGCTCTGGCTTGCAGTGGCCCTCTTAGTCAGTGAACCTCTTAGTCAAGAGTTTAGACAGTCATAAAAATTTATGAAACGAAACAGGGGTTTTGAAGTGGAAACTATGGAGAAGCGTACACAATTTTTAAATAGATACATTTAACGAGGTTTGTGCCAGGCATTACGATAGGTACACATCCCAACACTGAGAATCAGCAGACCACGTCACTAAATATTAGAAGTTTATCAAATGCATAAAATTAACATTAAAACTCCTTTTTTTTAGATGTGAAGTATACATCAATATGAAGCAACAGATGAAAGTGAGGCAGAAGCAGGTTGAGTAGAATGAAAGGAAACGGGATACATAGAATAGAAAGACAAAGTCAACATAATGGTTACCACAGTTTTAAGCTTACGAGAAATAATAACATAAAATAGAAGAAGTAATGAAAGTGGCAGCTTCGCTAACAGAAACGATGCTATTGCAAAATGTAACAGCACAAGGAGAGACTCCTCCACCAGTAAAATCATATTTTACCACAATAACTATAGTATCCACAAGATTACAATCGTGGGCGAGGATGTGGCCGCGGCCGTTATATTCACAACAATTAATTTGGAGCAGTTACAATCGAGATACGGTCAGTTATAATAACAACCAGCGCAGCCAGGGTTATAACAATTATGACCATCCAAATAGAACAAGCTAACGTAGGCAAGTACGAGTTACTAAACAAGAGTCGGAAAACTCAAACGCCATTCTGCCTCCTACGCAGGGGGATCACACTCAGATATAGCGGCAAATGAAATAAATTTTTTTTGTCCTTAAATCTGAGCAGCTACGCTTGTTTCTCTACTTCATTTACAATAAATAAACAAACCTTTTTAATAGACACAGGAGCGCATATCTCTATAATTAAAGATTACGACATAAGGTAGCTGAGCGGCTATTGCAGTCGTCAACATCCAACTTCATCAACACAATTTTTATAACTAATTTCAAAAAAACCTGAATTTCAACTGAATCTTATTTTGAATTGCATGTACTTTCTACTTATAATTATTTATTAAATACGCTACATATATATCAATATGTACGTTGATCCCCTTTATACATTACTATTTGATGTATAGCTATATTTAAGACTCATGAATTACATTTATATCCATGAATTATATCTATATTTATCTCCATTATAGTATAACAGTTCACACTTCGTCGCTCTGGCAACCCCATCCGTGAGTTGACAGGTCGGTTTGTGTGTACATATATATATTATTGCTGTTGACCCCTTATTATTATTCGACTTTTATCCAATTCGTGTGTGACAAAATTGAATTAGTAAAAGCAAATAAAGTGTTGTACCACCAATCGAAATCGTTAAATTTATTATTGATAAAACAATATTTACATAAAACGCAAGCAATATTTGTTCGGTTTCCTTACTTGCGTATACACATATATACGGATATATAAAAGGAAGAATACGACATAAGCGGTAAATTAAAATCTCGTGCACAGTGGTACAAGAGCGGCTCATAGCACTTTTCTCCAATTAAATTTGCACGCTATAAATTCTCAATCCACATTAAGAATTTCGGTAAGCTACTAATTTCTCTCTCCTCAAAGCCTCTACAGTCCAACAAATGGAAGTTAAATAAGACTTCCCAAAGTCACACCTGAAAAAAAACCCCTTTTAAGATAATCTCATACGAATTAATTTCCCATATCAAAAGTATAATAATTCCCCCTAGATAGTTTTTAATACGTATATATACATATATCTCATATAATCTTTCGCACGTGTATTTAAACCACCCTCATATATACATATTAAATATATTAAATACAGTGTAAACGCGGTACAGTGGTCAACTTTGTCTCGTCATACCCTCAAATTTTAAATTAGTTAAAACCTCTTTACTTTTAAAATTTGTACCCTTTTCTCTATTGGTTTTGCCACAAATTCAAACACCTCAAATAAAATTTAACTGAAAAACTTTTTTTTTTGCTTTTGAAAATTATTCTCGCTTGCTATTTAACGTGAAGATTTAAACGTAACTCCCTCACACATAGTTAAAAGAAAATACTCTCTCTTCAAACAAAAAAAAGTTTTTCTTGATTAAGTTAAATTTCGTTTAATAAAGTAAAAACGTGTGATGATGAAAAGAGACACAGTGGCTCCAAAACTCCAGGAGTTAAAAGTTTTAAATTCTTTTCTGCCCCTAAAAGTTCATTACCGACACGGATATTTTCATGGACTATTGTGCTCGGTTTAAGTCAACGTCCCTCCAAGACAATACTGAGTCGTCCTTTAACGTAAAAACCTCGAATATCAACCAATTTTGGAATAGAGTCCAAAAAGCGTTCGATAAAGTGGTAACAACCGAGGATCAGGACATGCCCGACGAATTTGCAAAATCGGCCCATAGCAAATACATGACCTGCCTCGTAACTTATGAGGAAACCAAGGCTCGGATTGAGGACCAACTTCAGTTGCTTAAACAAGCAACTACACCCGCGCCCCCTACCGTCACAACAGTTCCAGCTGACAACTCTGGTATTTCGCTAAAAATTCCTCCCTGCGATACCGAAATATTTTATGGTGGGTACATACATTAACCACCCCAAACTCTCCCAAGCGCAAAAACTGTATCACCCCAGATACAAAACCCAAGGAAAGGCCGCTCAAATAGCCAATCAATTCGCTTTGACTGACGCCAACTTCGTTTTAGCGTGGGAATCCTTAAAAGCTCGATATGAAAACAGACGTGTCCTCGTAGATAATCAAATACGGACACTGATGAACTTAAAGCTCATTATATCGGAGAACAGTGAAGATATCCAAAAATTGCAATCCTCAGCCAATAATTGTCTTCAGATTCTCACCACGCAACAGGTGTCCACGGAGAACTGGGATCCAATATTAATATACCTCGTGACCTCTAAACTCCCTGAAAATACAGTCACGTTATGGGAGCAGTCTCTGACTTCAAGAAGAGAACTTCCTAACTGGTCCCAAATGGACCAGTTCCACACCACTCGATATGAAGTAGTAGAGCGGGTCGATCAATGGCGACCAAATAAATTTAAAGCCACCCCCCAAGCTAGGTCATCATTTAAACCCCAGCAGTCGCATCCTTTTCCAAATAGATCGACCTCCCATACCCAGTCTCATATGACAGAGCAGCGGACAATGTACAAGTGCGCTATGTGTAAAACCTCATCTCACCCTCTTATAAGTTGCTTCAAATTTAAGAAGCTGTCGACCCCTGATCGCAGAAGGTTTCTGAGAGAAAAAAATTTGTGTTTCAATTGCCTCTCTCAGTCACACATATGAAAAGACTGTTCCAGTACCCAAACATGCAATCAATGTCAAGATCGGACAAATCGGTTCTTCACGAAAACACATCTCACGTGCCGAAGAGACCACCCTCCAGTCAGTCAGATAATCTCACAAGCCACTACCACGAACTCCACAGTCTCACCCGGTAACACTCCCGATTAAGCGAATCCCCTGCATGAAAGCCTTTGGTGCTCGCGGAAAAGCCAAGTCCAATCGTTTTATTCCGAAAACGATTGTCAAATAATTTTACCCACAGCTATCGTACCCGTAGAGCATAAAGGAGACATTTTTAAACTAAGAGCTCTTATGGGTCAGGTATCTGAACGAATCTTTATCTTTACAAGAGCCCAAGATAGACTCAAACTCCCATTCAAACCCTCTAGATTTGAAATATCAGGGATGGGCGACAAGGTAGTTCAGACCTCAAACAAATTGTGCTCTCTGACTGTGGTATCCCCCGATTTTAAAACCAAAATAAGTGCAGAGCCAATAGTATTACCCCGGCTAACAAAAATGCTCCCCTCGATTAAGCTAACTAGCGAGTTCCAAGCAAAATGGATACACCTCAACCTCGCAGACTCGAACTGTCACTCCCCCTGGCAAATAGATCTCTCCTAGGCAGTGATGTAATACCGCAAATCATCCAAAATGGCGTTGAGAAACTTCTCCACATCTTCTAGCGCAGAAAACCATTTTTGGATGGATTCTGAGCGGTAGAGCCCCTGTGATGATCAACTCTTTCTGCATGCAAGTGTCAGAAGTGACGAACGAAGATCTTAACTCTCTATTGCGAAAATTCTGGGAATTGTAGGAAGTTACCATCAAACCCTAAATAACCCCAAAAGACGGGTTTTGCGAAAATTTCTACGCAGCCACAACCTAACGCGATGATAACGGTCGTTACATCGTCAGGCTGCCGTTTAAACCCAGCTTCCCAGAGTAAGTCTCCCTATCCCACGCTCGGTCTTCAGCTCTAAGCCAGTTTCTTGGAATAGAGAAACGTCTGCAAAAGAAAGGGGATCTAAAGACTCAATTGATAGTGTCGTAGAAGAATACCTCACCTTCGACCATATGGGGGAAACCGGCTCCTATGAAAAATTTGACAGAGGTAAATGCGTATAATTTTATATTCCCCATCATGCAGTTGTCAAACCCGATAAAAAGACATCAAAGATGCGGGTCGTGTTTAATGCCTCAAAGAAGTCGGCATGCGCTTAACAACGTTCTTTATATTGGCCCTACGCTCCAACCCGATGTGATGCTTCTGATTCTCAAGTGGCGTACATACCAATTTGTTTTCAACGGAGACATAGAGAAAATGTACCGTCAAATTCTCATGCACGAGGACGACAGAAACTACCAGCGGATCGTCTTTTGGTCATCTCCACGCGATCCCATAAAGGACTACCGTCTTAAAACCATCACCTTATGCGTAAACTGTGCCCGTTACCTCGTCATACGCACAATTCACCAACTAGCCAAAGATGTTGAAGAAACCTTCCCGAAAACCACCCCTGTCTTGACCAAAGAAACGTATGTAGATGACATTCTCTCTGGTAGCCATGAAATTCTCTCGGCTGAACAGTCTCTCTCTCTCAAGTCATCCAAGCGCTCGGTTCAGCAGGATTCCCATTACGGAAAATAACGGCAAACCACTCTAGTATTCTGAAGGATATCGACAAAGAGGACTTGTTAGACACCAATCTTTTGGAATTCGAGAAAGCAAGCAACATCAAAACTCTCGACATACAGAGGAACGCCCTGACCGACACGTTTTCGTATACAGTGGATTCAATACCCCTCTCGTCCGCTAGTACAAAGCGACAAATTCTCTCCTCGGTCGCAAAACTTTTTGACCCCGCAGGGTGGCTTACGCCGATTATGATTCATGCCAAAATGTTACTCCAAGAGTTATGGATAGACGGAACTGGCTGGGACGAACCAGTGAAGCCCATCCGCTTCATTAAATGGACGCAGTTCGCAAAAAATTTACCCAACATCTCAAATATAAAGATACCTCAATGGGTTGACTACATCCCGAACCAGCAGTTTGAACTGCATGGTTTCTGTGATGCGTCAGAAAAGGCATATTGTGCCACTATACATCTGCGAACAACCCACGGTGCCACCACGTCGTCTCACCTTCTGGTCGCTAAAGGCAAGGTTGCCCCTCTTTGCACTACCAGTTTTCCAAGCCTAGAACTATGTGCAGCTCTACTCTTTGGCCGACTCATTGCAGTCGTACAGTTCCATCTTGAACTCTCTCTTAAAAACCTTTACATGTGCTCTGGTTCGGAGATTATTTTAGCATGTTTCGAAAAGCCTCCCCACGCTTGCAAAACTTTCGTGTCCAAACGAACAGCTGAAATTAAGGACATCCTCGGAAGCGCCTCCTGGATGCATGTAGCCAGTCGCAGCAATCCAGCAGGTATGGGCACAAGAGGATGCAGACTCATGGACTTGGCAAATTCTTCGCTGTGGTGGAATGGCCCTTCGTAGCTGGCCAAAACCATCTACCCGCAGCGTCAGCCCGCCGGAAATGCGCCAATTCGAAGCGCTACACTCAGCTGAAGATGACCTCGATGTATTGGGTCGATTTTCTTCCTTTCCTCGCGCCCTCAGGGTCATGGCATATGCCTTTATGTTCATCAGTAATCTCAAGGACCGAATTCGAGGTATCAAACCCAATTACACCCCCTCTCTGTCTCATGAGGATTTCAGAAAAACAAAAAATAAACTTGTGACGCTAACGCAAACCCGATATTTTCCTCGCGTAAGGGCATGCGTGGAAAATGCAAAACAAATTGATAAAAGAAGCTCTCTGCTAACCCTCAACCCATACCTCGATAAAAACGGGCTCCTCAGGGTTCATGGGGGATAAGCTCATTCGACGTTGACGTAAAACGAAAAACATTCCAATATTATCTCAGAAAAATCGAGATTCGCTGTCCTCTATATACAGTATAGTACCTCCATGAACTTCTTCACGCCGAAATACATCTCATGCAGCAATGCCTCAGACAGGATCTCTATATTCCACGACTCAAACCCCTCATAAAGAGATGCATACAGCAGTGAAAATATTGTACCCTCCACAAGCAGCAAATGCGATCGCAAATCATGGCGGCCTTGCCCCCGGAACGATGCACATACGCTCCGCCTTTTACCACTACCGGTGTCGACTTTGCGGGGCCTTTTCAAATAAAAGCCTCATTGCTAAGGTCTCACACCTTACTGAAAGGCTACGTGGCCGTGTTTTTCTATTTTGTGACAAAAGCTATCCACCTTGAGCTGTGCTCGGACTGAACTACCAATGCCTTTCTCGCAGCATTTGCTCGCTTCGTCGGACGTCGTAGATATCCTGCCACAATGATGAGTAACAACGGCAAGACATTTATCGGAGCTAAAAGAGCGACCGAAAAGGAGTTCGTTGACTTTATGAAAGCTGCCTCCCAAGAAGTAATCGCAAAATATTCTCCCCAGGGCATCAATTGGAAATTCATTCCGCCCGGAGCTCCCCACATGGGCGGCTTGTGGGAGTCTGGAGTGAAGAGTTTCAAACTGCACTTCAAGACGACTGCGGGATCCCACAATCTCACATTTGAAGAATTTACCGCCCTCATGGTAAGAATAGAAACCGTGTGGAACTCTCATCCTATTTAACCTTTATCCCAAGATCCCACCGAGTTTACCGCGCTGACCCCCGTCCACTTTCTCAGAGGTAGCCACCACCCCCCCCCCCCCCCCCCCCCCCCCCCCCTCCTATCCTTGAAGTGGATCACGCGGATTTATCACTTATAACCCGATGGGACGGGGTAAAAAGCTTACATCATCAATTCAGCAAAAGGTGGAAGGAAGGCTACCTAAAGGATCTCCAGAAAAGGCAAAAGTGGAAAAATCCACAACCCGAACCCAAAGTCGGTCAGTGTATCTGCATTCACGACGACTCACATCCCCCGACTGAATGGCGCCTTGGAAGCATCGAAAAAATTCATCCAGGACCCGACGGCCATATAAGTGTTATTGACGTTCGTACTCAGACCGGCACCCTCACACGACCACTTGTTAAGCTCTGTTTCCTCCCTCATACGGACAGCCCACCCTCTCGCGCAACCCCGGAAAATTTGTAGCTACCCTCAAACCCTTTCTGGCCACTCTTACGACATCACCGTCACTAATATGTCGTACTTCGCAACATAATGCCAGCTGAAACCCCCTGCATTAGTATTTCTCTCCACTAAAATATTTGGACACCTGTACTTCCAGGTTGCTATGGATCGTGCAACTCAATCGTCATCACGAAGACCAGTGCGGTCGGAGATCGTTGCTCCCAACCGCGCCAACGAATCACGCAACTCGACGCCATTAATTGATTAGCGACCGTGCCGCATATGCATCCGTCAGCACGCCTTTCGGAAATGCGTTATATTCAAAAAAATGAAGCCACCCCAGAGACGGATGCTTGCACGAGCCCATAAGTTCTGCCTAAATTGCTTGGTATTATCCCACGTCACCAGCGAGTGCAGCCCGTATGACAGATGCCGGATCTGTGGAGCGCGACATCACTCCCTACTCTATCGGCGGGACGCTAACCCAAGCGCCCCACGTGCCATCCAGGCACCGCGGCCTGGCAGATCCGCCGTATCAATTCCGGCACCCCCACGCGCCGCCCAGGCTCCCCGACCTGGTCGATCAACCGTACGGGTATCCCCTGCCCCCATCGGGCGACCCCGTTCTCGCCGGGCAACAACATTACTTCAGCAGCACCTAGCATCGCCCTATTATATGCACCGCGCAAGGGCTGCAGACCGCCAACGCTAGAGGAAAAGTGTCCGAAATCCTCGTGCGAGATGCGTTGCGGACCCTTAAGGAACTCCAGGAGGCTCTAGCCGCGTATAGGGCGGGGATGATGACTGAGCGACTATTGCAGTCATCAACAGCCAACTTCATCAACATATTTTTTATAACTAATTTCAAAAAAACATGAATTTTAACTGAATTTTTGTATTGAATTGTATGTACCTTCTACTTATAAGTATTTATTAAATACGCTACATATATATAAATATGTATGTTGAGCCCCTTTATACATTACTATTTGATGTATAGTTATGATATTTAAGACTCATGAATTACATTTATATCCATGAATTATATTTGTATTTTCTCCATTATAGTATAACAGTTCACAATTCGCCGCTCTGGCAACCCCATCCGTCAGTTGACAGGTCGCTTTTATGTGTACATATGCATATTATTGTTGTTGACACTTTATTATTTTTTCGAATTTTATCCAATTCGTGTCTGACAAAATTGAATTAGTAAACGAAAATAAAGTTTTGTACAACCTATCGAAATTCGTGGCCTAGAAAGAAATTAATTTGATAGAATAAAATTTATTATTGATAAAACAATCTTTACATAAAGTGCCCTTGATAAGCGCCAACTGTTATTCTCAAATAATAGTCCTACAGGAAAAGCCTCACTCTGAATTGTGAACAATTTGAATTGTGCATAAAGAACAAAAAGAGATCTAGTGCCACCGCCACCGCCGCCGCCACCTTAAGCACCCACATCGCATCGTCATCGTATCCCCACATCAAGGCGTCAATACCACCGCCGCATCCACAACAGCTACATCCCGCCAGGAGAGGAAGGTAAATTGTACATTAACCACACCCACTTAAACAGTGGTCCTTCGAGCCTACTACTACTGAAGTTAACACTAAAAACCACATCCATCAAAAGGGTAGGTGAAGGTACAATAACATCTAAAGGCAGCATCAATGGTGACCTCATTAGACACAATTATTGGGTCAATAATTACTTTCAAGTAGTAGATCAAAGCTTTCCGTTACCTTGCAACGGAACACTGGGATTACACTTTATGAAAAGATATAACTGGGTACTTCATTACACTGGTAAAACAAATTGGGTAATAACATGACTCTGCAAAAAAATTTTCGTTCTTTTTCCTAAAGTTTATTTTATGATTTACTGTTTTATTATAAACAAAAACGAAAAGAAAATACCTTTTTTCGGTATAGAGTTTGCTTTCGTAATAGTATTAGTAACAATACTCATGGTGCTAGAATGATATACAACGACCAGGTGTTTTGTACAAATCTAGAATAACTTAAATTGTCGTCGCGAGAGTGTAAGTATGAAGCTGATGCTTTTTGTTATATATGGGGGCAATTTATTAAAGTTCGAGATATAATTTTTTGTAATAATTATATGTTTATGTTATGTTAATTTTATGAGCTTAAAGGCCGTGGTTAAATAAAACACAATGTTTAAAATTGCAATGGTTCTTAATTCCTCGATATTTCGGCTTCAATCTGAAGCCATCTTCAGGACTGTAAGTAAACACAAACATATAAAAAGGGAACATTAACTTTGGATACATGGTCATTAAAAAATACTTTATGCAACTAGGTATACATATAAACGAAACACAACTTACACATATGATAATGCTTGATCGACTGATCATATGTTCGAAAAACAAAAGTAAAATAAACATCAACAAGTAAGGAAGGCTAAGTTCGGGTGTAACCGAACATTACATACTCAGTTGAGAGCTATGGAGACAAATTAAGGGAAAATCACCATGTAGGAAAATGAACCTAGGGTAAACCTGGAATGTGTTGTTTGTACGATATGGGTATCAAATGAAAAGTGTTAATGAATATTTTAAAAGGGCGTGGGCCTTAGTTCTCTAGGTGGACGCCTTTTCGAGATATCGCCATAAAGGTGGACCAGGGGTGACTCTAGAATTTGTTTGTACGATATGGGTATGAAAAGAAAGGTCTTAATGAGTTCTTAAAAGGGCGTTGGCCTCAGTTCTATAGGTGGACGCCTTTTCGAGATATCGCCATAAAGGTGGACTAGGGGTGACTCTAGAATTTGTTTGTACGATATGGGTATCAAATGAAAGGTGCTAATGAGTATTTTAAAAGGGTGTGGGCCTTAGTTCTATAGGTGGACGCATTTTCGAGATATCGCCATAAAGGTGGACCAGGGGTGACTCTAGAATTTGTTTGTATGACATGGGTATCAAATGAAAGGTGTTAATGAGTATTTTAAAAGGGAGTGGGCCTTAGCTCTATAGGTGGACGCAATTTCGAGATATCGCCATAAAGGTGGACCAGGGGTGACTCTAGAATTTGTTTGTACGATATGGGTATCAAATGAAAGGTGCTAATGAGTATTTTAAAAGGGTGTGGGCCTTAGCTCTATAGGTCGATGCCTTTTCGGGATATCGTTATAAAGGTGGACCAGGGGTGACTCTAGAATTTGTTTATACGATATGGGTATCAAATGAAAGGTGCTAATGAGTATTTTAAAAGGGTGTGGGCCTTAGTTCTATAGGTGGACGCATTTTCGAGATATCGCCATAAAGGTGGACCAGGGGTGACTCTAGAATTTGTTTGTATGACATGGGTATCAAATGAAAGGTGTTAATGAGTATTTTAAAAGGGAGTGGGCCTTAGCTCTATAGGTGGACGCAATTTCGAGATATCGCCATAAAGGTGGACCAGGGGTGACTCTAGAATTTGTTTGTATGACATGGGTATCAAATGAAAGGTGTTAATGAGTATTTTAAAAGGGAGTGGGCCTTAGCTCTATAGGCGGACGGCTTTTCGAGATATCGCCATAAAGGTGGACCAGGGGTGACTCTAGAATTTGTTTGTACGATATGGGTATCAAATGAAAGTTGCTAATGAGTATTTTAAAAGGGAGTGGGCCTTAGTTCTATAGGTGGACGCATTTTCGAGATATCGCCATAAAGGTGGACCAGGGGTGACTCTAGAATTTGTTTGTATGACATGGGTATCAAATGAAAGGTGTTAATGAGTATTTTAAAAGGGAGTGGGCCTTAGCTCTATAGGTGGACGTATTTTCGAGATATCGCCATAATGGTGGACCAGGGTTGACTCTAGAATTTGTTTGTACGATATGGGTATCAAATGAAAGGTGTTAATGAGTATTTTAAAAGGGAGTGGGCCTTAGGTCTATAGGCGGAAGGATTTTCGAGATATCGCCATAAAGGTGGACCAGGGGTGACTCTAGAATTTGTTTGTACGATATGGGTATCAAATGAAAGGTGCTAATGAGTATAGTTCTATAGGTGGACGCATTTTCGAGATATCGCCCTAATGGTGGACCAGGGGTGACTCTAGAATTTGTTTGTACGATATGGGTATCAAATGAAAGGTGTTAATGAGTATTTTAAAAAGGAGTAGGCCTTAATTCTATAGGCGGACGGCTTTTCGAGATATCGCCATAAAGGTGGACCAGGGGTGACTCTAGAATTTGTTTGTACGATATGGGTATCAAATGAAAGGTGCTAATGAGTATTTTAAAAGGGAGTGGGCCTTAGTTCTATAGGTGGACGCATTTTCGAGATATCGCCATAAAGGTGGACCAGGGGTGACTCTAGAATTTGTTTGTATGACATGGGTATCAAATGAAAGGTGTTAATGATGAATCAGTACAACACATCATAAATACATTTCTTCATTACTTTTTTTTAAATTTTTTTTTTCTTAAGGCATCAGAGTAAAAAAGTTAGTAAGTGTGTAGGAACAACAATTTTCGGAATGCTGGTGAATATATTCGTTGAACTCGAGGGATCCATGAGTTAGGTTACCAAATAGTTGTAGCGATATTGATTCGAAAAGAGGTGGGGGAATGTATCTAATGTTGATTTGATTCGTATTTCGAAGAAACATTGTATATGTAAATCTTATGGCTATCAGATTTGATTAAGGCATCAGAGTAAAAAAGTTAGTAAGTGTATAGGAACAACAATTTTCGGAATGCTGGTGAATATATTCGTTGAACTCGAGGGATCCATGAGTTAGGTTACCAAATAGTTGTAGCGATATTGATTCGAAAACAGGTGGGGGAATGTATCTAATGTTGATTTGATTCGTATTTCGAAGAAACATTGTATATGTAAATCTTATGGCTATCAGATTTGGTAAATTTGCAAGTTAAATGGCAACAGTCAACGATTCTGTATATTCGTTTTCCCAATAAGTGATTTCTCGTCGTGAAAGAAGATTGAACACGTTCAGCCGAACCGTTGTTTATTGGGACAGTTGTGTAATGAAGAGATATTGTAAATTTTCAGTAAGGAAGCGACGATTTGGAAATAACCACTTGTAGTTTGCGGAATGTCGGGTTTTGATTTCGAGAAATCTAAAAAAACTCGCTACTCTTGAATTCTTGTTGCCAAAATCCCAGCCAAAAATTTATTTGCCGATGCGAAATGTATGACATCTTCATCAGAATGCAGTCGGTCAGCAATTTCCAAGATTATTTCAACTGTATTCATGGTTGTTTCTGAAGAAAAGCAACGCAATTCTATTACAATTGTTACACGTTATAAGTACATACTGAGCAATTCCTGAAATCCACCACTTTTGTTTCATACCTACTACTACTCCTAAATGCACCACTTTGTCAATCTCCTAAAATGCACCACTTAGTCAAACACACGGCAACACCAGAAATACAAAAGTTTACCAGTAGAGTTTAATGAAGATATCCGACGATATAAGTAGGTTGCGATATCAATTTAATTAAAATACATAATCTGTACTTAATATATCAAATTAATTCTTTAAAACGATAACTTATAACTCATTATTATATTAAACTTTAACTAATGAGTACGATTTAATAAAAACGGGCATCCTGAAAACGTAAGTAATCCGTCGCGTGTATATACATACATATGTGTATCGACCTCCGGTATATACCCGCGATCGTTTCAGAAGAAGGATTGAATTTCCACGCCTTCGAAATTTATTAAAAATACTTGAGTATGCATAAAAAGTATTAAGCAAAAAGAAGTGCTAAATTCGTTTAAAGAAAATGGAATCGATTGTGTGAACGTGAAAATTAAAGTTTCAGTGGCTGGCGTTTTGCCATAGTACATAACGACGCTTTGGGTGAGACTCCAAGAATTTTAGGGCTCCGGCGACATGCGCTTTGTTGCTGAGCTCAAGGGCTAAAATTTAAACTTGCAGTTTTGTAGTTGTGCAGCGATTCATCGTTTATCACGTTCACCACTTCGTTACGTTGTAGCTTATAATACTAAAATACGTTTTCTTGTTTGTGCATACAATATTTCGTATATCGCACTTATAACTACAAAATTAAATATATCGCTCTCGTGTTTGCGAACTATACTCATCTCGTACTCGCGTTATTATTTCACATTGATAATCATACATATATTTTGTTCGCCACGAAACTAAATCTTATTAGACAACGAAAACAATAATCGAAACAAAATGTCGCGAAAAGAGGTAACTATAAAAGAATTGCGAAAGAAGTGCAAAGATGCTGGTTTGCCTACATCAGGTTCGAAAAATCAACTAATACAGCGTTTACAAACTAATCTGGATTTTTACGAAAGTGAAATAGAGGAAGAAGTTATTATACACACAACAAATATGAATGCGCGAGTGAATACGTGTGTGCAAAATTTTCAGCCCGCGTAAACGTCGTCGTGTACAGCAAATATGCAACCCATAACAACAACTTCGTATGCGCATGGCAATTTCACATCGCAGTGGCAGAGATCAAACGTACCAACTGCACCAATACAACAGATTCCAATTGGAACTTATATATTTCATCCAAGCAATGTTCCAATTCCAATGTGTAGTGATTATTCCAATTCTTATAAGATAAAAGATATTGTTGAGTTGTTGCCAGAGTTCAACCCATCAAGCGAAATTTCCTTAAACTCAATGCAATTTATTAAACGTGTTGAAATGCTAAAAAGTGCCTGGCCAGAAAGTATTATAATTATTGCGGTGCAACAGAAGATGCGAGGTGCCGCAAAATTGTGGATCAAATCATTACAGTGCGCGTTCGTAAATTGGCCGCAATTTGTAAATAAATTTTTGACTGATTTTCCGTGTACGGTTAACAAAGCAGATACGCATATAAAACTTTCGCGAACGAAACGTCAACAAAGTGAGTTGCCGATCGAGTACTTTTACAGAATGTTAGCACTTGGTAATAAGGGTGGCTTAACAGAATCGAGTATCGCCCGACACATAATTAATGGTGTTAATGATAATGACCTTAAACGTAAAATTTCCAATGAATATTCGCGGTGTCAAGATCTATTGAAAGAAATAATGAATTATAGTGTATATAATGACATACATCAAAACGCAAATAAACCAAAACCGAATTATTTCGCGATAAAATCACAACCGGTAAATGTAAAAGAAATCAACAACGAGTAAACAAGTACGCCCAACAAATTATTTAAAATGTTTTAATTGTACTAAATTCGGGCATATATCTCTAAACTGCACCTAGCCGCAGAAAAGGCAACGATGCTCAAAAAAAATACGATGCTAGAAAAAAAGAAAAATAACGTAAACAATATAATATATCCGGTCATAAACAAAAAGTCAGAAATTACAAGTGACGGTATAATCAAGCAAATAAACGTAATACTAGGTTCAAACACACACCAAATTGGCAATTTATACTATTTGGGCAATTTATTACGCAATTTGTCATATAATAAATTGTAATAATAAATTGCCAATTTAAAAAAAATTGCGTAACAAATTGTTTCAAACTGCAAATGCAACATTGTAAAGTGTGTTTATTGAGTATAGTTAAACGTCAGTTACGCATGGCTAAACTATATGGTTGGCTCATCTCATCAGCTGATTTTATGTCTTTCATTTCACTGGAGTAGGGATTGTCAAAAGAAGATGGCAAACTCAAAATGAAACCAAAACATTGAACACATTTTCTTACAACACACGAAAATTTCAAAGTTTTATGTTTTCATTCGCCTAATAATGTGCGTGTTTATTTTGACAGTCTGAACAAAGGTATGCTCTTGCTGTAGAGATGAGCCAACCAGCTATGAAACTACTATTGTGCAAGCTAAATCGAGTTGTATGAACAGCACTCAATTCAAATCGAAATTTCCTAAATTTATTTTTCTGTTTGAACATAGTATAAATGGTCATCAAACTCGTGCTTTTTTTTGACCCCGGTAGTACACGTACGCTCGTTCGCAAAACGTTTACTAGCAATATAGGCACTCTCAAAAGCGTAATTACAAAATTACGAGGGTTCGGTGGTGGCGAATACGTTTCGCATTGCGTGATGAATGTGATGATCATGATAGATGACCAAATATTAGATGCAAATGTCGTGGTTGTTAAAGACGATTTAATTTCAGAAAACGTGTTACTCGGGAAGGATGTTCTTTGCGGTTCAAGTACGCGTCTAATTATAGAAAATGATGATTGTCGCGTCGAACAAGTTCATTCCATAACCGTTGTTAGTTATCTGGTATCCTGGGATATCTTCAATTAAGTAGTGATCATTTCCCAGAATTTTGCGGACTATATATGGCCCACGATATTTGGGTTCGAGCTTTCTAGATTCGCCTGTTGAAGGTGGTTCATGTTCGATGACAACTAAGTCTTCTTCGGCGTATATTTTTTGGGGTTTATGTCTTTGATCGAATCGCGATTTCCATTTTTGACCTTCGTAGGATATAGTAGTCACCGCTTGGCTACGTTTCTCTGAAGCAATTAGCGTAGACGGTTCGTCATCGACATCATCATGAATAGCGGCAAGTAATTCATTAGATACAACGTCTCGGAGTTCAAAATCAAATACAAGCTCGTTTGGACTAAAGCCTGTTGTGTTATTTTTCGTGAGTTACTGACCATTGGAGATCTCTTTACATGAGATCCCAGTCTTTTGGATTTTCAGTAGTTGTACGTAGAAATGTTAATATACTTTGATTAGCGCGCTCAACTTGGCCATTTGCACGAGGAGTGCGAACGGCAACTTTAGTATGTTTAATGTTATTTTGTTTGCAATATTCGTCAAAACTTTTCGATGTAAAAGATGTTCCTCGATCAGTTACGATGTGTGACGGGAGACCAAAATACTAAGACATTTCATTCAGCGCTTTTAGGACATGCAGTGTTTTTGTATCACGAACAGGTTTTACAACGGGGAATTTACTGAATGCGTCGGACATGGCTAAAACATAGTTATTTCCTCTTTTGTTACGAACAAATGGAATTAAGTGATCTACGTGAATACGGTAGAATGGAATCGGTTTAATGTCATCTATATGCAAACTAGCTTCGCGTTTGTTAGAACCTTGTGTTTGATAGCAGCATTTAATACAAGCGGCTATATAGCTCTTTGCATATCGTCTCATATTGGGGAACCAATACGTTTTCTTTATCTGTTCGATCGTTTTTTCTTGTGCCGGGTATCCTGCCTGATCATGGCAGCACTGAAGAATCTGCCAACGTGCACCTTTGTGTACAACGAATTTAGTACCAGCATGTAGCTTTTTATAGAGGCGATTGTTGCGTAGTAGATATTGTGATTTTACAGAATTTTTTTCTGATGATTTCAATGTACCATTCAGCACATTTATATGTTGTCGTAGCTTTTCATCTTGCATTTGCATTGTGAAAAGCCAATCATTGATATCGGCAGTTACGTTTAATACGAACCCAGCTGGTTCGACCTCTCTAGCAGGTTGGTCAGGCATGCGACTCAAAGCATCTACATGTTGGAGACGACTACCTTGTTGATGTATGCATTCAAAATCATACTCTAACAATTTCAGCCACCATCGCGCTATCTTAGACTTAAGTTATTTATTTTCTTTACTGCTGAACAATCGGTTACGAGGCGAAAATGTTTGTCTAATGCGTATATGCGGAAACGCTCTAGGGTCTCGACCACAGCAAGAACTTCCAGCTCGTTGCTTTGATAAAGGCTTTCAGCATTCGTGCAATGGCGAATGTAATAACAGACGGAACGGCATTCTTTTCCATCGGATGATTGAAGAAGTAGCCCAGCCAACCCAACGCTGCTAGCGTCAGTGTGTATTTCGTGCTGGGCGTTATAGTCATATAAGACATGAATCGGTTCATTTGTTAGTGAGTTAATTAAAGTTTCGAAAGCGTCTTGCTGCTGAGGACCCCAAGTAAATTTGTCTTGATTAGCTTTGGTTAGTAATATGGTGATTGGTTTCGATATTATTGAGTAGTCCTTCACGAATTTCCGGAAGAAACCCATGGCCTAAGAATCGTCTTACCTCAGTTACGTTGTTAGGTCGTTGAAAATTCTTAATAGCGTTTACCTTATGCGAGCCAGATGTGACGCCGTTTTCACTTATGTTATGTCCAAGATAATCGATGATCGTTGCCAGGAACTTACATTTATCAGGACGCAGTATAAGCCCCACCCACCTCTTTTAACAGATTTAGGGACCGCTCTAAACACAGCAACCCTCCATTAACCGTTTTGCTTGGAATAATAATGTCGTCCAAGTATAAAAGTACCTCAACCGTATTCATTTTAGCCGCGATTTTGTTCATTATACATTGCAATGTTGCAGGCGCGTTCACGAGACCGAAAGGCATACGATTGAACTCGAAATGTCCGTCTAATGTCACGAACGCAGTATGTTGTTTAGACGATTCGTCGATTTTGATCTGGTGGTATCCCATACGGAGATTTAGTGCACTGAAAAATCGATTTCCCGCGAGTTGAGCGAATTGGTCTTCCATGTTCCGCATGGGATATGGCTGTTTTACCGTATTTTTGTTTAGGTAACGATAATCTACACAGAGAGTATACTCGTTATTCTTTTTTTCCACTAAAACACCTGGAGAAAAAAACGACGATTCACTTGGCCTTATTATATCATATGCTAGTAACTCTGCTATTATTTGTGATATTATTGGTCGTTTTGCGGAAGGAACTCGATATGGTTTTAATGAAATAGGCGTATCGTTTTTCAAGACAATTTTCATCTTAGAACTACCGCACTTTCCAATATTTTCAATATTTGTTGCAAACACTCCAGTATATTCGCTCAACATTTTCCCGAATTATTTATTTTCATTTTCATTTAGCACTTCGGGGACGGTTATGCAATGAACTTGTTCGACGCGACAATCATCATTTTCTATAATTAGACGCGTGCTTGAACCGCAAAGAACATCCTTCCCGAGTAACACGTTTTCTGAAATTAAATCGTCTTTAACAACCACGACATTTGCATCTAATATTTGGTCATCTATCATGATCATCACATTCATCACGCAATGCGAAACGTATTCTACACCACCGAACCCTCGTAATTTTGTAATTACGCTTTTGAGAGTGCCTATATTGCAAGTAAACGTTTTGCGAACGGGCGTACGTGTACTACCGGGGTCAAAAAAAAGCACGAGTTTGATGATCATTTACGTTTATTTGCTTGATTATACCGTCACTTGTAATTTCTGACTTTTTGTTTATGACCGGATATATTATATTGTTTACGCTATTTTTCTTTTTTTCTAGACACTCTTCGCTCTTATGTATCGTACGTTGACACTTTGAGCATCGTTGCCTTTTCTGCGGCTAGGTGCAGTTTGGAGATATATGCCCGAATTTAGTACAATTAAAACATTTTAAATAAGTTGTTGGGCGTACTTGTTTACTCGTTGTTGATTTCTTTTACATTTACCGGTTGTGATTTTATCGCGAAATAATTCGGTTTTGGTTTATTTGCGTTTTGATGTATGTCATTATATACACTATAATTCATTATTTCTTTCAATAGATCTTGACACCGCGAATATTCATTGGAAATTTTACGTTTAAGGTCATTATCATTAACACCATTAATTATGTGTCGGGCGATACTCGATTCTGTTAAGCCACCCTTATTACCAAGTGCTAACATTCTGTAAAAGTACTCGATCGGCAACTCACTTTGTTGACGTTTCGTTCGCGAAAGTTTTATATGCGTATCTGCTTTGTTAACCGTACACGGAAAATCATTCAAAAATTTATTTACAAATTGCGACCAATTTACGAAAGCGCACTGTAATGATTTGATCCACAATTTTGCGGCACCTCGCATCTTCTGTTGCACCGCAATAATTATAATACTTTCTGGCCAGGCACTTTTTAGCATTTCAACACGTTTAATAAATTGCATTGAGTTTAAGGAAATTTCGCTTGATGGGTTGAACTCTGGCAACAACTCAACAATATCTTTTATCTTATAAGAATTGGAATAATCACTACACATTGGAATTGGAACATTGCTTGGATGAAATATATAAGTTCCAATTGGAATCTGTTGTATTGGTGCAGTTGGTACGTTTGATCTCTGCCACTGCGATGTGATGTAGGCAAACCAGCACCTTTACACTTCTTTGGCAATTCTTTTATAGTTACCTCTTTTCGCGACATTTTGTTTCGATTATTGTTTTCGTTGTCTAATAAGATTTAGTTTCGTGGCGAACAAAATATATGTATGATTATCAATGTGAAATAATAACGCAAGTACGAGATGAGTATAGTTCGCAAACACGAGAGCGATATATATAATTTTGGAGTTATAAGTGCGATATACGAAATTTTGTATGCACAAACGAGAAAACGTATTTTAATATTATAAGCTACAACGTAACGAAGTGGTGAACGTGATAAACGATGAATCGCTGCACAACTACAAAACTGCAAGTTTATATTTTAGCCGTTGAGCTCAGCAACAAAGCGTATGTCGCCGGAGCCCTAAAATTCTTGGAGTCTCACCCAAAGCGTGGTTATGTACTATGGCAAAACGTTAGCCACTGAAACTTTAATTTTCACGTTCGCACAATCGATTCCATTTTCTTTAAACGACTTTAGCACTTCGTTTTGCTTAATACTTTTTATGCACACACAAGTATTTTTAATAAATTTCGAAGGCGCGGAAATTCAATCCTTCTTCTGAAACTATCGCTGGTATATACCGCAGGTCGATACACATATGTATGTATAAACACGCGACGGATTACTTACGTTTTCAGGATGCCCGTTTTTATTAAATCGTACTCATCAGTTAAAGTTTAATATAATAATGAGTTATAAGTTATCGTTTTAAAGAATTAATTTGATATATTAAGTACGGATTATGTATTTTAATTAAATTGATATCGCAAACTACTTATATCGTCGGATATCTTCGGTAAACTCTACTGGTAAACTTTTGTATTTCTGGTGTTGCCGTGTGTTTGACTAAGTGGTGCATTTTAGGAGATTGACAAAGTGGTGCATTTAGGAGTAGTAGTAGGTATGAAACCAAAGTGGTGGATTTCAGGAATTTCTCAGTATGTACTTATAACGTGTGACAATTGTAATAGAATTGCGTTGCTTTTCTTCAGAAACAACCATGAATACAGTTGAAATAATCTTGGAATTTGCTGACCGACTGCATTCTGATGAAGATGTCATACATTTCGCATCGGCAAATTCATTTTTGGGTGGGATTTTGGCAACAAGACATCAAGAGTAGCGAGTTCATCGCATTTTTTACGACGAAGCGCTGATGCATTATTTCGGCCAATATTTTAGATTTCTCGAAATTAAAACCTGACACTCCGCAAACTTCAACTGGTTATTTTCAAATCGTCGCTTCCTTACTGAAAATTTACAATATCTCTTCATTACACAACTGTCCCAATAAACAACGGTTCGGCGCAACGTGTTCAATCTTCTTTCACGACGAGAAATCACTTATTGGGAAAACGAATATACAGAATCGTTGACTGTTGCCATTCAACTTGCAAATGTGATAGCCATAAGATTTACATATACAATGTTTCTTCAAAATACGAATCAAATCAACATTAGATACATTCCCCCACCTGTTTTCGAATCAATATCGATACAAATATTTGGTAACCTAACTCATGGATCCCTCGAGTTCAACGAATATATTCACCAGCATTCCGAAAATTGTTGTTCCTACAAACTTACTAACTTTTTTACTCTGATGCCTTAAGAATAAAAAAATTAAAAAAAAAAAAGTAATGAAGAAATGTATTTATGATGTGTTGTACTGATTTATCTTCATCTGATCGAGTTTTCTTAGACAAGAGTGTGAACAATGAACATGGCTGCCATTTTGGCAAAAGGGATTTTTCAGATACAATGGAAAGAGATACACCAATACACAACATATCTGTCAAATTCGTTGTATATTGACATTAGGTCTTTTTGTTATGAACTATGGAGAATCAACACGTGTGTTCAATGTTTATGAATTTCGATTCATAATTGAGTATTTCTTCATTTTCAATTGTATTCATATCAATATATATAATACATTGGGAATTCCTTCTGTAAGTATGTCGTATCGTTGAACAAAAACATAGTAGAAAATTGTGGCAATAATGTATCATGTTTTTCTCTTCAAATTTATTTTTTCAAATGTTCTTTCTTCGTTCATTTTACAGAATACATTTAGTGATTTCAACTGCATCTAATCAGGGCCGGCTCAAGAAAATTTGGGGCCCTAGGCGAGTTATTAATTGCGGCCCCTTTCTCCCGTATTTATAGAAAGAAATTGGAGATCAGAAAATTAGAGATCAGAAATATCAAATTCAAACTTAGTGCCAATAAAACAAAAAATTATTTCTTTTGCATATCAAATATATTTTTTTTTCAACAAAGAACGAAAATATAACACACAAAAGTATTTTTAATTATCTTAGAGTTTACTAAAACTTAATTTTCCGCGCCTTCAACTCAGAGAAAGTTGATATAATTTTACTTAAATCTAATTTTTACGCAATATCCTGCTCTATTGATAGCGATGCTAAACCGACAACCCTTTCTTGAGTCATGGCCGAAAGCAAGTACGTTTTGATTAATTTCAGTTTCGAAAAGCTACGCTCGCCACTCGCAACAGACATTGCTATCGTCAACAAAATACTAAATTGGGCATAGAGTCCAGACAAGTTGTGTTGTAAAATATAACTAAGGTGAAAATTAATTTTTTTTTAAATGAAACTAAATTTCTTTTGTTTTTTTTTTTGTGCAAAAAGTATTTTAGTATAAAAGTGTTTATCGAATTTGGTGCCCCTAGAACTTTGTGCAATAGGCGGTCGCGTAGTTCGCGTATATGGTAGAGCCGGCCCTGCATCTAATCATGCGCACGTGTTTTATTGTGTTTTTCATCAAATTTTGTGCACGGTCTGTATTTTCGTTTTGTCTTTTGGACATATACGTGTGGGTGTATTTCGACCGCGCATTTTTTTTTGCACATTCTTAAATTAAATTTCTTGCGTTGAACATGGAGTTTTAGTGAATTTTTTTCCTTTCTCTTGAAGAAAATGCGTCGCGCCAGACGTCAAAATATCGGTCGACGTACGCGTAGTGCTAACAAATTGTTAGTTCAAAGAAGAGCGCAAAGTATTGATGACATGTCACAACAAAATGAAATACGACGTGAACGATATGCACGAAATAGATCTGCAGAATCACAGCGGCAAAGAAATCCAGCACGACCAAGACAAATATGACGTCGTGTTCTAGAAAATATGTATCGTGCTGCTCTTAATTACGATCCAAAAAGTGATTACAGTATCCATATATATATTGGATTAATGAGTGCGATATGTCCACATTGTGAAGCAGCTAAGTTTCTGGGTGTAATGGCTGACATGTGTTGTGCTAATAAAAATAATAATGTAAGGCGCGATAACCTCCGAAGAGATCTAAGGCCGAGCTTCTCTTCCAATTTGCGTCGTGCTCCTCTTGATTTTCCCTACAAATTGGCCGGACGGGACCTACATGTTTTAAGCCGACTCCGAACGGCATCTGCAAGGCAGATGAGTTTTCACTGAGAGCTTTTCATGGCCGAGGAACGACCCCGCTTAGAAAAATTTGCTTCTAATTGAAAAACCTTATTTCTAAAATTTTGATGTTGCTTTGCCCGGGAGTTGAACCCAGGGCATATGGTGTGATAGGCGCAGCACGCTACCATCACACCACGGTGGCCGCGTTGTTGTGCTAATGGCAAAGTGAAATTGCCGGCATTTGAAACTCCACCTGATCCATTGCACTCATTGATTTTTGGAGAATCACCAATGTCGAAGCATTTTATGAATCATATACAAGAATACAATTCATCATTTCAAATGACTTCTTTTGGTGCTACAAAAAGTATAAGAGACAATTTTATGCCGACATTTAAGGTGATCACTTCATGGAATATCTAATTGTTCTGTGGATCTAAGTAACAGTTTCTAAAATGTTTTAAACATTCTGATCCAACATCAAATTACATTGCATACATATTACAGATTCAAGGTCAGATTTATCATCGAGCGGGTGCATTGTTACCATTTCGTGACGCTAACCATCAATTTTTGCAAATATATTTTATCGGAGATGAAATTCGTGAGTTGGATGAACGTTGCGCAATTGGCTCACATACAAAACGAGCGATTATTTGCGATCTTCAAAAGTTTTTTCATCCGAACAATGAATTGGTGAAATTGTTCAAAACCGCTCTCCAACGCATGCCATCTGATAATCACAAAATCATAATCAGAGCGGAGAAAACGCCTTTTGGTGAGCATGCCAGAAGATTCAATGTCCCGACGATTGATGAAGTGGCAATTGTAATTGTTGGTGATCAGTTTCAATCACGCGATATTGTACTTCATCGTAGAAATGAACAATTACAGCGTGTTTCGGAGCTTCATCACAGTTACGATGCATTACAATATCCAATTCTACATTGGAAAGGTGATGATGGTTATCACATTAATATACCAATGATTGATCAAAGAACCGGTAATTAATATACTAATTATATTAATCAGATATTAAATAAAAACTAAAATTTAAAATCGAATGAACATATTTTTTACAGGTCGAGATATCCAAAAGAAAGTTAGTGCGAGGAATTATTATTCTTATCGATTGATGATTCGTGGCCAAGAACAAAATTACATTCTGAGATGTGGCAAACTTTTTCACATATACATTGTAGACATGTATGCAAAAATTGAAACTGAACGTCTCAATTTCATCCGATTAAATCAAGCCAAATGCGATCTGAAGAGTGCATACATTTGCAAGATGCAAAAGCGAATGATGCAAATGTGAATGATATCGGACGTCTGACGATATTACCAGCTTCTTATATTGGTAGTCCACGCCACATGCACGAATATGCACAAGATGCTATGTCATATGTTCGAAAATACGACCGCCCAGATCTTTTTATCACTTTTACGTTTAATCCGATGTGGAACGATATAAAAAACAATTTGTTCGACGGTCAGCCACCAACAGACCGACACGATGTTATAGCACGTGTATTCCGGCAAAAAATGAAGGCGATGGTGGATTTAGTTGTGAAATTAAGCGTTTTTGGAAAGGTAAAATGCTGGATGTATTCGATTGAATGGCAAAAAAGAGGTTTGCCACGCGCATACATATTGATATGTTTGGTACGTAAAATAACACCGGACGAGATTGATAGCGTCATATCGGCCGAAATACCAGATCAAACCATCGATCCAGAATTATTTGAAGTGGTAACAAAAAACATGATTCACGGTCCATGCGGTGAAATAAATATGAATTCACCATGTATGATCGATGGGAAATGTTCAAAGCGGTATCCGAGAGCATTAATTTCGGACACCATAACAGGCAATGACGAATATCCATTGTATCGACGTCGATCATTTGAAAATAATGGTAAAACGGCGATAATAAGAGCGCTCAATCAAGACATCGAAGTTGACAATCGTTGGATCGTGCCATATTCACCGATACTGTCAAAAGTTTTTCAGGCTCACATAAATTTTGAGTACTGTAACTCAGTAAAGTCTATCAAATACATTTGTAAATATGTGAATAAAGGAAGTGATATGGCTGTTTTTAGAGTAGATGGTGAAAATAGAAATGATGAAATCACTCAATATCAAATGGGGCGATACATCAGCAGTAATGAAGCAGTTTGGCGTATCTTTTCGTTTCCTTTGCACGAAAGACATCCTGTTGTTGTCCATTTGGCAGTTCATCTGGAGAATGGTCAACGAGTTTATTTCACTACTGAGACTGCACAGCAGAGAGCAGCACAACCACCAGCAATTACTTTAACTGCTTTTTTCAATTGTGTGAAATCGACACATTTGTCAGAAATTTGATATATGTTGATATACCGCAATTTACACCTGGAATGCATCATCGAAGAAATGTCAACGGCGTAAACAAGGAACACCAGTTTATGGTCATCCAGGTATTTTCCAAACAGATGTTTTGGGCAGGATGTATACGGTACATTCCAACAATGCTTAATGTTTCCATTTGCGAATGTTAGTGGTAAACTTTCGAGGACCAAAATCATCTCAGGATTTAAGAACAGTTCACGGTCATTTTTGTCTGACATATCGCGAAGCATGTCAGCTCTTGCATTTGCTAGAAGATGACACTCATTGGGACGCAACACATCATGATGCATCGATCTCATCTCATCCACAGCAAATACGAATGCTATTTTCGATTATAATATCAACATGCATGCCATCGAATTCAATTGAATTGTGGAATAAATATAAAGATTACTTGACTGAAGATATTTTAATTCGGATGCGTCGCAGAGCAATGGATCCTGATTTGCTGATTACATTGGAAATGTACAATGAAGCTTTGACAATAATTGAAGATATGTGTCTTGCGATTGCCAATAATTGGGGCAGTTATATTTGATTTCACCAAATCGTCCAATGCATGATTTATTTGATCGAGAGTTGCAGCATGAACAACAATTCGATTGTGACGATTTACGTACATTTGTTCAATCCAACATCACCAAATTGAACAATCAACAAAAGGATATATATGACAAAATCATGCAAGCTGTTTCTGAAAACACTGGTGGATTATATTTTTTGGATGCACCTGGCGGCACCGGAAAAACATTTGTGATTTCATTGATTTTAGCAACTATTCGAGCGCAGCCGAAATAGCTTTGGCACTCGCGTCTTCTGGAATTGCTGCAACTTTATTGGATGGAGGACGAACAGCTCATTCAGCTTGAAAATTGCCATTGAATATACAGGTGGTTGAAACTCCAACCTGTAACATATCTAAAAATTTATCGATGGCAAACGTTTTGCAACAAGCAGTGGTCATTCTGTGGGATGAGTGCACAATGGCAAACAAAAAATCCGTGGAAGCATTAAATTGAACGATGCAAGATATACGTGGTGTAACGAAGCTTTTCCTTGCCCCGGTTCTTCTTCAGTAACTGCTGGGGTATACTCGCCGTGTTCAAGGTTCGTTTACAATGAATTTGTATTTCGGGGCGCCTTGCAAATCGTTTTCATATAAATTCAATTTATTGGTAAATTCCCTAAACTATAATATAAAATGTATAAAATGTGTATCTATAATTCACTTAATTTAATTGCTTGCTTTATAATTCGTGATGGGCTAGCGGTCCCTCGTGTCCCGTTAGGAACGTTCTGTTAGGGCGCCGTACTGGTCACCGTCTAGGTATGTGTGAATGTGTCTCGGTGACGGCTTGCGCCGGCGTGTTCCTATTATGGTTAGTGGCAGTGCTAAGCCTGCTGCGGCCAGCGTCGTATGCCCGCGTATCTCTGCTGCGGCCAACGTCGTATGTACGCGTAGTTCTGCTGCTGCCAACGTCGTGCGTATTCGTGGCTCTGCCAGCGTCGTATTTATGGGTGGCTCTGCTGCCAACGTCGTGCGTATTCGCGGCTCTGCCAGCGTCGTATTTATGGGTGGCTCTGCTGCCAACGTCGTGTGTATGCGTGACTCTGCTGTGGCCAACGTCGTATATTTGCGTAGCTCTGCTGCGGCCAACGTCGTATTTAAGCGTGACTCTGCTGTGGCCAACGTCGTATATTTGCGTAGCTCTGCTGCGGCCAACGTCGTATGTAAGCGTGACTTTGCTGTGGCCAACGTCGTGTGTATGCGTAACTCTGCTGGCGTCGTGTGTATGCGTAGCTCTGCCGCCGAGGCTTATGGTGATGGCGCGCGGGCTCGTGACGTTGTGGGCCTTCGCTTAGCGGGGAGCGAGCGTAGTTTAGGGCGTTGTAGAGCGGTCAAAACCAGCTTACCCACAATCCTCAACCCACGGCTCTCTCCTATGACGGGAACTGTCTTGCGATGGTCAAAACCGATACGCCTTTCAGATGCCCTTCAATTGCTGCTCAGGTGACAGTCGCAACTTTGCGCCCCATTAGGTGAGATCCGTTAGCCTCGGTACAGTCACGTTGTTGCGTTTCACCTCGACTCACTCTTACTGCGGTTGCCGACGTACTTCTGCCGCGGATGACGTTTGGCTGAGCGCGGGATCACGATGCTGTGGAGGGCGTTTGCTTACGAGGGAGCAAGCGTGATCTAAAGCGTTGTAGAGCGGTCAAAACCTGCTTACCCACAATCTTCAGTCCACGACTTTCTCCTATTAAACGCACTGGCTTGCAATGGTCAAACCCGATATGCCTTCCAGAGCGCTCCAATAGTAGCTCCGGTCGCAACCACAACCGCGTGCTGACTGCCTGCTGTCTTCTCGTGTTGCCCTTTTTATAGCCAATGCTCTTGATGTTGTTAGCATAGTTCGTTGCGTTGCCATGGTTACGGTGTTGCTGTGGTGTGTTGCGGCAACTTGTTGCGCTAGTGATGTTTCTGACACTTGTTTGTCTCCCGTGTTGTTTGGCAATGTTGCTAATCGTGTTTTTATGATGTTTCAGAGACTTGTTTGTGTCTCGTGTTGTCTGTAGTACTGCTCCTGTGTTATGGGGCGGTGGTTTTGTGTGGGCCAAATTAATGGATTATATTTGGTCCTCACACCCCCCCCCCCCCCCTTCGGCGATTTAAACCCTTGTGTCTGCTACTTGGATCGTTACCTTCCTTCTTTTCATTGTGATTTTGTACCTATCGGTTCGGAATTTCACCCGCGGGTTGCACCTCCCGTCGGCGATGTCGGTGAACAACTCTCGTACTTTGTTTGCTACCTCCGGGAATTGTTCTAGCGCTGGGCCCTCTGCATCCTCGGCGAGTATTATTGTTCGGCCGTATTCCGGTCCCTCCGCTGGGTTTGAACCAGGTTCTGCCTGCGGCGGCTTATGGCTGGGCTGGGCGTGCACTGTTTTGGCCTGTGTTTGTGCTACAAGATATGGCTGGTCGTCGGTGGTGGTGGTATGTGGTCGTTTTCTGTTCGGCGCATGGCTGCGGCGGATCGTGGCTAAGATTTCTGCGCGTTTCCGGGCTGCCATCTCCTCCGTAAACGGCTGCTGTATGAGCCCAGGTCTCCCTTCTCGCCGTCCTGTATAGCGTAGGACTCTGTCGATGCTTTCCAGCACGTATATGCCACAGTCGTTGTCATTGCTCTGCTGCGGCACGGCTAACTGTAACTCCTGGGCCATGAAGTCCGAACTCCCGTATCTCTGCTGGTACTCCCACCGCAGGAACTTCAGCCACGCCTCAGTCGCGTATGTGACCTTGCCCCTGACCCTGGAATCGGCTATCCATATGTAGCGCTCTTGCCAGCACTCCACATCAGCCACGTGGTGGGTCATTTCCCGATTTGCTAGCACCAGTAAGTACCAATGGGTCGATACATTGTGGGGTGCCAGTATGATGCGCTTGCCAAACAGGTCCGTTTTCATCCTCGTTATCCTTCTGGGTGAGTTGCCAAATTATGAATGGGCTTAATGTTGTACCCTGTTGCCCGTACATGATCTCCAGTTCCTTCGCCCACGCGTCGATGACCATGTCGGTGAGCCAGCGGCTTCCCTCGAGGGAACGGAGATCGGTCGCGTAGAGTGCGATACCTCGTGGTCCCGGTGGGAAACTTATCTCCGGCCCTTCCTTTTCCTGCGCTAATTGCTCATCGTCCGATGATAGCTCGATCGTGTCGGCCTGTTTTATTGGGCTATGTGGCCGGTTGGCATTGCCCTTGCCAAATGTGGCGGCCTGGTCTACCCGTACCCTTCCCAGGATGTTGGTTGTTGTCGGTGGTCCGGTTGTTGGCATGTCGGCCTCGACCGAGGCAACCTCCTGTACTGCTGCGAGTGTGGCGTTCGCAAACGAAGCCATTGCGCGTCTGGCTATGGATCCGGCGATAGCTGTGTTCGCCGTGACTATGCGTGCTGTCTGCGCGTGCGAGACGGAAGCGCGTCGGGCGTTCGCTACGATTGTGGCTGCGTTTGCCGCGGCTATACGAATGGCGTATACGGCTGCCTTGGGATCACTGTCGGCGTCCTGAGCGGTTGCGCGTGCTGCGGGGCGCATATCGTCGGCGGTGGCGTTCGGGGCATCTGCGTGTGCCTGCATACCGGCGGCGCTGGCGTAGGCAGCGATCGCTGCTCGGTCTTGTTCCGTAGTACGCGTGCGTTGGCGTCGGTGTTCGCAGCATTTGGTGGTGTAATGGTGCGTGCGACGTCAACGTACGTATTTGCGCGAGTAGTTGCACGCATGTTGTTGACGTCGCCGCCCGTAGTTTTCAGTGGTGTGATGTTGCGTGCGACGTCAGCGTACGAGTTTGCGTGTGTAGGTCCACGCGCGTTGCTGACGTCGGCGCCAGTAGCTCCTTCCATCAGCACGAGCCTAGGGCGTTTTTCTTCCTCCTCCTCGTAGCGCTGACGCATACGCTTGGCGCTGTTGGATAATTTGGCGTTATAACCCTCCATTGTAGATTGTTGGTTTGTCAAGAAATTCGTAGCAAAAGAACGTGTTGTCACCTCGGTGGTTTGCGATAGAATGACCGCTGCTTGCTTATCCTCCCATCCTTGACATTAATTAATATATGTTTCTTTTCCCCTGAATTTATTTTAATTTCGGTTGTGTTTATTATTTCCTGGTTTCGTGGTCTCTCCGGTCTCCGATGAATGGTATGCCTTTAGTTCGGCAATGCTTGCCGTCTTCTCCTTCCCGCTATCGATTTTCCTTAGTTTGACAATTACTGGAGAGACATACCCCAGGATTTGGTAAGGGCCATCATACTTGGGTGCGAATTTCGCTGCAAATCCCTCCGCAGCCTTTGACAAGTGGTGCTCCTTGGCAAGGACCAACTCGCCGACTACAGGGGTCCATTTTCTCCGCCGTAGGTTGTAATGACGTGCTTGATCTACTGCTGCCCGCTCCATATTCTGCCTCACTATTCTGAAGGCCTCCTGCATTCTGTTGGACTTCTCCTCGGCCGTAGCGAGAGCTCCACCCGTCCCAACGTTGACTTCATCGAATAGGGCTCCTGACAGTCGTGGCTCTCGTCCTTGCACGAGGAAAGTTGGGCTGTAGCCTGTAGAAGCGTTGACACTACTATTTATCGCTCGCCCAATTTCCGGGAGGAGGTCGTCCCATCGCTTATGTTTTGAGTTGGTGAGCTGCGCTATGATCCGTTTGATGGTCCTGTCTGCTCGTTCTGTTGGGTTTTCTTGGGGAGTATAGGGTGCGGTGTATTGTTGTCGTACGCCAACTTCCTTAAGGTAGCGCTGCCAGAGCGTGCTACAGAACTGTGCGCCGTTGTCGGATATGAGTACTTTGGGGACGCCAAACCTTGAGAGTATCCGTTCCCTGAAAGCTCGGCGAAGGCCGTCTGCGGTAGCATGCCTCATGGGGATCAATTCCACCCACTTGCTGAATCGGTCGAAAAATACCAGTAACATGGTGTTTCCGTGTGTAGACCGTGGTAGGGGTCCAACGAAGTCGACGCAGACCGTGGCAAATGGTTTCTGGGCTACCTGTGAGAGCATCTTTCCAGCTGGTTTTTGTTGTGTTTCCTTGTATTTCTGGCAGGATTCGCATTGACGTACATACCGGCTGATGTCACGGAACATACCGGGCCAATAATATCGGTTGGCGACTCGTGCTACTGTCCGGCGGATACCCATGTGTCCCGCGCTTGGTATGTCATGATTTTCCTGTAACACTCGCTGTCTGAGTGGTGTGGGCACACACAATTTCCATGGTATCGCCTCTTCGTCGTGTGACCGGCAGGGAATATGGCGGTAAAAGTGTCCATCCTGTATCGTATAGTCGGCGTATCTCTCCGGGTTGGTGCGTACCTCGCTGGCGCGCTTGTGCCACCACTTGCATTGTGGTTCCGTCGTCGTGGTAAATCGTAATGCTTCCAGCGGCTGTCGAGATAGAGTGTCCGCCACCAGGTTGAGCTTTCCCTTACGATAATCAATGTCGAAGGTGTGCTGCTGTAGTTCTAAGGCCCATCGCGCTATGCGGCCAGAAGGGCTCTCAATGGAATTTAGCCACCTTAGTGACATGTGGTCGGTTATTACTTTAAATTTGTAGCCTTCCAAGTATGGCCTCATCTTACGGATTCCCCAAACGATGGCCAGACACTCCTTTTCGGTGGGTGAATAGTTGGCCTCTGCCTGGTTGAGCTTCCGGCTGGCGTAAGCGATCACTCGCTCGCCCTCTTCTAACTCCTGTGTCAGCACTGCCCCCAGGCCGTAGTTACTCGCGTCCGTCTGCAGGGTGAACGTTTTCGTGAAATCCGGGCATGCAAGTATGGGTGCTTCAGTGAGTTTCCATTTGATGATGTCGAAGGCTTCTTGCTGATCGGCTTCCCATCTCCAATGCTTGCCTTTCTTTAACAGGGCGGTGAGCGGCTGGCTTATAGTGGCGAAATCGGGCACGAAACGGCGGTACCACGAGGCTATTCCTAGGTATTGGCGTACTTCTTTCGCGCTGGTCGGTGGCTTCAGTTCCTGAATAGCGGCAACCTTTTCTGGATCCGTTTGGATCCTTTTATCGCTGACCACGTGGCCCAGGTACTTGAGTTCTTTCCTAAAGAAATCACACTTCTCTGGATTGATCCTGAGGTTGGCGCGCTGTAGTCGTAACATCACCTCTCTTAAATTTCGGATGTGTTCCTCTAAAGTTGTGCCTATGACGATAATATCATCCAGGTACGCAAAAGCATGGGGCTCAATTTCTGGCCCAATGACCTGGTCGAGCGCCCTCTGGAACGTTGCGGGTGCCGAGTGCAAACCAAAGGGCATGACACGCCACTGGAACAGGCCGCGTCCGGGTACCGTGAAAGCCGTGTAGGGGCGACTGTTTGATTCCAGCGGTATTTGCCAGTAGCCGTTCTTCAGGTCGAGGCTACTTATATATTTCGCTTGTCGTAGTTTGTCCAAGATGTGCTGTATCCTTGGCAGCGGGTATGCGTCGCGAACTGACTTGGCATTGAGCTGCCGGTAGTCCACGCAAAGCCTCCACTTACCGTTCTTTTTCTGAGCTAACACGATCGGGGCGCTATGTGGGCTGCAGGATGGCTCGATGCATCCCTTCGCGAGGAGCTCGTCGATCTCGTTGTTAATTATGCTCTGCATCGCTGGATTGCGCGGGAAATACCGTTGCTTGATGGGATGGTCGTCAGTCAGGATGATCTTGTGTTCGGCCACCGCCGTCACTCCGCTCATGGCCTCGAACTTTTTGAGTTCTACTGCCAGAAATTCTCGTATGCGATCCGCCTCGCCTTTTATAACACTATGTTCATTGCTGGGTGTGTCGCCGTTAATTCCGTTCCTGACGTCGTACTTGCCGTTCCTCGCACTCGGTGGTGTTATACTCTGAATGGTCTCCGCCGTGGCTCCAGGAGGCGGTGTGTGCTGAGCAAGGGGTCTGGTTAGCACGAGGTGTCCTCCTCCACATGATATGGCTGCTCCTAGGCTCCCCAACGTATCTAGGCCAAGTATAATGTCGTCGATTGCCCCGGGCATCACATGTAGGACTGTGTGCAATGACGAATCTCCGAGGTCAAATGGTCAAAACCGATATGCCTTCCAGAGCGCTCCAATAGTAGCTCCGGTCGCAACCACAACCGCGTGCTGACTGCCTGCTGTCTTCTCGTGTTGCCCCTTTTATAGCCAATGCTCTTGATGTTGCTAGCATAGTTCGTTGCGTTGCCATGGTTACGGTGTTGCTGTGGCGTGTTGCGGCAACTCGTTGCGCTAGTGATGTTTCTGACACTTGTTTGTGTCCCGTGTTGTGTTGGCAATGTTGATAATCGTGTTTTTATGATGTTTCAGAGACTTGTTTGTGTCTCGTGTTGTCTGTAGTACTGCTTCTGTGTTATGGGGTGGTGGTTTTGTGTGGGCCAAATTAATGGATTATATTTGGTCCTCACAGTGGAAACCAAAGGCTTTTTGGTGGTGATTTAATTTCATTGTCAGGTGACTTTCGACATACATTGCCCGTCATTCCACGATCAGTGTTCAGTTGCACAACGATCAGTCTGCGGAGCAGTTCTCGAAGCAATTGTTAGAGATCGGAAATGGCAAAATTCCAATCGACAAAACAAATGGTTTTATTACATTGTCAAACAATTTTTGTACAATTATCCAATCAAAAGAAAAATTAATTTAGCGAGTGTTTCCAAATATTGTTCAAAATTACATGAATCACGATTAGTTGAGAGAACGCGCAATACTGGCACCAAAAAATGTACATGTCAATGAAATCAATCATCACATTCTGAAAAAATTGCCAGGTGTGGATAGCGCAATGAATCAAGATGACGCAGTGAATTATCCAGTTAAATTTTTGAATTCGTTGGAACCGTATGCCACCGCATTGTTTAAATTTGAAGGTCGGCTCATCAGTTATTTTATTACGGAGGTTAAATGCACCAAAATTGTGTAATGGAACAAGACTGAATGTAAAAAGTTGATGAAGAATTTAATTGAAGCAACTATACTGACCGGCAAAGCGAAAGGTGAAATTGTGCTTATACCGCGAATCCCACTGATACCAACAGACATGCCATTTGAATTCAAGCGTTTGCAATTTCCAGTGCGCTTGTCATTTGCTATGTCAGTCAACAAGGCGCAAGGACAAACGCTTCGAGTATGCGGATTGAATTTGGAGGAACCGCGCTTTTCGCACGGACAGCTATACGTTGCTTGTTGCAGAGTAGGCATTCCAAATTGTTTGTTTATTCATATCCCAGACGGAAAAATAAAAAATGTAGTGTATCCAAATGTTTTGGATTAAGAATTGAAATAAAGGTTAAACAAATTCTATGATATTTTATTCTTTTTCCAATATTTCTATGGTGTAGCGAAGCACACCGGGGTTCCGCTAGTCTATATATATAAAAATCAAATTCTGTGTGTGTGTGTTCGCCATGGAAACGTATTTCCCACACTTCGATCGTCACCCAATTTTAGCTATAGGTTCCTTCGATCGACACGAAGGTTTTAGGCTAAAAATAATTTCGATATATAAAATGGGCGTGGCACCTCCTATACAAATGGAATTTTTGGTACTGCATAACTCTGAAGGTATACATGGCAGAACATTGAAATTCAATAAGGAGTTATATGAGGTCAATCCCTAACACCACTAAGAAAATGTGGAATTGCGAAAAAGGGGGCGTGGTACCTCCCATACAAATGGGATATATCATACTGCATATCTCTGAATGTAGTAATGGTAGGATAATGAAAATTGGTAAGGAGCTATATGACGTTAAGTCCGAACACCTCCAGTAAAATGTGGAATTGGGAAAAAAGGGTCGTTGCACCTTCCCTACAAATGGGATTTTTCAAAACTATGGCTGCCGTACAAACTTAGGTTATTTTAACACCTAAAGTTTGACTGTATTATTTAGTTTGGCTGTTATTCCTTTTGGACTTTTAGTAATCTGCCGCCGTTAAAAAAATGTTTAGCTTCAGTCTATCTACATCTATATAAACAAAAATCAAATTCTGTGTGTGTGTGTGTGTTTGTGTTCGCTATGGAAACGTATTTCCCACACTTCGATCATCACCCAATTTTAGCTATAGGTTCCTTCGATCGACACGAATGTATTAGGCTAAAAATGATTTCGATATATAAAAGGGGCGTGGCACCTCCCATACAAATGGCATTTTCGGTACTGCATAACTCTGAAGGTATACATGCCAGAATATTGAAATTCAGTAAAGAGTTATATGAGGTCAATCCCTAACACCACCAAGAAAATGTGGAATTGGGAAAAAAGGGGGCGTGGCACTCCCATACCAATGGAATATATCATCCTGCATACCTCTGGATGTAGTAATGGGAGGATAATGAAAATTGGTAAGGAGCTATATGACGTTAAGTCCTAACACCTCCAGTAAAATGTGGAAGAAAAGGGGCGTGGCACCTTCCCCACAAATGGGACTTTTCAGAACTATGGCTGCCGTACAAACTTAGGTTATTTTAACACCTAAGGTTTGACTGCATTGTTGAGTTTGGCTGTTTTTCCTCTTGGACGTTTAGTAATCTGCCGCCGTTAAAAAAAATTGTTAGCTTCAGTCTATCTACATCTATTGTTGAAGACATGCTCCAGTTTTTGGACTAAGTCCGTCCCTCTCCCTCTGGCAACACCGGCCAGTGCGGCCAAGCGCCAGCAGTGCAGCTCAGCTGTGCCTGCAACCACCATCCGCGCTCACTCACAAAATGATAATTCTCAGTTTAGTTAAAACTACCAAACCACACGCATCATCAAAAATATTGTTGTTGTTGTTGTTTTAGCGATAAGGTTGCTCCGCGAAGGCTTTGGGGAGTGTTATCGATGTGATGGTCCTTTGCCAGATACAGATCCGGTACGCTCCGGTACCATAGCACCATTAAGGTGCTAGCCCGACCATCTCGGGAACGATTTATGTGGCCACATTAAACCTTCAGGCCATTCCCTCCCTCCCCACCCCCAAGTTCCATGAGGAGTTTGGGGTCGCCAGAGCCTCGTCTGTTAGTGGAACAGGATTCGCCGCGGATAGGTGAGGCGGACAATTGGGTTTGGAGAAGCTATATATTGCGCTGGCAACCTGAAGGGTTGCGCTACACAGCCCCTTGGATCTGGTATTTTAGTCGCCTCTTACGACAGGCATACCTACTGCGGGTATATTCTAATCCCCTGACCCGCTGGGGTGTCGTCAGAAAATGGAAGTACTACTGAGGAGCAGACAGTATCGGAGCCCAGACGGTCACAACGCCAGCGCGTTCCAAAACAACGTCTAACGTACGATGAAAATTTTCAGCCCTACGAAGAATAGATAAACTGAAAATTACATTCATCTCAACGTAATTTCGAAGTTTTCTTCTCTGAGGGGGGAAAGTTGTTATAAATACACCTACATACTAGCCTTAAGTATTAAACTTGATTAAAAATAAAAAAATAAATGTAAGGCGCGATAACCTCCGAAGAGATCTAAGGCCGAGCTTCTCTTAAACTTGATTAATAAGCATAATAATCGATACTAGCATTGAACTGTTATCTCTATTATTGAAATAAAGTAAGTGATTCTACATCATTACAACAAAGTGCTTCAAAAATATTCGTCGTGCTTTGTATTACCGCACGCCCGCCGTCGCGCAAATCACATATTTATATTTTTTCATTATCTTTAAATATTTAAACAAATAAATTTTTAACTTGTGGTATATTCTAAAGGTTTCGAATTTCAAATAAAACACATACAACTTAAACCCGTCTGCCCTCTGTTTATTAATACAGTGCTATGCTAGTGAAATTTATTTACAAACATGGTCCTTTGTTGTTGAAAAGGCCAGCGACCAAAAAAGAGAAAAATAAATAAAAGAATTTTTTAAAACAAACAAATATAAAAAACAATTTTACATACGGCTCGGCACGGAAATAAAAATGTATACTAAAAGTGCTAACAACAAAAAGCGTTACAAACAAAAATTATTTCAAATAAATTGGACAAAACATACATACATGAATACATAGAGAACTTAAACATACAAAGTAAGAAATATCATAAAATTTAAAAAATCGATACATACAAAAAAGAAGCAAACATTAGGGTGGTGAAAACAAAAAAAAATATTTAAAAAAACACGATTACAATTTTTATTTACAAAAAACAACAGAATAACTATTATACATCGAAATTTAAACAACGTTTAAATTTACAAAACAAAAAATACCTAAAGTGAAGAAACAAGAAGTAAAATTTGCGAAAAACGCGAAAACTGAAATAAAAGGAAAAAGTTTTCCAAAAAAAAACAAAATCAATATAAAATAAAAATTTCTGATTAAAATATATACATATATACACAGAAAAACAAAACGGTTTGTTTTGAAGTAATTTCAAAAAATTATCGAAAAATTTACAGAACGCAAAAAAAAGTGGAAAATTTTTAAGAAAATAATTTTTTTCAGAATAAAAATAAAATTTAAATAAAAAGAAAGTATTGTGCAAAAAGTTGGTGACGGTGAAAAGAAAAGCTTAAAGAAAATAAAAATAGTTTTGAAAAAACAAGAAAATTTAAAAAATTTAAAATTTTTTGAAAAATAATAGTTTAATTAAATTGTTGAAAAAACAAACACGAGCACTCAACAAAAGAAAGTTTTGTGAACAAAAAATAATATAACTTTTAGAAAAACGGAAAAAATTTAGGAACATAATTTACCGTTGTTGTTATTGTTGAGCTCAAGACCGGATTAAATAAAACGCTTTTATTTTGTTTTTATTTAATTTAATGTCAATATTTCGACCTCAGTCTGAAGTCATCATCAGGACTGCAAAAAACAATACGTATTTATAACAAACATATGCATCTAAAAACATTAATTAACATATATCATATCAACACAACTTACATCTTAAGCTGCACTTGCAAGACTAACATTTAACAAAACAATTATAAAATGAAACAGCGATTGATAATCCAAACAGAGAGTATAAACAAATGAAAGAACCGTAATTGTAAACAAAAAACTTTCAAAACAACAAAGTAATAGATGGCGAATACATAAATGCGTGGTCATCTCAGCATTACAATTACATTCAAAACGAAGACGAAGCCTTTATATTTGTGTGGGTGGGTAAAAAATGTGTCGCGAATGTTTGTTGTTCCTAATTAGGTTGCGGTAGACATGTGAACAATTCGCGATGTCCGTTTTAAAATTCATCCTCTTATCATCAGGGGTGTCCACTATGTGTAGCATTTCTAACATGAAACGTTTATTATAATTTCTCTCCTTTTCTAAAATAGCGACATTTTCAAAGTTCGGGTAATGTCCTGTATCTTGGCAGTGCGAAGTTAAAGCTGTTTTGTTGTCCTCAAAATTGTTCCTTAATTGTATGTTAGATTTGTGTGCGGATATCCTTGTCTTGAGTTTTGTTTTTGTAGTACCCACATATACTTTCTCGCATATGTGGGACCCGTCACCATTGCAAGGAATCTTGTATACAATATCCGATTTTTCTTCTGTTGAGATTTTATCTTTTAGATTATTGAAAATTTTCCGTAGTGTGTTGTCATAGGTGAAAGCTAAGCGCACGTTTTCTTTGTCATACATGTTCGAATATCTTATTCTTTCTGATAATCTCGGGACATATGTTGCAGACTTGTATATCTTGACGTTTTTAGCTTCTTTATTAACGCTATCACTTGGTCGGGAATAGTAAACGCGAATTATTTGTTTGGTTAGCTCTGTGGGAAAGTTGTTGTTTTCCAAGATCCAGACCAAACTACCATTAAAATTGGAATTTCCAGCCAACCTGGCACTCGGTCATTCACGACCCGCAGCAAAACAGCAGCACATCAGCATCGAACGCCATATTTGGCAATTCGAACCCTACACCAACTCGCCCACGACTGTCAAGACGAATATCCGCTCACAAAAAATATTTTATTGAATGAAACGTATGTTGACGATATTTTGTCAGGCGGTGATAATATACAGTCCACTTTGAACTCCATGACTCAAGTTATCGAAGCTTTAAAATAGGCAGGGTTCCCTTTGAGAAAGATGTCGGTAAATCGCCCTGAAATTTAAAACCCGTTCCCGACCCTGATTTGCTAGACGTTGACTTTCTTAAATTCCACGATTCGAGATCCACAAAAACCCTTGGAATTCAGTGGAACGCGCTGACCGACACCTTCGCCCATACGTATGATCCACCATCAGCAGAAAACACGACTACAAAAAGGCAGATTTTATCAGCAGTTGCGAAACTGTTTGACCCCGCAGGATGGCTATCGCCAATAATGATTCTTGCAAAAATGTTGCTGCAAAACTCTGGATGGAAGGAACGGATTGGGACGAAGACGTGAAGGCCGGGGCTCTCCAAAAATGGACCTCAATATAAGAAAATTTACCTCACATGAGAGAAATTAAAATCCCTAGGTGGGTACAGTACTCCCCCGATAAACTCATCCAGCTGCATGGATTTTCAGATGCTTTCGAAAAAGCATTTTGTGCCTGTGTACATTTACGCGTCCAAACCCACGAAAATAGTTTTTCATCACATTTGCTAGCTGCTAAAAGCAAAATAGCACCCCTTCAAACCGTGAGTCTTCCACGGTTAGAATTCTGTGGAGCAGTCTTACTCTCCAAATTAGTGAAACAGCTCCGAAGTGAGCTAAACCTACCCCAACACAAACTCATTCTCTGGTACGATTCATGGTTAGAAAAACCGCTCTATACCTGGAAAACGTATGTCGCCAACAGGATTTAGTCCAATGTCCATTATGGTGGGAAGGACCTAATTGGCTTATCAATCCATCAACTTCGTGGCCGAAGGATATATCTCACCACCCAACTCCCCCCGAACAACGACATATGGAAGTATTCCACAACCTGCAGGAAGAAAATATAGATATACTCGACCAGTTTTCGTCGTTTTCTCGAGCACTAAGAGTCGTGGCCTATATGTTGCGGTTTATCCTGAAAGTTCCAGCCACGCTCAACCTCACCCACGCCGAAGTGAATGATGCCAAAATCAAAATCATCATTCAATCTCAAAGGAATTATTACGGAGACACGTTAGAGCTGCTTCAAACATCAGGACAATTACCCAAAAAAACACCCTTCTGACATTAAACCCCATGTCAGATGACTCAGGAATCATGCGAGTTTCCGGAAGATTAGCCTATGCTACATGTGTCTTTAATGAGCGGCACCCAATTATCATACCCGAAAACTCTCAATTTTGTTCTTTTCTGTTAGACTTCCTCTATTCGAACCTGCTGCGCTCCGACAAACAGCTGATGGTCCGAATGGTACAGCAACAGTACTATATTCCACGTTTGAAGCAAAAGCTCAAAAAGCTCATCTTCCACTGCAAAAACTGCACTTTCTACGAACAGCAGATGAAAACGCAGATAATGGCAGCCCTACCACCCGAGAGTTCAATATATTCCCTACCCTTCCATACAACAGGAGTTGACCTTGCTGGACCATTTATGGTAAAAACTTCTCCCCTACGCCGAGCTTCGTATGTGAAAGCTTACGTTTGTGTGTTCGTCTGTTTTTCCACAAAGGCTGTTTATTTAGAAGTGTGCTCTGACCTCACCACGAACGCCTTCAACGCAGCCTTTGCCCGATTCACTAGCCGCCGTGACCTACCCCATCAGATATTTTCTGACAACGGAAAAACGTTCGTCGGCGCACAACTCGTACTAAAAACGGAATTCATGACATTCCTCAAAGAAGTCGCTACACACGTCGCCGAAAAATATGCAACTCACGGATTCTCATGGAAATTCATCCCAGCATACGCTCCACATATGGGTGGTCTATGGGAAGCGGCCGCGAAAAGTTTCAAGATACACTTTACGAAGGTAGCAGGAAACCAGAAGTTTTCCTTCGAAGAGCTCACTACACTCTTAGTACGCATAGAGATGGTCCTCAACTCCCGACCGCTCTCCCCTATGTCCGAAGATCCAATGGATCCCCTAGTCCTAACCCCAGGGCATTTCCTACGTGGCGCGCCACTCTATCACTACCGGAGCCAACTGCTGAGCATCTCACCCTGGTCAATAAATGGCAGAAACTAAAAACGCTTCACCACCAGTTCAGTACACGATGGAAGAACGAGTACCGCAAGGAGTTGCACAAGCGGTACAAATGGAAATGCCCTCAATGCAATATGCAAGTTGTAGATTTAGTCGTGGTAAAGGATGATTAACCTCCGAACTTGTGGCGTTTGGGACGGGTAATCACTTTACACCCGGGGCCGGATAACCATGTTCGAGTTGTGGAACTCAAAACCAAAAACGGACTAATAACCCGAAATATCGCCAAACTGTGCGTGCTACCAACTGCCTAGCAGTGCTACCCCTACCTCCGCTATCCTCACCTTTCAGGCCCCCTAGCAATCTGAAAAGATATATAAGCTACCCTCACCCGTGTCTGAAAAATACGAATATTTTTTCTCTTTCTGGTCTTTACAGGACCCGCAGAGCAACCGAGGGACCAAAGTGTCACCTCTGTGGTCAACGATATGTGTAGAGACAGTGTCGGGATTTTTAGCGATGCAACCGGAGGAACGATATCAGTGTGCGAGAATCCACCGGCACTGCCTTAACTACCTCGCCATTTCACACACCACTGGGGCCTGCGACTCCCCGAGCAGCTGCCGAAAATGCCACCTCGACCACCACACATTGCCACACCGGACTCGATAGAACAACAACGCCGGATCTCAGGACAACGACAGTCGACGCCGAGACAGGGCAAATCCACGAGCCCGCGCGCAAAACCGCCAGAGCGCGGTACAAAGCCAATCGGCTCGGCAAAAAGCCAAACTGAGAAAACTCGTCGATGAGGCACGGGCGGCCCTGGACCGGGTCGATGTCGTCCTCAACGCAACCACGCTTTGGGCGTAGGGGAGCATGTTGAAGACATGATCCAGTTTGCGGACTAAGTCCATCCCCATCCGTCTGGCAACACCCGGCCAGTGCGGCCAAGCGCCAGCAGTGCAGCTCAGCTGTGCCTGCAACCCCCATCCGCGCTCAGTCCCAAAATGATAATTCTCAGTTTAGTTAAAACTACCCAACCACACGCATCGTCAAAATTATTCGTCGTGCTTATTATCGCCCGCCCGCCGTCGCGCATATCACATATTTTTATTTTTTCATTATCTTTAAATATTTAAACAAATAAATTTTTAACATGTGGTATATTCTAAAGGTTTGGAATGTCAAATAAAACACATACAACTTAAACCCGTGTGCCCTCTGTTTATTAATATAGTAACCCCATCCGCGCTCAGTCTCAAAATGATAATTCTCAGTTTAGTTAAAACTACCCAACCACACGCATCGTCAAAATTATTTGTCGTGCTTATTATCGCCCGCCCGCCGTCGCGCATATCACATATTTTTATTTTTTCATTATCTTTAAATATTTAAACAAATACATTTTTAACATGTGGTATATTCTAAAGGTTTTGAATGTCAAATAAAACACATACAACTTAAACCCGTGTGCCCTCTGTTTATTAATACAGTGCTGTGCTAGTGAAATTTATTTACAAACATCTATATATATAAAAATCAAATTCTCTCTGTGTGTGTGTGTGTTCGCTATGGAAATGTATTTCCCTCACTTCATTCATCACCAAATTTTGGCTATAGGTTCCTTCGGTCGACACGAAGGTTTTAGGCTAAAAATAATTTCGATATATAAAAGGGGCTCGGCACCTCCCATACAAATGGAATTTTTGGTACTGCATAAGTCTGAAGTATACATGCCAGAATATTGAAATTCAGTAAGGAGTTATATGAATCACCAAGAAAATGTGGAATTAGGAAAAAGGGGGCGTGGCACCTCCCTTACAAATGGAATATATGATACTGCATACCTCTGGATGTAGTAATGGTAGGATAATGAAAATTGGTAAGGAGCTATATGACGCTAAGTCCCAACACCTCCAGTAAAATGTGGAATTGGGAAAAAAGGGGCGTGGCAACTTCCCTACAAATAGGATTTTTCAAAACTATGGCTTCCGTACAAACTCAGGTTATTTTAACGCCTAAAATTTGACTGCATTGTTTAGTTCGGCTGTTATTCCTTTTGTACTTTTAGTAATCTTCCGCCTTTAAAAAAATTTTTTAGCTTCAGTCTATCTACATTTCTATAAAAATAAAATTCTATGTGTGTGTTCCCTATGGAAACGTATTTCCCACGCTTCAATCATCACACAATTTTGGCTATAGGTTCCTTCGATCAAGACGAAGGTTTTTCATATTTCATATTTCAGAATTAAGAATTTTAAATTTAAAATTTTTTTTGGCTATGCGATCGAGCAATCTTAGCTCCCAAAAATGATCATGTTAACAAAATCAATGATCGCATTCAAAACCAAATTCCTGGTGAAGCGACGAAATATAAATCGGTCGAATTGTGCAATGGAACCAGACTTTGCGTTAAGAAATTAATGCCGAATGTAATCGAAGCAACAATCATCAGCGGTAAAAGCAAAATTGATTCCAATGATTCCTAAAGATTTGCCATTCGATTTTAAGCACTTACAGATTCCTGTACGGCTTACTTTTGCAATTACAATGAAGAAAGCACAAGGAGAATCGCTTACAGGATTAAATTTAGAGAGTCCGTGCTTTTCCCATGGCCAGCTATATGTTGCTTGCTCTAGAGTTGGAACGCCAAAGAATTACTTTATCTTTGCACCGAACGAAAAAACCGAAAATATTGTGTACCCACAAGCATTACAATAAGATATAATAATAAAATGTTTTAAATGAAAATTTCACCAAATATGCGTCCAAATTCTTTTCAATTTACAGAACAATAAACTAAATTATCAACAAACAAAACAGAAAAAATAACGCAACAGTCATTCAATCTCGGGCGTTACAACGTACGCCGGGTAAAGTTAGTGTATTATCTATATATTAATACGCTAACAAAATTTCCATACAAAAAATTGACAGGCGGTTTCGCATAGTTAGCATACGTAAAATCATATAAAAGAGATATTAGTCGATTCGTATAGATCAGCTGCAGTGCATAGGCCTATGTTTGTTAACAAATATTACTCTATTTGTTTATAATTAATAGAAAAAGTTTTTTTGTAAATCCAGCAATCTCTCCAAATTTGGATATTTACTTTCTTGCACAAAAGCGCGCCATCTTTGGACAAATTATGTAAGTGCTCTAAGCCACAAACCTACATAAGCATGAAAGATTAAAACATGGTTTCCCATTTTTGCAACTTACCTATAATAACCCCTACCAAAATCCTAAATAATTGTTCCAAAATAATTTGTAGCGTACCAAAAAATCTTAAATAGAATTAATTTCTGACCTGCCCATTTTTTGTGGTAAATTTCACTTACACGTGAATACATAAGTCTTTATTTAACAGATTCTTTGTTTTTTATTTTAGTTGTTTACAAAAAAACATGAAATCGAAAATAATGAGTTAACTTTTGTTGAAACTAACTAATTTATTTATAACAATTAATGGCATATTTGTCCCAAAATGTTTTTGCATTTGCAAATTTAATCCTCATTTTAGATAAAGTTCGTCTTATACTGAACAAAAAAAAAAAGTTACAAAAATATAACATTAAATTTTTTATATTGTTTTTTATGCTAATTTATTTTATTTCATATTTTATTTTATTATATATTCTCTTATTTCAACTTAGGTTATTATTATTTAAATGCAACTTGACTGAATCGGAAAATTTCACGTTGTATATTAAATGACAAAAAAAACGTTCCAAAACCGTTTTTGATTTTAGGGCAAAACGGCAACCGGCATCATGGCGGCCGTATTGTGTAGGCAGTATATTACCCACTATCTATATATTAATACGCTAACAGAATTTCCATACAAACAATTGACAGGCGGTTTCGCATAGTTAGCATACGTAAAATCATATAAAAGTGATATTAATCGATTCGTATAGATCAGCCGCAGTGCATAGGCCTATTTTTGTTAACAAATATTACTCTATTTGTCTATAATTAATAGAAAAAGTTTTTTATAAATCCAAAAATCTCTCCAAATTTGGATATTTACTTTCTTGCACAAAAGCGCGCCATCTTTGGGCAAATTATGTAAGTGCTCTAAGACACAAGAAAAAGTTTTTTGTAAATCCAACAATCTCTCCAAAAATTGATATTTACTTTCTTGCACAAAAGCGCGCCATCTTTGGACAAATTGTGTAATTGCTCTAAGCCACAAACCTACATAAGCGTGAAAGATTAAAACATGGTTTCCCATTGTTGCAACTTACCTATAATAGCCTCTACCAAAATCCTAAATAATTTTTCCAAAATAATCTATATATTAATACGCTAACAAAATTTCGATACAAACAATTGACAGGCGGTTTCGCATAGTTAGCATACGTAAAATCACATAAAAGTGATACGAATCGATTCGTATAGATCATCCGCAATGCATAGGCCTATTTTTGTTAACAAATATTACTCTATTTGTTTATAATTAAAAGGAAAACTTTTTCGTAAATCCAACAATCACTCCAAATATGGATATTTACTTTCTTGCACAAAAGCGCGCCATCTTTGGACAAATTATGTAAGTGCTCTAAGACACAAACCTACATAAGCGTACGCGCTACACGGTGAAAGATTAAAACATGGTTTCCCATTATTGCCACTTACCTATAATAGCCTCTACCAAAATAATTTGTAGCGTACCAAAAAGCTTAAATAGAATTTATTTTTGACCGGCCCATTTTTTGTGACAAATTTCACTTACACGTAAATACATAAGTCTTTATTTAACAGATTCTTTGTTTTTATTTTAGTTGTTTTCAAAAAAACATGACATCGCAAATAATGAGTTAGCTTTAGTTGAAACTAACTAATTTATTTATAACAATTAATAGCAAATTTGCCCGTTTTTGCATTTGCAGATTTAATCCTCATTTTAGATAAAGTACGTCTTATACTGAACTAAAAAAAAAGTTACAAAAATATAACATTAAATTTTTTATATTGCCTTTTATGCTAATTTATTTTACTTCTTATTTTATTTTAATTTAAAAAAAAAAATTTCACATTGTATATTAAACGAAACAAAAAAACGTCCCAAAACCGTCTTTGATTTTAGGTCAAAACGGCCACCGGTATCATAGCGTGCATAGTCAGTATATTACCCACTATATTTATTATTAGGCTAACTTTGTTGGATTATATATCCATTAATCGGATGCTTAGATCCCATAACCCTAATTTTTTTATGTCGCTTAAAGTTATGAAATCAATTTTATTTTAGGAAATATGTTTGCGTGAATAACTTTAATATTTTTGTTTGTTTTTCTTTTCTTTCTAATTTATTCTGCTTTGTTATATCTTAGTATTGTATTGTTCACCGACGATATTTTATCGTAGATATGGTCATATATATTCATGAAATGGAGTGTTTACAAATTTAATACAAATTAATTACGTACACAGATCTCAATGGGAATCCCAACATTAAATATCCGAACATTAGAATCTTCACATTTCCACAATGATCACATTAAACCCCGGAAAAAGTCTAAGTGTACTTATTGCGTTTTTATATGGAACTGCTTGTTCACTTCACTTAATTTTTTCGCAATTTAAGTACTTTATTTTTTTCTTTAATTAAACATTTTTTAGTAAACTCTGCTTTCTTTCTCATTACATAATTTTTTTATATTTTAATTTTATTTTTTATGAAGGTATCCGCTATTCTACTCGAAATTTTTGTTTTGTGTCACACTTACATATTATATATGTATTTATACAAAATTAAACGGGTGGCGTGAAATAGGCTAAATTCCTTTAGCAAATTTCTTCGTTTTTAACTAAAAGTTCGTTTTTTTGTTAATTATGACACAATTGAAGTAAATGGGCGATATATGTATATGGGTTATATAGGCCTACTGGGGAACCGAGCTCCCAAAACTAACTTCGGTAGCGCGCCAACGGGGAACTTCCGGGTGGTGTGGAAAAACCTATTTTTCAATTCAATTTCAAGTAATTTCACCATAATTCTATGTCAATTTCATTTGATTTTACATAATTTTTATATTTTTGTTTAAGGAACTCCATACCAAAACGTTATAATTACACGCGAAAAGTTTGTAGAAAATTTAAGAAAATACAATCAAAAAGTACAAGGTCTTAGATCAAATTCAAAATTTTAAGGAAAAAGTTAAGTAAGTTAGACCAGTTTGCTATATTTCCAACACTTGATGCATAGACTGAGTTGAAAAAAATACACGTTGGTCGAATTTCGACCACAGGTGATACTAGTCTATATATTAATACGCTAACAAAATTTCCATACAATCAATTGACAGGCTGTTTCGCATACTTAGCATACGTAAAATCATATAAAAGTTATATGAATCGATTCGTATTGATTAGCCGCAGTGCATAGGCCTATTTTTGTTAACAAATAATACTCTATTTGTTTATAATTAATAGAAACATTTTTTTTGTAAATTCGAACAATTCATACAAATATCGTAAGTTATTTTCGTGCACAAGCGCGCCATCTTTGGGAACAATTATCTAAGTTTTCTAATGCGAATTTCAAAGACCTAAACCTTTATGCACAAGCGCGCCGTCTTTGGGAACAATTGTCTAAGTTTTCTAATGTGAATTTCAAATTTTATGTATACTCGCTAAATTCGAAAGCACAAATGTTTCACCTTCATACAAATATGGTTCCCCATTGTAGCCGCTTACCTATAATAGTCTCTACCAAAATCCTAAAAAATTGTTCCAAAATAATTTGTACCGTACCAAAAAATCTTAAATAGAATTAATTTTTGACCGGCCGATTTTTGTGGCAAATTTCACTTAAACGTAAATACATAAGTCTTTATTTAACAGATTCTTTGTTTTCATTTTAGTTGTTTTCAAAAAAACATGAAATCACAAATAATGAGTTAACTTTAGTTGAAACTAACTAATTTATTTATAACAATTAATGGAAAATTTGCCCGAAAATGTTTTTGCATTTGCAGATTTAATCCTAATTTTAGATAAAGTACGTCTTATACTGAACGAAAAAAAAAAGTTACAAAAATATAACATAAAATTTTTTATATTGCCTTTTATGCTAATTTATTTTAGTTCTTATTTTATTTTATTATATATCTCTTATTTCAAATTGGTTTATTATTATTTAACTGCAACTTGACTGAATCGGAAAATTTCACGTTGTATAAAAAACGACCCAAAAACGTTTTCCATTTTAGGTCGAAATATTGCATAGGTCGTATATTACTGTACTATCTATCTATTAATTCGCTAACAAAATTTCCATACAATCAATTGACAAGCTGTTTCGCATACTTAGCATACGTAAAATCATATAAAAGTTATATGAATCGATTCGTATTGATCAGCCGCAGTGCATAGGCCTGTTTTTGTTAACAAATATTACTCTGTTTATAATTAATAGAAAAAGTTTGTTGTTTGTTGTTTACAAATGTTTCACCTACATACAAATATGGTTCCCCATTGTACTTGCTTACCTATAATAGTCTCTATCAAAATCCTAAAAAATTTTTCTAAAATAATTTGTAGCCTACCAAAAAATCTTAAATGGAATTAATTTTTGACCGGCCCATTTTTTGTGGCAAATTTCACTTAAACGTAAATACATAAGTCTTTATTTAACAGATTCTTTGTTTTCATTTTAGTTGTTTTCAAAAAAACATGAAATCACAAATAATGAGTTAACTTTAGTTGAAACTAACTAATTTATTTATAACAATTAATGGAAAATTTGCCCGAAAATGTTTTTGCATTTGCAGATTTAATCCTCATTTTAGATAAAGTACGTCTTATACTGAACGAAAAAAAAAAGTTACAAAAATATAACATAAAATTTTTTATATTGCCTTTTATGCTAATTTATTTTAGTTCTTATTTTATTTTATTATATATTCTCTTATTTCAAATTGGTTTATTATTATTTAACTGCAACTTGACTGAATCGGAAAATTTCACGTTGTATATTAAACGAAACAAAAAAACGTCCCAAAAACGTCTTTGATTTTAGTTCAAAACGCCAACCGGCATCATAGCGTGCATAGGCAGTATATTACCCACTATATTTATTATTAGGCTAACTTTGTTGGATTATATATCCATTAATCGGATGCTTAGATCCCATAACCCTAATTTTTTTATGTCGCTTAAAGTTATGAAATCAATTTTATTTTAGTAACTATGTTTACGTGAATAACTTTAATGTTTTTGTTTGTTTTTCTTTTCTTTCTAATTTATTCTGCTTTGTTATATCTTAGTATTGTATTGTTCACAGACGATATTTTATGGTAGATATGGTCATATATATTCATGAAATGGAGTGTTTACAAATTTAATACAAATTAATTACGTACATAGATCTCAATGGGAATCCCAACATTAAATATCCGAACATTAGAATCTTCATATTTCCACAATGATCACATCAAACCCCGGAAAAAGTCTAAGTGCACTTATTGCGTTTTTATATGGAACTGTTTGTTCACTTCACTTAATTTTTTCGCAATTTAAGTACTTTATTTTTTTTTAATTAAACATTTTTAGTAAACTCTGCTTTCTTTCTCATTACATAATTTTTTTATATTTTTATTTTATTTTTTATGAAGGTATCCTCTATTCTAATCGAAATTTTTGTTTTGTGTCACACTTACATATTATACATGTATTTATACAAAATTAAACGGGTGGCGTGAAATAGGCTACATTCCTTCAGCAAATTTCTTCGTTTTTAACTAAAAGTTCGTGTTTGTTGAATTATGACACTATTGAAGTAAATGGGCGATATATGTATATGGGTTATATAGGCCTACTGAGGAACCGAGCTCCCAAAACTAACTTCGGTAGCGCGCCAACGGGGAACTTCCGGGTGGTGTGGAAAACCCTATTTTTCAATTCAATTTCAAGTAATTTCACCATAATTCTATGTCAGCTTAATTTGATTTTACATAATTTTTATATTTTTGTTTAAGTAGCTCCATACCAAAACGTTATAATTACACGTGAAAAGTTTGTAGAAAATTAAAGAAAATACAATCAAAAAGTACAGGGTCTTAGATCAAATTCAAAATTTTAAAGAAAAAGTTAAGTAAGTTATACCAGTTTGCTATATTTCCAACATTTTATGCATAGACTGAGTTGAGAAAGATACACGTTGGTCGAATTTCGACCAATACTAGTAAATATTGATATGAATTCAAGTGAAAATGAAGAAATACTCGATTATGAATCGAAAACTACATAAATATTGAACACACGTGTTGATTCTCCATAGTTCATAACAAAAAGACCTAATGTCAATATACACCGAAAGTACGATGTGACAGATATGTTGTGTTGTGGTGTATCTCTTTCCATTGTATCTGAAAAATCCCTATTGCCAAAATGGCAGCCATGTTCATTGTTCATACTCTTGTCTAAGAAAACTCGATCAGATGCAGATGAATCAGTACAACACATCATAAATACATTTCTTAACTCCTTTTTTTTAATTTTTTTATTCTTAAGGCATCAGAGTAAAAAAGTTAGTAAGTGTGTAGGAACAACAATTTTCGGGAGGCTGGTGCATATATTCGTTGAACTCGAGGGATCCATGAGTTAGGTTACCAAATAGTTGTAGCGATATTGATTCGAAAACAGGTGGACGAATGTTTCTAAAGTTGACTTGATCCGTATTTCGAAAAAACATTGTATATGTAAATATTATGGCTATCAGATTTGGTAGTCGTAAATTTGCAAGTTGAATGGCAACAGTCAACAATTCTGTATATTCCTTTCCCCAATAAGTGATTTCTCATCGTGAAAGAAGATTGATTAGTTGCGCCGAACCGCTGTTTGTTGGGACAGTTGTGTAATGAAGAGATATTGTAAATATTCAGTAAGAAAGCAACCGTTTGAAAAGAACCAGTTGAAATTTGCGGAATGTCGGGTTTTGATTTCGAGAAATCTAAAATATTGGCCGAAATAATGCAGTAGCGCTTCGTCGTAAAAAATGCGATGAACTCGATACTCTTGAATTCTTGTTGCCAAAATCCCAGCCAAAAATGAATTTGCCAATGCGAAATGTAAGACATATTTATCAGAATGCAGTCCGTCAGCAATTTCCAACATTATTTCAACTGTATTCATGGTTGTTTCTGAAGAAAAGCAACGCAATTCTATTACAATGTTGTTTCTTTGATACAACAAAATCACACTTAATAAATTTAGTGGGACATTACTCACCAAATTGAAGCACAGCATATACCGAGTTTACTTAAACCCAGTTCATTTATTTTTTTTCACAGTTTTTATGAAAAAAAAAAAAAAAAAAACAAATGACTTCTTTTTTTTGTTTGGTTTCACTTGAGAAATTCCGAAGGTTAAATTATAATTCTAGAAACGTCAATTCCATTGAATAATGCAAAATGGAAATAAGCACCACCTATTCCATTTCATGAAATAACGCAAATATGCAAATAAGCACCATCTATTGGTATGAAACGTGGCCGTAGCTTACACAGTGGTCCAAATACTCAATCTAGCTGGAAGAAAGTGAACTTTTCGACTTTGTTGGAAGCAATAACTTTGTTTTATTATATGTTAGCAAGTGTTTACTGTGCATAACGGTACATTTGTTTTGTTTTAATTCGCCGTAATAGCATCGCTTTATTGTGTCAAAAACAGGTGTTTATTTTGTTCTAAAATATTTAATAAAATGGGGTGGTTGTAAAACAATTAAAAAGTGTGAATATTTTTTGTGAATTAACTTAATTAAGGTGAATATATGGGTAATTATTTCTGTAAATAAATTTTGGTTGAATGTGGTATTTTGTTTGCATAAAAACTCGGTTTATCACATGAGTTTCAACACGTGGTAATTTTTTCGAAATTAAAATTCTATTAAGGTTTTGGCAAAGACTTTATTCGACTTACATATATTTTGGTTTATGAATTTTTGTGCAATAAATTATATCAGCATATCAATGTTTGCATAATTAGCTGACAGTTTTTCCCTAAACGCTTTATGTTTCGCTTACAGTGAAAAATGCCGATAACAAGGATGGTACTGTACAATGTTTGTTATAATGAAAAACAGCAGAAATAAATATTATAAAGGTGTTCGGCAATCTGTCCATGTTTTTATATGCGTTTTGAAAAAAAGGTGGACGCAGGTGAACCGAACAAAGCTTGTGTTTGAGACTGCAAATAAAGCGTGGTTAGATGAGATATTTGTTGCTCCAACCAAAGCTTCTTCGACAACTTTTGAAGAAGAGAAACCATCAACATCTAACCGCGGAAGACCTTCAAAAGAATTTTTAGATCAAAGCGAGAGAGCGAAGCGAACGAAAGTAGCACCTCTATTGGAGTATTTGTCGCCAGAAGAATTAGTGCTTGTTGCTGGAGCAAGTCTCTATATATCTGGAAAAAGAGATGCTGCAAACATTGTCAAATATGTAAGCTCTTCTCCGTCAAAAGCATCCAGAATGAAAAAAATTTAACTTTTCTTTTAAGCAACCAGTACCTTACACTAATACAGAGGCTTTAGTTTTATACATCGATGGTGCATACACGAAAAGCACGTATATCCTGATGCGTTCGAGTGCAAACAGCCACAACGCCAACATACACCCCTCATACCATAAACTTTTAGCAGCAAAAATTGAAAGCTATCCAAAAGATGGTATCAAAATTTCCGATATATCGGCTGAAGTGTCTTTGCAAAGTTTGGTAGATCACACTACAAAAAGGCTTTTAGAGCAACAAAGAGAAATTTTAAAGCACTGCAAATGCACTGAACTTACTTTGTCTTTTAAGTGATGGTGAAAAGGTTGGAAATTAAAAGAAGTTGCGACTTCGATGTGCAAACATTAAATCTCTGTTTATTCAATAAATTCTTTGTCTTATATAGTAATTTACTTAACCTATACATTCATAAATATCTTAATACTAATAACTAAAAATATGTACATTGAAAATGGGGTATGAGTACATGTATGTTTGTATACAGTCTTTGTATACATGCAGTTTAGTATGCTTGACTCTATACATGTAGTTTTGTATATGTTATTTAGAAACGTCGGCAGATCAATGTGAGTACTTTGGTTAAGGCTATGCATACTCGTAAGTTTGTAAGTTTGTACGCCTGTTGGCATATCGATGCGAGTACTTTGTAGTTGGTTCCCATAATGGTTTGTATGTACTAAGCAATTTATTGGCTGTGCACGGATAAGGGTTTCATATTCGGCATTCCATTGAAGTTAGTTAACCGTCTGGGTTAGTTCAATAATTTATGTGGGAAAATATTGTAATATGATTAATACTAAAATATATTTGGAGTTCATGATGCGTATTATTGCAAGTGTGTTACAGTGGGTATGAAGCATTGTGCTACATTACAGTCGGTATGACGTATAATGCTACACCAGCCGCCTTAGAAAAAAGAGTGTTATATAATTGTTTTGTGAACAATTGTATAAGACTCTTTGTCATATTTTCAATGATTTTGATATTTTATTGTTATTTGATACTGTAGTGAAAGAGGTTGTTTGCTTTGCTTTTGATCTGCTGACTTTGATGTTTTTATTGTTTATATTTTAATGCATATCCCCTTTTTTTCAGAAATGTTTACATTTTATTTATATTTTTCTTTTGTTTTTGTATACGTTCTTTTTCAAGATTTAAAATTTTTAGATATAGAAAAAATTTATATTTTTTTATTTTTTTTTAGTTTTACTTATTTTATTTATCTTGTTTATTTTATTTATTTTATTATTTTATTGCCGGATTTTAAATGTGTCGACCCATCTAAAATCCGCTTGTTTTTAGAATTTATTTTTAATATTTGTATGGAAATATGAAGCATAAGAAAAAAAATTCTTTTCAATTGTTTAGATATAAATTATTATTAAACAATTGAGTAAATTGTTTTCAATTGCTTAGTTATAATTATTACTGAGTAGATTGGAATATTTATTTTTAGGTTATTTTCAAGAGATATGTTAGATGTACTACTAATTCCTTATTTATTGCTTCTATCACTAGTTTCTAAGCTATTTTTACCATTTTTATTTTATTATGAAAACTATATTCTATCGAAATATTTTCCTATTCATATTTTCTAATCTATGAAGTAAGAATATTTCTTACTACTATTCAATTCTATTTAGCGTAGAAGATATTTCCTATTACTATTTCCTATTCTATTTTATCGGAGTTAAAGAAAAAATATTTTTCCTAAAATTATGGTTTCTATAAAAGCGAGTTTTTATAGCTGAAACACCTCATACTTATATATATTTCTTAACACCTTTTCATTGTTATATTATTTTATTAGGGTTACATAAAACTTAGAATCAATAAAAATTGTATAGTTAATTATTCGGGAAATTTAGTAGCTGTAGTTGGTGGAAGAGCGAGGTAATTTTTATTTGTTGTAGTAGTTTAGCTGGTTAATGGAATGAAGGTACAGTGGATGAAAAAAAAAAATTTCGTATCTTTGAATGTTCTTTTTATATTTTCGATAATTTCATATTTTCCATCATTTTCTTTGATCTCATTTGTCATGCGATTTCTGCGGCGGCCACCAAGACAGAATCGTCATAACTTTTATGAAGAATTTATTTTTATTTTTATACCGGGATTTGTCACTTTCACAAATTTTTTTTTTTGGGTTTGTGCAATTGTTTGATCTTAGAGAATTTGGGTACCTACTTTTATTATTTTAAATTTGCCTACTCGAGTAAATATTCAATTATTTTTCACCTATTTGTCCCTCAGGACAGCTGTGTTTTTCTTAAAAATTTCAAGTCCTGGATTGGCGGCATTTGTAAAACGTGTGTACAGCCTGATAAGTAATTGTCCTAAGTCAATTTTTATCATCTACAACCAGGTTTCTTGTATTTCCTACGCTACCATTTTAGGAGCGCGACATGTCTTATTGCAAATTTATATAGCGCTTTAACATATATATATATATATATATATATATATAGGTTCTCTTTGTGACTTTTCTTCATTTTTGTTGTTAATATTGGCTGGTTGTAAAATTTATGGTTTTTTTTTTTTGCATATGTCCACTGACTGAAATTTTACTAGGGCTGTTTTATTAGTCTTTTCCTTTGACAGCCTTCAAGGATGTTATTTTGATAAATTCCGTGGAAACTACTATTTTGAAATTTGCAAATTATTGATTTGTCATTAAATTTGTGCAGGTCTAATGAAGCTGCCTTTAAGGTCATTTGCTACATTTTGAGGGTTAATAATTGAATTGTTTATCGCTCTTCCTCAGCTTTGGGTTTGGAAATTTGTGTAGAAGAGAGAGAAAAAAAAATATTAGACGCGCTGTTGCACGTTATTCATTTGCCTATATTTAAATTTCATATAGGTTTTAAATATAGCGGCTATCGCTATGATTAATAGCTCTATCGTGCATATTAAAGCACATAACCAAATGTCTGTAGGTTTTGTGTCTACTTGGGCTTGTGGCTCATATTTTATCAATTTGTTGTTAACTACTTCCTCTTCGGAGGTTTCTTTACCGAATTCATAACCAGCTATCGCTATCATTATGCCTTGGGCTATTTTTGTCCACCAAGACATCTTGCAAGTTTACTAATGTTAATAAGAAGTTAGATATTTTGTTTTATAATTTTTTTTTTATTTTGTCGATATTGTTGATTAAAAATATTTTATATATAAAAATTTTAATATTCCAGAAAAATATATTTTGAAATATTCTTATGCATTTGTATTAAACTAACTTTTAGTATATATATATATATTTTTTTTTTTCAGGTGCTACCTAACATTTGGAATTATTGGGGAACACTTTCCTCATCATACGCATTATTTCTTCCACCGAGGTAGTGGGGTTTATAATGTCCTCAATTGTGGGTTCCCTTTCCATACCTATTGTCTTCCAAAATTTCTTTAAACTCTCTAACTCTTTGGGTAGGTGCCTAGTATGTCGGGTATTTTCGTCCCACCAATAGAGAGGAAAGTCTGATGAATTGAGGAATTTCTTTGCATTTTAATAGTAGTGGACTGAGTAATTTAAATTTTTAAATTTTATTAAAATATTTTATGGGATTTCTCCAGAGGCTAGGTGAAAATTTTGAAGTTGATTGATTATTATAAATATTCCAACTTACTTTAACATATTCTTTATAAAAATTTAATATAATTTTTTGAATTTAAGAAATTTTAATTTTTCTGCTACTTCTTTTCCATAAAGAAATTTTACTTTAAATTTTAGTGGGGTAAATTATATATTTTTTTTTTGAATTTTTTTTTTTTTGAAAAAAATTTGTTCAACGTTTAATACAACTGTGTTTTTAATAAACTAATTTTCTTTCATATCCTACTTAAAGAGTACAAAAAAAAAATCCTAAGCAAAAAATTCGTTTTTGCTCATTGTTTAGCGTCCATAAAGGCCGCCCAATTTATTTCTAAAATTTTATATACTTAACATACGTAAAAATCGTTGCCAATCTTGTTGCCAATCGTACTGCTCATCTGGTCCTGCTGGTTCTTTTGCATTTGTTCGTTTTTTTAAATTCAAATCGGTTGCCTGACGTGGAGCCTTGGTGTTACATATCGCTCTGGTATGCTTTCAAAATTGTTTGGTGACTCAAATTTTGTGGTAGGATCTTTGAGATTTTCTTCGATATATTTTGCTTCAGACTGTTGGGATTTATGCTAATGAAATCCTTTTGGCATTGCTTGATCAGCAACTTTTGCCTTAAATGTTGAACTGGCAGGATTTTACAGGCGAATCCTGCTTTATTTATTTATTATCGCGACTGAAACTTGAAAACAAACAGGCTCTTCTGGCCAGCTAGATCTTTTAGCAGTTGTGCTAGTTATTGACCTAGACTGGCAGGATCGCCATGAACAGTTTGGAAATTAAAAGAAGTTGCGACTTCGATGTGCAAACATTAAATATCTGTTTATTCAATAAATTCTTTGTCTTATATAGTAATTTACTTAACCTATACATTCATAAATATCTTAATACTAATAACTAAAAATATGTACATTGAAAATGGGGTATGTGTGCATGTATGTTTGTATACAGTCTTTGTATACCTGTAGTTTAGTATGCTTGACTCTATACATGTAGTTTTGTATATGTTATTTAGCAACGTCGGCAGATCAATGTGAGTACTTTGGTTAAGGCTATGCATACACGTAAGTTTGTAAGTTTGTACGCCTGTTGGCATATCGATGCGAGTACTTTGTAGTTGGTTCCCATAATGGTTTGTGTGTACTAAGCAATTTATTGGCTGTGAACGGATAAGGGTTTCATATTCGGCATTCCATTGAAGTTAGTTAACCGTCTGGGTTAGTTCAATAATTTATGTGGGAAAATATTGTAATATGATTATTACTAAAATATATTTGGAGTTCATGATGCGTATTATTGCAAGTGTGTTACAGTGGGTATGAAGCATAATGCTACATTACAGTGGGTATGACGTATAATGCTATATCAGCCGCCTTAGAAAAAAGAGTGTTATATAATTGTTTTGTGAACAATTGTATAAGACTCTTTGTCATATTTTCAATGATTTTGATATTTTATTGTTTTTTGATACTGTAGTGAAGGAGGTTGTTTGCTTTGCTTTTGAACTGCTGACTTTGATGTTTTTATTGTTTATATTTTAATGCATATCCCCTTTTTTCCAGAAATGTTTACATTTTATTTATATTTTTCTTTTGTTTTTGTATGCGTTCTTTTTCAAGATTTTAAATTTTTAGACATAGAAAAAATTTATTATTTTTTTTTTTTTTAATTTTACCTATTTTATTTATCTTGTTTATTTATTTATTTTATTATTTTATTGCCGGATTTTAAATGTGTCGGCCCATCTAAAATCCGCTTGTTTTTAGAATTTATTTTTAATATTTGTATGGAAATATGAAGCATAAGAAAAAAAATTGTTTTCAATTGTTTAGATATAAATTATTATTAAACAATTGAGTAAATTGTTTTCAATTGCTTAGGTATAATTATTACTGAGTAGATTGGAATATTTATTTTTAGGTTATTTTCAAGAGATATTTTAGATGTACTACTAATTCCTCATTTGTTGCTTCTATCACTAGTTTCTAAGCTATTTTTACCATTTTTATTCTATCATGAAAACTATATTCTATCGAAATATTTTCTTATTCATATTTTCTAATCTATGAAGTAAGAATATTTCTTACTACTATTCAATTCTATTTAGCGTAGAAGATATTTCCTATTACTATTTCCTATTCTATTTTATCGGAGTTAAAGAAAAAATATTTTTCCTAAAATTATGGTTTCTATAAAAGCGAGTTTTTATAGCTGAAACACCTCATACTTATATATATTTCTTAACACCTTTTCATTGTTATATTATTTTATTAGGGTTACATAAAACTTAGAATCAATAAAAATTGTATAGTTAATTATTCGGGAAATTTAGTAGCTGTAGTTGGTGGAAGAGCGAGGTAATTTTTATTTGTTGTAGTAGTTTAGCTGGTTAATGGAATGAAGGTACAGTGGATGAAAAAAAGAATTTCGTATCTTTGAATGTTCTTTTTATATTTTCGATAATTTCATATTTTCCAGCATTTTCTTTGATCTCATTTGTCATGCGATTTCTGCGGCGGCCACCAAGACAGAATCGTCATAACTTTTATGAAGAATTTATTTTTATTTTTATACCGGAATTTGTCACTTTCACAAATTTTTTTTTTTGGGTTTGTGCAATTGTTTGATCTTAGAGAATTTGGGTACCTACTTTTATTATTTTAAATTTGCCTACTCGAGTAAATATTCAATTATTTTTCACCTATTTGTCCCTCAGGACAGCTGTGTTTTTCTTAAAAATTTCAAGTCCTGGATTGGCGGCATTTGTAAAACGTGTGTACAGCCTGATAAGTAATTGTCCTAAGTCAATTTTTATCATCTACAACCAGATTTCTTGTATTTCCTACGCTACCATTTTAGGAGCGCGACATGTCTTATTGCAAATTTATATAGCGCTTTAACATATATATATATATATATATATATATATATATATATAGGTTCTCTTTGTGACTTTTCTTCATTTTTGTTGTTAATATTGGCTGGTTCTAAAATTTATGGTTTTTTTTTTTGCATATGTCCACTGACTGAAATTTTACTAGGGCTGTTTTATTAGTCTTTTCCTTTGACAGCCTTCAAGGATGTTATTTTAATAAATTCCGTGGAAACTACTATTTTGAAATTTGCAAATTATTGATTTGTCATTAAATTTGGGCAGGTCTAATGAAGCTGCCTTTAAGGTCATTTGCTACATTTTGAGGGTTAATAATTGAATTGTTTATCGCTCTTCCTCAGCTTTGGGTTTGGAAATTTGTGTAGAAGAGAGAGAAAAAAAAATATTAGACGCGCTGTTGCACGTTATTCATTTGCCTATATTTAAATTTCATATAGGTTTTAAATATAGCGGCTATCGCTATGATTAATAGCTCTATCGTGCATATTAAAGCACATAACCAAATGTCTGTAGGTTTTGTGTCTACTTGGGCTTGTGGCTCATATTTTATCAATTTGTTGTTAACTACTTCCTCTTCGGAGGTTTCTTTACCGAATTCATAACCAGCTATCGCTATCATTATGCCTTGGGCTATTTTTGTCCACCAAGACATCTTGCAAGTTTACTAATGTTAATAAGAAGTTAGATATTTTGTTTTATAATTTTTTTTTTTTATTTTGTCGATATTGTTGATTAAAAATATTTTATATATAAAAATTTTAATATTCCAGAAAAATATATTTGGAAATATTCTTATGCATTTGTATTAAACTAACTTTTAGTATATATATATATTTTTTTTTTCAGGTGCTACCTAACATTTGGAATTATTGGGGAACACTTTCCTCATCATACGCATTATTTCTTCCACCGAGGTAGTGGGGCTTATAATGTCCTCAATTGTGGGTTCCCTTTCCATACCTATTGTCTTCCAAAATTTCTTTAAACTCTCTAACTCTTTGGGTAGGTGCCTAGTATGTCGGGTATTTTCGTCCCACCAATAGAGAGGAAAGTCTGAGGAATTGAGGAATTTCTTTGCATTTTAATAGTAGTGGACTGAGTAATTTAAATTTTTAAATTTTATTAAAATATTTTATGGGATTTCTCCAGAGGCTAGGTGAAAATTTTGAAGTTGATTGATTATTATAAATATTCCAACTTACTTTAACATATTCTTTATAAAAATTTAATATAATTTTTTGAATTTAAGAAATTTTAATTTTTCTGCTACTTCTTTTCCATAAAGAAATTTTACTTTAAATTTTAGTGGGGTAAATTATATATTTTTTTTTTGAATTTTTTTTTTTTTTTGAAAAAAATTTGTTCAACGTTTAATACAACTGTGTTTTTAATAAACTAATTTTCTTTCATATCCTACTTAAAGAGTACAAAAAAAAAATCCTAAGCAAAAAATTCGTTTTTGCTCATTGTTTAGCGTCCATAAAGGCCGCCCAATTTATTTCTAAAATTTTATATACTTAACATACGTAAAAATCGTTGCCAATCTTGTTGCCAATCGTACTGCTCATCTGGTCCTGCTGGTTCTTTTGCATTTGTTCGTTTTTTTAAATTCAAATCGGTTGCCTGACGTGGAGCCTTGGTGTTACATATCGCTCTGGTATGCTTTCAAAATTGTTTGGTGACTCAAATTTTGTGGTAGGATCTTTGAGATTTTCTTCGATATATTTTGCTTCAGACTGTTGGGATTTATGCTAATGAAATCCTTTTGGCATTGCTTGATCAGCAACTTTTGCCTTAAATGTTGAACTGGCAGGATTTTACAGGCGAATCCTGCTTTATTTATTTATTATCGCGACTGAAACTTGAAAACAAACAGGCTCTTCTGGCCAGCTAGATCTTTTAGCAGTTGTGCTAGTTATTGACCTAGACTGGCAGGATCGCCATGAACAGTTTGGAAATTAAAAGAAGTTGCGACTTCGATGTGCAAACATTAAATATCTGTTTATTCAATAAATTCTTTGTCTTATATAGTAATTTACTTAACCTATACATTCATAAATATCTTAATACTAATAACTAAAAATATGTACATTGAAAATGGGGTATGTGTACATGTATGTTTGTATACAGTCTTTGTATACCTGTAGTTTAGTATGCTTGACTCTATACATGTAGTTTTGTATATGTTATTTAGCAACGTCGGCAGATCAATGTGAGTACTTTGGTTAAGGCTATGCATACACGTAAGTTTGTAAGTTTGTACGCCTGTTGGCATATCGATGCGAGTACTTTGTAGTTGGTTCCCATAATGGTTTGTGTGTACTAAGCAATTTATTGGCTGTGAACGGATAAGGGTTTCATATTCGGCATTCCATTGAAGTTAGTTAACCGTCTGGGTTAGTTCAATAATTTATGTGGGAAAATATTGTAATATGATTATTACTAAAATATATTTGGAGTTCATGATGCGTATTATTGCAAGTGTGTTACAGTGGGTATGAAGCATAATGCTACATTACAGTGGGTATGACGTATAATGCTATATCAGCCGCCTTAGAAAAAAGAGTGTTATATAATTGTTTTGTGAACAATTGTATAAGACTCTTTGTCATATTTTCAATGATTTTGATATTTTATTGTTTTTTGATACTGTAGTGAAGGAGGTTGTTTGCTTTGCTTTTGAACTGCTGACTTTGATGTTTTTATTGTTTATATTTTAATGCATATCCCCTTTTTTTCCAGAAATGTTTACATTTTATTTATATTTTTCTTTTGTTTTTGTATGCGTTCTTTTTCAAGATTTTAAATTTTTAGACATAGAAAAAATTTATTTTTTTTTTTTTTTTTAATTTTACCTATTTTATTTATCTTGTTTATTTATTTATTTTATTATTTTATTGCCGGATTTTAAATGTGTCGGCCCATCTAAAATCCGCTTGTTTTTAGAATTTATTTTTAATATTTGTATGGAAATATGAAGCATAAGAAAAAAAATTGTTTTCAATTGTTTAGATATAAATTATTATTAAACAATTGAGTAAATTGTTTTCAATTGCTTAGGTATAATTATTACTGAGTAGATTGGAATATTTATTTTTAGGTTATTTTCAAGAGATATTTTAGATGTACTACTAATTCCTCATTTATTGCTTCTATCACTAGTTTCTAAGCTATTTTTACCATTTTTATTCTATCATGAAAACTATATTCTATCGAAATATTTTCTTATTCATATTTTCTAATCTATGAAGTAAGAATATTTCTTACTACTATTCAATTCTATTTAGCGTAGAAGATATTTCCTATTACTATTTCCTATTCTATTTTATCGGAGTTAAAGAAAAAATATTTTTCCTAAAATTATAGTTTCTATAAAAGCGAGTTTTTATAGCTGAAACACCTCATACTTATATATATTTCTTAACACCTTTTTATTGTTATATTATTTTATTAGGGTTACATAAAACTTAGAATCAATAAAAATTGTATAGTTAATTATTCGGGAAATTTAGTAGCTGTAGCTGGTGGAAGAGCGAGGTAATTTTTATTTGTTGTAGTAGTTTAGCTGGTTAATGGAAAGAAGGTACAGTGGATGAAAAAAAAAATTTCGTATCTTTGAATGTTCTTTTTATATTTTCGATCATTTCATATTTTCCAGCAATTTCTTTGATCTTATTTGTCATGCGATTTCTGCGGCGGCCACCAAGACAGAATCGTCATGACTTTTATGAAGAATTTATTTTTATTTTTATACCGGGATTTGTCACTTTCACAATTTTTTTTTTTTTGGGTTTGTGCAATTGTTTGATCTTAGAGAATTCGGGTACCTACTTTTATTATTTTAAATTTGCCTACTCGAGTAAATATTCAATTATTTTTCACCAATTTGTCCCTCAGGACAACTGGGTTTTTCATAAAAATTTCAAGTCCTGTATTGGCGGCATTTGTACAACGTGTGTACAGCCTGATAAGTAATTATCCTAAGTCAATTTTTATCATCTACAACCAGGTTTCTTGTATTTCCTACGCTACCATTTTAGGAGCGCGACATGTCTTATTGCAAATTTATATAGCGCTTTAACATATATATATATATAGGTTATCTTTGTGACGTTTCTTCATTTTTGTTGTTAATATTGGCTGGTTGTAAAATTTATGTTTTTTTTTTTTTGCATATGTCCACTGACTGAAATTTTACTAGGGCTGTTTTATTAGTCTTTTCCTTTGACAGCCTTCAAGGATGTTATTTTGATAACTTCCGTGGAAACTACTATTTTGAAGTTTGCAAATTATTGATTTGCCATTAAATTTGGGCAGGTCTAATGAAGCTGCCTTTAAGGTCATTTGCTACATTTTGAGGGTTAATAATTGAATTGTTTATCGCTCTTCCTCAGCTTTGGATTTGGAAATTTGTGTAGAAGAAAGAGAAAAAAAAAATATTAGACGCGCTGTTGCACGTTATTCATTTGCCTATATTTAAATTTCATATAGGTTTTAAATATAGCGGCTATCGCTATGATTAATAGCACTATCGTGCATATTAAAGCACCTAACCAAATGTATGTAGGTTTTGTGTCTACTTGGGCTTGTGGCTCATATTTTATCAATTTGTTGTTAACTACTTCCTCTTCGGAGGTTTATTTACCGAATTCATAGCCAGCTATCGCTATCATTATGCCTTGGGCTATTTTTGTCCACCAAGACATCTTGAAAGTTTTGGCATTGCTTGATCAGCAACTTTTGCCTTAAATGTTGAACTGGCAGGATTTTACAGGCGAATCCTGCTTTATTTATTTATTATCGCGACTGAAACTTGAAAACAAACAGGCTCTTCTGGCCAGCTAGATCTTTTAGCAGTTGTGCTAGTTATTGACCTAGACTGGCAGGATCGCCATGAACAGTTTGGAAATTAAAAGAAGTTGCGACTTCGATGTGCAAACATTAAATATCTGTTTATTCAATAAATTCTTTGTCTTATATAGTAATTTACTTAACCTATACATTCATAAATATCTTAATACTAATAACTAAAAATATGTACATTGTAAATGGGGTATGTGTACATGTATGTTTGTATACAGTCTTTGTATACCTGTAGTTTAGTATGCTTGACTCTATACATGTAGTTTTGTATATGTTATTTAGCAACGTCGGCAGATCAATGTGAGTACTTTGGTTAAGGCTATGCATACACGTAAGTTTGTAAGTTTGTACGCCTGTTGGCATATCGATGCGAGTACTTTGTAGTTGGTTCCCATAATGGTTTGTGTGTACTAAGCAATTTATTGGCTGTGAACGGATAAGGGTTTCATATTCGGCATTCCATTGAAGTTAGTTAACCGTCTGGGTTAGTTCAATAATTTATGTGGGAAAATATTGTAATATGATTATTACTAAAATATATTTGGAGTTCATGATGCGTATTATTGCAAGTGTGTTACAGTGGGTATGAAGCATAATGCTACATTACAGTGGGTATGACGTATAATGCTATATCAGCCGCCTTAGAAAAAAGAGTGTTATATAATTGTTTTGTGAACAATTGTATAAGACTCTTTGTCATATTTTCAATGATTTTGATATTTTATTGTTTTTTGATACTGTAGTGAAGGAGGTTGTTTGCTTTGCTTTTGAACTGCTGACTTTGATGTTTTTATTGTTTATATTTTAATGCATATCCCCTTTTTTTCCAGAAATGTTTACATTTTATTTATATTTTTCTTTTGTTTTTGTATGCGTTCTTTTTCAAGATTTTAAATTTTTAGACATAGAAAAAATTTATTATTTTTTTTTTTTTTTAATTTTACCTATTTTATTTATCTTGTTTATTTATTTATTTTATTATTTTATTGCCGGATTTTAAATGTGTCGGCCCATCTAAAATCCGCTTGTTTTTAGAATTTATTTTTAATATTTGTATGGAAATATGAAGCATAAGAAAAAAAATTGTTTTCAATTGTTTAGATATAAATTATTATTAAACAATTGAGTAAATTGTTTTCAATTGCTTAGGTATAATTATTACTGAGTAGATTGGAATATTTATTTTTAGGTTATTTTCAAGAGATATTTTAGATGTACTACTAATTCCTCATTTATTGCTTCTATCACTAGTTTCTAAGCTATTTTTACCATTTTTATTCTATCATGAAAACTATATTCTATCGAAATATTTTCTTATTCATATTTTCTAATCTATGAAGTAAGAATATTTCTTACTACTATTCAATTCTATTTAGCGTAGAAGATATTTCCTATTACTATTTCCTATTCTATTTTATCGGAGTTAAAGAAAAAATATTTTTCCTAAAATTATAGTTTCTATAAAAGCGAGTTTTTATAGCTGAAACACCTCATACTTATATATATTTATTAACACCTTTTTATTGTTATATTATTTTATTAGGGTTACATAAAACTTAGAATCAATAAAAATTGTATAGTTAATTATTCGGGAAATTTAGTAGCTGTAGCTGGTGGAAGAGCGAGGTAATTTTTATTTGTTGTAGTAGTTTAGCTGGTTAATGGAAAGAAGGTACAGTGGATGAAAAAAAAAATTTCGTATCTTTGAATGTTCTTTTTATATTTTCGATCATTTCATATTTTCCAGCAATTTCTTTGATCTTATTTGTCATGCGATTTCTGCCGCGGCCACCAAGACAGAATCGTCATGACTTTTATGAAGAATTTATTTTTATTTTTATACCGGGATTTGTCACTTTCACAATTTTTTTTTTTTTGGGTTTGTGCAATTGTTTGATCTTAGAGAATTCGGGTACCTACTTTTATTATTTTAAATTTGCCTACTCGAGTAAATATTCAATTATTTTTCACCAATTTGTCCCTCAGGACAACTGTGTTTTTCATAAAAATTTCAAGTCCTGTATTGGCGGCATTTGTACAACGTGTGTACAGCCTGATAAGTAATTATCCTAAGTCAATTTTTATCATCTACAACCAGGTTTCTTGTATTTCCTACGCTACCATTTTAGGAGCGCGACATGTCTTATTGCAAATTTATATAGCGCTTTAACATATATATATATATAGGTTATCTTTGTGACGTTTCTTCATTTTTGTTGTTAATATTGGCTGGTTGTAAAATTTATGTTTTTTTTTTTTTTTTTGCATATGTCCACTGACTGAAATTTTACTAGGGCTGTTTTATTAGTCTTTTCCTTTGACAGCCTTCAAATATGTTATTTTGATAACTTCCGTGGAAACTACTATTTTGAAGTTTGCAAATTATTGATTTGCCATTAAATTTGGGCAGGTCTAATTTAACCTTTAAGGTCATTTGCTACATTTTGAGGGTTAATAATTGAATTTTTTATCGCTCTTCCTCAGCTTTGGATTTGGAAATTTGTGTAGAAGAAAGAGAAAAAAAAAAAATATTAGACGCGCTGTTGCACGTTATTCATTTGCCTATATTTAAATTTCATATAGGTTTTAAATATAGCGGCTATCGCTATGATTAATAGCACTATCGTGCATATTAAAGCACCTAACCAAATGTATGTAGGTTTTGTGTCTACTTGGGCTTGTGGCTCATATTTTATCAATTTGTTGTTAACTACTTCCTCTTCGGAGGTTTATTTACCGAATTCATAGCCAGCTATCGCTATCATTATGCCTTGGGCTATTTTTGTCCACCAAGACATCTTGAAAATTTTCTAATGTTAATAAGAAGTTAGATATTTTGTTTTATAATTTTTTTTTTTTTGTCGTTATTGTTGATTAAAAATATTTTATATATAAAAATTTTAATATTCCAGAAAAATATATTTGGAAATATTCTTATCCATTTGTATTAAACTAACTTTTAGTATATATATATATTTTTTTTTTTTAGGTGCTACCTAACATTTGGAATTGTTGGGGAACACTTTCCTCATCATACGCATTATTTCGTCCACCGAGGTAGTGGGGTTTATAATGTCCTCAATTGTGGGTTCCCTTTCCATACCTATTGTCTTCCAAAATTTCTTTAAACTCTCTAACTCTTTGGGTAGGTGCCTAGTATGTCGGGTATTTTCGTCCCACCAATAGAGAGGAAAGTCTGAGGAGTTTCTTTGCATTTTAATTGTAGTGGACTGAGTAATTTAAATTTTTAAATTTTATTAAAATATTTTATGGGATTTCTCCATAGGCTAGGTGAAATGTTTGAAGTTGATTGCTTATTATAAATATTCCAACTTACTTTAACATATTCTTTATAAAAATTTAAGATAATTTTTTGAATTTAAGAAATTTTAATTTTTCTGCTACTTCTTTTCCATAAAGAAATTTTACTTTAAATTTTAGTGGGGTAAATTATATATATTATTTTTTTTTGTAAATTTTTTTTTTTTTTTTGAAAAAAATTTGTTCAACGTTTAATACAACTGTGTTTCTAAAAAACTAATTTTTTTTCATATCCTACTTAAAGAGTACAAAAAAATCCTAAGCAAAAACTTTCTTTTTTGCTCATTGTTTAGCGTCCATAAAGGCCGCCCAATTTATTTCTAAAATTTTATATACTTAACATACGTAAAAATCGTTGCCAATCTTGTTGCCAATCGTACTGCTCATCTGGTCCTACTGGTTTGCTATAGTTGATCTCCGGTCGTCAGTCAGATATTATATTTATGCCACCCTTTTTTATGCGTGGTAATTGCGGTTTGCTGTTTGCCATGAAGTATGCCTTTTTGTTCTAGATTATTGTCTTCTTTTGCCTTTGTTCGTTTTTTAAAATTCAAATCGGTTGCCTGACATGGAGCCTTGGTCTTACATATCGCTCTGGTATGCTTTCAAAATTGTTTGGTGACTCAAATTTTGTGGTAGGATCTTTGAGATTTTCTTCGATATATTTTGCTTCAGACTGTTGGGATTTATGCTAATGAAATCCTTTTGGCATTGCTTGATCAGCAACTTTTGCCTTAAATGTTGAACTGGCAGGATTTTACAGGCGAATCCTGCTTTATTTATTTATTATCGCGACTTAAACTTGAAAACAAACAGGCTCTTCTGGGGGGTCTTAGGGATTGACCTCATATAACTCCTCACTGACTTTCAATGCTCTGGCATGTATACCTTCATAGTTATGCAGTACCAAAAATTCCAATTGTATGGGAGGTGCCACGCCCCATTTATATGTCGAAACTATTTTTAGCCTAAAACCTTCGTGTTGATCGAAGGAACCTACATCCAAAATTTGGTGATGATTGACGTGTGGGAAATACGTTTCCATAACGAACACACACACATACACAGAATTTGATTTTTATTTATATAGATGTAGACTCAAGCTAAAAAATTTTTTTAACGGCGGCATTTTACTAAACGTCCAAAAGGAATAACAGCCAAACTAAATAATGCAGTCAAACTTTAGGTGTTAAAATAACCTAAGTTTTTACGGCAGCCATAGTTTTGAAAAATCCCATTTGTAGGGAAGGTGCCACGCCCCTTTTTTCCCAATTCCACATTTTACTGGATGTGTTAGGACTTAACGTCATATAGCTCCTTACCAATTTTCATTATCCTACCATTACTACATCCAGAGATATGCAGTATGATATATTCCATTTGTATGGGAGGTACCACGCCCCCTTTTTCCCAATTCCACATTTTCTTGGTGGTGTTAGGGATTGGCTTCACATAACTCCTTACTGAATTTCAATGTTCTGGCATGTATACCTTGAGAGTTATGCAGTACCAAAAATTCCATTTGTATGGGAGGTGCCACGCCCCTTTTATATATCGAAATTATTTTTAGCCTAAAACCGCCGTGTCGATCGAAGGCACCTGCAGCTAAAATTTGGTGATGATTGAAGTGTGGGAAAAACGCGTCCATAGCAAACACACCCACACACACCCAAAATTTGATTTTTTTATATATATAGATTATAGACTCTTTTTCATCAATAGGTGCCTCAGAGTATATATATTCGCTGTTGACGGACCTAGTAATGAGCTCCATAAATTTATTCACGTTATGTGGTTTCCATGAGAGTCTGGGAGAAAGTACATGTTGGTCGGAGTCGGCACTACACGGAGGGCCGTTGAAATTAATAACAACAGGCATATGGTCGGAGAAGTATTTTGATTTTACATAAAATCCATCAATTAGACCAAGCAAATCAAAAGAGCAGATAGCATAATCAGTCACTGAGCGGCCAACTCCACCGCAAAAATAAATGCACCACTCAGATCACCATCAACCCTTCCGTTTAAAATAACCCCATCCAAGTCTTTAGCCAAACTAATGATTCGTCTGCCTTTATTATCTACTACCGAATCTTTAGATGTGCGTGTGTCACGCACACTCGCAAAAGTAGATATCGTTTCTTTTTGCACTACTTGAGATGACCCCATACGGGCATTGAGATCGCCAACAGTGCAAAATGAGCTCGGTCTAAAATTGTCAAGGAAATGCTGGAGAGATTCAAAATCAGCATTCCAGGGCGTACAGTTCAAATATTTCGGTAAAAAGCAGAAGGCGACGTCACTTAAACATACAGACAAATATGTGCAACCATGTTTTGTAATAAATTTTAGACTATATCGCGATTCGATGCACTTTTTAAAGCCAAACAAGCAACCACCGCTAGCACGACCAGCCTTATGTGCTTTCGTTGCATCAATCCAGTGCAGATGGAATATATCAAAACTTTGGATGTAATGCATCACCAAATTTAAATTTGTCAATTCAAATTAGCTATATTGTGCGATAGAACGGAGCATTTTTTTTTAGCTTCTCTAGAGCTCGATACAGTGTCATCATTTAAAAGACATCGCTCATTTGCTGCAACGTCGCCATAACTCAAAAAACATGACTTTTGAGTTAATAACATATAAACGTACCCTACATCTTGATCTATGTTGTATAAAAAAATCTTCGTGATCAGTTAAAAATTTAGCACGTGTTATAAAAATGAAAGTGTGCCTTTATATGCGCAACATATGGGAGTTAAAATCTTTGAATGGCTCTCCTGGAAAATTGTGTTTTTTGAGTTATGACGACGTTGCAGCAAATGAGCGACATGTCGGCAAGGGCTGATTTAAACTTAAATAGCTACTACATAAAAATCTTAGTTTTTTGTTGTAATCTTACTCAAGATGCTATCATACGTAATATCAAATTTGCTAAGGTTTCCGCCATAGAGGCTTCGAAGCAAAACCTCAGCCGGTTCTCCATCGCACATTAAAACTCTGTCTGTGTTAAACGCCATCCATTTTTGATTGATGCACATTGCATCGTTTCTTATTCTAATGTTGTGCGAACTGTCCAGCCTCGGAAGATCCTTTTTCAAATGGAGCAGTACTTTTTTATGCTGCTCCTTTTCTGCAGTTAGGTCTTTTTCTATAAAGATTGACGTCCCGGATAATTTTTTAGCATTTTTGAGGACATCACAGGCCATCTCTGCTACCACGCCCATTTTTTGGCTTCTGCTATACAAATTGCGCGCCTCTCGGACTTGAACATGTTGCATATTTAGCTTCTCGCCGCATAGCTTTTGCACCGCTAGTTTAGGAGAGGCTTCTTCTGGCATATCTCTTATAATAACATTTTTCTTCTTACACTCGTTCACCAGGCGATTTAAATCCATCTTGTCTAGCTCCCTTTCACGCTTAAGCAGAGACAGCTCAGCTCTAAGTTCCTCATTTTCAGCTTTAAGGCGCTCAATTTGGACACCAACCGTTGGCTTCAGCTCATCGATGTCGCCTTTAGTAGCTAAACCATTGAGCTTTTTATTAAACGGTTTTATTTAGCTTGACTTGACAGGCTGGTTGGTTGGCTGGCTGGCACGAATTTTCTAATTGAAATTTAAGTAACTTCCCGATAAGCTACAAGTTTGAAACTTGGAATATAGTTCAGAACCCGATGAAAATGCAATAATAAGAAAAAAAAAATCGCCGCTAGGTGGGGCAAGGATCGAGATATTCACAAAAATCGTATTTGTGGTCCGATTTGGCTCATATTTGGAACACATAATACATACAAGAATAGAAAGCGACCTATGAAAAAAATCGCCACTAGGTGGCGCAAAGATCGAGATATTAAAAAAAATCCTATTTGTGGTCCGATTTAGTCCATATTTGGAACACATAATACATACATGAATAGAAAGCGACCTATGATGTCCGATTTTGCTCATATTTGGAACAAATATTATATACATTCCGGTAGAAGTGACATCAAAATATTTTGGAGTTGGAGGAGGGACAAGCATACGTGGCGCAGAGTCAAGTAAAGTCTTTGGAAGGATTATGTATTGAGGACTTAGATTGTAACAAATTGTTAAGAAAGAGTCATTGTAATACAGAGTCACTAAATGAACTAAATAGAATGAGAAATAATAGGCAATTAAATAAAGACTAAAAACTTGAAAATAAAATAATTAAAAAAATTGTTTAAGTTAAACGGTTTTATTGAAAACAATACTTATATACAATCTGCTTTCGCCTAGGCAGATTAAAACTGAGCTAGGTGGATGCGTGATCCGCAGACCGGTCGGCAGAGGCACTCCGCAGGGAGGTGTTCTCTCTCCGCTACTTTGGGTTATTACCGTCAACCAACTACTACGCCTCATGGAATCAGAAGGTCACCAAGTAATCGCGTATGCAGATGATATCTGCGTCACCATGCGGGGGAAATTTCCCGAAACTCTTTGCAACCTAATGGAAGGGGCACTATCCAAAGTTTCGCACTGGGCCACAGCCACAGGTTTGGAAGTCAACCCGGATAAAACCGAGCTTGTCCTATTCACGAGGAGGTACAAAGTACCAAATCTAACACCGCCAAGAATTGGGGGTACGTTTTTAGTGTTTAGCGATCAAGTCAAGTATTTGGGAGTCATTCTGGATAGGAAGCTATTATGGAGTGACCATATAGTGGAGCGATGCAAGAAGGCAGCAGCAGCGCTGTTCACCTGCAAGAGGGCAATTGGCACCTCCTGGGGATTCTCCCCTAATGTGACCTACTGGATTTATACAGCCATTGTGCGCCCGATTCTTCTTTATGGTGCCTTGGTCTGGTGGCCTGCACTAGCTAAAACTACCTATCTTAAAACGCTTCAAAAAGTGCAAGGGAGTTGTTCAGAGCTCTACATTACCGGTGCTCTCGGCTCCATTCCATCTAAATCACTCAACACAATGCTATACTTTCCACCTCTTGACCTGGTGGCGAAGGAAATAGCGGTCATCGCCGCTCTACGCATAAGGGAAACAGGTCTCTGGTCAAATGGATTTAGTGGACACGCAACAATCCTGGGCACGAACGCCCCAGTCCCAATACCGGTGCGCACTGACTAATGCACGCCAAAGAACGTCTTCGTTAAAAACTATAGTATATATGTATATACCATCGCGACAGGACTGGAATACCAGACAACATACGGTACCGGGTGCCATCAACATATTCACGGATGGTTCTAAGCTTGACGGAAAGGTGGGAGCAGGCCTATTTTCACCGGATCTGGGTCTAGAGGTCTCTTTTCGTCTACCAGATCACTGTAGTGGTTGCCAAGCGGAAATGCTGGCAATACACAGGGCTGTGAACCATCTCGGGTCTATGCATAAGGATGGTAAACGGGTGTTTATTTTCTCAAACAGCCAGGCCGCATTAAAGGCCCTGGACTCATTCGTCGACAACGCAAAGTCGGTTACTGAATGCCGCAGATCTCTTAACGAGATGTTTCAGCACTTCAGTATCAGCCTATATCGGTACCTGGGCACAGGGATATTGAAAGCAATTGCAGAGCAGACAAGCTGAACAGAAGAGGAATCGCCGACCATATTCTTCCGGGAAATGATTTGGTAGGTATACCCATGGCCACCTTCAGGCTTCGTGTGAACACAAGCACTATAAGAATTGCAAATGGGCTATGGTCTGCCATATCATCGTGTGAGACATCCAGGCAAATTTGGCCCTCATATGACAAGGGGCGCACAGAAGCGCTTCTGATTTTAAACAAAACAGTTCCATCGTCCCTGATAAGGGTTCTAACAGGACATTGCTTAATAGGCACGCATTGTGCTAGAATGTGTTAGAAATTATTGCTCCAATAGCTCCTGTTAAAGGTCAAGGGCTAAAATCTACTAAATGAAATGGATGATTTGCATGTGTTTTCATTTTATAAAATAAATTAATTGATTTAACGACCTTCGACTATTGTCGCAGCTGCAGATGTACAGAAGAGGAAAAGAGTGTCCAGCACCTTCTCTGTCAATGTCCAGCACTTAGTGGGCGTAGGTTGGCCATCCTTGGTAAACCTTTTCTACATGACCTCGCTGAGGTCTCTAGCTATGAAGTAAAGGATCTAGCAAAAGTTATAATTTCCACGAGGTGGTTAGACCCAATTTAGGCAGGGTAGGGGTCCTCTTTGAGACCGTATAGGGTATTACAATGGGCCCATTGGTGGCCTAAGTAGTGAGCTGTTACCATAGTGTCCAGCTCAGCCCTTGCAACCTAACCTAACCTACTATGCGGTATTGTTAGGTGAGCTGCAGAGAGGATTATACGCTTGACTGTGGCAGCCTTGGCAATAATGTTGCTGCTGCACACATATTGCTGAGAGATATTAGATGAGATCGTGCATAAATTTAACCAATCGGCTTTTTTAACATGAATTTGGCGCGGGGTTTGACCTGGTATGACTTTGGTGTGTGGAGGGTGGTGGTGATCGAGAAATGGTCGCTGTTGTGTAAGCCCTCTAAAATTTTGTATGTTAGGTTTGCAGCTATAGAAGCAGACGAGCAAGTAACGTCAGGATTGGTAAAGGTTTTATGGGTTGAAAAGTGTGTTAGGGAGGCCGTCGTTTAGTACTATCAGATCTCGATACAGAATTATGTCTTCTAATATCTCTCCCCTCTTATTGGAGGTAGCTGATCCCCAGAGGGGACTCCAGGAATTAACGTCTCTTAAGAAGATTATGGGCGAAGGGACACAGTTTAGTAAGTTGTGTATGTCTATTCTTGAAATTACTTGTTCTAGAGGAATGTAGCAAGAGATTATTGTCAGCTTGAAGCCTATGTCTATTTCTATTACCAGTGATTGAATTTTGGATGTCACAGGGATAAGTTTATGTTGTATGGATTTTTTTATAAAGACCGCAATGCTTGCATGAAGTATTGGCTTGATCATTGTAGAAGTAACTAGTATATTTTTTTGGTGGGAAAGTAGATTCTTTTGACGGAATATGAGTCTCTTGAAGAGAAATTATGTCTGGATTAATTTCTTTGGTTAAAATATTAAGATTATTTAGGAGGCCATGAATATTCATAGTTGCATATCATCAGTATCAGATGGGATGTTATGGATAGGTTGGGGGGGGGGGGGGGGGGTAAACTGGGGGTAGGTAGGTAGGTTGAACTGGCCGGTCCATGAGGACCTCACATAGACTGATTGAGTCCGTAGTGTTACCAGAAGTTTGTTTTAACGACCAAACTGAAAAACCCTATCAAAAACCAGGACCTATGTTATAAAATAACTCCGTCCTCTTGGCAAATACTAGAAGCTTCCTAGGACTTAAGCCACTTGCTGCTTCTAGATCTGACAGCTGTATCACTCCTAATAGCTGGAGTCTTAGCCTGGCAAGTGCAGGGCACGAGCACAGAACGTGCTCGATCGTTTCCTCCTCCAACCCGCACTTCCTACACCTGCTATCACTGACCAGGCCTAATTTAAAGGCATGTGACGCCAGAAGGCAGTGTCCAGTCAGAATACCCGTCATGAGTCTACAGTCCTCTCTTTTTAATGATAGAAGCAACTGTGTTAGTCTAAGGTTGTAAGACCTACACATAATCTTCGACACTTTACAGCCCCGCGCTTGAACCCACGCCTTTTCTGCTTGGTCGATCATGTACACCTCTCGCCTTCGCTTAATCTCGCCCAATCTAATTGGGACGTCTACGGAGCAAGCTTCAAGGGATGCGCCATTTTTAGCTAATTCGTCCGCTTTTTCTTTCCCATCTATTCCCATATGCCCTGGGACCCAATATAGATGTATGCTTCTCCCTGTCCCGATTCTCTCCAGAGACTGCTTACACTCTAACACGCATTTAGATGCTGTGTTATGCGAGATTATTGCCTTAATTGCTGCTTGACTGTCAATATAAAAGTTAACACGGTTGCAGCTTAAGCTATTCTATTCCAGGGTTTCTACTGCTTTGGTTACGGCTAATATTTCCGCTTGGAAAACGCTACAGTAATCCGGCAGCCTGTAGGATCTGCTTAATTCCGGATCAGCGCAGTATACCGCAGACCCTACTCCTTCCACTATTTTGGAACCATCGGTGTACACATGTATCGCCTCGTCCGCCATTTGCGCACCCTTGCGCCAACCGTCCACCTCTATTGTGGCCTTAAGATCTCCCTCAAAGTGCAGGTAGGGAATCATGTAGTCTGTTCGTCTTGTGACTGAGGACGCTATACTACTATGGCCATATGGTCGGCGCTCAAGCTGCCCCGAAGCATCGAGCCTGGTTGCGGTCGTTAACGCTTTGTTCTTTGCTACCAGGTCTACAGGTGGAATGTGCAGAATGGCATACAGTGCAGCCGTCGGGGTTGTTTTCAGGGCTCCCGTAATGCAAAGCATCGATAGTCTGCATACCCCCTCTAATTTTTTGAGGTATGTTGTTTATTGTGTGGCTTTCCACCAAACAAAAACTCCATAGTATAGAATAGGGCTTACAATCGCTGTAAAAACCCAATGAGAGAGGGCGATAGGCCCCACGTACACCCCAGCATTCTTTTACATGCATAGAGTGCCGTTGAGGCCTTCTTGACCCTCTCCTCCACGTTGAGCTTCCATGACAGCTTACTGTCTAGGATGATTCCTAGATATTTTGTGCAAGGTTTCTCCTGTAAGGTCACCGCTCCTAACTTAGGCCTGGTCCAATTTGGGACCTTGTACCTCTTTGTAAACAAGACCATATCCGTCTTCTCCGCATTGACTTTCAGCCCGACATTAGATGCCCAGGTATGAATATCCCGAAGCGCCCGATCCATCAAAGAACTAATCGTTGGAAGGCATTTTCCACTTATGACAATTGCAACGTCATCTGCGTAAGCCGTAAGTTTTACGGGTCCCTCATCGAATTGCCTGAGCAGTTGGTTGATGACCAGTGTCCACAGCAGAGGTGATAGCACCCCTCCCTGCGGCGTGCCCCTGTCCACTGATTTCGTGGCCTCGTACAATCCCCATTGTGATGTAATCTTTCTGCAATTTAACATGCAGCCGATCCATCTGATTAAGGCAGGATGTACTTTAATGTAATTAAGACCATCCATAATCGCCCATTTTGCAACATTATTGAAAGCCCCGGCAATGTCCAAGAAGACTCCTAGAGCATACTCCTTATATTCCAGGGATTTCTCTATGCTTATTACCACCCTATGCAATGCGGTGTCTACCGACTTGCCTTTGGTGTACGCATGCTGTGTTGTGGAGAGCAGCTTTTCATCCACGTTGGACTTTATGTACACATCTATCAGCCTCTCAAAGGTTTTGGGGTAAGGAGAGATGGTATGTGGGGGACGTAGTCCGAAGGGATATACTGAAGTTGGGAAATAAAATTGGAAACAAAGGTGTTACTTGATGACGAGTCATCGACTAAGTTTATTGTTTGCATATTATTTACTGAATTTGTTTCGTTAGAAATATTTGTTTTTGTTAAATTACTTGTGTTTTTTTGTGTTTCTTTTTCATTGTTAACGATGAAGCTATCTAAGCGAGAGCTTTCAGTGTTGTTTTATTGTTCTTTGAGATAATTTTTTGTTCCGTCGGCAGACGACAGAGAATATACATTGCCTTGCATTTATTTTAAGTTTTCATTTGTATTTACGGCATATGAAAATGGGTATATGTCGTTTTGTGTTTGATTTGTATTTTCTTTTGCTTTATCGACAAAGGAGAATGGGATTATGTTGTTTCAGCATTTTTTATGTTTTCTTTAGTTTTGTCTGCAAAAGATGTTGGGTCTGCGTTGATTTTTTTGAGGGATTTGTTGTTTGTGCAGATTAATGGCTTCACGAATGGAGCACCTGTTATCAGTTTTTATAATTAATATTTCTTTCATCTTTACAAATTTCGGGCAAGCTTTGCTTGATGCGGTGTGAGCGCCAGAGCAGTTTGCACATAATATACGCGACCATGGTTCTGGGGAGTGTGGAGGGAGGTAGCCCGATTCACGCATGGTAGTTTTAGTGCACCGTTTTAATTTATGACCAAGTATTTGGCAGTTTTTGCATCTCATAGGAGAGGGGCAATACGGCTTTACTTTTGCTGTGTAACATGAAATTTCTAAATTTTCTGGTAGGTAGTACCGATCAAAATTAAGAAGAGTGAGACTCCACTTGGGAAGTGCTTGCCGTCAACTTGTTTCATAAATTTAAAAACAGCTGTAACACCCTGTTCTTTTAAATTGTCAACAATTTCGCTCTCGGAAACATTGTTAAGGTATGGGGCGTATACTTTGCCCTTGACAGAGTTAAGGAAATCGTGTAGATACATTTTTACGTCACAAACACCAGGCAGTCGCTTACTAGCTAGAAACTTCTTTGCACCGTCATCACTTTTCAAAAGTAGCAATAGAGAACCATCTCTTAATTCGGATATGTTGGTTATTTCCGAGCTGATATGTTTCAAAGCTTTATGCACAGCAAAACAAGAGTACTTGTTTAATGGTTTGTTAGAATCTAAAGAGTTTGCCACTAGAAATTTTAGATTGCCTTATTTACCCGTAGGTAGAGGTGGGAATTTTTCCTTCGTTAATGGTGGAGCCTTTTTTCGCTTTCAATTTGGGCTTTCCATTAATATAGAAAACCTATTATCCCCCAGATGGGACCCCTTTTGGGGCATTTTCGCTTATTTTACACTGCCTTTTATTAGTATGTTAAACAAGCACCTCTATATAAAGAAAAAAATCGCACAAAATAGCAAAAGCAATATAATCAGAAGGTGACACTTTACTGAGAATTAGTTGTGAGCACAGAGAAGAGTATAACACAACCGAATGCTACGAGTATTAGTCGATGACCGCAATCGAAATTATTTCCGCGCAGAACCTTGTATTGGTGCATGTCAGGCATGCTTAACCAACGAACCGATATCATTTCGTTACGATAATCAACGTTAATAAACGAAACAAAGTCATTTCGTTTCGTTTATTAACGTTAAGAACTTCAAATTAACGTTAATTGATTATCGTTAATTTGACGTTCTTAACGTTAATAAACGAAACAAAGTCAAATTATCGTAACGAAATGATATCGGTTCGTTGGTTAAGCATGCCTGGTGCATGTACAACAAAATCATAAAAATACTACAATCAAACAAATTTTCAACATTTGCTGCAACAATAGCTTGCAGATACTTTGCATTTCCACGGGAAACGCTGAAGTTTTTTTTGAACCTTAAAAAAATATTATTGGTAGATATAAATACATATAAATGCTTTCTTGGCTAAAGTAAAGCACCTACCTTCATTTCAGTGTAGGAATACACCAAACTTTCAATGAAGCTTTGTACTCGTTAATGAGCACATCTATCAAATAGCAGCGTTTCAATTTCTTCATCCGATGACGAATATGAATCCATCAATTATTTAAAAAATTCATTAGTAATTATTGCCTCTATTTCAGATTTTTCACTGAAAATTTCTGAATTTACGAACATAAATTGTCACGAACAGCTGGTTAGCCAAGGTTACACCGCTACCCTTTCATTTTATGCAGGATAAAAGTGTAAGCCTTTTGCGTTGCGAGCAGGCAACTATTTTCACAAAAGAATACCCCGTGAAGGCGTTGCGTGCTGTTTATATAACTAGAACAAAATATATTTACAACCAGTGTTGCCATATTGGTGCTTTTGGAGCCAGATCTAGCCCTTTTTTTGCGTTTTCAACACGAGTTTGATTAAAAGCAAACACAGAAATAAAATGAGTTTAGTTATGTTGAATTCGCTTCTGATATTAGAAGTGGTCTTAAACGGGTGAATAAATGCTGTCATGACTTTGAAATAATCAACGATCTCTGAAAATTATTGAACGCGAAAATAACAATTCATCTTCTGAGGAAAAAATAATAGATTTTGAAGTCTAAGGCCCTTCAAACATATCTCGTCCCAGCATAAACTTGAATATCACACACGTGTATTTTAATGGTGATTCGTATACCGGTAGGCCGTTAAAAATTTGATAAAAAAAATTGGAAAAAATTTTTATTAATTTTCATCGGCCAACATTTTGGCAAGTCGTTTTTTGACGAACCTATAGCCGTGCCGTCATTGTAGTAATGTGAAAAATACCTCTTCTTTTTAACGATACCTTACCGCCAAATAGCAAAACAAAAGTTAAAAAAACGTATTTTTGTTATTAAAAATTATAAAATGAACTATAAAAGCAGTATTATTTATGTACCTCTCTTGTACCCTATTTTTTTTTTGTTATTTTACTGTATCTTTTTTATAACTTTGTTTATAATAATAAATATTAGCATATCCCATGTTTGCTGATTTATGCTCACGGCGTGCCTTCCGTCTATGTAAATTATATTTTTTGGCGACCTTGTTCTTCAAATAACTATCTTATTTAGCTGGCTCGAGGTCTGTGTTGTAAAATAAACTACAATGAAAACGCTAAATCAACAATCAACAAATTGCAGCTAATGTCAAAGAAATTGTTTTTAACCCTGATGACGATTGCCGCAGAGCAGTCGAAATATATTGGTTGAGAAAAAAGAAAAAATCATCAACGGTGTTTTATTTTACAACACAGACCTCGAGCCAGCTAAATAAGATAGTTATTTGAAGAATAAGGTCGCCAAAAAATACAATTTACATAGACGGAAGGCACGCCGTGAGCATAAATCAGCAAACATGGGATATGCTAATATAAAAAACTACAATGAAAACGCTTAATCAACAATCAACAAATTGCAGCTAATGTTAAAGAAATTGTTTTTAACCCTGATGACGATTGCCGCAGAGCAGTCGAAATATATTGGTTGAGAAAAAAGAAAAAATCATCAACGGTGTTTTATTTTACAACACAGACCTCGAGCCAGCTAAATAAGATAGTTATTTGAAGAATAAGGTCGCCAAAAAATACAATTTATTTTATTTTCGTGAAAATACTGTAGTATGGAATCTTACATTTGAGTCCAGTTAGAGAACCGCAAGTTGCGAGTTAAATTTCTTCAACTTAAGTAATAGTATTTTTGCTTTATAAGAAATTCCCTCTTTTGCTGAGTACGCTATGATTCTCGAGTTGAGCCGCTGTTTCGAAACAACTCTGGACATTTTAGAAGTATGCATAGTTATCAACATGAGCTTTGAGGGCACCCAAGCCTAAATGCTTATTGGGTATATTCGACGCTATTTCGAAGGAAAGCATTTAACTGAACCTGCTAGATCGGCCGCTTAAGCTCAGCTTAAACCTCAGTTAAAGTAGACGAAAAAACTGCAGAATAAGTTTAAGCGTAATTTAACTGACAAACTGAGTTGAATGAACTTGACTAAAAAACCGGGTCTAAATCAGATTTTAAATAATAAACGAGTATTGTACATGTGTGTCTCTAAACATTCAAGCCTTGTAAAGATAGTGAGTTTTCTCTTTAAGGTATACAAGGCTTGTAATTTGAAGAAACAGACTTGGTTTTGAGCGAGATAGTTGTTATTTATATTTTTGATTTTATTTTATCGGGCGGCCGCCGTGGTGTGTAGTAATGTCCCTGCAGTAACTAGTGATAGAAATTTCTGGTTCCGAACTAGACCTAAAATACCAAATAAATAGAGCTCGCTAGATGCTGTCTTGCTCAAAAGTCTACAACGTGGGTTTCAATATTTTATAGTTAACATATTATGTCTGAGAAAAATGCAAATTACCAAAAAAAAAAACAAACGCTAGTAAATTTAAAAAGCTTCTACTATGAGTATGCCTACTTATCCTACACTTTAAAGGGCCGTTTAAGCTTAACGCACAATATATATATATATGGTTTTTGGTTTTTCGCAATATCCATAACTTGTAAATATTTGAGTTGGAGAATTCATTAACTTTTTTTTGCGTTTTCTTCATTTTTATGAAGATATCACGATTTTTAGGTTAAGGCAGCAATAACTGATGCCAATTGATATTGTGAGGAATATTAGCAACGCTAAGGGATAATATCATCTCTAAGACAATACTAAGCAGTGACTTGTATGCACATAACCAAATTAATCATTACGTCTACACATATGTCCATACAAGCATCGGATACCAACGCAGAAACACATGCATATATCTGAGATAGGTACTCCCAAATGTAGACAATTATTTGTGCAAGTATCACTCACATATACCCGCGCTATGAGAAGCCATACACGTGCATCTGTAGTTATAATTTTATAGCTGTTAACTAAGTAAATTCTTGAAACGCCTAGAAGTATGGAACGAGGAAATCGAAAAGTATAAAAGAGCACAATCATGGATTCAGTTTGATTTAAGCACGCTATCTATCGAGCAGTAGAAGTGTTATTTAATAAAGGTCATTTTGCATTATTGAATAGTGGAGTTATTTATTCAACAGCTTAGTGTTTCGAACGGTAGTAGAAAGTTGCAAATAAGAGGAATTGGTGTCAGAAGAGGAATTGCTGAATAAATTCCAGAGGACAACGAGGACATGGCAAAGTTAAGTGAATTGAAGATCCAGCAACTGAACAAGGAGTTGGAGTGCCGTGGATTGATTACAACCGGCATTAAACTCGAACTTCAGGCACGACTATGAGAGGTAATGGAAGCAGAAGGAATTAACGTGGAAGAGTATGTCTTTCATCTTGATGTCGAAGAGACAACAACATTGAAGAGAAAAACGAAACATCCCAGACAGTTACGAGCACAGACTTGAACACGATTTTGGCTGCAATATCTGCACAAACATTGACAGTAACATCCATGATAGAAACTCAACTAGAAGAACAGAAGACATATATGGCATCCCAACTGGAATCGCAGGAGACACGCATAACATCTAAGATTGAAGCACAGGAGACGCGTATTTCCGAAATGTCGGCAAAAATTTCAGCACAGATTTCATCTCAGATCTCCACACATCTAGAGGAAGTCCGTATATCATCTAAACTGGAAGCGCATATGGAAGAAAAACTAACCCAATTTCATGAAGGCTTCAGTGGTCCACAATATAAAATAGAGGCAGAGATGGATTCTTTGAAAGATACGATCCAGGAATTACAATTGAACCGCCCAGTCACTTCAACATCTAATCCGAAGGTAAAAACTCCATCCTTTGACGGTTCTGTTCCTTTCCAGGTGTTTAAGCTACAGTTTGAAAATACCGCAGCAGTAAACACCTGGAATGCGGATGATAAAGTTGCTGCACTGTTCGTGGCACTGAAAGGGCCTGCAGGTGAAATCTTACAGACTATTCCAGAGTACGAAAGGAACAGTTATTAAGCATTGATGGCCGCTGACGAGAGACGTTACGGAAGCGAGCATAGGAAATAGATGTATCAATTTGAGTTGCAAAATCGCTACCAAAAAGCGAATGAGACTTTGCAGCAGTTTGCGTCGGATATCGAAAGACTGGCCCATCTAGCAAATGCGGACGCACCCGTGGAAAACACCGAGAGGGTAAAAATCCAGAGCTTCATAAATGGCATACGAGATGTGGAAACGAAATGAGCTACATATGCGAATCCAAAACTAACATTTGTTGAAACGGTATCGCATGCACTGACTCAGGAAACAGCCTCACTTTTGAGTAAGCCAGCGTACAAAGCTCATCGCGTGGAAGTTGAAAGGCCGTACTTGGTAGACACAATTTTGGCAGCACTGAAGGGGTCACAACAGAAAAATGCTGGCGGCAACCCAGGTCACATTGCACGTCATTGCAGCACCGGTTCTAATTGTTCCAACAATGTGGGTGGCCGTAAACGTAGAGCTGAAGGAGATGAACAAATCTCCAAATCCACTCAATCGTTAAACTAAAGCGAGTCAGCCGCAAGCGGCAACAACTGGCTCCCGCATTTGAATGCCCCATAATCTCTATCTCACAAATTGGAAGAAGGTAAAACAATCTTACTGTAGGAGGACATGTGGATGGAAAGGAACGTTTACTGACTGTAGATACGGGTGCATCCCATTCCATCATTCGATTAGATTTAGTCAACAAGAAGATAAGACCATTGCATGGAGCAAGATTACGTACAGCCACTGGAGAAGACACCACGGTTCTAGGAGAAGTATCATGTGAAGTCGCAATTGGTAACGTCACGGTAGTACACAATTTTATAGTGGCAGAGATTGTTGATAAAATCATAATTGGAATGGACTTCTTAATCGACCAAGGGATCAAGATCGACATGCAAAGCAGGACGATGAGATATAAAAACATAGATGTGGCACTTAATTTCGGCTACGAGGGAGACTACAGCAGTAAACGAGTGCTGGTGGAGGAGAGTCAGCAAATACCACCAAAATCAGAAGCAGCCATCTGTGCAAAGGTTGGTGGAGATTGTGGGACAAACAAATTGTGGGTTGTCGAAGCAGCAAACAAATCAACACCGAACGTACTTGTAGGAAAAACCCTGGCTATAGCAAAACAAGATGGACGTATCCCGGTAAGAGTACTCAATGAGTTCAAGTCACCACTCAAACTGATCATAGGAGCTATTTTGCGAAGATGCCAAGAGGCTGAAGTAATAATCAATTATGAACAGGAAAGGGTTTCAACTACCAATATTTACCTTTCAGATTACATCATGGCATGGACGGAGGGACTAGAGGAAGACTATCAGAGTAAGGCAAAATAATTGCTCCTAAAGTACGCCAACATATTTGACCAAGATGGCTCCAAACCAGGCCGCACAAACGTTGTGAAATATTAAATTGACACTGGAGATGCGAGGCCGATCCGTCAAGCTCCACGTAGTGTTCCTCTTGCGAAGCGGGAAGTTGTGAGTCAAATCATACAAGAAATGAGCGACAGCGGCGTCATCGAACCATTAGCTAGTCCATTTAGCTCACCGGTAGTACTTGTACAGAAGAGGGATGGAAAAATGAGGTTTTGCGTGGACTACCGGAAGTTAAATGACGTTACGAAAAAGGATAGCTACCCATTGCCAAGAATTGACGACACTCTGGACTCGATCTCTGGTACGAAATGGTTTTCCACACTGGACTTGAAAAGCAGCTACTGGCAAGTGGAAGTGAAGAAGGAAGACAAAAAGAAAACACCATTCAGTGTCGGTGATGGTCTTTGGCAATTTACAGTGATGCTTTTTGGACTTTGTAATGCACCAGCTACTTTTGAAAGACTCATGGATCAGGTACTGAAAGGACTACATTGGAAAACATGCTTAGTGTACCTAGACGACACCAGCGTATTGGGAAAGAACTTCGAAGAACATCTGAAGAACTTGGAGGAGGTTTTCCAAAGAATTGCTGGTGCTGGACTGAAATTAAGTCCCAAAACGTGTGCGCTGTTTAAAAGGGAAGTAAATTATTTGGGTCACAAGGTAACGACAGAGGGCATATGTACAGCGAGTGAAAAGATAGAGGCAGTAAAGGATTGGCCAAGACCACAGAACTTGCATGAATTAAGAAGTTTCCTTGGGCTGTGCACATATTACCGCCAATTTGTGCCAAACTTTTCCAGCGTAGCCCATAGCCCCTAGCTAAGCGTGGGGCAGTTGAGGGCGAGCAGTTTAGTGTGAGTTATAAGGGAGTAATTTGATGTGCTTGTAGGCGTATGAGTCGTGGCACAGTGGATGACGTACCCGACTCACACGTTTGGGGTTGCCGGTTCAAAGCCTACTGCAAGCAAGCATTTTTTAAATTTATTACCTTTTTTTTTATAAATTACTATTTGAATGGACTGTATGTTATTTTACTTAGAGAGAGGTCACTATGTACCTGTTACACCTTGTATTTATTCATTGGGGGCGAGCACTGGGGGCTACAAGGTATTGGCTGCGGGATGAGCCACCTTGATTTGCTTTGAAAAGCCCCTATTACACCTTGTATTTATTCACGACTAAGCCGTCTAGGGGGGAGCATGTTTAAGCGACTTAAACTATGACTTTTTGCTTTAGTTTGTTTCATTAGCCATTGAGTGTGCTTGTAATTCTCAACTTGTTAGTGAAATATTCTAAAGATATAGTTTTAGTTTTTAATTTAAAATTGAGGTTCTTCGAGTAGAAGATGAGGTGGCTCATTAGAGCTAAACCTCAGAGCCCCCAGTGCTCGCCCCCAATAAATAAATACAAGGTGTAACAGGGTTTTCAAAGCAAAACAAGGTAGCTCGTCCCGCAGCCAATACCTTGGAGCCCCCAGTGCTCGCCCCCAATGAATAAATACAAGGTGTAATAGGGGTTTTTCAAAGCAAATCAAGGTGGCTCATCCCGCAGCCAATAACCTGGAGCCACCAGTGCTCGCCCCAATGAATAAATGCAAGGTGTAACAGGTACATAGTGACCTCTCTCTAAGTAAAATAACATACAGTCCATTAAAATAATAATTTATAAAATAAAAAAAGATAATAAATTAAAAAAATGCTTGCTTGCAGTGGGCTTTGAACCCGCAACCCCAAACGTGTGAGTCGGGTACGTCATCCACTGTGCCGCGACACATACGCCTACAAGCACATCAAATTACTCCCTTATAACTCACACTAAACTGCTCGCCCTCAACTGCCCCACGCTTAGCTAGCCTCCATGAGCTTACAAGAAAAAATAAAGTTTTTGAATGGAAAAAGGAGCAAGAAGTGGCTTTCCAAACATTGAAAAACGTTTGTGCACTGCCCCAATATTGGCATATCCGATTACAGGAGCAACTTTTATTCTAGATACAGATGCGAGTGGATATGCTATAGGAGGCGTTTTATCACAACTGGTCGATGGACAGGAAACGGTAGTTGCATACTGCAGCCGTTCGATTGGAAAACCAGAGAGGAACGATTGCGGTACACGGAGAGAGCTGTTGGCATTTGTAGAGTGCATTAAACATTTTCACAAATACCTCTACGGCCAGCGATTCCGCGTCAGGACAGATCAGGCAGCGTTGAAATGGCTTCTGCAGTTCCGTAATCCAGAAGGACAATTGGCACGGTTACGGCTACGAAGCTATGACTTTTCCATTGAGCATCGGAAAGGTAGTACCCATGGAAATGCTGATGCAATGTCACGAAGACTATGTAGTTTGGAATGCAAGCACTGTTCAAAGGCCGAGGCTAAAGAAGACATTATAGATGTCCGGCTTATGACTATAACGTGTACGGATGAATGGGACAAGGAACAACTAAGGAAGTGTCAGCTAGAAGATACTGATCTGTCACATGTTATGTAAGGGCTCGAAAGACACGAAAGACCAAATAGAGAGGAGATATCAGCAGAGAGTCCCATTGCGAGGTCATATTGGGTGAATTGATATCCCGTTGCTTGCATCGAGTATGGTAGAGTGAATATGTTCAAAGTAAACTTTGACTGATAGTTGTTCCAAAGAAAAGGATTCCCGATGTTCTTAGTGAACTACATGACGGTCCAAGTGGAGGTCATCTTGGAATCACGAAGACGCTTGGGAAAATTAAGCAGAGCCGTCAGTCGGTCACCGAGTTGATTACCAACTGCGAGGTTTGCAATAGAGCGAAAGGGCACACAACACGAAATCATGGCCAGATGAAGCAGTATATTTCAGGTGCACCATTTGAAAGGATCGCCATGGATGTCGCAGGTCCATTTCCTGCTAGCAACCGCGGAAACAAATACGTACTGGTGGTTATGGATTATTTCAGTAAATGGCCAGAGGTATACCCAATCCCAAACAAAGAAACAGAAACAGTAGCAGAATGGTATGGTGGAACGTTTCAATAGAACCTTGGAGGAGCATTTAAGGAAAGTAATAGACAAGTACCATAAGGAGTGGGATACACACTTATCATTATTGTTGATGGCTTACCGATCGGCAGTGCATGAGACAACGGGCCAAACTCCCGCAAAGGTAATTTTTGGCAATGACCTTCGACTGCCAGCTGATTTGAAGTTTGGGATAGATGCCGATGCGGAGAGAAATTTCAAGAAATCCACTGGTGTCTTGGAGGAAGAGCTGATAGAGATACAAGATCTTTTAAGGCAACGAACAGAGATTATGGGTGACAAGATGAAAGCCAGACACAACCCACAACGAAAAAAAGGTTTGTCCCCGAAATCGCAGTGTAATTGGGAAGGCCCATACAAAGTTGTAAAATGGATCAATGATGTAGTGTACTGCATACAAACCATTGGCAAACCACGGACCAAAATGAAAGTAGTTCATTTGGAAAGGCTGGCAGCGTTTAGGTTGAGAGATTTGTCTGATTGGGACGATCACATAACCAAATTAATCATTATGTCTACACATATGTCCATACAAGCAGCGGAGATCAACGCACAAACACATGCATATATCTGAGATACTCCCAAATGTATTCAATTATTTGTGCAAGTATTACTCACATATACACGCGCATATGAGAAGCTATACACGTGCATCTGCAGTTATAATTTTATAGCTGGTAACTAAGTAAATTCTGGAAACGCCTAGAAGTATGGAACGAGGAAATCGAAAAGTATAAAAGAGCGCAATCTGAGCAATCATGGATTCAGTTTGATTTAAGCACGCTATCTGTCGAGCAGTAGAAGTGTTATTTAATAAAGGCCATTGTACGTTATTGAATTGTGGAGTTATTTATTCAACAGTTTAGTGATTCGAACGTTAGTAGAAGATTGCAAATAAGAGGAATTGCACTAAATTCCTTACAATATGGATAAGTAAAAATATGGTTATGACTATGGCGTTATGAATATGTCAACTTTGCCAGACCCTTAAAGCCTAAATATTACGTAAACTCTGTAGCTTATAAGTAAGCGAATTAGCAGTAAAGGGATTTGAACAATGGAATTTTTTCGCCATAGGTTTAACAGAGTACATCCAGAAAATGTTAAGCAACTTTTGTTTCAGTCAATTCGTATTAAACATGCATAAGTCTTTCAGAGAAAAATTTTGGGGAATCCGAAATACTTATTGCTTACACACACTCAGACTTATGAAAGGTTTTATATGCGAAAATACTTTTTGATGTATATTGGAACGATTTTCGGTCATCCCTTGTCAAATTTGGTTTGGAGGCAACCCGGTTTCGGCATTGTGCATTCTTCAGTGTAATTTTTCGTTCTGATCTGTTGTTGTCGGTTGTCTTGTATTTAGAGTTCATAGGTGCATGAACATGTATTGTCAAATTGGATGTTTGTGTATATATGTACAGATGTGCGTTTTAAGTGTTCATTCTGAGACGGGGGTGATTTTCACTGCTCAACTTATGTGGTTGGCTGAGATAGGTAGAAGTCAGTAAATTTAGTCGTTTGATACTTTCCGTGTGTTGGTTGATTTGGTTCGTTTTTTGTTTCGTGTTTATCTGTTGTTCCTGTAAGACTACTTTGTTTTTTGTAAACAAGTTTTGAAATAGTGTTTGTCTATTCGTTCCTTCTTCTACCGTCGTTTTTTGATTGTAGATTATCATGTTTTCGAGTACGTTTAGATAAAAGTATGTTTTCCCGTAGTCGTTTCTCCACCAACTGGCGTAACGCGCAAACGTCAAGCTGAAATAAGGGCGTAGTGACGGGGGGTTTTGGGGATTTACACCCTCCCCCCCCTGCCTCAGAATCATTTGCTTTTTTAGGTCGTTACAATTCAAATATTTGATGTTTTATGTCTATGTTAATAAATTTCTTTATAATTCTGCACGTATTTAATTTGTTTGTGATATTATATTTTTAATATGCAAGCATATGTATGCACGAAGTGAACACTTATACATTTTAATCATATTTTGTTTCATAATAATTCTGCATTTTATTAAATATAAAAATGTACATGTTAACTTTTACTATAATTTCATAAAGATGTTTCCTTGTAAATTTGCCTAACGACCATCTACATACATATCAGAGAACAGCAAAAATGGAACACAACAACGTTCGATTACATTCGGCAACATTATCGTGTTCAATGATCCAACTTGCTTAATTGAACATAATCGACATTGATTTAAAATCAACCAACTTATTGCATGCGTGACTATAATCAATTCAGGCGTTTGCTCGTTTGCCTCAACAGCGATTACATCCATCGGAATGAAAAGGCAAATATGAAAACTTCATGCCATTGTGAATCAAACTAAGTGTGATATCATATCTGTCAACTGCCTGACAGGATGTTCAATATGGCTACTTTTTAGCGTTTTGACAAGGTGTTCAATATGGCGGTGCAAAGGGCCGGCTATCTTCAGCGGGTGATATAAAGAGATACAGAATGACACAGCGATAGTCAATCACAAATCAGGTGATCCAATCACTGTGGAATGTTGACGTGTATGCAGAAGATATCACACTTAGTTTCATTCACAATGCTCCATGCGTCTGGATATTTACATGATTCTTCTGCCCTTACGTCACGGCGACAAGCTACATATAAAAGAATATGTACCAGACAGTTGAAGCAGCATGCTCGTTTAATGAAATCCCTATTAGAAAAAAGTGCTCAAACAAACGCGGAGACTCACTACCGTATACAAATTTTTATCCCATTTCTAGACTCAGCAATTCAGAATTTGGAAAAACGATTCAACATTTTAAAATGTAAAAAACACATTAGTGTTTTTTCCGTGTAGATATTACTTTTTTAAATTCAATTTTTTTCTATTCGATCAGTTTCTTTCTTTTGAATTTTATATACGTATACTTTAGATGTCATGCATAGGCTCAAAAAGCATGAATTCTACTTATTCCTGAAGGAGGTACTTCGGTTTTTTTTTATCAATTTATCTATGATTAATATTACAGGAATGCGATTTTGTGGCTTTTCTAATGTTCACATGTTGTTGAAAATCTTGTGTACGCTTCCAGTAACAACGGCAACGAACGAGCGATCTTTTTCAACTCTTAGGCTGATTAAAAACTATTTGAGAAATACGATGAGTGAAAATCGATTGAACGGCTGTGCATCACTAAGCATCCACCGTGATCAAATTGTTACCGTTGATGAAGTTTGAAATGGCAAAGAAAAGCCGACGCATGCGCTTGAGTTTTTAATGTAACCTTTTTCATATCATATTCTAAATACACGTACTTTAATGTTAAAGCTAAAGACACAATTTTTATTTTATTTATTTAACTGAAAACAAATTTTTTTTTTTTTGTTTTTTTCTCTCTAAGCTCTGTTTTATTACCAAAAAATAAGCGTTCGTCCAACAAAATCGATGGACTAATGCAAAAGTTATAAGCATTCATGTAAATATTCCCATTTCATACTTAAGTACCCTACTGGTACATATGTGTTAGTATTCGTATATCACCCTGCCAACCAAAACTGCGTAAAAAACTGTATAATGACTGAGTAAAAAAGTGGCTAAAAAAATGGATAAATTCGCATCATTCTCACACTTATACCAAAGTGCCATAAAGAAAAATGCATAGTTGCTCCTCTCTAACTGAAAATTTTCCATAACACAGGGTTGTATTTTTGTTGGGATGCAATATCGGACAAATTTTATGTCAAAAAAATGGCCAAAATGTTACCAAAATACCCAGAAAATACCTAAAAAAACTTCAAAATACCCAAAAAATCTCCAAACTTTTTTTTTTAATTTTTAATGAAAACATTTATTTAATAATACAGTAGATGCTCACAAATTAGAACCACTTTGTTTTTACGGTCATTCTAATTTCTGAAAAATTCTAATTCCTGGACGTTTTTTATTTGTATAAAACCTTAAAAATTAAGTCAATTTGCATTAAAAAAACTACAATGAAATTGGTATTATTCAGTTTTGTTCATAAGAACGACAAAACATAAGGTAACAATCCAGTATAATACATATCACATGTTTTTTTTATTAAATATACATATATGTATATGTATATACACTTAATCAAAAAAAAGAACGAAAAAACAAAAACTCCGATTACAATAAATATATTTTTTCATTAAAAATACATAAAAGATCGATAGAAATACATTAAAAAAGCCAAAAATTAATCCAAAACTTCATAACTAATATTGTGCAATGATTACCTCCTGATAGGTATAAGAAACAGCGTTTAAAATTCATGATTTATTCGATTTGATATAGCTGATTGCAGATGGCGCCACATCAAGTTCTAGGGCTAACCGCTTCCCTTGAACAACTTTGTCAAGCTTTTCCAAGATCTGAACTTTGTTTTCCAAGGACAAAGTATTTTTCTTAGGTTTATTTGGCATTTCAGCGAATTACTTTTACTTTTAAACAAACACTTTCAAACCACGTGCACGCGTATCCAATTTCACACAAAAAGTGTCCAGAACCGCGACGAAAATCCAACCACTACCGAGCGTAACATGAATAAATAAGGGATTCCCTTTTTATGTCTATTTTGCAACAAAAAAACTAAATACGCTCAGAAATTATAATTTTCTATTCTAATTTCAGATCGTGTAATGTATTGAAAAAGTTGATTCTAATTTCTGGACATTCTAATTACTAAAGCATTTAATTTGTGAGCGACTACTGTATAAAAATTCATTTACAATTGTTCTAAAGGCCGTTTTATCACAAAATGTTAATACATCTGTTAAAAGGACTTTTTACATTAAATTTGTCTTAATCGCACATAAATTTCAAGATAAAACGGTCTTAAAGAAATTAAATAGCATAAACAATAATTATTTGTAATCAAATTTTTTTTTAAGTATTTACTAAACTATAATATTTTCTATATATATTAAAAAAGAAATACAAATAACATTGAAATAAAATAATTTTGAATAACAGCGTAATATTCGGATTTTTAACATTAAAATAACATTTGTTTATTTATTAAAGTTTAGGTCGAGCTTGTAAAAGGGCAATTCCATTAAAAACCATTCAATCGATTAGCTAAATTTTTCAAATCAATTAAAACTAAGGATTATTTTGATAAGTATCTTTTTAATTCTATTATTTAATAAAGGAATTATTAGCTTTTTCATCACTCGATTTAAGAAACTTTGATATTTGTCAGAGAGGCAGTCAGTTATTTTTAACAAAAAGCCACAATGAATGAAAAAGACTTGTATAACTTTGCAAAAAAAAATTTTTCTTACTACAGAGGTGTTTTTCTAAAATATGTGTGTTTTTTTAAAATATACCAAAGTTTGGAAAAAAATTTTTGATTCGGTTGACAGTAATTTAATTATACATTTTTCTCACAACTTTACAAAATTTTACCAAGTTTTCCCTATCTATATACATGTATCTCTTATTTTCAAAAAATTTAAAAAATCGGATATAGATTTAAATCATAGTAGTACCGAAAGAAAGGTAATCAAATTACATTTCTTTTGATATATACTAGCATTTATTACTCGTTTACAATGAGTGAAAAATATTCACTTTCGTTACAACTTTATAAAATGTCTCAACATTTATACTAGTTACATATATGTGTATCTAAATTTGAGAAAATTTTCAGAAATCGTTTATCAATTTTAACGATAGTAGTACCGAAAGAAAATAATCAAATTACTTTTCTTTTGATATATACTAGCATTTATTACTCGTTTATAATGAATAAAAAATATTCACTTTCATTACAACTTTATAAAATTTCTCAACATATTTACTAGTTACATATATGTGTATCTAAATTTTAAAAAATTTCAGAAATCGTTTATCAATTTTAAAGATGGTCCTACCGAAAGAAAAGTAATCAAATTACCTTTCTTTTGATATATACTAGCATTTATTACTCGTTTAGAATGAGTGAAAAATATTCACTTTCGTTACAACCTTATAAAATGTCTCAACATTTTTACTAGTTACATATATGTTTACCTAAATTTGCAAAAATTTCCAGAAATCGTTTATCAATTTTAACGATAGTAGTACCGAAAGAAAAGTAATCAAATTACCTTTCTTTTGATATATACTAGCATTTATTATTCGTTTACAATGAGTGAAAAATATTCACTTTCGTTACAACTTTATAAAATGTCTCAACATTTTTACTAGTTACATATATGTTTACCTAAATTTGCAAAAAATTCCAGAAATCGTTTATCAATTTTAACGATAGTAGTACCGAAACAAAAGTAATCAAATTACCTTTCTTTTGATATATACTAGCATTTATTACTCGTTTAAAATGAGTGAAAATTATTCACTTTCGTTACAACTTTATAAAATTTCTCAACTATATCTAGCAATATAAGTTTAACTAATATGCAAAAAAAATGTTTTTCTCCGTTCCCAGCAGATCCATATCAGATTAAGTGGTTGTCATGCTGTTCCTTATGCTCCCAAAGATATAGGTGCTACTGGAAAAATAGAAAAAATAAAAGTCAAAATAAGTTACAGATTCAATATAACTTCAGAGACAGGCTTTATTTACCTTTTCTAAAATTCTGCTTAATATAGCTACGGTTGCATCCTGTGAAGAAAGGCTGAAGTATTTTATTGCTAACAAAAGAAAAATAAAATAAAAGTCAAAATTAGTATAGATTCAATATAACTTTCAGAGACAGGCCCTATTTACCTTTCCTAAAACTCTGCTTACTAAAGTTATGTTTGCATCCTGTGCAGAAAGGTTGAAGTATTTTATTGCTATCAAAATAAAAATTAAATAAAAGTCAAAATTAGAAATCAATTCAACAAAATTCTCTAAGTCTGAATCTTCCCCTTTTAGAGCTCGGGTTAACGAAAGACACTAGTGCTAAGGTGAATATTTGGAATGCTGAAATAAAATTAAAAGCCAAAATTAGTTATTAATTCAACACAATTTTTAAAAACTTGATCTTCCTTTTTTTTAGAGCTCGGGGTAAATAATAGCTTTTTGAATTTTGCCAGTCCATTGCTGAGAAAAAAGAAAAAGAAAATTCAAAGTTTGTACAAAAATTCAACATAATTTTGTAAGATTTCATCTTCCCTTTTTTAGAGTTTGAGTTCAATCAAATTAGCCAAGTGTTAGTTTGCTTTTTCTAAACATTAGAAGCGTAAACCGAGGTTTAAAAGTTATAAAAATTAAATATTAAAATATATATGTCGTTTTTTTCCTAAAGCTCCAAAAGTTTTTCTGCTCGCTTAGAAAAAAAGTTCGATTGAAAAGCAAAAACAAATGTTTAAAATTAGAAAATGTTAATTCCACATTAGAATATACATATTAATAATTTTACATTATTATATTTTTTTAATTTATATAATGTAAATTATTAAATATATATTAAAACTAATTATATATGTACAATAAATAAATAAATTATAAAAGCATTGAAAAATTTAAGAGGAAACGGAAACACTTAAATAGTAATAGAAAATGGTGAAACTACAAACTGCTATTTACAACATATTAAATAAAATGTTATTAAAGAGAAAATGCCTTAAAGAGATATTTATTCATGTTGTTAGTAATGGTTAATTTAATAGGTACAAAATTTAAAATTATTTACTTTTAATTAGTGCTATTATTTGTTTTTAGTAAGTTGCATTGTACAGTGTAACGTATAAACAAAATTTCAAAACTTTCAAAAAATTGACAACTGTTTATTCACATTTATGAAATCAGTTAACCAAATTTAAGTTTTTGACTGAGGAAACAGTTGCAAACTTTACGCAAGTTTAGAAATATCCATTCAAATGATTTGTGTTATATATTACACTATATTTTAAATACAACTTACTAAAAACAAATAACAAACCTTACCTAAAAAAGACTTTTCATTTTTATACCTATTAAATTAATCATTATTATATACAAAATGTACTATATACAGGGGTGTTATGGAATCCAATAATCGCCGGAGCCGAAATTAAGAAACCGATTCCGATGACCATTGGTTTCCATAATACCCTGATCGACTTAAACCCTACTCCTTCCTTTCGCTACGCCTAACATGCTTATATCTATTATGACTTAAACTAACAAAATGCTTAACTGATAAAAGTTTGTCGGCATGCACACTTGCAAATGCGGCTATGATAAATTAATAAAATATTAGTATACAAACATTAATGTTACATAGTTAAAGAATATCCATATTTACCTATCTATAACAAGCTCCACTACCATAAGCAGCGCTAGGGCTTTTTTGTAATGTTTGCCCTAGTAGTTGTACTGCCACATCAACTCATCCGCAAATAGGTGTTGCAGAACCTTTTATATTGGCCCTTTGGTTGCCTTCAATTTATAAATAATACTTGTCTACAAAATGATAACAAAATATAAAGGTTTATTAAATGAAGAAAATTAAGTCCTCACCATAGCAACCGCGTACGCCTTATTTGTAAGGAGCTCCTCCACCTTACGCAGAGTTTCCTCCGACGACATGGGGAGCAAACTTTGCAGAACATTTTGCTCGTCATCGGGCACGTCGCCTGTGAGCTTCCCCACGCTGCGTTGCGTCTTTGCGGATAGCACCTTACACTCTCTCAGCAATACGCTTTGGGTCTGTACCTCGGTGCGTTCGGGCATCTGAAATTAAAGTAGAGTTTTATTAACTAAAGCTTAAACTTCTCAGCAGGAGATTTCTCAATTGCGGTAATTCTACTAAGAATTTCGCCTTGCTGAGCCTCTATCGGGCAAACTGCGGAACAAGGGTTCTGCAACAATTCGGCCAATTCTGTGCCACAGTTTGCGGCTGGTTGTTGGGTGGCAGTACGCTGAGGGAAAGACTACGTCACCTCGAAACGTCGCGGTCCTAAAATTGACAAAAGTAAAAAACCTCGATGTAATGTCTACGTAATCGCTGTAGCAGATGGTGACATATGACTATGAATATATAATACTTCTATACTCAGTCAATATGGAAGTACTAAATGTACGCGTTATCGCCCAAAATAATATATATGTACTTCAAATAAGAAATTACCGTTAGTTTGGCTAGTTCCTGGCTCCTCATCCATTTGAAATGTAAATTCCATGTTTATTTAACCTATGAAAATTTATAAAATAAATTATGTAGTAACGGAATTAAAATAAATCTAGGACCTACAGGTATAGAATAATACTTAAGGACTAAACCTTCTTTGTTTATAATATGTATGTCCTCATCTATAAGTTCAGCTACTAAAATACCTAATCCAGATGAGGCTACAAGGGCTCTATAAAAGCGTTTCAAACTGTTGTTAAAACTTGAACTACCAAACTATTTTCGTTTTGTTGGTTGACAATTTTTATAGAACCCAATGTACTACTTAAGAAGAAATTGTCCTTGTCATTCTAAAAATTTATAATAAATTTGTCATTTTTAAAAATTTTACTACAATCCGTAAAATCTCGTCTCTCTTCTATTCTTAAAAACAATTGCTGCAGTATCTTAGACGGATTGTGAATAAGTTTTTTAATGTATTGCATATAATTCTCAAATTTGTATGCTGAAAAGAATCTAACGGACCAAATTGTTTTACGCAATCGCTTAAATGCAAAAGGCCGTGGACTTTGAAACTAATTAAATTCGCGCCAAAATAATTACTAAATAATTTAACAAACTCCTTTAAAATTTCATTCGCAACATTAGATTCTACTTTACAAGACTTCTCACAGAAGAGAAGTCGAATAGCGCAATGCAACAAAAGAAAGTGATAATAATGGTTATCCGGTATGCAGTCTTTCAAAGCGAAAATGCCAGAATATAATAAAAACTGCCGGTATTCTGTCGATTTCCAGTTTCTTAATTGGCCTAGATCATGGTTTCGCCTAGAAAATTCAGAGGGAACGTAATTATTCAGAAACATCAATTTTTCGTTCATTCTCGTTACGTTCCCTCTTTTAGTAAGTAACTGGAATAGTTTTTTAGTTACTTCTAAGTCCACTAAATGCATGGGTTCTAAAGGAAACTGAGAAATCATACCAATATTTACGGATTCTAGCAAAATCTCCTCTGCTTATGGAATGACAAATCTAGCCTATTTTTAAATGAATCATCTCTTCTTAGCTCGCCCACTTCTTGGGATAGGCACACCCGATCTAAGTGTTGTCCCATTTGCAAACATTTCGGGCAGCTATTTTTTGCTGTATGACCCTTTATCCCAGTTATAAATGCCCGAGCTGGTGAATCGCAGGTAAATAGCCTAACACTAAATTCCTTTAACAATTGTCTAGATCCCACTTTCACCCCATTCTCAGCTTAAGTGCCTATATCTTCGCAAAATTCTTTTAAAAAATCATATACATCTGGGGGCTTACTCATCCCAGAATAACAAGCTATCATAAATGGTTCCGAATTGGGGAAATCTACAACGTGGCCCTAAATTGGCCATAATACCCTGTTAGAACTTTTGAAAACTTTAAGCCCATCTATCCCCACATCTTTTGAAATTCGTTCTAAACTTTCGAGAAAATCAAATTCTTTAAAGTAAAAATTATATTCAAACCCAAAATACAAAAACTCGCCCTCTGAAAAAGACGTAATAATTACTAGTACCCTGCTTGTACCCAGAACTGTTCTAGCGTCTACTGACAGTCCCTTAAGTCCTGCTCCATCCAAAGAGTGCAAAAGATCAGAAAGACTACTCTGGGATGTTTTATTTCTAAATGCTCAACCTTTCAACGCTAAACGCACCCATCAAGTCATGCCGTGGATCCTACCTCGTCTACGCTCTCGCCTTAGTTCACCATCTTCAAATAAATACCTCTCATATCCACTATCGCTATCATATTTACTATCGCTGTCATGACAAGAAGGAAGTTCCCCACCAGCGCACGGTGCACCATTGGCAGATGAAATATGAGACACCACCCCTGCCCCTACTTGTTGAGGGTATATCATCACTATCTAAAGAAATCACTCCCCCACTAGTTGATGGTACTTCATTTCTATCTAAAGAAATTGTCCCCCTGCTAGTTGATGGTAAATTATCGGTATCTTGGCCAGATGATTTATTTAATTTCCTAAATATTTCTTTTAATCCCTCAATATATGCCTTTTCCCTGCTCTTTAATTTGAGAATGTTCTCTTATTCATCGTTATAATTAATAAAACTAATAATAATAATAGTAATAGTAGTGATAGTAATATTATAGATATTAATAATAATAATAAAAATTAAATTAATTTTTGTCGGTGTTATCCTGTTTTGTTGTTGTGCTGTTGTGGTGTTCTGCAGTGTGTTCCTCAAAAGCACTGAAAATAAAAAGTTTATATTTTTTTGAAATTTTTTAGTAAATGGGAATTTCAGTGGTTAAATAAATATATATAAGTTCGAAGGTATTTTTATAAGCTACTTCGGAGTTGTAATCATGTTAAAATACGTTAACAAATTTTGAAAATATTTCAATTTTAAAAAACGATGGTTTGAAATTTTGACGTGAAATTACCCCTAAAGCTTTTATTTGCACCGAAAAAAAAATATCGTTGGAATCATTGGTAAATTCTCTTGAAAGCCCAATTTTGCTATTTTCTTCATGACAAATGTATGTATTATGCAATTGTTGCAACAAAATTTAAGTTATCAGCTTTTCCTTTTTAAAAAGATTAAGTAATAAAACAGTTTTAATTAGTATATTACGATCACTAAATGTCTTTTAATTACCTACACATATATTTCTTAATAATATATATTTTACTAGCCTTTAACCGCGGCTCCGTCCGCAAAGAGAAAATTAAACATATGGGCTATTCACGTTAGGTGGAGGGGCGCTAAGGCGCAGACTATGGACGCCCCTGGGCGTGAATAGCAAGGAGCCACAAAGGATTGTAAAAGTTACGAGGACGTCTGGTTTTGGGATCTAGCCCAGAACAACCCGTCCGATGCAACAATCCCTGGCACGTGACACACTGACAAAAGTTGACCGTCCTAAAAATATTATTTTCCCGCATACGCAGCAAAACCATTTCTCCGGACCGGGGTCAGGAGATGGGCCCAGACTGGGTGCGATACCTTCCCGGAGCAGAAAAGTATGGCGCAGTCCCTCTGCGAGGAGCTGCTGAGAGGATGACAATTTGCCGGAGGGACACAACAAACTAAATGGGGTTACACTGAAATGATAGTCCTTGGTCAGAAAAAATCCCGAGTCGCTCCGGTACATAAAACCGACTGCCTTGGAAAGCGTTGGTATTCTGTCGCTGAGGACGCTTCGTTGTAATGCGATGCTGCCGTTGTGTTGGCTGTCGTGGTTAGTATTCTGTCGCTGGGGACGCTCTGTTGTAATGGGTATTTTGTCGCTGAGGACGCTCTATTGTGATGCGATACTGCTGTTGTCGACGCTCTGTTGCCGTTGGTGCTCTGTCGGGTTGAGAGCCGCCGCTGTTGAGGGTCGCCTCGCGGTCCGCTATGGCGAGTCGGCGAAGTGCAGCCTCAAGCATATAATGAGTAAGGAAAACCGCAACACTCAAGTACGGCTCAGTCTGCGTCTACGTTGGATGGTGACGCCCCGCATTGGTTAAAACTTATTTACCGGCTATCACCATCCACTCCTAGATCCGATTATTATCCTCAGCACCGGGCTGTATGGTTTGGTGGGCGGCGATGACTCTGCTGTAATTACGAGTCGCCTCGCGTTCGACTGTGGCGGGTCGGTGGAGCGCAGCCTCAAGCATATAATGAGCGGGAAGCCCCAACACTCAAGTACGGGTCAGTCTGCATCTACGTCGGATGTGATGTTCCGCATTGGTTAAAACCTATTTACCGGCTATCACCATCCGCTCGTAGATCCGATTATTATCCACAGCGCCGGGTTAAATCGTTTGCTGAGCGTCGACGGCTCTGTTGCTGGAGTGGTTGGCTGCGTCGCCGTAATAACCTTTGTTCGCTTCCCTCTCGCTGCGTTCGCTCGCTCTGTTGCTGGCATGGCTGGCTTCGTCGGCGTCGGCGTAATAACCTTTGTTCGCTTCTCTTTCACTGCGTTAACTCGCGTTGATGTGACGGCTCACTGTTGACAGTGGCGGAACGGCGGTGCGCAACCTCAAGTGTATAATGAGCGGGATAAACCGCAACACTCAAGTACGGCTCAGTTTAAGTCTAATCTGAATGATGATGTCTCATATTGGATAAAGCCTATTTGGGAGCTACCACTCTTCACCTTATATTCGTTTGATACCATAGTTACGTGCTGATTGAAGGCTTTCCTGCTGTGTTCGTCCTATTATCGACGATGTGTTGATGATTTTGGTTTGTTGGGGGACATATTGCGACCGTGTTGTTACGATCGGTCTTGTGTCGGTAGAAGCTGTAGTTGTTGTTGTCGTATGATTTGGGTGTCTAGCTGTTTGAAGTTGGTATGGCCTAGTTTATTGCATTGTGTATTTGTGTGCTTGCCTTGATGTAGACATAATATGTCTGTTGTGTGATCGTGTTGCTGGCTTCGCTTAGCCTGATGTTGCGGTGATAATGTTGTGTATTGCTGGCTTCGCTCAGCTTTATGTTGCCGTGACAATGTTGTGTGTGCCAAATTTGGTGTCAATATTTGGTCCCCACGCTCCCTCAATTCTCTCGTATGTGAGCTATATTTCCGTATATTTATTTTTACAGATTTTGATAGATTCTCATCCTTGTTGGTTGTTTGGAAATAATTCCTTGGCTTGCGTTTGCGTTTATCGATTCTGTACTCATTTTAGAGTATATGTTTGCCCTGTACCTGTACCCGTTGTTCCGCGCTCTCGTGGGTGCTAGCTCCCACCACCATTATCCTTCCTACGGTGCAGGTTGGTACTGGCATTGGAGACGTACTGGTGCGCGTGGGCTTTGGTTTACTGATAACTGGTGTTGTCACTTCGATGATTAGTGATATAATGACCAGTGGTATTTGCTGCTGAGTCCTTCTTGAAAAATAAAAAAATTACTTTGTGTTAGATTTTGTTTGTAGAAACTCGGAGGTTATCGCGCCATACATTTATTTTTTTCATTTATTTAGTTACGGTTCTGCGGTCTCGGCCGCGTGGTATATTTTTAATTCGCTGTTTTCTCTTTTCCTCCGTTGACTTTTCGTCGACGACTGTATCCTCGACGTGGGATCTGCATGGAATGTGACGGTAGAGTTGTACGTCCACTAACACATAGTCGGTGTAGTTCTCCGGGTGGGTGCGCACTTCATTGGCGTGTCGCTGCTACCACTTGCATTGTGGATTCGTTGTCGTGGCTTGTAGTAGGGTCTCCAATGGCTGTCGGGACAGTACGTCCGCCAGTCCTGGTGATTGCAACACGGTGTGGTGCGACGATTCGCCGAAGCGTACTTCCGTCCATATGGCTTCGATTATTCGACTGCTAGTACCGTCGGCCATGGTTATTTGGAGGGCTGCGGCCACCCTTTCTCCACCTCCTGAGTTTACCATGCGCTCCACTACAACAGGTGTCGATGACTAGGGCGTAGAGACGACTACGCCCCTGACGCATGTTTACTGGTATTTCGTTGCAGTTCTGTGGGTTCACCGCGTCTTTTCCTTGAAATCCCTTTCTCGTTTCGTTCGTACATCAGGCCGACCGAACTCCCAACGGAATAACTTTCTCCGATTTCGGCATCTGTCAGCGAGAGCCCTTCTTGACGACACCTTATGCATAGCTTTTTCGGAGTTCTGGGTGGGGGTGGTGCTGCGTTTTCGGAATCGAATCTCGTGGTGGTTTCGAGTGAGGTGACTGGTTTGATCGTGGGATCGTTGCTTTCTCACCTACGACTTGTCTCGCCATCTTACGTCGTGGTACCTCCGACGTGCGTCGGTGGCCTTCGTGGATGCCTTCCGCAAGGGTGAGAAGTTCCGCTAAATTGTTGAAATCTCGTAGGCGGATATACAGTAGGTAATCCGGATGGCTGTTTCTAAATATTCTTTCTAGCCGTTGCTCGTTACTGTAACCGGCGCGCCGCATCAAAATCTGTATTGACAGCACGTAATCCTTGTATTTCTCCAGTACATTTTTCATTACATATTTAAATCAGAAAGTGACCGTAAGTATCATTTCGATTTTCTGTTGGGGTTTTTTTTTCAGCTATTATGGACATAAGAAATTATTTCGGCGAAAACCGTCCCCGTTTAGAAGAGACTTCCGACGTGCCTTCTACCTCTTCATCCAAAAATACTATAGCTCAGGCTAGCTCGTCATCTGAATCTCAATCAACATTAACGATATCAATAAATGAGATAAAAGATTTACCTAAAAAGGGAGAACCTATCAAGCAAATAGTTTTGGCGCAGTACCATACAAGTAATAACCGCTCTTTTCTATCATCATGGTTCCACGAATATAAATGGTTGATGTATTCGGTGACAAAAGACGCTGCTTTTTATTATGCATGTATGCAGTTTAAACCATCAGATTTGAAAGATGTGGCATTTACTTTGAGTGGCTTTAGAAACTGGAAAAATGCGAAAGATGTTAAAAGAGGTTTTTCACGACATGAAAGGACAGGATCGCATGTTGAAGCTATGATTTTGTGGGAGGAAAAAAAGAATCGGCAAAATACAAACACAGAAATTTCAATTCTTGTCAATGACGAAACACTTGGTAAACATAGATATTACATAAAATCTATTATTGAAGTCGTTCAATTCCTCGCGACCAATGAACTTCCCTTTCGCGGATCTTATGACGTTGATGAAAAAGCTGAACGTGCTTTATTCATACAATTTTTCGAGTTCACGTTAAAAAAGGATAGCTTTTAGCTAAGTGCAACGAAACGATTCCCAAAACTGCTAAATACATCTCTCCACAAATACAAAATGAAGCAATTGAAATCATGGCTAAATCAGTTAGAGGATCAGTAGTTTCTGATGTGAAAAATGCTGATTTTCCATGATTTACGCTAATGGTAGACGGAACCAAAGACAAAAACAACCGAGAGCATATACCTATCGCTCTCAGATACGTGAAGGAAGGAAAAGGTCGAGAATCATTACTCGATATTATTAAAACTAAGGGATTCGACGCTAAAACATTCACCGAAAAAACAATTGAAACATCGCGTGAGAATAGTATCGATTTGTCGTGTCTTTTGAGCCAATGCTATGATGGAGCTAATGTGATGAGTGGTAAAAGAGGAGGTGTTTCTGGTCTACTGGAACAACACCTAAATCATAAAATTCCTTACATACACTGCTTCAACCATCGTCTCAATCTCGTTGTTGTAAAAGTGGTGTCTGACAATGATTCGCTGAGGAACTTTTTCGATATGTGATGTTACATGAATTTTTTCACCATCCCAAAATTTCTCCTTTATATGAAGGAAAAACCATAGTGCGATTGCTACCGCAACGATGGTCCGGTCACTTTGCAATTACACAGGTTGTGTCATATAATTACCCTCATATAAATCGAGTGCTTGATGAAGTAATTACCTAGTGTTCAATGGAGAAGAAAGAGCAAAAAGTATTGGAATCAAAACCGTCATAAAAACGGAAGAATTTCGATTTTTTTTAATTTTTGCTAAAAAGTTTCTGGGGATTTTACATCCAGCGGTCGCTGCAATGCAATTATGAACAGCGGGCTTGAAAGACGGACATAGAGTCAGTTCTTCAACAACTTCAAGTTATGAAATCAAGCCGGAAGGAATTTGAATTAATTTTGGAAGATGCGTATAAGCTTATACCCATGACTGAGCCCATGAACGAAACAATATCCAAACGAAAAATTGAACAACTGAGCATCTAAGCTACATAACTGAGACCAGATTACCTTCATACTCTGCGAATCGCGCAACTGATGGGAACCTAAAAGAGTCAAATAAGAAGCTGAAAGGAATTTACAATGAATACCTTGATCTTATAATAAACGAAATCAGGCGACACTTCTCAGAGAATCAAGAGCTAGTTACTGCTATTTCCAACATTAGCGAATTCAAAACGGATGATTTGAATAGCCCTAGAGAACTAGGTAATTCGAAACATTTACCATCAACAAAAAATGTGTCCCTTCTATTTTACTAGCACTTATAAATTTACATGTTTACAGGTTTAAAAGTTCCCAGCGAAGAAGAATTGACAGTCGTGATAAACTTTTTCAAGAATCGAAAGGAACAAGCTGACTATGGAACAAATTGGAGGCACCTTTAGATTTCGTGAAGCTTTCAGTGATACGTTCGAGCTAATGGCAGCTGTTGAGACATTTGGGTGCAGTACAGCAACTTGCGAATCAACGTTTTCGGCATTGACCGCAATTAATAGGCCGCAACACCTGTCCCTGACCCATGCCCGCATGGCTAACCTCGTCTGCTTAGCTTTTGATATACATCGCACACGTACAATTAATATCGATATGATTTTCCGAAAATTTAATAATAACAAAAATCTATTGTACTAAATATCTATTCTTAACAATATTTTTTGTACGTTTCTTTTAAGCATTAATTGAAAATAGAATTTTCTTATTTATTTTATTTATAACTATTTAATTATATAATAAAATAATTTATTATAAAAAAAAATTTAGTACACAAATAATTTTAACCAATTATTGATTTAATTATTTGTTTTTGCAAACTCTTAATCCTGCCCGTCCTTCTATAGTGTCTGCCCGTACAGTTGGTTAGGTCTGGCTACGGGCCTGGCCTGTGTGCTCAATGTCTAACTCAGTTGCGATGGACACCAATTGTTCTTTGGCGACATTATCCAGCCACGGCGTATCAAGTGACTCTGTCATCTTAAAAATGTTCATCGGGAATTTTCCCCTCTAAATAATTAGTTGTATGACTTGGAGGGCCCCGTTCGGGCGCCAATTTTAACGAAGCTTTCCCCTGCCCCGATGCTTCTTCAATACTGCGGGGGTATACTCGCCATGTCCAGGGTTCCGTACAATAAATTTATACTTTGGAGCCCTTTTCCAAGTCGTTCACTTTATTTAAACTTATTTGACACTATTCCCTAAATGTATTATAATAAATATGTATTTCATTTAGATTGGGCGACGGCGCGACCTGCTTGGTAACGGTCCACGAGAGTCCCGTTCGCGTGCCTGCTCGCGTGCTTGCTTGCGTTGGGCTTTCTTCTAAATTACTTATGTTGGCTAGCGGTCCACCCGGTCCCATTAGCGCGTGGTTACGAGATGCGTTGGTGGCGTGGATACGCTGGCGTTCGTCGCTGTGTTGGCTGTCGTGCTTGGTATTCTGTCGCTGAGGACGCTCCGTTGCCGCTGTCGCTGCACTGGCTGTCGTGGTTCGTGTTCTGTCACTGAGAACGTTCCATTGCCGTTGGCGCTGTCGTTACGCTGGATGTCGTGGTTGGTATTCTGTCGGTGAGGACGCTCTGCTGCTGTTAGCGCTGTCGTTGCGCTGGCTGTCGTGGTTGGTATTCTGTCGCTGAGGACGCTTCGTTGTGATGCGATGCTGCTGTTGTGTTGGCTGTCGTGGTTAGTATTCTGTCTCTGAGGACGCTCTGTTTTGATAAGCATTACGTTGGGTGGTGATGTCCCGCATTGGTTAAAACCTATTTAACGGCTATCATCATCCGCTCGTAGATCCGATTATTATCCACAACGCCGGGTTATATAGTTTGCTGACCGTCGAGGCTCTGTTGCTGGCGTGGTTGGCTGCGTCGGCGTAATAACCTTCGTTCGCTTCCCTCTATCTGCGTTCACTCGCTCTGTTGCTGGCGTGGTTGGCTGCGTCGGCTTCGGCGTAATAACCTACGTTCGCTTCTCTTTCACTGCGTTCACTCGCGTTGATGTGAATGCTCACAGTTGAGTGTGCCGGAACAGCGGTGTGCAACATCAAGCGTTTAATGAGCGGGGAAAACCGAAACACTCAAGTACGGCTAAGTCTACGTCTAATCTGAACCATGATGTCTCACATTAGATAAAACCTATTTTCGAGCTATCACTCTTCAACTTAGATCCGTGTACTATCACAGTTTCGTGCTGAATGACTGCTTTCCCGCTATGTTCGTTTGTTTTTGGTTTGTTCGACGACATTTTGCGGCCGTGTTGTTACGATCTGTCGTGTGTCAGTAGAATCTGTAATTGTTGTTGTCGTAAGACTTGAGTGTCTTGCTATTTGATGTTGCTGTTGAAGTTGTTGTTGTTGTTGTAGCAGTGCTTCGCCCCACCTAATAGATGCGACCGATCACAAATTGTCATCAATATCCTCTAAAGAGAGTCTAAGGAAACTTGCTGTTTCAACAGGGGTGGACCATAATGAAAGGAGTGTTAAAGGCGTTGGTTCCGCATTACAATTAAAGAGATGGTTGGTGTCATGTAGCGACACATTGCAAGCGGGGCATAAATTTTGTATGTCGGGGTTGATTCTGGATAGGTAAGAGTTTAACCTGTTACAGTATCCAGAACGAAGTTGAGCTAGAGTGACTCGCGTTTCTCTGGGGAGTGTGCGCGTTCCTCTTCCGCAGGTTTTTGGTACTGTTCTTTGAGTACTGGATTAACCGGGCCATTCCTGGCATAAAGTCCGACGCCTGTTTGTGGAGTTCGCCAAGGACCTGCTTGTGTTTTTTGCTTCATACGGCTGAGTTCTCAGGTGCAGTATTTCCTCAAAATGCTTATGGAGATGACTCCTTAAGCCCCTAGGCGGTGTTGGCTTATCTATCAGATGTCTGTTGGGATGCCCAGGTTTCTGGGTATTCAACAGGAACTGTTCGGTTAGCATCTCATTTCTCTCCCTGATGGGGAGTATTATCGCCTCATTATGTAGATGGTGTTCTGGAGAAATAAGAAGACAGCCCGTGGCGGTTCTGAGAGCAGTATTTTGGCAGGCCTGTAGCTTCTTCCAGTGGGTAGTTTTTAGGCTTGGCGACCATATAGGGGACGCGTAGCATGCAGTCGGCTTGCCAATTGCTTTGTGTGTGGTAATGAGCGTTTCTTTGTCCTTTCCCCAAATACTGCCAGCAAGGGGCTTGAGGATTTTATTACGGCTCTGGATTTTCGGTACAATTGCGGCTGCATGCTCACCAAAATGTAGATCCTGATCAAACGCCATACCTAAGATTTTGGGGGGTGTAGGACAGTCGGTAGCGTTGTGCCATCGACGTGGATGTTCATAATGGTCGACATTTGGGAAGTCCATGTTGTAAGCAAGGTCGCAGAGGATTTATTCGGTGATAATGCCAGGTTTCGCGAGACGAAAAACCGGAGAGATCCAGGAGGTAGCCGTTATTCTGTTGCAAAGCTCATCCATCTGTGGGCCTGGGCCTGTGACCATTTTTGTGCAGTCATCGGCTAGGAAACGATAGTAACTCCTTCTGGTGGCGAAGGTAGCTTAGATATGTGGAAATTAAACAAAAGTGGGGATAGGACACCACCCTGTGGCACCCCTTGTTTAATTCTTCTTGGTTTGATGTTTCGTTTCTAAATTGCTCCGATGCCTGCCGACCACCCAGATAATTTGCTGTCCACCTTTTAAGACATGGGGGAAGGGTAGACCCTTCCAGGTCTTGCAGTAACGTGCCATGGTTGACCGTATCAAAAGCTTTTGATAGGTCTAGCGCTACGAGTACTGTTCTATGGTGGGGGTTTTGATTTAAACCGCAATTTATCTGGGTGCTGATGGCATTTAGCGCGGTGGTGGTGCTATGGAGTTTTCTAAAGCCATGCTGATGAGAGGCTAGCTGCAAATTTGATTGGAAGTAGGGGAGCAAAATTGCTTCAAGCGTCTTTTCTACTGGCGATAGGAGAGATATCGGACGATACGACTCTCCTATGTTAGCTGGTTTCCCAGGCTTTAGTAGCGGGACCACCTTGGCCATTTTCCATTTTTCGGGTATGAAAAAGATGGAAAGAGACAGGTTGAAGACATGTGCTAAGTATTTGAAACCCTCTTTCCCTTGGCTTTGAAGCATCGGCATGGCTATGCCGTCTGGGCCTACTGCTTTGGATGGTTTAGCGTGACCAATGGCATCTTCAACCTCTCTGGCGGTGATGGTAATTGGTGACGAGCTGACTTTATGTTTATGTGCGTGTCTGTCTATCCGTCTATCTTTGTCGACCGTAGAATGCATTACATATTGACGGCAGAAAGCGCTCGCGCATTTTTTCGAATCCAACAGCACTTTATCGCCGAAGGCGATGGAAACTTTGTCATTGTGCTTACACGGATTCGATAGGGACTTTACGGTGGACCAAAGTTTACCCACACCGGCAGAGAGGTTACAACCTCTTAGGTGCTCCTCCAATTTCGCCCTCTTGTGTTCATCCACAAACAATCTGATGCGTTGGTTTATGTCCCTTATTTGGGGGTCGCCTTGGTCGAGCTGTCTTATAAGTTCACGTTCTCTCGCTAAATTTGCGGCCTCCGCCGGGAAGTGGGCCGAATTTCGGGAATTCTCCCGGCGGGATTGAAACCTGCCGAGGCGGATTCAATGACCTTGCGGAAAGCACGCTCCCCTTGGCGGGCATCAGTCGGGATAGGGAGGGCAGCAAAGAGGTTGTCTGTAAAAGATTTGTATTCAGCCCACTTTCCTTTTTTAAAGTTTATGAAAGTGCGTTTTCCTGTAACGATGAAGTCGGCGGTACGCTCGAACGAAATAAGTATAGGCAGGTGGTCGGATGCCAATGTTACCATCGGCTGCCAGTTGACGCAGTTTACGAGTTCTGCGCCCACGATTGAGATATCCGACGAACTGTGACAGCTTCCTATCATACGTGCGGGGGCGTCTCTATTTATTTTGCAGAACGTCGTTTCTTCTATTTGATTCGCCAACATCTCACCCCTACTGTCCGCCCGCAAGTTTGAATGCCATAGATCGTGATGGGCATTAAAGTCGGCTAAGATAATGCGATTGTTGCCAGTGAGTAAGGCGCTAATATTAGGATGGTATCCACTGGGGCAACAGGTGGCAGGGGGGATGTAGATGTTGATGATTTCTAGGTTTGCATCGCCTGACCGGACAAATAGGCCTTGACGTTCTAAGACATTGTCCCTGCTGTCGATGCCAGGACCAAATATATGATATTGCACAGAGTGGTGTATGATAAACGCGAGGCCGCCTCCATTTCCGCTCATGCGATCTTTTCTGTGGACATTATACCCAGAACATGTTTGCAGTGCAGATCTTGCTGTGAGTTTAGTCTCTTGAATCGCAGCAATGCGGATGTTGTGCCGCTTCATGAAATCGACTATCTCCGTGATCTTCCCAGTTATTCCATTATAGTTTAACTGCAGAATTCTGAAGTGCATAGGGGGAGACGTCGCCACTCTGGGAGTAAGTGACGGGTGACTACGCCTGTGTTGAGGAAGGCCAGGACGCAACTGCTGTTGTGGGCCTGGGACTGGGCGTCCTTGGGCAAGCATTGGGGTACCCGGCAGATTTGGGTTTGCGACCTGGCAACATGGCGCAATGAAACTCGTCGGGGGGTTGCCGTCGCGGAGACCAGAACATCTAGGAAAGTGGCACCGCCCAAGGAAGGGGCTGCATTGGGCGGATGTCGCAAACATATATATTCTGTGCTGGCAAACGGTGCAAACGGGGTTAGGGACTAAGATTCTGTTTACCTGACTTACACGTACTCGTGTAGTTTAATATTTTACATTCTGTACCAATGACCGCCACAATCATACAGATTACCAACGGGCGCTGAAAAAAAAAAGAGAAAAAGGTCATCTAAAATTTGCTTTGTGAACCCTTCTGCCGTCGACCAGAACTGTTGTGCCTAAATCTTTAGTAACTGTTCCTTCCAAGTACAGCTTAGTAAATTTATTACCTATCCTCTTGCTGGTTTTGACAAACACTTTGTCACCTGGATGGTAAGACTTAGTCAGGCAATTCTGGTTCCGATTCTTTAGATCGTAATGCTGTTTCTTAACTATATAAAGTCAAAAAAAGGCGGCTCCATTGTACCCTCTGGAGTTTTCCTTGATTATCAACCTGCGCGATCTCTAAGTGAGACAGCGAACTTATTTGCTGAGTTTTTCAAGTCAAATTTTTCTCAGGATGATAATAATAAAGCGGTTGATTTTTCATTGGATGCCGTTAGTACCCTGAACTTCGGTACGCTTACTCTCTTCTGTGAGGATGTTAGTAAGGCTATTATTATACTTAAATCCTCATCCCAAACTGACGTTGATGGGTTTTCTTCTGTCTTGTTAAAAAACTGTCCAGCCTTGGTCTATCCGTTGACTCTGATTTTCAATAAATCATTATCATCTGGGACGTCCATCGATGATTGGAAGCTCACCTCGATTACGCCCGTTTTCAAATGTGGAAATAAGAACGATGTGCGTAACTATAGACCAATATCCGAGCTGTCCACAATCTCTAAACTTTTTGAGCATGCTGTGAATGCCAAGTTGAGTTTTGCTGTTAAATCCCTTATATCACCCAACCAGCACGGGTTTGTTGCTGATAGGTCCACGGTTTCAAATCTTGCTGTTTTTAGCGAATAGTGTGTAGATTCTTTCTCTGCTGGACTACAGGTTGATTGCATTTACACTGACTTTTCCAAAGCTTTTGATAGAGTTCCTCACACAGTTCTGATAAAAAAATTAAGCTGTATCGGTTTTCATTCAACGTTTCTTTTGTGGATTCGTTCTTATTTAAGTAATAGACACTGCGTTGTTACCATTGATGGGAAAATGTCTAGTCCGTTCGTTGCGACTTCTGGCGTTCCCCAGGGAAGTATACTAGGCCCACTTTTATTTATATTATTTATTAATGACATCAGCAGTTGTTTTTCGTTTGCAAAGTGTTTACTTTATGCAGATGACTTAAAAATATTCTCAGCTATTAAATCGCAAGAAGATGCATAAAGCTGCAGGATGATATAAATAAGCTTCACCAATGGTGCCTGAACTCCTGTCTCTCTTTAAATACGCAAAAATGCTTCCAAATAGTTTATTCAAAATCAACTAACAATTTCTCTACAAAATACAGTATATCTAACTGTGAACTTCAATGTGTTGACGAGATTAAAGACCTGGGTGTCGTTTTTGACAAAAGGTTTTCCTTCATTAATCACATTAACTACGTAACGTCGAAAGCATATTCTATGCTCGGATTTGTACGGCGCAATGCTTCAAAATTCTCAGACCCCTATACCTTTAAGCTGCTCTACACGTCATACGTTAGATCTCACATTGAATATGCTGTCTTCATTTGGAGACCAAGCAACCAAACGGCCATTTGTAGAATTGAGAGAATTCAAAAAATTTTCCTTAAATATGCCCTTCGCCCGTTAAACTTTTCGGAGCCGATTCCTTCCTACTCTGCACGTCTTTTACTTTTAAGCCTCAAGTCTTTGGAAAATCGTAGATCTATACTGTGCTTGTCATTCATGTATAATGTTATTAATGGCTACATTGATTGCCCTTATTTGCTGGAAAGGATTCGATTTAATGTTCCCCAAAGATCTCTCAGAAATTCCTTTCCATTTTATTACGATTATTTCAGAACGAATTACGCTGGTAATGCTCCCATTACGCGTGCTATTCGGGAGCTTAACTCAATAAGTAATTCCGTTGCTCTTGATTTTTCTATACAAAGAGCTGAATTTATGAATATTTTGAAGTCTGCTTTCTAAGTAAACCGATTACTTTTAGGCATAAGTATTTTTTAAATGTTCCTTGTATCATAGTCTGTAAGGATTAAAATTCATAGACTTAAACACATAAATAAATAAATAAATAACTAACCTATCTCTTATCTCGTCAAGAAATGCCTGCACATTGTGATGAATGATGTCAATTGGTCTTTGTGTTGTTACTGAATGAATAGGTCTATTGTACTTGTAAGTGGAGAGGAGAATAAGGTCATTTGTGTCGTTTAAGCCCTGGGTCAACTTAATGCAGCGGCCTATTTCTGTAAACGTGCTGTGAAATTTCCCACCTGGCCATTTGTAGTACTGCGGTGAGGTGGAGTTTTGTAAATGGAAACATTGAAGTGGTTTTGCAATAGGGCTTTTATCGTACCTCAGTTCAAAGATTTTTCGTTGACACGGATAAGATATTTTGTGTCCTTGAAGAAGTTCATAATTTTGATTATGGGTTCCTTTAAATCTACTATCGATCTTGCCGGAATTGACTGGACCACAGCGAATTTGGAAAATTTATCAATGCAAGTTAAAAAAAATTTGTGTCGGTTGAATAAATATCCATGTGCAAAATTTCGCCGGACCTACTGGGAATGGGAGTTTCGCCTATTCCAGAGTTAGGTAGGTGGCGTTGATATTTAGCTTCTTTGCATGTTTTGCATGAAGAAATTATATCCCTCAAGGTTTTTGAAATATTGGGAAAGTAGTAGTCTCCAAAAACCTGATTAATATTTTCTTTCAGTGAGCGGTGAGCTCTGTTATGCTCAGACTGCAAAATCTCTAGCTGGTCGTCCTTGTTAAATCTGTCGGTTATTTGAAGATTCGTGTAGACGAACTTGAACGCTGGAAAGCTCAAAAGTATTTGGTTCTGAATTTTCCCCAGCACAGGAAGTTCACACAGCAATGCGTTGACTCTATTAGGGTTTAGGCAATTCTTTATGGGGGTATTCTTTCAAGCTTAGTGAAAATAATGCGATGCCTGATTTGAGTTTTGAACAGAATTTTCGTAGTTATGGATTCATTGTCCACATTTTCAAGAATTATTTGGTTCCCGAAACAATTGATAGGATTTTAACTGTTTTAATAGTCATTGTTGAGGATTCCTCACTATGAACAGTTTCATCGGATCGGTCAGTGCGAAGAGCATTAATATGCTGTCTTGACAAGGCGTCAGACAACAAATCCCTTTCCGAGTTTATAGTGAAACTTAGGGGAGAAATCCTTCACAAAAGATCTCCATCGCTTTAGTTTTGAGTTCGAATTCTTATCCGAAATTGAGAAGGTCAAAGGTTAGTGATCCGTAAATATGTTAAGGTTTTTGACACCGTAAAGGTAATTTCTGAGGTTTTGTATTGCCCAAACAATGGCGAGTAATTCTCGCTCGTTAGTAGCATAATTCTCCTCAGTTTTGGTCAGTGTACGTGAAATCACAGTAATAGGCCCACCTCTTTGAGAAAGAACTGCTCCCAAAGCATGAGAGGATGCGTCTGTAGTTAAGTCGGAGGGTTTTTGAAAATCGGGGTAAAGGAGAAGCACATCCTCGAATGACAGAATATCTTAAATTTTCCTAAAGGCATTGTTGGCTTCTTCGTCGAATTCAACATTAGTTTTCTTTGAAGCGGTGGTGCTTACAGTTCCATTTTCGCCACGTAAGTACTTGGTGAGGGGTTTAGCTATTGACGCATAGTATTTTATGAAATGTCGATAATAACCTGATAGCCCGAGGAAAGAGCACAATGCTTGAAGCGTTCTCGGGACCTCATAATTAACAATATCCTGAACTTCGTCCTTTGACGTTTTGATACCACTTTGTGAGACTACAAATCCGAGGAATTTGACCTCTGTTTGAAAAAAGTGGATCTTTTCTAAAGAAACTCTCATATTAGCCAAATATAACTTCTGAAGGACACGGCTGACATCGCTGAAGTGACCCCATTTAATTTGTTTCGTCCCTCCCACAAATCGTCATCCTCCCAGCAGCTCCTTGCAGCAGGACTGCTACATATTCTCTCCGGGAAGGTATCGAACCCAATCCGGGTCCGTCTCCTGACCCCGGTCCTGAGAAATGGTGTTGCTGCATTTGCCAGAAAAGAATCTTTTTAGGACGGTCATACTCTGTTCAGTGTGTCTCGTGCAAGGGATGGTTGCATCGGACAGGTTGTTCTGGGCTTGATCCCAAAACCCGACGTCCACGTAACTTTTATAAATCTTTTGTGGCTCCTTGCTGGTCACGCCCAAGGGCGTCCCGTAGTCTACGCCTAAGCGTATCCCCACTACCTTTCAGCAGCTTCGCTGCTCAGCAAGCCACAACAAGTACCCGCTGCTGCTCGCGCCCCACGGCGCCAACAACTCAAACAGCTGATACCACTCATAACTACTACCTTCGTAGTAGAGCTGGTAGCAATGCTGAGCATCAGCCCCTGCCCCCGTCTTCTTCTCCCCCCTCTTTTCTGGCAGCAATCGTGCAGGTCAGGGAAACAGACTCTTAGTCCCTGCCTCCGTTTGCACCGTCTGCCAGCACAGAATATATAGGTTTGCGACATCCGCTCAATGCAGCTCCTGCCTTGGGTGGTGCCACTTTCCTAGATGTTCTGGTCTCCGCGACGGCAACCCCTCGACGGGTTTCATCGCGCCATGTTGCCAGGTCGCAAACCCAAATCATCCGGGTACCCCAATGCTTGCCCAAGGGCGCCCAGTCCCAAGGCCACAACAGCAATTGCGTCCTGGCCTTCCACAACCTAGGCGTAGTCACCCCTCACTTACCCCTAGAGTGGCGGCGTCACCCCTCATGCACTTCAGAATTCTGCAGTTCAACTATAATGGACTAACTGGGAAGATTACGGAGATAGTCGATTTCATGAAGCGGCACAACATCCGCATTGCTGCGATTCAAGAGACTAAACTCACAGCAAGATCTGCATTGCAGACCTGCTCTGGTTATAATGTCCACAGGAAATACCGCGAGAGCGGAAATGGAGGCGGCCTCGCGTTTATTATACACTACTCTGTGCAATATCATATATTTGATCCTGGCATCGACCGCAGTGACAATGTCTTAGAACGTCAAGGCCTATCTGTCCGGTCAGGCGATGCAAATCTAGAAATCATCAACATTTACATCCCTCCTGTCACCTGTTGCCCCAGTGGATACCGCCCTAATATCGAGGCCTTACTCACTGGCAACAATCGCATTATCTTAGGCGATTTCAATGCCCATCACGACCTATGGCATTCAAACTTGCGGGCGGACAGTAGGGGTGAGATGTTGGCGGATCAAATAGACGAAACGACGTTCTGCACAATAAACGGAGACGCCCCACACGTATGGTAGGAAGCTGTCATAGCTCGCCATATATCAATCGTGAGCGCAGAACTCGTAAACTGCGTCAACTGGCAGCCGATGGTAACATTGGCATCCGACCACCTGCCCATACTTATTTCGTTCGAGCGTACCGCCGACTTCATCGTCACCGAAAAACGCACTTTCATAAACTTAAAAAAGGAAAGTGGGAAGAATATAAATCTGCAACAGAGAGCAGCTTTGCTGCCCTCCCTATCCCGACTGATGCCCGTCAAGGGGAGCGTGCCTTCCGTAAGGTCATTGAATCCGCCTCGGCACATTTCATTCCCGCCGGGAGAATTCCCGAAATCCGGCCCCACTTCCCGGCGGAGGCCGCGAGCTTAGCGAGGGAACGCGACCTTATAAGACAGCTTGATCCAGGCGACCCCCAAATAAGGGATATAAACCAACGCATCAGATTGCTTGTGGACGAACACAAGCGGGCTAAATGGGAAGAACACCTAAGAGGTTGTAACCTCTCTACCGGTGTAGGTAAACTTTGGTCCACCGTAAAGTTCCTATCGAATCCGACTAAGCACAAAGACAAAGTTTCCATCGCCTTTGGCGATAAGGTGCTGTCGGATGCGAAAAAATGCGCGAGCGCTTTCTGCCGACAATATATAATGCATCCTACGGTCGACAAAGATAGACGGAGAGCCAATAGACGCGCACATAAACACAAACTCAGCGCGTCACCAATTACCATCACCGCTAGAGAGGTTGAGGACGCCATTGGTCGCGCCAAACCATCCAAAGCAGTGGGCCCAGACGGCATAGCCATGCCGATGCTTAAAAACCTAGGGAAAGAGGGTTAAAAATATTTAGCGCATGTCTTCAACCTGTCTCTTTCCACCTTTGTCATACCCGAGAAATGGAAAATGGCCAAGGTGGTCCCGTTACTAAAGCCTAGGAAACCAGCTAACGTAGGTGAGTCATATCGTCCGATATCTCTCCTATCGCCAGTGGCAAAGACGCTTGAAGCCGTTTTGCTTCCTTATTTCCAAGCACATTTGCAGCTAGCCCCTCATCAGCATGGCTTCAGAAAACTCCATAGCACTACCTCCGCGATAAATGTCATTAGCACCCAGATAAATTGCGGTTTGAATCAATATCCCCACCATAGAACAGTACTCGTAGCGTTAGACCTATCAAAAGCTTTTGATACGGTCAACCATGGCTCGTTACTGCAAGACCTGGAAGGGTCTACCCTTCCCCCATGTCTTAAAAGGTGGACCGCAAATTATCTGGGTGGTCGGCAGGCGTCGGTGCAATTCAGAAACGAAACATCAAAACAAAGGAGAATTAAATAAGGGGTGCCACAGGGTGGTGTCCTATCCCCGCTTTTGTTTAATTTCTACATATCTAAGCTACCTTCACCACCGGAAGGAGTCACAATCGTTTCCTACGCCGATGACTGCACAATAATGGCCACAGGCCCAGGCCCAAAGATCGATGAGCTATGCAATAAAATAAACGGCTATCTCCCTGATCTCTCCAGTTTTTTCGCCTCGCGAAACCTGGCATTGTCACCGACTAAATCTTCCGCGACCTTATTTACAACATGGACGCCCCAAATGTCGACCATATTGAACATCCACGTCGATGGCACTACGCTACCGACTGTCCTACACCCCAAAATCTTGGGTGTGACGTTTGATCAGGATTTACATTTTGGTGCGCACGCAACCGCAATTGTTCCAAGAATTCAGAGCCGTAATAAAATCCTCAAATCCCTTGCTGGCAGTACCTGGGGAAAAGATAAACACACGCTCTTGACCACATACAAAGCAATTAGCCAGCCGATTACGTGCTACGCGTCACCCATATGGTCGCCAAGCCTAAAAACCACCCACTGGAAGAAACTACAGGCCTGCCAAAATACTGCTCTCAGAATCGCCACGGGCTGTCTTCTTATGTCCCCAGAACACCATCTGCATAATGAGGCGAGAATACTCCCCATCAGGGAGAGAAATGAGATGCTGACCAAACAGTTTCTGTTGAATACCCAGAAACCTGGGCATCCCAACAGACATCTGATTGACGAAACAGCACCGCCTAGGGGCCTAAGGAGTCATCTCCGTAAGCATTTTGAGAAAATACGGCACCTGAGAACCCAGCCGTATGAAGCGGAAAAACACAAGCAGGTCCTTGGTGAACTCCATAGACAGGCGTCGGACCTTTATGTCGGGAATTGCCCGGTGAATCCAGTACTTGAAGAAAAATATCCAGAACTCGCAGAAGAGGAACGCATACTCCCCAGGGAAACGCGTGTCACTCTTGCTCAACTTCGTTCTCGATACTGTAACAGGTTAAACTCTTACCTATCCAGAATCAACCCCGACATACAAAATGTATGCCCTGCTTGCAATGTGTCCCCACATGACACCAACCATCTCTTTAATTGTAATGTGGAACCAACGCCTCTAACACCCCTTTCCTTATGGTCCACCCCTGTTGAAACGGCAAGTTTCCTTGGACTCCCGTTAGAGGATATTGATGACAATTTGTGATCGGTCGCGGCTATTAGGTGGGGCGAGCATTGCTACAACAACAACAACAACAACTCTCGTAATATTTGGAAAACACGATTATTTTATCGATGCAGACGTGGCATATTTTTCCTATCTCCTCCCTCAGCACGTCGTCGATGGCACGTTTGAAAATACTCGGGGCATTTTTCAGCCCAAACGGCAGTATACAGAACTCGTATTTTCCATTGTTTACGGAAAATGCGGTTTTCTCTCTATCCCGCTCAGCCAGTATTATCTGGTGGAAACCCGATTTAAGGTCTATCGTTGTAAAAATTGAGGATTTACCTAGGTTCGCTAGTATGATGTAGGTGTCAGGTATAGGGTATCTATCATTGATGGTCCTTTCATTGAGCTACTTGAAGTCCACCACCATTCGCGTTTTCTTTTCACCAGATTCGGTCAATCCTTTCTTAGGAGCTTCCCATATAGGACTATTATAAGGGGACCTGGAAGGTCTGATTATTCCATCGCGTAAGAGGTTGTGGATTTCGCTATTTACAAATTCTGATGCCGCCATCGGATACCCCAGTGGATACCGCCCTAATATCGAGGCCTTACTCACTGGCAACAATCGCATTATCTTAGGCGATTTCAATGCCCATCACGACCTATGGCATTCAAACTTGCGGGCGGACAGTAGGGGTGAGATGTTGGCGGATCAAATAGACGAAACGACGTTCTGCACAATAAACGGAGACGCCCCACACGTATGGTAGGAAGCTGTCATAGCTCGCCAGATATCTCAATCGTGAGCGCAGAACTCGTAAACTGCGTCAACTGGCAGCCGATGGTAACATTGGCATCCGACCACCTGCCCATACTTATTTCGTTCGAGCGTACCGCCGACTTCATCGTCACCGAAAAACGCACTTTCATAAACTTAAAAAAGGAAAGTGGGAAGAATATAAATCTGCAACAGACAGCAGCTTTGCTGCCCTCCCTATCCCGACTGATGCCCGTCAAGGGGAGCGTGCCTTCCGTAAGGTCATTGAATCCGCCTCGGCACATTTTATTCCCGCCGGGAGAATTCCCGAAATCCGGCCCCACTTCCCGGCGGAGGCCGCGAGCTTAGCGAGGGAACGCGACCTTATAAGACAGCTTGATCCAGGCGACCCCCAAATAAGGGATATAAACCAACGCATCAGATTGCTTGTGGACGAACACAAGCGGGCTAAATGGGAAGAACACCTAAGAGGTTGTAACCTCTCTACCGGTGTAGGTAAACTTTGGTCCACCGTAAAGTCCCTATCGAATCCGACTAAGCACAAAGACAAAGTTTCCATCGCCTTTGGCGATAAGGTGCTGTCGGATGCGAAAAAATGCGCGAGCGCTTTCTGCCGACAATATATAATGCATCCTACGGTCGACAAAGATAGACGGAGAGCCAATAGACGCGCACATAAACACAAACTCAGCGCGTCACCAATTACCATCACCGCTAGAGAGGTTGAGGACGCCATTGGTCGCGCCAAACCATCCAAAGCAGTGGGCCCAGACGGCATAGCCATGCCGATGCTTAAAAACCTAGGGAAAGAGGGTTTCAAATATTTAGCGCATGTCTTCAACCTGTCTCTTTCCACCTTTGTCATACCCGAGAAATGGAAAATGGCCAAGGTGGTCCCGTTACTAAAGCCTGGGAAACCAGCTAACGTAGGTGAGTCATATCGTCCGATATCTCTCCTATCGCCAGTGGCAAAGACGCTTGAAGCCATTTTGCTTCCTTATTTCCAAGCACATTTGCAGCTAGCCCCTCATCAGCATGGCTTCAGAAAACTCCATAGCACTACCTCCGCGCTAAATGTCATTAGCACCCAGATAAATTGCGGTTTGAATCAATATCCCCACCATAGAACAGTACTCGTAGCGTTAGACCTATCAAAAGCTTTTGATACGGTCAACCATGGCTCGTTACTGCAAGACCTGGAAGGGTCTACCCTTCCCCCATGTCTTAAAAGGTGGACCGCAAATTATCTGGGTGGTCGGCAGGCATCGGTGCAATTCAGAAACGAAACATCAAAACAAAGGAGAATTAAATAAGGGGTGCCACAGGGTGGTGTCCTATCCCCGCTTTTGTTTAATTTCTACATATCTAAGCTACCTTCACCACCGGAAGGAGTCACAATCGTTTCCTACGCCGATGACTGCACAATAATGGCCACAGGCCCAGGCCCAAAGATCGATGAGCTATGCAATAAAATAAACGGCTATCTCCCTGATCTCTCCAGTTTTTTCGCCTCGCGAAACCTGGCATTGTCACCGACTAAATCTTCCGCGACCTTATTTACAACATGGACGCCCCAAATGTCGACCATATTGAACATCCACGTCGATGGCACTACGCTACCGACTGTCCTACACCCCAAAATCTTGGGTGTGACGTTTGATCAGGATTTACATTTTGGTGCGCACGCAACCGCAATTGTTCCAAGAATTCAGAGCCGTAATAAAATCCTCAAATCCCTTGCTGGCAGTACCTGGGGAAAAGATAAACACACGCTCTTGACCACATACAAAGCAATTAGCCAGCCGATTACGTGCTACGCGTCACCCATATGGTCGCCAAGCCTAAAAACCACCCACTGGAAGAAACTACAGCCCTGCCAAAATACTGCTCTCAGAATCGCCACGGGCTGTCTTCTTATGTCCCCAGAACACCATCTGCATAATGAGGCGAGAATACTCCCCATCAGGGAGAGAAATGAGATGCTGACCAAACAGTTTCTGTTGAATACCCAGAAACCTGGGCATCCCAACAGACATCTGATTGACGAAACAGCACCGCCTAGGGGCCTAAGGAGTCATCTCCGTAAGCATTTTGAGAAAATACGGCACCTGAGAACCCAGCCGTATGAAGCGGAAAAACACAAGCAGGTCCTTGGTGAACTCCATAGACAGGCGTCGGACCTTTATGTCGGGAATTGCCCGGTGAATCCAGTACTTGAAGAAAAATATCCAGAACTCGCAGAAGAGGAACGCATACTCCCCAGGGAAACGCGTGTCACTCTTGCTCAACTTCGTTCTCGATACTGTAACAGGTTAAACTCTTACCTATCCAGAATCAATCCCGACATACAAAATGTATGCCCTGCTTGCAATGTGTCCCCACATGACACCAACCATCTCTTTAATTGTAATGTGGAACCAACGCCTCTAACACCCCTTTCCTTATGGTCCACCCCTGTTGAAACGGCAAGTTTCCTTGGACTCCCGTTAGAGGATATTGATGACAATTTGTGATCGGTCGCGGCTATTAGGTGGGGCGAGCATTGCTACAACAACAACAACAACAACTCTCGTAATATTTGGAAAACACGATTATTTTATCGATGTAGACGTGGCATATTTTTCCTATCTCCTCCCTCAGCACGTCGTCGATGGCACGTTTAAAAATACTCGGGGCATTTTTCAGCCCAAACGGCAGTATACAGAACTCGTATTTTCCATTGTTTACGGAAAATACGGTTTTCTCTCTATCCCGCTCAGCCAGTATTATCTGGTGGAAACCCGATTTAAGGTCTATCGTTGTAAAAATTGAGGATTTACCTAGGTTCGCTAGTATGATGTAGGTGTCAGGTATAGGGTATCTATCATTGATGGTCCTTTCATTGAGCTACTTGAAGTCCACCACCATTCGCGTTTTCTTTTCACCAGATTCGGTCAATCCTTTCTTAGGAGCTTCCCATATAGGACTATTATAAGGGGACCTGGAAGGTCTGATTATTCCATCGCGTAAGAGGTTGTGGATTTCGCTATTTACAAATTCTGATGCCGCCATCGGATAAGGATATGATTTTGAATAAACTGCCACGTTGTCTGTGGTTCTAATTGTTGCTACAATATTCGTATTTTAAGGAAGGGACTCCTCTGAGTTAAAAAAGCCGCAGCATGCTTAACTTTAAGTTTTTCGATTAATGGGGTCAGTACAATATTTTTAACGTCTTTACAGTGGCGATGTTGCAAATTTTCTGAACCAGTTTTGTATGAAAGAATTAATTTATTGAGGTCAAGCTTAGCATTGATTTTACGCAAAAGGTCATAATCTATTATACCGCCGAATGTTTCAAGAGTTGGTAAAAGAAAAAATTCAGAATTCGTGTAAAAAATATTGGTAGTGCATTTTTGCGTAACGCGATTGGTACCATGAATGGATTTCACTAGGAATGTTGACTCTACTGCTTTTACACCTTGCCATCCACAGTTCTTTACATAGTTTTTAGAAGCGCCGGTGTCGATCAGAAATTTTACTGGTTTACCTTTGAACTTCCTGCTAACAAACCATAGCAGGGAAGCTACTCTAAAAAATTTATTTCGTCGCTTGCTACTTCTGCTATTACATTGTTATTATTATCAATTTCCTCTTCTTTCTCATCGTAGGGGTCGGAATCTGCGTAGGCTTCCTCGTCATATTGATTAAGGGCATTGATTCGCTGCATTTTATTATAATTAAATTGATCACTACCATGTGGTCTTTTTGCATTCGCGGCAGTGCCACCGGTTGAAACTGGATTTCCAAATGGAGTCCTGTCTGAAGGGTAATTTGGACGATTACGAGAAGAGGAAGGCATTTGCTGAGTAGGATACCTGAATTTAGACAGACTGAGATCAACCTCCATTGGAGTGACATTTTGTTGAACTTTGAAAATGAAATGAGGGCTATTGGCAATGGGAAAGGACCTAACATTAGTTGGTTTTGCCAAACGATTGTCTGAGGTTCTGCTATCGGCAAACCTTGAGCCGACCAATGATCTAGCTTGGTTAGATTACAGTTCCTGCACAAGAGCAAGAGCTGATGGCATGTCCTTTGGTCTAGATGCAAATAAGATGTTACATAATGGCCTATTAAGTCCGGATATGAATACCCTAAGAGCGTCTTGACGATATTTGGTCATAAGTGATTCCATAACCTGTCGCTTCCATAGGTCATAAGAGTTTTATTAGTTATGGCTTCAGTTTCCTTTCGACCTTGTCATAAAAGTCATTACGGAGGGTGGATATTTCCTGTTCTTTAACATGGATAGGTTTCTTATCAGCATAGGAAAAATCAAGTCTTGCTATAATGGCTTTAAAATTAAGGACGGTGTAGAACGAGGAGGGCACAGAATCTGCGCGTCCTGTAACCTTGTTACGAATAATCGCCACGGCTTGGTAGTGTTTACAACTACCAGCAAATGATTCAAAATTTTGTAGGCGGCATGAGCTGCCTGCCGCCATGGCACATAACCTGTCTGGTCACCACTGATATAAATTCATTGTCATATACATTAAGGTGTTTCGAAAAATGATATATTATTTGTAATTGTAGTTTATCTAGGTTCGAATGTGTGGGCCCCAAAGCCGGTGGATTTGGGTCCTCACACTCTCCCCTCACCTGCCGCAATGTGACTTACTGTCATCAGTGTAAAATTCAATTTCTCATTGCGGTCAATGCTTGCGTTCTTTATGGGGTAATCTCTCGCGATCTGAGCCTTGTTCTAAAATGAAATGTTATGCAGAATTCGGTCATCAGGTTATAGCATTGGCTGGCTAAGTGGTTGGCGTAGTTCATCGCCATCTGGATCCCGTTGTCCAGGGTTGGAGCTTGCGCTTGTGCTGTGTGCCACCCACTCCGGTCTGCATCTACCACCTGTTGATTGTTGCTATGTATGCGCGTTCGATTCTGGAACCAATTGCACCTGAATTGGCGAGTGCTAGTGAACCGCATATCGCTACCGTGCTGTAATCTGTCTGATCTTCTTCCGTGACCTGGACTGCTTGCGATGTTGACGCGCGTGGCGTTGCTCTTACTACGGTCAGTTGCTCTGTGTGTTCCTCGGTGGATATCTAGGTAAAATGTTGGTTCGGGGTTCTACTACACGATGCTGATGATGGTGCGTGTTGTGTTGTTGCTATCGTCGTCAGTCGTCTCGTTTGTTCCCCGATGGGAACTTCGGTGAAGCCCTCATTCGGGGGTTGGCGTGACGCTTTTGACTTACCACGCTCGCGGGGTGAACGTATTCTTCTTTCTGTTTCCGGACTTGCTTCTTATTCTTTTAGCTCGCTTATATGTGCCGTTCTCCTTTTGCCGTTATGCACCTTGCCTAGCTTGACGATTACGGGCGATACGAAGTTCATTACACGATGAGGCCCACTGTATCTTGGTGCTAACTTTGCTGCGAAGTTGTCCACTGCCTTGGACAGCTGATGCTCTTTTACTAGTACCAAGTCGCCCACCGCCGGATGCCACTGTCTCCTACGTAAATTATAATGCCTTGCCTGCTCCCCTGATGCTTGCTGTTGTCTACTACGTACCATCTGATATACCTCTTTCATTTTCGCCATATTTTCACTGAGAGCCACTTTCCCCTCGCCTGTGCCAAATGTTTGCTCATCGGAGAGGGCGTTGGGGATCCTCGGTTCCCTACCCTGTACCACGAATGCTGGACTGTAGCCTGTTGACTCGCATACGCTCGTATTCAGTGCTAGTGTCAGCTCTGGCAACAATTTATTCCATGCCTTATGCTCCTTCCCAGAGAATTGCGCTATAATCCTCTTGATGTTATGATTCGCTCTCTCCGCCGGGCTCTCTTGCGGTGTGTACGGTGCCGTTAGCTGGTGCTTTATGCCAGCCTCTTGTAAAAATTTCTTAAAATGCCTGCTCGTGAACTGTGCACCATTGTCTGTTACTAGAACTTTTGGTGCACCAAATCGTGCCAAAATCCTTCTCTCATTCCCTTGATCAGATTCTCAGTCGCTGCTTTCCGTATTGTTATGACCTCTACCCATTTCGAGAATCGATCCACGAAAACTAATGCCATTGTATAACCATGCTTCGAACGAGGGAGTGGTCCAACGAAATCTGCACAAACGGTAGCAAAAGGTTCATCTGAAATCTGCGTGAGCATCCTACCGGTAGCTTGTTGCTGGCTGGGTTTGTACACTTGGCATGCGTGACACTGTTGCACGTACTTCCGTACGTCCCTGAACATCACAGGCCAGTAATACCGCATCATTGCACGCGCGATGGATTTCCGTATCCCCATGTGTCCTGCGCTTGGTGTGTCGTGAATCTCGTTAAGCACTCTTCACCTCTCCAATTTCGGCACGCATAACTTCCATGGTACCGCATCCTCACCATCCATTTGACTTCCAATTCGTCTGTATAGTCTTCCTACCTCTATGACGTATTCGGGAAACTTCTCTGGTACCTTCGTTACTTCAGCCATCTTTGACGTGTACCGCTTGCAACTCAAACTGTCTTCATGTGTCGTAAGGGTACCCATCTGTTCCTCCAGTGGCTGCCTCGACAGTGCATCTGCGAAAACGTTCATCTTACCCTTCCTATACTGTACGTCGAACGAATACTGCTGTAATTCGAGCGCCCAGCTAGCGATCCGGCCTGACGGACTTTCGATCGCGTTCAACCATTTCAAAGACAGGTGATCGGTGATCACCGTGAAATTTTACCCTTCTAAATATGGTCTTATTTTCCTTATTGCCGACACGATTCCTAAACATTTCTTCTCAGTTGGTGAGTATTTCATCTCGGCTTTATTCAACCGGCGGCTAGCACTCACTCCTCGTCAACCAACCCCTGTGTGAGAACTGCTCCGAGACCATAATCGCTCGCGTCCATCTGTAATCGAAATATTTTAGTAAAATCTGGGCAAGCTAGTGCCGGTGCTTATTAGTGCATTCTTCAACGCTTCGAATGCCGCCTGTTGTTCTTCGGACCATTTCCACCTACTTCCCTTCTTCAACATTGACGTCGGTGTGAGCGCAACTTGTTAAAAGTCGGGTACGAACCTCCGGTACCATGAAACTATCCCCAAAATTCGCCGTAACTCTCGTATGTTTTGTGGTGGCCTCAGCTCCTTGATATTCGCAACTTTGACGGGATCCGTGTGTATTCCTTCTTCGCTGACGACGTGGCCTAGATATTTCAAACTTTTCTTAAAAAATTCACATTTCTCTGGGTTGATCTTCAGATTCGCCCTCCGTAGCCGCCGATATACTTCTCCTAGGTGCATTATGTGCTCTTCCAAGGTTGTGCTGGTGATGATGATATTATCAAGGTAGGCAAACGCATTTGGTTACATCTCTGGTCCAATAACACGGTCCAGTGCACGCTGAAACGTAGCCGGAGCGGAATGTAGACCGAACGGCATCACTTTCCATTGATACAACCCTCAGCCGGACGCGGTGAATGCTGTATACTTCTTGCTATCTTCTTCCATCGAGATTTGCCAATAGCCATTTTTGAGGTCCAGACTGCTGATAAAACGCGCGCTAAGTAGTATATCCAAGATATGTTGTATTCTTGGGAGTGGGTACGCATCTGGCACTGAGTGGGCGTTGAGCTGCCGATAGTCAACGCAGAGTCTCCATTTGCCGTTCTTCTTCCGGGCTAGAACTATTGGTGCACTGTGTAGGCTGTGAGAGGGTTCGGTGCAACATTTCTCTATCAGCTCGTCTATCTCATTGTTTATGATCTCCTGCATCTTTGGGTTCTTAGGGAAATATCGATGTTTGATTGGACGGTCATCTCGCATCACTATCTTATGCGTGGCAACATTGGATACTCCTGTCATCTCTTCGAAAATCTGTAAATCACGCTTTAGAAAGGTATTCACCGCCACGTCACTCCTCACGTCTTTCTCGATACTTGCGCTACCTTCGTCCTCCGTCCTGGTTGTACACGTTACTATCTCCTGCGCTCTCTCTTCTGCTCGTAGCGTTATTGTTTCGTTGCCACACCTCAGCTCAAATGTAGCCTTTGCCAGATAGTCTGTCCCGATCACCACGCTGTCGACTAACCCAGGAAGAACTAACAACTCACTCTGATGCACTTGATCCCCCCATACTTCGTAACTGTCGGCCAGCTCCTCCAGCCCTCATTGAAACTAAGTGGCTCCTTACCGCCGTCGTACTTCAACCCCACTTACGTACTCGGTCCATTACGTTGGCGTGTGACACCGGCTGGTGCATGGGGGAATATCGGCGTTTGCAAACTTCCTCTTGGATCCGCCGTCTTATATATCACTTTTGGTGCGGGCCGCTGCCGCCGGGCACTACTAATTCGTTGTTGTTTGCTGTTGGTGTTGGTTGCCTGACCGGCCGGGTGTGATGAAAAGCTAGCTCTACAAAACGTGTCTCAAACTCTGAGTCGTTGCCCTGTGCCTGGATAAAGTTCGCCAAGCTTTTCCGTAGCTCTTCTACCGTCCCTGTGCTCTCCACTTCAAACTCCGTGGTATATTTCACCAGCTCTTCGCGGTTGAGGTAATATACCCAGTTTACCTTTCCCATCGTGCGCGTCTACTCTGAATTCCCCTGCGTAATCTTCCCGTGATTTTACCACCTGTTATCCTCTTGCTGATTGTACTCCTCTCTTGATTATCCTCGTATTGTTACTTGTTTACCATGTGACTCTGTATTCAGTGTACCTGCTCGGGCGCCATTTATTACGGCCTTTTCCTTACGCCGGGGTATTCTCAGTCCGTCCAGGATCCCTGTGCGAAGAAAGAAGTATCCCTATCGTCTCCCTTTAAAGAGAAAGATCCTGTTTGTTGTTTAAACGTTATAAATTCTTTATTCAAATCAATTGAAAAACTACCCTTAAGGTTATGGCGACGGAGGTGGGAAACCCCCGTCGGTTCTACGCCGATGGAGTTGGGAAAACCCCCACCGGGACTACTCTTAAACTAAAATCTCAACCTATTCGTAAAGAAAGCGGAGGTGGAGAACCACCACTTCCTCCCAGTCAGTGGAGTTGGTAAAACCCCCACCGAGTATAAACCTTAAAGATGCCCTGCTCTTCCTGAAGGTTGCGGAGGTGCAAAAACCACCACAATCCCTCCAACTATGTGGTCGAAAAACCCCCAAAGGTACTAAAATAAAGAACTCGTGAGATGGAAAAATCCCAGAAGTCCTATTTACCGCTAAATAAGGCGTTAGCAGGCTACTATACCTAGCTAGCTACTACTAAAATTCGCAAAATTTTTTGCCCTTTTATACTTGTCCACGTCAGGTGGACAGTTATCCTGCAACAATAAATCTTACTTACTATATATATTTACATAAGGTGTCCTACGTTTAACGGTATTTTTTAGCCCATATATTCAATTATTTACTTGCATATACATATGTATTGTTACGAATATTAGCAAACTAAGGGGTGCTGCTATCTCTAAGCCGATGCTAAACAGTGATATCATGCACAATGTGCATTGCACATCCATAGATCAATCATTATGTATCTACATAAACGAAACAATAAATGCGTCTACACGTATGTACCATGTACATATACGAGCAGCGGAGAATCAATGCACAAACACATGCATATATCTGAGAGACTCCTGAAAGTATGCATTGAGAGAAGCTATAAAATCGTGCAATTGTAGTTACAGCTGAGAAGTTTGAGAGCTGATGGCAACTAGTAGATTCTGGAAGCGCCTAGAAGATGCGAACGTTGAAATCAGAGAGTATAAAAGGCAGCACATGTAGAGGCGATGGAATTCAGTTTGAGTGGAGCCATCAAGCAATTATTGATTAAGCACGTGATCTGTCGGGCAATGGTAGAGTTTCATTTGAGCTATCAATCAGTTTGGTTGTTAAGCAAGAGTTGCAAAGTATAAGTGTTATTGTGAAGTACTTTAATAAAGGCCATTTTTCCATTATTCAATATTAGAGTTATTTATTCAACAGTTTAGTGATACGAACTTAGCAAAAGGGCAAATAAGAGGATTTGCAAGTAAAATCGTTACAATTGGTGTCAGAAGAGGAATTGTTAAATAAATTCCGAAGATTGGGAATACAACTTGGACATGGCAAAGTTGAGTGAATTGACGATCCAGCAACTCAAGGAGGAGTTGGAAGTCCGTGGATTTGCTACTTCTGGCATTAAATCCCAGCTACAAAAACGACTAAGTGTAGCTATGGTATTTGAAGGAATCTACAATGCTGAGGAAAATGCCTTTCATTATGATAGCCACAAAACAACAACAAAAATGGTAGAAAAAAACGAAACACCGCAGACAGTGACGAGAACAATATCTGTACAAACATCGACAATGGCATCTCAGCTGGAGTCACAGCAGGCACGCATTTCAGAAATAGCTTCGCAAATGTCATCTCAATTGGAAGAACAGAAGACATATATGTCATTTCAACTGGAAGCGCAAGAGGCACGTATATCTGGAATGTCGACAAAAATTTCGGAACAGGTATCATCGCAGCTCTTTGCGAAACTGGAAGAGCAGGATGCAAATATTTACAACTCGAGGACAAAATTGATGCCAAGATAGAAGCGTTGAAAGGTCTTATGCAACAGTTACAACTAAATCGTCCAGCTGTTCCAGTGAGCAATCCGAAGGTAAAAACTCCATCTTTTGACGGCTCTGTTCCTTTCGAGGTATTCAAACTTCAATTTGAGAAGACGTCAGCAGTGAACAACTGGAATGCTGAAGATAAAGTTCCTCCTCTATTCGTAGCATTGAAGGGGCCAACAGCCGAAATCCTACAGACGATTCCCGAGGGAGAGCGGAACAACTATGAAGCATTGATGGCCGCTGTCTAGAGACGTTATGGAAGTGAGCATAGAAAACAGATATAACAAATTGAGTTACAAAACCGTTACCAAAAAGCAAATGAGACATTACAGGAGTTTGCTTGGGATGTTGAAAGATTGGCTCATCTTGCAAATGCGGACGCACCCGTGGAGTACAACGAGAGGGTAAAAATTCAGAGTTTTATGAATGGCATACGGGACGTAGAAACGAAGCGAGCGACATATGCAAACCCAAAACCCACATTCGCAGAAACGGTATCCCATGCACTGACTAGAAAAACAGCATTGCTTCTGTGTAAGTCAGTTTTCAAAGTACGCCGTGTGGAGGTAGAAAGGCCAGAGTGGGTAGACGCAATATTGGAGGCGCTAAAAAGATCGCAAAAGCGGAGTGAAAAAGTTATCAAATGTTTCAAATGCGAGAAGCCCGGTCACATTGCACGTCATTGCGATCTTGGTCCTGGTAGTTCCAACTTGGGTGGCCGTAAACGCAAAGCTGGAGGAGATGAGCCAGAGCGTGTCAGATGGAAAATCGAGAGCTAGCTCCAGCTATTGAATGTCCTGTGATGTCTGTGTCGCAAATTGGAAGGAAATCAAGCAGTCTTACCGTCAGAGGGAATGTGGATGGCAAGGAGCGTGTACTGACTGTAGATACGGGCGCATCTCATTCCTTGATTCGATCTGATTTAGTCAACAGGAGAGTAAAACCGTTACCTGGAACAAGGTTGCGTACGGTCACAGGGGAGTACAACCAGGTCCAGGGAGAAGTGATATGTGAAGTCCTAATTGGGAAGGTCATGGTTCTACACAAACTCGTTGTGGCGGACATCGTTGATGAAGTCATATTGGGAGTGGAGTTCTTAGTTGACCATGACATCAGGATCGATGTGCTAAGAAAGATTATACGCTATGAGAACCAGGATGTGCCACTTAACTTCAGTTTGGAAGAAGGGTTCAGCAGTAATCGAGTGCTGGTGAAAGAGACTCGACAAAAACCGCAAAAGTCAAAGGGAGCAGATAGGGCAAGGGTTGATGGAACGAATGGACCAAACCAATCAAAACCGAAGGTACCTGCGAGAGAAAGACCGGCATCGACAAACCATAATGGACGCCCTAAAATGACTGAAAGAATTTTTCAGAAAGAATGCAAGGGTGGTTTCAAGCCAGCGCGCACTACTTTTGTGAAACGTCCAGACGATAATGATGATGCAAAGTCAATCCGTCAAGTGCAAGCCCTGCGAAGAAGTTCATTGGCCAAACAACAGTGTGCGAGGGAACGATCGAGAACAATGAGTAGTAAGACGAAACGCAGGTACAATGAGAACAAAAATTCGGAAGGTTTCTTGGAGTGAGATTTGGTACTGTTAAACAACCCTCACCGGCGGAAAAATGTTCCAGCCAAATTTCGGTGCAGTTGGGAAGACCCTTACAAAGTTGTGAAGAAGATCAGTGATACCATATACCGCATACAAACCACTGGGAAACCACGGATTAGAAAAGTCGTACATTTGGAGATGCTAGCGGCATTTAGATCGGGGGATTTGTCTGATCGGGACGATCAGACTTAGGTGGAGGGCAGTGTTACGAATATTAGCAAACTAAGGGCTGCTGCTATCTCTAAGCCGACGCTTAACAGTGATATCATGCACAATGTGCATTGCACATTCATAGGTCAATCATTATGTATCTACATAAACGAAACAATAATTGCGTCTACACATATGTACCATGTACATATACGAGCAGCGGAGAATCAATGTACAAACACATGCATATATCTGAGAGACTCCTGAAAGTATGCAATGAGAGAAGCTATCAAATCGTGCAATTGTAGTTACAGCTGAGAAGTTTGAGAGCTGATGGCAGCTAGTAGATTCTGGAAACGCCTAGAAGATGCGAACGTTGAAATCAGAGAGTATAAAAGGCAGCAAATGTAGAGGCGATGGAATTCAGTTTGAGTTGAGCTATCAAGAAATTATTGATTAAGCACGCAATCTGTCGGGCAATAGTAGAGTTTCATTTGAGCTATCAATTAGTTTGGTTGTTAAGCAAGAGTTGCAAAGTATAAGTGTTATTGTGAAGTACTTTAATAAAGGCCATTTTTCCATTATTCAATATTGGAGTTATTTATTCAACAGTTACGGATACGAACTTAGCAAAAGGGCAAATAAGAGGATTTGCAAGTGAAATCGTTACAGTATTTATTTCTAGCATGCGAGTTCATTGGTACGCATCTCCAGTTAGGTAGCAGTTAATTTTCAATTTCCCTGCGCTGCCTGCTTATTGTGCTTTGTTGTTGTCAACGGGTTGGTTGCCCTTCGTAAGTAACTCGCATGTGTAATGTTTATGGCTGCCTAGTACCCCTGCTATGTTGTTGGTATTTTTTTTTCGTTTCCTCTTTGTGCGACGTTCGCCTTGACGGTTCGATTCAATGCCTGCTGTGCTTGGTAGCAATTTCTCTGTATACGTATATTTCTACGTTTTTGGTGCTCTTGCAGTGGGAGCTTATGTGTGTTGCTAATTGCGTTGCTGTATTCCCATCGTTGTTTAGAATTCCAGCAGGTCCTATGATCTCAATGCAAAGACAAAGTTTTTCCCGCTTGATCTCTATGCAAAATATAATATCCAACCAAAATATCTGCCGTATGCGGGCAGAGAAAATTATGTTTTTGAGAAATAATAAATATATAAGTGTATATTAGGGTGTTTCAGAAAAATGATTATTTTATGTGTTTAAATTCAATTTATATAATTCAGGTTTATATGTTTTACATGCTATATGCACTAATATAAATTCATTGTCATATACATTAGGGTGTTTCGAGAAATTATATATTATTTGTAATTGTAGATTATCTAGGTTCGAATGTGTGGGCCCCAAAGCCGGTGGATTTGGGTCCTCACACATGAATACAGTTGAGATAATCTTGGAGATTGCTGACCGACTGCATTCTGATGAAGATGTCATACATTTCGCATCGGCAAATTCATTTTTGGCTGGGATTTTGGCAACAAGAATTCAAGAGTATCGCGTTCATCGCATTTTTCACGACGAAGCGCTGATGCATTATTTCGGCCAATATTTTAGATTTCTCGAAATCAAAACCCAACGTTTCGCAAATTTCAACTGGTTCTTTTCAAATGGTCGTTTCCTTGCTGAAAATATACAATATCTCTTCATTACACAACTGTCCCAACAAACAACGGTTCGGCGCAACGTGTTCAATCTTCTTTCACGACGAGAAATCACTTATTGGGAAAACGAATATACAGAATCGTTGACTGTTGCCATTCAATTTCAAATTTACGATTACCAAATCCGACAGCCATAACATTTACATATACAATGTTTCTTCGAAATACGGATCTAGTCAACATTATAAACATTCGCCCACCTGTTTTCGAATCAATATCGCTACAACTATTTGGTAACCTATCTCATGGATTCCTCGAGTTCAACGAGTATATTCACCAGCGTCCCGAAAATTGTTGTTCCTACACACTTACTAACTTTTTTACTCTGATGTCTTAAGAATAAAAAAAAAAAAGTAATGAAGTAATGTATTTATGATGTGTTGTTTCGATTATAATATCGACTTGCATGCCATCGAATCCAATTGAATTGTGGAATAAATATAAAGATTACATGACTGCAGATATTTTAGTTGGGATGTGTCGTAGAGCAATGGATCCTGATTTGCTTATTACATTGGAAATGTACAATGAAGCTTTGATAATAATTTAAGATATGTGTCTTGCGATTGCCAATAAAGCATTGGGGCAGTTAGCTTTGATTTCACCAAATCGTCCAATGCATGATTTATTTGATCGGGAGTTGCAGCGTGAACAACAATTCGAATATGACGATTTACGTATACTTGTTCAATCCAACATCACAAAATTGAACAATCAACAAAACGATATATATCATGTAATTTGTTTCTTTTAATTTAAAACGATTTGATTTATTTCTTTTGCTTTATTTTTATTTGAACAACCTCTGCGTTTCGCTGTCACCGGAAGAGGCCAGCCCCAGAGCAAAAGCGAAGTTGGCTGCAATTCCGCCAGCAGGTGACATTTACCATCTGTCATAAATGCATGGTATAATAAAATGGGTGACATGGCAGATTAAATATAAGTACATTACAACTCGGCCAGTCTGACTTAATGATTGACCTCAATCAGCTGAGGTTGTGTGACCTGTTGCAGTTGGTGACTGAAGTGGGTCTTGTTCATCATTATTAGGCAGGCACCATTTACGAATTTTCATAGCTTCAACAATGCCGTCATATGGCAGATGTGTCAGTTGGCAGTTATCTATATGCCTTATGACATAACGATCATTCGGTAGTACTTTGTGTATAACATACGGGTCCCTATACTTTTGAACGAGTTTCTTATTAGTTCCTACCATGGTATCCACGTGCCTAATGACTACAAAATCTCCTACTGAACAGGTTTTTGCCGGAATACTGTGTTTCAAAAAATATTGGTAATTATACTCTTGAGAACGTTCTATATTCCTAAGTGCCTTTTGCCTATTTCCTCTCTAGTGGTTTCATCCACTAGTTTGTCTTCCATAGATTCGGTAAATTCATCCACGATACTTTGATTTACCCCAAAGAGTAAAACGCTATGCGAGTTTTTCGTAGTACTATGAATACTGTTGTTTAGAGCATATTCTATTTGAGGAAATTTGGCAGTCCAGTCGGAGTGTTCCGCGGACTCAGTAAGTTTACTCAACATCGTCTTGAGGACACGATTTACTCTCTCGACTTGTCCATTTGCCTGCGGTGATGCTACTGCGACCTTCACATCGCTTATATTTCTTTTCGATAAGTAGTCACTAAACTCGAGGGACGTAAAGCAAGTTCCGCGGTCAGTTATGATACGTCTGGGGCGGCTATAGTAAGAAAAATATTTATCTAGTGAGCAGCACACTTCTTTTGTACTCGTGGAACTAACCGGATATAATTTTACAAATTTTGTGAATGCGTTACGACTAAAATATGTTTGCGTTTTGATTTAATCTCTGGCAAAGGACCGAAATGATCTAAGTGAATGGTGTCAAATGGTATTGGTTTTTTAGGAATACTGAACATGTTATTCTCATTGGAACGAGCTAGGGCAGAGTACACAATACACTTAAGACAATTCTTAATGAACCGGTCAACTTTATTCCTCATACTCTCAAACAAATAAGTCTTGCGTATTCGATTATATCATTTCTCTGTTCCTAAATGGTCATATTTCTCGTGAGTTGTGCGGATTAAATTTTCCTCCATCTCTGAAGGGTATGACTTCCTCTTCCTCCAGTTTGGCCATGAGCTCCCTAAGCTTCTCGTCTCGGTTTTGAGCAATTTGGATCTGAACATCTAGATCATCCAAGTCTACAGCGGCCACTAACACACTTTCAACTTCGTCAGACCAGGGTTGCGAATCTACAAGTTGAGAATACTGACGACTGCTAATACTGCTTTCATCGGATTTTGAAGGGAAATTTATGGAATCGTATTCTCTTTCCAAAAACGGACTCCGGCTTAACGTGTCTACATGGCCCAGATTAGCTCCAACCCGATGCTGAATAGAATAATCAAAATTTCCCAGCTCCAATGCCCACCTAGCTATTCTTCGATTGATCTGTTTCTTATATAGGGTCATAGTGAGTGAGTTGCAATCTGTTATGATTTTAAATGGCACACCTTCTAAATATATTCTAAAAATGCGGAGAGCATATATGATCGATAGGGTTTCTAGCTCAAAGCTATGATATCTAGACTCAGCTGGTGTCGTTGTGTTGGAAAAGTACGCTATTGGATGAAATTTCCCATCGTCCTGCTTTTGTAGAGGCACAGAACCAAAGCCCTGACTGCTTGCATCGCAATGAAGTTGTGTTTCACGTTTGCGATCATATATTGCTAACAGCGGTGAACATACTAAACTATTGCGTAATTCCTCAAATGCCTTGAAACATTCCCTTGAAAACCCAAATTCAGCATCCTTGCGTAGTAAATCTATGAGTGGCTTAGCGATTTTAGAAAATGAAGGGACAAATTTTCGAAAATAAGAAAAGAGCGGAGCTCTTTATGATTCTTTGGGACTGCGTAATTCGCAATTGAAATTTTTTTCATAAGTCCTCCTAAGCACTTTACGTAGGATCTTAATATGACTTTCAAGATCAATTGAGGCTATTAATATGTCATCAATACACACTATGATTTCTTTTGCATCAATTATGTCTCGGAAGATGTTATAGACAAATCTCTGAAAATTAGCCGGTGCATTCTTTAACCCAAATGGCATTCTAAGGTACTCGAATTGCCCATGTGGTGTGACAAAAGATGGTAATGGAATAGATCCCTCATCCATCGCTAACTGATTGAACCCATCTTTCAAGTCCAAGAGAGTGAACCACCTTTTCCTCGCGTACTGTTTTCTTATTCAAAGCTCTGTAATCGATGCACGTACGAGTTTCGCCACTCTTTTTTTTACCAGGACAATCGCAGAAGCATAAGGGGAGTTACTGGGTCGTATAATTTCGCGTTTCATTAAATCATCTGTGACCTTTTGTACCTCTTCCCTATCCTTAAACGATAATCGTCTTGGTAAAGAATAGAAAGGTATATCATCCGTTGTTCGGATTGTCATTTTATAGTCATACGGTTTTTTTCGAATGATGTAGGCGATAAATATTCACTAGACAACACTTCCATTACTACCCCTTTTTCTCGTTAAGCCAAACTGGGCCATATATCCATTTCCGACTGAAAACCACTTTCATCTATCGCTCCTATCTCTTTCAGAGCTGAATCAAACATATCCGTCATATCATAGGGGTAATTGCCCATTTCTTTTGAGTCCTGCTTATTATGATCACATCTGTCATATACTTCACTTAATGTAGGCTTATTACCATCTGATTTAACACTTCACTTCAGTCACCATCAACAAATTTATTAATAATCAAATCAGATATATATTTTTTCGTATCTTCTTTATTTAATTCAGTATTTCCAGAAGGTACCTTTTGTTTTACGTTTTTATTAAATTCATTTGATATTTCATCTAATTGTATTAAAGGAATGTTAAATCTTTGCAAAAAATCTCGACCAAGAATTAATGGAAGAGTTAAAGTTTCATCTGGAACTATTATTACATTAATATTTCCAATTAATTTACGAAAATAAATTGCACACTATGCTGTGCCAAAAGAATCCTTCTTTTACCAACGCCAAGGAATTGCGTAGACTTTGCCCGAAATGACAGCTTAACAAATTTTCAGCAACTGATCTTTGAATAAGGCTAATAGAACTACCGGAATCGAAAAGAGAGATGATATTTGTAAAACCTGTACATCTGTTTCGATTTCTATCGTAAAAGGCCACACTTACCTCTTGCTGAGGTTCTAAAGGAACATAGTCATCCATGGATACGGTTGCAACTTGAGATGTTTGGGTTTTTTTCTTTGGGCAATTGCGATGCATATGTCTTAGTTGGTGGTAAATACAACATGACCCGGCTGGGCGTTGCGGCTTTGGGCAGGCACTCTGATGCCCGAATCGCGAGCGGTAGAAACAACGTATAGTGGAAAGATCTTCAGTAGTGTTTGCCTTTACTGCGGTATTTGATACCTCTGTGCTCAATGGTTTGCGCACACCAACGCTGTGACGACGTTGCTCGTAACGTACCATTCGGCGTGTGAGTTCGCTTATGGTATTAGCGCCATACAAGATGCTTATATTGTTGCTGCTGCCTGGAATTCCGTCCACTATAATGTCTACCAACTCCTGCTCCATTATCTCCGATTGGGCAGCGATTGATTGCATAGCCACCACATAACTGATATACGATTCTGAGAGTTTTAGTTTGCGTAACCGTAGCTGGCGATAGACCTCCTGTCGAGAGCAATTACGGCGGAACATTGCGCATAATAAAAGCTTCAACTTTGAGTAATCCGTTAGGCCTTGGTTCAAAACGAATTATTTCGCTTTCCCAGTCATACATCGGCGCAATGCTAGGCATTTATGTCTTTCATTGTAGTTGTTAGCATCAGCATAGTCTTCAAACTGTAAAAACCACCGATTTATATCATAGTGATTGTCGCCACTTAACTTCGGGACTGCTGCATCGAGTTCGTCGAAATGGATGTACTTTCCTATGCGCACGACCGGGCCAGATTCCAATTGCTGGACTACACCTTGGAGCTTCATTACTTCTTTACGTAGCTTCAATAATATTAACTGCTCTTCAAGGTGGTTTACTTCTCCACTTGATGGTGTGGCTTCAAGGCCAACAGATACGTCAGAAGCAATAGTTGGGCTTATGGCATAGTTTGCAGCGGATTCATTCATATAAGGCTGAGTGGAACCATACCAGGCAACGTTGTTAGTATTGGACCATAATGAAAGGGGTGTTAAAGGCGTTGGTTCCGCATTACAATTAAAGAGATGGTTGGTGTCATGTAGCGACACATTGCAAGCGGGGCATACATTTTGTATGTCGGGGTTGATTCTGGATAGGTAAGAGTTTAACCTGTTACAGTATCCAGAACGAAGTTGAGCTAGAGTGACTCGCGTTTCTCTGGGGAGTGTGCGTTCCTCTTCCGCAGGTTTTTGGTACTGTTCTTTGAGTACTGGATTAACCGGGCCATTCCTGGCATAAAGATCCGACGCCTATTTGTGGAGTTCGCCAAGGACCTGCTTGTGTGTTTTGCTTCATACGGCTGAGTTCTCAGGTGCAGTATTTCCTCAAAATGCTTATGGAGATGACTCCTTAAGCCCCTAGGCGGTGTTGGCTTATCTATCAGATGTCTGTTGGGATGCCCAGGTTTCCGGGTATTCAACAGGAACTGTTCGGTTAGCATCTCATTTCTCTCCCTGATGGGGAGTATTATCGCCTCATTATGTAGATGGTGTTCTGGAGACATAAGAAAACAGCCCGTGGCGGTTCTGAGAGCAGTATTTTGGCAGGCCTGTAGCTTCTTCCAGTGGGTAGTTTTTAGGCTTGGCGACCATATAGGGGACGCGTAGCATGCAGTCGGCTTGCCAATTGCTTTGTGTGTGGTAATGAGCGTTTCTTTGTCCTTTCCCCAAGTACTGTCAGCAAGGGGTTTGAGGATTTTATTACGTCTCTGGATTTTCGGTACAATTGCGGCTGCATGCTCACCAAAATGTAGATCCTGATCAAACGCCATACCTAAGATTTTGGGGGGTGTCGGACAGTCGGTAGCGTTGTGCCATTGACGTGGATGTTCAAAATGGTCGACATTTGGGAAGTCCATGTTGTAAGCAAGGTCGCAGAGGATTTATTCGGTGATAATGCCAGGTTTCGCGAGACGAAAAACCGGAGAGATCCAGGAGGTAGCCGTTATTCTGTTGCAAAGCTCATCCATCTGTGGGCCTGGGCCTGTGGCCATTTTTGTGCAGTCATCGGCCTAGGAAACTATAGTAACTCCTTCTGGTGGCGAAGGTAGCTTAGATATGTGGAAATTAAACAAAAGTGGGGATAGGACACCACCTTGTGGCACCCCTTGTTTAATTCTTCTTGGTTTGATGTTTCGTTTCTAAATTGCTCCGATGCCTGCCGACCACCCAGATAATTTGCGGTCCACCTTTTAAGACATGGGGGAAGGGTAGACCCTTCCAGGTCTTGCAGTAACGTGCCATGGTTGACCGTATCAAAAGCTTTTGATAGGTCTAGCGCTACGAGTACTGTTCTATGGTGGGGGTTTTGATTTAAAACGCAATTTATCTGGGTGCTGATGGCATTTAGCGCGGTGGTGGTGCTATGGAGTTTTCTAAAGCCACGCTGATGAGAGGCTAGCTGCAAATTTGCTTGGAAGTAGGGGAGCAAAATTGCTTCAAGCGTCTTTTCTACTGGCGATAGGAGAGATATCGGACGATACGACTCTCCTATGTTAGCTGGTTTCCCAGGCTTTAGTAGCGGGACCACCTTGGCCACTTTCCATTTTTCAGGTATGAAAAAGGTGGAAAGAGACAGGTTGAAGACATGTGCTAAGTATTTGAAACCCTCTTTCTCTTGGCTTTGAAGCATCGGCATGGCTATGCCGTCTGGGCCTACTGCTTTGGATGGTTTAGCGTGACCAATGGCATCTTCAACCTCTCTGGCGGTGATGGTAATTGGTGACGAGCGGAATTTATGTTTATGTGCGTGTCTGTCTATCCGTATATCTTTGTCGACCGTAGAATGCATTACATATTGACGGCAGAAAGCGCTCGCGCATTTTTTCGAATCTGACAGCACTTTATCGCCGAAGGCGATGGAAACTTTGTCATTGTGCTTAGACGGATTCGATAGGGACTTTACGGTGGACCAAAGTTTACCCACACCGGCAGAGAGGTTACAACCTCTTAGGTGCTCCTCCAATTTCGCCCTCTTGTGTTCATCCACAAGCAATCTGATGCGTTGTTTTATGTCCCTTATTTGCGGGTCGCCTTGGTCGAGCTGTCTTATAAGTTCACGTTCTCTCGCTAAATTTGCGGCCTCCGCCGGGAATTGGGGCCGAATTTCGGGAATTCTCCCGGCGGGAATGAAACGTGCCGAGGCGGATTCAATGACCTTGCGGAAAGCACGCTTCCCTTGGCGGGCATCAGTCGGGATAGGGAGGGCAGCAAAGAGGTTGTCTGTAAAAGATTTGTATTCAGCCCACTTTCCTTTTTTAAAGTTTATGAAAGTGCGTTTTTCTGTAACGATGAAGTCGGCGGTACGCTCGAACGAAATAAGTATAGGCAGGTGGTCGGATGCCAATGTTACCATCGGCTGCCAGTTGACGCAATTTACGAGTTCTGCGCCCACGATTGAGATATCCGGCGAACTGTGACACCTTCCTATCATACGTGCGGGGGCGTCTCTATTTATTTTGCAGAACGTTGTTTCTTCTATTTGATCCGCCAACATCTCATTCCTACTGTCCGCCCGCATGTTTGAATGCCATAGATCGTGATGGGCATTAAAGTCCCCTAAGATAATGCGATTGTTGCCAGTGAGTAAGGCGCTAATATTAGGATGGTATCCACTGGGGCAACAGGTGGCAGGGGGGATGTAGATGTTGATGATTTCTAGGTTTGCATCGCCTGACCGGACAAATAGGCCTTGACGTTCTAAGACATTGTCCCTGCTGTCGATGCCAGGATCAAATATATGATATTGCACAGAGTGGTGTATGATAAACGCGAGGCCGCCTCCATTTCCGCTCATGCGATCTTTTCTGTGGACATTATACTCAGAACATGTTTGCAGTGCAGATCTTGCTGTGAGTTTAGTCTCTTGAATCGCAGCAATGCGGATGTTGTGCCGCTTCATGAAATCGACTATCTCCGTGATCTTCCCAGTTATTCCATTACAGTTTAACTGCAGAATTCTGAAGAGCATAGGGGGAGACGCCGCCACTCTGGGAGTAAGTGACGGGTGACTACGCCTGTGTTGAGGAAGGCCAGGACGCAACTGCTGTTGTGGGCCTGGGACTGGGCGTCCTTGGGCAAGCATTGGGGTACCCGGCAGATTTGGGTTTGCGACCTGGCAACATGGCGCAATGAAACTCGTCGGGGGGTTGCCGTCGCGGAGACCATAACATCTAGGAAAGTGGCACCGCCCAAGGAAGTGGCTGCATTGGGCGGATGTTGCAAACATATATATTCTGTGCTGGCAAACGGTGCAAACGGGGTTAGGGACTAAGATTCTGTTTCCCTGACTTACACGTACTCGTGTAGTTTAATATTTTACATTCTGTACCAATGACCGCCACAATCATACAGATCACCAACGGGCGCTGAAAAAAAAAAAGAGAAAAAGGTCATCTAAGATTTGCTTTGTGAACCCTTCTGCCGTCGACCAGAACTGTTGTGCCTAAATCTTTAGTAACTGTTCCTTCCAAATATAGCTTAGTAAACTTATTGCCTATCCTCTTGGTGGTTTTGACAAACACTTTGTCACCTGGATGGTAAGACTTAGTCAGGCAATTCTGGTTCCGATTCTTTAGATCCTAATGCTGTTTCTTAACTAACCTATCTCTTATCTCGTCAAGAAATGCCTGCACATTGTGATGAATGATGTCAATTGGTCTTTGTGTTGTTACTGAATGAATAGGTCTATTGTACTTGTAAGTGGAGAGGAGAATAAGGTCATTTGTGTCGTTTAAGCCCTGGGTCAACTTAATGCAGCGGCCTATTTCTGTAAGCGTGCTGTGAAATTTCCCACCTGGCCATTTGTAGTACTGTGGTGAGGTGGAGTTTTGTAAATGGAAACATTGAAGTGGTTTTGCAATAGGGCTTTTATCGTACCTCAGTTCAAAGATTTTTCACTGACACGGATAAGATATTTTGTGTCCTTGAAGAAGTTCATAATTTTGATTATGGGTTCCTTTAAATCTACTATCGATCTTGTCGGAATTGACTGGACCACAGCGAATTTGGAAAATTTATCAATGCAAGTTAAAAAAAATTTTTGTCGGTTGAATAAATATCCATGTGCAAAATTTCGCCGGACTTACTGGGAATGGGAGTTTCGCCTATTCCAGAGTTAGGTAGGTGGCGTTGATATTTAGCTTCTTTGCATGTTTTGCATGAAGAAATTATATCCCTCAAGGTTTTTGAAATATTGGGAAAGTAGTAGTCTCCAAAAACCTGATTAATATTTTCTTTCAGTGAGCGGTGAGCTCTGTTATGCTCAGACTGCAAAATCTCTAGCTGGTCGTCCTTGTTAAATCTGTCGGTTATTTGAAGATTCGTGTAGACGAACTTGACCGCTGGAAAGCTCAAAAGTATTTGGTTCTGAATTTTCCCCAGCACAGGAAGTTCACACAGCAATGCGTTGACCCTATTAGGGTTTAGGCAATGCTTTATTAGGGTGGGTATTCTTTCAAGCTTAGTGAAAATAATGCGATGCCTGATTTGAGTTTTGAACAGAATTTTCGTAGTTATGGATTCATTGTCCCCATTTTCAAGAATTATTTGGTTCCCGAAACAATTGATAGGATTTTAACTGTTTTAATAGTCATTGTTGAGGATTCCTCACTATGAACAGTTTCATCGGATCGGTCAGTGCGAAGAGCATTAATATGCTGTCTTGACAAGGCGTCAGACAACAAATCCCTTTCCGAGTTTATAGTGAAACTTAGGGGAGAAATCCTCCACAAAAGATCTCCATCGCTTTAGTTTTGAGTTCGGATTCTTATCCGAAATTGAGAAGGTCAAAGGTTGGTGATCCGTAAATATGTTAAGGTTTTTGACACCGTAAAGGTAATTTCTGAGCTTTTGTATTGCCCAAACAATGGCGAGTAATTCTCGCTCGTTAGTAGCATAATTCTCCTCAGTTTTGGTCAGTGTACGTGAAATCACAGTAATAGGCCCACCTCTTTGAGAAAGAACTGCTCCCAAAGCATGAGAGGATGCGTCTGTAGTTAAGTCAGAGGGTTTTTGAAAATCGGGGTAAAGGAGAAGCACATCCTCGAATGACAGAATATCTTAAATTTTCCTAAAGGCATTGTTGGCTTCTTCGTCGAATTCAACATTAGTTTTCTTTGAAGTGGTGGTGCTTACAGTTCCATTTTCGCCACGTAAGTACTTGGTGAGGGGTTTAGCTATTGACGCATAGTATTTTATGAAATGTCGATAATAACCTGATAGCCCGAGGAAAGAGCACAATGCTTGAAGCGTTCTCGAGACCTCATAATTAACAATATCCTGAACTTTGTCCTTTGACGTTTTGATACCACTTTGTGAGACTACAAATCTGAGGAATTTGACCTCTGTTTGAAAAAAGTGGATCTTTTCTAAAGAAACTCTCATGTTAGCCAAATATAACTTCTGAAGGACACGGCTGACATCGCTGAAGTGACTCTCGTAATATTTGGAAAACACGATTATTTTATCGATGTAGACGTGGCATATTTTTCCTATCTCCTCCCTCAGCACGTCGTCGATGGCACGTTTGAAAATACTCGGGGCATTTTTCAGCCCAAACGGCAGTATACAGAACTCGTATTTTCCATTGTTTACGGAAAATGCGGTTTTCTCTCTATCCCGCTCAGCCAGTATTATCTGGTGGAAACCCGATTTAAGGTCTATCGTTGTAAAAATTGAGGATTTACCTAGGTTCGCTAGTATGATGTAGGTGTCAGGTATAGGGTATCTATCATTGATGGTCCTTTCATTGAGCTTCTTGAAGTCCACCACCATTCGCGTTTTCTTTTCACCAGATTCGGTCAATCCTTTCTTAGGAGCTTCCCATATAGGACTATTATAAGGGGACCTGGAAGGTCTGATTATTCCATCGCGTAAGAGGTTGTGGATTTCGCTATTTACAAATTCTGATGGCGCCATCGGATAAGGATATGATTTTGAGTAAACTGCCTCGTTGTCTGTGGTTCTAATTCTTGCTACAATATTCATATTTTAAGGAAGGGACTCCTCTGAGTTAAAAAAGCCGCAGCATGCTTAACTTTAAGTTTTTCGATTAATGGGGTCAGTACAATATTTTTAACGTCTTTACAGTGGCGATGTTGCAAATTTTCTGAACCAGTTTTGTATGAAAGAATTAATTTATTGAGGTCAAGCTTAGCATTGATTTTACGCAAAAGGTCATAATCTATTATACCGCCGAATGTTTCAAGAGTTGGTAAAAGAAAAAATTCAGAATTCGTGTAAAAAATATTGGTAGTGCATTTTTGCGTAACGCGATTGGTACCATGAATGGATTTCACTAGGAATGTTGACTCTACTGCTTTTACACCTTGCCATCCACAGTTCTTTGCATAGTTTTTAGAAGCGCCGGTGTCGATCAGAAATTTTACTGGTTTACCTTTGAACTTCCTGCTAACAAACCATAGCAGGGAAGCTACTCTAAAAAATTTATTTCGTCGCTTGCTACTTCTGCTATTACATTGTTATTATTATCAATTTCCTCTTCTTTCTCATCGTAGGGGTCGGAATCTGCGTAGGCTTCCTCGTCATATTGATTAAGGGCATTGATTCGCTGCATTTTATTATAATTAAATTGATCACTATCATGTGGTCTTTTTGCATTCGCGGCAGTGCCACCGGTTGAAACTGGATTTCCAAATGGAGTCCTGTCTGAAGGGTAATTTGGACGATTACGAGAAGAGGAAGGCATTTGCTGAGTAGGATACCTGAATTTAGACAGACTGAGATCAACCTCAATTGGAGTGACATTTTGTTGAACTTTGAAAATGAAATGAGGGCTATTGGCAATGGGAAAGGACCTAATATTAGTTGGTTTTGCCAAAAGATTGTCTGAGGTTCTGCTATCGGCAAACCTTGAGCCGACCAATGATCTAGCTTGGTTAGATTACAGTTCCTGCGCAAGAGCAAGAGCTGATGGCATGTCCTTTGGTCTAGATAAAAATAAGATGTTACATAATGGCCTATTAAGTCCGGATATGAATACCCTAAGAGCGTCTTGACGATATTTGGTCATAAGTGATTCCATAACCTGTCGCTTCCATAGGTCATAAGAGTTTTATTAGTTATGGCTTCAGTTTCCTTTCGACCTTGTCATAAAAGTCATTAATTGTCAGGCCTCCCTGGAGGGTGGATATTTCCTGTTCTTTAACATGGATAGGTTTCTTATCAGCATAGGAAAAATCAAGTCTTGCTATAATGGCTTTAAAATTAAGGACGGTGTAGAACGAGGAGGGCACAGAATCTGCGCGTCCTGTAACCTTGTTACGAATAATCGCCACGGCTTGGTAGTGTTTACAACTACCAGCAAATGATTCAAAATTTTGTAGGCGGCATGAGCTGCCTGCCGCCATGGCACATAACGTGTCTGGTCACCACTGATGTAAATTCATTGTCATATACATTAAGGTGTTTCGAAAAATGATATATTATTTGTAATTGTAGTTTATCTAGGTTCGAGTGTGTGGGCCCCAAAGCCGGTGGATTTGGGTCCTCACACTCTCCCCTCACCTGCCGCAATGTGACTTACTGTCACCAGTGTAAAATTCAATTTCTCATTGCGGTCAATGCTTGCGTTCTTTATGGGGTAATCTCTCGCGATCTGAGCCTTGTTCTAAAATGAAATGTTATGCAGAATTCGGTCATCAGGTTATAGCATTGGCTGGCTAAGTGGTTGGCGTAGTTCATCGCCATCTGGATCCCGTTGTCCAGGGTTGGAGCTTGCGCTTGTGCTGTGTGCCACCCACTCCGGTCTGCATCTACCACCTGTTGATTGTTGCTATGTATGCGCGTTCGATTCTGGAACCATTTGCACCTGAATTGGCGAGTGCTAGTGAACCGCATATCGCTACCGTGCTGGAATCTGTCTGATCTTCTTCCGTGACCTGGACTGCTTGCGATGTTGACGCGCGTGGCGTTGCTCTTACTACGGTCAGTTGCTCTGTGTGTTCCTCGGTGGATATCTCGATGAAATGTTGGTTCGGGGTTCTACTACACGATGCTGATGATGGTGCGTGTTGTGTTGTTGCTATCGCCGTCAGTCGTCTCGTTTGTTCCCCGATGGGAACTTCGGTGAAGCCCTCATTCGGGGGTTGGCGTGACGCTTTTGACTTACCACGCTCGCGGGGTGAACGTTTCTTCTTTCTGTTTCCGGACTTGCTTCTTATGCTTTTAGCTCGCTTATATGTGCCGTTCTCCTTTTGCCGTTATGCACCTTGCCTAGCTCGACGATTACGGGCGATACGAAGTTCATTACACGATGAGGCCCACTGTATCTTGGTGCTAACTTTGCTGCGAAGTTGTCCACTTCCTTGGACAGCTGATGCTCTTTTTCTAGTACCAAGTCGCCCACCGCCGGATGCCACTGTCTCCTACGTAAATTATAATGCCTTGCCTGCTCCGCTGATGCTTGCTGTTGTCTACTACGTGCCATCTGATATACCTCTTTCATTTTCGCCATATTTTCACTGAGAGCCACTTTCTCCTCGCCTGTGCCAAATGTTTGCTCATCGGAGAGGGCGTTGGGGATCCTCGGTTCCCTACCCTGTACCACGAATGCTGGACTGTAGCCTGTTGACTCGCATACGCTCGTATTCAGTGCTAGTGTCAGCTCTGGCAACAATTTATTCCATGCCTTATGCTCCTTCCCAGAGAATTGCGCTATAATCCTCTTGATGTTATGATTCGCTCTCTCCGCCGGGCTCTCTTGCGGTGTGTACGGTGCCGTTAGCTGGTGCTTTATGCCAGCCTCTTGTAAAAATTTCTTAAAATGCCTGCTCGTGAACTGTGCACCATTGTTTGTTACTAGAAATTTTGGTGCACCAAATCGTGCCAAAATCCTTCTCTCATTCCCTTGATCAGATCCTCAGTCGCTGCTTTCCGTATTGTTATGACCTCTACCCATTTCGAGAATCGATCCACGAAAACTAATGCCATTGTATAACCATGCTTCGAACGAGGGAGTGGTCCAACGAAATCTGCACAAACGGTAGCAAAAGGTTCATCTGAAATCTGCGTGAGCATCCTACCGGTAGCTTGTTGCTGGCTGGGTTTGTACACTTGGCATGCGTGGCACTGTTGCACGTACTTCCGTACGTCCCTGAACATCCCAGGCCAGTAATACCGCATCATTGCACGCGCGATGGATTTCCGTATCCCCATGTGTCCTGCGCTTGGTGTGTCGTGAATCTCGTTAAGCACTCTTCACCTCTCCAATTTCGGCACGCATAACTTCCATGGTACCGCATCCTCACCATCCATTTTACTTCCAAATCGTCTGTATAGTCTTCCTACCTCTATGACGTATTCGGGAAACTTCTCTGGTACCTTCGTTACTTCAGCCATCTTTGACGTGTACCACTTGCAACTCAAACTGTCTTCATGTGTCGTAAGGGTACCCATCTGTTCCTCCAGTGGCTGCCTCGACAGTGCATCTGCGAAAACGTTCATCTTACCCTTCCTATACTGTACGTCGAACGAATACTGCTGTAATTCGAGCGCCCAGCTAGCGATCCGGCCTGACGGACTTTCGATCGCGTTCAACCATTTCAAAGACAGGTGATCGGTGATCACCGTGAAATTGTACCCTTCTAAATATGGTCTTATTTTCCTTATTGCCGACACGATTGCTAAACATTTCTTCTCAGTTGGTGAGTATTTCATCTCGGCTTTATTCAACCGGCGGCTAGCACTCGCTCCTCGTCAACCAACCCCTGTGTGAGAACTGCTCCGAGACCATAATCGCTCGCGTCCATCTGTAATCGAAATATTTTAGTAAAATCTGGGCAAGCTAGTGCCGGTGCTTATTAGTGCATTCTTCAACGCTTCGAATGCCGCCTGTTGTTCTTCGGACCATTTCCACCTACTTCCCTTCTTCAACATTGACGTCGGTGTGAGCGCAACTTGTTAAAAGTCGGGTACGAACCTCCGGTACCATGAAACTATCCCCAAAATTCGCCGTAACTCTCGTATGTTTTGCGGTGGCCTTAGCTCCTTGATATCCGCAACTTTGACGGGATCCGTGTGTATTACTTCTTCGCTGAGGACGTGGCCTAGATATTTCAAACTTTTCTTAAAAAATTCACATTTCTCTGGGTTGATCTTCAGATTCGCCCTCCGTAGCCGCCGATATACTTCTCCTAGGTGCATTATGTGCTCTTCCAAGGTTGTGCTGGTGATGATGATATTATCAAGGTAGGCAAACGCATTTGGTTACATCTCTGGGCCAATAACATGGTCCAGTGCTCGCTGAAACGTAGCCGGAGCGGAATGTAGACCGAACGGCATCACTTTCCATTGATACAACCCTCAGCCGGACGCGGTGAATGCTGTATACTTCTTGCTATCTTCTTCCATCGAGATTTGCCAATAGCCATTTTTGAGGTCCAGACTGCTGATAAAACGCGCGCTAAGTAGTATATCCAAGATATGTTGTATTCTTGGGAGTGGGTACGCATCTGGCACTGAGTGGGCGTTGAGCTGCCGATAGTCAACGCAGAGTCTCCATTTGCCGTTCTTCTTCCGGGCTAGAACTATTGGTGCACTGTGTAGGCTGTGAGATGGTTCGGTGCAACATTTCTCTATCAGCTCGTCTATCTCATTGTTTATGATCTCCTGCATCTTTGGGTTCTTAGGGAAATATCGATGTTTGATTGGACGGTCATCTCGCATCACTATCTTATGCGTGGCAACGTTGGATACTCCTGTCATCTCTTCGAAAATCTGTAAATCACGCTTTAGAAAGGTATTCACCGCCACGTCACTCCTCACGTCTTTCTCGATATTTGCGCTACCTTCGTCCTCCGTCCTGGTTGTACACGTTACTATCTCCTGCGCTCTCTCTTCTGCTCGTAGCGTTATTGTTTCGTTGCCACACCTCAGCTCAAATTTAGCCTTTGCCAGATAGTCTGTCCCGATCACCACGCTGTCGACTAACCCAGGAAGAACTAACAACTCACTCTGATGCACTTGATCCCCCCATACTTCGTAACTGTCGGCCAGCTCCTCCAGCCCTCATTGAAACTAAGTGGCTCCTTACCGCCGTCGTACTTCAACCCCGCTTACGTACTCGGTCCATTACGTTGGCGTGTGACACCGGCTGGTGCGTGGGGTATATCGGCGTTTGCAAACTTCCTCTTGGATCCGCCGTCTTATTTATCACTTTTGGTGCGGGCCGCTGCCGCCGGGCACTACTAATTCGTTGTTGTTTGCTGTTGGTGTTGGTTGCCTGACCGGCCGGGTATGATGAAAAGCTAGCTCTACAAAACGTGTCTCAAACTCTGAGTCGTCGCTCTGTGCCTGGATAAAGTTCGCCAAGCTTTTCCGTAGCTCTTCTACCGTCCCTGTGCTCTCCACTTCAAACTCCGTGGTATATTTCACCAGCTCTTCGCGGTTGAGGTAATATACCCAGTTTACCTTTCCCATCGTGCGCGTCTACTCTGAATTCCCCTGCGTAATCTTCCCGTGATTTTACCACCTGTTATCCTCTTGCTGATTATACTCCTCTCTTGATTATCCTCGTATTGTCACTTGTTTACCATGTGACTCTGTATTCAGTGTACCTGCACGGGCGCCATTTATTACGGCCTTTTCCTTACGCCGGGGTATTCTCAGTCCGTCCAGGATCTCTGTGCGAAGAGAGAAGTATCCCTATCGTCTCCCTTTAAAGAGAAAGATCCTGTTTGTTGTTTAAACGTTATAAATTCTTTATTCAAATCAATTGAAAAACTACCCTTAAGGTTACGGCGACGGAGGCGGGAAACCCCCGTCGGTTCTACGCCGATGGAGTTGGGAAAACCCCCACCGGGACTACTCTTAAACTAAAATCTCAACCTATTCGTAAAGAAAGCGGAGGTGGAGAACCACCACTTCCTCCCAGTCAGTGGAGTTGGTAAAACCCCCACCGAGTATAATACTTAAAGATGCCCTGCTCTTCCTGAAGGTTGCGGAGGTGGAAAAACCACCACAATCCCTCCAACTATGTGGTCGAAAAACCCCCAAAGGTACTAAAATAAAGAACTCGTGAGATGGAAAAATCCCAGAAGTCCTATTCACCGCTAAATAAGGCGTTAGCTGGCTACTATACCTAGCTAGCTACTACTAAAATTCGCAAAATTTTTTGCCCTTTTATACTTGTCCACGTCAGGTGGACAGTTATCCTGCAACAATAAATCTTACTTATTATATATATTTACATAAGGTGTCCTACGTTTAACGGTATTATTTTGCCCATATATTCAATTATTTACTTGCATATAAGGGGTGCTGCTATCTCTAAGCCGATGCTAAACAGTGATATCATGCACAATGTGCATTGCACATCCATAGGTCAATCATTATGTATCTACATAAAAGAAAAACAATAAATGCGTCTACACGTATGTACCATGTACATATACGAGCAGCGGAGAATCAATGCACAAACACATGCATATATCTGAGAGACTCCTGAAAGTATGCATTGAGAGAAGCTATAAAATCGTGCAATTGTAGTTACAGCTGAGAAGTTTGAGAGCTGATGGCAACTAGTAGATTCTGGAAGCGCCTAGAAGATGCGAACGTTGAAATCAGAGAGTATAAAAGGCAGCACATGTAGAGGCGATGGAATTCAGTTTGAGTGGAGCCATCAAGCAGTTATTGATTAAGCACGTGATCTGTCGGCCAATGGTAGAGTTTCATTTGAGCTATCAATCAGTTTGGTTGTTAAGCAAGAGTTGCAAAGTATAAGTGTTATTGTGAAGTACTTTAATAAAGGCCATTTTTCCATTATTCAATATTGGAGTTATTTATTCAACAGTTTAGTGATACGAACTTAGCAAAAGGGCAAATAAGAGGATTTGCAAGTAAAATCGTTACAATTGGTGTCAGAAGAGGAATTGTTAAATAAATTCCGACTATTTGAAATACAACTTGGACATGGCAAAGTTGAGTGAATTGACGATCCAGCAACTGAAGGACGAGTTGGAAGTGCGTGGATTTGCTACTTCTGGCGATAAATCCCAGCTACAAAAACGACTAAGTGTAGCTATGGTATTTGAAGGAATCTACAATGCTGAGGAATATGTCTTTCATTATGATAGCCACAAAACAACAACAAAAATGGAAGAAAAAAACGAAACACCGCAGAAAGTGACGAGAACAATATCTGTACAAACATCGACAATGGCATCTCAGCTGGAGTCACAGGAGGCACGCATTTCAGAAATGGATTCGCAAATGTCATCTCAATTGGAAGAACAGAAGACATATATGTCATTTCAACTGGAAGCGCAAGAGGCACGTATATCTGGAATGTCGACAAAAATTTCGGAACAGGTATCATCGCAGCTCTTTGCGAAACTGGAAGAGCAGGATGCAAATATTTACAACTCGAGGACAAAATTGATGCCAAGATAGAAGCGTTGAAAGGTCTTATGCAACAGTTACAACTAAATCGCCCAGCTGTTCCAGTGAGCAATCCGAAGGTAAAAACTCCATCTTTTGACGGCTCTGTTCCTTTCGAGGTATTCAAGCTTCAATTTGAGAAGACGTCAGCAGTGAACAACTGGAATGCTGAAGATAAAGTTCCTGCTCTATTCGTAGCATTGAAGGGGCCAACAGCCGAAATCGTACAGACGATTCCCGAGGGAGAGCGGAACAACTATGAAGCATTGATGGCCGCTGTCTAGAGACGTTATGGAAGTGAGCATAGAAAACAGATATAACAAATTGAGTTGCAAAACCGTTACCAAAAAGCAAATGAGACATTACAGGAGTTTGCTTGGGATGTTGAAAGATTGGCTCATCTTGCAAATGCGGACGCACCCGTGGAGTACACCGAGAGGGTAAAAATCCAGAGTTTTATGAATGGCATACGGGACGTAGAAACGAAGCGAGCGAAATATGCAAACCCAAAACCCACATTCGCAGAAACGGTATCCCATGCACTGACTAAAGAAACAGCATTGCTTCTGTGTAAGTCAGTTTTCAAAGTACGCCGTGTGGAAGTAGAAAGGCCAGAGTGGGTAGACGCAATATTGGAGGCGCTAAAAGGATCGCAAAAGCGGAGTGAAAAAGTTATCAAATGTTTCAAATTCGAGAAGCCCGGTCACATTGCACGTCATTGCGATCTTGGTCCTGGTAGTTCCAACTTGGGTGGCCGTAAACGCAAAGCTGGAGGAGATGAGCCAGAGCGTGTCAGATGGAAAATCGAGAGCTAGCTCCAGCTATTGAATGTCCTGTGATGTCTGTGTCGCAAATTGGAAGGAAATCAAGCAGTCTTACCGTCAGAGGGAATGTGGATGGCAAGGAGCGTGTACTGACTGTAGATACGGGCGCATCTCATTCCTTGATTCGATCTGATTTAGTCAACAGGAGAGTAAAACCGTTACCTGGAACAAGGTTGCGTACGGACACAGGCGAGTATAACCAGGTCCAGGGAGAAATGATATGTGAAGTCCTAATTGGGAAGGTCATGGTTCTGCACAAACTCGTTGTGGCGGAGATCCTTGATGAAGTCATATTTGGAGTGGAGTTCTTAGTTGACCATGACATCAGGATCGATGTGCCAAGAAAGATTATACGCTATGAGAACCAGGATGTGCCACTTGACTTCAGTTTGGAAGAAGGGTTCAGCAGTAATCGAGTGCTGGTGAAAGAGACTCGACAAAAACCGCAAAAGTCAAAGGGAGCAGATAGGGCAAGGGTTGATGGAACGAATGGACCAAACCAATCAAAACCGAAGGTACCTGCGAGAGAAAGACCGGCATCGACAAACCCTAATGGACGCACTAAAATGACTGAAAGAATTTTTCAGAAAGAATGCAAGGGTGGTTTCAAGCCAGCGCGCACTACGGTTGTGAAACGTCTAGACGATAATGATGATGCAAAGTCAATCCGTCAAGTGCAAGCTCTGCGAAGAAGTTCATTGGCCAAACAACAGTGTGCTAGGGAACGATCAAGAACAATGAGTAGTAAGACGAAACGCAGGTACAATGAGAACAAAAATTCGGAAGGTTTCTTGGAGTGAGATTTGGTACTCTTAATCAACCCTCACCGGCGGAAAGATGTTCCAGCCAAATTTCGGTGCAGTTGGGAAGACCCTTACAAAGTTGTGAAGAAGATCAGTGATACCATATACCGCATACAAACCACTGGGAAACCACGGATTAGAAAAGTCGTACATTTGGAGATGCTAGCGGCATTTAGATCGGGGGATTTGTCTGATCGGGACGATCAGACTTAGGTGGAGGGCAGTGTTACGAATATTAGCAAACTAAGGCTGCTGCTATCTCTAAGCCGATGCTAAACAGTGATATCATGCACAATGTGCATTGCACATCCATAGGTCAATCATTATATATCTACATAAACGAAACAATAATTGCGTCTACACATATGTACCATGTACGTATACGAGTAGCGGAGAATCAATGTACAAACACATGCATATATCTGAGAGACTCCTGAAAGTATGAAATGAGAGAAGCTATAAAATCCTGCAATTGTAGTTACAGCTGAGAAGTTTGAGAGCTGATGGCAGCTAGTAGATTCTGGAAACGTCTAGAAGATGCGAACGTTGAAATCAGAGAGTATAAAAGGCAGCAAATGTAGAGGCGCTGGAATTCAGTTTGAGTTGAGCTATCAAGCAATTATTGATTAAGCACGCAATCTGTCGGGCAATAGTAGAGTTTCATTTGAGCTATCAATTAGTTTGGTTGTTAAGCAAGAGTTGCAAAGTATAAGTGTTATTGTGAAGTACTTTAATAAAGGCCATTTTTCCATTATTCAATATTGGAGTTATTTATTCAACAGTTAAGGATACGAACTTAGCAAAAGGGCAAATAAGAGGATTTGCAAGTGAATTCGTTACAGTGTTTATTTCTAGCATGCGAGTGCATTGGTACGCATCTCCAGTTAGGTAGCAGTTAATTTTCAATTTCACTGCGCTGCCTACTTATTGTGCTTTGTTGTTGTCAACGGGTTGGTTGCCCTTCGTAAGTAACTCGCATGTGTAATGTTTATGGCTGCCTAGTACCCCTGCTATGTTGTTGGTATTTTTTTTCGTTTCCTCTTTGTGCGACGTTCGCCTTGACGGTTCGATTCAATGCCTGCTGTGCTTGGTAGCAATTTCTCTGTATACGTAAATTTCTACGTTTTTGGTGCTCTTGCAGTGGGAGCTTATGTGTGTTGCTAATTGCGCTGCTGTATTCCCATCGTTGTTTAGAATTCCAGCAGGTCCTATGATCTCAATGCAAAGACAAAGTTTTTCCCGCTTGATCTCTATGCAAAATATAATATCCAACCAAAATATCTGCCGTATGCGGGCAGAGAAAATTATGTTTTTGAGAAATTATAAATATATAAGTGTATATTAGGGTGTTTCAGAAAAATGATTATTTTATGTGTTTAAATTCAATTTATATAATTCAGGTTTATATGTTTTACATGCTATATGCACTAATATAAATTCATTGTCATATACATTAGGGTGTTTCGAGAAATTATATATTATTTGTAATTGTAGATTATCTAGGTTCGAATGTGTGGGCCCCAAAGCCGGTGGATTTGGGTCCTCACACATGAATACAGTTGAGATAATCTTGGAGATTGCTGACCGCCTGCATTCTGATGAAGATGTCATACATTTCGCATCGGCAAATTCATTTTTGGCTGGGATTTTGGCAACAAGAATTCAAGAGTATCGCGTTCATCGCATTTTTCACGACGAAGCGCTGATGCATTATTTCAGCCAATATTTTAGATTTCTCGAAATCAAAACCCAACATTTCGCAAATTTCAACTGGTTCTTTTCAAATGGTCGTTTCCTTGCTGAAAATATACAATATCTCTTCATTACACAACTGTCCCAACAAACAACAGTTCGGCGCAACGTGTTCAATCTTCTTTCACGACGAGAAATCACTTATTGGGAAAACGAATATACAGAATCGTTGACTGTTGCCATTCAATTTCAAATTTACGATTACCAAATCTGACAGCCATAACATTTACATATGCAATGTTTCTTCGAAATACGGATCAAGTCAACATTATAAACATTCGCCCACCTGTATTCGAATCAATATCGCTACAACTATTTGGTAACCTATCTCATGGATCCCTCGAGTTCAACGAGTATATTCACCAGCGTCTCGAAAATTGTTGTTCCTACACACTTACTAACTTTTTTACTCTGATGCCTTAAGAATAAAAAAAAAGTAATGAAGTAATGTATTTATGATGTGTTGTTTCGATTATAATATCGACTTGCATGCCATCGAATCCAATTGAATTGTGGAATAAATATAAAGATTACATGACTGCAGATATTTTAGTTCGGATGTGTCGTAGAGCAATGGATCCTGATTTGCTTTTTACATTGGAAATGTACAATGAAGCTTTGATAATAATTTAAGATATGTGTCTTGCGATTGCCAATAAAGCATTGGGGCAGTTAGCTTTGATTTCACCAAATCGTCCAATGCATAATTTATTTGATCGGGAGTTGCAGCGTGAACAACAATTCGAATATGACGATTTACGTATATTTGTTCAATCCAACATCACAAAATTGAACAATCAACAAAACGATATATATCATGTAATTTGTTTCTTTTAATTTAAAACGATTTGATTTATTTCTTTTGCTTTATTTTTATTTGAACAACCTCTGCGTTTCGCTGTCACCGGAAGAGGCCGGCCCCAGAGCAAAAGCGAAGTTGGCTGCAATTCCGCCAGCAGGTGACATTTACCATCTGTCAGAAATGCATGGTATAATAAAATGGGTGACATGGCAGATTAAATATAAGTACATTACAACTCGGCCAGTCTGACTTAATGATTGACCTCAATCAGCTGAGGTTGTGTGACCTGTTGCAGTTGGTGACTGAAGTGGGTCTTGTTCATCATTATTAGGCAGGCACCATTTACGAATTTTCATAGCTTCAACAATGCCGTCATATGGCAGATGTGTCAGTTGGCAGTTATCTATATGCCTTATGACATAACGATCATTCGGTAGTACTTTGTGTATAACATACGGGTCCCTATACTTTTGAACGAGTTTCTTATTAGTTCCTACCGTGGTATCCACGTGCCTAATGACTACAAGATCTCCTACTGAACAGGTTTTTGCCGGAATACTGTGTTTCAAAAAATATTGGTAATTATACTCTTGAGAACGTTCTATATTCCTAAGTGCCTTTTGCCTATTTCCTCTCTAGTGGTTTCATCCACTAGTTTGTCTCCCATAGATTCGGTAAATTCATCCACGATACTACCTCTTTGATTTACCCCAAAGAGTAAAACGCTATGCGAGTTTTTCGTAGTACTATGAATACTGTTGTTTAGAGCATATTCTATTTGAGGCAATTTGGCAGTCCAGTCGGAGTGTTCCGCGGACTCAGTAAGTTTACTCAACATCGTCTTGAGGACACGATTTACTCTCTCGACTTGTCCATTTGCCTGCGGTGATGCTACTGCGACCTTCACATCGCTTATATTTCTTTTCGATAAGTAGTCACTAAACTCGAGGGACGTAAAGCAAGTTCCGCGGTCAGTTATGATACGTCTGGGGCGGCTATAGTAAGAAAAATATTTATCTAGTGAGCAGCACACTTCTTTTGTACTCGTGGAACTAACCGGATATAATTTTACAAATTTTGTGAATGCGTTACGACTAAAATATGTTTGCGTTTTGATTTAATCTCTGGCAAAGGACCGAAATGATCTAAGTGAATGGTGTCAAATGGTATTGGTTTTTTAGGAATACTGAACATGTTATTCTCATTGGAACGAGCTAGGGCAGAGTACACAATACACTTAAGACAATTCTTAATGAACCGGTCAACTCTATCCCTCATACTCTCAAACAAATAAGTCTTGCGTATTCGATTATATCATTTCTCTGTTCCTAAATGGTCATATTTCTCGTGAGTTGTGCGGATTAAATTTTCCTCCATCTCTGAAGGGTATGACTTCCTCTTCCTCCAGTTTGGCCATGAGCTCCCTAAGCTTCTCGTCTCGGTTTTGAGCAATTTGGATCTGAACATCTAGATCATCCAAGTCTACAGCGGCCACTAACTCACTTTCAACTTCGTCAGACCAGGGTTGCGAATCTACAAGTTGAGAATACTGACGACTGCTAATACTGCTTTCATCGGATTTTGAAGGGAAATTTATGGAATCGTATTCTCTTTCCAAAAACGGACTCCGGCTTAACGTGTCTACATGGCCCAGATTAGCTCCAACCCGATGCTGAATAGAATAATCAAAATTTCCCAGCTCCAATGCCCACCTAGCTATTCTTGGATTGATCTGTTTCTTATATAGGGTCATAGTGAGTGAGTTGCAATCTGTTATGATTTTAAATGGCACACCTTCTAAATATATTCTAAAAATGCGGAGAGCATATATGATCGATAGGGTTTCTAGCTCAAAGCTATGATATCTAGACTCAGCTGGTGTCGTTGTGTTGGAAAAGTACGCTATTGGATGAAATTTCCCATCGTCCTGCTTTTGTAGAGGCACAGAACCAAAGCCCTGACTGCTTGCATCGCAATGAAGTTGTGTTTCACGTTTGCGATAATATATTGCTAACAGCGGTGAACATACTAAACTATTGCGTAATTCCTCAAATGCCTTGAAACATTCCCTTGAAAACCCAAATTCAGCATCCTTGCGTAGTAAATCTATAAGCGGCTTAGCGATTTTAGAAAAAGAAGGGACAAATTTTCGAAAATAAGAAAAGAGCGGAGCTCTTTATGATTCTTTGGGACTGGGTAATTCGCAATTGCCTTAATATGGATCCTCGAAAGCTGTATTCCTGAAGGAGTAACTTGATAACCCAAATACTCGATGACGTTGTAGCAAAACTTGCACTTCCTAAGCTTAAGTTCCAAAGTTTTTTCATAAGTCCTCCTAAGCACTTTACGTAGGATCTTAATATGACTTTCAAGATCACTTGAGGCTATTAATATGTCATCAATACACACTATGATTTCTTTTGCATCAATTAGGTCTCGGAAGATGTTATAGACAAATCTCTGAAAATTAGCCGGTGCATTCTTTAACCCAAATGGCATTCTAAGGTACTCGAATTGCCCATGTGGTGTGACAAAAGATGTTAATGGAATAGATCCCTCATCCATCGCTAACTGATTGAACCCATCTTTCAAGTCCAAGAGAGTGAACCACTTTTTCCTCGCGTACTGTTTCTTATTCAAAGCTCTCTAATCGATGCACGTACGAGTTTCGCCACTCTTTTTTTTACCAGGACAATCGCAGAAGCATAAGGGGAGTTACTAGGTCGTATAATTTCGCGTTTCATTAAATCATCTGTGACCTTTTGTACCTCTTCCCTATCCTTAAACGATAATCGTCTTGGTAAAGAATAGAAAGGTATATCATCCGTTGTTCGGATTGTCATTTTATAGTCATACGGTTTTTTTCGATTGATGTAGGCGATAAATATTCACTAGACAACACTTCCATTACTACCCCTTTTTCTCGTTAAGCCAAACTGGGCCCTATATCCATTTCCGACTGAAAACCACTTTCATCTATCGCTCCTATCTCTTTCAGAGCTGAATCAAACATATCCGTCATATAATAGGGGTAATTGCCCATTTCTTTTGAGTCCTGCTTATTATGATCACATCTGTCATATACTTCACTTAATGTAGGCTTATTACCATCTGATTTAACACTTCACTTCAGTCATAATAAACAAATTTATTAATAATTAAATCAGATATATATTTTTTCGTATCTTCTTTATTTAATTCAGTATTTCCAGAAGGTACCTTTTGTTTTACGTTATTATTAAATTCATTTGATATTTCATCTAATTGTATTAAAGGAATGTTAAATCTTTGCAAAAAATCTCGACCAAGCATTAATGGAAGAGTCAAAGTTTTATCTGGAACTATTATTACATTAATATTGCCAATTAATTTACGAAAATAAATTGCACACTATGCTGTGCCAAAAGAATCCTTCTTTTACCAACGCCAAGGAATTGCGTAGACTTTGCCCGAAATGACAGCTTAACAAATTTTCAGCAACTGATCTTTGAATAAGGCTAATAGAACTACCGGAATCGAAAAGAGAGATGATATTTGTAAAACCTGTACATCTGTTTCGATTTCTATCGTAAAAGGCCACACTTACCTCTTGTTGAGGTTCTAAAGGAACATAGTCATCCATGGATACGGCTGCAACTTGAAATGTTTGGGTTTTTTTCTTTGGGCAATTGCGATGCATATGTCTTAGTTGGTGGTAAATAAAACATGACCCGGCTGGGCGTTGCGGCTTTGGGCAGGCACTCTGATGCCCGAATCGCGAGCGGTAGAAACAACTTATAGTGGAAAGATCTTCAGTAGTGTTTGCCTTTACTGCGGTATTTGATACCTCTGTGCTCAATGGTTTGCGCACACCAACGCTGTGACGACGTTGCTCGTAACGTACCATTCGGCGTGTGAGTTCGCTTATGGTATTAGCGCCATACAAGATGCTTATATTGTTGCTGCTGCCTGGGATTCCGTCCACTATAATGTCTACCAACTCCTGCTCCATTATCTCCGATTGGGCAGCGATTGATTGCATAGCCACCACATAACTGATACACGATTCTGAGGGTTTTAGTTTGCGTAACCGTAGCTGGCGATAGACCTCCTGTCGAGCGCAATTACGGCGGAACATTGCGCATAATAAAAGCTTCAACGTTGAGTAATCCGTTAGGCCTTGGTTCAAAACGAATTTTTTCGCTGTCCCAGTCATACATCGGCGCAGTGCTAGGCATTTATGTCTTTCATTGTAGTTGTTAGCATCAGCATAGTCTTCAAACTGTAAAAACCACCGATTTATATCATAGTGATTGTCGCCACTAAACTTCGGGACTGCTGCATCGAGTTCGTCGAAATGGATGTACTTTCCTATGCGCACGACCGGGCCAGATTCCAATTGCTGGACTACACCTTGGAGCTTCATTACTTCTTTACGTAGCTTCAATAATCTTAACTGCTCTTCAAGGTGGTTTACTTCTCCACTTGATGGTGTGGCTTCAAGGCCAACAGATACGTCAGAAGCAATATTTGGGCTTATGGCATAGTTTGCAGCGGATTCATTCATATGAGGCTGAGTGGAACCATACCAGGCAACGTTGTTAGTATTCTGACTGGACATTACGACGGTCCCACCAGAGGCATCGGACAGCATGACATCGGGTGAATTATGATGTACAGCAGTAGTAGTAACAGATGGCAATGTAGTGGCAGCAACAGCGTTAAAAACAGGCAATGTAGTGGCGGAGGCAGCAGGTGATGTAGTGGCAGAGGCAGCGGTAATGGCAAGAAATGTAGTGGCAGCGATAACAACAGGAAATGTAGTAGCGGCGGCAGCAACAGGCAATTTAGCAGCGGTGACAACAGGCGCTATAGTAACAGCGGCAGCGACAGGCAATTGGGCAGCGGTGACAACAGGCGCCATAGTGGCAGAGGTAATTGCAGCAGGCAATGTATTGCCAAAAGTACTAGTTACAGCGGTCGATGAAATGGCTGAGGCAGCAAGAGCACCAGGAGCAGGCGGAGGTACGTCGATGGTACTATTTTCAGAAGCCTTAGGTTTTCTTTGTGCACCTGTAGATTTCTGCTCCACTGTCGATGCGATTGATGTATTAAAACATGTGAGCGGCATTTTCACTTTTTTTTCTTTTATGGTTCGAGTTTTTCTTCTAATATTTATTTATGCGAATAGAGGGTAGCACACCACAACTGAGGATATAATTTCTTTCTTTTAATTTAAAACGATTTGATTTATTTCTTTTGCTTTATTTTTATTTGAACAACCTCTGCGTTTCGCTGTCACCGGAAGAGGCCGGCCCCAGAGCAAAAGCGAATTTGGCTGCATTTCCGCCAGCAGGTGATATTTACCATCTGTCAGAAATGCATGGTATAATAAAATGGGTGACATGACAGATTAAATATAAGTACATTACAAACACAAAATCATGCAAGCTGTTTCTGATAACACCATCTATTGGTATGAAACGTAGCCATAGCTTGGCGTGATATATCTCATGAACCGCTCGACCAATCATCTACATGATAGCCCAAATGCACCGTAGAAATTTGGTTGGATTTGGTGGTGCCGGTCTCAAGTTATAAAGTAACACCAAAAATGTGCACTTATTTTTTATATATATAGATGTACATAGACTGAAGCTAAACAAATTTTTTAACGGCGGTAGATTACTAAACGTCCAAAAGGAATAACAGCCAAACTAAACAATGCAGTCAAACTTTAGGTTTAAAATAACATCAGTTTGTACGGAAGCCATAGTTCTGAAAAATCCCATTTGTAGGGAAGGTGCCACGCCCCTTTTTACCCAATTCCACATTTTTCTGGAGGTGTTAGGATTTAACCTCATATAGCTCCTTACCAGTATCCATTATCCTACCATTACTACATCCAGAGATATGCAGTATGATATATTCCATTTGTATGGGAGGTGCCACGCCCCCTTTTTCCCAATTCCGCATTTTCTTGGTGGTGATAGCGATTGACCTCATATAACTCCTTACTGAATTTCAATGTTCTGGCATGTATACCTTCAAAGTTATGCAGTTTCAAAAATTCCATTTGTAGGGGAGGGGCCACGCCCCTTTTTTATATCGAAATCATTATTAGCCTAAAAACTTCTTGTTAATCGAAGGAACCTATATCCAAAATTTGGTGATGATTGAAGTGTGGGAAATACGTTTCCATAGCGAACACACACACACACACCCACACACATACACAGAATTTGATTTTTATTTATATAGATTGGGAATTCCTTCTGTAAGTATGTCGTATCGTTGAACAAAAACATAGTAGAAATTGTGGCAATGATGTATCATGTTTTTCTCCTCAAATTTATTTCTTCAAATGTTCCTTCTTCGTTCATTTTACAGAATACATTTAGTGATTTCAACTGTATATAATCGTGCGCACGTGTTTTATTGTGTTTATATCTAATTTTTTGCACGGTTTGTATTTTCGTTTTTCTTTTGGGTGTATTTCCACCGCGCATTTTCTGTTTGCACATGTGCTTTTCTTAAATTAAATTTCTTGCGTTGAACATGGAGTTTTAGTGAATTTTTTTGCCTTTCTCTTGAAGAAAATGCCTCGAGCTAGACGTCAAAATATCGTTCGACGTACGCGTAGTGCTAACAGAATATTACTTCAAAGAAGAGCGTAAAGTATTGGTGACCTGTCACAACAAAATTAAATACGATGTGAACGATATGCACGAAATAGATCTGCAGAACTACAGCGGCAGAGAAATCCAGCACGATCAAGACAAATACGACGTCGTGTTCTAGAAAATATGTATCGTGCTGCTTTTAATTACGATCCACAAATTGATTACAGTATGCATGGATATATTGGATTAATGGGTGCGATATGTCCACATTGTGAAACTGCTAAGTTTCTGGGTGAAACGGCTGGCATGTGTTGTGCTAATGGCAAAGTGAAATTACCGGCATTTGAAACTCCACCAGATCCATTGCACTCATTGATTTTTGGAGTATCACCAATGTCGAAGCATTTTATGAATCATATACAAGAATACAATTCATCATTTTAAATGACTTATTTTGGTGCTACAAAAATTATAAGAGACAATTTTATGCCGACATTTAAGGTGATTACTTCACGTGGAATATCTAATTGTTCTGTAGATCTAAGCAACAGTTTCTACAAAGTTTTTAAGGATTCTGATCCAACATCAAATTACGTTGCATACATATTACAGATAAAAGATCAGATTTATCATCAAGCGGGTGCATTGTTACCATTTCGTAAAGCTAATCATCAATTTTGCAAATATATTTTATTGGAGGTGAAAATCGTGAGTTGCATGAACGTTGTACCATTGGCTCACATACAAAACGAGCGATTATTTGCGATCTCCAAAGATTTTTTCATCAGAAAAATGAATTGGTGAAATTGTTCAAAACCGCTCTCGATCGTATGCCATCTGATAACTGATCTAACTGAACGTCTCAATTTCATCCGACTCAATCAAGCCAAATGCGATCTGAAGAGTACATACATTTGCAAGATGCAATAGCGAATGATGCAAATGTGAATGATATGGGACGTCTGACGATATTACCAGCTTCTTATATTGGTAGTCCACGCCACATGCACGAATATGCACAAGATGCTATGTCATATGTTCGAAAATACGGCCGACCAGATCTTTTCATCACTTTTACGTGTAATCCGATGTGGAACGATATAAAAAATAATTTGTTCGACGGTCAGTCACCAACCGATCGAGACGATGTTACAGCACGTGTATTCCAGCAAAAAATGAAGGCACTGGTGGATTTAATTGTGAAATTAAGCGTTTTTGGAAACGTAAAATGTTGGATGTACTCGATGAATGGCAAAAAAGAGGTTTGCCACACGCATACATATTGATATGGCTGGTACGTAAAATAACACCGGACGAAACCATCGATCCAGAATTATTTGAAGTGGTAACAAAAAACATGATTCGCGGTGAAATAAATATGAATTCACCATGTATGATCGATGGGAAATGTTCAAAGCGGTATCCGAGAGCATTAATTTCCGATACCATAACAGGCAATGACAGATATCCATTGTATCGACGTCGATCATTTGAAAATAATGGTAAAACGGCGATAATAAGAATGCGCAATCAAGACATCGAAGTAGACAATTGCTGGGTCGTGCCATATACACCGATGCTGTCAAAACTTTTTCAGGCTCACATAAATGTTGAGTACTGTAACTCAGTAAAGTCTATCAAATACATTTGTAAATATGTGAATAAAGGAAGTGATATGACTATTTTTAGAGTATATGTTGAAAATAGAAATGATGAAATCACTTAATATCAAATGGGGCGATACATAAGCAGTTTGGCGTATCTTTTCGTTTCCTTTGCACGAGAGATATCCTGTTGTTGTCCATTTGGCGGTTCATCTGGAGAATGATCAACGAGTTTATTTCACTACTGTGAATTTACAGCAGAGAGCAGCACAACCACCAGCAACTACTTTATCTTCTTTTTTAAATTGTTTGAAATCGACACATTTGTCAGAAATTTGATATATGTTGATATCCCGCAATATTACACCTGGAATGCATCATAGAAAAAATTTCAACGGCGTACACAAGGAACACCAGTTGATGGTCATCCAGGTATTTCCCAAACAGATGCCTTGGGCAGGATGTATACGGTACATCCCAACAATGCTGAATATTTCTATTTGCGAATGTTGTTGGTTCGACGACCAAAATCATCTCTGGATTTAAGAACCGTTCACGGTCATGTTTGTCAGACATATCGCGAAGCATGTCAGCTCTTGCATTTGTTAGAAGATGACACTCATTGGGACGCAACACTTCATGATGCATCGATTTCATCTCATCCACAGCAAATACGAATGCTATTTTCGATTATAATATCAACATGCGTGCCATCGAATCCAATTGAATTATGTAATAAATATAAAGATTACATGACTGAAGATATTTTAATTCGGATGCGTCGTAAAGCAATGGATCTTGATTTACTGATTACATTAGAAATGTACAATGAAGCTTTGATAATAATTGAAGATATGTGTCTTGCGATTGCCAATAAAGCATTGGGGCAGTTAGCTTTGATTTCACCAAATCGCCCAATGCATGATTTATTTGATCGAGAGTTGCAGCGTGAACAACAATTCGATTGTGAGGATTTACGTACATTTGTTCAATCCTACATCACCAAATTGAACAATCAACAAAAGGATATATATGACAAAATCATGCCAGCTGTTTCTGATAACACTGGTGGATTATATTTTTGGGATGCACCTGGCGGCACCGGAAAAAATTTGTGATTTCATTGATTTTAGCAACTATTCGATCGCAACAGAAAATTGCTTTGGCACTCGCTTCTTCTGGAATTGCTGCAACTTTATTGGATGGAGGACGAACAGCTCATTCAGCTTTAAAATTGCCATTGAATATACAGGTGGTTGAAACTCCAACCTGTAACATATCCAAAACTTCAGCGATGGCAAAAGTTTTGCAACACGCGGTGGTCATTCTATGGGATGAGTGTACAATGGCAAACAAAAAATCCGCGGAAGCATTAAATTGAACGATGCAAGATTTACGTGCAAACCAAAGGCTTTTGGTGGTGCTTTAATTTTATTGTCAGGTGACTTTCGGTAAATATTGCCCGTTATTCCACGATCAACATCGGCAGATGAGATCAATGAATGTTTGAAGTATTTCCTTTTGTGGCGATACGTGAAAAAATTAACATTACACATAAACATGCGTATTCAGTTGCACAATGATCAGTCTGCAGAGCAGTTCTCGAAGCAATTGTTAGAGATCGGAAATGGCAAAATTCCAATCGACAAAACAAATGGTTTGATTACATTGCCAAACAATTTTTGTACTATTATCCAATCAAAAGAAGAATTAATTGGACGAGTGTTTCCAAATATTGTTCAAAATTACATGAATCACGATTGGTTGATAGAACGTGCAATACTATACGTTGCCTGTTCCAGAGTAGGCATTCCAAATTGTTTGTTTATTCATATCCCAGATGGAAAAACGAAAAATGTAGTGTATCCAAATATTTTGGATTAATAATTGAAATAAAGGTTAAAAAAATTCTATGATATTTTATTCTTTTTCCAATATTTCTATTGGTGTATCGAAGCACACCGGGGTCCCGCTTGTCTATATATATACAAATCAAATTCTGTGTGTGTATGTGTGTGTGAGTGTTCGCTATGGAAACGTATTTACCTCACTTCATTCACCACCAAATTTTGGCTACAGGTTCCTTCGATCAACACGAAGGTTTTAGGCATAAAATAATTTCGATATATGAAAGGGGCGTGGCACTTCCCATACAAACGGAATCTTTGGTACTGCATAACTCTGAAGGTATACATGCCAGATTATTGAAATTCAGTAAGGAGTTATATAAGTCAATCCCTAACACCATCAAGAAAATGTGGAATTAGGAAAAAGGGGGCGTGGCACCTCCCATACAAATGGTATATATCCATACTGCATATATCTGTATGTAGTAATGGTAGGGTAATGAAAATTGGTAAGGAGCTATATGACGTTAAGTCCTAACACCTCTAGTAAAATGTGGAATTGGGAAAAAGGGAGCGTGGCACCTTCCCTACAAATGGGCTTTTTCAAAGCTGTGGCTGCCGTACAAACTTAAGTTATTTTAACAACTAAAGTTTGTCTGTATTGTTGAGTTTGGCTGTTATTCCTCTTGGACGTTTAGTAATCTGCCGCCATTGAAAAAAATTGTTAGCTTCAGTCTATCTACATCTATATATATAAAAATCAGATTCTGTGTGTGTGGGTGTGTGTGTGTGTGTGTGTGTGTATTTGGTATGGAAACGTATTACCCACGCTTCAATCATCACAAAATTTTGGCGATAGGTTCCTTCGATCAAGACGAAGGTTTTCATATTTCAGAATTACGAATTTTAACTATAAATTTTTTTTTGGCTATGTGAACGTGTAATCTTAGCTCCCAAAAATGATCATGTTAACAAAATCAATGATCGCATTCAAAACCAAATTCCTGGTGAAACGACGAAATATAAATCGATCGAATTGTGCAATGGAACCAGACTGCGTTCAGAAATTAATGCCGAATATAATCGAAGCCACAATTACCAGCGGTAAAAGCAAAAGTGAAGATGTGCCTTACGCCAAAATATAATAAGGTATTCCATATGGTTGGGCGCCTGTCAAATACAACTGCGGCCCACGTCACTGAATAGAAATGAGACACTGACACTATAATTTCCGGCTGCAAGTGTGACTAACCAAAAATAAAATATTTGCACAAACTAAACATAAAAACTAAAATAAGTTAAAGTAAATTATAATACAACATTTTATTATATCACAAAGAAACCAAAAACAACTTAAATAAAAAACTGAAACTAAATTAATAACTCGTGTTTTATGTGGAGTGAGTGTTGGACGTGCAAAGCGCACATTCATGAATTTTTCAGAGGTTCCAAAAGGGAACCTCACATGGCGACCGTGAGGCTGGGGCCTCGGCAGGCATCCGGATTTTTTGACGAAGGACTGGTGGTGAGTGTGGAAAGTTTTTTAAAATGAGGAGAGTCTTTGGCTAGCGTTGAAAAGGAAAAGTGCGTGGTGTGCGAAAGCAATAATAAAAGGCGTGGTGTTCAATATAAAATTTAATAAAATCAAAAATTTTATAAAACTACAATTTCCAACACAAATTCGACAATTTTCTAAATCCAAATTTAATAGAACTACAATTTTTTCTAAATCAAATCTAATAAAACCACAATTTTTAAACCAAATTTAATAAAACTACAATTCCTTAGAAAATTTAACAATTTTCTAATTCAAATTCACTAAAACTACAATTTTTTAAATCAAAGTTAATAAAACTACAATTCCTAAATCAAGTTCATTAAATCTACGATTCCTAAAACAAATTTAACAATTTTCTATATCAAATTTATTATATCTTCAATTTCTAAATCAAATTTAATAACTTGTAAATCTAATTTAACGAAAGTAATAAAGCAAATTTAATAATCTTCTAAATCAAAAGCTAAAATTGTAATAAAACTCCAATTTCTAAACCAAATTGAATATAACTTCAATTTCTAAAGCAAACTTAACAATTTTCTAAATCAAATTCATTAAAACTACAACTTCTAAATAAAAATTTAATAAAACTACAATTTCTAAACCTAATTTAACCAAACTACTAATCTCTAAAGCAAATTTAATAAAACTACAATTCCTAAATCTAATCGACCAAATTAAAATAGTAACTTTGGTAAAACCAGCGGGGCTGTACTTAACACCACGCCGCGCCACGTCACGCACCGGAACGCGAAAAACCATTCTACCCAATATATCCCCATTTTGTCACCACCACGAGCAGCAGCAACAACACCAGCAGCGATTCAGGTTTGCCAGCGCAGCAGCAGCAGTAACGGAAACTAGCAGCAGCGACAATTAAGTATATACATATATATACATATATATATATATATATATATGTATGTATATATGTATGTATGTAATTTTTTTTTCTTTAAACACATATGTACGTATATAAAACATTAATATTCCGATTAAATGCAATGCTTTCGCTTTTCATATAATATACTTGGATTGTTTCAATAGCATTTCATATAAATTTTGGATATATGATATAACGGTGGTTCGTTAAAAACCAATTAAATTTTTATAAACGGTGGTTTGTTAGTAAAAACCAATTAATTTTTTCTGATACATGAGGTGGTTCCGTTAAAAACCAATTAATTTTTTTGATATATGCGGTGGTTCCGTTAAAAACCAATTAACATTTTTTTAATACATGCGGTGGTTCCGTGAAAAACCAAATTAGATTTTTGAAAAAAAGCGGTGCGTCCGTGATTACCACATTTTAAGATTTTTACCAATTCATACTTACATACTTTTGAGCCATTTAAAATCCAATTACTTTTTACATATTTTTCATGCAAGTATACTGCAGTTTCAATTAATTCTTCCAATAAATCGTTAAATATTTCCTTAGCGACTATTCACCTGTAAATCAGTTCCCTTTAAAAAAAAAATGTTTTCCCTCTTTTTCCTCAAAAATTCAGCTTCAAATATAAATTCAGACATTCAAACAAGTGCTTCACTAATTTCATAGTTTGAACTGAATTATTTTTGCTATTCTGATAACTACATATGTACCTAAGAAGCGGTAAGCAAGTGCAAAAAAATTCAGACTCAGAATCCGATAATTCAGCCTCAAACTAAAAAAGTTTAGCTTCATCTTCGACCGAAGAAGTCACAAACAAGGAAAATAAATTTCCTTTGTCAACAGATTTTCCAGGTTTCGAAGATTCTTCCAGTAAAAATTTAACTTCTAATTTAGCTTCAAATCTTAACGATTCAAATAGTGCAAAATTAACTTCAACTTCTTCTACTTTAAAATTAGATCTTAACGACTCAAATAGTACAACCTTAGTTGACACTTCTTCTAACGTTAACCCAGATCTTAACGATCCAATTAGTACAAACGTTGCCTCAGCTTCTTCTAATTCAGCTTCAGATCATAACGATTAAATCATGGCAACACCTGAGGAAAAGAAAACTTTCATTAACATGTGTGCTAATTCCATTAGAGAAAACTACAGTGGTGATCCTCTAGCATTTGAAACTTTTATAGATAAAATTTAATTACTTGAAGAGTTCGCTGATGTAAATTTAACTGCTACTTTTATAGCGTTCTTAAAATCTAAACTAGAGGGTAAAGCCCGTGAAGCAATACCAAGGCAAGTAACTTCAGTTAATTAAATCAAAGTAGCTCTACGTAGTAGGATCAAACCGGACAACTCGAAAGTTGTAGCAGGGAGAATTGCAGCGTTGCACGTTAGCAATAACAATTACACAGATTTTGCAAAAAAAGTTGAAGATTTAGTTGACTCACTTGAGCGGTATCTTATTATTGAAGGGATCACTCAAGCGAAAGCTCATTAAATACAGTCGAACAAACTGTTAACGTATGTCGTTTAAACAAAATCCAATTGAGTCAAAACCATTTTAGCCTCAACACGGCATTTACTGATCCGAAAGACGTAGTAGCGAAATTAATTGTAATTGTGTAATGTAACTGAACAAAATAACGAAGTAACAGAGCGTCAGGTTTTAGCTTTTCGATCACGTAGTAACAGCACATTCAGAAATTCACGTGGTAGTTATCGAGGTTTTTACCCAAATCGCAGCTATACTGGTTATAGAAATAATAGCTCATTTTCATACAACGGCAACCGTAACGGCAACGATAATCAAATATATAGGAATTATAACGGAAATAGATACCAAAATAGCAACAATAGTAATACACGTCCAAATTCCAATTCAAATACAAATAGCAGTAACAATAGAAGCAACAATTCAAGATCATCCAACGGTAGAGTTAGAAACGCAAACGTTCGCGCTTTAAACGCGAGTGCCCCTCAGGAGCGGACATTGGGGAGGACGAACTAACTGAGTAAACGAATTTCCCTCACCATTAGGCATCTATTTTTATACTCAGTTGAGCAGAGCTCACAGAGTATATTAATTTTGATTGGATAACGGTTGGTTGTACAGGTATAAAGGAATCGAGATAGATATAGACTTCCATATATCAAAATCATCAGTATCGAAAAAAAATTCGATTGAGCCATGTCCGTCCGTCCGTCTGTCCGTTAACACGATAACTTGAGTAAATTTTGAGGTATCTTGATGAAATTTGGTATGTAGGTTCCTGGGCACTCATCTCTGATCGCTATTTAAAATGAACGATAAAGGACAATAACCACGCCCACTTTTTCGATATCGAAAATTTCGAAAAATCGAAAAAGTGCGATAATTCCTTACCAAATACGGATAAAGCGATGAAACTTGGTAGGTGAGTTGAACTTATGACGCAGAATAGAAAATTAGTAAAATTTTGGACAATGGCCGTGGCACCGCCCACTTTTAAAAGAAGGTAATTTAGAAGTTTTGCAAGCTGTAATTTGGCAGTCGTTGAAGATATCATGATGAAATTTGGCAGGAACGTTACACTTATTACTATATGCCTGTTTAATAAAAATTAGCAAAATCGGAGAACGACCACGCCTACTTTAAAAAATTTTTATTTTTTTTAATTCAAATTTTAAAAGAAAAGTCAATATCTTTACAGTATATAAGTAAATTATGTCAATATTCAACTCCAGTAATGATATGGTGCAACAAAATACAAAAATAAAAGAAAATTTCAAAATGGGCGTGGCTCCGCCCTTTTTCATTTAATTTGTCTAGGATACTTTTAATGCCATAAGTCAAACAAAAATTTACCAATCCTTGTGAAATTTGGTAGAGGTTTAGCTTCTAGGACGATAACTGTTTTCTGTGAAAAAGGACGAAATCGGTTGAAGCCACGCCCAGTTTTTATACACAGTCGACCGTCTGTCCTTCCGCTCGGCCGTTAACACGATAACTTGAGCAAAAATCGATATATCTTTACTAAACCCAGTTGACGTACCTACTTATCTGAACTCACTTTGTATTGGTGTAAAAAATGGCCGAAATCCGACTATGACCACGCCCACTTTTTCGATATCGAAAATTACGAACAATGAAACAAATGCCATAATTATATACCAAATACGAAAAAAGGGATGAAACATGATAATTGGGTTGGTCTATTGACGCAAAATATAACTTTAGAAAAAAACTTGGTAAAATGGGTGTGACACCTACCATATTAAGAAGAAGAAAATGAAAAAGTGTTGCAGGGCAAAATCAAAAGCCCTTGGAATCTTGGAAGGAATACGGTTCGTGGTATTACATATATAAATAAATTAGCGGTACCCGACAGATGATGTTCTGGATCACCCTGGTCCACACTTTGGTCGATATCTCGAAAACGCCTTCACATATACAACTAAGGGCCACTCCCTTTTAAAACCCTCATTAATACCTTTAATTTGATACCCATATCGTACGAACACATTCTAGAGTCACCCCTGGTCCACGTTTATGGCGATATCTCGAAAAGGCGTCCACATATAGAACTAAGGCCCACTCCTTCTTAAAATACTCATTAACACCTTTCATTTGATACCCATATCGTACAAACAAATTCTAGAGTCAACCCTGGTCCAGTTTATGGCGATATCTCGAAAAGGCATCCACCTATTGAACTAAGGCCCACGCGCTTTTAAAATACTCATTAACACCTTTCATTTGATACCCATATAGTACAAACAAATTCTAGCGTCACCCCTGGTCCACGTTTATGGCGATATCTCGAAAAGGCGTCCACATATAGAACTAAGGCCCACTCCTTTTTAAAATACTCATTAACACCTTTCATTTGATACCCATATCGTACAAACAAATTCTAGAGTCACCCCTGGTCCACCTTTATGGCGATATCTCAAAAAGGCGTCCACCTATAGAACTAAGGCCCACGCCCTTTTAAAATACTCATTAACACCTTTCATTTGATACCCATATTATACAAACGCATTCTAGAGTCACCCCTGGTCCACTTTTATAACGATATTCCGAAAAGGCGTCCACCTATAGAACTAAGGCCCACTCCCTTTTAAAACACTTATTAACACCTTTCGTTTGATACCCATATTGTACAAACGCATTCTAGAGTCAACCCATGTCCACTTTTATAACGATATTCAGAAAAGGCGTCCACCTATGGAATTAAGGCCCACTCCCTTTCAAAATACTCATTAACACATTTCATTTGATACCCATATAGTACAAACAAATTCTAGAGTCACCCCTGGTCCACCTTTATGGCGATATTTCGAAAAGGCGTCCACCTATAGAACTAAGGACCACGCCCTTTTAAAATACTCATTAACACCTTTCATTTGATACCCATATCGTACAAACAAATTCTAGAGTCACCCCTGGTCCACCTTTATGGCGATATCACGAAAAGGCATCCACCTATTGAACTAAGGCCCACGCTCTTTTAAAATACTCATTAACACCTTTCATTTGATACCCATATTGTACAAACGCATTCTAGAGTCACCCCTGGTCCACTTTTATAACGATATTCCGAAACGGCGTGCACCTATAGAACTAAGGCCCACGCCCTTTTAAAATACTCATTAACACCTTTCATTTGATACCCATATCGTACAAACAAATTCTAGAGTCACCCCTGGTCCACTTTTATGGCGATATTGCGAAAAGGCAACACCTATAGAACTAGGGCGCACGCTCTTTTAAAATACTCATTAACACCTTTCATTTGATACCCATATCGTACAAACAAATTCTAGAGTCACCCCTGGTCCACCTTTATGGCGATATCTCGAAAAGGCGTCCACCTATAGAACTAAGGCCCTCGCCCTTTTAAAATACTCATTAACACCTTTCATTTGATACCCATATTATACAAACGCGTTCTAGAGTCACCCCTGGTCCACTTTTATAACGATATTCCGAAAAGGCGTCCACCTATAGAAATAAGGCCCACTCCCTTTTAAAACACTTATTAACACCTTTCGTTTGATACCCATATTGTACAAACGCATTCTAGAGTCACCCCTGGTCCACCTTTATGGCGATATTTCGAAAAGGCGTCCACCTATAGAACTAAGGACCACGCCCTTTTAAAATACTCATTAACACCTTTCATTTGATACCCATATCGTACAAACAAATTCTAGAGTCACCCCTGGTCCACCTTTATGGCGATATCTCGAAAAGGCGTCCACCTATAGAACTAAGGCCCACGCCCTTTTAAAATACTCATTAACACCTTTTATTTGATACCCATATTATACAAACGCATTCTAGACTCACCCCTGGTCCACTTGTATAACGATATTCCGAAAAGGCGTCCACCTATAGATCTAAGGCCCACTCCCTTTTAAAACACTTATTAACACCTTTCGTTTGATACCCATATTGTACAAACGCATTCTAGAGTCAACCCTGGTCCACTTTTATAACGATATTCCGAAAAGGCGTCCACCTATAGAATTAGGGCCCACTCCCTTTTAAAATACTCATTAACACCTTTCATTTGATACCCACATCGTACAAACAAATTCTAGAGTCACCCCTGGTCCACCTTTATGGCGATATCTCGAAAAGGCGTCCACCTATAGAACTAAGGACCACGCCCTTTTAAAATACTCATTAACACCTTTCATTTGATACACATATCGTACAAACAAATTCTAGAGTCACCCCTGGTCCACCTTTATGGCGATATCTCGAAAAGGCGTCCACCTATAGAACTAAGGCCCACGCCCTTTTAAAATACTCATTAACACCTTTCATTTGATACCCATATTATACAACGCATTCTAGAGTCACCCCTGGTCCACTTTTATAACGATATTCCGAAAAGGCGTCCACCTATAGAACTAAGGCCCACTCCCTTTTAAAACACTTATTAACACCTTTCGTTTGATACCCATATTGTACAAACGCATTCTAGAGTCAACCCTGGTCCACTTTTATAACGATATTCCGAAAAGGCGTCCACCTATAGAACTAAGGCCCACGCCCTTTTAAAATACTCATTAACACCTTTCATTTGATGCCCATATCGTGCAAACAAATTCTAGAGTCACCCCTGGTCCACCTTTATGGCGATATTTCGAAAAGGCGTCCACCTATAGAACTAAGGCGCACGCCCTTTTAAAATACTCATTAACACCTTTCATTTGATACCCATATCGTACAAACAAATTCTAGAGTCACACCTGGTCCACCTTTATGGCGATATCTCGAAAAGGCGTCCACCTATAGAACTAAGGCGCACGCCCTTTTAAAATACTCATTAACACCTTTCATTTGATACCCATAACGTACAAACAAATTCTAGAGTCACCCCTGGTCCACCTTTATGGCGATATTCCGAAAAGGCGTCCACCTATAGAACTAAGGCCCACTCCCTTTTAAAACACTAATTAACACCTTTCGTTTGATACCCATATTGTACAAACGCATTCTAGAGTCAACCCTGGTCCACTTTTATAACGATATTCCGAAAAGGCGTCCACCTATAGAATTAAGGCCCACTCCCTTTTAAAATATTCATTAACACCTTTCATTTGATACCCACATCGTACAAACAAATTCTAGAGTCACCCCTGGTCCACCTTTATGGCGATATCTCGAAAAGGCGTCCACCTATAAAACTAAGGCCCACGCCCTTTTAAAATACACATTAACACCTTTCATTTGATACCCATATTGTACAAACGCATTCTAGAGTCACCCCTGGTCCACTTTTAAAACGATATTCCGAAAAGGCGTCCACCTATAGAACTAAGGCCCACTCCCTTTTAAAACACTTATTAACACCTTTCGTTTGATACCCATATTGTACAAACGCATTCTAGAGTCAACCCTGGTCCACTTTTATAACGATATTCCGAAAAGGCGTCCTCCTATAGAATTAAGGCCCACTCCCTTTCAAAATACTCATTAACACCTTTCATTTGATACCCATATAGTACAAACAAATTCTAGAGTCACCCCTGGTCCACTTTTAAAACGATATTCCGAAAAGGCGTCCACCTATAGAACTAAGGCCCACTCCCTTTTAAAACACTTATTAACACCTTTCGTTTGATGCCCATATTGTACAAACGCATTCTAGAGTCAACCCTGGTCCAGTTTTATAACGATATTCCGAAAAGGCGTCCACCTATAGAACTAAGGCCCACGCCCTTTTAAAATACTCATTAACACCTTTCATTTGATACCCATATTATACAAACGCGTTCTAGAGTCACCCCTGGTCCACTTTTAAAACGATATTCCGAAAAGGCGTCCACCTATAGAATTAAGGCCCACTCCCTTTCAAAATACTCATTAACACCTTTCATTTGATACCCATATAGTACAAACAAATTCTAGAGTCACCGCTGGTCCACCTTTATGGCGATATTCCGAAAAGGCGTCCACCTATAGAATTAAGGCCCACTCCCTTTCAAAATACTCATTAACACCTTTCATTTGATACCCATATAGTACAAACAAATTCTAGAGTCACCCCTGGTCCACCTTTATGGCGTAATTTCGAAAAGGCGTCCACCTATAGAACTAAGGACCACGCCCTTTTAAAATACTCATTTACACCTTTCATTAGATACCCATATAGTACAAACAAATTCTAGAGTCACCCCTGGTCCACCTTTATGGCGATATCTCGAAAAGGCGTCCACCTATAGATCTAAGGGCCACTCCCTTTTAAAACACTTATTAACACCTTTCGTTTGATACCCATATTGTACAAACGCATTCTAGAGTCAACCCTGGTCCACTTTTATAACGATATTCCGAAAAGGCGTCCACCTATAGAATTAAGGCCCACTCCCTTTTAAAATACTCATTAACACCTTTCATTTGATACCCACATCGTACAAACAAATTCTAGAGTCACCCCTGGTCCACCTTTATGGCGATATCTCGAAAAGGCGTCCACCTATAGAACTAAGGACCGCGCCCTTTTAAAATACTCATTAACACCTTTCATTTGATACCCATATCGTACAAACAAATTCTAGAGTCACCCCTGGTCCACCTTTAAGGCGATATCTCGAAAAGGCGTCCACCTATAGAACTAAGGCCCACGCCCTTTTAAAATACTCATTAACACCTTTCATTTGATACCCATATTATACAAACGCATTCTAGAGTCACCCCTGGTCCACTTTTATAACGATATTCCGAAAAGGCGTCCACCTATAGAACTAAGGCCCACTCCCTTTTAAAACACTTATTAACACCTTTCGTTTGATACCCATATTGTACAAACGCATTCTAGAGTCAACCCTGGTCCACTTTTATAACGACTAGTATCACCTGTGGTCGAAATTCGACCAACGTGTATTTTTTTCAACTCAGTCTATGCATCAAGTGTTGGAAATATAGCAAACTGTTCTAACTTACTTAACTTTTTCCTTAAAATTTTGAATTTGATCTAAGACCTTGTACTTTTTGATTGTATTTTCTTAAATTTTCTACAAACTTTTCGCGTGTAATTATAACGTTTTGGTACGGAGTTCCTTAAACAAAAATATAAAAATTATGTAAAGTCAAATGAAATTGACATAGAATTATGGTGAAATTACTTGAAATTGAATTGAAAAATAGGTTTTTCCACACCACCCGGAAGTTCCCCGTTGGCGCGCTACCGAAGTTAATTTTGGGAGCTCGGTTCCCCAGTAGGCCTATATAACCCATATACATATATCGCCCATTTACTTCAATTGTGTCATAATTAACAAAAAAACGAACTTTTAGTTAAAAACGAAGAAATTTGCTAAAGGAATTTAGCCTATTTCACGCCACCCGTTTAATTTTGTATAAATACATATATAATATGTAAGTGTGACACAAAACAAAAATTTCGAGTAGAATAGCGGATACCTTCATAAAAAATAAAATTAAAATATAAAAAAATTATGTAATGAGAAAGAAAGCAGAGTTTACTAAAAAATGTTTAATTAAAGAAAAAAATAAAGTACTTAAATTGCGAAAAAATTAAGTGGAGTGAACAAACAGTTCCATATAAAAACGCAATAAGTGCACTTAGACTTTTTCCGGGGTTTAATGTGATCATTGTGGAAATATGAAGATTCTAATGTTCGGATATTTAATGTTGGGATTCCCATTGAGATCTATGTACGTAATTAATTTGTATTAAATTTGTAAACACTCCAATTCATGAATATATATGACCATATCTACGATAAAATATCGTCGGTGAACAATACAATACTAAGATATAACAAAGCAGAATAAATTAGAAAGAAAAGAAAAACAAACAAAAATATTAAAGTTATTCACGCAAACATATTTCCTAAAATAAAATTGATTTCATAACTTTAAGCGACATAAAAAAATTAGGGTTATGGGATCTAAGCATCCGATTAATAGATATATAATCCAACAAAGTTAGCCTAATAATAAATATAGTGGGTAATATACTGACTATGCACGTTATGATACCGGTGGCCGTTTTGACCTAAAATCAAAGACGTTTTTGGGACGTTTTTTTGTTTCGTTTAATATACAATGTGAATTTTTTTTTGTTTAAATTAAAATAAAATAAGAAGTAAAATAAATTAGCATAAAAGGCAATATAAAAAATTTAATGTTATATTTTTGTAACTTTTTTTTTCGTTCAGTATAAGACGTACTTTATCTAAAATGAGGATTAAATCTGCAAATGCAAAAACGGGCAAATTTGCTATTAATTGTTATAAATAAATTAGTTAGTTTCAACTAAAGCTAACTCATTATTTGCGATGTCATGTTTTTTTGAAAACAACTAAAATAAAAACAAAGAATCTGTTAAATAAAGACTTATGTATTTACGTGTAAGTGAAATTTGTCACAAAAAATGGGCCGGTCAAAAATAAATTATATTTAAGCCTTTTGGTACGCTACAAATTATTTTGGAACAATTTTTTAGGATTTTGGTAGAGGCTATTATAGGTAAGTGGCAACAATGGGAAACCATGTTTTAATCTTTCACCGTGTAGCGCGTACGCTTATGTAGGTTTGTGTCTTAGAGCACTTACATAATTTGTCCAAAGATGGCGCGCTTTTGTGCAAGAAAGTAAATATCCATATTTGGAGAGATTGTTGGATTTACGAAAAAGTTTTTCTTTTAATTATAAACAAATAGAGTAACATTTGTTAACAAAAATAGGCCTATGCACTGCGGCTGATCTATACGAATCGATTCGTATCACTTTTATATGATTTTACGTATGCTAACTATGCGAAACGGCCTGCCAATTGTTTGTATGGAAATTTTGTTAGCGTATTAATATATAGATTATTTTGGAACAATTATTTAGGATTTTGGTAGAGGTTATTATAGGTAAGTTGCAACAATGGGAAACCATGTTTTAATCTTTCACGCTTATGTAGGTTTGTGGCTTAGAGCAATTACATAATTTGTCCAAAGATGGCGCGCTTTTGTGCAAGAAAGTAAATATCCAAATTTGGAGAGATTGTTGGATTTACAAAAAACTTTTTCTATTAATTATAGACAAATAGAGTAATATTTGTTAACAAAAATAGGCCTATGCACTGCGGCTGATCTATACGAATCGACTAATATCACTTTTATATGATTTTAGGTATGCTAACTATGCGAAACCGCCTGTCAATTGTTTGTATGGAAATTTTGTTAGCGTATTAATATATATATAGTGGGTAATATACTGCCTACACAATACGGCCACCATGATGCCGGTTGCCGTTTTGCCCTAAAATCAAAAACGTTTTTGGAACGTTTTTTTTTTCATTTAATATACAACGTGAAATTTTCCGATTCAGTCAAGTTGCATTTAATTAATAATAACCTAAGTTGAAATAAAAGAATATATAATAAAATAAAATATGAAATAAAATAAATTAGCATAAAAAACAATATAAAAAATTTAATGTTATATTTTTGTAACTTTTTTTTTTTTGTTCAGTATAAGACGTACTTTATCTAAAATGAGGATTAAATCTGCAAATGCAAAAACATTTTGGGGCAAATTTGCCATTAATTGTTATAAATAAATTAGTTAGTTTCAACAAAAGTTAACTCATTATTTTCGATTTCATGTTTTTTTGTAAACAACTAAAATAAAAAACAAAGAATCTGTTAAATAAAGACTTATGTATTTACGTGTGAGTGAAATTTGCCACAAAAAATGGGCAGGTCAGAAATTAATTCTATTTAGGATTTTTTGGTACGCTACAAATTATTTTGGAACAATTATTTAGGATTTTGGTAGAGGCTATTATAGGTAAGTGGCAACAATGGGAAACCATGTTTTAATCTTTCACCGTGTAGCGCGTTCGCTTATGTAGGTTTGTGTCTTAGAGCACTTACATAATTTGTCGAAAGATGGCGCGCTTTTGTGAAAGAAAGTAAATATCCATATTTGGAGAGATTGTTGGATTTACAAAAAACTTTTTCTACTAAATATAAACAAATAGAGTAATATTTGTTAAAAAAAAAATAAGTCTATGCACTGCTGCTGATCTATACGAATCGATTAATATCACTTTTATATGATTTTACGTATGCTAACTATGCGAAACCGCCTGTCAATTGTTTGTATGGAAATTTTGTTAGCGTATTAATATATAGATAGTGGGTAATATACTGCCTATGCAATATGGCCGCTATGGTGCCGGTTGCCGTTTTGACCTAAAATCAAAAATGTTTTTGGGACCTTTTTTGTTTCGTTTAATATACAACGTGAAACTTTCCGATTTAGTCAAGTTGCATTTAAATAATAATAATAAACCAATTTGACATAAGAGAATATATAATAAGATAAAATAAGAAATAAAATAAATTAGCATAAAAGGCAATATAAAAAATTTTAATGTTATATTTTTGTAACTTTTTTTTTTGTTCAGTATAAGACATACTTTATCTAAAATGACGATTAAATCTGCAAATGCAAAAACATTTTGGGGCAAATTTGCCATTAATTGTTATAAATAAATTAGTTAGTTTCAACAAAAGTTAACTCATTATTTGCGATTTCATGTTTTTTTGTAAACAACTAAAATAAAAAACAAAGAATCTGTCAAATAAAGACTTATGTATTCACGTGTAAGTGAAATTTACCACAAAAAATGGGCAGGTCAGAAATTAATTCTATTTAAGATTTTTTGGTACGCTACAAATTATTTTGGAACAATTATTTAGGATTTTGGTAGGGGCTATTATAGGTAAGTTGCAAAAATGGGAAACCATGTTTTAATCTTTCACGCTTATGTAGGTTTGTAGCTTAGAGCACTTACATAATTTGTCCAAAGATGGCGCGCTTTTGTGCAAGAAAGTAAACATCCAAATTTGGAGAGATTGTTGGATTTACAAAAAAACTTTTTCTATTAATTGTAGACAAATAGAGTAATATTTGTTAACAAACATAGGCCTATGCACTGCGGCTGATCTATACGAATCGATTAATATCACTTTTATATGATTTTACGTATGGTAACTATGCGAAACCGCCTGTCAATTGTTTGTATGGAAATTTTGTTAGCGTATTAATATATAGATAGTGGGTAATATACTGCCTACACAATACGGCCGCCATGATGCCGGTTGCCGTTTCGCCCTAAAATTTAATCTTTCACGCTTATGTAGGTTTGTGGCTTAGAGCACTTACATAATTTGTCCAAAGATGGCGCGCTTTTGTGCAAGAAAGTAAATATCCATATTTGGAGAGATTGTTGGATTTACAAAAAAATTTTTCTTGTGTCTTAGAGCACTTACATAATTTGTCCAAAGATAGCGCGCTTTTGTGCAAGAAAGTAAATATCCAAATTTGGAGAGATTGTTGGATTTACAAAAAAAAGTTTCTATTAATGTGGGATTGGGTCTTAAGGCTAGAAGTGGTTGAGAATACTAATTAGCCATTTACATAAACAAACCCTAAACATACCAATCAGGCCTAATTATACAAATAAAATACAACCTTGCACGCGTATCGCTCTGTTATAGCAAACCCTGCCAAAATGCCAATTTTGAAATAAAACAGCAGAAAAGTAGTTGAAAAGCTGACACCGAGCCGAATAGTCGTTGCACCGTAACCTTTACGTTTTATAAATCTATTAACTGTACTTTAAAACTAAAATCTAATTGAACTATAATTAAACTAAACCAATTTTATTATTCATTATAAATTTCAAATTAAATAAAACTTTTGTGAAACAACCACAAAAATTGGGGGCTCAACCGGGATTGAGTGATACAAAGTAGTGCAGCTGAACGCTTAATAGAAATAAGTGCCGCAAATCAGCAAGCAGTGTCGTTAAACGCTAGCTTGGAAAAAGTTACGCGGATCACATAATTTCAATAGCGTGTTTCATTTAAAAACGCATTGCATTATCAAATCCAACATTTAACATCGCTTGAAATTGCAAGAGTTGGTAGAATTCACGACGGTAAGCACCGACGCTGCAAGAAAATTTCATCGATCAGTAGAGACAAAGCGAAGGCTGCGCCGACGGCAACGCAAACAGAGCAGTTCAGTGGCGTTTCAACTCAAATCGTAAAGACATTCAGTTGCAAAAATTTTGCATTTCGTAGAAGAAGAATTAGAGTTCAAAGTAAAGAACCTAATTGGTGAAGAAGAAAAACAGCAACGAGCGCAAAAGTTGTGTAGCTAGCAGTTGACAAGCAGTCAAGGGTGGTTAGAGAATAATCAGAAATTCGATGTTGAAAGAGAAAAGTCAAGTTGAAACAGAAAACGATACGAAGAAGAAGCGAAGTGTGAAGTAAGTTAACGCAAGGAAAGGAAAAAGAAGCAGCGAAATTTAATAATCAAAACAGATGACAGCAGGAAAGCAGATAAGTTTTGTGTAAAGTAGTTTGTTTAGAAATTCCATATATACATACATATATACGTATGAATTAAATGACATTTAAATATTTAGGTATCTTGATTTGATTAAACATTCGCATAAATTACCCCATATAAATTTTCGTTAAGAATACAAAAGTGAGTTTTTAAATTACTTTGCTTGAATGTAAAAAGGTGACTGTGCAAAATGGATAGGCAGTCAGTGTTAAATTGTAACGTAAAACAATTACAAGATGCTCTTCGTGATTTAAATTTGTCCGCCACTGGGCGTAAAGCAGAATTACAAAATCGTTTGCTACAGCATTTTGGGCTCGATGCACTTGATGATGATAACAATTCCACAGTCGGTTCATACTACGCCGATGCGGCAGATAATATGGCTAGGAACTCCGCGATCGCCGTTGAGTCGGTTGGTAGGTCAATGTTCACTTTTGAAGATATTGAAGAAAGTTTAACGCGATTTGATGGAAGCGATTCTCTGGATATTAGGAATTGGGTAAATGAATTTGAGGAAAATGCTTCTGCAGTTGGGTGGAATGCTATACAAAAATTCATTTACAGTAAGCAGCTTCTAAGGGGTGCAGCAAAATTATTTGTTAGAAGTCAACGTGGAATAATAAGCTGGGAGTCGTTAAAGGAAGCACTCATTGTTGAGTTTGGATCACATTTATCCGCATCGGATGTTCACAATCAATTGAGAAGTCGTAGAAAAAAATCAAATGAAACATTTCGAGAATATTTATATGCACTAATGGAAATAGGACAAGCCATTAACATAGACGAACCGAGTGTAGTATCTTATTTTATTGATGGCATACCCGATTCCAAGGGAAACAAAGTAGTACTATATCAAGCCAAATCCATTAGTGAACTTAAAGAGCAAATAAAAATTTATGAAAAGGTCTATAGTAAGGCAAGTCCACAGGTTTCAAAAAATGTTAGCCAGCAAAATGCAGGGAACTCCACAGTGACACCAAAGACAGCAAAAATATGTTTTAGATGTGGAAGTACAAGTCATCTCATCCGTGCCTGCAATGTCAAGCAGGCAAAATGTTTTAAGTGTCAAGGTGAAGGGCATAAATCTTTTGAGTGTACTAATAAAGAAAATGCGAAAATTAAAAAAGAAAGTGACAAGGCAAATTTGGTAGATGAGCAAAAGAAAGTGTTCAATTTAGCGTTTAAAAAGCTAATCGTTGGTGGGTTAGAATTGAATGCGTTGATAGATACTGGATGTTGTTTGTGCTTAATAAGGCGCGATACTTTTAATAAATTAAATTTCGATGGGGAAGTGAACAAGGAACGACGTACATTGTATGGCATATGCAAAAAACAGTTTTCAACGTATGGTAGTTTTGTCGTGAATATTGCAGCCGATGGTTTAGAGTTTCCACAAACATTCCACATCACTAGCGAGGAGGCAATTGAGTTTCCAGTGTTTATTGGTACATCTGTTTTAGAGCAGGTTAATATTAGCGTAACACCAGAAGGGGTACTGTTTACGAAGAGAGCAGATAGCAAGACAGTAATGAGATGTGGAAGCGTAGATAGAGTGGAGTTGCTGCAAGAATTTAGCAGTTTATGTATGAACGTAGAAGAGCTTAGTGGAAATAGTGTAATTAGCGAGCTGTAAATAATTACCAGGCAAAGAAAGTAGAAGAGTGTCCACTGGAAATGAAAATCATCTTGCAAGATGAGAGTCCAGTTTTTCAGCGTCCTCGAAGACTATCTAAAGAGGATAAGGAGTTCGTGGATAAACAAGTTGAGGAGTGGTTAGAAGCGGGAATTATTCAACCAAGTTTTTCCAATTATGCGTCCCCTATAGTAATTGCTAACAAAAAAGATAAGTCTAAACGTTTGTGCTGCGATTACCGATTACTGAACAAAAAAATTGTACGAGACAATTTCCCCATGGCGCGAATCGACGACGTTTTAGACAAGTTGCAAGGCGCATATGTTTTCACGACTTTAGATTTGATGGACGAGTTTTTCCATGTGCCAGTAGAAGTAGATTCAAGAAAATATACTGCATTCGTAACGCCAGACGGACAGTATGAGTTCAAATACGTGCCTTTTGGTATATGCAACTCACCAGCCGTCTTCTGTCGTTTTATAAATTTCGTGTTTAGGGACCTTATCAAAGATGAAACTATAGCTGTATACATGGACGACATAATTATACCGGCAGTGAATGAAGAAGAAAACATAGCTAAACTGAAGCGCGTTTTAGAGATTGGGTCAAAGTACGGACTACGCTTTAAATGGAAAAAATGTCAGTTTTTGGAACGTAAGATAAATTTTCTAGGCTACGAGATAGAAAACGGGACAATTAGGCCATCGACAGAAAAGATTGAGGCGATTAAAAACTATCCCGTACCACGCGACAAGAAAGGACTAGAAAGATTTTTGGGCTTAACGTCATACTTTAGGCGGTTTATAAACAGTTATGCTTTAATAGCGAAGCCTTTGTCTGATATATTGAAAAAAGAAAGTGAGTTCGTAATGGGTAAAGAACAGCTAAAAGCCTTCAATCAGTTGCAAATAGCTCTCACTACTTCACCTGTATTACGATTGTATAATATCAACGCGGAAACGGAAATCCATACGGATGCATCCAAGTTTGGGTATGGGGCGATATTTTGGCAAAAAGGGGGTGAAGACCAAAAATTCCATCCGGTACAATTTTTAAGCAGGAAGACAACGAAGGCAGAGGCAAACTATACCTCATACGAGCTAGAAGTGCTTGCTATAATAGCAGCTCTAAAAAAGTGGCGGATATACCTAAAGGGTATTAAGTTTAGCATAATTACAGACTGTAACGCGTTTGCCTGTACAATGAGGAAAGACGACATACCACCTAGGGTAGCCAGATGGGCGTTGCTGTTGCAAGAGTTTGACTACCATATTCAGCACAGATCAGGAACACAGATGCGTCACGTTGATGCATTAAGCAGGATGTATTGTTTGCAAATAGATGACTCGATACGTCATAGGCTACTGAAGGCACAGTTAGAAGACGAATGGACAAAAGCAGTGAGAACAATATTGGAGAAAGGTTCATACGAAGATTTTTATTTACTTCACGGTATTCTGTGTAAGGATCCGTCAAAAGAGCTTTTGGTTGTTCCGATGCAAATGGAAGATGATATAATCAAGTACGTTCACGAGCAGGGTCATTTTGCCGCGCGTAAGACCCAAGAGTGCGTCGAGAAAACGTACTTCATACCGCAAGTCAGTAGAAAGGTTGCTAGGGTAGTAAATAGTTGTGTTGCATGCATATTAGCTAATGCAAAAGCAGGAAAAAAGGAGGGATTTCTTAATCCAATTCCAAAAGACGAGCAACCATTAAGTACGTACCACATAGATCATTTAGGACCACTGACAGCTACATCAAAGCAGTACAATTATATACTAGCAGTAGTGGATGCTTTTTCAAAATTTATATGGTTGTATCCGACAAAGGATACAAGTGCTGCAGCCGTTATTGATAGGTTGAAAAGACAAGCAGCTATCTTCGGAAACCCGAAGAGAATCATTACGGACAGGGGTGCTGCCTTCACCTCACATGCTTTTAGTAACTACTGCAGTGATCGGGGTGTATAACATCTCTTGATAGCGACAGGTGTACCAAGGGGCAATGGTCAAGAGGAGCGAATCCACCGAATAGTTGTACCTATGCTAACAAAGCTCTCCTTACATAATCCCGAGAAGTGGTACCAACATGTGGCAGATGTACAGCAGTTTTTGAACAATTCCCCAAGCAGGAGTACAAAAGCCGCTCCTTTCAATCTGTTGACAGGATTACACATGAGATTAAATAACAATGCCGACTTGAATGAAATTATAGAAGAAGACACAATAAGAGAACTAGATAAAGATCGCGAGAAAGTTTGGGAAAGCGCTAAAGGTAGTATTAAAGAAATTCAAGAAGAAAATCGGAAAAATTATAACGCAAAAAGGAAGGCAGAAAAAATGTATAAGGTAAACGACATGGTAGCTATCAAACGTACGCAATTCGGCCCCACTCTTAAACTAAAAGTAAAATATCTAGGCCCATACAAGGTCATCCGTATATTAAACCATGGCCGGTATGAAGTCGAGAAGATAGGTGAACATGAGGGACCCAGCCGAACGACAACGGTAGCGGAGTACTTGAAAATGTGGAGTCCATCGTTCAGGGACGAACGAATGTCAGGACGGCCGATTGTGGGATTGGGTCTTAAGACTAGAAGTGGTCGAGAATACTAATTAGCCATTTACATAAACAAACCCTAAACATACCAATCAGGCCTAATTATACAAATAAAATACAACCTTGCACGCGTATCGCTCTGTTATAGCAAACCCTGCCAAAATGCCAATTTTGAAATAAAACAGCAGAAAAGTAGTTGAAAAGCTGACACCGAGCCGTCGTTGCACCGTAACATTTCGTGAAATTTTATAAATCTATTAACTGTACTTTAAAACTAAAATCTAATTGAACTATAATTAAACTAAACCAATTTTATTATTCATTATAAATTTCAAATTAAATAAAACTTTTGTGAAACAACCACATTAATTATAGACAAATAGAGTAATATTTGTTAACACACATAGGCCTATGCACTGCGGCTGATCTATACGAATCGATTAATATCACTTTTATATGATTTTACGTATGCTAACTATGCGAAACCGCCTGCAAATTGTTTGTATGGAAATTTTGTTAGCGTATTAATATATAGATAGTGGGTAATATACTGCCTATGCAATACGGCCGCTATGGTGCCGGTTGCCGTTTTGACCTAAAATCAAAAATGTTTTTGGGACCTTTTTTTGTTTCGTTTAATATACAACGTGAAACTTTCCGATTTAGTCAAGTTGCATTTAAATAATAATAATAAACCAATTTGACATAAGAGAATACATAATAAGATAAAATAAGAAATAAAATAAATCAGCATAAAAGGCAATATAAAAAATTTTAATGTTATATTTTTGTAACTTTTTGTTTTGTTCAGTATAAGACATACTTTATCTAAAATGACGATTAAATCTGCAAATGCAAAAACATTTTGGGGCAAATTTGCCATTAATTGTTATAAATAAATTAGTTAGTTTCAACAAAAGTTAACTCATTATTTGCGATTTCATGTTTTTTTGTAAACAACTAAAATAAAAAACAAAGAATCTGTTAAATAAAGACTTATGTATTCACGTGTAAGTGAAATTTACCACAAAAAATGGGCAGGTCAGAAATTTATTCTATTTAAGATTTTTTGGTACGCTACAAATTATTTTGGAACAATTATTTGGGATTTTGGTAGGCGCTATTATAGGTAAGTTGCAAAAATGGGAAACCATGTTTTAATCTTTCACGCTTATGTGGGTTTGTGGCTTAGAGCACTTACATAATTTGTCCAAAGATGGCGCGCTTTTGTGCAAGAAAGTAAATATCCAAATTTGGAGAGATTGTTGGATTTACAAAAAAACTTTTTCTATTAATTATAGACAAATAGAGTAATATTTGTTAACAAACATAGGCCTATGCACTGCGGCTGATCTATACGAATCGATTAATATCACTTTTATATGATTTTACGTATGCTAACTATGCGAAACCGCCTGTCAATTGTTTGTATGGAAATTTTGTTAGCGTATTAATATATTATATTTAATATATATGGGTAATACACTGCCTACACAATACGGCCGCCATGATGCCGGTTGCCGCTTTGCCCTAAAATTTAATCTTTCACGCTTATGTAGGTGTGTGGCTTAGAGCACTTACATAATTTGTCCAAAGATGGCGCGCTTTTGTGCAAGAAAGTAAATATCCATATTTGGAGAGATTGTTGGATTTACAAAAAACTTTTTCTTGTGTCTTAGAGCACTTACATATTTTGTCCAAAGATAGGGCGCTTTTGTGCAAGAAAGTAAATATCCAAATTTGGAGAGATTGTTGGATTTACAAAAAAAATTGTCTATTAATTATAGACAAATAGAGTAATATTTGTTAACAAACATAGGCCTATGCACTGCGGCTGATCTATACGAATCGATTAATATCACTTTTATATGATTTTACGTATGCTAATTATGCGAAACCGCCTGCCAATTGTTTGTATGGAAATTTTGTTAGCGTATTAATATATAGATATTCCGAAAAGGCGTCAACCTATAGAACTAAGGCCCACGCCCTTTTAAAATACTCATTAACACCTTTCATTTGATACCCATATCGTACAAACAAATTCTAGAGTCACCCCTGGTCCACCTTTATGGCGATATCTCGAAAAGGCGTCCACCTATAGAATTAAGGCGCACGCCCTTTTAAAATACTCATTAAAACCTTTCATTTGATACCCATATCGTACAAACAAATTCTAGAGTCACCCCTGGTCCACCTTTATGGCGATATCTCGAAAAGGCGTCTACTTATAGAACTAAGGCTCACGCCCTTTTAAAATACTCATTAACACCTTTCATTTGATACCCATATTATACAAACGCATTCTAGAGTCACCCCTGGTCCACTTTTATAACGATATTCCGAAAAGGTGTCCACCTATAGAACTAAGGCCCACTACCTTTTAAAACACTTACTAACACCTTTCGTTTGATACCCATATTGTAAAAACGCATTCTAGAGTCAACCCTGGTCCACTTTTATAACGATATTCCGAAAAGGCGTCCACCTATAGAATTAAGGCCCACTCCCTTTCAAAATACTCATTAACAGCTTTCATTTGATACCCATATAGTACAAACAAATTCTAGAGTCACCCCTGGTCCACCTTTATGGCGATATTTCGAAAAGGCGTCCACCTATAGAACTAAGGACCACGCCCTTTTAAAATACTCATTAACACCTTTCATTTGATACCCATATCGTACAAACAAATTCTAGAGTCACCCCTGGTCCACCTTTATGGCGATATCTCGAAAAGGCGTCCACCTATAGAACTAAGGCCCACGCCCTTTTAAAATACACATTAACACCTTTCATTTGATACCCATATTGTACAAACGCATTCTAGAGTCACCCCTGGTCCACTTTTATAACAATATTCCGAAAAGGCGTCCACCTATATAACTAAGGCCCACTCCGTTTTAAAACACTTATTAACACCTTTCGTTTGATACCCATATTGTACCAATGCATTCTAAAGTCAACCCTGGTCCACTTTTATAACGATATTCCGAAAAGACGTCCACCTATAGAACTAAGGTCCACTCCCTTTCAAAATACTCATTAACACTTTTCATTTGATACCCATATAGTACAAACAAATTCTAGAGTCACCCCTGGTCCACCTTTATGGCGACATCTCGAAAAGGCGTCCACATATAGAACTAAGGCCCACGCCCTCTTAAAATACTCATTAAATTCTAGAGTCACCCCTGATCCATCTTTATGGCGATATCTCGAAACGGCGTCCATCTATAGAACTTAGGCCCACGCCCTTTTAAAATACTCATTAATACCTTTCATTTGATACCCATATCGTACAAAATAAATTCTAGAGTCACCCCTGGTCCACCATTATGGCGATATCTCGAAACGACGTCCATCTATAGAACTTAGGCCCACGCCCTTTTAAAATACTCATTAATACCTTTCATTTGATACACATATCGTACAAAATAAATTCTAGAGTCACCCCTGGTCCACCTTTATGGCGATATCTCGAAAAGGCGTCCACCTATAGAACTTAGGCCCACTCCCTTTTAAAATTATCATTAACACATTTCATTTGATACCCATATCGTACAAACAAATTCTAGAGTCAGGCCTGGTCAACCTTTATGGCGATATCCCTAAATGGCGTCCATCTATAGAACTATGGTCCACTTCCTCTTAAATACTCTTTAATACCTTCCATTTGATACACATGTCATACAAACACATTCCAGGGTTACCCTAGGTTCTTTTTACAACATGGTGATTTTCCCTTACTTTGTCTCCACAGCTCTCAACTTAGTATGTAATGTTCGGTTACACCCGAACTTAGCCTCTTAGAATTACAACTTAACGAGTCACAAAAATTTTGTTCTTTCCTAGTAGACACTCAAGCAGACATTTCTTTAATAAAGATATCATGTTTAGACAGTAATATTTCCTTAAATACAAACGACATTATCAACATTACCGGTGTTACATCCAATTCAGTTTCCACTTTAGGTAAAATTACCGCAAATTTAAATTTTTCAAACTTTTCTATTAAACATATTTTACATGTGGTAAATGAAGACTTTAATATTCCATCCGATGGCATACTGGGTAAAGATTTTCTGAAAATTAACAAATGCATTATTAATAATGAAAGAAATAGTATTTCCTTTTGGGCAGGCAATGAAAAAGTCGCGATACCAATCCTGCACGGAACAGAAAGCGACAGTTGTATCATTCCTCCCAGATGTGAAATATTCAGACTTTTTGATTTAGGAGATTCACCCGAGCCACTTTTCGTGGACTCGAAGGAAATTGAAAAATGTGTTTTTACAGCTAGGTGCATTGTTAATTCCAGTAACCCAATAATTAAAGTCATAAACACCACGGATGATGTCAAGTATGTGAAAAGAAACAGTATTCGGACAGAAAAACTTTCACATTATAATGTTTATACAATTAACAAGACAGAAACAGAAGACAAACTTACGGAAAAAATGATTTCAATTTTAAAAAATCAAATACGTCAACATGCTCACAGTAAATTAATTGACCTTTGCATAGATTATGCCGACATGTTCGCTCTTGAAACGGACAAAATGACTTTAAACAAATTCTGCGACCAAAATTAAGATTGACAGACAACGTGCCGGTATATGTTAAAAACTATCGATTGCAATCCTCTCAACGCGAAGAAATAAACCGTCAAGGTAATAACACTCTTAGACAACGATTTGATTGAACCTATTTACTCCAATTACAATAGTCCTTTGATTGTAGTCCCAAAGAAAGATACTAATGGTCAAAATCTTATCGTATGTGCGTAGATTTTCGCGCAGTAAACAAGAAACTCATTGCTGCTAAATTTCCACTAGCAAGAGTTCACGATATTCTAGATAATCTTGGCAGGGCAAAATATTTTTCCACATTAGATCTTTTTTCGGGATTTCATCAAATCCCTTTGCATACTGACGCACGTGACATTACTTCTCTCAGCACTGACCGAGGTGCATTTAGATGGAAAGTGCTTCCATTCGGTTTAAATATAGCACCTAATTCATTCTCACGAATGATGACAAAAGCTTTTTCGGGTATACCACCCAATGTCGCATTTTTGTACGTCGACGATATTATCGTCATAGGTTGTGGTGAAGCACACCATATTAAAAATCTTTCAAAAGTTTTCAATACTTGTAGGTCTTTCAATCTCAAGTTTAACCCAAATAAATGCAACTTTTTACGACTAGAAGTTACATTTCTAGGTCACAAGTGTTCAGACAAAGGTTTGTTGCCAGACGACTCCAAAATAAACACAGTTAAAAAGTATACGAAACCGGGATCCTTTTGGGGACTCCCCCGGGGTCATTTTGCGGGTCATTGGGGGATGGTTGGGATGACCACTGAATGACGCCGGGGCGACCCGATGGAGTACCCAAAACCATCCCGGAATGTCCCCAAGTTACCCCGAGGGAGTCCCCAAAACCATCTCAGAATGTCCCCAAAATGACCCCGAGAGAGTCCCCAAAACCATCCCAGAATGTCCCCCAAATTACCACGAGGGAGTCCCCAAAACAATCCCAGAACGACCCCTAAGTGACCGCAGGAGGACCCCGAGGGAGTCTCAAACACCATCCCGAAATTACCCCCAAAAACCCCAGGAGGATCTTCCCACAATAATAGCAAAAGTAATAAATGTTCTTCCATTTTCTCTCGATCGCACAATAACAGAGTTCTAATTTAAATTTAACCGTATAAATTCAATTATCAAAAGCGTTTGACTTATTAACAATTTGTCAGCGAAAAAGCTTTTTATTTTTGACATAGAATAGCAATTACTTGATAAATTGTCAAACTTGACAAATAAGCAAGATGGTGAATTTGTCAAGTGCACAGAGTATGGCTGTTAGTGTTGCTAATATTCGTCACAATATATTAGCAAGTTGGTATGCACAAATGCATTATCAATAGCAAATGCGATTATCCATATCAAACAAAAACTATTATATGCATAATATATTTATTGAATCAAAATACATACATATATGATTTAGATGTATGGATTTTGAATATATGTATAAGCAATATTTTAATAAGTTGAGAGATCATGAAAGGTAAAAATTATTATTTATACATCAAAAAAAAAAAAAAAGAATACCAATTCACAATGTATTTATTTTATCAAAATACATACATGTATATATGACAACTAGAAGACCCGGCAGACGTTGTCCTGTCCTATATTTGGCCTATCTGCAAACATTTTAATAAGCTTTTTCCGTCTGACTCTGCCCTCCCCCACTCGTCACTTTTTCCCAATCCTTTTATTCACACCTCCCTCCGTCTTTTTCGCTTCATCTATCTCCATCTTCGTCTCATTCTATCTCGTTCTCAATCTCCTTCTCTCTTTTCTCTTCTCTCAATTTCTTCTCATTCTTCTGCATCCCTTATTGCCTGTCCCAGAGGGTGGTATGTATTTTATTCCAGTCCCAGTCCCAGTCCCACTCCGTGTCTCAGTCCCAGTCCTAGTCCTAATCCCAGTCCCAGTCCGTCTCTGGATAATATATTACTCTGTACTAAAGCACTCATCAACAGCTTTCATTTGATACCCATATTGTATAAACACTGTCCAGGCATTCACTGGCCCACGTTTTGGCCTATATCTGGAGACCCTGTACGTCGATCGCAACCAAACCTATGTAGTAACCACCGCGTGAGGTTTACGCAACTTGTGTGAAAGCCTGAACAAAATCGACCGACGCATCTCTTCAAACACCTGCGACCAACTAACACACTTCTTAGCCTTTCTTTTTATATACATATATAGATTTTTATTTTTCACACTTCACTATAATATTAAAACGAAATGCAGATATTCATTGCTTTTGAAATTCGGCTTAAAAATTGCACATGGAACAACTAAAGACTCTCCTGAATTAAAAAAATGACATAGTACCTCTAAATCGCGGGCCCCTCAGAAACCCTCCACCCACTCGGTGGGCCTAGTGATGTGCTATACTTGATATCATTCGCTATAATATTTTTTATTGATAAGCACGTTGTTTAATTAAACACCAAGCAATTACACGGAAGTATATCCGCACCATCTGAAAATATGAGTGCCACTGCGTATACGTAACATTTTATTATTACGTATAAACAAATAAAAAAAATTTGCAATAAAATAATATTGCGACTATAAACTGAGATATAACCTATCCCTATCTTTCAAGTTAGATCAAACTACACACGGGGTGTAAAACAAATTCAAAATCGGATCAGTAGTTTAGGAGTACATCGCGGCCAAAAGTTTTGCGACACGTGTTTATATATATATATGTGGATTTTCTCTATATAAGCCAAATTTGCGGATACAAAGAAAATTTCGCAAAATATTACTTTCATAAAAAAAAGGTGAATTCAAAATGTAACTATTTAAATCAACTAAATACATGTGTGATAAAAGAAAAATATTATATAAATGAGAAAATTTAGTAAAAATTATTACTCACGTTAATTTCCGGTTTCCGGTTCCTCCGGCCACTGGCAAGCTGTAGGGTATTCGTGGACCTTTAAAAAATTAAATCAAAAATTAAATAAAAAAAATTTGTTTCTTCTTTTATATATATATATAATATTATGGTTGTTTATTTATTTTACTTAAACGCACTTTCCACTTTAATCATTGTAGTATTAGTACCAAATTACTATTTTCTTCTATGTAAATACATTGGCGACATATTAAAAAACGCCATGACGAACTCCATATATAATATTAAAAATTCGCTAGAGTTCAAAGAAAAGATAAATAACTCATATATTTATGATGATGAAAAACTTATATCTTTTGACGTAATTTCCCTATTCTCCAGTATACCCACACAGCTAGCACTTGACATTATAATAAGAAAATGGACGATAATAGAAAAACATACGAAAATGCCAAAGAAACTATTTATGTAAGTATTAAAATTCTGTATAGAAGAAAACAGATATTTTAAGTTTAAAGAGACAATATGCACACAACTAAAAGGATTACCGATGGGATCACCGACTTCACCAGTAATTGCAGATATCGTAATGGAGGAATTATTGGAAAATACAACTGCAAAATTGACTAGAACACCAAGATACTTACTTACTTACTTAATTGGCGCTTAACCGTCTAAACGGTTATGGCCGTCCAACAAGGCGCGCCAGTCGCTCCTTCGCTCCGCCAACCGGCGCCAATTGGTCACACCAAGGGAGTTTAAATCGTTTTCCACCTGGTCCTTCCAACGGAGTGAGGGCGCCCTCTACCTCTGCTTCCATAGGCGGGTTCCGATAGGAACACTTTCTTGGCCGGAGCATCATCTTTCATTCGCATAACATGGCCTAGCCAGCGCAGCCGCTGCGTTTTAATTCGCTGGACTATGTTGATGTCTGCGTATAGCTCGTACAGCTCATCATTAAATCTTCTTCGGTACTCGCCATCGCCAACGCGTAGAGGTCCATAAATCTTTCGAAGAACTTTTCTCTCGAACACTCCCAAAGCCGCTTCATTTGCTGTTGTCATGGTCCATGCTTCTGCCCCATATAGCAGGACGGGTACGATAAGTGACTTGTAGAGTATGATTTTCGTTCGCCGAGAGAGGACTTTACTTTTCAATTGCCTACACCAAGATACATTACCAAATATGTGGACGATCTATTCGCTATTATAAATGAAAATGACGTAAAAAGTACATATAAAATTCACAACAGAACTCGAAGACGACGGAAAATTACCTTATCTCGACACAATTATTATTCGACGAGGAAACCAATTAAAGCTCAAGTGGTATAAGAAATCAACATCTACCGGACGAATCATCAATTTTTATTCAAAACATTCAAAAAAGATGATAATGAATACAGCAATGGGCTGTATACAACGTATGTTACAAATATCAGACGACACTTACCACAAGAAAATAAAAGAAGAAATTAAATTAATATTAAAAAGGAATGACTTTCCTGACAATGTTATCAAAACCTTAATAAAAAGAAGTTTATCACAGACGAGTCAACGTGAATCCGAAAAAAACAAAAATATTCAAATCGCTAGCATATGTACCAAAATTGTTAGAGCGTCTAGCAAAATCCGATTGCTATAATAGAGAAAAAGTGAAGATAGCTCACAAACCAATAAACACATTGAAAAATATTTTTAACAAAACGAAATCCGAAATTCCTAAAACAGAAAAAAGTAATATTGTCTATAAAATCCCTTGTAATGGAAACAAAACAGAATCATGCAATAACATATATGTGGGAACAACGAAAGCAAAATTAAAATCTCGACTAGCGCAACATAAATCCGATTTTAAATATTGTCATGAAACTATTAACCAAAAAACAGCATTAATGACACACTGTGCAACGAAGAACCATTTTCCAGACTTTGATAAAACGACGATACTCCAACAAGAAACCAATTATAACAAAAATTTACACTGGAAATGCTGCATATAATTAACACACCGACCAGCATAAGAATGAACTACAAGACGGACATCGATAATTGCGCGAGCTCCTACAGACATTTGATAACAAACAGACGGACAGTACAAAACTCCGCGTTAAGCAGTGAAGACGCGTAAAATAATGTATGTAAATAATGTTGTTTATGAATGTTTGTTTTGATGTCAATTGTTATTTTTATTTTGTTTATGTTTCTTTATATTGTTATAGTTAATCCTGAAGACGGTTACAGTAGGTAACCGAAATATATTGAAGAAAAAAACTCAACAATTTTTGAAAAAATTTTATTTACAAAATTGGACCTCAAGCCGGCAAGAAAATTGTTTATTTTCTTTTCTATATATATAAGTATGTACATATATGCATTTTTTTTTTAAGAATTTTAATTTTAAATGTTTATGTGGATTTGAGTAATTATTTCCCTTCTGCATAAATATATATTTTTTTCAGTTTTCAAATTTTAATTCATTTTCACATAAATTCCCTCACCCCTTATTCCTACCTTACCAACACCATCACTTTATTAAATAAATTTATAATTTCCGGCTTATCCCATTTCGACGCTGCATATCCTTGCTGGTTCTGGTCCTGGTCCGTGCTGAGGTTTGCTGATCTTTCGTACAAATGGCATAGTATGTAAATTTATTAGTCTGGATTCCGAACTTTCAAATTTTTCTTAACTTTTCTGAAAGGCGATTTTCTTTAACTTTTATTGTTCAGCTGTAACTTTTCCTTCTCTTTCCTTATTCAAATTTATTTAAGCTTTTGTGTCCTTAACGGATCTTGTTTAAGCCCAGTTACATTATAAAATATTTATCTATGATCGGAAGATATTTCGAATATCTTTGGCGAAAGATTTGATTATTCCAAGTGGACTCAAAGTCCTGCCACATTGTCAACAATTTTAAGATTTTTGTGTTTAAAACGACTTTTAAGATATCACCACCATTATTTGGATTTTCGCTGTTTTGCTGTGGAGATTTTCCAACAAATTTATTTATTTATTTTCATAACTATTTCGTCATTTCAGTGTACTTTTTGCAGGATTGAACATATTTTCTTTAAACTGTCACATCATTTGTCATTCATCGACAATCTTTAAACTTTTCACTAGAGTTAATAAACATCAGTCGCCATTAAAAGCGAAACTTCCATTTTTGGTATGCCACACACACAAGTTCGTTTAAATGTATTCTTTTTTTAACAACTTTCAACCCGTTGGCAAATTATCACTGCTTCTCAAAAAAATTTTTCTTTGCTTTCGCTGGAAAGAAGCACCGTTTTTACATTCTCACCAGTCACATTGTAAATATATATATATATGATCGGATGATATTTGAAATATCTTTGGCGAAACAAAATTTATAAAATCAATAAAGAAATTTGATATTTCGCTGTGAACTCAAAGTCCTGACACTTTGGAGGCAGACTCAAAGTCCTACACAACTTTCTCTCCATAAACATCATATTTCCGAATAAAAAAATTATTACATTAACTCTAAGTTTATAATTTCGCCGACGAAAATAAACAATTTTACTGGCTATACCGAATTTATTTACATTCCCGACAAAACATTTAATGCTGTTTTGCATTGGTGATATTTTCGTTGTTTTCGAACTAATTCTTATTAACATAAATTGCATTAGTGATCACTTGATTATTGTTTTCGAACTAACTCATTCTCTATTCACTTGTTTTTGGGCGAACCTAGTGGGTCATTGCTCCTTTCGGTACCGAAAAATCATACGATAAGAGCCTATAGTTCCAATACACACCTAACCAAACACATGTAAGTATACTTGTCAGTTTTATTTCGTCTCACACTGTTCCTTGTTTCAAGTACCAATATGTTTAGCAACATACATGGCTTAATATTGCTATGGCTGAGACGGCGTATGTTAGCAACATTGATGGCGCTGTAAACTTGTATCTGTGCATGTTTGTACAGGTGGGAAGTTAACTCGCCCTCACAATATCGTACCTATTTCTTCCAAACTGTCTAACAACGAATTTTTAGCCGAGATAAATATAATTCTAAATATGTACGGGAGGACCCTAGATTTAATATTTGTTGACGATACATCAAAATGTACTCTTAGCCGGGGTGAACCTCTAACTATACCTGAAGACCCTTACCATACTTCCCTGGAAATAGTATACGAATTCGAAAGAAATTCTCTGAGCAGCATTGCTACTAAATACGACTCAAGTTTCAGATTTGATTTTGCGAAGGCCACTTTAGTAAACTTAATCAAACTTTATCTACAGTGGCTTCGCCCAAATACGGTGTAGATATTGACAAAAATTTTTCTGACTTTTAAACTGTGACGAATACTAGCAACACTAAGGGGTCCTGTTAATCATGTGCCCCTGAATTGGAGAGGGACCAGGGTGGTATTCATCCCAAAGGTCAATAAGAGGGGACCTGAAAAGCTACCTGAAAGACTACTGGACGTCCACATTCGCGGTATGTTGGATACCTCGGGGCTGTCAACAGCCCAACACGCCTATCTCAGGGGCCGCTCAACAGAGACCGCTTTACATTAAGTGGTACACAAGGTAGAGTCGTCCTTCGAAAAAAAACAATTTACCCTGGCTGCATTCTTGGACATAGAGTGAGCTTTCAATAATGTCTGGCTGAAAGCAAAAGAAGGCGCCCTTCATGTACTCGGAATAGAGGACCCTATTGTAAACTGCATAGGGACGGCTCTGCGGTCCAGAATGATAAGCGCTAAACTGGGGGCTAGTGAGGTCACGGCATATACGTGGAAGAGGACCCCTCAGGGCGGGGTATTGTCTTGTTATAGACAACATACTTTGTCAACTCAACAAGGATGGGGTTAAAGTGGTGGTCTACGCGAATGACGTAGTAATACTGGTATTTGGTCTGTGTCCCAATGTGATTAGTGGGATCATGCAGGGATCACTGAGGAAGCTGAGCAGTTGGGCGGAGACCGCCAGACTAAGGGTTAACCCCTCAAAGACGGAACTAGTGCTCTTCACCACTAGGACGAAAATTCCAAGTTTTAACCTTCCCACTCTTGATGGCCAGGAGTTAAGTCTTCCTGATAGGGCCAAAAATCTGGGAGTGCTTTTAACACCAAAGCTGAACTGGAGGCTTAACACAGAACACAGAGTCAGGGGGTTATGTATGCCTGCAAAATAATGCTAGGTAAAAAGTGGGGTCTGAGGACCTCATGGCCTGGATGTATAAGGCAGTTTTTCAACCAATTCCGACATATGGGGCGCTCGTATGGTGGAAGGCGGTAGAGGTGAAAAACATAATTAACATGCTAGGGAAAGGTCAACGATCTGCCTGCGGAGCGATCACGGGGGCAATTAGGTCATGTCCCTCGGAAGCTTTAAACGTGATTTGCAATCTTCCACCGTTAGATCTATTTATCAAGGAAACGGCATCTCAAGGGGCCCTAAGGCTTCGGGAGTTGGGCCTTTGGAAGGAGCGTACATACGGACACGGCCGTATCCTGCTCAATATTAACGACTCCCGAATTTTGTCAAAAACGGACTACATACGTCCAAGGAAAGTCTTCGACACAAACTACACAATTCTCTTCCCCACAAGGAAAGATTGGAAAGATGGGGTGATCATTCAGAGATTCGACATATCGGTTTTCACGGACGGATCCAAAATGGCGTGCGGAGTGGGAGCGGGAATGTTTGCGACTGTTCCGCCCACGCCCTTCTGTATGAGGCTTCCCGATTCGGCAAGTGTGTTTCAAGCTGAGATTTTCGCTATCCGAGAGGCGTACAAAGCGTTAATGGATATCAAAGGTAACGATAACAGGGTAGCCATTTTCTCCGATAGCCAAGCGGCTCTTGGGGCACTCGGGTCAGGGCCGATATCATCAGACCTGGTTGGGCAGTGTAGGGAGAGCGCCATGATTCTGGCGAGTAGGCAGATCGGTACTCTGATATGGGTGCCAGGGCATGGAAACATACAGGGTAACGAGATGGCGGATGAGCTGGCACGGCGTGGAGCGGATCTTGATGTCTCAGGAGCGAAGGAGATCCTTGCACCCCTGGGACTCATCAAGGGTCGCATCGCCCAACACTGGTTGGGTGAGGCCAACAATAGGTGGAATCGGTTGCAAACCTGTAGAGTTTCCAAGAGCATGTGGCCACTATATAACGAAAAACGATCGGCAGCTATCCTTAAGATGAACAGAAGGGATATACCCAGAGTAGTTGCGGTGCTCACGGGGCATTGGACAATTGGGGTACATGCGGCATGGATGGTACTGGAACACAATACCTCCTGCCGCAGCTGCAAGCGTCCCGAGGCGGAGGAAACGGTTGAGCATCTGCTGTGCGAATGTCCAGCAAACTGTCGAAGCAGAATAAAGTTTCCCGGAAAACCATTTTCGAAAGCCTCCCAGAACTCAAGGATGTTAGGGCGGGAGAGCTTCTCAAATTCACAAACTCCACGGGATGGACATAGGGGGACGGGTTTTTTCGTTAGGCGCGTGAAAATGTTCATTAGTATTCTTACAACACCCTTTCATTGTTTAACTCACGAGTTTGTGGTATCAAAACAGCGCATGAGCGCTAATTGGAGTCAATTGGGACTCGCCACTCCAGCCAACCAACCAACCAAGGGGTACTATCATCTCTAAGCCGATACTGAGCAGTGACTTGTATTCACATAACCAAATTAATCATTATGTCTACACATATGTACGTACACGCAGCAGAGAAGCAACGCACAACCACATGCATATATCTGAGATACTCCCGAAAGTATGCAATAATTGTGCAAGTATTACTCACATATACGCGCATGGGCTATGAGAAACGCTATAAAATCGTGCATCTGTAGTTATAGCTGAGAAATTTATAGCTGAGAACTAACTAGTAAATTCTGGAAATAGAAGCGCCTGGAAATATGTCGGCGAGGAAAGTATAAAAGCGGCAACAGTAGAGGCACGACAATCAGTTTGATTTAAGCACGCTATGTGTCGAGCAATAGAAGTGTTATTTTGAAAGTAGTCGAATAAAGACCATTTTGCATTATCGAATATTGGAGTTATTTATTCAACAGTTTAGTGATTCGAACGTTAGTAGAAGGTTGCAAATAAGAGGAATTGCAGTAAAAATCGCTACAATACCTTCATTTACGGTATTTTTGAAAAACACGTACCTAAGCAAAAACGCGTGTATACCGAACCAGTCCAAATAACTGAGGTCTTTAAAAAACAGAAAATCGTGCTCTTCAAATTATTCAAACAATTGGACTCTCGTCACTACGATTACTTGCAGTACTCTATTTTGCGTCATAAATATTTTGAATCAAACAAAAAGTGCGATAATACGTACATCTTTAAGATGAAAAGAAAAATACATAAATTGCAATTCGAAGGGGGGTTAAAGGGTTTCCTTCTGCTTTAAAATACCAGAGTGATTTGTCTAGCGACGATCAAGATATTGCTAATTTCTTTGCACAATTTTTCAAGTACAACTATTCCGATGAATTTAGTTCTTTTTCAAATGAATATCCATTTCAACTTAACACAATTAATGTTCCAGAAATATCTCCAATGACGTCTTTGAAGGAATCTTACAAATACGGACCTGATTTTATACCCAATTGTTTTCTTAAAAAGTGCGCTGAACATATTTATCAGCCTCTAACTGATTTATTCAATCTGTCCATAAAATTTGGAGTTTCTCCTTCTGCTTGGAAGGAGTCTTTTTTCATACCCCTTGTAACGAAGCTTTCCCCTGCCACGATGCTTCTTCAATAACTGCTGGGGTATACTCGCCATGTCCAGGGTTCCGAACAATAAATTTATACTTTGGGGCCCTTTTCCAAGTCATAGAATTCACTTTATTTAAACGTAAATTCCCTAAATGTATTATAATAAATATTTCATGTATTTCATTTGTTCCCTTTTATTTGTACTGGGCGACGGCGTGGCCTGCTTGGGAACGGTCCACCCGAGTCCCGTTGGCGTGCCCGCTCGCGTGTTTGCTTGCGTTTGGCTTTCTTCTAGATTACTTATGTTGGCTAGCGATCCACCCGGTCCCGTTAGCGCGTGGTTACGGGATGCGTTGGTGGCGTGCCTACGCTGGCATTCGTCGCTGTGTTGGCTTTCGTGCTTGGCATTCTGTCGATGAGGACGCTCCGTTGCCGTTGGCGCTATCGCTGCGCTGGCTATCGTGGTTCGTATTCTGTCATTGAGGACGCTCTATTGCCGTTGGCGGTGTTGTTACGCTCGCTGTCGTAGTTGGTATTCTGTCGCTGAGGATGCTCTTCTCCTGTTGGAGCTGTCGTTGCGCTGGCTGTCGTCGTTGGTATTCTGTTGTTGTTGTTGTTGTAACAGTGCTTCGCCCCATCCAATAGGTACGTTCGATCAGAAATTGTCATCAATATCCTCTAACGGGAGTCCAAGGTAACTTGCTGTTTCAACAGGGGTGGACCATAATGAGAGGGGTGTTAGAGACGTTGGTTCCACATTACAATAGAAGAGATGGTTGGTGTCTTGTGGGGACACATTGCAAGCAAGAGTAAGAGTAAGAGTTTAACCTGTTACATTATCCAAATTGAATTTGAGCTAGAGTGACCCGTGTTTACCTAGGGAGTATGCGTTCCTCTTCTGCAAGTTTAGAGTATTGTTCTTGGAGTACAGGATTCACTGGGAAATTCCTGACATAGAGGTCCGATGCCTGTTTGTGGATTTCACTGAGGACCTGTTTGTGTTTTTGGCTTCATACGGCTGTGTTCTCAGGTGCCGTATTTCCCCAAAATGCTTACGGAGATGACTCCTTAAGCCCCTGGGCGGTGTTCGCTCATCAATCAGATGTCTGTTGGGATGCCCAGGTTTCTAGGTATTCAACAGGAACTGTTTGGTTAGCATTTCATTTCTCTCCCTGATGGAGACAACCCGTGGCGGTTCTGAGGGCAGTATTTTGGTAGGCCTGTAACTTCCTCTAGTGAGTAGTTTTTAGGCTTGGCGACCATATCGGGGACGTGTAGCATGCAATCGGCTGGCCAATTGCTGTGTAAGTGGTAATGAGCGTTTCTTTATCTTTTCCCCAAATACTGCCAGCAAGAGATTTGAGGATTTTATTACGGCTCTGGATTTTCGGTACAATTGCGGCTGCACGCTCACCAAAATTTAGATCCTGATCGAACGTCACACCCAAGATTTTGCAGCGTAAGACAGTCGGTAGCGTAGTGCCATTGACATGGATGTTCAAAATGGTCGACATTTGGGACGTCCATGATGTAAATAAGATCGCTGATGATCGGTGATAATGTCAGGTTTCGCGAGGTCAAAAAATTGGAGAGATCAGGAGGTAGCCGTTTATTTTATTACAAAACTCATCGATCTGTGGGCCTAGGCCTGTGGCCATTACTGTGCAGTCATCGGCGTCGGAAACGATAATAACTCTTTCTGGTGGCGAAGGTAGCGTTGATATGTTGAAGTTAAACAAGAGTTGGATAGGACACCACACTGTGGCACCCCTTGATTAATTCTTCTTGGTTTTGATGTTTCGTTTCTAAATTGCACTGATACCTGCCGGCCACCCAGATAATTTGCGGTCCACCTTTTAAGACATGGGGGAAGGGAGACCCTTTAGGTGCCGTGGTTGACCGTATCAAAAGCTCCTGATAGGCCTAGCGCAACGAGTGCTGTTCTATGGTGGAGGTTTTCATTTCATTTCATTTATTCGGTTTTGATTTAAACCGCAATTTATCTGGGTGCTTATGGTATTTAGCGCGGTGGTGGTGCTATGAAGTTTTCTAAAGCCATGCTGATGACAGGCTAGCTGCAAATTTACTTTGAAGTAGGGGAGCAAAATGGTTTCAAGTGTCTTGGCTACTGGCGATAGGGGAGATATCGGGCGATATGACTCTCCTATGTTAGCTGGTTTCCCAGGCTTTAGTAACGTGACCACCTTGGCCATTTTCCATTTTTCGGGAATGACAAAGGTGGACAGAGACAGCTGAATACTTGTGCTAAATATTTGAAACCCTCTTTTCCTAGGCTTTTAAGCATCGGCATACTATGCCGTCTGGGCCCACTGCTTTAGATGGTTTAGCTTGACCGATGGCATCCTCAACCTCTTTGTCTAACTTTGTCAACCACAAAATGCATTACATATTGTCGGCAGAAAGCGCTCGTGCATTTTTTCGCATACGACAACCCTTTATCGCCAAATGCGATGGAAATTTTGTCATTGTGCTTGGACGGATCCGATAGGGACTTTACGGTGGACCAAGCTTACCAACACCGGCAGAGAGATTATAACGACTTACGATGCTCCTCCCATTTCGCCCGCTTTTGTTCGTCCACAAGCAATCTGATGCCTTGGTTTATGCCCCTAATTTGGGGGTTGCCGGGATCGAGCTGTCTTATAAGCTCATGTTCTCTCGCTAAGTTAGCGGCCTCCGCTGAAAAATGAGGCCGAATTTCGGAAATTCTTCTGGCGGGAATAAAGCGAGCCGAGGCGGATTCAATGACATTGCGGAAAGTAGGCTCCCCTTGGCGAGCATATGTAAGGGAGGGCAGAAAAGCGGCTGTCTGTAAAGGATTTATATTCATCTCACTTTCCTTTTGGAAAGTTTATGAAAGTGCGTTTTTCAATGACGATGAAGTCGGCGGTACGCTCGAGCGAAATAAGTATTGGGAGGTGGTCGGATGCCAATGTTACCATCGGCTGCCAGTTGACGCAGTTTACGAGACCTGCGCTCACGATTGATATATCTGGTGAACTGTGACATCTTCCTACTATTCGAGTGGGGGCGTCTCCGTTTATTGTGCAGAACGTCGTTTCTTCTATTTGATCCGCCAACATCTCAGCTCTGCTGTCCGCCTGCAAGTTTGAATGCCATTGGTCGTGATGGGCATTGAAATCGCCTAAGATATTGTGATTATCGCGAGTGAGTAAGGCGCTAATATTAGGACGGTGTCCACTGGGGCAGCAAGTGGCAAGAGGGATGTAGATGTTGATAATTTCTAGGTTTGCATCGCCTGACCGGACAGATAAGCCGTGACGTTCTAGGACAATGTCCCTCCGGCCGATGTCGGGATCAAATATATGATATTGCACTGAGTGGTGTATGATAAACGCGAGACCGCCTCCATTTGCACTATCGCGATCTTTTCTGTGGACATAATATCCAGAGCAATTCTGCAGAGCAGATCTTGCTGTGAGTTTAGCCTCTTGAATCGTAGCAGTGCGGATGTTATGTACAGCGCTTGGTGTGTCGTGGTTCTCCTGTAGCACACGCTATCGGAGCGGGGCTGGTACGCATAATTTCCATGGCACTGTATCCTCGTCGTGGGATCTGCATGGAATGTGACGGTAGAATTGTTCGTTCACTAACACATAGTCGGCGTAGTTCTCCGGGTTGGTGCGCACTTCATTGGCGAGTCGCTGCTACCACTTACATTGTGGATTCGTTGTCGTGGCTTGTAGTAGGGTCTCCAATGACTGTCGGGACAGTGCGTCCGCCACGTGCTGGTGATTGCAACACGGTGTGGTGCAACGATTCGCCGAAGCGTACTTCCGTCCATATGGCATCGAAGATTTGGCTGCTAGTACCGTCGGCCATGGTTATTTTTGTAGGGCTGCGGCCACCCTTTCTCCACCTCCTGAGTTTACCATGCGCTCCGCTACAACAGTTGATACGAAACTTTGCGAGGCCCCGGTGTCTATGACTAGGGCGTAGAGACGAATACGCCCCTGACGCATATTTACTGGTATTTCGGTGCAATTCTGTGGGTTCACCGCTCCTAGTCCTTGGTAAATCCCTTTCTCGTTTCGTTCGTACATCAGGCCGACCGAATTCCCAACAGAATAACTTTCACCGATTTCGGCATCTGTCAGCGGGTTCCCTTCTTGACGACACCTTAGGCATACCTTTTCAGGAGTTCTGGTTGGGGCGTGGTGCTGCGTTTTCGGAATCGAATGTCGTGGTGGCTTTGAGTGAGGTGACTGGTTTGATCGTGGGATCGTTGCTTTCTCACCTACGACTTGTCTCGCCATCTTACGTCGTGGTACCTCCGACGTGCGTCGGTGGCCTTCGTGGATGCCTTCATAGTCTCCCGCAAGGGTGAGAAGTTCCGCTAAACTGTTGAAATCTCGTAGGCGGATATACAGTAGGTAATCCGGATGGCTGTTTCTAAATATTCTCTCTAGCCGTTGCTCGTTACTGTAACCGGCGCGCCGCATCAAAATCTGTATTGACAGCACGTAATCCTTGTATTTCTCCCATGCGTGTTGTCTCCGCTGTCATATGTCGTCGTCTAGACGCTCGAAATATCTGGCCGGGAAGAAAAATCGGAGGAAATCACGCTTGAAGGCCGCCCAGTTGGTCCAGTGTTCGTTGTTGTTGCAGTAGTAGTAACTCGGGCATAGTTTACGGGAGGAGGTCTGCGTTTACCATGTATACCTCTGCCAAATCCTCCAGCCATTCTACGTTCTACCATCGTACTTTACTGACCACTTCCGTACTTGATCGAAACAGGTGCGATTACAAGGGCCGATGCCTGATTACCTTGGACTATCACATCTTTGGGGGATACGGCGTTTGCTACTGGTGAGTACTGAGGTGGGGGTTGCAGGTCCTGTGTCGGAAATGCCAATTGTAACGGTTCTGGTGTCTTTGGCGGACCTCTCGCTCCTCCCCCACTTGGGGTCGGTGGGATTGATGCCTTGGCCCATTCTCGTTCTCCAAATTGGTTTCTGCGCTCCTGTATGTGGCCTCCATAGATATGAATTTTGCGTATATCTCGGAGTCGGTCGATGCCTTGGAAGTTGCTAAAACCGTTTTCGGATCTCCCGCGTTGTGTCAGGCCCGTATATACGTACGGGCGTGGACGGGCCTTGCCCGTAAAAGCGAATTCTTTGCCCGTACAGAGTAAGTACAAGAAAAAACCGATGTTTGAAGAAATTTTGGCATAAAAATCACTCAAAATTTTGCATATTAAATGGTTGAAATTTTCAGTGCTAGTGATGTGATTGGATAGCATTGGAGAATCGGCATACCTGTGTTTGTTGATGCTACTTTGAGTTCGAGTTATTTCTATCGATGTGGAAATTTGGTATTACAATTTTGACAAATGTTCCCAAACTGCACAAAAACATTCATCAAATTCTTCGGATAATGGGAATTCCACCTGCCCACCAATGAACGCGCCTTCTCAACATTACGGATGATCAGCCATGACTGAAGATAGACTATAGCCTGTGTCTTGTTTTCGTCAATTAACTCACCCGAGAACAAGTTTTCCAAAATTTTTATTTCAAATCAATATATAAAAAATAGTTTAATTAAGTTATCACTTTGATAATCAAAATTATTGAATTATTAGTGTGCTTATAGGTGATAATAACCCGGTGAGAGATCGGAACTGGATTTTAGCTGTGCACCAGCTGGATTTTCCATTTCTTCTCTCGATTCTAGAATAGACACCGGCCAGTCCCTAGTTCTACGATTAATGCCTACTTTAGAGAGGTTTTGTAGGGGAATTCCAAGCAGGCACTGACTAGGAAAACCCAGTACAAAAAATTGACAAAAATGTATTACGCATCTTGACAACATATTCAATAACCTATTTATTTACCTTTCTATTTTTTATTTATTTACCTTCTCTGCATTGAGCATTCCTGTAATTTCTTTGCATTTCATTACACATATCGATTAAGACCCTAATCATAATTTCTACTTTGTTCTCAGTCAGTTATTACAGACATAATCCAAAGTAGTGTTTTTCTTGATCTTGATGTTTGAGTAAACAGTTGCTGTATATTCTAAACCGTTTCTGAAATTGCATCTGCGAATTGCGAGCAAATTAAATAGATAATAAATCTTACTAGGCCGCAGCTAGGCAATTCAACTCAGGAAATGTCTATCCAGTGGCAGTAACATTCAATCGACATGGGGTTTGTCTACCTGGAACTGTTATGCACCCATTAAGATGTGCGTCAAGTTAGCAGTACCACTTTTAAAAATCAAAATCAAATATAGCTATTTAATTTCCGTTTTTTACCGTTTTTTTTTTTACCGTGGAATCGAAATTTGACTTTTAAAAGTGGTAGTTCTAACCTGACGGACATTTCATGAGGGTTATCGCAATTATTATAGAGAGAACCAACGCAGTATCTACTGTAGCAATTTTGTCAGTAAAAATTTTGTCTAGATTCACACCAGTTTACTTAAGTTAAGCCTTGCCACGCAAAAACCTGCCCAGTATTTACGAAGAACTTCCTACTTTGGTCAAATATTTCAAGACCCTATTTAGGAAATTCAACTCAGGAAGTATCTATCTAGTGCCAGTGAAACGCAATCGAGATAAAGTTTGCCTGACTTGAAACTGGCTGTAGATTGGATTAGCACAAAAAAGATATCCAGCTTTTGGTATGTGAGTAAAAAATAGCAGGTAAAGTTCATGATATTTTATTTGATCTTTTTTGTTTCAACATAACACAGTACATCGTGCAAACTTCCCCGCTACTATTTAAAAAAATGCAAAACTCTTAGTGTTAACTTTTGTGAAAAATGGAACAAAATGGAATTTAGGAAATTCAACTCAGAAAGTATCTATCTAGTGCCAGTGAAACGCAATCGAGATAAAGTTTGCCTGACTTGAAACTGGCTGTAGATTGGATTAGCACAAAAAAGATATCCAGCTTTTGGTATGTGAGTAAAAAATAGCAGGTAAAGTTCATGATATTTTATTTTATCTTTTTTGTTTCAACATAACACATTACATCGTGCAAACTTCCTCGCTACTATTTAAAAAAATGCAAAACTCTTAGTGTTAACTTTTGTGAAAAATGGAACAATTGTTTGTTTTGCTCCAACTTGAGTTCTATTGAATTTGAAATTTCTCGAAAACAAGTGTGTAAAATATCTTGAAACTCATTATTGAAAACTGTTTCTATGTTAAACTTCGGTCGCATTGGCTGAAGTTGGTTGAAACATCTAAGCTACTTTTTCTACAGTACATTTTTCATTAACATATTTAAATCAGAAAGTGACCGTAAGTATCATTTCGATTTTCTGTTGGGGTTTTTGAAACAATTATCTTTTTCAGCTATTATGGACATAAGGAATTATTTCGGCGGAAAACGTCCCCGTTTATAAGAGACTTCCGACGTGCCTTCTACCTCTTCATCCAAAGTACTGTAGATGCTCAGGCTAGCTTGCAATCTGAATCTCAATCAACATTAACGATATCAATAAATGAGATAAAAGATTTACCTAAAAAGGGAGAACCTATCAAGCAAATAATTTTGGCGCAGTACCCTAAAAGTAATAACCGCTCTTTTCTATCATCATGGTTCCATGAATATAAATGGTTGATGTATTCGGTGACAAAAGACGCTGCTTTTTGTTATGCATGTATGCAATTTAAACCATCAGATTTGAAAGATGTGGCATTTACTTTGAGTGGCTTCAGAAACTGGAAAAATGCGCAAAATGCTAAAAGAGGTTTTCCACGACATGAAAGGACAGGATCGCATGTTGAAGCTATGATTTTTTAGGAGGAAAAAAAGAATCGGCAAAATACAAACACAGAAATTTCAACTCTTGTCAATGACGAAACACTTGGTAAACATAGATATTACATAAAATCTATTATCGTTCAATTCCTGGCGACCAATGAACTTCCCTTTGGCGGATCTTATGACGTTGATGAAAAAGCTGAACGGGCTTTATTCATACAACTTTTCGAGTTCACGTTAAAAAAGGATAGTTTTTTAGCTAAGTGCAACGAAACCATTCCCAAAACTGCTAAAAACACGTCTCCAGAAATACAAAATGAAGCAATTGAAATCATGGCTAAATCAGTTAGAGAATCAGTAGTTTCTGATGTGAAAAATGCTGATTTTCCATGATTTACGCTAATGGTAGACGGAATCAAAGATAAAAACAACGGAGAGCATATAGCTATCGCTCTCAGATACGTGAAGGAAGGAAAAGGTCGAGAATCATTACTCGATATTATTACAACTAAGGGATTCGACGCTAAAACATTCACCGAAAAAACAATTGAAACATTGCGTGAGAATAGTATCGATTTGTCGTGTCTTTTGAGCCAATGCTATGATGGAGCTAATGTGATGAGTGGTAAAAGAGGAGGTGTTTCTGGTCTACTGGAACAACACCTAAATCATAAAATTCCTTACATACACTGCTTCAACCATCGTCTCCATCTCGTTGTGGTGTCTGACAATGATTCGCTGAGGAACTTTTTCGATATGTGATGTTACATGAATTTTTGCACTATCCCAAAATTTCCCCTTTATATGAAGGAAAAACCATAGTGCGATTGCTACCGCAACGATGGTTCGGTCACTTTGCAATTATAGAGGTTGTGTCATCTAAATACCCTGAAATAAATCGAGTGCTTGATGAAGTAATTACCCAGTGTTCAAAGGAGAAGAAAGAGCAAAAAGTATTGGAATCAAAACCGTCATAAAACGGAGGAATTGCGATTTTGTTTAATTTTTGCTAAAAAGTTTCTGGGGATTTTACATCCAGCGGTCGCTGCAATGCAGTCACGAACAGCGGGCTTGAAAGACGGACTAGAAGCCATAGAGTCATTTCTTCAACAACTTCAAGTTATGAGATCAAGCCGGAAGGAATTTGAATTAATTTTGGAAGATGCGTATAAGCTCATACCCATGACTGAGCCCATGAACGAAACAATATCCAAACGAAAAATTGAACAACTGAGCATCCAAGCTACATAACTGAGACCAGATTACCTTCATCCTCTGCGAATCGCGCAACTGATGGGAACCTACAAGAGTCAAATAAGAAGCTGAAAGGAATTTACAATGAATGCCTTGATCTTATAATAAACGAAATTAGGCGACGCTTCTCAGAGAATCAAGAGCTAGTTACTGCGATTTCCAACATTAGCGAATTCAAAACGGATGATTTGAATAGCCTTAGAGAACTAGGTAATTCGAAACATTTACCATCAACAAAAAATGTGTCCCTTCTATTTTACTAGCACTTATAAATTTACATGTTTACAGGTTTGAAAGTTCCCAGCGAAGAAGAATTGACAGTCGTGATAAACTTTTTCAAGAATCGAAAGGAACAAGCTGACGATGGAACAAAGTTGGAGGCACTTTTAGATTTCGTGAAGCTTTCAGTGATACGTTCGAGCTGATGGCAGCTGTTGAGACATTTGGGTGCAGCACAGCAACTTGCGAATCAACGTTTTCGGCATTGACCACAATTAATAGGCCGCAACGCCTGTCCTTGACCCATGCCCGCATGGTTGACCTCGTCTACTTAGCTTTTGAAAGACATCGCACACGTGCAATTAATATCGATATGATTCTCCGAAAATTTAATAATAACAAAAATCTATTGTACTAAGTATCTATTCTTAGCAATATTTTTGTACGTTTCTTTTAAGCATTAATTGAAAATTGAATTTTCTTATTTATTTTATTTATAACTATTTAATTATATAATAAAATAATTTATTATAAAAAAAAATTTATTACACAAATAATTTTAAACAATTATTCATTTAATTATTTGTTTTTGCAAACTCTTCATCCGCCCGTCCTTCTATAGTGTCTCCCCGTACAGTTGGTTAGGTCTGGCTACGGGCCTGGCCTGTTTGCTAAATGTCTAGCTCTTGTGCGATGGACACCAACTGTTCGTTGGCGACATTATCCAGCCACGACGTATCAAGTGACTCTGTCATCTTAGAAATGTTTATCGGGAATTTTCCCCTCTAAATAATTAGTTGTATGACTTGGAGGGGCCGTCCGGGCGCCAATTTTAATGAAGATTTCCCCTGCCTCAATGCTTCTTCAATGCTGCTGGGGTATACTCGCCGTGTCCAGGGTTCCGTATAATAAATTTATACTTTGGAGCCCTTTTCCAAGTCGTTCACTTTATATAAACTTATTTGACACTATTCCCTTAATGTATTATAATAAATATGTATTTCATTTGTATTGGGCGACGGCGCGGCCTGCTTGGTAACGGTCCACCAGAGTCCCGTTCGCGTGCCTGCTCGCGTGCTTGCTTGCGTTGGGCTTTCTTCTAAATTACTTATGTTGGCTAGCGGTCCACCCGGTCCCGTTAGCGCGTGGTTACGAGATGCGTTGGTGGCGTGGATACGCTGGCGTTCGTCGCTGTGTTGGCTGTCGTGCTTGGTATTCTGTCGCTGCACTGGCTGTCGTGGTTCGTGTTCTGTCACTGAGGACGCTCCATTGCCGTTGGCGCTGTCGTTACGCTGGCTGTCGTGGTTGGTATTCTGTTGGTGAGGACGCTCTGCTGCTGTTGGCGCTGTCGTTACGCTGGCTGTCGTGGTTGGTATTCTGTCGCTGAGAACGCTTCGTTGTGATGCGACGCTGCCGTTGTGTTGGCTGTCGTGGTAAGTATTCTGTCGGTGAGGACGCTCTGTTTTGATGAGCATTACGTTGGGTGGTGATGTCCCGCATTGGTTAAAACCTATTTACCGGCTATCACCATCCATTCCTAGATCCGATTATTATTCACAGCACCGGGCTGTATAGTTTGTGGGCAGTGATGGCTCTGCTGCAATTACGAGTCGCCTGTGGTAGGCCGACGAAGCGCAGCCTCAAGCGTACGGTAAGCGGGGAAAGCCACAATATTCAAGTACGGCTCTGCCTGCGTCTACGTCGGGTGGCGATGTCCCGCATTGGTTAAAACCTATTTAACGGCTATCACCATCCGTTCGTAGATCCAATTATTATCCACAGCGCCGGGTTAAATAGTTTGCTGACCGTCGATGGCTCTGTTGCTGGCGTGGTTGGCTGCGTCGGCGTAATAACCTTCGTTCGCTTCCCTCTCCCTGCGTTCACTCGCTCTGTTGCTGGCGCGGTTGGCTGCGTCGGCTTCGGCGTAATAACCTTCGTTGGCTTCTCTTTCACTGCGTTCACTCGCGTTCATGTGACGGCTCACAGTTGACTGTGCCGGAACGGCGGTGTGCAACCTCAAGCGTTTAATGAGCGGGGAAAACCGAAAACTCAAGTACGGCTCAGTCTACGTCTAATCTGAAAGATGATGTCTCACATTGGATAAAACCTATTTTCGAGCTATCACTCTTCAGCTTAGGTCCGTTTACTATCACAGTTTCGTGCTGAATGACTGCTTTCCCGCTATGTTCGTCCTATTATTGACGACGTGTTGATGATTTTGGTTTGTTCGACGACGTTTTGCGACCATGTTGTTACGATCTGTCCTGTGTCGGTAGAAGCTGTAATTGTTGTTTTCGCAAGACTTGGGTGTCTTGCTGTTTGATGTTGCTTCGCCCCACCTAATAGCTGCGACCGATCACAAATTGTCATCAATATCCTCTAAAGGGAGTCCAAGGAAACTTGCTGTTTCAACAGGGGTGGACCATAATGAAAGGGGTGTTAAAGGCGTTGCTTCGACATTACAATTAAAGAGATGGTTGGTGTCATGTGGAGACACATTGCAAGAGGGGCATACATTTTGTATGTCGGGGTTTATTCTGGATAGGTAAGAGTTTAACTTGTTACAGTATCCAGAACGAAGTTGAGCTAGAGTGACTCGCGTTTCTCTGGGGAGTGTGCGTTCCTCTTCCGAAAGTTTTTGGTACTGTTCTTTTAGTACTGGATTCACCGGGCAATTCCTGGCATAAAGGTCCGACGCCTGTTTTTGGTGTTCACCAAGGACCTGCTTGTGTTTTTTGCTTCATACGGCTGAGTTCTGAGGTGCCGTATTTCCTCAAAATGCTTATGGATATGACTCCTTAAGCCCCTAGGCGGTGCTGGCTCATCTATCAGATGTCTGTTGGGGATGCCCAGGTTTCTGGGTATTCAACAGGTTAGCATCTCATTTCTCTCCCTGATGGGGAGTATTCTCACCTCATTATGTAGATGGTGTTCTGGAGACATAAGAGGACAGCCCGTGGCGGTTCTGAGAGCAGTATTTTGGCAGGCCTGTAGCTTCTTCCAGTGGGTAGTTTTAGGCTTGGCGACCATATAGGGGACGCGTAGCATGCAATCGGCTTGCCAATTGCTTTGTGTGTGGTAATGAGCGTTTTTTTGTCTTTTCCCCAAGTAGAGCCAGCAAGGGGTTTGAAGATTTTATTACGGCTTTGGATTTTCGGTACAATTGCGGCTGCATGCTCACCAAAATATAGATCCTGATCAAACGTCACACCCAAGATTTTGGGGGTGTAGGACAGTCGGTAGCGTTGTGCCATCGGTGGAAGTTCAAAATGGTCGACATTTGGGAATTCCATGTTGTAAACAAGGTCGCAGAGGCTTTATTCGGTGATAATGCCAGGTTTAGCGAGGCGAAAAAATCGGAGAGATCTGGGAGGTAGTCGTTTTTCTGTTGCAAAGCTTATCGATCTGTAGGCCTGGGCCTGTGGCCATTATTGTGCAGTCATCGGCGTAGAAAACGATAGTAACTCCTTCTGGTGGCGAAGGTAGCTTAGATATGTAGAAATTAAACAAATGTGGGAATAGCACACCACCCTGTGGCACCCCTTGTTTAATGCTTCTTGGTTTTGATGTTTCATTTCTAAATTGCGCTGATGCCTGCCGACCACCCATATAATTTGCGGTCCACCTTTTAAGACATGGGGGAAGGGTAGCCCCGTCCAGGTCTTGCAGTAACGTTCCATGGTTGACCGTATCAAAAGCTTTTGATAGGTCTAGCGCAACGAGTACTGTTCTATGGTGGGGGTTTTGATTTAAACCGCAATTTATCTGGGAGCGGATGGCCTTTAGCGCGGTGGTGGTGCTATGAAGCTTTCTGAAGCCATGCTGATGACAGGCTAGCTGCAAATTTGCCTTGAAGTAGGGGAGCAAAATGGCCTCAAGTGTCTTGGCTACTGGCGATAGGAGAGATATCGGGCGATATGACTCTCCTATGTTAGCTGGTTTCCCAGGCTTTAGTAGCGGGACCACCTTGGCCATTTTCAATTTTTCACAAAGGTTTAAGAGAAAGGTTGAAGACATGTGCTAAATATTTGAAACCCTCTTGCCTTAGGCTTTTAAGCATCGGTATGGCTATGCCGTCTGGGCGCCTGCTTTGGATGGCATCCTCAGCCTCCTTGGCGGTGATGGTAATTAGTGACGCGCTGAATTTATGTTTATGTGCGTGCCTGTTGGCCCTCGGTCTAACTTTGTCAACCATAAAATGCATTACATATTGTCGGCAGAAAGCGCTCGTGCATTTTTTCGCATCCGACAGCCCTTTATCGCCAAATGCGATGGAAATTTTGTCATTGTGCCTAGACGGATTCGATAGGGCCTTTACGGTGGACCAAATTTTACCTACACCGGTAGAGAGGTTACAACCGCTTAGGTGCTCCTCCAATTTCGCCCGCTTGTGTTCATCCACAAGTAATCTGATTCGTTGGTTATATCCCTTATTTGGGGGTTGCCGGGATCGAGCTGTCTTATAAGGTCACGTTCTCTCGCTAAATTTGCGGCCTCCGCCGGGAAGTGGGCCGAATTTCGGGAATTCTACCGGCGGGAATGAAGCGAGCCGAGGCGGATTCAATGACCTTGCGGAAAGCACGCTCCCCTTGGCGGGCATCAGTCGGGATAGGGAGGGCAGCAAAGCGATTGTCTGTAAATGATTTGTATTCGTCCAACTTTCCTCTTTTAAAATTGTATGAAAGTGCGTTTTTCTGTGACGATGAAGTCGGCGGTATGCTCGAGCGAAATAAGTATAGGTAGGAGGTCGGATGCCTATGTTACCATTGGCTGCCAGTTGTCGCAGTTTACGAGTTCTGCGCTCAAGATTGAAATGAGCGTTGAAGTTGGTATGACCTAGTTTATTGCGTTGTGTATTTGTGTGCTTGTCTTGATGTAGCATAATATGCCCGTTTTATGATCGTGTTGCTGGCTTCGCCCAGCCTGACGTTGCGGTGAATATGTTGTGACTTTCTGGCTTCGCTCAGCTTTATGCTGCTGTTGTCAATATTTGGTCCTCACACCCTTCATATTAGTGGTAGTAGGTCGTGTGTAGAAAACTATTGAGGAATTGCAAAGATGTCGGCCAAAGTTGTTTGAAGCTATCGTTACCAATCAGCTAACATTTTCCATTTATATTTTGATTGCAGAACCACAACACGCAACAGGAAAATCTACCATTACAAATCTACTTGAATTCACTACTCATGCTTCTAATTTCAGTAAAGTATTTCACAAAGTATCCCAACTCTTACTTATTTACATGCTGGATCGGCTTGGCTTCCAACATGGTCTCACCAAATGGATCGTCGTATCTCTGCGGTCGAAAGCAACAAGTTATTTTTAAAAATAATCTTTGAAATGTCATCGATGTTCCCTCTGGCGTCCCACAGGGCAGTCATTTTTGTCCAATTCTGTTGTTGGTATTTATTAATGATATCTGTACCACTATAAAATATTCCGAAATCTTAATGCTAATGATGTAAAACTTCTTATATCTTATGCGTCTATCGAAGAACGACCCTTGCTTCAAGCGGATATAAACTGCCTAGTTACTTGATGCAACGTAAATTCAATGCCGCTGAACCTCAATAAATAAAAATTCATGTGCCTCTCTCGAAGATCCTTGCCAGCAACCTCTTACGTAATTAATAATTATTGTGTTCTATCAGTAAACTATTTGTGAAATTGGGAGCCACGATAGATGCTAAACTTAGTTTCAGCCTTAATATTAATGCTACCGCCAATAAGGCTAGAGATATTCTCTCATTCGTGAAATGGTGGTCAAAAGAATTTAGTGGCCCTTATGTGACTAAAGCCCTGTTTACCACATTAGCTAGACCGATACTAAAATACGGATCAACAGTCTGGAATCCGAGGTATCGAGTTCATGAAGATAGACTTGAATCAATACAAAAGCAAATTCTACTTTTCTCTTTAAGTAATTTCCAGTGGGAATCTGGGTATAATCTTCCCCCTTATACTAGTCGGTTGAATCTCATCAATCTTCCAACTCTTGCAAGTCGTAGAGGAATGTTAGGCGTAATATTTATGGCCAAAGTACTGAATGGATTGATTTCTAGCCCAATTATATTGAACGAAGTAAATTTTAACATCCCACCACGAGTGCTAAAACATTACAAGCCTCTTCTTTTGAGGCAGTGTAGAACAAATTTTTAATTAAATTCACTTTTTCGGTGTTTGTGTCATGATTTTAACACAAAAGAAAAGAAAACTTTCCTATCCTATCTTAACTCGTAACAGAAAAATAAAATAAAATTAAAAAAAATATTTTACGTACTAAAAATGTTCGCTTATTTAACAATGTAGTATATGTATGTATAATTTCTAACTGTTATGTATAATACTGAGCTGATGATTTTTATTCTGTAGCTGAGCGGTTTTAGATCTCGACGCTTAACCGCCTATCAACAACTCGGCAAAACAAATCCCTGCGTCACGCGGATGCGCTCCTCGCGTCTGTTGGGCGGGCTTTGGAGGGTATTAATCCGTTGGGTATTACTATTTTTATTATATTTTACCAGCGGCGCGCCATCTGTTGAAAATCACTGATAATGTTGGATTTTTGTTTTACTGGCAATAACTTTTTGACATTTCAATGTGATATTGGTTTACTAACAATTGTTTTTGTTTTATCGGCTTATTGATAAAGGATTCCAGGTTCGATTCGAGCTCAAAGCCAGAACAATAATTTTCATGATAATTATTTTTTTTCTTGATTTTTCCATAACTGAAAATTGGTCTTAATTTTTGGAATAGACGATAAAATTTTTTTTAGACGTCTGCCATAGCTTCGCGGATAGAACCATTTCGAAGGTAGCTAAGCCTTCATCATGAGAACCTTTTAGGCACGCTGCGCTAACCATTTAGCTACACAGCGGTGGTGGGGTTTGACTGACAAATTGCTGCTTTTATTCCTCTTAACAAACCATATTTTACCGTTGCGCCATCTGTTGCAATAATGTTGGATTTTTGTTTTACTGTCAATTACTTTTTGACATTTCCATGTACTCTTGGTTTATTAACAATTGTTCTTGTTTTATTGGCCTATTGATAAAGGATTCCAGGTTCGATTCGAGCTAAAAGCCAGAACAATAATTTTCACGATAATTCTTTTTTATTTTTATTTTTCCATAACTGAAAAATTGGTCTTCATTTCTGGAATAGAAGATAGACATTTTTTGAGATATCTGCTATAGCTACGCAGATAGAGCCATTTCGTAAGTTGCTAAGCCTTCATCATCAGTACGCTTTTGGCACATTCCGATAACCATTTAGCTACACAGCAGTGGCGGGTTCAGACTGATAAATTGCTAAGTCCATTCCTCTTTACCAACCATATTTTACCAGCGTTGCGCCATCTGTTGCAAATCACTGATAATGTTGGATTTTTGTTTCACTGTCAATTACTTTTTAACATTTCCATGTGCTCTTGGTTTATTAATTATTGTTTTTGTTTTATATGCCTCTTGATAAAGGATTCCATGTTCGCTTTGAGCTAAAGGCCAGAACAATATTTTTATGATATTTATTGTTTTTGTTTTTTAGTTTTTCTATAATTGAAAAATTGGTTTTTGTTTTTGGAATAGAAGATATACAGTTTTCAGACACTGCCATAGCTGCGCGGATAGATCCATTTCAAAGGTAGCTAAGCCTTCATCATGAATACGCTTTAGGCACGCTGCGTTATCCATTTAGCTACACAGCGGTAGTGGGTTTTGACTGATAAATTGCTGCTTTTATACCTCTTAACAAACCATATTTTACCGTTGCGCCATCTGTTGCAAATCACTGATAATGTTGGATTTTTGTTTTACTGTCAACTACTTTTTGACATTTCCATGTGCTCTTGGTTTATTAACAAATGTTTTTGTTTTATCGTCTTATTGATAAAGGATTTCAGGTTCGATTCGAGCTTAAAGCCAAAGCAATAATTTTTATGATAATTATTGTTCTTTTAATTCTTCTATAATTGCAAAATTGGTTTTTATTTTTGGAATAGAAAATAGAAAATTTTTCAGACACCTGCCATAGCTGCGCGGATAGATCCATTTCGAAGGTTGCTAAGAGTTCATCATGAGTACGCTTTAGGCACGCTGCGCTAACCATTTAGCTCCACAGCGGTGGTGGGTTTTGACTGATAAATTGCTGTTTTATTCCTCTTAACAAACCATATTTCACCGTTGCGCCATCTGTTGGAAATCACGGATAATGTTGTATTTTGGTTTTACTGTCAATTTGTTTTTGACATTTCCATATGCTCTTGCTTTATTAACAATTGTTTTTATTTTATTGGCCTATTGATAAAGGGTTCCAGGTTCGATTCGAGCTCAAGGCCAGAACAATAATTTTCACGATAATTATGTTTTTTTTTTATTTTCCATAACTGAAAAATTGGTCTTCATTTTTGGAATAGAAGAAAGAAATTTTTTTAGACGTCTGCCATAGCTGCGAAGATAGATCCATTGCTAAGCCTTCATCATCAGTACGCTTTTGGCACACTCCAATAACCATTTAGCTACACAGCAGCGCACAGTGCTTCGTGTAGAACAAGCTAGCTGGACAAAATTATTTTATGAGATTTTGCGTTTCATATGCAGTCATTTATTACAACTACGTCATTTTTTTCAGCCATATGTTCTTTTTTTTATTTTTTTCCAAAATTTTACTTCATATGCATACATTTGCTTATTTCATATACAGTAACTCATGTGAATAAGTGACATAGATCCAAAAAAATTTAAAGGACTTAAGAATATTACTTTATTGTACTTAAATTGAATGGAATAATAATCTCAATACTCTAAAAAAATCTAAAAATTCGGAAAAAAAATTTAAATTTTTTATGAAAATTCGTCGAATTTTTTAAATATAATTTAGTTTTTGTTATAGATCGTGACAAATTTTCTTATGGGAAATTAGTTAAAATAAATTTGCGAAAGCAAAATTGTAAGAATTATCCAAAAAGGGGTGTCTACTTATTTATGTGAGTGACTGTACATATGTACATACATATTTTGTATTTATTTGAATATTTATCCTGGCACTACAATTTTTACAAAATTATCTTATAGTACCAGTCAGGAATGTAAAAGTGAATTACAATAATAATAACAACAATGTAAATAATTAAATTAATTATGTGAAAATTACTTATTACTAAAACTTAAAAGAAAAGTATCATACAAAGTAGAAAAGGCAATAGATTTAAATTGAATTAAACCTGATCCAACAAAAAGTTATAGGGTAGGTTATCTTTTATAATTATGTTATTATTCGCTATCATCACTTTCATTTTATGAGTCACTTGGGGAATAGTCATGAACATCAGCAACCCTAGTGTGAAAGCTTGAAACAACTGGGATATTTATTGACTCCTCAACATTATCGGGGGACAGTAAATTTAAGACTTCTGAAGTCAGACTTTTAAATTTTTTCTTAGGTATCTCCCTAAAACTGTTAACTAAAGGATCCGATGTTATAAGCAACATATTCATAAGATTTCTATTCGTGGCTTCACTCGACTGCTTTTGTGTGTTATCAGCCCTGAATCGTCTCAAATCTTTCTTACGGGCTTCCTGTGCTTCCTCGAAAAGTTGACCAATAGGTAAAATTGCTGATTTTATAATATCAGTACTATGCACTAAGAATTTATGAACTGTAACAGCCATATTAAACCATGGATAGAGATCTATGTATAGTTTTTTAGTCCCGACCGCAAATTTTTCAAATTTTTAGATATTTATATTGTACCCAGATGCTAATGCGCGAAGGAGAGTGTCGAATCTTTTGATGAGCGTTACATCCAATCCCGTAATCTCAGCACTAGCCTCAGAATTTTCGAAAAACCTACGAGAAGTGTTGCCGTCATTGGTATTGCCGAAACCTGGTTTTGGTTTATCTTCATCAATCCATTGTATGTACCTGTTTTTATGCCTTGGTGACTGGTGCGGTGGGTTGTGGCAGATTGAAGTCAATGATCTTCGCCTTTTTGCTTTTGGTGTGATCTTGTTGACCTTGCGCGTTTATTTTTGTATGTTTTATGGCTACGTGTTTGTTCCCTGTACCAGGGAATTGGTTTTGCCGTTTGTAGACCAGCTTTAAAGGTTCAAATATCTCGTCGGAGCTGGTACATACATACATCCTATTTGATATGTAGAGATAACTAAATCTACAAAAAAAAAAAATTAAAAATATATGTGCAAAGAATTCGCAATGGTTTTTTCTTTCGACTATTAGAGAATACTTGCGACTATAACATATGTAAAACTAAGCCCGGATGTCCGCGGATGTATGTAACTTTTTTGTCCCTAAAGTTAAAAATATGGGGGGAAAATACCTTTTCTTCTTAATAACGGAATGTTAAATATATTGAAAATACTCTAATTGTGAAAGAATTACTATTAAAAAATTTTACTTACCTTCGAGCTTAGAATCCATCAAAAAAATTATGTAAAAGTGTTCACTTAAAAGAAATATGAATCTTAATATACAACAAGAATTTTGCAAATTAATCAATGCATTTTACGGCCACTCCTGCCTTCATACTTCAATTACTCAATATATATGAGCAAAAATATCAAAAAAAAGCAAAAATCCCGTTATTTTGTTTGTTTTCTTTCATTTCTCATTACACTTTTCTTGGAATAAGAACTTTGTTTTTGTCCAGCTAGCTTGTTCTACACGAAACACTGTGCAGCGGCAGGTTCAGACTGATAAATTGCTAATTCCATTCCTCTTTACCAACCATAATTTACCACCGTTGCGCCATCTGTTGCAAATCACTGATAATGTTGGATTTTTGTTTTACTGTCAATTACTTTTTGACATTTCCATGTGCTTTTGGTTTATTAACAATTGTTTTTGTTTTATCGGCCTATTGGTAAAGGATTCCATGTTCGCTTCGAGCTAAAGGCCAGAACAATATTTTTATGATAACTATTGTTTTTGTTTTTTAGTTTTACTATAATTGAAAAATTGGTTTTTGTTTTTGGAATAGAACGTTTTTGTTTTTGGAATAGAAAAGTTTTCAGACACCGCCATAGCTGCGCGGATAGATCCATTTCGAAGGCAGCTAAGCCTTCATCATGAGTACGTTTTAGGCATGCTGCGCTAACCATTTAGCTACACAGCGGTAGTGGGTTTTGACTGATAAATTGCTGCTTTTATTCCTCTCAACAAACCATATTTTACCGTTGAGCCATTGTTGGAAATCACTGATAATGTTGGTTTTTTGGTTTTACTGTCAACTACTTTTTGACATTTCCATGTGCTCTTGGTTTATTTATTAACAATTGTTTTTGTTTTATCGTCCTATTGATAGAAGATCCTAATTCGAGCTCAAATCCAAACCAATAATTTTTTGCGATAATTATTGTTCTTTTAATTCTTCTATAATTGCAAAATTGGTTTCTATTTTTGGAATAGAAGATATAAAAATTTTCACACATTTCGAAGGTTGCTAAGCCTTCATCATGAGTAAGCTTTAGGCATGCTGGGTAACAATTTAGCTACACAGCGAGGGTGGGTTTTGACTGATAAATTGCTGTTTCTTTTCCTCTTTACTTACTTACTTAATTGGCGCTTAACCGTTTAAACGGTTATGGTAGTCCAACAAGGCGCGCCAGTCGCTTCTTCTCTCTGCCAACTGGCACCAATTGATCACACCAAGGGAGTTTAAATCGTTTTCCGGGACCGGGCTATTCCTCAGTTTCAATAGGCGAGTTCCAATAGAAACACTTGCCGCTGCGTTTTAATTCGCTGGACTATGTTGATTTCTGCGTAAAGCTCGTATAGCCCATCGTTAAATCTTCTTCGGTACTCGCCATCGCCAACTCGTAGAGGTCCATAAATCTTTCGAAGAACTTTTCTCTCGAACACTCCCAGAGCCGCTTCATCTGATGTTGTCATGGTCCATGCTTCTGCGCCATATAGCAGGACGGGTACGATAAGTGACTTGTAGAGTATGATTTTCGTTTGCCGAGAGAGGACTTCACTTTTTAATTGCCTACCTAGCCCAAAGTAGCATTTATTGGCAAGAGTGATTCTTCGCTGGATTTTAGAGCTGCTGTTGTTGTTAGTGTTAGTGCTGGTTCCAAAATAAACGAACTCTTTTACTATTTAGAAATTATGGCTGATAACAGTAGTTGCCAAGGCGCATATGCGCTGACTCTATTCGCCGACAGCAGGCACTTCGTTTTGTGCTTATTCAACCCATATTTACCGCTTCGTTTTCCAGTTTGGAGTAAGCAGAGCTAACGGCGCTGTTAAGGCCGAAGATATCAATGTCATCAGCATATGCCAGTAATTGCACGCTTTTATAGAATATTGTTTCGGAGCGGTTAAGTCCTGCAGCTAGTATAATTTTTTCCAGCATCCAATTAAAGAAATCGCGCGATAGGGGGTCACCATCAACGGTCAACGGCTCGGAGAGGTCCTTCCAAACTCTGACTGAGCTGATGGTGTTCCTCAGCATCGTTTTGCACAGCAATATAAGGTTTGCGAGGAAACCAAATTCAGACATAGCGGCATATAGGCAGCTCCTTTTCGTGTTTTCGAAGGCGGCTTTAAAATCCACGAAGAGATGATGTGTGTCGATTCTTTTTTCGTGGTTTTTTTTTCAAGATTTGACGTGTTGTGAAAATCTGGTCGATGGTAGATTTACCAGGTTTGAAGCTGCACTGATAAGGTCCAATCAGCCGATTCACGGTGGGCTGGTGTTGGTGCGATATTTGGAAGGCTGATTCCGCGATAGTTGGCGCAGTTTGCAGTATCACCTTTCTCGTGGACTGGGCACATAACACTTAGTCCGACCATATTTTGCGAAGAAGCTGTTGCATGCGCCTTATCAAATCCTCGCCGCCATTTTTGAATAGCTCCGCATGCAATCCATCAGCGCCCACGGTCTTGTGGTTTTTCAATCTCGTTATTGCAATTCTGACTTCGTCATAATCGGGTGTGTGGACATTTATTCCATCATCATCGATTGCCGGATCGAGTTCGCCTTCCCTGTGCGGTAGATCGCTATCTCCATTTAGGAGAGCAGACAAGTGTTCCCTTCGTAATCTAAGTACTCTGTGCACATCAGTTACAAGGTCGCCGTTTTCGTTCTTACAAGATTTTGCCACGGTTGTTGTTGTATTAACAGTGATTCACCCCATTAAATGGGCACGACCTCTCACAAATTGTCATCAAAGTCCTCTAACGGGTGTCCAAGGAAACTGGCTGTTTCAACGGTGATTTGTTAAAGGCGTAGGTTCCACATTATAATTGAAAAGATGGTTGGTGTCACGTGGGGACACATCGCATGCAGGACATACATTACGTATGTCGGGGTTGATTCTGGACAAGTTAGAGTTTAACCTGTAACAGTATCCAGAACGAAGTTAGACCAGGGTGACTCGTGTCTCCCTTGGTAATGTGCATTCTTATAACGGCGTTCACCGGGCGCGTCCTGAAAAAGGGGTTCGCCGATCTGTGTGGATTTGGCTAAGGGCCTGTTTATGCTTGCCTGGAGTAAACGGCAGTGTTGGCAGTTGCCAGATCTGCCATAGGTCTTTAGGAGATGTTCCCTTAATCCCCATGGAGGCGGTGCTAATTCAAGCAGTTGTTTGCTAGGATGTCCTGATTTTTGACAATTAAGCAAAAACTGCTTGTTCAGCATTTCGTTGTGCTCTTTAGTATTGAGCTCTTTGTTCGGGGGTCATAAGTAGCAGTACTGATTATAGCATTTTGACAGGTATGTAGCCTTTTCCAGTATGTATTTTTAAGACCAGGTGGTCAAACTGGCGACGCGTAGCTCATGAGCGGCCGGCCAATTTATTTGTACGTGGTTAACAACGTTTCTTTATCTTTTCCCCATGTGCTGCCGGCAATCGACCTGAGGATTTTATTGCGACTTTGTACTTTAGAAACAATTTCGGTGGCATGAGCCCTGAAGGTTGGAGTATTATCTAACGGTACCCCTAAGATCTTTGAGTGACTGACAGTCGGAAGTGTGACACCATCGACGCGTACGTCCAATATTTACGAAATCTGTTCGTTCCACGTCGTAAACAGAGTTTCCGGGGATTTTGTCGGTGATAACGCCAAGTTGCGCGAGGTGAAGAAACCGGAAATATTGGGGAGATAGCTGTTTATTTCAGAAACTAATTCATCAATTGAAGGGCCAGGTTCTCTAGCCATAATCGTGCAGTCGTCAGCATAGTTATGTAGAAATAAAACAGAAGCGGAGATAGGACACCACACTGTGGAACCCCCTGTTTAATTTTTCTAGGTTCAGAAATGTCCTTCTTAAATTAAACCGACACCTGCCATTCTGATAATTGGCGGTCCATCTTTTTGACAAAGGGGAAGGTGTGAGCCTTCTATGTATTGGAGTAGCGTGCCGTGGTTGACTGTGTCAAAAGCTTTTGACAGGTCAAGTGCTACGAGCACCGTCCTATGATGGGGTTTTTCCTGATTTAATCCGTAATTGATCTATGTATTTATGGCATTAAGCGCGGGGTAGTGCTGTGCATTTTGCGGAAGCCATGTTGCTGCGTGGCTAGGCGAAGATTTGCCGTGAAATGAGGGAGCAAAACGGTTTCCAATGTCTTTGCTAACGGCGAAAGGAGTGATATCGGTCGATGTGACTCGCCTTCATTACCTGGTTTGCTAGGCTTTACTCCATCATCGCCAAGGTGTTTTAGCATTGGCAGGGCTATCCCGTCTGGGCCTATTGACTTGGAGGGCTTGGCCTTGTGGATGGCTGCTCAGCCTCTGTGGGGGTGATGGTAATGGGTGGGACGTCGTGTTTATGAGCTGATCTCTTAGTACGACGTCTGCGCATTTCTTTGAATCAGATAAAGTTTTGTCGCCGAAGGCTATAAATACTTTGAGAAGGATTTGACGGTATACCACAATTTACCAACACCTGCAGAGAGGTTGCAGTTCATTATATGCTCCTCCCATTTGGTACGTTTATGTTCATTTACCAGCCGCATGATATCCAAGTTAAGACTCCTAATATGGGGGTCTCTAGGGTTGAGATGTCTCGCCAGGTCACGCTCTCTTGCTAAATTTCGGCTTTGGGCGGGCAATGCGGTATGATTTCAGGTATTCTACCGGCCGGAATGCAGCATGCAGAAGCTGAAGCGATTATGTTGCGGAACGCACGCTCGCCTTGCCGGACATCATTCGAAATGGGAAGATTAGCAAAAGATTGATTTGTAAAGGTTGTATAATCTTCCAAATTGGTTTTTTTTAAATTAGTGAAAACCCGCTTTTCAGAGCTGATGAAATTGGCAGGTCGCTCTATTGAAAAGAGTATAGGCAAGTGATCATAACCTAGGTAAGCATCGGCTGCCATTCAACGCAATTTATAAGCCCTGCACTGTCGATTGAGATGTCAGGTGAGCTGTGGCAATTACCTGCAATTCTGGTGGGGGTATGGTCGTTTATCGTGCAGAAAGTCGTGGGGCAGTCGTCACTCTGCGAGTTAGAGATGGGTGAAGGCGCCTTGAAGGATGTAGGCTTTGTCGAGTATGCTGTCCGATTGCTGCTGGGATACCTGGTGCCGAGATCATCCATGAAGGTGGTATAGGCCAAGGCATGAACTGCATTGGACTGATGGCGCGATCGTAAATATTCTGAGCTGGCATACGGAACATACGGTGTGGGTGACAAGGAGTTGGTGCCTCCTTCTTACGCGAGTACCTGTGTCAGAAAGGGAGGGGAGGGACCGCTAAAAGCTGGTGCTAAGCATTGTCCATGCTACGTAGATTGTAGTGATGAGTTGTAGCGGACGCGTTAGTTGGAAGGGCCATTTGGCGCGAACAACAGCGGACAGTTGATGTGCCCTGGTGAGCAGCGTCGCAGAGGTGGTAGAGGTATGTTTAAGAGTGAGCCGCGGGAGTCCTTGGACGTGAACAGCAGGGAGCCACAAAGGTTTTATAGAAATTTCTGGGGTGACGATCGCTGGATTGTAACCCAGAACAGCCCGAACGATGCAACCATCGTGGCTTTTCCGACATATGTAGCAGAACCACAGCCTGGGACCGGGGTTAGGTTCAATACCTTCCCGGAGCAGGAGGGTATGTGTTATGTAGCTTTGTATTTAGGGACCGAACGGGAAGGCATGCTCGCTGGCCCCAGCTAGCTCGTCGGTTGGGTTATGACAACCTGCCCTGTTTCGTACAACACAAAAAAAAAAAATCATGCCTATTTAAGAAAATAAAGATGGATATAGCGGGGGAGGCCTGTCCTGTCGGGTGGAGCTGCCCAGCCCATTTTCCTGCAAGCCGTAAGGAAAACATGACTGCCACTAGGCTCCAGTTATTTAGGTGGCACTCCCTGCCTCCTCACTCGTCCGTCAATTTGTCATTAGGTCATGTAAGTTCGTAAAGTCAGGTTTGGTTGAACCAGCCCCCAACACCGCATCATCCTCCAAAACCAATACCTACCTTTTACTCTGATTGGATCTACTCAGTCATGACTTGGCTTACTATTGTAAATTTATATATATATATTTTATAAAAATACCAAAAACAAAATAATAATAGATATACAAAGAAAAGTAAAAAAGGAAAAATTGCCAAAATTATAAAACAAAAGAGTACATATGCTTGTGCATATGTCTCCTACATATGTATGTTGATGATGATACAAAAGAGATTTTTTCACTTACCTTGTTCACCCAGCAGTCGGTACCAAGTGCGAAGAAAGAGAGGCGCTAATGAAAGATTTTGGTTCAAGGTTAATAATTACAAGGTTTATACCCAGGTGCACGCGAAAACACCTGAACATGGGTTTTATTAAAAAAAAAAGGTTATAAAAAAAAACAAGGCCAAGGAATGCGGCTTTCTTCGAGTCTAAGGACCCTACCACTTAACTCATACAAAGCAAATTAAAATAAAAGGAAAAGTTTAACCTTAGCCAATAACCAATTTTAAACTTAAGTGAGAGTCCAAAAAAAATCTAGTTCAAAGCTAATAAAATGGAAAGAATAATATTTAACAAAGTCGACATGTGGGTATAGCAAATTAAAGTTTAACTTAATTTCATACGTTGGTAAATAATAATCCCACAACGCAAATTAATAAAACCGGACAATGAAAGTGAAAAAAAGGCATAAGCCGCCCTATCTGCCACTATCTTGCTGATGCTGCTACTGTTGATGCGGCGACGCTTCAAATTCTGCCCTTTTGCGGCGCTGCGCTGCTGATTATATTGGCAGTGACATAGTTCTCGCTCTCCCTGTGTTCGATCGGCTTAGTAAGACGAGCAAATTTCCCTCCTCGCAATGGTTTGCATATGACGACAAGTGTTTTTTGCCTTCGCTGCAATTGGACTTGCTAGGACCTTGACCCACAACTAATTAGCCGACAGTCCAGTTGTTTTGTCTTGTAATGTGATTAAGGGTGGGACCGTTTTAACTAATTTGCCGTAAGTTTTTCTTTGTACCCACATATATATGTATAACGGAAAGTGAAGTTCAGTGGTGACTTCTATAAAATTTTGAGGTCCCCGAATATATCATCCCGCGGGTGGAAACCAATGTTGGTATTAGGATTCATATATGTATACATTTAGTCTAATTGCTTTTTGTTTTTTTTTTTTTTATACATATATGTATATCTATATACATTGATACATAGATTGGGAAAACACCGCAAAATGCAAAATATCGAAATTTGAGTTTTTCCAAAACATATGTATGTACATGGTATACCAGAATTGTGTACCTACATACACATATAAACCACAATATCTTCTTTGGTATAATTTATATACACACCTTTTTATTAAATATTAATTTACAATTAATTTGCTATGCCTCAATATGCACAAGAGTACGTATATACATAGATCCCTACGTACCCACATACATACATTCTAAAGGCTTTATATGTAAGAAACAGATTGGGCTATTCAAGTATCTGCTTAAGTGATTATTTTTTTCGATATGAAGAAAAAAATTTAAACCATCTAACCTGATAATCAATCTGACGTGAATAGCTCAAGTGTATTAAAGTATAAAAGGTAAAGAAAATATAAAAGCACGGACCCACTTCAAATATGGCGGGAACTATTGGGATTACATTTTGTTTAAGCTACGCTCAGTTCAGTTTGCTGCTCCTATTTGGCTATATATCTTAGCCAATTTAATTGGCACCGACACGGACACTTTTACCGTCGGACTACGTTCAATTGCGTTAAACTAACTCGAACGGCACGAACACTGCACTTTAAAAATGTTTACTAATCACCACTGCATTCACTTGAAACTTCTTCAGAACTGATTTTCCCTGCATTTGTGGATTGCAGTCGACCCAACTACCAAGCCTGTCGCCGATCTTTTCCGAGATAATTGGTAGAATACAGCTTGGCTCAAACACTCGGTAAAACTTGGTTCACACTTTCACTCACACTCCACTCATTCTTAGCCCCGCTGCAACATTGCATACTTCGCGATACATAGACTTGCATTGGCAAAAAGCATTATTGGCGAAAGACACACTCATGCACACTATGTAACAAAAAAAAAGGCTGCAAGGAGCAGCTCCGAGGATGATAATTTGTGGGAGGGACGCAACAAATTAAATGGGGTTACACTGAAATTACAGCCCTTGGTCGGAAAAAAATGCCGAGTTGCTCCGGTACATAGAACCGGATGCCCCTTCCGCCTGTCGCCGAATTTTTGGTAAATTTTTTGGACATTATTCCAGGTAGCTAGAAGCTCAAGCTCCTTGCACTCACGCCTTCTTGCCTCTGCTTATTTCTCCCTGAAAAGGCATCTCGCTTTCCTTTTCAACTCGCAATAGCGTTAACACACCCCCCTTATTGCCCGCGCTTGTAGGCAGCGTCTTTTCTTTCGGTTGCAACGCTGAATTCTTCATTGTACCAGTTGTTTTTCCGTGGTCGCCGATAACCAATTTTTCCTTGGCGGCAGTACGAAGTGTTTTGGAGATATGCTCCCACTGCTCCTGCATTCCGTCGGGTTGAGTTGTGCTCTAAGAGAGCAGGTGTGAGAGTCGAGTTGCGAAATCATTGGCAGTTTGTTGCGATTGCAGCCTTTCGACGTCTAGCTTTCCTTGTGTTTTTTGTTCCTTGGTTTTAGCCGCGCAGAGACGGGTGCTTATTTTGAATGCGACGACATAGTGATCCGAGTCCGAGTCACATCTAAAACACTTAAGGCTTGTCGTCCGAGTATCATAACTTGGTCGATATGATTGCGAGTATTTCGATCGGTGGACAGCCGAGCACCGGCAAAGTCAATCAGCCTTAGTCTATTAGGAGAAGTTTCATTGTGTAGGCTGAACTATCCGACTGTGGGACCAAAAATATCTCCTTTGCCCACCCCTCGTTAAAGTCGCCATGCACGACTTTTATATCATGTCGGGGACAGCGCTCGTATGTGCGTTCTAATCGTTCATAAAAAAGGTCTTTCACCTCATCGTCTTTCTCCTCTGTCGGCGCATTGCCGCAGATGAATGATATATTAAAAAATTTTGCTTCAAGATTCGATGCGAGCTCAAGGCCAGAACAATAGTTTTTTTCTAATGATAATTATTGTTGTTTTTAAGTTTTCTAAAATTGTATTTTGGTTTTGGAATAGTAAGTAGAAAAATTTTCAGACAACCTGCCATAGCTGCGCAGATAGATCCATTTTGAAGGGTGCTAAGCCTTCATGATCAGTACGCTTTAGGAACGCCGCACTAACCATTTAGCTATACAACGGTGGTTTCTTTGACTGATAAATTGCTACTTCTATTCTTCCTAACTAACTATATTTAATCAGCCTTGCGCCATCTGTTGCAAATCACTGATAGTGCTGGATTTGTTTATTGTCAATTACTTTTTTTTTTACATTCCCAAGTACTCTTGGTTTATTAACAATTGTTTTTGTTTTATAGGCCTATTGATAAATGATTCAAGGTTCGATTCGAGCTCAAGGCCAGACAATAATTTTTTTCTAATGATAATTTTTTTTTTTAATTTTTCTATAATTGAAAAATTGTATTTCGAATCAAACCTTGAATCATTTATCAATAGGCCGATAAAACAAAAACAATTGTTAAAAAATTTTGCTTTTATGCGGATAGCGGCGAGACGTTCATCCACAGGCGTGATCGCCAATACTTGGCGACAAAGTCTCTTTCCAAACACAAATCCGACGCCGAAACTGCGCTTATTTGTATGGCCACTTCAATAGATGCCACAACTTTTAATCTTCGCTTTTCCTTGCTTCGTCCAACGCATTTCTTGGATGGCGGTGATGTCAGATTTTGCTGGACCGGTAGTAGTGAGCTGCTTGAACCCCACTCACTCTGGCCATTCCCAGGTGAAAGGTTGTCAGAAGCTTTTCGCACTTTCGTGGACTTCTACACACGGCTCCACCCTATATTCCTCTTTACCAACCATATTTTACCAGCGTTGCGCCATCTGTTGGAAATCCCTGATATTCAATTACTTTTTGACATTTCGAAAGTTGCTAAGCCTTCATCATCAGTACGCTTTAGATACGCTTCGCTAACCATTTAGCTACAAAGCAGTTAGTTTCGAAGGTTGATGAGCCTTCATCACAAGTACGCTTAAGGCACGCTGCGCTAACCATTTAACTACTCAGCGGTGGTGAGTTTTGAGTAATAAATTGCTACTTCTATTCCTATTAACCAACCATACTTTACCGTTGCGCCATCTGTTGCAAATCACAGAGGAATAGAGGTAGCAATCTCTCAGTCAAAACCCACCACCGCTGTGTAGCTAAATGGGTAGCGCAGCGTGCCTAAAGCGTACTGATGATGAAGGCTTATCAACCTTCGAAAAGGATCTATCTGCGCAGCTATGGACGGTGTCTCAAAAATGTTCTGTCTTCTACTCCAAATATAAATACCCAGTTTTTCAATTATGGAAAAATTAAAAAAAAAACAATAATTATCATAAAAATTATTGTTCCGGGCTTGAGCTCGAATCGATCCTGGAATCCTTTATCTATAAGCCGATAAAACAAAAACAATTGTTAATAAACCTAGAGCATATGGAAATCTCAAAAAGCAATTGACAGTAAAACAAAATTCTACATTATAAGTGATTTGGAACAGATGGCGCAACGCTGGTAAAATATGGTTGGTAAAGGGGAATAGAAGTAGCAAATTATCGGTCAAAACACACCACTGCTGTGTAGCTAAATGATAGCGCAGCATGCCTGAAGTGTACTGATAATGAAGGCTTAACAACCATCGAAAAAGATCTATCTGCACAGCTATGGAAGGTGTCTGAACCATTTTCTATCTTACATTCCAAAAAAAAAAAACAATTTTTCAAAAATAGAAAAACTAAAATAAATAATAAGCATAAAAACTATTGCACTGCCCTTGAAGTCGCATCGAACCTTGAAAATTATAAATCTTAATCAATTAATGTTTGATTACTGTGAATTTAACCTTGCAAAAGATTTTGTATATAGGTGAATTTATATATCGTTAGCTTAATGTGAAAATGTGCTAAGTCACTTTTTTTGAAAAATTGTATTTTAATACAGTTTTAAAACTGAATTCAAAATACATCGATCAGAAGAAAAAAATTTTAATTTTTAATTTTTAGGTGCTGTTTGCAATGATGTGTAAGTGTGCTAAGTCGTCAACTGTTCAAAAAAAAGTCAACAAGTCAATAATATCAATCTGAACTACTAGTCATTTCTTTGCTTATTTACTTATTTACTTATTTAATTCCCTACAATATAAAAGTACATGCTTTGTTGTTGTTGCTCTATTAACGATAAAGACCGTCCCCGAAGGCTTTGGGCCGAAGTTGATGGTCCTTTGCCACATATAGATCCGGTACGGTCCGGTAACAAAGCACTATTAAGTTACTAGTCCGACCATCTCGGGAACGATTTATATGACCACGTTAAACCTTCTAGGCCATCCCGTCCTCCCCACCCCCTAGTGACATGAGGAACTTCGGGTCGCCAGAGCCTCGGCTGTCAATGAAACAGAATACGCCACGGGTAGGTAGGGTTGGCAATTGGGTTGGAGAAGCTATATATTGCGCTGGGAACCCCTAGAGAGGGTTGCCTACACAACCTCTTGAAATTGGATTCACCCAATTGATTTGGTGTTTGATAAATGCTTTGCGCTGACCATAATCTACTTCATTTCTCACATGTAGATAACTACATGCTTTGTTACAGACTAGTTAAAAATAGAAAACAATTCATATTTAAACTTATAAAAACTGTTATTAAAATTAAGAACACTGCTGAATCGATTTGCTAGATGTATATTCCTAGTTATAGGTTCATTCTTAGCATAATTCGTTTTATTAGTTATTTAGATAAATAATATATTATGCCGAAGATGACGCATTGGAATATATGGAATGAACAAATTAGATAAATCAGAGCAATTCGTACTAATGTTTATTACGTTATAGGCAAGCATGAGCGAGATTCAAGTTGTTCTGCCAAAGCCTGAAGACCAACCAATTTGTACCTGCTGGTATATGATGGGAGGCCGTCTGTCCAGTGAAGCATACGTAAAGCAATTTTTGTAAAAAATGTTTGAACTCTCTCAATTTTATAGGAGTTATATTCATAGAAAGGATTTCATATTATTGAGCAATATTCAAGACGACTTCTGACCAAGGATATATAAAGTGCCTTCAACGTCATAGGGTCCTTAAGTCACTGGTGTTACGTCTACTGAACCCAACCATTGAAACAACGAAGTCAATGGTACTAGAAAAAGAGAGTTTGAAGTTAAAAATTACACTAAAGGCTTTACTCTCTTGACAAAGATTAAGAGGTTTAGTATTTATTTTGTAGATAAAATATGTGGCAGTTGTCTTTTTGGAATAAGACACAACACAGCATTTGTTTGAATTTAAATATAAATTATTGTCTGCGCACCATCCGACAAAAGAGTCCAGATCAGATCCGTTAGAAAAATTTTAAAAAATAAAGAGTATTTTTTTGAAATATATAGTTTTAGTGTTTTATTTCAATCATTAAAGGTGAGGAGTGATGGGAAAACATATTGAGTAAAAAGTGCTAAGTCAGGAGAAAAAATTTGTTATGAGTGCGGAAATTGTGCTAAGTCATAAATTAGCTGCTGGGTTGGCTTACATGATTTTTATTTATCTTTTTCAAGGCTTCTACACTCAAAAGCATTGCAACTAAGGTATCCTCATTCACAGTTTTGTAAAAGGGAGGTTGTTTCGAAAGTTATTCATTTTTTTCGTCTCCTGTAAAATTCGTAAAAGTTGACTTAGCACGTTTTCACACTAAGCTAACGATATGTACATTTGTGCTTAGAAGCAGGGAGTCTAAAATTTCGGTGCCCCTTTTTCGTACACACGCACTTATTATCCTACAAAAGTATAAACCAGTATATAAAGTTTGAATATTGCGCCTTGTGACTATCTGGAACAATCCCACACCGGCGGTAAGGTTGCCCAGATACAGCTGAAGGCAGTACAACACCGCTTTGTACGTGTTAACAATAACCACAAACATCCTTTTGAATCACTTTGCGTGATTTTAGTTTTAAAATACGTTTGTTGATTGTAAGTTTTAATTTTTGATTTTGTTGAGGTTACTAAACCAAAATCTTTCATATTAATTTACTAGCACATAGCTAATTAAGCTGAAACCTTCCATATAAAAATAAATGAATAAACAAATCTAAGGAGCGATAACCTCCGACGAGATTTTGGCCGAGCTTCTCTTCCAATTTTGCGTGGTTCTCCTTTTAATTTTTCCAACAAATTGGCGGGACGGGACGGGGCTAAAAATACCTGCGCAGTAAGGCTATTTTCCTTATTGTACAGCAAGAAGTGTAATAACTTAGTTCTGTCTTTATCTAGAGTAAATTTTTAATTGGTTTTATGAAAAATTATAATAACTTGTATAACTAATCGGTTATATTAGGATAGATATTACACTATGTAACACTAAAAAATACCTGCGCAGTGAGGCTATTTTCTTGTTGTACAACAGCAAGTGTTTAGGCCACAAGCCTAAATATGGCGGTGCACCCTCGTATTACTTAACTTTTTCTTTTCGTTGTCCTTTTACCTCACATCTTTCATTTATACATATCGGTTTATACCGATAACCGTTTACCCCGCCGGATAATAGTTAAGCCTAGGATTCGGCGGTGACCGCGAACAAAATGTTTTTACCTCTTTCACTTTTTTTGCGAACGTCTAAGAAACCGCCAGCAGCCAAGCCACCAAAGGTAAGCCCTTCAATTCTATTTAAAATTCTAAAATTCATTTTTGCACTTCCGTCATCGGAAATATTGAATGTAAGTGGATTATCTTGCATTTGCCTTTACTTTCATTTTATTGTCTAACCAATTTCATTTATTGTGATTAAGTGGACTAACGTTGCATTTACATTTCCATTTATTTTAATAAATATTATTGTTCACTATTTATAACGAATTCGTTTGTGTATTTTCCTTTCTTCTCTCCCCACCATTATTACGAGCGCGCCCTATCTTGGTCTTGCCGCCGTAACATATTGGTCCTTACGCGCCGAGGAAATTAATATTCAGACGCATACTCCAGAGAAAACAGCACTTTTTTTTAAAAATTTTTGCCAATTTTCATAGTTTGGATAAAGCGAACAAAGTCGAAAGAGGTTATTTATTATATCCAACAACATAAAAACCAGCGAAAACACAAAACAAGCGAGCACACATACAGCCACAAATCATCACATCAAACAGCTAAAACGAATAAAAGCATCTTCGATATCACATACATTAAAATCATCACATCCATCCAGCATCACATTCAACAGCCACAGTCCATTATTATCGCATACAGTCCATTCATCACATCATCGTTATATTGCTATCACTCATACAGTCCATTCGCATCACATCGAAAACACATTATCATAACTTCACATCAACACATAAACACAAGGTACGAGGTTGCTTGGTATTGCACATATTTTTTTAAATTTAATTTACGTGTTTTACGTAAAAGTGCACTGTGTGATAGTTACAAAAAGAGGCAAAGCAAGTGAAATTGCTAAATTTCGTGTTTTTTAAGCACACAACGCCTTTTGACGATCGGGTAATTCCCCCCACCAGTGGTAAGGGTTACTCGACACCGCTCAAGGCAGACAGTCAGTGAATTTTTTTTTAGTTTTTTTTTTCACACTCATCACTGCACTGTGTTGTACCCCCTCATCGTCACATACATTGACAAACTTCCCAGTCAGGAACCATAATTTCACTTGGTTGATAGCCTTAGCTTGTCTATCACAGAATTCACTTTGGTAATCAGTTTGCGAGCTGAAATATTACCAAAAGCCAAAAAGTATCACTACGTTGGGTGGCTAGTGGCTCATCACAATTGGTCACAAACACAATTTTATACTGATCGTTTTTATATTATATAGCTGTATGTTTTCAGCGTTTTTATAATAAATAATTAAAAGTGCAGTTGTCCACATTAAGTTGGATACACACATTTATTTTCTTATTTATATTGGGAAAGATACCCTGGTTGGCTACTCGGCGATACTCATCAAGGTTCACATAACACCTTTTGTATACACATTAAATCCTCGTCAGGATTTCTATCTGTGTTTCACTTTCACTTGTATACACATTAAATCCTCGTCGGGATTTCTATCTGTGGGTCAAATTTCACCCTTTTTAAACACATTAAATCCACATAAGGATTTCTATTTGTGTTTCAAATCTCGAGGATTACACATCATATCCACATCGGGATTACATCTGCGTTTTTTAAACTTTTTTTAGACACACTAAGTTTTCAGAAAATATTTCTATCTGTGTCCAACACACCCTTTAGACACATTAAATACCTGCAGACGAATTCTCTTCTCTGCATTGCACATCACTGTAGACACATTAAATCCTCGTCAGGATTCCTATCTGTGTTTGATATCACTTTGTACACACTAGAACCTTTCAGGATTTCTATCTGTGCTGCATATCGCTATATACACATTAAATCCTCGTCAGGATTTCTATCTATAACACTGTATACACATTAAATCCTCGTCAGGATTTCTATCTGTGGCTTACATAATCCTCGTGAGGATCTCTATAAGTGGTTCATATCACTGGCCACACATTACACCACGTCAAGATTTACATCTGATTCAAATTTTTCTTATCACTAAATTCACATAAGATTGCTTTCTGTGTTAACACATACAATCCGATCATAGTTCAAATCCGTGTATTTTTTAGATTTTACTCACCCAGCACAATCACAGCAGGATTGATAGCTGGGCTACGTACAAAAAAAAAACAAAACACTCTTATAATTTTTGCTGCGGTTGAATATACATACACCAATGCCACTAAGTCTTTTGCCTTCAAGCTCGACACCTTCAAAGAAACAAAATATTCAAATTAATAAAATCAATGGAGACTTATATTAGATTGGCTGATTCCATAGTGGAGTTTGAACAAGATTTCAACTCCACCCCGGCCGAATCCCGGAACAAGCACACCCTTGCACTACTGCAAGAGGAGCTAAGGGCACTATGGAAGAAGACCAAGTCCACATATGAAAGTCTTCTCAGCAATTCTGAACTGTCCAAAGACGAGCTCAGCTCATTAAGAAAGAAAAATAAAAGTTGCTTTGCATGCTACCTGCAATGCATGTCTGCTGTGGCGGCTGAAGCCGAATCCATCACCCCACAGCCGGCCAAGGATGAAGCAAAGGATGAAGACTCTTCGCGCCGTGGACATAAAATGCGGGTGCCGCCTTGTGACACCGATGTATTTAAAGGCGACTACCTTTCCTGGCCAGCCTTTAGAGATATGTTCACGGCGATATACATCCACAATACTGATCTGAAAGATGTCGAGAAATTATATTATCTAAAACAAAAAACTCAAGGGGAGGCAAAAGAAATAGTGGGCAGGTGCTCATTAACAAACGAGGGTTTTGCAACCGCATGGAAAAATCTAAGCGACAGGTACGAAAATAAACGTATCCTCGTCAACACACAATTAAAACTTTTATTTAATCTGACGGCAGTCGAACAGGAGTGTGGAACCTCCATCAAAAAATTGCAACGGGAGATAAACAATTGCATTTCTGCATTACAATGTCATAATATTGACATCACAAATTGGGATGCAATTATAACCTACCTATGCTCCACAAAACTCCCTGAATCTACGTTGGCTCTTTGGGAACAGACCGTAGAACGAAAAACAGATATCCCAAAATGGGAGGATATGGACAAATTCCTGTCCAATCGCTTCCAGACATTAGAGACGGTTTCTGATCTTAGGGGTAACAAAACCACAAAAGCACCCAAAAGTCAAAATTCAAACTCTCGGGAAAATTCTACGAAACTTGGGGTTTACCAAGCCAGCGGACCCAAATCAGCCTGTAAGATGTGCAACAGTACAGAGCACAAATTACGAAATTGCCAAAAATTCCGTAGGTTGTCCACGTCAGGAAAAATTGAATTTATCAAAAACAATAATTACTGTCTGAATTGTCTGTCGGGTGGACACACCGTGACACGATGCACTAGCCAATTCAATTGCAGCACGTGCCACGCGAGGCACAACACCTTGCTCCATCTTCCGACAGCACAACCAAAGACAACTCCTCAGAGGTGGACTCAAAACGCCACCGACAACACACCTTCAACCTCACAGCAGGCTAGGGCAAGGATGGCGTCTGAAAAAAGACAAGATAATGCTAATAACGTCTCTTCGTGTCATGCTAACACCACTAAAGGGGTGTTATTAGGAACAGCACGAGTTAATATACACTATAATGGAGTGAAATTTTCCGCCAGAGCGCTGATAGACTCTGGGTCCGAATGCTCTTTCATAACAGAAAGACTAAAAAAGCGAATAAACCTTCCATCCGAACGTCTGCATGTGCAAGTGTCAGGAATAAATAATACCCCATCTGCACAGGTAAAGGAATCATGTGTGATTACGTTAGGTTCGCTCACAGACCCCTTAGTGAGCATCGATACAGTGGTCCTAGTCCTGCCCCAATTAACAGGGGACCTTCCGACTTGCCAAGTGAGCGCAACGACTCGGCAAGCGTTCCCTGATCTGATTCTGGCGGATAAAAGGTTCTTCATTAATGAACCAGTCGATCTCATACTTAGAGGCGACATTTATCCCCAGATAATACTGAACGGTATAAGGAAGAACGTTCTAAATACGCTTCTCGCCCAAGAAACCGTCTTCGGTTGGATTCTAACTGGCCGTGCAGAAGTACCTCACCCAACTAATACACGGGTATCTTTTTTTAATGAAATCAGCCTAGACAAGCAACTAACCGCTTTCTGGGAACTTGAAAACGTACCTAAGAAAAGGGCACTTAACGAAGATAATGCCTATTGCGAGGAACTTTTCAGACTTACAACAGAAAGAATTTCCAATGGCAAATATACTGTCGCCCTTCCTTTTAAACAGGATTTTCCCAACAACATCTCCTTAGGGCCTTCCCTAAACGGCGTCTGCTCCCAATTCTACCGGAATGAGACGCGCCTAGCCAAGACACCGGCCCTACAGACAGAGTACAATAGGGTACTAGCGGAATATGAGACATTGGGACATATGTCAAAAGTTCCAGAGATCATACCACCCCACGTGACCGATTGCTACTTCTTACCCCATCATGCGGTTATAAAAGAGAAAAGCACCACGACCAAAGTTCGTGTGGTGTTCAACGCTTCGTGTCCCACATCCAATGGCACAAGCATAAACGACGTACTTTATACAGGCCCAGTGCTTCAGGCCGACTTAACGATTCTACTCCTGCGATGGAGATTCTTTAAATATCATCGAAAAGATGTACCGGCAGATATTGGTAAAGCCAAACCAAACACAATTCCAGAGAATAGTTTTTCGCAACAATCCTAGTGACCCTATCAGCGTCTACGAATTAAAGACAGTCACCTTTGGAGTCAATTGTGCTCCTTATCTGGCGATAAGGACACTGCACCAACTAGCAGACGACGTTGAAACTTCATTACCCATTGCCGCAGATATCTTACGGACAGGTATGTACGTCGATGACGTTCTAGCCGGGGGACATAGCATCGAATCCACACTCAAAGCTCGCGATGAAATCACAGATGCATTACAGTCCGCTGGTTTTTCCCCCCGCAAATGGACGTCAAATTGCTCAAGAATACTTAAAGGAATACCCAAACCTCATCTGCTCAACGAAGACTTTTTGGAATTCGAGGACACGAGTACGGTCAAGACCCTAGGTATTCGATGGAACGCGCATGCGGATTATTTTTACTTCACGGCAAAACCAATTGAAAATCGGGATATGTTAACGAAAAGGACAATACTTTCTGCAATCGCTAAACTTTTCGATCCCCTAGGTTGGCTCGCCCCAGTCGTCATTGTTGCAAAAATCATTATGCAAGACATTTGGCTAGAGGGGACTGACTGGGACGAACCAGTATCGGCAGGAACCCTAGACCGATGGCATAATTTTATGCAGGAATACCCCTCCATTAACGGAATTCGTATCCCACGTTGTTTGTATTTTACGCCAACCAACGACGTTGAAATACACGGCTTTTGCGACGCCTCGGAAAAAGCTTACGCCGCGACAGTCTTTTTACGAGCAAAGATAAAGGATGAGGTCTACGTTAACTTATTAATAGCAAAAACAAGAGTAGCACCCGTTAAAACAGTTTCCTTACCCCGATTAGAGCTATGCGGTGCAGTGTTGCTGGCCGAAACCATCGAAGCAGTGCGTGAAAATCTGCATTTAGAAAATTTCAATCTACACCTATGGACAGACTCCACGATTGTTTTGGCGTGGATAAGAAAACCCCCTTGTTCTTGGTCAACCTTTGTCGCTCATCGAGTAACGAAAATAGTAGAAAAGGTAGGAAACAAATCCTGGCACCACGTAGAATCCGCATCCAATCCTGCAGACCTGGCTAGCCGAGGACTATCAGCGAAGGAGTTAGTCAATAACTCTTTGTGGTGGCAGGGACCTTCTTGGTTACAAGAAGATAAGACAGAATGGCCAATACAAGAAAAAGACTATCGGACTAACATAGAGGAAAAACGGGTGCAGGTTCATACAACTTCAAAAATAAAAGAGAAAGACGACATCCTCGAACGGTTTTCCAATTTGTCCAGGGCCTTGAGGGTCATATCGTATGTTCGAAGATTTATCCAAAGAACCAATGCTAAGACAAAATCTTCCTTTAAAGCGGCATCGCACTTCATTTCACCCGATGAAATCCAGGCCACGACAAGTCAGTTAATAGCTTTCTACCAACGGAGGCACTATTCGGAGGAACTTTCGAGCTTAAATTCCGGGAAGCTCATCGGTTCAAAGAGTGAAATCCTCCCTCTTACCCCCTTGTCGATGAAAAGGGCATATTGAGGGTGGGCGGTCGTCTTTCAGGGGCCAAGGATCTTCCCTACAGTGAACGGCACCCGATCATTCTGCCGTATGACTGCCGGCTCACACGACTTCTTGTCCAGTTCATCCATAAAGACACCCTGCATGGGGAGAACCAACTTATGTTTCGTCGCCTACGCACACAATATTGGATCCCTAGGGTCAAAAATATGATCCGATCGGTCATACACAATTGCAAAACTTGCACAATATTCCGCAAGCGGACCCAAACCCAACTTATGGGAGATCTACCCTCAGAACGAACCACCTTTTCCCGGTCTTTCACCAATGCGGGGGTAGATTTTGCCGGACCATTTGACATCAAATCTTATAGCGGAAGAGGATCCCGCATGTCAAAGGGTTACGTCTGCCTCTTTGTTTGCTTTGCAACCAAAGCGATTCACTTGGAAGCCACTAGTGACCTCAGTACTGCCGCATTCCTGGCAGCTTTCGATAGGTTTGTCGCTCGGCGAGGATGTCCAAAGAACATCTACTCCGACAACGGAACCAACTTTGTCGGAGCCTCCAGAGCTCTCCGCTCAGAACTCAAAGCTTTCCTGGCGGACGCTCGCAACCAAACTTTATCCAAGTACAGTCATCAAAACCTGACATGGCATTTCATACCACCAGGAGCTCCTCACATGGGCGGACTACGGGAGGCAGGGGTCAAGAGCTTCAAGAACCACTTCAAAAAGATCGCTTTGGATCACAAATTTGCCCTTGAAGAGTTCAGCACACTACTTTGTCGAATCGAGTCCTGTCTCAATTCTCGACCGTTAAGCCCCTCCTCCAACGAGCCGTCCAACTTGGAGCCACTTACTCCAGGCCATTTCCTCGTGGGAGGGCACCTGTTAGCTCCACCGGAGATCGACGTCAGCGAGAATCGCGCATCACTCGTCAATCGATGGGAAAAGCTTAAGGCGCTGCATCAAACCTTCTGCAAACGGTGGAAAACTGAGTATCTCACCGAATTGCAGAAGCGCGTCAAGTGGAAACATCCACAATCAAACCTTAAAGAGGGGGACCTGGTCGTCATTAAGGAGGATAATCTGCCCCCCAACGAATGGAGACTAGGTCGGATAGCCACCCTTCATTATGGCCCCGATAACCGAGTTCGAGTCGTCGAACTGGATACGGCAAGGGGACAAACCACTAGACCAATCACGAAATTGGTCCTACTACCACCCTCCAGTGAGGGTGAGAAAGATCTGTAACTTCAACCCGCTTAACCCAGCTCTCGTTCACTCCGAACGAGGCCAACAAATCCCGTAACCCAGCTCTCGTTCACCCCGAACGAGGCCAACAAACCCCGTAACCCAGCCCTCGTTCACCACGCACGAGGCCAACACAATCCTAACGCAGATCCGTTATCTGCCACAGAACACCGTGGAATCCCTAATTCCAACAAATACAAATTACTAAAGGCTCATTATTTTTCTAATAAATCATCGTCGCTGGTCGTCGCTCGCCAAAGGCACGAGGCCAACAGAATTTAGTATACAAAGCCTTCAGTTTACGAATCGCTGATAAGTACTGAACTGCATAATTGCTTCGAACGTTTCTTAAATTTTTTGATGAATTTACTAACTATGCCATGGTCTATTAGTGTTGATGAACACAAGTACTTGTAGGAAAAGTACGGACACCTATGTATACGCATCCGAAACCTAATTTAAAATTCATCGCTCCACATCAACTGGACCAGCAAAGCGATTCCCGTAAAAATGTCATTAAAAACCAATGGAAATGCCATAACGACATGGATTCATTGAGTATGTGAGCTTATTCACTCCATATGTTCGGAACCTACGCCACCATTTAAGAATTGTGGCATCGTTATATATTTGGAATTATGTGCATGCTTACTTATTTGGAATATTCGGACATCGCGAGGTGATATCAGGCGAACGAGTTCCGAGGATTCTAAGCATTTCAAAGTTTACCCATTCTACTTCCAATCCAACAGCCGCGGAAAGCTCTACAGTCACCTTTAGTATGACTATTGAAACCTACATCCCGACGGTATATGTATATAGAATGTGTTCCTACCAGACTTGAGGCGAAAGGTCAATGTATTCAACAGTATTTTCTTTATTATGATTTTATTCTGAATGTAAACCTTAATCGCGCACACAAAAAACAAAACCTCACTCTATGAGACAATAGACCAACTTATATTTTATGTACCACTGCTAACGTCGGTTGACTGGAAGATCGATCAACTCGTGTGCGGATTGACCAGGCTATCTAGATGAGGTTATCCGAAAATAATATCGTTGCTCAGTGTGCAGAGGCAATCTTCCAGTCAGCCCACGGGCTATTTCGAAAATTTTGCAAAATTCGTATAGAATGTACTCACGCCATTTGACCAGAGGTCGACTTCGGTTCTGTAGCCGCGGCAGCAAACGTAACCGCTTACAACACTTCATACATAAGGTGTGGGAAATTCCAATTGAAGACATGCATCAAATGCCGACGAAATTGGCCCTGCAGCAGACTAAAACCTGGTTGTGACCACCCGTCCAGGCCTTGCAATACGAACTCCAAACGTTTGCGAATATCGGTCAGCTTTGGTTAAAAGTTATCGAGCCAGGTTACTAAATGAAATATAGACATATGTTCAAAGGTATATTTCGTCAATAAAATTGGATTTTATACTTTTTTACACACCTCACAAGTATATCCATCTTTACTGTTATTGTCCTTTTTATCGTCCTAATTTTGTTGCGATTCCATGTTTTGAAAACGACTACTGCGCCGTAAATCGCTTGGGTCTTGCTCACTGCGGGTTTTATGACGCTTCATATGTTTGTTTGGACTGGCAGCTTAGAGTTTTTAGCGGGTATTTTTTAAATCTATAGTTTCGATATGCAAACTTAAAACAAACATTAGCATGTCCTTAATTGTTTGCACCATGCGCTGGATTTGTTCGGTCTGAAAGAGGCGACGCACCAAATAGCCCTGCTGTACGCGTGCGGTGAATGAAGCGACTCTGGCATTGGTTGATCCTTATAAGTATTCACTTATGTTTTCACCACCACGGGGCACTATAATATCAGCATGCGCCATAGATGGTGCAATATAATTGGCATCTGATGGTTTCACCATAGTCGAATACTGCTTAAGTACGCCGCTGAGATCACGTCCGCGCTGTGAAATGTCTCTCTTCAGACGTCTGGCCAAACGTATGTCTGCATCGGTATCTACAAACACCTTCATATCTAACAGTCTAAGTACTTCGAACCTATGAACAGCTAAAATACCCTCGAATATTATAACATAGGCCCCATACATGGTTTTTAGTCTTTGCCTGCCGGAATGTGTTACAAAATTGTAAATGGGCCCCTCCACCACTCGGCCCACCTTCAGGATGCATCTGGATGATCAAAATTGTATTCGTTCAATAATGCCTGCTGATGTTGTTTTTCTAATATCTTGTAAAAACAGTCCATAGAGAGAAGTGTTACCCAAGGTACACTCAAGCTCTCGGTAATTTTTTTGACACTGTTGTTTTGCCCGATGCGCTACCACCACAAACGCCTATTACAAACGGTTTAACTTGGTGGCCGTCACAATTATACCATAGCGGACGTCCAACTGTATAAATGGTACGATTATTGGCTCTTATGATGCATTCAGCCAGATTGGCAGTGGTCGTTTGACTAATAACTAAGGTCGTGCGTTGACGATGGCGTGTTGGCGTGGTTGCGCGAGCTGGTGACTCCAAAGAGTCCGATTAAATAATACGTCCGGGCACAGTGGTTGGCGAGGCAGCGCAACAATAATCGCCATTACCAATGTCTACATATAGATTAGGGTCAATATAGAGTTGTTCGGTTAGATCCGAACGATTTTAAGTGCAGGCTAGGCAACGTAACGCCGGTAGTTTTATATCTTCATCATCATAGCTACTAATTCGAGCTAGTGTGCAAAAAAAAAAAAAAAAAATATTTCAGCACATCTGCATCGGTCGGAAAATATAACCGCAGATAATGCCGAATGACGCCAATGTAATGCCATGTTAGACCATTTGCCTCAATGGTTTCATAAATAACTAGTCCAAAACTAAATGTATCAGCTTTACAATCAATAATTTCCAATTCGTCTATTACCTCAGGTGCGCACCATATATTTGTACCCACATAACGCAAAGGTGGATGTTTGGTGAAATCAATTATTCCATTTTTATCTAATGGTAAGCTTACACCAAAATCACACAATTTACACATTTCGAAAACGCCTTGTTTCATAATCACCTGAAATGAAATAAAAGAATAAAAGGATAAAAAATTAGAAAAATTTATAAAATTATAAAAAAGGAACGATACCAATATACTTACCCATTCTACGTTTTTCTATATATGAAAATTCATTCAAAATGTCTCTATACTCATTTCCATGAATGAATGACATTTTGAATGAATGAATCAAGGTTGCCACTCGATGACATTTGCTTTTGTCTCTTCTTACGCCGTAAACACATTGCGCGCGACCCCATGAGATCACAAGTTGGATCCGCGGGATCCAACAAACTCGAGTGTTAGTAACCGAACAAAAAACCAACTAACGAAAACCCTGAAGAGACAGCCTGGTTTCACTGAAAACACACGCGCCAGGTTGTATGTCGATAGTTTTTTTTGACATTCGGCAGTATTTTTTATTCTCTTTTCTGTTTTTGGAAAAAGTTTGTAGTTTGACAATTTGGTGCACAGACACACAATTAAACCCAACTTTCTTGCGAAAACAAAAGGTGGAACCACTCGAGACCAAAACAATTCTCGCGGTTTATTTGCATTGTTTTCATTGTTAAAAAGGGTAGTGCAAAATTAAAATGTAAAACATAAACAAGAACATGGCACACTCAATGGGGGTCGCGCTTTCATGCCAGAAATTGCTTTTTTTTGTGTATTGAAGTTTCGACAGACTTTCGTCGGTCCTTTTTTTGCTTGAAATCCCAGCAGGAATAAAGTAGTGTCATCTATGCTTTCGATGTTACAAACAAGGGAGAAATTAAACTTTTTAGAACAGACTATACATTTAATGTCGCGTCAGCACTCAGACGCAAGCTGTCCCTAAATACTTTCATGACATGGCCATTATGTATCATTACATTGCAATGGGCAGCACCGCACAGCGGTCTCATTCCAACGATTGGAAGAGTGAACAGCTGACAGCTCTACAAATTGCCACACTCGTTAGTGTAGGCTATTCCCGCCAGGGTTGTGTTGGAATCAACAAACACACCACAATTTGTGATTCTCACACAACATGGCCCAAATCAACACAAATGGTGTTCCCAGACAGCGAGTAAAGGCCTCTTTACATTTGTCGCACATTTATATGCACGACGCCATTTGACTCGTCATTTTACAGGGATTCATAGGTTATATTCACAGCCACATTTGTATCGGCGTGGGTGAGTTTTGTGACCAAATTTTTGTAGGGCAACTACAAGGAGCCGTGAAAATACACGGGTAACTCGTGATACCATCTGCTACACAAAGGTAGCGTATATTACCGCATATTGCCTGTATTAGGCAAACACCAAAAAATTATTGCTTTCAATATCAGAATTTCATTATGATGAGGATATTTACCAAAATTAAAGATACCTTTAGGCGTATCTCAATAAAATTATATTAAATATAACAGTGGTTTCAACCACTACAAACCCATCATTACATCGACAGAATAACTTAATGAGATTATTCGTTCCACACAACCCTTTATCCCGAGTACGCCAACCCCGACCTCAGCCACTTAAGCTCCTAGTACCGGCTCATAAGCCACCCAATCTAAGGGCATCTACGAATGTTCTACTAACAATTTGATATTCCAGAATGACTGGATTGTCCCACAAACGCGCCAAGACGGAGGCACGCGGCAACACATTCAGCGCCCCCTGCCGGCTATGTCAAAAGTCGCACAGCATAAGGCTCTGCCCGATTTACCGGGGCATGACGAACATGGATCGACTAAAGACGATCATAGATTTGCGATATTGCACAAATTGCTTATCGCCATTCCACCAACGGAAGACATGTCCCAGCGAAGATCGCTGTCATCGGTGCAACGAGCAGCACCACACGTCAACGCACCTCGACGACGTTCCACCACCGTCCCACGAGAGCGATGGCGAAGAGAGCTCCGACGGAGCCCTATCCATCCACGTCACGGAACAAACCCTGTGGTGGGAAGCGGACGTCGCCAAGGAAGAGGTCGAACGACGGGAAGATCCTACTTCAATGCTAGCCACGACACCACCGGGCGGTTCAGGACCACAACGTTTCCGACCGCTCCTACGGCATGAAAGGCCTTCAAACTTACAACGCGGGGATGGCGGGGAGACACGTCCTTTCCCCCCATCGCACCGCTCTGCCGGGCGGCGCCGTGGCGACGCGTAACCGCGTCCGTCCCGCTCGTCACGACGCTCAATTGGCAGGGCGGCCCCGTATAATGCTCGTGCCCAAGTAACTACGCTCGCGCGCCAACCAACAACGCTCGCGCGCCAACCAACAACGCCAGCCGGCTTCAGAACGGGACGCCTCCGGGAGACTCCTCTAGCAACGACCATTACACGCGCATTCGTAGCCATAGCTCCAACGGCGGTCGTCCGGATAGCAGCAGGAGGGAAGCTCCACGCAGTACGCGCCCTTATCGATCCGTGCGCTCCGAATTCAATCATCGATGCGAATCTCGCGAAGGACCTCGGGTTAGAGCGAACGGGCACGTCCTATCACGTGAAGTGCACGCTTGTTCTGCGAGGGAAATACGGGGTAACGGGAGCAGTGACGACCCAGGCCACAGTGGTGTCGCGATATTCACGGCTTAGTCCGACAGCAACTCTGGATCCATCGGTAGCCACGCCATTCCAATTTATGAAGCTGGCGGATCCAGCTTTCCACCGGTCTACACCTGTCCGGCTCACACTAGGTGCCGACGTCTACGCCAGCCTAATGGTTAGCGGCACACCACCGTCGAACGTCGGCGGGCTGCTGACTCAAGCCACCATATTCGGGTTGGTAGTGTCTGGAGCCCACCAGCAATAATCGGGTATATGTCCATTCAATAAGTAAAGTGCACTAAAATCAACCCATGCCTATTTCGACTAACATCTCTTTATTCACAGGAATCCCACGGAGAAGCGTCTGGCGTCGGTCGAATTATGTATCCTGGTCACACTATTTTTCTTCCATACGCATTTACAGCATGGCCTAATTTTAAGTTGAGAATCGTTCTCGCGAGCCCTTTGGGACTTGGTTGTTGGGGCGTTACGATCGTTTCGAAGTTGCTCGCCGCAAGGGGGCCGGCATGTTTAGGCCACAAGCCTAAATATGGCGGTGCACCCTCGTATTACTTAACTTTTTCTTTTCGTTGTCCTTTTACCTCACATCTTTCATTTATACATATCGGTTTATACCGATAACCGTTTACCCCGCCGGATAATAGTTAAGCCTAGGATTCGGCGGTGACCGCGAACAAAAGGTTTTTACCTCTTTCACTTTTTTTGCGAACGTCTAAGAAACCGCCAGCAGCCAAGCCACCAAAGGTAAGCCCTTCAATTCTATTTAAAATTCGAAAATTCATTTTTGCACTTCCGTCATCGGAAATATTGAATGTAAGTGGATTATCTTGCATTTGCCTTTACTTTCATTTTATTGTCTAACCAATTTCATTTATTGTGATTAAGTGGACTAACGTTGCATTTACATTTCCATTTATTTTAATAAATATTATTGTTCACTATTTATAACGAATTCGTTTGTGTATTTTCCTTTCTTCTCTCCCCTCCATTATTACGAGCGCGCCCTATCTTGGTCTTGCCGCCGTAACAGCAAGGGTGTATCAAACCCTTTATCTGACCCCCTATCTGCAAGTATCCGCAGCTAAATTTAATGCAGTTGGCAAGCTAATTCGAGCTCAAGGCCAGACAATAATTTGTTTCTAATGATAATTTTTTTTTTTTAATTTTTCTATAATTGAAAAATTGTATTTCGAATCAAACCTTGAATCATTTATCAATAGGCCGATAAAACAAAAACAATTGTTAAACAATTTTGCTTTTATGCGGATAGCGGCGAGACGTTAATCCACAGGCGTGATCGCCAATACTTGGCGACAAAGTCTCCCTCCAAGCACAAATCCGACGCCGAAACTGCGCTTATTTGTATGGCCACTTCAATAGATGCTACAATTTTTAATCTTCGCTTTTCCTTGCTTCGTCCAACGCATTTCTTGGGCCGGGCATGTGCACCAATCCCATGCAGGGAGCGGACGTTACAGGTGCATGCCTGCAAATCATTGTCTTTCAAACGCTTGCCATGGTCGTCATCAGTAAAGGGTTTTCGGAGTGGCATAGCCAGGTTGTCGCCTTCTCACATTAGCTCACCACTGAACGGATGTGGCTACCCAGATACTTGGCTGCAAGCGACCGGTATTAGTGAGCTGCTTGAACCCCACTCACTCTGGCCATTCTCAGGTGAAGGGCGGTCAGAAGCTTTTCGCACTTTCGTGGACTTCTACACACGGCACCACCCTATATTCCTCTTTACAAACCATATTTTACCAGCGTTGCGCCATCTGTTGGAAATCACTGATATTCAATTACTTTTTGACATTTCGAAAGTTGCTAAGCCTTCATCATCAGTACGCTTTAGGTACGCTTCGCTAACCATTTAGCTACAAAGCAGTTAGACCCATTTCGAAGTGGCTGAGCGACTGTCGCAGTCGTCCGCAGTCAACCATATTTTTCTTTCCAACAAAATGAATTTAAATGAATTTATGTTGAATTTAATTGAATTATTGAATTTATTTACATATGTACCTTTTACGTATAAGTACGCATCCTGAACTATTTGCATGTACAAATACGTATATCCTATATTACGTACATAGTCTATATTAAATTTAAGGATTTGAATTGGTTTTATGAGCTGTACTCATGTATGAGTCACGTACTCATAGGATTGTACGCTAACACGCAAGCGTATTTCACCTCTCTGGCAACCCCAACAATGGGTTGACAACTTAAACTTGCAACTTAAATTTGTTTGGTATAAATTTAAAATAGTGTATATATATAGTTTTCTCGTCGAGAACTGATTTGCTCTTGTGAAGAAGCATACCCCTTTTTTACCTCAAAATATTTCGTGCGAAATAGTAGTTATCCCGATACAGCCACCGCCACCATATTAAGCCGGTGCCACCATCTACAACCGCATCATCGCCAACACCAACCACCACCATCAACGCAGCAGCCGCAGCCACAACAGCTACATCCCACAGTAAAAAGGAAGGTAAATTTTAGATTGTGCCCCCCTAAACAGTGGTCCTTCGTCGCCATTAAGCAACCAGCGACCAAAAGTGCTCCTAAGACACAATAAATAGGCCTTGCCAAAAAACCGTGAGTATTAAATCAAATTTAATACCCACTTCCCAGTGCGGCAAATAACATAAACGAGAAAATTAAAGAAAAATTTCTTTCTCGAGGATTATTATTTCCCGCCAAATGTTCTCAATTTCCCGCCAAAACTCGCACATACCACTTCGTATATATATATATATATATATATATATATATAAAATATATATTTATATATATATGTATAAAATATTAATAAATTATATATATATATATATATATATATATATATATAGCAATAACCTCATATTGCAAAACTCAGTACGGTACATGTGCAAAGCAAAATAAGAAAAAATCGTTAGTTAGCTACAGTGGGCACACTCGCTAAAACTACCCCTTAAATTTTAATTGCGACAAATCTCTAAATATTTTGAAAATTTTTTCATTTTAAATTAAAATATTTCTAGTCGGCAATTAAATATATTGCAAAACCTCTGCAAGCGTCTGATTTGCCCCCATTTTAACAAATATTGAAAAAAAGACAAGTTTTTCTTACTTTGCAATTATATATAATTATAATTACACAAATCGACATAAGCGGTGAAATAAAATCTCGTGCACAGTGGTACAAGAGTGGTGCAGTGCGTGTAATAGCACTTTTCTCGCATTAAATTTGCACGCTATAAACCCCATTAAGAATTTCGATAAGCTACTAATTTCTCTCTCTACAAAGCCTCTACAGTCCAACAAATCGAAGCTAAATAAGACTCCTCTAAGTCACACCGAAAACACAAAAAAAAAACACATTTTTTAGTAAATCTCATACGAATTAATTTCCCGTATCAAAATTATAATAATTTACCCCCGAGATACTTTTTAATACGTATATATACATATATCTCACATAATTTTTCCCACGTATATTTAAACCACCCTCATATACATATTAAATATATTAAAAATAGTGCAAACGCAGCACAGTGGTCAAATTTGCTCAGTCTCACTCTCAAATAAATTTAACTTAAAAACTTTTTTTTGGTTTTGACAATTATTCTCTCTAGCTATTTAACGTGAATATTTAAACGTAACTCCCTCACATAGTTAAAAGCAAATACTCTTTATACCATATATACATTTTGAGGTATACGTTGAAATTGCGCAACCTGGGTATTTTTATTTGATCGCTTATAACTTACGTAGTTTTACATCGATTTTCTTCAGTGATAGCTTATCTTTTTTCTAATTAAACGGAGCTTTATGTAAAGAAAAAATATCTGAAAAAAAAGTTTTGGTTTTGGAATGCTGCCCTCGCAAAAAGTAATTTTTTTCATATTTTTTCATAAAAAAAAAACAAAAATCTGAAATGATGAGCTAATATCTCGAAAACTATATAGTTGAGCAAAAAACAATGTATGATGCATTTATAGCAAATTTTATCGTCTTTCCGATTCTGTAATTTCTTGATCCGTTCGTGAGATATACGTAATTAAATGGAGCCATCTTTTTGGTTTTTTCGAATAACGGTAAATTGCAAATATCTCAAAATCGGTACCATAGAATCAAAAATGAACTCGATTTTCGAAATCAGGGGGTGGTTCTACATACGAATTTCATAACGGCGTCTCTGGTAAATTTTGGCCATCGACCAGTGTAATCGCCTACAAATTCTCGCTACGCAACAAGTATCCACAGATAACTGGGACCCCATACTTATTTATCTCGTGACCTCTAAACTCCCTGAAAACACAGTCACGTTATGGGAGCAGTCTCTGACTTCAAGAAGAGAACTTCTTAACTGGTCCCAAATGGACCAGTTCCTCACAACTCGATATGAAGTCGTAGAGCGAGTCGATCAATGGCGACCAAATAAATTTAAAGCCACCCCACAAGCTAGGCCATCATTTAAACCCCAGCAGTCGCATCCCTTTCAATATAGATCGACCCCCCACACCCAGTCTCATATGGCAGAGCAGCGGACAATGTACAAGTGCGCTATGTGTAAAACCTCATCTCACCCCCTTATAAGTTGCTTCAAATTTAAGAAGCTGTCGACCTCTGACCGCAGAAGGTTTGTGAGAGAAAACAATATGTGTTTCTATTGCCTCTCTCACCCACACATATTGAAAGACTGTTCCAGTACTCAAACTTGCAATCAATGTCAAGATGGGCACAACTCAGTTCTTCACGAAGACACATCTCAAGGGCCGAAAAGACAACCCTCACGATTGCAACGGACAGCCTCACAAGCCACAACCGCGAACTCCACAACCTCCTCCGGTAATACTCCCGATAAAGCGAATCCCCTGGATGAAAGCCCTTCATGCTCGCAGAAAAGCCAAGTCCAATCGTTTCATTCCGAAAACGATTGTGAAATAATTTTACCCACGGCTATCGTACCCGTAGAGCATAGAGGAGAAATTTTCAAACTCAGAGCGCTTGTAGATCAGGGATCTGAACGAACTTTATCTCTACCAGAGCCCAAGATAGACTCAAACTCCCATTCAAACCCTCTAGATTTGAAATATCAAGGATGGGCGGCAAGGTAGTTCAGACCTCAAACAAAATGTGCTCTCTGACTTTGGTATCCCCCGATTTTAAAACCAGAATAAGTGCAGAGACAATAGTATTACCCCGGCTAACAAAAATGCTCCCCTCGCTTAAGCTCACTAGCGAGCTTCAAGCAAAATGGGCACACCTCAACCTCGCAGACTCGAACTGTCACCCCCCCTCGCAAATATATCTCGTCCTAGGCAGTGATGTAATACCGCAAATCATCCAAAATGGCGTTGAGAAACTTTCCCCCCATCTTCTAGCGCAGAAAACCATTTTTGGATGGATTCTGAGCGGTAGAGCCCCTGTGATGGTCAACTCTTTCTGCATGCAAGTGTCAGAAGTGACGAACGAAGATCTTAACTCTCTATTGCGAAAATTCTGGGAATTGGAGGAAGCTCCCACCAAACCCCAAATAACCCCAGAAGACGATTTTTGCGAGAATTTCTACGCAGCCAAAACCTCACGCGATGATAACGGTCGTTATATCGTAAGGCTGCCGTTTAAACCCAGCTTCCCAGAGTCAATCTCGTTATCCCACTCTCGGTCTTCAGCTCTAAACCAGTTTCTTGGAATGGAGAGAAGCCTGCAGAAGAAAGGGGATCTAAAGACTAAATTCGATAGTGTCCTAGAAGAATACCTCACCCTCGATCATATGGAGGAAACCGGCTTCTATGAAAAATTTGACGGAGGTAAATGCGTCTCATTTTATCTTCCCCATCACGCAGTTATTAAGCCCGAGAAAAAGACATCAAAGGTGCGGGTCGTATTTAACGCCTCAAAGAAGTCGGCATCTGGACATGCGCTCAACGACGTTCTTTATACCGGCCTACCCTCCAACCCGATCTGATGCTTCTGATTCTCAAGTGGCGTACATACAAATTTGTTTTTAACGGAGACGTAGAAAAAATGTATCGTCAAATCATAATTCATGAAGACGACAGACACTATCAGAGGATCGTCTTTCGCTCATCTCCGAGCGACCCCATAAAAGACTATCGTCTGAAAATAGTCACATTTGGTGTGAACTTTGCCCCTACCTCGCCATACGTACTCTTCACCAACTGGCCAAAGATGTAGAAGAAACTTTCCCCAAAGTCGTCCCTGTTTTGGGGAAAGAAACATATGTAGATGACATTCTCTCTGGCAGCCATGAAATTCTCTCTGCTGAAACATCTCTCTCCCAAGTCATCCAAGTGTTAGGTGAGGTGGTAGCTGCCCTAATAAGGATAGCTCATTTGGACAACACGAAGGTCCGTTGTGATACCACATACACCAAAAATAACAGTGACTTAGATCTAGCTACTTAGAGAATCGTTGGGTAGCAACGATAAAGCTCCGAATGATACCGATCTCAACTTTGGATATATCCTCGGGAGATCCAAGTGAGTCGCGACCGAAGTACTTTCGCCTGATTCTGGCAAAAGCTGGACAATCAAGCATAAAGTGATTTCGTGATTCCACCACATCATCCTCCGTAAAGCTGCAGCAGGATGGAGTTTCCAGTATATTGAGACGTACCGCATGGATACCCATGGGACAGTGCCCTGTCAAAACCCCAATGACCATTGATAGATGAGCCTTAGTGAACCCAATTATTTCAGCAGACCTCCTGCCATCCACTTTTGGCCAGAAAGATCTTGCTACCCTGCAAGACGTAGTATCCGCCCAACGTTTGCTGAGCTGATTCGAGGCCCAGCTATGGAGGAGCAATCCACAGGTGGCCAGCGGGATCCCGAAATCCCTACAGCCATCTTCATCCGGTTCAGTTGTACCGATGCGGGCTAAGAGATCCGCTTGACAGTTACCCGGGATATCACTATGGCCCGGGACCCAGATAATCTTAATTGTAAAATAATTCGATGCAACCGCAAGCGAGGTCAGGCACTCCCAGACCACCCTCGATCGCACTGTAGTTGAGCTCAAGGCCTTGATAGCCGCTTGGCTATCAGAGTAGATGTTAAATTCCCTAACCGTGGTAGCACTGGATAGCATTCCATCCACCGCATCCTTAATCGCAGCAATTTCCGCTTGGAATACACTGCAGTGATCAGCCAACTTAAACTTGCGGCTTAAATTTATCTCTTGACAAAAGACCCCCCCCACCAACCTTTCCATCCAGCTTTGACCCATCCGTGAACAAGTTAACCGGTCCCATGCCCCAGATAATTCCTCTTCCCCACATCCAAGTGTTAGCGTCAGCAGGATTTCCATTACGAAAAATAACGGCCAAGCACCCCAGTATTATAAAAAAATATTTAAGAAGAGGACTTGATAGATACCAATCTTTTGGAATTCGAGAAAGCAAGCAACACCAAAACTCTCGGCATACAGTGGAACACCCTGACCGACACGTTTTCGTATACAGTGGATTCAATATCCCTCTCGTCCGCTAGTACAAAACGACACATTCTCTCCTAGGTCGAAAAATTTTTGACCCCTCAGGGTGGCTTACGCCGATTATGATCCAGGCCAAGATTATACTCCAAGAGTTATGGATAGACCGAACCGGCTGGGACGAACCTGTGAAGCCCCTCCGCTTCATTAAATGGACGCAGTTCGCAAAAAATTTACCCAACATCTCAAATATAAAGATACCTCGATGGGTTGACTACATCCCGAACCAGCAGGTTGAACTGCATGGTTGCTGCTATGCGTCAGAAAAGGCATATTACGCCACTATATATCTGCGAACAACCCGCGGTGCCACCACGTCGTCCCCCCTTCTAGTCGCTAAAGGCAAGGTTGCCCCTCTTCGAACTACCAGTCTTCCAAGACTAGAACTATGTGCAGCTCTACTCCTGGCCCAACTAATCGCCGTCGTACAATCCCATCTCGAGATCTCTCTTAAAAATTTTTACATATGGTCTGACTCGGAAATTGTGTTAGTATGGCTCGAAAAGCCTCCTCATGCTTGGAAAACTTTCGTATCCAATCGAACAGCTGAAATTATGGATCTCGTCGGAAGCGCCTCCTGGAAGCATGTAGGCAGTTGCGACAATCCAGCAGATATGGGCACAAGAGGATGCAAACCCACGGACTTGGCAAATTCTTCGCTGTGGTGGAATGGCCCTGAGTGGCTGACCCAGCCCCCCGAAGCCTGGCCAAAACCATCTACCCGCAGCATCAACCCGCCTGAAATGCGCCGAGTCGACGCACTACACTCAGCTTAAGATGACCCTGATGTATTGGATCGATTTTCCTCTTTTCCTCGCGCCCTCAGGGTCATGGCATATGCCTTCAGGTTCATTAATAATTTCAAGGACCGAATTCGAGGCATTAAATCCACTTACACTCCCTCTCTGTCTCATGAAGATCTCCGCAAAACGAAAAATAAACTTGTGACGTTAACGCAAACCCGATATTTTCCTCGCGAAAGAGCATGCTTGGAAAATGCAAAACCCATTGATAAAAGACGCTCTCTACTAACCCTCAACCCATACCTCGATGAAAACGGGATCCTGAGGGTTCATGGTAGATTAGTTCATTCGACGTTGACTTACAATGAAAAACATCCCATTATTATCCTAGAAAAATTTAGATTCGCTGTCCTCTATATACAGCACCTCCACGAACTTCTCCTCCACGCCGAAATACGTCTAATGCAGCAATGCCTCAGACAGGATCTCTATATTCCACGATTCAAACCCCTCATTAAGAGATGCATCCATCAGTGCAAAACTTGTACCCTCCTCAAGCAGCAAATGCGATCGCAAATCATGGCGGCTTTGCCTCCTTGCTAAGGTCTCACACCTTACTGAAAGGCTACGTGGCTGTTTTTGTCTGTTTCGTGACAAAAGCTATCCACCTTGAGCTGTGCTCGGACTTAACAACCAATGCCTTTCTCGCAGCATTTGCTCGCTTCGTCGGACGTCGTGGATATCCTGCCACAATGATGAGTGACAACGGCAAAACGTTTATTGGAGTTAAAAGAGCGACCGAAAAGGAGTTCGTTGACTTCATGAAAACTGCCTCTCAAGAAGTAATCGCGAAATACTCTCCCCAGGGCATCAATTGGAAATTCATTCCGACCGGAGCTCCCCACATGGGCGGCTTGTGGGAATCTGCAGTGAAGAGTTTCAAACTGCACTTCAAAAGGACTGCAGGAGCCCACAAGTTCACCTTTGAAGAATATACCACCCTCTTGGTAAGAATTGAAGAATTTGAAGTATTAAACTCTCGTCCTATCTCAACTTTGTCCCAAGATCACACCGAATTTACCGCGCTGACCCCCGGCCACTTTCTCAGAGGTGGCCCCCTCCTCGCTATCCCTGAAGTGGATCACGCGGAGTTATCTCTTATATACCGATGGGACAGGGTAAAAAGCTTACATCATCAATTCAGCAAACGGTGGAAGGAAGACTACCTAAAGGATCTACAGAAAAGGCAGAAGTGGAAAAATCCACAACCCGAAACCAAGATCGGTGAGTGTGTCTGCATTCACGACGACTCACTTCCCCCGACTGAATGGCGCCTTGGACGTATTGAAAAAATACATCCAGGACCTGACGGCCATATACGTGTTGTTGACGTTCGTACGCAAACCGGCACTCTCATACGACCACTTGCTAAGCTCTGTTGCCTCCCTCATACTGAAAGCCAACCATCTCGGGCAAACCCGGATAATTCGTAGCTACTCTCAAACCACCTCAGCCCACTCTTCCAACATCACCGTCTCTAATATGTCGTATTTCGCAACATAATGCCAGCTGAAACCCCCTGTATCAGTATTTCTCTCCACTAAAATACTTTTACAACTGTAATTACAGATCGCTATGGATCGTGCAAATCAGTCGTCGTCACGAAGACCAGTGCGGTCGGAAATCGTTGCTCCCGACCGCGCCAATGAATCACGCAGCTCGACACTAATAACGGATTACCGACGGTGCAGCATATGCAACCGTCAGCGCGCTCTTCGGAACTGCGTCATATTCAGAAAAATGAAACCACCCCAGAGATGGATGCTTGCACGAGCCCATAAGTTTTGCCTGAATTGCTTGGCATTATCTCACATCACCAGCAAGTGCAGCTCGTACGAAAGATGCCGGATCTGTGGATCGCGACATCACTCCCTACTCCATCGGCGGGACGCTACCACAAGCGCCCAACGTGCCATCCAGGCACCCCGGCCTGGCAGATCCGCCGTACCGGCACCCCCTGCCGCTACCGGGCAACCCCGTTCTTGCCCGGGAAACAACATTCTCTCAGCAGCACCCAGCATCGCACGCCGCACTATTCGATGCACCGCACAAGGGCTGCAGACAGTCAACGCTAGAGGAAAAATGTCCCAAATCCTCGTGCGAGATGCATTGCGGACCCTTAAGGAGCCGCTGAACGCGCCTAGGGCGAGGACGATGGCTGAGCGACTGTCGCAGTCGTCCGCAGTCAACCATATTTTTCTTTCCAACATAATGAATTTAAATGAATTTATCTTGAATTTAATTGAACTATTGAATTTATTTACATATGCACCTATTACGTATAAGTACGCATCCTGAACTATTTTCACGTACAAATACGTATATCCTATATTACGTACATAGTCTATATTAAATTTAAGCTTTTGAATTGGTTTTATGGGCTGTACTCATGTATGAGTCACGTACTCATAGGATTGTACGCTAACACGTAAGCGTATTTCACCTCTCTGGCAACCCCAACAATGGGTTGACAGATGGGACTATGTACATACATACATACATCTATTATTGTTTTTTGACTTTTTGATCTTTTTATTCATTCGAATTCTGTTACTCATCCCGGTGTGATATAAAAAATTTATAAACCCTCAAATTAAACGAATTTGGTTCTAAAGTTTAATACCGTGTTTTTGATAAACTCGCAAGTTCATGCAACTTAAATTTGTTTGGTATAAATTTAAAATAGTGTATATATATAGTTTTCTCGTCGAGAACTGATTTGCTCTTGTGAAGAAGCATACCCCTTTTTTACCTCAAAATATTTCGTGCGAAATAGTAGTTATCCCGATACAGCCACCGCCACCATATTAAGCCGGTGCCACCATCTACAACCGCATCATCGCCAACACCAACCACCATCATCAACGCAGCAGCCGCAGCCACAACAACTACATTCCACAGTAAAAAGGAAGGTAAATTTTAGATTGTGCCCCCCCTAAACACGAAGGTTGCTGAGCCTTCATCACAAGTACGCTTAAGGCACGCTGCGCTAACCATTTAGCTACTCAGTTTTGAGTAATAAATTGCTACTTCTATTCCTCTTAACCAACCATACTTTACCGTTGCGCCATCTGTTGCAAATCACAGAGGAATAGAGGTAGAAATCTCTCAGTCAAAACCCACCACCGCTGTGTAGCTAAATGGGTAGCGCAGCGTGCCTAAAGCGTACTGATGATTAAGGCTTACCAACCTTCGAAAAGGATCTATCTGCGCAGCTATGGAAGGTGTCTGAAAAATGTTCTGTCTTCTACTCCAAATATAAATACCCAGTTTTTCAATTATTGAAAAATTAAAAAAAAAACAATAATTATCATAAAAATTATTGTTCCGGCCTTGAGCTCGAATCGATCCTGGAATCCTTTATCTATAAGCCGATAAAACAAAAACAATTGATAATAAACCTAGAGCACATGGAAATGTCAAAAAGCAATTGACAGTAAAACAAAATTCTACATTATAAGTGATTTGGAACAGATGGCGCAACGCTGGTAAAATATGGTTGGTAAAGGGGAATAGAAGTAGCAAATTATCGGTGAAAACACACCACCGCTATGTAGCTAAATGATAGCGCAGCGTGCCTGAAGTGTACTGATAATGAAGGCTTAACAACCTTTGAAAAAGATCCATCTGCACAGCTATGGAAGGTGTCTGAAACATTGGTGTCTGAAACACTTTGCGTGATTTTAGTTTTAAAATACGTTTGTTGATTGTAAGTTTTAAGTTTTGATTTTGTTGAGGTTACTAAACCAAAATCTTTCATATTAATATACTAGCACATAGCTAATTAAGCTGAAACCTTTCCATATAAAAATAAATCAATAAACAAATCTAAGGAGCAATAATCTCCGACGAGATTTTGGCCGAGCTTCTCTTCCAATTTTGCGTGGTTCTCCTTTTAATTTTTCCAACAAATTGGCGGGACGGGACGGGACTAAAAAATACCTGCGCAGTAAGGCTATTTTCCTTATTGTACAGCAAGAAGTGTAATAACTTAGTTCTGTCTTAATCTAGAGTAAATTTTTAATTGGTTTTAAATTGTATAACTAATCGGTTATATTAGAATAGATATTACACTATGTAACACTAAAAAAAACCTGCGCAGTGAGGCTATTTTTCTTGTTGTACAGCAGCAAACCCTTTATCTAACCCCCTATCTGCAAGTATCCGCAGCTAAATTTAATGCAGTTGGCAAGCTAATTGTGCCAAGTACCATGTTCAAAACTAAATTTCACTTGGACGGACTTGGAAACATAACAAAACTGGTTTTGAACACCAAACTTCAAAAACAAAAAAAAATTGTTTTAACATCTTAAATAAAATAGATTCTTTATCAATTTATAACTTTTAAAAATCACAAACACCATTAATAATGTAGTATTTACCTGAAATATCAGAATCTATTACAATTACTCAATTCAATTGACTTAAAACTTAAATATTCACGTTAAAACATGCGATTTCACATAGGTTAAAAAAACTATAACGCGTGTTTCAGAAATAGCTAAATTCCGATTACTTGACAGCTAACGCCAGGAATGCGATGGATGGGAAGGGGTAGAATTATTGTTCCCCTGTCTAGGTAATTGTGGCAACTTTCAGAAATTCAACTATGGCAGCCTAAATGTCTAAAATCTACCTATGTGCGGCGGCCGCTTATTCCCACTTAACACTAAGATTGTCAGTGTTTTTTTTTTTGTTGTTCTGGAACAAGGTGAGTTTATTTTCACTAACATATATTGTGGTTATTAAAGTGTCCAGTTGCTTAATTTTGGTTCCATGTTTCGGTAATATTTTTACTGATCTATTAGTTTTTTTTTACTAATCTGTTTGTTGTTTTTTGCGGAAATTATAGTCTCCCTACAATATAAAAACTCACTAAGCACAATAACAATCCTGAATACAGTCCTTGGCTAGATTTTCTTTCTCTATTCCATGACGAGTGTTTTTTTCTCACATCACAGAAATTAGCCAATTCTTATTGGCTTTCACAATCAAAATATCACAGCTGCGTTCACTGCCACTTCCACGTGAAATCTTTTCTGCAAAGGCAAATTGTGTAATAGTTTAATAAATTTTCGGTTTTCCAGCATCTACAATGATGGTTACCTATGTACGCCAAGCAAGTGCAGTGACAGGGTTTGAAAATGACTATAATGATATGTCCCCTTCAGACCATACGAAATACACCCTTACATTCCAAAAGGAGGAGTTGAAATCTCTATGGAAAAAGACGAAGCGGACATATGAAGAACTCTTGAGCTTGTCAGAAATTGAGTCAAAGGATGTTTCGGTCATTAAAAAGAAGCATTACATAACTTACTTCAGCTTTCTTAAGTGCCAGGCAGCATTGGCAGAACTTTCGGAAAAACTTGAGAAAGCTGAAAAGAAATTTGAAAACTCAGGAGACCGAGAATACCGCGCGCTCCTGCCACCGTGTGGTACGGACGTTTTCAAATTATTACCTTTCTTGGCCGTTCTTTAGAGACATATTCGCTGCCATATATATTCATAATAAAAACCTCGAGACAGTGGAAAAATTGTATTATTTAAATCAAAGGACACAAAATGAGGCCAAAGAAATTATTACCCGATGTGTTTAGGTCATAGACCAAATATATCCGCTCCTCGTAGCATAATCAACTACCACCCACATATGCTTTTCGTCACTAGTACACACAGGCAAGAAACCTCTTTGGCCTAATATACAAGGGCATTATCGCGCGACACACCGGAAGGCTTCCGAACCGGTCGGCTTCTCCAGGCTACTCCATCGCCCATTATGTGGCCTTTCGTTCCCATTGCGCCAACGGCCATCGTACGCATCGAATCGCGCGGGCATTTACACTTGGTTCGTATCATTATCAATCCATGCGCCACCAGCACAGTCGTCGACGCAGAGCTGGTACGCGACTTACAATTGGAGCGCCAAGGACCAGGGTAATGTATACTCATCCTTCGCGGCAAATTCGGGTCATCGATGCCTACACAAGCCATAATCGTCAAAATCCACTATCGCTTGAGTCCACCGTCCAATGTGGACGCGAAGATTGCCGCGCCCTTCCAATTCATGCGGCTAGCGGGTCCCCATTTCTACCGCTCATCACCAATTCGGCTGACACTCGGCGCTGACGTATATGCCGAAATGATGGTGAGCGGTACACCGGCAGCTACAGTTGTCGGTCTCCTGACGCAACCGACCGTATTCGGGTTGGTGGTTTCAGGAGCATGTCAGAAATAAAACTCCGGTTCTCAATGCCTCACACGCGCATATTCTTATACATACTTAAGTAAATACTTCACGGAATTTCAAAACCACGTGATTGTATTTAATAATTTTTCTCTTTCCAGAGGAGAGCGAAACGTGAGGTCAACCAGACGGTGTGCAGTGCTAGCAGTCCGCATATGCATCGCCTTACTGCACGTGTGATGACGTGGCATTAACTTTTTCATTTTTTCTTTCCTTTTGCTGCTTACGGCAATTGGGGCGGGTATGCTTAGGTCACAGGCCTAAATACATCTGCCCCCTCGTAACATAATTAACTACCCACATAGGCTTGTGGTCAGTAGTACACACAGGCATGTGTTAGTGGCATACGTATGCATATTTATACTTTTTCCACTGTGAGCCCGCGGTGTAACAACTTTGTTGCGGGGAATCCCAACGAAGGTGCTGTATCGTGGGTTCATAGGCTTTTGTTGCAAAGAGACTCGTCCTCTTTGAATCCAGCAGCCAGCAAGGAAACACAGATTGTCACGTTCATGTAAGTGCTATTTTTTATATTATATAATTCTATTCCAGAACATTTGTTAAAACCTCCTTTCTTAACACTTTTGTTTTGACTTGCTAATAAAAACCACACATATTCCGTGTATTAATACGAAACCTTTTTTGCTGTCTTTATTTTCTTATTTTTTCTCGCCTAAACATTCTTTTAACAATTACGTGGGTGCGCACCGTTGCCACCACGCATTTGTTCACGATGCCCTTAACAAAAGACTGCTGCGAAACAGCCTGGAAAATGTATATGACCGACACAGAAACATACGTATCTATAGCAATGCCCAATTGAAAATTATTTTAAACTTGAAAGCCCTTGAGAGTGAATGCGGTAGCTCCATAAAGAAACTGCAGCGTGAAATAAATAATTTCATCTCGGCGCTTCAGTGTCATCATATTCATATATCAAACTTGAATGCAATTATTACGTATCTATGTTCCATAAAACTATCAGAAACCACACTGGCGCTGTGGGAACAAACTATTGAAGATGGCCTGATATAGATAAATTTCTATAACCATTGCCAAACTCTAGAAGCCGTGACTGATCTGACGGGATACAGTTTCCAAATCCTGTAAGCCACAAGTATCTCGTTCGTCAACAGATACATCTGCAAAAATATTGGGTTCTCATCAGGCAAGCGTAGCTAAGTCTACATACACGATGTGCAAAAGTCCTGCACATCGGATTGCAAAGTGCAAAACGTTTTTGAGTTTAAAACCAAATAAATGGTTTGAACATATTAAGAGCATCCGAGGCTGCACAAACTGATTTCTGCTGACCATTTTGTGTCAAAGTGCACCAGTTAAATGAACTGCTCAACATTTTATTTAAGACATCATACGCTGTCTCATATTACGAATCAGCCAAAACCCACAAATTCTTCAGATACTATCGGAGCATAAATGTGAGCTCATTTTTCGCGAATACAAGTAAAGGGGTATTATTAGGACAGATCATGTTAATATTCATTTAAATAGTATTGACTATTCGGCGAGAACCCATATACCCCCAAATTACGTTAGGCGGCGTAAAAAAAAGATGGTCTAAACACATTAATAGCACAGGAAACGGCGCTCGGATGTATTCTGATAGGCCGGAGCGATGCGGTAGTTACAAATAAAACTTTGGTTTCATATTTCAACGAAGTCACTTTGGGCAAAGAGATGTCGGCCTTTTTGAATTAAAGGAGATTCCAAGGATAAGGAGCATCACGCTTCCCAAGGCAGTCGGTTCTATGTACCGGAGCGACTCGGGATTTTTCCCGACCAAGGACTGTCATTTCAGTGTAACCCCATTTAATTTGTTGCGTCCCTCCCACAAATTGTCATCCTCCCAGCAGCTCCTTGCAGGACTGCTCCATATTCTCTTACTCCGGGAAAGCATCGAATCCAATCCGGGTCCGTCTCCTGACCCCGGTCCTGAGAAATGGTTTTGCTGCATCTGCCGGAAAAGAATCTTTTTAGGACGGTCATACTCTGTTCAGTGTGTCTCGTGTAAGGGATGGTTGCATGGACAGGTTGTTCTGGGCTTGATCCCAAAACCCGACGTCCACGTAACTTTTATAAATCTTTTGCGGCTCCTTGCTGTTCACGCCCAAGGGCGTCCCGTAGTCTACGCCTAAGCGCCCCCTCCCTCACTACCTTCCAGCAGACCCGCTGCTCAGCAAGCCACAACAAGTACCCGCTGCTGCTCGCGCCCCACGGCGCCAACAACTCAAACAGCTGCTACCACTCATAACTACTACCTTCATAGTAGAGTCGGTAGCAATACTGAGCATCGGCCCCTGCCCCGTCTTCTCCCCGCCCCCCTCTTTTCCGGCAGCAATCGTGTAGGTCAGGGAATCAGACTCTTAGTCCCTACCTCCGTTTGCACCGTTTGCCAGCACAGAATATATATGTTTGCGACATCTGCCCAATGCAGCTCCTGCCTTGGGTGGTGCCACTTTCATAGATGTTCTGGTCTCCGCGACGGCAACCCCCCGACGGGTTTCATCGCGCCATGTTGCCAGGTCGCAAACCCAAATCATCCGGGTACCCCAATGCTTGCCCAAGGACGCCCAGTCCCAGGGCCACAACAGCAATTGCATACTGGCCTTCCACAACCCAGGCGTAGTCACCCGTCACTTAACCCCAGAGTGGCGGCGTCTCCCCTTATGGACTTCAGAATTCTGCAGTTAAACTATAATGGACTAACTGGGAAGATTACGGAGATAGTCGATTTCATGAAGCGGCACAACATCCGCATTGCTGCGATTCAAGAGACTAAACTCACAGCAAGATCTGCATTGCAGACCTGCTCTGGGTATAATGTCCACAGGAAAGACCGCGAGAGCGGAAATGGAGGCGGCCTCGCGTTTATCATACTCCATTCTGTGCAATATTATATATTTGATCCTGGCATCGACCGCAGGGACAATGTCTTAGAACGTGAAGACCTATCTGTCCGGTCAGGCGATGCAAACCTAGAAATCATCAACATCTACATCCCTCCTGCCACCTGTTGCCCCAGTGGATACCGCCCTTATATCAGAGCCTTACTCACTGGCAACAATCGCATTATCTTAGGCGATTTCAATGCCCATCACGATCTATGGCACTCAAACTTGCGGGCGGACAGTAGGGGTGAGATGTTGGCGGATCAAATAGAAGAAACGACGTTCTGCACAATAAACGGTGACGCCCCAACACGTATGTTAGGAAGCTGTCACAGTTCGCCAGATATCTCAATCGTGAGCGCAGAACTCGTAAATTGCGTCAACTGGCAACCGATGGTAACATTGGCATCCGACCACCTGCCTATACTTATTTCGCTCGAGCGTACCGCCGACTTCATCGTCACCGAAAAACGCACTTTCATAAACTTCAAAAAAGGAAAGTGGGAGGAATATAAATCTTTTACAGACAACCGCTTTGCTGCCCTCCCTATCCCGACTGATGCCCGCCAAGGGGAGCGTGCCTTCCGTAAGGCGATTGAATCCGCCTCGGCACGTTTCATTCCCGCCGGGGGAATTCCCGAAATCCGGCCCCACTTCCCGGTGGAGGCCGCAAACTTAGCGAGAGAACGTGACCTTATAAGACAGCTTCATCCAGGCGACCCCCAAATAAGGGATATAAACCAACGCATCAGATTGCTTGTGGACGAACACAAGCGGGCGAAATGGGAGGAGCACCTAAGAGGTTGTAACTTCTCTACCGGTGTGGGTAAACTTTGGTCCACCGTAAAGTCCCTATCGAATCCGACTAAGCACAAAGACAAAGTTTCCATCGCCTTTGGCGACAAAGTGCTGTCGGATGCGAAAAAATGCGCGAGCGCTTTCTGCCGACAATATATAATGCATCCTATGGTCGACAAAGATAGACGGAGAGCCAATAGACACGCACATAAACACAAATTCAGCGCGTCCCCAATCACCATCACCGCTAAAGAGGTTGAGGACGCCATTGGTCACGCTAAACCATCCAAAGCAGTGGGCCCAGACGGCATAGCCATGCCGATGCTTAAAAGCCTTGGTAAAGAGGGTTTCAAATATTTAGCGCATGTCTTCAACCTGTCTCTTTCCACCTTTGTCATACCCGAGAAATGGAAAATGGCCATAGTGGTCCCGCTACTAAAGCCTGAGAAACCAGCTAACATAGCAGAGTCGTATCGTCCGATATCTCTCCTATCGCCAGTAGCAAAGACGCTTGAAGCCATTTTGCTCCCTTATTTTCAAGCAAATTTGCAGCTAGCCTCTCATCAGCATGGCTTCAGAAAACTTCATAGCACTACCACCGCGCTAAATGCCATTAGCACCCAGATAAATTGCGGTTTAAATCAATACCCCCACCATAGAACAGTACTCGTAGCGCTAGACCTATCAAAAGCTTTTGATACGGTCAACCATGGCTCGTTACTGCAAGACCTGGAAGGGTCTACCCTTCCCCCAAGTCTTAAAAGGTGGACCGCAAATTATCTGGGTGGTCGGCAGGCATCGGTGCAATTTAGAAACGAAACATCAAAACCAAGGAGAATTAAACAAGGGGTGCCACAGGGTGGTGTCCTATCCCCACTTTTGTTTAATTTCTACATATCTAAGCCGGAAGGAGTTACAATCGTTTCCTACGCCGATGACTGCACAATAATGGCCACAGGCCCAGGCCCAAAGATCGATGAGCTATGCAATAAAATAAACGGCTACCTCCTGATCTCTCCAGTTTTTTCGCCTCGCGAAACCTGGCATTATCACCGACTAAATCTTCCGCGACTTTGTAAATACAGCATGGACGTCCCAAATGTCAACCATTTTGAACATCCACGTCGATGGCACTACGCTACCGACTGTCCTACACACCAAAATCTTGGGTGTGACGTTTGAATAGGATCTACATTTTGGTGAGCACGCAGCCGCAATTGTTCCGAGAATTCAGAGCTGTAACAAAATACTCAAATCCCTCGCTGGCAGTACCTGGGGAAAAGATAAAGAAACGCTCATGACTACATATAAAGCAATTAGCCAGCCGATTACGTGCTAAGCGTCACCCATATGGTCGCCAAGCCTAAAAATTACCCACTGGAAGAAGCTACAGGCCTGCCAAAATACTGCTCTCAGAATTGCCACGGGCTGTCTTCTTATGTGCCCAGAACACCATCTGCATAATGAGGCGAGAATACTTCCCATCAGGGAGAGAAATGAGATGCTGACCAAACAGTTCCTGTTGAATACCCAGAAACCTGAGCATCCCAACAGATATCTGATTGATGAATCAGCACCGCCTAGGGGCTTAAGGAGTCATCTCCGTAAGCATTTTGAGGAAATACGGCACCTGAGAACCCAGCCGTATGAAGCGAAAAAACACAAGCAGGTCCTTGGTGAACTCCATAAACAGGCGTCGGACCTTTATGCCGGGAATTGCCCGGTGAATCCAGTACTCAAAGAAAATAATCCAAAACTCGCGGAAGAGGAACGCATACTCCCCAGGGAAACGGGTGTCACTCTTGCTCAACTTCGTTCTGGATACTGTAACAGGTTAAACTCTTACCTATCCAGAATCAACCCCGACATACAAAATGTATGCCCCGCTTGCAATGTGTCCCTACATGACACCAACCATCTCTTGAATTGTAATGTGGAACCAACGCCTCTAACACCCCTTTCCTTATGGTCCACCCCTGTTGAAACAGCAAGTTTCCTTGGACTCCCGTTAGAGGATATTGATGACAATTTGTGATCGGTCGCGGCTGTTAGGTGAGGCGAAGTATTGCTACAACAACAACAACATAAGGAGGAGTGTACTACGAACACCTATTCAAGTCCACCACAGTTCGGAAAGATGATGGTAAATACGGAAAGAGTTTAGCTTAGGCCCCTCTATCGCAATGAGACACGGCTATCGAAAAACTCCGATCTACAAACAGAATATAATGGAGTTGTATCAGAATATGAAACCCTAGGACATATTAAACAAATCAGTAATATCTCGCCAGACTTCTACGACTGCTTCTTTCTACCTCACCATGCTGTTATAAAGGAGAGAAGTAAAACAACAAAAGTCAGTGCCGTATTCAACGCATCATTTCGTACCACAAATGCCAAAAGTTTAAATGTTGCCTTATATTCAGGTCCAGTTCTTCAATTCAACCTAACGATTTTAATAGGTACTTCGTTGGAGGCTGCTCAAATACATCTTCAACAGCGACATAGAAAAAATATATCGCCAAATATGGGTCAAGAAGGACAAAACAAAATACCACCGAATCTTATTTCGCAAATTCCCCAAGGAACCAACTCGATGATGACGTTAAGAATTCGCATCCAATGATGATGATGATGACGTACTCGCCGGTGAACACAGCACCGAAACTGCGATAAGGGCAATGAATGAAATATATTCGCCATTACAATCGACAGGTTTCCCATTGCGAAAATGGGCGTCGACAAAAATTCTACAAAGTATACCGAAACAGCACTTATACCCGGCCCGGGAAGTCAGGAGAGTCTTTAGTTTTTCCATGTGCAAATTTTAAGCCGAATTTCAAAAGCAACGAATATTGATAATGATATTTTGCCTGGGTCGTCGAACAGTGACGAGACAATAAAAACATCAAACAAAAATTTATGTTTACATGAATCCGAAATCGTAAAGTTTTCGTGGTGACACTGTTGAAAGTTCATCTTCAAAAAGTCTTCCAACAATACCACCAACTCTGTATCAAAGTCCAGATTATTTATTTATTTATTTATTTATTATTTAAAGTCGACGACAAACTATGGTCGACTGCACAATATAAAAGATATATAAATATACAACTCAAAAGTTAAAATTTAATATATATCGAGATTTCTACAATGTTGTATTACAAACAAAGATATATTAATGAACATTACACTTTAATTTCAGAATATAATAATAATAAGAAATATGAGCAGAAATAAGATCTTATACCGAGATCTTATACTGGCGGAATGCATCAGATTCCGCTCAGCATGATTTCGGAATGCAGTGGATTCCAATCTTGCTGTTGGAATGCAACAAGATTCCAATCAGTATGTCATGGGAATCTGGCAGTTCTAAGAGTAGTGTAATGAGGATACGTCATCACAAGGCATAAAAAAGTAACATGACCTGTGTTGTTGGAATGCACCGGATTCCAATCAGCTCGATGCCTGACCCATAAGATTATACTGCCGGAATGCATACGATTCCGGTCAGTGACTCATGAAAAATGATGTTTTTAACGTTATTGGAATGTACCAGATTGCAGTCAACACAGTACTGTCTTCTTCCTTCTTAATGATACATGTTGATAAATGTTCCTCCATCCTTAAACGAGATAGTTACTGTTTTTTACGGAAGAAATAAATGCCGGCAAATTAAGTTAAATTAGCTTGTATCTCTAAATTAGATAGGCAAGTATTGCATTACGTATAGTGACAAAAGTACATTCAATACTGATACAGCTATACAAGTCATTGTATTGCGCGCACCAGATAAGAACTGGATTATTTTTAGCAAAGTTTCGTCGACAAAGGGGTAAATAAAAAGGAACGTAGTGTCTGGATACTCTAGGGGGCACCTCAAAAAACAAGCGGCTGAGAAGGCCTGCAGAATCAATTTCTCCAATAATGAGCTAATGGATGAACAATACCCCCAGTAATATTCTCCGATTTTCCAGAGTGGGTAAGTTAATAAGAAGAAGTCTACTTCTGTATGCAGGAAGGTGGAGACTTCAGTCCCAATTAAGTCCGCGCAATGCGAATATCAAAAATTGCTTTTGAACTGACTCAAGACGCTTTATATGCCTTTGAGAAACAGGGGACCAAACGCATGAGCAATACTCGAGAATTGGCGAATCAGCGATGTGTAAAGAACCTTAGTGAGGTACGGATCATCGAACTCTTTAGCCCATTTTTAACAAATCCAAGTAAACCCAACGCTTTGTTGGCAATAGATGAAATATGCATGTTAAAATTCAATTTAGGATCAAAAAGGACAACTAGATCATTTGCAATAGATATACGCTCCAAAGGCGTACCATCTATTATATAAGGTTTCAATGCTGGCTTCACTCGGTGAAATGTCATACATTTAGAACAGTTTAAAGCTAGTAAATTTGTTGTGCACCAACATTGGAACGGTCCAAGTCGGCCTGAAGAAGATCCAAGGAACTCAAATCGGTAAGAGAGTAAGTGTAGCAAAGTTTTACATCATCCGCATACATTATAGTATGGGAATATAATATTGTTTGTGGCAAGTCATTAATGAAAAGGGTAAAGAGCAAAGGACCTAGATGACTTCCCTGGGGTACACCGGAGGAAACTCCGAACGATTCTGACAGATTGCCCTTGAACAGGAATTTTTGGGTCCGGTTAGAAAGATAGCTTTTCAGCCACATTAATAGGTGAAACGGAAAGCCCAGTTAATCAAGCTTATGAATAAGTAACTCATGGTTGACGGTATCAAATGCTTTGCTTAAGTCCATGTAGATGACATTCGTTTGCTTGTTCGCTAAAAATCCTTCCATAACTATAGAGGTGAATACAAGCAAATTTGTAGTGGTTGACCTTTGACGAATGAAACCGTGTTGGCATGGAGATAAAAGACTAGAACACTGATATTGGAATTGACTGGTAACAATCTGGTCAAAGACTTTAGGAATGGCTGAAAGTTTAGCAATACCCCTGTAGTTTTCAACTTTTGACCTACTACCTTTTTTATGTAGGGGTATAATAAAAGACTGTTTCCAAAGTGGCGGGAATGACGCAGATCCCAGAGATAGCACAAATAATTTTAAAATAGGCTCATACATGTTTTCGGCGCAGTACCTAAACCCGCAACTAGGAACACCGTCCGGTCCCGGAGAAAAGGTGGGCTTCAAAGATCGAAGACTCTGAAGAACAATATTACCATCAATAGCAGGATTCCTAATGGAATTCGAGCTATCTAAGCGATAGGGGTATTGACTGGATGAATACATGGACTTAAAGAACTCAGAAAATAGTTCAGCAATGTCGTCATGAGTGCAAGCTTTCTTACATCCAAAGGTTAATGAGGAAGGATACCCAGAAGTTTTCCGCTTTGAATTTACAAAACTGTAAAACTTTTTTGGATTTTTTAAAAATTGGGCTTTCTAACAACTCAAGTAATTTTTATAACAAACCTGATTAAGACGGTGAAATTTAGAACGAGCTATTAGATATTTATAGAGGTCTGCAGATGCTCCAGATTTCTCGAATCTCTTATAAAGCGTAGATTTAATGTTATTAAGTCTGATAAGTTGCCTTGAAAACCAAGAGGGCTTATTCGAACATAGGGAATAGCGAGTAGGAATGCAGGTATCAAAGAAGCCATCAAGCGTACTGTAAAATATAGAGATTGCCGAATTGACATCAGTGCAAGCATAGAGATCCGACCAATCATGGGAAGCCAACAGATCATTGAGCATAATGAAATTCGCTTTGTAGAAGCATCTAGATTGGGGACGAGATTGTACTTGAGTCCTACGGGGTAGGCTGATATCAAGTGATATCTCCAGCGTGGGGTGAAGAGGGTCTTCTGGAAGGGATAAAGGTGGGATTTGCGTAAGGGCAGTACCCACCGTACCATCCACAAATACTAAATACAGAATTTTATTTCCACTATTTAGAACATTGTTAATCTGTAAAAGAGTCTAACAAGCAATTGAGAAACTCATGTTGAGCAGTGGGAGTTAAAAAGTTTGAATCACTTATGTTAACCCAACTAACTGTTGGCAAGTTGAAGTCACCAACAACAACAAGTCGATCGTTATCTCCCAACTGCGAATGCAAATCGCAGATGGCCGAGATATGACTAGCATAAACATCCATATCCAAAGGAGGTGGTATATACGAACAGCAAACAATTACGCTATAGCTACCAAATGAAAGCTTAATTGCTACGAATTAGATATGAGAGATATTGTCCAGCGAAATCAACTCAGAAGATAGGTTAGATTCAACAGCAATAAGGACACCTCCCGCTCTAGAGATGCGATCACGCCGATAAACAGCATATTTATTTGAAAAAACCTCAGAATTGTAATTATCAGGTTTTAGCCAGGTCTCCGTAAAAGCTACAACTTGTGCAGAAAAGTTGAAAGAATTAAGGAAGAATGGAAAAGTTTTGATCGTAAACCACGAACATTTTGGTAATTAATGAGAAGACGAGACAGATCAGCAATTACCTTTGTGTTGTTATTACTGTGTTCGTCATACCGTTTTTTGGCTGCAATAAAACAGGTTCGGCCCTCGCCTTTCTTGTGAACAAGTGAACTACAGTATGCTTAAGCCAAAAAGAGGAATCAAGTACCTTATCGATATATTCATCTGAAGGAGATATTTGAAATGATGAGATGTCTCTCTCATATTTAAAGTTAAATTTATACACATTGATGTTACTAGTGGGTGCAACACCAAGTTTAGAGCAAACATTATGACCAATATCATTTTCGGTTATCGAGGCGTGTAATCGGGACACAAATACAGCCCTGCGAGGTGGCACGGCAGTCACCTGCAAAGGATTAGCGGATAGCGCACCAGAGAGCTGGGAAGGTGCGACTTTTATAGGACAGTTGACAGAAAACGAATTGCTTGACCTAGCGTTGGTTATCGAGCCCGTCAATGAAGTACTATTTTTCAGGTACACTTGTATCGCTAGCAACAACCCCAGTATCGGTAACTGTTACTGTTGGAGCTAAAGATACCGGTGGAGGTGTAGGATGAAGTGGGAAGTCCAGCGAAATCAACATTGGTGACGTAGAACAAACAGCCGCAAAGGTACCAATATTAGTTGGAGCATCATTTAACTTGCCAGAGATCGTCTCTGGCAAGCCTGTTCGTATAAGTCAACGCGGTTGAAGGGACATTCGTAGGAGGACAGCTTTGCTCCTGACTCGACGACAAGTTGGAAACATTGTTTTGGGGATTCAGATATCACTTTAAATTTTTTAAAGTAAGCTGCCATCGTTTGAATCTTTCGTTAAGGTCACGAAACCCAATAAAAATGTTGGTGAACTCTTTCTGAGTTTGCTTCATAAAAGCCCGCATGTCATTTTCCACGGAACGACAATCATGACATGTCCAGTTCAGTCCAATTTTGCTGGATATTAGGTCAACAAGAGAGAAACCGGCACAGATAACATGAGCCACATTATCACAGAGCCCACAACAAATATAAATATCACCACGGGAAATTTTCTTTTGATTGGTGCACTTCTTTACACAACAATCCAGCATAATGGCAAAGTTAAACAAACCCAAAAGAAAAATAGGCAAAGGAAACTATAAGTATAGGATAAATTGAACAGCTGTTCAAAAAATATGGGCGGGAGTTATTTTGGAGCACTGGATGCAAATAGGCAGCTTATAGCTAGCAGCGAACACAACAGAAAGCAAAAAGGGTACACAATGACTTGCTAATAGCAGCTACCAACAAAAAGGTATGCAGTTATCACAAATTTTTGTGAAAATCTATGATCTATGAACACACAGATTGAATGTTTAAATTGCACAAAAAGCCACTATGTATATTGCACTGTGTTAAGATTTAATACGAAATTAAACTTATAAACTGTTTTCTATTATATTAATGAATATCTATAAAAGATAAAACTTGTTTACAAAGTAAAAAGAATAACAATTCGAAGAGCGATCAAAAACACGTCCGCGCACAGCAAGTTTACCAGATCAGATTTTAAACGACTTCGATATCGATACCGTGAATAATGAGTTTTTGCGATCTGAAGAAGTCAACGAAATAATTCTTCGAGGTTACCAAAAGTGTCATGTTATTTTTCCACGTGATTGTCACGACGAGGGTCCCCCCCATCAATTCAGAAAACAAAGGGCGTCATTCTCTATTACGAAACGCACTTTCGTTTCGCCTCAGAAGCGAATCGCTAGTGTATTTACACTATGTTAAACGATGGCAACGTATTATTTGACAATTGCTTTCGCCTTCAATATTTACATAATGTAATAATAATACTAAAAATAGAAAATAATTAGGTAGGTCCTAAGTACTAAACATCACACTCCTCATCAATCTAGGGCGTTGATCAGACAATTAAATAAAATCGTTGGGCGCGTGAAATTTCTAAAAATGGGAGGAGTAGCATAACCTGATTAAGGTTCAGTTGGTCTTATATATGACTGTCAATAGAAATTTGATGCGTCCAACGCTTTTATTTAATTATCTGATCATCGCCCTAGATTGATGAGGAGTGTGATGACTAGTACCTAGGACCTACCTAATTATTTTCTAGCTTTAAATATTATTATTACTTAATGTAAGTATTGTTTTCAATAAAAGCGTTTAACTTAAACATTTTTTTTAATTATTTTATTTTCAAGTTTTTAGTCTTTATTTAATTGCCTATTATTTCTCATTCTATTTAGTTCATTTAGTGACTCATTATTACAAGGACTCTTGCTGACAATCCTTCCAAAGACTAGACCCGACTCTGCGCCACGTATGTTTGTCCCTCCTCGAACTCCAAAATATGTTGATGTCACTTCTACCGGACTGTATGTAATATTTGAGCCAAATCGGACATCATAGGTCACTTCTATTCATGTATGTATTATGGGTTCCAAATATGAGCTAAATCGGACCACAAATACGATTTTTTTGAACATCTTGATCTTTGCGCCACCTAGCAGCGATTTTTCTTCATAGGTTTCTTTCTATTCTTATATGTATTATGTGTTCCAAATATGAACCAAGTCGGACCACAGCTACGATTTTTTGAAATATTTCGATCCATGCGCCACCTATCGGAGTTTTTTTTATTATTGCATTGTCATCGGGTTCTGAACTATATTCCAAGTTTCAAGCTTGTAGCTTATCGGGAAGTTACTTAAATTTCAATTACAAAATTCGTGCCAGCCAACCTGTCAAGTCAAGCTAAATAAACCCGTTTAAAAACGAACAGGCAATAACAGGAACAAAACTGCAGCAATTTTCAGCTGGAGGCGATCGTTATTGGAAACGCTAGATTTTTAGTATTGTAAATTCATTTGAAAATAATAAACGCGAAAAGATTTATTTAATTACATGCTTGCTATTGCACGCACTTTAAAATTTTAGATTGTACTACTTTTTCTTTATACATAATTCCTTCCAAATAAACTTTTCTGAATTTTGAGAAAAATTTTAAGTTTTTTATGTCGTCTGATTATTTTCTGAATTTTGACTTCTGAATTTTTCCTTCTGAATTTTGACTTCTGCAATTTGACTTCTGAAATTCGACTTCTGAAATTTTACTTCTGAAAATAGACTTCTGAGATTTGACTTCTGAATTTTGTCTTTCTGAAAAAAGAGTTGTGACTATCGTATTGGGGGTCGGATTTGGCTCATATTTGGAACACGTAATACATACAAGACTAGAAAGTGACCTATGAAAAAAAATCGCCGCTAGGTGGCGCACGGATCGAGATGTTCACAAAAATCATATTTGTGGTCCGATTTGGCTCATATTTGGAACACATAATACATACAAGAATAAAAAGCGACCGTTGAAAATAAATCGCCGCTAGGTGGTGCAAGGATCGAGATATTCACAAAAATCGTATTTGTGGTCCGATCTGGCTCATATTTGGAACACATAAACATACAAGAATAGAAAGCGACTAATGAAAAAAAATCTCCGCTAGTGGCGCAAGGATCGAGATATTCACAAAAATCGTATTTGTAGTCCGATTTGGCTCATATTTGGAACACATAATACATACAAGAGTAGAAAGCGACCTATGAAAAAATCGCCGTTAGGTGGCGCAAAGATCGAGATATTCAAAAAAATCGTATTTGTGGTCCAATTTGGCCCATATTTGGAACACATAATACATACATGAATAGAAAGCGACCTATGAAAAAAATCGCCGCTAGGTGGCGCAGCGATCGAGATATTCAAAAAAATCGTATTTGTGGTCCGATTTGGCTCATATTTGGAACAAATATTACATACAGTCCGGTAAAAGTGACATCAAAATATTTTGGAGTTGGAGGAGGGACAAGCATACGTGGCGCAGAGTCGAGTAAAGTCTTTGGAAGGATTATGTATTGAGGACTTAGATTGTAACAAATTGTCAGGAAGGAGCCCTTGTAATAATGAGTCACTAAATGAATTAAATAGAATGAGAAATAATAGGCAATTAAATAAAGACTAAAAACTTGAAAATGAAATAATAAAAAAAAATTTTTTAAGTTAAACGGTTTTATTAAAAACAATATTTACATGAAGTATTAATAATACTAAAAGCTAGAAAATGATTAGGTAGGTCCTAGATACTTGTCTGATCAACGCCCTAGATTGATGAGGAGTGTGATGACTAGTACCTAGGACATACCTAATTATTTTCTAGCTTTTAGTATTATTAATACTTCATGTAAATATTATTTTCAATAAAACCGTTTAACTTAAAATGTTTTTTTTTTAATTATTTTATTCAGTATTATACACATACATATGTACGTATGTGCATTTATTTAAAAACTTAAAGCATATATGTTTATAATATATTCTGGGCTACATCGAAAAAAACGTATAATAAAAATAATTTTATATCGCTCATTGTATAACTTTTCTAGGACCAGCCTATGTCTTTCACCGACCAAACGTAAAGAGGACCTGGGTTTTGCGTACAAAGTTCTTTGGTTAACATTGTGTGGTTCATTGAAGTAAACTCCAATTTATTGTGTAATTTGGTTTTAATAAGGGACAATTCAAAGAATGTTCGCTCTGCAGCCGCCGAACTATGTGGCAGAGTTAGTAAATCATATACAAAACCAAGCAATTCTTCAAAACACTTTTCGTTCATACCATTTCTATAAAAGCGTACTTTTTGCCAAAAAAACTAAAACGTCTTATATCAGGCTTAAAATCACAATTTGACAGTCTTCAAAGCTTCCATTGTGTAACAATGGTATCTTGATCGTACTTTATCAAGTACGAAAAGTTATTTATTAACGTTATTATAGAAGCTTCGGTTTCTGTTAATACCTTGTCGGGAGTTATTGAACATAAAACTTGTATATCACATCTAAAAAAAAAGCGTTTTTGCATTTGCTTTAAGAGTTCAATATAAAAATCTAAAATATTTTTGTTTTACCGCAAGTCGTTGTATATCGTAAAGGTATCGCTTTCAAGAAATACTTCAGCTTTACTTCCAACAAAAATATTTTTTAATTCAAAGTAGTAAATTGTATCACTTAAATCAAAATTTTTTAAGCATGCAATATTTTTTATGGACTTATTGTAGATGAAGTTGCTCAAAATAAGCTTGAATTGTACTTCAATTTGATGGTATGGGAATGGCAGACGAATCTTTTCTGATTGGAACTCTTTATTTGAGGTATTTATAATTTTAAGAATATAGGCGAGAAACAGCATATACGCTTCTGACAATACGGGATCTGACATTAAATTTGCTAATTGTTTTGAACTAACGCCACTTACTTCGAGACACGAAGATAAAAAATAAAAACGCTGTGCCTCCCATTGTTCATTTATCCCAACTATCACACTCTACAGAGCGAGCCAACGAGTAAAAGAAATACTAAGTATTGTGTGTAGCTTAACACCACAATATTCCTGAAATTCTTTAAACTCACTAATTCGCTTTGGTCTGTGTGAAAAAATGTGTATATATTCCTACACAAACTTTCGATTTGAAAGTAAAAAAATTCAAATCAAAGTACCAAAATCGTGACGGCTCGTCCAAAAGGGACCAAAATTAAAAAAAAAAAAGGACCAGTGGACCAAACAGGGTTGGAGCGGACCAAATTTGGTCCAAATGGACCCAAACTGGCAACCGTGTTTGCAACTCTTAACTGCGGTTTTCCAAAGGCCGCCCATATGAGGAGCATATGTCGGGATGAATTGCCAAGAAAGGCCGGGTCACCTATTTGTCGGCTATGTCGGAGGAAGCTTCCTTAAAAAAGGGAGAGAATTCCCTTTGGAGCGCTCTTTGATCGCCGATGAAGGTTTTTCGTTGTCTGACATGATTTTGCTGTCTCTTAATCCTCCGTGGTTAAGTCGGAGCAGGCTTGTAGATGAATAGCCTTTGTTGAGAAGCAGACAAACACACAAACGTAGGCCTTTGTATACGATGCTCGGGGTAACGGGGAGGTTTTTACGAGAAAAGGGCCGGCAAAATCCACTCCTGTGTGGTCCAAGTGTACGGTATAGGTTACCCTTTCGGCTGGTAGAGCGGCCATTATCTGCGAGTTCATCCTTTGCTTGTAGACCGTACATGTTTTGCAATTAAAAATGCACGATTTTATTTTTAGCTTCACTTTCGGAATATAATAATCTTGTTGCACCATTCTGGTCATGAGGTGTTTTTCTGCATGAAGGAGATTTGAGTGTAGGAAGTCGAGAAAAAGGCTGCAGAATTTTGAAGTTTGTGGAATTATTATGGGATAACGCTCGTTGTTGCTCATATGCAGATTACTGAGACGCCCGTTCACGCGTAGTACTCCCTTGTGGTCGATAATGGGATTCAGGGATAAGAGACAGCTTTTTTTGGATGCTTTCAATAATGAGGTTGAGGAGTGGTGGTTGGCCAGAACTGAGAGGGTTTGGCTAACCATTCTGGTCCGTTCCACCAGAGTGGGTAGTCGACTAAGTCTTGAGGTCGACATCCTCGAGTTCCTAGATCAGCTGGGTTATCCGTGCTGACTACATGTCTCCACATCGCGTTGTTTACATTTTGGGTGATCTGAGAGGTGCGGTTAGCCACGTAGATTTTCCACATATGGGGTGGCTTTTCTAGCCATGCTAGCACTGTTAAAGAATCCGTCCTTAGCATTAATTCGTGGGGTGGTAGTTTTATTAATTTTGAGAAAATAACTGCTGGTCAAAGGTCCAATTGAGGGAGACTGACTGAATTATTCGACGAACTGGGGTCGTAGGAGTACATGAAGGAGTCTGTATGGGCTTTCCATCTTATTCCAAGCGTTTTTGAGGAATTTGAGAAAATCTATGTCTAAGAGATCTGAGTGTGTTATGCCTTCCAGTAGTTTTGGGTGGGTGCCGTTATTTACCTGGGAGGGAAATCTCCAGATTTGAGCGCTTCGATGACTTGGGTCATAGAGTCGAGTATGGACTCTATTTCATATCCGCCGGCGAGGATGTCATCTACATGTATTTCATAAAGAAGTACATTGTTGGCGAGCGGGTATTCTTCTTTGGTGTTGTCGGCTAATTGGCAGAGGGTTCTTATCGCGAGATAGTGTGAGCAGTTGATAATCTTGATCTTCTGAGTATACGAGATTTTGGCGATACATTTTTTCTATGTCACCGCAGAACACGAACTTATAGAGGCGCCATGGTAATATGACTAACACTAAGTCCATTTGTAGAGTTGGGCCGGTGTGTAGTACGTCGTTCAATGAATTTCAGGAGTGAGAGGGTTTGGAAGCACTGAAAACTACTCGTGCCTTTGTTGTTTTACTGTCGGATTTTATGACAGCATGGTGAGGCAAATAGAAGGAGTGGTATTTGCCTTTGTTAATAACTTCGCGAGGTGAAGTAGGTTCCATGTGGTCCAGAGTTAAATATTCTTCTAATACTTCGGAGTACTTTTCTCTTAACTCCAGTTTATTGCTCTAGGGTTCTTTCTACGCTGATATATTGCTGCTGGGCGAGAGTGTCGCGAAAACCTTGATTGAAGGGGAGTTTGACCATATATCTACCGTCTTCTTCTCTAATTGTGGTATTTTTATAGAGTTCTTCTAAAAATATGTCATCATCTTTCAGGAATGGGGGAGATTGAACCTCTTCTTGTTCCTAGAATCTTTTAAGCAGTTCATTGAGGGACTTTTCTGGACTATCAATTACGTGGGTGGAGAATTCCGATATTGGTTCGTTGATAGGGCCACTTAGGATCCATCCAAATATTGTTTTTTGTGCGATGAGACTCCCAGCAACGTTGTTTTCTACGCCTTTCAGTGGGATTTGGGGGATTATATCACTACCAATCACCCATGTCTATTCTTGCTGGGGAGAAGCAGCATTGTTGCAGGATTATCGCATGAGCGGTGAATTGAATTTGAGTCAATTGAACAAATGGTTATCAAACAGCTGTTGTTGGAATTCCGGACTACGCGTCCGCCCATACCTAATATTTGATAACTGGTTTTTGCGTTGGTAGACAAGGAGCTTTTGTATACGCGAGGAAATGTTTGGGGAGCCTTGGTCTACTAGTGCGCGGAGTTTGAATATTATCGGTACCATCACGGTTGGCAATAAAGTTTATTCCTTGCTATATGAGAAGTGCGACAAAGTTTTATTGTTGGCATTCTGAGAGTTTGAAGAGGATTGACTTTGTGCTGCCTTATTTTGGAGCTTAACTGCTTGTGAAGAGGAAGAGGGGACCTCGTTGTCGTTTAACCCTTGAAGTTTAGCCCTTGTTTGGTTATTCCATGAAGAGGGACGGGGATTGCTGTTGCAGTTGGCCGATAGAGTGGTCTGATAGTGGAGGAGAGAGTGGTGTCGCTTCTGGTAATATACACATTTGAAGTTGCTATTGCTCTCGAACTCCAAATGAGAGAAGGCTAAGCAGTTTTTGCAATAATTATTGTCTCTTACGATCCTATTTCTCTCTGGGACATTGAGTTCTTTGAATTGTACGCAATTGTTCATAGAGTGACTTGAATTGCACAACCCGGTCGGGTTAATTCGCTATGATACGATATAGGAGCTTGAGTTATTATTAGGTGTAGAGGACATAGGAGTGAAACTTGAGTTAGGGTTTCGAGGTCTTCTCGGCCTGTAGGTACCGAGCCGTTCCACTACCTCATAGCGAGTGGTGAGAAATTTGCCCATTTCTAACCAAAGCGGGAGTTCTTTTTTAGAATCGAACGATTGTTCCCACAAACCCATGATTTCGTTGGGTAGCTTGGAGGAGCAAAGGTAAATGAGAATGGGGTACCAATTATCGGTGGGCACATTGTTTGAGTTCAGGGACGATGTACAATTATTAATGGTGGTGTGAATTTTTGAAGAAGTCTTCGGTGTCACAGGGGGGTACTTTGGGGTTCATCCCGGAACTCTCTTGGGGTTGCCGATTGTAAGGGGGACGAGATTACTCTTGAAATGGATTTTATCACCGATTTGGGTTTTAGTGTCCTCATATGCTATTAAGCATGCCCTATATTTCTCGAAGGCCGAGGGTTTAAAATCTTGGGGAAGGTCGTCGTCTTCGGTTTCTACTACCGCATCATAGGCGCTTTGGACTCTCGCCCAAAGAGGTCGATGGTTTTGTCCTCTATTGAAAGGACTCGGTACTGTCCTGTAGGGTCGTTGAGCAGAACCGAATGCAGTAATCCGTGAAAATGTCCGTTTCGGAAATGAACTTATTTGGGACTGAACTGGACATTTTGACAAAGGAAGACCTTTTCTTTATTGTGAGAATTTTGTTTGAAGCGAGCGGGGAGGGAGCTGATTTAATTTATTTATATATATTTTTTTCGTTAATACTACATTTGGAGGGAGTATTCTTATATCGGTATGTAAGTTCTGGGATTGGACTGCTTGATTTGGGATTAGACAAGCTAATTCGTCTATAAAAAATTGTACGTGGGGAATTTGGGAGACGTGCCCACTGTGCCAATTAAAATTCTTTTTGCAACCCTATATATGTATTTACTTAGCGAATAACCGTAACGCGGAGTACAATAGGGGTATATATGTAGGGTTATTGAGTTATAAGCGTATGAATTGATAAATAAATGAATATATTATGGAGAGTAGTGGACTGTATTTATGTAATGGGTGTGCACAGCGGTTGAATGTTTAAAAGGAGGAGGGAAGAATAAGTACCCGGAGATTGTAGTACGAATGTGTCTTTATCGTATGTGTATTTATTGTACATGCAAATCAAACGCAAAACTTTTTTTCCGATATTAAAATTTATTTTTTTTTTGTTCATATATTTGCGAATGATCCTGACCCACTGTGCACAGGGGACATCTACCATTTTCCCGTTTTTATTTTGTATGTGGGGATGTATTATGTATACATATATATGTATATACCGCAACCGAGAATTATGATTTTATTTTTGGCGGCTTCTTAAAGTTTTAGCGGGATAAAATTTTCTATTTTGAGATTTTAATTATGTCCGTTACAAGCCGGAGGGTACTACCGTGAGGGGAATAGAAATTTGGTTTTCTAATTACGGTTTTGTCAATCGATTCAATGATGGTTTCCAACCTTATTAAAAGCCTCGATTTTCGAGCAACTCAGATGGATTAGTTCAGATGGTTGTGTCTTTTTGCGGTAAGTTCTACCGCAATCGTTTTATATCAGGCTATTTTATTTTGAATAAAACCCTTTGTTCGGCCTGAGTGCGTCGTCAACCGGCAGTGGGCGGGCGCACAAGGGTCGGGTTCGGGTTGGTAGTTCACTCGGAATAAATAAAGAGAACACAGGAAGGATTTCCTCGTTATAAAATGGTATTTAATTCAGGTGAACGTAAATTACAATGGTGATATAAATTTACCTTTACGTACAAATGATGGCGGTGCTGATCCTGGGCGACGTGAATTGCTTGCCGGTGAATCGAAAAAGAGGCCGGTTGTCCCGTTGATGACAACCGCTAAGCCGCGAAAAAGTCCTCTGGTGTTAAGAAGGGGAAAAGCCACACACACAACCACCCCCACATATACGTGCATGGGTACTGACAACCTGCACACACACACATGCTTGTGTATGAAACGCATGCATGTGCATGCATGCACACAAATGCGGCGTGAGTGTGGGTGGCTGGAAATATTATTAAATCGTTAGGGCGGGGCGCATAAAAATGGGGATCCTCCAGACGAATATGCTCGTATGGAGCCGCGACGCTGGGGTCGACGTTATATGTGGGGCTGACGCGCCTGAACTCGTGGACACAGACTGTGTGAGTCGTCACCGTCTTGCTCTGTCCATGTTTGCCCCTAAATCTAATGAAACAGCCGGTTTCGCCGGCGGCGTGGGCCTTCGGCAGTGCTAACTCTCGCGCCAGCCTACGGTCGATCGTTGTGCGGGGGGAACATACATCAAGGAGTGCACGAATGAGGTGCATCCGCCTCCCGGCTTCCACCTTAACGACTCCAGTTGGCGCCAGATTAGCCATTGGGCGAAGGGTTGGGCCGGCTGTAGTGTGGGCCGGAATGATTCCGTTCCTAAAGGAACTGTGTTGTGGTAGCTGGCGCGTCCGAAGGGCCCGTCAACGCTCGCGCGTTTTCCGTGGTGCTCGCAGGCGTCGTTGCGTGGGTGGGCGGAAAGGCCTTGATTCCGCTCCACTTTCCTCCCGTCTTTCGTGCGCCAATAGGGGTCGGAACGGCCGTGGGGCCGATCCCCTAGTGCTGGCTCGACCTGTATGGGTGCCCGCTCTACTCCCGGATGGTATCTGTGGATCCTCTGTAAAGGCTGACTCGGACGCATGGAGAGACAGCGCCTCATCCATAGTCCCGTCGTCCACCTGTTTCGTCGTGGGCATCATTTCATAGCCCTCCTCCTCCTCTTCTAAGACTAGCTGGTTCCAGCTCTTGGGCTGCTCTGGCTCCGTTGAAATATCTTCCATTGAAAGGTGCAGTGTGGTATGATGGTTGCTACCACAACTTCTGCACCTGCCCTTACTCGTGCAGTCTCCAGCGCGATGCACCATCGAAAGACAATTTTGGCAGAAGTTAGCTCTGATAATTTCACGCAGCCGTTGCAGCGGAGACTTTGCGCGATAGATAGGACACGACCTGATTGGATGCTGCGCGCTGCATAGATGGCACGACTTCGGGTAACGAGCGGCTTAGCGCTCGGTCCTCTTGCGCAGCGACGTGTAACGAGTCATTCTATTCATAGAGTGTGGAAAAAAAGAAACGGAAATTCAGTTTATTTGTTATGACTGTGTCACGCGTTCGGTGTCGAGTACGCCCTAATTTTATTATCGAGATTTGGGAAATTTTATTAGCGCGTGACTAGGGGGAAAACATCTGCAGCAGCATAAAAAAATGTTCATATTTGGCGCACATTATATGCATGGCCTCTTTCCCCACACGTTATGTGTCTGGGTCTTTAGTGCCTTATTTGTCTATTTTTTGTGTCACCCGGTAGCGTTTTAGCTAGTCAGGCATAGTAGTGCTGCAGAAAAATGAGCATATCCGTTATTCGGTACTCACATTTTGGTACCGAACCGGGTAGAGAGTGTGTTATGTAGTTGTTTTTGCTTCGTTGTTGTTAGTGTTGTTGGTGCTAAAACCCAACAACTTTCCTGCTCCCCGCAAAAAAAATGTATGAACGACACAATTTTATGCGACGTATGAAAAAAATAAAGGGTTGTTCATCTTGGACGAGGGAAAACATTTTATTAAATTTACCTTTTTTGTTGGTTTTTGTATGACTCTTCATTTATTGGATACATTTTTTTTCTAAATATGCTTGGAGTCCTGTTTATTTGGCTGCCTTTCCCAAAGGATACGGTTCCGACGGGTATTTTGCTCCGAAACCGATTTGTCATAAACGGGTTTTCTGTACCCGTTTGCATCTTTTGATGCAGCACTATTTATTGTACATACAAAATATATATGCATATAGATGTGCATACATTGGTATAAGCATATCAACGGCCAGTGCACGGACTTTACCGCATTGGTAGATTTACCAACTTTTTTCATTTTCTACTACTTCTAGCACCAAATGACAAAAATCTAACAACATTTCAATCTATTCGCATTGAAACTAAATACTTGATAATTTGGGGAACGTATTTAATTGCCGAGCCCACCCAAATAACATTTAGAGGTGACAATAACCACTTTTGAAAAAATTTGTGTACAAATTATGAAATAAATCTTTCAAGTAAGTACGCAAATATTTCCCTACGCTATTTTCATCAGTTTTGTGATTAAATTTTAAAGAAAAATCCACGTTTTAAGTAAATACAATGCCAAAAAGGTGAGTATTATATAGGCATAAGCTATTTATATACGAATTTACATGTATTTTTGTCTTGTTTACATATTTTTAAAAGTATTATTTCCGTGAAATGTGCTTTATTTATTTTTCAACAAATGATAAGTTGTGTTGTACAAATAGAGCTAGAGCTGTTGTTTTCTTGTACAAAATCTACCAACTACTCCTATTTTAATTTTTTTTTCGTCCACCACCATTCCCCTTTTTTTTTAAAAAGTCCGCGCACTGGTATAAGTATACCAACAGACCAAAAAACAAAAATTACTCGCGAACATTTATACATACCTATGTATATAATGCAAATGCCACAGAATTGAAGCAAACGGTAGATTGCTTCATTCTTTTCATTTTTACGCGTGGTTGGAGAATGATGGTGATCAATGGCTAAACATGGTAAGTAAATTGTAATATTTCTTTTACCTATTATTATAAATAAATTTTTTTGTATTTTTTTCATTGTTAATTAATTTTATTTTATTTTTGCGGTGGAGATGGGCCAGGACAACGGGATGATCGGGGGTTTTTGCTAGTTATTCTGATTTTTAGGTTACCGGCATCGCAAAAGGGTGCTCCAACGGCGGCGTCGGCCGCGCCGTCAGTTGTCACATTTTTGCGATGCCCATTGATGCAATTTATTAATGCATGATTTTTTTCCTTGCAGGTTTATTAGCAAGACAATATGGTGGAAGATGTATTGTGGACTTCGATGTAATCGAATTAGAGGTGCGTTCACGCCCCTTTGTCCACCGCATGAAGCCGGATTCGCTACATTACAAGTTTCCTGTAACAAATATATAATTTCCGAGACGGTTTTATTCGGGTATAAGCGTCCTTTGCGTCAAGACGCGCCTTTCCATGCGCACACCAATGATAGGCTATACAAATTTACTTTGCTCAATCAGTTGGCTTTACACAATTACAAAAATGCATTATTTATAACCGATGCACAATATACCCCGATGCCGGTCTTCATTCATGCGAGCCAACACGTAATGAGAGCGTAGCAAGCTTTACTGTACAAGTATTACAAACACCGCGCATTGTTGCAAGCCGCGAAGAGAAGGTGAAACAAGAAATTGGGCATGCTGTAGAACTCTATTGTCCAATAGAAGTGTTTCCACACAACGAAACATTTTATAAATAATTAAAATAGCTTAAATATGAAAATTCCGCTGTTGAATTTTTAGAAAAAGCCTCGAATCTCAGCTTAATAAACTCAAGATATATTAATCATAAACTGAGTTTAACTGAAGTCTATAAGGATGAGAATGGCACATATAGTTGTGTAGCATACAATACATTTGGCACAATTGTAATGAAAAGGGATATGGCCGTATTAATCATGGATGTGCCACAAGTAATCATAGATTATGTAAAAGATGTAGGCGCTGACAAAATATATTTAAATTGGACTGTTAATGATGAAATGATCCGGTACAAAAAATTTTTTTACAGCATAAAGAAGAAGGTTCTACAACGTTAAAATTTTATAATCATATAATTGGTGGACGTTATACCTCATATGTGTTAGAAAAATTCCAATCCAATAAAAGTCACACGCTACGAATAACAGCTAAGAATAGTATTGGTAATGGCGCAGCCTTTCAATATCCATCACCTTTACGTACATTAGAAAAGGATCCAATATTTATATAAAGTTGGTACAATAGGTAGTAACCCCTTCCACTAACAATTGGTTGGGATGCACCACCAATTGATATGTTGCCATACATACAATATTATGAATTAGTTGTTCCTGAAGCAGGCGAAACGCCACGTATTGTTCAAGAGACAGTGTATCAACAAAATTCCAGAAATTTGCCATATACTATGTTTGATAATTAAAAAAAAAAAAAAACCCGCCACTGAATATGAATTTAAAATTCGCGCGTGTAATGATCTCACGAAACAATATGGTCCTTGGTCGGAGGTAGTGAATGGTAGCACAATGGATGGTATCGCTAGTGAACCTACCGATCTTTATATATCATGTGATCATAGAAATAATACACGTCATTCTATTCCGGTGCGTTGGCATATGCCTAAAATACCAAATGGTAAAGGAGTTTCATATCATATACAATTAGATGGTTATTCTACATATAAGCTTGATGGTAGGCTACGTAATGAAACATGGGTGCCCAAAATAAGACGAGTAGACGATCCACATCATAGCACCATCTACAATGGTGTTAATCCAAATACAAATTATATTGTCACAGTATCGGCAATTACACGGCATCGCAAAATTGGTGTGCCTGCTACTGCACAATGCACAATGCCTATTGCTGTGCCAGATGCTATTAGTCGTATAATGTGGAATAAAATAAAAACGCCTGATGATAGGTGCGTATTTACGCTTTTGTACCACGCATAAGCGAACGCAATGGTCCGATTTGCTGCTATCGCCTCTACCTAGTGCGCATGGGTAAGAATAAAAGTGAATTAGTTTCACCGGAAAAGCTAAACATTTCAACCTATCAAGAGGTGCATACACCAAATAACACAGAAGGTGGTGCTTATTTGGCGGAAATGTTTTCAGATGAATATTTTCGTTCGGAAATATTTTGAGCGATGATAAACGATTTTTTGAGCATCAAGGTATTAGCGCTGCTGAAGCGGATGAAGCTTGCCGTCATTGCTTACGTGACAGTCCCTTTTTGCGCATACAACCACGTCAGGAATTAGTGACGATCACGAAAGCAGACGTGTTAGCACCAGCCGCAGAGAATGCTGTTGTTTCAACGCCTACTTTAGTCAAGACACAGCCTGTATTTTCGCAGCATGAACAACTAAAGCAAAGCAATCTTACAGAGGCTGCATCAAAAATTTTAGATAAAAAAAGACATCGACCTAGACGACGCAATCCAAAAGTTGTTGCTGGTGTTAATAGCGAGATAAGTTTCGATAATTTAAAGCTTAATGAAAATGAATCGCATACAAATACAGTGTCGAGTTATCAACTGTCGTCGGATGAAAATTTTTGATGGTGAAATTGATATGAATAGCAATAATACTGGATTTTTGGAAGTTGTAGTACGCGATGTTGTACTTACTGTATACAGTAGCTATTTTGAAATAATCACACCTGGTACTCTGCCAGAAAACTTCCAAACCGAACAAGATTTATCAGTTGTGCTTAATATTGTTATACAAGCGCTTGCCGTACTTATTGGTATTGGGTTGGTGCTCGTTGTGGCCACATGCTTCCTACATCATTACAACACCAAGAAAACGGTGGCTGGTGAAGACATTAGCTTAAGAGACTCTTTAAGTCGGGCCCTATTTCGTGGCCGAACTGCAAATCATCAATACTTTATTGGCTCAGGCAATGGAAAGGCATCCGCTATTGGTCCCATACACAAAGCTGATTTATATATGGCTTACCGTAATCGTCACAAAGATACTGACTATGGTTTTCTGCGCGAAGATGAAATGTTACCGAATCGTTTTAGTGATCGTACAACTTAAAACTCTGATATGAAAGAGAATGCATCAAAAAATCATTATCCCAATATAAAAGCATACGATCAGACGCGTGTTAAATTATGACAATGGAATGGCATACAAGGCTTGGATTATATAAAGGCTAATTTTGTTATAGGATATAGGGAACGTAAGAAATTCATTTGTGCTCCAGGTCCAATGGAGAGTACAGTGAATGATTTTTGGCGCATGATTTGGGAGCAACATCTAGAGATTATAGTAATGTTAGCAAATTTAGAAGAATATAATAAATCGAAATGTGCAAAATATTGGCCAGAAAAGATAGCTGATGCAAAACAATTTAGCGAGATTACAGTTAAATTTGTTGCAGATATGATATGCAAGGAGAAGGGTTCAGATATTGGGACGAGAGCAACCAGCGACGAAAATTAATTGTCAGCCGCATCGAACGATATCGAAAACTATAGCGATGGCGCTAATACGAATGTCGACCAGAACGCTTTTTACTCTGAATTAAATTATTCTGTTAACAACTTAAATTTTATTATAATTTTATTTTGAGGTGATTAACTATAAATGATTGTTTGACCTTCTACTACTGTTATATAAACTCTTTTTAATTGAAAATTATTTAATATTTTTTAGTTCGGTTAGCTATAAAAGCGTGTTTTTTAGTTTTTTAACTATTATTTATTTTTAATTTTTTAGTTCAAGTAATTTTAAAAGCGTGCTTTTTTAAACTATTATTTATTTTACATTTTTTAGTTCGATTTACCATCTAGTCTTTTGTGGGCATGTGGTATTTTTTACAGATTATTTCGTAATCTCATCATTTCATTTAGAGCTTCACTGTTGCATGGGGTTTTTCCTGTTAACTTAGAGCAATCATGTTCTTCAATCCGAATTCCGTCTAAAGATCTTACACGACTAAGTGCTACATAAGCTTGTCCAGCAGCAAACTATCGCGAGCCTAAATAAATGACTGCGTGACCGACTGTACAACCTTGCATCTTGTGGACGGTCGAAGCCCAACTCAGGATTAATGGCAACATTCGCCTCTCAGTAGTCCCATAGCTGTATTTTGCTGGGAACTGTATCGACATTGGTTTAAGCATGTGCACACCATCTGATCCAAAATCGATACGGACTGACGGGATGTCTTCCGCGTATAGTTGGCCTCTGCGAAAATTTGGCCAGATAATTTCTGTGATAAAACCCATATGCCATTCATTATACCTTTCGACATGTCAACGTTCGACCTTAACATAATTTTAGCTCCTACGAATATTTTTAGTACACTCGGAAGACCTCCGGTGTTATTAATATCATTAGGTATCACAGAGTCTAAGTCCTTGTTACCTAGATTTCGAGTAGCATCAATGAGTTGGTCTTGCGCTTTTGTTGTTAAATAACTGTCCCTTTACTCTTAAAGCTCTGGAGAGCCTTTTCATTGTGTCTATCAACCTGATCATTCGTTGGATAGATTCTTAATGCTCTCTCAATCGAGATTATTCTTAGCATCTGTTGAAACTTTTTCAAGAAGGATTTCAAAATGCCTAGAGGTCATTCCTCCAACTCTAAGAGCGTTAAGCACATCTGTTAAAGTCGTGTCTCCTTGTTTACGCATTTTTTGCTTAAGTTCAACTAGACGGAACTGTCGCCACAAATTTGTAGCTGGCTTCATGTGTTGTAGTTGTTGAAAAACTTGATATCCTCGAACAGGTGGTAACTGCATTAGATCACCAAAGAGTATCACGTTTATGCCTCCAAAACAAGCGTCTGGATTTTCAGCTGTCGCAAACGAGAGTCGATCATACAAAGCATCTCATAAGGTACCATAGAAATTTCTTCTATGAACGGAAACTCAACATATTGCCATAATTGACGCATGCCTCTTAAATAATTACCAGTAAGAAGTGGCATACTCACAATTACTCCATCTTTTTGTACTGGTAGCTTTAGCAGACGGTGTAGCGTACACCCACCGACCAACCGTGCTGCAACTCCAGTTAGAGCACCAACTTTTACTACCGATTTTCCATAACATCGATTCACTTGATTTTTCAATAGATTAAAGAGGAATGTTTTCCCGGTGCCTGCTCCACCAGTTACGAAAATTTTCTCTCGTTTAGTATCACCATTAAGTTGGTTCCTGATACTCTCTGTGATAAGAATGAACAATTGTCTTTGATCAACATTCATAGCATGTTGCGCACCTTGGAATTCATCACTGCTCATTTCTCTCTCTGGTAACTCTTCAGCTTCAGGATTTATAATCTCTGGCTGTTCTAAAATTTCGAAGACATGTATCTGGTTAAATGCATTTTCAAGCTGTTGGTCCCGCTCTCGATGTTGGCACATATGTCTACTTGTTTCCCTTAAGAAAGCTTCTTTTGCATTATCGAAGCCGTCAAGTAATTCAGTTTCCGAACGATAAGGCATATATTGAAGGAGTAAGCTGTAGGAAAAGTTTTCTGGATCCGATGCTGCTATAAAATATGACACCCTGACAACTGCAGGAACATTTCTCACAGCCATTTTGCTCTCATATAACAGTGGACGACGCATGTTTGATTGTTCTTCATAAGCATCATGATCAACGCTTTCCTCGGTATCGCTTACCGCTTTTGGAAAGTGAGGTTTAAACAACATAGTAAACTCTGTAAGGCTCATGTTTGCAAAATCGTAGTCAGGAAGTTGTAACGGACGTTTTTGATATCTTTCAAAGATATTGCTGTAGTAGCCAATTGCGTGCCCGCTTCTATCGAATTACAATGCTCTGTAACGCTGTTCTGGTTTTCTTGTGTTCAGGAAAATACAATGTCGTGAACTGTGTCGTAATGGAATATGACAAAGCCGATATGCACATTCTGCAGCTGATATTTATCGTGCATGAAGGATCTTAATACGTATCTTGAAGAGTTTGCGTGAAAGATAAGTTTCTTCGCGTTGGATTTGTTGTATTGACTATGCAATTCCAGAATCGACACCTTCAGGTTCTGCTTTTGATAGATACTTTGCAATATAGTATGCTATCGCTTCGTTTGAGCCGCACGGCTGAATGTCCATATTACCTGTTCACAGTCTCAATAACTGTGGGTGGTAATTATTTACCCAAGCATCTTCTTTCGCGACATTTAAGTAAGCAAATTCTGCCCCCTATTACGGAGAAAATCATCAGAAGAATGTGATACTATCCGTGTCTCGTTACATTCTTGACGTGGAAAATTGAATCGACATCTTACAGAGGTATTATTCTTCGTACAAGTTTGTGTATGACGATGAATATGACATTTTTTTACAAGCTCGAAGAGCTCGGGATCTTCTTCTTCTGTAGGAATTTTACAAGAGCAGTTCCGATCTGGTAGAAGCATTCCTTCCTCTGTATCAAATGCTGGTTGATTTTCGATCCAAACTGCCATATGAAGGTGAGGACTACCACGATTCTGAAACTCAATACGCCACCAGAAGTCTTTTACTTTTCCTCCAAATACCTCGTTATTGTTTTGAATGAATTTCATTAGAGCATTCAATCTGATCATGAAATGTTGGCTCAAAATCACTGGGTACTTTTCGATGAGTCGTTGAGTTTCATAAATGTCAAGTGTACTTGGATCACCGTCAGGTCTACCATCGGCTATCGACAAAGCCTTTCGCTGATCTAACCAGTGGAAATCATTTGAACTAAAAGTTACAAAATAGGAGCTCCTATACATCTGATTTGAGTTAATAGCTCGTTTAAGGCTGATCTCCAATAGGCTGCAGAACCTCTCAGATTCTTGAGATAAAGATGGACGTCTTCAACTGCTCCTACGTCTTCAACTGCTCCTTCTTGATTAACAATTTTCTTGCCACATGCTGAAATAGTGCTTTTGATTCGATAGTATTCAAAGAAAGATAAAGTATAAAAGAGATAATAGTTACGTTGAAACCTTGTGTCAATTCCCAAAATTCTACACTGATAGTAGTCCAATGGTGTAATATTTACAGGCCTCTGCTCTGTAAAACAGTTCTTCCCATAGAGAAACAGAAAGTACCAAGCAAATTCTTCTGCTTTTAATTCATGACCCACATTTACTATATTATCATTTGTCTTGCGGGAAATTTCATTAAGGTTTCGTGAAACCTGTATCTCGTCTTCCACATTAGGAGGCATTACATCAACCGGTGCCATCATTGATGTCTGCAGTGGAATAGCTTCATTAGTTAAATTCTGTTCGGAAGTGATTGTTTGAGATGCTGCTGCTACCCTCTCAGTGCTCTGATGAGTCTCTACCTCAGAATCATCATGTATACCCAAGACTTCAACATCGATGTAATCAAGAGTAAATTTTCCACTTTTGCTGGCTGTCGTACGTTTACATATCCTCACGAACTCGTCAAAATTATCACATTCAATAACGCAAGCTCTCCCATTGCTATCGTTTGCTCTGTATCTTTTTTGGCCACAAAAATGTGAGTTACTGAAGTAATATTTGTTATCATAATGCATTACACCAAATGATTGACCACCTGTTATTAGTATGCCTGCGTTATGTGCCATGAATAGATCTTCCAAACCTTGGCGAAGGGTACTTCCAAAGTTGTCTTCGTTTAATTTGTCATCCAAGCTTGCATATATGCTTGGTTCTTCGTCAAAAGTGATGTGAAACTTTTTGCCGAATGCGACCAAGCATCTTGGATGACTGTGAAATTTCGTACTAAGAGGTATTGATCATTTCCTATAGGATAAGCCGCTAAATTTCTCTCCGTCTTAAATCTTATATTGCTGTAAATTTGATCACCTGTTATCATATTCAGATTAAGGATGTTCGTAGACCAGTTTTGTGGTGAAAGAATGCAGGCCCGGAGAATGTTTGCTAATGCCATCGCACAACATTGTACTCCTGCAAATCCTGATGTGAATATGAGATCGTTCCCTTGATGGCATGAAGCGCGTACAATTCTCGAGGTGTCACTGATCTCCACGTAAGCACTGGCGTTCTCAGTAGGTTCTTCACTGGTCTCTACAGCAATCTCGGCTGGTGCTTTTTCTACTCTTATAATATCATTTTCTCCAATTACAACGTTCTGGTCGATAGTAACATCTTTGTAGAGTGGATTATTCAAAATTAGCCAATTTAGTGCATCGTATACTTTTTGCCTAGATATTGAAAACTGTCGTGTTACGTTAATATTCTGTAAACGCTCAGTAATGACGACTATTCCAGCATTATTTGCGCTTCTTGGTAACATGTTCGCAAGGTTTTCAGTAACTTCAAAAACATCTTGTGCGAATAATACCGCTTGGCCACGAAAACTATATTGCCCAAATACGCCACTTGATTTGATAATTTTTATGAATGGAATAATGCGTGATATTAGCCGTTGTTCGGCTTGTGATAATTCCGCAAATACATTTGGAATAGTTCCTGAGTCCAAATTGTTCCATTTTTCTTTTCATTTTTTTCTTTTTTTACAAACGATCAAGCAATTTCATTGTTTTAATTCGCTAGGCAAATATGGTGCTGACTTAGTGTTTACAATCCATTTAGAGACTTGATTTTGATAGCACCGTTTAGTGCAAACTTCACAGATCTTACCACAAAACGTGTTAATTGACTGCATGAAACCTGTTATACTAGATCTACTTAGTCTTCTCGCCTCTGCGTTTCGTTGCCGCATTTGCTGCAAGCGAACCACTCTGTCTTCTTCTGACTGTGAGGCTCTATATTGTTTCATATATAGTCGCGTTTTGTTTTTTCTCTCGACCATTTCGTCATTGGTCAGTTATGAAAGTTTTTCTTCCAGTTTTTGACTCTTTTTCGCTAATCTCCTCTTTCTTTGTGTTGTTTTTTCAAGTGTCATTTTTGTTCCCACGAGTAATGGACAATTAAACGGTCGACCCTCCCATAGGTCCCATACAAGGGTAAGGCTTTAATTGAACAGGGTTCAGCCTGGTGCCCTGGGTTTGACGCTAGCGACATGGCATTTTTAAACACCCTCTTGCCATTCATCCCTCGGCACGTTTCTCACTTTATCTTGGATTGAGTAGTACAAAATTGAGTGAAAATTTAGCGCTCCACATATGTTAAAATTGTGCTGTCCATTATATAGTTGTGGATAAGGGAATTGCATATTTCTTTAATTTCTGTAATCAATAGTATTTGTTCAATTTTTAAATTAAAATTTCTAACTGAATTAAGTAAAATAAAAGGTTTCTCTAATTTCCGTAACTATTAGAAGTGTTTTCTGAATTTAATAGTATTTGAACAATATTTAAATTAAAATTTCTAATGGAATTAGGTAAAATAGCATTCTTATTACTGCACAAATTTTCACTCTTTCAAAATTCAGACCGATATTTTGGTTGATAGCATGTTCACAACGGTATTTCAGTATATCACAATATGATGGATATTTTTCCTTAAAATTGAATTTCTTTGAAAATGTATATTATTCTGCATTCGTGTTCACGACTAGATACGTATAGGTCAGCACAGCTATAACCTGTACGGTGCAACTTCAACCCATGCCGATTGTGTCGCTCTAAATATTTTACCCTTCCATATAAATACGGCCAACGCGAAAAGTCATTATAAAGAATGTGTTAGATTACATGGGCTCAGCCGGCGGCGGATAGTTGGTAAGCGCCGACGCATAAGTTGCAAGAATGAAGTTGTATGGACAGGCTCAAGCTCTCCGGCGTAGGCTTCTGCGCAGGCCATTGCGCATACGGGAATTTTTTACTTTAAAATTTTACAAAATTTCAGTTAAAAAATGAGTATTAGTGCATATGCATACAAAGAATATAGAGCACTTATATCCACTAACACACATTTACATAGTCATGCTTCGTAAAATGAATAACCGCTCATAAGACACGAAGCAGTTCAGTACTCAATTGACTTATTGAGCAAGAAAATCAACTGTGTTATACGAAAACACTAATTGGAATAAGTAAGACTACAGTTACATCTGAGTATGATGCGTATTGAAATTTAGTAGTACTAATTTTATGCGTAGCAATTTCAGAGGTGTATTTAAAGTTTGTCGCTTAGCAGTCCATATAAAGTTTAAGCGCAAACGCATATAGCTGAGAAAAAAAAAACACAGCTAATATTACAAATGTTTTGATCTGATAAAATTCCTTCTTTAGCGACTGTAATTTCAAAGCTTTGGTGTTTACCAAACTTTGTTCCGTAAAATAAATAGATCGAAATTTATGGTTGGTTTATTTGTTGATTAAGAAGACTTTTGTGACTCATGGTTATTATAATTTATATATTTTATAAACATTATATACGGTAATTTGTGATTATTATACTCATTTGTACCTACGACGCATGTACTACGGATGAACAAGGTGAGAATGCAACTACCTTGAAAAATTGTCTGCCTCCGTTCTGCTGTGCCGAGTGCCCGAACGAAAGAGTAAATAAACCAGACACTGCAGACATGCGCAGATAGCGCGCTAGCTCTATATCTCTTACTCCACTACAGAGGATCTGTAAAAGAATTTATCAATCCTGGCGGTCTTAATAAGCATAATGGGAATCTGTTCTCAAATAATTGCATCGTCATCGGTCCTTGATGCGTATGCAAAGTTTCAAATTAATCAGACTTCAAGAAACCGGTGAAAATTAAGCTCAAAGTTTCCGTTACATACGTACATAGATACATAGACTCATAGATAGATACAGGCCAAGCTAATAAAAGCGTGTAAAAAGGGCTCCAGTATGCTCTTTCGTAGATGTGCCATGCATCCACTTCTATCATTAATATAGTAATGCGCTTTTCGCATTATGTGCAAGGTTTCAAATCTATGGCCATTTGGGGTGGTCATAAGTTCAATTGACCTTATGTCCGTTAACCTTATGATACGTGTGCAAAGTTTCAATCAAACTTATGGCCATTTAAAGTGATAATAAGGCCAATTGACCTTATGGCCGTTGACCTTATGTCACCACACCATCAATTTAATGCATTGCCATCGAGCCTTGATGCGTGTGCAAAGTTTCAATCAAACTTATGGTCATTCAAAGTGGTAATAAGGCCAATTGACCTTAAGGCCGTTGACCTTATGTCACCACACCATCCCATCAATGTATTGTCATCGAGCCTTGATACGTGTGCAAAGTTTCAATCAAACTTATGGCCATTGAAAGTGGTAATAAGGCCAATTGACCTTATGGCCGTTGACCTTATGTCACCACACCATCACATTAATGCATTGTCATCAAGCCTTTATTCGTGTGCAAACTTTAAATCAAACTTATGGCCATTCAAAGTGGTAATAAAGCCAATTGACCTTGTGGCCGTTGACCTTATGTCACCACACCATCGCATTAATGCATTGTCATCGGTCCTTGATACGTATACAAATTTTCAAATTAATCAGACTTCTAGAAACCGGTGAAAATTAAGCTCAAAGATTTCGTTACATACAGGCCAAGCTAATAAAAGCGTGTTAAAAAAGGAGAACATCGCGCATCTATTGACGTTGGACTCAGTGCTGTTGCCACAACATAGAGCAGTGCAAGCTTCCTTACAACCAAATATATGCACGGTAAGTTGGAAGCATACTTCTTTGCTAGTTTGCAAAAATCTTCATTAATTGTAATTTGTTGACTTAAGGGCCTATTACGGTACACAACTCAACTTGGTTGGGTTGTAATTAAAACAACTCAACTTTCAGACAACTCAACTCCTGTTTGGTATTACGAATTACAACTTATTTCAGTTGAAGTTGAATTGGTGCTGCCAAGCTAAGAAAGTGATGATTTGACAGATAAATGAGCAGCTGATCAATTTGTGGCAGATATTTAAGCATTTTCAAATGTGATTTTTTTATTAATGTTATATGAAATCTATTTTAAACTGGCGAAAATGTTGGTGATTGACATGTCGCGAATACGGAAACATTTGCGTGATCATTCCAATCCTTTGGAACTACCAAGCACCAAGTAAGAAAATGTTTAAGTGACAAATAATGAGCTTCATAAGAAGTTATTTTGCAGATTGGAAAGGAAGCATTTTACTCAGTACTAAACAAAATTAAGAACCATTTCCGCATACGCGTTCGTATTTTAAAATTATGCGCCACACTCCGATTCCTTGCTGACGGCAGCTATCAAATATGCTGTGGAAATGATTTTGGTGTTGGACTGGTATTAGATATAATTGAGAAGCGTATTTGTGCGAAGTAGATTAAAACCCTAACAGAAAAAACTGTATTTTACTCAAATAGGATTCCCAGGAGTAGTGATTAGTATCAATGGGACTCGCATAATTTCACCTATTTTGGCTGCATCCAAACTGCGACCAGCCTCGTCCAACTATGGAATATCAATAAAGTCAAAAAGTTATTCAATGTAATTCGTTTAAACGTTGGTTTTTCTAGAAATGTGTACAAAATTGTTTATTATTGTTTGATTAAAAAAGGTTTAACTACCGGCTTTAAATTTTTTGTTTTTTTTTGGTAACGTTTTATAAGCCCGTGCACCATCTAACTCTTATCAAAGGTGGTATCAAAAGACGGGTTTCCATCTCCGTTTTTAGGATTCGAAAGCGAAAATTAAAAATTTTATTTCTTTCGAAAGATATTTACAAAGACCCACAAAATGGCCCGAGAGGGTCCGAAATATGAGGCCCGGTCCACAGTTTTTTTGCAAAGAACATCTTTCTGCGTTGGCAGCCTTTGGCCGCGATTCGTAAAAATAATCCTGGTTGGGTCCAACACCTTTCTGCATTGCTGTATACAAAAAATCTGGCAAAATACAACAACCACATGAAATTAGATTTTATTAGAATTAATGTTTGTGGTAATTCTTTACGACAGCATGACACTGCTAATACGTGTCCAAAAATATCGAGAGAGGTATTAAACGACGCGTCTTGACATCAGTATTAATAATCCGAAGGCGGAAAATACAAATTTTAACTCGTTCAAAAGATATTAAACACAAACCGAAAAAAGACAACAACATTACAACAACCACACGAAAATCGCCAACTTCAACTGAAAATATCTCCGGACAGAGATAAAATGTTTATTTTCCGCCTTCGGTTCTCTAGATTAATACGCGTCTTTTGGAACCTCTCTCGATATTTTTGGACGCGTATTAGCAGTGTCATGCTGTCGTAAAGAATTACAATTTTTGTTTTCGGATTCTTAAATCGGAGGTCGAAACGTGTCTTTTGACCTTGAAAATTTTTGTTAAAAATTAGGCGGTGAACCGTCTTCTAAAACGTAACATTTTTTCAAAACAACTGCAAAATTGCATGAGACAACTGCTAGTAAGCAGTTGTAAGATTTTGACGTCTTTGACAACTACACCAACACAAGGTTGTAAACGGCAATGCCACAAAAAGTTGTAAGGCTAGACAACTCAACCGAAATTTTTTTTTGACAGGTTGAGTTGTAATCTGTAATACCAAATTGCGAAATTTCAACCCAACCAGAGTTGAGTTGTAAACGGTAATAGGGGCATTAATAAACACCCGATGTTCAGGGACTAAAAACCCAAGATTCTCATTGCTTTTAAAGAATTTTGCATCATTTTAGATTTTCCTCTATATATACATATAGAGTATATGAAAAGTTCTATTCGAATTTAAGAGCCATCTGCAAAATATTGTTTAAATTTATTCAAAATATTTTCAACGCTGCATGCAGTTTTATAGCCTTATTCGTTGCACTAAAAAATTAATGAGTTATGAAGCTGAAGGCTTAACTTTTAAGAAAATTTTAAAGTTTTGGGAGTTTTCATCCGAATTTTGAATGGTCAATTGCTGTTCTTACAAACTCGGTTGAGTTAATTGAAGTTTGTAAAACTCTAACTCATTTAATAATGCTAATGTCTGGGGCAGATGGGGTTTCCCATCTGCGGTAGGCTTTTCCGGTGTCCTCGCTCTAGGTGAGCGAGTGAATTTGGGTTTACTTTGTAAGATTAAGAATAGAAAGGGCTGAATCCCTTTCGGTTTTGTGGCAGATAGCGGATCTGCGTTACGGTTATTGGTTGGCCTCGTTTCGGATGAACGAGAGCTGAGTTTTTGGATATTTTGAAAATTTATAATATATAATGGGCCGAGTGCCTTTGTTTTCTGTGGTGGTAACCGATCTGCGTTAGGGTTGGTTGGACTCGTTTCGGGTGAAAGTCTGTGAGAGGGGGGTCGATAGGAAGGTGGAATTTGGAAAAGAGGGAGAGGAACGGAGGGATTGTTATGAGGAGCTCTTGGGCTTCTCGCAATCCATCTCCTCCGTTGGAAAAAGGATCAGTTTGACCAAAGGTCGGCTGACTTGACCCTTCTCGGTTATGAGGTCGACTACGCGAACTCGGTTATCTTCGCCGGGGTGTACGTTGACTACTCGACCTAACCTCCATTCGTTTGGAGATAAGTCGTCCTCTTTGAGGACAGCGAGATCTCCCACTTTCATATATATTTTTTCCACTTCACTCGTTTTTGAAGTTCGGATAGATATTCCACCTTCCATCCTTTGCAGAAAGTGTGGTGGAGATCTTTGAGTTTCTGCCACCGATTGGTCATCGATGCAGAGCTCTCACTCGCATCTGGTTCTGGCGGAGCCACTAGGTGGCTGCCCGTTAGGAAATGTTCTGGGGTCAGTGGCTCCGGGTCCGTTGGGTCATTAGATGACGGTCTCAGCGGCCGCGAGTTCAGGCATGCCTCGATCCGGCACAAAAGTGTATGGAATTCCTCGTATGTGAATTTGTGTGGTGAGGCTATCTTCTTGAAGTGGCTTTTGAGGCTTTTGAAGATTTTCACTCCGGCCTCCCACAGCCCTCCCATATGGGGAGCGCCCACTGGGATGAAGTGCCACGTTAGAGACTGGTGGCTGTATTTGGAAATAGTTATATCTCGGGTTTCAGATGTGAAATTCTTAAACTCCGCTCGTAAAGAGCGTGAAGCTCCGACAAAATTTGTACCATTGTCGGAGTACATATTCTTTGGGCATGCGCGTCTAGAGATAAGACGGGCAAATGCCGCTAAAAATTATGGGGTCCTGAGATCACTAGTGGCCTCCAGATGAATCGCCCGTGTGGAAAAACACACAATGAGGCAAACGTAGCCTTTGCATAGGCGACACCCCCTGCCGCGGTAGCTTTTTAATTTCGAAAGGCCCCGCAAAGTGTACTTCGGTATTGGTGAACGCGCGGGAAAAGTGGTACGTTCGCAGGGAAGGGTACCCATAAGTTGGGACTGTGCCTGCTTTAGGTGAATAATGTAGGTTTTGCAATTGTGGATGATGGCTCTGATCATGGTCTTGACATTCAGTATCCAATATTGGGTTCGGATTAGAGGGAGCAAGAGCTGGTTCTCGCCATGAAGGGAATCATGATGAAGCATCCTTACTGTAAGGCGAGACAGCCTACATGTAAGGCAAGACCACCGGATGATGCTCGTTATATGACAAGTCTTTTGATGCCCCTAGACGACCCCCTGTTCGAATAATATCATCTTTGTCGAGGTATGGGTTGAGTGAAAATATTTCACTCTTTCGATCAATAAGTTCCCTATTTTTCAATTTTAAGTATTCTGTACCCTAGAATCGTTTTTGACATCCTTTGATTAACGCTTGAGTCGTTGCCTTAATTTCATCGGCTGAGATTATGCACGAATTTTCGTGGAACGAGTCTTTTGTTATTGGGTGAGTTCTTTTATAAAACCTCCTAACATAGGATAGAACCTTCAAAGCCCTGGGTAAATTTGAAAATCGGTCGAGATTGTCTATATGATCTACCCTTGTCGTGGCATATGATTGTGCCCTCTTCTCCTCAACGGACGTGTGGTATTCGGTGTCCTGTGCTGGTCAGTGGGAATTGTCTTCTTGCAGCCAAGAAGGTCCCTGTCACCACAACGAATTGTTGACCAAATCTGATGCAAGTAGTCCTCTGCATCCTAGATTCGCTGGATTATATTTCGAGTCCACGTGAAGCCAGTCCTTGCAGCCGACCATGTCGATGATCTTAGTTATTCGGTGTGCGACGAAGGTTGACCAGGAACAGGGCGGTCTTATCCATGCGAGTACGATGGTTGAATCCGTCCATAGGTGAACTTTTGCTGGTCCCAAATGAATGTTTCGGAATATTTATTCCATGATTTCTGCGAGCAGCACGGCGCCGCAGAATTCTCTATGTGGTAGCGAGAGAGTTTTCACTGGAGCTACTCTGGTTTTTGCTAAAAGTAAGTGTATGAAAACCTGATCGTCTCTTTTCACGCGCATGTATACCGCTGCCGCATATGGTTTCTCGGAAGCGTCACAGAAGCCGTGGATTTCTATGTCGTCTTCAGGTGAAAAATTTACCCAACGCGGTATCCTTATGTCATCTATTTTGTTATAGTGTTGGGTTAAGTTTTCCCACTGTTCTAAGGTAGTTGGGGAGACAGGCTCGTCCCACCCGGTGCCTTCTAACCAGATATTCTGCATTAGTATTTTTGCCACTATTACCATTGATGCAAGCCAGCCTAAAGGGTCAAACTGTTTGGCTTTAGCGGATATGATTGCGCGTTTGGTGATGTTCTCGCCATTCTCTAAAACTCCTGCTTTGAAGAAAAACATGTCTGAGTGTGCGTTCCATCGTATTCTGAGTGCCTTCACCGAGCTAGCCTCTTCGAACGCTAGGAAGTATTCGCTGAGCAGATCCGTTTTGGGGATGTCGTGAAGGATTTCCTCACAATTTGATGTCCACTTGCGCAATGGAAAGCCAGCTGAGTGTAATGCTTCGTGAATCTCGTTTCTTGCTCTGATGGTTGACGCTATTGTATGTCCTCCGATAAAACGTCGTCGACATACATACTTTCTCATAATATACCCGATGCTATTGGGTGGGTATTTTCTACATCATCAGCCAATTGTAGAAGTGACCGTATCGCAAGGTAGGGGGCGCAGTTTTCACTAAATGTAACAGTCTTTAGTTCGTAAAGAATGGACAATTCTTTGAAATTTGGCGTGATTATCGGTCACCCAAATTTGCCTATAGATCTTTTCTATGTCACTATTAAAGACAAAGCGATACAGTGTGCAACGTAGAATTAAAATTGGTAGGTCTGCTTGGAGTACTGAACCTGGGTGGAGTATGTCGTTTAGACTAATGCCATTTGCAGTCGGACTTGACGCATTGAAGACGACGCGCACCTTGGTATTGGTACTTTCCGCCTTTACCAAGGCGTGATGGGGCAGGAGATAATTATCCGAATCGTCGGATGGTATATTGTTCTTGATTTTTCTCATATGTCCGAGCGTTTCGTATTCTGACAGCACTCGAACATACTCTTTGCCTAAAGCTTGGTTCCGGAAGAATTGTGAACATGCTCGCTTTGTGGATTCTCAAGGTAATCCTGCCTGAATGGCAGAGAAACTGTATGTCTCCCATTTTGATCACGTTTTGTTGTTTCTTTAAATAACTGTTCACAATACCTTTCTTCTTCATTTAACATTTTATTTTTGGGCACATTTTATATCTCCCAGAAAGCTTTTAATTGGTTGTCCAACGCAACCTCGTTGTAAAATGACACGATGCTCTTCGTTGGACTCGGTGCTTCTATTCGACCGGTTAGTATCCAACCGAACACTGTCTCTTGGGCCAGAAGTGTATTAAGTACATTCTTTTTCAGACCGCTCATTATAATTTGGGGATATATGTCTCCACCAAGTATGAGGTCTACATCTTCGTTGACGTAGAACCTCTTGTCTGCCATAACCAAGTCTGGGAATGCCTGCATAGTCATGGTGATGATATGGCAGGATGGCAGATTCCCAGTAAGTTTGGCTAGAATCGGAACTGGAGTAGTCAAGCTGAAGCATGGATCCACTGGTGAACCTAATTCGATGGTGGATGCCTCTCTAACTTGAGCAGATACTGCATTGGTGATGCCTGACACTTGGGCATGCATTTTCCTCGCCGGCAAATTGATTATGCATTTCAGTCTTTCTGTCATGAAAGAACATTCATACCCAGAATCAATTAATGCCCGCGCGGAGAAGTCGGTACCATTATGGTGAATGTGTACGCGAGCTGTTCCTAATAGCACGCCTGTACTGGAATTGGCATGACAGGATTTTACATACTTGTTTGCAGATTGTCGCGCCTGTGCCGATTTTGTTGGGATATTATCCGCATCTTTGAAAGGATTGCGCACAGCATTTTGCTGAGATCTATCCGCATGCAGGAGCGTGTGGTGACGAGAGTGGCATTTGGAACAGTTGTAAGAATTGGTGCACTTCGTCACGATGTGTCCTGGGGATAAACAATTCAGGCAGCCACTTATGGATTTTATAAATTTAATCCTTTCTACTGGGGTTAACTCGCAAAAGCGTGAATAGTTTCGTAATCTGTGCTCAGGGGAATTGCACATTTTACAAATTGATTTTATTGTTTGCTTGGATACTTTTGTTTGAAGGGGTTTCTGGAGATTGTCGCGACGCATTTGGTTTTTGCACTTTCGAAATGGCATGCCCTGTAAAACCAGACACTGTTTCAAGTGTCTGAAACCGATTAGACAGGAATTTGTCCATATCCTTCCACTTGGATATGTCCATTTTATGATCTATACTTTGCTCCCATAGAGCCAACGTGCTCTCTGGTAACTTGGTTGAGCAGAGATAAGTCAGGATTGCATCCCAACTGGAAGTGTCAATTTTGTGGCATTTGAGGGACGAAATATAATTATTTATATCATTTTGCAGCTTCTTGATTGAACTGCCACACTCACTTTCTACCTTTTTTTAAGTTAACTAAAATTTGTAGTTGTGTGTTTACTAAGATACATTTGTTCTCGTATCTATCACAGAAGTTTTTCCAGGCCATGTCGAAACCTTCATTTGTGAGAGGGCATTTTTTAACGATGTCTTTTGCTTCGCCCTGCGTTTTCTTGTTGAGATGGAACAACTTTTCCACCCCTTTCAAGCTAGAATTGTTTATATAAATTGCCGTGAACAGGTCACGAAAAGTTGGCCAAGACAGATAATCCCCTTTAAAAACTTCCGTGTCGCAAGCAGGGAGGCGAATTTTATGCCCATGACGTTCTTGCTCAGGGTTGACGTTCTAGTCCTCTTTCTTGTATTTTTCTGCCTCAGCAGATATAGACGCTAAGCATCGCATGTAGATTGCGTATGCTGCTTTTTGCTTCTTTCTTATCGCCATAACGTCATCCCCTGACACCTCATCAGATCCCAGTAGCGAATCAAACGCAGACTTTACCTTCTTCCACAAGGACCGCAACTCTTCCTGCTGTATCGCCAGGGTGTGTTTGTTATGGTCGCTTTCCGGAATAAGGCTGTAATCTGTATCAAACTCTGCGATTAATTATACTAACCTGTTGTAGGGTTTCATTGTTTTGATTACGTTTATTAATGAGAAAATTGGCGATTAGAGAAATAGAACTCTTCAGAGTTAAAATACCTGTCCATACGTAAATAAAAACTATTGAAATTCGAAGTTTTATTATTTATTTTGTTTATTGCAGACTTCGTCAGAGTAGCGACAACGAAAAGGGCTTATTTTATAGAATTTTTGTATCGGTAGCGACAAAAACGGAGGTTTATTTTTTCAAACTTTTGGTCACAGCAGTACAACAACAAAGGGATTGTCTTATAGACATTTGCCTAATCAGCAATAACAAAAAGGGGGACCACTCGCCACTTCCACAGGTAATGGGTTTATTGTGATACAAATTAAAAGTGCTTGTGATATTGATATTGAAATCGAATATAAGCGGAAAAAATATGTCAAAAACTTAACTAAATTGAACTTAATTTCGTGTTGTGATGTGCAGAAAAAAACAACAACAAAAACCTATTCAACGTAGTGAGGAAAGTGAGGTTAGGTTACCCTCTTCCTTGTGGTGTGTCTGGAAAACCTTACCGCTGGTGGGGGGATAGACCAGATAATCACCAGGACCGAAAAAAAGATTAAAACCAAGTGAATCAAATTCGAAATACAAGTTAAGAAAGAAAAAAAAAATGGTGCTCACTACATAAAGCTTCACTATTTTCACTTCTGTTCGATCTAAATTTTTTCGCAAAAACACGGGTATTTTCTTTATTTTTCGATCTCAAACACTCAAAAAAAAGTGGCAAGAAACATAACACTTACTTCTTATTGCTTTTTGTGCTGCATTTATTGCTGTGATGGCTGTGGCTCCGGTGGCTGCTAATATCGTGTAGTATAATATATGCTCCCAAACTTCTTTTGTGGTTCTGCTGGAATATGCTGTGGCCAATAAATCTTTTGATGAGTTTTTGTGGCAATTCGTGCAAAATTTTTTAGTAGGCAACTGTGCTGTGCAGGTAAATCTGGTGCAGTGGTCTGTATAACAAAAAGTATTTTAATTTCCTTTTTCGGGGAGTAAGGACCAATGTTCGGCCTGAGTGCGTCCTCAACCGGCAGCGGGCGGGCGCACAAGGGTCGATCTCGGGTTGGTAGTTCACTCGGAATAAAGAGAATGCAGGAAGGGTTTCCTTGTTATAAAATGATATTTAATTCAGGTGAAATAATAATAATTCAGGTGAATAAGAATAATGGTGATATAAATTTACCTTTACGTACAAATGATGGCGGTGATGATCCTGGGCGACGTGAACTGCTTGGCGGTCAATCGAAAAAGAGGCCGGTTGTCCCGTTGATGACAACCGCTAAGCCGCGAAAAAAGTCCTCTGGTGTTAAGAAGAGGAAAAGCCACACACACAACCACCCCCCCCCCCCCCCCCCCCATGTACGTGCATGGGTGCTGACAACCTGCACACACACACATGCATGTGTATGAAATGCATGCTTGTGGATGCATGCACACAAATGCGGGGTGAGTGTGGGTGGCTGGAAATATTATTAAAACGTTAGGGAGCGGCGCCGTCATTCAAGTAAAAGTTAGGCATTGGGCCTAAACACTCTTTCACAATTCGTAACTTATTGATCAGTGATCATATATTTATTAAAATTAAGAGTAGAACTCCGGCTAATTTTCAGCCGTTGTTTCTGAGTTGTATTCGTAAACTTTAATATTCACAGAATTATATTCAATATTCATAGAATTTCGCACGTTAAACTGTTTTATAAACTGTTGAATAAAATTTGCAGCCAAAGGAAGAAAACCGATGATGATGTATTTTTTGTACAATCAATGCAAACGAAGCTTGCCCCGCAAACGCTCATGCAAATTTAGCTCACACTTTGGCGTTTTTAAAAAAGAAACACAACAACAATTTTAGTCATACTCCAAGACAAGAAAGACTGACTTTATTTTTTCTTTTATTATTACTTATAATCTAATTGTAAATTTTATTTCCCAATTCCTTTTGCGGATGACATCATCCTTACTACTATATATATATTTGTTATTTACAAATTTCCAAAGTGTGTGACTTCCAAACAAAGGATGTTTACATAATAAATTAAGAATGCGTTCAAAGTGTTTATAGCCAAAGGGAAGCTGTGGCGGTTCATAAAAATGTTTACAGAATAAATCTACATTTCCGTTTTAAGTTACAATTTGAGGCTGAAGCCGTCTCTATTTATAATTTGAATTATATTCATATTTTGGATTAAGCTGTCTAATGATTGGTGCTGTTAACTCCCCCTCTCTAAAATGAATCGCCCCTGATTCAACGATGACAGCACATTTATTTTATTTTGCAGCTCAAAGTACAATTTGCCTGATTTTCTTTCATGTTTTCTTGTTTCTTTGTTTGTATAAACACGATAAATTTATGAGTTACATAAATGACTATTGCTAGTGACATAATGGTCAACAATGACATTGTATTAGGATTTTCGGTATACGTATTTTTAATCTTTTCTAGAAATTTAATATTGGTGAATTTTAACATTTCATCATTTGAATTTACAAACTGAAGTATTTCATAATTTTTGGAATGATTTTCTTTTAGAAATTTTGTAATCTTCCCTGTAGGGTTTTCATATGTCTTATTATCTATGTTTACAACTGTTTCAAAAGTTACTAAAAATGTGCCGTTTATTCTAGTTTTATTGACAGTGTGTTTTCCTGAAACCAATATAGCCCCATCTCTTATCATGTCAATTGGCAGTGGCGGAAATGTTATCAAAAAGTTTCATACATTTTGTTTTATTTTTATAAAAGCGGTATTCATGTATAAATTAAATACTTTCAGGGCCGCGGAGAGGGGGGGAGGGGGCAGCCGGGGCAATTTTCCTGGGCCCGGAAGGTTTTTGGTGGCTCGGCAAGGCAAAGCAGTATTGACAGTATTCTAACTAGGATTTCATAGATCCATACATATTTTGTTGCTACAAAAAATTGTTTTAAAATTGAAATTAACTTAACTAAAATCATAAGCATCCGATCAAATACTATGGGACATAGTCATAGTCGAAATAAAATGTGATTTTAAGTTAAATTAACATTTTTGACACAATTTTATAAGCGCTATATGTCAACTAACTTAAAATAACATTTTATTTTGACTTCCCAACGACTTAAGTGGTCGCTATTTCCTTCAAATCATACTCCACACTACTCTAAAAAAACGGAGAAAAAGTGAAGCGTGCTTGGCTCTTTTGGAGTGCAACAAAAGAAGCGTTTTTTTTTTTTTGTTTTCCATTCCGGCTTTTTAGCAAAATTTCCGAAAATACCCGATCAGTTTTGACAAACTCTTCAGGTTATTCTAAAGGAAAATGTTGGAAGAGGTTACACGACAAAATTTCTGAACATTAAAATATTTAAAATCATAAAACTTGCTATATAGAGTTGCGCCAATATGAAATGAGAATTCGAAATGCAAGTTTAGTGGATTTGCTCTTAGCGGAAACCCTTAAAAATGAAGCAGCTCGCTGGAGAGAGATACTTCGCAGAATTCTTGATGTTGTTTTATATCTTGGGGAAAAATGATTGGCATTGGGGATAATTCATTGATCGGAAATCCAAAAAATGGAAACTTTCTTGGTATTTTGGAACTGATCAGCAATTATGACCCCCTATTGCATGAATATTTGGAGAAGGTGAGGGAATCTCAAACGAAAAAGGATCGTCTCCAAGCACATTATTTGTCTGATGGAATACAAAATGAGTTCATAAAAATCTGTGCAAGTCAAGTAATTAGAAAGATAGAAGGCGGAGAAAGTCCGTCAAGTATCATACAGTAATAGTGGATGCAACCCCTTATTTGGCGCATATTGAGCAGACCGTTTTTATTTTGCGTTATGTTTTATTATACAGGGACTCCGGAAAATGGAAAATCCATGAACGCTTCTAAGAGTTTGTCGATTGTAACGCAAAAACAGGAGAAGCTATCGCTGAGCTGATTCGCAGCACTCTAAAAAAGCACAATATTCCCCTGGATGACTGCCGTGGGCAAGGGTATGATAATGGCAGTAATATGAGCGGTCATTACAAAGGAGCGCAGAGTCATATCCTGAGAGATAACTCCCTGCCAATATTTGTACTTTGTGCTTGTGATAGTTTAAATTTATGTGCAGTGCAAGCTGCTGAATGTTGTGCAGAAGTCATCACATTTTTCGGTATTATGCAGAAATTGTATAATATCTTTAGCGCAAGCCCTCAGAGATGGGAAATTCTTAAGGAAAAAACTAATTGTTCCTTGCACAGCATGTCACAAACACGATGGTCTACACGAGTTGATAGTATGAAACCTTTTGCAACTCACATTCCCCAAATTTGAATCTGAGTTCAGAAACAGTAACGGATTCGAAAGGTATTGAAGCATATATGGGGAAATTTGAGTGTATCCTCTTAGCCTCCATTTGGCTCAAAGTGTTGACGGTAATCAACCATCGAAATCTGGTGCTGCAAGCTGAAATGCCACACTGGACATGGAAACAGAAAATATACGTAGCCTGATTGATGAGTTGAAGAAGTTCAGACATCAATGGTCGATCATACATCAAGAATGTAAGGTTCTGGCAGGGAGTATAGGAGTTGTGAATACCTTCGCAGAGAAAAGAAGAAAAGAAGGAAGATAAGAAAGCGCCAGTTCGATGAATTACCTGACGAATCACCTGAGTGCGTTTCCGAAACTCAATTCAAGCAGTAAGTTTTTTACGTTCTTTTGGACTGCTTGATTGGTAACATGACAAGACGTTCCGGAGCCGTAAATGACATTGCGATTAAATTTAGTTTTTTGTGGAAGTATCAGGATTTGACGGAAGAAGAGCTCAGAGAAAAGGCAGCGGCATTCTGCACGATTTATGGTATCGATATTTCTACGGATCTAATAGATGAAATCATTCATCTCAAAGCTATCCACTTAGCAAATTTGGGATGTGATTCGCTGCCACCATTTCAACTTCTGAACAAATTTCATGACTTGAAGATGGAAGTATTATTTCCGAACATAGCATAGCATTAAGAATATTTTGCACACTTCCAGCAGTGTGGATGAAGGGGAGCGTTATTTTAGTCTATTATCTTGCGTGAAAAATTGTTTACGTTCTACTAGCCAACGTCGCTTGACAAGCCTTGGAACATTGGCGATGGAGTCCAGCCTTGCTCGCAGCATTAGTTTTGAATCGGTAATTTCCATATTCGCAGATCAAAAAGCACGGAAGGTTTTCCTTGGCTGATTCAAGCTCTTAAAATGTACATATTTAGAAAAAGTTAATGTAAGCAAATCAAACAATGAATACTAACATTTCGTTTATGTAAGTGCTCCAGTAATTCTTATTTTATATGAAATAAAACTGACAATGTGAATTGAAAAATTTATGTATGTTATGTTATATTTTTCAGGGGGCCCGTAAACGCGAACTGTCCCAGGAGCCCGGCTCAGCTCTCTGCGGCACTGAATACTTTTTTTATTTTTTATTTGGTACTTTTATTATCACTGGGTGTGTACATTTTATACTTGTAGAATTTTAATAAAACAACGTACTTAATAATAACAATGTAAATAAATTTTATGTTTAAAGACACAGAGTGAAAATTTCTGAAAGTGATTTTTGAGCAACAAAGTTATTATTTGATAGCTATCGATAATACAAACAAATGCTCGTCTTCGATTTATCCAAAAAATACTGTATCCTTAATTAGCGCCTTTGAATTTTCTTTGTCCTTATTCTTTTAAAGTTGAATAGTCTCCACCGATTTTGACAATTCGGTAAAAGTCTAGTTGAGGGGTCGATTGCTAATACGCTACCAAAAATATCGAGAGAGGGGTTAAACGACGCGTATTGACCTCAGTATTAATAATCCGAAGGCGGAAGCGTATTAGCAGTCGACCCCTCAACTAGACAACGCAAACACCAATTTGCTTGTAACTAAAAACTCTTTAAGAGCACATTTTTTATTTCTGTGAAATAAATTTCTATTTTTAAAATTGTTGCAAAAACCGGGCAAAAAAAAAAAGATCTGGCGCACATTTTTGCACGCAAGGAAAAGCACATACCCAAAATTTTACTCTCTATGATATTCCGTGGAGAAAAAAATGGCCCGCAGTATTGATGCTACATATCTTCATTTCCACACCTTGGACTTGAAGATTTTCCATACAAAATTTTATTTTTCAAATACTTAAATATTGAACATTTGAATAATTTTTTTCCTTTGGATATTTCATTAAACGTCCAATAAGTCAGTTAAAGTTATTGATTGTAATCTGTTCTGAATTATTTCATTTGTATGAAGTGTGTGAGAATTCAATATTCCCCCTCTTGCTAATGTTATAGTTTGCAAAATATTTTGCAATTCGTAAACTATCATTTTAATTCTTTGTCTGCGCACTATCTTCTCATGTGAAATTCCTGTTATACTGATTACTAAATTTGTCAGTCTACGTATTTCATTGAATATTTCTGAATTTGTGGTTAATTTTTTATTGCTATTTTCTATTAAATCATTAATTTTGTTTGAAATAAAAGTATAATCATCATTGTCAAGCGTACCTGCTATCCACTTCCACACTCTACATATTTAATTAATCCCTCTTTTCGTTCTGTTTTTTTCTAATTGCATTAAAGAAGATTCTATAATATTAAATTCTGATTCTATTTTCAAATAGTCTGTAGTTGAATATGTATGCTTTGCTTTTTCTTGAAAAAAAAAATTTTTCTTCATTGTTTTTCCAAATTATTCATATAATAATGCCTGTCCGTTCTCAATTAAAATATATTCATCATTAGTATAATCTATTATGTCCGTCCAAATGGGATCAATCAAAAGCATGAAAACAATCTTCCAGAACATCTAAAAAAATATTCAACTTTTAATATTATCTTTACGAACTACTCTACTTCTCTTATTAATTACTATTTGCTAAATTTTCTTTTACTTGGTGTCTCTTATACTTAGGCTTTAACTTATTTCTTTCTCCTACAACCTGTGTGGTATTCTTTATCTACCCTAGCTTTGTTATGAAACAAAAGCATTTTTTCTTGTGCTTGTTTAAGGGTATTTGGCAATTTTTCATGATTTATTTTATTATGAAAAATGATATTTTGTGACCGAATATATGGTTAAATTATAAAATAGCTTCTAAATCGCTTACTATATTGTAATCCTCTTTAATACATCTTGCTATTTCTATTATTGTAGAATGGACTCTTTCAATTTGCCCATTTATAATACTATGTATTGGACTGTAGAAATAAATTTGCATATTCAATCGTTACATTAACGATTTGAATTGCGGTGTTGTGAAACTCGGTATATAACGTTATTCGTTTCACATCTGGGAAAGTTCGAAGAACTTATAAAATTTTTTCTTCAGTATTTGATTTGTCCTCTATATTCTTTAATATTAAAAACTTCGAATAGGCATCGATACATGTGATAAAATTCAATCCCTCAGTATAAAAAATATCCAAGTGGAGCTGCTCTCCTTCTCTTTCCGGTATTGGAGCTTCACTTATAAGAATTCTTTTCGGATGTCTATCGGTATAAAACCGAATCCAGCTCCCGCCTTAGACGGTGCCACTTTCCTGTATGTTCTGGCAACCCCCGACGAGTTTCATGGCGCCAAGTTGCCAGGCCGCAAACCTAAATACACCGGGTACCCCAATGCTTACCCAAGGACGTCCAGTCCCATGGCCACAACAGCAGTTGCGTCCTAGCCTTTCACAACCCAGGCGTAGTCACCCGGCACTTCAGAATTCTGCAGTTAAACTGTAATGGATTAACTGGGAAGATCACGGAGATAGTCGATTTCATGAAGCGGCACAACATCCACATTGCAGCGATTCAGGAGACTAAACTCGTAGCAGGATCTGCTCTGCAGACCTGTTCTGCAGAAAAGATCGCGAAAGTGGAAATGGAGGCGGCCTCGCGTTTATCATACACTACTCATATATTTGATCCCGACATCGGCCGTAGGGACAGTGTCTTAGAACGTCAAGGCTTATCTGTCCGGTCAGGCGATGCAAACCTAGAAATCATCAACATCTACGTCGCTCTTGCCACCTGTTGCCCCAGTGGATATCGCCCTAATATCAGCGCCTTACTCATTGGCAATAACCGCATTATCTTAGGCCCATTCAAACTTGCAGGCAGACAGCAGAACTGGGATGTTGGCGGATCAAATAGAAGAAACGACATTCTGCACAACAAACGGAGAAGCCCCACATGTATGGTAGGAAGCTGTCACAGTTCGCCGGATATATTGTCATTTGCAGATTTCCAATTATATGGGCTGGCTATACTTTACCATCCTAAGCCTTGTTAAAATTGTGCCGTATAATTAAAACACTGCAGGTTACTTATGGACACCTTTTTTATATGTGTCTAGTTACACTTTATTATAGCTTATATGTATTAATAAAACTTATGAATATTTGAGTTTAAACGAAGCGTGCCGAAAATGTGTATGTATAATTAATGAGCTCAGTATATGATCGCTCTCAAAGTGTCTAGTCTTTTTCTAGTTCAAAAAATATCTACCGCTATGTCACACACTGGGTTGCATTCGCCCGTGCGCTACATCAGCTGATGAATGTTTGCTGTGGTGAGAATGAAATTAAGGTGCCATTACATCACCTTCCTTTGGGAAAGAAGAAGTTGGCAGGGTGATCAATTCTGTCGGCTTCTTCTTGCCCAAAATTAAGTAAAATAAAAATGTAAATTTATTAAATAAAAATACAATTTTAGAACTTCGGAACGAAGTTAGAGAAAACTTTTTTTGCGATGAACGAATTTAACTTTCATTTTAAATTTGGTCATTGATGTAAAATTATTTTAAATGAATGCATTTTAACTGACATCAGCTTATGTTTCAATTTATAAGAAGTTTATGAACTTATTTAATATTTAATATGTGAAATAGTTTTAATTAATGATAATTAAATTTATTTATACGGTATTGTTGAACTTATTTAATATTTAATATGTGAAATAGTTTTATTTAATGATAATCACATTTATTTATACAATGATATAGCAAAAAAAATTTTTTCTCTTTTTTCTTTTTGCATTGCAATATGCAAATACTAGTTATATGACTTATATAAAATTTTTATACAGAATTCAGCTCCGTATTTTTTTGTAGAGTTTAAAGTTTTGTTAACTTATAACATAGGGGCGTTTTTCATTCAATTAAGGAATTGTCGCTTTTGATTAATAATTATTTTGTATGTTGTATGTATGCTTATAATAATAAGAAAGTGAAAAAATACTTATAAGTTAATTTGTGTTCTGTATTTTTTTTTTTTTTGAAAGTTAATCAAATAGAATATTTTTACTGTTTAGTGTATCGATGAAAAACGGTTTATGTTACTTTTTGTACACGGTTTTTATGGGTTGTTTTGACTTTTTCGTTCTCTTGTCATAAATTGCTTCATTTACGTCATCTATTTGCTTAACTACATATGGACCCTCGTAAATGCTTGCGTGTTCATCGCTCGGTTCTTTTTCTACTAGGATCGTATCGTTTAATGCAATGTGTGAAGGACGTATATTCCTATGGTAATACAATTTATTACGTTCCTTATGTTTATCTATGAGCTCTTTTGCTAATACATGGGATTTTTGCATACGGTACCTTACTTCCTTTGCGTAATCCTCAACACTATATGTGAACCGGCCTATGAAAAGGTGGCTTATGACTCAAAAAAAAAGAAAACTACTAAGAAATTGAAGAAATGCATTGTTTATCTTTAACAGCTGTTTCTCGCAATATCTTTTTTGAGTCATAAGCCATAAACCACCTTTTTTCACCGGGTCACGTATATTGGATCAATGGTTTCTTTCTTTAGCTCATTTGGTAAAACTGGCTTTCTATCAAATGTTAGCTCAAAGGGCGTAAATTTATTATCGAAAACAGTATTGGATGTTGTGTTGTTCAAGAAAGTAAAGTACTTTTAATATGTATCCCAATCAGAGAATGTATCGTTAAGATATGCCCGTAGGTATTCGTGAAATACTCAAATCCTAAGTTTTAAATTAAACTACGCCCTAATACTAATTACACGTTTTCAATTCGAACGAAATTATTATTCCCAAAAAAAACTTAACAAAAGTAAAAATAAATGTTGCCCTAAAAATATACCAAATTAATCAATGCACAAAAATTTTTTTTCTTCAATTTCCGGCTTACCCTAATGTCTTAATAGCTAATCGAAAAACTTATGGATACAATTCAAACGTAATAAAAGAAATTCCTTGCGCTATAAAAAAAAACAAAAACAATAAAGTTAAAGCCATAATCCTTGACCTATCTCAATAACTGATGCAATTAAAAACGATGAAAAAAAAGAACGATAAAAAAACCAGTTTGGAATAATACAAAAATATGCCTGCATGTAGATACGTATGTGCATAAAATTGTGTATGCAAATATATTATTGCTCTTTGTCAATTCCTATTCTTTTCAAATTTTTTAGTATAATTTAGGAATTGCAAGTTAATATATGTGCATACTAGCATATATACTCAAATAAAATAATATAAGTTTTACTCACTCACCATGTCACTCAATGTGTTGGAGGCGCCTTCCAGCTGTAGAGTAGCTATGCTGAAAAGAGGAAAAGCTCAGAGCATACATGCTATATACATACGTATATTCAGCACTTGATAGCTCACTCGGTTTTGCAGTTCTGCAAAGAGTGGGTTTGTAGTAACGAATCTACCAGCATGGTGTTCATATGACAAAAAAAATTTATGTTTTTAAAAAAATAAACTATCCAAAAAAAATGCCGGTATCTAACCAAGTGAACTGCGGTATGTAGCGGCGTTATTCCAAGGGACGATCCTGCAAGGAATATTGCCGCCAATCTTTAGGTCAACCAATAAACCAAAACAAAAAACTACTATTCTCAAATTTTTACAATTTTGAGTTAGTCCCTCGTCGACTAACAAAAAAAAAGGAATATAAAAAAAACTGCCAAAAGTTAAAAATCCGAATAGTGAGATACGATGGAAGCGCGGTTAAAAGGGGGATAAAGTTGACAAATGAAAGCCGAAGCGAAATGAAATAAAGTGAATTAAAAGCAAAAAGGAAATAAAAATTTAATGAAGGAAAAAAATTTTAAAAAAGTAATAGAAAATATTATTTCACCAAAAAAGAAAGGGCAAACTCCCCGCTGTCCCCTCTTACAGCTTTCTACCAAAAAAGTTCACCTAATTCAAAGCATACTAAAAGGGTGTTAACTTCAAACAATCTAAAATAAAACTTATAAATAGAATAATAATAAAATTTTTAACTCCGCTTCTTCCGCTAATGTTGTTGTTGTAGCCTTCAGTTGATGCCGTCGTTCTTCCAGACTTGAATGTTGTGAAGCTCTGTTGTTGTTGTTCTGTGGGCAATTTATATTACCAGACTTTCCTTTGCTTATGGACAGGTTCAATTGTTGTTGCGAGCGATACCAAATAAATATGTTGAGCGTATGTATATGTTGTGTGGTGTTGCTCATAAGTTTAGATATAAGTTGAATTGTGCTTGTTGTTGTTGCCGTGTGTTGCTCGAGAATATGCGCGAGTGCGTTGCCAGCCAAAATGAGGTTGTGGTTGTTGTAAACGTTGTATGCCGTCGGTATGAAACTGGTGTGATGATTGTTGTTGGCGTTGGGCCGCCAATACCAAAATTCGTGGTTGTTATTGTTGGAGCGGTATGTCGCTAATAAAAAAAAGATGCTCTAGTGGTTATTGCGGCCGTATGTCGCCAATATAAAAGTGGTTGTTGTTATGATGTGCACGACCAAATTAACAATATAGTCTATTGCTTGTGATGCGTGGTAGTTGTTGCCGAGCGGTATGTCGCCAAGTTAGCCTTTAGGCCGGAAACCGAGACTTTCAATTCTCTGTGCCCAGTGGTTCTTTCCAGCAGGGAGTGCCTTGTTAATATACAAGCTTCCCAGTGGCCGTGCCAAATTGGAGGAAGTTAAAAAAAATCAAGTGCAAAGAAAACCATTAAACTCACCTGGAACTTCTGCTGCTGTCTTGCGTCGGAAACCGCTTGGTGGTTGGCCGGAATCCCTGGCCTTTATCCTTTCCTGCCTGTCATGTTTCGCGAAAACTGTTCGGCGCGCACCGTACTAAATATCACTTTGAAGGGATTTTGTTTTATTTTTTTCTCACTCGATTAAAAGCGCGCACAACAAACTTATAACTTTGGATAGTTCTCGGGGAACAAACCTTTTATTAAACCGCACTCACTCACACTGGGCACTGATAAAGTAATACTTTGTCCGTTGCCTAACGTTGTGCCCTTTTATAGCTACCGCCGTGACAGAGAACGTTACTTAGAACGGAAAATTTTTACCCATACGTGCAAAGCTATCTTTCGGCTTTCCCGTATTTTCATTTATGCATCCAAACACTCATACATTCATACACTTAAACGCTTACACAAACTAACACCTACACAGATACACTTAGTTCGTGTTACGCCATCAGTGATGTTGCTACGCCGTCTACTCCAGACACAATGTTGCCATCGTGCTGTTTCGCCAGTCATTGCAACATTGCGGCCAACACACGAACCTGGACACAAAACACATATACATGATGCCACTCATTCAAGCCAGGAGACAGGCTGTCGTTACAGGCTCGCAACCGCCGATGGTGCCTGCACTACGGACCGTGTGCGTAAAAAAATTCATACGCAGCCGGCAACATTTTGTTTCCCCTCCAACGTGTGGCCTCGACCCACGACTCAATGCCGGGCTCAATTTTATTGTTAGCGCTTGGTTCTATTGCTACATCTACATACTACGTCACTGGGTCACTTTTACTCCTTATACCATACATAACCTATATCACAGATAGAATCTAAAATCTAGAATAATTAAAATAAATTAAATATCACAGATAATAAAACTTAATAAAAACTATAAAATAAAATATCACTGGTAATAAAAAAAGATGAAATAAAAGGATTAAATAAAATAAAATATCACAGATCATATAGTCCAGTAAAAAAAATATGTAAAATAAATAAATAAACAAAAAAAAATCTAAATAAATGCAAAAATAATCAAATAAATAAAAAAAAAGTCAGGAAAATAAAAATAATTTAATAAAATAATCATATACGTCAATAAATGCATAAATACAATACGTCAATAAATAAATAAATAAAATACGTCGATAAATAAATAAATACCATAGAACAAAAGTACTAGCACCACAAAAAACATTAAACTATTCTACAAAAATGTTTTTAGCGTGGTATACGCCCATCTGTTTCCCATTGCTATCGCCAAGTTCATACAATGAATTCCCTATGGAATTAAGCACGATGCATTTTACTTGTTTCGGAGCTAGCTTGGCGTTGTAGTTATCGACTTGGGAGCTTTGCTTAAAGTTTCGGCGATATACCACTTGTCCAATTTGAAACTTAATATCCTTACTCCTAGTATCATACACCTTTTTACTCTTATCATGGGCCAACTTTAACTCTTTCATTATTTTATTTCTGATGAGCTGCATTCTATAGCTTGTTTCCTGCACATCGCAATCATACATGTTAAATTCCAATTAGAATTAGCAATTGATGCAACTGGTTTATATTCTCTAATTCATTAAACAATTAGAAATAGTTCAACTAATTCCCCTTAGATAATTGAAATTTTTATTCTAATGGTAAATCTAATTGCAATTAGTTGCCATTATCAAAAAAATTGGGTTACCTTTACAATTAGAAATCTAATTGACTTCTGCTAATGCAATTCGATATTCAATTAGCTCGAATTATAATCAATTATTTTCATATTTTCAAAAACAAAAAAAAAACTAAAATATTCATAATATGAATTTCACACACATATTTATTACTTATGTACATATATTACATACATGCAGATATATTTAACGTACGTACTAACTGTTTAATAACTACAACGACCGGGTATATTCGCTTTCAGCAATACAAGCTTTTCAAAAGAAAAGTCCGTCAAGCGACCCCGCCTTGGACTATTAATAATGCCCGCAAAGGAAAATATTCGCTCCACAGGGCCTGAAGACGTAAGCGGTGTGTTGTAAAACAGAGAGAGGACGAGAGGGGTATTGAGTGGGATTCAAGGGGTAGTGTAGCGCAATATATAGCTTCTCCAACCCAATTGTCAACCTCACCTTCGAGCGGCGAATCCCGTTTCACTAACAGACGAGGCTCTGTCGACCCCAAGCTCCTCATGGAACTTGAGGGTGGGGAGGGAGGGAGGGATGGCCTGAAGGTTTAATGTGGCCATATAAATCGTTCCCGAGATGGTCGGGCCAGCACCTAAATGGTGCTGTGTTACCGGAGCGTATCGGATCTGTATCCGACAAAGGACCATCACATCGACAACACTCCCCAAAGCCTTCGGGGAGTAACCTAATCGCTACAACAACAACAACAACAACAGGGGTATTGAGTCCACTGTATACGAAAACGTGTCGGTCAGGGCGTTCCACTGTATGCCGAGAGTTTTGGTGTTGCTTGCTTTCTCGAATTCCAAAAGATTGGTGTCTAGCAAGTCTTCTTCTTTAATATTTTTTTATAATACTGGGGTGATTGGCCGTTATTTTCCGTAATGGAAATCCTGCTGACGCTAACACTTGGATGACTTGGGAGAGAGAAGTTTCAGCCGAGAGAATGGCTGCCAGAGAGAATGACATCTACATATTTTTCTTTGGTCAAGACAGGGACGGCTTTGGGAAAGTTTCTTCTACATCTTTGGCCAGTTGGCGAAGAGTACGTATGGCGAGGTAGGGCGCACAGTTCACACCAAATGTGACTGTTTTCAGACGATAGTCTTTTATGAGGTCGCTCGGGGCCGAGCGAGAGACGATCCTCTGATAGTCTCTGTCGTCTTCGTGCATTATAATTTGACGATACATTTTTTCTACGTCGCCGTTGAAAACAAACTGGTATGTCCTCCATTTGAGAATAAGGAGCACCAGATCCGGTTGGAGGGTGGGGCCGGTATAAAGAACGTCGTTAAGCGCATTCCCAGATGCCGACTTCTTTGAGGCGTTAAACACGACCCGCACCTTTGATGTCTTTTTCTCGGGCTTAATAACTGCGTGATGGGGAAGATAAAATGAGAGGCATTTTCCTCCGTCAAATTTTTCATGAGCCGGTTTCCTCCATATGATCGAGGGTGAGGTATTCTTCTAGGACACAATCATATTGAGTCTTTAGATCCCTTTTCTTCTGCAGACTTCTCTCCATTCCAAAAAAATGGCTTAGAGCTGAAGAGCGAGAGTGGGAAGCAGGTTTTAAACGGCAGCCTTACGATGTAACGACCGTTATCATCGCGTGAGGTTGTGGCTGCGTAGAAATTCTCGAAAAACTCGTCTTCTGGGGTTATTTGGGGTTTGGTGAGAACTTCCTCCAATTCCCAGAATTTTCGCAATAGAGAGCTAAGATAATCGTTCGTCACTTCTGACACTTGCGTGCAGAAAGAGTTGACCATTACAGGGGCTCTACCGCTCAGAATCCATCCAAAAATGGTTTTCTGCGCTAGAATATGGGGGGAAAGTTTCTCAACGCCATTTTGGATGATTTGCGGTATTACATCACTGCCTAGGACGAGATCTATTTGCGAGGGGGAGTGACAGTTCGAGTCTGCGAGGTTGAGGTGTGCCCATTTTGCTTGGAGCTCGCTAGTGAGCTCAAGGGAGGGGAGCATTTTTGTTAGGCGGGGTAATACTATTGCCTCTGCACTTATTTTGGTTTTAAAATCGGGGGATACCAGAGTCAGAGAGCACAATTTGTTTGAAGTCTGAACTACCTTGCCGCCCATCCCTGATATTTCAAATCTATAGGGCTTTTTATTTATTATATTTGCCGTGGAATTTATTATTGAAACTTGAGCCTTTAGTCTCTCTTTGATGTTATGCTGGTTATTCAGCAGTAATCTGATGTTATGCTATGTTCAAACAGAAAAATAAATTGAGGCAATATCAATTCAAATTGAGTGGTGTTCATACAACTCAATTTAGCTTACACAATAGTAATTTGATGGCCGGTTGGCTCATCTCTACAGCAACAACATACCTGTGTTCAGAATGTCAAAATGTGCGTGTTGGAATTAGGTGTATGGAATGGAATGAAAACATAAAACTTTAAAATTTTTGTGTGTTGTAAGATAATGTGTTCAATTTTTTGGTTTCATTTTGAGTTTGCCATCCTCTTTTGACAATTCCTACTCCATTGGAATGAAAAAAATAATATCAGCTGATGAGATGAGCCAACCATATAGTTGAGCCATGCGCAGCTGACGTTTAAATCTACTCAATAAACACACTTTACAAGGTTGTATTTACAGTTTGAAACAATTTATTACGCAATTTTTTTTTAAATTGGCAATTTGTTATTACAATTTATTATATGATAAATTGCGTAATAAATTGCCCAAATGGTATAAATTGCCAATATGGCGTGTGTTTGTACCTAGTATTAGATTCTATTTGCTCTTTGCTATCAGCATCCATGAGGCCAAATAGCACATTATAAATAGAGCAAATCCATTCAAAGGGGCCCTTCGTTGTCTTTTATTGGACACGATTAAATCGTGACTACTTTTTATCGCTTCATACCGCCTTCCTAGTGACAACGATATAACCGTGCATGCTTCCTCAAAATCTGACAGCAGGTTGGAGTGATTTTTTGTTCGATGTAGACAGCCTGGCATCATATTCATCTGTTCAAAATATGAATGGAGGTCATAATAGATTACCGAATCCCAATTTGAAGTTATGACGTCCATCTTTCCAAGTGAATCCAAATATATAGCTGTATTATCTGGAAGTTGAGCAACTACTCCATTGCTTCCTGTTTCACTGCAGGCTGCTTTGACTCCAGTTATTGATGTAATACAAAACAGAGTCATAAGTAGAAGTGCATATATGTTTGTACTTGGTCTGTGCTTTGCCGGTTTACTTGATTTCAATGTACTTAGTGCCTGTGCTGGTGATTCATCCGCTCGCTCTTCTCGATTAGTGTCTGGTGATATAACTAGGGGACATAACATAATCGGTCGTTTCAGTGTACTATTCTGAAGCTTCAATGTGGCGACTCGAACTCTACCATCAAGTCCTGGATGGCACTCTATTATTCTACCAAGGGGCCGTTTAGCTGGTTGGGTATTCTCGTCCTTTACTATGACTATGTCACCTATTATGATATCTTCTCCTGGTGTTTTACACTTATTTCTCTGTTGGAGGGTGTGTAGATATTCATCCTTCCAACGTTTCCAAAAATCACGTTGAATTTTTTGTATCAGCTTCCATTTATTCAAAGATGATATATTGTTGTCATCCTCTGAAGATGGTATCGATACTAATGGTCTCCCGATTAGAAAATGGCCTGGGGTCAAAGCATCTATTCCGTTTTCATGATTCATGGCATATAGTGGGCGTGAGTTTAATGATGCCTCGATCTATACTAGAACAGTAGACATCTCTTCAATTGTTAGTTTTATGTCACCAATTGCTCGTTTCACTTTTACACCAGCCTCCCATATTCCACCAAAATGTGGGCCTGCCGGGGGAATAAGATGCCAAGTAATTTACTCATTGTCCAAAATTGGTGCAACTTCAGAATTTTGCTTTAATGCTTTTTTATAAGTTTTGTCGATCCATTTGCTTGCACCCACAAAATTGGTTCCATTGTCGGAATACATGTGAAGAGATTTTCCTCGTCTGCCAAAAAATCTCCTTAGTGCTGCCAAAAATGCTTCTGTTGACAAGTCACTGACTGCTTCCAGATGTATAGCTTTGGTTGAAAGACAGACGAATACTGCGACATATCCTTTGAACGATTTTTGTCCTCGCCCTTTAGAACACCCCATTTGAAAAGGTCCCGCATAGTCTACTCCAGTATATGTAAATGGACTGGATATCGACACTCTGGCTAATGGAAGATCACCTATGAGCTGCGCTGCACCAGCTTGCTTGAATCGTATGCATTTACACCAGATACGTATGCAATGTTTCACTGTATTTTTTAATCCGATTATCCAGTATTGTCGCCTGACGATTGCTTCTGTTAACCGATTACCTCCATGTATGGTAGCATAATGAGCATCTTTAATAATTAGTCCCGCCAAGTTTGATTTTGGTATGACTATTGGGTGCTTTTCATTATAAGTTAGCTCTGAATTTGTACGCCTGCCTCCAACCCGTATAATGCCATTTTTGTCCAAGAAGGGGTTGAGGCTTGTTAATTTCCTTGAACTCTTGACTGCTTTTCCATCAAGAAGTTTACTTAATTCTTCTTTATAAAAGTTATTTTGTGTTTGTCGGATGATCGCTAATGTAGCTGTGTGAAGCTCCTCTGCCGATAAGTGTGAAAATTTGCGCGTTTCTTTCTTTTTACGAAAGCGCAAAATGTATGCCACCACTCTTTGTAGTTTTAGCCAACTTGAATATTTGTTTATTAAATCGTGCATAAAAGAATCTTGGTCTTTCGACGTCAATAAAACCGTTACTTTATTACATTCGTTTATCGTGGTTGACTCTTGATCTACTGTTGACGATAGCCACTTGGGTCCGTTCCACCAAATATCCATATTTAATAATTTGGGAGATGGAATACCTCTTGACGCCACATCTGCTGGATTGTCTTTCGTGTTCACGTGTCCGCACGTTATTTGTGGTATAAGTTTTTGAATGTCTTCTACCCGATTTCTAATAAATTTATCTTGGTTCTTCGGATTTGCAATCAAGCCCAGGGTTATTGTTGAATCACTCCACGCATAAGCTTTGTGATTCCTTGCAATGATCGCACACACCTTACTCATCAATTTTGCTAATAAATGAGCAGCACAGAGTTCCAGTTTGGGCAAAGTTTTCCGATTTTTAATTGGATTAACTTTCGTTTTGGCAGTTACAAGCTTTACGGAATTGCCAACTTTTACGTATACTACTGCAGCGTACGCCTTTTCGGAAGCATCACCGAATCCGTGAATTTCTACATCACATTCCATGCTAGTTTCAATCCAGCGTGGAATACGTACTTCTTCCAATATGCCAACAGTGTTAATAAACCGCTTCCATTCGTTTTTTAAATCATCAGAAAGCTGTTCGTCCCATCCAGCCTTTTCAATCCAAAGTTTTTGCATATATAGTTTTGCAACCACAGTGATTGGCGATAGCCAGCCCAACGGATTAAATATTTGGGCGATTTGTGATAAAATACTTCTATTTGTTATTTTCTTCGGCATTTCCTAACTAATTTTTAACTGGAACTCATCTTTTTTTGGATCCCAGTATATCCCAAGTGTTTTCACTGCTTCATTTGCTTTTATTTGAATTATTTCATTTTCTCCCATGGTGGTAATGTTTTTCGTAATATTGTCGAAATTCGATAGCCATTTCCTCAAATGAAATCCAAATAACTGAAGATGCTTGCTGATTTCTTTTTGAATCTCAATACATTGATTAACCGAATCTCCACCAGTCATGGGATTATCCATATAAAAATCTTCCTTTATGATTTTTTGAAGCCAGTTGTTTTCACTTGAGCACTTGTTGGCGATTTCAAATAATGTGCGCACTGCGGCACCATATGTCACTGTCAACTCGTATTCATCTATTTTATTTCAAGGATGCTCCCGCCACAAAATTCGATGATACAATTGATCTTTTTCCGAAATTTTAATTTGCCGAAACATTTTTTCAACATCAGCTGTGATTACCACTTTCCATAGCCTCCATTTTAGGATTATATCAAATACGTCTTTTTGGAGTTTAGGTCCTGTGAACATAATATTATCATTTAAGTACCTGCCATTTGACGTTGGCCGATGCATCGAAAACAACACGAAGTTTTGTCGTTAATTTATCCTCGCGTATAACAGTCTGGTGTGGCAAATAGTATTTTCCTATTACCTCATCGTTCGCCTTTACCATGTGCCCAAGGTTAATATATTCTTGAATGAACTCTTTGTAATAATTGCAAAGCTTTTCACTCATTTTGAACTTAGCTTCCATGGATAGCAGCCGAGCAACTGCCTGTTTACGAGAGTCACCTAATTCCATGTCGTCTTTAAATGGAATTTCCACAATGAATCGTCCATCTTCATCTTGTTTGGTGGTTTCGTCGAATTTTTTTAAACATATTTCGTCTTCCACTTTACCTTCTTCATCTTCTTCTTCCTCTAGCTCCCAAAATCTCTCAAGGTTGGTTACTGCCGATGTGACTTTGCCTGGTTTCTTTTGCTTAATTATTCCAGACAAAATCCAGCCAAACTTCGTAGCTTATGCTAGAACTCCATTCTGCTTTTTTATACCTTTTTCTGTTATTCTGCCGAATATATCACCACCAATCACCATGTCAATTCTATCAGCTTTGTTAACTTGTGAGTCAGCAAGGGTGTAGTTTTTCCATTTGTTGAAGTCAAACTTGAATAATTGATCGGGTTGAGAAGTGGTGAGAGTTGGTAGAACTTTGACATCGACAATTTCAGCAAATAGACTGAGGAATCGTGGTTTAATTTCTACTTGAACCTTGCATTTTGATTCACCCACCACAACATCGCCTAGTCCATGAAGTTTCGTCTTGATTTTTGTTTTTGGAACCGCTAATATCTGTGCGGCTTCTTCTGATGTTGATGTTATTTGTGACCTTTGATCAATAAGCGCCCTTAATAACACGTATTCCCCGTTTGCGCATTTTGCTCTCACTTGAGCTGTGGCCAGAATTACTGCTGTTAATCCTGCTTTTGTGGACATGGCTGCTTTTTTATTTGTATCATCGTAATGCAGAAGTTCATGATGACTATAGTTGCATTTTTTGCATTTGGAATTGCTGCTACAAGTTTCTCCCCATTTATGGCTTAGGCATTTTTGTCATATTTTATTATCCTTGACATATTTATGTCGTTCATCCGTTGATATGCTCTTAAAGCTTCTACAATCGGTTATAGTATGGTATGGTAGTTTGCAGTAAGTACACTGTTTCACTGGTTGCCTAGCGTTGGTCGACGTATGATTTGCTTGTCTTGCTGTTTTCGGTTTTTGTAACCTTGCTCCTTTTCGGCTACAGCTTTCAATGTCTGGAAGTGTTGATCCAAAAATTCTCTAATTTCAGATAACTTCTGTACTTCTCTGGTCTTTTTAACCATTTTTTGGTCCATCTTTGTCCAATTTCCGAACTATGACTCGACCAATAAATGGATCGGCGTCTTCAATTTTCATTCCTAATAACTGTATTGCGTTAAGGCACTCATTTATAGTATCGAGTAATTGTCTAACGCTTTCAGCATTGTCACCGTTTATGGTCGGTGGATCCATTATTCTGTCCCACTGCGTTATGAACAAAATTCGTTTATTGTCATACCTTTGCTTTAGCAAGCTCTATGCTGCTTCATAGTTTTCGGTTGATATTTGTAAATGTTGTATCAACCTTGCTGCTTCGCCCTTCAAACAAAGACGAAGGCGTAGCATTTTTTCTGAGCTTGATAATTGCTCATTTTTATGAACCATATCCTGGAACACGTTGTAGAAATTAGCCCACTCTTTTATCTCACCGTAAAATGTTGGAATTTTCAGTTTTTCTAATTCCAAATTGGGTCGAGAATATGTTTTTGGCTCTTCTTTTCTAATAGAATTTTCAAAATGTGTGTGTTTTTCGAAATATTTTGCGACTATTTCGTTGTACGCATTTTCGATTTCATCATTGAAGTATTTTGACATCTCATTGGTATACAAATTGCCGATGTTGTTGTATATACTCTGTGAGTATTTTACTTGGCTAGTGTTTATAGCGCTCTCTGCGCTAATATCTGCCAATTTTTGTGACAGCATTTCGATTTTCGTCATGAAAATCCTAATTTTGTTATCCCCGTTGGATTTGTTATTGACTGGTTTAGGCCCGGTCGGCTTTTCTACCAGTTGAAAAGCTATTTCGCCGGAAATGGAATTCTTCCCTGGACTAGCTGATCGATAAAACTCCGGGTTTTGCTGTATGAATTCTTTTGGAAATATTCTTCCTCGCCATATCCATCTGCCATTAGTTTTTCATGGTTGACGTCAAAGTCTTTTTGAAGATTCTCTGTTGCTTTTAGTGTATCTTCGGTTTTGATCTTGTCATTGATTGGCCTTTGATAATGTCGTACGTTTTCTGTACTTTTTCAGAGATTTCCATCTGAGCTTCAATCATTTTTTTTCTATTTATCCCCATGTTGACAGGATTTGAGTTTTTGCTATTCTCCAAAGGAATCGTTGGAGGTAAATTGATTTGGTCGCCTGGTTGACCGTGCTGTGCCTCGACTCACAGCAAAGTTACTCCTTTGGATTGCAAGTCTCTTTTCCTGTCACTGAGCTCAATTTTGAGGCTTGATTGGACCAATGTTTGAGGGGATTTTCTTTTAAATTTCACTTGGTTACCCCTAACCGCTGGTGGGGGGTGGTAATGCAAGTAATTTAGAGAAGAAAAAAAAGAAGCAGAACGATGGTCTTCGATTGAGAACGATTTTATTCTGCCTTATTTAATAATATACAAGAGTTTATATACATAATCTTAAACTATGTTCCTAATCTAATTATGTATGTATGTGTATATTTTACTGTTTGCCTTATAAGATATTTCTTAATATAGACAATCAGTAGGTCTTTATTTAGTTACTTTGTGTGCATTTCAAGTACTTTCAAGCAGACATATATTTTAAACTACTTGTGTGTGATAAGAAATGTATCTTATGTTTGGCTATAAATTTCATACAGAAAGATGTGTAAATATTTGTGATTTTTATGTGCATTGCATTGTGATCGAATTAGTAGTTTTCTAAATATATGCATGCATGCGTTTGTTGTAAATATCAGTTCATGTGTCAATATTATTTCTCAAAATTATCTACGGATTGTATTACTAATATTTGTTCATATGTGTTTGTATATACATGTTCAGTTTTTATTTGAACACCTTTTTTCAATAGTGAGTTGAGGCATTTGACGATTTTTGCGAAGTCCGGGATAACACGTTTGTAATAATTGCAAAGTGCAATGAACCTTCTAGCCTCGTCTGGATTTGTCGGTTTGGGTTATTGCATACTACTTCGCATTTGGATGGGTCGGTTTTTATAACTTTGTCCGTTATTAAGTGGCATAAATAAATAACTTCTGACTTAAGGCATGACTGTGCATTTGCTAGGGTTTGTTGTGAGATTGTAGTATCTTAATCTGTCAAATACTTTTAACAAGTTTCTGTTGTGGTGTTTTAGGGAACATTCGAAAACAATTGTGTCGTCTACGTAGAGAAAAGCTTCAGATTTTAGAGGGCTCAATGCTATTGTTAACATTCTTTGGAAACTGTTTGAGGATATTTTCAATCCAAATGGTAGACGTTTAAATTGGTAGTGACCGTCTTGGGTCGAAAATGCCATTGGAGGTCTTGAGTCATTTTGTAGCGGTATTTGGTGAAATGAAGTTTTCATATCGAGCGTTGTGAAATAATTTGCTCTGCGTAGAACATCTAGTATATCCTCTAATCGTGTTAATGGGAACTTGTCGTTTACTAATTTGTCATTTAGTTTTCTGTAGTCCACTACTAAGCGCCATTTCTTTGTATCATTTTCGCTTTTCTTGGGTACTGACAGTAATGGGGAATTATACGGGCTGACTGATGGTTCTATTATATCGCTGTCAATCATTCCCTGGAATTGTTTCTGTATTTCATGCTGGCGAGTTTATGGTAACCTATATATCGAAAAGTTCAGTGCTATAAGGGCCTGTCTCGTCTTTTGCATTTAGTATATTGAAATCCGTCAGTTTTTCAGTCACGCATTTTAATTCATTGATATTGACTGCAAACCTGTTAACGTTCATAATTTTTACGTGGACAATTCCCTTGGCGGGTACAATGGAGTTTGCCAAAAATACCCCTTTCCTGAATTTCTTGGTTGCAGACAACACTGTCTCCTTCTATATTCAAGTTGACTGCTAGAACCATTTCCGTTCTTGGAGGAATAGTTACAGGGTAATTTTGTGTAAATTGGTAAAATAGATTCTTTGTTCTTAAAATTTAATATTACGGTAAATGTCTCTAGTCTATTTTGCATACGTAATTGATCAGGAAATCTCTACCTAAAATTCCACCAGTTGCTATCGGGAAATCATCATTCACCAGTTGAAAATGTATGCTCGCCTTGTTGTTATCTATGAGAAAATTAAGTTTTGATGAGCCGGCTAACTATATTACTTCTTTTGTTATACCAGTTAACTTGCATTTTGATGTGTGATCAAAATCAAATTCGTTATTGGAGGGGTTTTGGCAGATGGAGATGTCCGCTCCTGTATCTATGAGGAATGTCATTGGCCTATTCAGTTGTAAGCTATTTATTGTTACGTAGTTAGTTAAATTTTCTGTAATAACGTAAATACAATTGGTCCTAGAGCTGTTTATATTTCCCTGTCCCCCGGAAGGGTGCCCTCGTAGTCCTCCGGGTCTCCTGCGTTTCCATCAAATTGGACATAGTTGACTCGGCGACTATTCCGCTCATTGCTCCTGAACTGCTGGATTCCAGTTGGGTTACTGTGGTTTTGGTTGGGGTAATTACTCTGCCTTTGGTTTAAAAAAGTGCCCAAGCTATTCAGCTAGCGTGTGTATTTGTGAAAAAGCGTATTATGTGGCCGCGGTAAAGGTGGTAAAATAAATGGAAAGGCAAAGTCACGTTCAAACCGTGCTGGTCTTCAATTTCTTGTCGGTCGTATTCATCGTTTGTTACGTAAAGGCAATTATGCTGAACGTGTTGGTGCCGGTGCTCCAGCATATTTAGCTGCTGTTATGGAATATTTGTCAGATTAAGTTCTTGAATTGGCTGGTAACTGCACGTGATAATAAAAAAAACTAGAATTATTCCACGTCATTTACAATTGGCTATTCGCAACGATGAAGAATTGAATAAACTATTGTCTGGAGTTACCATAGCTCAAGGCGGTGTTTTACCAAATATTCAAGCTGTAATTTTGCCGAAGAAGACCGCAAAGAAAGCATAAGTGATGTAATTGTCGAGTGACGTATATTGTACTACTCCCAAAGTAGGTTAAATAAAGACCATATAGCAATACTGAATATTGGAGTTATATATAACAATACGAACGTTAGCAGAAGGTGCAAAATAACTAGCTTTCCCCAAAATTCGTTACAATATTTATTTTTTACAGGGGTATTAGTCGCAGTCAGAAGAAGAAGAGTGTTTTATTTCATTACAATACATTTCCTTAAATGAAAGTTATTGCAAAAAAACCTGTGACGATGACCACTTGGAAAAATAGGCTGACGAATGAATGGATGGGTAATGCTAACATAACACTGAATTAAGTGAGATATACAAAAAAAGCGCCGATCGTATGCACATCTAAAACAGTGGAGGCATCTATCACAACTTATGATGTATACTTTTATGCATGTCCCTCGTGCTGGCTGGATAATTTTCAGTCCATTAGCGGAGCTTTCATTGTGTAGACTGAACCTTCCGACCGTGGGGCTGAAAGCGTATTTCTCCGCTGTCAGTACAAGGGCGAAGATGAATGATATATTAAAAAATTTAGCTTTTATTCGTATAGCGGCCAGACGTTCGTCCACAGGCATGAACGTTAGTGCTTGGTGACAAATTCTCTATCACACCACGAATCCGACATTGATTTTATAGAAAAACAAGTAAGGAAGGCTAAGTTCGGGTGTAACCGAACATTACATACTCAGTTGAGAGCTATGGAGACAAAATAAGGAAAATGAACCTGGGGTAACCCTGGAATGTGGTTGTATGACATGTGTATCAAATGAAAGGTATTAAAGATTATTTTAAGAGAGAGTAGGCCATAGTTCTATGAATGGACGCCATTTAGGGATATCGCCATAAAGGTGGACCAGAGCTGACTCTAGAATTTGTTTGTACGATATGGGTATCAAATGAAAGGTGTTACTGAGCATTTTAAGAGGGAGTGGGCCTTAGGTCTATCGGTGGACGCCTTTTCGAGATATCCCCATTAAGTGGACCAGGGGTGACTCTAGAATGTGTTTGTACGATATGGGTATCAAATGAAAGGTGGTAATGAGTATTTTAAAAGGGAATGGGCTTTAGTTCTATCGGTGAACGCCTTTTCGAGAAATCGCCATAAAGGTGGACCAGGGGTGACTCTAGAATATGTTTGTACGATATGGGTATCAAATGAAAGCTGTTAATGAGTATTTTGAAAAGGAGTGATCCTTAGTTCCATAGGTGGACGCCGTTTCGAGATATCGCCATAAAGGTGGACCAGGGGGGTCTCTAGAATGTGTTTGTACGATATGGGTATCAAACGAAAAGTTTTACTGAGCATTTTAAGAGGGAGTGGGCATTAGGTCTATAGGTGGACGCCTTTTCGAAATGTCGACATTAGGGTGGGCCAGGGGTGACTCTAGAATGTGTTTGTATGATATGGGTATCAAATGAAAGATGGTAATGAGTATTTTAAAACGGAGTAATCCTTAGTTCTATAGGTGGACGCCTTTTCGAGATATCGCCATAAAGGTGGACCAAGGGTGACTCTAGAATGTTTGTACGATATGGGTATCAAACGAAAGGTGTTACTGAGCATTTTAAGAGGGAGTGGGCATTAGGTCTATAGGTGGACGCCTTTTCGAGATATCGTCATTAGGGTGGGCCAGGGGTGACTCTAGAATGTGTTTGTACGATATGGGCATCAAACGAAAGGTGTTACTGAGCATTTTAAGAGGGAGTGGGCACTAGGTCTATAGGTGGACGCCCTTTCGAGATTTCGCCATTAGGGTGGGCCAGGGGTGACTCTAGAATGTTTGTACGATATGGGTATCAAATGAAAGGTGTTACTGAGCATTTTAAGAGGGAGTAGGCATTAGGTCTATAGGTGGACGCCCTTTCGAGATATCGCCATTAGAGTGAGCCAGGGGTGACTCTAGAATGTTTGTACCATATGGGTATCAAACGAAAGGTGTTACTGAGCATTTTAAGAGGGAGTGGCCATTAGGTCTATAGGTGGACGCCTTTTCGAGATATCGCCATTAGGGTGGGCCAGGGTGACTCTAGAATGTGTTTGTACGATATGGGTATCAAATGAAAGGTGGTAATGAGTATTTTAAAAGGGAGTCATCATTAGTTCTATAGGTGGACGCCTTTTCGAGATATCGCCATAAAGGTGGACCAAGGGTGACTCTAGAATGTTTGTACGATATGGGTATCAAACGAAAGGTGTTACTGAGCATTTTAAGAGGGAGTGGGAATTAGGTCTATAGGTGGACGCCTTTTCGAGATATCGCCATTAGGGTGGGCCAGGTGTGACTCTAGAATGTTTGTACGATATGGGTATCCAACGAAAGGTGTTACTGAGCATTTTAAGAGGGAGTGGACATTAGGTCTATAGGTGGACGCCTTTTCGAGATATCGCCATTAGGGTGGGCCAGGGGTGACTCTAGAATGTTTGTACGATATGGGTATCAAACGGAAGGTGTTACTGAGCATTTTAAGAGGGAGTGGACATTAGGTCTATAGGTGGACGCCTTTTCGAGATATCGCCATTAGGGTGGGCCAGGGGTGACTATAAAATGTTTGTACGATATGGGTATCAAACGAAAGGTGTTACTGAGCATTTTAAGAGGGAGTGGGTATTAGGTATATAGGTGGACGCCTTTTCGAGATATCGCCATTAGGGTGGGACAGGGGTGACTCTAGTATGTGTTTGTACGATATGGATATCAAATTAAAGGTATTAATGAGGGTTTTAAAAGCGAGTGGCCCTTAGATGTATATGTGAAGGCGTTCTCGCGATATCGACCAAAATGTGGACCAGGTGATCCAGAAAATCATCTGTCGGGTACTGCTAATTTATTTATATATGCAATACCACTAACAGTATTCCTGCCAAGATTCCAAGGGCTGTTGATTTCGCCTTGTAGAACTTTTTCATTTTCTTCTACTTAAGTGGTAGGTGTCACACCCATTTTACAAAGTTTTTTCCAAAGTTATATTTTGCGTCAATAAACCAATCCAGTTACCATGTTCCATCCCTTTTTTCGTATTTGGTATAGAATTATGGCATTTTTTCATTTTTCGTAATTTTCGATATCGATAAAGTGGGCGTGGTTATGGTCGGATTTCGGCAATTTTTTATACCAAGATAAAGTGAGTTCAGATAAGTACGTGGGCTTAGTTTAGTAAAGATATATCGGATTTTGCTCAAGTTATTGTGTTAACGGCCGAGCGGAAGGACAGACAGTGGACTGTGTATAAAAACTGGGCGTGACTTCCACCGATTTCGCCCATTTTCACAGAGAACAGTTACCGTCATAGAATCTATGCTCTTACCAAATTTGAGAAGGATTGGTAAATTTTTGTTCGACTTATGGCAATAAAAGTATTCTAGACAAACTAAATGAAAATGGGCGGAGCCACGCCCATTTTGAAATTTTCTTTTATTTTTGTATTTTGTTGCATCATATCATTACTGGAGTTGAATTTTGACTTAATTTACTTATATACAGTAAAGATATTGAATTTTTTGTTAAAATTTGAATTTAAAAAAATTTTTTTTTAAAAAGTGGGCGTGTTCTTCATCCAATTTTGCTAATTTTTATTTAGAACATATATAGTAATAGTAGTAACGTTCCTGCCAAATTTCATCATGATATCTTGGACTGCCAAATTACAGCTTGCAAAACTTTTAAATTACCTTCTTGTAAAAGTGGGCAGTGCCGCGCCCATTGTCCAAACTCTTACTAATTTTCTATTCTACGTCATAACGTCAACCCATCTACCAAGTTTCGTCGCTTTATCTGTCTTTCGTAATGAATTATCGCACTTTTTCGGTTTTTCGAAATTTTCGATATCGAAAAAGTGGGCGTGGTTATAGTCCGATATCGTTCATTTTAAATAGCGATCTGAGATGAGTACTCAGGAACCTACATACCAAATTTCATCAAGATACCTCAAAATTTACTCAAGTTATCGTGTTAACGGACGGACGGACGGACGGACGGGCGGACGGACATGGCTCAATCAAATTTTTTTTCGATCCTGATTATTTTGATATATGGAAGTCTATATCTATCTCGATTCCTTTATATATGTACAACCAACCGTTATCCAATCAAACTTAATATACTCTGTGAGCTCTGCTCAACTGAGTATAAAAATCACTTTTGTATCGAGCAGAAACCCAAAGTTACTGTGGGTTTGCTAATTTCTCAACATTCGCTTAAGTCAGTCACACTTCAGCCCCACACAGAAAAAACACTTTCTAAACTTTTTATTACTTTGAGGCAACCATTATCTCTATTTCTTTCAATTTGTTTTAATAAATCCAGTAAAATATGGGGACAGGGCTTGAGCAGTGGTGTACTCCCTTGTGGAGTGAAGTAAATTTTTGGTTTGTAAGGGGGATTTACATGAACGCTTTGTCGCGTTGCTTCGCTTTGACTACGCCATAGGGTAGGTTAGGTTAGGCCGAAGTGACTGCCCGAGAGCACACTTAGGCCAGTGATATTAGGGTCGCTGTGATACCACGAAAATACACCATTGCCTTTCCTCTTCGGACCATTTTGAGGACCTGATAGAAGCTACCAGCTCCTCGAATTCATGCTCCATTACCTGGCTTACACTATATAGAAATGGAGCACCTAGAAAGCGCTGCCGTGTGCCACTATGTGCCGGGCAGTTGCAGATGAGGTAAACCACTCTTCTTCTCAACTCCTGCAGCATTGACTGTAAGGTGCTCCTAACCATTCTGCATGCCTACCTAGAAGTCAATGCGCAGTTAGTGCCCCTAAAAGTGTGGAAATTGTATCCCTACTTAAGTTGTACACGTGACGTGGTCTTTTAGGATCCCATTTTTACCAGGTTTCCTTCGATGTCCGACACCCCGGTGTTGTAGCCATCTTTCGTCGACTTGGCGATAGATGTGCTCTTTTAGCATTAGCTCTCATGTGGCAAAGGGTCTACCTAAGCGTTCCTGGCCAGGAAGAACCTGCCTGGTTGTACCCTGCCTAGCCAGTTCATCTGCAATGCAGTTTCCCTCGTGTGAGGTGTACTATTGGGCCATCTCTTGGAGTCATCGGCGACATTTTAGTGTTAGTTCAGAATTGATCGAGTAAGAGCCAAGAGATTTTATGGCAGCCTGGCGGTCGCTGAAAATAAATTTTATTTGCCGACAATGTGTGTTGCTGTCTTAACTGCGGCTTCCATGATAGCTTAAACTTGTGCCTGGAATACTCTGCAGTGATCAAGTAGTTTGAAGAATAGCTGTGGGTCAAGGTCTTTTGAGTATACTCCACCTCCAACTCTAACGTTAAGCTGCGAGCCGTCCGTGTATATGAAAATGCTGCCGTAAACAGCAAGGCACCTATCGGACTCCGTCCAATCATCCCTACTGGGAATTTTTCTCATAAAGATGGTTTCCGCATCTGTTGTGGTCGCACAGCGGTCCGTGCTAGGAGGAAGAAAGCTTTATTTGTTTAGTATACTAACGTATCCTGTGGTATTCTTGTTCCAACAGGAGAACTCGCTTAAGCGCATGGCAGACGTTGCCTCTGCTCAATATCCAGCTAAATTCAATGGAAGGATGTCAAGAGCTTCGCTAGACGTTCTTAGAGCACCGCTTATGCTGATCATGTTAGATCTGTGGACTTTACCCAAGAAGTTTATGTTTGACGTTATGCTCACAGCTGGCCACCATACGAATATCCCATACAGCAGTATGGGTCGGAAAATCACGATTAAAATCCATCTGCATATATTGGTGTGAGTCCCCATTTTTTGCCAATAGGTCCTTTACACGTAATGTACGCTTTCTTTTGTCGCTGAATGCCAATGGCCTTCCAGTTATGCTTTTCGCCCAGAAGTTCTACCTTTTCTGCCAGACTTAGGCGCACGCGGTTTAGTTCTGGTAGGTTAAACGGTGGTATTTAAGACGAACTCAACTTTATCAGAATTGACGCTGAGTCCACATCGGGAGGCCTACAGGGAAACCTCTCATAAGGGAAACCCACCTGCATTAAGTCGCATTAAGTTTGAGGGAACTGGTCTCTGAAGGCAATTGCTAGGTCATCATCAACTAGTATCTCTTAATAGTGAGTTTATCGTTAGGTTCCATAGTAGAGGGTGGGCCCCTTGCGACAAAGCGTGTTATATCAACCTTTCCAGTGAAGAAAGCATTTTCCTTCCCTTGAGAAGTTGATAAATAAAAGCATTGTTAACGGCATCTGGACCTTTTTTTTTTGAACGCAACTTCAAATTAACCCTTTCCTCAGTGATGGGTATATTGACAGCCTGATTTGTTACCGATGCTTCAGGTGCGTGGGACATATTTCCCGGGAAATGTGTTTCCAGGAGCAGCTCTAGGGTTTCCCCTTCTGTGATGGCTCAGGTACCATTTGAAGTTCTCTTCGCCTGTCTCAGGATTCCTTGTAGGTCCTTAGATTTCCCTTGTAGTATACTATCCATTGTGCATATTACAGCATTGGTAAAGAGTCAAATCGAAGAAACACTGGGAAAGGGTTTCAGCCCAATTTCAAACAAAACTTCCTTGCGAGTTTTTTTTTCCATCTCCCATTACTCGTAATCTAAATAAAAAATCCTTGTGAGTTTTTTCACTTCTCCATTTCTTCTTATTCTGAACAATGTTCGAAAAAGGGGAAACCGGTTGTGGGAGAAAAGTAGGTATGTATTATGAACGTGAGTGAGTGGGAGATTTTTCTGCCATTTTTTAGGAGTTTTTTCACATGTTGAATTAATAGTTTAAGTTTACTGTTTCTTATACGAAAACCCACTAGTTTGTACAAATTTGTGCTAAATTACATTAACATTCTACCACAAAGTTCTTTGTTACAGTCATCCAAAAATTGCGCAAGGATTTTTTAAGAAGGCTTCAATCGATTTTGGCATATGATGAAAGAGGAATTCAACTCGGCTTGGCCGCCAGAATATTATTTTGCTGAATGGAAGCAGGCAACTCCAGCGGATGTGTGTTATCGTGCAGTCTTCTTCTTATGCTCCTCTTTTGCTGTTGCTATGGCACCAATTCGTTACTCATTTCAGTCAATACCATATAAAATGCAATACTGTGCTTTGCTTATATTTCATTTCTCAATTTTAAACAATTTCGCAAAAAAATTTCAATTGAAAAAACAGCTGACTTCGAAAATTCGAAACAATATTCCGAGGGAATATTTAGAATTGGACTGTTTATGTATTTCATACCTTATTTTCACTTGGTCTCTTCCGTTTGTCTATTGACAAATGCTTATTTGGCCATCTCTCGTTTCATAGCGGCGCATTTCTGGTTAATTTATGGTACCATTAGTGTTATATAGCATTTATTTGGCCCTCCTTCATGATTAGGTTAGGTTAGGTGGTAGCTACCCTAATAAGGGGAGCTCACTTGGACAACATGAAAGTCCGTTGTGATACCACATGCAATAAAACAACGGTAACGTAGATATAGCAACAATAAAGCTCCGAATGATACCGATCTCAAAATGGATAAATTCTCGAGAGATCCAAGTAAGTCGCGACAGAAGTACTTTCACCTAGTTCTGGCAAAAGCTGGGCAATCAAGCATAAAGTGATTTGGTCATTCCACCTCATCATCCTCTGTTCATACAGCTGCCGCAGGATGAAGTTTCCAGTATATTGAGACGTACCGCATGGATACCCATGGGACAGTGCCTTGTCAGAAACCAAATGACCATTGATAGGTGAGCCTTAGTGAACCCAATTATTTCAGCAGACCTCCTGCCATCCACTTTCGGCCAGAAAGATCTTGCTACCCTGCAAGACGTGGTGTCCGCCCAACGTTTGTCTGAGCTGACTCGAGCCCCAGCTGTGGAGGAGCAATCCACAGGTGGTCAGCGGAATCCCGAAATCCCAACAGCCATCTTAATCCGGTTCAGTTTTACCGATGCGGGCTAAGAGATCCGCTTTACAGTTACGCGGGATATCACTATGGCCCAGGAGCCAGATAATCTTAGTTTTAAAATAATTCGATGCAATCGCAAGCGCAGTCAGGCACTCCCAGACCACCCTCGATCACACTGTAGTTGAGCTCAAGGCCTTGATAGCCGCTTGGCTATCAGAGTAGATGTTAAGTTGCCTAACCGTAGTAGCACTGGATAGCATTTTATGCACCGCATCCTTAAACGCAGCAACTTCCGCTTGGAATACGACAGTGATCCGCCAACTTAAACTTGCAGCTTACATTTAGCTCTTGACAAAAGACCCCCACCAACCTTTCCGTCCAACTTCGACCCGTCAGTGAACAAGTTAACCGGTCCCATGGCCTAGATAATTCCTCTTCCCCACTCCTCTCTCGGTGGAATGACTGGGGTGAAGGTTGTATAGGGAGCAGTTATCGGCATGCAATAGTCCGTCCTGTCCGGGATAAAGTCGAAACTGGTAAGAAGGATAGAGTGTCCGAAGTCAGAAAGCCTATAGCCCATAACACGGAGCATGACTAAAGACCGGGCCCGGCCGCCTTTCCCGCAATATCTACTGGATATAAGTTCAGCATGACGTTCAGTGCCAGGTGTTGTTCTGAGAGCGCCACTGATACCGATCAGCGCCTTCCGTTGCACTGACACTAACATTTTGGAGGTGCTCGAAGTGTCCAGCGCTTTCCACCAGACCAGCACCCCATAGAGCAGAATCGGTTTGACCACCATCTGATAAAGCCAGTGTACTACTCCTCGCGAGAGTCCCCATCTCTTTTCGATAACCCCCTGCAGCAGTACAAGGCAACAGCGGCCTTCCTGGCCCTATCTTCCACATTGGGTCCCCGAGGTAGTTTCTTGTCCAAAACAATCCCCAAATATTTAACCCTATCAGAAAGTACCAACGGTACCCCTCCAACCGAGAGAGTTCTGAAATCGGGCATCTTATATCTCCTTGTAAAAAGAACCAATTCCGTTTTTCACGGGTTGACCGCCAATCCACATGATTCAGCACACCTATCCACAGTATTCAGGTAGCCCTGCAGAATATCGCGCAGGGTGCCCAGAAATTTGCCTGTGACTAGGATAGCGAGGTCATCTGCATAGACAACCACCCGACAGCCATTGGCTTCCAGCTCCAGAAGAAGCCCGTTGACTACCACACCCCAGAGCAGAGGAGATAGGACACCCCCTGTGGCGTGCCCCTGCACATCTTCCTCTCAATTATGGCCCCTCCCCACTCTGCTGCGATAATTCTGCTGCATGGAAATTTGTTAATAAATTCAACCAGAGCCCTCTCGACTCCTAAACCCACCGGAGCTCTTTCGATTGCCCACGGTAAGCCATTGTTAAAAGCCTCCTCGATGTCTAGAAAGTCACCCACGGCAAACTCTTTGTGTTCTAGGGATCCTTCTATTTGCTTTACAATCGAATGGAGAGCCGTTTCCGTCGATCTGCCCTTCCAGTAGGCATACTGTGAAGCCGACAGTAACCCCCGACGAATCCTTTCTCGTAGGTACAGGTCAATCAATCGCTCAAACGTCTTAAGAAGAAACGACGAGGGACTGATTGCCCTGAAATCCTTAGGTGATACATGAGAGCTTCTGCCGACCTTCGGAATGAAGATGACCCTAACCGTGTGCCAAGACTTCCGGATATAGTTAAATCTGAAGCAGTTAGTGTAGATGATGGTCAACCCAGGCAGGAAATCCCTAAAAACTTTTGAAGTTGCGCAGGAATGATGCCATCCGGGCCCGGAGACTTATAGGGCTTGAACGAACCTATAGTCCAGGTTATATAACTTTTCCGTAGTCGAATAGCAGGCATCTCTGCATGGGCAACGCCCGCCGACCATGCAGGCGAAGATCCCTGCGCAACTGGGACATCGGGAAAATGATTGTTCAGTAAAAGCTTTAGGGACTTCTCGCTACTCATCGACCAGTCCCCACCATCATCTCGCAGGCAATAGCTCTCCCAGCTTTCTACAATACAAGTCCCAGTTAGTACTTTGAGGGTTCCTAAAAGATATTTTACCGGGACGTTCTTCGTTCACCGAGAACTGAATATATCGGAGATCAGCGAAGGAGTGCTCGTTGAGAACCCTTCAGCCAGATATCCGACCTTCCAGTTCTCTACTAACCAGGGTGAGGTTCAGGACCTCCTCCCTTACCACAGTAATACAAGTCGGGTCATTCCCCCTATTACATATACAAAGTCCCTCATCTACAATAAAAGTAAATAAAGACTCACCTCTAGTGTTGGTATCCGAGCTTCCCCAGATGCTATGATGGGCATTAGCATCGACACCGATGATCACGCCAACACCTTTCCACCTTGCTTCAGCGGTGATTTCGCCTAGTATCGCAGGTGGTGGTCCCGCTACGTCCCCATGGGGCATGTACGCTGAGACCACCCACATTTCATTACTGCCTCGCTCGAGGCAGACCGTGCTTACGTCAGCATTGCTGAAATTAGAGAGAATAAAAGCTTTACTCCCTTTTTTAACAAACACACAGATCTAGGCCTACGCACCAAGGTGTTGAATTTTCCAGTCCTTAATCCAGAAATCTTTCTGCCGGTACTACTCAACCACGGCTCCTGGACAAGGACTATATCCACTCCGCCTTTTTCAAGCCAGAGCAAAAAATATGCGGAAGCTGCGTTAGAGTGCTGAAGATTGATTTGACGGATTTCCATCAAAAACTCTCTTCTTCCGCACCCCATCCTTGGCGGACTCGTGTTAGTCGTGTCCATTCTAAAAAGTCCCTCCTCAAGGCCGCCATCCGGAGCCGATTGTATAGTCGCCCTTCAACGGTCTCGTGGTTATCTGTGCTAAGCAGGGAAGCCACGCGAGGGTTGACGCATTACCTTATGGGTAATGCGTTCAGAGCCAGACCAAACGCAAAGCGGTAAAATTTTCAACCGCACCTACACCAACAACTTAACGGCGACGGAGCCGGAACGTACTTTGAGGCCCGCAACGGTTTTAACAGGACGTGGGCAGGTGCAGCATTAGCCTACCAGCCATTTCGATCGGTTATCACCCCGACCTACTAAGGTGGTAGAATACTGCACCTACCAGCCCAAAGTAATCAAATCCAAAATCAAAGTAAAAATCAAAAGTTCTAACAACCCAGTTCGTCACCGTTGTGTACCGATCTTGACACTAAACAGAGTCCTCCCTCCCCTGAGCTGGGCACAGTGACTCGGGGGTGCGGGTTTTATCGAGTTCTCCTCTCTAGATCCGCCATTATCAGTAGAAGCAGGGGCAACTCGTGCAGGACGTGATAACTAATGACGCGTGAAAGTTCGTCACTATGGCCGGTCTAAGACTGATAACAGTCCCTGCTCCAAAGCCTGGAACCACGTGTGATATCCAAGCCAAGTATCATAGCCCCCTTCAGGATGATAAAACATATATTCGTTTTGATTTAAAAGGGATATTTATTGTCAACGTGTGATTTTTTTTAAATTTTTAGAAATTTTTTTTACTACCAATCGAAAGACATGATTTAATGAATTTTCCGAGTTTTATTTAAAGCCTCGGTGAAACATTTTTCAACTTAATAATATACTGGAAAGATTTTTCGTCATAAAAAATTTGTCAAATTTGCCTCTCGCCGCGTACGGACGTGTTTTTTAATCGCTCTCATATTTTCACATATTCTTATATTTCCTTTTACTTCGTTTTAAATTGCCAAAATGGACGAGTTTTGTGGAAAGTGTGACAAACAATTTTCCAGAACTGGTGACAATAGTCTAGTGCCGTGTAATGGGTTCTGTAAGAGGATTTTGCACGGAGCCTGTAGTTAGGGCATTTCTGACTATGAAGTAAAGTTAAGTATATTGAATGTACTTCAAATTACAATTAAACGTAAAGCTAATTATTACTAAACGCTAATCCGTCTCGAACTCGACTGCTCCACTATATAGCCAAACATGCAGCCGCGACGCGCTTCTTGTGTAACTTGTTTACAACCCTTTATGTGGGAATGTTGAAGTCGGTTTCTTCCCACAGGTGCCGTATGCGTGTATTTCACAATTATATGCAATATACTTTTGCTGACTGTGCGTCTGGAGTAATTCCGTAGCATAGTGTTAGTTGCCGTCATTAACCATGGCCTTGAATTAAGGTGTTAGGTTGCCATGCGCGGCCGTAAGTTGTGAGAAATATAATTTGCTGACTCAGCGCCCGTGTGCTGGCCATACGTGGGAATGTTGCAATAAGGGCAACTGGCGCGTGTTAACTTTCACAGCGAAAAATTGGAATCGGTCCAAAAGCAATTTCTGCTTTTTGATTTAATTCATTTGCCTTGGGGTCCATCAAGGAATCTACCGCCCTACTGCAGCCGGTTAAAACTTTTACAGCTGCCTTCACTACAGAGCCGTAGGGAGATGCTTGGCGTTTTATTCATGGTATTAGTTTTTCCAGAGGGATGATAAACAGTCCATTTCTGCTTGGCGAGGTGATGCTTACCCAGCAAACACACTTTCTAACGTAAGAGAAATATTGTAATTTTATATTAGAATTCTAATGTAGTTCTCTAATGCATATCGAATCGAAAACTAGGTTAGAGCACTAGTTTAGAATTCGACTGTGAAACGATTCGAATAACACTAGAAATGCGATGTTATGGTTATTGTCACATCCTTAGTGTTATACAAACTATATAAAAATAGTGAAAATTTGTGTGGAAATATTATAAGTTGCGAAATAATTTTTTTTATTTATAATAGTAAATACTAGTAAGTGAAAATGAATCAAAAAAAAGTTAAAAAAGGAAAGCGAGTAGATTATTGAAGTGCTATTTGAATGGCATGAAGAAAACGCTTCCTCATCCGTACCTCAAACCAAAGCTGAGCTCAATCTTTAAGTACGGTTTTAATTTATTATAATAGGAAAAGCCTTTGAAATATGTTCGTTCTTAATACATAAGCTTATAACCAAATAAAAGTATTTGATATAGTGAAACAATGGAAATTTCGCTGATTTTAAATAATTGAACTTAATTGGGCATCACTTCAAAATTCTCATTAGAAACTCATTATAAATTGATGTTAGAATTCGATTAGAATTGTAACCCTTTTCTCGATATCGAGAACGAGGTCCTCTTTTTGTCGAGAATGCTATAATTCGCGACAGTTTCGCAAATCGTCCTCTAACCTTCTACCTTAGAGAAATACATTCGAATTCGATTCGTCTTCTAATCGTTTTCTAACCTAAATGTTTGTTGGGTAATGTCCCTTTTAGGCCCTCTCTGTAGTTCCAACTGCTATATTTAATTAAATGTAGATCGAATTTTCAAATGCATGAACCTCTTCGTTGTCTGTGTCAAGGTTTTAATAATCACTGCAATAAACAAACGAGTATCAATCTTGTGACACACTTTACAGTATAAAAAAATATACACTCACTGCCTTGAACTCATAACTGCTTCAAAATTAATATGTTAAACTAAATCTGTTACCAGCGCCAGTTACTTTGGGCGGGTGGCTTGGAATAATGTCCTTTCCAACTTCCCACGCATCGCAGCCCTACTCATTGTGTGTGTACATCATCTGCTCGAAATCACGTCCATTCCCACAGCACTAATAATCAATAGTTACGTTGGGCGGGTGGCTTGGAATCACGTCCTTTCCAACCTCCCACACATCGCAAGCCCTACTCATTGTGTGTTAAATATACATCAGCTGCTCGAAATCACGTCCATTTCGACGGCACTAATAATCAATAGTCACTTTGGACGGGTGACTTGGAATCAAGTCCTTTCCAACCTCCCACAAATCGCAGCTCTACTTATTGTATATTAAATATACATCAGCTTCTCGAAATCACGTCTATCCCGACAACTGATTTAATAATATATATACATAATTTATAATATAATTTTGTTCACTATGTATGCTTCTGTAATTTTTTCTGTAATCCGTAATTATATTTAGTCTGATTAATTATAAAATTTGTAGACTAATAAATAAATAAATTAAAAAAATTTGGGTTGGACAAGAACCCGGTTTTAGCGTTGTGCCACTATCAGTGTCATTTTTTTCTGATCTATTGTTGTCGTTTGTCTTATATTTATAGTTCGAAGGTGAATAAAAAATAATCTGAAAAAATTATTCAGTAAAAATTATAAGATGTTTTTGTTTTTTAATGGATGTAAATAACGTAAGTCGGAAAATTTTTAAAAAAGTTAATACAAAAATTATTACTATATCACATCGGGCATAAATTATTGAATTTTTGAGTTTTTAAAAAGAAGTCGAAGGACAGTCAAAATATATATATCTCACCTTATTTTAAACTTAAAAAACACAGTCAATATTTGAACTTACCTGGGGTGAATAAAATACGGGATTTAGGTATTGGATTTGACTCATCTTTTACATTTATTGAACATCTAAATTTTATCATCCCAAAAGCATATTCTTTACTGGTGTTTTTTAAAGAAATGGATCTTTTATTAGAGACTCATATACTAAAAAGTTATTATACAATCTTTGTACGCTGAAGGCTTGAACTTGGTTCCATAATAAGCAGTCCACATTATGAGTTACGCAATAAAAGGATTGAACGTGAGCCAAAAATATCTATGAAGTATTCCTTATACGATATAAAACTCGACCTGCTCCTTCCGCCGTATATCTCTAGGTGTAAACTTTTTAATCTTCATAAATTTGAGAGTAGAAGAGTAATCGCATCAATGATATTTATTTTTTATATTGTTAATGGGAACATCGATTGCCCAATACATCTAGAATCTTTGAACTTTAATGTGCCATTACGGATTATGAGGCAACATAATATGTTTTCTATTGACTTGTTTTAGTCTAATTACGCGTTTAAATATCCGATCACCGGTGCTCTAATTGCCATCAATTCAATTAACAATATTCATTGTATTGATTTATCGGTATTTCACCTCTGTTTTAAAGATTTGTTGTTTTCTGCTTTTTTAACTTCTGTTTAAAGCTAAGGCCATACTGAGCTGCACTACACTGCGCTGTAAAATATTCTTCGCAAGTATTCTTATGAAGCAATTCACACCTAGCGGCAGCAGCACTGCGCGGCGCGGCCATGTTGATCAAATAGGGAAAAAAGTGAAGCGTGGTAGGTTCCTCCCCAAAGACTCTTATCAAGGCGAGTCTTTCCTCGTGGAAACGGGGACAGTGGGACATGACCTTAGCTTAAGGCTCTCTGTATGTGTATATGATAACCTTTGATTTAGTCTAGTCTGTAAGATAATTGCTAATCATAGACTGAATAAAGAAATATGCAATTCATCGAAAAACCGTAAACTTAAAAAATCCTCAAGAAGAATTGGTGTTGGCAGAGAAAGCCGCATATGCATGTATTTCCCAAAATCGACAATACTAAATTACATCCTTATACAGAAATAGGTACTCCCTCATTATTCAATCAATGAAAACTTTTTTCTACTGGATTGTTCTTAATGAATATTTGTGTGGTTGCTTTAATTTTAAACAACTTTGAATATCAAATCAATTCAATAGTATTTGCTTGCCCAATTTCTACAAGTGGGTAAATACTCTCGACTGTGAAGTTGAGCACCTCGACTAGGAACCACTGCCGACATAGTTAGATAAAAAAATTTTTTTTTTTTAATTTTCTCCATTCTTAAGAATATTATTCCTATAACCAAAAAAAATCTTAATTTAATTACTTATCTAGATTGAGAAAGGATTTCTATGGCGCAGAGCCAATCCAATTTTTTCTCATTTAACTATTGCCCTCGTTTCAAAGACTTTTTTTAATTTAATTTATTACATTTTATGAACAGTTAGGTCAGCAGAAAAGCGCTCACAGTATTGGTCGAATCCAGCACATTGAACATATCAACATCAGTAGTGTATTGTTTCTGTAATATCGCTTATTAGATTTAAGAGTAACCTGTAATTAAAATAATAAAAACCACGATAAAAATAGCTAAACTAGATAAATTTTAAAAATAAAAATATCGTAATGCGCCGAAAATGGTTAGGTTGAACTGGCTGGTCCGTGAGGACCTCACATAGGCTGAATAATTGCACATCGTTCGCCAAAAAAGGGTAGTGATATTCAACTTTAAGGTTTTTATTCCGCCACATATGTATGTAATTATTTTCCATAAAATACAATTAAACAAACATATTAAGTTCAGCTTAGATCATCTACAAATGTCGTTATAATGTTTGCAATCAACTTCTCATCGTTCGAATTTAGTTGAATAACATCTTCGGAACATTTTCTACTGCTTTTGCTTTTGAATAACGAACTCTCCTCGATATCCGCAAATTGGTTTGCTGGGGGTAAGTTTCCAATATCTGTTTCAGTTGTCATATCCGGGACTGCAAAAAGTAATACGTTATTTGGTATGCAATACATGAATTATAATAGCACATGTATGTTTCAGAAATGATATCAGACCAACTTGAAATCCATAGAAATTTGGTACTTTAAATTTTTCTGAATGACAATACCCAGCTGGTGCCATGATAATTTGGTATCCACAGCAATTCGGGTAATGAGTGAGTGTCCGGGTATCCGGGAATAAAGTACGCGTGTACTTTTTCCATTGATTTTTTGCAGAAACTCAAGTTCTGATATATGTACATTATATCGGGTTAAATTGTTTTCCATCAGGAGTAAAGCAAAAACGTAATCTACAGATGATTCTAAGAAAAACTGCTGAAGACACCATAGCTCTAAGTCCGATTTTGCCATATGAATTTAGGCTTTGGCCAAAAAATCTTCATAGCTTCTGATAGAATTATAGGAAAAATATCATTTTGGGCTTACTTTAAAGGTATTTTACGTACATTTCAGAATATGTATTAATATCTATAGTGTTTTTGAATTTTAGTAGATATATCAGGCTTAATAAATAAGAAATTAGTCTAAAATGAACTTTTAACTACTATATTATCATTTTTAACAAATTTTTTATGAAAATTTTTTTTCTTTACAGTTTTTTGTATTTAAATTTAAAATAGATGAACCAAATCCTTCTACATCATCTGAAAACACGATATTATTGCATTTGGTTTATCAAGTGAATTAAATAATCTCAACTTACCGTATAGTCGTGACATTTTAAGATTTTATTTTTAAGTGATCATGCTAAAATTCAAAGTAAAATGTTTTCGCATAAAAATTTACCTCCTCATGTAATTGATAAATTGGTTGAAATTTGGAATAAATTGAATATTCAACTAATTGATAGACGTAGTATTCTAAGAAAACTAAATGTTTTAATTTTAAAATATCACGAAAACATTAAACACAGAAAAAAAGTTCATGAATTTACAGCATTCGTACAATCACGAAATGAATTATTTTACATTGGAAAATGTAAATGCCAGTTAAAAACAACAGAATGCTCATGTGGTTTAATACCAAACCATTTAAAAGAATTTATGATGGACCAACATAATGATAGAAAGTTCACAATACCTGAATATATGGATGACATTGTAGAAGAACACAAACAAAACAATACCAATAATGCCAACAGTTAGTGATGATCCAACATACGAACCGCTTGTAACAGATATGGAAACAGGTGAAGCACAAATTGCAAATGAAGCAGTTACAATGAAACGAGGACATTATAATAAAATATACGATGCTATAAATTTCGCTATGATGTGTGACAGATTCGGTGTTTCAGATAGAGTTGCTTCATGTTTAGCAACAGCCCTTTTCGAAGATATAAATTTTCGAGATGTTCGTGGTGAACTTGTCATAATGGATAAATCTAAAGTTGCAAGAGAAAGAATTAAAGCTAGAGATGAAGTGCTTTGTAAACGATACATAGATTCCAACATTACAGCATTTTCTTTCGATGGCAGGAAAAATGATTCATTAACTAGAGAGAAAATTAAGAAGAAATTTCATACACATATAGTAAAAGAACCCCATTTAGTTGTTCTAAAAAGCCTATTGCTGAATTACTTGGATATGTTAATTTGGGTGAAGAAGAAAATGCAAACACAATTAAAAAAATTAAATGAATTCTTCAATAGCAAAAAACTGTCAATAGATCAATTAACTGGCATATGCAACGATGGAGAACCAGCTAATACTGGAATAGAAAAAGGTTTTATAAGACTTTTTGAAGAGCATTTAAATATACAACTGCACTGGTTTATATGTTTGCTTCATTTCAATGAATTACCATTTAGTCATTTATTCAGAGCATTAGATAAAACAGTCACGAGTGGACCAAGAGCAGCAAGTGGAAAAATATCCAAAGACATTCAAGACTGTGAAAAATTTCAGGAATGCAGTTGTTAAAATTACTTCATAATATTTTTTCAATCAAATTAAAATAGGAAAATTAAACTAATTTTAATTGATCTAAAAAATTTATTTTTCAGGTTGTAAATGATTTTGAACCAATAGCATTGGAAAATATGCCTTGTATGATCAGTGATGAAGAAGAACGAGAATTATCTACAGATGTTAAATATTTATATCAAATGGCCAAAGCAATTTCAAATGGTGCTGTTTCAGTTGATTTAGCTAACTTTGTATGATCAGTGATAAACAAGAACGAGAATTATCTACAGGTGTTAAATATGTATATCAAATGGCCAAAGCAATCCAAATGGTGCTGTTTCAGTGGATTTAGCTAACATAAAACCAGGACCAGTTGTACAGTATCGATGGCTAACCAAAGCAAGCAGGGTATTACGTCTGTATACAACAACTAATACACCATCGGAAAATTTGAAAATTCTAGCAGTTTTTATTATTCGAATTTATGTGCCAATGTATTTCAATGTAAAATACTATGATTCTGTTGTATACGGCAGTGTACTTTTATCAAAATTTATTCGTTGGACACGATACCTATCACGTAATTTACTTAGTATTGTAGATGGTGTAATCCAAAATAATTCATATTACGCAAATCCAGAAAACATTTTATTAACAATCTTATTTGATGATAGAAAAACCATACGTGATATAGCTATCAAAAAAATTTTATACTATCGAGAAAAAATACTTGATCCAATTAAACTCATAGTTTACAAAAAATATAATATCAATTTTAATGCTTCAGATTATACTGATATGATTGATCTTAATGACGATAATTTACTATCTGAACCGGCATTCACTAAAATATTTCATACGATCACTTGGTACAATTCTTAGATTATGATGAGCCAACACTAGATGATCCTAATATTCCAATGCATATACAAGAAACAGAAAGATATGTACAGTTGTTAACATCTGTTTCCAAACGTGTAATAGAAAGAAAACCGTGAAGGTGTTATGGCTGTTACAGCAGAAAGTCGTGAAAAACAACCACGAATGGAGAGCAAAAAAGAGTTTAAAATAACATAACATTACTTTTGTTTTGAAAAATACGTTAAAATGGTCAACTCTAAGTAAAAAAATAATTTTTTAAATAAATTACATTAAAATTATAAAATTTGTGTTTTTTGCTTATTACTTGAAAATATAGGTTTTTTTGAATATTTTTTCTACTACAACGAATTCGAAAAAAGAAAAACTGTCTGAATGAAAGTTGTTGTTATTTTAGCTGTAAAGAAAATAAGTTTCCATAAAAAATTTGTAATATCGCGAGTTAATATCGAGCTCAAGGCCTAACAATAATTATTTTATCATTATTATTGTTATAATATATATTTTCTTAATTGAAAAAATTTTAAATCAGAATAAAGAAAGAAAAAAATTTAGACAACTGCCAAAGCTCGTTGTATAGATCCATTTCGGGAACTGCTAAATATATTATAACAATAATAATGATAAAATAATTATTGTTAGGCCTTGAGCTCTATATTAACTCGCGATATTACAAATCAGTAGGCCGATATAACAACAAAAATTGTTAATACATCCCAGAGCACGGGGAAAAAGTGTCAATAAAATATGACACTATGGCATCATCGCCATAAACAAAGTCCAATTTTCACAACTATTCTGTAACAGATGTCGCAGTGCTGTGAATATCAATTGGCAAGAACCAGAAATGAAGTAGGAATAATGAAGACAAACAAAAAACCGCTGTGATGGCTGAATGGTTATAGCAGCGGCGCCTAAACGTTGCCGATGAAGGAATTTAGCAGTTCCCGAAATGGATCTATACAACGAGCTTTGGCAGTTGTCTAAATTTTTTCTTTCTTTATTCTGATTTAAAATTTTTTCAATTAAGAAAAAATATATTATAACAATAATAATGATAAAATAATTATTGTTAGGTCTTGAGCTAGATATTAACTCGCGATATTACAAATCAGTAGGCCGATATAACAACAAAAATTGTTAATACATCCCAGAGCACGGGGAAAAAGTGTCAATAAAATATGACACTATGGCATCATCGCCATAAACAAAGTAAAATTTTCACAACTATTCTATAACAGATGTCGCAGTGCTGTGAATATCAATTGGCAAGAACCAGAAATGAAGTAGGAATAATGAAGACAAACAAAAAACCGCTGTGATGGCTGAATGGTTATAGCAGCGGCGCCTAAACGTTGCCGATGAAGGAATTTAGCAGTTCCCGAAATGGATCTATACAACGAGCTTTGGCAGTTGTCTAAATTGTGTCTTTCTTTATTCTGATTTAAAATTTTTTCAATTAAGAAAAAATATATTATAACAATAATACTGATAAAATAATTATTGTTAGGTCTTGAGCTAGATATTAACTCGCGATATTACAAATCAGTAGGCCGATATAACAACAAAAATTGTTAATACATCCCAGAGCACGGGGAAAAAGTGTCAATAAAATATGACACTATGGCATCATCGCCATAAACAAAGTCCAATTTTCACAACTATTCTGTAACAGATGTCGCAGTGCTGTGAATATCAATTGGCAAGAACCAGAAATGAAGTAGGAATAATGAAGACAAACAAAAAACCGCTGTGATGGCTGAATGGTTATAGCAGCGGCGCCTAAACGTTGCCGATGAAGGAATTTAGCAGTTCCCGAAATGGATCTATACAACGAGCTTTGGCAGTTGTCTAAATTGTGTCTTTCTTTATTCTGATTTAAAATTTTTTCAATTAAGAAAAAATATATTATAACAATAATACTGATAAAATAATTATTGTTAGGCCTTGAGCTCGATATTAACTCGCGATATTACAAATCAGTAGGCCGATATAACAACAAAAATTGTTCATAAAAAATTTGTTAAAAATTATAATATAGTAGTTAAAAGTTCAAGTGGGGGACTCGAAATCGGATTTAGAGGTATGGTGTTTCCATATATTTTTCTTAGAATCATCTGTAGATTACGTTTTTGCTATACACCTGATGAAAAAAAATCCATCCATACAATTTGACGCGCCCTAATGTACATATATACATAAGCATACCTATGTATATCCACAAGGCCCTAACTAGTGATAGACATTTTTAATATTCGGTTCAAAGTAACGCTGCTGGTAGCCAAGAAAAGGTATTGAGTATACTGGATCCAAGTGAGTACTTCGCAACTTTTGCCAAAAGTAAAAAACCTTCGTAACTTTTCTTTTTAAATGAGATCGTATATTTTGAATTTAGTAGGTTTAATTGTTCTAACAAACCATAGCTGGGGAATAAAGATTAGTAATCCTAATGATTAGTAATTGGATTAGAAACTTTTATTTTGCAGAATAATTGATTAATTAGGATTAGTTGGCTATACTAATCGATTACTTTTTGATTAGATTAGAACTAATCAAAAATCTAATGGCGATTAGTGACGATTAGCATATCTAATCAAAACTAATCAAAAAAAAATTATATTAGACTTCTCGATTAGTTTTGATTAGGTTTGATTAGATCAACTATTTTGAAATATTTAAAATACAATTTATTTATTTTTGCTTATATTTAAGAATTCATGAGCATAACACCGGCTTATAATAATTGAATTTCAATTATTATGTCTTCTTTCATTTATTTTTGTATATACACCAAATGGTTTCAAAGAAGTGACTAGCAATCAGCTATATGCGTATTTGAATGACCCGACACCAGGTCCTGAAATTTGGAATAAATATGGTACACTGAAGGAAGCGTGTCTAGCGTTCAATACCCCGCTTACGTCATCAGCGCCTGTCGAAAGGCTGTTTTCATTTGCTGGAGTAGTCAATACCCCAAGACGGTATTCATTGTCTGAATATTCTTTTGAAAAGTTGGTAGTAATGAAGTCGAATATAAACTTTTTGTGATACATATGTAATATAAATCAGCATATATTTAAAGCGTCGAGAATCTCATGTTTTTTTTCAGAACGTGCCTTTAATTTTTGTACTACAATTAGTATGAGAAAAAGTGGAGATAGACCCACCAATAAGTGTACCGAAATGACCAGGGCTATGAGCCGAAGACAATCCCTTCCGTGGTTTAATAAGGTTTATGTTTACAGTGAAATTTTGAATAAAAGTTCTTTTTAAGTTTTTTACTTTATGAATTCAACGAAAAAAACAACAAAAATATTTCAAAATAGTTGATCTAATCAAATCTAATCAAAACTAATCGACAAATCTAATCGAATTTTTTTTTTGATTAGTTTTGATTAGATATGCTAATCGTCGCTAATCGGCATTAGATTTTTGATTAGTTCTAATCTAATCAATTAGTAATCTAAAATATTAAAGAATCAAAAAAAACTAATGATTAGATTATTTTATTTTTCTATTCGTAATGATTTCTAATTCTAATCGAAGTTCCCCAGCTCTGTAACAAACACATATGGGGTTTCCGTAAAAGTGTCAGCAAAGATGAAAAGGCTAGTTTCATTTTATAGATGTCAACCGAATGTCGCATTTATAGTCCTTCATATTTATTCAAATAAAATAGGTTAGGTTAGGTTGAACTGACCGACCAATAAAGACCTCATATAAACTGAACGTGTCCATAGTTTTACCAGAAATTGTTTGACGACCAAACGGAATAACCCCAATCAGGTGCCAGGACATATGTTATAAAATAACTCCATCCTCTTTGCAAATACTAGCAGTTTTCTAGTACCCACCTTAATTGCTGCCTTGAGACCTGGCAACTCTGCCGTCCCTAATAGATGGAGCCTTGACCTGGCGAGCACATCATTATACACGTGCATAGCATGTTCTGCCATTTCTGCACCCCGGAACCAACCCTCTGGCTCAATTGTGGCCCCAATATCTCTGTCAAAGCTCAGGCAGAGGACCATGTATTCCGTTTGCCCGATATTAGATGGCGCTATACTGCTGTAGCCATAAGGCCTGCACTCAAGCTGCCCCCAGGCTTTAAGCCTTTTTGCCGTAGCTAACGCGATTTTGTGTTAAGTCTGCAGGCGGGATGTTTAGAATGGCATGCAATACTGCTGTCAGGGTAGTTTTTAAGGATCCCATTATGGTAATCATTGATACTCTGCATAGCCTCTCAAGTTTTTTGGTATACGTACTTTTTTGTATGGCTGTCCACCAAACAAGAACCCCATAGTAAAGTATGGATTTGACAATTGCCGTAAATACCCAATGAGAGAGTTTTGGTGATAGGCCCCACGTACATCCCAGCATCCTCTTGCATGCAAAGAGTGCCGCGGAGGCTTTCTTCGCTCTCTCTCTTCCACATGGAGTTTCCACGACAACTTACTATCTAGTATAACTCCTAGATACTTTGTGCTATATTTTTCTTACAGGGTTACCCCTCCAAGCTTAGGTTTGGTCCAATTAGGGACCTTGTACTCCCTAGTAAATAATACTAGATCGGTTTTTTCCGCGTTGGCAGTTAACCCGACTCCATATGCCCAGGCATGTACATCCCGAAGTGCCTTATCCATCAGAGAGCTGATTGTTGTTAGGCATCTGCCGCTTATGATGACAGAAATGTCATCTGCATCTGCCCTGAGTTTGACTGGTCCTCCGTCCACCGCCTAAGCGATTGGTTTATAACCAGCGTCCACAGCATTGGTGATAAAACCCCACCCTGTGGCGTTCCTCTGTTTAGAGATTTCATTGCCTCGCACAGACCCCATTGCGATGTGATCATTCTGCAGCTTAATATGGAGCCGATCCAATTTGCTAAAGTTGGATGAACTTCAATCGAGTTAAGACTGTCCATGATTGCACTTTTCCAGAAAAACACCTATGGCATATTCCTGGTGTTCCATGGCCTTCTCTATATTCATAACCAGCCTATGCAATGCAGTATCGGCTGATTGGCCTTTGGTGCAAGCATGTTGTGCTGAAGAGAATAATTCCTCGTTCATTTTTGCTTTTAAATACATATCTATTATTCTCTCTATGGTTTTCAAAAAAACTAAATTAATAGAAAATTTTTTTCGAACAAGCTTATTGAAGCTCATATATTTAAAATATAGTAATATTAAAATATAGTTAGTGAAGTAATAAAATTATCTTTATATTCACTTCCATGTTCCATCAAATTGATAGTAAAAACCCCACTAAAATGTATGCCTTGAAGTCTGCGATATTTGCAAAATACGAGCTTTTTGCAAGCTTTCGGACGCATTTTAAGTTCTAGCCCTTTCGATATAGGTGATTTGTTTAAACCTTTTTTTTTTTACTTTTTGTATACCCATTGGTACTTTATATGCGTAGAAACTCTATGAAGCTTTTAACTTATGTAGATACCGGCATATGTGTCTCAAAAGTATTCTACAATGGGACATATTTGTTCAAAACAAAACAGGGACAACTACGCATAGGAAGTATAGAAACTTGTTTGGTAATAATATATTACTTTCATTTTATTTATCTTATGAATTTGATGAAGCGAAACATTACGTACAGAATGAAAAGTGGCAAACCCTGCAGAAAGTGTTTGTTCTTTCCTCGACCTTTCTGTTGGCGCATCAACGTCTCTAAGAAACTATATTGATAAATGATCGTCAACATTTCTCATCATCAATAATTCGGCAACCTTGTTCGCGTAAAGTGAAAATTAAAGTGTGCGCTGTCAAAACATAAGAAAACAATATAAATAATAAAGCTCTAAGTGAGATAAAAACAAATAAAGTCACCCACCCCCTGGGTACAAGAAATAAGCGTTTTCCCCCCTGAAAACAAAATACGGCAAAAAACAATAGTGCTTAAAAATAAAACATAAAAATAAAAGTGAGACTCCATATCGAACACATAAACAAAGTGAACCCAAAAAAAGAAAACACAAACAAATATATACGTATACATAATTGGCGTCAATTTTGGTATGTAGTATGTAGATATTTTCACCCACGCCTAAAGGTAAGCAATATATTCCAACCGACACCAGCTCTGATAACTAATATTCTCCTTCATAAATAAGAGTTGCCAGGATACTCAAAATAAATAAAATAAAAAAATATCCACATAACTTAATAAACGTTAATAAATTCAAATATAATACAAAATAATAAATAATAATAATAATAACAATAATAATAATAACAATAATAATAATAAAAATAATAATAATAATATAAGAATAAGCCAATATAAAATAAGTGAATGGCGAGTGGCGAGAATGCCTAAAAGGAGGAGGACCCCTGCTATCTCAGCAAACCCTAACCCATCAAATCAGCCAACAGCAACACAAGCTACCGCTGACCCAACAGACTCAATCTCAACCGCTCACCTCACAAACACAACAGCAACAAAACTCGGAGCTACAAAAAACTCCCACAATCCCTGCTGGGAGTGCCGGAAGTGTTGAGCAGCAGATAGAGTTCCTGCAGCAACAATTGCAACTATTTGTAGTCAGCAACATGTCCCACCCACCCAAAAAATCACTAGCCCGACTCCAACAGCCAACGAATGGAAGAACGTACCACCCTCTAAACGCCAACGTGAAAGCCCAGGTAAGAGTACAGAGTCAAAAAACAGGCCAAGCTCGAACAGTATTGGCTTGGTAAGCGCCAAGTAAATGCCGCAGATACGGAAAATAGATTTTCCGTCCTTGAAGACGAAGAACCAAGCCAACCCAAAGAAAGAGAAGTGAAACCTCCCCCTATTTTCGTTGAAAAAGTCAGTAACATATCTCCACTGATGAGTTTATTACAAGAAATTGCCCCAAACTCGTTTCACCTAAAGCTAATAGGTAACGACCAAGTCAAAGTCCAGGCATCATCTCTCGATGTCTACAAAAGTATCGGGACCCAATTAGAACTAAAGAACACAGAGTTCTTTACATATAAAACAAAACAAGAACGTTCATTTAAAGTAGTTCTTAAAAATATGCACTTCTTGATAGATACTAAAGAAATCGTAGACGCACTTAAACATTTTGGCCACTTTGTTACTAACATATGGAACATGAAGCACAGAATTGCCAAAAAGCCGCTACACATGTTCATAATTGAGCTCAAGCCCGACACCGACAATAATGAGGTTTACGAAATTAAAAGTCTCTTACATTCAAAAATTGTATTCGAGCCGCCACACCCAAAGCGTGAAATACCCCAATGTGCTAATTGCCAGCAATATGGGCATACGAAATCGTACTGTCGTCGAAAACCGGTATGTATAAAATGTGCTGGTAGCCACGTGTCTGCAGAATGTAGTCGAAAATCCAAGTCTGATGATGTCAAATGCGCTTTATGCCAAGGTAATCACCCAGCCAATTACAAAGGATGCACGGTCTATAAAAACTTAAAAGACATAAAATACCCACCATTGAGGAAAAAAATTCACCTAATACTGTTGTCTTACATGGAAAAGAGAAACTCAATCAACAAGGTGCATCCTCAAGCCAAGTCAACGTACGCTCAAGCCTTAGAAGGGTCCCAACCCAGGTCAAACTTACAAAACACAAAATACCCATCATTGAGGAAAAAAACTCACCAACGTACTGTTAGCAATATCAGCACTGAAATGCAGCGAAGAATCAATCTTGCCAATAAATGCTACTTTGGACTAGGTAGGCAATTGAAAAGTAAAGTCCTCTCTCGGCGAACGAAAATCATACTCTACAAGTCACTTATCGTACCCGTCGTGCTATATGGGCCAGAAGCATGGACCATGACAACAACAGATGAAGCGGCTTTGGGAGTGTTCGAGAGAAAAGTTCTTCGAAAGATTTATGGTCCTCTACGCGTTGGCGATGGCGAGTACCGAAGAAGATTTAATGAGGAGCTGTACGAGCTATACGCAGACATCAACATAGTCCAGCGAATTAAAACGCAGCGGCTGCGCTGGCTAGGCCATGTTATGCGATTGAAAGATGATGCTCCGGCCAAGAAAGTGTTTCTATCGGAACCCGCCTATGGAAGCAGAGATAGAGGGGGCCCCCACTCCGTTGGAAGGACCAGGTGGAAAACGATTTAAACTCCCTTGGTGTGACCAATTGGCGCCGGTTGGCGGAGCGAAGGAGCGACTGGTGCGCCTTGTTGGACGGCCATAACCGTTTGACGGTTAAGCACCAATTAAGTAAGTAAGTAAGTACTGTTAGGTCACATGGAAAAGATAACCCTAAACAACAAGGTGCATCTTTAAGCCAAGTCAACCCAGCCAGCAACACTATATCGTATGCTCAAGCCTTAGAAGGGCCCCAACCCAGCTCAAACTCTAGCAATGCTAACCAAAACAACATAGACGCATCTACCCCAACCCAAAATGGTAGTAAAATGCGAGAAATGATCGCTCTATTGAAACAAGTTATGCAGCAAATCACAACAATGATAACACTTCTTGTCACCCTCACTACTAAAAACTGTTCACTTCCAATGGCCTTTCCAAGCATTTACTTGAAATAAAGGCGTTACTCCAGATCCACAATATAGACATACTTCTCATATCTGAGACCCACTTCACTGATAAAAGCTACTTTGAAGTCCCCAAATATTAGTTTTATCACACAAAACACCCAGATAACAAAGCGCATGCTGGATCAGGTATCCTAATAATGAGCAGTATTAAGCATTGTAATACAAATTCGTAACGCACGAATGCTATCCAAGCCACTAATGTTACTGTCGGAGACTCGAATGGCCCAATTACGCGGAAGAGTATGAACATTTCTTTAAAACTCTTGGAAATCGATTCGTAGTTGGCGGTGATTACAACGCAAAACACATCTTCTGGGGATCTCGCATTATCACCCCTAAAGGAAGGCAACTATAACAGGCTATTAGCCGCCTCAAACTAACTCCATTCTCTACTGGAACACCCACATATTGGCCCTCAGATAAAAATAAACTACTCGACTTGATCGACTTCTGTGTGGTAAAAGGCATATCTTCTTCAGAAATAACTTGCAAATGGTGCTTTGAATTGTCTTCTGACCACTCCCCAATATTGGTAACAATTGATAAAAATCTCACACCCACAGCTAATCATTGTAGCCTCTATAATCGGAAGACTAATTGGGAGTAATTCCGGTCTATGATCTCGTCTAATATTGACTTAAAACTATCCCTGAAATCCGACGAAGATATGGCTGAAGCAGTCTAACACTTTAACAGGTCTATCCAACAAGCTGCATGGAACTCAACTCCTACCCTCAGCAGGCAAAAAACCATGGGCGTTACCCACGAAGTAAAAGCCAAGCTTAAAGAAAAGCGGATCGCCCGGAAAAGGTGGCAGCAAACCCGGCATCCCGATGACAAGAAACGGTTGAATGCATTAACTAATGAACTTAAATCCATCCTTAATATGGAGCGAAACAGAGAAATTCAACAATACCTCAGTAATATTGATGCAACAACTGCAACTGATTACTCCCTTTAGAAAGCGACTAGCAAGCTTAAGAGGCCAATTATCTCAAATCCACCCATACGAATGGGCAAAAAGTGATGTTGAGAAAGCAAATACTTTCGCACGCCACCTAAAACTAATATTCACCCCGCATGATATTGAACCTCCACTAAGAATAACTAAAGAAGTGGAAACCACCTTAGGTCATCCATATCAAATGGACCCACCCATAAAAAAATTCTCAATATCGGAGGTAAAAACCGTAATTGCAAAACCCAAGCCAAAAAAAGCTCAGGGTTACGACCTTATCAATGGCACTATTCTAAAAAATTTACCCCACGAAGACATACAATTCTTGACACAATTGTTTAATGCAGTACTAAAAACTCAATTCATAGCCCCACAGTGGAAAGTTTCGCAGATAAAAATGATTCTGAAACCCGGAGAGCCAGCTAATACAGTTGCATCTTACAGACCTATTAGTCTACTGCCTATCGTCTCAAAAGTCATGGAAGTTCTCTTCCTTAAAAGACTCTTGCCCATAACAGAAGAGCGTAAAATCATACCCGATCACCAATTTGGCTTCAGAAGATGGCACGGAACAATTGAGCAGGTCCACAGACTCACCGAGCAAATATACGATGCTTTTGTGAAGAAAAAATACTGCACAGCTGCTTTTCTAGATATTTCACAAGCTTTTGATCGCGTATGGCATGACGGACTTCTCTATAAAGCAAAATACACCCTCTCTATAAACTACTTCTTATTTATACAATCATATCTAAAAGATCGTTATTTCTTCGTTAAACAAGGTGTGGAGCAGACTGCCCTTTATGAGTACTTAGCAGGCGTCCCGCAAGGCAGTTTAATGGGCCCAATACTTTATCACTTTACACGTATGACCTCCCAATAGCAGAAGGCGTCACTATAGGCACGTTTGCCGATGATACTGCGGTGTTGGCCGCAGTGTAGCTTCACTCAATATCCAAGGAAGTTTAAATAAAATTACGCATTGGCTGAAGGAATGGAGGATCAAATCCAACGAATCAAAATCCGTTCAAGTTACGTTTACTACCAGACGTAACACTTGCCCACCCGTTAAACTCAACGATACTAATATACCACAAAGCGACGAAACAAAGTACCTTGGTATGCACCTCGACAGAAAATTAACCCACATATTCAACAAAAGAAAATCTCTTGGTATCAAACTAAGAAATCCGTACTGGCTTATGAACCGAAATTCACAATTATCAGTTGATAACAAAGTCCTGCTTTACTCAGCCATCATAAAACCCATTTGGACATATGGAATACAACTGTGGGAAACTGCAGCAAACTCAAACATAGAAATTCTCGAAAGATTCCAATAGAAAATCCTTAGAATTATTGTAAACGCACCCTACTATGTGACTAACAACCAGCTACATCGGGATCTAAAGGTTCCAACAATAGCTGAAGAAATTAAAAAGTATGCTATTTCATACAACACGAGGCTTCTAACTCACCCCAACCCATTCATTCTAGCCCTGTCAGCAAGACCAACTAATTTCACGCGCCTGAAAAGAAAGGCAATCACAGATCTTCAACACTGATGAATTCGTAAAAAAAATAGTTGCAGTACAAGAACAATCCATCCATGCCCACCAAGTTTATTAAGTGGTATTAATAAATTCTTAAAAAAAATGGATGCACTACTGAGAGAAATCCATCCATGCCGATCAAGTTTATTAAGTTTAATTAATTATGAATTACTTTTAAAAAACCAAAAATTTGTTAGATGTATTCTATGTATATAGTTGGCAAAATATATTGGATGCTAAAAAAAAAAAACATGTCTCCTTTTCAGTACCTATACGATAATCTTCCACACTGGCGAATAATTTATATAAGGTATATTTTCTTTCCTTTCTCAATTAGCGACTCAGCATTTTCGACAAATCAGGCAGGAAGTAACTTTTCTCCCTTTTAAGATCCTAATACTTAATAGCAGCTATCATCATGCCATGATACAAAATTTCTTCCACTATTGCTTGATTTTCTGTTTATATTATGCAATCCCTACATTTGATTTGACAAGTCCACACCACCCATTATTTTTTGGTGCGTTTTTACGATGTCAGGATATTTAAAGCCTTCCTCAGGGTCACCTTTAATTTTTCTATTAACAGCGCTCATTTCGGATGTTTGTCAGTTACTGAGCAGCATTGCCTCGTTGCACAGTGTTTCGTGTAGAACAAGCTAGCTGAACAAAATTATTTTATGAGATTTTCCGTTTCATATGCAGTCATTTATTACAACTACGTCATTTTTTTCAGGCATATGTTCTTTTTTTTATTTTTTTCTAAAATTTTACTTCATACGCATACATTTGCTTATTTCATATACAGTAACTAATGTGAATAAGTGGCATAGATCCAAAAAAATGTAAAGGACTTAAGAATATTACTTTATTGTACTTAAATTGAATGGACTACAAATCTCAATACTCTAAAAAATTCCGAAAAAAAAATTAAAATTTTTTATGAAAATTCGTCGAATTTTTCAAACATTTTTTAAATATAATTTAGTTTTTGTTATAGATCGTGACAAATTTTCTTATGGGAAATTAGTAAAAATAAATTTGCGAAAGCGAAGGTTGTAAGAATTGTCCAAAAAGGGGTGTCTACTTATTTATGTGAGTGACTGTACATATGTACATACATATTTTGTATTTATTTGAGTATTTATCCTGGCACTACAATTTTTACAAAATTATTTTATAGTACCAGTCAGGAATGTAAAAGTGAATTACAATAATAATAACAATAATGTAAATAATTAAATTAATTATGTGAAAATAACTTATTACAAAAACTTAAAAGTAAAGTATAATACAAAGTAGAAAAGACAATAGATTTAAATTAAATAAAACCTGATCCAACAAAAAGTTATAGGGTAGGTTATCTTTTATAATTATGTTATTATTCGCTATCATCACTTTCATTCGATGAGTCACTTGTGGAATAGTCATGAGCATCAGCAACACTACTGTGAAAGCTTGAAACAACTGGGGTATTTATTGACTCCTCAACATTATCGGGGCACAGTAAATTTAAGACTTCTGAAGTCAGACTTTTAAATTTTTTCTTAGGTATCTCCCTAAAACTGTTAACTAAAGGATCCGATGTTATAAGCAACATATTCATAAGATCTCTATTCGTGGCTTCACGCGACTGCTTTTGTGTGTTATCATCCCTGAATCGTCTCAAATCTTTGTTACGGACTTCCTGTGCTTCCTCAGAAAGTTGACCAATAGGTAAAATTGTTGATTTTATAATATCAGTACTATGCACTAAGATTTTATGAACTGCAACAGGCATATTAAACCATGGATAGAGATCTATGTATAGTTTTTTAGTCTCGACCGCAAATTTTTCAAATCTTTGGATATTTATATTGTACCCAGATGCTAATGCGCGAAGGAGAGTGTCGAATCTTTTGATGAGCGTTACATCCAATCCCGTAATCTCAGCACTAGCCTCAGAATTTTCGAAAAACCTACGAGCAGTGTTGCCGTCATTGGTATTGCCGAAACCTGGTTTTGGTTTATCTACTATCAATCCAAGTACACTTTTAAATTTATTCTGGATTTCGTTGGAACGTAGCTTTACACTCTCTTTATCTGCCTCATTCCTAAGCTGCCACTTTTTTAATTGGGGGCGATAACTTATATGAAGCAAGCATTCAAAACATCTTATCCATGCATGGAGAGTAGACAAACCAAAATCAAGATTATCTCGGTTAGGCGTAAAGTCCCGTAACTCATTATTCATATCTTTCTGAGTGGCACCACAAATATAACACTTTTGTGCGGAAGAAGTTTCAGTCAAAGTATTGCAAACTTTTCCGTCAATCATTGTTAGAAGCATATTGTGATTTACGGAAACTTCGTATTCTTCGAGCATGTACTTTGTTGGCAACAACGCATTTATCTCCTCTAAAACTTTGTTCGTTTCAAAAACAATAAAATCTTTTGTTTCTTTAGAAAAAATAAATTTAATTGGACGACAATACATGGTAGAAGAATGTTTCCTTTTTCATCTTGTAATTGAAGAGGAACGAAGGAAAATATAAACAAAAATTCATCAGTGTAAGAACTTCATGTAAACTTTTGCTTATATGTGCTATGGCCAGAGCTTCCATCGCAACCCACTTGCTGATTAAAGTATACGTCAAGTTTGTAGGTAATAAACTAACAAAAACTTCTTGATTTGCTAAAACTAAACGCTCAACAGTTTTATCTAATACGGACTGGACTTTAATTTCCGCACGTGTTTCACCCACATCAATTTCATTTGGATAGCATTCTTCCTTAGCTTTTCTTAGACTATAAAATGATGGATAAACCTTATGGCCTGCCTTGATGCTCCACTTCCGAGTCGTTTTGTACCCATGAGTAGTCGACTTGCTATCTACGTAGTATGCTAAAGCTTCTACATTGCTCAAGCATCTTGCATCTTGCATCTGGCTCACATGTCATCTTTTTGCCGGATATTTGAGTGGTTTCCTGTGATTTTTTTATAATGTTAGCAACATTTCTGTTGCTGGACATACGCGTTGATACTTCTGCCGCATACAGTAACTCACCAGGACTTCTAGATTGCAAGAGGTCATCCACTCGACGCCGTTTGGTTTTTTCACTGCAGCTAACAAAGTCCTTCATTCGTCTTCCGGGGCCGGGGTTACCTGAAGAAGTGGTTGGTTGGTCTGATGGCAACTTTGAATCCACCGTTATTGTAAATGTGAAGTCTGGACCTGAAAGCCACTCCGAGTTTTTATTCAAAAATCACTCCTTATGTCTTCCAGAAGTGTTCCACTTTTGATCCAGCTTCGACGAATATGCCGATATTTGTAAGCTTAAACTTTTTATCGAATACTCGGCTGCTTCGCTTAAATCGTACTTAAGTACAACAAAGCTCAATAATTCTTTATATCTGGTTTCCTTATATCTGGTTCCGTTCTTGGTACGGTTATAACTAAACTGCTTTGTGTTTTTGATTTTCCGACAGGGTGAATAGTTGATGATTGTTGTGCTGCCATCTTAAGTGTCGTTAATCGTTCTGATTTGTTAGCAGTTGCGCAGTATTTATATTACATTCAGGTATTGGCGTAGATGCTACCAAATGGGGTTGTTTTGTGTAGCGTTCCTGTGTGGTTATACCTGCATTAGGATTGCTTTGTATGTACCTGTTTTTATGCCTTGGTGACTGGTGCAGTAGGTTGTGGCAGGTTGAAGTCAGTGATCTTCGCCTTTTTGCTTTTGGTGTGCTCTTGTTGACCTTGCGCGTTTATTTTTGTGTGTTTTATGGCTACGTGTTATTTCCCTGTACCTGGGGATTGGTTTTGCCGTTTTTAGATCAGCTTTAAAGGTTCAAATATCTCGTCGGAGCTGGTACGTACATACATCCTATTTTATATGTAGAGATAACTAAATCTACAAAAAAAAAAATTTTAAATAGATGTGCAAAGAATTCGCAATGGTTTTTTCTTTCGACTATTAGAGAATACTTGCGACTATAACATATGTAAAATTGAGCCCGGATGTCGCCGGATATATGTAACTTTTTTGTCCCTAAAGTTAAAAATATAGAGAAAAAATACCTTTTCTTCTTAATAACGGAATGTTAAATATATTGAAAACACTCTTGTTGCGAAAGAATTACTATTAAAAAATTTTTCTTACCTTCGAGCTTAGAATCCATCAAAAAAATTATATAAAAGTGTTCACTTAAAAGAAATATGAAGCTTAATATTCAACCAGAATTTTGCAAATTAATCAATGCATTTTACGACCACTCCTGCCTTCTTACTTCAATTACTCAATGTATATGAGAAAAAATATCAAAAAAAGCAAAAATCCCGTTATTTTGTTTGTTTTCTTTCATTTCTCATTACACTTTTCTTGGAATAAGAACTTTGTTTTTGTCCAGCTAGCTTGTTCTACACGAAACACTGTGCGTTGACGTCGCAACACTATTTCGTAGGGGGTTATGTGACGCCAATTTTTTTCTGTGATTTTGTATTTGCGGGTTTTTTTTTTTTTGAAACATTCGTTCCTCAGATGTGGTCCAAAGAAAGGTATGGTTCCTCACATAAATCTTCTCGGGTGATGCTCTGTGCCATTATTTAAGATAGGCCTCTCTACAATGAACTGGCTATTTTCCGCGTCACTGGGAAAATTATCATTGCCAGTCGTTTTAATTTGACTAATGACTATAAAGATCATACATCTATCACTGAAACAAGCTATAATAGGTCAGTGAACTATTTCTAAGTGTTGGGTAATCAGTTACATTCAAGTAAAGTCCATGCTAAGTATGACTAATGAGGGCTTAACGATAAACTGTAGCTATTGCTCCCAGTTACTGAAAAAGACTTTTGTGTTGAGTTTCCAATAAAAATTGCAAATTTCAGGGTCAAGTGAACACGCAGTAGCGAAAAGGTTACACAAATACGTCATAGCGGTGGTTTTACATGTAAACATTTTAACACTAACGCCCGATTCTAGTGTGGTAACAATATTCTTCACCACGGTAACGAAATCATGTGGCAACTTTTACACCCTTTTGGTATTCTACCCGCGAAAGTAGCCGGATAATTTTTTACCCACAAAAGTAGGTGGTTACATCGAAATAACCACACACCAGCTGTTGTTTAGAAAAAGGCAAAACTGAAAAATAAAGAATTGTAAGCGCAAATAAGTAAAGATAATAGTAAAAAAGTGTTGCCTCTTTCTATACATATTTGTTTACATTATGTACTTTCACAGAATAAATTACAATATACCTTTATAGAAACTTATCATGCATAATATGCATATACACATCGTCCCGTTTATTCGTTAACCTCGTATCTACAAGTGAGACATTTTCGGTAAAGCGAACACGGTTGCCACACCATGTTTTCATTTGGGACCAAAATTCATCGAAAAAAGGACCAAAAAAAATTTATTTATTTTTGCTTATATTTAGGAATTCATGAGCATAACACCGGCTTATAATAATTGAATTTCAATTATTATGTTTTCTTTCATTTATTTTTGTATATACACCAAACGAGTCAAACGGTTTCAAAGAAGTGGCTAGCAATCAGCTATATGCGTATTTGAATGACCCGACACCAGGTCCTGAAATTTGGAATAAATATGGTGCACTGAAGGAAGCGTGTCTAGCGTTCAATACCCCGCTTACGTTATCAGCGCCCGTCGAAAGGCTGTTTTCATTTGCTGGAATAGTCAATACCCCAAGACGGAATTCATTGTCTGAATTTTCTTTTGAAAAGTTGGTAGTAATGAAGTCGATTATAAACTTTTTGTGATACATATGTAATATAAATCAGCATATATTTAAAGCGTCGAGAATCTCATGTTTTTTTTTCAGAACGTGCCTTTAATTTTTATACTACAATTAGTATGAGAAAAAGTGGAGATAGACACACCAATAAGTGTACCGAAATGACCAGGGCTATGAGCCGAAGACAATCCCTTCCTTACTTGTTTAAGAAGGTTTATGTTTACAGTGAAATTTAGTTTTTTTTTAGTTTTTACTTTATGAATTAAACGAAAAAAACAACAAAAATATTTCAAAATAGTTGAACTTATCAAATCTAATCAAAACTAATCGAATTTTTTTTGATTCGTTTTGATTAGTTTTGATTGGATATGCTAATCGTCGCTAATCGCCATTAGATTTTTGAATAGTTCTAATCTAATCAATTAGTAATCTAAAATATTAAAGAATCAAAAAAAAATTAATGATTAGATTATTTTATTTTTCTATTCGTAATGATTTCTAATTCTAATCGAAGTTCCCCAGCTCTGGGTGAGAGTTCCACTGAAGTAAATTCAAATATATATGGGGTTAACGAAAGTGTGGCGAATTTTTGGGCAATATTATGAATTTTTACCTGAGTGAAAAAGAAAAAAAGTACCAATCGTAGCTACTGCCTAAAAAGGACCAAAATTGAAGAAAAGGGACCAGCGGACGAAATGGGATTGGAAGGGACCATTTTTGGCCCAAATGGACCAAAATGGCTACCGTGAAAGCGAAGAAAACTACCTTTCAAATTTCTCCACAGACACTGGTGAGTTTTTCGGTGATGACAGCGTTACCACTTGGGCCAGAATCGCGGATAAAAGAACTGGTAACGATATTTGGTTACATAATGTTCTGGGTACTATTTTACCGGTAACGCTCAGAATCGGGGCGTAAACGGTATTTTCAATGGTCTTTATGGTTCCATAATTTGTTTTTTCGGGTCAAGATTTTAAGGAATTCAAAAACAGGAAGGTTGGAAGGCTTAAAGTAATTTTTTCTTATTTAGTTATACGTTTACTAAAAGAAGGATTTTGCATATTTTCACATCTCTACGTATTTACAAAAAAATTGTAATGGCTTATGAGGGCTTTAACGAACCCATTCCCAAGATATAGTCCAATGTGGATCAATAGTACTCCTCAAAGTTCTTTTACAATATAGGTATCAAGCGAAACGATTCACTGATGTATTGACACATTTTTATCTCAATATTGCGGGAAATGTAAACCAGGTTTATTCCCAGAAAGTCTTTTTTAATACGGGCATAGCACGAAAGATCCGGGTTTTTCATATAGTTGTGTGTAGTGTTATATCCTCATTTTTGAGGTATGAGTTACACCGCTACTTCACATCTCTAAATACCAAATATTATAAGCCCCCAACGACTGTGTATTAACCATATGTATTTATTTATTAGAAAAATTGCAAGAAAAGTAAATATCCATAAATGTTATTAGATAAAGTCGCTAAATGCCGTTGATCGCATTTAGTGACTCAGAGAATTCTCCGGTTTTTGCATTTGAAAGCTTAACTACGAGAGATGGTAATTTTCAATAAAAATTAAGTACATATTGTGACGAATATTAGTGACACTAAGTGATACTCACAACACTAGTCTGATGCTAAGTAAATGAAGCCACAACAACAATAAAGCAGGCAGTCACTTATATCTACATAAACGAATCCATCTTTATGTCTACACATATGTACGTACACGCAGCGGAGAGAGACGTACAAACACATGCATATATCTTATCTGAGATGCTCCCAAAAGTAGGCAATTAGCTGTGGAAGTATCACTCACATATACACGCGCATATGAGAAGCTATAACGTGTATCTGTAGTTATGTTATAGCTGGTAATTTTATAGCTGGTAGCAAATTCTAGAAATAGAAACGCCTAGAAATATGTCAACGAGGAAACCAAAAAGTATAAAAGCAGCAGCAGCTGAGGCTGTAGTGTAAACAGCCAACAATTTAATCCCAAATATTTAAATCAGTCTAATATGCTACCCTGCTACAAAAATAGTCTAAATGTTCACCAACACATAAATATGCATTTGATAATTAATGCTGACATAGCCATTAATACAGGTGTGTGTACAATAACAATTTTGAATTCTAGCAAATTTGCAAGAATTGCATTTCCCATAGAACTCGCAGCTCAACACAGATGTGTAGGTACATATTTTGTGTCGAGTTGTATGTAGGTATGTAAGTATGTATGCTTAAGGTAGATATGCATGTAAGTATGTATGCTCAAATGTAAATATGTATGTAAGAATATGTTTAGAATAATTTAATATAAATAAGCTGAAATATTTGAATAAAGATACATTCGGACATTCGAAATTCACTCATCAACGTCACAACTTTTTTTATTACAAGGCGCAACGATTCAGTTTGATTTAAGCACGCTATCTGTTGAGAAGTCAAATGGGTCCTCTAAATTCAACCCAATTTCGATAAAAACAGTAAATATTACAAATGAATCACTGCAAAATGCCTCACTCAATAGAAGAATTTATTAAGACAGCTTCATTAGCACTGTCTAAGTTCAAGAATTTACTAATTCACAGTAGTAGCTGTCAAACTAGAAGATTTATACCACAAACCTTTCGCAACATAATGCTTGACTAAAAACCTGACGTAAGTGGAAATATGCAAAATACCTAAAGTTACCACAAGATCGAAAACTTCAAAACCAGCCAGAATGAAGAAAATAAAAAGTCACAAAGAGAACCTTATTATAAATAAAGCGCTTAATAAATTAATTTGCAATGAGACATGTCACGCTCGTTTTCACCCAAAAGGATAGAAAAATTGTAGCGTAATACAAGCAACCAGATTGTTGAGGAAGTTATTGACTTAGGACAATATTCAACCAGGCTTAAAAATCCAGGCAATCTAGGACTTGTAAGAGAAAAAACAGTTGTCCCTTAGGAGACAAATTGATCAAGACTAATTAATACTCGAGTAAGCATATTTAAAAATATAAAATAGGTACCCAAGTGCTCAAAGATCTAATATTTGCATTAACGCCAGAAGTTATGCAAGTGACAAATGTCGACAAAAATTAAAGAAATTCTTCATAAATATCATGACGATCCCATCTGGGAAGGCCACCCAGAAAATCGCATGACACATAAGATCTAATAAAAATATTGCTGGAAAATATGAAAAATGGTAGAAGAAAAGATATGAAAAATTGTTGCATCCACTGTACCTTTTTGTTTAACCACTTGTCACTAAATAATTACTTCTTGCTATAGCAGCAACTGAATTTACCAAATCTACTGTAAATCATACGCTCAGAAATGCCGCTTTTAGAACAATGTCAATTTTCACCCAATGATGACTGTAACAATCATCTTATTTTACACGATTTAATTTTAATAACAATGCAAAAGCTTTGTTTATTAGAAATAACTAGTCAAGGTAAGGAAAACTACATATTTAGTCGATAGGATATATATAGGGTCCTGTGGAGTAGAGAGTAAGGAAATCTAAATCATTAATCTCCATTATTTTTATTAGAAATATAAATATAAGTTAGACCTGATTCATCTAGGATAACCTCGCCTTTAGAAAGGCCATAATTTTAGATAATAGGATCCTTTATACCTAGTTAGGCTAGATAGTAAATGTAAAGAGCCCTTTGGAATAGAAGATATCAACAGGAAAAATATTTTTTTTCATTTAAACCCCTTTAGAGTAGTAAATATCGATGAAAACAACAATTTTACATTAATTCCCTATAAGGTAGAAGAAATCGATGAAAATAATAATTTTACTCTAATACCCTATAAAGAAGAAAATACTCAAGTTGATACTATCTATACCGATTTTTCGAAGGCTTTTGACAAAGTCAACCATTCATTATTAATATCTAAACTTGCTGGCTTCGGCTTCCATTCTAGTATGCTATCTTGGGTGAGATCTTACTTGGCAGATCGTAGCTGTGTTGTTGTGGTAGATGGTATTTCTTCGCGGTCGTTTACTGCCAATTCTGGTGTACCACAAGGGAGTGTGTTGGGTCCCTTATTATTTGTTATCTTTATTAATGACATACGTCATTGTTTCAGTTATGCTGAATTCTTATTGTTTGCTGATGACTTGAAAATTTTTGCATCAATCACGACTCAATCTGAGTCCACTATGCTCCAAGCTGATCTTGATAACGTAATGGACTGGTGTAAACGGAATCGTCTGCTTTTAAATATAAGTAAATGTTTTAGTATTACCTTTGCTAAAACTCGAAATGTTCTTCCTGTTTCTTATCATATTGGGGACTCTACGCTGAGGGTTGTTGATGAAATATCAGATCTTGGTGTAGTCTTTGATGCGAAGTTTCTATTCCACAGTCAGATTAATTATGTCATTGCGAAGTCTTATTCCACACTCGCGTTCATTCGCCGTTTCAGTATGGATTTTGGTGATCCTTATTTACAACCCTAGTGCGGTCTAAACTAGAATATGCTGTTTTCATTTGGAGGCCGTACCATGCCTTCCATATAGACCGGCTTGAGCGTATTAAAAAAAAAATTTTTGCGATTTGCCCTCCGGTCTTTGCGTTTTCAGGACCCTGTTCCAACATACAGTTCTAGGTGTCTTTTAATTAACCTTAAATCTTTAGTGAGTAGAAGATCAATGCTTTCATTGACATTTTTATATGATATCATCAATGGGACGGTTGACTCGCCCTATCTTTTAGAACGTATACGGTTCAATGTACCATCGCTAACCCTTCGATGTCACGATTTTTTCTGGTTAGATAGATTTAGAACGACTTATGCTTCCAACTCTCCAATTGCTAGGGCAATGAGGGAGTTTAATTTGCTGTATTCTATAGATATTGATTTTGCATTAAATAAATTTAGGTTTAAACTGCTATTGAATGAAATTATTTGAATATTTTATATTTATTAGTTAAGATATATTAGTAAATAGTCTGTAAGGAGGTTCTGATTGTCCTAGATTATAATATGAATAAATAAATAAATAAATAAATAATGACACTTTAATCCCATCTAAAATAGGAAATGAGGATAAGCAAAAATTTCTCAGTAACGTAGAGAATAGCAATATCATAAATAATAAGAAAATAAAAATACACAAAAAAAGACTTAAATTAGTAGAATAAGAAAATGTTCAACCTACAAACATAAAAAACAAAAGTAGAATTAATTTATAAAAATAGAATGCTCATGCATTCTCCAAATGCATAAGTATTCTGAAAAAAAGGGAGATGTAGTGTAAACAGCCAACAATTTAATCCCAAATATTTAAATCAATCTAATATGCTACCCTGCTACAAAAATAGTCTAAATGTTCATCAACACATAAATATGCATTTGATAATTAATGCTGACATAGCCATTAATACAGGTGTGTGTACAATACACAACCAAACAAATTTGAATTCTAGCAAATTTGCAAGCATTGCATTTCCCATAGAAGTCGCAGCTCAACACAGATGTGTAGGTACATATTTTGTGTCGAGTTGTATGTAGGTATGTAAGTATGTATGCTTAAGGTAGATATGCATGTAAGTACGTATGCTCAAATGTAAATATGTATGTAAGAATATGTTTAGAATAATTTTATATAAATTAGCTGAAATATTTGAATAAAAATACATTCGGAGATTCGAAATTCACTCATCAACGTCACAAATTTTTTATTACAAGGCGCAACGATTCAGTTTGATTTAAGCACGCTATCTGTTGAGAAGAAGAAGTGTTATTGTGAAGTGCCTTAAAGTAGTCTAATAAAAACCATTTTGCATTATTGAATATTGGAGTTATTTATTCAACAGATTAGTGATTCGAACGTTAGCAGAAGGTTGCACAAAAGCGGAATTGCACTAAATTCGCTTCAATATTATAGAGGCGTGTCATTGCAGAAATGTATTAAAACATCATAAAATTTTTGTTTACACAGCTTTAACTAACTCAAAGACGGCTGGATCGATTTTAAAAACCAACAAACCATACACAAAAAAGTGAAACGATTAAAATTACTATTTTTTCCCTCTTAATGCTGGTAATAATTGAATTGTTGATCTCGAACGGTCCCCTCCGGCAACCAGGGTGAACACACACCTCTACAGGACCCCTCACAACTTGTTACGGAGTAAGAGAACGAAACGCTTCTAGTCTCCGGGCAGGAGGGTATCATCAGTGCTTGCGGTAGTGCCATCCATAATAAGTCCCAAGACATTGCGTGCTATACGTCAGTGGTGTAGTGGTACGAAAGCTCCCGAAGAGAGACCATCAGAACCCACGTCCAACTCACCCGGCCGGTTATGTTTCTCAAAAGAGGAACAAATCCGGCCAAAACATAAGTAATCGAGCGGTTCCAAAAAAAACAAATGGGCGGAGACGAAACAAACCTCCAAAAGACATTTCAGGCCTTAGTAGATGCTCACACCCGCTTGCCAACAACAATACAACAGAACTCGTTGAAGGTCCAGGTCAGGCTGTCGAAACTAACCATGCGGTACGTGCGCGACAATCCGATCGGACCTCTCCCCGTTTTTTGACTTTTCGGAGAACTTTCGGGCTACAGGGTCATCAAATGCGCAGAACAAAGCACAAATTATCGAGGAAGTCAAAAACCTCAAGCTAAGGCTCATACCTGTCAGAGCGGTCTCAGAGCCCGCGGGGGAGTATTTGCTGGCGCCGTGGGGGAGTCCTGCCTGCGTGAAGCTGAACAACAGCGGCATCCTGGCCATTGCGGACTGACAACTAATTAAGGGGGAGGCGCCGTCAAAGACCAGCAAACCTATCCCGGTGGCTATATGTGAAGAGTCTGTGGAGGCGGAATTCAAAATCACCTTCGCGATTCTAATGGCCAAACACAATACAAGGTAGGTAGGTAGGTAGGTTAGGTGGTAGCTGCCCTGATAAGGATAGCTCACTTGGACAACACGAAGGTCCGTTGTGATACCACATACACCAAAAATAACGGTGACTTAGATCTAGCTACTTAGAGAATCGCTGGGTAGCAACGATAAAGCTCCGAATGATACCGATCTCAACTTTGGATATATCCTCGGGAGATCCAAGTGAGTCGCGACCGAAGTACTTTCGCCTACTTCTGGCAAAAGCTGGACAATGAAGCATAAAGTGATTTGGTGATTACACCTCATCATCCTCCATACAGCTGCAGCAGGATGGAGTTTCCAGTATATTGAGACGTACCGCATGGATACCCATGGGACAGTGCCCCGTCAAAACCCCAATGAGCATTGATAGGTGAGCCTTAGTGAACCCAATTATTTCAGCAGACCACCTGCCATCCACTTTTGGCCAGAAAGATCTTGCTACCCTGCAAGACGTGGTATCCGCCCAACGTTTGCTGAGCTGATTCGAGGCCCAGCTATGGAGGAGCAATCCACAGGTGGCCAGCGGGATCCCGAAATCCCTACAGCCATCTTCATCTGGTTCAGTTGTACCGATGCGGGCTAAGAGATCCGCTTGAAAGTTACCCGGGATATCACTATGGCCCGGGACCCAGATAATCTTAATTGTAAAATAATTCGATGCAATCGCAAGCGAGGTCAGGCACTCCCAGACCACCCTCGATCGCACTGTAGTTGAGCTCAAGGCCTTGATAGCCGCTTGGCTATCAGAGTAGATGTTAAATTCCCTAACCGTGATAGCACTGGATAGCATTCCATCCACCGCATCCTTAATCGCAGCAATTTCCGCTTGGAATACACTGCAGTGATCAGCCAACTTAAACTTGCGGCTTAAATTTAGCTCTTGACAAAAGACCCCCCCCCCCCCACCAACCTTTCCATCCAGCTTCGACCCATCCGTGAACAAGTTAACCGGTCCCATGCCCCAGATAATTCCACTTCCCGAATCCTCTCTCTCTCTGGAATAACTGGGGTGAAGGTTGTATAGGGAGCAGTTATCGGCATACAGTAGTCCGTTCTATCCGGGATGAAGTCGAAACTGGTAAGAAGGCTACAGTGTCCGCGGTCAGAAAGTCTATATCCCATATCACGAAGCCTGACCAACGACCTTGCCGCGGCCGCCTTTCCCGCAATATCTACTGGGTATATGTTCAGCATGACGTTCAGTGCCAAGGTAGATGTTGTTCTGAGAGCGCCACTGATACCGATCAGCGCCGTCCGTTGCACTGACACTAATATTTTGGAGGTGCTCGCCGTGTCCAGTGCTTTCCACCAGACCAGCACCCCATATAGCAGAATCGGTTTGACCACCATCTCATAAAGCCAGTGTACTATTCTTGGCGAGAGTCCCCATCTCTTTCCGATAGCTCCTCTGCAGCAGTACAAGGCAATGGCGGCCTTCCTGGCCCGATCTTCCACATTGGGTCTCCAGGACAGTTTCTTGTCCAAAACAATCCCCAAATATTTAACCCTATCAGAAAGTACCAACGGTACCCCTCCAATCGAGGGCGTTCTGAAATCGGGCATCTTATATCTCCTTGTGAAAAGGACCAATTCCGGTTTTCCCGGGTTGACCGCCAACCCACCTGACTCAGCCCAACTAGCCACAGTATCCAGGTAGCCCTGCAGAACATCGCGCAGGGTGCCCAGAAATTTGCCTCTGACTAGAATAGCGAGGTCATCTGCATAGGCAACCACCCGACAACCATTGGCTTCCAGCTCCACAAGAAGCTCGTTGACTACCACAACCCAGAGGAGAGGAGATAGGACACCCTCCTGTGGCGTGCCCCTGCACACCTTCCTCTTAATTATGGCCCCACCCCACTCCGCTGCGACAATTCTGCCGCATAGAAGTTTGCTAATAAATTCAACCAGAGCCGCCTCGACTCCTAAACGCACCAGAGCTCTTTCGATTGCCCCCGGTAAGACATTGTTAAAAGCTCCCTCGATGTCTAAAAAGGCACCCAGAGCATACTCTTTGTGTTCTAGGGACCCCTCTATTTGCTTTACAATCGAATGGAGAGCCGTTTCCGTCGATCTGCCCTTGCAGTACGCATGTTGTGAAGCCGACAGTAACCCCCGAGGTATCCTTTCCCGTAGGTACAGGTCAATCAATCGCTCAAATGTCTTAAGAAGAAACGACGAGAGACTGATTGGCCTGAAATCCTTAGGTGATACATGAGAGCTTCTGCCGGCCTTCGGAATGAAAATAACCCTAACCGTGTGCCAAGACTTCGGGATATAGTTAAGCCTGAGGCAGTTAGTATATATGATGGCCAACCAGCGGCAGGAAATCCCCAAAGACCTTTGAAGCTGCGCAGGAATGATTCCATCCGGACCCGGAGACTTATAGGGCTTGAACGACCCTATAGCCCAGGTTATTTCACTTTCCCGTATTGGAATGGCAGGAACTTCTGCATGGCCAACGACCGCCGACCATGCAGGCGAAGATCATCAATACAAACATATTATTATTTAAGACAGATGTAGCTAAGCCAAGAACATGCATTTTAATCAAAAAAGGTATATGTGATGTCATCAAACGACCCTATTGTGGGACCCTATTATAGGAAATTTAACGCTCTTTCCAATGGCATGGCAGTTTTATATCTTTCTTAATTTTTTCACAAATCGCATTTTCCGTAATTTTTTCGTTTTGAGGTATTGTCATAAACATGATCCAACCCCTTTAGCATTCTACCTGATTCAATTTGAGCTAAAATAGTTTTGCTGTTCCTTGGTGTTGTAATGCTGTATAATCACTTACTTTATTTCAATAATAGAGATAACAGTTCAATGCTAGTATGGATTATTATGCTTATTAATAGTATCGAGTTTAATACTTAAGGCTAGTATGTAGGTGTATTTATAACAACTTTCCCCCCTCAGAGAAGAAAACTTCGAAATTACGTTGAGATGAATGTAGTTTTCAGTTTATCTATTCTTCGTAGGGCTGAAAATTTTCATCGTACGTTAGACGTTGTTTTGGAACGCGCTGACGTTGTGAACGTCTGGGCTCCGGTACTGTCCGCTCCTCAGTAGTACTTTCATTTTCTGACGATGTCGGTGGTTCTTCTACCTCAGCTTGAGTATTGGTATCTTGAGCCGTGGTTGAAAACGATGGTCTTTCAGCTGCGATTGCTTCATCTGGTAGCTCACCATAATGATCATTTCTGTGTTCGGGAATACTGTCGCCGATTCGATGAATTTGGTTGATGTGTCGTTTCCATATTCTGCCATCATCCATGAGGACGTTATAGTGCAATTCCCCAAGTTTTCTGAGAACACGGCCAAATTGATACTTTTTATCGTAGTAATCTCGCACTGATACACGTTCCCCTTCGTACAACTTCCGACTCGCCGGTTTAATTTGTTCTTCTCGGTCTTCTTATGCTACTGGCAATAGCAAATCCAATCTTGAACGAATCTGCCTGTTAAACATTCGCTGTGCTGGTGATACGCCCGTAGATGTATTTACCATTCGACGGTAACACATTAAAATTTGTGCCAATTTTGTGTCTATGTCTTTCGTACTGCTGTGCACAGCTTTGAGCTTATCTTTCAGCATCTGCACATACCTTTCGGCCTGTAAGTTTGTCGCCGGATGAAATGGTGCACTTCGTTTGTGTGTAATACCATTGCTTCGAAAAAATTTCCCGAACTCATTCGACGTGAGTTGTGTCCCGTTGTCGCTGACTAATACTTTTGGAATTCCAAACGTTGCGAAAATTTGGCGGCAAACTTTGATTGTCGACTCTGTTGTGATATTATTCATTATATGTATTTCTGACCATTTGCTGTATGCGTCTACCAGAATGAAGAAATACTTCCCCATAAACGGTCCTGCAAAATCGACGTGAACTCTTTCAAAGAAACTTGATGGTGGATCCCAAACGTGTGTTGAAATTTTGCTAAGTTTTTCCGATTTTGTTGGCATGAGCTACAGTTTTGGGTGATGTTGTCAACATCCGAATCTAACCCAGGCCGCCAAATGTAGCTACGTGCCAGTGTTTTCATTTATGATGTACCAAAATGTGCCTGATGTAGTTCCTCAAGCACAGCTTTTCTCAGTACTGGTGGAATGTAAACGCGTGTACCCCTCAACAAACATCCTTCTTGAAGTGCAAATTGATGTTGGTCTATTCCAAATCGGTGTTCCTTAGCAACTGTTTTTCCTGTTTCTAATCCCTGCACAAGTTTGCTTACTATTTTGTCGTCTTTTATAGCTCTAGCCAAATCGCCCACTGTGACAGGCATATTATGTATGCAGTTTAATTCTATAATATCAATTTCGGAAATCGTTGCTACCGATTGTGCTCATGGTAACGGGGAAAATGCGTCTGCATTGCTATGCTCGGCTGATTTTCGGTACTTGATTTCGTATTCGAACGAAGACCAAAAAATTGCGTAATTTTGCATCCGTGTTGCTGATAATATAGGGAGACCCTTTTGTGGTGAAAAAATCTGTGTAAGTGGTTTGTTGTCACATTGTAGAATGAAGTGTCTGGCATAGACGTACTGGTAAACTTTCTTTACGCCGTACACTATAGCATATGCCTCTTTGTCGAACTGGCTGTAACGTTGTTGCGTAGCTGTCAGAGTTTGCGAGGCGAATTGTATTGGTCGTTCGGTACCGTCTTGGTAAATGTGGCTGAAAACCACACCAACTCCTACCGGGCTTGCGTCTGTTGCCAGTACTAAAGGTAACTTTGGATTATAATGTACTAAATAACTTGGACATGAAATTTTTTGTTTGACCGTATTAAAAGCAAATTTGCATTTGTCATCCCAAACGAATGGAACTTTGTCTTTGAGTAAGTTATTTAGCGGATACAGTACCGTGCTTAAATTTTCAAAAAATCTGCCGTAATAATTTACAAAAAAAAAAAAATGTAAGGCGCGATAACCTCCGAAGAGATCTAAGGCCGAGCTTCTCTTCCAATTTGCGTCGTGCTCCTCTTAATTTTCCCTACAAATTGGCCGGACGGGACCTACATGATTTTATGCCGACTCCGAACGGCATCTGCAAGGCAGACGAGTTTTCACTGAGAGCTTTTCATGGCAGAAATACACCCGGAGCGCTTGCCAAACACTGCCGAGGGGCGACCCCGCTTAGAAAAATTTTCTTCTAATTGAAAAACCTTATTTCTAAAATTTTTGATGTTGCTTTGCCCGGGGTTTTTTAATACGCCATTTTGTACCAAATCGTCAATTTCTTTCGTGCTCGCATTGAGAACGCTGGTCGCCTTGCTTTCTTGAAAATTGGTGTTACGTTAGGTTTCAAGTGAATACGTGCTTTCAACACGGTTAGCTTGCCCATTGATGTTGTGTCCAACACTCGTGGATACTTGTGCCTCAATGTTTCTAAAGATATTTTGGAATCGATTTTCGCGAGTGTATGCTCGCCACGAAACACTTTGTTCCAGTCCAACGGCAATAGGTTTAGCCACTCACGCCCCAATAATGGATGACGTTTTGATTCGACAATGTATAATCGTAGCTCATACGTTTTCCCCTTAGAAGCGACTTTGACATACACGAAACCGAATACTTTGATATTATTTCCAGTGTAGCTGACCAGGTCTATGTCCGGTTCGTGTAGTTGTTGTTCTTCAATGCGTCCAATTTGCTGATTGTAATCGAGTTTGCTCATAATTGCGACCGGTGCGCCGCTGTCAATTTCAAAATCTATATAGAAAGAGTTTACTTGCATTGTAATCCAAAATGTTTCCCTTGGTGTGTGCTTAGCTTTGTTTCCGATGATATGGCAGATCTCCTCCACTTCACGATGCTCAGCGTAGTTAAACTCCGTTCGGTCCTTCTGCTTCCGTTTCGTTTTGATGCAAACTTTTTTTGTGTGTCCGGATATGCGGCATTCCGTACAGCATACATTATTTTCTGTACATTGTCGCGAAATATGTGGTCCGCCACAACGATAACAGCTTTTTTTCGATTATTTTCCTGAGTGTTTTATTTTATTGGTATTCTTCGACCGATTTCCTCCCGATGCACGATTTACTTTTTCCTTGAATGATACTTGCCCAACATCTTTGAGGTTATGTGTCATTTCGGCATCACCTTTTTCAGACAGTTCCATTGCACGTGCTGTCTTTAATGTGTTCTCGAGTGTTAAATCCGTTTTTTCTAGCAACCAATTTCACATAACTTTGCTTTTCAACCCGAAAACTAGTTGATTTCTTAAGGCTGTCTCGAGATATGAACCGAAATTGCAATGCGTAGCTATTTTCTTCAGTTCAATCAAAAATTCGTCCACCGACTGATGGTCATGTTGCCGGCTTAGGTGGAAACGATAATTTTCCACGATTTCTAGCGGCTTTGGCTCAAATATTTCAGCCAGTGTCTTACAAATTTCGTCGTATTTTTTTTTTCTCAGACTCGACCGGCGCTAACTTGTCGCACAATGTATTGTACGTTGCATAGCCGACGTGATGTAGCAGCAAATGAACGTTTTTGTTTTCCTGCGTTTCATTTATAGCAAACGCGCTTTCTAAGCGATTTTGCCAACGACTCCATTATATTTTTTCCTTGTCAAATTCCTCGAATTGAAAAAATGCTGACTTCCTCGTGTTGTCACCATTTATAGAACGTTGCTGTGATTGAGTAATTTTAATTTTGTAGAATGATGTAGGAAATAAATTTCGATTTGTCCGAGTAGCGGTGGTTAGACAAAAATGGACAATAGTTGGACATCTCCACGTGTAATTCTACCGTCCTTGACGCCACTTTGTTGTAATGCTGTAGAATCACTTACTTTATTTCAATAATAGAGATAACAGTTCAATGCTAGTATCTATTATTATGCTTATTAATAGTATCGAGTTTAATACTTAAGGCTAGTATGCAGGTGTATTTATAACACTTGGTTAAATCGAGAAAATTATTTCGCGATTAAAAGACTTGATGATACGAAATTATTAATTGATAACTGCTACAAAATAAACATTGCAGTTTTACATTTCATTTGGAAGTAAAAAATTACCATAAACGGGAAACTATTGGTCGATGTAATTTTTGTAATATTCTCTAGAAAGGCAACACTGCTTTTGGAAGTACCGCCCCAAAATCAAGGTTGATGTTGCTTTAAGAGAATGTTTCAATTTCTTCGTACCATAACGCTGGAATTTTTTTATAACGCTGAAAGCAGATAATCTTCAAGCCCCTCAATCTTTTAACCATTAGCCTAAATTCATTCAATGCTCTTAAATCTGCTTATTTAGATTTTCTAAAATTTTGGAAAAAAGCTAAAATGATCTAAAAAAATTCTGAAGAAAGATAAAGACAAACTTAAAGCTAAATCGCAAATTTAAAAGCTAAACTAAGAAAAAAAACTAAGTCTAGCTAGAAAAGAGCTAAAATGGCAAACACTGATTGTCAAACCCTCCAAAGGGTCGGAGTAGACAACTTCATATGCGATTGGACAAAATCAATTCTGGCGAACACAACTATAGTGGCAGACATGGGCCTCGGTGACAACGACCCTAAACGTGAGAAGAGGAACACTCCAGGGTGGTGTTCTTTCTCCATTACTGTGGGTTTTAGCACTGAACGAGATACTACTCGAGCTTGATTAAAATGGCGTAAAGGTACTAGCATCAGCTGTATATTGTGACGAATATGAGTGACACTAAGTGACACTCACATCCCTAGTCTGATGCTAAGTAAACGAAGTTACAACAACAATAAAGCAGATAGTCACTTATATCTACATAAACGAATCCATCATTAGTCTACACATATGTACGTACACGCAGCGGAGAGAGACGCACAAACACATGCATATATCTTATCTGAGATGCTCCCAAAAGTAGGCAATTATCTGTGGAAGTATCACTCACATATACACGCGCATATGAGAAACTATAACGTGTATCTGTAGTTATGTTATAGCTGGTAATTTTATAGCTGGTAGCAAATTCTAGAAATAGAAACGCCTAGAAATATGTCAACGAGGAAACCAAAAAGTATAAAAGCAGCAGCAGCTGAAGCGCAACGATTCAGTTTGATTTAAGCACGCTATCTGTTGAGAAGTAGAAGTGTTATTGTGAAGTGCCTTAAAGTAGTCTAATAAAGACCATTTTGCATTATTGAATATTGGAGTTATTTATTCAACAGATTAGTGATTCGAGCGTTAGAAAACGTTTGCAAAAAAGCGGAATTGCACTAAATTCGCTTCAATATTATAGAGGCGTGGCATTGCAGAAATGTATTAAAACATAATAAAATTTTTGTTTACACAGCTATAACTAACTCAAAGACGGATGGATCGATTTTCAAAACCAACAAACCATACACAAGAAAGTGAAACGATTAAAATTACTATTTTTTCCCTCTTAATGCCTTGCCGCGACTGCCTGAGGCATCCCTCGCATTGGCAACGGATGGTTAATTGAATTGCTGATCTCGAACGGTCCCCTCCGGTGACCAGGTTGAACACAAACCTCTACATTTACCAAAATACATTGAATTTAAATAAAGAAATCAACTTTTCATTTGTGTTAAACTTAACATAAAAATTGGCGACCGTGACAGGACTATAACGTTGCTATTGTATACCAATTTATCGAATTGCCAGTCAGCATCGCTATCAAAACTACAATAGGAAACATTTATTTGGAATGTCAGCCATTGCAATCAATTTCAGCCGGTGATCAACTCAAAGCAGCCTCCGCAGCCTGACCAAGTGTTTTCCTTAACTTCCTATGCACCTTCCTATTAAAATCCCAGCTATTTAAAGTGATTCTACTTGCGTGTTTTCATTAAATTTTTTTCTTAACTACTTGCCACTGTGCTAAACTCATAAAAAAAAGGCGGATCAAGTTAATTGTGAAGTACATATAACAGGCAGATTAAGATATCTTGCTACCCTGATAAAGTTTTATGAGGAGGGTGAGCTAATAACAGGCATATTAGTGAATATATTGCTAGTCGTTTTGCAGCTAAAATGCCTTTAGAAAAGGAATCTGGTAGCGGAACAAATCTAAGAGATGCGCAAGAGTTACAAGACTTGTTCACCAAACGGAGTTCAGTAAAGGGACAAATTACAAAGTTCAAAAATTCGCTTACTGTGCTCATGGCAAAAGATTCTTTAACGGCGACTGAAGTGTCAGAGTTAACTCTTAGGCTACGTAGATTTGAGTCGTTAACTAACAGATTCGAGGACTTGTAAAATCAGATAGAAGTTCTAAATGCAAGCAATTTGGATGCCGAGATTGATGAGCGGGATTATATTGAGCAACTATTCATAACCAACATTTCTCTTACTCAAACATTAGTTCAAAAGTTTGATTCAAGTCATTCTGATGCAAATGAACGTCCGGTTGTGAACAACTCATCGGCTACACGTCATGAACATCAGGGAGCAAATTTTAAACTACCCTAAATACAGATTGTAAAATTTGACGGATCTTATTTCCGCTGGCTTGAGTTTCGAGACACCTTTGTATCATTGATTCATAACAACAATCGCATAGCAGCCATTTACAAATTTCATTACCTCCTATCATACCTAGCCGGCGATGCATCTAATGTTGTTGCCAATTTGGAGGTATCCGATGCCAATTATGGCACTGCATGGAAGTTACTATGCGGACGTTATGACAATAAACGCCAGCTCATAACCCATCATTTAAATTCCTTATTGAATTTACAACCATTGAATCGAGAATCTGACAAATCCCTACGATTTATGGTAGACCATATCACTAAAAGCCTTCGCGCATTGTCAAGTTTGGGTCAGCCTACTGATCAGTGGGATGTGTTAGTCGTACACATTTGGAGTTCAAAGTTAGATAGCCGTACTTACACCAAATGGGAGGAATGGCGTGGCACACTAAGTGACATGCCTGATTTAAAACAGTTTTAAAGGTTTTTGATCGATCGCGCCGACGTCTAAGAGTCTTTGAACCGTACGCCAAGCAATTCGAAGAAGGGCGTCAATCCCCTGGAGCCACTAGCAAATCAGAGTACCCAAAAACAAATTCATTTGCGTGCATGAACTCCAATGATAACAAAGGCGGGGATTCATGCTATTCGTGTTTTCTTTGCCGAGGTGATCATCGAATTTATGATTGTGCAAAATTTAAAGCTCTAAGTGTGCAAGATCGAATAACTACGGCAAACAAATTCCGATTATGTCTCAACTGTTTGCGGTATGGTCACAAGGTGCACAGTTGCAGACTAGGCCCCTGCCGCGCTTGTAAAGGCAGACATAATACCCTTTTACATGCACCGTCTCAGGGAGCGTCTAGTTCAAACAAAGGTCCCAACAAAATTGCCACTCTTGAAACCGTAGCAAGTTTGTCTAATCAGGATTATTCACAAGTTTTGTTATCCACTGCTATAGTTAATATATCGAACCCTCTTACAAATCAATCCTTAAATGTGAGGGCGCTGTTGGACTGTGGTAGTCAATCGTCCTTTATAACATAGTCTTTAAAGGACAAACTTGGCCTGCAAACCAACAGCTCAAATATTATAAACATTGTGGGTATCGGGGACAATGAAACCAATGGCTTAATTGAAACATGCAGCGCCCACCTTACTTCGTTAACCGAACCCTTCAAGATCACACAATCGTTTTTGGTGTTGCCTAAGTTAACGGGTGATCTTCCAAGATATACCATAGATGCAAAATAATTTCAAGTACCCAAGACCATGCAACTTGCAGACCCTTCTTTCAATGAGTCTGGTGCCATTGACCTTCTAATCGGAGCCGAAATATTTTGGGACGTTATTGGCGATAAGCAATCTTCACTAAGCCGTGAAGGTCCTAAACTAAGGAGTTCCAAGTTCGGTTGGCTAATCTCAGGTCCGACATAAAATAAGGTCCTGCCCAAGTCCAGGTATGTTCAGTGCCACCAGGCCAATGCTTCAATAAGCTTTCAATCGATCAATAAACCATTAGCTAGGTTTTGGGAGTTGGAAGAGATCCAGCCTAGGCATTGTACTTTAAGCCCGAGTGAACGAGAATGCGAGGAACATTTTCTATTCAATACCCATCGTTTAGAGTCTGGTAGGTTTTCAGTAGGGTTGCCGCTAAAGGACACTCCAAACTGTCTAGGCGAGTCTTACCATCTACCAAAGAAGCGTCTGCTACAGTTAGAAAAACGCTTTCGCAAAAGGCCGGACATTAAATCTCAGTACGTAAATTTCATAGAGGAATACTCAGAGTTAGGTCACCTTACCAAAGCAACAGTAGACAATTCTATGTCTTCATATTTTTTGTGCCATCATGCCGTATTCAAGGCCGAAAGTGAATCCACCAAAATTAGGGTTGTCTTCGACGGGTCAGCTCCCACATCGTCTGGATATTCTATCAATGACCTCCTCATGGTAGGTCCAAATCTTCAGGATAGTCTGTTGTACCTGTTAATCCGAGCTCGCCAACACAAGTACCTACTGACAGGTGACGTGGAAAAGATGTACCCTCAATTTTTGGTTAATGAGGCAGACAGGCAATTGCAGATGATCCTTTGGAGGGAGGACGAATCTACGCCTATTAAAACGCTCATGCTGAATACCGTGACATACGGGATGGCCAGCTCCAGCTTTCTTAGGACACGCTGTCTATGGCAATTAGGTGAAGAGTGTGACGATGATACCATCAAAACCATTATCCAACATGATTTTATGGTTGACGATCTAATCACTGGAAGTGACAGTGAAGACACGCTAATTTACATTCAACAAGCCGTCACACAAGCTTTAAAGCGAGGATGCCTCAATTTAAGAAAATTTAAAAGTAACTTACCCAGCTCCAGTCATGCATTTTCCTCAACTGAAAGCAACCTGTTGTTTAGCGAATCTACAAGTACACTGGGAATAGGATGGGAACCAAGCACGAACGAATTATTTTTCCCCATTCAGAGGGTATTTCCTACATACACCGATCAATTAACCAAACGCTCCATGCTCTCCTCCTTATTTAAGATCTTCCATCCCTTAGGCCTACTAAGCCCATGTATTATACAAAGCAAATTGCTGCTACAGAGACTATGGAGCGAAAAAATTGATTGGGATGATTCAGTTCCAAATGAAATACAAAGCGCCTGGAAAAAATTTGTTCTTGCGTTACCGGCCCTTCTTGAGATCAGGATTCCTCGACGTACAATGTGTGATAATCCCATATCGGTAGAGTTGCATTCATTCAGTGACGCTTCGCAGCATGCTTATGGGGCATGCATTTATCTCAAATCGACAAATTGCCATAACGAAGAGACAGTCGCGCTACTATGTTCGAAGTGAAAGGTAGCCCCTATTTAGCCGACAACCATACCCAGGCTAGAGCTTTGTGCAAGCTTGCTTGCAGCGAAATTGTGCGAAGCCGTATTAAAGTCTGTACGTTGTGAAATAAGTCGTAAGGTACATTGGTGTGACTCTACCGTAGTACTAGGATGGCTTAACACCAGCCCCAAACACTAAAGGCATTCGTTGCAAATAGGGTTGTCGAAATAAGCGACTTAACCGATGTAACTTCTTGGCGGTATGTTCCTACTCATCTTAACCCTGCCGATCTCATTTCAAGGGGAATAAGTCCAGACCTTATTTCTAGTAAACCTATTTGGTGGTCCGGTCCTAAATTTTTAATCGAACCCGAAGATTCGTGGCCTATATTAAGTAAACCGCCACCATCTTCGAACAATTTGCCTGAAATCAAGCATACAGCCATGCTCTGTGAAGTACCTACTGAAAATTCTCTTATAAAGTTTGAAAACTATTCAAAATTCTTAAAATTAAAACATATGCTTGCTTATATCTTTAGATTTATTCACAATCTAAAAAACTCGAACAACCGAATCACAAGCAGCTTATCAGTTGAAGAATTGAGTAGCTCATTTCAATATTTGTGCCGTCTGGCGCAGCAACAATGCTTTCCATCTGAATACCGATTGCTCTCTAAAGGAAAATCCCTAGGTGCAAAATCTGCAATTTTGTCATAAACTCCATTTTATGACACAAACACAAATTTAATGAGAGTAGGCGGTCGCATAGCCGCTTCTGAATTCCCATTTGACAAAAAACATCCAATTTTGCTACATTCGTCTCACCATCTCACGAAGTTGATTTTTGATTACGAACACCGACGAAATTTGAATGCAGGACCCCAGCTATTGTTAGCCATAGTCAGAGACTTTATATGGCCCGTAAATGGTAGACACCTAGCCCGAAGAACTACACACAACTGCGTTACCTGCAGAAGATTACAAGGTAAAACCATTACGCCCATCATGGGTAACTTGCCGTCTCAACGTGTTACTACCAATTTTCCCTTCAGAGCCGTCGGGATAGACTTCGCAGGACCATTTTGTACATTGAACAGAAAGGGCCGCGGCTCAAAGGTAGTAAAATGTTATCTATGTATTTTCATTTGTTTGAGATTTAAGTGCGTTCACCTAGAAGCCGTTTCTGATATGACGAAAGATGCTTTCATATTAACATTTCGAAGATTTGTCTCTAGGCGAGGGATCCCTGCCGAGGTATTCTGCGATAACGGACGTAATTTTGTTGCGGGAGCAAGAGAAATAATCGGTTTCTTCGATTCTAATAAAAATGCTTTGTCTGAATTTGGAAGTAATGAAGGAATCAAGTTTTTGTTTCGCCTGCTTACGCTCCTCATTTTGGCGGAATTTGGGAAGCCGGAGTAAAATCAGCCAAATTTCATATAAAGAGAGTTATGGGAAATTCCCACCTTACCTTTGAGGAATTATCTACCCTTTTTGCGCAAGTAGATTCCGTTTTAACTAGCCGCCCACTATGCCCTCTTTCATCTTCACCTAATGATTTTCAAGCCTTAACCCCTGGACACTTTCTCATTGGTCGGCCTCTAACTGCATTGCCTGCACCCAACTACGAGAATTGCAACATAAATCATGTGCAGAGATATGAGCGTATCCAACAAATTCATCAGCACTTCTGGCAGAGATGGCAACGTGAATACCTAGTCGAGCTTCAGCAACGTTGTAAATGGAAGACTAATGCTGCGCCGCTCAATATCGGAGATATGGTTCTCTTGCAAGAAGACAATGTACCCCCGCTTTGTTGGCGCCTTGGAAGGATACAACGCCTTAATCCTGGTTCGGATGGAGTGACCCGTGTCGCTGAAATTGCCACTATACGAGGATGTGTACTTCGCCCCTTAGTGCGCCTTTGTCCATTGCCCACTGCTGAAGAGATGAGCCAGTGAAGGTTGAAAGAGTTTTTAATCTTTCAAGGGGGGAGGATGTTCGCGCCCATGAACCTTTTTCTCAACAAAAGGGTGGCAACTACTCAAGCATAAAGTGTTGGCTGCGGAAGAGAATTGTCAAATAACACGATCCACGTGTTCTTCTTCTGCTTTTCGCCATACTATAATTTACAGCATAACCTACAAATTTGTAACATACATAATTTACCAATATACATTGAATTTAAATAAAAAAATCAACTTTTCATTTGTGTTAAACTTAACACTTACTGTTAAAAACCCATTTCCAACAATAACCCTCAAAATGCTTCAATTAACAGAGTATTTTCTTGAGACAGGCTTTATCAGCACTGTCTAAGTTCGATAGCAAACCAAAAATTTGAGTAAACTTTTCGGATGCTCATGACATCTTTGCAAAAGTTTTGATGGGCAACCTTTTAAAAATGCATGTACTTAATATTCTTCTAATCACATAACCATTATAAAAATAACGAATTTGATATTTATATCACAATTAATGCTTCAAAGAGTACATAGCTGAATGTCAGTGGAAGCATGCAGCACACCAAAAGATACCACAAGAGAAAAAAATTTTTTGCACCAGTAAAAACAGTAGAAATGAAGAAAAAGTCACAAAAGAGAACCATATATTATATAAAGCGCTAAATAAATTTGCAATTAGATATGTCGCTCTCGTTTTCATCCAAAAGGATAGAAAATTTGCAGCTTAATAAACACAAGCAACCAGATTGTTGAGGAAAAGATTGACTTAGGACAATACTTGACCTGGCTGAAAAATGCCGGCAATCTAGGACTTGTAAAATAAAAACACAGTTTCCCTTAGGGACAAATTGATTGTTAATGAATGGTAATACTCGAGTAGGCAAATTTGAATAATATAAAAAAAGGTACCCAAGTTCACAAAGATCTAATAATTGTATTAACCCCAGAAGTTATGCATGTGACAAATGTTGACAGAAATTAAAGAATTTCGTCATAAATATCATGGCGATCCAATCTGGGAAGGCCACCCAGAAAACCGCATGATACATAAGATCAAATAAAAATATTACTGGAAAATATGAAAAATGGTATAAGAAAATATACGAAAAATATTTGCACTGTACCTTCTTTTAACCATTAGTTTAACCACTTCTATTACACAATTACTTTACCCTTGCAACACTACAGTTACTCAAATTTTTATATAATATACTCGGAAACTCTCGTTCGCTTTTAAGAGTAGTGTCAATTTATTATAATTTATTATGAAGTATTAATTCCCAATTAATTAGTTACATTCTATTTTAACTCTAAGATTAAGGTCAAATAAAATAAAACAACAATGCAAAAGCTTTGTTTAATAGAAATAGTCAAGGTAAGGAAAACTAAATCTCCTATATTTAGTCGATAGCACACATATAGGGTCCTGTGGAGTAGAAAGTAATGAAAACTAAATCATTAATCTCCATTATTTTTTTTTTAGAAATATAAATATAAGTTTGACCTGTTTCATCTAGGAAAACCTCACCTTTTAGAGAGGTCATAAGGTAGATACTAGACATACCTATAGGGCCCTGCAGAATTTAAATTCCGATAGGAAAAATAATTTTACTAATACCCTATATGGTAGAAAAAATCCACAAAAATAATAATTTTACTATAATTCCCTTTAGAGTAGTAAATATCGATAAAAACAATAATTTTACATTAAGTTCGAATAATGTAGAAAACAGCAACGTAGAAAACATAAATCAGAATAGTAATTATCCATTAAGCAATAAATATAAAAAATCATAATACATAAAAATAGGCTTAAACTCATAGAATAAGAACACTTCAATTCTGTAAACACAAAGAAAATTCTTATTGTATGCAAAAGAAAAATGCAATAAAAACAAACAAAAATTCTGAATGACATAAATCATATAATAGCCCAATTGAAAATATAGTAAACAAAACAAAAATTTTTGTAACATAAGTAATTACCCAAACAAAAGAAAAAAAAATGTAAGTCATAAATTCAAAAGCAATTAAAGGTAATAGAATCCCTAACGTGATTCTTGTTGAAAACGGTGATGTAGTGTAGCCAAAATAAACACATTCATACACACGTGTATACTTACAAAACACTTAGCACGCGTGGCTTTTGAGTTGCTCACTGATAGCGTAAACAAAACGCAACCAACTTATGCTGAGTTTGCGTATTCATATGCACCAGCCAGTTCTCACGCTTTGCAACTGCAGGCATGTGTATGTGAATGTGCATGAGTACGTTTGGCTGCATTCTGTTCTTAGGCTTAGAATCAGAAGTAAATACGTAACATAGTAAATAAATTATACATAAGGATTTGTTTGTAATATTTTTGTATAAATAGACCGAACATATTTGAAATAAAGGCAACTCATTTTCTTGATGCTGAATGTCGGCATCGATTAAATACAATAGCAGTGCCGATTAATTGGCACTCACCAAAAAACCAAATCTATTCATTTTCCTATCCTACACCACCAGCACTCGCTTACTGCTGAACCCTTTCTCCAAACTGAAGTTAAGTGGCACATCCTTGTCCTTATAGCGCATAATCTTTCTCCGCATATCGATCCTGATGTTATGGTCAACTAAGAAGTCCAAATAAACACATTCATACACACGTGTATACTTACAAAACACTTAGCACGCGTGGCTTTTGAGTTGCTCACTGATAGCGTAAACAAAACGCAACCAACTAAAATTATGCTGAGTTTGCGTATTCATATGCGCCAGCAAGTTCTCACGCTTTGCAACTACATTCATGTGTATGCAAATGTGCATGAGTACGTTTGACTGCATTCTGTTGTTAGGCTTAGAATCAGAAGTAAATATGTAACATAGTAAATAAATTATACATAAGGATTTGTTTGTAATATTTTTGTATAAATAGACCGAAAATATTTGAAATAAAGGCAATTCATTTTCTTGATGCTGAATGTCGGCATCGATTAAATACAATAGCAGTGCCGATTAATTGGTACTCACCAAAAAACCAAATCTATTCATTTTCCCATCCTATACCACCAGCACTCGCTTACTGCTGAACCCTTTCTCCAAACTGAAGTTAAGTGGCACATCCTTGTTCTTATAGCGCATAATCTTTCTCCGCATATCGATCCTGATGTCATGGTCGACTAAGAATCGCTAACGTGATTCTTGTTGAAAACGGTGATGTAGTGTAGCCAAAATAAACACATTCATACACACGTTTATACTTACAAAAAACTTAGCACACGTGGCTTTTGAGTTGCTCACTGATAGCGTAAACAAAACAGAACCAACTAAAATTATGCTGAGTTTGCGTATTCATATGTACCAGCAAGTTCTCACGCTTTGCAACTACATGCATGTGTATGTAAATGTGCATGAGTACGTTTGGCTGCATTCTGTTGTTAGGCTTAGAATCAGAAGTAAATATGTAACATAGTAAATAAATTATACATAAGGATTTGTTTGTAATATTTTTGTATAAATAGACCGAAAATATTTGAAATAAGGGCAATTCATTTTCTTGATGCTGATTAAATACAATAGCAGTGCCGATTAATTGGCACTCACCAAAAAACCAAATCTATTCATTTTCCCATCCTACACCACCAGCACTCGCTTACTGCTGAACCCTTTCTCCAAACTGAAGTTAAGTGGCACATCCTTGTTCTTATAGCGCATAATCTTTCTCCGCATATCGATCCTGATGTCATGGTCAACTAAGAAGTCCACTCCCAATATGACTTCATCAACGATCTCCGCCACAACAAATTTGTGTAGAACCATGACCTTCCCAATTAAGACTTCACAGATCACTTCTCCTTGGACTTGATTATACTCCAGTATGTTGGCTTTGGGTTCGCATATGTAGCTCGTTTCGTTTCGACGTCTCGTATGCCATTTATAAAACTTGGAATCTTTACCCTTTCAGTGTAGTCCACAGGTGCGTCCGCATTTGCAAAATAAGCCAATCCTTCAATGTCTGAAGCATACTCCTGCAAAGTCTCGTTAGATTTTTGGTAGCGCTTTTCAATTCTATTTGGTAGATTTGTTACGCTCTCCTTCGGGAATCTTCTGTAGGATTTCGGCTGCTGGCCCTTCAATGCTACGAATAGAGCTGCAACTTTATCTTCAGCATTCCAATTGTTCACTGGTATTCTCAGCCTAAACACCTGGAAAGGAACAGAACTGTCAAAGCATGGTGTTTTTACCTTTGGATTGCTCTCTGGAACAGCCGGGCGATTTAGTCGTAATTGCTCCATACGACCTTTTAAATCATCGACTTCTGCCTGAAATTGTACAATTTTTGCATCCTGCGATTCAAGTTTTGATGATAGCCTTGCTTCCTGTGCCTCCAGCTGCGAGGACATGCGGGCCTCTTGTGCTTTCAATTGCTCAGCCAACTGAGATCTCATATATGTCTTCAGTTCTTCCAGTAGAGTTTCCATCTAAGATGTTATACGGCTCTCCTGCGATTCCAGTTCGGATGCTATACTTGTCTTCTGGTTTTCCAGTTGAGATGACGTTTGCGACGACATTTCTGAAATGCGTGCCTCCTGCGATTCCAGTTGGGATGCCATATATGTCTTCTATTCTGCCAGTTGAGATGACACTGTCGATGTTTGAGCAGATATTGCAGCCAAAATCGTGTTCAAGTCTGTGCTCGTAACTGTCTGCGGTGTTTAATTTTTCTCTTCAATTTTTGTTGTTGTCTCGTACCCATCAGGATGAAAGACATCATCGTTCACATTAGTTCCTTCCGACACCATTGCCTCTCGTATCCGTGCTTGAAGTTCGATCTTATTGCCGGTTGTATTCAATCCACGAGCTTCCAACTCCTTTTCCAGTTCCTGGATCCTTAATTCACTTAACTTCGCCATGTCCTTGTTGTACTCTGGAACTCTGGAATTTATTCAACAATTCCTCTTCTGACACCAATTGTAACGAATTTAGAGAAATTCCGCTAATTTTACACCTTCTACTAACGTTCGTATCGCTAAATTGTTGAATAAATAACTCCAATATTCAATAATGCAAAATGGTCTTTATTAGACTACTTTGAAAATACTTCACAATAACACTTATACTTCGCAACTGATAGCGTGCTTAAATCAAACTGATTACTGATTGCTCAGCTTGCGCTCTTTTATACCCTTCGATTTCCTCGTTCGCATACTTCTAGGCGTTTCTAGAATTTGCTATAAAATTACCAGCTACAACTATAGATACACGTTTATAGCTTCCCATATGCGCGTATATATGTGAGTGATACTTGCACAAATGATAGCCTACTTTGTGAGCATCTCAGATAAGATATATGCATGTGTTTGGGCGTTTCTCTCCGCTGCGTGTACGTACATATGTGTAGACATAATGATTGTTGCACCGATGACTGCCTACTTTTGGGAGTATCTCAGATATATGTATGTGTGGTGCGTCCACAACGTTATGACTTAATACTATGCGTTAACGCACCCACAAAACGTTTAAGCTGCTCACACCTTTAGAAGCGGCTGCCAAAATACAACCCTACAAATAAGAACAAACAAACATTTTTTATTATAAATAATTGAATTGTCATAACTTCTTCACTTGTGTTTCCGTTTAATAAAATCATCATTAAATTCGCTAATAGTAACATATTGGTGACCCACACGTTTCTGAACAATTCTTAAAATTTCTAAGTAAGAAGAATGTCTTTAAACGATAGTACAATGGTAACAGGTGGATCCTCCATTCCTGATGCCACACGGTCACGATTGCATACACCACGATTGCCGCTTCCCACGATGTCTGAGGAAAATTTTGAAGCCTACTTTTATTCATTAGACTTCTGGTTCGAAGCTTCGCGGATTACAACTCACGCAGCAAAATTCAGCATCGTACTTGCAAGTGTACCTCCGACTAAACTTATGGAGCTTCGAACGCTTGTGGAGAGCGCACCTGCAACTGGACGTTACGCTTACATTCAGAAAAAGTTAATTGAGCATTTCACCGAAAGCCAGCAACGCCGCCTCCAAAGAGTTTTGAAAGAGCTCACCTTAGGGAATCGACGACCAAGTGATTTGTACAACGAGATGCGTCGCACCGCCGGCCCAACACTTAGTGAAAGCATTTTGCACGATCTTTGGGTAAGTCGTTTACCTGCCTACACACAGGCAGCAATAATTGCAACAAGTGTACCCATTAGCGAAATGATTAAAATCGCCGATTCTATAACTGACTGTGTCGGAAAGCTTTTAGATAAGTCGGAAAGCTTTTAGATAACCAAAGTGTAAAAGCTCGCCCACGTGCTAGATTTTTATCCCGCTCAAGGTCAAATCAAAGTCAACAAAGTTGTTGGTATCACGCCAAATTTGGCAATAAGGCAACTAAATGCCGGCAGCCATGTTCATTCGCATCAACTGATCAAAAACAATCTTCACAGTAACAATGCTCAGCTAATTTAATATCAGAGATCGACCAACACTCTGGCTCTACGAAAAGTTATAGACTTTGCATTCTTGACCCTTCATCCAACATCAAGTTTTTGATTGACTCAGGTGCTGATGTTTCTGTCATTCCGAAGTCAACAAAATTAGCTCGAGCAAGTCCTACAACTATGCAATTGTTTGCTGCAAACGGCACAGCCGTTTCTACTTATGGCGAAGTTATTTTAAATCTAAATTTAAAGCTTCGACGAGAGTTTTTGTGGAATTTCGTTATTGCGGATGTATCGCAAGCTATTTTGGGCGCAGATTTTCTTGGCTTCCACGGACTTGTTGTCGATTTACAAGGCCGACGGCTTATTGACCGAGTTACGCTACTCAAGTCCCCATGTTCGACACAGGAGCTAGAATCTTCAAGCATCTCTACTATAAACTACACTCAAAAGTTTGCTGAACTGCTTAGAGAGTTCACTGAAATTACACGCCCGAAGCCGATCGGTAGCCAAACAACGTCATCGATCTTCCATCGAATTACTACGAATGGACAACCCACTCACGCACGACCTCGGCGCTTATCGCCGGAAAAATTAGCAGCTGCTCGTACGGAATTGGAATCTCTAATCAAGCTTGGGATTTGTCGTCCATCGTCTCCGTTTGGTATTCAGTCGTTTGAGCACTAACCATCTAACGATCAATGTAGCTAAGTACCGCTTCGGCGTATCAGAACTTGAATTTTTGGGCCACTCCATTACGAAAGATGGTATTCGACCCTTACCTACTCGTGTAGACGCGCTGATTAGTTTTAACCTGTCTGTCGTCGCAAAAGAGCTTAGACGCTTCTTGGCGATGCTAAATTTTTATCGAAGGTTTTTGCCTAATGCTCTGTTTCATCATTCGCCATTATTTGCTATGATTCCTGGCAACAAGAGAAACGACACCACTCGTGTTGTGTGGAGAGAGAACGCAAAAAATCATTTTGAGGCATGTAAGGCACAGCTCGCTAATTGTGCCATGCTAGCTCACCCTATACCGGATGCAGAGCTCTCACTCTGGGTTGATGCATCCGACTACGCAGCCGGAGCGGTTTTAAATCAAGTTGTTGATGGGAATCCCCAGCCGCTTGGATTTTTTTCGAGGAAATTTAGGCCAGCCGAAGCGCGTTATAGTACATACGACCGTGAGCTTTCTGTGATTTACTTTGCTATGCGCCACTTTCGTTATATTGTGGAGGGTCGCAGTTGCCATGTTTATACTGATCATAAGCCTCTTACCTTTGCGTTTTCACAGGTACTACACAAAGCTTCAGATCGGCAAGTGAGATAGTTGGAGTTCATTTCACAAATAACAACAGACATTCGACATGTTAAAGGTGAGGATAATGTGACTGCTGACTTGCTTTCTCGCATTAACGCACTTACGGCTACGCCTATTAACTACGACGAACTAGCTGACGACCAAATTAACGATGTACAGCTAACTTCATATATTGACGGTATTAAGAACCACTCGCTAAAGTTAAAAAGCATTTTACTACCTTTTAGCCAAAAGAGAGTAGTTTGCGATGTTTCGACCGCTAACATTCGCCCTTTCATTAAAAAGAAGTTCCGTAACCAGGACCTACACGCAACACGCAACCTATCGCACCCTGGTATGCGCGCCACAGCTAAATTGATGACTCAACGGTTTGTGTGGGCTGGTATTCAGCGCGACAGCAAAATGTTTGCCAAAATATGCGTTCAATGTCAAAAAACAAAATTATTCGTCACAATCAGAGCATACTACAACGTCGAGAGTGTGCGAGACAACGCTTTGCACATTTGCACATGACATCGTCGGCCCATTTCCGCTTTCGGATGGCAACAAGTATTGCCTAACAGTCATAGACCGATATACTAGATGGCCTGAGGCATATCCAATACCAAATATGACTGCACCAATTGTTGCTAAAGTACTTCTCAGTGGCTGGATTGCTCGATTCGGCGTACCCATTGATATCACTTCCGACCTCGGACGTCAGTTCGAAAGCGCCTTGTTTGGCGAACTGATGCGCTACTTGGGAGTTTCTCATTTACGCACCACTCCATATCATCCGCAGGCAAATGTATTGATAGAACGCTGGCATCGGAAGCTCAAGGCCTCCCTTTTATGCCACCAAGTGGATCAGTGGCCAACGTACTTGCCATTCATATTATTAGGCCTGCGTTCGGCCTTTAAAGCCGATATAGGTTGCACTCCAGCTGAATTAACGTACGGAACTACTCTTCGTCTACCATCAGATTTCTTCGTATCAGGTTCAAACTACGTCAACGAAGCGGATTTGGTTAGGGAACTGCGTAAGATAATGAATGAGCTACGACCGGTGGACACGAGTTGGCATTCGCCGAAAAAGCCTTTTGTAAATGCAAAATTAGATTCGACAGACAACGTTTTCATCAGGGATGACTCAATTCGTCCATCCCTGTCAGCACCTTACAAGGGGCCGTACAAAGTTCTCAGCCGAAATCCGAAATTTTATGTGATCGAGGTCAATGGGAATAAATCGAAAATTTCGATCGATCGTCTAAAACCCGCCTTCATCGCACAATCTACAGATTTCTAGGAGGGGAATACAGTGGTGCGTCCACAACGTTATGACTTAATACTATGCGTTAACGCACCCACAAAACGTTTAAGCTGCTCGCACCTTTAGAAGCGGCTGCCAAAATACAACCCTACAAATAAGAACAAACAAACATTTTTTATTGTAAATTATTGAATTGTCATTACTTCTTCACTTGTGTTTCCGTTTAATAAAATCATCATTAAATTCGCTAATAGTACCATATATGCATATGTTTGTGCGTTTCTCTCCGCTGCTTGTATGGACATATGGGTAGACATAATGATTGATTTGTTGATGTGCATACAAGTCACTGCTTAGTAGCGGCTTAGAAATGATAGTATCCCTTAGTGTTGCTAATATTCGTCACAATATCTACTCTTTAACTCTTCCAAAGCCAGATTAAAATTGTCGTCATTAAGTGCGAACTGTTTTACTATAGCCGCTTCTTAACCTTTTTTTTTTATTTCTTAGATGATATAATTTTTGGGCTTGTGATAACTTTGAATGGTTTATATACACGACTGTAAACATGTCCAGGAAGGACGGCCTTTGTTCACAACCCCCATGAAATACTTCGGTATCACATGCTGGCACTTTAAGATATATTCCTGAACTTGCTTCGTTAATTTGTGTTTGGGGCAGCTCTACTCGTTGAGGTGGAGTAGGTGCAGTAATAGGCTTTAGAAGATTAAGTTGATCAGAAATCATAGCCTTTGTGTCTTCATATTGGTCTGAGCAGTTTTCGTATTTCGAATAAGCCGAGTCTTTAAAATTTTCAGGCAACTCTGAATCATCGGTTTCGATTATTGTGTCGTATGCCGTTTGGAGTCGTGTCCAAAATTTGTCACGGGATTTTTCTTTCACCTCGAGAACCGATTCTGCATTCTCCTCTATAGGTATTGAGGAAAATCTAGTGCAATATTTTATTTTACTGTCACTTTCCGCAATGAATTTTGCAGCTGAAAAGTCTTTGACTTTTTTTGCTTTTAGTCCCTGTTTTAAGTGTGTACGTGTGGTACAACGTGCTTTGTCGTCGTCTCCCATTTTTGCAGGAAATAAAAGGGGCGTTTTTGGGTCAGTTGACATTTATTGTCGAAATAAATATAAAAATACATTAATAGGTCTCCTTTGTTTTTTGGAGTTTTCTTCGCTTAAGATGAATTATTTATTATTCGCATTAACGTTTATTGGTTTTTCAATAAATGTATATAGGTTTTTGTACATACGTGTATATTTATTGCTTTTGTTTTGCTCGCGAGTGTATTTTCTAATGGGTTTTTAATAATGATGCGCTAATATTGTAGTACGCGTTAGTTTATTTAATTCAAGATTATTTTTCTTACACTTTTTTGTATGCTTTCATAACCCAATTATCGTTGGGTTACCTAGCAAACAAATCATGTTACTGCCTAAGTACGGATATGTCACTATCTCTGTGGGGGCGGCTGAACACAAGTTTGTGTGTTTGTCTATTTGCATACTGCAAACAATAGAACTGCAGTAGATAAACAATAAGATTTGTTTTGGTTTGATTTTCTTATTGCCAATGTCCTGTGGTTTCTCTAATTTTTCTGAACTTTTATTAATTTGTTATTTTTGGTGTTTTAAGTTTGGAGTTTAGCCGCTATTTGCTTTTAGTGTGTTATTTTTATTTATTATTATTTTTTTTTTTTTTGATATGTGCTTCTCAGCTCGTAACTTCTTTTTTTTTTTCTTAGCAGGCTTGTATTTAGAATTTTTATGTTTCACGCCCGTTTTGCACTTCCTTTTTCTGGTGATTTTAAGATTTTGTAATATTGTTATATTTGTGATGTTATCGCGCTTGATATTATTCTTTTTTATATGTCTTTATTTTATTTTTTGTATTTGCACTATTATTTACTTTTTCAGTTTTTTTGTTTGTTTCAAAATCGTTTTTTGCAATATCTTTTATTTGTGGACTGTATTGTCTATTTATCTGTTTTTGTTTTTCACTGTCCATAGGTGCCTTTCTTTACGACTTGATGGGCCATAGCTAATTTTCTTATCTTTTTTCTGCACTTTCCACTGCACTCACATTTCAGTCCAGGAGTAGTAAAAAAGCAAAGAAAAAATTAAATATATAAAAATATAAAAATTTATTAAATTTATAAAAGCGATGGCGCGGAAGGACCACCGTAGCGTTCAATATCTTTACAAGATGTATATTTTGTTAAAAATTTTTATAATTGTCAAGTATGTTTTGACATTTTATGTGTGCGAATGTGTTAGCGTTAGTGTGTGGTGTGTTAATTGGGTGGCAGGCTTGCACCTGCCAGTGTGCCGGTGTTGTCGGTCACCCTCGCTTAGCCACTGCTATCTCCATCCAACAAAATTTCACAGTAGAGTGAAAAACTCAATTGGATGATAACGACGCTTCTACACTGCTTAATGTGTTGAAAATTAATGGAGTTAGTAGCTGTTTAAATGTTGAAGCTTGCGGGTTTTGGTTTTGGAATTTTTTAATTATTGTTGACAGTAAACGCATGTGCAGAAATCGTCTTCCATTTCACTATTATCGAAAACTCGCAAACCACCAACACTTGGTACAGTACCGATACTCTACTCAGTACTTGGTAAAAAACATCAACTACAAAATAATCGAATATTTTTTGGAAAAGTATCGATACTAATAACTCGAGGCCCGTATCGTATGTTACGATTCGTATCAAAATCAAGTTTTCACTCAAACATTAAATCAAATTAGCTCTGAAATCGTGAGTCCGAACAACGACATATGTGAACTAGAGACTTCGCCTGCTAGTTTGATTTATAATGTAACATATTTTATATAAATAATTTGGCAGTTTCATATTTATAAATTCAAGAGTGAAGTGAAGAATGGATTCCGATACGAATCGTCACACACGATTCGAGCCCAGTACTCGTATGGCTCTATCACTACGCATGATTAGTTATAGAACGATACGAACTGAGTGAGTAGTATCTATAATTTTCCAAAAAAAAATTTCGAGTATTTCGTACTCAATGCTTTTTTCCAAGCACTGAGTAAATTATCGATACTTTATCTCGATACTTTTCCCCGATACTTCACAAGTGCGGATTGTCTACATGTTTATGATTAAAAAAATTCAATGCATTGCTCGACTTTACAAAAAAAATTTTGTTCTTTGTCCTTAAGTTTAATTCTTGATTTTCTGTTTTATTATAAACAAAAACGAAAAGAATATACCTTTTTTCGGTATAAAGTTTGCTTTCGTAATAGTTATAGTAACAATATAGTAGAATCTTATATCTTATTTCTAATCGCTGTTTTTATGAACGGGTCCCTTTTTCGCTCTTATTTGGAATCCAAATCTATAAATAAAGTTTTGGTTGTAAATATGGAGATTCTGGCTATTAGCTAGCTTTGGGCAATTTTGGTCGTAGTGCTTTTGTTTAGCTACATTTTATTAAAATAAATTGTTAAAAATAAACGATTGTGAGCACACAAAGAAATCTATTTGTACTATGGCACTATTGTGAATATTTGCACTGCATTACCGATAGTTGCTACCATATGCTAGATGGCAGCACAAGCTGTAAGTTTTAATTCATTGATAGAACAGCTGATTTCTGTGGATATTTGATAATAGACTTTTATATTGGTTGCGCAAGATGCGTATGAGCCCGGGCTCGTAACATAAAATGTCGTCGCGAAAGTGTAAATATGAAGCTGATGCTTTTTTTTATATATGTGGGCAATTTATTAAAGTTCGGTATATAAAATATGAATTAAATACATCTATCATCCTCTGTGAAGCCTACGAAGCATTTTTTGGCTGTCATGTTTGGCATAAAGACAAGACATGGGCTCCACATGTTGCTTGTGGTTATTGTAAAAGATGTTTGGAAGGTAAGGAAATTTTATTTAAATAGTATGGCTGAGCGACTATTACACAGTCATCAACAGCCAACTGCATCAACATAATTTATAGCTAGGTAAAAACCTAAACCTGAAATTTAACTGAATTTTATATTAAACATAAACTGAATCTGAACATGTACCTTATTTATAACTAGTCTAACTAAGTTACATATATATAAATATGTACATTGAACCTTTTTCTACATTACCATTTGATGTATAGCTATTATATTTAAAACTCATGAATAACGTTAAATCCATGAATTATGTCTATAGTTATATCTACTAGAGTATACGAGTTCACACTTCGCCGCTCTGGCTACCCTATCCGTGAGTTGACAGATCGGGTTGGTGTGTACATACACATATACATTTTTTGTTGACATTTTGCTTTACATGAATTAATTATTCGAATTCTCTATCCATTCGGTGTGACACAAAAATTTGTAAAGTCTCTTTTAATGATAATACATTAAAAGAAATAGTTTCACTGCATAATATTATTTATTTGATTTGGTGAGGTGTGATCACGGAAAAGAAGCAATTATTGTGTGTAAATCAGTATAAGAATCCTCGTTGAACATTAATAACTTTTTTTATGGTGCATAACTCTTGATGAATTTGGACTATTAAGCTGTATGCGAAGTGAAGTCCTAAGTGTTAACAGCCTTATTTGCTAGCTGTGAATCAACGTTAAATGCAATATCTATACGGCTGCTATAATAGTAGAAATAAAGCATAAGTTAGCTTTCACGCAATTTTTAGCCGAACCCGCTGCCGACCAACTGAACGCTATATTATCCAGCCCAGGAGACACCGCCACCAGCTTCAACCGCCACCAACATCCAAGCGCCATATCACAACCACCATCATCGCCACCACAGCTACATCCCACAGCAGAAAAAAAGCAGGTAAATTTTGTATTGCCAGCTCCCCTAAACAGTGGTCGTTCGACGCCACTAGGGAAACCAGCGCAGGAAAAACATAAGTACCCATTTGGTAAATCGTGAGTATTAAATGCGATTTTAATACACCCCCATACGAAAAAATATATAGAGAGCGGAAAAATTTGACTCGAGGATTGGTAATTCCCGCCAAAACTTCTCGATTCGCGCCAAAACTTCTCAATTTCCCGCCAATACTTGCACATGCCACTTCGTGTATATACACATATATATTGTTTTTCATTGTAAGTCAACGTTGAATGAACTAATCTACCATGAACCCTGAGGAGCCCGTTTTCATCGAGGTACGGGTTGAGGGCTAGTAAAGAGCTTGTTTTATCAATTGGTTTTGCATTTTCAAAGCATGCTCTTTCGCGAGGAAAATATCGGGTTTGCGTTAAAGTCACAATTTTATTTTTCGTTTTGCGGAGATCTTCATGAGACAGAGAGGGAGTGTAAGCGGGTTTAATGCCTCGAATTCGTTCCTTGAGATTATTAATGAACCTGAAGGCATATATATGCCATGACCCTGAGGGCGCGAGGAAAAGAGGAAAATCGATCCAATATATCGGGGTCATCTTCAGCTGAGTGTAGTGCTTCGACTCGGCGCATTTCAGGCGGGTTGATGCTGCGGGTAGATGGTTTTGGCCAGGCTTCGGGGGGCTGGGTCAGCCACGCAGGGCCATTTCACTACAGTGAAGAATTTGCCAAGTCCATGGGTTTGCATCCTCTTGTGACCATATCGGCTGGATTTTCGCGACTGCCTACATGCTTCCAGGAGGCGCTTCCGACGAGATCCAGAATTTCAGCTGTTCGATTGGATACGAAAGTTTTCCAAGCGTGGGGAGGCTTTTCGAGCCATGCTAACACAATTTCCGAGTCAGACCACATGCAAAGATTTTTAAGAGAGAGCTCGAGATGGAATTGTACGACGGCGAGTAGTCGGGCAAGGAGTACAGCTGCACATAGTTCTAGTCTTGGAAGACTGGTAGTGCGAAGAGGGGCAACCTTGCCTTTAGCGACCAGAAGGTGAGACGACGTGGTGGCACCGTGAGTTGTTCGCAGATATATAGTGGCGCAATATGACTTTTCTGACGCATCGCAAAAACCATGTAGTTCAACCTGCTGGTTCGGGATGTAGCCAACCCATCGAGGTATCTTTATATTTGAGATGTTGGGTAAATTTTTTGCGAACTGCGTCCATTTAGTGAAGCGGAGGGGTTTCACTGGTTCGTCCCAGCCAGTTCCGTCTATCCATAGCTCTTGGAGTAAAATCTTGGCCTGAATCATAATCGCCGTAAGCCACCCTGCGGGGTCAAAAAGTTTTGCGACCGAGGAGAGAATTTGTCGTTTTGTACTAGCGGACGAGAGAGGTATTGAGTCCACTGTATACGAAAACGTGTCGGTCAGGGCGTTCCACTGTATGCCAAGAGTTTTGGTGTTGCTTGCTTTCTCGAATTCCAAAGGATTGGTGTCTAGCAAGTCCCCTTCTTTAATATTTTTTATAATACTGGGGTGATTGGCCGTTATTTTCCGTGATGGAAATCCTGCTGTCGCTAACACTTGGATGACTTGGGAGAGAGATGTTTCAGCCGAGAGAATTTCATAGCTGCCAGAGAGTTATTTTCCGTTATGGAAATCCTGCTGTCGCTAACACTTGGATGACTTGGGAGAGAGATGTTTCAGCCGAGAGAATTTCATGGCTGCCAGAGAATGTCATCTACATATGTTTCTTTCGTCAAGACAGGAGTGGCTTTGGGGAAGGTTTCTTCTACATCTTTGGCCAGTTGGTGAAGAGTACGTATGGCGAGGTAGGGGGCACAGTTCACACCAAATGTGACTGTTTTCAGACGATAGTCTTTTTATGGGGTCGCTCGGAGATGAGCGAAAGACGATCCTCTGATAGTCTATGTCGTTTTCATGCATTATGATTTGACGATAAATTTTGTCTACGTCTCCGTTGAAAATAAATTGGTATGTACGCCACTTGAGAATCAAAAGCATCAGATCGGGTTGGAGGGTAGGGCCGGTATAAAGAACGTCGTTAAGCGCATGTCCAGATGCCGACTTCTTTGAGGCGCTAAACACGACCCGCACCTTTGATGTCCCTTTCTCGGGCTTTATAACTGCGTGATGGGGAAGATAAAATGAGACGCATTTACTTCCGTCAAATTTTTCATAGGAGCCGGTTTCCTCCATATGATCGAGGGTGAGGTATTCTTCTAAGACACTATCATCTTGAGTCTTTAAATCCCCTTTCTTCTGGAGACTTCTCTCCAAGAAACTGGCTTAGAGCTGAAGACCGAGAGTGGGATAATGAGATTGACTCTGGGAAGCTGGGTTTAAACGGCAGCCTTACGATGTAACGACTGTTATCATCGCGTGAGGTTTTGGCTGCCTAGAAATTCTCGCAAAACTCATCTTCTGGGGTTATTTGGGGTTTGGTGGGAACTTCCTCCAATTCCCAGAATTTTCGCAATAGAGAGTTAAGATCTTCGTTCGTCACTTCTGACACTTGCATGCAGAAGGAGTTGACCATCACAGGGGCTCTACCGCTCAGAATCCATCCAAAATGGTTTTCTGCGCTAGAAGATGGGGGAAAGTTTCTCAACGCCATTTTGGATGATTTGCGGTATTACATCACTGCCTAGGACGAGATCTATTTGCGAGGGGGAGTGACAGTTCGAGTCTGCGAGGTTGAGGTGTGCCCATTTTGCTTGAAGCTCGCTAGTGAGCTGAAGCGAGGGGAGCATTTTTGTTAGCCGGGGTAATACTATTGCCTCTGCACTTATTCTGGTTTTAAAATCGGGGGATACCAGTGTCAGAGAGCACAATTTGTTTGAGGTCTGAACTACCTGCCGCCCATCCCTGATATTTCAAATCTAGAGGGTTTGAATGGGAGTTTGAGTCTATCTTGGGCTCTGATAGAGATAAAGGTTCGTTCAGATCCCTGATCTACAAGAGCTCTGAGTTTGAAAATTTCTCCCCGATCTACGGGTACGATAGCCGTGGTTAAAATTATTTCACAATCGTTTTCGGAATAAAACGATTGGACTTGGCTTTTCTGCGAGCATGAAGGGCTTTCATCCAGGGCATTGGCTTGATCGGGAGTATTACCGGGTGAGACTGTAGAATTCGTGGTCGTGGCTTGTGAGGCTGTCTTTTGCAATCGTGAGGGTTGCCTTCTTGGCACTTGAGATGTGTCTTCGTGAAGAACTGAGTTGTGCCGATTTTGACATTGATTGCAAGTTTGAGTACTGGAAAAGTCTTTCAATATGTGTGACTGAGAGAGGCAATTGAAACACATATTGTTTTCTCTCACAAACCTTCTGCGATCAGATGTCGACAGCTTCTTAAATTTGAAGCAACATATAAGGGAGTGAGATGAGATTTTACACATATCGCACTTGTACATTGTCCACTGCTCTGTCATATGAGACTGGGTGTGGGAGGTCGATCTATTTTGAAAGGGATGCGACTGCTGGGGTTTAAATGATGGCCTAGTTTGGGGGATGGCTTTAAATTTATTTGGTCTCCATTGATCGACTCGCTCTACGACTTCATATCGAGTTGGAGGAACTGGTCCATTTGGGGCCAGTCAGAGACTGCTCCCATAAAGTGACTGTATTTTCAGTGAGTTTAGAGGTCACGAGATAAATAAGTATGGGGTCCCAGTTATCTGTGGATACTTGTTGCGTAGCGAGAATTTGTAGGCAATTATTTACCGACGATTGCAAACTTTTTTATATCCTCATTGTTTTCGGTAGTGATAGTTTTTAAGTTCATCAGGGCCCGTATTTGGTTATCTACGAGAACTCGTCTGTTCTCGTATCGGGACTTTAGGGCTTCCCACGCTAAGGCAAAGTTGTCATCAGTCAAGGGAAATTGGTTGACTATTTGAGCTGCCTTCCCTTGGGTTTTGTATCTGAGGTGATACAATTTTTGCGCTTTGGAGAGTTTCGGGTGGTTAATGTAAACGGCTGTAAACATGTCACGAAATGAGGGCAATTTTTCATAACCACCATAAAATATTTCGGTATCGCAGGGAGGGATTTTTAGCGAAATACCGGAGTTGTCGGATGGACCTGGTGGGACGGTAGGGGGCGCGGGGGCATTTGCTTGTTTAAGCAACTGAAGCCGGTCTTCGATCTGGGCTTTTGTGTCTTCATACGCTATGAGACAGAACCTGTATTTACTATTAGCAGATGTTGGAAAATCTTCGGGCAAGTCCTGATCTGGGGTTTCGACAATTTTATCGAAGACGTTTTGGACTCTATTCCAGAATTTTTTATGTTAGGCGAGGACTCAGTATTGTCTTGGAGCGACATCGACCTAAACCGAGCACAATATTCCATAAAATTGTCCGATTCGGATATAAATTTTTGGGGGCAGACAAGAATTTAAATCTTTTAACTCCTTGAGTTTTGGAGCCACTTTGTCTCGTTTCATCGTCACTCTTTTTTGAGCTTATTTTATGACGCTTACGAATGAGAATAAACAAAAATTTAACTTCAAAGAGAAACAACTTTTTTTTTTTGAAGAGAGAGTATTTGCTTTTAACTATGTGGCGGAGTTGCGTTTAAATATTCACGTTAAATAGCAAGAGAGAATAATTTTCAAAACCAAAAAATAGTTTTTAAGTTAAATTTATTTGAGGGTGAGACTGAGCAAATTTAACCACTGTGCTGCGTTTGCACTATATTTAATATATTTAGTATGTATATGAGGCTGGTTTAAATATACGTGGGACAATAATAAGATATATATATATATATATACGTATTAACAAGTATCTAGGGGTAAATTATTATAATTTTTGATACGGGAAATTAATTCGTATGAGATATTCTTAAAAATTTTTTGTTTTCGGTGTGACTTAGAGAAGTCTTATTTAACTTCGATTTGTTGGACTGTAACGGGATTTTGCTGAGAGAAAGCTGAGTAGCTTATCGAAATTCTTAATGGGAATTGAGAATTTATAGCGTGCAAATTTAATGCGAGAAAAGTGCTATTACACACACTGCACCATTCTTGTACCACTGTGCACGATATTTTATTTCACCGCTTATGTCGTGTTCTTTTTTTGTATATCCGTATGTATGTATACGCAAGTATGGAGATTTACAAATATTTTTTGCGTTTTATATTAATTTAAATGGGAAGAAATCAGAAGTTTGCAGAGGTTGTGCAATATATTTAATTAACGACAAGAGATCTTTTTAATTTAACTTGAGAAAGTATTAATATTTTAAGATGTGTCGTAATAAAATTTGAGGGATGATTTTTGCAAGTGTACCCACTGTAGCTAAATATTCGAGTTTTTCGTCGTTTGCTTTGCACATATACCGTATTGAGTTTTGCAATATGGGGTTATTGCTGTATATCTATATATATATATATATATATATATATATATATATATATATATATATATATATATATATATATATATATATATTAGGGCAGGTCGATTTAAAAATCGCTCATTGCTCTACGAAAATCGTATTCTAGGGATCAAAATAAGAAACTTTGCCGAAGGAACCATGCCTTCGAATTCTGATGTCCCCCCCTTTGGGTCGTAGGGGCAAATTTTGAAAAATCCCAATTTGAAATGCCTATGTTTTTTCTTTTTGGAGTTTAATTTTCTCTTTAGAAATTTATTTAGTCAGAACATATGTAAATGAAAAAATGAATTTTACTTAGTAATAGAAAAAAAATAAAAAAAAAAATATTAGAAATTAGCGTTTTTACAACCCCCTTTTAAAACCAAGGCATCACTGTGATGCATTTGCATGTCGTAAACATAGTTGTGTGGGTTTTTTATTCAACCGTTTTAAAAAATGAAGGTATCACTGTGACACAATTGCAGATCGTAAAATTGCTTGTGTTGTTTTTGTTTAAGCCACCACAAGACACAGCAGGTAGAATTGAAATTGCCCCTACCCAAAAGTTCGATCCAAAGGGGGAGACATCAGAATTCGTTTTAGAGGTATGGTTCCATCGGCAAAGTTTCTTATTTTGATCCCTCGAATACGATTTTCGTAGAGCAATGAGCGATTTTTAAATCTACCTGCCCTAATATATATATATATATATATAGATATATACAGCAATAATCCCATATTGCAAAACTCAGTACGGTATATGTGCAAAGCAAAATACGAAAAACTCGAATATTTAGCTACAGTGGGTACACTTGCAAAAATCATCCCTCAAATTTTATTACGACACATCTTAAAATATTAATACTTTCTCAAGTTAAATTAAAAAGATCTCTTGTCGTTAATTAAATATATTGCACAACCTCTGCAAACTTCTGATTTTTTCCCATTTAAATTAATATAAAACGCAAAAAATATTTGTAAATCTCCATACTTGCGTATACATACATACGGATATACAAAAAAAGAACACGACATAAGCGGTGAAATAAAATATCGTGCACAGTAAAAGGCGGAGCGTATGTGCATCGTTCCGGGGGCAAGGCCGCCATGATTTGCGATCGCATTTGCTGCTTGTGGAGGGTACAAGATTTTCACTGCTGTATGCATCTCTTTATGAGGGGTTTGAGTCGTGGAATATAGAGATCCTGTCTGAGGCATTGCTGCGTGAGACGTATTTCGGCGTGAAAAAGAAGCTCATGGAGGTACTGTATATAGAGGAGAGCGAATCTTCATTTTTCAGGGATAATAACGGGATGTTTTTCATTGTAAGTCAACGTCGAATGAACTAATCTACCATGAACCCTGAGGAGCCCGTTTTCATCGAGGTATGGGTTGAGGGCTAGTAGAGAGCTCGTTTTTTCAATTGGTTTTGCATTTTCCAAGCATGCTCTTTCGCGAGGAAAATATCGGGTTTGTGTTAACGTCACAATTTTATTTTTCGTTTTGCGTAGATCTTCATGGGACAGAGAGGTAGCGTAAGCGGGTTTAATGCCTCGAATTCGTTCCTTGAGATTATTAATGAACCTGAAGGCATATGCCATGACCCTGAGGGCGCGAGGAAAAGAGGAAAATCGATCCAATATATCGGGGTCATCTTCAGCTGAGTGTAGTGCTTCGACTCGGCGCATTTCAGGCGGGTTGATGCTGCGGGTTGGTTTTGGCCAGGTTTCGGGGCGCTGGGTCAGCCACGCAGGGCCATTCCGCCACAGTGAAGAATTTGCCAAGTCCATGGGTTTGCAGCCTCTTGTGACCATATCGGTTGGATTGTCGCGACTGCCTACATGCTTCCAGGAGGCGCTTCCGACGAGATCCAGAATTTCAGCTGTTCGATTGGATACGAAAGTTTTCCAAGCGTGGGAGGCTTTTGGAGCCATGCTAACACAATTTCCGAGTCAGACCACATGTAAAGATTTTTAAGAGAGAGCTCGAGATGGGATTGTACGATGGCGATTAGTCGGGCAAGGAGTAGAGCTGCACATAGTTCTAGTCTTGGAAGAGTGGTAGTGCGAAGAGGGGCAACCTTGCCTTTAGCGACCAGAAGGTGAGACGACGTGGTGGCACCCTGGGTTGTTCGCAGATATATAGTGGCGCAATATGCCTTTTCTGACGCATCACAGAAACCATGCAGTTCAACCTGCTGGTTCGGAATGTAGCCAACCCATCGAGGTATCTTTATATTTGAGATGTTGGGTAAATTTTTTGCGAACTGCGTCCATTTAATGAAGCGGAGGGGTTTCACTGGTTCGTCCCAGCCAGTTCCGTCTATCCATAGCTCTTTGAGTAAAATCTTGGCCTGAATCATAACCGCCGTAAGCCACCCTGCGGGGTCAAAAAGTTTTGCGACTGCGGAGAGGATTTGTCGTTTTGTAGTAGCGGACGAGAGGGTTATTGAGTCCACTGTATACGAAAACGTGTCGGTCAGGCCGTTCCACTGTATGACGAGAGTTTTGGTGTTGCTTGCTTTCTCGAATTCGAAAGGATTGGTGTCTAGCAAGTCGGCTTCTTTAATATTTTTTATAATACTGGGGTGATTGGCCGTTATTTTCCGTGATGGAAATCCTGCTGTCGCTAACACTTGGATGACTTGGGAGAGAGATGTTTCAGCCGAGAGAATTTCATGGCTGCCAGAGAGAATGTCATCTACATATGTTTCTTTCGTCAAGACAGGAGTGGCTTTGGGGAAGGTTTCTTCTACATCTTTGGCCAGTTGGTGAAGAGTACGTATGGCGAGGTAGGGGGCACAGTTCACACCAAATGTGACTGTTTTCAGACGATAGTCTTTTATGCGGTCGCTCGGAGATGAGCGAAAGACGATCCTCTGGTAGTCTATGTCGTCTTCGTGCATTATGATTTGACGATAAATTTTTTCTACGTCTCCGTTGAAAATAAATTGGTATGTACGCCACTTGAGAATCAGAAGCATCAGATCGGGTTGGAGGGTAGGGCCGGTATAAAGAACGTCGTTAAGCGCATGTCCAGATGCCGACTTCGTTGAGGCGTTAAACACGACCCGCACCTTTGATGTCTCTTTCTCGGGCTTTATAACTGCGTGATGGGGAAGATAAAATGAGACGCATTTACTTCCGTCAAATTTTTCATAGGAGCCGGTTTCCTCCATATGATCGAGGGTGAGGTATTCTTCTAGGACACTATCATCTTGAGTCTTTAAATCCCCTTTCTTCTGGAGACTTCTCTCCATTCCAAGAAACTGGCTTAGAGCTGAAGACCGAGAGTGGGATAATGAGATTGACTCTGGGAAGCTGGGTTTAAACGGCAGCCTTACGATGTAACGACTGTTATCATCGCGTGAGGTTGTGGCTGCCTAGAAATTCTCGCAAAACTCGTCTTCTGGGGTTATTTGGGGTTTGGTGGGAACTTCCTCCAATTCCCAGAATTTTCGCAATAGAGAGTTAAGATCTTCGTTCGTCACTTCTGACACTTGCATGCAGAAAGAGTTGACCATCCAAAAATGGTTTTCTGCGCTAGAAGATGGGAGAAAGTTTCTCAACGCCATTTTGGATGATTTGCGGTATTACATCACTGCCTAGGACGAGATCTATTTGCGAGGCGGAGTGACAGTTCGAGTCTGCGAGGTTGAGGTGTGCCCATTTTGCTTGAAGCTCGCTAGTGAGCTTAAGCGAGGGGAGCATTTTTGTTAGCCGGGGTAATACTATTGCCTCTGCGCTTATTTTGGTTTTAAAATCGGGGGCTACCAGTGTCAGAGAGCACAATTTGTTTGAGGTCTGAACTACCTGCCGCCCATCCCTGATATTTCAAATCTAGAGGGTTTGAATGGGAGTTTGAGTCTATCTTGGGCTCTGGTAGAGATAAAGATTCGTTCAGATCCCTGATCTACAAGAGCTCTGAGTGTGAAAATTTCTTCCCGCTCTACGGGTACGATAGCCACGGGTAAAATTATTTCACAATCGTTTTCGGAATAAAACGATTGGACTTGGCTTTTCTGCGAGCATGAAGGGCTTTCATCCAGGGAATTGGCTTGATCGGGAGTATTACCGGGTGAGTCTGTGGAATTCGTGGTCGTGGCTTGTGAGGCTGTCTTTTGCAATCGTGAGGGTTGCCTTTATGGCACTTGAGATGTGTCTTCGTGAAGAACTGAGTTGTGCCGATCTTGACATTGATTGCAAGTTTGAGTACTGGAACAGTCTTTCAATATGTGTGACGGAGAGAGGCAATTGAAACACATATTGTTTTCTCTCACAAACCTGCTGCGATCAGAGGTCGACAGCTTCTTAAATTTGAAGCAACATATGATCTGGTAACCTTGCCGTGCGCGGACGTGTTTTTGATCGCTCTTCGAATTGTTATTCTTTTTACTTTGTAAACAAGTTTTGTCTTTTATAAATATTTATTCATATAATAGAAAACAGTTTATAAGTTTAATTTCGTATTAAATCTTTACACAGTGCAATATACATAGTGGCTTTTTGTGCAATTTAAACATTCAGTCTGTGTGTTCATATATCATAGATTTTCACGAAAATTTGTGATAACTGCATACCTTTTTGTTGGTAGCTGCTATTAGCAAGTCATTGTGTGCCCTTTTTGCTTTGTGTTGTGTTCGCTGCGTATAGCTACGCTGTCTTGCGATTTGCATCCAGTGCTCCAAAATAACTCTTGCCCATAATTTTTGAACAGCTGTTCAATTTATCTTATACTTATAGTTTCTTTTGCCTATTTTTCTTTTGGGTTTGTTTAACTTTGCAATTATGTTGGATTGCTGTGTCAAGAAGTGCACCAATCAAAAGAAAATTTCCCGTGGTGATACTTATGTTTGTTGTTGGCTCTGTGATAATATGGCTCATGTTATCTGTGCCGGTTTCTCTCACATAGGTGGTCGGGTGGTTGACCTAATATCCAGCAAAATTGGACTGAACTGGACATGTCATGATTGTCGTTCCGTAGAAAATGACATGCGAGCTTTTATGAGGCAAACTCAGAAAGAGTTCAACAACATTTTTATTGGGTTTCGTGACCTTAACGAAAGATTCAAAACGATGGAGGCTCACTTTAAAAAATTGAAAGTGATATCTGAATCCCCAAAACGAAAGAAATGTATGCCCAACAATGACTCCAACTTGTCTTCGAGTCAGGGGCAAAGCTGTCCTCCTACGAATGTCCCTTCAACCGCGTTGACTAATACGAACAGGCTAACCAAAGACGTTATGAACAATGCAGCTCAGGAATCTCCACAAGGTTGTGTCGAGACTTCCAGTGAGACGATCTATGGCAAATTAAATGATGCACGAACTAATAGTGGTACTTTTGCGGCTGTTTGTTCTACGTCACCAATGTTGATTTCGCTGGACTCCCCAATTCATCCTACACCTCCACCGGTATCTTTCGCTCCAACAATAACAGTTACCGATACTGGGGTTGTTGCTAGCGATACAAGTGTACCTGAAAAAAATAGTACGGGCTCGATAACCAACGCTATAACAGCCGCACCTTCCCAGCTCTCTGGTGCGCTATCCGCTACTCCTTTGCCAGTGACTGCCGTGCCACCTCGTAGGGCTGTATTTGTGTCCCGATTACACGCCTCGCTTACCGAAAATGACATTGCTCATTACGTTTGCTCTAAAATTGGTGTTGCACCCACTAGTAACATCAATGTGTATAAATTTAACTTTAAATATGAGAGAGACATCTCCTCATTTAAAATATCCCTTTCAGATGAATATTTCGATAAGGTACTTGATTCCTCTTTTTGGCCCAAGCATACTGTGGTTCACTTGTTCACGAGAAAGGCGAGGGCCGAACTTGTTTTATTACAGCCAAAAAACGGTATGACGAACACAGTAATAACAACACAAAGGTAATTGCTGATCTGTCCCGTCTTATCATTAATTATCAAAATGTTCGTGGTTTACGATCAAAACTTGTTCCATTCTTCCTTAATTCTTTCAACTTTTCTGCACAAGTTGTAGCTTTTACGGAGACCTGGCTAAAGCCTGATAATTACAATTCTGAGGTTTTTTCAAATAAATATGCTGTTTATCGGCGTGATCGCATCTCTAGAGCGGGAGGTGTCCTTATTGCTGTTGAATCTAACCTATCGTCTGAGTTGATTTCGCTGGACAATATCTCTCATATCGAATTCATAGCAGTTAGGCTTTCATTCGGTAGCTATAGCGTAATTGTTTGCTGTTCGTATATACCACCTCGTTCGGATATGGATGTTTATGCTAGTCATAGCTCGGCCATCTGTGATTTGCATTCGCAGTTGGGAGATAACGATCGACTTGTTGTTGTTGGTGACTTTAACTTGCCAACAGTTAGTTGGGTTAATATAAGTGATTCAAACTTTTTAACTCCCACTGCTCAACATGAGTTTCTCAATTGCTTGTTAGACTTATCTCTTTTACAGATTAACAATGTTCCAAATAGTGGAAATAAAATGCTGGATTTAGTATTTGTGGATGGCTCGGTGGGTACTGCCCTTACGCAAATACCACCTTTATCCCTTCCAGAAGACCCTCTTCCCCTACGCTAGAGATATCACTTGATATCAGCCTACCCCGTAGGATTCAAGTACAGTCTCGTCCCCGATCTAGATGCTTCTACAAAGCGAATTTCATTATGCTCAATGATCTGTTGGCTTCCCACGATTGGTCGGATCTCTATGCTTGCACTGATGTCGATTCGGCTATCTCTATATTTTACAGTACGCTTGATAGCTTCTTTGATACCTGCATTCCTACTCGCTATACCCTATGTTCGAATAAGCCCCCTTGGTTTTCAAGGCAACTTATCAGACTTAATAACATCAAATCTAGGCTTTATAAGAGGTTCAAGAAATCTGGAGCATCTGCAGACCTCTCTAAATATCTGATAGCTCGTTCTAAATTTCACAGTCTTAATCAGCTTTGTTATAAAAATTACTTGAGTTGTTGTAAAGCCCAATTTTTTAGAAATCCAAAAAAGTTTTACAGTTTCGTAAATTCAAAGCGGAAAACTTCTGGGTATCCATCCTCATTAACCTTTGGAGGTAAAAAAGCTTGCACTGATGACGACGTTGCTGAACTATTTTCTGAGTTCTTTAAGTCCACGTATTCATCCAGTGGTTTTCATTCTGGTCAATATCCCTATCGCTTAGATAGCTCGAATTACGTTAGGAATCCTGCTATTGATGGTAATATTGTTCTTCAGAGTCTTCAATCTTTGAAGCCCACCTTTTCTCCGGGACCGGACGGTGTTCCTAGTTGCGTGCTTAGGTACTGCGCCGAAAACATGTATGAGCCTATTTTAAAATTATTTGAGCTATCTCTGGGATCTGCGTCATTCCCGGCACTTTGGAAACAGTCTTTTATTATACCCCTGCATAAAAAAGGTAGTAGGTCAAAAGTTGAAAACTACAGGGGTATTGCTAAACTTTCAGTCATTCCTAAAGTCTTTGAACAGATTGTCACCAATCAACTGCAATATCAGTGTTCTAGTCTTTTATCTCCATGTCAACACGGTTTTATTCGTCAAAGGTCTACCACTACAAATTTGTTTGTATTCACCTCTATAGTTATGGAAGGATTTTTAGCGAACAAGCAAACGGATGTCATCTACACGGACTTCAGCAAAGCATTTGATACCGTCAACCACGAGTTGCTTATTCATAAGCTTGATTTACTGGGCTTTCCGTTTCACCTATTAATGTGGCTGAAAAGCTATCTTTCTAACCGGACCCAAGAAGTCCTGTTCAAGTGCAATCTGTCGGAATCGTTCGGAGTTTCCTCCGGCGTACCCCAGGGAAGTCATCTAGGCCCTTTGCTCTTTGCCCTTTTCATTAATGACTTGCCACAGACAATATTATATTCCCATACTATAATGTATGCGGATGATGTAAAACTTTGCTACACTTACTGTCCTACCGATTTGAGTTCCTTGGATCTTCTTCAGGCCGACTTGGACTCGTTCCAATGTTGGTGCACAACAAATTTACTAGCTTTAAATTGCTCTAAATGTAAGCATATGACATTTCACCGAGTGAAGCCAGCATTGAAATCTTATGTAATAGATGGTACGCCTTTGGAGCGTATATCTATTGCAAATGATCTAGGTGTCCTGTTTGATCCGAAATTGAATTTTAACATGCATATTTCATCTATAGCCAACAAAGCGTTGGGTTTACTTGGATTTGTTAAAAGATGGGCTAAAGAGTTCGATGATCCGTACCTCACTAAGGTTCTTTACACATCGCTGGTTCGTCCAATACTCGAGTATTGCTCATGCGTTTGGTCCCCTGTTTCTCAAAAGCATATAAAGCGTCTTGAGTCAGTTCAAAAGCAATTTTTGATATTTGCATTGCGCGGCCTTAATTGGGACTCAAGTCTCCACCTTCCTCCATACAGAAGTAGACTTCTTTTTATTAACTTACCCACTCTGGAAAATCGGAGAATATTACTGGGGGTATTGTTCATCCATAAGCTCATTATTGGAGAAATTGATTCCGCGGACCTCCTCAGCCGCTTGTTTTTTGCGGTTCCCCCTAGAGTATCCAGACACTACGTTCCTTTCTATTTACCCCTTTGTCGACGAAACTTGCTAAAAATAATCCTCTTCTTATCTGGTGCGCGCACTACAATGACTTGTATAGCTGCATCAGTCTTGAATGTACTTTTGCCACTATACGTAATGCAATACTTGCCCATCTAATTTAAGAGATACAAGCTAATTTAATTTGCCGGCTTTTATTCCTTCGATAAAAAACAGGAACTATCTCGCTTAAGGATGGAGGAACATTTATCAACATGTATCATTAAGAAGGAACAAGGCAGTACTGTGTTGATTGGAATCTGGTGCATTCCAACAACGTAAAAAACATGCTTTTTCATGAGTCACTGACCGGAATCGTATGCATTCCGGCAGTATAATCTTATGGGTCAGGCATCGAGCTGATTGGAATCCGGTGCATTCCAACAACACAGGTCATGTTACTTTTTTATGCCTTGTGATGGCGTATCCTCATTACACTACTCTTAGCACTGACGGATTCCAATGACATGCTGATTGGAATCTTGTTGCATTTCAAGCTTCAGCTTTCATGCTGAGCGGAATCTGATGCATTCCGCCAGTATAAGATTTCGGCATAAGATCTTATTTCTGCTCATATTTCTTATTATTATTATATTCTGAAATTAAATAGTAATGTTCATTAATATTTCTTTGTTTGTAATATAACATTGTTGAAAGCTCGATATATCTTAAATTTTATCTTTTGAGTTGTATATTTATATATCTTTTATATTATGCAGTCGACCATAGTTTGTCGTCGACTTTAAATAATAAATAAATAAATAAATAAATAAATATAAGGGGGTGAGATGAGATTTTACACATATCGCACTTGTACATTGTCCACTGCTCTGTCATATGAGACTGGGTGTGGGAGGTCGATCTATTTTGAAAGGGATGCGACTGCTGGGGTTTAAATGATGGCCTAGTTTGGGGGATGGCTTTAAATTTATTTGGTCTCCATTGATCGACTCGCTCTACGACTTCATATCGAGTTGGAGGAACTGGTCCATTTGCGGCCAGTTAGGAAGTTCTCTTCTTGAAGTCAGAGACTGCTCCCATAACGTGACTGTATTTTCAGTGAGTTTAGAGGTCACGAGATAAATAACTATGGGGTCCCAGTTATCTGTGGATACTTGTTGCGTAGCGAGAATTTGTAGGCAATTATTTACCGCCGATTGCAACTTTTTTATATCCTCATTGTTTTCGGTAGTGATAGTTTTTAAGTTCATCAGGGCCCGTATTTGGTTATCTACGAGAACTCGTCTGTTCTCGTATCGGGACTTTGGGGCTTCCCACGCTAAGGCAAAGTTGTCATCAGTCAAGGGAAATTGGTTGAATATTTGAGCTGCCTTTCCTTGGGTTTTGTATATGAGGTGATACAATTTTTGCGCTTTGGAGAGTTTCGGGTGGTTAATGTAAACGACTGTAAACATGTCACGAGGGCAATTTTTCATAACCACCATAAAATATTTCGGTATCACAGGGAGGGATTTTTAGCGAAATACCGGAGTTGTCGGATGGACCTGGTGGGACGGTAGGGGGCGCGGGGGCATTTGCTTGTTTAAGCAACTGAAGCTGGTCTTCGATCTGGGCTTTTGTGTCTTCATACGCTATGAGACAGAACCTGTATTTGCTATTAGCAGATGTTGGAAAATCTTCGGGCAAGTCCTGGGGGTTTCGACAATTTTATCGAAGACGTGCTGGACTCTATTCCAGAATTTTTTATGTTAAGCGAGGACTCAGTATTGTCTTGGAGCGACATCGACCTAAACCGAGCACAATATTCCATAAAATTGTCCGATTCGGATATACATTTTTTGGGGGCAGACGAGAATTTAAATCTTTTAACTCCTTGAGTTTTGGAGCCACTTTGTCTCGTTTCATCGTCACTCGTTTTTGAGCTTATTTTATGACGCTTACAAATGAGAATAAACAAAAATTTAACTTCAAAGAGAAACAACTTTTTTTTTTTTTGAAGAGAGTATTTGCTTTTAACTATGTGACGGAGTTGCGTTTAAATATTCACGTTAAATAGCAAGAGAGAATAATTTTCAAAACCAAAAAAAAGTTTTTAAGTTAAATTTATTTGAGGGTGAGACTGAGCAAATTTTACCACTGTGCTGCGTTTGCACTATATTTAATATATTTAGTATGTATATGAGGCTGGTTTAAATATACGTGGGACAATGATAAGATGCCTTCAGGTTCATTAATAATCTCAAGGAACGAATTCGAGGCATTAAACCCGCTTACACTACCTCTCTGTCTCATGAAGATCTCCGCAAAACGAAAAATAAAATTGTGACGTTAACACAAACCCGATATTTTCCTCGCGAAAGAGCATGCTTGGAAAATGCAAAACCGATTGAAAAAACAAGCTCTCTACTAACCCTCAACCCATACCTCGATGAAAACGGGCTCCTCAGGGTTCATGGTAGATTAGTTCATTCGACGTTGACTTACAATGAAAAACATCCCGTTATTATCCCTGAAAAATGAAGATTCGCTGTCCTCTATATACAGTACCTCCATGAGCTTCTTTTTCACGCCGAAATACGTCTCACGCAGCAATGCCTCAGACAGGATCTCTATATTCCACGACTCAAACCCCTCATAAAGAGATGCATACAGCAGTGAAAATATTGTACCCTCCACAAGCAGCAAATGCGATCGCAAATCATGGCGGCCTTGCCCCCGGAACGATGCACATACGCTCCGCCTTTTACCACTACCGGTGTCGACTTTGCGGGGCCTTTTCAAATAAAAGCCTCCTCTCCAAGGTATCACACCTTACTGAAAGGCTTCGTGGCCGTTTTTGTCTGTTTCGTGACAAAGGCTGTCCACCTTGAGCTGTGCCCGGACTTAACAACCAATGCCTTTCTCGCAGCATTTGCTCGCTTCGTCGGACGTCGTGGATATCCTGCCACAATGATGAGTGAAAAAGGCAAGACGTTTATTGGAGCTATCTCTATCTACCCTCTAGATTTGAAATATCAGGGATGGACGGCAGGTAGTTCAGACCTCAAACAAATTGTGCTCTCTGACACTGGTAGCCCCCGATTTTAAAACCAAAGTAAGCGCAGAGGCAATAGTATTACCCCGGCTAACAAAAATGCTCCCCTCGCTTAAGCTCACTAGCGAGCTTCAAGCAAAATGGGCACACCTCAACCTCGCAGACTCGAACTGTCACTCCGCCTCGCAAATAGATCTCGTCCTAGGCAGTGATGTAATACCGCAAATCATCCAAAATGGCGTTGAGAAACTTTCTCCCATCTTCTAGCGCAGAAAACCATTTTTGGATGGTCAACTCTTTCTGCATGCAAGTGTCAGAAGTGACGAACGAAGATCTTAACTCTCTATTGCAAAAATTCTGGGAATTGGAGGAAGTTCCCACCAAACCCCAAATAACCCCAGAAGACGAGTTTTGCGAGAATTTCTAGGCAGCCACAACCTCACGCGATGATAACAGTCGTTACATCGTAAGGCTGCCGTTTAAACCCATCTTCCCAGAGTCAATCTCATTATCCCACTCTCGGTTTTCAGCTCTAAGCCAGTTTCTTGGAATGGAGAGAAGTCTCCAGAAGAAAGGGGATTTAAAGACTCAAGATGATAGTGTCCTAGAAGAATACCTCACCCTCGATCATATGGAGGAAACCGGCTCCTATGAAAAATTTGACGGAAGTAAATGCGTCTCATTTTATCTTCCCCATCACGCAGTTATAAAGCCCGAGAAAGAGACATCAAAGGTGCGGGTCGTGTTTAACGCCTCAAAGAAGTCGGCATCTGGATATGCGCTTAACGGCGTTCTTTATACCGGCCCTACCCTCCAACCCGATCTGATGCTTCTGATTCTCAAGTGGCGTACATACCAATTTATTTTCAACGGAGACGTAGAAAAAATTTATCGTCAAATCATAATGCATGAAGACGACATAGACTACCAGAGGATCGTCTTTCGCTCATCTCCGTGCGACCGCATAAAAGGCTATCGTCTGAAAACAGTCACATTTGGTGTGAACTGTGCCCCCTACCTCGCCATACGTACTCTTCACCAACTGGCCAAAGATGTAGAAGAAACCTTCCCCAAAGCCACTCCTGTCTTGACGAAAGAAACATATGTAGATGACATTCTCTCTGGCAGCCATGAAATTCTCTCGGCTGAAACATCTCTCTCCCAAGTCATCCAAGTGTTAGCGACAGCAGGATTTCCATCACGGAAAATAACGGCCAATCACCTCACTATTATAAAAAATATTAAAGAAGCCGACTTGCTAGACACCAATCCTTTCGAATTCGAGAAAGCAAGCAACACCAAAACTCTCGGCATACAGTGGAACGCCCTGACCGACACGTTTTCGTATACAGTGGACTCAATACCCCTCTCGTCCGCTAGTACAAAACGACAAATCCTCTCCGCGGTCGCAAAACTTTTTGACCCCGCAGGGTGGCTTACGGCGGTTATGATTCAGGCCAAGATTTTACTCAAAGAGCTATGGATAGACGGAACTGGCTGGGACGAACCAGTGAAACCCCTCCGCTTCATTAAATGGACGCAGTTCGCAAAAAATTTACCCAACATCTCAAATATAAAGATACCTCGATGGGTTGGCTACATCCCGAACCAGCAGGTTGAACTGCATGGTTTCTGCGATGCGTCAGAAAAGGCATATTGCGCCACTATATATCTGCGAACAACCCACGGTGCCACCACGTCGTCTCACCTTCTGGTCGCTAAAGGCAAGGTTGCCCCTCTTCGCACTACCAGTCTTCCAAGACTAGAACTATGTGCAGCTCTACTCCTTGCCCGACTAATCGCCATCGTACAATCACATCTCGAGCTCTCTCTTAAAAATCGTTACATGTGGTCTGACTCGGAAATTGTGTTAGCATGGCTCCAAAAGCCTCCCACGCTTGGAGAACTTTCGTATCCAATCGAACAGCTGAAATTCTGGATCTCGTCGGAAGCGCCTCCTGGAAGCATGTAGGCAGTCGCGACAATCCAGCCGATATGGTCACAAGAGGCTGCAAACCCATGGACTTGGCAAATTCTTCACTGTGGAGGAATGGCCCTGCGTGGCTGACCCAGCGCCCCCAAGCCTGGCCAAAACCATCTACCCGCAGCATCAACCCGCCTGAAATGCGCCGAGTCGAAGCACTACACTCAGCTGAAGATGACCCCGATATATTGGATCGATTTTCCTCTTTTCCTCGCGCCCTCAGGGTCATGGCATATGCCTTCAGGTTCATTAATAATCTCAAGGAACGAATTCGAGGCATTAAACCCGCTTACACTACCTCTCTGTCTCATGAAGATCTCCGCAAAACGAAAAATAAAATTGTGACGTTAACACAAACCCGATATTTTCCTCGCGAAAGAGCATGCTTGGAAAATGCAAAACCAATTGAAAAAACAAGCTCTCTACTAGCCCTCAACCCATACCTCGATGAAAACGGGCTCCTCAGGGTTCATGGTAGATTAGTTCATTCGACGTTGACTTACAATGAAAAACATCCCGTTATTATCCCTGAAAAATGAAGATTCGCTGTCCTCTATATACAGTACCTCCATGAGCTTCTTTTTCACGCCGAAATACGTCTCACGCAGCAATGCCTCAGACAGGATCTCTATATTCCACGACTCAAACCCCTCATAAAGAGATGCATACAGCAGTGAAAATCTTGTACCCTCCACAATCAGCAAATGCGATCGCAAATCATGGCGGCCTTGCCCCCGGAACGATGCACATACGCTCCGCCTTTTACTACTACCGGTGTCGACTTTGCGGGGCCTTTTCAAATAAAAGCCTCCTCTCTAAGGTATCACACCTTACTGAAAGGCTTCGTGGCCGTTTTTGTCTGTTTCGTGACAAAGGCTGTCCACCTTGAGCTGTGCCCGGACTTAACAACCAATGCCTTTCTCGCAGCATTTGCTCGCTTCGTCGGACGTCGTGGATATCCTGCCACAATGATGAGTGACAAAGGCAAGACGTTTATTGGAGCTAAACGAGCGACCGAAAAGGAGTTCGTTGACTTCATGAAAACTGTCTCTCAAGAAGTAATCGCGAAATACTCTCCCCAGGGCATTAATTGGAAATTCATTCCGCCCGGAGCTCCCCATATGGGCGGCTTGTGGGAGTCTGCAGTGAAGAGTTTTAAACTGCACTTCAAAAGGACTGCAGGAGCCCAAAAGTTCACATTTGAAGAATTTACCACCCTCTTGGTAAGAATAGAAGCCATGTTGAACTCTCGTCCTATCCCACCTTTATCCCAAGATCCCACCGAGTTTACCGCGCTGACCTCCGGCCACTTTCTCAGAGGTGGCCCCCTCCTCGCTATCCCTAAAGTGGATCACGCGGATTTATCTCTTATAAACCGATGGGACAGGGTAAAAAGCTTACATCATCAATTCAGCAAACGGTGGAAGGAAGACTACCTAAAGGACCTCCAGAAAAGGCAGAAGTGGTAAAATCCACAACCCGAACTCAAGGTCGGTGAGTGTGTCTGCATTCACGACGACTCACTTCCCCCGACCGAATGCCGCCTTGGACGCATTGAACAAATACATCCAGGACCTGAGGGCCATGTACGTGTTGTTGACGTTCGTACACCCGGAGAATTCGTAGCTACTCTCAAACCACCTCTGTCCACTCTTACCACATCACCGTCACTAATATGTCGTATTTCGCAACACAATGCCAGCTGAAACCCCCCGTATCAGTATTTCTATCCACTAAAATACTTTTACAACTGTAATTACAGATCGCTATGGATCGTGCAAATCGATCATCGTCACGAAGACCAGTGCGGTCGGAGATCGTTGCTCCCAACCTCGCGAATGAATCACGCAGCTCGACACTACTAACGGATTACCGACGGTGCCGCATATGCACCCGTCAGCACGCCCTTCGGAACTGCGTAATATTCAAAAAGATGAAACCACCCCAGAGATGGATGCTTGCACGAGCGCATAAGTTTTGCCTGAATTGCTTGGCATTATCCCACGTCATCAGCGAGTGCAACTCGTACGACAGATGCCGGATCTGTGGAGCGCGACATCACTCCCTACTCCATCGGCGGGACGCTACCCCAAGCACCCAACGCGCCATCCAGGCACCCCGGCCTGGCAGATTCGCCGTACCAATTCCGGCACCCGCACGCGCCGCCCAGGCATCCCGGCCTGGTCGATCAGCCGTACCGGCACCCCTGCCGCTACCGGGAGACCCCGTTCTCGCCCGGGAAACAACATTTCCTCAGCAGCACCTAGCATCGCCCGACGCACCATTCGATGCACCGCACAAGGGCTGCAGACCGCCAACGCTAGAGGAAAAGTATCCGAAATCCTCGTGAGAGATGCGTTGCGGACCCTTACGGAACTACAGGAGGCTCTAGCCGCTGAACGCGTCTAGGGCGAGGACAATGGTTGTGCGACTATTACACAGTCATCAACAGCCAATTGCATAAACATAATTTATAGCTAGTTAAAAACCTAAACCTGAAATTTAACTGAATTTTATATTAAACATAAACTGAATTTGAACATGTACCTTATTTATAACAAGTCTAGCTAAGTTACATATATATAAATATGTACATTGAACCTTTTTATACACTACCATTTGATGTATAGCTATTATATTTAAGACTCATGAATTACGTTAAATCCATGAATTATATCTATAGCTATGTCTATTAGAGTATACAAGTTCACACATCGCCGCTCTGGCAACCCTATCCGTGAGTTGACAGATCGGGTTGTGTGTACATACACATATACATTTTTTGTTGACATTTTGCTTTACGTGAATTAATTATTCGAATTCTCTATCTATTCGGTGTGACACAAAAATTTGTAAAGTCTCTTTTAAAGATAATACATTAGAAGAAATAGTTTCACTGCATAATATTATTTATTTGATTTGATGAGATGTGATCACGGAAAAGAAGCAATTATTGTGTGAAAATCAGTATAAGAATCCTCGTTGAACATTAGTAACTTTTTTTATGGTGCACAACTCTTGAAGAATGTGGACTACTAAGCTGTATGCGAAGTGAAGTCCTTAGTGTTAACAGCCTTATTTGCTAGCTGTGAACCAACGTTATATGCAATATCTATACGGCCGCTATAATAGTAGAAATAAAGCATAAGTTAGCTTTCACGCAATTTTTTGCCGAACCCGCTGCAGACCAACTGAACGCTATATTATCCAGCCCAGGAGCCACCGCCACCAGCTTCAACCGCCACCAGCATCCAAGCGCCATATCACAACCACCATCATCGCCACCACAGCTACATCCCACAGCAGAAAAAAAGCAGGTAAATTTTGTATTGCCAGTTCCCCTAAAATAGTAAATTAAATAAAGCAGACATACTGATTTCTCTTTCTATATTTTAGGTTGGTATCGAGGTGAGAAAAGATCTATAAAATTTACAACACCAAGAATCTGGCGAGTACAAAAGACCACGTTAAAGACTGCTAAAGACTTTTGTATTATGAATCCGACTAAAAGAAGTAGAGGTAAAAATGCAAAACCTATCGAATATTCTAATCTTGAATCTTATTCTTTTCCAGTCGCATACGATCTGACACGATCAGTACCAGAGTCACCGAAAAAATTATTGCAGAGAAATGGATCATCTCTTAGTTCTTATAAAATCAATGCCGATAAGGAGTTTTTACCGACAAGAACAACCAAAACATCATTTCATCACTACTGAAAATTTTAATGATTTGATTACAGATTTAAATTTACCAATAAGTAAAGCAGAGCATTTAGGCAAATATAATGAAAACATGATGGGAGACTATATTTGGAGTGTACACTTTTAAATCATTTTCCACTTTTATTTCGATGTTAAAACTTAATAAAAATATTTTTTTGAATTGTTTTATTTTCAAGTAAAAATTAAAACCTCAGATTTTGAAAAATTTCGTTCATGCGGTTTCCTAAGTAGGAAAGCAAACTTTTTCATGCCATATATTTGTTTTCGTCAAATTACGACCTAAAGAATTGAAATTTAATGCTCTGAAGTCGAAATTTTGTGTTGACCCGTGGTATCACCAAAACTTGAGCATAAATTGAGATCGTCGACGATGCGGTAAAAGCTCCCCGTTTAACTTAACAACAAAATTATAAAAAGCTGCTTACTACATAAAATTTCAATACATTTTAACTTGCAATGCAATAGAGCTTTTTAGTTTTACTGTGAAATTTTGGTGGATGGAGCAGTAGCGTAGTGAGGTTTTCTAAGTTATTATTATCCTTGTTTAACAAATTTGTAACCACTGAGTGAAATCCAAATTTCAAATTAAGGTCATTTAGTCGTGTAAATCTTGTACGTATTTCTTGTCGGAGACCATCGAGAACACCTTTTCATAACGCGAGAAATTTCACATTTTGCGGAAAGACCAACATCTCTAGCCGATTCTCCGGGCATTATACGGCGCCTTTTTTACACGTTTTACTATATAAATATCCCATTTTTCATAAAGAGACTTCGCTTTTTCTATCTTACCTTCTTCACAGAGAGTGGCTCGAATTTCGGATAGTTCAGTCACTAATGATTTAAGATCATGATACGCTTCTCTAAAATTCATCCCCGGATCTTATTATCTGTGCTGCACACGAGCAATCCTCGTTAACATTTCATACCAGAAATGAACTAATTTAAAATTTAGTATATTTTTCAACAGAATTGTAGCTTCGCTTCTGGTGTCACTTGTGATGTTAGTGTCCTCTGCTAATTGTACTACATTCTCTAGCCCATCGACGATAACGCTAACCGCTTGTATTCTGGCGCTCCATCGTGTTTCAGATTCACGTTTGACAGTTTTTGTTAAGGCATTTTTTAATAATACACATCGAAAAGATGAAGGTGATTTGATATATATGCTTTCAGTTATAATAAAAATACAAATTAACCACGAAGTTCTGCTTTACGGACCATTTGGCGCCCCCCTATGAGTAGCGCCCGGCGCTAGGTACCCCCTTGTCTACCCCCCTCTCACTATGTCACTGGGATGGAGTCAGCAGCTTTTACAGGATCGTCAAAGATATATTGGTATTGAAAATGGTCGAAATCAGATTATATCAACGTCTACTTTCAAAAATGGGAAAAAGGAACAATGCTTTAACAAATACTGATGAAGTGGTGAAACTTGGGGAGTGGATAAAAAAAAATTGCGATGTACAATATAAACGTATTAAAATTTTTGAAAAATGGGCAATCGAAAGTCGTTATATAGCGGAAATATGGTCCTTGGTATTATATATAGATCCGATGAAAAGTGAATAAGGACCTCGCCTACTTTAAAGAAAAGGGGCTTACAGTTTTAACCTTAACGAAATTTCCAATATATATGTGGTACCTAACAATACCACCAGAAGAGCTAAACTTATAAAAAGCTTTTAATACAGTCAACCACGACACGTTACTGCAAGATTTGTAAAGGTCCCCGTTTAACTTAACAACAAAATTATAAAAAGCTGCTTACTACATAAAATTTCAATACATTTTAACTTGCAATGAAATAAAGATTTTAGTTTTATTGTGAAATTTTGGTGGATGGAGCACTGGCGTAGTGAGGTTTTCTAAGTTATTATTATCCTTGTTTAACAAATTTGTAACCACTGAGAGAAATCCAAATTTAAAATTAAGGTCATTTAGTCGTGTAAATCTTGTACGTATTTCTTGTTGGAGACCATCGAGAACACTTTTCATAACGCGATAAATTTCACTAGAGGTGTTTTGTACAAATCTAGAATCATATATATTGTAGTGTTGTGTGGAATTCACGTCACTTCGAACACGCTTAACGTTAAAAATATACATGCAAACAAATTTTCATATTTAATTGACCAGATAACCACCATGAGTTCATTCGCATTTGCCAAATCGCCCAATATATTGATTCGTCATACCAAACAGCTTACGCGCGGATCCTATTGACAATATGTAGGTCAATACAATAATTTGCTGACAAACCATTATTCATTAGTAAGTCATGCACTTTTAGTATGTAAACATTCATGTAAGTATGTATGTGTAGATTAAGAACTTTTGTATAAATAGAAATGAATTTTGCATGATTTAATCGGGGATTGCCAGTATTGCTTTTTTTTTAAATGTATGAAAACATTTATTTGACGCAATTTTTTAATTTTATAATTTATTTAATAATTTGGGAAAAATTTAAACAACGTGACATCAGGACGGACAAGGCGACAGCTGTTTCGATTATACCTTGTAAATCTCTTCAAAGCCTTTTCTCCCGGGAGTGGGAGTCGAACCCGCACTACTACGATAGTTGAAATGGTTATAAACGCATTCAGCTACGTCATGCCTTAGTTGTTGTAAAGTTTTTCCCAATTGCCTTCTTTTCGCATATTTTAATCTTTTACACATTGCATACTTCGTATGCAATTATGTGTTAAAGCTATGCTTGGTACGGCGGTTTTCAAAGAAACTTTGGTTTTGTTGCTGTTTTTATTCTATTTATAGAACTACAACGAATTAACCAATTTCGTCTGTTTGTATGATTTAATCGGAGATTGCCCGTATTGCTTTTTTTTTTAAATGTATGAAAACATTTATTTGAAGCAATTTTTTAATTTTATAATTTATTTAATAATTTGGGAAAAATTTAAACAACGTGACGTCAGGACGGACAAGGCGACAGCTGTTTCGATTATACCTTGTAAATCTCTTCAAAGCCTTTTCTCCCGGGAGTGGGAGTCGAACCCGCACTCCTACGATAGTTGAAATGGTTTTATAATTTATTTAATAATTTGAGAAAAATTTAAACAACGTGACATCAGGACGGACAAGGCGACAGCTGTTTCGATTATACCTTGTAAATCTCTTCAAAACCTTTTCTCCCGGGAGTGGGAGTCGAACCCGCACTCCTACGATAGTTGAAATGGTTATAAACGCATTCAGCTACGTCATGCCTTAGTTGTTGTAAAGTTTTTCCAAATTGCCTTCATTTTGCATATTTTAATCTTTTACACATTGCATACTTCGTATGCAATTATATGTTAAAGCTATTCTTGGTACGGCGGTTTTCAAAGAAACTTTGGTTTTGTTGCTGTTTTTGTTCTATTTATAGAACTACAACGAATTAACCAATTTCGTCTGTTTGTATGATTTAATCGGGGATTGCCCGTATTGCTTTTTTTTTTAAATGTATGAAAACATTTATTTGAAGCAATTTTTTAATTTTATAATTTATTTAATAATTTGGGAAAAATTTAAACAACGTGACATCAGGACGGACAAGTCGACAGCTGTTTCGATTGTACCTTGTAAATCTCTTCAAAGCCTTTTCTCCCGGGAGTGGGAGTCGAACCCGCACTCCTACGATAGTTGAAATGGTTATAAACGCATTCAGCTACGTCATGCCTTAGTTGTTGTAAAGTTTTTCCCAGTTGCCTTCTTTTTGCATATTTTAATCTTTTACACATTGCATACTTCGTATGCAATTATGTGTACCAAGCTATGCTTGGTACGGCGGTTTTCAAAGAAACTTTGGTTTTGTTGCTGTTTTTGTTCTATTTATAGAACTACAACGAATTAACCAATTTCGTCTGTTTGTATGATTTAATCGGGGATTGCCCGTATTGCTTTTTTTTTTTAAATGTATGAAAACATTTATTTGAAGCAATTTTTTAATTTTATAATTTATTTAATAATTTGGGAAAAATTTAAACAACGTGACATCAGGACGGACAAGTCGACAGCTGTTTCGATTGTACCTTGTAAATCTCTTCAAAGCCTTTTCTCCCGGGAGTGGGAGTCGAACCCGCACTCCTACGATAGTTGAAATGGTTATAAACGCATTCAGCTACGTCATGCCTTAGTTGTTGTAAAGTTTTTCCCAGTTGCCTTCTTTTTGCATATTTTAATCTTTTACACATTGCATACTTCGTATGCAATTATGTGTACCAAGCTATGCTTGGTACGGCGGTTTTCAAAGAAACTTTGGTTTTGTTGCTGTTTTTGTTCTATTTATAGAACTACAACGAATTAACCAATTTCGTCTGTTTGTATGATTTAATCGGGGATTGCCCGTGTTGCTTTTTTTTTTAAATGTATGAAAACATTTATTTGAAGCAATTTTTTAATTTTATAATTTATTTAATAATTTGGGAAAAATTTAAACAACGTGACATCAGGACGGACAAGGCGACATCTGTTTCGATTATACCTTGTAAATCTCTTCAAAGCCTTTTCTCCCGGGAGTGGGAGTCGAACCCGCACTCCTACGATAGTTGAAATGGTTATAAACGCATTCAGCTACGTCATGCCTTAGTTGTTGTAAAGTTTTTCCCAATTGCCTTCTTTTTGCATATTTTAATCTTTTACACATTGCATACTTCGTATGCAATTATGTGTACCAAGCTATGCTTGGTACGGCGGTTTTCAAAGAAACTTTGGTTTTGTTGCTGTTTTTGTTCTATTTATAGAACTACAACGAATTAACCAATTTCGTCTGTTTGTATGATTTAATCGGGGATTTCCCGTATTGCTTTTTTTTTTTTTTTAAATGTATGAAAACATTTATTTGAAGCTATTTTTTAATTTTATAATTTATTTAATAATTTGGGAAAAATTTAAACAACGTGACATCAGGACGGACAAGGCGACAGCTGTTTCGATTGTACCTTGTAAATCTCTTCAAAGCCTTTTCTCCCGGGAGTGGGAATTTTTCCCAAACTATTAAATAAATTATAAAATTAAAAAATTGCTTCAAATAAATGTTTTCATACATTTAAAAAAAAAAAGCAATACGGGCAATCCCCGATTAAACCATACAAACAGACGAAATTGGTTAATTCGTTGTAGTTCTATAAATAGAACAAAAACAGCAACAAAACCAAAGTTTCTTTGAAAACCGCCGTACCAAGCATAGCTTTAACATATAATTGCATACGAAGTATGCAATGTGTAAAAGATTAAAATATGCAAAAAGAAGGCAATTGGGAAAAACTTTACAACAACTAAGGCATGACGTAGCTGAATGCGTTTATAACCATTTCATCTATCGTAGGAGTGCGGGTTCGACTCCCACTCCCGGGAGAAAAGGCTTTGAAGAGATTTACAAGGTATAATCGAGACAGCTGTCGCCTTGTCCGTCCTGATGTCACGTTGTTCCAATTTTTCCCAAATTATTAAAGAAATGAATTTCGCTAATAAAGAAGAATCGCTTTCTAACGCTACACATCAGCGTTTTAATTAAATCCCTTGTTGTCACTTATTAAATGGCGATCTAGACGACTAGATTGAAATTGGAAAAATTGCTAAAAACCTAGTTGGAGGAAGATCCTGCCAGTTCGATCATTAAAAGTTGCTGAACAAGCAACGTTAAAAAGATCCTACTGGAAGAGATCCTGCCAAGTTTTTCTTTTCTCGCGAAATTAATATTAATTAGATCTTGGCAGATCCTGCTAAATATCTGAAAGGTCCTTCAATACTTAAAAGTAAAATTAATCAATATCCTGAAATCCTGAGAAAAAAAGGTGGTGTACAGTTTTATAAACGGATCAAAGGATAGAGGAGATTGGATGAGCGCATCAATACAACCACAAATAACTTTGGTACAATTTTATAAACGGATCGAAGGCTAGAGGAGATTGGATGAGCGCATCAATTCATCCACAAATAAATTAGAATGCTACTACAAATTCGGATATCAAAATGCATAAGTACCACAATTTTTCAGGACCTACAAAATTAACATAAATGGCAGCATACAAGCATAAGGCGAAGTGGAACAAGCGGACTTAATTGACATGATATAAGTATCAAACAGCAACATTCTGAAGGATCACACTGGCAGCAATTAGTCTTAGAGTGAATAAGTACGTATAATTAGAATCAATTTAGCGGCCTTAGGTACGCTAAACCATGAGCAAAAACTTCGTTTTTCCTTAGGAATTTGTTTTTAAAGTAGGACTAACTTAAGTTTGAAATTTTAAGTCAATTATGCTTTACTAAAATTTAAAGAAAAATGTCGAAAAAAAGTAAAGAAAATACAAAAACAATTAAAATATCTTATTGAAAAAGCTTTTAATGTTAAAATCTAAATGAATTAAAAAAGAAGGATATTGACGCTATCATTAAAAATGGCATAAAAATTGATTTTTAAAATATTTTGTAAATTGAAAAAAATAAAATAAAAATGCAACAAAAATTTTTTAAATTAAACAAATTTTTCCGTTAAGAACAAAAATTTTCTTAGACTTTAATAATGTTAACTAAATAAACAAGTAAAATGGAATGCATAGGATAAAGAATAAAATAAAAAATTGTATTAAAAATTAAAGTTAGCCCCTTTCTAACAAAAGCAGGAAAATAATTATAGGAAATTTTAACATGGCTTGGTGGATAAAGATAGCACACGGCATAATGATAGCATTATCCGGATATGAATTAGGGAAGGAAAATTCAGTATGTTCAGAAAATAAAGTATCTGAAAACAGGATAGTTAAATATGAGCCACCAGACCAATTAGACACAAAAATTACCCCAAAAATTCCTTATGTTTGGCTAGCAGTTTTAATCTGCGTTATCGTGCTATTAGTCACTGCAATAGCCACGATACTCAAAAACTAGATGAAAGTTAAATATAGGCAGTTGAAAAATGCTCAAGCACGCATTTAATATTCAAAGCACTCTAAGCCCCTTTAAAACCAAACCCAAAGCTGAGGAAGAGCAACAAAAAATTAAGAAAAAGTCACAAAGAGAACATATAAAAATATATGTAAAGCGCTATATAAATTTGCAACAATGAGACATGTCGCGCTCCTTTTCATAGAAAAATGGTAGCGTAAGAAAAACAAGCAACCTGATTGTTAATTATAAAATTGACTTAGGACAATTACTTATGAGGCAGTGCCTGCAATCTAGGACTTGTAAAGAATAAAAAAACAATTGTCCTGAGCGACAAATTGGTGATGAAGAATTGAATATTTACTGCAGTAGGCAAATTTAAAATAATAATAGTAGGTATCCAAGTTCTCAAAGATCAAATATTTGCACTAACCCAAGAGGTTGTGCATGTGACAATCCCGGTAAAAAATAAAAATAATTCTTCATTAATGTCATCACGATTCTGCCTTGGTGGCCGCCGCAGAAATCGCATGACACACGTAAGATAAAACAAAAATAATGCTGGAAAATATCGAAAATATAAAAAGAACATTTAAAGATACGAAAATTTTTTTGCATCCACTGTACCTTCCACTTACCCATTAATAGAACTACTACCAATATATAGCTACCCCGCTCTTCCGTCAGCAACCCCTCAATTGTCTATGGACTTAATTACAGATTTAACTAAGTAAAATGAAAAAAAAAAGTGCGGAATTAGTTTAAGAAAATAAAATAAATACAAAAATTGATTAGCCCGTGTCTCATTTAAGAAAACCTCATAATTAGGGAAAATACTTTTACTTTAAACCCCAATTGATTAGAAAATAGTAATAGGAAATATTTTTACTTTAACCAACTTACAAACTAAAAAACTAATAGTCCATAAGAATAGGCTTAACCCAATATAAAAAAAAATATACATATGCTAATAACTGGCAATAATTTAACAAAAAAAAAACAGTTTCAACAAAAGCATTCCACTTTACTCGTCACCCAAGAGTTAGCACACAACAAATATGAAAAAAAAAACAAATGAAAAAAAAAAAAACCCTTCTTAAACATACAAATTCATTTTGGTATCAAGTTACCATTAACTCATAAACGTTAATTTGTAAACACAAGCCGATTTTTATGTGATTCGACGCACTTAAAGGCCAGCTGTGCAAAACAAATTTCAATATGTAACATTACTCATCATTATAAAGATACAAAAAAAAAAGAATAACAAAAGTAAGCATATTATGAAAAAACAAAAGCGAGAGTCAGCATAACGGGCACTGTATGTAAAGCAAATGCAAACAAATAAAAGCAAAAGAGAAAACACATAAACAAATAAATTCATTGCTTATAGCATCAAGTTACCACTATGACATAAATAATTACAACTGAATATAAAAGATTGAAAATTGGTAACACCAAGCAAGTTGACCGGGTCATTTAACGTAAAATTAAACAACACGGCACACTTATAACAGTGACATTAGAGTGACCGTCTATATTTAAGCACAAAATTATATGCGTTCACTCTTGAAAGGCCGATGGTGTAGTGTTGCGTGGAATTCACGTCACTTCGAACACGCTTAACATTACAAGTATACATACAAACAAACGTTCATATTTAATTGACCCAGATAACCACCATGAGTTCATTCGCATTTGCCAAATCGCCCAATATATTGATTCGTCATACCAAACAGCTTACGAGCGGATCATATTGACAATATGTAGGTCAATACAATAATTTGCTGACAAACCATTATTCATTATCAAACCATGCACTTTTAGTATGTAAACATTCAAGTATGTATGTGTAGGTTAAGAACTTTTGTATAAATAGAAATGAATTTCGTTAAAAAAGAAGAATCGCTTTCTAACGCTACACATCAGCGTTTTAATTCAATTCCTTATTTGCACTTATTACAATATTATCTCTAATTGCTGTTTTTATGTGCGGGTCCCTTTTTCGCTCTTATTTCGAATCCAAATCTATAAATAAAGTTTTGGTTGTAAAGATGGAGATTCGGGCTATTAGCGAGCTTTGGGCAATTTTGTTCGTAGTGCTTTTGTTTAAATAAATAAATAAATGTAAGGCGCGATAACCTCCGACGAGATTTAAGGCTGTACTTCTCTTCCAATTTGCGTCGTGCTCCTATTGATTTTCCCTACAAATTGGCCGGACGGGACCTACATGTTTTATGCCGACTCCGAACGGCATCTGCAGGGCATATAAGTTTTCACTGAGAGCTTTTCATGCCAGAAATACACCCGGAGCGCTTGCCAAACACTGCCGAGGGGCGACCCCGCTTAGAAAAATATTCTTATAATTGAAAAACTTTGCAATACCGGCAGTTGCTAGCATATGCTAGATGGCAGCGCAAGCTGTAAGTTTTAATTCATTGATAGAATAGCTGATTTCTGTTGATATTTGATAAGAGACTTTTATTTTGGTTGCGCAAGATGCGCACGAGTCCGGGCTCGTAACATAAAATGTCGTCGCGATAGTGTAAATATGAAGCTGATGTTTTTTTTATATATGTGGGCAATTTATTAAAGTTCGGTATATAAAATATGAATTAAATATATCTCTCATCCTCTGTGAAGCCTACGAAGCATTTTTTGGCTGTCATGTTTGGAAACAAGACAAGACATGGGATCCACGTGTTGCTTGTAGTTATTGTAAAAGATGTTAAATTAAATAAAGCAGACATACTGATTTCTCTTTCTATAATTTAGGTTGGTATCGAGGCGAGAAAAGATTTATAAAATTTACAACACCAAGAATCTGGCTAGTACAAAAGACCACGTTAAAGACTGCTAAAGGCTTTTGTATTATGAATCCGACTAAAAGAAGTAGAGGTAAAAATGCAAAACCTATCGAATATTCTGATCTTGAATCTTTTTTTTCCAGTCGCATACGATCTGACACGACCAGTACCAGAGGCGTCGAAAAAATTATCGCAGAGAAGAGGATCATCTCTTAGTTCTTATAAAAGTAATGCCGATAAGGAGTGTTTACCGACACCAGAACAACCAAAACATAATTTCATCACTACTGAAAATTTTAATGATTTGATTACTTACTTACTTACTTAATTGGCGCTTAACCGTCTAAACGGTTATGGCCGTCCAACAAGGCGCGCCAGTCGCTCCTTCGCTCCGCCAACCGGCGCCAATTGGTCACACCAAGGGAGTTTAAATCGTTTTCCACCTGGTCCTTCCAACGGAGTGGGGGCCGCCCTCTACCTCTGCTTCCATAGGCGGGTTCCGATAGAAACACTTTCTTGGCCGGATCATCATCTTTCATTCGCATAACATGGCCTAGCCAGCGCAGCCGCTGCGTTTTAATTCGCTGGACTATGTTGATGTCTGCGTATAGCTCGTACAGCTCATCATTAAATCTTCTTCGGTACTCGCCATCGCCAACGCGTAGAGGTCCATAAATCTTTCGAAGAACTTTTCTCTCGAACACTCCCAAAGCCGCTTCATCTGCTGTTGTCATGGTCCATGCTTCTGCCCCATATAGCAGGACGGGTACGATAACCGACTTGTAGAGTATGATTTTCGTTCGCCGAGAGAGGACTTTACTTTTCAATTGCCTACCTAGTCCAAAGTAGCATTTAGCATGATTTGATTAGAGATTTAAATTTACCAATAAGTAAAGCAGAGCTTTTAGGCTCTTCTTCGAACAATGTTATCACGGCCAATATAATGAAAATATGATATGAGACTATATTTGGAGTTTAATGAGGGTAGCACCTATGAACATAAAAGAAAAAGTAAAAGTGTACACTTTTAAATAATTTTCCACTTTTATTTCGATGTTAAAACTTAGTGAGGTTTTCTAAGTTATTAATATCCTTGTTTAACAAATTTGTAACCACTGAGAGCGATCCAAAATTAAAATTAAGGTCATTTAGTCGTGTAAATCTTGTACGTATTTCTTGTTGGAGACCATCGAGAACACCTTTTCATAACGAGACAAATTTCAAATTCTGCGGAAAGACCAATATCTCTAGTCGATTCTCCGGGCATTTTACGGCGCCTTTTTACACGTTTTACTATATAAATATCCCATTTTTCACAAAGAGACTTCGCTTTTTCTATCTTACCTTCTTCACAGAGAGTGGCCCGAATTTCGGAAAGTTCAGTCGCTAATGATTTAAGATCTTGATACGCTTCTCTAAAATTCATCCCCGGATCTTGTTACCTGTGGTGCACACGATCAATCCTCGTTAACATTTCATACCAGAAATGAACTAATGTTATGAAACTAAAATTTTGTATATTTTTCAACAGAATTGTAGCTTCGCTTCTGGTGTCACTTGTGATGTTAGTGTCCTCTGCTAATTGTACTACATTTTCTAGCCCATCGACGATAACGTTAACCGCTTGTATTCTGGCGCTCCATCGTGTTTCAGATTCACGTTTGACAGTTATATCCAGACAGATTATATCCACGTCTACTTTCAAAAATGGGAAAACGGAGCAATGCCTTAACAAATACTGATGAAGTGGTGAAACTTGGGGAGTGGATAAAAAAAAATGCGATGTACATTATAAACGTATTACAATTTTGTAAAATTGGCGTGGCGCCGCCCACATTAAGCAGAACCGTTAACCGAAAGCCGTTATATGGCAGAAATATGGTCCTTGGTATTATATATAGATCCGATCAAAAGCGGTTACAGTTTTAACCAGAGATTGAAAATAATTGTTAACAAATATTATTTTTTTGCATTTCAATGAAAAAAACTATAAAATGTGGAACAAAAAACCCTAAATCAACAAAAAATGTTATTTCTAAACTTTTTTTTGTCTTTCAGCAACAGAAAAATTTTATTTTTGAACATAATAAAGTGAACAAGAGCTTATGAGTTAAGCTTTACAAGTAATAGTTCTTCAAGCGTTTCATCGCTTAAGTTGTACCTCCTTTCATCCATAATGAAATTCAAAGAAGAAAATGATCTTTCTACTGATACTTGCGTAGCAGGGACACCAAGAATGACTAAGGCTAATTCAAACAGATCAGGAGATGTAAAGCGAATATTTTGATAATAAGTAAAAATGTCTTCATATACCGCCAAGCGTGTATGAAGGCTTCAAAATTGTCAATTTCAGCAAACATAATAGTAAGTCCGGAAACTTCATGATGAGGAACTACAGCTACTATATTTTGAGCCATCCCATCCAAAAAGGTTCTGAGTTTCGATTTGATCTAGCCTAATATCATATTCCTCAAGAGTTTCCAATACCGTCCTCTTTATTTTGTCCCCAGTGTGTGGGTGTGACAATGATCTCATTCCGAGAGTTTGTACAACTACTACTAATTTTGAATTTCAATATACTGTAGGTTAATGCCTAATATTGAGCGGTCAAGCTGAGTAGCGGCATCAATTTTAATTGACATTAATTTTTTTCCAACCACATTTTTATTTCGTTTTTTATTTCTATAGCATGATTACTTATTAACTCCATAACATAATGGGAGTTGATTATGTTCATATTAAGGGCTTTGAAGATGGGAACCACTATCTCCCTGAATCCTTCACTGTCCAATTGCGACAACGGCCGCCCATCTTTTGTTACAATTTTTATTAACGAATTCTTAAAAGACTCTGATTGTATAGAACAACAAATTTTAATTTTCTTTTTTGGTGGTTCGCTATTTTCGAAATTAGACCTGAAACCGTCAAGAAATCTTCCGTGCTTCGTTATTATGTGGCGTTTTAAATTTCGCAAATGTTCGCCCGCCAATTTACTTTTGCACATTTTACATTGCGACTTTTTTCTTCCTCGTTATATTGGAAAACGTCTCTAATGGCCCAGCGGGTTAAGGGGATTAGAATATACCCGCGGAAGGTATGCCTGTCGTAAGAGGCGACTAAAATACCAAATTGATTCATGGGGTTGCCAGCCCAATATATACCTTCTCCAACCCAATTGTCAACCTCACCTATCCGTGGCGAATCATGTCTCATCAACAGCCGAGGCTCCGGCGACTTCAATTTCTTCATGGAACTAGGGGGTGGGGAGAGCGGTATGGCCTAGAAGGTTTAATGTGGTCATATAAATCGTTCCCGAGATGGTCGGCCTAGTACCTTAATGATGCTTTGTTACAGGAACGTAACGGATCTATACCCGGCAAAGGGCCATCAACATCGATAACCCTCCCCAAAGCCTTCGGGGAGTGTCTTTATCGTTAATACAATAACAACAACAACAATGGCTTTGTTTGCTGCAACCCTATTCCTGCCCATAGTGCGTTTACACGATATGATACATATTTACCCAGCTTATATATGCTTCAAATGTTTTTGTCAGAAATATTTTCTATAATACTATTTTCGTTTGAGTTTTTCAAAACAATAATCAGAGAAAGAACGAAAATTTCAAACTGTAAGGTTTTTTCTGAGACAAAAAAAATTTTTTTTTTTTTGGTCTTTGAATTTTAGTTTTCAACGAATATCTGAATATTTGGCTTAACTTTCATGTTATTTTCAAAACCTTTTAAATATTTAATAGATATTTTCGATGTCTGGTTTTAACCTTAACGAAATTTCCAATATATATGCGGTACCTAACAATACTACCAGAAGAGGTAGCTTTTAATACAGTCAACCATGACAAGTTACTGCAAGACTTGTAAGGGTCCCCTCTTCCTACTAGTATCAAAAGGTGTACCGCAAATTATCTGTCTTGTCGGCAGGCATCGGTGCAATTCAGGAACATCACATCTAAACCCGGAAGAATTAAACAAGGGGTGCCACAGGGTGGTGTTTTATCCCCGTTTTTGTTTAATTTCCACATGTCGAAGCTACCTTCGCACCAGAAGGAGTTGTCATTGTTTCCTACGCTGATGACTGAACGATAATGGCTACAGGTCCTGTCACACCAATCGATGAGCTATGTAATAAAATAAACAACTATCTCCTTTATGATTTATAGGCGGGGTTTTTTACAACATATACAAAATAAATGTTGACCATATTGGACATCCACGTCGATGGTATTACCCACACGACTACCAAAAATACTGGGTCGTAAAAAATCCTCAAATCTCTTACCGACAGCACTTGGGGTAAAAATAGATATGTATACGCTTGAACGCGTCCCGATATGGTCGCCGAGCCGAAAGGTTACTCACTGGAAAAACATACAGACCTGCGAAAATACCGCCTTGAGAACCGATACGGGCTGTCTTCTTATGTCCACAGAGCACCACCTACATAGTGAGGCGAGAGAACTCCCCATTAGGGCGAGATATTAAATGCTGAACAAATAGTTTCTGCTGAATATACAGACCCCTGGGCATCCCAACAGACATATAATTAAAGGACCCCACCCCAGGTTCTTAAGGAGTCATCTCCGCAAGCATTGTGAGGAAATACGGCACTGAGATCTCAGCCGTATGGAGAAGAACAACACAAAAAGGTCCTCAGTGATATCCACATAAAGGCGGCGGACCTCCATGCCAGGAATTGCCCGTTCTTAAAGTTAAATACCCTGAGCTCGCAGAAGAGGAAAGCGAGACGCGCGTCGATCTAGCTCAACTTTGATCTGGATTCTGTAAACTCTCACCTATACCGAATCAACCACACGACGCCAACCATCTTCAACGAACGCACACCCCTTTCAGTATCGTCCACCCCTGTTGAAACTGCAAGTTTCTTTAGACTCTCGTTAGAGGATATTGATGACAATTTGTGAGTGTGCGCACCTATTGGATGGGGCGAAGTACTGTTACAACAACAACAACCAGTAGAGATATGGCAGTGCAAAGTACATAAGATATATTTAGTTAATCTCTCCACAAAATGTTTAACGAAATAAAAAAATAGTAGACGCGATTTACCTCCGAGGAAATTAAGACCCAGCTTCTCCTCCAATTTGCTTCGTGCTACGTACATATTTCATGCCGATTCCGAACGGCATCTGCAAGGCAGATGAATTTTCGCTGGAAAGCTTTTCATAGGAGATGTGCTTACCAAACCACTGCCGAGGGGCGACTCTTTTTAGAAAAACTTTTTTCTAACTTAAAAAATTTTTTTTATAAACGCCATAAGTCGATCAAAAGTCTTTTAAATCTAAGATTCGTGACGTTTCTCTTTAAATGTATCCTTAAAATATATGTAAGAGCACACAAATGCGTATATAATGTTCGGTTTCGTCCATACTTAAACTTCCTTATTTGTTTTCTATTAAATTCAAAATATACGATCTCATTTTAAAAAAAGTTTCTTCACTTTGGTAATAGTGCCGAAGTACTCACTTGGATCCAGTATACTCGATACCTTTTACTGAGTATGAGTACTAGCATCGATACTTTGATCCGAGTATTTTATACGAGTAACGGTATTGATTTTTCTAAAAGTTCTATCACTACGCATGATACGGATTAATTCATTAGCCCTTTTCATTTCGTAAGTACATAGATTTATTAAATATTCGAACAATCGAAACAACGGGTGGCACTGTTGTTTTATACAAAATACCTTTTAAGCTAAAATATTTTTCAAACGTATTATTATTACACGGACTATATTTTGCGGCCTGCCTGCCATTATGGGACGAGAAAAGTCATCTATAAAAGTTATAAAGTTATAATAACTAGCACCTTCTTACGATTTAACACGCATTGGTTCACGTAGGTCGGTATGTACTATATTCAGCACATCCAAATTTCTTATGCCATACAAATAATATATTGGGGTCTGCCAATGCATTTATATTTTCAATGTTTTCTTTAACAATCATACACAAACACGACCCGATTAGCTTTGTTTTAATACAATTTGAATCGTTTGTAATTTCGTTTCTTAGAAAGCGTCACTGCATACCCGACTCTAAGGCTTTCCCTACTGAGAAAAAACTCGCCTTTTTAATTCTGGGGCATATATATCACTCATAACCTTAAATAGAGGAAATATGGTTTTGAGCACGAAATCTGGTTGGCAATACAGTCCATAATCCACATACCGCAATTGCCACTTATGTTTTTCTAGCAAGCCACATGCCTTTTCTGCAGATGTTCCCTTAAATGTAGAAACGTGCATTGTATATGACGCAACGCTCGTACGACTATCGTCATTATAACTTTAGGATGAAATTTCATCGACTTGACCAAATGTTTGTAACTCTCTAGGCTAGGCGCGCTCTCCCATCGAGCGGCAATTATTGAAGTGGTTAAATAAATCGCTACAAAACGAGCTGTGCTTAATAGCGGAGACACGAACCTCTGTGCTATGGTGCTATCGAACTCAAATATCTAAGTGGATTGTAGGTACTAAAACGGCACCATATTTGCGTGTTATTTGGTTTTTTTAAACTATACTTATATTATTTTAAACTATATTTATTTGTTTGTAACTCTCCTTAGCACGCCGAGCCCAGAGAGTTGCAAACAAACATACATACACGTGAAGCTAATATAAGCGTGTTAAACACATTGGTACTACCTACACTGAAAGAAATGGTGCTAGTAAAATCAACAAATCGGTTCTGTTGTTCTTGACTTAATGAAGATTCGGTGAAATTGATCGAATTATGGTTAATTCGACCGAGTTCTTTGTCAAACGAACAAATTTGTTTAGTCATTTCAACAGAAGAACAATTATCGCTCTTAAGTTAACAAAATTCTGTAAAATTGACAGATTTCTGGTCAATCTAACTGATTTTTCTGTTAACACAACTGATCTCACTGGTCATTTCAACAGCGATCAACAATCAATACATGAGTAAATTTCAAAGAGAATTTTACACTCACTGCGCTCACTACTTTGTACTTATGACGATGGTGCCACATGTTTAAAAAAAATTCCAAAATAAGAAAACCACCAAATCGAAAAAACACACAAAATGGGAAAACAACAAAAAACTAGTTTTTCAGTTATCAATACAAAACGAAAAACCCTTTTTTGAATTTACTGTGCAAAAAATTATGAGATACCGGGACACCTATTTATCGAGTACAATTTGCAACCTCTCCTCCAAGCGAAATGCAAAATTACGCCCTCTTGTTGCAAAAGCTTTGTGTGAACGAACAGGTTTTTGCCAAAGTTAATAACATTTTGTTCAAGTTTTTACGAATTTTCACTCACGCGAACGAATTTAATAAGATAATAAAAAACATCCTTTTTTAATGTTGATGTTTCCGACAACATAAAAGTTTGAGTTGTTTTGGAATCGTTTCAACTTAAAGTGTTACGAAAATTTAACTTGCCGAATTACTTGTAAAGTTACTCCAGTGGTGAGTTACCTTCCTGAGATTTGATTCTTTACTTTTCTATAACTTACAAGTTCTCTTTTTAAAATGTTACCTCAAACAGTTATACTACAAGTTTTGTTCGAAACAATCAATTGTGGCAACTACATGCGAGAGAAGAAATTGAGAATGAGCTGAGCTGCAAATGAAAGAATTGAGAATCAGTTTTGTGACTACTATTTTCATTGCTATTTGCAAAGCAAAGTTCAAAACTATAAACTAAATAAATTACAAAATATAAAATTTGGTGAAAGTGCCTTTAATAAAACAAAATAATAAAGTGTATAATGTTTAATGTGTGCCAGCATATTTGATGCAAGCCCAATTGCGTTCGGTTAGTAAGTGCCACCGTGGTGTGATGGTAGCGGGCTCCGCCTGCCACGCCGTATGCTCTCGGTTCGCACCCCGGGCAAAGCAACATCAAAATTTTAGAAATAAGGTTTTTCAATTAGAAGAAATTTTTTCTAAGCGGGGTCGCCCTTCGGCAGTGTTTGGCAAGCGCTCCGAGTGTATTTCTGCCATGAAAAGCTCTCAGTGAAAACTCATCTGCCTTGCAGATGCCGACCGGAGTCGGCATAAAACATGTAGGTCCCGTCCGGCCAATTTGTAGGAAAAATCAAGAGGAGCACGACGCAAATTGGAAGAGAAGCTCGGCCTTAAATCTCTTCGGAGGCTATTGCGTGTTACATTTTTTTGTTTTTTTTTTGTCGCAACAACTTTTTTTGTTCATTTGACTACTAAAACGGTCAATTACGAATCAACAATTTGTGCGCAGTTGATACAACATCTTGTTGCGGATAAAAATTGACAGAAATTTCGGTTGAATTGACACGTATTTCGGTTGATTTTACCAATATTTTTCTTTCAGTGTAGTTACATACGTTTTTATTTCACGTCCTCCCTGTATGACGCGGAGCTTGGTACTGATTATTTGTTAACAAATGATTTTAAATATAATCTGTATCACTTTAAAGTTAATGAGCTCAGCATATACAATCCGTCGCCGCCATGACGTACGCCATTTAAACGAGTTATAAACTACTAGCCTTTACCCGCGGCCCCGTCCGCAAAAAGAAAAGAAAATAATAAAAAAGTACTAAATGAGCCGATAACCTGTAAGGCAAGCTTACGTGAATAGTGCAATAAAGTTTTTTCGAACTAAAAAATTCATTTTGATTTTAAGTTAAATTAATTGATATGATAGGGGTGAAGGAATTACTATTCATGAAAAAAAGGAGTCAAACTACAATCAGCTAAAACCAAAGAGATTTTTTTAGATTAAAATAGTATTGCTTTTCCGCGTATATAGTTGGTTAAAATATTACAAAGAGAGTAATTCTAGTTGTAACAGTTCGTTACAGGATTCATTTAAAAAAAACTCAAAAATAGAACGAAACACAGCTTAGATATTAAAGATAAAACATACGGAATTTTAATGAAGCATAATTTGCAGCACATCCATGGCCATTAAAGCTCATAATTTAAAAAGGCATGTGTGCTGAACTGCCTGATTCGAAGGGTCCTTAAATGATCCCGGAAGGGTCCCAAAATGATACCAAAATGGTCCCGGAAAAGTCCCGAAGTGATCTCGACGGGATCTCCGGAGAAATACCGAAAACCATCCAGGAATGATCCCTGAGAAGCCCCAAATCCGAAATGACCCTGACGGGATTCTGGACAGATCTGGAAAACCATCCAGAAATTATGCCGGAAGGGCTCTCAAATGATCCCGAAATTGTCTTAAAAATTCCCGAAATGACCCTGGCGAGATCCCGGACGAATTCTGAAATGATCTCAGAAGGGTCCCCAAATGATCTTGAAATAGTTCAGAAAAGGTCACGAAATTACCCCGTCTGGATCCCGGACGGATCCCCACATTATGCCGAAATAATCCCGGATGGATTCGAGAAACCATCCAGATATGATCACTTAAGAGTCCCCAAATGATCCCGAAATGACTTAGATGGGATCCTGGCCGCATCCCGAAAACCATCCGCAAATGATCCCGGAAGGATCCCCAAATGACGGGATCCCGAAAGTCATCTAGAAATGATACCGGAAGGATCCCCAAATGATCCCGGAATAGTCTAGAACTACCTCCGACGGGATCCCGGACGTATCCCGAAAATCGTTCAGAAATTATCCCGGAAGGGTCCCAAAATAATCCCGACGGGATGCTGGCCGGATACAGAAAACTAAAAATAGTTCCTAAAAGGCCCCAAATGACACTGACGTGATCCCGAAAGTCATCCAGAAATGATACCCAAATGATCCCGGAATAGCCCCGAACTAACTCCGACGGGATCCCGAACGTACCCCGAAAATCGTTCAGAAATTATCCCGGAAGGGTCCCGAAATAATCCCAACGGGATGCCGAAAACTACTCAGAAAAATAGTACCAAAAAAGTACCGATATGACCCCGACGGGATGCCGGACGGATCCCGAAACCCATCCAGAAATGATGTCGGAAGGGTTCCCAAATGATCCCGAAATGATTTCGGAATAGTCTCGAAAAAGTTCCAATATAACCCCGAGGGGATCCCGGAAGGATTCCGGAATAGTCCTGAAAAAGTCCCGAAATTACCCCTACGGGATCCCGGAGGGATCCCGAAAGCCATCCAGAATTAATCCAGGAAGGGTATCGATATGACCCTGACGGGATTACAAAGATGGTGAAGCTAATTATAAAAGCATGTTAAGAAGGCAGCAGGCGCGTTGAAGCGAATGCAGAGTTACAAACAAACATACAGGTAAAGCTAATAAAGCGTGCTAATAAAAAAATTGAAGGAGGGAGGATTTCGGAAGGAAACGGACAGCACCATCGATCGTTTTTTTTTTTCAAAATTGTTTAGATCTCGATCTGTATGAGCCAGATACCAAAAATTATTGATTTAGGAGAAAATTTATATTGAGTTATAACTATTTATAGATTTTGCACCAGAGGGGGAGAAGGGGAAGTGAGGAGCGGAGGGTGAGAACACGGAGGGTGTCACTGCTCACTTTGTAAGCCCTAGACGTATTTGACCTATTGAGTTTGTAACATTGGTGAAGGTCAGTAAACGTAAAGTTATAAAGTGTAAAAATTATTAAAAAGTAATTGTTCGAAGGGTCGTGGGACCGCCTCCCCTTTTAATTTTCGAAAAAAAATTTGTCTATTTGTGTCCCAAATTTCATCAAAATTCGTGTAGCCGTTCTGACGTGATTCAGTCACAAAGACGAAAAAATACAAATAGCTAGTAGATCCTTCTAGACTATTGGCTATATGTGTGCCAAATTTCATCCAGATCCGTCCAGCCGTTCTTGCGTAATTGAGTCACAAAGGCAAACGTCTGGACATCCAAACATCCAAACATCTAAACATCCAAACTTTCGCATTTATAATAGCTGTGCTTTTCTTACATCTATAGACGTTTACGCTTAAACTTTATATGTACTGCTAAGCGTCAAACTTTATCTACTCTTCTGAAATTGCCGCGCATAAAATTAGTACCTACTACTAAATTTCAATAAGCATTATACTCAGATTCAACTGAAATATGTGTCAATGTATCACGTCTTAAAATGGTGCGTGTCCACAATTCATCGCAACTGATTCAGTTATATGTTATACACTATGGCCACCAGAGGTTTGTGTCTGCGCTTGTCGGTACAACATATTCTGTAGGTAGTTGCCGCTAGATGGATTAGATTAAGATAATTCCAAATACCCCAAGGAAATAATCATAAATACTGCAATGGGCTCTATGCGACGGACATTGTAGACGAAATTTACCAAAAGGAAGGAAATTATGATGTAAGTGACGTTTCGCATTAAATGATTAAAAAAACATATATTAAAGATAAAGAAAGAAATTATATGAAAAAAAAAAGAAATTATATGAAAAAATAAAACAAATTAGAAAAAGTAGCCAGCCTCGAACACGCGACCTTTGCGTGCTCATTCGTACGCTTACCACATGTGCCATACAGACATTTTCATATTTATGTCAAATGCCGTACTTAAGATTGTCTATGGTGCTTTTGCTATATGAGTGTGGTGTGTTCGTAAAATTCCACACACACATATACATACAAAGCATCACTAGCTGCTATATGAGTGTGGTGATGTTGAATTATAAACTCTGAAATAAAGGAATGGTGATTTTATACTCTAAAAACTCTGAAATAAATGAATGGTGATTTTATACCCTGAAAATCTGTTTGTTGACAGATATCGGTAATTCTGAAGTGTAACCTTCTATAAATTAAACTAAGGAATATTTTTAGACTTTTAATTGTATTATTATTAATCAAATTTCTACAAAAGATACAAGTGGCTTATGATAACTATAATATGAAACATATCTTCCTTTGAAACACGGCGTCAATTGCTGTTTTTGATCGCGTTGTAGATTCAGTCCGACTGCTGCAAAGCTTTAAATTAAATTTGGTGAGATCGGTGTATCGGAGGCAAAATTTACATTGAAATCTCCACTTAAAATCATCGGCATTTTGTGATAGTCTTTTGTGGTATATTTTATTAAACCCTCGTGGATGAATTCAATAATTTTAGTTATTGCTTTATTGGGAGAAATATAAATTGCTACAATTACAATTATTTTGTTGCTACCCAATGTAATCTCACAAGCACATATTTCTCCCACCTTAAAAATCTGAACGGACATTGATTCCAATTATTTTGCGTTGAGTGTCGTTTGTGGAGTAACAACACTACCCCGGTCATGTGTGTTATGGTAGATTGCAACTCCACCAGCTCTTGTATATGGTATTTTAAATTGGATTACTTTATCGAAATTGGGAATGTCTGAAAACGTATCATTATCAATCCACGTCTCGGAGAGAATTAGAAAATCCGACGATGATGCTATTCTGTCTAGTTAAATATCTTGTAAATGGGCGCGTAAGCTTTGGCAATTTAAAGTGAATAATGACAATCCATTTCTCGCATTTATAAAATCATATAATACATTTTCAATTGTTTCAAGTCGATTCAAGTTAAGCTTTTCAAATTCAGCTCGCAACTCAATTGTGGATACTGTTGGTCTCCGGCCGTGATAAAATGTTCTATCATTTTGAAGTTTACTTCTATAGCGGCATGCATTTGAGAAAAACTGTAATAATATTGGAAGACAACAACCATATGAATGTTGTTGTTGCAAAGCGACAACCACACCACACTCATATAGCAAAAGCACCATAGACAATCTTAAGTACGGCAGTTGACATAAGGATGAAAGAGTCAATATGGCTCATGTGGTAAGCGTACGATTGAACACGCAAAGGTCGAGGGTTCAACGCTGTCTACTGTTTCTATTTTTTTTTTTTTTTTCTAATTTTTTTTTTAAGTATAAAATCACCATTATTTTATTTGAGAGTTTAAAACCACACTCCGGTGCCAGAGAGTTTAAAAGCTAATTATAAAATCACCATTCTTTTATTTGAGAGTTTAAAACCACACTCCGGTGCCAGAGAGTTTAAAAGCTAATTTACCATACTTACATACATATGTAAATACAAATTTGTGAAATATATATGTACATATGTACATACGTGCCGTTATTTATAAGCAAAATGTTGCATATTTTGTGATTTGAAATTATATGTACTATGTAATATTCTATTCAGTTTATTGAATCAGCGAAGTCGGAGTAAAACGTCATAGAAATCGGGTGCGCTGTGCTTACTGTTTCCAGGTTTTCATAATTTTGTTGGTTACACCATATTGCGTTTAGGGATCGATATGCCGCGAAATAGGAACGGGGCTCGTGACCAACGGCGAATGTTAACTAGAAAAACCCCAAAAACTTCAATTGAACGCACACGTGAATGTCGTGCACGCCGGAGGACATTAATGAATGTGCTAAACAGTGAACACGGTGGTCGTAAGTACCTTTTTACACAAGTGCATATCGTCCGTTCCAAAGTAAAGATGTGTAAATCAAAATTTTCGTTTTTCGGGTTTTTATGATAAACATAAATAACTGACTGATGAGATTGTTCTCTAAATTGCAAAATGATCAAAAGTACGAAAATTGCGTCCGTGGATGCCTTTGAATTTTTTTTTTTTTAAGGAGCTCTATGAAAAAAAAAATAAAAGTTTGAACTCGTTTCCCCCAAAAAATTCAAATTTTGAAATACATCTCTTTACTTTGGAACGAGCGATATGTATTTCGTAATCAATAGTCAAATCTTTCTTATTTGATATTTGTTGTAGTGGATATCACCTGTGCAAGAACATGCTCCCATTGGACATAATGATGTAGTTTATCCTTGTGAGTACTCAAATACTTTTACATAGATATGTATATGTACATATGTATCGCTCATTTAATTCAATTGTGTCCTAACTCTAAAATTACGATATTTGAACTAATTGCGAGAAATTGTGCCCAATGAATCATGATCTTTGTTGTGTAAACAATTTTTGGTGATGGTTAAGATAAAAATTAAATAATACCTGTTGACAGCTAAAATGGCTCTTCTAAAAAGCTACATATAGGTACATATGTATTTTGAAATGCCACTGCTTAAAATAAATGAGCGATATATATATATGTATTTAAACATAGTTTCGTTCATTGGTCTTAAAACCTTAATTTGTAACTCACATTTCAGCTGATCCACAAGCGGATATACATAGTCATATTCCGTACTCACATTTTCACCGAAACACAGTTGCCCACAGAGAGTTTCAAAAAAAGTTTTTAGACAATCCGTTTGGATATGTATGCTCCGTGTGTGGTCGATTGTGGTTCAAGTTGGATTTAAAACCACCACGCGCAGAACATGAACAACTTTTAAGTGAAATTACTGAAAATTATAACGCCACTGAGAATATTTTACTGTGCAATACGTGTTACATGGCTATCCAAAAAAAAACTATTCCAACAATGTCTAAATTTAACGGTTTTAAATATATCAAAAAAAACCAGAGTTTTACCACCTCTAGATTTAATTACCGAGAGACTCGTCTCTCCACGAATTCCTTTCATGCAAATAAGGCGGTTGCGACACGTTCATGGGCAATACGGAATTTATGGGCAAATAATTAATGTACCCGTCGACGTGAATAATATGGTAAGTCATTTACCTCGAAATATAGGTGATGACCATTGCATTAATGTTCATATCAAGAGGAAGAAAATTCACAAATCAAGCTTTTTATCGGGATTGGTAAATAAAAGAACACTTCGTTTATGGCTTCAATATTTGACCCAAACCTCACTATATGTTATGTACGATATTAAAATCGATGAAAGCTTTTTAAATGAAGATAATATTATTGAAATCAATAGAGAAGAAATAAGTGAAAATATACCACTCGAAGAAAGTCTAACTGCGCAGCAACAAACTCTGATGTGGAATGATGATGAGTATTTACGCATTGCACTTGGGCAGAATAATCTTCCGAAAAGCATAATTTTTGATGAACACGCTGAAGAACTCTCCTTTCCATCGATTTACTTAGGTCATTTCCGTAAATTCAGAGAGGGAGTAAACGCTACACAATTTACAATAGCGACTAGTGAATTAAGGAGATTTGACAGACGGGGAGTTACTCCGTATCATTTATTGTACGTTGCTATGAAAATTATGAGGTAAAGAGTTCGTAATTCACTCACTATTGATTTCAAGCGTGCAGGAAGAAACACCAATATTACACGACAGCAAATTGAATCCGAGGAGTATATATATAATTGTATAGAAAGTAATTTAGCTTTCTTGCAATCAATACCAAATTCTCTTTGGTATTGGAAAGAACGCAAACGGGACCTTTTCGCAATGATTCGACAGTTAGGCAAACCTACGATGTTTCTCACATTGAGTGCCAATGAAATTGATAGAAAAATTTAATACAAGAACTATATAAATTAAAGAATAATGGACAAGAAATATCAACGAAGGAGACTGAGTCATTGGATTACATATCAAAAACTACGCTTGTAAATGAAGATGCTGTGACTTGTGCAATATATTTCAATAAAATAGTCAATATTATTTTGAATATTGGAATCCACGTCTCGGAAAGAATTAGAAAATCCGACGATGATGTTATTCTGTTTAGTTAAATATCTTGTAAATGGGCGCGTAAGCTTTGGCAATTAAAAGTGAATAATGACAATCCATTTCTCGCATTTATAAAATCATATAATACATTTTCAATTGTTTCAAGTCAATTCAGCTCACAACTCAATTGTGGATACTGTTGGTCTACGGCCGTGATAAAATGTTCTATCATTTTTTTTTTTGAGACAAGATGAAGCCCTTGGATCGATGTTACTCGCGATAATGCGACGTATAGTAGCTGTTGAGCATGTGATTTATCATACTGGAAGACGATCTCACCAAATGTACCGCCTTGTGACTTATGAATCGTTATCGCACACGCAGAGACCAGAAGAAAATGGTTTCGCTTTACAAGAACTGTTTTATTGCGTGTTAATGGTATAGAGGAAGTTCTTCGGTCTGTTGGCACTGCCAGTTGTGAAATATTGTACTTATGTATTAACGCCGCTGCTTTTCTTTTGATTTTCTCACCACTTTTAGGAGAATCAGCGAAATGCAGCCATAAACGACCAATCTCCCCATTGTCATTATATTCTATAAAAATTAAGTTTCCGGTAGCGCCATTAGCTAACCCATCTGACACATCAATATTAGTTGTTAGGATGTATAGTTTATTAATAACCAACGTAATTTCATAAGGCAAACCTCCTGTATCGATAACGGACATTTTGTGTAATTTTTGCCTCATAAAAGTTTGCTGTTCAACACCTTGGCAACCAATGTATACATCTGTTGCTTCGGAAATGACTTTTTCGATTGCAGTGTATAAAATTTTATTATTGTAATTAGCAACTGAATGATTATCGAAGAACAATCGTATACCATTTGGGCAAATTGTGTCAGCCTCCTCTTCGGAGTAAAATCGTGACTCCATTAATTCCAAATCTTCCTCGTCTAACAGCTGGCCATCACCAATTTTTGTTAATATTGTTGAAAAAGTTCGATTGCTCTGTCGCATCACTTCATTTAGTTCAAACAATTTTATCCCCCGCCATAGTGTTGGACCTGCTAGTTGGTTCTTGATTTGCTTATAAATCGGTGTAGCACGAACAGGTGGTAGCTGACGTAGATCGCCAATTAAAATAAGATCCAAACCTCCAAAGTTTCTTTGAAAATTACCAGTGATCTGTTTTAGTCTGGAATCAACTTGGGACAACAGCTGGGCCCCTATCATACTAATTTCGTCGATAATCAATACTCGAACGTATTTAAACAGGGATCTATATTTTTGTGCTACTTCAATTGATAGCGGAAGCAACTTTGAAATACTTATCTCTAGTGCAGTGTTTATCGTTGTCCCATCAATAGCAATAGCAGCTTTTCCAGTTGAAGCACAAGTTATATAAGCATTGCAAAATCCATCGCTTTCTGAATATCGGTTATAAATTTCCATCAAGAGTTTAATCACAAAAGTTTTTCCGCACCCGGCAGGTCCCGTGAAGACATAAATGGATTTTGTAATTGCAGATTGTGAATGACATGCACCAAAAGTTCCTTTTGTTTTTGGTTTGACATCCTCATGAGTTTATAAAATTCTTCATTTGGCATCAGATTTTCTTTTCGTTTGGCAATAGCTCCCAGTTTATTTAATGTCGGTAAGCGCAAATCACTGTTTACGTTCGAATTTGGATTATCATACAATGTTTGGAATGGGTTGCACTCTGGAAATCTGGTAGCAACTTCACGGATTTCATCGCTTTCGTTCCCTTGGTCATCTTCACGACAAAGTTGTCGACAAATCTCTATGGACTTGTTTATGTCTAAATCTGACTCAAACTCTCTACGACGTTCCAAAATCTGATTTTCATTTTCATCATAGATCCCAATAAATTTAATTTCGTCAAGAATTTCAGCTTCTTCATTGCGAAATGGGATGTATAAAGTCACCATTTCTCGTTTATATTCAATAAAATTTAAAGCTATATCATAATTTCTATAACGAAGGATACGACGTTGCGAATATACACTCCTCTTGAACTTTTGGTATATTCAGAAACGAATTCCGCAAGTGTCAACCCCTCCATATCTTCTGGGCGTTGCTCATATTTATCAAACCAATTTTCTTTCCAAACGTTTGCTGAACTTTCGTCGGTACTCATTTCATCCAATTCCTTTTGTGTTCGTCTAATACGCTGTCGTTCAATAGGCCATGCGGTAGGGATATAAACTACGGATACTGAACTTTTGGACATCGGTTCACGAAGTAGGTACCACGCTGCTTCTTGACTTTTTAATTCAACAGTGTTAAGCATATTGACACTCATTTTCCGTGTTATTTCAACTATATCGAACTCAGGATGCACATTCATTATTTCAAGAATTTGTCGCTGTAAGTTGCTAATTCCTCTATTGGTTTTATTAACGTATTCAACCACGTACGCAGCACAAGAGTATTCTTCGAGGATGAACTGTAAATCTGTATTTGATTGTAATATATTGAAAATGAAAGGATTGAAAGCGTTGTGCCATTTTTCACTCGGCTGTCGCTTTAAAAATACCTTCAGTCCGACAATGCCAGCTTCAAGAATGGAAAAGTAATCTTCGTCTGATGAAACTTGATTTTCTTCGTAAAATGATTCAATACTTTCGTAATCGTTGTTCTCGAGGTTAACTTGTAATTGTTTATATCGCCGAGCATAACTTGCATATTCTGGATGATTTTTCTGCATTGGTTTCAATATCGTCGTGAACTTACACGGCATAAATGGAGCATCAAATCGACATTTCTGAGGCTGGTTAGCGTTTGTTGTTTTGTAACAGGTAAAAGTATGCTTGTGAGTTTGCAAGCGAATATATCCAGAAGCTTCGACTGAAGAAACTGATATCAATTGATCTATCATAGCTATAGCATTTTGTTTACCTGTGCCAAGCTACCCCTATGTTGGAACTGAATTCGTTTAAAATAGTCGACTACATGAAAAGTTCCAAATGGGCTATTTTTCTTCAACTGAAGAATATTCAAAATAATATTGACTATTTTATTGAAATATATTGCACAATTCACAGCATCTTCATTTACAAGCGTAGTTTTTGATATGTAATCCAATGACTCAGCCTCCTCCGATGATATTTCTTGTCCATTATTCTTTAATTTATATAGTACTTGTATTAAATTTTGTTAGCTGACCTAATCATGTGAAAATGACTTCATAGCTTAAAAGGACATTAAACGGAAATGTGAAGCTTCTCAAGGCCAAAATAATGACATATCAATTTTAAAAATTGGACGTCAAATAACCAAGTTACAACGAAAAAAACATTTTCGGCTGTATTTCGAAGGATCAAAAAAAATTTAAAAAAATATCTCCGAAACCTTCTCAGCATAATCTTCAAATTAAGGGGCGGACATTGGTAACTTTTTTTTCGACCCAGTCTAATGTACATTATAAACACACCGATGGAAATAAGACTTATGTAACTCTAAAAGTGATGCAGGTGATTGCGCGCATATTTACTTACAAACATTGTCTTAATATCTAACAATTCATGAGCTTAACACCAGCTTGTAATAATTGAATATTCAATTATTATATTTTTTAAGAGAAACTGAAAAGAAAGAAACATTTACTAGCATATTGCGATGGTACCATTTCGTAAACAGCCACGTAATCATCATCAGGCAATTTCGTAATGTTATCAAAGGTTTCACCGAGATTCGAACCGTGAATCACACGGTGAAACTGCAGTTGCCTTAACCACTAGGATATCCTACTTGTATTTCTTTTTTTGCTTATTTAAGTTTACCTCATTTTTACACTAACAACACAATTGAGACATTCTGTCTCTATATTAATTTGTTTGTTATGTAGATTTGTATTTGTAAAGTTCCTTTTTTCGTTGCGAATAAGAAACTTTGTAAACTCGGGCTCAGTTTTAAATCTTTATGTTTGTTTGTTTAATGGTGTATTCAATTTATACTTAATATTTAATAAGTCATGAGCTTGACACCGGGTTGTAATAATTGAATATTCAATTACTATGTTTTTTTTTAAGAAAAACTGAAGAGAAAGAAACATTTACTGGCATATTGCGATGGTACCATTTCGGAAACCGCCACGTAATCATCATCAGGCGATTTCGTAATATTATCAAAGGTTTCGTCGAGATTCGAACCACGAATCACACGGCAAAACTGCAGTTGCCTTCACTACTAGGCTATCCTGCTTGTAATTGTTTTCTTGCTTATTTCAATTTATCTCATTTTTACACTAACATCACAATTGAGACATTCTGTTTCTATATTAATTTGTGTGTTATGTAGATTTGTTTTTGTAAAGTCCTTTTTTCGTTGCGAATAAGAAGGTTTGTAAACTCGGGCTCAGTTTTACATATTTATGTTTGTTTGTGTAATGGTGTGTTCAATTTGTACTTAATATATAAAAATTCAGGAGCTTAACACGGGCATGTAATAATTGAATATTCAATTATTATGTTTTTTTTTTAAGAGAATCTGAACAGAAAAAACATTTACTGCAATATTGCTATGGTACCATTTCGAAAACCGCCACGTAATCATCATCAGTCAATTTCGTAATCGTTGGCGTTTTCTTGTTTTTCGAGAGTCGATAACTTCGCGAAATCTCAGACCCAATACATATTACTTATTTATACATTCATAATTTTATTCTCTACATTTTTTCACGTTACAGACGATTTACACATTAACGTTTATCAATTATTTTATATAAATTATTGCACCCTGAATGCATATGATTTTAAAAATTTTCAAATGTGGTAGTTCTAGAGTTATCCAATTCGAGTGAAATTTTGAACAGCTCATTTTTAGACCAAAGCTTATTATACTATGTTCAGATCATGTTTATTAGACTTTACTATATCTATAAATAACTGCCTAGGTACTTAGTGAATTCCTTTATTTTCGTCAATTTTTCTTGTAGTACAAGTGCTAATTTATAGGTATGCCACATAGGAGTTAAGCCACATCAAAATAAATAAATGTTTCATCGTCACAAATGTAGATATCATATAATCTTTCTTTGTTATGTGTTTTTTATGTTGTATTCTGGAGTCATCGTTACGTTTTTTAATATGTCAGCGTTATATTTGCATAATCCGTACGCAGGTGATCCAGTCGCTGAAGAAATTGGTTTCAGCGGTGTTTGATTTATAAGTTTTATTTTCTCCGCCTTTGTGTTGTGTATGAAATTTCAAGTAGAGGTAATGATCTACACTTCAGACACTGCACGTAACAAACACACCGACGGACATAAGATTTAACAGGTGATTGTGAGAATAGTTACAAACATTTGTTAACAAATAGTAACAAACGAAAAATAAAAATAATTTTCGTTTTATTGTAAAAAGATTTAAGGGTCGCCAAAAATTTCAATTGTCATCGAACAGTTATTATAAAGCAACGTTAATAGGAAAAAGCTTGGTTTTTACACTTGTTTCCCTAGTTATATGTATCTTAAGATCATTTAGACTTTACCGAAAAGTTGACCGAAAGACTGTGGAACTTTTCATCGATATATTAGGACAAAAAAAAACATATTTAAATAAATGTTGTAAAAATAAAGTAGGACGGGAGTTCTATACATACTTACCATTTCCCATTTCCATACCGGCTTCATCCGAGCATTTCGTATTTTTCCAATCGAAGGACTCAAGAAAAATATTGTGGGTTCTGTTTACTTCCATTTGATATTTTAAGCAATCCTTTTGCGGGTGTATATAGTTCTCCAAATTCAGTAATATTAATGCATTATTGTAACGCATTTTGCTTCTTTGATCTTCTAGATAAATTTCACGAGCAATGTTGATAAAAGCTTCTGCACATGAAGGGCTAAAAAAATTCCTCGTTTTAAGCATTGCAAAAATAACATGCAAAAAATCATGTTTATGTCCATTTTTAATATTATTGTCCAAGGATGCATCAAGGAACGTAGTAAACATATTAAATGTTGTTGCTTCGATCGCCTAAAAATATAGCAAGTTTTCGTAAAATAGTAAGTTTTCACTCAATCTATTTGTATCCCATAAAAAGTTAGGCCGTACTTAAACATTTTTTTTTTATAAATCTTTATTTGTATGAATATTGGTGGAGACGGTTGTAGAAGTAAGGGCACAAAGCTTCTGAAATAAGCGCAGTTGCGGTGTTGGATTTGTGGTGGGAGAGAGACTTCGTCGCTAAATACTGTCGTTGACGCTTGTGGATGCAATTCTCGACGTACATAAAAGCGTAATTTTTAAGTACCTTATTCAATTGCGCCCATACACCGACAGAGAAAATGGACGGTGAGGTGAAATATGGACTCTAAAAGCGACTTGGAAAGTTCAGCATCCACAACGAAACCACCCCTAATGGACTGAGGCTGATCGAATTCGTCGTTGCTCGAACCATGGGCATAACCAGCACCGGCCTGAAGCAAAAAATATATATCGAGCCACATGGCTGTCCTCCGATCGCAATAAATGTAACCGGATCGAACACATTGTGAAAGAAGGACGGCATTCCTGCAGTGTTTTGGATATACGTAAAATTCGAGGACCTACCATCGACTCCCATCAATATCTTGTCGGAGCCAAAATACGCGACGCCTGTGCGCAAGAAGCAAAAAAGACAGAGGAAGCTGGACGTGCCCTCTGAGAATGCAAGCTAACCTGGCGGAATGCAGGAGCAGTGGAAGCACATCTCTAGGCACTTCGTACTGCTGCCTACAAAAGAATTGGTTACCGGCAAAGTCGAAAAAACGACTGGCACGATGAAGAATGCTGCCTTGCAACCGAAAGAAAGGACACTGCCTATAGAGTTACGTTAAGATCGAACTCCACAGAACACCACAATAGTGTGCTAACGCTGGAATAAGTGGAAGGAATAAGTGGAGCCTGCAAACTGGCAGGAATAACGCCCGCAAAGGCAACGGATGGTTTTAAGACCGGAGAGAACTCTGGTAATACTAAAACATCGACCTGGTAACCAATGTTCAGAGAGTGCTTAGATAATGGAGGGAACACTGTGCTCTAAAATGTAGAGAACGAATGGAAGGTGGTGAACCCGAGCTCGCAATCTATCATGATGGAATTATTGATTAAATACAACCCGGGTGCTGATGGGTTGCCTGCAGAGCTATTCAAATACGGCAGAGAGGATTGGAATTGAATGGCTTTTTTTTTTTAAATAATGTCCCTCTATAGGTTTTACTTAGCTCTCTTGTTAGTTTGTATGTTCCTATCACAACATAGTTCCCACTGAATAAACAAATTTATAAGATTACAGAGCTATCTTGCAGAGCGCCAGGTTTAAAAGTTACCAACATGGGAGTAAAATTTTTCACAGAAAAGAAAACACCATAAGTGTTCTTTGCCCAGTCCACAAGAAGGGGTTCTTGAAATATTGCAAAATTAGCTTTTTCAGTATCGCATATAAGATCCTGTCAAGCGTATTACGCAAAAGACAGAAGTTCAGCGTGTATCGACTGGTTGGACTTTATAAGTGCGACTATAGACCCGGAAAACCTACCACTGATCAGATTTTCAATATGTACCAAAAAGAATTGACACAGACAACACCTCTTTGTTAATTTTTAAGTCCCCTTCGATAGTAAGTCTGAGCTCAGTTTCCCCGAAAAACTGTGCAAAATGACGTTTAGCAACACCATCAGATCACTCGGAATAGGGAATGGCCTCTCCGAGCCGTTCAAGGCTAAACCAATTTTCGGACAGGGTGATAACTTTAATTTGCTGCTGGACACTAATATATAAGAGTGTGGAACTATTGGCTAATGCTGACGACATTGATATCATCATCATTCTATGAGGATAAAAGGAAGTACCTGCTGTCATCAAGAGGGCATATACGCTTTGGCACTAAAACCTTACTTACTTACTTAATTGGCGCTTAACCGTCTAAACGGTTATGGCCGTCCAACAAGGCGTGCCAGTCGCTCCTTCGCTCCGCCAACCGGCGCCAATTGGTCACACCAAGGGAGTTTAAATCGTTTTCCACCTGGTCCTTCCAACGGAGTGGGGCCGCCCTATACCTCTGCTTCCATAGGCGGGTTACAATAGAAACACTTTCTTGGCCGGAGCATCATCTTTCATTCGCATAACATGACCTAGCCAGGGCAGCCGGTGCGTTTTAATTCGCTGGACTATGTTGCTGTCATATTGATCTGGTAACCTTGCCGTGCGCGGACGTGTTTTTGATCGCTCTTCGAATTGTTATTCTTTTTACTTTGTAAACAAGTTTTGTCTTTTATAAATATTTATTCATATAATAGAAAACAGTTTATAAGTTTAATTTCGTATTAAATCTTTACACAGTGCAATATACATAGTGGCTTTTTGTGCAATTTAAACATTCAGTCTGTGTGTTCATATATCATAGATTTTCACGAAAAATTGTGATAACTGCATACCTTTTTGTTGGTAGCTGCTATTAGCAAGTCATTGTGTGCCCTTTTTGCTTTGTGTTGTGTTCGCTGCTAGCTATACGCTGTCTTGCGATTTGCATCCAGTGCTCCAAAATAACTCTTGCCCATAATTTTTGAACAGCTGTTCAATTTATCTTATACTTATAGTTTCTTTTGCCTATTTTTATTTTGGGTTTGTTTAACTTTGCAATTATGTTGGATTGCTGTGTCAAGAAGTGCACCAATCAAAAGAAAATTTCCCGTGGTGATACTTATGTTTGTTGTTGGCTCTGTGATAATATGGCTCATGTTATCTGTGCCGGTTTCTCTCACATAGGTGGTCGGGTGGTTGACCTAATATCCAGCAAAATTGGACTGAACTGGACATGTCATGATTGTCGTTCCATAGAAAATGACATGCGAGCTTTTATGAGGCAAACTCAGAAAGAGTTCAACAACATTTTTATTGGGTTTCGTGACCTTAACGAAAGATTCAAAACGATGGAGGCTCACTTCAAAAAATTGAAAGTGATATCTGAATCCCCAAAACGAAAGAAATGTATGCCCAACAATGACTCCAACTTGTCTTCGAGTCAGGGGCAAAGCTGTCCTCCTACGAATATCCCTTCAACCGCGTTGACTAATACGAACAGGCTAACCAAAGACGTTATGAACAATGCAGCTCAGGAATCTCCACAAGAATCTACACAAGGTTGTGTCGAGACTTCCAGTGAGACGATCTATGGCAAATTAAACGATGCACGAACTAATAGTGGTACTTTTGCGGCTGTTTGTTCTACGTCACCAATGTTGATTTCGCTGGACTCCCCAATTCATCCTACACCTCCACCGGTATCTTTAGCTCCAACAATAACAGTTACCGATACTGGGGTTGTTGCTAGCGATACAAGTGTACCTGAAAAAAATAGTACGGGCTCGATAACCAACGCTATAACGGCCGCACCTTCCCAGCTCTCTGGTGCGCTATCCGCTACTCCTTCGCAGGTGACTGCCGTGCCACCTCGTAGGGCTGTATTTGTGTCCCGATTACACGCCTCGCTTACCGAAAATGACATTGCTCATTACGTTTGCTCTAAACTTGGTGTTGCACCCACTAGTAACATCAATGTGTATAAATTTAACTTTAAATATGAGAGAGACATCTCCTCATTTAAAATATCCCTTTCAGATGAATATTTCGATAAGGTACTTGATTCCTCTTTTTGGCCCAAGCATACTGTGGTTCACTTGGTCACGAGAAAGGCGAGGGCCGAACCTGTTTTATTACAGCCAAAAAACGGTATGACGAACACAGTAATAACAACACAAAGGTAATTGCTGATCTGTCCCGTCTTCTCATTAATTATCAAAATGTTCGTGGTTTACGATCAAAACTTGTTCCATTCTTCCTTAATTCTTTCAACTTTTCTGCACAAGTTGTAGCTTTTACGGAGACCTGGCTAAAGCCTGATAATTACAATTCTGCGGTTTTTTCAAATAAATATGCTGTTTATCGGCGTTATCGCATCTCTAGAGCGGGAGGTGTCCTTATTGCACATACATACAATCTAACCTATCGTCTGAGTTGATTTCGCTGGACAATATCTCTCATATCGAATTCATAGCAGTTAGGCTTTCATTCGGTAGCTATAGCGTAATTGTTTGCTGTTCGTATATACCACCTCGTTCGGATATGGATGTTTATGCTAGTCATAGCTCGGCCATCTGTGATTTGCATTCGCAGTTGGGAGATAACGATCGACTTGTTGTTGTTGGTGACTTTAACTTGCCAACAGTTAGTTGGGTTAATATAAGTGATTCAAACTTTTTAACTCCCACTGCTCAACATGAGTTTCTCAATTGCTTGTTAGACTCATCTCTTTTACAGATTAACAATGTTCCAAATAGTGGAAATAAAATGCTGGATTTAGTATTTGTGGATGGCTCGGTGGGTACTGCCCTTACGCAAATACCACCTTTATCCCTTCCAGAAGACCCTCTTCACCCTACGCTAGAGATATCACTTGATATCAGCCTACCCCGTAGGATTCAAGTACAGTCTCGTCCCCGATCTAGATGCTTCTACAAAGCGAATTTCATTATGCTCAATGACCTGTTGGCTTCGCATGATTGGTCGGATCTCTATGCTTGCACTGATGTCGATTCGGCTATCTCTATATTTTACAGTACGCTTGATAGCTTCTTTGATACCTGCATTCCTACTCGCTATACCCTATGTTCGAATAAGCCCCCTTGGTTTTCAAGGCAACTTATCAGACTTAATAACATCAAATCTAGGCTTTATAAGAGGTTCAAGAAATCTGGAGCATCTGCAGACCTCTCTAAATATCTAATAGCTCGTTCTAAATTTCACCGTCTTAATCAGCTTTGTTATAAAAATTACTTGAGTTGTTGTAAAGCCCAATTTTTTAGAAATCCCAAAAAGTTTTACAGTTTCGTAAATTCAAAGCGGAAAACTTCTGGGTATCCTTCCTCATTAACCTTTGGAGGTAAAAAAGCTTGCACTGATGACGACGTTGCTGAACTATTTTCTGAGTTCTTTAAGTCCACGTATTCATCCAGTGCTTTTCATTCTGGTCAATATCCCTATCGCTTAGATAGCTCGAATTACATTAGGAATCCTGCTATTGATGGTAATATTGTTCTTCAGAGTCTTCAATCTTTGAAGCCCACCTTTTCTCCGGGACCGGACGGTGTTCCTAGTTGCGTGCTTAGGTACTGCGCCGAAAACATGTATGAGCCTATTTTAAAATTATTTGAGCTATCTCTGGGATCTGCGTCATTCCCGGCACTTTGGAAACAGTCTTTTATTATACCCCTGCATAAAAAAGGTAGTAGGTCAAAAGTTGAAAACTACAGGGGTATTGCTAAACTTTCAGTCATTCCTAAAGTCTTTGAACAGATTGTCACCAATCAACTGCAATATCAGTGTTCTAGTCTTTTATCTCCATGTCAACACGGTTTTATTCGTCAAAGGTCTACCACTACAAATTTGCTTGTATTCACCTCTATAGTTATGGAAGGATTTTTAGCGAACAAGCAAACGGATGTCATCTACACGGACTTCAGCAAAGCATTTGATACCGTCAACCACGAGTTGCTTATTCATAAGCTTGATTTACTGGGCTTTCCGTTTCACCTATTAATGTGGCTGAAAAGCTATCTTTCTAACCGGACCCAAAAAGTCCTGTTCAAGTGCAATCTGTCGGAATCGTTCGGAGTTTCCTCTGGCGTACCCCAGGGAAGTCATCTAGGCCCTTTGCTCTTTGCCCTTTTCATTAATGACTTGCCACAGACAATATTATATTCCCATACTATAATGTATGCGGATGATGTAAAACTTTGCTACACTTACTGTCCTACCGATTTGAGTTCCTTGGATCTTCTTCAGGCCGACTTGGACTCGTTCCAATGTTGGTGCACAACAAATTTACTAGCTTTAAATTGCTCTAAATGTAAGCATATGACATTTCACCGAGTGAAGCCAGCATTGAAATCTTATGTAATAGATGGTACGCCTTTGGAGCGTATATCTATTGCAAATGATCTAGGTGTCCTTTTTGATCCGAAATTGAATTTTAACATGCATATTTCATCTATAGCCAACAAAGCGTTGGGTTTACTTGGATTTGTTAAAAGATGGGCTAAAGAGTTCGATGATCCGTACCTCACTAAGGTTCTTTACACATCGCTGGTTCGTCCAATACTCGAGTATTGCTCATGCGTTTGGTCCCCTGTTTCTCAAAAGCATATAAAGCGTCTTGAGTCAGTTCAAAAGCAATTTTTGATATTTGCATTGCGCGGCCTTAATTGGGACTCAAGTCTCCACCTTCCTCCATACAGAAGTAGACTTCTTCTTATTAACTTACCCACTCTGGAAAATCGGAGAATATTACTGGGGGTATTGTTCATCCATAAGCTCATTATTGGAGAAATTGATTCCGCGGACCTCCTCAGCCGCTTGTTTTTTGCGGTTCCCCCTAGAGTATCCAGACACTACGTTCCTTTCTATTTACCACTTTGTCGACGAAACTTTGCTAAAAATAATCCTCTTCTTATCTGGTGCGCGCACTACAATGACTTGTATAGCTGCATCAGTCTTGAATGTACTTTTGCCACTATACGTAATGCAATACTTGCCTATCTAATTTAAGAGATACAAGCTAATTTAATTTGCCGGCATTTTATTCCTTCGATAAAACACAGGAACTATCTCGCTTAAGGATGGAGGAACATTTATCAACATGTATCATTAAGAAGGAACAAGACAGTACTGTGTTGATTGGAATCTGGTGCATTCCAACAACGTAAAAAACATGCTTTTTCATGAGTCACTGACCGGAATCGTATGGATTCCGGCAGTATAATCTTATGGGTCAGGCATCGAGCTGATTGGAATCCGGTGCATTCCAACAACACAGGTCATGTTACTTTTTTATGCCTTGTGATGGCGTATCCTCATTACACTACTCTTAGCACTGCCGGATTCCCATGACATGCTGATTGGAATCTTGTTGCATTCCAACAGGGAGATTGGAATCCACTGCATTCCGAAATCATGCTGAGCGGAATCTGATGCATTCCGCCAGTATAAGATTTCGGCATAAGATCTTATTTCTGCTCATATTTCTTATTATTATTATATTCTGAAATTAAATAGTAATGTTCATTAATATTTCTTTGTTTGTAATATAACATTGTTGAAAGCTCGATATATCTTAAATTTTATCTTTTGAGTTGTATATTTATATATCTTTTATATTATGCAGTCGACCATAGTTTGTCGTCGACTTTAAATAATAAATAAATAAATAAATAAAAATAAAATGTCTGCGTATAGCCCGTACAGCTCATCATTATATCTTCTTCGGTACTCGCCATCGCCAACGCGTAGAGGTCCATAAATCTTTCGAAGAACTTTTCTCTCGAACACTCCCAAAGCCGCTTCATCTGCTGTTGTCATGGTCCATGCTTCTGCCCCATATAGCAGGACGGGTACGATAAGTAACTTGTAGAGTATGAGTTTCGTTCGCCGAGTGAGGACTTTACTTTTCAATTGCCTACCTAGTCCAAAGTAGCATTTATTGGCAAGAGAATGCAAGCAGAGAAAGGCGGCGGCCTACACTCCGCTGGAAGGAGCTGGAAGGAAAACGACTCAATTAATCTTGGTGTGGTCAAATGGCGCCGGTAGGCGCAGTGAAGCAGTGACTGGCGCGGACTGTTGGACGGCCACCCGCGCTTAAACTGCTAAGGGCAAATTAAGTCATTCATTCATTTATTATTCAAAGACTTGGAGGTTAACAAGTATTATAAGTTCCTAACCCGCGAAGCTGATGAGCTTGTCTGTGCGTCACGCGACTGTTAAATTATGGGATTTGATGATTCCTACAATAAGCTTTTTTAATGGTTTTTTAGAAGGATTTTCCTGTTAGTTGTGTTTGGCAAGTTAAATAGATGGGGTGGCAGTTCGTTTAGAAATGTTGGTAAAATAACCGAGAGCGTATGTTTTGAGTAGTCGTTCAGATATTTTGGCACTCTTAGCCTATTTTCTGAACGAATTCGTGTGGTGTGGGAATGAGAAATTGAGATTTTATAGTCTGTTCTATCATAAAATTCGTGTAAGACTGTTAATATAGATTTAACGTATAAGAGTTGTACCCTGTTGTTAAGCGATATATGTTCTTCGTATATATTTATTTCTTTTTTGCAAGGGTTTTTAAGTTTTACCTTTGACTTTCTTGAAGTTTTCTTCAACCTGTCGACGTGCCCCATGCTGTGATACCACGTCTAATGTACGATTCTGTTAAACCAGTATATACGCTTTGGAGTACCTGAGAGTTGCTGCAGTAACTCAAATGCTTTAAAAAATAAGATACGCTTCGTAATTTTTTCTGCAGATAGGAGATGTGGTCACTCCATCTAAAATGCCTATCAAGGACTACTCCAAGGTATTTGTATGAATCTACGGATTCTATTATTGTTACGCACTGGCAATTTTTATGTTGTTCGTGTAAACACTCATAGCCATGAAACTTGAGGTTGGTTGTAGCAGACTTGATGTGTGGGACACTGATATGCATTACTTTTGTCTTCAGGGCATTAATTGACAAACCGTTGACCACTTAGCTATTTGATTGAGCTTCCTTTGCATTATCTCAATGGCAGTGTCGACGGTTCTGTGTGGAACTAGGACCGCCGTATCAGCCGCATATGCGCATACTTCGCAGTTTTTCAAATACTTTATCATACTATTGGCATATATTATGTACAAGAGCTAGCCTAGTTTTGATCCTTACGGAACTCCGAAGGATACATATTTCTCTGTGTTATATTCTCTATCTATTTTGACTTTATATTGCCTTAGTTCTAGATAACTTTAGAACCATTTCTGCAGGTTCCCTCTTATTCCCGCGTTTTCAAGTGCTTCAATCATTTTCGAGTGTGACAAAGTGTCAAAAGCTTTATAGGCTAAGAGCACGTGACTGCCAGATCTTCTTCATTTTATAAAAGTTGAAATTTCGCCAGTGCATACTTCCAACTTAATCAGGATCGTTGGTCTATCATAAAACTTGAGTCATAGTGGCTTTAACAGATATCGTGCAAAAATTTTGCAGAAAAATAGACCTTTCTTCCGTAATTTTATAAAGACTGATTTTTATATATGATCTTCGTCACGATATAAGAAGCAACTAGGCTCATTGCCAGACACTTTCCATAGTGACTTTGTCCAGCCACACTTTATAATGCAAAACTGTACTTTTTCATAAAGCTAAATACCTTTTCATAAGCTGAACGTTTTTTACGGCAAACGAAATTTCAAAAGTTTTTTTTTAAAGATTTTGTATTCGAATTTCAGTATAAAATTGCTTCGATGTTCTCTGAAGTTTAGAAGGATTAAAAGTATGTAAGTACGCAAAGTGTCTGGCAATGAGGCTAGTGGCTTCTTATATCGTGACGAAGAAAATATATGAAAATCAGTCTTTAAAAAATGACGAAAGAAAGGTCTATTTTTCTGCAAAATTTTTGTACGATATCTGTTAAAGCCACTATGACTCAAGTTTTAAAATAGACCAACGATCCTGCTTCAGTTGGAAGTATGCACTGACGAAATTTTAACTTTTATAAAACGACGAAGGTCTGGCAGTCTCGGGCTCTTGCTCTATTACTAAAATCTATAAAAAGGACGAGATTATGAAAATGTTTACCCAAGTTAGTATTAACTACGTTAGCGAAGTTAACGAGGAGTTTGTTGTTGTTTTCCCCTTTTTGGAAGCCATATTGTCGACTATCGACTATTTTATATTTGTTAACGAAAGCAGACAGTCTTCTGTATACAACTTCTTCCATTACTTTTTCAATTGCAGGTAAAATCACTATTGGGCGATAGTTTTTAAGGTCCGACTTTGCTCCTGCTTTATATATAGGTCGAATCACGGAAGTTTTTAAGAGCTTTGGGACTATTGATTGACTAAGGCTAAGATGAATAAGTCTTGTTATCAGTGGTGCTATCACGGATGCATTTCTTTTCAAGTCTTTGGGCCTAATTCCATCAAAACCTGGTCCTTTTTCACCGAGTTTGCAAATTATTGACAGCACCTTCTCTTCGTTTGCCTCTTCGACGTAAATGGAATTACTTATTTTGCTATCAATCATATTTGTTGTTACATGTATGCACTGCGCTTTTGACACCTTCGTCAAATGCGATTGCAAACTTATCACATATATCCCTAAGATCATAATCCTTGAAGTTTTTAATAATGACTTCATCTATGCTTTGACTTTTCTTACCAATTATCTCGTTTACAAGTTGCCAGGTTTTTTTAAGATCGTTTTTACATTAAAAAAAAATTTTTTTTTTATTATTTCTAGTACGTTGAATCTCTTTGTTAACGTAGTTTCTAAGCTGTTTATAGTATAATTCAAAGCTCTTATCTCTGGGTTTGGATTTCCACTTTCGATACTTTTTATCCCTAGCATTGCTTAGATCTACGGTTTCGCGGGTCATCCATTCATTTGTTTTTCTTTGTATTGTGACAGTTGACTTTTTATAGATTTCTTCGAAAGTGGTTTGCATATTCGAATACATTTTATCTACGTTGCTATAATTTAGGACACAGCTCCAGTTCCTACTCTGTAATTGCTAATCTACTTTTCTACTATGTACTGAACTTGAAACTAGGCTACTTTTGTCTAGGGGCAATACTGCATAAAAGAGAATAATGGTCTGATATGTTGGTTTCGATTATAGAGGATACTATGTTGGCGTCACTAATTCGTATAAAAGCATGGTCTATGCAAGTTTTTGTACCTCTCGCTATTTCCATCCTTGTAAATTCGTTAACAATCATAAGCATGCCATTTGCTGACATCATATTTAAACACGAGTTAGAAGAACTCTGATAAACATTTAAAGTGTTAATATTCATATCTCCAATTACCATAACGCATTCTTCTTTATTGATATTTTTAAGAATACCATCAATTTCGGTAACGAAACTCCTAATGTTGTTCTGTGGGGGTCTGTAGATGGCGTACAGTGTACCTGATATGTTTTTGTCAGGAACTCTGATTGCGAGAGATTTGCACGAGCTCGTGTTGGTATTAATGAGTTCATATACATATTAAGTTTTCTCTTACATACACTGCTATTCCTCTCCCTCTCATGTTCTCTCATTAACATACTCAGCATTAAAACCTCTAATGTGGAATAAACATTGCTCATATGTTTTTATATTTGTTTCCAAAGGCACAGCTACATCTACGCTGTATATTATTTTATCAACTTCTTCCAAAAATGCAGTAAAATTTTTCTTCAAAGATCTTATGTTAAGATGGACGCATGTGAAGTTGTATTCAAAAAAGCTTATTGTATTAATATCATTAAAATTGTTCATTCTTAAATTAGTAACGGAATTCATATTAAAAAAATATGTATAAGAATAAAAAAGAAAGAAAAGGAGGAAAAAGATATATATATGGTATAAATTTAAAAGTAAGTCCTAATATGTTACATCAATATCTAATATATTTTTAATTACGAAAAAGTTAGAGTTTTCAATTTTCTTCGCTAAAATACGCCCCTCCTTAACCCAAACAAATTTCCAATTACATACTCTCGCATTTTTCTTGGCTTCAAGCAGTAAGCGACGGTTTGATGCTGTTAAGCGGTCGCTTATGTATATTCTCTTATCAATGTTGACAGAATTCTTTTTATATCTACTATCTATGTCGCTAGCATAAAGTTTTTTTGCCGCGCAGTCTCCTCAGTTGTTGCTGTTGCTAATACTTAAAAATAATTAAGTTCTCAATATCTTAAGAGTGTTTTTTTTTTGTAACCTGTTCAAGACCTCAAAACTAGGCAAAAACTCCGTTTTTGGGGTACATAAAAGAATTTCGTAAAAAGTTTAGTAAATTCAAGTTAGGACAAAAAATAATTTTTCCCATCTTAACGAAATGGGAAAATAAAAAAAAATATCGTACCCCTTAGAGTGGAGGTATAGGACCCATCTTTGGTAACGGTTTTTTTTTGCAATAAAATAGTAACATTTGAGAGGATAGAAGTTGAAAATTTTTTTCCGGCGCACCCTAAAGCACATATGTTCATATTGGACCTGTTATCACAAGTCCTGCGCGCAAGCAGGAAAATACAAATACGAAACACAAACTTTTCTCTGATTTTCGAAAGATAGAAGACCGACATGTATTTTATAAACCGTTATAGTAGCAAACGTATCCTTTTGTGTAAACACAAAAACAATCAACCTATTGATGCAATTACGCATTACTTAAATTATTAGTGGCAAGTATGCTCATTAATACATGAAGCAGCTTTGAAATCTTCCCAAAATAATCGCACTAACGATATAACTAGATCTCGTACTTTTATGCATGTATCTGCAGATATCAGAGCATTGATTCGGTACAAGAGAAGGTTACGAAAGAAGTGGCAAAATAGTAGAAACCCCATGGATAAGACTTTACTAAATAGGGCTACAAGTGAACTTAGAGAAAAATTGAAGGACTTTAGAAATAAATCAATCTCAGAGTATATTGCAAATTTAACTGATAATAACAACGATTATAATAAAATATGGAAAGCTACAAAATATCTGAAACGCCCAAAGAAGAGAAATGTACCTTTGAAAGATCTATATGGCGTATGGTGTAGAACTGATAAAAGCAAGGCTGATGCATATGCGAAATATTTGGAAAATACTTTCACACCCTTTACAATTGGTAATAGCAATGATTCTGAGGTACTTCAATTTCTTGATGTCCCATGTCAATTATCATTCCCAATCAAACATATTACACCTAAAGAAATCCGCAATGAAATCGTAAATCGTGGCAAAAATAAATCTCCAAGATATGACAACATCGATGCTAAAGTAGCTAAGTGCTTACCAAAAAACGGTATTATGTTTTTGACACTAATATACAATTCTATATTAAGGTTAAATCATTTCCCTACACAGTGGAAATGTGCGGAAATTGTTATGGTTCCCAAACCAAATAAACCAGAAAACGATATAACCTCGTATAGGCCCATCAGTTTACTGGCACTATTCTCAAAAATATTTGAGAGAATATTTCTACGAAGAATTTCGCCAATACTAAAAGTAAATAACGTAATACCTGAACACCAATTTGGCTTTCGGCGATATCATGGTACACCTGAACAATGCCACCGAGTTGTAAATTTCATTGTTGACTACTTAGAACGGAAAGAATACTGTTCAGCAGTTTTTCTGGACATACAAAAAGCGTTTGATAAAGTTTGGCATCATGGTCTGCTATATAAACTGAAAAAATCTTCCCCTCATCAATCTATTTACTCCTCAAGTCGTATCTCACAAACAGATCATTTTATGTGAAAGTAAATGATGAAACCTCTACAATAACAAACATCAAAGCTGGTGTACCGCAAGGAAGTGTACTCGGACCTCTTCTTTATACCGTTTATACATCAGACATGCAGAAAGAACTAGATGAGATTCTGGTTTGGTTAAACCATTGGAAAATGAAGGTCAATACAAACAAATCTGTACATGTCCTATTTACATTAAGGCGAAATGATTTTCCCCCTTGTCGGATGAATGGAAATACGATTCCAAAACGTGACAGCGTAAAATATTTAGGATTGCATTTAGATAAGCGACTAACATGGAAATGTCATATTCAAGCCAAAAATCAACAATTGAAAAATAAAACTAAAAAAACTATATTGGTAACTTGGGCGTAATTCAAGTCTATACCTCGAGACCAAACTTTTATTATATAATGCTTTATTAAAGCCAGTACGGATTTATGGCATACAGCTTTGCAGCCTCTACTTCAAATATAGAAATCCTACAAAGGTATCAGTCTAAAACTTTAAGACAAATGCCCCCTGATTCATTACCAGTAAAGCAATCCATTCAGACCTGAATATTCCATTTATAAAAAATTAAATTAAAAAATACAGTACAGCGTATTTACACAGAATCAGCTATCATGACAACCCAATGGCAATCACATTACTCGATGAAAGTAATGAAATCATCAGATTCAAAAGACAGCATGTTTTAGACCTACCCTTCAGAAATTAATGGAAAGAGTCCACAAAATCAGAAAAAAAAAAACTGTTACAAAATTTGTATTTAAGCTTTTGTACGATACTAAAACAACATAAGTATGTATATTATTATTGACCTCACTGGAGATCAATAATATAAGTCAAATTTCAAAAATGTTAAATAATTTGCTTATTGTTCTTAGAATAGATTGCAAATATAAATATTTTACATAAAAAAAAAGTATGCGCGCTAACATGTACATCGTACATATATATGTATGTTCATACGTGTTTTCGCGAAGTGTCTGCTGGCTTGAGACTTAAAACCCCGTCACATAAGCAGTTTTTTGCGTTTAACTCAATATTATGCATTATGCGTAGATTGTATGGGGAACGGTAGATTGAGCGACACTGGCGCCATCTGACATAAAAAAGTAGCCAACTTTCAAACTTATGTTAGAAAGTAAATTTCTTGTATAGTGAGAATGTTTATAACAGTGATTCGCAAAATTTTGAATGTGAATGAGCAAGGCGAAATAAACTTCAATTGCCAAGTCTGGAGTTCCTTCATATGAATAAACGCAACATCTTGCTTGATTATGGCGATGTTACTGGAATGCATAAGCTTGCGTAAAACGCATCTATATGAAAAATTTCATTGTCCCGCGGCCTTTAAGCCAGCGTATACTCACTTTTCTCGGAACCGGACGCCGATTTTTTTCCATTTCGTTAACATGGGAAAAATTATTTTTTGTCCTAACTTGAATTTTACGCAACGCTTTGAACTTTACGAAATTCTGCGGAAATGTATCACACAGGTCAACATAGTTTTGTAACAACGAATTTATATGTATATTATTCCGAAGTAAATTGCTGTGTATAAGCCGCATACGCGATCAGCATTTGCCCACCACGTCAGGATTTTGAGATAAATGAGGTTATGTACCCGAAAAATGGCGTTTTTGTCTAGTTTTGAGGTCTTGTACAGGCTGCAAAAAGTTATTATGATTTTTTTCTCTTCATATCATTTAAAAACACTCTTAAGATATTGAAAACTTAATTACGAACTTTTTTCGAAAACTATTTGAATGTATGCATCATCATTTCAATACATTTTTAAATGTCAAATAACTGTCTACACAATTTCGTCAAAGAAAATAACTTCAAATAGCCATGAATTTTCGAAAAAAAAAACGTAATTAAGATCTCAATATCTTAAAGAGTGTTTTTAAACGATATGATTAGAAAAAAAAGCGCTAATATTGTTTATAGCTTGTACAGGTCCTTAAAACTAGAGGGAAATCCGTTTTTCGGGTACCCCCTTAGGATGGAGTAATAGGACCAAACTTTGGTGGGGGTTTTATTCTTACATCAAAATAAACATTTGAGATGGAGAAGTTGGACAAAATTTTTTTTCGAAGCTCCCTAATGTACACTTTTTCATACATATGTACCCGTTAGCGCAGGAATCCTGCGCGGATGCCATTTGAAGCATATCGAAATACAAACTTTGCTCAGATTTTCGAAAGATAGAAGAGCGACATGTAGTTTGTAAACCGTTTTAGTAGCAGTAGTTTTAGTTTTGTGCTAACACATACACAATCAACATATTTATGCAATTAAATTTACGCATTAGTTAAATCATTTGTAGCAAGTATGCGCACTAACATGTACATTGTACATTGTATCTAATCTGGGATCCTTGCCGTGCGCGGACGTGTTTTCGATCGCTCCTCGAATTGTTATCCTTTTTCCTTTGTAAACAAGTTTTATCTTTATATTATTCGTCAATATGATATAAAACAGTTTATAAGTTTAACTACGTATTAAATCTTTACACAGTGCAATATACACTAGTATCGCCTGTGGTCGAAATTCGACCAACCTGTATTTTTATACTCAGCTGAGTACAGCTCACAGAGTATATTAACTTTGCTCGCATAACGGTAATCCGTAACGGCATAAACTAATCGAGATAGATATAGACTTCTATATATCAAAATGATATGGGCGAAAGACATAATAATTGAAATTCAATTATTATAAGCCGATGTTAAGCTCATGAATTCTTAAATATAAGTATAAACTGAACACACCATTAAACAAACATACATAAATATGTACAACTGAGCCCGAGTTTACAAAGATTCTCATTCGCAACGAAGAAGAACTTTACAAAAACAAATCTACATGGCACACAAATTAATATAGAGACAAAATGTCTCAATTGTGTTGTTAGTGTAGAAATGAGAAAAACTGAATTAAGCATTAAAAAGATATACCAGCAGGATGACCTAGTGGTTAAAGGCTACTGCAGTTTCACCATGTGATTCACGGTTCGAATCCCGGTGAAACCTTTGATAACATTACAAAATTGCCTGATGATGATTACGTTGGCGGTTTTCGAAATGGGTCCATCGCAATATGCCAGTAAGTGTTTCTTTCTTTTCAGTTTCTCTTAGAAAAACATAATAATTGAAATTCAATTATTATAAGACGGTGTTAAGCTCATGAATTCTTAAATATAAGTATAAACTGAACACACCATTAAACAAACATACATAAATATGTACAACTGAGCCCGAGTTTACAAAGCTTCTCATTCGCAACGAAGAAGAACTTTACAAAAACAAATCTACATGGCACACAAATTAATATAGAGACAAAATGTCTCAATTGTGTTGTTAGTGTAGAAATGAGAAAAACTGAATTAAGCATGAAAACAGCAGGATGGCCTAGTGGTTAAAGGCTACTCAGTTTCACCATGTGATTCACGGTTCGAATCCCGGTGAAACCTTTGATAACATTACAAAATTGCCTGATGATGATTACGTTGGCGGTTTTCGAAATGGGTCCATCGCAATATGCCAGTAAATGTTTCTTTTCAGTTTCTCTTAGAAAAACATAATAATTGAAATTCAATTATTATAAGCCGGTGTTAAGCTCATGAATTCTTAAATATAAAAAAAAAGTGGCTCCGCCCTTTTTCAATTAATTTTTCTAGAATACTTTTAATGCCATAAGTCGAACAAAAATTAACCAATCCCTGTAAAATTTGGTAGGGGCATATATTCTATGACGATAAATGTTTTCTGTGAAAATGGGCGAAATCGGTTGAAGCCACGCCGAGTTTTTATACACAGTCGACCGTCTGTCCTTCCGCTCGGCCCTTAACACGATAACTTGAGCAAAAATCGATATATCTTTACTAAGCTTAGTTCACGTGCTTATCTGAACTCACCTGATCTTGGTATAAAAAATGGCCGAAATCCGACTATGACCACGCCCACTTTTTCGATATCGAAAATTACGAAAAATGAAAAAAAAAATGCCATAATATGAAAAGTGGGATGAAACATTGTAATTGGATTGGTTTATTGACGCAAAATAGAAAAGTTTGTAAAATGGGTGTGACACCTTCCATATTAAGTAGAATGAAATGAAAAAATTCTGCAGGGCGAAATCAAAAGCCCTTGGAATCTTGGCAGGAATACTGTTTGTGGTATTAGATATATAAATAAATTAGCGGTACCCGACAGATGATGTTCTGTGCCACCCTGGTCCACATTTTGGTCGATATCTCGAAAACGCCTTCACATATACAACTAAGGGTCATTAATACCTTTAATTTGATACCCATATCGTACAAACACATTCTAGAGGCACCCCTGGTCCACCTTTATGGCGATATCTCGAAAAGGCGTCATCCTATAGAACTAAGGCCCACACCCTTTAAAAATACTCGTTAACACCTATCATTTGATACCCACATCGTACAAACAAATTCTAAAGTCACCCCTGGTCCACCTTTATGGCGATATCTCGGAAAGGCGTCCACCTAAAGAACTAAGGCACAATCCCTTTTAAAATAATCATTAATATCTTTCATTTGATTCTCATATCGTACAAGCACATTCTAGAGTCACCCCTGGTCCACCTTTATGGCGATATCCCGAAATGGCGTCCACCTATAGAACTATGGCCCACTCCCTTTTAAAATACTCTTTAATACCTTCCGTTTGATACCGACGTCATATAAACACAATCCAGGGTTTATTTTCCTACATGGTGATTTTCCCTTATTTTGTCTCCAAAGCTCTCAGCTGAGTATGTAATGTTCGGTTACACCTGAACTTAGCCTTCCTTACTTGTATTGTAACAAATTTATTTTTTTTGTTCAGTATAAGACGTACTTTATCTAAAACGAGGATTAAATCTGCAAATGCAAAAACATTTTCGGGCAAATTTGCCATTAATTGTTATAAATAAATTTAGTTAGTTTCAACAAAGGTTAACGCATTATTTGTGATTTCATATTTTTTGAAAGCAACTAAAATAAAAAATAAAGAATATGTTAAATAAAGACCTATGTATTTACGTGTAGGTGCAATTTGCCACAAAAAATGGGCCGGTCAAAATTAATTATATTAAAGATTTTTTGTAAGCTACAAATTATTTCGGAAAAATTTTTTAGGATTTTGGAAGATGCCACTATAGTAAGTGGCAACAATGGGAAACCATGTTTTATTCTTTCACCGCCTGGCGCGTACGCATATGTATGTAGGTGAAACATTTGAGCAACAGGACTACGCAGCTTGTAGAATTTCGAATTCAGGTTTGTGTCTTAGAGCACTTACATAATTGGTCCTAAAGATGGTGCGCTTTTGTGCACGAAAATAAATGTCTATACTTGGAGAGATTGTTCGAATTTACAAAAAACTTTTTCTATTAATTATAAACAAATAGAGTAATATTTGTTAACAAAAATAGGCCTATGAACTGCGGCTGATCCATAAGAATCGGTTCATATAACTTTTATATGATTTTACGTATGCTAAGTATGCGAAACAGCCTGGCGATTGTATGGAAATTTTGTTAGCGTATTAATATATAGTGGCTCTTTGTGCGATTTAAACATTCAGTTTATGTGATCATAGATTTTTACAAAAATTTGTGATAACTGCATACATTTTTGTTGGTATCTGCTATTAGCAAGTCATTGTGTGCCCTTTTTGCTTTCTGTTGTGTTCGCTGTTAGCTATTCGCTGTCTTGCGATTTACATCCAGTGCTACAAAATAACTCTCGCTCATATATTTTGAAAAGTTGTTCCCAATACGTCTGATAAGAAGTATCTTTCTTGGAGATATTATTTATTTATCCGTTACAGCTACAGCTATAAGTGCAATAAATTTTTCCCCCATTTATAGTTTCTTTTAACTATTTTTCTTTTGGGTTTGTTTAGCTTTCAAATTATGTTGGATTGCTGTGTCAAGAAATGCACCAATTAACAGAAAATTTCCCGTGGTGATACCTATCTTTGTCGTTTGCTCTGTGATAATATGGCCCAGGTTATCTGTGCCGGTTTCTCTCACACAGGTGGTCGGGTTGTTGACCTAATATCTAGCAAAATTGAACTGAGCTGGACATGTCATGATTGTCGCTCCCTAGAAAATGATATGCGTGCTTTTATGAGGCAAACCCAGAAAGAGTTCAACAACATTTTTAGTGGGTTTCGTGACCTTAACGAAAGATTCAAAACGATGGAAGTTCACTTTAAAAAATTGAAAGTGATATCTGAATCCCCAAAACGAAAGAAATGTATGCCCAACAATGATTCCAACTTGGCTTCTAGTCAGGGGAAAAGCTGCCCTCCTAAGACTGTCCCTTCAACCGCGTTGACCGATACGAACAGCCCTGCCAAAGACGTTATGAACAATGTCATAACGATAGAGGAATCTCCACAACGCTCTGTCGAGACTTCTAGCAAGACGATCTCTGGCAAAGTTAATGATGTACCAACTAATAGTGGTACCTTTGCGGCTGTCTGTTCTACGTCACCAATGTTGATTTCGCTGGCCTCCCCAATTCTTCCTCCACCTACCTATATCTTTAGCTCCAACAATAACAGTTAACAATACTGTGGTTATTGCTAGCGATATAAGTGTACCTGCAAATAATCATACTTCATTGACGGGTTCGATAACCAACGCTAGGTCAAGCAATGCGTTTTCTGTCAACTGCCCTACAACGGCCGCACCTTCCCAGCTCTCTGATGCACTATCCGCTACTCCTTTGCAGGTGACTGCCGTGCCACCTCGCAGGGCTGTATTTGTGTCCCGATTACACGCCTCGATAACCGAAAATGATATTGGTCATAATGTTTGCTCTAAACTTGGTGTTGCACCCACTAGCAACATCAATGTGTATAAATTTAACTTTAGATATGAGAGAGACATCTCCTCATTTAAAATATCTCTTTCAGATGCATATATCGATAAGGTACATGATCCCTCTTTTTGGCCTAAGCATACTGTGGTTCACTTGTTCACAAGAAAGTCGATGGCTGAACCTGTTTTATTAAATCCAAAAAACGCTATAACGAACACAGTAATAACAACACAAAGGTAATTGCTGATCTGTCCCGTCATTTTATTAATTACCAAAATGTTCGTGGTTTACGATCAAAACTTGTTCCATTCTTCCTTGATTCTTTCAACTTTTCTGCACAAGTTGTAGCTTTTACGGAGACCTGGCTAAAGCCTGATAATTACAATTCTGAGGTTTTTTCAAATAAATATGCTGTTTATCGGCGTGACCACATCTCTAGAGCGGGAGGTGTCCTTATTGCTGTTGATTCTAACCTATCATATGAGTTGATTTCGCTGGACAATATCTCTCATATCGAATTCATAGCAGTTAGGCTTTCATTCGGTACCTATATCGTAATTGTTTGCTGTTCGTACATACCACCTCGTTCGGATATGGATGTTTATGATAGTCATAGCTCGGCCCTCTGCGATTTGCGTTCGCAGTTAGGAGATAACGATCGACTTGTTGTTGTTGGTGACGTTAAATTGCCAACACTTAGTTGGGTTAATATAATTGATTCAAACTTTTTAACTCCCACTGTTCAACACGAGTTTCTCAATTGCCTTTTAGACTCATCTCTTTTACATATTAACAATGTTCCAAATATTAGAAATAAAATGTTGGATTTAGTATTTGTGGATGGCTCGGTGGGTACTGCCCTTACTGAAATTCCACCTTTATCCCTTCCAGAAAGCCCTCTGCACCCTACGCTTGAGATATCACTTGATATTAGCCTACCCCGTGGGATTCAAGTACAGTCTCGTCCCCGATCTAGATGCTTCTACAAAGCCAATTTCATTATGCTCAATGATCTGTTTGCCCATGATTGGTCTGACCTCTATGCCTGCAGTGTTGTCGATTCGGCAATCTCTATATTTTACAGTACGCTTGATGGCTTCTTTGATACCTGCATTCCTACTCGCTATACCCTGTGTTCGAATGAGCCCCCTTGGTTTTCAAGGCAACTTATCAGACTTAATAACATTAAATCTAGGCTTTATAGGAGATTCAAAAAATCTGGAACATCTGCAGACCTCTCTAAATATCTAATAGCTCGTTCTAACTTTCACCGTCTTAATCAGCTTTGTTATAAAGATTACTTAAGTTGTTGTAAAGCTAAATTTTAAAAAAATCCAAAAAAGTTTTACAGTTTCTTAAATTCAAAGCGGAAAACTTCTGGGTATCCTTCCTCATTTACTTTTGGATGTAAAAAAGCTTGCACTGATGACGTTGTTGCAGAACTTTTTTCAGAGTTCTTTAAGTCCCCCTATTCCTCCAGCGGTTTTCATTCCGGTCAATACCCGTATCGCTTAGATAGCTCGAATTCCATTATAAATCCTGTTATTGATAGTGATATTGTTCTTCAGAGTCTTCAATCTTTGAAGCCCACCTTTTCTCCGGGACCAGAGGGTGTTCCTAGTTGTGTGCTTAAGTACTGCGCTGAAAACATGTATGAGCCTATTTTAAAATTATTTGAGCTATCTTTGGGATCTGCGTCATTCCAGCCACTTTGGAAACAGTCTTTTATTATACCCCTGCATAAAAAAGGTAGTAGGTCAAAAGTTGAGAGCTACAGGGGTATTTCTAAACTTTCAGCTATTCCTAAAGTCTTTGAACAGATTGTTACCAGTCAACTTCAATATCAGTGTTCTTTTATCTCCATGCCAACACGGTTTCATTCGTCAAAGGTCAACCACTACAAATTTGCTTGTATTCACCTCTATGGTTATGGAAGGATTTTTAGCGAACAAGCAAACGGACGTCGTCTACACGGACTTCAGCAAAGCATTCGATACCGTCAACCATGAGTTACTTATTAATAAGCTTGATTTACTGGGCTTTCCGTTTCACCTATTAATGTGGCTGAAAAGCTATCTTTCTAACCGGACCCAAAAATTCCTGTTGAAGTGCAATATATAGCAAACGCTGGTGCGTTCAATACTTGAGTATTGCTCATGCGCTTGGTGTCCTGTTTCTCAAAAGCATATAAAGCGTCTTGAGTCAGCTCAAAAGCAATTTTTGATATTCGCATTGCGAGGCCTTAATTAGAACTCAAGTCTCCACCTTCCTCCATACAGAAGTAGACTTCTTCTTATTAGCTTACCCACTCTGGAAAATAGGAGAATATTACTGGGGGTATTGTTCATTCATAACCTTATTATTGGAGAAATTGATTCTGCGGACCTTCTCAGCCGATTGTTTTTTGCGGTTCCCCCTAGAGTATCCAGACACTACGTTCCTTTTATTTACCCCTTTGTCGTCGAAACTTTCCTAAAAATAATCCTCTTCTTATCTGGTGCGCGCACTACAATGACTTGTATAGCTGTATCAGTCTTGAATGTACTTTTGCCACTATACGTAATGCAATACTTGCCTATCTAATATAAGAGATACACGCTAATTTATAAGTCGGCATTATTTCTTCCGTGAAAAACAGGTAGGATATCGTATAAGGTTGGATTGATTATATGAGTTCTTCAACCTGTATCATTAAGAAGAAACAAGACACTACTGTGTTGATTGGAATCTGATGCATTCCAACAACGTTAAAACATGCTTTCTGATGACTCACTGACCATCTTATGCATTCCGGCAGTATAATTTTATGGGTCAGGCATCAAGTTGATTGGAATCCGTTGCATTCCAACAACGCAAGTCATGTTACTTTTTTATGCATTGTGATGGCGTACCTCATTACACTACTCAGAGCTCTGCCGGATTCCCACAACATGCTGATTGGAATCTTGTTGCATTCTAACAGCAAGATTGGAATCCAGTGCATTCCGAAATCATGCTGAGCGGAATCTGATGCATTCCGCCAGTATAAGATCTTATTTCTGCTCATATTTCTTATTATTATATTGAAATTAAATTGTAATGTTCAATATTATATCTTTGTTTGTAATGTAACATTGTTGAAATTTCGATATATTTAAATTTTAACTTTTGAGTTGTATATGTATATTTATCTTTTATATTATGCAGTCGACCATATCGTTTGCCGTCGACTTTAAATAAATAAATATGTGTGTTCATACATACATACTTGCTGTATTTTTTTTTTTTTTAAATCTATATGCAGATATGCTTAAGCTTTATATGGACTGCTAAGCGTTAAATTTTATCTACACTTCTGAAATTGCTGCGGAGAAAATTAGTACTCCTGAATTTCAATACTCATTATACTCAGATGGAACTGAAATATGTGTCTATGTTTCACCTCTACACTACCTATATGTATTACCTCTACAACCACCATTCACCGCAACCGATTAAGCTTTAGGTTATGCACTATGGACAACAGAGGTGTGTGTCTCCGCTTTCGGTACAACATGTTCTGTAGCTAGTTATTTAACCACTGTCGCTAGATGGGTCTCCTAAACATTATCTAAGTGAGGATAAGCGTTTTTTTTTTTACCCGGAAACGTAGACGTATATACGTGTAAAAAAAACACGGCTACTATGTATTTAATAGCGCAGAAATCCTGCGCGCACGGTATTCAAAACTTCTCGAAATAAAGATTTTTCACTGATTTTCGAAAGTCATAATTTATGTTTATTAGGGTCGGTAAAATATAAAAACTTTAATTTTTCCTTTTGGTATAGTGAAAATATTGTTCAGGACAACGAAAACTTTAGGCAACAAATAAGGTATAAATTATTGTAGTCGTTAGGGAGCTGTACGTCGTGTTGTCACGAAGCGTCTGCTAGCTTGAGACTTAAGCCAGCAGACACTCACTTTTCTCAAAACCGGACGCAGCTATACATTTTTTTGCGGTAATAAATTGCCAATAAATGAGATGTATATTATTTAATATATAATATTGTTGTTTGCTATAGTGTGTGAAAATCTTTGTAAGGGATCCTCCTGATTTGACACTAGTGGAGTATGTGCCTTTAACCCCTTGCTTCCAGAGCAACCTCGTCGAATTCCACCTCTAGATATGGCGATTGTCCTGCATCTTTGACTTACCATGCAGGGCCATACACCCACAACGCATTTGAGGACGATGAATAATGCAGCACTGGAAACCGAAAGAGAATACGCTGCCTACAGAGCTACGTTAATAGCAAGCGCAACCAGAAGAGTATGTGAACACTACAGCGACTTGAAAGGGAAGTGAGACAAGGCGTCAGGAAGAAAAAGCAGAGGGATAAACACGTGAGTGCGAGAAGCTTGAGCTGCTAGCCACCAGGAATAATGCCCGCAAATTTTACTAAAAAATTCGGCAGCAGATGGAAAGTTTTAAGTCAGGGCCAAACTCCTAAAAGAACGAAAGCGGCGTCTTTGTAACCGATGTCCATAGACACCTCTCTAGTCTTCTAATTGGAAATAGCGATGTACCACACAGGGCAGATGAACCCGATTCCGCAATCGATTATGATGGAGTTAGTGTCCCCCAATCCGATTATGACGAAGTAAAAATTTCAATAACCAGATTTAAAAACAACAAGGCCGCGGACGCAGATGGATTGTGATGACGGATTAATGTCTGCAGTAAAGTTCGACCTAGCTTTTCTTTTGGCTTCTTTGGCCAATTATCTGAATATAGTATTTGCCTTTGAGCTCCCCTGCAGTCAAAAGCATTCTTATAGTCTATTTATAGATCAGTCACATGGTCACAATGTTGAAAAAGCTGGTAGTATAAAACTTCATGCTTTCCTTTAAAAGCTACTTGGTTATGACTTAAAAGGCTCTCTTTCGAGGTAAACCACATGAGACGCTAAGACATGAAAGACGCTAAGATCTGGGGTTTTTTTGGGGTTTAGGTGTTTTACCCTTGGAATGTCGAAGGGCAACTTGCGGTTCCGTGTAGGCAAATGCTATTTCAGAAAGATAGTGCCTTCCTCGAAACGCTGGATGGTCCATATGCTGTGATCACACTCAGTTTTTACGGTTACTGCATCTCATTGGAAAGTTAGGTGTTCTCTCCCAGGTACTGCCGCATTTGCTACATCAGACGCTGTTGTGAGGGTTCGGTCAGGAAGTCTGATCAGATTTATTGATGGGGCTTGTATTCCATCAAGGGCTTTGATTTTCGCCAAAATTTTCTTAGGTTGTGATGACGGATGACTGCCTGCAGTAAAGTTCAACTTAGCTTTTCTTTTGTCTTCTTTGGCCGATTTTCTGATAAGAGCACTTATCTTTTTATAGTGTGTGGCCCCAAAACAGAGGGTTTTGTACCCTTACAACATATAATTACATATACATTTTTAACATACATTTTTGTAATATAATAATTGAACTTATAATCTTGAATTTACCATTTATGCAGTTTTTATGAAGTGCCCAAAATGTACATTTACCCTTATGAATTACATGTCAAAATACATATTAGAACACCCACAGAATGTATAGGATTTGTAAAAGTATCAAATTATTTCGCTCCCCACCCATTCTCTGAAAGAATGGGGATAAAAAATAAGATCTGTAAAAAAATCTGGCACCTGTACTGAAAAAATTCCATGGAAATTTGACCTAAAGGCTAAAAATGCACTGAAAAATTATATACATTTTTATTGGCTAATATCTCGTAAACCAGTAAATTTACGAGAAATAATGACATAAGGACTTTTATTTAGATTGGAGTCAGGAGTAAATTGCCCATATAAATGTTGTACCTCCGAGTGCCATTTCAAGGACTTTTAATAATTCGAAATAAATTTTTTTTTTTTTGTCAAATAAAATACATGCGAAATAATGGATTAGATAAGCTATACACCGTTTGGTAGGATATTAACCACAGTTTCATTTTAACATTGCATTTTAATTTTATTGACATTTTTGCAATGGTGGGATGGCAAAATGGTAAAACTAAGTAAAAACTGTTTTTAAATTTCTAAAAATATATATAATGATATAATTCATTCAAGTTCGAATCACTAAACTGTCGAATAAATAACTCCACTCTTCAATAATGCAAAAAGCCCTTTATTAAAGTACTTCACAATAACACTTATATTTCGCTTACTGATAGCTTGCTTAACTCAAACTGATTGATAGCTTAAATGAAACTAACTCTCGCGCCTCTACTGTCGCGACCTTTTATACTTTTTGATTTCTCGTTACATAGTTCTAGGCTTTTCCATTCCAGAACTTACCACAACTACGTTTATAGCTTCTCATATGCGCGTGAGTAATACTTGCACAAATTATTGCCCTCTCTTGTGAGCACCTTCGATAAGATATATGCATGTGTTCGTGCGTTGCTTCTCCGCTGCGTGTACGTACATATGTGTAGATATAACTATTGATTCGTTTATGTAGATACATAATAATTGATTTATGGATGCGCATGATATCACTGTTTAGCATCGGCTTAGAGATGACAGTACCCCTTGGTGTTGCTAATATTCGTAACACTGCCCACCACCTAAGTCTGATCGTCCCCATCAGACAAATATCTCCATCTAAACGCTGCCAGCCTTTCCAAATGAACTACTTTCATTTTGGTTCGTGGTTTGCCAATGGTTTGTATGCGGTACACTACATCTTTCATCCGTTTTATAACTTTGTAGGGGCCTTCCCAATTACACTGCAATTTCGGGGACAAACCTTTTTTTAGTTGTGGGTTGTATAACAGCACCAAATCTTCCTGAAAACCTTCGGAATTAATTGCTTTATCGTATCGGGCTTTCATCTTGTCACTCATAATCTTTGCTCGTTGTCTTACAAGATCGTGTATCTATCTCAGCTCTTCTTCCAAGACACCAGTGGATTTCTTGACATTTCTCTCCGCATCGGCATCTATCCCAAACTTCTAATCAGCTGCCAGTCGAAGGTCATTGCCAAAAATTACTTTTGCAGGGTCTGGCCCGTTGTCTCGTGCACTGCTGATCGGTAAGCCATCAAGAATAATGGTATGCGGGTATCCCACTCCTTATGGTAGTTGTCTACTACTTTTCTTAAATGTTCCTCCAAGGATGCAAGCAACCGGATATCAATTCTAAACTGTTTCACTGTGCCCAATATGACTTCGCAATGGGACTCTCTGCTGAAATCTCCTCTCTATTTGGTCTTTCGTTTCGCTCGAGCCCTTGCATAACATGTGACAGATCTGTATCTTCTAGCTGACACTTCCTTATTTATTCCTTGTCCCATTCATCCGCACACGTTATAGGCATTAGCTGGACATCTATAATGTCTTCTTTAGCCTCCGCCTTTGAACAGTGCTTGCATTCCAAACTACATGGTCTTCGTGACATTGCATCGGCATTCCCATGGGTACTACCTTTCCGATGCTCAATGGAAAAGTCATAGCTTTGTAGCCGTAACCGTGCCAATTGTCTTTCTGGATTACGGAACTGCAGAAGCCATTTCAACGCTGCGTGATCTGTCCTGACGCGGAATCGCTGGCCGTAGAGGTATTTGTGAAAATGTGTAATGCACTCTACCAATGCCAACAGCTCTCTCCGTGTAACGCAATATTTCCTCTCTGGTTTTCCAATCGAACGGCTGTAGTATGCAACTACCGTTTCCTGTCCATCGACCAGTTGTGATAAAACGCCTCCTATAGCATATCCACTCGCATCTGTATCTAGAAGAAAGGTTGCTCCTGGAATCGGATATGCCAACATTGGGGCAGTGCACAAACGCTTTTTCAATGTTTGGAAAGCCACTTCTTGCTCCTTCTTCCATTCAAAAACTTTATTTTTTCTTGTAAGCTCATGTAGGCTATGGGCTACGCTGGAAAAGTTTGGTACAAATCGCCGGTAATATGTGCACAGCCCAAGGAAACTTCTCAATTTATGCAAGTTCAGTGGTCTTGGCCAATCCTTTACTGCATCTATCTTTTCATTCGCAGTACAGATGCCTTCTGTCGTTACCTTGTGACCCAAATAATTTACTTCTTTTTTAAACAGCGAACACTTTTTGGGACTTAGTTTCAGACCAGCGCCAGCTATTCTCTGGAAAACTTCCTCTAAGTTTTTAAGATGTTCGTCAAAGTTCTTGCCCAATACGATGATGTCGTCCAGGTACACCAATCATGTTTTCCAATGTAGTCCTTTCAGTACCTGCTCCATGAGTCTCTCAAAAGTAGCTGGTGCATTACAAAGTCCAAAAGGCATCACTGTAAGTTGCCAAAGACCATCTCCGACACTGAAGGCTGTTTTCTCATTGTCTTCCTCCTTCATCTCCACCTGCTAGTAGCCGCTTTTCAAGTCCAGTGTGATAACCATTTCGTACCAGATAGCGAGTCCAGAGTGTCGTCAATTCTTGGCAATGGGTAGCTATCCTTTTTCGTGGCGTCGTTCAGCTTGCGGTAGTCCACGCAAAACCTCATTTGCCCATCCTTCTCCTTCACAAGTACTACAGGTGAGCTCCATGGACTAGCTGATGGTTCGATGACGCCGTTGTCGCTCATTTCTTGTACGATTTGAGTCACAACTTCCCGCTTTGCCAGTGGAACACTACGAGGAGCTTGGCGTATCGGCCTCACGTCTCCAGTGTCAATTTGATGTTTCACAACATCGGTGCGGCCTGGTTTGGAACCATCCTGGTCAAATATGTTTGCGTACTTTAGGAGCAGTTGCTTTGCCTTACTCTGATAATCTTCCTCTAGGCCCTCCGTCCATGCCGTAATGTCATTTGAAAGATCAGTCTTGCTAGTTGAAACGTGTTCCTGGAGCTTTTCGCAGTTAATAACTATTTCAGTCTATTAGCTTGTTCCCAATATAGCTCCTTTTGTCAGTTTGACTGGTGACTTGAACTCATTGAGTACTCTTACCGGAATACGTCCATCTTGTTTTGTTATAGCCAGGGTTTTTCCTACAAGTACGTTCAGTGTTGATTTGTTTGCTGCTTCGACAACCCAAAATTTGTTTGTCCCACAATCTCCATCAGCGTTTTCCCAGATGACTACTTCGGATTTTGGTGGTATTTGCTGACTCTCTTCGACCAGCACTCGTTTACTGCTATAGCCTCTCTCTTAGCCGAAATTAAGTGGCACATCTATGTTCTTATATTGCATCGTCTTGCTTTGCATATCGATCTTGATGCCTTGGTCGATTAAGAAGTCCACTCCAATTATGATTTCATCAACAATCTCTGCCACTATAAAATTGTGTAGTACCGTGACGTTCCCAATTGCTACTTCTCCAATTACCTGGGTGTCCTCTCCCGTGGCTGTAAGTAATCTTGGTCCAGGCAATGGTCTTATCTTCTTGTTGACTAAATCTAATCGAATGATGGAATGGGATGCACCCGTATCTACAGTCAGTAAACGTTCCTTTCCATCCACATGTCCTCCGACAGTAAGATTGTTTGACCTTCTTCCAATTTGTGAGATAGAGATTATGGGGCATTCAATTGAGGGAGCCAGCTGTCACCCTTGCTGCTGACTCGCTTTAGTTTAACGATTAATTGATCTTAGAGATATGATCATCTCCTTCAGCTCTGCGTTTACGACCACCCACATTGTTGGAGCTGTTAGGTTTGGTGTTGGAATAACGCGCAATGTGCCCTGGCTTTCCACACTTAAAGCATTTGACTGCATCATTATTCTTCTGCTGCATACCCTTCAATGCTTCCAAAATTATGTCTACCCACTCTGGTCTTTCTACTTCCACACGATGAGCCTTACATGCTGGTTTATTCAATAGGGAGGCAGTTCAAAACTTTAACTTACTACCATTGTAATTCTTGAATTAGGTTTTTAAATTGGTTTTTGTTTTTGCACACTTATTAAATTTACTTCTCCATAGACTTATTTTGCTGTTAGCTGCTCACTTGTATTTTTCTTGCCAATTTTCAAATTTCAACCCACGAACTTCACATTAAATGGTTTAAATATTCGAACAGCGATTCAACAGATGATTGAAGCTGTTTACTATTGTCAATGTTTTTTTCAAACCACTTGTATGAATTCACAATGGTAGTAAGTTAAAGTTTTGAAAACAATTTTTTGTTGTTTTGCTTGTGTGTTTTTTTGTTCTTTCTCGTCCAGTGACGATACTTATTTAAAAAATTTTGTTGTTTAACTTTTGTGTTTTTTTTGTTCTTTCTCGTCCTTTGACGATACTTATTTAAAAAAATTTGTTGTTTAACTTTTGTGTTTTTTTTTTGTTCTTTCTCGTCCTTTGACGATACTTATTTTATACAACGCGTGCCCCACACGCCGGGCGCCAATTATCGTCCTCCTACTTTAGGAGGGGTTTTTAAAAAATAATAAGAATTTTGTATGGTTAGTTACAGAATGTAACATTGACACCAAACTCAGAAACCAAACTGCCTTTATTTTCCACAATTGCTCTTATTTATAACTTAATTTAATATTTACAATATAAGCATTGCATCGGATTTGCCCTTGAAAACCGATGCGTGAGAAATGGAATATTTATTCAATGAAATGCCAGTAGCTGGAGAAATATAATATTTGTTTAGTCTGCTTACTGGAATGCCAGTGGCTTGAGAAATATAATATTTGTTTAGTCTGCTTACTGGAATGCCAGTGGCTTGAGAAATATAATATTTGTTTAGTCTGCTTACTGAAATGCCAGTGGCTTGAGAAATGTAATATGATTTTATGATTGCTATAAGGGCACTGTGGGAAGTGTACTGTTAACTTGCATGCCGTACTTTCCAATGCACTTGACAATGTTGATGCGTGTGTTCGCTGTTGCTTTCAGTTTGGTAGCGGCACTCCGCTTTGCTATTGTTCGTGCGTATGTTCGCTGGCGCCAGATTTTAACGTTGCGTTTGCCTTGCTCGATGCCCCTTACTTCTGTTGTACGGCGTGCATTGTTGTGTCGTATGCTTGTGCGTAAGTATGTATAGCAAAATTCCAATTAGTAGCGGCGCTTATTTTTGGCGACTTGCTGCTGATTTCCGTTTATTCAAATTATTATGTATTGTTACGAATATTGGCAACACTAAGGGGTACTGTCATCTCTAAGCCGATGCTAAACAGTGTTATCATGCAAGTCCATAAATATATCATTATGTATCTACATAAACGAATCAATAATTATATCTACACATATGTACGTACACGCAGCGGAGAAGCAACGCAAGAGAGGACAATAATTTGTGCAAGTATTACTCACGCGCATATGAGAAGCTATAAACGTAGTTGTGGTAAGTTCTGGAATGGAAAAGCCTGGAAGTATGCAATGAGAAATCAAAAAGTATAAAAGGCCGCGACAGTAGAGGCACGAGAGTTAGTTTCATTTAAGCTATCAATCAGTTTGAGTTAAGCAAGCTATCAGTAAGCGAAATATTAGTGTTATTGTGAAGTACTTTAATAAAGGCCATTTGCATTATTGAAGAGTGGAGTTATTTATTCAACAGTTTAGTGATTCGAACTTAGCAAATAAAAGGGAATTGTAGTAAAATTCGTTACAATTGGTGTCAGAAGAGGAATTGTTGAATAAATTCCGAAGATTGCGAATACAACTTGGACATGGCAAAGTTGAGTGAGTTGAGGATCCAGCAACTGAAGAAGGAGTTGGAGAGACGTGGATTGAATACAACCGGCAATAAGATCGAACTTCAAGCACGGCTACGAGAGGTAATGGAGTCGCAAGGAATTGATGTGGATGAGTATGTCTTTTATCCTGATGGGGACGAGACAACAACAAAAATTGAAGAGAAGAACGGAAGGCCGAGTCCAGCCGCAAACGGCGAGAATAATGCGATATTGGCTTTGTTGTCACAGATATCGGCAAAAATGGAAATCCAGAAACACGCATAACAGAAATGTCATCACAAATATCTACAAATATGGCATCCCAACTGGAATCGCAAGAGACACGAATAACATCAAAGATGGAATCCCAAATGAAAGAACAAGAGGCACGCATAACAGTACAACTCGATGCGCAAGAGGCGCGTATATCATCAAAACTAGAAGCGCGTATGGACGAGAAAATAACGCAGTTTGAGGAAAAATCGAAGCTGAGGTGGATGCTTTGAGAGGTCGTATACAAGAGTTACAACTAAATCGGCCAGCTGTTTCAGCAAGCAATCCAAAGGTAAAAACACCATCCTTTGACGGTTCTGTTCCTTTCCAGGTCTTTAAGCTTCAGTTTGAGAAGACCGCAGCAGTGAACAACTGGAATGCTGAAGATAAAGTTGCAGCTCTATTCGTAGCATTGAAGGGGCCAGCAGCCGAAATACTACAGACGATTCCCGAAGGAGAGCGGAACAACTATGAAGCATTGATGGCCGCTGTCGAGAGACGTTATGGAAGCGAGCATAGAAAACAGATATTCCAAATTGAGTTGCATAACCGTCACCAAAGAGCGAATGAGACTGCAGGAGTTTGCCTCGGATGTTGAAAGATTGGCTCATCTCGTAAATGCGGACGCACCCGTGGAATACACCGAGAGGGTAAATATCCAGGGTTTTATAAATGGCATACGGGACGTGGAAACGAAGCGAGCTACATACGCAAACCCAAAGCTGACATTTGCTGAAACGGTATCACATGCATTGACTCAGGAAACTGCCTCCCTATTGAATAAACCAGCATGTAAGGCTCATCGTGTGGAAGTAGAAAGACCAGAGTGGGTAGACATAATTTTGGAAGCATTGAAGGGTATGCAGCAGAAGAATAATGATGCAGTCAAATGCTTTAAGTGTGGAAAGCCAGGGCACATTGCGCGTTATTCCAACACCAAACCTAACAGCTCCAACAATGTGGGTGGTCGTAAACGCAGAGCTGAAGGAGATGATCATATCTCTAAGATCAATTAATCGTTAAACTAAAGCGAGTCAGCAGCAAGGGCGACAGCTGGCTCCCTCAATTGAATGCCCCATAATCTCTATCTCACAAATTGGAAGAAGGTCAAACAATCTTACTGTCGGAGGACATGTGGATGGAAAGGAACGTTTACTGACTGTAGATACGGGTGCATCCCATTCCATCATTCGATTAGATTTAGTCAACAAGAAGATAAGACCATTGCCTGGAGCAAGATTACTTACAGCCACGGGAGAGGACACCCAGGTAATTGGAGAAGTAGCAATTGGGAACGTCACGGTACTACACAATTTTATAGTGGCAGAGATTGTTGATGAAATCATAATTGGAGTGGACTTCTTAATCGACCAAGGCATCAAGATCGATATGCAAAGCAAGACGATGCAATATAAGAACATAGATGTGCCACTTAATTTCGGCTAAGAGAGAGGCTATAGCAGTAAACGAGTGCTGGTCGAAGAGAGTCAGCAAATACCACCAAAATCCGAAGTAGTCATCTGGGAAAAGGCTGATGGAGATTGTGGGACAAACAAATTTTGGGTTGTCGAAGCAGCAAACAAATCAACACTGAACGTACTTGTAGGAAAAACCCTGGCTATAACAAAACAAGATGGACGTATTCCGGTAAGAGTACTCAATGAGTTCAAGTCACCAGTCAAACTGACAAAAGGAGCTATATTGGGAACAAGCTAATAGACTGAAATAGTTATTAACTGCGAAAAGCTCCATGAACACGTTTCAACTAGCAAGACTGATCTTTCAAATGACATTACGGCATGGACGGAGGGCCTAGAGGAAGATTATCAGAGTAAGGCAAAGCAACTGCTCCTAAAGTACGCAAACATATTTGACCAGGATGGTTCCAAACCAGGCCGCACCGATGTTGTGAAACATCAAATTGACACTGGAGACGTGAGGCCGATACGCCAAGCTCCTCGTAGTGTTCCACTGGCAAAGCGGGAAGTTGTGACTCAAATCGTACAAGAAATGAGCGACAACGGCGTCATCGAACCATCAGCTAGTCCATGGAGCTCACCTGTAGTACTTGTGAAGGAGAAGGATGGGCAAATGAGGTTCTGCGTGGACTACCGCAAGCTGAACGACGCCACGAAAAAGGATAGCTACCCATTGCCAAGAATTGACGACACTCTGGACTCGCTATCTGGTACGAAATGGTTATCACACTGGACTTGAAAAGCGGCTACTGGCAAGTTGAGGTGAAGGAGGAAGATAAAGAGAAAACAGCCTTCAGTGTCGGTGATGGTCTTTCGTAATTTACAGTGATGCATTTTGGATTTTGTAATGCACCAGCTACTTTTGAGAGACTCATGGAGCAGGTACTGAAAGGACTACATTGGAAAACATGCTTGGTGTACCTGGACGACATCATCGTATTGGGCAAGAACTTTGACGAACATCTTAAAAACTTAGAGGAAGTTTTCCAGAGAATAGCTGGCGCTGGTCTGAAACTAAGTCCCAGAAAGTGTTCGCTGTTTAAAAAAGAAGTAAATTATTTGGGTCACAAGGTAACGACAGAAGGCATCTGTACTGCGAATGAAAAGATAGATGCAGTAAAGGATTGGCCAAGACCACTGAACTTGCATAAATTGAGAAGTTTCCTTGGGCTGTGCACATATTACCGGCGATTTGTACCAAACTTTTCCAGCGTAGCCCATAGCCTACATGAGCTTACAAGAAAAAATAAAGTTTTTGAATGGAAGAAGGAGCAAGAAGTGGCTTTCCAAACATTGAAAAAGCGTTTTTGCACTGCCCCAATGTTGGCATATCCGATTCCAGGAGCAACCTTTCTTCTAGATACAGATGCGAGTGGATATGCTATAGGAGGCGTTTTATCACAACTGGTCGATGGACAGGAAACGGTAGTTGCATACTACAGCCGTTCGATTGGAAAACCAGAGAGGAAATATTGCGTTACACGGAGAGAGCTGTTGGCATTGGTAGAGTGCATTACACATTTTCACAAATACCTCTACGGCCAGCGATTCCGCGTCAGGACAGATCACGCAGCGTTGAAATGGCTTCTGCAGTTCCGTAATCCAGAAGGACAATTGGCACGGTTACGGCTACAAAGCTATGACTTTTCCATTGAGCATCGGAAAGGTAGTACCCATGGGAATGCCGATGCAATGTCACGAAGACCATGTAGTTTGGAATGCAAGCACTGTTCAAAGGCGGAGGCTAAAGAAGACATTATAGATGTCCAGCTAATGCCTATAACGTGTGCGGATGAATGGGACAAGGAATAAATAAGGAAGTGTCAGCTAGAAGATACAGATCTGTCACATGTTATGCAAGGGCTCGAGCGAAACGAAAGACCAAATAGAGAGGAGATTTCAGCAGAGAGTCCCATTGCGAAGTCATATTGGGCACAGTGAAACAGTTTAGAATTGATATCCGGTTGCTTGCATCCTTGGAGGAACATTTAAGAAAAGTAGTAGACAACTACCATAAGGAGTGGGATACCCGCATACCATTATTCTTGATGGCTTACCGATCAGCAGTGCACGAGACAACGGGCCAGACCCTGCAAAAGTAATTTTTGGCAATGACCTTCGACTGGCAGCTGATTAGAAGTTTGGGATAGATGCCGATGCGGAGAGAAATGTCAAGAAATCCACTGGTGTCTTGGAAGAAGAGCTGAGATAGATACACGATCTTGTAAGACAACGAGCAAAGATTATGAGTGACAAGATGAAAGCCCGATACGATAAAGCAATTAATTCCGAAGGTTTTCAGGAAGATTTGGTGCTGTTATACAACCCACAACTAAAAAAAGGTTTGTCCCCGAAATTGCAGTGTAATTGGGAAGGCCCCTACAAAGTTATAAAACGGATGAAAGATGTAGTGTACCGCATACAAACCATTGGCAAACCACGAACCAAAATGAAAGTAGTTCATTTGGAAAGGCTGGCAGCGTTTAGATGGAGATATTTGTCTGATGGGGACGATCAGACTTAGGTGGTGGGCAGTGTTACGAATATTAGCAACACCAAGGGGTACTGTCATCTCTAAGCCGATGCTAAACAGTGATATCATGCGCATCCATAAATCAATTATTATGTATCTACATAAACGAATCAATAGTTATATCTACACATATGTACGTACACGCAGCGGAGAAGCAACGCACGAACACATGCATATATCTTATCGAAGGTGCTCACAAGAGAGGGCAATAATTTGTGCAAGTATTACTCACGCGCATATGAGAAGCTATAAACGTAGTTGTGGTAAGTTCTGGAATGGAAAAGCCTAGAACTATGTAACGAGAAATCAAAAAGTATAAAAGGTCGCGACAGTAGAGGCGCGAGAGTTAGTTTCATTTAAGCTATCAATCAGTTTGAGTTAAGCAAGCTATCAGTAAGCGAAATATAAGTGTTATTGTGAAGTACTTTAATAAAGGGCTTTTTGCATTATTGAAGAGTGGAGTTATTTATTCGACAGTTTAGTGATTCGAACTTGAATGAATTATATCATTATATATATTTTTAGAAATTTAAAAACAGTTTTTACTTAGTTTTACCATTTTGCCATCCCACCATTGCAAAAATGTCAATAAAATTAAAATGCAATGTTAAAATGAAACTGTGGTTAATATCCTACCAAACGGTGTATAGCTTATCTAATCCATTATTTCGCATGTATTTTATTTGACAAAAAAAAAAAAAATTTTTTTCGAATTATTAAAAGTCCTTGAAATGGCACTCGGAGGTACAACATTTATATGGGCAATTTACTCCTGACTCCAATCTAAATAAAAGTCCTTATGTCATTATTTCTCGTAAATTTACTGGTTTACGAGATATTAGCCAATAAAAATATATATAATTTTTCAGTGCATTTTTAGCCTTTAGGTCAAATTTCCATGGAATTTTTTCAATTCTTGAATTACTCGTATCACAACAACAATAAAACAAACACAACCATAGCGTTGAATAAGAGGAAGAAGTAAATGAGAGGAGAAGAGCAGTTCAAAAAAGAGCAGAGGAAAAAAAGGAAGCTGTATATAAATTTGATGTTACAGGACCAGGGAGAGCAGCAGTACGGCAGTTAAGTAAGATTAATTTTTATGCTATTTAGTGACTAAGAATTCATTCTTGTACTTACGCTATTGAAAAACAATTACTAAAAATATTTAAGTGTGGATTTGTTGATACGAGTATTTAGAATTATGTCGTTAGAAAGTGAAAATGAAGCCCTAGTGGCTATGATAATAGCCGCGTTTAACGCTTCATTAAAATTAGAGGTAGCGGAATTGCGCAGGCAAATCGAGGGAATGACTCAGGCAGCTACCATTGCGGAGTACAAGCCTGAGATCATCAACCAGCAAATAAAGTGCGAGGAGTCTTTAGAGATAATAAAGTGGTTGCCCGAATTCACGGGAAAGCAAAATAAATATGTTAGTTGGAGGGAATCCGCTAATAACACAATGAGTTTATACGTTAGAGGCAGCCGTAGGTATTTCGCTGCACTAACGATATTAATAAATAAGATTACCCAGGAAGCCAATGATTTTCTATCAAATCATGGGACAGTGCTTAATTTTGATGTAATTTTGGCACGATTAGATTTCGCATACGCCGACAAGAGGCCAGCCCACATCATTGAACAAGAGATGAGCATTTTGAGACAGGGCTCTAATTCAATAATTATTATAATAAGGTTAACGAGAAATTAACGTTGTTGATAAATAAAATCATCATGACCTACGGTACTGACAGTTCAGTCACTAGGGAACTTAATGCCAAGAATAGGTGACATGCTTTACGCATATTTATAACTGGACTGAATGGGAATTTATCAAATACCCTGTTTTCATTGTCGCCAAGTGATCTGCCGAACTCTTTGGCAAAGGCCCAAGAATTAGAGTCCAATAATATGCGAGCAAATTTTGCTTTACAGTTCGGTAGGCCGACCCATTTTTCGCCTTCAGCAAATAATGGGCAAAATAACTATAACCACAGAAGAAACTTCAATAATAATCTGAGGTTTGCACAAGAACAGCCTCAAAGAAATTTTAACCAAAGAATTGAAAGAGTGCAACCCCAATGGATGTTGATTCCAGCATCAGGGTACAAAATCGGCCACAGCTAAAACCTGCTTATAATTACCAAAGTAATAACAATCAAAGTGGTAATATAGAAAAAAGACCACATGGAAGCACGCAGCAGACCGTGCAACCGCCCAATAAGATATTACGTGTTAATAATATAAATGAGGATAATTTTTTAGACCAAAATTAGCTTTCCCATACATTTTCTTATATGACAGAGCAATAGGTAAAAATTTTAAAATCTTAGTTGACACAGGAGCAACTAGCTGTTATATAAAGTCAGGTATTTACAAGAATAGAAATGAATTGGCTATACAAAAAAGAGTTAAAACAATTAACGGCTATTCAATAATTCGTTACTATCATTTTATAACTTTGTTCGGTAAAAAGCAAGTTTTTATGAAATTGAAAATTTAGAAGCAGATTTGCTAATCGGATATAAGTTCTTGAGAGATATAAAAGCGGTAATTAATCTTGAAAAGAAGAGGTTGATAATAAATAATGATAAAGAAGAAGAAATATTTAGTTTGGGAAGTGAATCCGAGCGACAGGAAAATTTAGAAAATGAAAATACTTTGGGAGCATGGACTTCTAAAGTGCCAGCCGATGGTAATACCGGCAAAAGAAAGGAAGATAAAAAGGAAAACACTCGGTACAAAGAAATCCTGAGACGCCAGCCGAAGAGAATTCCGGCAAGTTTTAAAATAAAACACGTTAATAAAAATAATTTCAATACAAAAACTTCGGTAGAAGATCCTGAAAAGCCAGTCGTTGAATTATCCGACAAGATAAATAGTGGAAAAGGAGCGTTGAATACAATTATTTTGGAGGAAGAATCCTTTGAAGCACCAGCCGATGTATGTTCCGGCAATGCAGAAGATTATTACAAACCTTGTAGTAAGAAAGGGTCAAATAAATTTATTGTTATGGAAAAGGAAATATTGGCGGAAATTAAGAAAATTCATTCTGGAATAAATATGAATTTACAGTTTAGGACAGATGTTAGAGCAGAGATTCGTACTACGACTAATACTCCGGTTTGGAGTAAGCAGTATCAATATCCGCTAGCTGCAAATAGCTTTGCTAATGAGGAGATCAGGGTTTTGTTACAAGATGGTGTGGTTCGTGCAAGTAAGAGCCCATACAGTTCACGTATCTGGTTTGTACCAAAAAAAGGCATAAATGATGATGGTACACAAAAGTTGAGGATGGTTGTGGACTTTAAAAGATAAAATGAAGTAACAGTTTCGGATAAATATCCAATTCCAGACAGCAATGTCATACTGTCTAATTTGGGGGGTTCTAAATATTTTTCTACAATTGACATTGAGTCAGGATTTCACCATTTCATGAAGGATAGTGATGTGGAAAAGACAGCCATTTTCAGTAAATAACGGGAAGTATGAATTTCTAAGAATTCCTTTTGGACTGAAAAACGCACCTGGTATTTTTCAAAGAGCTATGGATAACATTCTTAGGGATTACATTGGCAAATTTTGTCACGTAGATATAGATGATATCATTGTGTTTTCCAAAACATTTACGGAGCATTTAAAGATGGTTGTTGATACGTTGAAGAAAGCAAGTATGAAAATTTCATTGGCAAAATCGAAATTTTACAGAAAGGAAGTAGAATTTTTAGGGTATATTGTAGCAAATAATATTATTAAAACTGATCCGGAAAAGATTCAAGCGATTTCAAGGTATCAATTACCTAAAACAGTGAGACAGCTTCGTAGTTTTCTGGGTATGACAGGTTATTATAGAAAATTTAATAAAGATTATGCAGCGATAGGGAAACCATTGACGAAGCATTTATCAGGGAAATGGACGTGTGTCATAGCATATGTCTAAAAAAATTGAGGTTAGATTAGAACAAGACGCAATTATGGCTTTTGAAGGATTAAAGAAATTACTTGCAAACCAAGTCGAACTAACTTTTGGCAACAGATGCCTCAAATGACGCATTGGGAGGAGTATTAAGTCAGGAAGGAAAACCCATAACTTTTATATCGAAAACATTAAATTCAACAGAAAGAAATTACGCGACAAACGATAAGGAGCTTTATGCCATAGTTTGGGCATTAAAACTTTCAAGAAAATACCTTTATGGGGTATCATATCTGGAGATTCACACAGATCATCAGCCATTATATTATTCGGTTTCTCGAAGAAACCCTATTGTTAAAATGAAAAGATGGCACACTATGTTCGAAGAATATACTCCAAAAATAATTTATAAGCCGGGTAAAGTGAATATAGTAGCGGATGCGTTATCTAGGCAATATTTGAATCAGGTATCTGATGACTCATCAGATCGTGCTAAGCAGCATTCTGCGGAAAGCTCAGATAATGTGGAAATTCCGGAGACAAAAAGCCGTTGAATCAGTTTAAACAGCAGGTATATATACATGAGTCAGTGATAAACTTTGGTAGGGCAAGACATTTTATTGAATACGATACGGTGTGACTGCAATTCACTGCACACCAGAAGATCTCTCTGAGATTAAAACTAAATTAAATGAAACGTTTACAAATAAATTTTTGTATGCCACGAATTTTCCTATAGATGTAACAAACAGGGAGGACCAAGGTGCGATAATAGAACAAACACATAACAGAGCACACAGAAGTTTTGAAGAAAATATAAAGCAAATTTGTAAGATGTACTATTGGCCTGAAATGCATAAGCAATTCAGAGAGTATATTAGAAGCTGCGATATTTGTAATGGAAATAAATATGATAGGCACCCGAAGAAAATACCGATTGGAGAGGCTCCTATACCTGATGAGGAAGGAATACAGGTTCATATGGATATATTTTATGCTCAATCTTTGAAATGTATTACATGTATTGACGCATATTCAAAGTTTTTGATTATTAAACGAATTGAGGATAAGACTGAGTTGGAAGATAAAGTATTGGAGATATTGCAGGGTTTCCCTAATGTAAAGATGATAACACTAGATAATGAACCAGGATTAACTACTGTGCAATTTAAAACCTTTATGGAGAGACTTCATATTGAGGTTTATATTTGTAACCCAAATCACAGTACTACAAATGGACAGGTTGAGAGGGTTCATTCAACGATAATTGAGATTGCGAGATGTATGAAGCAGGAATATGATTTGATCAGTTTTTCTGAATCAGTATATAGAGCGGTTCAACAATATAATAAAACTATACACTCCGTAATTGAGAATAAACCTTTTGAGGTACTTTATAATAATATTAAACATGGTACTGTGCCACAAAAATTAGTACTGGCGCAAGAAAATATGTTAGATAGACAAAACAAAATAAAACAAAAACAATTGCAAAACAAAAACAGAAAAATGAAAACTTATTCATGTGGTGATATTATATACGAAAAAATCATAGGAGGGAGAAATAAATTAAGACCTAGGTATAGGAAACAGATATTAAAGGAGGATTTAGGCAATAGGGTTAGGATTAATCAAAGAAATAGAATAGTGCACAAAGATAATATAAAATCATAATTATACATTTTTTTAGATGATACCATTAATAATTGTATCACTAATTGCTCTAGCGATATCAGACATATAGACTATACACGGGAGGATTATGTACTAATAGAGGATGGTGATGTTGCTTTATACCGCAGCTTTGGAACAATTTTTCACATAACCAATTTGACTTATTTTGAAAATCTCATAAAGGCAGATAAAAAATTTTACAACAACAAATTCAGATACAATAATTTAGAAGAAACGTCTGAATTACCAGATATTATGAACTCAGACATAGAATTTGAAACTGGTTTAATAGAAACCTTATTGGGGCAACTACAAAGAAAGAGTGGAAGAAATAAAAGGGGTATTAATGAATTAGGGACAATATGGAAATGGATAGCGGGATCACTAGACCATGATGATTTGGCGTTAGTAAATAATAATAAACAGTACACTACAAACTCGGAAATTTTTAAAGAAATTTATAGATTAACTGAAACAATAAGAAGCTTAAATGGAGATGAATATGTTAAATTACTTGTAAACCGAAGAAATGAATTTTTAATGTCGGAATTACAAAATCTCGTTAATACTATAGCAATGGCAAACGTAGGAATTTTAAATCCAGTAATTTTACATTTTGATGAAATAGAGAAGATAACCGAAAATGAGCACGGACGAATGTCTATATCAGATATAATAGACGTATCTACTTTTAAAATATTGCAAAATGAAGATGTAATAGTTATTTACATAAAATATCCAAAAATTATATTTGATTGTAAATTGTTTGAAGTAAGGCCAATTGCCCAAATAGATGGTAAGCTATTAATTGCAAAAGAAATTGCAAAATGTAACGACAAATACGTTAATGTTGAAAATTGTAAAAAAGAATTGATAAATACCTATTGTAAAATTAATAATACAAATAGTTGCTTGTCAGATATTTTAACTGGAAATAAAGCTAAATGTAAAAAAATTAAAGAAGGCAATAAACAAATAGATGAAATAAAACAAGGTGCTATATTAGTTTCAGGGAAGCATATTATCAATAATCAGGAAGTAGATGGAACTTATTTAGTTACATTTGAAAATCAAACAAATATTGATAATGTTACATATGAAAATATAGATTCAAAAATATGGCAGTATGCCAGGAATAGTAAAGTAAGTAATTTTGAAATTGTAGATTACATTGAGTCAAAAGATTATAATTTGAAATTTGAAAACATTAATTTGATCAACTGTGTAAGAAATGAAATACAATCACATCCTGTATATTGGATTGTGATTGTATTAACATGTATTATAATTATAATATATATATTTTTTAAGATCAACAAAGTGGTTGAGAGATGGAAAACAAATAGGCAGTCAATAAAACAAGAGGAAATTTTTAATGAATTAACCGTTAAAATTAATCAACTTACAAACAAAATTACAGAATCGGGGCGATTCTCTTAAAGAAAGGGGGGAGTGTACTGCCACAGTGCCCTTATGGCAATCATAAACAAATATTACATTTCTCAAGCCACTGGCATTTCAGTAAGCAGACTAAACAAATATTATATTTTTGAAGCCACTGGCATTCCAGTAAGCAGACTAAACAAATATTATATTTCTCAAGCCCCTGGCATTTCATTGAATAAATATTCCATTTCTCACGCATCGGTTTTCAAGGGCAAATCCGATGCAATGCTTATATTGTAATATTAAATTAAGTTATAAATAGGAGCAATTGTGGAAAATAAAGGCAGTTTGGTTTCTGAGTTTGGTTTCCATGTTACATTCTGTTAGCGTTAAAATGCGGGTTGCCTGTTGTAAGGTTTACTTACGCGAGGATTATAGCCGATTATAAAGAATACTTCCAATTGTTTTTCTTTGTTTAATTACCTTTAAGATAAACGGAAGTAGCCATTGACAGCTGACAGTCAGTTCTGCCAATGCCACTAATTGACGTTTGATATGATTACATACAGAGATGCCAATTAGGCGCAAACATGCCGGCCGCCTTGAACGACCGTTCAAAATTAGAAAAAGGTACAAAGTATTTAAAGTTTACATCAATAAAATTCAAAGTGAAAAAATGTCTGTTTTTGTTGGTAATAATGATAGCTTCGCAATAGGTCTTAGCAGCTCTAATTCGGATGTTCGTAGGTTGACAATTCGTACGCGATCATCTGAGCCGGTATAGCTGTCGAGAACTCGACCAAGTTTCCATTTAGTGGGCGGAGCGTTGTTGTCGTGTATAACTACGACATAATCTCGTTGTAGGTTTTGCGTTGGGCGAACCCACTTCGATCGTCGCTGAAGATTCGTGAGATATTCGTCTCGCCATCGCTTCCAGAAGTGCTGCCTTATTGCTGTGATTGCTTGCCACCGCTGATGACGGTTGCCCTTGAAAGGTTCTGTGTCAAGCGCCGGTAACCCCTTTATTGGTTCGCCGATCATAAAGTGCCCAGGTGTTAGCACTTCGAAGTCTTGTATGTCAGAAGGTATCCAGCAGAGTGGTCGAGAATTGACGCATGCTTCCACCTCGGTTAGGACTGTTGAAAACTCTTCGTAAGATAGTAACGCGGAGTCTAGTACGCGTTTTAAATGATGCTTTATGCGCTTAATTCCAGCCTCCCAATAGCCGCCAGGTGACTTGGGTGTTGGCGAAGTAAGATGCCAACTTGTCGTCGTTAACTCACCCTTCAAACGCGGCACGTAGCTTCCTTTCGGCACCGACAAAGTTCGTGCCATTGTCGGAGAACATATGCTGACAATGTCCTCTTCGGTTGGTGAAACGTTTGAATGCGGCGATAAAGCTTGCAGACGTGAGGTCTCCGGCCAATTCTAGGTGCATGGCGGCTACGCTCATACATATAAATGAGCATATGTACGCCTTTGTTGATTTCGCGCCTCTACCATGAGTAAATTTTACGTTATATGGGCCGGCAAAATCGACCGCACTTGGAAGGAAGCATCGCGTACTCGTAACGCGACTAGGTGGTAGATCGGACATCTGCTGCTGTAGCGGCTTGCGGTTCAAGCGTTTGCATCGTACGCAATGGCGGTATGTACCCCGAACTAAATTGCGAATGCCAGGGATCCAAAATTTACGTTGTATAGCAGCTTGCATCATTTGCGGGCCAGCGTGCAACATACCGATGTGAGTTTCAGCGGCTGTTGCTTTAGAGAGCGGTGAATTTTTAGACAAAATAATCGGATGTTTTATGTCGTTCGTGCACGATGCGTTCTTAATTCGACCTCCTACTCGTAAAATGCCTGCGTCGTCTAAAAACGGCTGATGACGAACGAGGCTACTGCGAATCGGTATTGGCTTCCCTGACCTGCAATTAGAAATTTCTTGTTGGAAAACGTTAGCTTGGGAATACCTTACCAAAGATAATTCGGCTTTGCGGATTTCAGAGCAGGTTAACGGTCCGGACAGCCGTTCGTGTGCACTCGACTTCTGAGCAGATATGCGAGCGTTGTTTATGAAGCGAAGTATATGTGCGGTCACTCATTTGAGTTTGTTGTAAGAGTGAAATTTCGTTAGTAAATCCCAATCTTCGTGCGTTTGCATTACATGATAACTAGCTTTGATTGATTTCAGTTCCAAATTCGTAGTATGTTTCGTTATGTGCTGCGTCCAAAAACGATCGGTTTCGGATAACCAGTGTGGCCCCTGCCACCATAAGGGGTGATCGAGGAGCTGTGCAGGTGTGAGACCCCGAGAAGCGCAATCTGCAGGGTTATGCTCTGAGATGACGTGTCTCCAATGCGATGACGGCAAGACTTCTTGTACATCGGCTACACGATTTGCAATGAAAGTTGCCCAACGATTTGGATTTGATTGCAGCCATGCCAACGTTATCGTTGAGTCTGACCACGCGTACAGCTTTTCAAGTTTGTGACCAAAACTTTGTTGAATTAGGCGGACGATTTTAGCGCCTAGATGAGCTGCGCAGAGTTCCAGACGAGGTAACGAAGTTGTTTTTAGCGGAGCTACTTTAGTTTTCGCAGCAATGAGCACGACGTTTATCTCGTCGTCTGATGACTGAGTGCGGCAGTAGATAGCGGCTGCATAGGCAGCCTCTGATGCGTCAGTGAAAACATGGAACTCTGTGTCGGCGTTTGGACTAGTACCAAGCCAGCGATTTAGCTTCAGCGATGGAAGCATGGCCAGCTCTTTTCTATGCGTTAACCAATCTGTAGCTATCTCATGCGGAACTAACTCATCCCAATCGACATTACAACGCCAAATTCTTTGCAACCAAATTTTTGGGCGAATGGTGCATGGAGATATGAGGCCGAGAGGGTCGAAAATCTTGCTGGTATCGGAGAGAAAAGTGCGTTTTGTTAATTCGCACTGGAGTGGCTCTATATTGAAGGCTATCGCAAGAGAGTCGGTATCCGTGTGCCAAATACATCCCAGAGTTGGGATATCGCTTCCATCAGCCAAGAGATGGGACACCTGTGTAGACGCATGCGGCATCTGTTGTCTCAATGGCTTGCAATTTGTTGCCCACTTCCGGAGCTCGAATCCACACTGAGATAAGACGTGTGAGATGTTACGTTGAAGCGCTGTCAGTTCTTGGAAAGAGTCGGAGCCGGAGAGCAAGTCATCCATGTAAAAATCTGACGTAACGATATTTGCGATATTTTGATATAACGCGCCAGCTTGTTGTGATGCGCGATGCAACGATTTGACAGCGAGATGAGAAGCGGATGCTACCCCATAGGTAACCCTTAAAAGACGATAGTCGCGTATTGGCTGCGATGAATGCTCACGCCATACAATGCGTTGATAGTCGACGTCCCGTTTATCGATGTAGACCTGTCGATACATTTTCTCGATGTCCGCAATTATACCATAGCGATGGGTGCGGAAGCGGACTAAAATCAGGAAGAGATCTTGTTGGAGCAACCATTAGCGCGTCGTTTAGCGAGTGCCCTGACGACGTCTTCATTGACGCGTTGAATACGACCCTAAGCTTAGTAGTGGAACTTGTTTCTTTTACCACGGCGTGATGTGGCATATAGTATGCGGTTTGCGTTGTTGGAGTAACTAGCTCAATATGACCCAAGTCAAGAAGCTCCTTCATAAATTTGCAGTACTCTTCGTGAAGGTCTTTGTTGGTGGCGAACCTGCTTTCCATTCGCAACAATGCCCGAACGGCTGCGTTACGCGACTCACCAATCAACACCTCGGTTTTAGCGGTAAACTTACAATAAATCGGCCCTCAGTTGCGCGCTGTGTTGTATCGTCGAATAACTTCTCACAATATAACTCTTCGGGCGTGTAAAAACTTCTAGGTGGTAGCTCTTACAGCTCCCAAAACTTAGCGAGGATTTCAGTTAGTTGCGTATTACAATAATTACCCGGGGTTTTATTTGTGAGGGAGTCGCGTTCCCAAACAGCACCCACCCAAACACGGTGTTCTGTGCCATCGGAGTGCCATTTTCACCCTTTTTTAGGCCGTTGAGTAAAAACTTGTCCATTTCGTCCATGCCAATCAAGACATCTATCGGACCAGGTTTGAAATAATTAGGATCAGCAAGCGGTAAGCCACTGACATGCGGCCACCGTGATTCGGACAAGGCGTTTGTTGGTAGGTCGTTAGTAATTTTAGATAAAATAAGTGTACTCACGTGAAATTTAGAGTTTAGTGGCTTTGGCGCTATGGATAACTTGACCTCACCCTTTGTGCGACCTCCTTGTACGGATCCAATACTCGTGACGCAATCTGATGACGTATTTCGTGGTAAACGAAGTCGTTGAACGCAGGGCTCCGTGATGAACGAAGCATGTGAGCCGTTATCGAACAGTGCCCTGGCTGGCTGCCAGCGGCGGGAGTTATCTTGCAATAAAATGTCAGCAGTAGCTAGTAATACTACGCGTTCAGCATCGGCGTAGTGCGACGTTACGTTGTTTTGGACGGCATTTTGCATAGCAGGAGCTGCCCCGTTTGTATTGAGACCAGCATGAAGAAGCGTGTGATGGCGGCGTCGGCATATGCGGCACGATGACGAGCTGCGGCAGTTAGCGAAAACATGTCCTTTACTAAAGCAGTTTAGACATGCACCATCTGATTTGATTGTGGATAGCTTTGCTCTCGCGTCGAGTTGGTTGAATTTTTCGCAAGTGTAGATTCGATGCTCACCTTTGCAGTATGTACACGATGTGGTTTTAGCGGTTTTTGATGATGGATGATTTTTTGGTACTAATTGGTTGCATGTTGTATGCAAAACGTTCTTTGCAGTTGTACGTGCGTTTGCGGCAGCGGGCACCATCTCCAAAGAGCGGGCTCGCGTTTCCAAAAAATCTCGAAGCGATGTAAACGATGGCACATCGTCGGCTACAAGCGATAATTCCCACTGTTTTCGCGTTTCATAGGCTAATTTCGAAACAGTCAAATGGACAAGCCAGTCGTCCCAAAATTCAACAGGACGTTTGAAGGCACGTAGCGCACCAACGTGCTGCAATGTTAAATTTAAAACGTGTTTAATTGCTTTTGCGGAGTCTTTCGATGCCTTTTCAATCGATGATAATGCTTTTATATGGCTGTCCACTATGATACGCATAACTTTATAGCGTGCTGTCAGCATATCCCAAGCTTCACTGTAGTTGCTGTCGCTTACAGCAAAACTACTAACTAATTCCAATGCTTCACCATTTAAACAATTGCGCAAGTATTGCAACTTCTGTCCGTCCGACAAACTTGCATTGGAATTCACTAGTGAAAAGAATGCGTCATGAAAAGCGATCCATTTTGTTGTATCGCCACTAAAGGATGGTAACTGCAGCTTCGGTAGCGGCATGCATGCAGGTGCAGTCGGAGTTGCTGTAGGGGTTGGTTGCTTTTGTGGCGCAAGAATGCGCTTAAAATTTGATTTAGCGATCAAATACCACTCCTCACCTTGAATTCGTGCCTGCTCTTCTACTGCTGTGTTTTCGTCGCCACACGAAACCTCCACTTCTTCTTGTGCTTTGCAGAAACGTTCCCACTGCTCCTCTAGCAATTGCAAATATGTGGTTGCAGCCTCTACATCGACTGCAAGCGAATCGGCTTTGCTCGCTGCAAATGCCCCTTTAATGCATTTAAAGCAGAATCGCGAACTTTCAACGAAGACATTTTTTATTTGCGGATTTTTATGAAATGTTTTAATTAAAGCGATGTGGACTGTATTTTGCGGAAATATTGCGCGATCGGGGTCGATGGACCAAAATGTTAGCGTTAAAATGCGGGTTGCGGGTTGTAAGGTTTACTTACGCGAGGATTATAGCCGATTATAAAGAACACTTCCACTTGTTTTTCTTTGTTTAATTACCTTTAAGATAAACGGAAGTAGCCATTGACAGCTGACAGTCAGTGCTGCCAATGCCACTAATTGATGTTTGATATGATTACATACAGAGATGCTAATTAGGCGCAAACACATTCTGTAACTAACCATACAAAATTCTTATTATTTTTTAAAAACCCCTCCTAAAGTAGGAGGACGATAATTTGCATATGGGCAAGTATACAAACAGATGTACGACACTAGGTACACTGGTTTTTATGTATATTAGGGCTCCCGAAAATTGGGGTAAAGCTAAATGCCGTGATAGCGGATTATCCTACATGATCGAAAGTATGCATCTATAAATCTTATAAAATAAAGTCGCTAAATGCCATATATGCACGTAACTTCACACAGAATGCTCCGATTTTAAAACGGTTTTTTGCATTTGAAAGCTTAGCTACGTGAGATGGTACAGTTAATATAATTTGAAGGTATATATTATAGGGGCATGGCAAATTGCCAAAGTGTAGTAAAAAATCATAAAATTTTTGTTTACACAGCTATAACTCATAATGGATGGATGGATTTAAAAAATTCTACTTTTAAGTAAAACTTTGAAATATTTACCTTCGATCTGCATCAAAAAAAATACTTGATTCCTTTCTTATATCAGCCAAATTGTTTAAACAAAAGTAACATTTTTATCAAAAAATGCGTATGTGTGTTTGTTTGCTGTGAACTGTCCGCGCTAATTGCTTTTGAGTGAGGGTTGATGCGACACATACATACGTACATATATAGCATTCGCTGCGTTATTTAACTTCGGGCGTAGGTTTATAGGTATGTATGGATGTACAACACTACATAGTAGAAAACAGTCGCTTTTTCTGTCCCTATGTCCCTTTGAATGTTTAAACCTTTAAATATACGCAACGGATTTTGATGCGCTTTTTTTAATAGATAAAGAGTGATTGAAGAGGAAGTAACGGATGAACATATTTGGCTGAAAATTGGTGGAGGGGTAGCTTAGGACCTGGAGACAGACATAGGCTAATTTTTATCCCGTTCTGGATGGGGTCTTCAGATCAAAACGTGGACATGGGTAATCCTGACATATGTTTGTACAATATGGGTATCGAATGTAAGCTATTCATGAGTACTTTGATATGGGGTATTTTTCGTACCCGCGGGTAACTAGGGTCTGGAGATATAAGAGAAAATGTGGACGCCGGTACCCCTAGAATGTGTTTATAGAATATGGATAACGAATGAAAGCTGTTGATGAGTGCTTTAGTACAGGGTAGTTTTCATACCTATTGGTGACTAGGGTCTCGAGATTGAGGCCAAAACATGGACCCGGGTACCCCTAGAAAGTGTTTATACAATATGGCAAACAAATTAAAGTTGTTGATGAATGCTTTAGTACAGGGTAGTTTTCATACCTATTTGTGAAGGGAGATATAGGCCAAAACGTGCATCAGGGTAACACTAGGATGTGTTTTTACATTATAGGTATCAAATTGAAGCTGTTGATGAGTGCTTTAGTACAGAGTAATTTTTATACCACTGGGTGACTAGGGTCTCAAGATATGGGCAAAACCTGGACCCGGATACCCCTAGAATGCGTGTGTAATATGGATATCAAATGAAAGTTGTTGCTGAGAGCTTTAAAGTAATTTTCATTGTGATATTCGATTTAGTTGCATTAACCTGGCAAAACTGACGGAAAAAGCTTATTAAAATGTATGGCGATAGACCAAATTTAGGACAGAACAACGTCTGACGGGTCTGCTAGTATACATATATATATGTAAAACCATAGGCATGATAATGGAAGAAGGGAAAACGTATGTTAGCATGTAAGCGTATGTATATACTAATAGAATACAGCGAAAGTAGCGTTAGACTAGTATTCGATTTTTCCATTTAGCTAAGCGTGGGGCAGTTGAGGGCGAGCAGTTTAATGTGAGTTATAAGGGAGTAATTTGATGTGCTTGTAGGCGTATGAGTCGTGCCACAGTGGATGACGTACCCGACTCAAACGTTTAGGGTTGCGGGTTCAAAGCCCACTGCAACCAAGCATTTTTTTAAATTTATTATTTTATAAATTATTATTTTAATGGACTGTATTTTATTTTCATTTAGTTTATGGTGTATTTAAAACACGGGACGATGCAAAGCATCGGTACACCTTTATGTATTTAGTTTATGGTGTATTTAAAACACGGGACGATGCAAAGCATCGGTACACCTTTATTTATTTATAATATCTTTATTTTAATGTATTCAATTTATTAAGTTTGTTATTTTTAATTTTATTTATGGTGTATTTAAAAACACGGGACGATGCAACGCATCGGTACACCTTTACTTATTTAATTTGGGGAGAGCATAGGGAACTCTGAGGTTTCGCTCTAATGAGCCACCTCATCTTCTATTTGAAGACCCCTTTAAAAATATGATATGGAAGCGAGAACGGGGCTCTGAGGTATTGGCACCCCATTTTCTACTAGAAAAACCTCGATTTTAAATTAAAAACTAAAACTATGTCTTTAGAATATTTCATAAGCCGGATGAGAGCGCTTATGAAACAAACGAAAGAAAAAACTCATAGTTTATGTCGCTTAAACATGCTCCCCCACTAGACGGCTTAGTCGTCTAGTTGTAATTCCATAGGAGCCAGTCATCCGGTTCGAAGGACCACTGCTAAGCGTGGGGCAGTTGAGGGCGGGTAGTTTAATGAGAGTTATAAGGGAGTAATTTGATGTACGTGTAGGCGTATTAGTCGTGGCACAGTGGATGACGTACCCGAGTCAAATGTTTGGGGTTGCGGGTTCAAAGCCCACTGCAACCAAGAATTTTTTAAATTTATTATTTTATAAATTATTATTTTAATGGACTGTATTTTATTTTCATTTAGTTTATGGTGTATTTAAAACACGGGACGATGCAAAGCATCGGTACACCTTTATGTATTTAGTTTATGGTGTATTTAAAACACGGGACGATGCAAAGCATCGGTACACCTTTATTTATTTATAATATCTTTATTTTAATGTATTCAATTTATTAAGTTTGTTATTTTTAATTTTATTTATGGTGTATTTAAAAACACGGGACGATGCAAAGCATCGGTACACCTTTATTTATTTAATTTGGGGCGAGCATAGGGAACTCTGAAGTTTCGCTCTAATGAGCCACCTCATCTTCTATTTGAAGCATAGCTGGGGAATAATCATTAGTAATCCTAATGATTAGTAATTGGATTATAAATTTTTATTTTGCAGAATAATTGATTAATTAGGATTAGTTGGCTATACTAATCGATTACTTTTTGATTAGATTAGAACTAATCAAAAATCGAATCGCGATTAATGACGATTAGCATATCTAATTAAAACTAATCAAAAAAAAAATTCTATTAGATTTCTCGATTAGTTTTGATTAACTTTTGATTAGATCAACTATTTTGAAATATTAAAAAAAAAATGTATTTATTTTTGCTTATATAAGTCGCTTAAACAGAATTTTTGCAGTTGAAAGCTTAGCTACGTGAGATGGTACAGTTAATATAATTTGAAGGTATATATTATAGGGGCGTGGCATATTGCCAAAATGTAGTAAAAAATCATAAAATTTTTGTTTACACAGCTATAACTCATAAACGGATGGATGGATTTAAAAAATTCTACTTTTAAGTAAAACTTTGAAATATTTACCTTCGATCTGCATCAAAAAAAAATACTTGATTCCTTTCTTATATCAGCCAAATTGTTTAAACAAAAGTAACATTTTTATCAAAAAAATGCGTATGTGTGTTTGTTTGCTGTGAACTGTCCGCGCTAATTGCTTTTGAGTGAGGGTTGATGCGACACATACATACGTACATATATAGCATTCGCTGCGTTATTTAACTTCGGGCGTAGGTTTATAGGTATGTATGGATGTACAACACTACATAGTATAAAACAGTCGCCTTTTCTGTCCCTATGTCCCTTTGAATGTTTAAACCTTTAAATATACGCAACGGATTTTGCTGCGCTTTTTTTAATAGATAAAGAGTGATTGAAGAGGAAGTAACGGATGAACATATTTGGCTGAAAATTGGTGGAGGGGTAGCTTAGGACCTGGAGACAGACATAGGCTAATTTTTATCCCGTTCTGGATGGGGTCTTGAGATCAAAACGTGGACATGGGTAATCCTGACATATGTTTGTACAATATGGGTATCGAATGTAAGCTATTCATGAGTACTTTGATATGGGGTATTTTTCGTACCCGCGGGTAACTAGGGTCTGGAGATATAAGAGAAAACGTGGACGCCGGTACCCCTAGAATGTGTTTATAGAATATGGATAACGAATGAAAGCTGTTGATGAGTGCTTTAGTACAGGGTAGTTTTCATACCTATTGGTGACTAGGGTCTCGAGATTGAGGCCAAAACATGGACCCGGGTACCCCTAGAAAGTGTTTATACAATATGGCAAACAAATGAAAGTTGTTGATGAGTGCTTTAGTACAGGGTAGTTTTCATACCTATTTGTGAAGGGTCTCGAGGTATAGGCCAAAACGTGCATCAGGGTAACACTAGGATGTGTTTTTACATTATAGGTATCAAATTGAAGCTGTTGATGAGTGCTTTAGTACAGAGTAATTTTTATACCACTGGGTGACTAGGGTCTCAAGATATGGGCAAAACGTGGACCCGGATACCCCTAGAATGCGTGTGTAATATGGATATCAAATGAAAATTGTTGCCGAGAGCTTTAAAGTAATTTTCATTGTGATATTCGATTTAGTTGCATTAACCTGGCAAAACTGACGGAAAAAGCTTATTAAAATGTATGGAGATAGACCAAATTTAGGACAGAACAACGTCTGACGGGTCTGCTAGTATACATATATATATGTAAAACCATAGGCATGATAATGGAAGAAGGGAAAACGTATGTTAGCATGTAAGCGTATGTATATGCTAATAGAATACAGCGAAAGTAGCGTTAGACTAGTATTCGATTTTTCCATTTAGCTAAGCGTGGGGCAGTTGAGGGCGAGCAGTTTAATGTGAGTTATAAGGGAGTAATTTGATGTGCTTGTAGGCGTATGAGTCGTGCCACAGTGGATGACGTATCCGACTCAAACGTTTAGGGTTGCGGGTTCAAAGCCCACTGCAACCAAGCATTTTTTTAAATTTATTATTTTATAAATTATTATTTTAATGTACTGTATTTTATTTTCATTTAGTTTATGGTATATTTAAAACAGGGGACGATGCAAAGCATCGGTACACCTTTATGTATTTAGTTTATGGTGTATTTAAAACACGGGACGATGCAAAGCATCGGTACACCTTTATTTATTTATAATATCTTTATTTTAATGTATTCAATTTATTAAGTTTGTTATTTTTAATTTTATTTATGGTGTATTTAAAAACACGGGACGATGCAACGCATCGGTACACCTTTACTTATTTAATTTGGGGAGAGCATAGGGAACTCTGAGGTTTCGCTCTAATGAGCCACCTCATCTTCTATTTGAAGACCCCTTTAAAAATATGATATGGAAGCGAGAACGGGGCTCTGAGGTATTGGCACCCCATTTTCTACTAGAAAAACCTCGATTTTAAATTAAAAACTAAAACTATGTCTTTAGAATATTTCATAAGCCGGATGAGAGCGCTTATGAAACAAACGAAAGAAAAAACTCATAGTTTATGTCGCTTAAACATGCTCCCCCCCTAGACGGCTTAGTCGTCTAGTTGTAATTCCATAGGAGCCAGTCATCTGGTTCGAAGGACCATAGCTAAGCGTGGGGCAGTTGAGGGCGAGTAGTTTAATGAGAGTTATAAGGGAGTAATTTGATGTGCTTGTAGGCGTATGAGTCGTGGCACAGTGGATGGCGTACCCGACTCAAATGTTTGGGGTTGCGGGTTCAAAGCCCACTGCAACCAAGAATTTTTTAAATTTATTATTTTATAAATTATTATTTTAATGGACTGTATTTTATTTTCATTTAGTTTATGGCGTATTTAAAACACGGGACGATGCAAAGCATCGGTACACCTTTATGTATTTAGTTTATGGTGTATTTAAAACACGGGACGATGCAAAGCATCGGTACACCTTTATTTATTTATAATATCTTTATTTTAGTGTATTCAATTTTTTAAGTTTGTTATTTTTAATTTTATTTATGGTGTATTTAAAAACACGGGACGATGCAAAGCATCGGTACACCTTTATTTATTTAATTTGGGGCGAGCATAGGGAACTCTGAAGTTTCGCTCTAATGAGCCACCTCATCTTCTATTTGAAGCATAGCTGGGGAATAATCATTAGTAATCCTAATGATTAGTAATTGGATTATAAATTTTTATTTCGCAGAATAATTGATTAATTAGGATTAGTTGGCTATACTAATCGATTACTTTTGAATAGATTAGAACTAATCATAAATCTAATCGCGATTAATGACGAATAGCATATCTAACTAAAACTAATCAAAAAAAATTCTATTAGATTTCTCGATTAGTTTTGATTAACTTTTGATTAGATCAACTATTTTGAAATATTAAAAAAAAAAAATTTATTTATTTTTGCTTATATTTAAGAATTCATGAGCATAACACCGGCTTATAATAATTGAATTTAAATTATTATGTTTTCTTTCATCTATTTTTGTATATACACCAAACGAGTCAAACGGTTTCAAAGAAGTGGCTATCAATCAGCTATATGCGTATTTGAATGACCCGACACCAGGTCCTGAAATTTGGAATAAATATGGTGCACTGAAGGAAGCGTGTCTATCGTTCAATACCCCGCTTACGTCATCAGCGCCCGTCGAAAGGTTGTTTTCATTTGCTGGAATAGTCAATACCCCAAGACGGAATTCATTGTCTGAATTTTCTTTTGAAAAGTTGGTAGTAATGAAGTCGAATATAAACTTTTTGTGATACATATGTAATATAAATCAGCATATATTTAAAGCGTCGAGAATCTCATGTTTTGTTTTTTTTTTTTTCAGAACGTTTTTTATACTACAATTAGTATGAGAAAAAGTGGAGATAGACCCACCAATAAGTGTACCGAAATGACCAGGGCTATGAGCCGAAGACCCTTCCTTACTTGTTTAATAAGGTTTATGTTTACAGTGAAATTTTGAATAAAAGTTCTTTTTAAGTTTTCTACTTTATGAATTAAACGAAAAAAACAACCTAAATATTTCAAAATAGTTGATCTAATCAAATCTAATCAAAACTAATCGACAAATCTAATCGATTTTGTTTTGATTAGTTTTGATTAGATAAGCCAATCGTCGCTAATCGTCATTAGATTTTTGATTAGTTCTAATCTAATCAATTAGTTATTTAAAATATTAAAGAATCAAAAAAACTAATGATTAGATTATTTTATTTTTCTAATCGTAATGATTTCTAATTATAATCGAAGTTCCCCAGCTCTGATTTGAAGACCCCTTTAAAAATGTGATATGGAGGCGAGCACGGGGCTCTGAGGTATTGGCACCCCATTTTCTACTAGAAAAACCTCGATTTTAAATTAAAAACTAAAACTATGTCTTTAGGATATTTCATAAGCCGGATGAGAATTTCAGCGCTTATGGAACAAACGAAAGAAAAAACTCATAGTTTAAGTCGCTTAAACAACATTTCTACCTTTTACAATTGTTATAATTGTTATTGTAAAATTACTGACTGCCTGCGCGCAGTCCTACAAAGTTTTATAACGGAGGAATTGTTATTAACGAATTGTTTTTAGAAAATAACCGTCCGCCGACGTACGAAATCGTATATAAGGGCGACAAATTAGCTTGTAACATCAGAAGCTAGGAGATAAGCATACGAGTCAGTGGGCTTCTACCACTGATCAGAACACGATCTGAAGGTTTCCACTTCATTCGTGCTTAGTTTTCATATTCAATAGGAGGTTTCCACTCCAACTGAAGGAGAGCTTGGCAGAGGGGTTCTACCTCAGCTACTCTTATCGAGACAGGGCCAGAGAATAGGAGTAGCTATTAAGGGTATTTTAGTTTTAAATACATGTTATAACGTATTTTCAGAACTCCTTTGTTTATTTTTTACAATCGGAATAGGTTCTCCCACCAACTATAGGAACCCTGGACGGACTGGGCATACCTCAGCAAAAGTAAGTCCGTCAAATATGGCGGCCGAGCAGGGACGATAAACAAAGACACCTATGGCGCCGGAGCAGGCTTAAGAAAGATCAAGGAAATCATCAAGGCTTTACAAAAAGGATATTCAAAGGAAGGTAACAAGGACATACGGAAATCAAGTCAAACAACGAAGGCTAAGCACAGAAACCAACAAGGAAGACACACAAACAATAAAATGGTAAAGGTATCATGGGTATATTACCTCACCCGAGAGCAGCTGGTAAGTCACAACTCGGAGTTCGGGCTGGATGATACAGGAACGGTAGACAAACTAAGACAGCGACTGGCGGCGTTCATACAGGCAGAAAAGGACAACTATAAATGGAAGAAGCGGCTTAAAGACCTAGCTCTACAACACGTACGGACGACATCTACACTGAACATACTACAGGCAAGTAGTCGGTCGACATCTCCAAGTGCTACGAAAACGGAAGACGAGAATACACGCGGCACATCCAAACAACACGAGGTCCGACAACCACCACTATATGCGATGCAACAACCAGGCACATAAGCAACAACTGTGGACCGAGTAAGAAAATGGGGTTTAAAATACGACGGGGGCAAGGATCCTCTAGGGTTCATCGAACGGGTTGAAGATTTAGCATAAGGATACGAAATAAACGTCAACTCGATACCAAGAGCATTGCTGGAGCTACTCAAAGACAAAGCGTTTGTTTGGTACCGAAATAACAACCGGAGCTGGAAAGATTGGAACTCGTTCAAGAAGGATTTCCTAAAATATTTTTTCTCAGCTCCAGATACTTCGAACAGTTGGACGACGAGATTCGGGCACGCATGCAAAGACCAGGAGAGAAGTTCAAGGATTATGTGCTAGCACTACAAGCGCTGATGCGAGATGCCGCCTACACCGAAGATCAGAAGTTAAACCGCATACACCGGAACTCCCGCAGAGAAGTTCAACTGTATGCTAAAAGAGGCGAGATCAGCAGCCTGGAAGAATTGGTAAGTTTGGTAGAAGATTATGAAAACAATACCCATGACAGAGACCCGATGCGACCAACGGCAAGACCATTTGTACCACGGCGTCCAGAAGAACGTTACCAATACATACAGGCGAAGGAGCGAGAACAGCAGACAGGGGTACAACAACCCCAGAAGTCGGACCTAACACCAAGATACATCGGTACAAGTACGGCGTGCAGACGATGTGGAGGAGGCGGCCATGTCGCATACGGTTGCTGTAGCGCTCGTATCGAATTCTGCTGGACATGCGGAAAGGTAGGTACACTCAGGCGAAACTGTTTTAGACGAACGCAGGCAAACGGCCAGAGACCTCATTGGCACCGATGAGTGGGGTCTCCCCAAACGCAACCTCGGGAAAACTAAATACGTTAAGACAGACAAAGGGCCGGATCCTCGCAAACATCACGTTGAATGGCGAGAAGGTGGTGGCCGCAATCGATACAGGGGCGACGCGAAGCTTTGTGAATGGAACAATGGCAAGAATGCTGAAGCAGGTATATTCAAGACGACAGAAACGCGAGTGATACTGGGAGATGGCAGACCTAAGACGATCATAGAAGCGGTAGATGCAGAAGTGAGAATGGATAAACAAGTGCTGCGAAATGAAATGCTAATCCTACCAGGACTAGTCGACGAAGTGGTGCTTGGAATGGATTACCTGTCGAAAGTGAACATGGAGATGAGATGCGGAGAACAAACGCTAACTTTGAACACAGACAAGGAGGAAGCGGTCACATGTACAACAATGGTCGGAAGTAGAAATGGAAGTAGTCACAAAGATAACAGCCTAAAAGTTGAAAATACAGACGAGTCGGTGAGTAAATTTCTCAACAAAGAATTACAGATGTTCGAGGAAATGTCAGGTGTATCCAACGTGGCCACGCACAAGATAGTGATGAAAGACGACCATCCCATAAAACAAAGGTATTACCCGAAGAATCCCAAGATGCAAGAAATTATAAATAAGGAAATCGATGAGCTGATCGAGAAAGGTTGTATCGAACTTTCTAAAAGTCCGCACAGCGCACCAGTAGTTTTGGCAAGAAAGAAAAATGGTAAGTGGTGACTATGCGTGGATTACCGCCAACTAAACGCAAGGTCAGTACCAGACGCATACACCTTACCCCGTATCCAACACATCTTGGACAGGTTGAGAAGTGCTCGGTTTACCATCAGCCTCGATTTAAATAATGGATATTGGTAAATCCCCATGGAAGAAAACAGCAAACAATACACCGCTTTCACTGTACCCGGACGCGGACTATATCAATAGAAGGTAATGCCGTTCGGTCTACACTCAGCCCCAGCAACTTTCCAGAGAGCACTCGATCAAGTTATAGGACCAGAGTTGGAACCTTACGCATTCGCATATCTAGATGACATAATCATTACGAGCAAAACATTGGAAGAACACATAAGACACCTGACGGAAGTATTTCAACGGCTAGGGAAAGCGAACCTTAAGATAAACCCGGACAAATGTGTTTTTAGGAACAGTGTAAAGTATCTAGGTCATGTCGTTAGCGAAGAAGGCATTCACACGGACCCGGACAAGATAGCAGCCATCAAATAGTTGACGCCGCCAAACAATTTTCGTGAATTACGAAGGTTCCTAAGAGTGGTATCGTGATACAGGAGATTCGTGTCTGACTGACGTCGATGCTAAAGAAAGGAAGGAAGTGGAAGTGGTCTGGAGAGCAGCAGTCGGCATTCGAGGCATTAAAGGCCGCACTCACCCAAGCACCTGTACTAGCCTGCCCAGATTTTACGAAGAAATGTTGTTTACAGACGGATGCAAGCGATTTTGGTCTCGGAGCAGTGCTCACTCAAGGATCAGACAGCGAAGACCGAGTGATCGCTTATGCGAGTCGCCGAGTTAACACGGCAGAAACAAATTACTCCCCGACAGAGAAGGGATGTTTGGCAATAGTTTGGGCGATAAGGAAGGTGAGACCTTACCTAGAGGGATACACGTTCACGGTAATCACGGATCACCTAGCTCTAAATGGTTGAACGCAATAGACAGTCCGACGAACGGATTGCTAGACGGGCAATGGAATTACAGCAATACTCATTCGACGTGCAGTACCGGAAGGGAGAGTTAAATGTGGTGGCAGATGCACTTTCGAGACAGCCGATGAACGAGCAGCTGGGTACGCTGACGGTAGAGCAAATAAAAGACGAGTGCAAGTGGCTAAAAGCGAAGATTACAGAGCTAAGAAAGGCTTAGGAGAAATTTCCAGACGATGTGATGGAGGACGGAAAGCTATACAGGAGAATAGAGAGTCAAGTTGATGGTGAAGACGCAGTACCGTGGAAGCTATCTGTACCAACCCCACAGAGACGCAGATTGCTGGCGGAAATTCATGACACACCAAGCGCAGGACACATGGGCGTTCGGAAATCTATTGCACGAGCGACGACTCGATATTACTGGCCCGGAATGCTCAGAGACGTAAGGAACGTACGAACAGCAATGTCATGGATGGTATACAAACCAAGTCAACAACAGGCCGCGGGTAAGATGCTAACTAAAATTCCAGAAGAACCGTGGGCAACAGTGTGCGCAGACTTTGTTGGTCCAATGCCACGCTCGAAACATGGTAATACAATGGCATTAGTTTTCGTTGACAGATTTTCAAAATGGATGGAGATAATGGCGATTAGAGAGGCAACAACAGAGAGCGTAATACCAGGATTTAGAGAAAGAATTTTGGCACGTCTTGGAATTCCAAATGTATTAATCACAGACAACGGAGCGCAATTCGTGAGTAATCGTTTTAAGAAGTTCTGATATTCATACCAGTACCTAACCAATAATAATAATAATAATAAGAAGTATTTAGAGGAGTTTGGCGTAAACCACCACCTAACAGTACCATACACACCGCAGGAGAACCCGACAGAGAGAGCGAACCGCAACATCAAGAGGATGATAGCAAAGTTTTCAGGGAATGAGCAGAGAACATGGGACGAGCTGATACCAGAGATAACACTCGCATTAACACAAGCGTATGTGAATCGACCGGGTACAGTCCAGCATATGTAGTAGAAGGCAGAGAACCAAGGATTCCCAATAGCCTTTACGACGAGCATACATTCGGTACAGGTGAGAGAGTAGCTAATCCAGGGGAGAAATCGATGAAGGTGAAGGAGATATTCGAGATGGTACGACGGAAGCAAGAGCGAGCATCAACAGAGCAGGCAAAGCATTATAACCAAAGAAGAAGGCAATGGCGCCCGGCTATAGGTGACCTAGTGCTAGTAAAGGAGCATCAGCTGTCAAAAGCGGTGGATAACTTTGCAGCCAAACTAGCGCCCAGGTACAGTGGACCTCACCGGGTAACGAACTTTGTATCACGAGTGATCGTAAAGCTGGACAAAGTTTCCAGAGGAAGGAGGGCAGCCCACTTAAGTGAGCTGAAAGCATACCACGCAACCGACGCCGCCGACAACAACGAATCCGGGAAGCAAAGTCATAAACAGAGCAACAAGAAGAACGCTAGTGAAGATCAAATCCCGTCAACATGGTCCAATCGAACAGCAAGAAATATTTCCGAGGTACAACAACAGAGAGAGAACAGCGAGGTAGCCATTTGCGGTACGCTTACAAGAGTCAGCGAAGAGACTGATAGACAACAAGGAGAGAACCAAAGTACAAGCCAACAGCTGGTAGTATACAGAGACGGTCAAGTGCAAAGCATTGCGGAGAATCAGGTACGATCGTTTAAAAAAAATCAGGTACAGGTCGCTCGAGGAACCCGGGCACAGAACCGATACATGGAAGAAGATTACACCTAGGGAGACAGTTCGCTATAGCGGCCTTGAACGAGCACACACCCCGAGACAACTGCGGAATAACGGACTATTTTGTAAGATTCTACTTCAACCCGAATCAAATCGGTAGTAACGTACACGCCCAACCGGAACAGTGTCAAATCATACAAGAAGAAATTTCATTTCAAGAAATACCCGGACATCGGACCAACCACTAAAAGCCCGGCAAAACTCTCACCACAATTGCATTATCACCTAAATATACTCTTTAATTAGGCTCATGCCAAATTTCTTTTATAATCCACCATATACGGTGGGAACACCCTAAGGAAAATCCACCAGTTTTTCGTTTACAGTATAGACTGGCATCACACACACCACCGACTAGCAGCGAAACGCCAACAACGAACGACGACAGCGAAATATTAAGCCGTATGGCCAGTGAGGTCAACGGCAGCCTCAACGACAACAACAGCGACATATCGAGCCTGATGGCCAGCGACGGCAGTGACGACCAAAACAACATGGGCGAACACCACTTCCGCGTACGGATATCGTGGTGACCGTAAGCCTGGCTGCGGTAGGTGACGGGGGAGTGGGAGGACCCCAAAACCGAGGGTTTTGTACCCTCACAACATATAATTACAAATACATTTTTAACATATATTTTTGTAATAAAATAATAGAACTTATAATCTTGAATTTACCATTTATACATTTTTTACGAAGTACCGGAAATGTACATTTACCCTTATGAATTACACGTCAAAATATATTCTATTGTATATTGAATTAATAATTATTAAATTGAAGGACAAATCAGACTTGCGCACTTTTGCGCGCAAACAAAATATTTACATTTTCGCCCACATAAATTTCAAATATAGATCACCCTAACATACACTAAAATATTTGGAAGGGAAGTGGATACGCACAAAACATAAAAATGTATCGGTCAACCAACCCTTTGCGCATCCAATGCACTCAACTACAAATACAACATACATAATAATTTGAATAAACGGAGATCTGCAGCATGTCGCCAAAAATAAGCGCCGCTACTAATTGGAATTTTGCTATACATACTTAGGCACAAGCATACGACACACCAACGCACGCTGTACAACAGAAGTCAGCAGCATCGAGCAAGGCAAACGCAACGTTGGCGCCAGCGAACATACGCACGAACAATAGCAAAGCCGCTACCAAACTGAAAGCAACAGCGAACACACGCATGAACATTGTCAAGTGCATTGGAAAGTACGGCATGCATATGGGCAAGTATACAAACAGATGTACGACACTAGGTACACTGGTTTTTATGTATGTTAGGGTTCCCGAAAATTTGGGTAAAGCTAAATACCGGGATAGCGGATTATCCTACATAATCGAAAGTATGCATATACATATATATGTAAAACCATAGGCATGATAATGGAAGAAGAAAAACATATGTTAGCATGTAAGCGTAAGTATATACTAATAGAATACAGCGAAAGTAGCGTTAGACTAGTATTCGATTTTTGCATTTCTACCTTTTATAATTTTATAATTGTTATTGTAAAATTACTGACTGCCTGCGCGCAGTCCTACAAAATTGTATAGCGGAGGAATTGTTACTAACGAATTGTTTTTAGGAAATAACCGTCCGCCGGCGTACGAAATCGTATATAAGGGCGACAAATTAGCTTGTAAGATCAGAAGCTAGGAGATAGGCATACGAGTCACTGGGCTTCTGCCACTGATCAGAACACGATCTGACGGTTTCTACTTCATTTCGTGCTTAGTTTTTATATTAAATAGGAGGTTTCCACTCCAACTGAAGGAGAGCTTTGCAGCTACTCTTATCGAGACAGGGCCAGAGAATAGGAGTAGCTATTAAGGGTGTTTTAGTTTTAAATAAATTTTATAACGTATTTTCAGAACTCCTTTGTTTATTTCTTACAATCAGAATAGGTTATCCCACCAACTATAGGAACCCTGGACGCACTGGGCATACTTCAGCAAAAATAAGTCCATCACAATAGGTCGTTCAGGTCCCTGCCCCACCAAACAGAGCAGGTCCAGAGTAGGCTGAGCTCAGGCCAATTTAAGCATCCATAACCCATATTGCGGTCGCCGCAAGGGAATACCTACCCAGGATAAGGAGGCAACTGCGCAGCGAGGGATCAACATTTAGGGAGGGAAAAAAGCTTAACTCTTAATTACTAAGAAAGCTTATATTTGATAGTATAGAAGGACTAAGCCCAGTAAGGTCTTAATTAAGGTATATTGATATAACGATTTGAATATGTTTGCTAAGGCCTGGCGAGAGTGATATTCGGAAATCTTAGTACACGGCTTGACACCCCGTCAAAACGACATTCCAGTTAATGTCCGACCTTGGGATGCGTTCAAACTCGATCAGCATGTTCAGTTGAGATCCTCCCGATTAACGAGGATTTAGCCCTGATCGCAGTTTTCATGAAGAAGTTCGTCAACCTACACGTGGCCTTCGCATAGATAAGCACGGGATAATTCAAGATGACTGTACATTCGGATTAAGATAGCGACCTAAGTGGGCAAACAATCACTTTAATGAGTAATAAGAATACAAATAAAGACCAAGATAAAGAAGTTACCTTCAACCCATTTATGGGGCGAAAGTTACTTCGTTCTCCAGAAGGCCCTGGTCTATCGGCCGTATGTCAAAATGTTTCGTCGCACACGAAACAAAATCAATAGGAGCGGAATCCAATTGCAGAAAAGGAGCATCTCCGGCTGTTGCTCTAAGGGCAATACAGGAGAAGGCTAAAACACGCACTCCTTCATTAAGTGACCTCAATAAGAAGGCGGATGATCTTCAAGATCCTCAGGCCTCGGGGATCGAAATAAGATGACCAAGTTAGGGAGATCAATTGATGATCTCTTAGAGTTTTTTGAATGGCGTAATAATATACACGCTGAAATTAAGCGCTTAGCCTCCATAATCAAGGCTTGTACATCGAATCCGCTTTGGAGGTAAAGGACTTAAAGAAGAAAATAATTTCGAAAGATACGGCTAATGATAGAAGTTCGTCACCCACAGGCAAGGACCAAGGAAGAATTCGACAATGGAAAATCAAGTAGCCAAGCCCATGATCTTATCCAAGAACGTTATGCTTGGATATGATGGGAATCACAACCCAGTAAAATCGCAAGCGCCACTGAACCAGGAAAAGGTCGAAGGGAAAGAAAACGCGATACATAACACCGTGAGTATTTGAAAATTATATAAAACATTTTTGCTATTTAAACAAATATTTTTTTTTATAAATTTTGTTCATCAAAACAAGCATATTAGAAATCAGTAGCGTTTAAACAACTTTTATTGCAAGGAGATACGTAATTATATATATATATATATATGTTGCCTACATACATATATGTTTGCAGTTTTACATGCTGATATACTTGTTTTATTAACATTATTTAAGGAAAAAATTTGGTTGTAAAATATTACCACGATTAAAAATCAATTTTTTTCTAGCACCCTAATATACATAATTTTCTGTATGCGCATGAACATGTACATAGTTACATAAGCAAGTGACTTTCTTTTGACCGCCGCTCTGAATAGCATAAGCTAGAGCGAGCGAAGAGTAGCTTAAATTGTAGGCGAGAGCATTTTCTTTTGCAATACACATTTTGCTTCCTCTCTCTAATTCCGAAATGTCATTTTTATAATTTTTGTTTGTTTTGATTTAAAGTTTTCACTTCTTTCATATTGAGGTAATCATATGTAAAATTAGAAGTCAGGTATAACAACAAAATGCCCAGAAATCGCGAAAATTAAATCGGACTCCTGTATATTGGTGGAACGACGAAATAGCGGAGGAACGTAGAAAATGCCACAAAGCTCGACGAAGGGCACAATCATGCCACAATATGATGAGCCACTCAATAGCTACATAGCTCAAAGACGTGCTTCAATAAACTGATGGATAGTGCCAATTTTGTCCCTGGGGATTGGCTTACAGAACGGTAATGGAAAATTGAAGGGTGGAAATCAGTGCAGCCCACATTGCCGCTCCTAATGAGAAGAATTGTAGGAACTCTTTTTCCGACAAAAGAGTACTGGACCTATCAAATTGAGGACCTCGAAGGAATGAAAATCCCAGAAATAACGAGCAGGAGGTACTGGATGCAACACAAAGAGTTGCGGATAATAATTTGTCAGGTACGGATTGGATGCAAAATATATAGCATTTAAATCAGCTATAAGGTCGATAATATCAGTATTCACGGATCTCTTCAATGCCTGCATCCAAGAAGGAGTCTTCCACCGCTCATGGAAACTTCGAAGACTGATTCTTTTGCTGAAACCGAGTAAGATGCCCGACCAGCCATCCTCATGCAGACCACTTTGTATGTTGAATTCAATAGGAAAGATTCTCGAACGTATTATTATTGAGCGTCTGCAGCAGACCTTGTAAAGCCCAGGTGGCTTGTCAAATAGTTAGTTTCGATTTCGAAAATCGAGATCCACGATAGATGCAATACAAACAGTTGTCAATATAGCCCGCGGAACCATACCCGGAGACCAAAATAAAAGGAAACTCTGTACACTGGTAACTTTGGGTATTAAAAATGCTTTTACACCGCGATCTGGATGCAGATAATGACAGCGCTACGAAACTTTAGCTCACCTGCTCCGAATAATTGGCAGCTATTTTAGCGACAGAGTACTCGTTTTTGACACGGATGAGGAACCAAGGGAGCACAACATCAGCGATCAGAGAACTGTTCTGGGGACAACGCTATGGAATAGGATGTATGACGGTGTGTTACAAATCGACCTTCCCGGAGGCACGGAAATTGCCGGCTATGCAGATGATATTGTCGTAGTAGCAGTGGCCAAGAAACTTTATATGCTCCAATCATTATGTAGTGACGCCGTGGGAAGAATAAGAGAATGGCTGACGAACAAGGGGCTGGAGATGGCTGGCAATAAGACAGTGGTTTTGGTGCGCTCAATGCGGACTTCGGATGAGTTAGTTCTACCCATAGCAGATTGTCAAATAAATTCAAAGCCTTTTTCAAATATTTAGGAGCAAACATTGACTCAAAACTAACTTTTAAGGAGCACCTCAGGGCGGTGGGAATTATGCCCAACATCGGAGGCCCAGGCGAAGCTACCCGTTAGCTATTATCCAACGTAATCAGCCCGATAATATTATATGCAGCAGCAGTATGGCACGGATCCAGAATGGCCCACCAAAAATATATATTAGCAGCCTAACGTATTACTGCTTTACGAATAGCATGTGCTTATCGGACGGTGTCCGAAGACGCGATCATTGTTTTATCCCGGATATGGGTGGCATGGGAATCGGCCTAACATTTGAAGATGCCAAGAAAAGCGCTAGGTCACTAACAATAGTTAGGTGGCAAGAACGGTGGGAAGAATAGAGAAAAGGGCGCTGAATCTTCATGCTAGTTCAGAATATAGCAGAATGGTACGAGCGGAAACTAAACTACCATCCCACACAGATATTGAGCGGGCTCGAGCGTAGGATAGAGGAGGGTGCTTTCTGTCCATACTGTCGCACCGAATTGGAAAACGTAGATCACGTCATGTTTCACTGCCCTAGTTTTCATGGCGAAAGACTCTCTGTGCACAGAGTTTTTTGAGAGGAGTCTGCCATTCGGAATTTAGTTCCCGAATGTGCAGAGAAATATATTGTCGGGTTTCATTGGGCCTCTTAAGGGCAGTGCGCTACCACAACGTCCAGTAGTAAAAAAACCGGTACTGATCGAAGAGGCATCGCTTTGGGGGACTGCTATATTGACAGCAGATCTGATTGCATTAATTATGTTAGCCGTAAGCTGGTGAATGATGGTGGATGATGGTGGATGAACATTGTTTGAAATTTCTCTCGCACGGAGGCTGAAACAAGTTCTAGTCCGCTGCCTTCCGTCTTAATATTTGGCCATTTTATTAAGTTGCTAGAATGCAGGTTAGACATAACTTCTGCGAATAGTGGGGTAGCGATCGCTTCCAAAAAAAGTCGTCAATCATTTGCCAATTAGATTTAGAAGTTAGCTGTATCGATATAAGGGTCAAATTAATGTGAGCTAAGGATTTATGGGCTGAGAAGGTAGACAAGCCATTGTTGAGGACTAATTTTGTTATTGTAGCAGTGCTTCGCCCCATCCAATAGGTGTGAGGACAAATTCTCATCAATATCCTCTAACGGGAGACCAAGGAAACTTGCTGTTTCAATAGGGGTGGACCATAACGATAGTGGTGTTAGAGGCGTTGGTTCCACATTACAATTGAAGAGAAGGTTGGAGTCATGTGGGGACACATTGCAAGCAGAATATACATTTTGTATGTCGGGGTTGATTCTGGATAGGTAAGAGTTTAACCTTTACAGTATCCAGATCGTAGTTGGGCTGGAGTGACTCGCGTTTCCCTAGGGAGCGTGCGTTCCTCTTCCGCAAGTTTAGGGTATTGCTCTTTGAGTACTGCATTCACCGGGCAATTCCGGACATAGAGGTCCGACGCCTGTTTATGGAGTTCACCAAGGACCTGCTTATGTTTTTGGCTTCATACGGCTGTGCTGTCAGGTGCCGTATTTCCTCATAGTGCTTACGGAGCTGACTCCTTAAGCCCCTGGGCGGTGTTGGCTCATCAATCAGATGTCTGTTGGTATGCCCAGGTTTCTGGGTATTCAACAGAAACGGTTTGGTTAGCATTTCATTTCTTTCCCTTACTGGGAGTATTCTCGCCTCATTATGTAGACGGTGTTCTGGGGACAAAAGGAGACAACCCGTGGCGGTTAAGAGGGCAGTATTTTGGCAGGCCTGTAGCTTCTTCCAGTGGGTAATCTTTACGTTTGGCGACCATATCGGGGACGCGTAGCATGCAATCGGCTGGCAAATTGCTTTGTAAGTGGTAATGAGCGTTTCTTTATATTTTCCCCAAGTACTGCCAGCAAGAGATTTGAGGATTTTATTACGGTTCTGGATTTTCGGTAAAATTGCGGCTGCATGCTCACCAAAATGTAGATCCTGATCGATCGTCACACCCAAGATTTTGGGGTGTAAGACAGTCGGTATCGTAGTGCCATTGACGTGGACGTTCAAAATGGTCGACATTTGGGACGTCCCTGTTGTAAATAAGGTCGCCGATGATTTAGTCGGTGATAATGGGAGGTGAAGAAACTGGAGAGATCAGGGAGGTAGCCGTTCATTTTGTTACATAGCTCATCGATCTGTGGGCCTGAGCCTGTGGCCATTATTGTGCAGTCATTGGCGTAGGAAACGATAGTGACTCCTTCTGGTGGCGAAGGTAGCTTTGATATGTAGAAGTTAAACAAAAGTGGGGATAGGACACCACCCTGTGGCACCCCTTGTTTAACTCTCCTTGGTTTAGATGTTTCGTTTCGAAATTGCACCGATGCCTGCCGACTACCGAGATAATTTACCGTCAACCTTTTAAAACATGGGGAAGGGTAGACCCTTCCAGGTCTTGCAGTAACGTGCCACGGTTGACCGTATCAAAAGCTTTTGATAGGTCTAGCGCAACGAGTACTGTTCTATGGTGGGGGTTTTGATTTAAACCGCAATTTATCTGGGTGCTAATGGCATTTAGCGCGGTGATGGTGCTATGGAGTTTTCTGAAGCCATGCTGATGACAGGGTAGCTGCAAATTTGCTTTGAAGTAGGGGAGCAGAATGGCTTCAAGCATCTTGGCTACTGGCGATAGGAGAGATATAGGGCGATATGACTCTCCTATGTTAGCTGGTTTCCCAGGCTTTAGTAGCGGGACCACCTTGGCCATTTTCCATTTTTCGGGAATGACGAAGGTGGAAAGAGACAGGTTGAAGACATGCGCTAAATCTTTGAAACCCTCTTTCCCTAGGCTTTTAACCATGCCGTCTGGACCCACTGCTTTGGATGGTTTAGCATGACCGATGGCACCCTCAACCTCTTTGGCGGTGATGGTAATTGGAGTCGCACTGAATTTATGTTTATGTGCGTGTCTGTTGGCTCTCCGTATAGCTTTGTCAACCGTAGAATGCATTATACATATATTGTCGGCAAAAGGCGCTCGCGCATTTTTTCGCATCCGACAGCACTTTATCGCCATAGGCCATGGAAATTTTGTCGCTGTGCTTGGACAGATTCGATAGGGACTTTACGGTGGACCAAAGGTTACCCACACCGGCAGAGAGGTTACAGCTTATTAGACGCCACTCTAATTTCGCCCGCTTGTGTTCATCCACAAGCAATCCGATGTGTTGGTTTATGTCCCTTATTTAGGGGTCGCCGGGATGAGCTGTCTTATAAGGTCACGTTCTCTCGCTTAATTTGCGGCCTCCGCCGGAAATGAGGCCGAATTTCGGGAATTCTTCCGGCGGGAATAAAGCGAGTCGCGGCGGATTCGATGACCTTGCGGAAAGCACTTTCCCCTTGGCGAGCATCAGTCGGGATAGGAAGGGCAGCAATACGGCTATCTGTAAATGATTTATATTCTTCCCACTTTCCTTTTTTAAAGTTTATGAAAGTGCGTTTTTCAGAGACGATGAAGTCGGCGGTACGTTCGAGCGAGATGAGTATTGGCAGGTGGTCGGATGCCAATGTTACCATCGGCTGCCAGTTGACGCAGTTTACGAGTCCTGCGCTCACGATTTATATATCTGGCGAACTATGACAGCTTCCTACCGTACGAGTGGGGGCGTCTCCGTTTATTGTGCAGAACGTCGTTTCTTCTACTTGATCCGCCAACATTTCACCCCTGCTTTCCGCCTGCAAGTTTGAATTCCATAGGTCGTGATGGGCATTGAAATCGCCTAAGATAATGCGATTGTCGCCAGTGAGTAACGCACCAATATTAGGGCGGTATCCACTGGGGCAGCAGGTGGCAGGAGGGATGTAGATGTTGATGATTTCTAGGTTTACATCGCCTGACCGGACAGATAAGCCATGACGTTCCACGACATTGTGTAGTGTTGCGTGGAATTCACCTCACTTCGAATGTGTAGGTTAAGAACTTTTGTATAAATAGAAATGGATTTATTCAATAAAGAACAATCTTTTTTTAACGCTACACTTCGGCGTTCCTCATTATTTATTTAAAATATTATAATTGTCCCTGCGGCCGATGTCGGGATCAAATATATGATATTGCACTGAGTGGTGTATGATAAACGCGAGACCGCCTCCATTCCCGCTCTCGCGATCTTTTCTGTGGACATTGTACCCAGAACAGCTCTGCAGAGCAGATCTTGCTGTGAGTTTAGTCTCTTGAATCGCAGCAGTGCGGATGGTGTGCCGCTTCATGAAAGCGACTATCTCCGGGATCATACCAGTTAATCCATTACAGTTTAATTGCAGAATTCTGAATTTCAACGGGGGAGACGTCGTCACTCTAGGAGTAAGTGATGGGTGACTACGCCTGGGTTGTGAGAGGCTAGCACGCAATTGATGTTGTGGCCCTGGGACTGGTCGTCCCTGGCTAAGCATTGGGGTGCCCGGTGTATTTGGGTTTGCGACCTGAACACGGCGGAATGAAGCCCGTCGGGGGTTTCCGTCGCGAAAACCAGAACACCTAGGAAAGTGGCACCGACCGCGGCATGAGCTGCATTGGGCGGATGTCGCAAACATATATTATCTGTGCTTGCAGACAGTGCAAAAGGTGGTAGGGACTAAGAGTCTGTTTCCCTGACCTACACGATTGCGAGACTTGCTCATATTGCTTTATACAATTGTTTTGTTATTGATATTAGAGAAAAATTGCAAAGTTTTTCTCTAATATCAATAACAAAACAATAGTATAAAGCAAGATGAGCAAGTCTCGCCAATTAAATACAGATGATAATATTGATACAATAGTTAACAGCGGAAGTTCTGCTGATAAACGCAATACTGAAATCCATTGTTACCGAGTTTTTAAGCGCGCCTAAAAAAATGCCACACCATTAAGATTAAATTGCATACAGAATTAGTATGTACCTAAATGGTGAATAAAAGGAATAGCAACAAAAAGGCAACACTTAGAGACCAATTGCAAAGCCAGCAGCGGTGCATTCATATGGCTGGGTGGTTAAAGGCATCTGCCTTTCCACTAGTATGAATGTTGGAGATTTGAGTTCAATGCTCAGGGGGTCGGTTCCGGTTGAGCGTTATAGTGAAGTGGAAAAAAATTTATCTGTTTTCATTTTTTCACTTCACTGAGTTCGAAAATGCGAATCTTATAACAGCTGTGAAAACTGTTAGCTGAATAACATTTGAATTTACGATGTGTGAAGTTTTCTTTGGTGAATGATAAGTTATGACAGATTACTTTTATTTTTGTTTTCTTGATGTTGTTTGTTTGACAATTTTTTTAAATTCAAACGTTAAAACAAAATTTGTATCGGCGTTACCTTTGTTTTCACTTCACTTCAATTTGAAGTTTTAACGCAAAACGGGAATTAATAATCGTGGTGAATTGGTGTTAATACTTTTCACTTTACGATAACGCACAACCGGAATCGCTAAGCTAGCTGATGAAGAAGCGAAATTCAGAAACATGTATGAATTTCGGACATTTGTGTTCAATACTCAGCTCCCGAAAAGCTAGCTGATGAAGAAGTGAAATTCAGAAACATGTCCTAGTAACCATCGCCGTTTTTAAACTTTGCAATGTTATCTAATATCAATAACAAAACAATTGTATAAAGCAATATGAGCAAGTCTCGCTAACTAAATACAGATGACAATTTTTTTTTTTTATAAAAATTTTTTTTTAAATTATTGGTCTTTTGAAAAAATGATTGGGCGTAATTTTTCAGACCTTTTTTTCCTTTTCAGAACTTCGGAACCATTGAAAAGCTACTCAGAACACTTTTTTTTTTAATTTTAAGGTTTTTTAAAATTTTCAACTTTTGGAAAAATGTGTATATTGGGCGTAAAATTACAGCTATTTGAAACTTAACCGTTTTTTTTTTGCGAGATTGTGTATTCAACATCAAAGATATGCTGTGGTAGTAGAGTGCCAAATGTTCCACTTTAAAGAATTTTTACAAAACATAGATTGCATCTGTAAATTATTTTCTATGAAATTGGAGTAGAAAATAATTTTATACTTATTATTTTAAGAATTCATGAGCTTAACAATGGCGTATAATAATTAAATATTCAATTATTATGTTTTTCTAAGAGAAACTGAAAAGAAGGAAAGAAACATTTACTGGCATATTGCGATGGTACCATTTCGAAAACCGCCACGTAATCATCATCAGGTAATTTCGTAATGTAATTAATTCTGTGCGAATTGCACTCAGCAGGGCCAATTGCATTCAGCAATGAAAAATGATGGCCACTGAGCGTGGGTAAAAACGAGCGCTACCGAATTCGGTTTTGGACAATGAAGTGACCTGTCGTGGCTAAAAGTTAAAGAAGAAAAATCTATGAAAATTTAAGTTGAAACCAAGAGTGTTTTATTGTATGTTTAAAAACTAAAAGTAAAAGTTGTGAACATAGTAGAATAAAATTAAAAGACTAAGAACAGTGTAGAATTTAAACTATAAATAGAGGTTTAAAATAACTTAAGAAAAATTAAGGTGTTGAGTACTATATACATATATCTATCTGCAAATTATTTAATAAACTGTGTATGAAAAAATAAACTTAACTAGTATAGTTATTTGGAACTCAAACATAAATTAAAGAGTTGTGTGTACAGGTGTGTGGGTGGGCTGCATTCCCACAAGCGTGAGTATCAATCACCCAAAAATTATTGGCGCTAGAAGGCCAATCTTTCATGGCGACCGTGACGCCAGGCCTTGCAATGGCCGCCATAGTAGCGAAGAGGCAGGTCTCATAAAAACTGAAAATCTAAGGAAAACTTAAAATCTTAACAACTTAAAATCAAATAAAAAAAATAAAAAATTATTAAAAATTGTTAGCGTGGTAACTGCTCTGGCAGACACTTCTAGCAAAAAGGGTGTATTCTTGGTTACAAGTTAAACGGAAGTGGTAAAACTTTATTCATAGTAATGCTGGCTGTGTTAACATGTGACATCTGTCAATAATAGGTACATGTTGAGAATGGGTATTTTACACGTTCAATATTTAAGTTTTCTTTCAACACCTTCCCTAAATTAAATAGTACATTTCATTCAAGCGCAATTCGAGTTTTAAACAATATATTATACGTACATTTTACCATACATCGAATTCAGTTTAGGCAACGTTATACAATCTCAAAAATATATAAAGGATTTTGCTTATGCTAAGATGAAAAATTACATTAATCCAAATTCATTTGAAAATTGTTTTAGTTTTGGAGCAAAAAATGCTTTTGTAAATATATCGGCTAGCATTTTGTCCGTTCCAATATATTGTGGAGTTATTTGCCCATCTTTAAGTTTTTCATGGATAAACTTTGATTTGATATCGACATGTTTTGTCCTGCTTGAATACGGGTTGTTTTCAGCTATGTGTATAGCGCTTTTGTTGTCGAAAACAAGATCATTGTTTTGGAAGCTCTGTGCACTAACTCCATTTCCAACCGCTTAAGCCAGATTGACTCTTGAACTGCAGCCACCATTGACATTAATTCAGCCTCAGTGGTTGACAAAGCTATCGTACGCTGCCTTTTGGAAATTGCTGCATTCTGAAATAAAAAAAAACATACCCAGTTGTTGAGCGGCGGTTACTTACGTCATTTGCCCAGTCGGCGTCGCAAAAACCAATTATGTCATCCGAGCTCCTTTTGTATACTAAGCCCTTGTCGAGAGTTACTTTGAGGTAGCGTAGTACACTCTTTACTGCAGTCCAATGCACCTTCCCTGGGTTTGTACTGTATCGACTAAGCAAGTTAACGGCGGAGCATGTATCAGGTCGGGTGACTTGAGCTGCAAACAGCGGACATCCAATGGCTTGCATGTATGGAACACTAGCCATCACCTTTTTTTCGTCGTCATTAGTTGGGCACATCTCCTCGGATAGCTTTTGGTTGACGTCGAGGGGTGTTCTTACCGGATTGCACTCGTCCATGCCGAAGCGTCGAATTACATCGGCAATATAGCGGGACTGGTCGATTTTCATTACTCCTTCTTTCACATTTTGAGTAATACGGATACCCAAAACTGACGATGCTATACCCAGATCCTTCATTTTGAAGGTTTTAGAAAGCGTGTCTCTAAGTTTGTTAAGCAGTTCTGTATCGTTAGCGAACAGGATGACATCATCCACGTAGACTGCAACAAACAGCATTTTGTTGTCAGCAATGAGAAAGTACACGCATTGGTCGACATTACTGCGCTGCAAACCGAAATTTACTAGAGTTGAATTCAGCTTTATGTTCCAAACGCGACTGGACTGCTTCAGACCATATAGCGATTTTTGCAGCTTGCACACACGACCTGAGCCATCATCAAAGCCACTCGGCTGAGTCATGAATATCTCTTGCTCAAGATCGCCATTAAAAAACGCAGTTACAGCATCCATCTGATAGACGGTCAGACTATATTTGACTGCTAAGGCGAGTAAAAACCTAATTGAGGTATATCGCGCAACTGGCGCGAAAGCCTCGTCGTAGTCAACGCCCTGCTTTTGGTTGAAACCTTTAACCACAAGCCTGGCTTTATGGCGCACAGGGTTTCCATCTCCATTTACTTTTGTCTTAAATACCCATTTAGATGGGATAGCTTTCTTACTAACAGGTAGCTCGGACAACTTCCAGGTGCCGTTGATCATATGCGATTCCATTTCCTCACGCATTGCTGCCTGCCAAAGATCACGCTCATTGCTTGCCATCGCCTCTTCCAGAGTGTTTGGATCTGATGTTACATACCCAGTAGCGCAGAAGTTGTAATTTGGTCGTGGTACATTCTCTAATCGCTCGGAACGCCGAATTTGTTCATAGTCCTCAGCGGTAATATCATGTTCTGGGACAAATGTATCATCGCTATCAGTTGATAAAAACTCAACAGTTGAATCGCCATCATTTTGTGATTGGTTGCTGTCGTCCATAGTTGCTCGGTTATCGTATTCTGTTGACAATTCTTCCACATTTCCCATCCCTGAATTGGCAATCGGAGTTGTTTGAGGTAGCTATAAATTAACAAAATTTGACTTTTCAAATGCAGTATGTGGACTATTATTAGTGTGATTTTCAAGAAAGACCACATCACAACTGATTATAATATTTTTAGTTACAGGCTCGTACAGCCTGTATGCTTTTGATTCAGTACTGAAGCCAACCAAAATAAATTCTCGTGATTTAGCTTTTAACTTGCTGCGCTTTTCTTTGGCTATGTGAGCCATTGCTTTACAGCCAAAAATCTTGATTTGCTTCAAGTTTGGTCTCTGACCGGACCACAACTCTTCTGGACTAACATCGTTACTTCTGCACGGCGTACGGTTCAATAGATACGCTGCAGTTACGGCAGCCTCAGCCCAGAATCTGTCTTCTAAATTTGAATCGAGAAGCATGTATCTGACTCTTTCAGTGATAGTTCGATTAAGCCTTTCAGCGACGCCATTCTGTTCCGATGTGTAGGGTGTTGTCTTTTGGTGGATAATGCCATTTTCTGTAAGAAATTTACTAAATTTTTCGTTAACATGCTCACGCCCGTTGTCTGTCCGAAGTTTTATAGTTTTCGAGCATTGATTTTCAGCTAAAGTTTTGAACTTAACAAATTCTCTAAAAACTTCGGCTTTCGACTTAATTGGGGTAGCAAACAGTTTCCTGGAATATTCATCCACAAACGTTAACAAATAGCGCGCACCAGAGAATGAAGACACATTTAGTGGTCCCATTACGTCACTGTGTATTAGCTCTAACAGCTGTGTAGCACGCCTCCCTTTTTCGTTGTGCGATGTTCGCGTCTGTTTGCCTTTTGTGCAGACCACACATTTGCTGCCTACCCGACGAAATTTTGATACCATCACAAACATTTTGGATAGCTGTGACACTTTCGCGGCAAACATGTCCTAATCGACTATGCCAAAGGTCGTAGTTTTTCACGGTCATTGCTATATTATTGCTTGGTGTGCAATTCAGACGGTACAAACCATTTGTTTTGTTTGCACTTGCAATCAAGTGTTTATTTTCGTCGAATATTTCACATCCATTACCTTTAAAACTAACCTCTTTCCCGTTGTCTGTCAACTGGCTTACTGATAACAAATTTGCACACAGGCTAGGAACATATTCAGCATTCTTTATGGTTGCCTTCGTATTTTGATTTTTAACAGGTAAAGAAATCTGCACATCGCCTGTACATTCAACAGCGATTTTGCCATTATTCGCTACAACAACACTCTTGTTTTTTACACTTTTCTGATTTGTCATCAATTCTTTACTTTTCACCATATGTTGAGAACAGCCGAAGTCTACATACCAGTCTTCATTATTGTGAATGTTCGCATAAAGCGATGAAGCAAATAAAACTTGACTTTTTTGAGTGTTTTATTTAGATTTTTCGTCCCTTGCTGTTTTCTTACGTCAGTTTCGGCTTATGTTCCCTAATTGTTTGCATGAATGACGATTTGGTGTACAAGGCATTTTCAACACCTTGCTTTGCATCAAATTTTGCATCTTTCACAGCGTCTAGAGTCAGCGTTTTCTTTGAGTTTTCAACGGCAAGTACTAGTGCTTGGAACTCATTTGGCAGGCCAGCTAGCATAAGCGATGCAGTCAGCTCGTCATCGATTTTCAGACCTGCGTTTCTAACCTTAAAAGCAATCATAATCATTGAATTTACATACTCTTGCATAGATTCACAATCCGACAGCTTGAGTTGTACCAACTGTTTTAGGAGTTCAACCTTTCGCGTCAAACCTTTGTCTTCATAGGCTTCCATGAGTGCATCGGCAAAATATCCAAAATTATTTGGTTCGACCAACATCGTGATTTCAGCCAATGCTTTTTCATTAGCATCACGATCGGCATCTGTTGCACTCCCAGGCAAACCTTTTTCGACCATTTTCCAGTGGCCCTTAATCACCAAATATGATTTCGCCTGGCTTTTCCAGACGTCAAAATTTTCACGACCTCGAAGTCGCTCTACGGACACAGAAAATACGTTCGACATCATTTTGTTCTCGAATTAAAATAACGCGCCAGAACTTTTTCAACCGAATAAATCGAAGGATGGCTTACAATAAACTTGCGTAGCAAAGGCCCATAACCTGTTAGCGTGGTAATTGCTCTGGCAGAGACTTCTAGCAAACAGCGTGTAGGTATTCTTGGTTACAAGTTAAACGGAAGTGGTAAGACTTTATTCATAGTAATGTTGGCTGTGTTTACATGTGACATCTGTCAATAATAGGTACATGTTGAGAAAGGGTATTCTACACATTCAATATTTAAGTTTTCTTTCAACAAAAATGAATTAAACAATTAAAAAATTTTGCGGAAGAATTAAAATTTAATTATTAATAATATTTATATTATTAATTAATAAAATTCAAGTTCAGAATTTCCAATTTAAATACGGAAATTTACAATTCAAGTTCAGAAATTTAAAACTCAAGTTCAGATTTACCAATTCAAGTTCAGAAAATTACAATTCAAGTTCAGAAATTCCAATTTGTATTCAGAAAACTACAATTCAAGTTCAGAAAATTACAATTCAAGTTCAGAATTTTCATTTCAAGTTCAGAAAATTACATTTCAAGTTCAGAAAATTACAGTTCTAATTCCGAAATTTATAAGTAGGGTGTTGATTTTCAAAAGTTATTTTAATTAATTAATTTTATAGTTATATTTTACTTGCGGAAGTGTTGATGCTTCGTTAACCATGTTGCCAAAATGGTGGCTTGGGTATAGTGTACCCCAAGTTTTCTTCAAGGTGTGTACATCCCGAACCTTCAAATCAAATGGAGGATAACTTTTCCAACAAGTGCATGATAACGCTACAGAAAGTACTTCAGTCGAAACAGCAGTTTGGAAGCAGTGGAAGGGAGAGACCTCCACAGAGTTGCGAAGGAGGAGGAAGACTTGACCTCTCATGGTGCTCCCAATCGCCGTCAGTTACCGCGAAATAGGGAAAGTTGGCATGATTTGTTACGAAACTGCCAAAATCGCGATTAAGTGCCAATTCATGATGAACGATGATGATGGCAGATAGGTTGAGATATTTTGACATATGGCACCAAGATCTATGCAGACAGTACCTATACGTTACTTCCGGGAGTGTGGACGCTCCGTTGACTGTTTAAGTGGTCATATCTTCGTCATCACTGCTGTCATACTCAGTGCAGATCAATGGTTGACGCTAAGAATATACTTGGATGGCATTGCAATTGCTCTTATAACCGCACTGCGTTACCCAGCCTTTACGCACTGAACACACCACTGAGTGCAACTGGCATCGCTGTCAGCTGTTGCTGAACAGCATTGCCAATTGCACTCAGCAGGGCCAATTGCATTTAGCAATGAAAAATGATGGCCACTGAGCGTGGGTAAAAACGAGCGCTACCGAATTCGGTTTTGGACATTGAAGTGACCTGTCGTGGCTAAAAGTTAAAGAACATAAATCTATGAAAATTTAAGTTGAAACCAAGAGAGTTTTATTGTATGTTTAAAAACTAAAAGTAAAAGTTGTGAACATAGTAGAATAAAATTAAAAGACTAAGAACAGTGTAGAATTTAAACTATAAATAGAGGTTTAAAATAACTTAAGAAAAACTAAGGTGTTGAGTACTATATACATATATCTATCTGCAAATTATTTAAATAAACTGTGTATGAAAAAATAAACTTAACTAGTATACTTATTTGGAACTCAAACATAAATTAAAGAGTTGTGTGTACAGGTGTGTGGGTGGGCTGCATTCCCACAAGCGTGAGTATCAATCACCCAAAAATGATTGGCGCTAGAAGGCCAATATTTCATGGCGACCGTGACGCCAGGCCTTGCAAAGGCCGCCATAGTGGCGAAGAGGCAGGTCTCATCTATCTATCTATCTTCAATATTTAAGTTTTCTTTCAACACCTTCCCTAAATAAAATAGTACATTTCATTCAAGCGCAATTCAAGTTTTAAACAATATATAATAGGTACATTTTACCATACATCGAATTCAGTTTAGGCAACGTTATACAATCTCAAAAATATATAAAGGAGTTTGCTTATGCTAAGATGAAAAATTACATTAATCCAAATTCATTTGAAAATTGTTTTAGTTTTGGAGCAAAAAATGCTTTTGTAAATATATCGGCTAGCATTTTGCCCGTTCCAATATATTGTGGAGTTATTTGCCCATCTTTAAGTTTTTCATGGATAAACTTTGATTTGATATCGACATGTTTTGTCCTGCTTGAATACGGGTTGTTGTTAGCTATGTGTATAGCGCTTTTGTTGTCGAAAACAAGGTCATTGTTTTGGAAGCTCTGTGCACTAACTCCATTTCCAACCGCTTAAGCCAGATTGACTCTTGAACTGCAGCCACCATTGACATTAATTCAGCCTCAGTGGTTGACAAAGCTATCGTACGCTGCCTTTTGGAAATTGCTGCATTCTAAAATAAAAAAACATACCCAGTTCTTGAGCGGCGGTTACTTACGTCATTTGCCCAGTCGGCGTCGCAAAAACCAATTATGTCATCCGAACTCCTTTTGTATACTAAGCCCTTGTCGAGAGTTACTTTGAGGTAGCGTAGTACACTCTTTACTGCAGTCCAATGCGCCTTCCCTGGGTTTGTACTGTATCGACTAAGCAAGTTAACGGCGTAGCATGTATCAGGTCGGGTGACTTGAGCTGCAAACAGCGGACATCCAATGGCTTGCATGTATGGCACACTAGCTATCACCTTTTTTCGTCGTCATTAGTTGGGCACATCTCCTCGGATAGCTTTTGGTTGACGTCGAGGGGTGTTCTTACCGGATTGCACTCGTCATGACATCGGCAATATAGCGGGACTGGTCGATTTTCATTACTCCTTCTTTCACATTTTGAGTAATACGGATACCCAAAACTGACGATGCTATACCCAGATCCTTCATTTTGAATTTTTTAGAAAGCGTGTCTCTAAGTTTGTTAAGCAGTTCTGTATCGTTAGCGAACAGGATGACATCATCCACGTAGACTGCAACAAACAGCATTTTGTTGTCAGTAATGAGAAAGTACACGCATTGGTCGACATTACTGCGCTGCAAACCGAAATTTACTAGAGTTGAATTCAGCTTTATGTTCCAAACGCGACTGGACTGCTTCAGACCATATAGCGATTTTTGCAGCTTGCACACACGACCTGAGCCATCATCAAAGCCACTCGGCTGAGTCATGAATATCTCTTGCTCAAGATCGCCATTAAAAGACGCACTTACAGCATCCATCTGATAGACTGTCAGACTATATTTGACTGCTAAGGCGAGTAAAAACCTAATTGAGGTATATCGCGCAACTGGCGCGAAAGCCTCGTCGTAGTCAACGCCCTGCTTTTGGTTGAAACCTTTAACCACAAGCCTGGCTTTATGGCGCACAGGGTTTCCATCGCCATTTACTTTTGTCTTAAATACCCATTTAGATGGGATAGCTTTCTTACTAACAGGTAGCTCGGACAACTTCCAGGTGCCGTTGATCATATGCGATTCCATTTCCTCACGCATTGCTGCCTGCCAAAGATCACGCTCATTGCTTGCCATCGCCTCTTCCAGAGTGTTTGGATCTGATGTTACATACCCAGTAGCGCAGAAGTTGTAATTTGGTCGTGGTACATTCTCTAATCGCTCGGAACGCCGAATTTGTTCATAGTCCTCAGCGGTAATATCATGTTCTGGGACAAATGTATCATCGCTATCAGTTGATAAAAACTCAACAGTTGAATTGCCATCATTTTGTGATTGGTTGCTGTGGTCCATAGTTGCTCGGCTATCGTATTCTGTTGACAATTCTTCCACATTTCCCATCCTTAAATTGGCAATCGGAGTTGTTTCAGGTAGCCATAAATTAACAACATTTGACTTTTCAAATGCAGTATGTGGACTATTATTAGTGTGATTTTCAAGAAAGACCACACCACAACTGATTATAATATTTTTAGTTACAGGGTCGTGCAGCCGGTATGATTTTGATTCAGTACTGAAGCCAACCAAAATAAATTCTCGTGATTTAGCTTTTAGCTTACTGCGTTTTTCTTTGGCTATGTGAGCCATTGCCTTACAGCCAAAAATCTTGATGTGCTTCAAGTTTGGTCTCTGACCGGACCACAACTCTTCTGGACTAACATCGTTACCTCTGCACGGCGTACGGTTCAATAGATACGCTGCAGTTACGGCAGCCTCAGTCCAGAATCTGTCTTCTAAATTTGCATGGAGAAGCATTTATCTGACTCTTTCAGTGATAGTTCGATTGAACCTTTCGGCGACGCTATTCTGTTCCGGTGTGTAGGGTGTTGTCTTTTGGTGGATAATGCCATTTTCTGTAAGAAATTTACTAAATTTTTCGTTAACATTGAAACGTTGTCTGTCCGAAGTTTTATAGTTTTCGAGCATTGATTTTCAGCTAAAGTTTTGAAATTAACAAATTCTCTGAAAACTTCGGCTTTCGACTTGGGGTAGCAAACACTTTCCTGGAATAGTCATCCACAAACGTTAACAAATAGCGCGCACCAGAGAATGAAGACACATTTAGTGGTCCCATTACGTCACTGTGTATTAGCTCTAACAGCTGTGTAGCACGCCTCCGTTTTTCGTTGTGCGATGTTCGCGTCTGTTTGCCTTTTATGCAGATCACACATTTGCTCCCTACCCGTCGAAATTTTGATACCATCAGAAGCATTTTGGATAGCTGTGACACTTTCGCGGCAAACATGTCCTAATCGACTATGCCAAAGGTCGTAGTTGTTCACGGTCATTGCTATATTATTGCTTGGTGTGCAATTCAGACGGTACAAACCATTTGTTTTGTTTGCACTTGCAGTCAAGTGTTTATTTTCGTCGAATATTTCACATCCATTACCTTTAAACCTAACCTCTTTCCCGTTGTCTGTCAACTGGCTCACTGATAACAAATTTGCACACAGGCTAGGAACATATTCAGCATTCTTTATGGTTGCCTTTGTATTTTGATTTTTAACAGGTAAATAAATCTGCACATCGCCTGTACATTCAACAGCGATTTTGCTATTATTCGCTACACTCTTGTTTTTTACACTTTTCTGATTTGTCATCAATTCTTTACTTTTCACCATATGTTGAGAACAGCCGGAGTCTACATACCAGTCTTCATTATTGTGAATGTTCGCATAAAGCGATGAAGCAAATAAAACTTGACTTTTTTGAGTGTTTTCTTTACATTTTTCGTCCCTTGCTGTTCTCTTACGGCAGTTTCGGCTTATGTTCCCTAATTGTTTGCACGAATGACGATTTGGTGTCCAAGGCATTCTCAACGCCTTGCTTTGCATCAAATTTCGCATCTTGCAAAAGTAGATTTTTCACAGCGTCTAGAGTCAGCGTTTTCTTTGAGTTTTCAACGGCAAGTACTACTGCTTGGAACTCATTTGGCAGGCCAGCTAGCATAAGCGATGCAGTCAGCTCGTCATCGATTTTCAGACCTGCGTTTCTAACCTTAAAAGCAGTCATAATCATTGAATTTACATACTCTTGCATAGATTCACAATCCGACAGCTTGAGTTGTACCAACTGTTTTAGGAGTTCAACCTTTCGCGTCAATCCTTTGTCTTCATAGGCTTCCATGAGTGCATCGGCAAAATGTCCAAAATTATTTGGTTCGACCAACATCGTGATTTCAGCCAATGCTTTTTCATTAGCATCACGATCGGCATCTGTTGCACTTCCAGGCAAACCTTTTTCGACCATTTTCCAGTGACCCTTAATCACCAAATATGATTTCGCCTGGCTTTTCCAGACGTCAAAATTTTCACGACCTCGAAGTCGCTCTACGGACACAGAAAATACGTTCGACATCATTTTGTTCTCGAATTAAAATAACTCGCCAGAACTTTTTCAACCGAATAAATCGAAGGATGGCTTAGAATAAACTTGCGTAGCAAAGGCCCATAACCTGTTAGCGTGGTAACTGCTCTGGCAGATACTTCTAGCAAACAGCGTGTATTCTTGGTTACAAGTTAAGCGGAAGTGGTAAGACTTTATTCATAGTAATGTTGGCTGTGTTTACATGTGACATCTGTCAATAATAGGTACATGTTAAGAAAGGGTATTTTACACATTCAATATTTAAGTTTTCTTTCAACAAAAATGAATTAAACAAATAAAAAATTTTGCGGAAGAATTAAAATTTAATTAACAAAAAAAAATGTTTAAATATAATTTTCTTCCGATCTGTTTGAATAATATATATGCATATTTTAAGCTACGCAGATCTATTGTGTTGGGTGCAAATAAAAGCAAAGATTATTCCACCTTTCAGCTCGACGTTTCGCCAAATTTCCTTGGCATCTTCAGGAGCGTGACACTGTATTTATTTAATAAAACAAAGAAACAATAAAGAACACAATCAGATACATATAGATTAAAAATTTAAAATATTGCAAATAAATATTGATTGGACAAAAAAATTTTTTTTCCTTACTTACAATGATGGAAAATTAAAGAAAAACACAATTTTCACTAAACCATTTAAACATTTAAAAACATTTGAATATTAAAAAATTGCGGAAAGTTAATGAAGTAGAAAAAATCGATACCACCTACTTGCGGTAAACTTGTCATACTAAAAACTAAATTACAAACATAATAGGTACGCGGCGGCGATATTGTCTGTATCTTCTTTTTTGTTTATTGTGTTTCCTCTTTTTTGCAAAATTCTTAGGCTTTCTAAAGTGTAACGTGCTTTTTCTCTCCTTTCAGTGTCTATTATTTTTATGTTTCCAAAATCAGCTGTGTGTTTATTTTCTATTGCATGCTGTGCCAAAGCTGTGCTTTGTTTTTGTTTACGTATGTCTGTTTCGTGCTCAGCTACCCGCGTGCCGAGCGCCCGCTTTGTGGTCCCAATGTAGACCTTATTGCAGCTATCTTCTTTATTCCCTTTACATTTGGGCTATATTTTCTATTTCCATTTCTTTCTGATTTATTAAATTTGGTATGATATGGTCCGGATAACTATTCTTTTTAAGCGTCAATTTAATTTTTAGATAATATTTTGTCTATAAAATTCTTCGCCGTATTTATTTTGTATTTGAAAGGCTGTGAGGATATAAAGTTTATGAGGCGCCCAGAAGAGGTTGGTTTCGAGAACCAATCCAATATTAGTTTGTTATTGAGCCTGTGTATACGTGTGTCTAAAAAGGAGGATGTTGTTGTTTTCTTCTTTTTCGATCGTAAATTTTAGTCGATTATGATATTTATTTAAAACATCTAATATTGTATTTGTGTCTTTTCTTGGGATGATGGCGAAAATATCATCTACATATTTGACTAGGAACTTTATTTGCATGTTGCGTTGTTTTTGCAATTCAATAAAAGTGTGTGAAAGCACGTCATCCATTATTATGTCGGCAATGGTTGGCGGCCACATAAAAACCACCAAAGATACAATATACCACACTCAAAAACAAATACGTAAAGCTCTTAGTGAGGAAGAATTCAATGCAGTTATAGTCAAGCAAAACTGTCTCAGCAAAAAGATAGGAGAACAGAAAGCAGCGACACTATCCTCTAAGACTAACCAACTTAAGCACGAGCAAATACGAAAACTGGGAATCAACATTAACAGCGAATGGTTTGTCAACACTACAAACATAGATTTTCCCGAAGATGTGAAGTGGTTGTTGTCTTTAGGCAAAAAATTTACAGTCCCTACAACAAACAATAATTTCTCACCTATACACACAATAGCAGAAATGGAACAAGTGTTTGAAACATTAGAAACTGAGAATGAAAAAGAAATAGCAAGAAACAAATTGTGCAGCAGAATTCTTCAATTTAGGCGCAATATTAAACATAATTCCGTAGAGAAATTTGTACTAGAGACTTACAAAAAAACAAAAGCTTTTCTAAAACTTCACAAAGATGACATAATCGTAACAGACGCGGACAAGGGGAACAAAACAGTCGTTCTATATAAAGCGGACTACAACACGAAAATTGAAAAAATACTAGGAGACAAGAATACCTATAAAGCGATACGAGCTGACCCAACATCCACACTTCAAAGGAAAAACAACAATATAATACTCGAACTATTCAAAGGAAAGCACATAAGCTTAAAAGATAAACAACAATTAACTAGCACAGCAGCTACAGCACCTCGTTTATATGGACTGCCAAAAATCCATAAGCCAGAGTGCCCCTTACGTCCGATTGTCTCGTCTATCAATGTTCCACGTTATCACTTGTCCAAATACATAGGAACAATTCTTAAGTCGTTGATTTCCACCGAATATAACATTAAAAACTCCTTTGAGTTAAAAGAAAGACTGCAAAATTTAACTATATTTGATGATGAATTGTTAGTATCGTTTGATGTCGTCTCGTTATTCACTAATATACCAACAAATATGGCCTCGAAAATAATAATGCAAAAATGGGATGAAATAAAAGAATATACGAATATACCTAAGAGCAAGTTTCACAATATTTTAGAGTTCTGCTTAAAAGAAAACAATTACTTCGTGCACAACAACAACATACATACACAAACATATGGGCACCCCCCTTTCCCCAACCATTGCCGACATAATAATGGATGACGTGCTTTCACACACTTTTATTGAATTGCAAAAACAACACAACATGCAAATAAAGTTCCTAGTCAAATATGTAGATGATATTTTCGCCATCATCCCAAGAAAAGACACAAATACAATATTAGATGTTTTAAATAAATATCATAATCGACTAAAATTTACGATCGAAAAAGAAGAAAACAACAACATCCCCTTTTTAGACACACGTATACACAGGCTCAATAACAAACTAATATTGGATTGGTTCTCGAAACCAACCTCTTCTGGGCGCCTCATAAACTTTATATCCTCACAGCCTTTCAAATACAAAATAAATACGGCGAAGAATTTTATAGACAAAATATTATCTAAAAATTAAATTGACGCTTAAAAAGAATAATTATCCGGACCATATCATACCAAATTTAATAAATCAGAAAGAAATGGAAATAGAAAATATAGCCCAAGAAACACAGTCTTCAGATACAAATAACCAGACAAAGCGATACTTCAGTGTCACTTACATTCCTAGGCTCACAGAAAATTTCACACATGACTTGACAAAAACATTAAACACAAACACTACACTAGCATACAGGTCAAACTGCACTTTGGCAACGTGCTTTACAAAAACAAAAACACCCATAGATCTCCAACAACGTAGCAATGTAGTTTACGAAATTCAATGTAAAGGGAATAAAGAAGATAGCTGCAATAAGGTCTACATTGGGACCACAAAGCGGGCGCTCGGCACGCGGGTAGCTGAGCACGAAACAGACATACGTAAACAAAAACAAAGCACAGCTTTGGCACAGCATGCAATAGAAAATAAACACACAGCTGATTTTGGAAACATAAAAATAATAGACACCGAAAGGAGAGAAAAAGCACGTTACACCTTAGATAGCCTAAGAATTTTGCAAAAAAGAGGAAACACAATAAACAAAAAAGAAGATACAGACAATATCGCCGCCGCGTACCTATTATGTTTGTAATTTAGTTTTTAGTATGACAAGTTTACCGCAAGTAGGTGGTATCGATTTTTTCTACTTCATTAACATTTTTTAATATTCAAATGTTTTTAAATGTTTAAATGGTTTAGTGAAAATTGTGTTTTTCTTTAATTTTACATCATTGTAAATAAGGAAAAAAAATTTTTTGTGCAATCAATATTTATTTGCAATATTTTAAATTTTTAATCTATATGTATCTGATTGTGTTCTTTGTTGTTTCTCTGTTTTGTTAAATAAATACAGTGTCACGCTCCTGAAGATGCCAAGGAAATTTGGCGAAACGTCGAGCTGAAAGGTGGAATAATCTTTGTTTTTATTTGCACCCAACACAATAGATCTGCGTAGCTTAAAATATACATAAAAAAAAATTTTAAACCTACAAAAAATATCATAAAATCAAATAAAACTCCAAAAAAACTATAAAAATGCAAAAATCTACAAAAAAAATATACAAAAATATAAAAAAAACCCACACTTACAAAAAAAACTACAAAATATTAAAAAAAAAATTTCTATAAAATAAAGTACAAAATCAAAAAATTATAAGAAAATACAAACATTTAAATCAACTACAAAAATTACAAAATTTAAAATATATGGCAGGGTAGCGGTGTTGGTGGTTTAGTGGTGGCTAGTGGGAAAATTATTAGTTGAAAGACTAGTAAAGAATATAAATGCGTATAATACGGAAACTAATTAAAAGACGGAAATAATAAGAAATTTTTGAGCTAATAATAAAGAAATTAATGGAAAACAGAGATAATACATTAAATACAACAAAACCTCAAATATACTTTTGAAAAACTGTACCAAAAATTGGTGGAAAAAAAACAGCACTAGCCACGCCACATCAATCACGGCAAACCACCGTACGACCAAAGATAACGGAACAGCAAGCGAAGTAGATAGATAGAAACACTTTCTTGGCCGGATCATCATCTTTCATTCGCATAACATGGCCTAGCCAGCGCAGCCGCTGCGTTTTAATTCGCTGGACTATGTTGATGTCTGCGTACAGCTCGTACAGCTCATCATTAAATCTTCTTCGGTACTCGCCATCGCCAACGCGTAGAGGTCCATAAATCTTTCGAAGAACTTTTCTCTCGAACACTCCCAAAGCCGCTTCATCCGCTGTTGACATGGTCCATGCTTCTGCATCATATAGCAGGACGGGTACGATAAGTGACTTGTAGAGTATGATTTTCGTTCGCCGAGAGAGGACTTTACTCTTGAATTGCCTACGAAGTCCAAAGTTTGATTCTTCGCTGGATTTCAGTGCTGATGTTGTTGGTAGTGTTGATGGTGGTTCCCAAATAAACGAAGTCTTTTACTATTTCCAAATTATGGCTGCCAACAGTAGCGTGGTTGCCAAGGCGCGTATGCGCTGTCTCTTTGCTCGATGACAGCAGGTACTTCGTTTTGTCCTCATTCACCATCAAACCCATCTTTACCGCTTCTTTTTCCAGTTTGGAGTAAGCAGAACTAACAGCGCGGGTGTTTAGGCCGATGATATCAATGTCATCAACATATGCCAGTAATTGCACGCTTTTATAGTATATTGTTCCAGTGCGGTTAAGTTCTGCAGCTAGTATAATTTTCTCCAGCATCAAATTAAAGAAATCGCACGATAGGGGGTCACCCTGTCTGAAACCTCGTTTAGTTTCGAACGGCTCGGAGAGGTCCTTCTCAATTCTGACTGAGCTGATGGTGTTGCTCAGCGTCATTTTGCATAGCCGTATAAGTTTTGCGGGGAAACCAAATTCAGACATAGCGGAATGTGGGCAGCTCCTTTTCGTGCTGTCGAAGGCGGCTTTAAATTCGACGAAGAGGTAATGTGTGTCGATTCTCTTTTGACGGTTTTTTTCCAAGATTTGGCGCATTGTCTGAAGCCGCACTGATAAGGTCCCATCAGCCGGTTCACGGTGGGCTTCAATCTTTCGCACAATACACTTGAAAGGACCTTATATGCGATATTAAGAAGGCTGATTCCACGATAGTTGGTGCATTTTGCAGTATCCCCCTTCTTGTGCACTGGGCAAAGAACACTTAGATTCTAACCGTCGGGCATGTACTCTTCCGCCCATATTTTGCTAAGAAGCTGCTGCATGCGCCTTACCAACTCCTCGCCGCCGTACTTGAATAGCTCGGCAGGCAATCCATCAGCGCCCACGGCCTTATTGTTTTTCAATCTGGTTATTGCTGTTCTAACTACGTCAATCGGGCGGGAGAACATATATTCCATCATCATCGATTGCGGGTTCGGGTTCTTCATATCTGCGCGGTGAATTGCTGCCTCCATTTATGAGAGCAGAGGAGTGTTCCCTCCATAATCTAAGCACTCTCTGGACATCAGTTACAAGGTCGCAGTTTTCGTTCCTACAGGAGTTTACCCCGGTCTTAAAACCTTCCGTCTGTCGCCGTATTTTTTGGTAAAATTTTCGGGCGTTATTCCTGGTGGCTAGCAGCTCAAGCTCCTCGCACTCACGCCTTTCTGCTTCTGCTTTTTTCTTCCTGAAAAGGCGTCTCGCTTCCTTTTTCAACTCACGATAGCGTTCACACACTCCTCTTGTCGCGCTCGCTTTTAACGTAGCCCTGTAGGCAGCGTCCTTTCTTTCGGTTGCAACGCGGTATTCTTCATCGTACCAGTTGTTTTTTCGTGGCCGCCGGTAACCAATTTTTTTCCCGGCGGCAGTACGAAGTGCTTTGGAGATATGCTCCCACTGCTCCTGTATTCCTTCAGGATGAGTTGTGCTCTCAGAGAGCAGGTGTGAGAGTCGAGTTGCGAAATCATTGGCAGTCTGTTGTGATTGAAGCTTTTCGACGTCTACCTTTCCTTGAGTTTTTTGTTCCTTGGTTTTAGCCGCGTTGAGGCGGGTGCGTATTTTGGCTGCAACGAGATAATGGTCCGAGTCGATGTTAGGTCCTCGGATCGTGCGCACATCTAAAACACAGGAGGCATGCCGTCCGTCTATCATAACGTGATCGATCTGATTGCGAGTATTTCGATCAGGAGACAGCCATGTAGCTTGATGTATCTTTTTATGCATGATACCTCGTGCTGGATATGACCATGTTTCGAGCACCGGCAAAGTCAATCAGCCTCAGCCCGTTAGGAGAAGTTTCATTGTGTAGGCTGAACTTTCCGACTGTAGGGCCAAAAACACCTTCTTTGCCCACCCTGGCGTTAAAGTCGCCAAGCACGACTTTTATATCATGACGGGGGCAGCGCTCGTACGTGCGTTCTAATTGTTCATAAAAAGTGTCTTTCACCTCATCGTCTTTCTCCTCTGTCGGCGCATGGGCGCAGAAGAATGATATGTTAAAAATGTTTGCTTTTATTCGGATAGCACCGAGACGCTCGTCCAAAGGCGTGAACGCCAGCACAAAGTCTCTCTCCCACCACGAATCCGACGCCGAAACTGTGCTTATTCGTATGGCCGCTCCAATAGATGTCACAATTTTTGATCTTCTTTCTTCCTTGCTTCGTCCAACGCATTTCTTGGATGGCGGTGATGTCGACGAGGACATCAACCAGCCGGGCATCTGCACCAATCCCATTCAGGGAGCGGACGTTCCAGGTGCATGCCCTCAATTCATTGTCCTTCAAACGTTTGCCATGGTCGTCATCAATAAAGAGTGTATTTATCAGAGGCTTGTTGTTATATTTCATTGGAGTATGGTTTTACGTGGCGGGTCCCAAGCCCAGCGCACAACCCGCTCAGCGGGGGTGAAAATATTACTTCCACGTTTATATAGCGAGCCGCTTGCACCAAGACAGAGGCCCGCTTGCAGCCGCACCTTGAGGTGTACAGACGCTGCCGATGAGATCTCCCCCGGCTAGCCCTTAAACCGATTATGACAGAGTGGCCTAGCCAGGTTGCCGCCTTCTCACATTAGCTCACCGCTAAACGGATGTTTAGCGGCTACCCAGAGGATACTTGGCCGCAAGCGACCGGCAGTAGTGAGCTGCTTGAACCGCATGCAAAAGAATCGCTCTGGCCATTCCCAGGTGAATGGCGGTCAGAAGCTTTCCCCACTTTCGTGGACTTCTACACACGGCTCCACCCTCCTCGCAAAACGCGTCGAGGAATTGTCTGATTCTCTAGAGCGTTCGCTCATTATCGAAGGGATTACTCAGGCCAAAGCCCAAGAAATGGCCATCGAGCAAACAGTTAACCTTTTCCGATTGAACGCAAAAACAAGTTTAGTCAAAGCAATCCTCGCTTCAACCAATTTTTCTGATTCCAAGCACGTAGTAGCTAGACTGATTGTGGAGCAATCAAAGGAAATAAAAGAACGCAAATTTTTAGCATTTAGGGCGCGGAACAATACATTTTCAGAAATTTTCAAAGTAATAACCGAGGTCGAAATTTCCAAAATCAAAGTCAAAACTTTAACAGTTATAGACAAAATAGACCATCTTTTAGTAACAGTAACTATGACAACAACTTCAATGGCGGCAATCAAAGGCAAAATTTCCGTTCCGGAGGCGGAAATCGGCATCAGTCTAATAATAATAATAATAGCAGCAATAGTCGTACTAGCATTAATAACGGTTGTAACACTTCCAATAATAGAGGTAGAAATGCAAGTGTCCGGACTTTAAACAGGGAAGCCCCTCAGGAGCGAACACTGAGGGAGGACGAGACAAATTACTAACTGATTCAGCTCACAGTTCTCCTTCTAAAAACGTTTATTGTCTTAACTTAAATTATTCCGATTTTATACAAATAAATAACAAATTTTTACATTTCTAGTCGATACACAAGCCGATATTTCGTTAAAGAAAATTTCTTTTCTCAATAAAAATTTGTCAATTAATAACAATGATACAATTAATATTACTGGAGTAACTACAGATACAGTTCTACATTAGGTACTTTTACAACTAACTTACACTTTTCTAATTTTTATATCAAACATACGTTGCACGATGCAGACAATGATTTCAACTTCCATCAGATGGAATACTTGGTAAGGATTTCCTAAAATCAAATAAATGCGATATCAGATATGCAACAAATTGCATTTCCTTCTGGATAGGCTAAGAAAAGATCGCACTTCCCATCCATCAAGGAATGGAATGTGTTATACCACCTCGTTGCGAAGTTTATAGAATGTTCGCCTTGGGAAAAGACTCAGAACCACTTTTCGTGGATTCTCAAGAGATTTCTGACGGTGTTTTCACAGCGAAATGTATAGTTGATACTAATAATCCGATCATACAAGTAATAAACACCACAAGTAGCGTAAAATACGTAAACGACTGCAACATTCAAGCCGAAAAACTTTCTAATTATCACGTTTATAAAATCAATAAACCAGTAAAACAAGATAGTCGTATTAAAGAACTTAAAATCATTTTAGAAAAACAAATACCTAATTATGCTGAAAATAAGCTAATTAACTTATGCTTACAATATTCCGATATTTTTGCGCTAGACAATGATAAAATGACAATAAACAATTTTTATGAACAAAAACTAAGTTTAAACGATACGACCCCAGTATACATTAAAAATTACCGCCTACCGTACTCTCAGCGCGAAGAAATAAATTATTGGAAAACGATCTGATCGAAAATAGTTGTTCGAATTATAACAGTCCCTTGATTTTGGTACCGAAAAAAGACCTAAATAACCAAAAATCGTATAGAATGTGCCGTGACTTTGGGGCTGTAAATAAAAAGTTAATTGCCGATAAATTTCCTTTGGCACGTGTAGACGATATCTTGGATAACCTTGGCCGTGCGAAATTCTTTTCTACTTTAGATCTTTTTTCGGGTTTTCACCAAATTCCACTTCACAAAGATTCAAGAGGATAACATCTTTTAGTACTGATCGCGGAGATTTTCAATGGAAGGTCTTACCATTTGGTTTAAACGTAGCTCCAAACTCATTTTCAAGAATGATGTCAATTGCATTTTCTGGTATTTCACCCAACCAAGTCTTTATGTATGTGGACGATATAATAGTAATTGGATGTAGAGAAGCACATCATCTCACTAATATAAAAAAAGTTTTCGAGACCTGTAGGAGATTCAACTTGAGACTTAACCCAAACAAATTTAATTTTCTTCGACCTGAAGTAACTTTCTTAGGGCATAAATGCTCAGCAAATGGGTTGCTACCAGACGATTCAAAAATTGAAGCAATTAGAAGGTATCCTAAGCCACGTGATAAAGATACTGTCCGAAGATTCGTGGCATTTGCAAATTATTATAGGAGATTTATTCCAAATTTCGCTTCTTTAGCAGCTCCATTGAATCGTTTGAGAGAAAAAAGTTGAATTTAATTGGGATACGGCATGTGACTTAGCTTTCGATAAACTAAGAAAAAGTCTGATTTTTCCAAAACTATTACAATATCCAGATTTCACCAAAGAATTTTTAATTACGGTAGATGCTTTAAAGTTGAGTTGTGGTGCGATACTGAGTCAAAATCGTAATGATAACGACTTGCATATTTGTTTTGCTCCAAAAGCCTTTAGCAAATCGGAACAAAATAAAGAAATAATAAGAACACCCCGTAAACCTTACGATGTCGTAGTTATTTATAGATACAATAGGACCATTGCCTGAATCGAATAATGAATGGGAACAGGTTCGCGGTTACCATTATGTGCGACTGAATTAACTAAACTCCTAAAAATCGAATATAATTTCTCTACAGCTTACCACCATAAAACCCTAGGTACAATTGAAAGAAATCACCGGGTGTTTAATGAATATTTACGAACTTTTCCAAATGATAACTTCCCCGAATGGGACGTTTATTTGAAATATTTTACATTTTTGCATAATGCTAGTACAGTTTTTGATAATGGATTTACTCCATACGAATTAGTATTCGGTAGAAATGTTACCTTACCAAATGAAGTTGAAAAGGAATAAATCGATCCAATTTACAATGTTGAAAATTATGCAAACGAAGTAAAATATAGACTACAAAACATAAAATTAAAAATAAGGATCTATATTAATATAAACGATAAAGTAGTAGTACAAAAAGAACCTAGAAAGAACCATATAAAGTCACAAAAATTGATGGAGTTAATGTCACGGTTTTAGATGAAATAAATAGAAAGGAAAAAACCGTTCACAAAAACCGAATCAATAAGGTAAACTAAAATTTTGTTTCATATAAATTTACAAACATGCAACTAATTTTAAATTTTCATTACTCTGTTATTGAAGCATGAAATCTCAAATTAAAATTTATATTAATATACGAAAACAAAAATTTCAATTGGCATGCAAATAAAACCAAATATTAATATGCACGCACTATTTGTAATAAATATATAAAATACATTAATTTAATGCAATAGAAATTAGAAAACAATTTACACATAAGTAATTGAATTCATATTATAATATAAACAAAATTTCATAAGTAAAAAGAAAAAAAAATTGTTCTGATTGAACGAATGGAAAAAAAAGGGGAGGAACGCCCTAATATCATACATTCATTCAATCAAAACAATTTATGTCATAGGAACAAGAAGAATATGACAAATCTGATCAACTTGTCAGATTCTTCTTTTTTCTAAGGAAGGGTGGTATAACCGCACTGCGTTACCCAGTCTTTACGCATTGAACACACCACTGAGTGCAACTGGCATCGCTGTCAGCTGTTGCTGAACAGCAGTGCCAATGCAGGTAGCGCGTTAAATAGCTTACGTGACAAGATAGTATAAAACCTGCTATTACGGTACTACGGTGCTGTGCGAGTTTATCCTTAGACTATAAATTTCCGATGTCATGCTTTCCAGGTAACCACACCTAATAAAAAAATGTTTAAGATTTTGAAATAATAAAGGTCTCTTACTGGAAGAATCTGTAAACTCCTAAAGAGCTCTCTTGAGGGATGCGTCCGATTTACTTTGCATATTTTTCGTATAGCACACTTTTGCAATATTAATAAAGGTTGGATCTTGTTTAGGCTAGCAGGTCCCCAGCAAATGAAACCATATAGCAATTTAGAATGAAATAATGAGTAGTACACTGTTTTCAGGGTGCTTTTTGAGCAGTAACTTCTGAGGTGATAGAAGCAGCGTAATGAAAATTTCAGATATTGTTTTAAATGCGTTATGTGGTTGCACTAATTCATGTTTTTGTCTAGGGTGAGGCCTAGATACTGGAATTCATTTACCGTGTCAATTACAAAACAATTGGTAGTACAAGGTACACGAGAATTAAAAATATTGGTTTATAAATCCGGACACAAGTGTTTGTGTAGGAGAAAACGTCCGCAACCTGAAGAATGAAAAGTTATGTTTATATCTGGCGTAGCCTCGAGGTCAAACTAAAAAACATTAGCTTGGTTGTACTGCTAATTACGAGCTTGTGTTTCGCAAACCACGTTCTTAATAAAGAAGCGTGGTAGTTTATATTTGCTGTTAAGTCAACAGCATTGCTTGAGCCATACGCAATCGCAAGGTCATCAGCAAAACCAGTGGCATTTCCTACGAAAGGCAAATGAAAGATTGAATTAACGTAAACTAAGAAGAGAATAGGACCCAGGACAGAACCTTGTGGAACCCCAATCGTTACTGAATTACTGCTGCTGAGATATCCGTGTAATTTAACCTTTTGCACCCTATTAGACAAGTATGACTTAAACCACTCGTGCACGAACCCCCGGAAGCCGGCGGAGTATAATTTATGTAGTAAAATTTCATGGTCCACAGTATCAAAAGCCTTAGTAATGTCAACAAAGAGAGTAGCGCTGTTTAGTTTACTATCGAGCTGTTTGTAAATGAAGGAGCAAAATTCTAAAAGGGCATCTTCAGTTGAACGTCCGGACCTGAACCCAAACTGTTTTGAACTAAAGAACGCATTTCTTTCAGGGAAACTTAAAATACGATTTTTAAATGCCTTTTCAAAAACCTTTGAAATAGACGGCAGTAGGGAAATCGGCCTGTAATTGTTTTTATCTTTTGTGTTACCTTTTTTGAATAAAGGGACGATTATCACACATTTCAGCAGGTCCGGAAAAGTTCCTGAGCATATACTGTTGTTAAAAATATATTTAAAAATATCCACTAAATTAAGTGCTGTGGTCTTAAGTAGTTTATTTAAAATGCCGTCATACCCACAAGAATTGGAGTTGTTTAAATTTTTAATAATTGCTAGAACCACAGAACCTGTGAAAGCTTCAAATAAAAAACTGTTATTTTGATTATATGTGTCACTGTTAAGGCGCAGACTACGGGACGCCCTTGGGCGTGAACAGCAAGGAGCCACAAAGGATTTGTAAAAGTAACGAAGACGTCTGGTTTTGGGATCTAGCCCAGAACAACCTGTCCGATGCAACCATCCCTTGCACGTGACACACTGACAAGAGTATGACCGTCCTAAAAAGATGCTTTTCCGGCAGACGCAGCAAAACCATTTCTCCGGACCGAGGTCAGGAGACGGACCCGGATTGGGTTCGATACCTTCCCGGAGCAGGAGAATATGGCGCAGTCCCGCTGCGAGGAGCTGCTGGGAGGATGACAAATTAGACTTCCCAAGGCAGTCGGTTCTATGTACCGGAGCGATTCGGGATTTTTCCCGACCAAGGACTGTCATTTCATTATAACTCCATTTAATTTGTTGTGTCCCTCCCACAAATTGTCATTCTCCCAGCAGCTCCTCGTAGTGGGACTGTGCCATATTCTCCTGCTCCGGGAAGGTATCGAACCCAATCCGGGTCCGTCTCCTGACCTCGGTCCGGAGAAATGGTTTTGCTGCGTCTGCCGGAAAAGCATCTTTTTAGGACGGTCATACTCTTGTCAGTGTGTCACGTGCAAGGGATGGTTGCATCGGACAGGTTGTTCTGGGCTAGATCCCAAAACCAGACGTCTTCGTTACTTTTACAAATCCTTTGTGGCTCCTTGCTGTTCACGCCCAAGGGCGTCCCGTAGTCTGCGCCTTAGCGCCCCCCCCCCCCCCCTCCCCCACTACCTTCCAGCAGCTCTGCTACTCAGCAAGCCTCAGCTCATACGGCCGCTCCCACTCATAACTACATTTGATGTTGCTTATGCCGTGACTTGCATCTGGGTCCTCGGTGTAAGAAGACAATACATTACCTCTATACCACGGTGGTCATCTCAATGAATAACATATCGTCCCCTTAGTATAACAATAGCCTATGTGCTCATAGGCTATTATTTTTTTATTGAATTTTTGGATTCTCCATCGTCGATTTTATATGTGGTCAAAATTTTGTCAAATTCTAGTTCCACAAAGTGGGTCAAAACGTCAGTCAAAGAAATATAGTATAAATTTATATTAAATCATTTTCCTCAAAAATCATGTAAACGCATATACGCTATTTTTACATAAACTAAATGTTCTATTTATTCAATAGAATACTAATGTACACTCACATACTCTATTTTAACTTTTAGGAAAAAATCAATTTTGTCATGATAGAAACACCTAAAATGACGCATAGTGATATACGTTGTTGTTCAACAAATATTTTTAATTCATTTGTATGAATCTTATAGGCCGTTATATTCTCAGAACAATTAACATGTGCTTTAAAATTACAAAAAACAAAAGTAGCCTATGCAACGCTTACGTTGTTTTATCATGTATGTAAATGCAATAGAAATAATTTCTGCAATTTAAGATTTCAGTTCGTTGTTGAAGTTCGCTCGTTCATAATCATTTAGTCGTTCATTCGTTCCCAATCATTCATTAAATCATGGATTTTTCAATCTCTGCTGAGTATCTGTTGTCTTAAATTGCAGGAAATAATATTTAGGTATATTAATTTTCAACAGAATTTGCGACCGAATCAACAGGAGCCCTATGTGTGAAACTTGCTCCAAACTCTGTTGGATTATCTGTGGAACCAGTGGATTCAAATATATCGGAAAATGACGAAGATGATGGAGAAGACTTTTCAGCAGGATCGTCAGATTATTATATTCCAGAAACGGATGAAGAGGGGGATAATCTCGAGGAGAAAATTGAAAAATCTTCTGTAAAGCAACATGAAGTGCTCTGCGAAATCGCGGAATAAAGCAATGATGAAAATGTAGAATTGACAGTAACACGAAAAAGAAAGGTGAGTTAATTAAAAGCTAATTTAAGGAGATGTCTCCTACAATTATGGATTTGTTGCATTCAATAGCGGAAGAGCCAGCTTTGGATGCAGAACAAAAGAAAGAGTGACAGGAGTCAAGGAAAGGCTTATGTTACAAAGAGTGGTAAAGTAATTAAGGAACGTTTACCGAATCCCGCTGGTAACTGTCATCACAAATGTCCAGAACACTTCTCTGAAGAAGATCGAAAGAAAATGAATGCAGACTATTGGAGTTTGGGCGATTACTGCAAGCAACGTATATTTCTTAGTAATAACATAAAAGTGGAGAAGTGCAAGAGGACATTAACGAGAGAATCACGACGGTGGTCGAACACTCTAAAATACTTTCTAAATGACAAACAGGTCTGTAAAAAGTTCTTTTTAAATACTTTACACGTGTCCGACTGTGCGATATCTGTATTAGCCAAAAAAAAGAATCAAAGAGAATTTGTTGACATGAGGGGTAAACACGGAATGCAAAGAAAAGTAGACGCGGAGATAGCCACTCTTATTAAAGAGCACATAGAGTCATTTCCAGCAGTAGAAAGCCACTATACTCGAGCAAAGTCCCAACGCCTTTATCTGAGCTCAGACCTAACAATTACAAAAATGTATAACTTATTTAAAGAACGCCACGCAAACCTCTCAGTTAAAGAACATATGTATCGCCACATATTTTGTAATAATTACAATTATTCATTCCATCATCCAAAAAAGGACACATGCTCAACATGCGAAATGTTCAAAAATACAGAGGACAAGGCTTCAATACAGATATCATATGATGAACAATTAGCAAATAAAGCCCAGGCAAGACTCCACAAAGACGCTGACAAGGAGTTATCTAAAAATAACAGCAATATAAAAGTATTTACTTTTGACTTACAATTAGTGCTATTGACACACCATGCAGCAATGTAAGCACCTTGTATTACAGTCGAAAGTTCGCCACATACAACAATACATTATACGATTCAGCTAGTGGAGCTGGATATTGTTTCCTGTGGGATGAAAACTATGGTCACCGTGGGTCAGAGGAAATTGGAACCACTTTATTAAAAATGCTGAACAAATTACCCGAATCAGTAACGGATGTTGTTCTGTATTCAGACTGCTGTGGAGGACAGAATAGAAACAGATTAATTGCCACATTATTGCTTCATATGAATCATTCATTGCATTTTAATTCAATAACGATTAAATATCTTCCATGCATTCGGCTATAGAACGAGCTAAGAGAAATTAAAAAAAACGTCGAAAATAATAAATATTTACAGACATAACGAGATTTGAGTGAGAGCTACTTTCGACAAAAAGTTTGAAATAAATTTTCTCAAAACATCAAAAAATGTCTAGGCTATTTTAATACTAAGGGGACGATAGAGTAAATCGGTTAATTACATTTTTTGATTTTTTGTTGCAACTTTGATAAAAATGAACCGAAATTACAATTATGCAAATACTAAAAAGAAATTAAAACTAAATGGCGTACATGTTTTTTACTGTACTTTAATCTTCTTTTTTAAAGAAAAAGCTGTTCGTCTGGCTCATATATAGTTGCTATCGATTAAAGAAAATTGATGAAAACTTTTTATCCCGTAGCCTAGTAAGTTTCACTCCGTCTATGTTGCTCTGAGCGCATTCGAAAAATAAATAATAAAAATAACGTTTTTTGTTTTAACGATTTGCCCAACTTTTTTTTAATGACAGCTCCTATACCAGCTACAGCGCCTTTGCCATGTGAAGTGGCGAAGAAATTCAACTCGAAAGTTTTGCAGTTAAAGTCACTATCAAGAACCGGAATACTTGTTATAATTAATTTATTTTTGAGCTGACTCGTACTTCCGTCTGAGAATATATAGATTGTTTCAATTTCTTTGAAATTAAATAATAAACATTATATTTATTGTGGCTGAATTTGTCACTTATGACCGCAAAGGATTTGATTTCATCCAAACGCCAAGCAATACATGTGAAGATAGTGACATGACTATATCTAAAATGCGCTTCTTGAGTTTCGTTTTGGCAGTACAAGACTTTTGTATTTGTCTCGCTTTCCTGCTTTTAAAATACTTCTGTTGGGATCGTTTAATATAACAGTGCAGTTTAAAAGCTGGCAATTGAATTTGAAGGTCACGTATCAAATCTGCTAGTGGGGCAATAGTTTCGTTTATCGTCAAGCGATCCTGAACTTTCCTCAACTGTTGCCATTTAACTTCCCTGTTCATGCTTTTTAATAAACCTATCGGGGTTATATCACAATTGATATCAAGTACGCAACTCGCACACTCATTGGTCATACATTCTTCATTATTCACGTTACAGCAAACTGTTGAAGAGAATACATCCGAATTCTTAAAAATATTTGGTAAACAACTTTGGCAGCCTTCTAGTAAAAAAATGCTTTTATAAGTTCCTACTGTTTCTGATTGTGTGTTAACTTCTCCCTATTCCCATGAAGGTCCTTTGGGTGATATACTTATTGCATAAACTCTATAAAACTGCTCCTTTTTCCTTAGGTTTCTTTGGTAACGCAGCCTTTGCTTTTTTCATTGCTTTCCTCTTCCTTTGCTTACATGTGTATGCTCGGTTCTTCGCATTCTTAAATAAACCTTCTTTCTTCTTTGACCCAATGTTTACTGCCGCAAGCAATCCTTCTTTCGCTTTTCGTTAAGCAGACTTTAATTTATTTTTAAATTTTTTATTTGTCTCCGCTTTATATTGCTGCCACTTATGCCCCGATTCGTTACCTCCGAGCGTTGCCGGTAAAATAGTACCCAGAACATTAGGTAACCGAATATCGTTACCAGTTCTTTTATTCGCGATTCTGACCCAAGTGGTAACGCTGTCATCACCGAAAAACTCACCAGTGTCTGTGGAGAAATTTGAAAGGTAGGTTTCTTCGCTTTCATAGTTGCTACTTTGGTCCATTTGGACCAAAAATGGTCCCTTCCAACCCCATTTGTTCCGCTGTTTCCTTTTCTTCAATTTTGGTCCTTTTTAGGCAGTAGCCACCGAATGCTCTGGGTTCAAACCCCGGCCAAAGAAACATAAAAATTTTAGAAATAAGGTTTTTCCATTAGAAGCAAATTTTTCTAAGCGGGGTCGCCCTTCGGCAGTGTTTGGCAAACACTCCGAGTGTATTTCTGCCACGAAAAACTCTCAGTGAAAACTCATCTGCCTCGCAGATGCCGTTCGGAGTGGGAGTGTTCCCGTCCGGCCAATTTGTAGGAAAAATTAAAAAGGGTACGACGTAAATTAGAAGAGAAGCTCAGCCTTAAATCTCTTCGGAGGTTATCGCGCCTTACATTTTTTTTAATTCACAATATTGCCCAAAAATTCGCCACACTTTCGTTAGCCCCCATATAATTTTGAATTTACTTCAATGGAACTCTCACCATAAAAAGTTGCTCAGTCAATAAAATGTACCAGAACAATAACATTCCACCTAGGATATAATTTATGCCAGGCATTAAAAAGAAAAGTGTTGGCAAACACATTGTCGTTAATTGTTGATGAAATAACAGACTTATCAAAAAAACTCTTATTTTATAATAATATTAATAATAATTTCGATCGGTTATCAAACACTATGTAAAATATATGAAAATAAAAATTGCTTCTCACCTAGCATAGCTTATAGCGAGCACTCTGCCGTGAGCCTAATACTTTCAAAACTTATAGAAAGAAATTCTATGCAATACTTCTCGTTTGGCACGTTTATATTTAAATCTTTCTCACCCAGCTCAATGAGTTCAAGGAATTCCAGGGCTATTGTGGTGTTAAGCCACGCAAGGTAATTGAAAACTAAGTATCTTGGTACAAGAAATATTTTAACTCGAAGACAGAAGGAAGCAAATGCAAAAGAGAGTTGATTTCGGAAAAAATGTTTTGTATAAAATTAATCCCGTTGGTGCCAGCAGAACCCCTGAGGCCTGGTATCAAAACTCACACTTACTGAATCTAGGCTCTGATATGAAGTTTAAACGTTAAGGGAAAAAGTCAACATCTATAAAAATAGCACTAACAAAATTGCCTAGTTTCATTTATGATTTACTGAGTTTTCCACATACATAGTTCGGCAACAACAGAACGCAAATTTTGAACCGTTTCTTACTTAAACCTAACTGCACTATACATTTTATTTCATTGCAATCAACAACATAATGCCAGAATCAAGAGCTTTGTGACCAAAACTAGGTTCACAGCGTTTGGTTGGTGAAAGACATAGACTTATCCTATGTCAAAATATAGTACCATTTTTGGTTGCATGCACATATATTTGTTTGTTCAGCTTGAATTAAAGGAAAGTCTTCACTATGTTTAGTAAAATTTTATATGGAAACATCCTAAAATTTTGTATCTTATACTAATAAAATAAAACAAAAATTTGGTCCTTTTTTTCGATGAATTTTGGTCCCAAATGAAAAAAGGTGTGGCAACCGTGTTCGCTTTACCGAAAATGTCTCACTTGTAGATACGAGGTTAACGAATAAACGGGACGATGTGTATATGCATATTATGCATGATAGGTTTCAACATAAGTATATTGTAATTTATTCTGTGAAAGTACATAATGTAAACAAATATGTATAGCAAGAGGCAACACTTTTTTACTATTATCTTTACTTATTTCCGCTTACAATAAATATAAATAAAGATATTTTTCAGTTTTGCCTTTTTCTAAATAACAGCTGTTGTGCGGTTATTTCGATGTAACCTCCTACTTTTGTGGGTAAAGAATTATCCGGCTACTTTCGCGGGTAGAATACCAAAAGGGTGTAAAAGTTGCCACATGATTTCGTTACCATGGTGAAGAATGTTGTTACCACACTAGAATCGCCACTTCTTCATTTTTTTGAAACTCTCTGTCTCCATTATTGTTTCCATCTAAAAACTACAATTTTATTATTTTATACTGAAATTTTTAACTGAATTTTTGTACTAACGGTAACGGACGCGACAGAATTTTAATCCCCAATAAGTTAGTTCGACTGCTCGAGAAAAAATTATTTTATTTTTGGACAGAATAGCACATGCCTACTTTGCATCTGCAAGCTTTTTTTTTTTTGTTTTTGAATTGCATGTTTTCTTATAGGAACAGGTTATATAGTTTTATGGCAACGGGCGCGACACATAGATAACTATAATATCGAATCAGAATAACTCCGGCTTCCAAACTTTTTTCGACTTTTTTTTTTAATGTTAAACAAAGTCAAATCAGAATAGCTCCGGCTACCTTCAAACTTTTTTCGAATTTTTTTTTTTTGTACAAAAAAATCTTAGAGATAGTTAATTTACATAAATAACACCGATCCAGTTTGAACCGACTAGCCATAAAATAAAAGGATGTAATTAATATATTTTTTAGAAAACAGGTAAAATATGCCCGACCAGTGGAATCTAAGTGTTCTTTGCCCAGTCCACAAACTTCACCAACTATCGCGGAATCAGCCTTCTTAATATCGCATATAAGGTCGGGTTAAGTATATTGTGCGAAATATTGTCGCCCATCGTGACTTGGCTCATTGGACCTTATTAGTGCGGCTTCAGACCTGGTAAATCTACCATCCACCAGATTTTCACAATGCGCCAAATCTTGGAAAAAACCCTCGAGAAAAGAATCGACACACATCACCTCTTCGTCGATTTTAAAGCTACCTTCGACAGCACGAACAGAAGCTGTGTATATGCCGCTATGTCAGAATTTGGTTTCCCCGCAAAACTTATACGGCTTTGCAAAATGACGTTGAGCAACACCATCAGGTCAGTCGGAATTAGGAAGGACCTCTCCGAGCCCTTCCAAACTAAACGACAAGGTAACCCCCTATCGCGCGATTTCTTTAATTTGATTCTGGAGAAAATTATACTAGCTGCAGAACTTAACCGCTCTGGAACATTATTCTATAAAAGCTTGCAATTACTGGCATATGCCGAGAACATTGATATCGTCGGCCTGAACCCCGCGCCGTTATTTCTGCTGAAAAAATAAGCTGTAATTATGGGTTCGATGGTGAATGAGGACAAAACGAAGTAACACCTGTCATAGAGCAAAGAGTTAACGCATATGCCCTTGGCAACCACGCTACTGTTGGCAGCCATAATTTCGAAATAGTAAAAGACTTCGTTTATTTGGGAACCAGCATTAACGCTAACAACATCAGTTCTGGCGGGACGGGACCTACTTGTTTTATGCCGAATTCGAACAGCGTCTGCAAGGCAGATGAGTTTTCACTGAGAGCTTTTCATGGCAGAAATACACTCGGAGTGCTTGCCAAAAACTGCCGAGGGGCGACCCCGCTTAGAACAATTTTCTTCTAATTGAAAAAAACTTGTTTCTAAAATTTTGATATTGCTGTGCCCGGCGCGTGAACCGGCGTCGTAGGCGGAGCACGCTAAAATAAAAAGATGTTGCATGCTCGAATTTCAGTGTAAAGCAGCGGAGCACTTATCATAGTTTTAGAGGTTAAAAATTAATATTCTGAACAGATTACAAATGTACAAATAATTGTTAAATAATAAATACAGATAGTGGTAGTTTAACACACTCCAGACGGTTAAAATAACCGTATAAATTAGGATTAGTAAAATAGAGGTGAAGTAAAACAGATATTTTAAAATTTAATATGTTTATTAAAAAAAAGTATTTCTTTATCTATTCGAGGACGGTTTCGTTGATATCGATATAGTTATGTTAGTATAAACGCATCAGAAAAATCTGTGGTGAATTGGTTTTTCACCACAAGTTTATTGTATTGTATAAACAAGGTTACTGTGACACTAGACTTTTATATATAAGATTAATGTACCTTATTAAATTTGTTAAGGTTTCATTTTCTTCGTTCTCGAATTTGGTGATTTATTGAGACTTGAGACTTACGCCAGCAAAGCCTCACTTTCCTCGGATCCGGAAATACTTGTAATTATATTTTTGCAGTAAAAAATTGCCAATAAATGGGGTTTAATAAAAACCTTTCCAACGGTGGAAAACCGACAATCTTTAGAATTGCTTTATAATAAAAAATGTTATGAAGGGAGATCGATTTTGGCAAACCCTCACTTTCCTCGGATCCGGAAATACTTGTAATTATTTTTTTGCAGTAACAAATTGCCAATAAATGGGGTTTAATAAAAACCTTTCCAACGGTGGAAAACCGACAATCTTTAGAATTGCTTTATAATAAAAAATGTTATGAAGGTAGATCGATTTTGGCCGTTTGTATCGATTATACCAACATACCTGCAAATGTTATTCCAATCTCTGGGGCCAGTATTCTTATAGCATTTTCGTTTCTGAAAAGAGTGTTACGCTTTTACGCTGCATAAAATGACGGTGTGGCAGTTTAACGCTGCCAAACCAGGTGATCGTGACAATTTATTTTCGACTTTATTTAGAAGTCGCGAAGAAAATTAAAACAGAAGCAATAATTGCAAATTTAAATTTTAAATTTTTGTTATTTATTGACAGCGCGCTTTTGAGAATCAATTCATATACGGGGTAGCCATTTATGTTCTTTTCATGCACTATTTAAGTTGCCACTTCTTAGCGGTATGGTAGGTTTGAACATTTATTTAGGTAACAATTTTTTTTATTTTTTTTCAGAAAATAAGCACTATAATAGAAAACGCTATAGTACTGTGAGAGTTTTACATAATTGACCGACATGGTTAGTCTTAATTGAAAATGTTCATATTGGTAACATATTTTTTTTAAGTTTGTTATCTAGAAAAACGAAGATTTTTGTTAAGAAATTACAGATTTGTAGTACCCTGTAGTACTCTTTTTATTAAACACTTTAAACTGTGAATAAATATGTGCGTAAATAGAGCTATAAAATACCTTGGCAGCCTGAGGTTTTACATGGTTAGGTGACGACAGGAACATTTGATATAAACAGCTTTGTGTTGCACTAACGACTTCTTGAACTGTTTTGTCAGCAACATTTTTTCCGAACCCATATTTTCCGTATGCAGTCTGAAAAATATTAAAAATCTTCTTCAAAAATTGACGTCATTGGAAAATTTTCAAGAAAAATAGTAGATAGCGAATTTAGAGATAGAGATAGGGAAGTGCTGACTCGTATCCATTTGACATTGTCCCATTAAAAAAAAATAAACAAAAGTGACAGTCGTGAATCGTCATTAAACTGTATTACCGACATTATAACAAACAGTTCTGCCACACATTCTATCTTAAAAACTATTTACATACTTCGTAGAACTTTTCTAATTGCGCACTACGTCGACCACCGTCAATGCCCCTGCTGCGTCTCGCAAACGTCACCAAAGTAAGGGTTTTCCAACAGCGAAACCCATCAAACTGGATGGCGATGTTACTCCGTCTGCCGCTTTCAACAAAATGAAACAACGGGAAGAAAGGTTGCAACAACATAATTACCATCTGACGCCCTTAGTTAAGAGTACTGCGCAGAGGCCATCTGAAGTAAAACAAAAGCTGACGAAACGCTTGGAAGATACACTGCCCGCACTAAGTCTTAAGGTTGAGGAGTCGTCGCCTTGCACTTCAATATTAATATAAAGACTGCGGAGACTCATATTGTTGTCTATGGATGCAAGTTGATAGCTTTGCAGTTTTGAAGTCCACGCAAGACATCTCATCTAAAGCCCTCTTATTTGGTGTAACATTCGTGATGGTGAAAATTTTAAGTGTTTTCAACGTCGTGTGTTTGTCGGTCGAATTCCAATCACCTCTAATTCGAGAAATTTTCCGTCCGAAGAAGTTGCTTAATAACCCCAAAGTGCTGTTGTGGTCAAATTTCGCTGGATATACATTGCAATCTGTTGAAGAAATCAAACACCCAGGGGTGTATTTTGACACAAAATATAATTTCACTACGCATGTTAACTATGTCATATGAATATGCATATGAAGTAAAAATATTGTGCGTTTCTCAGATCGAGGTTGGGGTATACGGCTATCATATGTAGACCCTACCAAATTGGCCTCTCTAATCGGCTTGTGTTTGTTCAGAAAGTTTTTTTACGATTTGCTCTTTGTTCTTTAAACTTTTCTGAACCAATGCCTTAGTAAGAATCCCGATGCCTTTTAATTGAATTTAACACTTGCAAATGGACGATCCATTCTATCTTGCTCATTTCTCACTGGCATAATTTCAGGTTCCGTAGATTGTGCATAACTTCTTGATAAAATTCAGTCTAATGTACCATGCAGAAACCTTCGACAGTTTGAACCCTTAAAAATTAGGTTTTCCAGAACTATTTATGGTGTAAATTCTCCTATCTCTAGGGCTTTCGCTTATTTGAATATATTTTTATTTTGACTACACTTTTCCTTATGCTACCTTAATTAACCATTTAAGATCTTATTTTTCTTAGCATTAAGTTAATGTAAAAATTTGCATAATATAGTCTGTAAGAATCTATAAATTCAAAGACTCAACTTAAGTAAAGGGCCGAGCTACAATGCACTTTTTTATATAGATGCGTTATCAGGAGTGAGTGTTTCTTGCGTTTTGCTTTGAGCACACCTTGTCCCGCTCGAGTATGATAGAGGGGTAGCAAAGGGCCCAAAGCCGAAGGTTGCCAGGACCTGCACTAAAAAAGAGATAAAAAACGAAAAGCTTTAATTAATCCTACCGTATTACCGCGCAGCAATACGAAACTCAACAGCATGAAACCTTTTGCACTTTCGTTGGATGACTCCAAACAACAACACCAGAGGATCCAGTGCCTCGACTGTGGAAAATGTTGCCCTAGTCGGTCCACAAATCTTCTGGGAGCAAAGCTAATACCCTGCGAAGCCCGTGAAGCCCGTTGTAGTGCTAGTACATTTGTTTAATATTCTTTGGTAGTTGTTATTTTTTATTTTATTAAAATTTTCGTGACGCATTGTATTTATTTTTCTCTTGTCGTATGTAATTACTTTATTCACTTATATCATTTTTTACTCTTGTTGACATTATTATTTATTTGATAATTTTGCACTTATTTAATTTTTTTTTATTCATTAAACTTTTTTTTTTCTTTTTACTTACTTGACTACATAAACTGTGATATTTTATTTATTTTTTATTAGTTTTACCTGCGATATTTTACTTTTTTATATTTTTGTTTGTGGTATTGTGTTTAAGCGCTATTGCATACTGGGAGGATCTGTAATGTATGTGATATAGGTTTAAATATGAATCAATTAGTAGCATTTGCATAGTGAAGTAGTCTGTAGGTAAACAATAGGAAAATTTAGAAGCGTTAAGAAAAAAAAAAAAATAATGTGTTGCAGGCTGCGTTGATAACTTTAGTACGCACTCGCTCCATAGTGCAGGCACCATCGGTGATTGCGAGCCTGTAACGACAGCCTTTCACCATACTGGCTTGAACGAATGGCAGCATGTATCTGTGCCCATGTGTAGTGTCCAGGTTCGTGTTTCAACCGCAATGCTGCAACGAGCGCAGCATCAGCACAATGTTGCAGAAGGCGAAGCAACATTGCCGCCAAGGTACGAACCAAATATATCGATGTTGGTGTTGGTTTTTTTGATCGCATGAGTGTATATGTATGAATGCAGTGTGCGTAAATATATGAAAATACGGGAAAGCCAAAAGTAGGGTATATGTACATATAAAATTTTCCGTTTTGGGTAACGCTCTCTGCCACGGCGGCAGACATAAAATAGGGTAAGACTTGGCAACGGATCAAAATTATGGTTTACACGGTGCCCAGTGTAATGCATACAAGTGTCAAATTGTGAAAATTAGGAAAAAGTTTGAAGTGCGCGGATAAATTCGCAGTGTTAACTTAAAAGTTCTCCAGTGCTCGCGTAAAGTTGCGCCGCGCGAGCCTACCATCAAAAAGAAGCGGAAAAAAGCCAGGAACATCGGATCGAGCGACAAGCATCTGACTACCGGATTCAAACACCAGATAAGGTAAAACACTTTTATTTATATCTAGGCATGCCCACTGGGAAGTTGGCTTCCACATAGCCAATTATCCAAGCAAGCCAAAAGCAAAGGCATGACATACACACCTCCATATGTATGTAGGTGAGTATATAGTCATGCAAACACAAAATCACATACAGCCACCTATCTGTCCCTATAATAGCATAGTTCATTGCTTTAACTGAATATTTCGGAGTGATTAAAGATTAAAATTTTTTACTGGAAAAGGATCCAATGGGCACTGCTTTTTGGTGATACAAAGCCGAATTAGCGGATCCACCCCTGAGCCATCACAGCAACGGATACCTTTGTTAAAATGGGCAACAACAGCAACACACACACAAAGAAAAAATTGTTATTAGGAGACTATTCAATCCTCCGACCACGAGACAATATCAACACTAACAAGAAATTGTGGCAACAAAAGATACATACTTTTTTTTTGGCAACAACGAAATTGGTGGCGGTAAGCCACAGCAATAATAACCACAACCTTACGCACACAACTCTACTCCAAGTGGAGAACAAAATTCCACCAAAAATGTCAACGAATTACTTTTACTTTTAAACAAAAAATGCCAAAACACGTGCACGCATATCGAATTTCACACAAAAATTGTACAAAACCACGACGAAAATCCAACGAATACCGAGCGTAACATGTACAAATCGAGGATTCCACTTTTTATACCTATTTTGCAATAAAAAAAAAATACGATCAGAAATCAGAATTTTGGATTTTAATTTCAGAACTTGTAATGTAAAGAAAAAGTTGATTCTAATTTCTGGACATTCTAATTACTGAAGATTCTAATTTGTGACCGACTACTGTATTAGGCAAATGGACATAAGAACAACGGGACAGACACCAATATCAGGTTTGGGGGCACTGTAAGGCAAATGAAGTCAACACAGTGCCACGGTTCATGGCAGGTTGCGCTGAAGAGGGTGGGAAAACTACAGCTGACAGGACAGGTGTTCGCTTTTTCCCCTTATGTTTTCCCCTTCTAACACTACCCTTCCGGGTATTGTATCTTTTACAGCTATCCATAAACTCACATGCAGGTATGAATCCTCTTTTTGTTTATGTGGCTGCGGGAGAGGACGGTGGTGTAATACCCCGCTTAGACGACGAGCTAGCCTGGGCCCACAAGGATACCTGCTTGCCGCCGCACCTCACCACTCAACAAACCAGCCATGTAACAAACCCCACCACGTTACTGCAAGGCTTGGAATCTCCATCCCTTATTCTCCGTTCAAGTTACAGTCCCATCTCAAAATCCCCAGTCCAAGTCTAAGACGCAGTCCCAGTCAAAGTCCTAGTACCTCTCCTGGTTCCAGTCGGTCCTTGGTCCTATTCCCGGAAAAAAGTGTCGTAAACACTAATCTAGGCAAACGGCTACCTATATAACAAATTTCAGGCATATCGAGTCGTAAATAGAATTTGTTCGAATAGATCAGTTCCTGGACCACTTTCCGCGAAGCAACTTCACAAAAACGCTCTTGGTTTGCCATGAAGCGACCCTGCAAACTCCGTGGTTGCAATGAAAAGGCCACGCTTCGGGTACCGCCCTCTTACATCTATCGACGGCTGTCCAAATGTATGCGTGAGTTATGCTTATATGATTCTCTAATAGGATATTACACGCCCTCTCTAAGCCAAGTAGCTTTTTTTTGTTTTTCTCTTATGTGGCGGGCCTCACGCCCAGTACATTATACCTTTGTATAGTGATCCGATTTATCTATAAGTCAACCGCCCATGGTGATATTTTCCAGGTGAATGACGATCTGAAGCTTTTCTACTTATGTGGAGGGGGTGGTATGACCTATAAAGATCCACTTGCTCATATCAAATCAATCCCGAGATGGTCGTGCTAGTAACTTAATGGTAATGGTTATTCCCCAAAACCTTCGGGGAATGTCTTTATCATCAAAACAACAAAACTTTCGCTATATAATGAAGACGTAGTGCAAGTTATAACAACGCTTATCCTCTAATTTGCGTTGTACTCCTATTTAATTTTTCCTCAAATAGGCAGTACGACACCTTCAATTTTTTTTTTATGTCGACTCCGAACAGCAGCTGCAAGGCAGTTGAGTTTTTACTGAGAAGCTTTCCTTTGCAGAAATACACTCGGAGTATTTGCTAATTCACTGCCGAGGGGCGACCCAGTTTAGCACAACTTTTTCTAATTGAAAAACCTTGTTTCCAAACTTCTTCCAGGATCTCCGGCGTGGTAGGCGGAGTAAGCTACCACCAGACCACGGCATTGTAGCAGTTCGCTTGATATCTTTACTGTCAGCAAAAGCTAGATGTGTGGATCAGGGACCGATGCTCCCTTTAGCTTCGGACTCCCTGCCTACAGTGAGTTTTTATAAATATTATGAATTCAAAAAAAAAAAAAAAAGAAATAATTGAAGTGGATTTCGTTGTTTGAAGCAGGGTGGTTCCTGTGATTAAAGGGGTAGTATCACGGGCGCTAGGTTTTTTATGTTATACGATTTTCCTCTGGCGACTTGGGTTCTTCGAGATTTTAGTGGACTGTATTGGACGGTTCGACTTTTCCTAGCGATTATGAAGTGGGATACCAATGAGGTAGTAATGACGAGGAATTCCGTCGCTAGCAAAAGCGGAATATGTTTATTACTGTGTTATTGTTATGGAAGTTTGATCTTCACTGCCGGAAGGGAGCATGACGAGTTTCACTAGAGGTCTTGTCACTTGGCCCTTAGAGGTCTTGATATCAACCACTCGTACTCTGTCGTCGGATCCGGGGTTTACCTTAGGAACCCTTCCTAGACGCCATTCGTTAAGTGGGAGGTTGTCTTCTTTTGCAACAACCAAATCTCCGAAATTCATATTAGTCTTTGTATTGTAACGAATTTACTTGCAAATCCTCTTATTTGCCCTTCTGCTAAGTTCAAATCACTAAACTGTTGAATAAATAACTCAAATATTGAATTATGGAAAAATGGCCTGTATTAAAGTACTTCACAATAACACTTATACTTTGCAACTAGCTTGCTTAACAACCAAACTGATTGATAGCTAAAATGAAACTCACTCTTCGCCTCTACTGTCGCGCCTTTTATACGTTTTGATTTCTCATTGCATACTTCCAGGCTTTTCCATTCCAGAACTTACTAGTTAGTTTCAGCTACAAAATCGCCAGCCACAACTACGTTTACAACTACGTTTACAACTTCACATTTGAGTAATACTTGCACAAATTATTGCCCTCTTTTGTGAGCAATTCAGATAAGATATATACATGTGTTTGTGCATTGCTTCTCCGCTGCTCGTATACGTACATATGTGTAGACGCAATTATTGATTCGTTTATGTAGATACATAATGATTGATCTATGGATGTGCATGATATCACTGTTTAGCATCTGCTTAGAGATGGCAGCACCCCTTAGTTTTGCTAATATTCGTAACACTGCCCTCCACCTAAGTTTGATCGTCCAAATGGACCATTTTCATTTTGGCTCATGGTTTACCGATGGTTTGTATGCGGTAAACTACATCGTTGATCCGTTTTATAACTTTGTATGGGCCTTCCCAATTACACTGCAATTTCGAGGACAAACCTTTTTTACGTTGTGGGTTGTATAACAGCACCAAATCTCCTTCCTGAAAACCTTCCGAATTAATTGCTTTATCGTATCTGGCTTTCATCTTGTCACTCATAATCTTTGTTCGTAGCCTTATCAGATCATGTATTTTCCTTAGCTCTTCTTCCAAATCACTAGAGGATTTCTTGACATTTCTCTCCGCATTGGCATCTATCCCAAACTTCAAATCAGCTGGCAGTCTAAGATCATTGCCAAAAATTACTTTTGCAGGGGTTTGGCCCGTTGTCTCATGCACTGCTGATCGGTAAGCCATCAAGAATAATGGTATGCGGGTATACCACTCTTTATGGTACTTGTCTACAACTTTCCTTAAGTGCTCCTCCAATGTTCTATTGAATCGTTCTACCATCCCATCGGATTGAGGATGCAATGCAGTTGTCCGTGTTTTTTCGAATCCCCAATGATTTACACATTTCCTGGAACACAGCTGATTCGAAATTCCTGCCTTGGTCAGAATTTAACTCCACCATACCTTGCAACCCAATTGTTTATAAACACTTCTGCTACTGTTTCCGCTTCTTGATTTGGGATTGGGTATACCTCTGGCCATTTACTGAAATAATCCATAACTACCAGTACATATTTGTTTCCGCCGTTGCTAGTAGGAAATGGACCGGCGACATCCATATATTTTGCTTCATCTGGCCATGACTACGGGTCCTGGGCCCTTTCGCTTTGCTGAAAACCTCGCAGTTCGCAATCAACTCAGTGACCGACTGACGGCAACCAACCCAATAGAATCTCTGTTTAATCTTTTCGAGCGTCTTCGTGATTCCAAGATGACCTCCGCTTGGACCATTATGCAGCTCACTGAGCACGTCAGGAATCCTCTTTCTGGGAACAACTATCAGTTTTTTTTTCTTTGACCATATTCACTCTCCCATACTCGGTGCAAGCAACCGGATATCAATTCTAAACTGTTCCACTGTGCCCAATATGACTTCGCAATGGGATCCTCTGCTGACATCTCCCCTCTGCTTGGTCTTTCGTGTCGTTCGAGCCCTTGCATAACATGTGACAGATCTGTATCTTCTAGCTGACACTTTCTTAGTTGTTCCCTGTCCCATTCATCCTACACGTTATAGTCATTAGCCAGACATCTATAATGTCTTCTTTAGCCTCGGCCTTTGAACAGTGCTTGCATTCCAAACTACATGGTCTTCGTGACATTGCATCGGCATTTCCATGGTTACTACCTTTTCGATGCTCAATGGAAAAGTCATAGCTTTGTAGTCGCTCGATCCACCGTGCCACCGTTCCAACGGAACTGCAGAAGCCATTTTAACGCAGCGTGATCTGTCCTGACACGGAATCGCTGGCCGTAGAGGTATTTGTGAAAATGTTTAATACACTCTACCAATGCCAACAGCTCTCTCCGCGTAACGCAGTAGTTCCTCTCTGGTTTTCCAATCGAACGGCTGTAATATGCAACTACCTTCTCCTGTCCATCGACCAGTTGTGATAAAATGCCTCCTATAATCCACTTGCATCTGTATCTAGAATAAATGTTGCTCTTGGAATCGGATATGCTAACATCGGGGCAGTGCACAGACGCTCCTTCAATGTTTGGAAAGCCACTTCTTGCTCCTTCTTCCATTCAAAAGCTTTATTTTTTATTGTAAGCTCATAGAGGCTATGGGCTACTCTGGAAAAGTTTGGTACAAATCGACGGTAATATGTGCACAGCCCAAGGAAACTTCTCAATTCATGTAGGTTCTGTGGTCTTGGCCAATCCTTTACAGCCTCTATCTTTTCGTTCGCAGTGCAGATGCCCTCTGTCGTTACCTTGTGACCCAAATAATTTACTTCCTTTTTAAACAGCGCAAACTTTTTGGGACTTAACTTCAGACCAGCGCCAGCTATTCTCTGGAAAACTTCCTTCAAGTTCTTAAGATGTTCATCAAAATTCTTGCCCAATACGATGATGTCCTCCAGGTACACCAAGCATGTTTTCCAATGTAGTCCTTTCAGTACCTGGTCCATGAGTCTCTCAAAAGTAGCTGGTGCATTACAAAGTCCAAAAGGCATCACTGTAAATTGCCAAAGACCATCACCGACACTGAAGGCTGTTTTCTCTTTATCTTCCTCCTTCACCTCAACTTGCCAGTAGCCTCTTTTCAAGTCCAGTGTGGAAAACCATTTCGTACCAGATAGCGAGTCCAGAGTGTCGTCAATTCTTGGCAATGGGTAGCTATCCTTTTTCGTAACGTCATTTAACTTCCGGTAGTCCACGCAAAACCTCATTTTTCCATCCTTCTTCTTTACAAGTACTACCGCTGATGGTTCGATGACGCAGCTGTCGCTCATTTCTTGTATGATTTGACTCACAACTTCCCGCTTGGCCAGTGGAACACTACGTGGAGCTTGGAGTATCGGTCTCGCATCTCCAGTGTCAATTTGATGTTTCACAACATTGGTGCGGCTTGGTTTGGAACCTTCCTGGTCAAATATGTTCGCGCACTTTAGGAGCAGTTGTTTTGCCTTACTCTGATAGGCTTCCTCTAGCCCCCTGCGCCCATGCCGTGATGCCATTTGAAAGATCAATATTACTACATGAAACGTGTTCCTGGAGCTGTTAACAGTTAGTAACTACTTCGGCTTCTTAGCATCTTCCCAAAATAGTTCCTTTGGTCAAATTGAATGGTGACTTGAACTCATTGAGTACTCTTACCGGAATACGTCCATCTTGTTTTGTCATAGCCAGAGTTTTTCCTACAAGTATGTTCAGTGCTGATTTATTTGCTGCTTCGACAACCCACAATCTGTTTGTCCCACAATCTCCCTCAACCTTTGCCCAGATGACCGCTTCTGATTTTGGTGGTATTTGCTGACTCTCTTCCACCAGCACTCGTTTACTGCTGTAGCCTCTCTCGTAGCCGAAATTAAGTGGCACATCCATGTTCTTATATCTCATCGTCTTGCTTTGCATGTCGATCTTGATGACTTGGTCGATTAAGAAGTCCACTCCAATTATGATTTCATCAACAATCTCTTCCACTATAAAATTGTGTACTACCGTGGCGTTCCCAATTGCGACTTCACATGACACTTCTCCTAGAACCGTGGTGTCCTCTCCAGTAGCTGTACGCAATCTTGCTCCATGCAATGGTCTTATTATCTTGTTGACTAAATCCGCTCGAATGATGGAATGAGATGCCCCCGTATCTACAGTCAGTAAACGTTCCTTCCCATCCACATGTCCTCCGACAGTAAGATTGTTTGACCTTCTTCCAATTTGTGAGATAGAGATTATGGGGACATTCAATTGAGGGAGCCAGCTGTCGCCCCTTGCGGCTGACTCGCTTTAGTTTAACGATTGAGTGGACTTAGAGATTTGCTCATCTCCTTCAGCTCTGCGTTTACGGCCACCCACATTGTTGGAGGTATTGGGACCGGTGCTGCAATATGACCTGGGTTGCCGCACTTGAAACATTTAATAACTCCGGCATTCTTCTGTTGTGATCCCTTCAGTGTTTCAAAAATTGTGTCTACCCAATCTGGTCTTTCCACTTCCACACGATGAGCTTTGTATGCTGGTTTACTCAATAGTGAGCTAGTTTCCTGAGTCAATGCATATGATACCGCTTCTGCAAATGTTGGCTTTGGGTTTGCGTATGTGGCTCGCTTCGTTTCAACGTCCCGTATGCCATTTATAAAGCTCTGAATTTTTATCCTTTCGGTGTATTCCACGGGTGCGTCGGCATTCTACAAATGTGCAAGCCTTTCGACATCTGACGCAAACTCCTGCAAAGTCTCATTAGCTTTTTGGTAGCGGTTTTGCAACTCTATTTGGTGTATCTGCTTCCTGTGTTCGCTTCCGTATCGCCTCTCTAGAGCGCTCATCAATGTTTCGTAGTTGTTCCGCTCTCCCTCGCGAATAGTCTGTGGGATTTCAGCAGCAGATCCTTTCAATGCCACGAATAGTGCAGCAACTTTATCTTCAGCACTTCAGTTGTTCACTGCTGCGGTCTTCTCAAACTGAATATTAAACACCTGGAAAGGAACAGAACCGTCAAAGGATGGTGTTTTTACCTTTGGATTGCTTGCTGAAACAGCTGGCCGATTTAGTTGTAACTGCTCCATACGACCTTTTAAATTATCTATTTCTGCCTGAAATTGAGCCATTTTTGCATCCTGCGCTTCCAGTTTTGATGATGCCTGTTCCAAAATTTCTGCCGACATTTGAGATATACGTGCCTCTTGCGCTTCCAATTGAGATGTCATATATGTCTTTTGGTCTTCCAGTTGAGATGACACTTGCGACGTCATTTCTGAAATACGTGCCTCCTGTGATTCCAGTTGGGATGCGATATATGTCTTTTGTTGTTCGAGCTGTGTTTCCATCTTGGATGTAATCTGCGTCGACATTTCTGACATACGCGTTTTTTGTGCTTCAATCTTCGATGTTATTCGTGTCTCTTGGGATTCCATCTGTGATGACATTGTCGCTGTTTGAGCAGATATTGCAGCCAAAATCATGTTCAAGTCTGTGCTCGTAACTGTCTGCGATGCTTCGTTTTTCTCTTCAATTTTTGTTGTTGTCTTGTCCCCATCAGGATAAAAGACATACTCGTCCACATCAATTCCTTCTGCTTCCATTGCCTCTCGTAGCCGTGCCTGAAGTTCGAGTTTAACGCCGCTTGTATTCAATCCACGGCTCTCCAACTCCTTCTTCAGTTGCTGGATCTTCAATTGGCCTTTATTAAAGTACTTCACAATAACACTTATACTTTGCAACTAGCTTGCTTAACAACCAAACTGATTGACAGCTCAAATGAAACTCACTCTTCGCCTCTACTATGGCGCCTTTTATACTTTTTGATTTCTCATTGCATACTTCCGGGATTTTCCATTTCAGAACTTACTAGTTAGTTTCAGCTACAAAATCGACAGCCACAACTACGTTTATAACTTCACATTTGAGTAATACTTGCACAAATTATTGCCCTCTCTTGTGAGCAATTCAGATAAGATATATGCATGTTTGTGCATTGCTTACATATGTGTAGACGCAATTATTGATTCGTTTATGTAGATACATAATGATTGATCTATTAGTTTTGCTAATATTCGTAAGTATGTTTCCATTTATGGAGCTCAACTAAATATTCAGATGTCCACGTCTTACAGAAGGAGTGGTGTAGGGTTTTCAAGCGTTGCTAACGATTTATAATTGAGGGCGGGTTCTCACTAGCGTCGGGTTCTGGAGGAGCAAGTAGGTGTCCTCCAATTAGGAAATGTCCTGGCGTTAGTGGTTCCAGATCTGCTGGATTGTTCGATGAGGGAGTTAGCGGACGTGATTTCAGACAAGCCTCGATTCGGCACAATAATGTAGCGAACTCCTCGAATATATATTTATTATTAGAACCTATTTTGGTAATGTGGCTTTAAAAACTTTTCACTCCCGCTTCATGAGAGGAGCTGCGGCGGGAATGAAATGCCACGCTATTTCCTGATGGGAGTAGAAGTCGAGGCTCTTGGTCCGGGCGTCAGCTAAGTATGCCTTAAACTTTGCCCTTAGTGACCGAGCCGCTCCTACAAAATTAGTTCCGTTGTCGGCATAAACGTTTTTCGTTCGCATAACCGCACCGTGCAATAAATCTGGTAAAAGCTGCTAGGAAAGACTGAATGCTTAGATCCGTAGTAGCCTCCAGATGGATAGCCTTTGTCGAGAAACATACGAAGAGGCAGACGTATTCTTTTGATACCCGGGGATGTACCCTTTATAATTTTTGATTTCAAAGGGTCCTGCGAAATCGATGCCGGTATTGGTAAAAGCGCGAGAAAAGGAGGTTCGGTCCTACGGAAGAATCCCCATGAGCTGCGTTTGTGCACGTTTTTTGTAGATCGTGCATGGTTTACAGTTGTGGATCACCGATTGGATCATGTTTTTTACGCAAGGGATTTGGTACTGCGTTCGAATCAGGCGCAGTAGGAGCTTATTCTCAACAAACAGAGACACTTGGTGGATTAATTGAGCGATTAGCCGCCCATTCTAATCATGTTCTCGTTATCGATAAATGGGTCAATAGGCAATAATTCGCTCTTAGAACCTATCGGCCTTTCTGCTTTCATCGCGGAGTACTCTGCAGCATAATGGATCTTTTGGGTTTTTATTATAAGCCCACACATTGTGGCTTTTATTTCTTCCGAAGAAATAATTGGGAAACTCTCGCAAAAGGAGGCCTTTGTTGCAGAGCGCGTTCTGAGGCAGAAACGCCTAATATACGATAGGACCCTTAAGGCCCGGGGGAGGTCGGAGAACCTTTCTAAAATATCTTCCGCAACAGGACTGATTTGGTATACTGAGTGGGACATTCGGTCACATCTTGTTGTAGCCAAGAAGGGCCTTCCCACCACAGGGAATTATTGAACAGTTCCTCGGCTGGTAAACCCCTGCTATCGAGGTTTGAGGGGTTCGAAGCTGAGTCGACATGACTCCAGTCATTGGTTCCGACTAGGTCAATTATTTTTGTGATACGGTGAGCCACGAAAGTTGACCCAGAGCAAGGAGGCTTTCGTATCCAAGCCAGAACAGTGAAATCCGTCCACAAGAAGGTTTGGTGTTGGCCTAGGTTCAGATTACACTGGTTTACAGCCAAAATGCACCAGAGACGCCATTATGAAATTCCTATGTAAAATCACCCCCTGATTCCGAAAATCAAGGTTATTTTTAATTCTATGGTAACGTTTTTGAGATATTTACGAGTTTAACCTGTTACAGTATCCAGATCGAAGTTGAGCTAGAGTGACTCACGTTTCCCTAGGCAGTGTGCGTTCCTCTTCTGCAAGTTTAGGGTATTGTTTTTTGAGTACAGGATTCACCGGGCAATTCCTGACATAGAGGTCCGACGCCTTTTTGTGGAGTTCACTGAGGACCTGCTTGTGTTTTCTGGCTTCACACCGCTGTGTTCTAAGGTGCCGTATTTCCTCATAATGCTTACGGAGATGACTCCTTAAGCCCCTAGGCGGTGTTGCTCATCAATGAGGTGTCTGTTGGGATGCCCAGATTTCTCGGTATTCAACAGGAACTGTTTGGTTAGCATTTCATTTCTCTCCCTGATGGGGAGTATTCTCGCCTCATTATGTAGATGGTGTTCTGGGTGGATAAGAAGACAATCCGTGGCGGTTTTGAGGGCATAACTTTGGCAGGCCTGCAGCTTCTTTCAGTGAGTAGTCTAGGCTTGGCGACCATATCGGGGACGCGTAGCATGCAATCGGCTGGCCTGTTGCTTTGTAAGTGGTAATGAACGTTTCTTTATCTTTTCCCCAAGTACTGCCAGCAAGAGATTTGAGGATTTTATTACGGCTCTGGATTTTCGGTACAATTGCGCTGCACGCTCACCAAAATGTAGATCCTGATCGAACGTCACACCCAAGATTTTGGGGTGTAAGAAAGTCGGTAGCGTAGTGCCATTGACGTGGATGTTCAAAATGGTCGATATTTGGGACGTCTATATTGTACATAAGGTCGCCGATGATTTAGTCGGTGATAAAACTGGAGAGACCAGGGAAGTAGCCGTTTATTTTGTTACACAGCTCATCGATCTGTGGGCGGCCTGTGGCCATTATTGTGCAGTCACCGGCGTAGGAAACGATAGTAACTCCTTCTGGTGGTGAAGGTAGATTTGATATATATAAGTTACACAAAAGTGTTTAATTCTTCTTGGTTTTGATATTTCGTTTCTAAACTGCACCGATGCCTGCCGGCCACCCAGATAATTTGCGGTCCACATTTTAAGACATGGGGGTAGACCCTTCCAGTTCTTGCAGTAACGTGCCATGGTTGACCGTATCAAAAGCTTTTGATAGGTCTAGCGCAACGAGTACTGTTCTATGGTGGGGGTTTTGATTTAAACCGCAATTTATCTGGGTGCTAATGGCATTTAGCGCGGTGGATGTGCTATGAAGTTTTCTAAAGCCATGCTGATGACAGGCTAGCTGCAAATTTGCTTTGAAGTAAGGGGAGCAAAATGGCTTCAAGCGTCTTGGCTACTGGCGATAGGAGATATCGGGCGATATGACTCTCCTATGTTAGCTGGTTTCTCAGGCTTTAGTAGCGGGACCACCTTGGCCATTTCCCATTTTTCGGGGATGAAAAAGGTGGACAGACAGGTTGAACACATTGCTAAATATCTGAAACCCTCTGGCTATGCCGTCTGGTCCCACTGCTTTAGATGGTTTAGCTTGACCGATGGCATCCTCAACCTCTTTGGCGGTGATGGTAATTGGGGACGCGCTGAATTTATATTTATGTGCGTGTCTGTTGGCTCTCCGTCTAACTTTGTCAACCGTAGAATGCATTATACATTGTACAGAAAAGACAAGTGATTTTAGATTACCGCTCTAGTTAAGCGTAAATATCAACCTAGGGCAAATTCAAATAGATAAGTTAAAATGATAATTTACAGTAAATTCATAGTGCTGCGTTAATATTGCTGACGATAATAATTACCTTTGTAGGGCTTGGCTACGGTATCCTCTCTCTTCGGTGTCGCAAAAGATTAGAGAGTGCGAACTGTAAGTTCGCTTTAGACCGCTACCGAAAGATGGCTTTCGTCACCATTCGAAGGAGTACGCCCTGTTACCGGTTAACAGCAAAATTTATAGCAGATACACAGGGTTGCAAAGATACGAGGGGGGGGGGGGGGGGGGGGGCAATATATTTAGGCCTGACCTAAACATCCCATTGCGACGAGCAATCGAAATAAGTCGAATATGTATTCCCCAGCCAAGTCTTACGAAAAAAAAGAAGAAAAACATCAATTTAGGTTTATTAATGTTTAGGGTTCTTAAAACTACGTAGGTTCCGGGGCATCGGGACACTTCTGAACGCCTTCTGTGAATGAGAAGAAATGGTTAGTGAAAAGGACGTGGTTGGCTTAAATTCAGTACACCTTAAAATAGACTAAAAACATATGTGTAAGTGGGTGGGCTCCAGACACAACTAGGCCGAAAATCGTGACATGTGTGAGTACCCCCCGACAGTGGACAGGGGTGTGCCGCTGACCATAATATTGGTGTAGACATCGGCACCCAAAGTGAGCAGCACGGGTTTCGATCGGTAGAACGTCGGATCGGCCAGCTTCATAAACTGGAATGGCGCCGCTACCGAAGGATCCATATTCGCGGTTGGATTCAACCTTGCATAGTTCGCTACTACAGTGGCTTGCGTCGTAACTTTCCCAGCTACAACATACTTCCCTCTCAGGACTACGGTGCACCTCGAATGCCGCCTTGCATTGGTGTGCTCTAGGCGGAGATCTTTGGCGTAAGGGCGCGGAACCAATCGGCCGCCTGCCTCAATTCATACTATTTCCTTCGGCGATAAGTGCTCGCGTTATCGTTGGCGCCACTAGGGTATACCGGAGTCGGCACAGGTCTCTCGTTGCGTAGTGGTGGTCGGAATAGCTGCGTCTCTAAGCCGAATTCATTAAAAGAATGTTCTAGTGGTGGAAGGTGTCCATCATAAGTAGATCCGGAATACTGTTTGGATTGATTTCTGCGATTTGTGTGAGTTACACATCTGGCATGGTTGGTTATTTCAACACAACACTGATGTGGATAGCCTAGATTAGCCAGTGTGGTAATTGTGGAACTGTCAGCTGCTAGCTCTCCCATATATTTGCATGAGACAGCTGTGCGGTGCTGCCAATTGTAAACCTTAGCAAATAGTGCAACTATCAGCTGATCGCTCAAAATTAGCACACACACACAAATATCACGAATGGCCATATTACGAAAATCTTTAAGGAAATTCAAGTTACATTTTAAAACCGTCATAAACTGTGATAATTTTGGAAAATATAGCTTTAAGGATTCCTTATTTGCAGTATTTAAAAGAAGAAGTTTCCTTATATTCAGGTATTTAGTTATTTTTTCTACATTTATCTGCAATATTGATACAAAGATAGAATGCAACGCGGCAGTTGTCGTCACAGATCAACGTTAGTTGTACAGTCGACCTCTGTTCATCTATTAGCCCTTTTTTGTTTTTTCCCTGTTCACTGATGGGGCAAGATTGTCCGTATGGAAGCACTGTAGCGTACCTTTGATGTTGTTATAAACCGATTTGGCGCACAAACTATATGCATTTGCAACCGACGAGTTATTTTGGTTGTAAACCAGATTTTGACCACAAAACTACACGAGTTTGCACCAATAACGATGCCGATAATAATTAATAATGAAAACTTTTGATCAACAGGCGGTTTTACGAAGTAAAATTATGACAAAATCGCGAATTTATAAGTTTGTTTTTTTCGAAAAGCACAAGATGCTGATTTGGTGTTTTTTTTATGCAATGACAATTCCTTTTAGAGTGATACAAAGGTGGTGGTTTTCTGACAGATGGCGATCATTCCGGATCGTATCCTGTACTTGCGGCGAATTTAATTTGGTGGATTTGCGCGGTGGAGGCTGCCAGTGGGAAATTTAAAGTTGAATACAATTCATTGGTTTTGGGGATAATTCAATATAATACAATTCAATACAATTGAATATGATACAAGATACGGGTTATAAATAAATGCATAGATATACGTATATAAGGGGGAGATGGGACGGATGACAGCCTACACCGCGTAAACATCCTGGTCCGCCTAGGCGTACTAAGCGCCTAAAGTGTGTTGCAGTAAGTAAGTAGGATGTGCGCAAGCCGGTTGCGGTACATCGTATCGTGCGATCTCCAACGCTGGGTCGCGGGGTGGAATGCGCGGTTGGCGCGCGACCATTAGCCGTAGTAGTATGCTGTGGACGTCGGCGACGGGGATGTGTAGCGACGCGGCGGCGTGGTTGTGGAAGGGATTACTCTACGGGTGGTGCTTGGCAGCCCCCGGTGTCGCGGTGTAGCAGAGTGTGGTGGAAGCCCCCGCAGTCCCGGCATCGTTCGTTTGAGTTGCAGTCGTGGGTGCGATGCGATAATGCTAAGCAATTTACACAGAATTTGTGTGCCTTGACGATGGTCATACGTTGGTGAGCTGGCATTACCTTGAAAAGAGGGCACACCGACAGAGCGTGATGTTGCAGGCATAGCCGGCACTTGCAGTAAACGCCCACCGCGGGGTTGATGCGTCGTGACGGGGCTGCGGGCACTATGACTCGCGATTCCAGTGAACGGCGTGGTGCGGGCACAGGAGGGCGCTGATGATCCATCTGAGGAAGATATGATAAAATTACGTTTTAGTCACTCGTGAGGTTGGGAGTGAGTGTTGGTAGGGGTTAAGATTGTTTCTGTTGATTTTACGATAGCACAGGGAGTTGGACTGTATTATGTTCTGGGGATGCTACTGAGCCTTGAGGGCCTGAGTCAGGCTCAGAGGGCGGTAGAAAGCACAATTTTGTGATGGGCCTGGTGAGTACACTATTCTGGTTCCGAGATGGGTGTCTTCCACGCGTCCTAGGCGCTATTCGGTAGGGGGTAGGTTGTCTTCCTTGACGACTACGAGGTCGCCCTTTCGAGGAGGAGGTTGGGTTTTTTGCCATCGATAACGCTTGTGTAACTCCATGAGATAGTCATTCTTTCAGCGCTTGCTGAATTGGTGTAAAACTTTCAACCGTTCCCAACGGTTATTCATAGAGAGGTGTTCATAGTTCGGTTCGGGGATGGAGAGCAGGGGCGCGCCTTGTAGGAAATGACCCGGTGTGAGGGCGGTGAGATCGCTTGGGTCTTGAGAAAGTTGGGAGATGGGGCGAGAGTTTAAGACAGCTTCTATTCGTATTAATAAGGTAGAAAATTCTTCAAAAGTGAAGCGCTGTGTTCCGGCGACCTTTCTAAAGTGGGTTTTAAAGCTTTTGACAGCGGATTCCCATAATCCGCCCATGTGAGGGTCCCCGGGAGGTATAAACTTCCAATTAATTTCTTGTGGGGCGCACTTCTGTACGATATCGGATAACCCTCCTTGAGAAAGAATACGAACTCCTTTTCCATGGCCCGCTTGGCTCCTACGAATGTGGTGCCGTTGTCGCTCATCACATTCCTGGGATATCCTCGGCGTCCTACGAATCGGGCGAAGGCTGCTTGGAATGCTTGTGTGGTGAGGTCGGAATATAATTCCAAGTGGACGGCTTTGGTGGCGAAGCAGACAAAGACGGCAACATAGCCCTTCATCATCTTGGGAGACCGGAGCATAGAAGCTTTTATTTGAAACGGGCCGGCGAAGTCTACACCAGTGGAGGTGAAGGGGGGCGCGAGGGTAAATCGTTCGGGGGTAAGCTGCCATTATTTGGGAGTGCGTTTGTTGCTTATGAATGGTGCATGCTTTACATTGGAAAATGCACTCTTTTATTAGGGTTTTGAGCCGGGCTATGAAGCACTCTTGTCTTACAGCTTGTTGCATGAGGCGGACGTCCGCATGGAGGGAGGTCTCGTGTAGAAACCTTATGTAGAGGGTAGTAAATCTAGCCTTTTCGGGAAGAATGATGGGATGACCCTCATTGTAGGTCATGTCGGCGTTTACTAACCGTCCGTTGGCACGGAGAATCCCGTTTGTATCTAGGAAGGGGTCAAGTACCAACAGGAAACTACGTTTCCCTAGGGGTTTCGAGTCCTCTAGGCAGGCCCGTTCTGGACCGAAGTATCGGGTTTGGGCCGCGATGATCAGACGGTGTTTCGCTCGTTTGAGTTCGGCATGAGATGACGAGAAGGTGACAGGATCATGGATGCCGTTTACTGCATATTTCGCCCGACGTATGAGCCTGAGAACGTATGCAATGACGCGTAGAGCTCGAGAGTAAGAGGAAAACCGATCTAGGATATCGTCGGTCTCCTCAGCGGCATGCAGTGCTTCGACTCGGCGAAGTTCAGGGAGTACAATGTTTCTGGCCGTTCTGGACCATTCCGCCATAGGGATGAGCTGGCTAGCTCGAGGGGGTGCATCCTCTAGTGCCCATATCTGCGGGATTCTCCTTGCTGCGCACATGTCGCAAAGTGGCATTGCCTATCAGGTCGATGATCTGCGCGGTTCGGTTGGAGACGTAGGTTTTCCAGGAATGAGGTGGCTTCTCTAGCCATGCTAGAACAATTTCGGAGTCAGACCACATGGTTAACTTTCGCTGATTGAGTCCGAGAGGGAATTGGACAAATGCGACTAACTTGGCTAATAAGACCGCGCCGCATAACTCTAGTCGTGGAAAACTTATAGTTTTTAAGGGGGCCACTTTCCCTTTAGAGACTAAAAGGTGAGAGAAGACTTGAGTTCCTACGGTGGTGCTTACGTAAAGTGTCGCGCAATAAGCCCTTTCCGAGGCGTCGCAGAAGCCATGGAGCTCAACTGGCTTATCGGGATGGTAGTTTATCCAGCGTGGTATTTGAATCTCCGAGATCGTTGGGAGATTTTCGGCGAACTGTGCCCACTTGATGAGACGGAGGGGTTTCACTGGCTCATCCCAGTAAGTCCCGTCTAGCCATAGCTCTTGCATCAAGATTTTTGCTTGGATCATAATTGGCGTTAGCCACCCTGCGGGATCGAAAAGTTTTGCTATGGAGGAGAGAATTTGCCGCTTCGTGGCTGCAGTGGATGCCGGATTTGAGTCGACGGTATACGAGAATGTATCCGTTAGGGCGTTCCACTGGATGCCCAGGGTCTTGGCGGTGCTCGAGTTTTCGAACTCGAGGAAATTAGCGTCCAGCAAATCTGCTTTTGGTATTGACTGCAGAATATTGGGATGGTTTGCTGTGATGTTTTTTAGAGGGAAGCCAGCTGAATTGAGAGCGTATATAGTATCTGTCAGGGATTGCTCGGCTGATTGGAGATCATGATTGCCAGATAGAATATCGTCAACATACGTCTCGGACTTTAGTATTGGGGCTGCGCGTGGATGGGAATCGGCTATATCTTTCGACAGCTCGTGTAGAGTGCGAATAGCCAGGAAGGGCTCGCAGTTAACCCCGAAGGTGACCGTTTTTAACTTGTAGTCCTTTATTGGACTGTGCTCGGGGGTTCGGAATATTATCCGTTGGTAGTCTCGGTCATCAGGGTGTAAGAGAATTTGGCGGTACCTTTTCTCTACATCGCCATTAAACACATATTTATATGTTCGCTATTTCAACAACATAAGTGGGAGATCGGGTTGAAGGGTTGGTCCGGTACATAAGACATCGTTGAGGGAGTGACCGGAACCCGACTTTTTAGAGGCGTTGAACACAACTCTGACTTTTGTTGTCTTCTTGTCTGGCCTTACGACCGCATGGCGAGGGAGATAGAACGAGCAGTATTTACCCAGGGATTCTATTTCATTGGGACTGCATTCTTCCATGTGGCCTAGTGACAGATATTCTTCGAGTACCTGGTCGTATTGCTGCTTGAGATCGCCCTTTTTTGAGAGAGTACGGTCCATGCCATGGAACTATCGTAGGGCTACAGTACGGGATTGACCTAGGTCTATCTCGGTCAGGAATGTTGATTTAAACGGGAGCCGGACCGTATATCGACCGTCACCCATGCGAGTGGTGGTGTTTTGATAAAATTCTTCACACATTTTATCTTCTGGGGTTTCCACTCGCGTTCTGGGTATTTCCTCGATTTCACAGAATTGCTGTAGCTGTTCATTCAGCTGGACATTCGTAACTTCCCACGCTTGAGAGGAGTGTTACCCGACCTTTTCGGGGGTTTGGCCACTTATTATCCAGCCAAATATTGTGTTTTGGGCTAGCAGTGTGGGGGAGATCTTTTCGATGCCATTTAGCATTATTTGTGGGATAAGATCACTACCTAATACCAGTTCAATTTGGGAGGGGTTCTGAGTATTCTGGTCTGCTAGCTTGAGATGGGACCATTTACGCATTTGGTCGTTATTTAGCCTGAGTGTTGCGAGTTGCCTAGTGAGCCGAGGTAGCACTATTGCCTGGGCCTTTATTCTTACCTTGTGGTCATTTGAGACTAGGTTCAGTGAGCATAACTTGTTGGAGGTTTGTACTACTCCGCCTCCCATGCCCGATATTTCAAATAGGGAGTGGGTATATGGGAGGCCTAGCTTGATTTGAGCTTTTGACGAGATGAAGTTACGTTCACGTCGGTTCAATGCACCGGGGCGACTAGGGATTTTTCCCGACCAAGGACTGTCATTTCAGTGTAAACCCATTTAATTTGTTGTGTTGTTGTTGTTGTAGCAGTGCTTCGCCCCATCCAATAGGTGTGACCGATCACAGATTGTCATCAATATCCTCTAACGGGACCATAATGAGAGGGGTGTTAGAGGAGTTGGTTCCACATTACAATGGAAAAGACGGTTGGTGTCATGTGGGGACACAATGCAAGCAGGGCATACATTTAGATGTGCCGGACATGGCACCCCTCTTTTTTGCATTTGTTTCGCTGGTTGTCACCTTAGCGCTTTCAGGGTGTTGGGCTGTATTATGCGACCAGATATAGTCAGCCTCTTAAAGAAGCCCTAACCTGTCTGCGCGAACCTGGTAATTTTACGGAGTGATAACTCACGTCCCCTTCCTAGTCTCGTCATCGATCACAAAGTTATAAATGTACTAAATTGCCTGCTCTAGTACTTTGCTACCTTTACTCTCTCCCCCTATTGTTGTGCATACAGTATTAATGTCTGCGTTCGTGCCCGCTTGAGGATGCCAATGGTTTTATGGTATGTAAGACTAATTTTTTGTAAATATTATGAATAAAAAAAAAATTAAGAAATAATTGAAGTGGATTTCGTTGTTATTTTGAAGCAGGTTGGTTCCTGTGATTAAAGGGCTAGTATCATGGGTGCTAGGTTTTTTAGGTTCAACGACTTTCCTTTGGCGACTTGGGTTCTTCGAGATTTTAGTGGACTGTATTGGACGGTTCGACTTTTCCTAGCGAATATGAAGTGGGATACCAATGAGGCAGTAATGACGAGGAATTCCGTCGATTGCAAAAACGGAATATGTTTATTACTGTGTTATTGTTATGGAAGTTTGATCTTCACTGCCGGAAGGGAGCAAGACGAGTTTCATGAGAGCCCTCAGAGGTCTTGTTATCAACCACTCGTACTCTGTCGTCGGATCCGGGGTGTACCTCAGTAAGCCTTCCTAGACGTCATTCGTTAGGTTGGAGGTTGTCTTCTTTAACAACAACCAAATCTCATAAATTCATATTAGTCTTTGGATGTTTCCATTAATTCTTTTATATTCAGATGTCCACGTCTTACAGAAGGAGTGGTGTAGGGTTTTCAAGCGTTGCCAACGATTTATAATTGAGGGCGGGTTCTCACTAGCGTCGGGTTCTGGAGGAGCAAGTAGTTCTCCTCCAACTAAGAAATGTCCTGGCGTTAGTGGTTCCAGATCTGCTGGATTGTTCGATGAGGGAATTATTGGTCGTGAGTTGAGGCAAGCCTCGATTCGGCACAATAATGTAGCGAACTCCTCGAATGTATATTTATTATTAGAACCTATTTTGGCAAAGTGGCTTTAAAAACTTTTCACTCCCGCTTCTCACAGTCCGCCCATGAGAGGAGCTACGGCGGGAATAAAATGCCACGTTATTTCCTGATGGGAGTAGAAGGCGAGGGTCTTGGTCCGGGCGTCGGCTAAGTATGCCTTGAACTCTGCCCTTAGTGACCGAGCCGCTCCAACAAAATTAGTTCCGTTGTCCGGAATAAACGTTTTTCGGACAGCCGCACCGTGCAATAAATCTGGTAAAAGCTACTAGGAAAGACTGAGTGCTTAGATCCGTAGTAGCCTCCAGATGGATAGCCTTTGTCGAGAAGCATACGAAGAGGCAGACGTATTCTTTTGATACCCGGGGATGTACCCGCCCTTTATAATTTTTGATTTCAAAGGGTCCTGCGAAATCGATGCCGGTATTGGTAAAAGCACGAGAAGAGGAGGTTCGGTCCTTCTGAAGAATCCCCATGAGCTGCGTTTGTGCTTCTGTAGATCGTGCATGGTTTACAGTTGTGGATCACCGATTGGATCATGTTTTTTACGCAAGGGATCGAGTACTGCGTTCAGTATGAGCTGATTCTCACCAAACAGAGACACTTGATGGATTAATTGAGCGATTAGCCGCCTATTCTAATCATGTTCTCGTCGTCGATAAATGGGTCAAGAGGCAATAATTCGCTCTTAGAACCTATCGGCCTTTCTGCTTTCATCGCGGAGTACTCTGCAGCATAATGGCTCTTTTGGGTTTTTATTATATGCCGACACATTGTGGCTTTTATTTCTACCGAAGAAATTGGAGAACTCTCGCGAAAGGGGCCTTTGTTGCAGAGTGGGTTCTGAGGCAGAGACGCCCAATATACGATAGGACCCTTAAGGCCCGGGGGAGGTCGGAGAACCTTTCTAAAATATCTTCCGCAACAGGACTGGTTTTTGCGATGTGTACTCGTACCATTTTTCTCTATATCCGTAACATAAAATGTATCCTGAGTGGGACATTCGGTCACATCTTGTTGTAGCCAAGAAGGGCCTTCCCACCACAGGGCATTACTCAACAGTTCCTCGGCTGGTAAACCCCTGCTATCGAGGTTTGAGGGTTTCGAAGCTGAGTCGACATGACTCCAGTCATTGGTTCCGACTAGGTCAATTATTTTTGTTATACGGTGAGCCACGAAAGTTGACCCAGAGCAAGGGGGCTTTCGTATCCAAGCCAGAACAACAGTGAAATCCGTCCACAAGAAGGTTGGGTGTTGGCCTAGGTTCAGATTACACTGGTATACAGCCAAAATGCACCAGAGACGCCATTATGAGATTCCTTTGTACAATCACCCCCTGATTCCGAAAATCAAGGTTATTTTTAATTCTATGGTAACGTTTTTGAGATATTTACAAGTTTAACCTGTTACAGTACCAAGATCGAAGTTGAGCTAGAGTGACTCGCGTTTCCCTAGGCAGTGTGCGTTCTTCTTCTGCAAGTTTAGGGTATTGTTTTTTGAGTACAGGATTCACCGGGCAATTCCTGACATAGAGGTCCGACGCCTTTTAGTGGAGTTCACTGAGGACCTGCTTGTGTTTTCTGGCTTCACACCGCTGTGTTCTAAGGTGCCGTATTTCCACATAATGCTTACGGAGATGACTCCTTAAGCCCCTAGGCGGTGTTGTCCTCAATGAGGTGTCTGTTGGGATGCCCAGATTTCTCGGTATTCAACAGGAACTGTTTGGTTAGCATTTCATTTCTCTCCCTTATGCGGAGTATTCTCGCCTCATTATGTAGATGGTGTTCTGGGTAGATAAGAAGACAATCCGTGGCGGTTCTGAGGGCATAACTTTGGCAGGCCTGCAGCTTCTTTCAGTGAGTAGCCTTTAGGCTTGGCGACCATATCGGGGACGCGTAGCATGCAATCGGCTGGCCAATTGCTTTGTAAGTGTAGCAATGAGCCTTTCTTTATCTTTTCCCCAAACACTGCCAGCAAGAGATTTGAGGATTTTATTACGGCTCTGGATTTACGGTACAATTGCGGCTGCATGCTCACCAAAATGTAGATCCTGATCGAACATCACACCAAAAATTTTGGGGTGTAAGACAGTCGGTAGCGTAGTGGCATTGACGTGGGTGTTCAAAATGGTCGACATTTGGGACGCCCATGTTATACATAAGGTCGCCGATGATTTAGTCGGTTATAAAACTGGAGAGATCAGGGAAGTAGCCGTTTATTTTGTTACAAAGCTCATCTATCTGTGGGCCTGGGCCTGTGGCCATTATTGTGCAGTCATCGGCGTAGGAAACGATAGTAACTCCTTCTGGTGGCGAAGGTAGATTTGATATGTAGAAGTTAAACAAAAGTGGGGATAGGACACCACCCTGTGGCACCCATTGTTTAACTCTTCTTGGTTTTGATGTTTCGTTTCTAAACTGCACCGATGCCTGCCGGCCACCCAGATAATTTGCGGTCCACCTTTTAAGACATGGGGGAAGGGTATACCCTTCCAGGTCTTGCAGTAACGTGCCATGGTTGACCATATCAAAAGCTCTTGATAGGTCTAACGCTAATGGCATTAAGCGCGGTGGATGTGCTATGAAGTTTTCTAAAGCCATGTTGATGACAGGCTAGCTGCAAATTTTCTTTGAAGTAGGGGAGCAAAATGGCTTCAAGCGTCTTGGCTACTGACGATAGGAAATATCGGGCGATATGACTATCCTATGTTAGCTGGTTTCCCAGGCTTTAGTAGCGGGACCACCTTGGCCATATCCCATTTTTCGGGGATGACAAGGATGGACAGCGTGTATCGGACTTATTCCTGCTGAGGTATGCCCAGTCCGTCCAGGGTTCCTATATTTGGTGGGAGAACCTATACCAATGAAAATAAATAGACAAAGGAGTTCTGAAAAACGTTATAAAGTTTATTTAAAAAAATTCAATGCCCTTAAGAGCTACTCCTATTCTTTGTCCCTGTCTAAATAAGAGTAGCTGAGGTAGAACCCCTCTGCTAGCTCTCCATCAGTTGGAGTAGAAACCTCCTACTGAATATAAAATAATTCACGAAATGAAGTAGAAACCTTCAGGTCGTGTTGGTCAGTGGTAGAAGCCCACTGACTCGTATGCCTACCTCCTAGCTTCTGATCTTACAAGCTAATTTTCCATCCTTATATACGATTTTGTACGCCGGTGGACAGTTATTTCCTAAAAACAATTCATTGTAATAATTCCTCAGATATAAAATTATGTATGACTGCATGCAGGCAGTCAGTAATTTTACAATAACAATTATAAAAGTTGGAAATGCAAAAATCGAATTCTAGTTTAACGCTACTTTCGCTGTATTCTATTGGTATATACATACGCTTATATGCTAACATGCGTTTTCCCTCTTTCCATTATCATACATATGGTGGTACATCGGTATATATACATATATGCATATTTTCGATCATGTATGACGATCCGCTATCCCGGCATTTCATATCCTAATTTTAGGGAGCCCTAATATACCTAGCGAACAATGTGCCAAATCTCGTACGTACGCTTGTTGTATGCCTGCCGTGTTTTCCAGTGTTTGCTTTACCTATCGAATTCGATCATTTGTGTTTATGCGTATGTTCGCTGTCACTTGGTTTTGATGGTGCGTTGGCCTCGTTTGATGCTTTCGGCTTCTGCTTAGGGCGTGCGTTGGTGTGTCGTATGCTTGTACGTAAGTATGTAGAGAAAAGTCCCAACTAGTAGCGGCGCTTAGTTTGGCGACTTTTACTGTTGGTCTTCGTTTATCCAAATTATTATGTATGTTGTATTTGTAGCTGAGTGCATTGGATGCGCAAAGGGTTGGTTGACCGGCACAATTTTATGTTTTGTGCATTTCCACTTTCCTTCCAAATGTTTGAGTGTATGTTAGGGTGACCTATATTTGAAATTTATGTGGGCGAAAAATGTAAATATTTTGCTTGCGTGTAAAAGTGCGCCAGTCTGGTTTGTCCTTCAATTTAGTAAATAATAATTCAATATGCAAGCGCATATATATGTTTTGACGTGTAATTCATAAAGATATAATTCATGTCATAAAAATGTATAAATGTTAAATTCAGAGTTAGATTCAATTCTTGTATAACATGTATGTAAGAAAAATGGAAAAATAGGTATATGTTGTGAGGGTACAAACCCTCTGTTTTGGGGTCCTCACACTCCCCCCTCACCTACCGCAGCGGTCACCGTGCCGGTGCGTGTGATCCGTACTCGGAAGTAGTTTCGCCCACACTGCCTTCGTCGTCGGTGTCGTCATGGTTGTCGTTGCTGCTGTTGTCGTTGAGGCTGCCGTTGACCTCGCTGGCCAAACGGCTTAATATTTCTCTGTCGTCGTTGTGTTCGTTGCTGGCCATTCGCTGCCCTTCTCGTCGGTGGTGTATTTTCCTTAGGGTGCTCTCACCGTAGATTTAAAAAAAATGTGGTATATCATGAGCCCAGTTACAGAGTATATTTATGATTATGTAGTTGTGGTTAGAGTTTACCGGGCTTTAGTGGTTGATCCGAAGTCCGGGTACTTCTTGATATGAAATTTCTTCATGTATGATTTTATACTGTTGGGCGTGTACGTTACTACCGATTTGATTCGAGTTGCAGTAGAATCTCACGTAATAATCCGTTATTCCGGATAGGGCTGCTATAGCAAACTGCCTTCCTAGGTGTAATCTTGCTCCAGGTATCGATCTTCTGACGATCTGTACCTGGGTTCCTCGACCGACCTGTACCTGATTTTCTGAAAATGTTCGTACCTGATTCTCCGTATTGTTTTGCACTTGAGCGTCTCTGTATGCTATCAGTTGTTGGCTTATATTTTGGTCCTCCTCATGTTGTCTCTCGGTCTCTTCGCTGACTCGTGTGAGCGTACGATAGATGGCTACCTCGCTGTTCTCTCTCTGTTGTTGTACCTCGGAGATATTGTTTGATGTTCGCTTGGACGATGTTGACGGGATTTGATCCTCACTAGCGCTCTTCTGTTCATGCCTTTGCTTTCTGGATTCATTGTTGTCGGCGGCGTCGGTTGCGTGGTATGCTTTCAGCTCACTTAAGTGGGCTGTCCTCCTCCTTCCTCTGAAAACTTTGTCTAGCTCTACGATCACTGGTGGTACAAAGTTCGTTAACCGGTGGGCTTCACTGTACCTGGGCGCTAGTTTGGCTGCAAAGTTATCCACCGCTTTTGACAGCTGATGCTCCTTTACCAGGACTAGGTCGCCTATAGCCGGCCGCCATTGCCTTCTTCTTAAATTATAATGCTTTGCTTGCTCTGCTGATGCTCGCTCTTGCTTCCGTCATACCATCTCGAATATCTCCCTCATCTTCATCGATTTCTCCGCTGGATTAGCTACTCTCTCACCTGAACCGAATGTGTGCTCGTCGTAAAGGCTATTGGGAATTCTTGGTTCGCTGCCTTGTACTACATATGCTGGACTGTACCCTGTCGATTCGCATACGCTTGTGTTTAATGCGAGTGTTATCTCTGGTATCAGCTCGTCCCATGTTCTCTGCTCATTCCCTGAAAACTGTGCTATCATCCTCTTGATGTTGCGGTTCGCTCTTTCTGTCGGATTCTCCTGCGGTGTGTATGGTGCTGTCAGCTGGTGTTTTACGCCATGCTCCTCCAAATACTTCTTAAAACGTTTGCTCACGAACTGCGCTCCGTTGTCTGTGATTAATACCTTTGGAATGCCAAATCGTGCCAAAATTCTCTCTCTAAATCCTCGTACTACGCTTTCTGTTGTTGCCTTTCTAATTGCCATTATCTCCACCCATTTTGAAAATCTGTCAACGAAAACTAATGCCATTGTATTACCATGTTTTGAGCGTGGCATTGGACCAACAAAGTCTGCATACACTGTTGCCCACGGTTCTTCTGGAATTTTAGTTAACATCTTACCCGCGGCCTGTTGTTGACTAGGTGACTATACCTGACATCCTTGACATTGTTGTACGTACTTCCTTACGTCTCTGAACGTTCGGGGCCAGTAATATCGTGTCGTCGCTCGTGCAATAGATTTTCGAACGCCCATGTATCCTGTGCTTGGTGTGTCATGAATTTCCGCCAGCACTCTGCGTCTCTGTGGGGTCGGTACACATAGCTTCCACGGTACTGCGTCTTCACCATCAACTTGACTCTCTATTCTCCTGTAGAGCTTTCCGTCCTCGATCACATAGTCTGGGAATTTCTCCGGAGCCTTTCTTACCTTTGTGATCTTCGCTTTTAGCCACTTGCACTCGTCTTTGCCTTGCTCTACTGTCCACGTAGTTAGTTGCTCGTCCATCGGCTGTCTCGAAAGTGCATCTGCCACCACGTTAAGCTTTCCTTTCCGGTACTGTACGTCGAATGAGTATTGTTGTAGTTCTAGTGCCCATCTAGCAATCCGTCCCGTTGGACTGTCTATTGCGTTTAACCATTTTAGAGCTAGGTGGTCTGTGATTACCGTGAACGTGTATCCCTCTAGGTAGGGTCTCATCTTCCTTATCGCTCAAACTATTGCCCATTCTTTCTCTGTCGGGGAGTAATTTGTTTCTGCCTTGTTACGTCGGCGACTCGCATAAGCAATCACTCGTTCTTCGCTGTCTGATCCTTGGGTGAGCACTGCTCCGAGGCCAAAATCGCTTGCATCCGTCTGTAGGCAAAACTTCTTCGAAAAATCTGGACAAGCTAGTACAGGTGCTTGGGTTATTGCGGCTTTTAATGCTTCGAATGCCGACTGCTGCTCTTCCGACCACTTCCACTTCCTTCCTTTCTTTAGCATTGACGTCAACGGGTGTGAAACTTGTGAAAAGTCTGAGACGAATCTCCTGTACCACGATACCACTCCTAGGAATCTTCGTAGTTCGCGTAAATTGTTTGGCGGTGTCAACTCTTTGATAGCTGCTATCTTGTCCGGGTCCGTGTGAATGCCTTCCTCGCTAACGACATGACCTAGATACTTTAAACTTTTCTTAAAAAACTCACATTTTTCCGGGCTTATCTTAAGATTTGCTCTTCGCAGCCGTTGAAATACTTCCGCCAGGTGTCTTATGTGTTCTTCCAATGTTTTGCTCGTAATGATGATGTCATCTAGATATGCGAATGCGTAAGGTTCCAACTCTGGTCCTATAACGTGATCGAGTGCTCTCTGGAAAGTTGCTGGGGCTGAGTGCAGACCGAACGGTATTACTTTCCATTGATATAGCCCACGTCCGGGTACAGTGAATGCGGTGTATTGTTTGCTGTTTTCTTCCATGGGGATTTGCCAATATCCGTTTTTTAAATCGAGGCTGCTGATAAACCGAGCACTTCTCAATCTATCCAGGATGTTTTGGATACGGGGTAAGGGGTATGCGTCTGGTACTGACCTTGCGTTTAGTTGGCGGTAATCTACGCACAGTCTCCACTTACCATTTTTCTTCCTTGCCAAAACTATTGGTGCGCTGTGTGGGCTTCTAGAAGGTTCGATGCAACCTTTCTGGATAAGCTCATCGATTTCCTTATTAATAATCTCTTGCATCTTGGGATTCTTCGGGTAATATCTTTGTTTTATGGGGCGGTCGTCTCTCATCACTATCTTGTGCGTGGCCACGTTGGATACACCTGACATTTCCTGGAACATCTGTAATTCTTTGTTGAGAAATTTACTCACCGACTCGTCTGTGTTCGCAACTTTTAGGCTGTTATCTTTGTCACTACTTTCATTTCTACTTTCGACCATTGTTGTACAAGTGACCGCATCCTCCTCCTGATTGTTTGTGTTCAAGGTTAGCGTTTGCTCTCCGCATCTCATCTCCATGTTCACCTTCGCTAGGTAATACGTTCCAAGCACCACTTCGTCGACTAGTCCTGGCAGGATTAGCATTTCATTTCGCAGCACTTGGTTACTCATTCTCACTTCTACATCTACCGCTTCTATGATCGTCTTAGGTTTGCCATCTCCCAGTATCACTCGCGTTTCTATCGCCTTGAATATACCTGTCTTCAGCCTTCTTGCCATTGTTCCACTTACAAAGCTTCGCGTTGCCCCTGTATCGATTGCTGCTAATACCTCTTCGCCATTCACCGTTATATTCGCCAAGATCCGGCCCTTTGTATGTCTTAACATGTTTAGTTTTCCCGAGGTTGCGTTTGGGGAGACCGCACTCCTCGGTGCCAATGAGGTCTCTGGCCGTTTCCCTGCGTTCGTCTACAACAGTTTCGTGTGAGTGTACCTACTTTTCCGCATGTCCAGCAGAATTGTATTCTCGTCATCCGTTCTCGTAGCGCTTTGAGATGTCGACCGACTACTTTCCTGTGGTTTGTTTAGATTAGATGTCGTCCTTGCATGTGGTAGAGCTAGTTTTGTAAGCCGATCACGCCATTTCTCGTTGTCCTTTTCGGCTGTAGGAACGCCGCCAATCGCTTCCTTAGTTCGTCTACCGTTCCCGTATCATCCAGCTTGAACTCCGAGTGGTAATTTACCAGCTCCTCTCGGGTCAGATAATATACCCATGATACCTTTACCATTTTCTTATTTGCGTATCCTTTCCTTGTTAGTTTGTGTGCTTAGCCTTCGTTGTTTTGCTTTCCGTATGTCCTTGTTACCTTCCTTTATGTAAAGCCTTGATGATTTCCTTGATTCTATTTAAGCCTGCTCGGGCGCCATATGTGACGGACTTATTCCTGCTGAGGTATGCCCAGTCCGTCCAGGGTTCCTATGTTTGGTGGGAGAACCTATTCCGATGAAAATAAATAGACAAAGGAGTTCTGAAAAACGTTATAAAGTTTATTTAAAAAAATTCAATGCCCTTAAGAGCTACTCCTATTCTTTGTCCCTGTCTAAATAAGAGTAGCTGAGGTAGAACCCCTCTGCTAGCTCTCCGTCAGTTGGAGTAGAAACCTCCTACTTAATATAAAATAATTCACGAAATGAAGTAAATCTTCAGGTCGTGTTGGTCAGTGGTAGAAGCCCACTGACTCGTATGCCTATCTCCTAGCTTCTGATCTTACAAGCTAATTTGCCATCCTTATATACGATTTTGTACGCCGGTGGACAGTTATTTCCTAAAAACAATTCATTGTAATAATTCCTCAGTTATAAAATTATGTAGGACTGCACGCAGGCAGTCAGTAATTTTACAATAACAATTATAAAAGTTGGAAATGCAAAAATCGAATTCTAGTTTAACGCTACTTTCGCTGTATTCTATTGGTACATATATACGCTTATATGCTAACATGCGTTTTCCCTCTTTCCATTATCATACATATGGTGGTACATCGGTATATATACATATAAGCATATTTTCGATCGTGTATGACGATCCGCTATCCCGGCATTTCATATCCTAATTTTAGGGAGCCCTAATATACATAGCGAACAATGTGCCAAATCTCGTACGTACGCTTGTTGTATGCCTGCCGTGTTTTCCAGTGTTTGCTTTACCTATCGAATTCGATCATTTGTGTTTATGCGTATGTTCGCTGTCACTTGGTTTTGATGGTGCGTTGGCCTCGTTTGATGCTTTCGGCTTCTGCTTAGGGTGTGCGTTGGTGTGTCGTATGCTTGTACGTAAGTATGTAGAGAAAAATCCCAACTAGTAGCGGCGCTTAGTTTGGCGACTTTTACTGTTGGTCTTCGTTTATCCAAATTATTATGTATGTTGTATTTGTAGCTGAGTGCATTGGATGCGCAAAGGGTTGGTTGACCAGCACAATTTTATGTTTTGTGCATTTCCACTTTCCTTCCAAATGTTTGAGTGTATGTTAGGGTGACCTATATTTGAAATTTCTGTGGGCGAAAAATGTAAATATTTTGCTTGCGTGTAAAAGTGCGCAAGTCTGGTTTTTCCTTCAATTTAGTAAATAATAATTCAATATGCATCCGAATGTATGTGTTTTGACGTGTAATTCATAAAGATATAATTCATGTCATAAAAATGTATAAATGTTAAATTCAGAGTTAGATTCAATTCATGTATAACATGTATGTAAGAAAAATGGAAAAATAGGTATATGTTGTGAGGGTACAAAACCCACGGTTTTGGGGTCCTCACAAGCGACAGGTTGAAGACATGTGCTAAATATCTGAAACCCTCTTTTCCTAGGCTTTTAAGCATCGGCATGGCTATGCCGTCTGGGCCCACTGCTTTAAATGGTTTAGCTTGACCGATGGCATCCTCAACCTCTTTGGTGGTGATGGTAATTGGGGACGCGCTGAATTTATGTTTATGTGCGTGTCTGTTGGCCCTCCGTCTAACTTTATCAACCGTAGAATGCGTTATACATTGTAAAGAAAAGACAAGTGATTTTAGATTACCTCTCTAGTTAAGCGTAAATATCAACTTAGTGCAAATTTAAATAGATAATTTAAAATGATAATTTACAGTAAATTCAGAGTGCTAAGTTAGTATTACTGACGATAAAAATTACCTTTGTACGGCTTGTTTTATGTTAGTTCCTTACGAAACTGTGCACGCGCATGCCGCAATTAAAGGTCTTTTTGAATAATTTACTGTAAATAAAACCTAACAAGTTTAACGTTATAAGATATATTTATTAAGTGTTTTATTTAAGTCTTGCAGGTGTGTATTCTTCAAGTAAGTATATTGAATTGGAATGGCCGTAGCTCAGTGTTGCCATCGCCCTTTTTTAATTCATACTTAAGGCTAATGTGCTGATTTACATGAATTCATACTTAAGGCTAATGTGTAGGTACACGTTGTTGTTGTTGTTGTAGCAATGCTCGCCCCACCTAATAGCCGCGACCGATCACAAATTGTCATCAATATCCTCTAACGGGAGCCCAAGGAAACTTGCCGTTTCAACAGGGGTGGACCATAAGGAAAGGGGTGTTAGAGGCGTTGGTTCCACATTACAATTGAAGAGATGGTTGGTGTCATGTGGGGACACATTGCAAGCGGGGCATACATTTTGTATGTCGGGGTTGATTCTGGATAGGTAAGAGTTTAACCTGTTACAGTATCCAGAACGAAGTTGAGCAAGAGTGACACGCGTTTCCCTGGGGAGTATGTGTTCCTCTTCCGCAAGTTTTGGATAATTTTCGTTAAGTACTGGATTCACCGGGCAATTCCCTGCATAAAGGTCCTACGCCGGTTTATGGAGTTCACCAAGGACCTGCTTGTGTTTTTTCACTTCATACGGCTGGGTTCTCAGGTGCCGTATTTCCTCAAAATGCTTACGGAGATGACTCCTTAAGCCCCTAGGCGGTGCTGGTTCATCAATCAGATGTCTGTTGGGATGCCCAGGTTTCTGGGTATTCAACAGGAACTGTTTGGTCAGCATCTCATTTCTCTCTCTGATGGGGAGTATTCTCGCCTCATTATGCAGATGGTGTTCTGGGGACATAAGAAGACAGCCCGTGGCGATTCTGAGAGCAGTATTTTGGCATGCCTGTAGTTTCTTCCAGTGGGTGATTTTTAGGCTTGGCGACCATATGGGTGACGCGTAGCACGTAATCGGCTGGCTAATTGCTTTGTATGTAGCCATGAGCGTTTCTTTATCTTTTCCCAAAGTACTGCCAGCGAGGGATTTGAGGATTTTGTTACGTAGGTACACGTAAAATGCCTACTTACGACTAATATGTATAGACACATTACACGCTAAACTTTTTTTTTTTACCACCCATACTTTTGCGGAGTTTTAACTGCACGACCAGATCGTGTTGTATAATAGTTTCCGTTTAGTGGTTCATTTCCTCTGCTTACATCTGACTCATCACTTTCAGCAGTGTTGTACTCCTATGCTTCCACAGTCAACCTCTGTCGGATGTTCTAATTCCCTAGCGATAACACCGTTAGATGGATTTATAATGCCTACCCCTTCGTTATTCGGCTCTATGTTGTTGCCATTCTGGCTTACATTATTCTGATCATTATAATTATAACTCTTGTTAATTGGTATAATATCAATTTCTGGTAGATTATTCGCTCGACCTGATTTAATATTTTCTTCAAGCAGCAAGTCGCTAGCATCAAAATCATCATTATTTGTTTTGGCTATTAACCTACGATTACGTCTAAAATAATTATCAAATGAATCTCTAATGATATATGAGCGGCCATTAACCATTCCACTAACTTTTCCGTAGTACCATTTTTTATCATTTATTTTTTTTTTTTAATAACTAAATCGCCAATATTCAGTTTCGACAATGACATTCCGTTTTTATCATAATAATATTTCTGCTTTTCCTTTTTTTTTAATAATCTTGTTTTGAATAAACTCTTCTTTCATGTGTTTTCTACTAAGCATTTCTTCTAACACTGGCAGCTTTGTTTTAATTAATCTACTGAAGAACAATTCCGATGGGGTAATACTCATGCTTGCCACTGGCGTTGTATTGTATTCCATAATTCTATACTGAAACTGATCCACTTCATTGGCCTCATAGCACCTTTTTAGAATACTTTTAGCGATTGCTACTCCTTTTTCAGCCATTCCATTACTCTGTGGCTATCTTGGACTCGAATATTTAAATTGAACATTAAATTCACGTGAAAACTCTTCAAACCGTGCCAGATTGAAGGGAACATTATCAGTTTTTATTTTCGAAGGATACCCGATTAATTAAATATAGAGCAAAGAACATTAATAATATGTTCGGAAGTTTTATTGCTGACTTTTCTAGCTACTAAAAAATTAGAGTAATAATCATAAATCGCAATGTATTCACTACCGGCATATTCAAATAAGTCTACTGAAGCCATGTGGTATGGGTATTTAGGAGTTGATTCTTGATTCAGTGGGTATTTTTGATTATTTCGTTAAAACTGTTCACAAATAGTGCATGACTCAATCAACTCCTTTAAACTTTTGCTCATTCCTTGCCAAAAATAAAGCATTCTTGCCTTGCAAGTGTTTTCTCAATTCCAAAATGTGGCGCATGTAACCACCTAAACATTTTGTCTTGTAATTTTTTTGGAATTACCAGTCGATGGTTCTTGAAAAGTAGCCCATCTTCAAAATATAATTCTGCTTTAAATTTATGGAAGAAACGGCAAAAGTCATTTAAATGGCGGTAGTCTGGCCAACCCCTCCTCACATATACGCACACTCGTTTCAGATTATCGTCTGATTCCAATATTTTTCTGTAATAATCATAGTTATCTTTCGATACACAGACGGATTTCGTTACCGAGTGGATGACAGTACTCAGTTCTGGTTCTTCTGTACCTGTATCCACTGATGCCCGAGGCAAACAATCAGCTAACAACATCTCGATTTATAAACAATTTTTAATTGTGGATATTGGTGTGACTGCATCAATATCGCGCAGGTTTAATACCTCCAGCGGTTTGTGATCACTTTCGACAATGAATGATCGACCATACACAAAGCTATGAAATCGTTTGCATCAAAGACCACTGCCAAAAGCTCTTTTTCAATTTGTGCCCATTTTTGTTCATTTTTGCTTAGGGTTCGAGATGCAAACGCTACAGGACGACCCTCTTGAATTAGACGCATCAGCCTGAATAACAACTGGTTTCGTTGAGTTAGATGTAACGATTTTAACTAAGATTTCTAATTCCCTTTCATGTTTTTCATCCCAATAAAAAGGAGTGTTTTTCTGAGTTAGTATTCGCAAATTGGATGTCAGTTTAGACAGGGTTGGGATAAACTTTCCCAGATATTTAAACAGCCCCAGCAAACGGTTCACACTTTGTTTATAAGTTGGCTTTCTCATGTTCAATATTGCTTCTATGTGTTTACGTTCTGGTTTAATTTGGCCATTTGACAAAACATAACCAATGAATTTTACTTCTGTCTTTACTTTCTGTCAAGAACAATTGCTAATATTTTGTCATGTTCGGATTCATCCCTAGCGACTACTCCTATGTCATCAAAATAAACAAAGACACCCGGTATGTTTCCGAAAATTTGAAACATTCTTCTTTGAAAAATTTCTGGAGCCACATTCAACCCAAATGGCAGCCTCTCAAATTTATATCTACCAAAAGGTGTCATGAATGTTGTTAATTCTGAGCTCTAACTCTAATTGCCAAAACCCATTCGAGCAGTCTAATACCGTAAATATTTTTTTATTAGCCAATTCTGACGGGAAATTCTCAATAGTTGGAATAATGTAGTGTTCACGCTTAAGGCATTTGTTAAGTGGCTTCGGATCTAGACAAATCCGTAAGTCACCAATGGATTTTTCAACAACTTGCATGCTATTAACCCAATCAGTAGGATAACAGACTGGTGATATGATTCCTTACTTCACCATATCGTCAAGTTTTGATTTAAGTTTTTAACTATGGAATCCGGGAAGCGCTTTCTGTAATGCAACACCGGCATTGCATTCTCATTCAAGTATAAAGTAATTTTTTCAGGTATTTTACTTAGGCCAATAAAGATATCATCATTTTAATATACAAATTTGTCTTGCTCATTTGAAAACCTAACTGAGTCAACATCCACTCTTTTAATCAACTGTAATTTAATGCATGTTTCTAACCCAAGTATCGATTCAAATGCATCATCAACAACTAAAAACTCTACTTTTTCACTGAGATCTTTCGAATCAAAAATTTCAACTTCAACAATACCATAAATGTTGATAAGTTTATTACTATAATCAAATACATGAACGTCTCTTTGTTTTTTGTTAATTTTTAAATTCATTTCTTGTACTATTTTTAATGGAATACAGTTCACGTCCGCTCCTGTATCAATTTTAGATTCAATTGTCTTATTTCCTACTAGGTATGCTTTTGTCCATCTTATAAGTTGCTTTCCATTCGAGTCTATTCTATAAAGATTATTTTTAACGCTAAGATCTGATCCCAACTTACAATTTCCTTTCGTTAATTTACCTGAAAACTGATCCCAACGGACAGTATTGACTTGCTTCTTTCCTTGTGGTTTAAATTCCCGTTTACTTGCTCCCGACATATTGGCATTTTTGCGACACATCTGCTTAAAGTGGCCTTTCTTGCCGCATACACAAATGAACTCCCTCGCCGGACATTTCCCTTTGTGATCATCATACCAATCATTGCCACAATTGAAACAAAAACGCCTGCCTGCTACGTTGATGGCCTTTAGCTCCTCTTTTCTTTGTCCAATATTGATGTTACAGCTGCGACTGATTCCTTTGTTGCCAAATTTCCTTATTCACGCTTACTGCCTCAAATGTCTTGCACATTTCCACCACTTTTTCTAGGTTCTCATCACGCCCGTCAAGCAATTTCAATTGAAGCTTCTTGTCAAAAACTCCTGTTATGATACGATCACGTAACATTCGATTTTCGTATGACACTCCACATGTGCAAGTATATTCACACCTTTCTAGTTGAACTCGAAGTTACGTCAAAAACTCATTAAACGGCTGACGCTCTTTTTAGCGCATGTTATTAAATTTATAAGATTCCATTGTTACATTTTTCTGCGGCAGGCAATGCACGTCAAACGCTTTTAACACCTCATCCAGCGATCGTTGTTTTATTTCTGTAACTGTCCGTTCAGCTTCGGTAGATGTAGCTGGTATTGTACGACGTGTTGTAATTGTGCCCAGTAACGACTTTTAAGATCCATCATTTGGAAATAAGGTATTGTAGATGTTACCGCCTTTTGTACCTACAAGCCACAGAAAAATAGCAATTTTTGTTGATTCCGGCTGCGAATTATTGTCTTTCGCAATCATGTACACTAAAAAGTCGCGTTTCCAGCTTTTCCACTCCAGTGATAAGTTTGAGCAGTCCAATCCCCTAAGCCCCTCCTTGTATCCGCCATTTTGTATGTGGTTAAAGAAAATGTGATTAAAATATCCGACTACTGAAGCGAAAACGTGAAATTTTTTATTATGTTTATTATGTTTTTATTAAATTGAGATTTTTCCGGATTAAATTGCCAATTGCCAATGCCAAGCAGCACGTTATAACAGCGACACACTTAGAACGTTGTGAGTTCTCGCTTATTTGTTCGCTTTATTCTGACACCATGTTTTATGTTAGTTCCTTACGAAACTGTGCACGCGCTTACCGCACTTTGAATAATTTATTGTAAATAAAACCAAACAAGTTTAACGTTATAAGATATATTTATTAAGTGTTTTATTCACGTCTCGCAGATGTGTATTCTTCAAGTAAGTATATTGAATTGGAATGGCCGTGGCTTAGTATTGCCATCGCCCTTTTTTTAATTCATACCTAAGGCTAATATGCTGATTTACATGAATTCGTACTTAAGGCTAATGTGTAGGTACACGTAAAACGCCTACTTACGACTAATGTGTATAGACACATTACACGGTTTGGCTACGGTATCCTCTCGCTTCGGTGTCGCAAAAAGAACAGAGAGTACAAACTGTAAGTTCGTTTTAGACCGCTACCAAAAGATGGCTTTCGTCACCATTCGAAGTAGTACGGCCTGTTACCGGTTAACAGAGAAATTCATAGCAGATACACAGGTTTGCAAAGATACGAGGGGGGGGGGGGGGGGGGGGGGCAATATATTTAGGCCTGACCTAAACATACCATTGCGACGAGCAATCGAAATAAGTCGAATATGTATTCCCCAGCCAAGTCGTACAAAAAAAAAAAGAAGAATAAAAACGTCAATTTAGGTTTGTTAATGTGTAGGGTTCTTAAAACTACGTAGGTTCCGGGGAATCGGAACACTTCTGAACGCCTTCTGTGAATGAGAAGAAATGGTTAGTGAAAAGGACGTGGTTGGCTTAAATTCAGTGCACGTTAAAATATACTAAAAAAATATGTGTATAGTGGGCGGGCTCCAGACACAACTAGGCTGAAAATCGTGGCATGTGTGAGTACCCTCCGACAGTGGAGTGAGCAGCACGGGTTTCGATCGGTAGAACGTCGGATCGGCCAGCTTCATAAACTGGAATGGGGCCGCTACCGAAGGATCTATATTTGCGGTTGGATCCAATCTTGCATAGTTCGCTACTACAGTGGCTTGCGTCGTAACTTTCCCAGCTACAACATACTTCCCTCTCAGGACTATGGTGCACCTCGAATGCCGCCCTGCATTGGTGTGCTCTAGGCGGAGATCTTTGGCGTAAGGGCGCGGAACCAACCGGCCGCCTGCCTCAATTCATACTTTTTCCTTCGGCGCAATGGCGATAAGTGCTCGCGTTATCGTTGGCGCCACTAGGGTATACCGGAGTCGGCCACAGGTCTCTCGTTGCGTAGTGGTGGTCGGAATAGCTGCGTCTCTAAGCCGAATTCATTAAAAGAATGTTCTAGTGGCGGAAGGTGTCCATCATTAGTAGACCCGGAATACTTTTTGGATTGATTTATGCGATTTGTGTGAGTTACACATCTGGCATGGTTGGTTATTTCAACACAACACTGATGTGGATAGCCTACATTAGCAAGTGTGCTAATTGTGGAACTGTCAGCTGCTAGCTCTCCCATATATTTGCGTGAGACAGCTGTGCGGTGCTGCCCATTGTAAACCTTAGCAAATAGTGCAACTATCAGCTGATCGCTCAAAATTAGCACACACACACAAACATCACGAATGGCCATATTACGAAAATCTTTAAGGAAATTCAAGTTAAATTTTTAAACCGACATAAACTGTAATAATTTTGGGAAATATAGCTTTAATGATACCTTATTTGCAGTATTTAAGAGAAAAAGTTTCCTTATATTCAGGTATTTAGCTATTTTTTCTACATTTATCTGCAATATTGATACAAAGATAGAATGCAACGCGGCAGTTGTCGTCACAGATCAACGTTCGTTGTACAGTCGACCTCTGTTCATCTGTTAGCCCTTTTTTATTTTTTTCCCTGTTCACTGATGGGGCAAGATTGTCCGTATGGCAGCACTGTAGCGTAGTTTTGGTGTTGTTTCGGAATCTTTGCAAAAACGGCATTTCTCGTGTGATAATTGGCAGGATCAGATCTCCACATTTTCCAGAACCATGTGAGTATTCCTGTTTTTTTTTAATGTTTTTTGGTTAGAATCCTTTTCGAATAATATTATGTTACCATTTTTCTTTCAGGGCCTCTTCCTGCACAACCATCGTCCCAACAGGGTGAATTTTTTGAATGTGCCGCGGAGATACAGTCGCTCAATACTCACGTTGTTGTATTACGACGTGGGCCCCTCGTGGTATACCCGTTTCTATCGGGGCTACCAGGGGGTATTTTGGGTGCGGCTTACGCGCGCAAACTCCTCCTGCGGGCCGAAGTCTCACTCGCTGGTGTTGCGTAAGCAGCAGAAGCATCCCTCGCACTGTTTCCAGACAAAAAAAACTTTCTTTTTTTATTTAATAATTTTGCAAACATTTAATAACGTGACATCAGGACGGACAAGGCGACAGCTGTTTCGATTACACCTTCTTTTCAATGCCTTTTCTCCCCGGAGTGGGATTTGAACCCGCACTCCTACGGGAAAAGGCATTGAAGAGATTTACAAGGTATAATCGAAAAAGCTGTCGCCTTGTCCGTCCTGATGTCACGTTGTTTAAATTTTTCCAAAATTATTAAATAAAATTATAAAATAAAATTGCTTCAAATAAATGTTTACATTCATATAAAAGCAACGAGGGCAATCCCCGTTTAATTCAAACAAAACTTTTTCTGCCGGCATTTATTTTTGTGCCCCGAACCATGATTATTGGCAAGTTGTATAGGACACCTACCTAGCTACCGTGCTAATAATCGGACTTGTCGGGCCTCAAGGATCCGAATTCTAGTCCCATTGTGTTGCGCGAAATGTGTTCCCTGCTTAAGGGGAAAATGTTATGCGTGTTGCAACATTGTTCTGTTCATTCAGCAAATGCCATTCAGATACATACCAATGCTGAATGAAAATTTTATTAATAGACAATCTACAGGTAAGTATGGCTGACCGATTTTCATTATCATTATGTGTTTCTTTGCTCTTTTATTTAATTTTAGGGTTCCTTGATATGCGAATTTCAGCATCGTTTCGTAAACGTGATCCATGCGTGTTTGCACCGGGTGTACGGGATGGAGTTATTATTATACGGGATACATGTGCAAATGTTGACTTAATGCCACGAGCGGATATTTGTGTATATAGTGGGCATGTCGGTGGCCCGGACACTCCGACCTCGCAAAGAAAACGAACTCGACCTCTCAACATAGCCCCTAATGAAACATCAAGTAGTATTACGGGATTAGCCTTGCAGGATACTAATATATTTCCTGTGGTGCAGGTGACGGCATAATAAAAGTTTGGGATCTAAGACGTAATTATCCTGCTTACAAGAAAGAACCGCTTCCTAACCATAGCTTGCTTTATGCTGGAACAAGTACGTTGAAAGAATTCACTAACTTGTTGACGATTCAGGCTCACGCCTGTTTGCTGTTGTTGTTGTAGCAATGCTCGCCCCACCTAATAGCCGCGACCGATCACAAATTGTCATCAATATCCTCTAACGGGAGTCCAAGGAAACTTGCCGTTTCAACAGGGGTGGACCATAAGGAAAGTGGTGTTAGAGGCGTTGGTTCCACATTACAATTGAATAGATGGTTGGTGTCATGTGGGGACACATTGTAAGCGGGGCATACATTTTGTATGTCGGGGTTGGTTCTGGATAGGTAAGAGTTTAACCTGTTACAGTATCCAGAACGAAGTTGAGCAAGAGTGACACGCGTTTCCCTGGGGAGTATGCGTTCCTCTTCCGCGAGTTTTGGATAAATTTCGTTAAGTACTGGATTCACCGGGCAATTCCCGGCATAAAGGTCCGACGACTGTTTATGGAGTTCACCAAGGACCTGCTTGTGTTTTTTCACTTCATACGGCTGGGTTCTCAGGTGCCGTATTTCCTAAAAATGCTTACGGAGATGACTCCTTAAGCCCCTAGGCGGTGCTGGTTCATCAATCAGATGTCTGTTGGGATGCCCATGTTTCTGGGTATTCAACAGGAACTGTTTGGCCAGCATCTCATTTCTCTCCCTGATGGGGAGTATTCTCGCCTCATTATGCAGATGGTATTCTGGGGACATAAGAAGACAGCCCGTGGCGATTCTGAGAGCAGTATTTTGGCAGGCCTGTAGTTTCTTCCAGTGGGTGATTTTTAGGCTTGGCGACCATATGGGTGACGCGTAGCACGTAATCGGCTGGCTAATTGCTTTGTATGTAGTCATGAGCGTTTCTTTATCTTTTTCCCAAGTACTGCCAGCGAGGGATTTGAGGATTTTGTTACGGCTCTGAATTCTCGGAACAATTGCGGCTACGTGCTCACCAAAATGTAGATCCTGATCAAACGTCACACCCAAGATTTTGGGGTGTAGGACAGTCGGTAGCGTAGTGCCATCGACGTGGATGTTCAAAATGGTCGACATTTGGGACGTCCATGTTGTAAATAAGGTCGCGGAAGATTTAGTCGGTGATAATGCCAGGTTTCGCGAGGCGAAAAAACTGGAGAGATCAGGGAGGTAGCCGTTTATTTTATTGCATAGCGCATCGATCTTTGGGCCTGGGCCTGTGGCCATTATTGTGCAGTCATCGGCGTAGGAAACGATTGTGACTCCTTCCGGTGGTGAAGGTAGCTTAGATATGTAGAAATTAAACAAAAATGGGGATAGGACACCACCCTGTGGCACCCCTTGTTTCATTCTCCTTGGTTTTGATGTTTTGTTTCTAAATTGCACCGGTGCCTGCCAACCACCCAGATAATTTGCGGTCCACCTTTTAAGACATGGGGGAAGGGTAGACCCTTCCAGGTCTTGCAGTAACGAGCCATGGTTGACCGTATCAAAAGCTTTTGATAGGTCTAGCGCTACGAGTACTGTTCTATGGTGGGGATATTGATTTAAACCGCAATTTATCTGGGTGCTAATGGCATTTAGCGCGGTGGTAGTGCTATGGAGTTTTCTGAAGCCATGCTGATGAGGGGCTAGCTGCAAATTTGCTTGGAAATAAGGGAGCAAAATGGCTTCAAGCGTCTTTGCCACTGGCTATGGGAGAGATATCGGACGATACGACTCACCTATGTTAGCTGGTTTCCCAGGCTTTAGTAGCGGGACCACCTTGGCCAGGTATGACAAAGGTGGAAAGAGACAGGTTGACGACATGCGCTAAATATTTGAAACCCTCTTTCCCTAGGCTTTTAAGCATCGACATGGCTATGTCGTCTGGGCCTACTGCTTTGGATGGTTTAGCAAGACCAATAGCGTCCTCATCCTCTTTAGCGGTGATGGTGATTGGTGACGCGCTGAATTTGTGTTTATGTGCGTGTCTATTGGCTCTCCGTCTGTCTTTGTCGACCGTAGGATGCATTATATATTGTCGGCAGAAACCGCTCGCGCATTTTTTCGCGTCCGACAGCACTTTGTAGCCAAAGGCGATGGAAACTTTGTCTTTGTGCTTAGTCGGATTCGATAGGGACTTTACGGTGGACCAAAGTTTACCCACATCGGTAGAGAGGTTACAACCTCTTAGGTGCTCCTCCCATTTCGCCCGCTTGTGTTCGTCCACAAGCAATCTGATGCGTTGGTTTATATCCCTTATTTGGGGGTCGCCTGGATGAAGCTGTCTTATAAGGTCACGTTCTCTCGCTAAGTTTGCGGCCTCCACCGGGAAGTGGGGCCGGATTTCGGGAATTCTCCCGGCGGGAATGAAACGTGCCGAGGCGGATTCAATCGCCTTACGGAAGGCACGCTCCCCTTGGCGGGCATCAGTCGGGATAGGGAGGGCAGCAAAGCGGTTGTCTGTAAAATATTTATATTCCTCCCACTTTCCTTTTTTGAAGTTTATGAAAGTGCGTTTTTCAGTGACGATGAAGTTGGCGGTACGCTCAAGCGAAATAAGTATGGGCATGTGGTCAGATGCCAATGTTACCATCGGCTGCCAGTTGACGCAGTTTACGAGTTCTGCGCTCACGATTGAGATATCTGGCGAGCTGTGACAGCTTCCTACCATACGTGTGGGGCGTCCCCGTTTATTGTGCAGAACGTCTTTTGTTCTATTTGATCCGCCAACATCTCACCCCTACTGTCCGCCCGCAAGTTTGAATGCCATAGATCATGATGGGCATTGAAATCGCCTAAGATAATGCGATTGTTGCCAGTGAGTAAGGCCCTGATATGAGGGCGGTATCCACTAGGGCAACAGGTGGCAGGAGGGATGTAGATGTTGATGATTTCTGGGTTTGCATCGCCTGACCGGACAGATAGGCCTTGACGTTCTAAGACATTGTCCCTGCGGTCGATGCCAGGATCACATATATAATATTGCACAGAGTGGTGTATGATAAACGCGAGACCGCCTCCATTTCCGCTCTCGCGGTCTTTCCTGTGGACATTATACCCAGAGCAGGTCTGCAACGCAGATCTTGCTGTGAGTTTAGTCTCTTGAATCGCAGCAATGCGGATGTTGTGCCGCTTCATGAAATCGACTATCTCCGTAATCTTCCCAGTTAGTCCATTAGAGTTTAACTGCAGAATTCTGAAGTGCATAAGGGGAGACGTCGCCACTCTGGGGGTAAGTGACGGGTGACTACGCCTGGTTTGTGGAAGGCCAGGACGCAATTGCTGTTGTGGCCCTGGGACTGGGCGTCCTTGGACAAGCATTGGGGTGCCCGGATGATTTGGGTTTGCGACCTGGCAACATGGCGCGATGAAACCCGTCGGGGGGTTGCCGTCGCGGAGACCAGAACATCTAGTAAAGTGGCACCACCCAAGGCAGGAGCTGCATTGGGCGGATGTCGCAAACCTATATATTCTGTGATGGCAGACGGTGCAAACGCAGGTAGGGACTAAGAGTCTGTTTCCCTGACCTGGACGATTGCTGCCGGAAAAGAGGGTGGGGGGGGGGGGGGGGGGGGGGGGGGGGAGAAGACGGGGGTCAGGGGCTGATGCTACCAACTCTACTACGAAGGTAGTAGTTATGAGTGGTATCAGCTGTTTGAGTTGTTGGCGCCGTGGGGCGCGAGCAGCAGCGGGTACTTGTTGTGGCTTGCTGAGCAGCGGGGCTGCTGGAAGGTAGTGGGGGGCGCTTAGGCGTAGACTACGGGACGCCCTTGGGCGTGAACAGCAAGGAGCCACAAAAGATTCATAAAAGTTACGTGAACGTCGGGTTTTGGGATCAAGCCCAGAACAACCTGTGCGATGCAACCATCTCTTGCACGAGACACACTGAACAGAGTATGACCGTCCTAAAAAGATTCTTTTCCGGCAGATGCAGCAAAACCATTTCTCAGGATCAAGGTCAGGAGACGGACCCGGATTGGATTCGATGCCTTCCCGGAGTAAGAGAATATGGAGCAGTCCTGCTGCAAGGAGCTGCCGGGAGGATGACAATTTGTGGGAGGGACGAAACAAATTAGATGGGGTCAAACTGAAAAATCCCGAGTCGCTCCGGTACATAGAACCGACTGCTTTGGGAAGCGACGCCTGTTTGCAAATTGTTTGGATAACACAATTTATTCATATAATCTTACTTCTATTAACCCAAAAAACAAGCGCATTTCAAACGTCTACTTAATGCACCTTCTATATGAAATATTGCCAAGTCCTGACGGAAAGTATCTATCTAGGGTGGCAGCAGATTCCATTAGCGTAAATATGCGAATGTACAGTAAGTATATGATTCCTTTTTTTTTTATTCGTATCGGAATGAAAATGTTTTTGACAATATGACTCGTGTGGAGCTTGCAAAAAACTTCGTAAATGTGTCCTAACGTGATAATTAAACGCTGAGTCATTTTACCTCATATTGTAGCAGATTGCTTTTGGAATTTTGTGTTGCATGCAATTGAGCGCTGTCTAAGCTTTGCTGATTCGGCGGGCGAATAGTTTTTGATTTGCGGGGCAGTGTGGACCCGGGGAAGTCGGGCATGTTGCAAATAAAGGGAAAGTAAAGAAAAAGAATTAGCAGCGAGTAATGACAATTGTATTCACGTGATAAACAATATAAATTATTAGCTTTATTTATTATCAAAAAAAAGGAATTACTTCAAAAACCAATTCGAAAATTCAATGTTCTTAAAATTTTTAATTTCACAATCGTGCACGGAAAATATTAATAATATGACGACCGCAAATTGTTAAATAAATTGCAATTCAAACTAGAAATATGGGTGGCTGATTGCCATACAATTGCCAAGTGCAAATTCTAATGTTATAATCGCAATTATTAAAAGGAATCACAATCGTAAAGTGCGATTACAGCGTAAATTATATGCAAAAACTATGAAAGATACGTAATAGGATAACTCACCTGTGAGATAGCTGCTGGCGCTCGAACGTGCAAAAACAGAAGAAGGAGCCAAGACCGCGAACAAGTCCGCGGCATCTGCCGATAGCCAAGTTTCGTTGAGTTTTTCCCCTTCAAAGTTAGCTCTCGGCTGGTGTTAGCCGTTATCGGTATTAATAATAAATTAACTAATGCGCGCGTTAGGGTGGTCCGAAATATTTAGGCTGGTGGCCTAAACATGCCGGCCCCCTTGCGGCGAGCAACTTGGATCACGGTGAGTGCGCCAGCAACCTTCCCAAGGCAGGATAAACTAAATAAGTTAAAAATATGATATGTAGGTATGGTTGTATGGTAAGTACGATCTCCGGCGGACATCCGTGCTTTCAATAATGCAGCCTCGCTGAACTGTGGATGAAAGAGAAAAACGTTAGTGTTCATGTACGTGGGGTTGCTTGGTTTTGATGCACCTGGTACTTGTGAAATTGGTAGGCAATTAGAATAACTGTAAATGAGCGATGCCAGAACATTATTGATGGAAGGCTCCGGATATTACCAGTCCGAAGATAGTGGGCTGCATGAGAAGCCCATTGACCGTAGCGGGGGTTGTGCCACTGACCATGATGGTAGCAGCACCGGCGCGGATCGATAAAACGTCGGGTCAGCGAGTTTCATGAACTGAAACGATGAGGCGATCGAGGAGTTAATCGTTGCGGTTGGGCTCAGACGCGTATGCCGTGCTACCACGGTAGCCTGGGTTGTGATCCTGTCCGTAATTCCATACTTCCCGCGAAACTTTAAGGTACCCTTCGTAATTCTGGCCGTGTTAAGCCGCTCGAGCTGGAGGTCGTGGACTAAGTGCGCGTCTATCACGGATGTCAGTGCGCAGGGATCAAGCAGGGCGCGCACCAAATGGAGGCGACCCCCTGCTTCTATTCGCACGAGCAATAGCTATAAATTATCGGGTAATCGTCGTCGCGTCGTTTGTTGTCCGCAGTCTCCCTATTCGGAAGCCGGTTGGAATCGCCTGTCGTGGAACTAGAGTTGTGGTAAGACCTTCTTTGCGTGGTGCATACGGGGCCGCTTTGTCAGTGGAGCGGAACGGCGCGGGAAAACTCGCGTCTGAGTTCTGACGCGACATAAATTTGATAGTCTCTTCTAAAAATTTTAATTTCTCCCTTGTTTGTAGTATCTAAAGCATATATGACACTACTTTATTCTTGCTTGGGTTCCAGGCTAAAAGGACTGAGGAAACTTTATCAGAACTTCAAAACACAAAAACAATGTTTATCATGTAAGCGAGACCACTGTTCCCCCAAAATTAGTGAGTTTGACATGTTTTGTTTGTGTTTTACATTTTATTTTTGCATTAACATTTTTAACAATAAAATCAATGCAAATAACACGCGAAAATTATTTCGGTCTCGAGTGGTCAAAAAAAAAAAATAAAGAAGAAAAAAAACGGCCGAATGTCAAAACAAAACTATCGAAATACAACCTGGCTCGTTTGTTTTCAGTGAACCAGTCTGTATCTTCGGGGTTTTCGTAAGTTTTTTTTTTTGTTCGGGTACTAACACTCGAGTTTGTTGGATCCCACGGATCCGACTTGTGATCCCATGGGATCGCGCGCAATGTGTATACGGCGGTGTTTCGTTCATTCAAAATGTCATTCATTCATGGAAATGAGTCTAGAGACATTTTGAATGAATTTTCATTATGAAGAAAAACGTGTGATGGGTAAGTATATGTATGCCAGTATCGTTCCCTTTTTATAATTTTATAAATATTCTAATTTCTTCTTCTTTTGTTTCGTTTTAGGTTTCTAGAACCACTTGGCCTCCGGTAATGACCTTCTCCAGGGTATGGTGTAATCAAATACCGCGTTTCCCATGGTACGGGCGGAATGGCGTTGATGCACGCATTTTTACAATACTCATTGCCGTTCATATCATATTTAGAAATATTTTTGCATAAATTACAAATAACGTGCAAAGGCAGACATTTTGTAAGGAGCGGAGGCAGCGTGGGCCTAGGGTGCAAAAGGAAAATGTAATATAACAGAAGAAAACTACCACAAAAAATAAAGCAGCACGAATTTGGATTTGTACAGAATAACGAGGTTACATATTCCATTTAAAAGTCAACAACAACTCAATGTGAAAACGAGAGTATTTTTTGGTTTAAATCATAATATAGTAGACAGGACTGGAAGTACCAAACCGGAATAGGAACACCTACACTGCAAAGCAAAGCTACAGCAGGGGTTATATATATGTATGCCTGACCTACTAAACTGGATATATCAATAAATTGAGTATAAAATATCAAAATCCATCGCTTTGTTGCACCACCGTACGCACACGCAGTACAGACAATAGCGAGGGTATTAAGGTCAAACATTTACAGCGGTCGGATTCCTTGCAGCACGTTGTACCACAACAACAAGTTAAAATAATTTAATTAATGGCAAAATTTATAAATGTAGTTCTATTTTTATACATACTGAGTGCTTTTCCGCATTTGGTATGTGGCGTAAATGTGCTGGCGGTGCTACCCAGCGTTTGGAAGTCGCATTACTTGCTTGGGCGGAGGCTATTGCAGCAATTATTAGAAACAAATGCCAACTATTCAGTTACGATAATAAGTCCACATGCGCGCGAGTATCCAGTACAGCAAAAAATACGTGAGATAAACATTGAGGGCTTGCGCAAGAATTGGCAAGAGATGGGTTTGCCATTGGACGTGTAGCAGGCGCGACAACATTCAATAAAGGAACATTTTACGCGTCTAATGTATGCTGGCGCAACAAATGTTGACCTACTGCTGGGTGATTCAAGGGTGCGCAAGCTTTTGCGTAGTGGTGAAAAATTTGATTTACTTATGGTTGACCTTTTTCTATTATTGAGATAGGACCCAATCCAACGTAAAAAGGTAGAATGGAAACCCAATAGTTCAAGCTTGCCTAATAGTATGCTGTGGGTGACAGTATCAAATGCCTTCGCGAAGTCAGTATATACAACATCAACTTGATGTCCATTTTTGAACGACGAAATGCAAAAATGAGAAAATGAGGCTAGGTTCGTAACTGTGGAGCGACCACTGAAAAACCCGTGTTGACACTCATCTATGGAACCTTTTACCACTTTTTTAAAGAGCTTAGAGCAAGTGGGCAGTTTAGAGATGGGTCTGTAGTTAGTTACTATGTTTTTGTTGCCAAATTTAAAGATAGGAGAAATCGAGGCTATTTTCCACCTATCAACAAACTCACCTTTTGCTAGGGAAAAATTGAAAATGTAACATAATGGGACGCAAAACGACGTGCTACGTTTCTTAAGAATAAACGACGAAAGCCCGTCAGTATCGCTTTTTATCGACGTTTCCAGGGCTAGGATGGCTTTCATAACGTCTTCCTCTGAGACTAACATGGATCCGAAGTCAACCATTTGTTCGACATCGGCGGAAAAATTATTAGCAGGGTTGCTAGTTACGAAGTTTGATTTAAAGAAATCTGCGAAAAATTAACAGTATCCAATAAGCTCTCAGAAGCTATACCGCCGTAGGACATACAATTTGGAATATTAGAGCAACCTTTTTTAGATCGTATATATCTCCAGAAAGCCTTAGGTTTTTCCTTCATCTCTACTTCATACCGAGAAATATATTGCTTGTATAAAAATTTGTCAAGTACATTAAAGCTTTTACTATAATAAATATATTTTTCTTTATGAGAGACATCCTTCGAAGCTTTATAGAGTTTAAGACGTATATTTCTAAGATTCTTAAGCTTTTTTAGATTTTTCGTATACCACGGAAGTTTATGCATTCTCGCGGGAAGTAAGGGTAGATTATCAGAGAATATTTCGAGTATATTAAGAGGAAAGGCATCGTAACATTCCGCTACGCTTTTAGAGGTGAAAACTGAATTCCAATTTACATCCAAATTTTTTTCATTTAAAGCATTAAAATCGGCGGCACGAAAATCAAACTTTGCAGTGGAGATTATACTCGGGCCTGAAACAAAATTAAAAAATTCCAGAGTTAAGGAGAGTGGGATATGGTGCATATCGCACCTGCATATAGGGAAAGTGGCCTCCGAAACACTAAAAATCAAGTTTTCATCTACAAAGATAAGATCTAAAATATTATTAAGCTCATTGTAAAATGAATTAATTTGGGTTAAGTTAATGCTGAAAAGACTATCTATAAAATGTATTTCGTGCGAGCTATTCACCCTTGTTGGTGTTAAGATACCATTATCAAGTAAATTTGACCATACAATTTTATTGAGGTTAAAATCACCCAAAATACAAAAATGACACTCTTCGTTATTCTCATAAAGATTCACAATATTGTTTATATGAGCAGCATACAAAGAATCGGGGCTGGAAGTTGGAATGTAAGAAGAACAAATGAATAATTTACCGAGACTTCCAAAGATGCATACACACAACTGGTCGAGGAGAGAATCATCATTTTCTAAATGGACTGAGAAAGAACGGAACATCCGATTCACCGTAATTAAAACGCCTCCACCTCTCAAGCAATTTGTTTTATTTGCGTCTCTATCTTTTCGATATATATTATAGATATTAGGATAGAAGAATTCAACATCCGCCAAGTTGCTGTTCAACCATGTTTCCACAATAACATAAACATCAAACTCACAGCGAGACGAAGTTAAAAATACGTCACTAGCTTTTGTTCGCATTCCCGAGATGTTTTGAAAATAAATACTTAACAACTTATTATTTATAGCACTAGTGCTATTATCATTATTAATGAGCGTGTGGTTGGTACTAGCTACGTCCGCGATAGTTTTCGCAGAGACTTGCGAAAATTCTGAAAAGGCTTCACTGTAACATTTGTTGGCCAGATTTCCGGGCGTAATAATTTTTCTAAGGAGGACTCAGGGGCTCCCAACTTGAAATTAACCTTATGCAACGATGAGAGTACGGCATCTTTTTTTACCAGCTTAGTGAATGATAATGACGTTTTATCCAAACCGATTTGTTTAGCTACGTAATCTTTGATATCATCTTCAGAGAGGGATGGCGAGAAGGACAGATGAAGCCATTTGTAGCAGTCAGCAACAATCAGATCCGTGCTTGCATTAGTGCCTCTAATCCGAACGTGCGCATTATTGTTATTATTATTATTATTTGTTGGCTTATCATCCACGGTAATTATTTCAGAACCAGCAACATCCGATAATGTAGTCGCAGTCACTGTAGTCGTAACAGCACGAGTTTTATTATTGTTGCTAGTCCGTTTGTACGTCACCTTCTCCCACTGCGCATTATCACCGAAATTATTTGTCTCAGCGGAGAGCAAATGATAAGAAACAGAAGCAGCTGATGCTGGTACTGCAGTCACTGCAGCCGTAGAGGTAGCGCAAGCATTGGCATTTTCTATCAGCGTACATGCATTAACACCACTAGTATTAGGAACAGGAGATGAAGCAAGCGACGAAATAACATCTGTCGACGTCACAGCGCATGACACTGTTGACTGCATTAAACTAGCCATTGTTTCTGCATGAGTAACATCATTATATTTGGTAATGGTAGATGACAGGGTGGGTGTGGGGAAACTCTTATTCGGATTGACAATATGAGCGAATGAATATGTACCAACGAAAGATATTGTAGTAGGAGCATAAGTTGACGAATTATTAGCGGGCAACAAAGAGTAGTCAGCTTTCTTGTTAGCTCTATGCTTGAAACTATCAAGAGCAGCATTCAAAGAGTCTTGCAGTATCTTTACTTCAGCAGTGAGAGAAGTAATCATATTATCTTTTTCAAGTAGGTTGCTATGTATGTTTTGAAGAGCCGAATTCATATTTGCAGATTCCAACACCAATTTGTTATTAACTGCTTTAAGATCAGCTACCAAATTATACACACGAACATTGTCGGCTTGAAGAGATGCCATCAACTTAAACAAAGATTTTTAAGACACTTGTTGATTACCTACATTTCTAAGAGAAATGTCATTATGCTTCGTAGATTCATCCGACTTCGGTGTCAGGGAACTCTTAGCATTGAATACAGAAGAATTACCGATATCAGCACTAATGGCAGTAGATGATTTCTCCTTTGCGATAGGTGGAGGAGGTGAACGGAGGGAATTCCGACGCTGAGCAGCACAAGTTTTGCAAAAAAAAACATTTCTCAGAGCTTTGCAAAAATTTGACATCAGTCGGACGAATACCAACACAACTCACGTGAAAGAGTTCACTGCACTTTCTGCACTTTCGGTTGATTTCTATCAACTCTATGGCCGCAAGCACAAGGCATTTTTGTTGTTTACAACAGAAATGATTTATTGTTTGATATCATAGAATAGAATTAACTAATTGTTTTATGACAATATAAAGAGCCTCTATCTCATAATGCTAGGTAGCATCAAACTGTTGCAAAATGCAATTTTAAGAAGTCACTTTCTTATTAGAATTATACAGTTTAAAAAAAAAAAAAGAATTAGGAGAGAAGACAAAACACGCGATAAGGATTACATGTGTAATCGATTGCATCGTGTTTACGATTACCGTAATCATGATTTTCAAAAAGTTTAGATTACGATTACTGTTATCTTAATTGCAGGCTCCAGATTACGATTAGTAATTGTTATTTAAACTCTTTTAAATCACGATTACAGCAATCGTTAATTTGAGTGCCTGAGATTATGATTACTGTAATTTTAATGGAAGTTTCTTGAATGACAAATAATTCTGTTATAGATTTACAGGTAATTTAACGGTTATGCATTCTATATACATATGTTGTGTAAAACAAACCAATAAAAATTTGTCGGGATATATGTAGTATTTAAAAGTAACGGTTCTAGCTCTACTTTTCTCAGCCACTGAGCGGCGAAACACTTTTTGCTGATGGTAGCGGCTCAGACATTGTAGATCAATAACTTTTCAGATACTTGAACAATGCCGATAATAGTTTCGGCTGTTTCGTCCTTTACTAAAGAGTAGTATGTTTTGAAAATCATTCATTTCTACATACATATATTTCGAAATATTCAAATATAAACTCACCTCGTAACCAATTCATCTTTTATTCCAAATATCGAGCAAGCAAATTGTTTACGCCAATAGGTTCATATGTGCGTGCGCACATGAGCATTCTTGTGTCACATACCTATGTACATACATATGAATGCAAATTTGTAGCATATATATGTACATATGCATGCAATTTTGTGATAACTATGTATTGTAGAAAATAAGTTTTGTTTATGTAAAATAAGTATAAATAGAAAGAGTTCAATAAAGAAATCAAATTGTTCGAGGTGCTTGCGACAGCACCATCCAAAACTCAATTTTATTTATTTGTTCATTTTTCATGGCGATCCTACCAAATGGTTATCTTAGCAATATGCTGGACTTCACGTGGCAGCAAAGCTCATTATTTGAGCAAGGAAGGACTAGATCCTCATTTGAGCCACAAGAACAAAGAAGAAGGTTGCGTATAGTACACGAAGTGAAATAAGGACCATCCAACGAGCAAAGAGGGACCACAAGAACAAAGACAAAGGATTCGTATGGCACAGGAAGTGGAATAAGGACCATCCAAAGAGCAAAGAGGGACCACAAGAACAGAAAGAAGGCTGCGTATGGGACAGGAAGTGGAATAAGGAACATCTGACCATACAATACAGGCAACTTCAACAGCAGAAGCTTATGTATTATTATATGTACCCAGTTCAAGTAAGAAACTAAAATATTCGGGCAACCTAATGGCTGCCTGGTGAGGGCAATAGCAATATTGCCCCGCAAAATGATTTTTTTTAAGTAATATTCAATGAGCGATATTTCGCAAGAGGAGTGCGACTCCATATTTAATATGTGGGAGTTTTTGTATCGGGACCCCCTAAAAATTCAACCGATACAATCCCACCGTTTGTCGATGACCCTTGAGAAAAATCAGCAACGGCAAAACAAGAAAAACCCGGAGGAAACTAAAATTCCTACTAGGGTAATTTATAAAAGAAAAAGAGGAAGTAAAATATTGTAACGAATTTAGTGAAATTCCACTTATTCCAAACCTTCTGCTAACATTCAAATCGCTAAATTGTCGAATAAAGCACTCCAATATTTAGTATTGCAAACTGGTCTTTATTAAGATTACTTTGAGAGTAGTACTTCACAATTATACTTCACAACCAATAGCGTGTTTCAATAAAAACTGATTCTGACTACTCAGCTTGCGCTGCTCTTATACTCTCCGTCGCTTCGTTCGCATATTTCTACTAAAGTCTAGACGTTTCGCCTTCTGCTGTATCTCCTGCTTGGTAATTGAGCTACATATATGCGTATGTATCCTTGAGTACTACTTCGGCTTATGATTACATGTGTTTGTGAGTATCTCTTCGTTGCCTTTTATGTACATGTGTAAATGATGATTGATTTGTTTACTTACATACGAGTGGCTGCTTAGTATCAGCTTAGTGCTGCTAATATTCGTCCCGATCAGACAAACCTCTCGATCCAACCGCTGCTAGCCTCTCCAAATGAAACACCCTTCTATTTCGTGGTTTCCCATTTTTTGTATGCGGTAGATGGCATCACTGATCCTCTTCACAACTTTGTACAGGCCTTCCCAACTGCACCAAAATTTGGATGGAACACTTTTCCGCCGATGAGGGTTATATAGCAGTACCAAATCTCCCTCGAGGAAACTTTCTGAATTATTGTTCTTGTCGTACCTGTGTTTCATCCTACTACTCATTATTCTGGAGCGTTCCCTCACACTCTTTTGAGCTACTTCGCAGAGCTTGACCTGACGGATTGACTTTGCATCATCAGTATTGTCTTGACGGTTCACAACAATAGTGCGCCCTGGCTTGAAACCACCCTTGCATTCTTTCTGCGATATTCTTTCCTTCATTTAGTTCGTCTATTTCGGTTTGTCAATAGCAGTGTTCTTCCCGCAGGTACCTTAGGTATTGATTTGTTTGTTCCATTCGTTCCACTAATCTTTGCCCGGCCTTCTGGCTTTGAATTTCGCGGTCTTTGTTGAGTCCATTCTCAAAACTGTAATTAAGAGGTACATCCTTGTTCTTATAATGCATAATCCTTCTTTGCATGTCAATCTTGATGCCATGGTCAACCAAGAAGTACACTCCATCGACTTCATCGACAATCTCCGCTACAACGAATTTGTGTAGAACCGTGACCTTTCCAACTAAGACTTAACATATCACTTCTCCCTGGACATGGTTATACTCGTCAGTGACCGTACGCAATCTTGGCTTTACTCTCCTGTTGACCAAATCAGATCGGATTAAGGAATGAGATGCGCCCGTATCTACAGTCAGTACACGTTCTTTGCCGTCCACATTTCATCTGACGGTAAGACTGCTCGATTTTCTCCCGATTTGTCATACAGAGATAACGGGACATTCCACAGCTGGAGTTAGCTGTCGATCTTTACATCTGCCTCGCTCTTGCTCATCTCCTCCAGCTTCTTTCTTAAGACCACCCATGCTGTTGAAACCACCAGGATCAATATCGCAATAACGCGCAATGTGACCTGGCTTTCCACATTTGCGATCCTTTCAGCGCCGCCAATATTGTGTTCACCTAGTCTGGCCTTTCTACCTCCACACGGCGTGCTTTGAACGCTGGCTTACACAGAAGCGATGCTATTTCCTGAATCAGAGCATGTGATACCGTTTCTGTGTATGTAGGTTTTGGGTTTGCGTATGTCGCTCGCTTCGTTTCGATATCCCGTATTCCATTAATAAAGCTCTGGATTTTTACCCTTTCGGTGTATTCCACGCCAGCTTTTCAACGTCCGACGCAAACTCTTGCAATATTTCACCAGGCCTCTGGAGGGGCTCAGTAACTCCATTTGGTATATCTGCCTCCTATGCTCGGTTCCGTATTGCCTCTCTAGTGCGCCCATCAATGCTTCATATCTGTTCCGTTCGTACTCTGGGATGGTCTGTACGATCTCATTTGCTGGTCCTTTTAAAGCCACGAACAATGCAGCAAATTTATCTTCGGCATTCCAGTTGTTCGCTGCTGACGTCTTCTCAAATTGAAGCTTAAATACCTGGAAAGAAACAGAGCCGTCAAAAGATGAAGTTTTTACCTTCGTATTGCTTGCTGAAACAGCTGGGCGATTTAGTTGCAACTTCTGTATACGACCTCTCAAAGCATCCACATCGGCCTCGATTTTTTCCTCAAACCGCGTTATTTTCTCGTCCATACGCGCTTCGAGTTTTGATGATATACGCGCCTCTTGAGCTTCCAGTTGTACTGTTATGCGTGCGTCTTGTTCTTTCAGTTGTGTTTCCATCTTTGATGTAACCTGTGTCTACATTTCTGAAATACGCGTTTCTTGTGCTTCAATATTTGATGTTATGCGCATCTCCTGCGATTTCAGTTGGGATGCCATATATGTCTTCTGTTCTTCCAGTTGAGATGACACTGTCGATGTTTGAGCAGATATTGCAGCCAAAATCATGTTCGGTCAGACGGTTTTTATGAACAATTAGAACGTACATACGAACACTGCCCCCGCCATGATATAAGTCGTGCTTGGCGACTTTAACGCCAGGATAGGCAAAGAAGGTGTTTTTGGCCCCACAGTCGGAAAGTTCAGCCTACACAATGAAACTTCTCATAACGCACTGAGGCTGACCGACTTTGCCGGTGCTCGAAACATGGTCATATCCAGCACGAGGTTCATGCATAAACAGATACATCAAGCTACATGGCTGTCCCCCGATCAAAATACTCGACCACGTTGTGATAGACGGACGGCATGCCTCCAGTGTTTTAGATGTGTGCACGATCCGAGGACCTAACATCGACTCGGACCATTATCTCGTCGCAGCCAAAATACGCACTCGCCTCTGCGCGGCTAAAACCAAGGAACAAAAATCACAAGGAAAGCTAAACGTCGAAAGGCTGTAATCGCAACAGACTGCCAATGATTTCGCAACTCGACTCTCACACCTGCTCTCTGAGAGCACAACTCAACCCGACGGAATGCAGGAGCAGTGAGAGCATATCTCCAAAGCACTTCGTACTGCCGCCGAGGGCAAAATTGGTTACCGGCGACCAAGGGAAAACAACTGGTACGATGAAGAATGCCGCGTTGCAACCGAAAGAAAAGACGCTGCCTACGGGGCTATGCTAAAAGCGAGCGCAACAAGAGGAGTGTGTGAACGCGTGATTTGAAAAGGGAAGCGAGACGCATTTTCAAGAAGAAAACAGCAAAGGCAGAAAAGCGTGAGTGCGAGGAGCTTGAGCTGCTAGCCACCAGGAATAACGCCCGAAAATTTTACCAAAAAATACGGCGACAGACGGAAGGTTTTAAGACCGGGGGAAACTCCTGTAGGAACGAAAACGGCGACCTTGTAACTGATGTCCAGAGAGTACTTAGATAATGGAGGGAACACTTCTCTGCTTTCCCCAATGGAGACAGCGATTTGACGCACAGGGATGACGAACCCGATCCCACAATCGATGATGATGGAATAAATTTCCCATCACCCGAAGCTATTCAAATACGGCGGCGAAGAGTTGTTAAGGCGCAAAGTAAAATTAAAAATGAGCCCAATGCATCGCGCTTTAAATTGGCTTTGCCTGAATTTCTTGATATACGAAAAACACTATTCTAGCTATTTTCTCGAATCTACATTGTCTATTTCTGTTATTTCTTTTATATTATTATAAATATTGTTATACTCACATTATTGTATTGTACACATATCCAAATATCGATGTACTTTAAGAGGCAATAGTTCCACTTGTACAAATGTGTTAAATAAATTGAATTGAATTGTAAATTCATATCGTCGGACGAGTGCATGCCCGGCGATTGGAATCTAAGTGTTCTTTGCTCAGTCCACAAGAAAGGGGATACTGCAAACTGCGTCATCTATCGCGTAATCAGTCTTCTTAATATCGCATATAAGGTCCTGTCAAGTGTATTGTGTGAAAGATTGTCCCCCATCGTGAATTGGTTCATTGGACCTTATCAGTGCGGCTTTAGACCTGGTAAATCTACCATCGACCATATTTTGACAATGCGTCAAAAAAAAACCCGCGAAAAAAGAATCGACATACATCACCTCTTCGTCGATTTTGAAGCCATCTTCGACAGCACGAAAAGGAGCTACCTATATGCCGCTATGTCTGCATTTGGTTCCCCGCAAAACTTATACGTCTGTGGAAAATGACGTTGAGCAACACCATCAGCTCAGTCAGAATTGGGAAGGAACCCTCCGAGCGGTTCGAAACTAAACGAGGTTTCACACCAGGTGACCCCTATCATGCGATTTCTTTAATTTGATGATGGAGACAATTTACTAGCTGCAGAACTTAACTGCTCTAGAACAATATTCTACAAAAGCATGCAATTACTGGCATATGCTGATGTACGATAACCCAACAGGTTATCTTCTTGTTGCTTGCCCAAAATGGTTGTTCTTGTTGAGCCACCTGCCCAAAATATCCACCTTGGAGGGCGCCGCCTCCAAGCCGTCGCGGTATTATAAAAAAAATGTCTGATAAGTTTGCCGATTGGCTTCGCCACACCTTGGGTTTATTTAACAATTTAGATTTATTTTACAAAATTGAATTTCATTTGGACACGTCCGTCCAGTTGAGTGTAAAATTTATTATATTTTGACGAATATTAGCAACACTAAGGGATACTATAATCTCTAAGCCGATGCTAAGCAGTGACTTCTATGCACATCAATAAATCAATCATTATGTCTACACATATGTACGTACACGCAGCGGAGAAGAGACGCACATGTGGAATCTTATCTAAGATGCTCCCAAAAGTAGACAATTATAATTGTGCTCACATATACACGCGCATATGAGAAGCTATAAACGTAGTAATTTTATAGCTGATAACCAACTAGTAAATTCTAGAAATGGAAGCGCCTAGAAGTATGCGGACGAGAAATCACAGAGTATAAAAGGCAGCAACAGTAGAGGCACGACAATCAGTTTGATTCAAGATGCTATCTGGCGAGCAATAGAAGTGTTATTTTGAAAGTAGTTTAATAAAGGCCATTTTGCATTATTGAATAGTGAAGTTATTTATTTAGTGATTCGAACGTTAGTAGAAGGTTGCAAATAAGAGGAATTGCAGTAAATTCGTTACAATTGGTGCCAGAAGAGGAATTGTTGAATAAATTCCGAAGACTTCGAATACAACTTGGACATGGCAAGGTGGAGTGAATTGAAGATCCAGCAACTGAAGAAGGAGTTGGAGAGCCGTGGATTGAATACAACCGGCAATAAACTCGAACTTCAGGCACGACTACGAAAGGCAATGGAATTAGAGGGAATTAACGTGGAAGATTATGTCTTTCCTCTTGATGGCGAGGAGACAACAAAAATTGAAGAGAAAAATGAAACTTCGCAGACAGTTACGAGCAAAGACTTGAACATGATTTTAGCTGCAATATGACGACATCCGCATACCATTTGACAGGAACTACCTTACTCTGCTTTGTTTACTTGACCTCTCTAAGGCATTCGATTCGGTAAACCATGCACTGCTGTGCGCTAAGCTTGTGAGATTCTTTGGTTTTAGTGAAGCCGCGGTACGTTTAATGAAGAGTTATCTGGAAGGGAGATCTCAGTGTGTAAAAGTAGGCTCTCTGGTCTGCGTCCTCTTTCGGTTGGTGTTCCACAAGGCTTTATACTGGGTCCACTTTTGTTTAGTATGTGTAGTACGATGTGTTCTCCACGTGTTACCATGTTCAAATGCATGGTTATGCATATGATATACAATTATACATGTCGCGGCCTCTTGATAAGACGGATGAGCTGTGTGCTGACTTTAACGAAGACCTGTCATCTATCGAAGCATGGGCTTCGCATAATGGGCTTCGTCTGAACTGCGCCAAATCATATGTGCTTCCAATATGTAATAGACGACTGGACTGCTCAGCCATTCCACCACTGTTTATAGGTCATGAGAGTGTTCGTTTTGTATCGAAAGTGACTAATCTTGGCTTTATCATAAATTCCGGCCTAACATGCACTGATCATGTAAATTCTGTTGTACGTAAAGTTTATTATGTCTTGAGGAACTTGCGATATGCTGCTTCCTACAATCCGGTTACTATTAGAAGAAAGCTAGCCATACAACTTATCATGCCGATTATCTGCTCCCCGGAACTCATATATAGCAATTTGGATTCCCAATCTGCCAATAAAATTGAAGTGGTATTCAATAATGTCACAAGATATGTATATGGCTTGTCAAGATATGAACACATTTCCGACTGGAAGTCTCGCCTCCTAGGATGTGAAATACTAGAGTATTTAAAAGTTAGAAATTGTATATTTCTTTTCGGTCTTATAACTGTGAAACAGCCTAGTTACCTGTATGAAAAATTAATTTTTCCTAGATCCTACTCTCTTCTTTCCTCTACAAGACTATTTTTCGTCAATGCTATTCGAATTTGGAATTCTATTCCGGCATCTATTCGGACAAATCTAAACAAAGGAACTTTAAGAAAATATTATATTCGCATTTTCGTTGATTTAATGTTTTGTTTTTCAATTATTACTATTATAATTTTTCGGAAAGATTTGCTCTCTAATCTTATATGTACTACATCAAGTTATTATATTATAAAACAGTTAATTTACTGAATTTATATAACAATCTTACATGTATTATGTATTTGGTTTGATAGTTCTAAGCATCTGTGCATAATTTACCTCACAAATGTTAATACTTAGTTTTAAGCTCTTAATGAAACTTATACAATTCTGTATATACCAAACTATTGTACTATAAAAGATCATTTTTTTCGATCTTATTGCACTAATACACTGTTTTTTAAATAAATTGAATTGAATTGAATATCTGCTCAAACATCGACAGTGTCATCTCAACTGGCAGAACAGAAGACATATATGGAATAGCAGGAGAACCGTATAACATCCCAGATGGAAGAACAGAAGACACGTATTTCAGAAATGTCGTTAGAAATAACATCGAAGATTGAAGCACAAGAAGCGCGTATTTCAGAAATGTCGTCACAAATGTCATCTCAACTGGCAGAACAGAAGAAAAGTATAGCATCCAACTGGAATCGCAAGAGACACGTATAACATCCAAGATAGAGAACAAGAGGAGCGTTTACCATACCAGGTGCCACAAATGTCTTCGCAGTTTCAGCGAGTAATCCAAAGGTAAAAACACCATCCTTTGACGGTTCTGTTCCTCTCCAGGTCTTTAAGCTACAGTTTGAGAAGACCGCAGCAGTGAACAACTGGAATGCTGAAGATAAAGTTGCAGCTCTATTCGTAGCATTGAAGGGGCCAGCAGCCGAAATCCTACAGACTATTCCCGTAGGAGAACGGAACAACTATGAAGCATTGATGGCCGCTGTCGAGAGACGTTATGGAAGCGAGCATAGAAAACAGATATACCAAATTGGGTTGCAAAATCGTTACCAAAAAGCTAATGAGACTTTGCAAGAGTTTGCTTCGGATGTAGAAAGGTGGATCATTTGGCAAATGCGGACACACCCGAGTTTTATAAATGGCATACGGGACGTAGAAACGAAACAAGATACATATGCGAACCCAAAGCCAACATTTGCTGAAACGGTATCCCATGCACTGACTCAGGAAACTGCCTCACTGTGGAAACACCAGATTGGGTAGACACAATTTTGGAAGCACTGAAGGGATCACAACTGAAAAATGCCGGAGTTATGAAATGTTTCAAGTGCAGCAACCCAGATCACATTGCATGACATTGTAGCACCGGTGCCAATAGTTCCAACAATGTGGGTGGCCGTAAACGCAGAACTTAAGGAGATGAGCAAATATACAAATCTACTCAATCGTTAAACTAAAGCGAGTCAGCCGCAAGGGCGACAGCTGGCTCCCTCAATTGAGTGCCCCATAATCTCTATCTCGCAAATTGGAAGAAGGTCAAACAATCTTACTGTCGGAGGACATGTGGATGGAAAGGAACGTTTACTGACTGTAGATACGGGTGCATCTCATTCCATCATTCGAGCGGATTTAGTCAACAAGAAGATAAGACCATTGCATGGAGCAAGATTGCGTACAGCCACTGGAAAAGACAGCACGGTTCTAGGAGAAGTAGCATGTGAAGTCGCAATTGGGAACGTCACGGTAGTACAAAATTTTATAGTGGCAGAGATTGTTGTTGTTGTTGGTGCCAGAAGAGGAATTGTTGAATAAATTCCGAAGACTTCGAATACAACTTGGACATGGCAAGGTGGAGTGAATTGAAGATCCAGCAACTGAAGAAGGAGTTGGAGAGCCGTGGATTGAATACAACCGGCAATAAACTCGAACTTCAGGCACGACTACGAAAGGCAATGGAATTAGAGGGAATTAACGTGGAAGATTATGTCTTTCCTCTTGATGGCGAGGAGACAACAAAAATTGAAGAGAAAAATGAAACATCGCAGACAGTTACGAGCAAAGACTTGAACATGATTTTAGCTGCAATATGACGACATCCGCATACCATTTGACAGGAACTACCTTACTCTGCTTTGTTTACTTGACCTCTCTAAGGCATTCGATTCGGTAAACCATGCACTGCTGTGCGCTAAGCTTGTGAGATTCTTTGGTTTTAGTGAAGCCGCGGTACGTTTAATGAAGAGTTATCTGGAAGGGAGATCTCAGTGTGTAAAAGTAGGCTCTCTGGTCTGCGTCCTCTTTCGGTTGGTGTTCCACAAGGCTTTATACTGGGTCCACTTTTGTTTAGTATGTGTAGTACGATGTGTTCTCCACGTGTTACCATGTTCAAATGCATGGTTATGCATATGATATACAATTATACATGTCGCGGCCTCTTGATAAGACGGATGAGCTGTGTGCTGACTTTAACGAAGACCTGTCATCTATCGAAGCATGGGCTTCGCATAATGGTCTTCGTCTGAACTGCGCCAAATCATATGTGCTTCCAATATGTAATAGACGACTGGACTGCTCAGCCATTCCACCACTGTTTATAGGTCATGAGAGTGTTCGTTTTGTATCGAAAGTGACTAATCTTGGCTTTATCATAAATTCCGGCCTAACATGCACTGATCATGTAAATTCTGTTGTACGTAAAGTTTATTATGTCTTGAGGAACTTGCGATATGCTGCTTCCTACAATCCGGTTACTATTAGAAGAAAGCTAGCCATACAACTTATCATGCCGATTATCTGCTCCCCGGAACTCATATATAGCAATTTGGATTCCCAATCTGCCAATAAAATTGAAGTGGTATTCAATAATGTCACAAGATATGTATATGGCTTGTCAAGATATGAACACATTTCCGACTGGAAGTCTCGCCTCCTAGGATGTGAAATACTAGAGTATTTAAAAGTTAGAAATTGTATATTTCTTTTCGGTCTTATAACTGTGAAACAGCCTAGTTACCTGTATGAAAAATTAATTTTTCCTAGATCCTACTCTCTTCTTTCCTCTACAAGACTATTTTTCGTCAATGCTATTCGAATTTGGAATTCTATTCCGGCATCTATTCGGACAAATCTAAACAAAGGAACTTTAAGAAAATATTATATTCGCATTTTCGTTGATTTAATGTTTTGTTTTTCAATTATTACTATTATAATTTTTCGGAAAGATTTGCTCTCTAATCTTATATGTACTACATCAAGTTATTATATTATAAAACAGTTAATTTACTGAATTTATATAACAATCTTACATGTATTATGTATTTGGTTTGATAGTTCTAAGCATCTGTGCATAATTTACCTCACAAATGTTAATACTTAGTTTTAAGCTCTTAATGAAACTTATACAATTCTGTATATACCAAACTATTGTACTATAAAAGATCATTTTTTTCGATCTTATTGCACTAATACACTGTTTTTTAAATAAATTGAATTGAATTGAATATCTGCTCAAACATCGACAGTGTCATCTCAACTGGCAGAACAGAAGACATATATGGAATAGCAGGAGAACCGTATAACATCCCAGATGGAAGAACAGAAGACACGTATTTCAGAAATGTCGTTAGAAATAACATCGAAGATTGAAGCACAAGAAGCGCGTATTTCAGAAATGTCGTCACAAATGTCATCTCAACTGGCAGAACAGAAGAAAAGTATAGCATCCAACTGGAATCGCAAGAGACACGTATAACATCCAAGATAGAGAACAAGAGGAGCGTTTACCATACCAGGTGCCACAAATGTCTTCGCAGTTTCAGCGAGTAATCCAAAGGTAAAAACACCATCCTTTGACGGTTCTGTTCCTCTCCAGGTCTTTAAGCTACAGTTTGAGAAGACCGCAGCAGTGAACAACTGGAATGCTGAAGATAAAGTTGCAGCTCTATTCGTAGCATTGAAGGGGCCAGCAGCCGAAATCCTACAGACTATTCCCGTAGGAGAACGGAACAACTATGAAGCATTGATGGCCGCTGTCGAGAGACGTTATGGAAGCGAGCATAGAAAACAGATATACCAAATTGGGTTGCAAAATCGTTACCAAAAAGCTAATGAGACTTTGCAAGAGTTTGCTTCGGATGTAGAAAGGTGGATCATTTGGCAAATGCGGACACACCCGAGTTTTATAAATGGCATACGGGACGTAGAAACGAAACAAGATACATATGCGAACCCAAAGCCAACATTTGCTGAAACGGTATCCCATGCACTGACTCAGGAAACTGCCTCACTGTGGAAACACCAGATTGGGTAGACACAATTTTGGAAGCACTGAAGGGATCACAACTGAAAAATGCCGGAGTTATGAAATGTTTCAAGTGCAGCAACCCAGATCACATTGCATGACATTGTAGCACCGGTGCCAATAGTTCCAACAATGTGGGTGGCCGTAAACGCAGAACTTAAGGAGATGAGCAAATATACAAATCTACTCAATCGTTAAACTAAAGCGAGTCAGCCGCAAGGGCGACAGCTGGCTCCCTCAATTGAGTGCCCCATAATCTCTATCTCGCAAATTGGAAGAAGGTCAAACAATCTTACTGTCGGAGGACATGTGGATGGAAAGGAACGTTTACTGACTGTAGATACGGGTGCATCTCATTCCATCATTCGAGCGGATTTAGTCAACAAGAAGATAAGACCATTGCATGGAGCAAGATTGCGTACAGCCACTGGAAAAGACAGCACGGTTCTAGGAGAAGTAGCATGTGAAGTCGCAATTGGGAACGTCACGGTAGTACAAAATTTTATAGTGGCAGAGATTGTTGATGAAATCATAATTGGAGTGGACTTCTTAATCGACCGGGGCATCAAGATCGACATGCAAAGCAAGACAATGCGATATAAGAACATAGATGTACCACTTAATTTTGGCTACGAGAGGCTACAGTAGTAAACGAGTGCTGGTGGAAGAGTCAGCAAAAACCACCAAAATCAGAAGCTGTCATCTGGGCAAAGGTTGCTGGAGATTGTGGGACAAACAAATTGTGGGTTGTCGAAGCAGCAAACAAATCAGCACCGAACATACTTGTAGGAAAAACCCTGGCTTTGACAAAACAGGATGGACGTATTCCGGTAAGAGTACTCAATAACTTCACCACTCAAACTGTCCAAAGGAGCTATTTTTACGTTTCATCTAGTAATACTGATCTTTCAACTGACATCACGGCATGGACGGAGGGGCTAGAGAAAGATTATCAGAGTAAGGCAAAGCTACTTCTCCTAAAGTACGCAAACATATTTGACCAGGATGGTTCCAAACCAGGCCGCACCAATGTTGTGAAACATCAAATTGACACTAGAGACGCGAGGCCGATACGTCAAGCTCCTCGTAGTGTTCCACTGGCGAAACGGGAAGTTGTGAGTCAAATCGTACAAGAAATGAGCGACAGCGGCGTCATCGAACCATCAGCTAGTCCATGGAGTCACCTGTGGTACTTGTGAAGAAGAAGGATGGGAAAATGAGGTTTTGCGTGGACTACCACAAGTTGAACGACGTCACGAAAAAGGATAGCTACCCATTGCAAAGAATTGACGACACTCTGGACTCGCTCTTTGGTCCGAAGTGGCTTTCCACATTGGACTTGAAAAGTGGCTACTGGCAAGTGGAGGTGAAGGAGGAAGACAAAGAGAAAAGAGCCTTCAGCGTCGAAGATGGTCTTTGGCAATTTACAGTAATGCGCTTTGGACTATGTAATGCACCAGCTACTTTCGAGAGACTCATGGATCAGGTATTGAAAGGACTACATTGGAAAACATGCCTGGTGTACCTGGACGACATCATCGTAAGAACATTGATGAACATCTTAAAAACTTAGATGAAGTTTTCCAGAGAATAGCTGGAGCTGGTCTGAAGTTAAGTCCCAAAAAGTGTTCGCTGTTTAAAAAGGAAGTAAATTATTTGGGTCACAAGGTAACGACAGAAGGCATCTGTACTGCAAATGAAAAGATAGAGGCAGTAAGGGATAGGCCAATACCACTGAACCTGCATGAATTAAGAAGTTTCCTTGGGCTGTGCACATATTACCACCGATTTGTGCCAAAATTTTCCAGCGTAGCCCATAGCCGCCATGAGCTTACAAGAAAAAATAAAGCTTTTGAATGAAACAAGGAGCAAGAAGGGGCTTTTCAAACATTGAAGGAGGGTTTGTGCACTGCCCCAATGTTGGCATATCCGATTCCAGGAGCAACATTCATTCTAGATACAGATGCAAGTGGATATGCTATAGGAGGCGTTTTATCACAACTGGTCGATGGACAGGAGAAGGTAGTTGCATATTACAGCCGTTCGATTGGAAAACCAGAGAGGAACTATTGCGTTACACGGAGAGAGCTGCTGGAATTGGTAAAGTGCATTAAACATTTTCACAAATACCTCTACGGCCAGCGATTCCGCGTCAGGACAGATCACGCAGCGTTGAAATGGCTTCTGCAGTTCCGTAATCCGGAAGGACAATTGCCACGGTGGATCGAGCGACTACAAAGCTATGACTTTTCCATTGTAGTTTGGAATGCAAGCACTGTTCACAGGCCGGGGCTAAAGAAAACATTATAGATGTCCGGCTAATGACTATAACGTGTACGGATGAATGGGACAAGGAACAACTAAGAAAGTGTCAGCTAGAAGATACAGATCTGTCACATGTTATGCAAGGGCTCGAACGAAACGAAAGACCAGCAAAGATGAGATGTCAGCAGAGAGTCCCACTGCGAAGTCATATTGGGCACAGTGGAACAGTTTAGAATTGATATCCGGTTGCTTGCATCGAGTATGAGACAGTGAGGACGGTCAATGCAAGAAGAAACTGATAGTTGTTCCCAGAAAGAGGATTCCTGACGCGCTCAGCGAGCTGCATAATGGTCCAAGTGGAGGTCATCTTGGAATCACGAACACGCTCGCGAAAATTAAGCAGAGATTCTATTGGGTTGGTTGCCGTCAGTCGGTCACCGAGTGGATTGCCAACTGCGAGGTTTGCAACAGAGCGAAAAGGCCCAAAACACGAAGTCATGGCCAGATGAAGCAGTATATTTCAGGTGCACCATTTGAAAGGATCGCCATGGATGTCGCAGGTCCATTTCCTACTAGCAACCGCGGAAACAAATACGTACTAGTGGTTATGGATTATTTCAGTAAATGGCCAGAGGTATACCCAATCCCAAACCAAGAAGCGGAAACAGTAGCAGAAGTGGTTACAAACGATTGGTTTGCAAGGTATGGTGTACCAATGGAGTTACATTCTGACCAAGGCAAGCATTTTGAATCAGCTGTGTTCCAAGAATTGTGTAAGAAGTTGGGCATTCGAAAAACACGGACAACTGCATTGCAGCCTCAGTCCTATGGTATGGTGGAAAGTTTCAACAGAACATTGGAGGAGCATTTAAGAAAAGTAGTAGATAAATAACATAAGGAGTGGGATACACACATATCATTATTCTTGATGGCTTACCGATCGGCAGTACATGAGACAACGGGCCAAACTCCCGCAAAGGTAATTTTTGGCAATAACCTTCGACTGCCAGCTGATTTGAAGTATGGGATAGATGCCGATGCGAAGAGGAATGTCAAGAAATCCACTGGTGTCTTGCAAGAAGAGCTGAGAGAGATACACGATCTGGTAAGGCAACGAGCAAAGATTACGAGTGACAAGATGAAAGCGAGATACCACAAAGCAATTAATTCGGAAGGGTTTCAGGAAGGATATTTGGTGCTGTTATACAACCCACAACGAAAAAAAGGTATGTCCCCGAAATTGCAGTGTAATTGGGAAGGCCCATACAAAGTTGTAAAACGGATCAACGATGTAGTGTACCGCATACAAACCATTGGCAAACCACCAACAAAAGTGAAAGTGGTTCATTTGGAAAGGCTGGCAGCGTTTAGATCGAGAGATTTGTCTGATCGGGACGATCAGACTTAGGTGGAGGGCAGTGTGACGAATATTAGCAAGGGGATACTATCATCTCTAAGTCGATGCTAAGCAGTGACTTGTATGCACATCAATAAATCAATCATTATGTATGTACGTACACGCAGCGGAGAAGAGACATGCATATTTTTTCTGTCAGTGACGTGGGCCGCAGTTGCATTTGACATGCGCGTTGCCAACTGCCCGCGCCTGTCAAATGCAACTAAAGCTCCACGCACATAGCTTATCTTATATTACGGATGTGAGGGGTTTACTTTATCCTTACATCATCCTTCCTTTGAAAAGAAGAATTTGGCAATTCGGCCGATCACAATTGCCACATTCTTCCTTTTTGCAATTCGTTCATCCGGAGCAACTTTACATTTTGTTGTAATATAAATTAAAAAGGGTAGCATTACATTAATATTTTTTTCTTTATGTTTTTTTTTTGTTTGTATAATAAATTTAAATTGTATATAATTCAATTATAAATTATCATTTTCCTAAATTTATATTAAGATTTATAAAATTGTATGTATATATGAATATAATATTACTAATAGTTATTAATCAATTTTATTTATTCTGGTTTTGTGTACAGTTTTTTCTTTTTTTGTTACCTCATCGAAAATTGTAACATTAAAAAAAACAATGTAAGACGCGATATCATCCGAAGAGATCTAAGGCCGAGCTTCTTTTCCAATTTGCATCATGCTCCTCTTGATTTTCCCTACAAATTGGCCGGACATGACCTACATGTTTTATGCCGACTCCGAACGGCATTTTCAAGGCAGATGAGTTTTCACTGAGAGCTTTTCATGGCACCCGGAGCGCTTGCCAAACACTGCCAAGGAGCGACCCCGCTTAGAAAAATTGTCTTCTAATTGAAAAACCTTATTTCTAAAATTTTGATGTTGCTTTGCCCGGGGTGTGAACCTGGGGCATAAGGTGTGATAGGCGGAGCACGCTACCATCACTCCACGGCACGGTGGTGTAACATTAGGGTCGTTAATTTTAATTATAGCAAAAGGACCCTGGTATATATTTTCATCTTTGTGGCGTGGTTCTTTTTGTACGAGAACTTTATCGCCTATTTTAATAGCTAATAGTCGTGCCGTTCTATCATAAAACGTTTTGGTTTGTATTTTATTTTTAATTATTAAATTTTTTGCCATTTCATGTGTTTTTTGCATTCTAAATTTAACTTCTTTAGCATAGTTTTCGGCATTGTAAAATGGATCAATTTTGTGCTTTCGTAATTCATGAGGCAAAGTTGCCTTTTTACCAAATACTAACTCGAAGGGAGAAAATTTATTGTCGAAAACTGTGCTAGTTGTTGTATTGTGTAGGAATGTAAAGTATTTTAGATAAATATCCCAATCATAAAAAGTATTGTTTAAATATGCACGTAAGTATTCATTAAAACCTCTATTCAATTGTACCAACAGTTTCGTGATGGTATGCAGTTGAAAAATTGTGTTTAATATTTAAAAGTTTAGTTAATTCTTCAAACAATTAATTTTCAAATTCTGTACCTAAATCTGATTTTATGGCGTTCATTACGCCGTAGGTTAAAATAAATGTTTCGAAAATGGCTGAAGCAATTGTTTTTGCTGATTTGTCTAGTATAGCAACTGTTACCAGATATTTGGTCAAGTCGCAAATCATGGTAACTGCGAACTTGTTACCGTGTTTGGACTCAGGGAGAGGTCCTATTGCATCTATAACTAGTAGATCAAATGGTTTACAAGGAGTTGGTGTTAAAACGAGTTCTTCTTTCGTTTCAGGTTTAACCTTGTTTACAAGATAATCATTACAACTTTTGATATATTTCGCTATATCACGAGTCATGTTTTTCCAATAAAAATTTGTTCTTAGTTTTGCGTACAGTTTTTTCATTCCGCAATGTCCACCTGATATTGGATCGTTATGGTAAATTTTCATTAGTTTTAGTTTTATGTCTTCGTCTGTTACTGTCTCCACTGGATCTGCTAGAATAATTTCTAATGATTTTAAAGTTTTATTTCCAATATCTTTGAAATTTGTAATAGTATAATGTTTGAATAAAGTATCGTTTTTAGGCCATTCAATTTGTTTTAATTTTGCGTTTGCTGGCTTCTAATTCTAGCCTCGAAAGTAATTTCTCTAAAGTCATTATTTCGTTAACAAACTCAAAACTAAGTAACTCGAGCTTTTTATGTTTAATATGCACAAAATTTTATTTAATTTGTTGTTTTATTATTTTTATCGTAAGTAATTTCCGTGGAATTTTTTTTCGAAAAATTAAATGAAAATTTGTCGTAGACATGTAAAGTAAGTTGTTTTTCGTCGTTTTTGTCTGTTTTCCTAGGAAGATTTTCATCGTTTTGCCGTTTTGTCACTGATCTTGTCTGTACTCCTAAAATTCGTTTGTTCGATTCCTTAATCTTTACACAATAGTGAAATTATATTCAGCTAGTTCTATCCTTATTCTTGAAAGTTTTGAAGATGTGTCTTTCATATTGAAAAGGTATACTAGAGGTCTATGATCTGACTTTACAATGAAATGGGTGCCATAAACGTATGGTCGAAATTGCTTGATTGCAAAGTAAATGGCTAAAAGCTCTAATTCTATAATGGGTTGTTTCTGCTCTGCATTATTAAATGCTTTAGAAACGAAACAAATTGGCAAATCACTGCCTTGCTGTTCTTGACTCAGAATAGCGCCACATCCAGTTGTTGAAGCATCAACGGTAATAGTGAATTGTTTTGTAAAATCTGGGTATTGAAGTAAGTTTGGTGAAAGTAATGCTGCTTTCAACGATAAAAATGCTCTTTCGCACTCAACATCCCAAACAAATTCTACTCTTTTACTACTTAATCGATTTAGAGGCGCTGACAGGAACGCAAAATTTGGTATAAACCTTCTGTAATAGTTTGCGAACGCGACGAATCGTCGTACAGCGTCTTTATTAATCGGTTTTGTATACTTTTTAATTGCGTTCGATTTGGAGTCGTCTGGCAACAAACCATTGGCTGAACATTTATGACCTAAAAATGTGACTTCTGGTCGTAAAAAGTTGCATTTATTTGGGTTGAGTTTGAGGTTGAAAGACCTTTTGAAAGATTTTTAATATGGAGTGCTTCACTACAACCTATGACGATAATCGATCGATCGTCGACGTACAAAAATGCGACATTGGGTGGTATACCCGAAAAAGCCATTGTCATCATTCGTGTGCTATATTTAAGCCGAATGGAAGAAGTTTCCATCTAAATGCACCTCTGTCAGTGATGAGAGAGGTAATGTCACGTGCGTCAGTATGCAAAGGGATTTGATGAAATCCCGAAAAAAGATCTATTGTGGAAAAATATTTTGCCCTGCCAAGATTATCTAGAATATCGTGAACTCTTGCTAGTGGAAATTTAGCAGCAATGAGTTTCTTGTTTACTGCGCGAAAATCTACGCACATACGATAAGATTTTGACCATTAGTATCTTTCTTTGGGACTACAATCAAAGGACTATTGTAATTGGAGTAAATAGGTTCAATCAAATCGTTGTCTAAGAGTGTTAGCGGTTTATTTCTTCGCGTAGAGAGTATTGCAATCGATAGTTTTTAACATATACCGGCTCGTTGTCTGTCAATCTTAATTTTTGCTCGTAGAAGTTGTTTAAAGTCATTTTGTCCGTGTCAAGAGCGAAAATGTCGGCATAATCTATGCAAAGGTCAATTAATTTACTTGGAGCATGTTGAGGCATTTGATTTTGTAAAATTGAAATAGGTTTTTTCGTACGTTTGTCTTCTGTTTCTGCCTCATTAATTGTCTAAACATTATAATTGGAAAGTTTTTCTGTCCGAATACTGTTTCTTTTCACATAATTGACATCATCCGTGGTGTTTATGACTTTAATTGTTGGTTTACTGGAATTAACAATGCACCTAGCTGTGAAAACGCCTTTTTCAATTTTCTGCGAGTCCACGAAAAGTGGCTCGGGTGAATCTCCTAAATCAAAAAGTTTGCATGTTTCACATCTGGGAGGAATGATACAACTATCGCTTTCTGTTCCGTGCAGGATTACCAAATGGCGGCTTTTTCATTACCTACCCAAAAGGAAATACTACTTCTTTCATAATTAATAATGCATTTGTTAATTTTCAGGAAATCTTTGACCAATATGCCATCGGATGGAATATAAAAGTCTTCATTTACTACATGTAAAGTATGTTTAAGAGAAAAGTTTGAAAAATCTAAATTTGCTGTAATTTTACCTAAAGTCGGAACTGAATTGGAAGTGACACCGGTAATGTTAATAATGTCGTTTGTATTTAAGGAAATATTACTGTCTATACATGATATTTTTATTAAAGAAATGTCTGCATGAGTGTCTACTAAGAAAGAACAAAATTTTTTGTGACTCGTTAAGTTGTAATTCTATGAAATCTGAGTAATTTAGATTTAAACAATAGATGCCTATTGGTGAGGGAAGTTCGTCCTGCTACAGTGTTCGCTCCTGAGGGGCACTCGCGTTTAAAGCGCGGACGTTTGCATTTCTACCTCTACCGTTTGACGATCTTGAATTGTTACCTCTATTGTTGCTATTATTTGAATTTGAATTTGTATTTGAACGTGTATTACTATTGTCATTATTTTGGTATCTATTTCTGTTATCATATCGATATCGCTGACTATTGTTACCGTTACGGTTGTTATTATATAAAAATGAACTATTATTTCTATAACCAGTATAGCTGTGATTTGGGTAAAAACCACGATAACTACTTCGTGAATTCCTGAATGTATTGTTACCACGCGATCGAAAAGTTAGAACTTGACGCTCTGTTACTTCGTTGTTTTGTTCTACAATTAGTTTTGCTACTACGTCTTTCGGATCAGTAAATGCCGTTGAGGTTAAAATAGTTTAGACTAAATTGGATTTTGCGCGACACACGTTAACCGTTTGTTCGACTGCCATTTTATGAGCTTTCGCTTAAGTGATCCCTTCAATAATAAGACACCGCTCAGGTGAGTCAGCTAAATCTTCAACTTGTTTGGCAAAATCTGTATAATTGTTATTGTTAACGTGCAACGCTGCAATTTTTCCTGCTACAACTTTCGAGTTGTCTGGTTTGATCCTACTACGTAGAGCTACTTTGATTTCATTAACTTAAGTTACTTGCCTTGGTATTGCTTCACGGGCTTTACCCTCCAGTTTTGATTTTAAAAATGCTATACAAGTACCAGTTAAATTTGCACCAGCGAACTCTTCAAGTAATTCAATTTTGTCTATGAAAGTCTCAAGTGCTAGAGGATCACCGCTGTAGTTTAATGTTAATGAAGTGTTGCCACGATTTGATCGTTAAGATCTGAAGCTGAATTAGAAGAAGGTGAGGCAACGTTTATACTAATTGGATCGTTAAGATCTGGGTTTACGTTATAAAAAAATGAAGTTAACTTTTCGTTGGAAGAATCTTCGAAGCCTGTGAAATCTGCTGATAAAGATAATTTATTTTCCTGTTTTGTGACTTTTTCATATGTGACTTTTGCATATCTCCAAAGCACTTCGTACTGCCGCCGAGGGCAAAATTGGTTACCGGCGACCAAGGAAAAACAACTGGTACGATGAAGAATGCCGCGTTGCAACCGAAAGAAAAGACGCTGCCTACAGGGCTATGCTAAAAGCGAGCGCAACAAGAGGAGTGTGTGAACGCGTGATTTGAAAAGGGAAGCGAGACGCATTTTCAAGAAGAAAACAGCAAAGGCAGAAAGGCGTGAGTGCGAGGAGCTTGAGCTGCTAGCCACCAGGAATAACGCCCGAAAATTTTACCAAAAAATACGGCGACAGACGGAAGGTTTTAAGACCGGGGGAAACTCCTGTAGGAACGAAAACGGCGACCTTGTAACTGATGTCCAGAGAGTACTTAGATTATGGAGGGAACACTTCTCTGCTTTCCCCAATGGAGACAGCGATTTGGCGCACAGGGATGAGGAACCCGATCCCGCAATCGATGATGATGGAATAAATTTCCCATCACCCGAAGCTATTCAAATACGGCGGCGAAGAGTTGTTAAGGCGCAAAGTAAAATTAAAAATGAGCCCAATGCATCGCGCTTTAAATTGGCTTTGCCTGAATTTCTTGATATACGAAAAACACTATTCTAGCTATTTTCTCGAATCTACATTGTCTATTTCTGTTATTTCTTTTATATTATTATAAATATTGTTATACTCACATTATTGTATTGTACACATATCCAAATATCGATGTACTTTAAGAGGCAATAGTCCCACTTGTACAAATGTGTTAAATAAATTGAATTGAATTGTAAATTCATATCGTCGGACGAGTGCATGCCCGGCGATTGGAATCTAAGTGTTCTTTGCCCAGTCCACAAGAAAGGGGATACTGCAAACTGCGTCATCTATCGCGTGATCAGTCTTCTTAATATCGCATATAAGGTCCTGTCAAGTGTATTGTGTGAAAGATTGTCGCCCATCGTGAATTGGTTCATTGGACCTTATCAGTGCGGCTTTAGACCTGGTAAATCTACCATCGACCATATTTTGACAATGCGTCAAAAAAAACCCGCGAAAAAAGAATCGACATACATCACCTCTTCGTCGATTTTGAAGCCATCTTCGACAGCACGAAAAGGAGCTACCTATATGCCGCTATGTCTGCATTTGGTTCCCCGCAAAACTTATACGTCTGTGGAAAATGACGTTGAGCAACACCATCAGCTCAGTCGGAATTGGGAAGGAACCCTCCGAGCGGTTCGAAACTAAACGAGGTTTCACACCAGGTGGCCCCTATCATGCGATTTCTTTAATTTGATGATGGAGACAATTTACTAGCTGCAGAACTTAACTGCTCTAGAACAATATTCTACAAAAGCATGCAATTACTGGCATATGCTGATGTACGATAACCCAACAGGTTATCTTCTTGTTGCTTGCCCAAAATGGTTGTTCTTGTTGAGCCACCTGCCCAAAATATCCACCTTGGAGGGCGCCGCCACCAAACCGTCGCGGTATTATAAAAAAATGTCTGATAAGTTTGGCGATTGGCTTCGCCACACCTTGGGTTTATTTAACAATTTAGATTTATTTTACAAAATTGAATTTCCTTTGGACACGTCCGTCCAGTTGAGTGTAAAATTTATTATATTTTGACGAATATTAGCAACACTAAGGGATACTATAATCTCTAAGCCGATGCTAAGCAGTGACTTCTATGCACATCAATAAATAAATCATTATGTCTACACATATGTACGTACACGCAGCGGAGAAGAGACGCACAAACACATGTGGATATCTTATCTAAGATGCTCCCAAAAGTAGACAATTATAATTGTGCTCACATATACACGCGCATATGAGAAGCTATAAACGTAGTAATTTTATAGCTGATAACCAACTAGTAAATTCTAGAAATGGAAGCGCCTAGAAGTATGCGGACGAGAAATCACAGAGTATAAAAGGCAGCAACAGTAGAGGCACGACAATCAGTTCGATTCAAGATGCTATCTGGCGAGCAATAGAAGTGTTATTTTGAAAGTAGTTTAATAAAGGCCATTTTGCATTATTGAATAGTGAAGTTATTTATTTAGTGATTCGAACGTTAGTAGAAGGTTGCAAATAAGAGAAATTGCAGTAAATTCGTTACAATTGGTGCCAGAAGAGGAATTGTTGAATAAATTCCGAAGACTTCGAATACAACTTGGACATGGCAAGGTGGAGTGAATTGAAGATCCAGCAACTGAAGAAGGAGTTGGAGAGCCGTGGATTGAATACAACCGGCAATAAACTCGAACTTCAGGCACGACTACGAAAGGCAATGGAATTAGAGGGAATTAACGTGGAAGATTATGTTTTTCCTCTTGATGGCGAGGAGACAACAAAAATTGAAGAGAAAAATGAAACATCGCAGACAGTTACGAGCAAAGACTTGAACATGATTTTAGCTGTAATATGACGACATCCGCATACCATTTGACAGGAACTACCTTACTCTGCTTTGTTTACTTGACCTCTCTAAGGCATTCGATTCGGTAAACCATGCACTGCTGTGCGCTAAGCTTGTGAGATTCTTTGGTTTTAGTGAAGCCGCGGTACGTTTAATGAAGAGTTATCTGGAAGGGAGATCTCAGTGTGTAAAATTAGGCTCTCTGGTCTGCGTCCTCTTTCGGTTGGTGTTCCACAAGGCTTTATACTGGGTCCACTTTTGTTTAGTATGTGTAGTACGATGTGTTCTCCACGTGTTACCATGTTCAAATGCATGGTTATGCATATGATATACAATTATACATGTCGCGGCCTCTTGATAAGACGGATGAGCTGCGTGCTGACTTCAACGAAGACCTGTCATCTATCGAAGCATGGGCTTCGCATAATGGTCTTCGTCTGAACTGCGCCAAATCATATGTGCTTCCAATATGTAATAGACGACTGGACTGCTCAGCCATTCCACCACTGTTTATAGGTCATGAGAGTGTTCGTTTTGTATCGAAAGTGACTAATCTTGGCTTTATCATAAATTCCGGCCTAACATGCACTGATCACGTAAATTCTGTTGTACGTAAAGTTTATTATGTCTTGAGGAACTTGCGATATTCTGCTTCCTACAATCCGGTTACTATTAGAAGAAAGCTAGCCATACAACTTATCATGCCGATTATCTGCTCCCCGGAACTCATATATAGCAATTTGGATTCCCAATCTGCCAATAAAATTGAAGTGGTATTCAATAATGTCACAAGATATGTATATGGCTTGTCAAGATATGAACACATTTCCGACTGGAAGTCTCGCCTCCTAGGATGTGAAATACTAGAGTATTTAAAAGTTAGAAATTGTATATTTCTTTTCGGTCTTATAACTGTGAAACAGCCTAGTTACCTGTATGAAAAATTAATTTTTCCTAGATCCTACTCTCTTCTTTCCTCTGCAAGACTATTTTTCGTCAATGCTATTCGAATTTGGAATTCTATTCCGGCATCTATTCGGACAAATCTAAACAAAGGAACTTTAAGAAAATATTATATTCGCATTTTCGTTGATTTAATGTTTTGTTTTTCAATTATTACTATTATAATTTTTCGGAAAGATTTGCTCTCTAATCTTATATGTACTACATCAAGTTATTATATTATAAAACAGTTAATTTACTGAATTTATATAACAATCTTACATGTATTATGTATTTGGTTTGATAGTTCTAAGCATCGGTGCATAATTTACCTCACAAATGTTAATACTTAGTTTTAAGCTCTTAATGAAACTTATACAATTCTGTATATACCAAACTATTGTACTATAAAAGATCATTTTTTTCGATCTTATTGCACTAATACACTGTTTTTTAAATAAATTGAATTGAATTGAATATCTGCGCAAACATCGACAGTGTCATCTCAACTGGCAGAACAGAAGACATATATGGAATAGCAGGAGAACCGTATAACATCCAAGATGGAAGAACAGAAGACACGTATTTCAGAAATGTCGTTAGAAATAACATCGAAGATTGAAGCACAAGAAGCGCGTATTTCAGAAATGTCGTCACAAATGTCATCTCAACTGGCAGAACAGAAGAAAAGTATAGCATCCAACTGGAATCGCAAGAGACACGTATAACATCCAAGATAGAGAACAAGAGGAGCGTTTACCATACCAGGTGCCACAAATGTCTTCGCAGTTTCAGCGAGTAATCCAAAGGTAAAAACACCATCCTTTGACGGTTCTGTTCCTCTCCAGGTCTTTAAGCTACAGTTTGAGAAGACCGCAGCAGTGAACAACTGGAATGCTGAAGATAAAGTTGCAGCTCTATTCGTAGCATTGAAGGGGCCAGCAGCCGAAATCCTACAGACTATTCCCGTAGGAGAACGGAACAACTATGAAGCATTGATGGCCGCTGTCGAGAGACGTTATGGAAGCGAGCATAGAAAACAGATATACCAAATTGGGTTGCAAAATCGTTACCAAAAAGCTAATGAGACTTTGCAAGAGTTTGCTTCGGATGTAGAAAGGTGGATCATTTGGCAAATGCGGACACACCCGAGTTTTATAAACGGCATACGGGACGTAGAAACGAAACAAGATACATATGCGAACCCAAAGCCAACATTTGCTGAAACGGTATCCCATGCACTGACTCAGGAAACTGCCTCACTGTGGAAACACCAGATTGGGTAGACACAATTTTGGAAGCACTGAAGGGATCACAACTGAAAAATGCCGGAGTTATGAAATGTTTCAAGTGCAGCAACCCAGATCACATTGCATGACATTGTAGCACCGGTGCCAATAGTTCCAACAATGTGGGTGGCCGTAAACGCAGAACTTAAGGAGATGAGCAAATATACAAATCTACTCAATCGTTAAACTAAAGCGAGTCAGCCGCAAGGGCGACAGCTGGCTCCCTCAATTGAGTGCCCCATAATCTCTATCTCGCAAATTGGAAGAAGGTCAAACAATCTTACTGTCGGAGGACATGTGGATGGAAAGGAACGTTTACTGACTGTAGATACGGGTGCATCTCATTCCATCATTCGAGCGGATTTAGTCAACAAGAAGATAAGACCATTGCATGGAGCAAGATTGCGTACAGCCACTGGAAAAGACAGCACGGTTCTAGGAGAAGTAGCATGTGAAGTCGCAATTGGGAACGTCACGGTAGTACAAAATTTTATAGTGGCAGAGATTGTTGATGAAATCATAATTGGAGTGGACTTCTTAATCGACCGGGGCATCAAGATCGACATGCAAAGCAAGACGATGCGATATAAGAACATAGATGTACCACTTAATTTTGGCTACGAGAGGCTACAGCAGTAAACGAGTGCTGGTGGAAGAGTCAGCAAAAACCACCAAAATCAGAAGCTGTCATCTGGGCAAAGGTTGCTGGAGATTGTGGGACAAACAAATTGTGGGTTGTCGAAGCAGCAAACAAATCAGCACCGAACATACTTGTAGGAAAAACCCTGGCTTTGACAAAACAGGATGGACGTATTCCGGTAAGAGTACTCAATAACTTCACCACTCAAACTGACCAAAGGAGCTATTTTTACGTTTCATCTAGTAATACTGATCTTTCAACTGACATCACGGCATGGACGGAGGGGCTAGAGGAAGATTATCAGAGTAAGGCAAAGCTACTTCTCCTAAAGTACACAAACATATTTGACCAGGATGGTTCCAAACCAGGCCGCACCAATGTTGTGAAACATAAAATTGACACTAGAGACGCGAGGCCGATACGCCAAGCTCCTCGTAGTGTTCCACTGGCGAAACGGGAAGTTGTGAGTCAAATCGTACAAGAAATGAGCGACAGCGGCGTCATCGAACCATCAGCTAGTCCATGGAGTCACCTGTGGTACTTGTGAAGAAGAAGGATGGGAAAATGAGGTTTTGCGTGGACTACCACAAGTTGAACGACGTCACGAAAAAGGATAGCTACCCATTGCAAAGAATTGACGACACTCTGGACTCGCTCTTTGGTCCGAAGTGGCTTTCCACATTGGACTTGAAAAGTGGCTACTGGCAAGTGGAGGTGAAGGAGGAAGACAAAGAGAAAAGAGCCTTCAGCGTCGAAGATGGTCTTTGGCAATTTACAGTAATGCGCTTTGGACTATGTAATGCACCAGCTACTTTCGAGAGACTCATGGATCAGGTATTGAAAGGACTACATTGGAAAACATGCCTGGTGTACCTGGACGACATCATCGTAAGAACATTGATGAAAATCTTAAAAACTTAGATGAAGTTTTCCAGAGAATAGCTGGCGCTGGTCTGAAGTTAAGTCCCAAAAAGTGTTCGCTGTTTAAAAAGGAAGTAAATTATTTGGGTCACAAGGTAACGCCAGAAGGCATCTGTACTGCAAATGAAAAGATAGAGGCAGTAAGGGATAGGCCAATACCACTGAACCTGCATGAATTAAGAAGTTTCCTTGGGCTGTGCACATATTACCACCGATTTGTGCCAAACTTTTCCAGCGTAGCCCATAGCCTCCATGAGCTTACAAGAAAAAATAAAGCTTTTGAATGAAAGAAGGAGCAAGAAGGGGCTTTTCAAACATTGAAGGAGCGTTTGTGCACTGCCCCAATGTTGGCATATCCGATTCCAGGAGCAACATTCATTCTAGATACAGATGCGAGTGGATATGCTATAGGAGGCGTTTTATCACAACTGGTCGATGGACAGGAGAAGGTAGTTGCATATTACAGCCGTTCGATTGGAAAACCAGAGAGGAACTATTGCGTTACACGGAGAGAGCTGCTGGAATTGGTAAAGTCCATTAAACATTTTCACAAATACCTCTATGGCCAGCGATTCCGCGTCAGGACAGATCACGCAGCGTTGAAATGGCTTCTGCAGTTCCGTAATCCGGAAGGACAATTGCCACGGTGGATCGAGCGACTACAAAGCTATGACTGTTCCATTGAGCATCGAAAAGGTAGTACCCATGGAAATGCTGATGCAATGTCACGAAGACCATGTAGTTTGGAATGCAAGCACTGTTCACAGGCCGGGGCTAAAGAAAACATTATAGATGTCCGGCTAATGACTATAACGTGTACGGATGAATGGGACAAGGAACAACTAAGAAAGTTTCAGCTAGAAGATACAGATCTGTCACATGTTATGCAAGGGCTCGAACGAAACGAAAGACCAGCAAAGATGAGATGTCAGCAGAGAGTCCCACTGCGAAGTCATATTGGGCACAGTGGAACAGTTTAGAATTGATATCCGGTTGCGTGCATCGAGTATGGGACAGTGAGGATGGTCAATGCAAGAAGAAACTGATAGTTGTTCCCAGAAAGAGGATTCCTGACGCGCTCAGCGAGCTGCATAATGGTCCAAGTGGAGGTCATCTTGGAATCACGAACACGCTAGCGAAAATTAAGCAGAGATTCTATTGGGTTGGTTGCCGTCAGTCGGTCACCGAGTGGATTGCCAACTTCAAGGTTTGCAACAGAGCGAAAGGGCCCAAAACACGAAGTCATGGCCAGATGAAGCAGCATATTTCAGGTGCACCATTTGAAAGGATCGCCATGGATGTCGCAGGTCCATTTCCTACTAACAACCGCGGAAACAAATACGTAGTAGTGGTTATGGATTATTTCAGTAAATGGCCAGAGGTATACCCAATCCCAAACCAAGAAGCGGAAACAGTAGCAGAAGTGGTTACAAACGATTGGTTTGCAAGGTATGGTGTACCAATGGAGTTACATTCTGACCAAGGCAAGCATTTTGAATCAGCTGTGTTCCAAGAATTGTGTAAGAAGTTGGGCATTCGAAAAACACGGACAACTGCATTGCATCCTCAGTCCTATGGTATGGTGGAAAGTTTCAACAGAACATCGGAGGAGCATTTAAGAAAAGTAGTAGATAAATAACATAAGGAGTGGGATACACACATATCATTATTCTTGATGGCTTACCGATCGGCAGTACATGAGACAACGGGCCAAACTCCCGCAAAGGTAATTTTTGGTAATAACCTTCGACTGCCAGCTGATTTGAAGTATGGGATAGATGCCGATGCGAAGAGGAATGTCAAGAAATCCACTGGTGTCTTGCAAGAAGAGCTGAAGAAATACACGATCTGGTAAGGCAACGAGCAAAGATTACGAGTGACAAGATGAAAGCGAGATACCACAAAGCAATTAATTCGGAAGGGTTTCAGGAAGGATATTTGGTGCTGTTATACAACCCACAACGAAAAAAAGGTATGTCCCCGAAATTGCAGTGTAATTGGGAAGGCCCATACAAAGTTGTAAAACGGATCAACGATGTAGTGTACCGCATACAAACCATTGGCAAACCACCAACAAAAGTGAAAGTGGTTCATTTGGAAAGGCTGGCAGCGTTTAGATCGAGAGATTTGTCTGATCGGGACGATCAGACTTAGGTGGAGGGCAGTGTGACGAATATTAGCAAGGGGATACTATCATCTCTAAGTCGATGCTAAGCAGTGACTTGTATGCACATCAATAAATCAATCATTATGTCTACACATATGTACGTACACGCAGCGGAGAAGAGACATGCATATTTTTTCTGTCAGTGACGTGGGCCGCAGTTGCATTTGACATGCGCGTTGCCAACTGCCCGCGCCTGTCAAATGCAACTAAAGCTCCACGCACATAGCTTATCTTATATTACGGATGTGGGGGTTTACTTTATCCTTACATCATCCTTCCTTTGAAAAGAAGAATTTGGCAATTCGGCCGATCACAATTGCCACATTCTTCCTTTTTGCAATTCCTTCATCCGGAGCAACTTTACATTTTGTTGTAATATAAATTAAAAAGGGTAGCATTACATTAATATTTTTTTCTTTATGTTTTTTTTTGTTTGTATAATAAATTTAAATTGTATATAATTCAATTATAAATTATCATTTTCCTAAATTTATATTAAGATTTATAAAATTGTATGTATATATGAATATAATATTACTAATAGTTATTAATCAATTTTATTTATTCTGGTTTTGTGTACAGGTTTTTCTTTTTTTGTTACCTCATCGAAAATTGTAACATTAAGAAAAACATGTAAGACGCGATAACATCCGAAGAGATCTAAGGCCGAGCTTCTTTTCCAATTTGCATCATGCTCCTCTTGATTTTCCCTACAAATTGGCCGGACATGACCTACATGTTTTATGCCGACTCCGAACGGCATTTTCAAGGCAGATGAGTTTTTACTGAGAGCTTTTCATGGCACCCGGAGCGCTTGCCAAACACTGCCAAGGAGCGACCCCGCTTAGAAAAATTGTCTTCTAATTGAAAAACCTTATTTCTAAAATGTTGATGTTGCTTTGCCCGGGGTGTGAACCTGGGGCATAAGGTGTGATAGGCGGAGCACGCTACCATCACTCCACGGCACGGTGGTGTAACATTAGGGTCGTTAATTTTAATTATAGCAAAAGGACCCTGGTATATATTTTCATCTTTGTGGCGTGGTTCTTTTTGTACGAGAACTTTATCGCCTATTTTAATAGCTAATAGTCGTGCCGTTCTATCATAAAACGTTTTGGTTTGTATTTTATTTTTAATTATTAAATTTTTTGCCATTTCATGTGTTTTTTGCATTCTAAATTTAACTTCTTTAGCATAGTTTTCGGCATTGTAAAATGGATCAATTTTGTGTTTCGTAATTCATGAGGCAAAGTTGCCTTTTTACCAAATACTAACTCGAAGGGAGAAAATTTATTGTCGAAAACTGTGCTAGTTGTTGTATTGTGTAGGAATGTAAAGTATTTTAGATAAATATCCCAATCATAAAAAGTATTGTTTAAATATGCACGTAAGTATTCATTAAAACCTCTATTGAATTGTACCAACAGTTTCGTGATGGTATGCAGTTGAAAAATTGTGTTTAATATTTAAAAGTTTAGTTAATTCTTCAAACAATTAATTTTCGAATTCTGTACCTAAATCTGATTTTCATTACGCCGTAGGTTGAAATAAATGTTTCGAAAATGGCTGAAGCAATTGTTTTTGCTGATTTGTCTAGTATAGCAACTGTTACCAGATATTTGGTCAAGTCGCAAATCATGGTAACTGCGAACTTGTTACCGTGTTTGGACTTAGGGGGAGGTCCTATTGCATCTATAACTAGTAGATCAAATGGTTTACAAGGAGTTGGTGTTAAAACGAGTTCTTCTTTCGTTTTAGGTTTAACCTTGTTTACAAGATAATCATTACAACTTTTGATATATTTCGCTATATCACGAGTCATGTTTTTCCAATAAAAATTTGTTCTTAGTTTTGCGTACAGTTTTTTCATTCCGCAATGTCCACCTGATATTGGATCGTTATGGTAAATTTTCATTAGTTTTAGTTTTATGTCTTCGTCTGTTACTGTCTCCACTGGATCTGCTAGAATAATTTCTAATGATTTTAAAGTTTTATTTCCAATATCTTTGAAATTTGTAATAGTATAATGTTTGAATAAAGTATCGTTTTTAGGCCATTCAATTTGTTTTAATTTTGCGTTTGTTGGCTTCTAATTCTAGCCTCGAAAGTAATTTCTCTAAAGTCATTATTTCGTTAACAAACTCAAAACTAAGTAACTCGAGCTTTTTATGTTTAATATGCACAAAAATTTGTTTAATTTGTTGTTTTATTATTTTTATCGTAAGTAATTTCCGTGGAATTTTTTTTCGAAAAATTAAATGAAAATTTGTCGTAGACAAGTTGTTTTTCGTCGTTTTTGTCTGTTTTCCTATGAAGATTTTCATCGTTTTGCCGTTTTGTCACTGATCTTGTCTGTACTCCTAAAATTCGTTTGTTCGATTCCTTAATCTTTACACAATAGTGAAATTATATTCAGCTAATTCTATCCTTATTCTTGAAAGTTTTGAAGATGTGTCTTTCATATTGAAAAGGTATACTAGAGGTCTATGATCTGACTTTACAATGAAATGGGTGCCATAAACGTATGGTCGAAATTGCTTGATTGCAAAGTAAATGGCTAAAAGCTCTAATTCTATAATGGGTTGTTTCTGCTCTGCATTATTAAATGCTTTAGAAACGAAACAAATTGGCAAATCACTGCCTTGCTATTCTTGACTCAGAATAGCGCCACATCCAGTTGTTGAAGCATCAACGGTAATAGTGAATTGTTTTGTAAAATCTGGGTATTGAAGTAAGTTTGGTGAAAGTAATGCTGCTTTCAACGATAAAAATGCTCTTTCGCACTCAACATCCCAAACAAATTCTACTCTTTTACTACTTAATCGATTTAGAGGCGCTGACAGGAACGCAAAATTTGGTATAAACCTTCTGTAATAATTTGCAAACGCGACGAATCGTCGTACCGCGTCTTTATTAATCGGTTTTGTATACTTTTTAATTGCGTTCGATTTGGAGTCGTCTGGCAACAAACCATTGGCTGAACATTTATGACCTAAAAATGTGACTTCTGGTCGTAAAAAGTTGCATTTATTTGGGTTGAGTTTGAGGTTGAAAGACCTTTTGAAAGATTTTTAATATGGAGTGCTTCACTACAACCTATGACGATAATCGATCGATCGTCGACGTACAAAAATGCGACATTGGGTGGTATACCCGAAAAAGCCATTGTCATCATTCGTGAGAATGAATTTGGTGCTATATTTAAGCCGAATGGAAGAAGTTTCCATCTAAATGCACCTCTGTCAGTGATGAGAGAGGTAATGTCACGTGCGTCAGTATGCAAAGGGATTTGATGAAATCCCGAAAAAAGATCTAATGTGGAAAAATATTTTGCCCTGCCAAGATTATCTAGAATATCGTGAACTCTTGCTAGTGGAAATTTATCAGCAATGAGTTTCTTGTTTACTGCGCGAAAATCTACGCACATACGATAAGATTTTGACCATTAGTATCTTTCTTTGGGACTACAATCAAAGGACTATTGTAATTGGAGTAAATAGGTTCAATCAAATCGTTGTCTAAGAGTGTTGGCGGTTTATTTCTTCGCGTAGAGAGTATTGCAATCGATAGTTTTTAACATATACCGGCTCGTTGTCTGTCAATCTTAATTTTTGCTCGTAGAAGTTGTTTAAAGTCATTTTGTCCGTGTCAAGAGCGAAAATGTCGGCATAATCTATGCAAAGGTCAATTAATTTACTTGGAGCATGTTGAGGCATTTGATTTTGTAAAATTGAAATAGGTTTTTTCGTACGTTTGTCTTCTGATTCTGCCTCATTAATTGTCTAAACATTATAATTGGAAAGTTTTTCTGTCCGAATACTGTTTCTTTTCACATACTTGACATCATCCGTGGTGTTTATGACTTTAATTGTTGGTTTACTGGAATTAACAATGCACCTAGCTGTGAAAACGCCTTTTTCAATTTTCTGCGAGTCCACGAAAAGTGGCTCGGGTGAATCTCCTAAATCAAAAAGTTTGCATGTTTCACATCTGGGAGGAATGATACAACTATCGCTTTCTGTTCCGTGCAGGATTGGTATGGCGGCTTTTTCATTACCTACCCAAAAGGAAATACTATTTCTTTCATAATTAATAATGCATTTGTTAATTTTCAGGAAATCTTTGACCAATATGCCATCGGATGGAATATAAAAGTCTTCATTTACTACATGTAAAGTATGTTTAAGAGAAAAGTTTGAAAAATCTAAATTTGCTGTAATTTTACCTAAAGTCGGAACTGAATTGGAAGTGACACCGGTAATGTTAATAATGTCGTTTGTATTTAAGGAAATATTACTGTCTATACATGATATTTTTATTAAAGAAATGTCTGCATGAGTGTCTACTAAGAAAGAACAAAATTTTTTGTGACTCGTTAAGTTGTAATTCTATGAAATCTGAGTAATTTAGATTTAAACAATAGATGCCTATTGGTGAGGGAAGTTCGTCCTGCTACAGTGTTCGCTCCTGAGGGGCACTCGCGTTTAAAGCGCGGACGTTTGCATTTCTACCTCTACCGTTTGACGATCTTGAATTGTTACCTCTATTGTTGCTATTATTTGAATTTGAATTTGTATTTGAACGTGTATTACTATTGTCATTATTTTGGTATCTATTTCTGTTATCATATCGATATCGCTGATTATTGTTACCGTTACGGTTGTTATTATATAAAAATGAACTATTATTTCTATAACCAGTATAGCTGTGATTTGGGTAAAAACCACGATAACTACTACGTGAATTCCTGAATGTATTGTTACCACGCGATCGAAAAGTTAGAACTTGACGCTCTGTTACTTCGTTGTTTTGTTCTACAATTAGTTTTGCTACTACGTCTTTCGGATCAGTAAATGCCGTTGAGGCTAAAATAGTTTTGACTAAATTGGATTTTGCGCGACACACGTTAACCGTTTGTTCGACTGCCATTTTATGAGCTTTCGCTTAAGTGATCCCTTCAATAATAAGACACCGCTCAGGTGAGTCAGCTAAATCTTCAACGTGTTTGGCAAAATCTGTATAATTGTTATTGTTAACGTGCAACGCTGCAATTTTTCCTGCTACAACTTTCGAGTTGTCTGGTTTGATCCTACTACGGAGAGCTACTTTGATTTCATTAACTTAAGTTACTTGCCTTGGTATTGCTTCACGGGCTTTACCCTCCAGTTTTGATTTTAAAAATGCTATACAAGTACCAGTTAAATTTGCACCAGCGAACTCTTCAAGTAATTCAATTTTGTCTATGAAAGTCTCAAGTGCTAGATGATCACCGCTGTAGTTTAATGTTAATGAAGTGTTGCCACGATTTGATCGTTAAGATCTGAAGCTGAATTAGAAGAAGGTGAGGCAACGTTTACACTAATTGCATCGTTAAGATCTGGGTTTACGTTATAAAAAAATGAAGTTAACTTTTCGTTGGAAGAATCTTCGAAGCCTGTGAAATCTGCTGATAAAGATAATTTATTTTCCTGTTTTGTGACTTTTTCGGTCGAAGATGAAGTTAAACTTTCGGAGGTTTAACCAAATTTATCGGAATCTGGTTCTGAATTAGAATTTTTGTGAACTCTCTTCCTATCTCTAAAGTTGTACATATGTAGTTATCAGAATAGCAAAAGAACTCAGTTGGAACTACTATGAAATTAATGAAGCACTGATTTGGATGTAGGAATTTATAATTGAAGCTGAAATGTTGAGGAAAAAGAGGAAAAAAATTGTGGGAAAAGGGAATTGATTTACAGTGAAATGTCGCTAACGAAATATTTAAAAATTTATTGGCAGAATTAATTGCACTGAAATATAATTGTATGCAAAATGTTTAAGAAGTAATTCAATTTAAAATGGCACAAAAGTATATAAGTATGCATTGGTAAAAATCTCAAAAATGTGGTAATCAGTTCAAAAAAAAAAATTCATATATTTTCACAGACGCACCGCTTTATTAAAAAAATTTCAATTGGTTTTTCACGCAACCACCGTTTTATATCAAAAAAAATCGCTTGGTTTTTCACGGAACCACCGCTTTATATCAAAAAATTATCAAATTTATAGGGTACCCACAGACTGCTTATCTAGTTCACTCAGTCTTATATGGTGATATTTTGTTGGAAAATGTACGTAATAAAAAAACTGAAGTAGAATGAAAATTTGAAAAATGGAAATTCAGGCATGTGAAACTTTAAACGAAAGATTTGTGAAATAATTTGAAAATTTGAAAAATGGAAGCTTGAAAGTATGAGAATTTGTAAAATGAGTTGAGAAGTTTTAAATTAGAAATTTGAAAATATGAAAAATTTGAAGAAAATGTAAATTTGTAAAGAGTTGAAACTTGAGAAAAAAAATTTTAAATGTAGATCTAAAAATGTTGGAATTTATAAAATGGTACGAAAATTTTAAAATTGTTGAAAACTGAGGTAGTTAAATTAGACGCAAGCACCGTTTTAGTAAAAAAAATCCAAGTGTTTTATATAATATTTTATACGAACGGACGCACCGTTGTAATCACAAATCAAAAAAAATTTGTAATATTTAATGTGGACGCACCGCACTTAAAAAAAATTTTTAATTTTTTTGTATACATATATGTAAAGAAAAACCCGTTGGAAAAATTTTATTAATACATACTTATATATCATATAATTATTTCTCTGCTTCACTGCTGCTATAATGATCGCTGCCGCTGATCTTAATGCTGCTGCTGGCCTTCGCTGCCGACGGTGGTTGCTGCTGCTGGGCTTTGCTGTTGATGGTGTTCGTTGCCGCTGGTGATGGTACGGTTTGTGGATCCGTTATCTGAGTGGCGTGGGTTTTTGCATGCCGTTATTATGTATATGTAAGTTAAATAATATTATTACTGTATATTTTAATTAAAAATTTTGCAGAAAGTAGCATTTATGCAGTTATTTTTATAAACTCCGTAGTTTTAGTTTTTAGAAAATTTGTTGTATTAACTTTTAGCAAAATCTAGTATCTCCGCTTTTTATTAGACAGTTTTATTTGGTAGATTTGATTATGTTAATTTTGTAGAAAATTGTAATTGTATTTAACTCCGCATTTTGTTTTAAAATTTTACCGAAAATTGTATTAAAATTGTATCTAATTAAAAAAATTCCTATTATCTCTGTATTTTATTAATTGAATTTGTGGCAAAATCCCGTTTACTTAGTTTTATTATCTCCGTTGCATTTAGTTGTTCTTATTAAAAATTGTCTTTAAAAAGTTATTTTGACACCGCACGCACTCAACTCACCTGTACCACCACCAAAGACCATCACGGTCGCCATTTACGATAACCCAACAGGTTATCTTCTTGCTGCTTACCCAAAATGGTTGTTCTTGTTGAGCCACCTGCCCCAAATATCCACCTTGGAGGGCGCCGCCTCCAAACCGTCGCGGTATTATAAAACGCAGCCAATTTCTGATAAGTTTGGCGATTGGCTTCGCCACACCTTGGTGTTTATTTAACAATTTAGGTTCATTTTACAAAATTGAATTCCCTTTGGACACGTTCGTACAGTTGAGTGTAAAATTTATTATATCATATTTTTTCTGTTAGTGACGTGGGCCGCAGTTGCATTTGACATGCGCGTTGCCAACTGCCAGCGCCTGTCAAATGCAACTAAAGCTCCACGCAAATACCTTATCTTATATTACGGATGTGAGGGTTTACTTTATCCTTACACTGATAATATTCATATCATCGGCCTAAACACCCGCGCCGTTAGTTCTGCTTACTACAAACTGGAAAAAGAAGTGATAAAGATTGGTTTGATGGTGAATGACGACAAAACGAAGTACCTGCTGTCATCGAGCAAAGAGTCAGCGCAGATGCGCCTTGGCAACCACGCTACTGTTGGCAGCCAAAATTTGTAAATACTTCGTTTATTTGGGAACCAGCATCAACAATAACAACAACATAACCTCTGAAATCTAGCGAAGAATGACTCTTGCCAATAAATGCTACTTTGGACTAGGTAGGCAATTGAAAAGTAAAGTCCTCTCTCGGCAAACGAAAATCATACTCTACAAGTCACTTATCGTATCCGTCCTGCTATATGGTGCAGAAGCATGGACCATGACAGCATCAGATGAAGCGGCTCTGGGAGTGTTCGAAAGAAAAGTTCTTCCAAAAATGTATGGACCTCTACGCGTTGACGATGGCGAGTACCGAAGAAGATTTAACGATGAACTGTACGCAGAGCTCGCAGACATCAACATAGTCCAGCGAATTAAAAAGCAGCGGCTGCATTAGCTAGGCCATGTTATGCGAATGAAAGATGACGCTCCGGCCAAGAAAGTGTTTCTATCGGAACCAGCCTATGGAAGCAGAGGTAGAGGGCGGCCCTCACTCCGCTGGAAGGACCAGGTGGAAAACGATTTAAACTCCCTTGGTGTGACCAATTAGCGCCGGTTGGCAAAGAAAAGAAGCGACTGGCACGCTTTGTTGGACGGTTATAACCGTTTAAACGGTTTAGCGCCTATTAAGTAAGTAATTTAACCACTACTACAGAGGAGAAAATTAATTTAAAGACGACATTAAAGGCTTTCAGAGTCAATCAATTAAAATGTAGTAAATAAAAATTTTTATTTTATTTGTAAATCGAAAAGCATTTAATTTTTTTGTTGGGGATAACTCAGAACCAAAGATGGGGGAAAGAAATTTTGAATAGGAAATAAAAAAAGTGCGTGTACTTAATCTACATCTAAATAGTTACATATCTACCATAACATCATAACAACATAAAGAACTCAATTTTAACTCTCTTGACAGATGCAGGAACAGATATATTTATATTAGACTGGGTCGATTTATTAATCGATATCGCGCCATAGATTTTTCGATAGGATTTGGGCTCAGGAAAAAAAGTTCAACTACGCATACCCAAAAAAATAATTTTCGAGCCTGCAAAAAAAAATGACGAAAGGGTAAATTTTTCGACCAAAACACTCACCAAAACACAAAAAATATTTTTTTCACAAAACTGTTATCGCTAACGTTTTTACAACAGTTTTTTGAAGAAAAAAAATATTTCTTGGGTTTTGGGGAATGTTTTGGTCGAAAAATTTACCCTTTCGTCATTTTTTTTTTTGCAGACTCGAAAATTATTTTATTGGGTATGCGTAGTGGAACTTCTTTTCCTGAGCCCAAATCCTATCGAAAAATCGATGGCGCGATATCGGTTAATTTTCGTCCATACAAATCGACCCAGGTTAATGTATATATTATTAAAAAGAACCAAATTGATAGTAATATCACAATTAATAACGCTACTCGACAAAAAAAAATCTCCAAAAATAAAATAGGCCTTTCCTAAAGTAATATTTTCTCCTGATTCCGAATATGACTTCCTTTTTCCTGGGGCAGATCTAGTTTCCAAGATATCGGCGAAAATATGAAAATTCCCATTTTTGCAGAACACTACTTCATATAGGTAGGGCAAAAATTTGTAGTTTTCATTTTTTCGTTTTAAACTGTTGAATTGTACATTATACTAATTCCCATAAACATTTCTTGCCTTCACCTACTTTCAGTATCTTCAGTAGTTTGGCCACTATGCCAAAAAACGTTGGAAAAATTTTGAGAAAAAAAAGAAATTTTTTTAAAAAATTTCAGATTTAACCACTTTAAAATCGGAAAAATTCTATGGACGAAAAAAAGTTAGTTGGTGTAGGTAATTTAACTATGAAAATTTTAAGCATACCAGTACACCAATCGGACGTGCCGTTGAGACTATAGCCCCGTTAACTTGCAAGCGCCTATCCTAAAATTTTAGTATTACTTTGATAAAATTGGCGAGACATTTCATTTGGTCACACTACCTTAGGGCCTAATAAATTTAAAAAGTCATCAAGTATTTAATTGTCACTACAGTTTGTTGTAAATTTTGTTTTGCAAATTGTAGTGCAAATTTATACATACTATATCGGTAGATGTGTTTACGAAATGGCTTGTTGCAAGAGATTTTAAATGTAAAAATAATTCGGATGATTTTTGCTTAGTTGCGGACATTATATTTTCGGAAACTCAGCTCGGAAAATAACTAGTTCTGTCAAAGATGCATACTTTCATTATTTCGGTTTCCGTGTAAAAAATCTCGACAAATCTAGGACACCTCATTTTATTTGCGCCTCTTGTAGATTAACTTTAATGAGATGGGTATCGGGTAAAGGTCATAACATGAAGTTTGGTGTTCCAATGATGTGGACTGAACCCTTTAACCACGACCAGTGCTATTTTTGCGTGATAGACCTTAAAGACAAAACGAGAAAAAAGAGGAAATTAATAAGTTATCCAAATGTGGCATCAGCTAAAAAACCAAAACTACATGACCATACTTTACCCATACCTAGGCCGCCTATAAGTTTTGAAACCTCTAGCGAAAGTGACTCCGAGGCAGATAATTCAGACAGTGAACAAGAAGGAGAGGTCCCACATCGAGTCTCACAAGCCGAACTTAATGACTTGTCCAGAGATTTGAAATTATCGAAATTTGATAGCGAAGTCCTAGGATCTCGTTTGCAGCAATAGGACAGCCTGGGCCCTTCGACAAGTACTTCCAAATTTTGAAATAGACACAAGACTTTCTCTTCTTTTTTACTAAAAGTGAAAATATTTGCTACTGCATTGTTGTTCAAGGTTTATTTGAAGCACTAAAATTAGAAAATAAAGTGGATGATTGGCGCTTGTTTATAGACAGTTCAAAGCATAATTTAAAAGCAGCAATACCAGTGGGACATTCTGCGAATACTAAAGAAACTTATTTAAGCATATCCAATTTACTTGAGGTCATTCAATATAAGCAGTTTAATTGGAAAATTTGTGCGGACTTAAAGGTAAGCAGTTTCGGTGGTACACGCTCATTCCATTTTTTCTCTTGAAAAATTAGTTTTGCTAAAGGCCAATGCTGAATACGGATATCTTATATAACATTGCTAATGGAGGCCTTTTTGTCATATTTATTTGTGCAAAAACGTTAACTTTAATATTTGCTTACATGTGTTTGCAGAATGCTAACTTGAATAAAAACAAAATTAGTAGCATTTGTATTTTCTAACTACTGTACAAATGAATTTATTTCAATTTACTCTTCAATTTACTTTAAAAGGGAATAATAGTAAATTTTATAAAAATTCAATGAAAGTAGTCCCAAGCAACGATTACAGTGACAGTAAATTTAAATTTTTTAAATTTACGTAATCGTTAACACTGCGATTAGGATTACTATAATCGTAATCGTCTTGTAATCGTAATCCTTATAGCCCAGCTCTGCTTCTATCCTTGCTACGAAGATTGTAGTGATGGGTTGCAGTGGGCAGTTGATGTGGCTGAGCAGCGTTGCTGACAGAAAGTGGAGGTACTCGTAAACGTGAACGTCGGGACATCCTTGGACGAAAGCAGCAGGGAGAAAAACAAATTTGATAAAATATCGGGATAGACGAATATTGAATTTGAACGTCACATACTGACCGTCTTAAATAAATTATGTTCCGGTAAATGCAGCAAAACTACTTCGAACTGATGTTAATCGGATGCAGAGTGGGACAGTTGCTAGCCACACTTGTGCCAACAGTTAAGTCTGTGTATTTAAATTATCTAATCAAAAGCAGCGACCATTTCTAAACCACCAATTAAGAAGGGGCAATTGCCACTTTGTACAACATTACAGTGTTAACATTGTCAGTTAAAAGCACTGCCAAGGGATAGAAGTAGAACCATTTCAGTCTTTAATGTCATATTTTTGAGCTTCTTCAGCACTAGTACGATTTGCTGCCAGATTAAAATTGACACTGCACCCGCGGCTTTGAATTCAGTATATTGCTATTATTATCATTATTATTTCTTTCCGACAAAAACAATCATTGTTCACTTACCTTTGAGAAAGTATAAATAGAAGATGTGTTGGTTAAGGCATTTATTACAAAGCTATGCATTAAATCACTTCTACTTCCTTGGCCTGTAATTTTACACCACAAGGCTATAACATCGCACAGTTTAATTCTCACGCGCCTGAAATACAAAATTATTTAATGAAATATCATTTTCATGAAAAGCGCGATTTATGCAGAAAGGAAATAAAACAGCTAGTTTAATATTTTTAAGTCAGCGTCAGGTAGAAGTTTAAGTACAACTTGTAACAGGATTCAAGGTTAGATTCGAGCGAAAGGCCAGAACAATAATTTTTATGATAATATTTTTTCAATTTTTCTATTATTGAAAAATTATTTTATTTTTTTCTTTGGAATAGAAAGTAGACAATGCATTGACGCTTGATTGTGACATAGTTTTGTGCTGCTCGCTTTGGAGCTCTCAATTGTGTGGCGTAAAGTTCTATAAAGTAAAGTAAAGTTCTAAATAAGAAAACTCCTCTACCCGAATCTGAAAAATTTATAAAATCGCGTGCGATGGTAAAAGCAACGAGCGAAGTAACATCATTTACGTAGGGACAACCACAGCCCAGTTAAAAACTAGACTAGACGCATCATAAATCGGACGAAAACAATGTCAATGAATTTCACATATTCAAAAAAGCAAAATACATAGAACTGCACAAATAACACTGCTTTACAGCCAAATTGCACCAGAGACGCCATTATGAAATTCCTATGTAAAATCACCCCCTGATTCCGAAAATCAAGGTTATTTTTAATTCTATGGTAACGTTTTTGAGATATTTACAAATAACCGTTTATTAAAAAAAATTGGGTCCACTTAATCATATATATCTCAAGAACGCATTGAGCAATTCCAATACGGTTTGAAGCTTTTAAAAGGTAATGCCATAAACTGTGAATACAACACTTTTTGCTAGGCCCTGCAGATTCAAAGATAACGGACAATCATTACGGATTTTTAAAATTTTTTTTGTAAAAATATAAAAAAAATTTGTACTTTGCAGATTTTTTTCTCTCTAAGTTCCGTTTTATTACAAAAAAAATAAGCTTACATTCAACAAAATCGATGGACTAATACAAAAGTTATAAGCATTCAAATAAATATATCCATATAGTAAGACTTAAGTACCCTACAAATAATAGCATATTGTGACGAATATTACCATCTCTAAGGTTATTAAATAAAGGCACAACAACATTTAAGCAAGCTATATAAATACATTAATCATCATGTACACACATACATACAAGCAGCAGAGAGATACCCACAAACGCATGTCATCATCAGCTACTACTTCGCTCACATATACACGCATATGGTTACACACTACAAATACACGCGCGTATGGCTGATGACCAGGTAGAGGATTCTAGTAGAAGAAACGTCTAGACATTTGGGCAGAGAGTACAAAAGCAGCAGAAGCTGAGTAGTCCGTAATCAGTTTGAAGCACGCTATTGGTTGCGAAGTACAAGTGTTATTGTGAAGTACTATCAAAGTAGTCTAATAAAGGCCATTTGTTGCATTATTGAATATTGGAGTTATTTGTTCAACAGTTTAGCGATGCGAACGTTAGTAGAAGGTGTAAAATAAGCGGAATTTGCATAAATTCGTTACAATATGTACATATGATTCTGTGTTAACTCTATGGTCTTATTTTATAATTGAAAAAGTTATGTGTCTTGTTTTGACGCTTATTTAGATTAGGATCGGTTTCTCTTATGAGAAACCAACAGTAGTCACCCATCATAGCGACATCCCAGAATCCTTGATACCGACTTTCAATCATTTTCATTTGCTGGTGAAACATTTCGCCATGCTTGTCACTTTCGTCGCCAAGATTTTGCGGGAAAAAATTTATATGGAATTGTAGAAAATGAATTTTTAAAGACATATTTACTCCTGAAAGAAAATAAAAAAGTAAATTAGATAAATACATAAGTGACACATTAGTATATAATTATCTTAGGCTGGATTTATCTTTCAATTCAGAACAAATTTTTTGTTTACATTTTTCTCGTTCTTGTTTGTTCCGAACTGGACGATGAATGCAGATTTAGGGCTATATATTCTCATGTAAATTTAAAAATGTTCATACAAATTTTTTGTTTATCAGACAGATAGGTTTTAAAGTTAATCTCTGGAGAGATTGTCTTCAAATGATGAAAAGCTTCGCCTTCTTTGTCCAAAGCCTTGACAAAGTTTTTGATAAGGCCGAGCTTGATGTGGAGCGGAGGTAGAATTATTTTTTCCTTCTTTATAAGTGGGGAGTATTTTATGTTATCCACCCCAACTTGAAACTCCATTCGTTCTGGCCAATCCTTTATGATGCAGTGGTCTTGACGAGCCCGGTTGTCCCATTTGCATAGAAAGCAACAGTATTTTGTGTATCCACTTTGTAGACCACATAGCATTCCAACGACTTTAAGATCGGCACATATTTTCTAATCATGTTCTTGGCGTTTGATTAATTTCAGCAATTTTTTCATTATCTCATACGTTTCCTTCGTATTTACTGCATGCGCGATCGGGATAGATGGATTTTGGTTGCTTATATGCAATAATACGGCCTTTAAACTTAATTTATTGCTATCTATGAACAATCGCCACTTTTTTGAATCATATGGTCCACCAAACTGTTTGAATATACCAGCAATGTCTTTGCAGTAACAAACACTGTCTTCCTTCGTATAGTACTTGGAAAATTTTTCGTGACGAGTTCTATAATATGTTACCTTAACAATGGATGAAACAAATACGAGAGGCGTGTAGTTCGGCCTTTTCCTTTGACAATTCCAAATCCTTTATCCAGTCATTGAGTAGTGCTTGTGGCAGAGAGTTTCTTTCGTTTTCCGTTTGAAATCTACAACATGATGCCGCTTAATCAGATACTGCTGTTGACAATGAAACTGGAGCCGGAACTAAAGTTAAATTTGATTCTGGCCTTGTAGCTTCCGTTGAATTTAGTTCTGGTAATGACACTGTAGATACACTCGCATAGGTTACTTTTCTTGACTTTCCAAACCCAAGTACTTTTGTACTACAAATATAGCAGTCCGTTGAATGGCAAGTTGGTTCCCTCCACTTAATTGGTGTAATTAATTTTATATGTCGCCTAAATAGATAGTTTCAGAAATTAGTCAGCTATGCATTAAAAAGGAGCAAATTCCCAAATTTTTACAACGCACCTTTTTGTTCCGGTTTCTGAAAAAATCAATTCGACTCGACATGTGGCGCACACAGTATTCGGTGTCCATGGGTTTTCATTGTTTTTAGGCTCAATTCCAAAATACTTATAGTATGTAACTTTCAAAGGATTTGAAAACACACGTCGCATCCTTTTAACGATAAATTGACCACAGACGAAACAGAACATAAGTATCTGGATCATTTGTACACTCAAACTCTCGCGCCCTTTTATTCATATTATATTTTTAAATAAATGACGGGTTATAAACTGCAATTATAAACTGAACAGTATCCGGCGAGCCTTGCAGATATTATGAAGGAAAAAGGCGAATGTACTATTATTTATACTTAGATCAAGTAAAAATTCAAGTCTAGCTAGACAAAAAGGTTCCCTAGTTCTACAAAGAAAACACTACCTGCCTTGCTCTTGCTTGAAATGTACCTGGGTCCGTATTACGTGTTACGATCCGTGATCGAAACTCATTTTTTAAATCACAATAGCTCTTGGAAGGTGGATCGGATTAATGGCTGATTTGAACCAGCGACAAGTAGTACTCGTTAGATCCATACTTTATTATAGTTAAAAAAAAAAAAGTTTGACAGTTGCATAGTTATTGCTTCAGTCAAATTGGTTTTCAGTCACTGATCGTAACACGTAATACGGCCCTGGGTTTGAGAAAACGACATTAACAGTTTTTTGTATCTAATAACCCTTCGAAAATCTACCTGCTAACCCTGCCAACCATGACTACCCACTTTGAACCACTTTCCCCTGAGATTCCAACACCATCAAAAATTTCGGTTTCAAAAAATTAAAGTTTTTAGGATATTTTTCAGGGTGGAAAAATTTTCCCATAAATATAATGAGTGCGAATGAAAAAACATGAGTGTCTTGCTTAAAAAATCCCAAAAAAGGGAATTAAAAAAAAAAATATTTGACGCGCCATTGACGTTAAAAATCTTTAAAAATTCAAGCGTGATTTCTACAATTTTTTTTAATTTGTGAAGTTTGTGAAAAATACAAACAAAAAAGTGATAAGAGTGATTTTGAAAAGAAGCAAAAGTGAAAAGAAAACTGTTGACGGCCATTTACGATAAGAACTGTCGTATTTATCTTTTTCATTGCCGCCATACATTTTGTATGTACTAAAAAAAATGTGTCTAAACTTAATATATTATGGTGTCCAACATAATATGGAGATGCAACTGCGCGGACGCATCTATATATTATGATGAATACCAAAATAAGTAAATTGTTATGTCTCTGACAAAGATTAGGAGGATTATGTGGTGTCACCATAATAAACAAATGAGCATGCGCTTGTGCATTTATGTATCATGGCGTACACCAAAATCAGTTCAGTGCAATGCCCCTGACAAAGTTCTATAAGATTTTACGTTGTTATCATAAAATATATATATGCATGCGCCTGTACATATATGCATAATAGTGTATGTCAAAACAGGTTTAGTGCAAGGCCCCTGACAAAGTTCAGGAAGATTTTATGGTGTTATCATAAAATATATATATGCATGCGCCTGTACATATATGCATAATAGTGTATGTCAAAACAGGTTCAGTGCAAGGCCCCTGACAAAGTTCAGGAAGATTTTATGGTGTTATCATAAAATATATATATGCATGCGCCTGTACATATATGCATAATAGTGTATGTCAAAACGGGTTCAGTGCAAGACCCCTGACAAAGCTAGGAAGATTTTATGGTATCATCTTAATCTATATATATAAAAGAAAGTGGTGTTAGTTACACTATTTATAACTCAAGAACGGATGAACTGATTTGGCTTAAAATTGGTGGAGGGGTAGCTTAGAACCAGGAGACGGACATAGGATACATTTTATGCCGTTCTGGCTAGGGTCTTGAGATCATGTATTTGGGGGATGTCTTTGTACAATATGGGTATCAAATGGAAGCTGTTTATGTTTATTTTTACACATTACAACTTTACACATACTGAAATTCACCAATATTACAAACTCAATGGGTGAAATAAGTCGAGGGCTTACAAAGTGAGTAGTGGCACCCTCCGTCTCCTCCCGCCATCCGCCCTCTTTTAATTGTTTTTATTAACACGCTTTTATTAGCTTTATCTGTATGTTTCTTTGTAACTCTGCATTCGCACCTGCTGCCTTATTAACATGCTTTTATAATTAGTTTCACCTTATTTGTAATTCCGTCGGGGTCATTTAGTGGCTTTCGATCATTTGGTGACCCTATCAGGTTATCAGCTCATTTAGTTATTATTTTACTCTATTACAAAAATAAAATACGTTAGACAGACAAATTTTGTTTAAACAAATAACCTTATAAGCAGGCTAACGTGAATAGACATATGTTTAATTTTCTCTTTGCGGACGGAGCCGCGGGCAAAGGCTAGTAAAATATATACAGCCCCATTTTAAACGAAAATTCCGTGCGAGTTTTCTCCCTTCTCCCATTCCTCGTATTCTAAATAAAAATTCCTTGTGAGTTTTTTCACTTCTCCCTTTCCTCCTATTCTGAACAATGTTCGAAAAAGCGGAAACCGGTTATGGGAGAAAAGTAGGTATTATGAATGTGAGGGAGAGGGGGATTTCTCTGCCATTTCATAGGAGTTTTTTCACTTGTTAAATTAAAGGGAATGCATCAAAATAGTTAAAGGAAATTGGTTATTTTAAGAAAGAACACTTATTTGTACAAATTTGTGCTAAAAATGTATTTATATTCTACCACAATATTCTCACTTCTAATACAACAACAACTACAACCACAATATTCTTTATTTTAAGTTGAAAAGTATATCATAAGCAACGGTAGAGCTTTTGGTATACAAATTTGATGCAGCCATCCAGAAATTGCGCAAGGATTTTTTAGTAAGGCTTAAATAGATTTTGGCATATGATGAAGGACGAATTCAACTCAACTTGGCCGCCAGCAAATTGATTTGCTGAATGAAAGCAGGCAACTCCGGCAGATTTGTGTTATGCGGCCGTCTTCTGCTTATGTTCCGCTGTTGATGTTGCTGTGGCACCAATTCATTACTCATTTCAGTGAATACCACATGAAATGCAATAAATACTGTGCAATGTTTATATTTTATTTCTTAATTTCCAACAAATTTGCAACAATAATTAAACTTTTCAATTTTTTAAACAAAATAAGAAATGTGCAACGAAATTTCAATTGACAAAACAGCTGACTTCGAAAATTCGAAATTCCTATTCCCTAATTATTGTTCTCCCTAGGAAAACAGAATTGGAGGAATTTTTCCGCGGGAATAAAAAAATCCGCGAGAACAAAATTCCGCGAGAATATTTAGAATTGGTCTGATATTATTAAGAGATATATATGTAGGTAATTAAAAGACATTTAGTGATCGTAATATACTAATTAAAAATGTTTTATTACTTTATCCTTTTTTAAAAAGGAAAAGCTGATAACTTAAATTTTGTTGCAACAATTGCATAATACATACATTTGTCATAAAGAAAAGAGCAAAATTGGGCTCTCAAGAGATTTTACCAGTGATTCCAACGGTATTGTTTTTTTTTTTTTTTTGGTGCAAATAAAAGCTTTAGGGGTAATTTCACGTCAAAATTTCAAACCATCGTTTTTTAAAATTGAAATATTTTCAAAACTTGTTAACGGATTTTAACATGATTACAACTCTAAAGTAGCTTATAAAAACACCTTCGAATTTATATATATTTATTTAACCACTGAAATCCCCATTTACTAAAAAATTGCAAAAACAATTTAACTTTTTATTTCCAGTGCTTTTGAGGAACACACTGCAGAACACCACAACAGCACAACAACAAAACAGGATAACACCGACAAAAATTCATTTAATTTTTATTATTATTATTAATATCACTACTAGAGAACATTCTCAAATTTAATGAGCAGGGAAAAGGCATATTTTGAGGGATTAAAAGAAAAATTTAGGAAATTAAATGAGTCACCTGGGCAAGATACCGATAATTTACTAGCAACTAGCAGGGGACAATTTCTTTAGATAGAAATGAAGTACCATCAACTAGTGGGGGGAGTGATTTCTTTAGATAGTGATGATTTACCATCAACAAGTCTCATATTTTATCTGCCAATGATGCACCGTGCGCTGGTGAGGAACTTCCTTCCTGTCATGACAGCGATAGTGAATATGATAGCGATAGTGACTATGAGAGGTATTTATTTCAAGATGGTGAACTAAACGAGAGTGTAGAAGAGGTAGGACCCACGGACATGACGGGAAGGGTAAGTTTAGCGTTGAAAGGTTGGGCATTTAGAAATAAAACATCCCAGAGTAGTCTTTCTGATCTTTGGATGGAGCAGGACTTAAGGGATTGCCAGTAGACGCTAGAACAATTCTGGGTACAAGCAGGGAACTAGTAAGTATTAGGTCTTTTTCAGAGCGCGAGTTTTTGTATTTTGGGTTTGAATATAATTTTTACTTTAAAGAATTTGATTTTCTCGAAAGTTTAGAACGAATTTCAATAGATGTGGGGATAGATGGGCTTAAAAATTTCAAAAGTCCTAACAGGGTATTATGGTCAATTTTGGGCCACGTCGTAGATTTCCCCAATTCTGAAACATTTATGATAGCTTGTTATTCTGGGATGAATAAGCCCCCAGATGTAAATGATTTTTTTAAAACAATTCTGCGAAGAGATAGGCACTTTAGCTCAGAATGGGGTGAAAGTGGGATCTAGACAATTGCTAAAGGAATTTAGTGTTAGGCTATTTACTTGCGATTCACCAGCTCGGGCATTTATAACTGGGGTAAAGGGTCGTACAGCAAAAAATAGCTGCCCGAAATGCTTGCGAATGGGACAACACTTAGATCGGGTGTGCCTATCCCAAGAAGTGGGCGAGCTAAGAACAGATGATTCATTTAAAAATAACCTAGATTTGTCATTCCATAAGCAGAGGGAGATTTTGCTAGAATCCGTAAATATTGGCATGGTTTCTCAGTTTCCCTTGGAACCCATGCATTTAGTGGACTTAGGAGTAACTAAAAAACTACTCCAGTTGCTTACTAAAAGAGGGAACGTAACAAGAATGAACGAAAAATTGATGTTTCTGAATAATTACGTTCCCTCTGAGTTTTCTAGACGAAGCCGTGATCTAGACCAATTAAGCAACTGGAAATCGACAGAATACCGGCAGTTTTTATTACATTCTGGCATATTCGATTTGAAAGACTGTATACCGGATAACCTTTATTATCACTTTCTTTTGTTGCATTGCGCTATTCGACTTCTCTCCTGTGAGAAGTCTTGTAAAGTAGAATCTAATGTTGCGAATGAAATCTTAAAGGAGTTTGTTAAATTATTTTGTAATTATTTTGGCGCGAATTTAATTAGTTTCAATGTCCACGGCCTTTTGCCTTTAATCGATTGCGTAAAACAATTTGGCCCGTTAGATTCTTTTTCAGCATATAAATTTGAGAATTATATGCAATACATTAACTTATTCACAATCCGTCTAAGATACTGCAGCAATTGTTTTTAAGAATAGAAGAAAGACGAAATTTTACGGATTGTAGTAAAATTTTTAAAAATGATAAATTTATTATAAATTTTAAGAATGATAGGGACAGTTTCTTCTTAAATAGTACATTGGGTTCTATAAAAATTGTCAACCAACAAAACGAAACTAGTTTGGTAGTTCAAGTTTTAACAAAAGTTGGAAACGCTTTTATAGAGCCTCTTGTGTCCTCATCTGGATTAGGTATTTTAGTAGCTGAACTTATAGATGAGGACATGCACATTATAAACAAAGAAGATTTAGTCCTTAAGTATTATTCTTTACCTGTAGGTCCTAGATTTATTTTTATTCCGTTACTACATAATCACCCTTATCGCGAAGTTCACGCGGAAAAGTGTTCGCCTTCACTTCTTTTGTTCGGGTGAACTTTTTCCGCCTATCGACAATTTCGGGCGAACAAAAGTTTACTTCGAAACAGCTGATGCTCTATTGCGAATTGGCAGTGAACAAATAATTTACTTACAATTGTGTAAATTTTGTAACCAAGCATATATTTCCTTAAAATACAACAAAAATATAAATAAAAAATTAATAAAATAATGTTTAGTATTGCACTTAGGTTGGTATTGCTTGAGCGCGAGGCAAATATATATGTGAAAGCGATTCGGAGGCAATTAAGGGACAGTTCTAACCCTTTGGAGCTAAATGATTCACTGTAAGCTAAAAATTACTATTTTCAGCACTTTTGAATAACAAGTTAATTTTTTTCAATTAGCTTTCGCCAATATTACAGGCTAAAAAAGCTGGCATTCTAATATTTTCTATTTATTCTTACCAACTCCTTGCCACCATTGAAGCAAAAATTTGGAGTTCCACCAATTGTAAAGTTGGGTAAATGTCTTCGTTTATTTCGCATAGGGAAAAAGGGTTGGAAAGGACCATGAAGTGGGTCTTAGGTAATCTTGTTTGGATAATTTGGCCGACTGATACGTTATGAAAAAATAGAATTTACATATTTAGCAATACAGGAATTTCACTTTTTTCCACTCAGCTTCCGATTGTGCATTGTTCGGCCGGGGTGCGTCTCATCCTCGAGGTAGGTGGGCGCACCGGGTCGATCTCAATGAACGGGTTGGGTTTTTGGAATAAAGAAGAAAAATGAAGACGAGAATTTCTCGTTATAATAATCTGTTTTATTGGGTAGAAGTAAAATAAACTGGTTACAATATTACCTGACTGTATTATAGAAAAAACGGCAGAGATCGCTGGCGGCAGATGTGTACGCGTTGGCTGTTAGAATCCAAGAGGCCGGTTGTATAGCAAGCTACAACCGTTGACCCGCAAAATCCTCCGTTTTGGAAGGGAAAGGCACCCACACATCAACCCAGACATGCATATGCATGAGTGCTGACAAAATACACACATACACGTACATGTACATGCATGCACATGCATGTGGCGGTGATGGTGTGGGTGGTTACAAATTAATTCGAGTATCGAGTATCGATTCGCAGGGTTGCATTGGGGGGATCGCAGACAGATGCGGAAAAAGTTAGGCATCCTGCCTAAACATGCCGGCCCCCCTTGCGATACGCAACATCGTTTTCCGCCAATGACCTCCGCTGAAACGAGAAAAATGAATATAAGACTTACACACTAAACTTAATCTAAATGAGGAGTTCGTCTGACGACGCAAAATGGCCGGGAATCCTTTCCGACTTGCTTCGCATGCCACCTGAGCTAAGATGAAAAAATTAGCGGTTATGAACAGTTATAAGTGAATATTTCTTGCCATTGAATTATACATAAATATAGAAATTCAGAATGTAATATGTGTATAGTCGATGGCCAGTAAGGCTGGACGAAGAGGCCGAGGTCTCCGTTCCAGAGTGGCACCATTTTTTGTTATTCTTTGGTTTTTGTCGTTCCGGATGAAGAGGCCGAGGTCTCCATTCCAGATTTGCGGTTTTTTTGTTGGTTGGACGAAGAGGCCGAGGTGTCCGTTCCAGCGTATAACGTGTCGTGTCGCTCTCAGGTCGACTGTGGCATTTTATGGATGTGCCAGGGCGAGTGACCGTGAGGTTGGTTGGGTGATGCGCGTTTTCGCTGCAGCGCATGTATTTCGTCAGTTGTGTATTATATTATTACCCTACAAAACACTTGGTCACAAAACTTACCCACGCCCATGCAAATGTGACTACGAATATAACCTATCACCGTAAAATGACTAGTCAAATGACGTGGAATGACGAGAGCGTTTTTGCAAGGTAGTTAGTGCTGTGATTTCGAGCAGCTTATGCATTTCAACAAAACCAGCAAGATTGCGGTGTGTGGGAGGTTGGAACGGGCGTGATTCCAAGCCACCCGCGCAAAATTACTTGTTTTCGTGATACGCGTGTTGTTTTATTAACAAACGTACGTTAAAATAGAGGAATAAACCGAGTTTAAAACGAAGCGTAGAGGCTGACGAAGGTACGGATTTAATTTTGTGCGATAGCGACAATCGTAATTAAACTCGAAAGTGTACCAACTGCCGGTGCTTGCATGCAGATTGGCGATGCGTTCTCCACGACGCTTTCTATCTGCACGTACCATTCTGAGACTGCATGCAACCCTGTCGTATATTTATTGGTTAGCTGACAGCTGGTATGGTGAATTTGTGGTGTGCGAGTATATATACATATATGTATATGCTTGCCCTTGAAAAAAACTAGGTCACTGGGGCAGTAGCACACTAGGCCGGTAGAAACAGTTGACTTTTTCCCATTTCGGGATTTTGTCGTGTCGGGATTCTTTTATTTCGGGACCCGGATTGTTTTTTGATGTTTGTTGTTGAAAAACAACAAGTCCTGCCCCCCAGCCAGAAAACAGTACCCAAAAAACGGACAAGGTAAAAAAAGACGACAACAAATTTCTTTGTTTAAAAAAAAGTGAAATTTTTGTGCAAGGAGCGGTTTTTTTTTTTTGTTTTGTTTCCGCCTTTTTTTTGAGTTCCTTTGTTGTTGTGTATGACTGGTTGGTACTGCATGAGACGCCCACATGAGTAAAAATACAAAAACGCGTCAGTCCCGATTGTGATGTTTTGCGGTTTTCGGTACTGATTTTGTCTATTTAGTGTTCGGTATCCGCCCTTAGTCCGACAGCACTAATGAGGCTGCCGTTGTTATGTTGCGGGTTGCCATCCAGTTGTTTTCCCGTAACAGGAATTTTCCAGGGTACATTACTGTAGGATTGTGGTGGATAAATTACCCTCACCACATTGTTATTTGGAAAAGGATTTTCAAGCTGGTAAAACGTAAGTATGACAAATTCCTAACGGATTTTTTAATATTTTTTTTTGTTTTTTTTTTTTAATGGGTTTTCTATTTTCTTTCTTTTTTTTTTCAGTATCAAATGGACCCGCGGCAATATATATGTTTGATACTGGAGTCTGCGGAGGGGGATGCGGAACCCATTGAGGTGGTCGCGGACATCCGCTATGCGGAGCGGCGAAGGGGCTCATGGCCATGTTTTGCGCCGGTCGAGGTCCTGCAACATGCAGCGAGGGAGGAGCTGCGGCGCGCCGACACCGGGGTGCTCCGTGCTAGGCGGACGCCCATCGTCGTGAGGGTGCGCGGCAGGGCCACGACATGGTACTCCACATTTTACCGCGGGTGTGAAGGGGTGATGGGTGCGGCGGCCGCACCAGGATCCAGTGCCCCATTGGCAATTTAGTTGCCGTGTGTGCCAGCGGGCACTAAGCTCGTTCTCGTGTCTGATTGCCCATTTGAATGGGCATATGGGCTTTTTCCCGTACCGGTGCGGGAATTGTCTAAGGCGGTATGCGTCTTCGGCTGCGTTATCCCTGCACCGAAAACGGATGCATTAGGGATAGGGGTCTGGGGTTTTCACGAGATGAAATACCTTTTTTTTTTGAATTTTAACATTTGAATTTCGGTTTTATTTGTATTTATGAATGTCGATGTTCTTATTTGGATCGTGGTCTTCCTGGGTAAAGGGAAAGTGATGTGTCTGAACCCTGACAGAGGCGTTGTGAAACGGTCCATTTGGTGGTCGCGTTAGGTAACGTGGCAACTCTGCCGTTTCTCGTTTTCTTGTATGTATCATACATACATACCTACGTTGGTTGAGCATTCCAGTATAGAGAATGAAGCAGAAAAAAAAATGAATCGAAAGATTTGTTTTACCGTTTCGCTTCAATTCATGTGAAATTTACGCGTGGCTGAACAAAAGGGTAAGTAGTGAAACATTTTGCAATTATTTTATTTCAGTAATTTTTATTGTTATTTTTTATGTTATTTCAGATTTTTAATGCATTTTCTTTTATTTTCAAGTGACTGGTGATGGAGATCCCAGAAAAAAACGTGTGCTGGGTAAGTATGCCAGTATCGTTCCTTTTTGATAATTTTATAAATTGGCTAATTTCTTATTTTTATTCTTTTGTTTCATTTCAGCCCACAGATTTAAAGGATATGATTGATCTTTGGAACCGGTAGTAGCCGGTAAAGCAGAATATACCGAGAGTATGGGAAAGAACCTTTGCTATCGCACACAATTGCTTTCATTCAGCGATAGTAAAAATATCAGATTAAAACAGGCTGAGGTAGAACCTCAGAGAAACATTGGCACCAAGATGGCATCCAGACGCCACCTCGTACACATATGCCCAGTATTGGGATTTGTGTACACCCTCTGAGTAAGCCTGGGCAAATTTACAGTCATGATTCAGTGCGGTGATGGCGCATTGTGACATTGGATGTAATGTGGTTGGACCAAGCGACGACTGACTAGGAAAAAGAACAAACCGCTTTTGTGTTATTAGCGGCCACTATCATAGTGTACCTATACAAGTGTGTCGACAATATTTTAGTCTTCGTTGGGACAAACTAATGACTGCTCCGAAATGCTCATAATCTGCTGTAGAATTTCACCAATATCCTTTTGCTTACGCACCTCATTTTCATTCCCAGCGTTTTGGACATCATCCTGATCTGGCATACCGTACGCCTGCGGGGCCATCATACCACCCGCATGTGCCATCATACGGTTGGGGTCTTCCATGATGTTAAAAGTGACTACTTATAAATCCCGAATCTAAAACACACTGTATTCCTAAATTTACTGTGAAAAATTAAACAAGAACACACACCACATGTGATATGACCCTTTCCTGTGAGCATGGCTGCCTAAAAGCCCATAAGGTTGTATTGTCCGCGTGCTCGTCATATTTACAAAAACGTTTTTTCGAAAATCCCTGCAAGCATCCAACCATCATACAACCTGGCGACATAATATTTACAGATCTAAGACCATAATTGATTTTGTTTATCGTGGCGAATATTGATGTCACTGACTCTGAATTGCAGGGTTTGTTACGTACTGTCGAGCGCTTGGAAATAAACCGACTTTGTGACACTGCAGAAAATACAAACGATTTGAACGACGCCGCTACTGCAGCAATCAAAGTATCTATTAGAAAAGATGCAACAAGCCGGAGTCGGTAATGTCATCAACACTACTGTGCCGGTCGGTCAGACATCGCCTGGTATTCAATAACAACAGCGAGCCGATTAGAGTGCGGAAGAGTTTCACTATCAGCAAGAAGCGCGCTCAATAGAAGCACACACATAGTGGTGGGTTTGAGATCTCAAAGAAGATATGGCGACTTTACCTGTTTCTATTGGTTTTGCATTTTTTCAGGTTTGTTCTAAGCATAAGTTTATATATATATACAAGGATATGATGCGGAAGCAGTCCATCCGAAAACGCAACCCCACCGCCGCACACTCTTGCATCCGAGGAATATAGGTGCGCCTTATTTTGTTAAAGGCGATATATTTGGAAATATGACTGCAGATGATTACGGCACAAATCTGTTACAGCCCATTGACGGCGAAGGTGCTGAGGGACGTCCAGTGGTGGTATCAGCTCGCGAAAGCTGCTGCAACGATTTTTTAGCCTAATGGCTGTAGTACATTGGCCGGGGACCGCATACCCTTGAATCGCGCGTTGAAAGATTACAGAATAGGAGAACGTCGTGACAAGAAATATGTCATCACCGAAGTGTCCACAACACGGGAATTATAGCCTTCCATAATGAGGCGTGGTCGGTATTGTTGCGCACAATTATTTGGGCTGAACCAGGCACAAATGGTCAACACGCTTTTTACCAACTAATTCCTCCGGGTACAAGATTAATACCATGCGATTTTATTGCACCAGCCCAAACACATAACCCCATCGGTGGTGGTGCTCATCATCAAATTTTACTAGCCAACCTTTTAACGCAAACAGGGGCGTTAATGCAAAGGTTAAGACACGTAAGTAGTTTCCTATTTTTATACAGTGCTAAATGAAAATTGAGTATTTGTTTCCATGTAGGTTGACGAGGCGGTGCAGCAGCATAATGACCGGCGCCTCGCCGGCTTCTGAGATGGGGGAGCATAATAAAACGAGCTTCAGGGTTACACGCTTTCAGCCTGATGAGAGGTTAACTGGAAGGAATTAGGATATATACCATATATTGCCTGTAAGTCACTTTAAATGTCTCACTTATGTTTCTAGTAGATTTAGCGTGTTATGTTTGTATCGATATATATTTTCGTGAATATAATGGCTTGCCGTTCCTAAAAGAAAACGCCGGTTGCGATAGAGTAACTTTTTGTTGTTAAGTTCTGAATTTCGATTTGCGAGAGTCCCCTGGTAGGTACAGATAGGAAAGTAGATGCCAATGATGACATGATACGAAACATTCATTCTCTCTCAATTCGTTTCCAGGAATGGGTCTTAAAGTTCATTCAATTGTAAACATTGGTTCATTCGATTGTAAACAAACTTCATTCGTTTCCAAGAATGGGTCTTGAAGAGCAGAGTTGCGTAAACCGCGCAAAAAAAATTCCAAGAAAATCGGTGCGTTTTCGTTATTTTTCATTTCAAGTGTATTCAACTACATAAGCGGATCAAAAATTTGTAAAAAAGGTACAAGAAATAACAGAATTAAATGAGCTGTTATATTAACGCACGAAAAGAGATAAGTACATTTTATCTTAGCTATCAAAAAATTAAATTTCACGTGTTGTCACGGAAAAATTTTTAACGGGTAAAATAAGCTTTTTTTTGTATTTGTGATCCTGAAAAAATTCGAGTTTTTTGATATCCCATTTGACAATCTTGAGTAAGTTTTCGGTGAAAATCATAAATTAAACCTTTGCCATGTAAAATACCCCAAAGTTATTCCGAAATGCCCAAATTTGATTTTGAGGATGATGGCATCTATGGTCAATGTTATAAAAAAATGCACATTTTCACGCGCTCTCAGAGAGCGAGAAGTTTCATATCATGTCATCATTGGTAGATGCTTCGATGCTAAGAGCAAACATTATGTGTAGGTTGGTAGGTAGTTGATAGTACACAACCAAAATAACTAATAGTGTGAGTCGCCATGGCGCAAGGCATGCGAATGTATGTGACAATTATCTCAATAAACCAATAATATGAAAGGTACATGACCCAACCCTGATCACAGAGTGGTGTAGCTATTATCGACTTGGAGCCTAGTGTATTGACTAATCTCATTGAAGGACGAAGGCGTGTATCAATGTTCTGAATTCGCAAAGCGTTTCGCTAGCTCAAAAAATCTTTGAGGTTGACGACATTCTTCACGCGAAAGCGACCGCCTATGGGGGGGATCGACGCCATATGACCATGTAAGATAGTGTCGTACGGCACTGCGACTTCGTTTTAGTGAGTTTGCACTCAGCATTTAGGTATTTGAGTTTCCCTATGATGATCAAAAACTGAATCTGGTTATTCAATCACCGTTGGATTCATAGACGAATCAAATGTGTCTACCTTTGGTGATCCAAATGGATAATCGTTTTTAAATCGCTTTTCTATACTCGTTGACGGAAGAAGAATTTTATACTCATTAAAATTTTTGGGGGGGGGGGGGGGGGGGGTGTATTTGTACTCTGTGGCAGATAGTGGATCTGTGTTAGGATTATCATGGCCTCATTTGCGATGAACGAAAGCTGGGTTATGGGGTTTTTTGGCCGAGTGCGTAGGTGTTCTGTGATCCTCGCTCTAGGTGAGCGAGTGAACTTGGGTTGATTTACTGGGGATTAAGAAAGATAATGGGCTGACAGCCTTTAGGTTCTGTGGCAGATCGGTTCGCCCTTCTGCGGTAGGCTTTTATGGTGTCCTCGTTATGGGATAACGAGTGAATGGGGTGGTTTCTGGTGTCCTCGCTCGGGGCGAGCGAGTGAACTTGGGGATCTTCTGGTGTCCTCGCTCTGGGGAGTGAGTGAATTTGGGTGTTTTCTGGTGTCCTCGCTCTGGGGAGTGAGTGAATCTGGGTGTTTTCTGGTGTCCTCGCTCTGGGTGAGCGAGTGAATTTGGGTTCGTTTTGGGTCTCGATAGGAAGGTGGAGTTCGGAAGGGGGTGAGGGAGAGGAACGGAGGGATTGTTATGAGGAGCTATTGGCCTTCTCGCAGTCCATCTCCTCCGTTGGAAGGAGGATCAGTTTGACCAAAGGTCGTCTGACTTGACCCTTCTCTGTTATGAGGTCGACTACGCGAACTCGGTTATCTTCGCCGGGGTGTACGTTGACGACTCTACCTAACCTCCATTCGTTGGGAAATAAGTTGTCCTCTTTGAGGACGGCGAGATCTCCCACTTGTATGTTTTCTTTGGGATGCTTCCACTTCACTCGTTTTTGAAGTTCGGATAGATATTCCACCTTCCATCGCTTGCAGAAAGTATGATGGAGGGCTTTGAGTTTCTGCCACCGATTTATCATCGAGGCAGAGCTTTCACTAGCATCTGGTTCTGGCGGAGCCAGTAGGTGGCTGCCCGTTAGGAAATGTCCTGGGGTTAGTGGTTCCAGATCCGTTGGGTCATTCGACCCTGGACTGAGTGGGCGCGAGTTGAGGCACGCCTCAATCCTGCACAAAAGGGTTTGGAACTCCTCCATGGTGTACTTATGGGGAGACGCGATCTTTTTGAAGTGGCTTTTGAAGCTCTTCACTCCCGCCTCCCACAAGCCGCCCATATGTGGAGCAGCGGCGGGAATAAAATGCCAGCTTAATGCTTGATGATTGTACTTTGAGACTGTTTTGTCTCGGCTTTCTGCCAGGAAGGCTTTAAACTCGGATCGTAAAGATCTTGACGCTCCGACAAAGTTTGTACCATTGTCGGAGTAGATGTTTTTCGGACATCCTCTTCTCGCGATGAAACGAGCAAAGGCTGCGAGAAAGCATGGAGTACTAAGGTCACTAGTGGCTTCTAAGTGGATGGCCTTAGTGGAGAAACAGACAAAAAGGCATACGTAGCCTTTTGACAGTCGACATCCCCTACTGCGGTAGCTTTTGACGTCGAAAGGCCCCGCAAAGTCTACCCCGGTATTGGTGAACGCGCGGGTAAAAGTAGTCCGTTCGCAGGGAAGGGTACCCATAAGTTGGGACTGCGCCTGTTTTCGGTGAATAGTGCAGGTTTTGCAATTATGAATGGTTGCCCTAATCATGGTTTTGATGTTAGGTATCCAGTATTGGGTGCGTATCAGACGTAACATGAGTTGGTTTTCCCCATGCAGACTTTGTTGATGAAACATTAGGACTGTAAGACGGGATAAACGGCAGTTGTATGGGAGGAGGATTGGGTGGCGTTCAGTAAAAGCTAAGTCCTTTGACGCCCCGAGTCGCCCTCCTACCCGAATGATGCCATGTTGGTCTAGGTAGGGATTAAGTGAGAGTATTGCACTTTTCCCTGCAATTGGTTTTCCGGCCTTTAGATCCTTATATTCGGAACTATAATGTTGTTTCTGATAGATTTTAATTAAAAGTCGTGTATTGGCCTTAACTTCATCAGGGGAGATTAGGTGCGACATGACATGGAATGAATTTTTTGTTTCGGGGTGAGTTCTTCGGTAAAACCTCATAACGTATGAGAGCACCCGTAAAGCCCTATGTAGGTCTGAAAAGCGTTGGAGAACATCGGTAATATTTACTGTTGTTGTTGCGCATGTCTTCGCCCTCTTTTCCTCTACGGAGGTGATGTAGTCACTTTCTTGTGCTGGCCATTGGGAAGTGTCTTCTTGCAGCCAAGAAGGTCCCTGCCACCACAACGAATTGTTGACCAATTCAGACGCAGGTAATCCTCTGCACCCAAATCTGCTGGGTTAGATTCTGAGTTTACATGCAGCCAGTCCTTATTTCCGACCATGTCGATGATCTTGGTGATCCGATGTGCGACGAAAGTGGACCAGGAACACGGCGGTTTCCTTATCCATGCGAGGACGATAGTTGAATCCGTCCAAAGGTGAACTCTCACTGGTCCCAACTTAAGGTTTCTGAAAATCGATTCGGTGATTTCCGCTAACAGCACGGCTCCGCAAAGTTCCAAACGTGGAAGAGAAAGAGTTTTCACTGGGGCTACTCGGGTTTTGGCCAGAAGCAGGTTCGTGCAGACATTATCATCCGTATTGACGCGCATGTAAATGGCTGCTGCATAAGCCTTCTCGGATGCGTCACAAAATCCATGGATCTCGATGTCGGTTCTTGGTGAAAAGTTGACCCATCTAGGTATCCGGATTTTATCGATTTCATGGTATTGGTCGGTGAAGGTTTTCCATCGTTCCAGCATACTGGTAGATACTGGTTCGTCCCAAGCGGTGCCTTCCAACCAAATACTCTGCATGAGTATTTTTGCCACAATGACCATTGGTGCCAGCCATCCCAAGGGATCGAAAAGTTTGGCGATTGCTGATAGTATCGCTCTCTTCGTAATGTTTTCCGGGTTGTCCAGCGTCCCTGCTTTAAAATAAAATAAATCGGAGAGGGCATTCCATCGAATGCCTAACGCTTTAACTGAACTGGTATCTTCGAATGCCAGGAAGTTTTCATTGAGAAGGTCTGCTTTGGGGATGTCCCTTAGAATGTACTCTGAATTGGATGTCCATTTGCGAAGCCCGCTGAGTGTAGGACTTGACGAATTTCATCTCTGGCTTTAATAGTCGATGTGATCGTATGTCCACCCGCTAACACGTCATCTACATACATGTATTCTCGTAGTATGTTAGCCGCTGTAGGGTGTGAGTTTGACACGTCGTCTGCCAGTTGTAGGAGCGTTCTTATCGCGAGATATGGAGCGCAATTCACTCCGAAGGTAACCGTCTTTAATTCATAAAGACTAATAGGGTCATTCGGGGACGTGCGATGCACAATACGTTGAAATTTGGTGTGATTATCGTTAACCCAAATTTGACGATACATCTTTTCGATGTCGCTATTGAAGACAAAACGGTATAGTCTCCATCGTAATATAAGGATGGGTAGATCGGCTTGTAGAACTGGGCCCGGGAGGAGAATATCGTTTAAGCTATTACCGTTGGCCGTAGGGCTCGAGGGGGTAAATACTACGCGTACCTTGGTGTTTGTACTTTCTGCTTTTACAACGGCGTGGTGGGGCAGGAAGTAATGATCCGAATCGTCGGATGGGATATTCTTTTTCAATTTTCTCATATGTCCGAGCGTTTCATATTCTGACAACACTCGAACATATTCCTTACCTAAATCTGGGTTTTTTATTAGCCGCCCCTCATTCCGGAAGAATTGAGAGCATGCACGCTTCAGGGATGGTCCTAAGTTAATATTGTTAGGGTAATCCTGCCGGAATGGTAGTGACACGGTGTACCTTCCATTCTCACTTCGCTGCGTTGTTTCTTTAAATAGTTGTTCGCAGTACCTTTCATCTTCATTTAATATTTTATTTTTGGGTACATTTTCTACCTCCCAGAAAGCTTTGAGTTGGTTGTCTAACGCAACCTCGTTGTAGAAAGACCTAATGCTCTTCGTTGGATTCGGTGATTCGATACGACCGGTTAGTATCCAACCGAACACTGTCTCTTGGGCTAAGAGTGTGTTTAGCACATTCTTTTTTATACCGCTCATTATAATGTGGGGATATATGTATGAGGTCTACGTCTTCGGTGACGTAGAACCTCTTGTCTGCAAAAATCAAGTCTGGGAATGCCTGCATAGCCATTGCGTTGATATGGCAGGATGAAAGATTCCCAGTGAGTTTCGCTAGAACTAGTACGGGTGTAGTCAGGCTGAAGCAGGGATCCACTGGTGAACGTAATTCGATGTTGGATGCTTCTTTCACCTGAGCTGACACCGCATTTGTGATGCCTGAAACATGGGCATGCATTTTCCTCGCTGGCAAATTGATTCTGCGTTTCAGTCTTTCAGTTATAAAGGAACATTCAGACCCAGAATCAATTAATGCCCGCGCGGAGAAGTCGGTACCATTATGGTGAATGTGTACGCGAGCAGTTCCTAATAGCACGCCTGTGCTGGAATTGGCATGACAGGATTTGACATTCTGATTCGCAGAGGAAGGTGGTTGTCCCGATTCCTGTCTTTTCCTTGTCTGTGCCGAAGTTGATGGGGCATTATCCGCATCTTTGAAGGGATTTCGCACCGCCGGTTGCTGAAGTGTGTCCGCATGCAGGAGCGTGTGGTGACGAGAGTGGCATTTGGAACAGTTGTACGAACTGGTGCACCTCGTCACTGTGTGTCCTGGGGATAAACAATTCAGGCAGCTATTTGTGGATTTGACGAATTTAATCCTTTCTACCGGGTTTAAATCGCAAAAACGTGAACAGTTGCGTAATCTGTGCTCCGTAGATTTGCACATTTTACATATTGATTTTGGTGTTTGCTTGGTTACTTTGGTTTGAAAAGCACCAAGTCTTTTTGTAGGGTTTTCCGTCGACTGGCGCGACGTGTTTGATTTTTGCACTTTAGAAGTGGCATTCCCTGTAAAACCAGACACGGTTTCAAGTGTCTGGAAACGATTTGACAAGAATTTGTCCATATCCTCCCACTTGGATATGTCCGTCTTGTGGTTAATGCTCTGCTCCCATAGAGCCAACGTATTTTCAGGTAATTTTGTCGAATATAAATAGGTAATAATCGCATCCCAATTTGAAACATCGATCTGATGTGTTTTTAAAGATGCCAAGCAATTATTTATGTCGCGCTGTAAGGTTTTGATAGAGCTGCCGCACTCGCTATCTATCTTTTTTAGATTAAACAAATTTGTAGTTGTGAGTTTACGAGAATCCGCTTATTCTCGTATCTCTCACATAGGTTTTTCCAGGCTGTTTCGAAGCCTTCATTTGTCAAAGGACATTTCTTGACAATGTCCTTTGCCTCACCTTGGGTTTTTTGGGTGGAACAACTTTTCTACCGGGCTTAGGCGACTGTTGTTTTTGTAGATGGCCGTGAACAGGTCACGAAACGTTGGCCAAGATAGGTAGTCGCCCTTGAATACCTCAGTATCGCAAGCTGGCAGGCGGATACTGTGTTCGCGTGCGCGTTCTCCCTCAGGTTTGACTGCCCTATCTTTTTCCTCCTTCAATTTAGTTTGAATTTCAGCCATGTTCGACATGCATCTCAGGAATACAGCATATGCCGCTTTATGCTTGATCTTGACCGCTGGAATTTTCTTTGCGTCGAGCGTGTCAGAGCCAAGCAACTCCTCTAGGGCGTTCTCTGCTTTTTCCCACTTGGCTTGCAACTCTTTTTGCTGTATTGCAAGAGTGTGTACAGTGTGCAGAGCCGCATTGATATCATTAAAATCGGCCTCGAATTCGATTATTCGATCGGCCAATCTAATGTAGGAGTCCATGTTCATGGTTGAAAAGTGGAGAGCGAATTAACCAAGGGATATAAAACTTGAAAAACCTGAGCGAATCACCCAACCAACAACTATTAAAATTACGCAAAATTTTAGTTACTACTTTTAATTTGTTTATTTTTGTCTGACTTTGCAGATTATGTGTGCCTTAAAACAGAGAGCAGGGGGTAGCAACACCGATGTGTACTGTGTAAAGTAAAGGAGGGGCCACTCGCCACTTCAACCTTCAATTTTATTATGAAATAAGTGCGCGCGTTGACATAAACTCGACGAAAAGTGTGAAACCGTGAAATAAATCTTATACAACAAGGAACAAAACTGTGTAACAAGATTAATTAGAGAAATTAGTGAAAATAATGTGATGCAAAAAGAAAATTTAAATCGAATGGCGTGAAATTTTATGTGAAAGAGAGGTTATGTGTACCTCTTCCTTGTGCTGTGTCCGGAGAGCCTTACCGCTGGTGGGGGGACAGGCCAGATCAACCCCGACATGAGTGCTGACAAAATACACACATACACGTACATGTACATGCATGCACATGCATGTGGCGGTGATGGTGTGGGTGGTTACAAATTAATTCGAGTATCGATTCGCAGGGTTGCATTGGGGGGATCGCAGACAGATGCGGAAAAAGTTAGGCATCCTGCCTAAACAGCATTATTTATCGATTTATTTCTAATAATAGAAGTACATATAATTATAAGAGTATCAAATTTCAAAACAAAAAATTGATTACATTTTGTTTTCCTCTCGTTCGCCTGTAAAATATAAGTGAACAAATTTTGGTTTCCCCGCTGTTCATTTCGCCCGAACAAAGAGTAGCCGATAAGGTGAAATCTTTTTCGAACATGAAAAATTGTTTCGCCACCCTCTGCGATAGGGCGAACAAAAACTGTGAATATTTTCGGGTGAAAATTAAACTCGCGATAAGGGTGAATTTGTTTTATAAATTTTCATAGGTTAAATAAACATGGAATTTACATTTCAAATGGATGAGGAGCCAGGAACTAGCCTAACTAACGGTAATTTCTTATTTGAAGTACATATATATTATTTTGGGCGATAACGCGTACATGTAGTACTTCCTTATTGACTGAATATAGAAGTATTATATATTCATAGTCATATGTCACCATCTGCTACAGCGATTACGTAGACATTACATCGAGGTTTTTTACTTTTGTCAATTTTAGGACCGCGACGTTTCGAGGTGACGCAGTCTTTCCCTCAGCGTACTGCCACCCAACAACCAGCCGCAAACTGTGGCACAGAATTGACCGAATTGTTGCAGAACCTTTGTTCCGCAGTTTGCCGGATATAGGCTCAGCAAGGCGAAATTCTTAGTAGAATTACCGCAATTGAGAAATCTCTTGTTGCGAAGGTCCGTATAAGTTCTAAGTAAAGTTTAAGCTTTAGTTAATAAAACTCGACTCTAATTTCAGATGCCCGAACGCAACGAGGTACAGGCCCAAAGCGTATTGCTGAGAGATTGTAAGGTGCTCTCCGCAAAGATGCAACGCAGCGTGGGGAGGTTCACAGGCGACGTGCCCGATGACGAACAAAATGTACTGCAAAGTTTGCTCCCCATGTCGTCGGAGGAAACTCTGCGTAAGGTGGAGGAGCTCCTTACAAATAAGGCGTACGCGGTTGCTATGGTGAGGACTTAATTTTCTTCATTTAATAAACGTTTATATTTTGTTATCATTTTTAGACAAGTATTATTTATAAATTGAAGGAAACCAAAGGGCCAATAGAAAAGGTTCTGCAACACCTATTTGCGGATGAGTTGGTGTGGCAGTACAACTACTTGGGCAAGCATTCCAAAAAAGCCCTAGCGCTGCTTAAGGTAGTGGAGCTTGTTATAGATAAATATGAATATTTTTTAACTATGTAACATTAATGTTAATATACTAACATTTTATTAATTTATCAAAGCTACATTTGCAAGTGTGCATGCCGACAAACTTTTATCAGTTAAGCATTTTGTTAGTTTAAGTCATAATAGATATAAGCATGTTAGGCGAAGAGAAAGGAAGGAGTAGGGTTTAAGTCGATCAGGGTGTTATGGAAGCCAATGGTCATCGGAATCGATTTCTTAATTTCGGCTCCGGCGATTATTGGATTCCATAACGCCCCTGTATATAGTACATTTTGTATATAATAATGGTTAATATAATAGGTATAAAAATGAAAAGTCTTTTTTTAAGTAAGTTTTGTTATTTGTTTTTAGTAATATGCATTTAAAATATAGTGTAATATATAACAAAAAATATTTGAATGGATATTTCTAAACTTGCGTAAAGTTTGCAACTGTTTCCTCACATTTTTGAAAACTCGTTACAAAATTTTAGCTAAAAACTTAAATTTTGTTTAACTGGTTTCATAAATGTGAATAAACAGTTGTCAATTTTTTGCAAGTTTTGAAATTTTGCTTATACGTTACACTATACTTTAAATGCAACTTACTAAAAACAAATAATAGCACTAATTAAAAGTAAATAATTTTAAATTTTGTACCTATTAAATTAAACATTACTAACAACATGAATACATATCTCTTAAGGCTTTTAGTTATAATAACATTTTATTTAATATGTATATATAGTTAAGATTGCCGTTGTAAATAGTAGTTTGTAGTTTCACCATTTTCTATTACTATTAAAGTCTTTCCGTTTCCTTTTTAATTTTTCAACGATTAACTTTGCTTTTCTAATTTATTTATTTATTGTAAATATATAATTAGTTTTAATATATTTTTAATAAAATATTATATGAATTAAAAAAATATAATAATTATTTAAAAAAGTTATAATTTATTTGTAAAATTATTAATATGTATATTCTAATGTGGAATTAACATTTTCTAATTGTTTAATTTGTTTTTGCATTTTAATCGAAATTTTTTTCTAAGCGAGCAGAAAAACTTTTGAAGCTTTAGAAAAAAAACGACATATATATTTTCATATTTAATTTTTATAACTTTTAAACCTCGGTTTACGCTTCTAATGTTTAGAATAAGCAAACTAACACTTGGCTATTTTGATTGAACTCAAACTCTAAAAAAGGGAAGATGAAATCTTACAAAATTATGTTGAATTTTTTTACAAACTTTGAATTTTCTTTTTCTTTTTTCTCAGCAATGGACTGGCAAAATTCAAAAAGCTATTATTTAACCCGAGCTCTAAAAAAAGGGAAGATCAAGTTTTTAAAAATTGTGTTGAATCAATAACTAATTTTGGCTTTTAATTTTATTTTAGCATTGCAAATATTCACCTTAGCACTATTGTCTTTCGCTAACCAGAGCTCTAAAAGGGAAGATTCAGAGTTAGACCATTTTGTTGAATTGCTTTCTAATTTTGACTTTTATTTTATTTTTCTTTTGTTAGCAATAAAATAGTTCAACCTTTCTTCACAGGATGCAACCATAACTTTAGTAAGCAGAGTTTTAGAAAAGGTAAATAGGGCCTGTCTCTGAAAGTTATATTGAATCTATAACTAATTTTGACTTTTATTTTATTTTTCTTTTGTTAGCAATTAAATACTTCAAACTTTCTTCACAGGATGCAACCATAGTTATAGTACGCAGAATTTTAGAAAAAGTAAATAAAGCCTGTCTCTGAAGTTATATTGAATCTGTAACTAATTTTGACTTTTATTTTTTCTATTTTTCCAGTAGCAACCACTTACGCTGATATGGATCTGCTGGGAACGGAGAAAATATTTTTTTTTTTTGCATATTAGTTAAACTTATATTGCTAGATATAATGTTGAGAAATTTTATAAAGTTGTAACGAAAGTGAATATTTTTCACTCATTGTAAACGAGTAATAAATGCTAGTATATATCCAAAGAAAGGTAATTCGATTACTTTTCTTGCGGTACTACTATCGTTAAAATGGGTAAACGATTTCTGAAAATTTTTTTCAAATTTAGATGCACATATATGTAACTAGTAAAAATGTTGAGAAATTTTATAAAGTTGTAACGAATGTGAATATTTTTCACTCATTGTAAACAAGTAATAAATGATAGTATATATAAAAAGAAAGGTAATTTGATTACTTTTCTTTCGGTACTACTATCGTTAAAATTGATAAACGATTTCTGAAAATTTTTTCAAATTTAGATACACATATATGTAACTAGAAAAAATGTTGAGACATTTTATAAAGTTTTAAAGAAAGTGAATATTTCTCACTGATTGTAAACGAGTAATAAATGCTAGTATATATCAAAAGAAAGGTAATTTGATTACTTTTCTTTCGGTACTACTATCGTTTAAATCTATATCCGATTTTTAAAAATTTTTAGAAAATAAGAGATACATGTATATAGCTAGGGAAAACTTGGTAAAATTTTGTAAAGTTGTAAGTAAAGTGTATGTTTTTTACTCCTTGCAAATGAGTTTCAAGTTTAAGTATATACCAAAAGAAATATAATTAAATTATTGTTGATAGTACTGTCAATCGAATCAAAAAGTTTTTTCCAAAATTTTGTATATTTTAGAAAAACACCTCTGTAGTAAGATATTTGTTTGCAAAGTTATACAAGTATTTTTCATTCATTGTGGCTTTTTATTAAATAATAGAATTAAAAAGATACTTATCACAACAATCCTTAGTTTTAATTGATTTGAAAAATTTAGCTTATCGATTGAATGGTTTTTAATGGAATTGCCCTTTTACAAGCTCGACCTAATCAGCTTTGATATTTTATCAATTATCGAATTAATTACTTTGATAAATAAACAAATGTCATTTTAATGTTAAAAATCCGAATATTACGCTGTTATTCAAAATTATTTTATTTCAATGCTATATGTATTTCTTTTTTAATTTATATAGAAAATATTATAGTTTTGTAAATACTTAAAAAAAATTGTGATTACAAATAATTATTATTTATGCTATTTAATAACTTTAAGACCGTTTTATCTTGAAATTTATGTGCGATGAAGACAAATTTAATGTAAAAATGTAAAAAGTCCTTTTAACAGATGTATTCTTAACATTTTATGATAAAACGGCCTTAGAACAATTGTAAATGAATTTTTTTATTATTAAATAAATGTTTTCATTAAAAATTAAAAAAAAAAATTGGAGATTTTGTTGGGTATTTTGGAGTTTTTTATGTATTTTTTGGGTATTTTGGAGTTTTTTTTTAGGTATTTAGGTAAACATTTTGGGCATTTTTTAGACATAAAATTTTTCCGATATGGCATCTCTACAAAATTACAACCCTGTGTTATGGGAAATTTTCAGTTAGAGAGGAGCAACTATGCATTTTTCTTTATAGCACTTTGGTATAAGTGTGAGAAGGATGCGCGATCACACGTACACGACTCGCTTAAGGGGAAAATGGATAAAAGCCGCACACTGCCTATACAAAATTATCAATTTTTTATCAACTTTTTTACTCAGTTTTTATCCAGTTTTTTAACGCAGTTTTGGTTGGCAAGGAACTAGCTGATATACGAATACTAACACATATGTACCAGTAGGGTACTTAAGTATTAAATGTATATATTTACTTGGTTGCTTATAACTTTTGTATTAGTCCATCGAGTTTGTTGAAGGAAAGCTTATTTATTTTGTAATAAAACAGAGCTTGGAGAGAAAAAAAAAAATGCAAAAAAATAAAGTTTTCGAGATCCTTCCTCGCAAAAAAATTCAAAAAAACAGTAATGATTGTTCTTATCTTTGAATCTGCAGGGCCAGGCAAAAAGTGTTGTATGCACAGTTTATTTTATTACCTTTTAAAGGCTTCAAACCGTTTTGGAATTGCTCAATTCGTTCTTGAGATATGTATGGTTAAGTGGACCCATCTTTTATTTTTATTATGTTTTTTTTTTTTTTGTGAAAAAAACGGCAATTCGTAAATATCTCAAAAACGTTAGAATTAAAAATAACCTTAATTTTCGGAATCAGGGGGTGATTTTACATAGGAATTTCATAATGGGCACTCAGCTTCCGATTGTGCATTATTTATCTATTTATTTCTAATAATAGAAGTACATATAATTATCAGAGTATCAAATTTCAAAACAAAAAATTAATTACATTTTGTTTTCCTCTCGTTCGCCTGTAAAATATAAGTGAACAAATTTTGGTTTCCCCGCTGTTCATTTCGCCCGAACAAAGATTTGCCGATAAGGTGAAATCTTTTTCGAACATGAAAAATTGTTTGGCCACCCTCTGCGATAGGGTGGACAAAAACTGTGAATATTTTCGGGTGAAAATTAAACTCGCGATAAGGGTGAATTTGTTTTATAAATTTTCATAGGTTAAATAAACATGGAATTTACATTTCAAATGGATGAGGAGCCAGGAACTAGCCTAACTAACGGTAATTTCTTATTTGAAGTACATATATATTATTTTGGGCGATAACGCGTACATGTAGTACTTCCATATTGACTGAATATAGAAGTATTATATATTCATAGTCATATGTCACCATCTGCTACAGCGATTACGTAGACATTACATCGGGGTTTTTTACTTTTGTCAATTTTAGGACCGCGACGTTTCGAGATGACGCAGTCTTTCCCTCAGCGTACTGCCGCCCAACAACCAGCCGCAAACTGTGGCACAGAATTGACCGAATTGTTGCAGAACCTTTGTTCCGCAGTTTGCCGGATATAGGCCCAGCAAGGCGAAATTCTTAGTAGAATTACCGCAATTGAGAAATCTCTTGTTGAGAAGGTCCGTATAAATTCTAAGTAAAGTTTAAGCTTTAGTTAATAAAACTCGACTTTAATTTCAGATGCCCGAACGCAACGAGGTACAGGCCCAAAGCGTATTGCTGAGAGATTGTAAGGTGCTCTCCGCAAAGCCGCAACGCAGCGTGGGGAGGTTCACAGGCGACGTGCCCGATGACGAACAAAATGTACTGCAAAGTTTGCTCCCCATGTCGTCGGAGGAAACTCTGCGTAAGGTGGAGGAGCTCCTTACAAATAAGGCGTACGCGGTTGCTATGGTGAGGACTTAATTTTCTTCACTTAATAATCGTTTATATTTTGTTATCATTTTTAGACAAGTATTATTTATAAATTGAAGGAAACCAAAGGGCCAATAGAAAAGGTTCTGCAACACCTATTTGCGGATGAGTTGGTGTGGCAGTACAACTACTTGGGCAAGCATTCCAAAAAAGCCCTAGCGCTGCTTAAGGTAGTGGAGCTTGTTATAGATAAATATGGATCTTTTTTAACTATGTAACATTAATGTTAATATACTAACATTTTATTAATTTACCAAAGCTACATTTGCAAGTGTGCATGCCGACAAACTTTTATCAGTTAAGCATTTTGTTAGTTTAAGTCATAACAGATATAAGCATGTTAGGCGTAGAGAAAGGAAGGAGTAGGGTTTAAGTCGATCAGGGTGTTATGGAAGCCAATGGTCATCGGAATCGATTTCTTAATTTCGGCTCCGGCGATTATTGGATTCCATAACGCCCCTGTATATAGTACATTTTGTATATAATTATGGTTAATATAATAGGTATAAAAATGAAAAGTCTTTTTTTAAGTAAGTTTTGTTATTTGTTTTTAGTAATATGCATTTAAAATATAGTGTAATATATAACAAAAAATATTTGAATGGATATTTCTAAACTTGCGTAAAGTTTGCAACTGTTTCCTCACATTTTTGAAAACTCGTTACAAAATTTTAGCTAAAAACTTAAATTTTGTTTAACTGGTTTCATAAATGTGAATAAACAGTTGTCAATTTTTTGCAAGTTTTGAAATTTTGCTTATACGTTACACTATACTTTAAATGCAACTTACTAAACACAAATAATAGCACTAATTAAAAGTAAATAATTTTAAATTTTGTACCTATTAAATTAAACATTACTAACAACATGAATAAATATCTCTTTAAGGCTTTTAGTTATAATAACATTTTATTTAATATGTATATATAGTTAAGATTGCCGTTGTAAATAGTAGTTTGTAGTTTCACCATTTTCTATTACTATTAAAGTCTTTCCGTTTCCTTTTTAATTTTTCAACGATTAACTTTGCTTTTCTAATTTATTTATTTATTGTAAATATATAATTAGTTTTAATATATTTTTAATAAAATATTATATGAATTAAAAAAATATAATAATTATTTAAAAAAGTTATAATTTATTTGTAAAACTATTAATATGTATATTCTAATGTGGAATTAACATTTTCTAATTGTTTAATTTGTTTTTGCATTTTAATCGAAATTTTTTTCTAAGCGAGCAGAAAAACTTTTGAAGCTTTAGAAAAAAAACGACATATATATTTTCATATTTAATTTTTATAACTTTTAAACCTCGGTTTACGCTTCTAATGTTTAGAATAAGCAAACTAACACTTGGCTATTTTGATTGAACTCAAACTCTAAAAAAGGGAAGATGAAATCTTACAAAATTATGTTGAATTTTTTTACAAACTTTGAATTTTCTTTTTCTTTTTTCTCAGCAATGGACTGGCAAAATTCAAAAAGCTATTATTTAACCCGAGCTCTAAAAAAAGGGAAGATCAAGTTTTTAAAAATTGTGTTGAATCAATAACTAATTTTGGCTTTTAATTTTATTTTAGCATTGCAAATATTCACCTTAGCACTAGTGTCTTTCGCTAACCAGAGCTCTAAAAGGGAAGATTCAGAGTTAGACCATTTTGTTGAATTGCTTTCTAATTTTGACTTTTATTTTATTTTTCTTTTGTTAGCAATAAAATACTTCAACCTTTCTTCACAGGATGCAACCATAACTTTAGTAAGCAGAGTTTTAGAAAAGGTAAATAGGGCCTGTCTCTGAAAGTTATATTGAATCTATAACTAATTTTGACTTTTATTTTATTTTTCTTTTGTTAGCAATTAAATACTTCAAGCTTTCTTCACAGGATGCAACCATAGTTATAGTAAGCAGAATTTTAGAAAAAGTAAATAAAGCCTGTCTCTGAAGTTATATTGAATCTGTAACTAATTTTGACTTTTATTTTTTCTATTTTTCCAGTAGCAACCACTTACGCTGATATGGATCTGCTGGGAACGGAGAAAATATTTTTTTTTTTTTGCATATTAGTTAAACTTATATTGCTAGATATAATGTTGAGAAATTTTATAAAGTTGTAACGAAAGTGAATATTTTTCACTCATTGTAAACGAGTAATAAATGCTAGTATATATCCAAAGAAAGGTAATTCGATTACTTTTCTTGCGGTACTACTATCGTTAAAATGGGTAAACGATTTCTGAAAATTTTTTTTTTAGATGCACATATATGTAACTAGTAAAAATGTTGAGAAATTTTATAAAGTTGTAACGAATGTGAATATGTTTCACTCATTGTAAACGAGTAATAAATGCTAGTATATATAAAAAGAAAGGTAATTTGATTACTTTTCTTTCGGTACTACTATCGTTAAAATTGATAAACGATTTCTGAAAATTTTTTCAAATTTAGATACACATATATGTAACTAGAAAAAATGTTGAGAAATTTTATAAAGTTTTAACGAAAGTGAATATTTCTCACTGATTGTAAACGAGTAATAAATGCTAGTATATATCAAAAGAAAGGTAATTTGATTACTTTTCTTTCGGTACTACTATCGTTTAAATCTATATCCGATTTTTAAAAATTTTTAGAAAATAAGAGATACATGTATATAGCTAGGGAAAACTTGTTAAAATTTTGTAAAGTTGTAAGTAAAATGTATGTTTTTTACTCCTTGCAAATGAGTTTCAAGTTTAAGTATATACCAAAAGAAATATAATTAAATTATTGTTGATAGTACTGTCAATCGAATCAAAAAGTTTTTTCCAAAATTTTGTATATTTTAGAAAAACACCTCTGTAGTAAGATATTTGTTTGCAAAGTTATACAAGTATTTTTCATTCATTGTGGCTTTTTATTAAATAATAGAATTAAAAAGATACTTATCACAACAATCCTTAGTTTTAATTGATTTGAAAAATTTAGCTTATTGATTGAATGGTTTTTAATGGAATTGCCCTTTTACAAGCTCGACCTAATCAGCTTTGATATTTTATCAATTATCGAATTAATTACTTTAATAAATAAACAAATGTCATTTTAATGTTAAAAATCCGAATATTACGCTGTTATTCAAAATTATTTTATTTCAATGCTATATGCAGGGATGCACCTTAACGTTAAGCTAATCGTTTATCAAAAAATTTCCACCGTTTCCGTTGAAACACTTCGAAATATTATCGATAAAGAAATTATCAAGATAAATTGTATCTCGTTTTTAACCGAAACGAAAAGCTTTCGTTAGCGTTAAAAACGTTAACAGAAACGTGATACTTTATGTTTGAATTGTGCTGGCAATGCTATAGCCATGGTGAAGCCGTAAGGTGGCAACAACGAGCGCACATACACACACAAACTCTATGTAATTTGTTTGTGTAATTCGTTGGTGGTAATGTCAAAAATACTCTGAGAAATGTTCGTACTGTCAAAATTCATGAGAAAAGTTGCAATCAGCTTGGATAATGCTTTCACCTTTAATGACTCCGCCATCAATCAGCTTTGCCAGCATAGTTTGAAATTAATAATCAACATAAACGATTTGATTTCGTTTTGATATGGCAGAAAACGAAACGAAATCATTTCGTTAATTTGACGATCTTAACGTTAATAAACGAAACGAAATGACTTCGTTTCGTTTATTAACGTTGATTATCGTAACGAAATGATATCGTTTCGTTGGTTAAGCATGCCTGGCTATATGTATTTCTTTTTTAATTTATATAGAAAATATTATAGTTTAGTAAATACTTAAAAAAAATTTTGATTACAAATAATTATTATTTATGCTATTTAATAACTTTAAGACCGTTTTATCTTGAAATTTATGTGCGATGAAGACAAATTTAATGTAAAAATGTAAAAAGTCCTTTTAACAGATGTATTCTTAACATTTTATGATAAAACGGCCTTAGAACAATTGTAAATGAATTTTTTTATTATTAAATAAATGTTTTCATTAAAAATTAAAAAAAAAAGTTTGGAGATTTTGTTGGGTATTTTGGAGTTTTTTATGTATTTTTTGGGTATTTTGGAGTTTTTTTAGGTATTTAGGTAAACATTTTGGGCATTTTTTAGACATAAAATTTTTCCGATATGACATCTCTACAAAATTACAACCCTGTGTTATGGGAAATTTTCAGTTAGAGAGGAGCAACTATGCATTTTTCTTTATAGCACTTTGGTATAAGTGTGAGAAGGATGCGCGATCACACGTACACGACTCGCTTAAGGGGAAAGTGGATAAAAGCCGCACACTGCCTATACAAAATTATCAATTTTTTATCCACTTTTTTACTCAGTTTTTATCCAGTTTTTTAACGCAGTTTTGGTTGGCAAGGAACTAACTGATATACGAATACTAAGACATATGTACCAGTAGGGTACTTAAGTATTAAATGTATATATTTACTTGGTTGCTTATAACTTTTGTATTAGTCCATCGAGTTTGTTGAAGGAAAGCTTATTTATTTTGTAATAAAACAGAGCTTGGAGAGAAAAAAAAAATTTGCAAAAAAATAAAAAGTTTTCGAGATCCTTCCTCGCAAAAAAATTCAAAAAAACAGTAATGATTGTTCTTATCTTTGAATCTGCAGGGCCAGGCAAAAAGTGTTGTATGCACAGTTTATTTTATTACATTTTAAAGGCTTCAAACCGTTTTGGAATTGCTCAATTCGTTCTTGAGATATGTATGGTTAAGTGGACCCATCTTTTATTTTTATTATGTTTTTTTTTTTTTGTGAAAAAAACGGCAATTCGTAAATATCTCAAAAACGTTAGAATTAAAAATAACCTTAATTTTCGGAATCAGGGGGTGATTTTACATAGGAATTTCATAATGGGCACTCAGCTTCCGATTGTGCATTATTTATCGATTTATTTCTAATAATAGAAGTACATATAATTATCAGAGTATCAAATTTCAAAACAAAAAATTAATTACATTTTGTTTTCCTCTCGTTCGCCTGTAAAATATAAGTGAACAAATTTTGGTTTCCCCGCTGTTCATTTCGCCCGAACAAAGATTTGCCGATAAGGTGAAATCTTTTTCGAACATGAAAAATTGTTTCGCCACCCTCTGCGATAGGGTGGACAAAAACTGTGAATATTTTCGGGTGAAAATTAAACTCGCGATAAGGGTGAATTTGTTTTATAAATTTTCATAGGTTAAATAAACATGGAATTTACATTTCAAATGGATGAGGAGCCAGGAACTAGCCTAACTAACGGTAATTTCTTATTTGAAGTACATATATATTATTTTGGGCGATAACGCGTACATGTAGTACTTCCATATTGACTGAATATAGAAGTATTATATATTCATAGTCATATGTCACCATCTGCTACAGCGATTACGTAGACATTACATCGGGGTTTTTTACTTTTGTCAATTTTAGGACCGCGACGTTTCGAGATGACGCAGTCTTTCCCTCAGCGTACTGCCACCCACAACCAGCCGCAAACTGTGGCACAGAATTGACCGAATTGTAATATTCTAATGGGGAATTAACATTTTCTAATTGTTTAATTTGTTTTTGCTTTTTAATCGAAATTTTTTTCTAAGCGAGCAGAAAAACTTTTGAAGCTTTAGGAAAAAAACGACATATATATTTTAATATTTAATTTTTATAACTTTTAAACCTCGGTTTACGCTTCTAATGTTTAGAATAAGCAAACTAACACTTGGCTATTTTGATTGAACTCAAACTCTAAAAAAGGGAAGATGAAATCTTACAAAATTATGTTGAATTTTTTTACAAACTTTGAATTTTCTTTTTCTTTTTTCTCAGCAATGGACTGGCAAAATTCACAAAGCTATTATTTAACCCGAGCTCTAAAAAAAGGGAAGATCAAGTTTTTAAAAATTGTGTTGAATCAATAACTAATTTTGGCTTTTAATTTTATTTTAGCATTGCAAATATTCACCTTAGCACTAGTGTCTTTCGCTAACCAGAGCTCTAAAAGGGAAGATTCAGAGTTAGACCATTTTGTTGAATTGCTTTCTAATTTTGACTTTAATTTTATTTTTCTTTTGTTAGCAATAAAATACTTCAACCTTTCTTCACAGGATGCAACCATAAGTTTAGTAAGCAGAGTTTTAGAAAAGGTAAATAAAGCCTGTCTCTGAAGTTATATTGAATCTGTAACTAATTTTGACTTTTATTTTTTCTATTTTTCCAGTAGCACCTATATCTTTGGGAGCATAAGGAACAGCATGACAACCACTTACGCTGATATGGATCTGCTGGGAATGGAGAAAATATTTTTTTTTTGCATATTAGTTAAACTTATATTGAATGTTGAGAAATTTTATAAAGTTGTAACGAAAGTGAATATTTTTCACTCATTGTAAACGAGTAATAAATGCTAGTATATATCCAAAGAAAGGTAATTTGATTACTTTTCTTGCGGTACTACTATCGTTAAAATTGGTAAACGATTTCTGAAATTTTTTTTCAAATTTAGATGCACATATATGTAACTAGTAAACATGTTGAGACATTTTATAAAGTTGTAACGAATGTGAATATTTTTCACTCATTGTAAACGAGTAATAAATGCTAGTATATATAAAAAGAAAGGTAATTCGATTACTTTTCTTGCGGTACTACTATCGTTAAAATGGGTAAACGATTTCTGAAATTTTTTTTCAAATTTAGATGCACATATATGTAACTAGTAAAAATGTTGAGAAATTTTATAAAGTTGTAACGAATGTGAATATTTTTCACGCATTGTAAACGAGTAATAAATGCTAGTATATATAAAAAGAAAGGTAATTTGATTACTTTTCTTTCGGTACTACTATCGTTAAAATTGATAAACGATTTCTGAAAATTTTTTCAAATTTAGATACACATATATGTAACTAGAAAAAATGTTGAGAAATTTTATAAAGTTTTAACGAAAGTGAATATTTCTCACTCATTGTAAACGAGTAATAAATGCTAGTATATATCAAAAGAAAGGTAATTTGATTACTTTTCTTTCGGTACTACTATCGTTTAAATCTATATCCGATTTTTAAAAATTTTTAGAAAATAAGAGATACATGTATATAGCTAGGGAAAACTTGGTAAAATTTTGTAAAGTTGTAAGTAAAGTGTATGTTTTTTACTCCTTGCAAATGAGTTTCAAGTTTAAGTATATACCAAAAGAAATATAATTAAATTATTGTTGATAGTACTGTCAATCGAATCAAAAAGTTTTTTCCAAAATTTTGTATATTTTAGAAAAACACCTCTGTAGTAAGATATTTGTTTGTAACGAATGTGAATATTTTTCACTCATTATAAACGAGTAATAAATGCTAGTATATAAAAAGAAAGGTAAATTGATTACTTTTCTTTCGGTACTACTATCGTTAAAATTGATAAACGATTTCTGAAAATTTTTTCAAATTTAGATACACATATATGTAACTAGAAAAAATGTTGAGAAATTTTATAAAGTTTTAACGAAAGTGAATATTTCTCACTCATTGTAAACGAGTAATAAATGCTAGTATATATCAAAAGAAAGGTAATTTGATTACTTTTCTTTCGGTACTACTATCGTTTAAATCTATATCCGATTTTTAAAAATTTTTTAGAAAATAAGAGATACATGTATATAGCTAGGGAAAACTTGGTAAAATTTTGTAAAGTTGTAAGTAAAGTGTATGTTTTTTACTCCTTGCAAATGAGTTTCAAGTTTAAGCATATACCAAAAGAAATATAATTAAATTATTGTTGATAGTACTGTCAATCGAATCAAAAAGTTTTTTCCAAAATTTTGTATATTTTAGAAAAACACCTCTGTAGTAAGATATTTGTTTGCAAAGTTATACAAGTATTTTTCATTCATTGTGGCTTTTTATTAAATAATAGAATTAAAAAGATACTTATCACAACAATCCTTAGTTTTAATTGATTTGAAAAATTTAGCTTATGGATTGAATGGTTTTTAATGGAATTGCCCTTTTACAAGCTCGACCTAATCAGCTTTGATATTTTATCAATTATCGAATTAATTACTTTGATAAATAAACAAATGTCATTTTAATGTTAAAAATCCGAATATTACGCTGTTATTCAAAATTATTTTATTTCAATGCTATTTGTATTTCTTTTTTAATTTATATAGAAAATATTATAGTTTAGTAAATACTTAAAAAAAAATTGTGATTATAAATAATTATTATTTATGCTATTTAATAACTTTAAGACCGTTTTATCTTGAAATTTATGTGCGATGAAGACAAATTTAATGTAAAAATGTAAAAGGTCCTTTTAGCAGATGTATTCTTAACATTTTATGATAAAACGGCCTTTAGAAAAATTGTAAATAAATTTTTATATTATTAAATAAATGTTTTCATTAAAAATTAAAAAAAAAGTTTGGAGATTTTTTTGGGTATTTTGGAGTTTTTTTATGTATTTTTTGGGTATTTTGGAGTTTTTTCCGATATGGCATCTCTACAAAATTATAACCCCGTGTTATGGGAAATTTTCAGTTAGAGAGGAGCAACTATGCATTTTTCTTTATAGCTTACACGACTCGCTTAAGGGGAAAGTGGATAAAAGCCGCACACTGCCTATACGAAATTATCCATTTTTTATCCACTTTTTTACTCAGTTTTTATCCAGTTTTTTACGCAGTTTTGGTTGGCAAGGAACTAACTGATATACGAATACTAACACATATGTACCAGTAGGGTACTTAAGTATTAAATGTATATATTTACTTGGTTGCTTATAACTTTTGTATTAGTCCATCGAGTTTGTTGAAGGAAAGCTTATTTATTTTGTAATAAAACAGAGCTTGGAGAGAAAAAAAAAATTTGCAAAAAAATAAAAAGTTTTCGAGATCCTTCCTCGCAAAAAAATTGAAAAAAACAGTAATGATTGTTCTTATCTTTGAATCTGCAGGGCCAGGCAAAAAGTGTTGTATGCACAGTTTATTTTATTACCTTTTAAAGGCTTCAAACCGTTTTGGAATTGCTCGTTCTTGAGATATGTATGGTTAAGTGGACCCATCTTTTATTTTTATTATGTTTTTTTTTTTGTGAAAAAAACGGTAATTCGTAAATATCTCAGAAACGTTACCATAGAATTAAAAATAACCTTGATTTTCGGAATCAGGGGGTGATTTTACATAGGAATTTCATAATGGACTCTCTGGTGCAGAAAAAAAGTTGGAATTTGTGATCCAGTGCAATGGAGTCGAGAAAGATTAGAGAACTAATGCAAATTACGTTAGGATCCATTAGACTTACCATTAGAATTAGAAGTGGAGAACTATAATTTTTCCCGATTTGATAATTAAGTTCCATTTTGTTTCGTAAAGCTATTTTCTACAGTGTTCTTCCTCTAGCATTAGGGATTCGAGTGCTTGTTGGTAATATATAGATATTTGTGAATTGAAGTACTAGTTATGTGTCCAAAATGCTACTGTTTTGCGATATTAATACAAATAAGCATTGCAATATATACATGCGTTCTCGCTTCCCATGTTGTTGATTTTGACAACATTGTCGTTCTCGACGACTTCAATTTCAACGTATTGTGCGGGCTCCACGTTGTTCAAGTCTACTTGACTACTTCACTCTTTCTGACCATATTGTTTTAAAAATTTACCAGGTATCGATTACATCGCACCATGACTTGATTCGCTGCCCCCTTTGTCAAAAAGAGTATAGTGAACAGTTCGCATAATTATTTTGACTGCAGAATATTAATTGTTGACAGACAACATAACTCTGTAATATAAGCTGGGCCTCCTGCAGGGGCATTAGTTTTATCGGTAGAAGCTAATGCCCCTATTAAGGTTTACACCTCTACGCAGTTGGATTGTGATTGAAACAACTCAACTTTAAAAAAACTCAATTCCCTTTTGGCACTACGTATTTCAACTAATTTCAGTTGAATTTATGTTGCCAAGCTAAAAATGTGACGCTTTGACAGAAAAATTAACAGCTGAAATTGATATTCTTCGAATATTGATTACTGCCTTTTCGGAGAAATCTACGTGATCACTCGAGTTCCTTGCATTTACCAAGCACTAAGTTGTAATCACAATTGCACGTTTTTATTTTATTTCCTTTATATTAGGGGTGGGACTATTCGAATAAAAATTATTCGAATAATAAACTCTATTCGAATAATATTTATTCGAACTTTTTATTCGTTTATTCACTTACATTTATTAGAATTCCTTTCCTTATTCAAATAACGAACTATTCGAATAGTAAAATAAAAAAAATCCTGTTTATCTTACGCTCATCGCCTCAACATATGAGCATGCACATGTACGTATACCAGTGGCGAAGTGAGGGGGGAGAGAGGTGGCATCTTGCACCGGCGCTGCTCACAGGGGTGTGCCAAATGGTCCGCAAAGCAGAACTGCCTGGATAATTTGTATATTTATTATAACTGATTTCTGGGAAAAAATGTCTATACTGAACAAGGGGGGTGCCAAATGGTCCGCAAAGCAGAACTGCCTGGATAATTTGTATATTTATTATAACTGATTTCTGGGAAAAAATGTCTATACTGAACAAGTAAGGAAGGCTAAGTTCGGGAGTAACCAAACATTACATACTCAGCTGAGAGCTTTGGAGACAAAATTGTCTTATTCATGGATACATACAGATAGTGATACTAAAAAGTGGAGCAACTTGCCTTTGCTATCTTTCTTCAGCTATCAATTCGTTTTATTTGAATATTATTTTTTTAAATATGAAAATTTGGTTAAATTTGCACGCATTTCTTTATCTTTTTTTTTTAAATCACCCCTGAAATATTTTTGAAGGGCTCTTAATTATTTTCTTTATTCCTAATTAATTTTGTTCATTTTAAATACTCATCTCAGTGCGAAGGAATCTACATACCGAATTTCACTAAGATACCTCAAAATTTATTTATTTATCCTGTTTACGGACAGGCGGACGGACGGACGGATGGTAATGAATTTCTTTTTCACCCTGATAATTTTGATATATGGAAGTCTAAATTTATCTCGATTAGTTTATACCGTTACGGAATACCGTTATGCGAAGAAAATTAATATACTCTGTGAGCTCTGCTCATCTGAGTATAATTATAGCTTCGGTGGTTTCGTAGGGTTTCGTAGATGGTTTATAAGTGGTTTTTATATCCATGTCACATACGTTTGGGAAATACGGACCAAATTGTAGACCAAGGGTGGCGTTTTTTGGAACGATTTTTCTTCATCTTTTGTCAAATAAGGGAAAATCACCATGAAGAAAAAAACCTAGGAAACCCTGGAATGTGTTTGTATGACATGGGTATCAAATGAAAGGTATTATAGAGTATTTTAAAAGGGAGTGGGCCTTATTTCTATAGGTCTACGCCTTTTCGAGATATCGGCATAAAGGTGGACCTGGGGTGACTCTAGAATGTGTTTGTACGATATGGGTATCAAATTAAAGGTATTAATGAGGGTTTTAAAAGGGAGTGGCCCTGAGTTGTATATGTGAAGGCGTTTTCGAAATATCGACCAAAATGTGGACCAGGGTGATCCAGAACATCATCTGTCGGGTACCGCTAATTTATTTATATATGTCATACCACGAACAGTATTCCTGCTAAGATTTCAAGGGCTTTTGATTTCGCCCTGCGGAACTTTTTCATTTTCTTCTACTTAATATGGTAGGTATCACACCCATTTTACAAAGTTTTTTCTAAAGTTATATTTTGCGTAAAAAACCAATCTAATTACCATGTTTCATCTCTTTTTTCATATTTGGTACAGAATTATGGCATTTTTTTCATTTTTCGTAATTTTCGATATCGGAAAAGTGGGCGTGGTCGTAGTCGGATTTCGGCCATATTTTATACCAAGATAAAGTGACTTCAGATAAGTACGTGAACTAAGTTTAGTTAAGATATATCGTTTTTTGCGCAAGTTATCGTGTTAACGGCCGAGCGGAAGGACAGACGGTCGACCGATTTCGCCCATTTTCACAGAAAACAGTTATCGTCATATAATCTATGTCCCCACCAAATTTCACAAGGATTGGTAAATTTTTGTTCGACTTATGGCATTAAAAGTATTCTAGACGAATTAAATGAAAAAGGACGGAGTTATGCCCATTTCGAAATTTTCTTTTATCTTTGTATTTTGTTGCTCCATATCATTACTGGAGTCTAATGTTGACATAATTTACTTTTATGCTGTAAAGATATTAAATTTTTTGTTAAAATTTGACTTTAAAAAAAAATTTTTTAAATATGGGCGTGTTCGTCATCCGATTTCGCAAATTTTTATTTAGCACACATATAATAATAGGAGTAACGTGCCTACCAAATTTCATCATGATATCTTCAACGACTGCCAAATTACAGCTTGCAAAACTTTTAAATTACCTTATTTTAAACGTGGGCGGTACGACGCCCATTGTCCAAAATTTTTCTAATTTTCTATTTTGCGTCATAAGGTCAACGCACCTACCAAGTTTCATCTCTTTATCCGTCTTTGGTAAAGAATTATCGCACTTTTTCGGTCTTTCGAAATTTTCGATATCGAAAAAGTGGGCGTGGTTGTAGTCCGATTTCGTTCATTTTAAATAGCAATCTGAGATGAGCTTCCAGGAACCTACATACCAAATTTCATCAAGTTACCTCAAAATTTACTAAGTTATCGTGTTTACAGACGGACAGGCGGACGGACATGGCTAAATGAATTTCTTTTTTCACCCAGATAATTTTGATATATAGAAGTCTATATCTATCTCGATTAGTTTATGCCGTTACGGATTACCGTTATGCGAACAAAGTTAATATACTCTGTGAGCTCTGCTCAGCTGAGTATAAAAATAACGGTTGAATAATATGTTGCTTTCACAAATGCAATAGACTTTTTCAGTAAGCAGAAGCATTTTTAAATTTAGAAAAATGATTACTTACCTTCTCATGGTAAAAATTGGAAAAGAAAAAGTTGTATACAGTAAGTTTTCTACCCACCTGTAAAGTTTGCATCATCGGTTTCAATCAATTTTTTTTCCGTGATCATTTTGATACAAGTAAATCTTTATTTATCTCGATTAGTTTATGCGATTACGATGCAGAGTGACAGATGAAACCAATAACCTTATTATCTTGGGTAGAATAAAGTAAAAAAAATACATATATCCAAAATTTTACATCATTTGTGCACCATACAACAACATATGGCACATTTATATAAAAATCTGTGAAAATCGGCCTGATATTGAGCAATCTATTTAAGTGCGCTTTGCGTGTAAACTATTTACTTTACTGCAAAATTTCTAAGCTATCCATACTCGCTAAGAACCATGATCTTAATTATCTTGGTACTCTTTATTTACGCTGTTTGTTTCTTGTGCTCTTTTTTTTCATAAAAAAAGTTTCTTGCACTTTTAATGTTTTTTATGTTATTAGTAAAATATATATATACGTACTCACCGTACAGGTTTCTGAGGTATCGAAACCTAGTGTTTTAGATAATTTTTCTAGTTTCCGAATAATAGCAACATGTGCCGCCAAATGGGTTAATGAATATGCCAACAAATTTTAAAACTTCAACTTATATTAGGGATGTCAATGTTTTATAATTTCGGAACCGCGGGATTTTCGGGATCCTCTATTGTAATTAGTACCGGGATTAAATATTCTTCAGATTTCAAAAACTTAACCTACGAAAGTGCACAATTTTATTTGGGATAACCTTTTATGCATCAAATCATAAGGGGGGGAAAAATAATTCAGAAATAAATAGGCTTCAAACTTCGTTGCATAATATTTTCAATTCAAACTAACAATCACATATTTTGAAAAAAATAATATACATTGTATAATAAGACCATAATTTCTTGAGAACCATTTAATCTATTGTGATCTAATAAGTCAAAGAAATTTCATAACATCCTACTTATGTGTATGTTCTGCTTTTAATACTAAGCAATATTCAAAAATTTCAAAAAGTATTCCTACATTAAAAAAAGTACTACTACTATAGGTTTGTATGTTTTGTATGTATGTGCGCATGATAAAATAATATTGAATTAGAAAAGCTTTAAAAAGCGGTTTTCTGACGACACTTCATGTTTCATAAGAAATTTGGAGTCCCGAAAATGTTAGAATTTGTATTAAAGGTGAATTCTCTGAATTTACATCGTTGGCATGCATGTTTAGGCAATTGCCAAATAAAAATAGTATTCAAATAATTTTACACACCAAGCGCACCAGTAGGAAATGAGCGCATGTATGGCAAAGTTTCTGCAAGCCTATCTAATGGGGATTTCCTTTCTTTCTTATTGTTACTATTTAATAATGTAACGATCACTAAATTTGTACAAAATCATGCTTTTTCGACAATATTTTAGTAAATGAGGACGAAAACTTTCGGGAGAGCTGCGAAAATCGTGCAACATTTATTCCAGAAAAGAACACAAACATGTCCACTGCCAAGAGTGGGGAAAGGGTTTTATAAGTTTGTTTCATAAAATTCACCATTAAAATTGAACAATTGAAGTCTAAGCACTCCCGCAGTATTATTTTAACATTTTTTTTTTACATTCTGACGACCTCCACCGTACACACTAATTCTGCTTAACCGGTTCCCCAACATTTTTTTCAGAAAAATATACGTACTTATTCTCAGTACTAAGAAGTTGTTTTCATGATATAAACCAAAGTAGAAAATTATGATCTTAGTGTACGTTTTAGCACCACCAATTAAAGGACTTAAAGGGTTCAAGTTTTTTATTACTATTATTTTAAATAATCCCATTAAAAAATGGAGCATTTTAGAAAAATTTTCTTTTGAACAAAAAGTGTTCAGAACGGAAAGAGTTTTTGTTTTTTTATATATTTTTTTTTTTTTTTTGTTTTATGGAAGTTGAGACAGCGCACTGCCCTCAAGTCGTCCAATGAAACCAGGCTAATCCTGTTCATGCCGAGTCGTTGTAAGGCAATGTTAACCGTCGAAATCTAAACTGCTCAGCTACAGAGGAAACCTCATCAGCTAAGTAAAATAAATGCCGTATTAGTAATTAATATACATACATATAATGGACACAATTTGTAGAAAATGAATTCAATATGTTAATGAATACAGTTAGTTACTATTAATAGAGGAAAGAACAGATTTTTTAATACAAAAAAGCGAGTCCGAAACATCAAATGTGCTAGAGTGGGAGTTGTAATTCTGACACAAGCAGCGGAAGTGCTCATTTAATTTTAAATTTTTTCTACAATATGTTAGGTAGAGAGGTTTAAGATGTCTTGAAGGCCGGGAAGGGACATTAAAGTTGTTTACTTCGCTCAACAGGAATGAGTTAGAGACCGAACCATTTAGTTATTTAATCATAAATACAATTCCAAGCATTTCCCTACGACTAACAAGGAAATCTCTTAAGGAGAAAAGGAATAATTGTTTTTAGACTGATTCTAGCCGATCAATATGAACCTGGTAGCTCAGGTTCCAAGTTATTGCACCATATTTAAATATCGGCCTGAATAATGTTGTAAAAAGAGCTTTAGTAACGTACGGGTCGCTGAATTCTTTATACCATGGCTTTACAAACGCCAGAACACCTCTAGCTTTATTAACAGTTGCAGTAATAAGAAGTTGCAGAAAATTTTACATCTTCCTTTGCAAGAGAAAATCTAATTATTATTATTAACTTATTTATTTGGACGAAATCCAAAATTTTCTTGCTAACATATTCTTGGAAAAGACACGGCGATATATATTGTATGAGCAATAAAGTTTTCAATTGGGTATGTAGTCCAATTTTGTGCTTATGTCATTTAATGAATTTGTTTTTATTTTTTTTATATTTTTTTTTTATAACAATAGAAAAAACATCGCCTTCCAGACACAGTGTAGCATTTTCAACAAACATGAAATATAAAGAAGAATGCTTATATCCAGCTAACGTGATTAAAAGTACAATATAGTTACACTATTATTAAAAAATCACGTTGTTGTCATGTGAATTTTATCATTTTATATGAACAAATTTTCAAAAAGTCTTCAAAACGATAGAGGTCATATTTTTCGTTAAAAAAATGGTAAATTTCGATACCATTAGCTGCCAAAACTTTCTAAATTTTCAAAACTATTGCAGGGGCTCCAAAAAAAAACAAAAAAATCGTTTTTATAAATATTAATCTGTACAAAATCCCCCTTTCTCCTTGATTTTGATCCCCCTGATGCCTTTTCGCTATTTCGCTTAGTCAATGCACAGAGATATCACACCCCTAGATCTAGTGGAAATTAATTATTTTAAGTTATGCACACAATGCCGAAGAAACTGTAAATCGGTAAAATGGCTTTTTTAAATTTTCAGAGTAGCTTGATAATTACTTTTACTTTTGACTTATACTTAGATACATTGAAACATGCTTTACAGATGTTGTTGAATTTCGATACATATTTGCTAGTAACAGTATTCAAGACTGTCCCAGATGTGACCTTTACTTCATAAAGATATCATTAACATGGTGTAATAAAAGAATTCAAGTTACTTGTGCATGCATAACATTATAAAATGTTAAATCACTGATTAGCATAGTTATCCATATCAATAAATGCTGAAATAAATGTATTGCAAAGGCAAGCTTATATCTGCAAGTGAAATAGTCTCGCAGTCTGAGAATATATATTTGAGGAAGATCAAGAAATGCCGGGCCTTTGAATAATACAATCAAATTTTATTTGTTTTTGATATAAAGAGAAACACTGTGCACAACTATTTTACGTCTACCGTTTCAGCTTGTAAAAAAATTATGCTTATTTTTGTAGAAAATACCAAAATACAGTTTTACAATATAAAATGTCAAAACATTGAGTCAGAGTTACCATCGCTATTAATGCGAGAACCAAATTAGGGATTTATGATTGGAAATTATATTATTGGAAATAATACTTTATTCCAATTATGTTTTATGAATGTATTAACTCATTTATTCGTGTTTCCTATTTATTTCAATCAGAACTGAAGCATGTAAAATTTAATTCCATTCATTTCGGGCAAAATTCCCCGAATAAAACTTTATAGAATCAAACATAATGTTTTAAAAGAAATATGGCAGCCCGGTTACTTATAACTATTTTGACACCTTCAAAACAATCATAGGTATGTTATCCATCAAAAGTACGAAAGTATCAACCCTGGAACTGAATGAAAAAGTTATTGCAGTCTACAAATTTTGCAATCATCGTGAGTGGAAGTGCTCTCGATGCATTCACTCAAATCTGAATGCTCTTTTTACAGTCATGAAATCGATAAAGGAATTTTTGAATGATAAAAATGAAATCGCATTCAAACTTGGCTTATATATTTGAAATCAAACAATCATATTTGTAAAATGAATCAATCCAATCTTGATTTATATCTGTACTAGCAGACCCGTAGACGGTGTTCTGCCCTAAATTTGGTCTATCTGCATGCATTTTAATTAGCGTTTTCCGTCTAACTCGGCCCCTCCCCCTCTTCACTCTTTCTTAATCCTTTTGTTCACTCCTCCCTCGGTCTTTTTCGCTTCATCTATCTCTATCTTCGTCTGACTCTATCTCTTTCTCGGTCTCCTTCTCCTTCCCTCCTTTCTCTTCTCCCAACTTTTTCCCAATCTTCTTCATCCGTTATTGCCAGTTCCAGAGGGTGGAATGTATTTTGTTCCAGTCCCATCCCAAGTCCAAGTCCCACACCGAGTCTCAGTCCCAGTCCTAGTTCTGATCCCGTTCCCAACCCGTATCTGGTCTACTTCCCGGAAAAAGGATCGTAACTACTAATATAAGCAAATCTATATATCAAATTTAAGGCAAATCGAATAGGACGTATGTAAATAGGTATGTGGGTATTATTAATTCATGTCGAATATCACAATGAAAATTACTTTAAAGCTCCCAGCAACAGCTTTCATTTGATATCCATATTACACGCATATTCTAGGGGTATCCGGGTCCGCGTTTTGGCCTATATCTCGAGACCCTAGTCACCAATAGGTATGAAAACTACCCTGTACTAAAGCACTTATCAACAGCTTCAATTTGATACCCATAATGTAAAAACACATCCTAGTGATACCCTGATCCACGTTTTGGCCTATATCTCGAGACCCTAGTCACAAATAGGTATGAAAATTACCCTGTACTAAAGCACTCATCAACAGCTTTCATTTGTTATCCATATTGTATAAACACATTCTAGGGGTACCAGCGTCCACGTTCATATCTCGAGACCCTAGTCACCCAAAAGTACTCATAAACAGCTTCCATTTGATACCCATATTGTTCAAACATATCCCAGGATTACGCAGGTCCACGTTTAGATCTCAGGACCCTAGCCAGAACTGGATAAAAAGTATCCTATGTCTGTCTCCTGGTTCTAAGCTACCCCTCCACCAATTTTCAGCCAAATCTGTTCACCCGTTCTTGTGTTATAAATAGTGTAACTAACACCACTTTCTTTAATATATATACATCACATTAGAAACTTCAAAAATAACAGTTTTTATTCAATATTTAATTGATGTTATTATACAGATAAACCTTCCTCTTCAATCAATCTCTCTATTAAAGGAAACCGCATCAAAATCCGTTGCGTAGTTTTAAAGGGTTAAGCATTCAAAACGACATAGGGACAGAAAAAGCGACTTTGTTTTATACTATGTAGTGATAGTGATACATGAAAAAATACCAAAAAATTACTTTTGTTTAAGAATTTTAAGGAAATGTTTAATATTTTTAACGAAAGAGTATTTTTAAAGAGATGTATGCATTCTTAACCATTTACTTTGCATTAACATGGCAACAACGCATAAATATGTCAAGCTGATATGATATGAAAATACATACATACATCCATATATATAAATGTACTCCCGAAGTTAAATAACGCAACGAATTATATGTATGTACGTATGTGTCGCATCACGCCTCACTCAAAAGCAATTTGCTCGCACAGTTAACACCGAACAATCACACACACGAATTTTTTGGTAAAAATGTTACTTTTGTTTAAAAAATTTGGCTGATATAAGAAAGGAGTCAAGTATTTTTTTTTTTTTTTGATGCAGATCGAAGATAAATATTTCAAAGTTTTACTGAAAAGTACAATTTTTTAAATCCATCCATCCGTTAATGAACTATAGCTGTGTAAACAAAAATTTTATGATTTTTTACTACAATTTGGCAATTTGCCACGCCCCTATAATATATATCTTCAAATTATATTAACTGTACCATCTCACGTAGCTAAGCTTTCAAATGCAAAAAAACCGTCTCAAAATTGGAGCATTCTGTGTGAAGTTATGTGCATACATGGCATTTAGCGACTTTATTTTATAAGATTTATAGAAGATTGATTGAATCATTTTACAGCTCTGCTATGAACAATGCTTCAGGAGAACTTGTCCAAAACTGTGGAAGTTTCACTGAAGTGGAAAAAATTTCGTTATTGTTTTGGTTCGCATATGGATTTATTAGGCCAATTTGCGAAGAAGCACCTTCTAAATCAATAAGCGAATCGTTAACCCGATGTGTTGGTGTAGACGTGTTTCTGTCGTTTTGTGGCGTGCGAAGCATAATTAAAAAGGAATGTCAAAAATGTATTGTTAAAATACCGTTCAAAACTCAACGCTATTAAATTCAAAATATTCTTCTAAACCTCCAGCAAAAAAAGTTTACAATAATAAAAATAATATATCTATATATTAGTATACATACATATATAAAATGTATACATATACATATATAAAAGATGATATCGTTGTTAAAATTCTTGCGAATATTCAGTTCGTTGCTGTAACTAATGCTTATGCAATGGCTTTTGAAGGTGTAGATAATTGGGAAATAATTGGTGAAGTCGGTTTGACAAATACAATGGCTAAGGACGTAGATTTGTGTTTAGCACCAAGTTGCTTTTCTGTGACTCCTTTTGTATAGCAATTCAAACGTTATTATGTTGTTATGTAGATAATAAAAAAAATAAATGTAAGGCGCGATAACCTCCGAAGAGATCTAAGACCGAGCTTCTCTTCCAATTTGCGTCGTGCTCCTCTTGATTTTCCCTACAAATTGGCCGGACGGGACCTACATGCTTTATGCCGACTCCGAACGGCATCTGAAAGGCAGATGAGTTTTCACTGAGAGCTTTTCATGGCAGAAATACACCCGGAGCGCTTGCCAAACACTGCCGAGGGGCGACTCCGCTTAGAAAAATTTTCTTCTAATTGAAAAATCTTATTTCTAAAATTTTGATGTTGCTTTGCCCGGGGTTTGAACCCAGGGCATACGGTGTGGTAGGCGGAGCACGCTACCATCACACCACGGTGGTGCGCTGGAATATTATATCAATCTTCTTTGGTCATGCCTTTCACTTTCTTCTTTTCCGTCTATTCTTGCTCACACTGTTCCGTTTACTCTTATTCATGAATAATCCATGAGTAAATTTAGAAAAGCTATTGTTTTTGGCAAATTCGTTTCCTTGGTTTTTGCATGTAATTTTAATATAGATGATTATAATATCCTTGCGTTTATAACGTTGACGACCACTAACAATGCTGTGGTTGCATCTGTTGCAACTTTCACTTCTTCGTTTTCTTTTGACTGTTCTTTTCGCTTCAGTCAGCGTGCCAAAATTTTCAGCACACACACAAAAAGGTTTCTTTTTTAGTTTAAATATCCCCTTTATGTTATTTAACTATTTAAATAATTAGTAGATTATGCAATCAATTAATTTCACGCGTTTTCTCCGAATAAATTAAGCTATTTCCACGATTCACAACTGTTGTGACTGGCAGGATCGCCAATATAGTGGTTGAAACCACTTTTATATTTTATAAAAACTATTATTTAAATACGCCTAAATGGATGTGTTGTTGAAGATTGTTATCACGGTTTATTAATAATAATATACATTTATTATACTCAGCTGAGCAGAGCTCACAGAGCATATTAACTTTGTTCGCATAACGGTAATCCGTAACGTCATAAACTAATCGAAATAGATATAGACTTCTATATATCAAAATGATCTGGGAGAAAAAAGAAATTCATTTAGCCATGTCCGTCCGTCCGTCCGTAAACACGATAACTTGAGTAAATTTTGAGGTATCTTGATGAAATTTGGTATGCAGGTTCCTGGGCGCTCATCTCATCTATTTAAAATGAACGAAATCGGACTAGAACCACGCCCACTTTTTCGATATCGAAAATTTCGAAAACCAGAAAAAGTGCGATAATTCATTACCAAAGACGGATAAAGCGATGAAACTTGGTAGGTGCGTTGACCTTATGACGCAAAATAGAAAATTAGTAAAATTTTTGACAATGGGCGTGGCACCGCCCACTTTTAAAATAAGGTAAATTAAAATTTTTTCAAGCTGTAATTTGACAGTCGTTGAAGATATCATGATAAAATTTGGCGGGCACATTACTCCTATTATTATATGTGTGCTTAATAAAAATTAGCAAAATCGGATGAAGACGCCCACTTTTAAAAGCATTTTTTTTTTAAGTAAAATTTTAACAAAAAATTTAATATCTTTACAGTATATAAGTAAATTATGTCAAAACTCAACTCCAGTAATGATATGGTGCAACAAAATACAAAAATAAAAGAAAATTTCAAAATGGGCGTGGCTCCGCCCTTTTTCATTTAATTCGTCTAGAATACTTTTAATGTCATAAGTCGAACAAAAATTTACCAATCCTTGTGAAATTTGGTAGGCGCATAGATTCTATGACGATAACTGTTTTCTCTGAAAATGTGCGAAATCGGTTGAAAATTACGAAAAAAATTCCATAATTATATACCAAATATGAAAAAAGAGATGAAACATGGTAATTGGATTGGTTTATTGACGCAAAATATAACTTTAGAAAAAACTTGTAAAATGGGTGTGACACCTACCATAGTAAGTAGAAAATGAAAAAGTTCTGCAGGGCGAAATCAAAAGCCATTGGAATCTTGGCCGGAATACTGCTCGTGGTATTACATATATAAATAAATTAGCGGTACCGGACAAATGATGTTCTGGGTCACCCTGGTCCACATTTTCATCCATATCTCGAAAACGCCTTCACATATACAACTAAGGGCCACTCCCTTTTAAAACCCTCATTAATCCTTTAGTTTGATACCCATATCGTACAAACACATTCTAGAGTCACCCCTGGTACACCCTTATGGCGTTATCTCGAAAAGGCGTCCACCTATAGAAATAAAGCCCACTTCCTTTTAAAATACCCATTAACACCTTTCATTTGATACCCATATCATACAAACACATTCTAGAGTGACCTTTGGTCCACCTTTATGGCGATATCCCGAAATGGCGTCCACCTATAGAACTATGGCCCACTCTCTTTTAAAATACTCTTTAATACCTTCCATTTGAAATCCATGTCGCACAAACACATTCCATGGTTACCCTAGGTTCATTTTGCTAAATGGTGATTTTGCTGAGTATGTAATTTTCGGTTACACCCGAACTTAGCCTTCCTTACTTGTTTTATATTTTAATATACAAATTGCTTTATTATATTAATCGCCTAAATGTAGGTTTTTATTTTATAAATATTTTCAACAGAATGAAAATTTTTGATATTTGAAAAATCAAAATAAAGAAAATAAAATTATTGAACATAAACTAATGAATTCACAAAGTATATAAAGTTAACAGGTAAAATGTTTAATATATTAAAAGGAACCCCACATTAAAAAAAAATTTTAAATAATGAAAATAAAATGATTGAACATAAACTAATGAATTCACAAAGTATATAAAGTTAACAGGTAAAATGTATAATATATTAAAAGGAACCCTACCCACGCTACCACCACAGCACTGCGGCGGCCTAAATTATCTCCTAGGTGAAATTTCCTTGTTCTGCTACATTATATCGACTGATCAATTATTGTGGTAAGAATTTCATTGAATTAAATTGAAAATAATACGTGGCAAATGTTGTGGGCAGTGTTGTGAACTTTTAGCTCAGTGCAAAAGATAAGTACCAAAATCGTGGCTACGGGCTAAAAAGGACCAAAATTGAAAAAAGGAGCAGCGGACCAAATAGCGCTGCAGCGGACCAAATTTTTAGTCCAAATGGACCAAAGTGGAAACCTTTGTCGCAATCCTTACTTTTATATCGCACTCATTCCCAAAATTCATACCGCAAATGGCTGATTGAGCTATAGATGGAATTATCAAAACTTCTATGTTTTTATTTTGACCAATATAGTTAACGGCTACCCCACTTCTTTGTTGTCACTGACCATCAGCTGTTTTCACATAGTCAATAAAGGCTGGGGAAGTAGAATTCTGCTCTAAAATTGTTTTGGCCAACTGGCCTCCTCTTATGCTTTTATTCGCGCCTATATCTAATAATGCTAAAACTTTTTCACCTTTAATATTAATTTGTATATAAGGCCTAATGTCTGAGATTTTGTACACAATAGCTGAGATGGTGAATTTTCGTAAACGCTTCTTCCAGAAATTCTTCATTCGTAGTGCCGAACGGGTGGTGCTGAGAAAATTTCAGGCGACGCTGGTTGTATTCGGCTAACAGAACATGAAAAGGGCTTATTGGAGGTAATTTAGGCAGGCAAGATGGCTTGGGAATCAAGTCGTTGGAGTTCGCGAGACTTATGCTATTATTTATATCCGATGCAGGTGGTTCGGATATAAACTTCTGCGGACATCCTGATTCGGGTTTTCCGCGCCCCGATTACATTTTGGGTATGTAGGTTTGTATCTGGTTTCCCACAGCCATAACAATATGTTCGTCCCGATGGGTTGGTGCAATCTTGATAAATATGGCCTATCACCTCGCAATTCCAACACTTCAGATTTTCCACGGATATTTCGGCAACATCCGATGAGTCGGTTGTATGCGGATCAACGTGCTCCTGAATTTCCTCAGCAATTTTAGATATGTTTCTTCTAGTGGGGAATTTTCGGATAGGAGCACTTTTAATGAAATTAGCCATGAAGTGCTCATGCCTGTGACATTCTCTTCGACGGTTATGTACAAATGCAACAGCTCGTATCTAAGGTCGAGTTTTAAATTCCTAATCATTGTTTCTATAAGCTCCCGAACTGTCATAGAAATTCGAAGCCTTTCATCCATGGTTAGCAACTGATTTAAAAATTGGCCAAATGGTTCGTTCGTTTTCTGTTTTCGTGTACGAATATTTTCTTTTCGGTGGTAGTCGCCTAACTGGTCCTTATATTTTTGCCTTGATCCTTCACAAATCTCCTCCCAATCCAGTCGATCTGTTTGCCGGTGATGCCTTCAAAACCAAGCTTACGCATTTTCTGCAAAAGGTATGTGGACATATCGACACAATACATTGAAATCTCCGTTCAAGGATTGACGTATTAACGCATTAATTCGATATACGCCAATTGGAAATCATGCTTGAGATCTTATTAGCCTGTAAATTGCTCGTCAGGGGCAGAGGTTCTCTTTCCCGGTACGGTCGGTTGGGATACTCCTCCTCATTAAGTGGCACCTCCTGTGGCCTCGGTACCTTGGGATTTCCTGAGTGGATTGGTGATAGCGTTTCTCCGACATTTAAATTTTCAAAGAGGGAGCTCAAATCACTTCCGATTTGGGTGGTTATTTGCTCGCGAAAGCCGCTCAAATATTCCTGAATCATGTTTCGAACTCTAGAGTAATCTACGTTACTATTTGTTATAGGAGCAGTAGCAGTCTATCCGTGGTCGTGTCTAGGTGAACGATATAAGCTCGTCTATTTAAATCAGTGCCTGTGGTTCGAAGCGAATGTGTTTTTGATCGAGTCGCTGACCTATTTCGGGATATAGCTCCTGCTCTGGCTCGGAATGAAGTAGTTGCTGGTAAGACTGTCATCTCCGCTACGTCAGTACAGCTTTGTAGATCGGACATGGTTACTGGTTCCCTGCAAGAAGGACAAGAGGCATTCATATCTATCCACCTACCTAACATGACTTTTGAAAGATGTGCTTGCAAGGAGTCTCAACACGATCCTGTGTCACACTTTCGCTACAAACTGTAGAGATCATTTCTTCGGCTGTGATAGCCAAACTCAATTCTTCATGTCGCTATGTCGCACCGCCATTATGAAAAAAAAAACTTATTTACTAGTATTTTTATTTATTTGTGTTTATATTTATTTATATTTTTAGTTATACTATAGTATAAAAACTGTTGTGTGGTTAAAACAGAACTAACAGAATTAATTTCTTTATTGAAACGTTACTTCTTTTATACAAAATTTCTAAATGCTAAAATACCTACTTACACTAATACTTACGAACTAAGTGTACTACATACATATATATTTAGTTCCCTGTGAACTGCAATGTAAGCGTAACACAAATTAACTGTGGGAAATGCATAGTAAGCAAAAACAGAATAGAGTATGGAAAATGCAGTTTACGCGTAAACGAGTCGTGGGAATAAATTGTGTGTAGGCAAAGGTTTGTAGTGAGCAACTTGAGATAGGAGAAGCCTCAAGTTACGAGACGTAGACTGTATGTATGTACAAATGAATGAATATGTATGTAAGAGTCAATGCATCTCAAGACATACCAAAACGAAAATAGGTGTTTGTTCAAACGAACGAATGAATGCTACACCAACCGCCTTTTTGTTTTTTGTGACGTGTTGTTGTTGTTGTAGCAATGCTCGCCCCACCTAATAGCCGCGACCGATCACAAATTGTCATCAATATCCTCTAACGGGAGTCCAAGGAAACTTCCCGTTTCAACAGGGGTGGACCATAAGGAAAGGGGTGTTAGAGGCGTTGGTTCCACATTACAATTAAAGAGATGGTTGGTGTCATGTGGGGACACATTGCAAGCGGGGCATACATTTTGTATGTCGGGGTTGATTCTGGATAGTTAAGAGTTTAACCTGTTACAGTATCCAGAATGAAGTTGAGCAAGAGTGACACGCGTTTCCCTGGGGAGTATGCGTTCCTCTTCCGCGAGTTTTGGATAATTTTCTTTAAGTACTGGATTCACCGGGCAATTCCCGGCTTTAAGGTCCGACGCCTGTTTATGGAGTTCACCAAGGACCTGCTTGTGTTTTTTCACTTAATACGGCTGGGTTCTCAGGTGCCGTATTTCCTCAAAATGCTTACGGAGATGACTCCTTAAGCCCTTAGGCGGTGCTGGTTCATCAATCAGATGTCTGTTGGGATGCCCAGGAACTGTTTGGTCAGCATCTCATTTCTCTCCCTGATGGGGAGTATTCTCGCCTCATTATGCAGATGGTGTTCTGAGGACATAAGAAGACAGCCCGTGGCGATTCTGAGAGCAGTATTTTGGCAGGCCTGTAGTTTCTTCCAGTGGGTAATTTTTAGGCTTGGCGACCATATGGGTGACGCGTAGCACGTAATCGGCTGGCTAATTGCTTTGTATGTAGTCATGAGCGTTTCTTTATATTTTCCCCAGGTACTGCAAGCGAGGGATTTGAGGATTTTGTTACGGCTCTGCATTCTCGGAACAATTGCGGCTGCGTGCCTGATCCTGATCAAACGTCACATCCAAGATTTTGGGGTGTAGGACAGTCGGTAGCGTAGTGTCATCGACGTGGATGTTCAAAATGGTCGACATTTGGGACGTCCATGTTGTAAATAAGGTCGCGGAAGATTTAGTCGGTGATAATGCCAGGTTTCGCGAGGCGAAAAAACTGGAGAGATCAGGGAGGTAGCCGTTTATTTTATTGCATACGGATCAAGCTGTCTTATAAGGTCACGTTCTCTCGCTAAGTTTGCGGCCTCCGCCGGGAAGTGGGGCCGGATTTCGGGAATTCTCCCGGCGGGAATGAAACGTGCCGAGGCGGATTCAACGACCTTCCGGAAGGCACGCTCCCCTTGGCGGGCATCAGTCGGGATAGGGAGGGCAGCAAAGCGGTTGTCTGTAAAGGATTTATATTTTTCCCACTTTCCTTTTTTGAAGTTTATGAAAGTGCGTTTTTCAGTGACGATGAAGTCGGCGGTACGCTCGAGCGAATTAAGTACGGGCAGGTGGTCGGATGCCAATGTTACCATCGGCTGCCAGTTGACGCAGTTTACGAGTTCTGCGCTCACGATTGAGATATCTGGCGAGCTGTGACAGCTTCCTACCATACGTGTGGGGGCGTCTCCGTTTATTGTGCAGAACGTCTTTTCTTCTATTTGATCCGCCAACATCTCACCCCTACTGTACGCCCGCAAGTTTGAATGCCATAGATCATGATGGGCATTGAAATCGCCTATGATATTGCGATTGTTGCCAGTGACTAAGACCCTGATATTAGGGCGGTATCCACTGGGGAAACAGGTGGCAGGAGGGATGTAGATGTTGATGATTTCTAGGTGTGCATCGCCTGACCGGACAGATAGGCCTTGACGTTCTAAGACATTGTCCCTGCGGTCGATGCCAGGATCAAATATATAATATTGCACAGAGTGGTGTATGATAAACGCTAGGCCGCCTCCATTTCCGCTCTCGCGGTCTTTCCTGTGGACATTATACCCAGAGCAGGTCTGCAATGCTTGTTGTGCCGCTTCATGAAATCGACTATCTCCGTAATCTTCCCAGTTAGTCCATTACAGTTTAACTGCAGAATTCTGAAGTGCATAAGGGGAGACGCCGCCACTCTGGGGGTAAGTGACGGGTGACTACGCCTGGGTTGTGGAAGGCCAGGACGCAATTGCTGTTGTGGCCCTGGGACTGGGGGTCCTTGGTCAAGCATTGGGATACCCGGATGATTTGGGTTTGGACCTGGCAACATAGCGCGATGAAACCCGTCGGGGGGTTGCCGTCGCGGACTACCAGAACATCTAGGAAAGTGTAACCACCCAAGGCAGGAGCTGCATTGGGCGGATGTCGCAAACCTATATATTCTGTGCTGGGAGACGGTGCAAACGGAGGTAGGGACTAAGAGTCTGTTTCCCTGACCTGCACGATTGCTGCCCGAAAAGAGGGGGGAGAAGACGGGGGCAGGAGCTGATGCTCAGCATTGCTACCAACTCTACTACGAAGGTAGTAGTTATGAGTGGTATCAGCTGTTTGAGTTGTTGGCGCCGTGGGGCGCGAGCAGCAGCGGGTACTTGTTGTGGCTTGCTGAGCAGCGGGGCTGCTGGAAGGTAGTGGGGGCAAAAATTTAAAAAAATGTTTTCCTTAGATTTACGTATAACTACCAAAATTTTTATATTTTTTTTCTCAAAAAATTCCACTTGATTATGCTTGCAGGTATTGCCGCAGTTGTGATATTTGTTCACTCGAGGACACGTCAATAACTCCTTTGTTTTGTCCGTGTCAACATGTTTGCTTTTGAAGATGGTTTTTCTGCGATTATTATTATGCTCGGTAGTATATTTTCCGAAATAGTTTTACTCCAAGCACACTTAACTTGGTTTGTGCACACTTCTTGATTTTGTGGAAGGAAGTTTTAGCAAGGATTGCGTAAATTGTCCAATTTGTTGAAATTTCTACGTTCCTCAGAGGGTCAGCAGATTGCTGCCTTTTACTAGGTTGGCAACGAGTAAAAAATATTAGTCCTGCTTATTATTTTAGCAGACTGCTCTATAAATAGCAGTCTGCTTGTTATTAAGCAGATCTGGCAGGATCCTTTCAAGAGTTTAGCAGTCTGCTTCAAAATAGCAGTCTGCTGACAATACTTAAATTGGCAGGATCGCCATATAGTAAGGCGTATCCTGTTTGGTGTAAAATAATTAAGGCTAAACTAGTCTTGCTTGTTTAGCAAACTGCTTTTTACATAGCAGTCTGCTTTTTATCACGCAGGTATGGCAGGATCGCCTTATAGTATAAAAACTGTTGCGTGGTTAAAACATAATTAACAGAATTAATTTCTTTATTGAAACGTTATTTCTTTTATACAAAATTTCTACATGCTAAAATACCTACTTACACTAATACTTACGAACTAAGTGTATAAGTATGTTAGTTCAAAAAAAAAAAAAATCCAATCGATTTATGCCCTTGCATGAAAACGCGTCTATTCACTTATTTGAAACGCTGTGTAAAATAGTCGATATGCACACCGATTATTATTATTGGCGAGTGTAGAGTTATTTGTTTAAGGTTGATCGTTTTAGGTTTACGTATCTTAGATTTATTATACGTTTACTTATTTTGATTTATTTCCTTATATATATATTTTCTTTTCCTTTTGCAAAAAAAAAATGTATTATCGTGATAACATATTTGTGGCATCGGGGTCTTACATGGGCTTCAGTACATGTGTTTACCAACTGCCGGTTGAACCCAACCCTGCAACAAAATGACAGGGGGAAAATTTAGTTATTTTATGGCTGCGATTTCAAGTTCGGAAAAGTGATGAGAGCCTAGTTATCAACTAAAGTAACCTCTAGCCACTTAATCCAAAAAATATCTAGCGGTAACTTTCTGAGTAATCTACCAGGATAACCCAGTAGAAAAAATCTCTAACGATGTCCGATATAAATTTACGGAAAACAATATAAGGTTTTGACAAAGCTTTGATCGGGTACCACTTCGAGATTAGCCAATGTTATCTAGGTCGCCGAGCAAAGCACTGAAAAACTTACTGATCTAGAGTTTACCGGTTCACATTCGAAATAATCCAGATGATGACAATTCAAGGCAAACTCTTTAGGAAACCAAAAGAAGGGATAAACTGCGTTAAAGCAAAAAAAAATTTATGAGCTGCAAAACATACTAAAATTAAAAAAAAAATCTTATTAAGTTTACCGGTTCACATCCGACATAATCCAGATGATGAAAATCCAAGGTAAAATCTTTTATGTGATCCAAAAAAAAACTTTTAATAAACTACCCAAAAAAATTTGATGAACTCTTAACCTTCTCTGGCCCCACGTTGGGCGTAATTTTGTGTAATGAACCATTCGCATCATGCCTCCTTCTGCCCCACATAGTGCATCATTTAGGTAATGAAACTGGCCTCCTTAACGTCTACCATTCAAGCCACGAACTCCTTTTAACTTATCTTGCACTCAATTTCGGGACATCATTAAGCTTTCCAACAGCTCTCCGAGTAGGTACAGGGTTTAAGGAACGGATACTCTGTTTGTTACAACCAGGTAGTCTACGGCGTATATGGGGTGGGGTGGGGGGGGTGGATCTTGCCCCTACACTGACTTTTTTTCGGGTTTCTCATTAAAAAAATTTTGATTTTGAGGCCGTTGAAGGGTCACTCAAATCAAACAATTACAAGAAAAATGTGTCAAATCTACTACCGCGGAAAAAAAGAAGGAAAGGGTTAACAAAAACAAAACTACCTGCCACGCGTTGCATCGTTTGGGTTGTTTGTACCTACACACTATGTATTTATGTATGTGTATATGTTAACACACCTAAACTGTTCCTTACATCATATATACTAGCCTACATTCGAACATGTTTGTCGAAACTAAATTCTTAATAATTCGTTTTATTTCGAACTATCTCAATTCAAATTAAGTTCACAAAGTCAATTTACAAAAGATTCGGTTATTCAAGTTAATTCTCTTTGTTCAAGCAACCTTGAACATTTTTTCTTATTTACAATATAATAGTAATTAACAGATTCTTAAATACAGTCCACTATTAGAAACTATATTTTAGCAATTGAGCGATCTATACAAAGATAAGACATTCACAAATACATAGATATGTAGCAAAATGAACCTCTGTAAATATGAGCGACCTACACAAACAAAGATAAGATAATGCATACAAGGTCGCTCATATAAACAAACAAATATATGTAAATAAATACAGTTAAAAATAAGACATTCACACACACACATCCATATGTAGCAAAATGAACCTCTGTAAATATTTACTTATACAACAACAAATTATAAGAAAACTAGGATACGAAAAGTGTATATAAAGTAAGATATTTTTGTGAATAAATCAAAATTCTTTAAACTCTCAAACCAAGCAAACCTTATTTTAATACATCTGCTTCCCCCCACCAGTGGTAAGGGGCATTTGTTGTAACATTTGGTCCATACGAGCCTAAAAAGAGCTCAGCGAAGGTACCTACTATAAGTATCTGCAAAGAAAAAGAGCATGACCGAGCAAACCTTATTTTAATACAACTGCTTCCCCCCACCAGAGGTAAGGGGCATTTGTTGTAAGACTCTTAAACAAAATACATTTCTGTTTTCTGTGATTTCTTTACATTCTCCAAAATTCTTCTCTTTATAATTAGTCGAAAATGTTTATTTGAGATTTTCTTACTAAGTACATTTGAAAAAGTCGCTCATTAAATGTATTCTTTTATTACACTAATACTAATTTAAAAAAAAGTTACCTTTCAATTCTATTTCTCTCACATTTAACATAATTCATCTCACCGGAGATCGCCCTAAGTTGACATTTGTAAGTTAAGCTGCAGACATTGGTGCGTTATCGTTAACCTTATAACAGCTGATTCGACCAACCTTATGGGAATCAATGTAATCGATTTTTGTGCCATATCGTAACGCTAAGGTCGTAACCGTATCGTAGCCAACCAATTGGTTTTTGGTTTTTCGCCATATCCATAACCTAAAAATATTTGAGTTGGTGAACTTAATAACTTTTTGGTAAATTTGATTCAATGTTTGGGATACGTTATGACTAGGAGACTTATTTTTTGTGGAATATGTTTGTAATTTTTTGCGTTTTCTTCATTTTTATGAAATTTTCACGATTTTTAGGTTAAGGCACCATTAATCGATAACAATGTATCGTACAGGGTTACGTTAGGGATATGACTACAGCGATACGACAAACGGCACCAATGACTCCACTTTTAACATAGTTTCAAACATATTTATACATCGCACTCAGTTTGCGAGTGAGCGAGAATCACCGCTTGCACTTAATAAGCAGTAAGTTTACCCTCAATGTTGCGCTCTCCTATACTCACTGCACTTAGAGTTCATTGATTTTGGTGCATCGAGTATGAGCTAACAACGAAAAGAAAACTTAAGTTAATGAGCAGCTGAACATGAGAAGTTAGGAGACATATTTACGTACTTCGAATTCTCTTGCACATTAAGAGAAGGAAAACAAAAAAAAAAATCTTTAGCCGAAAAAGGAAATTATGTGAGCGTGGTAACATGGCCTTTTTGCAACAATGTCAGAGTTAACGTTGTTACATGCCCCAATTTAACAGAGTGCGAACAAAGACAAAAGAAATTCATGTCGCAAAAGTTTATTAATGTTCAACAAAAACTTTTTGTGCTCTTTTTTTCGCTATTATTATTCTTTTTTTGTTTTTTTTTTTTACGTAAATTATTAGTAGAATTTGTGACAAAACAACCCTCAAATTGTTTCAAATAAAGCATGAATTGGTTGTATAGATATGAATACAGACATTCAGACCGGTTAACTTTTTATTAATGTAAACTTCATTTTTTCAATTTAGGTAACCGTTTTAATAAAAAAAAAAACTATGTGTCAAGCATTAATCAAAACTTCAATTGTTAGCAATCAGAATTCTTCGACAATTATGGAGTTAAATGAAATGGATTTAATTATTATATTCATCGCACCAAAAAAAGTGCAAAAAGTTAAATATTATCAGAACGATTTAACAAAGAAAGCAATTAAACCGACTAAATGGATTAGTTACTTTCTCTGCCATTAAATAAATAAATGTAAGGCGCGATAACCTCCGAAGAGATCTTAGGCCGACCTTCTCTTCCAATTTGCGTCGTGCTCCTTTTAATTTTTCCTACAAATTGGCGGGACGACAAGCACTTGTTTTATGCCGACTCCGAACGGCATCTGCAAGGCAGATGAGTTTTCACTGAGAGCTTTTCATGGCAGAAATACACTCGGAGTGCTTGTCAAACACTGCCGACGGGTGATCCCGCTTAGAAAAATTTCCTTCTAATTGAAAAACCTTGTTTCTAAAATTTTCATGTTGCTTTGCCCGGGGCGTGAACCCAGGATCTTCGGTGTGGTAGGCGGAGCACGCTACCACTACACCACGGCGGCCGCATTAATCAATTAATAAAAAATGATCCAATTTAAAGCAAATGAATTAATAATATTTTTTTTTAGGTGAATCAATATTTAACAGGCCTGTATACACAGGTATGTATAAATAAGTCAAAAAGATGAGGCACTTACCGATTTATCCTCCTTCCGCTGGCCAGTTGATGAAGTGTTGACGGTTGAAGCTGGAATTTAAAAAACACAATCACTTTTATTTAGCACCTTTTCCCTCGAACACCCCTTCTCAATCTTCTGGGGCTTTTTGATTCGCTCACTCGCCCACTGCGACCTACCTTACATTATTCATTTCACAATATTTTTTTTGTTTTTGTTTTGTTTTGTTAGAGATACCTAGAAAAAATCTTTTGTCGCTGCGCCTCCTGAACCTGGACGAAACTTCTGCTGATTATATGGACTCTAACTTCACATTCTGCCACATTTCATTGAAGATTTCTTCCTCTCGATCTTTGTATAATTCTATAAATATTTCACGTTTATAAAATCAAGTTAAATGCTTGGGTTATTTTTATACTAAGTACGCACATTATTTCGGGTTTTTTTTTTTTGGATATATATAAAAATATTTCTTGCGCAAGTCAGAAAGAACCATTGTTCATGGCTGCTTACATCTCTCGCAAGGCTCCAATTTACAAATAAATTTTTTGTTCACTTTTGTTGAGTTTTCCCTTAGATTTTATAAATTTCTTATATATACAATGTATGTATATTATACATATATATTTTCTTCTTATAAAGTTTCCCTTATAAAGTTTCCTTTATCTCCTTATCCCCTTTGGCGTGACTAACTCGTCTCGAGGGCACGACAACACTTGTTTAATTCCTTTTGCGTCGTCCTCCTTTTTTCAAAGGCCGTACAGGTGTTGGAGACTCATCTTGATTGCCTTGATTGAATTTTGTAAGTGAGGAAGCATGGTGTGTTCCCAGCGATAAATTTGGGTTTTGTTTAGAAGCGATTTCATACGACGTTGAGCCAACTTTTCGGATGATAATATATGGTCCGTCCCTTTTCGGGACAAATTTTGCTGTGAAGTTTTTCGATGCTTGACTAAGAGTATGTGTAGTGACTAGTACTTCTGTACCAAGTACAAAGTCGTGTTGAGGGCGTCTCCGCTGATCAAAGTAGTCTTTGTTTTTGTCTTGCATGTGATGTTGTGTTTCTTTTGCATGTTTCAATTCAGTGCTGATTCTATTGAGATATGGCGTAATTTGTGGAATAAAATTTTCGGACTCCACAATAGCTTTGACGTCATGTTGTACGTCATCGAGGGTGCGTAGCTCTCTTCCGAAAGTTAAGTATGCTGAAGTAAAGCCAGTACTTTGGCACCTGGCAGTATTTAGTGCGAATATGATTGATGGTAGATTTAGATTCCACGTATTATGTTCATTGCCAACAAGTATTGCTAATTGTGTTTTGATGTCCATATTCTTACGCTCGACGGGATTAGCTTGCGGGTGATAGATGGGTGTGAACTGTTGCTCAATTCCCATGCAATATGAAACTTTTTTCATTATGGCTGATATAAACTGGACACCATTATCAGATTTTAGTCGACGGGGAACGCTTCCCAAGGCAGTCGATTCTATGTACCGGAGCGACTCGGGATTTTTCCCGACCAAGGACTGTCATTTCAGTCTGACCCCATGTAATTTGTTTCGTCCCTCCCACAAATTGTCATCCTCCCAGCAGCTCCTTGCAGCAGGACTGCTCCATATTCTCTTACTCCGGGAAGGCATCGAATCCAATCCGGTTCCGTCTCCTGACCCCGGTCCTGAGAAATGGTTTTGCTGCATCTGCCGGAAAAGAATCTTTTTAGGACGGTCATACTCTGTCTCGTGCAAGGGATGGTTGCATCGGGCAGGTTGTTCTGGGCTTGATCCCAAAACCCGACGTCCACGTAACTTTTATAAATCTTTTGTGGCTCCTTGCTGTTCACGCCCAAGGGCGTCCCGTAGTCTACGTCTTAGCGCCTCCTCCCACTACCTTCCAGCTGCCCCCTGCTCAGCAAGCCACAACAAGTACCCGCTGCTGCTCGCGCCCCACGGCGCCAACAACTCAAACAGCTGATACCACTCATAAATACTACCTTCGTAGTAGAGTTGGTAGCAATGCTGAGCATCAGCCCCTGCCGTCTTCTCCCCCGCTCTTTTCCGGCAGCAATCGTGCAGGTCAGGGAAACAGACTCTTAGTCCCTACCTCCGTTTGCACCGTCTGCCAGCACAGAATATATAGGTTTGCGACATCCGCCCAATGCAGCTCCTGCCTTGGGTGGTGCCACTTTCCCAGATGTTCTGGTCTCCGCGACGGCAACCCCCCGACGGGTTTCATCGCGCCATGTTGCCAGGTCGCAAACCCAAATCATCCGGGTACCCCAATGCTTGCCCAAGGACGCCCAGTCCCAGGGCCACAACAGCAATTGCGTCCTGGCCTTCCACAACCCAGGCGTAGTCACCCGTCGCTTACCCCCAGAGTGGCGACGTCTCCCCTTATGCACTTCAGAATCCTGCAGTTAAACTGTAATGGACTAACTGGGAAGATTACGGAGATAGTCGATTTCATGAAGCGGCACAACATCCGCATTGCTGCGATTCAAGACACTAAACTCACAGCAAGATCTGCATTGCAGACCTGCTCTGAGTATAACGTCCACAGAAAAAGACCGCGAGAGCGGAAATGGAGGCGGTCTCGCGTTTATCATACACCACTCTGTCCAATATTATATATATTTTTGATCCTGGCATCGACCGCAGGGACAATGTCTTAGAACGTCAAGGCCTATCTGTCCGGTCAGGCGATGCAAACCTAGAAATCATCAACATCTACATCCCTCCTGCCACCTGTTGACCCAGTGGATACCGCCCTAATATCAGGGCCTTACTCACTGGCAACAATCGCATTATCTTAGGTGATTTCAATGCCCATCATGATCTATGGCATTCAAACTTGCGGGCGGACAGTAGGGGTGAGATGTTGGCGGATCAAATAGAAGAAACGACGTTCTGCACAATAAACGGAGACGCCCCCATACGTATGGTAGGAAGCTGTCACAGCTCGCCAGATATCTCAATCGTTAGCGCAGAAACTGCGTCAACTGGCAGCCGATGGTAACATTGGCATCCGACCACCTGCCCATACTTATTTCGCTTGAACGTACCGCCGACTTCATCGCCACTGAAAAACGCACTTTCATAAACTTCAAAAAAGAAAAGTGGGAAGAATATAAATCCTTTACAGACAGCCGCTTTGCTGCCCTCTCTATCCCGACTGATGCCTGCCAAGGGGAGCGTGCCTTCCGTAAGGCCATTAAATCCGCCTCGGCACATTTCATTCCCGCCGGGAGAATTCCCGAAATCCGGCCCACTTCCCGGCGGAGGCCGCAAACTTAGCGAGAGAATGTGACCTTATAAGACAGCTTGATCCAGGCGACCCCCAAATAAGGGATATAAACCAACGCATGAGATTGCTTGTGGATGAACACAAGCGGGCGAAATGGGAGGAGCACCTAAGAGGTTGTAAACTCTCTACCGGTGTGGGTAAACTTTGGTCCACCGTAAAGTCCCTATCGAATCCGACTAAGCACAAAGACAAAGTTTCCATCGCCTTTGGCGACAAAGTGCTGTCGGACGCGAAAAAATGCGCGAGCGCTTTCTGCCGACAATATATAATGCATCCTAAGGTCGACAAAGATAGACGGAGAGCCAATAGACACGCACATAAACACAAATTCAGCGCGTCACCAATCACCATCACCGCTAAAGAGGTTGAGGACGCCATTGGTCGTGCCAAACCATCCAAAGCAGTGGGCCCAGACGGCATATCCATGCCGATGCTTAAAAGCCTAGGGAAAGAGGGTTTCAAATATTTAGCTCATGTCTTCAATCTGTCTCTTTCCACCTTTGTCATACCTGAGAAATGGAAAATGGCCAAGGTGGTCCCGCTACTAAAGCCTGGGAAACCAGCTAACATAGGTGAGTCGTATCGTCCGATATCTCTCCTATCGCCAGTGGCAAAGACGCTTGAAGCCATTTTGCTCCCTTATTTCCAAGCAAATTTGCAGCTAGCCCCTCATCAGCATGGCTTCAGAAAACTCCATAGCACTACCACCGCGCTAAATGCCACTAGCACCCAGATAAATTGCGGTTTAAATCAATACCCCCACCATAGAACAGTACTCGTAGCGCTAGACCTATCAAAAGCTTTTGATACGGTCAACCATGGCTCGTTACTGCAAGACCTGGAAGGGTCTACCCTTCCCCCATGTCTTAAAAGGTGGACCGCAAATTATCTGGGTGGTCGGCAGGCATCGGTGCAATTTTGAAACGAAACATCAAAACCAAGGAGAATTAAACAAGGGGTGCCACAGGGTGGTGTCCTATCCCCACTTTGTTTAATTTCTACATATCTAAGCTACCTTCACCACCGGAAGGAGTCACAATCGTTTCCTACGCCGATGACTGCACAATAATGGCCACAGGCCCAGGCCCAAAGATCGATGCGGTATGCAATAAAATAAACGGCTACCTCCCTGATCTCTCCAGTTTTTTCGCCTCGCGAAACCTGGCATTATCACCGACTAAATCTTCCGCGACCTTATTTACAACATGGACGTCCCAAATGTCGACCATTTTGAACATCCACGTCGATGGCACTACGCTACCGACTGTCCTACACCCCAAAATCTTGGATGTGACGTTTGATCAGGATCAGGCACGCAGCCGCAATTGTTCCGAGAATTCAGAGCCGTAACAAAATCCTCAAATCCCTCGCTGGCAGTACCTGGGGAAAAGATAAAGAGAAACGCTCATGACTACATACAAAGCAATTAGCCAGCCGATTACGTGCTACGCGTCACCCATATGGTCGCCAAGCCTAAAAATTACCCACTGGAAGAAACTACAGGCCTGCCAAAATACTGCTCTCAGAATCGCCACGGGCTGTCTTCTTATGTCCCCAGAACACCATCTGCATAATGAGGCGAGAATACTCCCCATCAGGGAGATAAATGAGATGCTGACCAAACAGTTCCTGTTGAATACCCAGAAACCAGGGCATCCCAACAGACATCTGATTGATGAACCAGTCCCGCCTAAGGGCTTAAGGAGTCATCTCCGTAAGCATTTTGAGGAAATACGGCACCTGAGAACCCAGCCGTATTAAGTGAAAAAACACAAGCAGGTCCTTGGTGAACTCCATAAACAGGCGTCGGACCTTAAAGCCGGGAATTGCCCGGTGAATCCAGTACTTAAAGAAAATTATCCAAAACTCGCGGAAGAGGAACGCATACTCCCCAGGGAAACGCGTGTCACTCTTGCTCAACTTCGTTCTGGATACTGTAACAGGTTAAACTCTTACCTATCCAGAATCAACCCCGACATACAAAATGTATGCCCCGCTTGCAACGTGTCCCCACATGACACCAACCATCTCTTCAATTGCAATGTGGAACCAACGCCTCTAACACCCCTTTCATTATGGTCCACCCCTGTTGAAACGGCAAGTTTCCTTGGTCTCCCGTTAGAGGATATTGATGACAATTTGTGATCGGTCGCGGCTATTAGGTGGGGCGAGCATTGCTACAACAACAACAACAACAACAGTCGACGAGGAATCCCACAACGGAGAAATATTTCGTCAATTAACGTTTTTGCACAACATTCCGGGGTTGCTTCTTTTAGAGGAAAAAGTTCTGTCCATCGTGATGCTACGTCTTCGGCTACCAGTATCCACTGGAAGCCATCGTGGGTTTTTGGTAGAGGACCAAACAGGTCAACCGCGACAACTTCAAATCGTTGATTGCTGCTGGTAGTTTGAAAAAGACCCATAGGTTTTAGATTAGTTGCCTTATACCTCTGACACTCTGTGCAAGCTTTGACATGCTTTGCAATATCAGTTCGCATACCCGGCCAAAAATATCGGTTAGCAATACGATGAATGCTTCTCTCTATCCCATAGTGGCCGGCAGTACACTCATTATGGTATTTCTTTAAAAGTTCCTCACGTTCGTGCTGTGGTATTACCAGTTAAACGTCTTCTCTATCATCGTTAGAATAGCAGAACAAAACCCCACCAAACAGCAAATAACCTCTGCTTGACCAAAATGTTAAATTATCGTCTTCAGATTCAATTGACGATATAATCCTTTTTAAGTCCTCGTCTTTCAATTGATCATCCCGTATTTCTTTGGAACTCTTACGGGGAAAGTCTATTTGAAAAGCACATAGATAGTTTTGTTCAATTTGGATTTGATTCTCATCACTTGTCGGACGGGATAGCATATCAGCGAGGGAGTCGGTTTTCCCAGGGGTGTATTTCACTTTGAAGTCATACTGTTGAATTTGCAATGCCCAACGTGCTAGCAGACCAGAAGGTGACTTTATTGTAAGAAACCATTTTAAAGGTTGATGATCTGTTACCAAAATAATCTCAGAGCCTTCGATGTAGCCGCGAAACTTTGCACATGCCCACACTATCGCTAGTGCTCCCCGTTCTGTAGTAGAATAATTTCTCTCAGCTGATGATACTAATCGGCTCGCATATTCAATCGGATGTTCATTATTTTCCTCCCCCTGGAGTAAAGCAGCTCCTAACGCATAAGCGCTAGCATCGGCTTTGGCATAAAACGGCATATTGTCTTGAGCCTGTTTCAATATGGGTGCTGATGTTAAGGCTTGCTTAAGTGATTCGAATGCTTCCTTTTGCCTTACTGACCAAGACCATTTGGCATTCTTTTTCGTAAGCTCAGTTAATGGTTTCGAGATTTCGGCATAGCCACTTATGAATCTCCTGTACCATGAGCACGTCTGAATAAATGAAATTAATTCTTTAACATTTCTCGATTCTTTTCTTTGGCTAATGGCGGCTGTCTTCTCCACATCAACGCATATGCCATCAGCTGTAATAACATGACCTAAATACTTTACCTCGTCGCAACAAAGTTTACTTTTAGCATTATTTACCCGTAGGCTAAATTCGTTTAATTTAGAGAGGACAATGTTAAGATCCTTGAGGTGCTCTTCAAAAGAAGACGAGCACACGATCGAATCGTCTAGATAAACTAATAGTTGAACCTTGGGAATAGAAGTCTTAAAACGGTCCATGAGACGCTGGAAAGTTGCCGGTGCATTAGGCAAACCGAATGGCATTCTTTTAAATAAAAATGTTCCAAAAGGAGTAATAAAAGAGGTTTTGTAAGAGTCTTTATCATTTACTTTTATTTGATAATAACCACTTTGCAAATCTAAAGTTAACATATATTTAGTACTTTTTGCTGCATGTAATATGTCATCCATACGTGGTAACGGATACCTGTCAGGTACAGTTACTGCATTTAGCTTCCTGTAGTCAATACATACTCGGACTCCGCCGGTTTTCTTTGGCACCATTACAACGGGAGATGCCCATGGTGATTCACCTTCCATGATAATATCAGCATCTATCATTTTTTCAACTTCTGTTTTTAGCTCACGTGTTTTCGCAAAAGAAAGACGATAAGGTGGACTAAAAATTGGTACATGATCACCTGTGTCAATTTTGAGCTCTGCGTACGGCGTTGGTTCAGAAATGTCGCCAAATGCTTCTGCATTGGTGTGAAGAACTGCATCGAGCTCCTGCTTCTGTTCACTTTTGAGACTAATCCCATCTGTGGATTTCAACAATTTAAAATAGAATGAACCCAGTCTTACGAAGTCATCGTCGTCATCGCTTTTATTATATATCATACTTGGAAATAAAGATGGTCCTTTCTGCCTCTGTGGGGTTAGCGCATCGGCTGGCAGTGAATCTTTAAATATGGCTTGGACCGAACCTGGCGAATAGTCATTTCCTGATATGTCTGGACCATTATACTCAGGATCTGAAGCATGTGACTTTGGAGGAGGGTTGTTAGCTGGAATCTTGCGCTTAGGGGTAATAATACGCGCTACTTTAATGGTTTCGATCAGGTTTACTGGTACGTTTTCACCAAAATCGAATTGTTGCGTAGGGTTGTCTTCGAAATACCAATATTTCTACCCCATGTTTATTACGAAATTTTCTTTTTCGAGAAAGTCGGCTCCAATCAACGTGCGATTACAGTCTGCCTCTGGCAGTATTATGAATTGGATGTTTAAACACCGACCGCCAATTACGATTTTGCATATAGTTGCCAAACATGTATTCCTTGACACGATTCCATCCGCTAAAGCGATGTCACAAGTAACTTTTTCATACTTACACCCATTGAAATCCATGACGCGTTTGAGGTTAGCGCTTGCCACACTTGTACGAGCTCCAGTATCGAAATACGCTTGTCCCGGTACACCGAACAGCTCCACATTTACCACTGGTATGTTTCTACCAACATTTACGGGGGATATTGCGTTGAAATTCACCACCTTACCAGATGACGATTTACTTTTATTGCACACGGTACAGTTTGCGCGTATTACGCTGCATTGCATCCATAGCATGCAAACTTCGGTTTGACAGCGATTGCAGCGGCATTTGCGTCAGACGTGTCAGATTTTTGCTTTTTAAAGCAAGTTTCACGCGTATGTCCCTTTTTATGGCAAAAAGTGCATCGGGAAACTTGATCCTGTACCTTTCTCGAGCTTTCACGTTCGCTCAAAAACAATTCTGTTTCTCGCGCTTCTTTGAGAAGTTGCTCATATGTATTTACCTTATGACGGCTTACTCTCTCCCGGATAAAAGCACTAAGTATACCAAAAACCATATCGATTTTATCAGTTTCTGCTGGAGCGTTAGGTAATTGAGCGAATAATGCTCGCTTTTTCCGGATAAAGGTGTCCGTCGGCTCGCTCTTCTGCTGCTTACATTCGAATATGTGACAATATATTCTCCATGCCGGTTTTGCGGGACAGACACTTTCGCGTAGCATGCGAACTACATCCGTGAATGTGGATACTTGATCCTTCACACCGCGCCACCATTCCGCAGTATCACCCTCGAGCAACATAGGCATTCCCGTTATTGCGTCGGCGTCCTTAATTTTTTCCACCATTTTAAAAGTAGAAATCGCTGCGATGAACTCTTTGACTTTGATAGGGCTCCTCTCGCCATTGTACCTGTGCAGGTGCTAAATGTACCCACACGTGTATTAGGGTTGTTAATTGACATCAGTAGCTCCTTAAATTGTTCATTAGAGAGAGACACCATTTTGTTAAAACGTGGACTTCTTCGTGGTAAAATTTTGAAAAAAAAAATTCAGCCGCTTTGTTGGGCGCCAATTGTAGAGTTTAAATTGTTAATTTCTACTCTCGTTCAAATGAAAATCGAAAACAGCTGGTTCGTTTCGTTATAATTATTTATTATTGTTCGCAAAAATGTCTATATGTTCACAAAAATGTATTTTTCCACAGCTAAAGTAAAACTATAAGCACAAAATCGTTTAGCGAACTTCGGAAAATGTCTTCTGCTTTGCAGCGGCCAACCATCGCTGTCCACACTACAACGCAGTTAACATTGTCTTTAATTCCAATTCTTGGAATTGGTACTTTGTACGGCGAGCTTAGCGCTTACCACGTACTCCGTACTCCATCCAGAATATAAAATTCCACTTATCAGAATTTGCACTTTGTACGGCGAGCTTAGCGCTTGCCAAGTAATCCGCACCTCTACTGATAAGTGTTCTTACCGCCGATCGCAAAACGAAATTATTGAAAATTAAGAGTGCGCAGCCTTTTTAAAGTCTGCGCCAGAGCAAAATTACTTTAAGGCAATCCTGTTAAGAAAAATGTTATACAATGCAAATGCAAAAGAAAGAGACAAACATAGTTCTTCAGTTATACTACTATTACCATGGTAACGAAAGTTTTAAAGTGAAAGGAGTTGCCATATAGTTGTCTTATAAAATACTTCAAATATGTTATGCTACGTTATCTTGCTACGTTACAGTCTTTCATATTTTTATTTTTTTGTCTATTAAAATTTACACATTATTGATTTTCCTTCTTCAAATAATTTCCGTTTTTGTTTGGTTCACTTGTGTAGATGTTTCTTCGATTTGAAATTAAATATTTTTTTTTTCGTTCTGATGTTTTTTTTTTTTTTGTATTCTAACTTACAAACAATTCGTGTTTTTTCTTCAACTAACTTCCTGTTTGTTTTTATAACTTTTCGGGTCACCTCTGTAGATGGTTCTTTGGTTCGAAATTAACTATTTTTTTTTTTTTTTCAACAAATTTACTTTTTTTTGTATAACTTTTCGGTTCACTTTTATTATTATTATTTTTTCATCGATTAATTTTTTTTATAATAGTTTCACTTTGCACGTCTTTAATTTGATTAACTTTTACAAATAAAAATTGTTTTCTTAGTTTTACGCGGTGCACGGACGGGATTTCAAACTTATCCCTCGAATTTAATTTATATATATTTTTTTATTTTTTTCCGGGCAACCGATCAAGTTTCAACTCCTTCAGCAACTGCATTGTGCAAGTTTTCGTGATCCTTTCCTAAGCTCGGTATTCGCCGCAATTAAGCCACTTGCTCGCCAAAGAAATTGTTTTCGAACTATTTTCTATTCTGAATTTGTTTACGAGATATTTTTCCCCGTTATTCGACTGTTTCGAACTATTTTCCTTTATACAGTTGTTATATTTTTCGTGTCTTCAAACCTATAGAATTATATTATACCCCTTCATGCTGTTATTTTAGTAAGCAATCTCTCTCGTAATTTCTGAAACAATTTTCTACAAAAATCCCATAGTGTAAGCCCTGCTGATATAATGCCTGTTAAAATCTGTTCCCACTTCTGTTACACAACACAGATCGTTTGCTCTTACTGATTTGAATACGCATAGAGAAAACGCTCTGAAGACACTAGACTCATAAGCTTGGAGTATAAAGTTACCATACTAAGGAAACGAAAAAACGATTTTATAACTGCTATTATTTACCACAAATCTTTTGCATGATATGTTCCTACGACTGCCATTTAGGTCTTCTAAAAGGTAATAATAGCAATATCCCTTCGCGGCCTTAACCCTCTTATTCCTGTAGGTGTTAGTTTTACATTAAAGTTTTTGACTAAATTGCTCTGTTACTATTTGACCCACTGGAGAATTCCTAATTCGACTGCGTAGATTATATAAGCTGGCGTTTCGGAGATGAGCTTTCTCCAGATTCTTCTTTATTACTTCACGTATTACCGTGGTGTGATGGTAGCGTGCTCCGCCTATCACACCGTATGCCCTGGGTTCAACTCCCGGGCAAAGCAACATCAAAATTTTAGAAATAAGGTTTTTCAATTAGAAGAAAATTTTTCTAAGCGGGGTCGCCCCTCGGCAGTGACTGGCAAGCGCTCCGAGTGTATTTCTGCCATGAAAAGCTCTCAGTGAAAACTCATCTGCCTTGCAGATGCCGTTCGGAGTCGGCATAAAACATGTAGGTCCCGTCCGGCCAATTTGTAGGGAAAATCAAGAGGAGCACGACGCAAATTGGAAGAGAAGCTCGGCCTTAGATCTCTTCGGAGGTTATCGCGCCTAACATTTATTTTTTTTTTTATTACCTGAAAATTGTCGCTACGCTCTAGTTTTACTCTACTGTCGCTAAGCAGATTCAGATTCCGCAGAAGTCTATAATCAGCGTCGTGTGTAACCATGTGCTGTCCAAACACTGCGAAATATGGCCTATAACCTAAAGATTGGTGCAAGCTGTTTCGGTGGGCACAATTAATACTGCTGATAAATGCATGCCAATCTCGCTGATCTTTTCGTATATAGCTTCTTAGGGCTTCGTTGATGGATCTGTTAACTCGCTCAGATGCATTAGACTGAGGGGAATAAACAGCTGTTGTGATGAGGCAAACATCATATTATTGCAAAAAATGTTCAAACTCTTTACTTTTAAACTGGCTACCATTGTGGGTTACTACACTTTAGGGAGTACCAAAACAATCAAAAACATTCTCTTTCAAATATTGTATTATTAAATTCGATGTAAATTTCTCTACTGGCTTCAAAAATGCGAACTTAGTGAGATGATCAATACAATTAGCAAGCCAATGTTACCCCTTTTGGAACGCGGAAATGGTCCTATCACATATATAAAATTTGAAACAGCCAATCTGAAACAATTTGTTGTCCCATTGGAGGTCGTAATGGCTTTGATGGTATTTTCGACGTTTGACAGCTCTCGCAGTACATTGTCGCGTATCTGTATGACCTTGCCGGACCAATAGAACCGCCGTCTAAAGCGTTCAACCGTTTTTGCTATTCCGCCATGCGCTGCTGATGGTTGCTCGTGAGTAGCAGAAATCAAATTGTGACGTAATTCTGTAGGCACATATAATTTCCAAGCATTGTCATCAGTATCGCTGTTACCCGTTGCGAAATCGGTACGATGATAAATGTACCCATCAATAACTTGGAAGTCAGGCAAATTGGAGGTCTGACACCGAAGTTTACACTCGTCATATTCAGGCGAGTTAAAGGCATATGAGCCTAAATCAATTTCCGGTAGGACTGGAAGTTCTATTACATTAATTTCGGTCTATTTCATGTCGATTACGTTTTCACTTCCTTTTTTGTACTCAATTGAAAAGCTGGAACCTTGCAGTTGTATGGCCCACCTCGCTAGTCTCCCGCTAGGATCCTTTTGTTGCATGAGCCAACGCAAACTAGCATGATCGGTAACAACCTTGAATTCCATCCCTTCAATATACATTGCTAACCTTTTTATTGCAAGAACGACGGCTAGACACTCAAGCTCTGTCACTGAGTAATTTCGCTGCGCTTTGTTCAGCTTCTGTGACATGTATGCTATAGGTCGTTCTTCACCGTTCTCATCTTCTTGCAGCAAACATGCTCTTACTCCTACCTGACTAGCATCATATTGTAAAATAAAAGGTCCGTTATAGTTAGGGGGTATTAATATAGGGGCTAAAGTCAATTTTTCTTTGAGGTCCTCAAATGCTTGCTGGGCCGCTGAATTCCACACAAACTGTCTTTTCTTGGAAAGTAACTCGGTTATATGAAATGTAGTTGAAGCATAATCATCGATAAATCTCCTATACCATCCGGTCATGCCACGGAATTTCTGAAGTTGGCGTACATTCTTTGGAATAGGATAAGTCTGAAACGCAGAAATCTTTTCTTTGTCTATCTGGAGAGATCCGTTCCCCACTACAAAACCTAAATAGTTGACTTGGCTTAGACAAAATTTACTCTTTCGAATATTAATGGTCAAGCCAGCCTTTCGCAATAATGCGGAAGCTTCGGACAAGTGAACTAAATCATCCAAATATACGAAAACGTGATTTTTCAAGTTATATGTTATCACTTGGTTCAAAAGTCTACTCACGGTTTGTGGCGCATTGCACAATCCAAAAGGCATACTTTTTAATTGGTACCTTTGGCCTGTTAAGAACGGTAAAAGCAGTCTTTTCCCACGATTGCTTTTCAAGACCAATTTGCCAGAATGAATTATTCTAGTCGATCTTCGAAATATAATGAACGGGAGGAAACCTAGCTAGCAATCCCTCAATAATTGGAATGGGATATGCATCCTTTAACGTTACCTCGTTTAATTTGCGCGAATCTAAGCAGAACCGAACCTTTCCAGGTTTCACAATTAACACTCCTGGCGAAGACCACGCTGAACTTGGAGCTTCTTCTATCACTCCTACACTCAGAGAAAAATCGCATTTTAAAATTAAAAATAAAATTTTTATTCTTCTCATGCACGTTTTAAAAATTAAAATTTTTAAAACAAAGCAAAATGTCTTTAAATTGAATATGTAATTTTTAAAATAAAAATACATTTTGCATTTTAAAATGTTTTATATTTTATTTCAAAATGCTGCATTTTCAATTTTAATATGCTCGCAGTTATTTTAAAAATGTCTTGAGCTACAACTTTCCATACTTAAATCAAAAAAATTAAGACTGCTTCAAATACAAACATTTTTATTTTAAGCATGCGCATAGTTAAATTACAACTTCCCATACTTAAATCAATATGAAAAGCTTTGCTTCAAATAGAAACGTCAATATTTTAAACATGCTCATAGTTAAATTTGTGGCAACGCTCATACATGTTCAAGAAAAATCAGTTGGTTGAGCTCATTATTGTTGTTTGCTGTAAATTCTGTCAAAGATAAATAAAGTCAGAGATAAATGGCAAAAAGCATTCAACTTGCGACAGAATTACCTACAAGAAACGACCAACATTGATCTTCTCCAAGCGTTGCCCAAGTATTCTGATTCGCGTGCTCCTGAATTGGTAACAATGACATTACATATTTGGCGCAGATTCTAAAAATGCATTTACACATCTATATATGGGGTATTCCATCCCATTTCGACCAATTTTGAACCCGACTCCTTTAGAATTGGCTGAAAGTTTTTCTTCTTTTTCTAGCTTACGAAAGACGTTTCAGAAGTTTTTCAAATTTTTTCATCCAACTCAAAAAAAGTTATGAATTTTTAAAAAACACCGTTTTTGTTTTCAAAATGCTATAACTTTTTTAAAAATTGACCGTTTGGGATCTTTTTTTTTTAAATATGTTTTTAAATGTACTTTTCGGAAAAAAATCAAAAAAATTGTTTGTCTTTTTTTTTTGTAATTTTTCAGTTTTTCGAAATTTTTCGAATTTCGCCCTTTTTTCTCATAAAAAACTTCAATCAATTCTGAAATCATCCCCACTAATCCCTGAGTGGGCCGAGAATTTTTTTTTTTTTTATTCAATTGAAAAAAAAACTAAAATTTTTTTTGTATTTTTTCCGAAAAGTACATTTAAAAACATATTAAAAAAAATGATCCCAAACGATCAATTTTGGAAAAAGTTATAGCATTTTGAAGAAAACACCGTAAACTTTATATAACTTTGATATAACTTTTTCGAAAATTTACCGTTTGGGATCATTTTTTTTTAAATATTTTTTTAAATGTACTTTTCGGAAAAAATACAAAAAAAAATTTAAAGTTTTTTTTTTCAATTAAATTCTCGGCCCACTCCGGGATTAGTGGGGATGATTGCAGAATTGATTGAAGTTTTTTATGAGAAAAAAAGGTCAAAATTCGAAAAATTTCGAAAAACTGAAAAATTACAAAAAAAAACTAAAAATGTTTTTGAATTTTTTCCGAAAAGTACATTTAAAAACATATTTAAAAAAAAAAAAAGATCCCAAACGGTCAATTTTTGAAAAAGTTATAGCATTTTGAAAACAAAAACGGTGTTTTTTTTTTAATTCATAACTTTTTTTGAGTTGGATGAAAAAATTTGAAAAACTTCTGAAAACGTCTTTCGTAAGCTAGAAAAAGAAGAAAAACTTTCAGCCAATTCTAAAGGGGTCGGGTTCAAAATTGGTCGAAATGGGATGGAATACCCCATATATAAGAATCAAATTCTGTGTGTATATTCGCTATGGAAACGTATTTCCCACAGTTCAATCATCACCAAACTTTGGTTATAGGTTCCTTCGGTCAACGGGAATGTTTAAGGCTAAAAATAATTTCGATATATAAAAGGGGCGTGGTACCTCCCATGCAAAAGGAATCTTTGGTACTGCATAACTTTGAAGGTATACATGCCAGAACATTGAAATTCAGTAGGGAGTTATATGAGGTCAATCCCTAACACCACCAAGAAAATGTGGAATTGGAAAAAAGGGGCGTGGCACCTCCCATACAAATGGAATATATCATACTGCATATCTCTGGATGCAGTAATGGTAGGATAATAAAAATTGGTAAGGAACTATATGACGTTAAGTCCTAACACCTCCAGTGAAATGTGGAATTGGGAAAAAGGGGCGTGGCAACTTCCCTACAAATGGGATTTTTCAGAACTGTGGCTACCGTACAAACTTAAAAAGTTATTTTAACACCTAAAGTTTGACTGCATTGTTGGGTTTGGCTGTTATGCCTTTTGGACGTTTAGTAGTCTGCCGCCGTTAAAAAGTATGTTAGCTTAGTCTAGCTACATCTTTTATAAAAATCAAATTCTGTGTGTGTGTTCCCTATGAAAACGTGTTTCCCATACTTCAATCATCACCAAATTTTGGCTGTAGGTTCCTTCGATCAAAACGAAAGTTTTTCATATTTCATATTTCAGAATTAAGAGTTTTATATTTAAATGTTTTTTTTTTTTTTGGCTATGCGAACGAACTATCTTATCTCCCAAAAATGATCATGTTAACAATATCAATGATCGCATTCAAAATCAATTTCCTGGTGAAGTGACGAAATATAAATCGATCGACACAGTTACAGATGGAGATAAAATTGTGAGTTACTCAATTAAATTTTTAAACTCTTTAGAACCACCTCGAATTCCTGCGCATATATTAACTTTAAAAATTAGCTCACCAATTATGCTTCTTCGGAATTTAAACCCACCAAAATTGTGCAATGGAACCAGACTTTGCGTTTAGAAATTAATGCCGAATGTAATCGAAGCAACAATCATCAGCGGTAAAAGCAAAGGTGGAGATGTGCTCATACCACGGATATCAATGATTCCTACAGATTTGCCATTCAATTTTAAGCGCTTACGGTTTCCTGGACGCCTTGCTTTTGCAATTACAATCAACAAAGCACAAGGAGAATCGCTTACTGTTGCAGGCTTAAATTTAGAGAGTCCGTGCTTTTCCCATGACCAGCTACATTTATGTTGCTTTCTCTATATTTGGAACACCAAAAAATTTGTTTATCTTTGCACCGAACGAATAAACCAAAAATATTGTGTACCCACTTGCGTTACAATAAGAATAAAATGTTTTAACAGAAAATTTGACCAAATATGCGTACAAAATTTAATTCAATTTACAGAACAATAAACTAAATTATCAGCAAACAAAACAGAAAAAATAACGCAACATTCATTCGATCTCGGGCGTTACAACGTACGCCGGCTAAAACTAGTTACAGATAAAACCTGATTTTAAGATCATGTACCCTGATAAGAACGATTGTTTGTATTCGAAATGGGAAATGTTTACCAACGAAATTCAACGATTTTATAATACTAATCTCCACAACGATTCCTGCAAACAGGTATTTTCTATTGCCAAAGCTTTAACGAACAAAGGAAAATAAAAATGAAGTGTAACAAACCAACAACAGAAAACTACGAAATCAATCTATTTTCGTTAAATTTTTAAAGATACGCAAGACTACATTCTGACATTGCTGCTAAGTGGAGTTCTTCCTCCTTCGACAAGGTTTTATGTTCCTGCGGAAAGCTAAGGAAATAGTTACAATAGCAGACTCGTAAGAAAGCTTTGTTTTGAGATTAACTTCAATCAACGAAGGAAGACGTGTTGAATGTTCTAAATTTACATCTCAGCCGTTACATTTATATTCTATAAATAATAGCAACACCAAAATATATTTAGGCCTTGTATTTATCATTTATATAATTATTTTGTAACAAAATAATAAGCATATGAACATTTTTAGTTCAAACACATTTGTTATATAATTAAAAAAGAAGTATACTTGAATCAAAAATTAAAATTGCTAGATTAAAAATGAAAGTTTTGAATCAAAATGATTGATTTTACAATGTTATAATGCACATTTTTAAAATAAAAATTAGCATATTTACATCACTTTTAAATACGTTTTTGGTTGATTTAAGAACATTTTCATTGATTTTACAATGTTTTTCTCTGAGTGTAGTTCCAACATTCTATCTATTTCCTGGCATAGCATTTTCTAAATAAATCTAAAATTGTTTTGGCCAACTGGTCTCCTATTTCGCTTTTATTCGCGCCGCTATCTAATAATGCTAAAACTTTTCCACCTTCAATATTAATTTGTATATAAGGCCTAATGTCTGAGATTTTATACACCATAGCTGAGATGGTGAATTTTCGTAATCGCTTCTTTTTAGCCCAGAAATCCTTCATTCATCGTGCCGAACGAGAAACAATTTTTGGTGGTGCTGAAAAAATTTCAGTGCGACGCTGGTTGTATTCGGCTGACCGAACATGAAAAGGTTTTATTGGAGTTAATTTAGGCTGGCAAGATGAAACATGTCGTTGGAGTTCTCGAGACTTATGCTATTATTTACATCCGAGGCTAGTGGTTCAGACATCCCCTTCTGCGGACATCCTGATTCGGGTTTTCCGCACCCCTATTACATTTTGGGCATGTAGGATTGTAAGTATCTGGTTTCCCACAGCCATAACAAAATACTCGTCGCACTGGGTTGGTGCAACCTTGATACCTATGGCCTATCACCTCGCAATTCCAACACTTCAGATTTTCCGCTGATTTTCGGGAACATCCGATGAGTCGGTTGTATTCGGATCACCGTGGTCCCGAATTTCTTCAGCAATTTCAGATATGTTTCTTCTAGTAGGGAAGTTTCGGATAGGAGCACTTTTAATGAAATTAGCCATGAAGTGCGCCTGTGACATTCTCTTCGACGCATAGATAATAGGATTGTAAGTATCTGGTTTCCCACAGCCATAACAAAATACTCGTCGCACTGGGTTGGTGCAACCTTGATACCTATGGCCTATCACCTCGCAATTCCAACACTTCAGATTTTCCGCTGATTTTCGGGAACATCCGATGAGTCGGTTGTATTCGGATCACCGTGGTCCTGAATTTCTTCAGCAATTTCAGATATGTTTCTTCTAGTAGGGAAGTTTCGGATAGGAGCACTTTTAATGAAATTAGCCATGAAGTGCGCCTGTGACATTCTCTTCGACGCATAGATAAGTCGGTTATGTCCAAATGCAACAGCTCGTATCTAAGGTCGGGTTTTAAATTCCTAATCTTTGCTTCTATAAGCTCCCGATTTGTCATGGGAATTCGAAGCCTCTCATTCATGGGTAGCAAATAGTCTAAAAATTGGTCAAATGGTTCGCTGGTTTTTTGTTTTCGTCTACGTATATTTTTCTTTGGGTCGTAGTCGCTCAACTGGTCCTTATATTTTTGCCTTAATCCTTCACAAATCTCCTCCCAATTCAGTGGATCTGTTTGCCGGTGATGCCTTTAAAACTTAGCTTACGCATTATCTTCAAAAAGGATGTGGACATATCGACTTGGAATATCCTGAGGGGATTGGCGATAGCGATTCTCTCCTACATTTAAATTTTCCAAGAGGGTGCTCAAATCACTTCCGATTTGGGTGGTTATTTGTTCGCGAAAGACGCTCAAAGATTCCTGAATCATGTTTCGAACTCTAGAGTAATCTACGTTACTATTTGTTATAGGAGCAGTAGCAGTAAATCTATGGTCGTGTCTAGGTGAACGATAATTTGTTGCTGATCGAGTCGCTGGCCTATTTCGGGATATAGCTCCTCCTCTGGCTCGCAATGAAGTAGTTGCTGGTGAGACTGTCATCTCCGCTACGCCAGTAGAGCTTTGTAGATCTAACATGATCACTGGTTCCCTGGAAGAAGGTCAAGATGCATTCGTATCTATCACCTACCTAAACATGACTTGTGAAAGATGTGCTTGCAACGAGTCTCAACACGATCCTGCGTCACACCTTCACTACAAACTGTGCAGATCATTTCTTCGGCTGCGATAGTCAAACTCAATTCCTCATTGCTATGTCGCACCGCATTATGGAAAAAAAAACTTATTTACTAGTATTTATATTTATTTGCGTTTATATTTATTTATATTTTTAGTTATACGTATTTGTAGCTATTTGGTTTTCTAGATAAATCCGTGCACTAAGAAGTTTTCGCTATAAGTTAGGGTTGATCGTTTTAGGTTTACGTATCTTAGATTTATCATACGTTTACTTATTTGATTTTATTTCATTATATATGTATTTTTCTTTTCCTTTTGCAAAAAAAAAATGTATTATCGTGATAACATATTTGTGGCATCGGGGTCTTAGATGGGCTTCAGTACTAGCGGTTGAACCCAACCCTACAACAAAATGACAGGGGGAAAATTTAATTATTTTATGGCTGCGATTGCAAGTTCGGAAAAGTGACGAGAGCCTAGTTATCAACTAAAGCCACTTAAGCCACTTAATCCAAAAAATATCTAGCGGTACACTTTCTGAGTAATCTACCAAGATAACCCAGTAGAAAAATCTCTAACGATGTCCGATATAAATTTAAGGAAACCAATATAAAGTTTTAACAAAGCTTTCATCGGGTAAGACTTCGACATTAGCCAATGTTATCTACTTCGACGAGCAAAGCATTCAAAACTTAAACTGATCTAGAGATTACCGGTTCACATCCGAAATAATCCAGATGATGACAATTCAAGGAAAAATCTTTAGGAAAACAAACGTAGGGTTAAACTGCGTTAAAGCAACAAAGAAAATAAATGAGCTGCAAAACATACTAAAATTAACAAAAAAAAAGGAATATATAGTTTACCGGTTCACATCCGGCATAATCCAGATGATGACAATCCAAGGCAAAATATTTTATGTGATCTAAAAAAAAATTGAATAAACTACCCAAAAAATTTTGATGAACTCTTAACCTTCTCTGGTCCCAGGTTGGGCGTCATTTTATGTAGATTTTTATCTCGATCTCTCATTAAAAAAATCAAACTGAGATCTACAAAAAAAAATTAAAATTTTGAGGGTTAAGCTCATTCAAATCAAACAATAATCATCATTCTTCAGCTATCCGAGTAGGTGCACGGTTTAAGGAGCGGAAACTCTGTTTGTTACAGCGAGAAAGTCTACAACGTATATGGGGGGATCTTGCTCCTACTCTAACTTTTATCTCGGTTTCTCATAAAAAAAAAGCAAACAGAGGTTTCCAAAAAAAAAAGTTTAATTTTGAGGCCGAGGAAGGGTTAAGCTCGTCGAAATAAACAATAACAAGAAAAATCTACCTCCGCGGAAAGAAAGAGGGAAAGGGTTGCATAAAACCAAACTCCCTGCCACGCGTTGCATCCTTTGGGTTCTTCTGGCAGATACAGAGGTGGAAGGCTAAACTGTCGTTGCAGTTCCATCTACACCCACCCAGCCTGCTAAGAAAATGGTAATATTTATTCTCTTAGCCCACACATACTCACCATTGCCCCTACCAAAAATATCCAAAAGAAGTTTTTTCCTTATACAAATCCTTAAACTTTAATCAATGTTTGTTCAATCATACATTTCTTTTGTTCCTATATCTATTGCTTTGCTAAACTTGAATTTTTATTTTGTACCTACGTACATGTGCACTATGTATTTATGTATGTGTATATGTTAACATACCTAAACTGTTCCTTACATATATATTATATTAGCCTACATTCGAAAATGTTTGTCGAAACTGAATTCTCAATATTTCATTTTATTTCGAAGTATCTCAATTCAAATTAACTTCACAAAGTCAATTTACAAAAGTTTCGGTTATTCAGACATTTATTTTCTTTGATTTCTTTATAGTCCAAGAGCCCGTGACTGCCAGACCTTCGTCATTTTATAAAAGTTGAAATTTCGTCAGTGCACACTTCTAACTGAAGCAGGATCATTGGTCTATTATAAAACTTGAGTCATAGTGACTTTAACATATATCGTGCAAAAATTTTGCAGAAAAATATACCTTTCTTTTGCACTATGACTCAAGTTTTATAATAGACCAACGATCCTGCTTCAGTTGGAAGTATGCACTGACGAAATTTCAACTTTTATAAAATTACGAAGGACTGACAGTCATGGCCTCTTGCTCAATTACATTCTCCAAGATTCTTCTGTTGTTGTTGTTGTTGTTGTAGCGATAAGGTTGCTCCCCGAAGGCTTTGGGGAGTGTTATCGATGTGATGGTCCTTTGCCGGATACAAATCCGGTACGCTCCGGTACCATAGCACCATTAAGGTGCTAGCCCGACCATCTCGGGAACGATTTATGTGGCCACATTAAACCTTCAGGCCATTTCCTCCCTCCCTACCCCCAAAGCCTCGTCTGTGTGAAACAGGATTCGCCGCGGATAGGTGAGGTTGACAATTGGGTTTGGAGAAGCTATATATTGCGCTGGCAACCTAAAAGGTTGCGCTACACAGCCCTTTGAATCTGGTATTTTAGTCGCCTCTTACGACAGTTATACCTACCGCGGGTATATTCTGATCCCCTAACCCGCTGGGGTCCAAGATTCTTCTCTTTATGATTAGTCGAAAATGTTTATTTGAGATTTTCTTACTAAGCACAATTGAAAACGTCGCTCATTAAATGTACTCTTATTACACTAATAATAATTTAAAAAAAAGTGATCTTTCAATTCTATTTCTCTCACATTTAACATAATTCATCTCACCGGAGATCTCCCTAAGTTGGCATTTGTAAGTTAACATAGTTTCAAACATATTTATACATCGCTCTCAGTTTGCGAATGAGCGAGAATCAGCCCTTGCACTTAATAAGCAGTATAACCGCACTGCGTTACCCAGACTTTACGCACTGAACACACCTCTGAGTGCAACTGGCATCGCTGTCAGCTGTTGCTGAACAGCAGAGACAATTGCACTCAGCAGTGCCAATTGCATTCAGCAATGTGAAAAATGGCAACTCAGCTTGGGTACATTTTCACAGTTTGAATTGAGCCGGCCGCAGCGTTACACATAAAAAGAAAACTTAAAATATACCTACTAAGCTAGTGTAAAATTAACACCAAACTAAATCTAAGTGACGCTAACGAAACTAAAAGTGTTAAGGAACTAACTAGTACTAAGTGTTAGAGAACTAATTAGAAATAAAAGTGTTAGAGAACCAAAAGTTTAAATAAAAAGAAAAACTTTATTTAAAACTAAACGAATTTCATTAATTTAAAAGAATATACGAGAGACTAAATTAAAACGTAAGTGTGTGCACGTAGCGGCGTCTGTGCGTGCAGTACATTTCATGGTATCCAAAATGAACACCTTTCATGGCGACCGTGGGCCGAAGGCCTGCAAATGCGGCGAGTGGCCATTATTCAAACCACCCAACAGGCGTGGGTGCACTAATTAAAGTGAAAAAAAAACAAAAAAAAATTTTTATAAAATCGAAAACAACAAAAAATTTATAAAATCGGAAAAAAATTAAATATTAACAAAATTGCAAAAAATACACATATACAAACAAATTGTTATAAAAAACAAAAGCTACAAAAAAGTTTAAAGTTGAAAATTATAAAAAATTTAAAATCTACAAAAAAGCCATAAAATGAAATAAAAATCCAAAAAAAATTAAAAACTAAAAATTACACACAAATAACGTTCTTTAAAAAACTATAAAAATTACAAAAAAAAAAAAAAATACAAAATTTATAAAAACCCTACAAATATGGGGAAAATTCCAAAAAAAATTTAAAACATTTAAAAATTACAAAAAAATATAAAATTAAAAAAAAACATTTACAAAAATTTAAAAATCTCTACAAAAAAAATCTCAAGTGCAGGAAAATCTGTAGAAATAAAAGCATTTAACAGAAAAATATAATACAAAGGCTTAATAAAGTACAGAAATAATTAGAAAAGGGTAAACTGTAATAAAATATCAAACTAATCGGCAGCAGAAGTAATGCAAAAACTGAAATTTTGGACGGTAAAAATCAAAAAACTGAAACTGTACCAAAATAACTAGTAAGAAAAACAGCACCAGCCACGCCACCACAATAACGGCAAACCACCGTACACCAAAAGGAAAAAAACCGAATAGCAGAAGACGAGTGACGCCATCCCAACAAACATTTAGGTTAGAAAACGATTAGAAGACGAATCGAATTCTAATGTATTTCTCTAAGGTAGAAGGTTAGAGGACGATTTGCGAAACTGTCGCGAATTATAGCATTCTCGACAAAAAGGGGACTTCGTTCTCGATATCGAGGAAATGGTTAGAATTCTAGTCGAATTCTAACGTCAATTTCTAATGGGTTTCTAATGATAATTTTGAAGTGATGCGCAATTAAGTTCAATTATTTAAAATCAGCGAAATTTTCATTGTTTCATTACATCAAATACTTTTATTTGGTTATAAGCTTATGTATTAAGAATGAACATATTTCAAAGGCCTTTTCTATTATAATAAATTAAAACCGTACTTAAATATTGAGCTCAGCATTTCTGGTGTTATTCGAATCGTTTTAGAGTCGAATTCTAACCTAGTTTTCGATTCCAAATGCATTAGAGAACTACATTAGAATTCTAATGTAAAATTACAATATTTCTCTAACGTTAGAAACTGTGTTTGCTGGGATCGACAACAGCAAGTGCAGCATCAGAACATCAGGTGCAGTAGCAGAACTCCAAGCGCAGCAGCAGAGCATCAAGCGGTAAACCAACCAAAGCAGAAGCCGGTATGACGCACAGTGTGCGAAAATCATTTTTTATATTCATATACATAAACATTTATCTAAAATTACATTTTTCGTACGTTTCATAAATATTAAAATTAAAACGTAGTTATATTACATATTATATATATTTTCTCACTTTTGGCGGCCACCGTGGTGTGATGGTAGCGTGCTCCGCCTATCACACCGTATGCCCTGGGTTCAACTCCCGGGCAAAGCAACATCAAAATATTAGAAATAAGGTTTTTCAATTAGAAGAAAATTTTTCTAAGCGGGGTCGCCCCTCGGCAGTGTTTGGCAAGCGCTCCGGGTGTATTTCTGCCATGAAAAGCTCTCAGTGAAAACTCATCTGCCTTGCAGATGCCGTTCGGAGTCGGCATAAAGCATGTAGGTCCCGTCCGGCCAATTTGTAGGGAAAATCAAGAGGAGCACGACGCAAATTGGAAGAGAAGCTCGACCTTAGATCTCTTCGGAGGTTATCGCGCCTTACATTTTTTTTTTTTTTACTTTACATTATATATATAAAAAACTGTTTTTTTAATTACTTTACCTAAAGCGTTAAATGAATCCAAATATGTATACATATATACATGTAAGAACGGTGCGTCCGTGTATAAATATAACAAATTTTTTTTAATACCGGTGCGTTCGAGGACATTTATATTACAAGTTTGAAAAGATGCGGTGCGCCCGTATGTATAAAAATAAAATCATACAGTTTTGACTTTAAACGGTGCGTCCGTGAAAAAACAGAATTTGATAATACTTTGGCTTTATTTTACAATACATACTTTCAAAAATTCCTTTTTAAAATATTTTCAAAAATTTCCTTTAAAAATACTTTCATAATTTTCTTTTGAGCTCAACTTAAATCGGTTCTATAATCAAAATTCAGATTTTCCTTAAATTACCGGATAATTCTTTCAGTTTTACTCTCTCAAATCCCAATTGTCTTTCAATTCTGCATAACTTTTCAAATCAAGCATAATCCAATTTCGAATAATTCTCTAATTCAAATTCAATTTCCTTTAAATTCAATTTCTATTCAATCTTCATAAACAAATTCCACATATCTTGCTCCAATAAAATTTTAATATTTCGTCTGTTCGTTTCAATACGTATGGACCTAAGAAACAGGAAGGTAGTTTCTAAAACTTAACATCCAGATTCAAATTCCAAAAAATGAGAGCAAGATTTCGATTTCAAAAACCCAGAGCAAGATTTAGATTCCAATAATTCAGATTCCGATTCAGCTTCAATTGCATCTTCAATTGATAACTTAAGAAGTGAACATAATAAATTAGCCCTGAGTGCAGACTGTTTAGGATTTGGTGATCAACCTGTAATTCAAAATTCTAGTTTTTCTATTCCAACTCCGATTGTTAACGTTACAACCATGGCCACAATCGAGCAGAAAAAATCGTTTTTTACTACGTGTGCCTCGATTATGCGAGAAAACTACAGTGGAGACCCGTTAGCACTTGGCTCATTTATAAATAAAATCTAAACTCGAAGGCAAAACTTGTGAAGCCTTACCAGCGGAAATAAATTCAGTCAGCCAAATTATAGAAGCGTTACGCGGTAAAATAAAAGCAGACAACTCGAAAGTTGTCGTTGGTAAAATCGCAGCTTTGAGAGTAAATAACAACAATTTTTCAGAATTTTCAAAACAAGTAGAAGAGCTTTTGGATTCGCTGGAACGTTCCTTAATGATGACACAGGCAAAGGCTCATGAGATGGCGGTTGAACAAACCATAAGCGTTTGCAGACTCAATAGCCGTTCGGATATGGTAAAATCAATCCTGGCGTCAACCACATTCAAAGATTTAAAGGACGTTGTAGCGAAGATGATAATAGGAAGCGAACAGGTGGTAAAGGAACGGCAAGTGTTAGCTTTTCGGTCACGTCCTATTAGATCAAGTTTTAGATGGAATTTTAGAAGTAACAACAATTACAGGCAAAGCAACAATAATTTCAGATTTAACGGTAACTCAAATAGGCAGCATAATTTAATTTTTCAAAATAGCAATTCCAATAGAGGCACCAATCGGCCAAATAATTACGACAATAATAATAATAGTCGGTCCGGTCCGCAAATAGAAGAAATACCAACAACCAAAACTCAAATACTAGAAATTCTGCCAACGTGAGGGCTTTAAACGCCGAAGCCCCTCAGTCGCGAACACTGAGGGAGCCGGAGCTAAGCAACTAAGTAATTTCCAATCAATATACTGTTTAAATTTAAATTATTCCGACTTCATTGAAGTAAAAGTTACCGATTCCGACAAAACATGTACGTTTCTAGTAGACTCGCAGGCGGATATTTCCCTACTTAAAATTTCCAGTTTGTCGACAAATTCAGCAATGGATAACAGTAATATTATTAACATCACAGGCGTAACATCCGAGACAATTACTAAATTAGGCACGATAGAGACGAACTTAATAGTAACGAACATTTTAATAGAGAGTACGTCCCTTCATGTGGTTGATGATAGTTTCAATATACCATCAGACGGCATACTCGGAAAGGACTTTCTAAAAACAAATAAATGCATAATCAACTACTCCAAACACAATACAAATTTTTCACGGGACAGAAAGAGTTAAGGCTTAAATTTTACATAGCACATCTAGCAATAGTTTAACAATTCCACCAAGATGAGAAGTTTTTCGTATTTTCAATTTAGGTAATTTCAAAAATCCAGTTTTTGTTGATTCTCATGAGATTTCCGACGGCGTTTTCACAGACAAATGCATAGAAGACACGAAAAATCCGATTTTAAGTGATTAATACAACAGACGAACTAAAATACATAAAATATTTAAATATTAAAACAGAAGATATTAGAAATTTTCATATATACAAAATTAATAAAGCTTCAGATGATCCAGAAGAACTTAAATCAATTTTAATAAAACAAATGCCTACGTACGCAAAAGACAAACTTCTGGACTTATGCTTAAAATACTCCGATATATTTTCCCTAAAGACTGACGTAATAATAAAAAAGTAAAATAATTTTTACGAACAAAAACTTAGATTGACAGATAAGACACCGGTATCATGCGCGTTATTATTATATAGAACGTAAAACAGCAAGAAAAATTAAAAATTAGTAAAAATCCGTTTTGTGATAAGAAACTACTATGTAGATTAGTATTATATACTTCATTACACTCAATACAAAAAAAGTCCCCCCGGCCCCCCTGAAACCGCGCATGCCGGTATACAATAAAAATTATAGACTACCATACTCACAACGTACTGAAATAAATAAACAGGTTGATAATTTGCTAAAAAATGATTTAATCGAAGAAAGTTACTCAAATTACAATAGTTCATTGATTTTGGTTCCTAAAAAGGACCCAATTGGCCAAAAATCAGATAAGATGTGCATTGACTTTAGAGCTGTAAATAAAAAACGGATAAATTTCCACTAGCGCGTGTAGACGAAATTTTAGATAAGAGCAAAATACTTCTCAACATTAGATTTATATTCCGGCTTTCATCAAATTCCGTTACACAAGAATTCGAGAGACATCACCTCCTTCAGTACCGATCGTGGTGCTTTTCGTTGGAAAGTTTTACCATTCGGACTAAACGTTGCTCCAAACTCTTTTTCCAGGATGATGTCTATTGCCTCTTCGGGTATTTCCCCCAATCAAGCTTTTGGATACGTTGACGATGTAATAGTTATTGGTTGTAGCGAGACTCACCATCTCAAAAATTTAGAAAAAGTTTTTCAAACATTAAAAAAGTTCAATTTACGTTTAAATCCTTTAAAATGCAATTTCATGCGTTCAGAAGTTATATTCCTTGGTCATAAATGCTCGAACAAAGGCCTGCTACCTGACGATTCAAAAATTGTTGCAATTAAAAAATACCCTAAACCACGCGACAAAGATGCAGTTCGCAGATTGTAGCATATGCTAAATACTACATATACCAGATTTTGCATCAATAGCAGCACCTTTGAACAAGCTTACCAGGAAGAAAGTAAAACTTAAATGGGACAACCTTTGCGAAATTGCTTTTGAAAAACTCCGTAAATCTTTAATTACACCTAAAATTCTCCAATACCCAGACTTCACAAAAGAATTCATAATTACGGTTGATGCTAAGAGAATTGGTTGCGGTGCCATTTTGAGTTAAACCCACAATGGCAACGATTCACCAGTTTGCTTCGCATCAAAAACATTCAATAATTCAGAACAGAAAAAAGCAATCATTGAACTAGAACTTTTCGCAATTTACTTTGCAATAAAACAATTTCGACCATACATATACGGGACTCACTTTACCGTAAAATCCGATCATCGTCCATTAGTTTATCTGTTCACCATGACCCCTCTTCAAAACTTTCACGTATACGGCTTGAACTATCAGAATATAATTTTACCATAGAATATATTAAAGGAAAATCTAATGTAGGTGCAGACGCATTATCGCGAATTTCAATTCAAGAACTTAAAAATTCAAATAATCAAATTTTAGCAGTACAGATGAGGTCTATGACGAAACGTCACGAACAACTACAACAACCGACTGAGGATATAAACGAACAAAATTTTAAATTACAGGTATTCGACAAATTCTCATATAATTTTTCCAAGAAAATCCCTAGGATAAATAGCCAAATATGTCATGACAATGATAATTATAAAATCAATGTAAAAGTATATGCGCATTTAAAACATAAAAAAACTCGAGACATTTAATATTGTGGGTGCTAACAAAATAATGCAATTAGATGAACTACTTTTTAAGCTTGAAAAAGAAGCTAGTAAACACAATATTAAGCAAGCAGAATGGCAAAAAGGCTATCAGTTATTTAAATATTTTTCTATTTCAAATTTTAAAAGTAGAGGGAATGCAATCTTAAAAAATTTACAAATATTAATAATAGAGCCTGTCGAAACAGTTACCGACAACGACAAAAAACTCAAACTAATGGAAATTTACCACAATAACCCGATATCAGGTGGACACTGCGGAAATAAAAAGCTTTACGCAAAAATACGTACACAATATTAATGGAAGAACATGACTCGCGATAATTGCGGATAAATTGCAAAAAATGTTTATTAAATAAAGTAAAGCCAAAAACCAAAGAAAATTTGGTGCTTACACCAACACCCTGTAAACCTTTCGATGTCGTAGTTATAGATACAATAGGACCATTGGCTGAGTCGAATAATGGAAATAGGTTCGCGGTTACCATTATGTGCGACTTAAGCAAATACCTAGTTACAATATCAATCCCTGATAAGACAGCAAAAACAATTGCAACTACCATTTTTGAAAGCTTCATCCTCATTTGTGGCATAATGAAATCAATTAAAACCGATTTAGGAACCGAATATAAAAATGAAATTTTCTCTGAATTAACTAAACTCCTAAAAATCGAACATAATTTCTCTACAGCTTACCATCATGAAACCTAGGTACAATTGAAAGAAATCACCGGGTGTTTAATGAATATTTATGAGCTTTTCTAAATGATAACTTCCCCGAATGGGACGTTTATTTGAAATATTTAACATTTTTGCATAATACATCTGCTAGTACGGTTTTTGATAATGGATTTACTCCATACGAATTAGTATTCGGTAGAAATGTTACCTTACAAAATGAAGTTAAAAAGGAACAAATCGATCCAATTTACAATGTTGAAAAATATGCAAAAGAAGTAAACTATGGACTACAAAAAACAAATAAAATAGCAAAAGAGCTAATTAACAAACATAAAATTAAAAATAAGGATCTATATGATAACTACTAATATAAACGATAAAGTAGTAGTACAAAAAGAACCTAGAAATAAATACGAAAATATTTACCAAGGACCATATATGGTCACAAAAATTGATGGAGTTAATGTCACGGTTTTAGATGAAATGAATAAAAAGGAAAAAACCGTTCACAAAAACCGAGTCTATATAGTAAACTAAAAATTTTTATACAAATTTACAAACTAATTTTAAATTTTCATTACATTCATTTCATCTCAAACGAAAATATTTATTAATATGCGAAAACAAAAATTCTTACAGCTAGCAATTTTAAGTTACATTACAATTGGCATGCAAATAAAACCAAATATTAATATGCATGCTTTATTGTCATAAATATATAATACATTAATATAATCAATAGAAATTAGAAAACAATTTACATGTAAGTAATTGAATTCATATTATAATATTAACGAAATCTCATATGTAAAAAGAAAAAAAATTGTTCTGATTGAAGGAATGAAAAAAAGAGAAGGAGCACCCTAATATCATACATTCCTTCAATCAAAACAATTTAAGTCATAGGAACAATAAGAATATGAAAAATCTGATCAACTTGTCAGATTCTTCTTTTTTCTAAGGAAGAGTGGTATAACCGCACTGCGTTACCCAGCCTTTACGCACTGAACACACCTCTGAGTGCAACTGGCATCGCTGTCAGCTGTTGCAATTGCACTCAGCAGTGCCAATTGCATTCAGCAATGTAAAAATTGGCAACTCAGTTTGGGTACATTTTCACAGTTTGAATTGAGCCGGCCGCCGCGTTACACATAAAAAGAAAACTTAAAATATACCTGCTTAGCTAGTGTAAAATTAACACAAAACTAAATCTAAGTGACGCTAACGAAACTAAAAGTGTTAAGGAACTAACTAGTACTAAGTGTTAAAGAACTAATTAGAAATAAAAGTGTTAGAGAACCAAAAGTTTAAATAAAAAGGAAAACTATATTTAAAACTATACGAATTTCATTAGTTTAAAAGAAGATACGAGAGACTAAGTTAAAACGTAAGTGTGTGCACGTAGCGGCGTGTGTGCCTGCGGTACTTTTCATAGTGTCCAAAATGGACACCTTTCAGCAGTAAGTTCGCTCTCGCAAGCTGTCATATACTCACTGCACTTAGAATTCATTGATTTTGGTGCATGGAGTATGAGCCAACAACGAAAAGAAAACTTATGTTAATGAGCAGCTGAGCATGAGAAGTTAGGAAACATATTTACGTAGTTCGAATTCTCTTGCACATTAAGAGAAGGAAAACAAAAAAAAATTCTTTAGCCGAAAATCGAAATCATGTGAGCGTGGTAACATGGCCTTGTTGCAGCATGATCAGAGTTAGCGTTGTTACATGCCCCAACTTAACAGAGTGCGAACACAGACAAAAGAACGTAAATTATTGGAGAATTTGTGACAAAACAACCCCCAAAGTGGTGCAAATAAAACATGAATCGGTATTAGAGGATTACGCCGATCACTTTATCGGCCGCGTAGGCGGCGCGCCGACGTACGCCGGTGTTCTTAATTTAAAAGCTTGATTTTTCTATTTGAAAAAATAATATTTAAGAAATGTTTTCTTTGTATGTATTTAAGGAAGTCAACGTTTCGCCCATTCCGGAAAGAACCCCGGATCTTTTTGCCTCAAAATTTCGCAGATCGTTCAAAAATTTTCAGGAGTAGCGGAGGGATTGTCCCTCGTTCACTTACTCCAGAGAGGTTTCGAACCTAACCGGTCTTTGCAATTGGTACTGCTGCGTCTGCTGAAAAGAAATAGAGATACATAAAATGGTCACACTTGTAATTTGCTTTTAATGGTCTATTAATACTCATGACTATCGTGGCACAGGGCGCCTCCAGTTTTTTCGGCTGTTTTTAAGAGCTACAATTCCCAATGTGCGAACAGTAGCAATCCCGACGACCAGTCGCTACCACGCCCCCTGACCCTCACACCATATGCCAGCACAGAAGCGACTTCGACCTCATACTTTCATCGACGTCACTTTCCTAGAAACTCTAGACAAACTAAATAGATTAGTTTGAGGCACATAGCGATTCATCCTCCTTCCGCTGGCAAGTTTATTTATTTAAGTTCAGTCTACAGAATTTAATTCTTACATACTGGATGTAGTACGCAGCTAGTCAATTGAAAATAGTGTACAATTTTAATTTAAATATACTTATACTATCATTAAACTCAATAGCGCTAGTATAGGTATTGCATAATATAACACTCCTAGCAATCGGCTCCTTCATGGCGTAATTAGTACAGTGCAATGTGTCTACCAATAAGCGATTATTTATTAAGTTTCGAGGCGGGTCATACAAATTGACCAAATTAGACAACTCATCACAGTGTATGTTATTATTATTGACATTATAAATAAAAAGTATTGAGAAGTTTATTCTTCTTTCATGCAGGGACTGCAAGCCCATTAGTTTGCCGTCTACCAATATAAGAAGGAAGATTACCTTGAACTCTTTCGATTTTTTTGACTAGTTGATGGAGTGTTGACATTAGAAAACACAATCACTTTTTATTTAGCACCTCTTCTTTCTAACACCCCTTTTCTTCTCAAGTGGTATATTTTTCTGGGGCTTTTCGATTCGCTCACTCGCCTACTGCGACGTTACATTATACGTTTCACAATATTTTTTTTTTTATTTTGTTAGAGATACCTATATATATCTTAGTTTCTGTTTGTAAAAGCCTCCAAACTCCAAAACAAATGTTTGGTCGCTGCGCCTCCTGAACCTAGAGGAAACTTCTGCTGGACTCCGACTTCGCATTCTGCCTAATTTCATTGAAGATTTCTTCGTCTCGATCTGTACGATATTATATACATATATATGGGGTATTGCATCCCATTTCGACTAATTTTGAACCCGACCCCTTTAGAATTGGCTGAAAGTTTTTCTTCTTTTTCTAGCTTACGAAAGACGTTTTTCAGAAGTTTTTCAAATTTTTTCATCCAACTCAAAAAAAGTTATGAATTTTTAAAAAAACACCGTTTTTGTTTTCAAAATGCTATAACTTTTTCAAAAATTGACCGTTTGGGATCTTTGTTTTTTTAGAAAATTTGTTTTTAAATGTACCTTTCGGAAAAAATTTTAAAAAAATGTTTAAAGTTTTTTTTTGTAATTTTTCAGTTTTTCGAGATTTTTCGAATTTCGCCCTTTTTTTCTCATAAAAAAATTCAATCAATTCTGCAATCACTAATCCCGGAGTGGGTCGAAAATTTTTTTTTTAATTAATTGAAAAAAAAACTTTAAATTTTTTTTTTTTTATTTAATTGAAAAAAAACTTAACATTTTTTTTGTATTTTTTCCGAAAAGTACATTTAAAAACATATTTAAAAAAAAATGATCCCAAACGGTAAATTTTTGAAAAAGTTATAGCATTTTGAAAAAAACACTTAAAACTTATTTTGAGTTGGAAAACGGTGTTTTTTTGAAAATGCCATAACTTTTTCAAAAATTGACCGTTTGGGATCATTTTTTTTTTTTTAAATGTACTTTTCCGAAAAAACAAACAAAAATTTTTAACAATTGTTTTTGTTTTTTTGTCTTTAAGTTTTTTTTTCACTTAAATAAAAAAAAAAATCTCGGCCCACTCCGGGATTAGTGGGGATGATTGCAGAATTTATTGAGGTTTTTTATGAGAAAAAAAGGGCAAAATTCGAAAAACTGAAAAATTACAAAAAAAACTTTAAAAATTTTTTTTTAATTTTTTCCGAAAAGTACATACAAAAAAATATTATTTAAAAAAAAGATTCCAAACGGTCAATTTTTGAAAAAGTTATAGCATTTTGAAATCAAAAACGGTGTTTTTTTTTTAAATTCATAACTTTTATTGAGTTGGATGAAAAAATTTGAAAAACTTCTGAAAAACGTCTTTCGTAAGCTAGAAAAAGAAGTGTTGTGTATTAATAATTACAACGGACCAACTTGACAGCTAAACTTCGAATGTTTTATTTAGTAAGAGTATTATAGTTCATAGGTATGATTACAAGAAGTGGTAATGAAACAAGAGAGAGTATAGTGCGTTTGTATATACATGTGTATGTAGCATATGTAATGTTCGTAAACTGAGTTGCCATTAACACATAATATATAATACCCAATACGCTCCCCCTTAGCTTTGCTTATATAAAATAGAATTTTAAAATATTTAAAATAGAAATATAAAATATGTACATTATATTTTGTTTGATTGTAATTCATGTATTGCTTAAATATGTAAATGCTTTTTAAACTTAGAACAGTAAGTAATTAGATTAAATGTTAGTTGGATATGTACAACTTATTCTTGAGGTTTCACAACCTTGCCTGCTATCCTAGGTCTTAGTTCTATTTTTGATCGCGTAACATGCTCGTCCGGATCATGTGCACTACCCTCAGTAAGGTTATCTGGAGGACTGGATGAAGTGTGTGGTTCACCTACGCTTTCGCGCATTTCATTGTAAACGTTATGATTTCCCGTATTTTCTTGTGAAGAATTATTATCTCTTATTTGGTTCAAGTGTCTTTTTATTTCTCTATTATTGTGTACATTGATACAACTATATGATCTTGGACCCATTTGTTTGTTAATTTTTGCTGGCATCCAGCTCGTTTTATTTGGATTTCTGTAGTCGCGTATTAAAACATTTTGCCCTTTTTGAAAGTGCTCTTCCCGTTTGCCTTTGTAGTTTTGTTCGCTTTCAATTTGTTTTTTGATAATCTGTTTTTGAACTAGCGGGGGTTACAAAAGATCGAAACGAGACTTTAAAGGTCGCGAGAGAAATAATTTTGCAGGAGATTCTCCCGTAGTTGTGTGAATTGTGTTTCGATAATCGAATAAAAACTTATTTAAAATGAATTCAGTGTCTGAGTGTTTTCTTTTTTCTAGACTTGCATATAGTGATTTTTTTAAATTCTTTACAAATATTTCAGCTTGGCCGTTGGTTGCCGGATGGCCAGGAGCTGTGAAGATGTGGTTAATGTTATTTGTTTTCAAAAATGACTTAAATTCGTCAGAAGTAAATTGACGACCATTGTCTGTGACTAGCGTGTCGACAATACCATAGCGAGCAAAAGTCTCTCTCATTTTTCTAATGACAAAGCTCGACGTTAAATCTTTTGTTTGAAAAACTTCATCCCATTTGGTGAAGGAGTCAATAATGATCAAAAAGTGAAAGTCTTTTATTGGTCCAGCAAAATCAGCATGTATTCGACTCCACGGAGAGTTAGTTGGCTTCCACGAAATTAAGGAGCTTTTTTCTGGACTCGCTTGCAACTTTTGGCATGGGACACAATTCTTTATTACATGTTCGATATCAGAGTTTATTTTGACCACCAGACATACGATCTGGCGAGAGCCTTCGTTTTCACGATGCCCATATGTGAGGCATTAAGCTCGTTTAATATATGAACTCGAAATTTTTCAGGTATAACGACTCAATATCCCCATAAAATACAGTCATATTCAACAGTTAGTTCGTTAATTTTATCCTTGAAAGGAATAAATTTTGCTCCAGTCAAATTGTTGACTTCGCCATGAAGAATAGCATGGGATATCTTGGAAAGTATTGGATCTTTTCTAGTTTCCCTACCAACGCTTTTAAAATTGATGTTCAAATAGTTCAAATTTTCAATAAAATTGACATAGGAATTTTCGAAACAGTCTTGTTGATTTGTCGCTTGCGGTATGCGAGACAAGCTATCAGCGTCGTTGGAAATGCCCTTGACGTACGTAATCGTGTAATTGAACCCTGAAAGTATGAACGCCCACCGCTGCATTCGGGCAGCTGCCATTGCTGGCAAACCTTTATGTTCGCCAAAGATTGTCACTAACGGCTTATGGTCGGTTTTTAAAATGAAATGGTTTCCTAGTAAATATTGTCGCAATTTTGTCACGCAATATACCATGGCAAGAGCCTCTTTTTCAAGCGTGCTATAATTTCGTTCACTTTTAGAAAGAGATCTCGAAACAAATGCAATAGGTTTTACAGAACCATCTGAAAATTTGTGGGAAAGTACGCCCGCGACTGCACTATTACTAGCATCAGTTGACAGAATTAAAGGCAAGTCGACATTAAAGTGAACCAGCACCTGGTCCGAAGTAATTTCTTTTTTTATTAATTCGTATGCTGCTTGACATTCATTTGTCCATTTAAATTGCACATTTTTTTTTCAATAAATTATATAAAGGGCTTACTTTTTTGCGAAATTTTCGACAAACTTTGAATAATGATTGACCATTCCTAAAAATGCCTTGACCTCTGAAACGTTCCCTGGAACAGGAGCATTTAGGACGCTCGATATCCTTTCACTTGTTTTGCTTAGGCCATGCTTATCTATATTGAAACCTAGATAGGATATTTTAGATTGAAAAAAGGCGCATTTTTTTAAATTAAGTTTTAAATTTGAAGCTTTGAATTTTTCTAAAACTGCCCTTAAATTTTGTATGTGCTCATGAAAAGTTTTCCCCGTGAGAGTAATATCGTCTTGGTATATGACAACATTTGGGATTCCTCGCAATAAATTTTCAATAGTCTTTTGAAAAATGGCTGCTGCTGGCTTTATACCAAATGGCATGCACTTGACTCTCAACGTACCTATATGTGTGCTCAACGCACATAAAAGTTGTGAATCGTCATCCTAAACTAATTGGTTGTACGCATTTGATAAATCTAATTTGGTGAAAAGTTCACCACCCTCTAGTGATGCAAATATTTCATCTATGCGCGGAAGTGGATATTTATAGTCACATAAATATTTATTTATGGTAGCCTTGTAGTCTCCGCATATTCTAAGTGTGCCGTCTGGCTTTGGGACGGGAACAAGTGGCGTTCCCCAATCAGAGTTATCCACGAGTTCTAAAACGTCGCCCTTGATTAACTCCCGTAATTGTTTCTCTACCTGTTCTTTCCAAGCTATTGGCAAAGGTCGAGGCTTGCAAAAAATCGGTTTTGCATCTTTCATTAGTTCTAGTCTTACTTTGAATTACGCTGAATTTTCCTAATTCTTCTTTAAAAACCCCGCAAAACTCACTTTTAAGCTGCTCTAATATGATTGTATGTTTTTCTTCAGTTGACACAAGGTTGATTTGAGTTATTTCAAAATTGAAAGCTCGCAGAAATGATCTACCTAGCAGTGGAGGGCTTTTAGTGTCTGATACGACCACAGAAATCTTTTTTAATACCGCGATATGTAATGGGTGTAGTAAATTTTCCACATAATTTTATTTGCTTACCATTATAGTCCAGGTATGGAATCGAACATGGAAAAAGTTTTTCGTTTTTGCATAACTCCTTATACAGAGATTTTGGAAAAAGTGTACATGGCGCTCCAGTGTCACACACAACATCCATTTTCCTCCCTCTGACCTCCACTGATAGGGAATACACACCATTCGGGTCGCTCGTGTTAACGCTGAAAATAGAAAAATTAAATGACTCGTCAGTGTGGCTTTGATCAATTTTATCTGAATCAGACACATAATTTACAGCCCTTTTCGATTTAGATCTGCATACCGAAGCTAAGTGTCCTACTTTGGAACATTTGTAACATGCGCTGTCTTTAAATTTGCAGTCCTTTGCCTCGTGATTCTTCCATCCGCAACGAAAACACTTTGGTTTCTTTTCGTCCTTACTTTTACTGCTGCTACCATTTTTATTCTTGCTTACTGCTGTACGTGTATTGTTGGTTTTTGACGGGTATTTTTTTACCAAATTCACACTCGATCCAGTAGTAGAATCAGCAGTATTGCGCAAGAATTTTGATTCTAAAATCATTGCTTTGGTTAGAGCGTTAGCCAATGTTAAGGATGAGTTTTCTTCACTGATGCGGTCAAAAATTTTATCTGGTAAGCTGATCACGAATTGATCTAGTACAAAAGTTTCAAAATGTGTACCGAATTGACATTTTGCTGCTAATCTCTTCACTCTTGCAAACCGCTGAGAAACGGTTTCATCATCCGTTTTTCGTGCTTGATGGAAAATCTTCCGTTCTCGAAAAATAATTGTTGGTGGTGTATAATGCGCTTCCAATATTTCACACAGCTCTTTGTATGTTTTTGTTGCTGGAGATAACGGTGTGCATAAATCGTATAAAAAACTGTACTGTGCAGCACCAATTGATTTTAATAAAATGCGTTTTTTTGCGTTTTCTTCTACACAATTTATCTCAGCAAGATGATTTTCTAATTTGTCCTTCCACATCATCCATGTTTCATCATTTGGCTGGAATTCCGGCACATTTGTTGTCTGAAATAATGTGGTCGGTGTATTTGTTGTTGTTGTATTTCGTTGCATTTTAAGAGACCCACTGACTTCGATTCGAAGTAAAAAAGATATTGCGTTGTTTGTGAATTAAATTTTCACTGACGAAATTCGTCTTACTTTATTTATTGTTATTTTGCAACGCTTAAAGGTTCTTTAACACCAATTAAAAAGTTCTTTGTTTAATTTTTTTTTTTACCCGCTCGTCGCCAATTATGTTGTGTATTAATAATTACAACGGACCAACTTGACAGCTAAACTTCGAATGATTTATTTAGTAAGAGTATTACAGTTCATAGGTATGATTACAAGAAGTGCTAATGAAACAAGAGAGAGTATAGTGCGTTTGTATATACATGTGTATGTAGCATATGTAATGTTCGTAAACTGTTTTGTTCACTTGTTGATGTATACATATTTTTTTCTTCTTATAAAGATGCCTTATTAAGTCTTTCATATAATTTTTTTTTTTTTTATTAAAATTTACACATTATTGGTTTTCCTTCTTCAAATAATTTCATTTTTTTTTTGTTGTTCACTTGTGTAGATGTTTCTTCGATTCGAAATTAAATATTTTTTTTTTGTATTCAACTAACTTCCTTTTATAACTTTTCGGTTGCCTTCTGTAGATGTTTCTTCGATTCGAAATTAATTATTTTCTTGTTTTGTTCATTTTTTTACTATTTTTTTTTTTTTTTTTTTTTGTATTTAAACTTCCAAATAATTAGTTTTTTTTTTCAACAAGTTTACTTTTTTTTTTATAACTTTTCGGTTCACTTGTGTCAATATTTTTTTTTTCTTCGATTTTATAAATTTAAAAGTTTCACTTTGTAAGTCTTGTAGTGTGCCTGACCACTCTAATGCACGCGATGCACATTGCTGAGTCTACGGGGTTGATGTCTGAATCGCATTTGACATAACTTTACATATGGGACACTTGTGACACCATAGCTTAGCAATGTGCGATCGTACTGCAAACGACACTCTTATGAATATCTTTCTAAATACATTGAGCATTTTATGTATTATTGAAGCTATTATGTTGCAAGCGGCACACTTATGAATATTATTCCAAATACAATTAGCAAGTATGGAGAAACCAATGATTTGATTGGTCGCTCATAGAATTAAGAATTTAGACGTTAAACATATAAAAACTGGCGACGAGCCAAAATAAACCATTCTTGACTTTAGACTTAAACCAGGTGTTTGTCTTTTTTCGTGAATCAAGTCGGGCATCCTAATGCTTGAACAAACGCGGCTGGAGAGCTAAGATAATACTCAATCCAATCCTTGTCCTTAGACTAGATCCTTTAGTCTTTAATTTTATTAACTTTTACAAATTAAAAAAATTTTTTTTCTTAGCTTTACGCGGTGCACGGGCGGGATTTCAAATTGATCCCTCGATTTTAATTTACCAATCATGTTTCAACTCCTTCAGCAACTGCCTTGTCCAACTTTTCGTGATCCTTTCCTAAGCTCGGTATCCTCCGCAATTAAGCCACTTGCTCTCCAAAAAAAAAAATAGTTTTCGAACTATTTTCTATTCTGAATTTGTTTACGAGCTATTTTTTCCACCGTTAGTCGACAACTTTCGAACTATTTTCTTTTATATAGTTTTTATATTTTTAGTCTCTTCAAACCTATAGGATTATATTATAATCTCATACTTCATGCTATTATTTTATTTATTTATTCAAGCCAATTAAAAAAAATCTTATAGGCTAATTATAAAAGTGTAAAGTAGTAACCAATGTTATTATAAATTACCTTACTTATAAAAAGTATTTAAAATACTCAGAAAGCAATATTTCGAACAAGAAAAATCTATCTCACAAAATTTAGAAATTCTATTGAACTCAATTAAGACTCTAGTAATTGGAGCATTCCGCGCATAAAGAGCCCTAAGAACACCAATATAAAAAAACTCAGAAGCACGAAGAGCTCTAGCCGGAATATTAATGAAAATCATCTCAAGGAGCACAGGGCAATCAACAACCCCACGTAACAAATCGAAAACGAACGACAGCGATAGAATTGTCCTCCTGTCCTGCAATGATCTTAAGTTAATCAATTAGCAACGAGCTTTATAAGCCGGGATAGCGCAGATTCCGTAATGCAAATTGTACGAAAACTTTTTGGATTCGTTCAATTCTTGCAACATGGCAGGATTAATACGGAGACCAGATGAAACAAGCGTACTCAAGTTTCGATCGCATAAACGCGGAATATAAAAGCTTTAGCGTATACGGGTCTCTGAAATCCGAGCTATGACGCCTAACAAAAGCCAGCATGGCATACGACTTAGAAATATACACATTAATATGGCTTGAAAACGAAAACTTCGAGTCAAATATTACTCCCAAGTCCTTAATATCACTAATCTGCAACAGGGGAGAGTTTGATATTTGATACACGGTGTCGATCATGTTGACACGCTTCGAAAAAGTTATTTGAAAGCACTTTTTTAGGTTAAGTGATAACCGATTATTGATACTACCTGGTGGAACACCGGAGGAAGCAACGAATGGATGAGACCTAACACCATCGACTACAACCATGCAACGACGATTAAATAAGTAGGATTCAATCCAACTCAAAAATATTGAGTGAAAGCCCAAACACAGCGTCAACCTGATATCCTGCCTGAAAATCTGCGATGCAGTCATCAGCGAAAATAGTCAAATTAGACACAGTTGAGCGTCCTGGAAAAAATCCATGCTGCTCTGGACACACAAAATTCTTAATACAGAAACGTAATTTATCTTAGATGATACAAAAAGCTTTGCCATGGTGAAAAGTTTTAAAATGGGTCTATAATTAGTAATATCATTTTTATTGCCGCTCTTGAAAATAGGTGTAATGAACGCTAATTTCCACGCATCAATAAAAGTACCTGTAGATAACGAATTATTAAAAATTAACAACAGTGGATAGACTAGGGAATCACATTGTTTAAACAACATTGCAGACAAACCATCGATATCGGTACTCGTCGACGTCTTTAGCCGAATAAGTCCATTAAGAACATCTTCCTTAGAAAGTACTAGATTACCGAAGTCAATAGAAGCCTGAATATTAACAGTAATATTATCATGATTTTCAGAATCAGAAGTGAAATTGTTCATAAAGTATTCAGCAAAAAGATTTGCAGAGTCCTCCGGAGTATGGACAGCTTTTTCAGCAAGAAAAAGAGAGGACGGAATATTCGAAACTGATTTCTTTGAGTTGAGAAAGTTCCAAAATGATTTTGGGTTTGATTTAAGGTTTTCTTCACAATTTAAAGTATAATTTATTAGTAAAAATTTATCCAGACACGCGAACTTCTTATCATACTCTTTATAAAAGTCGGGAAAAGTTGGATTTTGAGTTCTTTTAAATTTACGGAAAAATTTATTTTTCAAATTCCGAAGATTCATTAAGGCATCTTGTATTTCTTTTTGGAAGCCAAGGGTATAACATTTCTACAAATTTACAGAACAGTAGACTTAAATATCTCAAACCTTTTAGTGGTACCAACACTGTAAAACACATTATCCCAATTTATTTCCAGAAAAAGATTGTTCAAATTCGAAAAATCGCATCTCTTAAAATTAAAAGAAAAATTAGAGCTGATAGTACTAGCTTCGGCAAATTTATAAAATTCCAGATAAAGAACTAATGGAACATGATGCAAATCGGATTTTTAAATAGGAGAAATACATTCAAAAAGTTAAAAATATATATTATTAGATAAAAATATCAAATCCAAAGTACGGCCTAGTCTATTTGAAAAACGATTAACTTGTTTAATATGAATACTTAAAAAACTATATATTAAATATATTTCACTGGAGCCATTGACCTCATATGCTATTAAAGCCGAGTTTGATAGAGTCTGTGACCATTTAACATTACACAGATTAAAATCACCCAGCACGCAGAGGTGATCACCACCAACTTTGTTCAATGCCAGTGACGTAATATTATCGACATGTGCAGTGTATAAGTCGTGGCTACTATTGGGCGGTATATATGAAGCACAAACAAAAACAGGGTCTGATGAGCCTCGAATGCATACACATAGCTGGTCCATTATGATTTCAGAAGCATGATGTTTGGAATGTACCGCAATGAGAACTCCACCACCTCGTGCACAACCAGCAAGGTTTGAATTTCTATCTTTGCGAAAAACATTGTATAAAATAGGATCAAAATTTCCTCGCTGAAAAAGTTTTCATTTAGCCACGTCTCAATGAAGACGAAAACATCATATTCCTCATGGGAGGTAAATAGCCGCACCAGCTGGGATTTTGTTCTAACACCAGCCATATTCTGCATATGTAATCTTAGGTGATTATTTCCTCCATCTAACCCAACCGATTGCCGTCGGACATCGGTTGGATTTCGTCGTTTTTTGGCTTGAATTTAAACGGGCGCACAACAGTATGAGTTGGCATTAACGCCTAGCTTGATATTAAGGTGTCTCAAAGAGCTCGGATCAACATTTTTCTTGCTAAGACTACTGCAAATAATGGAGTTTTCTTCCATACCAGTATGCCTAGCAATATAGTTTTTTACCTGGTCAGCTGTTGCTGAAGTCGAAAAGGGAGATATATGGAGCCATTTTCTTCTGACAACAGCGCGTAACTCATTACTGCAGCTCGACCCAATAATTAAGGGTTTAGTTAATTTCCGAGCGTTTGCATTTTTTGGTGTGCTAGCGTTGACATTTGCACCGGAATCAGCATTGTTACCTGAGTTTTGCAACAGATTTGAATTTAAATCACTTTGGATAGATTTTGCTGTGCTAGAACCAGAAGACTTATTTTTGCTTTTATTATACGTCTTTTTTTACGCACAGTGTTCCAATCACTTTGGTTATCAGCAGCTGCAGATGGTTCATCTAAATTGGTTGCAATAGTATGCGTTGGAAACACTGGCGCCGTAGTCGGTGTACCAGTAGCGGGAGAAGCAACAAGAGGGGACGGCAGCATTGTTTTTTGACCCGCAGAAGCAGAAGAAGAGGTATAAGGAGAGGAAGTAGTAGGAACTACACTAGTTGAACAAGCAGCAACGAAGGCGTATGGCATATTTGTTGTTGGAACAGAAGCTGTCTCAGCTGTAGAATAAGAAGTATTGACTGCACTGAGCACGCCATTACCATAAGACACAATTATTTCTTTGGCCAAAGGGCCACTAACAATACCACGCACTTCACTGAATTCAGATAGCAAGTGCGACACAATCGAATTATTTTCCGCAAACATAAAGCCCAATTCAAAGATTTCCGTTTGAAGAGTCTCAGCTTTATTGCGAAGGCATTTGTTATCTTCTCTCACAGCATTAACCACACACAGAATATTAGATTTAAGAGCTTTAACTTCAGCGAGCTCATCGATCAACAAAGCAAGAGATTGATTGTCAATGTTTTGGTTGCATTGGCCCACATTACTAGTTGTATTATTTTTAAGCGGGGATCGAAGAGAACAACGGCGCACTGCTTTACACTCATCGCACAGAAATTTTAGTAAGCAATCTCTCTCGTAATATCTGCAACAATTTCCTATAAAAATCCCACAGTGTAAGCCCTGCTGTTATGATATCTGTTAAAATCTTCTGTTATTAGAATTTATGTTCGAACTCATTATTATAACATTAAATTGAACTTCGAAACTGCTCATGTGCTGTTAAACCACGCTCTCTATTTGGACATGCCCTGTTAACTAACTACATATTTCCTATACCCCGACTAACAAACGATAAGCATTTCCTATGGCTACAGGAAATAGAATACTTATGACTGGATATCAGTCGCACCTCACAAGGCCTGTCAAAATGCCTCGAACACCATCTACAATATTAAAGAGCACACCGAAATGCTGAACAGGCAGTTTTTGCTAAATTGTCACAAACCAGGACATGCTAGCAAACAACTGCTTGATCTAGCATCGCCTCCACGGGGATTAAGGGAACATCTCCATAAGCACTATGACGAGATCCGGCACCTGCCAACACAGCTGTTTGATCTAGACAAGCATAAGCAGGCCCCAAGCCAAATCCACACGGAACTGGTAAACGGCTTTGCCAGGACGGGCCCGGTGAACCCCGTTATTAAAATGCAATATCACACCCTTGCATAAGAAGAAAGCACACTAACAAGGGAGACACGAGTCACCCTGGCCCAACTTCGCTCTGTATACTGTAACAGGTTAAACTGACAAAATTTTACTACCATTGATTTAGCAAAAGGATTCCACCAAATTCTTGTTAAGGAGGAAGATCATTTGAAAACAGTTTTCTTAAAATTGAAATCTTCGTATTCAAATTAATAATACAAAAGAAACACTTTATTTAGGACATGTTTTAACAACTGCACGTGTTAAGCCAAACCGTGGAAAGATTTACCAAATTTTAAAACTTCAATTACCAAGAACAATTAAGCAAATTAAAAAATTCTTGAGTTTAAAGGGATATTATCATAACTTCATTAAAGATTATTCAAAATAGCATATCCATTGATAAAATAATTAAAAAAAAGACATGAAGCTTAACTTAAATAATTCAAATTATACTAATGTTTTTGAAAAATTGAAAACATTTTTAACAAAGGAACCAGTACATAGGTACCCATATTTTAGTAAATCTTTTCAGTTAATTACCGATGCAAGTATTATGCAAGTGCTGCAAGTGCTGTTTTACAACAGAATCAACATCCAATATGTTATGTTAGTAGGGCTTTAAATGATCACGATAAAAATTATTTAGTAACTGAAAAAGAACTTTTAGCAATAGTTTGGGCGACTAGTTATTTTAGACCATATTTGTAAAGTGCAAAGTTTGAAATTTTATCAGATCATCAACCATTACGATGGCTTTTTGTTAAATACCAGGGTAAAGCTATGAATTCAAGGCTGTATAGATGGATGATAAAATTAAATGAATTTAATATAACACTTAATTATATTAAAGGTAAGGAAAATCAAGTAGCTGGCTTTCTTAGTAGAATAGATACTGATAAAATAAATATGTTGTCAACTTCTACTGAATCACTTTTCAATAATGCAAATAATAATGATATGGAAAAATTCATTCTAAAGAAGACAATTTACAAAATTATATTAATATTGTAACGAATTTGCTTGCAAATCCTCTTATATGCCTTTTCTTCTAACGTTCGAATCACTAAACTGTTGAATAAATAACTCCAATATTGAATAATGGAAAAATGGCCTTTATTAAAGTACTTCACAATAACACTTATACTTTGCAACTAACTGGCTTAATAACCAAACTGATAGCTTAAATGAAACTGACTTTCAAAATAATACTGCTATTGCTCGCTAGATATCGTCTTAATCGAAACTGATTATAGCGCCTCTACCGCTGGCGCTTTTATACTCTTTGATTTCCTCGTGGCATCTTCTAGGCGCTTCCAGAATTTGCTTAGTTGCCGCCATATAATTATAACTACAGATGCACGTATATAGCTTCTCATATGCGTGTATTTGTGAGCGACACTTCAACAATTACAATTGCATACTTTTGGGAGCATCTCTTCTCTGCTGCGTGTACGTACATATGTGTAAACATAATGTTTTATTCGTTTATGTAGATACAAGTGACTGTCTGCTTTATTGTTGTTGTGACTTCATTTACTTAGCATCAGACAAGGGATGTGAGTATCACCTAGTGTCACTCATATCCGTCACAATATATTAGATACAGTAGTAAAAAGGGTTAAAACACAAATAACACTGGTTTACAGCCAAAATGCACCAGAGACGCCATTATGAAATTCCTATGTAAAATCACCCCCTAATTCCGAAAATCAAGTTAATTTTTAATTCTATTTATTTCTATATTTACGAATAACCGTTTTTTTCAAAAAAAAAAAAAAAAAAAACAAAAACAAAATTGGGTCCACTTAATCATATATATCTCAAGAACGAATTGAGCAATTCCAAAACGGTTTGAAGCATTTAAAAGGTTCACTAACTAACTGATATACGAATACTAACACATATGTACCATTAGGGTACTTAAGTATTAAATGGATATATTTACTTGAATGCTTATAACTTTTGTATTAGTCTATCGATTTTGTTGAATGAAAGCTTATTATTTTTTTTGTAATAAAACTGAGCTTAGAGAGAAGAAAAAAAATCTGCAAAAAAATAAAAAGTTTTCGACATCCTTCCTCGCAAAGTACAATATTTTTTATATTTAAAAAAAAAAAATTTTTTAAATCCGTGTTGATTGTTCGTTATCTTTGAATCTGCAGGGTCTAGCAAAAAGTGTTGTATGCACAGTTTATAGCAAATTTTATTACCTTTTAAAAGCTTTAAACCGTTTTGCTCAATTCGTTCTTGAGATATGTATATATGATTAAGTGGACCCAATTTTTTTTTTTTTTTTTTTTTGAAAAACGGCAGTTCGTAAATATCTCGAAAACGTTACCATAGAATTAAAAATAACCTTGATTTTGGGAATCAGGGGGTGATTTTACATAGGAATTTCATAATGGCGTCTCTGGTGCAGAAAAAAAGGTGGAATTTGTGATCCAGTGTAATATTAACAGATAAGATTTGCTTATTTATTCTAACCATAACTTAGCTATTCGTAATGTATACTCTCAGTTACGAGATAGTTCTTTATGATTTTAGTTTGCCCTCGGTGAACTGGATAAACATAAGTGGCTCAAACTTTTTGACCCCCAGCATTCAACATGAATTTTTTAACTCTCTATTTGATACATCTGTCGTTCAGATCAACGATGTGTTAAATTGTAAGAATAAGATTCTTGATTTGGTTTTTGTTGATGACTCTGTGGGTACCATTCTTAACCGTATTTCTCCATTATCTCTTTCTGAGGATGCCCTACACCCTACTATTGAAATTGCTCTTGATATTGTTCTACCTCCTACTGTGTTTGATGTATCAAAACTAAAATCTCGTTCGAGATATTTCTTTAAAACCAACTTCTTAATTGCTAACCATGATTGGTCAGATTTGTATGCGTGTTATGACCTAGAATCAGCAATTTCCTTATTTTGCGTTACTCTTAATTGCTTCTTCGAAAGCTGTGTTCCCCTCCGATGCGTTAGTGTAGGGTTAAACAAGCCACCTTGGATCTCTAAACCAACCGCACTGTCCAAGAAATTCATACAATATGAAAACTTGTTTAAGTCTCTCAAATACCCGAATGACACAACAAACGTAAACATTCCACATAGCAACTGTAATCCTTCCAATGTTTCCTCAACCCCCCCCCCCCCCCCCCCCTTTGACGCCGTTGCTGAAGTTTTCTGCCCCCGAAATCTGGCATCCCCAAATCCCTTAACAGCTCAGCAATCTTCATCCAAGGTTTCTTTAACAAAACCTAAACAATTTTCTACCAAAAGTATTCAGGATCCCCAAAACCTTTCTACAGAATCCGAACCGCCGACTAGAAATCTTATTGCTGTCCCTACTAAAAAATCTATTTTTGTGTCAAGATTTGATAAAGACACTACAGAAGACGACCTAAAGTCGTACATCATGACTAAGCTTAAATTTGAAAACGCGACAGTTCAAAAATTCAATTTTAACTATCCTAGAGATATTTCGCCTTTTAGGATTGATGTATCCGCACAACATTTTGAAACTATATTAAATAATTCTTTTTGGCCGCCTGGTGCTTTTGTGAGGGAATTCGAGCGTAGGCGTAACACTTATAACCTAAATCACGCTACACTTCCTCTTAACAATATTGCATCAAAAAACTGAATGCTAAATCGGCCCTTAATTTGTTTTATCAAAATGTTTCAGGTTTATACACTAAACTAACAGAATTGTATTTTAAATCCTCTACTTGCAATTACAACATTATAGCTTTAACTTAAACTTGGCTAAAAGCTCAGGTATATAACTCAGAGATTCTTTGCCATGATTACCAAATGTACAGAAATGACCGCTTGAACGGTACATTCTTCTGTACCTTCAGCTGAGGTTAATTTACCCGTTATTGATTCTACAGAATTCAAATGCATTACAATCAAGCTCGGAATGGGTTGTGTCTATATTGCCGTCTGTTATATCCCACCTTCTTCTGATCCTTCGGTATATATGGATCATCGGCCTTATCGCGCACTCCATCGTAATCTGTTTTTCGAAGAAGTTACTACAAAAGCATTCATGCATTTCGAGCAACTCCGAACGTAAATTCGAAATTCGTAGAATAGCATTCACTGAACACACTCTAAATGCCAAATTTCCCAAAATTTTTGTACGACAAGTTTTTGTAAGCGGACAATCCACGAAAAATTTAAATAAATTAAAAGAAATTGAAAAAATTATAAAAATGTAAGTATTTATTGAATAAACGCGTAATCAATATCTAATTTGTCAAAATACAGGTCCAAAATAACAACAAGGCAACAGTATGCGGCTTTGTTGAAGTTGCTGCAAGAAAAGCCCTCTATGGCACACGGATTTTCAAAGTGCTCTAAGGAAGAAGCGTCGGAGTTTTGGAAAAAGGTGGCGGAGGAGCTTAACAGCATGGGCCCACCTCAGAAAGACATCACTAGCTGGAAAAAGGTAAAATATGTAATTTACTCTTAGGTATCGTGTTTACTAGGTATGGCTAGACTGGAAGGCGTATATTAAAAGGAAGCTAGCAGAAAACAAAAAGAATAGACAGCTACTGGTGGCGGTCGAAAAAGGCAGCACCATTTTAATGAAATGGAGGAAGCTGTCATCCGATTGACAGCACTAGAGACTAGCACGAATGGAATTGAAAACAATGTGAGTGTTGGGCTACCTGTTGCAGCCGACTCTGAAAATGAGATCGAGGCTGACGTGTCAATGGCGTCATCGACCCGCAGCCCAGCACTTCCGAGACGTGTTTCCTCTGCACGCAAGTCAACTGCTACAAATACAGCAGAAGTACTTCAAGACCATTTTTTGCTTCAAAATGAATTTCAGGAAAAGACCATAGCACACTATTCAATACAGGAACAAAAGCTGGAAGATTTTTGTTCCGGTATACGACGCTTATACCGAGCAATGGAAAAGCACTGCGAGCTGAAGAATGCAGAAGTGGAAGAAACTCGTAGACACAACCAATCCATGGAAGATTTGATCAATGCTAAAAATTAAAAAAAAAACAAATGTTATTAGTTGAAGAAAAAACCTTAAATGCGATATCCAAAAAACACTGAAATTTATACATATGTAAGTATGTATATGTACATTCCTTTATTTATATACAAGTGCTTTCAAAAGTTTCAATAAAAAAGTGTAAATGAATTAATACATATATGTATATGTACATAGCTTTATTTATATACCAAGAGTTTCAATAAAAAAAGTGTAAATGAATTAATACATATAAGTCTTGCTATTTTTTAATTGAATATTATAGTGGTGTTAATGTTGAAGATATATATTCCCTTATCCGAATAGCTGCAACAGCATATGTTGAAGGAGAAGTTTCATACGTTTGATTAAAATGGTTTTCTTCAACATTTTCTGAAAAATCATCAACCACGCGATAATGGATACAAATATTGTGCAATGCTGCGGTAACGTTCACTATTTGGCAAACCTTCATGGGTTCATAATGAAGCTCAAGAGCACCCAGAAGGCATCTAAAGCGGTTCTTAAATACATCTATGGTCCTTTCTATAGTATTTCTCGCTTTTGCATGTATTTTATTGTAGCTTCCTTCGGCGCTTCCTATTGTAGGTGAACGAAAAGGTGTCATTAACCATGGCTCTAGAGCGTATCAAGCGTCTCCTGTGGAATAAATAAAAATAATTTTAACAAAAAATGATTCAAACGGTCTATATGTGTATGCACATACCCAAAAGCCAAGTGTTTCGTTCGCCGTTTAGGTATTTATTTTCAAAAAAATTTCGCGCGCTGCTTACGTTACAAATTTGAGCATCGTGGTTGCTGCCAAGATACTGCGCATTCACGTAACTAATTCTCATTTTATTATCGCATATCTGCAATAAATAAAAAATTAGAAAGATATTTGAAATATCAGTTTTTGCAAGACTTACAATCATAGCATTGATGCTATAGTACCTTTTACGATTAAAATACAGGAATTTGTCTTTAGCTGGCGCAACAATTTTAATGTGTGTTCCGTCTACACATAAAATCGCACCAGGAAATCCATATTTTTGATAAAAGTCCATCTTTGCTTGTCTTTTTTCTTCGTTGCTCAAATCAAGATTCACCCATAGATCACATTGAAGAGTGGTGTAGTATCGCGTGGAATTCCCCTCACTTCAAACACGCTTAACATTACAAACATTCGTTCATTGACCCAGATAACTACCATGAGTTCATTCGCATTCGCCAAGTCGCCCAATGTATTAAGGCGTCATACCAAACTGCTCAAGCAGGAATCATATTGACAATATGTAGCTCAATATAATAATTTGCTGACAAAGCATTCCTCACTATTGAGTCATGCACCTCTAGTATGTAAATATTAATGTAAGTAGCTATATATGTATAGGCTAAGAACTTTTGTATAAATAGTAATCAATTTCGTCAATAAAGAGAATCCGAAATTGCTATCCAAGCATTCGACACACAATTATTTTTAACGTTCTTTACAGTGGATAACACGTCTTTTAATACGCCACAAAATGTGGATTGAGCCATGGGAATGTCAAAGTCCTTTCCCACTACATGCTAGTACCCACCCTCCGCAAAAAAACGTAATACGGAAGACAAACGATGGAGCGAAGAGATGGAGCACGGCCTCTGTGAGCGTGCATTCGCATCTAGGACACTTAAGACGTACAAAAAGGCCGCCTTATACAAGCGGTAATTTTTAGTAAATCTGTTTCATAAAATAAAGTTAACCTATGAAATGATGAAGTTATTCCTATACTTACATTGTGTCCTCGACATCGAGCAGATTGCTTGCGTCCCTTAATATTTCTCGTTGAATTTACATATTCGATCTACTTCTTTCACCTTCCGCCCCCACCAACATTATAGAAAATATCAACGAAGAATCCATAACACTTAAAAGCTTTGTTTTTCCAATATTTATTTCAGTTTAATTAAATTTATTTACCCTTCTATTTTTTGAAATTTTAAATTTATTACAAAACATCTGATTTCGAAACGTCAAAATTTTAAATTTGCATATGGCAACAGCTTTTTCGAATTCACATGGGACATTTACATTCGAAGATTTGCTACTATGGATTGTGTGATAGGGCAGCATATTTCCCTGCTGGCAATTGTTAATTCAATGTTGCCCGTTGAATCGATGATGACAACAACAACAACAATGATGATAGGTGACTTTAATCTCCCGCATATATTATGGACCATATCTGGACAAGGATGTTGTACCTATTTCTTCAAAACTGTCCAACAACGAATTTTTAGCCGAAATTACTGAACTTTGCCTTAATCAGATAAATATAGTTCCTAATATGTTCGGGAGGACCCTTGATTTGGTATTTGTTGACGATACATTAAAATGTACTCTTAGCCGTGGTGAACCTCTAACTGTACCTGAAGACAGTTACCATCCTTACCTGGAAATAGCATAAGAATTCGAAACAAATTCTCTGAGTAGCGCTGTTTCTAAATACGACTCTAGTTTCAGATTTGACTTTGCGAAGGCTAATTTTAGCAAACTTAATCAAACTTTATCTACAGTGGCTTGGCCCAAATACGGTGTAGATATTGACAAAAATGTTTCTGACTTTTATACTATCATTTACGGTATTTTGGAAAAACACGTACCTAAGCGAAAACGTATGTCTACCGAACAGTCCAAATATGGTTCACTAAAGAGCTGAGGTCCTTAAAAAACAGAAAATCGCACATCTTCAAATTACTCCGATTACTTGCAGTACTCTATTTTGCGTCATAAATACTTTGAATCAAAAAATATGTGCTATAATACATACATCTGCAAGATGAAAAGGAAAATAACTTGCAATCCGAAAACCTTCTATGATTTCGTGAACTCTAAACGTAGGATTAAAGGGTTCCCGTCGGCTTTAAAATACCAGGAATATTTGTCTAGCGACGATCAAGATTTTGCTAATTTGTTTGCACAATTTTTCAAGTCCAACTATTCCGCTGAACTTAAATATTTTTGAAATCAATATCAACTTAACTCACACTTAACACAATTAATATTCCAGCAATATATCCAGAAGTTTTTTCATATTTAAAGTCTTTGATTGAATCTTAAAAGTACGGTCCTGATTTAATTACCACAGCTTTCTTAAAAAATGCGCTGAAAACATTTATCAGCCCCTAACTGATTTATTCAATCTGTCCCCAAAACGTGGAGTTTTTCCTTCTGCTTGGAAGGACTCTTTTCTCATACCCCTCAACAAAGCGACAGTAGGTCTTGTGTAGAAAACTATCGAGGAATCGCACAGTTGTCGGCCATTCCAAAGTTGTTTGAAGCTATAGTCACCAATCAGCTAACTTTTTCCATTTCTACTTTGACCGCAACATGGATTCTGTAAAGGCAAATCTACCATTACTAATCTCTTTGAACTCACAACTCATGTTTCTAATGGATTTAGAGAAAATCTTCACACCGATGTTATTTATACTGATTTCAGTAAAGCATTTGACAAAGTATCCCACTCCTTACTTATCTACAAGCCGGATCGGCTTGGCTTCCAACCTGGTCTCACCCAGTGAATCTCGTCGTATCCCTGCGGTCGAACGCAAAAAGTTATTTTTAAAAATACTCTTTCAAACGTCATCGATGTTCCCTCTGGCGTCCCACAGGGCAGTCACTACAAAATATTCCAAAATCTTAATGTATGCCGATGATGTAAAACTTTTTAGGTCCTATGCGAAGAACGCCCCTTGCTTCAAGCGGATTTAAGCTGCCTAGTTACTTGGTGCAACGTAAATTCAATGCCGCTGAACCTCAGTAAATGCAAATTCATGTGCCTCTCTCGAAGTTCTTTGCCAGTAGCCTCTTACGTAATTAATAACTTTTGTCTTCTATCAGTAAACTATTTTGTGGACTTGGAAGTCACGATAGACACAGAGTGGTTGCATAATTCAATTACAGAGAAAATTAGAATGATGTCTAAGCCCTTAATCTGCTGCTCCACTTTTCCAGTGGGGTGGCTGACATAGCCCTTATCCAGGAGCCTTGGGTAGTAGGGCACAAGATATGCGGGCTGAAGGCAGCAGGATTGACGTTGGTAAGTGGTGCCACACGCGGGAAACCGAGAGCTTGCATCTTGGTATGATCTAATATAAATTTTCGCGACGAGGATGCTACAACTTTGATGTTGACAGCCGGTGATACGGATGTTACCCTGACGTCTTTCTACTTCCCCCATGAGAAGTCGGCTCCGACGGAGCTAGTCTGGAAGATAGCTCGGGAGGCAAAGGATCCACTCTTACTAGCGGGAGATGCTAATGCGGACCACGAAGCGTGCGCAGCGGAGACACGAACGAGAGGGGTGAGTCAGTCATTGATTTTGTTATGTCTCATAACTTTAAGATATGCAATAGGGGTTCGCTACACACGTTTGTTACTAGGAGCAGACAGGAGGTTCTGGACGTCACCCTGATCTCGAGCAGCGAGAAATCCTGCATAAAAAACTGGATGGTGCTTGAAGACCACTCCTTTTCGGATCATAGATTTGTTCGCTTCGACCTTGGTGGGGTGGCGCTCAGAACTGGCTGGCACATAAACTTAAAAAACGCCAATTGGCGTATCTATTGTGAGGAGCTTCAAAAGAGACTCCCAGGATCTAGTGTTCATATTCCCCAGAACTCTGCAGAGCTGGATAATATGGTTCACTTGTATACGAAGGCTTGCGGGGAGGCTCTTAATAAGGCCTGCCCTATGAAGAAATCTAGGGGTAAAACCAAACCACCATGGTGGAACAACGACCTAGACAATCTACGCAAGGCTTCTGGGAAAGCTCTCAATCTTGCTAAAACCTCCAGGGAGGCTGAAAAATGGGATGCATACAAAATGTTGCTCGGGGATTATAAGAAACTGCTAAGGTCGTCGAAGAGGACCTCCTGGCGGTAGTTTTGTAGCGAAATGGAGACGGTGTCTGAGGGATCCAGGCTCAGAAAGGTGCTCTCTGGAGCTCAAAAAAGTGTCCCTGGATGCCTGCAAGGATCTGGTGGGACATGGACGGATTCGGCAGAGAGCAGCCTACGCACTTTCCGGGCGCTAGTGATGAAGAAATGAACTGGAGGAAAACTCATACTGGCGAACCGTTTGAGAGGAAGTTCATTACTATGGGTAAAGTTAAATGGGCTATAATGTCGTTCAAGCCCTTCAAAGCACCAGGGCCGGATGGATTGGCCCCGGTACAACTCCATCAAACAATCGAGCTGAGCTCTTTGTGGTTGTATAACATCTTCAAAGGAGTTTGTGCTCTTAACCATATTCCACGGGGTTGGAACGATTCAAGGTCACCTTTATACCAAAAGCTGGAAGGACTGGTCACGCGACCCCTAAGGACTTCAGACTGATATGTCTGATATCCTTGCAGCTGAAGACACTAGTCCTTGGAGGGAAAGTTGTCTACATCCCAGCATGCGTATATGAAAGGGAAGTCCACGGAGACAGCCTTGCATGCAGTTGTCTCCCAGATCGAGCGTTCAAAGAATTCACACTCATAGCTTTCCTCGACATTGAGGGAGCTTTTAACAACGTTACGCCCTCTGCGTTACCTGATGCACTAACAGGCTTGGGGCCGATTCGGGGCTAGTGAAACTTGTTCAGCAGTTGATGTTGCAAAGAAAGGTTCATTCCGACCTAGCTGGTTCAACGGTGGTCAAACACATACGGAGAGGCACGCCGCAGGGGAGTACTTTCCCCCCTTCTATGGGTTCCCACAAGGACGGATGCAGCAAGGTAATCGCATATGCAGATGACCTCGCGCTGTTAGTTAGTGGGAAGTTTCCGCAGACGCTATGCGATCTAATGCAAACTAAGGTGAGACTGTTCAATAGAAAATATAAGTTTCCTGTGTTTCAGCTGCCGGTGCTAGCGGGTACGACCCTGACACTTAGGGACTCTGCCAAATACCTAAGAGTAATTTTGGATAGGAAACTACCCTGGAGGGAAAACGCTCAGGAGCGTGTGAGGAAAGCAACGGTGGCACTGTACAGCTGTAGCGAAGCTATTGCACGAAGATGGGGACTATCGCCGGATATTACCCTGTGGCTCTACACTGCTGTGGTTAGACCAATCCTTCTATATGGCGCTTTGGCCTGGTGGACGAGCTTAGATACAAAATCGAACCTACGAGTAATCCAGAAGGTAAAAAGAAGTGCTCTAGTCTGCGTGGCGGGCGCTCTACGCACCACCCCTGCGGAGGCGCTGGATACTCTTTTTAATGACAAAATTAAATGGGGGTTTTTTCGCTTCGCGAAACCTGGCATTATCACCGACTAAATCCTCCGCGACCTTATTTACAACATGGACATCCCAAATGTCGACCATTTTGAACATCCACGTCGATGGCACTACGCTACCGACTGTCCTACACCCCAAAATCTTGGGTGTGACGTTTGATCAGGATCTACATTTTAGTGAGCATGCAGCCGCAATTGTACCGAAAATCCAGAGCCGTAATAAAATCCTCAAATCCCTTGCTGGCAGTACTTGGGGAAAAGACAAAGAAACGCTCATACAAACAAAGCAATTGGCCAGCCGATGGCATGCTACGCGTCCGCTATATGGTCCAAGAATCTACAGGCCTGCCAATACACTGCTCTCAGAACCGCCACGGACTGTCTTCTTATGCCCCAGAACGCCATCTGCATAATGAGGCGAGAATACTCCCCATCAGGGAGAGAAATGAGATGCTGACCAAACAGTTCCTGTTGAATACCCAGAAACCTGGGCATTCCAACAGACATCTGATTGATGAACCAGCACCGCCTAGGGGCTTAAGGAGTCATCTCCGTAAGCATTTTTAGGAAATACGGCACCTGAGAACTCAGCCGTATGAAGCAAAAGAACACAAGCAGGTCCTTGGTGAACTCAACAAACAGGCGTCGGACCTTTATGCCAGGAATTGCCCGGTGAATCCAGTACTCAAAGAACAGTACGCAAAACTTGCGGAAGAGGAATGCATACTCCCCAGGGAAACGCGAGCCACTCTAGCTCAACTTCGTTCTGGATACTGTAACAGGTTAAACTCTTACCTATCCAGAATAAACCACGACATACAAAATGTATGCCCGCTTGCAATGTGTCCCCACATGACACCAGACACCAACCATCTCTTTAATTGTAATGTGGAACCAACGCCTCTAACACCCCTTTCACTATGGTCCTCCCCTGTTGAAACAGCAAGATTCCTTGGACTCCCGTTAGAGGATATTGATGACAATTTGTGATCGGTCGCAACTATTAGGTGGGCGAAGCACTGCTACATCAACAACAACAACAACTATTTTTAATGTGTTGCCAATAGATTTAATGGCCAAGCAATGTGCGGCCTTTTCTGCTCTACGGCTGCGGAAGTTATCCGGCTGGAGAGATAATGTGGTTGGCCATGCAGCCATCCTTAAGAATCTGGATTCGCCTTCGTCGGACTGTTGCGCTCCGACTGCATTTTTCGATATGAAGAACGAGATTGTTATCCCGGATAGGGATTATTGGTCGAAGGAGCCGCCGGACCTGCGCGATAGGCTGCAGATTTATACTGACGGCTCCAAACTGTATAAAAAGGTGGGCAGCGGGGTCTTTGCACCTCAACTAGGATGTAACATATCCTTTAGCCTACCCGATCATTGCAGCGTCTTCCAGGCGGAGGTGGCTGCTATAGATGAGGCCACCTGAGGAATGCTGTTCACGGCTATAATAAAAATTGTATTTACTCTGACAGCCAGGATGCACTAAAAGCGCTTAGATTGGTCACATGTAAGTCCAGGGGAGTGGAGAAGTGCCGCAAATCTCTTAACGAGATCGCTGAGCAAAATTCCCTCAGTCTGGTATGGGTGCCTGGACACTCGGAAATACCGGGCAATGAGATGGCTGACGAACTTGCAAGAGGGGGCACATCCGTTCGGCCTTCGTCGTCCCTGAAGGGATTGAGCATGCCAATCGCTACCTGTAAGCTCACTTTGAAAGGAATTTTCCTTAGGGAAGCGGGTGTGAGATGGAGCAATCTCGTATCCTGCTACCACACTAAGCTCGTGTGGCCTGAATGGGACGCGAGACGTACAAGAAGCCTCCTTCTTCTTAGAAGGGGGGACATATCTCTGGTGGTTGGACTTATAACCGGCCACATAGCAATCGGGAGGCATGCACAACGGCTGGGTGCTCCTTATAATGATTACTGCAGGAGCTGCAAAAACGAAGAGTAGATAGAAACAATCAAGCATTTTCTGTGCGACTGTCCTGCGCTTTGGCGTCTGGGATCTCCCTTCTTTGACGATCTTTGTGATCCCGCTAAGTTGGAACTTAAGAAATTCCTGACATTTGCTGAATCGACCTGTTGGTTTGAGTAGGGGAGAGATCCACGTGGTATCACAATGGGACCTTTTGGGCCTAAGTGACTGGTGCTCGCACCGGCGGCCACTCTAACTAACCTAACCTAAAGCTCTTAGTATTAAAGATTAAATTAGTAAAGCGATTGAATTTTATAATAATAGTTTTCATTCTGTAATTAAAGAAAAACCAATAAATGTGGAAACTGGACCATGCAATACAATTAAAAAATATAATAATAAGTTAGTTATAAAAGAAGAATACATTAATACCAAAAATAGGAAAAGAGAAAATTATACGGAAATCACTTAAGACAAGAACCAAAATATAAATTTATGATTTAAAAAATACACACCCCTCAAATATTAAAAGAAAATTGAAATTTGAAGGCATTGCTCATACAAAGAAATAGAGAATTAATTTAATAAAAATATAATTTTTGTTTATGTAATTAATTATGAATTTTTAAATTGAAATTAAATATGTATTTGTCCATAAATAGATAAATATAAGTTATTAAGATACAGGAGTATCTTAGTTTAAATGAGGGAGAATTTATATTATTATGTTAACTTTTAACCATTGTTGATTTCTACCAGAAATTGTTAGAAAAAGATATTTCTTGTATTCAAAGAAAAACTTGTTTCATATTTCAATTCAATACATCAGAAATTTTCGTTCTAAGAAATATTCTTGTTGCAATCGTTACAAGTATTTTTTAAATAAATCCAAAGAACCTTATTAAAATGCAGAGTTTGAGTTTTATATCGGCTAGTTTTTACATATGAATATGTAAATTACTTAAAAACATATTTCGTGCATATTTTGAATTTAAGGACGTTTGATAAACAAATTTAAAAATCTTGGGTTTTCAATTTGTATTGAAAAGGAAAAACGGAAGGGACCTACATGTTTTATGCCTAGTACTAACGGCAGCTGCAATGAAGATGAATTTTCGCAAAGAAGATTTTTATGGTAAAAAAAAAAACAACTAATAATTTAATACTATTCCCTACAAAACGGCATCCTCTGTTCTTCCCTTTTCTCTTATCATTCGTATAAGGAGTTTTCACAATAAGCTGTCGCTATATAGAACATCTGACAGAGTTACGTTATGATCAGGTACAAGGTGAAAAACAGAAAAGGGATCTTGTGGAAAAAAAGTAATTACACAGACAACACCAGGTCAAATTTGTCTTGAGCGCATGAGCACAAAGTATAAAAAATTTAACATCAAAAAACAACACGACTAATTATTACTTACATGTATGATTGTTTTTCCTCCATGGATCTTTCTCCCGAACTTGAATTTAGCATTTTTGCCATAATAGTCCATACTTCTTTATAGTTTCTCCTCAAATCTGTTCCTATCCTAAACAGTATACAATTTAGTTAAAACTTTCACAAACTTTTAATGCTTACGTTGTGATTAAAGCCTCCAAAACTTGTAGTAGAATATAATAAAGCTGAGGAAACAAAAGAGTCAATATAATACGATTGCTTGTCTTATTTTCCGAAGCTCTGCTTAAGGCCTCCAAAGAATTTTTAATAAAACTCATAATTTTGTTTGGGTTGATAAGTTTTTCAGCTGGCAGTGGTTCCCTATAAGTGAAGCAAACGCAATTACTGGCTATTATATGTTTGAGAAATCATCAATATCTTTTACCTTATTGTTACTATCAGATATATAGCAAAGTTTCTCAAGCGAATAAAAATTTTTGCTAACCTTTTTACTGGATCGTCTCCGATAAGTAAAATTGGAATACTTAAAGGTCCACATTGAGCAGCTTCAATGACCGCAGAAGGAAACAGTCCTAAGAGATTGTGCAAAAGTATTTGAACATCTTCGGTTAATTTTTCTTGATAAATTTTCCAAAGGTTTTTCAACTGCATCTTTCTTGTTCGGAATATATATATATTTAATAAAAGATGATAGCACTTAGCAGAGAGCTCTACAATATCGTGTTTCTGTGAATCTACTAAATTGGTCAAGAAAGTTGACACAACACCTTCCGCACGAATACAATATTCCGGATAAAGCTCTAAGAGAATTAAAATGCATTGTAGAACTACCAACTTATCTACATTAACAGAGTACTCATTCGATATGACATTAAGAATGTTAGTGATGTGATGTGTACCAAACTGCCTCCGGGATTCCTGTGATGAGTTGGACAAATTTGCAAGAAAACCTGAGAATATATGTTATTAGATAGTTGCTTCTTGCTTTATATGTATATATATTATATATAAAAGAATTTTATTTAGTCTACACAAAGAAGAAAAAAATGCCGTACACAGAAACTTGTTTTGAGTGAATTTAATTTTGATCCGCAGACCGATAATGAACCCGACACAAGGCAATTTTTCCAAGCGCGGCCGATAAAGATACTCGCCGAACATTTTGGGGAGTGTGTAGCATTCACTCATTAAGTTATTCACTCATTTGTACAAACATATATTTCAACCCGTTTAGGAATGTCTTAAAATGCATTGACTCTTACAAACATATTAATACATTTGTACATGCATATATTTTGGCTCGCTTTGGTACGGTCTGAGATTCAATTGACACATTCATTCATTTGTACAAACATATATTTTGTACACCGTGCAACATCTGGTAACCTGAATCTTGGTATGCTACTGTTTGGAGCTTGCTCGCAACAAGCCTTTACCTGTAGACAAATTATTAACATGATTCATTTGTGCTTGCGATGCAGATTCCACAGCTAATTTTATTTATGCTTAGAATGCAGTTCCCAGGGATCTGAACTGAACGTATATGTGTGTTATGCACTTAGTTTGTAAGTATTAGTGTAAGTAAGTATTTTAGCTCATAGAAATGTTGTATAAAAGAAAACAACTTTTGAATAAAGAAATTAATTCTATCTGGTGCCGCAAAATGGGCACTGCAACCTAAATTACTTTATTTTCATTCTCCCAAACATTACATGGCGATCCTGCCATACTGCCTAATTCGGCATCCTACAGCCTAAATCGGCATCCTACTGCCTAAATTGGCATTCTACCAACGATCCTGCCAGCCCTGCTTAATTTAGCAGGGCTGATTTCATTTGTATACTAAGCAGGGTACTTACTGCAAAGGAGTTCAAGCCATAAACTTTGCAACGGCAAATGGTATAGTCAATGCAAAGGGATGGATCCCAGCGACAGTGACAACAAGGGTGCAGGACAAACCTTAAAAAATTCTTGAATACCACAAAGGAAAGAAGGAAAAATTTTTTTTTGGATACTGCAAGACCACTACCGCCACTAAAACGACCACCGACGCATAGCGAAGTAGAATAAACGACAAATCTTAAAAAATTCTTGAATACCACAAAGGAAAGAAGGAAAAATATTTTTCTCGGATACTGCAAGACCTCTACCGCCACCAAAACGACCACCACCGACGCATAGCGAAGTGGAATAAAAACAGGATCACTACAAACAATGAGAACAAGAAGGAAGCCAAAACGAATTGAAAACTGTGAGTAGAGCTAAGGACATCACAGACAACTGAGAAACCGCAAAAAACGGAGTGGAATAAAACAAGATCGTAGCATAAGACAAGGAGAACGAGGACCAGCTAAGAAAAAATTTGGCATTAGTTAAGTTACTTTTTATTTAAGTATTTTTAATACTTTTTAGTAGAAGCATTTGGCAACCTAACGGCTGCCAATTTACGGACAAAAAGTAGATTTTTGCCAATAAATTTAAGAATTTTTTTCCCCCTTTAATTTTTTTTAAATGAATAATATAAGTAGTCACGAAGAGTTTGACGCAGTATTCTTGCGTTAAAGCAAACTAATTTAGAAGAAGAAAACAAACTAGAAAAATATTAGAAAAAGCAGTAGAAGTAAAAATATTAGAAACAATTAAACAGGGCCCTAAGGCAATTACAATAGAAGAATACAGGCGTAGAAATCAGCAACAAAAAATAGAGGAACCAAAGATTCCAAAACCACCCAAAATCAAAAGAGAGGAGATAAAAAATTCAACCTCAGAAAAACGATAGCAATTTTGTACCAAAAAATTAACTTATCCACAAACATAGAGGAAAGAATTCGATTAAAGACAGAAATAAGAAAAATCAAGGGCATATAAAGTAAGCATTTTCAATGGAGAATGCATTGTTGACAATTTAGAATTGGAAAATAGGAATTTTGAGAAAAATACAATATCATTAAAGAAATTAAAAGAAGCAGAAAAGTCATTAGTCTCACTTAAAAAATGGTGGAAACTAATAGACATGCCTAGGGAACCCACCTTAGAGAATGTATTAATACCCGGACTAACCACAGCGGAAGAAAGGTGGGGGTTCGAAGTTAAATATATGGGACGTACCGACTAATATTAAGGAATAAATAAATAAACAAATATAAGAAAATTTTCGCAATTATTATTTTAAAATGCGAGGAAAGAATCCAAAGTAGAAGAACCCAATGCAAACGTAATTAATTCCATTCAGGCCATTGAGGTCAGCTCACAATAAATTCTTAAAGAAAAGATACATGAGCTGAGCAGATGGCCTAGACAAAGTCTAATTCTAAGGGACAAATATATACCCCAATGGAGAAATGGGAAACCATTCTGAATAAGCTTGTGGAAGAGAAGATCTTGGCCGAAACATGTTATAAGTGTATCAACAAAGATACAACCATACTAATATTTACTGTGTTGAAACACCTCACGACAATATTACAGTCGTTAAACAATATAGGAAAAATATTACAAAGGGTATATAGCAATTTAACAGCTAAACATCAGATAGAAGCACAACAAATATTTTCCAGTGTCAGGGATAAATTGGTATCCTCACTGTGTAAATATAACGTTGAGGCATTGGTCCCAACGTCATTTGAAAAGGAAATAGAAATAGGTTTTGCTGCCCTATTACCAGAGACTCAACCCAATTTAGGGGAGGCACTAAAAATTGAAATTACTGATAAAAATTCACAAACAGAAAGCGACAAAATGCCACAAAAAATAGTCGAATTTTTAAAGACTGCTTCGTCAGTTCTGCCAGAATTCGATGGTAAAGCTGAGAACTTGAATAGCTTCTTAGATGCTTTGGATATCCTAGAACAAATTAAGGATACCCATGAAGCTATAACAGTTTCGATGATAAAAACCAAGCTGAAAGGGACAGCCAGAAACCTATTAAGCACCGAAAGCTCAATGGAAGCAATAAAACAAAAATTAAAAACATCAATTAAAGGTGAATCAGTTGAAGTTTTGACAGCAAAACTCCTGAACATCCAGCAACGTAGTAAAACAGCAAACCAATACACTGCTGAAATTGAAAGGCTCACAAAATCGTTGGAAGGCGCTTACATATCTGACGGACTAACACCAGAGTTAGCAACCAAGTATGCTACACAAGCAGCTGTGAAAGCTATGTGTAAAACCAGCTCCAACGAAAAGGTAAAAACAACTATGCAAGCTGGAACGTTCACAACAATGAACGAAGCCATATCAAAATTCACTAACAGTTGCAAATTCAATATTACATATTCGTCAACAAAATCTGTTCCGAGGTAACTTCCGCAGGAGTTACCAAAACAATAATTATAGAGGAAATTATAGACGTTCTTTCAATACCTATAATAATAACAACAATAATAATAATAACAGACAAAATAACCAAAGATCTGGTCGAAATTTCGGATCGCGAGGAAATACCCGCAATAACACCAGAAATGTCCGACACAACAGGAAAACCAACAAACTCCACCTCAATAAACAAAAAAATATATATTTTCAATTTACACCTTAATAGCTACATATCTTCCAGAACAACTCTGAATGATTCCATATCAACCCTCCTAATCGATACGGGAGCGGATATTTCAATAATAAAAAAGGGTAAAATTGACAGTAATGTCACGATAAATAATTCTCAAAAAACAGATGTAAGAGGAATTGGTCCAGGGATAACAAGCACTATTGGCACGGTTAAAGCAGACTTAAAAGATGATTATCTATTAATTAGACACAAATTTCACGTAGTAGAAGACAATTTCCCAATCCCACGCGATGGAATATTAGGACTAGATTTCATTAAAAAATATAACTGCATTATTGGATTATCAAACAGAAGGAGGCACTTTAATATTGAGACCATATGACTACCCAGAAAACATAATAATTCAGATAACTAACAAACCAACAATCAATAGTATTTCCATTCCGGCACGATCAGAATTAGTTCGACAAATTCACGTAGAAAATAAAAATTCAGATTTACTAATCCCACAACAAGAATTGTCTGAAGGTATTTCAAAACAAACATTGGATAGAATTATAAATACAACAAATAAAAATGCAAATGCAACACTGCAAGATTTTAATATACGTACAGAAAATTTGAATGATTATGCAATAGTTAAAAATAATAAACTCGAAAATGAGGCCAACAATAAGGAAAAATTAGAAAGATTAAATAAAAATTTTCCAAATTCTGAAAAGAAATCACTTAATGCATTATGTGAAGAATTCAGTGACATTTTTTCATTGGAAACAGAACCAACTATCACTAATAATTTTTACAAACAAAAACTTCATAAAGACAATAGCCCAGTCTACGTAAAAAATTATAGAATACCAGAAGCTCATAAGAGTGAAATTAATAAACAAGTAAATTAATTAATTAAAGATGACATAATAGAACCTATAAGCTCAGAATTTAATAGTCCAATTTTATTAGTACCGAAAAAATCACTCCCGAATAACCAAGAAAAAAGATGGAGAATGGTTGTAGATTACAGACAGGTAAATAAAAAATTTAACGCAGATAAATTCCCTTTATCAAGAATTGATGACATACTAGATCAATTAGCAAGAGCTAAATATTTTTCATGCTTAAATTTAATGTCTGGATTTCACCAGATTGAACTCAGCGAAGAGTCAAGAGATATCACATCCTTTACAGCAGATAATGGTACTTATCGTTTTAAAGGATTACCATATGGCCTTAAAGTTGCACCGAACTCATTCCAAATAATGATGACATTAGTATTTGCAGGCTTAAAACCTTCACAAGCATTCCTAAATCGTCCATGTATTTAGTCGTATTAGGATGCTCCGAAAATCATATGATTAAAAATTTACGAGATGTTTTCGCAACTTGTAGAAAATATAATTTGAAATTACATCCGGATAAATGCTTATTTTACAACCAAGAAATAACTTACCTTGGTCATAAATGCACAAGCAAAGGAATCTTGCCAGACCCCAATAAATTCGAAATTGTTAAAAATTTCCCAAAACCTAAGAATGCGGATGAGCCGAAAAGATTCGTGGTATTTTGCAATTATTACAGAAGATTTATCCCAAATTTTGCAGAATATTCTAGAATAATAACAAGACTTTGCAAGAAAAATTTATATTTCGACTGGACAGAGGATTGCAAAAAATGCTTTGACTATTTGAAAGCTGCGTTAATAAGCCCTAATATCCTACAATATCCCGATTTCAATAAACAATTTTGTATAACAACTGACGCAAGTGGATATGCTTGCGGAGCAGTGCTAAGCCAAGAGTATGAAGGAAAACAATTGCCAATTGCCTATGCATCAAGATCATTTACTAAAGGAGAAATTAACAAAGCAACAATTGAGAAAGAATTAGCAGCCATTCATTGGGCCATAACATACTTTAGACCATACATTTACGGTAGAAAATTTTTGGTCAAAACAGACCACAGACCCTTAACATTTTTATTTTCGATGAAAAATCCGTCATCAAAGTTAAATCGAATCAGATTAGATCTGGAAGAATATGATTTCGAGGTGGAGTATATCGCAGGTAAAGAAAACTATGTAGCCAACGCATTATCACGCATAGATATTAATGACCTAAAACAAATATCAGTAGAAGCGTGTAAAATATTAAAAGTTACGACTATATCGGAAACTAACAAAAATTATAACAATAAAGATTCCAGTAGTAAAAATGAAGAAATAAAAAGTCACAAAGAGAACCCAATAATATTTGAAGCGCCAAACAAATGAGAAGTAAAGAGACTAGTCCAGCTCGTTTTCGATCCTCCGAAATTACGTTTCAAAAAAGGAAAGAAAATTTGTAGCGAAATCAATATAAAAAATCTAATTCTTTAGGCGAAGATTGACTTAGGTCAATTCTTTGCCAGGCTTATGAAAGAAGCCGGCAATTTAGGAATTAGAAAAATACAGTTGTCCTTAGGAGACAAATTGTTTAAGAATAATTATACCCGGGTAGACACATTTAAAGAAATTGGTACCAAAGTTCTCAAAAATCTAATTATAGCATTAACCCCAGAAGTTATGCATTTGACAAATAATGGAAAAATTTAAGAAATACTTCACAAATTTCATGACGATCCTGCTTTTGGTGGCCACCCAGGAATAAATCGCATGAAAAATAAAATAAAATAAAAGAAAAATATTACTGGAAAGGAATAAAAAACGATATCAGAAAATATATCAAAAAATGCATTCACTGTAATAAAAATAAAATAATAAAAAACTTGAAAGAGCCTATGATTATAACCGAAACGCCAACAAAAGCGTTCGACACAGTACAAATAGATACGATAGGCCCTCTTCCCAGGTCGGAAAATGGAAATGAATATGCAGTTACTATAGTATGTGACTTGACTAAGTATTTAGTTGCAATACCAATACCCAGCAAACACGCAAAAACAATAGCCAAAGCGATATTCGAAAATTTTATCCTAGTTTATGGTTGCATGAAGACAATTATAACAGATATGGGAAGCGAATATTAAAATAGCTTATTTGAGGAAATATGCAAGCTTCTAAAAATAAACCATAAAACATCAACACCTTACCACCATCAAACTTTAGGCACAGTTCAACGTAGTCATAGAACATTCAATGAATATGTACGTTCCTACATATCCATTGACAAAAACGATTGGGATGAATATCTTAAATATTTTGCGTATTGTTACAAAACTACCCCATCTGTAGTTCATAATTATTGTCCATACGAATTAGTATGTATATATGTATGTATGTATTTATTTGAAAATTTGTTCCTAGCACAACAATTTTGACAAATTATTTAACAGTGCTAGTCATGAATAGCATGAGCTATAAAAATTGAACATTTACAATAATAAACTAGATTAATCAAATTAAATTAAATATAACGGATAATAGTGAAATATTTATGTATGTAAATGTAAATCTTAAAACTAAAGAAAAGTAATTAATAAATATTAAAGACAGCAGTAGTGATGATAACCTTTGACTGGTTATAGATCGAAAGTATTTAACAAATAAAGAAAGAAGACACAGAGAAAGGAAAAGGACTTAGAAATGAACATTTTACCAACAACAATTTGAGATCCAGTTAAAGAGTCGTTAAAAAATTATGTTAGCTCTTTTTTGAAGTGCAGATCATTACTTAAGAGTCGAAGACTTGTAGTTAGGGAGTTCCAAAGACGTATTGAAGTAACAAAGAATTGGCGCTCAGAGGTTAGCGTGCGGTATCTAATGTGCTTAAGAAGAAGCACCGATCTTGATGATTGCAGAAAAATAAGCTTACGATATAGATAGTCAGGTTCCTTCGTGTGTATCAATTTATGGAGGAAGGACAGTGTTGTGACTTTTAAAAGATTTTCGAAAGAAATATTTAGCAACCTTTCAGCATGTTGTGATACGTGGTCAAGTCTTTTCAACCCATAAACATATCTAGCAATGTTATTGTAAACAACATTTAGTTTGTTCTTGCACAGATAGTCACAGTTTGAGTAAATCACACAACCATGGAGTAGCGTAGGTATTAAGTACGCTTTAGCCAGAAGTAGTCTTATGTGCAAAGGCGTGAAATACTGTGTTAACCATAGTGTACGAAGCATTCCATACAATTTCCCAACCGTTCTAAAAATATGGTTTTTCCATGTCAATGTTTTGTTAAAAATTATATTTTCGCCGTATCTACGTATTCTATAACGGAATTGTCGAACACTACAATCACTAAATCATTAGTGGGAAAATACCTTCTATGAATAACAATACATTTTGACTTATTCGGGTTTATACATAAGCCATTCATAATAGCCCACGAAAATATTTGATTCAAATCGTGGTTTAAGTTACTTATGCACAAGCTAGTTTGATCACGAGGACAACACGTAAACAACTACACCTCATCAGCGTAGATATGAACATTAAAATACTTAAGGACATCGGGTAAGTCATTGATATACAGTACAAATAACAGAGGACCCAGAATAGAGCCTTGAGGGACGCCTCTTAAGACATGTAGGAAGTCAGACTTTTCACCATCTATACATACTGCTTGAGTCCTTTCGCCAAGATATGATCTTATAAGGGCAACTGCATGACCAGAGAAGTTAAATAAGTTTTCCAGCTTCCTACAGAGCAGAGTGTGGTCTACAGAATCACAAGCTTTAGAGTGGTCAAGAAGTGTTAAGGCAATGTAACTTTCATCCACTCGCTCACGAATTCCTTCTGTCACAGATAATAGTGCCGTTGTACAGCTCCGCTTTGACCTGAAACCGGACTGACTGTCTCACAGGAGCTTGTATTCATGTACATATGATACGATTTGCCCATGTAGAATACGTTCAACGACCTTAGAAAGGAAAGGGAGTATGGCTATTGGTCGATACTCATTATTTTGTTTACGGATTGGAATAACTTTTGCAGTTTCCAGTATATTGGGAAGACACCAGTCGTCAAAATTGAGTTGACCAAGTAAGTAATGTGGGGAAGGATTTTGGGAAGAATGACTTTTAAAAACTTTGAACATATACCATCAAGCCCCATTGCGTTAGACTTCACAGAAAGTATGGCTTGGACAACATCAAAATTATCGACACAAACAAACTCGAAAGGGCTAGTGTCAACATTAACACGCACGGAGTAGTTATCAATACACACATTGTCGGCTGAGTTTGGTAGTCTTACAAAAGTATTATTTATTTCGTTGATGTCGACATCAGGGGGATGAGACAGGTCACTTTTGGGCTTACCAATTCCTATTTGTTTTTGTTCCACTTTTCATTTGTATTCAAAGCAGAACTAAACTTATACTTAAAATAATTTGCCTTGGCCAGCCTTATGGCTTTGTTTGCAGTAAGCCGAGCTGTTTAAAAGCAGCTATGCGCTTCGACTGTTTTGTACCTTTTCCACCGTGAGTAGGCTTGGTTACGAAGGTGGATAAGGTGTTTTAATGTAGCATTGAACCAAGGGCTATTCTTGTATTTAGGTGTTTTTATTTTTAGTGGAACGTGATCATCGAATAACTTATTTATGTTATCCTGCAGAAACTTTGTCTGGTCATCAACCGATGTCAACGTACGAATCAAGCTCCATTCAACCGACTCAACGGACTCAGCAAGAGAATAATAATCTATACTTCTGTAATCGCGATACGCGAACGAACTTGGCCTACGTGATGTTTGGAAGGTGCAGTTTATTAATATCAGGTCGTGTTTTGAGAAGCAGGAGGCGGATAGTTGCGTGTAGTGCATAATTTTATGAAGATCATTGACAAAAAATAAACCTAATAGAGAAGAGTTAGTATTTGTGAAATGCGTTGGTATAGCACAGTTTGTGGGAAAAAGTCCAAGAGATTCCATGATTTGTTTTAAAGTGGCATCCACCAGTAGGTTACTATTAAAATCTCCAGCGATGATAATATTGTCATAGTCTATTAGTAACGATTGAAGAAATTCAATAAACGCGGAAAAATCTACTAGTCGATTCGGTCTGTATGCACAGCCGATAAGAAGCCTACTATTATTCTCAGAAAACATATGAACAAACACATATTCCACAGGATCATTTGGACTAGAACAACAACACAATTTACAGGACATACTACTTTTTACATATATCGCAGCACCTCCTCCATGACCACTTCTATCAACTCTGAAAAGTTGGTGTCCATTTATCTTCACCATATCATTCTTATGAAACGAAGAAAACCATGTTTCTGAAACACATATGACATCAAGATCGGAGCCTTCTCACAGAAACCTCAACTGGTCAAGCTTTTTATAAAGGCTTTGCGCATTGATATGAACAACTTTCAGCCCGTTGGCTTTTTTGCTGACTATGCGCAACAAAGTACATATCCAGTCTTTGTAACTCGGGGACTCACTATCGGAGACCAACATTATAAAAATAATTAAGTGAATGATTTACACTGAATTTGGCTAACAACATAATTAAAGATGTTGTGATGTTGTAGGTGGAAAAAAAGACAGAGAAGGAATATATTAGAAGAGAGCAAAGAAAAATATTTATTAGCAGGAGGCTGTTAGTTAAGCCCTTGGTGGCCCTCCAGGGCGTTGTTCGCAACGGCGTGTCGTCTTCACGAAAGGAAGTATTGTTTTCCGGGTCGAGACTGTCGAGAAAATTATATAATTCGTGAACTGAACGTATATGTGTGTTATACACTTAGTTTGTAAGTATTAGTGTAAGTAAGTATTTTAGCTCATGGAAATTTTGTATAAAAGAAAACAACTTTTGAATAAAGAAATTAATTCTATTTGGTGCCGTAAAATGGGCACTGCAACCTAAATTACTTTATTTTCATTCTCCCAGACATTACAAGTGTTATCGATGTTCATGGTCTTTTGCCAGATATAGATCCGATACGTTCAGAAAACAACCACCAGTGAGGTACTAGCCCGACCGTCTCGGGAATGATTAATGTACCAAATTAAACCTTCTAAGGAACTTGAGGTGGGGTTAAATGGGAACTTGAGGTCGCCATACATTCTATGGATACCATCCCTGGTTAGAAGCGGCGGTTTTGTTTGTATTATTTCAATTTCATTCGAATTATTTATACTGAGGTCAAAATGCGTCTTTTGACATCTCTCGAAATTTTTGGGCGTGTATTAGAAGTTGTGTTGTTGTTGTTGTAGCAATGCTCGCCCCACCTAATAGCCGCGACCGATCACAAATTGTCATCAATATCCTCTAACGGGAGTCCAAGGAAACTTGCCGTTTCAACAGGGGTGGACCATAAGGTGGTTCCACATTACAATTAAAGAGATGGTTGGTGTCATGTGGGGACACATTGCAAGCGGGGCATACATTTTGTATGTCGGGGTTGATTCTGGATAGGTTAGAGTTTAACCTGTTACAGTATCCAGAACGAAGTTGAGCAAGAGTGACACGCGTTTCCCTGGGGAGTATGCGTTCCTCTTCCGCGAGTTCTGGATATTTTTCTTCAAGTACTGGATTCACCGGGCAATTCCCGACTTAAAGTTCCGACGCCTGTCTATGGAGTTCACAAAGGACCTGCTTGTGTTTTTTCGCCTCATACGGCTGGGTTCTCAGGTGCCGCATTTCCTCAAATTGCTTACGGAGATGACTCCTTAGGCCCCTAGGCGGTGCTGGTTCGTCAATCAGATGTCTGTTGGGATGCCCAGGTTTCTGGGTATTCAACAGAAACTGTTTGGTCAGCATCTCATTTCTCTCCCTGATGGGGAGTATTCTCGCCTCATTATGCAGATGGTGTTCTGGGGACATAAGAAGACAGCCCGTGGCGATTCTGAGAGCAGTATTTTGGCAGGCCTGTAGTTTCTTCCAGTGGGTAGTTTTTAGGATTGGCGACCATATGGGTGACGCGTAGCACGTAATCGGCTGGCTAATTGCTTTGTATGTGGTCATGAGAGTTTCTTTATCTTTTCCCCAGGTACTGCCAGCAAGGGATTTGAGGATTTTATTACGGCTATGAATTCTCGGAACAATTGCGGTTGCGTGCGCACCAAAATGTAGATCCTGATCAAACGTCACACCCAAGATTTTGGGGTGTAGGACAGTCGGTAGCGTAGTGCCATCGACGTGGATGTTCAATATGGTCGACATTTGGGGCGTCCATGTTGTAAATAAGGTCGCGGAAGATTTAGTCGGTGACAATGCCAGGTTTCGCGAGGCGAAAAAAATGGAGAGATCAGGGAGATAGCCGTTTATTTTATTGCATAGCTCATCGATCTCTGGGCCTGGGCCTGTGGCCATTATTGTGCAGTCATCGGCGTAGGAAACGATTGTGACTCCTTCCGGTGGTGAAGGTAGCTTGGATATGTAGAAATTAAACAAAAGTGGGGATAGGACACCACCCTGTGACACCCCTTGTTTAATTCTCCTTGGTTTTGATGTTTCGTTTCTGAATTGTACCGATGCCTGCCGACCACCCAAATAATTTGCGGTCCACCTTTTAAGACATGGGGGAAGGGTAGACCCTTCCAGGTCTTGCAGTAACGAGCCATGGTTGACCGTATCAAAGGCTTTTGATAGGTCTAGCGCTACGAGTACTGTTCTATTGATTCAAACCGCAATTTATCTGGGTGCCAATGACATTTAGCGCGGAGGTAGTGCTATGGAGTTTTCTGAAGCCATGCTGATGAGGGGCTAGCTGCAAATGTGCTTGGAAATAAGGGAGCAAAATGGCTTCAAGCGTCTTTGCCACTGGCGATAGGAGAGATATCGGACGATATGACTCACCTATGTTAGCTGGTTTCCCAGGCTTTAGTAGCGGGACCACCTTGGTCATTTTCCATTTCTCGGGTATGACAAAGGTGGAAAGAGACAGGTTGAAGACATGGGCTAAATATTTGAAACCCTCTTTCCCTAGGTTTTTAAGCATCGGCATGGCTATGCCGTCTGGACCCACTGCTTTGGATGGTTTAGCGTGACCAATGGCGTCCTCAACCTCTCTAGCGGTGATATTGATTGGTGACGCGCTGAATTTGTGTTTATGTGCGTGTCTATTGGCTCTCCGTCTATCTTTGTCAACCGTAGGATGCATTATATATTGTCGGCAGAAAGTGCTCGCGCATTTTTTCGCATCCGACAGCACCTTATCGCCAAAGGCGATGGAAACTTTGTCTTTGTGCTTAGTCGGATTCGATAGGGACTTTACGGTGGACCAAAGTTTACCTACACCGGTAGAGAGGTTACAACCTCTTAGGTGCTCTTCCCATTTCGCCCGCTTGTGTTCGTCCACAAGCAATCTGATGCGTTGGTTTATATCCCTTATTTGGGGGTCGCCTGGATCAAGCTGTCTTATAAGGTCGCGTTCCCTCGCTAAGCTCGCGGCCTCCGCCGGGAAGTGGGGCCGGATTTCGGGAATTCTCCCGGCGGGAATGAAATGTGCCGAGGCGGACTCAATGACCTTACGGAAGGCACGCTCCCCTTGGCGGGCATCAGTCGGGATAGGGAGGGCAGCAAAGCTGCTGTCTGTTGCAGATTTATATTCTTCCCACTTTCCTTTTTTGAAGTTTATGAAAGTGCGTTTTTCGGTGACGATGAAGTCGGCGGTACGCTCGAACGAAATAAGTATGGGCAGGTGGTCGGATGCCAATGTTACCATCGGCTGCCAGTTGACGCAGTTTACGAGTTCTGCGCTCACGATTGAGATATCTGGCGAGCTATGACAGCTTCCTACCATACGTGTGGGGGCGTCTCCGTTTATTGTGCAGAACGTCGTTTCTTCTATTTGATCCGCCAACATCTCACCCCTACTGTCCGCCCGCAAGTTTGAATGCCATAGGTCGTGATGGGCATTGAAATCGCCTAAGATAATGCGATTGTTGCCAGTGAGTAAGGCCTCGATATTAGGGCGGTATCCACTGGGGCAACAGGTGATAGGAGGGATGTAGATGTTGATGATTTCTAGATTTGCATCGCCTGACCGAACAGATAGGCCTTGACGTTCTAAGAAATTGTCCCTGCGGTCGATGCCAGCGTGTATTACAAGTCTTCCCTTGTTCTATTATATAATGGAAATATTCCTTACTATAATCCTTACACCAGCAAAAATCTTTGCGCATAAAATATTAAAATACAGGTTATAATTACGGTTAGGAAGAAATCATAAAAAAGTAAGGATGTCTAAGTTCGGGTATAACCGAACATAACATACTTCTAATGTGCAGTTCATTTAGTTCCAGCTTTTTGACGAAAAGTATTATCAAATCTGGGTGTGTCGATTTAACATTCCCCATTTTTATTAAAAATAATCCTACTTATGAAAGAAATTAGGGTTCCGAATTTTTTCATAATTCCTTACCAATTTAATTGGAACTTAACCATTCAAAGGGTTAAAGCCGGCAAACAAGCGCGCCAGTCGCTCCTTCGTTAGGCTAACTGGCACAAATTGGTAATACCAATGGAATTTAAATCGTTTTCCATCTGGTACTTCCAGAGGAGTGGGGGTTTGGGGCCCTCTGCTTCCCTAGGCGGATTAAGATAAGAATACCTTCTTACCCGGAGTATCATATTTCATTAGCACTATGTGGCCTAGCCAGCGTAGTCCCTGCCTTTTAATTCGCTGGACTACGTTAATGTCTGCGTAAAACTTGTACAGCTTATCATTAAATCTTCTTCGGTACTCGCCGGTTCGCAAATCTTTCGAAGAACTCTTCTCTCGACCAATTCCAGAGCCGCCTTATCATATTGTTACGAATATTAGCAAAACTAAGGGGTGCTGCTATCGCTAAGCCGATGCTAAGCAGTGACGTGAATTCACATCAATGATTCAATCATTATGTATCTACATAAACGAGACAATAATTACGTCTACACATATGTACACATTACGACAAGCAACATTTACATACACGCAGCGGGGAAATACACATAAACACATTAACCGTCGTTTACCCACATGCATACAAGGCAACGTAGAGATAACTCACACACAGATGTACATAGTTAGTCAACAGTCAGAGTATTACTCACATATGTACACGCATATGCCTATGTGAGAGTCTATAAACTACAAATAGGTATACATATATGTAGCTCAATTACTAGGGTAAACAAGTAGAACATTCTACAAGGAGAAACATCTGGAATATCCCAACGAAGCAGAAACGAGTATAAAAGCGGCAAAAGCGAAGTAGTCTGACTTGAGTTTTATTTGAGTTGTCAAGCAGTTACGACTAAGACGATATCTAGCGAGCAATAGCATTATTATTTTGATAGTAGAGTTTCATTTAAGCTATCAGTTTGGTTATCAAGCCAGCTAATTGCAAAGTATAAGTGTTATTGTGAAGTACCTTAAAAAAAGCCATTTTTCCATTATTCAAAATTGGAGTTGTTTATTCAACAGTTTAGCGATACGAACGTTGTCAGGAGATTGCAAATAAGGGAAATTGAAGTAAATTCGTTACAATTGGTGTCAGAAGAGGAATTGTTGAATAAATTCCGAAGATTGGGAATACAACTTGGACATGGCAAAGTTGAGTGAATTGAAGATCCAGCAACTGAAAAAGGAGTTGGAGAACCGTGGATTAAATACAACCGGCAATAAGATCGAACTTCAAGCACGGCTACGAGAGGTAATGGAGTCGCAGGAACTGGTGTGGACGAGTATGACTTTCATCTTGAAGGCGAGGAAACAACAAAAATGGAAGAGACAGTTACGCAGACAGTTACGAGCACAGACTTGAACATGATTTTGGATGCAATATCTGCTCAAACATCGACAGTGGCTTCTCAACTGGAATAGCAAAAGACAGATATAACATCTCAACTGGCATCTCAACTAGAAGAACAGAAAACTTATATGTCATCTCAACTAGAAGAACAGAAAACGTATGTCATCACAGATGGAATCCCAAGAGACACGAATAACATCAAAAATGGAAACACAACTGAAAGAACAAGAAGCACGCATAACAGTACAACTCGAAGCGCAGGAGGCGCGTATATCATCAAAACTCGAAGCGCGTATGGACGAGAAAATAACGCAGTTTGAAGAAAAAATCGAAGCCGAGGTGGATGCTTTGAGAGGTCGTATACAGGAGTTGCAATTACATCGCCCAGCTGTTTCAGCAAGCAATCCAAAGGTTAACACCATCCTTTGACGGTTCTGTTCCTTTCCAGGTCTTTAAGCTTCAGTTTGAGAAGACCGCAGCAGTGAACAACTGGAGTGCTGAAGACAAAGTTGCTGCAATATTCGTAGCATTGAAAGGCCCAGCTGCCGAAATCTTACAGACTATTCCAGAGTACGAACAGAACAGTTATGACGCATTGATGACTGCTGTAGAGAGGCGATACGGAAGCAAACACAGGAAACAGATATACCAAATGGAGTTACTGAACCGCTTCCAGAGACCTGGTGAAACATTGCAAGAGTTTGCGTCGGATGTTGAAAGGCTGGCACATTTAGCGAATGCGGACGCACCCGTGGAATACACTGAAAGGGTAAAGATTCAGAGCTTTATAAATGGCATACGGGACGTCGAAACAAAGCGAGCTACATACGCAAACCCAAAGCCAACATTCACAGAAACGGTGTCACAAGCTCTGATTCAGCAAACAGCGTCGCTTCTGTGTAAGCCAGTTTTCAAAGCACGCCGTGTGGAGGTAGAAAGGCCAGAGTGGGTAGACGCAATATTGGAGGAGCTGAAAGGATCGCAAAAGCGGAGTGAAAAAGTTATCAAATGCGGGAAGTCCGGTCACATTGCACGTCATTGCGATTTTGGTCCTGGTAGTTCCAACTTGGGTGGCCGTAAACGCAAAGCGGAGGAGATGAGCAAGAGCAAATAAGATGTAGAGATCGAGAGCTAGCTCCAGCTATTGAATATCCTGTGATATCTGTCTCGCAAATTGGAAGGAATTAAAGCAGTCTTACCGTCAGAGGGAATGTGGATGGCAAGGAGCGTGTACTGACTGTAGATACGGGCGCATCTCATTCCTTGATCCGATCTGACTTGGTCAACAGGAGAGTAAAACCGTTACCTGAAGCAAGGTTGCGTACGGTCATTGGCGAGTATAACCAAGCCCAGGGAGAAGTGATATGTGAAGTCTTGATTGGAAAGGTCACGGTTCTACACAAATTCGTTGTGGCGAAGATCGTTGAGGAAGTCATATTGGGAGTGGACTTCTTGGTTGACCATGACATCCAGATCGATATGCAGAGAAGGGTGATGCGTTATGAGAACCAGGATATACCACTTAACTTTAAGTTTGAGAAAGGGTTCAGTGGTAATCAATTAATGGTGGAGAAGACTCGACAAAGGCCACGAAAGTCAAATGAAAAGGTTGGTGGATCGAATGGGCCAAATAAAGCGAAATTAAAAGTACCGGCGAGAAAAAGACCGGCATCGACAAACCCTAATGGACGCACTAAAACGACTGAAAGAATTTTTCAGAAAGAATGCAAGGGTGGTTGCAAGCCAGCGCGCACTACTGTTGTGAAACGTCCAGACGATAATGATGATGCAAAGTCAATCTGTGAAGTGCAAGCTCTGCGAAGAAGTTCATTGGCCAAACAACAGAGTGCGAGGGAACGATAAAGGATAATGAGTAGTAAGATGAAACACAGGTACGACAAGGAAAATAATTTGGAAGGTTTCCGGGAGGGAGATTTGGTACTGCTATACAACCCTTACCGGCGGAAAGGTGTTCCATCCAAATATCGGTGCAGTTGGGAAGGCCCGTACAGAATTGTGAAGACGATCAGTGATGTCATCTACCGCATACAAGCAATTGGGAAATCACGAAATAGAAGAGTGGTACATTTGGCAATGCTAGCAGCATTTAAATCGAGAGATTTGTCTGATCTGGACGATTAGACTTAGGTGGAGGGCAGTGTTACTAATATTAGCAAAACTAATACTAGGTTCAAACACACACCAAATTGGCAATTTATACTATTTGGGCAATTTATTACGCAATTTTCCATATAATAAATTGTAATAATAAATTGCCAATTTAAAAAAAATTGCGTAATAAATTGTTTCAAACTGCAAATGCAACATTGTAAAGTATGTTTATTGAGTATATTAAAAGACAGTTACGCATGGCTGAACTATATGGTTGGCTCATCTCATCAGCTGATTTTATGTCTTTCATTTCAAAAGAAGATGGCAAAATCAAAATGAAACCAAAACGTTGAACACATTTTCTTACAACACACAAAAATTTCAAAGTTTTATGTTTTCATTTCATTCCATGCACCTAATACCAACACGCACATTTTGACAGTCTCAACAAAGATATGTTCTTACTGTAGAGATGAGCCAACCAGCTATCAAATTACTATTGTGTAAGCTAAATAGAGTTGTATGAACACCACTCAAGTTAAATCGAAATAGCCTCAATTTATTTTTCTGTTTGAACATAGTATAAAGGGTGCTGCTATCGCTAAGCCGATGCTAAGCAGTGACGTGAATTCACATCAATAATTCAACCATTATGTATCTACATAAACGAAACAATAATTACGTCTACACATATGTACACATTCCGACAAGCAACACTTACATACACGCAGCGCGGAAATACACATAAACACATTAACCGTCGTTTACCCACATGCATACAAGGCACCGAAGAGATAACTCACACACAGATGTACATAGTTAGTCAACAGTCAGAGTATTACTCACATATGTACACGCATATGCCTATGTGAGAGTCTATAAACTACAAATAGGTATACATATATGTAGCTCAATTACTAGGGTAAACAAGTAGAACATTCTACAAGGAGAAACATCTGGAATATCCCAACGAAGCAGAAAAGAGTATAAAAGCGGCAAAAGCGGAGTAGTCTGACTTGAGTTTTATTTGAGTTGTCAAGCAGTTACGACTAAGACGATATCTAGCGAGCAATAGCAGTATTATTTTGATAGTAGAGTTTCATTTAAGCTATCAGTTTGGTTATTAATAGTAGGTTCAAACACACACCAAATTGGCAATTTATACTATTTGGGCAATTTATTACGCAATTTGTCATATAATAAATTGTAATAATAAATTGTCAATTTAAAAAAAATTGCGTAATAAATTGCTTCAAACTGCAAATGCAACATTGTAAAGTGCGTTTATTGAGTATATTAAAAGTCAGTTTCGCATGGCTGAACTATATGGTTGGCTCATCTCATCAGTTGATTTTATGTCTTTCATTTCACTGGAGTAGGGACTGTCAAAAGAAGATGGCAAAATCAAAATGAAGCCAAAACATTGAACACATTTTCTTACAACACACATACATTTCAAAGTTTTATGTTTTCATTTCATTCCATGCACCTAATACCAACACGCACATTTTGACAGTCTCAACAAAGATATGTTCTTACTGTAGAGATGAGCCAACCAGCTATCAAATTACTATTGTGTAAGCTAAATAGAGTTGTATGAACATCACTCAAGTTAAATCGAAATAGCCTCAATTTATTTTTCTGTTTGAACATAGTATAAGCCAGCTAATTGCAAAGTATAAGTGTTATTGTGAAGTACCTTAATAAAGGTCATTTTTCCATTATTCAAAATTGGAGTTGTTTATTCAACAGTTTAGCGATACGAACGTTGTCAGGAGATTGCAAATAAGGTGAATTGAAGTAAATTCGTTACAATATGTTGTCAGTGTTCATGCTTCTGCGCCATATGTTAAGACAGGTACAATAAATGACTTGTAGAGCAGGATTTTCTTTTGCCGAATGAGAACTTTACTTTTCAATTAACTCGCTAGGATGAGTGCGAGTTTGCTGAATATCTTTCCTTGTGTCCTTTTCAATAAATTGCAGCAGTGCCGGAAATAGGTATCAAAAATTGCGTCCAAAGTAGCATTTATTGGCTGGATTTCAATGCTGACGTTGTTGTTTGTGGGGGTATTAGTTCAACGTACCATCATCTTTCATGGGTGTTTCATCGCTCTCTCAATTTAGGTGCACAGAGAAGTGCTCCCCCCCCCCCCCCCCCCCCCCCCCCATAATCTAGCTCTCTGGGCATCGGATACCCCGGTTTGGGAGTTTGCCACGGGCTTAAAACCCTCCTTTGTCGCCGAATTTTTTGGTAAACTTTGCGTGCATTATTCCTGGTGGCTAGCAGCTCAAATTTGCGCTCTGCCGCGCCTGCTGTTTTCCTCCTGTAAAAGCATTTCGCTTCCTTTTTCAACTCGGGGTAGCGTTCCCACCTCTTGTCGCGTTCGCTTTTAACGTAATAGCCATTTTTTTCGGCTGCAGCGCGTAGTTCTTCATCATGCCAGTTGTTTTTCTGTGGTCTCCGGAAACATATTTTTTTACTAGAGGCAGTACTAAGTGCTTTAGAGATATTGACTTGTGCTCTCAGAAAGCAGGTTTGAGATTCGAGTTGCGGAATCATTGGCAGTCTTTTAGATTACAGCCTTTCGACATATAGTTTTCCTTGTCTTCTTACTTCCTTTATATTAGTTTCGTTTAATGTTTTTACGCCATTCGTCATACATAATTGGAGAATCTTGCAATCCATTTGTGAGTAGCTTACCGCAGAGCTACATTCTTGAAACTAAGTTTTTTTTTTTCATTTTATGTAGAGCTATAAACTTGAAAGACAAATCGGAACCCGATGACAATTTACCATGAGTGAAAAAAAAACTTCGCTAGGTGGCCCAGGGATGGCGAAAATTCCCAAGGCGCTTCCCAAGGCCTATGTACCGGAGCGACTCGGGATTTGTCCGACCACGGGCTGTAATTTCAGTGTAACCCCATTTAATTTGTTGCGTCCCTCCCACAAATTGTCATCCTCCCAGCAGATCCTTGCAGCGGGACTGCGCCATACTCTCCTGCTCCGGGAAGGTATCGAACCCAATCCGGGTCCTTCACCTGACCCCAGTCCTGAGAAATGGTTTTACTGCGTTTGCCGGAAACGAGTCTTTTTAGGACGGTAACACTCTTGTCAGTGTGTCACGTGCAAGGGATGGTTGCATCGGACAGGTTGTTCTGGGCTAGACCCCAAAATCAGCCATCCTCGTAACTTTATAAATCTTTTGTGGCTCCTTGCTGTTCACGCCCAAGGGCGTCCCGTGGTCTACGCCATAGAGCCATCTACCTTCCAGCAGCCCTGCTGCTCAGCAAGCCACAACAAGTACCCGTTCCTGAGTGCACCCTACGGCGCCACCAGCTCATACGGCCGCTGCCCCTCATAACTACAATCTCCATATTAGAGTTGGTAGCAATGCCGAGCATCAGCCACCGCCCCGTCTTCTTCTCCCTTCTTTTCAGCAGAAATCTCAGTCACTGCCACCTTTTGCACCTCTTGCCAGCACAGAATATATACGTTTGTGTCATCTGCCCAATGCAGCTCCTGTCTTGGACGCTGGCACTTTCCGAGATGTTCTGGTCTCCGCGACGGCAACCCCCCGACGGATTTCATTGCGCCATGCTTCCAGTTCGCAAACCCAACTATAACGGGTACCCCAATTCTTACCCAGGGACGTCCAGCCCCCGGGCCACAACAGCATTTGCGTCCCGGCCTCCCCCAACTAATGCGTAGTAACCCGTAACTTACCCCTAGAGAGACGACGTCTCCCCCAATGCACTTCAGAATTCTGCAGTTAAACTGTAATGGAATGACTGGGAAGATCACGGAGATAGTCGATTTAATGAAGCAGCATAACAGCCGCATTGCTGCGATTCAAGATAACAAACTCACAGCAAGGTCTGCTCTGGGTATAAGGTCCACAGAAACCATCGCGAGAGTGGAAATGGTGGCGGTCTTGCGTTTATTATACACCACTCAGTACAAAACAATTTATTTGATCCTGCCATCGGCCGCAGCGACAGTGTCCTTGAAAGTCACGGCATATCTGTCCGTTCAGGCGATGTAAACCTAGAAATCATCAACATCTACATCTCTCCTACCACCAGATACCCCAGTGGTTACCGCCTTGATATCAGAGCACTACTCACTGGCGATAATCGCATTATCTTAGGCGAATTCAACGCCCGCCACGATCTTTGGCATGCTAACCTTCCGGCGGACAGTGAGGGTGTGATGTTGGCGGATCAAATAGAGGAAACGACATTCTGCACAATAAACGGATACGCGCTCACTCGTATGGTAGGAAGTTGTCACAGTTCGCCAGATCTTTCCATCGTGAGCGCAGGTTTGGTAAACTGTGTCAACTGGCAGCCGATGTTAAGATTCGCATCTGACCACCTGCCTATACTACTTTCGGTCGAGCGAACCGCCGACTTCATAATTACGGACAACCGCACTTTCAGGAAAGTGGGACGATCGGACAATCGCTTCGCTGCCCTCTCTATCCCAACTGATGCTCACCAAGGGGAACGTGCTTTCCACAAGGTCATTGAATCCGTTTCGGCTCGTTTTATTCCCGCCGGAAGAATTCCGGAAATCCGGCTTCATTTCTCGGCGGAGGCCGCAAATTTAGCGAGAGAGCGTGACCTTATAAGGCACCACGACCCCAAATAAGGGATATGAACCAACGCATCAGATTGCTAGTGGATGAACACAAGCGGGCGAAATGGGAGGAGCATTTACAGAATTGTAACCTCTCTGGCGGTGTGGTCAAGCTATGGTCCACCGTGAAGACCATATCGAATCCGTCTAAGCACAATGACAATGTCGGATGCGTTATACGGTTGACAAAGTTAGACGGCGGGCCAACAGACGCCACACAAACATAAATACAGTGCGTCCCCAATTACCATCATCGCCAAAGAGGTTGAGAGTGCCATTGTTCATGCTAAACCATCTAAAACAGTGGGCCCTGACGGCATAGCCATGCCGATGCTTAAAAACCCACGAAAAGAGGGCTTTAAATATTTAGCACATATCTTCAAACAGTCTCTGTCCACCTTTGTCATCCCGAAAAATGGAAAATGGCCAAGTTGGTCTCGCTCCTAATGCCTGGGAAACCAGCTAACATAGGATATTTATATCGTCCGATATCACTCCTACAACCGGTAGCCAATACGCTTGAAGCCATTCTGCTTCCCAACTTTAATGCAAATTTGCAACTAGCCAATCATCAGCATGGCTTCAGAAAATTACACAGCACAACCACCATGCTAAATGCCATTAGTACTCAGATAAATTGCGGATTATATCAAAAACCCCACCATAAGACAGTACTCGTTGCGATAGACCTGTCAAAGGCTTATGATACGGCCAACCATGGCACGTTACTGCAAGACCTGGAAGGGTCTCCCCTTCCCCCAGGTATTAAAAGGTGGACCGCAAATTATCTGTCTGGACGGCAAACATCGGTGCAATTCAGGAATGTAACATCCGAACCATGAAGTATTAAACAAGGGGTGCCATATCCCCACTTTTGTTTAATTTCTACATATCAAAGCTACCTTCACCACCAGAAGGAGTCACTGCCGTTTCCTACGCCGATGACTGCACAATAATGGCCACAGGCCCACGCCCACAAATCGATGAGCTTTGTAGCTAAATAAACGGATATCTCCCTGATCTCTCTAGTTTCTTTGCCTCGCGAAACCGGACATTGTTACCGACTAAATCATCGGAGGCCTTATTTACAACATGGACGCTCCAAATGTCGACCATATTGAACATCCACGTCGATGGCACCACGCTACCGACTGTCTCACACCCCAAAATCTTGGGTGTGGCGTTCGATCAGGATCTACATTTTGGAGAGCATGCAGCCGCAATTGTACCGAAAATCTAGAGCCGTAATAAAATCCTCAAATCTCTTGCAGGCAGTACTTGGGGTAGAGATGAAGAAACGCTCATTACCACTTACAAAGCATATGGCCAGCGATTGCATGCTGCGCGTCCCCGATATGTTCGCCGAGCCTAAAGACTACTCACTGGAAGAAGCTACAAGCCTGCAAAAACACCGCCCGCAGAACCGGTACGGGCTGTCTTCTTATGTCTCCAGAACACCACCTACATAATGAGGCAAGAATACTCCCCATTAGGGAGAGAAATGAAATTTCGAATACGCAGAAACCTGGGCATCCCAACAGACATCTAATTGATGAGGATACACCGCCAAGGGACTTAAGGATCATCTCCGTAAGCATTATGAGCAAATAAGGCACCTGAGAACACAACTGTATGAAGCTAAAAAGCACAAGGAGCTCCTCAATGAAATCCACAAACAGGCGTCGGACCTCTATGCTGGGAATTACCCGGTGAATCCAGCACTTAAAGAACAATACCCAAAACTAGCAGAGGAGGAACGCACTCTCCCTAGGGAAACGCCCGTCACTCTACCTCAACTTCGATCTGGATACTGTAACAGGTTAAACTCTTCCCTATCCAGAATCAACCCCGACATACAAAATGTATGTCCTGCTTGTAATGTGTCCCCACATGACACCAACCATCTCTTCAACAGTATTGTGGAACTAACAGCAAGTTTCCTTGGACTCCGGTTAGAGGACATTAATGAGAATTTGTGATTGGTCGCATCTATTAGATGGGGCGAAGCACTGCTACAACAACAGCAACATGGTGAAAATTCTAAAAGACTTCCGTACTAAGAGATTTTGTTCTCGAGTTTTAAGGAACTTCCAGTGACCTGAAACTTTGAGGGATCGTGGTATTTACAACGTCCATTTCCAAATGTGGAATATTGGGACAGCTATTTAAGTAACTTCTCATAGAACTAGATTCTTCAGAACCATGACAGTGCAACATAAGGGAAATGAATGTTCGCTAATCGTCCGAACTTCGAAATTTTGCTTTCGAGATTTAAGGAACTTCCCAATAACCCAGTGACTGGAAATTTTAAAAAATATTTAGTATAAAAGACCTTTCTAGATGGGACATGGATCGAGTTATCAGAGATATTAAGATAGTCCATTTACAACATGCTGAATCTTGCGACCGCTATTTGAGTAACTTTCCGTAGAGCTAGATCCCTGAAACTAGGAACATACTTCTGAACACCACGACAATGCAACATTAGGGAAAAATACTCGCTGGGTGGTCCAGGGATCGTGAAAGTTCAAACAATAATCCGAGCTTGAAATTGCTTTAAACTAAGAACTTACATCAGAACCCTATGGCAGGGCTAAATCAAGGAGAAAAAAAATCGCTACAATATGTGGAAACTTGAGACCGTTATTTGGTTTACTTCTCGTATAACTTCAAACTAAGAACATGCTCTCCTCCTCGGCAAACGAAAATCATACTCTTCCAGTCACTTATCGTTCCCGTCCTGCTATATGGTGCAGAAGAATTGACCATGACAGCGTCAGATGAAGCAGCTCTGGGAGTATTCAAGAGAAAAGTTCTTCGAAAGATTTATGGACCTCTACGCATTGGCTATGGCGAGAACCGAAGAAACGATGAGCTGTACGAGCTCTACGCAGACATCAACATAGTCCAGCGAATTAAAACGCAGCGGCTGCGCTGGCTAGGCCATGTTATGGGAATGAAATATTACGCTCCGGCCAAGAATTTGTTTCTATCGGAACCCGTCTATGGAAGCCCCACGCCGCTGGAAGGACCACGTGGAAAACGATTTAAACTCCCTTGGTGTGACCAATTGGCGCCGGTTGGCATAGAAAAAAAGCGACTGGTGCGCCTTGTTGGATGGCCATAACCGTTTAAACGGTTAAGCGCCAATTAAGTAAGTGAGTAAGTAAATAAGAACATGCTTCACAAAAAAGTGTGTGCTAGGTGGTCCAGGGATCAGGAAAATTCAAATAATCACCCGAACTTGGACATTTTTTTCCAGCTTTCAAGATCTTCCCGATAACCCTGAGACCTAAAACTTTAAACGAAGCCTTGGGCTCTATTACGTTGTAATATTTAGGATTAATGAGTTTTCTATATGGGACAGGGACCCAGTAATTTAGAGATATTTATGAAGTCCGTTTACAACATGTGGAATCTTGCGACCGCTTCCCGTATAGCTAGATTCATGAAACTAAGAACATATTTCAGAACCCCATGACAATGGCACATGAGAGAAAAGGATTTTCGCTAGGTGATCCAGGGATTCAAAAAATAACGCGAGCTTGGAAATTTTGCTATCGTGTTTTAAGGAGTTTCCCGATAACCCAGAGACCTGAGACTTGAATGAAATTTTGGGCATTGTGGAGGCTGAACTTTCTGACCGTGGGGCTAAAAACAACTTCCTTACCCGTTAAAGTCACTTAGCACGACTTTTACATCATGACGGGGGCAGCTCTAGGGGAAGCGTCCCTCGGCTCATTAACTTTCTTCTCCATAGCTGCGTAGATGAATGTAATATTTACAAAATTTTATTTTATGGCCATAGTTGTAAGACGTTCGTCCACATGCATAAACGATAGTACCTGGCGACGAAGGCTCTCTCTCAACACGAATCCTAAGCCGAAACTACGCTTGTCGCTTCCCACCACAGCCGGTTGTATGTACCGGAGCCACTAGGGATTTTTTAGCCCGATCAAGAGCTGTCACTTCAGTGTAACACCATTGAATTTGTTGCGTCCCTCCCACAAATAGTCATCCTCGGAGCAGTTCCTTGCAGCGGGACTGCGCCATATTCTCAAGCTCCGGGAAGTATCGAAAGTCCAGTAAAGTATGTGGACGACATATTTGCCATCGTCCAAAGAGATGATGCAAATATCATACTTACATATGTACTTACAAATATCATACACTGAACCAATATATATCAGACTATAATTCACTATGGAAATGGAAGAAAATAATAGCATACCTTTTCTAGATGCCCGTATACATATAAAACAAAAAATAATATTAGACTGGTACTCTAAGCCAACAGCGTCTGGGCGCTTTCGCTTCCCAAGGCAGTCGGTTCTATGTACCGGAGCGACTCGGGATTTTTCCCGACCAAGGACTGTCATTTCAGTGTGACCCCATTTAATTTGTTTCGTCCCTCCCACAAATTGTCATCCTCCCAGCAGCTCCTTGCTACATATTCTCTTACTCCGGGAAGGTATCGAACCCAATCCGGGTCCGTCTCCTGACCCCGGTCCTGAGAAATGGTTTTGCTGCATTTGCCAGAAAAGAATCTTTTTAGGACGGTCATACTCTGTTCAGTGTGTCTCGTGCAAGGGATGGTTGCATCGGACAGGTTGTTCTGGGCTTGATCCCAAAACCCGACGTCCACGTAACTTTTATAAATATTTTGTGGCTCCTTGCTGCTCACGCCCAAGGGCGTCCCGTAGTCTACGCCTAAGCGTATCCCCACTACCTTCCAGCAGCTTCGCTGCTCAGCAAGCCACAACAAGTACCCGCTGCTGCTCGCGCCCCACGGCGCCAACAACTCAAACAGCTGATACCACTCATAACTACTACCTTCGTAGTAGAGCTGGTAGCAATGCTGAGCATCAGCCCCTGCCCCCGTCTTCTTCTCCTCACCTCTTTTCTGGCAGCAATCGTGCAGGTCAGGGAAACAGCCAGCACAGAATATATAGGTTTGCGACATCCGCTCAATGCAGCTCCTGTCTTGGGTGGTGCCACGTTCCTAGATGTTCTGGTCTCCGCGACGGCAACCCCTCGACGGGTTTCATCTCGCCATGTTGCCAGGTCGCAAACGCAAATCATCCGGGTACCCCAATGCTTGCCCAAGGGCGCCCAGTCCCAAGGCCACAACAGCAATTGCGTCCTGGCCTTCCACAACCTAGGCGTAGTCACCCGTCACTTACCCCTAGAGTGGCGGCGTCACCCCTCATGCACTTCAGAATTCTGCAGTTCAACTGTAATGTACTAACTGGGAAGATTACGGAGATAGTCGATTTCATGAAGCGGCACAACATCCGCATTGCTGCGATTCAAGAGACTAAACTCACAGCAAGATCTGCATTGCAGACCTGCTCTGGTTATAATGTCCACAGGAAAGACCGCGAGAGCGGAAATGGGGGCGTCCTCGCGTTTATTATACACCACTCTGTGCAATATCATATATTTGATCCTGGCATCGACCGCAAGGACAATGTCTTAGAACGTCAAGGCCTATCTGTCCGGTCAGGCGATGCAAATCTAGAAATCATCAACATCTACATCCCTCCTGTCACTTGTTGCCCCAGTGGATACCGCCCTAATATCGAGGCCTTACTCACTGGCAACAATCGCATTATCTTAGGCGATTTCAATGCCCATCACGACCTATGGCATTCAAACTTGCGGGCGGACAGTAGGGGTGAGATGTTGGCGGATCAAATAGACGAAACGACGTTCTGCACAATAAACGGAGACGCCCCCACACGTATGGTAGGAAGCTGTCATAGCTCGCCAGATATCTCAATCGTGAGCGCAGAACTCGTAAACTGCGTCAACTGGCAGCCGATGGTAACATTGGCATCCGACCACCTGCCCATACTTATTTCGTTCGAGCGTACCGCCGACTTCATCGTCACCGAGAAACGCACTTTCCTAAACTTCAAAAAAGGAAAGTGGGAAGAATATAAATCTGCAACAGACAGCAGCTTTGCTGCCCTCCCTATCCCGACTGATGCCCGCCAAGGGGAGCGTGCCTTCCGTAAGGTCATGGAACCCGCCTCGGCACATTTCATTCCCGCCGGGAGAATTCCCGAAATCCGGCCCCACTTCCCGGCGGAGGCCGCGAGCTTATCGAGGGAACGCGACCTTATAAGACAGCTTGATCCAGGCGACCCCCAAATAAGGGATATAAACCAACGCATCAGATTGCTTGTGGACGAACACAAGCGGGCGAAATGGGAAGAGCACCTAAGAGGTTGTAACCTCTCTACCGGTGTAGGTAAACTTTGGTCCACCGTAAAGTCCCTATCGAATCCGACTAAGCACAAAGACAAAGTTTCCATCGCCTTTGGCGATAAGGTGCTGTCGGATGCGAAAAAATGCGCGAGCGCTTTCTGCCGACAATATATAATGCATCCTACGGTCGACAAAGATAGACGGAGAGCCAATAGACACGCACATAAACACAAATTCAGCGCGTCACCATTTACCATCACCGCTAGAGAGGTTGAGGACGCCATTGGTCGCGCTAAACCATCCAAAGCAGTGGGCCCAGACGGCATAGCCATGCCGATGCTTAAAAACCTAGGGAAAGAGGGTTTCAAATATTTAGCGCATGTCTTCAACCTGTCTCCACCTTTGTCATACCCGAGAAGTGGAAAATGGCCAAGGTGGTCCCGCTACTAAAGCCTGGGAAACCAGCTAACGTAGGTGAGTCATATCGTCCGATATCTCTCCTATCGCCAGTGGCAAAGACGCTTGAAGCCATTTTGCTCCCTTATTTCCAAGCACATTTGCAGCTAGCCCCTCATCAGCATGGCTTCAGAAAACTCCATAGCACTACCTCCGCGCTAAACGTCATTAGCACCCAGATAAATTGCGGTTTGAATCAATATCCCCACCATAGAACAGTACTCGTAGCGTTAGACCTATCAAAAGCTTTTGATACGGTCAACCATGGCTCGTTACTGCAAGACCTGGAAGGGTCTACCCTTCCCCCATGTCTTAAAAGGTGGACCGCAAATTATCTGGGTGGTCGGCAGGCATCGGTGCAATTCAGAAACGAAACATCAAAACAAAGGAGAATTAAACAAGGGGTGCCACAGGGTGGTGTCCTATCCCCGCTTTTGTTTAATTTCTACATATCTAAGCTACCTTCACCACCGGAAGGAGTCACAATCGTTTCCTACGCCGATGACTGCACAATAATGGCCACAGGCCCAGGCCCAGAGATCGATGAGCTGTGCAATAAAATAAACGGCTATCTCCCTGATCTCTCCAGTTTTTTCGCCTCGCGAAACCTGGCATTGTCACCGACTAAATCTTCCGCGACCTTATTTACAACATGGACGCCCCAAATGTCGACCATATTGAACATCCACGTCGATGGCACTACGCTACCGACTGTCCTACACCCCAAAATCTTGGGTGTGACGTTTGATCAGGATCTACATTTTGGTGCGCACGCAACCGCAATTGTTCCAAGAATTCAGAGCCGTAATAAAATCCTCAAATCCCTTGCTGGCAGTACCTGGGGAAAAGATAAAGAAACGCTCTTGACCACATACAAAGCAATTAGCCAGCCGATTACGTGCTACGCGTCACCCATATGGTCGCCAAGCCTAAAAACCACCCACTGGAAGAAACTACAACCCTGCCAAAATACTGCTCTCAGAATCGCCACGGGCTGTCTTCTTATGTCCCCAGAACACCATCTGCATAATGAGGCGAGAATACTCCCCATCAGGGAGAGAAATGAGATGCTGACCAAACAGTTTCTGTTGAATACCCAGAAACCTGGGCATCCCAACAGACATCTGATTGACGAACCAGCACCGCCTAGGGGCCTAAGGAGTCATCTCCGTAAGCATTTTGAGGAAATACTGCACCTGAGAACCCAGCCATATGAAGCGGAAAAACGCAAGCAGGTCCTTGGTGAACTCCATAGACAGGCGTCGGACCCTTATGTCGGGAATTGCCCGGTGAATCCAGTACTTGAAGAAAAATATCCAGAACTCGCAGAAGAGGAACGCATACTCCCCAGGGAAACGCGTGTCACTCTTGCTGAACTTCGTTCTGGATACTGTAACAGGTTAAACTCTTACCTATCCAGAATCAACCCCGACATACAAAATGTATGCCCTGCTTGCAATGTGTCCCCACATGACACCAACCATCTCTTTAATTGTAATGTGGAACCAACGCCTCTAACACCCCTTTCCTTATGGTCCACCCCTGTTGAAACGGCAAGTTTCTTTGGACTCCCGTTAGAGGATACTGATGACAATTTGTGATCGGTCGCGGCTATTAGGTGGGGCGAGCATTGCTACAACAACAACAACAACAGCGTCTGGGCGCCTCATAAATTTATTTTCAACAAAACCAAGAAAATATAAAATTGACACCGCCAAAAACCTTAATACACAAAATCTTGGCTATAAGCCATCAGCAATTTCATGACGCCAATATAAAGAAAATATAAAAGACGCTAAAAAGAAATAATTACCCTGACTACCTTATATCTGACCTTATGACAAAAATTAAATCAAATTCAACAAAACCAACAACAACAAACAATGAAACAAGCAATATCACAGTGTCACTCATATTCCCAGGCTAACAGAAAACTTAACACAAGACGTAATTAAACAACAGAACATCACACTAGCTTACAAATCAAACCATACATTATCAAGATGCTTTACAAGAACAAAAACCCCTATAAACAGAGAACAACAAAGCAATGTGGTTTACAAAATAGAATGCAAAGCGAATAAGGAGGAAAAATAAATAAATAAATAAAATTAGCCGAACATGAAGCTGATATCAAGAAACAAAAACAAAATACAACACGCAATAACAAACAACCACGTCGCTGACTTCGCAACACACAAAAATAATAGAGAAAGTAGCTAGCGAGAAAACACGATACAAATTGGAAAGCCTACGAATTTTGCAAAATAGGGAAAAAACTATGAATAGGAAAGAGAACATAGATGGTATCACTGCCACTTACATATTGTGTTTATATGATTTTACTTTTAGTATGACAAGTGTACCATAGTAGATGGTATCGTTTTATTTTTTATATTTTCTATTTTTGTAAATAATGTTTTATTTCCCTATTTTAATGCCGTTATTTAAATGTAAGTGATAATTTTCAAATGTATAAATCAATGTAAAATGTGAATATGTGTATTTCCGATAATTTCAAATTAATGTTGTTGTTGTTTTAGTGTTTTTATTGTTGATAAATGTAGGGTTCGGGCCAAGTACTTACACTTGTAATTAAGATCACTGTTCCATTAAAATAAGTTTAGCTGGTATTTAGTACTATAGTTTATAACACATTTTATTACTTTTAATGAAGCGTAAATGAAAAGTCCGTTGTGGCCTGCGGTAGTGCGTAAACTGTAACTCTCTTCAGTCACGTGTATCTCTCGTCCGTCTTTGTGTGTCATTTTCGTTGTTCCTCGAAGTACGTTTGGCGCACCTGCTTGGCACTTTTTTGGGGCTGCAGGTGTTTCAGGTTCGAGTCTCAATGTACAGAGGTGTATTTGTTTGTACTGTAGTCCGATCACACTATCTTGTAAGTCCGTCTAGTTGTCCATTTCTATATTCCATTCGGCCATCCTTATGTAACGTTTGGCCTCAAACGGGGGCTGCCACTTTTTCATATATTCGGCGATAGTGGTGGTTCGTTTTGGGCCTTCGCCTTCCCCAACCATTTCATATCGTCCATGGTACATTATCTTTACTACCGAGTAAAGCCCGAAGAATTTAGGTCGCAATCTTAGTGAACTACCGAATTGGGTACGCTTAATGGCTACCAAATCGTTTAGCTCGTAACAGGTTGCTTCTTTTCTCTTTGCATCAAAATTGTTTATTTTCTTGTTGGATTTTTTCAATGTTTTGCTGTGCTTTCGTACGTATGTATTCTCTCTCTTTGCTAAGTTCATCAATCGCTTCATTTTCGAGGAGTGCTCGAAAATCCGGCATTAAATTGTCGCGCATCTCCACTCCGGTAAGCACTTTGAATGGCGAAATTTTAGTTCTTCTAGGTGGCGTATTGTTTAACGTTTTCTGGACTTGTTCGACATATTTTTATAAATTTTTCGGATTTTCTCCGCAAAGCTTTGTTAGCATGGGCATGATGGTCCTACGTATTCTTTCCACTTGTCCGTTTCTCCTTGGCACGCCAGTGGCTATCAATAGATGCTGGATGTTTTCACTTTCGCAGTACTGCTTAAAGGACGTGGATGTAAAAGCCGTCCCTCTATCTGAAACAATTCGTTTCGGGTTACCGAACACAGACGACTGCTTCTTCAGATGGCCGACTACTTCTTCAGCGCCTGTGCTACGAGTTGGGTATAACCAAACGAATTTTGAGAATGCATCGACAATCACCAATAAATAGACGTAACGCTTGCTGGTCTTCTCCATAGGGCCAGCGTGGTCAATATGGTACATGCCCAGTGGACGATCGTCCATGCACATTGTCTCTAGGTAACCTTCCTTTTTACCCGCCTTTGCGTCCGAAATGATGCATTGTACGCAACTTCTCAATATTTACTTTACCTTCGCTGAAATTTGTGGGTATAGGGTAGGTTTTTTCGACGATATCTTGACTAGTCTTCGCTGAGAAATGACCTTGATTGTGTGCTATCCTTATAATTTCATCCTCAATTAATGCCGGTACCACTACAAGTTCCTTAATGGGATCTTTGTATAACATGCCACGTTTCATGTAGAAGTCCTGGTAGGAGTCCTTCTCCAGAATTTTCATAATCGCTTTTGCCCATTCATCTTGACCTTGGGCTTGCTGAATGAATCTTCCAAAAGTAAACATCTAACCCTACTCAGTGCGTCGACATGTCGCATTTTAGATCCCGATCGATGTTCCAACGTGTATGTAAAATCTTGCAAAAATAGTGCCCAACGCGAGACTCTTAAAGGAACGTGTCTTTTCCGCATAGTCATCGTGAATGCATTGCAGTCCGTCACGATTTTAAACGGAATGCCTATCAAATACACGCGCCATTGACATTTCTCCCATTTTATTCGCATTTTGTACTCGGCTGCCTTTTTTAACACAGGTCTTAGTTTGACGACGCCTTCCTCTCTGTCCCTTGATGGGATAATTAGGTCGTCCATATAAGCAACTAGAGTTTCGTTATCTATTAGATCTTTAAAAACCGCAAAAATGTACCTTGAGAAAACCGCGGGAGAGTTACATATGCCAAATGGTGCAAAAAGAACCTCGTATTGACCTTGGTGGGTCACGAACGGCGTGTATTTTCGGCACATGAAAAAATCCGTTACGTAAGTCGATGGTGCAAAACATACGCGCATTCTGCAACTTCTCAGGGACATCGTCCATCAACGGCATCGGAAAATTATCTTTTCATTCAAGCGGCGGTAATCACAGCATAGCCAATAACTACCGTCCTTTTTGCCTACTAAAACAACGGGGGATTAATATTCCGAAGAACTTGGGCAAATGATTCCTTCTCGTAGCCACTCTGAAACTTGGATCTCTACTATCGTTCCTATTAGCGTAGGACAGCGTATAGGCGTCTGCTAAACAGGGACATACTCTATTAGAGTAATCTTCATTTCAATCGGGGAGGCATGTCGCATTCGAGGGTTATAATCTTTGATAAGGGTTTGAATTTCGTTGATTTGTGCCTGCTTAACAAGTCTACGTCAACATCGCCTTTCTCTACTGATTCTGCGAACAAACACAAACTCCTAAATTCCCTTACTAAATCCAGCTCACCATCGCCCTCTACAATATCTCCAAAAAAATTACAATTTTCCCTTCGGCTTAAATAAGACTTCGTCCTCTGATATCATTAGGTCCACCTGCCTTAAAACATAATTTCCAATAATGGCTTGATAACCGATAACACACTCGCGTACGACGTTGAACGTGGTATGTAACTCGATGCCGTCGACAATCAACTTCAAATCTATACTACCCAGAGTACTAATGACGCTGTTACCTACACCCTCCAGCAGGTGTATCTTGTTTGCTAACTGAACTTCCCCCATCATCATCAAAACGCCGAAAATGTAAAATTGTTATAGCTTAAATCTTAAAAGCACGCAACCTTTTGATTTTTTTCTTTTTACGCCTCGAACTACCACTCCCATGTGATTTGGAGGAAACCGGATTTTTCTCCTCTTCAACCCTAGATTGATTCCAAAAGCTTGTACTGGGTTGGAGCCCGTTGCGAACCTTTTCGTATACAAGGATTTGTTCCTTCAACTCTTGTATTGTCTTTGATTGGTACAGGTTAATTTTGTTAGTCCTATCATCTGGTATGCCCTCGACAAAATATTCAATTAAACTCCTATCATCTAAATTTATAGGCTTGCCGATTTCAATGAAACTGTATAAATATTTACGAAAGTCCTCATTGGGTCGTTTTCGGCAATTTTTAAGGGCCCTAAGATCTTCAGTGAAATACACCGCGTGCCGAACTCTTCCTTCAACGAACGCTTTAATGAGCTCCAATCTGAAACACCGCGCTGACTGCGAACGAACATTTTAGCTGCCCCCTTGAGCAGCTGCTTCCCATATTCACTTTTGCAACTCATCCCATTTCACGGCAGCTGCATTTTCTTCGAACACTTCCGCACGTCCACCACCGACGGCCGGTACAAAAACGCTGTGAACCGATACGCTTTCATCACATGAATAATTATCGTCGCTTACAGTCAGGCCGAAGTGTAACGTTGCCTTTCTACCATTAGTTGAAAGATTCAATCCACTTAATTTATCTTTAAGTTCGTTCACTGTTAATCTAAAAAATTTTTCACGGCCCATGGTCAATACAAACGTTAAAACTTACAATAATAATCAAATTAAAAGTATACATAAACATAAATTGAATCAGATTTAGTTTTTATATTAGAAATTTTTAAAATTTGAGATGCTTCGTAACTTTTGCAAACAAATTAATAAGCAGTCTTCTTCGCAAAATAACAAACTTTGTTTATTTCCAGTTGCCTACGTTTAATTCTTATTGGATTTTGTTTTCTTTGTTTTTAGTTCTCTTCTTCTATGCTTTCGTTGAATTCTTATTGGAATTGTATTTACCCTGTTATTATTTTTCTACTTTACGACAATTTTTTTTCGATGCTATTCCAATTGCAAACTCTTTTAATAATACAGTGTATCAATTCTATTTCATTCTAAAGTTTTTTTTTCTTTTTGTCTTTCAAATTTCTCTCTGAGAGAACAAAAATTAAATAACGAATTAAGCAAATCAAAAACTCATACCTTATTACTGCAAACTAAAAAAAAGTTCTCTTCTTACGATACTGATGTCTGTTGTTGTTGTTGTTTTCCGATTTTGCCTTTGGTCGCTATGAAATGCACACGATTGCGTTTGGATTTAAGTTTGCTTAATTGTTGTTGCTGTTTTCTGTTACACACTTGTCTATACAGTAACGGGCCGTTACTTCAATGACTAAGCGCCCTTCGTTCAATTGAATGTTAGGTAATGCTGTGCTGCTGACGCTGCGTTTGAAACTTGGCTTTTCACTGCTTCACACAGAAGATGAACGCACTTGCTGCTACGCAATTTGCACCTGCTGCAAGTTGCGCTGTTTTATCGATAACGGGCCGTAACTTCGGCGACTGAGCGTGACGCTGCGCTCGAAATTTTGACTGTACGTTGCTGCTTAACTTAGAGGCGAGCGCACCTGATACCGCGCACTAATTTAAACTGTGGATGATTTACACTTCCCTCAGAAGCTCTTCTTGTTCGAACAATTGTATCGCCACTTTCTATATCTGTGCGCGTTTCCGCTTCACACAGAAGCCAACAACGTCACTGCTATGCGTGCACAAATTCGGAATTTAACGACTGTGCGCGTCGCTGCTTCACACAGAAGCTCAACTCTCTTGGTGGCGCGCAGGACTTCAAAACGACTATACGCGTTACTGCTCCACACAGAAGCCAACCGCGTTACTATGCGCGTACAAATTCGATGTTTGACGACTGTGCGCGTCGGTGCTTCACATAGAAACTTAACTCAATTGGTGCTGCGCACAACTTCAGGAACGACTGTGGGCGTTGCTGGTTCACACAGAAGCCAACCGCGCCTGCTGCTTTGCGCTTACAAATTCGTTGTTTGACTACTGTGCGCCTTGTTGCTTCACACAGAAGCTCAACTCAATTGGCGCTGCGCATAACTTCAGGAACGACTGCGGGCGTTGCTGCTTCACATAGAAGCCAACCGCGTCTGCTACAAACGCGCGTTACTGCGCTCACGACTCTTAGCGACCGAGACTTTACCGTTTAACTTGGGGCTGAAACTAGCGGGATACTCCAATCATCGGGTGATGTACATTTACCGGTGCTAACGGTTCACTGAGGCTACACAGTTTAATGACTGTACTCGGCCAAAAACGAAAAAAATGCTGTTTCGCAGACCACACGTATTTTCGCACAAACTTTAAATGTTTATTTTAAAAAACGCTCACTTGAAAATTTTTGTGGGCTTTTTTTTTAGAGTTTCATCCTAATTATGGCACCACTTGTTGGGTTCCGGACCAAGTACTTACACTTTGTTGTAATTAAGATCACTGCTCCATTAAAATAAGTTTAGCTGGTATTTAATACTATAGTTTATAACACATTTAATTAGTTTTAATTAAGCGTAAATTAAACGACTATGAGGTGGGTTTTGTCTAAGGCTGGGATAGCAATAAGTCAATCCAGAGTCGAGTAAAGGTGCCGCAAACCCCTACTGAATAAAAACACAATATTTATGTGTTACGAACACACGCACACACGGTTGGAGGTATTAGGCGGGCAGCAGTTTTCCGTTGCAAGAAGGTGAGGGGGCGGAGCGGCGGCGGGATAGAAGCAGCGGATTAACGGCGGTAGGATGGCGGACGGCCAACGGTCGTCGTAGCAGCGGCGACTTAACGGCGAGGGATGGCGGACGGCTAACGGGCGTCGTAGCAGCGCCGGTACTAGCAAAGCGGTATCAGCACGGCATCTGGATGGCGGTAGAGTAGCCGACGACCAACGGGCGTCGTAGCATCAGCGGCAGCAGCAAGACGGCTGAACGGCGGCAGATGGGCGACAGCAGCGGCGGTGGGCTACGGAGCGCGTGCCAGGTTGAAAGCGATAGGGGAAGTAGGCGGGTTTTACCTGGACAGGGCCGGTCGTGCCCGTAGGGGTGATCAGCGGGATCGGTAGTCGTCGGTGGAATCGGCGGTATCGGGGACCTGCGAAAGATACTGCGCGGACTTGGGTTAATGCTGGTTTCACCGCTGGACACCCCCGCCTCCCTACTTGCATCACTATCGTGATGATTTGCTGGAGAAATACACAATTGGCCTGCCATCAGCTATTGGTTGCATATGGCCATTTACCATATGATGGTTGTATTGTTGCCGCTTGCCATCTGTTGTTGGTTGTTGGCTATGCTATAGAAAAAAGTACAGGGGGCTCAGGCGTAAGTGAAAGGAGAAGTACAGGGGGCTTATGTTATTGTAACGCTGCGTTACAGTCCCCCTCCCACTTCGGTTGACGGAAAGCTGCTGTGGGGAAAGATGGAACTCCAGGCATGGCCTAGGTATCATGCCGGTGTGCATGTGGGCGACGGACTTTATTAAATATATTTTTTTCTCTTTTTTCTCAACCATATACAGAGTCATTCAACTTATATATAACAGAGTGAATGTGTACATATCAGGTTTTTACTTCATTTGTATAACGTAAAAATAATTACATTTCATTTTTCTTAAAACTAACAGAGCATATTTCATACAATTTATTATAATACATAATCTTCTTCTTCTTCTTTGTTCCCATCTTCTTCGGGTTGTGATTTCATCATGACCATCAGGTATTCGGTAAAGTATGGCCCGAAAAAAAATGTGTTCCCTTTGAATTTTTGCTCGGTTGGCTGGCCGCTGGTACTACTCTCTCCGTGTGCACCCGCTCTGACTTCGCCAGCAACTGAAGGAGTTGGAGAGCCGTGGATTGAATACAACCGGCAATAAACTCGAACTTCAGGCACGACTACGAGAGGCAATGGAAGCAGAAGGAATTAACGTGGAAGAGTATGTCTTTCATCTTCGTGGCGATGAAACAACAAAATTGGAGGAGAAAAATGAAACACCGCAGACAATGGCGAACACAGACTTGAACACGATATTAGCTGCGATATCTGCAAAAACGTCGACAGTAACATCCAAGATGGAAAAACAACTAGAATCCCAGGAGACACGAATAACATCGAAGATTGAAGCACAAGAAGCACAAACATGTCGACACTGATTACATCCAAGATGGCATCCCCACTGGAATCGCAGGAGACACGCATAACATCCAAAATGGAAGAGGAAGAGGAGTGCTTGTCATTGCAGGTGGCACAAATGTCTTCGCATTTAGCAGCACAGGAAGCAAGGGTAACATCCAAGCTGGAAGCGCAGGTTGCAAAAGTCGCTCAATTTCGGGCAGAAGTCGATGATTTAAAAGGTCGTATGGAGCAGTTGCAACTAAATCGCCCAGCAGTTTCAGCGAGTAATCCAAAGGTAAAACACCATCCTTTGACGGTTCTGTTCCTTTCCAGGTCTTTAAGCTACAGTTTGAGAAGACCGTAACAGTGAACAACTGGAATGCTGAAGATAAAGTTGCTGCCTTGCTGCAGCTGCGGAAATCTTACAGACCATCCCAGAGTACGAACGGAACAGTTATGAGGCATTGATGGCTGCTGTAGAACGACGTTACGGAAGCGAACACAGGAAACAGATCTACCAAATAGAATTGCAAAACCGCTACGAAAAAGCTAATGAGACTTTGCAGGAGTTTGCCTCGGATGTTTAAAGATTGGCTCATCTAGCAAATGCGGACGCACCCGTGGAATACACTGAAAGGGTAAAAATCCAGAGTTTTATAAATAGCATACAGGACGTGGAAACGAAGCGAGCGACATATGCAAACACAAAACCCACATCCGCAGAAACGGTATCACATGCATTGAATCAGGAAACTGCCTCCCTATTGAGTAAACCAGCATATAAGGCTCATCGTGTGGAAGTAGAAAGACCACAGTGGGTAGACACAATTTTGGAAGCATTGAAAGGTACGCAGCAGAAGAATAATGATGCAGTCAAATGCTTTAAGTGTGGAAAGCCAGGGCACATTGCGCGTTATTGCAACACCAACCCTAACAGTTTATTTCAAGTATAAATTCTGATTATGACATCTTTGTCTTTGTTGAGACTTGGCTTAATGCAGATTTCAACGATAATGAATTTTTTGATTCAAATTTTTATAATGTATACCACAAAGACAGGGATGTTTCCAAGACTGGACTATCAAGAGGGGGAGGAGTAGTAGTAGCGGTTAAAAAATGCTATCAGTCATCCCTGGATTTCTCTGGATAATGAAGACTCCTTGCTGGATCAAGTATGCGTATTGCTTACCTCCCCATTTTTGTTTTTGTCTTTTTATCGGGGCAGGTATTTTGGGTATCCCTTTTTGTTGAGCTTATTCCTGCGTCGATGCCCTTCTCAGACCGGCCAAACTTATATTTATTTCTCTAATATGATGTTTCTAACAACTAATAAATGATTTATCTTTTCTTTCGTTTTCTGTATTGTTTCTATTAAACAGAGATTTTTTCATTATTATTTCATTTCATTTGGGTTCTTAAACATACAAAATGAGAAATATCTAACTAGTTATATGGTAACTGGAGAATCTGTAGTTGATGGAAGGTAGTTTAAAGTAGTGGAAGTAGTTCAACTAATGGGTACAACCTAAGGTACAGTGGATGCGAATTTTTATTTTTAAAGGTACTTTTTATACTTTCGTATTTTCCAGCAATATATTAATTTTTTTTTGTGTCATGCGAATTCTGCGACGGCCACCAGGACAGAATAGTCATGATTTTTATGAAGAATTATTTTAATTTTTATTTATCTAGGGTTAATGCACTTATTTGATCTTTGAGAACTTGGGTACCTATTTTTTTTGATTTTAAATTTGCCTACTCGAGTACTATTCTATTCTTCACCAATTTGTCCCTCAGAACAACTGTGTTTTTTCTTATTTCTAGTCCTATATTGCCGACATATTTCAGCCTGGTCGAATATTGTCCTAAGTCAATAACTTCCTCAACAATCAGGTTGCTTTTATGTCTTTTACGCTACTATTTTTCTATGAAAGCGAGCGCGATATGTCTTATTGTTGTAAATTTATATAGCGCTTTATATATATACTAGCCTTTACCCGCGACCCCGTCCGCAAGGAGAAAATGAAATGTTCACGTTAGCCTGCTTATCAAGTTATGTCTTAAAAATTTGTTTCCTGTCTAATGTATTTTATTTTTATAATAGAGTAAAAAAAGACCAAATGATCCCGAAATTATCTAGAAAAAGCCACGAAAATGTGCAAACGTCAAGCTGTGAAGTTGTGTTTTGATGTCTACTGTGCCTTATTTTATTTTAAATCAATAAATTTGTTTGTTTAAATAATTATTGTGCTAAAAATAAGTGTAAACACGTTGTGTACTGCATTCAGCAATCTAAAGTTCTGCTTTTCTTTACTAAAATAAATTGTATCTTAAAAATAATTGATAAAGTGTATATATACATACATACATATTTGCCGAGTCACTTTGCATATTCGTTGTTGCATTTGATTGACATTTATTTAGTTTCAGTTTTCAATTGTTATTTGCTCGTGCACATTTATGTATTTCATTTTCTTGTCACTGTCACAGCTGTTTGCATTGTCTGTTGTTAAGCGTCAGTTAATAGCGATCTTAAACTGCTCATACAGTGATTTTAAAACTGCTCAAACAGCGATTTTCTTACTGTGATCTCCAAACTATTTTCACTGCCTCCGTCTGTGTAATAAATTTTTACTTTAGCTTATAATGTCTTGCAATTTGTTAACTGCCAAGTGAAAGGTGATACCGAGCATTTCGTGTTGTGCTGGCTTTGTGATGAGCTTGCTCATATGAAGTGCGCTAGTTTGACAGCAAGGGTGTGTGATGCGATCAACGATAACAAGGGCGTGCGTTGGTCATGCTTGAAATGCAGATCCACGGAAGTGGATCTTTTTAAGCTTTTCAAACATACCCGAAACGCATTCTCCGAAATCGGTAAGGAACTTTCCAAATATCTGCTCAAAAACGAAAACCGATCAAGTATCAATTATGAAATTTAATTTTAGCTATGAAAGAAAAATTAAAAAAAAAGTCTCTGTCTTTCAAGTTGTTCAAAAATACGGGTTTACATAAACATTACTTACAGTACTCAATTATACGCCTTAAGTATTTTCAAATGAACAAAAAGTGTCACAAAGCTTGTCTTTACAAAATGAAAAGAAATGTAATTTGCAATCCGAAAGCATTGCAATCCGATTGCCGGCTTCTTTGCGGAATTTTTCAGATCAAATTACTCTATTGAGACCAACGTTTCGCCTAATGAGTACCCATACCATCTTGATACATGTAATTGAATCAGAAGCCATTTATATCTTCAGAGATGTATTATCTTATTTAAAAACTTTAAAAGTAGCATATACATACGACACACTTTCTTAAAAAATCTGCTGCATACAGCTATCAGCCGCTAACAGATTTATTTCATTCATTTATAATATATGGTCTTTTCCCAACAATGTGGAAGGAATATTTTCTTATCCCGCTTCATAAAAATGGAAGCAGGTATTCAATAGAAAACTACCGGGGCATAGCAAAGTTATCCGGTATCCCAAAGTTATTTGAAGCTTTTGTTACCCACCACCTAACGTTCTCTTTTTCCCCCATAATTCCAAGCTGGCAACATGGATCCTGTAAGGGCAAATCAACTATCACCAATTTACGGGAATTTACCACTCATGTTTCTAATTGATTTAGAAAAAGCCTTCATTCACACCGATGTAATTTACACTGATTTCAGTAAAGCTTTTGACAAAGTATCACACCCATTACTTATTTATAAACTCGGTTAACTTGGTTTTCAACCCCGTCTTATATGTTGGATTTCTTCGTATCTCGGTAATCGTACGCAAAATGAAATTTTTAAAAATTCACTTTCTGGGGTCATCAATGTTTTTTCTGGTGTTCCTCAGGGCAGCCATCTTGGTCCGATTCTGGTCTTGTTGTTCATAAACGATATTTCCAATACAATAAAATACTCAAAACTCTTGATGTACGCTGACGATGTAAAACTTTTCAAATCAAACGCGTCTGTTGAGGAACATTCCTTACTTCAAACGGATTTAAATCACTTGATTACCTGGTGCAAAGTAAATTATATGCCGCTCAATCTTAAAAAATGTAAAGTGATGTGTTTTTCTCGGAGAATTTCGCCGCCAGCTTCATATACAATTAACAACTATAGTCTAGAAATTGTAAATAATTTTGTTGACTTGGGAGTCATGGTGGATTCTAAACTTAGATTCAACATTCATCTTAATGCTACAGTGAATAAAGGCAAAGATGTTTTTATATTTCTTAAACGGTGGTCAAAAGAATTTAACGACCGTTACGTGACTAAAGCAACTTTTCACAACATTAGTTAGGCCAATATTAGAATATGGCTCAGTAATCTGGAATCCGCGTTATCAAGTCCATGCAGACAGGCTCGAATCAATACAAAAACAATTTTTACTATTTGCCTTAAAAAATTTTCAAACGGACTCTTTATATAATCTTCCACCTTATATTAACCGATTAAAGCTTATCAATATTCCAACTCTTGCTAGTCGAAGGGAAATGCTTGGTGTAATATTTATGACAAAACTTTTAAATGGATCAAATTCAAGTCCATTCCTTCTGAACGAAGTGAGCTTTTGTGTTCCCTCTCGGACTGACACTTCAAACCTCTGCTGCTGAAACAATGTAGAACGAATTTCGAAATGAACCTTTTCGGTGTTTATGCCCAAATTATAACTCTCACTCACAACACATTTGATAGCTTGGACTCCCTTTTTTCAAAAAAAAAAAGACTGTTATCGCCATTAATTAATATACAAAACGCTTTCTTCTGTTCTCTTTAAGCATTACGCTTGGCTGATGATATCTCTTCTGTAGCTGAGCAGTCTCAGATCTCGACGCTTGACAAATCGTTGCCCATCAAAGACTCGGCAAAAAAAAAAGTTATTATATATGTAAATCGATCGCGTGAACAGGATTAGACTGGTTTCATTGGGTCACTTGAGGGCAGCGCGCTGCCACAACGTCCATTAAAAAAAAAAAAAATCTAATTTGTATCGTTTTGCTCAATGGTAGAGCGACAAACTGGCAGGAAAGTGAAAGTAGTTCGTAGCGACAATTGACGTGAGTACGTCAACAAACCATTTAATGAATATTTTCATAAGCATGTCATAGTGCGGTAATTAATAAATCCCCACACTCGTCAGCAAAATGGGGTGGCTGAGAGGGCGAACCGCATGTTGGTTGAAATGGTCAGGTGTTTATTGACACATTCGGGTATGTGTGCGGCACTATGAGCAGAGGCAGTGGCAACTGCCGTGTATTTGCGGAATTGATCGCCAACTAAGGCATTAAATCATATGACACCATATGAAGCATGGTTTGGTAAGAAACCTACAATAAAGAATTTTCGAGTATTTGGCTCTACGGTAGTGGCGTTGGATAAAACGCAGCGCAACAAACTTGTATTGAGAGGTATACAATACAAAATGGTTGATTACTCAATGGTTTCAAAAGCTATAGGCTGTACGATCCTGATGTTAGACAAGTAGTTGAAAAACGCGGCTTATTATTTGATGAATGCTATATGTGTAACGACGAGCAAATAACATTAGATTTTTTTATAACAATCAAGTTCAAGCTGACACTGGTACAGCTGGTGGTGTAGATTCTGATTAAGAAATCTGTAGCGATGATAATGCAAGCGACGTGTGTGCGAGTGCTGAAGAATAAGTTGAGCGCATTGGGCGTGGTTGACCTAAGCTCGTGCGTAGTGGTAAACTAGGTCGTCCACGAAAAGTATTTAATGTGCTATGGGCACTAAAGAGGTGATTGTTCCTCAAACATACGAGGAGGCAATTAGTAACGATGAAGCTGATTCATGGAAGGTCGCCATGAAAAAAGAACACGATTCGTTGGTTGCAAATAATACATGGTCTTTGGTTGACTTGCCAAAGGGCTAGCCAATAGTCGGGTGCAAATGGGTATATGCCTTAAAGCGCAACGAACATGGTGGCATTGAGCGGTATAAGGCACGGTTAGTGGCATTAGCAGCAGAGCTGACTGAAACTACATGCACACCAGATGGATGTATGCACAGCATATTTAAAAATGAACTTGAAGATGTCGTATACATCAAACAGCCACAAGGTTACGGTGATGAAAGTCAACCAACAAAAGTATTAAGGTTGAACAAGGTCATATACGGCTTGAAGCAGTCTGGTAGTGCTAGGAATTTCAACCTAGATGAAGCTTTGAGAAGTTTGGGGTTCCGTCAGTGCTTACTTACTCCTATCTTTAACTAGATTATTATTATGTACAGTTATTTCCTTTTTGTTTGTTACAATTGTGCTATTTGGCCAATTTTGTCTAATTATTTTATGAGGTTCTTCAAATGGTACTTCTAATTTTCCTTTGTTGCCTACTTTCAAGTAAACATAATCATTCACTGTAAAGTTTGCTTTGTTTACTATAGTTTGTTTTTCTTTAGCTCGTAATTTGCTTTCTTTCAAATTTTTAGCAGCATTGTCATGTGCATATCTAAGCTTTAGCTTTAATTCATTCAAATAATTGTCTATATTGTACACTTTTTCTTTTTTGTTTACTATTTTATTCGGCAATGCACATAGTTTACGAAATACAAGCTCGAAGGGGGAATATTTCGTTGACGTGTGTGGTGTCGAATTGTAAGAGTCCATATAGTATGGAATAAGCTCGTCCCAATTATCCATGCTTTTCAGTGTCATTAAATACTCATTTAATACTCTGTGGTTTCGTTCAATTGAACCTAGTGTCTCAAGATGAAATGGAATTGAATGCACTTTATTTATTTTTCATTGTTTGCATATATTCTTTAGCAACTCATTTATGAATTCTGTGCCTTTGTCAGTGTTTATTTTTCGCATACACCCATACTTCAAAATATACTGTTCGACAATTGCCTTTGCAACCGTTACTGCGTCTTTTGTTTCAAGGGGAATTATGACAACAAACTTTGTAAGCAATGTCAGCATATAGCGGACATTTTTGGATGGTCGAAGCGGTCCGACCGTGCCAATCACAATTTCCTCAAAAGATGATGTTGGTGTGTCAGTGACATTGTATTTTTTGCCGTCTTCCAGTGAGTTTTACAGCTCTCGCTCACGCTCAATTCTCACGGGAATGCTCTGGATCATTGAGAGACTTGAGTAGCAGATGTGAAATTTTCGCATACGTGAAATGTGATAGGCAGATGCCGCCGCTGTTTTTCATTTAACTCATACGGCGAAAGGCTAAGCAGCGACATCTATTTTTGAAAAAGTAGGTTTATTAAAGGCTGCGTTGCCAAACAAAAAAGAAGTAATTAACAAATTATCTGGCTCACAAATTGAACCAGACTTCTGGATTTATCTGGCTCAAATCGTTGTTGTTGCATTTACATGCAAAATTATTTATCTGGCTCAGGATTTTGCCACCGGATGATGGCATTTCTTTTGTATATCTTGTTACTTTGGCTTTTGCGCATTGCTTGCAGTTATTTACGTGTTTTACTATCATTTGCCTCATGTTTTTCCACACGTATTTTTGTTTAATTTTTGCTAGCATTCTTCTTATGCCGCTGTGGCCACCGTGAATTGAGTTGTGGTAGTCCCTTATTATTTTGTGCACACTTTGTGACTCAATTCTCTTTGGCGGTTCGTATAGTATTATAACCAGGAATTTATTTATGTCCCCATGTTTCTGTAGCTTATTGAACACGTCTTTGAATTCAGTTATGCTTATTTTGTCAAATATTTGAATAGACTTTGCAAGCGATAACTTCTTTAAGCCTTTATTGCTGGCTTTGTCTAATAGCTTCCTCAAAACCGCTTCAATATTCGATACTGAGTTGTCACTATATTCTTTAATTAGGTCACCATTCACTGCAATTGTGATATCGTTAGGCTTCGTGCTTTCATCATTCCTATGTCTGAACTCAAGACGTTTTACGCCACTTATATCAGAAATTGATGTGCATTCCCAAATATGTAGGTGATCAGTCAGCAAATTTGTGTTCGAAACTCCCATATTTTGTGACCTTTTTTGGGTTTGCCTTGAATCTTTTTCTTCTTTTTTCTTTGAAGTTTGCATATTCTTCTTCATTGTCCTGGTTACAAAGTTTATTCTCTGCTTTGGAATCATCTCTTTCAGCTTTCGACTCGTATCCTCGTCATTTTGGATGAGGGCTTATTGTGTGTGAGCTTACCAATGGCCTGTGATCTGTGTATACGGCGAATTTTGTGACGTACAGATAAGGCCTGAAATGATTTATACCCCAATGAATTGCCAATAACTTCTTCTCTATTACTGATTTGTTCAATTCATGCTTGTTTAGGTATCTACTTGCATATGCAATACGCTTATCTTTCCCAACTTCACCTTGTGATAGTACCGCTCCTAGGGCAATGTTGGAAGCATCAGTGGTCAGTATAAACCGTTTTGAGGAGTCAGGATAAGAAAGAATCGGTGGAGAGAGCAGTTTGTTTCTCAATGTGTGGAAGGCTTGCTCTTGTTCGCTGTTCGAGCAGAATTATTGGTCTATCTTTAGCAGTTGACTCAGTGGTCGTGCTATTTCGGAAAAATTCCTCATAAATCGTCTGTAGTAATACAGAATGCTACAAAACTTCTTACTTCATGAGCGTTTCTCGGCTTAGGATAGTTTTCAACTACACTTTGTTTGCTGGGATCGGTTGTTACGTCTTTATTAGTGATTAGATGGCCCAAGTATGTGACTTTTGTTTTCAAAAATTTGCACTTTGCAGAATTGAGTTTTAGATTATATTTACTCAATCTGGCTAACACTTTTTCCAAGTTTTTGTTGTGCTCAAGCAGGTTCTTCCCAAATATTAATACGTCATCTACATAGAGAAATGCCGAGTCATTAAGTCCACTGAGTGCAATCGACAACATTTTCTGGAAACTATTTGTCGAGTTTTAATCCGAGTTGCAGTCTTTTGAATTGGTAGTGCCCTTTGCTTGTTGAAAATTCTGTGAGCTTTTTCGAAACATTATCCAACGGAATTCGGTGAAATGAACTTTTCATGTCTAATGTGCTGAAGTATTGTGCTCTTCTGAGCTTGTCCAAAACGTCATCCAAGCGGGTTATCGGAAATTTATCATCTACAATCTTTTTGTTTTATGCTCGAAAATCCACCACCAATCGCCACTTTTTTTCTCCAGAGCTACCCTTTTTTGGAACGACTAGCAGAGGTGAGTTATAAGGGCTAGTAGAATTTTCGATAACATCATCCTTTTGTAATTTGCCATCTTCTTGTTCGATCACCTGTAGCTGAACGTGAGGCATTTTGTAGTTTTAAATGTATGCCGGTGTTCTATCAACGAGCTCAACGTGTTGCTTGTAGAAGTTGTTGGTAGTTAAGTTTTCTTCCTCTAAGTGAAATACATGTTGATATCTTTTGTATATTTGCAATATTGCATTCTTGTCACTATTCGACTCGTTGTCTAATGCTAGTTCATCCCTCACCGTCAGAAACCTCTTGTCATTTTTCGTATGGCAGTTTAGTTTTCCATATTATAAATATTATGGCTGATTAGACGTGTTTTTGTAGCGCTGCCGGTTTTGTCATCTTTTCGTTTGTTTTTAAATAATAAAATTCGTTTGTCATCTGTGCCCGTGTGTTAAGCGTTGTTGGCTACCTATATTTGCATTTACTTTGTGTATCGTGTTTAAACATTGCAATAAATTGATATTAAAATAAATAAATACACACAAAGAACAATTACAAAAAAGAAAAATTGCAAAATGTCTTTAAATGAGAGGAAAATGTTAAGAAGCACCAAGGTGTCCCCGCAAAGAACCAATACCCCTCTTCAAAGTAAAGGTAGAGATGCTGAGAGCGCGATAACTGCACACCTGATACAGCAGTTTGAGGCGAAAATTGAGAAGCAGAATCAGAGCATGGTTGAAAAGCTGAGTGGTGACGTAAAGAATAGTGAAGAGAGGCTGATGCAAAAAATTTAAGCGATCTCAGCTGAGCTGCTCTCTATTAAGAACAGCATAAAATACTTGGATGTTAGGTTGACAGCGGTTGAATCTGTGTGTGAGGAGAACAAAATTCTAAAAGCAGAGGTAATGTCACTAAAGAAAGAAGTTGATAGATGTGAAAATGTGGCAGTTTCCACTGATCTAATTTTAAGCGGCATTCCTAATGTTGTTAATGAGAAGTGTGTGGAGATCTTCGCTAACATCTGTAAAGCTGTACACACTGAGGTGCCTGCTGCTAGAGAAGTTTTCCGAATACCCGCCAACAAATCCAAACAAACGAGCAGTAACTCTGCTTCTTCTTCACCAATTATCGTCAAACTATTCTCCTCACATGCTCGAAGTCGTTTACTCAAAGCTGTTGCTAGTTATTGTAAAACCAACAAAAAAGCTCTGTTTGCCAGCGACATCTCAATCGAAGGCTCTGCTCGAATTTACATACGTGAAAGCCTTTCGAGAGCGAACCGCAAGATAATGCAATATGCAGCTCAGCTAAAGCGTCAAAAACTCTTAGCAGCAGCTTTTTCTGTGCGAGGACAGGTGATGGTTCGAAAAAGAGATGGCGAAGAAGCAATTAGGGTAAATGATAAGATAGACATTGATGAAATTGTTGGCAGAGCGTAAAACTATAAAACTATAATTTTTAATATAATGTTATTTATGGTTTATAATTTTAAGAGTATAACAGAATTTATAAATGTAAGACACAATGATATTTTTTCCTTTCTCTTTCCGTGTTCTACTTATATACTCTCTATTGCGTTTTTTCCACCTTTCTCCCTTCCTTGTCAAAGATATGTGTTTTGTAATATAATGATGTCTCTATGTCAGCCCACAACATTTAATTTAACATAACTGATAACTCAACTACCGGCGCTAATGGTAATCATAAGTTGTTGTTGAATATTTTGTGTAAACAATCTGTTGGTCTTAACATGGTTCACTTTAATGCACGCAGCTTAAGATCTGATAAAATGGATTATGTTAGATACATTTTTGAGGAATCGTTGGTTGATGTTGTTTATGTAAGTGAAACATGGTTTAGTGAAAATACCTCTGATCTGCATTCTTGTATTAGTAGCTATAACGTCATTCGGAATGACAGGAAAGGTAGGAAAGGGGGTGGTGTGGCGATCTATTGTAAGAAAAATTTTAGCATTAAGCCTCTTAGTATGTCTGTTGACTCAGATATTGAGTTTATCATTTCTGAGGTCTCTGATGGTGTAAAAAAAGCTTTAGTTTCTTGTGTTTATAACCCGCCTAAATGTTTCACGTTAGATTGTTTTTTTACTGCCCTGTCCGTGTATATAATTGATTATGAATGTTACGTCATTAGCGGTGATTTCAATGTTAATTTACTTGTAAATGACGCGTATAGTAAAAAACTGTGTGATCAAGTTTCAACAGCTGGTTTAGTCATAGTAAATGACACAATGCCTACGAGGTACGCTAACAACCCCATCCCAGCTTATTAGACTATTTTATGATATCTGACTTGACATATATTCTTAAATTTGACCAGCTTTGTTTTGTATCACACCATGACCTAATTTTTTGTACTGTTACCGTTGGGTTTAATCGTCCTGAGCCATATGTTTATGTATATCGTGATTTCCGTTCTGTGGATACCAAAGTGTTGCTCAGCGATTGTTCCTGTATTCCTTGGTACGATTGTTGGTATTTAGATACGGTAGATAAGAAACTTGAACATCTTAACCAAAACATAAATGTCATATTTGATCGTCATGTCCCTACACGTACTGTCCATGTTTTAAATAAATCTTGTCCTTGGTTTAGTAGAAGAGTTATTTGTGCAATAAAAAAGCGCAATAAGCTGCACGCCAAATGGAGAAGATCCCGAAATGATGATTCATGGGCTTTGTACAAAGCTGCTCGCAACGAAGCGACTGCCGTAATTAGGCAGTCCAAAAAGAATTTCTTTCATAGCAAATTGGATCCTTCTCTGCCATCAAAAGCGCTTTGGCGTAACCTTAAAACCCTAAAGGTCCATGGGAGAAATAAGGTGGAATGCAGTATTGACCCTGACATACTAAATAATTTTTTCATCGGTTCTAGCAACAACTCCAGCTCTGTCTCTCCTGAGAGGATGCCTGGACTTGTCAATACTTTTATTAATACGTTTGAGTTTAAGTGTGTTAGTGAGTGTGACGTAATAAAGTCTATCTTGTCTATAAAATCGTGTGCCGTGGGTAATGATGGGGTTTCGTTAAAATTCGTAAAAATTGTTCTTCCTTTTATTGTAAATCCTCTGACCCACATTATTAACCACTGTTTTACAAGTGGTTGTTTTCCTTCTGCTTGGAAGAAAGCAATAGTTGTGCCTGTGCCTAAGAAACCGCTTGCTGCGGATCCTTCGGACTTCCGACCGATTAGTATCGTACCATCGTTCTCAAAAGTGTGTGAAACTTTAATGGCTGAACAAATATCTAATTTTGTTAGAGAAAACAACTTGCTCTCACCTCTACAGTCTGGCTTTAAGCCTAAACACAGTTGTGCCACTGCTATGGTAAAAATCATGGATGACATCAGAGGGCCATTTGATAATGGAGACCTAACCATTCTGTGCATGTTGGATTTCTCTAAGGCATTCGATTCGGTCGGCCACGAGCTATTGTGCTGGAAACTCCGTCACTTCTTTGCCTTTTCTGATAGTTCCATTAAAGTCATGGCTAGTTACCTCCAAGGTAGGGAACAAAAGGTCAGAGGAGAGAAAGCTTCGTCATAATTCAAATCGATTAAAGCAGGTGTTCCTTAGGGATCAATTCTTGGTCCTCTATTATTTAGTATGTTTGTCAATGATGTGTTTCCCGTGTGTAAGTATGTTAACGTCCACGCATATGCTGATGATATTCAGTTGTACCTTTCTAATCGTGTTGGCCTCGTTGAAGACTTATGCTTCAAAGTAAACTGTGATCTGTCTGCTGTTTTCTGTTGGGCTAAAAACAATGCTTTATGTCTTAACGCTGCAAAATCGTACGTTATGCCGATATCCAAAAATGAAATCGACCCTGAAAGTATTCCATCTTTAAAGATTGGCTCGCAGGCACTTAGTACCACTGACAAAGTTAAAAATTTAGGCTTTGTATTAAATAACAAATTAACTTCTTTCGACCACGTTAATAAAGTAGTCCACAATGTTTATGTTATACTGCGGACCTTACGCATATCGGCACCGTTCACACCACAGGTAACTCGTCGCAAGCTTGCAATGCAGCTAATTGTACCCCAATTCACATACTTTGAACTTGTGTATACTAAACTTGACTCGGAGTCCGCCAACAAGATCAATGTAACCTTCAATAATGTTACCAGGTACGTGTATGGGGTAGGTCGATACGATCACATATCACCCTGGAGGGATAAAATTCTGGGATGCAACATCCTTAATTACTTGGCTGCCAGAAACTGCATGTTCATGTAGGGCTGAATAATAGAAACTTCAAAAGCAAATTCTGGGATGCAACATCCTTAATTACTTGGCTGCCAGAAACTGCATGTAAATTTTTAAACTATTAGAATGTAAGCTCCCCAAGTATCTTTATGACAAACTGCATTTTACCAGGTCTCAAAGAAACCGTAAATTGGTGGTTCCGATGTTCAAATACTTAGCGTCTAGCAGATTGTTTTTTATTAGCGCTGTTAGACTTTGGAACGCTATTCCCGAATCAATTAAAGTAGGGCTGAATAATAGAAACTTCAAAAGCATTATATTGAAATACTTCGCAGAAGTTGATATTTCTTCTATACTTTGACTAAAATACTATTTCTAAAATAATCTTTATGTCATCTAATTTCCTTGCTTCTCCTTTCATTGTTTTCTGTACCTCTGCTATTCATGTGTTTCGATTAATTTGTAATAGTTATAAGATTAATTTAAGTAAGTGCATATATTAAACGCATACTTTTATGTCAGTAGGTAAATTTTAGTTTTCTTAAAATTTTTATATTGTGAACTTCCCATTTACATAAAATGTATTAGCATAAGTTTTTAATGTCAGTTGATGTACATATAAAAGACTTAAGTTCTTAGTTGTACAAATTTGTTAAATAAATGAAATGAAAATGAAATAATAATTTATTCTGCTATGTTGGTTCCGTTCTGTTTTAAAATCAATTAACCGCATGTACATTGGTAATGTGATTTGGCTGTCCTTTAGTTGAAGTGTTAATGCATTCGTTTCGTAATCAGTTTTACATTTGAAATTCATTAGGAAGTCCCTACCTAGAACTCCATCTACCTCTAAATTGCTTATGTGATGCAGAATGTGGAATTTGTTTTTTATTTTATGGTCTTGTCAATTAATGTCAATCTCAACGGCTTTACTCGCAGTTATTGTGCAATTTGAGATGCCTGTTATTATGCTACGTGAGTTTATTGTGGATGCATTCTAAGTATGGGACACCTTTCTCTTTTATCACCGAGATATCAGCTCCCGAATCAACCAGTCGTGCTACTATTTTCTTATTTATCCTTGCTTTTATGAAGTTTGTGGTGGTTCGTTCCCCCAGGAATCCTTTGGTGTTTGGTTTTGTGGTCCCGAGTTCTGACGGCTCGGCATGTATGACTTTCCCTGCCCATAGCGCCTATTTTGATTGCTGTTGTTTGGCCTTCTGTTTTGACCATTGCCATTGTAGTTTCTGTTATTGAAGGTATTGATTTTGGGTTTAAAGGTGCTTTTTTTATTTGGGCTGGTGGTTATTTCACTTGCTATGCGGATTGCTTCTATGAGCTTCTTTAGTCTCGCCGCTGCCACTATTGTCTTGTGCGGCTCTGCCAGTCCGTTTTGTAGGTCGTTAGACCAATTTGGTCGTTTAATTTAACGATTATTTCTCTGTGTTCGCTTCCTGCTCAGATATTTGAATTTCATTCAAGGAAGCTATCAGATTCTGTATGCGGGAGGCAAATGTGGGGATTGCCTGGGAACCCTGTAGAGTCCTGGTGATTTCTGCATGTAACCCAGAGGCGGTCTTGTTTGATCGGAATGCATCTTTAAGAGTTGATTTCAGCGTTTGCAAGTTGTGAGGTGTTACTTCCGTCAAAATTTTATTTTTCACCTGTTCCGCCAATTTTGTGACTAGTACTTTTGAGCTTGATCCGCAAGGGTATCGTGGTAGAATTCAATCAGCCCTACGAAATTTTTAAGTTCTTTAAAGTCCCCATTGAATGTTGGGATGACTTTAGTGGCTGTTACCAGATCAAAATTTGCCATTGTTTCTGTGTTCACTGGTGTTTTACCTATTGATTCTGTTACCTCAGGCTCTCCTTTCACAACTAAATATGCTTCTATTTTCGTTTTTAAGTCGTAAAATTTTTTTTCTTAGACTCGGTAAGTCTTCAGCTCGTACGTTTTGCTTGATAGTCTCCCAAATATCTGCTATTAACGCTTGGGTTATATTCACGTATTTTTGGGTCTAAATTCTATTGGGACTTTTCTTGAAGGTTTTGAGTAAGTCTTCCAATACCGTAAATTCCATTTATTTTAATAAAATTTTTTTTAGGCTGTGTTTGCATTGCGGTAAGCTTATTTTTTTAAATATTTCTTATAGTAAGAATTTAGTTTTGCTAATAACAAAACTAATAATATGACACAGTTAAGGTATAGCAGCTTCTTTGTATTATCGTCATCCTTTACTAGTGCTGCTGCTGCTGCCGCGTTATTGTTGTTGTTGTTCACTATCTCTTCTTTTGTCTGGGTTCCACCCATTTTGCGCAGAAGCTTAATCTTGGTTATAAGCCGTCTTTTAACCTGGCCGCTGCTGATGTTGATTTTTCTTTGCAGGTCCGCGCACTCTCTCTGGTGTTGTCGCTTTCTGCCACCACGCTTTTTGGTTTATATTCTGCTATTATAGTCCTAAATTCTCTTAAATTTTTTGTTTGCCGCTCCTGTCTTAGGCGGTATTCCTCTATGGTAATTTTCTTATGCTCTGCTACCTTTGGTGTCGGAATATATTTGGGGTACTCTTTCGCTGGTAGGTCCGGGACGTATTCTTCGTCAAGCGAACTTCCCTCCTTAAGCTTTTGAATACTCATTCACAATGACAACCTAACTAAAAGTTTTCAAGAAGCTTCTATACCTAATTTTTATTTGCCGGATGCCTGAATGTCCTTAAAAGTTTTCATTCCTAGTTTTCGTTTTGCAGTATCGCCATGTAAGGGAATTTTTTATTATCGATTTCCAGATGCAATACGAGAGCTTCAATAATACATAAAATGCTGAATTGCTAAATGTTTCTAGAAGGCTATTAATAAGTATGTCGCTTGCAATGTGATCACACTTTGCTAAGCTATGTGTGTCACAGGTGTCCCATATGTAAAATGGTGTCAAATGCGATTGAGATATCAAAACTGTTGACTCAGCAATGTGTATCGCGTGCATTAGCGTGGTCAGGCACACTACAACTACTAAACAATTTTACTAAGCCTTTTTCTTAATTATCACTAACTTCGGTGGTAGTCAAGATATTGGCGCAAAACCAAAAATAGTGCAAAATATTGAACGGTTTCTGTGTTTTAATCAAAATAAAATGTTTGTGCAGTAAGCTGAAGCTAAAAGTATTTTCACCACCAATTTTTAAATTATAGTGAAACTATTTTCAGCTTTACTACCACTACTACTAAGTGAGGCTGCTATTTTTCCACTGACCGCTTAACCATTCACGCATTAATGCACTGGATGCATAGAGTAAGTTAAAAAAAATACGAGTTGGTCGAATTTCGAACACGGGCGATACTAGTTCTAATCATTTAATGTCATTTACTCGATAAATTATTGTATACAAATAAGTATTTATTTGGGCTTTCTTGCGCGATATCCCAGCACAATGTGTGATGATGACACTACAAACTATAATTGAGTAAAACAAAATGATCTGAAACGCCTTAATGAAACTGGTAGCAGTTCATATGTACATATATTGGAACGATTTTCCGTCATCCCTTGTCAAAATTGGTTTCGAGACAAACCAGTTTCGGCGTTGTGCCATCATAAAAAACAAACACAACAAAACAAAATACGCGGCAAAAAACTCCCCAGTCAACATATGCACTCTAATGTTGGCAATGTCAAGGAAAATCATCATGAGTAACGAAATTTGACGCGTCCAACGCTTTTATTTAATTGTCTGATTGTACCTAATTATTTTCTAGCTTTTAGTATTATTATTACTTCATGTAAGTATTGTTTTCAATAAAACCGTTTAACTTAAACAATTTTTTTTTAATTATTTTATTTTCAAGTTTTTAGTCTTTATTTAATTTTCTAATATTTCTCATTCTATTTAGTTCATTTAGTGACTCATTATTACAAGGACTCTTTCCTGAAAATTTATTACAATCTAAGTCCTCAATACATAATCCTTTTACTCGACTTTGCGCCACGCATGCCTTTCCCTCCTCGAACTCCAAAATATTTTGATTTCACTTCTACCGGACTGTATGTAATATTTCTTCCAAATATAAGCCAAATCGGACATCATAGGTCGCTTTCTATTCATGTATGTGTTCCAAATATGGACCAAATCGGACCACAAATACGATTTTTTTGAATATCTCGATCCTTACGCCACCCAGCGGCGATTTTTTACACAGGCCGCTTTCTATTCATGTATGTATTATGTGCTCCAAATATGAGCCAAATCGGACCACAAATATGATTTTTTTTAATATCTCGATCCTTGCGCCATCTAGCGACGATTTTTTTCATAGGTCGCTTTCTGTTCTTGTATGTATTATAATGTTCCAAATATGAGCCAAATCGGAGCACAAATACGATTTTTTTTGAATATCTCGATCCTTGCGCCACCTAGCGGCAATTTTTTCATAGGCCGCTTTCTATTCATGTATGTATTATGTGTTCCAAATATGAACCAAATCGGACCACAAATTTTGAAATATTTCGATCCATGCGCCACCTATAGGAGTTTTTTTTCTTATGATTGTATTGTCATTGGGTTCTGAACTATATTCCAAGTTTCAAGCATGTAGCTTACCGGGAAGTTACTTAAATTTTAATTACAAAATTCACAACGGCCGTATGGCCGGCCGGCCGGACTGTCAAGTCAAGCTAAATAAAACAGTTTAAAAAATAGGTTTTGAGTTGCTTTTCAAAACTTCTGGAGTTCCTGAAAATAAGAAAAAGAGTTCTGCAAAATTACGCCCAATTATCACATTTTTCAGATCATTTTTATCGCTTTCAGGAACTCCAGAACTATTGAAAATCTACTCACAACACCAATTTTTTGCTTTTTAAATTTAGACTTTTGGAAAAATGTGAATGTTGGCCGAAATTTTGCAAAACTTTTTTTCCTTTTTAGAAACACCAGAACAAATAAAAAGATATTTTTTTGCTATTGATATTAGAGAAAAATTGCAAAGTTTAGAAACGGCGATGGTTACTAGCACATGTTTTTGAATTTCACTTCTTCATTGGCTAGCTTTTCGGGAGCTGAGTGTTAAACTCGAATCTCCAACATTCATACTAGTGTACAGCACACTCACTCAGCCATATGAATGCCCCGCTGCTCGCTTTGCAATTGGTCTCTAAGTGTTGCCTTTTTGGTGCTATTCCTTTTATTCACCATTTAGGTGCATTCTAATTCTGTATGTAATTTAATCCTAATAATAATGATGTGGAGTTTTTTAGCCGTGCTTAAAAGCTTTGTAACAATGGATTTCAGTATTGCTCTTATTAGCAGAACTTTCGCTGTTAACTATTGTATCAATGTTATCATCTGTATTTAATTAGCGAGTCTTGCTGTTGTTGTTGTTGTAGCAGTGCTTCGCCCCATCCAATAGGTCTGACCAATCACAAATTGTCATCAATGTCCTCTAACGGGAGTCCGACGAAACTGGCTGTTTCAACAGGGGTGGACCATAATGAGAGAGGTGTTAGAGGCGATGGTTCCACCCACATTACAATTGAAGAGAAGGTTGGTGTCATGTGGGGACACATTGCAAGCAGAATATACATTTTGTATGTCGGGGTTGATTCTGGATAGGTAAGAGTTTAACCTTTTACAGTATCCAGATCGAAGTTGGGCTGGAGTGCCTCGCGTTTCCCTAGGGAGCGTGCGTTCCTCTTCCGCAAGTTTAGGGTATTGCTCTTTGAGTACTGCATTCACCGGGCAATTCCGGACATAGAGGTCCGACGCCTGTTTATAGAGTTCACCAAGGACCTGCTCATGTTTTTGGCTTCATACGGCTGTGTTGTCAGGTGCCGTATTTCCTCATAGTGCTTACGGAGCTGACTCCTTAAGCCCCTGGGCGGTGTTGGCTCCTCAATCAGATGTCTGTTGGTATGCCCAGGTTTCTGGGTATTCAACAGAAACGGTTTGGTTAGCATTTCATTTCTTTCCCTTACTGGGAGTATTCTCGCCTCATTATGTAGATGGTGTTCTGGGGACATAAGGAGACAACCCGTGGCGGTTAAGAGGGCAGTATTTTGGCAGGCCTGTAGCTTCTTCCAGTGGGTAATCTTTAGGTTTGGCGACCATATCGGGGACGCGTAGCATGCAATCGGCTGGCAAATTGCTTTGTAAGTGGTAATGAGCGTTTCTTTATATTTTCCCCAAGTACTGCCAGCAAGAGATTTGAGGATTTTATTACGGCTCTGGATTTTCGGTAAAATTGCGGCTGCATGCTCACCAAAATGTAGATCCTGATCGATCGTCACACCCAAGATTTTGGGGTGTAAGACAGTCGGTATCGTAGTGCCATTGACGTGGACGTTCAAAATGGTCGACATTTCCCTGTTGTAAATAAGGTCGCCGATGATTTAGTCGGTGATAATGGCAGGTGAAGAAACTGGAGAGTTCAGGGAGGTAGCCGTTCATTTTGTTACATAGCTCATCGATCTGTGGGCCTGGGCCTGTGGCCATTATTGTGCAGTCATCGGCGTAGGAAACGATAGTGACTCCTTCTGGTGGCGAAGGTAGCTTTGATATGTAGAAGTTAAACAAAAGTGGGGATAGGACACCACCCTGTGGCACCCCTTGTTTAACTCTCCTTGGTTTAGATGTTTCGTTTCGAAATTGCACCGATGCCTGCCGACTACCTAGATAATTTACGGTCAACCTTTTAAAACATGGAGGAAGGGTATACCCTTCAAGGTCTTGCAGTAACGTGCCATGGTTGACCGTATCAAAAGCTTTTGATAGGTCTAGCGCAACGAGTACTGTTCTATGGTGGGGTTTTGATTTAAACCGCAATTTATCTGGGTGCTAATGGCATTTAGCGCGGTGAAGGTGCTATGGAGTTTTCTGAAGCCATGCTGATGACAGGCTAGCTGCAAATTTGCTTTGAAGTAGGGGAGCAGAATGGCTTCAAGCGTCTTGGCTACTGGCGATAGGAGAGATATAGGGCGATATGACTCTCCTATGTTAGCTGGTTTCCCAGGCTTTAGTAGCGGGACCACCTTGGCCATTTTCAATTTTTCGGGAATGACGAAGGTGGAAAGAGACAGGTTGAAGATATGCGCTAAATATTTGAAACCCTCTTTCCCTAGGCTTTTAACCATGCCGTCTGGGCCCACTCCTTTGGATGGTTTAGCATGACCGATGGCACCCTCAACCTCTTTGGCGGTGATGGTAATTGGAGTCGCGCTGAATTTATGTTTATGTGCGTGTCTGTTGGCTCTCCGTATAGCTTTGTCAACCGTAGAATGCATTATATATTGTCGGCAAAAGGCGCTCGCGCATTTTTTCGCATCCGACAGCACTTTATCGCCAAAGGCGATGGAAATTTTGTCGCTGTGCTTGGACAGATTCGATAGGGACTTTACGGTGGACCAAAGGTTACCCACACCGGCAGAGAGGTTACAGCTTATTAGACGCCACTCTAATTTCGCCCGCTTGTGTTCATCCACAAGCAATCCGATGTGTTGGTTTATGTCCCTTATTTAGGGGTCGCTGGGATGAGCTGTCTTATAAGGTCACGTTCTCTCGCTTAATTTGCGGTCTCCGCCGGAATTCCGGGAATTCTTCCGGCGGGAATAAAGCGAGTCGCGGCGGATTCGATGACCTTGCGGAAAGCACGTTCCCCTTGGCGAGCATCAGTCGGGATAGGAAGGGCAGCAAAGCGGCTGTCTGTAAATGATTTATATTCTTCCCACTTTCCTTTTTTAAAGTTTATGAAAGCGCGTTTTTCAGAGACGATGAAGTCGGCGGTACGTTCGAGCGAGACGAGTATTGGCAGGTGGTCGGATGCCAATGTTACCATCTGCTGCCAGTTGACGCAGTTTACGAGTCCTGCGCTCACGATTTATATATCTGGCGAACTATGACAGCTTCCTACCATACGAGTGGGGGCGTCTCCGTTTATTGTGCAGAACGTCGTTTCTTCTATTTGACCCGCAACATCTCACCCCTGCTGTCCGCCTGCAAGTTTGAATTCCATAGGTCGTGATGGGCATTGAAATCGCCTAAGATAATGCGATTGTCGCCAGTGAGTAACGCACCAATATTAGGGCGGTATCTACTGGGGCAGCAGGTGGCAGGAGGGATGTAGATGTTGATGATTATTAGGTTTACATCGCCTGGCCGGACAGATAAGCCATGACGTTCCAGGACATTGTGTAGTGTTGCGTGGAATTCACCTCACTTCGAATGTGTAGGTTAAGAACTTTTGTATAAATAGAAATGGATTTCTTTAATAAAGAACAATCTTTTTTTAACGCTACACTTCGGCGTTCCTCATTATTTATTTAAAATATTATAATTGTCCCTGCGGCCGATGTCGGGATCAAATATATGATATTGCACTGAGTGGTGTATGATAAACGCGAGATCGCCTCCATTCCCGCTCTCGCGATCTTTTCTGTGGACATTGTACCCAGAACAGGTCTGCAGAGCAGATCTTGCTGTGAGTTTAGTTTCTTGAATCGCAGCAGTGCGGATGGTGTGCCGCTTCATGAAAGCGACTATCTCCGTGATCATACCAGTTAATCCATTACAGTTTAACTGCAGAATTCTGAAGTGCAACGGGGGAGACGTCGTCACTCTAGGAGTAAGTGATGGGTGACTACGCCTGGGTTGTGAGAGGCTAGCACGCAATTGCTGTTGTGGCCCTGGGACTGGTCGTCCCTGACTAAGCATTGGTGTGCCCGGTGTATTTGGGTTTGCGACCTGGCAACACGGCGAAATGAAGCCCGTCGGGGGTTTCCGTCGCGAAAACCAGAACACCTAGGAAAGTGGCACCGACCGCGGCATGAGCTGCATTGGGCGGATGTCGCAAACATATATTATCTGTGCTTGCAGACAGTGCAAACGGTGGTAGGGACTAAGAGTCTGTTTCCCTGATTTCGATTGCGAGACTTGCTCATATTGCTTTATACAATTGTTTTGTTATTGATATTAGAGAAAAATTGCAAAGTTTGCATACGGCGATAGTTACTAGGGCATGTTTCTGATTTTCACTTCTTCATAAGCTAACTTCTCGGGAGCTGAGTATTGAACTCGAATCTCCAACATTCATACCAATGTAAAGGCAGATGCCTTTAACCACTCAGTCAGTTTTTTCTCTAATATCAATAACAAAACAATAGTATAAAGCAAGATGAGCAAGTCTCGCCAATTAAATACAGATGATAATATTGATACAATAGTTAACAGCGGAAGTTCTGCTGATAAACGCAATACTGAAATCCATTGTTACCGAGTTTTTAAGCGCGCCTAAAAAAATGCCACACCATTAAGATTAAATTGCATACAGAATTAGTATGTACCTAAATGGTGAATAAAAGGAATAGCAACAAAAAGGCAACACTTAAAGACCAATTGCAAAGCCAGCAGCGGTGCATTCATATGGCTGAGTGGTTAAAGGCATCTGCCTTTCCACTAGCATGAATGTTGGAGATTTGAGTTCAATGCTCAGGGGGTCGATTCCGGTTGAGCGTTATAGTGAAGTGAAAAAAAATTTATCTCTTTGGTTATCCCTTACTGTTTACATTTTTTCACTTCACTGAGTTCGAAAATGCGATTCTTATAACAGCTGTGAAAACTGTTAGCTGAATAACATTTGAATTTACGATGTGTGAAGTTTTCTTTGGTGAATGATAAATTATGACAGATTTCTTTTGTTTTTGTTTTCTTTTTGTTTGATGTTGTTTGTTTGACAATTTTTTAAATTCAAACGTTAAAACAAAATTTGTATCGGCGTTAACTTTGTTTTCACTTCACTTCAATTTGAAGTTTTAACGCAAAACGGGAATCAATAATCGTGGTGAATTGGTGTTAATACTTTTCACTTTACGATAACGCACAACCGGAATCGACCCCCTGTGGGTCGCTAAGCTAGCTGATGAAGAAGTGAAATTCAGAAACATGTATGAATTTTGGACATTTGAGTTCAATACTCAGCTCCCGAAAAGCTAGCTGATGAAGAAGTGAAATTCAGAAACATGTCCTAGTAACCATCGCCGTTTGTATACTTTGCAATGTTATCTAATATCAATAACAAAACAATTGTATAAAGCAATATGAGCAAGTCTCGCTAATTAAATACAGATGACAATTTTTTTTTTCTTTAATAAAAATTTTTTTTTTAAATTATTGGTCTTTTGAAAAAATGATTGGGCGTAATTTTTCAGACCTTTTTTTCCTTTTCAGAACTTCAGAACCATTGAAAAGCTACTCAGAACACTTTTTTTTTTTTAATTTTAAAGTTTTTTAAAATTTTCAACTTTTGGAAAAATGTGTATATTGGGCGTAAAATTACAGCTATTTGAAACTTAACCGTTTTTTTTTTTTTGCGAGATTGTGTATTCAACATCAAATATATGCTGTGGTAGTAGAGTGCCAAATGTTCCACTTTAGAGAACTTTTACAAAACATAGATTGCATCTGTAAATTATTTTCTATGAAATTGGAGTAGAAAATAATTTTATACTTATTATTTTAAGAATTCATGAGCTTAACACAGGCTTATAATAATTAAATATTCAATTATTATGTTTTTCTAAAAGAAACTGAAAAGAGGGAAAGAAACTTTTACTGGCATATTGCGATGGTACAACTTCGAAAACCGCCACGTAATAATCATCAGGTAATTTCGTAATGTAATTAATTCTGTGATACCAGAAATAATTGAAAAAAAAAAAACTGAAGAATCTTAGAAATATGTAAATACAGACGGAAGTTTAAACATACGAAGAACCATTTGTTCTTCACCAAATGGAGGCAGTATTTAAAGAATTTGATTAACACAGATACGCTTCTGTATAGCTATATTCAAGTCGTATAGCAAATCGAATCCAAAAGCATTTTTGAGCTATATAAAGTCCAAAAATGGTTGTTCCAGTGTACCGCCTGGAGTCTTTTTTGATGGCCATTCAGCGTGAACATTTTGTTATACAGCCAACTTATTCGCGCAGTTTTTTGGGTAAAATTTTTTACCGACGAAAGAATTGCAAGATGTCTCGAAGAATGATTCAATTTTTCGAGCTCAAGGCCACGCATAAATAAAAACCTAATAATTCAAGGTTCGATTCGAGCTCAAGGCCAGAACAATATTTTTATTTTTTTTTTTATTTTTGAGTTAGGCTCTTTTGACCATTAATTGTGAAGTGCAAATAAAAGAATTTATTCCACTTTTCCAACCCAACGTTTCGCTAGAATTCCTAGCATCATCAGGGGTGATCTATTTATTTAAAAGGCAACAAAAAATAAACAGCCGTGAAAAACAATAATAATCCTTATATAAGACACTTATTAACAAATTTACGTGTAACAACATTAAAAACAAGAAGAAACAACACCTACACAATATGTTTAGTTAGGATCTAAAATTAAAAAATAGTACCATCATCGTTTGGTATCATCGTCCTACTAAATTATAATTATAAACATAAAAGGTAAGCTGCTGCAATGTTTTGTGTGTCTTCTTTTTTGTTTACCGTATTTTCTCTTTTTTCTAATATTCGCAAATTCTCTAATATGTATCGCGTTCTCCCATATTTGTTGCGGTCTATTATCTTTGTGTTTGATAGATCAGCTGCGTCGCCACTTGCCGTGATGTGTTGTGATAAGGCCGTTGCACTTCTCTTTTTGTTTATATCGCTTTCGTGCTCTTTTAGTCTGACGCCGAGGGTTCGTTTCGTGGTTCCAAGGTATACCTTGTTGCAGCTTTCATCTTCTTCACCTTGACATGTTACTTCATAAATTATATTATGTTGTTCGAGTTTGTCGATCGGGCTTTTTGTTCGCGTAAATATATTCGCTAGTGTGGAGTTGGATTTGTATGCTAGGGTTATGTTTTGGTTATTTTTTGTTACTGCTTTGCTGATGTTTTGAGATAGTTTGGCAATATAGGTTACACCGAAATATTGATTAATTTGATTTTCTTTATGTATTGTTGTTTGGTTTCGTGTCGTGCTTGTTTCTCTTATTCCTTGTTCTGAATCATTCTCCACCTCAGTAGTGAATTTTATTTTGTTGTGATAACTATTTAAGTTTTCTTGTATTAATTCCACGTCTTTACGTTTTACTATTAAAAATCTAACAGAACAAGGAAAACCTCTAAATATTTTTTTTTTTTTTGTAATGATAATTGTTATTTTTTAATTTTTCTATAATTGAAAAATTCGAATCGAACCTTGAATCATTTATCAATAGGCCGATAAAAACAAAAACAATTGTTAATAAACCAAGAGCACTTGGGAATGTCAAACAAAGTAATTGACAATAAACAAATCCAGCATTATCAGTGATTTGCAACAGATGGCGCAACGCTGAATAAATATAGTTGGTAAGAAGGAATAGAAGTAGCAATTTTCAGTCTAACAAACCACCGCTGTATAGCTAAATGGTTAGCGTAGCGTGCCTAAAGCGTACTGATGATGAAGGCTTAGCACCCTTCGAAATGGATCTATCTGCGCAGCTATGGCAGGTTGTCTGAAAAATTGTCTACTTACTATTCCAAAAACAAAATACAACTTTTCAATTATAGAAAAATTAAAAATTAACAATAATTATCATTACAAAAAAACAAAAATTATTGTTCTGGCCTTGAGCTCGAATAGAACCTTGAATCATTTATCAATAGACCGATAAAAACAAAAACAATTGTTAATAAACCAAGACCACTTGGGAATGTCAAACAAAGTAATTGACAATAAACAAATCCAGCATTGTCAGTGATTTGCAACAGATTGCGCAACGCTGAATAAATATAGTGGGTAAGAAGGAATAGAAGTAGCAATTTATCAGTCAAACAAACCACCGCTGTATAGCTAAATGGTTAGCGCAACGTGCCTAAAGCGTACTGATGATGAAGGCTTAGCACCCTTCGAAATGGATCTATCTGCGCAGATATGGCAGGTTGTCTGAAAAATTTTCAACTTACTATTCCAAAAACAAAATACAATTTTTAAATTATAGAAAAATTAAAAAATAACAAAAATTATCATTACAAAAAAAGTTTTGTTCTGGCCTTGAGCTCGAATCGAACCTTGAATCATTTATCAATAGGCCGATAAAAACAAAAACAATTTTTAAATACCAAATATTTTATATGTTTCGATAAATATATTTGTTTAATAATTGATCGATATTTCGACCTCAATCTGAGACCATCTTCAGATCCAAGAGTTCCAAACAAATATATCTATTGAAACATATAAAATATTTGGTTTTTATTAATGCGTGGCCTTGAGCTCGAAAAATTGAATAATTTAAATATTGAAGGCCGAACATCAGCAAATCTCCAAGAATGTTTCGAGCCCTTTGTCTCTCATCTGAGGATGTTAGCAATGCAATTATCAAACTTAAATCATCGTCCTAAACAGACGTTGATGGATTTTGTTTAGCCTATAAAAATGGGGGTTTTGGCCCCTAACTTGAGTTTGAGAGTATATTGGAAATTATATGTTCATACAGTTATGTGCTCGAATAGACCTACAAATTACGGTTTATCCCGCCAAGAGCATATTTTCACTGTCAAACAAAGCAATTGATGCTACATGGTGATGTACTAAAGCTTAGTTAGGCTCACAAAACAATCTAGGTGTTAAGACTTCGAATTAAAACATAGTTCAGGCACTCCCTGCTCTATTTTAATTAAAAAACCGCATTTCTAAAGCTGAAAGTACCCCACCCTTTTCCGCACTTTGCATTTCTTTGGGCGGTCTTGATATACAAAAAAAAAATATGATATGCAGACAGTTTTCGAATATTGCTGTTGTTGTTGTTGTAGCAATGCTTCGCCCCATCCAATAGGTGCAACCAATCACAAATTGTCATCAATATCCTCTAACGGGAGTCCAAAAAAGTTTGCTGTTTCAACAAGGGTGTTAGAGGCGTTGGTTCCACATAACAATTAAAGAGATGGTTGGTGTCATGTGGGGACACATTGCAAGCAGGGCATACATTTTGTATGTCGAGTTGATTCTGGATAGGTAAGAGTTTAACCTGTTACAGTATCCAGATCGAAGTTGAGCTAGAATGAATCGCGTTTCCTTAGACAGTGTGCGTTCCTCTTCCGCAAGTTTTGTATACTGGTCGTTGAGTACTGGATTCACCGATCAATTCCTGGTATAAAGGTCCGACGCCTGTTTGTGGAGTTCACTGAGGACCTGCTTGTTTTTTTGCTTCATACGGCTGAGTTCTCAGGTGCCGTATTTCCTCATAATGCTTACGGAGATGACTCCTTAAGTCCCTGGGCGGTGTTGGCTCATCAATCAGATGTCTGTTGGGATGCCCAGGTTTCTGGGTATTCAACAGGAACTGCTTGGTTAGCATCTCATTTTTCTCCCTGATGGGGAATATTCTCGCCTCATTATGTAGATGGTGTTCTGGGGACATAAGAAGACAGCCGGCGGCGGTTCTGAGTGCAGTATTTTGGCAGGCCTGTAGCTTCTTCCAGTAAGTAGTTTTTAGGCTTGGCGACCATATAGGGGACGCGTAGCATGCAATCGGCTGGCCAATTGCTTTGTAAGTGGTAATGAGCGTTTCTTTGCCTTTTCCCCAGCAAGAGATTTGAGGATTGTATTACGGCTCTGAATTTTCGGTACAATTGCGGCTGCATGCTCACCAAAATGTAGATCGTGATCAAACTTCACACCCAAGATTTTGGGGTGTAGGACAGTCGGCAGTGTAGTGCCATCGACGTGGATGTTCAAAATGGTCGACATTTGGGACGACCATGTTGTAAATAAGGTCGCGGAGGATTTAGTCGGTGATTTTGCCAGGTTTCGGGAGGCGGAAAAACTGTAGAGATCAGGGAGGTATCCGTTTATTCCCTTGCAAAGCTCATCGATCTGTGGGCATGGGCCTGTGGTCATTATTGTGCAGTCATCGGCGTAGGAAACGATAGTAACTCCTTCTGGTTGTTGTTGTTGTCGTAGAAATGTTTCGCCCTACCTAATAGCTGCGACCGATCACAAATTGTCATCAATATCCTCTAACGGGAGTCCAAGGAAACTTGCTGTTTCGACAGGGGTGGACCATAATGAGAGGGGTGTTAGAGGCGTTGGTTCCACATTACAATTAAAGAGATGGTTGGTGTCATGTGTGGACACATTGCAAGCGGGGCATACATTTTGTATGTCGGGGTTGATTCTGGATATGTAAGAGTTTAACCTGTTACAGTATCCAGAACGAAGTTGAACCAGAGTGACTCGCGTTTCCCTGGGGAGTATGCGTTCTTCTTCAGCAAGTATTGGGTACTGTTCCCCGAGTACTAGATTCACCGGGCAATTCCCGGCATAAAGGTCCGACGCCTGTTTGTGGAGTTCACCAAGGACCTGCTTGGTTTTTTTTGCTTCATACGGCTGAGTTCTCATGTGCCGTATTTATTCAAAATGCTTACGGAGATGACCCCTTAAGTCCCTAGGTGGTGCTGGCTTATCAATCAGATGTCTGTTGGGTTGCCCAGGTTTCTGGGTATTCAACAGGAACTGTTTGGTTAACATCTCATTTCTCTCCCTGATGGGGAGTATTCTCGCCTCATTATGTAGATGGTGTTCTGGGGACATAAGAAGACAGCCCGTGGCGGTCCTGAGCGCAGTATTTTGGCAGGCCTGTAGCTTCTTCCAGTGGGTAGTTTTTAGGCTTGGCGACCATATAGGGGACGCGTAGCACGCAAACGGCTGGCCAATTGCTTTGTATGTGGTAATGAGCGTTTCTTTGTCTTTTCCCCAATTACTGCCATCAAGGGATTTGAGGATTTTATTACGGCTCTGGATTTTCGGAACAACTGCGGCTGCGTGCTCACCAAAATGTAGATCCTGATCAAACGTCACACTCAAGATTTTGGGGTGTAGGACAGTCGGTAGCGTAGTGCCATCGACGTGGATGTTCAAATGGTCGACATTTGGGACGTCCAAGTTGTAAATAGGGTTGCGGATGATTTAGTAGGTGATAATGCCAGATTTCGCGAGGCGAAAAAACCGGAGAGATCAGGGAGGTAGCCGTTTATTCTGTTGCAAAGCTCATCGATCTTTGGGCCCGGGCCAGTGGCCATTATTGTGCAGTCATCGGCGTAAGAAACGATAGTAACTCCTTCTGGTGGCGAAGGTAGTTTTGATATGTAGAAATTAAACAAAAGTGGAGATAGGACACCACCATGAGGCACCCCTTATTTAATTCTTCTTTGATATTTCGTTTCGGAATTGCACCGATGCCTGCCGACCACCCAGATAATTTGCGGTCCACCTTTTAAGACATGGGGGAAGGATAGACCCTTCCAAGTCTTGCAGTAACGTGCCATGGTTGACCGTATCAAAAGCTTTTGATAGGTGGCGAAGGTAGTTTTGATATGTAGAAGTTAAACAAAAGTGGGGATAGGACACTATCCTGTGCCCTTTGTTTAATTCAGGCATGCTTAACCAACGAAACGATATCATTTCGTTACGATAATCAACGTTAATAAACGAAACGAAGTCATTTCGTTTCGTTTATTAACGTTAAGATCGTCAAATTAACGAAATGATTTCGTTTCGTTTTCTGCCATATCAAAACGAAATCAAATCGTTTATGTTGATTATTAATTTCAAACTATGCTGGCAAAGCTGATTGATGGCGGAGTCATTAAAGGTGAAAGCATTATCCAAGCTGATTGCAACTTTTCTCATGAATTTTGACAGTACGAACATTTCTCAGAGTATTTTAGACATTACCACCAACGAATTACACAAACAAATTACATAGAGTTTGCGTGTGTGTGTGCGCTCGTTGTTGCCACCTTACGGCTTCACCATGGCTATAGCATTGCCAGCACAATTCAAACATAAAGTATCACGGTTTCGTTAACGTTTTTAACGTTAACGAAAGCTTTTCGTTTCGGTTAAAAACGAGATACAATTTATCTTGATAATTTCTTTATCGATAATATTTCGAAGTGTTTCAACGGAAACGGTGGAAATTTTTTGATAAACGATTAGCTTAACGTTAAGGTGCATCCCTGGTTTAATTCTTCTTGGTTTTAATGTTTTGTTTCTAAATTGCACCGATGCCTGCCGACCCCCCAGATAATTTTCGGTCCACCTTTTAAGACATGGGGGAAGAGTAGACCCTTCCAGGTCTTGCAGTAACGTGCCATCGTTGACCGTATCAAAAGCTTTTGATAGGTCTAGCACGACGAGTACTGTTCTATGGTGGGGGTTTTGATTTAAACCGCAATTTATCTGGGTGCTAATTGCATTTAGCGCGGTGGTGGTGCTATGGAGTTTTCTAAAGCCATGCTGATGACAGGCTAGCTGCAAATTTGCTTTGAAGTAGGGGAGCAAAATAGCTTCAAGCGTCTTGGCTACTGGCCATAGGAGAGATATCGGGCGATATGAATCTCCTATGTTTAACTTTTGTTCAATTTTTACATATCAAAACTACCTTCGCCACCAGAAGGAGTTACTATCGTTTCTTACGCCGATGACTGCACAATAATGGCGACAGGCCCGGACCCAAAGGTCGATGAGCTTTGCAACAGAATAAACGGTTACCTCCCTGATCTCTCCAGTTTTTTCGCCTCGCGAAACCTGGCATTATCACCGACTAAATCATCCGCGACCCTATCTACAACTTGGACGTCCCAAATGTCGACCATTTTGAGCATCCACGTCGATGGCACTACGCTCGCTTCCCAAGGCAGTCGGTTCTATGTACCGGAGCGACTCAGGATTTTTCCCGACCAAGGACTGTCAATTGAGTGTGACCCCATTTAATTTGCTGCGTATCTCCCACAAATTGTCATCCTCCAAGCAGCTCCTTGCAGCAGGACTGCTCCATATTCTCTTACTCCGGGAAGGCATCGAATCCAATCCGGGTCCGTCTCCTGACCCCGGTCCTGAGAAATGGTTTTGCTGCATCTGCCGGAAAAGAATCTTTTTAGGACGGTTATAATCTGTTCAGTGTGTCTCGTGCAAGGGATGGTTGCATCGGACAGGTTGTTCTGGGCTTGATCCCAAAACCCGACGTCCACGTAACTTTTATAAATCTTATGTGGCTACTTGCTGTTCACACCCAAGGGCGTCCCGTAGTCTACGCCTAAGCGCCCCCACTACCTTCCAGCAGCCCCGCTGCTCAGAAAGCCACAACAAGTACCCGCTGCTGCTCGCGCCCCACGGCGCCAACAACTCAAACAGCTGCTACCACTCATAACTACTACCTTCGTAGTAGAGTCGGTAGCAATGCTGAGCATCAGCCCCTGTCCCCGTCTTCTCCCCCCTATTTTCCGGCAGCAATCGTGCAGGTTAGGGAAACAGACTCTTAGTCCCTACCTCCTTTTGCACCGTTTGCCAACACAGAATATATAGGTTTGCGACATCCGCCCAATGCAGCTCCTGCCTTGGGTGGTGCCACTTTCCTAGATGTTCTGGTCTTCGCGACGGCAACCCCACGACGGGTTTCATCATTCATTGCCAGGTCGCAAACCCAAATCATCCGGGTACCCCAATGCTTGCCCAAGGATGCCCAGTCCCAGGGCCACAACAGCAATTGCGTCCTGGCCTTCCACAACCCAGGCGTAGTCACCCGTCACTTACCCCCAGAGTGCGGCGTCTCCCCTTATGTACTTCAGAATTCTGCAGTTAAACTCTAATGGACTAACTGGGAAGATTACGGAGATAGTCGATTTCATGAAGCGGCACAACATCCGCATTGCTGCGATTCAAGAGACTAAACTCACAGCTCACATTGCAGACCTGCTCTGGGTATAATGACCACAGGAAAGACCGCGAGAGCGGAAATGGAGGCGGCCTCGCGTTTATCATACACCACTCTGTGCAATATTATATATTTGATCCTGGCATCGACCGCAGGGACAATGTCTTAGAACGTCAAGGCCTATCTGTCCGGTCAGGCGATGCAAACCTAGAAATCATCAACATCTACATCCCTCCTGCCACCTGCTGCTCCAGTGGATACCGCCCTAATATCAGAGCCTTACTCAGTGGCAACAATCGCATTATCTTAGGAGATTTCAATGCCGATCACGATCTATGGTATTTAAACTTGCGGGCGGACAGTAGGGGTGAGATGTTGGCGGATCAAATAGAAGAAACAACTATCACCCTTAAATAAATCATATACTTACTTTTCATATTCTTACTCTATTTAGTTTCTCTCATTTCTCATTTATATACATATACACACACATACTCTCTCATATTGTATTACACACCAGAATTATACTCTTTTGTATTTGAAGTTAGTTCTTGTTTGATATTCAATAAAATCAGTCATCGTGACAGAATCAGAAGTGAGCTGAACCGTACAAAGAAAAAAATATAATAAGAAAGTTAAATAATTAAATATGGACCCTTCAAAACTAAGTGTGCTACAACTACGGGAAACACTGCGCCGTCTAGACCTAAAATTGGGCGGGAACAAGACTGAATTAATACGGCGATTGCAGGAGGCCAACGAGGATACGGTGCGACCAGTGGTGGAGAAAATTCTAGAAGAAGCGGAAAATGTGGTTGACTGGTGTGATCATGAATACACATCAATACAATTTATACAACGAATTGAGCAGTTGAGAGAAGTATATAATTGGGACGACGGGCTGCTTATCTTTGCTGTTTTGGGCAAGCTTAAAGGTGTTGCCAAGCGTTGGGCAGATGCGCAGCCAGTTTTTAGGAAATGGGTGAGTTTTCGAGTATGTTCTTAAGTGATTTTCCATGTGTGGCAAATGCCGCTGATGCACACATTCGTATGATGAATTCGAGAATTGGTAAGAGCGAATCAATGGTAGAATTCTATTATAGAATGCTTGCAATAGGTCGTCGTGAACAAATCGACGACGCGTCAATTAATAAATACATAGTTAATAGTCTCTTTGATGTGAATTTGAAACGAACGTTAAGCGCAATGAATTTTACACGATGCGCAGACCTATTGTAATCATTAAAGAGCGTGATGGAAAATCTAATGTATAATAAAAAGAGAACAAGTGGTGTAGAACAAAAAGTTGTGCCACAGCGCTTCACACGAACAAACGAATCGTCAGCTGCTAGTAGTAATGGTGAGGTAGGCGTCACTTGCTTTAAGTGTAGATCAAAGGGACACATAGCAAAGAATTGTGTAAAAAAGCAGAAGAGTGGTGAAAAATCAGAAACTAAGCGTGTGAACAATCTAGAAGTTGAAGAGAGCGAAGATAGTGATGCAAGTGTAGAAGAAGAAGCGACAGTAAATAAAATTCAAATTGCAGAGCCGATAAAAGAGTTGCGGAAGAGAGTTAATATTTTGGGTAAAGAAGAAGTTTGTTGCAATGTGTTAATCGATTCAGGGAGTGCAAAATTACTTGTTAAGAGATCGATTGCAATGAAGTGCAGCGAGTGCTTTATACCGTGCGAAGAAAAATTAATCGGTTTCGCCGGAGGTGTATTAATCTGCAAAGAGAAGATGTTTACGAAAATTAAATTCGATTAAGTGGCTTATGAAGTCGAATTGCTGATAATCGATGACACAAGTATGAAGTACGGTGCACTCATAGGAATCGATGTTTTATCAAAAGGGAAAGTTATTATAGAGGATGGAATGTGCAGCATAATGGCGATTGATAGGAGTGCAGTCGATGTAGGTAATGGGTTGAAAGCTGGAATTGAGCAGCAATTAATGGAGTTACTTAATAATTTTGGTTATTGTTTTGGCGAAAGATTGTGAGTTAGGGAGGTCCCGAAGTTTTAATATGGGCATTAGGCTAACAACTTCTAAGCCAATTTCAAAGAAGCCCTATAGTATTCCCATTCCCAAACAGAAAGTGGTAGAAAAGATAGTGCAGGAATTATTAAGTCTAGGGATAATTCGTGAGTCGAAATCGCTGTATGCATCCCCGATTGTCTTGGTGCGAAAGTCAAACGGTGAAGATAGGCTGTGCGTCGCTTTCCGCGAATTGAACGCTGTTAGAGAAAAACAGCCGTGGTTGATGCTAACTATAGATGGGGTACTGGCGATACTAGCTGAAGTTAAGTTTTTTTAAGAAACGTTTTTCACCACGCTTGACCTAATGTCGGGTTATTACCAGATAGAGCTGGAAGAAACGTCAAGACACTATACAGCATTCGTAACTCACAACGGTCATTATGAGTTTACACGGATGCCATTTGGGTTGCGCAACGCACCCTGTTCATTCCAACGTATGATGTCGAATTTAGTAGCCCCTCTTGGCGAAAAGGTTATCAGCTACGTCGACGAAGTGATTATCGCCAGTCGAACCGAAGAAGAGAATTTGTTATATTTAAAAGAATTTCTAGAGATTGTCGAACGAGAAGGGTTGACCCTTCGATTATCAAAGTGCTCATTCATGAGAAGTGCTGTGTCGTTTCTGGGCCATGAAATAGATGAAAATGGCGTTAAACCAGGTCCAAAGAAAACAGAGGCCATCATGAATTTTCCCATACCTCGCAACCAATTGGAGGTCCGAAGATTCCTGGGACTAACAGGTTTCTTCCGCAAATTTGTCAGCGGGTATGCAATCATTGCGAGGCCGCTTACGGAATTAACAAAGAAAAATATTGATTTTAAATGGAGTCCCCTATGCGATGATGCATTTCGAAAATTGAATAGACTTATTGTTAGTTCGCCGATACTTACTATTTATGATGTTGGCAAAGAGCATGAATTGCATACAGATGCTTCAATTGTAGGACTCGCTGCGATTCTAATGCAGCGTGATGATAATGGAAGCATGAGACCAGGAGCTTATTATAGCAGGGCCTGCGTAGGGGCTGAACGAAATTATCATGCATACGAGCTGGAAGTCTTGGCAGTTGTTGAGGCCTGCCAACGATTTTGAATGTTTTTGTTAGGTAAGCATTTTACCATCGTAACCGACTGTCAGGCGATATCGAGCGCTAAATCAACAAAACCTATGTTACCGCGAGTTGCGCGCTGGTTAATCAAGCTCCTCGAAAACGATTGTGACATTGTGCATCGTGCTGGGACATCAATGGCGCATGTCGACGCTATGAGTCGTGCCCCACCAGAGGCAGCACGAGAAGCCGGGGGTGATATACAAACGTTGTCAGTTGAGGATTGGGTGTCAGTCATGCAGCAACAAGATGAAAAGCTTAAAACGATTATAGACATTTTGAGGGGAGCAGAGCAATCCGAACATAAGGTTAAAATGAAATCAGAGTATAAGTTAACAAATCATCGGCTGTACAAGTTAAATTGCACTAATGAAACTCAACTGGTAGTGCCAAAAGGTATGAGGTGGCGCATGGTGAAACTATGCCACGACGATTGTGGTCATCCAGGGGTAGCTTATAATAATAAATAAGTTGTAAAAAACTTCTGGTTTCCCCGTTTGCGAAATTTTGTGAAAGGATACATTAAATCGTGCATCGAGTGTTGCTACCACCGTCACCCGACTCGAAAACAATGCGAGCTGTATGGAATGGATATTCCGAAATTACCGTTCCAAGTCCTGCACTTGGATCACCTGGGACCATTTGTGAAGAGCAAGCACGGATACGAATACGTGTTGGTCATCGTCGATGCTCTCACCAGGTATGTGGTGGTTGTCCCAACGAGATCGATTAAAACAAAGCCGGTGGTTGACGCTCTGAACCAACTCACGTTATTTTTCGGCTTACCTCAGAAAATGGTAACAGATCGTGGTACAGCCTTTACGTCGACAGCTTTTACTACGTTCTGTGAAACAAACAGTATCCAACACATCAAGGTAGCAGTGCGTACACCGCCATCAAATGGGTTGGCCGAGCGAGTTAACCAGGCGATCTTGGCATATTTGAAGCCATCAACTAATATCCGAAAGATTGGGATGTCCACTTACGCTCATTGCAGTGGACACTTAACACAAAGAAGAATGCCACCACAAAGTTCGCTGCTTTAGATCTTGTGTACGACTTTCCTCTTCGTGACATAAGCGGAAATAAAGTATTGGCAGCGGTTCATGATGACGAGGTTCAATTTGTGATGAATGGTAGGCGCAATGATGCAATCCGTAACATCGAAGCCGCTCGAGTTAAATGGAAAGCTAAATTCGATGCTAAGCATATTAAACCCGAACAGTACGAGGTGGGCGACTTGGTTCTGTTGACTGCTCCCACGCCTGCCACTGGCGAGTCTCGAAAGCTCCAACCACCGTATAAAGGACCATACGTCATCACTAAGGTCCTGCGATTTGATCGATACGTCGTCGAGGACATCGAAGGCCACCAGTGTTCGCAGCGTAAATATTCAACAATTGCCACAACTGATAACATTAAGCCTTGGTGTGCCTTATTCCCAGAAATTGACGATGATTTGGATGGCATGGAAGATGATACGAAACTAATTCAAAACTCGGGACGAGTTAAGCAGCAGGAGAGGCCGAGCTGTCACCCTTAAATAAATCATATACTTACTTTTCATATTCTTACTCTATTTAGTTTCTCTCATTTCTCATTTATATACATATACACACACATACTCTCTCATATGATATTACACACCAGAATTGTACTCTTTTGTATTTGAAGTTAGTTCTTGTTTGATATTCTATAAAATCAGTCATCGTGACACGACGTTCTGCACAATAAACGGAGACGCCCCCACACGTATGGTAGGAAGCTGTCACAGTTCGCAGGTATATCTCAATCGTGAGCGCAGAACTCGTAAACTGTGTCAACTGGCAGCCGATGGTAACATTGGCATCCGACCACCTGTCCATACTTATTTCGCTCGAGCGTACCGCCGACTTCATCGTCACCGAAAAACGCACTTTCATAAACTTCAAAAAAGGAAAGTGGGAAGAATATAAATCTTTTATAGACAACCGCTTTGCTGCCCTCCCTATCCCGACTGATGCCCGCCAAGGGGATCGTGCCTTCCGTAAGGTCATTGAATCCGCTTCGGCACGTTTCATTCCCGCCGGGAGAACTCCCGAAATCCGGCCCCACTTCCCGGCGGAGGCCGCAAACTTAGCGAGAGAACGTGACCTTATAAGACAGCTTGATACAGGCGACCCCCAAATAAGGGATATAAACCAACGCATCAGATTGCTTGTGGACGAACACAAGCGGGCGAAATGGGAGGAGCACCTAAGAGGTTGTAACCTCTCTACCGGTGTGGGTAAACTTTGGTCCACCGTAAAGTCCCTATCGAATCCGACTAAGCACAAAGACAAAGTTTCCATCGCCTTTGGCGACGAAGTGCTGTCGGATGCGAAAAAATGCGCGAGCGCTTTCTGCCGACAATATATAATGCATCCTACGGTCGACAAAGATAGACGGATAGCCAATAGACACGCACATAAACACAAATTCATCGCGTCACCAATCACCATCACCGCTAAAGAGGTTGAGGACGCCATTGGTCGCGCTAAACCATCCAAAGCAGTGGGCCCAGACGGCATGGCCATGCCGATGCTTAAAAGGCTAGGGAAAGAGGGTTTCAAATATTTAGCGCATGTCTTCAACCTGTCTCTTTCCACCTTTGTCATACCCGAGAAATGGAAAATGGCCAAGGTGGTCCCGCTACTAAAGCCTGGGAAACTTGCTAACATAGGTGAGTCGTATCGTCCGATATCTCTCCTATCGCCAGTAGCAAAGACGCTTGAAGCCATTATAAGCAATAAGGGAGCAATTTCCAAGCAAATTTGCAGCTAGCTTCTCATCAGCATGGCTTCAGAAAACTCCATAGCACTACCACCGCGCTAAATGCCATTAGCACCCAGATAATTTGCGGTTTAAATCAATACCCCCACCATAGAACAGTACTCGTAGCGCTTTCAAAAGCTTTTGATACGGTCAACCATGGCTCGTTACTGCAAGATCTGGAGGGGTCTACCCTTCCCCCATGTCTTAAAAGGTGGACCGCAAATTATCTGGGTGGTCGGCAGGCATCGATGCAATTTAGAAACGAAACATCAAAACCAAGGAGAATTAAACAAGGGGTGTCCTTTCCCCACTTTTGTTTAATTTCTACATATCTAAGCTACCTTCACCACCGGAAAGAGTCACAATCGTTTCCTACGCCGATGACTGCACAATAATGGCCACAGGCTCAGGCCCAAAGATCGATGCGCTATGCAATAAAATAAACGGCTACCTCTCTGATCTCTCCAGTTTTTTCGCCTCGCGAAACCTGACATTATCACCGACTAAATCTTCCGCGACCTTATTTACAACATGGCACTACGCTACCGACTGTCCTACACCCGAAAATCTTGGGTGTGACGTTTGATCAGGATCTACATTTTGGTGAGCACGCAGCCTCGATTGTTGCGAGAATTCAGAGCCGTAACAAAACCCTCAAATCCCTCGCTGGCAGTACCTGGGGAAAAGATAAAGAAACGCTCATGACTACATACAAAGCAATTAGCCAGCCGATTACGTGCTACGCGTCACCCATATGGTCGCCAAGCCTAAAAATTACCCACTGGAAGAAACTACAGGCCTGCCAAAGTACTGCTCTCAGAATCGCCACGGGCTGTCTTCTTATGTCCCCAGAACACCATCTGCATAATGAGGCGAGAATACTCCCCATCAGGGAGAGAAATGAGATGCTGACCAAACCGTTCCTGTTGAATACCCAGAAACCTGAGCATCCCAACAGACATCTGATTGATGAACCAGCACCGCCTAGGGGCTTAAGGAGTCATCTCCGTAAGCATTTTGAGGAAATACGGCACCTGAGAACCCAGCCGTATGAAGCGAAAAAACACAAGCAAGTCCTTGGAGAACTCCATAAACAGGCGTCGGACCTTTATGCCGGGAATTGCCCGGTGAATCCAGTACTTAATGAAAAGTATCCAAAACTCGCGGAAGAGGAACGCATACTCCCCAGGGAAACGCGTGTCACTCTTGCTCAACTTCGTTCTGGATACTGTAACAGGTTAAACTCTTACCTATCCAGAATCAACCCCGACATACAAAATGTATGCCCCGCTTGCAATGTGTCCCCACATGACACCAACCATCTCTTTAATTGTAATGTGGAACCAACGCCTCTAACACTCCTTTCCTTATGGTCCACCCCTGTGGAAACGGCAAGTTTCCTAGGACTCCCGTTAGAGGATATTGATGACAATTTGTGATCGGTCGCGGCTGTTAGGTGGGGGAAACATTGCTACAACAACAACAACATGGCACTACGCTGCCGACTGTCCCACACCCCAAAATCTTGGGTGTGACGTTTGATCGGGATCTACATTTTGGTGAGCACGCAGCCGCAATTGTTCCGAAAATCCAGAGCCGTAATAAAATCCTCAAATCCCTTGCTGGCAGTACTTGGGGAAAAGACAAAGAAACGCCACATACAAAGCAATTGGCCAGCCGTTTACGTGCTACGCGTCCCCTATATGGTCGCCAAGTCTAAAAACTACCCAATGGAAGAAGCTACAGGCCTGCCAAAATACTGCGCTCAGAACCGCCACGGGCTGTCTGCTTATGTCCCCAGAACACCATCTACATAATGAGGCGAGAATACTCCCCATCAGGGACAGACATGAGATGCTAACCAAACAGTTCCTGTTGAATACCCAGAAACCTGGGCATCCCAACAGACATTTGATCTTTAGGTTTGGCGACCATATCGGGGACGCGTAGCAGGCAATCGGCTAACAAATTGCTTTGTAAGTGGTAATGAGCGTTTCTTTATATTTTCCCGAAGTACTGCCAGCAAGGGATTTGAGGATTTTATTACGGCTCTGGATTTTCGGTAAAATTGCGGCTGCATGCTCACCAAAATTGATTTAAACCGCAATTTATCTGGGTGCTAATGGCATATAGCGCGGTGGTAGTGCTGTGCAGTTTTCTAAAGCCATGCTGATGAGAGGCTAGTGGCATATTTGCCTTGAAATGGGGCAGTAAAATTGCTTCAAGCGTCTTAGCTACTGGCGATAGGAGAGATATCGGGCGATATGACTTTCCTATGTTAGCTGGTTTCCCAGGCTTTAGTAGCGGGATCACCTTGTCCAATTTCCGGGAATGACAAAGGTGGAAAAAGACAGGTTGAAGACATGTGCTAAATATTTAAAAACCTCATTTCCTAGGCTTTTAAGTATCGGCATGGCTGTGCCGTCAGGGCCCACCGCTTTAGATGGTTTAGCTTGACCGATGGCATCCTCAACCTCTTTGGCGGTGATGGCAATTGGGGACGCGCTGAATTTATGTTTGTGCGTGTGTCCGTTGGCTCTCCGTATAGCTTTGTCAACCGTAGAATGCATTATATATTATCGGCAAAAGGCGCTTGCGCATTTTTTCGCATCCGACAGCACTTTATCGCCAAAGGCGATGGAAATTTTGTCGTTGTGCTTGGACAGATTCGATAGGGACTTTACGGTGGACCAAAGGTTACCCACACCGGCAGAGAGGTTACAGCTTATTAGATGCCACTCTAATTTCGCCCGCTTGTGTTCATCCACAAGCAATCCGATGTGTTGGTTTATGACCCTTATTTAGGGGTCGCCGGGATCGAGCTGTCTTATAAGGTCAAGTTCTCTCGCTTAATTTGCGGCCTCCGCCGCGGCGGATTCGATGACCTTGCGGAAAGCACGTTCCCCTTGGCGAGCATCAGTCGGGATAGGAAGGGCAGCAAAGCGGCTGTCTCTAATAAATTTATATTCTTCGCACTTTCCTTTTTTAAAGTTTATGAAAGCGCGTTTTTCAGAGACGATGAAGTCGGCGGTACGTTCGAGCGAGACGAGTATTGGCAGGTGGTCGGATGCCAATGTTACCATCTGCTGCCAGTTGACGCAGTTTACGAGTCCTGCGCTCACGATTTATATATCTGGCGAACTATGACAGCTTCCTACCATACGAGTGGGGGCGTCTCCGTTTATTGTGCAGAACGTCGTTTCTTCTATTTGATCCGCCAACATCTCACCTCTGCTGTCCGCCTGCAAGTTTGAATGCCATATGTCGTGATGGGCATTGAAATCGCCTAAGATAATGCGATTGTCGCCAGTGAGTAACGCACCAATATTAGGGCGGTATCCACTGGGGCAGCAGGTGGCAGGAGGGATGTAGATGTTGATGATTTCTAGGTTTACATCGCCTGACCGGACAGATAAGCCATGACGTTCCAGGACATTGTGTAGTGTTGCGTGGAATTCGCCTCACTTCGAATGTGTAAGTTAAGAACTTTTGTATAAATAGAAATGGATTTCTTTAATAAAGAACAATCTTTTTTTAACTCTACACTTCGACGTTCCTCATTATTTATTTAAAATATTATAACTGTCCCTGCGGCCGATGTCGGGATCAAATATATGATATTGTACTGAGTGGTGTATGATAAACGCGAGACCGCCTCCATTCCCGCTCTCGCGATCTTTTCTGTGGACATTGCACCCAGAACAGGTCTGAAGAGCAGATCTTGCTGTGAGTTTAGTCTCTTGAATCGCAGCAGTGCGGATGGTGTGCCGCTTCATGAAAGCGACTATCTCCGTGATCTTACCAGTTAATCCATTACAGTTTAACTGCAGAATTCTGAAGTGCAACGGGGGAGACGTCGTCACTCTAGGAGTAAGTGACGGGTGACTACACCTGGGTTGAGAGAGGCTAGCACGCAATTGCTGTTGTGGCCCTAGGGCTGGTCGTCCCTGGCTAAGCATTGGGGTGCCCGGTGTATTTGGGTTTGCGACCTGGCAACACGGCGGAGTGAAGCCCGTCGGGGGGTTTCCGTGGCGAAAACCAGAACACCTAGGAAAGTGGCACCGACATGAGCTGCATTGGGCGGATGTCGCAAACATATATATTCTGTGCTTGCAGACAGTGCAAACAGTCTGTTTCCCTGACCTACACGATTGCGAGACTTGCTCACATTGCTTTATACAATTGTTTTGTTATTGATATTAGAAAAAAATTGCAAAGTTTGCATACGGCGATGGTTACTAGGGCATGTTTCTGATTTTCACTTCTTCATAAGCTAACTTCTCGGGAGCTGAGTATTGAACTCGAATCTCCAACATTCATACCAATGTAAAGGCAGATGCGAGAGCAAGTCTCGCTAATTAAATACAGATGATAATATTGACACAACAGTTAACAGCGGAAGTTCTGCTGATAAACGCAATACTGAAATCCATTGTTACTAAGTTTTTAAGCGCGCCTAAAAAAATGCCACACCATTAAGATTAAATTGCATACAGAATTAGTATGTACCTAAATGGTGAATAAAAGGAATAGCAACAAAAAGGCAACACTTAGAGACCAATTGCAAAGCCAGCAGCGGTGCATTCATATGGCTGAGTGGTTAAAGGCATCTGCCTTTCCACTAGTATGAATGTTGGAGATTTGAGTTCAATGCTCAGGGGGTCGATTCCGGTTGAGCGTTATAGTGAAGTGAAAAAAATTTTATCTCTTTGGTTATCCCTTACTGTTTTCATTTTTTCACTTCACTGAGTTCGAAAATGCGATTCTTATAACAGCTGTGAAAACTGTTAGCTGAATAACATTTGAATTTACGATGTGTGAAGTTTTCTTTGGTGAATGATAAATTATTACAGATTTCTTTTGTTTTTGTTTTCTTTTTGTTTGATGTTGTTTGTTTGACAATTTTTTAAATTCAAACGTTAAAACAAAATTTGTATCGGCGTTAACTTTGTTTTCACTTCACTTCAATTTGAAGTTTTAACGCAAAACGGGAATCAATAATCGTGGTGAATTGGTGTTAATACTTTTCACTTTACGATAACGCACAACCGGAATCGACCCCCTGTGGGTCGCTAAGCTAGCTGATGAAGAAGTGAAATTCAGAAACATGTATGAATTTTGGACATTTGAGTTCAATACTCAGCTCCCGAAAAGCTAGCTGATGAAGAAGTGAAATTCAGAAACATGTCCTAGTAACCATCGCCGTTTGTAAACTTTGCAATGTTATCTAATATCAATAACAAAACAATTGTATAAAGCAATATGAGCAAGTCTCGCTAATTAAATACAGATGACAATTTTTTTTTTTCTTTAATAAACATTTTTTTTTTTTAATTATTGGTCTTTTGAAAAAATGATTGGGCGTAATTTTTCAGACCTTTTTTTCCTTTTCAGAACTTCAGAACCATTGAAAAGCTACTCAGAACACTTTTTTTTTTAATTTTAAAGTTTTTTAAAATTTTCAACTTTTGGAAAAATGTGTATATTGGGCGTAAAATTACAGCTATTTGAAACTTAACCGTTTTTTTTTTTTTGCGAGATTGTGTATTCAACATCAAATATATGCTGTGGTAGTAGAGTGCCAAATGTTCCACTTTAGAGAACTTTTACAAAACATAGATTGCATCTGTAAATTATTTTCTATGAAATTGGAGTAGAAAATAATTTTATACTTATTATTTTAAGAATTCATGAGCTTAACACAGGCTTATAATAATTAAATATTCAATTATTATGTTTTTCTAAGAGAAACTGAAAAGAAGGAAAGAAACATTTACTGGCATATTGCGATGGCACCATTTCGAAAACCGCCACGTAATCATCATCAAGCAATTTCGTAATGTAATTAATTCCGTGATACCAGAAATAATTGAAAAAAAACTGAAGAATCTTAGAAATATGTAAATACATACGGAAGTTTAAACATACGAAGAACCATTTGTTCTTTACCAAATGGAGGCAGTATTTAAAGAATTTGAATAACATAGATACGCTTCTGTATAGCTATATTCAAGTCGTATAACAAATCGAACCCAAAAGCATTTTGGAGCTATATAAAGTCCAAAAATGGTTGTTCCAGTGTACCGCCTGGATCCTTTTTTGATGACCATTCAGCGTGAACATTTTGTTATAAAGCCAACTTATTCGCGCAGTTTTTTGGGTCAAATTTTTTCCCGACGAAAGAATTGCAAGATGTCTCCAAGAATGATTCAATTTTTCGAGCTCAAGGCCACGCATAAATAAAAACATAATAATTCAAGGTTCGATTCGAGCTCAAAGCCAGAACAATATTTTTTAATTTTTTTTTTTTAATTTTTGAGTTAGGCTCTTTTGACCATTAATTGTGAAGTGCAAATAAAAGAATTTATTCCACTTTTCCAACCCAACGTTTCTCTAGACTTCCTAGCATCATCATGGGTGATCTATTTATTTAAAAGACAACAAAAAATAAACAGCCGTGAAAAACAATAATAAACCTTATATAAGACACTTATTAACAAATTTACGTGTAACAACATTAAAAACAAGAAGAAACAACACCTACAAAATATGTTTAGTTAGGATCTAAAAATTAAAAAATAGTACCATCATCGTTTGGTATCATCGTCCTACTAAATTATAATTATAAACATAAAAGGTAAGCTGCTGCAATGTTTTGTGTGTCTTCTTTTTTGTTTACCGTATTTTCTCTTTTTTCTAATATTCGCAAACTCTCTAATGTGTATCGCGTTGTCCCATATTTGTTGGGGTGTTATCTTAGTGTTTGCTAGATCAGCTGCGTGGCCACTTGCCGTGATGTGTTGTGATAAGGCCGTTGCACTTCTCTTTTTGTTTATATCGCTTTCGTGCTCTTTTAGTCTGACGCCGAGGGTTCGTTTCGTGGTTCCAATGTATACCTTGCTGCAGCTTTCATCTTCTTTACCTTGACATGCTACTTCATAAATTATATTATGTTGTTCGAGTTTGTCGATCGGGCTTTTTGTTCGCGTAAATATATTCGCTAGTGTGGAGTTGAATTTGTATGCTAGGGTTATGTTTTGATTATTTTTTGTTACTGCTTTGCTGATGTTTTGAGATAGTTTGGCAATATAGGTTACACCGAAATATTGATTAATTTGATTTTCTTTATGTAGTAGTAGTATATTATTTTGTTGTGAATTTTATTTTGTTGTGATAACTATTTAAGTTTTCTTGTATTAATTCCACGTCTTTACGTTTTACTATTAAAAATCTAACAGAACAAGGAAAACTTCTAAATATTTTTTTTTTGTAATGATAATTGTTATTTTTTAATTTTTCTATAATTAAAAAATTCGAATCGAACCTTGAATCATTTATCAATAGGCCGATAAAAACAAAAACAATTGTTAATAAACCAAGAGCACTTGGGAATGTCAAACAAAGTAATTGACAATAAACAAATCCAGCATTATCAGTGATTTGCAACAGATGGCGCAACGCTGAATAAATATAGTTGGTAAGAAGGAATAGAAGTAGCAATTTTCAGTCTAACAAACCACCGCTGTATAGCTAAATGGTTAGCGTAGCGTGCCTAAAGCGTACTGATGATGAAGGCTTAGCACCCTTCGAAATGGATCTATCTGCGCAGCTATGGCAGGTTGTCTGAAAAATTGTCTACTTACTATTCCAAAAACAAAATACAACTTTTCAGTTATAGAAAAATTAAAAATTAACAATAATTATCATTACAAAAAAACAAAAATTATTGTTCTGGCCTTGAGCTCGAATCGAACCTTGAATCATTTATCAATAGGCCGATAAAAACAAAAACAATTGTTAATAAACCAAGAGCACTTGGGAATGTCAAACAAAGTAATTGACAATAAACAAATCCAGCATTGTCAGTGATTTGCAACAGATTGCGCAACGCTGAGTAAATATAGTGGGTAAGAAGGAATAGAAGTAGCAATTTATCAGTCAAACAAACCACCGCTGTATAGCTAAATGGTTAGCACAGCGTGCCTAAAGCGTACTGATGATGAAGGCTTAGAACCCTTCGAAATGGATCTATCTGCGCAGCTATGGCAGGTTGTCTGAAAAATGTTCAACTTACTATTCCAAAAACAAAATACAATTTTTAAATTATAGAAAAATTACAAAATAACAATAATTATCATTACAAAAAAAAGTTTTGTTCTGGCCTTGAGCTCGAATCGAACCTTGAATCATTTATCAATAGGCCGATAAAAACAAAAACAATTTTTAAAGACCAAATATTTTATATGTTTCGATAAATATATTTGTTTAATAATTGATCGATATTTCGACCTCAATCTGAGATCATCTTCAGATCCAAGAGTTCCAAACAAATATATCTATTGAAACATATAAAATATTTGGTTTTTATTAATGCGTGGCCTTGAGCTCGAAAAATTGAATAATTTAAATATTGAAGGCCGAACATCAGCAAATCTCCAAGAATGTTTCGAGCCCTTTGTCTTTCATCTGAAGATGTTAGCAATGCAATTATAAAACTTAAATCATCGTCCTAAACAGACGTTGATGGATTTTGTTCAGCCTATGAAAATGGGGGTTTTGGCCCCTAACTTGAGTTTGAGAGTATATTGGAAATTCTATGTTCATACGGTTATGTGCTCGAATAGACCTACAAATTACGGTTTATCCCGCCAAGAGCATGTTTTCACTGTCGAACAAAGCAATTGATGCTACATGGTGATGCACTAAAGCTTAGTTAAGCTCACAAAACAATCTAGGTGTTAAGACTTCGAATTAAAACATAGTTCAGGCACTCCCTGCTCTATTTTAATTAAAAACCCGCATTTCCAAAACTGAAAGTACCCACCCTTTTCCGCACTTTGCATTTCTGTGGGCGGTCTTGATATACAAAAAAAAAAATATGATATGCAGACAGCTTTCGAATGTTGCTGTTGTTGTTGTAGCAATGCTTCACCCCATCCAATAGGTGCAACCAATCACAAATTGTCATCAATATCCTCTAACGGGAGTTCAAAAAAGCTTGCTGTTTCAACAGGGGTGGACCATAATGTGAGGGGTGTTAGAGGCGTTGGTTCCACATAACAATTAAAGAGATGGTTTGTGTCATGTGGGGACACATTGCAGGAAGGGCATACATTTTGTATGTCGAGTTGATTCTGGATAGGTAAGAGTTAACCTGTTACAGTATCCAGATCGAAGTTGAGCTAGAATGACTCGCGTTTCCTTAGACAGTGTGCGTTCCTCTTCCGTAAGTTTTGGATACTGGTCGTTGAGTACTGGATTCACCGATCAATTCCTGGCATAAAGGTCCGACGCCTGTTTGTGGAGTTCACTGAGGACCTGCTTGTGTTTTTTTGCTTCATACGACTGAGTTCTTAGGTGCCGTATTTCCTCATAATGCCTGGGAGGTGTTGGCTCATCAATCAGATGTCTGTTGGGATGCCCAGGTTTCTGGGTATTCAACAGGAACTGCTTGGTTAGCATCTCATTTCTCTCCCTGATGGTGGACCATAATGAAAGGGGTGTTAGAGGCGTTGGTTCCACATTACAATTAAAGAGATGGTTGGTGTCATGTGGGGACACATTGCAAGCGGGCATACATTTTGTATGTCGGGGTTGATTCTGGATATGTAAGAGTTTAACCTGTTACAGTATCCAGAACGAAGTTGAGCCAGAGTGACTCGCGTTTCCCTGGGGAGTATGCGTTCTTCTTCAGCAAGTATTGGGTACTGTTCCCCGAGTACTAGATTCACCGGACAATTCCCGGCATAAAGGTCCGACGCCTGTTTGTGGAGTTCACCAAGGACCTGCTTGTGTTTTTTTTTGCTTCATACGGCTGAGTTCTCATGTGCCGTATTTCCTCAAAATGCTTACGGAGATGACTCCTTAAGTCCCTAGGTGGTGCTGGCTTATCAATCAGATGTCTGTTGGGTTGCCCAGGTTTCTGGGTATTCAACAGGAACTGTTTGGTTAGCATCTCATTTCTCTCCCTGATGGGGAGTATTCTCGCCTCATTATGTAGATGGTGTTCTGGGGACATAAGAAGACAGCCCGTGGCGGTCCTGAGCGCAGTATTTTGGCAGGCCTGTAGCTTCTTCCAGTGCACTATGGTTCAAAATCGAAATATTGAGGAATTAAACCCAATTATCGACTTTTGATTTTCCCAAAAAAAATAATTAACTTTTATTACACATCACTGTAGTAAATAACAAATTTAAAAAATAATGTCAGCTGGCTACCACTTGTTTGTCAGAAAGCTTTCAAAGTCTTGGTTTTGATTTTTGTATTCGTAAAAAAGATTTTACTCAAATTATATAAAAATCTCAAGTGGTGATAAAAAGCTAACGAATTTGAATAAAGTGTGTTTATAAAATGGAAAATATTAATAAAGGTATGTAAAATCAGGAAAACTTTTTTCTGAAACTAATAATCGTTAATATATTTTTGAGTTTAAATAAGCCGTGTTCTGTTTTCATTTTTGTGAGTTTTTTCTGTGTTAAATATAATATAACTAAGTTGGATCAAATAGGATCAATATAAATTATATATGTAGTTACAGCTAGTAGTGTCCTCTTTAATGCAAATGTTATTTTATCTGCAAGAGTTTGCAAGCGAGGCTAAAATTTCATTTTTTCAATTTTTTCAGAGCAAAGTGTAGTCAAAAATTGCGAAATTTTCAAAGTTTGGATTGATAATAAAAAAGATTTTGTTGCGGTGTTCGACTGGGTTGTTGGAAGATTGAAAAACAGCTATGGGGAGGAAGACATTGATCCATAAAAAAAAAAAATAAACAAAGTTAAAATTTTTTGTAGAAACGCCAATAGAAGGTGGCAGAAACACAGTCGAAGTTTTGCAATTTAAAAAAAGCCGATCGCGAGTGGTTAGAGTGCGAGGCAGAACTTTTCGAAACCGTTAATGCAAAACCTCGAGGCCGACCAAAACTCCAACATGATATGGTTTGCGAAAGGCAGAAAAGAAAAATAGCGTCTACAGTGTTTATCATTCATCTTTCTTACAAACTTGATCTAAAATTATGGGAAGTAAGAAGCAAAGAACATAAAGAGCAAATAGAAAAAAAGAAGCGGGAAATTCAAAAACATTTCTGGGACGAAATGGGTCTACATGTCGACAAACCCAAGACAAACGGAAGTGGTAATATCAACGACGGTAACACAGCGAGAAGAGCATTCTCAAACGCAGAATTGTTTGCTTCAATTACTAAACAAGATTTAAGTTTTTTAAAACGCTTACACATAATACTCGTAGCAATATCGTGTGAATACGAAGTAAATACCCAGCTATTTCAGATCTACTGTGAGGAAACAGCAAAATTGTATTTTCAACTTTACGATTGGTATCCGATGACACCAACTCTTCATAAACTGTTAGTGCACTCTTCGCAAATATTGCAGTTTGCGATACTGCCACTCGGTGTTTTAGACAAAAACGCGTCGGAAGCGCGTAACAAAATTTATAAAAGTGATCGTATCGAACATGCCAGGAAAGATTCAAGAGTGCACAATATGGAGGATATTTTCGGCAGAGGTATGGAATTTTCTGATCCACTATTATCTTCATTACGGAAAAACAATAAATCAAAACAAAAATTGTCTCTACCACCTGCAGTAGTCTCCCTTTTAAAATTGCCAGACACCTCTAATGAATGTGAATTACCTTCCACCTCAAAAGCGGCACTAAGCGAGACTCACTACGAATCTGAGGAGGACATTTATGAATCTCTTTATTCATTCGAATTTGAAACTGATCATTCTTTTGATAATTGTAACGAAAAGATTTTAAAAACACATTTAAAATAAACAAATTTTAAAGTAGTATAATTTCAGATGGAGATGTTCCTGATGCAGAGGCGCACTTCTTTTAGGTTTTGATTTTGTGTTTTTTCGAGTTCAATAAATACTGTTTATATCGAAATATATAAGAAACTATCCTGTTTGAAATTAAATTTATAGTTTCCACTTTGTATGGCAGCAGTAGTGAAAAATGGGCGTGGCCTGGCCATTTTGGCCGCAAGACGTTATTTTCATCTATAAATACCACATGCAAAATTTTAGACCGATAGCTTAACCCCAACTATTTTATTCCTCAAAAATTCAATTTTGAACCAATGTGCAGTGGGTAGTTTTTAGGCTTGGCGACCATATAGGGGACGCGTAGCACGCAAACGGCTGGCCAACTGCTTTGTATGTGGTAATGAGCGTTTCTTTGTCTTTTCCCCAATTACTGCCAGCAAGGGATTTGAGGATTTTATTACGGCTCTGGATTTTCGGAACAATTGCGGCTGCGTGCTGACCAAAATGTAAAAAAATTACAGCTATTTGAAACTTAACCTTTTTTTTTGCGAGATTGTGTATTCAACATCAAATATATGCTGTGGTAGTAGAGTGCCAAATGTTCCACTTTAAAGAATTTTTACAAAACATAGATTGCATCTGTAAATTATTTTCTATGAAATTGAAGTAGAAAATAATTTTATACTTATTATTTTAAGAATTCATGATCTTAACACCGGCTTATAATAATTAAATATTCAATTATTATGTTTTTCTAAGAGAAACTGAAAAGAAGGAAAGAAACATTTACTGGCATATTGCGATGGTACCATTTCGAAAACCGCCACGTAATCATCATCAGGCAATTTCGTAATGTAATTAATTCCGCGATACCAGAAATAATTGAAAAAAACTGAAGAATCTTAGAAATATGTAAATACATACGGAAGTTTAAACATACGAAGAACCATTTGTTCTTCACCAAATGGAGGCAGTATTTAAAGAATTTGAATAACATAGATACGCTTCTGTATAGCTATATTCAAGTCGTATAACAAATCGAATCCAAAAGCATTTTGGAGCTATATAAAGTCCAAAAATGGTTGTTCCACTGTACCGCCTGGATCCTTTTTTGATGACCATTCAGCGTGAACATTTTGTTATACAGCCAACTTATTCGCGCAGTTTTTTGGGTCAAATTTTTTCCCGACGAAAGAATTGCAAGATGTCTCCAAGAATAATTCAATTTTTCGAGCTCAAGGCCACGCCTAAATAAAAACCTAATAATTCAAGGTTCGATTCGATTAATTTTTTTTTTTAATTTTTGAGTTAGGCTCTTTTGACCATTAATTGTGAAGTGCAAATAAAAGAATTTATTCCACTTTTCCAACCCAACGTTTCTCTAGACTTCCTAGCATCATCAGGGGTGATCTATTTATTTAAAAGACAACAAAAAATAAACAGCCGTGAAAAACAATAATAAACCTTATATAAGACACTTATTAACAAATTTACGTGTAACAACATTAAAAACAAGAAGAAACAACACCTACACAATATGTTTAGTTAGGATCTAAAAATTAAAAAATAGTACCATCATCGTTTGGTATCATCGTCCTACTAAATTATAATTATAAACATAAAAGGTAAGCTGCTGCAATGTTTTGTGTGTCTTCTTTTTTGTTTACCGTATTTTCTCTTTTTTCTAATATTCGCAAACTCTCTAATGTGTATCGCGTTGTCCCATATTTGTTGCGGTCTATTATCTTTGTGTTTGCTAGATCAGCTGCGTGGCCACTTGCCGTGATGTGTTGTGATAAGGCCGTTGCACTTCTCTTTTTGTTTATATCGCTTTCGTGCTCTTTTCGTCTGACGCCGAGGGTTCGTTTCGTGGTTCCAATGTATACCTTGCTGCAGCTTTCATCTTCTTTACCTTGACATGCTACTTCATAAATTATATTATGTTGTTCGAGTTTGTCGATCGGGCTTTTTGTTCGCGTAAATATATTCGCTAGTGTGGAGTTGGATTTGTATGCTAGGGCTATGTTTTGGTTATTTTTTGTTACTGCTTTGCAGTGCGGGACAGTGGCAAAGATAGTGCTCAACGCCTTCTATCTCCTCCTCGTCCCTACAGCTTCGGCAGAAATCATTTGTCTGCAGGCCCATATAGGCACCGTGAGTGCCGATGAGACAGTGACCTGTAAGAAGACCCACTAGTGGGCTTATAGAGATACGGTTTAACAATATCACCGATCGCGATCTCTTTTCATCCAGCTTAGGCCAGATTTGCTTGGATATACTACATGTAGGTTCCCTCGCCCAACTGGCGTTTGCCTGATCCGTGAAAAGAGATCGCAGGTGGTATTTGCAAGTGTTTAGGGGAGGGCTGGCCCAATTCAGCGGAGGTTGTTGTTTGCAAGTTGGTGCCTTTCCTAGCTAGCTCATCCGCAGCGCAGTTTCCTGAGATGTCACAGTGGCCAGGAACCCATATTATGCTTAGGTTGCAATTTTCAGCTAGTTTGTTGAGGGTTTCTCTGCACTTCAATGCCACTAGTGACGAGGTGTTACTGCATTGCAGGGATTTTATGGCAGTTTGGCTGTCAGAGAAAATTGAAATAGAATTGGTTACCTGCAGGTTAGCAAGATAGCGGACTGCTTCCCAGATAGCTATGAGTTCAGCCTGAAAAACACTGCAGTGATCAGGTAGGCGAAAGCTCTCCCTTAGATTGAGCTTCTCCGAGAATATCCCGCTGCCGACTCTGTTGTTTAGTTTAGAGCCATCTGTAAAAACGGAGATTTCGTGTGATCCCGGCTCTACGCCGTTTGCCCACTCGTTCCTCTCTGGGATTCTTGTGGAAAATTTGTTGTCCCAGCAAGGGGGCGATGTTGTATGGTCCAATTTCAAGAAGGTTTCAGGGACTTGCTTCAGGATCCGGGTGTGACCAACCCTGCAATCCTTCCATGTTTCGATAGCGTTGAGCCTCGCTGCGTTGCAGGAGGCACAGTATCTACCATATAGATCAGTTGGGAGAAGGAATAATATGGTTTCAAGAGCTTTGGAGGGAGTGGAGGGAAGGCCACCGCTGGTGAGCATTGCCGCCATCCTCTGCACTCTCGTTACTTTACTCCTGTTAGATTCGATATCGAGTACCGTCCACCATACGGTGACGGCGTAGAAGAGTATGGGTCTCACCACTGCCGTATAGATCCAATGGACTATGCGTGGCCGGAGACCCCACCTTTTTCCGATTGCCGACTTACAAGCGTAGAGAGCCATTGTGGCTTTCCTGGATCGTTCCTCCACATTTCGCTTCCAGTCAAGCTTCCTGTCTAGAATAACTCCGAGATATTTAACCTCGGTAGAGAGTTTGATTTGCTTCCCGGTTAGGGATGGGAGGGTAAATTCCGGTATACTGCGTTTGCGGGTAAAAAGCACCATCTCAGCTTTTTCACTGCTGATGCTGAGTCCGCATTCCATAGACCATGTGTTTGTTAGATTAAGAGCATTTTGCAGGAGTTCGCCAAGCACCGGAAGGTGTTTGCCGGTAACTGTCAAGGCTATGTCGTCGGAATATGCAATGCATCACCATGTAGCATCAATTGCTTTGTTTGACAGTGAAAATATGCTCTTGGCGGGATAAACCGTAATTTGTAGGTCTATTCGAGCACATAACCGTATGAACATAGAATTTCCAATATACTCTCAAACTCAAGTTAGGGGCCAAAACCCCCATTTTTATAGGCTAAACAAAATCCATCAACGTCTGTTTAGGACGATGATTTAAGTTTGATAATTGCATTGCTAACATCTCCAGATGAGAGACAGAGGGCTCGAAACATTCTTGGAGATTTGCTGTTGTTCGGCCTTCAATATTTAAATTATTCAATTTTTCAAGCTCAAGGGCACGCATAAATAAAAACCAAATATTTTATATGTTTCAATAGATATATTTGTTTGGAACTCTTGGATCTGAAGATGATCTCAGATTGAGGTCGAAATATCGATCAATTATTAGACAAATATATTTATCGAAACATATAAAATATTTGGTCTTTAAAAATTGTTTTTGTTTTTATCGGCCTATTGATAAATGATTCAAGGTTCGATTCGAGCTCAAGGCCAGAACAATACTTTTTTTTGTAATGATAATTATTGTTATTTTTTAATTTTTCTATAATTTAAAAATTGTATTTTGTTTTTGGAATAGTAAGTTGAAAATTTTTCAGACAACCTGCCATAGCTGCGCAGATAGATCCATTTCGAAGGGTGCTAAGCCTTCATCATCAGTACGCTTTAGGCACGCTGCGCTAACCATTTAGCTATACAGCGGTGGTTTGTTTGACTGATAAATTGCTACTTCTATTCCTTCTTACCCACTATATTTATTCAGCGTTGCGCAATCTGTTGCAAATCACTGTCAATGCTGGATTTGTTTATTGTCAATTACTTTGTTTGACATTCCCAAGTGCTCTTGGTATATTAACAATTGTTTTTGTTTTTATCGGCCTATTGATAAATGATTCAAGGTTCGATTCGAGCTCAAGGCCAGAACAATAATTTTTGTTTTTTTGTAATGATAATTATTATTAATTTTTAATTTTTCTATAATTGAAAAGTTGTATTTTGTTTTTGGAATAGTAAGTAGACAATTTTTCAGACAACCTGCCATAGCTGCGCAGATAGATCCATTTCGAAGGGTGCTAAGCCTTCATCATCAGTACGCTTTAGGCACGCTACGCCAACCATTTAGCTATACAGCGGTGGTTTGTTAGACTGAAAATTGCTACTTCTATTCCTTCTTACCAACTATATTTATTCAGCGTTGCGCCATCTGTTGCAAATCGCTGATAATGCTGGATTTGTTTATTGTCAATTACTTTGTTTGGCATTCCTAAGTGCTCTTGGTTTATTAACAATTGTTTTTGTTTTTATCGTCCAATTGATAAATGATTCAAGGTTCGATTCGAATTTTTCAATTATAGAAAAATTAAAAAATAACAATTATTATTACAAAAAAAAAAAATATTTAGAGGTTTTCCGGTCAATTTTATATTAATTTAAATTTTTGAGTTAGGCTCTTTTGACCATTAATTGTGAAGTGCAAATAAAAGAATTTATTCCACTTTTCCAACCCAGCGTTTCGCTAGACTTCCTAGCATCATCAGGGGTGATCTATTTATTTAAAAGACAACAAAAAATAAACAGCCGTGAATAACAATAATAAACCTTATATAAGACACTTATTAGCAAATTTACGTGTAACAACATTAAAAACAACAAGAAACAACACCTACACAATATGTTTAGTTAGGATCTAAAAATTAAAAAATAGTACCATCATCGTCCTACTAAAAGGTAAGCTGCTGCAATGTTTTGTGTGTCTTATTTTTTGTTTACCGTATTTTCTCTTTTTTTCTAATATTCGCAAACTCTCTAATGTGTATCGCGTTCTCCCATATTTGTTGCGGTCTATTATCTTTGTGTTTGCTAGATCAGCTGCGTGGCCATTTGCCGTGATTTGTTGTGATAAGGCCGTTGCAATTCTCCTTTTGTTTATATCGCTTTCGCGCTCTTTTAGTCTGACGCCGAGGGTTCGTTTCGTGGTTGTATACCCTGTTGCAGCTTTCATCTTCTTTACCTTGACATGTTACTTCATAAATTATATTATGTTGTTCGAGTTTGTCGATCGGGCTTTTTGTTCGCGTAAATATATTCGCTAGTGTGGAGTTGGATTTGTATGCTAGGGCTATGTTTTGGTTATTTTTTGTTACTGCTTTGCTGATGTTTTGAGATAGTTTGGGAATATAGGTTACACCGAAAAATTGCTTAATTTCATTTTCTTTATGTATTGTTGTTTGGTTTCGTGTCGTACTTGTTTCTCTTATTCCTTGTTCTGTTAGATTTTTAATAGTAAAACGTAAAGACGTAGAATTAATACAAGAAAACTTAAATAGTTATCACAAGGAAGGTGTTTGCCGGTAACTGTCAAGGCTATGTCGTCGGAATATGCAATGCATCACCATGTAGCATCAATTGCTTTGTTTGACAGTGAAAATATGCTCTTGGCGGGATAAACCGTAATTTGTAGGTCTATTCGAGCACATAACCGTATGAACATAGAATTTGCAATATACTCTCAAACTCAAGTTAGGGGCCAAAACCCCCATTTTTATAGCCTAAACAAAATCCATCAACGTCTGTTTAGGACGATGATTTAAGTTTGATAATTGCATTGCTAACATCTCCAGATGAGAGACAGAGGGCTCGAAACATTCTTGGAGATTTGCTGTTGTTCGGCCTTCAATATTTAAATTATTCAATTTTTCAAGCTCAAGGCCACGCATAAATAAAAACCAAATATTTTATATGTTTCAATAGATATATTTGTTTGGAACTCTTGGATCTGAAGATGATCTCAGATTGAGGTCGAAATATCGATCAATTATTAGACAAATATATTTATCGAAACATATAAAATATTTGGTCTTTAAAAATTGTTTTTGTTTTTATCGGCCTATTGATAAATGATTCAAGGTTCGATTCGAGCTCAAGGCCAGAACAATACTTTTTTTTGTAATGATAATTATTGTTATTTTTTAATTTTTCTATAATTTAAAAATTGTATTTTGTTTTTGGAATAGTAAGTTGAATATTTTTCAGACAACCTGCCATAGCTGCGCAGATAGATCCATTTCGAAGGGTGCTAAGCCTTCATCATCAGTACGCTTTAGGCACGCTGCGCTAACCATTTAGCTATACAGCGGTGGTTTGTTTGACTGATAAATTGCTACTTCTATTCCTTCTTACCCACTATATTTATTCAGCGTTGCGCAATCTGTTGCAAATCACTGTCAATGCTGGATTTGTTTATTGTCAATTACTTTGTTTGACATTTCCAAGTGCTCTTGGTATATTAACAATTGTTTTTGTTTTTATCGGCCTATTGATAAATGATTCAAGGTTCGATTCGAGCTCAAGGCCAGAACAATAATTTTTGTTTTTTTGTAATGATAATTATTGTTAATTTTTAATTTTTCTATAATTGAAAAGTTGTATTTTGTTTTTGGAATAGTAAGTAGACAATTTTTCAGACAACCTGCCATAGCTGCGCAGATAGATCCATTTCGAAGGGTGCTAAGCCTTCATCATCAGTACGCTTTAGGCACGCTACGCTAACCATTTAGCTATACAGCGGTGGTTTGTTAGACTGAAAATTGCTACTTCTATTCCTTCTTACCAACTATATTTATTCAGCGTTGCGCCATCTGTTGCAACTCGCTGATAATGCTGGATTTGTTTATTGTCAATTACTTTGTTTGGCATTCCTAAGTGCTCTTGGTTTATTAACAATTGTTTTTGTTTTTATCGTCCAATTGATAAATGATTCACGGTTCGATTCGAATTTTTCAATTATAGAAAAATTAAAAATAACAATTATCATTACAAAAAAAAAAATGTTTAGAGGTTTTCCGGTCAATTTTATATTAATTTAAATTTTTGAGTTACGCTCTTTTGACCATTAATTGTGAAGTGCAAATAAAAGAATTTATTCCACTTTTCCAACCCAACGTTTCTCTAGACTTCCTAGCATCATCAGGGGTGATCTATTTATTTAAAAGACAACAAAAAATAAACAGCCGTGAAAAACAATAATAAACCTTATATAAGACACTTATTAACAAATTTACGTGTAACAACATTAAAAACAAGAAGAAACAACACCTACACAATATGTTTAGTTAGGATCTAAAAATTAAAAAATAGTACCATCATCGTTTGGTATCATCGTCCTACTAAATTATAATTATAAACATAAAAGGTAAGCTGCTGCAATGTTTTGTGTGTCTTCTTTTTTGTTTACCGTATTTTCTCTTTTTTCTAATATTCGCAAACTCTCTAATGTGTATCGCGTTCTCCCATATTGCGGTCTATTATCTTTGTGTTTGCTAGATCAGCTGCGTGGCCATTTGCCGTGATTTGTTGTGATAAGGCCGTTGCACTTCTCCTTTTGTTTATATCGCTTTCGTGCTCTTTTCGTCTGACGCCGAGGGTTCGTTTCGTGGTTCCAATGTATACCTTGCTGCAGCTTTCATCTTCTTTACCTTGACATGCTACTTCATAAATTATATTATGTTGTTCGAGTTTGTCGATCGGGCTTTTTGTTCGCGTAAATATATTCGCTAGTGTGGAGTTGGATTTGTATGCTAGGGCTATGTTTTGGTTATTTTTTGTTACTGCTTTGCTGATGTTTTGAGATAGTTTGGGAATATAGGTTACACCGAAATATTGCTTAACTTCATTTTCTTTATGTATTGTTGTTTGGTTTCGTGTCGTGCTTGTTTCTCTTATTCCTTGTTCTGAATCATTCTCCATCTCAGTAGTGAATTTTATTTTGTTGTGTTAACTATTTAAGTTGTCTTGTATTAAATCTACGTCTTTACGTTTTACTATTAAAAATCTAACAGAACAAGGAATAAGAGAAACAAGTACGACACGAAACCAAACAACAATACATAAAGAAAATGAAATTAAGCAATATTTCGGTGTAACCTATATTCCCAAACTATCTCAAAACATCAGCAAAGCAGTAACAAAAAATAACCAAAACATAGCCCTAGCATACAACTCCAACTCCACACTAGCGAATATATTTACGCGAACAAAAAGCCCGATCGACAAACTCGAACAACATAATATAATTTATGAAGTAACATGTCAGGGTAAAGAAGATGAAAGCTGCAACAGGGTATACAACCACGAAACGAACCCTCGGCGTCAGACTTAAAGAGCACGAAAGCGATATAAACAAAAGGAGAAGTGCAACGGCCTTATCACAACAAATCACGGCAAATGGCCACGCAGCTGATCTAGCAAACACAAAGATAATAGACCGCAATATGGGAGAACGCGATACACATTAGAGAGTTTGCGAATATTAGAAAAAAGAGAAAATACGGTAAACAAAAAAGAAGACACACAAAACATTGCAGCAGCTTACCTTTTATGTTTATAATTATAATTTAGTAGGACGATGATACCAAACGATGATGGTAGTATTTTTTAATTTTTAGATCCTAACTAAACATATTGTGTAGGTGTTGTTTCTTCTTGTTTTTAATGTTGTTACACGTAAATTTGCTAATAAGTGTCTTATATAAGGTTTATTATTGTTATTCACGGCTGTTTATTTTTTGTTGTCTTTTAAATAAATAGATCACCCCTGATGGTGCTAGGAAGTCTAGCGAAACGCTGGGTTGGAAAAGTGGAATAAATTCTTTTATTTGCACTTCACAATTAATGGTCAAAAGAGCGTAACTCAAAAATTTAAATTAATATAAAATTGACCGGAAAACCTCTAAACATTTTTTTTTTTGTAATGATAATTGTTATTTTTAATTTTTCTATAATTGAAAAATTCGAATCGAACCGTGAATCATTTATCAATTGGACGATAAAAACAAAAACAATTGTTAATAAACCAAGAGCACTTAGGAATGCCAAACAAAGTAATTGACAATAAACAAATCCAGCATTATCAGCGAGTTGCAACAGATGGCGCAACGCTGAATAAATATAGTTGGTAAGAAGGAATAGAAGTAGCAATTTTCAGTCTAACAAACCACCGCTGTATAGCTAAATGGTTAGCGTAGCGTGCCTAAAGCGTACTGATGATGAAGGCTTAGCACCCTTCGAAATGGATCTATCTGCGCAGCTATGGCAGGTTGTCTGAAAAATTGTCTACTTACTATTCCAAAAACAAAATACAACTTTTCAATTATAGAAAAATTAAAAATTAACAATAATTATCATTACAAAAAAACAAAAATTATTGTTCTGGCCTTGAGCTCGAATCGAACCTTGAATCATTTATCAATAGGCCGATAAAAACAAAAACAATTGTTAATATACCAAGAGCACTTGGAAATGTCAAACAAAGTAATTGACAATAAACAAATCCAGCATTGACAGTGATTTGCAACAGATTGCGCAACGCTGAATAAATATAGTGGGTAAGAAGGAATAGAAGTAGCAATTTATCAGTCAAACAAACCACCGCTGTATAGCTAAATGGTTAGCGCAGCGTGCCTAAAGCGTACTGATGATGAAGGCTTAGCACCCTTCGAAATGGATCTATCTGCGCAGCTATGGCAGGTTGTCTGAAAAATATTCAACTTACTATTCCAAAAACAAAATACAATTTTTAAATTATAGAAAAATTAAAAAATAACAATAATTATCATTACAAAAAAAAGTATTGTTCTGGCCTTGAGCTCGAATCGAACCTTGAATCATTTATCAATAGGCCGATAAAAACAAAAACAATTTTTAAAGACCAAATATTTTATATGTTTCGATAAATATATTTGTCTAATAATTGATCGATATTTCGACCTCAATCTGAGATCATCTTCAGATCCAAGAGTTCCAAACAAATATATCTATTGAAACATATAAAATATTTGGTTTTTATTTATGCGTGGCCTTGAGCTTGAAAAATTGAATAATTTAAATATTGAAGGCCGAACAACAGCAAATCTCCAAGAATGTTTCGAGCCCTCTGTCTCTCATCTGGAGATGTTAGCAATGCAATTATCAAACTTAAATCATCGTCCTAAACAGACGTTGATGGATTTTGTTTAGGCTATAAAAATGGGGGTTTTGGCCCCTAACTTGAGTTTGAGAGTATATTGCAAATTCTATGTTCATACGGTTATGTGCTCGAATAGACCTACAAATTACGGTTTATCCCGCCAAGAGCATATTTTCACTGTCAAACAAAGCAATTGATGCTACATGGTGATGCATTGCATATTCCGACGACATAGCCTTGACAGTTACCGGCAAACACCTTCCTTGTGATAACTATTTAAGTTTTCTTGTATTAATTCTACGTCTTTACGTTTTACTATTAAAAATCTAACAGAACAAGGAATAAGAGAAACAAGTACGACACGAAACCAAACAACAATACATAAAGAAAATGAAATTAAGCAATTTTTCGGTGTAACCTATATTCCCAAACTATCTCAAAACATCAGCAAAGCAGTAACAAAAAATAACCAAAACATAGCCCTAGCATACAAATCCAACTCCACACTAGCGAATATATTTACGCGAACAAAAAGCCCGATCGACAAACTCGAACAACATAATATAATTTATGAAGTAACATGTCAAGGTAAAGAAGATGAAAGCTGCAACAGGGTATACAACCACGAAACGAACCCTCGGCGTCAGACTAAAAGAGCGCGAAAGCGATATAAACAAAAGGAGAATTGCAACGGCCTTATCACAACAAATCACGGCAAATGGCCACGCAGCTGATCTAGCAAACACAAAGATAATAGACCGCAACAAATATGGGAGAACGCGATACACATTAGAGAGTTTGCGAATATTAGAAAAAAAGAGAAAATACGGTAAACAAAAAATAAGACACACAAAACATTGCAGCAGCTTACCTTTTAGTAGGACGATGATGGTACTATTTTTTAATTTTTAGATCCTAACTAAACATATTGTGTAGGTGTTGTTTCTTGTTGTTTTTAATGTTGTTACACGTAAATTTGCTAATAAGTGTCTTATATAAGGTTTATTATTGTTATTCACGGCTGTTTATTTTTTGTTGTCTTTTAAATAAATAGATCACCCCTGATGATGCTAGGAAGTCTAGCGAAACGCTGGGTTGGAAAAGTGGAATAAATTCTTTTATTTGCACTTCACAATTAATGGTCAAAAGAGCCTAACTCAAAAATTTAAATTAATATAAAATTGACCGGAAAACCTCTAAATATTTTTTTTTTTTGTAATAATAATTGTTATTTTTTAATTTTTCTATAATTGAAAAATTCGAATCGAACCTTGAATCATTTATCAATTGGACGATAAAAACAAAAACAATTGTTAATAAACCAAGAGCACTTAGGAATGCCAAACAAAGTAATTGACAATAAACAAATCCAGCATTATCAGCGATTTGCAACAGATGGCGCAACGCTGAATAAATATAGTTGGTAAGAAGGAATAGAAGTAGCAATTTTCAGTCTAACAAACCACCGCTGTATAGCTAAATGGTTGGCGTAGCGTGCCTAAAGCGTACTGATGATGAAGGCTTAGCACCCTTCGAAATGGATCTATCTGCGCAGCTATGGCAGGTTGTCTGAAAAATTGTCTACTTACTATTCCAAAAACAAAATACAACTTTTCAATTATAGAAAAATTAAAAATTAATAATAATTATCATTACAAAAAAACAAAAATTATTGTTCTGGCCTTGAGCTCGAATCGAACCTTGAATCATTTATCAATAGGCCGATAAAAACAAAAACAATTGTTAATATACCAAGAGCACTTGGGAATGTCAAACAAAGTAATTGACAATAAACAAATCCAGCATTGACAGTGATTTGCAACAGATTGCGCAACGCTGAATAAATATAGTGGGTAAGAAGGAATAGAAGTAGCAATTTATCAGTCAAACAAACCACCGCTGTATAGCTAAATGGTTAGCGCAGCGTGCCTAAAGCGTACTGATGATGAAGGCTTAGCACCCTTCGAAATGGATCTATCTGCGCAGCTATGGCAGGTTGTCTGAAAAATTTTCAACTTACTATTCCAAAAACAAAATACAATTTTTAAATTATAGAAAAATTAAAAAATAACAATAATTATCATTACAAAAAAAAGTATTGTTCTGGCCTTGAGCTCGAATCGAACCTTGAATCATTTATCAATAGGCCGATAAAAACAAAAACAATTTTTAAAGACCAAATATTTTATATGTTTCGATAAATATATTTGTCTAATAATTGATCGATATTTCGACCTCAATCTGAGATCATCTTCAGATCCAAGAGTTCCAAACAAATATATCTATTGAAACATATAAAATATTTGGTTTTTATTTATGCGTGCCCTTGAGCTTGAAAAATTGAATAATTTAAATATTGAAGGCCGAACAACAGCAAATCTCCAAGAATGTTTCGAGCCCTCTGTCTCTCATCTGGAGATGTTAGCAATGCAATTATCAAACTTAAATCATCGTCCTAAACAGACGTTGATGGATTTTGTTTAGCCTATAAAAATGGGGGTTTTGGCCCCTAACTTGAGTTTGAGAGTATATTGGAAATTCTATGTTCATACGGTTATGTGCTCGAATAGACCTACAAATTACGGTTTATCCCGCCAAGAGCATATTTTCACTGTCAAACAAAGCAATTGATGCTACATGGTGATGCATTGCATATTCCGACGACATAGCCTTGACAGTTACCGGCAAACACCTTCCGGTGCTTGGCGAACTCCTGCAAAATGCTCTTAATCTAACAAACACATGGTCTATGGAATGCGGACTCAGCATCAGCAGTGAAAAAGCTGAGATGGTGCTTTTTACCCGCAAACGCAGTATACCGGAATTTACCCTCCCATCCCTAACCGGGAAGCAAATCAAACTCTCTACCGAGGTTAAATATCTCGGAGTTATTCTAGACAGGAAGCTTGACTGGAAGCGAAATGTGGAGGAACGATCCAGGAAAGCCACAATGGCTCTCTACGCTTGTAAGTCGGCAATCGGAAAAAGGTGGGGTCTCCGGCCACGCATAGTCCATTGGATCTATACGGCAGTGGTGAGACCCATACTCTTCTACGCCGTCACCGTATGGTGGACGGTACTCGATATCGAATCTAACAGGAGTAAAGTAACGAGAGTGCAGAGGATGGCGGCAATGCTCACCAGCGGTGGCCTTCCCTCCACTCCCTCCAAAGCTCTTGAAACCATATTATTCCTTCTCCCAACTGATCTATATGGTAGATACTGTGCCTCCTGCAACGCAGCGAGGCTCAACGCTATCGAAACATGGAAGGATTGCAGGGTTGGTCACACCCGGATCCTGAAGCAAGTCCCTGAAACCTTCTTGAAATTGGACCATACAACATCGCCCCCTTGCTGGGACAACAAATTTTCCACAAGAATCCCAGAGAGGAACGAGTGGGCAAACGGCGTAGAGCCGGGATCACACGAAATCTCCGTTTTTACAGATGGCTCTAAACTAAACAACAGAGTCGGCAGCGGGATATTCTCGGAGAAGCTCAATCTAAGGGAGAGCTTTCGCCTACCTGATCACTGCAGTGTTTTTCAGGCTGAACTCATAGCTATCTGGGAAGCAGTCCGCTATCTTGCTAACCTGCAGGTAACCAATTCTATTTCAATTTTCTCTGACAGCCAAACTGCCATAAAATCCCTGCAATGCAGTAACACCTCGTCACTAGTGGCATTGAAGTGCAGAGAAACCCTCAACAAACTAGCTGAAAATTGCAACCTAAGCATAATATGGGTTCCTGGCCACTGTGACATCTCAGGAAACTGCGCTGCGGATGAGCTAGCTAGGAAAGGCACCAACTTGCAAACAACAACCTCCGCTGAATTGGGCCAGCCCTCCCCTAAACACTTGCAAATACCACCTGCGATCTCTTTTCACGGATCAGGCAAACGCCAGTTGGGCGAGGGAACCTACATGTAGTATATCCAAGCAAATCTGGCCTAAGCTGGATGAAAAGAGATCGCGATCGGTGATATTGTTAAACCGTATCTCTATAAGCCCACTAGTGGGTCTTCTTACAGGTCACTGTCTCATCGGCACTCACGGTGCCTATATGGGCCTGCAGACAAATGATTTCTGCCGAAGCTGTAGGGACGAGGAGGAGATAGAAGGCGTTGAGCACTATCTTTGCCACTGTCCCGCACTGTCAAAAACCAGGTACCAATGCCTCCACAGACACTCTTTTGGGTGCCTTGCGTAGCTTGAATCTATAAACCCAAACGATATCTTGCGTTTCATTAGACAAACGCGCTGGTTTAGCCTCACTGGGGTCTAAACTCTCCTCTTCTTCGAAAGTAGGGTAATAGGAAATAGGGGCCCCCCGCGTGGTAGCACAACGGGCCACAACGGCCTACGTGAGTCTCCGCTCGGACAGCGGAGGCAGCCACTCTAACCTGACCTAACCTACATGGTGATGCACTAAAGCTTAGTTAGGCTCACAAAACAATCTAGGTGTTAAGACTTCGAATTAAAACATAGCTCAGGCACTCCCTGCTCTATTTTAATTAAAAACCCGCATTTCAAAAGCTGAAAGTACCCACCCTTTTCCGCACTTTGCATTTCTTTGGGTGGTCTTGATATACAAAAAAAAAATATGATATGCAGACAGTTTTCGAATGTTGCTGTTGTTGTTGTTGTAGCAATGCTTCGCCCCATCCATTAGGTGCGACCGATCACAAATTGTCATCAATATCCTATAACGGGAGTCCAAGAAAACTTGCTGTTTCAACAGGGGTGGACCATAATGTGAGGGGTGTTAGAGGCGTTGGTTCCACATAACAATTAAAGAGATGGTTGGTGTCATGTGGGGACACATTGCAAGCAGGGCATACATTTTGTATGTCGAGTTGATTCTGGATAGAGTTTAACCTGTTACAGTATCCAGATCGAAGTTGAGCTAGAATGACTCGCGTTTCCTTAGACAGTGTACGTTCCTCTTCCGCAAGTTTTGGATACTGGTCGTTGAGTAATGGATTCACCGATCAATTCCTGGCATAAAGGTCCGACGCCTATTTGTGGAGTTCACTGAGGACCTGCTTGTGTTTTTTTGCTTCATACGGCTGAGTTCTCAGGTGCCGTATTTACTCATAATGCTTACGGAGATGACTCCTTAAGTCCCTGGGCGGTGTACAATTGCGGCTGCATGCTCACCAAAATGTAGATCGTGATCAAACGTCACACCCAAGATTTTGGGGTGTAGGGCAGTCGGAAGTGTAGTGCCATCGACGTGGATGTTCAAAATGGTCGACATTTGGGAAGCCCATGTTGTAAATAAGGTCGGGGAGGATTTAGTCGGTGATAATGCCAGGTTTCGCGAGGAGAAAAAACTGTATAGATCAGGGAGGTATCCTTTTATTCTCTTGCACAGCTCATAGATCTGTGGGCATGGGCCTGTGGTCATTATTGTGCAGTCATCGGCGTAGGAAACGATAGTAACTCCTTCTGGTTGTTGTTGTTGTTGTCGTAGAAATGTTTCGCCCAACCTAATAGCTGCGACCGATCACAAATTGTCATCAATATCCTCTAACGGGAGTCCAAGGAAACTTGCTGTTTCGGCAGGGGTGGACCATAATGAGAGGGGTGTTAGAGGCGATGGTTCCACATTACAATTAAAGAGATGGTTGGTGTCATGTGGGGACACATTGCAAGCGGGGCATACATTTTGTATGTCGGGGTTGATTCTGGATATGTAAGAGTTTAACCTGTTAAAGTATCCAGAACGAAGTTGAGCCAGAGTGACTCGCGTTTCCCTGGGGAGTATGCGTTCTTCTTCAGCAAGTATTGGGTACTGTTCCCCGAGTACTAATTTCACCGGGCAATTCCCGGCATAAAGGTCCGACGCCTGTTTGTGGAGTTCACCAAGGACCTGCATGTGTTTTTTTGCTTCATACGGCTGAGTTCTCAGGTGCCGTATTTCCTCAAAATGCTTACGGAGATGACTGCTTAAGTCCCTAGATGGTGCTGGCTTATCAATCAGATGTATGTTGGGTTGCTCAGGTTTCTGGGTATTCAACAGGAACTGTTTGGTTAGCATCTCATTTCTCTCCCTGATGGGGAGTATTCTCGCCTCATTATGTAGATGGTGTTCTGGGGACATAAGAAGACAGCCCGTGGCGGTTCTGAGCGCAGTATTTTGGCAGGCCTGTAGCTGCTTCCAGTGGGTAGTTTTTAGGCTTGGCGAGCGTATAGGGGACGCGTAGCACGCAAACGGCTGGCCAATTGCTTTGTATGTGGTAATGAGCGTTTCTTTGTCTTTTCCCCAATTACTGTCAGCAAGGGATTTGAGGATTTTATTACGGCTCTGGATTTTCGGAACAATTGCGGCTGCGTGCTCACCAAAATGTAGATCCTGATCAAACGTCACACCCAAGATTTTGGGGTGTAGGACAGTCGGAAGCGTAGTGCCATCGACGTGGATGTTCAAAATGGTCGATATTTGGGACGTCCAAGTTGTAAATAGGGTCGCGGATGATTTAGTAGGTGATAATGCCAGATTTCGCGAGGCGAAAAAACCGGAGAGATCAGGGAGGTAGCCGTTTATTCTGTTGCAAAGCTCATCGATCTTTGGGCCCGGGCCAGTGGCCATTATTGTGCAGTCATCGGCGTAAGAAACGATAGTAACTCCTTCTGGTGGCGAAGGTAGTTTTGATTCGATGAGGTGAAAGACACTTTTTATGAACAATTAGAACGCACATACGAGCGCTGCCCCCGTCATGATATAAAAGTCGTGCTTGGCGACTTTAACGCCAGGGTGGGCAAAGAAGGTGTTTTTGGCCCTACAGTCGGAAAGTTCAGCCTACACAATGAAACTTCTCCTAACGGACTGAGGCTGATTGACTTTGCCGGTGCTCGAAACATGGTCATATCCAGCACGAGGTTCATGCATAAAAAGATACATCAAGCTACATGGCTGTCTCCTGATCGAAATACTCGCAATCAGATCGATCACGTTGTGATAGACGGACGGCATGCCTCCAGTGTTTTAGATGTGTTCACGATCCGAGGACCTAACATCGATTCGGACCATTATCTCATTGCAGCCAAAATACGCACCCGCCTCAACGCGGCTAAAAACAAGGAACAAAAACACAAGGAAAGCTAGACGTCGAAAAGCTTCACTCACAACAGACTGCCAATGATTTCGCAACTCGACTCTCACACCTGCTCTCTGAGGGCACAACTCATCCTGAAGGAATACAGGAGCAGTGGGAGCATATCTCCAAAGCACTTCGTACTGCCGCCGAGGAAAAATTGGTTACCGGCGGCCACGAAAAAACAACGGGTATGATGAAGAATGCCGCGTTGCAACCGAAAGAAAAGACGCTGCCTACAGGGCTACGTTAAAAGCGAGCGCGACGAGAGGAGTGTGTGAACGCTATCGTGAGTTGAAAAGGGAAGCGAGACGCCTTTTCAGGAAGAAAAAAGCAGAAGCAGAAAGTCGTGAGTGCGAGGAGCTTGAGCTGCTAGCCACCAGGAATAACGCCCGAAAATTCTACCAAAAAATACGGCGACAGACGGAAGGTTTTAAGACCGGGGCAAACTCCTGTAGGAATGAAAACGGCGACCTTGTAACTGATGTCCAGAGAGATTTATGGAGGGAACACTTCTCTGCTCTCCTAAATGGAGGCAGCAATTCACCGCGCAGAGATGAAGAACCCGATCCCGCAATCGATGATGATGGAATATATGTCCCCTCGCCCGATTATGACGAAGTTAGAATAGCAATAACGAGATTGGAAAAACAACAAGGCCGTGGGCGCTGATGGATTGCCTGCGGAGCTATTCAAGTTCGGCGGCGAGGAGTTGGTAAGGCGCATGCAGCAGCTTCTTAGCAAAATATGGGCGGACGAAAGCATGCCCGAGGGTTGGAATCTAAGTGTTCTTTGCCCAGTCCACAAGAAGGGGATACTGCAAAATGCACCGACTGTCGTGGAATCAGCCTTCTTAATATCGCATATAAGGTCCTTTCAAGTGTATTGTGCGAAAGATTGAAGCCCACCGTGAACCGGCTGATTGGACCTTATCAGTGCGGCTTCAGACCTGGTAAATCTACCATCGACCAGATTTTCACAATGCGCCAAATCTTGGAAAAACCCGTGAAAAGAGAATCGACACACATCACCTCTTCGTTGACTTTAAAGCCGCCTTCGACAGCACGAAAAGGAGCTGCCTATATGCCGCTATGTGTGAATTTGGTTTCCCCGCAAAACTTATACGGCTGTGCAAAATGACGTTGAGCAACACCATCAGCTCAGTCAGAATTGGGAAGGACCTCTCCGAGCCGTTCGAAACTAAACGAGGTTTCAGACAGGGTGACCCCCTATCGTGCGATTTCTTTAATTTGATGCTGGAGAAAATTATACTAGCTGCAGAACTTAACCGCACTGGAACAATATACTATAAAAGCGTGCAATTACTGGCATATGCTGACGACATTGATATCATCGGCCTAAACACCCGCGCTGTTAGTTCTGCTTACTCCAAACTGGAAAAAGAAGCGGTAAAGATGGGTTTGATGGTGAATGAAGACAAAACGAAGTACCTGCTGTCATCGAGCAAAGAGTCAGCGCATATGCGCCTTGGCAACCACGCTACTGTTGGCAGCCATAATTTCGAAATAGTAAAAGACTTCGTTTATTTGGGAACCAGCATCAACACTAGCAACAACATCAGCACTGAAATCCAGCGAAGAATCAATCTTGCCAATAAATGCTACTTTGGACTAAGTAGGAAATTGAAAAGTAAAGTCATCTCTCGGCGAACCAAAATCATACTCTACAAGTCACTTATCGTACCCGTCCTGCTATATGGGGCAGAAGCATGGACCATGACAACAGCAGATGAAGCGGCTTTGGGAGTGTTCGAGAGAAAAGTTCTTCGAAAGATTTATGGACCTCTACGCGTTGGCGATGGCGAGTACCGAAGAAGATTTAATGATGAGCTGTACGAGCTATATGCAGACATCAACATAGTCCAGCGAATTAAAACGCAGCGGCTGCGCTGGCTAGGCCATGTTATGCTAAAGAAAGATGAAAAGGCCAAGAAAGTGTTTCTATCGGAACCCGCCTATGGAAGCAGAGATAGAGGGCGGCCCCCACTCCGTTGGAAGGACCAGGTGGAAAACGATTTAAACTCCCTTGGTGTGACCAATTGGCGCCGGTTGGCGGAGCGAAGGAGCGACTGGCGCGCCTTGTTGGACGGCCATAACCGTTTAGACGGTTAAGCGCCAATTAAGTAAGTAACTAAGTAATCTCTTACATATCCAGAATCAACTCCAATATACAAAATGTATGCTCCGATTGCAATGTGTCCCCACATGACACCAACCATCTCCTTAATTGTAATGTGGAACCAACGCCTCTAACACCCCTTTCATTATGGTCCACCCCTGTCGAAACAGCAAGTTTCCTTGGACTCCCGTTAGAGGATATTGATGACAATTTGTGATCGGTCGCAGCTATTAGGTGGGGCGAAACATTGCTACAACAAAAACAACAATGACAACTCTCCTATGTTAGCTGGTTTCCCAGGCTTTAGTAGCGGGACTACCTTGGCCATTTTCCATTTTTCGGGAATGACAAAGGTGGAAAGAGACAGGTTGAAGACATGCCCTAAATACTTGAACCCCTCTTTCCCTAGGCTTTTAAGCATCGGCATGGCTATGCCGTCTGGGCCCACTGCTTTGGATGGTTTAGCGTGTCCGATAGCATCCTCAACCTCTTTGGCGGTATTAGTAATTGGGGACGCGCTGAATTTACGTTTATGTGCGTGTCAGTTGGCTCTCCGTCTATTTTGTCGACCGTAGAATGCATTATATATTGTCGGCAGAAAGCGCTCGCGCATTTTTTCGCATCCGACAGCACTTTATCGCCAAAGGCGATGGAGATTTTGTCATTGTGCTTAGACGGATTCGATAGGGAGTTTACGGTGGACCAAAGCTTACCTACACCGGCAGAGAGGTTACAACCGCTTAGGTGCTCCTCCCATTTCGCGCGCTTGTGTTCATCCACAAGCAATCTGATGCGTTGGTTAATATCCCTTATTTGGGGGTCGCCGGGATCGAGCTGTCTTATAAGGTCACGTTCTCTCGCTAAATTTGCGGCCCCGTTGGAAAGTGAGGCCGAATTTCGGGAATTCTACCGGCGGGAATGAAGCGAGCCGAGGCGGATTCAATGACCCTGCGGAGAGCACGCTCCCCTTGGCGAGCATCAGTGGGGATAGGGAGGGCAGCAAAGCGGCTTTCTGTAAATGATTTGTATTCATCCCACTTTCCTCTTTTAAAGTTTATGAAAATGCGTTTTTCTTTGACGATGAAGTCCGCGGTACGCTCAAGCGAACTAAGTATAGGCAGGTGGTCGGATGCCAATGTTACCATCGGCTGCCAGTTAACGCAGTTTACGGGTCCTGCGTTCACGATTGATATATCCGGCGAACTGTTAAAGCTTCCTACCATAAGTGTGGGGGCGTCTCCGTTTATTGTGCAGAACGTCGTTTCTTCTATTTGATCCGCCAACATCCCACCCCTACTGTCTGCCTGCAAGTTTGAATGTCCAGCTCGCGATGTGCATTGAAATCGCCTAAGATAATGCGATTATTGCCAGTGAGTAAGGCGCTGATATTAGGGCGGTATCCACTGCGGCAACAGGTGGCAGGAGGGATGTCGATGTTGATGATTTCTAGGTTTGCATCGCCTGACCGGACAGATAAGCCTTGAGGTTCTAAGACCCTGTTCCTGCGGCCGATGTCGGGATCAAATATATGATATTGCACAGAGTGTTGTATGATAAACGCGAGTCCACCTCCATTTCCACTCTCGCGATATTTTTCTGATCTGCAGAACATATCTTGCTGTGAGTTTATTCTCTTGAGTCGCAGCACTGCAATGTTGTGCCGCTTCATGAATCCGCCTATCACCGTGATCTTCCCAGTTAATCCATTACAGTTTAACTGCAGAATTCTGAAGTGCAACGGGGGAGACGTCGTCACTCTGGGAGTAAGTGACGGGTGACTACACCTGGGTTGTGTAAGGCTTGGACGCAACTGCTGTTGTGGCCCTGGGACTGGACGTCCTTGGGTAAGCATTGGGGTACCCGGTGTATTGGGTATGCGGCCTGGCAACATGGCGCTATGAAACCCGTTGGGGAGTTGCCGTCGCGGAGACCAGAACATATAGGAAACTGGCACCGTCCATGGCAGGAGCTGCATTGGGCGGATGTCGCAAACGGTGCAAAAGGAGGTAGGGACTAAGAATCTGTTTCCCTACCTACACGATTGCTGCCGGAAAAGAGGGGGAGAGAAGACGGGGCAGGGTCTGCTGCTCGGCATTGCTTCCGACTATACTACGGAGATTGTAGGTGTGAGTGGGAGCAGCCGTATGAGTTGGTGGCGCCGTGGGGCACGAGCAGCATCGGGTACTTGTTGTAGCTTGCTGAGCAGCGGGGCTGCTGGAAGGTAGTGGGGGCGCACTAAGGCGTAGACTACGGGAAGCCCTTGGGCGTGAACAGCAAGGAGCCACAAAAGATTTATAGAAGTTACGTGGACGTCTGGTTTAGGGATCTAGCCCAGAACAACCTGTCCGATGCAACCATCCCTTACACGAGACACACTGACAAGAGTATGACCGTCCTAAAAAGATTCTTTTCCGGCAGATGCAGCAAAACCCCTTCTCAGGACCGGGTTCAGGAGACGGACCCGGATTGGGTTCGATACCTTCCCGGAGCAAGAGAATATGGAGCAGTCTCGGAGAGAATATGGAGCAGTCTCGTGGGAGGGACGCACTGGGACGGGAGGGTTACACTCAAATGACAGTCCTTGGTCGGGAAAAATCCCGAGTCGCTCCGGTACATAGAACCGACTGCCTTGGGAAGCGACAGCTTTCGAATCCAAATGAATTATTAAATAGTTTTGACTCATTAATTAAAATTTTTTGATTTGAAATATTCAAAAGACTTCAAATCTACCGTATTCTATTTCGTTAGACATTTAAATTTACTGATGCAGAGGTTTATGTCGGCCGCCGTGGTGTGATGGTAGCGTGCTTCGCCTACCACACCGAAGATCTCGGGTTTACGCCCCGGGAAAAGCAACATCAAAATTTTAGAAACACGGTTTTTCAATTAGAAGATAATTTTTCTAAGTAGGTGTCGTCCCGCCAATTCGTAGGAAAAATTAAAAAGGAGCACGACGCAAACTGGAAGAGAAGCCCGGCCTAAAATCTCGCCGGATGTTATCGCGCCTTACATTTATTTATTTAGAGGTTTATTCTGTATTGAAATTTAAATTTTATGACAATAACGTGGAAATTGTATATTTACCAACAGCTGCAATAACTTGATGCGCTATGTGGCTTTCGGTGCAAGTCTCGTATAATTTTAAAAGATTCGAAGTCCAGTGGTGCAATTTTATCCAATTCACTTCTTCTTTACTGGTGTTCAACAATCTAAGGGCTATTGAAGAAGCTTCGGTATTATGTACAGTAGAGTTCATTATTTTCTCCAAGGTAATCTATAAATTAAAGTAAAATTTAGGAATCTGTGTTTTGCTAATCGAAACAAATGGTAAAACAAAATACTTAAAACACTTACTAAAATGTGGTGGGATTGGATAATAATAGGCGTGTTTTTAACGCGCGTATATCCGTTTACGCTTAAACTTTATATGGACTGCTAAGCGACAAACTTTAAATACACCTCTGAAATTGCTGCGCATAAATTTTGTCCTACTAAATTTCAATACGCATTATACTCAGATGTAACTGAAATATGTGTCTTTGTTTCACCCTCTACACTAATTCTATGTATTCTATGTGTGTCCACAATTCATCGCAACTGATTCAGCTATATGTTATCCCCTATGGCCATCAGAGCGTTGTGTCTCCGCTTTTCGGTGCACCCTGTTGCTAGTTGTTTAACCACAGCCGCTAGATGGGTCTCCTAAGCATTATCTAAGCGAGGATAGGCGTTTTTTTTCACGCGCAAACGGAACGTATACGCGTGTAAAAAAAAACACGGCTAACATAAGAAAATATAATATTAATCTTAGCAAGTAACGACGAAACGAATGGAGATTAATAGTCTTTATTATGTTATTTATATAACAATTTAAAAATTTCAATCAATAGTATAAAATAAAAAAACCAGCCCAAACATGAAAAATATTTTGCGCTTCCTAATTGGTCTAAAATGTCATAAATTCTTGGAAGTAGAAATTTATATGCAGCTAGTTTTTTGTTTACCTGTCTATAATCAATAACCAATCTCCATATTTTTTCAGTATTGTCTGGTAATGACTTTTTGGGTACTAATAGAATTGGGCTATTTTATTCTGATGTAGATGGCTCTATTATTATATCTTCTTCGATTAGTTTATTTACTTGTTTGCTTTTTTTTCCTTTGCGTGCTTGAGGTAATCTGTAATTTTTTATAGAATGGGGTATCATCTTTCATATGTAATTTTTGTTTATAAAAATTATTAGATGATATCGGTTATGTTTCTAATGCAAATATGTCTATATATTCTGAGCACAATGAAGTTAATTGAGGGCTAACAAATTTCGGAAAATGCTTATCCAATCTTTCTAATTTTTCTATATTATTGTTTTTATTTTCTGTAGTCTCTTGAATTAGTATATAGTTATTTAAATTTTTTGTTTTAATATTGTAGTTTTGAATTGTTGCCTCTTTCTCTGTGGTATTAATGATTCTACCAAAAGTTTGATCTTTATTTATAATTGTATTTGCGATGAAGATACCTTCAGCCAATTTTTGATGAGGAATAAAAAGTTTTAATATTTAGTATTTACGTTAATTTGTCTAATTACTTCAGATCTGGCGGAAATTGTGATCCTATTGATAGTTTGTCTATTTGTCATATGAATTATTATATTTTCTGGGAAATCATAAGGCCTTCGGATTAATCTGTCTTCTGTTTCACCATAGGCTAAAAGGCAATTATATTTCTTTATGAAATCTAGTCCTAAAATTCCATCGCATAGGATTGGGAAATTATCTTCTACTATGTAAAATTTGTGTTTAATTAAGAGATCGTCTCCTTTCAAGTCTGTTGTAACTGAACCTAGTGTGTTTGTTATTTCTTGACCAATGCCTTTTAAATCGGTTATTTGTGAGGTATTTATTGTGATATTGCTATCAATTTGGTTCCTTTTAATAACAGATATATATGCTCCTGTATCTATTAAGAGAGTTCAGATTGAGTTATTTAAAATTGTTTTGGTAGATATGTAACTATTTAAGTGTATATTAAGTACACGCACTTTTCTGTTGTTTACTGTTGAGTTGGAGTTTGTGGTGTTCCTGATGGGTGAATTTGCGAGTATATTTCGTGTCTCATTGAAATTTCTGTTTCTGTTTTGAGGATTGCTAGTTTGTCTATTACCAAAATTATTATTTTGTGTTATATCGGGGCTGTAGTCTAAATCTTCTACCCTGATAACCTCCGTAGCTGTTACTTCGGTAACCCCCACAGAAACTTCCATGGTATTGGTTTTTGTTGGTAGGAATTTGGAAGGGGATTTGTATACTTGCGTGAATGTCCGGTACAATAAAAGAAAAGCACTTCTTAGTTCAACGATTTAATGAGGACTAAAAGATAAAATTCATGTGTACATATAGTTAACTCATCAATATATGTAATATGTCTTATTCATTCTAATTATTAGAAATATGTTCTCAATAGGAAATATTGAACTTAAAACTCCAAGTTATTATTTCAACACTCTTTCTTAAGTTAAATATTTCTTCAGTTAATTTTTAAGACCAAGCATTTGAACAAATTTTAAATGTTTCTGTTTTTGCAGATTTTTTGTAAAAATATCAGAAACATTTTCATTTGTGGAGACGTACTCTAATTCTATTATTTTTTGTTCGACAACTTCTCGGATATAATGATATTTCAAATCTATGTGCTTGGTTCGCTTGTGGAACACAGGGTTCTTTGAAATTTGAATTGCGCTCATGTTGTCGCCTTTTAACTTAACAGGACCGATGTGGTGAATAAAACCAACTTCTTTAAGTAAGCGCCGCAGATATACAGCCTCTTTTGCTGCCGTACTTAAAGCGATGTACTCAGCCTCTGTGCTGCTCAATGCGACTACATCTTGCTTCTTTGCTTGCCAGGAAAAAGCGCTACCTGCCAAAAAGAACGAATAACCGGTGTATGACTTCCTATCTAAATCGTTACTCGCCCAATCCGCATCCGCATAGCCTTCTACCGGTTTACCATTTTTGCAGTAGTGTAACTTTAAATTGATGGGTTTTTGATAAGTATCGTAGGACATGTTTTGCACCAGCCTCATGTTCGGTGTGGGGTTCTTGGTTTCTTTGTGCTAATAAACTTACTGCGTGCATAATGTCTGGCCGCGTTGAAATGGCCAAGTACATTAAAGATCCAATTAACGATTGATAGCTTGTTGCGTCTATTTTAGTGCACTTGTCATTTCTGCAGCTTACTTGAAAACCAGGATCTAGAGGTGTGCTTACCGGACGACATGATGTCACACCATACATACTCAATAACTCGTTTATATAGTTCTTCTGACACACAGAAATCGCACCTGTCTTACCCTGACGTTCTATTTCGAAGCCAAGAAAAAATGTCATTGCCCCGCTATCGTGTAGTTGAAATTTAGACGATAATGATTTTTTAATGCTCGCAATCTCTTTCTCGCTTGGACATGCTAAGATAAGATCGTCGACATAAACGGCAATGTAACTATAACTGCCATTGTATTGTTTGACATACAAACACGGTTCGCTTTTGCATGGGCTGAAACCCATATCTTTCAATGCTACATCAAGAGTACTATTCCAGTGTCGCCCAGACTGCTTTAAGCCGTAAATGGCTTTATTTAGCTTTAAAACTTTATTAGGATTGTTATTGTCTACAAATTCTTCTGATTGTTTAAGGTAAATTTCTTCCGTAAGCTTACTATTGAGATATGCATTGGAAATATCGATCTGATGTAAGTGAAGCTCTTTCTCAACGGCAATAGCAAGTAGCATACGAATTGTTTCATATCGTATTACAGGCGAAAAAGTTTCCCAGTAATTTAAACCCAGCTGCTGACTGCAGCCTTTTGCTACTAGTCTCGACTTGAACTTTTGAATATTGCCATCTGAATCACGTTTTATTCGAAAAACCCACTTCGATCCAATCGCTTTTTGACCATCAGGCAGATCTACTGCTGACCAAGTGTTGTTAGCAAGAAGCGCCGAATATTCTTCTTCCATTGATTTCTTCCACTCAAAGGAGTATTCGCTTGACAATGCTTCTTTGACCGATCGAGGCGTGTCTACATCTTCACCATATGGTAGATAATTTAGCATCTGATACTCTTTTTTGGGACGCCCTACTTGACCAGTGTGAATAATTTTTGGCCTACCTCGACCGCGACGTGATTCGTTTCCATTTCTATGAGACTCACCTATTATTTGCATTTCATCCGAAACGATTCCATTCTCTGCAACATTGCCTACATTTGCCTCTTCTACCTCTGTTTCGTCTTCGGTGCAACTTTCAAACTCTTCATCTTCTTTCCGCTCTTCTTCAACATGTTTACGATCGTCGATTTTTACAAAAATTGTAGCAATGTCATTTTCATCTCTGTTTTTGGTGTCACCTTCTGGCACAGCTAAGTTGACTTCATCTTCTAAAAATTTTACGTCACGTCTTACACAAATTTGCCTCGTTTCCTTATCATACAAGCGATAAGCTTTTGCAACCTCAGAATATCCGACGAACAAATACTCTTTGCCCTTTGCACTGAATTTACCACGCTGCGTTTTATTTAACGCGAATGCGCGCGAACCAAAAACCCTGAAATGTTTTACCGACGGCTTTTTGTTGTACCAAATCTCATAAGGAGTGCAATCTCTAAGTAATTTTGTAGGTGCGCGATTACGTAAATATACAGCTGTGTGTATAGCTTCACCCCACAATTCTTGTTCTATATTTGCATGCACCAGCAAACTTCTAGCCATTTCTACAATTGTGCGGTTAACTCTCTCTGCCACTCCATTTTGCTGGGGAGTATATGGCACAGTTAACTGCCTTTTAATTCCGCACTCATTTAAAAAATCGGTAAATTTATTGTTTATGTACTCCGTACCATTGTCACTTCGGAGCTTTTTAATTTTCTTCTGAGTTTGACATTCGACCATATTTTTGAATAATTGAAACTTTTCAAATACTTCGCTCTTTTCTTTAATACAATAAACAAAAATCATTCTCGAGAAATCGTCAATAAATTTGAGAAAGTATCGTGCACCACCTACTGATTTTACGTTTATGGGTCCACATACATCTGTATGCACAAGCTCTAATATTTCTTTTGACTCAATTTCAAATTTTTTTGGAAAAGGCATTGCACTTAATTTTGCTTTGTTGCATGTGTCACAATTTGTTTTTGTTTTCACATCTTTTGTGTCCATACCTCGCACTAAACCTTTGTCGGCAATTTTCTTTAAACTTTCGAAGTTTATATGACCATATCGATTATGCCACTTTAAATTATTTAAATAAATTTTTGAACCTTGTACTTGTGCATTGAATATAAACAAATCATTTTGTAATCTAGCTCTAAGCAATGTTAACCCTATAGAATTTTTTACTTCCACAACATAGTTTTTGAATACCACTGTATGTTTATGCTGCAGAGCTTTGTTAACAGAATAAAAGTTCATTTTTAGTGAAGGCACAAACAATACATCACGTAGCTCTATTTCACATTCATTTGTTTTTATTTTGACCGTACCTATACCTTGTGAGTAAGTGAAATTATCTGCTGCTAACATAACTTTTTCTCGTTTTTCGATGAATGACACGAACATATTCTTGTCGCAACACATATGTGTCGTTGCACCACTGTCGACACACCAATTGTATTTACTTCGTTCATCCCCCACAGCAGCAGCATATACAGCGTAAGAAAGCTCGTTAATTTTAGAACTTTGTTTATCTTCACGATCATATTGTTGTTTGCCCTTTCTTTTGCATTGTGAAGCCGTATGGCCACGCATGCCACAACTAAAGCATTTACCCTTGAACTCATTTGACTTTACATGACTTTTTGCTTTTGTATTTATTTTATTACCATTATGCGCTGATTCTCTTACACTTGTATAAACAGCTTGCGCAGGAGCTTTTTGATCTGCTTGTTGTTCCCTTCTAGCACCCTCTTCTAACAGCTTTACTTTTAAAGTACTGAAACTCGGCAATTCATCACGAGTCTCGATAGCTACCACGAAGTTTTCGTACTCGGACGGCAAACTAGATAATAGTATTATGACTTTTAGCTCTTCGTTTAACTCGATGTTCACTTCGGCTAATTTATCTACGACTTCGACAAACGAATTTAGATAAGTTGACATGCTTTGACCAGCAGACATACTGCAACCAAGCAACTTTTTATAAAGCGAAACTTTTTGTAAAGGTCCCCTCGGCACATGAACATCTCGAAGCCTCTTCCATGCTTCCACTGAAGTTTTACAAGCCTTAATATTGCTGAGTTGCGTCGGTTTTACGCATAAAAAAATATTAGCTAGCGCTTTTTGATCATCTTGATCCCACTTTTCTGCATTTTTATCACTGCGCTTACAATCTTCATTAACGATGCGCCATTGGTCCATATTAACCAATATGCTGCGCATTTGCATGCACCACACATCATAGTTATTATCGCTCAGTTTTTCGATTTGCAAACTCGAATTCATTTTTAAAATTTTATTTTGTAAAACCCGATTAATTATTAAATTTTAAATAACTTCACACGCGATCTGGGACCATAACCTTTGTTGGTAGGAATTTGGAAGGGGATTTGTATACTTGCGTGAATGTCCGGTACAATAAAAGAAAAGCACTTCTTAGTTCAACGATTTAATGAGGACTAAAAGATAAAATTCATGTGTACATATAGTTAACTCATGAATATATGTAATATGTCTTATTCATTCTAATTATTAGAAATATGTTCTCAATAGGAAATATTGAACTTAAAACTCCAAGTTATTATTTCAACAGCTTTGTTGACTTATGCTCAAAATTGAATTTGAGCTGCCCGTTATTTCTGTACAACTTTTTGTAAATTTAGTAATTGCATCGTTCATAGATATGACCGTTCCAGCTTGCATTATCATTTTTAGCTTGTCGTTAGAGCAATTCTTGCACATAGCTTTGACAGCTACTTGTATATGAATATCTGGTTGCCAAGCCTGGGTTTAGTCCATCAGATATGTAAACTCTTTCTAATGTTTTGTTATTTTTTCTCTTTCTGCAGTATACTGATTGGCAGTTTTGCTACGTTGTTGTATGTTCAGGAGTTTTGTGATTCGATTGTATTTTCATTGCTAATAAAGTTTCGTGCTGTACCTTTTAACTTGGTTTTGATCATTGTTATTGCTATTGCTTCATGACTATCTTTGATTTGTTCAAACTGTCCAAATTTTCTGGCTTACCATCAAACTGGGGTAGCACAGATGAAGCTGTCTTAATGAATTATACAACTGTTTGTGCCATTTTGACGTTTGTGTTTGGTAATTTAACTATTTCAATTGGTTTATGTTCTTCAACTGGTGGGGTCTGACTGGAAGAGGACTTGGATAAGAGGGTGTTCAAGTCAATTTGTAGATTTTCTTCAACTGTAACACTCGAAAAAATTTGATATGCCTCAGTTTGGAGATTTTTTGTGAGTATGGTATTTACCTTACGTAATAATTTTCCTAAATTGTTCAATGACTCTAAAATGATTGCGATATGTTTCGCTACTGTCCCTGATTTTATGCTGATATTTTTGTTAATACATTTATAAGACTTTTGGCTTTGTAACGAATTTAGTGAAACTCCGCTTATTTTACCCCTTCTACTAACGTTCGTATCGCTAATTGTTGAATAAATAACTCCAATATTCAATAATGCAAAATGGTCTTTATTAGACTACAATAACACTTATAATTGGCAACTGATAGAGTGCTTAAATCAAACTGATTACTGAATCTCAGCTTTACCTCCTTTTATACTCTGTGATTGCCTCGTTCGCATACTTCTAGGCATTTCTATTTCTAGACTTTACTACTCGTTTACCAGCTATAAATTTCTCAGCTATAACTACAGATACACGATTGTCATAGCTTCTCGCATAGCCAATGCGCGTGTATATGTGAGTGATACTTCCACAGATGATTGCCTACTTTTGGGAGTATCTCATATATATGCATGGGTTTGTGCGTTGCTTTCCGCTGCGTGTATGGACATATGTATAGACATAATGATTGATTTGTTGAAGTGCATACAAGTCACTGCTTAGTATTGGCTTAGAGATGATAGTATCCCTTTAGTGTTGCTAATATTCGTCACACTGCCCTCCACCTAAGTCTGATCGTCCCGATCAGACAAATTTCCTGATCTAAACGCTGCTAGCATCTCAAATGAACCACCCTTCTATTTCGTGGTCTCCCAATGGTTTGTATGCGGTAGATGGTATCACTGATCTTCTTCACTTGTACGGGCCTTCCCAACTGCACCGAAATTTGGATGGAGCACCTTTCCGCCGGTGAGGGTTGTATAACATTACCAAATCTCCCTCCAAGAAACCTTCCGAATTTTTGTTCTCGTCGCACCTGTGTTTCCTCTTACTACTCATTATCTTGGTTCGTTCCCTCACACTCTGTTGTTTGGTCAATGATCTTCTTCGTAGAGCTTGCGCTTGACGGATTGGCGTCGCATAATCAGTATCGTTCCCACGTTTCACAACAGTATTGCGCCCTGGCTTGAAACTACCCTCGCATTCATTCTGGGAAATTATTGCCTTGTTGTTTTTTAATTACACACACACAAGTAAAGGCCTTTCAAATTAAAGGACTCGTCATAAGCCTCTTGACTAAATGAAATCGGTCTTATATAATGTTCACATTTTTTGGGTGCACGTAGGTAAATGAATCAAAACAATACATATTTTTGTACATAGAGTAGTTACTTATCGACTAGCGAAACTGTGGTGAACACAGTTGTCGCGCAGCTAAACTTTTTGTGTTAAGCTCGAATAAAATAATTTTAAAAAAATGTTTAAGTTAAACGGTTTTATTGAAAATAATACTTACATGAAGTAATAATAATACTAAAAGCTAGAAAAAAATTAGGTAGGTCCTAGGTACTAGTCATCACACTCCTCATCAATATAGGGCGTTTATCAGACAATTAAATAAAAGCGTTGGGCACGTACAATTTCTAAGTGTGAGGCGTAGCATAACCTTATTAAGGTTCACTTGGTCTTATATATGACTATCAATAGAATCAAATAGTTTTCATTTGACTTTATAGTAGCTTTTATTTTACGTGACGATCCTTCTAGCTTGCTTGGATAAAAAGCAGACTGCTCTTCCTGAAATAGACTGCTAAAATCCTAAGAAGGACTAATTAAAAAAAAGTCCTGGCAAACAATTTAAGAAGGACCCAGAATCAACCACAAGCTATGATCCTGATGTCAATCAACAGTTGTCGATAAGCTGAGTTGTTAAATAGAGTGGCGGTGACGGCAGGATTTACCCAATTAAGACATGACTTTGGTGCTCGATAAATGCTTTGCGATGACCATAATCTACTTCAATTCTTACATTTTTCTGTTTTCGCTTTGTTTTTGTTGTTGTTGTATTAACGATAAAGACACTCCCCCAAGGGTTTGGGAAGTATTACCGATGTTCATGGTCCTTTGTCATATATAGATCTGGTACGTTCCGGTAACAAAGCACTATTAAGGTACTAGCCCGACCATCTCGGGAACGACTTATATGACCACATTAAACCTTCTAGGCCATCCCGCCCTCCACACCCCCAGAGCCAGAGCCTTGGCTGTCAATGAAACAGGATTCGCCACGGTTAGGTGAGGTTGAAAATTGGGTTGGAGAAGCCATATATTGTGCTGGCAACCCCTTGAGAGGGTTGCGAACACAACCCCTTGAAATTGGATTCACCCAATTGAGACATGCCTTTGGTGTATGATAAATGCTTTGCGCTGACCATAATCTAATTCAATTCTTACATGTCGACAACTACATGCTTTCTTACAGACTAGTTAAAAAAAGAAAACAATTCAAGCTTAAACTTATATAAGCTGTTATTAAAATTAATAACACTACTGAATCGATTTGCTGGATGTATAGTCCTAGTTATAGGTTAATTCATAGCATAGTTCGTTTTATGACTTATTTCGATAAATAATCTATTATGCCGAAGATCACGCAGTGGAATATATGGAATGCACAAATTAGGTAAATCAGAGCAATTCGTGCTAAAGTTTATTACACTATAGGCAAGTATGAGTTCTTCTGTCATGCAAAGCCTGAAGACCAAGCAATTTGTGCCTGGTGGTATATGATGGGGGCCGTCTGTCCACTGAAGCATACTTAAAGCAATTTATGTAGAAATTTTTTGAACTTTCTCAATTTTATAGGAGTTAGATTCATAGAAAGCAGCAATATTCAAGACCACTTCTGACCAAGGATATATAAAGTGCCTTCAACGTCATAGGGTCCTTAAAGTCCCTGGTGTGATTTTGAAACAATGAAGTCAATGTGACTAGAAAAAGAGTTTGGAGTCAAAAATTACACCCAAGTCTTTACTCTCTTGACAACGATTAAGATATTTAGCATTTAGTTTGTAGATAAAGTATGTGGCAGTTGTCTTTATGGAAAAAGACACAACACAGCATTGTTTGAATTTAAAAATAAATTATTGTCTGCGCACCATCCGGCAAAACAGTCCAGATCAGAACTGTTAGAAATAGTATTTTTGTGAAATATATAGTTTTAGTGTTATATTTCAAGCATTAAAGGGGAGGAGTGATGGGGAAATATATTGAGTAAAAAGTGCTATGTCAGGAGAAAAAATTTGTTTGAGTACAGAAATTGTGCTAAGTCATAAAATAGTGGCTGTGTTAGCAAACATGATTTTTATTTATCTTTTTCAAAGCTTCTACACTCAAAAGTATTGCGACTAAGGTATTCTCATTCACAGTTTTGAAAAAAAATGCTATTTCAAAAATTATTCATTTTTTTCTCCTGTAAAATTCGTAAAAAGTGACTTGGCACATTTTCACATTAAGCTAACGATAAGTATAACTTAGTTTTACTTTGGCAATCTACCGGTTGCTCACCAAGCAGCAGAAATTTTGCTGCTTAGGGTATATTAAAAAAAAAAAATTTTTACATGCAAGAAATAACGAAAGAAGAATTCGATGCCATCTTTGAATAAGGGCATAGAGTCGGCGTAGAATTAGAAAATAAAGTTAAAGACAAAAATTTCCCAAAAGACACTGAAGAGGTTCCTCACACCTGTACAGTTTTAAAGCAAGGACCGTTGCCGATAACTATTGTACAGTATCGCCAGCGGAACACGCTAAATAAGCAAGAGGATATTAAAATCCCTGCACCAATAAAAAGAAAAAACAAAAACGGAGTAGAAGAAAATTACAAAAGAAAAATGAAATGGCACAAATTTACCATGCATTAAATTTCGCAATAAGCCAAAAAGAAAAAAAAACAAATTTAAAGGAACAAGTTAATTAGTTAGAAGAAAGTATTAAATATATAGATGTCAAAGAAAAATTGTTAGTAAATTGGAAATGCCGATATATTATAAGAAACGAAAAAGAACCTTTACAAAAACAAATCTACATAACAGGCAGACTAATAGAGTCAGAATGTCTCAATTGTGTTGTTAGTGTAGAAATGAGAAAAACTGAATTATGCAAGGAAACAAATACAAGCAGGATAGCCTAGTGGTTAAGGCAAGTGCAGTTTCATCGTGTGATTCGCGGTTCGAATCTCGGTAAAACCTTTGATAACATTGCCTGATGATGAATTCGTGGCGGTTTTCGAAATGGTACCATCGCAATATGCCAGTAAATGTTTCCAAAAAAAATTTCCATCGGCTTTGGCGACAAAGTGCTGTCGGATGCGAAAAAATGCGCGAGCGCTTTCTGCCGACAATATATAATGCATTCTACGGTCGACAAAGATAGACGGAGGGCCAACAGATACGCACATAAGAATAAATTCAGCGCGTCTCCAATTACCATCACCGCTAAAAAGGTTGAGGATGCCATCGGTCATCCTAAACCATCCAAAGTATTGGGCCCAGACGGCATAGCCATGCCGATGCTTAAAAGCCTAGGGAAAGAGGGTTTCAAATATTTAGAGCATGTCTTCAACCTGTCTCTTTCCACCTTCGTCATTCCCGAAAAATGCAAAATGGCTACGGTGGTCCCGCTACTAAAGCCTGGGAAACCAGCTAACATAGGAGAGTCATATCGCGCGATATCTCTCCTATCGCCAGTAGCCAAGACGCTTGAAACCATTTTGCTCCCCTACCTCAAAGCAAATTTGCAGCTACCCTGTCATCAGCATGGCTTTAGGAAACTCCATAGCACCACCACCGCGCTAAATGCCATTATCACCCAGATAAATTGCGGTTTAAATCAAAACCACCACCATAGAGCAGTACTCGTCGTGCTAGAACTATCAAAAGCTTTTGACACGGTCAACCATGGCACGTTACTGCAAGACCTGGAAGGGTCTACCCTTCCCTCGTCGGCAGGCATCGGTGCAATTTAGAAACGAAACATCAAAATCAAGAAGAATTAAACAAGGGTGCCACAGGGTGGTGTTCTATCCCACTTTTGTTTAATTTCTACATATCAAAGCTACTGCACAATAATGGCCACAGGCCCAGGCCCACATATCGCTGAGCTTTGTAGCAGAATAAACGGCTGCCTCCCTGATCTCTCCAGTTTTTGCGCCTCGCGAAACCTGGCATTATCACCGACTAAATCCCCCGCGAGCTCATTTACAACATGGACGTCCCAAATGTCGACCATTTTAAACATCCATGTCGATGGCACTACGCTGCCGACTGTCCCACACCTCAAAATCTTGGTTGTGACGTTTGATCAGGATCTACATAGGGCGTTGATCAGACAATTAAATAAAAGCGTTGGGCATGTGAAATTTCTAAAAGTGTGAGGCGTTGCATAACCTTATTAAGGTTCAGTTGGTCTTATATATGACTAGTACCTAGGACCTACCTAATTATTTTCTAGCTTTTAGTATTATTATTAATTCATGTAAGTATTGTTTTCAATAAAACCGTTTAATTTAAAATTTTTTTTTTAATTATTTTATTGTAAAGGTTCTTTCTCGTTGCAAACGAGAAGCTTTGTAAAATCGGGCTCAGTTTTACATATTTATGTGTGTTTGTTTTAATGGTGTGTTCAATTTATACTTATATTTATACTACATATTTTAAGTAAATTGAACATTTTAGTCTGTATAAATTTTAAATTGTAGACTAATAAATAAATAAACACCGGCTTATAATAATTGAATATTCAATTATTATGTCTTTCTAAGAGAAACTGAAAAGAAAGAAGGAAACATTTACTGTTGTTGTTGTAGCAGTGCTTCGCCCCACCCAATAGGTGCGACCGATCACATATTGCCATCAATATCCTCTAACGGCAGTCCAAGGATACTTGCTGTTTCAACAGGGGTGGACCATAATGTGAGGGGTGTTATGGTTGGAGTCATGGAGATGGTTGGTGTCATGTGGGGACACATTGCAAGCAGGGCATACATTTTGTATGTCGGGGTTGATTCTGGATAGGTAAGAGTTTAACCTGTTACAGTATCCAGATCGAAGTTGAGCTAGAGTGACTCGCGTTTCCCTGTGGAGTGCGCGTTCCTCTCCCGCAAGTTTTAGGTACTGTTCTTTAAGTACTGGATTCACCGGGAAATTCCTGGCATAAAGGTCCGACGCCTGTTTGTGGAGCTTACTGAGGACCTGCTTGTGTTTTTTGCTTCATACGGCTGAGTTCTCAGGTGCCGTATTTCCTCATATTGCTTACGGGGATGACTCCTTAAGCCCCTGGGCGGTGTTGGCTCATCAATCAGATGTCTGTTGGGATGCCCATGTTTCTGGGTATTCAACAGGAACTGTTTGGTTAGCATCTCATTTCTCTCCCTGATGGGGAGTATTCTCGCCTCATTATGTAGATGGTGATCTGGGGACATAAGAAGACAGCCCGTGGCGGTTCTGAGAGCAGTATTTTAGCGGACCTGTAGCTTCTTCCAGTGTGTAATTTTTAGGCTTGGCGACCATATAGGGGACGCGTAGCATGCAATCGGCTGGCCTATTGCTTTGTAAGAGGTAATGAGCATTTCTTTGTCTTTTCCCCAAGTACTACCAGCAAGAGATTTGAAGATTTTGTTACGGCTCTGGATTTTCGGTACAATTGCGGCTGCATGCTCACCAAAATGTAGATCCTGATCAAACGTCACACCCAAGATTTTGGGGTGTGGGACAGTCGGCAGCGTAGTGCCATGGACGTGGATGTTCAAAATGGTCGACATTTGGGACGTCCATGTTGTAAATGAGGTCGCGGAGGATTTAGTCGGTGATAATGCCAGGTTTCGCGAGGCGAAAAAACGGGAGACATCAGGGAGGCAGCCGTTTATTCTGCTACAAAGCTCAGCGATATGTTGGGCTGGGCCTGTGGCCATTATTGTGCAGTCATCGGCGTATGAAACGATAGTAACTCCTTCTGGTGGCGAAGGTAGCTTTGATATGTAGAATTTAAACAAAAGTGGGATAGGTCACCACCCTGTGGCACCCCTTGTTTAATTCTTCTTGGTTTTGATGTTTCGTTTCTAAATTTCACCGATGCCTGCCGACGAGGGAAGAGTAGACCCTTCCAGGTCTTGCAGTACCGTGCCATGGTTGACCGTATCAAAAGCTTTTAATAGGTCTAGCACGACGAGTACTGTTCTATGGTGGGGGTTTTGATTTAAACCGCAATTTAACTGGGTGATAATGGCATTTAGCGCGGTGGTGGTGCTATGGAGTTTTCTGAAGCCATGCTGATGACAGGGTAGTTGCAAATTTGCTTTGAGGTAGGGGAGCAAAATGGATTCAAGCATCTTGGCTACTGGCGATAGGAGAGATATTGCGCGATATGACTCTCCTATGTTAGCTGATTTCCCAGGCTGTACTAGCGGGACCACCTTGGCCATTTTGCATTTTTCGGTAAAGACGAAGGTGGAAAGAGACAGGTCTGTCTGGGCCCAATGCTTTGGATGGTTTAGCATGACCGATGGCATCCTCAACCTTTTTAGCGGTGATGCTAATTGGAGACGCGCTGAATTTATTCTTATGTGCGTGTCTGTTGGCCCTCCGTCTATCTTTGTCGACCGTAGAATGCATTATATATTGTCGGCAGAAAGCGCTCGCGCATTTTTTCGCACCCGACAGCACTTTATCGCCAAAGGCGATGGAAATTTTGTTTGGAAACATTTACTGGCATATTGCGATGGTACCATTTCGAAAACTGCCACGAATTCATCGTCAGGCAATTTCGTAATGTCATCAAAGTTTCACCGAGATTCGAGCCGCGAATCACACAATGAAACTGCAGTTGCCTTAACCACTAGGCTATCCTGCTTGTATTTGTTTCCTTGCATAATTCAGTTTTTCTCATTTCTACACTAACAACACAATTGAGACATTCTGACTCTATTAATTTGCCTGTTATGTAGATATGTTTTTGTAAAGGTTCTTTTTCGTTGGCTTTTATTATAATATCTCGGCATTTCCAATTTACTAACAATTTTTCTTTGACATCTATATATTTAATACTTTCTTTCTTCTAACGACATTAACTTGTTCCTTTAAATTTGTTTTTTTTCTTTTTGGCTTATTGGGAACTTTAATGCATGGTAAATTTGTGTCATTTAATTTTTCTTTTGTAATTTTCTGCTACTCCGTTTTTGTTTGTTCTTTTTATTGGTGCAGGGATTTTAATATCCTCTTGCTTATTTAGCCTGTTCCGCTGGCGATACTGTTCAATAGTTATCGGCAACGGCCCTTGCTTTAAAACTGTACAGGTGTGAGGAACCTCTTCAGTGGCTTTTGGGAAATTTTTGTCTTTAACTTTATTTTCTAATTCTACGCCGACTCTATGCCATTTTTCAAAGATGGCATCGAACTCTTCTTTCATTATTTCTTGCATATAAAAAAATTTTTTTAATATACCCTAAGCAGAAAAATTTCTGCTGCTTGGTGAGCAACCGGTAGATTGACAAAGTAAAACTAAGTTATACTTATCGTTAGCTTAATGTGAAGATGTGCTAAGTCACTTTTTACGAATTTTACAGGAGACGAAAAAAAATGAATAATTTTTGAAATAGCCTTTTTTTCAAAACTGTGAATGAGAATACCTTAGTTGCAATACTTTTGAGTGTAGAAGCTTTGAAAAAGATAAATAAAAATCATGTTTGCTAACACAGCCACTATTTTATGACTTAGCACAATTTCTGCACTCAAAACAAATTTTTTCTCCTGACTTAGCACTTTTTACTCAATATATTTCCCCATCACTCCTCCCCTTTAATGATTGAAATATAACACTAAAACTATATATTACACAAAAATACTATTTGTAACGGTTCTGATCTGGACTCTTTTTGCCGGATGGTGCACCGACAATAATTTATTTTTAAATTCACACAAATGCTGTGTTGTGTCTTCTTCTACAAAGATCTCATTCGCAACGAAAAAGAAACTTTACAATAAAATAATTAAAAAAAAAAATTTTGTTAAACGGTTTTATTGAAAACAATACTTACATGAAGTAATAATAATACTAAATGCTAGAAAATAATTATATAGGTCCTAGGTACTAGTCATCAAACTCCTCATCAATATAGGGCGTTGATCAGACAATTAAATAAAAGCGTTGGGCACGTGAATTTTCTAAAAGTGTGAGGCGTAGCATAACCTTATTAAGGTTCAGTTGGTATTATATATGACTATCAATAGAAATTTGACGCGTCCTACGTTTTTATTTAATTGTCTGATAAACGCCCTATATTGATGAAGAGTGTGAAGACTAGTACCTAGGACCTACCTAATTATTTTCTAGCTTTTAGTATTATTATTACTTCATGTAAGTATTGTTTTCAATAAAACCGTTTAACTTAAAACTTTTTTTAAATGTTTTTATTGTAAAGGTTCTTTTTCGTTGCGAACGAGAAGCTTTGTAAACTCGGGGTCAGTTTTACATATTTATGTGTGTTTGTTTTAATGGTGTGTTCAATTTATACTTATACTTATACTACATATTTTAAGTAAATTGAACATTTTAGTCTGTATAAATTTTAAATTGTAGACTACTAAATAAATAAATAAATAAACACCGACTTATAATAATTGAATATTCAATTATTATATCTTTCTAAGAGAAACTGAAAAGAAAGAAGGAAACATTTACTGTTGTTGTTGAAGCAGTGCTTCGCCCCACCCAATAGGTGCGACCGATCACATATTGCCATCAATATCCTCTAACGGCAGTCCAAGGAAACTTGCTGTTTCAACAGGGGTGGACCATAATGTGAGGGGTGTTAGAGGCGTTGGTTCCACAATACACTTAAAGAGATGGTTGGTGTCATGTGGGGACACATTGCAAGCAGGGCATTCTTTTTGTATGTCGGGGTTGATTCTGGATAGGTAAGAGTTTAACCTGTTACAGTATCCAGATCGAAGTTGAGCTAGAGTAACTCGCGTTTCCCTGGGGAGTGTGCGTTCCTCTTCCGCAAGTTTTAGGTACTGTTCTTTGAGTACTGGATTCACCGGGAAATTCCTGGCATAAAGGTCCGACGCCTGTTTGTGGAGCTCACTGAGGACCTGCTTGTGTTTTTTGCTTCATACGGCTGAGTTCTCAGGTGCCGTATTTCCTCATAATGCTTACAGAGATTACTCCTTAAGCCCCTGGGCGGTATTGGCTCATTAATCAGATGTCTGTTGGGATGCCCATGTTTCTGGGTATTCAACAGGAACTATTTGGTTAGCATCTCATTTCTCTCCCTGATGGGGAGTATTCTCGCCTCATTATGTAGATGGTGTTCTGGGGACATAAGAAGACAGCCCGTGGCGGTTCTGAGAGCAGTATTTTGGCGGACCTGTAGCTTCTTCCAGTGTGTAATTTTTAGGCTTGGCGACCATATAGGGGACGCGTAGCATGCAATCGGCTGGCCTATTGCTTTGTAAGAGGTAATGAGCATTTCTTTGTCTTTTCCCCAAGTACTGCCAGCAAGAGATTTGAGGATTTTGTCACGGCTCTGGATTTTCGGTACAATTGCGGCTGCATGCTCACCAAAATGTAGATCCTGATCAAACGTCACACCCAAGATTTTGGGGTGTGGGACAGTCGGCAGCGTAGTGCCATCGACGTGGATGTTCAAAATGGTCGACATTTGGGACGTCCATGTTGTAAATGAGGTCGCGGAGGATTTAGTTGGTGATAATGCCAGGTTTCGCGAGGCGAAAAAACGGGAGAGATCAGGGAGGCAGCCGTTTATTCTGCTACAAAGCTCAGCGATATGTGGGCCTGGGCCTGGGCCTGTGGCCATTATTGTGCAGTCATCGGCGTATGAAACGAAAGTAACTCCTTCTGGTGGCGAAGGTAGCTTTGATATGTAGAAGTTAAACAAAAGTGGGATAGGACACCACCCTGTGGCACCCCTTGTTTAATTCTTCTTGGTTTTGATGTTTCGTTTCTAAATTGCACCGATGCCTGCCGACGAGGGAAGGATAGACCCTTCCAGGTCTTGCAGTAACGTGCCATGGTTGACCGTATCAAAGGCTTTTGATAGGTCTAGCACGACGAGTACTGTTCTATGGTGGGGGTTTTGATTTAAAACGCAATTTATCTGGGTGATAATGGCATTTAGCGCGGTGGTGCTATGGAGTTTTCTGAAGCCATGCTGATGACAGGGTAGCTGCAAATTTGCTTTGAGGTAGGGGATCAAAATGGCTTCAAGCATCTTGGCTACTGGCGATAGGAGAGATATTGCGCGATATGGCTCTCCTATGTCAGCTGGTTTCCCAGGCTTTAGTATCGGGACCACCTTGGCCATTTTGCATTTTTCGGGAATGACGAAGGTGGAAAGAGACAGGTCTGTCTGGGCCCAATGCTTTGGATGGTTTAGCATGACCGATGGCATCCTCAACCTTTTTAGCGGTGATGGTAATTGGAGACGCGCTGAATTTATTCTTATGTGCGTGTCTGTTGGCCCTCCGTCTATCTTTGTCGACCGCAGAATGCATTATATATTGTCGACAGAAAGCGCTCGCGCATTTTTTTGCACCCGACAGCACTTTATCGCCAAAGGCGATGGAAATTTTGTTTGGAAACATTTACTGGCATATTGCGATGGTACCATTTCGAAAACCGCCACGAATTCATCGTCAGGCAATTTCGTAATGTTATCAAAGGTTTTACCGAGATTCGAGCCGCGAATCACACAATGAAACTGCAGTTGCCTTAACCACTAGGCTATCCTGCTTGCATTTGTTTCCTTGCATAATTCAGTTTTTCTCATTTCTACACTAACAACACAATTGAGACATTCTGACTCTATTAATTTGCCTGTTATGTAGATATGTTTTTGTAAAGGTTCTTTTTCGTTGCTTTTATTATAATATCTCGGCATTTCCAATTTACTAACAATTTTCCTTTGACATCTATATATTTAATACTTTCTTTTTTCTAACGACATTGACTTGTTCCTTTAAATTTGTTTTTTTCTTTTTGGCTTATTGCGAACTTTAATGCATGGTAAATTTGTGCCATTTAATTTTTCTTTTGTAAATTTCTGCTACTCCGTTTTTGTTTGTTCTTTTTATTGGTGCAGGGATTTTAATCTCCTCTTGCTTAGTTAGCCTGTTCCGCTGGCGATACTGTTCAATAGTTATCGGCAACGGTCCTTGCTTTAAAACTGTACAGGTGTGAGGAAGCTCTTCAGTGGCTTTTGGGAAATTTTTGTCTTTAACTTTATTTTCTAATTCTACGCCGACTCTATGCCCTTTTTCAAAGATGGCATCGAACTCTTCTTTCATTATTTCTTGCATGTAAAAAAATTTTTGTTTAATATACCCTATGCAGAGAAATTTCTGCTTCTTGGTGAGCAACCGGTAGATTGCCAAAGTAAAACTAAGTTATACTTATCGTTAGCTTAATGTGAAAATGTGCTAAGTAACTTTTTACGAATTTTACAGGAGACGAAAAAAATGAATAATTTTTGAAATAGCCTTTTTTTTCAAAACTGTGAATGAGAATACCTTAGTTGCAATACTTTTGAGTGTAGAAGCTTTGAAAAAGATAAATAAAAATCATGTTTGCTAACACAGCCACTATTTTATGACTTAGCACAATTTCTGCACTCAAAACAAATTTTTTCTCCTGACTTAGCACTTTTTACTCAATATATTTCCCCATCACTCCTCCCCTTTAATGATTGAAATATAACACTAAAACTATATATTTCACAAAAAATACTATTTCTAGCGGTTCTGATCTGGACTCTTTTGCCGGATGGTGCGCAGAGAATAATTTATTTTTAAATTCACACAAATGCTGTGTTGTGTCTTCTTCTACAAAGCTTCTCATTCGCAACGAAAAAGAAACTTTACAATAAAATAATTTAAAAAAAAATTTTAAGTTAAACGGTTTTATTGAAAACGATACATGAAGTAATAATAATACTAAATGCTAGAATATAATTAGGTAGGTCCTAGGTACTAGTCATCACACTCCTCATCAATATAGGGTGTTGATCAGACAATTAAATAAAAGCGTTGGACACGTGAAATTTCTAAAAATGTGAGGCGTAGCATAACCTTATTAAGGTTCAGTTGGTCTTATATGTGACTATCAATAGAAATTTGACGCGTCCTACGTTTTTATTTGTCTGATCAACGCCCTATATTGATGAGGAGTATGAAGACTAGTACCTAGGACTACCTAATTATTTTCTAGCTTTTAGTATTATTATTACTTCATGGAAGTATTGTTTTCAATAAAACCGTTTAACTACAAATTTTTTTTAATTATTTTATTGTAAAGGTTCTTTTTCGTTGCGAACGAGAAGCTTTGTAAACTCTGGCTCAGTTTTACATATTTATGTGTGTTTGTTTTAATGGTGTGTTCAATTTATACTTATACTTATACTACATATTTTAAGTAAATTGAACATTTTAGTCTGTATAAATTTTAAATTGTAGACTAATAAATAATTAAATAAATAAACACCGGCTTATAATAATTGAATATTCAATTATTATGTCTTTCTAAGAGAAACTGAAAAGAAAGAAGGAAACATTTACTGTTGTTGTTGTTGTTGTAGAAGTGCTTCGCCCCACCCAATAGGTGCGACCGATCACATATTGCCATCAATATCCTCTAACGGCAGTCCAAGGAAACTTGCTGTTTCAACAGGGGTGGACCATAATGTGAGGGGTGTTAGAGGCGTTGGTTCCACAATACAATTAAAGAGATGGTTGGTGTCATGTGGGGACACATTGCAAGCAGGGCATACATTTTGTATGTCGGGGTTGATTCTGATAGGTAAGAGTTTAACCTGTTATAGTATCCAGATCGAAGTTGAGCTAGAGTGACTCGCGTATCCCTGGGGAGTGTGCGTTCCTCTTCCGCAAGTTTTAGGTACTGTTCTTTGAGTAGTGGATTCACCGGTAAATTCCTGGCATAAAGGTCCGACGCCTGTTTGTGGAGCTCACTGAGGACCTGCTTGTGTTTTTTGCTTCATACGGCTGAGTTCTCAGATGCCGTATTTCCTCATAATGCTTACGGAGATTACTCCTTAAGCCCCTGGGCGGTGTTGGCTCATCAATCAGATGTCTGTTGGGATGCCCAGGTTTCTGGGTATTCAACAGGAACTGTTTGGTTAGCATCTCATTTCTCTCCTTGATGGGGAGTATTCTCGCCTCATTATGTAGACGGTGTTCTGGGGATGGATTGCCTGCGGAGCTATTCAAGTTCGGCGGCGAGGAGTTGGTAAGGCGCATGCAGCAGCTTCTTAGCAAAATATGGGCGGACGAAAGCATGCCCGACGGTTGGAATCTAAGTGTTCTTTGCCCAGTCCACAAGAAGGGGGATACTGCAAAATGCACCAACTATCGTGGAATCAGCCTTCTTAATATCGCATATAAGGTCCTTTCAAGTGTATTGTGCGAAAGATTGAAGCCCACCGTGAACCGGCTGATTGGACCTTATCAGTGCGGCTTCAGACCTGGTAAATCTACCATCGACCAGATTTTCACAATGCGCCAAATCTTGGAAAAAACCCGTGAAAAGAGAATCGAACCACATCACCTCTTCGTCGACTTTAAAGCCGCCTTCGACAGCACGAAAAGGAGCTGCCTATATGCCGCTATGTCTGAATTTGGTTTCCCCGCAAAACTTATACGGCTGTGCAAAATGACGTTGAGCAACACCATCAGCTCAGTCAGAATTGGGAAGGACCTCTCCGAGCCGTTCGAAACTAAACGAGGTTTCAGACAAGGTGACCCCCTATCGTGCGATTTCTTTAATTTGATGCTGGAGAAAATTATACTAGCTGCAGAACTTAACCGCACTGGAACAATATACTATAAAAGCGTGCAATTACTGGCATATGCTGACGACATTGATATCATCGGCCAAAACACCCGCGCTGTTAGTTCTGCTTACTCCAAGCTGGAAAAAGAAGCGGTAAAGATGGGTTTGATGGTGAATGAGGACAAAACGAAGTACCTGCTGTCATCGAGCAAAGAGTCAGCGCACATGCGCCTTGGCAACCACGCTACTGTTGGCAGCCATAATTTCGAAATAGTAAAAGACTTCGTTTATTTGGGAACCAGCATCAACACTAGCAACAATATCAGCACTGAAATCCAGCGAAGAATCTATCTTGCCAATAAGTGCTACTTTGGACTAGGTAGGCAATTGAAAAGTATAGTCCTCTCTCGGCGAACGAAAATCATACTCTACAAGTCACTTATCGTACCCGTCCTGCTATATGGGGCAGAAGCATGGACCATGACAACAGCAGATGAAGCGGCTTTGGGAGTGTTCGAGAGAAAAGTTCTTCGAAAGATTTATGGACCTCTACGCGTTGGCGATGGCGAGTACCGAAGAAGATTTAATGATGAGCTGTACGAGCTATACGCAGACATCAACATAGTCCAGCGAATTAAAACGCAGCGGCTGCGCTGGCTAGGCCATGTTATGCGAATGAAAGATGATGCTCCGGCCAAGAAAGTGTTTCTATCAGAACCCGCCTATGGAAGCAGAGGTAGAGGGCGGCCCCCACTCCGTTGGAAGGGCCAGGTGGAAAACGATTTAAACTCCCTTGGTGTGACCAAATGGCGCCGGTTGGCGGAGCGAAGGAGCGACTGGCGCGCCTTGTTGGACGGCTATAACCGTATAGACGGTTAAGCGCCAATTAAGTAAGTAAGTAAGTTCTGGGGACATAAGAAGGCATCCCGTGGCGGTTCTGAGAGCAGTATTTTGGCGGACGTGTAGCTTCTTCCAGTGTAATTTTAAGGCTTGGCGACCATATAGGGCACGCGTAGCATGCAATCGGCTGGCCTATTGCTTTGTAAGTGACAATGAGCATTTCTGTCTTTTCCCCAAGTATTGGCAGCAAGAGATTTGAGGATTTTGTTACGGCTCTGGATTTTCGGTACAATTGCGGCTGCATGCTCACCAAAATGTAGATCCTGATCAAACGTCACACCCAAGATTTTGGGGTGTAGGATAGTCGGTAGCGTAGTGCCATCGACGTGGATGTTCAAAATGGTCGATATTTGGGACGTCCAAGTTGTAAATAGGTTCGCGGATGATTTAGTCGGTGATAATGCCAGATTTCGCGAGGCGAAAAACTGGAGAGATCAGGGAGGTAGCCGTTTATTCTGTTGCAAAGCTCATCGATCTTTGGGCCCGGGCCTGTGGCCATTATTGTGCAGTCATCGGCGTAAGAAACGATAGTAACTCCTTCTGGTGGCGAAGGTAGTTTTGATATGTAAAAATTAAACAAAATTGGGGATAGGACACCAGCCTGAGGCCCCCTTGTTTAATTCTTCTTGGCTTTGATATTTCGTTTCTGAATTGCACCGATGCCTGCACCACCCAGATAATTTGCGGTCCACCTTTTAAGACATGTTTGTCCGTATCAAAAGCTTGTGATAGGTCTAGCGCTACGAGTACTGTTCTATGGTGGGGCTTCTGATTTAGACCACAATTTATCTGGGTGTTAATGGCATTTAGCGCGGTGGTGGTGCTATAGAGTTTTCTAAAGCCATGCTAATGACAGGCTAGCTGCAAATTTGCTTTGAAGTGGGGTAGCAAAATGGCTTCAAGCATCTTGGCTACTGGCGATAGGAGAGATATCGGGCGATATGACTCTCCTGTGTTAGCTGGTTTCCCAGGCTTAAGTAGCGGGCCCACCTTGGCCATTTTTCGGGTATGACAAGGGTGGAAAGAGACAGGCTGAAGACATGTGCTAAATATTTAAAACCCTCTTTCCCTAGGCTTTAAGCATCGGCATGGCTATGCCATGTGGGCCCACTGCTTTGGATGGTTTAGCATGACCGATGGCATCCTCAACCTCTTTGGCGGTGATGGTAATTGGTGACGCGCTGAACTTATGTTTACGTGCGTGTCTGTTAGCCCTCCATTTTTGTCGACCGTAGAATGCATTATGTATTGGCGGCAGAAAGCGCTCGCGCATTTTTCGCATCCGACAGCACTTTGTCGCCAAAGGCGTTGGAAACTTTGTTGTCGTTGTTGTTGTAGCAATGCTTCGCCCCACCTAACAGCCGCGACCGATTACAAATTGTCATCAATATCCTCTAACGCGAGTCCAAGGAAACTTGCCGTTTCAACAGGGCTGGACCATAAGGAAAGGGGTGAAAGGAGGCGTTGGTTCCACATTACAATTAAAGAGATGGTTGGTGTCATGTGGGGACACATTGCAAGCGGGGCATACATTTTGTATGTCGGGGTTGATTCTGGATAGGTAAGAGTTTAACCTGTTACAGTATCCAGAACGAAGTAGAGCAAGAGTGACACGCGTTTCCCTGGGGAGTATGCGTTCCTCTTCCGCGAGTTTTGGATACTTTTCTTTAAGTACTGGATTCACCGGGCAATTCCCGGCATAAAGGTCCGACGCCTGTTTATGGAGTTCACCAAGTACCTGCTTGTGGCTTTTCGCTTCATACGGCTGTGTTCTCAGGTGCCGTATTTCCTCAAAATGCTTACGGAGATGACTCCTTAAGTCCCTAGGCGGTGCTGGTTCATCAATCAGATGTCTGTTGGGATGCTCAGGTTTCTGGGTATTCAACAGGAACTGTTTGGTCAGCATCTCATTTCTCTCCCTGATGGGGGTATTCTCGCCTCATTATGCAGATGGTGTTCAGGGGACATAAGAAGACAGCCCATGGCAATTCTGAGAGCAGTATTTTGGCAGGCGCTAAGGCGGAGACTACGGGACATCCTAGGAAGTGAACAGCAAGGAGCCACAAAAGATTTATAGAAGTTACGTGGACGTCTGTTTTTGGGGTCTAGCCCAGGACAACCTGTCCGATGCAACCATCCCTTACACGAGACACACTGACAAGAGTATGACCGTCCTAAAAAGATTAATTTCCGGCAGATGCAGCAAAACCATTTCTCAGGACCGGGGTCAGGAGACGGACCCGGATTGGGTTCGATACCTTCCCGGAGCAAGAGAATATGGAGCAGTCCCGCTGCAAGGAGCTGCTGCGAGGATGACAATTTGTGGGAGGGACGCAATAAAATAAATGGGGTTACACTGAAATGGCAGTCCTAGGTCGGGAAAAATCCCGACACGCTCCGGTACATAGAACCGACGGCCTTGGGAAGCGATTTATAATGGTGAACCCATTTATAATGGTGAACCCAAGCTATTCACCAAGATTTGGTTTTTCCGGAATTTTTGTTATTTGACCACTGTTTTGATGTCTAATTTGACCGGACTATTTATAATAAAACTTATCAAAAATATTTACTGATATATTTCAATGTATATAGCAAAAACTGAAAATAAATATGTACATATGTGCATTTTCCATCAAAATTTTATTATCCTGTCTTCTATTGGATTCATTTCATCGATTTTTAGTTCATAAAGTTGTCTTAAAGCCAGTATGTATATGTTTTTGAAAAAAGTACCGAAACTCTGTGGCTTTGTCCGAACAATTTACCTGTGCTTTCGATATGATATTTTTAAAAGCGATTTTCAATACTATTTTCATATATACTAGTTTGATTCGGATGACCAATGACACTAGATTTATTTATTTATTTAAATATTTTCCTAGCACAACAATTTGGTAAATTATTTTACAGTGCTAGTCAGGAATTGTAAATAGTTAAATTTAAGATGAATTAATATGGCAATAGAATTAACATCAAGTAAATAAAACAATACAACAATAATATTTGTAAAAATAGAAATGATACTTATACAAATATGATTATTAGATTAAGCAAGTAGAAATCAGCATTTAGACAATAGCGGGAAAGGAAAAAGGAAACAAGATGAGATAATAAAATTTCATTAGCAAGAATACAAAAATAGTTTCGGCTTACAAATCATTATAAAAATTGGTTAGCTCATTTTTGAAGTGCCGAGCATTTCCTATTTGTCTAAGTCTTGCGGGAAGAGCATTGCAAAGGCGTATGGAAGAAACGAAGAACTGCCGTCCAGAGGTTAGCAAACGGTATCTTATGTGTGTGAGAAGAAGCACTGATCTCGATGACTGAAGAAACGTAAGCCTCCAATATATGTAATCAAGTTCCTTTGCATATATAATTTTGTGAAGGATAGTCAGTGTTTTAACTTTTAAAAGATTGTGAAAAGAAATATTTAGCAACCTTTCAGCGTGATGTGAAACGTGGTCATGTCTTTTTAACCCAAATACATATCTAGCAATATTATTGTAAGTAACATTAGGTTTATTCATACACACATAGTCACAATTTGAGTAAATCTCACATCTATAAAGAAATTTAGGTATTAGGTACGCTTTCGCTAGAAGTAGTCTAATATGTAGGGAATGTCACGTACACGTTGCTTTGGTTCCAGATGGTGGCCCTAGCTAGCTCAGTATTTTTGGCAGGCCGTGGTTCTCAACCCGCCGTCTTGGAACCGGACGCACACATATATTTATTTTCTTCCGTTCAACCTCTTCGGATTCACTTACCCACCGCACCACAGGAATCCCACCCAACCTTGGACCGCTCGCATCGTGCAACCTACTCTGCGGTCACCCTAATGCCATGCTCCATACTCCTACTTACCTCCTCATCATTCCATCCTTACATCCCGCCCCAAAAGAAATTAGCCAGCCATACTACTTCTCTTTTCACTTCAATAACGCATTTTTAATAAACATAATCTTAAAATCTATACACGATATGAAATAAAATGTTATACAAAAAATCAAGCTTCGTTTATATTCAATAATATTTTTCTTCAAACACCTTAATTTATATATATACATATATGTAAATTTTAATTTAACACATATGGGTTCCTTCTTCGCAAAAAAAATGTGTATCCTTATGCAAACATATAAAAGTAAAAAATAAACGTATTACAAACAGTATTTATGCACGCGTAAACAGGCCTATAAATATTATCAACCTAAAAAGAGTCAAAATGCGCACTTGAATTCCGTATAAAAAAACTGTATGACAAATGTTCAAATATATTTCTGGGTCTTTCTGTCGCCAAAATCACCAAACTCTTATCTACTCAAGTGGAGTTATATAAAAAAAAAGTAGTTTTAAACACACCCTAATGCCTGCCTAAAAGAGCTCTTTTATGTGGGGATTGGGGGGCATATTGGTGTAGGGTTCATACCCTCTGCAAAAAAAAAAGGTAAGACAAAAAAAACAGCTTAATTAATCGTTCTGGTATATTTTGTGACTCATAGACGCCTTACAATTTTATAAATTTTGGTTTAATCGAATATTACGTTTAAGACTAAAACGGAAAAGATTTATAGTGACTCGGATATATGTCCATGCACATCAATGTAAAATTCATATTTCATACAGTTTAAAATTTGGGATAAAAAAAAAAAACAATTCTTAGACTACCCTGACTCGTTTGTTAATTTTCTATCTACCATAAAAAGCTTTTGTACATTATTACATTATGGTGAACTTTTTTGCTGAATGCTATAATGAGGTAGGTCGCTCCACGTTAGGGTAAATGGCTAGGTGAATAAACAAATACAATTGGACGCAGCTTTCCGAGACGCACATAAAAGGATTTGTTGGTGATGAAATGGTAATACCAAAATCGTGATGAGATGCAATTACGATTTTTGCTTGATAAAAAATGTTGTAGGGTTTTGATAGATCGGAGATCGAATTGTATCGGATTTGTAGGCAATGACGCTGAGTTTGTATAAAATGACGTCGAATATGTAGGAATAATCTGGACTTTGTACAAAAACGGTGTTGATTTTATAAAAATGGTTGATACTCGTAACAATTTTGATGTTGAAGTTGCAAAAAGAATTGTTGCATTTGTAAAATTTTGATACCGAATTCGTAGAAATTCGTAGTTTTCGTAAAAATTCGTGATTTGTAAAAATTTTGATTCGTAATAAATGTGATTCGCAAAAAGTGTGATTCCCTGGCGCTTTAAAAAGGCTTCACTGGCCACCTCCGGTTCCCACTACGAGAATGAAATCTCAATTAGCGCCAATTAAATTCTTTCATTAAGGCTCCCAAAACCGATTTGGCGTTCACGCGCCTTATGTCACACATACATTATTATATTGCCCTCATACCTACACGCAATATGACACGAATGTATCCGCAAAAAAATTTATTATTTTAATCAAAAAGAAAAATCAAAGAGACAGTAAATTTTTAGAATTTGGGATTACGGAAAAAAACACTGCTTGAGTGGAAATCTTCACCCAGGATAATCCGTGCCTGCGGATTTATTGAAGAGGCTGGTGACCGAAGTCGAAATTGAGGTCGCGTGAACCCCAAACGGCGCGAAAGTCTACATGATTAAAAAAAAAAAATCCTTTAGCATTTAAGGACTCACCTGATTATTAAATATGCCACATCTCTATGCCGCAAATAAATCCTGTCCTGGGGGTTGGATGCAGCGTCGCCCTTTTTCTTTAAAATTATCGAACGAGACCGCTTTTTTTTAATTGAAGGCAATTTGCCTCATATCAAAATTTAAAAATTATTATAATCGGCACTACACTGATCCCTTCTGGATCTTCGCGCACAGGGAATTTAAAAACACACACAAAATTTCACGGATATCTTCCTTTCAGACAAGCGGCGCGCGCACTTTAGCTCGATATGCTGCTATATTTTACTTTGCTTTTGTTCACCTTCAGTTACCCCCTTTTATACTATCCGAACCGCTGAAAAGAACCGTTTCCTTATGCCGTTTCCCACGGTCTTTCTTTTGTCTATTGCAATCATGACCACCCTATATCTATCCCTGTCCTTATTCTCACCATATCATGCCCGTCCATCTGGCAATCTTCAACCTAAAGCTTTTTTCATCATTGTGAACTTACGTGAGTTCACCATGGTGTTTTTTTTTTGCGACATTTTCATTTGACGTTTCTCGTGTTTACCTTTTTGGTAAACACAATTTTATAACTTTTTATTATGGTGTCAAGTGCGTTAGGTGCGAGGTCGATTGTTACCTACAAATAGGTCGAAAGAGGTGTCCCACGACGCGTATTAATCTCGAGAACAATACTCCGAAGGCGGAAAATAAAAATTGTATCTCTGTCCGGAGATATTTGCAGTGGAAGTTGGTGATTTTCAGGTGATTGTTGTTCTGTTGTGCAATACCCAACAAAAAAAACTGTGAACATAAGTGCTTTGCGTGCATATAGTTTTGGTCTCCAACCGGTGTTGGACACCCTGGGTGGATTCGTTATAAGCGCAGCAGAAGGCCGCCAACGCAGAAAGGTGTTCTGCGTAACCATACTGTGGATACCACCCCTGGTTTAGGAGGGACCCGCTGGTAACTTTTCGGTTTTTTTGTTCATATATTTTGAACGAGCAAAAAAAAATTTATTTCAATATTGCTGTTTTAACAGCGTACTCCACCTTAACATATGAGGCTCTATACATCCGAGCGGGCCAAGGTGTGAGTGAAGCCCAACGCGGGGACGACCCACGACCTGACAGGGAGTGAAATATTGAGTTATCCACAGTGTACGAAGCATTCCTACCGCGATAAAAATGTGGTCTTTCCGTGTCAGGGTCTTATTAAAAACTAAAAAAATAAAATAATAAATAAATGTAAGGCGCGATAACCTCCGAAGAGATCTAAGGCCGAGCTTCTCTTGCAATTTGCGTCGTGCTCCTCTTGATTTTCCCTACAAATTGGCCGGACGGGACCTACATGATTTTATGCCGACTCCGAACGGCATCTGCAAGGCAGATGAGTTTTCACTGAGAGCTTTGCATGGCAGAAATACACCCGGAGCGCTTGCCAAACACTGCCGAGGGGCGACCCCGCTTAGAAAAATTTTCTTCTAATTGAAAAACCTTATTTCTAAATTTTTTTTGATGTTGCTTTGCCCGGGGTTGAAACCCAGGGCATCCGGTGTGGTAGGCGGAGCACGCTACCATCACACCACGGTGGCCGCCAAAAACTACTCCTAGGTTTTTTGCAGCGTCAACGTATTCGATGACAGAATTGTCGATAACTATGTTGTCCAAATCATGAGTAGGGAACGACTTTCTATTAATAACGATGCATTTCGACTTTTTGGGGTTAAGACATAGGCCGTTCTTAGAAGCCCACACACCTATTTGCTTCAAATCATTATTCAAATTATTTACACACAAAGCGGCACCATCACGGGGACAACATGTATACAATTGCACATCATCAGCATAAATATGGACGAGTCAGAATAGAGTTGACCAAATAAGTTAAATCTGGAAGGATTATGGGAAGAATGATCTTTACGAATTTAGCATTTATACCATCAAACCCCATGGCATTCGACTTCACAGAAAGTAGAGCTTGCAGTACATCACAGTCATCGACACACATAAACGCAAAAGGACTGGAATCTATATTAGCACACTCAGGGTAGCTATCCGTACAGATATTAGCGACTGAAGTTGGTAGTCTTACGAAGCTGGCATTTAATTCGTTAATGTTAACATCAGCAAGATCAGACAGATCTCCTTTGGACTTAACGATCCCGATTTTCTTGATATTGCTCCACGTATGTCTGGTACTCAAGGCAACACTGAACTTATAATAATTTGCCTTGGCCGACCTTATAGCTTTGTTGACAGTAAGGCGAGTTGTTTTGAAGAAGGTATGCGTTTCTGCAGTTCTGTACCTTTTCCAGCGAGAGTAGGCATGATTCAGTAGTAGTAGGCTTCATAAATTTGTAACTGAAATGAAGTATTCGAGTGAGATTTTTTGGTTCAATCTGCTATGGCGGTAACCCCTCGACAACATGTCAAATAGGACATATTCTTCAGAAAAGCACCATCCCTCTGTTTGTTGTATATAATTTATTGGTGTGGTATTATAATCTAAAATAACACAATATGAATATGAATAATGATAATATGTAACATGTATAATGTTCTCAATTACTTTGCAAAATAATTTTCTATTAATATAGTCCTTGCTAATGAGTTCAAACTCGTCGCTTCAGAGTTGCTTAGGATTTCCTCTGTGATTTCTGGTACCAATAAATCATCTTCCGTGGGAAATGGGTCTTTACAAATTATAGCAATATTGTACAGGACGGCGCACGCAACAATGACAGCCATTATTGTGTTTATTGATAGTCTAAGTCCTAGTGAGAGTATAGGAAAACGCCGTTTCCAAACTCCAAAGCAACGCTCGATTGTATTTCGTGCGCTTCCCAAGGCAGTCGGTTCTATGTACCGGAGCGACTCGGGATTTTTCCCGACCAAGGACTGTCATTTCAGTGTAACCCCATTTAATTTGTTGCGTCCCTCCCACAAATTGTCATCCTCCCAGCAACTCCTTGCAGCGGGACTGCTCCATATTCTCTTGCTCCGGGAAGGTATCGATTCAAGTTATACTCTGTTCAGTGTGTCTCGTGTTAGGGATGGTTGCATCAGACAGGTTGTTCTGGGCTTGATCCCAAAACCCGACGTCCACGTAACTTTTATAAATCTTTTGTGGCTCCTTGCTGTTCACGTCCAAGGGCGTCTTCAAGTCTACGCCTTAGCGCCCCCACTACTTTCGAGCAGCCCAGCTGCTCAGCAAGCCACAACTAGTACCCGCTGCTGCTCGCGCCCCGCGGCGCCAACAACTCAAACAGCTGCTACCACTCATAACTACTATCTCCGTAGTAGTCGGTAGCAATGCTGAGCATCAGCCCCTGCCCCCGTCTTCCCCCCCCCCCTCTTTTCCGGCAGCAATCGTGTAGGTCAGGGAAACAGACTCTTAGTCCCTAACCTCGTTTGCCAGCACAAAATATATATGCAGCTCCTGCCTTGGGCGATGCCACTTTCCTAGATGTTCTGGTCTCCACAAGGGCAACCCCCCGACGGGTTTCATTGCGCCATGTTGCCAGGTCGCAAACCCCAATCTACCGGATACCCCAATGCTTGCCCAAGGACGCCCAGTCCCAGAGCCACAACAACAGTTGCGTCCTGGCCTTCCTCGACCCAGGCGTAGTCACCCGTCACTTAATCCCAGAGTGGCGACGTCTCTCCCTATGCACTTCAGAATTCTGCAGTTAAACTGTAATGGACTAACTGGGAAGATCACGGAGATAGTCGATTTCATGAAGCGGCACAACATCCGCATTGCTGCGATGCAAGAGGCTAAACTCACATCAAGATCTGCACTGCAAACCTGTTCTGGGTATAATGTCCACAGAAAAGATCGCATGAGCGGAAATGGAGGCGGCCTCGCGTTTATCACACACCACTCTGTGCAATATCATATACTTGATACTGGCATCGACCGCAGGGACAATGTCTTAGAACGTCAAGGCCTATCTGTCCGGTCAGGCGATGCAAACCTAGAAATCATCAACATCTACATCCCTCCTGCCACCTGTTGCCCCAGTGGATACCGCCCTAATATTAGCGCCTTACTCACTGGCAACAATCGCATTATCTTAGGCGACTTTAATGCCCATCACTATCTATGGCATTCAAACTTGCGGGCGGACAGTAGGGGTGAGATGTTGGCGGATCAAATAGAAGAAACGACGTTCTGCACAATAAACGGAGACGCCCCCACACGTATGGTAGGAAGCTGTCACAGTTCGCCGGATATTTCAATCGTGAGCCCAGAACTCGTAAACTGCGTCAACTGGCAGCCGATGGTAACATTGGCATCCGACCACCTGCCTATACTTATTTCGTTCGAGCGAACCACCGACTTCATCGTTACAGAAAAACGCTCTTTCATAAACTTTAAAAAAGGAAAGTGGGACGGATACAAATCTTTTACAGACAACCTCTTTGCTGCCCTCCCTATCGCGACTGATGCCCGCCAAGGGGAGCGTGCTTTCCGCAAGGTCATTGAATCCGCCTCGGCACGTTTCAATCCCACCGGGAGAATTCCCGAAATTCGGCCCAATTACCGGCGGAGGCCGCAAATTTAGCGAGAGTACGTGACCTTATGAGACAGCTCGACCCAGGCGACCCCCAAATAAGGGATATAAACCAACGCATCAGATTGCTTGTGGATGAACACAAGCGGGCGAAATGGGAGGAGCACCTAAGAGGTTGTAACCTCTCTGCCGGTGTGGGTAAACTTTGGTCGCAAAGTCCCTATCGAATCCGTCTAAGCACAATGACAAAGTTTCTATCGCCTCGGCGATAAAGTGCTATCGGATTCGAAATAATGCGCGAGCGCTTTCTGCCATCAATATGTAATGCATTCTATGGTCGACCAAGATAGACGGAGGGCCAACAGACACGCACATAAACATAAATTCAGCGCGTCACCTATTACCATCACCGCCAGAGAAGTTGAAGATGCCATTGGTCACGCTAAACCATCCAAAGCAGTGGGCCTAGACGGCATAGCCATATCGATGCTTAAAAGCCTAGGGAAATAGGGTTTCAAATACTTAGCACATGTCTTCAACCTGTCTCTTTCCACCTTTGTCATACCCGAAAAATGGAAAATGGCCAAGGTGGTCCCGCTACTAAAGCCTGGGAAACCAGCTAACATAGGAGAGTCGTATCGTCCGATATCTCTCCTATCGCGAGTAGCAAAAACGCTTGAAGCCATTTTGCTCCCCTACTTCCAAGCAAATTTGCAGCTAGCCTGTCATCAGCATGGCTTCAGAAAACTCCATAGCACCACCACCGCGCTAAATGCCATCAGCACCCAGATAAATTGCGGTTTAAATCAAAACCCCCACCATAGAACAGTACTCGTAGCGCTAGACCTATCAAAAGCTTTTGATACGGTCAACCATGGCACGTTACTGCAACACCTGGAAGGGCCTACCCCATGTCTTAAAAGGTGGACCGCAAATTATCTGGGTGGTCGGTAGGCATCGGTGCAATTTAGAACCGAAACATCAAAACCATGAAGAATTAAACAAGGGATGCCACAGAGTGGTGTCCTATCCCCAATTTTGTTTAATTTCTACATATCTAAGCTACCTTCACCATCAGAAGGAGTCACTATCGTTTCATACGCCGATGCACAGTGTTTCGTGTAGAACAAGCTAGCTGGACAAAAACAAAGTTCTTATTCCAAGAAAAATTTAATGAGAAATGAAAGAAAACAAACAAAATAACGGGATTTCTGCTTTTTTTTTGATATTTTTGCTCATATATATTGAGTAATTGAAGTAAGAAGGCAGGAGTGACCGTAAAATGCATTGATTAATTTGCAAAATTCTTGTTGAATATTAAGCTTCATATTTCTTTTAAGTGAACACTTTTATATAATTTTTTTGATGCATTCTAAGCCCGAAGGTAAGTAAAATTTTTTAATAGTAATTCTTTCGCAATTAGAGTATTTTCAATATATTTAACATTCCGTTATTAATAAGAAAATGTATTTTTTCTCTATATTTTTAACTTTAGGGACAAAAAAGTTACATACATCCGCGGACATCCGGGCTAAATTTTACATATGTTATAGTCGGAAGTATTCTCTAATAGTAGAAAGAAAAAACTATTGCGAATTTTCTTTGCACATCTATTTTTAATTTTTTTTTGTAGATTTTGTTATCTCCACATATAAAATAGGATGTATGTACGTACCAGCTCCGACGAGATATTTGAACCTTTAAAGCTGATCTACAAACGGCAAAACCAATTCCTAGGTACAGGGAACAAACACGTAGCCATAAAACTCACAAAATAAACGCGCAAAGCAAAAAAGGCGAAGATCACTGACTTCAACCTGCCACAACCTACCGCACATGTCACCAAGGCATAAAAACAGGTACATACAAAACAATCCTAATGCAGGTATAACCACACAGGAACGCTACACAAAACAACCCCATTTGGTAGCATCTACGCCAATACCTGAATGTAATATAAATACTGCACAACTGATAACAAATCAGAACGATCAACGACACTTAAGATGGCAGCACAACAATCATCAGCTATTCACCCTGTCGGAAATTCAAAGTTGCCATCAGACCAACCAAACACTTCTAATCCGGCAAAAAGATGACATGTGAGCCAGATGCAAGATAATTGAGCAATGTAGAAGCTTTAGCATACTACGTAGATAGCAAGTCGACGACTCATGGGTACAAAACGACTTGGAAGTGGAGCATCAAGGCAGGCCATAAGGTTTATCCATCATTTTATAGTCTAAGAAAAGCTAAGGCAGAATGCTATCCAAATGAAATTGATGTGGGTGAAACACGTGCGGAGATTAAAGTCCAGTCCGTATTAGATAAAACTGTTGTGTTTAGTTTTAGCAAATCAAGAAGTTTTTGTTAGTTTATTACCTACAAACTTGACGTATACTTTAATCAGCAAGTGGGGTTGCGATGGAAGCTCTGGCCATAGCACATATAAGCAAAAGTTTACATGCAGTTCTGACACTGATGAGTTTTTGTTTATATTTTCTTTCGTTCCTCTTCAATTACAGGATAAAAAAGGTAACGTTGTTTGGCAGAATCCTCGACCTTCTTCTACCAATTAAATTTATTTTTTCTAAAGAAACAAAAGATTTTATTCTTTTTGAAACGAACAAAGTTTTAGAGGAGATAAGTGCGTTGTTGCCAACAAAGTACATGCTCAAAGAATACAAAGTTTCCGTAAATCACAATATACTTCTTGCAATGATTGACAGAAAAGTTTGCAATGCTTTGACTGAAACTTCTTCCGCACAAGTGTTATATTTGCGGTGCCACTCCAAAAGATATGAATAATGAGTTACGGGACTTTACGCCTAACCTAGATAACCTTGGTTTTGGTTTGTTGTTGTTGTTGTAGCAATGCTCGCCCCACCTAATAGCCGCGACCGATCACAAATTGTCATCAATATCCTCTAACGGGAGTCCAAGGAAACTTGCCGTTGCAACAGGGGTGGACCATAAGGAAAGGGGTGTTAGAGGCGTTGGTTCCACATTACAATTGAAGAGATGGTTGGTGTCATGTGGGGACACGTTGCAAGCGGGGCATACATTTTGTATGTCGGGGTTGATTCTGGATAGGTAAGAGTTTAACCTGTTACAGTATCCAGAACGAAGTTGAGCAAGAGTGACACGCGTTTCCCTGGGGAGTATGCGTTCCTCTTCCGCAAGTTTTGGATAATTTTCGTTAAGCACTGGATTCACCGGGCAATTCCCGGCATAAAGGTCCGACGCCTGTTTATGGAGTTCACCAAGCACCTGCTTGTGTTTTTTCACTTCATACGGCTGGGTTATCAGGTGCCGTATTTCCTCAAAATGCTTACGAGGATGACTCCTTAAGCCCCTAGGCGGTGCTGGTTCATCAATCAGATGTCTGTTGGGATGCCCAGGTTTCTGGGTATTCAACAGGAACTGTTTGGTCAGCATCTCATTTCTCTCCCTGATGGGGAGTATTCTCGCCTCATTATGCAGATGGTGTTCTGGGGACATAAGAAGACAGCCCGTGGCGATTCTGAGAGCAGTATTTTGGCAGGTCTGTAGTTTCTTCCAGTGGGTGATTTTTAGGCTTGGCGACCATATGGGTGACGCGTAGCACGTAATCGGCTGGCTAATTGCTTTGTATGTAGTCATGAGCGTTTCTTTATCTTTTCCCCAAGTACTGCCAGCGAGGGATTTGAGGATTTTGTTACGGCTCTGAATTCTCGGAACAATTGCGGCTCCGTGCTCACCAACATTTAGACTCTGATCAAACGTCACACCCAAGATTTTGGGGTGTAGAACAGTCGGTAGCGTAGTGCCATAGACGTGGATGTTCAAAATGGTCGACATTTGGGGCGTCTATGTTGTAAATAAGGTCGCGGAAGATTTAGTCGGTGATAATGCCAGGTTTCGCGAGGCGAAAAAACTGGAGAGATCAGGGAGGTAGCCGTTTATTTTATTGCATAGCGCATCGATCTTTGGGCCTGGGCCTGTGGCCATTATTGTGCAGTCATCGGCGTAGGAAACGATTGTGACTCCTTCCGGTAGTGAATGTAGCTTAGATATGTAGAAATTAAACAAAAGTGGGGATAGGACACCACCCTGTGGCACCCCTTGTTCAATTCTCCTTGGTTTTGATGCTTCGTTTCTAAATTGCACCGATGCCTGCCGACCACCCAGAAAATTTGCGGTCCACCGACATGGGGGAGGGTAGACCCTTCCAGGTCCTGCAGTAACGAGCCATGGTTGACCGTATCGAAAGCTTTTGATAGGTTTAGCGCTACGAGTACTGTTCTATGGTGGGGGTATTGATTTAAACCGCAATTTATCTGGGTGCTAATGGCATTTAGCGCGGTGGTAGTGCTATGGAGTTTTCTGAAGCCATGCTGATGAGGGGCTAGCTGCAAATTTGCTTGGAAATAAGGGAGCAAAATGGCTTCAAGCGTCCTTGCCACTGGCGATAGGAGAGATATCGGACGATACGACTTACCTATGTTAGCTGGTTTCCCAGGCTTTAGTAGCGGGACCACCTTGGCCATTTTCATTTTTCTCAGGTATGACAAAGGTGGAAAGAGACAGATTGAAGACATGCGCTAAATATTTGAAACCCTCTTTCCCTAGGCTTTTAAGCATGGGCATGGCTATGCCGTCTGGGCCCACTGCTTTGGATGGTTTAGCACGACCAATAGCGTCCTCAACCTCTTTAGCGGTGATGGTGATTGGTGACGCGCTGAATTTGTGTTTATGTGCGTGTCTATTGGCTCTCCGTCTATCTTTGTCGACCGTAGGATGCATTATATATTGTCGGCAAAAAGCGCTCGCGCATTTTTTCGCATCCGACAGCACTTCGTCGCCAAAGGCGATGGAAACTTTGTCTTTGTGCTTAGTCGGATTCGATAGGGACTTTACGGTGGACCTAAGTTTACCCACACCGGTGTGTTCATCCACAAGCAATCTGATGCGTTGGTTTATATCCCTTATTTCGGGGTCGCCTGGATCAAGCTGTCTTATAAGGTCACGTTCTCTCGCTAAGTTTGCGGCCTCCGCCGGGAAGTGGGGCCGGATTTCGGGAATTCTCCCGGCGGGAATGAAATGTGCCGAGGCGGATTTAATGACCTTACGGAAGGCACGCTCCCCTTGGCGGGCCTCAGTCGGGATAGGGAGGGCAGCAAAGGGGCTGTGTGTAAAGGATTTATATTCTTCCCACTTTCCTTTTTTGAAGTTTATGAATGTGCGTTTTTCAGTGACGATGAAGTCGGCGGTACGCTCAAGCGAAATAAGTATGGGCAGGTGGTCGGATTCCAATGTTACCATCGGCTGCCAGTTGACGCAGTTTACGAGTTCTGCGCTAACGATTGAGATATCTGGCGAGCTGTGACAGCTTCCTACCATACGTGTGGGGGCGTCTCCGTTTATTGTGCAGAACGTCGTTTCTTCTATTTGATCCGCCAACATCTCACCCCTACTGTCCGCCCGCAAGTTTGAATGCCATAGATCATGATGGGCATTGAAATCACCTAAGATAATGCGATTGTTGCCAGTGAGTAAGGCCCTGATATTAGGGCGGTATCCACTGGGGCAACAGGTGGCAGGAGGGATGTAGATGTTGATGATTTCTAGGTTTGCATCGCCTGACCGGACAGATAGGCCTTGACGTTCTAAGACATTGTCCCTGCGGTCGATGCCAGGATCAAATATATAATATTGCAAAGAGTGGTGTATGATAAACGCGAGACCGCCTCCATTTCCGCTCTCGCGGTCTTTCCTGTGGACGTTATACCCAGAGCAGGTGACTACGCCTGGGTTGTGGAAAGCCAGGACGCAATTGCTGTTGTGGTCCTGGGACTGGGCGTCCTTGGGCAAGCATTGGGGTACCCGGATGATTTGGGTTTGCGACCTGGCAACATGGCGCGATGAAACCCGTCGGGGGGTTGCCGTCGCGGAGACCAGAACATCTGGAAAAGTGGCACCACCCAAGGCAGGAGCTGCATTGGGCGGATGTCGCAAACATATATATATTCTATGCTGGCAAAGGGGGTTAGGGACTAAGAGTCTGTTTCCCTGACCTGCACGATTGCTGCCGGAAAAGAGGGGGGGAGAAGACGGGGGCAGGGGCTGATGCTCAGCATTGCTACCAACTCTACTACGAAGGTAGTAGTTATGAGTGGTATCAGCTGTTTGAGTTGTTGGCGCCGTGGTGCGCGAGCAGCAGCGGGTACTTGTTGTGGGTTGCTAAGCAGCGGGGCTGCTGGAAGGTAGTGGGGGGGGGGGGGGGGGGGGGGGGGGCGCTAAGGCGTAGACTACGGGACGCCCTTGGGCGTGAACTGCAAGGAGCCACAAAAGATTTATAAAAGTTACGTGGACGTTGGGTTTTGGGATCAAGCCCAGAAGAACCTGTCCGATGCAACCATCCCTTGCACGAGACACACTGAACAGAGTACGACCGTCCTAAAAAGATTTCTTTTCCGGCAGATGCAGCAAAACCATTTCTCAGGACCAGGGTCAGGAGACGGACCCGAATTGGATTCGATGCCTTCCCGGAGTAAGAGAATATGGAGCAGTCCTGCTGCAAGGAGCTGCTGGGAGGATGACAATTTTGTGGGAGGGACGAAACAAATTAGATGGGGTCACACTGAAATGACAGTCCTTGGTAGGGAAAAATCCCGAGTCGCTCCGGTACATAGAACCGACTGCCTTGGGAAGCGAAGGTTTTGGTTTGTCTACTCTCCATGCATGGATAAGATGTTTTGAATGCTTGCTTCACATAAGTTATCGCCTCGAAGTAAAAAAATGGCAGCTTATGAATGACGCAGATAAAGAGAGTGTAAAGCTACGTTCCAACGAAATCTAGAATAAATTTAAAAGTGTACTTGGATTGATAGTAGATAAACCAAAACCAGGTTTCGGTAATACCGATGACGGCAACACTGCTCGTAGGTTGTTCGAAAATTCTGAGGCTAGTGCTGAGAAAACGGGATTGGATGTAACGCTCATCAAAAGATTCGACACTCTCCTTCGCGCATTAGCATCTGCGTACAATATAAATATCCAAATATTTGAAAAATTTGCGGTCGAGACTAAAAAACTATATATAGATCTCTATCCATGGTTTAATATGCCTGTTACAGTTCATAAAATCTTAGTGCATAGTACTGATATTATAAAATCAGCAATTTTACCTATTGGTCAACTTTCTGAGGAAGCCCGTAACAAAGATTTGAGACGATTCAGGGACGATAACACACAAAAGCAGTCGCGTGAAGCCACGAATAGAGATATTATGAATATGTTGCTTATAATATCGGATCCTTTAGTTAACATTTTTTGGGAGATACCTAAGAAAAAATTTAAATGTCTGACTCCAGAAGTCTTAAATTTACTGTCCCCCGATAATGTTGAGGAGTCAAAAAATACCCCAGTTGTTTCAAGCTTTCACAGTAGTGTTGCTGATGCTCATGACTATTCCACAAGTGACTCCTCGAATGAAAGTGATGATAGCGAATAATAACATAATTACAAAAGAAACCCTACCCTGTAACTTTTTGTTGGATCAGGTTTTATTTAATTTAAATCTATTGTCTTTTCTACTTTGTATGATACTTTACTCTTACGTTTTTTGTAATAAGTAATTTTCACATAATTAATTTAATTATTTACATTGTTATTATTATTATTGTAATACACTTTTACATTCCTGACTGGTACTATAAAATAATTTTGTAAAAATTGTAGTGCCAGGATAAATACTCAAATAAATAAAAAAATATGTATGTATGTACATATGTACAGTCACTCACATAAATAAGTAGACACCCCTTTATGGACAATTCTTACAATTTTAGCTTTCGCAAATTTGTTTTAACTAATTTCCCATAAGAAAATGTGTCACGATCTATAACAAAAACTAAATTATATTTAAAAAATGTTTGAAAAATTCGACGAATTTTCATAAAAAATTTTAATTTTTTTTTCGGAATTTTTTAAATTTTTTAGAGTATTGAGATTTGTAGTCCATTCAATTTAAGTACAATAAAGTAATATTCTTAAGTCCTTTACATTTTTTTGGACCTATGTCACTTATTCACATGAGTTACTGTATATGAAATAAGCAAATGTATGCATATGAAGTAACATTTTGGAAAATAATAAAAACAATAAAATATGGCTGAAAAAATTACGTAGTTGTAATAAATGACTGCATATGAAACGGAAAATCTCATAAAATAATTTTGTCCAGCTAGCTTGTTCTACACGAAACACTGTGCGATGACTGTACAATAAGGGCCACAGGCCCAGGCCCACAGATCGATGAGCTCTGCAACAGAGTAAACGGCTACCTCCTTGATCTCTCCAGTTTTTTCGCCTCGCGAAACCTGGCACTATCACCGACTAAATCATCCGCGACCTTATTTACAACATGGACGTCCCAAATGTCGACCATTTTGAACATCCACGTCGATGGCACTACGCTACCGGCGGTCCTACACCCCAAAATCTTGGGTGTTACGTTTGATCAGGATCCACATTTTGGTGAGCACGCAGCCGCAATTGTTCCGAAAATCCAGAGCCGTAATAAAATCCTCAAATCCCTTACTGGCAGTACCTGGGGAGAAGATAAAGAAATGCTCATTACTACATACAAAGCAATTGGCCAGCCGGTTACGTGATACGCGTCACCCATATGGTCGCCAAGCATAAAAATTACCCACTGGAAGAAGCTACAGGCCTGCAAAATACTGCTCTCCGAATCGCCACGGGCTGTCTTCTTATGTCCCCAGAACACCATCTACATAATGAGGTGAGAGTACTCCCCATCAGGGAGAGAAATGGGATGCTAACCAAACAGTTCCTGTTGAATACCCAGAAATCTGGGCTTCCAAACAGCCATCTGATTGATGAGCCAACACTGCCTAGGGGCTTAAGGAGTCATCTCGGTAAGCATTTTGAGGAAATACGGCACCTGAAAACCCAGCCGTATGAAGCAAAAAAACACAAGCAGGTCCTTGGTGAACTCCACAAACAGGCGTCGGACCCACTACTCAGCACGAGTTTTTAAATAGCCTGCTAGATACATCTCTTCTCCAAATTAATAATATTTTAATTTTAGTTGTATTTTTGCGATCAGTTCGATTATGTACTTGTATTTTTTGAGTAGGCTAGTCTGATCTAATATTTCCTGGTACAAATAAAGATTTATTTTACCTTTCGCCCGACGTTTCGCTGAATATTTCAGCCTCTTCAGGGGCTACACTATTTTTATTTTCAAATAAATAAAGAAATAAAATGTCACAACACATAGAAGTTAACACGAAAACATAAAATTACACTTATAATATAGGACAATATGAACATACATATAAAGGTAAAAAATCGGTACCATCCTGCGTGGTAGTCTTGTCACACTTACAACAATATAGGACAATATGAACATACATATGAAGGTAAAAAATTGGTACCACCCTGCGTAGTAGTCTTGTCATTACTAATTTATTTAATCAGGCATAGCATATATCAGCGGCGATATTGTTGATGTCCTCCTTTCTGTTCATCGTCTTTTGTCTGTTGTTTAAAATGTGTAAGCTTTCAAGTGTGTATCTCACCATCTCCCTTTTTTCCTTATCAATAATTTTAGTGTTCGTGAAATCTGCTGTATGGCCACAGTTGAGTATGTGCTGTGAGAGTGCCGTGCTGTGTTTTTGTTTTTTAATATCAGTTGCGTGTTCGGCAATGCGAACACCTAGCGCCCGCTTTGTCGTCCCAATATGTTTTATCACAGTTCTCGTTCTCCTTTCCTTTACATTCTATTTTGTATATCACGTTGTTTTGTCGTTGCTTGTCTATTGTAGTCTTTGTTTTTGTGTATAATTTGGACAATGTATTGTTGGACTTGTAAGCTAGAGTGATGTTTTGTTGTTTAATTATGTTGTTATCGCCTATAGGACTTAGCTTAGGAATGTATGTCACACTGTGATATTTCTTTGTGTCTGTTGTTGCTGCGTTTGGTAATTTTTTGAGGTGGTTACTGGTTTTCATGATCGCCTGGTTGATCAATTCGCGTATTAGGTGGTTGGGGTAATTATTATTTCTTAAAATAAAATGTATCTTCTCTTTGTTGGCGTGATGGAAATCTTGATGGCTTATGGTTAGTATTTTATTTATCAGATTCTTCGCTGTGTTGATTATGTATTTGGTTTGTTGGGAGCAGAAAAAGTTAATTAGACGGCCAGAGGACGTTGGTTTTGAGTACCAATCTAATTTAATATTATTGTTTCCTCTGTGTATACGAACATCAAGGAAAGGAATGTTCGCGTTTTCCTCCATTTCCATGGTGAACTGGATTTTGTGGTGGTATTTGTTTAGCGTCTCTAGAATTATATTCACGTCATCTCCGTATGCATTTTTGAGGAAATACGGCACCTGAAAACCCAGCCGTATGAAGCAAAAAACACAAGCAGGTCCTTGGTGAACTCCACAAACAGGCGTCGGACCCACTTTTTCGTCTATTATTGCGAAAACATCGTCTACATATTTAATAATAAATGTCAAGTCAATATTGTGTTGTTGTTTGAGCTTCGAAATGGTGTTGTCAAAAAGATCGTCCATAACAATATCAGCGATTGTCGGTGAAAGCGGGTTGCCCATTGGCATACCATGAGTCTGACTGTATAGTTTAGTATTGCACATGAAGTAATTATTTTCTCTCAGACAAAAATCTAAATTTGTTGAAACTTTGCTGTTGTTATTTTTGTTGTGCTTTGTATTTGGTCCCATTTTCTCATTATAATTTTTGTAGCTAACATTGTCGGTATATTTGTAAATAAGGACACAACATCAAACGAAACTAACACATCTTGGCCAATCTGTCTTTTAAATTAAACGCATTTTTCACATTATGTTCTTCAGATATGATTGTTTTAAGTATTTGTCCTATGTATGTCGACAGATTGTAACAGGGAATCATGAACGATGAGGCAATCGGCCGCAAGGGAATCTGTGGTTTGTGAATTTTTGGCAGTCGATACAGCCTTGGTGCCGCCGCGGCCGTGCTAGTTAATTGCTGCTTCTGTCTTTTATTGATTTGTTTTGTTTTGTAAAGTTCGTCTACTATTTTGTTGTTTTTCCTTTGTAGCATATCTGTTGGATCTGCTCTTATGTGTTTGTATGTATTTTCGTCTTCTAATAATTTGTTCATTTTGTCTTTGTATTGGAATTCGTACATTGCTACCGTCTTGTTTCCCTTGTCGGCATCTGTGAAAACAATGTTAGTGTGGGATTTGAGAAACGCCTTTGTTTTATTAAATGCTGCGAGTATGAATTTTTCCGCGGAGTTGTGTTTGATGTTTCGTTTAAAAAGTAATATGCTGTTGCTCACCTTGTTTCTCGCTATATCTTTTTTTTTTTTCGTCTTTTATTCCCATGATTATTTGTTCCATTTCCGCTATGATACGTGCACAACAACAACTCAAAGCAAATTTAAACCCTTTAGAGTTTGACGATTTTATGATAAAGCAACACATCCAAAGCCAGAAGACTGCAAAGGAAACCGAAGCAACACACAATTCAAAGCTAGAAAGACTGAAACAGGAGCAAATGAGGAAACTGGGAATAAGTAAAAACAACATTTGGTTCGTGAACAAAACCAGCATCGTTTTTCCTGAGGAAGTAAGGTGGTTACTTTCGCTCGGAAAAAAGTTCGCGATACCAACAAGAAGTAAGAGTTTCTCACCAATACGTATCATAGCGGAAAGATTGGCCAATATTAATTTGTGTGACGAAGATGTGTTAGTTTCGTTTGATGTTGTGTCCTTATTTACAAATATACCGACAATGTTAGCTACAAAAATTATAATGAGAAAATCTGACCAAATACAAAGCACAACAAAAATAACAAAAGCAAAGTTTCAACAAATTTTAGATTTTTGTCTGAGAGAAAATAATTTCTTCATGTGCAATACTAAACTATACAGTCAGACTCATGGTATGCCAATGGGCAACCCGCTTTCACCGACAATCGCTGATATTGTTATGGACGACCATTTCGACAACACCATTTCGAAGCTCAAATAAGAAAACAATATTGACTTGACATTTATTATTAAATATGTAGACGATGTTTTCGCAATAGCAAAACGCAGTGACGTGAATATAATTCTAGAGACGCTAAACAAATACCACCACAAAATCCAGTTCACCATGGATATGGAGGAAAACGCGAACATTCCTTTCCTTAATGTTCGTATACACAGAGGAAACAATAATATTAAATTAGATTGGTACTCAAAATTAACGTCCTCTGGCCGCCTAATTAACTTTTTCTCCTACCAACCAACCAAATACAAAATCAACACAGCGAAGAATCTGATAAATAAAATACTAACCATAAGCCATCAAGATTTCCATGACGCCAACAAAGAGTAGATACATTTTATTTTAAGAAATTATAATTACCCCAACCACCTAATACGCGAATTGATCAACCAGGCGATCATGAAAACCAGTAACCACCTCAAAAAATTACCATACGCAGCAACAACAGACACTAAGAAATATCACAGTGTGACATACATTCCTAAGCTAAGTCCTATAGTCGATCACAACATAATTAAACAACAAAACATCACTCTAGCTTACAAGTTCAACAATACATTGTCTAAATTATACACAAAAACAAAGACTCCAATAGACAAGCAACAACAAAACAACGTGATATACAAAATAGAATGTAAAGGAAAGGAGAACGAGAACTGTGATAAAACATATATTGGGACGACAAAGCGGGCGCTAGGTGTTCGCATTGCCGAACACGCAACTGATATTAAAAAACAAAAACACAGCACGGCACTCTCACAGCACATACTCAACTGTGGCCATACAGCAGATTTCACGAACACTAAAATTATTGATAAGGAAAAAAGGGAGATGGTGAGATACACACTTGAAAGCTTACATATTTTAAACAACAGACAAAAGACGATGAACAGAAAGGAGGACATCGACAATATCGCCGCTGCATATATGCTATGCCTGATTAAATAAATTGATAATGACAAGACTACCACGCAGGGTGGTACCGATTTTTTACCTTTATATGTATGTTCATATTGTTCTATATTCTTGTAAGTGTAATTTAATGTTTTCGTGTTAACTTCTATGTGTTGTGACATTTTATTTCTTTATTTATTTGAAAATAAAAATAGTGTAGCCCCTGAAGAGGCTGAAATATTCAGCGAAACGTCGGGCGAAAGGTAAAATAAGTCTTTATTTGTACCAGGAAATATTAGATCAGACTAGCCTACTCAAAAAATACAAATGATATTTTAAATTCTAAAAGGAAAATCTTAGACTTAGTGTTTACAGATGACTCTGCGGGTATTACTCTAACCCGAACTCCCCCATTATCCCTTCCTGAAGACCCTCTTCATCCTACGCTTGAGATAGTACTGGATGTTGTTCAACCTTGCTCTATGCTTTTAAGCCGAATTCCCGATCCCGGTCAAGATGTTTTTCAAAGACGAATTTTAGTGAGCTCGATAAATTGATTTCTACCCATGACTGGTCGAGTCTTTATGCGTGTACAGACGTTGAAACAGCGACTTCCTTGTTTTATAGTTCTCTTGATGCTTTCTTTGAAAGTTGTGTCCCTCTTCGTTATTCCAGTACCACCACGGGTAAACCACCTTGGTTCTCAAAGCAACTATTAAGACTTGATAATATTAAATCTAGACTCTATAAGCGTTTCAAAAGATCTGGTACAGCTATTGATTTTTCTAAATATTTAGTGGCGCGCTCCAATTTTCATCGTCTTAACCAGCAGTGTTACAAAGGTTACTTATCATGTTGCAAATTCCAATTTACTAATAATCCGAAAAGTTTCTACAGATTTGTTAATTCCAAAAGGAAAACTTCTGGTTTCCCATTTACTTTTATTTATGGGTGCAAAAACGCAAATTCTGATCACGAAATAGCATATTTATTTGCTGAATTCTTTAAATCAACCTATTCATCCCAATGTATCCAGTCTAATCTATATCCATATTGCTTGGGAAGTTCTAATAATATTTTAAACCCAATTATTGATAAAGATACTGTTCTTAATAATCTTCTTGCATTGAAACCGATATCTTCACCGGGTCCAGATGGTGTTCCTAGTTGTGTACTTAAGTACTGTGCTGTCAGCTTATCAGAGCCTATCTTTAAATTATTTAAACTGTTTCTGGAATCCGCATCATTCCCATCTATGTGGAAACAATCGTTTATTATACCTTGGCATAAAAAAGGTAGTAGGTCTAATATTGAGAACTACAGAGGCATAGCTAAGCTCTCAGCTATCCCTAAAACTTTTGAGCATATAATTACATACCAGCTTCAATACCTGTGTAGCTTTTTAATATCACCTTGTCAACATGGTTTTGTGCATCGGAGATCAACTACTACCAACTTGCTTGAATTTACGTCTTTTGTTATGAATGGTTTTTTAGATTGCAAACAAACAGATGTAATTTACACCGACTTTAGTAAAGCATTTGACTCTGTTAATCACGAGCTCTTAGTTCCCAAACTTGATCTTCTGGATTTTCCAGCGCCTTTATTAATTCAAGTTATCTTGAAAATAGGACTCAGCGAGTCTTCTTCAACAACAATCTTTCAAAGTCGTTTGATGTAACTTCTGGCGTGCCCCAGGGTAGCCATTTGGGTCCATTACTCTTTACTCTTTTATGCAGATGATGTAAAACTCTGTTACACATATCTGCCTTCGAACTTGTTCTGTTTTAATCAGCTTCAGGCCGATCTTGACTCACATCAAAGCTGGTGTACTGCAAATTAACTTTTTTTGAATTGCTCTAAATGTAAGCAAATGACTTTTCACCGTGTGAAGCCGGTCCTTTCATCTTATATACTTAACGGCAACCCTTTGGAGCGGATATCTATTGTAACTGATCTAGGAGTTATTTTTGATCCGAAATTAAGTTTTACCACACACATTCCAACCACTATAAACAAAGCAACTGGTGTATTAGGTTTTATCAAACGTTGGGCTAAAGATGATGACCCTTATTTCACAAAGATACTTTATACCTCGCTGGTACGTCCTATTGTCGAGTACTGTTCATGTGTTTGGTCTCCAATCTATCAAATCCATGTTGATCGGATTGAGTCGGTCCAGAGACGGTTTTTAATTTTTGCATTACGAGGTCTCAACTGGGAATCAAGTACTCATCTCCCACCATACAGGAATAGGCTTCTTCTAATTAATTTGCCATCTCTAGAGAATCGTAGAGTATTACTTGGCGTTATGTTCATTCACAACCTCAACATTGGCGTGATTGACTCCCCTGACCTAATCAGTCAACTAAATTTTGCGGTTCCTGCTAGGGCGTCCAGACATTTTGTGCCCTTTCATTTACCTCTATGCCGCCAAATTTTTGCTAGAAACAGTCCCCTGCGTCATTGGTGCTCGCGGTACAATGATTTGTATAACTGCATTGGCTTTGAATGTTCGTTTGCCGCTTTACATACTGCTATACTCTTATGTTTAGCCTGATATTTTAATTTTATTTTTTCTTATACATGCGATGTCAAATGTTTATAACATACTAATTTTCTATGTACCTTTTTTAAATTTTTTAATATTAAGAATGGCTCTGTATTTACATATATATCTGTCTATTACAATAATTAGTCGACCGCTTTGTGTTTGCGTTGACTTTAAATAAATAAATAAAATTAAAAATTAAATGTATATGTATATTTTAACGATTGAAATGTATTTGTATTTGATAAATGACTATTAACAATTAATGTCGAATTAGATGTTGTATTTGACTTCACATTTTGCTCATTGGGGGGCGCCAATTTCAATCAGCGGCGCTGCTGTACAATCCTCACGATTACATTTTATTTGATCATCATAGATATAAGGTATTAAAAAAAATGTCTTTTGTTTGGGCGCTATAATAAATATAGCGGCCAGCTATGCTTTCGATTGGGCGCCATAATACTTTTGAGCCATTTTAAATTCAATTACTTTTTACAGATTTTTCATACAAGTATACTGCAGTTTCAATTAATTCTTCCAATAAATTGTTAAATATTTTGTTAGCGACTATTCACCTGTAAATCAGTTCCCTTTTACAAATTTTTTTTTCTTTCTTTTTACTCAACATTTCAGCTTCAAATATAAATTCAGACATTCAAATAAGTACTTCATTAATTTCATAGTTTGAACTGAATTCTTTTTGCTATTCTGGTAACTACATATGTACAACCTTAGAAGTGGTAAGCAAGTGCAAAAGACTTCAGCTTCAGAATCCGATTCCGATAAATCAGCCTCCAGCTACGAAAGTTTAACTTCATCTTCGACCGAAAAAGTCACAAACCAGGAAAAGGGATTATCTTTGTCAACAGATTTCCCAGGCTTCGAAGATTCTTCTAGTAAAAATTTAACTTCTAATTTAGCTTCAAATCTTAATGATTCAAATAGTACAAAATTAACTTCAACTTCTTCTACTTTAAAATCAGATCTTAACGACTCAAATAGTGCAAACTTAGTTACCCCTTCTTCTAATGTAAAACCAGATCTTAACGATCCAATTAGTACATACGTTGCCTCACCTTCTTCTAATTCAGCTTCAGATCTTAACGATCAAATAATGGCAACACTTGAGGAAAAGAAAACTTTCATTAACACGTGTGCTAACTCTATTAGAGAAAACTACAGAGGTGATCCTCTAGCACTTCAGACTTTTATAGACAAAATTGAATTACTTGAAGAATTCGCTACTGCAGATTTAACTAAAGCAAAATTTTTTAATATATCATTCATCTGCGCCCATGCGCCGACAGAGGAGAAAGACGATGAGGTGAAAGACACTTTTTATGAACAATTAGAACGCACATACGACCGCTGCCCCCGTCATGATATAAAAGTCGAGCTTGGCGACTTTAACGCCAGGATGGGCAAAGACGGTGTTTTTGCCCCTACAGTCGGAAAGTTCAGCCTACACAATGAAACTTCTCCTAACGGACTGAGGCTGATTGACTTTGCCGGTGCTCGAAACATGGTCATATCCAGCACGAGGTTCATGCATAAAAAGATACATCAAGCTACATGGCTGTCTCCTGATCGAAATACTCGCAATCAGATCGATCACGTTGTGATGGACGGACAGCATGCCTCCAGTGTTTTAGATGTGCGCACGATCCGAGGACCTAACATCGACTCGGACCATTATCTCGTTGCAGCCAAAATACGCACCCGCCTCAACGCGGCTAAAACCAAGGAACAAAAAACTCAAGGAAAGGTAGACGTCGAAAAGCTTCAATCACAACAGACTGCCAATGATTTCGCAACTCGACTCTCACACCTGCTCTCTGAGAGCACAACTCATCCTGAAGGAATACAGGAGCAGTGGGAGCATATCTCCAAAGCACTTCGTACTGCCGCCGGGGAAAAAATTGGTTACCGGCGGCCACGAAAAAACAACTGGTACGATGAAGAATACCGCGTTGCAACCGAAAGAAAGGACGCTGCCTACAGGGCTACGTTAAAAGCGAGCGCGACAAGAGGAGTGTGTGAACGCTATCGTGAGTTGAAAAAGGAAGCGAGACGCCTTTTCAGGAAGAAAAAAGCAGAAGCAGAAAGGCGTGAGTGCGAGGAGCTTGAGCTGCTAGCCACCAGGAATAACGCCCGAAAATTTTACCAAAAAATACGGCGACAGACGGAAGGTTTTAAGACCGGGGTAAACTCCTGTAGGAACGAAAACTGCGACCTTGTAACTGATGTCCAGAGAGTGCTTAGATTATGGAGGGAACACTCCTCTGCTCTCATAAATGGAGGCAGCAATTCACCGCGCAGATATGAAGAACCCGAACCCGCAATCGATGATGATGGAATATATGTCCTCCCGCCCGATTGACGTAGTTAGAACAGCAATAACCAGATTGAAAAACAATAAGGCCGTGGGCGCTGATGGATTGCCTGCCGAGCTATTCAAGTACGGCGGCGAGGAGTTGGTAAGGCGCATGCAGCAGCTTCTTAGCAAAATATGGGCGGAAGAGTACATGCCCGACGGTTAGAATCTAAGTGTTCTTTGCCCAGTCCACAAGAAGGGGGATACTGCAACATGCACCAACTATCGTGGAATCAGCCTTCTTAATATCGCATATAAGGTCCTTTCAAGTGTATTGTGCGAAAGATTGAAGCCCACCGTGAACCGGCTGATTGGACCTTATCAGTGCGGCTTCAGACCTGGTAAATCTACCATCGACCAGATTTTCACAATGCGCCTAATCTTGGAAAAAACCCGTGAAAAGAGAATCGACACACATCACCTCTTCGTCGACTTTAAAGCCGCCTTCGACAGCACGAAAAGGAGCTGCCTATATGCCGCTAAGTCTGAATCTGGTTTCCCCGCAAAACTTATACGGCTGTGCAAAATGACGTTGAGCAACACCATCAGCTCAGTCAGAATTGGGAAGCACCTCTCCGAGCTGTTCGAAACTAAACGAGGTTTCAGACAGGGTGACCCCCTATCGTGCGATTTCTTTAATTTGATGCTGGAGAAAATTATACTAGCTGCAGAACTTAACCGCACTGGAACAATATACTATAAAAGCGTGCAATTACTGGCATTTGCTGATGACATTGATATCATCGGCCTAAATACCCGCGCTGTTATTTCTGCTTACTCCAAGCTGGAAAAAGAAGCGGTAAAGATGGGTTTGATGGTGAATGAGGACAAAACGAAGTACCTGCTGTCATCGAGCAAAGAGTCAGCGCATATGCGCCTTGGCAACCACGCTACTGTTGGCAGCCATAATTTCGAAATAGTAAAATACTTCGTTTATTTGGGAACCAGCATCAACACTAGCAACAACATCAGCACTGAAATCCAGCGAAGAATCAATCTTGCCAATAAATGCTACTTTGGACTAGGTAGGCAATTGAAAATAAAGTCCTCTCTCGCCGAACGAAAATCATACTCTACAAGTCACTTATCGTAACCGTCCTGCTATATGGAGCAGAAGCATGGACCATGACAACAGCAGATGAAGCGGCTTTGGGAGTGTTCGAGAGAAAAGTTCTTCGAAAGATTTATGGACCTCTACGCGTTGGCGAGTACCGAAGAAGATTTAATGATGAGCTGTACGAGCTATACGCAGACATCAACATAGTCCAGCGAATTAAAACGCAGCGGCCGCGCTGGCTAGGCCATGTTATGCGAATGAAAGATGATGCTCCGGCCAAGAAAGTGTTTCTATCGGAACCCGCCTATGGAAGCAGAGGTAGAGGGCGGCCCCCACTCCGTTGGAAGGACCAGGTGGAAAACGATTTAAACTCCCTTGGTGTGACGAATTGGCGCCGGTTGGCGGAGCGAAGGAGCGACTGGCGCGCCTTGTTGGACGGCCATAACCGTTTAGACGGTTAAGCGCCAATTAAGTAAGTAAGTAAGTAAGATTTTACTAATACCTTTATAGCATTTTTAAAATCCAAACTCGAGGGTAAAGCCCGTGAAGCAATACCAAGGCAAGTAACTTCAGTTAATGAAATTAAAGTAGCTCTACGTAGTAGGATCAAACCAGACACCTCGAAAGTTGTAGCAGGAAAATTGCAGCGTTGCACGTTAACAATAGCCGTGTTTTTTAACACGCGCGTATACGTTTCGTTTGCGCATGTAAAAAAACGCGTATCTTCGCTTAGATAATGCTTAGGAGACCCATCTAGCGGCTGTGGTTAAACAACTAGCTACAGCAACAGGGTGTACCGAAAAGCGGAGACGCAACGCTCTGATGGCCATAGGGTATAACATATAGCTGAATCAGTTGCGAAAAATTGTGGACACACATAGAATACACAGAATTAGTGTAGAGGGTGACACAAAGACACATATTTCAGTTACATCTGAGTATAATGCGTATTGAAATTTAGTAGGACAAAATTTATGCGCAGCAATTTCAGAGGTGTATTTATAGTTTGTCCCTTAGCAGTCAATATAAAGTTTAAGCGTAAACGGATATACGCGTGCTAAAAAACACGGCTAATAACAATTATACAGATTTTGCCAAAAAATTTTAAGATTTAGCTGACTCACTTGAGCGGTCTCTTATTATTGAAGGGATCACTCAAGCGAAAGCTCATGAAATGGCAGTCGAACCAACGGTTAACGTGTGTCGTTTAAATGCAAAATCCAATTTAGTCAAAACTATTTTAGGCTCAACGGCATTTACCGATCCGAAAGACGTAGTAGCGAAATTAATTATAGAACAAAACAACGAAGTAACAGGGCGTCAGGTTTTAGCTTTTCGATCGCGTGGCAACAATACATTCAGAAATTCACGTGGTAATTACCGTGGCTTTTACCCAAACCGCGGCTATACTGGTTATAGAAACAATAGTTCATTTGCATACAACAGCAACCGTAACGGTAACAATAATCAGAGATATCGAATTTATAACGGAAATAGAAACCCGAATAGCAACAATAGTAATACACGTCCAAATAACAATTCAAATACAAATAGCAGTAACAATTCAAGATCATCAAACGGTAGAGGTACGCGAGTGCCCCTCAGGAGCGAACACTGGGGGAGGACGAACTAAGCGAGTAAGCGAACTTCCCTCTCCAATAGGCATCTATTGTTTAAATTTAAATTACTCAGATTTTATAGAATTACAACTTAACGAGTCACAAAAATTTTGTTCTTTCCTAGTAGTCACTCAAGCAGACATTTCTTTAATAAAAATATCATGTATAGACAGCAATATCTCATTAAATACAAACGACATTATTAACATTACCGGTGTCACTTCCAATTCAGTTTCCACTTTAGGTAAAATTACCGTAAATTTAAATTTTTCAAACTTTTCTCTTAAACATACTTTACATGTAGTAAATGAAGACTTTAATATTCCATCCGATGGCATACTGGGTAAAGATTTTCTGAAAATTAACAAATGCATTATTAATTATTAAAGAAATAGTATTTCCTTTTGGGTAGGTAATGAAAAAGTCGCGATACGAATCCTGCACGGAACAGAAAGCGACAGTTGTATCATTCCTCCCAGATGTGAAACATGCAAACTTTTTGATTTAGGAGATTCACCCGAGCCACTTTTCGTGGACTCGCAGGAAATTGAAAAAGGTGTTTTCACAGCTAGGTGCATTGTTAATTCCAGTAAACCAACAATTAAAGTCATAAACACCACGGATGATGTCAAGTATGTGAAAAGAAACAGTATTCCGACAGAAAAACTTTCAAATTACAATGTTTATACAATTAACAAGACAGAAACAGAAGACAAAAGTACGAAAAAACTTATTTCAATTAAAAAAAATCAAATACCTCAACATGCTCATAGTAAACTGATTGACCTTTGCTAAGATTATGCCGACATTTTCGCTCTTGACACGGACAAAATGACTTTAAAGAACTTCTACGAGCAAACATTAAGATTGACAGACAACGAGCCGGTATATGTTAAAAATTATCGATTGCCATACTCTCAACGCGAAGAAATAAATCGCCAAGTAAATAAACTGTTAGACAACGATTTGATTGAACCTAGTTACTATAATTACAATAGTCCTTTGATTGTAGTAAGAAAGAAAGATACCAATGGTCAAAAAGCTTATCGTATGTGCGTAGATTTTCACGCAGTAAACAAAAAACTCATTGCTGATAAATTTCCACTAGCTTTTAAGCATCGGCATGGCTATGCCGTCTGGGCCCACTGCTTTGGTTGGTTTAGCATGAGCGATGGCATCCTCAACCTCTTTGGCGGTGATGGTGATCGGAGACGCGCTGAATTTATGCTTATGTGCGTGTCTGTTGGCCTTCCGTCTATATTTGTCGACCGTAGAATGCATTATATATTGTCGGCAGAAAGCGCTCGCGCATTTTTTTGCATCCGACAGCACTTTATCGCCAAAGGCGATGGAAATTTTGTCATTGTGCTTAGACGGATTCGGTAGGGACTTTACGGTGGACCAAAGTTTACCTACACCAGCAGAGAGGTTACAATCGCTTAGGTGCTCCTCCCACTTCGCCCGCTTGTGTTTATCCGCAAGCAATCTGATGCGTTGGTTTATATCCCTTATTTGGGTTCATCTTCCTTTTTTCATTTCTACATTCGGTATGACATTTATTTTTTTTGATTCGTTGGTAATTCTTTGTTACCACGTTTCCCTTTCAATTTTTCTTTGCCATTTCGCAGTGTACACAGTTTATTATTTTTCTCACATGTGGTTTTATCCTCTGTTAAAACAGGGTCTAACTCGAAGTTAGCGAATTTTAAAATTTTTTGTATCTGTTTTTTTTGTACTTAAATTCCCTTTTTTTACGCGATTATTGGCAAAATTGATTCCTGCCAACCTGCCTCTTAGCCATCAGCCTCACACCCCGAGGGTGTATATGCACAGTGTGCTTTCAGCACCAAGAACATTTTTGTTTTTTTTTTTTGATTACACATTTTTAATTTATAATTTTTGCGTTTTACCATCACGCGGGCAGCTTTGATAATACCAAAGCACTCATTATCAAAGATCACCAGCAAGTGATCTTGGCTGAGTGTTTGGGGTGGCTCCCTTGAGTGTGGTCATAGGTACATATGTATGTTTGAGTTTTTTTGTTTCAACTACTCAACTGCAGCGGCGCCGTTGTATAAGAAGAGTAACTTTGTGAGTGTTTTGAGTGAAACATTAAAATTTATCAAAATACACCTGTTTAGTTGTATGTACATGTGTTAGCACAGATTCCTGCTCTTGCAAAAATAGAACAGGAATTAGCAAATCAGAAAAATAAAAACAGATTGCAACGAACATATGTACATGCATGAAAAACGTCAGAAACGCACATTTGCACTTACATACATACCTTTTGTTTTCATAAACATATAAATTCTTTTGCTTTGATGACCTACTTTTGCTTTGTACATATTTGATCTTATGTTTACTTTAGCGGTTGCAGTAGGTCAGGGATTAGGGTTCTTGATTTTTTTTTTGTGCACCCTCTTATTTTATTTTGTTTGAATTTGTATCTTTAGGATTTAGAATTAGCTCTTATTAATAATATTACATTAGGGCGGCCCCACAAATTTTAATTTTTTATTTGAGTTCAGACACTCTCTATTAGTCGTAGGTATTTTGTATTGAATTGAATTTGAAACGTATCTACTTCTTCTTGCACTCTCACGAATTTTTAATGTTCATTAGTAATAAAATTTAGCATTAAGTTTGAACAATTTTTTATTGTTACTTCGAGTAAATTTTTGAAATCCTTGTTGTTGTTGTTGTAGCAATGCTTCGCCCCACCTAACAGCCGCGACCGATCACAAATTGTCATCAATATCCTCTAACGGGAGTCCAAGGAAACTTGCCGTTTCAACAGGGGTGGACCATAAGGATAGGGGTGTTAGAGGCGTTGGTTCCACATTACAATTAAAGAGATGGTTGGTGTCATGTGGGGACACATTGCAAGCGGGGCATACATTTTATATGTCGGGGTTGATTCTGGATAGATAAGAGTTTAACCTGTTACAGTATCCAGAACGAAGTTGAGCAAGAGTGACACGCGTTCCCTGGGGAGTATGCGTTCCTCTTCCGCGAGTTTTGGATACTTTTCTTTAAGTACTGGATTCACCGGGCAATTCCCGGGATAAAGGTCCGACGCCTGTTTATGGAGTTCACCAAGGACCTGCTTGTGTTTTTTCGCTTCATACGGCTGGGTTCTCAGGTGCCGTATTTCCTCAAAATGCTTACGGAGATGACTCCTTAAGCCCCTAGGCGGTGCTGGTTCATCAATCAGATGTCTGTTGGGATGCTCAGGTTTCTGGGTATTCAACAGGAACTGTTTGGTCGGCATCTCATTTCTCTCCCTGATGGGGAGTATTCTCGCCTCATTATGCAGATGGTGTTCTGGGGACATGAGAAGACAGCCCGTGGCAATTCTGTGAACAGTATTTTGGCAGGCCTGTAGCTTCTTCCAGTGGGTAGTTTTTAGGCTTGGCGACCATATGGGTGACGCGTAGCACGTAATCGGCTGGCTAATTGCTTTGTATGTAGTCATAAGCGTTTCTTTATCTTTTCCCCAGGTACTGCCAGCGAGGGATTTGAGGATTTTGTTACGGCTCTGAATTCTCGCAACAATTGCGGCTGCGTGCTCACCAAAATGTAGATCCTGATCAAACGTCACACCCAAGATTTTGGGGTGTAGGACAGTCGGTAGCGTAGTGCCATCGACGTGGATGTTCAAAATGGTCGACATTTGGGACGTCCATGTTGTAAATAAGGTCGCGGAAGATTTAGTCGGTGATAATGCCAGGTTTCGCGAGGCGAAAAAACTGGAGGGATCAGGGAGGTAGCCGTTTATTTTATTGCATAGCTCATCGATCTTTGGGCCTGGGCCTGTGGCCATTATTGTGCAACCATCAGCGTGGGAAACGATTGTGACTCCTTCCGGTGGTGAAGGTACCTTAGATATGTAGAAATTAAACAAAGGTGGGGATAGGACACCACCCTGTGGCACCCCTTGTTTAATTCTCCTTGGTTTTGATGTTTCGTTTCTAAATTGAACCGATGCCTGCCGACCACCCAGACATTTTGCGGTCCACCTTTTAAGACATGGGGGAAGGGTAGACCCTTCCAGGTCTTGCAGTAACGAGCCATGGTTGACCGTATCAAAAGCTTTTGATAGGTCTAGCGCTACGAGTACTGTTCTATGATGGGGGATTTGATTTAAACCGCAATTTATCTGGGTGCTAATGGCATTTAGCGCGGTGGTGGTGATATGGAGTTTTCTAAAGCCATGCTGATAACAGGCCAGCTGCAAATTTGCTTTGAAGTAGGGGAGCAAAATGGCTTCAAGCGTCTTGGCTACTGGCGATAGGAGAGATATCGGGCGATATGACTCTCCTATGTTAGCTGGTTTCTCAGGCTTTAAATTTTTAAATAACAAAAATTCCGAATTCCGAAGCTTAGGTTTACCATTATAAATAATGTGTCAAAAGTATGGACTTATCTTGAAAACTGTAAGGTTGTGGAAAAAGTTTAAACCTAAGATGTACATCTTTAAATTATTAATTCTATGCCTACCTGGGATCAATGGGGCCTTGACACACTATTTATAATGGTTGTTGTTGCTGTAACAGCTGTGACCGATCACAAATTGTCATCAATATCCTTTAGCGGGAGTCCAAGGAAACTTGCTGTTTGACAGGGGTGGACCATAATGAAAGGGGTGTTAGAGGCGTTGGTTCCACATTACAACTAAAGAGATGGTTGGGGACACATTGCAAGCGGGGCATACATTTTGTATGTCGGGGTTGATTCTGGATATGTAAGAGTTTAACCTGTTACAGTATTCAGAACGAAGTTGAGCCAAAATTACTTACGTTTCCCTGGGGAGTATGCGTTCCTCTTCCGCAAGATTTGGCTATTCCCCGAGTACTGGATTCATCGGGCAATTCCCGGCATAAAGGTCCGAGGCCTGTTTGTGGAGTTCACCAAGGACCTGCTTGTTTTTTTTTTTTGCTTGATACGGTTCTCAGGTGCCGTATTTCCTCATAATGAGATGACTCCTTAAGTCCCTAGGCGGTGCTGGCTCATCAATCAGATGTCTGTTGGGATGCCCAGGTTTCTGGGTATTCAACAGGAACTGTTTGGTTAGCATCTCATTTCTCTCCCTGATGTATGTAATAGGAAACTTAATGTTGTTTATAACAACATTGCTAGATACGTCTATGGGAGGAAAAGACTTGACCACGTCTCTCATCATGCTTAGAGGTTGCTAAACATTTCTTTGGATAACCTTATTAAACTTAAAACGCTCACTACACTACATAAATTAATATATATGAAGGAACCTGACTATCTGTATCGGAGGCTAAATTTTCTCCAGTCGTCTAAATCTGTTCTCCTTACCCACTTCAGACATCGTATGCTAATATCTGATCGCCAGTTCTTCATTACTTTCATATGTCTTTGGAACTCGCTCCCTTCTAGACTTAGGCTTATAAGCAATGCTCTGCTCTTCAATAAAGAATTAACAAGTTTCTATAATAACCTAGACAATTAAAATACTGATTTCTTCTAAGCAAATGTACTCTATCAATTATTTATTTATTTATTTATTATTTATTAAATAGATTATTTATTGTAACCTTTTCTTAGCCATAGTCATTAGCTTTAAGTTTCAAGTTTAAATTGTTCCTATTTTATGCCTTTTGCCGACTAGCACTATAAAATAATTTTTGCCAAATTGTTGTGCTGGGATGAATTGCCTAATAAATATAAATACAAAATACAAATGGGGAGTATTCTCGCCTCATTATGTAGATGGTGTTCTGGGGACATAAGAAGACAGCCCGTGGCGGTTCTGAGAGCAGTATTTTGGTAGGCCTGTAGCTTCTTCCAGTGGGTAGTTTTTAGGCGTGGCGACCATATAGGGGACGAGTAGCACGCAAACGGCTGGCCAATTGCTTTGTATGTGGTAATGAGCGTTTCTTTGTCTTTTCCCCAAGTACTGTCAGCAAGGGATTTGAGGATTTTATTACGGCTCTGGATTTTCGGAACAGTTGCGGTTGCGTGCTAACCAAAATGTAGATCCTGATCAAACGTCACACCCAAGATTTTGGGGTGTAGGACAGTCGGTAGCGTAGTGCCATCGACGTGGATGTTCAAAATGGTCGACATTTGGGACGTCCAAGTTGTAAATAGGTTCGCGGATGATTTAGTCGGTGATAATGCCAAGTTTCGCGAGACGAAAAAACTGGAGATCAGGGAGGTAGCCGTTTATTCTGTTGCAAAGCTCATCGATCTTTGGGCCCGGGTCTGTGGCCATTATTGTGCAGTCATCGGTGTAAGAAACGATAGTAACTCCTTCTGGTGGCGAAGGTAGTTTTGCTATGTAAAAATTTAACAAAATTGGGGATAGGACACCAGCCTGAGGCACCCCTTGTTTAATTCTTCTTGGCTTTGATATTTCGTTTCTGAATTGCACCGATCCGTGCACCACCCAGATAATTTGCGGTCCACCTTTTAAGACATGGTTGACCGTATCAAAAGCTTTGGATAGGTCTAGCGCTACGAGTAATGTTCTATGGTGGGGCTTCTGATTTAGACCACAATTTATCTGGGTGTTAATAGTATTTAGCGCGGTGGTGGTGCTATGGAGTTTTCTAAAGCCATGCTGATGACAGGCTAGCTGCAAATTTGCTTTGAGGTAGGGGAGCAAAATGGCTTCAAGCGTCTTGGCTACTGGCGATAGGAGAGATATCGCGCGATATGACTCTCCTATGTTAGCTGGTTTCCCAGGCTTTAGTAGCGGGACCACCTTGGCCATTTTGCATTTTTCGGGAATGACGAAGGTGGAAAAAGACAGGTTGAAGACATGCGCTAAATTTTGAAACCCTCTTTCCCTAGGCTTTTAAGCATCGGCATGGCTATGCCGGCTGGGCCCAATGCTTTGGATGGTTTAGCATGACCGATGGCATCCTCAACCTTTTTAGCGGTGATGGTAATTGGAGACGCGCTGAATTTATTCTTATGTGCGTGTCTGTTGGCCCTCCGTCTATCTTTGTCGACCGTAGAATGCATTATATATTGTCGGCAGAAAGCGCTCACGCATTTTTTCGCATCCGACAGCACTTTATCGCCAAAGGCGATGGAAATTTTGTTTGGAAACATTTACAAGCATATTGCGATGGTACCATTTCGAAAACTGCCACGAATTCATCATCAGGCAATTTCCTAATGTTATCAAAGGTTTCACCGAGATTCGAACCGCGAATCACACGATGAAGCTGCAGTTGCCTTAACCACTAGTGTTGAGGGATAAATAGAAACAACGTTGTCGTTTGAGAATATTTTTTAATTCTGAATTCTAAAGTTATTTACAATAGCTTATAAAGAAAATCTTAAAAATATGTTCCTAAAACTAATTATATGTGTATGTGTGATTGTTTACATGTATGATAGGGATTCATTTATTATTTGATTAATGCTAGCCTCTTGATTTTTATAACATTTACAAGTAGGCAAACATTTTAAAACTAAGATAAGAAACGTATCTTGTGTTTGGCTATAAATGTCAGACAGTAAAATGATTTAGGTATATTTGTATATGTATGTAAACATTTGTTATTTTTATGTTTTGTGAACGAAGTGATCGTTTGCTAAATATATGTATGTACATGTGTTTGTTGGAAATATCAGTTTACTTGTCAATATTACTTCTCAAAAATATCTACTGATTATATTACTAATATTTGTTCACATGTGTATATGCATGTTAAATTTTTATTTGAACATATTGCCGAGGGGAAAATTATTGTTTAGGTCTAGATATGTTTTTATTGAAATGGATGTGTGTGGACTTTATGTATTTTGCTATTTTACTGTGTGTGTACATGTTTTTATATTTTTATGTTTGTGGACGTGAAAGATTTATAGTGATTTTATCTTTTGACTTGCATTTGTATATGACATAAAATATTAAAAGGCAAATGATAAGTAAAATTATTAGTATTAGAGATAAATGTCCGCTATGATTTTTTAAGTTTAGGTTGCTTATCTTTAGTTCATTTTTGGCCAATTTTTCAATATCCCCTTTGATTTTGTCTAACTCCTTGTTACTGCTTATATTGTTGATTTGTAGTGGAGTTATGTTGTCCTCAGAAATGTTGTGCATGGCTGTGGCTATTGGATCCTGTTCTGTATTGATTGTGCTCTGCATTTTAAATATTTGTAAACCTGATATGGTTATACCTTCGTGCCTGGCAGTGCAACCGGATTTGATGGAAAGAATTCCTTGGGCTGGAATTTCCATTATTTCGGTTTTGCTGTTACCGCAGTCTAAATGTAACGTGGAATTTTTAAATACTTTGTAAATCCACTTATTGTCTTGGTATAGTTCTGCCCATAATGGAGTTTTCTTTGTTTCCTCATACTGGCAATCTGCTTGGCTGCCTTTTAAAAGTGGTGACAGTTCACAGGTTTGATCCAAAGCAGATTTCCACGGTGTTTTTCCTTTGCATATGAGATGGCTATTTAAACCTCTAGTACACTTATTCAGTTCTGCTTGAGAAATCAAAAAATACAAGTGCAGCCCGAAGTTCTATACTAAGAAATAATTTTTTTGTTTTATCTTTATGATTTTTCCTTTGTACTCAAATGGGATCACTATCAGTTTGTATATTTCTGACGATTCGCTGTGCATAAGTGGTATTTCTGCTTTAATTACCAGCTTGTTGTCGATTATGAGTCCATTTGCTCTCATAAGATTGTATACATCGCGTAGTTGGTTGTTATCTTGCTGTGCAGGTATTTGAAGTTTTGATGGAAGTTTTTCTTTAATCAGTACCAATTCCTTGTTCAACTGTGTTGGAGTGATAAGAGTTGGATTAATTCGTCCATGGTTCAAGTCTATCAATAATTCAATTATAGACTTTTGAATAGTCTCACATTCGCTCAATAAAATGGTGACTTGGGTTACTAACATTTGAAATTGGATGGCCATTTTATCTTTGTTAATGTTTTTTATTAATTCTGACTGAAACCTGTTGATTTGACTGGCTATTTTTGTAAATTGCATATTGACCTCATTTACATTTTTATTTATTATGTTTGCCGTGGAATTTATTATTGAAATTTGAGCCTTTAGTCTCTCTTGATGTTATGCTGGTTATTCAGTAGTAATCTGAAGTTGGATTCTATTTGCTCTTCGCTGCCAGCATCCATTAGACCAAATAGCATATTATAAATAGAGCCAATCCATTCAAAGGGAGCCCTTCGTTGTCTTTTATTGGACACGATTAAATCGTGACTACTTTTTATCGCTTCATACCGCCTTCCTAGTGACAGCGATATAACCGTGCATGCTTCCTCGAAATCTGACAACAGATTGCAGTGATTTTTTATTCGGTGTAGACAGCCTGGCATCATATTCATTTGTTCAAAATATTAACGGAGATCATAATAGATTACCAAATTCCAATTTGAAGTTATGACGTCCATCTTTCCCAGTGAATCCAAATAGATAGCTGTGTTATCTGGAAGTTGAGCAACTACTCCATTGCTTCCTGTTTGACTGCTGACTGCTTTGAATCCATTTATTGGTGTAATACAAAACAGAACCATAAGTAGAAGTGCACATATGTTTGTACTTGGTCTGTGCTTTGCCAGTTTACTTGATTTAAATGTAGTTAGTACCTGTGCTAGTGATTCATCCGCTCGCTCTCCTTGATTAGTGTCTGGTGATATAACTAGCGGACATAACTTCTGAATCGGTCGTTTCAGCGTACTATTCTGTAGCTTCAATGTGGCGACTCGAACTCTACCATCAAGTCCTGGATGGCACTCTATTATTCTACCAAGAGGCCATTTAGCTGGTTGGGTATTCTCATCCTTTACTATGACTATGTCACCTATTTTCATATCTTCTGCTGGTGTTTTCCACTTAATTCTCTGTTGAAGGGTGTGTAGATATTCATCCTTCCAACGTTTCCAAAAATCTCGCTGAATTTTTTGTATCAGCTTCCATTTATTCAAAGATGATATATTGTTGTCATCTTCTGAAGATGGTGTCGATACCAATGGTCTCCCGATTAGAAAATGGCCTGGGGTCAAAGCATCCATTCCGTTTTCATCATTAATGGCATATAGTGGGCGTGAGTTTAATGATGCCTCGATCTGTGCTAGAACAGTAGACATCTCCTCAAATGTTAGTTTTGTGTCTCAGATTGCTCGTTTCAAATGATATTTCATTCCTTTTACACCAGCCTCCCATATTCCACCAAAAATTGGTCCTGCCGGGGAAATAAGATGCCAAGTAATTGCTCATTGGCTAAGATTGGTGCAACTTCACAATTTTGTTTTACAGCTCTTTTAAAGTCTTTGTCGAGCCATCTGCTTGCACCCACGAAATTAGTTCCATTGTCGGAGTAAATGTGTAGAGATTTTCCTCGTCTGCCAAAAAATCTTCTTAGTGCTGCCAAAAATGCTTCTGTTGACAAGTCACTGACGGCTTCCAAATGTATAGCTTTGGTTGAAAGGCAGACAAATACTGCGACATATCCTTTGAACGATTTTTGTCCTCGCCCTTTAGAACACCTCATTTGAAAAGGTCCGGCATAATCTACTCCAGTATATGTAAAGGGACTGGATATTGACACTCTGGCTAATGGAAGATCACCCATGATCTGCGTTGCAGCAGCTTGCTTGAATCGTATGCATTTACAACAGATACGTATGCAATATTTCACTGCATTTTTTAATCCGATTATCCAGTATTGTCGCCTGACGACTGCTTCTGTTAACCGATTTCCACCATGTATAGTCGCATGATGAGCATCTTTAATAATTAATCCGGCCAAGTTTGATTTTGGTACGACTATTGGGTGCTTTTCATTATAAGGTAGCTCTGAATTTGTAAGCCTGCCTCCAACCCTTATTATGCCATTTTTATCCAAGAAGGGGTTGAGGCTTGCTAATTTGCTTGAACTCTTGACTGCTTTTCCATCAAGAAGTTTACTTAATTCTTCTTTATAGAAGTTCTTCTGTGTTTGTCGGATGACTGTTAATGTAGCTGTCTGAAGCTCCTCTGCCGATAAATGTGAAAATTTGCGCGTTTCTTTCTTTTTACGAAAGCGTAAAATGTATGCTACCACTCTTTGTAATTTTAGCCAACTTGAATATTTGTTTATTAAATTGTCCATAAAAGAATCTTGGTCTCTGGATGTCAATAAAACCGTTACTTTGTTGCATGCATTTATCGTTGTTGACTCTTGATCTTCTGTTGACGATAGCCACTTGGGTCCATTCCACCAAATATCCATATTTAATAATTTTGGAGATGGAATACCTCTTGACGCCACATCGGCTGGATTGTCTTTCGTGTTCACGTGTCCCCAGGTTACTTGTGGTATAAGTTTTTGAATATCTTCTACCCGATTTCTGATAAATTTATCTTTGTTCTTCGGATTTGCAATCCAGCCCAGGGTTATTGTTGAATCACTCCATGCATAAGCTTTATGATCCCTTGCAATGATCGCGCACACTTTATTCAACAATTTTGCCAATAAATGAGCAGCACAGAGTTCCAGTTTTGGTAAAGTTTTCCGATTTTTAAGTGGATTAACTTTCGTTTTGGCAGTAAAAAGCTTTACGGAATCGCCAACTTTTGCATAAATTACTGCAGCGTACGCCTTTTCGGAAGCATCGCCGAATCCGTGAATTTCTACTTCACATTCCATGCTAGTTTCAATCCAGCGTGGAATTCGCACTTCTTCCAATATGCTAACAGTGTCAATGAAAAGCTTCCATTCGTTTTGTAGGTCACCAGAAAGCTGTTCGTCCCATCCAGCCTTTTCAATCCAAAGTTTTTGCATATATAGTTTTGCAACCACAGTGATTGGCGATAACCAGCCCAACGGATCAAATATTTGGGCGATTTGTGATAAAATACTTCTTTTTGTTATTTTCTTCGGCATTCCCAAATTAATTTTAAACTGGAACTCATCTTTCTTTGAATCCCAGTATAGCCCAAGTGTTTTCACTGCTTCATTTTCTTTTATTTGAATTATTTCATTTTCTCCCATAGTGGTGATATTTTTGGTAATACTGTCGCAATTCGATAGCCATTTCCTCAAATGAAAACCAAATAACTGAAGATGCTTGCTGATTTCTTTCTGCATCATAATACATTGATTAACCGTATCTCCACCAGTCATTAGATCATCCATATAAAAATCTTCCCTTATGATTTTTTGTAGCCAATTGTTTTCACTTGAGCATTTGTTGGCAATTTCAACTAATGTACGCACTGCTAAATATGGTGCTGAAGCGGTACCATATGTCACTGTTGTCAACTCGTATTGCTCTATATTATTTGAAGGATGTTCCCGCCACAAAATTCGATGATACACTTGATCTTTCTCCGAAATTTTTATTTGCCGGAACATTTTTTCAACATCTGCTGTGATTACCACTTTCCATAGTCTCCACTTGAGGATGATATCAAACACATCCCTTTGAAGTTTCGGTCCTGTTAACATGATATCGTTTAGGCATTTTCCATTTGAAGTTTTGGCTGACGCATCGAAAACAACACGAAGTTTTGTAGTTAATTTATCCTCGCGTATAACAGCATGGTGTGGCAAATAATACTTCCCATTTACCTTCTCGTTTGCTTTTATCATTTGCCCAAGGTTTTGGTATTCGTGAATGAACTCCTTGTAATCATTGCAAAGCTTTCACTCTTTTTGAATTTAGCTTCCATGAATAGCAACCGAGCAACTGCCTGTTTACGAGAGTCACCCAGCTCCATGTCATCTTTAAATGGAATTTCCACAATGAATCGCCCATCTGCATCTTGTGTAGTGGTTTCCTCAAACTTTTTCAAACACATTTCGTCTTCCACTTTAGCTTCTTCATCCTGTTCTTCCTCTAGCTCCCAAAATCTCTCAAGGTTGGTTACTGCCGATGTGACTTTGCTTGGTTTCTTTTGCTTAATTATTCCAGACAAAATCCAGCCAAACTTCGTAGCTTGTGCAAGAACTCCATTGTGTTTTTTTATGCCTTTCTCTATTATTCTGCCAAATATATCACCACCAATCACCATGTCAATTCTATCAGCTTTGTTAAATAATGGGTCAGCAAGAGTGTAGTTTTCCCATTTTTTAAAGTTGAACCTGAAGGATTGATCAGGTTGCGCAGTTGTAAGGGTTGATAAAACTATGGCATCCACTTCTTCGACGTGCTGGCTCAGAAAACGTGGAGCAATTTGCACTTTAATTTTAAACTTCGATTCACCAACCACAACATCTCCTAGACCATGAAGCTTTGTCATCACTTTTTTCTTTGGTGCGCCTAATATCTGTGCTGCCTCTTCGGAAATTGATGTTATTTGTGACCCTTGATCAATAAGAGCCCTTAATAATATGTGCTCACCATTCGCAGCTTTTGCTCTCACTTGGGCTGTGGCCAGAATTACCGTTGTTAGACCTGCTTTTGTGGACATTGCTGCCTTCTTTTGAACGTTATCGAAATGAAGGAGCTCATGATGACTGCTGAATTTGCATATTTTACACTTCAAATTACTAGCACAAGTTTCTCCTAATTTGTGAAGCAGACATCTGTAGCAGATTTTATTGTCTTTGGCATATTTATGCCTTTCATCCGTTGATATGCTCTTGAAACTTCTGCATTCGGTTATGATATGATTTGGTATTTTGCAGTAAGTACACTGCCTAAATGGTTTCCTCGCGTTGGTTGACGTGTGATTTGCTTTAAATATTTGCTGCTTTCGGATTTTGTAACCTTGCTCCTTTTCGGCTACAGCTTTCAATGTCTGGAAGTGTTGATCCAGAAAATCTCTAATATCAGATAATGTCTGCACCTCTCTTGTCTTTTTAACCGTTTGTTCATATAATTTGAGTCCATCTTTGTCCAATTTGCGAACTATGACTCGAGCAATAAATGGATCTGCGTTTTCAATTTGTATTCATAGTGACTGTATTGCGTTAAGGCACTCATTTGTAGTATCGAGCAATTGCCTTACGCTTTCAGCATTGTCACTATTTATGGGGGGCTGATCCATTATCCTATCCCACTGTGTTGTAAATAAAAAACGTTTATTATCGTATCTTTGTTTAAGCAGACTCCACGCTGCTTCATAATTTTCAGTTGATATTTGCAGGTGTTGTATTAACCTTGCAGCTTCATCCTTCAAACAAAGGCGAAGGCGTAGCATTTTTTCTGAGCTTGATAATTGCTCATTTTTATGGACCATATCCTGGAACACATTGTAGAAATTGGCCCATTCTTTTATCTCGCCATAAAATATTGGAATTTTTAATTTTTCTAATTCCAAATTAGGGCGATAATTTATTTTTGGCTCTTCTTTCACTAGACATCTTTCCAAATGCCCCAGATTTTCAAAATATTCTTCAACTACCTTGGCATAGGCATCTTCTATTTCAGCATTGTAGTATTTTGAAAAATCATTTGTGTACGCATTTTTGATGTCAATATATAAACTTTCTAAATATTTTATTTGATTATTACCGATCGTGCTCTCGAAGCGCATATCAGTCATTTTGTTTGTTATTGTTTGAATTTTCTTCATGAAAAATTCAATTTTGGGGTAATTTTTACCTATGCTTGTAGTTTGTGCTGCTGTTGTTGGTGTTTGTGGCATGCGGTTATCTGCTAAAGAAGTATGCAATCTTCTTGGTTGAAATGACACTTCATCACTAAGGGATTGTTTGAACCCTTGAACTACTTCGTCAATTTGCATTTTTATGGCACTGTATTTATCTTGCGTGAAATAATCCTCATTGCCAACGCCATCCACCAAAAGTTTCTCGTTGTTGGCGTCCAATTCTTTTTGGAGCTTTTCTATTGCTTTTATCACCTCCTCGGCCTTCGACCTAGTTACTTTTTTTCCTGCAACATTATTGTATATCTGCAGTACTTTTTCACTTATGTCCATCTGGGATTCAAGGACTTTTCCTCTGTTTATTCCCATATTGCTTTTTTTTTATTTATTTTTCACTATTCAAAAATAAACACTGAGCACTATTTAAAACACTTCACCTTTTTATTTTGACTTGTTTTTCTCCAAAGGAATCGTTGGAGGAAATTGGTTTGGTCGCCCGGTTGACCTTGCTGTGCCTCGACTCACAGCTGATGTATTCCTTGGATTGATTACAAATCACTTTAATTTCGTATAATATTTTATATTATATAGCTTATTTCCACATTCGTTGGAGCTCAATTTGGCGGCTCGTATGGACCAAATGTTGAGGGATAAATAGAAACAACGTTGTCGTTTGAGAATATTTTTTAATTCTGAATTCTAAAGTTATTTACAATAGCTTATAAAGAAAATCTTAAAAATATGTTCCTAAAACTAATTATATGTGTATGTGTGATTGTTTACATGTATGATAGGGATTCATTTATTATTTGATTAATGCTAGCCTCTTGATTTTTATAACATTTACAAGTAGGCAAACATTTTAAAACTAAGATAAGAAACGTATCTTGTGTTTGGCTATAAATGTCAGACAGTAAAATGATTTAGGTATATTTGTATATGTATGTAAACATTTGTTATTTTTATGTGTTGTGAACGAAGTGATCGTTTGCTAAATATATGTATGTACATGTGTTTGTTGGAAATATCAGTTTACTTGTCAATATTACTTCTCAAAAATATCTACTGATTATATTACTAATATTTGTTCACATGTGTATATGCATGTTCAATTTTTATTTGAACAACTAGGCTATCCTGCTTGTATTTGTTTCCTTGCATAATTCAGTTTTTCTCATTTCTACACTAACAACACAATTGAGACATTATTAATTTGCCTGTTATGTAGATTTGTTTTTGTAAAGGTTCTTTTTCGTTGACTTTTATTATAATATCTCGGCATTTCCAATTTACTAACAATTTTTCTTTGACATCTATATATTTAATACTTTCTTTCTTCTAACGACATTAACTTGTTCCTTTAAATTTGTTTTTTTTCTTTTTGGCTTATTGCGAAATTTAATGCATGGTAAATTTGTGCCATTTCATTTTTCTTTTGTAATTTTCTTCTACTCCGTTTTTATTTTTTTCTTTTTATTGGTGCAGAGATTTTAATATCGTCTTGCTTATTTAGCCTGTTCCATTGGCGATACTGTTCAATAGTTATCGGCAAGGTTTCTTTTTTCTTTTGTAATTTTCTCCCACCCCGTTTTCGTTTTTTTCCTTTTTATTGGTGCAGGGATTTTAATATCCTCTTGCTTATTTAGCCTGTTCCGCTGGCGATACTGTTCAATAGTTATCGGCAACGGCCCTTGCTTTAAAGCTGTACAAGTGTGAGGAACCTCTTCAGTGGCTTTTGGGAAATTTTTGTCTTTAACTTTATTTTCTAATTCTACGCTGACTATGCCATTTTCTCTTCTTTCGTTATTTCTTGCATGTAAAAAAAATTTTTTTTAATATACCCTAAGCAGAAAAATTTCTGCTGCTTGGTGAGCAACCGGTAGATTGCCAAAGTAAAACTAACGGCCCGATTCTTAGCGTTACCGGTAAAATATTACCCAGAACATTATGTAACCGAAAATCGTTACCAGTTGTTTTATTCGCGATTCTGGCCAAAGTGGTAAAACTGACCAGTGTCTGTGGTGAAATTTAAAAGTTGGTTTTCTTCGCTTTACCCATGGCGGAACTATACAAGGTGGCAGCATGGGACAGCTGAATATAAACTTTTTTTATTTAATTTGATACATTAACTTCCGGCGCAGTACGATTTTGACATTTGTCCATCGAATTTACAAAAACGAAGTACATGGAATTTTTATTTATGTTTGTAGGTATGTCACCATGCTGCCACCGTGTATGGTTCCGCCATGGCTTTACCGAAAATGTGTCACTCGTAGATACGATGTTAACGAATAAACGGGACGATGTGTATATACATATGTGCATACATGCATACGTTTTTACATAGCTATATTGTAATATATACTGTGAAAGTACATGGAAACAAATATGTATAGCAAGAGGCAACACTTTTTTACTATTATGTTTACTTATTTGCGCTCACAATTCTTTATTTTTCAGTATTGCCTTTTTCTACACAACAGCTTTTGTGTGGTTACATCGATGTTACCACCTATTTTAGTGGGTAAACAATTATCCGGCTACTTTCGTGGGCAGAATACCAAAAGGGTACAAAAGTTACCACATGAAGAAAGTTGCCGTGGTGAAGAAAGTTGTTACCACATTAGAATCAGGCTGTAAGTTATACTTATCGTTAGCTTAATGTGAAAATGTGCTAAGTCAGTTTTTACGAATTTTACAGGAGACGAAAAAAATGAATAATTTTTGAAATAGCCTTTTTTTCAAAACTGTGAATGAGAATACCTTAGTTGCAATACTTTTGAGTGTAGAATCTTTGAAAAAGTTAATAAAAATCATGTTTGGTAACACAGCCACTATTTAATTAGCACAATTTCTGCACTCAAAACAAATTTTTTCTCCTTACTTAGCACTTTTTACTCAATATATTTCCGCATCACTCCTCCCCTTTAATGATTGAAATATAACACTAAAACTATATATTTCACAAAAAATACTATTTCTAACGGTTCTGCTCTGGACTCTTTTGCCGGATGGTGCGCAGACAATAATTTATTTTTAAATTCACACAAATGCTGTGTTGTGTCTTCTTCTACAAAGCTTCTCATTAGAACGAAAAAGCAACTTTACAATAAAATAATTTAAGTTAAACGGTTTTATTGAAAACAATACTTACATGAAGTAATAATAATACTAAATGCTAGAAAATAATTAATAATACTAAATGCTAGAAAATAACTAGGACCTAGGTACTAGTCATCACACTCCTCACCAATATAGGGCGTTGATCAGACAATTAAATAAAAGCGTTGGGCACGTGAAATTTCTAAAAGTGTGAGGCGTAGCATAACCTTATTAAGGTTCAGTTGGTCTTATATATGACTATCAATAGAAATTTGACGCGTCCCACGCTTTTATTTAATTGTCTGATCAACGCCGTATATTGATGAGGAGTGTGAAGACTAATTATTTTCTAGCTTTTAGTATTATTATTACTTCATGTAAGTATTGTTTTCAATAAAACCATTTAACTTAAAATTTTTTTTTTAATTATTTTATTGTAAAGGTTCTTTTTCGTTGCGAACGAGAAGCTTTGTAAACTCGGGCTCAGTTTTACATATTTATGTGTGTTTGTTTTAATGGTTCAATTTATACTTATACTTATACTACATATTTTAAGTAAATTGAACACTTTAGTCTGTATAAAATTTTAAATTGTAGACTAATAAATAAATAAACACCGGCTTATAATAATTGAATATTCAATTATTATGTCTTTCTAAGAGAAACTGAAAAGAAAGAAGGAAACATTTACTGTTGTTGTTGTTGTAGCAGTACTTCGCCCCACCCAATAGGTGCGACCGATCACATATTGTCATCAATATCCTCTAACGGCAGTCCAAGGAAACTTGCTGTTTCAACAGGGGTGGACCATAATGTGAGGGGTGTTAGAGGCGTTGGTTCCACAATACAATTAAAGAGATGGTTGGTGTCATGTGGGGACACATTGCAAGCAGGGCATACATTTTGTATGTCGGGGTTGATTCTGGATAGGTAAGAGTTTAACCTTTTACAGTATCCAGATCGAAGTTGAGCTAAAGTGACTCGCGTTTCCCTGGGGAGTGTGCGTTCCTCTTCCGCAAGTTTTAGGTACTGTTCTATGAGTACTGGATTCACCGGGCAATTCCTGGCATAAAGGTCCGACGCCTGGTTGTGGAGCTCACTGAGGACCTGCTTGTGTTTTTTGCTTCATACGGCTGAGTTCTCAGATGCCGTATTTCCTCATAATGCTTACGGAGATGACTCCTTAAGCCCCTGGGCGGTGTTGGCTCATCAATCAGATGTCTGTTGGGATGCCCAGGTTTCTGGGTATTCAACAGGAACTGTTTGGTTAGCATCTCATTTCTCTCCCTGATGCGGAGTATTCTCGCCTCATTATGTAGATGGTGTTATGAGGACATAAGAAGACACAGCCCGTGGCGGTTCTGAGAGCAGTATTTTGGCGGACCTGAAGCTTCTTCCAGTGTGTAATTTTTAGACTTGGCGACCATACAGGGGACGCGTAGCATGCAATCGGCTGGCCTATTGCTTTTTAAGTGGTAATGAGCATTTCTTTGTCTTTTCCCCAAGTACTGCCAGCAAGAGATTTGAGGATTTGGTTACGGCTCTGGATTTTCGGTACAATTGCGGCTGCATCCTCACCAAAATGTAGATCCTGATCAAACGTCACACCCAAGATTTTGGGGTGTGGGACAGTCGGCAGCGTAGTGCCATCGACGTGGATGTTCAAAATGGTCGACATTTGGGACGTCCATGTTGTAAATGATGTCGCGGAGGATTTAGTCGGTGATAATGCCAGGTTGCGCGAGGCGAAAAAACTGGAGAGATCAATAAGGCAGCCGTTTATTCTGCTACAAAGCTCAGCGATATGTGGGCTTGGGCCTGTGGCCATTATTGTGCAGTAGCTTTGATATGTAGAAGTTAAACAAAAGTGGGATAGGACACCACCCTGTGGCACCCCTTGTTTAATTCTTCTTGGTTTTGATGTTTCGTTTCTAAATTGCACCGATGCCTGCCGACGAGGGAAGGGTAGACCCTTCCAGGTCTTGCAGTAACGTGCCATGGTTGACCGTATTAAAAGCTTTTGATAGGTCTAGCACGACGAGTACTGTTCTATGGTGGGGGTTTTGGTTTAAACCGCAATTTATCTGGGTGATAATGGCATTTAGCGCGGCGGTGGTGCTATGGAGTTTTCTGAAGCCATGCTGATGACAGGGTAGCTGCAAATTTGCTTTGGGTAGGGGAGCAAAATGGCTTCAAGCGTCTTGGCTACTGGCGATAGGAGAGATATTGCGCGATATGACTCTCTTATGTTAGCTGGTTTCCCAGGCTTTAGTAGCGGGACCACCTTTGCCATTTTGCATTTTTCGGGAATGACGAAGATGGAAAGAGACAGGTCTGTCTGGGCCCAATGCTTTGGATGGTTTAGCATGGCCGATGGCATCCTCAACCTTTTTAGCGGTGATGGTAATTGGAGACGCGCTGAATTTATTCTTATGTGCGTGTCTGTTGGCCCTCCGTCTATCTTTGTCGACCGTAGAATGCATTATATATTGTCGGGAGAAAGCGCTCACGCATTTTTTAGCACCCGACAGCACTTTATCGCCAAAGGCGATGGAAATTTTGTTTGGAAACATTTACTGGCATATTCCGATGGTACCATTTCGAAAACCGCCACGAATTCATCATCAGGCAATTTCGTAATGTTATCAAAGGTTTCACCGAGATTCGAACCGCGAATCACACAATGTGGCGACTTTCATATCAATATGAATAGAGAATCAACATATAGTCTGAGGCTAAATGAGCTGTTTAACACATTTTCCATGCATTAAAAATTAACTTTAACACGCGTATAGCAGAAGGCTCTGAGACCAAAATCGATTTACTATACTCAAACGAGGAACCTACCATGTGTAAAAGGCTTGATACTTGTAAAATATCAGACCACGAGACAATTATGTTCAGTATTAATATCAAAACTGAGATCCCAAATAGAACGCTGGCTAGAATAACATCATGGGAAAAATATCGTAGTGAGAACATATTAGCACTACTAAGAAACGTTAACTTTTCAGAAATACTGAGTCAAAATCTGAATGACATGGTCACATACTTAGACTTTTGCTTATTAAATTGTATGCAACAGTTAACCTGCGTTAAAGAAATAAATATTAAAATAAAAAACAAGTGGTACGATTATGAACTGATAAATTTAAATAAAAGGAAACTGTTGGCTTACAATGCTGCAATAAGTAACGGAGACTGGCCTGACTACACAAGCATCAAAAAAGAATACAAAAAAATGATAAAAATAAAAAAAATTAAATATATGGAGCATAAAATTACAACAAACAGTGTTGACAGCAAGTTAATGTGGAAGGACTTGAAGCAAACTATATGCTACCAAGATATGAAAGATAATATAACGGTGATGCAGCACGAAGGTCAACGGATTGATGATAAAAACCGTATAGCTGAGGTGTTAAATATATTCTTTGAGGAAAGTATAGTGCAAATAAATGAAAGCATTGAGATAATTGAGAACAACGACTGTAATCACTTTAACACTAACACTTCTTTTAAATTTGCTGAAGTAAATACAGAAAATATAGAGGAAATTGTGAAAAGCTTTAGCCACAAGATTGGTGGCAAAAAACTGTTAACGGAGGGAGTTATTAAAAACACTATGCCTTACATAGGTTATTTTATTTATTTATTTATTTATTATTACGGCGTTTTTAGCCTAAAACTTAGATTATTACAAATTATAACTATATTTTAATAATAATAGGATTTCTAGCGTTTGGGGTGTCGGAATGCATGAGATTCCGATCAGCACGGGAACTGGTGGTCCCAACGGGCGAGTCTTGGAGTCATCTCATTGGGAGGTTGGAAGGACGTGATCTCAATCCTGCCCTACTCCAAGACGTATGATTACACAGTTTTATTATTTATGCTGTCGGAATGCATTTGATTCCGGTCAACCCAAAAGCTAGCAGCTCAGCAGAACGAACCACTGTTGTTGTTGTAGCGAAAAGGTTGCTCCCCGAAGGCTTTGGGGAGTGTTATCGATGTGATGGTCCTTTGCCGGATACAGATCCGGTACGCTCCGGTACCACAGCACCATTAAGGTGCTGGCCCGACCATCTCGGGAACGATTTATGTGACCACATTAAACCTTCAGGCCATCCCCTCCCTCCCCAATCCCAAGTTCCATAAGGAGCTTAGGGTCGCCAGAGCCTCGTCTGTTAGTGAAACAGGATTCGCCGCGGATAGGTGAGTTTGACAATTGGGTTTGGAGAAGCTATATGTTGCGCTGGCAACCTGCAGGGTTGCGCTACACAGCCCCTTGAATCTGGTATTTTAGTCGCCTCTTACGACAGGCATACCTACCGCGGGTATATTCTGACCCCCCCCCCCCCCCCTAACCCACTCTTATCGGACGGTTGGAAAGGACGCGTTTCCAATCCTCCCTGTACCAGCTTTTATGTACACACAACCAATTATAATATATCATTGTTGTAGGAATATACGTGATTCACATGAACACTCCAACTGTTTGGGACGATATTTTCCGGAATTATTTCCCATTTGATTGCGAGCGATATATGTTTTGACCTGATGCATAAGGTTCCTCTGTGTCTATTTGGATTGCCATGTACGCTCAAGGATCAGTAACATGAAATACAGATACAAAATAAATAAATAAATAAATAGTTCCCGAGATGGTCAACAACAAACGTGCCGAGGCGGACTCAATGACCTTGCGGAAAGCACGCTCCTCTTGGCGGGCATCAGTCGGTATAGGGAAGGCAGCAAAGCGGTTGTCTGTAAAGGATTTGTAGTCCCACTTTCCTTTTTTAAAGTTTATGAAAGTGCGTTTTTCTGTGACGATGAAGTCGGCGGTACGCTCGAGCGATATAAGTATAGGCAGGTGGTCGGATGCCAATGTTACCATCGGCTGCCAGTTGACGCAGTTTACGAGTTCTGCGCTCACGATTGAGATATCTGGCGAACTGTGACAGCTTCCTATCATACGTGTGGGGGCGTCTCCGTTTATTGTGCAGAACGTCGTTTCTTCTATTTGATCCGCCAAAATCTCACCCCTACTGTCCGCCCGCAAGTTTGAATACCATAGATCGTGATGGGCATTGAAAACGCCTAAGATAATGCGATTGTTTCCAGTGAGTACGCCGCTGATATCAGGGCGGTATCCACTGGGGCAACAGGTGACAGGAGGGATGTAGATGTTGATGATTTCTAGATTTGCATCGTCCGACCGGACAGATAATCCTTGTGTTCGGTCGCGGCTGTTAGGTGGGGCGAAGCACTGCTAAAACAACAACAACAACATTGTATTTTGTGTACGAATTTGTGATTCGTTATACAATCTTTCTGCTGGACTTGATGGATTTAATAAAGGAGTCATCATATAATTGGTTTGTTTGTAACCGCTATCGCCGAGAGTGACTTTTTAAGAGCCCTGCTTCCATGTTGAATTTCAAACGGCTGTTTCGATGTTGCTATCATATGCGGATCCGGGTCACCTTGCAACCAAGTCCTGGAACATTCATTTCGCATTGCACACTGCCTGAACCTGTAGAGTAAAAAAGCCTTTCCGATTTCGAAAAATTTCTGCGCTATTACCGCCTGGTGATTGAATCCTAATGTGGGTGCAATCAATGGCGCCAATTACTTTGGGAAAGAAGGTTCTATGTACCGGAGCGACTCGGGATCTTTCCCGACCAAGGACTGCCATTTCAGTGTAACCCCATTTAATTTGTTGCGTCCCTCCCACAAATTGTCATCCTCCCAGCAGCTCCTTCCAGCGAGACCGCTCCATATTCTCTTGCTCCGGGAAGGTATCGAACCCAATCCGGGACCGTCTCCTGACCCCGGTCCTGAGAAGGGGTTTTGCTGCATCTGCCGGAAAAGAATCTTTTTAGGACGGTCATACTTTTGTCAGTGTGTCTCTTGTAAGGGATGGTTGCATCGGACAGGTTGTTCTGGGCTAGACCCCAAAACCAGACGTCCACGTAACTTCTATAAATGTTTTGTGGCTCCTTGCTGTTCACGTCCTAGGACGTCCCGTAGTCTGCGCCTTAGCGCCTCCCGCTACCTTCCAGCAGCCCCGCTGCTCAGCAAGCCACAACAAGTACCCAGTGTTGCTTGCGCCCCACGGCGCCACCAACTCACACGGCTGCTCCCACTCATACCTACAATCTCCGTAGTAGAGTCGGGAGCAATGCCGAGCATCAGCCCCTGCCCGTCTTCTTCCCCCTCTTTTCCGACAACAATTGTGTAGGTCAGGGAAACATACTCTTAGTCCCTACCTTCCTTTGCACCGTTTGTCAGCCCAGAATATATACGTTTGCGACATCCGCCCAATGTAGCTCCTGCCATGGGCGGTGCCACTTTCCTAGATGTTCTGGTTTCCGCGACGGCGACCCCCGACGGGTTTCATTGCGCCATGTTACCAGGCCGCATACCCAAATACACCTGGTACCCCAATGCCTACCCAAGAACGTCTAGTCCCAGGGCCTCAATAGCAATCGCGTTCTGGCCTTCCACAACCCAGGCGTAGTCACCCGTCACTTACTCCCACCGTGACGACGTCTCCCCCTATGCACTTAAGAATTCTGCAGTTAAACTGTAATGGATTAACTGGGAAGATCGCGGAGATAGTCGACTTCATGAAGCACCACAACATCCGCATTGCTACGATTCAAGAGAGAGAGAGAGAGAGGACTGCACTGCAGACCTGTTCTGGGTATAATGTCCACAGAAAAGATCGCGAGAGCGGAAATGGAGGCGGCCTCGCGTTTCTCATACATACACTGTGCAATATCATATATTTGATCCCGACATCGACCGCAGGGACAGTGTCTTAGATCGTCAAGGATTATCTGTCCGGTCGGGCGATGCAAATCTAGAAATCATCAACATCTACATCCCTCCTGTCACCTGTTGCCCCAGTGGATACCGCCCTGATATCAGCGGCGTACTCACTGGAAACAATCGCATTATCTTAGGCGATTTCAATGCCCATCACGATCTATGGCATTCAAACTTGCGGGTGGACAGTAGGGGTGAGATGTTAGCGGATCAAATAGAAGAAACGACGTTCTGCACTATATACGGAGACGCCCCTTCACGTATGGTAGGAAGCTGTCACAGTTCGCCGGATATTTCAATCGTGAGCGCAGAACTCGTAAACTGCGTCAACTGGCAGCCGATGGTAACATAGGCATCCGACCACCTGCCTATATTTATTTCGCTCGAGCGTCCCGCCGACTTCATCGTCGCAGAAAAACGCACTTTCATCAACTTTAAAAAAGGAAAGTGGGACGAATACAAATCCTTTACAGACAACCGCTTTGCTGCCCTCCCTATCCCAACTGATGCCCGCCAAGAGGAGCGTGCTTTTCGCAAGGTCAAGCATTCATTCCCGCCGGTAGAATTCCCGAAATTCGGCCCCACTTCCCGGCAGAGGCCGCAAGTTTAGCGAGAGAACGTGGCCTTATAAGACAGCTCGATCCCGGCGACCCCAAAATAAGGGATATAAACCAACGCATCAGATTGCTTGTGGATGAACACAAGCGGGCGAAATGGGAGGAGCACCTAAGCGGTTGTAACCTCTACCGGTGTAGTAAAATTTGGTCCACTGTAAAGTCCCTATCGAATGCGTCTAGGCACAATAGCCGTGTTTTTTTTTTACACGCGTATACGTTTCGTTTGTGCGTAAAAAAAACGCCTATCCTCGCTTAGATAATGCTTAGGAGACCCATCTAGCGGCAGTGGTTAAATAACTAACATAACAGCACAGGGTGTACTGATGGCCATAGGGCAGTTGCCATTCGAGCGGGTCCGACGTATTTAATTTTGCTGTTGTTGTTGTTGTTGTTGTAGCGATAAGGTTGCTCCCCGAAAGCTTTGGGGAGTGTTATCGATGTGATGGTCCTTTTCCGGATGCAGATCCGGTACGCTCCGGTACCACAGCACCATTAAGGTGCTAGCCCGACCATCTCGGGAACGATTTATGTGGCCACATTAAACCTTCAGGCCATTTAATTTTGCTCTTGGAGTTTGTTTGAAAACATGGTCAAAACCAATATAAAAATCGTCTAAATACCGTCATTAATGTGAGATAGAGACTCAGGAAGCTAACGAGGAGGTTATATTTAGAATCTAATGATTATAAATATCAATATACTGTGTCTACTCTAAAATATTGCGAGAAAGTGACTAATAAAACACATACATATGTATGTATGCATGTTCGTCTAACGAGATACATATATACAAATAATATAAAATAGTGAAAACGGCGCGGTTTCAAAGACGAAATGTCCGAAACCACCAAGTGTGATAAATGCAAAGTTGCAATACGTGGAGAGATAGGTGTCAGGTGTGTGGGTGTATGTGGAAAGGTATACCACTCTGCACCAAAATGTTCTGGATTGGATAGCTTCAAAGCCAATGTAATAGGATCGCATCCAATGGTGAAGTGTATTTGTGATGAGTGCATTACGTATATACATAATGTTGACTTAGTTGTAAGAGACATGCAAGAGAAAAATATTATATACTTAAAAGAATATAAAAATGAATCTGAACGGGCAATAGAAGCCAGCAAGAGAGAGCTAAAAGATCTAATGAAAGCGATGGATGATAAGTATAATGAAAGGTTAGCGACCCTAAAAATGCACCAAGAAATGTACTTAAAAAATGCAGCAGAAATAAAGAAAGTGCAGGAGGTAGCAGAGCAAATGATAAAACAAGTGGAAGTAGTGGGAAATGAAAATGAAAAATTATGTAGCGAAATAAAAACAATAGTGAAATATAAAGGCAGTGTGACGCAACAGCAAATGCATTGAAAATGAGTACTAATATGCATACAAACAGGGACGTGCCGGAATTTAAGAAACCCACTCCTATCATTGTGAAGCCAAAAACAAAAAAAAACTAGTGAAAAAACAAAAAAGGTTTAAACAATAAAATTAACCCTAAAGAGCTAAAAATAACTGATATCAAAGCAGGCCAAAATGGTGTTATGGTGATTGATAGTATAAATGAAAGTGAAAGAGATAAAATCAAAGAAATTATGGACAAACAAATAAGTGATGAATATGAAATAAAGATCCCACGGGACTATAAAACAAGAATATTTATAACTGGTTTGCACTTTGAAAAAAATAATAATGAATTAATAGAGTGTTTAAAGAACCAAAACAAATGCCTAGAGCAGGGCGAAATAAAAATTATTAAACAATACAATGTCAAAACAAACAACAAAAACTACTATAATGCAATTGTAGAGGTGGATGAAGATATGTTTCCCAGCGTTATGAAGTTAGATAAACTAAACGTAGGATGGGAAAGATGCAGGTTTTACGATGATGTTAATGTGACAAAATGTTTCAAATGTAAAGGATACAACCATAAAGCGACCGAGTGTAAAAGTGATGAGGTGTGCAGCAAATGTTTGGGTAAACATAAAACCACGGAGTGTAATGAAACGCCTATAAACAAGTGTATAAATTGCATAAAGGCCAATGAAAAATTAAACTTAGGGCTCGATGTAAATCACTTGTGTAATAGCCGACAATGTCCGGTTTATTTAAAGCACTTAAGTGCAAAAAGGCATAGGCTTGGCTATTAGCAACTAACGCACTACTCAGAAGTTACAGATCAACTTGAGGATTATATTCCCGCAAAAGTTAATCGAAAAAGCAAGTCTGCAAAAGCTGATAACAATATATTAAAATGTATTTACCTAAACATTAATAGTATAGTTTCGAATAAAAGCGAATTGGAAGTGACGGCAAAAGTTCTCAAGCCGGCAATCATATTATGCTCTGAAACGTGTACAACAAAAGATATTGAAGATAATGAATTAGAAATAGCATCTTTTAACATGATAAGATGTGATTCCCACAGTAGGCATACTGGCGGAGTACTAATATATGTACATAGAGAAATAAATTTTAATATAATATATAATGGTAGTGTAAACATGAATTTGTGGTGCATTATAATAAAATTGAAAAAACTTGGAAAAAAGTGGCAAATAGGGGTGCTCTACTACTCGCCCAGCACAAGTGATGCAGCCTTCCTAGACTATTTAAATGAAATTATCGACATACAGTACAAAACAGAATGAAATATTTTCCGTGATGGGTATGGTTCAAAAAGTGGATTTTAATACACGAATAACGGATACAACTGAATCTAAAATTGATCTCATATATTCAAATTACGAAGAAATAAAGTGTAAATCTTTGCAAGCATACCGAATTTCTGATCATGAAACAATAATGTTTAATGTTCAAATATCTAAATCATATAAGATGAGAGTGATTAAGAAAATAACTGCTTGGGATAAATATAGTAATGACAGTTTATTAAACCTCCTTTAATTTTACTTTCAATGAAAATTTATTAATAGATGATAAAGTTGAACTAGTGAACCACATTTTAACGCAAGCGATGGAAAATTTAACCTATGAAGAAAAAGTACATATAAAACTAATGAATAAGTGGTACGATAGAGAACTTGCACAAATAAATAAACATTAATTTTATTTGTAAACATGCGCTATAAAGACAGGACTGTGGGAAGAATACAAAAATATTAATAAAATGTATAAAAACCTAGTTAAAATAAAGAAAATTAAATACATGGAAAATAAAGTTATAATGAATGAAAACAACGCCAAATATATGTGGAAGTACCTTAAATCGACGGTCTGCTTGGCGCGGGATAACGATGGTATTAATAAAGCGGTAATCGATGGTATATTGGTAGAAGATGAACTTGCCCTGGCAAATGGCCTTAACAAATTTTTTATAAATAGTATTATAGAAATAAATAACAATATAGAATATTTCGATATAGCACTCAGCGGTAGTCAAGCCAATTCTGAATTTAAGTTTCCTAAAATAACGACTGAGGAAGTTATAAAAATCCTGCAAGAGTTTAAATACAAAATAGGTGGCAGGAACATTCTGTCGGATGGCGTAATGAAGGAATCTATAGTGTATACAGGATTTTTCTATGCCCAAATAATTAATAGCAGTTTGGAAGATGGTATTGTACCAGAAAAGGGGAAAATGTCAACGGTGATTCCAGTTGAAAAAATTAAAAAGACACAACAGCCAGAAGAGCTTAGACCCATAAACACCATACCAAGTGACGCTAAAATCCTTGAAGTTTATGTTAAGAATCAATTGGTAAAATATCTATACTCAAACAAAATACTTGTCAATCAACAGTCGGGTTTTAGGAAAAAAAAATTCGTGGGAAACAGCTCTTAACTTTGTGATATCGGAGTGGAAAGATGATCTAAATGATAAGGTGGTGGTTGCTGTCTTTCTTGACCTTAGAAGAGCCTTCGAAACGGTAGATAGGGAAATCCAGCGAACAGTTATAAAAACAGCGATATCTGATGTATTGGAAGTGCCCATAGGCTCACCACAAGGCTCGGTCCTGGCACCAATATTGTTCCTACTACATATAAATGATATAGTTAATGCGATACAAGACTGTGATATCAATCTATTTGCGGATGATGCATTACTTATGATCAGTGACAATAATATTACTACTGCGGTATTAAAAATGCAAAATGATCTCAACAATTTATACACATGGCTATGTGCGAATAGGCTAAAGCTTAATATAAACAAAACCAAATATATGGTCATAACAAGAAAAAATATTAATGATGAGGACTTAAGTGGGCTAAAAATAAATAATGAAACCATACAAAAAAGTTAATAGCATAAAATATTTAGGGATTAGGGATAGAGCGGCGAATTGCGTGCGAACGGACGTGTATTTATTTGGAGCTCGTAAATAGAATAAGCATTATAAAGTCTGTGTGCTTTGATAAGCACTATAAATTGGTGAAACTAGCAAAGTAGTGACAGGTGATGTACCAGCATTAATAAAGTGCCTTTCTTGTGAGATTCAATTATATTTAATTTAAATAAAAAGGTGAAAATATATTTTGCTTGTGCAGTTTTGCGTAACTGTTAAGCAGAAAATGGAAGAGTGCGGGAAATGTCGCAAAAAAATAAGAGGGGAAATAGGTGTAAGATGTGAGGGTGTGTGTGGTAAGGTTTACCATAAAAACATTGCGTGTGCATCTATCGACGATTATGGCCTTAATTGTTTGCAAGGTTGTAAACTTTTAAGATTTATTTGTGATGATTGCATGACTTATGTTTCCAATGTTGATGAGGCTTTAAGGGAAATCTTCGCTATTTCAGAGGTAAACAAAGTAAATTTGAAAGAGCAAAAAAGCGAAATTGAAAAAATGTTGAGTGAGCATAACAGGGAAATAAGCGCTTCCATAACTCACAACGAAAGAGAGATGAAAATAATAGTAGAAAAAATCTATAAGGTGAACTCAGAAAAACTATAGTTAATGAAAAAAATAGAATGCTTGTGCTTAGAAAATAAGGATAAACTAAGTAAAGTTAGTATACCGAATGAGGCGTTCACTAAGCAAAAGGATGAAATTATTAATGAAGTTAAAAAGGTTGCTAATATCCCTAATGAGGCATTTAATAAACAGAAAGAGGAAATTATAAAAGAGGTTAAGAAGGCTGCAAATCAGAATAAAGGTTTTGATGGTGGAAATGTTTCTACATATGCCACTGTTACAAAAGGCATCCCTCCAATTGTTATTAAGCCCAAAGTGAAACAAGCCATTGAGAAAACAAAAACGGATTTCAACAAAATAGATCCCTCCCATTTAAATATAGGAAGGGTACAAAACAAAAATAATAGCGGGACTCATGTAACCGTATAAATGCCTTATAAAGTGTGTAAACGTATAAATTTATCTAGTTTACGCACGAGCTGTCAAATTTTGTATGAAAAATCATTTACACAATTTGTATAAATTTACGCGCACATTTCATTGTGTAAACGCGGTAAACTCAAAGGAATGCAACCTTGCAGACATTACAGACGGCATTTTCATCAAAAATATCCAACATCAGCACGTAAAGGCGTTTTAGTTTTGATTTTTCACTTAATCTTGGTAGTTTTTAATTTGTATAACAATCAAAAAAATTTTTTTGGAAATAATACAGCTGAAAAACAATCAAGTTTATCAAGAGTATTACTACGTGGGTTCATATAACCGCGTGTGTAAATGGATATAATTTTACACCTTATAAGTTTATATGCTATCATGAGTCCCCCTAATGGCACGATAATTATAAGCGCTAATACAGCAGGCGACAAGGACAAAATTAGAGACACGCTAACAGAAAAGTTGGATAAAAATGTGTATAATATAGCTGAGCCAAAAGTGTATTTTCCTAGAGTTGTGGTAGCTAATATTAGTGCAGAGCATACCGAGAGCGAAATAGTTAGCCGGATCCTTGCGCAGAATGATACACTGAGGGAAGCTAAAATGAAATGTATTACAATTAAACGCGCTAAAAAAGAAAATAGAGGACAACATATTAATGCAGTTATAGAAATAGAGCATAAATATTATGAGGCCATCCTGAGACATAAGAAAATTAATGTTGGATGGGATCACTGGCCAGTTTATGGCGGTCAAACTGTAAAAAGGTGCTACAAATGTTTAGGGTTTAACCACATAGCTGCCAATTGCACTCTGAAACAGAGATGTAGTAAATGTCTGGGAGAACATGGGGCAGAAAACTGCCAGGAGAGCATGCCTATTAATAAATGTGGTAATTGCGTAGATGCCAATAATCAGTTAGGTTTTAAGCTCAATATAGACCATAACATAATGAGCCATGACTGCCCAGTTTATCAAAGGAAGCTTAAACTGGAAAACAACGACGTGGTTTTTAGCAACCAAGACGTACAAGCCCAGTAATAAATGTTTTTGATTTGAAATGTGTCTACTTGAATATTTGTACTTTGTTAGCAAATAAAGCAGAGCTCGAAAAAATGATAGAAGAGGTGGATCCGGACATTGTTTTATGCTCAGGAACACGTATAACTTCAGATATTCTTGTTTCTGAAATTAATATTGCACCGTATACATTAATTCGCTGCGACTCTCATAGTAGACATACGGGATGGGTCGTTTTATTACTGAAAAAGGAAATCAAGTACAGTCAGGTTTAATCGATCAATTGATAGAAATGTAAGGTGTGCTATAGTAAAATTAAAGCAAGTGGACATAAAGTGGCAAATAGGTGTGTTGTACCATTCCCCAAGCTCTAGTGACAGTGAATTTTTAAATCACGTATAGAGCATTTTATCAGAAGTATTAGAATCAGGTACGAATTCCCTTCTAGTTGGAGATTTCAATATAAACTTAAATATTAACTCTTCGAGTAGCTACAAACTGAATGAAATTTGTACACGTAGCGCAATGATAAATTTCAATACAAGAGTCGCGGAAACTTCTCAAACAAAAATAGATTTATTATATGCAAACGCTGATATACTGTCTTGTGTAAATCTTGAAGACCACAGAATATCCAATCACGAAACTATTTCATTTGCCATAAAAGTAAGTAATTCAAACCCGTTCATCAACATTCTGGGAGAATTATTCTGCCGATAACTTGACCACGCTACTGAGGAATTGCGATCTCAGTTTAATAAGAAGCATGAATGTCAACGACATGGTCAACTATATAAATACTTGTTTACTAGATTGTATGGGAGTAATAACGTTTGAAAAAAACAGTACGGTAAGGTTAAGAAATAAATGGTATGACCAAGAATTGACAGAATTGAATAAACTAAAATACCGGTTGCACTCACAAGCTAGAGCAACGGCTGACTATACCGAATATAACATGGTCGCGAAGGACTACAAAAAACTAATCAAATTCAAAAAGATTAAATACATGGAGAATAATATTGATATCAATAGTTCAGATAGCAAGCTAATGTGGAAGCATCTTAAGCATGCTGTAAACTTAACGGGGCCACAAGAAAAGATCTTGACGGTGATCGTAAAAGGTGTGACATATGATACACCTCGCGATATTGCTGAAGCATTGAACTCCTTCTTTATAGATAGCATTGTTGATATAAACAGGGCAATTGAAGTAGTTCAACGTCAGAACGACTTCCAATTTACAGCTAGATCATGTTTAAAATTCGAAGAAATTACGGTTGAGGATGTTACACGTATAGCAAAAAGGTTCAAAAATAAAACTGGAGGAAAAAATTTACTTTCAGAAGGCGTAATTAAAGATTCAGTATCGTACATGGGTTTCTTCTATGCAACCGCTATAAACAAATCCATGACTACTGGAATAGTGCCAGACATGTGGAAAATTTCGACAATAGTACCAATTAGGAAAGTAAAAGGTTCAATAATGGCAGAAGAACTAAGGCCGATAAATACATTGCCGAACATAGAAAAAATTCTAGAAATTGTAATAAAAAATCAACTGCTTAATTACTTAGAAAATAATAAAATCCTTATAAAGGGACAATCCGGTTTCCGAGAAAGGCACTCTTGCGAGACGGCCTTAAATTACGTCATATCTAGCTGGAAGGAAGAGCTGAGCCTGAAAAAACATATAGTAGCAGTTTTCATTGACCTGAAAAGAGCGTTCGAAACAATTGATAGGAATATAATGCTCGATAAACTACAAAAAATTGGTATTAGGGAAAATGAATTGCAGTGGCTTAGAAGCTTCTTATCAGACCGGAAACAAAGAACAACCATCGAGTCAGTAGTCTCATCCAAGGCACAAGTGGACATAGGTTTACCACAAGGGTCGGTATTAGCACCAATCCTGTTCAACATTTACATAACCGATATATCATCAGCACTGAAATATAGTAAAATCAGGTTGTTTGCAGATGATGCGCTACTTGAAGTAAATGAAACGGACATTTCAATAGCAAGGAGCAAACTGCAAGAAGATTTGGACTCATTGTATAGATGGCTTTGCATTAATAAACTCGAGCTTAAGGTTAACAAAACTAAGTTCATGGTTTTATCCAGGACGACCAATAAAGAATCACTTAATTTAGATCTAAAAATAATGAATACAAGCATTGAGGATGTCAAAATATTTAAGTACTTAGGGATCCTGATTGGCAATAAACTGAGGTTTACGGATCATATTGATTATATTGTTGCCAAAATGGGCAAAAAAATTGGATTTTGGAAGAGATCGTGTAAATTTATTAGTAAGATATATAAGTTGAAAGTATATAGATCCATCATAGAACCGCACTTCTTATATTGCCCTACAATATTCTTTATTGCCAATGAAACACAAGTAGACAGGTTACAAATTATGCAAAACAAAGGTATGAGATTTATATTGAAAGTGAGGTACGACACTTCCATAAAGAGTATGCTTGATGCACTAAACTGGTTGAGTGTGAAACAGTTGATATTTTACCATAGTATGAAATTTGTATTTTATATCAAGCATGGTAAATTACCAGCCTACCTAAGTGAAAAACTTGTTTATGTGAATGAAACGCATTCTTACATAATCAGGGAAAATAACAATTTTAGATTACCTGTTCTCAAAACAGAAATGGACAAGCAAAATATATTTTACAAAGGCCTGAAATGTTTTAATGAACTACCTAATCATGTTAAAAATTGTGAAAACTTAAACACCTTCAAAAAAAGTTTATTAGAATATTGCAAAACCCTTCCAATAAGATAAGATATTTTGTATCTGTATTTCATGTTACTGATCCTTGAGCGTACATGGCAATCCAAATAGACACAGAGGAACCTTATGCATCAGGTCAAAAACATATTTCGCTCGCAATCAAATGGGAGAGAATTCCGGAAAATATCGTCCCAGACAAACAGTTGGAATGTTCATGTGAATCACGTATATTCCTACAACAATGATATATTATAATTGGTTGTGTGTACATAAAAGCTAGTACAGGGAGGATTGAAAATGCGTCCTTTCCAACCGTCCGATAAGAGTGGCTCGTTCTGCTGAGCTGCTAGCTTTTGGGTTGACCGGAATCAAATGCATTCCGACAGCATAAATAATAAAACTGTGTAATCATACGTCTTGGAGTAGGTCAGGATTGAGAACACGTCCTTCCAACCTCCCAATGAGATGACTGCAAGACTCGCCCGTTGGGACCACCAGTTCCCGTGCTGATCGGAATCTCATGCATTCCGACACCCCAAACGCTAGAAATCCTATTATTATTAAAATATAGTTATAATTTGTAATAATCTAAGTTTTAGGCTTAAAACGCCGTAATAATAAATAAATAATAATAATAATAATAATTGATAACAAACTTAAATTTGAAGAACATATAAACTACACAGTTGCGAAAGTCGCGAAAAAGATTGGTGTTGTGCAGAGATCTACCAAGTATATACAAGAAAAATATAAAATAATTATTTATAAATCTATTATTGAACCACATTTTGTGTATTGCCCATCGATATTATTCATAATAGCGGACAAAGAAATTGATAAGCTACAAAAGCTTCAAAATAGATGTATGAGGTTTATTCTTAAAAAACGTAGAGATGCTAGAACGGCTGATATGTTTAGAAAGTTGAACTGGTTGAGTGTCAAGCAAAAAATTTATTTTCATACCATGAAATTGATATTTAATATAAAACATGGAAATGTACCTGAATATTTAAGGAGTAACGTAGTTCTAGTGGAGAAAACACACAATATAAATACTAGAAATAGACATAAATTTAAATTGCCATTTTTTCGAACAGAAATAGATAAGCAAAACAGTTTTTACAAAGGCCTAAAGGGGAAATTAAAAACTGCAATGAAATCTTAGTTTTAAAGACAAAATTGTATGAATTTTGTAAAACTCTACCTATAAGATAGAATAGTACTATTTGTATCTTGAATTAGGCTTTAAGCCGTAATAAATAAATAACTAACTAACTAACTAGCTAGGGTATAGCTTAATCAGTTGCGATGAATTGTGGACACTTATAAAATACATAGAATTAGTGTAGAGGGTGAAACAAAAACACATATTTCAGTTACATCCGAGTATAATGCGTATTGAAATTTAGTAGGACAAATTTTATACGCAGCAATTTCAGAGGTGCATTTAAAGTTTGTCGCTTAGCAGTCCATATAAAGTTTAAGCTAAACGTATATAGAAGTGTTATGTATTCATGTAGGGTTAAGTAACTATAACATCTCGGTAACTCTGTTATCCAACTTTACTATCGATAAATCTATATCATATCTAGTAGTCACATTATATAATTCTTACAATAGACTTATAGAACATAACAGTGGTGTCAGAAGTGGGATCTATGAGCGTCGACAGCCAGCAACTAACCACAATTATGAATGCGCTGACGGCAGCGATTCGTGGAGCGGTGGAACAAGCTTCCCAACAGGCTGGAGCAGCTGCTGCAACAAATTAATCATCCATTTGCAATGACTGGCTTCAAAAGCGGCGAAGGGGCAACAGTACAGGAGTATTTCACTCGTTTTGAGTGGGCACTGCAATTAAGTAAAATTCCAACGACGGAGTACCCAAACTATGCCCGAGTACACATGGGCACGGAACTGAATACAGCACTTCGCATTTTAATAAGTCCAAAGCAACCTGAAGAATTACAATACAACGAAATTAAAGAGGTGCTAATTAAACATTTCGACGGCAAAAAAAATATATACGCTGAAAGCTTCAAATTCCGCAAATTAAAGCAGGAAGCAGGAGAATCGATATCCACGTACACACTACGATTGAAGCAAGCAGCAACTTTTTGCGATTATGGCGCGTTCCTAGATAGGATGCTTACAGAGCAAATGCTTTTCGGTATGGAGTCACGCAATGTCTGTGACGAAATTATCACAAAACAACCGAAAAATTTCTCAGAGGCGTATGACATTGCATATTCAAAAGAACTGACCCAACGAGCCACGGGTATGGTAAACGCGACTGAAGGACTGGAAACAGAACCGACACACAAAGTGGGACTGACGTCTGTAACGTAGCGTTACAATAGTATGACCCCCACTGTAACCCGCCGCCTTAGGGCTACCCCGCCCCTTCCTCTCAGCTAAGGCTCCAGCCGACCCGGTTCGGCAGCTGCGTAGCGTGGTGCCTTCGGGCCCCAGTTTCTCCTCGCAGCCTACGAACCGGCAAGGACAGAGCTGGTACACCGCCCCCGGCACCTTACCTTAGTGTGCAACCACGGGGTGAGCGATGTCTAGCGAACGAGCCAATGCCACCTCCAGAGGGAAAGGGGGTGCCGCCACGGCACTGGTCACCCCTTGCTTGCGGGTCAACGGGTTGTCGCCTTTATGGTTTTCTCGCCCGTGTCCCAGCTAAGTAAGGGGGGGCTCGCCGCCTTTCGGCAAACAGATCCCTTCCCCTCAGTCCTGGCTCAGGCAGTAGAGCGACCCGTCGGCTAAAGGGGCTACCGCTGTGCCGTCAAGGCGCACTTCGCCTCAGCCAACGGATCGACCTACAAGGACCCGGCTGGTACAACTCCGCGTCCATCCCTGCTATCGTGCAAGCATGGAGGCGGTGGTGTCCAGCTAGCGAGCCAACACAGGAGGCGAGTGAGCCAACCACACCACGGGGTGGAAAGGGGCGCTGTCAGGGAACGGGTCACCCTCTCTTGCGGGGACAACGGGTTGTCGCCTTATGGTTTTCTCGCTCGTGTCCCAACTAAGTGACCACCCGCCCTTTTCCCCTCCGCCCCGGCTCCGGCCGTCTACCGGTCCAGCAGCTAAAGGGGCTACCGCTGTGCCGTAAGGTGCACTCCCCCTCAGCGGTGGTGTCCAGCTGGCGGACCGGTATTACCCATAACTCTTTTATTCATTCCTCGCAGGTCCCCCCGCCGCCACCACTGGGACAGCGTCATCACGGGAAGCCGCCACCGGCAACCGCCGCTGCTGGTAACCCCCGGGCAGGTAACCAAGTAGAACGTTTGCACCGCCACCTCGCCTTGGCCACGCCACTGGTACGCGCTCCGTGGCCCTGTTGTTGCCGTCGCTATCCTACCGCCGTTGCACCGCTGCTCCGACGATCGTTGGCCGCCCGCTATCCTACCGCCGTTGCGCCGCTGCTCCGACGACCGTTGGCCGCCTGCTATCCTACCGCCATTGCGCCGATGCTCCGACGACCGTTGGCCGCCTGCTATCTTACTGCCGTTGCGCCGCTGCTACCTCACCACCGTCCAACCAGCTCGCTGGTACCGTCACTGCGTCCATACCACTACATCCATCCGCCCGCTAATACAGTCCGCCGTCCAGCCGCCGTGCTAATCCCGCCACTGCCTACTGCTGTACCAATCTGTCCGCTAATACTGTCCGCCGTCCGGCCGCCGTGCTGATCCCGTCGTACCGACCCCTCTGCTATTACAACGACCGTTAGCCGCCGCTCGCCTCCCTCTCCCGCCATCTTTGCATGGAAAGCTGCTGCCCTCACTACCCGTCAAGCCGTGTGTGTGTGCGTGTATTCGTCATTAACACATAACAACTGTGTTCTTATTAAGTGGGGGTTTGTGGGACCTCTACTTGACCCTGGATTGACTGAGTGCTACCTCAGCCTTCGACAAAACCCACCTCATAAATGGCGCCCGAGCAGGTACCCTCCTCCACAGATGACAGTGGAAAACCAAACACCACAACCATCAACACTGCCGTGCGGGTTCCACGAACACACCAGCAGAAACAACAAACACACCGGCCCCCGAAGGTACAACGCTGACCACCGACTCGCTCAATTTGATCTACTTGCTGAAAAGGGAGAGGCTGATAGAGGAGTGTGAGGAACACCGAATCCCCGTGGAAGGCCGAACCGTGGCCGAGCTGCGCCGCGCACTGAGCATTTACGTAGTGAAGTGTAAGTAATGAAGTGAAGACCTGCTAAAGGAGCTGGAAAGGGAAGTGAATGAAGAAGAGGGGAAATCCGTTATGCTACCTCAGCCAACAACAAAGCCGAGCCCTTCGATCCAGATTCATAGTCCCCAACCGCATGCGCATGAGAGAGAACGCGCACCACCGAAGCGAGACGAAATGAGCGACGGTGAGCTGATGAACACCGTTCGCCGCTGGGATTTGCAATTTTCAGGTGAAGTCACTGCACGAATTTCTGGAGAGGATAGAGGAGCTTGCCGAATGTTACCGCATCCCTGTCGACCGGCTCCTCCCAACGCTGCCGGAACTTCTACGTGGCAAAGCACTCTAATGGTACCGCTTCCGTAAAGAACAAATCAACCAATGGAGCGATTTTCGAACGGAGGTGCAACATTTTTTCCTGCCCAAGCGTCATCTTCGACATTGGGAAGAGGCCATCCGACAACGCAAGCAACACGGCCGTGAAAAAGCCAAAGACTACATCCTCGCATTAGAAACACTGATCCGCCAGCACCCGACAATGTGTAAGGAAAACCACATCGAACGAATATACGATGGCCTACGCGTTGAATACCGCCTCTTCGTCAAGCGCAGCGAGTTTAAGACGATCGATGAGCTCCTGGAAATAACTGAATAATATGAGCTGCTAAAAATCGAGGAAGCGAAACAGGGCAAAGTGGCGATCCACAGCCTGTATCATCTTCAAATGGAGTACGATAGTAAGGAGTGCTGCTGGCGCTGCAAGGAACGCGGACACCGCCGCTTCCAATGCAGGGGCCGCTGGAGAATGTTCTGCTCCAGGTGTGGACAAGACAACATCCTCTCCAGGGACTGCCTATGCCCTTCAACCAACCAATCCACCAATAACAACACATCCAGGATGCCGTCAAGTTATGTGAGAGGAAGCCGCCAAGCATTATTTGTGCGGCCACAAAAGTCTATGGAACCAGCCTGCGCTCCCGCTGCCGAAATGCACGTAGATGACCGTCTCTACATACCGATAACCATCGAGGGCATGAGCGTGCGCGCGCTAGTAGACACCGGCGCCACCCTATCATACGTCGATGAGTCAATACGAAATCACCTGGAGAGTAACAACATACAACCACGTCTTAACAGGCGAAGCGTCCAAATGGCAGACCAGACGTGTGTCTATAGTTCGAATTCCTACCCAGCAAGGATTACGTACCAAGGACGAACGACTAAAACAATGATGTCCGTCACCCCGAACCTGGCAGAACGGGTGATCTTAGGAATGGACTTTCTACGGGAAAGGGGAATCGCCCTCACGCTAGACGGCCAGCCGTTAGAAGTCACCTCGACCAGGAAATCAGCCGAGCTAGACACACTATGTGCAATGACCAGCCGGGATCACGTGAACAATGGTCAAAAACCGAAGCACCACCAGAAGCGATTGAGCAAAACCGGTAGCCCAATTACCGCATCCGACTATTCGACCATCCGCAAACATAACCGACCGCTGAAGCAACGCTTCTACCCCCGTTACCCGGCTATACAAACATACAACGTCAATGAGGATTACCGAAAAGGAGCGCCAAACGCGATATGCAATGCGCTCTCCCGCCGCCCGTTACAAAACACCGAGCCAGACATAATTTACACGATAAAAAGCGGCAGAGAAGAGCCCGGTGAGATTATTGGCAACCATGCAATATCCGAAGCAATGGCAAATTGTAACCGCGGACTTCGTGCCACTAATACCACGTTCCAAGCAAAGAAACACTTTCCTCCTCGCCATGATCTACAAATTCTACAAGTGGGTGGAGCTAATTCCGGCACGCCAGGCAACAACGGCAAGCGTGCTCAAAGCGCTACAAGAAAAGGTCGTATACCGACTTGGTTGTCCGAAAACCTTCCACACCGACAATGGGAAGCAGTTCGGCGGAAAAGCGTTTGCACCGTTCCTGAGCAACCACCGCACATGGGAGTAGGAGACTCCACAAATGGCATTTGCAGTAAATGTAGTCAGCAAAGAGGGTACAAAAGCATCTTCGCCAGACATAAACTTCAGCGAAATAAAGCGACGTTAGAGCGGGTGCACACGGAGGGAGCAGTACCAGTGGCCAGTCAACCGAGTCAAAATACAAAGGGGACCACATTTTTTTTCCGGCCCATATATTACCGAATACCGAATACCGAATGGCCATAATGCAATCACAACACGAGGTAGATGAGAACAACGCCAATATGTCAAGGATGGAAGAAGAAGGATGGCAACTTATTTATAATATTCATGAATTCCGCATTATTTTAAAATTAAATACGCCGTTAGTTTTAAGGAAAAAGAAATTATTAAACCTGCAATGTTAGCATTAACCGCCTTATGACCACCCGGCCCTTTTCCCCTCCGCCCGGCTCGGGCCGTCGACCGGTCCAGCAGCTAAAGGGGCTACCGCTGTGCCGTAAGGTGCACTCCCCCTCAGCCCATGGATCGGCCATCGGAATTCCGGCTGGTACAACTCCGCGTCCAGCCCTGCATTCGTGCGGGCATGGTGACGGTGGTGTCCAGCTGGCGGACCGGTATTAACCATAACTCTTTTATTCATTCCTCGCAGGTCCCCCCGCCGCCACCACTGGGACAGCGTCATCACGGGAAGCCGCCACCCGCAACCACCGCTACTGGTAACCCCTCCGAAAAGGTAACCAAGTAGAACGTTTGCACCGCCACCTCGCCTTGGCCACGCCACTGGTACGCGCTCCGTCGCCCTGTTGTTGCCGTCGCTATCCTACCGCCGTTGCGCCGCTGCTCCGACGACCGTTGGCCGCCTGCTATCCTACCGCCGTTGCGCCGCTGCTACGACGACCGTTAGCCGCTGCTACCTCACCACCGTCCAACCAGCTCGTTGGTACCGTCACTGCGTCCATACCACTACATCCATCCGCCCGCTAATACTGTCCGCCGTCCAGCCGCCGTGCTAATCCCGCCACTGCTTACTGCTGTACCAATCTGTCCGCTAATACTGTCCACCGTCCGGCCGCCGTGCTGATCCCGTCGTACCGACCCCTCTGCTATTACAACGACCGTTGGCCGCCGCTCGCCTCCCTCCCCCGCCATCTTTGCATGGAAAGCTGCTGCCTTCACTACCCGTCAAGCCGTGTGTGTGTGCGTGTATTCGTCATTAACACGTAACAACTGTGTTCTTATTAAGTGCGGGTTTGTGGGACCTCTACTTGACCCTGGATTGACTGAGTGCTACCTCAGCCTTCGACAAAACCCACCTCATACGTCTATTAAAAAGAAGCCTAACAAGAATACAAACTCTTCACTAACCGGGACTTGCTTTGGATGTGGAGATCAACACTTACGCAAAGAAAGCAAATTCAAAAATGCCAAATGTTTTACATGCGGAAAAACGGGCCATATAAGCAAAGTATGCCGGTCGAGTGGTAAACAGATATCTGAACTCGAAGAGACAAATGAATGTGAATCAGTACAAATTTTACGTCAAGAGGGTAGCGTCAATGCTATGAATACTTTCGGTAGAAAAATTATCACACTGCTAATTGACGGAAAGCAAATACAGTTGGAGTTAGATACGGGTGCTCCCTGCAGCATAATAAACACGAAATTATTCCGCAAGTTGAAGCTGGCAGCAAGGTTGAAGCCAACGGACCGCCAGTTTTCAAGTTACACGGGACATAAAGCTAATTGCATTGGACGTGCAGTTGTCAACGTAACATATGGGAAAACCACACACAAACTAAATATATATGTTGTTGAGGGTAATTTCGAGACGTTGTGTGGACGAGAGTGGATTTCACATTTCGTACATGAAATCAATTTCACTGAAATGTTCGCATCAGATATCACAACAGACACATCATTTCAAAAAAAATAGTTCAATAAAAACAGTTTCAGTGCAAACAGCTAACCTCGCTGGTAACGAGAGACTACGCTTGCAACAGATTTTGAGACATTGGGAGGCCGCCTTTGGTTCGGTAGCAGGAACGTTTAAGGGCCCTGCAGCAAAGGTGTACCTTAAACCAGATGCTAAACCCGTATTTGCACGAGCGAGAGAAGTTCCATTCGCATTACGAGATGCATATGCTAAGGAAATTGACGCAAAAATCGCTGCAGGTTTCTACGAACGGGTCGAGTATTCTGAGTGGGCATCTACTACACAAGTAGTTACAAAGAAAAATGATGGAATACGTATAACTGGGAATTACAAGCCAACTGTCAATACGCAGATGATAATTGATGAGTATCCAATTCCCAAAGCAGAAGACATTTTTAACCAAATGAAGGGCGCCACAGTATTTGCTCATTTGGTTGTGACCTACGCATACTCACACCTACGAATCGATCAAGAGTTTGCCCATGTACTAACACTGAACACTACAACGCACGGGCTCATTCGTCCAACACGTGCAGTTTATGGTGCTGCTAACATACCTGCAATTTGGCAGCGCACGATGGAAACGACATATACCAAACGTTAGAAATTTTTTCGACGATATCATCATATACGCCAAAAATATCAATGAACTACTAACAACGTTGGATCGGACGTTAGAGAAACTCACAAAACTTGGGTTCAAATTAAATAAATCCAAATGTGTTTTTGCTGCATCTACAATCGAGTTCTTAGGGCACAGGATCGATGCCCAAGGCATACACAAATCAACCAAGCATATCGACGCTATACTACATGCACCGAGACCCACAACAATCGAGCAACTACAACTATTCCTAGGTAAGGCAACATACTATTTTATACCGAATTTAGCAACACTAGAAAGACCATTACGTGATATTATCAAAAAAGGGAAGTTTTATTGGCCACGGGCCGCCGAATCGGCGTATAAGAGCATAAAACAAATTTTGGTTCCACCACAAGTGCTAATGCCGTATGACCCAGCACTCCCACTAACTAGTATTAGCAACGGATGCGAGTAAAACAGGCTTAGGTGCTGTGTTGTCGCACCGCGTAGACAACAACACGGAACGACCAATTGCATACGCGAGTCGTACCATGAGTCAAACAGAACAACGCTACTCCCAAATTGACAAAGAGGCACTTGCAATTGTATGGGCCGTGCAAAAGTTTTTCAAATACTTATATGCGAGACATTTTACGTTGATAACAGACAATAAACCGCTGGCTCAGATATTATACCCAACGAAATCCCTGCCGGTATTATGTATATCCCGAATGGCAAACTACGCTGATTTCCTGAGCAACTTTAACTTCGGTGTCTCTATAAAAAAATTTTAGGAAAATGGTAATGCAGATTACCTCTCCCGCTTACCGGGTTCAACAAATAAGCTAAAGCAACACAGCACGGTATGTGGTGATGAATTCGATAATTTTATGATACGGCACATTAGCCAACTACCAGTAACAGCTCCACTTATCGCCCAAGAAACCCGTAGGGATCAAAGTTTGGGGAAAATACTTCAAATACTACAAAAAGGTCAATGCCTCACCAGAGCGGGATACAAAGCCCCAGAATGCCAGTACCAAGTATCATGTGGCTGTCTTACATGCGAGCATCGAGTCGTTATTCCTATGAAACTTCAAAAGTTATTACTTCAAGAATTACACAAGGCACACCTGGGTGTTGTTAAAATGAAAAGCATCGCACGTTCTTTTATATACTGGGCAGATATTTATTTATTTATCAGTCTACAAATTAAACAATTATACAGAGCAAATATACCGACACTTAAATCTCAGATGTAATACACGATATAAACAACATAAGCAGTCATCAATTTTAAAGTAATATTTAAACAGTATTGAATTAAACGCTTGACAATTTCAATTAAAAACTTAGAAGTAAGCAAAAGATAAAATGTTGTAAATGTATTAAAATGTACTCATGAAGGAGCTAGTAAATAATAATTTATGAAATTGACAATAAAGCAAATTAATAGTAGATAAAATATATACAGAATAGAATTTATACAGAGTAAATTTGATTGCATACATATAAAAATAATGATCACAACGCAATTTTGCAAACAAGTTTCAAGTAACTGGTTCTTAAAATTTTCAACAGAGGGTTGAACATTATATCACGGTTTAGCGTTCATTGCTTCATTTCGAATTACAAATTTAATGTAGTTTAAAGGTATTTTTTAATACCAAGAAACGAGTCGCAGACGTCTAAATTTTTACAGTATTTATTAAAATCACTATCAGACCAATTCTAAATATTCTCGCGGAATTTTGTTCTCGCGGATTTTTTTATTCCCGCGGAAAAATTCCTCCAATTCTGTTCTCCTAGGGAGAACAATAATTGGGGAGTAGGAATTTCGAATTTTCGAAGTCAGCTGTTTTGTCAATTGAAATTTCGTTGCACATTTCTTATTTTGTTTAAAAAATTGAAAAGTTTAATTATTGTTGCAAATTTTTTGGAAATTAAGAAATAAAATATAAACAATGCACAGTATTTATTGCATTTCATGTGGTATTCACTGAAATGAGTAATGAATTGGTGCCACAGCAACATCAACAGCGGAACATAACACAAATCTGCCGGAGTTGCCTGCTTTCATTCAGCAAAGCAATTTTCTGGCGGCCAAGTTGAGTTGAATTCGTCCTTCGTCATATGCCAAAATCTATTTAAGTCTTATTAAAAAATCCTTGCGCAATTTCTGGATGGCTGCATCAAATATGTATACCAAGAGCTCTACCGTTGCTTATGATATACTTTTCGACTTAAAATAAAGAATATTGTGGTTGTAGTTGTTGTCGTATTAACAGTGAGAATATTGTGGTAGAATGTAAATACATATTTTAGCACAAATTTGTACAAATAAGTGTTCTTTCTTAAAAGAACCAATTTCCTTTAACTATTTTGATGCATTCCCTTTAATTTAACAAGTGAAAAAACTCCTATGAAATGGCAGAGAAATCTCCCTCTCCCTCACATTCATAATACCTACTTTTCTCCCATAACCGGTTTCCGCTTTTTCGAACATTGTTCAGAATAGGAGGAAAGGGAGAAGTGAAAAAACTCACAAGGAATTTTTATTTAGAATACGAGGAATGGGAGAAGGGAAAAAACTCGCACGGAATTTTGGTTTAGAATTGGGCTGTATATAAACAGTGAAGTGGTTCGTGCATTTCATAATTCGACCTGCATGTAGCTACAAAAATTGATTGAAAATGTCTAGATGGCCTAATAGGAACGTTAAACTTAATTTCACCAAGCAAAAATGGACTATTTATTGACCCTCTTATTAATTTAGCAATAAATAAGACACCAAGTATCTCCCTGTGGCTCTGCAATGTGGGCAGCTGTATTAGTTTTAACCGGCTGCAATAGGGGGGAAGATTTTTAGAAGGATCCCATGGTAAGTGTTTTAAAGCGAAAAGCAAAAATTGTTTCTGGACTGATTCCAGCTTGTCAGAATGAACCTGATAACGCGGAAACCAAATTATTGAAGCATATTCCAAAGTAGGTCTGACCAATGATGTAAAAAGAGTTTTTGTAACGTATGGATCATTAAATTCTTTAGACCAACGTTTAACGAAAGCCAAAGTACCTTTAGCGCTATTCACGCAAGATTCAATATGAAGTTTAAAATCGGGTTTTGGGTCCATTATAACGCCTAAATCAATAAAATTAGTGACTTGCTTGATTACATAGTCGCCAATAACATAATCATAGGATTGGAAGGACTTCCTTGTAAAACACATGAACTTACATTTAGGTAGGTTTAGTGGCATGGCGTTTACATTACACCAGTCACCAAGACTATTCAGATCAGCCTGAAGACATGCCCTATCCACGGGTGAGCGGATAGGCATTACAAGTTTGACATCATCAGCGTACATCAACGGCTTGCAGCTCTTCAAAACACTAGGAAGGTCATTAATGAACAACAGGAAACAAACCGGACCAAGATGGCTGCCTTGAGGAACACCAGAAGTTACGTTTATGAACCGAGACCAACAATTATTAAATATAACTGTTTGTTTTCTTTCCTTCACATAAGAAGAAACCCAAGATAGAAGCAAAGGAGGAGATCCTAACCGATCAAGTTTGAATAAAAGTAAAGAATTGATGTTGTTTTTATTTTTATTTTCGGCCTTTTAAAAAGTTATATCAAGAAGAATTTCCGAGCTCTAGGCCACACATATATATTAATAATAAAAATGCAATTAATTATACCATATATGTTGTATTTATTTATTTTGTCGATATTTCGATTTCAATTAGAAATCATCTTCAGGGACTTGTGAATGCACCTTGTCGACAAGGTAAAGAATGAGAAACTTTATCAAATGCCTTACTAAAATCAGTATAAATAACATTAACTTCACAATTATTCTTAAAACTGTTGGATACAAAGGTTGTAAACTCGAGCAAGTTGGACACCGTTGATTTACGTAGAGGTCGATATAAGTATCGAGCACAATATTTCAGCACTACCGACGGAATTTGATCCGGACCACTAGAGTAAGAAATTTTTAGATTTTCCAGATGAGTTAAAACATCATCAGTACATATATATGGGACTGCCTGGGAATCCAGAGGAGACAATCTGAAAGGATAATTTGATGGCGGGTAATCATAGGTGTCTGAATAAGTAGATTCGAAGAAATCCGCAAACATGTTAGCAATTTCGAAGCTATCGTTGGAAATCTGATCGATAAAGACATCGAGAATTCGGCTAAATAATGCGAATGTTGCGCAAAAAATGCGAATAAACCACCGAAGATCACAAACCATCATTGGGAGTACCCAAAAGGCCCATGGGAACGAATTCACATCGACTACGCAGGACCTGTCGAAGGTATGATACTGTTCTTTATCACCGACGCTTACTCCAAGTGGCTCGAAGTTAAGACTACCAAAATAATGACCTCAACCGCTACAATTGGCCTGCTGGATGACGTATTTGCTGCGTATGGGGTCCCGGAAGTATTAGTTTCTGACAACGGAACGAATTTCAAGTCTGCGGAGTTCAAAGAATTCTTAAGCCAAGTAGGCGTCAAATACCATACAACTACGGCCCCTTATCACCCAGCCACAAACGGTCAAGCGGAACGCAATGTGCAAACGGTGAAAAATGCCTTAAAAGCGATGGGGACCACAACGACGCGCCTAGATTTGATTCGACCCGAAAACGTAAACGAGCGAGTGTCGGCGAAACAGTTCATCCAACAAGAAGACGGGTGTTGCGAATTCGCAACTGGCGATTCGTTGTATTTCATTTCGGGAAATCCACAACAGAACAAGTGGCTGCGCGGTAAGGTAATAAGGCGTATGGGTGATCTACACTACGAGATCTTATTCAACAACAAGTACTACAAGAGGCATGTAAACCAAATACGGGCTGCCGGCGCACCAAGCACCCAACAACCAAGTTACAGAGAGGGCGAAGGGAACTACATGCAAAGCACCAACAGCGAAGGAAACTACATACAAGGCAACAACGGCTACACGAGAGAGGAAATGAGTGAAAGAACGGAGCCAAGCCACACTCCGGGAGCGAAGATAGTAAACCACATATAGCCATTCCGAGCATAGAGAGTACGAACACAGAAAATGATATCCGCGAAGCAAGTAGATCTTCACCTAATAGAAATGAATAAAACGATCGGCAAGAACAACTACCGTTAGGGGCACCTTCACAACCTGATGACACAGTATTAGTTCCACCAGAGGTAGAAGCCGAACAAACACCACGGCGATCAACGAGAGTACGTAAGCCGAAGGATATATTTTCACCAACAACTTAGAAGGGGAAGAATGTTATGTATTCATGTAGGGTTAAGTAATTATAACATCTCGGTAATTCTGTAACCCAACTTTATTATCGATAAATCTATATCATATCTAGTAGTCACGTTATATAATTCTTACAATAAAGACTTCTAGAACATAACAAGAAGTAAAAAACAAAACAGCTAATGACAAAGTTTTCATCGCCTTTGGCGACAAAGTGCTGTCGGATGCGAAAAAATGCGCGAGCGCTTTCTGCCGACAATACATAATGCATTCTACGGTCGACAAAAATAGACGGAGGGCCAACAGACACGCACGTAAACATAAGTTCAGCAAGTCACCAATTACCATCACCGCCAAAGAGGTTGAGGATGCCATCGGTCATGCTAAACCATCCAAAGCAGTGGGCCCACACGGCATAGCCATGCTGATGCTTAAAAGCCTAGGGAAAGAGGGTTTCAAATATTTAGCACATGTCTTCAACCTGTCTCTTTCCACCTTTGTCATACCCGAAAAATGGAAAATGGCCAAGGTGGTCCCGCTACTAAAGCCTGGGAAACCAGCTAACATAGGAGAGTCATATCGCCCGATATCTCTCCTATCGCCAGTAGCCAAGACGCTTGAAGCCATTTTTCTCCCCCACTTCAAAGCAAATTTGCTGCTAGCCTGTCATCAGCATGGCTTTAGAAAACTCCATAGCACCACAACCGCGCTAAATGCCATTAGCACCCAGATAAATTGTGGTTTAAATCAGAAGCCCACCATAGAACAGTACTCGTAGCGCTAGACCTATCAAAAGCTTTTGATACGGTCAACCATGGCACGTTACTGCAAGACTTGGAAGGGTCTACCCTTCCCCCATGTCTTAAAAGGTGAACCACAAATATTAAAGCCAATAAGAATTAAACAAGGGGTGCCTCAGGCTGGTGTCCTATCCCCACTTTTGTTTAATTTTTACATATCAAAACTACCTTCGCAACCAGAAGGAGTTACTATCGTTTCTTACTCCGATGACTGCATTATAATGGCCACAGGCCCGGGCTACCTCCCTGATCTCTCCAGTTTTTTCGCCTCGCGAAACCTGGCATTATCACCGACTAAATCATTCGCGACCCTATTTACAACTTGGACGTCCCAAATGAGGCGAAAATACTCCCCATCAGGGAGAGAAATGAGATGCTAACCAAACAGTTCCTGTTGAATACCCAGAAACCTGGGCATCCCAACAGACATCTGAACATAACAAGAAGTAAAAAACAAAACAGCTAATGACAAAGTTTTCATCGCCTTTGGCGACAAAGTGCTGTCGGATGCGAAAAAATGCGCGAGCGCTTTCTGCCGACAATACCTAATGCATTCTACGGTCGACAAAAATAGACGGAGGGCCAACAGACACGCACGTAAACATAAGTTCAGCAAGTCACCAATTACCATCACCGCCAAAGAGGTTGAGGATGCCATCGGTCATGCTAAACCATCCAAAGCAGTGGGCCCACACGGCATAGCCATGCTGATGCTTAAAAGCCTAGGGAAAGAGGGTTTCAAATATTTAGCACATGTCTTCAACCTGTCTCTTTCCACCTTTGTCATACCCGAAAAATGGAAAATGGCCAAGGTGGTCCCGCTACTAAAGCCTGGGAAACCAGCTAACATAGGAGAGTCATATCGCCCGATATCTCTCCTATCGCCAGTAGCCAAGACGCTTGAAGCCATTTTTCTCCCCCACTTCAAAGCAAATTTGCTGCTAGCCTGTCATCAGCATGGCTTTAGAAAACTCCATAGCACCACAACCGCGCTAAATGCCATTAGCACCCAGATAAATTGTGGTTTAAATCAGAAGCCCACCATAGAACAGTACTCGTAGCGCTAGACCTATCAAAAGCTTTTGATACGGTCAACCATGGCACGTTACTTCAAGACTTGGAAGGGTCTACCCTTCCCCCATGTCTTAAAAGGTGAACCACAAATATTAAAGCCAATAAGAATTAAACAAGGGGTGCCTCAGGCTGGTGTCCTATCCCCACTTTTGTTTAATTTTTACATATCAAAACTACCTTCGCAACCAGAAGGAGTTACTATCGTTTCTTACTCCGATGACTGCATTATAATGGCCACAGGCCCGGGCTACCTCCCTGATCTCTCCAGTTTTTTCGCCTCGCGAAACCTGGCATTATCACCGACTAAATCATTCGCGACCCTATTTACAACTTGGACGTCCCAAATGAGGCGAAAATACTCCCCATCAGGGAGAGAAATGAGATGCTAACCAAACAGTTCCTGTTGAATACCCAGAAACCTGGGCATCCCAACAGACATCTGATTGATGAGCCAGCACCGCCTAGGGACTTAAAGAGTCATCTCCGTAAGCATTTTGAGGAAATACGGCACCTGAGAACTCAGCCGTATGAAGCGAAAAAACACAAGCAGGTCTTTGGTGAACTCCACAAACAGGCGACGGACCTTTATGCCAGGAATTGCCCGGTGAATCCAGTACTCAGAGAACAGTACCCAAAACTTGCGGAAGAGGAACGCATACTCCCCAGGGAAACGCGAGTCACTCTTGCTCAACTTCGTTCTGGATACTGTAACAGGTTTAACTCTTACATACCCAGAATCAACCCCCATACAAAATGTATGCCCCGCTTGCAATGTATCCCCACATGACACCAACCATCTCTTTAATTGTAATGTGGAACCAACGCTTCTAACACCCCTTTCATTCTGGTCCACCCCTGTCGAAACAGCAAGTTTCCTTGGTCTCCCGTTAGAGGATACTGATGACAATTTGTAATCGGTCGCAGCTATTAGGTGGGGCGAAACATTGCTACAACAACAACAACAACGACTTTGGGAAATTTTTGCAATTTTATAAAAGTCTATTATAGTATGTTCCATGGTAGTAGTATCAGTAGGCAGTTTAATAAACTCTTTATACAATCTGGCCAGTGCTCCAGATACTTGTTTCACAACACGACTTACAGTGGAAGTGCTCACCCCACAAAAATCTGCAACAGTAATTAAAAATTTCCCGCTGGCATTAAATATAAGTGCAATTAGCAGCTTGGTTTCTGGGGATATCGATGTATACCTAACAAAGCCCATATGTAAGTTACAATTGAACATGTTAGCTTTTTTAGTAGAAACTTACCTTTTCGTGGGAGATTTCAACTTATTGCGAATTTTATAAACTACAAGTCGGACAGACGCTTTCGAAATTCGAAATCTTTTTATAAAGTCTTCATCAGATAATTCTTTTAAATAATCCGGTCTCACTCGATACACCCTTGCAGATGTACTTATCTCCGCACTTTCAAACTCTTCTTCTAGTCTATTAATGTAAAAAACACGGGACTCTTCCATTATATTTTGCTTTAGAAGTTTTGTTATTGAATTAAAATTAAAATTGCTGTGCTAGGAAAAATACTCAAAAATGCATATACAAATGTCAGATGTTATAAATATGTGAACAAAACTTAAAAATAGCTGGCAATGCCGCTTCCTAGGGCCGTCGGTTCTATGTATTGGACCGACTCGGCATTTTTCCTGACAGTCACTTCAGTGTAACCCCATTTAACTTGTTGCGTCCCTCCCACAACTTGTCATCCTCCCAGCAGCTCCTTGCAGCGGGACTGCTCCATATTCTCTTGCTCCGGGAAGGTATCGAACCCCATCCGGGTCAGTCTCCTGACCCCGGGTGCTGAGAAATGGTTTTGCTGCATCTGCCGGAAAAGAATCTTTTTAGGATGGTCATACTCTTATCAGTGTGTCTCGTGTAAGGGATGGTTGCACCGGGCAGGTTGTTCTGGGCTAGATCCCAAAACCAGACGTCCACGTAACTTCTATAAATTTTTTGTGGCTCCTTGCTGTTCACGCCCTTTTGTTGTTGTTGTTGTAGCAATGCTCGCCCCACCTAATAGCCGCGACCGATCACAAATTGTCATCAATATCCTCTAACGGGAGTCCAAGGAAACTTGCCGTTTCAACAGGGGTGGACCATAAGGAAAGGGGTGTTAGAGGCGTTGGTTCCACATTACAATTAAAGAGATGGTTGGTGTCATGTGGGGACACATTGCAAGCAGGGGTTGATTCTGGATAGGTAAGAGTTTAACCTGTTGCAGTATCCAGAACGAAGTTGAGCAAGAGTGACACGCGTTTCCCTGGGGAGTATGCGTTCCTCTTCTGCGAGTTCTGGATATTTTTCTTCAAGTACTGGATTCACCGGGCAATTCCCGACATAAAGGTCCGCCGCCTGTCTATGGAGTTCACCAAGGACCTGCTTGTGTTTTTCCGCTTCATACGGCTGGGTTCTCAGGTGCCGTATTTCCTCAAAATGCTTACGGAGATGACTCCTTAGGCCCCTAGGCGGTGCTGGTTCGTCAATCAGATGTCTGTTGGGATGCCCAGGTTTCTGGGTATTCAACAGAAACTGTTTGGTCAGCATCTCATTTCTCTCCCTGATGGGGAGTATTCTCGCCTCATTATGCAGATGGTGTTCTGGGGACATAAGAAGACAGCCCGTGGCGATTCTGAGAGCGGTAATTTGGCAGGCCTGTAGTTTCTTCCAGTGGGTGGTTTTTAGGCTTGGCGACCATATGGGTGACGCGTAGCACGTAATCGGCTGGCTAATTGCTTTGTATGTGGTCAAGAGCGTTTCTTTATCTTTTCCCCAGGTACTGCCAGCAAGGGATTTGAGGATTTTATTACGGCTCTGAATTCTTGGAACAATTGCGGTTGCGTGCGCACCAAAATGTAGATCCTGATCAAACGTCACACCCAAGATTTTGGGGTGTAGGACAGTCGGTAGCGTTGTGCCATCGACGTGGATGTTCAATATGGTCGACATTTGGGGCGTCCACGTTGTAAATAAGGTCGCGGAAGATTTAGTCGGTGACAATGCCAGGTTTCGCGAGGCGAAAAAACTGGAGAGATCAGGGAGATAGCCGTTTATTTTATTGCACAGCTCATCGATCTCTGGGCCTGGGCCTGTGGCCATTATCGTGCAGTCATCGGCGTAGGAAACGATTGTGGCTCCTTCCGGTGGTGAAGGTAGCTTAGATATGTAGAAATTAAACAAAAGCGGGGATAGGATACCACCCTGTGGAACCCCTTGTTTAATTCTCCTTTTTTTTTGATGGTTCGTTTCTGAATTGCACCGATGCCTGCCGACCACCCAGATAATTTGCGGTCCACCTTTTAAGACATGGGGGAAGGGTAGACCCTTCCAGGTCTTGCAGTAACGAGCCATGGTTGACCGTATCAAAAGCTTTTGATAGGTCTAACGCTACGAGTACTGTTCTATGGTGGGGATATTGATTCAAACCGCAATTTATCTGGGTGCTAATGACATTTAGCGCGGAGGTAGTGCTATGGAGTTTTCTGAAGCCATGCTGATGAGGGGCTAGCTGCAAATGTGCTTGGAAATAAGGGAGCAAAATGGCTTCAAGCGTCTTTGCCACTGGCGATAGGAGAGATATCGGACGATATGACTCACCTACGTTAGCTGGTTTCCCAGGCTTTAGTAGCGGGACCACCTTGGCCATTTTCCATTTCTCGGGTATGACAAAGGTGGAAAGAGACAGGTTGAAGACATGCGCTAAATATTTGAAACCCTCTTTCCCTAGGTTTTTAAGCATCGGCATGGCTATGCCGTCTGGGCCCACTGCTTTGGATGGTTTAGCGCGACCAATGGCGTCCTCAACCTCTCTAGCGGTGATGGTAATTGGTGACGCGCTGAGTTTGTGTTTATGTGCGTGTCTATTGGCTCTCCGTCTATCTTTGTCGACCGTAGGATGCATTATATATTGTCGGCAGAAAGCGCTCGCGCATTTTTTCGCATCCGACAGCACCTTATCGCCAAAGGCGATGGAAACTTTGTCTTTGTGCTTAGTCGGATTCGATAGGGACTTTACGGTGGACCAAAGTTTACCTACACCGGTAGAGAGGTTACAACCTCTTAGATGCTCTTCCCATTTCGCCCGCTTGTGTTCGTCCACAAGCAATCTGATGCGTTGGTTTATATCCCTTATTTGGGGGTCGCCTGGATCAAGCTGTCTTATAAGGTCGCGTTTCCTCGCTAAGCTCGCGGCCTCCGCCGGGAAGTGGGGCCGGATTTCGGGAATTCTCCCGGCGGGAATGAAATGTGCCGAGGCGGATTCAATGCCCTTACGGAAGGCACGCTCCCCTTGGCGGGCATCAGTCGGGATAGGGAGGGCAGCAAAGCTGCTGTCTGTTGCAGATTTATATTCTTCCCACCTTCCTTTTTTGAAGTTTATGAAAGTGCGTTTTTCGGTGACGATGAAGTCGGCGGTACGCTCGAACGAAATAAGTATGGGCAGGTGGTCGGATGCCAATGTTACCATCGACTGCCAGTTGCCGCAGTTTACGAGTTCTGCGCTCACGATTGAGATATCTGGCGAGCTATGACAGCTTCCTACCATACGTGTGGGGGCGTCTCCGTTTATTGTGCAGAACGTCGTTTCGTCTATTTGATCCGCCAACATCTCACCCCTACTGTCCGCCCGCAAGTTTGAATGCCATAGGTCGTGATGGGCATTGAAATCGCCTAAGATAATGCGATTGTTGCCAGTCAGTAAGGCCTCGATATTAGGGCGGTATCCACTGGGGCAACAGGTGACAGGAGGGATGTAGATGTTGATGATTTCTAGATTTGCATCGCCTGACCGGACAGATAGGCCTTGACGTTCTAAGACATTGTCCCTGCGGTCGATGCCAGGATCAAATATATGATATTGCACAGAGTGGTGTATAATAAACGCGAGGCCGCCTCCATTTCCGCTCTCGCGGTCTTTCCTGTGGACATTATAACCAGAGCAGGTCTGCAATGCAGATCTTGCTGTGAGTTTAGTCTCTTGAATCGCAGCAATGCGGATGTTGTGCCGCTTCATGAAATCGACTATCTCCGTAATCTTCCCAGTTAGTCCATTACAGTTGAACTGCAGAATTCTGAAGTGCATGAGGGGTGACGCCGCCACTCTAGGGGTAAGTGACGGGAGACTACGCCTAGGTTGTGGAAGGCCAGGACGCAATTGCTGTTGTGGCCTTGGGACTGGGCGCCCTTGGGCAAGCATTGGGGTACCCGGATGATTTGGGTTTGCGACCTGGCAACATGGCGCGATGAAACCCGTCGAGGGGTTGCCGTCGCGGAGACCAGAACATCTAGGAAAGTGGCACCACCCAAGGCAGGAGCTGCATTGAGCGGATGTCGCAAACCTATATATTCTGTGCTGGCAGACGGTGCAAACGGAGGCAGGGACTAAGAGTCTGTTTCCCTGACCTGCACGATTGCTGCCAGAAAAGGGGGGAGGAGAAGAAGACGGGGGCAGGGGCTGATGCTCAGCATTGCTACCAGCTCTACTACGAAGGTAGTAGTTATGAGTGGTATCAGCTGTTTGAGTTGTTGGCGCCGTGGGGCGCGAGCAGCAGCGGGTACTTGTTGTGGCTTGCTGAGCAGCGAAGCTGCTGGAAGGTAGTGGAGATACGCTTAGGCGTAGACAACGGGACGCCCTTGGGCGTGAGCAGCAAGGAGCCACAAAAGATTTATAAAAGTTACGTGGACGTCGGGTTTTGGGATCAAGCCCAGAACAACCTGTCCGATGCAACCATCCCTTGCACGAGACACACTGAACAGAGTATGACCGTCCTAAAAAGATTCTTTTCTGGCAAATGCAGCAAAACCATTTCTCAGGACCGGGGTCAGGAGACGGACCCGGATTGGGTTCGATACCTTCCCGGAGTAAGAGAATATGTAGCAGTCCTGCTGCAAGGAGCTGCTGGGAGGATGACAATTTGTGGGAGGGACGAAACAAATTAAATGGGGTCACACTGAAATGACAGTCCTTGGTCGGGAAAAATCCCGAGTCGCTCCGGTACATAGAACCGACTGCCTTGGGAAGCGCTGTTCACGCCCTCTTTTCCGGCAGCAATTGTGTAGGTCAGGGAAACAGACTCTTAGTCCCTACCTCCCTTTGCACCGTTTGCCAGCACAGAATATATATGTTTGCGACATCCGCCCAATGCATCTCCTGCCATGGACGGTGTCACTTTCCTCGATGTTCTGGTCTCCGCGACGGCAATCCCCCGACGGGTTTTATTGCGCCATGTTGCCAGGCTGCATACCCAAATACACCGGGTACCCCAATGCTTACCCAAGGACGTCCAGTCCCAGGGCCAAAACAGCAGTTGCGCCCTAGCCTTCCACAACCAAGGCGTAGTCACCCATCACTTACTCTCAGAGTGACAACGTCTCCCCCTATGCTCTTCAGAATTCTGCAGTTAAACTGTAATGGATTAACTGGGAAGATCACGGAGATAGTCCTTTTCATGAAGCAGCACAACATCCGCATTGCTGCGATTCAAGAGACTAAGCTCACAGCAAGATCTGCATTGCAGACCTGCTCTGGATATAATGTCCACAGAAAAGATCGCGAGAGCGGAAATGGAGGAGGTCTCGCGTTTATCATAGACCACTCTGTTCAATATCATATATTTGATCCCGGCATCCACCGCAGGGACAGAGTTTTAGAACGTCAAGGCTGTCCGGTCAGGCGATGCAAACCTAGAAATCATCAACATCTACATCCCTCCTGCCACCTGTTGCCCCAGTGGATACCACCCTAATATCAGCGACTTACTCACTGGCAGCAATCGCTTTATTTATTTATTTATTGACAGCCTTATGGCCTATAATCCTTTTGATTTTATATAATTCGTATTAAATATATGTTTTACAATAATTATATAATAGGTTTTTAAATTTCTTCAAATTTTTGCACGTTTTAATATCTACAGGTAACTCATTAAACATTTTCAAGCCTTTATAGTACAGATCTAGCTTTGTATTTTCTGTGTGGCAACGTGGTAATGTGAAATTGTGTCTATCTCTAGTAGGATAGGTGTGTGTATCACTGCTGTAGCTTAAGTTCTCTCTCAGGTAGTCCGGAAGTGCTCCTGTCTTAATGTTGTATATATATTTCATTGTGTGAAAGGAGATTAGTTGCTTTACGTTCAGCCATTTAAGAGTGTTCAGCATTGATGAAATACTTGTGTCGTACCGCCCGTTGAGTATATGTCTCATTGCTCTATTTTGCATTTTTTGCAACTTGTTTATTTGTGAGTCCGATGTGATAAACAAAACACTGGCACAATATATAAAATTGGGTTTTATGATGGATTTATATACTAATATTTTATATTTCCTTTTTAAATATTTACATGTTCTTTTCGTAAATCCAATTTTCTTTGAGATTTTACTCACTACGTAGTCAACATTATCACAGAATTTTAATTTATTGTCAATTATGACGCCGAGATATTTGCTTTTCTTTACCTCCCTAATAGTTTCGTTTTTTATATTTTATATTAGGATTGGCGCTAGGACTGAGCCCTGTGGAAGTCCTATGTTAATCGGCACGCTATCTGATATTGCTTCATCAATCACTGTATATTGCTTTCTATTAGTTAGGAAGCTTTCGAACCACTTCAACTCCATACCTTCAATTCCGATTCGTTTGTATTTGTATTTGTATTTATTAGGCAATTCATCCCAGCACAACAATTTGACAAAAATTATTTTACAGTGCTAGTCGGTAAAAGGCATAAAATAGGAACAATCTAATCTTGAAACTTAAAGCTAATGACTATGGCTAAGAAAAGGTTACAACAAATAATATATTTAATAAATAGTAAATAGATAAATAAAGGAATGATAGAGTACATTTGCTTAGAAGGAATCAGTATTTTAATAGTCTAGGTTATTATAGAAACTTGTTAATTCTTTATTGAAGAGCAGAGCATTGCTTATAAGCCTAAGTCTAGAAGGGAGCGAGTTCCAAAGACGTATGGAATTAATGAAGAACTGGCGATCAGATATTAGCATACGATGTCTGAAGTGGGTAAGGAGAACAGATCTAGACGACTGGAGAAAATTTAGCCTCCGATACAGATAGTCAGGTTCCTTCATATATATTAATTTATGTAGCGTGGTGAGCGTTTTAAGTTTAATAAGGATATCGAAAGAAATGTTTAGCAACCTGTAAGCATGTTGAGAGACGTGGTCAAGTCTTTTCAACCCATAGACGTATCTAGCAATGTTGTTATACACAACATTAAGTTTCCTATTACATACATAGTCACAATTGGAGTAAACCTCACATCCATAAAGGAGCGTAGGTATTAAGTACGCTTTTGCTATTAGTAGACGAATATTTACGGAGTAAAATATTGTGTAAGCCAGAGTGTACGAAGCATCCCATACACTTTTCCCACTGTGCGGAAGATGTGATCTTTCCATGTCAGGGTTTTGTTAAAAACTATACCTAGATTTTTTGCCGTGCCAACGTATTCTATAATAGTGTTGTCTAAAATTAAATTTTCCATTCCACTTTTATCTAGTGACCTTCTATGAATGACTATACATTTCGACTTCTTAGGGTTAAGACATAAGCCGTTCATAGAAGCCCACGTACCAATTTGACACAAATCGTAATTTAAGTTATTAATACATGAACTGGTACGATCACTAGGACAGCACATATACAATTGTACGTCGTCAGCATAAATGTGAATATTACAATACTTGAGAACACCAGGCAAATCGTTTATATACAAAACAAATCACAGGGGACCAAGGATTGAGCCTTGTGGGACTCCTCTTAAAACACTGACGAAGTCAGACTTTCTACTACCAACACTTACTGCCTGAGTTCGGTCGGCCAAATACGATCTGATTAGGTTGTCCAGCTTCTTGCAGAGAACGGTGTGGTCGACCGAGTCAAACGCTTTTGAATGGTCGAGAAGAGTCAGGAAAGCAGTAAAATTTTTGTCAACTTGTTCTCGAATATCCTCTATCACCGATAGGAGCGCCGTTTTACAGCTACGATTTGACCTGAATCCAGACTGGGAATCTGTGAGAAGGTTATTATTCTGCACATAAGTATTTATCTGGCAGTGCAAAATTCGTTCGACGACCTTGGAAAGGAAAGGCAGAATAGCTATAGGCCTATACTCCTTGTTTTGCTTGGGGATTGGGATTACCTTAGCAACTTTCCAACATTTGGGAAATACACAGGACGTCAGCACAGAGTTAACCAAGTAGGTTAAGTGAGGAAGGATTTTAGGAAGAATTATTTTTAAAAATTTCGGACATATACCATCGAACCCCATAGCATTAGACTTTACTGAAAGAATGGCTTGAACGACATCACAATCATCGACACTAGCAAACTCAAGCGGACCAAAATCAACATTAGCGCGAATACAATAATTATCAGCACATATATTGTCAGTTGAGATAGGCAGATTTACAAAATTTATATTTATCTCATTAATGTCTACATCAGGGAGGACAGAAATATCACATTTGGATTTTCCGATACCAATATGTTTAATCGACTTCCAGGTTTCCTTCGAACTCAAAGCAGCACTAAACTTGTTATTATAAAATTTCTGCTTAGCTGACCTAATGGCTTTGTTTGCAGCGATCCTAGCTGTTTTGAAGCAGTTGTGAGCCTCCAGGGTTTTGTATCGTTTCCATCGTGAGTAAGCAAGGTTACGCTGGTGAATTAAGTGTTTTAGATTGGCACTAAACCAAGGGGTATTATTGTGTGTAGCAGCTTTGAGTTTCACTGGCACATAGTTGTCGAAAAGCCTAATAATATGGTTCTGTAGGAATGATGCCTGATCATCGACCGATGTCAGTGTACGAATCAAGCTCCACTCCACCGACTCCACCGCTGCATTAAGAGAACTGTAATCTATGCTTCTAAAATCACGATATCTAAAGGAACATTGTATGTGTGACGTTTGAAAGTTGTAACTAAGAAATATCAGATCGTGTTTTGAAAAGCAAGATGCCGACAATTGATCGTAGTGGAGCAATTTCAGGGGATCATTCACAAAAAATAAATCCAGCAAAGAAGAATTTGAGTCAGTAAAGTGTGTAGGTGAAGTTAAATTGGTGGGAAAAAGTCCAAGAGACTCCATACTTAGCTTTAGAGTTGAGTCGACGAGAAGGTTGGAGTTGAAATCCCCAGCGATGATTATATTATCATAGCTTATAAGTAGAGGCTCGAGAAATTCAATAAAGCCAGAGAAGTCAACTCCACGATTAGGTCTGTATGCACAGCCGATAAGAAGCCTTTCATTATTTACAGAGAACACGTCTACGAACACATATTCGACAAAATCACTTGGACTAGCACTGCAGCAAAGTTTACAGGATAAACTACTTTTAACATATATAGCAACACCACCACCATGACCACGTCTATCAGCCCTGAAAAGTTGATATCCATTTAGTTGCACCAAATCATTTTTGTGACATGAAGAAAACCAGGTTTCGGAAATACATATAACATCTATATCAGAACCCTCAGATATGAATCTCAATTCATCCAGCTTTTTATATAGGCTTTGTGCATTAAAATGGATGACTTTGAGCCCTTTAGTACGTTTGTTGAATACGCGCAACAGTGTATGTAAGCAGTCTTTGGAACTAGACAACCTATAGTCTAGGACCATCACTATACATATATGGGATATAAAGAATGCTCTGCGATGCGTAACAATAAAGACAACATAAGTGATTGTTTACAAGTATGATAGGGAGAGATAAAGACAGAAACGAAGAGACTCAAGAACTTAAGTAATATACCATACATAGAAATTAATTTATTGATCATTATTCGTTGGCGCATCATCAACTCGAAAGGAACTCGCGCTTTCTTCGCCGGTATTCTCAAGACGCTCTAGAAAATCCAAGCTATGTATTGCTTCAGGGCTGGCGTTGGCTGTTCGTCTGATATGTACCAGACCCTTCTTAGAAAAAACCGCCACTACCTTCCTTTTCTTCTTTAGACGGATCGCTGCCTTGAAGATCGCATAGTTTTGCCTAGACAGCGAAGCATTTACATAAATCGGAGCATTTGAATTTATGCCCACATGAACTAATTGCAGACCCTTGATGTTTGGATTGTTTTGGCGCCTAAAGGTGCCTATACTTTTTAGCAATTTGTTTCTGTCTGTCGGCGACTGAAATTTGATTATTACGGCCGGATCTGTAACGCTGTTTTTATTTTCCGTAGCCGAAAAATGCTCATTATAGGTATTGGTTGCAATCTAAGAGTGGAACAGAGGTGATGAAAGACACTTGCTAAGTTTTCTCCTTCCTTAAAGGGAATTCCGTGTACACGGACTTCACTTGCGGCAATATGGCTCTCTTGCTTTGACGCATTGTTTTTGAGTTTTTTTACTTCCTCTTCGAGATAACCAACGCGCTCGAACACACTCTCCAGCTGAGTAACTCTTGCATTAAGCTGACCTCTTTCTTCAGCACCACAAATTTGTCTTCTAGTTTTTTGCATACGAATTCGATGAGCCTTTTTTCCGAGTCCAAAATTTGCTTAGCAATCAGATCGTTGAACTTGGAAAATCGCTGATCCATGCTTTGCATTAAACTAGGAGAGAAGCCGCTGATCCGTTGCACCTTTCTGGCGCTATCAACCTCGTTATTAAGGTCGTCACCACGACGTTTACCATTGACTTGATCCATGGTGTTCGAAAAAAACGGGCCAATTTCTTTACCATCAGGTTCCTATCAATAGTTTCAAACGCTCTTTTAAAGTCAATGAATACCACTAATATAGTCTTTTTTCTTCGCATATCTTCTTTCCACTGAGAAATAACCCATGTAAGAGCTGTTTCACAAGAGTGTTTGTCACGAAAACCTGATTGCTCTTTAATAAAAATATTGTTTCTTTCAAGATATTCAATTAGTTGATTTTTTACCACTTTTTCTAAAATTTTTTCAGTATTTGGCAAGGTATTTATTGGTCTAAGTTCTTCAGGTTTAACGGTGCTCTTTACTTTTTTCCCAGGTACTGCTGTTGCTATTTTTCATTCTTCCGGTACTTCTCCTCTTTTTAAACTCTCGTTGACGACTTGTGAGTAGAAAGGGAAAATGAATTGCGGTGGTTTAGAAGCTTCTTATCAGACCGGAAACAAAGAACAACCATCGAGTCAGTAGTCTCATTTGAGGTACAAGTGGACATAGGTTTACCACAAGGGTCGGTATTAGCACCAATCCTGTTCAACATTTACATAAACGATATATCATCAGCACTGAAATATAGTAAAATCAGATTGTTTGCAGATGATGCGCTACTTGAAGTAAATGAAACGGACATTTCAATAGCAAGGAGCAAAATGCAAGAAGATTTGGACTCATTGTATAGATGGCTTTGCATTAATAAACTCAAGCTTAACGCTAACAAAACTAAGTTCATGGTTTTATCTTTTATCACTTAATTTAGATCTAAAAATAATGAATACAAGCATTGAGGATGTCAAAATATTTAAGTACTAAGGGATCCTGATTGACAATAAACTGAGGTTTACGGATCATATTGATTATATTGTTGCCAAAATGTGCAAAAAAATTGGATTTTGGAAGAGATCGTGTAAACTTATTAGTAAGAAATATAAGTTGAAAGTATATAGATCCATCATAGAACCGCACTTCTTATATTGCCATACAATATTCTTTATTGCCAATGAAACACAAGTAGACAGGTTACAAATTATGCAAAACAAAGCTATGAGATTTATATTGAAAGTGAGGTACGACACTTCCATAAAGAGTATGCTTGATGCACTAAACTGGTTGAGTGTGAAACAGTTGATATTTTACCATAGTATGAAATTTGTATTTTATATCAAGCATGGTAAATTACCAGCCAACCTAAGTGAAAAATTTGTTTATGTGAATGAAACGCATTCTTACATAATCAGGGAAAATAACAATTTTAGATTACCTGTTCTCAAAACTGAAATGGACAAGCAAAATATATTTTACAAAGGCCTGAAATGTTTTAATGAACTACCTAATCATGTTAAAAATTGTGAAAACTTAAACACCTTCAAAAAAAGTTTATTAGAATATTGAAAAACCCTTCCAATAAGATAAAATATTTTGTATCTGTATTTCATGTTACTGATCCTTGAGCGTACATGGCAATCCAAATACACACAGAGGAACCTTATGCATCAGGTCAAAACCATATATCGCTCGCAATCAAATGGGAAAGAATTCCGGAAAATATCGTCCCAAAAAGTTGGAGTGTTCATGTGAATCACGTATATTCCTACAACAATGATATATTATAATTGGTTGTGTGTACATAAAAGCTGGTACAGGGAGGATTGGAAACACGTCCTTTCCAACCGTCCGATAAGAGTGGCTCGTTCTGCTGAGCTGCTAGCTTTTGGGTTGACCGGAATCAAATGCATTCCGACAGCATAAATAATAAAACTGTGTAATCATACGTCTTGGAGTAGGGCAGGATTGAGAACACGTCCTTCCAACCTCCCAATGAGATGACTACAAGACTCGCCCGTTGGGACCCCCAGTTCCCGTGCTGATCGGAATCGCATGCATTCCGACATCCCAAACGCTAGAAATCCTATTATTATTAAAATATAGTTATAATTTGTAATAATCTAAGTTTTAGGCTTAACACGCCGTAATAATAAATAAATAAATAAATAAAATAACCTATGTAAGGCATAGTGTTTTTAATAACTCCCTCCGTTAACAGTTTTTTGCCACCAATCTTGTGGCTAAAGCTTTTCACAATTCCCTCTGTATTTTCTGTATTTACTTCAGCAAATTTAAAAGAAGTGTTAGTGTTAAAGTGACTACAGTCGTTGCTCTCAATTATCTCAATACTTTCATTTATTTGCACTATACTTTCCACAAAGAATATATTTAACACCTCAGCTATACGGTTTTTATCATCAATCCGCTAACCTTCGTGCTGTATCACCGTTATATTATCTTTCATATCTTGGTAGCATATAGTTTGCTTCAAGCCCTTCCACATTAACTTGCTGTCAGCACTGGTTTTTGTAATTTTATGCTCCATATATTTAATTTTTTTTATTTTCATCATTTTTTTGTATTATTTTTTGATGCTTGTGTATTCAGACCAGTCTCCGTTACTTATTGCAGCATTGTAAGCCAACAGTTTCCTTTTATTTAAATTTATCAGTTCATAATCGTACCACTTGTTTTTTATTTTAATATTTATTTCTTTAACGCAGGTTAACTGTTGCATACAATTTAATAAGCAAACGTCTAAGTATGTGACCATGTCATTCAGCTTTTGACTCAGTATTTCTGAAAAGTTAACGTTTCTTAGTAGTGCTAATATGTTCTCACTACTATATTTTTCCCATGATGTTATTCTAGCCAGCGTTCTATTTGGGATCTCAGTTTTGATATTAATACTGAACATAATTGTCTCGTGGTCTGATATTTTACAAGTATCAAGCCTTTTACACATGGTAGGTTCCTCGTTTGGGTATAGTAAATCGATTTTGGTCTCAGAGCTTTCTGCTATACGCGTGTTAAAATTAATTTTTTGATGCATGGAAAATGTGTTAAACAGCTCATTTAGCCTCAGACTATATGTTGATTCTCTATTCATATTGATATTAAAGTCACCAATGATTACATTGTTATACGTTGTCACATATTTCCGCTACTATTGTTTCGAGATAGTTAACAAAATCTGAGTCACTAGTACTTGGCGAGTGGTATAGTACTCCTACTTGCCACTTTACTTCCACGTTTTTTAACTGGACAATGATACACCATATATTACCATCAATCGCTTTATTATATACTGTTCTAAATTTTACTGAGTTACTAATGTACATCGCTACGCCTCCTGTGTGTCTGCTGTGAGAGTCACATCTTATTGTTGTAAACGATATCTTAGGCGATTTCAATGCCCATCACGATCTATGGTATTCAAACTTGCGGGCGGACAGTAGGGGTGAGATGTTGGCGGATCAAATAGAAGAAACGACGTTCTGCACAATAAACGGAGACGCCCCCACACGTATGGTAGGAAGCTGTCACAGTTCGCCAGATATCTCAATCGTGAGCGCAGAACTCGTAAACTGCGTCAACTGGCAGCCGATGGTAACATTGGCATCCGACCACCTGCCTATACTTACATATATCGCTCGAGCGTACCGCCGACTTCATCGTCACAGAAAAACGCACTTTCATAAACTTTAAAAAAGGAAAGTGGGACTACAAATCCTTTACAGACAACCGCTTTGCTGCCTTCCCTATACCGACTGATGCCCGCCAAGAGGAGCGTGCTTTCCGCAAGGTCATTGAGTCCGCCTCGGCACGTTTGTTGTTGACCATCTCGGGAACTATTTATGTGGCCACATTAAACCTTCATGCCATTACCTCCCTCCCCACCCCCAAGTTCCATGAGGAGCTTGGGTTCGCCAGGGCCTCGTCTGTTAGTGAAACAGGATTCGCCGCGGATAGGTGAGGTTGACAATTGGATTTGGAGAAGATATATATTGCGCTAGCAACCTGAAGGGTCCCGCTACACAGCCCCTTGAATCTGGTATTTTAGCCGCCTCTTACGACAGGCATACCTACCGCGGGAATATTCTGACCCCTAACCCGCTGGGGTGACCCCCTATATTCTGACCCCCTCGGCACGTTTCATTCCCGCCGGTAGAATTCCCGAAATTCGGCCCACTTCCCGGCGGAGGCCGCAAATTTAGCGAGAGAACGTGACCTTATAAGACAACTCGATCCCGGCGATCCCCAAATGAGGGAAATAAACCAACGCATCAGATTGCTTGTGGATGAACACAAGCGGGCGAAATGGGAGGAGCACCTACGCGGTTGTAACGTCTCTGCCGGTGTAGGTAAACTTTGGTCCACCGTAAAGTCCTTATCGAATCCGTCTAGGCACAATGACAAAGTTTCCATCGCCTTTGGCGATAACGTCCTGTCGGATGCGAAAAAATGCGCGAGCGCTTTCTGCCGACAATATATAATGCATTCTACGGTCGACAAAGATAGACGGAGGGCCAACAGACACGCACATAAACATAAATTCAGCGCGTGACCAATTAGCATCACCGCCAAAGAGGTTGAGGATGCCATCGGTCATGCTAAACCATCCAAAGCAGTAGGCCCAGACGGCATAGCCATGCCGATGCTTAAAAGGCTAGGGAAAGAAGGTTTAAAATATTTAGCACATGTCTTCAACCTGTTGTTGTTGTTGTTGTTGTAGCGATTAGGTTACTCCCCGAAGGCTTTGGGGAGTGTTATCGATGTGATGGTCCTTTGTCGAATACAGATCCGATACGCTCCGGTAACACAGCACCATTAAGGTGCTGACCCGACCATCTCGGGAACGATTTATATGGCCACATTGAACCTTCAGGCCATCCCTCCCTCCCCACCGCCAAGTTCCATGAGGAGCTTGGGATCGCCAGAGCCTCGTCTGTTAGTGAAACGGGATTCGCCGCTCGAAGATGAGGTTGACAATTAGGTTGGAGAAGCTATATGTTGCGCTACACAACCCCTTGAATCCCGTCTTCAACCTGTCTCTATCCACCTTTATCATACCTGAAAAATGGAAAATGGCCAAGGTGGTACCGCTACTAAAGCCTTACCAGCTAACATAGGAGAGTCGTATCGCCCGATATCTCTCCTACCGCCAGTAGCAAAGATGCTTGAAGCCATTTTGCTCTCCTACTTCAAAGCAAATTTGCAGCTAGCCTGTCATCAGCATGGCTCCAGAAAACTCCACAGCACCACCACCGCGCTAAATGCCATCAGCACCCAGATAAATTGCGGTTTAAATCAAAATCCCCACCATAGAACAGTACAGGAGAGAAAAGTTTTTGATACGGTCAACCATGGCACGTTACTGCAAGACCTGGAAGGGTCTACCCTTCCCCCATGTCTTAAAAGGTGGACCGCAAATTATCTGGGTGGTCGGCAGGCATCGGTGCAATTTAGAAATGAAACATCAAAACCAAGAAGAATTAAACAAAGGGTGCCACAGGGTGGTGTCCTATCCCCACTGTTGTTTAATTTCTATCGTTATCGTTTCCTACGCCGATGACTGCACAATAATGGCCACAGGCCCAGGCCCACAAATCGATGAGCTTTGCAACAGAATAGAGGGCTACCTCCCTGATCTCTCCAGTTTTTTGCCTCGCGAAACCTGGCATTATCACCGACTAAATCCTCCGCGACCTTATTGTCAACATGGACGTCCCAAATGTCAACCATTTTGAGCATCCACGTCGATGGCACTACGCTACCGACTGTCATACACCCCAAAATCTTGGCATGCAGCCGCAATTGTTCCGAAAATCCAGAGCCGTAATAAAATCCTCAAATCCCTTGCTGGCAGTACTTGGGGAAAAGACAAAGAAACGCTCATTACCACATACAAAGCAATTGGCCAGGCGATTGCGTGCTACGCGTCCCCTATATTATTATTATTTATTTATTATTACGGCGTTCTAGGCCAAAAACTTAGATTATTGCAAATTATAAATACATTTTAATAATAATAGGATTTATAGAATATGGGGTGTCGGAATGCATGACATTCCGATCACCACGGGAATTGATTGTCCCAAGTATGGTCGCCAAGCATAAAAATTACCCACTGGAAGAAGCTACAGGCCTGCCAAAATACTGCTCTCAGAATCCCCACGGGCTGTCTTCTTATGTCCCCAGAACACCATCTACATAATCAGGCATGCTTAACCAACGAATTTGACGTTCCTAACGTTAATAAATGAAACGATATGACTTTGTTTCGTTTATTAACGTTAATTATCGTAACGAAATGATATCGGTTCGTTGGTTAAGCATGCCTGTACATAATGAGGCGAGAATACTCCCCATCAGGGAGAGAAATGATATGCTAACCAAACAGTTCCTGTTGAATACCCAGAAACCTGAGCATCCCAACAGACATCTGATTGATGAGCCAACACCGCTTCCCAAGGCAGTCGGTTCTATGTACCGGAGCGACTCGGGATTTTTCACGACCAAGGACTGTCAATTCAGTGTGACCCCATTTAATTTGTTTCGTCCCTCCCACAAATTGTCATCCTCCCAGCAGCTCCTTGCAGCAGGACTGCTCCATATTCTCTTACTCCGGGAAGGCATCGAATCCAATCCGGGTCCATCTCCTGACCCCGGTCCTGAGAAATGGTTTTGCTGCATCTGCCGGAAAAGAATCGTTTTAGGACGGTCATACTCTGTTCAGTGTGTCTCGTGCAAGGGATGGTTGCATCGGACAGGTTCTTCTGGGCTTGATCCCAAAACCCGACGTCCACGTAACTTTTATAAATCTTTTGTGGCTCCTTGCTGTTCACGCCCAAGGGCGTCCCGTAGTCTACGCCTAAGCGCCCCCCCCCCACACTACCTTCCAGCAGCCCCGCTGCTCAGCAAGCCACAACAAGTACCCGCTGCTGCTCGCGCCCCACGGCGCCAACAACTCAAACAGCTGATACCACTCATAACTACTACCTTCGTAGTAGAGTTGGTAGCAATGCTGAGCATCAGCCCCTGCCCCCGTCTTCTCCACCCCTCTTTTCCGGCAGCAATCGTGCAGGTCAGGGAAACAGACTCTTAGTCCCTACCTCCGTTTGCACCGTCTGCCAGCACAGAATATATAGGTTTGCGACATCCGCCCAATGCAGCTTCTGCCTTGGGAGGTGCCACTTTCCTAGATGTTCTGGCCTCCGCGACGGCAACCCCCCGACGGGTCTCATCGCGCCATGTTGCCAGGTCGCAAACCCAAATCATCCGGGTACCCCAATGCTTGCCCAAGGACGCCCAGTCCCAGGACCACAACAGCAATTGCGTCCCGGCATTCCACAACCTAGGCGTAGTGACCCGTCACTTACCCCCAGAGTGGCGACGTCTCCCCTTATGCACTTCAGAATTCTGCAGTTAAACTGTAATGGACTAACTGGGAAGATTACGGAGATAGTCGATTTCATGAAGCGGCACAACATCCGCATTGCTGCGATTCAAGAGACTAAACTCACAGCAAGATCTGCATTGCAGACCTGCTCTGGGTATAATGTCCACAGGAAGGACCGCGAGAGCGGAAATGGAGGCGGCCTCGCGTTTATTATACACCACTCTGTGCAATATCATATATTTGATCCTGGCATCGACCGCAGGGACAATGTCTTAGAACATCAAGGCCTATCTGTCCGGTCAGGCGATGCAAATCTAGAAATCATCAACATCTACATCCCTCCTGTCACCTGTTGCCCCAGTGGATACCGCCCTAAAACCGAGGCCTTACTCACTGGCAACAATCGCATTATCTTAGGCGATTTCAATGCCCATCACGACCTATGGCATTCAAACTTGCGGGGGACAGTAGGGTGAGATGTTGGCGGATCAAATAGAAGAAACGACGTTCTGCACAATAAACGGAGACGCCCCCAGACGTATGGTAGGAAGCTGTCATAGCTCGCCAGATATCTCAATCGTGAGCGCAGAACTCGTAAACTGCGTCAACTGGCAGCCGATGGTAACATTGGCATCCGACCACCTGCCCATACTTATTTCGTTCGAGCGTACCGCCGACTTCATCGTCACCGAAAAACGCACTTTCATAAACTTCAAAAAAGGAAAGTGGGAAGAATATAAATCTGCAACAGACAACAGCTTTGCTGCCCTCCATATCCCGACTGATGCCCGCCAAGGGGAGCGTGCCTTCCGTAAGGTCATTGAATCCGCCTCAGCACATTTCATTGCCGCCGGGAGAATTCCCGAAATCCGGCCCCACTTCCCGGCGGAGGCCGCGAGCTTAGCGAGGGAACGCGACCTTATAAAACAGCTTGATCCAGGCGACCCCCAAATAAGGGATATAAACCAACGCATCAGATTGCTTGTGGACGAACACAAGCGGGCGAAATGGGAAGAGCACCTAAGAGGTTGTAACCTCTCTACCGGTGTAGGTAAACTTTGGTCCACCGTAAAGTCCCTATCGAATCCGACTAAGCACAAAGACAAAGTTTCCATGGGATTCAAGGGGTTGTGTAGCGCAATATATAGCTTCTCCAACCCAATTGTCAATCTCACCTATCCGCGGCAAATCCTGTTTCACTAACAGACGAGGCTCTGGCGACCCCAAGCTCCTCATGGAATTTGAGGGTAGGGAGGGAGGGAATGGCCTGAAAGTTTAATGTGGCCACATAAATCGTTCCCGAGATGGTCGGGCTAGCGCCTTAATGGTGCTATGGTACCGGAGCGTACCGGATTTGTATCCGGCAAAGGACCATCACATCGATGACACTCCCCAAAAGCTTCGGGGAGCAACCTTATCGCTTCAACAACAACAAAGAAACGCTCATTACCACGTACAAAGCAATTGGCCAGCCGATTGCATGCTACACGTCCCCTATATGGTCGCCAAGCCTAAAAACTACTCACTGGAAAAAGCTACAGGCCTACCAAAATACTGCTCTCAGAACCGCCAAGGGCTGTCTTCTTATGTCCCCAGAACACCATCTACATAATGAGGCGAGAATACTGCCCATCAGGGAGAGAAATGAGATGCTGACCACAGTTTCTGTTGAATACCCAGAAACCTGGGCATCCCAACAGACACCTGATTGGCGAACCAGCACCGCCTAGGGGCCTAATAAGTCATCTCCGTAAGCATTTTGAGGAAATACGGCACCTGAGAACCCAGCCGTATGAAGCGAAAAAATACAAGCAGGTCCTTGGTGAACTCCATAGACAGGCGTCGGACCTTTATGTCGGAAATTGCCCGGTGAATCCAGTACTTGAAGAAAAATATCCAGAACTCGCGGAAGAGGAACGCATACTCCCCAGGGAAACGCGTGTCACTCTTGCTCAACTTCGTTCTGGATACTGTAACAGGTTAAACTCTTACCTATCCAGAATCAACCCCGACATACAAAATGTATCCTTTACAGACAATCTCTTTGCTGCCCTCCCTATCCCGACTGATGCCCGCCAAGGGGAGCGTGCCTTCCGCAAGGTCATTGAATCCGCCTCGGCACGTTTCATTCCCGCCGGGAGAATTCCCGAAATCCGGCCCCACTTCCCGGCGGAGGCCGCAAACTTAGCGAGAGAACGTGACCTTATAAGGCAGCTTGATCCAGGCGACCCCCAAATAAGGGATATAAACCAACGCATCAGATTGCTTGTGGATGAACACAAGCGGGCGAAATGGGAGGAGCACCTAAGAGGTTGTAACCTCTCTACCGGTGTGGGTAAACTTTGGTCCACCGTAAAGTCCCTATCGAATCCGACTAAGCACAAAGACAAAGTTTCCATCGCCTTTGGCGACAAAGTGCTGTCGGATGCGAAAAAATGCGCGAGCGCTTTCTGCCGACAATATATAATGCATTCTACGGTCGACAAAGTTAGACGGAGGGCCAACAGACACGCACATAAACACAAATTCAGCGCGTCACCAATCACCATCACCGCTAAAGAGGTTGAGGACGCCATTGGTCGCGCTAAACCATCCAAAGCAGTGGGCCCAGACGGCATAGCCATGCCGATGCTTAAAAGCCTAGGGAAAGAGGGTTTCAAATATTTAGCGCAGGTCTTCAACCTGTCTCTTTCCACCTTTGTCATACCCGAGAAATGGAGAATGGCCAAGGTGGTCCCGCTACTAAAGCCTGGTAAACCAGCTAACATAGGAGAGTCGTATCGTCCGATATCTCTCCTATCGCCAGTAGCAAAGACGCTCGAAGCCATTTTGCTCCCTTATTTCCAAGCAAATTTGCAACTAGCCTCCCATCAGCATGGCTTCAGAAAACTCCATAGCACTACCTCCGCGCTAAATGCCATCAGCACCCAGATAAATTGCGGTTTAAATCAAAACCCCCACCATAGAACAGCACTCGTAGCGCTAGACCTATCAAAAGCTTTTGATACGGTCAACCATGGCTCGTTACTGCAAGACCTGGAAGGGTCTACCCTTCCCCCATGTCTTAAAAGGTGGACCGCAAATTATCTGGGTGGTCGGCAGGCATCGGTGCTATTTAGAAACGAAACATCAAAGCCAAGGAGAATTAAACAAGGGGTGCCACAGGGTGGTGTCCTATCCCCACTTTTGTTTAATTTCTACATATCTAAGCTACCTTCACCACCGGAAGGAGTCACAATCGTTTCCTACGCCGATGACTGCACAGTAATGGCCACAGGCCCAGGCCCACAGATCGATGAGCTATGCAATAAAATAAACGGCTACCTCCCTGATCTCTCCAGTTTTTTCGCCTCGCGAAACCTGGCATTATCACCGACTAAATCTTCCGCGACCTTATTTACAACATGGACGTCCCAAATGTCGACCATTTTGAACATCCACGTCGATGGCTCTACGCTACCGACTGTCCTACACCCCAAAATCTTGGGTGTGACGTTTGATCAGGATCTACATTTTGGTGAGCACGCAGCCGCAATTGTTCCGAGAATTCAGAGCCGTAACAAAATCCTCAAATCCCTTGCTGGCAGTACCTAGGGAAAAGATAAAGAAACGCTCATGACTACATACAAAGCAATTAGCCAGCCAATTACGTGCTACGCGTCACCCATATGGTCGCCAAGCCTAAAAATTACCCACTGGAAGAAGCTACAGGCCTGCCAAAATACTGCTCTCAGAATTGCCACGGGCTGTCTTCTTATGTCCCCAGAACACCATCTACATAATGAGGCGAGAATACTCCCCATCAGGGAAAGAAACGAGATGCTGACCAAACAGTTCCTGTTGAATACCCAGAAACCTGGGCATCCCAACAGACATCTGATTGACGAGCCAGCACCGCCTAGGGGCTTAAGGAGTCATCTCCGTAAGCATTTTGAGGAAATACGGCATCTGAGAACACAGCCGTATGAAGCGAAAAAACATAAGCAGATCCTTGGTGAACTCCACAAACAGGCGTCGGACCTTTATGCCGGGAATTGCCCGGTGAACCCAGTACTCAAAGTAAAGTATCCAAAACTTGCGGAAGAGGAACGCATACTCCCCAGGGAAACGCGTGTCACTCTGGCTCAACTTCGTTCTGGATACTGTAACAGGTTAAACTCTTACCTATCCAGAATCAACCCCGACATACAAAATGTATGCCCCGCTTGCAATGTGTCCCCACATGACACCAACCATCTCTTTAATTGTAATGTGGAACCAACGCCTCTAACACCCCTTTCCCTATGGTCCACCCCTGTTGAAACAGCAAGTTTCCTTGGACTCCCGTTAGAGGATATTGATGACAGTTTGTGATCGGTCGCGTCTGTTAGGTGGGGCGAAGCACTGCTACAACAACAACAACAACATACAAAATGTATGCCCCGCTTGCAATGTGTCCACACATGACACCAACCATCTCTTTAATTGTAAGGTGGAACCAACGCCTCTAACACCCCTTTCCTTATGGTCCACCCCTGTTGAAACGGCAAGTTTCCTTGGACTACCGTTAGAGGATATTGATGACAATTTGTGATCGGTCGCGGCTATTAGGTGGGGCAATCATTGCTACAACAAGAACAACAACAACACCAACAACAACAACAACAACAACAACAACAACAACAACAACAACAACAACAACAACAACAACAACAACAACAACAACACCAACAACAACAACAACACCAACAACAACAACAACAAAAACAGCAACAACCACAACAACAACAACTATGGATCCGACCCCCCGTTTCGGAGGTACCCGCGGGTCTTTTTTCGGTTTTTCGTTAATATCTTTTGAACGCGTTAAAATTTTTATTTTCCGCCTTCGGATTATTAATACTGATATCAAGACGCGTCGTTTGACACCTCTCTCGATATTTTTGGTAGCGTATTAGCAGTCGACCCCTCAACTATACTATAACCATTTTTTATAAGCGCGGCCGAAGGCCGCCAACGCAGAAAGGTGTTCTGCGCAAAAATACTATGGATCCCATCCCCGGTTTCGGAGGGACCCGCGGGTCTTTTCGGTTTTTCGTTAATATCTTTTGAACGGGTAAAAAAAGTTAACTTCCGCTTTCGGATTCTTGATCTAGACGCGAATACACGTCTTTTGATACCTCACTCGAAAATTTTGGCCCAAATTTCGGTGGGTACCGTAAACTGCACTATTACCAAAGCTTTTTTCTCATAAACTAAGAGTTTCCTACAGTTCCGGATGGTATTTTTGTTTTTTTCAGGACCCCTCACCCTAAAAAAAAAAAAACAAAGTTGGAATATCGTGGCACCTTATTCAAAATATTCCCCGTACCTAGCCTGCAGCAGCAATATAGGAGTGTAACATATATGGGCGAAGCACTATTAACATACCAACAATTGCTGTTATATTCCTTACCTCAAGATCTATTGAAGCGAACTCCTCCCACATGTCAAAACAGATATCCGAATGCAAACTTTCTACTACATTTCGAAACATTTTCATATTTTGTTGCATTATGACAATGTTTTAGCCCGATTTGAAATTAAACGCTACTTGTGAATGCAAGAAAGTATCGATACTTTTGCTACCATACCATAGCAGTTAGGACCTGTAGCGAATACATGGTTCAATTATGTACAGGTTGGCTCATCTCATCAGCTGATTTTATTTATGTCATTGCATGGTCGAAGGGATTGTCAAAAGGAGATGGCAAACTCAAAATGAAACCAACACATTGGCAACATTTTACTTACACATACAAAAACTGCTAAGTTTTATGTTTCCATTCCATACCATTCGCACCAACACCAATACACAGATTTTGACAATTTGAACAGACATATTTTGTTGCTTTACAGATGAGCCAACCTGTATATAGTTGAACCATGAGCGAATATTACCAATTCCGCAACAGCACTATAGGCCGTTGTCATAGTCGAATTAAAATTGCGATTTATTGGTTTGAGGCCGCGGCAACGTGATATTTTTCATAAAAAAAAATCAAAAATTCCTCCAATTCTTTTCTCCTAGGGAGAAGAAAAATTGGGGAATAGGAATTTCGAATTTTCGAAGTCAGCTGTTTTGTCAATTGAAATTTCGTTGCGCATTTCTTATTTTGTTTAAAAAATTTAAAAGTTTAATTATTGTTGCGAATTTGTTTCAAATTAAGAAAAAAGATATAAACAATGCACATTATTGCATTTCATGTGGTATTCACTGAAATGAGTAATGAATTGATGCCACAGCAACATCAACAGAGGGGCATAAGAAGAAGACGGCGGGATAACACAAATCCGCCGGAGTTGCCTGCTTTCATTCTGCAAAGCAATTTTCTGGCGGCCACGCCGAGTTGAGTTCGTCTTTCGCCATATGCCAAAATCTAATAAAGCCTTCTTAAAAAATCCTTGCGCAATTTCTGGATGGCTGCATCAAATATACAAATAGCTCTTCCGTTGCTTATGATATACTTTTCGACTTAAAATAAAGAATATTGTGGTTGTTGTTGTATTAACAGTGAGAATATTGTGGTAGAATGTAAATACATATTTTGACACAAATTTGTAGAAGTGTGGTTTCTTAAAAGAACGAATTTCCTTTAACTATTTTGATGTATTCCCTTTAATTTAACTAGTGAAAAAACTCCTATGAAATGGCAAATGCGGCAGTTACCCACCGACGTGTGCCGTACGTACAGACGTTTGTCGTACGAAGCACGTTTGACCGAACTCTCAAGTCCGTAGAAATCAATGTGTGCGTCTGTGTACATGTACATAACATATTTGTGTGTGTGTTTTTTACAGATAAGCTTGTTGCCATTGACCATTTTGCATGTATGCTTATGGAAACATCAACTTTTTCCAATTTAATTTTTGATAAAAGGCCGGAATACATATTAAATAAGTATAAATAGATTACATATTTATAATCGGCACTTTTACATAATTATTTCGAATTAATTTCACAATTTTTCAAACTTTAATTAGGTATTCTTGCATAAAACTGCAAACGGTCAAAAATTAGCGCACAGAAGTTTACTAGGCAACTCTGTCTAGTGAGAGAGCGATCAGCTGACACGTTCTTACGGAAAAAATCAAAATTGTTTTGATTAAAATTGTTTTGATTTCACGTTCCGGGCTACGTACGTACGGGCGTTGCACGTCGGTGAGTTTTCGTTTACATTGCACACTCATAAGATAGGTCGTGTCAGCTGACACGTTTTTGGTACGTACGTTCGTGAGTAACTGCCGCAAAAGAAATCTCCCTCTCCCTCACATTCATAATACCTACTTTTCTCCCATAACCGGTTTCCTCTTTTTCGAACATTGTTCATAATAGGAGGAATGGGAGAAGGGAAAAAACTCGCACGGAATTTTCGTTTAGAATTGGGCTGATTGTGACTCAGTCTACGTAATAAAAAAATATCTGCTGACTACCTTAAATACGCAATGATTTGGGTGAGTGGCTTGGAATCATGTCCTTTCCAACCTCCCGTTCTTATCATCAGCTCCAGTAATTTTGGGCGGGTTGCTTGGAATCACGTCCCTTCCAACCTCCCACACATCACAGCCCTGTTTGTTATATGTCAAATATACATCAGCTGCTCGAAATCACGTCCATTCCGAAAGCACTAAAAATCAATTCCCGTTGCTCGCCAACATAGTCCATCCCGACAACTGATTTAATAGTGTATAATATAATTTTGTTCTATTTGTATGCTTCTGTAATTTATCTGTAATCCGTACTATACTTGTTAAATTTGTAGACTAATAAATAAATAAATAAACACAAGGTTATGCATTCCAATAACATCACCACAATCCACCAAGATGTTGCGTTTATAAATATGAAGGAACTTCAGACTTGGCAATTGATGTTTATTACGCCTTCTCCATTCACATACAAAATTTCGAGTGGCACTGTTATAAACATTCTCCCTATACAATAAAAATACTTGCTAACATATTTTGTGGCGTAATCGATTGTTATATTGCAGTTTTTAATTGCGAAAAATGTTAGAAAATTTACCAACCAGTGGGAAAAATTATTTCACTTGCAAAGTGTGCCAACACCCATAGGCAAAGCAAATGTCAAATTCTTTTTCTTATGATTTGCTTGCAACAAAATTTGGGAGTTGGCTACTTTTCAATATCTAATGGCGCCAGTGTCGCTCATTCCACCGTTCTCAATAAAAATGCATCTAATCATAATGCATAAGCTTGTGTTAAATCCATCTATATGAAAAACTGCTTATGTGTCGGGGCTTTGAAACATGGTTCTAAATTTAGGCGCCATTATTGATACTTAGCATAGACTTGACTTGACTTGATGACTGTCACTTACAGTTCTGTTAAATGCATATTGCATGTTCCTGATTACTCAAAACTTAGCAACACTTGACTTGGAAGTCTGTTGAATTTTGATTTTCTATGTAAGTTCTAAGTGACGTTTATATTTTGAGATGCCATTTGTTTGTATCCATTTCATTTTGACATTTTGGCAAACAAATTGACATTTATTGATTATGATGCCAGATTTTATGCGCTAAGTGGAGTATAAACGTGGCTAAGTTGCCAAGTTTACGCCAAGTCAAGTCAAGTCTATGCTTAGTATCAGTAATGGAGCCATTAAGCATAATTTCAGGCTTGCTATGGTCAACTTAGACACTCCTTACGTTCCAATGAACCAGTAGTGGAATTCACTAACTTTTTTAACGATTGTCACGTACACGTATTGTTTGGCTCCTTGGGGTACCCGGACTAGATCAGTATAAGAGGGGCAGTGGTCCTCAACCCTAACACCAAGGAGTCGTACGGACGCATATTTATTCCCTTCATCATCCATCCTATCAGCCTCACACACATCTCACCTCAGGAAGCCCGCCCTACCTTGGACCGCTCGTTTCATGCACCCTAACTTTAGCGGTCTCCCTCTAGCCATGCTCCGTCCCCTCCACTTACCTCTCTATCACGCCATCTTCACCTCCCGCCCAAAAAGTGCTTAACTCCGCATTTTAACTCTCAACAACAAACTCAAAATATATTGAAATCATAAAAAGAATTACAATGAATCATAATAAAAAACTTATCTTATTATTTAGGCTAAATGTTTCACTATGATGAAACGTCCTGCCGATCATTCAATACAATAAAAAAACGAGAACAAAAAAAATTTAATTTTAAAATTTTACTCGGTTAAGGGTAATGGATCCTACCTAATCGAGCTCTCTTAGTTGGTTTTACCCCTACCTATGTATGTAGATATGTATGAGATTTTAAGAATTTCTCAAAAAAAAAGTGTTCGATATTAATGTACTTATGGGCAGAATCGCTTACCATATATAGGACAACGATACAATACACCTAACCTAGTCACAATAATTTTCTTAACAATTAATTTCAGCTTGGCAAAAAAAATAAGAAATTTGGTCACTCTAATGCGACTGCTTTCCTCGCTTGCAGACACGCAGATAGCTAAATTATAATTGGCAAGTCCAACAACCTGCACACTATAAAACAAATATAAAAAGCTTTTGGTTCGTTACCATACCCTCAATAGGGTGTGCACAAAAATGTACAAAAAAAAATCTTGATTGTACCAAAAATATGTATATCACGAAAATTTAGAAAAATTTAATAATTTTTTTTTTTGATATATGCGTGTGCGCATGCGTGTACGCAACAAAAAAAAAACGTAAAAACACAAAAAAAAACTAAAACTACAAAAATTATATATGCATATAAGGAGTAAATATACGTAAAATCCGAAACCACTTCTTGGGTGATTTTGTGCTGCTTCTTACTGGCCTTTGTGCCTTGTATTGGAGTCTTACGGGAAACTGGATATGCACGAAATTATTAGTTTTCGATTTTGGTGATTGGCTACTACAGCAAAATGGTATATGTAGAAAAACTCAAATTTTGATCTCTGTGTCGAGTGTACACCACATAACAAAATAGGTGCTCCGAAAGATTGTTAAAACCAAAGACCGCTTTGGTTTTCTGGCATAATCACGAAGCACACCATTAACGGTATTCTCCTACCTTAGCGCATTAAACAAAAATGTGTATGTAACCACGCATATGTATATAAACGGGACGTCTTCCCCAGTTTCCCTATTTTGTTGTTGTTCTCATCGGGTGCATCAAAATTAGATAACTGGACATACGTATATATATAAAAAAAGATAATTTGGAACTAAAGACTTACGGCGAGTTGTGCCTAATCCCTCCACGCCAAAATTTCCGGGCACACTATAACACAATAAGATTTTATCACAAAACCGATTACTTCAAAAAAATATTTATTTTGGGACTTACACGTCGCCGCACTGTTCGTTTTACGCCACCACAATTCTCACTCCAGTCACTTTTCCTAAATCGCCACTAATCCTCTTTCCTATGACACACAGGATTTAGTTAAAATTTCAGGATTTCGTAAATTACAGTAACTAACTTCCTACGTGCGTATATATGTACGTACCGGTATGTGCGCATATCAAAATTTTAACCCAATTATTCCCAACGTCCTATCTACAGTATCCCTGTTTATTTAATTTAACTAATCCACCAGAGCTTTTAATTTAGCTAATAAATAAATTACTAATAATTACAATAAATTTTCAGGAGATTAAAGATTCAAATAAGAAAAAATCTATCACACGCATGACGATTTGAATCTACAGGCTACAGGCGTAAAACTTTTCTTGGATAAAAATTATTTTAACTTTTTACGCAAAAATTTCGCTTAAAACCGCGACAAAACTATAAACAAAATTTATGCACAAAAAAATTTACCAATTACCCCCATCTAAGCAAAAGAAATTATTACAAAATTACTATTAGCCCTACATTCACCTATATGTACTCATATATGTATCCACATATATACGCACATACTCCTACTTCTCTAAGCTACCTAACTCGGCTCACCTTTAATCCGCTGCCCTGGAACTCCGATCCTCGTCTCCTTGCCGGAACCTCCTTGTTTTCCGGAACCACGAAAAATTTATATTTTAAATTAGTTATTTAAAAACAACGCACAACACAGGTTTCACAATTAAAAAAAAACTTTATAGCACAGTGGCGCGGAGGCAGTCGTATGCCAGAACTTTAACACTTCAAACTGTCTTAGTTTTAACCTGTGTCACCCCCTTTTATATCTTCTTTCTTCGCCCTACTCGCCTAACGTTAATCACTCTATTCCTTATCCGCTAATCGTTTGCCGTTCCAGTGTAGCAATTTTTTTGTTGCTGCAATCTGTCTCTATACCATTCTTTATGCTACGTCCGGCAACCCTATCAAAAGCTCTATCTTTCGTTAAGTTCTGTTTGTTTTGTTTTCCGCCATCATTTTGACATAAGAACACGCAAGCAAAACAAACCAAGTAAAAAAAAAACATAATACCACGATTTAAGCAAGGAACAGCTGCCCACTCTCATCTTGGGTAATATTCATGAATATCTCGAGCCACGGGATCGATTAAATGCATCGCAGGCATGTCGTCATTGGCGTGGGGTGCTTTTCCAAAAGAGATTTTTCAACAATTTCAAGTTTAAATTGCATATAAACAATGATCGACAGTGCACCTTTTTTTTTTGTCAAACGTTTTGTAATCTGGCAAGTGAAGTTACACTAAATTTTGATTTCTTAATGTTTTTTTATATCAAAACAAATAAAACGTAATCTCTATAGGATTGCACGTTGTGATAATTTGCAGGGGCTCCATTTTTACACTAACAGTGTCAGCTTAGTCCCACCAGGCGATATAAGCGAAGAGAATCTTATCGATATTGAACAATGTTTCGTGGAGCCATGGAAGATGTTTTTTTAGATCGCAAAAAGTTTCCATGCCTGATCTTAGATTTGGGTGCAATCGAAGCTTTAACCTATTATGGCTTAGATGTTTTCAAAGCTTTAAACAAACCAGAAACATTGCAGCAACTGACATTGGCTTCAATAAAATTTGACCCTAGTATTACCCTATATTTACCATCGAAACTTCACTATTGCAAAAGTGTAGATCACTACAGGTCTTATAAATTGAGTATGATACTTTAAATGAGAATCTTTTGCATTCCATTGGAATATTCCCTTTGAGAAAGCTCCTAATCTGTATACGTGGGTTGGATCGGCAGCATCCCGGCATATCTGATACTTCATGGGCACACCTAAGAGCGGTCCATCTAATTTTTGCGGGGAAGAAACCGACCTGTCAGCCCACGCGGGGAACACCCACCCCTGACACGATATTTGCCATCGCTTTATTTGCGAATCGATAACTATAACGATTTTGTTATTCAGTAACTATTTTGTATCGATATTCGTTAATCGACAATCAGCTGTGTTGTTAAATAAACTGCAAGTGAATTGGCTGCGTTAAAAATCACGAAATTCACATTTCTGACAATTTTAGTTAAAAAAGAAAATCGGAGCTTTAATTAAATACCTTCAAACACGAAAAGCTAAATAAAAAAAAAAAATAAATGTAAGGCGCGATAACCTCCGAAGAGATCTAAGGCCGAGCTTCTCTTCCAATTTGCGTCGTGCTCCTCTTGATTTTCCCTACAAATTGGCCGGACGGGACCTACATGTTTTAAGCCGACTCCGAACGGCATCTGCAAGGCAGATGTGTTTTCACTGAGAGCTTTTCATGGCAGAAATACACCCGGAGCGCTTGCCAAACACTGCCGAGGGGCGACCCCGCTTAGAAAAATTTTCTTCTAATTTAAAAACCTTATTTCTAAAATTTTGATGTTGCTTTGCCCGGGGTGCGAACCCAGGGCATACGGTGTGGTAGGCGGAGCACGCTACCATCACACCACGGTGGCCGCCGAAACACGAAAAGCTGCTTTATTTATAAATCAAATTACATTTGAGTACTTGGCGTACGTTTTATCACAAGATAAAGAGTTACTGAGGCCATCGCCAGTGGACAGACGCCTTCTTAGGGAAGTAGATAACCCATTCCACCTGAATGCAACGGAGTTTCGAAAGCTGTACCGACTAACCCCAGACTTGGCTCATGATATTATTTCTCAACTTGATGGTCAATTAAGAGGTACAAGAATAACTGCGATATCAACAGAGAAACAGGTAAATCATGGAATTTCATATAATTTTCAATTGAACACTATTATAAAAATTTCAGGTTCTAACTGCTTTACGCTTCTTCGCAACTGGTTGTTATCAACGGCCCGTTGGAGAACAATGGGGCATATCAATGAGCCAGTCGTCTGTAAGCCGCTGTATACATCGCGTAACAAATGCTATCAACCATTCTTTGTTTTTCGATAAAGTAAAGTTTCCAATGACTCAAATAGAGCGGCAAGCTGCGAAAGAAGTTTTTTCTGCGTCACCTGCACCATTTGTGGGAGGTACTATTGGGGCTATTGATTGCACTCATGTGTCCATCATGAGCCCCAGAAATCATGAAGAGGCATATGTAAATCACCATGGATACCATTCAATAAATGTACAAATGGTAAAAGCAATAATTCAAAGAAATGTATTGTACTTTTTTGATTATAATATATTTTTATATACAGATTTGTGACCCCAACCTAAAGATATTGAATGTCAATGCTAAATTACCAGGAGCAAGGCACGATGCATTTATCTGGAGCTCCTCTGCAGTACGGAGAGTGATGCAGAGAAATTTTGAAAATGGTAGCCGCAACATGTTTTTGATAGGTAAGTGTGTTTAATGCACTGAAATTTCCCAGAATATAAAATCGCACACAAAACTACTTGCAAGTGACTCTGGATACCCTTTAGAGCCCTAGCTGATGACTCCTTTACCTAACCAACCAGAGGGGAGCCCAAAATTTCGGTACAATGAGGAATTGTGTAAAGCTCGAAACCCAGTCGAGAGACTTTTTGGTGTTCTCAAAGGAACATGGCGATGCCTATCACAGCAAAGGACTCTTTTGTATCATCCAGGATTTACTGGTAGAATAGTTAACCCATGCGCAGTGTTGCATAACATCCGATTAAGTGAACCCATACACGAGCCTGACACTGAATACTTAGATCAAAGCCCAAGTGATAGCAATGTTAATCAAGGCGCACCCTCTTCAATAACGAAACGTGTTCAAGACCGACTTATTGCTAATTACTATACTTAAGTACAGACTTAAAAAACTTATAAATAAAAAAATCTACAGGAATGTAAAGCAAAGATTTTGGCATTTTATTTTATATTTGGTCTACTTTGGTAGCGAAAACTTCCATCACACCGAACAGTCAAACTTAACAATATCATTTCAATAGAAACGAACTTCGTGTCCTTTAAAATTAAAATAAATACTTATGACGTTTTAACACAGCTCAGTTTTATACATAATACATTTATTTGAATGTAAAAAATTCATTCATTCGTTTACATAGATCGATTTCTTTTGGAAATTATTTTAAAAAATCTCTACTTTGGTAGTAAAAACTTCGATTCGGTATCGTCAAACTTAACAAATCATTTCAATAGAAACGAAACGAACTTCGTGTTCTTTAAAATTAAAATAAATACTTATGAGGTTTTAACACAGCTCAATTTTATACATAATACATTTATTTGAATGTAAAAAATTCATTCATTCGTTTACATAGATCGATTTCTTTTAGAAATTATTTTAAAAAATTAAGTGTCACTCAAGTGCAAAGACGAAATCAAATTATAAATAAAATTTGAATGAAAAACCCCGTTTTAAATACGTATGTTTTTATGAGTGGTATAAATAAACGCAGGTTTGCATGAAACCAAAAATCTACATAATTAATTGCAAAACTGTATGTTGGGATACATATATGTTATGTAATGCTAATAGAAAATGCTCGCAATGAGTTTTGAATTCGAAATCAAAACAGCCTGCAAAATTTGTTTGATTGTAGCAGAAAAAGTGCGGCAGGAAAAAATTTAAATTTAGGTATATTCCATTATTGAATACAAAAACATTTAAAGAGCAATATATCAGCACTCTGATGTTTGTGAGTTTACCTAGCCTGTAGCAGCAATATAGGAGTATTACATAAATGTCATTTAACTTTCATAAAACATACACAATGATATTAAAAAAAGGAACTTCATGTTACTTACATACATATAAACCTACCGTTGCCATAAATATACCTATCAAAAGTTACATAATTTTTTGAAGTAAACCTACATCTAACATAAAAATATAGGAACTCTGTATTCAAAATAAAAAAATAAAATATCTTCAAACGCACTTTATCTTCAAAGGCTATAATTCTTAAAGTCGATATATTGCATTGGTTAAATTATTGAAAGCGTCCGCACATGCCTTTAAGCCATTACCCATTGTGGCCATACTCTCCGCCATCAACTTGGTCGCCTGTACACTAGCCACACTACAGTCTGCTAGCAGCTGTTAAAAAGAGAATTCTGTGTGAAAACGGTATCAAGCCTAAATATGTATATAATAATAATAATACTTTTAAAGCATCGGCTTGTTTGCTGGACGATACCACGGCGGCAACACTTGACTCAGCTAACATCTGGTTGAAAAAAAAAATTGTTACAATAATATAAAAAATACATATTTATAATGTTTAGATGCAAAATTAAACAAATTACTTTAAGGGCTGATGCCTGAGTTTGAGCAACTTCTAAAAACGTTTTTTGTATCTCGCTGGCACTTCCTACGCGCCTCCGGGTGGCACCACTTCGAGTCGTTCTCGTTGCTGGAGTAATCGGCGTTCTTCTTGACGGAGCAACTGGCGTAGATGACCTCATATTTGCGCTTCCTTCATGAATTTCAAATGGCAGCTCATCATGCGAAACGAATTGCAGTTCATCATGCAAAACCGATGGCAATTCGTCAGGTGACATCGAGTTTATTTCCACAATGATGCTTTCCTCATTTTCCTTACGCAGTTGCAGTTGCTAACAAGAAAAACAATTGTTATCTTTCAAGCTATTATTAAATAATAAATGATTTGTTCATTACCTCCATCTGTGGCACGTTTTCATCACAGGCATCATCACCTTGCTGGTAATCCTTGCCAGTAAGGGCAATTACACGCCTCTCCAGTTCAGTGGGCCGCTGTTCATATATAGGATTGTTACCTGTCATTGCCTGCTTCCTATTCCTGTCACGAACTTTTAGACTTGTACGGCTTTTTAGATCTCTCCATACCTTTTTTAAAACAAAATTAGTTTAGATATACCCTTAAAGTACAAGAAAATAATAATGGTCGCTTACCGTACGCCACTGCTCAACAGTTTTTACAGCACCACCGAGGCTATTCAGCATTGTCGCCATTTCAGTCCATTTTTTATCACATTCTGCTTTTCCATGCCGCTTTAGAAATCTGGAACCCGCTAATCCCGGAGTTTCCATTAAAAAGTCCACCATTCGACTTAACTGCTCGGCTGTGGTACGGCTTCTCCGTTGATTGGTATTAATTGATGACGCCATTCTATTTTAATATGAGAAATTTGTTATGTCGAGAAATATGAAATTAATTCCGCATTTACTTACCTTTTTTTGATAACGCAAACTGTATCTCAAAACTTGCACAATAATAACTTTTAAAAGCAGTTAGTATATGGAATTTGTTTATTTTTGGCATTCCTTTTGTGCTTTTCGAATTTTTTAGGTTTCGTTAAGCTGTGCTGCCACCTTTCTACTATTTTAAATGTCATTTATTGCGAGTCGTCAAAACTAAGTTAGTGAATAGTACAATCGATAAGGCAAGCGACAAAATCGTTAATTAAAATCTCGACAAATCGCATCGTTATAAGTTAGTGAATTCCACTACAGATACCGATAAATAATTAACATGTAAATGCAACGACAAATTGATTCATATGGTTCACATTTTGTTACATTTGTATGTTAAATTTCTATCCATATTTGGATCACGCTTCATTGGAGCGTCACAAAAGTTTTATCCCTAAAACTTCTTGTGGGAAAATTTTAGAATAGCATAGGGAAAGAGGGGGCTTTCCTGCAGTGGAATTTACTAACTTATAACGCTGCGATTTGTCGAGATTATTATTTACGATTTTGTATCTTGCCTTATCGATTGTACTATTCACTAACTTACACCCCTATTAAGGAATCATACGATACACGATAAACGCTTGCAATCTGTTCTACCGTATTAAGCGCCAAATATACGACACGAACATTTCCGCGAACATTCCGCAATCTTGTTCGCAGCTTTGGTCATACACCATACGAACTTTTGGCCCAACATTAGTTCTCTTTCAGACAGCGATGAATACGGACAACAATTGTGCTGCAGCAATATTGCTCGATGTGGCAATCAATTTCGATTAAAGTCGCATAATCATTATTCTTTTTAATTCTATTACAATAATCTTTGCTTTTTACTTGCCACAATGATGGCAAAGATTTATACATTTCATTAAATTCACTCAGAAATTTTGTATTGTCCATTTTACTTTTCCGCGCACGTCTGTTCCGTTCAGAAATTACTACGATTATGAGCTATTTCGCCATACACGCACGAACAGTTCGCGCAAATGTTCGCCAAAAATTAAAATATTTTGATTTTTGGCGAACATTTGCGCGAACTGGCAAACACCACCACACACGACAGAAAAGGTCGCAGAAACATGACATAAAGGGAATGTTCGCGGAAATGTTCGTGTCGTGTATTTGGCGCTTTATAAATAAATTCTAGCGTGTGAAACCCGATCGTTAGCGTTTATCGTTTATCGTAGTATTGCCATACACTAACTATCGCATAAAGGGCGAATTAATGGTGACTTATAACCATAAAGCCATAACCAGATAAATGAGCAGATCGAACCTACCTTATGGAAAGGAATGTAATCGATTAATGGTGCCATACCATAACGCTAACGCCATAGCCAATCAATTGGTTTTTGGTTTCTCGCCATATCCATAACCTAAAAATATTTGAGTTGGTGAATTTAATAACTTTTTGTAGATTTTATTCATTGTTTTGGATACGTTATGACTAAGATACTTATTTTAGTGTAATATGTTTGCAATTTTTTGCGTTTTCATCATTTTTATGAAATTTGCACGATTTTTAGGTTAAGGCACAATTAATCGTTCACATTGAGATGGTTATGGATATGGGTATGGTTACGACTATGGCGTTAGGGTTAAGGAAGTTTAATTTGGCTTTAAGCTGTTCAATTTTCTACGCTAGCTATCGTTGATAAATTTTTCCATGATACGTTGGGAACTATTTAAATAAAAGGTTATGTTTCGGTTTTAATGGTCTGTAAATAATTAATTATTGTATTAATTTGTTGACTTTAGAAACTTGCAAAGTACATTGATAGCCTGATGCGTTAAAGCGTCAAGCCTTCAATGTGTGGATCGCTGACGATAAACCGCCATGGGTTTTGAAATAGTCGGCTATACGGTCTATGAACTTTGTTTTTTCTAATTTACTCGTTTTCTATTTATAATTATTGAATATAATATAACTTGTAAAATATACATTTTACAAAAATTATAAAGTTGGTCTTGAATACAACAAATTAATATAATAATTTAAATAAAAGTAAATATAAAATTATTACATAATCCAAAAGAAGCATCTCTCAATTGCCTTCTTTCCATGGTATCTATGCAAGTTTCGTCAATTTGTTCATTTGAGTTTATATAAAAGGTAACAGAGGTTGCATAAAACATTTTATTATTACAGCTTTTAAAAACTTTTGCCACTTTCACGTACAAGACAAATGAATTGTTAGTATTTACGTTTTGTTTTGCTATCTGTTTCGTACAGATTCACAAAAATTTGTAAACAAAACTCTGCTGTCATTCACTATAGTACATCTATCGGGCGTGTGGAAATCGCAATATGAAAGCTAATTTTTTACGATACGCTAGCAAGCGTTTATCGTCTATCGTATGAAAATTCATAATAGGGGTGTTAGTTATAACGACTCGAAATAAATGATATTTAAATTTCCGGTAATAGTCTAGTTGGGGGGTCGACTCCTAATACGCTACTAAAAATATCGACTGAGGTGTCAAAAGACGCGTATTAATCTGGAGAACAATAATCCGAAGGCGGAAAAGAAAAATGTTATCTCTGTCCGGAGATATTTGCAGTTGAAGTTGGCGATTTCCATGTGGTTGTTGTTGTGTTGTACCCACAAAAAAAATTGTGCATCAGCGTGGCGGTAGCCACGGTTATACCACACACCCGGACTTGGCATGGCGTAGCCCAATGTTATTTTTTATAAGCGCGGCCGAAGGCCGCCAACGCAGAAAAGTGTTCTGCGCAAAAATACTATGGATCCGACCCCCGGTTTCGGAGGTACCGGCGGGTCTTTTTTCGGTTTTTCGTTAATATCTTTTGAACGCGTTAAAATTTTTATTTTCCGCCATTACCAAATTTCCTTTTAATAGTAGAATGATGGCAGCACAACTTAACGAAACCAAAAAAAATGCGAAAAGATCAAAAGGAATGTCAAAAATAAATAAATTACGTATACTCACTGCTTTTAAAAGTCATTATTGTGAAGTTTTTACCTATTTTAACAAAAAGGTAAATAAATGCGGAATTAATTTCTTTTTTTTCTCTGTTGTTATCGCAGTTATTCTTGTACCCCTTAATTGACCAACAATAATCTGAAGGCGGAAAAGAAAAATTTTATCTCTTTCCGGAGATATTTGCAGTTGAAGTTGGCGATTTCCATGTGGTTGTTGTTGTGTTGTACCCACAAAAAAAATTGTGCATCAGCGTGGCGGTAGCCACGGTTATACCACACACCCGGACTTGGCATGGCGTAGCCCAATGTTATTTTTTATAAGCGCGGCCGAAGGCCGCCAACGCAGAAAAGTGTTCTGCGCAAAAATACTATGGATCCGACCCCGGTTTCGGAGGTACCCGCGGGTCTTTTTTCGGTTTTTCGTTAATATCTTTTGAACGCGTTAAAATTTTTATTTTCCGCCTACGGATTATTAATACTGATGTCAAGACGCGTCGTCTGACACCTCTCTCGATATTTTTGGTAGCGTATTAGCAGTCGACCCCTTAACTAGACTATTACCAAATTTCCTTTTAATAGTAGAAAGATAGCAGCACAACTTAACGAAACCAAAAAAAATGCGAAAAGATCAAAAGGAATGTCAAAAATAAATAAATTACGTATACTAACTGATTTTAAAAGTCATTATTGTGAAGTTTTTACCTATTTTAACAAAAAGGTAAATAAATGCGGAATTAATTTCTTTTTTTTTCTCTGTTGTTATCGCAGTTATTCTTGTACCCCTTAATTTACCAACAAGTTGAGAAATAATATCATGAGCCTGAGTTGAATTTGGTGATTTTCATGTGGTTGTTGTTGTGTTTGTACCCACAAAAGAATTATGCATCACCGTGGCCGTAGCCACGGTTATACCACACACTCGGACTTGGCATGGCGTAGCCCAGCGTTATTTTTTATAAGCGCGGCCGAAGGCCGCCAACGCAGAAAGGTGTTCTGCGCAAAAATATTATGGATCCCACCCCCGGTTTCGGAGGTACCCTTTTTCGGTTTTTCGTTAATATCTTTTGAACGAGTTAAAATTTTTATTTTCCGCCTACGGATTATTAATACTGATGTCAAGTCGCGTCGTTTGGTTTGACACCTCTCTCGATATTTTTGGTAGCGTATTAGCAGTCGATCCCCCAACTAGACTATTACCAAAGTTCCGATTTTCTTTTTTAACTAAAATTGCCAGAAATATTAATTTTCATGATTTTTAACGCAGCCAACTTACTTGTGTTTTAATTAGCAATGCAACTGATCGTCGATAAACGAATATCGATACAAAATAGTTACTCACCCTTATTGTCATTGTCGTCGTCGACATCGTCGTCGTATTTCAGTCGACGTCACATCGTATCGACGTCGTCGTTACTTCGACACCAAATTGGTATTAGCTAAGCTTGTTGAGACGACGACGACAATTTATCGATAAAACGAAAGGAAATTATACCATCTCTGTCAATTCTGGATCAGCTGTTGGATTTTATTTTACTATTTCTGTATCTTTATTCGCGATTTGAGATTTGTTTCAATATTTCTTTTCAAGATTTTACAAAAATGTTTTATTAAGAGCTCTAGTGACGAAAATAATAAAGAGGAGCTTAGACTCAATAGAAAAAAAATTAAAAATAACTTCGATTTTTTCTAGCCCAGCTACAAGAACCTCGAATTATTGCGCACTCATTATTTTCATTTTGAATATCTAAAAAAACAATGCATATTACATATATGTATATTTAATTAATTAAAAAAGAAATGTTTTACTTACAAATTTTCCTTCTGTCGTCAGTAAAAACAGCGTCGACACAAATGGCGTCGTGTGAGGGCGACGACGACAACAAATTTGCTTAGCCAATACCAAACATGTGTCGATAGTCGTCAATAGTTATCGAAAACGACAACGGCAATACCGAATTTAAAACGTCGTCGTGAGTCGTCGTCCTTCAGTGACGACGACGCCAATGGGAATAAGGGTGACAGAATAACGAAATCGTTATAGTTATTGATTCGAAAATAAAGCGATGGCAAATGTGGTTAAAAAAGTTAGTGAATTCCACTACTGATCACAAATATATATAAATTACGGCTGAATTCTGTAATTCAGTCTCATCTCAAATCTCTAAATTTCAGATTCTCTTTTAGAGACAATTTTTGTGACTTGAGATGATTTCGGTATTCAGTAAAGGAAAGTCACAAAAACAATTCACCATATCAACGAAATTCACCAAAAATACAATTTACTCATACATTGAACAAATAATATAGCATCGCATTTTGTCAACATAACGTTGGGTGATATTGTGGCTGAGCTTGCCAAGACGCCGTTCACAATTTTGTATACAAAATCCCAAAGTGTGTAGATTCGAATCTCAGCGTCGCCACATAGAGCTCGATGTTTTTTTTAAATTATTTTCTGTTTGTTTTATTTTTTCTATGCTTATTTTATTTTGAGGATTAAAACAACACATTTAAAGCGTTTTTGCAAATAATTTTTACACTTCTTCTGAAATTGTCATGTTTGTGATCTGCCCCGACCCAGCTCACAAATTAGTGATTTCTTTTGTGAGGCTGGAGACGCGAGATAGCTTACAGAATGGCAAATTGCCTCAAAAGTGATTTTCACCCCAAATAGTCTCTAATAGTGATTAGAGACCGCTTACTGAATTCAATTGTTACAGCGCGCAAACTTATAGTTTAAAAGTTATTTGTTGATAAAATTTGCAAATTTAGCAAATTTCTATACCCTTTCACTTACAATTTGCACATCTTTCAAAACCTTTACCCACACACATTTTATGTATTTATTTATTTGGATTAAAGTGGACACAGACACAAAACAGTCGACTACTAAGATAATATTAACATAAATTAATGTTACAATTAAAAACAATTAAATACAGATGTATATATTCACCCTTATTGGCATTGTCGACGTCGTCACCGAACGACGACGACTCACGACGACGTGTTTAATTCGGGATTGCTTTTGTCGTTTTCGATAACTATTGACGATTATACACCCCTATTATGAACTCATACGATACAGGATAAACGCTTGCAATCTGTTCTACCGTATTATGAAATAAATTCTAGCGTGTGAAACCCGATCGTTAGCGTTTATCGTTTATCGTAGTATTGCCATACGCTAACTATCGCCTAAGCTGTTAAATTTTCTACGCTAGCTATCGTTGATAATTTTTCCACGATACGTTGGGAACTATTTAAATAAAAGGTTATGTTTTGGTTTTATTGGTCTGTAAATAATTAATTATTATATTAATTTGTTGTTTTCAGAAACTTTCAAAGTGCATTAATGGCCTGATGCGTTAAAGCGTCAAGCCTTCAATGTGTGGATCGCTGATGATAAACCATCATGGGTTTTGAAATAGTCGGCTATACGGTCTATGAACTTTGTTTTTTCTAATTTACTCGTTTTCTATTTATAATTATTGAATTTAATATAACTTGTAAAATATACATTTTACAAAAATTATTAAGTTGGTCTTGAAGACAACAAATTAATATAATAATTTAAATAAAAGTAAATATAAAATTATTACATAATCCAAAAGAAGCATCTCTCAATTGCCTTCTTTCCATGGTATCTATGCAAGTTTCGTCAATTTGTTCATTTGAGTTTATATAAAAGGTAACAGAGGTTGCATAAAACATTTTATTATTACAGCTTTTAAAAACTTTTGCCACTTTCACGTACAAGACAAATGAATTGTTAGTATTTACGTTTTGTTTTGCTATCTGTTTCGTACAGATTCACAAAAACTTGTAAACAAAACTCTGCTGTCATTCACAATAGTACATCTATCGGGCGTGTGGAAATCGCAATATGAAAGCTAATTTTTTACGATACGCTAGCAAGCGTTTATCGTCTATCGTATGAAAAGCCATAATAGGGGTGATATACTCATGTTTGGTATTGGCTAAGCAAATTTGTTGTTGTCGTCGTCATCACACGACGCCATTTTCGTCGACGCTGTTTTTACTGACGACAGAAGGAAAATTAGTAAGTAAAACATTTCTTTTGTAATTAATTAAAAATACAAGCATGTAATATGCATTGTTTTTTTAGATATATATTAGAATATAAATGAAAATAACGAGTGCGCAACAATTCGAAGTTCTTGTAGCTGAGCTAGAAAAAAACCTTGCCTAGCAAAAGCCTTCCAAAGAGGTATGGCACCAGCAAATTTGAAACAACAGTGGGAAGCGATCAGCATAAAATTAAATTCTTTGGGACCACCCATGGTACAATTACCAGATAGAAGCATTAGCGAAAATGCAACCCTCCCGTGTATTTTGTTGTTGCCGATTGTACATAAACTGTCAATCGTTCTTTCAATTTCTTCTATCAAAAGTGATGGAAAAGAAAAATGTCACATGTAATTTTCGTCAACAAAGCCAAAACAAAAAAACAAAAAAGTTGGTTTGCTGATGAAGCTGGAGGAAAAAGGCATTTTTAATGGAAAATAAAGGTAATTAGCTGGTTTTTAAATGATGTATATTTAATTTATTGTTATTTTTTATTTACATATAGCAGCTGAATCACTTCTTCAACGTTTCCAGCGCATCAACTCTTGGTAATTCTATACGACAGCATGACACTGATAATATGCGTCCATAAATATCGAGAGAGGTGTTAAAAGACGCGCATTGATCTCGACAACAATAACCGGAAGACGGAGGTAAAATATTTTGTGTTGGACAAGAGATATTTGCAAAAGAAGTTGAAAATTTTCAAATGAAAATTTTCATGTGCGCGTTGTAATTTTGATGATATGTACCCACAAAAAAAATTGTGGACATAAGTGTTTTGCGCAGATATAGTTTTGGTCTCCAAACCGGTGTTGGACCCATCCAGATTAATATTTATAAGCGCGGCCGAAGGCCGCCAACGCAAAAATACTATGGATCCCACCCCGGTCTCGAAGCACTCCGAGATCATTTTTCGGTTTTTTGGGAATATCTTTTGAACGAGCTAAAATTTTTCTTTTCCGCCTTCGGATTATTGTTATTGGATTTGGTGCTGCATGTTATATTGCACTCAAAGAAATGGAATATGATAAGAAGATTTTCTGCCGAAACGTTTATATGATCGCATCACTTCAAGATTATCACATGGTATATGTAATGGTGATCCAGAGCAAAGGTATAGTGGTTTATTAAATTTATCATTACTTATGGCCTTAAAAGATGTGGCGTTGTCTTGTGCCTCAGCATGTACTTCTGCATCACTGGAACCTACGTGCGATTGGAACTGATGAGGATTTGGCACATAGTTCAATAAGGTGTACGAGTTTACCGTACTGAATTGTTTAGTTAATTTGAAAGTAATTTATTGTTAATTTTTTATAGATTTGGTATTGGTTGTTTTACCACCATTGAAGAAGTTGATTATATTACCGATACCTGCATCAAACATGTCGAACGTTTACGTGAAATGTCTCCATTATGGGAGATGGTGCTAGAACCAACTGATTTGAAAAATATCCAATGGTTGCAACATTAATTTTGTTTATGATATATAAATAAGGCACCATTTTGTATTGTATGCATATTTTAGTGTATGTATTTATATTCCAAAGCAGTTTAATGTAAAGTGAGATACAACTTTTTAGGAATTATATTGTTCCTACTTTATCTGCCTAAGGTCGTTATTTTGTAGTATTAAAATTATATTGGGAAATGCTATTGCTAAATGTTTTTTGATGTGGACCTTATTTTCAATACATGTATGTATGAGTGCTAACGTTAATGTCTTCAAGAGATGTTGAAAATTTGGGATGAGATTGTATATAAAATGCTGAGTTAATAGTATGTTCATGAATAAGTACTGATTTATTTTAAAATTTCATGTATTTTGTAAAGTAAAAATTAAGTAATTTAGTAACCTAATAAATATCGAAGATACATACATATATAGATAATAACGTTTAACGTTGGAAACTCGTCGTGTCGGTATTTGAGGTGCAGATTTCTTTGAAGGATATGTACTCCATGTCTTTAGATGTAATCTTTTTTAATTAAAAAAAGCACGGGTGTGTTGAAAATTTCAAATGAGTCGCTATGCCACAGAACTTTCGGGTTCAGCGCCATTGCATGGTTATTTTGATCCAATTTTTCTTTTGGCTCCTCTGTTCGGAACCGATTTTGCTTTCGGTTTAATTTTTGGATACTAGTTCGGTTGTAGTACTGACTTCAATTACGGTTCCGGGTTTTCCTTCTGGCTCTAGCCAGGAGGCTTATGTAGCAATTTCGGCTTTAGGTTGGATCTGGTATCGGTACCTACTATGGTAAAAGTTCGGCATGATATATTTCCGTTTTCAACTCCAGTATCGGTTATACTCCAGTTTTTTTCTTGTCATCATATGGATGATATAAATAATCTAAAAGTAAATCTATAGCATGTAAAGCATAATTGTCTAGCAATATTATCTCTTCGCAAACTGTTTGTGGCCCCTTTTCGTAGGTATAATTGTTTAGCATTTTTTTTCTCTTTGTTGACTAGTGGTGGCCCTGATAAGGGCCGTTTTGCGTATACTTGTATAGCACATTTTCTCTCTTTTAAAGTAATGGTGGCCCTGAAACTAGGGGAGGTTACTGCGTCTGGGTTTCACGGCTTATTAGTGGTACATCATGCATATCCGTTTGTGTGCTGCAGCTGTTCCGTGCGAAGTATTGACCTTTCGCTCCAACGGTGTCACTTAAAAAAAAGCGAACATGTAGAAGGGACTTATTATTTATCCTTCGTCCTTCCTTCACGTTGTAGCGGCGAAAGTATTGTCCGATATTTTGGTAGATAACTGTAGGAATGACCGTTGGGGACGATGAGACAACTTCCGTTTTTCACAAACTCTTGATTAGCACTGCTACGTCATACATAAAATTATATTATATTTTTTATCTTACAACATTCGGGAAACAATATTTACATCAAAGACGGTAAATATAGCGATGGAGTGGAGTTGGGCATCAAATTTACTCTCTGAGCTCCCACAATAAGGTCACAGGCCTGAAAATGGAGCAAAAAAATTAAGCCATTTTAGGGAAGCTAACGCCACAAGCTTTTTCCCAATTTTTCCTCTTCCTTGATCTTGCGGGGTAATTCTTTACTTTAGCTCACAACTGCAAAAACTCGCGCAAAAATATCGGGAGAGGTGTCAAAAAAATGCGTTTTGGACTCAGAACGATGAATCCGAAAGCGAAAATTAAAAATTTTATTTGTCAAAAAATATTCCCAAAAAATTGAAAAATGGCACCGGGGCGCTCCGAAACCGGGGGTGGAATCCATAGTATATTTGCGCAGGTAATAGTCTAGTTGACGGGTCGACTGCTAATACGCTACCAAAAATATCGAGAGAGGTGTCAAACGACGCGTCTTGACATCAGTATTAATAATCCGAAGGCGGAAATTTTAATTCGTTCAAAATATATTAACGAAAAACCGAAAAAAGACCCGCGGGTACCTCCGAAACCGGGGGTGGGATCCATAGTAATTTTGCGCAGAACACCTTTCTGCGCTTATAAAAAATTACCATGGGAGACCAAATCTATATCCGCGCAAAACACTTTTACCCACAGTTTTTTTTGTGGGTACTCAACACCATCAAAATTACAACAGCCACATGAAAATTTTCAACTTTGTAAATATATCTGGAAAGAAATAAAATTTTCAATTTCCGTTTTCGGATTCGTGGTCCTGGGTCCAAAGCGTGTCTTCTGACACCTCTCCCGATATTTTTGGACGAGTTTTAGTAGTTGTGAGCTAAAGTAAAGAATTACCTAATAAAATTTCACATCAAAAGTAAATAAACAAAAAATGTAAACATAAACAAAGTTTGCCATTTTATGACCACCTTCGAATGAAAAAACATGTAAAATGCAACTCTGATGCTTTTACCTGGTTATTGTACCATGGGACCACCTTTAAGGGACAGGGCGAGATTTAAAATTTAAAGTGAAGAAAAAACTGGTGAAAAATAGGGAAGAAAGCAATGCAACAGGTGGTGGTATGAATAAACAATTTACGCTAAGTCTGTTGGAAGAGGCAGTGGCCAACTTGCTGCAATTCGACAAACAGCTGAGCCCGGAAGGGATTGTACAAGGTGTGCAGCTGCCGGTTGGGCAAACTATAGAAAATTACGTACATTGTGTTGTCGAGGATGATCCGCAAATAATTTCAGATGTTCAACTGCCACCACCGGATTTTCCTTCCGAAGATGGCCTGAGTACTTCAGCGGTCAGAAGAAAAGGGCAGAGACGATCTTTTAGAGAAACACCGTAGCATGCAAGTGAGGGTCCTTACCGATTACACGAACAGGCTAAATTCAATTAAGTACCCTTTACGAGATACGGCACGGTACCAAAAAAAAAAACAAAATGCTCGCGATTGAGGAGGAAAAGCTAAAAATGGTAAAGAAAAAAAATGTAGGGAAGTAGAACTTCACAAAATGAATATGGTTTTAAAAGCCATAAAAATTAAAATAGCAAAAATAAAACTTAAGAACTCAGAACTCCCAAGGCAGTCGGTTCTATGTACCGGAGCGACTCGGGATTTTTCCCGACCAAGGACTGCTATTTCAGTGTGACCCCATTTAATTTGCTTCGTCCCTCTCACCAATTGTCATTCTCCCAGCAGCTCCTTGCAGCAGGGCTGTTCCATACTCTCTTACTCCGGGAAGGCATCGAATCCAATCCGGGTCCGTCTCCTGATCCCGGTCCTGAGAAATGGTTTTGCTGCATCTGCCGGAAAAGAATCTTTTTAGGACGGTCATACTCTGTACAGTGTGTCTCGTGCAAGGGATGGTTGCATCGGACGGGTTGTTCTGGGCTTGATCCCAAAACCCGACGTCCACGTAACTTTTATAAATCTTTTGTGGCTCATTGCTGTTCACGCCCAAAGGCGTCCCGTAGTCTGCGCCTAAGCGCCCCCCACTACCTTCCAGCAGCCCCGCTGCTCAGCAAGCCACAACAAGTACCCGCTGCTGCTCTCGCCCCACGGCGCCAACAACTCAAACAGCTGATACCACTCATAACTACTACCTTCGTAATATAGTTGGTAGCAATGCTGAGCATCATCCCCTGCCTCCGTCTTCTCCCCCCTATTTTCCGGCAGCAATTGTGCAGGTCAGGGAAACAGACTCTTAGTCCCTACCTCCGTTTGCACCGTCTGCCAGCACAGAATATTTAGGTTTGCGACATCCGCCCAATGCAGCTCCTGCCTTGGGTGGTGCCACTTTCCTAGATGTTCTCGTCTCCGCGACGGCAACCCCCGACGGGTTTCATCGCGCAATGTTGCCAGGTCGCAAACCCAAATCATCCGGGTACCCCAATGCTTGCCCAAGGACGCCCAGTCCCAGGGCCACAACAGCAATTGCGTCCTGGTCTTCCACAACCCTGGCGTAGTCACCCGTCACTTACCCCCAGAGTGGCGGCGTCTCCCCTTATGCACTTCAGAATTATGCAGTTAAACTGTAATGGACTAACTGGGAAGATTACGGAGATAGTCGATTTCATGAAGCGGCACAACATCCGCATTGCTGCGATTCAAGAGACTAAACTCACAGCAAGATCTGCATCGCAGACCTGCTCTGGGTATAATGTCCACAGGAAAGACCGCGAGAGCGGAAATGGACGGCCTCGCGTTTATCATACACCACTCTGTGCAATATTATATATTTGATCCTGGTATCGACCGCAGGGACAATGCCTTAGAACGTTAAGGCCTATCTGTCCGGTCAGGCGATGCAAACCTAGAAATCATCAACATCTACATACCTCCTGCCACCTGTTGCCCCAGTGGATACCGCCCTAATATCGGGGCCTTACTCACTGGCAACAATCGCATTATCTTAGGCGATTTCAATGCCCATCATGATCTATGGCATTCAAACTTGCGGGCGGACAGTAGGGGTGAGATGTTGGCGGATCAAATAGAAGAAACGACGTTCTGCACAATAAACGGAGACGCCCCCACATATATGGTAGGAAGCTGTCAAAGCTCGCCAGATATATCAATCGTGAGCGCAGAACTCGTAAACTGCGTCAATTGGCAGCCGATGGTAACATTGGCATCCGACCACCTGCCCATACTTATTTCGCTCGAGCGTACCGCCGACTTTATCGTCACTGAAAAATGCACTTCCATAAACTTCAAAAAAGGAAAGTGGGAAGAATATAAATCCTTCAAAGACAACCGCTTTGCTGCCCTCCCTATCCCGACTGATTCCCGCCAAGGGGAGCGTGCCTTCCGTAAGGTCATTGAATCCGCCTAGGCACGTTTCATTCCCGCCGGGAGAATTCCCGAAATCCGGCCCCACTTCCCGGCGGAGGCCGCAAACTTAGCGAGAGAACGTGACCTTATAAGACAGCTTGATCCAGGCGACCCCCAAATAAGGGATATAAACCAACGCATCAGATTGCTTGTGGATAAACACAAGCGGGTGAAATGGGAGGAGCAACTAAGAGGTTGTAACCTCTCTACCGGTGTGGGTAAACTTTAGTTCTGTCAAAAGGGTTCGAACGTATAGTGAATCGGCAGATAAACTCGTTCGTAAAAAGTAACTCCCTAATTAGTCCATACCAGTCCGGTTTCAGGAAAAATAGAAGCTGTATCACTGTGCTATTAAATGTCTCGGATGATATAAGGAAGAATATGGACCATGATCGTGTTACCTTTCTTGCTCTTTTAGATCACTCGAAGGCATTTGACTCGGTCGATCATGCATTACTTTGTGTTAAGCTTAAGCACCTTTTTAACTTTTTTAACCCAGCTGTAGATCTAATCAAGTCATACCTCAATGAGAGATCCCAATCAGTAATTGTGGGTAGTTCTATGTCTGACCTATTGCCTGTAACTAAAGGTGTTCCGCAAGGATCTATACTTGGGCCTTTACTTTTCGTGTTATATATAAACGACCTATCAAATGTTCTTAAGCACAGCAATGTTCACATATATGCAGATGAGGTTCAAATATATCTAAGTAGTCCATTCGTCTCCATTGAAACTTGCATACGCAATCTGAACGTCGATCTATGCCTATTAAATGAATGGGCTAGTGATAATGGACTATTCTTAAACCCCAGTAAATCGCAGTGCATCGCTATCTATAAGAAACCCTTTGATCTTAACCGCTATCCCAAAGTAATGCTTAACAACACTGAGATACCATTTGCCGTCACCGTAAAAAACCTTGGTGTTACTTTCAATAGAACATTGACGTGGAACAATCATATTTTTGCAGTAATAGGCGAAGTCTATGGAAGGCTAAGGGTGCTGTGGACTACTCAGTACTTCACACCATTTAAAATAAGGTTGCTCTTAGCGAAGTCATATTTGATTCCAACGTTACTTTATGGTTGCGAACTTTATGCGAATTGTGACAGTGTCTGTAGTAGAAAACTTAATGTTTTGTACAATAATGTTGCACGCTATATCTACGACATTAGCCATTACGAACACATTTCCGAATATGTTGTGAAAATATGTTGTGTTCCACTAGATGATCTACTAAAGTTCAGGTCCGTAGCACTCCTACAAAGGATTCTGGTAAATAAGGAACCCTTAAATCTTAGTGAACGGCTAAAATTCACAAGATCAGTGCGCTCCTCACAAATACTGCATTTGGCATTCAACTCACGAACGTCTGAGCGTAAATTTTTTGTTTCTGCGGTTCGTCTTTAGAACACATTACCGATGGAGATTAGAAATATCAAGGGAACATTGCCCTTTAAAAGAGAACTATTGCGTTATTTTATTCAACAAATTTAAATATTTTAAAATGTGACAATTTATTTCTATAAACTTTCCGCACTTTCCTACACCTATTTTTCTTTATCTTTTTCTACTACCTATTGCCCTTACAACCTCATTAATCCTTCTTACTATTAAAATTTAAACTATTTAAAATTTTTTAAACACACTTGGTATCTACGTATATTTACTTTGTTTTAAGTATATTGTCAAACACTGTAAATAAAACTTATGGTTGTTGTGTTTGATTCCTTAAATAAATAAATAAATCAACCCCGACATACAAAATGTATGCGCCGCTTGTAACGTGTCCCCACATGGCGCCAACCATCTCTTTAATTGTATTGTGGAACCAACGCCCCTAACACCCCTCACATTATGGTCCTCCCCTGTTGAAACAGCAAGTTTCCTTGGACTCCCGTTAGAGGATATTGATCACAAAATGTGATCGGTCGCGGCTATTAGGTGGGGCGAGCATTGCTACAACAACAACAACAACTCAGAAAAAAAGAAGACTGATTTTTATGTATATATTTTATTTTTAAGAGAATGAATTTTTTGCGTTTGTTTGATGTACATAGTTCTTTTATTTTAAGTACCTGAATTACCTTTTATTTCTAAAGAACTGAATTATTTTTGTTTTGTGATATTAGCTATTAAGACGACTGAATTTAATGCATATATGTACACAATAAAAAATGAACTGAAATTTTCAGTCTGAAACTATACAAAGCTGGTTTTGATTTTCCCTCTAATTTGTGATGCTTCCATATTCACGATATTTTCTACATCATCAATATTTTCACTATTCTACATCCTCGTTGGCAGAGCGAGAGCTAAAATCAATGCATACGTTCTGAAGTGCTGCACATACATTAGCAATTTGCGTGGCTTTAGATGGCGTATAGTGAAGATGACGTGCAGCTAGCAAACAGCGAAAACGGTTTTTTAGTACGCCAATAGTACGTTAAATTATGTTCTAGCTTTGGCGTGCTTGGTACTGTAAATAGCCTCGGGACTTCCTTCTGTTCTGCTTCGATACGGTGTCATAATAAATTGTTCTAGAGGATAGCCCGCATCGCCTACAAATATAAAAAAAGGTTATATAACTTTTACATGATTTAAATTGTGTGTAGTTGGTTTTTACCTAAGAGCCAGAAGTTACGCTCTCCAGCATCGAATCGTTCTCGCAGAATTCTTCTAGCAGGGCTAATGTTCCATATGAGGGAATCGTGGCCGAACCCGCATGCCTAGTATCCATATACCTTATTCGCAACTTATGATCACAAATCTGTTAGGTAGGTTGAACTGGCCGGTCCATGAGGACCTCACATAGACTGATTGAGTCCGTAGTGTTACCAGAAGTTTGTTTTAACGACCAAACTGAAAAACCCTATCAAAAACCAGGACCTATGTTATAAAATAACTTCGTCCTCTTAGCAAATACTAGAAGCTTCCTAGGACTTAAGCCACTTGCTGCTTCAAGATCTGACAGCTGTATCACTCCTAATAGCTGGAGTCTTAGCCTGGCAAGTGCAGGGCACGAGCACAGAACGTGCTCGATCGTTTCCTCCTCCAACCCGCACTTCCTACACCTGCTATCACTGACCAAGCCTAATTTAAAGGCATGTGACGCCAGAAGGCAGTGTCCAGTCAGAATACCCGTCATAAGTCTACAGTCCTCTCTTTTTAATGATAGAAGCAACTGTGTTAGTCTAAGGTTGTAAGACCTACACATAATCTTCGACACTTTACAGCCCCGCGCTTGAACCCACGCCTTTTCTGCTTGGTCGATCATGTGCACCTCTCGCATTCGCTTAATCTCGCCCAATCTAATTGGGACGTCTACGGAGCAAGCTTCAAGGGATGCGCCCTTTTTAGCTAATTCGTCCGCTTTTTCATTCCCATCTATTCCCATATGCCCTGGGACCCAATATAGATGTATGCTTCTCCCTGTCCCGATTCTCTCCAGAGACTGCTTACACTCTAACACGCATTTAGATGCTGTGCTATGCGAGATTATTGCCTTAATTGCTGCTTGACTGTCAATATAAAAGTTAACACGGTTGCAGCTTAAGCTATTCTCTTCCAGGGTTTCTACTGCTTTGGTTACGGCTAATGTTTCCGCTTGGAAAACGCTACAGTAATCCGGCAGCCTGTAGGATCTGCTTAATTCCGGATCAGCGCAGTATACCGCAGACCCTACTCCTTCCACTATTTTGGAACCATCGGTGTACACATGTATCGCCTCGTCCGCCATTTGTGCACCCTTGCGCCAACCGTCCACCTCTATTGTGGCCTTAAGATCTCCCTCAAAGTGCAGGTAGGGAATCATGTAGTCTGTTCGTCTTGTGACTGAGGACGCTATACTACTATGGCCATATGGTCGGCGCTCAAGCTGCCCCGAAGCATCGAGCCTGGTTGCGGTCGTTAACGCTTTGTTCTTTGCTACCAGGTCTACAGGTGGAATGTGCAGAATGGCATACAGTGCAGCCGTCGGGGTTGTTTTCAGGGCTCCCGTAATGCAAAGCATCGATAGTCTGCATACCCCCTCTAATTTTTTGAGGTATGTTGTTTTTTGTGTGGCTTTCCACCAAACAAGAACTCCATAGTATAGAATAGGGCTTACAATCGCTGTAAAAACCCAATGAGAAAGAGAGGGCGATAGGCCACACGTACACCCCAGCATTCTTTTACATGCATAGAGTGCCGTTGAGGCCTTCTTGACCCTCTCCTCCAAGTTGAGCTTCCATGACAGCTTACTGTCTAGGATGATTCCTAGATATTTTGTGCAAGGTTTCTCCTGTAAGGTCACCGCTCCTAACTTAGGCCTGGTCCAATTTGGGACCTTGTACCTCTTTGTAAACAAGACCATATCCGTCTTCTCCGCATTGACTTTCAGCACGACATTAGATGCCCAGGTATGAATATCCCGAAGCGCCCGATCCATCAAAGAACTAATCGTTGGAAGGCATTTTCCGCTTATGACAATTGCAACGTCATCTGCGTAAGCCGTAAGTTTTACGGGTCCCTCATCGAATTGCCTGAGCAGTTGGTTGATGACCAGTGTCCACAGCAGAGGTGATAGCACCCCTCCCTGCGGCGTGCCCCTGTCCACTGATTTCGTGGCCTCGTACAATCCCCATTGTGATGTAATCTTTCTGCAATTTAACATGCAGCCGATCCATCTGATTAAGGCAGGATGTACTTTAATGTAATTAAGACCATCCATAATCGCCCATTTTGCAAGATTATTGAAAGCCCCGGCAATGTCCAAGAAGACTCCTAGAGCATACTCCTTATATTCCAGGGATTTCTCTATGCTTATTACCACCCTATGCAATGCGGTGTCTACCGAATTGCCTTTGGTGTACGCATGCTGTGTTGTGGAGAGCAGCTTTTCATCCACGTTGGACTTTATGTACACATCTATCAGCCTCTCAAAGGTTTTGAGCAGAAATGATGTTAAGCTAATGGGTCTATAGTCTTTGGGATACACGTGACCGATCTTCCCCGCCTTTGGTAGAAAAGCTACACGAGCAGTTCTCCAAGAGAGCGGTACATGATTCAGTCTTATGCACCCATCGAATATTATTTTAAGCCATTCCACGACCGCCCTACTTGAGACTTGTAGCATGGCCGGGAATATACCATCTGGGCCCGGCGATTTAAACTTAGAAAACGTCTTCACTGCCCACTCGATCTTGGTATCGGTCACCAAGCCCGGCACCACTAGCTCCGTGATCGAAGTGTGAGTGATGTCTGCTGGTTCTTCTAAACCGTCTCCCGATGGGAAATGTGTATCGAGAAGCACCTCAAGGGATTCCTCACTATCACGTGACCATTCCCCGTTCTCTTTCTTTATTAGTCCCTGGACTATGTTTCCCTTTGCTAGGACTTTTTTCAACCGTGCTGTTTCACTGGAGCACTCTATGTCCGTACAGAAACTTTTCCATGAGTTTCTCTTCGCCCTGGTAATTTCACGCTTGTAGATCCTCAGTAGATCCCTGTACTCGTCCCGACACGCTTCGCTTTCCGCGGTCTTTGCGAGTTTAAACATTTCTTTTACCTGTCTTCTTAGAAGACTCAGCTCATTGCTCCACCATGGCGGCTTTGCTTTTCCTCTGAATCTTCTTAGAGGGCAAGCTTTGTTATACGCAGTCATAAGCGTCCTTGTTAGGAATTCATTCGACTCCTCCAGTTCCTCTACATTAGCAACCTCTTTGGGTTGTCCCAGTTTCGTTTCTACATGTTTCTGGAATTTAGTCCAATTCGTCGCCCTAGGGTTTCTAAAGGTTCCTCCCTTCTCTACCCTCTTTAGTGGGATGCTGAAGCTTATATACGCATGGTCGGAGAAGGATGGTCTATCGAGAACCATCCAATCATACCTTGATATATCACGCTCGGAGCTCAATGTAATATCCAGAAAATTGCTGGATGTTGGACCAATGTATGTAGGAACATTTCCCCTGTTGGCTATCTGCAAATTGGTTTGCAGGATGTAACAAAATAGAGATTCGCCTCTCTCGTTCGTATCTGCTCCTCCCCACGCATTGTGGTGCGCATTTGCATCTGCGCCTATGACCAACCGCCCTTTGCGCCCTTCCTCCTGTACTAGCCTTTTGCACTCCATCGGTGGAACCTCCGCAGCATGGGCCATGTAGCAGGACGCCAGGATAAATGCCTGCTTATTCTTTTGCTCAACGGCCACCGCTACGAGATCCTCGGTGGTGTAATTAGGCAGCATATATGAATGCAGCTGTTTCCTTACCATTACTACAGCTCGCACCCGTCCTTCCGTTTGTGCGTAGTAAACGCCAAACCCGCGCGCGCTAAGTCCAGAAGCCTTTCCTCCCGATGAGAGCCACGGCTCCTGGATCAGCGCCACGTCAAACGAACCCTCCTCAAGGGTTAGGAGGAGTTCGCTCGACACCACTTTACTGTGTTGGAGGTTTATCTGTAGGACTCGCAGCACCATTGGGCTGTTTGTCCCCCTCCAGCACCTTCGTCTTGACGTCGTCGTCCTCCTCTTGCCCTTTTGGTTTAGAGTATTCGAGGCCCCCTTCAGCCCCTCGTGAATGTTGTGCCGTGTGTTCCTCTGTGCGAGTCACAGCACCATTTAGCGGTTGGTCCTCTTCTAGCACGTTCGTGGTGACGTCGGGGACCTCCACCTGTCTTTTTTCCCTTAGGCTTCTGAGGTCCTTTTCGACTTCGCCCACTTCCAGCGTGTTAGGATTTTTATCCTCGGGACTTCTTTTCCTGAGTCGCATGTAAATTTTGCCAGTGCCAAAGGACATTTTGCCAAGCTGCGTGTACAAAATATCCTCCGCCTACTTGTTTATTTGGAAGATGTAGAACTGACCATCCTCGGTAGGCCGAGATACAGTAAGTACCTTCCAATCCTGTGTCGGTATGTTCGGATTCTGATTCTGCAGAGGTCGCAGTGTATCCTCCGACTTCATCACGCATGTTATCCATACCTTAACTTTTGGTACCGTGGGGATTTGCGCTTTATCCACCACCTCAAACCGCGCATTCGTGCCTTGCCTTTGGAGGTTTGGAACGACTTCCTCCAGCCACCGCAAGCTCGCGATGTTGTCGCACGCTATCATCTTCACACCATTTTACCATCCCCCCCCGAATCAAAGGTTGGAAGGGGCTTACTTGGTTGTTCCCGCATCATCTTAAGCATTAAGCTAATAAGCTCCCTTTCCACAGATCTCCACCTTTCAGTAGTCATTTGTCCGAACGGACTGCTACGATCAACCAGCGCCACAGTCAGTGACTGCTTTGCCACATCACTCATCTTCTCGGGAAAAGCAGGAGTCTTAGTGTTATCTCCCTTTGGAACCTCCGAGAACACTGGAGTCTTCGCGTTAACTCCCTTTAGCGCCTCCGAGAAAGCCGGAGTCTTAGCGTTATCTCCCTTTGGCTTATCTCCTACTTCCGTAGTTGGAACTTCCCTCTGACTAGCAGCTTTCGAGGTAGTTGCTACCTCGCTATTGGAACCCATCTGTCTTACAGCTTTGGGCCTACTTGTCTTGTCTATGCGACTGCCCTGCCTCGCGGCTCTAGGACTGGGTCCTTTCTGCCTCTTGAAAGCAGGCTTGTCGCCTTCTGCCGAACGTTGCCTCTTCATTCTGCCATTCGACGCTTCTTCCTCCTCGTACCGGTTGCAGAACCGAGGGTTTCTCGCAGCAAACCTTTTGAACTGCCTTCGACCTACTTCTACCGCTTCATGGGCCCATTCCAAGCGCTCGATCTCCACTTCTGTTGGGTCGAACACTGCTCCCAAGCGTTGTACAATTCTTAGTGCTGCACGGTACTGCGAGAGAGCTCTTTTACTTCCTCTGCTCCGTACCCTTCTCCACTCTTCTACTCCGTTTTCATTTGTGTGCTTCTCCAACACGGAGTTCATTGAATCAGCACTACTCTCGCTCCCCGAGTCCGACGCATCGCTTAATTCGTATTTGTCGTCCTTGGATTGCGACTCAGTCCTCCTCTTTACATCCTCCTTATTACATTCAGGTAATGAGTTGTTCATCTTGGTCGTACGACCACCTGCCCGACAAGGCGGGATCAGCGGTCCAGTATTATATACGGGGAAAGAACCGTCCGCCACAGCAGCGCCCCTTACTGCGGTAAGGCCATAACTACTTCCCGAGATGGCCCGGATGTTTGTTAAAAAAATTATTATTTAGCCGATTAAAAGTTTATCTGTTCTTGCAATCATGGCATTTAAACTAAAAAATCCCTTTCTATTGTAGTATAGATGCTGGTCTTGTTTTCTAGGAGCCAACATTTTTATATGAGTTCCATCGACGCACCCAATAACTCCAGGAAAGCCAGTTTTTTCGAAAAAATACTCCTTGCATTCTGTGTATTCAGCCTCTGTCATGTGAAATTGTATCCAAAGAGGACATATAACAGATTCCAAAACGTTGAGTGTTTCAGAAAGTACAGCACTAACGGACGGCTGGGAAAGTCCAAGATGGAAATCATTTCCCTCACTTAGTTGATAGGAACCTTGCCCCAAAAATCGCAAAGTTGCTGCCAATTTTATGGTTTTTGAAATCGCCGTTGTCCTGATTTCGTTTTTCATATGCGGCTGAATCGTTTCCAGAACATATCTGAAGGCAGATTTATTGAGACGAAAATAGTCTTCAAATCTGAAATAAAGTAAAACATTTCCAGCTGAAACATTAATACATTCTAAAACCCCCGAAATTTGTTATACATACTTGTTGTCTGGCAAACGAAATACATCGGATTTATTCCTTATTTTTTTTTCTATTTAGTCTAAGCTCCTCTTTATTATTTTCGTCACTAGAGCTCGCACTACTATCATAAAAAAACATTTTTGTAAAATCTTGAAATAAAATATTTAAACAAAGCTCAAATTGCGAAAAAAGATTCAGAAATAGTAAGAAAAATCGAACAGCTGATCCAGAAATGGCAGAGATGGTATATTTTCCTTTCGTTTTATCGATAAACTGTCGGCGTCGTCTCAACAAGCTTAGCCAATGCCGATTTGGTGTCGAAGTGACGACGACGTCGATGCGATGTGACGTCGACGATGTTGACGATGACAATGACAATAAGGGTGATTAAATTCACATATGAAAGGAAGTACAAAATATCAGGCCAGACGTGCGGGTATAGAATTATGCAACGCGGTAAACGAAACTTCAAACATTCAAAGCTCATGAAGTTATATAAGTTGTTGTAGTGCGAACATCAGTTACGCATTGGATTATTTTTGGCAAAATTTTGCCGGCAAAGTGGTAAATTAAAAGGCACAAAGTGCCTTGACGTTCTACCAGGCACAGCAAAATTTAGTCGACTAACAAGATCAGAGGAGTCAATCTCGCCCATAATGAGCTTATGAATGAACATTACCCTTAGTACAGTTCTTCGATTTTCTAAAGTTGGAAGATTAATAAGAAGAAGCCTTTTTTATTTGGTGGCAAATGCACACTTGAATCCCAGTTAAGACCACGTAGTGCAAATATAATGAATTGCTTCCGTACCGACTCAATACGCTTTATAGAGTTTTGATACCCTGGGATCCAGACACACGAACAATACTCTGAGATTGGTCGTACCACCGATGTGTAGAGCGTTTTAGTCAGATACGGATCATTAAACTCCTTAGCCCATCGCTTCACGAAACCGAGTATACCCGTTGCTTTGCTTACCATTGATGAAATATGCGTACTAAAAGTCAGTTTTGGATCAAAAAGAACGCCCAGAACACTTATAACAGATATACGCTCCAAATGCGTGCGGTTTAGCGTATACGATGTCAAACTTGGCTTCACTCGGTGAAATGTCATTAGTTTGCACTTCGAGCAGTACAAAACTAGCAGATTTGCAGTAAACCAGCATTGAAATGAATCCAAGTCTGCCTGAAGAAACTCCACGCGGGAAGACTCCGAAGGCAAGTATGAGGAGCAAAATTTAACATCATCCGCATACATAAGAGTTCGGGAATATATAAAAGTTTGTGGTAAGTCATTTATAAACAAAGTCAAAAGTAATGGACCAAAATTACTATCCTGAGGCACTCCAGATGTTACATCAAACAGCCTTCAAAGACTGTTTTTAAACAAAACTTGTTGAGTGCGATTCGCGAGATAGCTTTCGATTCATACAAGTAAATGCTTCGGAAACCCAAGGTCATGATTGACAAAGTCAAACGCTTTACTGAAGTCGGTATAGATCACATCCGTTTGCCTATTGTTTAAAAATCCATCCATTACAAAAGAAGTGAAGTTGGTAGTGGTTGATACACGCGGCACAAAACCATGCTGGCAAGACGATAATACAGAGCTACACATGTGTTATAGTTGACATGTAATTATTTGCTCAAATGTTTTGGGAATAGCTGAAAGCTTAGCTCTATAGTTCTCGATACTAGACCTACTACCTTTTTTGTGCAATGGTATAATAAATTATTTCTTCCAAATCAAAGGAAAAGTGGCAGATGCCATAGATAATTGGAATAATTTATATATCGGCTCAGATAAATTAACTGCATAGTATTTGAGCACACAACTAGGAACACCATCTGTACCCGGAGAAAAAATTGGTTTCACACCTAGAAGGCTCTGAAGAACAGTACTCTTATCAATTACTGGATTAGGAATACAATTGAAACTTTCCAAGTTGCACGAGTATTGACCGGGTTGAAAACGTTTGGATGAGTAGGTCGACTTGAGTTCTGCAAATAATTCCGCAATGTCATTATCAGAACTGGCATTCTTGCAACCAAAAGAAAAGGTGGCTGGGAAACCATATGTTTTCCTCTTAGAATTAACGAAACTGTAAATACTTTTCGGATTGTTAAAAAATTTAAATTTACAACTGCTTAAGTACAACTTATAACATTGTTGGTTTAGTCAATGAAAGTTGCAACGAGCAACTGAATATTTAGAAAAATTGGCAGAAAATCCTGATCTCTTGAAACGTTTATAAAGCCTAGATTTTATGTTATTGAGTCTTATAAGTTGTCTTGTGAACCAAGGTGGTTTACTTGTTCCAACACTAACACATCGAATGAGAACACAGCTTTCAAAGAAGCCATCAAGAATACCGTAGAATAATGAAGTCGCTGAGTCGACGTCGTTACACGAATAAAGATCTGACCAGTCATGAGTAGCAATCAATTCGTTGAGTTTTATGAAGTCTGCTTTATAAAAACATTTTGAGCTGGATCGAGATTTTAATTTTGTAAAGCACAGTTCCTTAGGAGGCTGAACAATGTCAATTGCTATTTCAAGAGTAGGATGTAAGAGGTCTTCTGGAAAAGATAAAGGAGAAATACGATTGAGAGCAATACCCACTAATTCATCCACAAATACCAGGTCAAGAGTCTTGTTTTTACAATTTAAAACATTGTTGATCTGTACGAGTGATGTATATAAAACATTGTTAAAGAAATCAGGCTGGCAGGTGGTAGTCAAAGTGTTTAAGTCGCTCAAGCTAATCCAATTTACCGAGGGCAAATTGAAATCACCAAGAACTACTAAGCGATCTTTGTCTCGCAACTGAGAGTATAAGTTTTGAATAGCTAAGTTATGGCAATAGTAAACATACATATCCGACCGGGGCGGAATATATGAGCAGCAAATATATAAGCTAAAACATCGCAATGAAATCTTTACTGCTATAAACTCAATATCAAATGTGCTGTCCGACAACAACTCGGAGGAAAGGCTTAAACGACGTAGTTGCTTGAAAAAAGCTCAGCGTTAAAATTGTCAGGTTTTAACCACGTCTCGGTGAAAGCAAAAACTGCGCTGTAAAATCGAAACTGTTAAAAAAAAAGGTATTTAATTTAGATCGTAAACCACGGACCTTTTGGTAATGAACGACTAGAGAGAATGAGTCGTTGACTACTTTTTTTCTGTACCCGCGGTGGAGGTCAAGGAGTTTTTTGGCACTATATTGGCTTTCTTCTGGTTCAAATGCACCACAGAATGCTCCGGCCAAAAAGAACAGTCAAGAACACTATCAACATAAAGGTCTGGCACAGTTATTTTGAAAGATGAAATGTCTCTTTCATATTTAAAGTTAAATTTGGAAACTTCTACACTAGAATTATTAAGGTTAAGTTTAGAGCATAAATAATTTGAAATATCATCAACCGTTAATGAAGCGTGCAACCGGGAAACAAAAATTGCTCTGCGGGGTGGAACGGCAGTCACCTCCCTGGGACCAACAGGTTGCACCACCGAAAGTTCCGAAGCAGAAATTGATGTTGAAGTTGATGTAGATGCAGAAGTTGACGTAGATGCAGCTGACGAACCAATTGTGCTTGACTTCTTACGACATTTGGTATTACCTGTACGTTTGCCTTTGTTACACGCATCAACATACTGTGACCCAACAACATAATTTGTGTTGTCTGTTTTTGATGTTCTATTACTGTTTGTAGTTCGCATTGGTTCTGACTTTAGCGCCATCAACGCTGTTGGTCGACGCTTTAGACAAAGAAGCAGATTTTATCCCATTGTTATTTAATAATGTATATTTGAAGATGTTGATGAAGCGCCATGGGCATGAGTGTCAGACAAAGAACGAAAGCGAAAGCTGGTCAAGGCAATGGCTGCTTAACATAAAACATCGCAATATTTTCTCTCAAGACTCTCACTTCATTCACTACAGCAGTGTTGTTTTTACAAACATTTTTAAAAACAGAGCGAAGCACTGCTTGCCAATCGCTAATTTGAGCACGCAAACGATGGCCTTCGTCGAGTGATGGCTTCAGCGCGATTATGAGCTCTGCATTCTGCAAACATACGAGTGATTGTTCAATATTAACAACACTGCGGTCATTGTCATTGTTTAGAGTATCGACAATTGACTCATTGCACAGCGCAGACAAATCAGTTATTGTGTTCGCAGTAGTATTGATTGAAGATGTAGCACTGACAGTGGGGGGGGCGAGCGAATAGAGCGACGACGTTCATACGGACAAACCTTACAACAGAAAGCACTATTGGTTTCACTTAAAAAGTCGAGATCAGCAGGCAAAACACCGGTACATTCCAAATGAAAAAATTCACTGCACTTGGCGCATTGAACTTTGGGTTGACCGCTGTTGAAGACATGGAGGAAGAAAATTTAATTGAATTCTAAAATATGATTATTTTCAAATTTTATATATGTAAATCTACTCTTATACTTACCTGAATTCTATAAAAAATTAACTATTCATATATGTATGTATATATAGCCAATGAACTTATTTAATGAAGTAAAATACATATATACATATACTTACCTTAAACTCATACTCATCTGTAAATTCATACTCACCTAAAAATTTTTATATCATAAATTCGAACGCCCTAATATAAAATCTATCAAATCAAATTGGAAGAATACCGCCTATTTGTCATGTACGTACCTTAAGTATACATATGTACATATACATACGTAAATAAGTAAAAAACCAAAGGCTCAACGGTCAGCCGCAAAACGGAGTTGCGCAGTTGTCGTTGAGCGCGCTAATCAAATCTAGGTATTCAATTCGTACTCGATCGAAAATTTGTGCCTTCATAAATTGTAATTTGAGATTAATATTCCTATTTCGAAAAATCCCAAATCCCGGGAGTGGGATTTGAATCCGCACTCCTACGATGGTTGAATTGTTACAAAAGCATTCAGCTACGTCATGGGATAAAGTTTACAACAACTAAAACATGACTGCCTGAATGCGTTTGTAACACTTCAACTCGCGAGAAAAAGCTTTGAAGTGATTTACAAGGTGTAATAGAAACAGCTGTCGCCTTGTCCGTTCTGATGTCACGTTGTTTAAATTTTTCCCAAATTATTAAAACACATTTTATTTACTTTCAGCATAAATATATTTTATTTACTGCTTTTGAATTTTCACACAAACGAAATAAATTTTTTTAAATAAAATGAACTTAAAATTAAAAATTTGTATATCATTAAGGCCTAACGTTGCATGTACGCAACGTGCTCCACCACCCCAATGGGTTAGGACCGCAAATTTTTTTCGGTTTTTTATTCTTAATTGGACCAATTTATACGGCAACTGAAAATTTCATTGAAATTGCTCCAGCCCTTCTATGCTCAGGACTTAATGGGTTAAGAGAGTTTTAAAATGATATGATTAGAAAAAAATGATAAAAACTTTTTGTAACCTGTACAAGACCTCAAAACTAGGCAAAACGGCACATAAAAGATTTTCGTAAAAAGTTGAGTAAATTCAAGTTTGGACAAAAAATAGTTGTTCCCATGTTAACGAAATGGGAAAATAAAATAAAAATATCGTACCCTGTAGAGCGGAGTTATAGGACCCATCTTTGGTGAGGGTTTTTTGTTTTTAATAAAATAGAAACATTTGAGAGGATGGAAATTGAAAAGTTTTTTTTCTCGGCACACCCTAAAGCACATATGTACATACATATGTACCCGTTATCAGAAATCCTGCGCGCAAGCGGGAAAATACAAATACGATATATGCACAAACTTTTCTCTGATTTTCGAAAGAAAGAAGACCGACATGTATTTCATAAACCGTTATAGTTGCGAACATCATCAACACAAAAACAATCAACATATTGATGCAACTAAATTTACGCATTACTTAAATCATTGTATGCGCGGTAACATGTACATTGTACATGTGTACATATGTATGTATGCATGTATGTTCATACGTGTTTTCGCGAAGCGTCTGCTGGCTTCAGACTTAAGGGCCCATTACTGATACTTAGCATAGACTTGACTTGACTTGGCGTAAACTTGGCAATTTAGCACCGATTATACTCCACTTAGCGCATACACTGTGGCATCATAATCAATAAGTGTCAATCTCTATGTCAAAATGAAATGGAAACAAATAAATGTCATCTCAAAATGTAAACATCACTTAGAACTTACATAGAAAATCAAAATTCAACAGACTTCTAAGTCAAGTTAAGTGTTGCTAAGTTTTGAGTAATCAGTAACATGCAACTCACTGATTTTCGAAAGTTATAATTTATATTTATTAGGGTCGGCAAAATATAAAATTTAATTTTTCCTTTTGGTATAGTGAAAATATTTTTCAGGACAACGAAACATTTAGGCAATCAATAAGGTATAAATTATTGTAGTCGTTAGGGAGCTGTACGTCGTGTTGTCAAGAAGTGGCTGCTGACTAGAGTCTTAAGCTAGCAGACACTCCCGTTTCTCGGAACCGGACGCAGCTTAAAATTTTTTTTTGCGGTATTAAATTGCCAATAAATGTAATATCAATTATCCAAGTCGTTCGGAAGTCGTAGGTCGTGTTTTCACGAAGTGTCTGCTGGCTTGAGTCTTAAGCTAGCAGACACTCCCGTTTCTCGGAACCGGACGCAGCTTTAAATTTTGTTTGCGGTCTTAAATTGCCAATAAATGTAATATCAATTATCCAAGTCGTTCGGAAGTCGTAGGTCGTGTTTTCACGAAGTGTCTGCTGGCTTGAGTCTTAAGCTAGCAGACACTCCCGTTTCTCGGAACCGGACGCAGCTTTAAATTTTTTTTTGCGGTACTAAATTGCCAATAAATGTAATATCAATTATCTAAGTCGTTCGGAAGTCGTAGGTCGTGTTTTCACGAAGTGTCTGCTGGCTTGAGTCTTAAGCTAGCAGACACTCCCGTTTCTCGGAACCGGACGCAGCTTTAAATTTTTTTTTGCGGTATTAAATTGCCAATAAATGTAATATCAATTATCCAAGTCGTTCGGAAGACGTAGGTCGTGTTTTCACGAAGTGTCTGCTGGCTTGAGTCTTAAGCTAGCAGACACTCCCGTTTCTCGGAACCGGACGCAGCTTAAACTTTTTTTTGCGGTATTAAATTGCCAATAAATGTAATATCAATTATCCAAGTCGTTCGGAAGTCGTAGGTCGTGTTTTCACGAAGTGTCTGCTGGCTTGAGTCTTAAGCTAGCAGACACTCCCGTTTCTCGGAACCGGACGCAGCTTTAAATTTTTTTTTGCGGTATTAAATTGCCAATAAATGAGGTATAAATTATTTAATATATAATATTGTTGTTTGCTATAGTGTGTCTGCCACCTTAATAGGACCCCTTTCGACGCCGTCAAAGGAAATCATAAATAAACGCGAACGCGAGTGGGTTACTAAAATCAAATAAAAAAGGGAAAAATAAATAAAAAAAAAAAAAACATTAAGTGAAGATTGAATTTAAATCTAGTTGCAATTAATTTGAAAAAAAAACTCCAAAAATTATACATACAATTGTACAAAAGTAAACGGCACATTGGGGTGCTGCAAAAAAGAAAAATTTATAAATGTCTTTTTGCCCGCGATTATAAAAGGAAGGCTCAAAATAAACAGTGAAAAAGCAAACAAAAATAAAATTTCTGTGGCGAAAAATGGGTTAAAGCACAACTAAAAAATTTATATAAGAGCTACATTGTATTGAAAAGTGGTGTAAAATCAACAAAAATTTCCATATTTACGGCAAAGGTGTAAAATACAGCTGATTAAGCGATCAGGCTAGGAAAAAAAAATTTAAATAAACGAAACTTGCCAAAATTAAGAAAAAAGTGTTTAAGCCGTGTAAACTTAAAAATAAAAATAAAGTGCTAGATGAAAACCTGAAAAAAAGAAAAGATTTTAAGGTGCGGGTAAAACCTGCAAATAAAAATAAAGTGCACGGTAAAAACCTGAAAAAAAGCAAAATATTTAAGGTGCTGGAAAAACCTGAAAATAAAAATAAGGTGCTAGATGAAAACCTGAAAAGAAAAGAAAATATAAGTACAATTTTGTGTTCTAAAAAACCTGAAAAGAAAAAAAAAATTGAAATATAAGTTGGTTTTCTGAAAAATCTTGAAAAGAAAGGAAGAAATTGTTAAATAAATGCGCTCAAAAGACTGAAAAGAAAAGAAAATATAAGTACAACTTGGAGGTCTGAAAAAAGGGAAGAAATTGTTAAACAAAAATGCTCGAAAACCTGAGGAAAAAATAAATCATAATTTAGTACAAAAAGCGACCCTCAAACGTGAAAGTGAATAAATACAAGAGAAAAGAGGTGAAAACATAAGAAATTTTTAATTTAGACCGTGACAACAAAAAGTAGGGTGCCGAACCTGAAAAATAAAAATATAGACATTACAAAAAAAATCTTCAAACAGCAAGAAGGTACAGTCCACAAGCAGCAGGAAAAGTTACCAGCACAGGCAGCAGAAACCGCTATCCACACAAGCAGCGGATCCATTGCCAGCACCAGCAGCAGATCCCGTTAACAGCACCAGCAACATACCCCCGTTACCAACACCAGCAAAATCCCGAAACCGCAGCGCATTACGGTAAATAGAAGACTTTCCAAGCAAAATGTAAGTAGAGAAAAAATTTTCCTACAACACATACATAAATTTATATAACTTAGTGGACCTCTAAAGCATTTTTCGAGAAACCTCTTATGTTCTCATATTTGCTATATCAAATACAAACTCAAAAAAAAAGTCTCTTAATCCCCCAACACAAGCCTCTCCAATCCGCTAAGATATATAAATCACACCGTTTCAAATACTTAGATATATAAACGACGTATATAACCCTTTGCCTTCCCTTGAATGCCCCTGAAAAGAAATTATTAAAAAACCTTTTATTTACCTCAACGGAGTTATTAACTTACCCGTACATAGCACATATTCTCCGTTAGTTTTGCACATCATCCTAGCCCAGCAACAGCCAACATTTTTGCATACTTACATACGTATGCAGGCATTTACCAAAGAATTAAATTCGTTTCAATAATATTCGCCTAACAACACTCTTGCCTCATTAGCTTTCCAAAAAAAAAAAAAAAAATATATATATATATAATTTACTTACATATTTTACTTGTCTCAGAAGCGCTGAGACAAGTGCATAATTTTACCTCCGTTAAACATAATTTTTATACACATATATATTACATATAATCATTTGTGCTCAGAAGCGCTGAGACAAGTGCATAAGCTCACCACCATTAGCATAGCAATTTCGCTCAACTCCATAATTGTAACATACAAATATACGTACATGCACTTGTACTCAGAAGCGCTGAGACAAGTGCACGAACCCACCCCGTTACCGTAGCAATTCAGTGCAGCTATCCACTTGTACATACATATATATAGGCACTGAAATAAGTGCCGCTAACAAAATTCCCACAGTGGGCCACAGCAAATAAAATTTGTATCAAAAATACAGTAGGACAAAAACACTTAAAAGCGAAGGAAATATTTGGTATTAATTTTTTCAAAATAAACCCCAACCCCTAAAACTATTATAGAAATATATCCCTCAATATATTTTATATAATAAAGAAGCTTTCGCATAGTAATATTTTTTGTGTACTCCAAATACACATCTCGAAAATACCCTCTCGTGTACCTCTGATACACTTCCTGTCGCATACATAAGCGAACATTAGCTTTGACCTCCCAAATTAAAGAGTTTCGCAACTAGTTTCTGTATTTTGATCAAAAACCCTCAGCATCGGAAAGACCGACGACAAAACAGAGAAACTGTCTCTACCCAAAGGTACCAAGACTCGGAGCAGGTCCCAGACAGAAGAAGAAGAATTCTTGAGGAAATCCCTTTTAGAAATAGGAAAACTCGAAAGGATATGCGACAAATGGTGGAATATCTCTGAGGCAGATCACACCAAACCCGGTTTGCAGACATATATGGAGGAACTCAACAGACTCGTAATCGCAGTAGAACGGTCATACGAAGCAGCACATATGAACGTCACAGATGCTAGCGCCCTGTCAACACTGGACGAAAATTATGACAAAGTGATGGAGACCACACTGAACACAAGGACCAGGATGAACGAGCTGCTCGCGCCACTGGAGCCGAACCAAGGACAACTCATGGTGCCATTGATAATGCCCAGGTCTGAACCCTATCTCAAAGTCCCTGCATGCGATACTGAAGTGTTCCACGGGGACTACGAAACATGGCCGTCATTTAGGGACATGTTTACAGCGGTTTACATAAACCACCCCAAATTATCCCCTGCACAAAAACTTTACCACTTGAGACAAAAAATCCGTGGTAAAGCAGCCCTAATAACCCAAAAATATCCCCTCAACGATCAAAATTTCGAGCTAGCCTGGGGGGGCACTCATGTCCAGATACGAGAATCGTACAATTCTCGTAGACAGCCAATTAAAGACTCTATTTAATATGCAACCCGTGTTTTATGAAAATGGTGAAAGGATCCAAGAGATCCAAACCACGATAAATAACTGCATCTCAACTCTAAATTTAAACAACGTCCCCACCAACAACTGGGATCCCATCCTTATATATTTATGCGCCTCTAAGCTCACCAATGAAATTCTCGCCTTAAGGGAACAATCGCTAGAGTCCAGGAAAGAACTCCCACTTTGGTCTGAAATGGACAATTTCCTAACGACGCGCTATGAAGTAGTTGAAGGGCTCGGTACGTATCGGCCAAGCAAACCTCGCCACCCAAATGTGAGCTTCCACAACCGAGCTTCAACATCCCAAAATCAGTCGTATAACTTCAAAAATAAGTCGCACTCATATCATAGCGAATCGATTCTACAGGAATCCTGTAAATTGTGCAATTCGAATCATTCTATGATGAATTGCATAAAATTTAAACAACACAGTGTCGCAGACTGGAACAATTTTGTTAAACAAAATCATTATTGCAAAAACTGCTTAGCATTTTCTCATCTGGAGTCCGAGTGCAAGAGCAACTTCAAATGTGTATATTGCCAAAAGAGACCTCATTCTCTCCTCCACTATCAGACTACTCCATCGGTCAACTCCAACAATCATCGTCCCTCGTCACGTAATAACCAAACAAGGGTTAAACCTCAAGAGCTAAACATCAACGAGGCTCCCTCTACCTCCTCACAAGCCACGAAGCTCCAAAATAAGGCAGCGCAAAATCAAGCCTCAACCTCTCAAAATGAGAATAATGTTCACTCTCACTTCGCTAGCAGCAAGGAAAAAACCCTACTGCCAACCGCGATGGTTCCCATTCTCCACCGAGGAGAAATATTCAAGCTCCGCGCACTAATAGACCAAGGCTCCGAAAAAACTTTTGTGTTCTCGCGTATACAAAAGCTACTTGGTCTACCCACACAAAAAAGCAGTTACCAAATATCAGGGATGGGCAGACGCGTAGTCCAGAATTCAAATAAGACTTGTCTGATGACTATTTGCTCAGACGACTTAGGAACTCAAATCCCAACTCATGCAATAATCCTGCAGCAATTAACTCACTTCTTGCCATCATTCAAAGCCAAAAACGTGGACTTACAGAAGTTCTCTTCATGGCAGACCCCAATTGCTTCTCCCCAGCAAGAATTAACATGGTGCTTGGTAGTGATGTAATCCCTCAAATTCTGCTAAACGGCCTGGAAACTAAGGTGGCAGGAAGTCTTATCGCACAACAAACAATATTTGGATGTATACTAAGTGGTCCGGTTAACGAACAAATTTCGGCATTCTCCACCCACGTAATTGAAAATCCAGATAATTCTCTAAATGAACTGCTCAAAAGATTCTGGGAACAAGAAGAGGTTCCAACTTCATCATTCATAACAGACGATGATATATTTTGCGAGGAGCTGTACGAAAAAACCACCGTTCGGAAAGGAGACGGTAGATACATTGTCAAACTCCCCTTCAAGCAAGGTTTTCCCGAAACTATAGCTCTCGGCCACTCTCGACCCGCAGCCCAGCAGCAATATATCAGCGTAGAAAGAACCCTAGAGAAAAAACCAGAGTTAAGAGATAAGTACTCTGAAGTGAAGAATACTTAACTCTGGACCACATGGAGCCAGCTTCACCTCGCGAAGTTATTAAGAAAGGCAAATACTTCTCCTACTATTTGCCTCATCCCGCGGTTTTAAAACCCGATAGTAAAACCACAAAGGTACGAGTAGTCTTCAATGCCTCCAAACCAACTCACTCCGGAAACTCATTGAATGACATATTACACACCGGTCCCACACTTCAAAATGACTTAATGCTGATAATCCTACAGTGGCGCCTCTATAAATTTGTTTTCAGCGGTGACATAGAAAAAATGTACCGCCAAATCATCGTCTACCCAGAAGATCAAGATTATCAACGAATCCTCTTTCGTAGATCTTCTAACTCCAAGCTTGAAGATTTCAAGTTAAAAACAGTCACTTTTGGTGTCAACTGTTCACCCTATCTCGCGATTACAACACTCCGCCAATTAGCAGAAGACACCAAAGGAGAATACCCGCTCGCCAACAATGTACTTCTGCATGAAACATATGTAGATGACATCCTCAATAGAGGAAATACAGTCCACACTCGACTCCATGACCCAAGTCATCGAAGCACTCAAATCGGGAGGTTTCCCTGTCAGAAAAATAACGGCCAACCACCCAAAACTACTCGAAGGCATAGCCGACTCAGATCTCTTGGACATAGATTTCCTCAAATTCCAGGACTGCAGCTCCACCAAAACGGTTGGAATAAGATGGAATGCCCTTACAGATTCCTTCACGTACTCCTACGACCCCAGTCCGTCGAATAATTCGCGAACGAAAAGGCAAATTCTGTCAGCGGTAGCGAAGCTTTTCGACCCGGCAGGATGGCTATCGCCAATTATGATCACAGCAAAAATCCTACTGCAGCAACTACGGATGGAGGGAACTGACTGGGATGAAGAAGTCAAAGCCGGCGCCCTTCAAAAAATGGACGGCTTTTCACGAAAGTCTCACGGCAATAAGCGACATACAAAATTCCCCGTTGGGTTCAACTCTCCCCCGATATACCCACTCAATAACACGGTTTCTCAGACGCCTCGGAAAAAGCCTTCTGCGCCTGTGTATACACAAAAACACAGCAATCTCCAAACGTGTACGCTTGTCACCTGCTTGTGGCGAAAAGTAAAGTCGCTCCCTTACAAAGGGTCAGTCTCCCTCGATTGGAACTTTGCGGAGCAGTTCTTCTCTCTAAATTAATAAACAAGTTCGACTTCAGCTAAAAACCACCTCACGAACTAACGCTTAGGACGGATTCTTCAATAGTGTTAGCATGGCTAGAAAAGCCACCCAATATGTGGAAAACCTACGTTGCAAACCGCACCTCTCAGATCATCAAAAATGTAAACAACGCGACGTGGAAACATATAGCCAGAAAGGACAACCCAGCTGATCTAGGAACTCGAGGATGTCGGTCACAAGACTTAGTCGACTGCCCACTCTGGTGGAACGGAGCAGATTGTTTAGCCAAACCCTCTCAGATCTGGCCAAACACCACGCCTAAACCGACACCCCCCTAGAACAAAAATCCATCGTCACTCTTCACACTACAGAAACATCGATCTGCTGGAACGTTTCTCCTCCTATGCTCGTGCGCTTGGGTAATGTCCTTCGTCTACCGATGCCTTCATAAGGCAAAGGGACTCCCAATCCCCCCGACAATCTCGATTACTCACGCAGAATTAACACACACAAAGGAACGCCTCATCCTCCAAGCGCAACAAATGCATTATGGAGACACGATTTCACTATTAAAAGCATCGAAACCCATAAGTAAAAAATGCTCTCTCTTATCCCTGAATCCCATGCTCGACGCCAAGGGCCTCCTACGCGTAAATGGGCGGCTCAGTAAGGCGCCTATGAGCGACAACGAGCGTTACCCTATAATAATTCCGGAAACTTCCAGGTTCTGCATACTGTTTCTCAATTTCCTACACTCAACGCTTCTCCATGCAGAAAAACAACTCATGGTCCGAATGGTACAACAAGAATACTACATCCCTAAATTAAAGTTCAAAATAAAATCCTGCATTTCCAATTGCAAACCATGTACGGTGTACAAACAAAAGATGAAGTCGCAGATAATGGCTGCTCTACCAGCGGAAAGGACGACATATACCTTACCCTTTCACACAACAGGTGTCGATTTTGCCGGCCCGTTTCTCGTCAAAACATCCCCACTACGTCGAGCCTCCCACACAAAGGCTTACGTCTGTGTGTTTGTCTGCTTCTGTACCAAGGCTATTCATCTAGAAGCCTGTTCGGACCTAACAACGGAAGCATTTAGAGCCGCTTTTGCTCGCTTTGCCGGTCGCCGCGGCCTGCCTCATAAGATGATGTCAGATAATGGAAAAACGTTCTTCGGAGCTCAACGAGCAATTCAGAAAGAACTATCGGCTTTTCTAAGTGAAGCCGCCTCGGACATAGCCGACAAATACGCTCTGCATGGCCTCTCTTGGCAGTTCATCCCCCCGTACCCTCCTCACATGGGCGGTCTCTGGGAAGCAGCAGTGAAGAGCTTCAAAATACACTTCCATAAGGTTTCCGGAAACCATAAATTCTCGTTTGAAGAGTTCTCGACACTTCTAGTTCGAATTGAAGCGGTCCTCAATTCTAGACCGCTCTCTCCAATGTCCGAAGACCCCCATGATTTACTCGTCTTAACCCCAGGCCACTTTTTGCGGGGAGCCCCCCTGCTGTCTCTCCCAGAACCCAATCCCGACAATCTTAGACTTCTTCACCGATGTCAGAAACTGAAAGTCCTTCACCATCAGTTCAGCAATCGCTGGAAAAATAAATATTTAAAGGAATTGCATAAGCATCAAAATGTGGAAGGCCCAAGAGCCCAATGTCAAGGTAGGGGACCTAGTCGTCATCAAAGACGACCTTCTGCTCCCAACGAATGGCGACTAGGTCGAATTTCAAACCTACACGTTGGACCTGACGAGAATGTTCGCGTCGTCGACATTCACACCCAGAACGGCACAATTAGGCGCAACATTACAAAGATATGTTTATTACCCATGTCATAGCCCCCCTCTCACCCACGTCCTGTGCCCTATCCCTCCAAATCCCCTTGCCACCCTTCTCTTTTAATATCACAGCTAATTCCTCTGTTTTAGTTTTCTTTTTTTCTTTTCTCTCAAATTTCTCCACAGAGCTCATATTGAAGCGCGGAAAATGCAGGCTGTGCTGCCGCCCCACTCTTTGCGCCATTGCCATGCGTTTTTGGCCATGACTCCAGCAGAGCGATATGAGTCTGCACGCGTCCATCGCTACTGCATAAACTGCTTAGCCACATCTCACACCACAGGGGCGTGCACTTCCACCGGCAGCTGCCGCCACTGTGGCAGAGCTCATCACACGCTGTTGCATTGGCCTAATCTTGCAACAGCAACACGTAATCGACGTCCGACACCTCCACCACCCATACGCCATAGGCGTGATGATCGACGTGGAAGAACCAGGCAGCGTGCAATTGAACGACCAGCGGCGCGCTTACAGAGCCGCAGCGCCAACCAACGTAATCTGGGGAAGTTAGTCAACCAAGCGAAGTGTACGCTCGATCAGCTTCAAGAACTCCTACATTCGTCCACTTCGCAGGAGGAAGAAAATTTAATTGAATTCTAAAATATGATTATTTTCAAATTTTATATATGTAAATCTACTCTTATACTTACCTGAATTCTATAAAAACTAACTTTTCATATATGTATGTATATATAGCCAATGAACTAATTTAATGAAGTAAAATACATATATACATATACTTACCTTAAACTAATACTCATATGTAAATTCATACTCACCTAAAAATTTTTATATCATAAATTCGAACGCCCTAATGTAAAATCTATTAAATCAAATTGGAAGAATACCGCCTCTTTGTCATGTACGTACCTTAAGTATACATATGTACATATACATACGTAAATAAATAAAAAACTAAAGGCTCAACGGTCAGCCGCAAAACGTAGTTGGGCAGTTGTCGTTGAGCGCGCTAATCAAATATATGTACGTATTCAATTCGTACTCGATCGAAAATTTGTGCCTTTATAAATTGTAATTTGTGATTAATATTCCTATTGCGAAAAATCCAAAAATTTATAAAGAAATTTGAAATTCCCGTGTAATTAATATTTGAGCCAAGCTCAGTGAAATAAAAGAACGAAACACATGAAAGTATACAGAAAAAAGGGTGCTTTATTTCGCAAGAAGTGGTTTGGTAAACTTGTAAGTAGTGCAACCATATTCAACCGCGATCGACCCTATTTCCACAAATACACGGCATTTTAGATTAGGTGTCAAGGTAAAACAAAAACAATCAATAATGATTTAATATATGCAAAAACACAAGCGAGCGCTTAAAAAACACGTCCGAAAAGCGCGAAGGTTGACTAAACAAACAAATTGACAACGATACACTTAAATTGCAATTTTGTATATCTCACATTTTAATTTTGTAATGTTTTTACATAATATAAGTGTTTTCATTAAATCAAGCGCGCTTTTGTAGCAACATACACATTTATCCTTCTTGTGTATATAACACGTTTTTTTCTTCCGGGAATATTTTATTTCAGTGGTATGATCCTTCTGTAGTATGTACTGTTTTTTTTTATTTATAGAAAGAAGTTAAATTTAACCAAAGCTCAGTTGGCGGAGAGAAAACATATTCAACGTCGGAATGCTAAGAAAAAGTTTGTTGAGAAAGACAAAGTGAAAATATTACATTTCGATGTGAAATATTACATTTGGTTCAAAAATTAAATGTCGCGTTCCAAACATTCATGTTGTCACCATGGTAAAATTTTACTATATATATAAAATAAGGTATTTTACAAAGGGTAGAAAGAAATTAAATTTAACCGAAGTTGAGTTGGCGGAGAGAAAACGTATTCAACGTCGCAATGCTACGAAAAGGTTTCCTGAGAAAAACAAAGTGAAAATATTACATTTCGATGTGAAATTCTATAAGAAAAACAGGAAAATAAGGAGAAGCGTAAACCAGCATGAGAAAATTACCGTATGTTCCATATAACCCAAATTATAAACTGTAAATAAAAAACATTTTAAATAATGTGGGGCCCCACTGGAGATAGCGAAGCTATCGGAAGATGGGGTGGGGGTTGGCGAGTGTAGCGAGCAGGGGGCAAAGCCCCCTAGTATATATATATGATTCATTTATTACGTTACAAGCCTGTTCTGCCACATCAACAAAAAAAAAAAACAAAAATAAATATTAACTTACAACCTTTCAGTTAATAAAGAAAAAGGAAAATATTGTAACGAATTTAGGGAAATTCCGCTTATTCCAAGCCTTCTGTTCACGTTCGAATCGCTAAGCTGTAATAAATAACTCCAATATTTAATTATGCAAAATGGTCTCTATTAGCCTACTTTGAGAGTACTTCACACTCTTACTTCACAACTAATTGCGAGTTTAAATCAAACTGCTTACTGACTACTCGGCTTTCGCTGCTTTTATACTCTCTGTTGCCTCGTTCACCCGTTTCTCCTAAGGTCTAGTAACTTCGCTAACTGCATGCCTGGTTACAAGCCATATATGTATGTACATGTATATTTGTAGTTTATAGCATTGTAAATCTTGCCAAGTAGCGCAACTAACAGCTGATCACTGAAAAGTCACACATTCACACGCACAGTACTCTACTCAGTTTCAAAAAAAACTTTAAGATTATTTAGCTTAAATTTTAAAATGGGATAATCCTTACCAATTTATGTATATATAGAATATATTAGGCGTATTTGTTGTTATTAAACGAAGCTTTTTATTATATTAAAGTTTTTATCAATTTTCTCAACTTTGTTTTAACAATTTCTTGTTTTTTTAAAGCATTTTCGTGCTTTGAAGTACAACCATGTGCTTATACGTTTTGACGTTACATTTCATACACGTTAGTATTTGCCATTCTCATTGTTTCTAAATTCGTGGACAATGACTGCAGTTATTCGGTGAGATTTTTCAAAAAATCTATTATTTTCGTGAAATTTTATACTTAATCAGTGGTATTGTGGTGGCGAAAAAGGTTTTATACAAGAATATTTTACCTCACAACGCGACAATGTATTTCGTAATGCCGAAGGACTTACATATATGTATATGTATTTAATGTGGAAGCTTGCATTTGAGAACACAGTTGGCATCTTGGTCTATTTGAACCAAAAGTGATTCCTTCCAACCCCATTTGGTCCGCTGGTCCTTTTTTCTCAATTTGGGTCTTTTTTCGGCACGGTTTTGGTACTTTTATTTCTTTTTCACTGAAACAAAAATTCAAAATACTGCTAATACAATTTATAAGCATCTATAAATATGGCATTAACACAATTGATTATGGTGTTTTCTTTTCTACACGAAAATGTCGCCTTCACGCCAACCCTTCAAAAAATTGTGTTCTGTTGTAAAATCAGCTTTGCCTCAATAGAGGGCATCATTATCTTTTCTCAACAACCTACCCCTAAAAATGGCGAAAAATGCAATATTACTTGCCCTCACTGCCATTGATGGGGCAGAAAACAGCCCTGTCAATTGGCTGATGAATCACACGAAGCTGAATCGAATGCTATGGATCAAACGAAGCTGAAGCGAATGCTATATATGTACATATGAGTCGCATCATGCCTCACTCAAAAGCAATTTGCGATCACAGTTGACAGCGAACAAACACACGAACTGCATTTTTTTGTAAAAATGGTTACAACTTTTGTTCTTCTCAGGTCACGCAGGGTGGCACTGAACATTTTCAGTTGCTATAATTTCACAGGGCGAAGTGAGAATCTTCAAAATGTTTGCCGCTGAAAGTCGCGACATTTTGGTGTAGAAAAGAAATCACCATTAGTTTCATTTACGATGTACTGAGTTTGCCATAACGCAAACTTTACGGGCATTGTGACTTTTCCCAGCGGTTATATTCATAGTCACATTTGCATGGGCGTAATTAGGTTTTGTGACCAAATTTTCCGTTTCGTTCCTTTTAATTTGATCGTGCATTCCGCTCCCACCTATAGGATGTGAGCATAGTACTGTGCCGCTCACACACGTAACAATGCTGGTCAAATGGCGGTCAAATTCTCCGTCATTTCGCTCTACATTTTCGAGTCATTTGACAATCAATTTTACTGCGGTTTTACCGTTTATATAACCGCCATATAACATGAATTTTACCTGCAGATTTACTTTACCTGGAGCAGCCATATGAATAAAATATGAGCCAAAAAAATTGAATTTTCAATATTTATTATTTTCAATATTATTATATATGTACATGAAACTGGAACTTATATTAATACAGTTCATATAAAAAAGAAGTAAGAACTTTAATAATAAATAAACTCGCTTAATTGGTTTTTGTTTTCCAATTGAAATCTTTTCTAAGCGAGCAGAAAATAATTTTAAGATTTAGAAAAAACTCCAATTATTTGAATAATCTACAACTTAAGGCTTAGTAGAAATTCAGATTAAGTTTACTTTTTTTCCAAATCAAGAATATTCAAAGGTGTCGTGGAATCAGATTGCTGTCGTAATTGGTGAACTTAAAAATGTACTAGTAATTGAATCAGACTTATTATTGCTCTAAATCTAACCATTCCAGCAATAATTCTGCAACCCATAGCAGAAGTATTGATTGGTTTCAAATCTAATTCCAACAGCAATCGTACCACGACATAGTTTATTATATATGTACATGAAATTGTAACTTAAATTAATACAGTTCATATAAAGAAAAGTAAGTATTTTATAATAAATAAACTCGCTTAATTGGTTTTCGTTTTCCAATTGAAATCTTTTCCAAGCGGACAGAAAATAATTTGAAGCTTTAGAAAAAACTCCAATTATTTGAATCAATTTTAATCTACAACTTAAAGCTAATTAGAAATTCAAATTAGATTTACTCTTTTTTTTCAGATCAAAAGGTAAAACAAAAACAATCAATAATGATTTAATATATGCAAAAATACAAGCGAGCACTTAGAAAACACGTCCGAACAGCGCGAAGGTTGACTAAACAAACAAATTGACAACGATACACTTAAATTGCATTTTTGTATATCTCAAATTTTAATTTTGTAATGTTTTTACATAATATAAGTGTTTTTATTAACTCAAGCGCGCTTTTGTAGCAACATACACATTTATCCTTCTTGTGTATATAACAAGTTTTTTTCTTCCGGGAATATTTTATTTTAGTGGTATGATCCTTCTGTAGTTTGTACTGTTTTTTTTTTATTTATAGAAAGAAGTTAAATTTAACCAAAGCTCAGTTGGCGGAGAGAAAACGTATTCAACGTCGGAATGCTAAGAAAAAGTTTGTTGAGAAAGGCAAAGTAAAAATATTACATTTCGATGTGAAATATTACATTTGGTTCAAAAATTAAATGTCGCGTTCCAAACATTCATGTTGTCACCATGGTAAAATTTTACTATATATATAAAATAAGGTATTTTACAAAGGGTAGAAAGAAATTAAATTTAACCGAAGTTGAGTTGGCGGAGAGAAAACGTATTCAACGTCGCAATGCTACGAAAAGGTTTGCTGAGAAAAACAAAGTGAAAATATTACACTTCGATGTGAAATTCTATAAGAAAAACAGAAAAATAAGGAGAGGAAAGCCGAGAAGCGTAAATCAGCATGAGAAAATTACCGTATGTTCCATATAACCCAAATAATAAACTGTAAATAAAAAACATTTTAAATAATGTGGGGCCCCACTGGAGATAGCGAAGCTATCGGAAGATGGGGTGGGGGTTTGCGAGCGTAGCGAGCAGGGGACAAAGCCCCCTAGTATATATATATGATTAATTTATGACGTTGCAAGCCTGTTCTGCCACATCAACAAAAAAAAACAAAAATAAATATTAACTTCCAACCTTTCAGTTAATAAAGAAAAAGGAAAATATTGTAACGAATTTAGGGAAATTCCGCTTATTCCAACCCTTCTGTTCACGTTCGAATCGCTAAGGTGTAATAAATAACTCCAATATTCAATTATGCAAAATGGTCTCTATTAGACTACTTTGAGAGTACTTCACAATAACTCTTACTTCACAACTAATTGCGTTTTTAAATCAAACTGCTTACTGACTACTCGTCTTTCGCTGCTTTTATACTCTCTGATGCCTCGTTCACCCGTTTCTCCTAAGGTCTAGTAACTTCGCTAACTGCATGCCTGGTTACAAGCCATATATGTACATGTATATTTGTAGTTTATAGCATTGTAAATCTTACCAAGTAGCGCAACTAATAGCTGATCGCTGAAAAGTCACACATTCACACGCACAGTACTCGACTCAGTTTCAAAAAAAACTTTAAGATTATTTAGCTTAAATTTTAAAATGGGATAATCCTTACCAATTTATGTATATAGAGAATATATAAGGCGTATTTGTTGTTATTAAACGAAGCTTTTTATTATATTAAAGTTTTTATCAATTTTTTCAACTTTGTTTTAACAATTTCTTGTGTTTTTAAAGCATTTTCGTGCTTTGAAGTACAACCATGTGCTTATACGTTTTGACGTTACATTTCATACACGTTAGTATTTGCCATTCTCATTGTTTCTAAATTCGTGGACAATGACTGCAGGTTTTCGGTGAGATTTTTCAAAAAATTTTATTATTTTCGTGAAATTTTATACTTAATCAGTGGTATTGTGGTGGCGAAAAAGGTTTTATACAAGAATATTTTACCTCACAACGCGACAATGTATTTCGTAATGCCGAAGGACTTACATATATGTATATGTATTTAATGTGGAAGCTTGCATTTGAGAACACAGTTGGCGTCTTGGTCCATTTGAACCAAAAGTGATTCCTTCCAACCCCATTTGGTCCGCTGGTCCTTTTTCGGCACGGGTTTGGTACTTTTATTTCTTTTTCACTGAAACAAAAATTCAAAATACTGCTAATACAATTTATAAGCATCTATAAATATGGCATTAACACAATTGCTTAGTTTCATTTACGATATACTGAGTTTGCCATAACGCAAATTTTTTAACCGTTCCTTACTAAAACCTAACTGCGCTATACCTTTTACTTCATTGCAATCGAGCAAATCTAGGTTCACAACGTTTGGTTGGTGAAAGAAATAGATTTATCCTAGAAATGTGAATATGTGATACCTAAAAGTACATTTTATTTTTGTTTGTGCAGTTTGAATTAAAGCCAAATTCAAATTTTATATAGGAAATCACGCAAACATCCTAAAATGTTTGCTTCTTACAACGAATACGACACTCTAGTAATTTGCCGAATTGTTTGTAAACCAATAAAATAAAACTAAAATTTGGTCCTTTTTTATGATGCCTGGTCTATTTTTTCGATGAATTTTGGTCCTAAAGGAAAACATGGTGTGGAAACCGGGTTTGAGAATGCATGTGGCAAGGTTGCATTTTTCAGAACTAAATTTTTTTTAATAATGAAATAGTAGTATGCGAGCGACTGCATCACCCTGCAAAAATCGTGTGACCAAAAACGCACACAGCCACACGAATTTTTGACAGGGGTGACGATTTGGAATGGAAAATTGTGCAAATGAAATAGCATGCTGACAAATTTTGCTTTCCCACAATGTATCGTGCTCTCTCGCACCTATTATTTTTATAGGGATAGCAAAATACGCCATTTTTGCGGGCAAAAAAATCCACCATTTCTAATTCAGCAGAGACAGCAAAACATTTGGTGGTGGAAAATTTTTTCAATTTTGAGAATTTTAAATGGAATATCTCCGGAAAGATTTAAAATTAAGAGGGAGTTCTCCAGATCACAAATATATATATTTTTAAGTGCGCAAACTTATAATTTAAAAGTTATTTGGTGTTAAAGTTTGCAAATTTCTATACAAATTTTATATGTGTATACGTATATATATGTGGCTACACAGCTTTGTAATGTCATCAATAAAAAATATATATATATATATATATATATATATATATATATATATATATATATATATATATATGTGCATGTTGCTACAAAAGCGCGATTGATTTAATAAAAACATTTATAATAAGTAAAAACAATGCAAAAATGAAATGTGAAATATACAAAAATGCAATTTAAGTTTATCGCCAATTTATATAGATATGTATGTGGATTAAGGTTTTGAAAGATGTGTAAATTGTAATTTAAAGTGCTATAGAAATTTGCTAAATTTGAAAACTTTAACAACAAATAACTTTTAAATTATAAGTTTGCGCACTTTAAAATATATATATTTGTGATCGGGAGAACTCCCTCTTTCATTTGATACCAATTTTTACTCCGAACTCGGGGGGTGCTATTCTAAAATTTTCCCAAAGTCTTTAATATACAATGATTTTTGCTGTTTATTTCGACAAAAATTTTTGATTTGATTTTTGTGCTCATCGAAAGAATTCACAATTATATAGCACCATGCCGCGAATTATGATAGAAGATGAAAAGCTTTTGCATTTTGCCAAATTAATGCCAACACAATGGCGTAGAATTGCGCCGATTATTTCAGAGGGTTAACTGGCACCAATTGTTCACACCAAATTGTTAGGTACAGGATTCGCCACGGGTAGGTGAGGTTGGCAATCACAACCCCTTGAATCATTTTGGTCGGCAGGTATGCCGCGGATATATTATTGGCACTTGTTATTGATGGCTTTTAAGCTGGTTAACTCGCTTAGATCTGGGTTGTAACTAATTACTATTAGTTGATTTAGAAGTTTTTTACTTAATGTAATAACACTTATAAAATTTGATTTCATTTTCTTCATTTTTTTTGTAGCTAAAACTCCATTCTCATCACGAAAGCGTACACCACTAACAAGTGCACAGAAAACGAATTGTTTTGTAATTTCTATGAAACCAGTGCCAAAATTGGAGTTATTTAAGAAACCTCAAACTGCTATGCCTTCACGTCTCAAAGAAAATACCGGACCTAAACAATTTTCGCATATCGTAAGTCCGGTTGGTGCATACATGAAAAATACAGCAACTACGCCGCTCATGTCAAATCTTAAGCAACGCTCAGAGAGTCCAGATGTCCGCAATGCAACTGTTTTTCGTGAACCAGAACAAGAATCGCGAACTTATCAGCCAAAATTCGGTTTGACAGGCAATACCATAACAAAAACATCCAGCTTGACAAAGAAGGTATATATTTCTTCTGAATTCAAGCATGTAAGTAAATGCAATTACTACATAAATTCTCTGAGCAATGAAACCTAGGCATATAGTGGTAGAGTTTATATTATCTAACTTAGATTATGTTGTTGTTGTTCTCGTTGTTGGTGTTGTTGTTGTAGCGATAAGGTTACTCCCCGAAGGCTTTGGGGAGTGTTGTCGATGTGATGGTCCTTTGCCGGATACAGATCCGGTACGCTCCGGTAACACAGCAATATTAAGGTGCTACCCCGACCATTTCGGGAACGATTTATATGGCCACATTAAACCTTCAGGCTATCCATCCCTCGCCACCTCAAGTTCCATGAGGAGCTTGAGGTCGCCAGAACCTCGTCTGTTAGTGAAACAGGATTCGCCGCGGTTAGGTGAGGTTGAAATCGAATCAATTCAAGTTTGAAATCGAAGCATTTGAAAATACATTTATTAATAATTAGACATATAAATGTATCAGCTATACACCATAACTCATTCTAATAACTACCTTCCAAGCGCCTTTACTACATGATTACATATAACGAAAATCATAAAAAAAACTGTACATACATATTACATGCCTAATGTTCATTCTTAAAGAAATTTTCTTTTAAATTTTGTTCAAGTTGCTCTGAATCGGTAACTGGTAGCTGACAAACATGATCATGACATATATAAACCGTTGTTTTACTATTTATCATTTTGAATTTTTGTTGTACACGTTGATTATAAGTATCATCCGGATATTGTGGATCAATCGTGCCTGGTATATAGAATTTTTGACATATTTCAACAAAACGTCGTGTATCATTCGAATCTGGACCGACAACTGCTACCAAATCAAGACCATTTTCATGTAACAATAATGCGGACATCATAGCTGGTAGCGTATAACAGAAAGGATTAACATCAGCAAAGAATTCAAGCAGTTTAGAAGCGCGTTGCTTAAAGCTTTTTCGTCCAAATAATGTGAGAGTAAGATAAGATTGCGTGCAGCTATGCTGTTGCCACATGGTTCAACGCCATCATGATCTGAAAAGTAAGACAAATTCACATTTTATGTAACAATAAAAAAGACTTAGGCTCATTTGCAGAACGTTAAGTTATTTTTTAGCTCAGAGTTAATTTCAAAAATTTGTCGAAAATGTAAGAGTTTAACCCCTCATGTCAGTTCCGTGCTAGAACACTTACTCAAACTTGCTCTTACGTAAAGCTAAACTGAGGCTTCGTGGTAGTGTATCTATCTTAGCTTAATGCCTTCCACGCCTTGGCATTTCTCGAATTCTCAGAGATGGCCCTGCTGTAGTCAGGAGCTTTATTACGCAGGTTCGAACCACCTTTTCAATCACACAAGAGCCCTTTTATTCGGTTTATGTTGTAAGAGTAAAAATACTCACAATTATAGCGAGAACGATTTCCTTAACCCCAATATCATATCACCCCTTACACTGGTGTGAGCATGCTGAATGTTATCACAACACCTGCTTCTAGTTACTTTGAACACTGACTTGCCTTTGAGCTCTAATTTAGTTTTAGGTTTCCCAAAAATCATTTGGCTACAGAGTAGCTCAATTCCCCTCTGCCATCAAAAACCAATACTGATTATAAAAAACAATGAACTACCTTCTTTTAGGCGTACAATCACATTTGGAGAATTTTCTTCTGAATAGAAATAGGCGCCATGTGTATTATCCCAAAATCGTACATCTTGTATCTCCTGAAGTTCACTTGCCCATTTTAGCACGCTACCATCCAACCACGTTTTATAATAATCCAACAGACCTCTGATGAGAAATGCGTAGTCGTCAAGGGAGCCATCGATAGATGTGGTACTGTAAAATTCATAATATAACTTACGCTATACTTTCCAGCGTTGCATCACCAGTCCCTAGTCCATAGCAAGAGCGGAGCACCACTTTTCTTTCGTTATCATATAAATGCTTATGCATAAATTTATATAAATCTTCAGCTGCTTTTGCATATTCGTGCCGCTTTTCACCACCACAATTTGCCAATTGAGCTAAATCCGACAACACTAATCCATTCCATGCACAAATAATTTTTGTATCCAAATGTGGACGTGGACGTTGATCGCGTATTTTGTGCAAGACTTCATTGGTAATATTAAGTACCCGTTGTAATTGCTCTTCGGTTAAGCCGAATTTATCACATGTCTCAGCAATGGAACTACGAACAATGTGTATATTTTTCACAGTTAGATGACCATGCGGATCACTTTTTGGTTCAACATTGCCCTTTGCACGCAAGTCGTAGTGAAAAGTATAAATTTCAAATATACGTTCCATGTCCAATTTTATTTCTTCATAAAGCGTTGCATTTGCATCCACAGCCGAATTCACTTCAGCCCAAGTCCAAGCATAGAACGCACCTTCGACTTTTGCGCTAGCATCTGCTGTAGGTAAAGAATCAACATCTTCGCCAGCAAAGAAACCATCCCCAAGGTGACGTAAATCTTTCATTAAATAACGAAATATACCATCAGAGTAGCGCATATATGTCTTATCATTTATTAGCTTATAAGCACTTGCGTAGGCGGTCATAAGTTGACCTTGATCATAGAGCATTTTTTCAAAATGTGGCACATGCCAAACACGATCCACCGAGTAACGCGCAAAACCACCAAAAACATGATCATGTATACCACCGTGACCAATGTGTTGTAAGGTTTGCAGCACCATATCGAGCACATCTGCATCTTTGGTGATAATATAGGCATGTAAAAGGAATTTGAGACGTGAAACTTCAGGTAATTTCGGTTGTGTACCAAAACCGCCGTGTTGTTGATCATAACGTCGCTTAAAGATGCGTAAAGACTCTTGCAGCTTTGCGTCCGCACTACCTGGCTGAAATACAGCTGTCGTCGATTTTTCGCTTAGTGATTTTTGTATTGCTGCTATAACATATTTGCCTGTTACTCTTAGCTCATCTTGATTGGATTGCCATTTGGAGGCGATAGTTTTGAGCACAGTAGAGAATGAGGGCATGCCCCAACTGTTGTGTACCAAAACCGCCGTGTTGTTGATCATAACGTCGCTTAAAGATGCGTAAAGACTCTTGCAGCTTGGCGTCCGCACTACCTGGCTGAAATACAGCTGTCGTCGATTTTTCGCTTAGTGATTTTTGTATTGCTGCTATAACATATTTGCCTGTTACTTTTAGCTCATCTTGATTGGATTGCCATTTGGAGGCGATAGTTTTGAGCACAGTAGAGAATGAGGGCATGCCCCAACTGCAAGTAATTAAAATAAAATCAGCTTTATCACTGGTTGTTGTTGTAACAGTGCTTCGCCCCATCCAATAGGTCTGACTAACCACAAATTGTTATCAATATCCTCTAACGGGAGTTCAAGGAAACATGCTGTTTCAACAGTGGTGGACCATAAGGAAAGGGGTGTTAGAGGCGTTGGTTCCACATTACAATTAAATAGATGGTTGGTGTCATGTGGGGATACATTGCAAGCGGGGCATACATTTTGTATGTCGGGGTTGATTCTGGATAGGTAAGAGTTTAACCTGTTACAGTATCCAGAACGAAGTTGAGATAGAGTGACTCGCTTTTTTCTGGGGAGTACGCGATCTTCCGCAAGTTTTGGGTACTGCTCTTTGAGTACTGGATTCACCGGGCAATTCCTAGCATAAAGGTCCGACGCCTGTTTGTGTAGTTCACTGGGGACCTGCTTGTGTTTTTTTACTTCATACGACTGAGTTCTCAGGTGTCGTATTTCCTCATTATGCTTACGGAGATGACTCTTTAAGCCCCTAAGCAGTGTTGGATCAACAATCAGATGTCTGTTGGGATGCCCAAGTTGGGATGCTGTGTATTTTTCAGAAACTGTTTGGTTAGCATTTCATTTATTTCCCTTATTGGGAGTTTTCTCGCTTCATAGGTGGTGTTCCGAGGACATAAGGAGGCATCCCGTAGCGGTTTTGGGGGCAGCATTTTGGCAGGCCTGTAGTTTCTTCCAGTGAGTAACCTTTAGGCTTGGCGACCATATCGGAGACGCGTACCATGCAAACGTCTATTTATATTTACCCCAAGTACTGCCGATTTATCGAATTATATTAAATATTTGTTACAGCTCTGGATTTTCGTTACTAGTATTCGTGCTAGTGCATGCTCTCCAAGATGTAGATCCTGATCGAAAGTCACACCCAAAATTTTAAGGTGTAAGACAGTCGGTAGGGTAATGTCATATGGTCGACATTTGGTGCGGCCATGTTTTAAATAAGATCACCGATGATTTGGTTGGTTACAATATCAGGTTTCGCGAGGCGACAAAACTGGAGTGATTGGGGAGATAGCTATTTATTTTATTACAAAGCTCATCGATGTAGGAAACAATAGCATAGGCGTAGAAGCAATAGTGACTCCTGGTGGTAAAGGTAGCTATTGATATGTAGCAGCAGTTTGAATATGAGTTTTTTTAAGTTATTGCAAAAAAAGCGTTAAGGATTTTGAATATCTTATCAGGTATCTTCGTACATGTTTCTAAGAATGAAGAATAAAACCTATTCAAACTTCGCTATACTTTAACATACAATAATTTCCCCATTTTAACACAACTATCATTTTTTGATTTTATTAAATTTTATAAAATGTTTCTTCCTCTACAGTTCAATTTACTTATAGGATGATAAAGATGGCTTCGCATTATCTCCATCAGTAACTGTGACAATGTGGCCACAGCGTGACTCGGAGCGTCTCTTCAATAGCTCTCTAGTGGCGATGGTGACAGCAGAGAAACCCAACTGTTTACAAATGTTACACTTCAAAAAGAATCAAAATATCTGCCAATGGGTCTACGGCTCAAATACACACAGTATATGAATGAATCGAACGCACATAATTGTCTGCCTAACGGATAGTATACATAATTAAATCGAAAATATTGTACCAAACGAACTAGGTCTGAATACTAAAACAGTACACATATTCAAAATCGATGAGAAGGCTGTGATGATGGTAAAGGGTGAGTTGTTGAATACCATACGAAAACCACTTTAACCCATCTATATATTTGCATTACAGCTAAAGCTTTACAAACAGCAAAAATTAGTGGCGCCAAGCAATTGGAAAAGGCAGTGAAGCATTCATGACACTGTACGGATGGTGCAAAGTTAGAAACTGCTGTTGTAACTGCTGCCACCGACACAACGGTCATCTCTACTTCGCCGAGTAGCGGCTCGTTCGACTATCTATCGAAGACAGTATAATCATATCTTTTGCCAACACAGATTAGCAATGTGCTTGCACAGGAAAAGATTTCAATTGAACCCAATTAAGAGAGTTTATTTATTATTAAAGTACTTACTTTTCTTTATATCAAAAGTATTAATTTAAGTTGCAATTTCATGTACGTATATAATAAGGGATGTGATATGATTGCTGTCGGAATTAGATTTGAAACCAATCAATACTTCTGCTAAGGGTTGCAGAATTATTGCTGGAATGATTCGATTTAGAACAATAATAAGTTTGACTCAATTACTAGTTCTACATTTTTAAATTCATATTTTACTTTACTTTATTACTTTCAAATTCAATTATGACAGCAATCGGATTCCACGACACCTTGAATATTCTTGATCTGAAAAAAGAGTAAATCTAATCTAAATTTCTACTTAGCTTTAAGTTGTACACTTAAATTGATTGAAATAATAAAATTTTTTATTCGAAACCATGGAAACAACTCAAATTTTACATGAATGTAATACACTTCTGAATTGTCCAAATATAAAGTTAGCTGCTGCAGCAATATAGCTAAAAGCAATTAATATATTTTTTATGTTATTATTAAAGTATTACATCTTTTTCATATTAGATGTATTAATTTAAGTTGCAATTTCATGAATATATGAGGCTCCAAGATGCAAAACCAGATGAATCCATGATATGTAAAACTTAGAAAAGCACAAAAAAGCTGAAATTTTGTAAATTGTTATGAATTTTCAATACGGGTTTTTAGAATGTTGCTAGGCGATATTTTCGCAATTAAAATATTATTTTAAAATTTTTAAATATCTGGTTTTACATCTAGGCGCCTAATATATAATATTCTTTATTTGGCAAAAATTGACTAAATCGAATGATATGTTTTAAATAAATGTTTATATTATATTTTATGTTTGGTTATTATAATTAAAAATAAATATTGAAAATTAAATTTTTTTGGTTCATATTTTATTCTCGTGTCTGCTACAGGTAAAGTAAATCGGTAGGTAAAATTCAAGTTATATGGCGGTTATATAAACGGTAAAACCGCAGTAAAATTGATTGTCAAATGACTCGAAAATGTAGAGGAAAAAACCGAAAATTTGACCGCCTTTTGACGCGCATTGTGACGTGTGTGAGCAGAGTAATTTGACAATCAATTTTACTGCGGTTTTACCATTTATATAACCGCTATATAACATTAATTTTACCTGCAGATTTACTTTACCTGGAGCAGCCATATGAATAAAATATGAACCAAAAAAATTGAATTTCCAATATTTATTATTTTCAATATTATTATATATGTACATGTAATTGGAACTTATATTAATACAGTTCATATAAAAAAGAAGTAAGTACTTTAATAATAAATAAACTCGCTTAATTGGTTTTTCTTTTCCAATTGCAATCTTTTCTAAGCGAGCAGAAAATAATTTTAAGATTTAGAAAAAACTCCAATTATTTGAATAATCTACAACTTAAGGCTTAGTAGAAATTCAGATTAGGTTTACTTTTTTTCCAAATCAAGAATATTCAAAGGTGTCGTGGAATCAGATTGCTGTCGTAATTGGTGAACTTAAAAATGTACTAGTAATTGAATCAGACTTATTATTGTTCTAAATCTAACCATTCCAGCAATAATTCTGCAACCCTTAGCAGAAGTATTGATAGGTTTCAAATCTAATTCCAACAGCAATCGTACCACGACATACTTTATGATATATGTACATGAAATTGTAACTTAAATTAATACAGTTCATATAAAGAAAAGTAAGTATTTTAATAATAAATAAACTCGCTTAATTGGTTTTCGTTTTCCAATTGAAATCTTTTCCAAGCAGACAGAAAATAATTTTAAGCTTTAGAAAAAACTCCAATTATTTGAATCAATTTAAATCTACAACTTAAAGCTAATTAGAAATTCAGATTAGATTTACTCTTTTTTTTTCAGATCAAGAATATTCAAAGGTGTCGTGGAATCCGATTGCTGTCGTAATTGAATTTGAAAGTAATAAAGTAAAGTAAAATATGTATTTAAAAATGAGGACTAGTAATTGAGTCAGACTTATTATTGTTGTAAATCTAACCATTCCAGCAATAATTCTGCAACCCTTAGCAGAAGTATTGATTGGTTTCAAATCTAATTCCTACAGCAATCGTACCACGACATACTTTATTATATATGTACATGAAATTGTAACTTAAATTAATACAGTTCATATAAAGAAAAGTAAGTACTTTAATAATAAATAAACTCGCTTAATTGGTTTTCGTTTTCCAATTGAAATCTTTTCCAAGCGGACAGAAAATAATTTTAAGCTTTAGAAAAAACTCCAATTATTTGAATCAACTTAAATCTACAACTTAAAGCTAATTAGAAATTCAGATTATATTTACTCTTTTTTTTCAGATCAAGAATATTCAAAGGTGTCGTGGAATCCGATTGCTGTCGTAATTGAATTTGAAAGTTTCTAACTTTGCACCATCCGTACAGTGTCATGAATGCTTCACTGCCTTTTCCAATTGCTTGGCGCCAGCAATTTTTGCTGTTTGTACAGCTTTAGCTGTAATGCAAATATATAGATGGGTTAAAGTAGTTTCCGTATGTTATTCAACAACTCACCCTATACCATCATCACAGCCTTCTCATCGATTTTGAATATGTGTACTGTTTCAGTATTCAGAGCCAGTTCGTTTGCAGCAATATTTTCGATTTGATGAATATGTATACTATCCGTTAGGCAGACAATTGGGTGCGTTCGTTTCATTCATATGGGCGGGTATTTGAGTCGTCGACGCAATGGCAGATATTTTGATTATTTTTGAAGTGTAACATTTGTAAACAGTGGGTTTCTCTGCAGTCACCATCACCACTAGAGAGCTATTGATGAAACGCTCGACCAAGATAATATGTTGCGATTTACGCGCATAGATTTCTTCCACCTTATCACAGTTATTCATGGAGAAAATGCGAAAGCCATCTTTACCATCTAATACGTAAATTGAACTGTAGAGGAAGAAACATTTTATAGAATTTAATAAAATCAAAAATGATAGTAGTGCTAAAAAGGGGTAAAGTATTGTATGTTAAAGTATAGCAAAGTCTCAGCGGATTTGTCGTGGTGAAAATTGAGTTTGAATAAGTCTCATTCTTCATTCTTAGAAACATGTACGAAGGTACCTCATAAGATATTAAAAATCCTCAACACTTTTTTGCAATAACTTAAAAAAAACTCATATTCAAACTTCTACATATCAATAGCTACCTTTACCACCAGGAGCCACTATTTTTTCTACGCCTATGCTATTGTTTCCTACATCGATGAGCTTTGTAATAAAATAAACAGCTATCTCCCCAATCTCACCAGTTATGTCACCTCGCGAAACCTGGTATTGTCACCAACCATTTCATCGGTTATTTAAAACATGGCCGCGCCAAATGTCGACCATATGACATTACCCTACCGACTGTCTTACACCCTAAAATCTTTGGTGTGACTTTCGATCAGGATCTGCATTTTGGAGAGCATGCACTAGCAATTGTAACGAAAATCCAGAGCTGTACCAATATTTAATATAATTCAATAAATCGGCAGTACTTGGGGTAAATATAAATAGACGTTTGCATGGTACGCGTCTCCGATATGGTCGCCAAGCCTAAAGGTTACTCCCTGGAAGAAAATACAGGCCTGCCAAAATTCTGCCCCCAAAACCGCTACGGGCTGCGTTCTTATGTCCTCGGAACACCACCTGCACAATGAAGCGAGAAAACTCCCATTAAGGGAAAGAAATGAAATGCTAACCAAACAGTTTCTGTACAATACCCAGAAACCTGGGCATCCCAACAGACATCTGATTGTTGATCCAACACCGCTTAGGGGTTTAAAGAGTCATCTCCGTAAGCATTATGAGGAAATACTGCACCTGAGAACTCAGCCGTATGAAGCAAAAACACAAGCAGGTCCTCAGTGAACTCCACAAACAGGCGTCGGACCTTTATGCTAGGAATTGCCCGGTGAATCCAGTACTTAAAGAACAGTACCCAAAACTTGCGGAAGAGGACCGCATACTCCCCAGGGAAAAGCGAGTCACTCTACCTCAACTTCGTTCTGGATACTGTAACAGGTTAAACTCTTAGCTATCCAGAATCAACCCCGACATACAAAATATATGCCCCGCTTGCAATGTGTCCCCACATGACACCAACCATCTCTTTAGTTGTAATGTGGAACCAACGCCTCTAACACCCCTTTCATTATGGTCCACCCCTGTTGGAACAGCAAGTTACCTTGGACTCCCGTTAGAGGATATTGATGACAATTTGTGATCGGTCGCACCTATTAGGTGGGGCGAAGCACTGCTACAACAACAACAACCATCTCGGGAACGATTAATATCATCACATTAAACCTCCTAAGCCATCCCGCCCCACCCCCTATTCCCACGAGGAACTTGGGGTCGCCATTACACATTACACTGAACGAGTCCGCCGCACAATCATTATAGCATCATGTAACGAAGCTCAGTTTCTTCCAAAAATTGTTCGGCACCGCCACGTAAAATCAATTTATATGTTCTAGCATTAACGCAACCTTTAAATAATTATAAACTATAAAAATGAAATTAATGTCAAACTCAGTATCAAACATTGGAAATTGTTGAAACGTTCACCACCAACCTGACATTCTTCAATGTAATCACATTGACCCAAAACACTTGAATAAATATCATTAGCTGTAGTCATAACAGCACCACCACAAGCTTTCATTCTACGTTTCTAATCTTCTTCTGGGACATGAACAGCACAGAACATATCACGATCTGCAAAATACTGTGTAGCAACATCACCAATTGGTAGTTTAGAAAACACAACATTGGCGCCTTACTTACCTAGTTTATTGTACAGGAGACGCCATTCAGCATCAACAATTTTCTGATACTCTTGGACATTGGAGGACATTATTGTGGCAGAGCATTTTTCCAATAAAGCACTTTGTTGTTCCTTTGATTGGCGCTTCGACATGTACAGCCATGTCATATTTTATCATGCATAATTGTAATGCTTTACGTATAGCTTTAATGATGATACGTGCATTCACGCCTTCCTCAACATATGGCTTAACTTGTTTTAAGATTTCACATGCTTATAATACTACTGAAGTGGTGCCATCGCCGACCTGATAAGAGAATCATTTTTATTCTACACATTCTAATATAACAAAAAACTTACCTCAGCATTTTGAGATTTGGCGACGTCTACTAGAGTTTTACGGCTGGGTTCACAATATCCAGTAGTTTCATAATCGGTGCCCCATCATTTGAAATTGTGGCCTTACCACTGGAATCAACAATATGCTTGTCCATACTACGTGAACCCTATGTAGTGCGTACAGCGTCCACAATTGCGAGGCATTGATGTTGGATATGAGTTGAGGTTTACCTTGAGAGCTATCGGTACTCAAACATTTTTTACACAAATACTCTTGTACCCAATACAATTTCAGGACGTTCATATTTATCGACACGCTGTCCGGTGTGGCCCAAATGTTGGAAATATGCAGTTGGCACTGTTGAGAAAAAATATGGATCAATGAACACAAGTAAAAGTGAAAGATTTTTTTTACAATCTCTTGTTACTTTACACATTAGACATTGGAAACGACGACCAGCATCTACAAGTTGCAAATGAGCCTTGCAACGATTACATCTAATTGCACCCAATTCACCAAAATTTACAATGGGTGGCTCATATTCACCCTCAACCGTGCGTGCCATTGGTGAGACGGTAAGTGTAATGGACAAAGCTGTTGTTTTTAATAAATCAGCTGTTGCAGGTATGCAATACAAAGACGACCTGCAAAGAAGAAAGATCAATGTAATTGCCAAACAAAGCATTAATTTCGATTATCGATACGTAACGTAACGTGGCGAGGAGTCACCCTGATCTTCTACCACACATTTTGTGGTCACAAATGGTGGTAATAAACCCTGTTCATTAGTAATAAAAGCACCACCAGCGCCATTTTGATTTTCAATGATAACGCTTATCGGATTTGGCATCTGATCGGTATTTAAACGGCGTTGGGATTGATCATACTGTTGCGGCTGTTGATATTTACCAGTAACAGGTGCAGGTGGTTGCTAAAGAAAATAACACAAAAATAATTATCAGCAAATTTGTAAATTATTAGTTTATTAGCATACATTATAACCAGGACATCCGGACGTGTCCGGGTATTGGGGGTTGACCCGGCTTGGGTGGTTGACTGAGCATTAGCGTCTGTCCAGGTTGTGTTGGTGGCATCATTTGACCCATGTAACCACGTGGTGCACCTGGTTGTTGTAGAGGATAACCTGGATGTTGAGGTTGTGGTGGATAGCCCGGATTTTGTGGCATTGGCAGATAGCCAGCCTCGGGAGGTTGTTGCTGCTTCTATCGTGGCATTGCATAACCCAGTTGCTGTTGTGGTATATACCTTGGTATAACTGGATGTGGTGTCATTGCCCCACCTGGTCCAGTTGATGCGGGCGGCATATCTGGAGGACCATGTTTCTCATGGCCACCAAATGGCTGGTGCATATGGTGTCGAGGTGGCATTTGACCGGATTGTGACTGCATTAGACCAGACTGTCGTGGCATTGGACACGATTGCGGTGGCATTTGCTATTCACCTGTGTGCTGGTATGGAGCTGCAACACCGCCTGCACTTGATGTTGGTGGTGTAGCTGAAACTGGTGGTTGACCAGTCTAGAAAAATAACAAAATTTATTAAACACAAAGTATAAGGCAAGCCAGGTATATTTTCCCTATTTATAGTCATCTGATTGGGACCACCAGGTACGGCTTTCCCTGGCGGTGTCATTGCTGGAGGCGATGGCGAATCCATGGAAGTTGGCGCATTGGCTTGAGGCGGCGGCTTAGCTGTTTCACCATATTGACCAGCTATAAAATTAATGTTCGGTTGTTGTTGTTGCTTGTTGTTTTAATTTAATTTAATGCTCCAAAATTAGCACAGGCCTGCAGCTCAATTTGCGGAAAATGGTGGACTCGCTGAAAATTTTTTTCCACACAAAAGTGACATATTTCACAATACCTATGAAAATAGTAGGTGCGAGAGAGCACGATACATTGTGGCAAAGCTAAATTTGTCAACATGATATTTCATTTGGAGAATTTTTCATTCCAAATCGTCACCCCTGTCAAAAATTCGTGTGGCTGTGTGCGTTTTTGGTCACACGATTTTTGCAGAGTAGTAGCCATGTACATGGATATTATGAACAAAGTTTAAAAATAAAAAATGTTTCTTTGAAATATAATGTAGGGGAAGATGTACACGTAGAGGCGTAGAGAGATCGTATCTGCATGCCATATTTTGTACGTGTCTACGGAACTACGCTTCGTGTGTATCCTGGCTAGGTTTAACTTTTTAATTAATGATGATAAATAACATGTGAAGCAATTACGCTTAAGGTGACTTTTGCCTCGTTTTAGCACTTGCGTTGCATCTACATCTGACTTTGAATACACGCGCCTTAATTGCTTCAATCCATAAGCAACGCCAACGTCAAAGCAGCAAACAAATAATTAAAAACTTACGTTCTTCTCGAAATTTCTTACATTTTCTGAAAAATATCCGAGTTTCTATCGCCGTTTAACTAAATAAGAAACATAATTTTGTATTCATGTCGATTTCGTGATCGATCGGCGGAACATTTCCTCCTGGAACGTGACGAAATCTGATGAGGGCACAATAGACAAATGGTCGCAGTGCAATCCCTAATAAATAAAATGTGACTTTTTCTTTTGCGTTCATTGTCACAGAGAAACTTTTAACGTCCGCTATTTCAATGTGGCACTTTATTTGACAAATCACTGAACAATTTCTTTCAAATAAAATGGTTGTTAGTGTTCACCGAAGACGGCGACCCCTGGAATTGTTATCTTATGTAGCGATTGGCAAATTTTCGAAAAACTCCGAACATCATTCCTTCATTATACTTCATTCGACTGCCTTCCACTCTATTGGCAACATAACCTCCGTTCAAACTGCCGCACTATGTAGTAAACAATGGTATGTAGTCTCTCGCATAGCCATATGCGTGTGTATATATGTGAGTACTACTTCGGCTGATGGTGAGTATCTCTCTGCTGCCTTGTATGTACATGTGTAAATGATGATTAATATGTTTATATAGCTTGCTTTAATGCAGGGCTTTTCAAAACTGAAAGTGCACCTGTATTAGTGAGAGCGCAATCGTGGCGACGATCGTGCGGGTGAATTGATTTTTCATTTAGTCGCTTACTAGCAAGCAACGAGCTAACAACAAGCATATGTATTGCGCATAATTTTTCATACATATTTTGATACCGATCAGCCGCTACCCATCACCGATGTTGCTACGCCAAGTGCCAAGCGACGACTAACTCAATTAACGACGACAGAGCGAATCATATGCGTGTGAATTGAGAGGGCACAATTGTGCTATGAAAGGAAGAGCCCTGCTTTAATGTTGTTATGCCTTTATTTAATAGCCTTAGGGATGTGAGTATCTATTAGTGATGCTAATATTCGTCACACTGCCCTCCCCCTAAGTCTGATCGTCCCGATCAGACAAATATCTCGATCTAACCGCTGCTATCCTCTCCAAATGAACCACTGTTTTATTTCGTGGTTTCCCAATTGTTTGTACGCGGTAGATGACATCACTGATCCTCTTCACAACTCTGTACGGGCCTTCCCAACTGCACTAAAATTTGGATGGAACACCTTTCCGTCGGTGAGGGTTGTATAGCAGTACCAAATCTCCCTCCAGGAAACCTTCCGAATTATTGTTCTTGCCAAGCCGTGTTTCATCCTACTACTCATTATCCTGAACCGTTCCCTCACACTCTGTTGTTTGGCCAATGAACTACTTCGCAGAGCTTGAACTTGACGGATTGACTTTGCATCATCAGTATCGTCTGGCGGTTCACAACAGTAGTGCGCCTTGGCTTGCAACAACTTTGCATTCTTTATGGGAAACTCTTTCCTTCGTTTGAGTGCGTCCATTTGGTTTTGTCAATACCAATGTTTCTCTCGCAGGTATCTTCGATTCATCAATCTTTGCTGGATCTACTGCCTTTGACTTTGGTGGTCTTTGTCGAATCGCCTCCACCAGCACTCGCTTACTGCTGAACCCTATCTGCAAACTGAAGTTAAGTGGTACATCCTGGGTCTTATAGCGCATATTCCTTCTTTGCATGCCGATCCTGATGTCATGGTCAACTAATAAGTACACTCCCAATATGACTTCAACAACGATTTCCGCCACAACGAATTTGTGTAGAACCATGACCTTTTCAATTAAGACTGCACATATTACTTCTCCCTGGACTTGGTTATACTCGCCAGTGACCGTACGCAACCTTGCTCCAGGTAATGGCTTTACTCTTCTGTTGACCAAATCAGATCGGATTAAGTACACATTGTTTTCCATCCACATTTCCTTTGACGGTAAGACTGCTCGATTTTCTTCCAATTTGCTAGATAGATATCACAGGACATTCAATAGCTGGGGCAAGTTCTCGATCTATACATCTAAATCGCTCTTGGTTATCTCCTCCAGCTTTGCGTTTACGACCAGACAAGTTGGAACTACCAGGACCGGTGCTGCAACGTCGTGCAATGTGACCAGACTTCGCGCATTTGAAGCATTTGATTACTCTATTACTCCGCTTTTGCGACCCTTTCAGCGCCTCCAATATTTTGGTCACCCAATCTGGCCTTTCTGCTTCCACACGGCGTGCTTTGAAACCTGGCTTACACAGAAGCGATGCTGTTTCCTGAGTCAACGCATGGGATATTGTTTCAGCAAATGTTGGCTTTGGATTTGCGTATGTCGCTCGCTTCGTTTCAATGTCCCGTATTCCGTTAATAAATCTCTGGATTTTTAACCTCTCGGTGTATTCCACGGGTGCGTCTGCATTTGTGAGGTGAGCCAATATTTCAACATCCGAAGCAAATTCCTGCAAAGTCTCATTTGCCTTTTGGTAAGGGTTTTGCAACTCAATTTGGTATATCTGTTGCCTATGCTCGCTTCCGTAACGGCTCTAGACAGCGGTCATCAATGCTTCATAACTGTTCCGCTCGTACTCTGGAATAGTCTGTAAGATTTCTGCTGCAGGCCCTTTCAATGCCACGAACAGTGCAGCAACTTTATCTTCCGCATTCCAGTTATTCACTACTTAAGTCTTCTCAAATTTAAGCTTAAATACCTGAAAGGAACAGAGCCGTCAAAAGATGAAGTTTTTACCTTCGGATTGCTCGCTGGAACACTGGGCGATTTAGTTGTAACTGCTGCATAAGACCTTTGAACGCTTCTATCTCGGCATCAATTTTGTCCTCGAGTTGTAAAATTTGTGCTCTTACAGCTTCGCAAAGAGCTGCGATGATACCTGTTCCAAAATTGTGTCGACATTTCAGATATACGTGCCTCTTGCGCTTCCAGTTGTGATGACATATATGTCTTCTGTTCTTCCTATTGAGATGACATTTGCGACGACATTTCTGAAATGCATGCCTCCTGTGACGCGTGCTGAGATGCCATTGTCGATGTTGGTGATGTCGATATTGCAGCCAATATCATGTTAAAATCTGTGCTCGTCACTGTCTGCGGTGTTTCGCTTTCTTCTTCCATTTTTGTTGTTGTCTTGTCGCTATCAGAATGAAAGACTCGTCAGCATTGATTCCTTCAAATACCCTAGCTACCCTTAGTCGTCTTTGTAGCTGGGATTTATTGTCAGTAGTAGCCAATCCACGTGCTTCCAATTCCTCCTGCAGTTGCTGGATCTTCAATTCACTCAAATGTGCCATGTCCAAGTTGCATTCGCAATCTTCGGAATTTATTCAACAATTCCTCTTCTGACAACAATTGTAACGAATTTAGGGAAATTCCGCTTATACCAACCCTTCTGCTAACGTTCGAATCGCTAAACTATTGAATAAATAACTCCAATATTCAATAATGCACAATGGTCTTTATTAGACTACTTTGAGAATACTTCACAATAACTCTTACTTCACAACTAATTGCGTGTTTAAATCAAACTGCTTACTGACTACTCCGCTTTCGATGCTTTTATACTCTCTGTTGCCTCGTTCGCCCATTTCTCCTAAGGTCTAGTAACTTCGCGAATTTCATACCTGGTTATCGGCCATATATGTACATGTATATTTGCAGTTTATAGTCTCTCGCATAGCCATATGCGTGTGTATATGTGAGTACTACTTCGGCTGATGGTGAGTGTCTCTCTGCTGCCGTGTATGTACATGTGTAAATGATGATTAATATGTTTATTTAGTTTGCTTTAATATTGTTGTGCCTTTATTTAATAACCTTAGAGATGTGAGTATCAATTAGTGATGCTAATATTCGTCACAATATATATTTTTACGGATTGTAGGAATATTTAATAGCCTCAATTAATTTCACGAATGGATCTTCATGATTATTGCTAATTTTAAAATAACCCTTAGCCGGTCCAACACCGTCTTCGCGAACCACAGTATTTCTGAGTAGAATATCTTTCCGCATAGGCGGCATTCCAACACCGGCTTCGCGAACCACAGTATTTCTGAGTAGAACAAACAAGAAACAAGTTCTTTAAAAAGTTTAAAAGAACCAAAAACCCGTTGTTTTTTACCAAATATAAACATTATATGAAGGATTTCAACTGTCTAGAGAAGTTTCTTTACAGAAACTACATTACAAGCTTTGAGACGAATATAAAGTCTAACCCGAAAGCATTCTGGAATTACGTTAAGTCGAAGAAATCTCGCTCCTCGGTGCCTGCCACCGTCTTCTACAATGACAGACCTGCTAACACTCCCCACAATGTGGCTAACGCGTTTGCTGAATTTTTTAGTTCTAATTTTGCTAATCATGATGCTAGTCCCTCGTCTGACTTCTCGTCTGAAATTTCTTCGTCCCTAAATTTTGGTTCAATGTCAATTTCATTTGAAGATATCTTCAGTGGTATCTCGAAACTGAGCAACTGTTCTAAAGCTGACATTGATGGTCTCTCGGCTGCCTTGCACTTCCCTAGTTGTCCCGTTAGAGATCATGTTCAATTTGTCACTTAGCTTTGGTGACTTTATTGATGCTTGGAAATTCGCCTCGATAACTCCTATTTATAAATCTGGCAGTAAGACCGATGTCTGCAATTACAGGCCAATTTCAAAGCTTTCCACCGTTTCTAAGCTATTTGGGTGCGTTGTCAAGGAAAAGGTTTATTTTTCAGTGAAGCACTTGATCTGTCATGGGTTTGTTTCTGGTCGCTCTACCGTTTCCAATCTTGTGGAGTTCAGTGAATATTGTATCTCTACCTATTCATCTGGTCTTCAGGTCGACTGTATTTACACCGACTTTTCCAAAGCTTTTGATAAGGTATCGCATGATGTTCTAATTCACAAACTGCACTGCCTTGGCTTTCATTCAGCCTTTTTGCAGTGGCTAAAATCATATCTAAGTAATAGATGGTGTGCCGTCTCTATTGATGCGGTATCATCAGATCCCTTTTTGGCGACATCGGGCGTCCCGCAGGGTAGTATTTTGGGACCATTACTTTTTGTCTTATTCATCAATGACATTAGCTCGTGCTTCTCTTACGCTAGATTTCTGTTGTACGCCGATGATCTCAAAGTTTACTCTGTTGTAAATTCCGCAAACGATATGATTAATCTTCAAGCTGATATTGACAAACTTTACTCCTGGTGCATTAGATCTCATCTTTCATTAAATATAAATAAATGCTTCCACGTAACGTACTCAAAATCTCGTTCAAATCTCAACAGTTCGTTTAGTATCGCTAACAGTACGTTGCAGACTGTTGAAAAAATCAAAGATCTTGGGGTTGTATTTGATACAAAATTTATGTTCGTGAACCATATTGATTTCATCATTGCCAAGGCCTATGCTATGCTAGGCTTCATTCGGCGTAATAGTTCGGAGTTTTCTGACCCGTATACTTTAAAAGTACTCTACTCCTCATTCGTGCGTTCTCATCTTGAGTATCCTACCATCATTTGGAGGCCTTTCCAACAATTCTCAATTAACAGGCTTGAGCGAGTTCAAAAAGTTTTTCTTAAGTATGCTTTACGGTCATTAAGGTTTACATACCCTCTTCCTCCAAATACTGCTCGTTTACTTATTTTGAATCTTAAATCCCTGGAAGCCAGCAGATCTATTCTCTCCTTGACTTTCTTGTTTGGCATTATCCACGGAGATGTAGACTGCGCTGACCTTCTTGTGGAAATTAATTTTAATGTTCCAAGGAGGGATCTTCGTAATGTTTGCCCGTTTTATGGTATCAATATTAGAACCAATTATGGAAGGAATGCGCCAATTGCACGTGCCCTGAACGAATTCAATTAGATTTCATCTTCTATTGAGCTTGATTTTTCTATGTGTAGGAACCCTTTTATAAATATTTTAAAGTCAGCTATTTAATTGTTTTTATTTTGTTTGTTATAAGAACTTATTATTTATTGTAAACTATATATTTACATGTATATTTTGTTATCTTATAACCCTTAGCCGGTCCAACACCGGCTTCGCGAACCACAGCATTTATGAGTAGAACACCTTCCGCATAGGCAACCTTCGGCCGCGATTATAAAAAATAACCCTTAGCCGGTTGAACATCGGCTTCGCGAACCACAGTATTTCTGAGTAGAATACCATTCCGCGTAGGCGGCCTTCGGCAGTGCTTATTAAAAATAACCATTAGCCGGTCAACACCGGCTTCGCGAACCGCAGTATTTCTGAGTAGAACACGTTTTCGCATAGGCGGCCTTTGGCCTCGCTTATAAAAAATAAACCTTAGCCGTCCAACACCGGCTCCGCGAACCACAGTATTTCTGAGTAGAACATCTTTCGGCGTAGGCGGCCTTCGGGCTTATTCAACTTGGTGTTTTTTTTAGATGTGGTATCACAGGTTTGTAATGTCATAAATAATATATATATAAATGTAGGTAAAAATTATATAGAAATTTGCAAAATTTTCAAACTTTAACAACTGCCCTTTTTTAAATTTAAAATGATGTGAGAGCAATTTTAATTCTTCTTTAAGTTTTAAAATATCGGCCTGCTATCGAAAGTTGCGAAAAATTTAACAACTTGCTATTTAAACGGGAAAAGCTTTTATGTATGTAAGAAAAAGGCAACCACGAAAAGCAAATATACGTCAGGAACTTTTATATTATTCTAAGAATACTTATTAATATGTATGTGACGGAAAAAACACAATTTTAAAATTGTCGATGGTTCCTTGACTCCACATAGAAAAAATCAGTAAAATCTTGAATTAAGATGATTCCGCATTCATAGATATTTGTGTATTAATATATTAATATCTTTTGAGGGTCGTCTGCTAACACGAAGGCAACGAATTTAATGTTCGGTTTTTCAGTGCAAGTGTAAACCCCAGTTAAACTTGACAAGAGTATAACCCTGCCCCTTCGGCCGCTTAAGCAGAGATGAGCCGCAAAATTGTATGTTATTAAACAAAGTGGTAATGGTACGGTTTAACTCTAGTCAACTTTAACTGGAGTTTAAACTCGCACTGAAAAACCGGGTCTAAGCATGTTATTTGCAAAACTAGCTAGGAGGCAGAGTGTTGAATTACATCCCTACAAGACAGGTACTCCCCAGCAAAAATCTAGTGACTGAAAATGGCGACCAACAACAAGATATCCCACATTGTTCCACAATTGTTAATATGGCAGAATGAGATGGTCTATTTGAAATGTCCGATCCATACATGCTTTCCTTTCTTACATGCTATGTACGCTCAAATACGTCACTAAAATTTTCTGCGAATCCGCCATTTGTTCTTTTCAGCTTGTAACCACAAGCGCAGCAACAGCAGAGTAATCTAAATTTATTTACAAATAATTTCGGATATAATAAAAACTAAATTTAAATTAAAAGTTGTGTGCGCTACGGTATTTGCATTTTATATTAATAATACATTTATATTTTCCACAAAGGAACAAAAATCAAGTAAGTTTTAATGCGACATGGGAAAAGCCATTTTTTGGGAAATCTAACATCATTTTCCCATATCGCTACACATCCATCCATTCATTCATTTTCATTACTGGTGCTACAAAATCTGCATCGTTCAGTCTGTTATATTGTAGGATTTGCTTTAATATAATTGAATTAATAAAAAACTATTATTTACAGGATATCGATAATTTGTCCCCATTATCGGCAACAAACAATATAGGCAGGATTGGACTTACCTTGGTCCACTGTTGTGAAAGCTATTTCCGGAGTTCAAACGAAAAGCCATTTTTTATGCCATGCCACGACAGCAGCAGCAACAACCTATCTGCCAATGCCACAACAGTCGGGCTATCCACCACAAGCTGCTCCACCTGGTTGCCCTCCACAACTTCAACATCCAGGCTATCCTCTACAACAACCAAGTGCACCAGGTGGTTACATGTGATGCCACCAACACAACCTGGACAGGCGCTAATGCCCAGTCAGCCACCTATGCCGGTCAACCCCCAATACCCGGACATCATGGTTATAATGTATGCTAATACAACTAATATATTTCAAATATTACTGATGATTATTTTTGTATTATTTTCTTTAGCAACCACCTGCACCTGGTACTGGTATATATCAACAGCCGCAACAGTATCCCAACGCCGTTTAGATCCCGATCAGATGCCTAATCCGATAAGCGTTATCGTTGAAAATCAAAATAGCGCTGGTGGTGCTTTTATTACTAATGAACAGGGTTTATTACCACCACTGGTGACCACAAAATATGTGGTACAAGATCAGGGTAACTCCTCGCCACGTTATACTAGGTTCAAACACACACCAAATTGGCAATTTATACTATTTGGGCAATTTATTACGCAATTTGTCATATAATAAATTGTAATAATAAATTGCCAATTTAAAAAAAATTGCGTAATAAATTGTTTCAAACTGCAAATGCAACATTGTAAAGTGTGTTTATTGAGTATATTTAAACGTCAGCTACGCACGGCTGAACTATATGGTTGGCTCATCTCATCAGCTGATTTTATGTCTTTCATTTCACTGGAGTAGAGATTGTCAAAAGAAGATGGCAAACTCAAAATGAAACCAAAACATTGAACACATTTTCTTACAACACACAAAAATTTCAAAGTTTTATGTTTTCATTCCATTTCATTCGCCTAATACCAACACGCACATTTTGACAGTCTGAACAAAGGTATGTTCTTGCTGTAGAGATGAGCCAACCAGCTATCAAATTACTATTGTGTAAGCTAAATCGAGTTGTATGAACAGCACTCAATTCAAATCGAAATTTCCTCAATTTATTTTTCTGTTTGAACATAGTATTACGTTAGGTATTGATATTCGAAATTAATTTTTTTGTTTGCCAATTACATTGATCTTTCTCGTTTGCAGGCCTTTTTGTATTACATACCTGCAACAGCTGATTTATTGAAAACAACAGCTTTGTCCTTTACACTTACCATCTCACCAATGGCACGCACGGTTGAGGGTGAAAATGAGCCACCCATTGTAAATTTTGGTGAAATGGGCCCAATTAGATGTAATCGTTTGCATGGCTAAAATGTAATTTGTAGATGCTGGTCGACGTTTCCAATGTCAAATGTGTAAAGTAACAACAGATGGTAAAAAAAATCTTTCACTTTTACTTGTGTTCATTGATACATATTTTTTCTCAACAGTGCCAACTGAATATTTCCAACATTTGGGCCACACCGGACAGCGTGTCGATAAATATAAACGTCCTGAACTTGTAATGGGTTCATGAGTTTTTGTGTAAAAAATATTTGTGTACCGATAGCTCTTAAGGTAGAACCTCAACTCATATCCAACATCAATGCCTCGCATTCAATTGTGGACGCTGTACGCACTACATTGGGTTCACACAGTATGGACAGACATATTGTTGATTCCAGTGGTAGAGCCACAATTTAAAATGATGGGGCAACCATTATGAAACTGTTGGATATTGTGCATCCAGCCGTAAAACTTTAGTCGACATCGCCATATCTCAAAATGCTGAGCTAAGTTTTTTGTTATATTAGAATGTGTAGAATAAAAATGTTTCCCTTATCAGGTCGGCGATGGCACCACTTCAGTAGTACTTTAAGCATGTGAAATCTTAAAACAAGTTAAGCCATATGTTGAGGAAGGCGTGCATGCACGTATCATGATTAAAGCTATACGCAAAGCATTACAATTATGCATGCCCAAAATATGACATGGCTGAACATGTTGAAGCGCCAATCAAAGGAACAACAACGTGCTTCATTGGAAAAATGCGCTGCCACAGCAATGTCCTCCAAACTTATTCATAAACAAAAAGATTTCTTTTCTAACATGGTTGTGGACGCTGTACTTTTCTTTGGTGGATACAACGTCATACAAAAAATATAAAATCGCAATTTTAAATATAGAATTGGAATTCAAGGCTGAGCGTGACAATGCTGAAGTACGTATTGATAATGTTCAACAGTATCAGAAAATTGTTGATGCTGAATGGCGTATTCTGCACAATAAACTAGCCAAGTACGACGCCAATGTTGTGTTATCCAAACTACCAATTGGTTGGTACACAGTATTTTGCAGATCGTGAAATGTTCTGTTAGTGTACCAGAAGAAGATTTGAAACGTACAATGAAAGCTTGTGGTGGTGCTGTTATGACTACAGCTAATGATATTAATTCAAGTGTTTTGGGTCAATGTGATTACTTTGAAGAACGTCAAGTTGGTGGTGAACATTTCATCATTTTCCAAGGTTTGATAGTGGGTTTGACATTAATTTTATTTTTATAGTTTATAATTATTTAAAGGTTGCGTTAATGCTAGAACATGTACACTGATTTTACGTGACAGTGCCGAACAATTTTTGGACGAAACTGAGCTTCGTTACATGATGGTACAATGATTGTGCAGCGTACAATTAAACATGATTCTATTGTTGTTGGTAAGTCAAAATACAACTTAAAAAAATGTCTAATCTTAAATTGTTAAGTAATATTATGAAAGGATTGTGTCCAACTACGGAAGAAAAAACTATAAGTCAGTGAAATGATAATTATTGCTTTTGGTTGTTAGTTGTGAGGCATCGTCTTCGAGTCCCTTCTGATGTTGTTGTAGCAGTGCTTCGCCCCATCCAATAGGTCTGACCAATCACAAATTGTCATCAATGTCCTCCAACGGGAATCCGAGGAAAGTTGCTGTTTCAACAGGGGTGGACCATAAAGAGAGGGGTGTTAGAGGAGTTGGTTCCACATTACAGTTGAAGAGATGGTTGGTGTCATGTGGGGACACATTGCAAGCAGGGACATTTTGTATGTAGGGGTTGATTCTGGATAGGTAAGAGTTTAACCTGTTACAGTATCCAGATCGAAGTTGGCTAGAGTGACTCTATTTTCCCTAGGGAGCGTGCGTTCCTGTTCTGCAAGTTTAGGGTATTGTTCTTTGAGTACTGAATTCACCGGGCAATTCCTGACATAGAGCCCCTACGCCTGTTTATGGAGTTCACCAAGGAGCTGCTTGTATTTCCTTGCCTGTTGTTGTTGTTGTATCGATAAGGTTGCTCCCCGAAGGCTTTGGGGAGTTTTATCGATGTAATGGTCCTTTGCCGGATACATATCCGGTACGCTCCGGTACCACAGCACCATTAAGGTGCTGCCGACCATCTCGGGAACGATTTATAGGGCCACATTAAACCTTCAGGCCATTCCCTCCCTCCCCACCCCCAAGTTCCATGAGGAGCTTGGATTCGCCAGAACCTCGTCTGTTAGTGAAACAGGATTCGCCGCGGATAGGTGAGGTTGACAATTGGGTTTGGAGAAGCTATATATTGCGCTGGCAACCTGAAGGTTTGCGCTACACAGCCCCTTGAATCTGGTATTTTAGTCGCCTCTTACGACGGGCATACCTACCGGGGGAATATTCTGACCCCCTAACCCGCTGGGGTATTTTCTTGCTTCATACGGCTGAGTTCTCAGGTGCCGTATTTCCTCGTAGTGCTTACGGAGGTGACTCCTTAAGACCCTGGGCGGTGTTGGCTCATCATTTAGATGTCTGTTGGGATGCCCAGGTTTCTGGGTATTCAACAGAAACTGTTCGATTAGCATTTCATTTCTTTCACTTATTGGGAGTACTCTCGCCTCATTATGTAGATTGTGTTCTGGGGACATAAGGAGACAACCCGTGGCGGTTCTGGGGGCAGTATTTTGGCAGGTCTGTAGCTTCTTCCAGTGGCTAATCTTTAGGCTTGGCAACCATATGGTGTAGGAAACAATAGTGACTCCTTCTGGTGGTGAAGATAGCTATTGACATGTAGAAGTTAAACAGAAGTAGGGATAGGACACCAGTTTGAATGTGAGTTTTTTGAAGTTATTGCAAAAAGCGTTGAGGATTTTTAATATCTTACGAGGTGCCTTTGTAAATGTTTCGAGAATGAAGAATGAGACCTATTCAAACTCAGTTTTCACCAGGACAAGGCCGCTGAGACTTTGCTATACTTTAACATACAATACTTTACCCCTTTTTAGCAGAACTATGATTTTGATTTTATTAAATTTTAAAAATGTTTCTTCCTCTACAGTTTAGCATATCTTTTGCCAACACAGGTTGGCGATATGTTTGCGCAGGACCATGCCTTCGCTACTTTATAATGAATGTCAATTCCCATCAATGGATACTGCGGCGCGGATTGACCAACAAGACCATGCCACGACACCTTTGAGTATTCTTGATCTGAAAATTAATATGCAACGAATTTGTACAACAAACGAACAACACACACTGAAATAATCTTGGTTAAAAGTATCTAGGAATCTAATAATTCTTAGCTTTTTCCTACGTTCGTATTCTAAGCTTTTCATGCTCTAATTGAAGAAAAATATTCAACAATCGCACAAAGTTTGCAAAAATTTTTAAAGCAATTTAATTGCAACGAATTTTTCAATAATTTTTAACAAAAATTTATAAACTAGATGTATAACAAAAAAGTATTTTGAATATAAATATTTGCGATGAACTTAACTGAAATAATTCTAAGTTTTTTGCTACGTTACTAATCTAAGCTTTTTATGCTGTAATTAAAATAATATTCAACAATCTCGTAAAGTTTGCAATTAAATTGCAACGAATTTGTCAATAATTTTTAACCAAAATTTATAAAATAAATGTATAACAAAAAAATATTTTGAACTGACAGTACCAATACCATCAACTAAATGGCCCCTATAAATATTGCGATCACATAATTTAAAACAAAATATTGCTATGTGTACCTACATTTATTATTGCAAAATCACGAAGAAAGAAAATTGCATGAAGTATCCTCAATCTAAAATTATTCCACTGAATGTACATATCGAATTTTAAACTAAAAAATGTGAAAACTTAAAAAAAATTAAATCGGTATTTAAGTGTAAATCGATCAATGAAAGCATCGTAAAATAACTTATGTTTTTTGGGTAAACAACGTTATCGGGTAGCCTGGTTTTGTTAAGAAGTTTGTTATTTTTGTGGTATAAATCAACATTCAACACAAAGCTTCTCTGATTATGAGTTGCAATACTTTTTGGTTTAGGTTGCGATATGTAAAATTACATATTTTTGTACACAGTTCTAAAATGTAAAGGAAAAAAATTTATATTTGTCTATTAATGAAATTATTAAAAAGATATTGTTATATTAATGATATAGAGAAGCGCCAACACGAAAGCAAGTGGTTTCAAACCTCTGGTAGGCAATTCACCACTTTAACTGTCAAAAAAATGTTAAATTGTTCATTTTATGTAAAAAAATTTGAAAGTTGCAATTGAAGTTCTGAAAGCTCGGAAATTTCAATTGAAGTTAAAAAAATTACAATTGAAATTCAGAATTTTCAATTGAAGTTCAGTAAATTATAATTGAAGTTCAGGAATTTCAACTGCAATTCAGAAAATTACAACTGAAGTTCGGAAAATTACAATTTAAGTTCAATTATAATTTTCTGAACTACAAACAAAAATTCTGAACTTCAATTTTAATTTTCTGAATTACAAATAGAAATTCTGAGATTGAATTAAAATTTTCTGAACTTGAATGAAAATTTTTGAACTTCAATTGTAACTTTCAAACCTTAATTGCTTCTTTCTGAACTAAAATAAAAAAAGTATAGTATTAAAATTGGCGAATTATAAGTCAACTTACTCAAATTGTGAATTGCCTACTCGCTATTTGATGGTTTACTGCAACCAATAGTTCTGTTAGTTCTTCTCTTTTGTTTTCTATATCATTAATTAATTTATTTAAGTTTCCCTTAACTTTGTATGCATACAACGCATACAATAAAATTTGTATTTATGGCTCACCAACAAGACTGAAAAATTATTCCTTCCTTAAGACTTATAGTTAATAATTTACAACTATTATAAATAATGTAGTATATTATAAAAATGTTGGATAAAAGAAATAATAATGGAATTGAATTAAAGAAATGTTTTATTTATATAGCTGTATAATCCAAGTAAAAAACGGTCATAATACTAGTGAAAAGGTAGTCATATTAACGTAAAAATACTGTAAAAATACTCGTAAAGCTACAGGTATATAACTTAAAAAATGACTGCCATAACGTGAATGTAAGAACAGTACAGCACTATAGTTTGTTTACATTTCGATAACCTAATACCGTATATGTGTGAGTAGTATGGACAATCACATAAATGGGTACGACGGAATGGACTGGGATTCAAGGGGTTGTGGAGCGCAATATATAGCTTCTCCAACCCAATTGTCAACCTCACCTTCGAGCGGCGAATCCCGTTTCACTAACAGACGAGGCTCTGGCGACCCAAGCTCCTCATGGAACTTGGGGGTGGGGAGGGAGGGATGGTCTGAAGGTTCAATGTGGCCATATAAATCGTTCCCGAGATGGTCGGGCCAGCACCTTAATGGTGCTGTGTTACCGGAGCGTATCGGATCTGTATCCGACAAAGGACCATCACATCGATAACACTCCCAAAGCCTTCGGAGAGTAACCTGGTCACAAACAGTCCCGACGCCCTGTACAAATGCTACTTAACGATTTACGTGTTCCATCGACACAGCTTTTATTAATTTTACTAATCAATTTACGGGTATATTTTTGCTGGGTCTTTACCTAATCGATTACTTAATCGTCACCGATAACTTCGTCACCAATTATCGTTATAATCACTTTTACATCGATGTCGTGAAAAAAGTAACGCACGAGCTCTCTCAAAATAGTGTACGTGTGACTCGCTTTCTCGCTCTTACCTATTGTGCTTTCGACATTCCTTCTCGCTGAATATTGTTTACATTTTGAAGTTACTTCATTAGGTATGTTTTCGTTATCGCTAACCAAACCATATGCAACAACAACAACACGGTTACCCGTACCGGTTACCTTCTGTCAATTCGCTTTTTCCATGAATGAAACGCGTCCTTTTTGTTTAAATAATATTTAATTAACAAATAATTCATATTTATAATGGTTTTTACAATTTAAGTTATTTCCCTATGACCCTAATAAACTTAACATATAAATAAATGAATAAAATATTGATATGTACAAGCTACATAAATACTTTAACGTTCATTCATAGTCGTGCCCATTCTGCAACCTTGTTTCGAAGCTCAGAGTGATGCTGCCCAATTTTTCCTGTGCTGGTATTGTTCAACATCAGTTTGCAGAGCCATATGAGTTTTGTAGGTAAAATACCGGAATATAGGCAGGCCCAATTCGTGCTTTAAAAGTCGATTCACAGGTGATGTTGACCATTTGGCCTTGACCCTTTCCCATAATATGCTTGGTAGAGCCATATATGTGGTAATAAAAAGGCGGAGGGATAGTTGTCGCAGTTTTCCTGTTATTTGAGCAAATGTGTGTTCTTCTTACAGCCATAGCTGAAATATCTGGAATATTGCTATGCGCACATCGTCAAAATTAAATTACCTAGAATGAAAAAGAAAGTAATATCAGTAAGGATAGATTAAAAACTTTTAATATAACCGGAAATGTGCTCTATAAATAGGACTCCACGATAAGCTCTTTTCTGAGAGATAACCAGAATCAGGCCCTTGTAAAGTAACTTCAAGTGAACCTTCACCATGCCAAGGTATCTTCCGATGGCAGGGGTACCCGAAGATACTTCGCTGTTGCATTTATAGAAAGCATAAAATTATAACAAGGGTTAATAATAACAAATAAATGCAGATGACTGTTTAATCCATTATGCGAAGTTCTTGAATGGATGTGCAAATTGAAAAGGCCAAAGTACTGATAAAATTGCTTTCCCCGAGTAACCCGGGAACGAATTGAAATGACTACGCCTATCCTTCTTTAGCAGCAGTGCCGTGCACCAGTGCTGTGTTGGACAGGAAAATAAACGTTTAGTTGCCTCCAAGTTGATCATAATCATATGATACAGAATATACTCGCAAACGCTACATCTAATTTTCCCCCATTTTCTGGGCTCAGCAACGGTATCCTACTGAAGGCTGCATTTGTTGCACCCTGCTGTCTGGCCGCTCACCCAACAACACCAGGCACGACGGAACTTGTCTTGGGACACCCAAAGTGCACTCACGCTTCTCATGGCTCCAGCGGGTTAGGGGGCTTAGAGTATACCAGGTATGCCTGTCGTAAGAGGCGAATAAAATACCAAATTGGTTAAAGGGGTTGTGTAGCGCAACCCTTTCAATATGTTGCCAGCGCAATATATAGCTTCTCCAACCCAATTGTCAATCTCACCTACCCGTGGCGAATCCTGTTTCTTTAAAAGCCTAGGATCTGCCGACCCCTGTTCCTTATGGATCTACATTTGAAGGCGCTTAGTTAGCTGACATCGCTTACTTAACCGGTTGATTCTAAAGTAAAAACCAAAACAAAATATAGGTTAGGTTGAACTGGCCGGTTCATGAGGACCTCACATAGACTGAATGAGTCCGTAGTGTTACCAGAAATTTGTTTTTACCGCCAAGCTGAAACCCCTATGAACAACCAGGACCTATAAATAAACGAAATAAAGTCAGCACTGGTCCTTGAGTGCGTAGAAAAGCTGAATCAATTAGGAGCACACAACGTAGTACTGTTGCTCTGTGTCCCAGGCCACAGGGGAGTAGAGGGTAATGAGCAGGCGAACTCAGTGTTTAATTTGTTGCGTCCCTCCCACAAATTGTCATCCTCCCAGCAGATCCTTGCAGCGGGTCTGCGCCATACTCTCCTCTTCTGGGAAGGTATAGACCTCAATCCGGGTCCTTCTCCTGACCCCGATTCTGAGAAATTGGCTTGTTGCGTTTATCGGAAAAGAATATTTTTAGGACGGTCATACTCTTATCAGTGTTTCACTGACATTGATATGACTACATTAAACCTTCTTGGGATTGAATATTAATAATGAACGCAATGCGAAGGTCTGCTAAAATTTACCATTCTCCATGGAATGCTCGATATATAACTTTCCATGTTTTGAATCAGTGATGAACAGAGCAAAATTTACTAAAATTTTAATTGGCTGTGGGTAATAAGGTGTTGATGTCCTCTCTTAACGCAATGTTATGACAACTGCGACGCAGGAAAAATGACAAAAATCATGTAAATCTACTGATCATAATTAATTATGCAGTTCTATGCATACATACATATGTATTTTGCTATCCAAACGCTAATTAAAAAAATCAATTGGTATTTACATGAACTGGTATTTGCATTCTTCAGTTGATTATCAACAAAAGCATGACAAATTATCACTAACAAATTCATACTTGTTGTTTTATATATTTAATCGGGCCTGACTAGACGCGATTTTTTTGCCTTAAGAGAGCGTGCTTAACGCGAACCATATCATGTTATGACACACCTTTGGTGATGCAAACAATCAAAGAAATTTCTGCTTCTAATGCTTCTAGGATAGCAGCAGCAGCTCCCGGTGGCGTGACATAAATAACAGTTGCCTTTTTTGCTCCGGCTACCTATTCAATTTTAATTCACATTACATTATCTACTATTGCAATTTTTAATCAATACAAATCAATATAAATTACCGAAGCAAATAATGGCAAACCAAGATGCGTAGTTCCACCCTTTTTTAGAGAAATACATCCAACCAGTTTGGTACCGTATTCCAAAGCATGTTGGTTGTGTAAAGTACCTTGTTTACCGGTAAATCCTTGGAAAATGACACGTGAATCTGCATTTAATTGTAGGTTTCGTCTGGTTTTGGCATATTCTGAGCTGAAATGGACCCCGGCAGAGATGCTATCTACTAGAATAATATAACATTTTCTTTATTATTTAAAAATGCACATACGTATGAATGAAAAGCAGAAAGTAAATAATGTTGTTGTTGTTGTAGCGATAAGGACACTCCCCATTATCGACTTTGTTGGTCCTTTGCCGGATGCAGATCGGGTACGTTCCGGGAACTATTAAGGTACTAGCCCGACCATCTCGGGAGCGATTTAGTATGACATGAAACCTTCTAGGCCATCCCGTCGATTCTATACAACTTAATATGGTAAAGTTTTACAAGACGGTGCACCACCTAAGTTTTATCAAAAATTATCAAAGGTGCAATCAAAAGACGCGCCTCGAGCTCCGTTTTTAGAATCCGAAAACGAAAATATAAATTTTTATTTCTGTCAAAACATAATTTTGATAATTTTTAAATTAGGTGGTGCACCGTCTTGTAAAACGTTACCCTTAATATTTTTTGGGCGACGGCCGCCAAGGCAAAAGGTGTTCTGTGCAACAAAATTTTTAAATTTCCGCTTTCGAATTCTAAAAATGGATCTCGACACGCGTCTTTTGATACCACCTTTGTTTAGGTTGTGCACTGTCTTGTAAAACGTAACCTTTTTTTGGTTTTGAAAATTGAATCTTCCAATTCCAATTGATGGCAAGAGGACTTTGTTGTCTTTAGTTAAAGCGCCAGGTTAATTTAGAAGTTCCTAAACAGCTAACACATGTCACAACATAAAAGCCCGTAGCACAAGAATTTTTTCTTTTTGGTAATTCTTTACGACAGCATGACACTGCTAATACGCGTCCAAAAATATCGAGAGAGGTATCAAACGACGCGTCTTGACATTAGTATTAATAAACCGAAGGCGGAAAATAAAAAGTCATTCAAAAGATATTAATGAAAAACCGAAAAAAGACCCGCGGGTACCACCGAAACCGGGGGTGGTATCTATAGTATTTTTGCACAGAACAACTTTCTGTGTTGGCGGCCTTCGACCGCGCTTATAAAAAAGGTAATTGTTTACTTTAGCTCACAATTGCTAAAACCCGACCAAAAATATCGCAAGAGGTGGCAAAAGCGCGTTTTGATCCTAGGACCACGAATCCGAGAGCGGAAATTCAAAATTTTATTTCTGTCAAAATTTATTTCCAAAAAACCGAAAAATGGTCCCGGAGCGCTCCGAAACCGGGGGTGGGATCCATAGTATTTTTGCCCAGAACACCTTTCTGCATTGGTGGCCTTCTGCCGCGCTTATAAAAAATCACCCTGGGTGGGTCCACCATCGAATCTCCGAAACGAAATAAAATTTTGAATTTCCGCTCTCGGATTCGTGGTCCTGGGATCAAAACGCGTCTTTTGACACCTCTCCCGATATTTTTGGTAGGGATTTAGCAGTTGTGAGCTAAAGTAAACAATTACCATAAAAAATTACCCTGGGTGGGTCCAACGCCGGTTTGGAGACCAAAACTATATCCACACAAAACACTTATGTTCAAAATTTTTTTTTGTGGGTACCCAACATTACAACAACTACATGAAAATCGCTAATTCCAACTGCAAATATCTCCGGACAGAGATAAAATTTTTCTTTTCCGCTTTCGGATTATTGTTCTCGAGATTAATATGCGTCTCCTGACACCTCTCTCGATATTTTTTGACGCGTATTAGCAGTGTCATGTTGTCGTAAAGAATTTCCTTCTTTTTACACACCAGGTTAAGCGAGAGCTTGTAAGAGTTCTATTCCCGGAATAATTAATAAATTGTCATTAAAGATGACATTGCCATCGATGACAGCATGAAACGTCGATGTGTTAGTGGAGAGCGAAAAAAGCTTTGAATGTGTGGGTGAACTAGTCACCTCCCAGCGACGAAAGTATGCATTACGTAATCCAATACTTCTCCAAAACTTCGAATTCAGTATGCAATACAGAATCAATTACAATCAACACTGAACTGATAACTTACATCATTACTGGTAATTTATGCAATTGTAATCGGCATTGTAGAGAGGTCACCCACATAACGATACACAAATCTGAAGTGGTAAGTGCTCTTGGAACAGAATCACTGTACAACTTAGTGTACAATTCAAAGGCAGGGTAACAGCAAAGTAAATTATGTATTTTCATTTATACCATTTGTAAAATATTTATTTTTATTTCATTTCATTTATTAATAAATGCATTAGTACAATAAGAAAAGTAATTATTTTTTAGTACAACAATTGGACAAATGCGTGGTGGCAACGGCGCGCACCCACGTATTTGTTACAGATTGGTTAAGGCGAAAAAAAGGGAAGAAAATAAGAACACCAAAAGGTTTCGTGTTAATAACAAGAGGAATTCACAGTGTGTTTTTATTTATATAAATACAACAAGTGTTAAGAAAGATTTTAACAAGTGTTGTGAAAATATTAAATATATTTTAGGAAATTTACAACTTACGTGAACGTGGGATAACGTGTACCTTCGCTGGCTGCTGGATTCAAAGAGGCCGAGACTCTTTGCCACATGATCCGATGAACCCACGATACAGCTCCTTCGTTCAGTTTCCCGGCAACAAAGTTGCTGTACCGCGGGCTCACAGCGGTAAAAATCTAATATACATACGTACTACCACTCACACATGCCTGTGTGTATAGTGATCACAAGAATATGTGGGTGGTAGTAGCGAAGGAAAATAACCAAAGAAAGTTGTGCTACGAGGGGGGGGGGGGGAGATATATTTAGGCCTGTGGCCTAAACATACCGGCCCCCTTGCCGTAAGCAACAAAGAAAAAAAAATGAAAAGGAAAAAAGGGAATGCCACGTGATCGCACGTCCAGTAAGGCGTTATGCCGATGTGCAGATGCGGACTGCAAGCACTGCACGTCGCACGATGGACTTCGTGTCTCGTTGTCCTGTGAAGAAAAAGAAAAGAAGTTATTAAATATGCGTACGTGGTTTCTGATTCCGTGCAGTAATTACTTAGTTTTTTATGAAACGCTCCTATTTTTGGCAGGCTCCTGAGACTACCAGCCCGAATAAGGTCGGTTGGGTCAGGAGACCGCCAACTGTTGTTGCTGGCGTTCCGCGCACCATCACTTCGGCGTATAGATCAGCGCCGAGTGTAAGCCGAACTGGCGATGAGCGGAAAAACTGGGGATCCGCAAGCCGCATGAATTCAAAAGGCGCGGCAATCTTCGTGTCCACATTAGAGGGCGGACTCAAGCGATAGTGGCCTGTGACCACTGCGGCTTGAGTGGTGACGTGCGTCGTTGACCCGAACTTGCCGCGCAGAATAAGGGTGCAATGCCCTGGTCCTTGGCACTCCAATTGGAGATCACGTACCAGCTCTGCATCGACGATTGTGCTGGTGGCGCAGGGATCAATGATAGCACGAGCCAGGTGTAGATGCCCCCGCGATTCGATGCGCACTATGGCCGTCGGCCCAATGGGCACGAAAGGCCGCATGGTAGGTGCTGGAGTAGCTTGGAATAGTCGGCCGGTTCGGAAGCCTTCTGGTGTACCCCGCGATAGTGCTCGTGTATTTTGGGCGTCAGAAGGGTATGGCGTCGACTTATTTCGCCGCTGCTGGTTTCCGTGTTTGGATGGCTTGGTCGGGCCTCCTTGGAGTCCGATGTCGTTTGTTTCGACGTTTATTTGCTTTCGCCGCGCTCCTTTCATGCTGTAACAGCGGCCGGAAGCTGCGCATCCCATGATTTACCGTTGACGGTCTTGTCTCCGTTTTTGCTCGCTCTTCCTCCATTTCCTCTTCCTCCACCTGCTGAGCCCAGGATTTAGCCGGCCCCGAGAGGTTGATCGACAACGCATCGTCGGACGTGTTGTCTTTGCCGTTTGTGGTCGTCTCTGACTTGGCCAATAAGGTTTGGTAACGGGTCATGATCTGAAAGAATATTGGTATCATTGATCATGCCCAAATTGAGGTTAGCGGAATGTTGTTTGGGTGGCGTAAACAAAAAATCATATCAAATATATTTTCGCAAGAAAAAAAATTTATTGAAATAAAATTTAATTGAAATAAAAGATTAAAGGCCATAAGTAAATACTTATGTGCACGAAGAGATGAAGAAAAGCGGATATAGCACTCATCCATGCAATGTGGCTGGTGCTTTAGCGCATTTAGTACCGTTTACAATTCGATTTATGTCGGTAGATATCGCCGAAGTGGTCCTAAAATTTATTTTGATTTGTGGTGAGCTTTATTTTCACAGCAAGTGGCCTGCCACCGCACGGAACGGTTCGAAATTTGACTCAAAAGGTACAACAGAGTTGCATTTCCATCATTCAACATTATTTTCGACGTGTATTGTCGATAATATTGAGATTCGTGGAATTAATTATATATATATATATATTTTTTTTTTTAAATTTCGACCAAATGAATAATTGATCGAGATATGCAGTGCGCGATATGTCGTGCGGCATATAGTGCGTGACGTGTAGTGCGCGAGATGATTGCGCATGAGGCCTAATGTTTGTATTGCAATAATCATTGACAGTCAGAAATTAAATGTAGAGATTTTGACATCTGCTACGCTTTTCCATTTCCTGAATGAAAAAAAATGTCATTGATATAAAACACGCGGCGGTGAGTATGAAGCTAATAAATTGTAATGTGGCTTGTTACCAAATGGCATGAATATCAGTGATGAATATCCGAATAACACTTAGCGCTCCAATGGAGAGAAATTATTAAGACTTGGGCAGAATATAAAATGAAAAATAAATTTGCCGAAATGGAAATAACAAATGTGCAAAGATTCGATAGCTTGTGTCGAACTTGCATGCTTCAACTACTCGAAACATCACCGTTTGATACCAACTCCAAACCAAAGCAAGAATGGCAATCTATCTTCGATGCATTTGAGGAATGTGGCGTTCTACGAATAGTTGAGTTGCTCGCTATTACAATACCGCAAATATAAGTTCATCTAAATGACAAGCTGCCCAAAAAAATCTGTTGTGAATGCAGTCAAAAATTACGTAGTTTTTACCTGTTCCAACAGATGTGCACCCAATCCGATCGACAGTTGCGTGAATGGAATGCTGAGAGAAATCATAAAACATTAACCATAACGGAGCCAATAACGGGGGATAAAATGTCAGCACCTGCATCTCTGTTAGAAACCAGTGAAGAGGTAATGGTGGTTGAATCTGTAAAACCTTTATTGGATGGACTACAAACACTTGCAGCTGACCCTTTGCAAATGTTGTACATATTAAAAATGCAAAAAGTGATGTAAATGAGCTTGTTAAAAATGAAGCTTGTGATGACGAACCTACGGTATATAGCGATGATGGAACCCTGTCTTCAACAGTCAAAACATTGGAAGAGCAGGAAAATTCAACTCTAACAATTTATCGTGCGCCAAAATTTATATGTCATATATGCAATAAATCTTTAAGCAAACCTAGCCTTTTGCGAAACCATGTAAAGCTGCACCATGCGTCTTTCCAGCAAAAGGAACAATTTCAATATTGCAGTTTTAAATGTGATATTTGCAATCGATATTTTCATAAAGAGAATCTTTATATGAACATCGCTTAGTCCATGACGAGAAAGTGAATACAAATTTATATTGCAAAGCGTTAACGAGACATTATAAGGAAAACCATACTGAGAATAAAGCAAAGAAAACAATAAAACACACCTGCAAATTATGCAACAAGAGTTATACTAGCGCTAGTGGGGTATGTAGGCATGGTGTAACACATTCCGTGAGGGAACGCCCTCACTTGTGTCCCGAGTGCGGCAAATCATTCAGCACGGCAGGCAACATGAAACAGCATCGTTTGCGTCACCGTGATGACAAGCCTTTTGAGTGTCCCCATTGCCCGTTGAGATTCCGTTGTTACAGCCAATCACAAAGCGCCACATAGCAAAAACAAAACACATATCTGCGGTATTTGCGGTTCTGCATTTCATTTTCTTAATCAGTTGAGGAAACACGAAAAGAATCATACTGGTGAAAGGCCGTATAAATGTGATTATTGTGACAAGCGTTTTGTTCGCTCAGATCAGCAGCGAGTTCATATGTGCACACACACCGGTGAAAAACCTTACAAATGCAAATGCCCAAGGCAACGATCTAATCAAACATCTACGTACTCATCTCGGTGATAAGGTTTATAGCTGTGAATTATGCCCGTTAGCATTTCGTTTAGCCTCTGAGCAACGTTTACACCTTACTGCGCACAAAAACGAAGATCCAGAAACGCGTGAGAGAAATATAAAAGCTTTGAGAGTTGAAGAAGCTAAATTGTTTGTGCAGGATTGTAAAAACTTCAAATGTTGATGTCAATAAAATTAGCAAACATTTGATATTTTTTTAAAATAAATGTGTGCAATCCGATAGCCAATTAATGTAAGGTAAAATTATCCTGTATTATATTAGATCTTATTTAAATATTAACTATTAATACAATGTGGAATTAATGAACATTTTAACCTCCGAAGAGATTTAGACCGATCTTAATAAATAGATCAAATTTATAGATTCTTATTACATAAAATATGCCGTAGAGAGGCTCCAAGAAGAAGATTACATTGTTGCGGGAATATGTTTTTAAATAAAGTTAGCAACACATTGTATACGAGTGTTAGTGGCGTAGTAAAATAATTATTCGAGGGGTGTTGGGGTCACAAAATTTAAAATTCAAATTTTGTTAAGTGATGATAAGTAGTTATTGTATGGAATGTAATGGAATAATGTTATTTGGAGGAAATAGTATTGTATTTACTCAATGATCCATTTATTGAATATGTTGTTGTAATAATTAATAGTAAAAAGCAAATTTACAAATTGATTTTCCTCAGTTTTTGAGCGAATCGGCCAATGACTTCTTCCATTGTGATATCAATATTTCTATTGATACTTAACAGGGCAAGTCCATTCGGCCTACCTTCTCCCGTTGAATTCCTTCTCCAATTTTTCAAACGCCTCAATGTTAGAAAACTTCCTTCACTGCTGGCAATGGTTTCACCTAACGTGGCATTGTTTGTTGTTTGGTCGCTGCGCCAGCATTGCGTCGCTGCCTTGCCATGCTGTGTTGTGCGATGGAGGCCTACGTAATATGTTTTTCTTTCCTAACTTCGTTGAAGTTCTTTCTGTGCACAAACCAAATTTAGATAAGATTGGTGTTTACATAATTTGCAATTTGCATAATTACTAATAGGCGCGCACATAGTACAGGTTTACAAGTAGGATATGTGTAATAAAATGTCGCCTACCGATCGCAAGGGGGTAATCTTGGAACTGATTTATCTGTTAAGGTACCTGGTATCCCTACAAGAAGGTGCAAGCCAACCCCCTTTTCTGGCAGCTTCACGTATTGCAAATAGGGATTCTTGTATTACTTCATTTTTGATTTCAAGGATACGCAATTGTTACAAATTTAAATGTGGAATAATAAAGAAATTGTGTGTCATGAACGTGAGGATGGATATAACTAATTTTTTTACTTAATATTTCGTGAATTGATAAAGGGTTATGTTGTATTTCTTTATCCTTTCAGAATATATTTGAAGAATGCCGTACGTCAGAATTTTATTCAGAGGCATACTATGTATTTCACAAAAAAAAAAAATATTTATTTTTTTTCTTTTTTCCAAAAACTCCTTATGTGAGCATAAGTTCAATGCATTTGACTTAAGAACTTTGTCAACCGAGCAAACTTCTTGTGATTCTAATGGATTTCACTATGATACTTAAAGTGACGTAGTCACAAATACAACTTTTAGCAAATTTTGAATCGGCTTACGAAATATCACCAACGTTGAGGACGCCTATTTTGAGTATATGCATTGCAGTACATATTTTCCAACTATTTCCAAATTAAATTTAGAGCCATTTTAAATTATTTATTAGAAATCCAATAAAAGATGTTGTGGCACATTTTCAGTATCTCATTTTTCGACTTTATTGCTATTTGAATGCTTTTGGAGTCGCTGGATATTCTGGTGACGATATGAAAAATTTCTTTGGGGGTGTAAATGCAAACTTAATTGCAGATTCTGTGGCAGATAATGAATCTGCCTTAGGTTATGTTGGCCTCGTTCGGGGGAACGAGAGCAGGGTTATCGGTGTGTTGGCCTCGTTCGGGATGAACGAGAGCTGGGTTTTTTGGGATAAAGGGATGTATACTATTAAAGTTCATTTTCTTTGTCGTTGTGCGGAAGTAGTACCAATTTCGCGATTGGTCTCGTAATTTGTCCTTTCATTGTGTGGACGTCAACAACATGTACACGGTTATCGGAACCTGGGTGTGTGTTGACGATTCTCCCCATTCTCCACTCGTTTGGTTGGAGGTTATTCTCCTTTATGACGACTAGGTCCCCGGGTTTTAGGTTGGATTGTGGATGTTTCCACTTGTACCGTTTCTGGATCTCGGTGAGATATTCCGATTTCCATATTTTGCAGAATGTTTGATGGAGGGCTTTCATCTTCTGCCATCGGTTTACAATTGAGGCAGGGTTTTCACCGCAATCGAGTTCAGGTAAGGCTAGAAGATGTCCACCTACGAGAAAGTGGCCTGGAGTAAGCGGCTCCAGGTCGGAAGGGTCGTTGGATGAGGGACTGAGGGGTCTAGAGTTGAGGCAGGCCTCAATTCGACATAACAGGGTAGTAAACTCCTCAAAAGTATATTTATGATCTGACGCGATCTTGTTAAAATGGGTCTTAAAACTTTTTACTTCCGCTTCCCATAAACCCCCCATGTGAGGAGCGCTTGGTGGTATAAAATGCCATTCTATAATGTGATGGCTATATTTAGTCAATGTTCCGTCCCTTGCTTCACGCAGAAATGCTTTAAACTCGGATCGTAAAGATCGAGAAGCTCCGACAAAATTAGTACCATTGTCGGAGTAAACGTTTTTCGGACAGCCTCGTCTGGATACAAATCTGGCGAAGGCAGCTAGGAAGGACACGGTACTAAGGTCGTTTGTCGCTTCGAGATGGATGGCTTTCGTCGAAAAGCAGACAAACGGGCAAATATATCCTTTTGAAATTCGACATCCCCTCCCTCGGTAGGATTTTATATCGAATGGTCCCGCGAAATCTACCCCAGTGTTGGTGAAGGCCCTAGTAAAGGTAGTGCGCTCTTTCGGAAGGATCCCCATAAGTTGCGTTTGTGTCCGCTTCCTGTAAATAGTACAGACCTTACAGTTGTGGATAACCGACCTTATCTTGACTTTAACGCGTGGGATCCAGTACTGAGTGCAGATATGACGTAGCATCAGCTGGTTCCCTCCATGCAGGGTGGTCTCATGAGAGGATTGAACTATAAGTCTGGATAACCTGCAAGTGTAAGGAAGGATAATGAGATGACTTTCGTTATGAGACATATCTTCGGATGCCCCAGTCCGTCCCACCAGTTCGAATGATGCCTTCTTCATCTATATATGGATTCAGGGGTAAAATCTCACTCTTGCCATTTATCAGTTTTCCTGACTTCAAATTTGTGTACTCTTCTTGATAATGTTGCCTTTGGCATACTGTTATCAATCTTCGTTTTGTTTTTCTATTTCGTCAGAGGCTATGAAATGAGAATCCCTTTTAAAGGAGTGATTGGGTGCGTATTCTGGAAAAACCGAAGAATATAGGATATAACCCGCAAAGCCCTCGGTAGATCGGAAAACCTATCCAGAATGTTAAAGTTATTTTTGACCGAAGTTGTATGAACTTTCACCTTCTTTTCCTCCATATTCGTATTGTACTCTTCTTCTTGTGCTGGCCAATTTTCGTTGCCTTCTTGTAACTAAGAAGGTCCCTGCCACTACAAAGAATTGTTGATTAGATCCGAAGCGTAGAGGCCTCTGCTCGCCAAATCTTCAGGATTTGAGTCCGTCCAAAGGGTTACTTTAATGTTCGAAAGTTTCATATTTTCGACCACAGATTCGATTATTTCTGCCAGTAGAACTGCACCGACGTTTATTTGGGAACCAGCATCAACACTATCAACAACATCAGCACTGAAATCCAGCGAAGAATCAATCTTGCCAATAAATGCTACTTTGGACTAGGTAGGCAATTGAAAAGTAAAGTCCTCTCTCGGCGAACGAAAATCATACTCTATAAGTCACTTATCGTACCCGTCCTGCTATATGGGGCGGAAGCATGGGCCATGACAACAGCAGATGAAGCGGCTTTGGGAGTGTTCGAGAGAAAATTTCTTCGAAAGATTTATGGACCTCTACGCGTTGGCGATGGCGAGTACCGAAGAAGATTTAATGATGAGCTGTACGAGCTATACGCAGACATCAACATAGTCCAGCGAATTAAAACACAGCGGCTGCGCTGGCTAGACCATGTTATGCGAATGAAAGATGATGCTCCGGCCAAGAAAGTGTTTCTACCGGAACTCGCCTATGGAAGCAGAGGTGGAGGGCGGCCCCCACTCTGTTGGAAGGACCAGGTGGAAAATGATTTAAACTCCCTTCGTGTGAGCAATTGGCGCCGGTTGGCGGAGCGAAGGAGCGACTGGCGCGCCTTGTTGGACGGCCATAACCGTTTAGACGGTTAAGCGCCAATTAAGTAAGTAAGTAAGAACTGAACCGCATAGTTCGAGTCGAGGCAAGGATATGGTTTTGACCGGGGCTACTCACGTCTTGGATATCAACAGGTTGGTGAAGACTTGATCCTTTGTTTGTACCCTCAGGAAAACGTTGGCGGCATATGCATTTTCCGAAGCATCGCTGAACCCATGTATTTCGATATTGTCCTTCAATGTGTAGTGAACCCATCGCGGATATCGTCGATCGTTTCGTAGTCAGTCATGAATGATTGCCACCGATGTAGAGTAGTTTCAGACACATCTTCATCCCAGCCTGTCTCTTCCAACCAAATATTTTGCATTATTATTTTGGCTACAATTACGACTGGTGCCAGCCAGCCAAGAGGGTCGAAAAGTTTTGCGATCGCAGAAAGTATTGACCTTTTTGTTACGGCATGGTTATTGTCAAAGGGTTTCGCTGTGAAGTAGAAGTAGTCGAAATGGGCGTTTCACCTGATACCGAGTGCTTTTACCATGCTGGTGTCTTCAAACTCAAGAAAATCCTTGCTTCATAGGTGTTGCTTCGGTATACCCTGTAGAATTTTCTTGCAGTTGGACGTCCATTTTCGCAATGGGAAACCTGCCGATTGCAATGCCGATGATATTTCGTCCCTTGCCTTGATTGCAAATGATTGGACAAATTCGTGGTGGCAACGGCGCTCACCCACGTATTTGTTACAGATTGGTTAAGGCGAAAAAAGGGAAGAAAATAAGAACACCAAAACGTTTCGTGTTAATAGCAAAAGGAATTCACAGTGTGTTTATATTTATATAAATATAACAAGTGTTAAGAAAGATTTTAACAAGTGTTGTCGCTGTTAAATACGTATTGAACAGCCGCCAACGTAGTATAAGGATTGTCAGGTCCGATTGAAGAATCGGACCTGGATATAAGACATCATTTAGACTTTTGCCATTAGTGGTAGGACAGGATGCATTAAATACGACTCTGACTTTTGTCGTTGTACTTCCCTCCTTTATAACAGCATGGTGAGGTAGGAAGTAACTGTCATTTGAGTCTGGCGAAATATTGCCTATTTGTTTCATGTGCCCTAAGGTTTCATATTCGGATGCAACTCTATTGTATTCCGTTTGAAGGGCTGGGTTTTTCGCAAGTCGTGTCTCGTTGCGATAGAATTGAGAACACGCACTTCTTAATGAGGGGCCTAAGTTAAACTCTTTCCCAACGGGTAAGGAGACTACGTATTTGCCATCGTTGTTCCGAACTGTTGTCGATTTGTACAGCTCCTCGCAGTAAGTGTCATCGTTTTGATGCTCCTCTTCTTTGGAATTTCCTCTATCTCCCAGAAAGCCGCCAGTTGTTTGTCTAAAGTGACCACGTTGAAATATGAAACTAGGGTCTTATTTGTATCAACCGCATCTGTCCGGCCTGTCAAAATCCAGCCGAACACCGTTTACTGTGCTATTAATGTGTTTAGCACATCCTTCCTAATGCCGCTTAACATAATTTGGGGGTATATGTCTCCGCCCAGAATTAGGTCGACTGGCTCATTGACAAAGAATCGTTTGTCAGCCAGTACTAAGTCAGGGAATGCTTGCCTAGTCATTGCGTTTATTTGGCAAGTTCGAAAATTCCCTGTCAGTTGTGGTAAAACCAGCATGATAATATTGATCTCGATTGATGGGTCGGTTGGTGACCGCAGTTGTATGTTGCACGCTTCTTTTACTTGTGCAGACATTGTATTATTGATGCCCGAAACTTGGGCATGCAGGTGTTTGGATGGCATATTAATTCTGCGCTTTAGTTTCTCGGTAATGAATGAACATTCAGATCCCGAGTCTATTAGGGCTCTCGCCGAATAGTCAACACCATTAAAATGAATATTAACCTTAGCTGTCCCTAGTAATACCCCTTTATTTGTATTAGCAAAACATGAGTTCACATTATTAATCGGAGCATTTTCTCTTTCAGCATTGCGTCGTATTTGAGCTTTTCGTGACGTAGATGCTCCGATAGTGTCTGAAGTATTTGTTGGTTTTGGCTGGTTCGAAATATGAAGCAGCGTATGATGTCTTAAATGACATGTGGCACAGTTCATTTGACTGGTGCACTTTGTTACCGAATGGCCAGCAGAAAGGCAGTTTATACACCTACGGCTGGTTTTAATTTGTTCAAACCGTTTAGTAGGCGTTAAACGTAAGAACTTTTCGCACTTTGCAATTCGATGTGCAGGACTTTTGCACATCTTACACGTAGGTTTTGCTACGGTTGCACTTGCCTGATAGGACCCTAATCGTTTCGACGATGTATCTGCCGAGGAACGAGAAGCTTGTGGCTTAGAGGGTTTTGAAACCGTATCCCCTCTTATATCTACGACAGTTTCCAACGTTTGGAATCTGCTGGATAAGAATTTATCCATGTCTGCCCATTTTGAAATTTCTGTTTTATTTCCTATGGTTTGTTCCCATAGAGCCAGTGTGGTTTCTGGCAGTTTTGTGGAGCACAAATACGTTAGAATTGCATCCCAGTTTGATATGTCAATCTTGTGACATTGAAGCGCTGAGATACAATTGTTTATTTCACGTTGCAGTTTTTTAATGGAGCTACCGTATTCACTCTCAACTGCTTTTAAACTAAAAAGAATTTTTAAATGGGCATTGACCAAGATACGTTTGTTTTTTATCGGTCACATAAATTTTTCGATGCTGTATCGAAACCGTCTGTCGTTAAGGAACATCGTTCCACTATTTCTTTGGCCTCCCCTTGGGTTTTTTGCCTTAGATAGTATAGTTTTTGTACTGCATGGAGTTTACTATTATTAATATATATGGCAGAGAACATGTCCCTAAAATACGTGATTGAAAATGTTGCCAAAGGACCGAACTTGGAAGTGATAATGTGATTAGTGAAAAGATTTGGTGTATGCGTATGTATGCACAAATTTACCAATTGATTGTGTAAGCCGATAAGTTATGGCTAACATAAAGAAAGGACTGTATAGAGGCTTATGTGCTAAGTGGGATAAGTACAATTTCGTGGTGGCAACGGCGCGCACCCACGTAAATGTTAAGGAATGTGCTAATGCAGATTTGCTACTGAATTATCTAAGCCAATGAGTAATGGCTAGTGAGAAATGGTGTTAATGAAAGAAAAAACGAATCACACGTTATGGACTTTAAATAGCCTAATAAAGGACTGTATTCAACTTTGATCTTGTCCAAAACAACAACAGCTATATGTGTGTGTAAACTAAGTGCACTTTGTATTATAGCACCAAGATAAAATGCGATCGTAAAGCCCGTGTAAATAAGCGCAAGTGATTTTTATGTGGAAAAATTTGTTTGATTGAACGTGCGCCCAAATCAAAATTAAATTTTTTGTTTAAGTAACCTTAATAAATCAAAATTTTGTGCTGTGGATTAAATGAATTTTTTCAGATAAATCCTGTAAAGGTGAAAGTAAAAAAGTGGCGCTAAGCGGTGTTTAGATTATGTAAACTTTTTAGAGCAGTGTTGTGCTACCTTGAGCTGTGTCCGGAAAATCTTACCGCGGGTGGGGGACTATTCCGGATAGTCACAAGGCGTGATGCACAAACTTTAATTAACTGCGTTAAGCGCTTTTTTTCTCTATTTTTGCACGAAATATAAATTTTTCACTTAACACTCACTTGCACTTTTTTGATGGGAAAGAACCAATTTATAATTTATTTTGAAATATTTATTAACAACAAAAAAACCACTACCTCGCACGGAATAAACCACGTACCTTTTAATTAATTCGTCGATCCGGAGTAATAGAATCTGATTTTTTTTGTCGGTGTTGTTGATGTTGATGTTGTCAAAAGATTGTTGTGTGCAAACGCTGCCGATTATATTATCACGATTGTAAATATCTTCCTTGAACTTTTGACTGCTTCTGATTACTTGCCTAGGGAGTGGAGTGGACTGTAATTATGTGACTGGTTCTCTTTACCGGCGTGGTAAGGACCATGGACAAATGCGTGGTGGCGACGGCGAGCACCCACGTATTTGTTACAGATTGGTTAAGGCGAAAAAAAGCGAAGAAAATAAGAACACCGAAAGGTTTCGTGTTAATAACAAAAGGAATTCACAGTGTGTTTTTATTTATATAAATACAACAAGTGTTAAGAAAGATTTTAACAAGTGTTGTGAAAATGAAAATATTAAATATATTTTAGGAAATTTACAACTTACGTGAACGTGGGATAACGTGTACCTTCGCTGGCTGCTGGATTCAAAGAGGCCGAGACTCTTTGCCACATGAGCCCATGAACCCACGATACAGCTCCTTCGTTGGGTTTCCTGGTAACAAAGTTGCTGTACCGCGGGCTCACAGCGGTAAAAAGCTAAGATACATACGTACTACCACTCACACATGCCTGTGTGTATAGTGATCACAAGAATATATGTGTGGTAGTAACGAAGGAAAATAACCAAAGAAAGTTATGTTACCAGGGGGGGGGCGGGGGGGGGGGGGAGATATATTTAGGCCTGTGGCCTAAACAACAATAGTAATTTAGCATATATCAAGGACTATTATTATTATTTATTAAATTATTATTTTAGAAATTATTAAATTTATATGAAATATTTCAACAAAAAAGCTTCAAAAACTTAAGTGGCATCCACAAACCTAACCTATATATACTTAGAATTAATAAAAAACTGAAATATTATTTGAAAAAAAAAACGTCACAAGGATAAAAAACAAACTAAAATACGAAGTCCATATTTTTCTTATTATTATATCTTTAGTGACTTCTTATGTACTACCAGAACTTTCAATATTTTCCTTGTTTTTAATTTGTTTAATATTATTGTCATATTTTCGTTTCGTTAAGTGACCCTTCTGCGTTTTGAACGCTTGTCGTATAAATTGTTTATATAGGCGCTCATTGGTACCATACATTTTTAAAGCATCTGTAAATGAAAAAAAAATAGGACTTGATTTGTATATATATATAAATATAATAAATAACACAGGTCTGTAAGGCTGAGTAACACAGCACTGTGCTGTGTTATTGTGTTAACACTCAGTAATGTGCGGCACGCACACGCACACTTATCGATTAATTTATAATACAGTGGCACACTCGATGGCACAAAGCTGTTTCTATAGCACAGAGAATGACACTCAGATCGTAAGTGCACATTCATACATACATAGTCCATTGTGCTTGTTTTGCTTGTGTGTTGTTTGTAGTAGTAATCTTGCCTGTGCATTACGTTTAAAAGATATGGAAATGTATACTCTAAGTTGAAAATGTTCTATTTAAACAAAAGTTGTGGTTATATAACGTAGATTCACTAAACATGGGACTACGAAAGAAGATAAATTTTGCCATGATTTACTTTTCTAAATGGCGTCAAACGTGGCGTTAGAGGTAAGTAACACAGTACTGTGCTCTGATATTGTGCCAACACATATCGACTTCCGATAATCAGTTATAACACAATTGTGTCAACACAATGTGTTAACTCTACAAAGTGTGCCTGTGCTACTGTGTTAACACTCAAAAAATAGTGTCATTATCCACCACTACAGGTCTGTGTATTGGGGTATTCACTGCTGGAGCTTATCAACTTATCTTAATAAAAATTATTTGCCTCTAGTATATTTTTTTGTTGGAAGTAATGTAAAAAATATACCACATAAGCATATAAGCTGATAACTAGGCTCACGTGAATACCCCACATAGGTAAGTCTGGGAAATGATGCTTTTCTTGCAGGTCTCGTCGAGTAGAACATGAATTGGGGTAGGAGATTTTGCAAACACGGCCGAAATCTTGAGTTACGAGAAAGTTTCTTCCTTTCCTATGATACATAGTTAGGAAATTTTTCATATGTGTGATATTGTTCAACATAACTCAAGATTTTAAAGATGTTGCGCAGATTTCGCTTGCTTAACCCCTTTATGCTACTCATATTAATTTTATTTTTGTATTGGAATAGTAGTAACATTACTAAGTAAACAAATTACAAATATGCTTTTAACTATAAGCTGATACTGCACTTTTATAAAAAACACTTAACGCACAAGTTTTACACGCAAATACGTGTTACGAATATAGGTATATATGTACATAAAATCACAATATATCAATGGTTCACAGAACTTAGCGTAATGTTTGCTGGAATTCCACAATGCACACACTAAATAAGAAGAAACCTATTATTATAATATGCAAATCTAAGTAATTTAACAGAAAAACTCACTTAAATAGTTTAAATTTGTTTTTATTATTTATTGCCTGAGGTTTTTTGCTTTAAAATTTTTTCACTACTATTTACAGCGCACAATCTTCAAAAGAATAATCGACTGACGCGTGCCACAAAACGATTTACATAAATGTACATATATATGCAAAAGTATGAACATACATATATATGTATATATGTATTTTACACGAACCTTCACGAAGTTTTAAAATCTCTATTACGAAGAATGCATAGAAATTTCTTCATTACAAGTCAGCATACAATCTAAGTGAATGTAATACATTACTTGTAAGGGGTTCGTAATGCATAACGTGGAAGGATCGCAGACTCACTTCGCCGCTGGGCTCCGTTTTGAAGGGATATAAGCGGTTTGCTACGTTCCACTCGCCTTTGTCGTTGCGTCTTCTCAATGCGCTTAATATTAGCAATACCAAGTAAAATAAAATACATGAGCTGTGGTCAAAGTTTCTCGAGAAAAGCACCTTTAGTACCCTCTCTTAATTTTTTGGACATTTAATAACATGTGCTAAAATTTTAATCCGAAAATACATTCGACATTTGCAAAAAAAGCTTTTTCACATCGAATTTCCGTGTTACGAGCTAATACCTATATGACACTACTTTATTTTGCCTTGGAATCCAAGTTAAAAAAAACTGACAAAACTTTATCGGAAGTTCAAAATACAAAAACAATTTCTTCTATTCTATGAGAAAGCGAGACCACTATTCCCCCAAAATTAGTGAGTTTGATATGTATTTGTTTATATTTTGAATTTTATTTTTACATTCACATTTTTAACAATAAAAACACTGCAAATAACACGGGAAAATTATTTCGGTCTCTGAATGGTTCACTTTTTTCAGAAGAAAGTTGTGTTTTTATGCACAAAATGTTCAAACTAAAAACTAAATTTTCATTTGGCAGAAAAAATGGCCGAATGTCAAAAAAAAAACCTATCGAAATACAAACTGGCTGCTTTGTTTTTAATAAGCTAGGTTGTATGTTTCTTGTATTTCGTTAGTTTTTTGAAATAGAGTTTACAAACTTATAAGGAAAAATAATCATATGTTATAATGTAGTTTATGTGCGTGGAGCTTTAGTTGTATTTGACAAGCGCGGGCAGTTGGCAACGCGCATGTCAAATACAACTGCGGCCCACGTCAAGCAATTGAAAATAGGATACAGAATAGAGTTGATCTGGTTAAGGACGGACGTGCCCAAAGAAATACAAGTTTTTAATTTTGTTAATTCGAATTAATTTGGGCATATATTGGCGGCCACCTGTAGCAACCCCAAGTGGAATATAAAGGGTATTGCGTGCGGTTACCAAATTGTAAAACACCCAGGTACAAATACCTATACGGAGTTGGGCACGTTACAGAAGGTGGCGTTAAATAATATATATACGGCCAGCAAAGCCACCTAACGTAACCTAACATGGCGACCGTGACGGTTTTCGGTGGTGGTACAGGAGGACAAAGTCCCAATGAAGGTGAGTGCGTGTGGTTTAAAGAAAAAAGACAACAAAAAGTGAATTATTTCTACAAAAAAAAATAAAAATGATTAACAATTCTGCAAAAAATTAATGCGAAAAACAATTTTTTTTATACCAATATACAATTCTACAAAACAAATAACACTATATTAATTTCTCTAATTAAATAGAATTTTAATACAACAATACAATTTTCTACACAATTAACATAACGAAAGCGGAAATAATAAAATTTACCAAATAAAAGTTTCTAAAAAAACGGAGATAATAGATTCCTCTAAAAACTTAATATAGCAATACATAATAAACTAAATACAATTTCCCAAAAATAAAAACTACGGGAATAATAAAAATAACTAAATTCAACTTTCGACAAAATTTTAAATTAATAGATAATACAAAATACTTAACATTCTACTAAATTTTCATTAACTTACATAATGACAGCATACAAAATCCACGCCACTCAGATAACGGATCCTTAAACTGTACCACCGACAGCAGCAGCGAAGACCAGCAGCTGCAAATACCATCAGCAGCATTAACATCAGCACAGCGAACATCTTAGCAGCAGCAGCAGCAGCAAAATAAGTATATATGTATATATATATATGTATTAATAAATTTTTTTCCTACGGGTTTTTTAATACATATATATATGCTAAAAATTTCAATTTTAATTAAATGCGGTGTGTTCGCATTAAATATTATACATTTTTGATTACAACGGTGCGTCCGTTTACGTAAACATTTTGGAGTTTTTGATAACAACGGTGCGTCCGTCTAAATTTAACCACTAATACTACATCAGTTTTCAACAATTTTAAAATTTTCATACCATTTCACAAACTTCAACATCTTCAGATCTCCATTTTTTCTCAAGTTTGAATTCATTTTAAAAATTTACAATTTCTTCAAATCTTTCATATTTTAAAATTTCTAATTTAAAAATTTCCCAATTCGTTTTACAAATTCTCATATTTTCAAGCTTCCATTTTTCAAATTTTCAATTCAGTTCACAAATCTTCATTTTAAAATTTCACATTCCTGAATTTCCATTTTTAAAATTTTCATTTTACTTCAGGTACAATTTTTTTAATACGTCCATTTTCGAACAAAATATTAATTATCAGTCGTATATGGTGAACTAGACAAGCAGTTTGCATGTAACCAGTAAATTTTTGATTTTTTTTTCATTATAAACGGTGGTTCCGTGAAAAAACAGTTGAGATTTTTTTGATATAGAACGGTGGTTCCGTGAAAAACCAATTGAGATTTTTTGAATAAAGCGTCCATGATTACCACATGTCTGAGATTTTTCCCGATACATTCTTATATACTTTTAAACCTATTTTAAATTCAATTACTTCTTACAGATTTCTCATATCAATATTTCAGTTTCAATTAAATTTTCCAGTAAATCTTAACGATTCAAATAGTGCAAACTTTGTTTCACCTCCTTCTAATTTAATCTCAGATCTTAACGATCAAATCATGGCAACAGTATAATGCCTTTGTGCATCGACAATTAGGGAAAATTATTAATCCTTTTCTGCATATCGATTCTGATGCCATGGTCAACCAAGAAGTCCACTCCCAATATGACTTCATCAACGATCTCCGCCACAACGAATTTGTGTAGAACCGTGACCTTCCCAATTAAGACTTCGCATATCACTTCTCACTTGACTTGGTTATACTCCCCAGTGACTGTACGCAACCTTGCTCCAGGTAATGGCTTTACTATCCTGTTGACCAAATCCGCTCGAATGATGGAATGAGATGCACCCGTATCTAGAGTCAGTAAACGTTCCTTTCCATCCACATGTCCCCCGACAGTAAGATTGCTTTACCTACTTCCAATTTGCGAGATAGAGATTATGGGGCATTCAATTGCGGGAGCCAGCTGTCGCCCCATGTGGGTGACTTGCTTCAGTTTAACGATTGAGTAGATTTGGAGTTTTGCTCATCTCCTTCAGCTCTGCGTTTACGACCACCCTTATTATTGGAACTGTTAGAGTTAGTACTGCAATAACATGCAATGTGCCCTGGCTTTTCACATTTAAAGCATTTGACGGCACCCTCGTTTTTCTTTTAATGCTTCCAGAATTGTGTCTACCCAGTCTGGCCTTTTCACTTCCACGCGATGAGCTTTGTATGCGGGCTTAGTCAAAAGTGACAATGTTTCCTGAGTCAGTGCATGGGATACCGTTTCGGCAAATGTCAGATTTGGATTTGCGTATGTAACTCGTTTCCACGTCCCGTATGCCATTTATAAAACTCTGGATTTTTACCCTCTCGGTGTATTCCACGGGTGCGTCCGCATTTGCGAGATGAGCCAATCTTTCAACATCCGAGGCAACCTCCTGCAAAGTCTCATTAGCTTTTTGGTAGCGATTTTGCAACTCTATTTGGTATATCTGCTTTCTGTGTTCCCTTCCGTATCGCCTCTCTAGAGCGATCATTGATGTTTCGTAGTTGTTCCGCTCTCCCTCGGGAATAGTCTGTAGGATTTCAGCAGCACATCCTTTCAATGCCACGAATAGTTCAGCAACTTTATCTTCAGCACTCCAGTTGTTCACTGCTGCGGTCTTATCAAACTGAATCTTAAACACCTGGAATGGAACGGAGCCGTCAAAAGATGGATTTTTTACCTTCGTATTGCTTGCTGAAACAACTGGGCGCCCTTTAAAACATCTACCTCAGCCTCGATTTTGTTCTCAAACTGCATTATTATTTCTTCCATACGGGCTTCCAGTTGTGCAGAGATCTGCGATGATATCCACCTGGATGCTATTTTTGACGACATTTCGGATATACGTGCCTCCTGTGTTTCAATCCTGGATGTTATTTGTGCCGACATTTCTGAAATATGCGTTTCTTGTGCTTCAATCTTCGATGTTATGCGTGTCTCCTGCGATTCCAGTTGGGATGCCTTATATGTTTTCTGTTCTTCCAGTTGAGTTTCCATTTTGGATGTTACTGTCGACGTTTGTGCAGATATTGCAGGTAATATCGTGTTCAAGTCTGTGTTCGCCATTGTCTGCGGTGTTCCATTTTTCTCCTCCAATTTGGTGTCTCATCACCATCAAGATAAAAGACATACTCTTCCACGTTAATTCCTTCTAATTCCATTGCCTCTCGTAGTCGTGCCTGAAGTTCGAGTTTATTGCCGGTTGTATTCAATCCACGGCTCTCCAACTCCTTCTTGAGTTGCTCAAAATCTTCGGAATTTATTCAACAATTCCTCTTCTGACACCAATTGTAACGAATTTAGTGAAATTCCGCTTATTCCAAATTTTCTGCTAACGTTCGAATCGCTAAACTGTTTAATAAATAACTCCAAAAATGGTCTTTATTAGACTACTTTGAAAGTACTTCACTATAACACTTAACTTCACAACCAATAGGGTGCATAAATCAAACTGATTTTCTGACTACTCAGCTTGCGCTCTTTTATGCTCTCTGCTGCTTCATTCGCATATTTCTACTAAAGTTAAAAGCTATACACATATATATTTGTAATTTATGCGTTTCTCATATTCATATGCGTGTTTATGTGTAGCACCTCTTCGGCTAATGACTACAAGTGTGTGCGCGTAATATCTCTTCGTGCCATATATATGGGTGTAAATGATGATTGATGTGTTTATGTATACAGTGTGGCTCCCTTCAATGTTTTTGTGTTGGCAGTTTATTACTAGTGACGGTAATATTCGTCTCAATATAAATACCTAGCAACCAAGTGTTAGCTTCACCACGATCATACATTGCTTCGAACTGTGGCTTTAGCCCAGACATTTGAAAAACCATGGAGTCATGCGTGGCCCCTGGGTGCTTGGCATTGACATACTTAATATTCATTAAATCATCGCACATCTGAAATGTATGCAAAATTAGTTTTACAAATTTTTATATACAATTTTTTTTTTAGACTCACTATCATTGCATTTATGCTGAAGTATCCCTTCCGACAGTAATAAAGATGTTGCAAAAGCTTTCTCCGGTGCCACAATCTAGACGTGCGTACCATCAATGCATCCGATTACGCCTGGAATCCCGCTTGGACTAAAAAAAATCCGTTTAGCTAGATCCATTTACTGCAGAGTGCTCTTTGTAATGCATTTAGTGTTTCCGTCTACACTATTGAAACTGTTGGTTGAGCTAATCCAACTAAAGCCTCATTTCCAACACTCTGTTGATATCCCTCGGCCAGAAATCTTAATGTGGCACAAATTTTTAAAATATTTGGGATCGATGTCCTATTTTTACGGGCGCGCAAACTGCCTTCTACTTCTATTAAGACATATATGAAAGCTTCTTTTAAAGGCGGGAATTACTCTGAAATCTATTTTTTTTATTAAACTTTTTTTACTTTAAGTATGTCAAGTACTTACAACGTAAAGTTCATTTCAAGAGGATTGGAAGCATCTCTCAATTTTGTTCTTTATATGGCTTCTATCCGAGTTTCGTCAATTTCTTCTTTATATAAAAGGCAGCAGAGGTTGCAGAAAAAATTGTTTATTAAAGCTTTTAAAAACTTTTGCCAATTTTACGTAAAACACAATTCAAATTAGTATTTTTGTTTTGTTTTGCTATCTGTTTCGTATAGATTCACAAAAATTTGTAAACAAAACTCTACTGTCATTCACAATGGCGTGTGGAAATCGCAATATGAAAGCTGATTTTTTACGATAATACGCTAGCAAGCGTTTTTCGTATATCGTATGAAAATTCATAATAGGGGTGTTAGCCTCTATTTTTACACCTCACTCTCAGAATCGACCTAACTTTTGCTATCCTGAACTTCTTCCACAGTGTTATTTAAAATTAAATAACTTTTCCTTAATATTGAACCAGCAAATAAATATGCTAAAAAAATTAACGCGAAAATGTATAAATAATAAAATATATTAACTGAAAACAAGAAGTTTTTATATGTAATACAAAATTTATCTTTTAAGGCGTTTTTGTTATTTATAAAATAAAACAAAATGAATTAAAAAGGCTTTTATATGTCATATGTGGCAACAAGAAATAACAACCAAAGACAATATTCAATTTCTAAAGATACTATTGTTGAATAAAATCCGGCGATCTCATTTTGGTATGTGGCGAATAAAATCGTACGGCTCCTGGTATTAACCCAATTTCGTCCTAACTCGACTTTGGTTTTTATTGGTTGTTGCCATTGATAAGATGATTTTTGGGCGGCTTTTCACGACTTGGAAAATAAATATATGGCAACGCTGGTTGTATGCCTTCTTTATGAATTTTTGGTAATCCATAGATTCTGGGTGTAATAGTGTTTTTACACAATAGAATGTTCTCTTCTTGGGTATCTATGGAGCGGATCAACATTCGTCGTACAATCTCATTGTTTTTGTCTTGGAGTATCTGAATCTTTGCATCGTATTCGTTTTTGTCTATCACGCAACGTTACCCTTGTCGGCATTAAGTACAAGTAATTATTTGTTGTGTTTGAGGGACGGTTTTGTCTCTTCCAGAGTCTTGCGGGTGAATTTGTTCCATGTGGAAATAGTATTGTTCGTTAAGTGATCGTGTATCAGTGTCGTGGTTGTTTCTTGTGAGGTTGTCCACCAGTATATTTTCACCTTCGTAGAATTTGGTTGAATGGTGGGTTAAGAGTGTGATTGAGATCTGTTTTCAGTCTATTTGTCTCCCTTCTGTTTTGTCATGTTTGCTACATATGACCATATTTAAAAGCTTCGTTTGTCCTTGATTATGATGTACATAATATTTTTTGTTGCATCTTAATGAGTGCTGAATACGGTTTGACAGATGGAAAACAAAATAAACATAAACATTGAAAACGAAAAATATAAAAGAAAGGTATAATACTGTAGTTTAATGGTTAAAAAATGCAGATTTCATTTGTGGAACAAATATAGGACAGTGGCGACGATTGCAGAGAACACGGAAATGCAGTTCTGCATGCATTTTTGTTGTTTCTATACCCTCCTTTGCATTTGGTGAAGCAATACTACAACAACAAAAAAAGCATACCCAATGTATGTGCTGCATGCCAACTTAAAGTTCCTTGTTTCTCTATTATACGCAGGAATACCATGATGGTTAATCGGAGAATGTTACGCGATATTCAAGATATTTGTGGGCGGCAGTTTCAGGAACTGTATCGCTTTCCAAAAACAGTTGTGAAAGATTTGTTTGTTCAACCGAAGCCTCTTTTTCGACAATCACAACGAAAAACAGCGATTCCTTCGCAATTAAAACTACTTCCCCACATGTTCGTCTCAAAGTTCTGTATGTCGTTATATCGAAAATTATGAATCATGTCCAAAAAGAATTCGTGAACTTCCATAGTGGCTCTGAAGAAAGCGCAGTTCAGAGTCAATTCTACGACATCTGTGGTTTCCCCGGAATTTTTTGGATTTATGGATGGTACTCATATCAAGATTGTTGCTCCAGAATCCGACATCGAAAGCGCTTATTATTGTCGCAATATTGGCCTATTTTCAAACAATGTGCAATTGCTAAAATATTCGACAAGATTTTAAATATTAAACTTTTCCAGCAGTTTAATGACATCCTTAGCCAGTTTCAGCATTGGAAACCACATATACCAATCTTTTAATTATCACGACTCAAATCGTTAAAGCGCTAGAGCAAATATTTTAGCTGGATGTCGTATACACTGACTTCTCTAAAGCGACCGAGAATGTAAATCATTCTATTCTATTACACAAGCTCTCCTTATATGGAGTTAGAGGTACACTTTTGAAGTTTTTCGAAAGCTTTTTGGTGGACCGAAAGCTTTTAGTTAAGATTAGTCCAACAAAATCTGATATTTGCCATCATCCGGTGGCAAAATCCTGAGCCAGATAAATAATTTTGCATGTAAATGCAACAACAACGATTTGAGTCAGATAAATCCAGATAGAAGTCTGGTTCAATTTTTGAGCCAGATAATTTGTTAATTACTTCTTTTTAGTTTGGCAACGCTGCCTTTAATAAACCTACTTTTTCAAAAATAGATGTCGCTGCTTAGCCTTTCGCCGTATGAGTTAAATGAAAAACAGCGGCGGCATCTGCCTATCACATTTCACGTGTGCGAAAATTTCACGACATCTGCTTCTCAAGTCTCCCAATGATCCAGAGCACTCCCGTGAGAATTGAGCGTGATGTAGTGTCAAATTGGGTCACTGCATTAAACTGCATTTAAATCTGGCAACTCCCCATCAAATATATAAAAAGATGCAACCCTCATATTAACACTTGGCATCACTTAAAATGTTAGAGTGGAATGACGCGGAGATTCAACCCCATTGGTTGAACCTCCCGTTACTCGACTCTATAATGCCATCGCATCATACGATTTTCCCGTTATGCGAAAATGCATACCGGCAGGGCTGCTTTTGAAGCGTCAGCATTTTTTCATTTGAATCAGTTAGAATTGAGCCGGCCGCCGCGTTAGAACCAATCGCAAAAAAAAACTAAGTAAAATGAAAGTGAAACAAACTAAAAAGACAAAAACTAGATTATTAAAACAAGAACTTAAAACAACTTTTAACTGTATGATTAAACCAAAAAGTATGTTTTAGATAAAAGAAACTAAAAGCTAAAATAGTGTTTTGGTGTGGGTGCGTGGGGCTGTATGCCCAAAATTAAGTGTCATCGAAATGCCACTTTACAGTGAGCCGGAGCTGTAAAACTCACTGGAAGACGGCAATTGTCATCAATGCGTGCTCGGGAATAACCCAAGGCACTCACTGTGGTCCACTGCTTTTTATACTGTTTATAAACGACCTACCCTACTAATGTTTGCCGACGACGTCAGGCCGATACGTAGTTTAAATGATTGCCATAATCTTCAATCTGACCTTGTGATGTTTCAGCAGTGGTGTTGCGCTAATAAATTCTCTCTTAACACAAGAAAATGCAATGTGGTTTCGTACTCTAAAGGTCTCAGTCATATTACGTACGACTACTCAATAGATAATGTTTATTTAGAATGTTAACATGAAATTAAAGATTTTGGTTTTCGACATGAGGCTAACTTTTAATAAGCATGTTGATGTGATACTCTCTAAAGCACTTTCCATGCTGTTATTCATTAGATGAAATTCGAAGAAGTTCAAGGAGCCATGCACTAAAGTCTCTTTACAACTCTTTAGTAAGGAGCCATCTTGATTATTGCTTTCTTGTGTGGAATCTCTACTATTCGTCTCACATTAGTTGTGTTTAGAGGGTGGCAGTAAAAATGTACCTTCCGTTTTTGGTGTATCTTATCTCTGAGGAGGATGTGGCTGCTGCGGTGATGGCACGGCTGTAATGGCGATCTGGTGGCGGTGTGGTTGATTATGGTGGTGGTGCGGCTACAATAGTGGCTCGTTCCAATTTTATGGTGCTGCAAGTACACTAGAGGTGGAGAATGTTTCTCACACGAGTATTCCACACGCAAACAAAACGGGCAGATGGCCAATTTACAAGGAAAACTATTTTAACTTTAAATTTACTATTTCTTTAATATATTATAGGAATATATATATATATATATATATATATATAGATATCTTTAAAAAAAGATTTTACAATTTGGCTTCACACACGGTATGGTTAAAAAGTTCGAATGATAATAATAACAACTGTCAAACGATACATATATATGTACACTAAGCTGGGTTGATTTGCATGGACGAAAGTTAACCCATATCGCGCCATCGATTTTTCGATAGGTTTTGGGCTCAGTAAAAAAAGTTCCACTAAGCATACCCAAAAAAATAATTTTCGAGCCTGTAAATTTGAGTTTTTTGACTTTTTTCTTTGATTTTTAAGGTTTTTTTCATGACCTACTTAAAAAAATTTCATTTGATTTTAAAATTTTCATGTATACCCAGTCCGACTCAAAATTGTCCGCTAAAAACTTTGGCGATAACAGTTTTTTGAAAAAAAAAATATTTTTTGGGTTTTGAGGAGTGTTTTGGTGAAAAAATTTATTTTTTCGCCATTTTTTTTTAAGGGCTTCTTCAGAAACGTGCAAAAGTGTTGCCGATTAAAAGGAATTTGTCTCATATTTCCTATCCCACTTAAAATTATGCGATAAAAACGTTGGCAGTTTTTAAAAGAAAATTTTTTTTTTGGTTTTTGGGACTTGTTTTGGTCGAAATCGGTTTTTTTCATTTTCAAGGCTCCAAATCATTTTTTATGTATATGTTTCGGTTAGACCCACCAATAAGTATACCAAAATTATCAGGGGATGGGCTAAGTTGATTTAGCCATGCCCGTCTGTCCGTCTGTTCTTTTGTTTGAACGCAAACTAGTCCCTCAATTTTTGAGATATCTTGATGAAATTTGGTAAGCAGGCATATTTTAATGGGGGATTTGACATTTGTCGGAATCGACCGGATCGGACCACTATAGCATATACCTCTCATACAATCGGTTGTTCAATAAAAGAGTTTTCGCCATTTCTGCCTCATTTTAACAGCTAGCAACATCAAATTTTACCAAAAGCTTACGTATTGCGCATAGATAGTTGTCTGAAAAAATCATCAAGATCGGACTACAAATCGATTTCGACCAAAATGATTCAAATCCTCTTACCTGAACAGTCGGTTGTATGGGATATATATTATAAATATGTCCGATCTTGATGATTTTTTCAGACAACAATCTATGCCCAATAAGTAAGCTTATGGTACAATTTGATGTTGCTAGCTGTTAAAATGAGGCAGAAATGGGGCAGAAATAGCGAAAACCCTCTTATTGAACAATCTATTGTATGGGAGGTATATGCTATAGTGGTCCGATCCGGTCGATTCCGACAAATGTCAAATTCCTCATCAAAATATGCCTGCTGACTAAAATTTCATCAAGATATCTCAAAAATTGAGGGACTAGTTTGCGTTCAAACAAACGGACAGACGGACATGGCTAAATCAACTTAGCTCATCCCTTGATCATTTTGGTATAATAACGGAAAAATAAATAAAAAATAAATATAAGGCGCGATAACCTCCGAAGAGATCTAAGGCCGAGCTTCTCTTCCAATTTGCGTCGTGCTCCTCTTGATTTTCCCTACAAATTGGCCGGACGGTACCTACATGATTTTATGCCGACTCCGAACGGCATCTGCAAGGCAGATGAGTTTTCACTAAGAGCTTTTCATGGCAGAAATACACCCGGAGCGCTTGCCAAACACTGCCGAGGGGCGACCCCGCTTAGAAAAATTTTCTTCTAATTGAAAAACCTTATTTCTAAAATTTTTGATGTTGCTTTGCCCGGTGTTTGAACCCAGGGCATCCGGTGTGGTAGGCGGAGCACGCTACCATCACACCACGGTGGCCGCCATAATAACGGAAACATATACATAAAAAATGATTTGGAGCCTTGAAAATGAAAAAATCGAATTCGACCAAAGCAAGTCCCAAAAACCAAAAAACACATTTTATTTTAAGTGTAAATGCCAACGTATTTATCGCATAATTTTAAGTGGGATAGGAACTATGAGACAAATTCGTTTTCATCGGCAACACTTTTGCACGTTTCTGAAGAAACCCTAAAAAAACATGGCGAAAAAATAAATTTTTTCACCAAAACACTCCTTAAAACCCTAAAAATATTTTTTTTTCAAAAAAGTTTCCGCCAAAGTTTTAGCGGGCAATTGTGAGTCGGACAGGGTATACATGAAAATTTTAAAACCAAATGAAAATTTTTTTAATTGATCATGAAAAAAACCTTAAAAATCAAAGAAAGAAAGTTAAAAAACTCAAATTTTGCAGGCTCGAAAATTATTTTTTTTGGGTAAGCGTAGTGGAAATTTTTTTCCTGAGCCCGAAACCTATCGAAAAATCGATGGCGCGATATAGGTTAATAAATCGACCCAGCTTAATGAACACACAAACCCGATCCGTCAACTCACGGATGGGTTTGTCAGAGAGGCGAAGTGTGAACTGTTATACTATATTGGATATAAATATAATTCATGGATATAATAATGATTCATTAAGCTTAAATATCATAGACATACATCAAATAATAATGTATAAAAGGTTCAACATACATATTTGTATCTATGTAGCGTATTGACAAAATATTTATAAGTAAAGGTACATACAATTCAAGATAAATTCATTTGTGCGTGGGGCGATGCTAAGTGCTGCTGAGGGAATGTTGTTGCCCGGCGAGAACGGGGTCGGCCGATGGAGGCAGAGGGTGCCGGCACGGCTGATCGACCAGCCGAGGGTGCCGAGATGGTGCTTGGGGTTGCGTTCCGCCGATGGAAGAGGGAGTGATGTCGCGCTCCACAGATTCGGCATCTGTCGTAGAGCTGCACTCGCTGGTGACATGGGACAATTCCAAGCAATTTAGGCAGAACTTATGGGCTCGTGCAAGCATCCATCTCTGGGGTGGCTTCATTTCTTTTGAATATAACGCAGTTCCGAAGGGCGTGCTGACGGGTGCATATGCGGCACCGTCGGTAATCAATTAATGGCGTCGAGCTGCGCGATTCTTTGGCGCGGTTGGGAGCAACGATCTCCGACCGCACAGGCCTTTGTGATGACGATTGAGTTGCACGATCCATAGCGGCCTGCAATTACAATTGTAAAGGTATTTTGGTGGAGAGAAATACTGATACAGGGGGTTTCAGGTGGCATTATGTTGCGGAATACGATATTGTAGTGACGGTAATGTGGCAGGAGTGGACAGAGGTGGTTTGAGAATAGCTACGAATTCTCTGGGGTTGGCCGAGAGGGTGGAGTGTCCGTATGAAGGAGGAAACAGAGCCTGACAAGTGGTCGTGTGAGGTTGCCGGTTTGCGTACGAACGTCGACATCAAGTCTATGGCCGTCAGGCCCTGGATATATTTTTCAATGCGTTCAAGGCGCCATTAAGTCAGGGTAAGTGAGTCGTCGTGAATGCAGACGCACTCACCGACCTTGGGTTTGGGTTGTGGATTTTTCCACTTCTGCCTTTTCTGGAGATCCTTTAGGTAGTCTTCCTTCCACCTTTTGCTGAATTGATGATGTAAACTTTTTACCCTGTCCCATCGGTTTATAAGGGATAAATCCGGGTGATCCACTTCAGGGATAGCGAGGAGGGGCTACCTCTTAGAAAGTGGCCGGGGGTCCGCGCGGTAAACTCGGTGGGATCTTGGGATAAAGGTGAGATAGGACGAGAGTTCAACACGGCTTCTATTCTTACCAAGAGGGTGGTAAATTCTTCAAATGTGAACTTGTGTGCTCCTGCAGTCCTCTTGAAGTGCAGTTTGAAACTCTTCACTGCAGACTCCCGCAAGCCGCCCATGTGGGGAGCTCCGGGCGGAATGAATTTCCAAGTGATGCCCTGAGGAGAGTATTTGGAGATTACTTCTTGGGAGGCAGTTTTCATGAAGTCAACGAACTCCTTTTCGGTCGCTCTTTTAGCTCCAATAAACGTATTTCCGTTGTCACTCATCATTGTGGCCGGATAACCACGACGTCCGACGAAGCGAGCAAATGCTGCAAGAAAGGCATTGATAGTTATGTCCGAGCACAGCAAGGTGGGTAGCTTTTGTCACAAAACAGACAAAAACGGCCACGTAGCCTTTCAGTAAGGTGTGAGACCTTAGCAAAGAGGCTTTTATTTGTAAAGGCCCCGCAAAGTCGACACGGGTAGTGATAAAAGGCGGAGCGTATGTGCATCGTTCCGGGGGCAAGGCCGCCATGATTTGCGATCGCATTTGCTGCTTGTGGAGGGTACAAGTTTTGCACTAATGTATGCATCCTTTATGAGGGTTTGAGTCTGTCTGAGGCATTGCTGCATGAGAGGTATTTCGGCGTGAAGAAGTTCACGGAGTACTGTATATAGAGGACAGCGACTCTAGATTTTTCTGGGATAATAACGGGATGTTTCTCGAAGTACGTCAACGTCGAATGAGCTTATCTCCCATGAACCATGAGGAGCCTGTTTTCATCGAGGTATGGGTTGAGGGTTAGCAGAGAGCTTATTTTATCAATTGGTTTTGCATTTTCCAAGCATGCCCTTTCGCGAGGAAAATATCGGGTTTGCGTTAGCGTCGCAAGTTTATTTTTTGCTTTTCTGAGATCCTCATGAGAGAGAGAGGGGTGTAAGTGGGTTTGATACCCCGAATTCGGCCCTTGAGATTATTAATGAACCTATGAGGGAAAGAAGGAAATCGACCCATACATCGGGGTCATCTTCAGCTGAGTGTAGCGCTTCGAATTTCCGGCGGGTTGACGCTGCGGGTAGATGGTTCTGGCCAGGCTTAGGGGGCTGGGCTAGCCACGCAGGGCCATTCCACCACAGCGAAGAATTTGCCAAGTCCATGGGTTTGCATCCTCTTGTGCCCATATCTGGTGCATTGTCGCGACTGCCTACATGCTTCCAGGAGGCGCTTCCGACGAGATCCATAATTTCCGCTGTTCTATTGGATACGAAAGTTTTGCCAGCGTGAGGAGGCTTCTCCAGCCATGCTAAAACAATTTCCGAGTCAGACCACATATAAAGGGTTTTAATAGAGAGTTCGAGATGGAACTGTACGACGGCGATTAGTCGGGCAAGGAGAGGAGTACAGCTGCACATAATTCCAGTCTTGGAAGACTGGCAGTGCGAAGAGAAGCAATCTTGCCTTTAGCGACCAGAAGGTGGGACGACGTGGTGGCACCGTGGGTTGTTCGCAGATATATAGTGGCGCAATATGCCTTTTCTGCCGCATCGCAGAAACCACGCAGTTCAACCTGATGGTTCGGGATGTAGTTAACCCATCGAGGGATCTTTATATCTGAGATGTTGGGTAAATTTTTTGCGAACTGCGTCCATTTAATGAAGCGGAGGGCTTCACTGGTTCGTCCCAACCAGTTCCGTCTATCCATAACTCTTGGAGTTAAATTTTGGCCTGAATCATAATCGGCGTAAGCCACCCGCGGGGTCAAAAAGTTTTGCGATCGAGGAGAGAATTTGTCGCTTTGTAGTAGTGGACGAGAGGGGTATTGAGTCCACTGTATACGAAAACGTGTCGGTCACGGCGTTCCACTGTATGCCGAGAGTTTTGGTGTTGCTTGCTTTCTCGAGTTCCAAAAGATTGGTGTCTAGCAAGTCCTCTTCTTTGATGTCGTTTGTAATACTGGGGTGATTGGCCGTTATTTTCCGTAATGGAAATCCTGCTGACGATAAACTTGGATGACTTGTGAGAGAGATTTTTCAGCAAGAGAAATTTCATAGCTGCCAGAGAGAATGTCTTCTACATACGTTTCTTTCGTCAAGACATAGGTCGCTTACCTGGCTGGGATGGCTGGCGGCGGTGGCGAATGGAGTGGTTGGTGGCTGAATGTTTATTGCAATTCGCTGATTGGTGGCAAATATTGGTGGTTTCACAATGGTGGGTCTTGGATGTTGGTGGTGGTGACTGTACCGGGATAACTAATATTTCGCACGTAATATTTTCGAGGAAAAACAAAGGGTATGCTTCTTCACAAAAAGCACATCGGTTTTCTACGAGAAAACTAAACACAATGATAAATTGTATGAACTTTCGAGTTTGACAAACACTGTATATTTGGAAACAAAACTATTTTAATTATTAAATAAATTATAAAATTAAAATTGCTTGAAATAAATGTTTTCATACATTTAAAGCGATACGGGCAATCCCCGGTTAACTCATATAAGTAGACAACATTTGGTTAATTCGTTGTAGTTCTATAAATAGAACAGAAACAACAACAAATACCAAGTTTCTCTGAAAACCGCCTTACAAACAGGCATTACTTCAACACATAACTACATACGAATTATGTAATGTGTGGAGGATAATATATGCGAAGAAGGCAATTGGGAAAAACTTTACAACAACTAAGGCATGACGTAGCTGAATGCGTTTATAACCATTTCAACTATCGTAGGAGTGCAGGTTCAACTCCCACTTCCGGGCGAAGAGGCTTTGAAGAGATTTACAAGGTATAATAGAAACAGCTGTCGCCTTGTCCGTCCTGATGTCACGTTGTTTAAATTTTTCCCAAATTATTAAAAAAACTGTTTAAATTTTGGAGGGTTTTACAAATTTTTGTATCACACCGGTATGAGAAAATAATTCGAATGATAATAACAAGTATCAAACCATACATATGTATGTAAACACAAACCCGATCTGTCAACTCACGGATGGGGTTGCCAGAGAGGCGAAGTGTGAACTGTTATACTATAATGGATGTAAATATAAATCTATATACTTATATAAAAATAAGTGCACATTTTTGGTGTTACTTTATAACTTGGACCGGATCCACCAAATTCAACCGAATTTCTACGGTACATTTGTGCTATCATGTAGATAGTTTCTAAGGCTACGTTTCATTGCAATAGCTGGTGCTTATTTCCGTTTTGTATTATTCAATGGAATTGACGTTTCTAGAATTATAATTTGACATTCGGCATTTCTCAAGTGAAAACCAAACGAAAAAAATAAGTCATTTGTTTTGTTTTGTTTTTTTTTTCATAAAAACTGTAAAAAAAAAAGTAAATGAACTCGATTTAAGTGAGTTTGGTTTTTGGTGAGTAATGTCCCACTAAATTTATTAAGTGTGATTTTGTTGTGTCAAAGGAACAACCTTGTAATAGAATTGCGTTGCTTTTCTTCAGAAACAACCACGAATACAGGTGAAGTAATATTGGAAATTGCTGACCGACTGCATTCTGAAGAAGATGTCATACATTTCGCATCGGCAAATTCATTTTTTGCTGGGATTTTGGCAACAAGAATTCAAGAGTATCGAGTTCATCGCATTTTTTACGATGAAGCGCTGATGCATTATTTCGGTCAATATTTTAGATTTCTCGAAATCAAAACTCGACATTCCGCAAATTTCAATTGGTTCTTTTCAAATGGTCGCTTCCTTACTGAAAATTTACAATATCTCTTCATTACACAACTGTCCCAACAAACAACGGTTCGGCGCACCGTGTTCAATCATCTTTCACGACGAGAAATCACTTATTGGGAAAACGAATATACAGAATCGTTGACTGTTGCCATTTAACTTGCAAATTTACGACTCCCAATCTGATAGCCATAAGATTTACATATACAATGTTTCTTCGAAATACGGATTAAGTCAACATTACAAACATTCGCCCACCTGTTTTCGAATCAATATCGCTACAACTATTTGGTAACCTTACTCATGATCCCTCGAGTTCAACGAATATATTCACCAGCGTCCCGAAAATTGTTGTTCATACACACTTACTAACTTTTTTACTCTGATGGCTTAAGAATAAAAAAATTTAAAAAAAAGTAATGAAGAAATGTATTTATGATGTGTTGTACTGATTTATCTGCATCTGATCGAGTTTTCTTAGACAAGAGTATGAACAATGAACATGGCTGCCATTTTGGCAATAGGGATTTTTCAGATACAATGGAAAGAGATACACCACAACATAACATATCTGTCACATCGTACTTTCGGTGTATATTGACATTAGGTCTTTTTGTTATGAACTATGGAGAATCAACACGTGTGTTCAATATTTATGTAGTTTTCAATTCATAATTGAGTATTTCTTCATTTTCAATTGAATTCGTATCAATATTTATAATACATAGGGAATTCCTTCTGTAAGTATGTCGTATCATTGAACAAAAACATAGTAGAAAATTGTGGCAATGATGTATCATGTTTTTCTGTTCAAATTAATTTTTTCAAATGCTCTTTCTTCGTTCATTTTACAGAATACATTTAGTGGTTTCACCTGCATCTAATCCTGCGGACGTGTTTTATTGTGTTTATCATCAAATTTTTTGCATGGTTTGTATTTTCGTTTAATCTTTTGGACATATACGTGTGGGTGTATTTCGACCGCGCATTTTTTGTTTGCACATGTGCTTTTCTTCTCGAGCCAGACGTCAAAATATCGGTCGACGTACGCGTAGTGCTAACAGAATGTTACTTCAAAGAAGAGCGCAAAGTATTGATGACCTGTCAGAACAAAATGAAATACGACGTGAACGATATGAACGAAATAGATCTGCAGAACCACATCGGCAATGATATCCAGCACGACCAAGACAATTACGACATCGTGTTCTAGAAAATATGTATCGTGCTGCTTTTAATTACGAACCACAAATTTATTACAGTATGCATGGATATATTGGATTAATGAGTGCGATATGTCCACATTGTGAAGCAGCTAAGTTTCTGGGTGAAACGGCTGGCATGTGCTGTGCTAATTGCAAAGTGAAATTGCCGGCATTTGAAACTCCACCTGATCCATTGCACTTATTGATTTTTGGAGGATCACCAATGTCGAAGAATTTTATGAATCATACACAAGAATACAATTCATCATTTCAAATGACTTCTTTTGATGCTACAAAAATTATAAGAGACAATTTTATGCCGACATTTAAGGTGATTACTTCATGTGGAATATCTAATGTTTTGTAGATCTAAGTAACAGTTTCTACAATGTTTTTAAGGATTCTGATCCAACGTCAAATTACACTGCATACATATTACAGATTCAAGGTCAGATTTATCATCGAGCGGGTGCATTGTTACCATTTCCTGACGCTAATCATCAATTTTTGCAAATATATTTTATCGGAGATGAAAATCGTGAGTTGGATGAACGTTGCACAATTGGCTCACATACAAGAGGAGCGATTATTTGCGATCTCCAAAGATTTTTTCATCAGAACAAAGAATTGCTGAAATTGTTCATAACCGATCTCGATCGTATGCCATCTGATAATCACAAATTCATAATCAGAGCGGATAAAACGCCTTTTGGTGAGCATACCAGAAGATTTAATGTACCGACGATTGATGAATTGGCAATTGTAATTGTTGGTGATCAGTTTCAATCCCACGATATTGTACTTCATCGTAGAAATGAACAATTACAGCGTGTTTCGGAGCTTCATCGCAGTTATGACGCATTACAATATCCAATTCTACATTGGAAAGGTGATGATGGTTATCACATCAATATACCAATGATAGATCTAAGAACCGGTAAATAATATACTAATTATATTAATCAGATATTAAATAAAAACTAAAATTTCAAATCGAATGAACTTATTTTACATTTTATTTCCCTAAATTCATTACAATTCGTGTCATAAAAGCAATTCTTGAATGAATTCCAGATTTGCTGAGTACAATAAGGACATGGCAAAGTGAAGTGAATTGAAGAACTGAAGAAGGAGTTGGAGAGCCGTGGATTGAATACAACGGGCGCTAAATTCGAACTTCAGGCACGACTACGAGAGGCAATGGAATCAGAAGGATTTAACGTGGAAGAGTATGTCTTTCATCTTGACGGCAATGAGACAACAAAACTGTAGGAGAGAAATGAAACAGCGCAGACAGTTACGAGCACAGACTTGAACATGATATTGACTGCAATATCTGCTCAAACAACGACAGTGGCATCTCAACTGGAATCACAGAAGACACGCATAACATCCAAGGAGGAAGACAAGTAGAAAACAGCCTTCAGTGTCGGTGATGGTCTTTGGCAATTTACCAGCTACTTTCGGGAGACTCATGGATCAGGTACTGAAATGACTACATTGGAAAATATGCTTAGTGTACCTAGACGACATCCTTGTATTGGGAAAGAACTTCGAAGAACATCTGAAGAAATTGGAGGAGGTTTTCCAAAGAATAGCTGGTGCTAGTCTGAAACTTAGTCCCAAAAAGTGTTCTCTGTTCAAGAAGCAAGTTAGTTACTTGGGTCATAAAGTAACGACGGAGGGCATCTGCACCGCGAATGAAAAGATAGAAGCAGTGAAGGATTGGCCAAGACCACAGAATCTTCATGAGTTAAGAAGTTTTCTTGGGCTGTGCACATATTCTGCCGATTTGTACCAAATTTTGCCAGCGTAGCCCATAGCCTCCACGAACTAACGAGAAAAAATAAAGCATTTGAATGGAAGAAGGAGCAAGAAGTGACTTTCCAAACATTAAAAGACCGTTTGTGTACTGCCCCAAAGTTGGCATATCCGATTCCAGGTGCAACGTTTATTCTAGATACAGATGCAAGCTATAGGAGGCGTTTTTTCACACCTGGTTGATGGACAGGAGAAGGTAGTTGCATATTACAGCCATTCAATTGGAAAACCAGAGAGGAACTATTGCGTTACACGGAGAGAGCTGTTGGCATTGGTAGAGTGCATTAAACATTTCCACAAGTATTTCTACGGGCGGCGATTCCGCGTCAGGACAGATCACGCAGACTTGAAATAGCTCCTGCAGTGCCGTAATTCTGAAGGTCAATTAGCACAGTGGATTGAGCGACTCCAAAGCTATGATTTTTCCATTGAGCATCGAAAACGTAGTACCTATGGAAATGCTGATGCAATGTCACGAAGACCATGTAGTTTGGAATGCAAACTCTGTTGAAAAGCTGAGGCTAAGGAAGACATTATAGATGTCCGGCTAATTACTATAACGTGTACGGATGAATGGGACCAGGAAAAACTAAGCAAGTGTCAGCTAGAAGATACAGATCTGTCACATGTTATGCAAGGGCTCGAACGAAACGAAAGACCAAATAGAGAGGAGATGTCAGCAGAGAGACCCATTACGAAGTCATATTGGGCACAGTGGAGCAGGGGGTTAATTCTCGTTCTGTGAAGTGGTGTAGTGAAAGCATATTTCACCACTTTAGCTGATATGCCATTCAGTTTGAAAAAAAGTGTGAATGGGGCACTCGAGAGAAGAGAGATACAACGTTCGATCCGTATGTGGATAAACGCCCTAGTGCGTACAAGAATTAACGAAACCTCGAGTGGGACGGTACAGTAGAGATCAATACAACAAAGGGATGTCAACAAGGGGCGTCCTGTCACCCCTGCTGTGGAGCCTGGTAGTAGATGAACTTCTACAGAGGCTCTCAGAAAACGGAATGCGATTTTAAGAGTAAACGGATGATATTGTTATAATTGTAAGATGCAGATTTGAGAGCACCCCTTGCGACATAATGCAAAGGGCATCGCGAACATGCCCGACGGCGGCAATAGAGGTGCTGCTTAAGTTAACGACTCTACACATAATAATTGAGCAGGCAGCAAGGAGTACTTTAGTAAACATAGCTAAAGAGGGATGTGGAAGAGGCAAAGTGGTACATTCACGGAACATGGAGAAGCTGAAGGAGCAGATTCCACTCATCCAACTTCCCAGTGATGACACGAGGAAGCTAATTAAGTTTGAGAAGCGCTTCAAGATAGAGCTGGGGAATGAGTGTACGTGGGACACCTCCAGAATTGAAGCGCTTCGCCAGGAACACACTATAATATGGTACACCGATGGCGCGAAGACACCGAAGGACATAGGAGCGGGGACCTTCGGCCCCCGAACCAAAATGTTCCTACCACTAGGAAAATATCCCCGCTTCTTCTAAGCCGAAGTTTTCGCCATACGCCGGTGTGCAAAGATAAATTTACAGCGGGGATATACAAACGAGAGAATCGCTATACTCAGCGACAGTCAGGCTGCGCTCAAGACACTATCTTCAGTTGAGATTAAATCATCAACAGTCCTTGAGTGCGTAGAGAGGTTAAACAGTCTAGGGACCAATAACACCATCCGTTTAGCCTGGGTACCTGGACACAAGGAGTAGATGGTAGTGAGCTTGCCAGGTTGGAGGCAGCTGAAAAGCTAATAAGACCCGAGCCCATCATGCCGATAGGGTCATACACAATAAGGGAAGATTTCAGGCAAAAAGAAGCGTGTCTCAGAGAACAACAATATCGCGAAAGTCCAGGATAGGAGGGTACAACTCAAAGCATTATAAAGCTATGCTTAACCTCCTAAAAAGCAGCCTTAGAATTTTAACAGGCATACTCACAGGTCACTGCATAAACTAGGTATATCGCCTAGTAGCCTCTGTCGGGAATGCGATGCAATCGCGAGAGGAAGACTTAGGATCCTAGGAGAACCAAAATTAGAAAGTAGTCACATACACTCTCCTTTTCCCTCTCCTGTTCCTTTTCTTCTCATTTTCCTTCTTTTCCACTCATCTCCCACAAGCCGGCCATCTCCCTCTACACTCTTCCTCACCGCTAATCTGTCCCTACCTTCCCATTACTTACCTTTCTCCCTCTTCCTATTTTGATCCTTCTCTCTATCCTCTTTGCTCCCTCTATTGTACATTTAATTAATAAGTTGTAATAATGCTCTTACCTTTGATATTCTGAATGAGAATTCAAAGAAATCAAAAGGCGAATATTGGGCATTTTCTTCTTTTCTTATTGAAAAGTTTAAAATATTTACTACTTTTATTAATAAATTTTGTTTTTTTTGACAGAAAATATCATTTTTTTACTCACCACAGGATTCCTGACGTACTTAGAGAGCTGCATAATGATCCAAGCGGAGGTCATCTTGCTTCACGAAGACGCTCGGGAAAATTAAACAGAGATTATATTGAGTTGGTTGCCGTCAAACGGTCACCGAGTGGAATGCCAACTGCGAGGTTTGCAGCAGAGCGAAAGGGCCAAAGCACGAAGTCATGGCCAGATGAAGCAGTATATTTCAGGTGCACCATTTGAAAGGATCGCCATGGATGTCGCAGGTCCATTTCCTACTAGCAACCGCGGAAACAAATACGGACTGGTTGTTATGGCTTATTTCAGTAAATGGCCAGAAGTATATTCAATCCCAAATCAAGAATCGGAAACAGTAGCAGAAGGGTTACAAACGATTGGGTTGCAAGGTATGGTGTACCAATGGAGTTACATTCTAACCAAGGCAGGAATTTCGAATCAGCGGTGTTTCAAGAAATGTGTAAAAAATTGGGAATTCGAAAAACACGGACCACTGCATTGCATCCTCAGTCCGATGGTATGGTGGAACGGTTCTCTATAACCTTGGAGGAGCACTAAAGGAAAGTAGTCGACAAGTTCCATAAAGAGTGGGATACACACATATCATTATTCTTTATGGCTTACCGATCGGCGGTGCATAAGACAACGGGCCAAACTCCCGCAAAGGTAATTTTTGGCAACGACCTTCGACCGCCAGCTGATTTGAAGTTTGAGGTAGATGCCGATACGGAGACAAATACCAAAAAATCCACTGGTGTCTTGGAAGAAGAGATGAGAGAAATACACGATCTTGTAAGGAAACGAACGAAGATTATGAGTGACAAGATGAAAGCCAGATACGATAAAGCAATTAATTCGGAAGGTTTTCGGGAAGGAGATTTGGTGCTGTTATACAACCCACAGCGGAAAAAAGGTTTGTCCCCGAAATTGCAGTGTAATTGGGAAGGCCCATACAATGTTGTAAAACGGATCAATGATGTAGTTTACCGCATACAAACCATTGGCAAACAGCGAATCAAATTAAAGTGGTTCATTTTGAAAGGCTGGCAGCGTTTAAATCAGGAAATTTGTCTGATAGGGATGATCCGACTTAGGTGGAGAGCAGTGTGACGAATATTAGATACTCCCATCACTAAGCGGTTACTAAATAAAGGCACAACAACAATAAAGCAAGCTGCCATCCTTGGCACGTAAATCAATCATCATTTACACACATATGTACATACAAGGCAACGAAGAGATACTCGCAAACACATGTAATCATCAGCTGAAGTAGTACTCACATATACACAGGCATGTCGCTATGCGAGAAGCTATAAACTACAAATACACACGCATATAGCTGGTAACCAAGTAGAAGATTCTAGAAGGAGAAATGTCTAGACATTTGGAGAAATATGCGGACAAGGCAACAGAGAGCATAAAAGCAGAGCAAGCTGAGTAGTCAATTATCAGTTTGATTTAAACACGTTATCAGTTGCGAAGTGAAGTATAATTGTACTACTCCCAAAATAATCTAATAAAGACCATTTCGCATTACTGAATATTGGAGTTATTTATTCGACAATTTAGCGATTCGAACGTTTGCAGAAGGTGTAAAATAAGCGGAGTTTCCCTAGATTCGTTACAATACAAATTTATAATAAATTATGTAGTTTTTTTATATATAAACTTACGTAATTATTAAAAATAAATTTTAGCGAGCAAAGTAATGGCCTTAAATTACAATTACAAAAATTAAAAAAAAATTACTGTCTAACAACAATATACAGCAATAACCAAAGTATTCTTTTGTCAAAATCTTACTAGTATTTAGTATAAATTAACGATGTAAATTAAAACTAAATATAACTGAGATAAATATTGTAAAAATCCGAATTTGGTTGAAAACTGTGATTGAATTCTTTAAAATAAAAATATTTTTAAATTATTTGAAACTTTCGGGATCAGTCCCGGATCCCGTCGGGGTTATTTTGGGACTTTATCGGGCCTATTTCGGGATCACTTTGGGACTTTTCCGGGATAATTTCTGGATGGTTTTCGGGATCCGTCCGGGATCCCGTCGGTGTTATTTTGGGACTTTTTCGGGATTATTCCGGGATCATTTCTAGATGGTATTCGGGACCCCGTCAGGATCATCTCGGGACTATTTCGGGATCATTTGTTAACCCTTCCGGCATCATTTCTGGATGGTTATGGGGATCTCGTTTGGTCATATTGGGAGTTTTTCGGGACTATTTCGGTGTCATTTTGGGAACTTTCCGGGATCATTTCTGGGAAGTTTTCGGGATCCGTCTGGGATCCTGTCGGGGTAATTTCCGGACTTTATCTGGACAATGTCAGGGTAATTTCGGGACTTTTACAGGATCATTTCTGAATGGTTTTCGGGATCCGTCCGGGATCCCGTCGGAGTTATTTCGAGACTATTCCGGGTTTATCTGGGGATCCTTCCGGGATAATTTCTGTATGATTTTCGGGATCTGTTTGGGATCCCGTCGGAGTTTTTTCCGGACTTTTTCCGGACTATCTCGGGATCATTTGTGGACCCATCAGAGATCAAGTCTGGATGGTTTTCGGGATCCGTCCGCGATCACGTCAGGGTCCTTTCGGAACTATTTCGGGATCCCTCCGGGATAATTTCTGAATGATTTTCGGGATCCCGTTAGGGTAATTTCGGGACTTTTTCATGATTTTGGGACCCTTCCGGCATCATTTCCGGATGATTTGCGCGATCCGTCGGGGATTCCGCCAGGGTAATTTTGGGACTTTTTGGGGATCATTTCGGGATAGTTTTCGGGATCCGTCTGGGATCCCGTCGGTTTGATATCCTTCCGGGATAATTTCTGGATCCCGTCAGGGTTCTTTCGAGACTATGTCGGGATCATTTGGAGTCCCTTCCGGCATCTTTTTCGGGACTGTTCCGGGATCACTTGGGGATCCTTCCGGGATAATTTCTGGATTATTTTCGGGATTCGTTCGGGATCCCATCAAGGTCATTTCGGTGCTTTTTCGGGACTATTTCGGGATAATTTTGGGACCCTTCCGAGATAATTTTTGTATGATTTTCGGGATCCCGTCAGAGTCATTTCGGGATCATTTTGGGACCCCCCCTCGTTAGTGTAATTTCGGGACTATTTCGGGATGATTTTTGGACCCTTCCGGCATCATTTCCGGATGATTTTCGCTATCCGTCTGGGATCCCGGCAGGGTCATTTCGGGACTTTTTCGGGATCATTTGGGGTCCCTTCCGGCATCTTTTTCATGAATGTTCCGGGATCATTTGGGGATCCTTCCAAGATAATTTCTGGATTACCTTCGGGATCCCGTCAAGGTAATTTCGGGACCTTCAGGACTATTTCGGGGTCAATTGCGGACCCTTCATAGATTAATTCTAGATAATTTTCGGGATTCGTCCGGAATCCAGTCAGGGTTATTTCGGTGCGTTTTCGGGACTATTTCGGGATCGTTTTGGGACCCTTTCGGGATCATTTCTGTATAGTTTACTGGATCCGTCCTGGATCCCGTCGGGGTTATTTTGGGACCTTTTCGGGACTATTCCGGGATCATTAGGAAATCCTTCCCGGATCATTTCTGGATGGTCTTAGGGATCCCGTGAGGGTAATTTCGGGACAAAAACGGGATCTTTGGGGAGCCTTCCGAAATCATTTCTGGATGAATTTCGGGATCCCGTCAGCGTAATTACGGGACTTTTTCGGGATCATTTGGGGACCCTTCAAGAATCATTTCTGCATGGTTTTCGGATCCGTCCTGAATCCCGTCAGGATTATTTCGAGACTTCGTCGGGACTATTTCGAGATCATTTCCGGAGGGTTTTCGGGATTCGTCCATGATCCTGTCAGGGTAATTTCGGGATTATTTAGGGGTCATTTGGGGACCCTTCAGGCATCATTTCTTGATGGTTTTGGGGATCCCGTCGAGGTCATTTCGTGACTTTTCTGTATTATTTCGGGATCATTTGAGGACCCTTCCGGTATAATTTCTGGATGTTTGACGGAGAGCACCGCCGATCGTTTTTCCAAAATTGTTTAAATCTCCTTCTGTGTGAGCCAGATACAAAAATTTATTGATTTAGGAGAAAATTAAATTGAGTTACAACAATTTATAGCGTTTGCACCACAGGGGGTGAGGAGGGGGGAGGGGTCGGAGGGTGTCACTGCTCACTTTGCAAGCCCTCGACTTACTAGACCTATTGAGTTTGTAATATTGGTGAGGGTCACTAAACGTAAAGTTTTAATGTGTAAAAATTATTAAAAAGTAATTGTTCGAAGGGGTCGTGGGACCCCTTCTTTCCATGTGCGAAAAAATTTCTGTGTCCCAAATTTCATCAAAATCCGTGTATCCGTTCTGGCATGGTTCAGTCACAAAGACGAAAAAATATAATAATTAAATTATAACTGTTCCTAGGGGGCGGGGACCTCCCCCTTTTCAAAAAAACTATTGGCTATATGTGTGCCAAATTTCATCCAAATCCGTCCAGCCGTTCTTGCGTGATTGAGTCACAAAAAGAAACGTCTCGACATCCAAACATCCAAACATCTAAACATCCAAACATCCGAACATCCAAATTTTCGCATCTATAATATTATTAAGGTTTTATTTTTTATGAATAAGAGGGTTAGTTTATAAGAAATCCAAAATGTGTGCACTCAAGATATTATGGAAAATACTTTTTTGAGCCACTGCATAGAGCACAAATATCGAAATATTATCAATCTGCTCAGTTCAGTTGTTGATAATATGCTACGGCATGGATTACCTGCTAATACGCTTCCAAAAATATCGAGAGAGGTGTCCAAAGACGCGTTTTGATCTCGATATCAAAAGCCCGAAGGCTAAAAAAATATTTTGATACAGTCAAGAGATATTTGCAAAAAACCTTTGACTTTGGATCAGTCCGGAGTTTTTTTTTTTTTTTTTTTTGATATAAGCAAAATATTTTCTTTCCGCCTCCGGATTATTAATACTGAGGTGACAACTCGTCTTTTGACGCCTCTCTCGATATTTTTGGACGTATATGAGCGGTCAGCCCCTGTCATAGAGTACCACCCATTTGCTCACTATGATCACATATACATGCATGTATTGGTAAAACAAGTGAAATTAACTATTTTTACGAATGTTAGCAAAACTAAGGGGTGCTGCTATCTCTAAGCCGATGCTAAGCAGTGACGTAAATTCACATCAATAATTCAATCATTATGTATCTACATAAACGAAACAATAATTGCGTCTACACATATGTAACATGTACGTATACGAGCAGCGGAGGGTCAATGCACAAACACACGCATATATCTGAGATACTCCTATAAGTATGCAATGAGAAAAACTATAAAATTGTGCAATTGTAGTTACAGCTGAGAAGTTTGAGAGCTGCTGGACTAGTAGATTCTGGAAGCGCCTAGAAGATGCGAAGGTTGAAATCAAAGAGTATAAAAGTCGGCTATTGTAGAGGCGCTGGAATTCAGTTTGATTTGAGTTGTCAAGCAGTTTCGATTAAGACGATATCTAGCGAGCAATAGCAGTATTATTTTGAAAGTCAGTTTCATTTAAGCTATCGGTTTGGTTATTAAGCCAGCTAATTGCAAAGTATAAGTGTTATTGTGAAGTACTTTAATAAAGGCCATTTTTCCATTATTCAATATTGGAATTATTTATTCAACAGTTTAGTGATACGAACTTAGCAGAGGATTGCAAATAAGAGGATTTGCAGTAAATTCGTTACAATTGGTGTCAGAAGTGGGATTGTTGAATAAATTCCGAAGATTGGGAATACAACTTGGACATGGCAAAGTTCAGTGAATTGAAGATCCAGCAACTGAAAAAGGAGTTGGAGAACCGTGGATTAAATACAACCGGCAATAAGATCGAACATCAAGCACGGCTACGAGAGGTAATGGAGTCGCAAGGAATTGATATGGACGAGTTTGTCCTTTATCCTGATGGGGACGAAACAACAACAAAAATTGAAGAGAAAAACGGAACATCGCAGACAGTTACGAGCACAGACTTGAACATGATATTGGCCGCAATAACTGCTCAATCATCGACAGTGGCATCTCAGCTGGAAGAACAGAAAACGTATATGTCATCACAATTGGAATCGCAGGAGACACGCATAACATCGAAAATTGAAGCACAGGAAACACAAATTTCTACACAACTGGGAAACAGAAAACATATATGGCATCACAATTGGAAGAGCAGAAGACATATATGGCATCCCAACTGGAAGAGCAAAAGCCATATATGCAATCCCAACAGGAATCACAAGAGACACGTATCTCAGAGATATCGTCAGAAATAACATCTAAAATTGAAGCACAAGGCGCACGAATATCCGAAATGTCGGCACAAATTTCAGCACAGGTATTATCGCAGATCTCTGCACAACTCGAAGCGCGTATGGACGAGAAAATAACGCAGTTTGAAGAAAACTTCGAGGCAGAGGTGGATGCTTTGAGAGGTCGTATACAGGAGTTGCAACTAAATCGCCCAGCTGTTTCAGCAAGCAATTCAAAGGTAAAAACACCATCCTTGACGGTTCTGTTCCTTTCCAGGTCTTCAAGCTACAGTTTGAGAAGACCGCAGCAGTGAACAACTGGAATGCGGAAGATAAAGTTGCTGCACTGTTCGTGGCATTGAAGGGGCCAGCAGCGGAAATCCTACAGACGATTCCCGAAGGAGAGCGGAACAATTATGAAGCATTGATGGCTGCTGTAGAACGACGTTATGGAAGCGAGCATAGAAAACAGATATACCAAATGGAGTTGCTGAACCGCTTCTAGAGGCCTGGTGAAACATTGCAAGAGTTTGCGTCGGATATTGAAAGGCTAGCACATTTAGCGAATGCGGACGCACCCGTGGAGTACACTGAAAGGGTAAAGATTCAGAGCTTTATAAATGGCATACGGGACGTCGAAACAAAGCGAGCTAGATAAGCAAACCCAAAGCCAACATTCGCAGAAACGGTGTCACAAGCTCTGATTCAGGAAACAGCGTCGCTTCTGTGTAAGCCAGTTTTCAAAGCACGCCGTATGGAAGTAGAAAGACCAGAGTGGGTAGACGCAATATTGGAGGCGCTGAAAGGATCGCAAAAGCAGTGTGAAAAAGTTATCAAATGCTTCAAATGCGGGAAGTCCGGTCACATTGCACGTCATTGCGATCTTGGTCCTAATAGTTCCAACAATGGGGGTGGCCGTAAACGCAAAGCTGCAGGAAATGAGCAAGGGCGTGTCAGATGTAAAGAACGAAAACTTGCACCGGCTATTGAATGTCGTGTGATATCTGTGTCGCAAATTGGAAGGAAATCAAGCAGTGGATCAAGTAGATCGAGCAAAGGTTGATGGATCGAATGGGCCAAATAAAGCGAAATCAAAAGTACCTGCGAGAAAAATACTGGCATTGACAAAACCTAAAAGACGCAGGAAAATGAAACAACGAATTTCCGAGAAAGAATGCGAGGGTAGTTTCAAGCCGGAGCGCACTACTGTTGTGAAATGCGGGAACGATACTGATTATGCGAAGCCAATCCGTCAAGCGCAAGCTCTACGAAGTAGTTCATTGGCCAAGCAACAGAGTGCGAGGGAACGATCCAGGATAATGAGTAGTAAGATGAAACACAAGTACGACAAGGAAAATAATTTGGAAGGTTTCCGGTAGGGAGATTTGGTACTGCTATACAACCCTCACCGGCGGAAAGGTGTTCCATCCAAATATCGGTGCAGTTGGGAAGGCCCGTACAGAGTTGTGAAGACGATCAGTGATGTCGTCTACCGCAAACAAGCAATTGGAAAATCACGAAATAGAAGAGTGGTACATTTGGCGATGCTAGCAGCGTTTAGATCGAGATATTTGTCGGATCGGGACGATCAGACTTAGGTGGAGGGCAGTGTTACGAATATTAGCAAAACTAAGGGGTGCTGCTATCTCTAAGCCGATGCTAACCAGTGACCCGAATTCACATCAATAATTCAATCATTATGTATCTACATAAACGAAACAATAATTGCGTCTACACATATGTACCATGTACGTATACGAGCAGCGAAGAGTCAATGCACAAACACATGCATATATCTGAGATACTCCTATAAGTATGCAATGAGAAAAACTATAAAATTGTGCAATTGTAGTTACAGCTGAGAAGTTTGAGAGCTGCTGGACTAGTAGATTCTGGAAGCGCCTAGAAGATGCGAAGGTTGAAATCAAAGAGTATAAAAGGCGGCTATTGTAGAGGCGCTGGAATTCAGTTTGATTTGAGTTGTCAAGCAGTTTCGATTAAGACGATATCTAGCGAGCAATAGCAGTATTATTTTGAAAGTCAGTTTCATTTAAGCTATCAGTTTGGTTATTAAGCCAGCTAATTGCAAAGTATAAGTGTTATTGTGAAGTACTTTAATAAAGGCCATTTTTCCATTATTCAATATTGGAGTTATTTATTCAACAGTTTAGTGATACGAACTTAGCAGAGGATTGCAAATAAGAGGATTTGCAGTAAATTCGTTACACTATTTACACATAATGCTATCTTCCATCATCTTCTCTACGTAGTTGCTTTTAAATGATCCCAACAGTGAATTCATTTGACCGTAGAGGTACCAATTCGATGACGACCTTCCGGAAGGACCAATCCTATCCTTTTTCCTTCTGCAAAAATAATAGGTTATCGTTTGTGCTAAAACAATGGTTTTATATATATATTTCCCTATATTTCGAGGTCAAGTTATGCATTTTAATTTGAATTTCGGATGCGCTTACTAAAAATCCGGTCATTTGCATTTCCAGCGCCATCTCCTCCATAATGTGCAAATTTTTTCTGGCTCCTAGCAGCTGTTCAATTTTTGTTTCCCTCATCTCAATTAATTATAGTTCGGCCTGCTGATTCCACAAATTCCTTTTTTTGTATTTTTGTTTTATTTGTAGTTCCTCCATTATAGTTTATTATTATTTTCCCGCAGCCGAATTAAAACGTTCAAGATGAACACATGTTTTTGAAATTTGACAGCTAGTGCGGGCAGACCATTGATTATTTTGTGTAAATTGTAATCGACCAACAGAGTCGCTCAGTAAATTGCACATAATTTGGGTCTAATTTCGATGAAATTAAGAAGAATTTCTAATTTCGTTTGACAGTTTGACAGACATAGCGAAATTAGCTAATTTCGGCTGAAATTAAGAATCTTCCGAAATCAACTTGATTTTGGTGCCGTGGAGACATAGTATAACACAAGCTTAGGCATTATTAGTAGATTGCACGTATTTTTATGGAGAACGGTAGATTGAGCAACACTGGCGTCATCTGATATGTAAAAGTAGCAAACTACCAATATTTGCTGCAAGCAAATCATAAGAAAAAAATTTGAAATTTGCTTTGGGTAAGGGTGTTGGCACACTTTGCCACTGGTTGGTAACTTTTCTAATATTTTTCTCAATTAAAGCTGCAATATTACAATTGAAAACGACACTAAATATGTTAGCAAGTATTTTTTTTTGTATAGGGAGAATATTTATAACAGTGCTTCGCGAAATTTTGTATGTGAATGGGCAAGTAGAAATAAACTTCAATTGCCAAGTCTGAAGTTCTTCATATTTACAAACGCAACATCTTGGTTGATTGTGGCGATGTTATTGGAATGAATAAGCTTGGGTTAAACGCATCTAGATAAAAAATATCATTGTGCCGCGGCCTTAACACAAACATGTATACGTTCGTTGAAGAAGAAAACGGAAGGACGTGTTCATTACAATACACTCAAAATCATGCAAATTCTAATATTTCGATTCTGTAGCAGTGTGTATGAGTTTTAAATGTCAAATGGCTGTACACTGATTGTCAAAAAATATAGCTTTATGGTTGGGTCGTTTTGTTATTTACGTTGAAATTCAAATACAAAAGGGGTACTTAATTTGCTCTATGTAGAATAATGTGGAATTTGCAAATGATAGGTAAGTGTATTAAATATGTTTCTGATACAAGTGCAAGATGTTCCTTACGCATTTGGGAGGCGGAGCTGGAGCAAGCCCATTGCTAAGATGTCCGGGTGCGTGGATGCATTTCGTTTTTATAAATGTCGGGTAATCAGGTATCAAAGGACACGTTTTCACTTGGGTATCCATAATCCGAAGGCGATAATGGAAATTATGTATCCATAAGAGGATATTTATAGGTCCACAATATTTATAATGTGTACGTGTAAACGAAATCATGAAAATCACAACAACCATGTTACAAATTGTTACAGTTTCATGCAAATATCTCTTCACAGAAATTAAGCTTTTAATTTTCACCTTCGGAGCATTAATTTTGAGATTAAATCCCGCCTTTTGCAATCTCTCCCGACATTATTCATAAATCGTATTTATATGCATGTATTAAACATTGATAATTTTCAGTTAATTATAATCGATGCATGTATCGTGTGGTTGCTACAAAAAAGCATGTAAGCTGGGTAATGCCATGTCAATTTGACCAAGGACTGATATATCTAACGCATTCTATTCACTGCTTAGCACACTTAAAGGGCCAATTAAACTTCCTTAACCCTAATGCCATAGTCGTAACCATACCCATATCCATAACCATCTCCAATGTGATCGATTAATGGTGCCTTAACCTAAAAATCGTGAAAATTTCATAAAAATGAAGAAAACTCAAAAAATTACAAACATATTCCACAAAAAATAAGTCTCTTAGTCATAACGTATCCAAAACAATGAATAAAATCTACAAAAAGTTATTAAATTCACCAACTCAAATATTTTAAGTTATGGATATGGCGAGAAACCAAAAACCAATTGGTTAGCTATGGTATGGTTATGGCGTTAGCGTTATGGTATGGTACCATTAATCGATTACATTGACTTCCATAAGGTAGGTTCGATCAGCTGTTTTATCTCGTTGTGGTTTTATGGTTATAAGTCACCATTAATTGGCCCTTAAGTTTTATGTGGAGTATGAAAATTGAATACCGAATCTACATTCTCATCGGGTAGCTTCCCTTGAAATCGTTTCGCGCTAAACCGTCGAGGTTAGAGAGAGATAGATATATAATAATAAAAAAAATATTAGTCTTACTATTGAACTGAAGAAAAAACTCGTGAAAATAGTTTGAAAAGTAAGCATTGGCGATACCAACCATCGGTTTGGCATGGAATTAACCAAATATAATAAGAAAAAGGGTATGCTTCCTATATAAATGTGCATTAGGTTGTGCAAAAAAAAAAAAAGAAAAAAAATATTCAAGTCTATAAAACTGTATCGCATAATTATAACACTACTCATATAACATGTTAAATCTATCATATCGTTTACGTTAAATAATTTTCTTATTTAAGAGCTGATTAAGTCTATGCTCTGAATTATATGCAATTTTCTTAAAAAAAGAAAATTAAAAGAAAACAAATGTTGACATATTTTAATTTAAAGTAATGAAAATTTGGTTTTGTAGTTCACTAACTTTAGACAAAGTATAACTATAAAGGGTCTAAAAATTATGTTGAAAAATCCCTTTTTACATGAATAACATTCATTACACTGTCTAATTTTTCAATTGAAGTGCAAATCACAATACATATACAAACTTTTATGCACACCGAAACCTTTCCAAATTGACAAAAAAAGAATTTAAAATAAAAAAGCATTAATGGCATACGATTTTGTAGAGGGTAGTTTATAGCTAAATGAATTATATTATAATTAGCAAGACTTATATTGATGACGTAATCACTTAGAGCATTCGAAAAATTTTTCAAAAAAATTTTAAAATTCTTAATTTAATAAATTATAGTTTATCCGTATTACGGAACGGACTCACCGACGTAGATGTTGTTCTTGTCGTTATGGCCGGGCTGTTGCAGCAGGCCTGTACGAGGCGGCCTTTCTGTTGTTGTTGTTGCTGGTGGTTGTTGTTGTGCCGGTTGTTATGCCAAGGTGAAATTCGTTAGGCCCGTATGAAGCGGCCTTTCTGCTGTTGTGCCGGCTTTTATGCCAGGTTTAATTCGTTGGGCCTATATGAATCGGCCTTTGCGGTTGTTGTGCATTGTACAACCGTAGTCGATATGCTGGATAAGCTAGGGACGGATGAAGCTGGTGACTGCTATTACTAATATTGCTACTACTGCTGCTGCTCTTATGGCTCGATATGGATTTCCTAGATGAGGCCACTGAACAACTGGAAGCAATTGATGGCAGGTGATGCTGATACCGCCGAGGATAAATGTTACTGTGGTGATGTTGCTGCTTATGATGAAGATGATGATGCAAATATGGCAGTTGTTGGTTCAAATGGTTTGTGGTATCAACTGTAATGGGTGTTGTGCAATTATTGGCGCTTTTTGCTGGGCTTATAATGGTGTTGTAATTGTTGTTGTTATTGTCGTTTTTACCTAAATTTATTGTTTTTCAATCTTTATTTTAACTGGCTCTTCATTTTCTGAGCCGTCCTTAACTGCTGTACTCAGACCAGCTTTGTTTGTTGTTGTTAATGTGCCTGTACTTATAGTGGTGGTGTTATTGCTAGCGGATACTTGAAACCAAGTTGTAATACTACGTTTTAGCGTGTCAGTAAGATGCTTGAAACCAAGTTGGAAAACTACGTTTTAGCGCGTCAGTAAGATCCTGACGCTCGACGTTTAGCGCCACGATACAGGGCCGCCGTCCACGCCGCGCTGCGTAGACTCTTTTATATAGATCTGAACGGTAGCTTGCGATTAAATGCAAAGAGAAAGATTAGTTTTTTGAGGTGCATGAAGTAAATGTTTGCTTTTTCTTTTTTCCCTTGCAATAAATGTGGAAATTTAGCACATACACTGTAGTCTCTTTTGGAAGAATCTGGGGCTGCAACCCAATGGGTTCTACCCGGCAATCTTTTTACTACGTTAACACCTTGATTGACTTTAATACAAGTATTACACGAAAATTAATCAATTATGTTGCATCTTGCATGTGCTGTTCATTTTTCGTCAACAAATTTTATGGGATTTTTATAATTTTTAGCACAATATATTTTAATTACTTATTTCGTTTCAAACCCTTTTCAAAAACCGTTTGATCTACCCGCGACCTCAACCGACGTGATATTTGCAATATCTTTTCTGATCTTTGCAAATGGCGCACCAAGACGTCGTGGCGTTAAGAAAGAAAATTCCATGTCATCATAGCGCAGGCGCTATGGAAAAAAACATTTATATGGCCTGATTTAACTGAGGCTGCCGTTAAGGTATGGTTCAACAATATGGTTGTCTCATCTATACCGCAACATATACTTTGTTCAGATTATCATATCAAAATCTTCGTGTTGATGTTAGGCGAGCAATGGAGAGAATGCATACATGTTGCAACTCTTGGATGTTGTGGGAAAATTATGCGCTAAGTTAGATGAATTTACTAAAATGAACCACTCAAAGTTCTGTGAAACAATTTCTTTAACAAAAACATTTACCACCACGGCAGTAAATAATTGTCAATGTGTTGGTTACATTTTGCGTTTGCCATCTCCCTTTGACAATCCCCAGGCCAGTGAAATGAAAAGAATAAAAGCTGATGAGGTGAACCTATACAATTGAGCCATGTGTTATTGAAAAATCGTCAATGTCATTGGAATCCTTGGCAATGCAACCCGCACGAAATTAAAACAAAATTGTTTTAACTACCCCAGGCAGACGATAAGTGAGGTAAATCTTCACCCTTTCGCTTATTAACTAACCAACTAATACCAGTAAGCAGAGCATTCAAAATGAGAATCTCACAAGTGGACCATAACAAAACCTCAGAAGCTTTCATTAATAAAAAGTTATTCAAACCGGCTAACAAATGAAGACTGTAGCGCGTTTTAAACCCTAAATTTTAATATTGAACCACTGTCAGCCTACGCAAATAGCAATTAGCTCTTATAAAATTTGAGTTCGAATCCTTATTTTAATTGGAAAATTTTTTGGTTTATTTTCATAAACTGAATACATCTACAAATGTTGGGAGTGTATTGGCAAAATTGACTAAAAAACGGAGTCAGAAATCTGAAAGACATATGGGTACATGGGTCTAGTTCGATGAACCGACCACTTCTTTTTTGTGTGCCGGTGTTATGAAATTAATACTGTACTTGTTTAATTCAGTCTTTCCATAACTTATCGTTTACAGTTTTGGTCTCAAAAATAATTTGTTTGCATTAAATTCTAACGTAGTTACATATGAATAAATAAATAAATAATCCAATATTATATCTTTTTGCAAATATAAACGAATTCTTATAATTAAACAGGCAACAAAAACCAAGTACATATTTCCCCATGAATTCATAAAAATTTTAAATTTTAATAATTACTATTAAATATCATTTTACAAAGCGTAAAAAATTTATGAACTCTGAACAAGCATTTTTCCTTTTTGAGGACAGTCAAGGACGCATCTTAGACATTCTATTAAAAAGCTTGTATCTTAACGGAATCGTTAAAAAAGTCATATCTCTTTACTTTTTCGATGTAAGGTTTTTCGAATTGTGAAAAGAAAATAAATTAATTTTAAATCGCTTTTGTACAATTTTTTTTTTCAGTTACAACCTGCAACAAGACTTTATTGGCTATTTCGCTGAGATACGCGCTCTTTAATATAATGCCTGAAATTTCCCTGCTTAAAAAACTGATAAGGTATAAATTTATACAATATCTTTGTATACACTCAAATAACGTATTAAGGTAGGGTTGTATTATATATATATATATATGTTTTTATACATGTATGGTTCAATAATTCAACCTGAGGGTGAAATACTCAGCCACTGACAGTAGCCAACACGAAAATAGCAGTCGAAATTTGTTATAAAATTTCTTCATTTAAATTACCTGTTTTATTTCGATAATTTATGGCAAAAATGTTTCGAAAATATTCGAAATTTCGTTAATTAAATTACCCATTTTATTTTCGATAATTAAGGCAAAACTGTTTCGAAAAATTCGAAATTTCTTCAATTAAATTACATATTTTATTTTCGATAATTGTGGCAAAACTGTTTCGAAAAATTCGAAATTTCTTCAATTAAATTACATATTCTATTTTCAATAATTTGTGGAAAAACTGTTTCGAAAAAATTTAAAATTTGGAGAAAATTTTTGTCAATTTCCAACTCTTATTTATAGTTCTCTGAATTTTTTTGCGTATGCGATTTCGTAGCCCAATAAATTACTGTCTCGCAAAGTACAAGTTATACATAAGTCTCAAATTCCCATTATTTTTTCAATTTCTGTTCATAAGTTTCTTTTGTATTTCCTTCCATACTAAGGGCGCATAGCTTTATTTTTTATATGAAAAAAATCTGAAACACCCTTCGGAAAAAACTATGGTCAAAAATCAATACGAATTTCAACAGACCTATAGCCTGGGCTTTGTTAGACTAGAATTGTTTGCGCTACAAAACGCATTCTCAAAAAATTCAGAAAAATCTCAATAAAAGTTCGAAATCTTCATTCGAGTTTTCGAAACCGTTTTTGAGATTGGCTTGCATAGTTCCAGTTTCAAAGTTTATAGAAGTTTGGCATAAGTTATCGAAAGCAAATAAAAGAATATTTTATCTAACGAAATCTGATTAAATATGTCCACTGCTATAAAAGGATTTGCTGTTATTTACTAAAATTACGAAATATTTTTGTATTCTTTGGCCAAATTTGGTGTGAACATTTTGAATTTGCCAAATTTTGTTGGCATTTTTTTTAGAATAAGTGAGTAATTTGTGACATAATATAATCTGTTATCTCTCTCATTAAAGGATCTTTTCGGGTCTTCTACGGAAGCTTTGCATAGAAAGCCATTTAAGGGGTAATTACTATGTTGAGATGTTTTAGAAAATTATTTTCCCGAAAGTTTTACTAAGGGCATTCTCAGCGAATATTTTCTTTGCACAAAATTTTATGCCATAGCAAAGTTATGGAAGTTTTCCTCAAACAATTTTCATGAAACATGTTAACCTTTTGCCGACCTCTAAAATTTCATTTATTATATTCGTGCTCTTAAAAAAGCAGCCTTTACTAAAAGAGGCAAATTGTTCCAAATTCAAAACGACCATAGAATGCAAAACCGTTTTGAGGTTTACTATATGAGTCTAGGTCCCTCATCCAGAGCAAAAATCATTCGGCCCAGACAAATACTTGGCAAAACAATGCACACATTAATTATTATTCGAGCCTTTTCTGGCGTATAGCATAGGAACCTTTGGTAGTAGAGGCAACGAACTACACTTACCTTCCCTTCTTTTCTCTTCTCTTCTCTTCTCTTCTCTTCTCTTCTCTTCTCTTCTCTTCTCTTCTCTTCTCTTCTCTTCTCTTCTCTTCTTTTCTCTTCTCTCCTCTCCTCTTCTCTTCTCTTCTCTTCTCTTCTATTCTCTTCTCTTCTCCTCATCTTTTCTCGCCTCGTTACGCCTCTTCCCTTACAAATTCCTATTTAATTCATTTCGCCTGCGGTGTGTGGTTGTTGTCTAATCGTATCATAAAATATGAAAATTTGGAATAACAAATCACGCTATTTTTTATTCCAAATTTTCGCCTGCGTCGCTTTTTTCGTTAAACAAAAAACTCTCTGTGATTCTTTTAATTTCGTTACATAAAACATAATTTTGGCCTGAAAGGTTTTGTTTAAGCTTAATGCAAATACTTCAGAGAAATACAAAAGCAAAATCATTTACCATGGATGCTTATCTGATTTTATATCGAGCCGCCACCAGCTTGCACTGTACTGTTGCTGAGCTGGCATCACTATTCACCTCCATTTACATTGTGTTGGTGTGTGTTCAGGTTTCAACTGCAACAAAGAAACAAGCGAGTTTTTTTGATATTTGGTTTTCCTTAAAAAGAATAAATAAGTGAAATTCAATGTTATTGTTTCATTAAATTGTGCATACCAAATCTCGGAATTGAGTTGATTCGTACCCCTACAGTAACGTAGTTGTGCCGAAACCAAACGTCCCAATGAAACAGCTTTTCGTATAACTTTTAAACGGGTGAAAAAGGTTAACTTCCGCTTTCGGATTCTTAATATAGACGAAATTACGCGTATTTTGATACCTCACTCAAAAAAGGCCCAAATTTCGGTGGGTACCATAAAATGCACAATTGCCCTGCAAAAATCGCGAATACTCCATGCATGTATGTATGGGGTACTCGCTATGGACCAATCGAGTGCTCCAAAATTAACCACAACTCATACAAAATATATGGTCCAGTTAACATTGCGATGCCCTAGGACTGGGCCATATTCTTCAGCTCAGCATTACATCAGAGTAATGCATGGAGTACCCAGTATGACACGATTAACATTGCGACGACCTAGGACTGGACCATATACTCCAGCATTACATCAGAGTAATCCATGGAGTACTGCAGTATGACACAAGTGGACCACATGATCCAACGATTTTTGCTGGGTACATTTTGTGCAAATGAGAACTACTTCTATACGACAGCATAATTCACGTCCAAAAAATAAGGGTATCAAAAGACGAGTTTTGGATCCAGGATCGCGAAACCGAAAGCAGAGGCCAAAAATTTTGCGCCTGTCAAGAGATATTTGCAAAAGAAATTGAAAATTTTCATGTGGTTGTTGTAATTTTGATGATTTTGTTATAACTACAAAAAAAAATTGTGAACATAAGTGTTTTGCGCGGATATAGTTTTGGTCTCCAAACCGGTGTTGGACCCACCCAGGGTAATTTTTTGGTAATTCTATACGACAGCATGACACTGCTAAAACGCGTCCAAAAATATCGAGAGAGGTGGCAAAACACGCGAATTGACCTAGAGAACAATAATCCCAAGGCGGAAAATAAAATACTCGGTAATTCTATACGAAAGCATGACAACGCTAATACGCGTCCAAAAATATGGAGAGAGGAGTCAAAAGACGCGCATTGACCTCGACAACAATAACCCGAGGGGGAAAATTAAAATTTTTGCTCGTTCAAAAAATATTACCCAAAAACCGAAAAGTGACCCCGGAGTGCTTCGAAACCGGGGGTGGAATCCATAGTATTTTTGCTCAGAACACATTTCTGCTTTAGCGGCCTACGGCCGCGCCTATAAAAAATTACCCTGGGTGGGTCCAACACCGTTTTGGAGGCCAAAACTATATCCGCACAAAACACTTAGGGTAGGCTTACACAACCACCGATAAACCGAAAAATTGCAATCAGCTGATGAAATCAGCCAGGCTGGTGGTAAAATTGCAACCGATTATCGGCCGATAGCTTTTTTTCTTACATTTTACTTTTTCGCAAAAATACGCTTGCATTTATGCTTTTATGTGCTTCTCCCATAAAGGACGCCTGTCTTGCACACAATTAATTAATTTTTCACTCCATAGCACAAATAAAAAATTTTCACAGTAAATGCACGCAATGTATCGGACAATGAAATTGAACACGCGCGAATTTATCGGCAGTGAAAAACGACAACGGCCGAGACCTGTTCGGTGATCGGTTGAAATGTCCACACGCTCGTCTAAATACATGTGTTTATTTTTATCGGACGATTACGACTGACATCGGGCAATCAAAATCGGTGGCTATGTAAGCGTACCCTTATGTTCTGTTATGGTCCATTTGTTAGGATTCACAATTCTGAACGTTCTACTGACTGGTGGTAGGAGCTTAGTTAATAGGGAAAAGGTTAGGATTCACCCTCACTCATGTCTGCCTGGGGTGGTTGAAACAAACTTTCGTTAATTTGGCGCGGGTGGCATCGCCAAAGAATCCAATGGTGGTGGAAAATGCCCAATAACGGCAACCACCATGGCATAACTATACAAGGTGACAGCAGACTTGTAGTTTTTATACGATCTGACACATCAACTTTCGGCGCAGTACGATTTTGACATTAGTCCATTGGTTCACAAAAACAAAGTATATGGAACTTTTAATGATGTCTGTAGGAATGTCACCGCGACTATCAACTTGGTTGGTTCCACCATGGCAACAACAATTAAATCACGCGATTTAACGGCGCCGTTCCACTGCGCAGTCGCAATAATGGTGGAATTTTGTTTTAACGCCATGAGAGCGTAGTGCATCATTTGCCAAAAATCAAAAAGTAATTGGCAAGCATCGTGGTCGGTTGGTCGCGAAATAAAGCCGCTTTAGTGCATGAAAATTAAGAATATAATCATGTATAGTGAACATTTTTGTAAAAACTAATGTGTATAGTTATGTACCCACAAATATACTCACATATCTACATAGATTAAAGTGCAATTTTCAAAATCAAGTGATTCGTAATCACCAGAAAATTTGCGGTGTCATTGAAATTCTTACCAGCTTACCTCTTATTAAAAACTTGAATAACCAATATTGAAGCAGGGCAAGCCTTAAAAAAGTTCAGGAAGGAAAGTGAGTCTTCTGATCGAATCTGGAGTGTGTGATTTATTGGTGTTGTGCAATTATTGAACTATTTTTTGTAAATGTGCTCCCAAGTTTTGCATTGTTTCTCGAAAATGTTTGCTTAGTACCTCTTCGCCAGGTGAAACTGGTGCTTACTGAAACGTTTTTTTTTTACTAATTTGTAACTTGAGTTGTGCGGATATTCGAAATAACATCCAATCGAACCGCCACTAACGTTGCCAGAGCCTTATACACAACACATTAGCAAAACGAGGGCATTTCTGCGTCCGGCTGATAATGTTCCACCTGAACTAAATAACCAAGCCCAACCACGGTATATATTTACAATCCAGTATCAGCATAAGCCGGCGGTCAATTCACGATTCCGGCCACAGCACAGGCGGACACAACCACCACGATGTACATAATCTTAACCTCCGCAAAATCAACATCAGAAGGAAACGTAAGTAGAACGGTGCGCCATACGGGTAACAAAAATCCTAATCCCAGTAAACACACCCCATCACGCCCTGAATTAAATTATAGGAGTATAACGCCGAAACCACTTCGCCAGGCGTCATAAGTGCCACGTTCAGTGATCATAAACTTATTTTACTTTTTATTTCTTTTCCCAGGAGCACCCATCTACAACCATCAACCACGGCAACACCTGCTACGACGCCGGCCAACGCCAACAATTGCCGGCACAATATCGGCAGGCCGCCAAACCTAGGCAAGCCGAACCACACCTGCAACGACGCCGGCCAACGCCAACAATTGCCGGCACAACATCGGCAGGCCGCCATACATAGGCCAGCCGAAAAACACCTGCAACGACACCGGCTAACTCCAACAATTGCCGGCACAACAACGGCAGGCCGCATACATAGGCACGCCTACAACAACTTACCGGCAACAACAACAAACACCAAATTTCACAACAACACGGGGTGAGTTCGTTCCGTAATACGGACAACTATAACTTGCTAGATTAAGAAATTCAAAAACAAAATTGATCGTAAGAAAATTTAAAAATAACATAAAAGAAAATTTTATGTTTTAAAGAAATGTAGAGGATAGTACACTAAAGTAAAACGAATTGTACACATACATTTTACATTTGCATACGAAAATTTTATATTTTAAAGAAATGTAGAGGATAGTACACTACAGTAAAACGAATTGTACACATACATTTTACATTTGCATACGCCCATAAGCACAAACATTTAAAAATGCATTAAATTCATTTCATAAGCATTATGAATGCGCTGCTTTAGTATGGGTATCATCATAGGTACATTCGGAAAAGGGGAAAACATTTTTTTAATGAGGATGAAGTGATAATTAAAGAAATCTAAGTAATAAATAGTCGCTAGTATGCAGAAAAGCCTTTTAAACGCTAGAAACCTTTTTTTGTGTGCTTATTATAGAAATTAAAGATATTAACTAGTCCAGTTAATGGCCTCCACGGTATCCAAAATTTATTTGATTATCATTTTTATCCTTCATTTTTTATATATCGCGCTCACTAAGTTATACTTTTGAATATACTTCAATTTAATTTGTTATGGAAACGCATTTACATTGGAAGCAGTAAGGAAGGCGGTCTGCATGATGTGTTGGTGCACAGTGGCTAGTCATTGTCGGCTGGGGCGGGTCCTTGCCAACCTTACTGTTCCTGCGCCATAAGCAGAAAAAAGTTCCTATCATGCCTATCAAAACGAGCAGCTGTCAAATTCAAAAAACCTGGCAGAAGCGCAGAGACCGACTCAAAACGCTTATCGATACAAAATAAAACAACATCCGGCTGAACCGGATGTCACGGACAGACCGTTAGCATTCAAAAATTTAAATTCAAATTCAAAAAAAGTTAAAAAAAAACTGACGCAAGAAAAAATTACCGAACCGGACATGACCGGTTACTACTCTGAAATCAAATATCAAAAAAGCTGAAAAGTAAAATAACAAAAACTGAAAGGAAAATAAAAAGGCCGAATACACAGAGGGGCGCCGCGGGTGTTGTTGCGACGCCCGGTGCTTAGTCCCACCCTCAAATAACCATGGCCACCGACGCACCTATTTTTTCGGTGGCCCCTTACCTGTATGCCTACCTAGTGCCTTCTAAATAACGTAGACGCCAGCATTCCCATTTAGATTACAAAATTTATTCACAAGTCATTATTAAGACAGAGGTATACTAGAAATACACAAATGTTGAAATATTTTCTATTATTTATAAGTTACCCTAACTACTGATTTTACATTTTGGTGCTTTACGCACTTTTATTAAAGGAAAAGAAAAAAAATCTCAAAATAATTAAATAAAATTGAAAAATTTCCTCAAAATTGCTGGTATGTATAAATATGCAAAAGGCTCCAAAGAAATAAAATACCATATCAGAAGTTTAGGTTAACTACCGAACGCAAAACTATTAGAGCCAAAAAAAAAATTTACTTTGAATTCCTTTCTTTTCTTTTCCTAACCTGTTCTTAGTTATTTAGTTTAAGTTTAGCTAGTTGTTTTACCCTTTCCAATTGCTATTCATTTATAATTGCCTTTTGGTTTTGTTAATAATTCATTTTATTTATGAGGTTTTATCTTATTTTATTTTATTGATTTATTGTATTTATTTACGTATTAAGGTATTTATTGTCTTATTTATTTACTCTATTTATTTATTTCGCTTTAACTGATTTTAATGTAGTTTTATTCTAATTTACTTTAACCTGATTTTATTTTAAATTATATTCGTTATTTCGTTTATATACGCGCGCTGATTTTAGGTTTATAATTTATTTCCTTTTTCTTTTATATGTATGTATATATATATGCATTTCGTTTGCTCATATACTAGTAGACATACTTATATTCTTGCAAGTTGTATGAAAGCTTGCTGACATTTAACTTTCTTAAATTTATGTATAGGTAGGTATGTTTTATAATATACTATTTCCGTGTATTAATAAAGTCATTTTAGTATCTGTTGTAAAGTTAGCATATTTTTAACTTTATCTTCTTTATTTAGTTATGTTCTTTTAATAATTTGTTACCGCTTTTGCATATATATATAATAATATAATTCGATTTACAACAAATTCAACTCCTACGCACTTTTTTTTTTATTTTTGTATGTATGTTTGTATATTTTAATTACGTTACGCCTTCACTTATTGATTTCTGAACTTATCTGATCTAATGCAAATTGATGCAATTGATTTAACTCAAATTTCCGTAAATACTTATTTACTCTGGTTGTTGTATGTTATCTTTATATATGTATATTAGTTGCATTTGCTACTATATATGTATGTATGTATAGATTTTTGTTTGCTTATATTTGCACACTTAAACGCTAGAATATTGTTTTCGAACTTTCGCTATACTTGTGCTTTTGCTTTGCCCTTTCATTGTACAATTATGCATGTTGATGCTATATACTACACATTTTCTTACTGCTCCTCCTATTCCTGCTCCCTACAGTTGTATGTATTATATATTCATGTAATTACTAGCATTATTTAATTCGATTGTGTTCAATTAAGTTAAGTATAAGTTTCTTCTTTTGTCAACTTCTAAGCTTTCTAATTCAAAAATTCCATTTGCTGTTTATTATTATTACTTAGGTTTTGGAACGAACTCACCCAAGTCAGGCTGCAGGCCATTGGTGTTGGCTCTGCCGTTGTCGCTGTCGTTGCAGGTTGGTGTTGGTACTGTTCGTGGTTGTTGCGCTCTGGTCCGAGGTGATCAAATGAACCTGGTGGCAATATAACTTCGTGTTGACTTTTACGATCTTGATGACTTGGTGCTAATTTTGGGCGTTCGTGGTGTTACGCTGCCGCGTACTGCTGCCGTTTCTTAACTGTCCTTATGTTACTACGAAAAACAATTGCGTGGTTGCGGTTGACTAAGATTGGTCCTTTGGTGTGGATTAGTTGCTTTGCTTTATATACGTGTGTTTTTATGCTTGGTGACGATGATTTGATACTGTCACCGGAGACTGATCATTTCAAGTAATTTTAATAAAACTTTGCAGATGTAAACAAAGCCAGGTGTTAAGCCTGCAATCGTCAGAATGTTTTATAGGTATAAGTATGTAACTTTTTCACAAAATTTGGATGGACATCCCCACAGTAATAATGTATTTATTGTACACCGATGAGAATAAACTGTCTGTATGCGCTTCACGTTCAACCGTCCCTTTTGTTGCTTTTTCTTCAAATACCTTTCAACGAATTTATCGAAATTGTAGTAATAGTATTTTTAAAATAATACTTCCATTATTTTTATAATTTTGCGCCCGAATTTTAATAAAATCGGTAATTTTCTTTTTTTATCAGTTTCTCTCGTTTTTTTTTCTCTCCTGTCTATCGGGCGGAAACTCATGGTAGCAAAAAAAAAATTTTCCTCGTGATGGCCGGTCTGTCTGTTCCCTTCTTTTCCGATATTTTTCATCGCAACCTTTGCCACATCGCTAGGTGTGTTCCCGTGAACACGCTCCCAAGTAGATCGCAGCCATATACCGTAGCGGCAGACCGTAACAAACCTGCTTCGCTTAGAAGGCCCGACGATGGAGCGAACAGGAAACCGGATCCGCTGTGGGAAGCCACTGCCAGGGGCCTCCAATGCCAATCAACGTGGGGCACGACTCACCCCTGAGATAAGAGTCTCAAAGTCCTACTACGAAGCTAGCCGGGCAACATATGTCCATCAAAAAAAAAGTTAAGTCAAATTTGGGAATTAATTCTGTTTCCTAGTTTAAAAGGGCTTTGCGGCAATTAGACATTTGTTATGGAGAACTCGTCAAAACTCCGAAAGGTTTTAGTGGTTATCGCCCCCACAAAAGGCAAGACAAAAAAAATATAGACATTTTGATATGGAGAACTCGTCCAAACTCCGAAAGGCTAGTCCGACCTAAGCGTGGACTGCCAGGGTGTTCACGGTCCTCGGTGAGTACGCGCGTGAACATGAGGTCAGTGCTCGGGGAGAATACTGGGCGAGATGTCCCCGACCGCCAAAACGCCCAGACAAAAAAAGTCCAATAGGTGGATATATAAAAAAAATCAAATTGTAAATTGGCAAAGGAAACGCCCTTGCTGGTTCATTGCGGACGAATATCCGAAGCATGGAAGCGACCTATCAATTTCCCGTTTAGGTCCTCGAGATCATACAATGCATTGCCTATCTTTCGAAGCACGCGACATTTCAGGTATTTGGGTAGGAATTTGGCGTTAATGCACTGTTTGAAGTTACTTAAGGCAAAGTTTCTCTGAAAAACTTCCTGACCTTCCTTATAGTTGACTTGTCTAGAGCGCTTGTTATAGGTGGTTACTCCCCTATCCTTGGCATGATCTAAATTTCTACGGATCTGCTCACGAATATTAGTCAACTTGTCAGCTCGGCTTACTACCGTAACCTGGTCTTCTCGAAGGCTGCCGAGTTTCCCTAAAATGTTGTACGTTGAGGCATGCTGGACCATGTTTTGGCCATATAATGCAAAGTATGGAGAACACTGAATCGCCGTATGAAAATCACTTCTCAAAACTGATAAAATCTCGGGTATATGCTTATCCCAATCGGTATGGTCAGGTTTATCTTTCAGGAAAATCCTAATCTTAGAAACAATTTCTCTGTTGACGCGTTCGGATGCGTTCGCTTGGGGAGAATATAGCCCCGTCCTCACGTGCGTCACCCCGTAATTTACTAAAAATTGGTCCATTTCCTTCGAGATAAACTGTTTACCATTGTCACTGTGAATAAACTCAGGGACCCCTACAGCCGGAAAAATTTCTAAAGCGAAGTAATTTATAACGTTTACAGTGGTGGCTCTCTGCATGGGCTTTAGCCAAACGTATTTTGAAAAATGGTCTAGTACTATGAAAAGAAATTGATTTCGCCGCTTAGATCTCGGATACGGCCCTAGAAAGTCGCAATACAACCGCTGAAATGGCCTTTCGGATTCAAAGGTACTCCCTATAGGTGGTCTCGACTGCTGATTGGTGGGTTTTACCGTTTTGCGGGTGTCACAACGCTGGACGTAGTCCCTGACGTCCTTAGCCTGCTGCGGCCAGAAGTACTTCTGCCTAACACGTTCTAAGGTTTTCAGCCATCCGCCATGGTAACTCCGGTTAGCGTCATGTACTAATCTCACTGCTTCCTCAGTCAACCCTTTTGGCAACCATAAACGCCACAGCGAGTCTTCTTCCCCTTCCATCCCCTTACGAAACTTAACTCTTTTGAAAATTACACCGTCCACCACTCGTAAATCCGGAAGTGATTCCTCGTTTTCGGTGACGGTCCGAATTAAGTCTAAATATTCGTTGCTGCAAAATTCGGGAGAGACTAAATCTATTTCTCCGGGTGTGGTAGTGAAAGTTAACTCGTCAACATCAAAACGCGACAGCGCGTCTGGTACTACATTCAGGGTGCCCTTACGATATTCCATTTTAAAGTCGTATCTTTGCAGTAAGAGTGACCATCTCGCCAACCTCCCGCTCAAGTCCTTTTGTGTCATCAACCACTTGAGACTGGAGTGGTCCGTAATAATCCGAAAAGGTAATCCTTCGACATAGGGTCGGAAACGCTTCACGCTAATTATGGCTGCAAGACATTTCAGCTCGGTTACTGTATAATTGCGTTGAGCATTATTCAGCTTTTTCGACACGAATGCGATTGGATGCTCAGCGCCATCATCATCGACCTGAAACAATACTCCGCCAACACCTATTTTGGAAGCGTCACATTGTATCACGAATTCCCTTGAAAAGTCTGGTTGGGCCAAAACAGGGGCGGAACTCAAAGCTACTTTTAGTTTTTCGAACGCCTCTATAGCTTCAGGAGTGAGTTTAAACGGGCCTGCTGACTTGCGGAGACAGTCGGTCAAGGGACCTGCCAAGTCAGCAAAATTGGTAATAAATGCTCGGTACCAATTCGCCATGCCCACAAACCTACGCACTTGCCGAGGGGATTTAGGGATCGGGAAGTTTTGTATTGCTTCTACTTTTCCCGGATCCACTTTCAGGCACCCGCTGCCTATCAAGTACCCTAAGTAGCGTATTTCCTTCTGACAAAATTTACTTTTTTCCACATTTATTGTCAGACCTGCATCTCTCAAACAGTTCGCCACTTCCGCTAGCAATTTTAGATGATCCTCAAAATTAGTGCTACATACCATCAGATCGTCCAGGTAGACAAAGACGTGCTCTCGCAGACGCGAAGGGATCGCCTTGTCCATCAGCCTACTCATAGTCTGCGGTCCATTGCACAGACCAAATGGCATCACCTTGAAGTGGTACAGAGGCCTCCCCGGAACTGCGAATGCTGTTTTTTCCTTAGAGGACTCTATAAATTTGATCTGGAAGAACGCGTCTTTCAGATCAATGCCACTAATAAAATGTGTGTCCTTGAGTCTGCACAGACCAAATGGCATCACCTTGAAGTGGTACAGAGGCCTCCCCGGAACTGCGAATGCTGTTTTTTCCTTAGAGGACTCTATAAATTTGATCTGGAAGAACGCGTCTTTCAGATCAATGCCACTAATAAAATGTGCGTCCTTGAGTCTGCTCAATAAGCCGTTGATATGAGGCAGGGGGTACGAATCCTTCTTAGTCACCGCGTTGACCTATCTCGAATCTATGCACAGCCTGACTTTGCCTGGTTTCCGGACCAGTACTACAGGACTACACCACGGGGAGTTGGATTCTTCTATAACTCCTAACTGTAGTAACCTGTCTAGTTCTCTAAAAGCTTCGGCTTGCCTCGGCGGCGAAAGGGGGAAATGCTTGCTTTTTATAGGTACAGCATCACCGGTGTCGATGTGATGCTCCACTAATTTAGTTTGCCCTAGGCCTAACTTCTCGTACGAAGGAAACGTCTCGATGACTTTTCGCAATTCTGATTTCTGTTCTGGTGACAATTCATGGAGGTTAAGTTCCTCTTCCTTTTCAAGCCTAGTCTCTAAACACTCTACGCTCGGGAATATTTCGGGAGCTAACGCAAATGCTCTCCAAAAATCTACCCCGAAGTATGCTTCTTGGAGCAATGAGGGAACAAGGTAAAAACGAATAGCCTTTGTGATATTTTTAAAAGTGACCGGTAGGGATACTGAGCCTAAAATTTTTTGCTTGTTACCGCCCGCGGTATATACGAACGCATGTAAGGGCTGATATTCGAAGCCGTTATCCTCTAGGAATTCTACTCCATTTTTCCCTAAGATGGAGACGTTGGCTCCCGAGTCTAACAACCCTACAAGAAAACTATTTTTAATCCTAGCCTTTACTAAAGGCCTTTCGTCCTCTGTAAGCGTTAACGTGGTGGCTTGCAGGAGTCTACGCTCCTGTACTCTCCTGTGGTATCTCTTCCTACATTTCAAAATATTTTCCGATACCGGGTAGTGTTCAAAAATGGTATGTCTTATGTGTTCGTACCTATGTTCCCTTTCTTCTAGGTCTGGTGAAAGTTGCGTCTGGCAAGCGACATCCCTATGCTGGCGTCGCAGAATTCTAATCGGCTCGCTCATCGCGGATGAAGACGTTTGACTCTCGGCTTCAGAACTGTCTGTACTGTCAGGGTAAATTATTATTACTTTTGAGGGCTCTTCTGCCAGGGTACTACTGCACCTCGGAAGCTCACCACCTCCATGCAGAGATTCGCCCTCTGGGTCAGCGCACGGGACGACGCCTCGAGCACTGGCTGATGTGGGAGCTATGAAGCCGAACGAGGTTCCCCCGCCTTCTCGCTCGGGTACTGGTTTCCCTGCCTGCGATGGTCCCTAGGGCATTTAGGGGTGAATACACCCTTATACCCACATTTAAAACAAAAAGGACTTTTTATGGGTTCCTCACAATATATATAGGAGTGCCCCATTCCTTGGCAATTCCAGCATTGGATTCCCGAGTAGTCCGGTCTTCTGCTGCGTCTATATTCCAGCGCCTCTATCTGCGGATCTATCTCGCCGTCCTCGCCTTCCATCTTCATGTCCGGGGTTGTCACGCGTGCCTCGCTTACATGCCGTCCTGGGTAAATGGCTCCCAGCAGCTTGCTCTCTTTCAGCACTTGTTCACCTCTGCGTGCTACATCGCGTAGATCATGGAGGTTCCTTACGTCCGCATTAAAAAGCATTAGCTTAAGGCTACTGTTGACGTTCCTTTTTATTATGTCAATCAGTAGAAGCTCTGACATCGGCTCCCTTAAGCACGCGTTCAAGGAGATTATGTCCGCGTGAAACACGTCATAACACTCACTTGCCTTTTGCTTGCGCATGGAGATCTCCATCATGATCTCGTGGTCCGTTTTCAAAGTGCCAAACTCTCTTTTTAAGGAGTAGCACAAAAAGGCATATGTCGCATTTGGGTTTTGTTTGGTAAATAGCCAGTACCATTCTTCGGCTCGTCCAGAAAGGAACAAGTGGAAACTGGCCATTATTTGTTCGTCAGGGCATTGTGTGCGCTCACACAAGGTGTTTAATTTGAAGAGGAAATCGGCTACACTCCCAGTGCCGTCGAATGCGATTTTCCACTCCTGCGGTTTTACGGCTATGCTGCTTGGAGTCGGGTATATTGGTGGTACTACTGATGGCAATGGGTTACGGTCCATCCTACTCGCGTTCCTGTGTTGCTGGTTTGCTTGCTGCGTGGATTCGAGAGCGGCGTTGAGCTGGGCCATGTTGGCTCTAATTGAGCCCATCTCTCTCCGCATTTCCTCCTGCGAAGCCTGGAACAGTTGGTGTAGCACGTCCACCCACGAGCCTCCACGAGTGGCTTCGTCCTGCATTCCTAGGGTGTTCGCCTGATCACTGGTAGCGTCCCCAAAATTTCCAACCTCTTGATTTGGTGGTAAGGCGCCAGCTCCATCTGGTGCATAGTTCGACACATTGGTCATTATCCCCGAGATGTTGTGTGTGTTTAGCAGCGATGCATTCAAATTGCTGGTGCTTACAGGTATGTCCAATTTGTCGCGGTCGTCGTTCCGGTTTGAGCCTATATGAGTCCCCGCGGGATTTCCGTAGGACCCCCCTACTGGGGTATGCACCACCAAAGGACGCCTAGCTTTCGAAAAAGCCCCCCTATTAGCACCGCCCCGGTGCTGGTTCCCTCGAAAACTGCCCGCACTCCCGAACGGAGTGTTCCGGCCCGTTTGCCCGTAGGACTGGTCACGCGACATAATCCGTTAGAAAAAAAAATTCTTTGTCAAATCCTAGTATTCGAAAAAAAAAAAACTTCTGTTCCCAGAAGATGGTTTGTTGAAAGAGGAAAAAAAAAATTTATATATCTATATAAAAAAAATTGTGCGAGAATTAATGCAATCATTTATCAATGATCGCACCAAAATAGAAAAAAAATTCCAAAAGCTGAAAATAAAACGGTTAGTTATATATAAATTTTATATGAACAATGTAGGTGGTGATGGGAACGCTGACATCCCATTATCAGAAGGCAGTAGGTCAGGCAAAAAAAAAATTTGATACAAACACATTCATACTTGGCCCTAGTGCTCCCAACCGCAATCGAGGGGGGGGGGGGGTCTTAAGGCCCCCTCCGAGATAGGATGGGCCCACTAGGGTCCGTTCCAGGCACCCACGGGTTGGTCTCAACACGCCCAGCCGCAACACAGGGGCAGTCTCCAGGGGCTTGCCCCTGGGACTGGTTGGGGGTGTTGAGGCCTCCCGTCCATTCTCCCTGGACACCCCTCCTGCCTCCGCCGCAATGGGTGGAGCGGTTTCGAAACCGCTCCCCAGTCTGGTGGGGACAGGAAGGAGTGCCACTCGGAATCCCAGCTCAACCCATCACCCTCCAGGTGGTATTCCAAGCTACCACCTGGGACGTGGGATGAGCTGGGGTCCTCACTACACGCACACACACATTCACCCTGGACAACACAAATTCGGCTAAAGGAACCTAAAAAAAACTACTTTACAAAAAAAAACCCAAGTTAGCGGACATATTATTACCAGGGCCGACTAACGGACAAAACATCCGGCAAACCAAAATCCCAACTACAAAAAAAAATCAAGTGCGTGCAGCACTGCCTCATCGGGTGAATGTAAAAGTCCGGAGGACACGACGTCAAGTCTCTTGACGCCTTCGACTACTGCCCCCAATGACCAGTCCGGACAACCTGATCCGTCAACCATTCCACCGCAACGCAGGTGGCTGCTTCTGTGGCTGCCCACCTCGGACTGGTGGAATGGTCAACTTCACACGTTGCCCGAACTGACCACTGAGACCAGCGCCTCAGGCCCCACGTTGGGCGCCATCTGTTATGGAAACGCATTTACATTGGAAGCAGTAAGGAAGGCGGTCGGCATGATGTGTTGGTGCACAGTGGCTAGTCATTGTCGGCTGGGGCGGGTCCTTGCCAACCTTACTGTTCCTGCGCCATAAGCAGAAAAAAGTTCCTATCATGCCTATCAAAACGAGCAGCTGTCAAATTCAAAAAACCTGGCAGAAGCGCAGAGACCGACTCAAAACGCTTATCGATACAAAATAAAACAACATCCGGCTGAACCGGATGTCACGGACAGACCGTTAGCATTCAAAAATTTAAATTCAAATTCAAAAAAAGTTAAAAAAAAACTGACGCAAGAAAAAATTACCGAACCGGACATGACCGGTTACTACTCTGAAATCAAATATCAAAAAAGCTGAAAAGTAAAATAACAAAAACTGAAAGGAAAATAAAAAGGCCGAATACACAGAGGGGCGCTGCGGGTGTTGTTGCGACGCCCGGTGCTTAGTCCCACCCTCAAATAACCATGGCCACCGACGCACCTATTTTTTCGGTGGCCCCTTACCTGTATGCCTACCTAGTGCCTTCTAAATAACGTAGACGCCAGCATTCCCATTTAGATTACAAAATTTATTCACAAGTCATTATTAAGACAGAGGTATACTAGAAATACACAAATGTTGAAATATTTTCTATTATTTATAAGTTACCCTAACTACTGATTTTACATTTTGGTGCTTTACGCGCTTTTATTAAAGGAAAAGAAAAAAATCTCAAAATAATTAAATAAAATTGAAAAATTTCCTCAAAATTGCTGGTATGTATAAATATGCAAAAGGCTCCAAAGAAATAAAATACCATATCAGAAGTTTAGGTTAACTACCGAAGGCAAAACTATTAGAGCCAAAAAAAAAATTTACTTTGAATTCCTTTCTTTTCTTTTCCTAACCTGTTCTTAGTTATTTAGTTTAAGTTTAGCTAGTTGTTTTACCCTTTCCAATTGCTATTCATTTATAATTGCCTTTTGGTTTTGTTAATAATTCATTTTATTTATGAGGTTTTATCTTATTTTATTTTATTGATTTATTGTATTTATTTACGTATTAAGGTATTTATTGTCTTATTTATTTACTCTATTTATTTATTTCGCTTTAACTGATTTTAATGTAGTTTTATTCTAATTTACTTTAACCTGATTTTATTTTAAATTATATTCGTTATTTCGTTTATATACGCGCGCTGATTTTAGGTTTATAATTTATTTCCTTTTTCTTTTATATGTATGTATATATATATGCATTTCGTTTGCTCATATACTAGTAGACATACTTATATTCTTGCAAGTTGTATGAAAGCTTGCTGACATTTAACTTTCTTAAATTTATGTATAGGTAGGTATGTTTTATAATATACTATTTCCGTGTATTAATAAAGTCATTTTAGTATCTGTTGTATAGTTAGCATATTTTTAACTTTATCTTCTTTATTTAGTTATGTTCTTTTAATAATTTGTTACCGCTTTTGCATATATATATAATAATATAATTCGATTTACAACAAATTCAACTCCTACGCACTTTTTTTTTTATTTTTGTATGTATGTTTGTATATTTTAATTACGTTACGCCTTCACTTATTGATTTCTGAACTTATCTGATCTAATGCAAATTGATGCAATTGATTTAACTCAAATTTCCGTAAATACTTATTTACTCTGGTTGTTGTATGTTATCTTTATATATGTATATTAGTTGCATTTGCTACTATATATGTATGTATGTATAGATTTTTGTTTGCTTATATTTGCACACTTAAACGCTAGAATATTGTTTTCGAACTTTCGCTATACTTGTGCTTTTGCTTTGCCCTTTCATTGTACAATTATGCATGTTGATGCTATATACTACACATTTTCTTACTGCTCCTCCTATTCCTGCTCCCTACAGTTGTATGTATTATATATTCATGTAATTACTAGCATTATTTAATTAGATTGTGTTCAATTAAGTTAAGTATAAGTTTCTTCTTTTGTCAACTTCTAAGCTTTCTAATTCAAAAATTCCATTTGCTGTTTATTATTATTACTTAGGTTTTGGAACGAACTCACCCAAGTCAGGCTGCAGGCCATTGGTGTTGGCTCTGCCGTTGTCGCTGTCGTTGCAGGTTGGTGTTGGTACTGTTCGTGGTTGTTGCGCTCTGGTCCGAGGTGATCAAATGAACCTGGTGGCAATATAACTTCGTGTTGACTTTTACGATCTTGATGACTTGGTGCTAATTTTGGGCGTTCGTGGTGTTACGCTGCCGCGTACTGCTGCCGTTTCTTAACTGTCCTTATGTTACTACGAAAAACAATTGCGTGGTTGCGGTTGACTAAGATTGGTCCTTTGGTGTGGATTAGTTGCTTTGCTTTATATACGTGTGTTTTTATGCTTGGTGACGATGATTTGATACTGTCACCGGAGACTGATCATTTCAAGTAATTTTAATAAAACTTTGCAGATGTAAACAAAGCCAGGTGTTAAGCCTGCAATCGTCAGAATGTTTTATAGGTATAAGTATGTAACTTTTTCACAAAATTTGGATGGACATCCCCACAGTAATAATGTATGTTTGTTAAGGTTTATCACACAACGATTAAGCTATTTTATTAAATTGCTCCACCTTCAGTCCAAACAGAAGTCAATGATCAATGAAATTCTATACATTAGTTCCTTCCAAATAACCATAATACGTAATTCTTCCAACTGCAATTCCAGTCCGGTTATAGCATTTATTGTACACCGATGAGAATAAACTGTCTGTATGCGCTTCACGTTCAACCGTCCCTTTTGTTGCTTTTTCTTCAAATACCTTTCAACGAATTTATCGAAATTGTAGTAATAGTATTTTTAAAATAATACTTCCATTATTTTTATAATTTTGCGCCCGAATTTTAATAAAATCGGTAATTTTCTTTTTTTATCAGTTTCTCTCGTTTTTTTTTCTCTCCTGTCTATCGGGCGGAAACTCATGGTAGCAAAAAAAAAATTTTCCTCGTGATGGCCGGTCTGTCTGTTCCCTTCTTTTCCGATATTTTTCATCGCAACCTTTGCCACATCGCTAGGTGTGTTCCCGTGAACACGCTCCCAAGTAGATCGCAGCCATATACCGTAGCGGCAGACCGTAACAAATTCGCTGTCATGTTGTCAAATGCATATATACGTGTATGTATAATTCATTACCGCAGCTTTTGCACGTTCACGTGCATAATTCGTTTTTACAATACCACATATCCTTATTGATATTTCCCCCTTTCAAATTTGCAATTCGATACCGAGATTCTTATTTCATACATATGTATGATCGCCAATACCTTGAAGTCTCCGTTATATTGGTAGTTTTCAGTTGCAGTTTAAATTCAATTTCGAGTCCTATTTCCCGGTAAATTTTCTCTTTATGCGTTTAGATTTATTTTTTTGGAATTTTTGAATTTTCAATTTAAAAGTTTTAACGGTCTGTCCGTGGCATCCGGTTCGACCGGATGTCCTTTTATCTTGAAATTAAAAGCGTTTTGAGTCGTCTCTGCGCTTCTGTCAGTTTTGAGAGGCATGATACGACCTTTTTTCTGTTTATGGCGCACGACAGCAGGGTTGGCAAGAACTCCGCCCGGCCGACATGACTAGCCACAGTGCACGACTGCCTTCCTTGCTGCTCCATTAAAGATGCGTTTACCATAACAGTTCACAAATTTTTTGTGGGTACACACGATCATCAAAATTACAACCAATGAAAGTTTTCAATTTATTTTGCAAATATCTTTGACCTCCGATTCCGGATTCGCGATCCTGGATCCAAAACGCGTCTTTTGATACCTCTCTAGATGTTTATTAAGAGTGTCATGCTGTATTAAGAGTGTCATGTTGTCGTATAGAGTTACCAATTTTTTCAAGCGCGTGCCGAAGGCCGCCAATGGAAAACGGTGTTCTGCTCAAAACTACTTTGGATCCCACCCTGGGTTTCGAAACCCTCCGGGGTCATTTTTATTTATTTAGTTATTTATTAAAAAGTAGCCTTTGGCTAATTCAATTAATTTCTATACAATTATTATTTCTTATTAAGTTTAACAGCCAGCTGCATATAAAATTTAAAGTTAATTATAATTAAAAACTAAAATAAATAGATTTATTAAATATTATTTTATATCACATTAATTATTTTTCGGTTTTTCGTTTATATATTTTGAACAAGCTAAAATTTTTATTTTCCGCCTGCGGAATATTGTTGTCGAGGTCAATACGCGTCTTTTGACACCTCTCTTTTTGGATGCGTATTAGCATTGACATGCTGTCATTTAGAATTACCGAGTATTTGGACAGTGTACCTACATTGTTAATTTTTTCATAGTAGCAGAATTTCATCCCAGGCTTCATTGGAATGCAGCTACTCACAAATCACCTCCCTAGATTGCGCATTCACGAGTTCAAAATTGCTTCGTTCTGCGCAACTACGTCATAGTTGACTCTTGAGCGAATAAAAAAAGAGCGAGAAAAAAGCTAAAGGAAAAGAGTCAGTTTATACGTCATAAAAAAGAAGCTGTTCTAATGTTTACATGCGCAATGCGCAATATTCAGTTTGATTTGTGGGAGCTAATGTGGTCAAAATAAACGATGCAAAGAGTATCGAGTATCGTATTTCAAAAGTATCGTATCGAAATTCGGGGCCCTAGAAAACAATACGTGTACTAATTATTGTTTACTATATAGTTTGGCAGCTTAAATTGTGGTTATGTTGCGAATAGGGTGGAAGTCTGGCGTTTGGAGTACAATTTCTCACAAATCACACATACAAGATTGCGCATTGCGCATGTAAACAAAAGATCAGCTGTTTTTTGTGGGCAATTTTTACGTCATTTTCCTTTAGCTCTTGTTTTTTTCTCTCTTTCTTTCATTCGCTGAAGCAGTCAAGTGTGACGTAGTTGTGCAGAACAAAGCAATTTTGAACTCGTGAATGCGCAATCTTCATTGTGATTTGTGATGATTTCTACTCCGCCATAATCAGCTGTTCTGACTGCTTTAAAGCAAAAAAAAAAAAGAATAGTGTGGAAGGCAGTGAAAGAAGGCACTCGAATGAAGCACAATGAAGGAATGATGTTCGGAGTTTTTTCAAAATTTGTTTAAAATCCTGAATCACTAAAGGGAGTGTAGTTAAGTACGAAAATGAAAATATGTCTTTTATTTAGTTGAACGGCGATAAAATCCCGGGTTTTTTTCTAAAATGCAAGAAACTTCAAAAAGAACGTAAGTTTTTAAATATTTGTGTGTTGCTTTGTTGGCGTTGCGTAGCTTATGGATTGAAGCAATTAAAGCGCATGGGTTCAAAATCAGATGTAGACGCAACGCAAGTTCCAAAATTACGCAAAAGTTACCTTAATCGTAATTGTTAAACTTAAGTTAAACTTAGGCAAGATACACACGAGGCGCAGCTTCGTAGACGTGTACAAAATATGGCATGCAGCTAAGATCTCTCTACGCCTCAAGATTTCTTATGCTGTGCCTAATACGTGTCTATGAAGCTACGTCTCGTGTCCATATTCTCTTAGATTATATTTCAAAGAAAATTTTTTTAATTTTAAACTTTGTTCATAATATTTATGTACACGTCTACTTCTATGGCAGTTCTCACGAGCGGAATGCCGAAGATATGGTGTGGTGCGAGGCAGTGGTCAAGGAGTACGAGACCGCACAAGCCCGCAGTGAAGCCCCAAACCAGCAAACAACAACCAGCTCAAAAACAGTCGGCGAAGCGCAACCGGGCACAAAAGCTGAACGAGCGAAATGTCAAGGAAGGGAAGTACTACAGGCAGACTGACGGTGCTTCTACCAGTGCCGCGGCATCGCACAGACCCACTTACAGAGAGGTGGTCAGGAACCACCTCCAAGTGGCTATGGTCGATGCTGAGAGCAATGGCAGGAGAGAAGTTCTGGCGGCTTGGAGCTCCATCGAGGGACGGATATCGGAGATGTTCGTCGGGCACCTGATGGAGGTACAAACCCCAGTTCCCGCCTTCAACTGCGAGGAGGTATGCCGCGGCTGCAGGGTAATCAAATACGCGGATGGGTTCTCAAGGGAGTTTCTTGAGAGATGCGTTGCTAAGATTAGCAACGCATTTGATGGCCTTACGTTAAAGGTCATCCCAGCTTCGGAGATTCCCAGGAGGTCCCGGGCGCGCATCTGGCTACTCAAAATACCAAAGCTGAAACTGGATGCACAGAAGATAATACATTGCCTAAAGCTCCAGAACTCGGACATCCCGATGGACGACTGGGTTCTGATCAAAGTAGAGCAACAACAAAAGTATAGCCAGCCCGTGCTGCTGCTCATCAGCAACGATTCTCTGGGGGCACTCGGGCGAAGGGGAAACCGAATGAAGTTTGGCCTGAAGGAGGCTTGCATTCTCGTTAGGAATACTATTAATGCTTTCTTTTTACCTAATTTCAGTAGTTGCGACGTTGCTGTGGTCAAGGTCGAGTCAAGAAGCGGCCGAAACATGACGGTCGCCTCGGCTTATATGGCCCACGATCGGCCCGCTCCTCCAGAGGAGGTCACGCAAATGATAGCATAAACAACCAAGAAGGAGACGGTCGTGATGGGTTGGGACGCCAACGCAAAGCACGCGGTTTGGGGAGCAGCGAGATAAACGAACGGGGTGAGTCTCTGTTGGAATTTATACTAGCTAGCAACCTTTACGTATGCCACAAGGGCAGCTCTCTTACCTTTAGTTTTCCGAGTACGGCGAACTACCCGAGGTGGGAGGAAGACCTTGATATAACACTAACATCTGACTCCCGGGAAACGGGAGAAACTGGGAGGTGTCGAAAAAACAGAAACCCTAAACGGACGTCCTGGAGCCTATTTGACAAGATAGTCAGTGATAGGCTCCATAGAAGTAGGACGCCTATTCAATCTACAGGCAGTCTTGACGACCGAGTCCGGTCTCTGGAGAAAAGTTTTCATGTGGCCTTTAAGGTCGCCTGTCCAATTTCTAGGAGTAAAAGGACCTTCCCACCGCGGTGGGACAAATATCTCGCACTCGGGCGCACTTGCGCCACAGCTGCTTTAGACCCCATTTTGCACATGCTTCCGATCGACTTGCATATACTTTGCACATCGTCTCAAACCGCACTGAGACTCAGGGAGCCTGGGTGTTAGAAGCATACTCAGCAAGGGCATAGTAGTATCCTAAAGAAACTTCCGGATGGTACATGTAGTACCGAGACAGATCACTACCCTCGCAAACTGAAGTTTGAGTACGGTTGTAATACCGCCATTCCAAGCAGGAACGAGTGGAAGAGAAACCCGGGCATAAGAGTCGACGACATCAAAATCTACACCGACGGCTCCAAGATGGAATCGGGAGTGGGGACCGGAGTCTACTCTGGGTCCCTAGATTTGTCTGCATCATTCAGACTACCATAGCACTGCAGCGCATTTCAAGCAGAAGTCCTCGCTATTTGGTAAGCCTGCAAATCACTGGAGGGCTTGAATGTAGCTGGTAAAGTTTGCATCCTGCCGGATAGCCAAGCAGCGATAAAAGCGCTTTCCTTGCCACACATTAACTCGAAATTAGTGTGGGTTGTAAGCGACTCATATCCCAGTTATCCACCAGTCTAGAACTATGCGTTATCTGGGTCCCGGATCATAGGGGATAGAGGGTAACGAGAAGGCCGACGAGCTGGCATGCAGGGGCTCATCGGAGATGAGCGAGGAAAGAACCAGTGTCGAAGTAGGCATACCCTTAGCAGTAGCCAAAGGGAATATCCAAAGCTTCTACTTGAAGAAAGCACAAACAAAGTGGAATAACATCACCACCTGTGCAATATCAAAATCCATTTGGCCAAACTATGATGGAAAGAGGACGAGAAGTCTTCTGAACAAATCCAGGGCCAACACTCGCAAACTGATAGCAGTCCGCACCAGTGATTGGGCAGTGGGTACACATGCGGAAAAGATGTGCATTTCGTATAACGCCTACTGCAGAAGCTGCAAAGATCCAAATGCCAGGGAGACATTAGAACACTTTATGTGTAAATGCCCGGCTGTAGCTTGAGCCCGACTAAGGTTCCTTGGAACCCCGTTTCTAGAAGACCTCAAAGGTTTATCTGTGATAGCAATCCCGAATATTCTTAATTTTATCAACAACTCTGGCTGGTTGTAATAGATTGACCGTAATATTCCGTAGGTTTTAGACGAGTTGCATGGCATCAAAACGGCTTTAAATAGCTACTTGGGCGACCAGGGTCGCAGCCATTTCACCTACCTACCTACTATTTTATTATTAAAAAAAATTTTATTCTGAAAAATGCAGCCTTGTGACATGCATTCTCAAACACGGTTGCCACATCATGTTTTTATTTGGGACCAAAATTCATCGAAAAAGGCCAGACCTCACAAAAGGGACCAAATTTTGGTTTCATTGGTACACAAACAATTCGCCAAGTTACTAGAGTGTCGTATTCGTTGTAAAACGCAAAAATTGTAGGATGTTTCCGTGGTTTCCTATATACAATTTTATTAAAGGAGACACCTGGCTTTAGTTCAAACTTGTGACGGACTTTTCCTTTGGTTTTGCCGGGGTTGGCCTCAGTCTGTCCAGGGTTCCTGAAAGTAAAATCCCTACCGGTCCTTCTAAATGAATAACCCTGTCGATTTCATGTAAAAAAAAAAACGTTATAAATATTTATTTAATTCTATTTCTAATCCTAGCTTATTCCCTTGCTTTGTAAAAGGTGACTGAGGTAATAAAACCCTCGGCCAACCTCTGCGGTCGAATGGAGTAATAAAGCCTCCACACGAATATACTTTAGTTCAAATGAAGTCAAAACCTTCAGGTGTATTCTTGGTCGGTAGTCATAAAACCTACCGACTCGTATGCCTGTCTCCTAATCTCTCTCTCTCTTAATGCGAATTCGTCGCCCTTATATACTAATTTTTCAACGCAGGCAAACGGTTACTTTATAATAAAAGTTTCTAACTAATAATATTAAAAATATAAAACAACAGTTATTCCGGTGAATATTTCGTTCCATCAATATCCACGCACCATAATGCTCCTTATTGAATACAATGCCTTTGAATTTGCCCGCATACCGTGCTTTCCAGCCTTCGCTTTAACTATTGTGTGTTTGTACATTTGTTTGTTTTCACCTCATTCTAACGTTGTGTTTTGCTTTGCCCAATGCTTTTGCCTTCTGTTGTATGGCGTGCGTTGGTGTGTTGTATGCTAGTGCATAGGTATGTATAGTAAAATCCCAATTAGTAGCGGAGCTTTGACGACTTGCTGCTGATCCCCGTTCACTTCAGGTATTATGTATGTTGTATTTGTAGCTCGGTGTATTGGATTTTGAGTGTGCAAAGGGTTGATTGACTGGTGCGTTTTCATGTTTTGTGCGTATCTCCCTTCCAAATATTCAATGCATGTTAAGGTGATCCTATATTTAAAATTAATTTTTGCGAAAATGTAAATATTTTGCTTGCGCGCAAAGGTTCCTCAAAATGCTTACGGAGATGACTCCTTAAGTCCCTAGGCGGTGATGGCTCATCAAACAGATGTCTGTTGAGATGCCCAGGTTTCTGGGTATTCAACAGGAACTGTTTGGTTAGCATTTCATTTCTCTCCCTGATGGGGAGTATTCTCGCCTCATTATGTAGATGGTGTTCTGGGGACATAAGAAGTCTAATTGTCCTTCAATTTATACTAGGTTCAAACACACACCAATTTGGCAATTTATACTATTTGGGCAATTTATTACGCAATTTTTCATATAATAAATTGTAATAATAAATTGCCAATTTAAAAAAAATTGCGCAATAAATTGTTTCAAATTGCAAATGCAGTCAGTTACGCATGGCTGAACTATATGGTTGGCTTATCTCATCAGCTGATTTGATGTCTTTCATTTCACTGGAGTAGGGATTGTCAAAAGAAGATGGCAAACTAAAATGAAACCAAAACATTGAACACATTTCAAAATTTCAAAGTTTTATGTTTTCATTCCATTTCATTCGCTTAATAATGTGCGTGTTCACTTTGACAGTCTGAACAAAGGTATGTTCTTGCTGTAGAGATGAGCCAACCAGCTATCAAATTACTATTGTGTAAGCTAAATCGAGTTGAATGAACAGCACTAAATTCAAATCGAAATTTCCTCAATTTATTTTTCAGTTTGAACATAGTATTAGTAATTATCAATTCAATTTACAATATATGTATTTAGGGTATAATTCATAAAGGTATATATATGTATATTTCTGGTGCTTCATATAAATGTATAAACAATAGATCCAAAGTTATAAATTCAAATATTATGTATATTACAAAAATGTTCTGCTCCAGGTGTGGACAAGACAACATCCTCTCCAGGGACTGCCTATGCATCCAGGATGCCGTCAAACTATATGAGAGGAAGCCGCCAAGCATTATTTGTCCGGCCACAGAAGCCAATGGAACCACCAAGTAGCAAGCCTGCTGCCGAAATGCAAGTAGATGACCGTTTCTACATACCGATAATCATCGAGGGCATGAGCGTGCGCGCGCTAGTGAACACAGGCGCCACCCTATCATACGTCGATGAGTCAATACGAAATCCCCTGGAGAGTAACAAATCAAACCACTTCTTAACAGGCGAAGCGTCCAATTGGCAGACCAGACGTGTGTCTATAGTTCGAATTCCTACCCAGCAAGGATTACGTACCAAGGACGAACGACTAACACAATGATGTCCGTCATCCCGAACCTGGCAGAACGGATGATCTTAGGAATGGACTTTTTACGGAAAAGGGGAATCACCCTCATCTAGATGGCCAGCCGTTAGAAGTCACTTTGACCAGAAGATCAGCCGAGATAGACACACTATGTGCAATGAGCAGCCGGGAACACGTGGACAATGGCCAAAAATCGGAGCAAGAAACTTTTTCAGCGCACCACCAGAAGCGTTAGCCCAATTACCGCAGCCGAACATTCGACCATCCGTAAACATAACCGACCATTGAAGCAACGCTTCTGCCCCCGTTACCCGGCTATACAAAAATACAACCTCAATAAAGAGTACCGAAAAAGAGCGCCGAACGCCCGCCGCTCGTTACAAAACACCGACACACCGACACAAAAACCAGACATATTTTACACAATTAAAAGCGACAGAGAACAGCCCGGTGAGATTATTGGCAACCATGCAATATCCGCAGCCATGGGAAATAGTAACCACCGACTTCGTGCCACCACTACCACGTTCCAAGCAAAGAAGCAATTACCTCCTCGCCATGATCTACAAATTCTACAAGTGGGTGGAGTTAATCCCGGCGCGCCAAGCAAAAACGGCAAGCGTGCTCAAAGCGCTACAAGAAAAGGTCATATACTTACTTCGTTGTCCTAAAACCTTCCTCACCGACAATGGGAAGCAGTTCGGCGGAAAAGCGTTAGCACCGTTCCTGAGCGACCACCGCACATGGGTTTAGGAGATTCCACAAATGGCACTTGCAATAAACATGGTCAGAAAAGAGGGTACAAAACCATCTGCAGCAGGCATAAACTTCGGCGAAATAAAACAACGTCAGAGCGGGTGCACACGGAGGGAGCAGTACCAGTGGCCAACCAACCGAGCAAAAACACAAAGGAGACTAATTTTTTTCGGGTCACATTTTACCGAATACCTGATGGCCACGATGAAATCACAACCCGAGGAAGATGGAAACGAAGAATAAGATTATTATGCATTATAATGAATTGTATGAAATATACTCTGTTAGTTTTAAGAAGAAAGAAATGTAATTATTCATATGTTATAGAAATGAATTAAAAACATAAACTCTGTTAGATATAAGCGGAATGACTCTGTATATTTTGAGAGAAAAGAAAAAAAAAAATAATAAACTGCTTCGCCCACATGCACACCCACCGCAGCTTTCCGTCAACCGCAGTGGGAGGAGGACTGTAACGTAGCGTTACAATAACACCACCCCCTGTATTTCCTTATTCACTTAAACCTGAACCCCCCTGTACTTATTTCTCTATAGCATATCCAACAACCACTATGGTAAATAACCACACGCTACCAACGACTGATAGCAAACCAATGGTGTGTTCCGTCAACAAAAGAAAATCACAATAATGGTGTATTGGTTTCTCAACCAGTTTGCGGCACCGGTCCTATTAAGGTGGCAGACACACTATAGCAAACAACAATATTATATATTAGATAATTTATACCTCATTTATTGGCAATTTAATACCGCAAAAAAAATTTAAAGCTGCGTCCGGTTCCGAGAAACGGGAGTGTCTGCTAGCTTAAAACTCAAGCCAGCAGACACTTCGTGAAAACACGACCTACGACTTCCGAACGACTTGGATAATTGATATTACATTTATTGGCAATTTAATACCGCAAAAAAAAATTGAAGGCACGTCCGGTTCCGAGAAACGGGAGTATCTGCTAGCTTAAGACTCAAGCCAGCAGACACTTCGTGAAAACACGACCTACAGCTTCCGAATGACTTCGATAATTGATATTACATTTATTGGTAATTTAATGCCGCAAAAAAATTTAAAGCTGCGTCCGGTTCCGAGAAACGGGAGTGTCTGCTAGCTTAAGACTCAAGCCAACAGACACTTGATGAAAACACGACCTACGACTTCCGAACGACTTCGATAATTGATATTACATTTATTGGCAATTTAATACCGCAAAAAAAATTTTACTCTTCGTCCTGTTCCGAGAAATGGGAGTGTCTGCTAGCTTAAAACTCAAGCGAACAGACACTTCGTGAAAACACGATCTACGACTTCCGAACGACTTCGATAATTGATACTACATTTATTGGCAATTTAATACCGCAAAAAAAATTTAAAGCTGCATCCGGTTCCGAGAAATGGGAGTGTCTGCTAGCTTAAGACCCAAGCCAGCAGACACTTCGTGAAAACACGACCTACGACTTCCGAACGGCTTGGTTAATTGATATTACATTTATTGGCAATTTAATACCGCAAAACAAATTTAAAGCTGCGTCCGGTTCCAAGAAACGGGAGTGTCTGCTAGCTTAAGACTCAAGCCAGCAGACACTTCGTGAAAACACGACGTACGACTTCCGAACGACTTGGATAATTGATATTACATTTATTGGCAATTTAATACCGCAAAAAAAATTTTAAGCTGCGTCCGGTTCCGAGAAACGGGAGTGTCTGCTAGCTTAAGACTCAAGCCAGCAGACACTTCGTGAAAACACGACCTACGACTTCCGAACGACTTGGATAATTGATATTACATTTATTGGCAATTTTATACCAAAAAAAAATTTAAAGCTGCGTCCGGTTCCGAGAAACGGGAGTGTCTGCTAGCTTAAGAATCAAGCCAGCAGACATTTCCTGAAAACACGACCTGCAGCTTCCGAACGACTTGGATAATTGATATTACATTTATTGGCTATTTAATACCGCAAAAAAAAATTTAAAGCTGCGTCCGGTTCCGAGAAACGGGAGTGTCTGCTAGCTTAAGACTCAACCAAGCAGACACTTCGTGAAAACACGACCTACGACTTCCGAACGACTTGGATAATTGATATTACATTTATTGGCAATTTAATACCGCAAAAAAATTTAAAGCTGCGTCCGGTTCCGAAAAACGGGAGTGTCTGCTAGCTTAAGACTCAAGCCAGCAGACACTTCGTGAAAACATGACCTACGACTTCCGAACGACTTGGATAATTGATATTACATTTATTGGCAATTTAATACCGCAAAAAAAATTAAATCTGCGTCCGGTTCCGAGAAACCGGAGTGTCTGCTAGCTTAAGACTCAAGCCAGCAGACACTTCGTGAAAACACGACCTACAGCTTCCCAACGACTTGGATAATTGATATAACATTTATTGGCAATTTAATACCGCAAAAAAAATTTTAAGCTGCGTCCGGTTCCGAGAAATGGGAGTGTCTGCTTGCTTAAGACTCAAGCCAACAGACACTTCGTGAAAACACGATCTACGACTTCGATAATTGATATTACATTTATTGGCAATTTAATACCGCAAAAAAAATTAAATCTGCGTCCGGTTCCGAGAAACGGGAGTGTCTGCTAGCTTAAGACTCAAGCCAGCAGACACTTCGGGAAAACACGACCTACGACTTCCGAACGACTTGGATAATTGATATTACATTTATTGGCAATTTAATACCGCAAAAAAAAATTTAAAGCTGCGTCCGGTTCCGAGAAACGGGAGTGTCTGCTAGCTTAAGACTCAAGCTAGCAGACACTTCGTGAAAACACGACCTACGACTTCCGAACGACTTGGATAATTGATATTACATTTATTGGCAATTTAATACCGCAAAAAAAAATTTAAGCTGCGTCCGGTTCCGAGAAACGAGAGTGTCTGCTAGCTTAAGACTCAAGCCAGCAGACACTTCGTGAAAACACGACCTACAGCTTCCGAACGCCTTGGATAATTGATATTACATTTATTGGCAATTTAATAGTCTCACTTCAGGTCAGGCATGCTTAACGAACGAAACGATATCATTTCGTTACGATAATCAACGTTAATAAACGAAACGAAGTCACTTCGAAGTTTCGTTTATTAGCGTTGATTAACGTAACGAAATGATATCGTTTCGTTCGTTAAGCATGCCTGCTTCAGGTATTATGTATGTTGTATTTGTAGCTGGGTGTATTGGATTTTGAGTGTGCAAAGGGTTGATTGACCGGTGCATTTTTATGTTTTGTGCGTATCTCCCTTCCAAATATTCAATGCATGTTAGGGTGATCCTATATTTAAAATTTAGGTTTGCGAAAATGTAAATATTTTGCTTACGTGCAAAAGTGCGCAAGTCTAATTTGTCCTTCAATTTAGTAATTATCAATTCAATGTACAACAGAATATATGTATTTAGGGTACAATTTATAAAGATATACATATGTATATTTCTGGTGCTTCATATAAATGTATAAACAATAGATCCAAAGTTATAAATTCAAATATTATGTATATTACAAAAATGCATGTTGTCGTCAAGTTAGTCCTTATTAAGAAAAAACACTGTATTTAAAATGCCTTCTTGGCTAACAATATTTATTAATAATAATAGTTGAAATAAAGTGAGACTGTTATTTGTATAGATTTATAAATTTATGACATTTAAATGCATTAGCGCATTACCACGTTACCGAATTGGTGCTTTCTCTGAGTTCAACTGACTGTTTTCATTCAAATGGCTCAGTCGCATTCAGAGTTGTATTTGACAGGGTTGATATGTCTACGTATGTACGAAAAGTATTGCATGGTCTGGCAATCCAACGGCTGAGTCACATTCTAATCGACATTCCACCCCCTGGTGAATTCTCTGTGGGATTCACAAACTCTAAGGCGGCTAGCTTTGATGACGGACGTTTTATGATACCGTGACTAGTTTGTACGTTGGCGCTTCTGACTTGCCCGTCCTTAGCTGTGATGACGTCTAGTACACGACCTGTTCGCCACTGACTTCGAGGCAAGCTCGGATCGCAGATGATAACAAGTTGTCCTGGCTTCAACGGTGAGGTTTCCTCTTGCCATTTTTGATGCGTTAACAACTGCGGCAAATATTCATTAATCCACCGCTTCCAGAAGCGGTCCTTCAAATTCTGTGAGATTTTCCATTGCTTTCTTAAGCAGATCTTCGTTTCGGATTCACACGGCGTCTGGGTTGAATTTACACATCCCAACAAAAAATGATTGGGAGTCAATGGCTCTTCGCTGTTTGGTGATAATGGAATGTCGGTCAAAGGACGGCTGTTGATTATATTCTCCGCTTCTATTAATACGCTGCGGAAGGTTTCTAGACGTGGAGCTTCTTCTTTAAGTACTCGCTGCAATATTCTTTTAACACACTGAACAAGGCGTTCCCAACAGCCACCAGCTGAGGGATTAGCTGGACAGTTGAAGTTCCATTCTATGCCTACTTTGGACACCTCCTTTTGGATTTGGTCAAAATCAAAAAGCTGGCGGTCATTCTTCAGCTCACGTTCAGCTCCGATGAAGTTAGTGCCATTGTCGCTTCTGAGGCGAACTGGTACACCACGACGATTAACAAAATTTCTTAAACAAAGTATAAATGCATCTGTAGATAAGTCCACAGCAACCTCTAAATGCACCGCTCTGGTCGTCAGGCACGTAAACAACGCTACCCATCTCTTTTCCTGACGGCGACCAATAGCGACTAGAAATGGACCACAATAATCCACACCCGTGTAAGAGAAGGGTCGCACATATGGCGTTAGACGGTCAGGTGGCAACTGACCCATCAATGGCACGGCTGGCTTGGCATTGGCACGGATACAGAGTGGACACCTCTTCTTTACTGCAGCTAATAAGGAGTGAGCCCTGGGTATCCAGAATCGCTGCCGCATTTCATTTATCGTAAGTCTACTATTCTGGTGGTGGTTCTTCCGGTGAAAGTGATCCATTATCAGTATGGCGAAGTGATGATTACGTGGAATAATTATTGGACGACGTGCTGAGTCGGGTAGGCAATATGCGGCATCGATGCGCCCATTGATACGTAAAACCGCATTCGTGTCTAGCAGTGGTGTCAACTTAAACAATGAACTGGACTTCGGTAGACACTTCTTAGCTTGAAGTAAGTCCATCTCGGGTTTATAGAATTCGTACTGAACTTGTCGACATAAAGCAATTTCGGCGTTCCTCAACTCATCAGACGACAACTCACCTGAAAGTCGTAGCCTAGACCTGATGTTGGTTATAAAACGTAATATCCATGCAACTACTCGTAGGGATTTCCCAAGTGTGGAATATTTACGAACATCTACGAGAGAAATAACATTAATGACATGAAATGAAATTTTCTTACGCTCTTCCTCTTCGAGTAGATCATAGTGCAAGTGTGTAGGTTCGACTGGCCAAAATTCCTCATTTTCATACAGGAAAGCGGGGCCTGTTATCCACCTTGAACTAGACGAAATTTGCGTTTTCATTTTTGTGGCTTCATCTGCTATGTTGATTACTGTCGGAAGCCATCGCCATTGATTAGCATCTGTGCTTGACAAAATTTCTGAGATTCGACTGGCTACGAATTGTTTAAAATCTCTTTTTATTGATCGGATCCAAAGCAACACGGTTTTGGAGTCACTCCAGAACGTGACACTATGTATACCTCGGTCTAGACATTTTTCCACTAACGTCCTGAGTCGGCTGCCCAGGACTGCAGCTTGTAGTTCCAAACGAACATGAAGGAATTTAGTACTTGGAAGCTCCATGGGATGTGTTGGCCCATAAGCAACCCAGCCCAACTTAGTGTTCACAGCTATTGGCCCATTAGGGTCCGAACTAATTATATCTTTAGCTACGCTTAAGTGACTGTTATCTAAACCGATTAACAAAGTTGGTTTGACGGTTGTGTAATTGGGCATGGGCAAATTACGAAGCTGGCTGTAACAGTTTCGATCAAATGTCTGTGTTGGCAGATCTAACTGTTTAATAGTGTGCACATTTTTTAACTGAAATGAATCGTCTCGTCCCTGTCCTTGTATTTGCAAGTTCACTACCCGTGACTGCTCTGTTATTTGTTTGTTATTGTACCACTGCAAAGTGAGCGGCAGATTACGACCTTTTATACCCAAACTGTTGGCGATATTTTCTTCGAGCAACGTTATCGATGAACCCTCATCAAACATGGCATATACTGCTATACTTTCTTTGGGACCTGTAAGAATTACTGGCAATATTTTGAATAAACACTCACCATGTTGGTTATAGCGGCAATTCAAGAGATGTTTATCATTGTGGTTAACTGAAGTTGTCATTGACTCGACCTGCGTATCAGAAATAATCGGTTGATGCAGGAGAGGATGGTGCATACGCTTGCACTCCTCCAGTCCACACTCACGCCTGGATCGGCATTCACTCAAGCCATGACCTCTTTGAAGGCAACCAAAGCACAAACGGTTGTCCTTTACTAACTTCCATTTGTTATTCAAAATAAGTGCCTTAAATTCTGGACATTCACTTAATTTGTGCGATTGTTTGCATTTTATGCAGTATTGTGACCGCTGTTGTTGCACATCAAGATCTGACTCATTACTGTATAACACCCTACGTGAAGAATTTGTCATTGGGCGGCTGGACGATAATTGCATTCCTTGACGGCTATTCGTTGATGATTGTGGCTGAGCTGCACGTAGTGAAAACGTAAACATCGATGGCACGAGGCTTACAACTTTAGCGATATCCCTCAACCAATCGGCGAATGTCTGTAGACTTGGATGTGATGATGCATCGGCTACGCACCGAGACCACTCAAACTGTTTGGAAGCTGGCAGCTTGAGGACTAGTTCCTCCAGAAGCATTGGGTTATACAAATGTTGTTCACACTGAGATGATTTTAAAAAGGCGACAATGTTCTGAACTTGATTGGAGAAATCCAAGATTTGTTCAAGATGACTGTCAGTTATGTTCGGAAATTGTTGAATTTTCCTCATTTGTACTCGAATCAATAATTCAGGTCTTCCAAAATTAAATTGCAATTCTTCAATGACCTGTGGCACGTTATTAGGGTAAATTAATAAAGATGATACAAGACGTTTTGCATTACCTTGTAATGCTCTTTGAAGCCTCATTAAATTTTGACGATTGTTGTACCCAAACTCCCTAGTTGTATCATGGTAACAAGCACTGAATAGAGGCCAATCCTCTGAGTTACCATCAAAGTAAGGAAGCGGATACAATTTAGCAACTATATTATCTACATATGAAATCACACCATTGTGTGAGACGTTTGACGATTGTGGCAAATACTGTGGACGTTGTGTGCCCGGCGAAGGTATATTCATATTTACTATACCAGAATTTGTCTCCGGCGGAGATATATTCATATTTACTATACCCGAATTTGTATACGTTGATTGCAAGTGCAACTTGTTCTCCATTAGTAATTTATTTGACTGTTCTGCTGTTTTTTCTGTGGCTGCACGAGCGATTCCATTTCCCTGTACTGGCTCTGCTGACGTTGACGCTGCAGCGCTGTTGCTATCACCCATTCTGATTGCGCTACGAATTTGTTCGTTGTCACGGCGAAGTTCATTTACTTTGTCATTTAATAAGTTTATGCTTGCTAACAATGCGCCAATATGTTCCAATTACAGAACTCGCTGCACAATCACCGTCTGTTTCCATAGGAGAATTTTCAACTATTGTATTATTTAAGCTTGAATGATTGGACATTTCTTCTTTTTGTGTATTACTTTGTTTTGCTTCTTGTACGCATTTACAATACTTATATACTAAGTGTGAACGAGACGACTATACTATTTATGGCCGCAAATAATTTGTGTATTTGACGGCGACTAAAAATAAATTGACGGCGACTAAGAATATTAAATTCAACTGACGAGTTCACTGAAACTCTTTAAACTGCGAACGTTACGCACATCGACTGCTACTGAAGCTGACGGAGGCAGAATCCACTGTTGACTCTGCTGACGGCAATATTTGTATGCTTACGAATTCACTGAAATTCGGTGTTGTTGCAACTTAAGCGAGACTTACTGATGCTGCTACTGAAGCAACTAATGGTGACATGTACATATGTGAGTACTCTGACTGCGATCAAAGCACGACGATTCCTGTTAGCTGCTACTGAAGCAGATATATATATTTTTAAAGCGAAATATGATGCAATGTTGGTCGAAATGTATTCACCAATGACGATTTATTACAAATGCGTGTTAAATTTTGTCTCACTAACGCAGAAAGCAATTCGGTAAACTTAAATGTCGTCAAGTTAGTCCTTATTAAGAAAAAACACTGTATTTAAAATGCCTTCGTGGCTAACAATATTTATTAATAATAATAGTCGAAATAAAGTGAGACTGTTATTTGTATAGATTTACAAATTTATGACATTTAAATGCATTAGCGCATTACCACGTTACCGAATTGGTGCTTTCTCTGAGTTCAACTGACTGTTTTCATTCAAATGGCTCAGTCGCATTCAGAGTTGTATTTGACAGGGTTGATATGTCTACGTATGTACGAAAAGTATTGCATGGTCTGGCAATCCAACGGCTGAGTCACATTCTAATCGACACATGTTAAGAAAATATAGTTATATATTTATATGTCGTGAGGGTACAAAGCCCTCGGCTTTGGTGTTCTCACAAACTGCACAAACAAAAGTAAGGTATACCTTTAGGTATTACATTTTCAAATTTCTAGGATAAAGGCTCCATTACTGATACTTAGCATAGACTTGACTTGGCTTGCGAACTGTCACTTACAGTTCTGTTAAATGAACATTACATGTTACTGATTACTCAAAACTTAACTTGACTTAGAAGTCTGTTGAATTTTGATGTTCTATGTAAGTTCTAAGTGACGTTTACATTTTGAGATGCCATTTGTTTGTTTCCATTTCATTTTGACATTTTGTCATACAAATTGACATTTATTTAAAAATAAATTTCAACGCTGATTATGATGCCAGATTTTATGCGCCAAGTGGATTATAATCGTTGCTAAGTTGCCAAGTTTACGCCAAGTCAAGTCAAGTCTATGCTAAGTATCAGTAATGGGGGCTTAAGACTATGAGTACGCTTACACAGCGACCGGTTTTGATCGCACGACGCCGGTCGTAGTCGTCCTATAAAAATAAACACATGTATTTCGATGAGTGTGTGTACATTTCAACCGATCACTGAATTGTTGTCGGCCGTTCTCGTTTTTGACTGCCCATAAATTCGCGCGCGTTCAATTTTATTGTCCGAATCTGTTTATCAACTTGCATACATTTCCTGGAAAAATGTATTTATTGTGCGATGGACTGTGAAAAATTAATTAATTGTGTGCAAAACAGACCCCCTTTATGGAACAAGCACACAAAAACATACAATAACCGTGATTTAATAAAACGTTTATGGTCAGAAGTGGCAGCAGAGCTGGGTGTAGATCCTGAAGAAGTGAAAAAAAAATTGGGAAATTTGAGGGACCAATTTAGGAAAGAATTCTGTAGGGTCAAACAATCAGGAAGCCCAAGTGACGGTGCCGACGCAATTTTTACTCCGAAGTGGATATATTATTGTTCTCTACTTTTTCTTGCTAACCATATTGCTCCAAAGAAGTGTCATGGCAATTTGCCTGCAGTTGCCAACGACACATATTCTTTGCATATATCTAAATTTTTAGGAAATGATAAATTCCCCGGAGTTGCCACATCCACTACAAACGCCACAAGTAACACCTGATGCACAGTCCACATATCAAAGCCCCCAACCAACACCTGTTTCCAAATACCGTCAATTCGTTTTAAGGAAAAAAAGAAATGACATGAATCAAGAATATCTGGACATCGAAAAAAACAATCGAAGCTGTTTGAGTATAGATCTGAGGATGCAAGTCACAGCGACCCTGACAAAATTTTTTTGATGAGCTTGATTCCATACATGAAGGTGGTGCACGGTGGCAGAAAAATTTTAGTAAATTAATGAATAACTCTCCTCCCTTTCATTGCAGGTAAAATTCTTGTTGGGCATGCTGTACGTAACGATTTGGCCGTGTTACACGTCAAACATCCATACAAAAATATACGCGATACTGCACGTTATAAACCGTCTAGTCTCTAATGGACGCACACCAAGCCTTAAACTATTTAGTCAAGCGATTTTGGGTACAGAAATACAAGTTGGTGAACATAATTCTAGACGATGTACGCGCAGCCATGAAAATTTATAATCGTTTAAGTAGCGGTAGAGAAAAACATTTACAAAAGCATGAAAGGCTCCACAAATAGTTGCTGCTAATGGATAAACAAGCCAAACTATAAAAAGTAGAAGAGTTTGGTTTCATTTATTAATACAACATATTATTTTTTTCTTACTTGTACACATTGTGCCGGTTAAATGAATTTAGGCTTAAGTCTCTCGAATTCCCATCTAACCTCACGTCATTGACGGAATCAACAATAAAAAATTACTTAACATAAAACAAGAACAAATTTAAACCAAAAAATGTAATAAAAAATGAAAAATTTAACATTAAACATTTAAAAAAATCTCGCTTGGCTAAAAAAAAATTTAATACGAATAAATATAAATATCATTTGTTTTGGGACTCAATCCTTTCGTACAATCTTCGTTTTTGCACACAAACCTCAAACCTCCACACACTCAAGTTTATAGCAACAAAACATTTTCACATTTTACGAAAGCAAAACGTCTTACGCTGATCTTAAAACTAGCAGAATTAGGCCAAGTAGTCATTTTGTAGTACGTTTTATGATATTAATTATTATTATTATTTGTAAATGTATAATTGCAAGTAAAAGAAGACGACTACTATCGATTGTTAAAGATAAGAAACAATGAAATAAGTTAAGAATTATTCAATATACAATAATTCATATTAAAAAGTGTTTTGTTTTCAAACGTGTGTTTTGTTATAGACACCCGAGGAAGCTTCGTACATATATCCGTCTAAGGAGAAATATTCCCACTATAATACATTTAAGCATTTAAGAATTAATTTTAACTTTGTTTGGAAGAGGATGGTATTAACAGCTGGGAGCTTCCAACTGTATAAAGCTTGCCAAGAAAAGGAACAGTTTGGACAATCAGTTTTCGAATAGTACTTTATTTCGTATTGCATTACAAAGAAGGCTTCAAATTTATAGAAAAGTAAACGTGGTATGCTGATACGGTAATGGTCCTGAAATAATACTTAAATAATCCAAGTTTCAAAATAACCCTTGCGAAGTGATTCCGATCAGCAACAGTAAATATCGGCTGAAAATACAGGTGGCGACTGATTTTCTTTTCCTTAGGGCCGGATGCATTGTGTGTTGCTGCTTCCGATATTACCATTCGCTTTTCGCGCTCCAGTATCGGATATATCATGTAAAAAATTTAAGTTTGAGACATACATATTTTACAGCGCTTTTCTTTATCAGAATCCAATTTAGTACTAACCACAATATTTGCATGTTTTTAATTCTTATTTTCAAATGTACCAAACGCAACAATTTATGCCTCGAATCAAATTTTAACTCATTAATCTAATTCATATTTTTAAAGTAGTATATTTAAATGTTCATCATTTTGAAGCAAGCGCCTGGAAATTTGAAACATTTGAGCTAATTTGTGTTAAAGTATTTTATGAAAACTGAGCTCAATGATTATTTTTTCTAATTAAAAGTACAGTTTAATTACACTAAATTACTAATTTATCTATGTAACTAGTACGTCATTGCTGAGTTGGGATAAAATCTCGTATTTTGTTCGGTAAACATTACAAACTACATGAACTATTGCATACATTTATCAAGATTCGCAGCATTTTTTTATTAACGACTAGTTGCTTCATTATTTTCTACTGGGACGGCACACTTCTGGGTGTCTTCATCATTATTGCCATCACTGCTGCTGCCTTCGTTACTGCTGGACACCGCATCGTCTTCATCAATTTCATTATTCTCTTTCGCGAATGTATTTAAATTAATCTCGCTACATTTTATTGCATCACGTCGTTCGATCAAATCTTTCCACGGATCTTCAAGCATAGATGGATGCATATAAGGTGATATATCACATACTTTGCTATTGAAGGGTTGTCGCTAGAAAAGCAAAACTAAGAAGTTAATAAAGTATGTTAATAGGTTAATGAATTACTTACATTATTTCGCTGCCTATAACCGCCACCACCACTACGCCTCTGCCATTCATTCCCACCGCTGCTACGTGGTGTCTTTTGCTGCCTCTACCCTCCTGCAAAACCTCCAGTACTGTTGCGATTATTTTGCCAGTTGCCTGAAAATCGATTTAGTTGTTTTTAAAGGCTCCCATGTCCTCTTTGTTGTCTATTTTGATAATAACTGCTACCTCCTCCTGTGGTATTAAGGCTGTTGATGTAATGGGGCGCGCTGACGTTGAACATTTGCCTGGGCCATTCTGTATGACTTTTTGGTCCCTAAAATTGCATTTGTATTAAGCTACAATCAATATCTATAATGTAATAAACCTACTGGCAACCCCGAACCGAGTGGCAACCCTGTTCTCCTTCAAATAATGGTGGTGGAAGATGACAGCTGATATCCGGTTGCGAAATGAGATTATTGATTTTGACTTGTAATTTGTTGCACGTGTACAAACTTAGTTTTGTAAAATAAACCGCATCTGAACGAAGATTACAATTTAGAGGTGATACTCATTGCAACTGTTGGAGGGTGATACTCATTGCAACCGGCGGAATCGTCACAAAATATTATAATTGGAAATAAAAACCGAAAATGGCAAATCGTATGACTCGCAATCAAATTATGTCTGCAGTTGCAGACGCAGGGGTAGAGTTTGATAATGAAGCCACCTTAGTGCAACTTCGTGCGCTTTACGAAGGACACAGCGTGACGCTTGCTAATGCTTCTCAGCAACCAGATGCACAATAGCAGCCAGATGCACCACAGCCGCCAGATGCACTACAGCAGCAGTCGGCGGTTACCGTCCACCAGCGCCTATCAGAAGCTGAAGAGGAAGACCTATTGAACCGACAACAGCGAGAACTACAACTATTTCAACAGGAGCTAGGCGTCAGCGGAAAACGGTTAGAATTGGCTATTCTGAATGCTACGATGGTCATATTTGATGGCTCAGAGCTACAATCCATACGCAAGTGGATCGATGACTTAGAAAATGTTTTCGAGGCGTACAATTACGCTGAACACGATAAGCTGGTGGCGGCGCGCCACTTAATGACTGCCCAAGCGGAACGTTTCGCATTCATCATAGCAGTGCGAACGTATGAGGAGCTTAAAGCATCACTTATTCAGGAATACGAGAGCATTTACCGTGCAGGATGTGTTTGCGATGAAGCCCAACGAAACGCCCAGACAATATGTCATCGAAATGCAACTTATCGACAGTCACTCCCACATCCCAGAACTGGAATTAATCGATTTAATAATCGATGGTCTCCAGGATAAGTCATCGCTTGTTTCAATGCTTTACAGTGCCACCACTATCGCTGAATTAAAAGTATTTATGGAACGCTCCAAGAAAAAGAAACGAGCTAAAGCTCAAGTCGCTAATCCAGCCAATGGCGGCAAACCAGAAGAAGTGTCAACATCTAGCAATATCCACGGTGGTGCAAATAAGAAAGAGGATGTCGCTGTTTCAATTGCTTCGCTTACGGCCATTACCAAAGCACTTGTACCGCACCGATGCGCAACCCTAATGCTTGTTTTGTATGCAACGAAGTCGGACACACTCGTTTGGAATGTCCGAAAAAGAGGACCAGGGGAGCACCAGCCGCGTCAGCAGTAGAAGAAACCCTGGAGGATCGCTTAGTGCGTAGAGTGATGGAGCAACTGACTGCAAAAATTGGGTGAGTGTTGCCTTCTATATAAAAGATAAGTGCACTGAACCAACCTATTGTTATATTTTTTTTGATACCGGCAGTCCGCTTAGCTTTGTGCGGAAGTCTTGTGTGCCTCCTGGTTTTATAAACAAACAGGAGTTAACGATGTACAAAGGCGTTGGAAATAAACGATTTTTTACATATAGATCAATAGCTTTTAAAATTTTGTTTAAAGGAAGTGGAGTTAGCCATACGTTTTTGATCTTGCTCGATGACCAAGCCATAGTCCCTGGGTTATTCGGACGGGATATTTTAAGACGAATGGGCATTAGGTTATTTAAAACATCCATTATTAGATGTAACAAAAATGAATTATCTATGTTACGTAATAGAACAAAGAATGAATATGTAAAATACAACTTCAGTGCACTTAACTTGTTTGAAAGTTCCCAAGAAGCGGATACGACTCCCGTGGGGGCTGCACCCAGAGATGAGAGTGTGTTTGACGGAAATAGAAAAGAGTTGGCCTTAATTGTAACTGACAGTGGGACAGAGGAGGGAGAAGATAATAAGAGCGAGAAGAATATTCCCGTGAAATCGTATGACGTAAGCGATCAATTGAGAAGAGCACATGTTGAGTTAGTAGAAAGGGTATTTGATAAAGAATATACAGAAACAGCGGTAGGCAAAAGGGTGAATAACTATTTTATGAAAATTTTGTTGAAAAATTACACTCCCGTATCTAGCCTCCCAAGGAGATTGTCATTTAAGGAGAAAAGGAAAGTGCGAGAGATAATCCATAGTTTGTTGTCGCAGGGGATAATAAGACAAGGTGAGTCTTCGTATGCGTCTCTTATTTTTTTAGTGAGGAAAACGAATGGGAAATTGCGTATGTGCGTAGACTACAGAGAATTAAATAAAATAACAATAAAGGATCGATTCGATTCCCTCTACCCTTAATTGAAGATTGTTTAACATACCTGGCGGGGAAAAATTACTTTATCACGTTGTACTTAAGAAATGGGTATCATCAGATCCCAATGCATGTAGATTCGATACCGTTGATTTGTGACTTCGATGGGATAGTACGAGTATAATTGTATGCCATTCGTATTAACAAATACCCCGGCTGTTTTCCAAAGATTAGTAAATCAAGGGTTGAAACCGTTATCATAGTTTCCAGTTGGAAACATTAGCAATAATCAGGGCCCTGGAGCGATTCAGAACATTCGTCCATGGAATTCCTTTTACCATTGTGACGTACTCTAATACATTAGTGCTGGCTCTGTAAGAAACAGATCAATCCCTGAATCGCTCGGTGGTCACTAGCCTTAGCTGAATTTTATTTTAAGATAAAACATCGGCCAGGAGGGCAAATGGTACATGTGGATCCACTAAACAGGGCCACGTGTGTAGGTACAGTGGAAGAAAGCGAGACAGATTAGAACATTCAAATAGCTCAGATGAGAGATCCTGGAATCAAAGAGTTGAAAAGGAAGTTGGAGGAAACTGAGGTACCGGGATTCGATATGGAAAACGGTCTGGTGTTTCATGTGGAGAATGGGAGGCGACAGCTATGGGTGCCTAGAGAAATGGAAACCAATGTGATCCGACTAGGCCTACGGGCATTTAGCTTTGGATAAGTGCTACGACCAGATACGGAAGCACTACTGGTTCCCGGGGTTAAAGAAATGTATCTATTATTCAGGTCAGTCTAGAATCAATGAAAGGTGCTTGTATAGTATTCCAAAGAAACCCGAGCGGTGGGACACCGTACACATTGATCATTTCGGTCTACTAGAAACAGTTAGGTCCAAGCACCGATATGTCTTGGTTGTAGTAGACTCATTTGCCAAGTTTGTCAAATTTTACGGCGTGAACACTAGTACAAAGTGCATTGCTTAAGTACTTTACCAGTTACAGTCGACCCCGAAGGATTATTAGCGACGGAGGTTCTTGCTTCACGTCTGTTGAGTTTAAAAAGTTCTGTACAGACCATCACATCAAGCACGTATTAAATGCGGTAGCATCTCCACAGTCGAATGGACAAATGGAGCGAGTTAATAGGGTCCTGAAGGGTATGTTGTTGTGACACCTCCCAGTTGAAAAGTTGGCCGCATCCCTTAGTTGTGGCAACACAAGTCTGGAATTACAGAAGGGTTGAAGAAACTGATTGAAACTGATTGATCATACGGACTGGAAAAAGAGGCTAGTCGACGTCGAGTTTGCCCTGAAAAATACAGTTCATAGTAGCACAAAAGAGACTCCAAGCAAATTACACTGGATCACAAATTCCAATTTTTTTTCTGCACCAGAGACGCCATTAGGAAATTCCTACGTAAAGTCACCGCCTGCTTTTGAAAATCAAGGTTATTTTTAATTCTATGATAACGTTTTTGAGATATTTACGAATAACAGTTTTTTCCAAAAAAAAAAAAAAAAATATTGGGTACACTTAATGATATATATCTCAAGAACAAATTGAGCAATTCCAAAACGGTTTAAAGCTTTAAAGGTAATAAAATTTGCTATAAACTGTGCATACAACACTTTTTGCTAGACCTGTAACAGTAGGGTACTTAAGTATTAAAAGGGAATATTACATGAATGCTTATAACTTTTGTATCAGCCCATCGATTTTGTTTGAATGAAAGCTTATTTTTTTTGTAATAAAACAGAGCTTAGAGAAAAAAGAACAAATCTGCAAAAAAAATAAAAAGTTTTCGAGATCCTTCCTCGCAAAATACACATTTTTTTATATTTTTACAAAAAAAATGGAAAAATCCGTAAAGATTGTTCGTTATCTTTGAATCTGGAGGGCCTAGCAAAAAGTGTTGTATGCACAGTTTCTAGAAAATTGTATTACCTTTTAAAAGCTTTAAACCCTTTTGGAATTGCTCAATTCGTTCTAGAGATATATATGATTAAGTGGACCCAATGTTTTTTTTTGTTTTTTTTTTTTTTGAAAAAACGGTTATTCGTAAATATCTCAGAAACGTTACCATAGAATTAAAAATAACCTTGATTTTCGAAATCAGGGGGTGATTTTACATAGGAATTTCGTAATGGCGCTCTGTTGAATTTTGGCTGTAAACCAGTGTTATTATTCGGTGTAGAGCAAAGAGGACAGGTGGTCGACGAACTAACAGAGCATCTTCACGAAAAGTATTCTAGTGAGCCCCTGGAGCTGACCGGAATCAGGGAACATGCGAACAAGGCTATCCAGAAGTCATAGGAAAGAAACAAACGATGTTTTGACCGCACTCACAAACCCGCCCAAAAGTTTGAGGTTGGCGAGTTTGTTCTAATCAAGAATGTAGATACCACTGTGGGTAAGAATAAGAAACTAATTCCCAAGTACAAAAGGCCTTACGTCATTAAAAAAAACAGTTGGGACACGCCCGTTATGTAGTTACCGGCATAGAAAACTGTCAGAATACACATATTCCTTATAGTAGTGTCTTTGACTCGAGCAGAATCCGACGCTGGGTGCAGTCCAGCCCGGGTGATGATGATCCGAGACCGGAAGGTAACAACTCTGAAAGCCCAGAAGACGTATCTAATTATCCCTGTAATGATGATGATGACTGCACCGACTATGAGTATTTGGAGGAGCACGAGGATCCCCACGACGGGCAATCGGGGGCGATTGTTTGTCAGGTTGAGGCCGAATGTAATAAGCCTACTTGTAACCCCGACACGAGTGGCAACCCTGTTCTCCTCCAAATAATGGTGGTGGAAGATGACAGCTGATATCCGGTTCCGAAATGAAATGATTGATTTTGACTTGTAATTTGTTGCACGTGTACAAACTTAATTTTGTAAAATAAACCGCATCTGAACGAAGATTACAATAGCACGCGCATAAATCCATTTGCCATTTGATTCTGTGGTCATGCTTTGACCTGTCTGTGTTTGTATCATTGGCGGATTTATAGAATATTGTGTCAAATATTCTTGAATAAATTCACGTGATGCAGGATGTACGTCCTTCCAAACATTTTCAGAAACATTACACACCAATCGTAGTGTCTTTATGGGAAACATATTGAGACTAACCATCATCGTAGAAAATTAGGTACCTATGTATGCACAAAATTAAATATGTACCTCATATAAGATAATGATGAACAGATAATTACCTGTATTTATTGTTAGGCTTCAATGGTTCAGCAATAATTCCAGGATAAAAAGCGCTTTGAATTAACATTTTCTCTTAGCCACGCGACAATGAAGTGGCATCAAAGTAAGCAATTACACGTGAACCCCAAAAGAACAATTTATAACATATAAATTAATGGATATTGTTTTCATACAAACATTGTTACAGTCTGCTGCTGCGGTCTACGGCCATGATCCCCTTGGGAGCGTGTTCACGCGAACACACCTAGCGATGTGGTGAAAGTGGCGATGAAAAAAGAAAAATATCGAAAGGAAGGGAACAGACAGACCGGCCATCACTAAGAAAAATTTTTGCTGACTACCAAGAGTTTCCGCCCGAGACACACGAGGAAAAAAACGAGAAAAACTCATAAAAAAGAAAATTACAGATTTTATTAAAATTCGGGCGCAAAATTATAAAAATAATGGAAGTATTATTTTAAAAAATACTATTACTACAATTTCGATAAATTCGTTGAAAGGTATTTGAAGAAAAAGCAACAAAAGGGACGGTTGAACGCGAAGCGCGTACAGTTTATTCTCATCGGTGTACAATAAATGCTATAACCGGACTGGAATTGCAGTTGGAAGAATTACGTATTATGGTTATTTGGAAGGAACTAAGCTTAATCGTTGTGTGATAAACCTTAACAAACATACATTATTACTGTGGGGATGTCCATCCAAATTTTGTGAAAAAGTTACATACTTATACCTATAAAACATTCTGACGATTGCATGCTCAACACCTGGCTTTGTTTACATCTGCAAAGTTTTATTAAAATTACTTGAAATGATCAGTCTCCGGTGACAGTATCAAATCATCGTCACCAAGCATAAAAACACACGTATGTATATAAAGCAAAGCAACTAATCCACACCAAAGGACCAATCTTAGTCAACCGCAACCACGCAATTGTTTTTCGTAGTAACATAAGGACAATTAAGAAACGGCAGCAGTACGCGGCAGCGTAACACCACGAACGCCCAAAATTAGCACCAAGTCATCAAGATCGTAAAGGTCAACACGAAGTTATAGTGCCACCAGGTTCATTTGATCACCTCGGACCAGAGCGCAACAACCACGAACAGTACCAACACCAACCTGCAACGACAGCGACAACGGCAGAGCCAACACCAATGGCCTGCAACCTGACTTGGGTGAGTTCGTTCCAAAACATAAGTAATAATAATAAACAGAAAATGGAATTTTTGAATTAGAAAGCTTAGAAGTTGACAAAAAGAAGAAAATTATACTTAACTTAATTGAACACAATCTAATTAAATAATGATAGTAATTACATTAATATATAATACATACAACTGTAGGGAGCAGGAATAGGAGGAGCAGTAAGAAAATGTGTAGTATATAGCATAAACATGCATAATTGTACAATGAAATGGCAAAGCAAAAGCACAAGTATAGCGACAGTTCGAAAACAATATTCTAGCGTTTAAGTGTGCAAATATAAGCAAACAAAAATCTATACATACATACATACATATATAGTAGCAAATGCAACTAATATACATATATAAAGGTAACATACAACAACCAGAGTAAATAAGTATTTACGGAAATTTGAGTTAAATCAATTGCATCAATTTGCATTAGATCAGATAAGTTCAGAAATCAATAAGTGAAGGCGTAACGTAATTAAAATATACAAACATACATACAAAAATAAAAAAGGTGCGTAGGAGTTGAATTTGTTGTAAATCGAATTATATTATTATATATATATTCAAAAGCGGTAACAAATTATTAAAAGAACATAACTAAATAAAGAAGATATGGTTAAAAATATGCTAACTTTACAACAGATACTAAAATGACTTTATTAATACACGGAAATAGTATATTATAAAACATACCTACCTATACATAAATTTAAGAAAGTTAAATGTCAGCAAGCTTTCATACAACTTGCAAGAATATAAGTATGTCTACTAGTATATGAGCAAACGAAATGCATATATATATACATACATATAAAAGAAAAAGAAAATAAATTATAAACCTAAAATCAGCGCGCGTATATAAACGAAATAACGAATATAATTTAAAAATAAAATCAGGTTAAAGTAAATTAGAATAAAACTACATTAAAATCAATTAAAGCGAAATAAATAAATAGAGTAAATAAATAAGACAATAAATACCTTAATACGTAAATAAATACAATAAATCAATAAAATAAAATGAAATAAAACCTCATAAATACAATGAATTATTAACAAAACCAAAAGGCAATTATAAATGAATAGCAATTGGAAAGGGTAATACAACTAGCTAAACTTAAACTAAATAACTAAGAACAGGTTATGAAAAGAAAAGAAAGGAATTCAAAGTAAATTTTTTTTTGGCTCTAATAGTTTTGCGTTCGGTAGTTAACCTAAACCTCTGATATGGTATTTTATTTCTTTGGAGCCTTTTGCATATTTATACATACCAGCAATTTTGAGGAAATTTTTCAATTTTATTTAATTATTTTGACATTTTTTTCTTTTCCTTTAATAAAAGTGCGTAAAGCACCAAAATGTAAAATCAGTAGTTAGGGTAACTTATAAATAATAGAAAATATTTCAACATTTTTGTATTTCTAGTATACCTCTGTCTTAATAATGACTTGTGAATAAATTTTGTAATCTAAATGGGAATGCTGGCGTCTACGTTATTTAGAAGGCACTAGGTAGGCATACAGGTAAGGGGCCACCGAAATTTTAGGTGCGTCGGTGGCCATGGTTATTTGAGGGTGGGATATAAGCACCGGGCGTCGCAACACCACCCGCGGCGCCCCCTATGTATATTCGGCCCTTTTCTTTTTTATTTTTAATTTTTTTCAGCCTTTTTGTTATTATTTAATTTTTCAGCGCTTCTGTTGAGTTTGATTTAAACTGTTAGTAACCGGTCATCTCCGGTTCGGTAAAATTTTTTTTTGCGGTTATTTTTTTTTGAATTTTAAATTTTTGAATTTTTTTTGAATTTAGATTTTGAATGTCAACGGTCTGTCCGTGACATCCGGTTCGGCCGGATGTTGTTTTATTTTGAATTTTTAAGCGTTTTGAGTTGTCTCTGCGCTTCTGTTAGGTTTTTTTTTGAATTTGACAGCTGCTGAGTTTGAAAGGCATGATAGGAACATTTCTCTGTTTATGGCGCAGGAACAGTAAGGTTGGCAAGGACCCGCCCCAGCCGACAATGACTAGCCACTGTGCACCAACACATCATGCCGACCGCCTTCATTACTGCTTCCATCGTAAATGCGATTCCATAACAGATGGCGCCCAACGTGGCGCCTGAGGCGCTGGCCGCGAGGGTCAGTCGGGTCAACCTGTGAAGTTGACCATCCCACCAGTCCGAGTGAGCAGCCACAGAAGCTGCCACCTACGTTGCGGTGGGATGGTTGGGCGGATCAGGTTGTCCGGGCTGGTCATCGGGGGCAGTGGCCAAAGGGGTCACGGGACTTCACGTCAGTCTCCGGATTTTTTTTCATTTCGCCCGATGAGGCAGTGCTGCACGCACTTGATTTTTTTTTGTAGTTGGGATTTTGGTTTGCCGGATGTTTTGTCCGTTAGTCGGCCCTGGTAACAATATGTCCGCTAACTTGGGTTTTTTTTGTAAAGTAGTTTTTTTTTGTTTCCTTGCCGAATTTTGTATCGTCTTGGTATGAGTGTGTGAGTGTATGTGTTGTAGGACCCCAGCTCATCCCACGTCTCAGGTGGCAACACATAGTGCCACCTGGATTGTGACGGGTTGAGCTGGGATTCAGAGTGGCACCCCTTCCTGTCCCACCAGACTGGGGGAGCGGTTTCGAAACCGCTCCACCCATTGCGGCGGAGGCAGGAGGGGTGTCCAGCGAGAATGGACGGGAGGCCTCAACGCCCCCAACCAGTCCCAGGGGCAAGCCCCTGGAGACTGCCCCTGCGTTGCGGCTGGGCGTGTTGAGACCTACTCGTGTGTGCCGGGAGCGGACCCTGGTGGCCCCAACCAATCTCGGAGGGGGGCCTTAAGACCCCCCTCGATTACGGTTGGGAGCACTAGGGCCAAGTATGAATGTGTTTGTATCAAATTTTTTTTTTTTGCCTAGCCTACTGCCTTCTAATGATGGGATGCCAGCGTTCCCATCACCACCTACATTGTTCACATAAAATTTGTATATAACTAACAGTTTTCTTTTCAGCTTTTGAATTTTTTTTCTATTTTGGTGCGATTATTGATAAATGATTGCATTAATTCTCGCACAATTTTTTTTATATATAGATATATAAACTTTTTTTTTCTCTTTTAACAAACCATCTTCTGGGAACAGAAGGTTTTTTTTTCGAATACTATTTGACAAATAATTTTTTTTTCTAACGGATTATGTCGCGTGACCAGTCCTACGGGCAAACGGGCCGGAACACTCCGTTCGAGAGTGCGGGCAGTTTACGAGGGAACCAGCACCGGGGCGGTGCTAATAGGGGGGCTTTTTCGAAAGCAAGGCGTCCTTTGGTGGTGCATACCCCAGTAGGAGGATCCTACGGAAATCCCGCGGGGACTCATATAGGCCCAAACCGGAACGACGACCGCGACAAATTAAACATACCTGTAGGCACCAGCAATTTGAATGCATCGCTGCTAAACACACACAACATCTCGGGGATAATGACCAATGTGTCGAACTATGCACCAGATGGAGCGGGTGCCTTACCACCAAATCATGGGATTGGAAATTTCGGAGACGCTGCAAGTGATCAGGCGAACACCCTAGGAATGCAGGACGAAGCCACTCGTGGAGGCTCGTGGGTGGACGTGCTACACCAACTGTTCCAGGCTTCGCAGGAGGAAATGCGGAGAGAGATGGGCTCAATTAGAGCCAACATGGCCCAGCTCAACGCCGCTCTCGAATCCACGCAGCAAGCACACCAGCAACACAGGAACGCAAGCAGGATGGACCGTAACCCATTGCCATCGGTAGTACCGCCAATGTACCCGACTCCAAGCAGCATAGCAGTAAAACCGCAGGAGTGGAAAATCGCATTCGACGGCACTGGGAGTGTAAGCGATTTCCTCTTCAAATTAAACACCTTGTGTGAGCGCACACAATGCCCTGACGAACAAATAATGGCCAGTTTCCACTTATTCCTTTCGGGACGAGCCGAAGAATGGTACTGGCTGTTCACAAAACAAAACCCAAATGCGACATATGCCTTTTTGTGCTACTCCTTAAAAAGAGAGTTTGGCACCTTGAAAACGGACCACGAGATCATGATGGAGATCTCCATGCGCAAGCAAAAGGCAAGTGAGTGTTATGACGTGTTTCACGCGGACATAATCTCCTTGAACGCGCGCTTAAGGGAGCCGATGTCAGAGCTTCTACTGATTGACATAATAAAAAGGAACGTCAACAGTAGCCTTAAGCTAATGCTTTTTAATGCGGACGTAAGGAACCTCCATGATCTGCGCGATGTAGCACGCCGAGGTGAACAAGTGCTGAAAGAGAGCAAGCTGCTGGGAGCCATTTACCCAGGACGGCATGTAAGCGAAGCACGCGTGACAACCCCGGACATGAAGATGGAAGGCGAGGACGGCGAGATAGATCCGCAGATAGAGGCGCTGGAATATAGACGCAGCAGAAGACCGGACTACTCGGGAATCCAATGCTGGAATTGCCAAGGAATGGGGCACTCCTATATATATTGTGAGGAACCCATAAAAAGTCCCTTTTGTTTTAAATGTGGGTATAAGGGTGTATTCACCCCTAAATGCCCTAGGGACCATCGCAGGCAGGGAAACCAGTACCCGAGCGAGAAGGCGGGGGAACCTCGTTCGGCTTCATAGCTCCCACATCAGCCAGTGCTCGAGGCGTCGTCCCGTGCGCTGACCCAAAGGGCGAATCTCTGCATGGAGGTGGTGAGCTTCCGAGGTGCAGTAGTACCCTGGCAGAAGAGCCCTCAAAAGTAATAATAACTTACCCTGACAGTACAGACAGTTCTGAAGCCGAGAGTCAAACGTCTTCATCCGCGATGAGCGAGCCGATTAGAATTCTGCGACGCCAGCATAGGGATGTCGCTTGCCAGACGCAACTTTCACCAGACCTAGAAGAAAGGGAACATAGGTACGAACACATAAGACATACCATTTTTGAACACTACGCGGTATCGGAAAATATTTTGAAATGTAGGAAGAGATACCACAGGAGAGTACAGGAGCGTAGACTGCTGCAAGCCACCACGTTAACGCTTACAGAGGACGAAAGGCCTTTAGTAAAGGCTAGAATTAAAAATAGTTTTCTTGTAGGGTTGTTGGACTCGGGAGCCAACGTCTCCATCTTAGGGAAAAATGGATTAGAATTCCTAAAGGATAACGGCTTCGAATATCAGCCCTTACATGCGTTCGTATATACCGCGGGCGGCAACAAGCAAAAAATTTTTGGCTCAGTATCCCTACCGGTCACTTTTAAAAATATCACAAAGGTTATTCGTTTTTACCTTGTTCCCTCATTGCTCCAAGAAGCATACTTCGGGGTAGATTTTTGGAGAGCATTTGCGTTAGCTCCCGAAATATTCCCGAGCGTAGAGTGTTTAGAGACTAGGCTTGAAAAGGAAGAGGAACTTAACCTCCATGAATTGTCACCAGAACAGAAATCAGAATTGCGAAAAGTCATCGAGACGTTTCCTTCGTACGAGAAGTTAGGCCTAGGGCAAACTAAATTAGTGGAGCATCACATCGACACCGGTGATGCTGTACCTATAAAAAGCAAGCATTTCCCCCTTTCGCCGCCGAGGCAAGCCGAAGCTTTTAGAGAACTAGACAGGTTACTACAGTTAGGAGTTATAGAAGAATCCAACTCCCCGTGGTGTAGTCCTGTAGTACTGGTCCGGAAACCAGGCAAAGTCAGGCTGTGCATAGATTCGAGAAAGGTCAACGCGGTGACTAAGAAGGATTCGTACCCCCTGCCTCATATCAACGGCTTATTGAGCAGACTCAAGGACACGCATTTTATTAGTGGCATTGATCTGAAAGACGCGTTCTTCCAGATCAAATTGACAGAGTCCTCTAAGGAAAAAACAGCATTCGCAGTTCCGGGGAGGCCTCTGTACCACTTCAAGGTGATGCCATTTGGTCTGTGCAATGGACCGCAGACTATGAGTAGGCTGATGGACAAGGCGATCCCTTCGCGTCTGCGAGAGAACGTCTTTGTCTACCTGGACGATCTGATGGTATGTAGCACTAATTTTGAGGATCATCTAAAATTGCTAGCGGAAGTGGCTAACTGTTCGAGAAATGCAGGTCTGACAATAAATGTGGAAAAAAGTAAATTTTGTCAGAAGGAAATACGCTACTTAGGGTACTTGATAGGCAGCGGGTGTCTGAAAGTGGATCCGGGAAAAGTAGAAGCAATACAAAACTTCCCGATCCCTAAATCCCCTCGGCAAGTGCGTAGGTTTGTGGGCATGGCGAATTGGTACCGAGCATTTATTACCAATTTTGCTGACTTGGCAGGTCCCTTGACCGACTGTCTCCGCAAGTCAGCAGGCCCGTTTAAACTCACTCCTGAAGCTATAGAGGCGTTCGAAAAACTAAAAGTAGCCTTGAGTTCGGCGCCTGTCTTGGCCCAACCAGACTTTTCCAAAGAATTCGTAATACAATGCGACGCTTCCAAAATAGGTGTTGGCGGAGTATTGTTCCAGGTCGATGATGAGGGCGCTGAGCATCCAATCGCATTCGTGTCGAAAAAGCTGAATAATGCTCAACGCAATTATACAGTAACCGAGCTGGAATGTCTTGCAGCCATAATCAGCGTGAAGCGTTTCCGACCCTATGTCGAAGGATTACCTTTTCGGATTATTACGGACCACTCCAGTCTCAAGTGGTTGATGACACAAAAAGACTTGAGCGGGAGGTTGGCGAGATGGTCACTCTTACTGCAAAGATACGACTTTAAAATGGAACATCGTAAGGGCACCCTGAATGTAGTACCAGACGCGCTGTCGCGCTTTGATGCGGACGAGTTAACTTTCACTACCACACCCGGAGAAATAGACTTAGTCTCTCCCGAATTTGGCAGCAACGAATATTTAGACTTAATTCGGGCCGTCACCGAAAACGAGGAATCACTTCCGGATTTACGAGTGGTGGACGGTGTAATTTTCAAAAGAGTTAAGTTTCGTAAGGGGATGGAAGGGGAAGAAGACTCGCTGTGGCGTTTATGGTTGCCAAAAGGGTTGACTGAGGAAGCAGTGAGATTAGCACATGACGCTAACCGGAGTTACCATGGCGGATGGCAGAAAACCTTAGAACGTGTTAGGCAGAAGTACTTCTGGCCGCAGCAGGCTAAGGACGTCAGGGACTACGTCCAGCGTTGTGACACCTGCAAAACGGTAAAACCCACCAATCAGCAGTCGAGACCACCTATAGGGAGTACCTTTGAATCCGAAAGGCCATTTCAGCGGTTGTATTGCGACTTTCTAGGGCCGTATCCGAGATCTAAACGGCGAAATCAATTTCTTTTCATAGTACTAGACCATTTTTCAAAATACGTTTGGCTAAAGCCCATGCAGAGAGCTACCACTGTTAACGTTATAAATTACTTCGCTTCAGAAATTTTTCCGGCTGTAGGGGTCCCTGAGTTTATTCACAGTGACAATGGTAAACAGTTTATCTCGAAGGAAATGAACCAATTTTTAGTAAATTACGGGGTGACGCACGTGAGGACGGGGCTATATTCTCCCCAAGCGAACGCATCCGAACGCGTCAATAGAGAAATTGTTTCTAAGATTAGGATTTTCCTGAAGGATAAACCTGACCACACTAATTGGGATAAGCATATACCCGAAATTTTATCAGTTTTGAGAAGTGATTTTCATACGGCAATTCAGTGTTCTCCATACTTTGCATTATATGGCCAAAACATGGTCCAGCATGCCTCAACGTACAACATTTTAGGGAAACTCGGCAGCCTTCGAGAAGACCAGGTTACGGTAGTAAGCCGAGCTGACAAGTTGACTAATATTCGTGAGCAGATCCGTAGAAATTTAGATCAGGCCAAGGATAGGGGAGTAACCACCTATAACAAGCGCTCTAGACAGGTCAACTACAAGGAAGGTCAGGAAGTTTTCCGAAAAAACTTTGCCTTAATTAACTTCAAACAGGGCATTAACGCCAAATTCCTACCCAAATACCTGAAATGTCGCGTGCTTCGAAGGATAGGCAATGCATTGTATGATCTCGAGGACCTAAACGGGAAATTGATAGGTCGCTTCCATGCTTCGGATATTCGTCCGCAATGAACCAACAAGGGCGTTTCCTTTGCCAATTTACAATTTGATTTTTTTTATATACCCACCAATTGGACCTTTTTTGTCTGGGCGTTTTGGCGGTCGGGGACATCTCGCCCAGTATTCTCCCCGAGCAATGACCTCATAGGTTGTTCACACGCGTACTCACCGAGGACCGTGAACACCCTGGCAGTCCACGCTTAGGTCGGACTAGCCTTTCGGAGTTTGGACGAGTTCTCCAGATCAAAATGTCTACACCTTTTTTTTTGTTTTGCATTCCGGTGGGAGCGATAAACTCTAGGAATCATCTTTCGGAGTTTTGACGAGTTCTCCATAACAAATGTCTAATTGCCGCAAAGCCCTTATAACTAGGAAACAGAAATTATTCCCAACTTGACTTAATTTTTTTTTGATAGACCTATGTTGCCCGGCTAGCTTCGTAGTAGGACTTTGAGACTCTTATCTCAGGGGTGAGTCGTGCCCCACGTTGCTTGTCGTCGGAGATCCCTGGCAGTAGCTTCCCACAGAGGATCCGGTTTCCTGTTCGCTTCATCGTCAGGTCTTCAAAGCGAAGCAGGTTTGTTACGGTCTGCTGCTGCGGTCTACGGCCATGATCCCCTTGGGAGCGTGTTCACGCGAACACACCTAGCGATGTGGTGAAAGTGGCGATAAAAAAAGAAAAATATCGAAAGGAAGGGAACAGACAGACCGGCCATCACTAAGAAAAATTTTTGCTGACTACCAAGAGTTTCCGCCCGAGACACACGAGGAAAAAAACGAGAAAAACTCATAAAAAAGAAAATTACAGATTTTATTAAAATTCGGGCGCAAAATTATAAAAATAATGGAAGTATTATTTAAAAAAATACTATTACTACAATTTCGATAAATTCGTTGAAAGGTATTTGAAGAAAAAGCAACAAAAGGGACGGTTGAACGCGAAGCGCGTACAGTTTATTCTCATCGGTGTACAATAAATGCTATAACCGGACTGGAATTGCAGTTGGAAGAATTACGTATTATGGTTATTTGGAAGGAACTAAGCTTAATCGTTGTGTGATAAACCTTAACAAACATACATTATTACTGTGGGGATGTCCATCCAAATTTTGTGAAAAAGTTACATACTTATACCTATAAAACATTCTGACGATTGCATGCTCAACACCTGGCTTTGTTTACATCTGCAAAGTTTTATTAAAATTACTTGAAATGATCAGTCTCCGGTGACAGTATCAAATCATCGTCACCAAGCATAAAAACACACGTATGTATATAAAGCAAAGCAACTAATCCACACCAAAGGACCAATCTTAGTCAACCGCAACCACGCAATTGTTTTTCGTAGTAACATAAGGACAATTAAGAAACGGCAGCAGTACGCGGCAGCGTAACACCACGAACGCCCAAAATTAGCACCAAGTCATCAAGATCGTAAAGGTCAACACGAAGTTATAGTGCCACCAGGTTCATTTGATCACCTCGGACCAGAGCGCAACAACCACGAACAGTACCAACACCAACCTGCAACGACAGCGACAACGGCAGAGCCAACACCAATGGCCTGCAACCTGACTTGGGTGAGTTCGTTCCAAAACATAAGTAATAATAATAAACAGAAAATGGAATTTTTGAATTAGAAAGCTTAGAAGTTGACAAAAAGAAGAAAATTATACTTAACTTAATTGAACACAATCTAATTAAATAATGATAGTAATTACATTAATATATAATACATACAACTGTAGGGAGCAGGAATAGGAGGAGCAGTAAGAAAATGTGTAGTATATAGCATAAACATGCATAATTGTACAATGAAATGGCAAAGCAAAAGCACAAGTATAGCGACAGTTCGAAAACAATATTCTAGCGTTTAAGTGTGCAAATATAAGCAAACAAAAATCTATACATACATACATACATATATAGTAGCAAATGCAACTAATATACATATATAAAGGTAACATACAACAACCAGAGTAAATAAGTATTTACGGAAATTTGAGTTAAATCAATTGCATCAATTTGCATTAGATCAGATAAGTTCAGAAATCAATAAGTGAAGGCGTAACGTAATTAAAATATACAAACATACATACAAAAATAAAAAAGGTGCGTAGGAGTTGAATTTGTTGTAAATCGAATTATATTATTATATATATATTCAAAAGCGGTAACAAATTATTAAAAGAACATAACTAAATAAAGAAGATATGGTTAAAAATATGCTAACTTTACAACAGATACTAAAATGACTTTATTAATACACGGAAATAGTATATTATAAAACATACCTACCTATACATAAATTTAAGAAAGTTAAATGTCAGCAAGCTTTCATACAACTTGCAAGAATATAAGTATGTCTACTAGTATATGAGCAAACGAAATGCATATATATATACATACATATAAAAGAAAAAGAAAATAAATTATAAACCTAAAATCAGCGCGCGTATATAAACGAAATAACGAATATAATTTAAAAATAAAATCAGGTTAAAGTAAATTAGAATAAAACTACATTAAAATCAATTAAAGCGAAATAAATAAATAGAGTAAATAAATAAGACAATAAATACCTTAATACGTAAATAAATACAATAAATCAATAAAATAAAATGAAATAAAACCTCATAAATACAATGAATTATTAACAAAACCAAAAGGCAATTATAAATGAATAGCAATTGGAAAGGGTAATACAACTAGCTAAACTTAAACTAAATAACTAAGAACAGGTTATGAAAAGAAAAGAAAGGAATTCAAAGTAAATTTTTTTTTGGCTCTAATAGTTTTGCGTTCGGTAGTTAACCTAAACCTCTGATATGGTATTTTATTTCTTTGGAGCCTTTTGCATATTTATACATACCAGCAATTTTGAGGAAATTTTTCAATTTTATTTAATTATTTTGACATTTTTTTCTTTTCCTTTAATAAAAGTGCGTAAAGCACCAAAATGTAAAATCAGTAGTTAGGGTAACTTATAAATAATAGAAAATATTTCAACATTTTTGTATTTCTAGTATACCTCTGTCTTAATAATGACTTGTGAATAAATTTTGTAATCTAAATGGGAATGCTGGCGTCTACGTTATTTAGAAGGCACTAGGTAGGCATACAGGTAAGGGGCCACCGAAATTTTAGGTGCGTCGGTGGCCATGGTTATTTGAGGGTGGGATATAAGCACCGGGCGTCGCAACACCACCCGCGGCGCCCCCTATGTATATTCGGCCCTTTTCTTTTTTATTTTTAATTTTTTTCAGCCTTTTTGTTATTATTTAATTTTTCAGCGCTTCTGTTGAGTTTGATTTAAACTGTTAGTAACCGGTCATCTCCGGTTCGGTAAAATTTTTTTTTGCGGTTATTTTTTTTTGAATTTAAAATTTTTGAATTTTTTTTGAATTTAGATTTTGAATGTCAACGGTCTGTCCGTGACATCCGGTTCGGCCGGATGTTGTTTTATTTTGAATTTTTAAGCGTTTTGAGTTGTCTCTGCGCTTCTGTTAGGTTTTTTTTTTAATTTGACAGCTGCTGAGTTTGAAAGGCATGATAGGAACATTTCTCTGTTTATGGCGCAAGAACAGTAAGGTTGGCAAGGACCCGCCCCAGCCGACAATGACTAGCCACTGTGCACCAACACATCATGCCGACCGCCTTCCTTACTGCTTCCATCGTAAATGCGATTCCATAACAACATGGAGTAAATGTACCTATTGGCACCCGTATTTTGGTGGATCATAATATGCTAAATGCTTTGCTGATACAGTTTTCACCATTTGATATTGATGCTTTAAGAATTTAACTTTATAATGTGGCACTTTTGCAAGTGTACAAAGAAGCCAGGTTCTACCGGTTCAACTATTTTACAAGGTACCCAGCTGGCAATTGCTTTATTCTTCACTACATAATATACTTGGATGATTTCAATTAGTGGACGTGTTTTTTCAGCCACAGGTGGACAAGTCTAAAAGATTGGAAAATTTTGTAATTGTAGAAAACTTTTTTATTAAATGCATTTATATTCCACTTTTAGTTTTTAAAGATACTAAGTCAAATTGCGGAAGTGATCAAGCATGCCACATCGCTATGGCAGGTGGCACAGTATCAACATATTTTAGCTTGATCTCAGACACTACATCATCATCAGTTTCAAGTGTGACCTAAAATATATCACCCGGCTAAGTTTATACCAAAAAGAAATACATGCTCTTAGTGCGATGTGTTGCTGAGCATATAAAGGTCATGCCACGATCAGGATCATCTAAATCATTACGCCGACGTGGTATAGGACAACGTATATTGTGCTGATCACCCAAATTTTTATATGTTAAATAATTTTCTGAACGCATCAATACACCATATGGACCGTCATTTCCACCGGGTACAGAAATTAAAAAGTTTGCATGCTCTTCCAGGGGTTCAGAATATTTGCGTACCACATGATTCAGATCACGATCCAATTCAAAGAATTCCAGTGTTTACTGTATACGTTGAGCAGCAAGCGTATTTATGCGAAAAAGTAAAATATAAGAAAAATAAGCTGCCTGCCGATAATCGGGTGCAATTTTAGCACCACCCCGGCCGATTTCATCAGCTGATTGAAATTTTTCGGTTAATCGGTGGCTGTGTAAGCGTACCTAATGTCTTTACTAATCGAACGTTGTGAACCTAGTTTGGCTTCATTGCAATGAAATAAAATGTATAGCGCAGTTAGGTTTTAGTAAGGAACGGTTAAAAAATTTGCGTTGTGGCAAATTCAGTAAATCGTAAAACTGAACTAAACTGAAACTAAGGAATTGTTCTAATGATATTTTTGTAGATGCTTACTTTTTCCCTAACAGTTTAAACTTCATACCAGATTCTAGATTCAGTAAGTGTTAGTTTTCAGACTAAAAATTAAGCGTCTTAAAAGTTTCTACTGTGTAATAACTGAATACCGATCGAAATATCTAACCACTAAGACAAGTATTTTTTCTGATAAGTCCGTTGTTTCATCAACAATTAATGACAATGTGTTTGCCCGAATGTTCAACACTTCCCTTTTTAATGCCTCGCCAATTGTACAATAACAAGGTAAAAGCATCAGAGTTGCATTTTACATGTGTTTTCATTCGAAGCTGGTTATAAAATGTTAAACTTTGTTTATGTTTACATTTTTTGTTTATTTACTTTTGATGTGCAAATTTTTACTACGCAGTGTTTTTTAAATGTTTTCCAAATTATTGTATAAAGAAGAATTTACTTATGTTTTGTGTGTATTTAAAAATTGGAAAGTGTTGTTTGTGCAACGTTAGAAGGGAGAAAGCGGGTGTAAAGCTTTTCAAAGTCCCATGATGTACCACGAATAAGTTGTGAAACTCATAGCGTTTTCTTTTCTGAAATAAATTGTTGCCTAAGTAAATGGTAAAGCCTTAATAGTGTTACTCCTACCCCAGAAAATTGGAAACATTTATAGTGCATACAAAGAACATTTCATCTCACCATATTCACTCATATCACAAATCAACAAGAAGATTGCGCATTGCGCATGTAAACATTAGATCATCTCTTTTTTATGTGCAATTCTTACGTCATTTTCCTTTATCTCTTGTTTTTGTCGCTCTTTCTTTCATTCGCTCCAACAGTCAACTGTGACGTAGATGCGCTGTTGACTGTTGGAGCGAATGAAAGAAAGAGCGACAAAAACAACAGATAAAGGAAAATGACGTAAGAATTGCACATAAAAAAAAAAAAAAATTCGCAAATCGTTCCCGAGATGGTCGGGCTAGCACCTTAATGGTGCTATGGTACCGGAGCGTACCGGATTTGTATCCGGCAAAGGACCATCACATCGATAACACTCGCCAAAGCCTTCGGGGAGCAACCTTATCGCTACAACAACAACGTAGATGCGCATAACGAAGCAATTTTGAACTCGTGAATGCGCAATCTGTGTAGGTGATTTGTGCACTCATATTAACAGAGTATATGTGGAACTCAAGAGCGAATTGAGAGTTTCACAGAGTTGCACTGCCACACCGCCATTTTATACAGAATAAAAGTGTAACGCTTTTGCGTTGCGAGCAGGCAACAATTTTCACAAAAGAACGAAATACCCCGTAAAGGCGTTGCCTGTTTTTTAGAATAGAAAAGCGTAACACTATAACCAGAAAAGAAAACGCTATCAGACGCAGTAAGTTCCCCTAGTTTCAGGGCCACCATTAGTTCACAAAGAGCGAAGATATGCTATACAAATATACGCAAAACGGCCCTTATCATGTCCACCACTAGTCAACAAAGAGAAAAGTTTGGTAAGCAATTATACCTACGAAAAACGGTCCTTATCAGGGCCACAAACAATTTACGAAGAGAAAATTTTGCTAGACAACTATGTTTTACATATTATAGATTTACTTTTGGATTATTTATATCATCCATATGATGACAAGAAAAAAACTTGAGTATAACCGATACTGGAGATGAAAACGGAAATATTCCAAACCGAACTTTTACCATAGCAGGTACCGATTTCAGATCCAGCCTAAAACCGAAATTGTTACAAAACTTCCTGGCTAGAGCCAGAAGGAAACCCCGGAACCGCAATTGAAGTCAGTAATACAACCGAACTGGTATCCAAAAATTAAACCGAAAGCAAAATAGGTTCCGAGGAGAGGAGCCAAAAGCAAAATTGGATCAAAACAACCGTGCAATGGCGCTGAACCCGAAAATGAAGTTTTGTTCTGTGGTATAGCGACTCAATTTCAAATTTTCAACACACCAGTGCTTTTTTTAATTAAAAAAGATTACATCTCAAGACATGGAGAAAGAAAGAAATCTGCACCTCAAATGCCCAAACGACGAGTTTCCTACGTTAAACGTTATTATGTATATATGTATCTTCGATGTACAAAGGTTAGGTGAGAGGCTTAAAAGAGAGAAATAATAAGGTAATTTGGGATCTTTCTCAAGAAAGACCAAGAGCGTGTGTAGTGCTTAACAACTCCATTAACTATTTTTGCATTACAGAGTTTATGAGTCAAGACCTCGTAGCATTACATTATTTCCTATTTCATGAATCTAACATAAATGAATTAAATTTAAAAGCCCCTTTACAGCTGCATAATTTTAAGCATATGTTAAATTAGATTATTTCATGAATCTAACCTAAACTGATTAAATTTAAAGGCCCTCTTTACAGCTTATGTATATACATATTTTTAAGCATATTTTACATGGTAGTATGTCATGAATCTAGCATAAATTGATTAAATTTAAAAGCCCCGGTTACAGCTTATGTATAGGCGCATTTTTAAATTGTATTAGGTCATGAATTTAAGATAAATTGAGTAAATTTAAAAGCCCCTTTTACACTTATGTATGTGCATATTTTTAAGCGTATTTTGAATTGGATTATTCCATGAATCTAACCTAAATTTATTAAATTTAAAAACCCCCTTACAACTTATGTATATGCATGATTGTAAGTATATATTTAAAGTGTATTATTTCACGAATCTAACCTAAACTGATTAAATTTAAAAGCACCTTTTACAACTCATGTATATGCACAATTGTAAGTGTATATTTAAGTGTGTTATTTCATAAAGTGTGTTATAAAAAAATTTTGGTTTCCGAATACGGAACGAACTCACCGCTTGTTGCTGGTAAATTGGGTGGTTGTTGAGGTTGGCAATATACTGTACTTGCTGGTAAGTTGTCGTTATCGGTACTAGTGGAGCAGGCCTATGCTTGGCGGCCCTGCTGGGGTTGTTGTGGCCGGCGTTTGTTACTGTGCCCGGCTTGCGTCGGTGGGCCTATATGAAGCGGCCTTGCTGTTGTGTTAGCTGGTGGTGGTGGTAAGCCTGGTGGATGTTGCGCGCTTGGTTGGCGCTGCCGATGGGGTTGCGGTTGTGGTTGCGCGGTCGAAGTAGTTGTTGGGGCCACTGGCGTTGGTGGTTGGCGCAATTGGCGGCGGTTGCGCCCGTGATGACAAGAAAAAAAATTGAGTATAACCGATACTGGAGCTGAAAACGGAAATATTCCAAGCCGAACTTTTGCCATAGCAGGTACCGATTTCAGATCCAGCCTAAAACCGAAATTGTTACAAAAGCTTCCTTGCTAGAGCCAGAAGGAAAACCCGGAACCGCAATTGAAGTCAGTAATACAACCGAACTGGTATCCAAAAATTAAACCGAAAGCAAAATCGGTTCCGAGGACAGGAGCCAAAAGCAAAATTGGATCAAAACAACCGTGCAATGGTGCTGAACCCGAAAATGAAGTTTTGTTCTGTGGTATAGCGACTCAATTTCAAATTTTCAACACACCAGTGCTTTTTTTAATTAAAAAAGATTACATCTCAAGACATGGAGAAAGAAAGAAATCTGCACCTCAAATGCCGACACGACGAGTTTCCTACGTTAAACATTATTATGTATATATGTATCATCGATATTTATTAGGTTACTAAATTAATTAATTTTTTCTTTATAAAATACATGAAATTTTAAAATAAATCAGTACTTATTCATGAACATACTATCAACTCAGCATTTTATATACAATCTCATCCTAAATTTTCAACATCTCTTGAATACAGTGACGTTAGCACTCATACATACATGTACTGAAAATAAGGTCCACTACAAAAAATATTTAGCAATAGCGATAGGATTTCCCAATATGATTTTAATACTACAAATGACGACCTTAGGCAGATAAAGTAAGAACTATATACATCCTAAAAAGTTGTATTTACATTAGCCTGCTTTGGAATATAAATACATAAATACATACATTAAAAAATGCATACAATACAAAACGGACCTTATATATATATCATAAACAAAATTAATGTTGCGTCCATTGGATATTTTTCAAATCAATTGGTATTTGCACCATATCCCATAATGGAGACAATGGTGGTAAAACGACCAACACCAAACCTATAAAAATTTAACAATAAATTACTTTCAAATTAACTACACAATTCAGTACGGTAAGCTCGTGTACCTTATTGAACTGTGTGCCAAATCCTCATCAGTTTCAATCGCACGTAGTACGAACAAAGGTTCCAATAATGCTCAAGTACATGCTGAGTGACTAGACAACGCCACATCTTTTAAGGCCATCAGTAATGATAAATGATCACCACTACATATACCATGTGATAATCTTGAAATGATGCGATCATATAAACGTTTGGAAAGAAAATCTATAAATTTCTTATCATATTCCATTTCTTTGAGTGCAAGGTCACATGCAGCACCAAATCCAATAACAATAATCCGAAGGCGGAAAAGAAAAATTTTAGCTCGTTCAAAAGATATTCCCAAAAAAACCGAAAAATGACCCGGATTGCTTTGAAGCCCTGGTGGGATTTATAGTATTTTTGCGCATAACACTTTTCTGCATTGGCGGCCTTCGGCCGCGCTTATAACAAATTAACCTGGGTGTGTCCAACACCGGTTGGGAGACTAAAACCATATCCGCGCAAAACACTTATGTTCAAAATTTTTTTGTGGGTACACCAAAATCATCAAATTGCAACAACCACATGAAAAATTTCATTTGAAACTTTTCAATTTCTTTTGCAAATATCTCTTGAAAGACACAAAATATTTGACCTCCGCCTTCGGATTACACTACTCAACAAATTTTGATCAACTACAGTCTCCAAGGATAAAATAGGCCTTTCCTAAAGTGAAATTTTCTCCTGATTCCGAATATGACTTCCATTTTCCTGTGGCAGATCTAGTTTCATGCTTTGACCTGTCTGTGTTTGTATCATTGGACGATTTATAGAATATTGTGTCAGATATTTTTGAATAAATTCACGTGATGCAGGATGTGTGTCTTTCCAAACATGTTCCGAAACATTACACACCAATCATAGTGTCTTTATGGGAAACATATTGAGTATAACCATCATCGTAGAAAATTAGGTACGTATTGTATACACAAAATTATATATGTACCTTATATAAGATAATGATGAACAGATAATTACCTGTATTTATTGTTAGGCTTCAATGGTTCAGCAATAATTCCAGGATAAAAAGCGCTTTGAATTAACATTTTCTCTTTGCCACGCGACAATGAAGTGGCATCAAAGTAAGCAATTACACGTGAACCTTAAAGAACAATTTATAACATATAAATTAATGGATATTGTTTTCATACCAGTATGGTGCAAATGTACCTATTGGCAATCGTACTTTTGGTGGATCATAATATGCTAAATGCTTTGTTGATACAGTTTTCACCATTTGATAATGAAGCTTAAAGAATTTAATTTTATAATGTGGCACTTTTGCAAGTGTACCAAGAAGCCAGGTTCTACCGGTTCAACTACTTTACAAGGTACCCAGCTGGCAATTGCTTTATTCTTCACTGCATAATATATTTGATTGATTTCAATTAGTGGACGTGTTATTTCGGCCACAGGTGGACAAGTCTAAAATATTGGAAAATTTTGTAATTGTAGAAAACTTTTTTATTAAATGCATTTATATCTTTTAGTTCAAGATCCAATTGATCATTGAGATCAAGATCCAATTCAAAAAAATTCCAGTGTTTGCTGTATACGTTGAGCAGCAAGCGTATTTATGCGAAAAAGTAAAATGTAAGAAAAATAAGCACCACCCCGGCCGATTTCATCAGCTGATTGAATTTTTTCGGTTAATCGGTGGCTGTGTAAGCGTACCCTATGTTTTTACTAATCGAACGTTGGGAACCTAGTTTTGCTTCATCGCAATGAAATAAAATGTATAGCGCAGTTAGGTTTTAATAAGGAACGGTTAAAAAATTTGCGTTGTGGCAAACTCAGTAAATCGTAAATCAAACTAAGGAATTGTGCTAATGCTATTTTTATAGATGCTTACTTTTTCCCTAACAGTTTAAACTTCATACCAGAACCTAGATTCAGTAAGTGTTAGTTTTCAGACTAAAAATGAAGCGTCTTACTGCGTTTCTACTGTGTAATAACTGAATACCCATCGAAATATCTAACCACTAAGACAAGTCTTTTTTCTGATTAGTCCGTTGTTTCATCAACAATTAATGACAATGTGTTTGCCCGAATGTTCAACACTTCCCATTTTAATGCCTCACCAATGGTACAATAACAAGGTAAAAGCATCAGAGTTGCATTTTACATGTTTTTTCATTCGAAGCTGGTTAAAAAATGTTAAAATTTGTTTATGTTAACATTTTTTGTTTATTTACTTTTGATGTGAAAATTTATTACTACACAGTGTTTTTTAAATGTTTTGCAAATTTAAAAAAAAAAAAAGAATTTACTTATGTTTTGTGTGTATTTAAAAATTGAAAAGTGTTGTTTGTGCAACGTTAGAAGGGAGAAAGCGGGTGTGAAGCTTTTCACAGTCCCCATGATGTACCACGAATAAGCTGTGAAACTCATAGCGTTTTCTTTTCTGAAATAAATTGTTGCCTAAGTAAATGGCAAAGCCTTAATAGTGTTCCTCCTACCCCAGAAAATTGTCAACATTTATAGTGCATACAAAGAACATTTCATATCACCATATTCACTCATATCACAAATCACACAAGAAGATTGAGCATTGCGCATGTAAACATTAGATCATCTATTTTTTTATGTACAATTCTTACGTCATTTTCCTTTATTTCTTGTTTTTGTCGCTCTGTCTTTCATTCGCTCCAACAGTCAACTGTGACGTAGATGCGCAGAACGAAGCAATTTTGAACTCGTGAATGCGCTATCTGGGTATGTGATTTGTGCACTCATGTTAACAGAGTATATGTGGAACTCAAGAGCGAATTGAGAGTTTCACAGAGTTGCACTGCCACACCGCCATTTTATACAGGGTAAAAGTGTAACGCTTTTGCGTTGCGAGCAGGCAAAAATTTTCACAAAAGAACGAAATACCCCGTAAAGGCGTTGCCTGTTTTTTAGAATAGAACAGCAACCCTTTCGCGGCGTACAAAAAGCGTAACACTATACCAGAAAAGAAAACGTTATCAGACGCAGTAAGTTCTCCCAGTTTCAGGGCCACCATTAGTTTACAAAGAGCGAAAATATGCTATACAAATATACGCAAAACGGCCCTTATCAGGTCCACCACTAGTCAAAAAAGAGAAAAAATTTGGTAAACAATTATACCTACGAAAAACAGTCCTTATCAGGGCCACAAACAATTTACGAAGAGAAAATTTTGCTAGACAATTATGTTTTACATATTATAGATTTACTTTTGGATTATTTATATCATCCATATGATGACAAGAAAAAAAATTGAGTATAACCGATACTGGAGCTCAAAACGGAAATATTCCAAACCGTACTTTGCCATAGCAGGTACCGATTTCAGATCCAGCCTAAAACCGAAATTGTTACAAAAGCCAGAAGGAAAACCCGGAACCGCAATTGAAGTCAGTAATACAACCGAACTGGTATCCAAAAATTAAACCGAAAGCAAAATCGGTGCCGAGGACAGGAGCCAAAAGCAAAATTGGATCAAAACAACCGTGCAATGGCGCTGAACCCGAAAATGAAGTTTTTTTCTGTGGTATAGCGACTCAATTTCAAAATTTCAACACACCAGTGCTTTTTTAATTAAAAATAAAAGATTACATCTCAAGACATGGAGAAAGAAAGAAATCTGCACCTCAAATGCCGACACGACGAGTTTCCTACGTTAAACGTTATTATGTATATATGTATCTGCGATATTTATTAGGTTACTAAATTAATTAATTTTTTCTTTCAATTGGTATTTGCACCATCTCCCATAATGGAGACAATGGTGGTAAAACGACCAACACCAAACCTATAAAAATTTAACAATAAATTACTTTCAAATTAACTACACATTTTGGTACGGTACCGAAGCTCGTGTACCTTATTGAACTATGTGCCAAATCCTCATCAGTTCCAATCGCACGTAGTACGTACAAAGGTTCCAATGATGCTCAAGTACATGCTGAGTGACTAGACAATGCCACATCTTTTAAGGCCATCAGTAATGATAAATGATCACCACTACATATACCATGTTATAATCTTGAAGTGATTCGATCATATAAACGTTTGGAAAGAAAATCTATAAATTTCTTATCATATTCCATTTCTTTGAGTGCAAGGTCACATGCAGCACCAAATCCAATAACAATAATCCAAAGGCGGAAAAGAAAAATTTTAGCTCGTTCAAAAGATATTCCCAAAAAACCGAAAAATGACCCGGATCGCTTTGAAAGCGTGGTGGGATTCATAGTATTTTTGCGCATAACACCTTTCTGCATTGGCGGCCTTCGGCGGCGCTTATAATAAATTAACCTGGGTGTGTCCAACACCGGTTGGGAGACTAAAACTATATCCGCGCAAAACACTTATGTTCACAATTTGTTTGTGGGTACACCAAAATCATCAAATTGCAACAACCACATGAAAAATTTCATTTGAAAATTTTCAATTTCTTTTGCAAATATCTTTTGAAAGGCACAAAATATTTGACCTCCGCCTTCGGATTACACTAATCAACAAATTTTGATCAACTTCAGTCTCCAAGAATAAAATAGCCCTTTCCTAAAGTGAAATTTTCTCCTGATTCCGAATATGACTTCCATTTTCCTGTGGCAGATCTAGTTTCATGCTTTGACCTGTCTGTGTTTGTATCATTGTACGATTTATACAATATTGTGTCAGATATATTTGAATAAATTCACGTGATGCAGGATGTGCGTCTTTCCAAACATGTTCCGAAACATTACACACCAATCGTAATGTCTTTATGGGAAGCATATTAGTTATCATCCGGTGGCAAAATCGTGAGCGAGATAAATAATTTTGCATGTAAATGTATCAACAACGATTTGAGACAGATAAATCCAGATAGAAGTCTGGTTCAATTTGTGGGCCAGATAATTTGTTAATTACTTCTTTTTAGGTTGGCAACGCGGTCTTTAATATACCTACTTTTTCAAAAATAGATGTCGCTGCTTAGCCTTTCGCCGTATGAGTTAAATGAAAAACAGCGGCGACATCTGCCTATCACATTTCACGTCTGCGAAAATTTCACGACATCTGCTTCTCAAGTCTCTCAATGATCCAGAGCATTCCCGTGAGAATTGAGCGTGAGCCGGAGCTGTAAAACTCACTGAAAGACGATAATTGAGTATAACCATCATCGTAGAAAATTAGGTACCTATTGTATACACAAAATTAAATATGTACCTTATATAAGATAACGATGAACAGATAATTACCTGTATTTATTGTTAAGCTTCAATGGTTCAGCAATAATTCCAGGATAAAAAGCGCTTAGAATTAACATTTTCTCTTTGCCACACGACAATGAAGTGGCATCAAAGTAAGCAATTACACGTGAACCTTGTAGAACAATTTATAACATATAAATTAATGGATATTGTTTTCATACAAGTATGGAGTAAATGTAATGTGTATTGTCAATCGTACTTTTGGTGGATCATAATATGCTAAATGCTTTGCTGATACAGTTTTCACCATCTGATATTGAAGCTTTAAGAATTTAGCTTTATAATGTGGCACTTTTGCAAGTGTACCAAGAAGCCAGGTTCTACCGGTTCAACTACTTTACAAGGTACCCAGCTGGCAATTGCTTTATTCTTCACTGCATAATATATTTGATTGATTTCAATTAGTGGACGTGTTATTTCGGCCACAGGTGGACAAGTCTAAAATATTGGAAAATTTTGTAATTGTAGAAAACTTTTTTATTAAATGCATTTATATCTTTTAGTTTTTTAAAGATACTAAGTCAAATTGCGGAAGTGATCAAGCATGCCACATCGCTATGGCAGGTGGCACAGTATCAACATATTTTAGCTTGATCTCAGACACTACATCATCATCAGTTTCAAGTGTGACCTAAAATATATCACCCTGTTAAGTTTATATCAAAAAGAAATACATGCTCTTGGTGCGATGTGCTGCTGAGCATATAAAGGTCATGCCACGATCAGGATCATCTAAATCATTACGCCGACGTGGTATAGGAGAACGTATATCGTACTGATCACCCAAATTGTTATATGTTAAATAATTTTCTGAACGCATCAATACACCATATGGACCGTCATTTCCACCGGGTAGAGAAATTAAAAAGTTTGCATGCTCTTCCAGGGGTTCAGCATATTTGCGTACCACATCATTGAGATCAAGATCCAATTCAAAAAAATTCCAGTGTTTGCTATATACGTTGAGCAGCAAGCGTATTTATGCGAAAAAGTAAAATGTAAGAAAAATAAGCACCACCCCGGCCGAGATCATCAGCTGATCGAAATTTTTCGGTTAATCGGTGGCTGTGTAAGCGTACCCTATGTCTTTACTAATCGAACGTTGGGAACCTAGTTTTGCTTCATTGCAATGAAATAAAATGTATAGCGCAGTTAGGTTTTAGTAAGGAACGGTTAAAAAATTTGCGTTGTGGCAAAGTCAGTAAATCGTAAATGAAACTAAGGAATTGTGCTAATGCTATTTTTATAGATACTTACTGTTGAACCAAGGAGGATTTTCCTGGGTTACATGAAACTTAGGTAGTGGGGGTGTGCGACTGTTGACCAGTGGGTATATATATACTTGCCCGCGAATATAAATATACAGCGACTAAAATGCAAAAACGACGAGCCGTTCATGTTAAGATGATGATTTGCAATGATTTATTGGAAAACATATTGTGTAGGTACAACCAAAAGCATAAGTGAGATTGAGAATGAGTGCAATAGTTAATGCTTAATGTTAGGTGTGTGTGTGTGTGTGTGTGTGTGTGTATGAACATGTTTACAAAGAGTTCGTTTAGTATAAATTGAGAGTAGTTAGCAGCTACTTAATAAGTGTTTTTAATATTTGCTATAAATGCTATTAGGGTGATCCAACATCCCGGCCCCGTTGAAGGAACCCTCTTCAAGTTACAGGTAGGATAGCTAATTTGTGTATCGGGCGGCAACAAGACCCATTAGCAGTACGGAGGTGCGCAACACGAACATGACCATCTTTACCAGGTACTGTAGATTCGACGCGACCAAGTTTCCAGCGCAAGGGTGGCAAATTGTCGTCGTGAATTATTACTACGGCTCCAACATTGAGATTCGGTTCAGGAGTCGTCCACTTGACCCATGAGCGGAGTTCATTAATGTAGTCTTTGGACCAACGACGCCAAAATCGTTGTTTAATTGAAGAGATCATCTCGAAATGATCCAAATTAGATAGATTTGTATGTTCCAGGCACCGCTCAGGTAAACCACGTAGGGACTCACCAACCAAGAAGTGTCCAGCAGTAAGAGCTCCGAAATCGTTCGGGTCTGAAGACAACGGCGATAGTGGACGAGAGTTGAGTATAGCTTCAATTTCAGCAGCGACAGTACTTAGCTCTTCAAATGTTAATTTGTTGTTTGCTAACGTGCGATTTAGCAAACCCTTTGCGCTTTTTACGGCTGCTTCCCAGAGCCCGCCAAAATGAGGTGACCTGGGAGGAATAAAATGAAAATTAATGAAGTCTGATGAACAAAATTTGAAAATTTCTTTTTGTATATCAGGATTAAACAGAAATTGCTTAAGCTCCTTTAGGTGATTGGCTGCTGCGACGAAATTCGTAGCGTTATCGCAATATATATCGCATGGCATTTTTCGACGACTACCCATACGTTTAAGTGCATTTAAAAATGCCTTCGTTGACAGGTCCGATACTACCTCAATATGAATTGCTTTGGTGACCAAGCACACGAATACGGCCAGATACGACTTGTTGGGTGGCTTTCCACGAATCCGCAAGTATGTGTTGATGGGTCCACAGAAGTCAACCCCACAGCGTTCAAATGGACGAGGAGGCGTGAGACGTGCAGGTGGCAGCGGTCCCATAATCTGTTGCAACAGCTTTGGTCTGTAGCGGACGCAATGGACACACGAGCGAACAATGCGGCGAGCGAAGTCTCTAGCGTTGACTATCCAGAAATGGAGTCGAATTAAGGCTACCAATGCCTTGTGGCCTGCATGATAATTTGCATATGTAAGTAGCGAACGTATTTTGTTACAAATTGCGAGTTGCTGGGTAGTAAGATTGGATGCTTTTGATCGTTCGGTAGATCTGCGCTGTCCAATCGGCCACCAACCTTAATAAGTTCAAAGCCGCTTGAATTGTCTAAAAATGGTGTTAAATATTTTAAGGTGCCTTTCAATGGCAGATTTTTTCTGATCAAACGGATGTCGTCGGCGAAGTGCTGCTGTTGAATCATCCAAACGATAGAATATAATGCATGCCGCAGCTCTTGAGGTGTTGGCGAAGAAGTCGTTTGTCTGGACCTTTTTCTGCATATGTCACTGAACCTAAACATCCAAGCAACGAGTCGAAGACAGCGTATGTATGAGCTAACTTCCTCGATGGTTTTTAGGATGTCATTTGTTTCTACAATGGCAGCAAACAAGCTTTTTCGCTTTCCAGCGTTGACTATGTTAATATCTACGTCAAATTTTTCTCCCTTAGCAGGCCATTTCGCCACGTCTTCACGCAGGAACCGTGGACCTGAAAACCAGTTCGATGTTTTCAAGTCTTCGACAGTGCAGCCGCGAGATACCAAGTCTGCGGGATTTTGTTGAGTTGGCACGAATCGCCAATGGCCCTTCGCTGTTAACTCCTGTATGTCAGAGACTCTGTTGCCTACAAACGTTGACAATGTCACCGAGTGTTGTTGCAGCCAATGAAGCACTAGTTGCGAATCAGTCCAAAGGAATGCGAAAATTGGTTTCTTTGAAAAAATGTTTTTTACCTTATTGTACAGTTGAGCGAGAAGATGCGCACCGCAGAGCTCGAGTTTCGGAAGCGATTGTTTTTTGACTGGAGCCACACGTGACTTTGATGTAAGTAAGTGAACAGCAATATTCCCATCGGCATCTTCGGTGCGCAAATACAATGCGCAACCATATGCTCGAATTGATGCGTCGCAAAAGCCGTGGAGTTGAAGATTGCATGTGTTCGGCTGCAGGCAATAACGAGGCACCGCAAGCGTTGTTAGCAAACCGAGTGATAACAGACATTTGTTCCAAGCTTGCTGCAGGTTTTGTGGAACGGACTCGTCCCAATCGAGCTTTGAAAGCCACAATTCTTGCAATATGATTTTGGATGTGATCAGAAGTGGTGACAGCAATCCGAGTGGGTCGAAGAGTGACGATGCAGTCGAAAGGATCGTACGTTTTGTAACCGCAGTATGGACTTGCTTTGGTAAGAAAGCGAATAAAAACATATCACTGTGTTGATCCCATGTTACACCAAGTGTGCTGGTAACGAAGTCTTCTGTAAAGTTGAGCTCCTTTGAAGTTTGGCATTCTCTGAAGTCTGGGTGGTTGGAGTGCCATTTGGATAAAGGAAAGTTGCCTCGCTTGAGTACAGAAATTACTTCAGTTTTTACTGTGTTCAAGGCGTCAACGTCGTCAGCTCCACACAACATATCGTCCACATAGAAAGACGACTTTACCACATGAGCACCAACTAGGAACTCGTGCATGTATTTGTCTGCCAAATAGTGTAGGCTGCGCACTGCAAGGTATGGGGCTGAAGCTGTTCCATACGTGACGGTATTTAGCTTATACGTACGGAGTTCTACATCTGGCGAAGCTCGCCAAAGAATATAATGGTATTTACGATCATTATTATTCAAAAGTACTTGCCTATACATCTTTGTGACGTCTGCGGTTATGGCGCATCGAAACAAGCGAAAACGTAGCAAAAGTATGTACAGCTCTGTTTGAATTGTTGGTCCAACTAGTAGTAAATCATTTAATGATTTTTGCGATGTCGTCTTACATGAAGCATCGAACACAACACGAAGTTTTGTTGATTCGCTGCTGGGCTTAAAGACACAATGATGTGGTATGAAAAAATGAGATTCATCTAGAATCGGGTTTTTAACAATGGACATGTGGCCGAGAGTTTCGTATTCGGCCATAAATGATATGTGTTGCGATCTAATCTCAGGCGATTTTAATAGCCGTCTCTCGACCGACATGAATCGACGACGCGCTATTTCGAAAGAGTTCCCCAGACAAGTAGGACTATCTTTGAAAGGCAGACTTACGGTTATGCGTCCAGTGGCATCATGATAAGTGTTGGCTAAAAAGTGGTCTTCGCAAATGCTGTGCTCCGGTTGAATTTGCTTGTGTGGTGCGTTGACAGCTTCGAGTTTCCAAAGCTGCTGTAATTGGTCGTCGATGGAGTCTTTGCATGACATCAACAAGTAGTTGTATTCGCTTGACACTCTTGCTGATATCGGCCAGACACGATCCACCCGAACAACGTTTTTTGTAATGTTGGTAAATTAGCTCCTAACCGGATTTGGCCAACTGCAAGCGCTTCGAAAAATGCCTCTGTCCCAAGCAGGAGATCAATGCGGCGCGGTTTGAAGAATTCTTCGTCTGCCAAAGTTGTGTTGCGTGGAAGGTTCCATCTCGAAGTATCGATTTCAGCATCCGGTTGGTAGGCGATGTGCGTTGTAATGCCGAATTGTAGGGACAAATTAAAGTCCGATGTCCGTGACTTGACGGTTGTAGTTGTGCGTGCCTTCAGGTTTGTAAGTGAGTTTCCGATGCTACGTATTCCAACGTGGTGTTTTTCACGACAAAGACGAAGTTTTTGGGCGAAGTCGTCCGTGATGAAATTCACTTGCGAACACGAATCAAGCAAAGCCCTGCCGAGTATGTACTCACCGGTTGCGTGCTTGACTAGAACCATTGCCGTTGCTAGTATTACTTGCCCGCTTTCCGACGCTCCCATATGTGAATGTGTTGCAGCTTGCGAAGAATGCGGTTCGGCATAAGATTGAGGTCTAAAAGTAGCGTTTGTTGATTGCCAAGTTGGTGCAGCAGACTGCGAAATATGCGTGATGGGTGTTGGTTGCTGTGTCGATGACGTGGCTTGCGATGAATTGCCATGATGTAACATCGTGTGATGGCCTTTTTTGCATATTCGACAGCGACTTTTTGATGGACATTGAGCTAATCTATGCCCATTGCCAAGGCAGTTGATACATAAGTCATGCGTTTTCATTGTATCGAAGCGCTGATTTGAAGTCATCTCCTTGAATGTAGGGCAACCAATGAGTCTATGTTTGGAGCTGGCACAGAGAACACAATTGGAACTGGATACAGCAAACGATGATTGCTGGTTGCTATTCGTCCCACGATTATGCTAGCCAGATTCTGACTTGCGTTTGACTGACGAATCAGATGAATGCAAAAACTGGCTGTGGCGTTCTAAGACCTGCGAGCATTTGGACCAAGTCGGAAAGGATTTGTAGTCGAGGGACTCGTTCCATTTATTGCGAGTCTGCTGGTCACATTTGCCCATAACTATATAAATCAACATGGCTTGCGCAATCTCGGAGCTTGTACCCAGTGATTCCAGCGAGCTGTAGATAGCGGATGCTTTGTCTACGAGACTTCTCAACTGCCGAGCGTTCGACTTGTCTGCTGGCTGCAGCGTAAAAAGTGTGGCGATTCCTTCTAAAAATATCAAAGTCGGATTGTCAAATCGTTCTTTGAGTCTGTCTAATGCCTTGGGATAATTCTCACTGGTTACTTGAAAGGCCTTCACTGTTTCTAGGGCTGAGCCTTTCAAGCAGGATAAAAGGTAGTTAAAACGCTCTATATTTGATAGTCGAGACTCACGTGAGATAATTTGAGTGAAAGACGTTATAAAGTTCTTATACTCAGCGTAGTCTCCACTGAAGGTAGGCAGCGACAACCTTGGGAGATGCGACGACGTAACGACAGGTGCAGGTGTACCCGTATCAGTATAATTTACTGTGGTATTACCATCATCCCCAAGTCGTGCCTGTATGCTGAGCTTTACAGCCACGTAGCTGTCTTCTAAGTCAGCTCGACCGTTATCGGAAGGGTCTAAATCCTCTATATCTGCTTGCACGGAAAGTGCTTGTTTGAAGTAGGACTCCAAAATCCCTAGTCGACATTGGAGTTCGGCGTGCGCCGGCTTTTCATCCGTATCCTTAATTGCCTCTACAATGGATTTTATACGCGAAATATTTCGTTTAATATTGGAGCGCTTGCGTTTACATTCTTCTAGGGACATGGTGACTTGCGACGTGGTATACGACCTGAATGATTGTTCAGTTGTCTGCTGGGTTGTGCTAATATAGATTGCGAAGAAAAATGCTGCTAGTCAAGTGATGACGTAGGCAGGGCAAGCGAAAATGACGAAACGAGCAGAGCAACGTCAGCTTAGACGTGGGTGTATACGCTAGCGGCGCAGCAATCAACAACGAAAATGACGAAACGAGCAGAGCAACGTCAGCTTAGACGTGGGTGTATACGCTAGCGGCGCAGCAATCAACAAAAAAATTATTTGCAATGAACCGCAACAGCGAATATGAATGCAAACTCAAATAATGCAAAAAGGTGGCTGTGACAAAAATAATAATTTTATGCATACATACGATTTCCAAAGGGCAGTTGATAGCGGCAAACGGTTTACATGTACAGATGATTATTTGTATACAGTGCTGCCGATTGTCCACGGGAAATGTACAGCACAATTACGGCCGATGAACTGCTGACTGCGGGATCGGCGGTTGTTGTTGTGATGTTCGACGGTTGATAACTCCCAATCTGGACTATGAAGTTGCACACAAGGTCCACGTTTGGGCGCCACAATGTTGAACCAAGGAGGATTTTTCTGGGTTACATGAAACTTAGGTAGTGGGGGTGTGCGACTGTTGACCAGTGGGTATATATATACTTGCCCGCGAATATAAATATACAGCGACTAAAATCCAAAAACGACGAACCGTTCACGTTAAGATGATGATTTGCAATGATTTATTGGAAAACAAATTGTGTAGGTACAACCAAAAGCATAAGTGAGATTGAGAATGAGTGCAATAGTTAATGCTTAATGTTAGGTGTGTGTGTGTGTGTATGAACATGTTTACAAAGAGTGCGTTTAGTATAAATTGAGAGTAGTTAGCAGCTACTTAATAAGTGTTTTTAATATTTGCTATAAATGCTATTAGGGTGATCCAACACTTACTTTTTCCCTAACAGTTTAAACTTCATACCAGAGCCTAGATTCAGTAAGTGTTAGTTTTCAGAATAAAAATGAAGCATCTTACTGCGTTTCTACTGTGTAATAACTGAATACCGATCGAAATATCTAACCACTAAGACAAGTATTTTTTCTGATAAGTCCGTAGTTTCATCAACAATTAATGACAATGTGTTTGCCCGAATGTTCAACACTTCCCTTTTTAATGCCTCGCCAATGGTACAATAACAAGGTAAAAGCATCAGAGTTGCATTTTACATGTTTTTTCATTCGAAGCTGGTTATAAAATTTTAAACTTTGTTTATGTTTACATTTTTTGTTTATTTACTTTTGATGTGAAAATTTATTACTACGCAGAGTTTTTTAAATGTTTTGCAAATTTAAAAAAAAAAAGAATTTACTTATGTTTTGTGTGTATTTAAAAATTGGAAAGTGCTGTTTGTGCAACGTTAGAAGGGGGAAAGGGGGTGTGAAGCTTTTCACAGTCCCGCAAAGAGGTAATTCTTTACTTTAGCTCACAACTACTAAAACTCGTCCAAAAATATTGGGAGAAACGAAAGTTGTCTACATGTTTGCTTTTTTTTTGTTTAAGTGACACCGTTGGCCAATACTTGGCTCGGAACAGCTGCAACACACAAGCGGATATGCATGATGTACCACGAGTAAGCTGTGAAACTTATACGCAGTAAGTTCCCCTAGTTTCAGGGACACCATTAGTTTACAAAGAGCGAAAATATGCTATACAAATATACGCAAAGCGGCCCTTATCAGGTTCACCACTAGTCAACAAAGATAAAAATTTGGTAAACAATTATACCTACGAAAAACGGTCCTTATCTGTGCCACAAAAAATTACCGAAGAGAAAATTTTGACAAGAAAAAAAACATGAGTATAGCCGATACTGGAGTTGAAAACGGAAATATTCCAAACCGAACTTTTGCCATAGCAGGTACCGATACCAGATCCAGCCTAAAACCGAAATTGTTACAAAAGCCTCCTGGCTAGAGTCAGAAGGAAAACCCGGAACCGTAATTGAAGTCAGTAATACAACCGAATTGGTATCCAAAAATTAAACCGAAAGCAAAATCGGTTCCGAGAACAAGAGCCAAAAGCAAAATTGGATCAAAACAACCGTGCAGTGGCGCTGAACCCGAAAATGAAGTTTTGTTCTGTGGTATAGCGACCCAATTTCAAATTTTCAACACACCAGTGCTTTTTTTAATTAAAAAAGATTGCATCTCAAGAAATGGAGAAAGAAAGAAATCTGCACCTCAAATGCCGTCACGACGAGTTTCCTACGTTAAACGTTATTATGTATATATGTATCTTCGATATTTATTAGGTTACTAAATTAATTAATTTTTTCTTTATAAAATACATGCAATTTTAAAATAAATCAGTATTTATTCCTGAACATACTATCAACTCAGCATTTTATATACAATCTCATCCTAATTTTCAACATCTCTTGAATACAGTGACGTTAGCACTCATACATACATGTATTGAAAATATGGTCCACTACAAAAAACATTTAGCAATAGCGATAGCATTTCCCAATATGATTTTAGTACTACAAAATAACGACCTTAGGCAGATAAAATAAGAACTATATATTATATTTAAGAGTTCATGAGCTTAACACCGGCTTATAATAATTGAATTTCAATTATTATGTTTTCTAAGAGAACTAAGAACTACATACTTCTTAAAAAGTTGTATTTACATTAAACTATTTTGGAATATAAATACATACATTAAAAGATGCATACAATACAAAACGGTCCTTATTTATACACCATAAACAAAATGAATGTTGCAACCATTGGATATTTTTCAAATCAATTGGTATTTGCACCATCTCCCATAATGGAGACAATGGTGGTAAAACGACCAACACCAAACCTATAAAAATTTAACAATAAATTACTTTCAAATTAACTACACAATTCAGTATGGTAAGCTCGTATACCTTATTGAACTATGTGCCAAATCCTCATCAGTTCCAATCGCACGTTTGTACGTAGGTTCCAATGATGCTGACGTACATGCTGGGTCACTAGACAACGCCACATCTTTTAAGGCCATCAGTAATTATAAATGATCACCACTACATATACCATGTGATAATCTTGAAGTGATGCGATCATATAAACGTTTGAAAAGAAAATCTATAAATTTCTTATCATATTCCATTTCTTTGAGTGCAAGGTCACATGCAGCACCAAATCCAATAACAATAATCCGAAGGCGGAAAAGAAAAATTTTAGCTCGTTCAAAAGATATTCCCAAAAAACCGAAAAATGACCCAGATTGCTTTGAAACCGTGGTGAGATTCATAGTATTTTTGCGCATAACACCTTTCTGCATTGGCAGCCTTCGGCCGCGCTTATAACAAATTAACCTGGGTCTGTCCAACACCGTTTGGGAGACTAAAACTATATCTGCGCAAAACACTTATGTTCACAATTTTTTTGTGGGTACACCAAAATCATTAATTGCAACAACCACATGAAACATTTCATTTGAAAATTTTCAATTTCTTTTGCAAATATCTCTTGACAGACACAAAATATTTGACCTCCGCCTTCGGATTACACTACTCAACAAATCTTGATCAACTTCAGTCTCCAAGAATAAAATAGGCCTTTCCTAAAGTAAAATTTTCTCCTGATTCCGAATATGACTTCCATTTTCCTGTGGCAGATCTAGTTTCCGAGATCTCGGCGAAAATATGAAAATTCCCATTTTTGCAGAACACTACTTCATATAGCGGCAAAAATTTGTATTTTTCATTTTTTCGTTTTAAACTGTTGAATTATGCATTACACTAACTCCCATAAAAATTTCTTGCCCTCATCTCCCTTAAGTATCTTCAGTAGTTTCGCCAATATGCCAAAAAACATTCAAAAAATGTTGAAAAAAAAACGAAATTTTTTACAAAACTTCAGATTTAACCACTTTAAAATCGGAAAAATTCTATTGACGAAAAAAAGTTAGCCCGTGTTGTAGGTAATTTAATTACGAAAGTTTTAAGCGTACCAGTACAACAATCAGACGTGCCGTTGAGAATATAGCCCCGTTAATTTGCAAGCGTCTATCCTACAATTTTTTATAGAGACAATTTTTATTCAAACTACGTTTTTATTTTTTTATAACGTTTTATTAGTGACATATGTTTGCACGTTAAACTGTATTCAATTGAGTAATATGAGTATAAATCAGCAATTCAGTAAAAAACAACAACGACAACAACATTAAATACATATATATCTACATCTAAAAAAGTCAAATTGAGCGATTTTACCGTGGTGGTCAATCGTGAGGGACGTTGGTACTTTTAACTACCCGTTTATAATTTTCATAAACTAATACCTATATTACACTACTTTATTTTCGTGTATTTTTTCTTGTATTTTATCTTCAATTTTTTGTCGCACTCCCTCCTAATACAGCTTCAGTACTGGTGTAAATGTGTAAACTATATTTCAAAAAACTAACGAAAATACAATCTAGTTCATTAAAAACAAACCAGCCAGTTTGTATTTCGATAGGTTTTTTTGACATTCGGCTCTTTTTCTTTATTTTTTTCTGAAACATGAAAATTTTGTTTTTAGTTTGAAAATTTGATGCATAAAAACACAATTTAAATCAACTTTCTTGTGAAAAACTTGAACCATTAGGTACCGAAATAATTCTCGCATGTTATTTGCATTGTTTTTATTGTTAAAAGTGTTCATGTAAAAATAAAATGTAACACATAAACGAAAACATGTCAAACTCACTAATTTTGGGGGAGTAGTGGTCTCGCTTTTTCATGATAGGAATTGTTTTTGTGTTTTGAAGTTCCGATAAAGTTTCGTCAGTTTTTTTAGCTTGGAATCCAAGCAAAAATAAAGTAGTGTCATATATCCTTAAGAGTTTCCTAGAGCTTCGGATTCCATGTTGGTGATTTTTAGGACGCCTTCTTCCCCTACAAATCGACAAAAGTTTGAAAATCGTGGCACCTTATATAAAACCCAACCCTGTATTCACCTATCGTTTTGGTTGAAAATGAGGGGCACAAACAAAGAGTGAGTATTATTAATTAATTAGTTATTATTGTATAAAAAAACTTGTATTTTATATTAGAAGATTCAAAAAAGACCACAAGCGCCCAATTCCTCGTGCTTGTTCATGAGCTGGAAGCAAATGTGGTTCTGGGGGTCAATTCCCTAACTGTGAAAAACTGACAAATGTACACTCATTGAAAACTCATTTGCACACACAATTTAAACTTTAAATGTTCATGCGATTCTGTAAATTATTGTGTACATTGTTTTGCTGAATGAGCGCTGAATGTAACAGTCTTATGTCAGTGAGAAAATATTCATCAAACGCCATGAACACAAAAAAGTCATTCTGCAACAGTGCGTATGAGATTTGAATGTCAAAATAGTGTACACTGGCTGCCAAGAAAACACACGAAGTTTTTATCAGTGAGTTTTTTGCTCACAGAATTTCAAAGTTTACACGAATAGGGCCCCTGGCCAGAGGAGCACCGGTATATGGCGCAAATAATAGAGAAATATCTTGATACATTTTTATTATATTTATTTCACTAACAACTTTATTTGGTAATAGTCTAGTTGAGGGGTCGACTGCTAATACGCCAACAAGAATATCGAGAGAGGTGTCAAACGAGGCGTATTAATCTCGAGAAAAATAATCCGATGGCGGAAGAGAAAAATTGTATCTATATCCGGAGATATTTGCAGTTGAAGTTGGCGATTTTCATGTGGTTGTTGCTGTGTTTGTACCCACAAAAAAAATTGTGGTAGCGGTAGCCACGGTTATACCACACACCCGGACTTGGCATGGCGTAGCCCAGGGTTATATTTTATAAGCGCGGCCGAAAGCCGCCCACTCAGAAAGGTGTTCTGCGCAAAAATACTATGGATCCCACCCCCGGTTTCGGAGCTACCCGCGGGTCTTTTTTCGGTTTTTCGTTAATATCTTTTGAACGAGTTAATATTTTTATTTTCCGCCTTCGGATTATTAATACTGATGTGAAGACGCGTCGTTCGACAACTCTCTCGAAATTTTTGGTAGGGTATTAGCAGTCGACCCCTCAACTAGACTATTACCCTTTATTTTTATTTCACTTATTTTGCAAGCTTTATGGACGTGCGCAAAAACAAAACGTATGTGCACAGAGTTGCAAGTTTGACATTTGATATCGTGTAGTTGACGAACGACGTAAAGCTACACGATAAACGGCAACGTAAGATTCAGAATACTACCCTACAAGACGGTGGTAACTAGTTCACCCACACATTCAAAGCTTTTTTCGCTCTCCACTAACACATCGACGTTTCATGCTGTCATCGAAATGACAGTTCATTAATTATTCCGGGAAACTTTGAAACGGAGAAAAAATAGCGTTGTTTACAACGAAAAATATCTTGTGCTTTTAGTTGTGACATGTGACGGAAATTGAAAATTTTGTTGCAGAGAACACCTTTTTGCGTTGGCGGCCTTCGCCCAAAATAACATTAAGTTAATTTTAGTTGTGACATGTGACGGAACTTAAAAATTTTGTTGCAGAGACCATATTTTTGCGTTGGCGGCCTTCGCCCAAAATAATATTAAGGGTAATGTTTTACAAGACGGTGCACCACCTAATTTAAAAATATCAAATAATAATAAAAACGGGGCTCGAGGCGCGTCTTTTGATTCCTCGTTTGATAATTTTTGATAAAAATTAGGTGGTGCACCGTCTTTTAAATCGTTACCATATTAAGTTGTATAGAATCGACGGGATGGCCTACAAGGTTTCATGTCATACTAAATCGCTCCCGATATGGTCGGGCTAGTACCTTAATTGTTCCTGGAACGTACCCGATCTGCATCCGGCAAAGGACCAACAAAGTCGATAACGGGGAGTGTCCTTATCTCTACAACAACAACAACATTATTACTTTGGTAATAGTGCAGTTTACGGTACCCACCGAAATTTGGGCCAAAATTTTCGAATGAGGTATCAAAAGACGCGTATTCACGTCTAGATCCGTCAAGAATCCGAAAGCGGAAGTTAACTTCTTTTACCCGTTCAAAACATATTACCGAAAAAAGACCCGCGGGACCCTCCAAAACCGGGGGTGGGATCCATAGTATTTTTGCGCAGAACACCTTTCTGCGTTGGCGGCCTTCGGCCGCGCTTATAACAAAAGTCCAGGTGTGTGGTATAACCGTGGCTACCGCCACGGTGATGCACAATTTTTTTTGTGGGTACAAACACAACAACAACCACATTAAAATTGCAAAATTCAACTGCAAATATATCCGGACAGAGATAAAATTTTTCTTTTCCGCCTTCGGATTATTGTTTTCAAGATTAATACGCGTCTTTTGATACCTCACTCGAAAATCTTGGCCCAACTTTAGGGTGGGTACCGTAAACTGCACTACTACCTTTACTTTCTGATTTTCATTCATACTTATGTGCATTTTTAAATAATAAAAAAAATTTTATATTATTCTAATAGATATCATCTCCGCCGGGTTGCGATGCAGCTTAGAATATGCCAAAATCAGAGGAAATCTACAATTAAATGCAGATTCACGTGTCATTTGCCAAGGATACAAGGTACTTTACAACCAACATGCTTTGGAATACGGTACCAAACTGGTTGGATGTATTTCCCTAAAAAAGGGGGGAACTACGCATCTTGGTTTGCCAGTATTTGCTTCGGTAATTTATATTGATTTGTATTGATTAAAAATTGCAATAGCAGATAATGTAATGTGAATTAAAATTTAATAGGTATCCAGAGCAAAAAAGGCAACTGATCGGCATGCAACTGTTATTTATGTGGCGCCACCGGGAGCTGCTGCTGCTATCCTAGAAGCATTAGAAGCAGAAATGTCTGATTGTTTGCATCACCAAAGGTGTGCCATAACATGATATGGTTCGCGCTAAGCACGCTCTCTTAAGGCAAAAGAAAATCGCGTCTAGTCAGGCCCGATTGTCCAGGAATCATCGCACCAGAAAGGGTAAGTAAATTGGGTACCATATTAAATAATTTGTCATGCTTTTGTTGATAATCAACTGAAGAATGCAAATACGAAAGAGTTCGAAGTTCATGTGAAAACCAATTAATTTTTTTAATTAGCGTTTGGAGAGAAAAATACAAATGTATGTATGCATAACACTGAATAGAAGGGGAGGAATTAATTAATTATTATCAGTAGATTTACAAGATTTTTGTAATTTTTCCTGCGTCGCAGTTGTTATTATATTGCGTTAACAGAGGACATCAACACCTTAATACCCACAGCCAGTTAAAATTTTAGTAAATTTTGCTCTTTTCATCACTGTTTCAAAACGTGGAAAGTTATATATCGAGCAATCCATGGTGAATGGTACATTTGAGCAGATTTTCGCATTGAGGTCATTATTAATATTCAATCCCTAGAAGGTTTAATGTAGTCATGTCAATAGTTCCCGAGATGGTGGGGCTAGTACCACAATGGTGCTTGTTACCGGAACGTGGATAGATAGATAATTTATTGAGGATTGCACAATGACTTGCACATCTCCTTCACAGCATCTCATTCTAGTCGACTTCCTTGATGAACCCCAGCAGTGTTCTTGGCTTGAGGGATTAAATGTGGGAATGCTCTGGCCGTGGTGAGCGCATAAACTTAGCCCTACGTCTTGAAATTGCGCCGCAATCTAGAAGGATATGGTCCGCCGTCTGCTGATCCATCACAAAATCGGTATGTGTTGTTCGATATTATACCCAGCTTTTGCATGTGACTGTTCAGTCTACAGTGTCTTGTAAGAATAGCCATTAGGATTCTTAGGTTATCTTTTTGAGAAGCCTATTAATGCCCTATATCGAGTTGTGCTGTAACCCCCTAACAGTAACTTAGATTGACTCAGGCCTGGCATATTGCGCCAGTGTTCTCTCTTTTCCCTCCCTTCTACTATTAGGGGCATTTATTGAGTGAGCCAACTGCCAGGAACGGCTCGGGATCGATGGGTCATGCAGTTGCTGTCTCTCTTTCCGGTTGTCCGACTGCTGTTGTTGTTATAGCAGTGCTTCGTCCCATCCAATAGGTGCGACCGTTCACAAATTGTCATCAATGTCTTCTAACGGGAGTCCAAGGAAACTTTCTGGTTCAACAGGGGTGGACCATAATGAGAGAAGTGTTAGAGGCGTTGCTTCCACATTACAATTAAAGAGATGGTTGGTGTCATGTGGGGACACATTGCAAGCGGGGCATACATTTTGTATGTCGGGGTTGATCCTGGATAGGTAAGAGTTTAACCTGTTACAGAAGGCACTCGAAGACGATGCCTCAAAACTAACAACCAAAAGCAATAATTATCATTTCACTAGCACAAATTTTATAGTTTTTTTTACGGCAGTTGGACACAATCTTTTCATTATATTACTTAACAATTTAAGGGCTTCATTCTGTATTGCGAACGATAGCTCAGACGAACGATTCGCCTCCAAAGAATTTCGTCTAGCAATGGTATTCTCTATCATTTTAGTTCGGTCTTTACGTTTTTAACTAACAGGAAGGCAAAAGTAATTGTCAAGTGATAAATTGCCATCGTTTAACATAGTGCAAATAAACTAGCGATTCGTCTCTGATCCGCAACGGAAGTTCGTTACGTAATAGAGAATGAGGCCCTAAGATTAGACATTTTTTTTCAATTTGTATTTTGACTTACCAGCAACAGCAGGATCATGTTTAATTGTATGCCGCTCAGTTTCTTCCAAAAATTGTTCGGCACCGACACGTAAAATCAATGTACATGTTCTAACATTAGCGCAACCTTTAAATAATTATAAACTATGAAAATAAAATCAATGTCAAACCCACTATCAAACCTTGGAAAATGTTGAAACGTTCACCACCAACTTGACGTTCTTCAAAGTAATCACATTGACCCAAAACACTTGAATTAAGCTGTAGTCATAACAGCACCACCACAAGCCTTCATTGTACGTTTCAAATCTTCTTCTGGTACACTAACAGCACAGAACATATCACGATCTGCAAAATACTGTGTACCAACATCACCAATTGGTAGTTTAGATAAGACAACCTTGGCGTCTTACTTAGCTAGTTTATTGTACAGAATACGCCATTCAGCATCAATAATTTTCTGATACTCTTGAACATTATCAACACGTACTTCAGCATTAATTAATTTTAATTTTTTTTTTTGTGACGAAACGTTTTTGTTGATGAATAAGTATGTAGGACATTGCTGTGGCAGCGCATTTTTTCCAATAAAGCACTTGTTCGTTTGATTGGTGCTTCGACATGTACAGCCATGTTATATTTTGGTCAGGCATAACTATAACGCTTTACGTATAGCTTTAATGATGAACGCGAATGCACGCCTTCCTCAACATATGGTTTAACTTCACCTGCATAAAGTACTACTGAAGTGGTGCCATCGCCGACCTGATAAGAGAAACATTTTTATTCTACGCATTCTAATATAACAAAAAACTTACCTCAGGATCTTGAGATTTGGCGATGTCGATTAGAGTTTTACGGCTGTATGCACAATATCCAATAGTTTCATAATGGTTGCACCATCATTTGAAATTGTGGACTTACCACTGGAATCATATGCTCAATATCAATATGCTTGTCCATACTGCGTGGACCCAATGTAGTGCGTACAGCGTCCATAATTGATTGCGAGGCATTGATGTTGGATATGAGTTGAGGTTTACCTTGAGAGCTATCGGTACCCACATTTTTTACACAAAAACTCATATGTACCCAATACAAGTTCAGGACGTTCATATTTATCGACACGCCGGCCGGTGTGGCCCAAATGTTGCAAATATACAGTTGGCACTGTTGAGAAAAAATATGGATCAATGAAAACAAGTAAAAGTGAAAGATTTGTTTACCATCTGTTGTTACTTTACACATAAGACATTGGTAACGACGATCAGCATCTACAAATTGCATATGAGCTTTGCAACAATTACATCTAATTGGACCCAATTCACCAAAATTTACAATAGGTGGCTCATATTCACCCTCAACCGTTCGTGCCATTGGTTAGACGGTAAGTGTAATGAACAAAGGAGGGTGCGGCCGTGTGTAGAAGTCCACGAAAGTGGGGAAAGCTTCTGACCGCCATTCACCTGGGAATGGACAGAGCGATTCTTTTGCATGCGGTTCAAGCAGCTCACTACTGCCGGTCGCTTGCGGCCAAGTATCCTCTGGGTAGCCGCTAAACACCCGTTTAGCGGTGAGCTAATGTGAGAAGGCGACAACCTGGCTAGGCCACTCTGACATAATCGGTTTAAGGGCTAGCCGGGGGAGATTTCATCGGCAGCGTCTGTACACCTCTAGGTGCGGCTGCAAGCGGGCGTCTGTCTTGGAGCAAGCGGCTCGCTATATAAACGTGCCAAGTAATATTTTCACCCCCGCTGAGCGGGTTGTGCGCTGGGCTTGGGACCCGCCACGTAAAACCATACTCCAATGAAATATAACAACAAGCCTCGGATAAATACACTCTCTATTGATGACGACCATGGCAAACGTTTGAAGGACAATGAATTGAGGGCATGCACCTGGAACGTCCGCTCCCTGAATGGGATTGGTGCAGATGCCCGGCTGGTTGATGCCCTCGTCAAAGCAAAATCTGACATCACCGCCATCCAAGAAATGCGTTGGACGAAGCAAGGAAGAAAGAAGATCAAAAATTGTGACATATATTGGAGTGGCCATGCGAATAAGCGCAGTTTGGGCGTCGGATTCGTGGTGGGAGAGATACTTTGTCGCCAAGTGCTGGCGTTCACGCCTGTGGACGAGCGTCTCGCCGCTATTCGAATAAAAGCAAAATTTTTTAATATATCATTCATCTGCGCCCATGCGCCGACAGAGGAGAAAGACGATGAGGTGAAAGACACTTTTTATGAACAATTAGAACGCACATACGAGCGCTGCCCCCGTCATGATATAAAAGTCGTGCTTGGCGACTTTAACGCCAGGGTGGGCAAAGAAGGTGTTTTTGGCCCTACAGTCGGAAAGTTCAGCCTACACAATGAAACTTCTCCTAACGGACTGAGGCTGATTGACTTTGCCGGTGCTCTCAAGCACGAGGTTCATGAATAAAAAGATACATCAAGCTACATGGCTGTCTCCTGATCGAAATACTCGCAATCAGATCGATCACTTTGTGATAGACGGACGGCATGCCTCCAGTGTTTTAGATGTGCGAACGATCCGAGGACCTAACATCGATTCGGACCATTATCTCGTTGCAGCCAAAATACGCACCCGCCTCAACGCGGCTAAAAACAAGGAACAAAAATCACAAGGAAAGCTAGACGTCGAAAAGCTTCAATCACAACAGACTGCCAATGATTTCGCAACTCGACTCTCACACCTGCTCTCTGAGGGCACAACTCATCCTGAAGGAATACAGGAGCAGTGGGAGCATATCTCCAAAGCACTTCATACTGCCGCCGAGGAAAAAATTGGTTACCGGCGGCCACGAAAAAACAACTGGTATGATGAAGAATGCCGCGTTGCAACCGAAAGAAAAGACGCTGCCTACAGGGCTACATTAAAAGCGAGCGCGACAAGAGGAGTGTGTGAACGCTATCGTGAGTTGAAAAGGGAAGCGAGACGCCTTTTCAGGAAGAAAAAAGCAGAAGCAGAAAGGCGTGAGTGCGAGGAGCTTGAGCTGCTAGCCACCAGGAATAACGCCCGAAAATTCTACCAAAAAATACGGCGACAGACGGAAGGTTTTAAGACCGGGGCAAACTCCTGTAGGAATGAAAACGGCGACCTTGTAACTGATGTCCAGAGAGTGCTTAGATTATGGAGGGAACACTTCTCTGCTCTCCTAAATGGAGGCAGCAATTCACCGCGCAGAGATGAAGAACCCGATCCCGCAATCGATGATGATGGAATATATGTCCCCCCGCCCGATTATGACGAAGTTAGAATAGCAATAACCAGATTGAAAAACAACAAGGCCGTGGGCGCTGATGGATTGCCTGCGGAGCTATTCAAGTTCGGCGGCGAGGAGTTGGTAAGGCGCATGCAGCAGCTTCTTAGCAAAATATGGGCGGACGAAAGCATGCCCGACGGTTGGAATCTAAGTGTTCTTTGCCCAGTCCACAAGAAGGGGGATACTGCAAAATGCACCAACTATCGTGGAATCAGCCTTCTTAATATCGCATATAAGGTCCTTTCAAGTGTATTGTGCCACCGTGAACCGGCTGATTGGACCTTATCAGTGCGGCTTCAGACCTGGTAAATCTACCATCGACCAGATTTTCACAATGCGCCAAATCTTGGAAAAAACCCGTGAAAAGAGAATCGACACACATCACCTCTTCGTCGACTTTAAAGCCGCCTTCGACAGCACGAAAAGGAGCTGCCTATATGCCGCTATGTCTGAATTTGGTTTCCCCGCAAAACTTATACGGCTGTGCAAAATGACGTTGAGCAACACCATCAGCTCAGTCAGAATTGGGAAGGACCTCTCCGAGCTGTTCGAAACTAAACGAGGTTTCAGACAGGGTGACCCCCTACCGTGCGATTTCTTTAATTTGATGCTGGAGAAAATTATACTAGCTGCAGAACTTAACCGCACTGGAACAATATACTATAAAAGCGTGCAATTACTGGCATTTGCTGATGACATTGATATCATCGGCCTAAACACCCGCGCTGTTATTTCTGCTTACTCCAAGCTGGAAAAAGAAGCGAAGGTTTGATGGTGAATGAGGACAAAACGAAGTACCTGCTGTCATCGAGCAAAGAGTCAGCGCATATGCGCCTTGGCAACCACGCTACTGTTGGCAGCCATAATTTCGAAATAGTAAAAGACTTCGTTTATTTGGGAACCAGCATCAACACTAGCAACAACATCAGCACTGAAATCCAGCGAAGAATCAATCTTGCCAATAAATGCTACTTTGGACTAGGTAGGCAATTGAAAACAAAGTCCTCTCTCGGCGAACGAAAATCATACTCTACAAGTCACTTATCGTACCCGTCCTGCTATATGGGGCAGAAGCATGGACCATGACAACAGCAGATGAAGCGGCTTTGGGAGTGTTCGAGAGAAAAGTTCTTCGAAAGATTTATGGACCTCTACGCGTTGGCGATGGCGAGTACCGAAGAAGATTTAATGATGAGCTGTACGAGCTATACGCAGACATCAACATAGTCCAGCGAATTAAAACGCAGCGGCTGCGCTGGCTAGGCCATGTTATGCGAATGAAAGATGATGCTCCGGCCAAGAAAGTGTTTCTATCGGAACCCGCCTATGGAAGCAGAGGTAGAGGGCGGCCCCCACTCCGTTGGAAGGACCAGGTGGAAAACGATTTAAACTCCCTTGGTGCGACCAATTGACGGCCATAACCGTTTAGACGGTTAAGCGCCAATTAAGTAAGTAAGTAAGTAAGTAATGAACAAAGCTGATGTTTTTAATAAATCAGCTGTTGCAGGTATGCAATACAAAGAGGACCTGCAAAGAAGAAAGATCAATGTAATAGCCAAAACAAAACATTAAAGGGCGAATTAATGGTGACTTATAACCATAAAGCCATAACCAGATAAATCAGCTGATCGAACCTACCTTATGGAAAGGAATGTAATCGATTAATGGTGCCATACAATAACGCTAACGCCATAGCCAATCAATTGGTTTTTGGTTTCTCGCCATATCCATAAACTGAAAATATTTGAGTTAGTGAATATAATAACTTTTTTTAGCTTTTCTTCATTGATACGTTATGACTAAGATACTTATTTTTTGTGGAATATGTTTGTAATCTTTGCGTTTTCATCATTTTTATGAAATTTTCACAATTTTTAGGTTAAGGCACCATTAATCGATCACATTGAGATGGTTGTGGATATGGGTATGGTTACGACTATGGCGTTAGGGTTAAGGAAGTTTAATTTGGCTTTAATTTCGAATAGCGATACCTATAGCTGAATTCAGTAAGCCGTCTCTAGTCACTATTAGAGACTATTTGGGGTGAAAATCACTTTTGAGACAATTTGCCATTCTGTAAGCTGTCTCGCGTCCCCAGCCTCACAAAAGCAATCACTAATTTGTGAGCTGGGCCGGGGTAGATCACAAACGTGAAAATTTCAGAAAAAGTATGAAAATTATTTGCGAAAAACGCTTTAAATATATTCTTTTTATTCTTCAAATTAAAATAAGCATAGAAAAAAATAAAAAAAAGAAAATACTTAAAAAAAACATCGAACTCTAGTGGCGCCGCTGAGATTCGAACCTACACACTTTCGGATTTTCTATAAAAGTTGTGAACGGTATCTTAGCGAGCTCAGCCACAACACCACTCAACATTGCGTTGACAAAATGCAATGCTATATTATTTGTTCAATGTATGAGTAAATTGTCATTTTGGTGAATTTCGTTGATATGGTGAATTGTTTTTGTGACTTTCGTTTACTGAATACCGAAATCATCTCAAGTCACAAAAATTGTCTCTAAAGGAAAATCTCAAATTTAGAGACTTGAGATGAGACTGAATTACAGAATTCAGTCGCTAATGTAACGTGGCGAGAAGTTACCCTGATCTTCTACCACATATTTTGTGGTCACCAATGGTGGTAATAAACCCTGTTCATTAGTAATAAAAGCATCACCAGCGCTATTTTATTATCGGACTTGGCATCTGATCGGGATCTAAATGGCCTTGGGTTTGATCATACTGTTGCGGCTGTTGATATTTACCAGTAATAGGTGCAGGTGGTTGCTAAAGAAAATAACACAAAAATAATCATCAGCAAATTTTTAAATATATTAGTTGTATTAGCATACATTATAACCAGGACGTCCGGACGTGTCCGGGTATTGGGGGTTAACCCGGCTTGGGTGGTTGACTGGGCATCGGCGCCTGTCTAGGTTGTGTTGGTGGCATCATTTGACCCATGTAACCGCGTGGTGCACCTGGTTGTTGTAGAAGATAACCTGGCTGTTGAGGTTTTCCATTTGTGCTTGGTTTCCAGGCAACGAAGCGTATTGTGTTGTTGATTCTATTTGTTGGAGACGTGCACGAAGTGTAACAATTGTTTTCTGGAAAAATATTAGAATTTGTAATAAATACATATTAAATTCACTTTCCAAACACTTACATCCAACATCGCGAAGTTATTTTAATTTAATTTACTTTAATGCTCCAAAATTAGCATAGTCCTGCAGCTCAATTCGCGGAAAATGGCGGACTCGCTGAAAATTTTTTCCACACAAAAATGATATATTTCACAATACCTATGAATATAGTAGGTGGGAGAGAGCACGATACATTGTGGCAAAGCTAAATTTGTCAACATGCTATTTCATTTGGAGAATTTTTCATTCCAAATCGCACCTCTGTCAAAAATTCGTGTGGCTGTGTGCGTTTTCGGACACACGATTTTTGCAAGGTAGCGTCATGCTGTCGTTTAAGCCCCCATTACTGATACTTAGCATAGACTTGACTTGACTTGGCGTAAACTTGGCAACTTAGCCACGATTATACTCCACTTGGCGCATAAAATCTGCCATCATAATCAGCGTTGAAATTTATTATTAAATAAATGTCAATTTGTATGACAAAATGTCAAAATGAAATGGAAACAAACAAATGGCATCTCAAAATGTAAACGTCACTTAGAACTTACATAGAAAATCAAAATTCAACAGACTTCTAAGTCCAAGTTAAGTTTTGAGTAATCAGTAACATGCAATGTTCATTTAACAGAACTGTAAGTGACAGTTCGCAAGCCAAGTCAAGTCTATGCTAAGTATCAGTAATGGAGCCCTTAGAATTACCGAGTATTTGATCAGTGTACAGTGTTCATTTTTTCATAGTTGCAGAATTTAATCCCATGCTTCATTGGAATGCAGCTACTGTGGTCAAAATACTCGATTCAAAAAGTATCGAGTATCGTATTTCAAAAGTATCGATATGATAAAGTATCGTATCGAAATTTGGCTCCCTAGCAAACAATACGTGTACTAATTATAAACGTGGTATTATCTAAAACTAGTGTATGTAACTGTAGACTTAAACAAGGACAATGAATAATTCAAGATTTATCGCACGACAATCCATGGGTTACAGCAGTTTGCTAACGTTTGTCATTCTTTTGATAGCATGGATAGCGGGATTCTCAGCGCGTTTATTTGCTGTAATACGATTTGAATCTATTATTCATGAGTTTGATCCTTGGTTTAACTATCGTGCAACTGCTTTTATGGTGCAGAATGGATTCTATAAGTTCTTAAATTGGTTTGATGAACGCGCCTGGTATCCTCTCGGTAGAATAGTTGGTGGAACGGTATATCCTGGCCTTATGATAACGTCGGGTGGTATACACTATATGCTGCACTCTCTGAATATTCCTCTGCATATACGTGATATATGCGTGTTCTTAGCACCTGTGTTTAGTGGATTAACCGCAGTTTCCACCTATTTACTTACAAGTGAGTTATGGTCCCGTGGAGCAGGCTTATTTGCAGCAAGTTTCATTGCAATTGTGCCGGGATATATAAGCCGGTCAGTAGCAGGTTCTTATGATAATGAAGGAATTGCGATCTTTGCATTGCAGTTTACATATTTCTTATGGGTTCGCTCAGTTAAAACTGGATCCGTATTTTGGTCAGCAACAACCGCGCTATCGTATTTTTATATGGTATCTGCTTGGGGCGGATATGTTTTCATTTTAAACCTAATTCCTCTACACGTTTTTGTATTATTGGTTATTGGACGATACTCGCCAAGGATTTTTACAAGTTATACCACGTTCTACATTCTTGGGTTATTGCTATCAATGCAGATTCCTTTTGTTGGTTTTCAACCGGTACGAACAAGTGAACACATGGCAGCTTTAGGTGTGTTCGTCTTGTTACTTATCATAGCAGTTTTACGACATTCGCAAACTTTACTTTCGGCAGGTGAATTTCGAAAGATATTTATATTTGGTTGTATTATAGCAGCTGCATTTGTATTTATTGCCGTATTTGCTTTAACACTGTTGGGAGTAATAGCACCTTGGAGTGGCCGCTTTTACTCGCTTTGGGATACAGGATATGCTAAAATACACATCCCAATAATTGCTTCTGTATCTGAACATCAGCCGACAACGTGGTTCTCGTTTTTCTTCGATTTACACGTTCTTGTATGCGCATTTCCTGTTGGCATTTGGTACTGCATAAAACATGTTAATGACGAGAGAATTTTCGTTGTATTGTATGCTATTAGTGCTGTTTATTTCGCTGGTGTCATGGTGCGTTTAATGCTGACTCTTACTCCGGTTGTTTGTATTTTGGCGGGAATAGCATTTTCAAGTCTATTAGAAGTGTTTCTTAAAGAAAATAGCGTTTCAGCATCCGGACACGAAGAAAAGATGTCAACTGCGGAGGATCAAGGTGACAATGGTGGTGAAAAAAAGAACTTCTATGATAAAGTAAGAAAAACTTGTATTTAAAAAAAATTTTGGAAAATATCGTTACTCAAATATAGAGTTTGCAATTCACGCGTATTCACGTCTAGATTATGAATCCTAAAGCTGAAGTTAACTTTTTTTTTATCCGTTTATGAGTTATCTGCGAAAAACTTCAATTGGCACGTTTTTTCCGGCAAAATTACGTTACGGTAGGCACATGAATCAACTCAATTCCGATATTTGGTATATTAATGTCATCTGATATACACGAATTAATGAAAAAATAACATTGGTAAAAGTCTAGTTATTATTTATTTATTATTACGGCGTTTTAAGCCTAAAACTTAGATTATTACAAATTTTTAAATACCTTTTAATAATAATCGGATTTCTAGCGTTTGGGGTGTCGGAATGCATGAGATTCCGATCAGTACGGGAACTGGTGGTCCCAACGGGCAAGTCTTGGAGTCATATCATTGGGAGGTTGGAAGGACGTGTTCTCAATCCTGGCCTACTCCAAGACGTATGATTACCCAGTTTTATTATTTATGCTGTCGGAATGCATTTGATTCCGGTCAACACAAAAGCCAGCAGCTCAGCAGAATAAGCCACTGTTGTTGTTGTTGTTGTAGTTGTAGTAGCAATGCTCGCCCCACCTATTAGCCGCGACCGATCACAAATTGTCATCAATATCCTCTAACGGGAGTCCAAGGAAACTTGCCGTTTCAACAGGGGTGGACCATAAGGAAAGGGGTGTTAGAGGCGTTGGTTCCACATTACAATTAAAGAGATGGTTGGTGTCATGTGGGGACACATTGCAAGCGGGGCATACATTTTGTATGTCGGGGTTGATTCTGGATAGGTAAGAGTTTAACCTGTTACAGTATCCAGAACGAAGTTGAGCAAGAGCGACACGCGTTTCCCTGGGGAGTATGCGTTCCTCTTCCGCGAGTTCTGGATATTTTTCTTCAAGTACTGGATTCACCGGGCAATTTCCGACATAAAGGTCCGACGCCTGTCTATGGAGTTCACCAAGGACCTGCTTGTATTTTTTCGCTTCATACGGCTGGGTTCTCAGGTGCCGTATTTCCTCAAAATGTTTACGGAGATGATTCCTTAGGCCCCTAGGCGGTGATGGTTCGTCAATCAGATGTCTGTTGGGATGCCCATGTTTCTGGGTATTCAACAGAAACTGTTTGGTCAGCATCTCATTTCTCTCCCTGATGGGGAGTATTCTCGCCTCATTATGCAGATGGTGTTCTGGGGACATAAGAAGACAGCCCGTGGCGATTCTGAGAGCAGTATTTTGGCAGGCCTGTAGTTTCTTCCAGTGGGTAGTTTTTAGGCTTGGCGACCATATGGGTGACGCGTAGCACGTAATCGGCTGGGTAATTGCTTTGTATGTGGTCATGAGCGTTTCTTTATCTTTTCCCCAGGTACTGCCAGCAAGGGATTTGAGGATTTTATTACGGCTCTGAATTCTCGGAACAATTGCGGTTGCGTGCGCACCAAAATGTAGATCCTGATCAAACGTCACACCCAAGAGTTTGGGGTGTAGGACAGTCGGTAGCGTAGTGCCATCGACGTGGATGTTCAATATGGTCGACATTTGAGGCGTCGCGAGGCGAAAAAAAGGAGAGATCAGGGAGATAGCCGTTTATTTTATTGCATAGCTCATCGATCTCTGGGCCTGGGCCTGTGGCCATTATTGTGCAGTCATCGGCGTAGGAAACGATTGTGACTCCTTCCGGTGGTGAAGGTATATCTAAGCTACCTTAGAAATTAAACAAAAGTGGGGATAGGAAACCACCCTGTGGCACCCTTTGTTTAATTCTCTTTGGTTTTGATGTTTCGTTTCTGAATTGCACCGATGCCTGCCGACCACCCAGATAATTTGCGGTCCACCTTTTAAGACATGGGGTAAGGGTAGACCCTTCCAGGTCTTGCAGTAATGAGCCATGGTTGACCGTATCAAAGGCTTTTGATAGGTCTAACGCTACGAGTACTGTTCTATGGTGGGGGTATTGATTCAAACCGCAATTTATGTGGGTGCTAATGACATTTAGCGCGGAGGTAGTGCTATGGAGTTTTCTGAAGCAATGCTGATGAGGGGTTAGCTGCAAATGTGCTTGGAAATAAGGGAGCAAAATGGCTTCAAGCGTCTTTGCCACTGGCGATAGAAGAGATATCGGACGATATGACTCACCTACGTTAGCTGGTTTCCCAGGCTTTATTAGCGGGACCACCTTGGCCATTTTCCATTTCTCGGGTATGGCAATGGTGGAGAGAGACAGGTTGAAGTATAACCCCCTCTCATCGGACGGTTGGAAAGGACGTGTTTACAATCCTCCCTGTACCAGCCCCTATGTAAACACAATTAATTACAATACATCATTGTTGCGGGAATATACGTGATTCACATGAACACTCCAACTGTTTGTCTGGGACTATATTTTCAGGAATTCTTTCCTAATTTGATTGCGAGCAATATATGTATTTGACCTGATGCATAAGGTTCCTCTGTGTCTATTTGGATTGCCGTGTACGCTCAATACAGATACAAAATATTTTATCTTATTGGAAGGGTTTTGCAATATTCTAATAAACTTTTTTTGAAGGTGTTTAGGTTTTCACAATTTTTAACATGATTAGGTAGTTCATTAAAACATTTCAGGCCTTTGTAAGATATATTTTGCTTGTCCATTTCTGTTTTGAGAAGAGGTAATCTAAAATGATTATTTTCCCTGATTATGTAAGAATGGGTTTCATTCACATAAACAAGTTTTTCACTTAGGTAGGCTGGTAATTTACCATGCTTGATATAAAATACAAATTTCATACTATGGTAAAATATCAACTGTTTCACGCTCAGCCAGTTTAGTGCATCAAGCATACTCTTTATGGAAGTGTCGTACCTCACTTTCAATATAAACCTCATAGCTTTGTTTTGCATAATTTGTAACCTGTCTACTTGTGTTTCATTGGCAATAAAGAATATTGTAGGGCAATATAAGAAGTGCGGTTCTATGATGGATCTATAAACTTTCAACTTATATTTCTTACTAATAAGTTTACACGATCTCTTCCAAAATCCAATTTTTTTGCCCATTTTGGCAACAATATAATCAATATGATCTGTAAACCTCAGTTTATTGTCAATCAGGATCCCTAAGTACTTAAATATTTTGACATCCTCAATGCTCGTATTCATTATTTTTAGATCAAAATTAAGTGATTCTCTATTGGACGTCCTAGATAAAACCATGAGCATAGTTTTGTTAACGTTAAGCTTGAGTTTATTAGTGCAAAGCCATCTATACAATGAGTCCAAATCTTCTTGCATTTTGCTCCTTGCTATTGAAATGTCCTTTTCATTTACTTCAAGTAGCGCATCATCTGCAAACAACCTGACTTTACTATATTTCAGTGCTGATGATATGTCGTTTATGTAAATGTTGAACAGGATTGGTGCTAATACCGACCCTTGTGGTAAACCTATGTCCACTTGTGCCTCGGATGAGACTACCGACTCGATGGTTGTTCTTTGTTTCCGGTCTGATAAGAAGCTTCTAAACCACTGCAATTCATTTTCCCTAATACCAATTTTTTGTAGTTTATCGAGCATTACATTCCTATCAATTGTTTCGAACGCTCTTTTCAGGTCAATGAAAACTGCTACTATATGTTTTTTTAGGCTCAGCTCTTCTTTCCAGCTAGATATGACGTAATTTAACGCCGTCTCGCAAGAGTGCGTTTCTCGGAAACCGGATTGTTCCTTTATAAGGATTTTATTATTTTCTAAGTAATTAAGCAGTTGATTTTTTATTACAATTTCCAGAATTTTTTCTATGTTCGGCAATGTATTTATCGGCCTTAGTTCTTCTGCCATTATTGAATCTTTTACTTTCCTAATTGGTACTATTGTCGAAATTTTCCACATGTCTGGCACTATTCCAGTAGTCATGGATTTGTTTATAGCGGTTGCATAGAAGAAACCCATGTACGATACCGAATCTTTAATTACGCCTTCTGAAATTAATTTTTCCCCCCAGTTTTATTTTTGGACCTTTTTGCTATACGTATAACATCCTCAACCGTAATTTCTTCGAATTTGAGGGGTCGACTGCTGATACGCTGCCAAAAAATATCGAGAGAGGTGTCAATCGACGCGTCTTGACATCAGTATTAATAATCCGCAGGCGGAAAATAAAAATTTTAACTCCTTCAAAAGATATAAACGAAAAACCGAAAAATTACCCGCTGGTCCTTCCGAAACCGGGGGTGGTATCCATAGTATTTTTGGGCAGAATACCTTTGCACCACATGATAATTTTAAATTTTGTTTGTAAATATCTCCGAAACGAAATAAAATTTTGATTTTCACTTTCGGATTCGTGATCCTGGGATCAAACCTCGCCTGATAATTTTGGACGAGTTTTAGCAGCTCATTTCATTTATTTATTACGGCAAAAAAGCCTAATTCAATACTTTACAATATTCGTAAAGCTTTGCTTTAAAAGCTACGATTTCATTACAACTTTTTATATCTATAGGCAGTTCATTGAAACTTTTTAGACCTTTATAAAAAATATTTTGCTGATCTATTTCAGTTCTGAATAAAGGCAGTTTGAAATTATGTTTATTCCTTGTATTAATGTTATGTGCTTGCTTAACTAATACTACGTTTTTACTTAGATATTCAGGTACATTTTCACTTTTAATTTTAAATGTAAACTTCATAGCGTAAAAAAAAATCCTTTGCTTGACACTTAACCAGTTCAAAGTTCTCAGCATAGAGATACTCGAGGGTTTTTAAGAATAAATCTCATAAATCTGTTTTGCATCTTTTGAAGTTTATCTATTTCTTTGTCTGGCACAATGAATAGAATAGATGGGCAGTATACAAAGTGCGGTTCTATAATGGACTTATATATAATTATTGTGTACTTTTTTTTAAATATATTTGGATGTTCTCTGCATAACCGCAATTTTTTCGCAACTTTCTCGACTGTGTAGTTTATATGTTCTTCAAACTTATTTTGTTATCAATTATAATTCCCAAATATTTTATTCTCTCAACTTTTTGTATACTTTCATCATTTATTTTTAAACCAATTATATCCTCCTCATTAACGTTCCTCCTTGTTATTATCATAAATTTCGTTTTATTTATATTAAGTTTCAGTCTATTTCCGCACAACCATTTATACAGGATATTCAGTTCATGTTGTATTTTAGAAAGTGCAGAATTAATATTATTAATCATTGTTAATGCATCATCAGCGAATAGTTTAATTTCACAAATTCAATAGTGTTAACTAACTATATCATTAATATAAATTAAGAACAGTATCGGTGCCAAAACTGAGCCTTGTGGTAACCCTATGGGCACTTCCAATTCATCAGACATCACGGTATTTATAACCGTTTTCTGTCTCCTCTGCTTCAAATAGCTGCGAAACCAGTCAAGTTCTATACCAGTTATACCTATACGTTGCATTTTTTTTATTTAAGATCTCCCTATCCACTGTTTCGAAAGCTCTTTTGAGGTCAAGGAAGACTGAAACAACCACTTTTTTTTATTATTTAACTCTTCTTTCCAGTCATGTATCACTGTCTCACAAGAATGTTTCTTTCTAAGGCCTGACTGTATCTGGGCTAGTATATTATTATCTTCAAGGTATTTCACTAACTGGTTCTTAACATAAGCTTCAAGTATTTTACAATCACTAGGCAGGGTGTTTATGGGTCTAAGTTCTTCAGGTTTTACTGTCTTTTTAACTTTTTCCACTGGTATCACCGTTGACGTTTTCCACTTTTCTGGTACAACACCCTCTTCTAGGCTGTTATTGATTATTTGTGCGTAGAAATATCCTGTATACGATATGCAGTCTTTAAGTACTCTATCAGATAAAAGTTTTCTGTGGCCTATTTTATATTTGAACTCTTTCAGAATATTAATAACTTCATCTGTTGTTATTTTGGCAAACTTTAATCTAGAATTGACTTGTACATCACTTAGTGCTACACGGCAAGGTTCTATGATGTTATTAATTATTGTGAGCTAAAGTAAAGAATTACCCCAACTTCAACTGCAAATATCTCCGGAGAGATACAATTTTTCTTTTCCGCCTTCGGGTTATTGTTGTCGAGGTTAATACGCGTCTCTTGGAAAAAGACTCAGAACCACTTTTCGTGGATTCTCAAGAGATTTCTGACGGTGTTTTCACAGCGAAATGTATAGTTGATACTAGTAATCCGATCATTAAAGTAAAAACACCACAAATAGCGTAAAATACGTAAACAACGGCAACATTCAAACCGAAAAACTTTCTAATTATCACGTTTATAAAATCAATAAACCAGTAAAACAAGATAGTCGTATTAAAGAACTTAAAAGCATTTTAGAAAAACAAATACCTAATTATGCTGAAAATAAGCTTATTAACGTATGTTTATAATATTCCGATATTTTTACGCTAGCCAATGATAAAATGACAATAAACAATTTGTATGAACAAAAACTAAGACTAAACAATAACGACGCCAGTATACATTAAAAATTACCGCCTACCGTACTCTCAGCGCGAAGAAATAAGTAAACAGGTTAAAAAATTGGTGGAAAACGGTCTGATCGAAAATAGTTGTTCGAATTACAACAGTCCCTTGATTTTGGTACCGAAAAAATACCTAAATGGCCAAAAATCGTATAGAATGTGCGTTGACTTTAGGGCTCTAAATAAAAAGTTAATTGCCGATAAATTTCCTTTGGCACGTGTAGACGATATCTTGGATAACCTTGGGCGTGCGAAATTCTTTTCTACTTTAGATCTTTTTTCGGGTTTTCACCAAATTCCACTTCACAAAGATTTGAGAGATTTAACATCGTTTAGTACAGATCGCGGAGCTTTCCGTTGAAAAGTCTTACCGTTTGGTCTAAACGTTGCTCCTAATTCCTTTTCAAGAATGATGTCAATAGCATTTTCCGGTATTTCACCCAACCAAGTATTTATGTATGTAGACGACGTTATAGTCATTGGATGCAGTGAAGCGCACCATTTAAAAAATTTAGAAAAAGTTTTCGAGACATACAGGAAGTTTAATTTACGGCTTAATCCTACAAATATTTTTCCAATACAAATTTTAAAATTTAAAAATCTTTTAAACACATTGTAGTTTTCAATTCTAGTATCATCTCTTTATAAATAAGTTACTATAACCACCAATTTGATTCTTTTCTTTAAATACTTTAGTGTATCATAATTAACTTTTCCTATAAATACCAAACATCAACATCACCTATGTAGCTACTATTACTATTTTTCAAACAAAATGTATTATTATTAAAACATTTCAAAACACAAAAAAAAAATGATGAAAAAGAGCAAAACACAAATACATTTTTAAAAATTTTCTACTCATTTCAAAATAATATGGGTCACAGTGGGACAAAACCAAACTTAAAATTTAATTTAATACATTCGGTCTTATAAATTTTCTTTTTCTACTTTTTACCATTCGGCAATTTCAACTGTTCTAATCACAACTTCAAAAATATGCAAAATTCAATTCCGCTGATTCTAAATACAATTTATAAATAAAAACTTCTAATAATTGTAAACTTTCACAAAACATTAATTGGTTTAATTTTCATTGTTTGGAACATTTTTTTTTGGTTTTTTCCCAACTCACCCATATACCTATGTACGTTTTCAAGCGTAACAATTTATTTTGCCTACACAAATATGAGATTTATATTTTTTTTTGGGAAATGCGGTGCGTTCGTAAACAAACATACATAAATTTTTTGCATAAAGCGATGGTTCCGTAAATAACCAAAGCGATTTTTTTTGCGTAAACGGTGGATCCGTGAAAAACCAATGAAATTTTTTTAATCCAGGTGCTTCCGAGGACATTTATATTATAAGTTTGAGGAGATGCGGTGCGCCCGTATCTATAAAAATAATACCATACTATTTTGATAAAAACGGTGCGTCCGTAATAGCAATATATTTGACATTTTTGCTTAAAGCGGTGCGTCCGCTATCAACAGCCAAATCTTTTCTTCCGAAATAAAATATTTTCCATTGAAATCAAATTAAATTAAATTATTCAGTCTTTCATTAAACTGCCGGATAAATCTTTCAATTTCATACCAACATACAATTCAATCTAAATTTCTGTTAAATTTTCGTAACAAATTCTATAAGTTCGACTTTAAATCAGTCTAAATATTTCTTCTTTATGTTCTACTACATATGTTTCTTAGAAACAAGAAAGTAGTTCCCAAAATTTCATAGCAATACTCAGATTCCGAAACTTCAGATTCCAATTCTAAAAATTTTAGTTCCGAAAGTTTCGATTACGAAAATCTTGATTTTAAAAGCCCAGTTTCAGAAGGCTCAACCACATATTCGCCCAGTACAATCAAAAACCTTGTTGTTAGACTTTCTTTGTCCGGAGAATTTCACGGATTTGAGGAATTTGGAAGGAATTGCCCGAAACACATATTTCAACTCCTCCTAATTCCGATACAAATATGGCAACTCCTGAGGAAAAAAGAACGTTTATCGGCATGTGTGCTGGTATTATGCGTGAAAATTATAGCGGTGAGCCCCTGGGTCTTGACTCTTTCATTAATAAAATTGAGTTAATCGAAGAATTTGTCGACGGAAATTTAACTGGCACTTGTATTTCATTTATTAAATCCAAACTCGATGGTAAAGCTCGAGAAGCAATACCAACTCAAATACTTTCAGTTAATGACAAAAATAGCGCTACGTAACCGTATAAAACCCAACAACTCCAAATTTGTGGCCGGAAAAATTGCAGCTTTGCAAGTTAATAATAATAATTACACCGATTTCGCAAAACGCGTCGAGGAATTGTCTGATTCTTTAGAGCATTCGCTCATTATCGAAGGGATTACTCAGGCTAAAGCCCATGAAATGGCCATCGAGCAAACAGTTAACGTTTGCCGATTGAACGCAAAAACCAGTTTAGTCAAATCAATCCTCGCTTCAACCAATTTCTCTGACTCCAAGGACGTAGTAGCTAAATTGAAATAAAAGAACGCCAAGTTTTAGCATTTAGGGCTCGGAACAATAACAATTTCATAAATTTTCAAAGTAATAACCCAGGTAGAAATTTCCAAAATCAAAGTCGTAACTTTAACAATTATAGACAAAATCGACCGTCTTTCAGTAACAGTAACTATGGCAACAACTCCAATCGCGGCAATCAAAAGTATAATTTCCGTTCCGGCGGCGGAAATCGGTATCAGTCTAATAATAATAATAATAATAGCAGCAATAGTCGTACTAGCAATAATAACGGTTCTAAAACTTCCAATAATAGAGGTAGAAATGCAAGTGTCCGGGCTATAAACAGGGAAGCCCCTCAGGAGCGAACAATGAGGGAGGACGAGACAAATTACTAACTGATTCATCTAACAGTTTTTCTTCTAAAAACATTTATTGTCTTTACTTAAATTATTCTGATTTTATACAATTAAATATTACTGGCTCAAACAAATTTTGTACATTTTTAGTCGACCCACAAGTCGACATTTCATTAATTAAAATTTCTTCTCTCAATAAAAATTCGTCAATTAATATCAATGATACAATTAATATTACTGGAGTAGCTACAGATACATTAGGTACTTTTACAACTAACTGACACTTTTCAAATTTTTATATCAAACATACGTTGCACGTGGTAGACAATGATTTCAACATTCCATCAGATGGAATACTTGGTAAGGATTTCTTAAAATCAAATAAATGCGATATCAGCTATGCAACAAATTTCATTTCCTTCTGGATAGGCAATGACAAGATCGCACTTCCCTCCCATCCTTCACGGAACGGAAGGCGATACATGTGTTATACCAACTCGTTGCGAAGTTTATAGAATTTTCGCTTTGGAAAAAGACTCAGAACCGCTTTTCGTGGATTCTCAAGAGATTTCTGACGGTGTTTTCACAGCGAAATGTATAGTTGATACTAGTAATCCGATCATTAAAGTAATAAACACCACAAATAGCGTAAAATACGTAAACAACGGCAACATTCAAACCGAAAAACTAATTATCTAATTATCACGTTTATAAAATCAATAAACCAGTAAAACAAGATAGTCGTATTAAAGAACTTAAAAGCATTTTAGAAAAACAAATTCCTAATTATGCTGAAAATAAGCTTATTAACGTATGTTTATAATATTCCGATAGTTTTACGCTCGACAATGATAAAATGACAATAAACAATTTTTATGAACAAAAACTAAGACTAAGATCGCGGAGCTTTCCGTTGAAAAGTCTTACCGTTTGGTCTAAACGTTGCTCCTAATTCCTTTTCAAGAATGATGTCAATAGCATTTTCCGGTATTTCACCCAACCAAGTATTTATGTATGTAGACGACGTTATAGTCATTGGATGCAGTGAAGCGCACCATTTAAAAAATTTAGAAAAAGTTTTCGAGACATACAGGAAGTTTAATTTACGGCTTAATCCTATCAAATGCAATTTTCTTCGATCTGAGGTAACATTGTTAGGGCATAAATGCTCAGCTAACGGTCTATTACCTAACGATTCGATAATAGAAGCGATAAAAAAATATTCTAAACCCCGTGACAAAGATGCAGTTAGAAGATTCGTTGCATTTGCCAACTACTATAGGAGGTTTATACCAGATTTCGCTACTTTAGCAGCACCATTAAACCGTTTGAGCCGAAAAAATGTAGAATTTAACTGGGATACTTCATGTGAATTAGCTTTAGAAAAACTTAAGCGCACCCTAATGTCACCAAAACTATTGCAATATCTAGACTTCACTAAGGGATTTTTAATAGCAGTAGATGCTTCAAAGAATGGTTGCGGCGCGATACTTAGTCAAAATCACAATGGTAACGATTTACCAATTTGTTTCGCTTCAAAAGCATTTAGCAAATCAGAACAAAATAAAGCAATTATAGAACTAGAACTTTTGGCAATATACTTCGCAATTAAACAGTTTCGACCATACGTCTATGGTACACATTTCAAAGTTAGATCAGAGCATCGGCCGTTAGTTTATTTATTCAGCATGAAAGATCCTTCCTCCAAATTATCGAGAATACGTTTAGAACTCTCTGAGTATAATTTCATAATCGAATACATAAAAGGTAAATCAAGTGTAGGCGCTGACGCCATATCACGTATGACAATAGATGAACTAAAAATGTCGACAAAAAATATATTGGCAGTACAAACAAGATCTATGACAAAACAAAAAGAGGAAACACAATTACAGTACGATGTCCAACAACTACAAACAGAAACATTACAAGTTTACGATAAATACGCCTATAATTTTTTCAAAAAGAATCCCGAGGGCAAAATCAAATATTAATTATGATAGAAATGGTAAAATTAAAAATATACAAATATGCGCTCATTTAAAACATAAAAAGCTCGCGTTACTTAATTTTGCGGTTGCTAACAAAATAGCGAATCTAGATGAGTGTTTAAGTGACTTAAACTATGAACATTTTTCGTTCGTTTGTTTCATTAGCCATTGAGTGTGCTTGTATTTCTCAACTGGTTAGTGCAATATTCTAAAGACATAGTATAAATTTTTTATCCCAAAGCGGGGGTTTTTCAAAGCAAACCAAGGTGGCTCAACCCGCAGCCAATACATTCGAGCCCCCAGTGCTCGCCCCCAATGAATAAATACAAGGTGTAACAGGTGCATAGCGACCTTCCTCTCTAAAAATAATAACATAACATACAGTCCACAAAAATAACAAATGATATAATAATATAATAACAAAAAAAAACTTCGCCCGTCGAATCACCAAAGCTTAGACAATGAGCTACTTTTGAGGTTGGAACGAAAGGCCGGTAATCACTATATTAAGAAAATAGAATGGCAAAAGGATGATAAAATTTTTCATCACTTTAGTATTACAAAATTTAAAGATACCGGGAATAAGATTTTAAAACATTTAACTATTATATTAACAGAACCAGTTGAGACAGTAACTGACGAAGGCAAGAAACTTAAACTCATGCAAATTTACCACAATGATCCGATATCAGGCGGACATTTCGGAAACAAGAAATTATACGCGAAAATACGCACTAAATACTACTGAAAAAATATAACACGCGATATTGCCAAATTTATTAAGAATTGCGAAATATGCCTATTAAACAAAGTAAAACTAAAAATTAAAGAAAATATGGTGCTCATACCAACTCCTTGCAAGCCTTTTGAAATTGTCGTTACAGACACGAATGCCTGAATCAAACAATGGGAATAAGTTCGCTATTACCATGATGTGCGATTTAACCAAATAGCTAGTCTTAACCTATGGCATAATGAAATCAATAAAGTCCGATTTAGGGACAGAATTTAAAAATGAAATTTTCTCGGAATTGACCAAGCTTTTAAAAATCGATCACAATTTTTCTACACCCTACCATCACGAAACCGTTGGTACCATTGAAAGAAACCATCAAGTATTTAATGAGTACTTACGAGCTTACCTTAATGATAATTTTCCTGAGTGGGATGTCAATATAAAATACATTACATTTCTGCATAATACAACCCCATATAAGGGTTTTTATATCAAATTTACACCATTTGAGTTAGTATTCGGTAGAAAAGCTACTTTGCCAAATGAGTTAACAAAAGAAAAAATTGATCCAATTTACAACATTGAAAATTATGCTAGCGAAGTAAAATACAGAATGCAAAAATCTCAATTTTAGCAAAAGAACTTATTGAAAAACAAACAAAGAAATAAGAAAATGTACGAGATACACGCACAGTAAATGTAAATAAAAATGATATGGTACTTGTTACGGTCTGCTGCTACGGTCTACGGCTACGACCCACTTGGGAGCGTGTTCACGGGAACACACCTAGCGATGTGGAAAGGGTTGCGATGAAAAATATCGAAAAAGAAGGGAACAGACAGACCGGCCATCACTAGAAGACGGGAGAAAAAGAAAAAAAAAACCACCACGAGTTTCCGAGAAAGGAAAAAGTCCTTTTTCCTTTTTGCTGGCGGTCTGAAGCGGTAGAGCACACAACCCTCGTGACCAAAAAGTGGTCAAGTGAAAAATTACAGGATACTTAAGTGCATCCACATATAGTTGGTGGAACTGACGAGCGCGTTCTCAAATACAGATAGTTCACCATCAAAATTTGGGCGGTTTATAGCAATCGTAAAACACTCCTCTACATATGTTCATCGTATTTTCGGAATTCCTCAAAGCCGTGCTTATATACATAGCCAAATTTTGAAAGGCTAAGGAGCTACATACGGGAAGTTTACATTTTAACGTTTTAACCCGAAAATTGTCTCCGAAATGAGTGAATTCAATTAAAAACGAAGTAAGCTAGCCGGTGGCCACGTTGAGACCGTTTTAACCTACTCTCAGGACGTGCTAAATTCCCGAACATCGTGAATACTAATAAATAGTAATTGGAAGGCATCGGCGTTGCCTTCTCCGCGTATGCGAGGAGCGCGGGAATGTTGGAATATTCCCAACGATTGCCACGTAATATACACGGTTCCTCAACTTAGCAATAGTGGTGTTGGCTTAGCGGTGTCATTTCCATCCACACCAACTGCAATAGCACCAACCATATCCAGTGACCCCGGCACCGTCATATGCCAAGACGCCAGACGTACCACTCCTAGAGTGACATATCAACAAACACAGCGCCATTCACCACAGCAACATATTAATGATACACAACAATTGCAACAATTACAATTGCAGCAACAAACGCAAAACCATCATCTAAACGAGCTGAGCAAATATTGGGTGGTGTCCAATGGCCAAGCATTGCCCTATAACATTCTACCTAATGGCACGATAATCACACCTCATTAACGCCAGCCAGCAACATCTGAGCAACATACGCACACTCAGCAGCAGCAGGTTCAGCAGCAGCAACAGCAACAACAACAGTACCAACACCAACTACAACAACAACGTTTGAAACTGGGTGAGTCCGTTCCAACTCGGTGAAATTGTATTATGTATCTATGTGAAGTGATAAAATTCGTCACTTACAGATTATCGTTTCAAATTTTTGTAATTCATTCCAAGCACGCTTAATGAATCTAAAGACCCCTTTCTGTAACTCGATTCGAACGTACGGTATATGCATTCGGACACTTTGGTGCTCTTAACTCTGTTGACCCGTCGGATAAGTGCAATGTAAAACCCGTTCTGCAATCTTGCGAATAAGAACCATTGTTCTGTAAAGCTTGTGAAAGGTCAATACAGTCAAGAAATAGAAAACCAAAATTATGAAAGTGTGAGTTCTGCAGATAATTTTATTCCAGTCGAGTTACAGAATAGTGTCACTAGTATATATATAATACCTTACATATTTGAATGTGTCACTCGGAACCATAAATTTTTTTATACTTACCTGCGAAAGCCATGTAAATGGGTAATGCATTACACATTAGCGACATAGGCCTTTCTGCGAGAGTTATAACCTAGATGCAACAGGGGTTGGGGAGCGATGTCCTTTTGAACCCGGAACAATAAACTCGTTTCAGACGTTTTTTTTTTTTTGTATTTTCAAATAACGTCGCGAATGAACCCTTGCACAAAAAAAAAAAAAGGAAGAAGAGGAAGAATTCCCCAAATTAAATGAAATACATAAAAATGAATTTAATGTAATTGCACTAGTAATTAAAAACCAAAAGATATTTAGTACATTCAAAATATTTTCTACACTATATACGAAACCACTAGGCTGTAAGACATATAAGGAGTTGAATCCGAATAATTGTATGCGATGTAAATGTAATTCGGAATAAACGTAAACTCTAGCATCACATGTGAAACTTAGAAATTCTCGATAGAATCCTAAAAATTTAATGCATAAGTTATTAATTAGTATGAATTGTCAATAAATCTAAATTGTAAATGGGAATGCTGAGGTCTCCTTTCTTTTAGAGGGCACCTAAGGTATACAGGTAAGGGGCCACCGAAATTTTAGGTGCGTCGGTGGCCATGGTTATTTGAGGGTGGGATAAAGCACCGGGCGTCGCAACACCACCCGCGGCGCCCCCTATGTATATTCGGCCCTTTTCTTTTTTTTATTTTTAATTTTTCCAGCCTTTTTGTTATTGGTTGGTTTTTCAGCGGTTTTTTTTTGAATTTGATTTTCAGCGTTAGTAACCGGCCATGTCCGGTTCGGTAGTATTTTTTTTGCGTCAGTTTTTTTTTGAATTTGAATTTAAAATTTTGGAATGTTAACGGTCTGTCCGTGACATCCGGTTCAGCCGGATGTTGTTTTATTTTGTATTGATAAGCGTTTTGAGTCGGTCTCTGCGCTTCTGCCAGGTTTTTTTGAATTTGACAGCTGCTCGTTTTGATAGGCATGATAGGAACATTTTTCTGCTTATGGCGCAGGAACAGTAAGGTTGGCAAGGACCCGCCCCAGCCGACAATGACTAGCCACTGTGCACCAACACATCATGCCGACCGCCTTCCTTACTGCTCCGTTGTAGATGCGTAACCATAACAGATGGCGCCCAACGCGGTTTGGTGCCCGAGGCGCTGTCGCGCTGGTCATTTTGGTCAACTTGTGAAGTTGACCATCCCATCAGTCCGAGGTGTGCAGCCGCAGGAGCAGCCACCTGCGTTGCGGTGGGATGGTTGGACGGATCAAGTTGTCCAAAATGATCATCGATGACAGTTGCTGAGGGCGCCATAACAGATGGCGCCCAACGTGGCGCCTGAGGCGCTGGCCGCGGGGGTCAGTCGGGTCAACCTGTGAGGTTGACCATCCCACCAGTCCGAGTGCGCAGCCACAGAGCTGCCACCTACGTTGCGGTGGGATGGTTAGACGGATCAGGTTGTCCGGGCTGGTCATCGGGGGCAGTGGCCGAAGGAGCCACGGACTTTACGTCAAGTCTCCGGATTTTTTTTTTCCACCCGATGAGGCAGTGCTAAACGCACTTGATTTTTTTTTGTAAGTGGGATTTTAGTTACCGGAAGTTGTCCGTTAGTCGGCTTTGGTAATAATATGTCCGCTAATTGGGTTTTTTTTTGTAATGTTAAATTTTTTCCTTTTATTTGCCGAATTTTGTGTCGTCAGTGTGAGTGCGTGTATGTATGTGGAAAAAGAACCCCGGCTCATCCCACGCCCCAGGTGGTAGTTTAGAATACCACCTGGACTGTGGAGGGTTGAGCTGGGATTCAGAGTGGCACTCCTTCCTGTCCCACCAGACTGGGGGAGCGGTTCCGAAACCGCTCCACCCATTGCGGCGGAGGCAGGAGGGGTGCCCAGTAAAAATAAACGGGAGGCCTCAACACCCCCAACCAGTCCCAGGGGCAAGCCCCTGGAGACTGCCCCTGCGTTGCGGCTGGGCGTGTTGAGACCAACCCGTGTGTGTCCTGGAGTGACCCTAGTGGCCTCAGGCCAGTCTCGTAGGGGGACCTTAAGACCCCCTCGCACTGCGGTTGGGAGCACTAGGGCCAAGTATGAATGTGTTTGTAGTAAATTTTTTCTCAACCTGTAGCCCAAGTGCCTTCTGGGAATGGGATGTCAGCGTTCCCATTACAATTGCTACCAAGTTTTCTCAACTCCTCGCGTAATTTTTATATGCACATTTTTTTTTTCTCAAGGCATCGCCTAAAATATAAGGTAAAAGGGGGAATTCTGATTTTTTTTTGTTGACCCCTAACTGCGCTACGCGGCAAAAGTTTTTTTAACTACTACGTAACGAGCTACATTTTTTTTATATAATTATTTTTGATTATGTCACGCGAGCAATCGTTCGGCCAACCGGGGCGAAATACTCCGTTCGGGAGTGCGGGAGGGTTCCGGGGAAACCAAAACCGGGTCGGTAATAGGGGGGCTACCTCCAAGGCCAAGCGTCCTTTGGTGGTGCATACCCCAGTAGGGGGGCAATACGGAAATCCCGCGGGGACTCATATAGGCTCGGGCCCGAACGACGACCGCGACAAACTGGACATACCAGTAAGCACCAGCAATTTAAATGCATCGCTGCTAAACACACACAACATCTCGGGGATAATGACCAATGTGTCGAACTATGCACCAGATGGAGCGGGTGCCTTACCACCAAATCAAGAGGTTGGAAATTTTGGGGACGCTACCAGCGATCAGGCGAACCTCCTAGGAATGCAGGACGAAGCCACTCGTGGAGGCTCGTGGGTGGACGTGCTACACCAACTGTTCCAGGCTTCGCAGGAGGAAATGCGGAGAGAGATGGGCTCAATTAGAGCCAACATGGCCCAGCTCAACGCCGCTCTCGAATCCACGCAGCAAGCACACCAGCAACACAGGAACGCAAGCAGGATGGACCGTAACCCATTGCCATCGGTAGTACCGCCAATGTACCCGACTCCAAGCAGCATAACAGTAAAACCGCAGGAGTGGAAAATCGCATTCGACGGCACTGGGAGTGTAAGCGATTTCCTCTTCAAATTAAACACCTTGTGTGAGCGCACACAATGCCCTGACGAACAAATAATGGCCAGTTTCCATCTATTCCTTTCGGGACGAGCCGAAGAATGGTACTGGCTGTTCACAAAACAAAACCCAAATGCGACATATGCCTTTTTGTGCTACTCCTTAAAAAGAGAGTTTGGCACCTTGAAAACGGACCACGAGATCATGATGGAGATCTCCATGCGCAAGCAAAAGGCAAGTGAGTGTTATGACGTGTTTCACGCGGACATAATCTCCTTGAACGCGCGCTTAAGGGAGCCGATGTCAGAGCTTCTACTGATTGACATAATAAAAAGGAACGTCAACAGTAGCCTTAAGCTAATGCTTTTTAATGCGGACGTAAGGAACCTCCATGATCTGCGCGATGTAGCACGCCGAGGTGAACAAGTGCTGAAAGAGAGCAAGCTGCTGGGAGCCAATTACTCAGGACGGCATGTAAGCGAGGCACGCGTGACAACCCCGGACATGAAGATGGAAGGCGAGGACGGCGAGATAGATCCCCAGATAGAGGCGCTGGAATATAGACGCAGCAGAAGACCGGACTACTCAGGAATCCAGTGCTGGAATTGCCAGGGAATGGGGCACTCCTATATATATTGCGAGGAACCCATAAAAAGTCCTTTTTGTTTTAAATGTGGGTATAAGGGTGTATTCACTCCTAAATGCCCTAGGGACCATCGCAGGCAGGGAAACCAGTACCCGAGCGAGAAGATGGGGGAACCTCGTTCGGCTTCATAGCTCCCACATCAGCCAGTGCTCGAGGCGTCGTCCCGTGCGCTGAACCAGAGGGCGAATCTCTGCATGGAGGTGGTGAGCTTCCGAGGTGCAGTAGTACCCTGGCAGAAGAGCCCTCAAAAGTAATAATAACTTACCCTGACAGTACAGACAGTTCTGAAGCCGAGAGTCAAACGTCTTCATCCGCGATGAGCGAGCCGATTAGAATTCTGCGACGCCAGCATAGGGATGTCGCTTGCCAGACGCAACTTTCACCAGACCTAGAAGAAAGGGAACTTAGGTACGAACACATAAGACATACCATTTTTGAACACTACCCGGTATCGGAAAATATTTTGAAATGTAGGAAGAGATACCACAGGAGAGTACAGGAGCGTAGACTGCTGCAAGCCACCACGTTAACGCTTACAGAGGACGAAAGGCCTTTAGTAAAGGCTAGAATTAAAAATAGTTTTCTTGTAGGGTTGTTAGACTCGGGAGCCAACGTCTCCATCTTAGGGAAAAATGGAGTAGAATTCCTAGAGGATAACGGCTTCGAATATCAGCCCTTACATGCGTTCGTATATACCGCGGGCGGCAACAAGCAAAAAATTTTAGGCTCAGTATCCCTACCGGTCACTTTTAAAAATATCACAAAGATTATTCGTTTTTACCTTGTTCCCTCGTTGCTCCAAGAAGCATACTTCGGGGTCGATTTTTGGAGAGCATTTGCGTTAGCTCCCGAAATATTCCCGAGCGTAGAGTGCTTAGAGACTAGGCTTGAAAAGGAAGAGGAACTTAACCTCCATGAATTGTCACCAGAACAGAAATCAGAATTGCGAAAAGTCATCGAGACGTTTCCTTCGTACGAGAAGTTAGGCCTAGGGCAAACTAAATTAGTGGAGCATCACATCGACACCGGTGATGCTGTGCCTATAAAAAGCAAGCATTTTCCTCTTTCGCCGCCGAGGCAAGCCGAAGCTTTTAGAGAACTAGACAGGTTACTACAGTTAGGAGTTATAGAAGAATCCAACTCCCCGTGGTGTAGTCCTGTAGTACTGGTCCGGAAACCAGGCAAAGTCAGGCTGTGCATAGATTCGAGAAAGGTCAACGCGGTGACTAAGAAGGATTCGTACCCCCTGCCTCATATCAACGGCTTATTGAGCAGACTGAAAGATACGCATTTTATTAGTGGCATTGATCTGAAAGACGCGTTCTTCCAGATCAAATTGACAGAGTCCTCGAAGGAAAAAACAGCATTCGCAGTTCCGGGGAGGCCTCTGTACCACTTCAAGGTGATGCCATTTGGTCTGTGCAATGGACCGCAGACTATGAGTAGGCTGATGGACAAGGCGATCCCTTCGCGTCTGCGAGAGAACGTCTTTGTCTACCTGGACGATCTGATGGTATGTAGCACTAATTTTGAGGATCATCTAAAATTGCTAGCGGAAGTGGCGAACTGTTTGAGAGATGCAGGTCTGACAATAAATGTGGAAAAAAGTAAATTTTGTCAGAAGGAAATACGCTACTTAGGGTATTTGATAGGCAGCGGGTGCCTGAAAGTGGATCCGGGAAAAGTAGAAGCAATACAAAACTTCCCGATCCCTAAATCCCCTCGGCAAGTGCGTAGGTTTGTGGGCATGGCGAATTGGTACCGGGCATTTATTACCAATTTTGCTGACTTGGCAGGTCCCTTAACCGACTGTCTCCGCAAGTCAGCAGGCCCGTTTAAACTCACTCCTGAAGCTATAGAGGCGTTCGAAAAACTAAAAGTAGCTTTGAGTTCCGCCCCTGTTTTGGCCCAACCAGACTTTTCAAGGGAATTCGTGATACAATGTGACGCTTCCAAAATAGGTGTTGGCGGAGTATTGTTTCAGGTCGATGATGATGGCGCTGAGCATCCAATCGCATTCGTGTCGAAAAAGCTGAATAATGCTCAACGCAATTATACAGTAACCGAGCTGGAATGTCTTGCAGCCATAATTAGCGTGAAGCGTTTCCGACCCTATGTCGAAGGATTACCTTTTCGGATTATTACGGACCACTCCAGTCTCAAGTGGTTGATGACACAAAAGGACTTGAGCGGGAGGTTGGCGAGATGGTCACTCTTACTGCAAAGATACGATTTTAGAATGGAACATCGTAAGGGCACCCTGAATGTAGTACCAGACGCGCTGTCGCGTTTTGACGTTGACGAGTTAACTTTCACTACCACACCCGGAGAAATAGACTTAGTCTCTCCCGAATTCGCCAGCAAGGAGTATTTAGACTTAATTCGGACCGTCACCGAAAACGAGGAATCACTTCCGGATTTACGAGTGGTGGACGGTGTAATTTTCAAAAGAGTTAAGTTTCGTAAGGGGATGGAAGGGGAAGAAGACTCGCTGTGGCGTTTATGGTTGCCAAAAGGGTTGACTGAGGAAGCAGTGAGATTAGCACATGACGCTAACCGGAGTTACCATGGCGGATGGCTGAAAACCTTAGAACGTGTTAGGCAGAAGTACTTCTGGCCGCAGCAGACTAAGGACGTCAGGGACTACGTCCAGCGTTGTGACACCTGCAAAACGGTAAAACCCACCAATCAGCAGTCGAGACCACCTATAGGGAGTACCTTTGAATCCGAAAGGCCATTTCAGCGGTTGTATTGCGACTTTCTAGGGCCGTATCCGAGATCTAAGCGGCGAAATCAATTTCTTTTCATAGTACTAGACCATTTTTCAAAATACGTTTGGCTAAAGCCCATGCAGAGAGCTACCACTGTTAACGTTATAAATTACTTCGCTTCAGAAATTTTTCCGGCTGTAGGGGTCCCTGAGTTTATTCACAGTGACAATGGTAAACAGTTTATCTCTAAGGAAATGAACCAATTTTTTGCAAACTACGGGGTGACGCACGTGAGGACGGGGCTATATTCTCCCCAAGCGAACGCATCCGAACGCGTCAACAGAGAAATTGTTTCTAAGATTAGGATTTTCCTGAAGGATAAACCTGACCACACTAATTGGGATAAGCATATACCCGAAATTTTATCAGTTTTGAGAAGTGATTTTCATACAGCGATTCAGTGTTCTCCGTACTTTGCATTATATGGCCAAAACATGGTCCAACATGCCTCAACGTACAACATTCTAGGGAAACTCGGCAGCCTTCGGGAAGACCAAGTTACGGTAGTAAGCCGAGCTGACAAGTTGACTAATATTCGCGAGCAGATCCGTAGAAATTTAGATCAGGCCAAGGATAGGGGAGTAACCACCTATAACAAGCGCTCTAGACACGTCAACTATAAGGAAGGTCAGGAAGTTTTTCGGAGAAACTTTGCCTTAAGTAATTTTAAACAGGGCATTAATGCCAAATTCCTACCCAAATACCTGAAGTGTCGCGTGCTTCGAAAAATAGGCAACGCATTGTATGATCTCGAGGACCTAAACGGGAAATTGATAGGTCGCTTTCACGCGTCGGACATTCGCCCGCAATGAACTAGAAAACGTTTCTTTTGCCAATTTACAATTTGATTTTTTTTTATACACCCACCAATTGGACCTTTTTTTTTGTCTGGGCGTTTTGGCGGTCGGGGACATCTCGCCCAGTATTCTCCCCGAGCACTGACCTCATAGGTTGTTCACGCGCGTACTCACCGAGGACCGTGAACACCCTGGCAGTCCCGCTTAGGTCGGACTAGCCTTTCGGAGTTTGGACGAGTTCTCCATATCAAAATGTCTATTTTTTTTTGTCTTGCCTTTTGTGGGGGCGATAACCACTAAAACCTTTCGGAGTTTTGACGAGTTCTCCATAACAAATGTCTAATTGCCGCAAAGCCCTTATAACTAGGAAACAGAAATTATTCCCAACTTGACTTAATTTTTTTGACAGACCTATGTTGCCCGGCTAGCTCCGTAGTAGGACTTTGAGACTCTTATCTCAGGGGTGAGTCGTGCCCCACGTTGCTTGTCATCGGAGATCCCTGGCAATAGCTTCCCACAGATGATCCGGTTCCCTGTTCGCTTCATCGTCAGGTCTTCAAAGCGAAGCAGGTTTGTTACGGTCTGCTGCTACGGTCTACGGCTACGACCCACTTGGGAGCGTGTTCACGGGAACACACCTAGCGATGTGGAAAGGGTTGCGATGAAAAATATCGAAAAAGAAGGGAACAGACAGACCGGCCATCACTAGAAGACGGGAGAAAAAGAAAAAAAAAACCACCACGAGTTTCCGAGAAAGGAAAAAGTCCTTTTTCCTTTTTGCTGGCGGTCTGAAGCGGTAGAGCACACAACCCTCGTGACCAAAAAGTGGTCAAGTGAAAAATTACAGGATACTTAAGTGCATCCACATATAGTTGGTGGAACTGACGAGCGCGTTCTCAAATACAGATAGTTCACCATCAAAATTTGGGCGGTTTATAGCAATCGTAAAACACTCCTCTACATATGTTCATCGTATTTTCGGAATTCCTCAAAGCCGTGCTTATATACATAGCCAAATTTTGAAAGGCTAAGGAGCTACATACGGGAAGTTTACATTTTAACGTTTTAACCCGAAAATTGTCTCCGAAATGAGTGAATTCAATTAAAAACGAAGTAAGCTAGCCGGTGGCCACGTTGAGACCGTTTTAACCTACTCTCAGGACGTGCTAAATTCCCGAACATCGTGAATACTAATAAATAGTAATTGGAAGGCATCGGCGTTGCCTTCTCCGCGTATGCGAGGAGCGCGGGAATGTTGGAATATTCCCAACGATTGCCACGTAATATACACGGTTCCTCAACTTAGCAATAGTGGTGTTGGCTTAGCGGTGTCATTTCCATCCACACCAACTGCAATAGCACCAACCATATCCAGTGACCCCGGCACCGTCATATGCCAAGACGCCAGACGTACCACTCCTAGAGTGACATATCAACAAACACAGCGCCATTCACCACAGCAACATATTAATGATACACAACAATTGCAACAATTACAATTGCAACAACAAACGCAAAACCATCATCTAAACGAGCTGAGCAAATATTGGGTGGTGTCCAATGGCCAAGCATTGCCCTATAACATTCTACCTAATGGCACGATAATCACACCTCATTAACGCCAGCCAGCAACATCTGAGCAACATACGCACACTCAGCAGCAGCAGGTTCAGCAGCAGCAACAGCAACAACAACAGTACCAACACCAACTACAACAACAACGTTTGAAACTGGGTGAGTCCGTTCCAACTCGGTGAAATTGTATTATGTATCTATGTGAAGTGATAAAATTCGTCACTTACAGATTATCGTTTCAAATTTTTGTAATTCATTCCAAGCACGCTTAATGAATCTAAAGACCCCTTTCTGTAACTCGATTCGAACGTACGGTATATGCATTCGGACACTTTGGTGCTCTTAACTCTGTTGACCCGTCGGATAAGTGCAATGTAAAACCCGTTCTGCAATCTTGCGAATAAGAACCATTGTTCTGTAAAGCTTGTGAAAGGTCAATACAGTCAAGAAATAGAAAACCAAAATTATGAAAGTGTGAGTTCTGCAGATAATTTTATTCCAGTCGAGTTACAGAATAGTGTCACTAGTATATATATAATACCTTACATATTTGAATGTGTCACTCGGAACCATAAATTTTTTTATACTTACCTGCGAAAGCCATGTAAATGGGTAATGCATTACACATTAGCGACATAGGCCTTTCTGCGAGAGTTATAACCTAGATGCAACAGGGGTTGGGGAGCGATGTCCTTTTGAACCCGGAACAATAAACTCGTTTCAGACGTTTTTTTTTTTTTGTATTTTCAAATAACGTCGCGAATGAACCCTTGCACAAAAAAAAAAAAAGGAAGAAGAGGAAGAATTCCCCAAATTAAATGAAATACATAAAAATGAATTTAATGTAATTGCACTAGTAATTAAAAACCAAAAGATATTTAGTACATTCAAAATATTTTCTACACTATATACGAAACCACTAGGCTGTAAGACATATAAGGAGTTGAATCCGAATAATTGTATGCGATGTAAATGTAATTCGGAATAAACGTAAACTCTAGCATCACATGTGAAACTTAGAAATTCTCGATAGAATCCTAAAAATTTAATGCATAAGTTATTAATTAGTATGAATTGTCAATAAATCTAAATTGTAAATGGGAATGCTGAGGTCTCCTTTCTTTTAGAGGGCACCTAAGGTATACAGGTAAGGGGCCACCGAAATTTTAGGTGCGTCGGTGGCCATGGTTATTTGAGGGTGGGATAAAGCACCGGGCGTCGCAACACCACCCGCGGCGCCCCCTATGTATATTCGGCCCTTTTCTTTTTTTTATTTTTAATTTTTCCAGCCTTTTTGTTATTGGTTGGTTTTTCAGCGGTTTTTTTTTGAATTTGATTTTCAGCGTTAGTAACCGGCCATGTCCGGTTCGGTAGTATTTTTTTTGCGTCAGTTTTTTTTTGAATTTGAATTTAAAATTTTGGAATGTTAACGGTCTGTCCGTGACATCCGGTTCAGCCGGATGTTGTTTTATTTTGTATTGATAAGCGTTTTGAGTCGGTCTCTGCGCTTCTGCCAGGTTTTTTTGAATTTGACAGCTGCTCGTTTTGATAGGCATGATAGGAACATTTTTCTGCTTATGGCGCAGGAACAGTAAGGTTGGCAAGGACCCGCCCCAGCCGACAATGACTAGCCACTGTGCACCAACACATCATGCCGACCGCCTTCCTTACTGCTCCGTTGTAGATGCGTAACCATAACATACTAGTTCAAAAAGAGCCTCGTGATAAACACAAAAATGTATATAAAGGTCCATACGAAGTGACTGAGGTAGACGGTGTTAATGTAAAGATTTTTGTAAAGCTAAAAACTAAGAAAAAACCATTCATAAAAATCGTATACAAAAAATTACTTAAAGAAATTAATAAATGAATTCTAATTATATATAATCAGATTTAAGATCTTATAAATATAAAATTTTCTTTTTCAAACCATGAAGAACGGTTATGTACTTTTAAGCTATATAATGAAAATTTAACGCCTACTAGTAATATAATTAATAATCTAAAAAAAAAAAAAAATTAATAATCTAACTAGTAATATAATTAGTAATATAACTAGTAATATAATTAGTAATATAACTATTAATTAAAAGATTACAGTAAGCTATAATAAATTTCTAGAGAGATTAGTAATAAAATAGCTAGAGTAGAAAATTGATATGGATGAACGAGATAAAGGGGGGAAAGAATTAAGTAATTTAATGTAAAGAAGTCTCGTTCCTCCAAATCAATTTACATCACTATGCGGTAAAGGGATTTTTGTAAGACTGACCATCTTACAAAAATCTTTTCCCTAGGGGGATGGTGTAATGGCATCACTAACGATATGGCAACGCATATTAAAAGAATGCAATATCGATAGTGGGCTGGCAATGCCGTCATTCTCAATGGAATGCCATAACGGGATAGTGAAAATTCGCAAAAGGCAAATTCATTATAGATACGCGCTTGAACATAAAAGTCACTCTTGCCGCTGCCGAGTATATATATATATTAAATATAGAGTAATTGTACTCTAATTAAAGTAGCAATTAATATTACTAAAATTTCAATAAAAGTTTGTGATCCACAGTAAAAAAAGTGTGAAGCTACCCACTGACATCGGTGTTCAATATTCCGACACCAGAGAATCGCAGCGTAAGTTGCAGGACCTCAGGAATGGAACACCACGAGTGTTCATAGTTTTACTGAAGTTGCTGAAATTTCATTTTGATTATAATTATCATACTGATTTGTAATATTTTGTTGTGAAGTGTCATTTTGTATATTTATAAATGAATCATTTAAAATATTAGAAAATGTAGATGTTTGTGTATTATGTTGTGGTGAACGAATTGAATTAAATAAAAATAGAGTTCACTAACAAAACAGTAAAATAAACTAGTAATTCTATAAAAAGAGTTTACAATAATAATAATAATATTATATTTATATTTTAATATACATACATAAAAGATGATTTTATTATTCAAATACTTGCGAATGTTTATTTTGTTGTCGTAACTGTTATTTATGCAATGGCTTTTGATAGTGTTGTGTTTGTAGTTGTTGCTGTTGCTGCTGCTTCCAGCTCTTTTTGGTTGATATTTGCTTAATGATTGCTGCTTTTATTAGTTTTTGTATACGCTCTGATAAGTGTTTTTGTTTATTTGTTCCACTTTCCTCACGCTTCGTTTCTACACACCAACAGACTTCAAAATAATACGTCGTAGAGTTGCAGCACAAATAACACCGATAATAGGCAACGTTTGGTGGCACACATCCCGCAAAGACTTCTGTTATTTTTATTTTTTTTTACGCTCACGCTGAAACGTTATTGTTTGTCTGTCTGTGGACCTCAACGCTATCAGATTGACTTTGTCACCCAGATACTGACAATATTAAATATTATTTTTTAAATTTACGTATTTGATTTGATGTTTGATTGATCTTTAGTCTATATATGAACCGATATTGTAGTGAGATCTCTGTTTGTTTTACCAGTTTTTATGTATATGCCTGTAATATATTAAATCTTTGTAGATGGTTATTTTTTTAAGTGGTTTATTAATAACCATTTAATCACAATTCCTCTGGTCAGCTGATGAAGATGTCAACCGAGTACTTGTAGCGTTAATTTAATTAGAAAGCAGGTAGCGTACGAATTGCAAATTGATATCTACCCTATCTTACTACTTATATAGCTTCACATAATACTAAACAAATATTTCCAACTGACAAATACAGGAAAACCCAGCAGAGAAAGAAGAGAGAAATTACAAAGTTCAAAGTAACTAAAATACAAAGTTAAATAAAAATAATAAGAATCCTACAGTAGACAAATGTAATTTAATTTTTTCATTTCATACTTGGAAATAGAATACTAAACGAGATGAAAATTGTGCACAGAGATGTTCGTTAACATTTCCCAAACAATGAAAATCTTGGCTTATATAAAAAACTATAAAACAAGAATTCAAAGCAGCTAGTGCCGTTTTGTAAGTGAGTTGTAAATGTGTAAAAAAAATGTAATATTACATTTAAAAAATATTTATATGCGATGTTCGATTGTAAAATATTCGACTATACTAGGCTACTAGTATTCTCTATCTATAGTAGAATCTAGGTCGAATGAGTGATATAACTAAGATCACAAGTTCATAGACTTTGTATGTATGTTCAACATTCTTATTCATAAAAATACAATAGGTTTAAAAATCTTTTTAAAATGCAATTTCCATACACATTTTTAATTATACGACCTTTATAAACCTTTTTAATTTTTTATGAATAAGTGGGAAATTATATTTACTAAAAATTACCTGAGTTGGTGGGACTGCGAAACAAATATTGCGTAAAGCGTATAACTCTGGATCGCTATATTGTTTATCCTTCCAAAAGTGAAGCACGTTGATATCTACGCGGGTTAAAGGAAGCTGCAAGTTGTCTATTTTTGTACGTACATCAATGTTAGCTTTGTTTGTATGTGGGAAGTTTTGAAATAAATATTCACCCAAAAATTCATCTGCCTTTTGTGAGTATTGCTTATTTTCTAATGACGGAGTAGAAAATTCTACGTTTTTTGTGAATCAAGGTTACTGTTCGTTCGTATAGTTTTTTAAGATATGCTGTTGCTTCTAACTTTTGCGTCGCACTCAAAATGTGAATAAACCGTGGATCAAGGTAAAGACAGGATATTAAAATTTCATTATTTAAAAGTTTTAAAGTGCGATTTTCCATACTTTGTAAAAGATTTTCTGCAATTTGTTCAATGTAAATATTACAGTTATTTTCGAGAACTTTTTGCGTGCATATTTTGCATTTCAGCCATTCAGCATACAAATTTCCGTAATGTAACTGTTCCTGCTAAAATTTAAAAATTGTGTATTGCAGCGGCTCAAAAACAACACTATATGCTTCGACGAGGTCCCAAAACTGATCAGTCAGCTCAAAATTTTCATCCAAATTTTTATTTTTGACCGACTCCATTTTGATCAACACATCTTTCGCATGTTTTAATGAGGTTACCATTTTAAAAGTAGACCCCATCTCGTTGCACAGTCGAGCTGAGGAAGTGGTAATTTTTTTAAATCAAAAGTCTCTCGATACCCACTCGATTGCTTTTTAATAAATTTAGTTTATATGTATTTAATTAGCGAGCTTTGCTCATATTGCTTTATACAATGGTTTTTGTAATTGATATTAGAGAAAAATTGTAAGTTTACAAACGGCGATGGTTACTAGGACATGTTTCTGAATTTCACTTCTTCATCAGCTAGCTTTTCGGGAGCTGAGCGTTGAACTCGAATCTCCAACATTCATATCAGTGCAAGCCTTTAGCTGCTACGCCATATGAATGTTCCGTTGTTCGCTGTACAATTGGTCTCTAAGAGTTGCCTTTTTGTTTATATTCCTTTTGATCACCATGTAGGCACATACACTCTGTATGTAGTTTATTCCTAATCGTGTGGATATGATTTTTAGGCGCGCTTTTGAAAGCTTAGTAACATTTGTTCGGATTTTTACAGTATTTGTTTTTAATACTTCCGCTGTTACTATTATATCAACATGATCATATGTATTTAATTAGCGAGCTTTGCTCATATTGCTTTATACAATGGTTTTTGTAATTGATATTAGAGAAAAATTGTAAGTTTACAAACGGCGATGGTTACTAGGACATGTTTCTGAATTTCACTTCTTCATCAGCTAGCTTTTCGGGAGCTGAGCGTTGAACTCGAATCTCCAACATTCATATCAGTGCAAGCCTTTAGCTGCTACGCCATATGAATGTTCCGTTGTTCGCTGTACAATTGGTCTCTAAGAGTTGCCTTTTTGTTTATATTCCTTTTGATCACCATGTAGGCACATACACTCTGTATGTAGTTTATTCCTAATGGTGTGGATATGATTTTTAGGCGCGCTTTTGAAAGCTTAGTAACATTTGTTCGGATTTTTACAGTATTTGTTTTTAATACTTCCGCTGTTACTATTCCCGTTTGTAAACTTACAATTTTTCTCTAATATCAATTATAAATTTAGTTTAGTTTCTGCACGAAAGTAAAAAGGATTTTGTCTCAGCATCCTTGATAACATCTAATGCACAGAGCTGTGCAGTATGTGCGGCACATCTGCAAATTTTAATGTCTCCTAAATATAGTTCCGAAAAGTTTTGAAAGTTGTTAATATTTTTTAAATAAATCTCGTTTCCCTCGTCAATGTCATGCTCGTCATGTCCTTCTTCAAAAACGGTGCAGTCCGACAAAACTTTGGTACATTTGATCATGTTTGCGCAATTATCGAATGTACTTGACACAATTTGAGATAAGCTTAAATTATATTTTGTTAAAACGTTCACTATCTCGGTTGCCAGATTTCTAGAACAACTACATACAAACATACGTATATATCAAACTTGTAAGCAAACCTACCAGCCAGCAGAGGCTAAGGAGTTATTGGGCTACAGTGGCGGTTCGATAACGAAGGCAATAATGGCCGTTAGAGATTTTGAATTTTAATTTTTTTACGCTAAAGTTTTTCATTTTTAGTTTATAATTTTCAAGTTAAGTTTTTTTATGCATTTTTCAATTTTCTTTTTTTTTTTACGTAAAACCCTTATTGTTTTTATTCAATAGTTTTCAATTAAAAGTTTTTTTTTTTTGATTATCCGTTGTTCTTTAAACATTCTTTTCTTGTCTTAATGCTTTTACTGTTAATTAAGCTCCTCGTTTTGACTTTCGGTTCCTTCATTTCTCTTTGAATTTCTTAACTTGCTGATCGTTCTAATCTTATAAGCTTACTTTTCTTTTTCCCAATTACCTTCCATTAGGCTACTTTTACTATCATCATTATTATTCTCAGTTACACTCATATATTAGATAGAGTTACTTTTATTCAATTAGCCTTAAGGAAAAATCCATATTAGTGAAGTTTTGAATTTTTTATCGTTATCCTAGAGTATTTATTTAATAAAGAGCTTTTATATCGTTTTTTTCTGAAATTCAAACTCTCATATTTTATATATATTGGTTTAATGGGTTGAATCTATCTCATAATGATCGGCTAAAGAACGTTCAATTGGTGTGGGTGTTGCACGAGTGCAGTATGGAGGACGTGAATGTAAGTCAACTGCAACGGAATAGACAGGCTAGGGACATGGGACATTAACGGGCAGACAAATGTCAGGCAAAGGGGGCGTTGCTAAAATTTTGGAGTCACTGCAACCCCAAGGCTGCGTCGAGGTATTACGCAAAAGGGAAGGGATGACTCCCCCTGACACGGACAGACTTTTTCTTTCTGCTTTTCTTTGTAAATGTACATTTCAGGCATAAACTCTCCTTTTTTTGTATAACTGTAGGTAAGGCTGGTGAGCAAAACCTCACCCCACCCGACGAGCTAGCAGGGGTTTGCCAGCATGCCACATGCCACCTCCGCCTTACCCTAACAGTCAGTTATATAAGAGCTTATAGATTTTTATGCAAAATAACCTTGGGTGCACCGGTAAAATAAACTTTAGGAAAAGTGGAAAACATTTGGCAAGTTCGTTGCCATTAGCGTATTATAAATTATATTTTATAAGGCTAAATTGTGCAGCGGTGAACTTCACGCTGGAAAAATATGTAGCTCGGGGAATATTACCGAACTAAGTGGGTATATATGGGGTATTCCATCCTATTTCGACCAATTTTGAACCAGACCCCTTTGGAATTAGCGAAAGTTTTTCTTCTTTCTCTAGCTTACGAAAGACGTTTTTTAGAATCTTTTAAAATTTTTTCATCCAACTCAAAAAAAGTTATGAATTTTTAAAAAACACCGTTTTTGTTTTCAAAATGCTATAACTTTTTCCAAAATTGACCGTTTGGGATCTTGTTTTTCTTTTTAAATTTGTTTTTAAGTGTAATTTTCGGAAAAAATACAAAAAAATGTTTAAAGTTTTTTTTTAATTTTTCAGTTTTTCGAGATTTTTCGAATTTCGCCCTTTTTTTTCTCATAAAAAACTTCAATCAATTCTGCAATCATCCCCACTAATCCCGGAGTGGGCCGATTTTTTTATATTTTTTTGAAGTTTTTTATGAGAAAAAAAATGGCGAAATTCGAAAAATCTCGAAAAGCTGAAAAATTAAAAAAAAACTTTGAACATTTTTTTGTATTTTTTCCGAAAAGTACATTTAAAAAGAATTTAAAAAAAAAAAAAAAGATCCCAAACGGTCAATTTTTGAAAAAGTTATAGCATTTTGAAAACAAAAACGGTGTTTTTTTAAAAATTCAAAAATTTTTTTGAGTTGGATGAAAAAATTTGAAAAAAATTCTGAAAAACGTCTTTCGTAAGCTAGAAAAAGAAGAAAAACTTTCAGCCAATCCGAAAGGGGTCGGGTTCAAAATTGATCGAAATGGGATGGAATACCCCATATATATATTACATATTGTAGGGTTCCTTTTAATATATATATTATATGTTTTACTTTTAACTTAAATTCTTTGTAATTTCAGTTTATTAGTTTATTCAATTATTTTATTTTCATTTTTGATTTACATATTTAAAAATTTTTCAGTGAGATAAGAAATTTGAAAATAAAAATATGTTCGCGTTTTTGTAATCGTTATTTTAAATAATAAAGATTGTTTATAATTAAACTTTTATATGTGGTTGTCTTTAACCACATTTGGCGATCTTGATTGTACGCCTGGAATTGTGTTTTAAAAAATTAATATAATTGATAAGTAATGTAGGGTTCCTTTTAATATATATATTATAAGTTTTCCTTTTAACTTTACATACTTTGTAATTTCAGTTTATTAGTTTATTCAATTATTTTATTTTCATTTTTGATTTACATATTTCAAAAATTTTCAGTGAGATAAGAAATTTGAAAATAAAAATATGCTCGCGTTTTTGTAATCGTTATTTTAAATAATAAAGATTGTTTATAATTAAACTTTTATATGTGGTTGTCTTTAACCACATTTGTAATGTAAGGTTCCTTTTAATACATATACTATAAGTTTTACTTTTAACTTTACATACTTTGTAATTTCAGTTTATTAGTTTACCTAATTATTTTATTTTCGTTTTTGATTTACATATTTCAAAAATTTTCAGTGAGATAAGAAATTTGAAAATAAAAATATGTTCGCGTTTTTGTAATCGTTATCTCAAATAATAAAGATTGTTTATAACTAAACTTTTATATGTGGTTGTCTTTAACCACACATATATACGTATATCTATATATATAAAAATAAAGGCTAAAGGCGTCGGTCGACGATTTTGTTCAAACTTTTACGTAAGTTGCGTATACCTCATGCGGTGGTTATTACATATGTTTGGTTGCGATCGACGTACAAATGCGTGTGTTGTGCGTGTTAGAATAAAGAGGTGTTTGTTGATTTTTTCAAAATGGTAACTCATCTCTTCAAACGTTAAATCATTTGATTCTGTGTACATTCGCACGCTACTATGGAGTGCATTCACACGAACACATTTCTCCAATTCCACATGATGATACAAACGACATAATTTTGAGTTGGTGTGTATATTCACTCATTCGCATAAAATTCATTTGAATGTTTGAATGCGACGGCAATAATGATGATGCGACGTTTGAACGTTGCTGTCTTGTCACTCCGTAATGTACACACAAACACAAAAATTCGAAAATGCTTTATTTCGCTACAGCTGAGAGACAAAGAGTGTGTGTGTAGTAGTAGATGTCGTTCGGTTTGTTTTGGTGCCGTCGTCTTCGCATCAAAATACAATGTACAATGCTATTGTAGTGAGAAAGATGAAATGCAAATGTATATGTCCATCTCGAATGTTCTTTACCGTTCTGATTTCACATCTTTAACTTATGCACTGCTATAGTATTGAGAGAAAGACTGTCTGTGTATTAGAACCTCGCTTCAAAGTGGTTCTTTTCGTTTCGTGGCTTGACCCGGCTTCGTCATATTCATAACAAGTGTTTATCCGATTAAGACGTGCGATTCAAAGCAACAAAATTTCTTTTGATTTTAGGTATTTTCACATAAACAAAAAATCTGTCTTTTGAATATTATTGCCATTCAACACGTTGTTGTAAGTGCACAAATCAAATGGTCAATCAGTGTTTGAAGGAAAAAATCACAATTTTCAACATTTTCGATTTTTTTAAACGCTGAGATCATTTGCCTCTGGAGAAAATGACGAGGCCACGTAATATTGGTCGACATTCACGAAGAACACAAAATAGATCAAATTAACGGCAAAATCAATCTCAAGAAGAAAGGGAACAACGAAATGAAACTGAAAGACAACGTATAAAATATCACGTGTTAATTGCTCAACGAAATTATATTGAATGCTTAATACAAAAAGAAGGTAAGAATCTCAGATTAAAAAGAAAGGAAAAAATTACTTGTCAACGTGACGATGGTTGCCAGCGAATATATATGTTTGGCGTTGCCACATCACTCCCTTCTTAATAACTTCATTGAAAATATTAATGGTCGCAAGTAATGAAAGCTGGTTTAAGCCGTTCTACAGAAGCCTGGGCATCTTTTTTCCCGATCCTTATGGTGAAAACTCGATCGAATGGTCTGGATATCACTTCATAGGGCCCAGTGTATGGTGGTTCCAATGGTGCACGCACTGAATCTGTTCGGAGAAATACGTGGGAGCAGCTGCTCATGTTTTTTGCTAAAAACGGCTTAATTTTACTATGGTGGGCTGCTGGGACTGGACGTAGTACTCTCATTTGCTCTCTAAGTCTGTTGATAAAATTGTGCGGGCTACTCGTAGACTCATTATGGTCTAAAAATTCATTGGGTAAGCGAAGATTGGTCCCGTAAACAAACTCAGCCGAAGAGGCTTGCAAATCATCTTTGAAACTCGTTCTGAGGCCCAAGAGTACGATTGGTAGCAGTGTAGTCCACCGATTGCTGTCATGACACATAAGGGCGGCTTTGAGTGATCGATGCCACCTTTCTATCATGCCGTTAGATTGCAGATGATATGCTGTTGTGTGTATGTGTTGTGCGCCAATGAGTTTAGATAGTGAGTTGAAAAGAGCAGACTCAAATTGGGTACCTTGGTCAGTTGTTATTGACTTTGGACATCCAAAGCGGGATATCCAATGGTTCCAGAAAGCTTGCCCAACTACGTCAGCAGTGATGTTTCGCAGTGGAACAGCCTCCGGCCATCGAGAGAATCGATCAATCATTGTTAGGCAGTATCGGTAACCTCTGTCAGGTGGCAGAACGACTATGTCCATATGGACGTGATCAAAACGATTGTTAGGCATCTAAATTTTGATAGGTATGAAATGATTGTTGCGTTTAGCTCTCTGACATTGCAGGCAACTTCTTGCCCAATGAGCGACGTCTTTATTAATCGCTGGCCATACATATTTACCTCGCATTTGACGAAGGGTCGATCGTGAACTCGGATGTGATTGCCCATGAACCGAAGTAAAAATTTGAAACCGTAAGTTTTTTGGTATAAAGATTCTGTTTTGGCCTGTTGAAGTATCGCAATAAATTTTTGTCTGATCGTCGAAGTTCATGCGCCGCAATGTTAAAGAATATGTGCCGGTTAACAGTTCTCTTAGCTCACTATCCATCTCTTGCGCGTTTTGAAGTTACTTATTAGTAACTGTGGTTGGCATAGAAATTGTGTAAAGCCTAGACAGCGCATCTGCTACTGAATTTTCGTCACCAGAAAGATATACGATGCTCGTTGAAAACTGCGATATGTAGTTAAGTTGACGTAGCTGACGAGGTGATGCTTTGTCAAGCTTTTGCGTGAAAACGTACATGAGAGGCTTGTGATCGGTTTTGATGATAAACTGCTGTGCTTCTAGAAAATGTCGAAAGTATTTTACCGACTCGTAAATCGCCAAAAGCTCCCGATCATAAGTGCTATAATTTTGCTCGGTTGGGGATAATTTTCGGGACCGAGGGGACGCCAAACGCTATTAATTTTTTGTTCAACCGGTGCCCCAATAGCCACGTCTGAGGCGTCACATGTGAGTGCAAGAGGAGCGTTGCATACTGGATGCGCAAGGATTGCTGCATTGGAAATACTCTTTTTGCATGCTTCGAACGCCTTACTGGATTTCGGTGTCCAGACAATTTTTCTTTTATCATTCTTTTTTGAGTCATGCAGGTACTCATTAAGTGGAGCTTGGAGTTTGGCAGCATGGGGTATGCACCGTCGGCAATAATTTATTATACCTAGAAACCTTCGGAGCAATACTTCCAGGTTTATTATATTTTTCAATGACGGCTACCCGATCATTTGGTGGCCTACAGCCCTGCGAATTAACAGTGTATCCCAAAAATTCCACTTCAGGTTCGCTGAATTTACATTTATCAAGATTAATGCGAAGGCCATGTTGCTTTAAAAGAGAAAAAATTATACGTAAATGTTCCTGATGCTCGTTTTGTGTTTTGGACATTACGAGTATGTCGTCAACATATATGTACACAAAATTTATGTCCCTGAAAATTGAGTCCATAATTCGCTGAAATGTCTGTGTGGCGTTTCGAAGTCCAAAAGGCATATATAAGTACTCAAACAATCCAAACGGCGTGCATACGGCGGTCTTGGCAACATCTTCATCTGCCATTGGGATTTGGTGATAAGCTTTGACAAGGTCGATGGTTGAGAAAATCGTGTTTCCGTGCAGCTTCTCGTTGAAGTCATGAATATGAGCTATGGGGTAGCGATCAGGAGTGGTTTGCGAATTGAGCTTTCTATAGTCTCCACAAACGCACCACTCACCATTCTTCTTGTGAACCATATGTAACGGGCTCGACCAAGGACTTTTGGATGCTCTGCATATGCCGTTTTCTATTAGACTCCTAAATTCTGCCTTTGCAGCCACTAATTTTTCGCCACTGAGTCGCCGAGGTTTTTCTGCAACCGGTGGACCAGTTGTATCTATGTGATGATGCACCGAAGTAGTTGTAAGCATCTGAAACTTGGCGGATGGGCGAAGGAGGTATTTATATTCACTAAGTAGAGTTCGGGGCACGTTTTCTGTATTTAGAGTGGCGATATTATAATCGGGCATCTGACGTAACACACCTTTTATTGTTTTGCCCGTATTGTGGTCAACGAGACATTTGTTTGATAAGTCAGACAATAGGTGGAAATGAGAGAGAAAGTCTGCTCCAATTAGGAGCGTTTGCACATCAGCTATAATAAAGTTCCATTCAAACGGGCTAGGCATACCGATATCCACTTTAAGTTTTTTACTGCCGAAGGTACGAATGGGCGTATGGTTGGCGGCAGTTAGTTGTAAATCATTTTCCAGAAGGTGTTGCTTTATTGAAAACAGGGGAAATACTGACACACAGGTTCCACTGTCGATTAAAAAACGTTGTCTGGAAATACGATCGAAGACATGGAGTCGATTTTCCTTAATGAGTTTGTTTTGTACTTCAGATGTTTTGGGTGCCAATGGGGTGACAGCGCCGATCGTTACGTTAGCTTTGTTTTGGTTGCTGCTGCCGCCAGCAGAATGTGCCGACGACAGCCGGGCTAGTTTCCCGATTTCGGCAAGTGAACGCAGCCATCTCTACACTTTTTAGCAGAACTTCCAAACTTCTTATGAAAGTGGCACAAATTTGTTGTATTTACATTATTTGACGGGCTGCGATTACAATTGCTGTTTAACTTTTTGAGCTCAAGCTGAATGGCATTGACTTTGCTTAGTAGAGAGTTTATTGTAACGTTGACATCGGAAATTTTAGATTTGTTTTGAGACTTCGACTTTATTGCAAAGACGGAGTCGTCTTCAGGCGGGACCTCGATAGCTGATATAGAACTGGGAGAGTTTTTAAGGGTTTCCAGCATTCTGTCAGCTGATGTGGTTAGTTGGTCAAGACTTCCTTCTGATAAAACTTGTATTGGCCTAATGGATGCTGGCATCTGCCGAAGAAATAGCATACGAAGAAGGCCGGTACTGTCCTCTGGTGACAAACGGCGCATTTGTGCCAGCATATCAGAAGGCTTTAGCCCAGAAAATTCATTGCCATGTAGTAATTTATGAAGTTTTGTTTCTGGAGAATCCGTGAACTTTTTTATTATGTGCTGCTTTAAAGTGTCGTACCTGTTGTTTTCCGGCGGGTGTAGTATGAGGTCTTCCGCGTGGAGTAAGACATCATCTTCTAATTTGATTGAGGTTATGTCAAATTTGTCGTTGTCAACTGTGATGTTGTTCAGTCGAAACGCACGTTCCAGTTGAGCAAACCAAAGAAGTGGGTTTCCTCGATTGAAAGTTGGAATGGACACTTGGCGCAAGTTCGCACTGGTGCTTGGTTGTTGACTGATGCGGCCATATTCTTCTGTAGATCATTTAACTGTTTTTTGATTGCATCCAACTCCGTCATGGTGGAATCTGTAGTTTTTGATCGAATATTGTATTCCGTTTTTTCATTTACTATCTCGGGGTCCCCAATATAAAATATAACGTGTTAATTGCTCAACGAAATTTTATTGAATGTTTAATACAAAAAGAAGGTAAGAATCTCAGATTAAAAAGAAAGGAAAAAATTACTTGTCAACGTGACGATGGTTGCCAGCGAATATATATGTTTGGCGTTGCCACAAACGTATTTCAAGGTCACGCTCCGGTCATTCCGATGAAAGGAGAACACACAATAAAGATGTTAGATTGCAAATGCAAGTGAGCCGTAGAAGATCGAGTGGTAGTGGAAATGTAGTGAGAGCACGACGCGCTGCCCAATTACACGTTAATGTTGCTTTGAATGGTGCTGCATTAAGGTACGATAATGCAATAGCCTACAGTTTGCATACGACGGTTGTTATTGGCACTATGGATAAAGTGTGCCAATACTGTAGAGCACTTAAATTCAAAACAGAAACTCCAGGCATGTGCTGCGCAGGTGGAAAAGTACAATTGCCGCAATTGGAATATCCACCCGAACCATTGGCTACATTACTGGCTGGCGAAAGTAACGAATCAAAACAGTTTTTGAATAACATACAAAGATACAATAGCTGCTTTCAAATGACTTCATTTGGTGCAACAAATATTGTGAACTATAACAATTTCATGCCACCATTCAAGATAATTACATCATATGGCATGGCAAATGTTTCCGTCACAGTCCAGTTTATCGGATTTATACAAGTACGCATGTCAACCAAGGTTTTTGACCTCCTCATTTCAGATTCAAGGCCACGTTTAGCACAAAATCGGCGCACTGCTCCTATTTCCCGACGCGCAGCATCAATTCTTACAAATTTCATCGGGAACAAGAAGAAATAATGATGAGCAGTCAATAGATAAACAAATAGAGCAATTATCGGCCAAATTCAAGAATTATTACATGAACATAATACACTGGTTCGTATGTTTACGACAGGATTGATAAAATGTCTTCGGATAATCATAAAATTGTCATTTGAGCTGACAAAACTCCGGCCGGTGAACATGCCGGCAGATTTAATGCACCAGCAAATGATGAAGTTGCAATTGTTATTGTTGGGCAAGAATTTGAATCTCGAAACATTGTATGGCCTCAGAGAAATAATCAATTGCAACGTGTAAGCGAAACTCATCGTTTTTATGATGCATTGCTATATGCAATTCAATTCTGTCGTGGTGAAGAGGGATATGCGGTGGACATAAAAATGAAAGATCCAGGAATTTCCAATAGTGAGTTGAATAAAACGGTCAGTGCCATGATCTATATTATTCGTATCGAGTTATGGTCAGACAAAATGAGGTGATGAAACTTTTTCATCAATACATCGTCGATATGTACGCAAACATTGAAACCGAAAGATTGAATTTCATTCGTTTTAACCAAAAGAAGTTGCGTAGTGAAAAATATATATTTTTCGGGATTCCGTTCAAAATAATGGAAATGTTACTTATTTGGGCAAGATAGTGATTTTACCTGCATTATACACAGGTAGTCCGCGACATATGCATGAATATGCCCAAGATGCAATGTTGTTGTTGTTGTATCAGTGCTTCGCCCCATCCAATAGGTGCGACCGATCACAAATTGTCATCAATATCCTCTAACGGGAGTCCAAGGAAACTTGCTGTTTCAACAGGGGTGGACCACAATGAGAGGGGTGTTAGAGGCGTTGGTTCAACAATACAGTTGAAGAGATGGTTGGTGTCATGCGGGGACACGTTACAAGCAGGACATATGTTTTGTATTTCGGGGTTGATTCTGGACAGGTAAGAGTTTAACCTGTTACAGTATCCAGTTCGAAGTTGAGCTAGAGTGACTCGCGTTTCCCTAGGGAGTGTGCGCTCCTCTTCTGCAAGTGTAGGGTATTGTTCTTTAAATACAGGATTCACCGGGCAATTCCTGGCATAGAGGTCCGACGCCTGTTTGTGGAGTTCACTGAGGACCTTCTTGTGTTTTTTGGCTTCATACGGCTGTGTTCTCAGGTGCCGTATTTCCTCATAATGCTTACGGAGATGACTCCTTAAGCCCCTGGGCGGTGTTGGCTCATCAATCAGATATCTGTTGCGATGCATAGGTTTCTGGGTATTGTTGTTGTTGTTGTAGCAGTGCCTCGCCCCATCCAATAGGTGTGACCGATCACAAATTGTCATCAATATCCGCTAACGGAAGTCCAAGGAAACTTGCTGTTTCAACAGGGATGGACCATAATGAGAGCGGTGTTAGAGGCGTAGGTTCCACATTACAATTGAAGAGATGGTTGGTGTCATGTGGGGACACATTGCAAGCAGGGTATACATTTTGTATGTCGGAGTTGATTCTGGATAGGTAAGAGTTTAACCTGTTACAGTATCCAGATCGAAGTTGAGATAGCATAAAAGACTCTTATTAGCATAAAAGACAATGTAAAAAATTTAATGTTATAATTTTAGAGCAAATTTTTTTTTTTTTTGTTCAGTATAAGACGCATTTTATCTAAAATGAGCACAAAATCTGGAAATGCAAAAACATTTTCGGGTAATTTTCCATTAATTGTTATAAATAAATTTAGTTAGTTTCAACAAAAGTTAACTAATTTTTTGTGATTTCATGTTTTTTTTTGAAAGCACCTAAAATAAATAACAAAGAATCTCTTAAATAAAGAACTATGTATTTACGTGGAAGTGAAATTTGCCACAAAAAATGGGCCGGCCAAAACTTAATTCTATTTAAGTTTTTTTTGTACGCTACAATTTATTTTGGAACAGGCCACTTTAGGTAATATATGTATGTATGTAGGTGAAGGATTCGAGTAACACGACTACGCAGCTTTCGTATTGAGCGGGGTTACATAATATGTAGGTTTGTGTCTTTGAATTGACACCTACATAATTTGTCCTACAGATGGTGCGATTTTGTGCGCGAAAGAAAATTTCGATATTTGGAGAGATTGTTCGAATTTACAAAAAACTTCTTCTATAAATTATAAACAAATAAAGTAATATTTGTTAACAAAAATAGGCCTATGAACTGCGGCTGATCCATACGAATCGATTTTTATAATTTTTATATGATTCTACGTATGGAAAATTTGTTAGCGTATTAATATATAGATAGTAGGGTACGCTCCCCAAGGCAGTCGGTTCTACGTACCGGAGCGACTCAGGATTTTTCCCGACCAAGGACTGTAATTTCAGTGTAACCCCATTTACTTTGTTGCGTCCCTCCCATAAATTGTCATCCTCCCATCAGCTCCTTGCAGCGGGACTGGTATCGAACCCAATCCGGGTCCGTCTCCTGACGCCGGTCTTGAGAAATGGTTTTGCTGCATCTGCCGGAAACGAATCTTTTGAGGACGGTCATACTCCGTTCAGTGTGTCTCGTGTAAGGGATGGTTGCATGGGACAGGTTGTTCTGGGCTTTATCCCAAAACCCGACGTCCACGTAACTTTTATATATCTTTTGTGGCTCCTTGCTGTTCACGCCCAAGGGCGTCCCGTAGTCTACGCCTTAGCGCCTCCCACTACCTTCCAAGCCACAACAAGTACCCGCTGCTGCCCGCGCCCCACGGCGCCAACAACTCAAACGTCCGCTACCACTCATAACTACTATCTCCGTAGTAGAGTCGGTAGCAATGCCGAGCATCAGCCCCTGCCCCCGTCTTCTTCCCCCTCTTTTCCGGCAGCAATCGCGTAGGTCAGGAAAACAGACTCTTAGTCCCCACCCCCGTTTGCACCGTTTTCCAGCACAGAATATATGTCTGCGACATCCGCCCAAAGCAGCTCCTGCCTTGGGCGGTGCCACTTTCCTAGATGTTCTGGTCTCCGCGACGGCAACCCCCCGACGGGTTTCTTTGCGGGATGTTCCAGGTCGCTAACCCAATTACACCGGGTACCCCAATGCTTACCCAAGGACGTCCAGTCCCAGGGCCACAATAGCAGTTGCGTCCTAGCCTTTCACAACCCAGGCGTAGTCACCTATCTGTTACTCCTAGAGTGACGACGTTTCCCTGTTGCATTTCAGAATTCTGCAGTTAAACTGTAACGGATTAACTGGGAAGATCACGGAGATAGTCGATTTCATGAAGCGGCACAACATCCGCATCGTCGCGATTAAAGAGACTAAACTCACAGCAAGATCTGATCTGCAGACCTGTTCTGGGTATAATGCCCAGAGAAAATGGAAATGGAAGCGGCCTCGCGTTTATCTTACACCACTCAGTGCAATATCATATATTTGATCCCGATATCGGCCGCAGGGACAGTGTCTTAGAACGTCACGGCTTAACTGTCCGATCAGGCCATGTAAACCTAGAAATCATCAACATCTACATCTCTCCTGCCACCTGTTGCCCCATCGGATACCGCCCTAACATCAGCGCCTTACTCACTGGCAATAATCGCATTATTTTAGGCGACTTCAATGCCCATCACGACCTATGGCATTCAAACTTGCAGTCAGACAGTAGGGGTGAGGTGTTGGCGGATCAAATAGAAGAAACGACGTTCTGCACAATAAACGGAGATGCCCCACACATATGGTAGAAAGCTGTCACAGTTCGCCGGACATATCTATCGTGAGCGCAGGACTCGTAAACTGCGTCAACTGGCAGCCGATTGTAACATTGGCATCCGACCACCTGCCTATACTTATTTCGCTCGAGCGTACCGCCGACTTCATTCTCACAGAAAAACGCACTTTCATAAACTTTGAAAAGGGAAAGTGGGACGAATACAAATCCTTTATAGACATCCGCTTTGCTGCCCTCCCAATCCCGACTGATACTCGCCAAGGGGAGCGTGCTTTCCGCAAGGTCATTGAATCCGCCTCGGCTCGCTTCATTCCCGCCGGTAGAATACCCGAAATTCGGCCTCACTTTCCAGTCTCAATTTAGCGAGAGAACGTGACCTTAGAAAACAGCTCGATCCTGGCGAACCCCAAATAAAGGATATAAACCAACGCATCAGATTGCTTGTAGATGATTACAAGCGGGCGAAATGGGAGGAGCACCTAAGCGGTTGTAACTTTTCTGCTAGTGTAGGTAAACTTTGGTCCACCGTAAAGTCCCTATCGAATCCGTCTAAGCAGAATGACAAAATTTCCATCGCCTTTGGCGAAAAAATGCGCGAGCGCTTTCTGCCGACAATATATAATGCATTCTACGGTCGACAAAGATAGACGGAGGGCCAACAGACACGCACGTAAGCATAAATTCAGCGCGTCTCCGATTACCATCACCGCCAAGGAGGTTGAGGATGCCATCGGTCATGCTAAACCACCCAAAGCAGTGGGCCCAGACGGCATAGCCATGCCGATGCTTAAAAGCCTAGGGAAAGAGGGTTTCAAATATTTAGCTCATGTCTTCAACCTGTCTCTTTGCACCTTTGTCATTCTCGAAAGATGGAAGATGGCCAAGGTGGTCCCGCTACTAAAGCCTGGGAAACCAGCTAACATAGGAGAGTCATATCGCCCGATATCTCTCCTATCGCCAGTAGCCAAGACGCTTGAAGCCATTTTGCTCCCCTATTTCAAAGCAAATTTGCAGCTAGCCTGTCATCAGCATGGCTTTAGGAAACTCCATAGCACCACCACCGCGCTAAATGCCATTAGCACCAAAATAAATTGTGGTTTAAATCAGAAGCCCCACCATATAACAGTACTCGTTGCGCTAGACCTATCACAAGCTTTTGGTACGGTCAACGATGGCTCGTTACTGCAAGACTTGGAAGGGTCTACCCTTCCCCCTTGTCTTAAAAGGTGGACCGCAAATTATCTGGGTGGTCGGCAGGCATCGGTGCAATTCAGAAACGAAACACCAAAGCCAAGAAGAATTAAACAAGGGGTGCCACAGGGTGGAGTCCCATCCCTACTTTTGTTTAATTTCTAAATATCAAAACTACCTTCGCCACCGGAAGGAGTTACTATCGTTTCTTACGCCGATGACTGCACAATAATGGCCACAGGCCCGGGCCCACAGATCGATGAGCTTTGCAACAGAATAAACGGCTACCTCCCTGATCTCTCCAGTTTTTTCGCCTCGCGAAACCTGGCATTATCGCCGACTAAATCATCCGCGACCTTATTTACAACTTTGGCGTCCCAAATGTCGACCATTTTAAACATCCACGTCGATGGCACTACGCTACCGACTGTCCCACACCCCAAAATCTTGGGTGTGACGTTTGATCAGGATCTACATTTTGGTGAGCATGCAGCCGCAATTGTACCAAAAATCCAGAGCCGTAATAAAATCCACAAATCTCTTGCTGGCAGTACTTGGGGAAAAGATAAAGAAACGCTCATTACTACTTACAAAGCAATTAGCCAGCCGATTGCATGCTACGCGTCCCCTATATGGTCGCCAAGCCTTAAAACTACTCACTGGAAGAAGCTACAGGCCTGCCAAAATGCTGCTCTCAGAATCGCAACGGGATGTCTTCTTATGTCCCCAGAGCACCATCTACATAATTAGGCGCGAATACTCGCCATCAGGGAGAGAAATGGGATGATAACCAAACAGTTCCTGTTGAATACCCAGAAACCAGGGCATCCCAACAGGTATCTGATTGATGAGCCAACACCGCCTAGGGGCTTAAGGAGTCATCTCCGTAAGCATTATGAGGAAATACGGCACCTGAGAACTCAACCGTATGAAGCCAAAAAACAAAAGCAGGTCCTCAGTGAACTCCACAAACAGGCGTCGAACCTTTATGCCGGGAATTGCCCGGTGTATCCAGCACTCAAAGAACAGTACCCAAAACTTGCGGAAGAGGAACCCACACTACCCAGGGAAACACGAGTCACTTCGATCTGGATACTGTAACAGGTTAAACTCTTACCTATCCAGAATCAACCCCGACATATGTATGCCCCGCTTGCAATGTGTCCCCACATGACACCAACCATCTCTTTAATTGTAATGTGGAACCAACGCCTCTAACACCCCTCTCATTATGGTCCACCTCTGTTGAAACAGCAAGTTTTCTTGGATTCCCGTTAGAGGACATTGATGACAATTTGTGATCGGCCCCACCTATTGGATGGGGCGAAGCACTGCTACAACAACAACAACAGGGTACATTGGTTTTTCATGCTACAAAAATATTGAAAAAAGTGGCAGCTGCGAGCATTTAAAGTTTTGAAATGGGAAAAAGTCGCCATGATGCCGGTTGCCGTTTTGACGTAAAACCAAAAACATATTTGTGGCGTTTTTTTTCGCTTAATATACAATGTGAAATTTTCCGATTCAGTCAAGTTTCATTTAAATAATAATAAGCTAAGTTGACATAAAATAATATATAATAAAATAAAATAAATTAGCATAAAAGGCAATATAAAAAATTTAATGTTACATTTTTGGAGCAAATTTATTTTTGTTTTGTTCAGTATAAGACTTACTTCGGGCGAATTTGCCATTAACTGTTATAAAGAAATTTAGTTACTTTCAACAAAAGTTAACTCATTATTCGTGATTTCATGTTGTTTTTTTTGAAAGCAACTAAATTAAAAAACAAATAGAGACCTATGTATTTACGTGGAAGTGAAATTTGCCACAAAAAATTTGGAACATTTTTTTTAGGATTTTGGAACAGTTAGGTAAGTGGCAACGAAACAATGGGGAAAACATATTTGTATGTAGGTGAACGATTTGAGCAACTCGACTACACAGCTTTCGAATTGAACGGGGTTACATAATAAGTAGGTTTGTGTCTTTGAATTGAGCACTTACATAATTGGTCCTACTGATGGTGCGGTTTTGTGCACGAAAGTAAATTTCAATATTTGGAGGGATTGTTCCAGTTTACAAAAAACTTTTCCTATTAATTAGAAACAAATAGAGTAATATTTGTTAACAAAAATAGGCCTATGCACTGCGGCTGATCCATACGAATCGAGTCATATAACTTTTATATGATTTTACGTATGCTAAGTATGCGAAACAGCCTGTCAATTGATTGTATGGAAAATTTTTTAGCGTATTAATATATAGATAGTAGGGTAATATATAGTTTTGAAATGGGGAAAAGCCGCTATGATGCCGGTTGCCGTTTTGACCTAAAACCAAAAACATTTTTGGGAAGATTTTTTTTCGTTTACTATACAACGTGAAATTTTCCGACTGAGTCTAGTCGCATTTAAATAATAACAAACTGAGTTGAAATAAAGGAATATATAATAAAATAAAAGAAATTAGCATAAAAGACAATGTAAAAAATTTGATGTTATAATTTTGGAGTAAATTTATTAATTTTTTTTTGTTCAGTATAAGACGTAGATACTTTATCTAAAGTGAGCATAAAATCTGGAAATGCAAAAACATTTTCGGGTAATTTGCCATTAATAATTAATTTTATATTTTTGGAACATTTTTTTAGGAATTTGGAACATGCCGCTATAGGTAAGTGGCAACAATGGGGAACCATATTTGTATGTTGGTGAAACATTGGAGCAACACGACTACACAGCTTTCGAATTGAGCGGGGTTACATAATAAGTAGGTTTGTGTCTTTGAATTGAGCACTTACATATTTGGTCCTGCAGATGGTGCGCTTTTGTGCACGAAAGTAAATTTCGATATCTGGAGGGATTGTTCCAGTTTACAAAAAACTTTCTCTTAATTAGAAACAAATAGAGTAATATTTGTTAAGAAAAATAGGCCTATACACTGCGGCATTTTTGGAACGATTTTTTTTATTTTACTATACAACGTGAAATTTTCTGACTGAGTTTAGTCGCATTTAAATAATAATAAACTGAGTTGAAATAAAGGAATATATAATAAAATAAGAAATAAAATAAATTTGCATAAAAGACAATGTAAAAAATTTAATATTATAATTTTGGAGTAAATTAATTTTTTTTTTTTGTTCAGTATAAGACGTACTTTATCTAAAATTAGCATAAAATCTGGAAATGCAAAAACATTTTCGGGTAATTTGCCATTAATTGTTATAAATAAATTTAGCTATTTTTAACAAAAGTAAACTTAATATTTGTGATTTAATGTTTTTTTGAAAGAAAATAAGATAAAAAACAAAGAATCTGTTAAATAAAGACCTATGTATTTACGTGTAAGTGAAATATGCCAAAAAAAAGGGGCCGGTCTATTAATTCTATTTAAGGTTTTTTTGTACGCTACAAATTATTTTGGAACAATTTTTTTAGGAATTTGGAACATGCCGCTATAGGTAAGTGGCAACAATGGGGGAACCATATTTGTATGTTGGTGAAACATTTGAGCAACATGACTATGCAGCTTTCGAATAAAGCGGGGTTACAAAATATGTAGATTTATGTCTTTGAATTGAGCATTTACATAATTGGTCCTACAGATGGTTCGCTTTTGTGCACGAAAGTAAATTGCTATATCTGGAGAGATTGTTCGAATTTACAAAAAAATTTTTCGGTTAATTATATACAAATAGAGTAATATTTGTTAATAAAAATAGGCCTATGCACTGCGGCTGATCCATACGAATCGATTCATATAACTTTAATATGATTTTACATATGCTAAGTATGCAAAACAGCCTGTCAATTGATTGTATGGAAAATTTGTTAGCGTATTAATATATAGATAGTAGGGTAATATATAGTTTTGAAATGGGAAAAAGCCGCTATTATGCCGTTTGCCGTTTTGACCTAAAACCAAAAATATTTTTGGAACGTTTTTTTTCGTTTACTATACAACGTGAAAATTTCCGGTTGAGTCAAGTTGCATTTAAATAATAATAAACTGAGTTGAAATAAAAGAATATATAATAAAATAAAATAAGAAAAAAAATAAATTAGCATAAAAGACAATGTAAAAAATTTAATGTTTTAATTTTGGAGTAAATTTTTTTTTTTGTTCAGTATAAGACGTACTTTATCTAAATGATCATAAAATCTGGAAATGCAAAAACATTTTCGGGTAATTTGCCATTAATTGTTATAAATAAATTTAGCTAGTTTCAACAAAAGTTAACTCATCATTTGTGATTTCATTTGTTTTTTTTTTTTTGAAAGCAACTAAAATAAAAAACAAATAATCTGTTAAATAAAGACCTATGTATTTACGTGTAAGTGGAATTTTGCACAAAAAATGGGCCGGCCAAAAATTAATTCTATTTAAGTTTTTTGGTAGCTACAAATTATTTTGGAACAATTTTTTTAGTATTTTGGAACAGGCCACTATAGCTAAGTGGCAACAATGGGGAAACCATATTTGTATGTAGGTTAAATATTTGAGCAACACGACTACGCAGCTTTCGAGTTGAGCGGGGTTACATAATGTATGAAAAATTTGTTAACTTATTAATATATAGATAGTAGGGTACATTGGTTTTTATGGTACAAAAATATTGAAAAAAGTGGAAGCTGCGAGCATTTAAAGTTTTGAAATGGGAAAAAGTCGCCATGATACCGGTTGCCGTTTTTACGTAAAACCAAAAACATATTCGGGACGTTTTTTTTCGCTTAATATACAATGTGAAATTTTCCGATTCAGTCAAGTTTCATTTAAATAATAATAAACAAAGTTGACATAAAAGAATATATAATAAAATAAAATAAATTAGCATAAAAGACAATATAAAAAATTTAATGTTACATTTTTGGAGCAAATTTATTTTTGTTTTGTTCAGTATAAGACTTACTTCGGGCAAATTTGCCATTAACTGTTATAAAGAAATTTAGTTAGTTTCAACAATAGTTAACTCATTTGTGATTTCATGTTTTTTTTTGAAAGCAACTAAAATAAAAAACAAATAAAGACATATGTATTTACGTGGAAGTGAAATTTGCCACAAAAAATTATTTTGGAACAATTTTTTTAAGATTTTGGAACAGTTAGGTAAGTGGCCACAAAGGGGAAAACATATTTGTATGTAGGTGAACGATTGGAGCAACACGACTACACAGCTTTCGAATTGGCGGGGTTACATAATAAGTAGGTTTGTGTCTTTGAATTGAGCACTTACATAATTGGTCCTACAGATGGTGCGCTTTTGTGCACGAAAGTAAATTTCGATATTTGGAGGGATTGTTCCAGTTTACAAAAAACTTTTTCTATTAATTAGAAACAAATAGAGTAATATTTGTTAACAAAAATAGGCCTATGCACTGCGGCTGATCCATACGAATCGAGTCATATAACTTTTATATGATTTTACGTATGCTAAGTTTGCGAAATAGCCTGTCAATTGATTGTATGGAAAATTTGTTAGCGTATTAATATATAGATAGTAGGGTAATATATAGTTTTGAAATGGGAAAAAGCCGCTATGATGCCGGTTGCCGTTTTGACCTAAAACCAAAAACATTTTTGGGACGATTTTTTTTTCGTTTACTATACAACGTGAAATTTTCCGACTGAGTCTAGTCGCACTTAAATAATAATAAACTGAGTTGAAATAAAGGAATATATAATAAAATAAAATAAATTAGCATAAAAGACAATGTAAAAAATTTTATGTAATAATTTTGGAGTAAATTTATTTATTTTTTTTTGTTCAGTATAAGACGTACTTTATCTAAAATGAGCATAAAATCTGGAAATGCAAAAACATTTTCGGGTAATTTGCCATTAATTGTTATAAATAAATTTAGCTAGTTTTAACAAAAGTAAACTTAATATTTGTGATTTAATGTTTTTTGAAAGAAAATAAAAAACAAAGAATCTGTTAAATAAAGACCTTTGTATTTACGTGTAAGTGAAATATGCCATAAAAAATTGGCCGGTCAAAAATTAATTCTATTTAAAGTTTTTTTGTACGCTACATATTATTTTGGAACAATTTATTTAGGATTTTGGAACAGTTAGGTAAGTGGCAACAAAACAATGGGGAAAAGATATTTGTATGTAGGCGAACGATTTGAGCAACACGACTACACAGCTTTCGAATTGAACGGGGTTACATAATAAGTAGGTTTGTGTCTTTGAATTGAGCACTTACATAATTGGTCCTACAGATGGTGCGCTTTTGTGCACGAAAGTAAATTTCGATATTTGGAGGGATTGTTCCAGTTTACAAAAAACGTTTTCTATTAATTAGAAACAAATAGAGTAATATTTGTTAACAAAAATAGGCCTATGCACTGCGGCTGATCCATACGAATCGAGTCATATAACTTTTATATGATTTTACGTATGCTAAGTATGCGAAATAACCTGTCAATTGATTGTATGGAAAATTTGTTAGCGTATTAATATATAGATAGTAGGGTAATATATAGTTTTGAAATGGGAAAAAGCCGCTATGATGCCGGTTGCCGTTTTGACCTAAAACAAAAAAACATTTTTGGGACGATTTTTTTTCGTTTACTATACAACGTGACATTTTCCGACGGAGTCTAGTCGCACTTAAATAATAATAAACTGAGTTGAAATAAAGGAATATATAATAAAATAAAATAAATTAGCATAAAAGACAATGTAAAAAATTGTATGTAATAATTTTGGAGGAAATTTATTTATTTTGTTTTTTTTGTTCAGTATAAGACGTACTTTATCTAAAATGAGCATAAAATCTGGAAATGCAAAAACATTTTCGGGTAATTTGCCATTAATTGTTATAAATAAATTTAGCTAGTTTTAACAAAAGTAAACTTAGTATTTGTGATTTAATGTTTTTTGAAAGGAAATAAAAAACAAAGAATCTGTTAAATAAAGACCTTTGTATTTACGTGTAAGTGAAATATGCCACAAAAAATTGGCCGGTCAAAAATTAATTCTATTTAAAGTTTTTTTGTACGCTACATATTATTTTGGAACAATTTTTTTAGGATTTTGGAACAGTTAGGTAAGTGGCAACAAAACAATGGGGAAAACATATTTGTATGTAGGTGAACGATTTGAGCAACACGACTATACAGCTTTCGAATTGAACGGGGTTACATAATAAGTAGGTTTGTGTCTTTGAATTGAGCACTTACATAATTGGTCCTACAGATGGTGCGGTTTTGTGCACGAAAGTAAATTTCGATATTTGGAGGGATTGTTCCAGTTTGCAAAAAACTTTTTCTATTAATTAGAAACAAATAGAGTAATATTTGTTAACAAAAATAGGCCTATGCACTGCGGCTGATCCATACGAATCGATTCATATAATTTTATATGATTTTACGTATACGAAACAGCCTCTCAATTTATTGTATGGAAAATGTGTTAGCGTACTAATATATAGATAGTAGGGCACACGTGAGTACAGGATTCACCGGGCAATTCCTGACATAGAGGTCCGACGCCTGTTTGTGGAGTTCACTGAGGACCTGCTTATGTTTTTTGACTTCATACGGCTGTGTTCTCAGGTGCCGTATTTCCTCATAATGCTTACGGAGATTACTCCTTAAGCCGCTGGGCGGTGTTGGCTTATCAATCAGATGTCTGTTGGGATGCTCAGGTTTCTGGGTATTGTTGTTGTTGTAGCAGTGCCTCGCCTCATCCAATAGGTGTGACCGATCACAAATTGTCATCAATATCCTCTAACTGAAGTCCAAGGAAACTTGCTGTTTCAACAGGGGTGGACCATAATGAGAGGGGTGTTAGAGGCGTAGGTTCCACATTACAATTGAAGAGATGGTTGGTGTCATGTGGGGACACGTTGCAAGCAGGGCATACATTTTGTACTTCGGGGTTGACTCTGGATAGGGAAGAGTTTAACCTGTTAAATATCCAGATCGAAGTTGAGATAGAGTGACTGGCATTAGCATAAAAGACAATGTAAAAAATTTAATGTTATAATTTTGGAGCAAATTTATTTTATTTTTTTTTTGTTCATTATAAGACGTATTTTTATCTAAAATGAGCATAAAATCTGGAAATGCAAAAACATTTTCGGGTAACTTACCATTAATTGTTATAAATAAATTAAGTTAGTTTCAACAAAAGTTAACTCATTTTTTGTGATTTCATGTTTTTTTTTGAAAGCAACTAAAATAAATAAAAAAGAATCTTTTAAATAAAGACTTACGTATTTACGTGGAAGTGAAATTTGCCACAAAAAATGGGCCGGCCAAAAATTAATTCTATTTAAGTTTTTTTGTACGCTACAAATTATTTTGTACAATTTTTTGGGATTTTGGAACAGGCCACTTTAGGTAAGTGGCAACAATGGGGAAATCATATTTGTATGTATGTAGGTGAAGCATTCGAGCAACACGACTACGCAGCTTTCGTATTGAGCGGGGTTACATAATATGTAGGTTTGTGTCTTTGAATTGAGCACTTACATAATTTGTCGTACAGATGGTGCGATTCATGCGCAAAAGAAAATTTCGATATTCGGAGAGATTGTTCGAATTTACAAAAAACTTCTTCTATTAATTATAAACAAATAGAGTAATATTTGTTAACAAAAATAGGCCTATGCACTGCGGCTGATCCATACGAATCGAGTCATATAACTTTTATATGATTTTACGTATGCTAAGTATGCGAAATAGCCTGTCAATTGATTGTATGGAAAATTTGTTAGCGTATTATTATATAGATAGTAGGGTACATTGGTTTTTTATGGTACAAAAATATTGAAAAAAGTGGCAGCTGCGAGTATTTAAAATTTTGAAATGGGAAAAAGTCGCCATGATACCGGTTGCCGTTTTTACGTAAAACCAAAAACATATCCGGGACGTTTTTTTTCGCTTAATATACAATCAGCCCAATTCTAAACGAAAATTCCGTGCGAGTTTTTTCCCTTCTCCCATTCCTCGTATTCTAAATAAAAATTCCTTGTGAGTTTTTTTACTTCTCCCTTTCCTCCTATTCTGAACAATGTTCGAAAAAGCGGAAACCGGTTCTGGGAGAAAAGTAGGTATTATGAATATGAGATAGAGGGAAATTTCTCTGCCATTTCATAGGAGTTTTTTCACTAGTTAGATTAAAGGGAGTGCATCAAAATAGTTAAAGGAAATTGGTTCTTTTAAGAAAGAACACTTATTTGTACAAATTTGTGATAAAATATGTATGTACATTCTACCACAATATTCTCACTGTTAATACAACAACAACTACAACCACAATATTCTTTATTTTAAGTCGAAAAGTATATCATAAGCAATGGTAGAGCTCTTGGTATACATATTTGATGCAGCCATCCAGAAATTGCGCAAGGATTTTTTAATAAGGCTTAAATAGATTTTGGCATATGACGAAGGACGAATTCAACTCAACTTGGCCGCCAGAAAATTGCTTTGCTGAATGAAAGCAGGCAACTCCGACAGATTTGTGTTATGCGGCCGTCTTCTTCTTATGTTCCGCTGTTGTTGTTGCTGTGGCACCAATTCATTACTCATTTCAGTGAATACCACATGAAATGCAATAAATATTGTGCACTGTTTATATTTTATTTCTTAATTTCCAACAAATTTGCAACAATAATTAAACTTTTCAATTTTTTAAACAAAATAAGAAATGTGCAACGAAATATCAATTGACAAAACAGCTGACTTCGAAAATTCGAAATTCCTATTCCCCAATTATTGTTCTCCCTAGGAGAACAGAATTGGAGGAATTTTTCCGCTGGAATAAAAAAATCCGCGAGAATATTTAGAATTGGTCTGAATGTGAAATTTTCTGATTCAGTCAAGTTTCATTTAAATAATAATAAACAAAGTTGACACAAAAGAATATATAATAAAATAAAATAAATTAGCATAAAAGACAATATAAAAAATTTAATGTTACATTTTTGGAGCAAATTTATTTTTGTTTTGTTCAGTATAAGACTTACTTCGGGCAAATTTGCCATTAACTGTTATAAAGAAATTTAGTTAGTTTCAATAATAGTTAACTCATTTGTGATTTCATGTTTTTTTTTGAAAGCAACTAAAATAAAAAATAAATAAAGACATATGTATTTACGTGGAAGTGAAATTTGCCACAAAAAATTGGCCGATCAAAAATTAATTCGATTTAAGGTTTTTTTGTACGCTACAAATTATTTTGGAACAATTTTTTTAAGATTTTGGAACAGTTAGGTAAGTGGCCACAATGGGGAAAACATATTTGTATGTAGGTGAACGATTGGAGCAACACGACTACACAGCTTTCGAATTGAACGGGGTTACATAATAAGTAGGTTTGTGTCTTTGAATTGAGCACTTACATAATTGGTCCTACAGATGGTGCGGTTTTGTGCACGAAAGTAAATTTCGATATTTGGAGGGATTGTTCCAGTTTACAAAAATTTTTTCTATTAATTAAAAACAAATAGAGTAATATTTGTTAACAAAAATAGGCCTATGCACTGCGACTGATCCATACGAATCGAGTCATATATATTTTTTATATGATTTTACGTATGCTAAGTATGCGAAATAGCCTGTCAATTGATTGTATGGAAAATTTTTTGGCGTATTAATATATAGATAGTAGGGTAATATATAGTTTTGAAATGGGAAAAAGCCGCTAAGATGCCGGTTGCCGTTTTGGCCTAAAACCAAAAACATTTTTGGGACGATTTGTTTTCCTTTACTATACAACGTGAAATATTCCGACTGAGTCTAGTCGCATTTAAATAACAATAAACTGAGTTGAAATAGAGGAATATATAATAAAATAAAATAAATTAGTATAAAAGACAATGTAAAAAATTTAATGTTATAATTTTGGAGTAAATTTATTTAATATTTTGTTTTTAGGCTATTTGGCCTATTGTGGGTTCCAGTAGGAAATAAAAAGATGGTAATTATTCCAATGTTGCGGCCCTACGTTTCGCTAGCCGTCCTAGCTTCTTCAGGGGCGAAGTCTATTTATTTTCAACAATAAAACATAAGAAATAATTACATTAGTTTTTGGTCACAATTTTTGAAATTATTTACATCAACAACAATAAAGTGTCACAAAACAACAATTTTAGCTAAGCTAATACTAATTAAGGTACAAAAAGGACGCACATACATATATACACGTAAACAAAAATTAGCATCACTCACATGATATTTTTTCTTAACTCTAAAAATTTTTGGTACCACTTGCAATGGGTATCATAGTAATACTAAACATAAAAACATTATAAACATAAAAGATAGCTTGCTGCAATCGCTTCTGTATCCTCATTCTTGTTTATCGTGATTTCCCTTTTTTGCATTATTCGGAGGCTCTCTAACGTGTATCGGACTTTTCCTCTTTTGTTTTTGTCTATTATTGTGGTATTCGCGAGATCAGCTGTATGTCCAGTTGATGTTATGTGTTGTGATAACGCAGTGTTGTTCTTTTTCTTCTGTATGTCAGCTTCGTGTTCTCTTAGTCGTACGCTCAGATTTCGCTTTGTGGTCCCAATATATACCCGGTTGCAATTTTCGTTAACTTTTTTGTTTCCCATGCAACTGATTTCATACACAACATTATTTTGTTGTAGGATCTCGATGGGGCTCTTTGTGTTTGTAAATATGCTGGATAGGGTGCAGTTGGATTTATGTGCTATTGTAATGTTCGGCTTAATATTCATGCTTTTGCGAACAATTTCCGTAAGTTTGGGGATATATGTAACGCTGTAGTATTGTTTCGTTGAATTCGTTGTTTGCGATGTTAGTGCTTTGGTATGTTTCGTTTCTGTTCCCAGTGTTTTTTGCTGTATTAGATTTTGTATCATGTTATGTGGGTAGTTGTTGTTTCTTAATATCTGGTATATTTTTTCGATATTGGCATTGTGAAATTGTTCGTGGCTTATAGACAGAACGTTGTTTACGAAATTTCTCGCTGTGTTTAATTTATATTTAAAGGGCTGCGATGAAAGGAAATTGATCATCCGTCCCGATGACGAAGGTTTGGCATACCAATCGAATAAAAGAGATCCATTATTTTTGTGGATCTTGACGTCAAGAAAGGGGATGCTGTGATTTTGTTCTACTTCCAGGGTGAATTGTAACTTATTGTGGTAGCTGTTGAGCGTATTTAAAATTATTTCCAAATCGTTGCGGGTGACTATTGCCAATATGTCGTCTACATTCGTATTGTGTTGTTGCTTTAATGTTGCGAAAGTGTTCTCGAGTAAATCATTCATAATTATATCTGCTATAGTTGGGGAGATGGGGTTGCCCATGGGCATTCCAAACATTTGGGTATATATTTTGTTGTTACACATGAAATAGTTGTTGTCCATGAGACAAAAGTTTAGTATGTCTCGGAATTTGTTTTTGGGTATGTTCGTTGTATTTTGTATTTTCTCCCATTTTTTCATTATAATGTTGATAGCGAGATAAGTTGGAATGTTAGTAAAAAGGGATATGACATCAAAAGACACTAAAACTTCGTCTTCGGCGACAATAATGCCATGAAGCCTCTCTTTTAAGTCAAACGCATTCTTTATATTGTATTTTGCACATATTATATTCTTTATTATGTTGCCTACATACCTGGATAGCTGAGGATGCTATTGGACGGAGGGGGAAGTTAGGCTTATGGATTTTTGGTAATCCATAGAGTCTCGGCGCGTTGGCTGCTGAGCATGAAAGTTGCTGTTTTTCTTTCGCAGAGTTGTATTTGTTTTTGTATAAATCGTTGACGATGTTATTGTTTTTCTTTTGTAGTGCGTGTGTTGGATCAGTTCTGGTTGCTCTGTATGTGTTTTTGTCTTGCAGTAAGTCGTTCATTTTCGCGTTGTAGTCTTTTTTGTAAAGTACGACTGTCTTTTTCCCTTTGTCTGCTTCTGTTATCACTATTTCGTTTTCGTATTGCTTTTGTTGTACACCTCTGTTATGAACTTTTCTGCTGAGTTGTGTTTGATGTTCCTTTTAAACTGGAGTATTCGATTACTTAGTCTGTTTCTCGCTATTTCCTTCGTTCGCTCGTCGTAAAATACGCTTTCGTTGTAGGAATCGTAAATTTTGTTCCAAGAGAGAGCAACCATTTGGTTTCTTTGGGGAAGTGTATGTTTGTTTTGTTCACAAACCAGTCGTTGTTTGTATTGATACCGAGGTTGTGTAGTTGTTGTCGTTTCAAGTTTTGTATCTTCGATGTATGTGTATCCCGTGTCTCTTTTGCTATTCGTTGTCCTAAGAAGTGTTGATTGCTTGTGAATGTTCTACCAATGAATGTGGTACCAAAAATTTTTAGAGTTAAGAAAAAATATCATGTGAGTGATGTTAATTTTTGTTTACGTGTATATATGTATGTGCGTCCTTTTTGTACCTTAATTAGTATTAGCTTAGCTAAAATTGTTGTTTTGTGACACTTTATTGTTGTTGATGTAAATAATTTCAAAAATTGTGACCAAAAACTAATGTAATTATTTCTTATGTTTTATTGTTGAAAATAAATAGACTTCGCCCCTGAAGAAGCTAGGACGGCTAGCGAAACGTAGGGCCGCAATAGTGGAATAATTACCATCTTTTTATTTCCTACTGGAACCCACAATAGGTCAAATAGCCTAAAAACAAAATATTAACATTTATTAAAATTGACCGGAATAACCCTAGTAAATTTATTTATTTTTGTTTTGTTCAGTATAAGACGTACTTTATCTAAAATGAGCATAAAATCTGGAAGTGCAAAAACATTTTCGGGTAATTTGCCCTTAATTGTTATAAATAAATTTAGCTAGTTTTAACAAAAGTAAACTTAATATTTGTGATTTAATGATTTTTGAAAGTAAATAAAAAACAAAGAATCTGTTAAATAAAGACCTTTGTATTAACGTGTAAGTGAAATATGCCACAAAAACAGGGGGTGGTCAATAATTAATTCTATTTAAGGTTATTTGTACGCTACAAATTATTTTGGAAACATTTTTTAGGAATTTGGAACATGCCGCTATAGGTAAGTGGCAACAATGGGGAAACCATATTTGTATGTTGGCGAAACATTTGAGCAACACGACTACGCAGCTTTCGAATAAAGCGGGGTTACAATATATGTAGATTTGTGGCTTTGAATTGAGCACTTACATAATTGGTCCTACAGATGGTGCGCTTTTGTGCACGAAAGTAAATTTCGATGTCTGGAGAGATTGTTCGAATTTACAAAAAAATGTTTCTATTAATTATCCATACGAATCGATTCATATAACTTTTATATGATTTTACGTATGCTAAGTATGCGAAACAGCCTGTCAATTGATTGTATGGAAAATTTGTTAGCGTATTAATATATAGATAGTAGGGTAATATATAGTTTTGAAATGGGAAAAAGCCGCTATGATGCCGGTTGCCGTTTTGACCTAAAACCAAAAATATATTTGGAACGTTTTTTTTTCGTTTACTATACAACGTGAAAATTTCCGGTTGAGTCAAGCTGCATTTAAATAATAATAAACTGAGTTGAAATAAAAGAATATATAATATAACTAGAGACCCGGCAGACGTTGTTCTGCCCTAAATTTGGTATATCTGCACACATTTTAATAAGCTTTTTCCGTCTAAATCTGCCCTCGCCCTCTACACTTTTTCCTTATCTTTGTATTCACTCCTCCCTTCGTATTTTTCGCTTCATCTATCTCCATCTTCGTCTCATTCTATCTCTTTCTCAGTCTCCTCTCTTTTCTCTTCTCTCAAGTTTTTCTCATTCTTCATATCTTATTGCCAGCCCCAGAGTGTGGTATGTATTTTGTTTCAGTCCCATTCCGAGTCTCAGTCCCAGTCCCACTCCGAGTCTCAGTCTCAGTCCCAGTCCTAATCCCAGTCCCAGTTCGTCTCTGGTCTACTTCCCGGAAAAAAGCATCGTAAATACTAATATAGGCAAATTTATATACCAAATTTCAGGCAAATCGAATAGGACGTATGTAAATATGTATGTGGGTATTATTAATTCATGACTTTATTTCGGATTCGAATGCATAATTACCAGTTTTGCCAGGTTGATGCGACTAAATCGAATATCAGAATGAAAATTACTTAAAAGCTCTCAGCAACAGCTTTCATTTGATATCCAAAATACACACACATTCCAGGGGTATCCCGGTCCATGTTTTGGCCTATATCTCGAGACCCTAGTCACCTATAGGTATGAAAACTACCCTGTACTAAAGCATTCATCAGCAGCTTTCATTTGATATCCAAAATACACACACATTCTAGGGGTATCCCGGTCCATGTTTTGGCCTATATCTCGAGACCCTAGTCACCTATAGGTATGAAAACTACCCTGTACTAAAGCATTCATCAGCAGATTTCATTTGATATCCATATTGTATAAACACATTCTAGGGGTGCCCAGGTCTACGTTTTGGCCTATATCTCGAGACCGTAGTCACCAATAGGTATGAAAACTACCCTGTACTAAAGCACTCATCAACAGCTTTTATTTGATATCCATATTGTATAAACACATTCTAGGGGTACCCGGGTCCACGTTTTGGCCTATATCTCGAGACCCTAGTCACCAATAGGTATGAAAACTACCCTGTACTAAAGCACTCATCAGCAGCTTTCATTTGATATCCATATTGTATAAACACATTCTAGGGGTGCCCAGGTCTACGTTTTGGCCTATATCTCGAGACCCTAGTCACCAATAGGTATGAAAACTACCCTGTACTAAAGCACTCATCAACAGCTTTTATTTGATATCCATATTGTATAAACACATTCTAGGGGTACCCGGGTCCACGTTTTGGCCTATATCTCGAGACCCTAGTCACCTATAGGTATGAAAACTACCCTGTACTAAAGCATTCATCAGCAGCTTTCATTTGATATCCATATTGTATAAACACATTCTAGGGGTGCCCAGGTCTACGTTTTGGCCTATATCTCGAGACCCTAGTCACCAATAGGTATGAAAACTACCCTGTACTAAAGCACTCATCAACAGCTTTTATTTGATATCCATATTGTATAAACACATTCTAGGGGTACCCGGGTCCACGTTTTGGCCTATATCTCGAGACCCTAGTCACCAATAGGTATGAAAACTACCCTGCCCTAAAGCACTCATCAGCAGCTTTCATTTGATATCCACTCATTATATAAACCTTTCCGTGGAAAAATATATATATATACCAATTTTCATAATAATCGGTCCAGTAGTTTTTGAGTTAATCGATGACATACATACAAACATTCATTTTTATATATATAGATATATGGCTAAACCGATTTGGGATTTCAAAATCAACTAACCATCATCTCTCCTTCTTGTAGGTAGGTAGGTTGAACTGGCCGGTCCATGAGGACCTCACATAGACTGATTGAGTCCGTAGTGTTACCAGAAGTTTGTTTTAACGACCAAACTGAAAAACTCTATCAAAAACCAGGACCTATGTTATAAAATAACTCCGTCCTCTTGGCAAATACTAGAAGCTTCCTAGGACTTAAGCCACTTGCTGCTTCTAGATCTGACAGCTGTATCACTCCTAATATCTGGAGTCTTAGCCTGGCAAGTGCAGGGCACGAGCACAGAACGTGCTCGATCGTTTCCTCCTCCAACCCGCACTTCCTACACCTGCTATCACTGACCAAGCCTAATTTAAAGGCATGTGACGCCAGAAGGCAGTGTCCAGTCAGAATACCCGTCATAAGTCTACAGTCCTCTCTTTTTAATGATAGAAGCAACTGTGTTAGTCTAAGGTTGTAAGACCTACACATAATCTTCGACACTTTACAGCCCCGCGCTTGAACCCACGCCTTTTCTGCTTGGTCGATCATGTGCACCTCTCGCATTCGCTTAATATCGCCCAATCTAATTGGGACGTCTACGGAGCAAGCTTCAAGGGATGCGCCCTTTTTAGCTAATTCGTCCGCTTTTTCATTCCCATCTATTCCCATATGCCCTGGGACCCAATATAGATGTATGCTTCTCCCTGTCCCGATTCTCTCCAGAGACTGCTTACACTCTAACACGCATTTAGATGCTGTGCTATGCGAGATTATTGCCTTAATTGCTGCTTGACTGTCAATATAAAAGTTAACACGGTTGCAGCTTAAGCTATTCTCTTCCAAGGTTTCTACTGCTTTGGTTACGGCTAATATTTCCGCTTGGAAAACGCTACAGTAATCCGGCAGCCTGTAGGATCTGCTTAATTCCGGATCAGCGCAGTATACCGCAGACCCTACTCCTTCCACTATTTTGGAACCATCGGTGTACACATGTATCGCCTCGTCCGCCATTTGCGCACCCTTGCGCCAACCGTCCACCTCTATTGTGGCCTTAAGATCTCCCTCAAAGTGCAGGTAGGGAATCATGTAGTCTGTTCGTCTTGTGACTGAGGACGCTATACTACTATGGCCATATGGTCGGCGCTCAAGCTGCCCCGAAGCATCGAGCCTGGTTGCGGTCGTTAACGCTTTGTTCTTTGCTACCAGGTCTACAGGTGGAATGTGCAGAATGGCATACAGTGCAGCCGTCGGGGTTGTTTTCAGGGCTCCCGTAATGCAAAGCATCGATAGTCTGCATACCCCCTCTAATTTTTTGAGGTATGTTGTTTTTTGTGTGGCTTTCCACCAAACAAGAACTCCATAGTATAGATTAGGGCTTACAATCGCTGTAAAAACCCAATGAGAAAGAGAGGGCGATAGGCCCCACGTACACCCCAGCATTCTTTTACAAGCATAGAGTGCCGTTGAGGCCTTCTTGACCCTCTCCTCCAAGTTGAGCTTCCAGGACAGCTTACTGTCTAGGATGATTCCTAGATATTTTGTGCAAGGTTTCTCCTGTAAGGTCACCGCTCCTAACTTAGGCCTGGTCCAATTTGGGACCTTGTACCTCTTTGTAAACAAGACCATATCCGTCTTCTCCGCATTGACTTTCAGCCCGACATTAGATGCCCAGGTATGAATATCCCGAAGCGCCCGATCCATCAAAGAACTAATCGTTGGAAGGCATTTTCCACTTATGACAATTGCAACGTCATCTGCGTAAGCCGTAAGTTTTACGGGTCCCTCATCGAATTGCCTGAGCAGTTGGTTGATGACCAGTGTCCACAGCAGAGGTGATAGCACCCCTCCCTGCGGCGTGCCCCTGTCCACTGATTTCGTGGCCTCGTACAATCCCCATTGTGATGTAATCTTTCTGCAATTTAACATGCAGCCGATCCATCTGATTAAGGCAGGATGTACTTTAATGTAATTAAGACCATCCATAATCGCCCATTTTGCAACATTATTGAAAGCCCCGGCAATGTCCAAGAAGACTCCTAGAGCATACTCTTTATATTCCAGGGATTTCTCTATGCTTATTACCACCCTATGCAATGCGGTGTCTACCGACTTGCCTTTGGTGTACGCATGCTGTGTTGTGGAGAGCAGCTTTTCATCCACGTTGGACTTTATGTACACATCTATCAGCCTCTCAAAGGTTTTGAGCAGAAATGATGTTAAGCTAATGGGTCTATAGTCTTTGGGATACACGTGACCGATCTTCCCCGCCTTTGGTAGAAAAGCTACACGAGCAGTTCTCCAAGAGTGCGGTACATGATTCAGTCTTATGCACCCATCGAATATTATTTTAAGCCATTCCACGACCGCCCTACTTGAGACTTGTAGCATGGCCGGGAATATACCATCTGGGCCCGGCGATTTAAACTTAGAAAACGTCTTCACTGCCCACTCGATCTTGGTATCGGTCACCAAGCCCGGCACCACTAGCTCCGTGATCGAAGTGTGAGTGATGTCTCCTGGTTCTTCTAAACCGTCTCCCGATGGGAAATGTGTATCGAGAAGCACCTCAAGGGATTCCTCACTATCACGTGACCATTCCCCGTTCTCTTTCTTTATTAGTCCCTGGACTATGTTTCCCTTTGCTAGGATTTTTTTCAACCGTGCTGTTTCACTGGAGCACTCTATGTCCGTACAGAAACTTTTCCATGAGTTTCTCTTCGCCCTGGTAATTTCACGCTTGTAGATCCTCAGTAGATCCCTGTACTCGTCCCGACACGCTTCGCTTTCCGCGGTCTTTGCGAGTTTAAACATTTCTTTTACCTGTCTTCTTAGAAGACTCAGCTCATTGCTCCACCATGGCGGCTTTGCTTTTCCTCTGAATCTTCTTAGAGGGTAAGCTTTGTTATACGCAGACATAAGCGTCCTTGTTAGGAATTCATTCGACTCCTCCAGTTCCTCTACATTAGCAACCTCTTTGGGCTGTCCCAGTTTCGTTTCTACATGTTTCTGGAATTTAGTCCAATTCGTTGCCCTAGGGTTTCTAAAGGTTCCTCCCTTCTCTACCCTCTTTAGTGGGATGCTGAAGCTTATATACGCATGGTCGGAGAAGGATGGTCTATCGAGAACCATCCAATCATACCTTGATATATCACGCTCGGAGCTCAATGTAATATCCAGAATATTGCTGGATGTTGGACCAATGTATGTAGGAACATTTCCCCTGTTGGCTATCTGCAAATTGGTTTGCAGGATGTAACAAAATAGAGATTCGCCTCTCTCGTTCGTATCTGCTCCTCCCCACGCATTGTGGTGCGCATTTGCATCTGCGCCTATGACCAACCGCCCTTTGCGCCCTTCCTCCTGTACTAGCCTTTTGCACTCCATCGGTGGAACCTCCGCAGCATGGGCCATGTAGCAGGACGCCAGGATAAATGCCTGCTTATTCTTTTGCTCAACGGCCACCGCTACGAGATCCTCGGTGGTGTAATTAGGCAGCATATATGAATGCAGCTGTTTCCTTACCATTACTACAGCTCGCACCCGTCCTTCCGTTTGTGCGTAGTAAACGCCAAGCCCGCGCGCGCTAAGTCCAGAAACCTTTCCTCCCGATGAGAGCCACGGCTCCTGGATCAGCGCCACGTCAAACGAACCCTCCTCAAGGGTTAGGAGGAGTTCGCTCGACGCCACTTTACTGTGTTGGAGGTTTATCTGTAGGACTCGCAGCACCATTGGGCTTTTGTCCCCCTCCAGCACCTTCGTCTTGACGTCGTCGTCCTCCTCTTGCCCTTTTGGTTTAGAGTATTCGAGGCCCCCTTCAGCCCCTCGTGAATGTTGTGCCGTGTGTTCCTCTGTGCGAGTCACAGCACCATTTAGCGGTTGGTCCTCTTCTAGCACGTTCGTGGTGACGTCGGGGACCTCCACCTGTCTTTTTTCCCTTAGGCTTCTGAGGTCCTTTTCGACTTCGCCCACTTCCAGCGTGTTAGGATTTTTATCCTCGGGACTTCTTTTCCTGAGTCGCATGTAAATTTTGCCAGTGCCAAAGGACATTTTGCCAAGCTGCGTGTACAAAATATCCTCCGCCTGCTTGTTTATTTGGAATATGTAGAACTGACCATCCTCGGTAGGCCGAGATACAGTAAGTACCTTCCAATCCTGTGTCGGTATGTTCGGATTCTGATTCTGCAGAAGTCGCAGTGTATCCTCCGACTTCATCACGCCTGGTATCCATACCTTAACTTTTGGTACCGTGGGGATTTGCGCTTTATCCACCACCTCAAACCGCGCGTTCGTGCCTTGCCTTTGGAGGTTTGGAACGACTTCCTCCAGCCACCGCAAGCTCGCGATGTTTTCGCACGCTATCATCTTCACACCATTATACCATCACCCCGAATCAAAGGTTGGAAGGGGCTTACTTGGTTGTTCCCGCATCATCTTAAGCATTAAGCTAATAAGCTCCCTTTCCACAGGTCTCCACCTTTCAGTAGTCATTTGTCCGAACGGACTGCTACGATCAACCAGCGCCACAGTCAGTGACTGCTTTGCCACATCACTCATCTTCTCATGAAAAGCAGGAGTCTTAGTGTTATCTCCCTTTGGAACCTCCGAGAACACCGGAGTCTTCGCGTTAACTCCCTTTAGCGCCTCCGAGAAAGCCGGAGTCTTAGCGTTATCTCCCTTTGGCTTATCTCCTACTTCCGTAGTTGGAACTTCCCTCTGACTGGCAGCTTTCGAGGTAGTTGCTACCTCGCTATTGGAACCCATCTGTCTTACAGCTTTGGGCCTACTTGTCTTGTCTATGCGACTGCCCTGCCTCGCGGCTCTAGGACTGGGTCCTTTCTGCCTCTTGAAAGCAGGCTTGTCGCCTTCTGCCGAACGTTGCCTCTTCATTCTGCCATTCGACGCTTCTTCCTCCTCGTACCGGTTGCAGAACCGAGGGTTTCTCGCAGCAAACCTTTTGAACTGCCTTCGACCTACTTCTACCGCTTCATGGGCCCATTCCAAGCGCTCGATCTCCACTTCTGTTGGGTCGACCACTGCTCCCAAGCGTTGTACAATTCTTAGTGCTGCACGGTACTGCGAGAGAGCTCTTTTACTTCCTCTGCTCCGTACCCTTCTCCACCCTTCTACTCCGTTTTCATTTGTGTGCTTCTCCAACACGGAGTTCATTGAATCAGCACTACTCTCGCTCCCCGAGTCCGACGCATCGCTTAATTCGTATTTGTCGTCCTTGGATTGCGACTCAGTCCTCCTCTTTACATCCTCCTTATTACATTCAGGTAATGAGTTGTTCATCTTGGTCGTACGACCACCTGCCCGACAAGGCGGGCTCAGCGGTCCAGTATTATATACGGGGAAAGAACCGTCCGCCACAGCAGCGCCCCTTACTGCGGTAAGGCCATAACTACTTCCCGAGATGGCCCGGTATCGGGAAGGCTCCGTTCGAATACAGCCGAATTTATCCCCTGGCTGCAAATCGTCCAATAGGCACGGTCCGCATAACACCCTGGATTAGGGGGTTGGCAGTTCTTGGTCACCGACATCCCGCCGCCCTCCTATGAGGCGAAACGGCGTAGATGTCAGTCCTAAACAGCTCCGCCTCATAGTCGGGCGCTATGGAGTTCGGCTAAGCCCTCACACCAACGACAAGGTGCCTACCCTAGTGAGGGCTCCTTCTTGTATCTTTCCTAAAAATTTCATGGCAATCTTTCTATCCGTTCTCGAGTTATGGAGTGACAACCAAAATGTACACTTCTTTTTATATATATAGATAGATAAAATAAAATAAGAAATAAAATAAATTAGCATAAAAGACAATGTAAATGTAAATTTTGGAGTAAATTTATTTTTTTTTGTTCAGTATAAGACGTACTTTATCTAAATGATCATAAAATCTGGAGATGCAAAAACATTTTCGGGTAATTTGCCATTAATTGTTATAAATAAATTTAGTTAGTTTCAAAAAAAAGTTAACTCATTATTTGTGATTTCATTTGTTTTTTTTTTTTGAAAGCAACTAAAAAACAAAGAATCTGTTAAATAAAGACCTATGTGTTTACGTGTAAGTGAAATTTTCCACAAAAAATGGGTTGGCCAAAAATTAATTCTATTTAATTTTTTTTTTGTAGCTACAAATTATTTTGGAACAATTTTTTTATGATTTTGGAACATGCCACTATAGCTAAGTGACAACAATGGGGAAACCATATTTGTATGTATGTAGGTGAAGGATTCGAGCAACACGACTACGCAGCTTTCGTATTGAGCGGGGTTACAAAATATGTAGGTTTGTGTCTTTGAATTGAGCATTTACATAATTTGTCCTACAGATGGTGCGATTTTGTACGCGAAAGAAAATTTCGATATTTGGAGAGATTGTTCGAATTTACAAAAAACTTCTTCTATTAATTATAAACAAATAGAGTAATATTTGTTAACAAAAATAGGCTTATGCACTGCGGCTGATCCATACGAATCGATTCATATAATTTTAATATGGTTCTACGTATGCCAGGTATGGAAAATTTGTTAGCGTATTAATATATAGATAGTAGGGTACGCTTCCCAAGGCAGTCGGTTCTATGTACCGGAGAAACTCGGGATTTTTCCCGACCAAGGACTGTCATTTCAGTGTAACCCCATTTAATTTGTTGCGTCCCTCCCATAAATTGTCATCCTCCCAGCAGCTCCTTGCAGCGGGACTGTTCCATATTCTCTTGCTCCGGGAAGGTATCGAATCCAATCTGGGTCCGTCTCCTGACCCCGGTCCTGAGAAATGGTTTTGATGCATCTGCCGGAAACGAATCTTTTTAGGACGGTCATACTCTGTTCAGTGTGCCTCGTGTAAGGGATGGTTGCAAGTACCCGCTGCTGCCCGCGCCCCACGGCGCCAACAACTCAAACGTCCGCTACCACTCATAACTACTATCTCCGTAGTAGAGTCGGCTGCAATGCCGAGCATCAGCCCCTGCCCTCGTCTTCTTCCCCCTCTTTTCCGGCAGCCATCGCGTAGGTCAGGGGAACAGACTCTTAGTCCCTACCCCCGTTTGCACCGTTTGCCAGCAGAGAATATATGTTTGCGACATCCGCCCAAAGCAGCTCCTGCCTTGGGCGGTGCCACTTTCCTAGATGTTCTGGCCTCCGCGACGGCAACCCCCCGACGGGTTTCTTTGCGGGATGTTGCCAGGTCGCTAACCCAATTACACCGGGTACCCCAATGCTTACCCAAGGACGTCCAGTCCCAGGGCCACAACAGCAGTTGCGTCCTAGCCTTTCACAACCCATCTGTTACTCCTAGAGTGACGACGTCTCGCCTTGCACTTCAGAACTCTGCAGTTAAACTGTAATGGATTAACTGGGAAGATCACGGAGATAGTCGATTTCATGAAGCGGCACAACATCCGCATCGCCGCGATTAAAGAGACTAAACTCACAGCAAGATCTGCTCTGCAGACCTGTTCTGGGTATAATGTCCACAGAAAAGATCGCGAGAGCGGAAATGGAGGCGGCCTCGCGTTTATCATACACCACACTGTGCAATATCATATATTTGATCCCGACATCGACCGCAGGGACAGTGTCTTAGAACGTCAAGGATTATCTGTCCGGTCGGGCGATGCAAATCTAGAAATCATCAACATCTACATCCCTTCTGTTACCTGTTGCCCCAGTGGATACCGCCCTGATATCAGCGGCGTACTCACTCGAAAGAATCGCATTATCTTAGGCGATTTCATGCCCATCACGATCTCTGGCATTCAAACTTGCGGGTGGACAGTAGGGGTGGGATGTTAGCGGATCAATTAGAAGAAACGACGTTCTGCACTATAAACAGAGACGCCCCCACACGTATGGTAGGCAGCTGTCACAGTTCGCCGGATATTTCAATCGTGAGCGCAGAACTCGTAAACTGCGTCAACTGGCAGCCGATGGTAACATTGGCATCCGAAAACCAATGTAGGCGCTCTGCACTTTCTCGCATCACAATAGAAGAACTTAAAAATTCAGGAAAATCGATTTTAGCGGTACATACAAGATCACAGACAAAACAAGACCAATTAACACAACAACAAATAGACAAAGAAGAAAAAGAAAAGGAAAACAAAATTACAAGTTTATGACAATGAAATAAATTTTCAGAGAAAATACCCAGAGTAAAAACCCAAATAAGTTATGATAAATGTGCTAAAATTACAAATTTTGAGATAAAAGCGCATTTAAAACACAAAAAACTCGAGTTAATCAATGTTGCAAAAAGAAAAGGAAAACAAAATTACAAGTTTATGACAATGAAATAAATTTTCAGAGAAAATACCCAGAGTAAAAACCCAAATAAGTTATGATAAATGTGCTAAAATTACAAATTTTGAGATAAAAGCGCATTTAAAACACAAAAAACTCGAGTTAATCAATGTTGCATGTGCTTGCAAAATAATACATTTAGATGACTTACATTTGAAGCTCGAAAAAGAAGCTGGCAAGCGCAATATCAATATAATTGAATTACAAAAAATTATAATCTTTTATATTATTTTTCTATATCAGATCTTAAAACATTTATAAATTATCCTAACCGAACTCGTAGAAACTGTGACAGACGAAGACAAAAACCAAAAACTCATAACAATGTACCATACCGACCCAATTTTAGGAGGACATTTCGGTAGCAAAAAAGTTTATGCAAAACTAAGAACCAAATATTATTGGAAAGGCATGACGCGCGATAGCGAAATTTGTTAAAAAATGTCAAAAATGCCTTTTAAACAAGGTAAAGCCGAAAAGAAAAGAACATTTAGCCCTAATCGAAACACCCTGTAAGTCATTCGACATTGTTGTTATTGACACTATAGGGCCTCTACCTCAATAAAATAATGGTAATGAGTTCGCTGTCACCATTATATATGATTTCAGCAGATATTTAGTAACGGTTGCGATACCTGATAAAAGTGCGAAAACGGTTGCATCAGTTATTTTTGAAAATTTCATACTAGTATATGGTATTGTGAAAACAATTAAAACTGATTTAGGCACCGAATACAAAAATTAAATTTTTTAAGAGTTAACAAAATTATTAAAAATCGAGCACAAACTTTCCACAGCTTACCATCATGAAGCTCTTGGCACAGTAGAGCGAAGCCACCAAGTTTTCAATGAATATTTAAGATCTTATCTAAATTCTAATTTTTCTGGACTGGGACATCTACTTAAAATATTTCACTTTTCTGCACAACACAACAACAAACACAGTATTCGATAATAAGTTTTCACCATACGAATTAGTCTTTCGCAAAGTAGCTAATTTACCAAAGGAACTGCAAACCGATAAAATATACCCGATTTACAACGTAGAAAACTATTCGAAAGAAGTTAAATTTCGTTTTCAAAAATCTCATGCATTAGCAAAAAAGCCGTTGCAGAACACAAATTAAAAAACCAAACCGGATATAACAAAAATTCTCAACCAATATCTGTCAAGGTTAGAATGGGTCGATTTATTAACCGATATCGCGCCATCGATTTTTCGATAGGATTTGGGCTCAGGAAAAAAAATTCCACTACGCATACCCAAACAAATAATTTTCGAGCCTGCGAAATTTCATTTTTCTGACCTTTTTTCGACTTTGACTTTTAAGGTTTTTTCATGACCTACTAAAAAAAATTTAAATTTATTGTAAAATTTTGAAAAAAAACTGTTTTCGCCAACGTTTTTAGCGGACAATTTTGGGTCGGACAGGGTGTACACTTTTCAGTTCTCAGGAGGAGATTTAATTAAATTGTTTCAGAGTTAACAAAATTATTAAAAATCGAGCACAAATTTTCCACAGCTTACCATCATGACACTCTTGGCACAGTAGAGCGAAACCACCGAGTGTTCAATGAATATTTAAGATCTTATCTAAATTCAAATTTTTCTGGACTGGGACGTCTACTTAAAATATTTCACTTTTCTGCACAACACAACAACAAACACAGTATTCGACAATAAGTTTTCACCATACAAATTAGTCTTTGGCAAAGTAGCTAATTTACCAAAGAAACTGCAAACCGATAACATATACCTGATTTACAACGTAGAAAACTATTCGAAAGAAGTTAAATTCCGTTTTCAAAAATCTCACGCATTAGCAAAAAAGCCGATCAGGAACACAAATTAAAAAACCAAACCGGATATAACAAAAATTCTCAACCAATATCTGTCAAGGTTAGACTGGGTCGATTTATTAACCGATATCGCGCCATCGATTTTTCGATAGGATTTGGGCTCTGGAAAAAAAATTCCACTACGGATACCCAAAAAAATTATTTTCGAGCCTACGAAATTTCATTTTTCTGACCTTTTTTCGACTTTGACTTTTAAGGTTTTTTTCATGACCTACTAAAAAATTTTAATTTGATTGAAAAATTTTGAAAAAAACTGTTTTCGCCAACGTTTTTAGCGGACATTTTTGGGTCGGACAGGGTATACAACTTACAGTTTTCAGGAGGAGATTTAATTAAATTTTTTCACAGTTAACAAAATTATTAAAAATCAAGCACAAATTTTCCACAGCTTGCCACCATGAAACTCTTGGCACAGTAGAGGGAAAACACCGAGTTTTCAATGAATATTTAAGATCTTATCTAAATTCCAATTTTACTGTACTGGGACGTCTACTTAAAATATTTCACTTTTCTGCACAACACAACAACAAACACAGTATTCGATAATAAGTTTTCACCATACGAATTAGTCTTTGGCAAAGTAGCTAATTTACCAAACTGCGAACCGATAACATATGCCCGATTTACAATGTAGAAAACTATTTGAAAGAAGTTAAATTTCGTCAAAAATCTCACGCATTAGCAAAAGAACCCGTTACAGAACACATTAAAAAGCCAGACCGGATATAACAAAAGTTCTCAACCAATATCTGTCAAAAAAATAATTTTCGAGCCTGCGAAATTTCATTTTTCTGACCTTTTTTCGACTTTGACTTTTAAGGTTTTTTTCATGACCTACTAAAAAAATTTTGATTTGATTGTAAAATTTTGAAAAAAAAAAAAAAAATGTTTTCGCCAACGTTTTTAGCGGACATTTTTGGGTCGGACAGGGTATACAACTTACAGTTCTCAGCAGGAGAACTGTTAAAAAATTAAAGTTGTGGTGAACTCACTGTTCACCGACCAAAGGCAATGGACAATTTAGTTGGGTTGACAATGAACTTGATTTATTGTGCACTCGTTGCACTCACTAATTCGACTGATGCAAAACATATTCTTTTCTTACCAACTAACTTCTAAGTCTAACTTACTTATGCCTACGTTGCAGATCCCACCACCTACCGACATTTCACAATCGATGAGTTGCGCGTGTAGGCCAATACTGCTTATGCTGCACTTCTCACGCCTTATTGGTTGTACAGTAGTCGCTCATAAATTAGAACCTTCAGTAATTAGATTGTCCAGAAATTAGAATCAACTTTTTCAATACATTACACAATTGAAATTAGAATCCAAAATTCTAATTTCTGAGCATATTTTGTTTTTTTTTGCTAAATAGATATAAAAAGGGGAATCCCCAATTTATTCATGTTACGCTCGGTAGTCGTTGGATTTTCGTCGCGGTTCTGTACAGTTTTGTTAGTTTTTGTGTGAAATTCGATACGCGTGCATATGTTTTGGCATTGTTTGTTTAAAAGTAAAAGTAATTCGCTGAAATGCCAAATAAACGTAAACAAAAAAATACTTTGTCCTTGGAAACCAAAGTTCATATATTGCTTGACTCATATATAAGCTTGACAAAGTCGTTCAAGGGTAGCGGTTAGCCCTAGAATTTGATGTGGCGTCATCTGCAATTAGCTATATCAAATCGAATAAATCATCAATTTTAAACGCTGTTTCTTATTCATATCATGAGGCTAACAAAAAATCATTGCACATCGCTGAATATTAGTTATGAAGTTTTTGATACATTTTTGGCTCGTTTTTATGAATAAAATTGGATAAGACAAAGTTTCATTGTAGTTTTTTTTATGCAAATTAACTTAATTTTTAAGTTTTTATACAAATAAAAAAGTCCAGGAATTAGAATTTTTCAGAAATTAGAGTCACCCTAAAACAAAGTGGTTCTAATTTGTGAGCGTCTACTGTATTTTGTTACCGATCGCTTGCGCGTGTACTGAGTCAGCGAAAGTGCTATTTGGGGCAATGAAGAAGTCACATGCACGGCAACGTGAGTAAAGGGTGCGCCATTGGTTAGTATTGGGATTACAGGTGTGATAACTCCTTCCCGTTTAAAGATCTGCGTATCGCAGATCAAATGAAAAACCTGAGGGGGTTATGGTATGTACCGAATGGCTATTACTTTCTGCTGGTAGGCTAGCTTCTGGGTAATCAATTTTATATGTGGATATGCCCTTCGTGATCTAATTGGTGTTCATGCCACAGCTCCACTGTTCAGAGGTTTCTGGGAGGTCTGGATTTCTAATGTACCATCTACATAGGATAAAAGCGACCACGATTATTGCGGATATTGTTATGGCTTCTGTAACGATAGAAAAATTGATCCTCTCATTAACGTATCCTAGATACTTAACGTTATCCATCGTGATGTCGTGCACATATTCTAGGTTGACCTTCATTGTGTGATTCCTGACATTCGAAAGGAAGGCTTGCAACGCCTGCGCTGTCATTACCTCGTTGCTGGAAAATACTTGGTCACCTATCTTGACTATTTCGTTGCTTAGTTGGATGATGTAGGTGCCATTAATAGTGCTTGAAGCATTGCTGCTACTGATCATGTCTTGGTAGTTTCAGAGGAATATTGTATTGTCGTTTACCAATTCTACAATTGATCCTTTTCGTCTGGTGAACTGGCAGCTAGCGTCTCCACATTTTAGTAGTCGTGGTATGCAGCTGTTCTTATGAATTCAGGTAACTGAATATTTAGCAAATACCTACTGTAAATTTCACGGAGGCTTTTTTGTGTTTTTTTTTTTATTTTCCATCAAAGTTCGAAAAAGGTCCTAAAAATAGGCTTTTCGAAATAGGCTTTCCTAAATATCCTTTCGTTATGATACAAGAAAGCAGTAGCAGGCCGTTTTATTTAGAGACAAACCAATTTTTAATACAACAAAAAAGAACAAAAACCAAAAAATTGTGTGAGTGTTAACAATTAATCAACTTTGAGCGGCTCTACCTCCTAAAATATCATTTTCTTTTTAGTAAGAGTTATATGTTCGTAATCCCTGGAAAATTCTCTATTTAATACATGTATTAGGTTTATCGAAAGCTTTCATGAAATTTTTGATTTTTGCCAGGCTTTTCGGGCAGAGGCGCCATAGTGCGACGTTCAAATACAACAAATAACGCTAGTATACGGACTTTAAACGTGAACGGCTCTCAGAAGCGAACACTGGGGGCCAGAATCTGAATTAAATAACGTTTTTCAAAATAAATCAATTTATTGTCTAAATCTGAACTACTCAGATTTTATCGAACTGAATTGCAATGACTTTTTAAAACGTGCACTTTCATAGTAGATACACAGGCTGATATTTCACTTATACAATTTTCAAGTTTAAAACAAAATAGTTCCATAAATAACAACAGTATCATAAATATAACGGGCGTTACGACAGTTAGATTTTCAATTTTGGGTACTATTGCAACAGAACTTTTTTATTCAAATTTTTCAATTCCACATACATTAAATATAGTGGATGACAAATTCAGCATTCCGTCAGATGGCATTTTAGGCAATGACTTTTTGAAAAAATACAATTGCATAATAGACTTTGCAAACAAGAGCATAACAATTGGCATCGGCAAAAATATTCATAAAATTTCAATTTTACGTAGTACAACCGATTACACCTTGGTAATTGCTCCAAATACGAAGTTTACCGCTTATTTAAGCTGAAAAGATCTAAATATGCAGTTTTTATAGATGCACAGGAGATTTTTAGTGGTGTGTTCACCGCAAAGTGTATTGTTGACACTAAAAACCCAATAATAAAAGTTTTAAACGTCACAGATGAGGTAAATTATATTAAAAATTGTAACATAGTTACGGATGAAATCACCAACTATAATGTGTATAAAATCAACGATATTTCAAAAGATTCGAAAAGGTCAGAGGAATTAAAGTCAATTTTAGAAAAACAAATGCCAAATTATGCCAAACCAAAACTTCTCGATTTATGTCTAAAATATAACGACGTGTTTGCACCAAAGACCGACCGACCGTATGACGCTTAACAACTCTTATGAACAGAAATTACGATTGGCAGATAAAAATCCCGTTTATATAAAAAATTACCGTTTGCCATATTGTCAGAGACAAGACATTATTACAAAGTGATCTTATAGAACACAGTTATTCTAACTATAATATTCCAGTGATACTGGTACCAAAGAAAAACCCAACTGGACAGAAATCCTACCGCATGTGTGTCGACTTTAGAGACGTAAAATTAATAGCAGACAAATTCCCACTGGCACAAATAGACGATATCCTGGATAATCTAGGCACAGCCAAATATTTTTCTACATTAGATTTGTATTTAGGTTTTCACCAAATTCCCTTAAATAAATGTTCTAGAGACATCACCTCATTCAGCACTGATCGTGGTGCTTTTCGATGAAAAGTTTTACCATTCGGTTTAAACGTAGCTCCAAATTCATTCTCAATAATGATGTCAATTCCCTTTTCACGAATTTCTCCCAACCAAGCACATTTATATGTCCATGATCTAATAGTCATTGGGTGTAGCGAATCTGACCATCTTAAAAATGTAGAACAAGTCTTTCAAACATGCAAAAAATTTAATTTGCGTCTAAAAAAAAATGCAACTTCATGCGTTCAGAAGTTACTTTCCTAGGATACAAATGCTCATCAAAAGGTCTACTTCCCGACGATTCCAAAATAATGGCAATAAAGAAATACCCAACACCTTGTGATAAAGATGCAGTAAGGCGATTCGTGGCATTCGCCAATTATTATCGAAGGTTTTACCAAATTTCGCTTCAATACCAGCACTTTAAATAAACTTAGCAGGAAAATAGTGGAATTTAAGTGGGATGAGCCGTGTGAAATAGCATTTGAAAAACTTTGGAAATCTTTAATGTCTCCTCAAATTCTCCAATACCCAGACTTCAAAAAGGAATTCATAATTACAGTCGACGCGTCAAAAATTGGTTGTGGTGTCATTTTAAGTGAAAAAAAGATGGCATTGACTTACCAATTTGCTTCGCGTCTAAATCATTTAATAACTCGAAACAAAATAAATTAATAATAGAGTTAGAACTTTTAGCTATATTTTTTTGCAATCAAACAATTCAGATTATACGTTTATGGCACAAGCTTCACCGTTAAGTCCGATCATCGTCCATTACTTTATTTGTTTAATATGAAAGACCCCTCTTCAAAACTTTCACGTATTAGGCTTGAACTATCCGAATACAACTTCACTATTGAGTACATAAAAGGGAAAACCAACGTAGGCGCAGGTGCACTTTCTAGTATCACAATAGAAGAACTTAAAAATTCAGGAAAATCGATTTTAGCGGTACAGACAAGTTCACAGACAAAACAAGACCAATTAACGCAACAACAAATAGACAAAGAAGAAAAAGAAAAGGAAAACATAAAATTACAAGTTTATGACAATTTTTCAAATAAATTTTCAGAGAAAATACACAGAGTAAAAACCCAAATAAGTTATGGTAAAAGTGGTAAAATTACAAACTTTGAGATAAATGCGCATTTAAAACACAAAAAACTCGAGTTAATCAATGTTGCGTGTGCTTACAAAATAATACATTTAGATGAATTACTTTTGAAGCCCGAAAAAGAACCTGGCAAGCGCAATATTAATAAAATTGAATTACAAAAATGTATAATCTTTTAAATTATTTTTCTATATCAGATCTGAAAACCACTGGGAATAAAATTTTAAAACATTTAGAAATTATCCTAACCGAACTCGTAGAAACTGTGACAGACGAAGACAAAAAACAAAAACCAATAACAATTTACCATACCGACCCAATTTTAGGAGGACATTTCGGAAGCAAAAAAGTTTAGGCAAAACTAAGAACCAAATATTATTGGAAAGGCATGACGCGCGATATAGCGAAATTTGTTAAAAAATGTGAAAAATGCCATTTAAACAAGGTAAAGCCGAAAACAAAAGAACATTTAGTCCTAACTGAAACACCCTGTAAGTCATTCGACATTGTTGTTATTGACACTATAGGGCCTCTACCTCAATCAAATAATGGTAACAAGTTCGCTGACACCATTATATGTGATCTCAGCAGATATTTAGTAACGGTTGCGATACCTGATAAAAGTGCGAAAACGGTTGCATCAGCTATTTTTGAAAATTTCATACTAGTATATGGTATTGTGAAAACAATTAAAATTGATTTAGGCACCGAATACAAAAATTAAATTTTTTCAGAGTTAACAAAATTTATTATATAGTATTAAATCGAGCACACATTTTCCACAGCTTACCATCATGAAACTCTTGGCACAGTAGAGCGAAACCACCGAGTTTTCAATGAATATTTAAGATCTTATCTAAATTCTAATTGTTCTGGACTGTGACGTGTTTCACTTTTCTGCACAACACAACAACAAACACAGTATTCGATAATAAGTTTTCACCATACGTATTAGTCTTTGGCAAAGTAGCTAATTTACCAAAGGAACTGCAAACCGATAAAATATAGCTGATTTGCAACGTAGAAAACTATTCGAAAGAAGTTAAATTTCTTTTTCAAAAATCTCACGCATTAGCAAAAAAATCCGTTACAGAACACAAATTAAAAAACCAAACCGTATATAACAAAAATTCTCAACCAATATCTGCCAAGGTTAGACTGGGTCGATTTATTATTTGGGCTCAGGAAAAAAATTCCACTACGCATACCCAAAAAAATAATTTTCGAGGCTGCGAAATTTCATTTTTCTGACCTTTTTTCGACTTTGACTTTTAAGATTTTTTTCATGACCTACTAAAAAAATTTTAATTTGATTGTAAAATTTTGAAAAAAACTGTTTTCGCCAACGTGTTTAGCGGAAATTTTTGGGTCGGACAGGGTGTACAACTTACAGTTCTCAGGAGGAGAACTGTTAAAAAATTAAAGTTGCGGTGAACTCACTGTTCACCGACCAAAAGAAATACACAATTTAGTTGGGTTGACAATAAACTTGATTTATTGTGCACTCGTTGCACTCACTAATTCGACTGATGCAAAACATATTCTTTTCTTACCAGCTAACTTCTAAGTCTAACTTACTTATGCCTACGTTGAAGATCCCACCAACTGACATTTCATAATCGATGAGTTGCGCGTGTAGGCCAATACTGCTTATGCTGCACTTCTCACGCTTTATTGGTTGTATTGTGTTACCGATCGCTTGCGCGTGTACTGAGTCAGCGAAAGTGCTATTTGAGGCAATGATGAAGTCACATGCACGGCAACGTTAGTAAAGGGTGTGCCATTGGTGAGTATTGGGATTACAGGTGTGATAACTCCTCCCCCTTTAAAGATCTGCGTCTCGCAGATCAAGTGAAAACCCTGAGGGGTTATGGTATGTACCGAATGGCTGTTACTTTCTGCTGGTAGGCTAGCTTCTGGGTAATCAATTTTATATGTGGATATGCCCTTCGTGATCTTATTGGTGTTCATGCCACAGCTTCACTGTTCAGAGGTTTCTGGGAGGTCTGGTTTTCTAATGTACCATGTCCATAGGATAAAAGCGACCACGATTATTGCGCATATTGTTAGGGCTTCTGTAACGATAGAAAGATTTATCTTCTTATTAACGTATTCTAGATAATTAACGTTCTCCATGGCGATGTCGTGCACATATTCTAGGTTTACCTTCATTGTGTGATTCCTGACAATCGAAAGGACGGTTGGCAATGCCTGCGCTGTTGCTTAGTTGGATGATGTAGGTGCCATTAATAGTGCTTGAGGCATTGCTGCTACTGATCATGCATTGGTAGTTTGAGAGGAATATTGTATTGTCGTTTACCAATTCTACAATTGATCCGTTTCGTCTGGTGAACTGGCAGCTAGCGTCTCCACCTTTTAGTAGTCGTGGTATGCAGCTGTCCTCTTCCAATTTCGACAAGGATTCTGACTTACATATTGTAGATGAACTGATTACCATGCAATTTCCCGTCACTCCGTATGTTTCCTCTTGGTTTACGAGCATCCTGTCAAACGGTAGATCAAGTTGCTTATGTTCGTAGATGCCAGCGCGAGTGATCAAGAAGATTATATTTGCTAGCTGTTACTTTTGGCATTGAGAGCACGTAGAGGAGAAGTGTCCCATTCGTGTATACTGATGGTTGACCGTATTCAATAGTCTCGAATACGTTCTGGTATGGAAAGGTCATTTATGGCAGTACTTGGTTGACCTCATCTGTGTCCAGTAGATTCGTGTTGACAATACCCCGTTTTGCCAGTTGACATGCCCGCACGATTTCGTTTACCTCTTCGCGAATGAGCAGGATGTTGTGTAGTGCATTTTGATCAAATTCCGCCGCCTCATTTTCTTTCGCTATGTAGTTAGTGCGATTCACCTCGTCGATTTTCCTTAGGTCTTCCTGGGTGGCGGCGAAAAGTTTTTCATTGATCTTATATTGGTGGTTATTGCTTTGAGTGACTTCATTTTGGCTGTGGAGAATGTAGTTCCAGTCGGTTGCATCTGGTGTCCTGCTAACCATTTCCATGCTGAGCCTATCCAGTCTATAGAGCGGGTGACCCTTGCTTTACCTGTCCTACCCGTAAGTTCTTCAAGTCGTTCCAATGTTTGGTTGATGTAGAGATGCGCTAAAATCTGGTCGTCAGCGCTCTTCATTAAACGGTTTGCCAAACTTTCCATTTGAGTCATAATTGTAACATATTGCTGTAGATTAATAACGTGAACCAGCTTGAAGGATCCACCAATGATCCACCCATTCCCGTTTTGGATAGTTACGATTGGGGTTTTATAGTGAAATATATGGAGGGCGCTGATGGCTGATGCCAGCAGTGGGAATCTGCAAGGATGTTATTAGTGTTAGTGTGTTAGTAATTGTTAGGTTAATCACAAATATTTGTTTTACATGATTGTTTGTATTTTTTCTTTTTCCTCTAAGTTTAAAACTGAAGTTAATTTCAAAGGAATATATTTATTTCGGAATTTTAGTGTTATGATATTGTAAGAGAGGAACAATTTTATGTTTGTTTATTTTTGATTATACTTTACATTTTACGATTGTTGATTGCTTTAGTTTCAGTTAGTATGTTAGTGTTAATTTAGTTAAAAAAGAAGGAAATTAAAAATTTTAGTTTGATGAAAATAACTAAATAAAAGGCGATAAATTAAAAAAAAATAATAAGTTGAAATGTAAATATTAAATAAAAAGCAAAAAAAAATTGTGTCCTTTCCTTCTTTTTCTGCGGATTAGGCGCAGGTTAATATTGTTAATATTCTTTTCTTAAATTTTTTTAATTGTTTTTGTTTTAATTTTTTCTCCTGCGGATTAGGCGCAAGGAGTATCAGTATGTGTATTGCGGATTAGGCGCAAAAATATTTATCTTTTTTCATGCGGATTAGGCGCAAGCTTGCAAGCAAAATTATTCTTTGATTGCTTTTTTTTTCTTAGCATTTTTTATAAAATTTTCTTTTTTCATCCTGCGGATTAGGCGCAAGGATTAAGTACCAATATATGTTATGCGGATTAGGCGCAAAACTATTTTTCTTTCTTTCTTGCGGATTAGGCGCAAGTTTGCAATACAAATTATTCATATTTTGTATTCTTCTTTGTCTTTCTTTTTTTTTCTTTTTTTTTATATCTTCTATTGCGGATTAAGCGCAAAGATTCAGTATAATGTGCGTTATGCGGATTAGGTGCAAGTTTGCAATAAAAATTATTCAGATCGCGGGTTCGAATCGAGCTCAAGGCTTAACAATAATTTTTTATCATTGTTATTGTTTTGATAAATTTTTTCTTAATTTTTGAATTAGAATAGAAGAAAGAAAAAATTTAGACAACTGCCAAAGATCGTTGTATAGACCCATTTCGGGAACTGCTAAATTCCTTCATCGGCAACGTTTAGGTGCCGCTGCTATAACCATTCAGCCATCACAGCGGTTTTTTGTAACAACAAAAATTGTTAAAAATTTTCATATTTTGTATTCTTTTTTCTTCTTTCTTTTTTTTTCTCTTGCGGATTAGGCCTTCTGCTAGTAAGTCTCGGATTTTCTTTTCCACCTCCTCGCGCATATTAACGGGATAGGGGTAGTGTAAATGGGGTTTTCGGTTGTGGTTCTGATTTCTGCCTGGACATTGGTTTGGTTTCCATGACTCGGTCAACTGGGCCGAATAGAATTTCATATCGTTCTAGGATCGCGTAGAGATTATTTTTTGTAAGTTCGGTGATATCATTGCCGAAAGGAATGTTTAAGGTAATGCTGTTAACCTACTGCGCTTCCTTCCCCTTAAGGGGCAGCACAATATCTGGTTTTAAAATGAGAGTGTTGAGCTCCCTGTTAGAACTGTTTTAATTTCTGGCAGCGTGCCATCTCCTATTATCCCATAGAATGATTTAAGCCCTGGAAGAACAAAAAATGTGGTGGGAATGTCTTTGCCCACGAATTTAAAAAAATTGCCGCATATTTTCCTGTCTACATTTATAGTTCCTGCTGCGGAATCTACCTTAAATGGTTTTTCTACTGGCGTAGTATTTTGAGCTACGCGCTCGCTTATATAATTTTTGTTCGCCCCCGTATCCACTAGATCCTGCGTTGCGTACTCTAGATATGGTACGCCGGACACGATACTCCCATGGTAAAATTTACCTGATCCCCCGTGGTTTGTTCTTTGTTGGCTTCACCTTCTTCATCAACCGGTACCAGATGAAAGAGTTTCTGCTGCTTGCTGGGGGTTCTGTGTGAATATCCCGAGGAGCTCGTACCCCTCTTGGCGCTGTCATATCTTGAAAATCGAGTGCCGCCTGTCTGGCGGGTCTAAGCTGATGGTTCTGATTCTGAAGACATCTAATGCTCTTCGACGATGTGCCATTTGCCACTGCCTCTACTGTTTCCCCGTGTGTATAGCTTTTCGGCCTTTATAGTATTAATCATTAGAGACAGTTGTTTTTGCACCTGCGCATAAAAGTCGGACATCTTCTGTTGCCCTTTTGACATTAACGTCAATTGCTGCTCCAACGTTTCTATGTCCCTTATATCAGCGTAATGCAGGCAAAGGATTTCCTTTACCCTGCCCCAGTCGGAATCTACACTGTGACGTGTTTCACTTTTTTGCACAACACAACAAAAAACACAGTATTCGATAATAAGTTTTCACCATACGTATTAGTCTTTGGCAAAGTAGCTAATTTACCAAAGGAACTGCAAACCGATGAAATATAGCCGATTTACAACGTAGAAAACTATTCGAAAGAATCCGTTACAGAACACAAATTAAAAAACCAAACCGGATATAACAAAAATTCTCAACCAATATCTGCCAAGGTTAGACTGGGTCGATTTATTATTTGGGCTCAGGAAAAAAATTCCACTACGCATACCCAAAAAAATAATTTTCGAGGCTGCAAAATTTCATTTTTCTGACCTTTTTTCGACTTTGACTTTTAAGATTTTTTTCATGACCTACTAAAAAAATTTTAATTTGATTGTAAAATTTTGAAAAAAACTGTTTTCGCCAACGTGTTTAGCGGAAATTTTTGGGTCGGACAGGGTATACAACTTACAGTTCTCAGGAGAACTGTTAAAAAATTAAAGTTGCGGTGAACTCACTGTTCACCGACCAAAAGAAATACACAATTTAGTTGGGTTGACAATAAACTTGATTTATTGTGCACTCGTTGCACTCACTAATTCGACTGATGCAAAACATATTCTTTTCTTACCAACTAACTTCTAAGTCTAACTTACTTATGCCTACGTTGAAGATCCCACCAACCGACATTTCATAATCGATGAGTTGCGCGTGTAGGCCAATACTGCTTATGCTGCACTTCTCACGCTTTATTGGTTGTATTGTGTTACCGATCGCTTGCGCGTGTACTGAGTCAGCGAAAGTGCTATTTGAGGCAATGATGAAGTCACATGCACGGCAACGTTAGTAAAGGGTGTGCCATTGGTGAGTATTGGGATTACAGGTGTGATAACTCCTCCCCCTTTAAAGATCTGCGTCTCGCAGATCAAGTGAAAACCCTGAGGGGTTATGGTATGTACCGAATGGCTGTTACTTTCTGCTGGTAGGCTAGCTTCTGGGTAATCAATTTTATATGTGGATATGCCCTTCGTGATCTTATTGGTGTTCATGCCACAGCTTCACTGTTCAGAGGTTTCTGGGAGGTCTGGTTTTCTAATGTACCATGTCCATAGGATAAAAGCGACCACGATTATTGCGCATATTGTTAGGGATTCTGTAACGATAGAAAGATTTATCTTCTTATTAACGTATTCTAGATACTTAACGTTCTCCATGGCGATGTCGTGCACATATTCTAGGTTGACCTTCATTGTGTGATTCCTGACATTCGAAAGGACGGTTGGCAATGCCTGCGCTGTTGCTTAGTTGGATGATGTAGGTGCCATTAATAGTGTTTGAGGCATTGCTGCTACTGATCATGCCTTGGTAGTTTGAGAGGAATATTGTATTGTCGTTTACCAATTCTACAATTGATCCGTTTCGTCTGGTGAACTCGCAGCTAGCGTCTCCACCTTTTAGTAGTCGTGGTATGCAGCTGTCCTCTTCCAATTTCGACAAGGATTCTGACTTACATATTGTAGATGAACTGATTACCATGCAATTTCCCGTCACTCCGTATGTTTCCTCTTGGTTTACGAGCATCCTGTCAAACGGTAGATCAAGTTGCTTATGTTCGTAGATGCCAGCGCGAGTGATCAAGAAGATTATATTTGCTAGCTGTTACTTTTGGCATTGAGAGCACGTAGAGGAGAAGTGTCCCATTCGTGTATACTGATGGTTGACCGTATTCAATAGCCTCGATTACGTTCTGGTATGGAAGGGTCATTTATGACAGTACTTGGTTGACCTCATCTGTGTCCAGTAGATTCGTGTTGACAATACCCCGTTTTGCCAGTTGACATGCCCGCACGATTTCGTTTACCTCTTCGCGAATGAGCAGGATGTTGTGTAGTGCATTTTGATCAAATTCCGCCGCCTCATTTTTTTTCGCTATGTAGTTAGTGCGATTCACCTCGTCGATTTTCCTTAGGACTTCCTGGGTGGCGGCGAAGAGTTTTTCATTGATCTTATATTGGTGGTTATGGCTTTGAATGACTTCATTTTGGCTGTGGAGAATGTAGTTCCAGTCGGTTGCATCTGGTGTCCTGCTAACCATTTCCATGCTGAGCCTATCCAGTCTATAGAGCGGGTGACCCTTGCTTTACCTGTCCTACCCGTAAGTTCTTCAAGTCGTTCCAATGTTTGGTTGATGTAGAGATGCGCTAAAATCTGGTCGTCAGCGCTCTTCATTAAACGGTTTGCCAAACTTTCCATTTGAGTCATAATTGTAACATATTGCTGTAGATTAATAACGTGAACCAGCTTGAAGGATCCACCAATGATCCACCCATTCCCGTTTTGGATAGTTACGATTGGGGTTTTATAGTGAAATATATGGAGGGCGCTGATGGCTGATGCCAGCAGTGGGAATCTGCAAGGATGTTATTAGTGTTAGTGTGTTAGTAATTGTTAGGTTAATCACAAATATTTGTTTTACATGATTGTTTGTATTTTTTCTTTTTCCTCTAAGTTTAAAACTGAAGTTAATTTCAAAGGAATATATTTATTTCGGAATTTTAGTGTTATGATATTGTAAGAGAGGAACAATTTTATGTTTTTTATTTTTGATTATACTTTACATTTTACGATTGTTGATTGCTTTAGTTTCAGTTAGTATGTTAGTGTTAATTTAGTTAAAAAAGAAGGAAATTAAAAATTTTAGTTTGATGAAAATAACTAAATAAAAGGCGATAAATTTAAAAAAAATAATAAGTTGAAATGTAAATATTAAATAAAAAGCAAAAAAAAAATTGTGTCCTTTCCTTCTTTTTCTGCGGATTAGGCGCAGGTTAATATTGTTAATATTCTTTTCTTAATTTTTTTTAATTGTTTTTGTTTTTTTTTTTGTTTTAATTTTATCTCCTGCGGATTAGGCGCAAGGAGTATCAGTATGTGTTTTGCGGATTAGGCGCAAAAATATTTATCTTTTTTCATGCGGATTAGGCGCAAGCTTGCAAGCAAAATTATTCTTTGATTGCTTTCTTTTTTTATTAGCATTTTTTATAAAATTTTCTTTTTTCATCCTGCGGATTAGGCGCAAGGATTAAGTACCAATATATGTTATGCGGATTAGGCGCAAAACTATTTTTCTTTTTTTCTTGCGGATTAGGCGCAAGTTTGCAATACAAATTATTCATATTTTGTATTCTTCTTTGTCTTTCTTTTTTTTCCTTTTTTATATCTTCTATTGCGGATTAAGCGCAAAGATTCAGTATAATGTGCGTTATGCGGATTAGGTGCAAGTTTGCAATAAAAATTATTCAGATCGCGGGTTCGAATCGAGCTCAAGGCCTAACAATAATTTTTTGTCATTGTTATTGTTATGATAAATTTTTTCTTAATTTTTAAATTAGAATAGAAGAAAGAGAAAATTTAGACAACTGCCAAAGATCGTTGTATAGACCCATTTCGGGAACTGCTAAATTCCTTCATCGGCAACGTTTAGGTGCCGCTGCTATAACCATTCAGCCATCACAGCGGTTTTTTGTAACAACAAAAATTGTTAAAAATTTTCATATTTTGTATTCTTTTTTCTTCTTTCTTTTTTTTCTCTTGCGGATTAGGCCTTCTGCTAGTAAGTCTCGGATTTTCTTTTCCACCTCCTCGCGCATATTAACGGGATAGGGGTAGTGTAAATGGGGTTTTCGGTTGTGGTTCTGATTTCTGCCTGGACATTGGTTTGGATTTCCATGACTCGGTCAACTGGGCCGAATAGAATTTCATATCGTTCTAGGATCTCGTAGAGATTATTTTTTGTAAGTTCGGTGATATCATTGCCGAAAGGAATGTTTAAGGTAATGCTGTTAACCTACTGCGCTTCCTTCCGCTTAAGGGGCAGCACAATATCTGGTTTTAAAATGAGAGTGTTGAGCTCCCTGTTAGAACTGCTTTAATTTTTGGCAGCGTGCCATCTCCTATTATCCCATCGTATGATTTAAGCCCTGGAAGAACAAAAAATGTGGTGGGAATGTCTTTGCCCACGAATTTAAAAAAATTGCCGCATATTTTCCTGTCTACATTTATAGTTCCTGCTGCGGAATCTACCTTAAATGGTTTTTCTACTGGCGTAGTATTTTGAGCTACGCGCTCGCTTATATAATTTTTGTTCGCCCCCGTATCCACTAGATCCTGCGTTGCGTACTCTAGATATGGTACGCCGGACACGATACTCCCATGGTAAAATTTACCTGATCCCCCGTGGTTTGTTCTTTGTTGGCTTCACCTTCTTCATCAACCGGTACCAGATGAAAGAGTTTCTGCTGCTTGCTGGGGGTTCTGTGTGAATATCCCGAGGAGCTCGTACCCCTCTTGGCGCTGTCATATCTTGAAAATCGAGTGCCGCCTGTCTGGCGGGTCTGAGCTGATGGTTCTGATTCTGAAGACATCTAATGCTCTTCGACGATGTGCCATTTGCCACTGCCTCTACTGTTTCCCCGTGTGAATAGCTTTTCGGCCTTTATAGTATTAATCATTAGAGACAGTTGTTTTTGCACCTGCGCATAAAAGTCGGACATCTTCTGATGCCCTTGTGACATTAACGTCAATTGCTGCTCCAACGTTTCTATGTCCCTTATATCAGCGTAATGCAGGCAAAGGATTTCCTTTACCCTGCCCCAGTCGGAATCTAGACTGTGACGTGTTTCACTTTTCTGCACAACACAACAACAAACCAGTATTCGATAATAAGTTTTCACCATACGTATTAGTCTTTGGCAAAGTAGCTAATTTACCAAAGGAACTGCAAACCGATGAAATATAGCCGATTTATAACGTAGAAAACTATTCGAAAGAATCCGTTACAGAACACAAATTAAAAAACCAAACCGGATATAACAAAAATTCTCAACCAATATCTGCCAAGGTTAGACTGGGTCGATTTATTATTTGGGCTCAGGAAAAAAATTCCACTACGCATACCCAAAAAAATAATTTACGAGGCTGCGAAATTTCATTTTTCTGACCTTTTTTCGACTTTGACTTTTAAGATTTTTTTCATGACCTACTAAAAAAATTTTAATTTGATTGTAAAATTTTGAAAAAAACTGTTTTCGCCAACGTGTTTAGGGGAAATTTTTGGGTCGGACAGGGTATACAACTTACAGTTCTCAGGAGGAGAACTGTTAAAAAATTAAAGTTGCGGTGAACTCACTGTTCACCGACCAAAAGAAATACACAATTTAGTTGGGTTGACAATAAACTTGATTTATTGTGCACTCGTTGCACTCACTAATTCGACTGATGCAAAATATATTCTTTTCTTACCAACTAACTTCTAAGTCTAACTTACTTATGCCTACGTTGAAGATCCCACCAACCGACATTTCATAATCGATGAGTTGCGCGTGTAGTCCAATACTGCTTATGCTGCACTTCTCATGCTTTATTGGTTGTATTGTGTTACCGATCGCTTGCGCGTGTACTGAGTCAGCGAAAGTGCTATTTGAGGCAATGATGAAGTCACATGCACGGCAACGTTAGTAAAGGGTGTGCCATTGGTGAGTATTGGGATTACAGGTGTGATAACTCCTCCGCCTTTAAAGATCTGCGTCTCGCAGATCAAGTGAAAACCCTGAGGGGTTATGGTATGTACCGAATGGCTGTTACTTTCTGCTGGTAGGCTAGCTTCAGGGTAATCAATTTTATATGTGGATATGCCCTTCGTGATCTTATTGGTGTTCATGCCACAGCTTCACTGTTCAGAGGTTTCTGGGAGGTCTGGTTTTCTAATGTACCATGTCCATAGGATAAAAGCGACCACGATTATTGCGCATATTGTTAGGGCTTCTGTAACGATAGCAAGATTTATCTTCTTATTAACGTATTCTAGATACTTAACGTTCTCCATGGCGATGTCGTGCACATATTCTAGGTTGACCTTCATTGTGTGATTCCTGACATTCGTAAGGACGGTTGGCAATGCCTGCGCTGTTGCTTAGTTGGATGATGTAGGTGCCATTAATAGTGTTTGAGGCATTGCTGCTACTGATCATGCCTTGGTAGTTTGAGAGGAATATTGTATTGTCGTGTACCAATTCTACAATTGATCCGTTTCGTCTGGTGAACTGGCAGCTAGCGTCTCCACCTTTTAGTAGTCGTGGTATGCAGCTGTCCTCTTCCAATTTCGACAAGGATTCTGACTTACATATTGTAGATGAACTGATTACCATGCAATTTCCCGTCACTGCGTATGTTTCCTCTTGGTTTACGAGCATCCTGTCAAACGGTAGATCAAGTTGCTTATGTTCGTAGATGCCAGCGCGAGTGATCAAGAAGATTATATTTGCTAGCTGTTACTTTTGGCATTGAGAGCACGTAGAGGAGAAGTGTCCCATTCGTGTATACTGATGGTTGACCGTATTCAATAGCCTCGATTACGTTCTGGTATGGAAGGGTCATTTATGACAGTACTTGGTTGACCTCATCTGTGTCCAGTAGATTCGTGTTGACAATACCTCGTTTTGCCAGTTGACATGCCCGCACGATTTCGTTTACCTCTTCGCGAATGAGCAGGATGTTGTGTAGTGCATTTTGATCAAATTCCGCCGCCTCATTTTTTTTCGCTATGTAGTTAGTGCGATTCACCTCGTCGATTTTCCTTAGGACTTCCTGGGTGGCGGCGAAGAGTTTTTCATTGATCTTATATTGGTGGTTATTGCTTTGAATGACTTCATTTTGGCTGTGGAGAATGTAGTTCCAGTCGGTTGCATCTGGTGTCCTGCTAACCATTTCCATGCTGAGCCTATCCAGTCTATAGAGCGGGTGACCCTTGCTTTACCTGTCCTACCCGTAAGTTCTTCAAGTCGTTCCAATGTTTGGTTGATGTAGAGATGCGCTAAAATCTGGTGGTCAGCGCTCTTCATTAAACGGTTTGCCAAACTTTCCATTTGAGTCATAATTGTAACATATTGCTGGAGATTAATAACGTGAACCAGCTTGAAGGATCCACCAATGATCCACCCATTCCCGTTTTGGATAGTTACGATTGGGGTTTTATAGTGAAATATATGGAGGGCGCTGATGGCTGATGCCAGCAGTGGGAATCTGCAAGGATGTTATTAGTGTTAGTGTGTTAGTAATTGTTAGGTTAATCACAAATATTTGTTTTACATGATTGTTTGTATTTTTTCTTTTTCCTCTAAGTTTAAAACTGAAGTTAATTTCAAAGGAATATATTTATTTCGGAATTTTAGTGTTATGATATTGTAAGAGAGGAACAATTTTATGTTTTTTATTTTTGATTATACTTTACATTTTACGATTGTTGATTGCTTTAGTTTCAGTTAGTATGTTAGTGTTAATTTAGTTAAAAAAGAAGGAAATTAAAAATTTTAGTTTGATGAAAATAACTAAATAAAAGGCGATAAATTTAAAAAAAATAATAAGTTGAAATGTAAATATTAAATAAAAAGCAAAAAGAAATTGTGTCCTTTCCTTCTTTTTCTGCGGATTAGGCGCAGGTTAATATTGTTAATATTCTTTTCTTAATTTTTTTTAATTGTTTTTGTTTTTTTTTTTTTTGTTTTAATTTTATCTCCTGCGGATTAGGCGCAAGGAGTATCAGTATGTGTTTTGCGGATTAGGCGCAAAAATATTTATCTTTTTTCATGCGGATTAGGCGCAAGCTTGCAAGCAAAATTATTCTTTGATTGCTTTCTTTTTTTATTAGCATTTTTTATAAAATTTTCTTTTTTCATCCTGCGGATTAGGCGCAAGGATTAAGTACCAATATATGTTATGCGGATTAGGCGCAAAACTATTTTTCTTTTTTTCTTGCGGATTAGGCGCAAGTTTGCAATACAAATTATTCATATTTTGTATTCTTCTTTGTCTTTCTTTTTTTTTCTTTTTTTATATCTTCTATTGCGGATTAAGCGCAAAGATTCAGTATAATGTGCGTTATGCGGATTAGGTGCAAGTTTGCAATAAAAATTATTCAGATCGCGGGTTCGAATCGAGCTCAAGGCCTAACAATAATTTGTTATCATTGTTATTGTTATGATAAATTTTTTCTTAGTTTTTAAATTAGAATAGAAGAAAGAAAAAATTTAGACATCTGCCAAAGATCGTTGTATAGACCCATTTCGGGAACTGCTAAATTCCTTCATCGGCAACGTTTAGGTGCCGCTGCTATAACCATTCAGCCATCACAGCGGTTTTTTGTAACAACAAAAATTGTTAAAAATTTTCATATTTTGTATTCTTTTTTCTTCTTTCTTTTTTTTCTCTTGCGGATTAGGCCTTCTGCTAGTAAGTCTCGGATTTTCTTTTCCACCTCCTCGCGCATATTAACGGGATAGGGGTAGTGTAAATGGGGTTTTCGGTTGTGGTTCTGATTTCTGCCTGGACATTGGTTTGGATTTCCATGACTCGGTCAACTGGGCCGAATAGAATTTCATATCGTTCTAGGATCTCGTAGAGATTATTTTTTGTAAGTTCGGTGATATCATTGCCGAAAGGAATGTTTAAGGTAATGCTGTTAACCTACTGCGCTTCCTTCCGCTTAAGGGGCAGCACAATATCTGGTTTTAAAATGAGAGTGTTGAGCTCCCTGTTAGAACTGCTTTAATTTTTGGCAGCGTGCCATCTCCTATTATCCCATCGAATGATTTAAGCCCTGGAAGAACAAAAAATGTGGTGGGAATGTCTTTGCCCACGAATTTAAAAAAATTGCCGCATATTTTCCTGTCTACATTTATAGTTCCTGCTGCGGAATCTACCTTAAATGGTTTTTCTACTGGCGTAGTATTTTGAGCTACGCGCTCGCTTATATAATTTTTGTTCGCCCCCGTATCCACTAGATCCTGCGTTGCGTACTCTAGATATGGTACGCCGGACACGATACTCCCATGGTAAAATTTACCTGATCCCCCGTGGTTTGTTCTTTGTTGGCTTCACCTTCTTCTTCATCAACCGGTACCAGATGAAAGAGTTTCTGCTGCTTGCTGGGGGTTCTGTGTGAATATCCCGAGGAGCTCGTACCCCTCTTGGCGCTGTCATATCTTGAAAATCGAGTGCCGCCTGTCTGACGGGTCTGAGCTGATGGTTCTGATTCTGAAGACATCTAATGCTCTTCGACGATGTGCCATTTGCCACTGCCTCTACTGTTTCCCCGTGTGCATAGCTTTTCGGCCTTTATAGTATTAATCATTAGAGACAGTTGTTTTTGCACCTGCGCATAAAAGTCGGACATCTTCTGATGCCCTTGTGACATTAACGTCAATTGCTGCTCCAACGTTTCTATGTCCCTTATATCAGCGTAATGCAGGCAAAGGATTTCCTTTACCCTGCCCCAGTCGGAATCTAGACTGTGACGTGTTTCACTTTTCTGCACAACACAACAACAAACACAGTATTCGATAATAAGTTTTCACCATACGTATTAGTCTTTGGCAAAGTAGCTAATTTACCAAAGGAACTGCAAACCGATGAAATATAGCCAATTTACAACGTAGAAAACTATTCGAAAGAATCCGTTACAGAACACAAATTAAAAAACCAAACCGGATATAACAAAAATTCTCAACCAATATCTGCCAAGGTTAGACTGGGTCGATTTATTATTTGGGCTCAGGAAAAAAATTCCACTACGCATACCCAAAAAAATAATTTACGAGGCTGCGAAATTTCATTTTTCTGACCTTTTTTCGACTTTGACTTTTAAGATTTTTTTCATGACCTACTAAAAAAATTTTAATTTGATTGTAAAATTTTGAAAAAAACTGTTTTCGCCAACGTGTTTAGCGGAAATTTTTGGGTCGGACAGGGTATACAACTTACAGTTCTCAGGAGGAGAACTGTTAAAAAATTAAAGTTGCGGTGAACTCACTGTTCACCGACCAAAAGAAATACACAATTTAGTTGGGTTGACAATAAACTTGATTTATTGTGCACTCGTTGCACTCACTAATTCGACTGATGCAAAACATATTCTTTTCTTACCAACTAACTTCTAAGTCTAACTTACTTATGCCTACGTTGAAGATCCCACCAACCGACATTTCATAATCGATGAGTTGCGCGTGTAGGCCAATACTGCTTATGCTGCACTTCTCACGCTTTATTGGTTGTATTGTGTTACCGATCGCTTGCGCGTGTACTGAGTCAGCGAAAGTGCTATTTGAGGCAATGATGAAGTCACATGCACGGCAACGTTAGTAAAGGGTGTGCCATTGGTGAGTATTGGGATTACAGGTGTGATAACTCCTCCCCCTTTAAAGATCTGCGTCTCGCAGATCAAGTGAAAACCCTGAGGGGTTATGGTATGTACCGAATGGCTGTTACTTTCTGCTGGTAGGCTAGCTTCTGGGTAATCAATTTTATATGTGGATATGCCCTTCGTGATCTTATTGGTGTTCATGCCACAGCTTCACTGTTCAGAGGTTTCTGGGAGGTCTGGTTTTCTAATGTACCATGTCCATAGGATAAAAGCGACCACGATTATTGCGCATATTGTTAGGGCTTCTGTAACGATAGAAAGATTTATCTTCTTTTTAACGTATTCTAGATACTTAACGTTCTCCATGGCGATGTCGTGCACATATTCTAGGTTGGCCTTCATTGTGTGATTCCTGACATTCGAAAGGACGGTTGGCAATGCCTGCGCTGTTGCTTAGTTGGATGATGTAGGTGCCATTAATAGTGTTTGAGGCATTGCTGCTACTGATCATGCCTTGGTAGTTTGAGAGGAATATTGTATTGTCGTTTACCAATTCTACAATTGATCCGTTTCGTCTGGTGAACTGGCAGCTAGCGTCTCCACCTTTTAGTAGTCGTGGTATGCAGCTGTCCTCTTCCAATTTCGACAAGTATTCTGACTTACATATTGTAGATGAACTGATTACCATGCAATTTCCCGTCACTCCGTATGTTTCCTCTTGGTTTACGAGCATCCTGTCAAACGGTAGATCAAGTTGCTTATGTTCGTAGATGCCAGCGCGAGTGATCAAGAAGATTATATTTGCTAGCTGTTACTTTTGGCATTGAGAGCACGTAGAGGAGAAGTGTCCCATTCGTGTATACTGATGGTTGACCGTATTCAATAGCCTCGATTACGTTCTGGTATGGAAGGGTCATTTATGACAGTACTTGGTTGACCTCATCTGTGTCCAGTAGATTCGTGTTGACAATACCCCGTTTTGCCAGTTGACATGCCCGCACGATTTCGTTTACCTCTTCGCGAATGAGCAGAATGTTGTGTAGTGCATTTTGATCAAATTCCGCCGCCTCATTTTTTTTCGCTATGTAGTTAGTGCGATTCACCTCGTCGATTTTCCTTAGGACTTCCTGGGTGGCGGCGAAGAGTTTTTCATTGATCTTATATTGGTGGTTATTGCTTTGAATGACTTCATTTTGGCTGTGGAGAATGTAGTTCCAGTCGGTTGCATCTGGTGTCCTGCTAACCATTTCCATGCTGAGCCTATCCAGTCTATAGAGCGGGTGACCCTTGCTTTACCTGTCCTACCCGTAAGTTCTTCAAGTCGTTCCAATGTTTGGTTGATGTAGAGATGCGCTAAAATCTGGTCGTCAGCGCTCTTCATTAAACGGTTTGCCAAACTTTCCATTTGAGTCATAATTGTAACATATTGCTGTAGATTAATAACGTGAACCAGCTTGAAGGATCCACCAATTATCCACCCATTCCCGTTTTGGATAGTTACGATTGGGGTTTTATAGTGAAATATATGGAGGGCGCTGATGGCTGATGCCAGCAGTGGGAATCTGCAAGGATGTTATTAGTGTTAGTGTGTTAGTAATTGTTAGGTTAATCACAAATATTTGTTTTACATGATTGTTTGTATTTTTTCTTTTTCCTCTAAGTTTAAAACTGAAGTTAATTTCAAAGGAATATATTTATTTCGGAATTTTAGTGTTATGATATTGTAAGAGAGGAACAATTTTATGTTTTTTATTTTTGATTATACTTTACATTTTACGATTGTTGATTGCTTTAGTTTCAGTTAGTATGTTAGTGTTAATTTAGTTAAAAAAGAAGGAAATTAAAAATTTTAGTTTGATGAAAATAACTAAATAAAAGGCGATAAATTAAAAAAAAATAATAAGTTGAAATGTAAATATTGAATAAAAAGCAAAAAAAAATTGTGTCCTTTCCTTCTTTTTCTGCGGATTAGGCGCAGGTTAATATTGTTAATATTCTTTTCTTAATTTTTTTTAATTGTTTTTGTTTTTTTTTTTGTTTTAATTTTATCTCCTGCGGATTAGGCGCAAGGAGTATCAGTATGTGTTTTGCGGATTAGGCGCAAAAATATTTATCTTTTTTCATGCGGATTAGGCGCAAGCTTGCAAGCAAAATTATTCTTTGATTGCTTTCTTTTTTTATTAGCATTTTTTTATTATTTTTGTTGTTTACGGCCTTTGAATTATAACTTTTTAAATATAAACGAGCTCTAGGCCAAATATTTGTATATTCTTAATAAAACACAATACGTGAATTTTTGATATACAATTATATTATTTAATTTGTCGATATTTCGACTTCAGTCTGAAGTCATCATCAGGAATTTTTGAATGCAATATGTCGACATTCAAAAATTCCTGATGATGACTTCAGACTGAAGTCGAAATATCGACAAATTAAATAATATAATTGTATATCAAAAATTCACGTATTGTGTTTTATTAAGAATATGCCAAATATTTGTATATTCTTAATAAAACACAATACGTGAATTTTTGATATACAATTATATTATTTAATTTGTCGATATTTCGACTTCAGTCTGAAGTCATCATCAGGAATTTTTGAATGTCGACATATTGCATTCAAAAATTCCTGATGATGACTTCAGACTGAAGTCGAAATATCGACAAATTAAATAATATAATTGTATATCAAAAATTCACGTATTGTGTTTTATTAAGAATATACAAATATTTGGCCTAGAGCTCGTTTATATTTAAAAAGTTAGCATTTTTTATAAAATTTTCTTTTTTCATCCTGCGGATTAGGCGCAAGGATTAAGTACCAATATATGTTATGCGGATTAGGCGCAAAACTATTTTTCTTTTTTTCTTGCGGATTAGGCGCAAGTTTGCAATACAAATTATTCATATTTTGTATTCTTCTTTGTCTTTCTTTTTTTTTCTTTTTTTTATATCTTCTATTGCGGATTAAGCGCAAAGATTCAGTATAATGTGCGTTATGCGGATTAGGTGCAAGTTTGCAATAAAAATTATTCAGATCGCGGGTTCGAATCGAGCTCAAGTCCTAACAATAATTTTGTATCATTGTTATTGTTATGATAAATTTTTTCTTAATTTTTAAATTAGAATAGAAGAAAGAAAAAATTTAGACAACTGCCAAAGATCGTTGTATGGACCCATTTCGGGAACTGCTAAATTCCTTCATCGGCAACGTTTAGGTGCCGCTGCTATAACCATTCAGCCATCACAGCGGTTTTTTGTAACAACAAAAATTGTTAAAAATTTTCATATTTTGTATTCTTTTTTCTTCTTTCTTTTTTTTCTCTTGCGGATTAGGCCTTCTGCTAGTAAGTCTCGGATTTGCTTTTCCACCTCCTCGCGCATATTAACGGGATAGGGGTAGTGTAAATGGGGTTTTCGGTTGTGGTTCTGATTTCTGCCTGGACATTGGTTTGGATTTCCATGACTCGCTCAACTGGGCCGAATAGAATTTCATATCGTTCTAGGATCTCGTAGAGATTATTTTTTGTAAGTTCGGTGATATCATTGCCGAAAGGAATGTTTAAGGCAATGCTGTTAACCTACTGCGCTTCCTTCCGCTTAAGGGGCAGCACAATATCTGGTTTTAAAATGAGAGTGTTGAGCTCCCTGTTAGAACTGCTTTAATTTCTGGCAGCGTGCCATCTCCTATTATTCCATCGAATGATTTAAGCCCTGGAAGAACAAAAAATGTGGTGGGAATGTCTTTGCCCACGAATTTAAAAAAATTGCCGCATATTTTCCCGTCTACATTTATAGTTCCTGCTGCGGAATCTACCTTAAATGGTTTTTCTACTGGCGTAGTATTTTGAGCTACGCGCTCGCTTATATAATTTTTGTTCGCCCCCGTATCCACTAGATCCTGCGTTGCGTACTCTAGATATGGTACGCCGGACACGATACTCCCATGGTAAAATTTACCTGATCCCCCGTGGTTTGTTCTTTGTTGGCTTCACCTTCTTCTTCATCAACCGGTACCAGATGAAAGAGTTTCTGCTGCTTGCTGGGGGTTCTGTGTGAATATCCCGAGGAGCTCGTACCCCTCTTGGCGCTGTCATATCTTGAAAATCGAGTGCCGCCTGTCTGGCGGGTCTGAGCTGATGGTTCTGATTCTGAAGACATCTAATGCTCTTCGACGATGTGCCATTTGCCACTGCCTCTACTGTTTCCCCGTGTGCATAGCTTTTCGGCCTTTATAGTATTAATCATTAGAGACAGTTGTTTTTGCACCTGCGCATAAAAGTCGGACATCTTCTGATGCCCTTGTGACATTAACGTCAATTGCTGCTCCAACGTTTCTATGTCCCTTATATCAGCGTAATGCGTTCGTGATCTTATTGGTGTTCATGCCACAGCTTCACTGTTCAGAGGTTTCTGGGAGGTCTGGTTTTCTAATGTACCATGTCCATAGGATAAAAGCGACCACGATTATTGCGCATATTGTTAGGGCTTCTGTAACGATAGAAAGATTTATCTTCTTATTAACGTATTCTAGATACTTAACGTTCTCCATGGCGATGTCGTGCACATATTCTAGGTTGACCTTCATTGTGTGATTCCTGACATTCGAAAGGACGGTTGGCAATGCCTGCGCTGGTGCTTAGTTGGATGATGTAGGTGCCATTAATAGTGTTTGAGGCATTGCTGCTACTGATCATGCCTTGGTAGTTTGAGAGGAATATTGTATTGTCGTTTACCAATTCTACAATTGATCCGTTTCGTCTGGTGAACTGGCAGCTAGCGTCTCCACCTTTTAGTAGTCGTGGTATGCAGCTGTCCTCTTCCAATTTCGACAAGGATTCTGACTTACATATTGTAGATGAACTGATTACCATGCAATTTCCCGTCACTCCGTATGTTTCCTCTTGGTTTACGAGCATCCTGTCAAACGGTAGATCAAGTTGCTTATGTTCGTAGATGCCAGCGCGAGTGATCAAGAAGATTATATTTGCTAGCTGTTACTTTTGGCATTGAGAGCACGTAGAGGAGAAGTGTCCCATTCGTGTATACTGATGGTTGAACGTATTCAATAGCCTCGATTACGTTCTGGTATGGAAGGGTCATTTATGACAGTACTTGGTTGACCTCATCTGTGTCCAGTAGATTCGTGTTGACAATACCCCGTTTTGCCAGTTGACATGCCCGCACGATTTCGTTTACCTCTTCGCGAATGAGCAGGATGTTGTGTAGTGCATTTTGATCAAATTCCGCCGCCTCATTTTTTTTCGCTATGTGGTTAGTGCGATTCACCTCGTCGATTTTCCTTAGGACTTCCTGGGTGGCGGCGAAGAGTTTTTCATTGATCTTATATTGGTGGTTATTGCTTTGAATGACTTCATTTTGGCTGTGGAGAATGTAGTTCCAGTCGGTTGCATCTGGTGTCCTGCTAACCATTTCCATGCTGAGCCTATCCAGTCTATAGAGCGGGTGACTCTTGCTTTACCTGTCCTACCCGTAAGTTCTTCAAGTCGTTCCAATGTTTGGTTGATGTAGAGATGCGCTAAAATCTGGTCGTCAGCGCTCTTCATTAAACGGTTTGCCAAACTTTCCATTTGAGTCATAATTGTAACATATTGCTGTAGATTAATAACGTGAACCAGCTTGAAGGATACACCAATGATCCACCCATTCCCGTTTTGGATAGTTACGATTGGGGTTTTATAGTGAAATATATGGAGGGCGCTGATGGCTGATGCCAGCAGTGGGAATCTGCAAGGATGTTATTAGTGTTAGTGTGTTAGTAATTGTTAGGTTAATCACAAATATTTGTTTTACATGATTGTTTGTATTTTTCTTTTTCCTCTAAGTTTAAAACTGAAGTTAATTTCAAAGGAATATATTTATTTCGGAATTTTAGTGTTATGATATTGTAAGAGAGGAACAATTTTATGTTTTTTATTTTTGATTATACTTTACATTTTACGATTGTTGATTGCTTTAGTTTCAGTTAGTATGTTAGTGTTAATTTAGTTAAAAAAGAAGGAAATTAAAAATTTTAGTTTGATGAAAATAACTAAATAAAAGGCGATAAATTAAAAAAAAAAATAATAAGTTGAAATGTAAATATTAAATAAAAAGAAAAAAAAATTGTGTCCTTTCCTTCTTTTTCTGCGGATTAGGCGCAGGTTAATATTGCTAATATTCTTTTCTTAATTTTTTTTAATTGTTTTTGTTTTTTTTTTGTTTTAATTTTATCTCCTGCGGATTAGGCGCAAGGAGTATCAGTATGTGTTTTGCGGATTAGGCGCAAAAATATTTATCTAGTACCAATATATGTTATGCGGATTAGGCGCAAAACTATTTTTCTTTTTTTCTTGCGGATTAGCCGCAAGTTTGCAATACAAATTATTCATATTTTGTATTCTTCTTTGTCTTTCTTTTTTTTTCTTTTTTTATATCGTCTATTGCGGATTAAGCGCAAAGATTCAGTATAATGTGCGTTATGCGGATTAGGCGCAAGTTTGCAATAAAAATTATTCAGATCGCGGGTTCGAATCGAGCTCAAGGTCTAACAATAATTTTTTATCATTATTATTGTTATGATAAATTTTTTCTTAATTGAAAAATTTTTTAAATTAGAATAGAAGAAAGAAAAAATTTAGACAACTGCCAAAGATCGTTGTATAGACCCATTTCGGTAACTGCTAAATTCCTTCATCGGCAACGTTTAGGTGCCGCTGCTAGAACCATTCAGCCATCACAGCGGTTTTTTGTAACAACAAAAATTGTTAAAAATTTTCATATTTTGTATTCTTTTTTCTTCTTTCTTTTTTTTCTCTTGCGGATTAGGCCTTCTGCTAGTAAGTCTCGGATTTTCTTTTCCACCTCCTCGCGCATATTAACGGGATAGGGGTAGTGTAAATGGGGTTTTCGGTTGTGGTTCTGATTTCTGCCTGGACATTGGTTTGGATTTCCATGACTCGGTCAACTGGGCCGAATAGAATTTCATATCGTTCTAGGATCTCGTAGAGATTATTTTTTGTAAGTTCGGTGATATCATTGCCGAAAGTAATGTTTAAGATAATGCTGTTAACGTACTGCGCTTCCTTCCGCTTAAGGGGCAGCACAATATCTGGTTTTAAAATGAGTGTTGAGCTCCCTGTTAGAACTGCTTTAATTTCTGGCAGCGTGCCATCTCCTATTATCCCATCGAATGATTTAAGCCCTGGAAGAACAAAAAATTTGGTGGGAATGTCTTTGCCCACGAATTTAAAAAAATTGCCGCATATTTTCCTGTCTACATTTATAGTTCCTGCTGCGGAAGCTACCTTAAATGGTTTTTCTACTGGCGTAGTATTTTGAGCTACGCGCTCGCTTATATAATTTTTGTTCGCCCCCGTATCCACTAGATCCTGCGCTGCGTACTCTAGATATGGTACGCCGGACACGATACTCCCATGGTAAAATTTACCTGATCCCCCGTGGTTTGTTCTTTGTTGGCTTCACCTTCTTCTTCATCAACCGGTACCAGATGAACGAGTTTCTGCTGCTTGCTGGGGGTTCTGTGTAAATATCCCGAGGAGCTCGTACCCCTCTTGGCGCTGTCATATCTTGAAAATCGAGTGCCGCCTGTCTGGCGGGTCTGAGCTGATGGTTCTGATTCTGAAGACATCTAATGCTCTTCGACGATGTGCCATTTGCCACTGCCTCTACTGTGCATAGCTTTTCGGCCTTTATAGTATTAATCATTAGAGACAGTTGTTTTTGCACCTGCGCATAAAAGTCGGACATCTTCTGATGCCCTTGTGACATTAACGTTAATTGCTGCTCCAACGTTTCTATGTCCCTTATATCAGCGTAATGCAGGCAAAGGATTTCCTTTACCCTGCCCCAGTCGGAATCTAGTATATTGTGCGCAAGTAATGCAGAGTCTGCTGCGCCCCTAATCTTCCCCCTAATGTGCCTCAAGATGGCTGCGTAAATCGGCTTATGCCGCACTATTTCGTAATCCTTTATTACCTGTTCTACACTATGAACCCAGGAGCCGTAGTGCTCCCGTGATCCACGAATACCTGCAACTCTTTTACGCAGTCTGGCAGCTTAGCCACCTCCGCTAGCTCGACCTCCGTCCGAGGACTTACTAGCGGCTCTACAGCCGGTTCTGGCCTGCTATCCAAGGAATGCCTGCGCACTTCCTCTACTTGGGCTTCTAGCCTCTCCAGATTACTACTGAGCCCTGACAAAGACTCATCGTTATTTTTCGACTCAACACTTTTGAGCCTTTGGTCCATTTTCTTCAGTTGGGAGAGAATGACATTGATAGCTCCATTCGTCTCCGTTAGTGAATTCCTGATTTCTTCGGAGTCCATGATTTATTACTGCAAAAATAAAGAAGAAAGGGGAAATATACTGTGATTAGATTATGCTCCCAAAAGCCAGTTTCTCATCGGATTAAAACTAGAGGAGCTTTTTGCCCCTTTTTTCCAAAATAGTTCACTTAATTACTGGGCGTTTAATTTCTTTGCCCTTTTTTATCCATTAAACACTTAAACGCTTTTTGTCAATTTTTTTTTTAATCGTTCACTTGGTTTTTTGGGCGTGTAATTTCTTTGTCTATCTTTTTCCTCCCTAAACACTTAAACGCTTTTTGTCCACTTTGCACCCGCTGTCTCGGGCGCCACTTACAGTTCTCAGGAGGAGAACTGTTAAAAAATTAAAGTTGTGGTGAACTCACCTTTCACCGACCAAAGGAAATACACAGTTGGGTTGACAATAAACTTGATTTATTGTGCACTCGTTGCACTCACTAATTCGACTGATGCAAAACATATTCTTTTCTTACCAATTAACTTCTAAGTCTAACTTACTTATGCCTACGTTGCAGATCCCACCACCAACCGACATTTCATAAACGATGAGTTGCGCGTGTAGGCCAATACTGCTTATGCTGCACTTCTCACGCCTTATTGGTTTATTGTGTTACCAATCGCTTGCGGTGTACTGAGTCAGCGAAAGTGCTATTTGGAGCAATGAAGAAGGCACATGCGCGGCAACGCGAGTAAAGGGTGCGTCATTGGTTAGTATTGGGATTACAGGTGTGATAACTTACATATGAAAATTTTTTTAGTAGGTCATGAAAAAAAACCTTAAAAATCAAAGTCGAAAAAAGTCAAAAAAATGAAATTTCGCAGGCGCGAAAAATATTTTTTTGGGTTTGCGTAGTGGAACTTTTCCTGAGCCCAAATCCTATCGAAAAATCGATGGCGCGATATCGGTTAACTTTCGTCCATACAAATCGACCCACCCTAGTCAAGGTGCTTGACAAGGTCTTGCTTGAAAAGGAACCCCTCGACAAGCATGGTAATATCTATCATGGTCCTTATACCGTAATAGGTATTGACGTGTTAACGTCATGATAATCGATGATAATACGAAAAAGAAAAAAAAAATAGTCCGTAAAAATAGAATACGAGAAATGAATTAAATCAAATTATTTAAATTTAAAGCTAATTTTTACCGTTAAATTAGAAATAAAATTCTTTCTTCCCAATTTGAAAAAAAAAGAAAATGAAATCAAATATATTTAAGTCACTATTAAAACTTAAGAACTTAATTGGTACATTAGACTTAAAACCCAAAAAAAAAATTTTTAATTATAATAAACAAATTTAACTCCTACTTTAGAATTTAATTCTTAAATTAGATTTAAACATAGATGTAGATTTAAACTTGTAAAAGTGTTAAATTTTTTTTAAGATAAATTACATCACTTTTGGGACAGAAGAATTTGGCCAACTCTTCTTTTCCAAAGGGGTATGATGTAAGGTAACCCTTATGTTAAGTACGGCTTGACCATAAATGTCAAGCAATGCTTACTAAACACACCGGTAAATTTACAATGAGGGATACCTTCAGAAATGTCAAAATGAATGACGCCAGATTTTTACACGCATTCAAACTGACCGATCGTGCCTGCACTTGTGGTAGCGAAATTAAAATATATATGGGGTATTCCATCCCATTTCGACCAATTTTGAACCCGACCCCTTTAGAATTGGCTTAATGTTTTTCTTATTTTTCTAGCTTACGAAAGACGTTTTTCAAATTTTTTCATCCAACTCAAAAAAAGTTACGAATTTTTCGAATTTCGCCCTTTTTTTTTCTCATAAAAAACTTCAATCAATTCTGCAATCATCCCCACAAATCCCGGAGTGGGCCGAGAATTTTTTTTTTTGATTTAATTGAAAAAAGAACTAAAATTTTTTTTGTATTTTTTCCGAAAAGTACATTTAAAAGCATATTTAACAAAAAAAAAAAAATGATCCCACACGGTCAATTTTTGAAAAAGTTATAGCATTTTGAAAAAACACCATTTTTTTTTCAAAATATTTAAAACTTATTTTGAGTTTTTGAAAAAGTTATAGCATTTTGAAAAAACACCGTTTTTTTTTTTAAATATTTAAAACTTATTTTGAGTTGGAAAACGGTGTTTTTTTCAAAATGCTATAACTTTTTCAAAAATTGACCGTTTGGGATCATTTTTTTTTAAATATGATTTAAATGTACTTTTCGGAAAAAATACAAAAAAAATTTTAAAGTTTTTTTTTTTCAATTAAATAAAAAAAAATCTCGGCCCACTCCGGGATTAGTGGGGATGATTGCAGAATTGATTGAAGTTTTTTATGAGAAAAAAGGGCGAAATTCGAAAAATCTCGAAAAAGTGAAAAATTACAAAAAAAAACTTTAAAAATTTTTTGAATTTTTCCCGAAAGGTACATTTAAATCGAATTAAAAAAAAAAGATTCCAAACGCCAATTTTTGAAAAGTTGATAGCATTTTGAAAACAAAAACGGTGTTTTTTTTTTAAATTCATAACTTTTTTTGAGTTGGATGAAAAAATTTGAAAAACTTCTGAAAAAAGTCTTTCGTAAGCTAGAAAAGGAAGAAACACTTTCAGCCAATTCTAAAGGGGTCGGGTTCAAAATTGGTCTAAATGGGATGGAATACCCCATATATATACATGGTACCGGTTACTTAGTTTGTGAAAATCACAAATAACTTTTTAATAAATAACTTTAAAACGTACTTCGATCGATTAACTAGTGGCGAACATTTTTTTTAACCCTTTACGGCGCCAGGTTTTAAATTTTATTAAATTTATATTTACTAGCTAGTAAATATGCTGTTATTAATAAAATCAACAATAATAATACTTTTTTTTTTTAATTTTTTATTAATTTTTCACAAAAAACTGTTTGTTGCAGAAATGCAACATGGCATCACAAGTGCTACATGAATAAAATCCAACTCAAGATGTGTGGAAATTTTTAAAACATTTATTTTGTTTATTATAGCACAAACCTACTCCGCATTTTTCACAGCTTGTTTGTGTAAAACCTTTACAGCCAGGAAATTTGCACCTCATTCGCTTATCCATCAAAACCTGCCAGTGTCCGTATTGGTCCAACTTCACATCTTTCGGGGGAACGTGTTGAGCCGGGCCTTTCTTCCTTTTATTTTCGATGAGACATTCAACATCACTTTTACGTTTCAAACGGTTAACTGTCTGATATTTGCATAGTGTCTCTGCTATAGCTACTCTGAATTCCGCAGAGTTTAGGACTTTACTGGTACTAGGTTTTTCAGCAATAATTCTCCGGTATAAAAACCAAGACATTGCAACGTCCAGGAAGTGGTAAAAGACTCATATATACCAATGCTTACTACGTAGTTTAATTTTGTAGTGACCCATAACAGAGGCTAAAAGGTCAACACCCCCATAGGCGGATTATATCCTGCTACGACAAAAGGACGTTCAATAGACACATATTGATTTGCTGACTTATCCCACCTTCGTACTACAGATGTTGAGTGCTTTCCAGCAAAATTTGATGCCAGAGTAACGATTTTATTATCTCTCCAAGCTACAACAGCTACGCCAACTACATTGCAGTTTCCCATGTATTCTATTGACGTTCCGCGGGGTTCTTTTTTTAAAACTTTATCATCAGGTAGCTTGCAGTTGGGAATACGGGTTTTCTTATTGTTCCTAGAGCCAAAACTCCTCGCTTCGACAATTATTCAATAAGCGGAATAGAGGTGTAATAATTATCGAAAAATAACTAATAGTTCTCATTGATGGGCACATCACGGACAAGGCGGACAACTACATTGGATGATGCTACTAAATCAGGTCGCCGGATGCGCATATGTTTTCCTTTCCACAATACATTTCGAACTTATATCCATACCCAGATACACCACATATAACAAACAGTTTAAATCCCCATTTATGGGGCTTATCGGGTAAATACTGTTTCAAAGCATTGCGCGCTTTTGTTGAACAAATTTGTTCATTTACAGACAAATGCTCTTCAAATGGAACCTTTTTGAAGTTATTATTGAGTGCATATATCAATGGCCGGATTTTGTACAATAGATCAGAACCCATTTGTTCATATGGAACCATTTTACTATTGTCGTTGAAGTGTAATAACTGTCGAAGCAATTCAAATCGTTTTGAATTCATTGTCTCTCTTATCGGCTCGAAGCTAATATTTTCAGACCAATACATTTTTACATTTGGCATACTTACAATCAACATATAATATGCAATGCCAATAAATTGACGTATTTCTTGAGCAGTTACATTTAGCGGTTTCCTAGAATCTCTCTGCCCGGAGTACAAATTAGTCTGATTCTTGATTAGATTGATAAAATCCTCAGTAAAAGGAGAGGAAAAAACCTCAAATGGAGTATCCAAGCAAAGTATCTGCGGCGGTAGCTTATCGGATCCGCGAAAACATAGTTGGTCGGCATTCAACTTCAGGTGTTTGGATTTCTATGTAATATTGCTCCTGGGTATTCGATTAGAGGTCCACTGAGGTGCTTCGGGTATATCGGTTAGCACAGCGGAGGCCGAATTTAAATGTGTTGCATAAGAAATGGTTTCAGCGGATTTTGCTAGAGTGGTAGTATCCGGAACATCATTTTCCAAATCAAGTGGTAAGTTTAGTTCTTCCTCAGAAGTGTCATGATAGTTAGGCTCGATATTATACGTCGGATCAGTAATATTGTCATCATCGGAAAAATCAAGGCCATCCTCACTGTCTGCCCATTCATCTAATATCTTTTCCAGTTCCTTGGTAGTCAAATTATGCTGACCACGTTTCATTTTGATCCTCAACGAGAACCTTTGAATTTGAATATAGCAATAAAAATGTCAACCACAAAGCGCGGTGTTGCATATATGCAACAAAGAAAAATAAGTAGAGAAATATATAAAAAACACGACTTTGCTAAGAAAATGTTACTGATTGTTAAAATATATTCTCTTACCTTTTTCTGGAACTACTTTTAACTGCAAAATATTATTTTTTTCACAAATAAATCACCTATCGTAAATGTATTATAGGAGCTCGAAACTGATCTATACACGCTCTTCACTTAAATGCAAAAAAAATGAAAACAATTCCATGTGGTCAACCATTCTGTCATTTTATCGTTAGAATGCTTTGTTGCTAAACTACAACACAGAGCAAATGTGATCTACCGTCGTGTCATATATTTTGATTTGGATTTAAATGGTATGTTGCAGAAATGCAACAAGGCGCCGTAAAGGGTTAAAGTGGAAAAACAGAAAGCACGTGAGTACGAACTAGTGCGAATATTGATTGCACTTTTTCGGCATAAAAACCGCATTCTAGCCAATACATGGCAAACATGGTAAGACCAATAAGGAGCATCCTACAGGTGCAGCATTCGCTGAATGGACGGTAGACGTCCCAATCGGTTTGGGAGAAATTGAAAGTAAACTTGAGTTGCATAGGATCCATCAAGCAAGAAAAGCGGGGCTGCACAATTTCTAAGATCATGTGCAAATCAACGATATTAGACACACAAAGTGACTCATATCCCTGAAGAGAGAAGACTTAAGGCACACGTTGGGCATACTAACTGGACTCCACCTTCTGGGGACGTCAAATTCGTATAAGAAACGGTTGAGCGCCTTTTGTGTTCTTGTCCTGCGCTCGCCAGGTCAAGGCTATTAGGGGCGGCAAAGTTATCAAATCTCGAGGCAGCGATTAAGCTAGATCCTAGAAAACTTCTAGTATTTGCCAAGAGGACGGAGTTATTCTATAACGTAAGTTCTGGCACCTGATTGGGGCTCTTTCAGTTACACTTCTGGTAACACTATGGACACATTCAGTCTATGTGTGGTCTTTATTGACCGGCTGAATCGACCTACCCTAATAACAAAATGCAATTGCTCCGGTTTGAATTAAATGTTCATATACTCCATTAAACCAGAAATATGTCTTCAAAATGCGAAGATATTTTCCACATTGACTTCAAAAAGTGCAAAAAGTTTATATTGCCTGTTCCGATAATTATATACATTCACATCCCTCGACAAGATATTGTGATAGGCAAATTGCCCCTCTTTGCGACAATTTAAGTTTTCGCAGAAGCATGTTCAATCGTGTTTGAGATATTTCAACATGGTTGCAAGCTCTCTCGGTTCAGATGGTCCATATAGTGAGAACGATTACTCTTGGTTGGAGGGAAATAGCTTTCATTTGGACTTGAACATTTTGGCTTGGTCATTTGGAGTTTGAGCAGACGGAAATTGTTTGAGGGTTGTCCTCGACTTCATTTACATGGCACCCTTTTTTGCACAAGAGTAGCAGTTTTCAAAACTATGGATTTGTAGATCCATCCGTATCATTTGCACTCCGAAATCTAGGTTTTTGCATAACCTTTTGGAGCAATTATTGAGTTAATTGTTATTGTAACATTTACAAATTTTAATTGGTGCCTAGACGACTTTCACAAATTTTCATACAGGGACTTGCTTCTTAAGCGAAAAACCCCAAAAAAAATATTTCACTTACACAAAAAAAAAGTTAAAATGGATAGAATCCATTTCCTCCCTAACTATCAAGACAATCAAAATAAAATGTATGCGCAACTACTAGAAGTTGCACCTAAACAAATATGTGCTTTTTTTTTCAAAAAGCCATATTACCGTTTGCTGCAAATGGAAAGGGAATATAATTTTTGTTTTAGTGTGTCTATTTTTCGTAAATTATTGAAAATAATCAACTTTTGATTGTCATTTGTTACATTGACAATAAAATCTGACCCATCTGGGAAAACGTACTAGATTTCTGACTCCATTAGGCATTCAATTAAGCGATAATGGGGTAATTAAGAATTTATATTTTGTATGGATGCTTGAGTTCAATAAGGGCTTGAATGTACAAAACTTGACTAATTATTTCTTCTTAAATATTTCATTAAACGAAATTATGATTCCATTAAGTTTCTGTGTGGAGTATTTAAGTTTTTCTTTTCACATAGGGCCACTTGCTCTATTAAGCGAACATCTGCCAGCAGCCCCAAAAAAATATTACTCTTTTAGACAAAATAGTAAAGTATTAAGGCAATTAAAATAATATTCATGCGCAACTGCTCATAGACGTTTCACCTAATCAAAAATGTGCCTATTTCGGAAGGAGCCATATTAACTTTGCTGGCCGCCGGGGTGTGGTGGTAGAGTGCAACGCCTATCACACCGAAGATCCTGGGTTTACGCCCCGGGCAGAGAAACATCGAAAATTTAGAAAAAAAGTGCTTTCAGTTAGAAAAAAGTTTGTTTAAGCGGGGTCGACCCTTGGCAGTGATTTGGCAAGTACTCCGAGTGTATTTCTGCCATGAAAAGCTTCTCAGTGAAAACTCATCTGCCTTGCAGACGCCGTTCGAAGTCGGCATAAAACATGTAGACCCCGTGCCGCCAATTTGTAGGAAAAATTAATACAAAGCATGATGCAAATTGGAAGAGAAGCTCACCCTCAAATCTCTTCGGAGGTTATGACGCCTTAGAGTACGCTTACACAGCCACCGATTTTGATCGCCCGATGCCGGTCGTAATCGTCCGATAAAATTAAACACAAAAATTTAGATCAGCGTGTGTACATTTCAACCGATCACCGAGCTTTTGTCGGCCGTTGTCGTTTTTCACTGCCGATAAATTCGCGCGTGTTCAATTTTATCGTCCGATAGATTGTGTGCATTTACTGTGAAAAATTAATTATTTGTGCGATGGACTGAAAAATTGATTAGTTGTGTGCAAAACAGGCGCCCTTTGTAGGATAAGCACATAAAAGCATAAACGCAAGCATATTTTTGCGAAAAAGTAAAATGTAAGAAAAAAAGCTGCCGGCCGATAATCGGATGCAATTTTAACACCAGCCCGGCCGATTTGATCACCTGATTGCAATTTTTCGGTTTATCGATGGTTGTGTAAGCGTACCCATACGCTTTACATTTAATTATTTATGTATATTATCTTTTGCTGCAAGTGCAGCGAAAATAAAGTTTTGATTTTTTTCTATTTTTCATTGAAAATAATTTCTTTATGATTTTCATTTGTTACATTGACAATTAAATTGGACCCATCTAGCAAAACGTACTAGATTTTTGTCTCCATTAGGCATTCAAGCAAGCAATAATGTGATAATTATGAATTTATTTCTTGTATTGAAGATTGGTTCAATAAAGGTTTTAATGGAAAAAATTGGCTAATTATTTCATTAATCCTCTGTATGAAATTGGTATTTGGCAGCTATGTTTATACCTTTTCGCGCAGGCCCCAACAAAGCAAACGCTTAAGCCCAGAATATATTTGAAAAACATTTCGTGGAGAAAAAATTTCCAAAATAAATTGTGTATGAGGGGGCAGGAAACATTAAAAACAAAAGATGCAATCCCATTACTTATATCCAAATATCTCTTTGTCTAGAATTGTGCCTTTAGTTTATTTTTATATATTTATTTAACTCATTGTAACGACATAAAGTAATCGACATAGATATAGGCTTCTATATATCAAAGTGATATGGGCGAAAAAAAAAGAAATTCATTTAGCCATGTCCGTCCGTCTGTCCGTAAACACGATAACTTGAGTAAATTTTGAGGTATCTTAATGAAATATGGTATGTAAGTTTCTTGGCACTCTTCTCAGATCGCTATTTAAAATGAACGAAATCGGACTATACATAACCACGCCCACTTTTTCGATATCGTAAATTTCGAGAAACCTAAAAATTGCGATAATTCATTACCAAAGATGGAAAAGCGATGAAACTTGGTAGGTGGGTTGACCTTACGACACAGTATAGAAAATTAGTAAAATTTTGGATTTTTTTCACTTTGAAAAGAAGTTAATTTAAAAGTTTTGCAAGCTGTAATTTGGCAGCTGAGTATGTAATGTTACACCCGAACTTAGCATTCCTTACTTGTTTCATGTTAATTACGTTTATAAGTTGATTATATAGTTTTAGTATATTTTAATACCTGTGTATCTAGTCTGTAAGATTCTTTTTGATCATAGCCTGAATAAACTAAACTAAACTAAAGGGAGAGGACGTCTCCCGTCATGTCTTACATTTTTATAAAGACTATCATAGTGTTATTGTTAGTAAATTTTAATAAAAAAAATCACTGGTTTACATTTCTAGGCTGGAAAAGTTAAATATCGGCCACGGCACGAGTCGCAAAACGAGGGACGCAGCGGGATCGGTTCAAATCTTAAAAGCGTTATTATTCTTGCTATCTTAATGTTGTTGATGATGTTTGCCGTGCATTGTACGTGGGTTACAAGTAACGCTTATTCTAGTCCGTCAATTGTTCTTGCCTTTCACAACAACCAAGATGGGTAAGTTTAATGAAGTTTCAATCTGTAGTTGATTTTGTTTAACTATGTACTCCTCCAAAATATGGTTCTTTACTTTCGAATTTTTAAGTTATTTGAAAAAAAAAAATTAAAATATAGTTACAGTTGCGATCACTGAATTAGAAGTGCACACTCGCGAAATGTAGTTCCCACAATATCGGTAATAATGTGATATTGATATCGATTTTTTTTAAATTATTAGGTTTTGTGCATGTTTTACTATGTGCAAAATAGAAACTCTCAACAGCAACGATTTAACTTTTAAAGTAGCAAACTCTTTAGTGAATGGCATTTCATGTGAGCGCAGAACAAATAGTGTCACAAAAATTAAGTTTAAATACAAATAATGAATTTTTTGTAATAATAAGTAAGTTTAAACTATTTATTTATTATATTGTTACGAATATTAGCAAAACTAAGGAGTGCTGCTATCTCTAAGCCGATGCTAAGCAGTGACGTGAATTCACATCAATAATTCAATCATTATGTATCTACATAAACGAATCAATAATTGCGTCTACACATATGTGCCATGTACGTATACGAGCAGCGGAGAATCAATGCACAAATACATGCATATATCTGAGATACTCCTATAAGTATGCAATGAGAAAAACTATAAAATTGTGCAATTGTAGTTACAGCTGAGAAGTTTGAGAGCTACTGGACTAGTAGATTCTGGAAGCGCCTAGAAAATGTATAAAATTGTGCAATTGTAGTTATAGCTGAGAAGTTTGAGAGCTCATGGACAATGCTACTAGATTCTAGAAGATGCGAAAGAGGAAATCAGAGAGTATAAAAGGCCGCAGATGTAGAGGCGCTGGAATTCAGTTTGATTTGAGTTGTCAAGCAGTTACGACTAAGACGATATCTAGCGAGCAAAAGCAGTATTATTTTGAAAGTCAGTTTCATTTAAGCTATCAGTTTGGTTATTAAGCTATTCGTTGCACAGTTTGAGTGTTATTGTTAAGTATTTTAATAAAGGCCATTTTTCCATTATTCAATATTGGAGTTATTTATTCAACAGATTAGCGATACGAACCTAGCAAAAGGGCAAATAAGAGGATTTGCAGCAAATTCGTTACAATTGGTGTCAGAAGTGGGATTGTTGAATAAATTCCGGAGGACAACAAGGACATGGCAAAGTTCAGTGAATTGAAGATCCAGCAACTGAAGAAGGAGTTGGAGAGCCGTGGATTGAATACAAGAGGCGTTAAACTCGAACTTCAGGCACGGCTACGAGAGGCAATGGAAGCAGAAGGAATTGATGTGGACGAGTATGTCTTTTATCCTGATGGGGACGAGACAACAACAAAAATTTAAGAGAAAAACGAAACATCGCAGACAGTTACAAGCACAGACTTGAACATGATATTGGCTGCAATAGCTGCTCAAACATCGACAGTAACATCAATGTCGTCGCAAATATCATCCCAACTAGAATCACAGGAGGTACGCATTTCAGAAATGGCGTCGCAAGTAACATCACAATTGGAAGAACAGAAAACGTATATGTCATCTCAACTAGAAGAACAGAAAACGTATATGTCATCGCAGATGGAATCCCAAGAGACACGAATAACATCGAAGATTGAAGCACAAGAAACAGGTATGTCAGAAATGTCGACACAGATTACATCCAAGATGGAAGCACAAGCAACGCAGGAGAACCGTATAACAGCGAAGATTGAAGCACAAGATGCACGGATATCCGAAATGTCGGCGCAAATTTCAGCACAGATATCATCGCAGATCTCTGCTCAACTGGAAGAGCACGAAGGACGTATTTCCTCGAAGTTGGAAGCGCAAGATACAAACATTTTACAGTATGAAGAAAAAATCGAGGCCGAGGTGGATGCTTTGAGAGGACGTATCGAGCAGTTGCAACTAAATCGCCCAGCAGCTTCAACTAGTTATCGAAATGTAAAAACACCATCCTTTCACGGTTCTGTTCCTTTCCAGGTCTTTAAGCTACAATTTGAGAAGACCGCAACAGTGAACAACTGGAATGCTGAAGATAAAGTTGCTGCATTGTTCTGGACCAGCTGCGGAAATCTTACAGACCATCCCAGAGTACGAGCGGAACAACTACGAAACATTGATGAGCGCTTTAGAGAGACGTTACGGAAGCGAGCATAGGAAACAGGTATTCCAAATTGAGTTGCAAAACCGTCACCAAAGAGCAAATGAGACTTTGCAGGAGTTTGCCTCGGATGTTGAAAGGTTGGCTCATCTCGCAAATGCGGACGCACCCGTGGAATACACCAAGAGGGTAAAAATCCAGAGTTTTATAAATGGCATACGGGACGTGGAAACGAAGCGAGCTACATACGCAAACCCAAGGTCACATTTGCTGAAACGGTATCACATGCATTGACTCAGGAAACGGCCTCACTATTGAGTAAACCAGCATACAAAGCTCATCGTGTGGAAGTGGAAAGACCAGATTGGGTAGACACAATTTTAGAAGCACTGAAGGGATTATATCAACATTCAAGTTGATATTTTAAAAAGATCTTTTATTTTGGTTTGCAATATAAAATTTATTTTTGTTTATTTTTGAGTTTAAATATTTTCCAACTAATTAGAATTTTCTTTTTTTGAAGTTATTCAAAATTTTAAGTTAACACGAAAACTCAATTAAAATTATTTTAAAAATTAAAGTAAAGAGTACAAAGTAGTTAATACTATATTTACTCCCCCTCCAAGAAAATTTGAAACAAACAAATTATTAATTAATATTAAATGTAACCTTTTTTTGTTTTTTGTTGTTTAATGTATTTGTATTTAAATTAGTGTTAATAAGTATGTTTGCTGGTTTAAGTAAATCAATTGAAATATTTTTAATAGTATTTTTGTATTGAATTGTAAATGTTTTATGTTTCTTAGAGATAACTTTAAAAGGTCCTTCATAAGCTGATTCTAAATTAGATTTACGAAGAACTTTAACAAAAACATACTCACAATTTTCTAATTGTTTAGGAACGAAAAAATTTTCTTTGTTATGATGAAAAACTTTAGAACGAACAAGCGAAAAATAATTTCTTATTTTATGAAGAGCGTCATTAGAAAAATCATGTTCTTTATTACTATTTGAAATAATTAATTCACCAGGTATTCTAAGTGTTTGGCCATAAACAAGTTCAGCAGATGAACATTTTAAATCTTCTTTAATAGAAGTTCGTAAACCAAGTAGAATGAATGGTAAAATGTCAGACCAATGAACCGAGTCGTTTGATGCTATAATTGCTGCTTTTAAAGTTCGATGAAATCTCTCTATCATGCCATTTGCTTGGGGATGGTAAGGAGATGTATGAATTTTATGAGAACCTAAAAGTTTAGTTAATTCCGTAAAAAATTTTGAAGTGAATTGTGAACCTTGATCTACTGTAATATTTAATGGTATACCAAATCGTGGTATATAATTTTGAATAAAAGTTTTTACTATAGTATTTGTTGAAATATCTTTAAGTGGATAAGCTTCAGGCCAACGTGAAAATCTGTCAATAATTGTTAAAATATAACAATTTCCATTTGAAACTGGAAGAGGTCCAACAATATCCATATGAATATGTTCAAAACGGCCTGATGGTATTTGAATTTTTTGGATAGGAGATTTAGTATGTCTTGAAATTTTGGATTTTTGACAATTGATGTAAGATGAAGTCCAATCGTTAATCTCTTTACGCATGTTAGGCCAATAATATTTATTTTGAATTAATTTTCTAGTTGTTCTTATACTTGGATGAGATAATGAGTGAATTTTGTCAAATATAATTCTTCTCATAGAATGTGGAACATAAGGTCGAAAAGGTTCTAGAGAAACATCACACCATATATTTAAATTAATTACTGGAATATGAATTTCTTTTAAATTATTTTTAGAATTTTGATCAGAAATGGTTTTTTGTAAAAATGTATCAGTTTGTTGTTCTTTATATAAAGTTTCTAAATTTATATCTTGAGTTGAAATTGCATTTATTTCTGGAATACGGGAAAGTGTGTCGGCAACTATGTTGTCTTTTCCACTTATATATTGAATATCATTTGTAAATTGAGCAATATATTCAAGATGACGTAGTTGACGAGGAGATCTATCTACTTTAGAATTTAGAACATGAATTAAAGGTTTATCAGTATAAATAGTAAAAGTTCTACCTTCAAGAAAATGTTTAAAATGTTTAATTGAATTATAAATAGCCAAAAGTTCACGATCAAATGTTGAATATTTAGTTTCTGTTGCAGTTAATTTTCTTGAAAAATAAGCTAAGGGTTCTAGTACATTATTGCTAGTTTGTTGAAGAACTGCTCCAATAGCAACATTTGATGCATCTACTGCTAATGATAAAGTACCATTTTTGTCGAAATGTGTAAGTAAAGTATTTTTAGCAAAAAGTTTTTTAACATTTTCGAAAGCTGTTGTGGTTTCATTTGTCCAATTTAATTTTTTGAGTTTGTTTTTAATTGCATGTGTTAACATTTCATGCAGAGGACTAAGTTCTGTTGCTAACATTTTAATATATCTGTGATAGTAATTTATCATACCTAAAAATTTTTGTAATTTATTTATAGAAATTGGTTTTTCAAAATTTGTTATGATTTCAATTCTATCTAAAGATTGTTTAATACCTTCGCCTGAAATTTCGTAACTTAAAAAATTTAATTTATTTACATCGAGAGTACATTTTGAAGGTTTGATATTTAAATTATATTCTTCAAGTCTTTTGAAAACTGATTTTAAATGATTTATATGTTGATCTTCATTATCACTGGCAATAAGAATGTCATCAATGTATGTAAATACAAAATCGAAATCAGAAAATACTTCATTAATAAAGCGTTGGAAAGTGTGAGCACTGTTTCGTAAACCGAAAGGCATTCTTACGAATTCAAACATTCCAAAAGGGGTAGTTATTGCAGTTTTATGAATGTCTTCTTCTGTCATTGGAATTTGGTGGTAAGCACGCACAAGATCAATTTTGGAAAAAAATTGTTTGTTTTTTAAATCAATTGTTAAATCGTGAATATGTGGTAAAGGATACCGATCTGGTGTAGTAATAAAATTAAGTCTTCGATAGTCTCCGCAAGGTCTCCAATCATTTGGTTCTTTTTTAGGAACGAGATGGAGTGGAGATGCAATAGGAGAATTTGAGGGTCTGCATATACCCGTTTTAACTAAAAAGTCAAATTCAGCTTTAGCAATTTTAAGTTTGATTGGATCAAGACGTCTGGGTTTCGAAAATGGTAAAATACCTTTTGTTTCTATCCTGTGAACCGTATGGTGTTTAACTTGTTTAGTATAATCTGGTTCACAGGTAATAGATGGAAATTCATTAAGTAATTTTGAAAACTTATTTTCGACAATAGGAATTTTGAGTGAGAAAATATCAGAAAATCCAGAAGATCCAGCAACTTTAATTTCTGTAGTAGAATCCATTATTTCTTTATTTTTAATATTGACAATAATTCCGAATTTTTCTAAAAAGTTTGCTCCTAAAATTGGTGTATCAATGTTCGCAATAATGAATGGAAATTCAAAATCTCTTCTTAAACCTAAATCAATTTTAAGTAGTTTTGTACCGAAAGTTTCAATTGAAGAACCGTTTGCTGCGGTCAAAGTAAGATCCGAATTTCTTTTATAAATTTAGAAAAAGGAATAACTGATACAACTGCGCCGGTATCGATAAGAAAATTAAGTTTATTGAATTTATCAAATATGAATAGGCGACGAGTAGGTTTAATAATAGTTCCATTATCCGTCACCGTCATAATGGATCGTTTCAGTTTAAATTTTGTTCACAATTTCAATTATGATTTTGATTAAAATTGCATGGGGGTATACATTTAAGAGCGTTATTCTTAAATTTTTTGTGATACCAACAAATAGTTGTTTGTGAATTAAATTTACGATTGTTTGAAACATTTCTTGATCTTGAAAAATTTCGAGATTTAGATCTATTTCTATCTTTAGATCTTGAACGGATTTGTAATTGATTAATATCATTAGAAATTTTATTTAAATTTTGATAAATAGCCGTAGTTAATTCAGTTAAATTTTTAACGCATTGTTCTAAAATATTATTATTTATACTTGAGACTACAGGGGATTTGGAAGAATGAGGTTTATTGATTAAATCAAAAAGTTTGTCAGCTAAAATAATAATTTCATCTCTGTTTTGATTATTATTGGAAGTCAAATGAATTTGTATTTCTTGTGGTAATTTACGAATCCACAATTTAAAGAGTAATTCTTGGCTAACTATGGAGTCAGAACCTATAAGTGATTTCATAAATCTGAATAATTCAGATGGTGAACGATCACCAAGTTCAGTTTTTGAAAATAGTTGTTCTAATCGTTTTTCTTCGCTAAGAGAAAATCTTTTACATAGAATTTTTTTGATTGTATCATATTTATTAAAAAGAGGAGGAGGGTTAATAACATCTAAAATTTTAGATATAGTATCTCGTTGAAGAGTAATTAGAACATTTTGAAATTTTAAATTATCATCATTGATATTGTTAATTTCAAATTGTCCTTCAACAAGCAAAAACCAGGCATCAGGACAATCTTGTCAAAATTGTGGTAATTTAATAGATTTAGTAGAAGGAAAATTTGTAAAGTTATCTTGTGTTGAAGTATTTTGTGTTGTATTAGAGATGTTGTTTTGTGTTGTATTAATGTTAGAATTTTGAGTTGTATTGTGAGTCATGATGTTATTTGTATGGTTGATATTTTGATTTTCTGAATTTGAATAGAAATTTAAATGAAAAATTTTAAAATAAGAAAATATTTAAGAATTTTTTGGAAAGGGAGTTCAACAATTTAAATACAATATTTAATTTTATATAAAAAATAAGTAAATTTTAATAACTTATATTAAAATTTTTAAGATATAAAAATAATCTTAAAATAAATTTGAAATTTTAATTGTAATAAAAATTGTATTTAGAAAAAGTTAAAATTATTTAAAATTTATATTTACGATTTATTACTATGGAAGAGTTGATTGATAAATTTAAACATGCAATGGCTTTAAAATATAATGATGCTCTTATTTGTGTAGAGGATGTTAAAGATCATGAATGGTTCCAATAAACGGTACACTATATGACGATGTTGCTTGTTGAATGTTAAAATACTTGGATATACGAATGAAATGTAGGGAGAGGTTAGTGACACTATTTTTTAGATGAAACTTCCTGAGTAATGCTGGATCAATTTTCGACAGCTGTGGTAGTATTTGAAACAGTGGCAGTATTGTTTTGATCTGGCATTTATTTTTAAAAATGAGTTTTAGCGTATTTACACTTCTCGTTTTAAGTGTTTTATATTGCGTAACTTAAGATATGTTGCAATGTATTGCGAAAAATCACTCTAAAAATTTAATTTTTTAATTATTTCACAATTTTTTTGTTGCATTTTTAACTATTTTATTATTTCTATCAAAGTTTTAACAATTAATTAAGTTATTTTTGTTTAGTTCCAGCGGCTGTTGTTTTAACAAAATTAGGTGTACTGTTAAACACTCTGCGACAATGGTACATCCTTTATTGGTTGTCTTCTAATGTTTTATCACAATTAATTTAACAGGTTTTTTAAACTTTTGTTATGAGCTTTCGTATATATATATATATAATTAAGTGCGAAAGTTCGGTTTAATTATTCATTTCGCTCATGTATTAAATGTTCTAGTTCACAAACTACACTGGGTTGTCTTCATTTTGCTTAATATATTTTTAAATTCTGTTTAGCAATTCATAATGACTTGAACCAAATATGTCTTTTATATTTAAGTTTTGCATTTAATATTGACAAGGCGACTGTTGAAGATATATTAAAACTTCTTATTAGTTTCTTTTAGAAGCTACTTTCAGTTAGATGGGAAAAATTGGTTGCGCGGAAGAATTACACCACTTTTGTCAAAAAAGATAAAATATATTGTTCATGAAATTATTGCTATTTAATTGGTTCGATTGAGGATCGCCAATATATCAACATTCAAGTTGATATTTTAAAAAACTTTTATTTTGGTTTGCAATATAACATTTATTTTTGTTTATTTTTGAGTTCAAATATTTTCCAACTAATTAGACTTTTCTTTTTTTGAAGTTATTCAAAATTTTAAGTTAACACGAAAACTCAATTAAAATTATTTTAAAAATTAAAGTAAAGAGTACAAAGTAGTTAACACTATAGGGATCACAACAGAAAAATGGCCTTTATTAAAATACTTCACAATAACACTCAAACTGTGCAACGAATAGCGTAATAACCAAACTGATAGCTTTAATGAAACTGAGTTTCAAAATAATACTGCTATTGCTTGCTAGATATCGTCTTAGTCGTAACTGCTTGACAACTCAAATCAAACTGAATTCCAGCGCCTCTACATCTGCGGCCTTTTATACTCTCTGATTTCCTCGTTCGCATCTTCTAGAATCTACTAGCATTGTCCATGAGCTCTCAAACTTCTCAGCTATAACTACAATTGCACAATTTTATACATCTCCTAGGCGCTTCCAGAATCTACTAGTCCAGTAGCTCTCAAACTTCGCAGCTGTAACTACAATTGCACAATTTTATAGTTTTTCTCATTGCATACTTATAGGAATATGCATGTATTTGTGCATTGATTCTCCGCTGCTCGTATACGTACATGGCACATATGTGTAGACGCAATTATTGATTCGTTTATATAGATACATAATGATTGAATTATTGAAGTGAATTCACGTCACTGCTTAGCATCGCACTTCTTAGTTTTGCTAATATTCGTAACAATATATTAACCCGGAAGAGACAGAGAAATTTTATTGTAACTTTTAGTGTTACGAGGTGTGCACTGCACTGCACTCACTAAAAACGCGAAGGTATTAAAGACCTTATTGAAAATGGGAAAACACACAAAGAAGTGGATGAAACTGAGCACTGCTACAACAACAACAACAAACTGATGATTGCTACGACGCAATGATACGAAGATGGATTACTTATCAAAATAAACCAGAAAGAAAAGGTGGGGGGAAAGCATAAATTATCAACGACTTCCGTACGCCAAATAATTAAATATTCGAAGACTCATACCACAAAGTCCGCTGTCGAAGTTTTAGGTGGTCTAAAGTTACCGTGTGGTGTGCATACCGTAAGTAGACGGTTTCGAAAACCTAACTTCTATGCTATAAGTCCACGTAAGGTAGGTCCCACTTTGAAAAAAAATTATGTGGTACGTAGACTAGATTTTGCCAAAAAACACCTGGATTGGCCTATTTTGAAATAGATGAAGATTTTGTGAACGGATAAGTCAGACGGTGCTTTGTAATTGTATTTATGTTTTTAGTTTTTATTTTGCCATAATAATTATGTCAACGTTTATTTTTTACCTTGATTGATAGTTAATATGATCAGTATATTTTGTGTTCATTGGCAATAAACGGTGAATAGATTTTAGTTTAGGTAGATAATATTTATTTTGCTGCATTATGACTTTCAGTCTACACTAGGACATTTCAGTCTACACTAGGACATGTAGAAGTCTTTTTAACACCAAAGCTGAACTGGAGGCTTAACACAGAGCACAGAGTCAAACGAGCCTACGGGGCTATGTATGCCTGCAAAGGAATGCTAGGTAAAAAGTGGGGTCTGAGGCCAACCTCATGGCCTGGATATATAAGGGAGTTATTCGACCAATTCTGACATATGGGGCACTCGTATGGTGGAAGGCGGTAGAGGTGAAATACATAACTAACATGCTAGGGAAAGTTCAACAATCTGCCTGCGGAGCGATCACGGGGGCAATTAGGTCGTGTCCCTCGGAAGCTTTAAACGTGATTTGCAATATTCCATCGTTAGATCTATTTATCAAGGAAACGGCATCACAAGGGGTCCTAAGCCTTCGGGAGTTGGGCCTTTGGAGGGAGCGTACATACGGGCACGGCCGTATCCTGCTCAATATAAACAACTCCCGAATCTTGGCAAAAACGGACCACATATGTCCAAAGAAAGTCTTCGACACAAACTACACAATTCTCTTCCCCACCTACAAACACACACCAAGTTGGAAATTTATACCATTTGGGCATTTTTTATGCAATTTATTATTTTATAAATTGTAATAATAAATTGCCAATTAAAAAAAAAATTGCGTAAAATTGTTTCAAACTGCAAATGCAACCTTGTAAAGTGTGTTTATTGAGTAGATTTAAACGTCAGTTACGCATGGTTTGCTCATCTCATCAGCTGATTTTATTTTTTTCATTTCACTGCATTGGGATTGTCAAAAGAAGATGGCAAACTCAGAATGAAACCAAAACATTGAACACATTTTCTTACAAAACACAAAAGTTTCAAAGTTTTATGTTTTCATTCCATTCCATTGGCCTAATACCAACACGCACATTTTGACAGTCTGAACAAAAGTATGTTGTTGCTGTAGAGATGAGCCAGCCAGCTATCAAATTACTATTGTGTAAGCTAAATTGAGTTGTATGAACACCACTCAATTTAAATCGAAATTGCCGCAAACTATTTTTATGTTTGAACATAGTATTACTGAAAGGCCCAAACAATTTTTTTTAACCTCTTTGTCCCATTGCTTTCACTGGAGTATATCACGTATTCAGCGACGCTTCCCAAGGCAGCCTGTTCTATGTACCGGAGTGACTCGGGATTATTCCCGACCAAGGGCTGTCATTTCAGTGTAACACCATTTAATTTGTTGCGTCCCTCCCACAAACTGTCATCCTCCCAGCAGCTCCTTGCAGCGGGACTATGCCATACTGAGAAATGGTTTTGTTGCGTTTGCCGGAAAAGAATCTTTTTAGGACGGCCATACTCTTATCAGTGTGTCCGTGAAAGGGATGGTTGCATCGGACAGGTTGTTCTGGGCTAGATCCCAAAACCCGACGTCCTCGTAACTTTTATAAATATTGTGTGGCGCCTGGCTGTTCACTCCCAAGGGCGTTCCGTATTCTACGCCTCAGCGCCCCTCCACTACCTTCCAGCAGCTCTGCTGCTCAGAAACCACAACAAGTACCCGCTGCTGCTCACGCCGTACGGCGCCACCAGCTCATACGGCCGCTCCCACTCATAACTACAATCTCCGTAGTAGGGTCGGTAGCAATGCCGAGCATCAGCCCCCGCCTCGTCTTCTTTCCTCCACTTTCCCGGCAGTAATCGTGTCGGTCAGGGAAACAGACTCTTAGTCCCTACCACCATTTGCACCGTTTGCAACCACAGAATATATGTGTTTGCGTCATCCGCCCAATGCAGCTCCTGCCTTGGATGGTGTCACTTTCCGTGATGTTCTGGTCGCCGCGACGGCAACCCCCCGACGTGCTTCATTTCGCCATGTTGCCAGGCTGCAAACCCGGCTACGCCGTGTACCCCAATGCTTACCCAGGGACGTCCAGTCCCAGGACCACAACAGGAATTGCGTCCTGCCCCCCCCCCCCCCCCCCCCCCCCCCCCCCCCCCCCCCAACTCAGGCGTAGTCACCCGGCACTTACTCCTAGAGTGACGACGTCTCCCCCACTGCACTTCAGAATTCTGCAGTTAAACTTTAATGGATTTACTGGGAAGATTACGGAGATAGTCTATTTCATGAAGCGGCACAACATCCGCATCTCTGCGATTCAAGAGACTAAACTCACAGCAAGATCTGCTCTGCAAACCTGTTCTGGGTATAATATCCACAGAAAAGATCGAGAGAGCGGAAATGGAGTCGGTCTCGCGTTTTTCATACACCACTCAGTGCAATATCATATATTTGATATCGGCCGCAGGGACAGTGTCTTAGAACGTCACGGCTTAACTGTCCGGTCAGGCCATGTAAACCTAGAAATCATCAACATCTACATCCCTCCTGCCACCTGTTACCCCAGTGGATACCGCCCTAATATCATAGCCCTACTCAATGGCGATAATCGCATTATCTTAGGCGATTTCAATGCCCATCACGATCTATGGCATTCAAACCTGCAGGTGGACAGCAGGGGTGAGATGTTGATGGCGGATCAATTAGAAGAAACGACGTTCTGCACAATAAGCGGAGACGCCCCCACTCGTATGGTATGGATGAGTACAAATCCTTTACAGACAGCCGCTTTGCTGCCCTCCCTATCCCGACTGATGCTCGCCAAGGGGAGCGTGCTTTCCGCAAGGTCATTGAATCCACCTCGGCTCGCTTTATTCCCGCCGGAAGAATTCCCGAAATTCGGCACAAGCGGGAGGAGCATCGAAGTAGTGGTAACCTCTCTGCTGGTGTGGGTAAGCTTTGGTCCACCGTAAAGTCCCTATCGAATCCGTCTAAGCACAATGACAAAATTTCCATCGCCTTTGGAGATAAAGTGCTGTCGGATGCGAAAAAATGCGCGAGCGCTTTTTGCCGACAATATATAATGCATTCTACGGTTGACAAAGTTAGAAGGCGGACCAACAGACACGCACATAAACATAAATTCGGCGCGTTTCCAATTACCATCACCGCCAAAGTGGTTGAGGACGCCATCAGTCATGCTGAGCCATCTAAAGCAGTGGGCCCCGATGGCATAGCCATGCCGATGCCTGAAAGCCTAGGTAAAGAGGGTTTCAAATATTTAGCACATGTCTTCAACCTGTCCTTTCCACCTTTGTCATTCGCGAAAAATGGAAAATCGCCAGGGTGGTCCCGCTACTAAAGCCTGGGAAACCAGCTGACATAGGAGATTCATATCGCCCGATATCTCTCCTATCGCCAGTAGCCAAGACACTTGAAGCCATTTTGCTCCCCTATTTCAAAGCAAATTTGCAACTAGCGAAAACGAAAAAATAGTTAAGTCGAGGGCGGTTACCCGGTAGGAAATTAATTAAGCCACTGGCCTAAACATGCCGGCCCCCTTGCCATGGGCAATATTCGAAATGCCAACACCAGCCGGTTCAACGTTTGACTTTTAATTATGAAATGAGCATTAAATTGAAAAAAGGAAAAATCTACCACAAGAAGTTATGAAATGAACATTTGAAAAATTTAAATTTAACAATTTGAAAATTTGATAACAGAAAACTTGATTTACGTAGTTAATGCATTAAAAACTTTTTACATATTTAAGTATGTATTTGAAATTTAAATAACAAAAATGAAAGATGTTGTTGCTGCTAGCCGGTTGTGGAACCGGAAATGACCAAACCGAATATGGTAGGATGCATAAGCAGGCCTCCGACCGATGATGTAAGGGTGCCGCTTACCATGATCGTTGCGTAAACGTCAGCGCCTAAGACGAGGCGGATTGGCAATGAATGGCAAAATTATGGATCCGCAAACCGCATAAATTGGAATGACGTAGCAAGTTTCGGATCGAGGTGAGTTCTTGGACTGACCGTGCCGTGCTTACCTCGTAATATTAGACACCGGATTTTCTTATGTTCACTGCTTGTACGCTCTAGCTGTATTTCCCGTTCTAGCCCAGCATCTATGATGGTATTTGCGTACACGGGTCTATTAATGCTCGCACTAGATGGAGTCGACCGTCAGATGCAATCTTTACGATAGCTGTAGGTGCTACCGGCTCGAGGGTCGTCAAAATTGGCGCAGATGATATCGCGGCTAATCTCCCTGCTCGAAATCCTTTCGGTCACGCGCGTTGGCGGGTGAGCGACTTGCTTTCGTTGCTGGGCGGAGCTTCTTTTCGCGCATACGGAGTGCTGGTGTTAGGGGCTTTGTGATGACTGCGACGTTTGGACGGTCGGAAAGTATTTGATGCCGAGCCGCCCTGGCGCCAATTTTTCTGCGGAGCAAGACGAGATACTGAGCTTCCCAAACGGTGATGGACTGGTGTACGACAGTCTCTACCTGTAAAGCTTCGTGGTATCGGCGATTGGCAAGTATTTGATGTCAAGTCGCGCGACCGCCTTTCGTGTTGGAGCAGCGGGCGGAAAGTATTTAATGCCGCGCCACTGCCTTCTATTGGAAGAACGCTAGCTGCCTCATTTTGCTCCAGTTCCTCTTCCTAAACTTGTTGAGCCCACGATTTTGTCTCCTCAGTGACGTGAATTTACAAAGTGTCGTCAGAATCGTCGTCTACTGTATGGCAGCATAACTGCAGCGTTGTCGTCGGTCGCTCGTTTGCCACGGCGGTGTGAGGTGTTTCTCACCACAATAATGACAACGTGCCGTGCTCGAACACGTTTCCATGCGATGGAATGGCGACAAACAGTTGGGGCAGTACTTGTGGATGAGTACCACCCGCAACCTCTCCTCCGGAGACTTAGCACGATATAGCGGGCATAGCCTTTTACCATGGTGGCTGTTGCATAGACGGCATGAAATCGGGAAGAAATGCGAACCTTGCTCCGACCTGTTGCGTGCTGCGACAAATCGAGACATTCTGCAATGAAAAGGAGGCGTTTTAATTGATATAAAAAATGAATTTGAAAGTAGAGGCTACGGGTGGGTGATGAGCATGGAGGCGAAGTATTTTGTAAACTAATTTCTGGATTCGTTCGATGGTAGTCCGACCAGTTTCACGATTGGTCTGGTGGCTAGTCCTTTCTCGGTCCGAACTTTCACTACTCGGACGCGATTGTCCGAACCGCGATGTATATCGACGACTCGGCCAAGTAGCCATTCGTTTGGAGGCACGTTATCTTCACGGATCACGACGAGATCATCCGCTTTCATGTCCGGCTGCTGTCGCTTCCACTTAGTCCCCTTCTGGAGCTCCGTAAGGTATTCGTTCTTCCATCGTTGACAGAATGAATGATGCAATGTTTTCATCTTTTGCCATCGTTTGATCACTGATGCTGGATTCTCGCTAACCTCAATCTCCGGGGGAGATAACAGAGGAGCGCATATAAGAAAGTGTACAAGAGTTAATGGTTCTAAGCTCGATGGGTCATTTGATGCGGGACTAAGGGGTCTTGGGTTAAGACAAGCCTCAATTCTACATAAAAGTGTCGAAAACTCCTCAAACGTATATTTGAGTCCAGATGCTACTTTTCGAAAATGGGTTTTAAAGCTCTTCACACCAGCCTCCCATAAGCCCCCATGTGAGGAGATGATGTAGGTATGAAATGCCAAGAAAGCTCTTGATAGAAGTACTTCGAAAGAAGTGCAGTACGAGAATCAGATAGAAAAGCCTTAAATTCAGCCTTAAAGGATCTTGAGGCTCCAATGAAATTAGTTCCGTTGTCTGAATATATGTTTTTAGGACATCCCCTGCGCGAAATAAATCTAGGAAAGGCTGCTAGAAAGGTGCCAGTGCTAAGGTCATTTGTGGATTCTAGATGAATGGCCTTCGTTGCGAAACAGACGAAAAGACATACGTACCCCTTTGTAATAACACAAGCTTTCCCCCTATAGTTTTTTATCTCGAAAGGTCCTGCGAAATCAACGCCGGTGTTTGTAAAGGTCTTGAGTCGATAAATAGGTTTAAGGTTCGAATTTTGCTTTTGTTGCTGGCAGAGGGAAATTATTTGCTGGATTGTACCTTTTATTTCCTGCGGAGGGATTGATACAGAAGCTGCTTGAAACAATGATTTATGAGTGGGGTGGGTCCTTTGGATGAAACGAAAGACTTACGATAGAACTCGTAAAGCCCTTGGAAGCGAAGAGAAGCGGAGTATATCCTACACTTCAACGACTTTCGTTGCGTGGGAGAGCACGCGCTTTCCCTCTTCGTCGGTTTGGAAGACCGACTCTTGTTTTGGCCATTCTGACTTGCCTTCTTGCAGCCAAGAGCTGTTATTCCACGGCTGGCTAAATCGGATGGATTCGAGGATGAGTCCACGTGATACCAGTGATTCTGCCCACCTTGTCGATGATTTTGGTAACCCTGTGGGACACGAAGGTGACCAGGAGCATGGTGGTTTTCTCAGTCAAGCGAGCACGATAGTGGAGTCAGTGCAGGGATAAACTTGCAGGGATCGAAGATCGAGGTTAGTGACGACTGATTCCATCATTTCGGCCAAGAGTACTGCTCCACACAATTCCAAGCGCGGAAGAGATATCGTTTTCACTGGAGCTACTCGAGTCTTGGCTAACATCAGATTTATGTGGACCTCCTCGCCTTCTTCCACGCGCTATAAATGGCTGCCGCGTAGGCCTTTTCAGAGGCGTCACAAAACCCGTGGAGCTCCAATTTGTAGGATGGAGAGAACTTAACCCATCGTGGTATCCGGTTGTTGTCAATTGCATAATACTCCGTGGAGAATTTATGCCAACACTCTAATGTGCGAAGACACTTGTTCATCCCAACCTGGTCCCTCTAACCAGACATTTTGCATCAATATTTTCGCTACTATAATTATTGGAGCTAGCCATCCGAGAGGATCGAATAGTTTCGCAATGGCGGACAGAATCTTGCGTTTTGTCACTTCCTGGCATTGATCGACGTCTGTAGCGGTGAAATAGAACTGATATGAACAGGCATTCCACCGGATGCTAAGGGCTTTAACGCTGCTTGCATTTTTGAAATCCAAAAAATCTTGGTTAAGCAAGTGGGCAACAGGAATGTCGCGCAAAACTTGCATGCAATTGGCAGTCCACTTTCTAAGTGGGAAACCTGTCGAACTTAAAGTCCCGCGCTTTGATGGTGGATTCTAAGTCATGCCCACCTGCAAGGACGTCGTCGATGTACATATGTCGCGTTAAAATTGTGGAGGCGACCGGATGTGAGTCTTCAACATCGTCCGCCAATTGAAGCAATGTTCTTATTGCTAGGTAGGGAGCGCAGTTTACGCCGAAAGTGACCGTATTTAATTGGAATTGACGGATGGGTTCATCTGTGGACTCACAAAAAAGAATCCTTTGAAATTTCCTCTGTTGAGGATGGACAAATATTTGGCGATACAACTTCTCGATGTCGCTACTAAAGACGAATTTAAACAGTCTCCATCTAAGAATCAAGATCGTAAGATCGCTTTGAAGGATACGACCGGAGCAGAGTGTCGTTCAAACTCACACCATTGTCCGAGGGACACGAAGCATTAAACACAACTCTCTTTCTGGCTTGCTTATTGCATGATGGGGTAGGCAGTAGGACTCGGACAGGCTTGGTCGGATTTCAGACATATGACCTAACTGATCATATTCTTTAAGGAATCTCGTATACTCCTCTCGTAAAGAGGGGTTTTTGGCTAGCCTACCTTCCCAACAAAAATATTGCGAGAACGCAATTTTACGTGAACACCCTAAAGAAATATCTGCTGGGAAATGTTTCCAAATGGTAAAGAGACCGTATATCTCCCCGTATCCGTTCGCGTCGTAGTGGCTTTGTAAATCTCCTCGCAGTATTCCTCATCGGCCGTACGGATCGCGTTCCTTAGGATATCTTCCAATTCCTAAAATTTCGGCCAGTTGTTGATCCAAAGAGATTTCATTGTAGAAAGAGACACAGGATGTCGCCTCTTTGTTGGGGTTGGTCCGTCCCGTAAGTATCCATCCGAATACCGTTTCCTGGGCGAGAAGATTACTCGTAAAGTCCTTCCGAATACCTTCCAACATGACTTGCGGATAGACATCACCTCTAAGCCCAAGATCAGCTTGTTCGTTCGCGAAGAATCGGCTGTCCGCTAGTTTAATTCCCGGGACGTTTCGTTGGATCGCAGGGTCAATATCGACGGTTGGCAGATTGCCTGTGAAGTGAGGTAACACTAAAGCCGTAGTGCTGATGGATACCATTGTATCAAGGGGTGAGCCTATATGGATAGGGCAAGCTAGGGTGGAGTGAGCAGACACCGTATTGTTGATACCTGACACTGTAGCGTTCACTTTTTTGCTGGAAGCCCGATACATCGGCGAAGCCGTTCCGTAATGAAAGAACACTCGGAGCCGGAGTCTATTAAGGCTCGGGCCGAGTATACGGTATCACTATATCGCAGGTGGACTTGAGCTGTTCCCAGTAGGATCCCTTTATGTGTGTTCGAAAAATACGATTGGACTTGACTCGGAGAGTCACTGTTGGCCTGATTGCAACTATATTCAGAAGTGGTCAGTTTGGAAGTAGTTCCGGTACTACTCGACGTTGAACTCGAAGAGTCCTGTTTGGTCGGCAAGGTTGCCTGAACTGGATTCAAATGCAGGAGAGTGTGATGTCGCGCGTGGCAAGTTGAACAGTTGTAGGCGCTGTTGCATTTCGCCACACCATGTCCGGAAGACAAACAGTTCAGACACAAATTGTTCCTCCTCACGTGCTTACTGCGATCAGACGGAGTCATCTTTAGGAAGCGTGAGCAGGACCGAATGTGGTGAGCGTCACAACTGCAGAGTTTGCATTTCGCATTTGATACGCTTGCCTGAAAAGTATTAAATTTTTTGCTGTTCCCCTCGTTATGTGACTTGGAGGATTTGGTCGGCTGTGAGCTTCGCAAATCAAAAACAGTTTCGAAAGTCTGGAACCGACTTGTCAGAAACTTGTCCATGTCACTCCACTCTGGGATCTCGGTTTTATCCTGTACCGATTGCTGCCACAAGGAAAGCGTAGCTTCCGGAAGTTTCGTGGAGCAGAGGTACGTAATGATCGCATCCCAATTTGATATGTCAACTTGTGAATCTGGAGTGCCGAAATGCAATTATTTATTCCCCGCTGTAGTTTAATTGCACTTCCAGATTCAGTTCCTACGGGGGGAGGTTGAAGAGGATCTTCAATTGACTATTAACTGGAATTAGTTTATTCTCGTAGCGATCGGTCAGGTTTTTCCACGCGGTTTCAAAACCTTCATTTGTAAGGTGACATTTGCTTACCATTTCTCTTGCTTCGCCCTCAGTTTTTTTATTAAATGGCATAATTTTTCTACTGAAGTGAGCCCTTGATTATTTACGTAAATGGCCGTGAATAAGTCACGGAATGTTGGCCATGACAAATAATCTCCCTTAAAAACTTCGCGTCTCACAAGGCGGAAGCCTTATATTGCGTTCCCTAACTGAGTCGTCGCTTGATTTTTCAGAGGCTTTATCTTTTTGCTTTGTAGCTAGGTCACCTATCAACTCTATGCACTTCATATAAGTCGTGTACGCTAACTTATTCTTTTTCCTCGCTGCACTAGCATGTTTGGAAGATGTTGCAGCATCTGACCCCTGAAACTGGGTTTCGATGACGGATTGATTGGGGTTTTCGATTTCACGTAAGTCCGACTCGAGATCTATCAAAGACTCAATCAATTGATTGAAACTTGCCATTATTTATTAATTTGTTGGATGAAAAAATTTACTTTGGATTATTAAAGACTTGGACGAAATCCGAAAAATACACGTAGTGCAGAAGTGTTTTTATAATCCAAATTTACTAAAAAATGGCGTAAAACTTAAGTAGCCTACAGGTATCGTAAACTTTTTGCCGCTAAAAATTTGAAGCGAACGACGAAAAAGCGCAGTGGCGCTCAAAACTCCCTTTTACTTTTTGTAAATAAGGTGAATTTGAAACGAAATATAAACTTTAGTAAGAACACCAACCAAAATCCCGAAATAACTCACCAAAATCTAGAAATATTAGTATAATACAGCTAAATACGTGAGCAGAAAAATGAAAACACTCGAAATTTAGGTATAAAAATATTTATTTATTATTTCAAAAAAGATCACAAATTATTTGAAAAATAATTGCACACTTTATTTAAAATAAATACCGGTAAAAATGTATATTTAAACCTTCCTCTTTGGTGTTTCGGGATTTGCAGTACTAATTTCGGGATTTGCACTCCTATATCGAAGTTGCTCACCACCCACCACTATAATGCGTGTAGATACGCGAATTTGCCTTGATTTGTTTTCTTCTTTTATTTCGTTTGTCTTGCACTTGTTTTTAATAATGCGATTGCAAATCGCTATTATTATGACTTTTATAAATGAAAACGATTATAATTGTCGAAATAAACGCGGCGCGAGTGATTTTGTTTTCATACAAATTATGTGATAATTAATTATTTAAATTGAATTTATAGTGCAGTGCTGTGTTGATTAATTTAAAGAAATAAATAATAGTTTAAAAAAACTAAAAAAACACGCTTTTATAGCAAACCGAACTAAAAAATAGAAAATAATTTTCAATTAAAAAGAGTTTATATAACAGTAGTAGAAGGTCAAACAATCGTTTATAGTTAATTACCTCAAAATAAAATTATAATAAAATTTAAGTTATTAACAGAATAATTTAATTCAGAGTAAAAAGCGTGGGGTGCATTTGACTACATTTCATATCTTTCCTCTCAGATAGTTGCCAATAGAATGATTGTAACATTCAATATCAAGCACCCCACGCTTTTTACTGTGAATTAAATTATTTTGTTAACAACTTCAATTTTATTATAATTTTATTTTGAGGTGATTAACTATAAACGATTGTTTGACTTTCTACTACTGTTATATAAACTCTTTTTAATTGAAAATTATTTTCTATTTTTCAGTTCGGTTTGCTATAAAAGCGTGTTTTTTTTTTAGTTTTTTTTAACTATTATTTATTTTGAATTTTTTAGTTCAAGTAATTTTAAAAGTTTTAGTCGAGAGTGATGAACCCTCGAAACGCCAGCGGTCCATGGATGAATCCAACCCCACGGCACCGAAAAGGGCAAGACGCAGGGAGGCTGGACGCGGTCTTTCGCCGAATTGCCGATGGTCGGCAGATCATTGGCATTATAGACGAGAGCAGCGAAGATGGCAGGATCCCGAAACAACAGTGAAAGTGGATCGAGGCCGCGCTCGCTACGGTGGCCGTTAAGGTTAAGAAAGACAACCCTGGTCCACCGCCATCTTACACCGATGCAGGGTGGTTCCAGGGCAATGTCAAGCTAATTGCCTGTGACGACGCCAGGTCGGTAAACCTCTTTAGGGCCGCCGTCACGCTGATAGGGGTGGTATATCCGGGCGCGCGCCTCAAGGTAGTGGAGGCGCGTGATATCCTCTCAGGACCAAGGGCTAGAGCCTGGGTTCCAGTGACACCAACGGACCCAGCTGACATCCTGAAGCTGCTCCAGGAGTACAACCCGCCACAGGTTTGGAAGTCAACCCGGATAAAACCGAGCTTGTCCCCTTCACGAGGAGGTACAAAGTACCAAATCTTACACCGCCAAGAATTGGGGGTAACTTCTTAGCGTTTAGCGATCAAGTCAAGTATTTGGGAGTCATTCTAAATAGGAAGCTATTATGGAGTGGCCATATAGTGGAGCGATCCAAGAAGGCAGTAGCAGAGCTGTTCACCTGCAAGAGGGAAATTGGCACCTCCTGGGGATTCTCCCCTAAGGTGACCTACTGGATTTACACAGCCATTGTGCGCCCGATTCTTCTTTATGGTGCCTTGGTCTGGTGGCCTGCACTAGCTGAAAGTACCTATCTTAAAATGCTTCAAAAGGTGCAACGGAGTTCGGAGCTCTGCATTACCGGGGTTCTCGACTCCACTCCAGATTCAGTTACATACATACATGGATACATGGATACATAGATACATAGATAAATACAGGCCAAGCTAATAAAAGCGTGTTAAAAAAACAGTGTCCAATGGGCAATTTTGGCCGTATATTTGTGCCACCGATGAGAAAAAAATAATAGTAATTTGAAGCCGCACGGTAAAAATGCGAGGAAATTCCCAATTTGGACACTTGTTCACGAAATTAATTTTGAAAAAGATTAAAAGACTTCACCGTACAATAATCAAAATATCATTTTTTGTTTTGTTTATGTCCGTTCGGACGGACAATACAGAGATGGAGCGAGCCGAAGAGTTTTCCAAGTATTGGAAAGGAATGAGAAAAAAATGCAAAATTAATCGCGCACAAACAAAAAAAAATTATTATTATAATTAAAAAAACTTGTTTCAAAACTCCGCGAAAATCACTCGATCACTTGCATATGCTTTTTCTGAATTTATTATTTAGCACGATAAACAGAAAAACTCACCCGTAATTATTTTTTTTTGGTTTTTGTTTTGGTGTATGAAGATGATGAATATGTAAGTACGTATGTATGTATAATGTTCGGTACCTGTTGGCTTAAGTGTTCTTCTTCTTTGATATCAAAGATCTTTTGTAGAAAATATTGCTTGTTCGTAGAACGGCTACGATTGACCATGGACACAATTGCCGGGAATGAAACCAATTGTGTTTTGCGGAAAAGAAATAAAAACCAGATAATTAGTGTTTATACATAGAAATATGCGTAATAATTAAAAACTGTCTTTATTTCGCCGATATGGATTAATAAAATATCACAATAAAGGAATTAAGAACTTACGTTTTTTTTGTATTTTGAATATCCAAAGTCGAACGCTGGATCAGATGGTGTTTCGTTGGCAGGCAAACTAAATCAGAGCCGACGGCAACTTCCAAATCGGCACCGAACCCCGAATCTTCTCTGTTAGCGAAAGAAAATGCTGGATCAAGAGGACGATTGGAAGTTAGCCGTTGCTTGCTGACAAACGAAAAAATAGTTAAGTCGAGGGCGGCTACCCGGTAGGAAATTAATTAGCCCACTGGCCTATACAATCAGGATCTACATTTTGGTGAGCATGCAGCAGCAATTGTAATAAAATCATCAAATCTCTTGCTGGCAGTACTTGGGGAAAAGATAAAGAAACGCTCATTACCATTACAAAGCAATTGGCCAGCCGATTGCATGCTACGCGTCCCCGATATGGTCGCCAAGCCTAAAGACTACTCACTGCCAGCAAGAGATATGAGGATTTTACTTCGGCTCTGGATTTTCGGTACAATTGCGGCTGCATTCTCATCAAAATGTGGATTCTGATCAAACATCACACCCAAGATTTTGGGGTGTAGGACAGTCGGTAGCGTAGTGCCATCGACGTGGATGTTCAATTGTCGACCGGATCTTGCCAAGCATCACGGTGAATGCCGAGAAGGTGGTGGCCGTAATCGACACAGGGGCGACGAGAAGTTTTGTAAGTGGAACAATGGCAAGGAGACTGAAGACAGGTGTATTCAAGACGATAGAAACGCGAGTGAGAATGTGTAACCAGGACTAGTCGACGAAGTGGTGGTTGGAACGGATTACCTGGCGAAGGTGAACATGGAGTTGGGATGCGGAGAACAAGCGCTAACATTGAGAACAGACGATCAGGAGGAGGAAGCGGTCACATGTGCAACAATAGGCGAAAGTAGTAACGGAAGTAGTCACAAATATAACAGCCCAAAAGTTGCGAATACAGATGAGTCGGTGAGTAAATTTCTCAGCAAAGAATTACAGATGTTCAAGGAGATGTCAGGGGTATCCAACATGGTCACGCACAAGATAGTGATGTGAGACGATAGTCACACAAAACAAAGGTATTACCCGAAAAAGTTAAAGATGCAAAAATTATAAACCTGTCGAGAAAGGTTGTATCGAACCGTCTAGAAGTCCGCACAGCGCATCCATAGTTTTGGTAAGAAAGAAGAATGGTAAGTGGAGAGAGAAGAGACTATGCGTGGATTACCGCCAACTAAACGCAAGGTCAGTACCAGACGCATACCCGTTACCACGTATCGAGCACATCCTGGACAGGTTGAGAAGTGCTCGGTTTATTAGCAACCCTGACCTAAAGAACGGATATTGTGAAATCCCCTTGGAAGAAAACAGCAAGCAATGCACCGCATTCACTGTACCTGGACGTGGACTATATCAATGGAAGGTAATGCCATTCATTTTACACTTAGCCCAGCAACTCTCCACAGAACACTCGATCACGTTATAGGACCAGAGCTGAAACCTTGCGCATTCGCATATCTAGACGATATCATCATTACGGACGGAAGTAATACAACGGCTACGGAGAGCGAACCTAAAGATAAACCCTAAAAAATGTGAGTTTTTCAAGATAAGTTTAAAGTATCTAGGTCATGTCGTTAGCAAGGAAGGCATTCACACGGCCCCGGAAAAGATATCGGCCATGAAAGAGTGGACGTCGCCAAACAGTTTACGTAAACTACGAAGGTTCCTAGGAGTGATATCGTGGTACAGAAGGTTCCTGTCCGACCTTTCGAAAGTCTCACACCCCTTGACGTCAATGTTAAAGAAAGGAAGTAAGTTAAAGTGGTCTGGAGAGCAGCAGTCAGCATTCGAGGCATTAAAGGCCTCACTCATCCAAGCACCTGTACTAGCTTGCCAGATTTTACGAAGAAGTTTTGTTAACAGACGGATGCAAGCGATTTTGGTCTCGGAGCAGTGCTACCTCAACTATCAGACATTGAAGAGCGAGTGGTCGTTTATGCGAGTCGCCGACTCCACAAGGCAGAAAAAAATTACGTTCCGACAGAGAAGGAATGTTTGGCAATAGTTTGGGCGATAAGGAAGATAAGACCCCTCTTAGAGGGATACACGTTCACGGTAATAACGGATCACCTAACTCTAAAATGGTTGAACGCAGTAGACGAAGAAGAAGCTATGTGTACCGACCGCACAGAGACGCAGATTGCTGGCGAAAATTCATGACACACCAAGCGCAGGACACATGGGCGTTCGAAAATCGATTGCACGAGCGATGACGCGGTATTAATGGCCCGTAATGTTCAGAGCAATGAGCAATGTCATGGATATCAGGTATACAAACCTAGTCAACAACATGCCGCGGGTATGATTCTAACTAAAATTCCAGAATAACTGTGGGCAACAGTGTGTGCACAATTTGTTGGTTCAATGCCACGGTCAAAACATGGTAATGCAATGGCATTAGTTTTCGTTGACAGATTTATATGGACTGCTAAGCGTTAAACTTTACTATTCAATGCCACGTTCAAAACATGGTAATGCAATGGTATTAGTTTTCGTTGACAGATTTATATGGACTGCTAAGCGTTAAACTTTATCTACTCTTCAGAAATTGCTGCGCATAAATTTAGTTAGTACTCCTATAAAGATTACTTATTTGTTGTAAAGGTAAATTTTTTAAAAATCCAAAAAAATTTACAGTTTCGGAAATTCAAAGCGGAAAACTTCGGGGCATCCTTCCTCATTTACCTTTGGATGTAAAAAAGCTTGCACAGATAACGATGTTGCAGAACTATTTTCAGAGTTCTTTAAGTCCACCTTTTCCTACAGCGGTTTTCATTCCGGTTGTTGTTGTTGTATTAACAGTGCTTCGCTCCATTCAATGGGCACGACCACTCACAAATTGTCATCAGAATCCCCTAACGGTAGTCCAAGGAAACTGGCTGTTTCAACAGGGGCGGACCATAGGGAAATGGGTGTTAGAGGCGTAGGTTCCACATTACAATTGAAAAGATGGTTGGTGTCATGTGGGGACACATCACATGCAGAACATACATTACGTATGTTGGGGTTGATTCTGGACAAGTAAGAGTTTAACCTGTAACAGTATACAGAGCGAAGTTAGGCCAGGGTGACTCGTGTCTCCCTTGTTAGTGTGCTTTTTTCTTCTATATGGGTGGGATATTACATATTAATAACGGGGTTCACCGGACGCGTCCTAACAAAGGCCTTTACCTATTCTGTGTGGATTTGGCTAAGGGCCTGCTTATGCTTGCCTGGATCAAACGGCAGTGTTGGCAGGTGCCGGATCTCGTCATAGTGCTTTAGGAGATGTTCCCTTAATCCCCGTATAGGCGGTGCTAACCAAGCAGTTGCTTGCTAGGATGTCCTGGTTTGTGACAATTAAGCAAGAACTGTTTGTTCAGCATTTCATTGTGCTCTTTAATATTGAGCTCTTTGGCCTCACTATGTAGATGGTGTTCGGGAGTCATAAGGAGACATCCGGTGGCAGTTCTGATTGCAGCATTTTGGCAGGCCTGTAGCCTTTTCAGTGTGTATTTTTAAGACCAGGAGACCAGACTGGTGTCGCGCAGCTCATGAGCGGCCGGCCAATTGTTTTGTACGTGGTTAGCAACGTTTCTTTATCTTTTCCCCATGTGCTGCCGGCAAGAGACTTGAGGATTTTGTTGCGACTTTGTACTTTAGAAACAATCTCTGTGGTATGAGCCTTGAAGGTTAGAGTGTTATCGAGCGTTACCCCTAAGATCTTTGGGTGACTGACAGTCGGTAGTGTGACACCATCGACGCGTACGTCCAATATTTGCGGCATCTGTTCCTTCCACGTCGTAAACAGGGTGGCCGTGGATTTAGTCGGTGATAATGCGAAGTTGCGCGAGGTGAATAAACCGGAAAGTTCGGTGAGATAGCTGTTTATTTTAGAAACTAATTCATCAACTGAAGGGCCAGGTCCTGTACCCATAATCGTGCAGTCGTCAGTGTGGAGTGAAACACGTTACTTTGGCTTGTAGCAAATCAAAAAACTGACTTTATTTAATATTTTCTTCTACTTATAACTTAAAGCTAAAAGGTATGTAATTTCTATGACTAAGTCAATGATTGGTGTGAATGGACAAGGGTAATCTGAGTTCGTATATGCTGACCGTTAAGTAGATCAGTAGCTTGCCAATATCGAAATACCGAAAGAGTATTTCACTGCAAATGAGAAGACGTTTTATACCTTTTACTTCAACTTGTTCTAATGTTGCAAATTTAGCTTTATGTGGAATACCTTTTTTAGCTGCATTTTATTCTAAGGATATAATTTTAGAAATAGTTTCTATAAATTATATAATTTTTTTTAGATATTTTTTGTATTTTTTTTCAACTAGCTTAACTGTGTGTTATTCATTTCGTTTAATTTATTATTCAATAATTGGGAAGTTAAATTCTGGTTCTTTAAATATATTGAATGATGAAGGATGAATTATGCTTCGAGGTATAATTGGATTAGTAATTATAAGAATTTTAGGCGGTAGAATATTAAGATGATTATTATTTGTTACTCCTTATATAATTTGTTCACCTTTTTTATAAAATTTATAACATTATTTATTTGTATTTTAAGGGGGATATTAGGATATTTAATTTCTAATGTTTCCTTATTTTATTTTAATAAATCTTTAAATAATAATTTAATTATTAATAATTTTGGCTCTATATGATTTATACCTTATATTTCTACTTATGGATTAATTAATTATCCTTTAGTAACAGGAAATATAATTTATAAATCTTTTGATCATCATTTTTATCATTAACAATGATAGGACTCTTTTTGGCTTCAATTAATATTATGAAAAAGGGTATAAAATGTTACCTTAGGTTAGGTCGAAACTAAATGCAATAAAATTGCTTCATTATTCTAGGTAGATTGAAGATCAATACTTTTTGAATGCAAATCAAATGTTATTTTAACTACAACAATTCATGATAAAGTCCGATAATTAAAATAAAAATAAATGTAATTGAAGTAATAGATCATATAAAAATATTGGATGATTTAAGAATTATGATTATATTTTAAAAATATTTTAATAAATATTTAATAAATTATGATTATAGGTAAAATTAATGCAATTTCTACATCAAAGATTAAAAAAATAATGGTAATTAAAAAGAATCGTAAAGAGAAATGTAATCGTGATGATGATTTAGGGTCAAATCCGCATTCGAATGGTGAACATTTTTCTCGATCTCTTAGTTTTTTTTTTGGATAAAATAGATGCTATAATTATAATAATTGTTGTGATAATTATAAATAATATTATTATTGTTCAAATTAAATAAATTCTCTATACTACTATTATTATTAGTAGCTCATGTAATTGTTACTCCTGATGTTAATAAAATAATAGTATTTAATTAAGGAATTTGAAAAGGATTAAAAGGTTTAATTCCTATAGGTGGTCATGAATACCTAATTCAATTGATGGACTAGCTAATGAGTTAATAAAGTTAAAACAAATGATAAAAAAAAATAAAATTTCTGATAAAATAAATAAAATTATTCCACATTGTAATCCTAGTGTTACAGGTAATGTGTGGAGTCCTTGAAATGTTCTTTCTCGTGAAATATCACGTCATCATTGATAAACAGTTATAATTGTAATAATATTTTCTAATAAAAATAATGAAATATCATATTGATGAAATCATTTTACTAATCCTGATATTGAAGTTATTGCTCCAATAGCTCCTGTTAAAGGTCGAGGACTAAAATCTACTAAATGGAATAGGTGATTTGCATGTGTTTTCATTTATAAAATAAATTAATTGATTTCTCTAGAATATAAAGTTCTTAATACTGCAAATACATAAGATTGAATAATTGCAACTGCTGATTCAAGTATTAATAATATAATTTGACTAATTAATAATAATAATATAATTATATTATTGATGGAAGATCCTGTGTTTCCTAATAAAGTTAATAATAAATGACCAGCAATTATATCAGCAGCTAATCGTACTGTTAAAGTTCCTGGTCGAATAATATTACTAATAGTTTCAATACAAACTATGGTATTAAAATTCTTGGTGTTCCTTGAGGAACTAAATGAGTAAATACATGTTGAGTATTATTAATTCAACCATAAATTATGAAACATATTCATAAAGGTAATGCTATAGTTAACGTAAAAGTTAAATGTCTAGTTCTTGTAAAAATATATGGGAGTAGTCCTATAAAATTATTTAATAAAATTAGTGAAAATAATGAAATAAAAATAAAAGTGGATCCTGAATAACTTTTTGGTCCTAGGAATGTTTTGAATTCTTTGTGTAAAGATATTAGAATAAAATCTCATATAATATTTCATCGGGAAGGAATTAATCAATAAGTTGGTGGTATAATTAATAGTCCTATAAATGAACTTAATCAATTTAATGATAAATTTAAAATTCTTGATGAAGAGGATCAAATACAGAAAATAAATTAGTTATCATTTTCAGTTAAATGAATTAATTATTTTATTTTTAAGATCATTAAATTTAGGTGTTTGATTAATTAATGAGTACCTAATAAATAATAATTTTAAATATAATAAATATAATTGAAAATATAAAAAATAATATTAATCATCTGATAGGGGCTATTTGTGGAATTAAAAAATATTAAAATTTATTAATAATTTTAGTTTGACATACTAATGTTATAAATTTAACAAATTTTTTTTTTATTAAATAATTTATGTGTTGATATTTATTGCTTCGGTGCTATTTTGCACCTTCTTCAGGGAGACTAGTTTATTTGACAAAATATAAAACAATTACAAAATATTCGACAATTTCACATTAAAAATGCTTATACAAACAACAATTAATAGATTAGAACAGGAACTATGGAAAAAAACCAAGAACGGGAAAATAAAGTGTACACAGGAGTCACATATATACCTGGCTTAACGGACAACAAAACATTAAACAAAGTTATGAACAACAACAACAACACAAGCTTTGCATACAAACCGCACTGTACCCTAAATAAAATATTTACACAAACAAAAGACAAAATAGACAAAGAACAACAACACAATGTCATATACGAAATAAAAGGCAATGGTAAAGTTGGCGAAAACTGCAACAAAATATACATTGTTACAACAAAATGCGCATTGGGAATTCGAGTCAATGAGCACAAAGCAGACGCGAGAAATAACAAAACGAATACAGCTTTAGCTGACCACCTTACAAACAACAAACATTCAGTGGACTTTACAAATGTACGAATACTAGACGTAGAAAGAAGAACAAAAACCCGACTGACACTGGAAGGACTGAGGAAGGACCGATCGATTTGTAAACTTTTTTGTGTATTTTTAAGCTCGTTCGATCTAAATGGGTTGAGTGCAAATAAAACGAGTTATTTTACCTTACGGCCCAACGTTTCGCCAACTTTCCTTGGCATCTTCAGGGGCGGATCTATATTTTTAACAATAAAACATACCACACAACAAGAGTTAATGATTTAAAATAATCTCTAGAAGAACATAGTTTCATACACCAATAAATTGAAAACATTCACTTACATTGGTATTTAAACATTGAAGCTAAAATACGAATTTAGACATTGATTGTTGTCATTAAACTAAAAAACTGATTTTTACAATTAAAAACGATACCATCTAATGTGGTACACTTGTTATACTAAAGTTAACTAAATAATATTAAAGCTCATAAACATAATAGGTAGCTAGCCGCGATACCGTCTGTGTCCTCTTTCTTGTTCATCGTTTTATCTCTGTTTTGCAAAATCCGTAAGCTCTCTAATGTGTATCGTGTTTTTTCTTTGGCTTCCTTGTCTATAATTTTCGTGTTTGCAAAATCAATCATATGCTTGTGTGTTGTTGCGTGTTGCGAGAGAGCTGTGTTTTGTTTTTGCTTCCTAATATCAGCTTCATGTTCGGTTATTCGCGTGCCCAATGCGCGCTTAGTTGTGCCTATGTAAATTTTATTGCAATTTTCATCGTTGTTTCCTTTGCATTCTATTTTATAAACCACGTTGTTTTGTTGTTCTATGTTGAGTGGGGTTTTTGTTTGTTTATTGGTGTATGAAACTATGTTCTTTAGAGATTATTTTAAATCATTAACTGTTGTTGTTTGGTATGTTTTATTGTTAAAAATATAGATCCGCCCCTGAAGATGCCAAGGAAAGTTGGCGAAACGTTGGGCCGTAAGGTGAAATAACTCATTTTATTTGCACTCACCCCATTTAGATCGAACAAGCTTAAAAATACACAATAAATTGGACTTATTCAACAGCGATTTCGGAGAGTAGACATGTAGGCGCACGGAAATAGTCGGAAGTACTTATTAATAAATTGTGAATTGTTTTCAATGTTGTTTGTTTATATGTTATAATTTAATGTTATATGTATCCTTCCTCATTAACCTTTGGAGATAAAAAAGCTTGCACTGATGACGACGTTGCTGAACTATTTTCTGAGTTCTTTAAGTCCACGTATTCATCCAGTGGTTTTCATTCCGGTCAATATCCCTATCGCTTAGATAGCTCGAATTCCATTAGGAATCCTGCTATTGATGGTAATATTGTTCTTCAGAGTCTTCAATCTTTGAAGCCCACCTTTTCTCCGGGACCGGACGGTGTTCCTAATTGCATGCTTAGGTACTGCGCCGAAAACATGTATGAGCCTATTTTAAAATTATTTGAGCTATCTCTGGGATCTGCGTCATTCCCGGCAGTTTGGAAACAGTCTTTTATTATACCCCTCCATAAAAAAGGTAGTAGGTCAAAAGTTGAAAACTACAGGGGTATTGCTAAACTTTCAGTCATTCCTAAAGTCTTTGAACAGATTGTTACCAGTCAACTCGAATATCAGTGTTCCAGTATTTTATCTCCATGCCAACACGGTTTCATTCGTCAAAGGTCTACCACTACAAATTTGCTTGTATTCACCTCTATAGTTATGGAAGGATTTTTAGCGAACAAGCAAACGGATGTGATCTACACGGACTTCAGCAAAGCATTTGATACCGTCAACCAGAGTTACTTATTCATAAGCTTGATTTACTGGGTTTTCCGTTTCACCTATTAATGTGGCTGAAAAGCTATCTTTCTAACCGGACCCAAAAAGTCCTGTTCAAGTGCAACCTGCCGGAATCGTTCGGAGTACCCCAGGGAAGTCATCTAGGCCCTTTGCTCTTTGCCCTTTTCATTAATGACTTGCCACAGACAATATTATATTCCCATACTATAATGTATGCGGATGATGTAAAACTTTGCTACACTTACTGTCCTACTGATTTGAGTTCCTTGGATCTTCTTCAGGCCGCCTTGGATTCGTTCCAATGTTGGTGCAAACAAATTTACTAGCTTTAAATTGCTCTAAATGTAAGCATATGAGATTTCACCGAGTGAAGCCAGCATTGAAACCTTATGTAATAGATGGTACGCCTTTGGAGCGTATATCTATTGCAAATGATCTAGGTGTCCTTTTTGATCCGAAATTGAATTTTAACATGCATATATCATCTATTGCCAACAAAGCGTTGGTTTTACTTGGATTTGTTAAAAGATGGGCTAAAGAGTTCGATGATCCGTACCTCACTAAGGTTCTTTACACATCGCTGGCTCGTCCAATACTCGAGTATTGCTCATGCGTTTGGTCCCCTGTTTCTCAAAAGCATATAAAGCGTCTTGAGACAGTTCAAAAGCAATTTTTGATATTTGCATTGCGCGGCCTTAATTGGGACGGAAGTCTCCACCTTCCTCCATATAGAAGTAGACTTCTTCTTATTAACTTACCCACTCTGGAAAATCGGAGAATATTACTGGGGGTATTATTCATCCATAAGCTCATTATTGGAGAAATTGATTCTGCGGACCTTCTCAACCGCTTGTTTTTTGCGGTTCCCCCTAGAGTATCCAGACACTACGTTTCTTTCTATTTACCCCTTTGTCGACGAAACTTTGCTAAAAATAATCCTCTTCTTATCTGGTGCGCGCACTACAATGACTTGTATAGCTGAATCAGTCTTGAATGTACTTTTGCCACTATACGTACTGCAATACTTGCCTATCTAATTTAAGAGATACAAGCTAATTTAATTTGCCGGCATTTTACTTCTTCCATAAAAAACAGGAACTATCTCGTTTAAGGATGGAGGAACATTTATCAACATGTATCATTAAGAAGGAACAAGACAGTACTGTGTTGATTGGAATCTGGTGCATTCCAACAACGTAAAAATATGCTTTTTCATGAGTCACTGACCGGAATCGTATGCATTCCGTCAGTATAATCTTATGGGTCAGGCATCGAGCTGATTGGAATCCGGTGCATTCCAACAACACAGGTCATGTTACTTTTTTATGCCGTGTGATGGCGTATCCTCATTACACTACTCTTAGCACTGCCGGATTCCCATGACATGTTGATTGGAATCTTGTTGCATTCCAACAGGAAGATTGGAATCCACTGCATTCCGAAATCATGCTGAGCGGAATCTGATGCATTCCGCCAGTATAAGATCTTGCTATAAGATCTTATTTCTGCTCGTATTTCTTATTGTTATTATATTCTGAAATTAAAGGGTAATGTTATTAATATATATTTGCTTGTAATATAACATTGTTGAAATCTCGATATATCTTAAATTTTATCTTTTGAGTTGTATATTTATATATCTTTTATATTATGCAGTCGACCATAGTTTGTCGTAGACTTTAAATAAATAAATAAAATAAATAAATAAATTTATGTAGGTGAAATTTTAATGTGAAATTGTCGAATACTTTGTAATTGTTTTTATGTTTTGTCAAATAACTTGGCTCCCTGAAGAAGGTGCAAAATAGCACCGAAATGCATAGGAGAAAAAGGAAAACTTAGCGTTTTGCCTTATAATTTGAAATCGGCCGTAAAGCTCAATAAATATCAATACATAAATTTAAAATATTGGCCCAACAACAAAAAAATCAACAAAAATTACAACATCGGAGAGCTAAACCGAAACAAAATACTTTGACAAAAAACAACATAAGCGATACACAATGAAACATTTCTTTAGACATATCACTTTAAAATATGACAAGGAGACCTGCTACATGATAAAACAATACAATAACTTCCACAAAAAACTTGCAAAGCAACAACAACGACTCAAGTTTTTACTGAACTGCAAAGATTATGGTATTACACCCCCACATCTAAAAGGTAAAACAAGTAAATTAATACATTGCTTCAAACTAGACACCACCACAAATGAGTTGGGTAAGTTAGAACTCCAGTTCTTAACAAATATCTTGAACTTAGAGATAAAAGAAGCCAACATACAACTTAAGCTCCAAAAACGCCATCACACATATTAAAAATACCTTATTTAAAAAACTTGAAGAATACGAATTTAAGCAAATAATAGAACACCAAAAAATTTTCTACAAAACCACGATAACTACCACGGGAAAAAACCTAGACAAAAAACTAAAATCCCAAATCAGTAGATGTGTAGAAAAATATGGGCTAAGAGCCAACGAGGATTGGTTTGTAAATCTAACAAATATTGACGTACCCGACGATTGCCGGTGGGTACTCTCGATGGGGAAAAAATTCGCCCTACCTGTTACTAGAGACACATTTTCTCCGATACATTTAATTGCAGACCTTGAACAAGCAATACAGACGATGGAAGATGATAAACAAAAGGACACCATCAGACGTAAGTTTGCTACCAAGATCAACACCTTTAAAAATAAAATAAAGAACGGCCCAAAGGAGAAAATTATAATAAAATGGTTTAAGAACACAAAAGAATTTCTGAAACAACACAAAGACTATAGTAGTTACCAATGCTGATAAAGGAAGCAAAACAGTAATGATGTACAAGACAGACTACAAACAAAAAATGAAAGAGCTACTAAACGATAAGACAACTTACAAAACCATAAGGAGGGATCCAACACATCAGTTACAAAGGAAGAACAATAACATCGTGCACGATACCTATAAACAAAAGAACATAAACCTCAAACAGAAGACACAACTCGCGTGCACTGCGGCAGTAGCTCCTAGACTGTTTGGCCTCCCAAAGATACATAAAAAAAATACGCCCCTTCGTCCGATATCGTCGTCCGTGAATGTACCTTGTTACAACCTTTCGAAATACATAGGCCACACACTGAAAGAAATCGTATCAAAAAGGTATAACGTCCAAAATGCGTTCCAAGTGAAAGAAAAATTAAAACATATAGAGATAGAAGATGACGAAATCCTGGTATCGTTTGATGTGATATCTCTCTTTACCAATATACACACACAATTAGCAATCCACACCATTATGCAACAATGGAAAACATTAGAGGAACACACAACACTCACCAGACCTCAGTTTCAAAAAATTTTAGAGTTTTGCCTACGCGACAACAATTACTTTATGTACGATGGAATCCTTTATCAACAAGTTTTTGGTATGCCAATGGGAAATCCCTTATCACCCACGGTGGCAGATATCGTATTAGATAAAATTACAGACGACAGCATTACTGAACTGAAATTCCGTGACATATATATCAAATACATAGAAAAATATGTAGACGATATATTAGCTATTGTAAAAATCCCAGACGTGGAAGACATTCTCAAAATACTGAACGCACAACATCCAAAAATCACGACAGAAAAAGAAAAGAACCAAAAATTAACCTTCCTAGACATCGAAATTATAAGAGAAAACAACAAACTCAAACCGAACTGGTACTGTAAATCCATAGCTTCCTCCAGAATGATAAATTACAATTCCAACCACCCATGGACCCAGAAGAAAAATACCGCCGTAAACCTCATTAACATAAGCGACGAGGAGTTCAGAATAGACAACGAGAGGAAAATAAAAAATATCCTATTCAAAAATGGATACCCTAATGCAGTGATTGAAATGCTTATACAAACCACAATTAATAGATTAGAACAGGAACACAGAACTATGGAAAAAAACCAAGAACGGGAAAATAAAGTGTACACAGGAGTCAACGGACAACAAAACATTAAACAAAATTATGAACAACAACAACAACACAAGCTTTGCATACAAACCGCACTGTACCCTAAATCAAATATTTACACAAACAAAAGACAAAATAGACAAAGAACAACAACACAATGTCATATACGAAATAAAATGCAATGGTAAAGTTGGCGAAAACTGCAACAAAATATACATTGGTACAACAAAACGTGCATTCGGAATTCGAGTCAATGAGCACAAAGCAGACACGAGAAATAACAAAACGAATACAGCTTTAGCTGACCACCTTACAAACAACAAACATTCAGCGGACTTTACAAATGTACGAATACTAGACGTAGAAAGAAGAACAAAAACCCGAATGACACTGGAAGGACTGAGGATACAACAACGAATAAAATATACTGTCAATTTTAAAGAAGATGTGGACAACATAAATTGCGCTTATTCAACAGCGATTTCAGAGAGTAAACATGTATGCGCACGGAAATAGTCGGAAGTACTTATTAATAAATTGTGAATTGTTTTCAATGTTGTTTGTTTATATGTTATAATTTAATGTTATATGTATGTAAGTGAAATTTTAATGTGAAATTGTCGAATATTTTGTAATTGTTTTATGTTTTGTCAAATAAACTAGGCTCCCTGAAGAAGGTGCAAAATAGCACCGAAATGCATAGGAGAAAAAGGAAAACAGCGTTTTGCCTTATAATTTGAAATCGGCCGTAAAACTCAATAAATATCAACACATAAATTTAAAATATTGGCCCAACAACAAAAAAAATCAACATAAATAATTTATTATTAAAGTAATTCATTAGAAGTAATTGCTAATTTACTATTAAGTGGTTTATGAGACCAATACTTGCTTTCAGTCATCTAATGATTAATTATTATTAATTCATTTAATAAAATTTTTTACAGGAATTCTTTCAATTACAATAGGTATAAAGCTATGGCTAGTTCCACAAATTTCAGAACATTGTCCAAAAAATAATCCAGGACGATTAATTACAAAATAAGTTTGATTTAATCGTCCTGGTGTTCCATCAATTTTTACACCAAGAGCAGGAATTGTTCATGAATGAATAACATCTGCTGCTGAAACTAAAATTCGAATTTGTGAATTTATTGGTAAAATTACACGGTTATCTACATCTAATAATCAAAAACTATTATTAATTATTTCATTTGTTGGAATTATATATGAGTCAAATTCAATATTTATAAAATCTGAGTATTCATATTTTCAATATCATTGATGTCCAACAGTTTTTAATGTTATTGATGGTTCATTAATTTCATCTTGTAAATATAGTAATCGAAGTGATGGGAAAGCAATAAATAATAATATAATTGTTGGAAGAATTTTTCAAATTATTTCAATAGTTTGTCCATGTAATAAATTTCGATTTGTATATTTATTAAAGAATAATATAAATATTAAATAACTAACTAAAGTTGTAAATATAACTAGAATTATTAATGTATGATCATGAGAAAAGGTTAATTGTTCTATTAAAGGTGATACACTATCTTGAAGTCTAAAAGTGGTTCATGTTGTCATTTCATTTCTAATAAAAGTAAAATCTTTATATATGAAGCTTAAATTCATTGCACTAATCTGCCATATTAGAAATAAGTTAATAAATGTAATTTAGAATATGTGTGTTCTGCTGGAGGGGTATTTTGGAATCATTCAATTGAAGATCTAAATTGTATAGGATGTAATACAATTCGGTTAGAAATTAGACGTTACCAAATATTAAATAAATATAATAAGATCCCTATTAATGAAATAGATGAACCAATTGTAGAGGTAATATTTCATACAGAATAAACATCTGGATAGTCTGAATATCGTCGTGGTAAACCTGCTAAACCTAAGAAATGTTGAGGGAAAAATGTTAAATTTACACCTAAAAATATAATTAAAAATTGAGTTTTTAATCAAATAGGGTTTAAAGTTAATCCTGTAAATAAAGGATTTCAGTGGATGAATCCTGCTATAATAGCGAAAACTGCTCCTATAATATGTAGTGAAAATGAGCAACTACATAGTAAGTATCATGTAGAATAATATCAATTAATGAATTAGCTAGTACTACACCTGTTAATCCTCCTAGAGTAAATAAGAATACAAATCCTTAAGATCATAATATTGTTGGGGAATATATTAGTTGAGTTCCGTGTAATGTTGCTAATCAACTAAAAATTTTAATACCTGTAGGGACAGCAATAATTATAGTTGCTGAAGTGAAATAAGCTCGTGTATCTACATCTATTCGTACTGTAAATATGTGATGAGCTCATACAATAAAACCTAATAATCCAATTGCTATTATAGCATAAATTGTACCTAAAGAACCAAAGGTTTCTTTTTTTCCTGATTCTTGTCTAATAATATGGGACATTATTCCAAATCCAGGTAGAATTAAGATATAAACTTCTGGATGACCAAAAAATCAAAATAAATGTTGATATAAGATAGGATCTCCACCACCTGCTGGATCAAATAATGAGGTATTTAAATTTCGATCTGTTAATAATATAGGCCCCTATTATGAGACAAATTCGATCTTCGACTTTGGTCGAAAGAGCTGAACGAACGAATTGTCATTCGGTATTATGACGCGCGTTCGATGAAGGCAAGCGTTATTGTGAATTTCGATAAATTCAAAAGTTCACATTAGCACATTTCCAATACACTGTCAAATAAAATAAAATAAATAAACAAAAATAGAACTAGTTATTAAATTCAAATATTAAAAATAAAAGTATGACTACAACGGAATTGTGGTTTGATGATTCGTTAGATGAAGAGGAAAGCTTACTGGAGCTAGCCAGAAGTAGAAGACGGGTGAGATGCTTTAAATCCTTTGGAAATGAATTCCACCAGGTAAGTGTAGCTTTCTAAATAAGTTGTTAAATTGTTGAAATTATAAGTTTTGTCTATAGATTTATTCAAAATTTCAGACTGTCCAAAGAAGCGTTCATGGACTTGTTGTCCAGTACAGATGAACTGCTGCAGCAATGCACAAGAGCCAAGTCTATTCCTAATATTTTTTAATTTTGGCAACAGTTCTCCGATTTTGTGCTCAGGGATCCTACCAACTGAGCATTGGAAACGAAAATGCACTCGGACTTGCCCAGCCGACCTTGTCTGTGGTACTATCAGAGGTGTTGAATGTCTTGGAAAATTTTATTTGTGAAAGATGGGTAAAATTGAATTACGAGGAGGCTGAGCTGCATCAAGCAAAGTTGCATTTATATAATGTGCAAGTTCCTTTGCTATATGGGGTTTTTGTTCCATAATTGAAACTAGTCTTTCAAGCTGTTCTTTTGTACTCACGACCTTGGACCTATGTATATAAAATTAATTCAAATAGTTTAAAATTACTACTAAGTAGTAAAAAAGTAGAACACAAATACAAAAAACTTACATTTTAAACAATTCTTTTTCTATTCGATACAGCATCGACATCAAATTTCTATTCGCTTGAAAATTAGAAAATTTCGACAGGGATGAGTTGTCATAATACCAATTTCAAATAGTAATAGCTCCTGCTAGTACTGCTAAAGATAGAAGAAGTAAAGGAGCAGTTAATACTACTGCTCATACAAATAGAGGTATTCGATCAAATGTGATATCTATTGATCGTATATTAATAACAGTAGTAATAAAATGTACTGCTCCTAAAATAGAAGAAATTCCAGCTAAATGTAAAGAAAAAATAGCTAAATAAACAGATGATGCTCTATGTGCAATAGTAGATGTTCAACCTTTTCCAGCCCCGTTTTCTACTATTTTACTAGTCAGTAATAATGTCAGGGATGGAGGTAATAATCAAAAACTTATATTATTTATTCGAGGAAATGCTATTGATTAGAAGGATTATCATGAAATAATAATTTAATTTTAATAACATGACAAAAAATTGCCCCTATGATATTAATTTCTTATTTAATTGATATCAATTTTATAAATGTTGTTATTATTATTTCAATTATTATTGGTTCCTTAGGAGGATTAAATCAAACCTCATTACGAAAATTAATAGCTTTTTCATCTATTAATCATTTAGGATGAATATTAGCTGCAATACAAATTAGTGAAATATTGTGAATTACATATTTCTGATTTTATTCATTTTTATCATTTAGTGTAATTTTTATACTCAAAAATTTTGAAATTTATTATATAAATCAATTATTCAATTCATTTTTTAATTTCAAAATTTTAAAACTTATTTTAATATTAAACTTAATATCTTTAGGAGGGCTACCCCCTTTTACTGGGTTTTTACCAAAATGATTAGTAATTGAATATTTAATTGTAAATAATCAATATTTATCAATAACAATTATAATAACAATAACATTAATCACATTATTTTTCTATTTACGATTATGTTTCGCTGCATTTATACTAAATTATTATGAAAATAATTGAATATTTTTAATAAAATCAAATAATTTTTTTTATTAAATGAATACTGATTATTTCATTTAGTTTAATAACAATTTCTATAATTCATCCTCTATTCTACTAATAATATTTGAAGGTTTTAAGTTAAAAAACTAATAGCCTTCAAAGCTGTAAATATTAGTAGAATCTTTTAAGCCTTAGTAATTAAATTACTCCTTTAGATTTGCAATCTAATATCATCATTGATTGACTATAAAGTTTTAATTAAAAAGAAATATTTTCTTATAAATAGATTTACAATCTACCGCCTAAAATTCAGCCATTTAATTATTTTATTTGATATATCCACAAATAAGTTGCACTCAATCGCGACAGTGGCTATTTTAAACAAATCATAAAGATATTGGAACATTATATTTTATTTTTGGAGCTTGAGCAGGAATAATTGGAACTTCGTTAAGAACTATTATTCGAGCTGAATTGGGAATGATCAAATTTATAATGTAATTGTTACATCTCATGCTTTTGTAATAATTTTCTTTATAGTTATACCAATAATAATTGGTGGATTTGGAAATTGATTAAATTGTTATTTCATGATAATCCTTCTATAATTGTTGGAAATCAAAAATGGAAAGATGCTGTACCTCTATTTAATAATAAAGAAGAAATTAAAATTCATTTACTAAATAAATAATCGTTTTGTATTAATAAAGTATTTATGTATATCATAATAATACAAAATAATAGAATTGCTGATGCAATTGTTTGAATTAAGAAATATTTTAAAGAAGCTTCTGTAGATATTAGATTATTATTGTTACTATAAAATAGACGGATTTTTATTGTATTTTTTAGAATACAAAATTATCTTTTTTAAAATTAAAGATTAAATTTCATTCTAAAATTAATTGGGTATTTTTATACTAAAAGTTTAAATTAAATTTTGAAAAACTTAATTTAAATATATAATATATTAAATAATTAAAATAAATTTTTTATAAAATACTGATTTTTCTCTTATTTAGATAATAAAAATTACTATATACATAGGCATGAGAGTTAAAATCACAACTTTAATATATATACATAGATGTATGTATATCGTTTATTTATTTTTAATATTTTAATTTATAAAAATTTCTAATAATAGATTATAATAATAATAATCAGATTTTACAAAACTAATATCTATTTTTGAATTTTAGGGTTTTTTGTGGACAAAATTAATAGGCATCTATTAATATATTAAATATTTATATATATATAGATATTTATTTATCTATATAGCATATCTCTTAAGTATAATGAAAAAAAAAATAATTTTTAAATAAATTGTCATATATATTAAATAATTAGATACAAAAGTACTTATTTCAATATAATGAAAATTAATTTTTAACAAAATTTTAAAATTTTTTTAAAATTTCGAAATTTTTTGATATAAAAAAGTTTAAATAAAATTTTTATATACTATTTTGTTATTTATTATTTTTAAGTATTAATTTTTTAATTTAAAATTAAATAATTTTATTTTATTAAATACATACATTTTATATTTTTTTTTAAATTATTGATCATTTTCATTTTATATTTTATTATAAAATAAATTTTTATTAAAATTTAAGAATTATTGATCATATCCGTAATTTTGTTATGTTTTATTCAAAATTTATTAATAATTAATTAGGGGTTAATTATTAATTATTTATTTTATTAAAATTTAAGAATTATTGATCATTTTTATTTTGTATTTTATTATAAAATTAATTTTTATTAAAATTTAAGAATTATTGATCATTTGGTAGTTTTGTTATGTTTTATTAAATATATTTATTTTATTAAAATTTAAGAATTATTGATTATTTTTATTTTGTATATTATTTTAAAATTGATTTTTATTAAATTTTAAGAATTATTGATCAGTTTTCTTAATTTTATTATGATTTTATAAAATATCTTCTGATTATTTTCGGGCTTAGAATTATAAATTTTAAATGTTTAACGATATATTCAGATTAAAACTAGGATAGATTTTATATATATGTATATTAAATTTTATTTAGTCGATATTTCGATCTCAATCTGAGGTCATTCTCAAGAACTCTTGGGTGTAGCTTGTCGACAATATATATATATATATACATATATATATATAATCTATCCTGGTTTTAATCTGAATATATATGTATATGGCCTCGAGCTCGTTAAATATTTAAAATTTTATAAAATATTTATTAATAATTAATTAGGGGTTAATTATTAATTACTTATTTTATTGAAATTTAAAAATTATTGATCATTCCTGTAATTTTATTTTTTATTATTAAATAAATCTATGGGAAAAATTTTTGCGGGAAGCTAAGTACTATATTAGATTATTTATTTGAAAATAATTGATTGATAAAAAAAATTAAAATTTTAATTTTAATTAATAAATGAGCCGTTTATATTGAAAGTGGCATAAGTCATTTCCAACTCATGGTCTTAAATGCATTGTTATTTTTGAACGAATGCATATATAGATGGTTCTACAATTATAAAATAATAATAAGAATTGCATCTTTTGGATATTGGACTCTAACAAACTGGAGGCGAGGAGAGATACCAACAAATTATCACTGAACCTAAACGACATGAAATGACTTATGCCACTTTCAAAATAATCGGCTCAAATATAGTTATTTATTATTTTTAAGTATTAATTTTTATTAATTGAAAATTAACTTATTTTATTTTATTAAATAGAGAAAATTAAATTTTTATAAATGTTTTTAAATGTTTTAGTGAAAATTGTGTTTTTCGTTAATTTTCCATCATTGTAAGTAAGAAAATATTTGTGCAATCAATATTTATTTGCAATATTTTTAATTTTAAATCTATATGTATCTGATTGTGTTCTTTGTTGTTTTTTTGTTTTATTAAATAAATACAGTTTCACGCTTCTGAAGATGCCAAGGAAATTTGGCGAAACGTCGAGCTGAAAGGTGGAATAATCTTTGCTTTTATTTGCACCCAAGACAATAGATCCGTAGCTTAAAATATCCATAAATACATAAATAGAGTTTTTTAAATTATTGATCGTTTTCATTTTATATTTTGTTATAAAATTAATTTTTATTAAAATTTAAGAATTATTGATTATTCATTAATTATTTTTATAGATTTTATGTGTTTTATTAAATATTTATTAATAATTAGTTAGGGGTTAATTATATTATTATATTATTTAAATGAAGTCGAAATTTAATACTTATTGATCATTTTCTTAATATTTTATTTGTTTTATTAAATATTTATTAATAATTAATTAGAGGTTAATTACAAATTATTTAATTGAAGTTGAAATTTAATAATTATTGAGCATTTTCTTAATATTTTATTTGTTTTATTAAATATTATTTAATAATTAATTAGGGGTTAATTATTAATTATATATTTAAAATTAAAATTTAAGAATTATTGATCATTCTCATAATTTATATTTTTTATTATTAAATAAATCTATGGGAAGAATTTTTGCGGGAAGCTAAGTACTCTATTAGATTATTTATTTTAAAATAATTAATTAATTTTAAAAAATAAAAATTTTATTTTAATTATTAAATATAGTTATTTATTATTTTTAAAGTTAATTTATAATTTAATAAATAAATAATAATTCAAAATTTTTAATTTTTAACAAAATTTCGATTTTTTTACAAAATCAAAAATTTAAGAATTATTGATAGTTTTCGTAATTTTTATTTTTATAATTTAAATTAATTATTTTTATTATTTAAATTTAATTTTATTAATTAATTTTATGGTTTTATGGATATTTTATTTAATTATAAAGTTTTATTTTGGATAATTTTTTTATTATAAATTGAAACGCTAGCCTTGCCGTTCCGAAGATTATAGCTCATAGGATTGGCAGAGCCAACAATTCCTTATTTTTGTTGTAGCGACCGCGTCTACTCTTCCAAATGGACCTGTCCAATAATTAGGACGAGAGTCGCACACAGAATTGTAGACAATCGAATAAAAACGCGTGTACTTATATCGTTTGTATGTATGCTTTATTAATGCTAGTTGACCAAAGCAACATTGGACGAACTAACATGTAAGGCAGTCAAACGAGAATCACCCTCAATTACATTGCTTACACAGTATTTATAGGCGATCATGACGATGCTGATCGTCAGTGATGCATTTTTAAGGTATTACTGTGCGCAGCACAGAGTGGTATTTTCACAAAACATTACAACGAGTCTACATGTAAAACATTGAACATAGCATTTATGGTATACTACAAGTAAAATGAAACAGATATCATTGATGACATTAATCGTGGTTGTTACAGTCTCCCCCTAGGATACAGGAATCGACCCGATGATGTATCCTATTTAGTGGTCTTTCGAGGACGTCCTCGGCGGCTTATCATGTTTACCGGAGCTTCGGGAACGTTGTCAGAACTACGATATGGTGTCAGTGATGATGCATGGTATGTACCCAGTGGATACTGGATATTGTCCTCATGAGCAATTACGTAGGAGGTGGAATCTTGTTTGTCAATAGTTACGTAAGGCCTATCCCGTCGTGGAAAAACTATTGATGTTATACCCTGTGTAGCATTGCTCAAAACATGAGTGGTCACAAGCACCTTAGCTCCAATTTCTAAACCTTCTTGGTCCCGTCTTTGGTTATTCGTGACGGCTTTGTTAGTGTCTTGTTGCTTTCGTTCGCATTCTTGCGTGGCTCTGAACATCTCAGCGAGTGTAATTAGGTACGGCGTTATTTCAGCAATGAAGTTTTCCGAATGGACGATAGCTCTTAAGTTATGGTTGACGTCGTCGATTGTACGCAATTCACGCGCAAACGTAAGATAAGCGGCCGTATGACCAGTACTTTGGCAGCGTGTTGTGTTCATTGCGAACCGTATGGCTGGCAACCTCTCTGCCCAATCGCGATGGTTTTTGCCTACCAAAATGGACAGCTGCGTCTTGAGGTCTCGATTCTTCCGCTCTACCGGATTCGCTTGTGGGTGATAGAATGGCGTAAATACTTGGCGAATGTCCAGACAAAAGGCAACTTTCTGCATCACACCGGATACGAATTGCACACCGTTGTCGCTGATTATTCGTCTAGGGACTCCATAGCGTAGGAATACCTCGTCTATAAGCGTTTTTGCGCAGCTCTCGGCAGAAGCTTCTTTTAGTGGAAAGAGCTCCACCCAACGGCTAGCGATATCTTCCACAATATAAATCCACTGCATTCCATTCGCATCCGGTGGTAATGGCCCAAACAGATCAATGGCTACGGCTTCAAAACGTTGTTTACTGGAGTTTGTTTGGTATAGGCCCATTGGCTTCAGGTTCGTTATCTTATAGCGCTGGCATTCAATGCATTTTTTGACATGATTCTCAATATCCATTCGCATACCTGGCCAATAATAACGCGATGATACCTTTGACATAGTCCGGTCGATTCCATAGTGATACGAAATTAAAATTTCTGGAACTTCGGACTTCGGAACAACCAGCTGTGCATCCTCGCTATCTTCGTCGCTGTAGCAATAGAGAACGCCATCGTTCATCGTGTATCCTATCTTGGCCCAATGTACCGCATCATCAGTCTCACCCTCGAAACAATCAATAATACCTTTTAGTGTGGGATCACTGAGTTGGCTGTCACGGATTTCCTTCGCTCCAAGGCGTGGAAGATCAATAGCAAATGAGCATATATGACACAGTTCTTTGGTTTCGTGTCTATCTTCACAAGGTGGCCTTGACAACATGTCTGCCACAACATTTATTTTTCCAGGCTTATAGTCAATATTTAAATTGTATGGTTAGAGGAGTAATGCCCATCGGGCTAGGCGTCCGGTTGGTGACTTTAGCGTCAGTAACCATTTAACCGGCCGATGCTCCGTGATGAGTTTTACCTCGGATCCTTCAATGTAGCCACGATACTTTTTGACAGCCCACACTATGGCAAGAGCTTCCCTCTCAATGGTAGAGTAATTTTGCCCTGCTTTTGCTAAGAGTCTACTCGCGTGTTCTACGGGGTGTTCATCCGGACCCTCCCCCTGGATCAAAACTGCTCCTAATGCGTAACCGCTAGCGTCGGTTTTTATGATGTATGGCATGTTTCCGTCGATTTTTTTTAGGATAGGCGATGTTATCAACAGCCGCTTTAGCTTGTCAAACGCAGCTTGTTGTTCATCTGTCCATACCCAAGATGCATTCTTTTTAATCAGCTGTGAAAGTGGTTTTGCAACATCCGCTAATTGGGGTACGAAACGCCTGTACCATGAACACGCTTGGAGGAACGATAGTAGCCCTTTTACATTTTTAGGAGGATTACGCAGATATATTGCGGCGACCTTTTCTGGATCTACTCGTATGCCATCTGACGTTAAGATGTGCCCTAGGTACTTAACTTCGCGGCAGGCAAACCGGCACTTCCTTTTATTGACCTTAAGACCAAATTGCTTAATTCGATTGAAAAGCATATTGAGATCTCGAAGATGCTCTTCGAAACTGACCGAGCATAGAATTATATCGTCCAAGTATGCAAATAAAGTTACGTTGTTTAAAGACGTTTTGAGTCGATCAATCAACCGCTGAAACGTTGCTGGCGCATTTCGTAAACCAAAAGGCATGCGTGTGAACTTGTACATACCAAACGGCGCAACGAACGCGGTCTTGTCCTGGTCTTCTTTCTTCACACCGATTTGCCAATAGCCAGCCTGTAGATCCAACGTTGACATAAAATTGGTAGCTTTTGCTTCATGCAGCAAGTCGTCAACCCGTGGAAGAGGATACCGATCCGGCTTGGTAATGGCGTTTAACTCTCGGTAATCGATGCAAATACGTATGTCGCCTGATTTCTTGGGCACGATAACCACAGGTGCTGCCCATGGCGATTCGCACTCTACGATAACACCAACCCTCAGCATTTCGGTCAGCATTTCTTTCTTTAATAGAGCCTTTCGGTGCGGTGCCAATCGATATGGTGGCAAAGCGATTGGCAGATGTTCGCCTGTATCGATGCTGTGCACGGCAAATTGTGTTGCGCATGTTGACTCTTCGAATACTTCATTATGCTGAGATAGTACCTTTTCAAGCTCAACGCTCTGTTTCATTGTTAGATCGCAAGCATCTATCTTACTTTTCACACTCAATTCAAGGGAGTTCAACGAGAAGGAGTTCTCTTCGCAAAACTTTTCATAGCCGCTAATCTTTACCTTTATTGGAGGTGCAAATAGACGAGATGTATTCTCGGGCGTAGATTCGCCAACTGGGAGTGAATTCTGAAATATTCGCTGTACTAAACGTGGAGAGTAGTCGTTGGAATTTGAACGTTTCTCTTTTACTGATGGCCCATAGTTTACTTCTGGACATATTTCTGGAGAATCGACATCGTCGATGTTAGTATCACGCCTTATGACATGCTTGAGATTCCACTCTCCCCTGTTTGTGATTGCGCCAAAATCCCTTATAGGTTGGAGCGATTTTATGCCGTTTTTCTTGTGGAATTTCATGGCGTAGACATGGCCGGTAACGTTGCAGCACTGTACTACTTTCAGGGGCTGGGTGGAATGCCATGGATTCCACTCCAGTCAAATTATCCTGGCGGAAAGCAGATGTTTCGGAGTCAGTTAAATCACCCTCCGAGGCAAATAGCGACATTGAGTCGGTGTCGTTGGCGTCATTCCTGGTGGGACGTGTTGGTCGTCGCCTGATCTTTTCGTTGGGCTCAATGTGGACCATCGTATAATGATGTTCGCCGCATCGTGGACATAACCCTTCATTTGAGCACTGAGATGCGATATGTGCCTCTGAAAGACAATTGGTGCAGTAGCGGTATTTGTGTGTTAATCGTAGGCGTTCGGTGGGCTCCTTGGCCCTGAAAACTGGGCACGCTCTGAGCGGGTGTGGTTTGCTACATAGCCGACATCTTAATCCAAATTGGCTCGCTTCAGAGCGCTTGCGTTAAGCGGTGTAACGCATCATATCTGCAAAAGTAATAGTTTCCAAGTTGCAGACCTTTACCATTTATTTTATGGAGGCCCAATGCATGGCGAGCAATATGAGCGGCTATATAACGCCGTACTCAAAAATTTGTGGTAGCTACTTGCTGGGTTAGGGATACTTAAAAACGGCCCTTAAGTCCTTAGTGCAATGTGGTTTGTGAAGGTGGTTAAAAGATGAAATATTTCATTTATTTAAATGAAAATCTCTCGGGGAATCAATATGAAAAAATAAAGGCCTAGAAACCGTATAAAATAAGCCGCAAACCCGTTTCAGGTAGTTGCATTTGTATATGCTCCTAACCCCATTACACTGCTTGAATAAATGGCAAGTGTATTCCTGGTGTTATCCCTACATCGATACGATATCGATTTATCGCCGCTCGATTCATTGTAAGTTCTGGTAAAATGTTTCCACCTCTCCAATGTTAAGGGAGATACGGGTTCGTCCCACCCAGTACCCTCTAGCCATATATTTTGCATAATAATTTTCGCGACTATAATTGTGGGTGCCAGCCACCTAACGGGTCAAAAAGTTTTGCGATAGTCGACAATATCGCTCTGTTTGTGAGACTTGTAGCTTCTTCTATTGGTTTGATAGTGAAATAGAATTTATCGGAATGTGCATTCCACCTAATTCCAAGTGCTTTCACGCTACTGGAATCCTCAAATTCTAGAAAACTTCACTCAAAAGATGAGGTTTTGGAATTCCTTTTAATATTTCGTTGTTATTCGAGGTCCATTTGCGCAATGGGAAACCAGCTGATTTTAAAACAGTAGATATGTCATCCCTAGCTTCTATCGCGGACTCAATGGAATGCCCTCCTAAAAGGACGTCGTCGACATACATATTTTTGCGCAAAATATTCGAGGCTATTGGATGATAAACTTCAGAATCATCAGCTAGTTGGAGTAAAGTCCTTATTGCCCGATAAGGAGCACAATTAATCCCGAAAGTTACCGTTTTGAGTTCATAAAGATTGATTGGATCGTTTGAGCTTGAGAGGAAAACTATTCGTTGGTACTTGGTTTGGTTGGAATTTACTAAGATTTGTCTGTAAATCTTTTCAATATCGCTATTGAATACGTATATGAAAAGTCTCCAGCGAAGAATTAATATGGATAAATCAGACTGGAGTACAGGCCCAGGGAAAAGAACGTCGTTCAGACTGGGACCATTTGAAAAACGTGAAGATGCGTTGAAAACTACTCTAACTTTCGTTGAGGTACTCTCCTCTTTAATAGCCGCATGATGCGGCTGATAATAGTTGTCGACTGCATCGGCCGACTGAAGTGCATTTATTTTTGACATATGCCCCATTGTCTCGTATTCCATAATAACCCTATTGTATTCCTTTTGCAATTCGGGATCTCCCTTAATTCGTGTCTCGTTTTTGTAAAATTGAGAGCACGCTATCCTTAATGAAGGTCCCAGGCTAATGTTCGCTGGGTAATCTGCTTTGAAAGGAAGGGAAACGATATATCTTCCATCAGAATATCTTTGCGTTGTGCGTTTGTACAACTCCTCACATATTTTCTCTTCGGCTGTAAGGGCTTTTGATTTGGGTATATCTTCAATTTCCCAGAAGGGGCTTAGCTATTTGTCTAAAGCACCTTCATTGAAGAATGATACCTTATTGTGGTTGGTTGGGTTGGCTGCATCGGCACGACCCGTCAGTATCCAACCGAACACTGTCTCTTGGGCCAAGAGAGTATTAAGAATATTCTTCCTAATACCGCTCAAGATGATTTGCGGGTAAATATCTCCGCCCAAAACAAGATCGACTGGTTCATTTACGAAGAATCTTTTGTCCGCCAGTACAAGATCGGGAAATGCTTGTTGTGCGAGTGCACTGACATCGGATGTAGGTAAGTGCCCAGTTACCTGTGGCAAAACTAACACAACAGCATCGATTGAAATTAGAGGGTCAACGGGTGACCGCAATTGTATGGCACATGCCTCTTTAACCTGCGCAGAAACTGTGTTATTGATGCCCGAAACTTGGGCATGCATTTTCCTACTTGGCAGGTTAATTCTTCGCCTAAGTCTTTCTGTAATGAAAGAGCACTCAGATCCCGAATCCATGAGAGCTCTCGCCGAATAATTAGTGCCATTATGATGAATGGATATACGGGCTGTTCCTAACGCCTTTACTCGTGTTCGCGAAATTCGATTTTACTTTAACCGTTTTAGCCGATTTCTTCTTCTTTGTAGACTCATTACGCTTTTGAGCTGATTTGGATGGAGCCTGTAAATCATCATTAGAATCTGTGGCCACCGGCGAATTATCATTTGTGGCCTTCGTCGTCTGCAAATGCAGAAGGGTATTGTGCCTTGACTGACAGATGCTGCAGTTGGAGCCACTAGTACACTTCGACTCCGAATGCCCCGGTGAGAGACAATTCAGGCAAAATCGGTTGCTTTTGAGAAATGAAATTCTGTCGCTTATTGGTAATTTTTTGAATTTGTCGCAGGCATATATTCTGTGGCTAGAGGTTTGACACATTGTGCACCCATTTTTAGTGACGCGCGCTCGAAAAGACCCAAGCTTTTTATGCGTCGGTTCAGAGCACTGCTTATTGCCTTGTACCTTTGAAGGTTTTGCCGGCTTTGTTCCTCTTAAACCCGAAACCGATTCTAAGGTTTGGAACCAATGTGATAGGAATCGGTCCATATCAGCCCACTTGGAAGTCTCTGTTTTATTCTCCACTGACTGTTCCCAAAGTGACAGGGTAACATCAGGTAACTTTGTCGAACAGAGATATGTTATAATGGGGTCCCAGTTTGATATGTCAATTTTGTGACTTACTAATGGGGATATACAATTGTTTATATCCCGTTGTAATCTCTTTATGGATGTGTCGCATTCAGTTTCGACTGTTTGCAGGTTAAAGAGAATCTTCAACTGGGTATTGACAAGGATTCTTTTATTTTCATATCGTTCGCAGAGATTTTTCCAGGCTACTTCAAAACCTTCGTTTGTCAAGTCGCACTTCTTGACAATTTCCTTGGCCTCACCTTGAGTCTTTTGATTCAAGTAATAAAGTTTTTGTATTGGAGTAAGTCCCTTATTAAGAACATATATAACTGTGAACATGTCACGAAATGTTGACCATGATAAATAATCTCCTTTGAATACATCTGTATCACAGGGTGGGAGATGTAGGTTGCGGGGATTGCTTAAAATTTCCTATTCCTTCTCTAGCTTTTCTAGCCCTTCTGAGAGTTCATTAATTTTTGACATGCACCTTACATAGACTGAATAGGCTGACTTGTTTTTATTTTTGAATATGGCTAAATCTTTTGCCGGGAGGTCATCTGCAGCCATTATTTCGTCAAAAGTCTCTGTGGCTTTGTCCCACTTCGACTTCAATGTTTCCTGCTGAATTTTCAGCGAAAATTTGGAGTGGTCGCTTGTGGGCATGCTGAGGAATTCGACCTCGAATTCAACGACAATGTCAGCTAGTCGATTGCATGCGTCCATATTGGATGAAAAAGGGTATAACTACTCTAAACAAACCTTTGAATCTTACACGGGACTTAGTATATAACTCCAGAAAAAAGCACAGAGGCAGAATCTTTTTAATTTATTAAACAACCCTTCAATAGGTTGCACCAACGCAAAAACTATGTTTATTGTTATTGCTCGCCACACAAAGGGGGTATGTATATACGTGCTTGTGTTTGAATCGCGAAAAAAATAACAAATACCGAGAAAAAAGTGCAACGAGTTTGGTGGCAATTTATAACAAGAAAAAAATTTTTAATTTAAGGTATAAATTATCAAAGACTACGAAAAAGTGATTTTTTATTTCAAATAATGCATTTAGTGTAAACGAAATTTTTAGTAGGCAAAAGTGAACAATGTGAGGTTGTTTTTGTGAAAGTTAACCAACGAGAAGTACAAGTAACGAAAAACTTATATGCTCCTCCAATCCTCTAAAGGGGATATGTGCAACTTTTGGTTTAACTTTCTCAACATTGATTTGTATATATATGTGTGCTCGGTGCACTGAAGACCCTTGCGCCGTGTCAAATATTCTTTACCACTGGTGGGGAGTAATATTCGATGGTCAGAGGGGCTATCTATACAAATTGACACTCACAACTTTAATTTTGTTGTTTATTTAATTTTATCACTGCACAAGGAAAACAAATCACTCGCGATACACTTTTAACAATTATAATAATATATGTGCGCACTGAATTTTCAAACCACTTACTTTTTTCGTTGTAGCTTTTTGTTGCGGACTGTAGCTGGTAAAAATTTAATATGTGAACGTTGGATGTTGTTGCTTGCTGTTCAAACTCCTTGATGATAGCTCTGGGTGTGATGCTCGGAAGTATTTAGCATATAAATCGCTGGGCGTTTGAGGCCAAATCAATGAGATGGTTGTGATTTTAGGTCGCTGGTAAATAAATCCGGCTGGAAGGACCAAATGTTTTGCTCGGAGTGCAAACTCGAAAGTTTGACCGACCAATTTTTGGGGGTAAAAGAAAAGAAATGTGGTGTCTATTATTTTCAAATATTTAATATGTATCTTAACTAATATACAAGGCACGTTAATTCGGTAAATTTATAATACTAATTATACTTATTTGTAGGTTAAAAATAAAAATAAATGTAAGGCGCGATAACCTGCGAAGAGATCTAAGGCCGAGCTTATCTTCCAATTTGCGTCGTGCTCCTCTTGATTTTCCCTACAAATTTGCCGGACGGGACCTACATGTTTTATGCCGACTCCGAATGGCATCTGCAAGGCAGATGAGTTTTCACTGAGAGCTTTTCATGGCAGAAATACACCCGGAGCGCTGCCATGCACTGCCGAGGGGCAACCCCGCTTAGAATATTTTTCTTCTAATTAAAAACCTTATTTCTAAAATTTTGATGTTGCTTTGCCCGGGGTGCGAACCCAGGGCATACGGTGTGGTAGGCGGAGCACGCTACCACCTCACCACGGTGGCCGCCAATTTTGTTACCTTTGTTATGTAGATTACCTTTGTTAAAACAGCTACGGCTCCTGGTGCGTGTGGACGTGATGAACGATAAATCCAAGTGAAGGATAAAAAACTGTTAACAATGTTAAACGAGCTGCTGTCGTACGGTTTATTTATCCGTGCGATGTTTTAGCAGATATAACTTAAACCGTTCGACCAACTCTGTTAACAAATAAATGAAAAGTAAGTACGAGGGCGACCTTATAAGTTTAAGGTTTTAGGCATCTGGCCTAAACATATGTATAAATTGATTAAGTGAAATTTTAAATTTATAATAATTTTTAAATTTTATTTTATTTAATTTTAGAAATTTTATTATTAAACTCGGATTAGATACCCTATTATAAAAAATGTAGTTATTTTTCATTAAGGTAGTATTAGTTACGTTCTTGAAACTTAAAAAATTTGGCGGTATTTTAGTCTATTCAGAGGAACCTGTTCTGTAATTGATAATCCACGATGTACCTCACTTAAATTAGTTTTCAGTTTATATACCGTCGTTGTTAGAATATTTTATTAGAATAATAATTTTCAATAATTTGTATTTAAATTTATATCAGATCAAGGTGTAGCTTATATTTAAGTAGAAATGAGTTACAATAAAATTATTTAAATTAACTTGAATTTGAAATATTTAATGAAATTGGATTTGGTAGTAAAATTTTAAAAGTAAAAAATTTGACTTTAGCTCTAAAATATCAGCGCACTACTCACTTTTGAAAATCGCGTACTTCTAGGCGACTTGAATGTCCCCCACAATCTGTGGCATTGTGATTTACAGCCGGACAGCAGGAAGAAGTGGCGTTCTGCACGATAAACGGGGATGCCCCACGTGTATGGTAGAAAGCTGTCATAGTTCGCCAGACATCTCCATCGTGAGCGCCGCGTTAACTACGTCATTGGCTTCCGACCACCTACTCATACTACTTTTTCTCAAGGGATCAGCCGAATTCATCACCTCCGAAAAATGCACTTTCATAAACTTTAAAAAAGGAAAGTGGGAAGACTATAAAAATATACTGACAATCGAACCTTTTGGAGAAATTAACTTCCGATTTGAGCGATTCGAAATACTATTTATACATGGGTTTTGGGCACGGTTGCCACTTTTGTCTTTTAAAGCAATAGCCACAATTTCGGCACTTTTATTTCTTTTTCAATAGAGTAAAAATGCACAACACTGCCTATGAAATTTTCTGAATTAAGCGCCCTGATGATTGAATATTCATTAACCCACATAAGGAGATTTATACAAAACTTAATTATTACAATCGATAGCTTCGAGAAAAACAAGCAAACCTGATCTAAAAATACAACACAAAAATATAATGAATTGAGAAACTCAAATTTTTAATGGGAATTTTATGTAGGTCAGACCAAATAGCCTTATTCGTTTCGCAAACTATCTTGAAGATAACGATAAGCACTTGTTGCGTTTTGATATGGAACTTTTGACATATTTTAATTTTATTTGTTTATCAGTCTACAAATTAAACATTCATACAGACACTTAATTTAAAGATATAATTTACGATATAAATGACATATGAAGTCATCAATTTAAAAAATATTTAAACTGTATTTAATTAAACGCTTGACAATTTCAAATTCAAAACTTAGAAGTAAGCAGAAGTTAATTTGTTGTAAATGAATTCATGGAAGTATCTCAAAAAGACCTCACACAAAGTACTTATGAGGGAGCTGTTTGCCCAGTAGGGGCACATGTGAATTAACGAAATTGACAACAATAGAGCAAATTAATAGTAGGCACAATTTATACAGAATAATTTGAGCACATACTATAAAAATAATGATCAAATCACAATTTTGCAAACAAGTTTCCAATAACTGATACTTTCATATTTGAAATAGAGGGTTGTGCAGTATTATCACGGTTCAGGGTTCTTTGCTTAATTTCAAATTACATTCACAGGCGTCAAAATTTTTACAGTGTTTCTTAAAGTCATGACATAAAAAGCGAAGTGGTTCGTGCATTTCATAATTCGATCTGCATGTAGCTACACAAATTGAAAGAAAATGTCTAGATGGCCTAATTGGAACATTAAACTTGATTTCAACAAGCAAAAATGGACTATTTCTTGACCCTCTTATTAGTTTTACAATAAATAAGACGCCAAGCATCTCCCTGCGGCTCTGTAACGAGGGTAACAGCAGTAGTTTAACCGGTTGCAGTAGGATCCCACAATTTTTTGAAGGATCCCACGGTAAGTGTTTTAAAGCAAAAGCAAAATTGTTTCTGGACCGATTCCAGCTTGTCAGAATGAACCTGATAACGCGGATTCCAAATTTTTGAAGCGTTTCCAAAATAGGCCTGACCAATGATATAAAGAGTGTTTTTTAACGTATGGGTCATTGAATTCTTTAGATCAACGTTTAACGAAAGCCAAAGTACCTTTAGCCCTATTCACACAAGATTCAATATGAAATTTCAAATCCAGTTTTGGGTCCATTGTAACACCTAAATCAATAAAGTTAGTGACTAGCTTGATTAAATAATCGCCAGTAGCATAATCATGGGATTGGAGGGACTTCCTTGTAAAACACATGAACTTACACTTCGGCAGGTTTAGTGACAAGGCGTTTACATTACACCAATCAACTGGATTATTCAGATCCGCCTGAAGAAATGCCTTATCCACGGCTAAGCGGATAGGCATTACAAGTTTGACATCATCAGCGTACATCAACGGCTTGCAGCGCTTCAAAACACTTGGAAGGTCATTAATGAACAACAGGAACAAAACTGGACCAAGGTGGCTGCCTTGTGGAACACCAGAAGATACGTTTATCAACCGAGATCAGCAATTATTAAATATAACTGTTTGTTTTCTTTCCTTCAAATAAGAAGAAACCCAAGAGAGGAACAATGGGGGAAATCCTAACCGATCAAGTTTGAATAAAAGTATGGAATGAGAAACTTTATCAAATGCCTTACTAAAGCCAGTACAAATAACATCAACTTCACAATTAGTTTTAAAACTGTTGGATACAAAGGTTGGAAACTCAAGCAAGTTGGACACCGTAGACTTGCCTTTGCAAAAGCCATGTTGTGAAAAGTCAACTACCTTAATTGGAGCTATCTTAATTGGATATTAACTGTTTAAGCGCCTATGGCCGACAAACTAGGCGCCATTCGCTTCTTCGCTCTGCTTACTGGCGCCCATTGGGCACACAAAGGGAATTTAAATTGTGTTCCACCTGGTCCTTCCAGCGGAGTGGGGACCGTCCTCTTCCTCTGCTACCATATGTAAGTACCGATAAAAATACTTTGTTCGCTGGCGCGCCACCTTTCATTCGCATAAGATGGCCCAGCCAGCGAAGCCGCTGCATTTTAGTTCGATGGAATATGTTGATGTCTGCGGAAAACCCCTACAGCTCATGATAAAATCTTTTTCGGTACTCGCTGTCGCCAACGCGTACAGGCCCATAAATCTTTCAAAGAACTTTCCTCTCGAACACTCCCAGAGCCGCTTCATCTGATGTTGTCATGTTCCATGCTTCTGCACCATATAGCAGGACGGGTACGATAAGTGACTTGTAGAGAATGATTTTCGTTTGCCGAGAGAGGACTTAACTTTTCAATTACCTACCTAGTCCAAAGTAGCATTTATAGGCAAGACTAATTCTTAACATGAATATAAATACAAGCTTCTTTTACAGCATTACAAAAATATAAAAAAATGAAAACCTTATAAAATAAGACAGCTTCCTTCGGTGATTTTAAGCATTTTAACGTAATTTCATTCCCGCACTTTAACTTTTTATTACTTTATTTGCACCACACACGCACTTTCATAGATTTATTGAAACTTTGGCCCTTTGCCTAGTCTCACCCTTTTTTATACCTACTGCTGGGGCATAAAAAGTTAAGTTAGAAACAGGGGTGGACCATAATGAGAAGCGTGTTAGAGGCTTTGGTTCCATATTACAATTGAAGGGATGGTTGGTGCCATGTGGGGACAAGCAGGACATACATTATGTATGTCGGGATTGATTCTGGATAAGATCGAAGTTGAGCTGGAGTGACGCGCATTTCCCTAGGGAGAGTGCGTTCCTTCTCTGCTAGTTCTGGGTATTTTTCTTTGAGTACCAGATTTGCGGGGCAATTCCTGGCATATAGGTTCGACTCCTGTTTGTGGATATCACTGAGGACCTGTTTGTGCTTTTTGGTTCATACGGCTGTGTTCTCAGATGCCGTATTTCCTCATAATGCTTACGGAGATGACCCCTGGGCGGTGTAGCCTCATCAATTAGATGTCTGTTAAGATGCCAGGTTTCTGGTAACGGGTGACTTCGCCTGAGTTGAGGGAGGCCGGGACGCAATTGTTGTTGTGGCGCTGGGACCAGAGCATCTGGGAAAGTGGCACCGTCCAAGGCAGGAGCTGCATTGGGCAGATGACGCAGACATATATATTCTGTGCTGGCAAACGGTGCAAAAGGTGGTAAGACGTAGACTACGGGACGCCCCGGGGCGAGAACAGTAAGGAGTCACAAAAGATTTATAAAAGTTACGAGGACGTGAGGTTTTGGGGTCCACCCCAGAACATTCTATCCGATGCAACCATCCCTTGCACGTGACACACTGACAAGAGTGTGACCATCTTAAAAAGATTAATTTCCGGCATACGCAGCAAAACCATTTCCCTGGACCGGGGTTGTGCAGGTCCCGGATCGGGATCGATACCTTCCCGGAGCAGGAGAATATGGCGCAGGCCCGCTGCAATGATCTGCTGGGAAGAAGACAATTTGTGGGGGGACGCAACAAATTAAATGGGGTTACACTGAAATGACAGCCCTTGGTCGGGAAAAATAACGAGTCGCTCCGGTACATAGAACCGGCTGCCATCTTTCGCTACATGTAAAACATAGTGAAATTATTTTTCCAACTCGTTGGTACTTTTTCATAACGAAAAAAATGCATCTTAACTAATAAATAGTAAATAAAATATTTTAGCGTGTATTTCTCATGCATAGTATGAATGTAACTAACAGTGTTTTTTGTACTTTTGTATGTCAATGGGCCAGCCAAAATTAATTGCGTATCAGGGGCAAGTCTTATTTAGGTTTACAAACTCAACATCTCTAGCGTGATTTTTGCGATGTTCACTTCTGCATCAAAACTCATGAATAAAGATCTCCAATGAGTTGAAATTCACGAAATGGCCCCCTAATGTTTCATTAAGTTGCGAATATTGGGATATGAAATAAATTTAGTATCAAAGAATACATCTGTGATCTAGTTTACCGATATTGAAAACTGTTTTTTTGTTTTTTTTTTTTTTTTGTGAATCATATTTGGAAACTGTTTTATTTAGCTTGACTTGACAGGCCGGCCGGCCGTTGTTTACGAATTTTTAAACTTTAAGCAACTTCCCGATAAGCTACAAGCTTCAAACTTAAAATATAGTTCAGAACCCGATGACAATGCAATAATAAGAAAAAAAACTCAGATAGATGGCCCATGGATCGAAATATTTAAAAAAAATCGTATCTGTGGTCCGATTTGGCTCATATTTGGAACACATAATACATACAGGAATACAAAGCGACCTATCACCGCTAGGTGGCGCAAGGATCGAGATATTCAAAAAAACGTATTTGTGGTCCGATTTGGCTCATATTTGGAACAAATATTACATAGAGGTCGGTAGAAGTGACATCAAAATAATTTGGAGTTCGAGGACTAAGATTGTAACAAATTGTCAGGAAAGAGTCCTTGTAATAATGAGTCACTAAATGAACTAAATAGAATGAGAAATAATAGGCAATTAGGACAAAAATTTTTCTAAGCGGGGTCGCCCCTCGGCAGTGTCTGGAAAGAGCTCCTGTTGTATTTCTGCCATGAAAAGCTCTTAGTGAAAACTCATCTGCCTTGCAGATGCCGTTCGGAGTCGGCATAAAACATGTAGGTCCCGTCCGGCCAATTTGTAGGGAGAATCAAGAGGAGCACGACGCAAATTGGAAGAGAAGCTCGGCCTTAGATCTCTTCGGAGGTTATCGTGCCTTACATTTTTTTTTTTTTTAAATGAACTAAATAGAATGAGAAATATTAGACAATTAGGACAAAAAACTTGAAAAAAAAATAATAATTACAAAGAAAATTTTTAAGTTAAACGGATTTATTGAAAACAATACTTACATTAAGTAATAATAATACTAAAAGCTATAAAAAATTAGACAGGTCCTAGGTAATAGTCATCACACTCCTCATCAATCTAGGGCGTTGATCAGACAACTAAAAGCGTTGGACGCGTGAAATTTTGTGAGGCGTAGCATAATCTAATTAAGGTTCAGTTGGTCTTACTTATGACTATCAATAGAAATTTGAACGCTTTTATATAATTGTATGATCAACGCCCTAGATTCATGAGAAGTGTGATGGCTATTACCTAGCACCTACCTAATTATTTTCTAGCTTTTAGCATTATTATTACTTAATATAAGTATTGTTTTCAATAAAACGTTTAACTCAACATTTTTTTTTATTATTTTATTTTCAAGTTTTTAGTCTTAATTGCCTATTATTTCTCATTCTATTTAGTTCATTTAGTTACACATTATTACACGGAATCTTTCCTGACAATTTGTTACAATATAAGTCCTCGAACTCCAAAGTATTTTGATGTCACTTCTACCGTACTGTATGTGATATTTGTTCCAAATATGAGCCAAATCGAACCACAAATACGATTTTTTTTGAATATCTCGATCCTTGCGCCACCTAGCGGCGATTTTTTCATAGGTCGTTCTATTCCTGTATGTAATATGTGTTCCAAATATGATTTATGTAATATGTGTTCCCGATATGAGCCTAATCGGACCACAAATACGATTTTTTGAATGTCTGGATCATTGCGCCCCCTAGCGGCGATTTTTTTCATAGGTCGTCCGCATTGCTGCTCTGCAAAGGCGAAGCTAGTTGTCAAATAAAAAAATTTTAAAAGAATTTAAGTTAAACGGTTTTATTGAAAATAATACTTACATTAAGTAAAAATTATACTAAAAGCTAGAAAATAATTAGGTAGGTCTTAGGTACTAGGCATCACACTCCTGATTAATCTAGGGCGTTGATCCTACAATTTATTGAAAATAATACTTACATTAAGCAAAAATTATACTAAAAGCTAGAAAATAATTAGGTAGGTCGTAGGTACTAGGCATCACACTTCTTATTAATCTAGGGCGTTGATCCTACAATTAAATAAAAGCGTTCAAATTTCTATTGAACCTTAATCAAATTATGCTACGCCTCATAAAATTTCACGCGTCCAACGCTTTTAATTGTCCGATCAACGCCCTAGATTGATGAGAAGTGTGATGACTAGTACCTAGGACCTACCTAATTACTTTCTAGCTTTTAGTATTATTATTACTTAATGTAAGTATTATTTTCAATAAAACCCTTTAACTAAATTTTTTTAAATTATTTTATTTGACAACGAGCTTCGCCTTTGCAGAGCAGCAATGCGGACGACGTTTTTTTCATAAAATCTACTATAAAAAATCTTCGAATATATGATTCAGAAGAACGCATAGAAAAGGTTTAAACTATACTCGTAAACTTACTTTTACTTGCAGGTCGCGCAATATTTTAGACGATTTTCGTGAAGCATATTACTGGCTCTCTCAAAATACGGCAGATAATGCGCGTATCATGTCATGGTGGGATTATGGATACCAAATAGCGGGTATGGCAAACCGCACTACTTTGGTTGATAACAATACATGGAATAATAGTCACATAGCTTTGGTTGGAAAGGCAATGTCATCTACTGAAGATGTATCGTATGAAATAATGAGTTCCCTGGATGTTGATTACGTGCTTGTTATATTCGGCGGAGTCATTGGATATTCTGGCGATGATATGAATAAATTTCTTTGGATGGTCCGCATAGCTGAGGGAGAACATCCAAAGGACATAAAGGAGAGCGATTTCTTCACTGATAGGGGGGAGTTTCGAATAGATTCCGAAGGTGCTCCTGCCCTTCTGAACTGTCTCATGTATAAGCTCAGTTACTACAGATTTGGAGAGCTAAAACTGGATTACAGGTAAGATATGCAAACATAAAGAGTTAGTTATGTGCTCGAATTCCTCTCTTCTATTCGACACAGTTTGCAGATGTATTTAGACAGGGTTAATTGGATCTTAAAACGTTGAAAAATTCAAATTTACTCTTTCGGAAATTCAAGTGACTATTTCTAAAATCAAATTTGTGTTTTTTAAAAAAAATTTAATAGCGAAGAATTTGGATTTTAAAAAATTAATCGTTTATTATTAAAAGAGCAGTGTCCACATTTTCAAATTTCTTATCAGACGCTAAAAACCTTGTAACTCTTTTCTTTATATTTATTTTCAGTTATTGTAAATGGTTGATTGTAGGTAAGAGGAAAACAGCTGAACAATTTTTTTGTTTGTTTTTTGATGACGTCGTAGAATTCCTTACACTCTTCGGGAATATATTGGATTACCTTTTTAATGTCGATAATTTTTGTTTCATTCACTTCAAAAAACGCCTTTTCTGTGTGCAGATCAGTAGTCTCGAGTTAGCTTAAAGGTATTTTTCATTAAACCATATTCGGTGATCCTGAGATCCCTATTGTTGATAATACATTTTTTGTAGTATTCGGTACACAACTTATTAAAATCCAAATCATGTTCGAATATTGAAGTGGGGTATATATTTTGGAACCTTTCCACAGATTAGATATGATTATATATATATAAACTACGGCTACTGAGCGGGAGTAGAATTCATCATGTCTGACAATCTATGTAAATGTGTTATATCTAAGCAATGGCAGAAATCTTACGACTTTATTTATTTTTGTATATGGAGACTTTTGATGTATATAAGTACCTCTCAGGCTTTTTACTCCATATCACATAGGGATTAAGAGTCACACCACCTAGGTGGGAGAGTCTCTGCCTAGCCAGAGCAACGCATTCGCAGAGAATGTGCACCGGCGTTTCATCCTCCAGCTCACAGAAACGACAAATTTGAGTATCGGATAGACTTAGCTTACTTAGGTGATATCGTAGACCACAGTGTCCCGTATAGTACCCTATGAGAGTTCTTAGGGTGGACCCTGCTTAGATTAATGAGTTTGGCTGATACGTTCGTTGCCGGAAGTATAAACAGTTTGGCCTGTCTTTGCCCTGGGCAGTCAATCCAGTGACGTCTGAATTGTTTTGTTGCCCAGTTACTAATAGTTTCCCTGGTGTGTGCTTTCGTAAGTCCACAAAAGGGCTCTGGATCATAGAATGCTGCTATAGCACCCTGCTTTGCTAGCTAATCTGCATGTTCATTACCTTCATGTCCCTTATGTCCAGGAACCCATCCTAACAAAACCTTGTTTTTGGCTCCCAGGTCATTAAGGATTTTAGTGCAGTCACCATTAGCTTAGATGTAACTGTGTAGGATTGCAAGGCACGCAGGGCCGCCTGGCTGTCCGACATAATGTAAATGCTCTTCGATGTTGAGCCTCTCCACAGACATCTCTACCACAGACTTATATTGCATGGATTTCTGCCTGAAATATGGTGGGGTAGCATCCCATTGGTATCGATTTCTTAAAGTTCGGCCCAAAAATGCCAGCTCCTGTTCTTCCGTCATCGAATTTCGATCCATCCCTGAACCAGACCTCTGAGCTAGGGTCATTATAGGGATTCACTGTTTCTCAGTGAGTCCTGTCTACAATGGACACTTCGAAGTTCCGTGAGATTCTGAGCTTAGAGGCCATTACGTCACGCAGTTGTGATGTGGGATTTTTTTATGAATTTTCTTATTATTTTCATATGCCCTATCATGTTTCCTGGTTTCAACTCCGAAATATTTGAAAGTCTTAGTGCGCCTAGTTTTGCCTCTTTCTCTATCAGAATAGGGAAGGCACGGTGCGTGGTAGCACGGAAAATATATATATTTAAAGAAAAGAAATAAAAATGGTTTATTAATAATAATGACAATAATTAGTTTATTTTGTATTGAGTTGGTATAATATTTTACCTTTGGTATGTGGCGTGACGGCAGCAGCGACTTTCTTCCTCCGTGGTTGAAATGGAACAGCCAGCAAGAAAGTGATTTCCGTTGTGTCGGACCGGAGATCGTGCGGGGATTTTCCAAAGGATATTTGTTATCCGATGGAAAACTCAGTTACCCCTGTTATGTTGCTTATATGTGTGAGTGACTGTATAAGTGTGTATGCATGCGTATGAGCTATACATGACAGTGTATTTATGTACATACATATGTGCAGCTAAATAAATTATGCATTGGGGTGGCCGCGCAAAATAGATATAAATATTTAGGTTCTGACCTAAACATGCCGGCCCCCTTGCGGTAAGCAACATCTGTGGGAGGAATTCCATGCTTCAGCTGTCACGCACATGTAGTACTTAAAAACTAGATTTAATTTTTTGTTTATTTTGAACAAATATGTATTGGCTGATCGCGCCCCGTACTTGATTGATTATAGAGGCCGCTGTATGAAGAAAAGAAGCAACCTATTAAGGCTGAAAACAAGAACGGGTTACAATTCAACACACTTTATTAGTATAAACTTCGTTTGGATTTCGAGTTTTTCGTAGTCTGGACGAAGAGGACATGTCTCCGTTCCAGATTTCGACGATTGTAAAATTATTTCCCATCTGGACAAAGATTTTAACTTTATGAGATTTAAGGTTCTATCCAGATGGAAAGGACGGGTCTCCGTGCCAGATTGGATTTATTTTGTTATGTTTGGTTTTAATTTTATTAAAATGTTTTATTTTAAAATGAGGGTGGCGAACGATTTATTAATTTCTTGATATTTCGTAAAATTATATTGACCCCCTAACATAACTTTATGTGGCTGGCAACTCCATGGCGGGGAAATTCGCCGTATGCGCAATAATGTACTTTCAAAGGAGAAAAGAGATGACTGCAGTTAGGGCTCAACTAGTTAGTGATCACTTCCGTAAAGCTCCGTTGAGTGCATCTTATTTTCCCTATACATCGGCTTTCGGGTTCCTGAATTGTAATTAACGTGGAAACTAATATCACGGGTTTACAGCCACGCAGACGCCATTATAAAATTCCTCTCTAAAATCACACCCTCAATCCGTAAATCAAGGTTATTTTTAATTCTATGGTAACGTTTTTGAGATATTTACGAATAACCGTTTTCTCAAAAAAAACAAAAAAAAAAAACAAAAAATTGGGTCCACTTAAACATATTGTGACGAATATTAGCAACACTAAGGCATACTATCATCTCTAAGCCGATAATAAGCAGTCACTTGTATCTACATAAACAAATATCAATCATTATGTCTACACATATGTATGTACATACAAGAAGCGGAGAGATATGCACAAACACATGCATATATCTGAGATGCTCACAAAAGTATGCAATCATCGGTCGAAGTACCACACACATATACACGCTCATATGAGAAGCTATAAACGTGCATCTGTAGTTTATAGCTGGTGAGTTTATAGCTGGTAAACAAGTAGTAAATTCTAGAAGGAGATACGCCTAGAAGTATGCCGACGAGGAAACCGCAGAGTATAAAAGCAGCACCAGATGAGCCAAGGGCAATCAGTTTGATTTAAGGACGCTACTGGTTGCGAAGTATAAGTGTTATTGCGAAGTACTCTAATAAAGACCATTTTGCATCATTGAATATTGGAGTTATTCATTCAACAGTTTAGCGATACGAACGTTAGTAGAAGGTTGCAAATAAGCCGAATTGCACTAAAATCGTTACAATTGGTGTCAGAAGTGGAATTGTTGAATAAATTTTGAAGATTTCGAATACAACTTGGACATGGCAAAGTTAATTGAATTAACGATCCAGCAACTGAAAAAGGAGTTGGAGAACCATGGATTGAATACAACTGGCAGTAAGATCGAACTTCACGCACGGCTACGAGACGCTATGGAGTTGGAAGGAATTAATGTGGACGATGATGTCTTTCATCCTGATGGGGACGAGACAACAACAAAAATTTAATAAAAAAACGGAACATCGCAGGCAGTTACCAGCACAGACTTGAACACGATTTTGGCTGCAATATCTGCTCAAACATCGACAGTAACATCCAAGATGGAAGCACAGGAGGCACGCATTTCAGAAATGTCGTCGCAAATGTCATCTCAACTGGAAGAACAAAAGACAAATATGTACAACATCTCAACTGGCAAACCAGAAGACAAGTATAGCATCCCAACTGGAATCACAGGAGACACGTATAACATCAAAGATGGAAACACAACTGCAAGAACATGAGGCACGCATAACAGTACAACTTGAAGCGCAAGAGCCGCGTATATCATCAAAACTCGAAGTGCATATGGACGAGAAAATAACGCAGTTTGAGGAAAAAATCGAGGCCGTGGTAGATGCTTTGAGAGGTCGTATACAGGAGTTACAAATAAATCGCCCAGCAGTTTCAGCGAGTAATCCAAATGTAAAGACACGATCCTTTGACGGTTCTGTTCCTTTCCAGGCCTTAAAGCTACAGTTTGAGAAGACGTCGGCAGCGAGCAACTGGAATGCGGAAGATAAAGTAGCTGCACTGTTCATGGCATTGAAAGGGCCAGCAGCTGAGATCTTACAAACCATTCCAGAGGGCGAACAGAACTGTTATGAAGCATTGGTCGGCGCTCTAGAGAGACGATACGGAACCGAGCATAGGAGACAGATATACCAAATGGAGTTACTGAACCGCTTCCAGAGGGCTGGTGAAACATTGCAAGAGTTTGCGTCGGATGTTGAAAGGATGGCACATTCAGCGAATGCGGACGCACCCGTGGAATACGCCGAAAGGGTAAAAATCCAGAGCTTTATAAATGGCATACGAGACGTGGAAACCAAGAGAGCGACATGCGCAAACCCAAAACATACATTCACAGAAACGGTATCACATGCTCTTATTCAGGAAACAGCATCGCTTCTGTGTAAGCCAGCGTTCAAAGCACGCCATGTGGAGGTAGAAAGGCCAGACTTGGTTAAAACAATATTGGAAGCGCTGAAAGGATCGCAAAAGTGGGGTGAAAGAGTTATCAAATGCTTCAAATGCGGGAAGCCCGGTCACATTGCACGTCATTGCGATCTTGATCCTAGTGGTTTCAACAGCATGGGTGGTCTTAATAACAAAGCTGGAAGGGATGAGCAAGAGCGAGTAAAATGTAGAGATCGAGAGCCAGCTCAAGCTATTGAATGTCCTGTGATATCTGTGTCGGCAAATTGGAAGGAAATCAGGCAATCTTACCGTCAGAGAGAATGTGGATGGCAAAGAACGTGTACTGACTGTAGATACGGGCGCATCTCATTCCTTGATTCCATTTGGTCAACAGGAGAGTAAAGCCATTACATGGAGCAAGGTTGCGTACGGTCACTGGCGAGTATAACCAAGTCCGAGGAGAAGTGATCTGTGAAGTCTTAATTGGGAAGGTCATGGTTCTACGCAAATTCGTTGTGGCGGAGATTGTTGATCAGCATCGATATGCAGAGAAGGGTTATGCGTTACAAGAACCAGGATGTACCACTTAACTTCAGTTTGGGGAAAGGGTTCAGCAGTAATCGAGTACTGGTGGAGAAGACTCGACAAAGGCCACGAAAGTCAAAGGTAAAGGTTGATGGATCGAATGGACCAAATAAAGCGAAATCAAAAGTACCTGCGCGAGAAATACTGGCATTGACAAAACCAAATGGATGCACAAAAACGAAGGAATGAATGCGAGGGTAGGTTCAAGCCAGGGCGCACTACTGTTGTGAAACGTGGGAACGATACTGATTATGCGACGCCAATCCGTCAAGCGCAAGCTCTACGAACTAGATCATTGACCAAACAACAGAGTGTGAGGGAACGAACCAGGATAATGAGTAGTAAGTGGAAACACAGGTGCGACGAGAACAAAAATTCGGAAGGTTTCTTGGAGGGAGATTTGGTACTGTTATACAACCCTCACCGGCGGAAAGGTGCTCCATCCAAATTTCGGTGCAGTTGGGAAGGCCCGTACAAAGTTGTGAAGAAGATCAGTGATACCATCTACCGCATACAAACCATTGGGAAACCACGAAAAATAAGGGTGGTTCATTTGGAGATGCTAGCGGCGTTTAGATTAGGAAATTTCTCTAATCGGGACGACCAGACTTAGGTGGAGGGCAGTGGGACGAATATTAGCAACACTAAGGCATACTATCATCCCTAAGCCGATACTAAGCAGTCACTTGTATCTACATAAACAAATCAATCATTATGTCTACACATATGTACATACAAGAAGCGGAGAGATATGCACAAACACATGCATATCATGAGTATCTGAGATGCTCACAAAAGTATGCAATCATCGGTCGAGTTATTACTCACATATACAGGCGCATATGAGAAGCTATAAACGTGCATCTGTAGTTTATAGCTGGTGAGTTTATAGCTGTTAAACAAGTTGTAAATTCTAGATGGAGAAACGTCTAGAAGTATGCCGACAAGGAAACCGAAGAGTATAAAAGCAGCACCAGATGAGGCATGGGCAATCAGTTTGATTTAAGCACGCTATTGGTTGCGAAGTATAAGTGTTATTGTGAAGTACTCTAATAAAGACCATTTTGCATCATTGAATACTGGAGTTATTTATTCAACAGTTTGCTAGGCCCTGCACATTCAAAGACAACAAACAATCATTACGGATTTTTTCAAATTTTTTTGTAAAAATATAAAAAAATGTGTACTTTGCGAGGAAGGATCTCGAAACATTTTTATTTTTTTGCAGATTTTTTTCTCTCTAAGCTCTGTTTTATTACAAAAAAATAAGCTTTCATTCAACGAAATCGATAAACTAATACAAAAGTTATAAGCATTCAAATAAATATATCCATATTGTAAAACTTAAGTACCCTACAAATAATAGCATATGTACATATGATTCTGTCTTAACTCTATGATCATATTTTATAATTAAAAAAGTTATGTGTCTTGTTTTGACGCTTATTTAGATTAGGATCGGTTTCTCTTATGAGCAACGAACAGTAGTCACCCATCATAGCGACATCCCAGAATCCTTGATACCGACTTTCAATCATTTTCATTTGCTGGTGAAACCTTTCGCCATGCTCGTCGCTTTCGTCGCCAGGATTTTGCGAGAAAAAATTTAAATAGGAGTGTAGAAAATGAATTTTTAAAGACATATTTACTCCTGAAAGAAAATAAAAAAGTAAATTAGATAAATACATAAGTGACACATTAGTATATAATTTTCTTAGGCTGGTTTTATCTTTCAATTCAGAACAAATTTTTTGTTTACATTTTTCTCGTTCTCGTTTGTTCAGAACTGGACGATGAATTCAGATTTAGGGCTATATATTCTCATGTAAATTTAAAAATTTTCATACAAATTTTTTGTTTATCGGGCAGATACATTTTAAAGTTAACTGAGAAAACAGTTTTAAATATGTTTTTTTATTTACCCATTTCCGCATAGTTTTTGATTAAGTCGTTCACTATCATCTCCTAGTTAGGTCTTTTGTGTTTGCCTAAAAAAGAAGTAACGACCTTTTCAAAAGAATCCCACGCTGCTTCGTCCACTGGTGACAATAGTTCTTTGAAATGGTTATTGGTCATCATTTTCCTTATTTGCGGTCCAACAAAAAACTCTTCATTTATTTTTGTTTCTGAAATCTCTGGAAAGATTGTCTTCAAATGATGAAAAGCTTCGCCGTCTTTGTCCAAAGCCTTGACAAAGTGTTTGATAAGGCCGAGCTTGATGTGGAGCGGAGGTAGAATTATTTTTTCCTTTATAAGTGGGGAGTATTTTATGTTATCCACCCCAACTTGAAACTCGATTCGTTCTGGCCAATCCTTTATGATGTAGTGGTATTAACGAGCTCGGCTATCCCATTTGATAGAAAGCCACAGTATTTTTTGTATCCTTAAGTATTGTAAAACTTAAGTACCCTACAAATAATAGCATATGTACATATGATTCTGTCTTAACTCTATGATCATATTTTATAATTAAAAAAGTTATGTGTCTTGTTTTGACGCTTATTTGGATTAGGATCGGTTTCTCTTATGAGCAACGAACAGTAGTCACCCATCATAGCGACATCCCAGAATCCTTGATACCGACTTTCAATCATTTTCATTTGCTGGTGAAACCTTTCGCCATGCTCGTCGCTTTCGTCGCCAAGATTTTGCGAGAAAAAATTTAAATAGGAGTGTAGAAAATGAATTTTTAAAGACATATTTACTCCTGAAAGAAAATAAAAAAGTAAGTTAGATAAATACATAAGTGACACATTAGTATATAATTTTCTTAGGCTGGTTTTATCTTTCAATTCAGAACAAATTTTTTGTTTACATTTTTCTCGTTCTTGTTTGTTCAGAACTGGACGATGAATTCAGATTTAGGGCTATATATTCTCATGTAAATTTAAAAATTTTCATACACTTTTTTTGTTTATCGGGCAGATACATTTTAAAGTTAACTGAGAAAACAGTTTTAAATATGTTTTTTTATTTACCCATTTCCGCATAGTTTTTGATTAAGTCGTTCACTATCATCTCCTAGTTAGGACTTTTGTGTTTGCCTAAAAAAGAAGTAACGACCTTTTCAAAAGAATCCCACGCTGCTTCCTCCACTGGTGACAATAGTTCTTTGAAATGGTTATTGGTCATCATTTTCCTTATTTTCGGTCCAACAAAAAACCCTTCATTTATTTTTGTTTCTGAAATCTCTGGAAAGATTGTCTTCAAATGATGAAAAGCTTCGCCTTCTTTGTCCAAAGCCTTGACAAAGTTTTTGATAAGGCCGAGCTTGATGTGGAGCGGAGGTAGAATTATTTTTTCCTTTATAAGTGGGGAGTATTTTATGTTATCCACCCCAACTTGAAACTCGATTCGTTCTGGCCAATCCTTTATGATGTAGTGGTATTAACGAGCTCGGCTATCCCATTTGATAGAAAGCCACAGTATTTTTTGTATCCACTTTTTAGACCACATAGCATTCCAACGACTTTAAGATCGGCACATATTTTCCAATCATGTTCTTCGTATTTGTTTAATTTGAGCAATTTTTGCATTATCTTATACGTTTCCTTCGTATTTACTGCATGCGCGATCGGGATTTTTGGCTTATGGTTGCCAATATGCAATAATACGGCCTTTAAACTTAATTTATTGCCTTCTATGAACAATCGCCACTGTTTTGAATCATATGGTTCACCAAACTCTTTGAACAGATCAGCAATGTCTTTGCAGTAACAAACACTGTCCTCCTTCGTATAGTACCTGGAAAATTGTTCGTGACGAGTTCTATAATATTTTACCTTAACATCGGATGAAACAAATTTAAATTGTTGCATACGAGAGGCGCGTAGTTCGGCCTTTTCCTTTGACAATTCCAAATCCCTTATCCAATCATTGAGTTGTGCTTGCGACAAAGAGTTTCTTTCGTTTTCCGTTTGAAATCCAGTACAACATGATGCCGCGTAAGCAGATACTGCTGTGACAATGAAACTTCGTTTCCCAAGGCCGTCGGTTCTATGTACCGGAGCGACTCGGGATTTTTCCCGACCAAGGACTGCCATTTCAGTGTAACCCCATTTAATTTGTTGTGTCCCTCCCACAAATTGTCATCCTCCCAGCAGCTCCTTGCAGCGGGACTGCTCCATATTCTCTTGCTCCGGGTCCCGGTCCTGAGAAATGGTTTTGCTGCATCTGCCGGAAAAGAATCTTTTTAGGACGGTCATACTCTTGTCAGTGTGTCTCGTGACAGTTTGTTCTGGGCTAAATCCGAAAACCAGGCGTCCACGTAAGCTCTATATATCTTTTGTGGCTCCTTGCTGTTCACGCCCTAGGACGTCCCGTAGTCTGCGCCTTAGCGCCCCCCCCCCCCTGCTACCTTCCAACACCCCCTGCTCAGCAAGCCACAACAAGTACCCACTGCTGCTCGCGCCCCACGGCGCCACCAACTCACACGGCTGCTCCCACTCATACCTACAATCTCCGTAGTAGAGTCGGGAGCAATGCCGAGCATCAGCCTCTGCCCCCGTCTTCTCGATGCAAACATAGAAACCATCAATATCTACATCCCTCCAACCACCTGTTGCCCCAGTGGATACCGCCCTAATATCAGCGCCTTACTCACTGGCAACAATCGCATTATCTTAGGCGATTTCAATGCCCATCACGATCTATGGCATTCAAATTGCGGGTGGACAGTAGGGGTGAGATGTTGGCGGATCAAATAGAAGAAACGACGTTCTGCACAATAAACGGAGACGCCCCCACACGTATGGTAGGAAGCTGTCACAGTTCGCTTGATATTTCAATCGTGAGCGCAGAACTCGTAAACTGCGTCAACTGGTAAAATTGGCATCAGACCACCTGCCTATCCTTATTTCGCCTATCCTTATTATCCCAGAAACCTGGGCATCCTAACAGACATCTGATTGATGAGCCAACACCGCCTATGGACTTAAGGAGTCACCTCCTTAAGAATTTTGAGGAAATACGGCACCGGAGAACTCAGCCGTATGAAACAAAAAAACACAAGCAGGTCCTTGGTGAACTCCACAAATAGGCGTCGGACCTTTATGCAAGGAATTGCCCGGTGAATCCAGTACTCAAAGAACAGTACCCAAAACTTGCGGAATAGGAACGCATACTCCCCAGGGAAACGCGAGTCACTCTGGCCCAACTTCGTTTTGGATACTGTTACAGGTTAAACTCTTACATATCCAGAATCAACCCCGACATACAAAATGTATGCCCCGCTTGCAATGTGTCCCCACATGACACCAACCATCTCTTTAATTGTAATGTGGAACCAACGCCTCTAACACCCCTTTCATTATGGCCCACCCCTGTTGAAACAGTAAGTTTGTTAGAGGATATTGATGACAATTTCTGATCGGTCGCAGCTATTTGGTGGGGCGAAGCACTGCTACAACAACAACAACAACAATGAAACTGGAGCCGGAGCTAAAGTTAAATTTGATTCTGGCAATGTAGCTTCCGTTGAATTTAGTTCTGCTCCCATAGGTTACTTTTCTTGACTTTCCATACCCAAGTACTTTTGTAGTACAAATATAGCAGCCCGTTGAAAGGCGAGTTGGTTCCCTCCACTTCATTGGTGTAATAAATTTCATATGCCGCCTAAATAGATAGTTCAGAAATTAGTCAGCTATGCATTAAAAGGGAGCCAATTCCTAATTTTTATAACGCACCTTTTTGTTCCGGTTTCCGAAAAAATCAATTCGACTCGACATGTGGTTCACACAGTATTCGGTGTCCATGGTTTTTCATTGTTTTTAGGCTCAATTCCAAAATACTTATAGTACGTAACTTCCAAAGGATTTGAGAACATACGTTGCATCCTTTTAACGATAAATTGACTGCAGATGAAACAACATATCTGGATCATTTGTACACTCAAACTGTTGCGCCCTTTTATTCATATTATATTTTTAAATAAATGACGGGTTATAAACTGCAATTATAAACTGAACAGTATCCGGCGAGCCTTGCAGATATTATGAAGTAACAAGGCGCATGTGCTATTATTTATACTTAGATCAAGTAAAAATGCAAGCCTACCTAGACAAAAAGGTTCCCTAGTTCTACAAAGAAAACACTACCTGCCTTAAAAATATGCTCTTGCTTGAAATGTATCTGGATTTAAGAAAAACGACACTAACAGTTTTTTGTATCTTATAACACTTCGAAAATCGACCTGCTAACTAACTGATATACGAATACTAACACATATGTACCAGTAGGGTACTTAAGTATTAAATGGATATATTTACTTGAATGCTTATAACTTTTGTATTAATCCATCGATTTTGTTGAATGAAACCTTATTTTTTTGTAATAAAACAAAGCTTAGAAAAACAAATCTGCAAAAAAATAAAAAGTTTCCGAGATCCTTCATCGCAAAGTACAAATTTTTTTATATTTAAAAAAAAATTTAAAATCCGTAATGATGGCTCTTTATCTTTGAATCTTCAGAGCCTAGCAAAAAGTGTTGTATGCACAGTTTATAGCAAATTTTATTACCGTTTCCGAGATCCTTCCTCGCAAAGTACAAATTTTTTTATATTTAAAAAAAAAATTTAAAATCCGTAATGATAGCTCGTTATCTTTGAATCTTCAGAGCCTAGCAAAAAGTGTTGTATGCACAGTTTATAGCAAATTACCCTTTAAAAGCTTCAAACCGTTTTGGAATTGCTCAATTCGTTCTTGAGATATATATGATTAAGTGGACCCAATTTTGTTTTTTTTTTTTTGAAAAAACGGTAATTCGTAAATATCTCAAAAACTTTACCATAGAAATAAAAAATAACCTTGATTTTCGGAATCAGGGGGTGATTTTACATAGGAATTTCATAATGGTGTCTCTGGTGCAGAAAAAAAGTTGGAATTTGTGATCCAGTATATTTATTAAAATTTAATCGTAATTATTTTCCACTTTCTGTGCTAAAGCCGAAAACTTGTAATTTGGACTCCGCCCGAAAAATTTGTTATTTCGAATATGATCGAAAGTTTGTAGCTTTATTTTTATTTTGTGACTACTTTTGTCACAAGATTCCTGCCACCCAAGAAAAGTTTCGCATTTCAGGCTAGTTTTTGTAGTATTCGACAAAAACTCTTGCTAAATAATTTATAATTTAAGTTATTCTTAACTTTTCGCGCTTTTCCATATTTCATTTGCCATTCGTAGTTATTTTTACAAAAAAAAATTCAGTAAAATATTCATGAATCATTTAATTGTGAACATTGATGAAAAAAATTGGTGCCTGTGATGCGTCCCGGGAACACGCATACTGGTGTTCATATATTTTGCTGATATAGCAACACCACACGCCGAAATTGAGGTGTCAAGTGAAAGAAAATGAAAGAAGGACAAATGGAAGAAGAAGAATGTCATTACATATTAAACATGATGATGGTAAGTAATAACAAGTTGTAAAATTTTAAAATTTGTGTTAAATTAATCATTTTAATATATTCTTGTTTTCCTTTCTTTCCAGATTATGCAATTTAATATGAAACGCTCTTGATACAGACGTAATTGCCCGCCGGAATATTGTGCCACCCATAGAAGAATGTTTTGAGGTTTTGCCATTCACGGAAGAAGGTGAAAATCAAACAAAATATATGCCAGTTATGTCCCGGAATAATGTATGATGTATTTAAATGTGTCCTTAGGTGTTCTTTCTAGTTTTTGAGCTAGAAAAGCAAGAAATGATCGCAGAAACGATCAGTTATATGAGTGGGTTTTTTAAAGTTAATTGCAATTTCGTTTTTGTAGTGCTTTTTCTTATCTCATAATACCCAACAAAAAATTTTGTGATTTGGTATGAGAAATAAGGGAAAACAAGTCAACTGAAAAAATATTATTGTAACGAATTTACTGCAAATCCTCTTATTTGCAACCTTCTGCTAAATTCGAATCACTAAACTGTTGAATAAATAACACCACTATTTAGTAATGCAAAATGGTCTTTATTAAAAAACTTCACAATAAATAACTCTACTATTGCTCGACAGATAGCGTGCTTAATCAAAACTGATTGTAGCGCCTCTATTGATGAGGCCTTTTATACTCTTTGATTTCCTCGTTGCATCTTCTAGGCGCTTCTGTTCTAGAATCTACTAGTTATAACTACAGATGTACATGTATAGCTCTCATACGCTTCTGTTCTAGAATCTACTAGTTATAACTACAGATGTACGTGTATATCTCTCATATGCGCGTGTGTTTGTGAGCGACACTTCCACAATTATAATTGCATATCTCAGATAAGATATCTGCATGTGTTTGTTGCTTCTCCGCTGCGTGTACGTACATATGTGTAGGCATAATGTTTGAATTATTGATGTGCATTCACGTCACTGCTTAGCATCGGCTTAGATGGCAGTACCCCTTAGTGTTGCTAATATTCGTAAAACTGCCCGCCATCTAAGTCTGATCGTCCCGATCAGACAAATCTCTCGATCTAAACGCTGCTAGCATCTCCAAATGAACCACCCTTCTACTTCGTGGTTTCCAAATTGTTTGTATGCGGTAGATGACATCACTTATCCTCTTCACAACTCTGTACGGGCCTTCCCAACTTCACCGATATTTGGATGGAACACCTTTCCGCCGGTGAGGGTTGTATAGCAGTACCAAATCTCCCTCCAAGAAACCTTCCGAATTAAAGTTCTTGTCATGCCTGTGTTTCATCTTACTTCTCATTACCCTGGGCCGTTCCCTCACACTCTGTTGCTTGGCCAATGAAGAGCTACTTCGCAGAGCTTGATCTTGACGGATTGACTTTGCATCATCAGTATCGTCTTGACGTTTCACAACAGTAGTGTGCGCTGGCTTGAAACCACCCTTGCATTCTTTCTGGAAAACTGAAGTTAAGTGGCACATCCTGGTTCTCATAACGCATCACCCTTCTCTGCATATCGATCTTGATGTCATGGTCAACCAAGAAGTCCAATATGACTTCATCAACAATCTCCGCCACAATGAATTTGTGTAGAACCATGACCTTTCCAATTAATGCCTCACATAACACCTCTCCTTGGACTTGATTATACTCGCCAGTGACCGTACGCAACCTTGCTCCAGGTAACGGTTTTACTCTCCTGTTGACCATGTCAGATCGGATTAAGGAATGAGATGCGCCCGTATCTACAGTCAGTACACGCTCCTTGCCATCCAGCTTTCCTTCGACGGCAAGACTGCTCGATTTTCTTCCAATTTGCGACACAGATCTCACAGGACATTCAATAGCTGGGGCAAGTTTTCGTTCTTTACATCTGACACGCTCTTGCTCATTTCCTCCAGATTTGCCCACATTGTTGGAACTATTAGGACCAAGATCGCAATGATGTGCAATGTGACCGGGCTTCCCGCATTTGAAGCATTTGCTAACTCTTCCACTCCGCTTTTGCGATCCTTTCAGCACCTCCAATATTGCGTCTACCCACTCTGGCCTTTCTACTTCCACACGGCGTGCTTTGAAAATTGGATTACACAGAAGCGACGCTGTTTCCTGAATCAGAGCATGGCATACCGTTTCAGCAAATGTTGGCTTTGGGTTGGCGTATGTGGCTCGCTTCGTTTCGACGTCCCGTATGCCGTTAATAAAGCCCTGAATCTTTACCCTTTCAGTGTATTCCACGGGTGCGTCCTCATTTGCAAGATGAGCCAATCTCTCAACATCCGAAGCAAACCCCTGTAATGTCTCATTTGCTTTTTCGTAACGGTTCTGCAACTCAATTTGGTATATTTGTTTTCTATGCTCGCTTCCATAACGTCTCTCGACAGCGGCCATCAATGCTTCATAGCTGTTCCGCTCTCCTTCGGGAATCATCTGTAGGATTTCGGCTGCTGGCCTTTCAATGCCACGAACAGAGCTGCAACTTTATCTTCAGCATTCCAGTTGTTCGCTGCCGACGTCTTCTCAAATTGGAGCTTAAATACCTGGAAAAGAAGAGAACCATCAAACGTTGGGGATTTTACCTTCAGAGTAGACGTTGACGTTATTGAAACGAAGACGACAACAAAAAGTATAAATGGATGTATTTCCCTGCGGCTGCCGAACGTTTGTACGTTGTAATGGGCTTGAAGTTAGTTTGGTATTTAGTTTGTAGTTAATTTATGTATTTTATTTTGTAGTTTATCTATGTTTCCGCGAGGGATATGGGTTATTTTTCTGGGATTTCGTTTTTAGTTTTCATTTCTTCGGAGAGTAGTACGGCTCCGCATAATTCCAGTCGTGCAAGTGAGATGGTTTTTACCGGAGCTACTTTTGTTTTTGCCAACAGCAAATTGATGAGAACTCGGTCGTTGTTCTCCATTTGTAGGTATACCGCCGCGGCATACCCTTTCTCTGATGCGTCACAAAAACCGTGAATTTCCACCTTGTTGTGCGGGGAAAAGTGTGTCCATCGTGGTATCCGAATTTTATTAATTGCATGATACTTTTCCATGAAAGTTTTCCAACGTTCCGTAGAAGTTGGTGATACATCTTAATCCCATCTTCAAGTCAAATGTTTTGCATGATTATTTTAGCTACAACTAATATTGGAGCAAGCCATCCTAATGGGTCGAACAGTTTAGCGATTGCCGATAGGATCGCTCTTTTTGTTAAATTGTCGCAATTTTCCATTGGTTTTGCGATGAAGTAAAACTCATCATTATGTGCATACCATCTTATTCCTAGTGCATTCACTGAACTTGCGTCTTCGAGTTCCAGGAAATCTTTGTTGAGTATATATTGTCTAAGAATATCTTTTAGAATTTGCTCGCAATTGGCTTTCCACTTTCGAAGTGGAAAGCCGGCTGATTGCAAGACTTCAGATATTTGATCTCTGGCAGAAATTGCTGATTGGATGCAGTGTCCACTAGACTGTGTTGGTCCCCATACAAAAAAAAAAAGTTGCTAATGCCCGCCCCTAAATTTGAAGATTATGTTGAGAGGGTTTCGGAAAAATTTTAAAAGAATTTTTTTGATCCTTCGAAATACAGGGAAAAAGGGTTTCTCGTTATAACTTGGTTATTTGACGTCCGATTTTTAAAATTGATATGTCATTATTTTGGGCTTGGGAAGCTTCACATTTCCGTTTAATGTCCTTTTAAGCTATGAAGTCGTTTTCACATGATTAGGTCAGCTAACAAAATTTAAAAAAAAATAGGTATCGGCTTACGAAGTTTGAAGTTCGAAATTCAAAATTTCGAAATTTTATTTTATTTTTTTGTTAACGCGTTCTGCAAATTGAAGAAGTAAAAATGTGGGCGTGGTCCGCCTTTTTCCCTTATTACAAGGGCTGGATTCTTTTTTTGAGATATTTAGTATAACAGCTGTTAGCTGACCTAATCATGTGAAAACGACTTCATAGCTTAAAAGGACATTACACGGAAATGTGAAGCTTCTCAAGGCCAAAATAATGACATATCAATTTTAAAAATCGGACGTCAAATAACCAAGTTACAACCAAAATACCTCTTTGGCTGTATTTCGAAGGATCCAAAAAAAAAAAAAAACTAAAAAAAAAATTTTCCGAAACCCTCTCAACATAATCTTCAAATTTAGGGGCGGACATTAGCAACCATTTTTTTTGACCCAGTCTAGTGTCCACCAGCGAGAATATCATCCACATACATATGTATACTCTGTGAGTATTGTGGATGCAATTGGAAAAGTATTTTCGACGTCCTTTGCCAATTGTAAAAGCGTTCTTATTGCGAGATAGGGAGCGCACCCAAAATGTCACAGTCCTCAGTTCATAAAAGCCGATGGGGTTTTCAGGGCTAGTACGGAATACTATGTGCTGATCTTTTGTTTGCTTCGGGTGTACCATAATTTGTCGGTACATTTTTCTCAATATCGCTGTAGAACACGTATTTGTATAGTCTCCAGCGAAGAATGATAATCGTGAAGTCGGCTTGTAGGGTAGGGCCCATATAAAGAACGTCGTTCAGGCTTACTCCGTTTGCAGTCGGACTAGATGCGTTAAATACGACAGAACTTTAGTGGAGGTACTTTCTTCTTTGATGACGGCGTGATGAGGTAGAAAATGATGGTCAAAGGAGTCTGGTGGTACGTTGCTGTTGATCCTTGGCATATGACCTAATTCCTCGTATTCGGTCACAACTCCATTGTACTCCGCTTTTAGGTTAAGATTTTTTGCGAGGCGTCTCTCGTTTCGGAAGAACTGAGAGCAGGCTCTTTTAAGAGATGGTCCTAGAGAGATGCTTGAAGGAAATTCCCGTTTAAATGGTAGTGAGGCAGTATATTTCCCTGTATTATCCCTTGTGGTTGTATTTCTGTACAATTCCTCGCCGTATTGTTCGTCTGGATTTAGACGTTTCTTTTTGAGGAGTTCTTCGAGCTCGTAGAAGGCGGATAATTGTTTATCCAATGATATGTATCTGTAATAAGAGACGATTTGGCTTATTTGCTCGTGAGAATCTGCACGGCCTGGTAAGAATCCAGCCGAAAACAGTTTCTTGTGCTAACAGTGTACCAAGCACATTCTTCTGCAATCAGTTCAGGATGATTTCAGGGTAAATGTCCCCTCCGAGAACTAGATCTACTTGCTCATTTACAAAGAATCTCTTATCTGCCAACTCGAGATCTGGGAATGATTGCTTGCTTTGTCATCGCTCTGATCTGGCACGTTGGATGATTCCCTGTTAGTTGAGCCAGGACAAGGGCCGTTGCGTTCAAAGAGAATAATGGGTCAATTAGGGACCCCAACTTTATTGAACAAGATTCTTTGACCTGTGCAGAGAATGAGTTGGTAATACCGGAAACTTGAGTGCGAATTTTCTTGGATGGCAGGTTAATTCGACGTTTAAGACGTTCGGTGATGAACGAGCGCTCTGAACCAGAGTCAATTAGGGCTCTAGCTGAAAAATTGGTATTATTATAATTAATGTTGACACGAGCAATGCCTGGCATTGGTGGTTGTATGCGCATGACAAGATTGCACATTGGAGACTTGCTTCTCTTGTGACTTTGAATTTTGTCTCTCCTTTGCCTGTTTTGATGTTGATGGGACATCATCATCCGAATGCCTTGCATGCTTTGCTTTTGCTGCTGTCTTTTGTTGAATATTTGTATATGCAGGAGCGTGTTGTGTCGAGAATGAGAAGTGCTGCAGTTGTATGAGCTTGTACATTTCGACACAATATGTCCAGACGATAAACAATTCAGGCAGCTATTATTGCTCTTAATAAAATCGACTCTACAAGCAGCTGAAAATTTAAGGAATTTCGTGCAGTTGCATAGTTTATGCTCATTTGTGTGACACAGTTTACTATTAATTTTCTTTGCGCTTGTTTGGAAGCTGTCAACCTTTTTTTGTTGGGGTTCAGGAGTTGGTTTTGAAATATGAGGCTTAAAACTTTTTGAAGTCGAATTGCCTCTATGGCCAGACACGTTTTCCAATGCAAGAAATGGGTCAGAAAGAAATTTATTCATGTCCTCCCATTTAGCTATCTCTGTCTCAATTTTGAAGGACACAGGTATACAAAGAGGGCGTCCCACAGATCTATTTTATGACCCTTTAATGCTGTCATACAATTATTTAATTTTAATTGTAAATCCTTTATTGATTTACCACAATCAGACTCTATGGGCTTTATGCCGAAGACTGTGTCGAGTTGAGTCTTCACTAAGCTACGCTTATTTTCATACCTTTCGTTTAAACTCTACCAGGCAATATAAAAACCTTCATTAGTAACAAGTGCATTGCTTACAATATCATTGGCCTCCCTTTGGGTCGGAACGTTGGCCACGACAAATTGTCACCCTTGAACACAGCTGTATCACAGGGAGGAAGACGTATATTGTGTGTTCGGGTGGGTGGAGCTTCAGGCTCCTTGGTGCCCTTGGATAACTTGTCGGACAACTTACCCATTGCAGTGAAGCATCGTACATACGATTGGTATGACAATTCATATTTGGAGTTGTCAGCTGTGGGTTTATCATTGAAATCCGTTTCGAATTCCAAGATAGCTTCTGCTTTTTGTATGAAGGATTCCACTTTTGTATATGAATACAGAAATTAAGGCAATTTAATTTGCAAAAAAAATAGCAACCACCTATATGACCCAACAACGCAAATAAATAAATAAATGAGGAAAAACTTTTCCAATGTGAACTTTTATTTATTTCAGTGTAAATGCTTATGTGCGTGTATTTTTTTGTGGGGAGTCGAAGAAGAGGAAGATGTATCTAAATGAAGGCCTCACGTCATACAACGCAGCTTTGCTTGTAAAAGTAAAAAAGATAAAAATTATAAGTATGTGTGGGTTAGTAATAATAAAATTCTAATGAAGAAGGATGATAATGACAGGGTTGTTATTTTAAGAACGTTTCAGGATTTGTTGCAAATAACCTAATTTAAATTAATCTAGTTTAATACCTTTTATTCTTATATTTTAACATGAATTTTACTGATCTTCTTGAAACAAACAACAACGCCATTATTAGTCCCATAAACGACTTGGATAAGTTATCTTCCGCTAAAAACTCCTTTGTTATTGTTCATCAAAACATTCGTAGTCTGAGACAAAATTTTGATTTACTGCTTTGCAACCTCGAATTGTTTGAAAGTTATCCAGATATTATCTTTGTGTTTGAAATATGGATTTTTGCTTATGAAAAGGAGGATTTCAATATACGCGATTATAAATTTCTGGCGAACATTAATGAGTATTATTCTGCAGGTGGAGTAGGAGTTTTCGTGCGTAATACATACGAGTATGAATTTTTCTGTTATAACTTGACAAGTGCTGACATATTGAAGCTCTCGTTAAAATTTTCAGGTAAGGTTTTTAGTTTTATATGTGTCTACAGATTACACTCCGTTCTATGCACACTTTTCTGGAAGAATTCTCACTTCTCCTGGAAAGTGAAAAATCGGGTAATCTTATTATTTTAGGGGATTTTAATTTAGATATTTTGCAGCAGAGTACTGCAGCTGATAACTATCAAACTCTAATCGCTAGTAGTGGTCTTATATCGTACTTAAATGAGCCGACGCGTTACGCCTCTGGTACTTGTCTCGATCATATTTTCTGTCGCTGCTTTTGTAGTACTCATAATTTATTTAAATGTCTAAACTTTGAGCTCGGTATTACCGATCACACAATGACTGGTTTAATTTTTAATAAAGTTATTGAGAAACAAGAAGAGATAGCTTCGAGTAATTTAAAAATCTATTTCAGTCTGCTGAAGGAAAAACTCCTGTTTGAGTCTTGGGGAGAAGTTTATAATGAGAGCAATATATCAAAGGCGTACAGTAACTTTTCAGATATTTAAAAAAATCATAAAGCAGCTTCAACCTTTACTGTTAAGCTCCGTAAATCGGCTATGAATCTGAAACCATGGATAAGCAAGTCCCTTATTAGTAAAATAAGGCTCAAAAATAAATTAGCAAGAAATTGCCGTTAGCACGCGCAGAATCACAAACTTTGTAGGCGTTATGCTTTTTTGTGTAATGACGTAAAAAGAAGTGCGACTGCAACGTGATAATTTTTATCGCAATAAGTTTATGGCTTCACGAGGAAATTCTAAGAAAGAATGGACTATTATTAATAGTATATTAAACCAGAATTGTGAAGATACTATTTCAAACCCTACGGAAGCAGCTAATATTTTTAATGAACACTTCTCAACTATTGCGCAAAGATATGCTAAGGCATCTTCGTGTAAATGTCTAGAGTCGGAGTACGTGGAGTCAAGTTCAGACAGTAGTTTTTTTCTTCGAAGCCTTTACTGGATTAGAAATCTTAAAAACCATTAAGTCTTTGAATAACACAAAATCATGTGGCTATGATGGAGTATCAAAGCAGATTCTGAAAAATGTGGATTTCACTTTAGTTGATATTCTCACACACCTTTTCATCTCTAGTGTTTTCTCTGGAACATTTCCTTCCGACTTGAAATGTGCTATTGTCATTCCTCTATTTAAAAAAGGAAACAAAAATGACAGAAACAACTACAGGCCAATCTCTTTGCTTTCTTCTATTTCAAAAGTTTTTGAAAAACTGATTAAAAATAGGATTATTTCCTTTTTTATAATCAAACAGTTTTTTAGTCCGATGAAGTTCGGTTTTAGGCCAGGGCGGTCTACTGAAGATGATCTACTTAATTTTTGTTTAATAATCCATCGATATTTGGGCCACAAAAAAAAACTGCGCTGGCATATTTGTAGATATTACCAAAGCTTTTGACATGGTAGATCACCAAATTTTGCTAGATAAATTGCAATATGCTGGTTTTCGTGGATTTATACATAAATGGTTAGGTCCTATTTAACTGGGAGAGTTCAGAGGGTAAAAGTTTGCGAAAGCCTAAGTGGTTCAGTTACAACTAATATGGGCGTACCACCAGGCTCTGTTTTAGGTCCTATATTGTTTTTAGTTTACTTAAACTCTATTTTTTCATTACCTTTCTTCGGAAAAGTTAATGCTTTTGTGGATGACCTCGCGATTGCATATGGATCAACGAATTTCATAGATTTGGTTGCAGATATCAATAATGATGTGTACTTGCTAAGGGCATGGTTTGCTAAGCATAAGCTCTTTGTTAATAAAAAAACACAGATGATGTTTTTTATTATAAATGCAAAAAATATGCCCGATGTAGATATTGTGTTCGATTCTACCAATTGCACTTGTTTTCCCTACATGGCTCGTTTTGCCCTAAAAGATCTTTCGACTGCGATGCTCCGTGTAGCGATGCCTGCTTCGTAATCGATAAAGTGAAGGAATTCCAATACTTGGGTGTGTCCCTTGACCAAACTCTAAATTGGTCGTCACACATATCCCGCTTGGAGGTATACTTGCGATCAACAGTTTGTTACTTTTATAATCTTAGGAAGGTGTGTACAAATAAAACCCTTAAAACTATATACTACGCGCTAGTTCACTCTAGACTTCAGTATGGCATTAATTGTTGGGGTGGTGCATCGAACAATAAAATTCAGCCCCTTTAAATAAGTCAGAAATGTTTTATCAGAAAAATTTGCAATACTAACCGATCCCATCACTCCATGGAGCTTTTTAGGAACCTAGAAATTCTGCCAATAAGACACATGTACTACTATAAGACTTTAAAAATATTTTTCATTCGATGCGGTTATTTACATAGCCTAACTTCTGATAATTATAATCTGAGGATAAACACTCATGGTTTAGTGGTTATCCCTGCGTACAGAACAACTCATTTTGGTAACTTCTTCACCATAGTCTCTTGTAAATTGTTCAATGCTCTGCCTGCTAATATACGACTCATTAGAAATTTGGAAATATTCTTACGAAACATAAAATCCTATCTTATCGAGTTTTCACATAATGATATCAAAAATTTTCTGGACCCTGTTACTTAATTTGTCCCTGAATTAAACAATTTTGTTATTTCGCCATATACATACATACTCATTTTAATTGCTTTTTAAGTGCCATGTAACACCACACATTAGATTTAATAATTTATGTAAATATAGCATTCAACACTATTATATCATATTTTACAGAATGCTTTACCTTTTTTCTTATATTTCAATCTAAATGATGTTAACTTAAGTTACTATGTTACGATGGAAGAAAAAATGAATAAACCATAACCATAACCATATCTATACACAGTTTCGCCACCCAAATTTCGCAGGGACAAAAGGAATTGTTTGTATTTATATATACTACAACAAAATAACTAGACTTCGTTGTGATTGTGACAAATATATCGCTATTCTAGTGATTTTATGGTAAAAATCAAAGAAAATATGCGAAAGTGAACAATAAGCGAAAGTGTAAAAAAATAAGGCAAAATTTCAATAGTTACAAGTACCAGTGAATTTTTTGTTGGGTGCTTATGCACATAAAAAAGTGTGTTGTTGTTATTGTTGAAAATTAACAAAACTGAAGTACCCAAATGGAAGTGTGGTTATGTGAACCAGAAAATAGTGCAGTATCAGTTTAAAAGAAAATTTGCTTGGAAAAAACTACACTATGTTACCTTAAGCTGTGTCAGCTATACTTTACCGCGGGAGGAGGGATATAGCTGATAGACAAAAGGCCATATGAACACAATTCACTTTAAAAAAATTATTTGTCACAGTGCGTTTGAATATTTAACCAAGAACCTTGTTTTGTTCTTGCGTTGTTGTTGCCGCTTTCTTTGTTGTGGTGGTGGTTTTTGTTGAAATTTATCTCGAAGGTCTTGTGTGTTGTGTCAAAAAATCTCGAAGGTCCGCCTCGAAGGACCATTTTATATTCTAGCACTGTGCGTGGTAACACGGAGAATATATATATTTAAAGAAAAGAAATAAAAAGGCAAATGGTTTATTAATAATAATGAAAATAATTAGTTTATTTTGTTTGAAGCTGTTACAATATTTTACCTTTGGTATATGGCGTGACGGCAGCAGCGACTTTCTTCCTTCGTGGTTGAAATTGAACAGCCAGCAAGAAATGATCGCCGTTGTGCCGGACCGGAGATCGTGCGGGGGTTTTCCAAGGGATATTTGTTATCCGATGGAAAACTCAATTAAACATGTTATGTTTCGTATATGTGTGAGTACTGTATAAGTGTGTATGCATGCGTGTGAGCTATACATGACAGTGTATTTATGTACATACATATGTGCAACTAAATAAATTATGCATTGGGGTGGCCGTGTAAAATAGATATAAATATTTAGGTTCTGGCCTAAACAGCAGGTATTCCCACTAAAGCACTAAGTGAATCAGCAGGAACGTTCTCATTGCACCCGTTATGCCAATGCAAACTAGTCGATGCAGTTTGCTTAGTTTTGCTCTTGCCGATCTTTGCGTGGCCTTCTGCCACCAAACTAAGGAAGCATAGGTGACTATTGGCCTTACAACCGCATTAAATATCCAGTATACCATTTTTGGAGATATCCCCCATGTTTTGCCGTATAGTCGAGTACAGGCGAAGAAAGCTTTTGTTGCTTTGTTTAGGATAGCCCTAGTTAAGTTGTACACGTTCACAACTCCCGTGTTAAAAGTTTAATAAAATTGTATAAATGTCGGCGATTTGCGCATTTTAATAATAGCGTAACTAATTTAATACACAAAGTCACACATAATGGAGAACGAGAACGAGTCTCCAGTCTCATCTGCTCCACCACAAACACCAACGTCTTTACAGGCTTCTGGAAGTACTATCGTGCGCACACCTTCTTTTCAACGGAGCACCCAGCATTGTGGTTCGCACAACTAGAATCGAAGTTTCGTATTCGATCTATAACCAGCGAAGATGACAAATTTCATCATGTGACTTCGCTTATTGGCACACAATCGGAAACAGAGGTTGAGGACATCATTGTTCGTCCACCACCAATCACGCCATACACTACTTTAAAGCAAAATCTCATGGAAGTTTAACAAAGCCCAAATACGTCAAGCTACTGAAAATTTTGAATGGCGAAGAAATCGGAGATCGCACTCCCTCGAAATTTCTCCGCCACTTGCGTAGCCTGTGTCCGGACGTTCCCGACATCGTGCTTAAAGCAAGGTATCAGTCACAGCTCCCCTTTCAACGCGCACATGTCGGGCAGCACAGCCCATTGGAAGATAGCCGACTAGCTGACAAAATAAATGAGGTGAAGTCGAATGTCAACCACACATATCCGAAGGAGAATTACTGTGGACTGATATCGACGAAATGCGTAAACAAAGTGAAGTACTAAACACCCGAAGGCCATGCAACAACATGCGGCAAAATACATAATTCCACAACAAACGCTTTGCTTAGTCCACGGAATGTGCAGATACCACAAAAAATTTGGCAGCGGTGCATACCAGGTTGTAAGTATTCGGGAAACGCTCAGGGTAGTCATTAGAGGCGGTAAAAGACTCCCTGGCCATAACATCGCGCCGCCTTTTTATTATAGATCGTATCTCCAGGACACAATTTCTGTAGATACCGGTGCGGATGTCTCGGTATTTCCCCGGTATCGTATTAAGTCTAATCTATCCCCCGTCGGATTCGTGGTGGGGGAGAGGCTTTGTCGCTGAGTATTGGCGTTCACGCCTGTGGACGAACGTCTCGCCGCTATCCGATTAAAAGCAACATTTTTTAATATATCATTCATCTGCGCCCATGCACCGACAGAAGAGAAAAACGTAAGGTGGGAGACGCTTTCTTTGAAATAATTATAACGCACATACGAGCGCTGCCCCGCCATGATATACAAGTCGTGTCTGGCGACTTTAACGCCAGGGTGGGCAAATAAGGTGTTTTTGCCCCACAGTCGGAAAGTTCGACCTACACAACGAAACTTCTCATAATGAAGCTGATTGAATTTGCGGGTGCTTGAAACATGGTCATATCCAGCACGATGTTCATGCATAAACAGGTACATCAAGCTACATGTCTGTCCCCCGATCGAAACAGTGGCAATATTTCGACCACGTTTTGATAGACGGACGGCATGCCTCCAGTGTTTTAGATATAGATATGCACACGATCCGAGGACGCGGGTCAGGGGGCTTTGAATATACCCGCGGGAGGTATGTCTGTCGTCAGAGGCAACTAAAATACCAATTGAGTCAAATGCTTGTGTAGCGCAACCCTCTCAAGGGGTTGCCTGCGCCATATATAGCTTCTCCAACCCAATTGTCAACCTCACCTACCCGTGGCGAATCCTGTTTCATTAACAGCCGAGGCTCTGGCGACCCCGAACTCCTGATGGATCTAGGGGTAGAAGGGCGGGATGGCCTAGAAGGTTGCATGTGGCTATACCACATCGTTCCCGAGATGGTCGGAACGTACCGGATCTGCATCCGGCAAATGACCATCAACATCGATAACACTCCCCAAGGCCTTCGGAGAGTATCCTTATCGCTACAGGAACAACATCCGAGGACCTAACACCAACTCGATTATCTTGTCGCAACCAATATACACGCCCGCCTCTGCGCGGTTATTAAGAGTAAAGCTAGACATCGAAAGGCTGCAATCGCAACAGACTGCCAATGATTTCACAACTCGATTCACACCTGCTCTCTGAGAGCACAACTCAACCCAATGGAATGCAGGAGCAGTGAGAGCATATCTCCAAAGCACTTCGTATTGCCGCCGAGAAAAAATTGGCTACCGGCAACCACAGAAAAACAACTGGTACGATAAAGAGTGCCGCGTTACAACCGAAGGAAAAGACACTGCCTACAGGGCTACGATAAAAGTGAACGCAAGAAGAAGAGTGTGTGAACGCTATCGCGAGTTGAAAAGGGATGTGAGACGCTTTCTCAGGAAGAAAAAATCAGAGGCAGAAAGGCGTGAGTGCGAGGAGTTTGAGCTGCTAGCCACCAGGAATAACGCCCGAAAATTTTACAAAAAACTCGGCGACAGAGGGAAGGTTTTAAGTCTGGGGCAAACTCTTGTAAGAACGAAAACGGCTACCTTGTAACCGATGTCCTGCGGAGCTATTAAAATACGACGGAGAGGAGTTGGTAAGGCGCAAGCATCAGTTTCTTTGCAAAATCTCGTCTGACGAGTTCATGCCCGACGCACGGTAAGGTATTTGATCAATCTAGCTGGCAAAAATTAAAACAGCAGTTATTTGTGATCAAAAAGTGGTTGTTATTGTTGTTGTTGTGGCAGTGCTTCGCCCCACCAAATAGTTGCGACCGATCACAAATTTTCATCAATATCCTCTAACGGGAGTCCAAAGAAACTTGATGTTTCAACAGGGGTGGACCATAATGAAAGGGGTGTTAGAGGCGTTGGTTCCAAATTACAATTAAAGAGATGGTTGGTGTCATGTGGGAACACATTGTAAGAACGAAAACGGCTACCTTGTAACCGATGTCCTGCGGAGCTATTAAAATACGACGGAGAGGAGTTGGTAAGGCGCAAGCATCAGTTTCTTTGCAAAATCTCGTCTGACGAGTTCATGCCCGACGCACGGTAAAGTATTTGATCAATCTAGCTGGCAAAAATTAAAACAGCAGTTATTTCTGATCAAAAAGTGGTTGTTATTGTTGTTGTTGTAGCAGTGCTTCGCCCCACCAAATAGTTGCGACCGATCACAAATTTTCATCAATATCCTCTAACGGGAGTCCAAAGAAACTTGCTGTTTCAACAGGGGTGGACCATAATGAAAGGGGTGTTAGAGGCGTTGGTTCCACATTACAATTAAAGAGATGGTTGGTGTCATGTGGGAACACATTGCAAGCGGGGCATACATTTTGTATGTCGGGGTTGATTCTGGATAGGTAAGAGTTTAACCTGTTACAGTATCCAGAACGAAGTTGAGCTAGAGTGACTCGCGTTTCCCTGGGGAGTATGCGTTCCTCTTCCGCAAGTTTTGGGTACTGTTCTTTGACTACTGGATTCACCGGGCAATTCGTGGCATAAAGGTCCGACGCCTGTTTGTGGAGTTCGCCTGCTTGTGGTTTTTTGCTTCATACGGCTGAGTTCTCAGGTGCTCTATTTCCTAAAAATTCTTACGGACGGATGACTCATTAAGCCCCTAGGCGATATTGGCTCATCAATCAGATGTCTGTTGGGATGCCCAGGTTTCTTGGTATTCAACAGGAACTGTTTGGTTAGCATCTCATTTCTCTCCCTGATGGCGAGTATTCTCGCCTCATTATGTAGATGGTGTTCTGGGGACATAAGAAGACAGCCCGTGGCGGTTTTGAGAGCAGTGTTTTGGCAGGCCTGTAGCTTCTTCCAGTGGGTAGTTTTAAGGCTTGGCGACCATATAGGGAACGCGTAGCATGCAATCGGCTGGCCAATTGCTTTGTATGTGGTAATGAGCGTTTCTTTGTCTTTTCCCCAAGTACTGCCAGCAAGGTATTTGAGGATTTTATTACGGCTCTGGATTTTCGGTACAATTGCGGCTGCATGCTCACCAAAATGTAGATCCTGATCAAACGTCACACCCAAGATTTTGTGGTGTAGGACAGTCGGTAGCGTAGTGCCATCGACGTGGATGTTCAAAATGGTCGACATTTGGGACGTCCATGTTGTAAATAAGGTCGCGGAGGATTTAGTCAGTGATAATGTCAGGTTTCGCGAGGCGAAAAAACTGGAGAGATCAGGGAGGTAGCCGTTTATTCTGTTGCAAAGCTCATCGATTTGTGGGCCTGGGCCTGTGGCCATTATTGTGCAGTCATCGGCGTAGGAAACGATGGTAACTCGTTCTGATGGCGAAGGTAGCTTAGATATGTAGAAATTAAACAAAAGTGGTGATAGGGCACATCCCCTGTGGCGCCCCTTGTTTAATTCTTCTTGGCTTTGATGTTTCATTTCTAAATTGCACCGACGCCTGCCGACCACCCAGATAATTTGCGGTCCACCTTTTAAGACATGGGGGAAGGGTAGACCCTTCCAGGTCTTGCAGTAACCTGCCCTGGTTGACAGTATCAACAACTTTTGATAGGTCTAGCGCAATGGTGGGGTTTTGATTTAAACCGCAATTTATCTGGGTGCTGATGGCATTTAGCACGGGGGTGGTGCTATGGAGTTTTCTGAAGCCATGCTGATGACAGGCTAGCTGCAAATTTGCGTTGAAGTAGGGGAGCAAAATAGCCTCAAGGGTCTTGGCTACTGGCGATAGGAGAGATATCGGGCGATATGACTCTCCTATGTTAGCTGGTTTCCCAGGCTTTAGCAGCGGGACCACCTTGGCCATTTTCCATTTTTCGGGTATGACAAATGTGGAAAGAGACACGTTGAAGACATGTGCTAGATATTTGAAACCCTCTTTCCCTAGGCTTTTAAGCATAGGCATGGCTATGCCGTCTGGGCCCACTGCTTTGGATGGTTAGCATTACCGATGGCATCCTCAACCATTTTGGCGGTGATGGTAATTGGTGACGCGCTGAATTTATGTTTATGTGCGTGTCTGTTGGCCCTGCGTCTATCTTTTTCGACTGTAGAATGCATTATATATTGTCGGCAGAAAGCGCTCGCGCATTTTTTCCCATCCGAAAGCACTTTATCGCCAAAGGCGATGGAAACTTTGTCAGTGTGCCTAGAGGGATTCGATAGGGACTTTACGGAGGACCAAAGTTTACCCACACTGGCAGAGAGGTAACAACCGCTTAGGTGATCCTCCCATTTAGCCCACTTGTGTCCATCCACTAGCAATCTGATGCGTTGGTTTATATCCCTTATTTTGGGGTCGCCGGGATCGAGCTGTCTTATATGGTCACGTTCTCTCGCTAAACTTGCGGCCTCCGCCGGGAAGTGGGGCCGAATTTCGGAAATTCTACCGGCGGGAATGAAACGAGCCGAGGCGGATTCAATGACCTTGCGGAAAGCACGCTCCCCTTGGCGGGAAGCAAAGCTATTGTCCGTAAAGGATTTGTATTCGTCCCACTTTCCTTTTTTAAAGTTTATGAAAGTGCGTTTTTGTGTGACGATGAAGTCGGCGGTACGCTCGAGCGAAATAAGTATAGGCAGGTGGTCGGATGCCAATGTTCCCATCGGCTGCCAGTTGACGCGGTTTAAGAGTTCTGCGCTCACGATTGAAATATCCGGCGAACTGCGACAGCTTCCTATCATACGTGTGGGGGCGTCTCCGTTTATTGTGCAGAACGTCGTTTCTTCTATTTGATCCGTCAACATCTCACCCCTACTGTCTGCCTGCAAGTTTGAATGCCATAGATCGCGATGGGCATTGAAATCGCCTAAGATAATACGATTATCGCCAGTGAGTAAGGCGCTCATATTAGGGCGGTATACACTGAGGCAACAGGTAGCAGGAGGGATGTAGATGTTGATGATTTCTAGGTTTGCATCGCCTGAGCGGACATATAAGCCTTAACGTAATACACCTGAAATTGCAATGTTAATGTTGCTTTGTGATAGCATGACACCATGTTATGTCCAACCCTGTTTTTTTTTATTCCAATCAATGGCAGGATCTTAATATCCTCAAAGGCCCGGGCAATTAGCAAATAAAAATTAAAAACTAATTCAGTAGCTGGTTAAATGAACATTTAATTGTAAAATGTATTTAGAGTTTCTTACATTATGTGAGCCTCAATAGGAGTCCGATCCCCTAAAATGAAGTCCGATGGAGCTCATAAAGTCGCTCATAAATAGCTCATAATTTACTTCTTATATGCTTCTTTTCGAGTCACTTGTCCGCCTTAAATGAAGGATTAGGATTGCCCCGTTCAGGACGGATTTTTGACGATCGTCATTTAAGGTGCGGTGGCATTTTTGGAAAACCTTGTGGGAGCGTATTATATTTGTGAGCGCTCCGTAAATGCTTGAGGAGATAATAGGATTTTAAAACGAAATTAAAATCGCTACCTCATAACGGTTTTCAAAATAAGCAAAGGGATACTAACAACGGAAAAATTCCCATAAAATTTGTTAATGATCTTTGATCCTATTTTTGTACTCCCAAGGCAATTATTTTATATTTTATGTGTCACATAGTGTTATATGTGAAATTTACATCATTTTATATGCATATGAAATGTATACAGAACAGAAGTAATTTCTTCTCTAATGATTTTATCATGCTAACCGATTGTCTAAAAACATACTTTACAAAATTATAAACGATGATTTGCTGGGTAAGGGGTACCATAGGTACAACAATAAAATAGTTGCGAAAGACCGCTCCTACCTGTTAAACTTTTATTGAGAGAGCTGAAAGCAATTAAGAAACTGATTGCTTTCATACGAAATTTGTACATTTTCCAAGAAAATTAGTTTTGGGGTTTGTAGAAATCTCTCGAAACAAGAATTAAAATGGAAACTGTAAATCTGTATTTCTTACGCGGGCTGACGACCTTTCAAGTTCATTTGTAGGTTCGTACCTTTTTTTTCGTGAATATATGTATGTGTAGTAATGTCGGGACGGTGCATATGTTGCACTTCGTTGTTGGGTTCTGTGGCAAATAGAGGATCTGCGTTAGGGTTCTCATGTCCTAGCTCGGGGAGCGAGTGAATTTGGGTTGACTTTTGGAGATTTTAAGTATAATGGGCCCAATGCCTTTATGTTCAGTTGCAGATAACGGATCTGCGCTAGGGTTCTGATGTCCTCGCTCGGGGTGAGCGAGTGAATTTTGGTTTGACTTTTGAAATTTTTTAATGATTGTATGAACGTCAACAACACGTACACGGTTATACGAGCCGGGGTGTATGTTGACGATTCGCTCCACTTGTTTGGTTGTAGGTTATTCTCCTTTATGACGACTAGGTCCCCGGGTTTTAAGTTGGACTGTGGATGTTTCCACATATACCATTTCTGGATCTCGGTGATATATTCCGATTTCCATCTTTTGCAGAAAGTCTGGTGCTGCGCTTTCATTTTCTGCCATCTATTAACTATAGAGGCAGGATTCTCGTTACAGTCGAGTTCGGTTGGGGCTAACAGGTGCCCACCCACGTGAAAGTGGCCTGTAGTAAGCGCCTCCAGGTCGGAAGGTTCGTTGGACGAGGGACTGAGTGGTCTGGAGTTCGGCATAAGAGAGTCGTAAAATCTTAAAATGTATACTTGTGGGCGGCCGCGATCTTCTTATAGTGGGTTTTAAAACTTTTCACCCCGGCTTCCCACAAGCCTCCCATGTGAGGAGCACCTGGGGGTATAAAATGCCATGGGAGAGTTTGATCGCTATATTTATTCATCGTGTCGTCCCTTGACTGCCGCAGAAATGCCTTGAACTCCGATCGTAAGGGTCACGAAGCTCCGACAAAATTAGTACCATTGTCGGAGTAGACGTTTTTTGGGCATCCTCGTCTCGATACAAATCTGGTGAAGGCAGCCAGGATGGACCCGGTTCTGAGGTCGTTTGTCGCTTCAAGATGAATAGATTTCGTCGAAAAGCAGACGAACAAACAGAATACATATATCTTTATATATATATACCCTTTGAGGTCCTACATCCTCTCCCTCGGTAAGACTTTATGTCAAATGGTCCGGCGAAATCTACCCCTGTATTTGTGAAGGCGCTAGCAAAGGTGGTGCGCTCCTTTGGAAAGATTCCCATGAGTTGAGTTTGTGCCCGCTTCTTGTAAATAGTACAGACTTTAAGTTGTGGATGACAGACCTAATTTTGTTTTTAACACGCGGTATCCAGTACTGAGTGCAAATAAAGCGCAGCATCAGCTGGTTTTCTCCATGGGGGGAGATCTTATGTATAAACTCAACTAGGAGTCTGGTTAGCCTACAAGTGTACGGCAGGATAATGTGGTGACGTTCGTTGCAGGGTATATCTTTGGATGCGTCAATCCTACCACCAGTTCTTGGCATTATACCTTCAGTATCGATGAATGGGTTTAAGGGTAAAATCTCACTCTTTACATGAATTGGTTTCCCTAACTTCAAATTGGCATACTCTTCTCGATAGTATTGCCTTTGGCATATAGCTATCAATCGTTGTGTCATTTTTTCTATTTCATCAGGTGCTATTGAATGAGACTGTCTTTTTTTTGTTTTTGGATGTGTTCTGCGGAAGAAACGAAAAATGTATGATATAACTCGCAACGCCCTTAAAAAGTCGGAGAACCTATCAAGGATGCTCGGGTTGTTATTTACTGATGTTGCATGAACCTTCACCCGCTTTTCCTCAATAGACGTGTTGTATTCGGTATCTTGTGTTGGCCAGTGGGAATTGACTTCTTGCAGCCAAGAAGGTCCCTTCCATCACAACGAATTGTTGACCAAGTCAGACGCAGGTAATCCTCTGCTGCCTAAATCGGCTGGGCTGAATTTATATGAAACCAATCCTTAGTTCCAACCATGTCGATAATCTTTGTGATCCGATGTGCGACGAAAGTGGACCAGGAACAGGGCGGTTTCCTTATCCATGCGAGGACGATGGTTGAATCCGTCCAAAGGTGGGCTTTCACTGGTCCCTATTTGAGGTTCCTGAAAATTGATTCGGTTATTTCCGCTAACAGCACGGATCCGCAAAGTTCCAGACGTGGAAGAGAAAGAGTTCTCACTGGGGCTACTCGAGCTTTCGAAAGAAGTAGGTTTATGCAGATGTCATCATCCGTTTTCACGCGCATGTAAATGGCTGCTGCATAAGCCTTCTCGGATGCGTCACAAAATCCATGAATCTCGATGTCGGTTCCTGCTGAAAAGTTGACTCATCTAGGTATCCTGATTTTAGCAGGAAATAATTATCCGAATCGTCGGATGGGATATTCTTTTAAATTTTTTTCATATGTCCGAGCGTTTCATATTCTGAAAACACTCGAACATATTCTTTACCTAAATCTGGGTTTTTTATTAGCCGCCCCTCAATCCGGAAGAATTGAGAGCATGTGCGTTTCACGGACGGTACTAAATTAATATTATTAGGGTAATCCTGCCTGAATGGTAGTGACACGGTGTATCTTCCATCTTTATCACGTTTCGTTGTTTCTTTGAATAATTTTTCGCAATACCTTCTTCATTTAATATTTTATTTTTGGGTACATTTTATACCTCCCAGAAAGCTTTCAGTTGATTGTCCAACGCAACCTGGCTGTAGAAGGACATGATGCTCTTCGTTGGATTCGGTGCTTCGATACGACCGGTTAGTATCCAACCGAACACTGTCTCTTGGGCCAGAAGTGTGCTAAGGACGTTTTTCTTAAGGCCACTTAATATGATTTGGGGATATATGTCTCCGCCAAGTATGAGGTCTACGTCTTCGTTGACGTAGAACCTCTTGTCTGCCAAAACCAAGTCTGGGAATGCTTGCATAGTCATTGCGTTGATATGGCAGGATGGAAGATTCTCAGTGAGTTTAGCTAGAACGAGAACGGGTGTAGTCAGGCTGAAGCAGGGATCCACTGATGAACGTAATTCGATCTTGGATGCTCCTTTCACGTGAGCTGACACTGCATTTGTGATGCCTGAAACCTGGACATGCGTTTTCCTCGCTGGCAAATTGATTCTGCGTTTCAATCTTTCAGTTATAAAGGAACATTCAGACCCAGAATCAATTCCAGTGCGGAGAAGTCGGTACCATTATGGTGAATGTGTATGCCAGCAGTTCCTAATAGCATACTTGTGCTGGAATTGGCATGGCAGGATTTGACATTCTGGTTCGTAGAGGAAGGTGGTTGTCCCGACTCCTGTCTTTTCCGTGCCTGTGCCGAAGTTGATGGGGTATTATCCGCATCTTTGAAAGGATTGCGCACCGCCGGTTGCTGAAGTGTGCCCGCTCGAAGGAGCGTGTGGTGACGAGAGTGGCATTTGGAACAGTTGTACGAACTGGTGCACCTCGTCACTGTGTGTCCTGGGGATAAACAGTTCAGGAGCCATTTGTAGATTTAACGAATTTAATCCTCTCTAACGGGGCTAAATCGCAAAAGCGTGAACAGTTGCGTAATCTGTGCTCAGCAGATTTGCACATTTTACATCTTGATTTTATTGTTTGCTTGGATACTTTTGTTTGAAAAGCACCAAGTCTTTTCGTAGGGGTTTCTGTCGATTGTCGCGACGCGTTTGATTTTTGCACTTTAGAAGTGGCATTCCCTGTAAAACCAGACACGGTTTCAAGTGTCTGAAAACGATTTGACAAGAATTGGTCCATATCCTCCCACTTGGATATGTCCGTTTTGTGGTCAATGCTCTGCTCCCATAGAGCCCACGTATTTTCAGGTAATTTTGTCGAGCATAAATAGGTGATAATCGCGTCCAAATTTGAATCATCTATCTGATGGCTTTTTAAGGATGCCAAACAATTATTTATGTCGCGCTGTAAGGTTTTAATTGAGCTGCCTCATTCACTATCTACCTTTTTCAGATTAAATAAAATTTGTAGTTGTGAGTTTACGAGAATCCGTTTCTCTCACATAGGTTTTTCCAGGCAGCCTCACCTTGTGTCTTTTGGTTAAGGTGGAACAACTTTTCTACCGGGCTTAGGCGACTGTTGTTTTTGTAGATGGCCGTGAACAGGTCACGAAATGTTGGCCAAGACAGGTAGTCACCCTTGAATACCTCAGTATCGCAAGCTGACAGGTGGATACTATGTTCGCGCGCGTTCTCCTTTATGTCGAAGGTCACCATCTTTTTCCTGCTTCAATTTAGATTGAAGTTCAGCCATGTTAGACATGCATCTCAGGAATACGGCATATGCCGCCTTATGCTTGATCTTGACCGCTGAAATCTTTTTGCTTAAAGCGTGTCAGAGTCAAGTAACTCATCGAGGGCGGTCTCTGCTTTTTCCCACTTAGCTTGCAAGTCTTTTTGCTGTATTGCAAGAGTGTGTACTGTGTGCAGAGCCGCGCTAATGTCATTTAAGTCGGCCTCGAACTCGGTTATTCGATCGGTCAATCTAATACATGATTCCATGTTCATGGATTAAAATTTGTGATCAAATTAAAAAGGGGATGTAAAACTGAAAAACCTGTGCGAATCTCCCAACCAGCAACGATAAAAATATTATAAAATTGATTTTAATTTGTTTATTTTTTTGACTTTGCATTTTCTTTTTGTTCCTTAAAACAAGGAGCAGGGGGGAGCAACACCAATGTGTATTGTGTGAAATAAAGGCGCCACTCGGCACTTCAGCGTTCAAATTTGTTATAAATAAGTGCGCGCGCTGATATAAAACTCGACGAAAAGTGTGAAACCGTGAAATAATTAAATTATGCAACAAAGAACAAAACTGTGTAAAAATTAGTGAAAATAATAGTGACGCAAAAAGAAACTGAAATTTGCCGCAATCGAATGGCGTGAAATTTTTGTGAAAGTGAGATTATGTGCATCTCTTCCTTGTGCTGGTGGGGGACAGATCAGATAGTGAAAAGGAATTTAAGACAACGTTAGTGTGCCGCGTTTGTGCTTAATTTTCTTTTCGACACTAATAAATTTTTCACACTTTTCGCGGTTAATCACAGTCACTACGCGTGCGGCCCTCGGAATATATTTTATAGACAGTTTTATTTTATTTTTATTATAACCAAAAAAAAAAAATTGTGGCAAGAAATATTGCACTTACTTTTATTTGGCGATGTGTTCTGGTGCTGATGTGGCAAAATGACTCGGTGTTGCAGTGGCTTCCGCTCGCTGTCGATAGCTCAGTGTTTGACGCTGATGTGAAAATAGTAAACTTTCCCAAACTTTTGTCGTATAGCTGTTGGTTGTGGCAAAATTCTCCGTATAAGTTTTGCAATTTGTGGTGCGGTCAGCTATGATATTTTGTTGTGGACTGTATTTTTAGGTGCTTTAATTCCTTTTTCGGGGAGATAGGACCAACTGTTCGGCCGGGTGCGTTTGCTCCTGAGTAGGTAGGCGCACCGGGGTCGATCTCAATGGGAATATGCGTGCGGGAGAAAGAAATAATGCTTGCATGAAAGATGCTTTATTGGATAAAGATAAATATGATACAATTACAATATTACCTTGTGAATATTTGTCTGAAACAGCGGAGATCGCTGGCGGCAGGTGCGTGCAGGATGGCTGTTAGAATCAAGAGACCGGTTGTATCGAAAGCGACAACCGTTGACCCGCAAAATCCTCCATTTTGGAGGGAAAAGGCACCCACACATCAACCCCCACATGCATATGCATGAGTGCTGACAAAAAGCACACATACATGTGCATGTAGATCCTTCTAACTATTGACTATATGTGTGCCAATTTTCATCCAAATCCGTGCAGCCATTCTTGCATGATTGGGGCACAAAGCCAAACGTCTGGACACACAAACATCCAAATTTTCCCATTTATTATATATATATTAATATTAAGATAAAATGTTCCTGAAATTTGTCAGAGGCCTGGCACTTACTCGTTTTGATGTACACTATTATGGATATATGTACAGGCGCATGCACATAAATATTCTATGATATCATCATAAAATCTTCTAGAACTTTGTCAGGGACTTAGCACTGAACTGGCTTTGATGTACACTATTATGCATATACATACATATGTACAGGCGCATGCACATATATATTTTATGATAGCATCATAAAATCTTCCTGAACTTTATCAGGGACTTAGTACTGAACTAGTTTTGATGTCACTATTATGCATATATGTACAGGCGCATGATAACATCATAAAATCTTCCTGAACTTTGTCAGGGGCCTTGCACTGAACCCGTCTTGACATACACTATTATGCATATATGTACAGGCGCATGCACATATCGTTAGCTTAATGTGAAAATGTGCTGTCACTTTTCTTGAAAAATTGTATTTTAATGCAGTTTTAAAACTGAATTCATAATACATCGATCACAAAAAAAAATATTTAAATTTTTCTTTTTTACGTGCTGTGGGCAATGATGTGCAAATGTGCTAAGTCGTCAGCTGTTGAAAAAAATGTGCTAAATCAACCTGTCAATAATATCAATCTGAAGTACTAGTCATTTCTTTGTGCGCGCATTTTTTTTATTTATTTAATTCATTCAGTCTAAAAGTACATGCTTTCTTGTTGTTGTTGTATTAACGATAAAGACACTCCCCGAAGGCTTGGGGAGTGTTACCGATGTTCATGGCCCTTTGCCGGATATAGATCCGGTACGTTCCGGTAACAAAGCACTATTAAGGTACTACTAGCTCGACCATCTCGGGAATGATTTATATGACCACATTAAACCTTCTAGGCCAACCTACTTCAATTCTTACATGTCGATAACTACATGCTTTCTTACAGACTAGTTGAAAATAGAAAACAATTCAAGCTTAAACTTATAAAGGCTGTTATTAAAATTAATAACACTACTGAATCCATTTTTCGATAGGATTTGGGCTCAGGAAAAAAAGTTCCACTATGCATACCCAAACAAATAATTTTTGAGCCTGCAAAATTTCAACGATTTTTTTCATTTTGAAGGCTCCAAATCATTTTTTATGTATTTTTTTCGTGTCAGTTGGCAAATGCAAAATTGGTAAATGAAGTTTTTTGAAAACATTTCTTTTATGGAGATTTAGAAGAATTTTGGTCGAAAAATCGATTTTTTTTTGCAAGCTCAAAAATTATTTTTTTGGGTATGCGTAGTGGAACTTTTTTTCCTGAGCCCAAATCCTATCGAAAAATCGATGGCGCGATATAGGTTAACTTTCGTCCATACAAATCGACCCAGGTTAATGTATAGTCCTAGTTATAGGTTCATACATAGCATAATTCGTTTTATGAGTTATTTCGATAAATAATATATTATGCCGAAGATCACGCAGTAGAATATATGGAATGAACAAAGTAGATAAATCAGAGCAATTCGTGCTAGAGCTTATTACTTTAGAGGCAAACATGAGTGAGATACAAGCTCTTCTGTCATGCAAAGCCTGAAGACCAAGCAATTTGTGACTGCTGGTATATGATGGGAGGCCGTCTGGCCAGTGAAGCATACGTAAAGAAATTTTGTAAAAATTTTTGGAACTTTCTCAATTTTATAGGAGTTTGATTCATAGAAAGGATTCCATATTATCGAGCAATATTAAATACCACTTCTGACCAAGGATATATAAAGTGCCTTCAACGTCATAGGGTACTTAAAGTCACTGGTGTTACGTCCACTGAACCCAACCATTGCAACAAATTTTGAAACAACGAAATCAAGGTGACTAGAAAAAGAGAGTTTGGAGTCAAAAATTACACCCAAGTATTTACTCTCTTGACAACGATTAAGAGATTTAGCATTTAGTTTGTAGATAAAGTATGTGGCAGTTGTCTTTATGGATTTTGTTTGATTTGTTTGATTTTAAAAATAAGTTATTGTCTGCGCACCATCCGGCAAAAGAGTCCAGATCAGAACCGTTAGAAATAAAATAAATAAATAAATGTAAGGCGCGATAACCCTCGAAGAGATTTTAGGCCGAGATTCTCTTCCAATTTACGTCGTGCTCCTTTTTTTTTATTTTTCCTACAAATTGGCGGGACGGGACATACTTGTTTTATGCCGACGGCAGATAAGTTTTCACTGAGAGCTTTTCATACCAGAAATACACTCGGAGTGCTTGCCAAACACTGCCGAGGGGCGAACCCGCTTAGAAAAATTTTCTTCTAATTGAAAAACCTTATTTCTAAAATTTTAATGTTGCTTTGACCGGGGTGTAAACCTAGGGCATTCGGTGTGGTAGGCGGAGCACGCTACCATCACACCACGGTGGCCGTCAATAGTTAGAAATAGTTTGACAAATAAATAGTATTTTTTTTATGAAATATATAGTTTTACGCCCCGATTCTGAGCGTTAGCGGTAAAATAGTACTCAGAACATTATGTAACCAAATATCGTTACCAGTTCTTTTATCCGCGATTCTGGCCCAAGTGGTAACGCTGTCATCACCGAAAAACTCACCAGTGTCTGCGGAGAAATTTGAAAGATAGTTTTCTTTGCTTTCACGGTTGCCACTTTGGTCCATTTGGACCAAAAATGGTCCCTTCCAACCCCATTTGGTCCGCTGGTCCTTTTTCTTCAATTTTGGTCCTTTTTAGGCAGTAGCCACGATTGGTACTTTTCTTTCTTTTTCACTCAGGTAAAAATTCACAATATTGCCCAAAAATTCGAAACACTTTCGTTAACCCCCTTATAATTTTGAATTTACTTCAATGGAACTCTTACCATAAAAAATTGCTCAGTCAATAAAAGTCATCATCCGGTGGCAAAATCCTGAGCCAGATAAATAATTTTGCATGTAAATGCAACAACAACAATTTGAGCCAGATAAATCCAGATAGAAGTCTGGTTCAATTTGTGAGTCAGATAATTTGTTAATTACTTCTTTTTATCTTGGTAACGCTGCCTTTAATAAACCTACTTTTTCAAAAATAGATGTCGCTGCTTAGCTTTTCGCCGTATGAGTTAAATGAAAAACAGCGGCGACATCTGGCTATCACATTTCACGTGTGCGAAAATTTCACGGCATCTGCTTCTCTAGTCTCTCAATGATCCAGAGCATTCCCGTGAGAATTGAGCGTGAGCCGGAGCTGTAAAACTCACTGGAAGACGGCAAAAATATACCAGAACAATAACATTTCACCTAGGATATATTTTATGCCAGGCATTAAAAAGAAAAGTGTTGGCAAACACATTGTCGTTAATTGTTGATGAAATGACCGACTAATCAAAAAAACTCTTGTTTTATAATAATAGTAATAACGGCTAAATATTTCGATCGGTTATACAACACTATGTATAATATATGAAAATAAAAATTGCCTCTCGCCTAGCATAGCTTATAGCGAACATTCTGCCGCGAGCCTAACACTTTCAAAACTTATACAAAGAAATTGTATGCATTACTTCTCGTTTGGCACGTTGATATTTAAATCTTTCTCACCCAGCTCAATGAGTTCAAGGAATTCCAGGACTATTGTGGTGTTAAGCCACGCAAGGTAATTGAAAACTAAGTATCTTGGCACAAGAAATATTTTAACTCGAAGACAGAAGGAAGCAAATGCAAAAGGGATTTGATTTCGGAAGAAATGTTTTGTATAAAATTATTCCCGTAGGTGCTAGCAGAACCCCTGAGGCCTGGGATCAAAACTCACACTTACTGATTCTGGGCTCTGATATGAAGTTTAAACGTTAAGGGAAAAAGTAAGCATCTATAAAAATAGCACTAACAAAATTGCCTACTTTCATTTATGAATTACTGAGTTTTCCACATACATAGTTCGGCAACACCAGAACGCAAATTTTGAACCGTTTCTTGCTAAAACCTAACTGCATTATACATTTTATTTCATTGCAATCAACAACATAATTTTATTTTGCCAAGAGCTTTGTGACCAAAACTAGGTTCATAACGTTTGGTTGGTGATAGACATAGACTTATCCTATGTCAAAATATAATACCATTTTTGGTTGCATGCACATATATTTGTTTGTTCTGATTGAATTAAAGGAAAGTTTTCACTATGTTTAGTAAAATATTATATGGAAACGTCCTAAAATTTTGTATTTTATATTAATAAATAAAACAAAAATTTGGCCCTTTTTTTGGTCCCAAATGAAAACATGATGTGGTAACCGTGTTCATTTACCGAAAATTTCTCACTTGTAGATACGAGGTTAACGAATAAACGGGACGATGTGTATATGCATATTATGCAAGATAAGTTTCTACATAGGTATATTGTAATTTATTCTGTGAAAGTACATAATGTAAACAAATATGTATAGCAAGAGGCAACACTTTTTTACTGTTATCTTTACTTATTTACGCTTACAATTCTTTATTTTTCAGTTAAAGATATTTTTGAGCTATTTCCCCGGTTATGTATGATATAGCTAAAAAAGAAATCGACGAGATATTCGAAAAATACGTAATACAAGTCGAACAAGAAAAACCAAATTCTCCCAAAGTTATTGAAGATGTTCCTCAAACCTCTACTACTTTTAAGCAAGGTCCGCTGCCGATAACCATCGAAGAATATCGGCGCCGGAACAAGTTAAATAAGAAAGAAGAAAAAATTAAAATTCCTGCCCCGTTAAAAAGAAAGAAACAAAAACGAGGAGGTAAACGATTTCAAAAAAGAAAGAAAATAGCTCAAATCTACAAATTGTTAAACTTTGAAACTAAAAATGACAAAAAACTAGAATTAAAAGAAAAAATCAAAATAATTACGCAAAGTAAATAAAATTTTGTGAAAAAAATTCTTTTTACCCAATAGAACTAAGGCAGGTCAAATAAAAATGAAGAAAAATAGAAAAAATATGAAGCCCAAAGTGGGATAGAAAATGAAATAGAAATAAACATAGTATAGAAATAAATTTTCTGTAAAGTTTGTTAAGTAAGAAAAAATTAATTATGATATTTTGAAAAAAAAAAAAATATTTTTAAAAACAAAAATTTTTTCAAACAAGAAAGTTTTAAAATAAAATTTTAAGTAAGTTGGAATGCCTAGAATAAAGAATAAAATGAATAATTTTATTAAAACTTAAATTAGTCCCTTTTTTAAAACAGGGAAGGTATTAAAGGAAATTTTTATTAATTTTTGATTTTGGCGACCTTTTTGTTAACTAATCACTTTTTTTCTAGCTGGCTTGAGGTCTGAATTGAAATAAAAAAAACAAGGGTTTTTTTTATATATTACCAATATATTTCGATTACACACGGTAATCGTCTTCAGGGTGAACACTACAAAACATAAAAACAACAAAATAAATAAATAAATAACAAATTTTCTAACATACAAATTAAAAAAAAAAAAAAAATTATAACATACATTTTTTACGCGTGTGTATCACTTGTAACGTACACTTGAGTTTAAAACAAAAATTAAAAACACCTACATTTCTGACAATGAAAAGCTAATATCTTTCGACGTAATTTCCCTGTTTCCCAGCATTCCCACACAATTAGCCCTTGAGATCACTAGAGACAATTGGATGAAAATAGAAGAACACATAAATATACCAAAAAAACTGTTTATGGAAATACTTACGTTTTGCATCGAAGAAAATAGGTATTTCAAATTCAATGATATATTGTATACACAGCTAAAAGGATTGCCGATGGGATCCCCAACATCACCAGTAATTGCCGATATAGTGATGGAAAAACTATTAGAGAACACAACAACGAAATTAGCAAGAGTACCCAGATTACTCACAAAATATGTCGACGATCTATTTGCTATAATACACGAAGATGATGTAAAAAGTACGCTGGACACACTAAACTCTTTCAATAAATATATAAATTTTACAACGGAACTTGAAGAAGACGGAAAACTACCATATCTTGACTCAGTTGTTATTAGAAGCCAAAACGAATTGAAGTTAAAGTGGTATAAGAAATCAACATCAACAGGACGAATCATCAACTTTTACTCAAAGCATCCAAAGACGATGATAATGAATGCAGCAATGGGCTGTATAAGAAGAATGTTAGAAATTACGGACGACACTTACCACGAGGAAATTAAAAATGAAATAAAACTATTGTTAAGAAGAAATGATTTTCCTGAAAACATAATTAAAACACTTTTAAATAAATATCAAGAAGAAATAATCAAGAAAACGAAAAAGAAAAACCGCAGAAAATATTTAAGTCAGTAGCTTATGGGCCAAAATTGTCGGAACGATTGGCCAAATCAGACTGCTACAACAAAGATGAAGTAAAAATAGCCCATAAGCCGATAAATACATTAAAAAACTTATATAATCAAACAAAATAAAAAATTCCACATACAGAAAAAAGCAATATAGTTTACGAAATCCCTTGCAATGGAAAAAACAACCAACCATGCCTCAGCGTATATGTTGGAACAACAAAAGGCAAACTTAAAACTAGACTAGCGCAACACAAATCGGATTACAAATATTGCCAACATACTGCAAACCAAAAAACTGCACTTATGACCCACTGTACTGAAAACTCCCACTCTCCAAACTTTGACAAAGCTACTATTCTTCAACAAGAACAACATTACAGAAAACGATTTACTCTGGAAATGCTTCACATTATTAACACACCAACCAGTAAACGAATGAACTACAAAACGGACGTAGATAACTCTGCTAGCTTCTATAGATATTTGTTGACAAACAAACGATCAGTGATAAACTCCACGTCAAGTGATACACACGTGTAAAAAATTTATGTTATAATTTTTTTTTTTAAATTTGTATGTTAGAAAATTTGTTATTTATTTATTTATTTTGTTGTTTTTATGTTTTGTATTGTTCACCCTGAAGACGATTACCGTGTGTAATCGAAATATATTGGTAATATATAAAAAACCCTTGTGTTTTTATTTCAATTCAGACCTCAAGCCAGCTAGAAAAAAAGTGATTAGTTAACAAAAAGGTCGCCAAAATCAAAATTTATAAAGACGGAAGGCACGCCGTATACATGCAACAATAAAAATGGATTATACTCAAATCAAAACCAACAGCAACAACGCCAGAGCATTAATAAATAAATTACAATATATGTCAAAAAAAGTGGTAAAGCAAAAATGTAATATGAAGTTCCTTTTAAAGTGCAGAAAATCTAAGTTAGTTCCTAATTTTATTAAAAATTCTACAAAATGTAACAGCTTGTTCATATTTGATCGTTATACACAAACAGACATAGACAGAACTTTAGATAGACATACATACTGTTTTCACACAAAAATACTTAGTCTGCTAATAAAACAAAAACACAACATACTAAAAAGACAGCAGCAACAGATGGAACAAACAAAAACAAAACTTAAGGAATATCTAAACGCGGGAGATTTTGAGAAATTACTTCAAAGTGAAACAAAAGTCGCAAAAAAACTCACAACAACTCTAAAGAAACGACAAGAAGCAAAACACGGCAAACTGCGTCAAAATCGAAATCATCTCTTTGCTGACAACAATAAAAATGAAGGTTGGTTCGTAAACAAAACGAAAGTCGAGTTTCCATCAGACATACAAACGCTTTTGACAAAAGGTCCACAATTTGCGCTTCCAATCGAGAATACAAAATTTCCTTTATTCAAATATATAGCTGATGGAGAGAATCTTGTACAAACAATTCAAGTTAAAGAGAAACAAGAGGAAGCAAGAACAAAACTCTCATTACTTATAAAAGACCATACAACAACAAATAGGCAAAGTGCATTGGTTCTGCAATAACTGATACAGTGGGACGGACGCAGAAATTTCTCAGTAAAAATAAAAACATTCGTATATTAACATCTGACAAAGGCAACAAAACGGTAGCTATGGATATAAGTGACTACAATAAGAAAATGGGCGATATATTAAACGACTTGACAATGTATAGGGTTCAAAGACAGGACCCTACATCGAGACTACAAAGCAAAAATAACAGTCTGGTCGACAAACTTTATAAATTGGATTTAATTTCAAAAATAGAGAAAAATAAATTATCTACAACAACAGCTTTACCTCCGAGGATATATGGACTACCAAAACTACATAAGGAAGGAACACCGCTCACCACTGGATCACCAGCACATAGCCTATGCAAATATATAGCAGATATATTAAAAAACGCAACAGCAAACTCGGCATACAACATTAAAAATACACTTGAGTTTAAAACAAAAATTAAAAACACCTACATTTCTGACAATGAAAAGCTAATATCTTTCGACGTAATTTCCCTGTTTCCCAGCATTCCCACACAAGTAGCCCTTGAGATCATAAGAGACAATTGGATGAAAATAGAAGAACACACAAAGATACCAAAAAAACTGTTTACGGAAATACTTACGTTTTGCATAGAAGAAAATGGGTATTTCAAATTCAATGATATATTGTATACACAGCTAAAAGGATTGCCGATGGGATCCCCAACATCACCAGTAATTGCCGATATAGTGATGGAAAAGCTATTAGAGAACACAACAACGAAATTAGCAAGAGTACCCAGATTACTCACAAAATATGTCGACGATCTATTTGCTATAATACACGAAGATGATGTAAAAAGTACGCTGGACACACTAAACTCTTTCAATAAATATATAAATTTCACAACGGAACTTGAAGAAGACGGAAAACTACCATATCTTGACTCAGTTGTTATTAGAAGCAAAAACGAATTGAAGTTAAATTGGTGCAAGAAATCAACATCAACAGGACGAATCATCAACTTTTACTCAAAGCATCCAAAGACGATGATAATGAATACAGCAATGGGCTGTATAAGAAGAATGTTAGAAATTACGGACGACACTTACCACGAGGAAATTAAAAATGAAATAAAACTATTGTTAAGAAGAAATTATTTTCCTGAAAACATAATTAAAACACTTTTAAATAAATATCAAGAAGAAAAGAATCAAGAAAAAGAAAAAGAAAAACCGCAGAAAATATTTAAGTCAGTAGCTTATGTGCCAAAATTGTCGGAACGATTGGCCAAATCAGACTGCTACAACAAAGATGAAGTAAAAATAGCCCATAAGCCGATAAATACATTAAAAAACATATATAATCAAACAAAATCAAAAATTCCACATACAGACAAAAGCAATATAGTTTACGAAATCCCTTGCAATGGAAAAAACAACCAACCATGCCACAGCGTATATGTTGGAACAACAAAAGGCAAACTTAAAACTAGACTAGCGCAACACAAATCGGATTACAAATATTGCCAACATACTGCAAACCAAAAAACTGCACTTATGACTCACTGTACTGAAAACTCCCACTCACCAAACTTTGACAAAGCTACTATTCTTCAACAAGAACAACATTACAGAAAACGATTTACTCTGGAAAAGCTTCACATTATTAACACACCAACCAGTAAACGAATGAACTACAAAACGGACGTAGATAACTCTGCTAGCTTCTATAGATATTTGTTGACAAACAAACGATCAGTGATAAACTCCACGTCAAGTGATACACACGTGCAAAAAATGTATGTTATCTTTTTTTTTTTTTTTAAATTTGTATGTTAGAAAATTTGTTATTTATTTATTTTTTGTTTTTATGTTTTGTAGTGTTCACCCTGAAGACGATTACCGTGTGTAATCGAAATATATTGGTAATATATAAAAAACCCTTGTGTTTTTATTTCAATTCAGACCTCAAGCCAGCTAGAAAAAAAGTGATTAGTTAACAAAAAGGTCGCCAAAATCAAAATTTATAAAGACGAAAGGCACGCCGTATACATGCAACAATAAAAATGGATTATAGTCAAATCAAAACCAACAGCAGCAACGGCAGAGCATTAATAAATAAATTACAATATATGTCAAAAAAAGTGGTAAAGCAAAAATGTTATATGAAGTTCCTTTTAAAGTGCAGAAAATCTAAGTTAGTTCCTAATTTTATTAAAAATTCTACAAAATGTAACAGCTTGTTCATATTTGATCGTTATACACAAACAGACATAGACTGAACTTTAGATAGACATACATACTGTTTTCACACAAAAATACTTAGTCTGCTAATAAAACAAAAACAGAACATACTAAAAAAACAGCAGCAACAGATGGAACAAACAAAACAAAACTTAAGAAATATCTAAACGCGGGAGATTTTGAGAAATTACTTCAAAGTGAAACAAAAGTCGCAAAAAAAACTCACAACAACTCTAAAGAAACGATAAGAAGCAAAACACGACAAACTGCGTCAAAATCGAAATCATCTCTTTGCTGACAACAATAAAAATGAAGGTTGGTTCGTAAACAAAACGAAAGTCGAGTTTCCATCAGACATGCAAACGCTTTTGACAAAAGGTCCAAAATTTGCGCTTCCAATCGAGAATACAAAATCTCCTTTATTCAAATATATAGCTGATGGAGAGAATCTTGTACAAACAATTCAAGTTAAAGAGAAACAAGAGGAAGCAAGAACAATACTCTCATTACTTATAAAAGACCATACAACAACAAATAGGCAAAGTGCAATAGATCGTGCAATAAGTGATACAGTGGGACGGACGCAGAAATTTCTCAGTAAAAATAAAAACATTCGTATATTAACATCTGACAAAGGCAACAAAACGGTAGCTATGGATATAAGTGACTACAATAAGAAAATGGGCGATATATTAAACGACTTGACAATGTATAGGGTTCAAAGACAGGACCCTACATCGAGACTACAAAGCAAAAATAACAGTCTGGTCGACAAACTTTATAAATTGGATTTAATTTCAAAAATAGAGAAAAATAAATTATCTACAACAACAGCTTTACCTCCGAGGATATATGGACTACCAAAACTACATAAGGAAGGAACACCGCTCAGGCCAATCTGTTCGGCCACTGGATCACCAGCACATAGCCTATGCAAATATATAGCAGATATATTAAAAAACGCAACAGCAAACTCGGCATACAACATTAAAAATACACTTGAGTTTAAAACAAAAATTAAAAACACCTACATTTCTGACAATGAAAAGCTAATATCTTTCGACGTAATTTCCCTGTTTCCCAGCATTCCCACACAAGTAGCCCTTGAGATCATAAGAGACAATTGGATGAAAATAGAAGAACACACAAAGATACCAAAAAAACTGTTTATGGAAATACTTACGTTTTGCATCGAAGAAAATAGGTATTTCAAATTCAATGATATATTGTATACACAGCTAAACGGATTGCCGATGTGATCCCCAACATCACCAGTAATTGCCGATATAGTTATGGAAAAGCTATTAGAGAACACAACAACGAAATTAGCAAGAGTACCCAGATTACTCACAAAATATGTCGACGATCTATTTGCTATAATACACGAAGATGATGTAAAAAGTACGCTGGACACACTAAACTCTTTCAATAAATATATAAATTTTACAACGGAACTTGAAGAAGACGGAAAACTACCATATCTTGACTCAGTTGTTATTAGAAGCAAAAACGAATTGAAGTTAAAGTGGTATAAGAAATCAACATCAACAGGACGAATCATCAACTTTTACTCAAAGCATCCAAAGACGATGATAATGAATACAGCAATGGGCTGTATAAGAAGAATGTTAGAAATTACGGACGACACTTACCACGAGGAAATTAAAAATGAAATAAAACTATTGTTAAGAAGAAATTATTTTCCTGAAAACATAATTAAAACACTTTTAAATAAATATCAAGAAGAAAAGAATCAAGAAAAAGAAAAAGAAAAACCGCAGAAAATATTTAAGTCAGTAGCTTATGTGCCAAAATTGTCGGAACGATTGGCCAAATCAGACTGCTACAACAAAGATGAAGTAAAAATAGCCCATAAGCCGATAAATACATTAAAAAAACATATATAATCAAACAAAATCAAAAATTCCACATACAGACAAAAGCAATATAGTTTACGAAATCCCTTGCAATGGAAAAAACAACCAACCATGCCACAGCGTATATGTTGGAACAACAAAAGGCAAACTTAAAACTAGACTAGCGCAACACAAATCGGATTACAAATATTGCCAACATACTGCAAACAAAAAAAATTGCACTTATGACCCACTGTACTGAAAACTCCCACTAACCAAACTTTGACAAAGCTACTATTCTTCAACAAGAACAACATTACAGAAAACGATTTACTCTGGAAAAGCTTCACATTATTAACACACCAACCAGTAAACGAATGAACTACAAAACGGACGTAGATAACTCTGCTAGCTTCTATAGATATTTGTTGACAAACAAACGGTCAGTGATAAACTCCACGTCAAGTGATACACACGTGCAAGAAATGTATGTTATATATATTTTTTTTTTTTTTAATTTGTATGTTAGAAAATTTGTTATTTATTTATTTTTTGTTTTTATGTTTTGTAGTGTTCACCCTGAAGACGATTACCGTGTGTAATCGAAATATATTGGTAATATATAAAAAACCCTTGTGTTTTTATTTCAATTCAGACCTCAAGCCAGCTAGAAAAAAAGTGATTAGTTAACAAAAAGGTCGCCAAAATCAAAATTTATAAAGACGAAAGGCACGCCGTATACATGCAACAATAAAAATGGATTATACTCAAATCAAAACCAACAGCAGCAACGGCAGAGCATTAATAAATAAATTACAATATATGTCAAAAAAAGTGGTAAAGCAAAAATGTAATATGAAGTTCCTTTTAAAGTACAGAAAATCTAAGTTAGTTCCTAATTTTATTAAAAATTCTACAAAATGTAACAGCTTGTTCATATTTGATCGTTGTACACAAACAGACATAGACTGAACTTTAGATAGACATACATACTGTTTTCACACAAAAATACTTAGTCTGCTAATAAAACAAAAACAGAACATACTAAAAAAACAGCAGCAACAGATGGAACAAACAAAACAAAACTTAAGAAATATTTAAACGCGGGAGATTTTGAAAATTACTTCAAAGTGAAACAAAAGTCGCAAAAAAACTTACAACAACTCTAAAGAAACGATAAGAAGCAAAACACGACAAACTGCGTCAAAATCGAAATCATCTCTTTGCTGACAACAATAAAAATGAAGGTTGGTTCGTAAACAAAACGAAAGTCGAGTTTCCATCAGACATACAAACGCTTTTGACAAAAGGTCCAAAATTTGCGCTTCCAATCGAGAATACAAAATTTCCTTTATTCAAATATATAGCTGATGGAGAGAATCTTGTACAAACAATTAAAGTTAAAGAGAAACAAGAGGCAGCAAGAACAATACTCTCATTACTTATAAAAGACCATACAACAACAAATAGGCAAAGTGCAATAGATCGTGCAATAAGTGATACAGTGGGACGGACGCAGAAATTTCTCAGTAAAAATAAAAACATTCGTATATTAACATCTGACAAAGGCAACAAAACGGTAGCTATGGATATAAGTGACTACAATAAGAAAATGGGCGATATATTAAACGACTTGACAATGTATAGGGTTCAAAGACAGGACCCTACATCGAGACTACAAAGCAAAAATAACAGTCTGGTCGACAAACTTTATAAATTGGATTTAATTTCAAAAATAGAGAAAAATAAATTATCTACAACAACAGCTTTACCTCCGAGGATATATGGACTACCAAAACTACATAAGGAAGGAACACCGCTCAGGCCAATCTGTTCGGCCACTGGATCACCAGCACATAGTCTATGCAAATATATAGCAGATATATTAAAAAACGCAACAGCAAACTCGGCATACAACATTAAAAATACACTTGAGTTTAAAACAAAAATTAAAAACACCTACATTTCTGACAATGAAAAGCTAATATCTTTCGACGTAATTTCCCTGTTTCCCAGCATTCCCACACAATTAGCCCTTGAGATCATAAGAGACAATTGGATGAAAATAGAAGAACACACAAATATGCCAAAAAAAACTGTTTATGGAAATACTTACGTTTTGCATAGAAGAAAATGGGTATTTCAAATTCAGTGATATATTGTATACACAGCTAAACGGATAGCCGATGTGATCCCCAACATCACCAGTAATTGCCGATATAGTGATGGAAAAGCTATTAGAGAACACAACAACGAAATTAGCAAGAGTACCCAGATTACTCACAAAATATGTCGACGATCTATTTGCTATAATACACGAAGATGATGTAAAAAGTACGCTGGACACACTAAACTCGTTCAATAAATATATAAATTTTACAACGGAACTTGAAGAAGACGGAAAACTACCATATCTTGACTCAGTTGTTATTAGAAGCAAAAACGAATTGAAGTTAAAGTGGTATAAGAAATCAACATCAACAGGACGAATTATCAACTTTTACTCAAAGCACCCAAAGGCGATGATAATGAATACAGCAATGGTCTGTATAAGAAGAATGTTAGAAACTACGGACGACACTTACCACGAGGAAATTAAAAATGAAATAAAACTATTGTTAAGAAGATATGATTTTCCTGAAAACATAATTAAAACACTTTTAAATAAATATCAAGAAGAAAAGAATCAAGAAAAAGAAAAAGAAAAACCGCAGAAAATATTTAAGTCAGTAGCTTATGTGCCAAAATTGTCGGAACGATTGGCCAAATCAGACTGCTACAACAAAGATGAAGTAAAAATAGCCCATAAGCCGATAAATACATTAAAAAACATATATAATCAAACAAAATCAAAAATTCCACATACAGACAAAAGCAATATAGTTTACGAAATCCCTTGCAATGGAAAAAACAACCAACCATGCCACAGCGTATATGTTGGAACAACAAAAGGCAAACTTAAAACTAGACTAGCGCAACACAAATCGGATTACAAATATTGCCAACATACTGCAAACCAAAAAAACTGTACTGAAAACTCCCACTCACCAAACTTTGACAAAGCTACTATTCTACAACAAGAACAACATTACAGAAAACGATTTACTCTGGAAAAGCTTCACATTATTAACACACCAACCAGTAAACGAATGAACTACAAAACGGGCGTAGATAACTCTGCTAGCTTCTATAGATATTTGTTGACAAACAAACGATCAGTGATAAACTCCACGTCAAGTGATACACACGTGTAAAAAATTTATGTTATAATTTTTTTTTTAAAATTTGTATGTTAGAAAATTTGTTATTTATTTATTTATTTTGTTGTTTTTATGTTTTGTATTGTTCACCCTGAAGACGATTACCGTGTGTAATCGAAATATATTGGTAATATATAAAAAACCCTTGTGTTTTTATTTCAATTCAGACCTCAAGCCAGCTAGAAAAAAAGTGATTAGTTAACAAAAAGGTCGCCAAAATCAAAATTTATAAAGACGGAAGGCACGCCGTATACATGCAACAATAAAAATGGATTATACTCAAATCAAAACCAACAGCAACAACGCCAGAGCATTAATAAATAAATTACAATATATGTCAAAAAAAGTGGTAAAGCAAAAATGTAATATGAAGTTCCTTTTAAAGTGCAGAAAATCTAAGTTAGTTCCTAATTTTATTAAAAATTCTACAAAATGTAACAGCTTGTTCATATTTGATCGTTATACACAAACAGACATAGACAGAACTTTAGATAGACATACATACTGTTTTCACACAAAAATTCTTAGTCTGCTAATAAAACAAAAACACAACATACTAAAAAGACAGCAGCAACAGATGGAACAAACAAAAACAAAACTTAAGGAATATCTAAACGCGGGAGATTTAGAGAAATTACTTCAAAGTGAAACAAAAGTCGCAAAAAAACTCACAACAACTCTAAAGAAACGACAAGAAGCAAAACACGGCAAACTGCGTCAAAATCGAAATCATCTCTTTGCTGACAACAATAAAAATGAAGGTTGGTTCGTAAACAAAACGAAAGTCGAGTTTCCATCAGACATACAAACGCTTTTGACAAAAGGTCCAAAATTTGCGCTTCCAATCGAGAATACAAAATTTCCTTTATTCAAATATATAGCTGATGGAGGGAATCTTGTACAAACAATTAAAGTTAAAGAGAAACAAGAGGAAGCAAGAACAAAACTCTCATTACTTATAAAAGACCATACAACAACAAATAGGCAAAGTGCAATAGATCGTGCAATAACTGATACAGTGGGACGGACGCAGAAATTTCTCAGTAAAAATAAAAACATTCGTATATTAACATCTGACAAAGGCAACAAAACGGTAGCTATGGATATAAGTGACTACAATAAGAAAATGGGCGATATATTAAACGACTTGACAATGTATAGGGTTCAAAGACAGGACCCTACATCGAGACTACAAAGCAAAAATAACAGCCTGGTCGACAAACTTTATAAATTGGATTTAATTTCAAAAATAGAGAAAAATAAATTATCTACAACAACAGCTTTACCTCCGAGGATATATGGACTACCAAAACTACATAAGGAAGGAACACCGCTCAGGCCAATCTGTTCGGCCACTGGATCACCAGCACATAGCCTATGCAAATATATAGCAGATATATTAAAAAACGCAACAGCAAACTCGGCATACAACATTAAAAATACACTTGAGTTTAAAACAAAAATTAAAAACACCTACATTTCTGACAATGAAAAGCTAATATCTTTCGACGTAATTTCCCTGTTTCCCAGCATTCTCACACAAGTAGCCCTTGAGATCATAAGAGACAATTGGATGAAAATAGAAGAACACACAAAGATACCAAAAAAACTGTTTATGGAAATACTTACGTTTTGCATAGAAGAAAATGGGTATTTCAAATTCAATGATATATTGTATACACAGCTAAAAGGATTGCCGATGGGATCCCCAACATCACCAGTAATTGCCGATATAGTGATGGAAAAACTATTAGAGAACACAACAACGAAATTAGCAAGAGTACCCAGATTACTCACAAAATATGTCGACGATCTATTTGCTATAATACACGAAGATGATGTAAAAAGTACGCTGGACACACTAAACTCTTTCAATAAATATATAAATTTCACAACGGAACTTGAAGAAGACGGAAAACTACCATATCTTGACTCAGTTGTTATTAGAAGCAAAAACGAATTGAAGTTAAAGTGGTATAAGAAATCAACAGGACGAATCACCAACTTTTACTCAAAGCATCCAAAGACGATGATAATGAATACAGCAATGGGCTGTATAAGAAGAATGTTAGAAATTACGGACGACACTTACCACGAGGAAATTAAAAATGAAATAAAACTATTGTTAAGAAGAAATTATTTTCCTGAAAACATAATTAAAACACTTTTAAATAAATATCAAGAAGAAAAGAATCAAGAAAAAGAAAAACCGCAGAAAATATTTAAGTCAGTAGCTTATGTGCCAAAATTGTCGGAACGATTGGCCAAATCAGACTGCTACAACAAAGATGAAGTAAAAATAGCCCATAAGCCGATAAATACATTAAAAAACATATATAATCAAACAAAATCAAAAATTCCACATACAGACAAAAGCAATATAGTTTACGAAATCCCTTGCAATGGAAAAAACAACCAACCATGCCACAGCGTATATGTTGGAACAACAAAAGGCAAACTTAAAACTAGACTAGCGCAACACAAATCGGATTACAAATATTGCCAACATACTGCAAACCAAAAAACTGCACTTATGACCCACTGTACTGAAAACTCCCACTCACCAAACTTTGACAAAGCTACTATTCTTCAACAAGAACAACATTACAGAAAACGATTTACTCTGGAAAAGCTTCACGTTATTAACACACCAACCAGTAAACGAATGAACTACAAAACGGACGTAGATAACTCTGCTAGCTTCTATAGATATTTGTTGACAAACAAACGATCAGTGATAAACTCCACGTCAAGTGATACACACGTGCAAAAAATGTATTTGTATGTTAGAAAATTTGTTATTTATTTATTTTTTGTTTTTATGTTTTGTAGTGTTCACCCTGAAGACGATTACCGTGTGTAATCGAAATATATTGGTAATATATAAAAAACCCTTGTGTTTTTATTTCAATTCAGACCTCAAGCCAGCTAGAAAAAAAGTGATTAATTAACAAAAAGGTCGCCAAAATCAAAATTTATAAAGACGAAAGGCACGTCGTATACATGCAACAATAAAAATGGATTATACTCAAATCAAAACCAACAGCAGCAACGGCAGAGCATTAATAAATAAATTACAATATATGTCAAAAAAAGTGGTAAAGCAAAAATGTAATATGAAGTTCCTTTTAAAGTGCAGAAAATCTAAGTTAGTTCCTAATTTTATTAAAAATTCTACAAAATGTAACAGCTTGTTCATATTTGATCGTTATACACAAACAGACATAGACTGAACTTTAGATAGACATACATACTGTTTTCACACAAAAATACTTAGTCTGCTAATAAAACAAAAACAGAACATACTAAAAAACAGCAGCAACAGATGGAACAAACAAAAAAAAACTTAAGAAATATCTAAACGCGGGAGATTTTGAGAAATTACTTCAAAGCGAAACAAACACAACAACTCTAAAGAAACGATAAGAAGCAAAACACGACAAACTGCGTCAAAATCGAAATCATCTCTTTGCTGACAACAATAAAAATGAAGGTTGGTTCGTAAACAAAACGAAAGTCGAGTTTCCATCAGACATACAAACGCTTTTGACAAAAGGTCCAAAATTTGCGCTTCCAATCGAGAATACAAAATTTCGTTTATTCAAATATATAGCTGATGGAGAGAATCTTGTACAAACAATTAAAGTTAAAGAGAAACAAGAGGAAGCAAGAACAATACTCTCATTACTTATAAAAGACCATACAACAACAAATAGGCAAAGTGCAATAGATCGTGCAATAAGTGATACAGTGGGACGGACGCAGAAATTTCTCAGTAAAAATAAAAACATTCGTATATTAACATCTGACAAAGGCAACAAAACGGTAGCTATGGATATAAGTGACTACAATAAGAAAATGGGCGATATATTAAACGACTTGACAATGTATAGGGTTCAAAGACAGGACCCTACATCGAGACTACAAAGCAAAAATAACAGTCTGGTCGGCAAACTTTATAAATTGGATTTAATTTCAAAAATAGAGAAAAATAAATTATCTACAACAACAGCTTTACTTCCGAGGATATATGGACTACCAAAACTACATAAGGAAGGAACACCGCTCAGGCCAATCTGTTCGGCCACTGGATCACCAGCACATAGCCTATGCAAATATATAGCAGATATATTAAAAAACGCAACAGCAAACTCGGCATACAACATTAAAAATACACTTGAGTTTAAAACAAAAATTAAAAACACCTACATTTCTGACAATGAAAAGCTAATATCTTTCGACGTAATTTCCCTGTTTCCCAGCATTCCCATACAATTAGCCCTTGAGATCATAAGAGACAATTGGATGAAAATAGAAGAACACACAAATATACCAAAAAAACTGTTTATGGAAATACTTACGTTTTGCATCGAAGAAAATAGGTATTTCAAATTCAATGATATATTGTATACACAGCTAAAAGGATTGCCGATGTGATCCCCAACATCACCAGTAATTGCCGATATAGTGATGGAAAAACTATTAGTGAACACAACAACGAAATTAGCAAGAGTACCCAGATTACTCACAAAATATGTCGACGATCTATTTGCTATAATACACGAAGATGATGTAAAAAGTACGCTGGACACACTAAACTCTTTCAATAAATATATAAATTTTACAACGGAACTTGAAGAAGACGGAAAACTACCATATCTTGAGTCAGTTGTTATTAGAAGCAAAAACGAATTGAAGTTAAAGTGGTATAAGAAATCAACATCAACAGGACGAATCATCAACTTTTACTCAAAGCATCCAAAGACGATGATAATGAATACAGCAATGGGCTGTATAAGAAGAATGTTAGAAATTACGGACGACACTTACCACGAGGAAATTAAAAATGAAATAAAACTATTGTTAAGAAGAAATGATTTTCCTGAAAACATAATTAAAACACTTTTAAATAAATATAAAGAAGAAAAGAATCAAGAAAAAGAAAAACCGCAGAAAATATTTAAGTCAGTAGCTTATGTGCCAAAATTGTCGGAACGATTGGCCAAATCAGACTGCTACAACAAAGATGAAGTAAAAATAGCCCATAAGCCGATAAATACATTAAAATACATATATAATCAAGCAAAATCAAAAATTCCACATACAGAAAAAAGCAATATAGTTTACGAAATCCCTTGCAATGGAAAAAACAACCAACCATGCCACAGCGTATATGTTGGAACAACAAAAGGCAAACTTAAAACTAGACTAGCGCAACACAAATCGGATTACAAATATTGCCAACATACTGCAAACCAGAAAACTGCACTTATGACCCACTGTACTGAAAACTCCCACTCACCAAACTTTGACAAAGCTACTATTCTTCAACAAGAACAACATTACAGAAAACGATTTACTCTGGAAATGCTTCACAGTATTAACACACCAACCAGTAAACGAATGAACTACAAAACGGACGTAGATAACTCTGCTAGCTTCTATAGATATTTGTTGACAAACAAACGATCAGTGATAAACTCCACGTCAAGTGATACACACGTGTAAAAAATGTATGTTATAATTTTTTTTTTTTTTTTAAATTTGTATGTTAGAAAATTTGTTATTTATTTATTTATTTTGTTGTTTTTATGTTTTGTAGTGTTCACCCTGAAGACGATTACCGTGTGTAATCGAAATATATTGGTAATATATAAAAAACCCTTGTGTTTTTATTTCAATTCAGACCTCAAGCCAGCTAGAAAAAAAGTGGAAATTTTTATTTTTACAATATGTCTTGGCGGAAAAAGCTAGCAAACGGCATTATGATAGCCATAGCTCGATATGAAATAGGAATAGAAAACTCAGGAAATTCAGAGAAAAGAATAGTTAAAATGAGCCACCAGTTGAAGAAGAGATAAAAAATATTCCAAATATTCCAAATGTTTGGAATAGCTATGATGCTCAAAAATTATATCAAAATTAAATTTAGACAACTAAAAAGCATTCAAGAGCGTGTCTAAAACATCATTTTAACAAAAACCTTATTACCTTACTATTGAAAACCCATTTCCAAACAATAACCTTCAAAATGCCTCAATCAACAGTAAAATTTCTTAAGGCAGCTTCATCAGCACTGTCTAAGTTCAATGGCAAATCAAGAATTTCCACAATTTCTTTAAATGCTCCTGATACCTTTGAACAAATCAAAGAAAGTCAAGAAGCAATAGCAAAATTCACATTAGATACCACAGTAGTTTCCATGGAAGTTATCGAAATAACAACTGCGAAGGCTGACAAGGTAGAAGATTTATACCACAGCCCTGATAAATCAATAATTTTTCACAAATAATGCTTGACTAAAAAAATCGTGTGTTGGTGGAAGTATGCAAAATTCTAAAAGAACAGAAAACCAGCCAGTAATGAAGAAACTAAAAGTCACAAAGAGAACCTTATTATAAATAAAGCGCTAAATAAATTTACAAAAAACATGTCGCGCTCGTTTTCATCCACCAAAGGGATAGAATATTTGTAGCATAATAAATAGAAGCAACCGAATTGTTAGCATAAGATTGACTTGCGACAATTCCTTATCATGCTGTACACATACTGTACAAATGCCGGCAATCTAGGACTTGTAAAAGAAAAAGACAGTTGTCCCTTAGGAGAAAAATTGGTCAAGAATAATGAATACTGCAGTAGGCAAATTTAAAAATAAAAATAAAATAGGTACCCAAGTTCTCAAAGATCTAATAACTGAATTAACCCTAGAGGTTATAACTGTGACAAATCCCGGGAAAATTAAAAGAAATTCTTCATAAATATCATGACGCTTCTGGCTTCGCCACCCAGAATATCGCATTACACACAAGATCAGATAAAAATATTGCTGGAAAATATGAAAAATGGTAAAAGAAAAGGTATGCAAATTTTTTGCATCCACCGTACATTTCTTTTTATCCGTTGGTTTAACCACTTCTGTTACACAACTACCTTGCCTTGCAACAACTGCAGCTACACAATTTTTTATGTAATACTAGCAAACCCGTCAGACGTTGTTCTGCCCTAAATTTGGTCTATCTCCATACATTTTAATAAACTTTTTCCGTCAACGTTTTCGCTTATATCTCGAGACCCTAGTTACACGCGGGTACGAAAAATACCCCGTATCAAAGTACTCATAAACAGCTTACATTCGATACCCATATGTTTGCACAATATCCCAGGATTACCCAGGCCCACGTTTTGATCTCAAGACCCTATCCAGAACGGGATAAAAATTAGCCTATGTCTGTCTCCTGGTTCTAAGCTACCCCTCCACCAATTTTCAGCCAAATATGTTCATCCGTTACTTCCTCTTCAATCACTCTTTATCTATTAAAAAAAAGCGCATCAAAATCTGTTGCGTATTTTTAAAGGTTTAAGCATTCAAAGGGACATAGGGACAGAAAAACCGACTTTGTTTTATACTATGTAGTGATGTACATCCATACATACCTATAAACCTACGCCCGAAGTTAAATAACGCAGCGAATGCTATATATGTACGTATGTATGTGTCGCATCAAGCCTCACTCAAAAGCAATTAGCGCGGACAGTTCACAGCAAACAAACACACATACGCATTTTTTTTATAAAAATGTTAATTTTGTTTAAACAATTTGGCTGATATAAGAAAGGAATCAAGTATTTTTATTGATGCAGATCGAAGGTAAATATTTTAAAGTTTTACTGAAAAGTAGAATTTTTTCAAATCCATCCATCCGTTTATGAGTTATAGCTGTGTAAACAAAAATTTTATGATTTTTTACTAGATTTTGACAATTTGCCACGCCCCTATAATATATACCTTCAAATTATATTAACTGTGCCATCTCACGTAGCTAAGCTTTCAAATGCAAAAACCCGTTTTAAAATCGCAGCATTCTGTGTGAAGTTATGTGCATACATGGCATTTAGCGACTTTATTTTATAAGATTTATAGATGCTCGGCACTCTCGCTCGCTTCTTAGAGTAGTGTCAATTTATTACAATTGGTTATGAAGTGTTAATTCCCAATCAATTGGTTACGGACATTCTATTATAACTCTTAATTTTAGTTAGTCTCAAATGAAACAAAAAAAAAAAAAAAACAATGCAGAAACTTTGTTTGATAGAAATAGTCAAAATAAGGAAATCTAAGTCTCCTATATTTAGTCGGTCATAAGTTAGATAATAGATATATAGAACCTTTGGAGTAGAAAACATTGATAAGAAAAATTATCTTACATTAATATCCTTTAGACTAGAAAATAACAAGGTAAGCCTTTAGGATAGAAAATATTGATAGGAAAAATAATTTTACATTAATTCCCTTTAAAGTAGAAAATATCGATAGGAAAAATAACTACACATTAATTGCCTACAGAGTAGACAATATAGATAGTAAAAATAATTACACTTTAATTCCATACAATGTAGAAAATATAAACGAAAATAAGAAAATAATAATTCATAAAAATGGGCTTAAACTACTATAAATTTAAAAATAGTAAAATAATTTAAATAGAAAAACTAATTACAATAGCACACACTTAAATAAATAGAAGCATTCCAATTTACTCATAATCTCCATTAAGGACTCATAATATGTAAAAAAAAATAATTGTAAACAAATCAAAAGGAACATAAAGAGTACATAAACAAATAAAGTTACGTCATGAATAAACAAAATAACAATGTAAGCACATACGGGTTCAAAAGTTAATTGTGCCGCTTGAGTAGCCATGTTGGTGCACAAATTATGTCTGACTACTCTTTCAAAGGCGGATGGTGTAGCATTCATTCATTCACTCATTCATTTACTCATTCATTCATTAATTTGTATAAACATATATTTTGACTCGTTTTAATATGTGTATGTATTGACTCTTACATACATATTCATCCCATTACACACATATACATTTGTACATAAATATATTCCGACACGCACTACGACAGTCTACTGTCTCGTAACTTGAGGCTTATTCTATTTAAATTTAAAGCTGACTAATTGCTTACCACAAACCTTTGCCTGCACTCAATTTATTCCCACCCACTCGTTTACACTTAACTTGCATTTTCCATACTCTATCCGTTTTTGCTTAACTTGCATTTCCCACTTATTTTATTTATGCTTAGCTTGCGCTTCCCACCGAACTGAATATATATGTAGTATATATGCGGTTCGCTGGCAAAGCGCCTAATTATATTTTCTACACTTAGTATGTAAGTATGTATTAATGTAAATATGTAATGTAGGTAGCTTATAAGAATTAACTAGAATAATTTTGTATAAATACGAATGTAACTTCTCTAATACAGACAATAATTGGTTTGACACCAACAAGTACCAAGTTCTTTCATTTTTAATATTATAACACCTCTGGAGCGATTATCTGCTGTTAATGATTTAGATGTATTTTTCGATCAAAAACTATATTTTAATACGCATATTTCATCCATTGTAAATAAAACAATGGGGTATACTTGGATTTGTTAAACGTTAGGCCCAATAGTTTAACGGTCCTTATCTCACGAAGATCCTATACACTTCCTTGGTCCGCCCAGTCCTTGAATATTGCTCGTGTATCTGGTATCCTGGACACAAAAATCATATAACGAGGATTGAGTCTGTGCAGAAACAATTTTTAATATTTGCACTTCGCGGTCTTAATTGGGATGCTAGCATTCATCTTCCACCTTACAGAAGTAGGCTTTTTGGTATTTAACCAAATATTTATTTTATTTTTAAAAATTTATTTTTATTTATTTTTGAGTTTAAATATTTTAATACTAATTAGAATTTTCTTTTTTTGAAGTCATTCAAAAATGTTTAAGTTAACACGAAAACTCAATTAAAAATTATTTTTAAAATTAAAGTAAAGTGTACAAAGTAGTTAACACTATATTTACTCCCCCTCCAAGAAAATTTAAAACAAACAAATTATTAATTAATATTAAATGTAACCTTCTTTTGTTTTATGCTGTTTAATGTATTTGTATTTAAATTAGTGTTAATAAGTATATTTGCTGGTTTAAGTAAATCAATCGGAAAATTTTTAATAGTATATTTGTATTGAATTGTAAATATTTTATGTTTCTTAGAAATAACTTTAAAAGGTCCTTCATAAGGTGATTCTAAATTAGATTTACGAAGAACTTTAACAAAAACATACTCACAATTTTCTAATTTTTTAGGAACGAAAATGTTTTATTTGTTATGATGAAAAACTTTAGAACGAACAAGCGAAAAATATTCTCTTATTTTTTGAAGAGCGTCATTAGAAAAATCATGTTCTTTATTACTATTTGAAACAATTAGTTAAACAGGTATTCTAAGTGCTTGGCCATACACAAGTTCAGCAGGTGAACATTTTAAATCTTCTTTAATAGAAGTTCGTAAACCAAGTAGAATGAATGGTAAAATGTCAGACCAATGAACCGAGTCGTTTGATGCTATAATTGCTGCTTTTAAAGTTCTATGAAATCTTTCTATCATGCCATTTTCTTGGGGATGGTAAGGAGATGTCTGAATTTTATGAAAACCGAAAAGTTTAGTTAATTCTGTAAAACATTTTGAGGTGAATTGTGAACCTTGATCTACTGTAATATTCAATGGTATACCAAATCGTGATATATAATTTTGAATAAAAGTTTTTACTATAGTATTTGTTGATATATCTTTAAGTGGATAAGCTTCAGGCCAACGTGAAAATCTATCAATAATTGTTAAAATATAACAATTTTCATTTGAAACTGGAAGAGGTCCAGCAATATCCATATGAATATGTTCAAAACGACTTGATGGTATTTGAATTTTTTGAATAGGAGATTTAGTATGTATTGAAATTTTGGATTTTTGACAATTGATACAAGATGAAGTCCAATATTTAATTTCTTTGCGCATGTTAGGCCAATAATATTTATTTTGAATTAATTTTCTAGTTGTTCTTATACTTGGATGAGATAATGAGTGAATTTTGTCAAATATAATTCTTCTCATAGAATGTGGAACATAAGGTCGAAAAGGTTGTAGAGAAATATCACATCATATATTTAAATTAATAACTGGAACTTCTTTTAAATTATTTTTAGAATTTGGATCAGAAATCATTTTTTGTAAAAATATATCAGTTTGTTGTTCTTTATATAATATAAAGTTTCTAAATTTATATCTTGAGTTGAAATTGCATTTATTTCTGGAATACGGGAAATTGTGTCGGCAACTATGTTGTCTTTTCCACGTATATATTGAATATCATTTGAAAATTGAGCAATATATTCAAGATGACGTAGTTGACGAGGAGATCTATCTACTTTAGAATATAGAACATGAATTAAAGGTTTATGATCAGTATAAATTGTAAAAGTTCTACCTTCAAGAAAATGTTTACAATGTTCAATTGAATTATAAATTGCCAAAAGTTCACGATCAAATGTTGAATATTTAGTTTCTGTTAATTTTCTTGAAAAATAAGCTAAGGGTTCTAGTATATTATTGCTAGTTTGTTGAAGAAATGCTCCAATAGCAATATTTGATGCATCTACTGCTAATGATAAAGTACCATTTTTGTCGAAATGTGTAAGTAAAGTATTTTTGGCAAAAAGTTTTTTAACATTTTCGAAAGCTGTTGTGGATTCATTTGTCCAATTTAATTGTTTGAGTTTGTTTTTAATTGCATGTGTTAACATTTCATGCAGAGGACTAAGTTCTGTTGCTAACATTTTAATATATCTGTGATAGTAATTTATCATACATAAAAATTTTTGGTGTTTATTTATAGAAATTCGTTTTTCAAAATTTCTTATGATTTCAATTCTATGTAAAGATGGTTTAATAACATCGCCTGAAATTTCGAAACTTAAAAAATTTAATTTACACCGAGAGTACATTTTGAAGGTTTGATATTTAAATTATATTCTTCAAGTCTTTTGAAAATTAATTTTAAATGATTTATATGTTGATCTTCATTATCACTCGCTATAAGAATGTCATCAATGTATGTAAATACAAAATCGAAATCAGAAAATACTTCATTAATAAAGCGTTGGAAAGTTTGAGCACTGTTTCGTAAACCGAAAGGCATTCTTACGAATTCAAACATTCCAAAAGGGGTAGTTATTGCAGTTTTATGAATGTCTTCTTCTGCCATTGGAATTTGGTGGTAAGCATGCACAAGATCAATTTTGGAAAAAAATTGTTTGTTTTTTAAACCAATTGTTAAATAGTGGATATGTGGTAAAGGATACCGATCTGGTGTAGTAATAAAATTAAGTTTTCGATAGTCTCCGCAAGGTCTCCAATCATTTGGTTCTTTTTTAAGATGCATATACCCGTTTTAACTAAATATTCAAATTCAGCTTTAGCAATTTTAAGTTTGATTGGATCAAGACGTCTGGGTTTCGAAAATGGTAAAATACCTTTTGTTTCTATCCTGTGAACCGTATGGTGTTTAACTTTTTTAGTATAATCTGGTTCACAGGTAATAGATGGAAATTCATTAAGTAATTTTGAAAACTTATTTTCGACAATAGGAATTTTGAGTGAGAAAAAATTAGAAAATCCAGCAACTTAAATTTTTGTAGTAGAATCCATTATTTCATTATTTTTAATATTGACAATAATTCCGAATTTTTCTAAAAAGTTTGCTCCTAAAATTGTTGTATCAATGTTGGCAATAATGAATAGAAATTCAAAATCTCTTCTTAAACCTAAATCAATTTTATGTAGTTTTGTACCGAAAGTTTCAATTGAAGAACCGTTTGCTGCAGTCAAAGTAAGATCCGAATTTCTTTTATATATTTTAAATTCAGAAAAAGGAATAACTGATACAACTGCGCCGGTATCGATAAGAAAATTAAGTTTATTGAATTTATCAAATATGAATAGGCGACGAGTAGGTTTAATAATAGTTCCATTATCCGTCACCGTTATAATGGATCGTTTCAGTTTAAATTTTGTTCGGAATTTGAATTATGATTTTGATTAAAATTGCATGGGGGTATACATTTAAGAGCGTTATTCTTAAATTTTTTGTGATACCAAAAAATATTTGTTTGTGAATTAAAATTACGATTGTTTGAAAAATTTCTGTATCTTGAAAAATTTCGAAATTTAGATCTATTTCTTTCTTTAGAACTTGAACGGATTTGTAATTGATTAATATCATTAGAAATTTTGATAAATAGCCGTAGTTAATTCAGTTAAATTTTTAACGCATTGTTCTAAAATATTATTATTTATTCTCGAAACTACAGGAGATTTGGAAGAATGAAGTTTGTTGATTAATTCAAAAAGTTTGTCAGCTAAAATAATTACTTCATCTTTATTTTGATTGTTATTAGAAGTTAAATGGATTTGTATTTCTTATGGCAATTTACGAATCCATAATTTGAAAAGTAATTCTTGACTTACAATATAGTCAGTACCTATAAGTGGTTTCATAAATCTGAATAATTCAGATGGTGAACGATCACCAAGTTATCATCATTGATATTGTTAATTTCAAATTGTCCTTCAACAAGTAAACACCAGGCATGGGGAGATTCTTGCCAAAATTGTGGTAATTTAATAGATTTAGTAGAAGAAATATTTGTAAAGTTATCTTGTGTTGAACTATCTTTTGTGTTATAATAGTGATGTTGTTTTGTGTTGTATTAATGTTAGAATTTTGAGTTGTATTGTGAGCCATGGTGTTATTTGTATAGTTGTTATTTTGATTTTCCAAATTTGTTAAATTACGAGTTCGTATTGGTGAACGTAGAACCATATGAAAAAAAAAATTAAATGAATAATTTGAAAATTAGAAAATATTTAAAAAAAATTTTAGAAAGGGAGCTAACACTTTAAATAAAATATTTAATTTTATATAAAAATTAAGTAAATTTAAATAATTTATATAAAAATTTTTAAAATATAAAAATAATCTTAAAATAAATTTGAAAGTTTAAAAGGTTTAAAATTTGAACTTAAATTATAATTGGAAAATTTTTAATTTGATATTAAAATAAAAACTATACTTACATAAAATTAAATTTTATAAAAAAATATTAAAATTAATTAGTTGATTGATGATTGTAAAGATTTTAAGCGAATCAATTGCGTTTTTTTGACGTTATGACAATTAAATAAATCGTTGTTGCTGTTTATGCAATGGTTTTGTTATGCAATGGCTTTGTTATGCAATGGCTTTGTAATTAGTGAAGAGGACGTTAAAGGTTACAAATGATTCCAACAGATGGTATACAAAATGACGATGTTTCGTTGAATATTAAACTATTTCGATATATGAATGAATTGTAGGGAGGAATTAGCGGTATTATCTTAATGAATTTTGAGTTTAATGTATACGACAGTAAATGATGTGCGTTAGTCTAGTTCAAACATTTTCGCATATTCTTTCAGTTCTTCAATGCCAAGAGCATATGTTGATTTAAATATCAGATAGGACGTGAAAACATTTTTTCAATGGGTCAGCAGTTCTTTAAAATTACTTTAAGCTTCTTAGTTTTGTTATTAATAAACACGATTTTCGTTTAGGTACATAATTTCTTGGTCTATTTTATTAAAATTAAGCTGCAGTTTAATTTAAATTCATTGAGTTTTGCATTGAATAATTCTTGTAGATATTAAATCTGCTTTATTTTATTTTTTAGTATATTAATTTACAAATCACATATTTGTTTGTTAGAGCTTTGTTAGTGGTGAGGGTTTTTGTCATAGCACTGATGTATTGTGATGATGGTGTTTTTACTTGAACCATCAGACGTAATATATATGTACATCCAATTAAGTTATTTCTTCAGAAGTTGGTTCAGGTAACTAAAACAAATTTTCTTTGGTAGCACGTCACTTACTTAGTTGCACTTTTATCTGCGGTATTGTATTGGTCAATAGCTTTGCGATACGTAAAGCGCCATATTCAGTAATTGTATCAAATACAGATATAGGTCCGTTAGTAGGATCGCCAATATATTTGGTATTTAACCAAATATTTATTTTATTTTTAAAAATTTAATTTTATTTATTTTTGAATTTAAATATTTTAATACTAAATAGAATTTTCTTTTTTTGAAGTCATTCAAAAATTTTTAAGTTAACACGAAAACTCAATTAAAAATTATTTTAAAAATAGGCTTTTTCTCATCAATCTGCCTACTCTTGAAAACCGTAGAATTCTACTTGGGGTGTTGTTCATCCATAAGTTGGTCATCAGTGAGATTGACTCTTCTGAATTGCTAGCTCGGCTTAATTTCGCTGTTCCCGCTAGGACGTCGAGACACTACGTGCCTTTTCTTTTACCGCTATGTCGCCTAAACTTCGCAAACAGTGAACCTCTGCGGATTTGGTGTGCCCACTACAATGACCTGTATAAATGTATAAGTATCGAATGTTCGCTTCCTGCATTAAATAGTCTGATACTTTCTAGTTTGACCAGATATTTTATAGTTGTTCGAAGACGCCTGTAACGGCTGCATGAGCTAACGTAGTTACTTGAACCGTATCCATTTTTTGCGTAACTTGCAATTTAGATATCCTGTCCAGAAGGTTCTCTATTTCTGAATCACTCATTAACTAAAAGTTTTCAACTCAGCGCAATCAGTCAGTCACTTCAATATCAATGAGCCAACTTAAAAAAAATTTACTTAAACAATTTTTCTTATAAAAAATTCTATTATGGTTTCCCAATTCTATTTTGTTATTGCAATCTATTTAATTTCGCAATTCAATATCAATGAGCCAACTAAAAAAAAAAAATTTACTTTAACAATTTTTTTGTAAAGAAATCTTTTATGTATTCACAATTCTGTTTTGTTATTGCAATGCATTTAATAATTCTTGAATTTTCCATGTGTTTTCTCTTTTTTTTTAATCGTTTCTGTATTTAATACAAATAGTTTACTTCTAAAAATTAGTTACCAGTTATTAATTCGCAATTCATTATAGCATTATTATCTTAACTGCTAAGCAAAAAAAAAAAAAAACAAAAAACAACTCTTTTAAACACAGACTTAATTTACATTCTTATTATCATCAGGGTTCTCCTTTCTTGCTAGTTCATTTTGCCCCACTTTTAGCGCCAATTTTATAGAAAAGTTTATTTATTTTGAGTATCTTGAGAAGACTGACCTACTTAAAGCAAACATAACTTAACTTTAGCCCTAACTTTGCCGTTGGTGATGCCGCAATGTTGTTGTTGTTGTTGTTTTCGCTGTCTACTGCGCTGGTGTGCCTGTATCGTTGCCGCTAGACGTCACGCTCACCAGACGCTAAATAAGCAAAAATGGATTCCCACACAAATCGTGGGAATCTTTATGGTTGCCACTAGACGCTAACGTCAGCAAAAACAGATTCCCACACAATGCATGGGTACCACCTGCTTATTGCGTAGCTAACGATAACTTATATAACTGATAATATTCGCCACACTGCCCCCACCTAAGTCTGATCGTCCCGATCAGACAAATCTCTCGATCCAACCGCTGCTAGCCCCTCCAAATGTGTTTCATGTTTCCAAATTGTTTGTGTACAGTAGACATCACTAATCCTCTTTCCGCCGGTAAGCGTTGTATAACAGTACCAAATCTCCCTCGAGGAAACCTTCCGAATTGTTCTTCTTGTCGTGCCTGTGTTTCATCTTACTACTCGTTATCCTGGTTCGTTTCCTCACACTCTGTTGTTTGGCCAGTAGACTATTTCGAAGAGCTTGACGGATTAGCCTCGCATCACCAGTGTCAGTTTGATGTTTCACAACGTTGGTGTGACAGCCTTGCATTCTTTCTGGGAAATTCTGTCCTTCGTTTTAGTGCATCCATTTGGGTTTATCAATACCAGTGTTCTTCATGCAGGTACATTCGGTTTTGATTTGTGTGTTTCATTCGTTCCGCCAATCTTTCCCTGATCTACTGCCTTTATGGTCTTTGTCGAATCTCCTCCACCAGCACTCGCTTACTGCTTAACCCCTTCTCAAAGCTGAAGTTATGTGGTACATCTTTGCTTTTATATCGCACAATCATTCTTTGCATATCGATCCTGATACCATGGTCGACTAAAAAATGCACTCCCAATATAACTTCATCAACAATTTCTGCCACAACTAATTTGTGTAGAATCGAGACCTTCCCAAGTACGACCTCACATGTCACCTATCCGTGTACTTAGTTGTACTCGCCAGTGACCTATGCAATGGCTTTACTCTCCTGTTGACCTAATCAGATCGGATTATGGAATGAGATGCGACCGTATCTACAGTCAGTAAACGCTCCTTGCCATCTATATGTCCTCCTCCAGTAACACTACTCGATATTCTTTCGATTTGTGATACAGATATAACGGGACATTTAATAGCTGGAGCAAGTTCTCGCTCCTTGCATTTGGTTCGCTCTAGTTCATTTCAGTTAGCTTTGTGCTTAAGACTACCAATGCTGCTGGAACCACTAGGGTTAATACCGCAATGTCGTGCGATGTGACCTGGCTTCCCGCACTTAAAGCATTTAATTACTATATCAATCGAATATTTTGTAAGAACAGTGCAACAACTTTATCTTCAGCATTCCAGTTGTTCACTACTGTGGTCTTCCTCAAAAGGATCAGACCAATCAAAGGATGGAGTTTTTACCTTCGTATTACTCGCTGACACAACCGGGCGATTAGGTTGCAACTCCTGGATACGTCCTCTCAAAACATCCACCTCGGCCGAGATTTTTTTCTCAAACTGCATTATTTTTTCATCCGTGCTTCGAGTTTTGATGATATACGAGCTCTTGTGCTTCTAGTTGTTCTTTCAGTTGAGCTACCATGTTTTTGTTGTTGTTGAAGCAGTGCTTCGCCCCATCCATAGGTCTGACCAGTAAAAAATTGTCATCAATGTCCTCTAACGGGAGTCCGAGGAAACTTGATGTTTCAACAGGGGTGGACCATAATGAGAGAGGTGTTAGAGGCGTTGGTTCCACATTACAATTGAAGAGATGGTTGGTGTCATGTGGAGACACGTTGCAAGAAGGGCATACCTTTTGTATGTCGGGGTTGATTCTGAATAGGTAAGAGTTTAACCTGTTACAGTATCCAGATAGAAGTTGGGCTAGAGTGACTCGCGTTTCCCTAGAGAGTGTGCGTTCCTCTTCCGCAAGTTTAGGGTATTGCTCTTTGAGTACTAGATTCACCGGGCAATTCCTGACATAGAAGTCCGACGCCTGTTTATGGAGTTCACCAAGGACCTGCTTATGTTTTTTGGCTTCATACGGCTGTGTTATCAGGTGCCGTATTTCCTCATAGTGCTTACGGAGGTGGCTCCCTAAGCCCCTGGGCGGTGTTGGCTCATCAATCAGATGTCTGTTGGGATGCCCAGGTTTCTGGGTATTCAACAGAAACTGTTTGGTTAGCATTTAATTTCTTTCCCTTATTGGGAGTATTCTCGCCTCATTATGTAGGTGGTGTTCTGGGGACATAAGGAGACAACCCGTGGCGGTTCTGAGGGCAGTATTTTGGCCATCCTGTAACTTTTTCCAGTGGGTAATCTTTAGGCTTGGCGACCATGTCTGAAATTAAAGAAAGGTTGAGCTACGATATATTTCTTTTGTTCTTCTAGCTGTGATAAAATTTGTGTTTCCTGTGCTGCGATATTGGATGTGATGCGTATCTCTTGCAATTTCAGTTGTGATGCCACTGTCGATGTTTGTACAGATATTGCAGCCAATATCATGTTCAAGTCAGTGTTCGCCGCTGTCTGCGGTGTTTCGTTTTTTTCTTCCATTTTCGTTGTTGTCTCGTCGCTGTCAGGATGAAAACATACTCTTTAACATTGATTCCTTCCGACTCCATAACTTCTTGTAGCCGTGCTTGAAGTTTAGACTTATTGCCGGTTGCGTTCAATCTACAGTTCTACAATCCCTTTTTAGTTGCTGGATCTTAACTTTGCCATGTCCAAGTTTCATTCGATATATTCGGAATTAATTCAACAATTGCTCTTCTGATACCAATTGTTACGAATTTTGGGAGATTCCTAATTATTCTGCACCTTCTGTTATAGTTCGAGTCGCTGAACTGTCGAAAAAATAACTGAAATATAGCGAAATGTTCTTTGTTTACAACTCCACTGTGGCAATAGTACTTCACAATTATACTCGCGTACTTCACTTAAGCCGTGTTAACATCAAGGTGATTCCTTATTCCTCAGCTCGTTTGCATATTTCTTCTAAGGTCTAGACTTTTCACCGCGAGTAGCTACTTATTGATTTCTCCTTTATGTATCTGATATTCAGGTTTGTCTTCGATGCTCTTTACATGCATGTGTGGCTGCTTGCTTTGATGTTTACATGCACATAGATATGTGTGGTTGCTTACTTTGCTGTTGTTGTGCATTTATTTACTAGCAGCACAGTGATATACAGAACTGCAAATATTCGCCACACAGTAAGCAACAACGTGCGCCATGGAAAAGATCAGATTTTCTTTGGTATTTTTTAAGCTTAACAAAAAGTTGTATACTAAAAATTCTGCAGTGATTTTTGGGAGTATGCTTTCGGCTTTCACTATATATTCACTTGTTTGTATTGGGTGGAATTTTCTGAACTGTATCAACATTTGGCGATGCTCTACTTTTTGATAATTTTTTATAGTTTTTTGGTTGACATAAATAAAACAAAATACCATATTTGATGAAGCTTTTTCAAAGATTTTAGGATTAAACAGCATATAGATTAGTATGTACCTAAAATGGTCAATAAAAGGAATATCAACAAAGGCAATACTTAGAGACCAAATGCAAAGCGAGCAGCGGGGCATTCATATGGCTGAGTGGTTAAAGGCATCTGCCTTTACACTGGTATGAATTTTGCAGATTCGAGTTCAATACTCAGCTCCCGAGAAGCTAGCTGATGAAGAAGTGAAATTCAGAAACATGTCCTAGTAAGGATCGCAGTTTGTAAACTTTGCAATTTTTCTCTAATATCAATAACAAAACAATTGTATAAAGCAATTAAATACAGATGATAACGGTAACTATTTTGGTTTTGCTGAACGAGTTAAGCTTTTCTTTATAACTCGTAATAGCGTCATCCGATTTTGGTTTTTTGGTTCACTTGATTGTGATCACTTTCTGGCAATGGTTTTAAAAATTAAAAAACATATTTATGTTTGTTTGTTTTAATGGTGTGTTCAATTTATACTTATTATTTAAGAATTCATGAGCTTAACACCGGCTTATAATAAAACTATAAGGAAAGAAACATTTACTAGCATATTGCGATGGTACCATTGCGAAAACTGCCACGTAATCATCATCAGGCAATTTCGTAATATTATTAAAGGTTTCACCGAAAGTTCAACCGCGAATCACACCATGAAACTGCAGCTGCCTTAACCACTAGGTTATCCCGCTTGTATTTGTTTTCTTGCTTATTTCAGTTTATCTCACTTCTACGCAAACAACAATATTGAGACATTCTGTCTCTATATTAATTAGTGTGTTATGTAGATTTGCTTTTGCAAAGTTCCTTTTTCGTTGCGAACGAGAAGCTTTGTACACTCGGGCACAGTTTTACATATTTATGTTTGTCTCTTTTAATGGTGTTTTCAATTTATACTTATTATTTAAGAATTCACGAGCTTAACACCGGCTTATAATAATTGAATATTGAATTGATTCGCTGTTCGGATCTCGGTGAAACCTTAGATAGCATTATTAAATTACCTGATGATGATTACGTGGCGGTTTTCGAAATGCTACCATCGCAATATGCCACTAAATGTGAATAAGAAGCTTTTTAAACTCGGGCTCAGTTTAACATATTTATGTTTGTTTGTTTTAATGGTGTGTTCAATTTATACTTAATATTTAAGAATTCATGAGCTTAACACCGTCTTATAATAATTGAATATTCAATTATTATGCTTTCTAAGAGAAAATGAAGAAAGAAAGATTTACTGGCATATTGCGATAGTACCATTTCGAAAACCACCACGTAATCATCATCAGGCAATTTCCTAATGTTATCAAAAGTTTCACCGAGATCCGAATCGCGAATCACACGGCAGCATTTGTTTTCTTGATTATTTCAGTTTATCTCACTTCTACACTAACAACACAATTGAGACATCATGTCTCTATATTAATTTGTGTGTTATGTAGATTTTGTTTTGTAAAGTTCCTTTTTCGTTGCGAATGAGAAGCTTTGTAAACTCAGGCTCAGTTTTACATATTTATGTTTGTTTGTTTGAATGGTTTGTTCAATTTATACCTATTATTTAAGAATTCATGAACTCAACACCGGCTTATAAAAATTGAATATTCAATTATTATGTTTTCTAAGACAAACTGAAAAGAAAGAAACATTTACTAGCATATTGCGATGGTACCATTTCGAAAACCGCCACGTAATCATCATCAGGTAATTTCGTAATGTTATCAAAGGTTTGACCGAGATTCGAACCGCGAATCAATTCAATATTCAATTATTATAAGCCGGTGTTAAGCTCATTAATTCTTTAATGATTAGTATAAATTGAACACACCATTAAAACCAACAAACATAAACATGTAAAACTGAGCCCGATTTTACAAAGCATCTCATTCACATTTACTGCCATATTGCGGTGGTACCATTTCGAAAACCGCCACCTAGTCATCATCAGGCAATTTCGCAGTGTTATCAAAGGTTTCACCGAAAATCGAACCGCAAATCAATTCAATATTCAATTATTATAAGCCGGTGTTAAGCTCATGAATTCTTAAATAATAAGTATACATTGAACACACCATAAAAACAAACAAACATAAATATGTAAAACTGAGCCCGAGTTTACAAAGCTTCTCATTCGCAACGAAAAAGGAACTTTACAAAAACAAATCTACATAATACACAAATTAATATAGAGACAGAATGTCTCAATTGTGTTGTTAGTGTAGAAATCAGATAAACTGAAATAAGCAAGAAAACAAATACAAGCAGGATAGCCTAGAGGTTAAGGAAACTGCAGTTTCACCCTGTGATTCGCGGTTCGAATCTCGGTGAAACCTTTGATAACATTACGAAATTGCCTGATAATGATTACGTGGCGGTTTCCGAAATGGTACCATGGCAATATGCCAGTAAATGTGTATTTCTTTTCAGTTTCTCCTAGAAAACATAATAATTCAATATAAGCCGGTGTTTAGCTCGTGAATTCTTAAATAATAGGTAAAAAATATTTATATTTTTTCAATATTCAATTATTGTTTTTGTTTGGGAGAAACTGAAAAGAAAGAAATATTTATTGGCATATTGCGATGGAACCATTCGAAAAACGCCATGTAATCATTATCAGGCCATTTCTTAATGTTATAAAGGGTTCACTCGAACTAACGAATCACACGGTGAAACAGCTGTTGCCTTAGCCACTTTTTAACTAACACAAGGAATCTCCACGTTTCTTATGAAGCGGTTGATCATAAATTGAGAACATTCGAAAACATTTAAAAATTTAAAAAAAAATTAAAAAAATAGTATGTACCATATGTGTTATTGAATGTTAACATAAATTTTCCGAAAAGTTGAAATTGCATAGAAAACTGTTGCGCTTTATAATGAAAGTGTAAATACATTGTATCCTTTTAAAAGTTTTTATGTTTTTATTTTTGACATCAACTCATTATGAAGCAAGTAAAAATTAAAAAATATCAACGTTATAAAGTCATAGTCCCAAACAACTTTCGCAAAATATTTTTTTTTTACATAAAAGAGTGCAAAATCGGCGGACGCTATCACGAGCTATAAGCAAAAGTTTACCTCGCTCAACAAACCTAAAAGTTTTCTAACTTCGAAACAAAATTCGAATTCCGAAAAATTGTGAAACTTGGTATTTCTTTAGTATTGTTACGAATATTAGCAACACTAAGGTTTACTGCCATCTCTAAGCCGATGCTAAGCAGTGACTTGATGCACATCAATAATTCAATCATTATGTATCTACATAAACGAATCATTAGGTCTACACATATGTACGTACACGCAGCGGAGAAGCAACGCACAAACACATGCAGATATCTTAGCTGAGATATGAAATTATAATTGTGGAAGTGTCGCTCACAGACACACGCGCATATGAGAGCTATACACGTACATCTGTAGTTATAATTATAACAGATAACCCACTAGTATATTCTAGAACAGAAGCGCCTAGAAGATGCAACGAGGAAATCAAAGAACATAAAATGCAGCAATAGTAGGGGCGCTACAATCAGTTTTGATTAAGACGCTATCTGGCGAGCAATAGCAGTATTATTTATTGTGAAGTACTTTAATAAAGGCCATTTTCCCATTATTCAATATTGGAGTTATTTATTCAACAGTTTAGTGATTCGAACCTTAGTAGAAGATTTGAAATAAGCGGAATTGCAAGTAGATTCGTTACAATTGGTGTCAGCAGAGGAAAATTCGAATACAACTTGCGCTTGGCAAAGTTGAGTGAATTAACTATCCAGCAACTGAAGGAGGAGTTGGAAGTCCGTGGATTGGCTACTTTTGTCGATAAATCCCAGCTACAAAATCGACTAAGTGTAGCTATGGTATTTGAAGGAATCATCAATGCTGAGGAGTATGTCTTTCACTATGATAGCGACAAAACAACAACAAAAATGGAAGACAAAATGAAACACCGCACACAGTGACGAGCACAATATCTGTACAAATATCGACAATGGCATCTCAGCTGGAGTCACAGGACGCACGCATTTCAGAAATGGCGTCACAAATGCCATCTCAATTGGAAGAACAGAAGACATATATATATAATTTATACATAACATTAAAATAGGAAATCAGCCGAAATATCTAAACGACCGACTGATATACAACAACGAGGTTCACGATTACCAAACAAGAAACAGAAACAACTTTTACCTGCCAGCAGTACGATCGGAGTTCGACAAGAAAAATATATACTACGCAGGACTGAGAGAATAGCCGTGTTTTTTAACACGCGCGTATACGTTTCGTTTGCGCGTGTTAAAAAACGCCTATCTTCGCTTAGATAATGCTTAGGAGACCCATCTAGCGGCTGTGGTAAAACAACTAGCTACAGCAACAGGGTGTACCGAAAAGCGGAGACGCAACGCTCTGATGGCCATAGGGTATAACATATAGCTGAATCAGTTGCGATGAATTGTGGACACACATATAATACATAGAATTAGTGTACAGGGTGAAACAAAGACACATATTTCAGTTACATCTGAGTATAATGCGTATTGAAATTTAGTAGGACAAAATTTATGCGCAGCAATTTCAGAGGTGTATTTATAGTTTGTCTCTTAGCAGTCAATATAAAGTTTAAGCGTAAACGGATATACGCGTGTTAAAAAACACGGCTAATATAACGATCTTCCAATTGAAATGAAAAAATGCCAAAACATCAATGAATTTAAGAAACTGCTGTATAATTACTGTAAAGCACTACCTATTAGATATTGATCTCATAGATATACAAATAATTTAGGTCTATAAGACTGTATAGGATAGGTTAGGTGGTAGCTGCCCTGATAAGGATAGCTCACTTGGACAACACGAAGGTCCGTTGTGATACTACAAGACTGTATAAAAACAAATAATAATAATGATATATGTCATCTCAACTGGAAGCGCAAGAGGCACGTATATCTAGAATGTCGACACAAATTTCGGAACAGGTATCATCGCAGCTCTTTGAAAAACTGGAAGAGCAGGATACAAAAAGTTTACAACTCGAGGACAAAACTGATGCCGAGATATAAGCGTTGAAAGGTCTTATGTTACAACTAAATCGCCCAGCTGTTCCAGCGAGCAATCCGAAGGTAAAAACTCCATCTTTTGACGGCTCTGTTCTTTTCGAGGTATTCAAGCTTCAATTTGAGAAGACGTCAGCAGTGAACAACTGGAATGCTGAAGATAAAGTTGCTGCTCTATTCGTAGCATTGAAGGGGCCAGCAGCCGAAATCCTACAGACGATTCCCGAAGGAGAGCAGAACAACTATGAAGCATTGATGGCCGCTGTCGAGAGACGTTATGGAAGCGAGCATAGAAAACAGATATACCAAATTGAGTTGCAAAACCGTTACCAAAAAGCAAATGAGACATTACAGGAGTTGGCTTCGGTTGTTGAAAGATTGGCTCATCTTGCAAATGCGGACGCACCCGTGGAATACACTGAAAGGGTAAAGATTCAGAGCTTTGTTAACGGCTTACGGGACGTCGAAACGAAGCGAGCCACATAATCCAACCCAAAGTCAACATTTGCTGAAACGGTATCCCATGCACTGACTCAGGAAACAGCGTCACTTTTGAGTAAGCCCGCATACAAAGCTCATCGCGTGGAAGTGGAAAGACCAGGCTGGGTAGACACAATTTTGGAAGCACTGAAGGGCTTACGACAGAAAAATGCCGGAGTTATGAAGTGTTTCAAGTGCGGTAACCCAAGTCACATTGCACGTCATTGCAGCACCGGTCCTCGTAGTTCCAATTTGGGTGGCCGTAAACGCAAAGCGGGAGGAGATGAGCAACAGCGTGCCAAATGTAAACATCTAGAGCTAGCTCCAGCTGTTGAATGTCCTGTGATATCTGTCTCACAAATTGGAAGAAAATCGAGTAGTCTTAACCTCAGAGGAAATGTGGATGGCAAAGAACGTGTACTGGCTGTCAATACGGGCGCATCCTTGATCCGATCTGATTTGGTCAACAGGAGAGTAAAGCCATTACCTGGAGCAAGATTGCGTACGATTACTGGCGAGTGTAACCAACTCCAGGGAGAAGTGGTATGTGAAGTCTTAATTGGGGAGGTCATGGTTCTACACAAATTCGTTGTAGCGGAGATTATTGATGAAGACATATTGGGAGTGGACTTCTTAGTTGACCATGACATCAGGATCGACATGCAGAGAAGGATTATGCGTTACAAGAACCAGGATATACCATTTAACTTCAGTTTGGAAAAAGGGTTCAGCAGTAATCGAGTACTGGCGGAGAAGAGTCGACAAAGACCACAAAAGTCAAAGGCAGCAGATCGGGCAAAGGTTGATGGAACGAATGGGCCAAACAAATCAAAACCAAAGGTGCCTGCGAGAAAAACACAGGCATTGACTAACCCTAATGGACGCTCTAAAACGACTGAAAGAATTTTCCAGAAAGAATGCAAGGGTGGTTTCAAGCCAGTGCGCACTTCTGTTGGGAAACGTCGGAACGATACTGATTATCTGAAGCCAATCCGTCAAGAGCAAGCTCTAAAAATTAGTTCATTGGCCAAACAACAGAGTGCGAGGGAACGATCAAGGATAATGAGTAGCAAGCTGAAACGCAGGTACGATGAGAACAATAATTCGGAAGGGTTCTTGGCGGGAGCTTTGGTACTTTTATACAACCCTCACCGGCGGAAAGGTGTTCCATCCAAATTTCGGTGCAGTTGGGAAGGCCCGTACAAAGTTCTGAAGAAGATCAGTGATACCGTCTACCGCATACAAACAATTGGAAAACTACGAAATAGAAGGGTGGTTCATTTGGAGAGGCTAGCAGCGGTTAGATCGAGAGATTTGTCGGATCGGGACGATCAGACTTAGGTGGAGGCCAGCGTTACGAATATTAGCAACACTAAGGGGTACTGCCATCTCTAAGCAGATGCTAAGCAGTGACTTGATGCACATCGATAATTCAATCGTTATGTATCTACATAAACGAATCAATCATTAGGTCTACACATATTTACGTACACGCAGCGGAGAAGCAACGCACAAACACATGCAGATATCTTATCTGAGATATGCAATTATAATTGTGGAAGTGTCGCTCACAAACACACGCGCATATGAGAGCTATACACGTACATCTGTAGTTATAGTTATAACAGTTAACCAACTAGTAGATTATAGAACAGAAGCGCCTAGAAGATGCAACGGGGAAATCAAAGAGTATACAAGGCAGCAATAGTAGAGGCGCTACAATCAGTTTTGATTAAGACGCTATCTGGCGAGCAATAGCAGTACTATTTAATGTGAAGTACTTTAATAAAGGCCATTTTTCAATTATTCAATATTGGAGTTATTTATTCAACAGTTTAGTGATTCGAACCTTAGTAGAAGATTTGAAATAAGCGGAATTGCAAGTAAATTCGTTACAGTATTTATGTCAACCAAAAAATTATAAACAACACTAAAAAGTCGACCATTGAGAAATGTTGATACACTTCAGAAAATTTCATCACTTAAAACATTTTTGCAGTCACTGAATTTTTATTTTGTACAATAGGGTGCATAATTTTGTCAAATTTCATTTAGAGCTATATAATAGTTCGGTATTAGTGGTAAGCTGCGAAAATCTTTTTGTTTGGTTAAAAAAACGGGCGCTTAACTTAAAATGTTACTCGCGAGATAATTGTGTTTATTTGTAACTTATTGATTTGTGCAAAGAAGAAATTAATTTTAATATTATTTTTATCTAATTTAAGGGGGCCTGCTGGATATGACCGAACGCGAAACGCAATAATTGGTAATAAAGACTTTGGGCTCACATACCTTGAGGAAGCGTATACAACCGAACATTGGCTGGTTAGAATTTATCGTGTGAGAAAACCTTCTGAATTCAACCGACCCTCTATCGAACTCAGTCAAAGGATTTTGGCTTCAACAAATTATGTTTCGAAAAAGGTACCACACCTTTCTAAGATTACACAGTGCTACAAATGAATACAATGAATAGTTATGTCATCTCTCATATATAATTATGTTTTGAGTAGCCTACAGGTCACAGGTAAGTTTGGCCAGAAAATTATAGATAAAATAAGTAAATACTTGGCGCGATTTACTTCCAGAAGATTTAGGCCAGGCTTCTCTTCCAATTTTCGTAGTACTATTTCTTTTTCAATTAGAAAAAGAAAATATATTGTGGCGAATATTAGCAGTTCTATACATCACTATGCTGTTACTAAATAAATGCACAACAACAATAAAGCAAGCAACCTCACGTAAAAATTAAAGCAAGTAGCCATACATACATGTAAACAGCGAAGCTAACAGCAAAGACAATATTTCACATACATACAAGCAGCTAAGAGCAGAATTTATTACTCACACATACCCATGCATATAACTAGAAGACAAAATGTGAATATCAGATACATACAGGAGAAATGAATAAACAGCTGTTCGCGAAAAGTTTAGACCATTGGAAAGATATGTGAACGAGGCAACAGAGAGTACAGAAGCAGCGCAAGCCGAGGTATAATCAGTCAGTTTGATTTGAACACGCTTTTAGTGAAGTACGCGAGTTTTGTAATTGTGAAGTACTACTACTACAGTACAGTTGTAAATAAAGGAGATATTGCTATACTGAATATGTGAGTTATTTGTTCGACAGTTCAGCGGTCGAACGATAGTAGAAGTTGCATAATAATCAGAATTGCCCAGAAATCGTGACACTATTATATATAAAAATGGTCGTGGCTTGGTCACACTTTCAGAAGACCTCCAGTAAATATAGCCAGACAAGCATTGCGTTGGAATCCACAAGGAAGCCGATGACCTGGTGCACCTGCGAAAACTTGGCGCAGAACTGTGGATAAAGAACTCGTAGACGCAGGATACACGTGGAATGATATCACAAGAACCGCACCTAACAGAATACGATTTAAGTCGGTGGTCGACGCCCTATGCTCCAATAGGAGTTGAGGAAGATGATGATGATATAAAAATAAATTGCTGTACGTTAACCTTGCTAAAACTCGAGAACGGCTTTACCGATTCCGATGTTTTTTTTTTGTTTCGTTCGTTATAGTTCAAAGATCGTTTAGAATTTTTTTGGACTAGAAGGCGGTGCCACGCCTCTATTAGAAAAAGTTTAAATCGTTTTATCTATGAAATTATTTGAAGAAGGTATAAAAAAAGTATTATAAAGATTACATATATGAGTGCGAGTAGGAGTGAGAGTTTGAACAGGGATGGGAGTGTGAGTTGGAGTGGGTATGAAACTGAGAGTGGGAGTGATTGTGAGATTTGGAGTGGCAGTGTGAGTGCGTGGATTGGTGTAAGAGTGGGAATCTGAGCGGGGTACGAGTGAGAGTTGGAGTGGCAGTTGCAGTGGGTATGGGAGTGAGAGTGAGGTAAATGGCATAAGTGATGGACAGGAATAAGAAAAGAATGGAAGATACACTAGACGATTATCGTATAAGGAGAGCAAAGGGGAAGGAAGTAAGGCTCACTTTTTGGATGTAGGAAACCCAATTTTTTGGGTAGGACAAAGTCCGCTAAGTAAAGGAAATACAATTTTTTTAAATACTTCCTTTATATTAATGGAAGCGGAAGATGTGTCCGTACACACAAACACAATGTTGATGAATTCTGGTTTTAAGACTTTAGAAGTAGTTATTGCAACTAAAAATTTACAGCGCAGAACTTAGGTGAATAATTGCTTAAAGTACATTCAGATAGGAGCGCACTGATCTCTGTGTGAAGTTTCAAGTTTGTAGCTCAACGGAGAGCCTATTCTATTGCTAAAAACTCAATCCTTGCGCCTCCTTTTCGTGAAAGTATTGCATTCCTTGTGGCCTCTAACATACGTTTCATATTTCAAGTCGCCTGCTTCCCAGGAAGTAACATAAAAGTGGATCGGAGAATTCCACATATCTTATGATGGATTTTTTTCGGATTTTCGGCGAATTTTTTTTTCTTATTTTGTGGTATTTTTTCGGTGATCAATGTGTGGGGTGCAAGTATGTAGCTCAGAAGTAACTTGAAACTGGATTGTTAATTCCCCATTTGGTTAGAAATGTTTTAGTGTATTGCCCTGTTCGCCGCCTATTGAAATTTTTCTGTTGTTGTTTTTGTTGTTGTAGCAGTGCTTCGCCCAATCCAATAGGTGTGCCAATCACAAATAGTCACAAATGTCCTCCAACGGGAGTCCAAGGAAACTTGCTGTCTCAACAGGGGTGGACCATAATGAGAGGGGTGTTAGAGGCATTGGTTCCACAATACAGTTGAAGAGATGGTTGGTGTCATGTAGGGACACATTGCAAGCAGGACATACATTTATGTATGTCGGGGTTGATTCTGGATAGGTAAGAGTTTAACCTGTTATAGTAGGGAGAGTGCGTTCCTCCTCTGCTAGTTTTTGGTATTGTTCTTTAAGTACTGGGTTCACCGGGCAATTCCCGGCATAGAGGTCCGATGCCTGCTTGTGTATTTCACTGAGGATCTGCTTGTGCTTTTTAGCTTCATACGGCTGTATTCTCAGGTGCCGTATTTCCTCGTAATGCTTACGGAGAAGATCCTTTAAGTCCCTGGGCGGTGTAGCCTCATCAAACAGATATTTGTTGGGATGCCCAGGTTTCTGGGTATTCAACAGAAACTGTTTGGTTAGCATTTCATTTCTCTCCCTAATGGGGAGTATTCTCGCCTCATTATGAACGTCACACCCAAGATTTTGGGGTGTAAGACAGTCGGTAGTGTAGTGCCATCGACGTTGATGTTAAATATGGTCGACATTTGGCGCGTCCATGTTGTAAATAAGGTCGCCGATGATGTCAAGTTTCGCGTGGCGAAGAAACTGGAAAGATCAGGGAGGTAGCTGTTTATTTTGTTACAAAGCTCATCGATCTGTGGGCTAGGGTCTGTGGCAATTATTGTGCAGTCATCGGCATAGGAGACGATAGTGACTCCTTCCGGTGGTGAAGGTAGCTTTGATATGTAGAAGTTAAACAAAAGGAGGGACAGGACACCACCCTGTGGCACCCTTTATTTAATTCTTCTTGGTTTGGATGTTACATTCCTGAATTACACCGATGCTTGCCGACCAGACAGGTAATTTGCGGTCCAACTTTTAAGACTTGGGGGAAGGGAGACCCCTCCAGGTCTTGCAGTAACGTGCCATGGTTGACCGTATCAAAAGCTTTTGACAGGTATAACGCAACGAGTACTGTTCTATGGTTGGGGTTTTGATTTAAACCGCAATTTATCTGGGTGCTGATGACATTTAGCGCGGTGGTTGTGCTATGTAATTTTCTTAAGCCATGCTAATGATTGACTAGTTGCAAATTTCCATTAAAGTAGGGAAGCAGAATGGCTTCAGGTGTTTTGGGTACTGGCGATAGGAGTGATATCGGACGATAATAATCTCCTATGTTAGCTGGTTTCCCAGGCTTCAGTACGGGATCGCCTTGGCCATTTTCAATTTTTCGGTGATGACAAAGGTAGAAAGAGACAAGTTGAAGAAATGTGCTAGATAATTATATCCCTCTTTGCCTAGGTTTTTAAGCATCGGCATGGCTATGCCGTCTGGGCCCACTGCTTTAGATGGTTTAGCATGAACAATGGCATCCTCAATCTCTTTGGCGAATATGGTAATTAGGGCGCGCTGTATTTATGTTTGTGTGCGCGTCTGTTGGCCCGCCGTCTACCTTGGTCAACCGTATAATGCATTACATATTGTCGGCAAAAAGCGCTCACGCATTTTTTCACATCCGAAAGCACTTTATCGCCAAAGGCGATGGAAATTTTGTCATTGTGCTTAGACGGATTCGATAGGGACTTTACAGTGGACCAAGGCCTACCCACATCGGCAGAGAGGTTGCAATTCTTTAAATGCTCCTTATATTCGCCCGTTTGTGGTCATCCACAATCAATCTGATGCGTCGGTTTATATCCCTTATTTGGGGGTCGCCGGAGTTGTGCTGTTTTATAAGGTCACGTTCTCTAGCTAAGTTTGCTGCATCCGCTGGAAAACGAGGCCGGAATTCTTCCGGAGGGAATAAAATGATGTATATCGGAACGATTTTCTGTTTCCCTTGTCAAATTTGGTTTCGAGACAAACCGCTTTCGGCGTTGTGCCATCATCAGTGTCGATTTTTGTTCTGAACTAAATCGATTCAGTGACCTTGGGGAAAGCACGTTCCCCTTGGCGAGCATCAGTCGGGATAGGGAGGGCAGCAAAGTGATTGTCTCTTCCGTTTTTAAAGTTTATGAATGTACGGTTCTCGGTAATGATGAAGTCTTCGGTTCCCCCGAGCGAAAGGAGTATAGGTAGGTGGTCAGATGCCAATGTTACCATCGGCTGTAAGTTGACGCAGTTTACTAGACCTGCGCTAACGATGGATAGATCTAGCGAACTGTGACAGCTTCCTACCATACGAGTGGGGGCGTCTCCGTTTACTGTGCAGAAAGTCCACCAACATCTCACCACTGCTGTTCGCCTGTAGGTTAGAATGCCGTAGATCGCGATTTGAATTGAAATCGCCTAAGATAGTGCGATTATCGCCAGTGAGTAGTGCTCTGATATCAGGGCGGTATCCACTGGGGCAATAGGTGACAGAAGATGACAGTAGATGTTGATGATTTCTAGGTTTACATCGCATGGTCGGACAGATACTAAACTAAACTAAACTTTCTAGGACAATTTCCCTGCGGGTGGTGTCGGGATCAAATATATTATATTGCACTGAGTGTTGTATAATATACGCGAGACCGCCTCCATTTCCGCTCTCGCGATCTTTTCTGTGGACGTTATACCCGGAGCAGGTCTGCAGAGTAGATATTGTTGTGAGTTTGGTCTCTGGAACGCAGCAATGCGGATGTTATGCCGCTTCATGAAATCGACTATCTCCGTCATCTTTCCAGTTAATTCGTTACAGTTTAACTGCAGAATTCTGAAGTGCAACGGGGGAGACGTCACTCTAGGGGTAAGTGACGGGTGACTACGCCTGAGTTGAGGGAACTGTTGTGGCCCTGGGACTGGACGTCCCTGGGTAAGCATTGGGGTACCCGGTGTAGTTGGGTTTGCGGGCTGGCCTGAAACCCGTCGGAGACCAGAACATCTAGGAAAATGGCACCGTCCAGACCGCTTCCCAAGGCAGTCGGTTCTATGTACCGGAGCGACTCGGAATTTTTCCCGACCAAGAACTGTCATTTCAGTGTAATCCTATTTAATTTGTTGCGTCCCTCCCAAAAATTGTCATCCTCCCAGCAGCTCCTTGCAGCGGGACTGCTCCATATTCTCTTGCTCCGGGAAGGTATCGAATCCAATCCGGGCCCTTCTCCTAACCTCGGTCCTGAGAAATGGTTTTGCTGCGTCTTTCGGAAAAGAATCTTTTTAGGACGGTCATACTCTTCTCAGTGTGTCTCGTGCAAGGGATGGTTGCATCGGACAGGTTGTTCTGGGCTAGATCCCAAAACCCGACGTCCACGTAACTTTTATAATTCTTTTGTGGCTCCTTGCTGTTCACGCCCAAGGGCGTCACGTAGTCTATACCTTAGCGACCCCCCCACTACCTTCCAGCAGCCCTGCTGCTCAGCAAGCCACATATAGTACCCACTGCTGCTCGCGCCCCACGGCTCCACCAACTCATTCGGCCGCTCCCACTCATACCTACAACCTCCATAGTAGAGTCGGGAGCAATGCCGAGCATCTGCCCCTGCACCCGTCTTCTTCCCCTCTTGTTGTTGTTGTTGTAGCAATGCTCGCCCCACCTAATAGCCGTGACCGATCACAAATTGTCATCAATATCCTCTAACGGGAGTCCAAGGAAACTTGCCGTTTTTAACAGGGGTGGACCATAAGGAAAGGGGTGTTAGAGGCGTTGGTTCCACATTACAATTGAAGAGATGGTTGGTGTCATCTGGGGACACGTTACAAGCGGTGCATACATTTTGTATGTCGGGGTTGATTCTGGATAGGTAAGAGTTTAACCTGTTACAGTATCCAGAACGAAGTTGAGCAAGAGTGACACGCGTTTCCCTGGGGAGTATGCGTTCCTCTTCCGCTAGTTTTGGATAATTTTCGTTAAGCACTGGATTCACCGGGCAATTCCCGGCATAAAGGTCCGACGCCTGTTTATGGAGTTCACCAAGCACCTGCTTGTGTTTTTTCACTTCATACAGCTGGGTTCTCAGGTGCCGTATTTCCTCAATGCTTACGGAGATGACTCCTTAAGCCCCTAGGCGGCGCTGGTTCATCAATCAGATGTCTGTTGGGATGCCCAGGTTTCTGGGTATTCAACAGGAACTGTTTGGTCAGCATCTCATTTCTCTCCCTGATGGGGAGTATTCTCGCCTCATTATGCAGATGGTGTTCTGGGGACATAAGAAGACAGCCCGTGGCGATTCTGAGAGCAGTATTTTGGCAGGCCTGTAGTTTATTCCAGTGGATGATTTTTAGGCTTGGCGACCATATGGGTGACGCGTAGCACGTATTCGGCTGGCTAATTGCTTTGTATGTAGTCATGAGCGTTTCTTTATCTTTTCCCCAAGTACTGCCAGCGAGGGATTTGAGGATTTTGTTACGGCTCTGAATTCTCGGAACAATTGCGGCTGCGTGCTCACCAAAATTTAGATCCTGATCAAACGTCACACTCAAGATTTTGGGGTGAGGGACAGTCGGTAGCATAGTGCCATCGACGTGGATGTTCAAACTGGTCGACATTTGGGGCGTCCATGTTGTAAATAAGGTCGCGGAAGATTTAGTCGGTGATAATGCCAGGTTTCGCGAGGCGAAAAAACTGGAGAGATCAGGTAGCCGTTTATTTTATTGCATAGCGCATCGATCTTTGGGCCTGGGCCTGTGGCCATTATTGTGCAGTCATCGGCGTAGGAAACGATTGTGACTCCTTCCGGTGGTGAATGTAGCTTAGATATGTAGAAATTAAACAAAAGTGGGGATAGGACACCACCCTGTGGCACCCCTTGTTTAATTCTCCTTGGTTTTGATGCTTCGTTTCTAAATTGCATCGATGCCTGCCGACCACCCAGATAATTTGCGGTCCACCTTTTAAGACATGGGGGAAGGGTAGACCCTTCCAGGTCCTGCAGTAACGAGCCATGGTTGACCGTATCGAAAGCTTTTGAGAGGTCTAGCGCTACGAGTACTGTTCTATGGTGGGGGTATTGATTTAAACCGCAATTTATCTGGGTGCTAATGGCATTTAGCGCGGTGGTAGTGCTATGGAGTTTTCTGAAGCCATGCTGATGAGGGGCTAGCTGCAAATTTGCTTGGAAATAAGGGAGCAAAATGGCTTCAAGCGTCTTTGCCACTGGCGATAGGAGAGATATCGGATGATACGACTCACCTATGTTAGCTGGTTTCCCAGGCTTTAGTAGCGGGACCACCTTGGCCATTTTCCATTTCTCAGGTATGACAAAGGTGGAAAGAGACAGATTGAAGACATGCGCTAAATATTTGAAACCCTCTTTCCCTAGGCTTTTAAGCATCGGCATGGCTATGCCGTCTGGGTCCACTGCTTTGGATGGTTTAGCACGACCAATGGCGTCCTCAACCTCTTTAGCGGTGATGGTGATTGGTGACGCGCTGAATTTGTGTTTATGTGCGTGTCTATTGGCTCTCCGTCTATCTTTGACGACCGTAGGATGCATTATATATTGCCGGCAGAAAGCGCTCGCGCATTTTTTCGCGTCCGACAGCACTTTGTCGCCAAAAGCGATGGAAACTTTGTCTTTGTGCTTAGTCGGATTCGATAGGGACTTTACGGTGGACCAAAGTTTACCCACACCGGTAGAGAGGTTACAACCTCTTAGGTGCTTCTCCCATTTCGCCCGCTTGTGTTCATCCACAAGCAATCTGATGCGTTGGTTTATATCCGCCCAATGCAGCTCCTGCCTTGGGTGGTGCCACTTTCCCAGATGTTCTGGTCTCCGCGACGGCAACCCCCCGACAGATTTCATCGCGCCATGTTGCCAGGTCGCAAACCCAAATCATCCGGGTACCCCAATGCTTGCCCAAGGACGCCCAGTCCCAGGGCCACAGCAGCAATTGCGTCCTGGCCTTCCACAACACAGGCGTAGTCACCCGTCACTTACCCCCAGAGTGGCGACGTCTCCCCTTATGCACTTCAGAATCCTGCAGTTAAACTGTAATGGCCTAACTGGGAAGATTACGGAGATAGTCGATTTCATGAAGCGGCACAACATCCGCATTGCTGCGATTCAAGAGACTAAACTCACAGCAAGATCTGCATTGCAGACCTGCTCTGGGTATAACGTCCACAGGAAAGACCGCGAGAGCGGAAATGGAGGCAGTCTCGCGTTTATCATACACCACTGCTTACCCAAGGACGTCCAATCCCAGGGCCACAACAGCAGTTCATCCTAGCCTTTCACAACCCAGGCGTAGTCACCCGTCACTTACTCCCAGAGTGACGACGTCTCCCTCGTGCACTTCAGAATTTGTAGTTAAACTGTAATGGATTAACTGGGATGATCACGGAGATAGTCGATTTCACGAAGCGGCACAACGTCCGCATTGCTGCGATTTAAGAGACTAAGCTCACAGCAAGATCTGGTCTGCAGACTTGTTCTGGGTATAATGTCCACACAAAAGATCGCGAGAGCGGAAATGGAGGTGGCCTCGCGTTTATAATACACCACTCTGTGCAATATCATTTATTTGATCCCGACATCGGCCGCAGGGACAGTGTCTTAGAACTTCAAGGCTTATCTGTCCGGTCAGGCGATGGAAACCTAGAAATCATCAACATCTACATCCCTCCTGCCAGCTGCTGTCCCAGTGGATACCGCCCTAATATCAGCGCCTTACTCACTAGCAATAATCGCATTATCTTAAGCGATTTCAATACCTATCACTATCTATGGCATTCAAGCTTGCGGTCGGACAGTAGGGGTGAGATGTTGGCGGATCAAATAGAAGAAACGCGTTCTCAGAACCGCCACGGGCTGTCTTCTTATGTCCTCAGAACACCATCTACACAATGAGGCGAGAATACTCCCCATCAGGGAGAGAAATGAGATGCTAACGAAACAGTTCCTGTTGAATACCCAGAAACCTGGGCATCCCAACAGACATCTGATTGATGAGCCAACACCGCCTAGGGGCTTAAAGTGTCATCTCCGTAAGCATTATGAGGAAATACGGCACCTGAGAACTCAGCCGTATGAAGCAAAAACACACAAGCAGGTCCTCAGTGAACTCCACAAACAGGCGTCGGACCTTTATGCCAGAAATTGCCCGGTGAATCCAGTACTCAAAAAACAGTACCCAAACCTTGCCGAAGAGGAACGCACATTCCCCAGGGAAACGCGAGTCACTCTAGCTCAACTTCGATCTGGATAATGTAACAGGTTAAACTCTTACCTATCCAGAATCAACCCCGACATACAAAATGTATGCCCTGCTTGCAATGTGTCCCCACATGACACCAATCATCTCTTTAATTGTAATGTGAAACCAACGCCTCTAACACCCCTCACATTATGGTCCACCCCCGTTGAAACAGCAAGTTTCCTTGGACTGTCGTGAGAGGATATTGATGACAATTTGTGATCGGTCGCACTTATTGGGTGGGGCGAAGCACTGCTACAACAACAACAACAACAGGGGCTGCATTGGGCAGATGACACAAACATATATATTCTGTGCTGGCAATAATAATTGGACATTGTGCCAGCGCACTGCACACTTAAAAGAATTGAACAAGTTATCGTAATGCCTAAACTTTTCACTTATTACGGAAAACTCTTTGGATATTTAAGAAAACTCATTGCGCGTTTGCTTAAACAGCCTAAAAATATCTACTTCAGTTCATCTGCATTTAGGACATGACCAACGTACTCCTTTGGTGGGATCAATGATGTTGTCCACAACTCTACCTGTAAATCCCGCGTACTTTGAATGGGCGAGCCCATCACAAAGCCAGCAAGACACAAAGCGTTCTAACTCGCTTTTTACATGCCAGCTGTTTTAAATGCAGATCGTTTTCAGAAACTAATAAAGAAAATGAAGATTTAATATATAATGAAATAGCATACAGCACTAAATTTTATGGTAAATAGAGCAACCCTGAATGTTTGAAATACAAGCGAACAGTTTTAGAACTGTCAGCGAACAGTTTTAGAGCCACTGTATATTGGCACTTAGTAAACCAACGCAAACAGCTGCTATAAAAGTGAAATTGCAATAAAACATTGCGCACAAAAACAGCTAAGGCGCAGAGTTCGGGACACCCTTGGGCGTAAACAGCTAGGAGCCACAAAATATTTATAAAAGTTACGAGGACGTCGGGTTTTTGGGTCTAGCCCAGAACAACCTGATCTAAGCAACCATCCCTTGCACGTGACACACTGACAAGAGTGTGACCGTCCTAAAAAGATTCTCTTCGGACAAACGCAGCAAAACCATTTCTCAGGACCGGGGCCAGGTGAGGAACCCGGATTGGGTTGGATACCTTCCCGGAGCAGGAGAGTATGGCGCAGTCCCGCTGCAAGGATCTGCTGGGAGGATGACAATTTGTGGGAGGGACGCAACAAGTTAAATGGGTTTACACTGAAATTACAGCCCTTGGTCGGGAAAAATCCCAAGTCGCTCCCGTACACAGAAGCGGCTGCTTTGGGAAGCGTCAGACTCTAAAAATGTGAGGCGTAGCATACCCTGATTAAGGTTCAGTTGGTCTTTCTTATGACTATCAATAGAAATTTGACGTGCCCAACGCTTTTATTTAATTGTTTGATCAACGCCCTAGATTGAAGAGGAGTGTGATAACTAGTACCTAGTTAATTTAGTGACTCATTGTTACAAGGACTCTTTCCTGACAATTTGTTACAATCTAAGTCCTCCATACATAATCCTTCCAAAGGCTTTACTCGACTCAGCGCCGCGTATGCGAACTCCAAAGTATTTTGATGATTTCAATGAAATCCATTATGTTTGGATGAAAAATTTAAGTAGATTAATGGGGCATCAAGTTACAAGAGATGAACATAAATTATATTTTTGCCATACATGTCTAATACATTTTGCTAAGGAAGAAAATTTACTAACCCATAAAAAGCATTGTAGAAAAATTGCAACACGCATGCCTACACCTGAGAAAAGAATGCTAAAATTTGAAAATTTCAAAAAACAATTAGATGTACCATTTACTATATATGCAGATTTCGAATGTATTCTAAAACCAATAGATATTCAAAATTCTAGTAGAACTCAATGTGTACAAGAACATATTCCTTATGCCTATTGTTATTTTATTAAGTGCTCATATAATAACCAACTGAATCGTTTTAAAATATATAGCGGTTTTGATGCTCCAAAACATTTTTTTAAAGTATTTTCGATGATGTTTTAGATATTTACCACCTATATTGAGTAAAATAGTTACAATGCATCCATTAACTGCCAATTAACTTAGACGTCAAAACAAGGATATAGGTTGTCATATTTGTGGAATGGAACTTTTATTAAATGATAGGGTAGCAGACCATTGCCATTTAACTGGTGAATATAGAGGTCCAGCACATAATAAATGTAATTTAGAATATCAGATATCAAATTTTATTCCAGTATTTTTTCAAAATTTATCTAAATATGATTGTCATTTATTTATTAAAGAGTTGTCATGTGTAGAGGGGGATATAAATATTATTCCCTTAAACAAAGAGTTGTATATTTCAATATCAAAGAGAATATATGTTAATAATAAAGATACCATTGAGCTTAGGTTTTTAGATTCATTTCGATTCATGCCTTCTAGCTTAGACAATTTAGCTAAGAATTTAAGTAATAATGATTTAGAAACAACAAAGGCTTATTTCCCCAACGATCATCATTTTGATTTAATGAAACGTAAAGTTATTTTTCCATATGACTACTTAGATTCAGAAGAACGTCTCAATGAAACACAATTACCTGATCGTTCACTTTTCTTTAACAAATTATCAAATGAATCGTGTAGTACCGATGATTATAAGCATGCACAAAATATTTGGACAACATTTAATTGTTCCAATTTATTATATTTTTTATTATTATATCTAAAAGTAGATGTGATACTCCTCAGAGACATTTTTGAAAATTTTAGAAAATTATGTAAACGAATTTATCGACTAGACCCTTGTCAATATTATACATCTCCAGGATTAACTTGGAACGCAATGCTCAAAATAACTAGAATAGAATTAGAATTGTTTACTAATGAAAACATGCATAATTGTATAATGTCGGGTATTAGGGGCGGGATTGTTCAATGTTGCAAACGGCGTTCAGTTGCTAACAATAAATATTTAAGTGATTACGATGAGACTAAGGCTTCAAATCATATAATTTATTTAGATGTTAATAATTTATATGGTTATGCTATGTCACAATATCTCCCTCATAATATTTTTGAATGGATTGAAAACGTAGAGGAGTTTGACGTTTTTAGCATACCAGAAGATTCTTTAGTCGGATATATATTAGAAGTAGATATAAATTATTCCATAACCACTCACAATATTCATAATGATTTACCATTTTGTTTTGAAAATAAAAAAGTTGGCTCAATGAAAAACTCAAAGTTGATTGGTGATTTGAGAAACAAAATGGTTAATCATTATGAATATTGTGAGAGGTTATGGGATAATCTAAATCTAATTCTAATATATGTATATCTATATATAAAGAATCTTCTGGTATGCTAAAAACGTCAAACTCCTCTACGTTTTAATAAAATAACAGTAGGCATAAGGAATATGTTCTTGTACACATTGAGTCCTACTAGAATTTTGTATATCTATTGGTTTTAGAATATATTCGAAATCTGCATATATAGTAAATGGTACATCTAATTGTTTTCTGAAATTTTCAAATTTTAGCATTCTTTTCTCAGGTGTAGGCATGCGTGTAACAATTTTTCTACAATGCTTTTTATGGGTTAGTAATTTTTCTTCCTTATCAAAATGTATTACACATGTATTGCAAAAATATAATTTATGTTCATCTCTTGTAACTTGATGCCGCATTAATCTACTTAAATTTTTTATCCAAACATGATGGCTTTCATTGAAACCATCACTGTATAAAGAAATAAGATTAATATGATGTGATTTTTTTTCTTTTGTTAAATAATAGGGTCCTATTACTAGAGGTTTACGCCGATCGCGTACGCCGGTGTTCTTACTTTAAAAAGCTTGATTTTTCTATTTAAAAAAATAATATTTAGGAAAGGTTTTGTTTGTATGTACTTAAGGAAATCAACGTGTTGGCCATTTCAGAAAGATCTGGGGTTTTTGCCTCAAGATCTCGCAGACCGTTCAAAAATTTTCAGGAGTAGCTCCTCGCGGAGGGATTGTCCCTCGTTCACTTACTCCAGAGAGGCTTCGAACCTAACCCCGGTCTTTGGAATTGGTACTGCTGCGTCTGCTAAAATGAAATATAGATACATAAAATAGGCACACTTGTGTCTGTATATCTCGTGCAAAGCGTAGTTTCACCTAGGGTTAACTCCTAATAATCGTCGCGAACATAATTTCTTTAAATCATTTGTGGCTCCTTGGCGGTCACGCACAAAGGCGGCTTACGGTTGCTATTAATGGTCTATTAATACTCATTACTCTCGTAGCACAGGGCGCCTCCAGTGTTTTCTGCTGTTTTTAAGAGCTACAATTCCCGATGTGCGAACAGTAGCAATCCCTACAACCAGTCGCTACCACGCCTCCTGACCCTCACACCATATGCCAGTATAGAAGCTATAGGACTGCGACTTCGAACTCATACCTTCGTCGACTTCGCTTTCTTAGAAGCTCTAGGTGTAGCCCCGAAGACTTTCTAACGGATGATTTTGTCGCGCTATGCTGCCGAGCTACACCAGAGAAACGCCATGAAACGTTAGGGAGTAACTATTCGGCCAAGGATGCCGCCTTCGAAATCATAAGCAATCTAAGTGGAAGTCATTGCGTAATGGGTGAAAATCGTATAATCCTCGGCACATCTGCATGATTAAAATTTTACAAGGACCCTGGATAAAATTTTTAAAATGTAGACCAAAGTTTGCAGACGTTTGTGTTCACAACATTGATTTCAATAGTCTTCCTTAAATCAATAGAATGAAAGTAGACCGATTTTAAGTTGAAAGATGTTTACTGCTGTTTTCCGGCCTTATGATATAAGTGCTCATTATGGATGACCGCGTAGTTTCAGTTTTCAGACTAGTTCGAATGTCCACTACGTTAGGGTAGTAGCACACACGGTCATTAGTTCGGCTGTCTTCGGAAAGCTTTTGCTTCACCACTTTGAGTGTTCTTGCGAAGGACAAAGCCTCACCTGGTAAATATATGTGCCTAGTAGGCACTGCCTACGTATTCACATTTGTAAAAGGAGCCGTAACGTGTAGTTGATATTTAAACTTGGTTGATAGGCTATAATCAATGTAATTCACTCCAAGGGACTAGTTTTGGATAGGGACGCCAACTTTAGGAAATGTCAAACCGGGAGACTTGGGTGTTGAAGGATGAAGTGTGAAAATCAAAATTAACATTTCAGACGCTATTGTATAATTTCGCAAATAAACAACAGATGTTTGAATGTAAGCCCAAGCGATTTTTCAAATCTTTCGCATACATACATATATCCTCAACTTAAGTATGATGTAAGAATCATTTCAATGGACTGTTTATGCCCCTAGAACCTACTAAAGGATTTAGCATCACTGATTTCGATTATTCTTTCAGCCAATCGCAATATAATATTTAAAAAAAAAAATCGGCACCTTTTTTGGGGATTTTAATTTTTTTTTACAAGTTGAGGACAATTTGAAAACAATTTGAAATGCCTTAGGTCATTTTATTTGAATTCATTGTTCATTATTAATTTTTTGAAAAAAATATGCAAAGTGAGCATATAAATTTATTATATAACTTTTCTTGTAGTGTTTTGTTTTAATAACTTGGTGAATTGGGTGATGGAAAGTCCGTGTTACGCTGACATCGAAAACGCCTGTCTTTTTAAATAACTTTTGAATATTTAGAACGAGTTAAATTTCGCAATTAGTTTCTTATAACTGGCAGTAATGCGCATCCGTTGATACCACTTTCGACCATATCCAACCAATTTTCGACATGAACAATAAATGGCATAAACAGTCTTAAACGAGTAGAAAATATAGAACGCCGCCACCGCCGCGCCGATATTTTTGACTCTCGGCGGTGGCGTGCGAAAAATGACCCTAATCACCGGCGGCGGCGGCGTTTATCGGCGGCGTATATCTCTACCTACTGAAAAGTTTGATGGAATAAGAAGACGTTGCAAGTTAAAGGTTGCGACTTAAATCTTCACTTTATTGAATAAATTCTTGTCTTTTATACTAATTTGCTTAACCTATACATTAATAAATATCTAAATACTAATAACTAAAATTAAGTACATAGGGAATGGAGAATGCATACATGTCTGTTTGTATACGGTCTTTGTATACATGTATTTTTGTATGCATAACTCCATACATGTAGTTTTGTACATTCAGCAGCGTCAGCAGATCAGTTTGAGTGTTTCGCTATTTTCCCAAAAGAGGCTTGTATGTTAGTATGTATAATTACAATGGGTTGTATGTTTATATGTATAATTGATTGGCTGTGAATGGATATAGGTCTCATGTTCGGCATTCCATATCGTCTGGGTTAGTTCAATAATTTATGTTGGGAAAAATATTGTAATATGATTATTACTAAAATATATTTGGAATTTATACAGCGTAATACCGCAAGTGTGTTACAGTCGTTGTGAGGTATAATGGACCTTACAGTGGGTATGACGTATAATGCTACACTACTACCAAATTGTCTTCTATATCAAACACATTTACACTAATATCTGGATTATTTGATTCAAATATTTCAATATCTTTTATTTGTAATGGGAAATTTAAATTTTCAAAATTGGGTACTTTATAATTAATTAAAGTTATAATGGAATCTTGGATATTTCTAATGTGATATGAAGAACACCTTTTTCTATTTTTGGAGGGTTGGTAAAGAGATGAAATTATGGCCCACTTAAAGCAATATATATCATTGTTGACAATGTTAATACAAGCTTTTTTATCTGCTATTACTTTTGGTATATATAATGAGCCTATAATTGGTTAATATTTATTTATGTTTACTTCTAGATGGATAATTTCACTTAAACTCCACCCACTATCTCGCTCTTGAAATGTTTTCATTTTTTCAATCAATTTACTAAACTTTTCCTTAATTATTACCCCAACATTATTGTTCTCCATAAATGCTTCAGTCATTAGTGTTTGGTGTGACATAGCGAATTCTTTTATTTGAATATATTTACAAAATAACTCAAAGTTAAATTTGATGCTTTCATACTTTTCTATAGATTTCTGTAAAAGTACAGATAATTCGTTAAAATGTTTTTTCAAAAAAATGTTCAACAATTAAATCATTGGGTTGATCGTTTTCAAAACGTATGTCTCAATACGATTATTAACATAGCGTTAATACCTTTAACATTACTATTTACATTATGCATACAATTCTTTTTATGTATATTTGTTCTCAAGTGTGCTGTCCATACATTTTGTCTACTTGAATTTTATACTGCTCGCACTACTGCGGGTTTTTTTTGATAAATTGATGTTTCATTGCAATATGTCTAACTAAACTCCTCTTCCGAGTATATACCTTTTCACAAGAACTACACGGATGCATTTTTATTTTTTTATTAATTGGCTTTTTCGAGCGTTTTTCTTTTGAAATTGCTTTTAAATCCTTAAGATCTTGATTCATAATGTGGATATGCCTACAATAATCAACGGTGTTAAATAAGTAACGATGTATAAGTATTAAAGTTTATTACTGTTTATTAGAAGTGATCCTGGTTAAACACGGCTGGAAATCCTTATAAAATGTATATCCGTGAAATATAGATGAGTGCTAAGTGGCTTTAAACAATTTACTACATTTTTTTACTGAAAATATGTCCAATTTATATACATTGAGACAAGTAGCCCTTATCTAAATGTATGTATATTGATGTGTGTGCCTGTGTCGGTATGTATTTTGCAGTTTGTTGATATATATATGCTGTCATGTTTACGGCAAAGCTCTGCTAAAAGTAAAAAGCTCTAAGCTTTTTCTTATGCGCCACCTAGCGGAAGATCTGCCAGAACACAAACCGGAAGAACGGATGCGACACCCAGCATATATGTGTGTGTGTGTATATACTTTTCCTTGCACCATTTGAGCTAGAACCGGTATTTACATACTACTTAAATAAAGTGAACGTAAATTAGTTGAGTTCATATGCGTCCGGCTCAGTAATAAAAAGCCATTAAATAAATTCTAACAAAAGTTAAGCACCATTTGCAGCAGCAAGCAGTGCGAATTCTGCCAGTGTTATTTTCCGGCGTCTTCATGGGCAACACAGACATAATCATCGGAAGAGACAACCACCCAATGTGAAGAAAATACCATCAGTATTGGCCATCAAGATGATCCAGCTCCTCACTACATCTTTGCTAAATTAAGTTCAAAGCTACATCAAAATCAAAAACGAAAGGATAAGTAACCAATATTAAATACTATCGTTTAATAAATCAAAGCGATTATGATTACGGGAACGTGATTCGATAATCACCGATCACTGATCAGGATAATTCCCGTGCAGATTACACTGGATCACAAATTCCAATTTTTTTTTCTGCACCAGAGACGCCATTATGAAATTCCTATGTAAAATCACCCCCTGATTCCGAAAATCAAGGTTATTTTCAATGCTATGGTAACGTTTTTGAGATATTTACAAATTACCGTTTTTCAACAAACAAACAAAAAATTCGGTCCACTTAATCATATATATCTCAAGAACGAATTGAGCAATTACAAAACGGTTTGAAGCTTTTAAAAGGTACTTTAAACTGTGCATACAACACTTTTTTCTCTCTAAGCTCTGTTTTATTGCAAAAAAAAAAATTAGCTTTCATTCAACAAAATCGATGGACTAATACAAAAGTTATAAGCATTCAAGTAAATATATCCATTTAATACTTAAGTACCTACTGGTACATATGTATGTGTTAGTATTCGTATATCAGTTAGCAGGTTGATTTTCGAAGCGTTATTAGATACAAAAAACTGTTAGTTTCGTTTTCTCAAACCCAGGTATATTTCAAGCAAGAGCATATTTTTAAGGCAGGTAGTGTTTTCTTTGTAGAACTAGGGAACATTTTTGTCTAGGTAGGCTTGAATTTTTACTTGATCTAAGTATAAATAATAGTACATGCACCTTGTTCCTTCATAATATCTGCAAGGCTCGCCGGATACTGTTCAGTTTATAACTGAAGTTTATAACCCGTCATTTACTTAAAAATATAATATGAATAAAAGGGCGCGAGAGTTTGAGTGTACAAAAGATCCAGATATGTTCTGTTTGATCTGCGGTCAATTTATCGTTAAAAGGATGCGACGTGTGTTTTCAAATCCTTTGAAAGTTACATACTATAAGTGTTTTTGAATTGAGCCTAAAAACCATGGACACCGAATACTGTGTGCACCACATGTCGAGTCGAATTGATTTTTTCGGAAACCGGAACAAAAAGTTGCGTTGTAAAAATTAGGAATTTGCTCCCTTTTAATGCATAGCTGACTAATTTCTGAAACTATCTATTTAGGCGACATATGAAATTTATTACACGAATGAAGTGGACTGCTATATTTGTACTACAAAAGTACTTGGGGTTGGAAAGTCAAGGAAAGCAACCTATGCGAGCGTATAGACAGTATCATTACCAGAACTAAATTCAAAGGAAGCTACATTGCCAAAATCAAATTTAACTTTAGTTCCGGCTCCAGTTTCATTGTCAACAGCAATATCTGATTACGCGGCATCATGTTGTACTGGATTTCAAACGGAAAACAAAAGAAACTCTTTGTCACAAGCACAACTCAGTGATTGGATAAGGGATTTGGAATTGTCAACGGAAAAGGCCCAACTACACGCCTCTCGTATGCAGCAATTTAAATTTGTTTCATTCGATGTTAAGGTAACATATTATAGAACTCGTCACGAACAATTTTCCAAGTACTATACGAAGGAGGACAGTGATTGTTACTGCAAAGACATTGCTGGTCTATTCAAACAGTTTGGCGAACCATATGATTCAAAAGAGTGGCGATTGTTCATAGACGGCAATAAATTAAGTTTAAATGCCGTATTATTGCATATTGGCAACCAAAAGTCATCTATCCCGATCGCGTATGCAGTAGATACGAAGGAAACGTATGAGGTAATGCAAAAATTGCTCAAATTAATCAAATACGAAGAACATGATTGGAAAATATGTGCTGATCTTAAAGTCGTTGGAATGCTATGTGGTCTACAAAGTGGATACACAAAATACTGTTGCTTTCTATGCAAATGGGATAGCCGAGCTCGTCAAGACCACTACATCATAAAGAATTGGCCAAAACAAATCGGGTATCAAGTTGGGGCGGATAACATAAAATACTCCCCACATTTAAAGAAGGAAAAAAAGAATTCTACCTCCTCTCCACATCAAGCTCGGCCTTATCAAAAACTTTGTCAAGGCTTTGGACAAAGAAGGCGAAGCTTTTCATCACTTGAAGACAATCTTTCCAGAGATTTCAGTAGCAAAAATAAAGGAAGGGATTTTCGTGGGACCGCAAATAAGGAAAATGATGACCAATAACCATTTCAAAGAACTATTATCACCAGTGGAGGCAGCAGCGTGGGATTCTTTTGAAAAGATCGTTACTTATTTTTTAGGCAAACACAAAAGTCCTAACTACGAGATGATAGTGAATGACTTAATCAAAAACTATGCGGAAATTGGTAAATAAAAAAACATATTTAAGACCGTTTTCTCAGTTAACTTTAAAACCTATCTGCCCGATAAACAAAAAATTTGTATGAAAATTTTTAAATTTACATGAGAATATATAGCCCTAAATCTGAATTCATCGTCTACTTCCGAACAAACAAGAACGAGAAAAATGTAAACAAAAAATTTGTTCTGAATTGAAAGATAAATCCAGCCTAAGAAAATTATATACTAATGTGTCACTTATGTATTTATCTAATATACCTTTATATTTCCGTTCAGGAAAAAATATGTCTTTAAAAATTCATTTCCACACTCCCATTTAAATTTTTTCCCGCAAAATCTTGGCGACGAAAGTGACGAGCATGGCGAAAGGTTTCACCAGCAAATGAAAATGATTGAAAGTCGGTATCAAGGATTCTGGGATGTCGCTATGATGGGTGACTACTGTTGGTTTCTCATAATAGAAACCAATCCTAATCTAAATAAGCGTCAAAACAAGACACATAACTTTTTTAATTATAAAATATAATCATAGAGTTAAGACAGAATCATATGTACATATGCTATTATTTGTAGGGTACTTAAGTTTTACAATATGGATATATTTATTTGAATGCTTATAACTTTTGTATTAGTACATCGATTTCGTTGAATGAAAGCTTATTTTTTTGTAATAAAACAGAGCTTAGAGAGAAAAAAATCTGCAAAAAATAAAACCGTTTCGAAATTCTTCCTCGCAAAGTACACATTTTTTTATATTTTTACAAAAAAATTTGAAAAAATCCGTAATGATTGTTTGTTGTCTTTGAATGTGCAGGGCCTAGCAAAAAGTGTTGTATGCACAGTTTATAGCACATTTTATTACCTTTTAAAAGCTTCAAACCGTTTTGGAATTGCTCAATTCATCCTTTAGATATATTTTGTAACGATTTTAGTGCAATTCCGCTTATTTGCAACCTTCTACTAACTTTCGTATCGCTAAACTGTTGAATAAATAACTCCAGTATTCAATGATGCAAAATGGTCTTTATTAGAGTACTTCACAATAACACTTATACTTCGCAACCAATAGCGTGCTTAAATCAAACTGATTGCCCATGCCTCATCTGGTGCTGCTTTTATACTCTTCGGTTTCCTTGTCGGCATACTTCTAGGCGTTTCTCCTTCTAGAATTTACTACTTGTTTAACAGCTATAAACTCACCAGCTATAAACTACAGATGCACGTTTATAGCTTCTCATATGCGCCTGTATATGTGAGTAAAACCTCGACCGATGATTGCATACTTTTGTGAACATCTCAGATACTCATGATATGCATGTGTTTGTGCATATCTCTCCGCTTCTTGTATGTACATATGTGTAGACATAATGATTGACTTGTTTATGTAGATACAAGTGACTGCTTAGTATCGGCTTAGGGATGATAGTATGCCTTAGTGTTGCTAATATTCGTCACACTGCCCTCCACCTAAGTCTGGTCGTCCCGATCAGAGAAATTTCCTGATCTAAACGCCGCTAGCATCTCCAAATGAACCACCCTTCTTTTCGTGGTTTCCCAATGGTTTGTATGCGGTAGATGGTATCACTGATCTTCTTCACAACTTTGTACGGGCTTTCCCAACTGCACCGAAATTTGGATGGAGCACCTTTCCGCCGGTGAGGGTTGTATAACAGTACCAAATCTCCCTCCAAGAAACCTTCAGAATTTTTGTTCTCGTCGCACTTGTGTTTCCACTTACTACTCATTATCCTGGTTCGTTCCCTCACACTCTGTTGTTTGGTCAATGATCTAATTCGTAGAGCTTGCGCTTGACGGATTGGCGTCGCATAATCAGTATCGTTCCCACGTTTCACAACAGTAGTGCGCCCTGGCTTGAACCTACCCTCGCATTCATTCTGGGAAATTATTTCCTTCGTTTATGTGCATCCATTTGGTTTTGTCAATGCCAGTATTTCTCGCGCAGGTACTTTTGATTTCGCTTTATTTGGCCCATTCGATCCATCAACCTTTACCTTTGACTTTCGTGGCCTTTGTCGAGTCTTCTCCACCAGTACTCGATTACTGCTGACCCCTTTCCCCAAACTGAAGTTAAGTGGTACATCCTGGTTCTTGTAACGCATAACCCTTCTCTGCATATCGATGCTGATCAACAATCTCCGCCACAACGAATTTGTGTAGAACCATGACCTTCCCAATTAAGGCTTCACAGATCACTTCTCCTCGGACTTGGTTATACTCGCCAGTGACCGTACGCAACCTTGCTCCATGTAATGGCTTTACTCTCCTGTTGACCAAATCAGATCGAATCAAGGAATGAGATGCGCCCGTATCTACAGTCAGTACACGTTCTTTGCCATCCACATTCCCTCTGACGGCAAGACTGCCTGATTTCCTTCCAATTTGCCGACACAGATATCACAGGACATTCAATAGCTTGAGCTGGTTCTCGATCTCTACACTTTACTCGCTCTTGCTCATCCCGTCCAGCTTTGTTATTAAGACCACCCATGCTGTTGAAACCACTAGGATCAATATCGCAATGACGTGCAATGTGACCGGGCTTCCCGCATTTATTTTTTTTTTGTAATAAAACAGAGCTTAGAGAGAAAAAAAAAACTGGAAAAAAATAAAAAGTTTTCGAGATCCTTCCTAGCAAACTACAATTTTTTTTATATTTTTACAAAAAAAAATTGAAAAAATCCGTAATGATTGTTCGTTATCTTGGAATCTGCAGGGCCTAGCAAAAAGTGTTGTATGCATAGTTTATAGCAAATTTTATTACCTTTTAAAGGCTACAAACCGTTTTGGAATTGCTCAATTCGTTCTTGGGATATATATGATTAATTGGACCTTTTTTTTTTTTGTAAATGTCTCAAAAACGTTATCATAGAATTAAAAATAACCTTGATTTTCGGAATCAGGGGGTGATTTTCCATAGGAATTTCATAATGGCGTCTCTGGTGCAAAAATTTAGATTCCTTGAAATAATTGTGCGAGCAATACTTACCGTCAATTCAATTTCTGTCTGTGTTTCATACCTAGATATATATACTTACCTGGAATCACCTTAACCTATACCCAAACCAAAACATTAAGAGATATCTGCTCATATGCACTGAATGTAAAATTAATTTGCGTTAATAAATGTAAAGTTAATTTGCATTAACAAAGCAATATTTAATGCTAGCTATACACCTTTTTACATACACGTACAAATCGGCCCACTCCGGGATTAGTGGGGATTATTGCAGAATTGATTGAAGTTTTTTATGAGAAAAAAAATGGCGAAATTCGAAAAATATCGAAAAACTGAAAAATTACAAAGAAAAAACTTTAAAAATTTTTGTGAATTTTTTCCGAAAAGCACATTTAAAAACAAATTTAAAAAAAAAAAGATCCCAAACGGTCAATTTTTGAAAAAGTTATAGCATTTTGAAAACAAAAACGGTCTTTTTTTTAAAATTCATAACTTTTTTTTGAGTTGGATGAAAAAATTCTAAAAAACGTCTTTCGTAAGCTAGAAAAAAAAAAGAAAAACTTTCAGCCAATTCTAAAGGGGTCGGGTTCAAAATTGGTCGAAATAGGATGGAATACCCCATATATAGGACAACCAAAAGTAGGTCACGGATCACATATGTATGTGTAATAAACAACGTTGAGGTAGATCAATTGGGCTACCATCAAAAAAATCATGTTAGTAATTATGTAATTATATCTAATTGAATTTTAGAAAAACACCGTAAATTAAGTAAACAACACCGTCTTTTTTGTATTCATTTCTCACTACTTTCTTGCAAATTCTTTACTTTACTTACGTTTTTTTTTTTTTTTTTGAAAAAACGGTTATTCGTAAATGTCTCAAAAACGTTACCATAGAATTAAAAATAACCTTGATTTTCGGAATCAGGGGGTGATTTTACATAGGAATTTCGTAATGGCGTCTCTGGTGCATTTTGGCTGTAAACCAGTGTTATGATTTTGTTTCATACCTGCACACGCATATTGAGATTGCTTAAATTTACTATATAAAGTAAGAATTTCGTGATAAATTTAGATTCCTTGAAATAATTGTGCGAGCAATACTTACCGTCAATTCTATTTATGTCTGTCCTTTCATACCTACATATACATAATCACCTTAATCTATACCTAAACCAAAACATTAAGAGATATCTGCTCATATCCATTGAATATAAAATTTGGGTTTTTTGACTTTTTTCTTTGATTTTTAAGGTTTTTTTCATGACCTGCTTAAAAAATTTTCATTTGATTTAAAAATTTTCATGTATAACCTGTCCGACTCAAAATTGTCCGCTGAAAACTTTGGCGATAACAGTTTTTTGAAAAAAAAATATATATATTTTTGGGTTTTGAGGAGTGTTTTGGTGAAAAAACTTATTTTTTCGCCATTTTTTTTAAGGGTTTCTCAGAAACGTGCAAAAGTGTTACCGATGAAAACGAATTTGTCTCATAGTTCCGATTCCACTTAAAATTATGGGATAAAAACGTTGGCATTAACAGTTTAAAAAAAAATTTTTTTTTTGTTTGAAAATGAAAAAAATCGATTTCGACCAAAACAAGTCCCAAAAACCAAAAAACTGTTAAACTGTTAATGCCAACGTTTTTATCGCAGAATTTTAAGTGGGATAGGAACTATGAGACAAATTCGTTTTCATCGGCAACACTTTTTAAAATAAAAATGTTATCTTTGTTTATGTAAATTTTTTTGTAATGAAAACAAAATCAAAATAACAAAATATGAGAGCCGTGAGAATTAAAAAAAATGTTTAAAAGTCATTTGATTCTCACCGGTCTCACCTTGGAATATTTGTATCATGCTTCAGACTACGACTTTATTGGTTTATTAATTTTTGAATATATAAAATTATATAGTTTTGGTAATATAGGGGGAGGGCCAAAATAATATTTTCCCCAGGCGCAAGAAACCCTCACTACGCCACTGTTCCGTAGGCTACGGCAAAACATAATTTGATAGCACGTGCAAAGTTTTCATGTAGCATTGCGTTATTAATTTGTATATTTATTAACATATACATATTTTTCAGAATTCTAAGCGACGTAAGGGATATATTAAAAGTCGCCCAACCGTTGTTAAAGGACAGAGGATCAAAAAGTAATCACTTAAAATTTTGATAATGTGGGTCATTTGTGTCCAACTATCTAGTGGGTTTACATTGTACGAATAATGCTGTCACCAAATTAATGATAATGGCTAATAAATTTCAAATTTCGACCAAAATAAATAATCTTTTTCGTTCCATTGAAATGCAAGTAAAACAAAGCGATTCGTAAAAAATATTTTATCATAATTAGAATTTAATGGAGCACTTCATTTGAACTTGCAACAATGAAAAAGCGTATGATTTGTTGTCCATGGTAGCAAGGCTAGCTTTAATAAATCGCCCTATAAATTTCTTCACTTCTTCATGACAACAGTAGATGCGTTTTCTTTTTAAATGATTAAAGCGGAGGTGAAGGCAACATTCAGCTAAATTGGCAGTTGGTAAGTATGCACTAGTATAGAAATCAAAACTATTACTGGTATTATTTTCCAGCGTTTTTGTAGATTAAAAGTGTTCAAGTCCCTTTAAGCGAAATTTATTTAAGGTAACTGAGTCCACAACCTCGCTTACTTAGCCGAACTCCATTGCGCCCGACTGTGTGGCTGAGCGGTTAAGGGGCTTAAATCTACGCCGTTCCGCATTTTAGGAATGACCAAGAACTCCCAACTCCGCCTAATCCGGATCGTGCCTTTTGGAAGATTTACAGAGAGGGGTATATTCGACTGTATTTCAACGGAGTCCAAGCGATATCGGGCCGTGTGATAAAAAAAGAGGAAGCACGAAGTCGTCTGCCAAGGAAAACAAAAGCGCTACAAGTTATGCTCCGTAATGGAATGGCAGGTGAATCCGAACTGAGAAAGCTGTACGGATAGAGCCCTCTCACAGTACAGTGCAGTACTAATAATTGTCCAACGCTTAGGAGCAGAGATCGACCCAGCATACCTGGAGAGTGAGTGCTTGAAATGGGCGCATGAGGTGGCGCTGCAAACTATCGATAGTGTCATTATTCGATATTTTCTATTATTTAATAAAAACTATCGCTAGTTACGAAACTATGAGATACTATCATATCGCACACCTAGTTCATTTCCACAAATCACAAAAGAAGATTTGGCAATGCGCATGTAATTAGATGATCATTAGATCAGCTGTTTTGATGACGTATGAATTGACCCTTTTCATTTAGCCGTGCTTTTATATACACATATTTAGTGTTATTGTGAGAGTTTTAATTAAATAATTATATTAATATTGCGTTGTGCTGTCTTTGGGTGTAATAACAACAACAAGAAAACCAGTGAAAACATATCGAGAATTTTCCATTTTCCGAAGGATGCAGTAGTGGCTAAGAAATGGCTTCATTTTTGCCACCGAAAGGACGTGGTGAATCTCAAAACAGCACACATATGTGAAGTGCATTTCACTCCCGAAGATTTCGAAAGAAATATGCAATATGAAATGGGTGAGTATAAAAAATGTCTGATTTTCATTTAACTACAATAAATATTTGAAATTTTAGGCTTTTGTGCCTAAAATCTCACAAAGCCCCCAGCGGGTTAGGGGGCTTAGAATATACTCGCGGTAGGTATGCCTGTCGTTAGAGGCGACTAAAATACCAAATGGATTCAAGAGTTTGTGTAGCGCAACCCTCTCAAGGAGTTGCCAGCGCAATTATAGCTTCTCCAATCCAATTGTCAACCTCACCTACCCGCTGCGAAGCCTGTTTCATTAACAGGCGAGGCTCTGGCGACCCCTAACTCCTGATGGATCTAGGGGGCGGATTCCATGTGGTCATACCAAATCGTACCCCAGATGATCGGGATAGTACCTTTATGGTACTTGTTACCGGAACGTACCGGATCTGCATCCGGCAAAGGACCATCAAAAAGTAGAAAAGAAATTGAACCGAAAACTACGTTAGAATTACTTACTTTTATAATCTCGTATGGAGAAGATGTTTTTCCAAACTTGCGAGTGGCACTTCAAATACTCTTAACTATCTCAGTATCAGTTGCGAGCTGCGAACGTTCATTCAGCAAATTAAAACTGATTTTAACACATTTACGATCAACGATGGGGCAAGGTCGCCTAAGTGACCTAACGTTATTAAGTGCGGGAAAAAAATTTCAAATGATAAATTTTGATGATATCATTGATATATTTCCGTCCTCAAAGGCAAGAAAAAATTGCACATAGATATTAGTTTTGACTAATGTATTATAATCATGTTATTATTAAATATGCATTTGAGTCTATTTATAGATGATATCATCAGCCCATGATAAAAATATAGGAAAGTAACATCATTCTCTCTTCTCGGCGGCCATAATGGTTTTTTGTTTTTTAAAAAAAAATTTTAAATCTATCTCACAAATTTTTTGGAAATGCCAAACCAAAGGATATGAACAAAAATTTTAGTATATTTGAGTTTTACAAATGCAAAAATAAAATAGATCGAAAATTGGGTATGAATTTTTTTAGTTCGGTTTTATAGTCTGTTTTTATTTATTTATTTTTTTAATTTGTACGATTTAACCATGCATGGTCCTAATGTGCTCATACCAGCATACAGCTTACTTCCATCACTAGAGATGTTGCAGGTCTTCGCAGCTGGAGGATCCACCTAGTCCAATTGGGGGATATTAATTTGTGGGGGCTGAATTTTTCCGACACCTTTTCCCCCACTTTGGCGTTAAGTGGGACATCCCGATTTTATTTTGATGACATGCAGAGAGCAGCGCACATATACAAATTCCTGTGTATCATCGACAGAATTAGGCGCATAGTCTTTATTTTTGTTGTAAAAATCCCTCGCCTGGGTTAATAGACTAGAACACTCAAGAAATTTTAAATAAAATCCTCCATATGTTTATACTAAAAAGGTTACAGATTTTCGTTCGACATTACAGACGAATAGATGATTTATGCTATACACCAGGCTGGACCATACATAGAGATCGAAGTTGTGGCAGAGTAACGCGTATATCCTTCGGAAGTGTGCATTCTTCTTCGGCGATGTCTGCAAAGGCGGGATCCTGACTTTGAAGGAAATCACAGACTCTGCGTTCGTGTTGCTCTGGATCATACTACACCAGATCTCGTCATAGGGCTTATGCAGATATCTTCTTATCTGCCTTAGAGGCGCAACTACATCAATCAATTGTCTTTTTGGATGCCCCGGTGCTCAGAGAAGATATTCCGTGGCAGTTCTAATTGGGAAATTTGGCAGCCATGCAACTTTCTTCGTTGCAGCGATTTGAGGATTTTGATGCACTTTTTTGTGCATGTACGCAATTTCGGATGCATTTGTATTGAAGCAGAAACTGTGGCTGTCCAGTTGTTGTGTTATGTGCAAGATTCACGTCGTGAAAAATATGGCCGTATGTACATTAAATCAGTGCCAAGTCCTGTGATGTGAAACATTTTCAGAGACAAGGGATATAAATGTTTATTTTGCAGTATAGTTTTCTTTTGATTCATTCCAGTCTGCATTTGCGGAGCCATGAAGCTGCCGGACAAAACTAAGTTCCTCCTCAAAGCCTTTCAGCCCGCCGCGGAATGAAATTCCCTCCGTTGTTGTCCTTCAGCAACGATGGTAATGTTTCCTATATTTCAGGACGAGGGTGGCAGAGGTGTGATTACTCCCACCGTCATGATGGCTTTCCCACAAAAATTATTACACTACAACGATTAAGAATCCGAGCTTAACGTAAAAATAGTTAATATAATAAAATAAAAATGTTATCAAACTGTGATTTTTGCCGGCTCGAGTTCCAATGTAATAAAACACTTTTTTAAATATTTCCCAATATATTTCAACCTCCTTCGGAGATCGTCTTCAGGGGCTATAACAATAACAAACAAATATACATATAAAACTGAATACAATTAGGATACAATTTTTCATACATACATACATTAATTATCTCGTCCGAAACACGACACTAGTTAGTTCGCCATGCAGTTCAGAACTAATTTTTTGTTTTTTTGTGAATCAAGTAAGTGTCTATAAATATGTGAGCAATTTTCTGTGTCCGTTTTGTAGTTGAGTCTCTTGCTTGGTGGTGTATTTGCTATGTGTAGCATTTCTAACTTAAACCTTTTGCTATAATTTGTCTCCTGCTCTAGGATGCTCACCGCTTTAAAATCTGGTTGGTGCCCGTTCTCTGTACAGTGGGCCGCAAGTGCTGTTTTATGAATGTTGCCAGATGATCTAAATTTAATATCAGATCTGTGTCCTGCTATTCTTGTTTTTAATTCTTGTTGTACCCACAGTTATTATTTTCATTTCCAGCACATGTAGTCTTATATATTACATTATGTTTGTCTGAATTTGTTGTCGCTACAATCATATTTTAATCTTAACTACCGAAGGCACGCCGTAAAAAACAGCAGCAAGAAGATGGTTTATGCGAAGCTGAAGAACAAATATGACAACAAAACGAAGAAATCGATCAACAGATATAAGACTGAATCCAACCAAATGGCAAAACTGCAGAGTAGCATAAGATTTTTATTAAAATGCAGAAAAACTAAAATTATACCTAAGTTTATACAAAATACAACGAAACTAGATTACATACTTACCATTGACAATCACATATGAAAACGTATAAAACACACAATAGACAGACACACTTTATTTTTCCACAACAAAATACTCAGCGCCTTAATAAAATTAAAAAACGATATTCTAAATACAAAAACTAAACAGGTGGAATATACAAAAGAAAAGCTAAGCCAAATAATGGAGAACGAGGATGTCAAAGCTTTATTTGAGAGTGATCAGCAGCTCACACTGAAACGAGCTACACAATGGAATGACCAACAAAAAGCAAAGTTTGAAAGATTACAAAGCGCGCGAAATAAACAAATACTAGGCATCAACAGTAACAACGAGCAGTGGTTGGTAAATAAAACAAATACAGATTTTCCACCTGAATTTGAAGCACTGCTTGAAAAAGGTCCAAAGTTTGCTCTACCAATATCAACAAATACATTCCCTCTTTTCAAATGCATAGCTGATGGGGAAGAATTGGTAAGGAGCATAAAAAAGAAAGAGAAGCAGGAGTCTGCGAGAACCAAATTATCATTTTAATTAAAGACACTTTGACGAAAAACAGAGCGAGCACAACGGACGTAGCCATTAATGACACAGTGGAAAAAACACGCGAATTTTTGAACAAAAATAAAAATATTATGATTGTGAATGCAGACAAAGGTAATGACGGTAGCAATGGAAAAAGGTGACTGACTATAGGTCAAAACTGCAAAGTTTGCTGGAAGATTTGTCGTCATACCGAAGATTACGCCAGGATCCCACATTAAAGTTACAAACGAAAAATAATCAGTTGGTAGATAAATTGCACAAATTAGATCTTATAACGAACAACGAAAAACTCAAAATGTTTACACGAACAGCTCTCCCACCCCGTATATATGGACTACCAAAGGTCCATAAAGATAATATGCCCTTAAGACCAAGCTGTTCTATGTTAAATGCTCCGTCCTATAATTTATGTAAATACCTGACTAATATTTTAAAAAATCTGACGACGAAATCTAAGTTTAATGTAAAAAGTGCAATAGAATTCAAAGACAAGGTCAACGACTCCTACATTTATGACGATGAACGCCTCGTATCGTTTGATGTTATGTCACTATTCCCAAGTATACCAACAGACCTGGCTATACAAACTATACTGACAAAGTGGAAAGACATAAAGGAACACACGGATATTCCAAAACACCTTTTTATGGAAATTGTGAAGTTTTGCATATCGGAAAATAGATATTTCAAGTATGAAGAAATAATTTATACGCAACTCAAAGGACTTCCGATGGGATCCCCAGCATCACCGATTGTTGCCGACATCATCATGGAATATATTTTGGAAACAGTGACAAACGCGAGACTACTTAGCAAATACGTAGATGATGTGCTTGCCATAGTTAAGGAGGACGAGCTGGAGAAAACCTTGGAGGTGATAAACTCATTCCACAGGAACATAAAGTTTACGATGGAGCTGGAGTCGGCTAGTAGACTTTCTAGACACATGAGTATGTAAAATAGACAATAAAATAAAACTTGACTGGTATCCAAAGCCTACATCATCAGGAAGAATAATAAATTTTAATTCAAAACACCCAAGGAGTATGATTATAAATACGGCGAAAAACTTCATTAGACGACTATTAGATACGAGTGACACGGTTTTTCACTCCGAGAATAAAAAACGTATAACAGACATACTAAAGATGAACGACTTCCCTCCTAACGCAACACAGAGGTTAGTAAAGGAATACCCGAAAGATAAATGCCGGAAAAACAGAGAGAACACGACTACAAAATATAGATCTGTAGTATATATACCAGGTTTTTCAGAAAGATTGCAGGGCTCGGACATCTATGACAAGGAGAATATAAGAATTGCACACAAACCATCGTACACAACAAACATATTTTTTAATAACATGAAAAGCAAAATAACAAATTCAGACAAACATAATGTAATATATAAGATTACGTGTGCGGGAAATGAAAATAATAATTGTGGAAAAGAATATGTGGGTACAACAAAGAACAAATTAAAAACAAGAATAGTAGGACACAGATCTGATATTAAATGTAGATCATCTGGCAACATTCATAAAACAGCAATTGCGGCCCACTGTACAGAGAACGGACACCAACCAAATTTTAAAGCGGTGAGCATACTAGAGCAGGAGACAAATTATAGCAAAAGGTTTACGTTAGAAATGCTACACATAGCAAATACACCACTAAGCAAGAGACTCAACTGCAAAACGGACACAGAAAACTGCTGACATATTTAAAGACACTTACTTGACTCACAAAAAAATAAAAAACTGAACTGCATGGCGAACTAACTAGTATCGTGTATCGGACAAGATAATTACTGTATGTATGTATGAAAAATTGTATCCCAATTGTATTCAGTTTTATATGTGAATATTTGTTTGTTATTATTGTAGCCCCAGAAGACGATCTACGAAGGAGATTGAAATATATTGGGAAATATTTAAAAAAGTGTTTTATTATATTGGACCTTGAGCCGGCAAAAATCACAGTTTGATAAAATCAAAGTAAAATGTCGCTACAATCATATTTTAATTAAAATGTTATCTTTGTTTATGTAAATTTTTATGTAATGAAAACAAAATCAAAATAAAATAACAAAATATGAGAGCCTTGAAAATTTAAAATTTTTTTAAACTTCATTCGATTCTCACCGGTCTCACCTTGGAATATTTGTATCATGCTTTAGACTACGACTTTATTGGTTTATTAATTTTTGAATATATAAAATTATATTGTTTTATCAAGAAGAATTTCCGAGGCCACACATATATATTAGTAATAAAAATGCAATTGATTATACCATATATGTTGTATTTATTTATTTTGTCGATATTTCGATTTCAATTAGAAATCATCTTCAGGGCTGTAAAAAATACATTTTTCTATAAAAACCATAAATGCACAAACATAATCTGACACTTACACTTGTGAATGCACCTTGTCGACTAATTTAAAATTTCAATGCAGAACACAGAATAACAAACTGAAACAATATTTGTATACAAATAATAAACAGTAATAATAAACAAAATATCTGCTAACAACAACGTATATATTAACTTATTGGACACCCTCAGCATTATTGTTGCTAACTTCTCTTCATTACCAAATGTCTGTATGCGTGAGCGATGTTGTCGGTGTCGCTCTTAAAATTCATGCGTATGTCATTAGGTGTATTGATAATATGTAGCATTTCGAGAGTGTACCGCTTGGAATATTGTTTTTCTTCTTGCAATATTGTAACATTCTCTAAGTCCGGAGAGTGTCCCGTGGTCTTGCAATGTTGCGATAAAGCCTAAAAGCTTGATATAACTTTTGAAAGGCCGAAAATAAAAATAAAAACAACATCAATTATATTGTTTTGGTAATATAGGGGAACGGCCAAAATATTATTTGCCCGGGCGCAAGAAAACCTCACTACGCCACTGTTCCGCAGGCTACGGCAAAACATAATTTGCTAGCACGTGCAAAGTTTTCATGTAGCATTGTGTTATTTATTTGTATATTTACTAACGTATACATATTTTTCAAAATTCTAAGCGACGTAAGGGATATATTAAAAGTCGCCCAACCGTTGTTAAAGGACAAAGGATCAAAAAATAGTCACTTAAAATATTGATAATGTGGGTCATTTGCGTCCAACTATCTAGTGGTTTTACATTGTACGAATAATGCTGTCACCAAATCTATGATAATGGCTAATAAATTTCACATTTCGACCAAAATAAATAATGTTTTTTATTCCATTGAAATACAAATAAAACAAAGCGATGCGTAAAAAGTATTTTATCATAATTAGAATTTAATGGAGCATTTCATTTGAACTTGCAACAATGCAAAAGCATATGGTAACAAGGCGTTCCTTAGCTTTAATGAATAGCCTTATAAATTTCTTCACTTCTTCATAACACCAGTAGAGTTTACAAAGCTTCTCATTAGCAACGAAGAAGAACTTTACAAAAACAAATCTACATGGCACACAAATCAATATAGAGACAAAATGTCTCAATTGTGTTGGTAGTGTAGAAATGAGAAAAACTGAATTAATCATGAAAACAAATACCAGCAGGATGGCCTAGTGGTTAAAGGCTACTTCAGTTGCACCATGTGATTCACGGTTCGAATCCCGGTGAAACCTTTGATAACATTACAAAATTGCCTGATGATGATTACGTTGGCGGTTTTCGAAATGGGTCCATCACAATATGCCAGTAAATGTTTCTTTCTTTTCAGTTTCTCTTAGAAAACATAATAATTGAAATTCAATTATTATAAGCCGGTGTTAAGCTCATGAATTCTTAAACATAAGTATAAACTGAACACACCATTAAACAAACATACATAAACCAGTAGATGCGTTTTCTTTTTAAATGATTAAGGCTGAGGTGAAGGCAACATTCAGCTAAATTGGTAGTTGGTAAGTATGCACTAGTATAGAGGTCAAAGCTATTTCTGGTATTATTTTCCAGCGTTTTTGTAGATTAAAAGTAGTCAAGTCCCTTTAAGCGTAATTTATTTAAGGTAACTGAGTCCATAACCTCGCTTGCTTAGCCGAACTCCATTGCGTCCGACTGTGTGCTGAGCGGTTAAGGGGCTTAAATCTACGCCGTTCCGCATTTTAGGAATGACCAAGAACTCCCAACTCCTCCTAATCCGGATCGTGGCTTTTGGAAGATTTGCAGAAAGGGGTATATTCGACTGTATTTCAACGGAGTTCAAGCGAATCTGGCCGTGTGATAAGAAAAGAGGAAGCACGAAGTCGTCAGCCAAGGAAAACAAATGCGCTACAAATTATGCTCCGTAATGGAACGGCAGGTTAATCCGAACTGAGAAAGCTATACGGATAGAGCTCTCTCACAGTACAGTGCAGTACTAATAATAGTCCAACGCTTAGGAGCAGAGATCGACTCAGCATACCTGGAGACTGAGTGCTTGAAATAGGCGCATGAGATGGCGCTGCAAACTATCGATGGTGGCATTATTCGATATTTTCTATTATTTAATAAAAACTATCGCTAGTTACGAAACTATGAGATACTATCATATCGCACACCTAGTTCATTTCCACAAATCACAAAAGAAGATTTGGCAATGCGCATGTAATTAGATGATCATTAGATCGGCTGTTTTGATGACGTATGAATTGACCCTTTTCATTTAGCCGCACTTTTATATACACATATTTAGTGTTATTGTGAAAGTTTTAATTAAATAATTATATTAATATTACGTTGTGCTGTCTTTGGGTGTAATAAAAACAACAAGAAAACCAGTGAAAACATATGGGAATTTTTCCATTTTCCGAAGGATGCAGTAGTGGCTAAGAAATGGCTTCATTTTTGCCACCGAAAGGACGTGGTGAATCTCAAAACAGCATACGTATGTGAAGTGCATTTCATTCCCGAAGATTTCGAAAGAAATATGCAATATGAAATGGGTGAGTATAAAAAATGTCTGATTTTCATTTAACTACAATAAATATTTGGCTTTTTCATTTTTAGGCTTTTGTGCCTAAAATCTCACAAGGCCCCCAGCGGGCTAGGGGGCTTAGAATATACCCGCGGTAGGTATTCCTGTCGTAAGAGGCGACTAAAATACCAAATTGATTCTAGGGTTTGTGTAGCGCAACCCTCTTAAGGAGTTGCCAACGCAATTATAGCTTCTCCAACCCAATTGTCAACCTCACCTACCCGCGGCGAATCCAATTTTATTAACAGCCGAGGCTCTGGCGACCCCGGACTCCTGATGGATCTAGGGGGCGGGTTCCATGTGGTCATACCAAATCGTCCCCCAGATGGCCGGGCTAGTACCCTTATGGTGCTTGTTACCGGAACGTACCAGATCTGCATCCGGAAAAGGACCATCAACATCGATAACATTCCCCAGGGCCTTCGGGAAGTGTTCTTATCGCTACAACAACAACTAGTACCGATCGTTATCCAAAAAATACCCTCGAGGTTTTTTACCAAATACTGAGTAAAATATCGATACTTTACCTCGAAAGTGGAAACAATTAATAAAATATTGAAATTCGTGATAGGTAGTTATCAGAGTTATTGGTATTCGGTCGATTAACCAAATTATTCGAAAATCTTCCTAGTCGACTACTGAAATCCGCCTATCACTATTCGTGTAATGAAAACATGCAGAATATTCGGTTAACCGTTCACTAACGACTACTCAATAACCGCTTAGCTACGGTTAGTCGATTGTTAAAATGTTTCCCTACAGGACGTGGACGTATAAGCAGTATCTGCCAAATTTTCAAAAATTTAATTTAGTACACCAGGCAGCGTGTAGAAAACAGATGTTATATCTATCTGTCAACTGCCTGATAGATGTTCAAGATGGCTACTGTTTAACGTTTTGATAAAAAGAGATACAGGATGAAACTACGATAGTCACTAAAAATCAGGTGATCGGTTCTTAATAATAATTCTCAACGGTGTTACCCTCCAAATCCTGCTCAACCTACCCGAGGGGCGCATCCGCATGACCCACGGATTTTTAACTTTTGTTTGCCGTGTCGTTGAAAGGCATTTAACAACCGAGCGCTTAACAACCGAGATCTAAAACTGCTTTGCTACAGATAATTGTTTAACTCATCAGCTAAGTAAAACACTAATAAGGTGGGTTTAGTACTACTGACATATAAAAAGAAAGAAAAGAAAAATAATTAGGTTAGAAATATAAATGAACTGCTAATTATTAAGACAGAAAATAATAGGTTGTTAATTTCTTAAAAGTGATAGACTGCGGAAGGGCTCATATAATTCAAAATTGGTTCTACATTAAAGCTAATTTCGCTTTACTAAGCGTACTAAGTACTAGAAACCAAGTCGCTGACTAAATTGCTCATAAAAATTACTCCAAGCATTTCTCTGCTACTGGCAAGGGTAGGAAGATTAATAAGTTTTAGCCGATTCGTATAAGGGAGAAGATTATACAAGGAATCCCATTGAAAATCTCTTAAGGCAAAATGTAAAAACTGTTTTTGAATTGATTCTAACCTTCTGCATCAACTTGATAAAGCGGATTCCAGGCTATAGATCCATATTCTAATATCGAATCAACCAATGTTGTAAAAAGGGTTTTCGTAACATAAGGATCCCAAATTTCTTTTGACCAACGCCATGCTTTATTGAACAAGTCAGATGGGGGCTGGTAGATCTGGACAGCACATTTTATAACATGTAGGAATACTACCAGGACTGTATTTAAAACATTCTTTTAAAGCTTAGAAAAAGTAAAACATTTTTGGGGAATATAATTGGACAATTTACTAAGTTGTTCGAGTACGGCAGAAACGGATAATTGTGGGGTTGTAAATTGGTCTAAGCAGAATAGTTGGATTTGAAATAATTTGCAAAAAAGTTTGAAATACTAAGGTTGTCGCTAGATAAACGTTCTTAATACTTCATGGTTGAAGGAAAACCTTGCACTTTGCGTTTAGAGTTCACGAAACCATACAACGTTGTCACCAAATTAATGATAATGGCTAATAAATTTGACATTTCGACCAAAATAAATAATCTTTTATTCCTTTGAAATGTAAATAAAACACAGCGATGCGTAAAAAGTATTTTATCATAATCAGACTTTAATCGGTTACGAGGCGTTCGCGAGCTTGAATAAATCACCCTCTAAATTTAATGACTTTTTGATAACACCGTGGGTTGTTTTTTTTAATGATTAAGGCTGAGGTGAAGGTCAACATTCAGCTAAATTGGTGGTTCGTAAGTGTGCACTAGTATATAGATCAAACCTAGTACGGGGACTATGTCCCAGGGTATTTGGAGATCAAAAGTGTTCAAGTCCCTTTAAGCGAAATTTATTGGAAGTAGCGACAGGTGAATTCGAACTGAGAAGTGGGGTGGCAAACTTTACGGAGCAGAGAATAAGAGAGCCCTCTCACAGTACCTTGCAGTACTAATAATTGTACAACGCTTAGGAGCAGTGGTCGATCCAACATACTGGAGAGTGTGTGTTTGGTATGGGCCCATGAGATAGCTCTGCAAATTATCGATGGTGGCATCATTCGATATTGTCGATAGTTTAATAAAAACTATCGCCAGTTACGAAATTCTCGAATCGCACACCTAGTTCGAAACAGTGATCAACTCAAAAAATCGCTATGTTCAGAAAACGCGAAAAACTAACTGCCTCCCCCAATTTAGGAGATATTGGTATTCGGTTAGTCGATTAACCGAACTATTGGAATATGTCATTAGGCGACTACTAAACTTCAACTACCACTATTCGAGTAATCAGAAAATTCAGATTATTCGGTAAACCGCCCACTTACGACTATTCGAATAACCGCTAAATTTCGGTTAGACGAATATTATAACTTTCGACTACAGGACGTGGACATATAAGCAGTATCTGCCATATTTGCCAAAGAATTTGCTTATTATGGGTCAAATATTCAATTTAATATACCACGAATTGTTTACAATACAAGTGTGATATTGTTGTGAAAAGAGCCTTAAGGCTCCATTACTGATACTTAGCATAGACTTGACTTGACTTGAGAACTGTCACTTACAGTTCTGTTAAATGAACATTGCATGTTACTGATTACTCAAAACTTGGTAACACTTAACTTGACTTAGAAGTCTGTTGAATTTTGATTTTCTATGTAAGTTCTAAGTGACGTTTACATTTTGAGATGCCATTTGTTTGTTTCCAATTCATTTTGACATTTTGTCATACAAATTAACATTTATTAAAAAACTAATTTCAACGCTGATTATGATGCCAGATTGTATGCGCCAAGTGGAGTATAATCATGGCTAAGTTGCCAAGTTTACGCCAAGTCAAGTCAAGTCTATGCTAAGTATCAGTAATGGGGGCTTTAGCTATCATATGTACAATACTTCTTGCTTAAACCAGCTGTCAAAATGTACGCCGTCTTTCTTTTTGTTTTTACTTCTTTTGGTGTAGAATAAAAACTTACTTCCGTTTACTTCACTGAAGATCTTGCACGCGTTTTTATTTCAACAGGCCAGATTGGGCCAGATCCAACCTAGTTACATAATTTTGTTCAACCTTATTAAATCACCTATACAACTGACTGCGTTTGTCGCATTAGTTGTATGAAATAATTTTCATAATGTGTATTTCAACGAAAGGTGACTTTGTGGTAGAAAAATTAAAGGGTGGCGACAATTTTCACAATTGGACGTTTGCAATGGAAAATTTCTTGCAGCTAAAGAAATTAGGTGACTGCATCGTGCCATCAGAGGAAGATCCTAGTGTGTGCAAGGAAAAGTCGGGAGATAAATTAAGTTCAGCAAAAACGTTGTTGGCTTTAAGTGTAGAGCCAGAATTATTTGTGTATATTAGAACATGCAAAACGGCGTTGGAGATATGGACAAAGTTCCAAAACCTGTATGAGGATCGTGGATTTATGAGGAAAATTGGCTTGTTGCGCACTTTGATTTCAATTCGTTTGGATGACAGTGAAAACGTGCAGATTTATATAGATCAAATCATGACAACGGCGAGCAAATTAAATTGCATTCGTTTTGCATTTGACGACGAGTGGTTAGCTGCAATCATGCTTGCAGGGTTATCAGAAGAATATAAACTACTTATTTTGAGTTTTAAAGCTGTGCCAAAATAAATTCTGATGAAATTAAAATGAAGTTGTTAGACACGCAGTATTCACGTGAAGGCAAGAACGACAGTGCGATACAATTGCTTTTAACAAAAACGGGTGTTCGAATTATGATCAGAATTTGGTAGAGTTTGCGCATTGTAAGCCAGAAGGCGGTGTTTACAAATTAAAAGGAACGGGTGAAGCATGCATGTTATCTTGCAAAGAACATGGTAACGCAATTACATGCCATCGGAGATTAGGTCATCTTAACTACGGAAGTTTATGTAAAATGCGTGATGGCGTGGTCACTGGAATGCAATTTTCTAATCAAAAAATTGGATTGCCAAACTGCGAAATATGCGCCGAGGGTAAGCAATCAAGAGCGCCATTTAAGTTAAGCCAAAACCACACGAACGAGTTACTAGAGTTAATTCATTCTGACTTGGTGGGACCAATGGAAACAAAATCAATTGGAGGCGCAAGTACTTATTAACGTTGATTGATGATTTTTCAAAGAAAGTTTTTGTTTATATCTTACATGAAAAATCTGCGGTATTAACTACGTTCATTGAGTTTAAAGTATTTGTGGAAAAACACACCGGCAAGGCGATAAAAGTATTCCGTACTTATAATGGAACTGAGTACTGTTCAAGGAAATTCAATACCTTTTGTCCTTCCAATAGTATTCAACACCAGCTAACAAACGTATACACGCCGGAACAAAATGGTACAGCAGAACCTACGAATAGGAGTTTAATTGAGCATGCCAAATGTATGTTATTTGATGCTATGCTTAGTAATGAATATTGGGCAGATGCAGTAAACATGGCATCGTATTTAATTAATCGCTCAGTTTGTTCAGTATTCAAAGATAAGACTCCGGAGGACAGTCGACAGTCCAAAAGGTTGACGTGTCCCATATACGAACCTTTGGATCGCCAGTAATGGTGCACATTCCCAAAAAACGTCGCAGAAAGTTAGACCCAAAAGCTTTGAAGATGATTTTCGTAGGATATGACTCAGATAAAAAGGGCAATTGCTGCATCAATCCGTATACTAAAAACTTAATCGTCAGTCAAGACGTGATATTCCACGAAAATACAAACGCATCTATTATTAAAGTGGACGTGGATGAAGAGTTTATAGATCAAGTGAGGGGTAGTGACCATCGAACTTTGCCAGACACACCTAAGACTACCGCACCAATAAAGAATAATCAGCAATCGACAGAAACAACTGCAGAAGGTAGTGAAAACAGTTCATTTCATTCAACAGATGACTTCGCGTTAACAAATCCGACATACGTACCTGAAGAAATTGTAGAGGTGGATAGTTGCCAAACACCACGACATTGAGCCAGAACATCAAAACCAATTCAAGGTGATGATTACGTAAGTTATTTGACATGTATTAACGAAGATATTGATCCACTTATAGTTGAAGAAGCCATGAGTCCAACTGATGCTAAAGAATGGATGTTGGCAAGTGAAGTGGCGTCGTTAAAGGAAAATAATACATGGAGTTTAATAGATTTGCCACAGGGGCATAAAGTCTTAAAAACGAAATGGGTGTTAACCACAAAACGTGACATGGATAACAACATTAATAAATACAAAGCTCGATTAGTTGCAAGGGATGTAGCCAAATTCATGGAATGGACTACAATGAGACATATTCGCCAGCTGTGAGCTACGCAACCAGTCGTTTTCTGTGTGCGTTAGCGGTAAAAATGGGCTGAAAATAGACCAAATGGATGCGGTAACTGCATTTTTGCAAGGTGAACTGCGGGAGGAAATATATATTGCACAACCGGAAGGTTTCACCAATGGTACTAACTCTGTGTGCAAATTAAACCGAGCAATGTATGGGTTGAAACAAGCCGGAAGACAATGGAATCTAAAGTTAGAGTCCGTGTTGAAATCGTTGGGATTAAAGTCAAAATTAGACCCATGTGTATATTTTGTTAAGGACCGTTCATTGATATTGGCAATATATGTTCATGACATAGTGATTTTTTGGAAAGATCCAAATACATTACTTAAAATCAAAGAAGCATTATGCAGAGTTTTTAAAATGAAGGATATGGAACCGGTTAAAAGCTGCATTGGTATTCGAATCAATCAAACCAGTAATGAAGTAGAACTTGACCACTGTAAATATATCAATGATATTTTGACTCGAGTCAACATGCAAGATTGTAAACTGGTTTCTACACCAAGTGACTATAATCAAAAATTATCTATTGCAATGATTTCAGAGAAAAGTTATGAAAGGGAGCTAGCGAAAATCCCTTATAAGGCTGCTGTGGGTAGTTTATTATATTTGGCACAATGTACGCGGCCGGACATATCGTTTGCAGTAAATGACGTCAGTAGATTTAACTCTAATTACAGTACGGCCCATTGGAAGGCTGTGAAGAGAATCATGCGTTACCTCAAGCGAACAAAAGACTACAAGTTAAAGTATACGTCAGATGGTTCGCAACAATTGCATGGTTATTCTGATGCAGATTGGGCATCGGACATCGATAAATGTCGCTCTTGTACGGAATATCTGTTCTATATGTCAAATGCAGCAATTACCTGGGCAAGTAAGCGCCAACCAACAATTGCCCTGTCAAGTACGGAGTCCGAGTACATGGCAATGTCATCGGCCATTCAAGAAGCTCTATGGCTAAAGAAATTATCAGATCAGCTGAATCACGGGGTCGGTTCACCAATTCAGTTGCACGGCGATAACCAAGGAGCTATTTAGTTAGCTGAAATTGATGGGTTTAGACCGCGATCTAAACATATTGACATCAAGTATCATCATTTACGTGAGACAATCGAAAAGGGAGTCATCAATTACCCTGCAAAAATCGCGAGTACCCCATGCATGCGTGTATGGAGTACTCGCTATGGACCAACCGAGTGCTCCAAAATTAACCACAATTCATACAAAAAATATGGACCAATTAACATTGCGATGTCCTAGGACTGGACCATATACTCCAGCTCCGCATTACATGGGAGTAATCCATGGAGTACCCACAGTCCAACAAACAGCGTGTAGTGATTACAATCGGTAAAAACGAGCACTTATCGGCTTACAATATGTCCGTGTTGAAACATGAGTTGGTCCCATGTTGCATTACAGTGGAGTATCATGGTAAGTACTCCAGTGGACCACATCCCTGCAAAAATCGCGAGTACTCCATGCATGCATGTATGGAGTACTCGCTATGGACCAAGCGAGTGCTCCAAAATTAACCACAATTCATAAAAAAAATATGGTCCAATTAACATTGCGATGTCCTAGGTCCGGACCATATACTCCAGCTTCGCATTACATCAGAGTAATCCATGGAGTACCCACAGTCCAATAAACATCGTGTAGTGATTACAATCGTTAAAAACGAGCAATGATCGGCTTACAATATGTTCGTGTATAAACATGAGTTGGTCCATTGCTGCATTACAGTGGAGTATAATGGTAAGTACTCCAGTGGACCACGTGATCCAACGATTTTTGCAGGGTAAGTACATACCTACCGATGAGATGGCTGCTGATAGTCTCACAAAAGCTGTATCTAAAAAGAAGAATGAGTTTTGCTTACAAAAGATGGGGTTATATTGAATCTTAATTAACTTCATCATGTATATATGTATATGTATAAAAATTTGGTAATAGTCTAGCTGAGGGGTCGACTGCTAATACGCGACGCAAAAATTCGAGAGTGGTACCCAGAGACGCGTTTCGGCCCCAGGATCTCGAATCCGGTGGCGGAAAACCTCTATCTCTGATACTTTATTTGCGAAAAACCCCCCAAAAATGCCCTATCTTTAAACCCCTCTTAAACACTCACTGCGCACTGATCACTCACTTCACCACTTTTAATCATTTTATTAACATGTTTTCTCTTTTTTTTTATCAAAACATTCAACCAAAATGGTTTTATTTTTATTATTTTCTTTGTTTTATAGCACAATAAATTTATGTTCCACCAAAATATTTGCGATAAAAAACTGCCAACTTTGCCACTGGATTCTACTTTTAGTTCCATTTATTATACCCCGCTTACACTATGCGCTTTAAAAACAAGTTCCACAAATATACCACGGAATCTTACCTCATGTCTACACTCGCCATCGTCATTCCGGTTTTTGTTATTTTTACGTAAAACTACTAAAGGATCACGAGAAATATTGAAAAGGCAACGCAAGATCGAAAAGTAATGCTGAAAACATCTATTTTTAACATTCTCAAGAAAAAAATTATATTTCAATAAATTATTGTCAACCAGTATAAAACCACGTTAAATTATATAGGTTACATAAATTACACGTTTGTTTTATTTATTCCGAAAAATGGGTTTTATACCTATGATGGTATTTCATCATTACCTATAGCTCAGCGGCTCTTACTCAACTGTCACTTAAGGATAGAAATACTTCACTTGGTATTTCATTACCAAATATATATGGGTACTCGTAGCATACTTGGCAGACTTAGTTGATTTGAGAACTGTCATGCTTGGCATTGTGGATAAAACAAGTATGATATCCTATCCGTAAACTCCCTGACAGGGTGATCAAGACGGCTACCTTTTAGTGATTTTAACAGCAAGTTCAATATGGCGGCGCATATCTTCAGCGGGTGATAGAAAGAGATGCAGAATGAGACCATGATAGTAAACTAAAAATCAGTTGATCTGTTCTATTTGTAATTTTGACGTCTATGCAGAAGTTATCACACTTGTCTAATCCACAATGATGCTTGGCACAGATAAGTTCAGTTTAATGATTTCTGAATGTGATTGATAACTCAAGTCATTTTGCTTTTCAAAAATAAAAATTTCTTTTGGAAAAAAAAACATTAATTTTTTTTTTTATTTACTGGACTTTGGAACTATTGCCATAAAAGGTAAGGCTTCATAAAGTAACCCTCGCGTTCTAATGAACAGTGATCCAGATCCCGATAGAAATTTAACATACAAATGCAACTACAATGTGATTATTATTGCATTTGCATATTAAATTTTTATCGAGATACTCTTCATTGGAATGCAGGGAATATATTTAAGTACGTGAATACTTATTAATCTTTAATTAACAGATTAGAAAACGGAAACAGAAACAAGGAGAAACGAAGAGGACGAGGCACTTATTGATTTTGTGCGAAAGCATGAGTGGCTCTACAATGTCAAATCAGCTATGTATAGGAATACCCAATCCAAGAATAGACTGTGCAAATAAATTTACTATTTCGTATAGGTCGGTCCCTAGTTGATTCTCGGATTGAGATACAAATTATAGAGTAGCCTATTTTGGACCAAGTAAAAGGGACTTGACCAGATTTCATAAAAATTCTTGAAGTGGTTTCCGCGATCACCGGCGCGAGTTTTCCATAAATATAACACGGTGAAGTGCATTAAGATATGTTGACTTTTATAAACATAAACAATATTGGACAGTCAAAAATAATGACGGATATAATTTGACAAAGAATAATTACGTTAACCTGACTTTATAAGAAAGCGGTAGCGCTTTCCTAGGAAATCAAGCCTTTAATGTGAATTACCAAAATATGTCGTACTGTAAAGCGCCGCTGCTGCTACATGTCGTGCAGCGTAATGGGCTTACCTTAAGAAATGACTCCTTCGTGGTTAACGTTAACCACTTTGCTCACCATTTTGCTAACCAATTTTTACGTAAAAAAACTAGTTAGTGGTGAGTTTTCTCGTCTATGCTTTGGTCATCATTCGTTGACAGCTTGTATTCAAATTGGAGTGTCAAGTTGCCTTTTAACAGCTTTGTACTATTAATTCGAATTAAATCATCGCAACGACTGCATGGTAAGTTCTAAGAATATTTTTGGTAATTGTCTAGTTGAGGGGTCGACTGCTAATACGCTACCAAAAATATCGAGAGAGGTGTCAAAAGACGCGTATTAATCTGGAAAACAATAACCCGATGGCGGAAAAGAAAAATTTTACCTATATCCGGAGATATTTGCAGTTGAAGTTGGCGATTTTCATGTGGTTGTTGTTGTGTTTGTACCCACCAAAAAAATTGTGCATCACCGTGGCGGTACCCACGGTTATACCACATACCCGGACTTGGCATTGCGTATCCCAGGGTTATTTTTTATAAGCGCGGCCGAAGGCCGCCAACGCAGAAAGGTGTTCCCACGGGTACCCACGGATTTTTTTTCGGTTTTTCGTTTCGGATTATTAATACTGATGTCAAGACGCGTCGTTTGACACCTCTCTCGATATTTTTGGTAGCGTATTAGCTGTCGACCCCTCAACTAGACTTTTACCACATTTTTATAAATAATTGTTTTTGTTTTTATCGGCCTATTGATAAATCATTCAAGGTTCGAATCGAGCTCAAGGCCAGAACAATAATTTTTTTCTAATGATAATTATTGTTATTTTTTAATTTTTCTAAATTTGAAAAATTGAATTTTGTTTTTGGAATAGTAAGTAGAAAATTTTTCAGACAACCTGCCATAGCTGCGCAGATAGATCCATTTCGAAGGGTGCTAAGCCTTCATCATCAGTACGCTTTAGGCATGCTGCGCTAAATGTATAGCTAAATGGTTAGCGCAGCATGCCTAAAGCGTACTGATGATGAAGGCTTAGCACCCTTCGAAATGGATCTATCTGCGCAGCTATGGCAGGTTGTCTGAAAAATTTTCTACTTACTATTCCAAAAACAAAATTCAATTTTTCAAATTTAGAAAAATTAAAAAATAACAATAATTATCATTAGAAAAAAATTATTGTTCTGGCCTTGAGCTCGATTCGAACCTTGAACATTTTTATAAATATAAAACTAATTTCTTTTTTTTTTCCAGCTCGATACATCGTTCATTGGAGCGTCGTAAATAATTGTTCATTTCGTTACCAATTTACAGGGATTTTATACCATTTTTGTGAAGTTTTGGTAAGTTTGAAATTTCATTTTCTACTTTTATAAATATAAAAGTAATTTCTGTTTTTTTCAGCTCGATACATCGTTCATTAGAGCGTCGTAAACAGTTTTTGATTTTTTTTTGCCAATTTACTGCATTTTATACCATTTTTGTGAAGCTTTGGTAAGTTTGAAACTTCATTTTCTACTTTTATAAATATAAAACTAATTTCTGTTTTTTTCAGCTCGATACATCGTTCATTAGAGCGTCGTAAACAGTTTTTGATTTTTTTGCCAATTTACTGCATTTTATACCATTTTTGTGAAGTTTTGGTAATTTTGAAACTTCATTTTCTACTTTTATAAATATAAAACTAATTTCTGTTTTTTCCAGCTCGATACATCGTTCATTAGAGCGTCGTAAAACCGTTTTTGATTTTTTTGCCAATTTACTGCATTTTATACCATTTTTGTGAAGTTTTGGTAAGTTTGAAATTTCATTTTCTACTTTTATTATTATACAATAGTTAAGTTGAAAATTTTCATGTGGCCGCCAAAACAGAAAAGTTTCTGTGTAAATACTGTAGATCCCACCGGAAAATAAAAATTTTATCTCTACCCCTGTTCTAAATATTGTCACGTTAGCAAAGATATTGTCTACTCGTATAGGGTCTTTTAAATACATCTTAATCTTAATCTAATATCTAAGCTTATTTAATATCTAATCAAATATCTAACCTAATCCGTCGGGGTCATTTCGGGACTTTTTCTCGACTAATACGGGATCATTTGGCGACCCTTTCGGCATCATTTCTGGATGGTTCTCGGGGTCCGTCCGGGATCCCGTCAAGGTCATGTCGGGACTATTAGGGGATCATTTGAGGACCTTTCCGGCATCATATCTGGATAGTTTTCGGGATCCGTCCGAGATCGCGACGGGGTCATTTCGGGATCATTTGTGGTACCTAGCGGCATCATTTCTGGATGGTTTTCGGTATCCGTCCGGGATCCCGTCGGGGTCATTTAGGGACTTTTTCGGGATCATTTGGGGTCCCTTCCGCCATCATTTCTGGATGGTTTTCGTGATCCGTCTGGGATCCCGTTGGGGTCATCTCGGGACTTTTTCGGGATCATTTAAGCATGGTTTTCAGGATTCGCCCGGGATCCCGTAAGGGTAATTTGTGGACTTTTCCGAAACTATTTCGGGATCATTTTGGGCCAAGATCATTCCTGGATTGATTTCGGGATCTGTCCGGGATACCGTCGGGGTCAGTTAGGGATCCTTTTGAGATCCCGTCAGGGACATTTCGGGACTTCTTAGGAACTATTTCGGGATCATTTCTGTATGGTTTTCGGGATCCGTCCGGGATCCCGTCGGGGTCATTTCGGGACTTTTTCGGGGCTAATACGGGATCATTTGAGGACCCTTCCGGCATCACTTCTGGATGGATTTTGGGATCTGTACGGGTACCCATCAGGGTAATTTCGGGACTTTTTCTGAACTATTTCGGGATCATTTGGGGACCCCTTAGGGGTTATTCCATGACTTTATGTATTATTTCGGGATCATTTGGGGACCCTTCCGGCATCAATTATTGATCGTTTGCCGGATCCATCAGGGTCATTTCGGGACCATGTTGGGATCATTTGGGAACCCTTCCGTGGTCATTCTGGATCCGTACAGGATGCCGTAGGAGTCATTTTGAGATTTTTTTTTGTTACTTTTTCGGGATAGTTTTGGAACCCTTCCGGGATCACATATGGATCCGTGCGGGATCCCATCGGAGCCATTTTCGGACTATTTCGGGACCATTTTATGACCCTTCCGGAATCATTTCTCTATGGTTGTCGCGATCTTGATAATTTAGGAGCCCTTCGTGGATGGTTTTTGAGATTCGTCCGGGAGCCCGTCAGGGTAATTTCGGAACTTTTTCGGGATCACTTTGGTACCCTTCAGGGATCATTTGTATTTGTATTTATTAGGCAATTCATCCCAGCACAACAATTTGGCAAAAATTATTTTACAGTGCTAGTCGGTAAAAGGCATAAAATAGGAACAATTTAAACTTGAAATTTAAAGCTAATGACTATGGCTAAGAAAAGGTTACAATAAATAATATATTTAATAAATAGTAAATAAATAAAATAAACGAATGATAGAGTACATTTGTTAGAAGAAATCAGTATTTTAATTGTCTAGGTTATTATAGAAACTTGTTAATTCTTTATTGAATAGCAGAGCATTGCTTATAAGCCTAAGTCTAGAAGGGAGCGAGTTCCAAAGACGTATGGAAGTAATGAAGAACTGGCGATCAGATATTAGCATACGATGTCTGAAGTGGGTAAGGAGAACAGACCTAGACGACTGGAGAAAATTTAGCCTCCGATACAAATAGTCAGGTTCCTTCATATATATTAATTTATGTAGCGTAGTGAGCGTTTAAGTTTAATAAGGTTATCGAAAGAAATGTTTAGCAACATGTAAGCATGATGAGAGACGTGGTCAAGTCTTTTCAACCCATAGACGTATCTAGCAATGTTGTTATAAACAACATTAAGTTTCCTCTTACATACATAGTCACAATTAGAGTAAACCTCACAACCATAAAGCAGCGTAGGTATTAAGTACGCTTTTGCTATTAGTAGACGAATATGTAACGGAGTAAAATATTGTGTAAGCCAGAGTGTACGAAGCATCCCATACACTTTTCCCACTGTGCGGAAGATGTGATCTTTCCATGTCAAGGTTTTGTTAAAAACCACACCTAGATTTTTTGCCGTGTCAACGTATTCTATAACAGTGTTGTCTAAAATTAAATTTTCCATTCCACTTTTATCTAGTGACCTTCTATGAATGACTATACATTTCGACTTCTTAGGGTTAAGACATAAACCGTTCATAGAAGCCCACGTACCAATTTGACATAAATCGTAATTTAAGTTATTAATACATGAACTGGTACGATCACTAGGACAGCACATATACAATTGTACGTCGTCAGCATAAATGTGAATATTACAATACTTGAGAACACCAGGCAAATCGTTTATATACAAAACAAATAACAGGGGACCAAGGATTGAGCCTTGTGGGACTCCTCTTAAAACACTGACGAAGTCAGACTTTCTGCTACCAACACTTACTGCCTGAGTTCGGTCGGCCAAATACGATCTGATGAGGGCTGTTGCACAGTTGGAGAAATTAAATAGGTTGTCCAGCTTCTTGCAGAGAACGGTGTGGTCGACCGAGTCAAACGCTTTTGAATGGTCGAGAAGAGTCAGGAAAGCAGTCAAATTTTTGTCAACTTGTTCTCGAATATCCTCTATCACCGATAGGAGCGCCGTTTTACAGCTACGATTTGACCTGAATCCAGACTGGGAATCTGTGAGAAGGTTATTATCCTGCACATAAGTATTTATCTGGCAGTGCAAAATTCGTTCGACGACCTTGGAAAGGAAAGGCAGAATAGCTATAGGTCTATACTCCTTGTTTTGCTTGGGGATTAGGATTACCTTAGCAACTTTCCAACATTTGGGAAATACACAGGACGTCAGCACAGAGTTAACCAAGTAGGTTAAGTGAGGAAGGATTTTAGGAAGAATTATTTTTAAAAATTTCGGACATATACCATCGAACCCCATAGCATTAGACTTTACTGAAAGAATGGCTTGAACGACATCACAATCATCGACACTAGCAAACTCAAGAGGACCACAATCAACATTAGCGCGAATACAATAATTGTCAGCGCATATATTGTCAGTTGAGTTTGGCAGATTTACAAAATTTATATTTATCTCTTTAATGTCTACATCTGGGAGGACAGGAATATCGCATTTGGATTTTCCGATACCAATATGTTTTATCGACTTCCAGGTTTCCTTCGAACTCAAAGCAGCACTAAACTTGTTATTATAAAATTTCTGCTTTGCTGACCTAATGGCTTTGTTTGCAGCGATCCTAGCTGCTTTGAAGCAGTTGTGAGCCTCCAGGGTTTTGTATCTTTTCCATCGTGAGTAAGCAAGGTTACGCTGGTGAATTAAGTGTTTTATATTGGCACTAAACCAAGGGGTATTATTGTGTGCACCAGCCTTGAGTTTCACTGGCACATGGTTGTCGAAGAGCCTAATAATATGGTTCTGTAGGAATGATGCCTGATCATCGACCGATGTCAGCGAACGAATCAAGCTCCATTCGACCGACTCCACCGCTGCATTAAGGGAACTGTAATCTATGCTTCTAAAATCACGATACGTAAAGGAACATTGGATGTGTGACGTTTGAAAGTTGTAACTAAGAAATATCAGATCGTGTTTTGAAAAGCAAGATGCCGACAATTGATCGTAGTGGAGCAATTTCAGGGGATCATGCACAAAAAATAAATCTAGCAAAGAAGAATTTGAGTCAGTAAAGTGTGTAGGTGAAGTTAAATTGGTGGGAAAAAGTCCAAGAGACTCCATACTTAGCTTTAGAGTTGAGTCGACAAGAAGGTTGGAGTTGAAATCCCCAGCAATGATTATATTATCATAGCTTATAAGTAGAGGCTCGAGAAATTCAATAAAGCCAGAGAATTCAACTCCACGATTAGGTCTGTATGCACAGCCGATAAGAAGCCTTTCATTATTTACAGAGAACACGTCTACGAACACATATTCGACAGAATCACTTGGACTAGCAATGCAGCAAAGTTTACAGGATAAACTACTTTTGACATATATAGCAACACCACCACCATGACCACGTCTATCAGCCCTGAAAAGTTGACATCCATTTAGTTGCACCAAATCATTTTTGTGACATGAAGAAAACCAGGTTTCGGAAATACATATAACACCTATATCAGAACCCTCAGATATGAATCTCAATTCATCCAGCTTTTTATATAGGCTTTGCGCATTGAGATGGATGACTATGAGCCCTTTAGTACGTTTGCTGAATACGCGCAACGGTGTATGTAAGCAGTCTTTGGAACTAGACAACCTATAGTCTAGGACCATCACTATCTATGGGATATAAAGAATGCTCTGCGATGCGTAACAATAAAGACAACATAAATGATTGTTTACAAGTATGATAGGGAGAGATAAAGACGGAAACGAAGAGACTCAAGAACTTAAGTAATATACCATACATAGAAATTAATTTATTGATCATTATTCGTTGGCGCATCTTCAACTCGAAAGGAACTCGCGCTTTCTTCGCCGCTATTCTCAAGACGCTCTAGAAAATCCAAGCTATGTATTGCTTCAGGGCTGGCGTTGGCTGTTCGTCTGATATGTACCAGACCCTTCTTAGAAAAAACCGCTACTACCTTCCTTTTCTTCTTTAGACGGATCGCTGCCTTGAAGATCGTATAGTTTTGCCTGGACAGCGAAGCATTTACATAAATCGGAGCATTTGAATTTATGTTTTGGCGCCTAAAGGTGCCTATACTTTTTAGCAATTTGTTTCTGTCTGTCGGCGACTGAAATTTGATTATTACGACCGGATCTGTCACGCTGTTGTCTAGTTTCCGTAGCCGAAAAATGCTCATTATAGGAATTGGTTGCAATCTTAGAGTGGAACAGAGGTGATGAAAGACACTTATTAAGTTTTCTCCTTCCCTAAAGGGAATTCCGTGTACACGGACTTCACTTGCGGCAATATGGCTCTCTTGCTTTGACGCATTGTTTTTGAGTGTTTTTACTTCCTTTTCGAGATAACCAACGCGCTCGAACACGCTCTCTAGCTGAGTAACTCTTGCATTAAGCTCACTGACCTCTTTCTTCAGCACCACAAATTTGTCTTCTAGTTTTTTGCATACGAATTCAATGAGCCTTTTTTCCGAGTCCAAAATTTGCTTAGCAATGAGATCGTTGAACTTAGCAAATCGCTGATCCTTGCTTTGTATTAAACTAGGAGAGAAGCCGCTGATCCGTTGCACCTTTTTGGCGCTATCAACCTCGTTATTAAGGTCGTCACCACGACGCTTACCATTGACTTGATCCATGGTGTTCGAAAAAAACGGGCCAAAAATAATGCTGGAAGAAACTGGGTGGCAGCTCTAACGCAGCTTAGATTATTATGACGAAGTTTAGCTTAGACGCAAACCACAAAATAAAGCTTGAAGCACAAACAAACTTCAGTGACTATAAAACTTTTGGCGGGAAGATACACAGTTGATGAAGGTGTCAAAAAACAAGTTGACTGACAACAACAAAGCAGGAGCACCAGTCGCAATATACTGCCAAGTTAGTAAATTTGAATTGGAGATCACCTGGACAGAGGATCTTATTTTCCACAGATAAATGTCACGTTTGTTAATGTTTAGACACAGGTTGTTAGAATTAAGACTCACAATAAACAATGAATTTGAAAATTTAAAGAGGAGCACAAATTACTTTAGCTTTCACACACCAGGGTTGCCAACTTGATTGTTTCTGTGTGGTTCTCTTGATAAGTCTAGAATCGTGTCGTTGTCATTTCGGGTATTTTTTGGGACTATTACGGGAACTTTTGGAGACCCTTCCGGGGTGTTTCTGGATGGCTTTCGGTATCCGTCCGCGATAGCGTCGGGATCATTTCGTGGCATTTTCTGGATAATTTCGGGATCATTTGGGGAACATATCAGGTTATCAGCTCATTTAGTTCTCTTTTTTACTCAATTAAAAAAATAAAATGCATTAGATAGAAAAAAATGTTTAAGTAGATAACTTGATAAGCAGACTAACGTGAATAGCCCATATATCTCATTTTCTCCTTGCGGATGGGGCCGCGGGTAAAGGCTAGTATATTATAAATGGGAAAGTTTGGATGTTTGTCCAGACGTTTGTCTTTGTGACTCATTTCGGGTTTTTTTGTCGTCCCTTCCGGCATCATTTCTGGATGGTTTTCGGAATCCATCCGGGATCCCGTCGTCATTTCCGGACTTTTTCGGTGATTCTTTGGTGTCCCTTCCGGCATCATTTCTGGATAATTTTCGGATCCGTCCGGGATCCCGTCGGTGCCATTTCGGGGCTATTTGGGGATCGTTTGGGGTATCTTCCGGCACCATTTCTGGATTAAGGACCTTTCGAAACCGGTAGTTCAGCACATATACCTTTTTAAATTATGAGCTTTTATGGCCATGGATTTGCTGCAAATTATTCGTAATTAAAATTCGATATATTTTATCTTTAATATCTAACCCAGCTTTTTCGTTCTTTTTTTGAGTTTTTTTAAATGAATCCTGTAACGAACTGTTATAACTATAATTGCTCTTTTTGTAATATTATAACCAACTAAATACTCGAAAAAGCAACGCTATTTTCATCTAAAAAAATATCTTTGTTTTTAGCTGATTGTTATTTCACTTCTTTGTTCTATGAATAGTAATTCCTTCATCCCTGTCATATCAATTAATTCAACTTAAAACATGTACGGAAGCGTGCCTTACAAGTTATCAGCTCATTTAGTACTTTTTTTTTACTATATTACAAAAATAAAATATATTAGACAAAACAAATTGCTTGATAAGCAGACTAACGTGAATAGCCCATATATTTTTTCAAAATTTTCTAATTAAAAAACTTGGAAATTTTACTTTCTAGATTTAAGGATCCTCCCCACAAATGTATTAAGTTGTTCTATTTAATAAACAAAATGTTTGTTTGTTTTTGATAAACTGTTTACAAAAAATTTCAAAATCAAAGTTCATCAACATTATGTAACATACACATACAAGGACATATAAATAAAATATTGAAAACAATAATTGATGTTTTTGCTTATTTTTTAAATTTAATTTTTCATCGAATTGTTTTCTAATGATATTTATTAGAAATTTTTATTTCTTTATTCGAATAATAAATAAAATGAAATTAAAATACCTTCTATTCGAATACGTTATTGAAAATAAAGATTTTTGGTAAATTTACTTTTTTTTTAGAATAATGGACTGCCAATTGTGCCAATTTACGCGGTCATCGTTTATGGAATTAAATGACGAGGACTTGGACGATTTTTTGGTGGCGCATGGCGTATTGGCTGGGGCCATGGCATGCGGCCAGTGCTCCAACCCATGTAGACTGGTAGACGACATGTGGGTATGCACTCGGCAGAGGACCATGACCACAACCACCAATAAAAAACGCAAGGTCGTTTGCTCTTTTAAACAGAGCCGAAAAGCCAACACCTTTTCGGGAGCCAGGCTCAGCACAAGAACCATTTGCAAGCTTGTGGTGCTTTTTATAACGTCGCCCTACCCGAAGGTAAACGCAATAATGGAAGACTTTAGTATATCAAAGCAAAGCTGCAGTGACTGGGTAAGCTTCATTAGAGAGGTGTTGGTAGACTGGAGCATACACAACGGGGATAGTACGATAGGCGGTCCCGGAAAAACCGTGGAAATAACGAGGCCAAAATGGGCCGCGGAAAGTACAATCGCGGCCGAATGATAGAGGGCCAATTGGTGTTTGGTGGCATAGAGAGAGGGTCTCGCAAAATGTTTGTCTCGGCTGTCGCAGACAGGACCAGGGAAACACTTCTCCAGGTTATTAAGGAAAAAATAGCGCCTGGAACTACTATAATAAGCGATTGCTGGAAAGCATATGATAGCCTGGAGGAGCATTGGGTACACACATTTTTCGGTGAATCACTCCCAAAATTTTGTTGACCCGGTGACTGGTGCCCACACCCAAAACATCGAACGGAACTGGCGGGAATTCCGGTCCTCTATTCCCGATTATGGCCGAACAGATACAAATTTCGACGGTTACATAGCGGAATTTCTATTCAATAGAAAGAATACCAATATGGGGGACCGCATTCACTATTTATTCAAACACATCGGGGTTGTGTATACTCCAAGCGGCACTTAAGGCGCTAGGAATTCCCGCCGCGGTCATGGTCCCTAAGCTGAGCAACGCAACCTTAGCAAGGTGAGTAAAAAGTATATATGTAAAAAAAGATGTAAAATTTATTATTCTTTCAGATATATGCAGACATTTATTGGTCCTTTCGAGAGGTCGCAAAAGGCCCTTATCAGGGCCACCAAAAAATTAACAAAGAGATTAAATTTAACTAATTGATATTACTTTCGTCCTTTCGGGACGTCATAAGAGGCCCTTATCAGGGCCACCAAAAAATGAAAAAAAGAGCAAAAATTTATTTTTAATAACTGATCTAAAATTTTATTTTTTCTTGACCGAACACGGTCACGAGGACGTCCACTGAAATGTGAATTGTTCGAATAATGCGATTCACCAAAATGTGATTCGTTGTTGGCGTTACGATAAAGTGGAGAGCGGCCCTCTATCCATGTTGAAGAAGTACGTAAAATTTTGGATATGCTGTCTAACGAAAGACAATACATTAATTTATAATGTAAGATAAATTGGTATTTCTTAATGCATACTACCGAAATCCTGAACTCCCTCCATTATGCGGAGTACCCTCAGCTCACTGTGTAAATGGTGTTCTGTGGACATAAGAAGACAGCCCGTGCATAAGATTTGTTTATGATAATGAAAATAGTTATGGTAATAAATAATAAAAGCACCACCAGCGCTACTTTGATTTTCAATGATAACGCTTATAGGATTTGGCATCTGATCGGGATCTAAACGGCGTTGGGCTTGAGCATACTGTTGCGGCTGTTGATACATACCAGTACCAGGTGCAGGTGGTTGCTAAAGAAAATAATATAAAAAGAATCATCAGCAATATTTGAAATATATTAGTTGTATTAGCATACATTATAACCAGGATGTCCGGGTATTGGAGGTTGATCCGGCATGGGTGGCCGACTGGGCATTGGCGCCTGTCGAGGTTGTGTTGGTGGCATAATTTGACCCGCGCTGCCCAAGGCAGTCGGTTCTATGTACTTCCTAGAGTTCCTAGCAGGAATGTAATATATTTGTAATTTTTCCATATTCAAACGTTTCTCGTTTTCGAGATTTTTTATAATTTTCTAGTTTTCCTAAGAAAGAGATGGAACAAATTTATTTGAGTTTCAGAAATTAATAAATAAACATAAAGGCAGTACAAGAGTTTTGTGCACTTTCATTGCACTTATGACATCCTTTCTGTAAGTGAAAGAGAAAACAAATTCAAATTTAAACTTATATGTATCGCTAAACCATATTTTTTACAATTTTCTAGTTTTCCTAAAAAAGAGATGGAACAAATTTATTTGAGTTTCAGAAATTAATAAATAAACATAAAGGCAGTACAAGAGTTTTGGCACTTTCATTGCACTTATGACATCCTTTCTGTAAGTGAAAGAGAAAACAAATTCAAATTTTAAACTTATATGTATCGCTAAACCATATTAAACTTAATTAAACCATATTAAACTTAATTAAATTAAACAACTTTGTAAAAGAATAACATTTATTCAGTTATAATCTTTCTTGTTAACAAGGCATCTTAGTTACGATATTTCTATTAGGATATCGCACCCCCGCTTCAGAAGTGACACAACTCAAAAAAATCAATTTCTGGTATTAAGGCATTTTTGAATGGTATAAGTTTATTCCCATACGCTAGAAAACCGACACAACCTAAATGTTCAAAGCTTTCCGGCCCCAAGTGACAATTTTGAACTTTGGTATTTAGCTCTAACAAAACGTCCTGAAACGACACATTTATTATTGTGTCATTTTTAAAAATTTTTTAAGCCAATTAATTCGAGTTGGGTCATTTCTGATAAAATTATTTAGTGGAATAATTTTGGATCACTTTCGAAAAATCCTTAAACCACAGCCAAAGGTAAGTTTCTTTTTCTGTTTCCCCTATTGATTAAAATATATATGATAATAGTCTTTTTACAATTTAACTTCGTGCTAATAACTGGCAAACATTTATATCGTTTAATCAATTGAGAAAAATACTATACTATTATTATACTTAATTTGTTTACTTTGTAGCAATGTCTGAAAGTCGCGCAAAAAAGGTGCTGGATATTTTGCCCAAGCAATGTCAGGAGATTGAGCAGAACAATAAACAAATTGTGAATGTTCCACTTTAATAGATTTTCCGGAAATAAGTAAGTAAAGTTAATTATTTATTTTTTTATAGCTCAACCTAATTCAGTAAGTTTTTTAGATGCAGTGTCTTCATCCTAAACAAGTACTTTGCCTAGTTTTGCTGCACTTCATATTAAAGATAATATTCTATTCATTCCTACATGCTAATCACATTAACAAGTTTTATGCTGACTTTTATGAATATCTATAGTGGCTCTAATATATAAAATACTATTTATTAAATATCACAGCTAATAATCTAAAATAAGATACCAGTTTGTTCTTAGTATTATACATGTTTAAAACCTATGTATTTATTCAATGTATATTCAATGCACTAAAATGTATACCATACACTATGAGTTATGTACTTCTAGAGCAATGGTCACCATTTAGTTGAATAATTATTGGCGCCACTTCACACGTATTATTATTCTCTTTCAAATATTATTTTCTTTAAAAATAAAGTTAAAGTGACACAACTAAAAATAATGTAAATTTTATAACCAAATCATAAACGACACAACTCATCAAAAAAATAGTTAAAACATTTTATGGAAAAATTATTTCTAAAATTATGCTAAATATTCTACTAAAGGTAACGATAAACGCAAAGCAACTTGAATTTAAAAAGTCTGGTAACTTTGGAAACAAAACAAATTATGTATCAAATTGATCCGTCTCTAAATCAATGTTGTTGTTGTTGTAGCGATAAGGTTGCTCCCAGAAGGCTTTGGGGAGTGTTATCGATGTAATGGTCCTTTGCCGGATACAGATCCGGTACGCTCCGGTACCACAGCACCATTAAGGTGCTAGCCCGACCATCTCTGGAACGATTTATGTGGCCATATTAAACCTTCAGGTCATCCCCTCCCTCTCCACCCCCAAGTTCCATGAGGAATTTGGCGCTTCCCAAGGCAGTCGGTTCTATGTACCGGAGCGACTCGGGATTTTTCCCGACCAAGGACTGTCATTTCAGTGTGACCCCATTTAATTTGTTTCGTCCCTCCCACAAATTGTCATCCTCCCAGCAGCTCCTTGCAGCAGGACTGCTACATATTCTCTTACTCCGGGAAGGTATCGAACCCAATCCGGATCCATCTCCTCACCCCGGTCCTGAGAAATGGTTTTGCTGCATTTGCCAGAAAAGAATCTTTTTAGGACGGTCATACTCTGTTCAGTGTGTCTCGTGCAAGGGATGGTTGCATCGGACAGGTTGTTCTGGGCTTGATCCCAAAACCCGACGTCCACGTAACTTTTATAAATCTTTTGTGGCTCCTTGCTGCTCACGCCCAAGGGCGTCCCGTAGTCTACGCCTAAGCGTATCCCCACTACCTTCCAGCAGCTTCGCTGCTCAGCAAGCCACAACAAGTACCCGCTGCTGCTCGCGCCCCACGGCGCCAACAACTCAAACAGCTGATACCACTCATAACTACTACCTTCGTAGTAGAGCTGGTAGCAATGCTGATCATCAGCCCCTGCCCCCGTCTTCTTCTCCTCCCCTCTTTTCTGGCAGCAATCGTGCAGGTCAGGGAAACAGACTCTTAGTCCCTGCCTCCGTTTGTACCGTCTGCCAGCACAGAATATATAGGTTTGCGACATCCGCTCAATGCAGCTCCTGCCTTGGGTGGTGCCACTTTCCTAGATGTTCTGGTCTCCGCGACGGCAACCCCTCGACGGGTTTCATCGCGCCATGTTGCCAGGTCGCAAACCCAAATCATCCGGGTACCCCAATGCTTGCCCAAGGGCGCCCAGTCCCAAGGCCACAACAGCAATTGCGTCCTAGCCTTCCACAACCTAGGCGTAGTCACCCCTCACTTACCCCTAGAGTGGCGGCGTCACCCCTCATGCACTTCAGAATTCTGCAGTTCAACTGTAATGGACTAACTGGGAAGATTACGGAGATAGTCGATTTCATGAAGCGGCACAACATCCGCATTGCTGCGATTCAAGAGACTAAACTCACAGCAAGATCTGCATTGCAGACCTGCTCTGGTTATAATGTCCACAGGAAAGACCGCGAGAGCGGAAATGGAGGCGGCCTCGCGTTTGTTATACACCACTCTGTGCAATATCATATATTTGATCCTGGCATCGACCGCAGTGACAATGTCTTCGAACGTCAAGGCCTATCTGTCCGGTCAGGCGATGCAAATCTAGAAATCATCAACATCTACATCCCTCCTGTCACCTGTTGTCCCAGTGGATACCGCCCTAATATCGAGGCCTTACTCACTGGCAACAATCGCATTATCTTAGGCGATTTCAATGCCCATCACGACCTATGGCATTCAAACTTGCGGGCGGACAGTAGGGGTGAGATGTTGGCGGATCAAATAGACGAAACGACGTTCTGCACAATTAACGGAGACGCCCCCACACGTATGGTAGGAAGCTGTCATAGCTCGCCAGATATCTCAATCGTGAGCGCAGAACTCGTAAACTGCGTCAACTGGCAGCCGATGGTAACATTGGCATCCGACCACCTGCCCATACTTATTTCGTTCGAGCGTACCGCCGACTTCATCGTCACCGAAAAACGCACTTTCATAAACTTCAAAAAAGGAAAGTGGGAAGAATATAAATCTGCAACAGACAGCAGCTTTGCTGCCCTCCCTATCCCGACTGATGCCCGCCAAGGGGAGTGTGCCTTCCGTAAGGTCATTGAATCCGCCTCGGCACATTTCATTCCCGCCGGGAGAATTCCCGAAATCCGGCCCCATTTCCCGGCGGAGGCCGCGAGCTTAGCGAGGGAACGCGACCTTATAAGACAGCTTGATCCAGGCGACCCCCAAATAAGGGATATAAACCAACGCATCAGATTGCTTGTGGACGAACACAAGCGGGCGAAATGGGAAGAGCACCTAAGAGGTTCTAACCTCTCTACCAGTGTAGGTAAACTTTGGTCCACCGTAAAGTCCCTATCGAATCCGACTAAGCACAAAGACAAAGTTTCCATCGCCTTTGGCGATAAGGTGCTGTCGGATACGAAAAAATGCGCGAGCGCTTTCTGCCGACAATATATAATGCATCCTACGGTCGACAAAGATAGACGGAGAGCCAATAGACGTGCACATAAACACAAACTCAGCGCGTCACCAATTACCATCACCACTAGAGAGGTTGAGGACGCCATTGGTCGGGCTAAACCATCCAAAGCAGTGGGCCCAGACGGCATAGCCATGCCGATGCTTAAAAACCTAGGGAAAGAGGGTTTCAAATATTTAGCGCATGTCTTCAACCTGTCTCTTTCCACCTTTGTCATACCCGAGAAATGGAAAATGGCCAAGGTGGTCCCGCTACTAAAGCCTGGGAAACCAGCTAACGTAGGTGAGTCATATCGTCCGATATCTCTCCTATCGCCAGTGGCAAAGACGCTTGAAGCCATTTTGCTCCCTCATTTCCAAGCACATTTGCAGCTAGCCCTTCATCAGCATGGCTTCAGAAAACTCCATAGCACTACCTCCGCGCTAAATGTCATTAGCACCCAGATGAATTGCGGTTTGAATCAATATCCCCACCATAGAACAGTACTCGTAGCGTTAGACCTATCAAAAGCTTTTGATACGGTCAACCATGGCTCGTTACTGGAAGACCTGGAAGGGTCTACCCTTCCCCCATGTCTTAAAAGGTGGACCGCAAATTATCTGGGTGGTCGGCAGGCATCGGTGCAATTCAGAAACGAAACATCAAAACAAAGGAGAATTAAACAAGGGGTGCCACAGGGTGGTGTCCTATCCCCGCTTTTGTTTAATTTCTACATATCTAAGCTACCTTCACCACCGGAAGGAGTCACAATCGTTTCCTACGCCGATGACTGCACAATAATGGCCACAGGCCCAGGCCCAAAGATCGATGAGCTATGCAATAAAATAAACGGCTATCTCCCTGATCTCTCCAGTTTTTTCGCCTCGCGAAACCTGTCATTGTCACCGACTAAATCTTACGCGACCTTATTTACAACATGGACGCCCCAAATGTCGACCATATTGAACATCCACGTCGATGGCACTACGCTACCGACTGTCCTACACCCCAAAATCTTATGTGTGACGTTTGATCAGGATCTACATTTTGGTGCGCACGCAACCGCAATTGTTCCAAGAATTCAGAGCCGTAATAAAATCCTCAAATCCCTTGCTGGCAGTACCTGGGGAAAAGATAAAGAAACGCTCTTGACCACATACAAAGCAATTAGCCAGCCGATTACGTGCTACGCGTCACCCATATGGTCGCCAAGCCTAAAAACCACCCACTGGAAGAAACTACAGGCCTGCCAAAATACTGCTCTCAGAATCGCCACGGGCTGTCTTCTTATGTCCCCAGAACACCATCTGCATAATGAGGCGAGAATACTCCCCATCAGGGAGAGAAATGAGATGCTGACCAAACAGTTTCTGTTGAATACCCAGAAACCTGGGCATCCCAACAGACATCTGATTGACGAACCAGCACCGCCTAGGGGCCTAAGGAGTCATCTCCGTAAGCATTTTGAGGAAATACGGCACCTGAGAACCCAGCCGTATGAAGCGGAAAAACACAAGCAGGTCCTTGGTGAACTCCATAGACAGGCGTCGGACCTTTATGTCGGGAATTGCCCGGTGAATCCAGTACTTGAAGAAAAATATCCAGAACTCGCAGAAGAGGAACGCATACTCCCCAGGGAAACGCGTGTCACTCTTGCTCAACTTCGTTCTGGATACTGTAACAGGTTAAACTCTTACCTATCCAGAATCAACCCCGACATACAAAATGTATGCCCTGCTTGCAATGTGTCCCCACATGACACCAACCATCTCTTTAATTGTAATGTGGAACCAACGCCTCTAACACCCCTTTCCTTATGGTCCACCCCTGTTGAAACGGCAAGTTTCCTTGGACTCCCGTTAGAGGATATTGATGACAATTTGTGATCGGTCGCGGCTATTAGGTGGGGCGAGCATTGCTACAACAACAACAACAACATGAGGAATTTGGGGTCGCCAGAGCCTCGTCTGTTAGTTAAACAGGATTCGCCGCGGATAGGTGAGGTTGACAATTGGGTTTGGAGAAGCTATATATTGCGCTGGCAACTGAAGGGTTGCGCTACACAGCCCCTTGAATCTGGTATTTTAGTCGCCTGTTACGACAGGCATACCTACCGCGGGAATATTCTGACCCCCTAACCCGCTGGGGTTCTCTAAATCAATATTGTTGTTTTTCTACTTATGTCACTTCTGAAGCGGGGGTGCGATATGTTGATATGTAATTTTTTGTGCAAAGCATCGGATCTACTCGGCCGAATGTCAAAGATATGTCGTTTGCTTATATCAATACGTTCTATTAGCAAAAACCCAGTTTTTTTAAGCCTAATTTCAAAAGCAACGAATATTGATAATGATTTTTTGCATGGGCCTGAGGAGACAATAAAAACATCAAACAAAAATGTATGTTTACATGAATCCGAAATCGTAAAGTTTTCGTGGTGACACTGATAAAGTTTCATCTTCAAAAAGTCTTCCAACAATACCACCAACTCTGTATCAAAGTCCAGATTATTTAAACGACTTCGTGATTGTCATGACGAGCCATTTCCTGACTGGTTAGTGTGGAGTGCCAGTAGCAATGCTTTTTATTGCCTACCATGTCGTCTATTAAGCACCAATACTTTAAGTCGACCTAAAATTTGTTGCCCTGGCGGATATTCGAAATTCTAGGTATGGAAGAAGCTATACGATAAACTGCCATCACACGAAAATAGTCAACATCACATTAAATTAGATTAGATTGATATTTACTATTATGTTTACATATTTTTTGATTTCACAATAAATTTTAAATATCACAACTTCATTTTCATTTCACAGACGTGTATGATATATATATATATTAAGTAATAAAAAGTATACATATTATGTAATAAAATGTAATAAAAAAGTATTTTAGCCTCAAATAACATCTATGCATAGCATAAATGTTAAATTCAATGATGATCTTTACAAAATCTTATTACAAAAAGAAGGCTACAATTGATACACTTATCAACAATGACCACCTAATAACTGAAACTCCAAAGTGGAAAGAAATTGTATATAGAATTTTGGACACTATTTTATTTTTGGGTGAAAAAGGTCTAATTTTCAAGGCGAAGGTGAACGAAACGGTGGACATTTTTTGGGCATCTAAGGTCTCATAAGCCATAATGATCCGATACTTAGACATCATTTGGAGAAAGTTAGGATTTGACAACAGCAGCACAAACGTTTACAAGTTCACTATCTTTCCCCGACATTCAAAACGAGTTTACAGAAATTTGTGCAAAACACGTAAGGGAAACTATATTAGATCAACTCAAGAAAGCCAAGTAACAAATTTTTCAATTCAAGAACGGTTTTTGACTTTCGTGAATTGTAACCAAAAAACTGGTCAGAAACTGATCTAATTTTCCATACTTGATTGAAGATTGTCGATAACGGCGCCAATATGAAAGGAGCTTACAACGGAGAACTACGTCACATTCTCGACAAATCCGAAAATCCAGAGCCGTAATAAAATCCTCAAATCCCTTACTGGCAGTACCTGGGGAAAAGATAAAGAAACGCTCGTTACTACATACAAGCAATTGGCCAGCCGTTTACGTGCTACGCGTAACCCATATGGTCACCAAGCCTAAAAACTACCCACTGGAAGAAGCTACAGGCCTGCCAAAATACTGCTCAAAGAATCGCAACGGGCTGCCTTCTTATGTCCCCAGAACACCATCTACATAATGAGGCGAGAATACTCCCCATCAGGGAGAGAAATGAGATGCTAACCAAACAGTTCCTGTTGAATACCCAGAAACCTGGGCATCCAAACAGACATCTGATTGATGAGCCAACACCGCCTAGGGGCTTAAGGTGTCATCTCCGTAAGCATTTTGAGGAAATACGGCACCTGAGAACCCAGCCGTATGAAGCAAAAAAACACAAGCATGTCCTTGGCGAACTCCACAAACAGGTGACGGCCCTTTATGTCAGGAATTGCCCGGTGAATCCAGTACTCAAAGACAAGTACCCAAAACTTGTGGAGGAGGAACGCATACTCCACAGGGAAACGCGTGTCACTCTTGCTCAACTTCGTTCTGGATACTGTAACAGGTTAAACTCTTACCTATCCAGAATCAACCCCGACATACAAAATGTATGCCCCGCTTGCAATTTGTCCCCACATGACACCAACCATCTCTTTAATTGTAATGTGGAACCAACGCCTCTAACACCCCTTTCATTATGGTCCACCCCTGTTGAAACAGTAAGTTTCCTTGGACCCCCGTTAGAGGATATTGATGACAATTTGTGATAGGGCGAAACACTGCTACAACAACAAAAGTTGTTTGAAATTAACATTAGCACATTTCACACCGATTATAAAATCACAGACTGCTCAACACTAAATATATATGTGGTTCGCATACCCCCTGGGAACAGTTACCTTCTATTTATTTTGAATCATTGTAACTATAAGTAATTCTATTAATTTTTCTGTACACGACCACTCAAGAACTGTCCTCGAAACACTCTAAAGGAAGTCTAAGGAAAGTAGTAGTTATGACCAAGATTGACAAAAAAAGTTGCTGTTTGAGGCGTCGATTGCACATCGCATACAGGATTTACATCACGTTATTTAGACATTAACCTAAGTGCAGATCGAAGGTGAACAGGGTGATGCAAATCTGGATTTAATAACATAGCGGACGTGTCTTAACCGTCTTGGAGACGTAGCCGCATCAAGCAGTTGTCTGCGGTTCAAAATATTGAGCATTTCCAGAGACAACCGTGGCATTTCTGAGTACCAAGTTTGAGTTTGTAAATCAGAAACTCATTCGACGGGGTCGAACGAACATTTGCGGCGGTATGCTCCTGCAACACAGCTACAACAACAACGGTATGCTCCTAAGAATGATTTTATGTGTAGTGTTGTGGAATAATTAAACGATTTTTTTATCCTTGCAAATACAGGCGTAATAGTTCTTGATTACATGATGTTTGATTTTTAAATTAATGTCATTACTCTATTGCTTTTAGAAGCTCTTTAATGTCTTCTAATGTCCTTTTAAAGTCTGAAGTGCGTTTTTATAATTTTGCCTGCTATGAAACTTCTGCCGTTGCTGTTGTATTAACGATAAAGGCGCTCCCTGAAGGTTTTGGGTCCTTTGTCGGATGTAGATCCCGTACGTTCCAGTAACAAAAACCATTAAGGTACTAGCCCGACCATCTCAGGATTGGAAATAACGAGGCGCATCGTATGCGTAACTATATTGACTCCTTCTGATGGAGAGAATCAACGAAAGTGGAAGTACGGCACCATCCGTTGCCTCCCCCGTTTAGTCCTGCTTGATTTGTATAATTTATTTGCAATTATTATTATTTATTTATTATTACGGCGGTTTAAGCCTAGAACTTAGATTATTACAAATTTTTAAATACATTTTAATAATAATAGGATTCTAGCGTTTGGGGTGTCGGAATGCATGAGATTCCGATCAGCACGGGAACTGGTGGTCCTAACGCGCGAGTCTTGGAGTCATATCATTGGGAGGTTGGAAGGACGTGTTCTCAATCCTGCCCTACTCCAAGACGTATGATTACCCAGTTTTATTATTTATGCTGTCGGAATGCATTTGATTCCGGTCAACCCAAAATCTAGCAGCTCAGCAGAATAAGCCACTCTTATTGGACGGTTGGAAAGGACGTGTTTCCAATCCTCCCTGTACCAGCTTTTATGTAAACATAATTAATTATAATATATCATCAGCCATATAGTCACTAGCGCTTGCTTGATACACATTTTAACTCAAATAGGTATGTACTTACTGGAACACTAAAAACAATACCAAACAACAAAGAAATATTACCTGTTCGACATATCATTGTATTCCCCACCCAACCGAAGTATGAATTTGAGAAGCCATTCACCAGCTGAAACTGTTTACGTGTCATAGCAGATACTCCCCCAAAATTTATCGATAAGCCAACCTGAAAACGTATTTGCAAAGTTTAGACCAAAAAATGCAAGTTTTAAAATGTGAATTATGAATTACTTGAAGTTTAATGTGTCTATAGCAACCGACATGTGCCGCGGTTGCCGCGGGCATGTTTATAAATTTCGATTATCTAAAGGTAACAAGTCAACGTCATGGAAGATAAAGCAGTCCCATGGAAATATTTTTAATGCTTCTAGGAAGCCAATATTCATCAGTTAAGCTCGATTGAAAGCTTTTCCATTTGTTTGCTCGATAAGAAATTTCTATAAGCGATATGCTGTTTCCTCAGGAATGAATGAATGTTTCGCAGGAAAACTGCCAAATGAGCGTAACTATCCCTAAACGGAACCACTATTGCAACGTGATGCTTCGGAACACAATCATTTGGCTCAAATGATCGTCCTTTCTTTAAAAACGGAGCCAATTCAGCTTCTACAATATCCAAGGACTCTAAAGTTCTATTTGGAGTTATGAGACCTTCATCTAAAGAAATGAAAGTAGAATATCAGGAATAATACGTTAAAGTTAATGTTGTTGTTATAACATCGGTGTGACAATCCTTGGCCGGAAATATCAGACCGATCCACTGTGATACTTAGACCTGACTGCCATGTGTACTACATATATAACGTTTGCTCCTGTATAAAATAGTTAGCTTACTCTCATCGATCTTCGGTGCTTTACACGTCCTATTTATAGAAGCAGCATAATGTGTATTGTGTCTTTATAGGCCGCCAAGTATTAGGCATTGAATCCATATTTGATGTTCCATTGTCATAGCCAGTACTATTATTATCGCCAATTGATAAACTAGACAATTGGGACTCGACATCTTGCGAAAATATTGTGTGATTAACAGACAACGATTCGTTTTGTTAATTAACACATCACTGCAAATGTTATCCAATTTAGAAAACCTATGCATATGACGAATGCTATAAGAATAAAGCATATACTAAATTAGGGGGCACATACGATAAATAACACTCACCAAAATTGGTGGCGATTGATGTTGCATTGGCAGTGGTAGCCTCTGTGCCTGCCGGACCATTTGTTGGCGTTTTTTCTACATTGCTCTCAGATTTTGTATTATTCTCCGTCTCAATGGTTGCGCTGTTGTTGTTATTGGGTTTGTTTGCACTCGAACGGTATAATCCTCTTCTGGTTCATCGGTCTCCATATTTATTGTATTCCCGTTGTTTGAAGAACTAGGACCTGATTCTATTTTAGATGACGAAGTGCTTGGTATGGATTTACGCGACGAACTCGGCCCAGGTTCATCATCGGCATCTAATATAGCTGCTGTTGATGTAGAAGAGCCCTGTGGCTTAGAATCTGGGTCAAAATCGTACTGCGTCGTAAGTTGATATATCAAATCAAATAAAAAAAGGTTATAATCAGCTGTTCGATGCGGTCACCTTGTATCGTTCTGCCATGATCAGATCTAAAACACCTTCATTATTTTTTTTTTTTTTTTTGGTTTTAATTGACACCGCAAACGCAAGCGTCGGTTGGCAAGGTGCTTTGCAGAGCCCTTATACTGCCAGGTTATCTTTCAATTTTGTTATTTGTATAAAGTTAATTTTTTTGGTTTTTTCCTTTGGCACCACGCCAGTCACAAAATTATTAATATATATTTGAAAATTCCCAGGTTTTCTTTCAATTAATTCACTTCGTGTAATCCAAATTAGATGTTTCTTATCTCCAATCCATAAATATGTGTGTGTGATCATCCCTCAGTTTGCGATTCCGCCAAATGACAGCAAGCTAATGTCATTTCATGACATTGAACACCGCAAATGCCATACTGGCAAAGTATACAGTGCATCCAACTGTCATCTAGCCATTCCTCAAGATGAGGTTTAACAAACTATCAAGATTTCAAACATTTTTTTTTTTGTTTTAAACAACAATAAGATGTATATGCATTTATACAAAAGTTATTATCATAAATGTTCAAACTTGTTAATAGTTTTAAGAAAGTCTATTAACTCTTTATAATAACCTATATTCCTTGATCTCAATAAATCAGTGAGACTGTTAAATTTATTAAAAATATTATAGTTAATTCGATTTGATTGAAACAAACAACAATCAAAAATTATATGATCTGCCGTTTCTGGAAAATTGCAGGAAAGACAGTGACTGGAGACCCTGGTGTTGAACTTACTAAGGTAATAATTACAATAAGTATGACCCATCATTAATCTATTAATAAGCTTAATCACAATACTACTAAAATTAATCTTTTTGTCTCTATACCACGGAATTTTGATAACATCATTAAAAACCTCCGCAAAACGATTACCTACAGAAAGACTTAAATTTCTGAAATCACTATTCCAATCATTCCAAATTTCATCATTAATCCTCAAAAGCGCTTCATATGGAGTAAGCCCAATAACCAAATTCTGACCCGCTAACACAGCAGTTTTAGCAGCAATATCAGCTTTCTCATTAAATTCAATGCCCATATGAACTGGTACCCAAATAAAATGAACTGTAACTAAATTTCCACGCAACTGATACAGTAGGTTATGAATTTCAGCTACAATAAAATTGTCAGTACACACCTTATCTAACACCGCCAACGCTGATAAGCTATCAGAAAAAACAATACCTTTTTCTCTCTTCTGCCTAGCAATCAAATTTATAGCCTGCTTAATCGCTATAAGCTCCCCAGTAATAGATGAAAATTTTTCATTTAATTTATACAAAAAAGACACATTGTTCTGTAAATCATATACACCACACCCAACACAGTCACTAGAACAAGAAGCATCCGTAGAAAAGATATAAAAACCATTTCCAATCAACGTATTTTTCATTTCATTATACATCATCTTTACCTGGACATTCGAATAATTTTTTTTAACCCAACAAGACTATGCTTTTTAAAAACAAGATTAGGATGTTTATTGAAACCTGCAGTGGTAATAATTCTATCAAAAATATATATTTTTGAACTTGTAATAAGTTATGCTGTAACTGGTATTAATTTTTGGTCCATTAGCAACCAATTCCCTTAGATCAGAATTTTTCATCCACTGCTGAACCAACTCTTTACCAGTTAACCATTTAGATCTAAATAAAGGTGGCAGCTCACCTGCAATCACAAATCTACTATGAACCGGCGCACTTGGTGGCACACCTATACACCTTCTCAAGGTATCACTAACAACTCTAGACAACCTTAGATTGTAACCACTTGGAGCATTTGCCCATGTAATACATCCATACTCTAGTTTTGATCTAACAAAGGCCCTATAAATATTTATAGCAACTTTAGGAGAAAGACCAGCTTTTATAGAAGTTAAACGTTTAACAAGATTATTTGCCTGTACTATCTCTCTCTTAACCTTAATAACTTGATCATTTAAAGAACCACTCGAATTTAAAACTCTGCCAAGAAATTTAATTTGACCTACTTGTTCAATTTGACTCTCTCCAACCCTTAATGCAAGGGAATTTCTGTTACCTTTAGCCATATACATAAACTTTGTCTTAATAACAATAATATCTAAACACGACTGATTACAAGATTGTTGAAAATCTAAAACCTTTGCCTGTAAATTTTCAAAAGCCCTATATTGAGACCTACCAACCGAGACAATAAGAAAATCATCTGCAAATTGAAAAATATGAGTACTATCATCACTTAGAAGATGTAATTTTGCAGTATATAAATTAAAAAGAATAGGCGATAAAATACTACCCTTTGGCAAACCATTTTCAATGTCTATTTGATTTTTTCCTAACATTAATGTTCTTCTGTGAAGAAAATTATATATCCAGCTAAAAACTTTACGATCAACACCACAGTTATTAAGTATTTCGATCAACTTCACTATATCTACACAGTTATATGCATTCGATAAATCTAAGCTGCATACAAAAACCTTTTTTTTGTTATTTTTTTCAATACCAATAACCTGAAGGCATTCATTAAGACATACCGTTGTGGATTTATGCTTTCTATAGGCAAAACTTCTATTAGGAACAATGCCATTTTTCTCAACAAAATCAGTTAACAACTCCTTAATAACCAAATTTATACTCTTTATCACAACCGAAATTAGGGAAATTGATCTAAAGTTACCAATCTCATTTAAATTCGCCCCAGCTTTAGGAATGGGCACGACTGAAATTCTCCTCCATGAGTCTTTAATAATATTAAGATCAAAATGACCTTGCAACAGCTTTGCTATGTTAGAAAATGTCTCAGGATTAAGTGCATTCAACATCTTATATGTTATCTTATCTTCACCACCAGCAGTCGACTTTTTTTTTAGCAATTATCTCACTCAAACCCATGAAACTAGCATCAAAATCCACATTCATAGTACATGGTAGCAATGGTAATCTATCCAACATAACATGAAGAGGCGGACTTTCTTTTTTAACTACTTGATTACCTAAAAATTCCAAATATGGAGCATTATTTTCAGACAGCCACAACGAAACTGAACTAGCCCCAACATTCTTAACATTGTTAATAAAAAACCATGCCTTTTTTGTATTTGGTTCAGAATTCAACGACTCTACAGCCTCCAAAAAACTTTTCTTTTTTGCCTCTTTAACACATTGCTTCCAGTCCTCAAGTAATCGACAAGTCTCATCAAGATCCTCCCTTCTTGATACCCTTCTTGCCTTACACCTAGCTGCATTTAGAATCCTATATTTCCTTTCCAATTCATTATCCCACCAAACTTTAGGTATATGCTTAAAATGATCCAAATCAATAGACGCCTTTTTCTCTAGCCTTATCAGATTTATTTGTTAAATCATCTAAATTTTCTATATTTTTAATCTCATTAACTTCTTTCACAAGTAGATTTTTAAACACAAAAAGAGATGGAAATTTGGAAATATCCCCAATATCAATTATAATCGGACAGTGATGACTATTTCCAACATACATACGTTTACAACTCCATTCTACATCAGACAAAATGTTTGTAAAAGAAAGAGCCACAACACTAGAATACCCTTCATCCATCAAGATTGAGCTAACATAATATGTTTTGGTCCCGTCATTTAGACATCTAAAACATGAGTTTTCCAATATTTTAATGAGCAATTTACCTTTGGAAGAATCCAAATTGTCACCCCATCCAGTTAGCCTAGCATTAAAATCCCCCAACAATAAGACATTTAATGGGGAGTTTAAAAAGGCAATCAATTTTGACATTTCAGAATCAAAAACTGCACTAGGGATATTAGGCTGAAGATAAACACAACAAATCATTAAGTTATGAGTAAGATTTGTTGTTTTTGCAATAATGATATCAGAATCAATATTATATTTAACTCTACAAAACTTAAGATTTTTCTTAAAAGCAATCGCAACACCACCATAACCATCCGGTCTAGTTTTTTTAATTAATTTAAAATTAGTTAATTTATGTTCAACTACATTTTCCTCATGGGAGAAAATCTCCTGCAAAACTACAATATCCACATTATTTTGATTTAAAAACATATCAATATTTGATTTATTCGTTTTTAAACTTTGACAATTATATTGAAGGACTCTTACCATTATGATTATTTCTAAACCTTTCCATTCTATTCTTCAGTGACTCAACTCCCTCATTGTATTTTAAATTAGCAATAACCGAAATAAGAGGATCATCTCTATTTAATTGGAATCTTTCACATAAAGCATTTATTATCTTATCTATATCTGAAACTTTAGTCCAACCAGCCCTTTCATAACAAGGAACAGACGAACTTTTTGGAAAACTTTTCTTGACCTCAATCGCTTTCTCAACTTGCACAGGCATTTTAGCCACTTTACTATACTTTTTCTTCACCAATCTGTTATTAATTTCATTATCATTATTCAGAACCTTTGGTTCAGAACTCGGTAACTCTGGAAAATTAGCATCAAAGTCCTCTAACAACTGAAACCTATTTGAATTGTTTAATTGAGCATATGTATTAAAAGCCTCTTTTTTACTAATTTTTTTAATAGTAATGACCTCAATTACCTCCTTCTCTTTTTGCCACCTAGGACATAAATTCCTGTTGATAGATACATGATTCCCATCACCACAGAGAATACACTTGGGATTTGTACATTTCTCAGCACACTTACCCTCAATTCCACATAATATGCAACGAGTTTTAGCCCTACAACTTAACTTAGTATGGCCAAGTCTACCACAGTTAAAACATTGCTTTGCTGAGGGAAAGTAATGTAGAACTTTGAAATTAGTATAGAAAATTGTAATTTCAGAAGGAAGTTTACACCCTTCAAAGAAAATCTTAATTGTTTCTGTTGGCAAACATTTAGTTTTATCATCCCTATCTCTTCTTTTAATCCTTGAAACACCAATTACATTAATATCTGAACTAATATTTTTGAAAATTTCCTCATCAGTTAACTCCTCCGGAATATTTCTTACAACACCACATGTCTGCAAAAAGGATTTAGGGATAAATGCCATTATATTATTCTCCCGCAAACCCTTGTTATCTAAACAAGCATTGGCCATTTCTACATTTTCAAAAACAATTTTGTAAAGCGTTCTTCCCGTAACAATTTGTCTCAACCAATTCACCCCCACCAAAATTACTATTTAAAAGGTTATGAGTAGCCACGCTATTTCCACCATTTGAATTCAAGGCAACATTCAAATAATTTTCACCACTATCACCACCATTATTCAATAGTCCATTTTCCATTTTTCTTTTGAGGTTATGTTTATTAATTCATTTTCAATATGCTTTTTAGCTTCCTTAGCCAACAAACTTTCACGATTTATATTTACGCTACCATTTTCCATAGCCTTCATTTTATCATCAGAAAATGGATTTGAGGTTATGTGTGTTGAACCTGACCACCAGAAAAACAATTAGTGTTGTTTTCATCATTTTTATTCAATAGAAACATACCCTTCCGTACCAGCATGCCTTGAAGAGCAGGCATATTACTACTTTTTGCAGCCCTTTTAACATTTCTTCTAACTTCAGCCTTAATTTTTTTCCTTTTCATCTTTCTACTACCAACCTCATTCCTAGAAGGACTAGATATCAACTCCTCCATTAAATTGAAATCGTCAAATCGAGACCCAGCAGTAGCCCTAACATCCATAAGTTCATTTCCCTCACACAAAATCCTAACCTCACCACCACCAGGATCTCCACCCTCCACATCTCCTACACCAACATCATCCGACGTCGAAGCGTCCTCCATTTTGAATTACAAAATTAAATCAATTAATTTTTACTCACCAAGATAGATATTAATAACAAGGAACAGTAAAAATTGACAATTAAATGCATACACATTTATAATCCACTTCTGGACACACAAAAGACAACAAAAATCAAAAAAGTCAAAAAAGTCTGAAACTTATCTTAATTTAGAAAAATTTTTCCTTTATAAGATGGCGTCGGCAACAGTTTTCACACTATATCCGTATTTAAAAAATTAGTCCGCTGTCTGCAAATGTCACACGAAGAATTGAAACACCTTCATTAGCGGTATCAGCTATTACTGCTGCACAGCGTCTGTCACGTTAATATGGGGATTGTGGTTTTGGAAAATTGTGATAACATACCCGCGAAATACGTTGCCACTTCGACTCCCACATGACTATCATACACAGCGAAAAATGAGGTATTTATATCTTTTAAAAGCGATTTGTGAGCGTCCTACAAGTAATAAGTTGTTTGCAAGACTCCATTTTTTTCTTTTTGTTTTTATTCTGACATTCCCAGCAAAATAAAGGAATGGGTTCCACTTTCATTCCCTTTTATTAAGACATTTACTCTTATTCCCGCACTTACTCCCGTATGCACATGCAAATAATGATGTTCGTTAATGGTACGATAGATGTGCTTCTATTCTACACAATACCTGCCATGTACGTTTACAGATAAAGATGATATTTTTCCAGCTTTAGGTATGTACACTTTTAATTTTGCAGCATATTTGGTAATAAAATACCATGTAAAGTAATTCCATGTGTTGAGTAAACAATTACATGCAAAAGTCATTAAACGGAACAGTAATTCTAACGACATCATGACACTATTAATACATGTCCAAAAACATCAAGAAGGGTATCAAAAGAGGTGTTTTGGATCTAGGATCGCATAGGTGTTTTGCTCGGGTATAGTTTTGGTTTCTAAACCGTTGTTGGACCCACCCAAGTTAGTTTTTTATAAGCGCGGCCGAAAGCCACCAATGTAGAAAGGTGTTCTGCGCAAAAATACTATGAATCCCACCCCTGCTTTACGGTTTTTCGTTAATATTTTTTGAACGAGCTACATTTTTTTTTCCGCCCTCAGATTATTGTTGTAGATGTCAATACGCGTCATTGGACACCTCTCTCGATATTTTTGGATGCGTATTAGCGGTGTCATGCTGTCGTATAAAATTACCAACAGAACTTATGTGAAAGTTCGCAAATCAACTTCAGTCTGCTACGAGTATCCATATATATTTGGTAATGAGATACCAAGTAAATTATTCTTTGTGTTGAGTAGCCATGTAGAATTCACTAAAAAAGAACTTATGAGATAACTAACGTTAGGTTGAACTGGGCGGTCCGTGAATACCTCACATAGACTGAATGGGTTCGTAGTGTTACTAGAAGTTTATTTAATGACCAAACTGAATAGCCTTATAAAACCCAGAACCTATGTATCACTCCTAATAGCTGAATCCTGATAAGCGCAGGGCAGGAGCACGATCGTTTCCTCCTCCAACCCGTACTTCCTACATCTGCTATCACTGACCAAGCCTAAGTTAAAGGAATGTGATGCCAGACGGCAGTGTCCAGTCAAAATCCCCTAATGAGTCTACAGCCCTCTCTTTTTAATGATAGAAGCAACTTTGTTAGCCTAAGGTTGTAAGACCTACACATTATCTTCGACCTTTAGAGCCCGCAACTTATGTGACAGTTCTCAAATCAACTTAAGTTTGTCAAGTATTCTACGAGTTAAGTGTGACTACGTGGCTCTGAGCCCTGGGGCGTAACCCAGGTAAAATATCGAGTCAGGTGACAAAAGACGCGTATTTACCTCGAAAATAATAATCCGAAGTTGGAAAGAAAATTCTTAACTCGTTCAAAAGATTTTAACGAAAACTCGAAAAATGACCGCGGTTCCTTCCGAAACCGTGGTGGGATCCACAGTATTTTTGCGCAGAACACCTTTCTGGGTTGGCAGCCGCGATTATAAAAAATTACGGTGGGCGGTCCACCAATGGGGTGGGATCAAAATTAAATGCGTTCAAAATCCCTCAAATATAGTTTTACCGTTTGACATTTCATCATTCCCCGTAGTCATACTCAACTCGTAGCATTTAAATGCGTATAGAATATTTATGATGATATTATTAGAATTTATAAAGTTTTTTTCTTTAATTGCATAATTAGATTTTAAGACCAAGATACAAACAAGTTTTAAGTGTAGACTCTATGTAAGCAATTTCACGTAAAAATTTTTTCGGGCATAAGAAAAGTGGTGAGTGCTATAAAACAAAGAAAATAATAAAAATAAAACCATTTTGGTTGAATGTTTTGATAAAAAAAGAGAAAACATGTTAATACAATGATTAAAAGTGGTGAAGTGTGTGATCAGTGCGCAGTGAGTGTTTAAGTGGGGTTTAAAAATAGGGCATTTTTGGGGGGGTTCGCAAATATCTCGAGAAGTATCAGAGATAGAGGATTTCCGCCACCGGATTCGAGATCCTGGGGCCGAAACGGGTCTCTGGGTACTACTCTCGAATTTTTGCGTCGCGTATTAGCAGTCGACCCCTCAACTAGACTATTACCAAAAATTTTTTTGCAATGAATTACAAATTTTTTTGAATTTATGTGTTACAGAATAAGCTAGAGAAATTGAAAATTAGTCAAAAAATTTAATATAGAGCTTATACAATTAAATAAGTATTCAATAAGTGAGGGTGTTGTGAACAAAGCCTCAGCTATCATATGTACAATACTTCTTACTTAAACCAGCTATCAAAATGTACGCCATCTTTCTTTTTATTTTTACTTCTTTTGGTATAGAATAAAAACTGACTTCCATTTACTTCACTGAAGTTTTTGCACGCGTTTTTATTTCAATAGATATCTTGCCCGTCTACTGCCTTTTTGACGTTTTGGCAGCGTCTTGATAGGATGTTCAATATGGCGGCGCAAACTTAAGACACTTGTCTTATCCTTAATACCAAAAGCTCAGATTTTGTATAGCATTCATAAACTAAATCCAATGAAATATAATTTTTACAGTCTGCTGGAAAATTCTAAGACAACATTCATAAAATTGGACAGAGTAGCGTTCGAGAAAATTGAGAAAATGTAATCAAAAATAGTTTGTAAGTGTCATAGGCGCGTATGCAAATGCGCACTACAAGGCTAAGGGAGGAAGGGATTCGAATGATTGAGTCTAATCTCTATTTTGTTACATCCTGCAAACCAATTTGAAGATAGCCAATGGAGGAAGTGTAATATATATTCTTGATATAACATTGATTTCTGAATGTGATATATCAAGGTATGATTGGATGGTTTTTGCTAGGACATCCTCCTCCGACCATGCGCATATATTGGAAGGTTAAGTTAAATTGAAATGTCATTAATGTCAAAATGAAACCATGTAATATGAAACTGCCAAAAAAGACTCTGTTCATTTCCGGTAATAAAACTCTCTTACTTTGTCTCCCAAATCGTGCGGCCGCATTTAATATTTTCTACTGGAATTAGGTAAATTCCCTGCGTTATCGGTAAATATCTTTCAGGTTATAGACCATCCGCAGCCTAATCTAGTTTAAAATTAATTAAATCGAAGTGAATTCCACGTATTCTCAAAATATATTTTTTCCAATCATTTGATTGCCGGTACTTGCGCACACGTTTTCACACACATTGTCTATTTAGATGGCATTACATCAATTATCATTTAATCGTCTTAAAGGTCGTGAAAACTATGCAGAGTGGAAAGTCGGTGCTAAAGCACATATGATTGTTAAAGCCTGTGGAAAAATTGCACGAAAGAATTGCCAGAAACGGCGAGCGAGAAAGATAAAGAAGCTGACCTTAAAGCAGTTGGAGAATTAACACTATTTCTGGAGCCATGTACTTACGCCCATTTTGAATCCGCAAATACGGCATATGAAGCATGGAATAGCATTACGAGAGCTTTTGATGACACCGGCGCTGGCCGCAAATTGGCACTTTTACAGCAATTCGTGTCACTCAAACAAAAGGAATGCAACTCAATGGAAGATTACGTAAGCAAAATGAGTGCATTATGGTTGAAAGTGAAAACGCATTTGAAAATTGATGAAGAAGTGGCTGGTTTCTTAATGTTAGCGGGCTTACCAGCGGAATATAAGCCAATGATATTGGCGGTCGAAAATTCAGGCGTTGAAATCAGTGTTGACTATGTCAAAAATATGTTATTGCAAGGCTTGGAACTAGCAAATGAAACAGGTGAATCGAGTGAAGCAGCCCTTGTTGCTAAAAGCAAGTATACATTCAAGAATACGAAAAATAGACATTGCTTTGGTTGTGGCTCAACAGGTCACATTGTTAAAAACTGTAAAGTGGCGAAAGAGTGAAAAAGAGATCAACGAAAAAACGATAAAATTGAGACAATTCTGTTCTCGTCGTTGCTCACTAAATCGCATGATTTACATTCGGACTGGTTTATTGACAGTGGATGCACAGCCCATATGACAAAAGACAAAAGGCGATAGAAAATAAAAGCAAACCAAGTCAAAAAGAAGTGATAGTTGCTAATAACGAAAAAATAAAAATAGATTGCGTAGGCACAGTCAAACAACTGATAAAGAAAAATGGTTCGTCAAAAGAAATACAAATAAATAATGTGCATTTTGTGCCGAACATTTGCGCGAACTTATTATCAGTCAGCCAGATGTTGAAGAACAATAACGCGGTATTATTTACTAAAAGTGGATGTAAAATATTTGATGCTCACAGGAAGGTTATAGTAACTGCAAGTTTAGTGAATGATTTGTTCAAGTTGGATGTCGCTCGAAACGTTAAATCGTTCACAGCGAAAGAGCCGAGCATAAAAGAACGACCAAAACAAAATTTGGCTTTATGGCATCGTCGGCTCGGGCATGCAGGCTTTGAATGCATGCAGTTTTTGAAAAGCGACATATAGAATTTGACAATTTCACAATCGGGCATGTGTGACCCATGCATAAAAGGTAAACAAAGTCGCATACCATCTAGCGCTGTAGGAAATCGTGCATCACAAAAACTAGAACTGGTTCATAGTGATGTTTGCGGCCCATTACTAGTTAATTCGTTTAGTGGGTGCAAATATTTTGTGACCTTCGTCGACGACTTTTCGAGAAAGTTATTTGTATATGTAATTAAAAATAAAAGCGACGTATTCGACTGCTTCGTAAAGTTCAACTCAATGGCCGAAAAACAAAGTGGCTGCAAAATAAAAACGTTACGGACTTTTAATGGCACCGAATATTGCAACCAACGATTTAGAAATTTATTCGATACAAGCGGCATATTGCACCAAAAGTCAGCAGCATACAGTCCGCAGCAAAATGGGCTAGCTGAATGAATGAATCGCATAATCATGGAGAAAGTGCGATGCCTACTTATTGATTCAGGATTGCCTAAAATATTTTGGGCAGAGGCAGTGACGACAGCTGCATACATCATTAATCGCATCCCGTGCAAGGGTACAGGAGACAAATCTCCAGAAGAGGTTTGGTCAGGCTTAAAACCTAATTTGTCTTTCCTCAAAGTTTTCGGTTGCCGTGCATTTGTCCAAGTGCCAAAACAAACGCGAACGAAATTAGATGACAAATCAGTCGAATGCATTTTTATTGGGTATGCTTCAGATTCCAAGGCGTACAGGCTATAAAACGAACGCACCAAAAAGGTAATCGTGAGTAGAGACGTCGTGTTTTGGGAAACGGAGAACGCTGGCAAGGTAAATTCTATTGATATTGATAGTACTAATCAGTTTTGTTTGCAATACTCCGAAGATGACAATCTTGAATCAGAGGAGGAAGAATCGTCGACTGATATAACAGTGAAAAATATGCCGTCTCCAAGAGATTCACAGATTGTAACATCTTCACCGAACGAAATGGACACAGACTCTATAGTCGAAACGACGTGTGATGAAACCGAGTGGAAACCATCCCGAGAAATTGCCGAAGATGAATTGGCTGATCTGGAGCCGCGCCAAAAATCATCACGAAACATTGAAAATCAAAGCTGAATTATAATGTTTTCGCATACGCATTTAGTACATGTGACCCTACATCATTGAAGCAAGCAATGATGAGCGATGACGCCGATTTATGGAAGCGTGCCACGAAAGTTGAGTTCGACTCCCTGATTCAAAATAAGACGTGGAAATTAGTTGATTTGCCCAAAGGTAAGTCACTCGTAAAATGCAAGTGGGTATATAAAACGAAGAGGGACATTGAAGGAAATGCTACCCATAGAAAGGTAAGGTTGGTCGCAAAAGGATATACCCAAATCGAAGACATTGACTATCACGACACATTTTCGCCTGTAGTTAGGCTCACCACTATACGTTACTTGATGGCCATCGCAGCAAAATTTGATTTAAATATTTGACAGCTTGATGCCGTTACAACATCTTTACATGGTGAGCTTGAGGAAGAAATTTTTATGACGCAACCGGAAGGTTTCAGTGATGGCATAGATCGTTGCTGCAAGCTAGTAAAATCAATATACGGACTAAAACAGTCGAGCCGAGTTTGGAATTCGACATTAAACGCTTTTGAGTTTCGGACTGAAATGGTAATTGACCGATCAATGTGTTTACTGCATAGCCGACGATCGTTATATAAGTTATTAGGTTCTCTAGTGAGAAACTAAAAAAAATATAATTTTTATGACGACTCGAACTCGTTGTACTTTATTTCATCATAGCGACTTAATTACTAACTTTACAATATGTTTCTTACTTCTACTTATCGTATGAAGTCACGTTGGTTGGCAGGTGATTCCTCTTGTTGTTGTTGTCGCTTTATTTACTTCCTCATTTCCAATGAATAGTAATGCACGGTCAGCTATTGAGTAATTGCGCGTGTGACCTACTTTTAGGTCGCATGCTTACGCAGCATTACATACCGCTATCGTATGGGGAGTTACATATGCTTACGCAGCATTGCATACTGTTTTCGTATGGATAGTTACATATTTATATGTGGGCAGTTTTGGAGCCCAATTTCAGAGTATGTGGCGTTAACTCCTCCCCTTTAAGGTATGCAGCGTACTCGTTGGATGGCATTTCATTTGTAGGTACAGTGGGGGTTTCCTTTGAACTGCTAGTATTAACTTGAATGTTTATTCTCATTTTCTTCTTATAGTTTAATTTTTTGGCAATCATGGTGGCCAATAGGATGATCAGCGATAACGTGATTATCGAAGAGCATGTGAAAATGCTTATTTTGTATTTCAAGTTGACATCATCTATTTTTTGGATGTTCGCTATATTGAGCTCTTTCAAATATTGTAAGGAAAGAACTTCCTCGAGATTCGCTGTAACATTTGTCGATTTGACTATTGCTGGTAAGGGCTTCGCAAACAGTTGATTTTTATTAACGAAATGTTTGTCTTCAATTGATAAGCTTGAATTATCATATTTGATCAAAAATGTACCATTCAGATTGATTTCTTTGTTGTCTATTTTTAGGGGTCCATTGTAACTATTGATAAATAATAATCCGGGCATTATTTCTTCTATCGTGGGCATATGGTGACTATTTATTAGGGTGCAGTTGGATGAATATCCTTTTAAAAGGTTTGGTATGCAGGTGGTTAACGTGACTTCTTTTATGCTATCTTGCTTACATAAAATTAAATTGTTTATATTCATACAACTATCTCTTACACCAAATATTTCCTTATTACAAATTATTAAATTTTCATATTCAAGTTTAATTGCTTTATAGCCTTGTTTATTAATTTACAAGATTCTTTGCTTGTTAAAGGGAATTTTACAATATAAATAATGGAAGATAAGTTTGATGCATCTTTAACACCGCTAAATTCAATTGCTTCGATTAAATTTAAATAGGGCATGTTTTGTTTTTCTAGTGCTTCTTCAATTACAATTAATTCTTCGTTAGATAATATGAATGAGTTTATAATTCCTGCTTTTGCCCATTGTATTGAATAATCTATGTTTATTAATTCTTCTTTGATGAATTGCAATTTCCTTTCAATATTTTTTTCTATTTCTAATTTAAGAGCATCGCCCGATTTCCTTTCGCTTAGAATTGTGTTTGAAATATGAGTTAAATTATTTATTCTTTCTAAAATAGATTTATTTATTACTACTTGTTGGTTATTATTACTCGCTATATTGGTTACTTTATCAGTTAGTATTTTAAAATCTTCGTGGTCAGGGGATCCAGCAAGCCATTTCCAGGCTGTGACAAGTGGTTCAATGGCTCTTTTGGTTTTCCTGGGTTTCAGTTGGTATAGGAGGGATCGGATGGATTTCTCCTCTTGGGAAAGGAATGGGTGACTTGGGCTTTTCCTAGTTATGTCATGTTCTATTGTGGCGTGTATGTCGTCGAGTAGGGAGTCGTACTGGTCGAGGTCAATAGTGTGTATTAGTCGAAATGTTCCAATTTGAACTTTCACGGTTCCTGTGTCTATCGTTACTATGGGACTGGTCGTATAGTCCAAAATTTGGGTTTCCGCATTGTAGGTGGCAAATAGGATCCTGCAAAAGAAGAGTGTGATTTACTTTTTGATATGGCTTTTGTGAACGGTGCGGCCAGATTGTGTCAAAATTGTGTTGCCTTGGTCTTCTAATACTGTTTCCTTTTTATATCGGGGTGTTAGTTTGTTTCCTAGTCTTTTGTTTATTTTTACATAAATAACGTCGTTATTGCTGTATGTCCTGAACTCGGTCCTATCTTTATTATGAAGTCGCAAGACTTTTTCCTGTTTGTTTTTAAGATTTTGGATATTTTCTTCTCTGTCCAATGTCATTGGGTTTGGTCGTACTGTTCTTCCGAAAAATACTTCTACTGGTTTACGCTTTGTAGTGGAATGAATGGAATAGTTATACTTGAATATGGCTCTATTAAGGAGGTCCTTAAAGTCGGTGTGGGTGTTTTCTGCTTTAGTGCAACACATCACTTCGGTAAGTGTGGAATGGAATCGTTCTATTTGCCCGTTTATAGAACTTTTGTATGGAGGAGTTTTAAATATTTCGATTCCGTATTCGTTTTCTAACATAAAAGTTATAGGGGCTGCGTTTAGGGATTTTTCGTTGTCCATAACGATATTTTCTGGGATTACGAATGTTGTCAAGAGACTTCTTAAGGGGGCCTTTATGTCTTCCGTTGCTCTGGAGCGCACGATTTTTGCTTGTGCGTATTTGGAAAATTTATCCATGGCCGTTAGCACTACTTTGTTGTTAGTATGGTATAGGTCTATATGGACTATATGACCTGGGTAATTACGAATGGGAGTTGGTTTCAGGATAGGATTTATTGGATGTCTCTCATACTTATTTTCTAAGCAAATTTTGCACTGTTTTGCAATTCTTTTTATTTTGGCGTTCATTTGTGGGAAGTAACATCTTTCTAAGAGTTGGGCTTTATTTTCGGTGGGATTGCGATGAGCTCTATTATGCTCGTTGATGATTTCCGTTTCCTGTTCTGATTCATTTGTAACATCTCTAATGAATTTTCGGGAATAACGTACTTTGTACTTGCTAAAATTAATTTGGTAAATTGTTTGTATTTTCCCTAAAATGTTGTCTTCGGTTTTTATGCAATTTGTTACTGTAGGGTTGAGATATCTTTTCAACAATGTGGTAGGAGTTTCTTCTGTAGGGTCTCTTTCAATAATAATATGTCTATGGTAAGTGGGAAAAGGTAATTTAAATTGGTATGAAGAGGTTTCTCGAGTAGAAATAAAAATTTGATTTTTAAATGCATTGATAGGTGCGTCTGTTGTGAGGACCAAATAAATTCTCATTAATTTGGCCCACACAAAACGACCCCACAACATATTTGACACGACATTAACACAACAAGTGGCCACAAAAGGCTCTAGCAACACGATCAACCAACAAGTCTCAGCAACACAACGAGCGGTCGCAACATTTAACAGCAACACGGCCAACCAACAAATCTCAGCAACACAACGAGCGCACCCACCATTTGAGCTAGCAACACCAAACACAACAGCCATAAAAGGAGCGACACAGCAGCAAAGCAGTCAGTCAGCACGGAGCTGTGGTCGTGACCAGAGCTACTAGCGAAGTATATCCCTATTGCAGTTGACCTTTTCTATGCAATAGGAATCCACTTCATAGGAGCGAGTCATGGAATGGTGATTGCGGTTGACCTTCTCTACGCATCACCCCAAAGGCCAAAGGCCCCGCCATAGTAACGCGCAACCGCGACAAGTGACACCCGCTCACCTCCGTCAGTAGAAGTACGCCGGCAGAGGCCGCAGCAGAGCGGCAACGCACGTAAACCAGCGCAGAGCGCGGCAGCAAAGCGCAGCAGAGGTTCGCCGACGCACAACGTAACCAAAGTCAGTCAGCACGGAGCTGTGGTCGTGACCAGAGCTACTAGCGAAGTATATCCCTATTGCAGTTGACCTTCTCTATGCAATAGGAATCCACTTCATAGGAGCGAATCGTGGAATGGTGATTGCGGTTGACCTTCTCTACGCATCACCCACAAAGACCAAAGGCCCCGCCACAGTAACGCGCAACCGCGACAGGTGACACCCGCTCACCTCCGTCAGTAGGAGTACGCCGGCAGAGGCCGCAACAGAGCGGCAACGCACGTAAACCAGCGCAGAGCGCGGCAGCAAAGCGGAGGAGAGGTCCGCCGACGCACAACGTAACCAGGGTAAGCCAGGGCGAACCGCGGCAGCAGAGGTACGCCGACAGATGTCACGTCAACGCGGCGACGCATAGCGCAGCCAGGCTAGGCCAGCGCCAAGCGCGGCGGCAGAGCACAGCAGAGGTACACCGACAGAGTAATACAATACAATACAAGTAAACGCCGACGTAAGGCGCGACAGAGTATCGCCCAGCAAATACAAGTAGACGCCAACGCAAGGCGTTGCAGAGAATCACCCAGTAACCAGCAATACAAATAGACGCCGACGCAAGGCGCAGCAGACATAAGGCGCGTCAAGGAACCGACGCCTTTCGTCCGTCGGGATCCGTCTAACGGAACACGGCGACAGTGCATCGCCTCAGCAATACAAGTAGACGCCGACGTAAGGCGCGACAGAGCACCGCAGCAGAGAGAGACGCCGTCATAAGGCGCGTCAAGGCACCGACGCCACCTACTAACGGGACCCAGCTAACGGAATACGGCCGGACCGCTAAGGCCCGCCACCGCAATCAAGGTTACCGCAAGATAATCCAAGTGAAATTGAAACTGAAGTATACAAACACGTTTATTTTATATTATAGAATTTAGAACCAATAAAGAGAGTAAAGTATTTATATTAAATCTATTTGCAAGGTGCCCCTTTAATACAAATTTATTGTAAACGAACCCTGGGCACGGCGAGAATACCCCAGCAAATATCAAAGAAGCAACGGGGCACGAAAAAGCTTCGTTATAATTGGCGCCCGAGCAGGGACCCTGCAAATCGTTAGCGCGTCAGAAGGAACATTCCTGACGAGAAACCTAACCACAAAATGGTCGACCAGATTGATACCACGTGGTTAGACACAATTTCAAAGGAGCAGCTGATATCCATCACACAGGAATTGGGTATTGAGCAGACAGGTACCACCCGAGAAATCCGAAAGCGCATAGCAGCACTGGCCTCAAAGGCAAATACCGACTCGGAAATCCACGAAAAATGTTTATCCCTACAAGCCACCTACAAGGAAACTACGCACATGAGCGACGTAAATGACGTTAAGACACTGACTCCGTCGAACGGAGGAGGCACACCAAAGGTCGCCGTTACAACAGTAGAACAAACTCAATTCGCGTTTCCTCCCAGGAGTAAAGTACCCACACAACAGTACTTACCATCAAGAATAGCGGTACCACCCAACGGTACATCTCAGGCACCTCCCAGGAGTACAGTACCCACACAACAGTACTTACCATCAGGAATAGCGGTACCACCCAACGGTATATCTCAGGCAGCTCCCAGGAGTACAGTACCCACACAACAGCACGTACCATCAGAAATTACGGCATCATCAACCGGCACATCTCAACCCACGCAACCGTACTTACCAGCGGGAATGACGGCACCAGCCATGAACTATACATGCCAGGTAACTCAAGCACCGACCGTGGTGTTCGCGCCCATCATCGACCAGGTAAGAAAGTGGTCCGTAAAGTATGAAGGTGGACGGGACCCGTTAGCGTTCAGCGAACGGTTGGAGGAGTTAGCCGAAGTATACGCGCTAAACGTGGACCTCCTGCCAAAAACCATGCCCGAGCTATTAGGGGGCGCCGCGCTACAATGGTACCGCAATAACAATGCGCACTGGGGAGAGTGGACAAGCTTCAAAAGGATTTTTTACGTTTCTTCCTACCAGTCAGGTACTTCGAGCGGCTCGACGACGACATACGCCAACGAAGGCAGCACAACAAGGAGAGGTATAAGGACTACGTACTAGGAATCCAGAGCTTGATGAGACACGCAGGGTACACCAGCGCACAGCGGCTGGAACGAATCTTCCGTAACAGCCACCCCGATTACCAACTTTACATCCGTCGGAGGGACTTCACTAATCTCGCAGAGCTCCTGACACTCGCCGAAGAATACGAGAACATACGCGAGGACTATCGAAGATTATCAGGCGGACATCACCGCGAAGTTACGCGATACATCGCCAGTGACACAACCCGGGTGTCACCATCAAAACCTGAAACACAACTACCACCACCACCGAACCTAACGAACCGCACGCCTCCAAGCAATCAGAGATACGACCCCAACGGCGTATGCAGGAGATGCGGCGAACGAGGACATGACACCAATAGGTGCCGAAACCCACAGAAAATTTTTTGCTGGGAATGTGGCCGCAACGACATACGAACCATCGAATGCTGCCGCCGACGTCAGGGAAACGACAGAGGGCTCCACGAAGAAGAAGGCGCCGTGAGCCCAAGGGATCTAGCGCCGAAACGGCAGTAACAATGTACCAAGAGCATGGTCGCCTCTACGCCGTAGCCAAGCTCGGCGCGGAATTAGCCAAGGCAGTCATCGACACAGGGGCATCAAGAAGTTTCGTCTCGAGCAGCTTAGCAGAACGTGTGGTGAACGGGAAAGCGGAGAAATGGTGAGAGTGGCCACCAAAATAACGATGGCAGACGGGACTAGCACTACCATCTTCGACGCCATAAGGACTGAGGTACGCCTCGGAGAAGCGTCACTCCACACAGTTTTACACGTCATGCCCGGAGCGATCGACGACATCATACTGGGCCTAGATACGCTAGGAAGCATGGGAGCCACCATATCATGTGGAGAAGGCCACCTCGTGCTAACCAGACCCCTTTCCCAGCACACACCGAATCCGGGAGCCGCGCCAGAAACTATTCAGAGAACAACACCAGCAAGAACGAATATCGCCAAGTACGACAGCCCTGGGACTATTCCAAGTTCAATATCATCAAGAAAGGATATCGCCAGGTACGACAGCCCTGGGACTATTCCAAGTTCAATACCATCAAGAAAGGATATCGCCAGGTACGACAGCCCTGGGACTATCCCAAGTTCAATATCATCAAGAACGAATATCACCAGGTACGACAGCCCTGGGACTATTCCAAGTTCAATATCATCAAGAAATGATATCGCCAGGTACGACAGCCCTGGGACTATCCCAAGTTCAATATCATCAAGAACGAATATCGCCAGGTACGACAGCCCTGGGACTATTCCAAGTTCAATATCATCAAGAAAGGATATCACCAGGTACGACAGCCCTGGGACTATTCAAAGTACACCATCAGCCAGAACGGATATCGCCAGGTACGACAGCCCTGGGACTATTCAAAGTACACCATCAGCCAGAACGGATATCGCCAGGTACGACAGCCCTGGGACTATTCAAAATTCAACATCATCTAGAACGGATATCGCCAGGTACGACAGCCCTGGGACTATTCAAAGTACACCATCAGCCAGAACGGGTATCGCCAGGTACGACAGCCCTGGGACTATTCAAAATTCAACATCATCAAGAACGGATATCGCCAGGTACGACACCCCGGGGACTAATCAGAGTATAACACGAGCGAGAAAGGGTAACGCCGGGTACGACACCCCTGGAGCCCCATCTGGAACCATCCAGAGTGTAACAGCACCGAGCAGTAGTAACTTCAAGCACGACGGCATTATGCAAAACAACGACGACGACATACAAGGAGAAGCGGAACGAGTGCGCGGATTTCTGGCAAAGGAACTCCGAAAATTCGAGAGCATGAGTGGAGTGACGACAATAGCCGAGCACAAGATTGTCCTGACGGACGAACGCCCCATCAAGCAACGTTACTTCCCCCGCAATCCAGCCATGCAGACAATCATCAACAGCGAAGTTGACGAATTGCTCCAGAAAGGATGCATCGAGCCATCGCGTAGCCCACACAGCGCACCGATCGTACTGGCCAAGAAGAAAAACGGGAAGTGGAGGTTATGCGTGGACGATCGGCAGCTCAACGCCCGATCCGTACCCGACGCATACCCCTTACCCAGAATACAACACATCCTGGACAAACTACGACGAGCGAAGTACATCAGCAGCCTGGACTTAAAGAACGGCTACTGGCAAATACCACTGGAGCCCAAGAGCCGGCCCTACACAGCTTTCACGGTACCGGGACGCGGGTTATTCCAGTGGCGCGTCATGCCGTTCGGCCTACACTCCGCACCTGCAACGTTTCAAAGAGCACTAGATCAGGTTATTGGACCGGAGATGGAACCCTACGCTTTCGCTTACCTCGATGACATAATCATCATAGGATCCACCTTGGAGGAGCACATTCGCAACCTGAAAGAAGTGATCCTACGACTACAGCGCGCCAACCTCAGAAAAAATCCGGAGAAATGCGAGTTTTTCAAGAAAGAAATTCGATACCTAGGACACGTAGTAAGCGACAGGGGAATTCACACCGACCCCGAGAAAGTTGCAGCCGTCAAAGACCTGAAACCACCAACGAACGCGAAAGAGGTGCGTCAATATCTCGGTATAGCATCTTGGTACCGACGATTCGTGCCCGACTTCGCGACGATCAGCCAGCCACTCACAACCCTGCTGAAAAAGGGCAAACACTGGAAGTGGGGAGCCGAACAACAGGAAGCCTTCGAGGTCTTAAAGCAAAAACTAAAGGAAGAACCGATACTTGCCTGTCCGGACTTCACGAAAACCTTCACCTTGCAAACGGACGCAAACAATTTCGGGCTAGGCGCCGTATTGACACAGGATTTGGAAGGCGGGGAACGCGTGATCGCCTACGCCAGCAGGAAACTCAACAAGGCGGAAACCAACTACTCGCCTACCGAGAAGGAATGCCTCGCGATCGTCTGGGGAATACGCAAGATGAGGCCATACTTGGAAGGGTACCGATTCAGGGTAATCACGGACCATATGTCTCTAAAGTGGCTAAACTCCATCGAAAGCCCCTCCGGCCGTATAGCACGATGGGCCTTGGAACTTCAGCAGCACACCTTGGACATAGAGTACAGGAAAGGAAAGCTGAACCTGGTAGCGGATGCACTATCACGACAGCCACTGGAGACCCTACGACTGGCAACGACAACAGAGCGACCATGAAAGTGGTGGCACAAGCGCGTGAATGAAGTGCGCACTAACCCCGAGAAATATTCTGACTACATGATACAAGATGGACAACTGTACCGCCATATTCCCTGCCGGTCACAAGATGAGGAAGCGGTACCTTGGAAACTTTGTGTACCCACACCACTGCGACAACGAGTATTAGAAGAAAATCACAATATACAAAGCGCTGGACACATGGGCATCCGCCGGACAGTAGCGCGAATTGCCAACCGGTACTACTGGCCCGGCATGTTTCGGGACATCAGTCGATACGTACGACAGTGCGAGTCTTGCCGGAAGTACAAGGAAACACAGCAAAAACCGGCCGGGAGGATGCTCACACAAGTGGCCCGATTTCGTTGGACCACTCCCACGGTCCACACACGGGAACACGATGCTACTAGTATTTTTCGACCGCTTCAGCAAATGGGTGGAGCTGGTCCTCATGAGGCGTGCGACAGCAGAAGGCCTACGCCGTGCGTTCAGAGAACGCATCATCGCAAGATTTGGTGCTCCCAAGATACTGATATCGGACAACGGCGTCCAGTTCACCAGCACAATGTGGCAGCGTTACCTCAGGGAAATGGGGATACGACAACAATTCACGGCGCCCTACACCCCGCAAGAAAACCCGACGGAACGGGCGAACAGGACAATCAAGAGAATCATAGCACAACTCACCAGATCACAGCACAACAGATGGGACGACCGTCTCCCAGAAATCGAGCTGGCCATCAACACCAGTGTGACCACGTCCACAGGATACATCCCAGCCTTCCTCGTACAAGGACGGGAACCGCGACTACCAGGGGCATTGTTTGACGAGGTCAACCTGGGGACGGGCACAGCTACCACAACGGCAGAAGAGAAATCTGACAGAATGCAAGAGGCATTCAGAATAGTGAGGCAGAACATGGAACGAGCGGCGGCAGATCAAGCTCGGCACTACAATTTACGGCGGAGAAAATGGACCCCCGTAGTCGGCGAACTAGTGCTCTCAAAGGAACACCATCTCTCCAAGGCCGGCGAAAATTTCGCGGCAAAGTTGGCCCCCAAATATGACGGACCGTACCAGATCCTAGGATATGTATCACCAGTGATACTCAAAGTACGAAAAACCAACGGCGGGAAGGAGAAAACGGTCAATATTGGGGAGCTAAAGCCATATCATGCAGCAGAGACCATCGCGGGAAATTAAACTAAATTCAGGGAAAATAATCTAATTAATATCAAGGATGGGAAGATAAGCAAGCACCGGTCATTCTATCGCAAACCACCGAGGTGACAACACGTTCTTTTGCTACGAATTTCTTTTCCAAAAAAAAAAAAAAAACCAACAAGCCATAACGCCAAACTAAACAACAGCGTCAAGCGTATGCGCCAGCATTACGAGGAGGAGGAAGCAAAGCGCCCCAGGGTAGTACTGCTGGAAGGAGCTACCGGCGCCGACGTCAGCAACACGCGTGGAACCACACGCACAAACACGTACGCTGACGTCGCACGCAACGTTACACCACTAAGCGCTACTGGCGCCGACGTCAGCAACACGCGTGCAACGAAGCGTCAAAACACGTACGCTGACGTCGCACGTATCATCACACCACCGAACACCACAGGCGGCGACGTCAACAACATGCGTGCAACTACACACGCAAACACGTACGCTGACGTCGCACGCACCATTACATCAACAACCAATAGCAGGCCACCAAGAGGTGATAATCGAGGCCCACGACGCGGATGGACCAACGCTAAACCAATTCCCGAAAATTGCAGAAAGCGTGCGAGACATTTTCCGACGCATCGCCGAAGGCAAAGGGCGCTCCCGCGTAAAATTTCGCACACGGGAATACACCGTCACGGTGGTAAAAGACAGGGCCCGCATACGAATACGGGGCACCGTGGGCTAAATTTCTGAAGTGGGGGGGGGGGGGGGGAGTGTGAGAACCAAATAAATCCTCATTAATTTGGCCCACACAAAACGACCCCACAACATATTTGACACGACATTAACACAACAAGTGGCCACAAAAGGCTCTAGCAACACGATCAACCAACAAGTCTCAGCAACACAACGAGCGGTCGCAACATTTAACAGCAACACGGCCAACCAACAAATCTCAGCAACACAACGAGCGCACGCAACCATTTGAGCTAGCAACACCAAACACAACAGCCCTAAAAGGAGCGACACAGCAGCAAAGCAGTCAGTCAGCATGGAGCTGTGGTCGTGACCAGAGCTACTAGCGAAGTATATCCCTATTGCAGTTGAACTTCTCTATGCAGTAGGAATCCACTTAATAGGAGCGAGTCGTGGAATGGTGATTGCGGTTGACCTTCTCTACGCATCACCCCCAAAGACCAAAGGCCCCGCCACAGTAACGCGTAACCGCGACAAGTGACACCCGCTCACCTCCGTCAGTAGAAGTACGCCGGCAGAGGCCGCAACAGAGCGGCAACGCACGTAAACCAGCGCAGAGCGCGGCAGCAACGCGCAGCAGAGGTCCGCCGACGCACAACGTAACCAAAGTCAGTCAGCACGGAGCTGTGGTCGTGACCAGAGCTACTAGCGAAGTATATCGCTATTGCAGTTGACCTTCTCTATGCAATAGGAATCCACTTCATAGGAGCGAGTCGTGGAATGGTGATTGCGGTTGACCTTCTCTACGCATCACCCCCAAAGACCAAAGGCCCCGCACAGTAACGCGCAACCGCGACAAGTGACACCCGCTCACCTCCGTCAGTAGAAGTACGCCGGCAGAGGCCGCAACAGAGCGGCAACGCACGTATGCTTACGCAGCATTGCATACCGCTATCGTATGGGGAGTTACATATGCTTACGCAGCATTGCATACTGTTTTCGTATGGATAGTTACATATTTATATGTGGACAGTTTTGGAGCCCAATTTCAGAGTATGTGGCGTTAACTTATATTTATAACAACCATTTATGTCGATGACATACTGATTTTTTCTAATAACGAAGATATGGAAAATAAGCTGACAAACATGTTGTTCGCACGATTTAAGATGAAGGATATGGGCGAGGTATCATCGGTAGTTGGAATTCGTGTAACGCGCGGTAGAAAAGTCGGAACCATTACCATAGATCAAACTGACATATTTAACGACAAACGAAATTCCAGCAGATGTATTGACAAAAGCTACACCGCGACAAAAAGTGGAATCCTTTTTTAAAATTTTTGGTATTGAATAAAACTTTTGCGGCATTAAGCCATTTAAGCTAAATTATATTTTTAAATTAAAAGAAAAGTCTTTTGAGTAGGAAGCTGTTTGAAAGCGTAATATATACACATTTATATATACATATGTATGTACATATATAAGAATATAATATCCAGTTAATCTATGATGTATATGAATTTCAATTTAGGGAGAGTATTGGAAGGTTAAGTTAAATTGAAATTTCATTAATGTCAAAACGAAACCATGTAATATGAGCCTATCAAAAAAGAATCTGTTCATTCCCGGTAATAAAACTCTCTTACTTTGTCTCCCAAATCGTGCGGTCGCATTTAATGTTTACTGGAATTAGGTAAATTCCCTGCGTAATCAGTAAATATATTTCAGTATATCAGGTTCAGCATCCCCCCAAAGAGGGTGGAGAAGGGAGGAACCTTTAGAAGCCCTAGGTCAACGAACTGGACGAAATCCCATAAACATGTAGAAACAAAACTTGGACCACCCAAAGAGGTTGCCAAAGTGGAGGAAATGGACAACGACTTCCAATCAAAGACGTATAATAGAACTTGCCCTCTAAGAAGATTCCGATTAAAAGCAAAACCGCCATGCTGGAGCAATGAGCTGAATCTATGTATAAGCTGGCAAAAGCCGCGGAAAGCGCAGCGCGCCGGGACGAATATTTCTGTGCGGCCATCGAGTGCTACGGCGAAACAGCGCTAGAGAAAATTCCTAGCAAGGGGAAACATTTATGTATGTTTGTTTAATGGTGTGTTCAGTTTATACTTATATTTAAGAATTCATGAGCTTAACACCGGCTTATAATAATTGAATTTCAATTATTATGTTTTCTAAGAGAAACTGAAAAGAAAGAAGCATTTATTGGCATATTGCGATGGACCCATTTCGAAAACCGCCAAAGTAATCATCATCAGGCAATTTTGTAATGTTATCAAAGGTTTCACCGGGATTCGAAAAGTGAATCACATGGTGAAACTGCAGTAGCCTTTAACCACTAGGCCATCCTGCTGGTATTTGTTTTCATGCTTAATTCAGTTTTTCTCATTTCTACACTAACAACACAATTGAGACATTTTGTCTCTATATTGATTTGTGTGCCATGTAGATTTGTTTTTGTAAAGTTCTTCTTCGTTGCGAATGAGAAGCTTTGTAAACTCGGGCTCAGTTGTACATATTTATGTATGTTTGTTTAATGGTGTGTTCAGTTTATACTTATATTTAAGAATTCATGAGCTTAACACCGGCTTATAATAATTGAATTTCAATTATTATGTTTTCTAAGAGAAACTGAAAAGAAAGAAACATTTACTGGCATATTGCGATGGACCCATTTCGAAAACCGCCAACGTAATCATCATCAGGCAATTTTGTAATGTTATCAAAGGTTTCACCGGGATTCGAACCGTGAATCACATGGTGAAACTGCAGTAGCCTTTAACCACTAGCCCATCCTGCATGCATGAATCGCGTCATCACGAAAACTCCATTTCAACATGTAAGCCTCTGCACATTAGGGGAACTAAATTCCTAATGGGAGGCTCCTTTCCAAAAACTCTGTGCACAGAGAGTCTGTCGCCATGAAACATTACGTGTTCTGGGTTTTCCAATTCGGTGGGTCAGTGTGGGCAGAAAGGATCTTCCTCTATCCTATGCTTATTCTTGAAACCACCGTGCCCACTCAACATCTGTGTGAGGTCGTAGTTTAGTTCGCCATGCTTCCGCTCGTACCATTCTAGTATATTCCGAACTAACATGAAGGTCCAGCGCCCTTTCCTCGATTCTTCCCATCTTTCTTGGCATCTAACATTCGGGACCTTGCGCTTTTCTTATCATCTTCAGATGTTCGGCAATTTCAGTTGACACTAAATCTACTGGGACTTTTCGAGATAAAACCATGATCGCGTCGTTGGACACCGTCGGATAAACACATGCTATTCTTATAGCATTAATACGGTAGGCTGCTTGTATATCTTTTTGGTGGGCAATTTTAGAAATCGAGCTCGCTACGTTGGATAATAGCTGACGGGTAGCTTCGCCTGGGCCGACTATGTTGGGCATTATTCGCGTTAGGGCTCCACTAACTCTAGATACTTTCTCTCCCATCGCCCTGAAGTGCTCCTTAAAAGTTAGGTTTGAGTCAATTTTTACTCCTAAATATTTCAACATCTCCTATGATTAGGACTACGCTTTATTATTCCCACGGCGTCATTACATAATGTTTGAGCCACTGCTTCTACGACTGCCTGCCGTATGTTGTCCCCCACATACCGCACATTTCGGTAGATTTGAGCAGTTCGCGGCCTCATGGCCCTGTTGTTGTTGTAGCAGTGCTTGGCCCAATCCTCTAGGTGCGACCAATCACAAATTTTCATCAATGCCCTCTAACGAGAGTCCAAGGAAACTTGCTGTTTGAACAGGGGTGGAGCACAATGAGAGGGGTGTTAGAGGCGTTGGTTCCACAATAGAGTTGAAGAGATGGTTGGTCCCCCAACGGGTTAGGGGGTCAGAATATACCGTGGTAGGTATGCCTGTCGTAAGAGGCGACTAAAATACCAGATTCAAGGGGTTATGTAGCGCAACCCTTTCAGGTTGCCAGCGCAATATACAGCTTCTCCAAATCCAGTTGTTAAACTCACCTATACGTGGCGAATCCTGTTTCATTAAAAGTCAAGGCTATGGCTACCCCGAACTCCTCATGGGTCTAGGGGGTGGGAGGGCGCTATGGCCAAGAAGGTTACATGTGGTCATAACAAATCGTTCCGGAGATGGTCGGGCTTGGTACCGGAACGTACCGGAAGCGAATCCGGAAAAGGACCATCAACATCGATAACACTCCCCAAAGCATTCGGGGCTTGTCACCGCTACAACAATAACAACACGATGGTTTGTGTCATACGGAGACACATTATAAGCAGGACATACATTTTGTATATCGGGGTTGATTCTGAATAGGTAAGAGTTTAATCTTTTACAGTATCCAGATCGAAGTTGAGCTAGAGTGCGACGCGTTTCCCTAGGGAGTGTGCGTTCCTCTTCTGCAAGTTTTGAGCATTGTTCTTTGAGTACAGGATTCACCGGGCAATTCCTGGCATAGAGGTCCGACGCGTGTTTGTGGAGTTCACGGAGGACCTGTTTGTGTTTTTTGGCTTCATACGGCTGTGATCTCAGGTGCCGTATTTCCTCATAATGCTTACGGAGATGACCCCTTAAGTCCCTGGGCGGTATGGCCTCATCAATCAGATGTCTGTTGGGATGCCCAGGTTTCTGGCTATTCGAGAGAAACTGTTTGATTAGCATTTCATTTCTCTCCCTAATGGGGAGTACTCCCGCCACATTATGTAGATGGTGTTCTGGGGCATAAGAAGACATCCCGTAGCGGTTCTGAGGGCAGTATTTTGGCAGGCTGTATTTTCGGCCAATTGCTTTGTAAATGGTAATGAGCGTTTCTTTATCTCTAGCCCAAGTGCTGCCGGTAAGACATTTGAGGATTTTGTTACGGCTCTGGATTTTTTGTACAATTGCGGTTGCATGCTCTTCAAAATGTAGATTCTGATTGAACGTCACACCCAAGATTTTAAGACAGTCGGTAGCGTGGAGCCATCGACGTGGATGTTCCATATGGTCGACATTTGGCGCGTCCATATTGTAAATAAGGTCGCCGATGATTTGGTAGGTGACAATGTCAGGTTTTGCGAGGCGAAGAAACTGGAGAGATCAGGGAGAAAGCTGTTTATTTTGCTACGAAGCTCATCGATCTGTGGGCCTGGGTCTGTGGCCATTATTGTGCAGTCATAGGCGTAGGAAACGATATTGACTCCTTCGGGTGGTGAAGGTAGCTTTGATATGCAGAAGTTATACAAAAGTGGGGATAGGACACCACCCTTTGGCGCCCCTTGTTTAATTCTTCTTGGTTTGGATGTTACGTTCCTGAATTGCGCCGATGCTTGGCGACCAGACAGATAATTTGCGGTCCACCTTTTGAGACTTTGAGGAAGAGGAGACCCTTCCAGGTCGTACAGTAACGTGCCATGGTTGACCGTATCAAAGGCTTTTCATAGGTCTAACGCAACGAGTACTGTCCTTTGGTGGGGGTTTTGATTTAACCCGCGATTTATCTGATTGCTAATGGCGTTCAGCGCGGTGGTAGTGCTATGTAATTTTCGGAAGCCATGCTGATGATTGGCTAGTTGCAAATTTGCATTAAAGTAGGGAAACAGTATGGCTTCAAGTGTCTTGGCTACTTGCGATAGTAGAGATAGCCTTATGTCCCGCCGTTCAATGCTGCATTGCTTATGGATCGCATCACAACTCTCCTCGGTCGCAGATATCTCGTCAAGGTCTCTGAGCTGTAGGTTGACCGTTTGAGACTTCGCTATGATTCCGTAAGGACTGCCTCAAACTCTGCTTGGTACGCGCTTGTTTTCCCTTCCTCTGATCTTTTTCGTTGGAGTAAAAAATCTCCTTTTGCGATATTTTAATAGTTTTGAGGCTTTTAATTCGTCGCAACTTCTCACCTTTCCTGTATGTATGTCAGCATACGTAGCATCTCCTACCTCGGAAGTAATGATTGCATTAGGCTGGCCTTAATCATTTTTTTCTCACTCCCTTGACTACCTGCCACTCTCCCGTTTTTTGAGCTGTCGTGGCTTCCTTGCATACAGTCTTTTTTTGCGCAAGCGGCCGACGCTTGTGACTTCCTTCGCGCCCTGCCGTGACGAACTATTTTGACCTGCTCTCAGTGGACCAGTCCTTTTTGGGGAGCAAGGTAACTTTCGCTCTATAAAGGGGATAAAGGTGATTTCCTTATCCTGTAGTTTATATTGCGTATTACTCATTTAAGCGACTGGGTTCCGACTTGGCCCCCTTTCTTAGTCCGGATGTGCAGTCACCTTGAATGATCTCGTGGTTATCAATGCGAAGGCAGGGAGGACACGTGAAGGTTGAAGCCGGGTACTGAGATTTTTGATTGCTACACTCGCCAGCTTTTAGCAAATATATTCGAATTATTCCAGTATACATTAATTAAGGCCTTACTGGGCTCAGTCTTAGTATTGTAACAAATACGTTTTTCTTTACATTTAAAAAACTTTTTCACCTTCTATTATTATTATTATTATAATTTTTTCATTCTTGGATATGTACTCCGCGTAGTACTTTTCTTATCTTGGGTAGGTATTCCCTCAAAATAACCAAAATGTGGGTTGTGGATGCTTATTTTCAGGCCGAGATCCAGTCGCCAAGTCACTGTGGGCTCACGGGGTGCATGAGGACTTTTAACCCACCTCGCCAGCCGCTCTAGGTTGGGGGCTGCTACTTGAATATTCGCCGCTAAACGAAATTAATAGGCCGTTCAATGTTTGCCGGTAGGGACTTCCTTAGATTGAGCTCAACCTGTGCACAAAATATCTAGGAACGATTCTAGACAGTAAGCTATCGTTGAAGCTCAACGTGGGGAGAGACTGAAGAAGGCTTCGACGTACTTTATGCATAAACAAGAATACTGGGATGTACGAGTGGTTTATCACACTCTCTCTCATTGAGTTTTTACAGAGATTTTCAAGCTTATCCTCTACTATGGATTCCTTTTTTTGCCCTAAAAACAACCCCGAGATCTGCACTGTATATTATTCTGCACATTCCACTTGTAGATCTGTTGGTAAAGAACATAGCGTTAACAACTGCAAAATACGGGCATAATAGTATAGGTTCCGTATCTGCACTTCGAAGGATATCTATAGCCACAAAAGAGGCGGATGGTTGGCGCAAGGGTGTGATACTCGTGTACACCGATGGTTTCTAAGCAGTGGCATCTGCTGTATACTGTGCTTATCCGGAAAAACAGATTCTACCAGCTGCCAGATAACCAGCTAAAAACGGCGCATTAAGATAAAGCGAGACGTGCACATGATCGATCAAGCGTGGGGCTACAAAGTGTCGAAGATCATGTGTAGGTCTTACAACCTTAGGCTAACTCCTTTCATTAAAAAAAGTGGGCTGTAGACTCAAAATGGGTATTCTGACTGGGCACTGCCTTCTGCCGTCACATGCTTTTAAGTTAGGCTTTGTCAGTGATATCTGATGTAGGAAGTGCGTGGAAGAGGAAACGATCGAGCAAATTTTGTGCTCATGCCCTGCGCTTACCAGGCTAAGACTCCAGGTACTAGAAGGAGCACGGCTGCAAGCGGCAAGTGGCATAGGTCCTATAAAGTTTCTAGTATTTGGCACGAGACGGAGTTGTTTTATAACATAGGTCCTGGTTTTTATAGGGGTTTCAGTTTGGTCATTAAACAAACTTCTGGTAGTACTACCGACTCATTAAGTCTATTGAGGTCCTGATGGACCTGCCAGTTCAACCTAACCTGACCTTAGTATATGTGTACTTTTCATTGGTATAAAGTGGCGTGGTAATCAGCCGATTTTGTGATTCTTGTATAGGGCAATTCTTTTTTGAAAAGGAATGATGGATAAAAAATATATCTTCATCATCCTCGAAGTTGATGCAAAGCTTTTTTAAAAGATACGAGCGGCAGTGTATTTTTCATTTGTATATAGAAAGTGTGCAATTCTATTTTGAAAAGGAATGATGGATAACAAATTTCATCACCATATCTTCCGCGTCCTCGAAGTCGACGCAAAGCTTTTTTAAAAGATACGAACGGCAGTAGAAGGCGTTCCCACACCCTTGTGTTAAATAATTAAATGGGAAAGCATTTAAAATAAATATTTGTGTAAAATATTTAGTTTGGTTACTAAGCTACAAAAAACAATATTCTTCTCATTTTATAATTTGTTGATCTCATTGTAATTAAAATTGAAGTTGTTCACATATACTGATTCAAATTTTATGAATTTTTGAAATTTCATTATTTCCATTTATGAAAGGTATGAGGTTGTCACCACCATTTTGAAATTTTTATTATTATTTACTACTGAAATATCGAAGAATAATATTTATAGGAATTATTTGATACATAAAAAGGCCGTGGTTACGCGTTTTTATATTGAGAACATTACTCGTGGTCAGAAGTAGCATGCCAAATTTTATTACGAAACCTTTATTTAAATGAAAGTTATTGCAAATAAAAAGAAGATACAAAATTTTTAAGTACTTAGTTTATATGGACATATTTCGTTTCTTTTGGTTCATTAATTAAAATTTCTTATCTTTTTCTCCTTTTGTTGCATTGTCAAAGTGATCTGAACTATGTGTAAGGTTTCGCGTTTGTAGCTCAATGAGTAGTTACTTAAAAATCGATCACAAGTTTGCAGAATTGTAATTGAACTATTTAGTACCTCTAAATATCTCGATCCTTGCCCCGTCTGGAACACTCTTTTATCCTAAATATTTCAACCCACCTAGCTAAAATTGTTTTCCCTGAAGTATCATAGTCATTGGGTTCTGAAGTATGCCCTTAGTTTAAAAAATCTAGCTCTACGGGAAGTTACTCAAATAGCGGTGGTAAGATTCCACATGTTGTAAATGGACTGTCTAAATATCTCTCAATTACTCGATCGCTGTGTTATAATTAAATATTATTAATATTACAACCCTATAGAGCCGAAAGTTTCAAATCCATAGGTTATCGGGTAGTCCCTAAAATACGAAAGCTTAATTTCCAAGTTCGGACGATTTTTAATTCTAACGATCCCTGGACCACCTAGCGAAATTTTTGTCCTCATGTTCCACTGTTGTGGGGTTCTGAAGTATGTTTTTAGGTCCAGAAATCTAGAACCACAGGAAGTTACTCAAATAGCGGTTGCAAAATTTCACATCCTGTAAATGGACTTTCTAGATATCTCTGAATATCTCGATACCAGTCTCATCAAGAAAACTCTTTTATCCTTAATATTTCAACCTAATGGAGACCAAAGTATCGGGTCTCTGGGTTATCAGAATGTTCCTTAACACTCGAAAGCGAAATTTCCAAGCTCGAAAGGTTTTGGATTTTATGAGGTGGGTTTTGTCTAAGGCTGGGGTAACTCTCAGTCAATCCAGAGTCGAGTAAAGGTCCCACAAACCCCTACTGAATAAAAAAACAATCACCCTTATCGCAAAGTTCATGCGGAAAATTGTTCTCCTTCACTTTTTTTGTTCGGGTGAACTTTTTCCGCCTATCGGCAATTTCGGGCGAACAAAAGCTCACTTCGAAACAGCTGATGCTCTATTGTGAATTAGCAATGAATTGCGTAAATTTTGTAAACAAGCATATATTTCCTTAAAATACAGCAAAAATAGAGATAAACAATTTTGCAAAAAATGTTTAGTATTGCACTTAAGTTGGTATTGATTGAGCGCGAGGAAAATATAAATGTGAAAGCGATTCGGAGGCAATTAAGGGACAGTTCTAACCCTTTGGAGCTAAGTGACTCACTGTAAGTTAAAAATTACTATACTATACTATATTACAGTCTAAATAAGCCGGCATTCAAATATTTGCTATATATTCTTACCAACTCCTTGCCATCATTGAAGCAAAAATTTGGAGTACAACCTATTGTAAAGCGGAGCGCATATGTTCGTTTTTTCGCAGAGGGAGGACATCAAAAAGGCGTTGGAAAGGACTATGAGGTGGGTCTTAGCCAATCTTGTTTCAGTGAGGTACTTTCAGAGGTGCTGAACATTTTAGAACCGTTGCTTGGTCCACAATGGATAATTTGGCCGCCTTTAGAAGAACAACGTCAAACTGCATGCGATTTTTATGACAAGTTCGGAATATCATGATTTTAGGATGTATTGATGGAACGCACGTTAACATAGCAGCCCCTTCCAAGAACGTTCACCAATTTACAATAGAAAAGGCAAATGCTGTTTAAATGTTATGCTGGTGAGTGCTGTGCATAAACTTAAGCTAAAATAAAATATAAATTATGTACATAAATATTTTCCAGGTATGTGACAGCAATCTGAGAATTCGTGCTATCGATGCTACTCATCCTGGTGCTTGCCACGATGCCTTCATATGGAACATAAGCGACTTATGATCAGAAATGGAACAGAAATTTTTGCAAAGTCACAGCAATGCCCGTCTAATAGGTAATAGCTTAAAAGCAATGAAATGAATGCATTTGAAATCAACAAGTTTTCAGGTCACGCTGGGTATCCTCTCTAGCCTTGGCTACTTACTCCATACAGAAATCCAGAAAGTGGATCACCTGAGGCAAAATTTAATGAAGTTCATACGCGTTGTCGAAATATAATCGAAAGAAGAAATGGTGTTCCTAAAAACCGTTGGAGGTGTCTTTTAAGTGCAGGAGAGTTGTATTATTCTCCTGCAAAGGCAATACAAATAACTAACGTTTGCGCAGCTTTACACAACATTTCCATTCATTACAAAAGTGAAGCAAATTTGCCAACGCCATCTGATAACAGATATTTGAACGAGACTTCTACATTAGAAAATCAACATATTGGCGAAGTAAACAGTAGATATATGGTCGGAGGTCAGCGTATTCGTACAGAAATCACAAACACTATTTAAATAAAACAAATTAATTCAAATCCATTCATTATTTTAATTTATTTATTTATTAATTATTTTAAAGTATTAAGGTACCTTTGTTATCTAAATTATTTGTAGTAAAAGTCAAACATAAATACTTCATTTCATGAAACTTTCATCTTACTCGTGGTATAAAAAAAGGAACACAAATACCACATTGCACTAAACTATATACATATATACAAAAATAAAAGTATTTAACTAAATAAATAATATTTTACTCCCTGAGTGACCAGGAGTTCATGAAAGCCAACGAGGTGAAAATAAAAAACATACTAAGAAGTAATGGGTACCTTAATAATGTAATTTACGCACTAACAACAACAGCAAGAAACAAAAATAAACTTAAAATTGATAATGCTCAAGTAAACGAAAACAATAAGAAAATATACATCAGACTTACATATATACCAAAGCTAACGGACAACAACACTTTGAGGAAGATAATAAAAAATACCAATATTGGATATGCACACAAACCACATCACACAATCCAAAACATTTATACAAGAACAAAAGACAAAATTCGTAAGGAACAACTAAATAATGTACTATATGAAATAAAGTGCAATGGAGAAGAAGGAGACAAATGCAATAAAGTGTACTTTGGAACAACGAAAAGATCGTTAGGAACGAGAATATACAAAAGCTCCACGGCACTGACGGAAAGTAAACACACAGCCCATTTTGATGAAACAAAAGTATTAGACGTGGAGAACAGAACCAGAAGAAGGATGAAATTAGAAGGGTTGCGCATACAGCAACAAATTTAAATAATATAATCAGTTGAGCAGTGCGGTTAAAAAACAGCTGCGTGCTAATTTTGCTTTTATTTGTTATGTCGTCTTGCGCTAACTGTTTGGCCCTCTGCGGATTAAAAGATAAACTTATTAAAGCGATTTCAGAATTGGACAAAATCAAAAATGTTTTTATTGAGATTGTCGAGTCGGTAAACAGTGGTATCGATTCGAATAAACAACAAAGCTAAGGTGGGTGTTAGTGTTGTTGCGCACTCGACCAAACTGCAAAAGCCTTCCCCTGCTCCACCTGAGCATTCTAATGGTGCTGTTGTTACTGCTCACACTGTAACTTCGATTGCAGTGTCGCCTGGTAATAATACTGGTTCTACTGCTTTTGGTACTAATGCTTTTGTTGCTGCTGCCGCTCTTACTAAAGCGCCTGGTGATAATACGTGTTTGACTGGTTCAGCTGATAACTCTAATGACGTTGCTGATGTTGTTTCTGCTAGTGCTGATGCTGTTGTTGTTTATGCTGCGCCTGCTACAATTAGTGGTTTGACTGGTTCTGTTTATAATGAAGCTGTTACTACTGTCGCGACTAATACGAAATCTATTATGCATGCGGCCGTTAACCCCACTTCTAATTCTCTTTCTACTGATTTATTAACTACGCCTGGTGCCGAAACTGGTTTGGAAAGTATTATTTCAGTTCCTGAAGAATCATCAGATGATGGTGCACAGTGGTCTACTGTTGCGAAAAAACGTGCCAAAGAGAATCCTCAACACAGGCGTCGCATAATTGGCTCCAACAATGATACCGAGCTTGGCGTAAAGATTCGACGAAAATGGCTGCACCTATCATCGTTCCTGCCTAATGTTACGTCTGATGATATAATTGCTTATGTTGCTAAACATGCGGATATCGATAGTAATTCTAATTTAATTAGAAAAGGTAATGATCCTAACAATATTAAATTCGTAGATTTTTAACTTGGTGTTCCTCAAATGTATTTTAACAAGCTGTTGACCTATAATATGTGGCCATCAAACGTTGCTGTTCGTCCTTTTGATTTTTTTCAAAAAGCCGTTTAGTCCCAGGCCAAAGAATAAATAGCTCCTACGTTACTGGTGGTAGTAAAGTTTGTATTTACTATCAAAATACTTCCGGTATCAGAACCAAAACCGAGGCTGTCTACACACTGTCCTCAGAGCTAGACTATGATTGTTTCGTTCTTACTGAAACTTGGCTAAATCAGAATTTTTTTGATGCGGAGTTTTTCAATCCGGCTCTTTTTGATGTATTTCGCAAGGATAGAGACTATGCTAAAACTGGTCTTAGTAGAGGTGGTGGTGTACTCATTGCTGCACGCAAACACCTTCGAGCTTCATTGTTTCATTTACATAATACTGACTCTTTGCTGGATCAACTATGCATTAAATTGCAAGGCGCTTGTAGTTTCCAGTACATTTGTGTGTCTTATATTCCGCCGGGTAGTTCTGATGCCCTATATAAGGCATATGTGGATAATTGACTGTGCATGATACAATTGGGGACAATCAAGTTTGTATCCTGGGGGATTTTAATATGGGTAATATTTCATGGAGCTCCTTGGATGGTAATGCCGTTCTAACTCCATCGAATGTTACTACTGTCTCTGAGTCATACCTTATTGATAACTTTCAATGTATTGAACTAATTCAAATTAATAGCTTTTTAAACTTACTAGAAAGGGTCTTAGATCTAATATTTGTAAGCTACAATGTTAACCATAAGCTCTCGATAGCAGCTAGTTACATCTCCCCTCCAAATCAACACCATAGCCCACTGATGCTGGAGCTTGAGTTTTATCAATATTTCGAACTACCAACATGTGATAATAGAGCGGCCTTTAACTATTCGCGATGTAATTTTGATGAGTTAAACATTTTGTTTGATTTGAATTGGGACCATCTTTTTGGAAATGCAGATGTAACGGGTTGTTATAATATTTTTAAGTCAACAATTTATGACATCTGTGTGAATAGCATCCATCTTCATAGAGCAACAAAAAATAAACATCCGTGGTTCTCCAAAGAACTCAAACGGTTAAGGAATTTAAAGAATAAGTTCTATAAAAAGCATAAACGCTCTACCAATGCCAATGTTCGTGAGCGCTACATATTTTACAGAGCTGAATTTAATAAGCTCAATATATTTTTGTATCGGCGGTACATTCATAATGTTGAAAACAATATTAACTGTAACCCAAAAAGTTTTTTTGGAGCTAAATTAACTCGAAAAAGAATTGTTCGGAAATTCCGACACCGGTCCACCTTAGAGGTTTTTCGGCCAACTCAATTTCGGAAGCGGCTGACTTATTTGCTGAATTATTTTCCTCGAATTTCGTTACGGATAATAGTAGTGGGGTGTCGTCTGAATATCTGCCAATTGAGATACTTTCATCAATTTTGGGAAGCTATGGACATAGCTAATTGAACAGCTAAAGATGTCAACCACAACTGACGCAGATGGCATCTCGGCTGTCCTGTTGAAAAGTTGTTCATCTTTGATTGTTCCTTTAAGGCACATATTATATCACTATCTGCCGGAGTTTTTATTGATGCATGGAAATTTACTTTTATTACGCCTGTCCTTAAAGGTGGTAACAAAAATGATGTCGAAAATTATAGGCCGATATCCAAACTTACCACTGTGTCAAAGCTATTTGAGTGCATAGTTAAGAATAAAATTTACTTCTCCGTGAAACATCTACTATGTCCTCAGCAGCACGGTTTCGTTGCGGGTAGATCTACCATAACTAATCTGGCTGTTTTTACGGAAGACTGTTTGGATCCCTTTCAAAAGGGCTACCAAATCGACGCGGTATATACTGATGTTTCTAAGGCTTTCGATAGGGTATCGGATTGTATACTACTGGCAAAACTTGAATGCTTGGGCTTGCACTCTGAGTTTCTGCAGTGCATCTCTTCTTACTTAGAGAACAGAAGTTGTGTCGTTCGTCTAGATAATGTGTCATCTTTTCCATTCGCCCCAACTTCTGGTGCCCCAGGGCAGCGTTTTGGGTCCGCTAATATTTGTCATATTTATTAACGACATATTATCTTGCATTTCAAGGTGTAAGTTTCTTCTTTATGCTGATGACTTAAAAGTTTACCATGAAATCAAGTGCTTGGATGATTTTTTAATCTTACAAAATGAGCTTAGAAACTTATACCATTGGTGTGTCCGTAATCTTCTATTCCTAAATATTGGTAAGTGTCATTTTACCACCTATGCTAAAGGTTCTGGTTTAGTTCCTACATCGTATAGTATCTCAGACGTTCAATTAAAAAAGTCAACTGAAGTTAAAGATTTGGGTGTGTATTTTGATACCAAGCTGACTTTTACCACTCACATAAGCTATATAGTTTCTAAAGCGTACGCGATGTTGGCTTTTATCCGCCGTAACTGCTCATCATTTTCAGATCCCTATACTCTCAAACTATTGTACACATGTTTAGTTAGATCGAGGTTGGAGTATGCGGTATTTGTTTGGAGACCTTTACATGCTTTTTATATCAAGAGATTGGAGTCTGTTCAGAGAGCTTTTGTGCTCTTTGCATTGCGGTCGATGAACCTTGTAGACCCTGTACCATCATATCACTCTCGCTGTTTATTGATAAATCTTATGTCACTACACTTCAGGCGAACTCTGTTGTCAATGTGCGTTGTCTTTGATATCGTTTCGGGCTCAATTGACTGTTCTTGCCTCCTCATGAAAGTTCGTTATAATGTACCCTGTCGTATCCTTCGTTGTAACGGTTTGTTTTATATGGGTGTTGCTAGAACGATTTATGCAATGAATGGTCCCCTTAGGAGGACACTTTCTCAATTTAATGCTTATTCCTATTGCTTGTCGTTTGATTTTAGTTGTAGTAAATTTGCATTTAAGATCCTGATAATCAGATACTTGTCATAAAGTTAACTATACTCTTTATATAAGCTATGTAAACATTAAGTTTTGTATATTAACAGTCTATAAACGCCCTCTTTTTTGATTAAATAAATATAAATATAAATACATACAGCGATGAACTTCAAAGAAGACGTCGACAACATAAACTGCGCTTATGCTACAACGATCATAGCCAATGCAAAATATTGACGAATAAAGACGTGCTGTGCGGTTAGACTTTTTAGAAAATGTATCTGTTTGTTAATGTTATGTGTATATATGTTTATATGTGCTCAACAACTAGACGAATTTAATTTTGTCAATAATGTAAATTTAGTGAATGTAAAATCAGTTTTATATGTAACATATTAATTTGCCTGTATTTAATAACTTTGTTTTTCGTATTTTTAAAAAAAATAAATTAGAATCCTGATGAAGACGCGAATATGCGTCGAAACGCGTTGATTTAAATAAAAAAGTAGATTTTATTGAGATAAACCGGCCGAAAAGCTTGAAACGAAGCTTTTTCGTGCCCCGTTGCTTCTTTGATATTTGCTGGGGTATACTCGCCGTGCCCAGGGTTCGTTTACAATAAATTTGTATTAAAGGGGCACCTTGCAAATCGATTAAATATAAAAACTTCACTTTCTTTATTGGTTCTAAATTCTATAATATAAAATAAAACTTGTTTGTATACTTCATTTTCAATTTCACTTGGATTATCTTGCGGTATCCTTGGTTGCGGTGGCGGGCCTTAGCGGTCCGGCCGTATTCCGTTAGCTGGGTCCCTTTAGTATGTGGCGTCGGTACCTTGACGCGCCTTATGACGGCGTCTCTCTCTGCTGCGGTGATCTGTCGCGCCTTACGTCGGCGTCTACTTTTATTGCTGAGGCGATGCTCTGTCGCCGTGTTCCGTTAGACGGATCCCGTTAGTATGTGGCGTCGGTGCCTTGACGCGCCTTATGACGGCGTCTCTCTCTGCTGCGGTGCTCTGTCGCGCCTTACGTCGGCGTCTACTTGTATTGCTGAGGCGATGCTCTGTCGCAGTGTTCCGTTAGACGGATCCCGTTAGTATGTGGCGTCGGTGCCTTGACGCGCCTTATGACGGCGTCTCTCTCTGCTGCGGTGCTCTGTCGCGCCTTACGTCGGCGTCTACTTGTATTGCTGAGGCGATGCTCTGTCGCCGTGTTCCGTTAGACGGATCCCGTTAGTATGTGGCGTCGGTGCCTTGACGCGCCTTATGACGGCGTCTACTTGTATTACTCTGCTGGTGTACCTCTGCTGCGCCTTGCGTCGGCGTCTATTTGTATTGCTGTTTGCTGGGTGATTCTCTGCCATGCCTTGCGTCGGCGTTTACTTGTATTTTGCTGGGCGATACTCTGACGCGCCCTCCGTCGGCGTTTACTTGTATTGCTGAGGCGATGCTCTGTCGCGCCCTCCGTCGGCGCTTACTTGTATTACTCTGTCGGTGTACCTCTGCTGCGCTCTGCCGCCGCGCTTGGCGCTGGCTTACCCTGGCTGCGCTATGCGTCGCCGCGTTGACCTGACCTCTGTCGGCGTACCTCTGCTGCCGCGGTTCGCGCTGGCTTACCCTGGTTACGTTGTGCGTCGGCGGACCTCTGCTGTGCTTTGCTGCCGCACTCTGCGCTGGTTTACGTGCGTTGCCGCTCTGTTGCGGCCTCCGCCGGCGTACTTCTACTGACGGAGGTGAGCGGGTGTCACCTGTCGCGGTTGCGCGTTACTGTGGCGGGGCCTTTGGTCTTTGGGGGTGATGCGTAGAGAAGGTCAACCGCAATCACCATTCCACGACTCGCTCCTATGAAGTGGATTCCTATTGCATAGAGAAGATCGTCTGCAATAGGGATATACTTCGCTAGTAGCTCTGGTCACGACCACAGCTCCATGCGTGCTGACTGCTGGTTTACGTGCGTTGCCGCTCTGTTGCGGCCTCTGCCGGCGTACTTCTACTGACGGAGGTGAGCGGGTGTCACCTGTCGCGGTTGCGCGTTACTGTGGCGGGGCCTTTGGTCTTTGGGGGTGATGCGTAGAGAAGGTCAACCGCAATCACCATTCCACGACTCGCTCCTATGAAGTGGATTCCTATTGCATAGAGACGGTCAACTGCAATAGGGATATACTTCGCTAGTAGCTCTGGTCACGACCACAGCTCCGTGCTGACTGACTTTGTGCTGCTGTGTCGCTCCTTTTATGGCTGTTGTGTTTGGTGTTGCTAGCTCAAATGGTTGCGTTGCCATGGTCGCCGTGTTGCTGTTGAATGTTGCGAGCGCTCGTTGTGTTGCTGAGACTTGTTGGTTGATCGTGTTGCTAGAGCCTTTTGTGGCCACATGTTGTGTTAATGTCGTGTCAAATATGTTGTGGGGGGGGGGGGTGTGGACCAAATAAATCCTCATTAATTTGGCCCACACAAAACGACCCCCCCCACCACTTCAGAAATTTAGCCCTCGGTGCCCAGTATTCGTATGCGGGCCCTGCCTTTTACCACCGTGACGGTGTATTCCCGTGTGCGAAAACTTACGCGGGAGCGTCCTTTGCCTTCGGCGATGCGTCGGAAAATGTCTCGCACGCTTTCTGCAATTTTCGGGAATTGGTTTAGCGTTGGTCCATCCGCGTCGTGGGCCTCGATTATCACCTCTTGGTGGCCTGCTGTTGTTTGTTGATGTAATGGTGCGTGCGACGTCGGCGTGCGTGTTTGCGTGTTTAGTTGCACGCATGTTGTTGACGTCGCCGCCTGTGGTGTTCGCTGGTGTGATTATACGTGCGACGTCAGCGTACGTGTTTTCGCGCTTAGTTGCATGCGTGCTGCTGACGTCGGCGCCAGTAGCGCTTGGTGGTGTAACGTTGCGTGCGACGTCAGCGTACGTGTTTGTGCGTGTGGTTCCACGCGTGTTGCTGACGTCGGCGCCGGTAGCTCCCTCCAGCAGTACTACCCTGGGGCGCTTTGCTTCCTCCTCCTCGTAATACTGGCGCATACGCTTGACGCTCTTGTTTAGTTTGGCGTTATGGCTCTCCATCTTAGGTTGTTGGTTTTTTTTTTTTTTTTTGGAAAAAAATTCGTAGCAAAAGAACGTGTTGTCACCTCGGTGGTTTGAGATAGAATGACCGGTTCTTGCTTATCCTCCCATCCTTGATATTAATTAGATTATTTTCCCTGAATTTATTTTAATTTCCCGCGATGGTCTCTGCTGCATGATATGGCTTTAGCTCCCCAATATTGACCGTTTTCTCCTTCCCGCCGTTGGTTTTTCGTACTTTGAGTATCACTGGTGATACATATCCTAGGATCTGGTAGGGTCCGTCATATTTGGGGGCCAACTTTGCCGCGAAATTTTCGCCGGCCTTGGAGAGATGGTGTTCCTTTGCGAGCACTAGTTCGCCGACTACGGGGGTCCATTTTCTCCGCCGTAAATTGTAGTGCCGTGCTTGATCTGCCGCCGCTCGTTCCATGTTCTGCCTCACTATTCTGAATGCCTCTTGCATTCTGTCAGATTTCTCTTCTGCCGTTGTGGTAGCTGTGCCCGTCCCCAGGTTGACCTCGTCAAACAATGCCCCTGGTAGTCGCGGTTCCCGTCCTTGTACGAGGAAGGCAGGACTGTATCCTGTGGACGCGGTCACACTGGTGTTGATGGTCAGCTCGATTTCTGGGATACGGTCGCCCCATCTGTTGTGCTGTGATCTGGTGAGTTGTGCTATGATTCTCTTGAATGTCCTGTTCGCCCGTTCCGTCGGGTTTTCTTGCGGGGTGTAGGGCGCCGTGAATTGTTGTCGTATCCCCATTTCCCTGAGGTAACGCTGCCACATTGTGCTGGTGAACTGGACGCCGTTGTCCGATATCAGTATCTTGGGAGCACCAAATCTTGCGATGATGCGTTCTCTGAACGCACGACGTAGGCCTTCTGCTGTCGCACGCCTCATGGGGACCAGTTCCACCCATTTGCTGAAGCGGTCGAAAAATACTAGTAGCATCGTGTTCCCGTGTGTGGATCGTGGGAGTGGTCCAACGAAATCGACGCATACCGTGGCGAATGGTTCTTGGGCCACTTGTGTGAGCATTTTCCGGCCGGCTTTTGCTGTGTTTCCTTGTACTTCTGGCAAGACTCGCACTGTCGTACGTATCGACTGATGTCCCGAAACATGCCGGGCCAGTAGTACCGGTTGGCAATCCGCGCTACTGTCCGGCGGATGCCCATGTGTCCAGCGCTTGGTATATTGTGATTTTCTTCTAATACTCGTTGTCGCAGTGGTGTGGGTACACAAAGTTTCCAAGGTACCGCTTCCTCATCTTGTGACCGGCAGGGAATATGGCGGTACAGTTGTCCATCTTCTATCATGTAGTCAGAATATTTCTCGGGGTTAGTGCGCACTTCATTCACGCGCTTGTGCCACCACTTGCATGGTCGTTGCCAGTCGCAGGGTCTCCAGTGGCTGTCGTGATAGTGCATCCGCTACCAGGTTCACCTTTCCTTTCCTGTACTCTATGTCGAAGGTGTGCTGCTGAAGTTCCAAGGCCCATCGTGCTATACGGCCGGAGGGGCTTCCGATGGAGTTTAGCCACTTTAGAGACATATGGTCCGTGATTACCCTGAATCGGTGCCCTTCCAAGTATGGCCTCATCTTGCGTATTCCCCAGACGATCGCGAGGCATTCCTTCTCGGTAGGCGAGTAGTTGGTTTCCGCCTTGTTGAGTTTCCTGCTGGCGTAGGCGATCACGCGTTCCCCGCCTTCCAAATCCTGTGTCAATACGGCGCCTAGCCCGAAATTGCTTGCATCCGTTTGCAAGGTGAAGGTCTTGGTGAAGTCCGGACAGGCAAGTATCGGTGCTTCCGTTAGTTTTTGCTTTAAGGCCTCGAAGGCTTCCTGTTGTTCGGCTCCCCACTTCCAGTGTTTGCCTTTTTCAGCAGGGTTGTGAGTGGCTGGCTGATCGTCGCGAAGTCAGGCACGAATCGGCGGTACCAAGATGCTATACCGAGATATTGACGCACCTCTTTCGCGTTCGTTGGTGGTTTCAGGTCTTTGATGGCTGCAACTTTCTCGGAGTCGGTGTGAATTCCCCTGTCGCTTATTACGCGTCCTAGGTATCGAATTTCTTTCTTGAAAAACTCGCATTTCTCCGGATTTATTCTGAGGTTGGCGCGCTGTAGTCGTAGCATCACTTCTTTCAGGTTGCGAATGTGCTCCTCCAAGGTGAATCCTATGATGATTATGTCATCGAGGTAAGCGAAAGCGTAAGGTCCAATAACCTGATCTAGTGCTCCTTGAAACGTTGCAGGTGCGGAGTGTAGGCCGAACGGCATAACGCGCCACTGGAATAATCCGCGTCCCGGTACTGTGAAAGCGGTGTAGGGCCGGCTCTTGGGCTCCAGTGGTATTTGCCAGTAGCCGTTCTTTAAGTCCAGGCTGCTGATGTACTTCGCTCGTCGTAGTTTGTCCAGGATGTGTTGTATTCTGGGTAAGGGGTATGCGTCGGGTACGGATCGGGCGTTGAGCTGCCGATAGTCCACGCATAACCTCCACTTCCCGTTTTTCTTCTTGGCCAGTACGATCGGTGCGCTGTGTGGGCTACAAGATGGCTCGATGCATCCTTTCTGGAGCAATTCGTCAAATTCGCTGTTGATGATTGTCTGCATGGCTGGGTTGCGTGGGAAGTAACGTTGCTTGATGGGGCGTTCGTCCGTCAGGACAATCTTGTGCTCGGCTATTGTCGTCACTCCACTCATGCACTCGAATTTTCGGAGTTCCTTTGCCAGAAAACCGCGCACTCGTTCCGCTTCTCCTTGTATGTCGTCGTCGTTGTTTTGCATAATGTCGTCGTGCTTGAAGTTACTACTGCTCGGTGCTGTTACACTCTGGATGATTCCAGATGGGGCTCCAGGGGTGTCGCACCCGGCGTTACCCTTTCTCGCTCGTGTTATACTCTGATTAGTCCCCGGGGTGTCGTACCTGGCGATATTCGTTCTTGTTGATGTTGAATTTTGAATAGTCCCAGGGCTGTCGTACCTGGCGATATCCGTTCTGGCTGATGGTGTACTTTGAATAGTCCCAGGGTTGTCGTACCTGGCGATATCCGTTCTTGATGATGTTGAATTTTGAATAGTCCCAGGGCTGTCGTACCTGGCGATATCCGTTCTGGCTGATGTTGTACTTTGAATAGTCCCAGGGCTGTCGTACCTGGCTATATCCGTTCTGGCTGATGGTGTACTTTGAATAGTCCCAGGGCTGTCGTACCTGGCGATATCCGTTCTTGATGATGTTGAATTTTGAATAGTCCCAGGACTGTCGTACCTGGCGATATCCGTTCTTGATGATGTTGAATTTTGAATAGTCCCAGAGCTGTCGTACCTGGCGATATCGGTTCTTGATGATATTGAACTTGGAATAGTCCCAGGGCTGTCGTACCTGGCGATATTCGTTCTTGCTGGTGTTTTTCTCTGAATCGTTTCTGGCGCGGCTCCAGGATTCTGTGTGTGCTGGGCAAGGGGTCTGGTTAGCACGAGGTGGCCTTCTCAACATGATATGGTGGCTCCCATGCTTCCTAGCGTATCTAGGCCCAGTATGATGTCGTCGATTGCGTGGGTTCCTTGGGTATCGATACTGCCGTTTCGGCGCTAGGTCCCCCGGGCTCACGGCGCCTTCTTCTTCGTGGAGCCCTCTGTCGTTTCCCTGACGTCGGCGGCAGCATTCGATGGTTCGTATATCGTTGCGGCCACATTCCCGGCAAAAAATTTTCCGTGGGTTTCGGCACCTATTGGTGTCATGTCCTCGTTCGCCGCATCTCCTGCATACGCCGTTGGGGTCGTATCTCTGATTGCCTGGAGGCGTGCGGTTCGTTAGATGCGGTGATGGTTGTGTTGCAGGTTTTGATGGTGACACCCGGGTTGTGTCACTGGCGATGTGTCGCGTAACTTCGCGGTGATGTCCGCCTGATGATCTTCGATAGTCCTCGCGTATGTTCTCGTATTCTTCGGCAAGTGTCAGGAGCTGTGCGAGATTAGTGAAGTCCCTCCGACGGATGTAAAGTTGGTAATCGGGGTGGCTGTTACGGAAGATTCGTTCCAGCCGCTGTTCGCTGGTGTACCCTGCGTGTCTCATCGAACTCTGTATAGCTAGCGCGTAATCCTTGTACTTTTCCTTGTTATGCAGCCTTCGTTGGCGTATGTCGTCCTCGAGACGCTCGAAATACCTGACTGGCAGGAAGAAACGTAAAAAATCCTTTTTGAAGCTTGTCCACTCTCCCCAGTGCGCATTGTTATTGCGGTACTATTGTAGCGCGGCGCCCCCTAGTATCTCGGGCATGGTTTTCGGCAGGAGGTCCACGTTTAGCGCGTATACTTCGGCTAACTCCTCTAACCGTTCGATGAACGCTAACGAGTCCCGTCCACCTTCATACTTTACGGACCACTTTCTTACCTGGTCGATGATGGGCGCGAACACCACGGTCGGTGCTTGAGTTACCTGGCATGTATAGTTCATGGCTGGTGCCGTCATTCCCGCTGGTAAGTACGGTTGCGTGGGTTGAGATGTGCCGTTTGGTGACGCCGTAATTTCTGATGGTACGTGCTGTCGTGTGGGTACTGTACTCCTGGGAGGTGCCTGAGATGTACCGTTGGGTGGTACCGCTATTCCTGATGGTAAGTACTGTTGTGTGGGTACTGTACTCCTGGGAGGAAACGCGAATTGAGTTTGTTCTACTGTTGTAACGGCGGCCTTCGGTGTGCCTCCTCCGTTCGACGGAGTCGGTGTCTTAACCTCACTTACGTCGCTCATGTGCGTAGTTTCCTTGTAGGTGGCTTGTAGGGATAAAAATTTTTCGTGGATTTCTGCGTCCACATTTGCTCTCGAAGCCAGAGCTGCTATGCGCTTTCGGATCTCCCGGGTGGTGCCTGTGTGCTCAATACCCAATTCCTGTGCGATGGATATCAGCTGCTCCTTTGAAATGTTGTCTAACCACGTGGTATCAATCTGGTCGGCTATTTTACGGTTAGGTTTCTAGTCAGGAATGTTCCTTCTGACGTTGTACGATTTGCAGGATCCCTGCTCGGGCGCCAATTGTAACGAAGCTTTTTCGTGCCCCGTTGCTTCTTTGATATTTGCTGGGGTATACTCGCCGTGCCCAGGGTTCGTTTACAATAAATTTGTATTAAAGGGCACCTTGCAAATCGATTTAATATAAAAACTTCACTTTCTTTATTGGTTCTAAATTCTATAATATAAAAAGCGTGTTTGTATACTTCATTTTCAATTTCACTTGGATTATCTTGCGGTATCCTTGGTTGCGGTGGCGGGCCTTAGCGGTCCGGCCGTATTCCGTTAGCTGGGTCCCGTTAGTATGTGGCGTCGGTACCTTGACGCGCCTTATGACGGCGTCTCTCTCTGCTGCGGTGATCTCTCGCGCCTTACGCCGGCGTCTACTTGTATTGCTGAGGCGATGCTCTGTCGCCGTGTTCGGTTAGACGGATCCCGTTAGTATGTGGCGTCGGTGCCTTGACGCACCTTATGACGGCGTCTCTCTCTGCTGCGGTGCTCTGTCGCGCCTTACGTCGGCGTCTACTTGTATTGCTGAGGCGATGCTCTGTCGCCGTGTTCCGTTAGACGGATCCCGTTAGTATGTGGCGTCGGTGCCTTGACGCGCCTTATGACGGCGTCTACTTGTATTACTCTGCTGGTGTACCTCTGCTGCGCCTTGCGTCGGCGTCTATTTGTATTGCTGGTTGCTGGGTCATTCTGTGCCACGCCTTGCGTCGGCGTTTACTTGTATTTTGGTGGGCCATACTCTGTCGCGCCCTCCGTCGGCGTTTACTTGTATTGCTGAGGCGATGCTCTGTCGCGCCCTCCGTCGGCGCTTACTTGTATTACTCTGTCGGTGTACCTCTGCTGCGCTCTGCCGCCGCGCTTGGCGTTGGCTTACCCTGGCTGCGCTATGCGTCGCCGCGTTGACCTGACCTCTGTCGGCGTACCTCTGCTGCCGCGGTTCTCGGTGGCTTACCCTGGTTACATTGTGAGTCTGCTTGGCTGCCGCGCTCTGCACTGGTTTACGTGCGTTGCCGCTCTGTTGCGGGCTTCTACTGACGGAGGTGAGCGGGTGTCACCTGCCGCGGTTGCGCGTTACTGTGGCGGGGCCTTTGGTCTTTGGGGGTGATGCGTAGAGAAGATCAACCGCAATCACCATTCCACGACTCGCTCCTATGAAGTGGATTCCTATTGCATAGAGAAGATCAACTGCAATAGGGATATACTTCGCTAGTAGCTCTGGTAACGACCACAGCTCCGTGCGTGCTGACTGCTGGTTTACGTGCGTTGCCGCTCTGTTACGGCCTCTGCCGGCGTACTTCTACTGACGGAGGTGAGCGGGTGTCACCTGTCGCGGTTGCGCGTTACTGTGGCGGGGCCTTTGGTCTTTGGGGGTGATGCGTAGAGAAGGTCAACCGCAATCACCATTCCACGACTCGCTCCTATGAAGTGGATTCCTATTGCATAGAGAAGGTCAACTGCAATAGGGATATACTTCGCTAGTAGCTCTGGTCACGACCACAGCTCCGTGCTGACTGACTTTGTGCTGCTGTGTCGCTCCTTTTATGGTTGTTGTGTTTGGTGTTGCTAGCTCAAATGGTTGCGTTGCTATGGTCACCGTGTTGCTGTTGAATGTTGCGAGCGCTCGTTGTGTTGCTGAGACTTGTTGGTTGATCGTGTTGCTAGAGCCTTTTGTGGCCACTTGTTGTGTTAATGTCGTGTCAAATATGTTGTGGGGTCGTTTTGTGTGGGCCAAATTAATGAGGATTTATTTGGTCCTCACAAGCTCCAAATAAAACAGCAAAAATATAACTACTTCATTCATTGAAAATTCGCTTGAAATAAATTTAAAAAAATGTTAAACCTAATTTTTGGTTTTTCTTCGTAGAATTTCTATTTTTAATTCTTTTAATTCTAATGTCCGTCGATTAAATTGCATTTGCTCCTCAATTTCACGTTTACGTAGCTTTTCCATTTTCATATTATGCCTTTTTAGTTCAATTAACTTTTTTTCTTTTAAATCGCACATACGATCCAGTGTAGGGCATAATTTTTCATTGTTCGGGTTTATTTCTGTTAAAATTTCGCCCAATTTATCATATAGATCTTGTTGAGTCTCAAGTTTCTGGCGAATCAGCTCTGTGTTTGTCAATTTTTTGGAAAAAGACCTACTTTGCACAACCGCCTGACTGCTGCTATTGCTTGGTAGACATTCACGTTCAGCTGCAGCAGGACCACAATATGGATCAACAGGTTCGCTGTCTGTCATGTTTGTAGGCAAATCGGTACTACAACCAGGAACGTCATAAGTACTACAACCAGGAACTTCACATAGTACAATGTTCGATACTATTTCCAATGGCGAACTCGTTTTGGCCTTTTTTGAAGGTACTCCGTAGCTTTGTGAGTCTTGAATACCTTCAACTGAATCTTTTCAATCCACCAGTTGGTATATTGCCTCTTCTGCAGTCGAAAGTTGTTGTGTTTTGTTGGGCCCGCCTCCTGTCCCCCTCGCGTAAATAGCATTTTTTGGCGCCTTCTTCCGTACATATCTTTTTTGGTCATTCCATACCTAGAAAAAGATACGTTGTCATAACAAATTTAGTTTACATACTTAGCAATAAAGGTCATAGGCGCAAATGCAAATGCGCACCACAATGCGTGGGGAAGAGCAGATACGAACGAGAGAGGCGAATCTCTGTTTTGTTACATCCTGCAAACCAATTTGCAGATAGCCAACAGGGGAAATGTCCCTACATACATTGGTCCAACATCCAGCAATGTTCTGGATATTACATTGAGCTCCGAGCGTGATATATCAAGGTATGATTGGATGGTTCTTGATAGACCATCCTTCTCCGACCATGCGTATATCAGCTTCAAAATCCCCCTAAAGAGGGTAGATAAGGGAGGAACCTTTAGAAACTCTAGGTCAACGAACTGGACTAAATTCCAGAAACATGTAGAAACAAAACTGGGACAACCCAAAGAGGTTGCTAATATAGAGGAACTGGAGGAGTCGAATGAATTCCTAACAAGGACGCTTATGACTGCGTATAACAAAGCTTGCCCTCTAAGAAGATTCAGAGGAAAAGCAAAGCCGCCATGGTGGAGCAATGAGCTGAGTCTTCTAAGAAGACAGGTTAAAGAAATGTTTAAGCTCGCAAAGACCGCGGAAAGCGAAGCGTGTCGGGACGAGTACAGGGATCTACTGAGGATCTACAAGCGTGAAATTACCAGGGCGAAGAGAAACTCATGGACAAGTTTCTGTACGGAAATAGAGCGCTCCAGCGAAACAGCACTGTTGAAAAAAGTCCTAGCAAAGGGAAACATAGTCCAGCGACTAATAAAGAAAGAGAACGGGGAATGGTCACGTAATAGTGAGGAATCCCTTGAGGTGCTTCTCGATACACATTTCCCATTGGGAGACGGTTTAGAGGAGCCAGCAGACATCACTCACACTTCGATCACGGAGCTAGTAGTGCCGGGCTTGGTGACCGATACCAAGATCGAGTGGGCAGTGAAGACGTTTTCTAAGTTTAAATCGCCGGCCCTAGATGGTATATTCCCGGCCGTGCTACAAGTCTCAAGTAGGGCGGTCGTGGAATGGCTTAAAATAATATTCGATGGGTGCATACGACTGAATCATGTACCGCACTCTTGGAGAACTGCTCGTGTAGCTTTTCTACTAAAGGCGGGGAAGATCGGTCACATCTATTCCAAAGACTATAGACCCATTAGCTTAACATCATTTCTGATCAAAACCTTTGCTGATAGATGGGAACATAAAGTCCAACGTGGATGAAAAGCTGCTCTCCACAACACAGCATGCGTACACCAAAGGCAAGTCGGTAGACACCGCATTGCATAGGGTGGTAATAAGCATAGAGAAATCCCTGGAATATAAGGAGTATGCTCTAGGAGTCTTCTTGGACATTGCCGGCGCTTTCAATAATGTTGCAAAATGGGTGGTTATGGATAGTCTTAATTACATTAAAGTACATCCTGCCTTAATCAGATGGATCGGCTGCATGTTAAGTTGCAGAAAGATTACATCACAATGGGGATTGTACGAGGCCACGAAATCAGTGGACAGGGGCACGCCGTAGGGAGGGGTGCTATCACCTCTGCTGTGGACGCTGGTCATCAACCAACTGCTCAGGCAATTCGATGAGGGACCCGTAAAACTTACGGCTTGCGCAGATGACGTTGCAATTGTCATAAGTGGAAAGTGCCTTCCAGCGATTAGTTCTTTGATGGATCGGGCGCTTCGCGATATTCATACCTGGTCATCTAATGTCGGGTTGAAAGTCAATGCGAAGAAGACGGATATGGTCTTGTTTACAAAGAGGTACAAGGTCCCAAATTGGACCAGGCCTATGTTAGGAGGGGTGACCTTACAGGAGAAACCTTGCACAAAATATTTAGGAATCATCCTAGACGGTAAGCTGTCATGGAAGCTCAACGTGGAGGAGAGGGTCAAGAAGGCCTCAACGGCACTCTACGCATGTAAAAGAATGCTGGGGTGTACGTGGGGCCTATCGCCCTCTCTTTCTGATTGGGTTTTTACAGCGATTGTAAGCCCTATTCTATACTATGGAGTTCTTGTTTGGTGGAAAGCCACACAAAAAACAACATACCTCAAAAAATTAAAGGGGGTATGCAGACTATCGATGCTTAGCATTACGGGAGCCCTGACAACCCCGACGGCTGCACTGTATGCCATTTTGCACATCCCACCTGTAGACCTGGTAGCAAAGTACAAAGCGTTAACGACCGCAACCAGGCTCGGTGCTTCGTGGCAGCTTGAGCGCCGACCATATGGCCATATTAGTATAGCGTCATCAATCACAAGAAGAACAGAATACATGATTCCCTATCTGCGCTTGGAGGGAGATCTTAAGGCCACAATAGAGGTGGACGGTTGGCGCAAGGGTGCGCAAATGGCGGACGAGGCGATACATGTGTATACCGATGGTTCCAAAGTAGTGGAAGGAGTAGGGTCTGCGGTATATTGCGCTGATCCGGAAATAAACAGATCCTACAGGTTACCGGATTACTGTAGCGTTTTCCAAGCGGAAATATTAGCCGTAACCAAAGCAGTAGAAACCCTGGAAGAGAATAGCTTAAGCTGCAACCGTGTTAACTTTTATATTGACAGTCAAGCAGCAATTAAGGCAATAATCTCGCAAGCACAGCATCTAAATGCATGTTAGAGTGTAAGCAGTCTCTGGAGAGAATCGGGACAGGGAGAAGCATACATCTATATTGGGTCCCAGGGCATATGGGAATAGATGGGAATGAAAAAGCGGACGAACTAGCTAAAAAGGGCGCATCCCTTGAAGCTTGCTTCGTAGATGTCCCAATTATATTGGGCGAGATTAAGCGAAGGCGAGAGGTGCACATGATCGACCAAGCGGGAAAGGCGTGGATTCAAGCGCGGGGCTGTAAAGTGTCGAAGATTATGTGTAGGTCTTACAACCTTACATTAACACAGTTGCTCCTATCATTAAAAAAAGAGAACTGTAGCCTCATGACGGGTATTCTAACTGGACACTGCCTTCTGGCGTCACATGCCTTTAAACTAGGCTTGGTCAGTGATAGCAGATGTAGGAAGTGCGGGTTGAAGGAGGAAACGATCGAGCACGTTCTGTGCTCGTGCCCTGCACTTGCCATGCTAAGACTCCAGTTATTAGGAGTGATACAGCTGTCAGATCTAGAAGAAGCAAGTGGCTTAAGTCCTAGGAAGCTTCTAGTATTTGCCAAGAGGACGGAGTTATTTTATAATATAGGTCCTGGTTTTTGATAGGGTTTTTCAGTTTGGTCGTTAAAACAAACTTCTGGTAACACTACGGACTCAATCAGTCGGCCAGTTCAACCTACCTACCTACCTAGCAAAAAAGGAGTTTTACTTTTTTCCACTCAGCTTCACTCTTAATGAGTGGACCAAGGCTATTTAAACATTGTTTATTGATTTAGTCCTAATAATAAAAGTACATAAAATTATAAGAATATCAATATGCAAAAAAAAAATTAGTCACATTTTGATTTTCTTTGGTTCGCCTATAAAATATAAGTGAATAAATTTGGGTTTTCCCCGCTGTTCATTTCGCCCGAACAAAGAGGCGAAATCGTTTTCGAACATGAAAAATTTATTCGCCACCCTTTGCGATAGGGTGAACAAAAACTGTGAATAATTTCGGGTGAAAATAAAACTCGCGATAAGGGTGAATATTTATGTGTTACGAACACACGCACACACGGCTGGAGGTATAAGACGGGCGCAAAATGGTGAGGGGGCGGAGCGGCGGCTAACCGTCGTCGGAGCAGAGGATGTATCGGCAAGGCGGTTGAACGGTGGTCGGGTAACGGACGGATTGGTACGGCGGTATGGAAGCAGCGGCGGGATCAGCACGGCGGCTGAACGGCGGTCGGCGTAGCAGCAGCTTACCGGCGGTAGGATGGCGGACGGCAGTGGTTGGTGTTGCAGCTGCGGCACCAGCAAGCCGGCATCGGCACGGCGGTAGTATGGCGGATGGCCAACGGTCGGCGTAGCACCGGCGGGATGGAAGCAGCGGCGGCACCAGATGGGCGACGATGCGGCGGCAGCGGCGGTGGGCTACGGAGCGCGTACCAGGGCAGAAGTAGGCTGGCGATGGATTTTACCTGGACAGCGGCGGCTCGTTCCGGCCGGGGTCGGTTGACGGTATTGGCGGGACGGGTTGATTGGTAGTCTTCGGCAGAATCGATAGTAGGCGGGGTCGGTCACCTGGGGATGATACTGCAAGGACTCGGGTTAGTGCTGGTCTCACCGCTGGACACTCCCGCCACCCTACTTGCACATTAGTAAAAGATGCGTAAGGGGGGCGGGGTTGTACCAGCCGAGACAACGTGGTTCCACCCGTGGGCGGAGGAGAAGTGCATCGTAATGGCACAGCGGTAGCCCCTTGTGCGCACGTATCGGCTCACGACCGAAACCAGAGCTGAGGGGAAAGGGTCGAATGGTCATGAAGGCGTCGGGCCGCTCAACACCTAGGAGATCGCGGGGGGCAAAGTAGCACAAGGCATCCTCCCCGTCGTCCTTACCTAAGTGAAGGGTGACCCGTGCCATGACAGCAACCTTTCCACTCAGCCAGCCGAAGCTAGAACTGAGGGGAGGGTGTTAAATGGCCATGAAGGCGTCGGGTCGCTCAACACCGAGGAGGGGGTGGGAGGCAAAGTAGCACAAGGCATCCTCCCCGTCGTCCTTACCTAAGTGAAGCCGCGCCATGATGGCGCCCCTTCCACTCTGCTAGCTAGCCGGAGGGGAAAGTATGTATTTAAAAAGACATCCACTCCCGCTGGCTCACCTGCGGGGACTGAATTGCCGCAAACTGCTTGAGAAATTAGTACACCACTATTATTATTGTCTCGTGTGATGATCTTGTTGACGAAACACACCATTGGTTAGCTATAAGTCGCTGGTAGCGTGTGGTTATTTACCATAGTGGTTGTTGGCTATGCTATAGAAAAAAAGTACAGGGGGTTCTGCTATAGAAAAAGAAGTACAGGGGTTTCAGGCTTATGTGAAGAAAAGAAGTACAGGGGGTTATGTTATTTTAACACTATGTCACAATTTTTACGATCCTTGCACCATCTAGGAAAAATTTCGTCCCCTCATCTTGCATTGTCATGACGTTTAGAAATATGTTCATAGTTTCAAAAATCTAGCTCTAGGAGAAGTTACTCGAGCCGCCGTCGCAGGATTCCACATTTTTTAAGTGGACTTTGGGTGTTTTTGATGGGGATGTCTCGCCTTGCACACACCAGCGTCATACCAAGAACCCATCTGTACCCCCTTTCCTCAATCAGGGGCTATTCTTAGCTGAAGATCGGTCACACGTGGCGGGGAGTCACACCCTGAATAAGGTGCCCCTTGCTTTATTAGCAAATATGGCGAATCTAGAGAGGACAACTCGATAAAACCCGTAATTCCGAGTGAAAGGCACTACGTTAGTGTGTCTTATAACGGTGGCCTCCAGATACCTGTCCCGATACCTGCCCTCTGGTTCTAACTAGTCTTCCTGAGATATTGGAGGTTATGTCCCAGCTGACCTACCTTCTCCCATACACATGGGTATAATTTATGGATACAAACAATAAACAAATAAACCAAAATATAGCTGAACAAAAGACCAGGTAGATTTCGATCTTTCGGTGCAAGTCGAATCTGCTGTCGCCACAGACATTCCGGGGCCGAATAGTGACCTGCATGCCATCTCTACGGCAGATATGAAGACTCTGCATAATGCAAATCCGGTAGAAACTCAATCTCGCCGGAGGATGAACGCAACATTCTTGCCTCCCCGGCTAAAGTGAACAGCCTGGCCAAGCAGTAGAGCGCGATCGGTTAAGTGGTGCCGCTCGTAAACGCCTTAAGCGACTTCTGGCCAGGGGGGGATTAATTACGTCAAGGATACGGGGCTTGCCAAAGAACCCTGGGGATTAGCCCGTGGTGAGGGGCCGCTCAAATAGCTCAACTCCACTAGAGAGAGGGCCCAAAAAGATGTCGCTGCCCACAGCTGACAATACAAAAATAATGTCAAAAGCTGTGGAAAGCTTCATCCATGGCTCCCCATCGCGATGCAAGAGCTAAGCAGTCGGGAACTTTTACGGATGTGCTGAATGGGGTAAGACTGGGCATAATCCCACCTGACTATCCAGCCATGGTCTTGTCTTCAGGGAAGTGAAGGCCATACAGAAAGCCATCCTGAGAGAGGTGATGAGCCAAAATGATGGTGCTATAAAGCCCACCTTTAGCGGTTGTACATCTCTCCCAGACTGGCTTTCTATCACTTGCAGGGATGCACCCACCACAGAGTGGCTAAGGGCTATAGCCCCAAAGCTCACTCCATGGCACGGCGCCAATCTAAAAGTGGTATCTAATGCGGATATACCACGTCGCATCATTCTCGTAGGGTACTTTAGAGAAGAGGAATTTCCCTCAAACGAAGGCGGTTAGCGATTAACTGAGGCCCAAAAAGTCGGCTTGAACCAGAGACTGGAAAATCCTTAACCGGATACGGTGGCGGAATCGACCATAGCCGTCGATCCGCTTTCTTCCGAGCTAATAAAGCAACGCAATTACCTGATTTTCTGCGGGTTTGACAAAGTTAGGTCCCAAAAATAAGCCTGCCCATGGTAAATATAAATACTACCGGCAGTGACAATATTAAATGGGGTTAATTTGTTGCGTCCCTTCCACAAGTTGCCATCCTCCCATCATATCCTTGGAGCGGGACTGCGCATATTCTCTTGCTCCAGGAAGGTACCGAGTCCAATCCGGGACCTGTACCTGCCTGGTCCAAAAAATGGTTTGCTGAGTTTGCCGGAAAGTAATCTTTTTAGTACGGTCACACTTTTGCCAGAGTTTCACGTGTAAGGGCTGGTTACACCGGGCGGGATGTTCTGGGCTAAACATCAAAACCCGACTGTTCACGCACAAAGGCGTCACATAGTCTGCGCCTTAGACTCTTAGTCCCTACCACCCTATGCACCGTTTGCCAGCACAGAATATATATGTTTGCAGTTACTGCCTTGGACGGTGCCACTTTCCTAGATATTCTGGTCTCAGCGACGGCACACATTGGGGATTAAGCACTAATTTCATTCAAAACCACTTACAGGTTCGAAAAATCAACCGATTGCAACAATGTTTACGCAGAAATTTTCGTAATAAAATTCTGAAGAGACTCACATCGCTTAATTCTTCAAATTTATTTGTTCATTAAACAATTTGTTGCAAAATAGCCTATTTTTTGTAGAACTTTATATTACACTTTATATTACACTGGTCAACAGTGATTTTGGTGCAGCTCTACTTGTAACCAAATTTTGTAGTACTTGGTACCCTGATAAAAACTGTATACTTACTTTTTTAATGCTACGTACAGTTATCTAGGTAGGGTCAAGAACCCCTTTTTAAGAGGTTAAGGCATGTATGGCCCCATAACTTGTTTCTGTTTATTCTATCAACACAGTTTTGATGTCGCTGAAAAGAGTATATTTCGCCGCTTCTATCAGTATACAAGTTGTTAATATATCTTCATAAACGTCAGAGAAATTCCAAAAATAATGTGAAAAATTAAATTTTTTGTAAATTTTTTTCATTTTTAATCACGCTTTTCTCGAATAATTTGTCAACCAGTGCATATGTAAATTTTTTTAAAACAATCTTCTATTAATTCTGTTTTCAAAGACATATAACTTTTATATATCCGCGTAGATCTTCCTAATATATTCTATTTTAGTAAATTTTTACTGTAAAAAAAAGTTTTTTGTTATTCATTTTATTATTAACTTTTTGGTTACATAAAAACTTTCGTTTACGTGATTTTCGTGAATGAGGTATGGCAAGACAATCACGTGGTAGTAGTCAGCCATCATATGCTGATCCCATCGGCGTTGGTACCTCTCTTCCATAGTTTATAGGTCCTGGTGAAACCGTTCGCCTTGTTCTTCGCTATAGGAACCAAGATTCTCCGGAAACTGGTCAAGGTGGCTGTGGAGATAATGGATTTTGATGGACATGTTACATTCTAAGTTTTTGTAATTCTCTAGCATGTTGTTAACAATATCAGAGTAGTTACTTGACTTGTGATTTCCCAGAAAGTTCTTAGTAACTTCAACAAACGAAGTCCACGCAAGCAGTTCCAAACTGGTCATTGAATTTGAAAAATCAGTATCTTTTATCAACATTCTTATCTGTGGGCCATCAAAAATACCCGCTTTTATTTTTTCTATATTTAGCCTAGGAAATTTTCTCGTTGTGTAAAGAAAACTGTCAATTTTTATCTAAGGCCTTCACAAATTGTTTCATTAGACCCAGTTTAATGTGTAAGGGTGGCAAAATAATTGATTCTCTTGTAACTAAAGGTGGGTTTATCACATTCTGCTTTCACATTTCCAACATATCACGTACAGGCCAGACCCTTTCTGTCCAGTGTTGGTGCTTGGCACTACTATCCCACAGGCAATAAAAACATGGTTATTTGGTGTATCCACTTTGTTGTCCTAACAAAAAGTTAACCATCTTTAGATCTACACAAATAATCCAATTATGTTCGTTGTTCGGCCGGGGTGCGTCTGATCCTTGCGAGAGGTGGGCGCACCGGGTCGATCTCAGTGGGAATATGCGAATGGATATAAAAATAAGAGAGTACGAGATTTCTCGTTATAATGATATGTTTTATTGGGTAAATAAGAAATATACAGGAAAATATGTGACTATGTGAATATGTGACTACGGCAGAGATCGCTGGCGGCAGATGCGTATGGTACGGCTGTTGAAATCCAAGAGGCCGGTTGTATAGCAAGCTACAACCGTTGACCCGCAAAATCCTCCGTTTTGGAGGGGAAAGGCACCCACACATCAACCCCGCCATGGATATGCATGAGTTCTGACAAAAAGCACACATACACATGCATGTACATGCACGAGGACGGAATACTTGACGGTAGTACCGGGGGGTAAATGGTACTCAGACGGTAGGAGGTTTAGTGCGGTTAAAGTCCCACACTGACTATGAGGCTTTCGATGCTTCCTCCTCGTAAAAAAAAAAAAAAAAAAAAACACATGCATGAGGGTGATGGTGTGGGTGGTTATAAATTAAGTCGAGTATCGAGTATCGATTTGCAGATTTGCATTGGGGGGATCGCAATCAGATGCGGAAAAGTTAGGCATCCTGCCAAACATGCCGGTCCCCTTGCGATACGCAATATCGTTTTCCGCCAATGACCTCCGCTGAAACGAGAAAAATGAATATAATACTTACACACTAAACTTCATCTAAATGGGGAGTTCGACTGCGACGCAAAATGGCCGGGAATCCTTTCCGACTTGCCACCTGAGCTAAGATGAAAAAAATAGCGGTTATGAACAGTTAGAAGTAAATATTTCTTGCCATTGGTTTATACGTAACTCTAATATATAGAAGTTCAGAACGTGATATATGTATAGTCGATGGCCAGTAAGGCTGGACGAAGAGGCCGAGGTCTCCGTTCCAGAGTGGCACCATTTTTTGTTATTCTTTGTTTTTTTTGTTTGTTCCGGATGGAGAGGCCGAGGTCTCCGTTCCAGACTTGCGGTTTTTTGTTTGGTTGGACGAAGAGGCAGATGTCTCCGTTCCAGACTCGAGGATTTGAGGTTTTTCTGGGCTGGACGAAGAGGCCGAGATCTCCGTTCCAGCGTCTAACTTGTCGTATCGCTCTCAAGGCAACTGTGGCATTTTATGGATGTACCGGGGCGAGCGGCCGTGAGGTTGGTTGGGTGAAGCGGAGGTGTTTTATTACAAAACGTATGTTAGTATAGATAAATTAAGTGCATATGCGAAGCATATTATTAAATACAATTTTTACCAAGCAGAGATGCGTTATTTACGTTCACCTGACATACATTTGCAGATAGGCGATGCGTTCACCGCGACGCGTTCTATCTGCACCTACCATTATGCCAAATGTAACATGCAACCCTGTCGTGTATTTATTGGTCAGCTGATAGCTGGTATGGTGAGTTTGTGGCGTGCGAATATATATACACATATATGTATTTGCTTGCCCTTGAAAAAAAAACTAGGTCGCTGGGGCAGTAGCACACTAAGCCAGTAGAAACAGTTGACTTTTTCCAAATTCGGGATTTTGTCATGTCGGGATTCTTTAATTTCGGGACTCGGATTGTTTTTGTACCGAACTCTTATAATGACTGTTTGTGATGTTTGTTGTTGAAAACAATAAGGCCTGCCCCCACCCAAAAAAACAAGCAGTAGCGACGGCAATTTTTTTTGTTTTTTTTTTTTTTTTTTTTGTAAATGAGAACATAATTATTTTAAAATGAGGTGTTGCCCTTTATTTTTGTGCGTTAGTATCTTTTGGGACTGCTCGAGGCGTCAGTATGGGTCAAAAAGCCGATCCCGATTTTGTTTCTTTTGTGGGTATCCGGTACCAGCGTGCGTCATTTGACGCAGCACTAAAAAAAAAATAGGCAAATATATGTACATACGTTGGTATAAGTATAGCTTTACCAACTTTTTGACCCATTTTCTTTTTGTGCTACTTTATCACCAGATCCCAAAAAATCTACCAACATTTCAATCTGTTCGCATTGAAACTAACTATTTTAATTGCCGAGCACCTCCAAATGCATTAACAGGTGATATTGACCAACTCCGTAAATTTAGAAATATTTGTGAACAAATTTAAACAAGGAATAAATTTGTTGATCTGTTTGCATTGAAACTAACTACTTTAATTGCCGAGAACCTCCAAATGCATTAAAAGGTGATATTGACCAACTCCGTAAATTTAGAAATATTTGGGAACAAATTTAAACAAGGAATAAAATTGAAACTAACTACTTTAATTGCCGAGCACCTCCAAATGCATTAACAGGTGATATTGACCAACTCCGTAAATTTAGAAATATTTGTGAACAAATTTAAACAAGGAATAAATTTGTTGATGAGATAAACGTGCGTATGCTCGAATATTTTTCTGCGCTATTTTCATCAGTTTTTTTTTTTTTGTGAATAATTTTGAACGAAAATAAAAAGTTTTAAAGTAACGATAACCTGCCGAAATCGGTTATTTGGTGGCAGTAAATTTGGTACGTTGGAAGATTGTTGTTGGACTTAGGCGTTTCTGTAAATTTTTCGTCAGTATTTCAAGCTCACAATACGGGAAAAAGCAAGTAGCATATAAGCATAAGCTCAGTCTATACAAATTTCCATATATTTTGTTTCGTGTACATGTATAAACTGTTGTTTTCTGAAAAAAAACACATCTCCCAACTTCTAGCACTATTTTCATTTTTTTTTTTTTTGTTTTTTTTACTACCAACTTTTTCCCTTTTAAAAAGTTCGCGCACTGGTAAAGTATAAAAAAATACTCGCGAACATTTGTACATACCTATGTATAGAATGTAAATTCCACAGAATTGAAACAAACGGTACATTCGTTTCATTGCGCCGTTGCTTCATTCTGGTCAATTTTTCGCGTCGTTGGAGTACAATATTGGTGATCATTGAGGAGGAAATATGGTAAGTAAATTTAAATACTTTGTAATTTAATATGTCCTTATTATTAATTAATTAATTTTCTTTTATTTTTAGGTTGCTGGCGTGGAGATCCCGGAGGAGATGGAGCTAGTAATTTGTTTCGTATCGGATTTTGTTTTATTTTAGATATGTCTACCGGCATCGCAAAGGGGTGCTCCAACTGCGGCGTCGGCCGCGCTGTCAGTTGTCACACTTTTGCGATGCCCATTGCTACACGTAGTAACGCATTTATTAATGGATTTTTTTCTTTCTTATTTTTTCAGTGTGGCTGGTGGTATGATTAAATATGGAAAATATTCAAATGAATTATGCGAGCTGCAAGCAGCGAAATGGGAATGGCGCAAATGCATCCGGAAATGCTGGATAATGGGTCAGCACCATTTCCACGCCTAGGTCATAGCTTTACTATGGCAGGTGAACACATATATCTTGTCGGGGGGTTAGCTTATGAATCTGATGATCCTAAAATGATAGACCAAAATACCACGTGAGTGGATACCGTTTAGTGCCCGCCCAATCAATTGGGTACAAAAACACATACATGCTGGCGCTAATCCGTGTGATTTGTTATCACAAATGTTACCTTCCCATGCCCAACCACTAGCGCCCGGTGTAAACGATATGCTGTTGTGGCGCATATTGCCACGTCGTCAAAAAATATGTTACATTATCACATTTGAGAATGGTATAAATTTGATAAAAAACAATCAACGGTATCGTGGGTGTACCAGATTTTCATTGAAGCGATGGTATTTATAGTCGTTTAGCAAAATATTTTCCTAATTTACCTGATCCACAAGCTTTATTTCGATATCAATTACTTTCCACGCGAGCCAAGACCATTTTTTTTTGTTATTTGCGCGTGATCTATCTCCTGGACAATTTAAGCCATCGCCAGGTCATCGTTTTATAAAGATGCTTGAGGCAAAACAGAAACTTCTGCGTAATTATACACAAAATATTGACACATTTGGACAGGTAGCTGGCAATAAAAAATGTCAGAATATCATGGATCATTTTCAACTGCTTCCTGTACCAAGTGCAAAGTCAAATGTACTAGAGACGCGTGGTGTCCATTCACGTAACGGAAAGTGGATTATACCTGAAACGTATGGAGAGAGTCCACCGCCGGGTGAAGCACGTGCAGGTGTAACATTTACACGTAAAACTACCAATAAATTGAACTTATTAATATCCGGCGGTATGAGTGGTTGTCGTTTATGTGGTCTATGGCTTTTCGGAATTGATTTTATGACATGGGAACCGCGCACGCGCGAACATGCACCATTGCCACGCTCTTTACATAACGCCACAATGATATGTAACAAAAAATGTATATATTTGGTGGGGTTTTGGTTCAAGATGCACAGACCTTTATGTGTAAAAGGTGGCATGTTAATTCAACAGACAACGCTATTGATTAGATATGGATATGGCGCCAATACATCGGTTAAGTGGCTGTACAGCGCAAAATGTAATACAGCAGAATCTTCTATAGTACGCCCTTGGTATTAACTATCCATGTCTATAGGTGGAGTATTAATTTTACAGATTTCTCTTTAATTGTGGTGGGTCAAATCTCAACTTGGACGCAATGAAACAGATGCATAACTGACCTACGTGTCGCAATCAAAGCTCAAGACCCATCCAGTGGGCAGTAACGCATATGCGTAAAAAAAAGGGAAAAAGGTCGGCCAACGCTCGAGCGGTTAATAAAAACTTACTTGAACTTTGATTAGGTAAAATATCTTGTCTTTGGTAAATATGTTGGCATTACCTGTTTTCACATTACTTATTTTTCGAGCAGAACTATTACTAAACATTTTGTGATATGGCGAGTACCTTACACCGAAATAGACTGGATTGCTGATTTGCAGGAATGCGAGGGATTTCTAAACGTTTATTTGCGCAGTACCTTCATGTTTCTGAATATGCTCTTCATTACGCAGTGAATATATTATATGAGTACATTTTTAGTATTTAGAAAAATTAACCCATGCTTGTACAGAGATATCCCCGCCGATAAATTGTTCGGCGTGAACTCTAATATCCCTCACATCGACAAAGTATACGTTTAGCTCAATATCCGTGCGTTTATTTATTTATTACCAATGTGGCTCGTACTGGGTTTGTATAGTAAAAGTCGGAAAGTTCCCTAATATGTTTTGGTTATAAGTGCCTTTACATCGTATCGTATACACTCGACATACATATTTTTCCGACTATTTATTACTCCCGCTTCTATACTGTTCTTATATGCCGCTCTCACTATGTTCTTGGATCGTTGCGGGGTCATCAGTAGTTCATGCTTTTGCCTAGCATGAATTTAGGTGATGCGCAGACTACGATACCGTAAGTGATTTGTGGTTGTTTTCAGTTACGGTTGGGTGCACCATTCTAACTCGTATACCCTTTAGAATACTTAAAAGGGAATTCGAACAAAAATGGGCCGTTCATTGCAGATTCTTGCCTCGCATATTCGAAACCAAAAATATTTCACGGCTCCTTACTCATGGCACACCCACTTTGACTGGGTTGGTTCGCGAAGCCAATCGTGAAACCTACTTATCTTTTCTCAGAACTACGTACGTTGCGTGGATTACAAGGCCAGCTACAGCCACTAAGTACTTTAAAAAATCATGGTATGGAACGCAAAACCCAAAGAAATGAGCAAATAATCAAAGACAGATGTACAGAAAAATTACCGGATAGGGAAGAGGACCAGGTGATAGTAAAAAAAAAACAATCTTATACCATTTTCACACAGAAACCTAATCGAATCACAATTCCATTCGATGAAACAATTAAGTTTCTCTTTTCGTACAGGACATTTTGCTTCATTAAGCGAACATCTGTCAGCAGCCCTACAAAAATACTTGGTTTTCGCAAAGAATAGTTAAAAATGGAAAGCAGCCGTTTCCTTCTTAACTGCAGATACAATCAAGATTTAATGCATGCGCAACCACCCCCATATGTTGCACCTACTCAAATATGGGCCTATTTTCGAAAAAGCCATATTATCTTTTGCAGCAATTGCAGCGAAAATCAAACATTGAACCTCTTTGTGTTTTTCTAGTTTTCATAAACTATTGAAAATGATTTACTTTTACTTGTCATTTGTTACATTGACAATAAAATTCGAATCACCAAGCAAACCGACTGGATTTTTCACTAAATTAGGCATTCAATACAGGATAATTAGGAATTTGTACCTTGTATGGAAGATTGAGTTTGATATAATCTAGAAATTTTTATTCAGAAGCCGCAATGAATTGCCAAAAAAACAAAAAATAAGGAAAATGGCTTATTGGTTAGAACTTTATATTCCTACCTTAACTTTGACAGAGGTGTTAATTGTGCGGTCCTACTACACAGGAAGTATTCACCTTTTTCTTCTGACATTTCGGAGAGCTCTTTTCCGTTAAGTATTCATGGAAGCGTTCCGGACAAACCGTTAAATTAGAATATTCGGATTGACATAATTCAGATTTCTCAAAATATAAAAAATTTAACACTGCTAATATCTGGGGCAGATGGGTTTTTTCTCATCTGCGTTAGGCGTACGACGGGCCTCGTTACGCGCCAACGAGTGCAAAGGTTTTCTGTGGCAAATGGGTTCGCCCTTCTGCGGTAGGCTTTCTGGTGTCCTGTTATGGGATAACGAGTGAGTGGTATGGTTTCTGGTGTCCTCGCTCGGGGTGAGCGAGTGAATTTAGGCTTGCTTCTGTAAAAGATTAAAATTAAGTGTTTTGTGGCAGATGGGGATCTGAATTAGGGTTGTTGGTTGGCCTCGTTTCGGGTGAACGAGAGCTGGGTTTGATTTTTTTTTTGCAGGTAGTGATGTGGAGGAACGGAGGGATTGTTAGGTGGAGGTGGTAGCCTTCTCGCAATCCGTCTCTTCCGTTGGAAGAAGGATCAGTTTGACCAAAGGTCGTCTAACTTTACCCTTATCGGTTTTGAGGTCGACGACGCGTACTTGGTCATCTTCGCCGGGGTGTACGTTGACAACTCGACCTAACCTCCATTCGTTGGGAGATAAGTTGTCCTCTTTGAGGACAGCGAGATCTCCCACTTTTATATTCTGTCTGGGATGCTTCCACTTCACTCGTTTTTGAAGTTCGGATAGATATTCGGTTTTCCATCGCTTGCAGAAAGTGTGATGGAGGGCTTTGAGTTTCTGCCACCGATTGATCATCGAGGCAGGGCTATCACTAGCATCCGGCTCTGGCGGAGCCAGTAGATGGCTGCCAGTTAGGAAATGGCCTGGGGTAAGTGGCTCTAGGTCCGTTGGGTCATTGGATGCCGGGCTGAGTGGCCGCGAGTTCAGGCATGGCTCGATGCGTCACAAGAGTATGTGGAATTTCTCGAAGGTGAATTTGTGTGGTGAGGCTATCTTTTTGAAGTGGCTTTTGAAGCTTTTCACTCCAGCCTCCCACAGCCCTCCCATATGGGGAGCGACCGCAGGGATGAAATGCCACGTGAGTGACTGGTGGCTGTATTTTGAGACAGCGTTGTCTCGGGCTTGTGAAATGAAAGTTTTGAATTCCGATCGTAGGGATCGTGAAGCTCCGACAAAGTTTTTACCGTTGTCGGAGTAGACGTTTTTGGGGCATCCGCGTCTAGATATGAAACGGGCAAATGGCGCTAGAAATGGTGGTGTGCTGAGGTCAGTAGTGACCTCCAGATGAATTGCTCGTGTGGAAAAACACACGAACAGGCAAACATAGCCTTTGGATAGTCGACACCCTCTGCCGCGGTAACTTTTAATGTCGAAGGGTCCGGCGAAGTCGACTCCAGTATTCGTGAACTCACGGCTGAATGTCGTGCGTTCGCGAGGGAAAATACCCATGACTTGGGTCTGAGCACGCTTTCGGTGTATAGTGCAAACTTTGCAATTATCAATGGTTGCCCTAATCATGGTTTTGATGTTAGGTATCCAGTATTGGGTGCGTATCAGACGTAACATGAGTTGGTTTTCCCCATGCAGACTTTGTTGATGAAACATTAGGACTGTCAGACGGGATAACTGGCAGTTGTATGGGAGGAGGATTGGGTGGCGTTGATTAAAAGCCAGGTCCTTTGACGCCCCGAGTCGCCCTTCTACCCATATGATGCCATCTTGGTCTAAGTAGGGATTAAGTGAGAGTATTGCGCTTTTCCCTGCAATTGGTTTTCCGGTTTTAGATCATCATATTCGGAACTATAATGTTGTTTCTGATAGATTTTAGTGACAAGTTGAGTTACTGATTTGATCTCATCAGGGGAGATTAAAGGTGACTTGACCTGAAATGATTTTTTTTGTTTTGGGGTGAGTTCTTCGGTAGAACCTCATAACGAATAATAACACCCGTAAAGCCCTAGGTAGGCCGGAAAAGCGTTGAAGAATATCGGTAGTATTTACGGTTGTTGTTGCGCAGGTCTTCGCCCTCTTTTCCTCTACGAAGGTGGTGTAGTCACTTTCTTGTGCTGGCCATTGGGAAGTGTCTTCTTGCAGCCAAGAAGGTCCCCGCCACCACAACTAATTGTTGACCAATTCAGACGCAGGTAATCCTCTGCTACCTAAATCTGCTGGGTTGGACTCTGAGTTCACGTGCAACCAGTCCTTATTTCCGACCATGTCGATGATCTTGGTGATCCGATGTGCGACGAAAGTGGACCTTCCTTATCCATGCGAGGACGATAGTTGAATCCGTCCAGGGGTGCACTTTCACTGGTCCCAACTTAAGGTTCCTGAAAATTGATTCGGTGATTTCCGCTAACAGCAGGGCTCCGCAAAGTTCCAATCGTGGAAGAGAAAGAGTTTTCACTGGGGCTACTCGGGTTTTGGCTAGAAGCAGGTTTGTCCAGATGTCATTATCCGTTTTACGCGCATGTAAACGGCTGCTGCATAAGCCTTCTCGGATGCGTCACAAAATCCATGGATCTCGATGTCGGTTCCTGGAAAAAAGTTGACCCATCTAGGTATCCCGATTTTATCGATTTCATGGTATTGGTCTTTGAAGGTTTTCCATTTTTCCAGCGTACTGGTAGATACTGGGTCGTCCCAAGCGGTTCCTTCTAACCAAATACTCTGCATGAGTATTTTTGCCACAATGACCATTGGCGCAAGCCAGCCTAAAGGGTCGAAAAGTTTGGCTATAGCGGATAAGACTGCTCGTTTGGTGATGTTTTCGCCATTTTCTAGTGTTCCTCCCTTGAAATAAAATACGTCTGAGTGAGCGTTCCATCGTATTCCTAGGGGTTTTACCAAACTAGCTTCTTCGAACGCTAAGAAATCCTCGCTGAGCAAATCCGTTTTGGGGATGTCCTTAGAATTTCCTTACAATTTGAAGTCCACTTACGTAATGGAAAGCCAGCTGAGTGTAAGGCTTCGCGAATCTCGTTTCTTGCTTTGATGGTTGACGCTATTGTGTGTCCTCCAGATAAAACATCATCTACGTACATACTCTCTCTTAGTATGCTAGCCGCTGTAGGGTGTGAATTTGCGACGTCGTCAGCCAGTTGTAGGAGCCTCTTTATCGCGAGATATGGAGCGCAATTCACTCCGAAGGTAACCGTCTTTAATTCGTTAAGACTAATAGGGTCATTCGGGGAAGTGCGATGCAAAATACGTTGAAATTTGGTGTGATTTTCGTTCACCCAAATTTGTCGATACATCTTTTCGATGTCGCTATTGAAGACAAAACGGTATAGTCTCCATTGTAATATAAGGACGGGTAGATCGGCTTGTAGAACTGGGCCTGGGAGAAGAATATCGTTTAAGCTATTGCCGTTGGCGGTTGGGCTCGAGGCGTTAAATACTACGCGTACCTTGGTGGTTGTACTTTCTGCTTTTACAACGGCGTGGTGGGCAGGAAGTAATGATCCGAATCGTCGGATGGGATATTCTTTTTCAATTTTCTCATATGTCCGAGCGTTTCATATTCTGACAACACTCGAACATATTCTTTACCTAAATCTGGGTTTTTTATTAGCCGCCCCTCATTCCGGAAGAACTGAGAGCATGCGCGTTTCAGGGACGGTCCTAAATTAATGTTATTAGGGTAATCCTGCCTGAATGGTAATGATACGGTGTATTTTCCATTCTCACTTCGCTGCGTTCTTTCTTTAAATAGTTGTTCGCAGTACCTTTCATCCTCATTTAATATTTTCTTTTTGGGCACATTTTCTACCTCCCAGAAAGCTTTCAGTTGATTGTCCAACGCAACCTCGTTGTAGAAGGACATGATGCTCTTCGTTGGATTCGGTGTTTCGATACGACCGGTTAGTATCCAACCGAACACTGTCTCTTGGGCCAGAAGTGTGTTAAGCACGTTTTTCTTAAGGCCACTTAATATGATTTGGGGATATATGTCTCCGCCAAGTATGAGGTCTACATCTTCGTTGACGTAGAACATCTTGTCTGCCAAAACCAAGTCTGGGAATGCCTGCATAGTCATTGCGTTGATATGGCAGGATGGAAGATTCCCAGTGAGTTTCGCTAGAACTAGAACGGGTGTAGTCAGGCTGAAGCAGGGATCCACTTGTGAACGTAATTCGATGTTGGATGCTTCTTTCACCTGAGCTGACACCGCATTTGTGATGCCTGAAACCTGGGCATGCATTTTCCTCGCTGGCAAATTGATTCTGCGTTGCAGTCTTTAAGTTATAAAGGAACATTCAGACCCAGAATCAATTAATGCCCGGCGGAGAAGTGGGTACCATTATGGTGAATGTGTACGCGAGCAGTTCCTAATAGCACACCTGTGCTGGAATTGGCATGGCAGGATTTGACAATCTGGTTCGTAGAGGAAGGTGGTTGTCCCGATTCCTGTCTTTTCCGTGCCTGTACCGAAGTTGATGGGGTATTGTCCGCATCTTTGAAAGGGTTACGCACCGCCGGTTGCTGAAGTGTGTCCGCATGCAGGAGCGTGTGGTCACGAGAGTGACATTTGGAACAGTTGCACGAACTGGTGCGCCTCGTCACTGTGTGTCCTGGGGATAAACAATTCAGGCAGCCATTTGTGGATTTGACGAATTTAATCCTTTCTACCGGGTTTAAATCGCAAAAACGTGAACAGTTGCGTAATCTGTGCTCCGTAGATTTGCACATTTTACACATTGATTTTGTTGTTTGCTTGGTTACTTTTGTTTGAAAAGCACCAAGTCTTTTTGTAGGGGTTTCTGTCGATTGGCGCGACGTGTTTGACTTTTGCACTTTAGAAGTGGCATTCCCTGTAAAACCAGACACGGTTTCAAGTGTCTGAAAATGATTTGACAAGAATTTGTCCATATCCTCCCACTTGGATATGTCCGTTTTGTGGTCAATGCTCTGCTCCCATAGAGCCAACGTATTCTCAGGTAATTTTGTCGAACATAAATAAGTAATAATCGTATCCCAATTTGAAACGTCAATCTGTCGTGTTTTTAAGGATTCTTTTTTAGATTAAACAAGATTTGTAGTTGTGAGTTTACGAGAATCTGTTTATTCTCGTATCTCTCACATAGGTTTTTCCAGGCCGTTTCGAAGCCTTCATTTGTCAAGGGACATTTCTTGACGATGTCCTTTGCCTCACCTTAAGTTTTTGATTGAGGTGGAACAACTTTTCTACCGGGCTTAGGCGACTGTTGTTTTTGTAGATGGCCGTGAACAGGTCACGAAACGTTGGCCAAGATAGGTAGTCGCCCTTGAATACCTCAGTATCGCAAGCTGGCAGGCGGATACTATGTTCGCCCGCGCGTTCTCCTTCAGGTCGAACCTGACTATCTCTTTCCTGCTTCAATTTGGCTTGAAGTTCAGCCATGTTCGACATGCATCGCAAGAATACGGCATATGCAGCTTTATGCCTGATCTTGACCGCTGCAATTTTCTTTGCGTCGAGCGTGTCAGAGCCAAGCAACTCCTCTAGGGCGTTCTCTGCTTTTTCCCACTTAGCTTGCAACTCTTTTTGCTGTATTGCAAGAGTGTGTACTGTGTGCAGAGCCGCATTGATATCATTAAAATCGGCCTCGAATTCGATTATTCGATCGGCCAATCTAATGTAAGAATCCATGTTCATGGTTGAAAGGTGGAGAGCAAATTAACCAAGGGATATACACTTTGAAAAACTGAGCGAATCACCCAACCCAACTATTAGAATTACGCAAAATTGATTTATTACTCTTAATTTGTTTATTTTTGTCTGACCTTGCAGATTATTTGTGCCTTAAAACAGGGAGCAGGGGGAATCAACACCAATGTGTATTGTGCGAAGTAAAGGGGGGCCACTCGTCACTTTAACCTTCAATTTTATTATAAAATAAGTGCGCGCGTTGATATAAACTCGACGAAAAGTGTGAAACCGTGAAATAAATCTTATGCAACAAAGAACAAAACTGTGTAACAAGATTAATTAGAGAAATTAGTGAAAATAATAGTGACGCAAAAGAAATTGAATTTTGCCGCAGTCGAATGGCGTGAATTTTTTTTTTTTGTGAAAGTGAGGTTATGTGCACCTCTTCTCTGTGCTGTGTCTGGAGAGCCTTACCGCTGGTGGGGGGACAGACCAGATAGTCACAAGGAATCTTAAACGACGTTAATGCAACGCGTTTGCACTTATTTTCCTTTTTAGCACTACACAGTTTTTATTTATTTTTTTTAACCAAAAACAAAACGTGGCAAGAAATATTGCACTTACTGTGAACTTTTTGGTGACTTGTATGGTGCTGATGTTCTGGTGGAAAACTTCACCTCGGCAAGCAATAGCGCCTTTCAGCTGTCCTGCCCATTGAAAACTTACAGGGGGAAGGGCAAACCGCCCTGGTGGTCGGATTCTCTTGACGACCTAAGAGCGTCCAGTCGGCGGGTCTTCAACAGAGCCAGGAGGAGTAAATTACCCTCGGACTGGGAGCTCTATAAGGTGAGTCTGGGGATTTATAAATACGAAATAAGGATAGCCAAGCGAGATGCATTACGAAGCTTCTGCGAAAACGTAGAAGGCTGCAATGAATCCGCGAGATTTAGAAAAATACTCTCTAGGAACCCCGCTCCTATGGGGTATCTGAGAGATGATGGTGGGGACTGGTCGATGAGTAGCGAGGAGTCCCTAAGGCTTTTACTGGACAATCATTTTCCCGATGTCCCAGCTGCGCAGGGATCTTCGCCTGCATGGTCGGCGGTCGTTGGCCATGCAGAAGTGCCTGCCATTCCAATACGGGAAAGTCAAATAACCTGGGCTATAGGTTCGTTCAAGCCCTATAAGTCTCCGGGCCCGGATGGAATCATTCCTGCGCAGCTTCAAAGGTCTTTGGGGATTTCCTGCCCCTGGTTGGCCATCATATATACTAACTGCCTCAGGCTTAACTATATCCCGAAGTCTTGGCACACGGTTAGGGTTATTTTCATTCCGAAGGCCGGCAGAAGCTCTCATGTATCACCTAAGGATTTCAGGCCAATCAGTCTCTCGTCGTTTCTTCTTAAGACGTTTGAGCGGTTGATTGACCTGTACCTACGGGAAAGGCTACCTCGGGGGTTACTGTCGGCTTCACAGCATGCGTACTGCAAGGGCAGATCGACGGAAACGGCTCTCCATTCGATTGTAAAGCAAATAGAGGGGTCCCTAGAACACAAAAGTATGCTCTGGGTGCCTTTTTAGACATCGAGGAAGCTTTTAACAATGTCTTACCGGGGGCAATCGAAAGAGCTCTGGTGGGTTTAGGAGTCGAGGCGGCTCTGGTTGAATTTATTAGCAAACTTCTATGCGGCAGAATTGTCGCTGCGGAGTGGGGTGGGCCATAACTAAGAGGAAGGTGTGCAGGGGCACGCCACAGGGGGGTGTCCTATCTCCTCTCCTCTGGGTTGTGGTAGTCAACGAGCTTCTTGTGGAGCTGGAAGCCAATGGTTGTCGGGTGGTTGCCTATGCAGATGACCTCGCTATCCTAGTCAGGGGCAAATTTCTGGGCACCCTGCGCGATGTTCTGCAGGGCTACCTGGGTACTGTGGCTAGGTGGGCTGAGTCATGTAGGTTGGCGGTCAACCCGGGAAAAACGGAATTGGTCCTTTTCACAAGGAGATATAAGATGCCCGATTTCAGAACGCCCTCGATTGGAGGGGTACCGTTGGTACTTTCTGATAGGGTTAAATATTTGGGGATTGTTTTAGACAAGAAACTGCCCTGGAGACCCAATGTGGAAGATCGGGCCAGGAAGGCCGCCATTGCCTTGTACTGCTGCAGAGGAGCTATCGGAAAGAGATGGGGACTCTCGCCAAGAATAGTACACTGGCTTTATGAGATGGTGGTCAAACCGATTCTGCTATATGGGGTGCTGGTCTGGTGGAAAGCACTGGACACGGCGAGCACCTCCAAAATGTTAGTGTCAGTGCAACGGACGGCGCTGATCGGTATCAGTGGCGCTCTCAGGACAACACCTACCTTGGCACTGAACGTCATGCTGAACATATACCCAGTAGATATTGCGGGAAAGGCGGCCGCGGTAAGGTCGTTGGTCAGGCTTCGTGATATGGGATATAGACTTTCTGACCGCGGAAACTCTAGCCTTCTTACCAGTTTCGACTTCATCCCGGACAGAACGGACTACTGTATGCCGATAACTGCTCCCTATACAACCTTCACCCCAGTTATTCCAGAGAGAGAGGATTGGGGAAGTGGAATTATCTGGGGCATGGGACCGGTTAACTTGTTCACGGATGGGTCAAAGCTGGATGGAAAGGTTGGTGGAGGGGTCTTTTGTCAAGAGCTAAATTTAAGCCGCAAGTTTAAGTTGGCTGATCACTGCAGTGTATTCCAAGCGGAAATTGCTGCGATTAAGGAAGCGGTGGATGGAATGCTATCCAGTGCTACCACGGTTAGGGAATTTAACATCTACTCTGATAGCCAAGCGTCTATCAAGGCCTTGAGCTCAACTACAGTGCGATCGAGGGTGGTCTGGGAGTGCCTGACCTCGCTTGCGATTGCATCGAATTATTTTACAATTAAGATTATCTGGGTCTCGGGCCATAGTGATATCCCGGGTAAGTGTCAAGCGGATCTCTTAGCCCGCATCGGTACAACTGAACCAGATGAAGATGACTGTAGGGATTTCGGGATCCCGCTGGCCACCTGTGGATTGTTCCTCCATAGCTGGGCCTCGAATCAGCTCAGCAAACGTTGGACGGATACCACGTCTTGCAGGGTAGCAAGATCTTTCTGGCCAAAAGTGGATGGCAGGAGGTCTGCTGAAATAATTGGGTTCACTAAGGCTCACCTATCAATGGTCATTGGGGTTTTGACGGGGCACTGTCCCATGGGTATCCATGCGGTACGTCTCAATATACTGGAAACTCTATCCTGCTGCAGCTGTATGGAGGATGATGAGGTGGAATCACCAAATCACTCTATGCTTGATTGTCCAGCTTTTGCCAGTACTAGGCGAAAGTACTTCGGTCGCGACTCACTTGGATCTCCCGAGGATATATCCAAAGTTGAGATCGGTATCATTCGGAGCTTTATCGTTGCTACCCAACGATTCTCTAAGTAGGTAGATCTAAGTCACCGTTATTTTTGGTGTATGTGGTATCACAACGGACCTTCGTGTTGTCCAAGTGAGCTATTCTTATCAGGGCAGATACCACCTAACCTATCCTATGGTGCTGATGTGGCAACATGACTTGATGTGTTGCAGTGGCTTTAGCTGGCTGTCGCTTGCTCGGTGTTTTGCACGCTGGTATTAAATAATAGACTTTTGACCTTTTTGTGGTATCGCTGCTGATTGTTGCAAAAACTCTCCGGATAACTTTTTAAGTGAGGAATTCTCAAATTTCGGTGCGGTCAGCTAAGATCTTATGTTGTGATGTGGACTCTTAATAGGCGCTTTAATTACTTTCTCGGGGAGAAGGACCAAATGTTCGGACGGGGTGCGTCTGATCCTTGCGAGAGTTTGGCGCACCGGGCCGATCTCAGTGGGAATATGCGTATGGATATAAAAATAAGAGAATACGAGATTTCTCATTATAATGATATGTTTTATTGGGTAAATAAGAAATATACAGGAAAATATATTACCCTGTGAATATGTGACTACGGCAGAGATCGCTGGCGGCAGATGCGTATGGTACGGCTGTTGAAATCCAAGAGGCCGGTTGTATAGCAAGCTACAAGCGTTGACCCGCAAAATCCTCCGCTTTGGAGGGGAAAGGCACCCACACATCAACCCCGACACGCATATGCATGAGTGCTGATAAAAAGCACACATACACATGCATGTACATGCATGAGGGTGATGGTGTGTGTGGTTATAAATTAAGTCGAGTATCGAGTATCGATTTGCAGAGTTGCATTGGGGGGATCGCAATCAGACGCGGAAAAGTTAGGCATTCTGCCTAAACATTCGCTATAATTGATTTTGTCTAAAACAAGTGCAATATTTTGATATCCTTCCTTTAATTTAGTTGAATGAGCAATGGGAATTTTACCATAGTGGTTGCCATTGTGTAAAAGAACACACTTAAGGCTTCGTTTAGAGCTGTCTATGAAGAGAGGGCATTCATTTGGGGGGTATTCTGAAAGAAACATTTTCCGAATTAAAAAAATGGCAGCAAGTCCTGCTCTCTTGTACGGTAGAGAGTCAATTTCGAACCGGTAGCCAACAAGTTTATTTCTTTTAATCTAGAAGCCAACACTTCTGCAGATTCCTTAGATAATTCAAGATCCCTTATTAGATCGTTTAATTCTACTTGGGTAAAAGATGTTGGCTCAGCAGACGCTATTTCTTCGATATAACTATCGCTAGACACTCCACTATTCTATGATTCACGGGAAGAATAAAATGTTGGAACAGGTGCTTCCTCTGAATGTGGTAAAGGTCTCTTAGCGGATTGAACGTTTGGATATATCAATTTTTTAACATTAACACCACGCAAATCGACACAGCAGAAGTAACAATCATCGAAGTGATTTGTTTGTTCTCTCCATTGCATAGGCACCCCGAATCTTATATGGATTCTTTTACCATTGACCCACTGTCTCAAGTGTTCACAGCACATTTTGCAAACTATTCGAGGTATCTGCGGCTTGTTTTTGTCTACAACTTGCAATTTAAAGTACAAAAAATAAACGCTTTTTATAAAATCTGTTATACTTTTCCTGAATTTTTGGACTGTGTACTTACTTACTTAATTGGCGCTTAACCGTCTAAACGGTTATGGCCGTCCAACAAGGCGCACCAGCCGCTCCTTCGCTCCGCCAATCGGCGCCAATTGGTCACACCAAGGGAGTTTAAATCTTTTTCCACCTGGTCCTTCCAACGGAGTGGGGGCCGCCCTCTACCTTTGCTTCCATAGGCGGGTTCCGATAGAAACACTTTCTTGGCCAGGGCATCATCTTTCATTCGCATAACATGGCCTAGCCAGCGCAGCCGCTGCGTTTTAATTCGCTGGACTATGTTGATGTCTGTGTATAGCTCGTACAGCTCATCATTAAATCTTCTTCGGTACTTGCCATCGCCAACACGTAGAGGTCCATCTGCTGTTGTCATGATTCATGTTTCTGCCCCATATAGCAGGACGGGTACGATAAGTGACTTGTAGAGTATGATTTTCGTTCGTCGAGAGAGGACTTTACTTTTCAATTGCCTACCTAGTCCAAAGTAGCATTTATTGGCAAGATTGATTCTTCGCTGGATTTCAGTGCTGATGTTGTTGCTAGTGTTGATGCTGGTTCCCAAATAAACGAAGTATTTTACTATTTTGAAATTATGGCTGCCAACAGTAGCGTGGTTGCCAAGGCGCATATGCGCTGTTTTGTCCTCATTCACCATCAAACCCATCTTTACCGCTTCTTTTTCCAGTTTGGAGTAAGCAGAGCTAACAGCGCGGGTGTTTAGGCCGATGATATCAATGTCATCAGCATATGCCAGTAATTGCACGCTTTTTTTTGGACTGTGTATTCCCCGCAAATGTAGCAAAACACATTTGGGTCATTGACACAACTACCTCGTAATGAAGACATGATATTGAAATTTTTTTATTTATTTATAGAAAGGCACTAACACTTGAAACCGCGCTCCCGAAAGTTCCAATTACAGAAAATTTAAAAAATTAAGGGGAAGGAAAAAATTTTTATAAAATATAATATTTTTTTTTGTTTCACAGTAGAAATGTACTAAAGTAGAAAATCCCAGGAAGATCTACGCGGATATAAAAAAGTTGAATGTCTTTGTAAACAGAATAAACAGGAGATTGTTTGAAAATAATGTTCATATGCACTGGTTGACAAATTATTCGAGAAAACCGTGACTAAAGATGCAAAAATTTAACAAAAAATTGAATTTTTCACATTATTTTGGCAATTTCTCTGACTTTTGTGAAGACATATTAACAACTTGTATACTGATGGAAGCGGCGAAATGTATTCTTTTCAACGACATTAAAGCTGTGTTGATAGAATAAACAGAAACAAAGTTATGGGGCCATACATGCCGTAACCTCTTAAAAAGGGGTTCTTGACCCTATCTAGAAAACTGTACGTAGCATTAAAAAAGTAAGTATACAGTTTTTATCAGAGTACCGGGTACTACCAAATAAGCTGCACCAAACCAAAACTCTTATTTTGTTGATCCCTCATTAATAACACACAAACCTATTGTAGAAACGTATGAATATAGGTACGGTAAATGCAAAACAATTAGGCGCATAAATATTTATGTGCGTAATGTGTGTATATTCACACATGCAGTATATGGGAAGGAATGCATTTACTTAGAGCTCCAAAAAACAATTGTTTAAGAATATATAAAAACAGTTTGGGACACATTCTTTTGTAACTGGAATCATCATAAGTTAGGAAATATAAACGCAAAATAGTTCTGAAGTCTTTCGTTGTAAAATTTTGCTGAAATAAAGTAGTGCAATTCGGAATCTCGTTTTTACTTGATTTTGTATAGCTGCTAAAAAGGCTTAGTAGCTCAACAGACAAATTGTATTTTGCGGATAAAAGTTTAATCACTAGCAAACAACACGGTTTCGTACCAAATCGCTCAACTGTAAGCAACCTAACAGTGTTTAGTGAATACTGCATTTCTGCTTTCCAGAATAGATTTCAAGTTGTTACAATTTATACTGACTTTTCGAAGGCATTCGAAAAAGTTTCTCACATAATACTTTTATTGAATCCGGCTGCTATGGGGTTTCACTCTACTTTTTTGATGTGGATTAAGTCTTACTTATCCAACAGGCGTTGTGTCTCAGATGTTGATAATACCACATCCCGTCCCCTCATTGCATCCTCAGGAGTCCCACAAGGTAACATTATAGGATCTCTCTTCTTTATACATTTTATAAATGACTTTGACTCATGCTTCTCGTTTGCGAAATATCTGCTGTATGCGGATGATCTAAATGTGTTTGCTGTTATAAATAGTTCTGTTGACTCTGAACGTCTGCAATCAGACCTTAATAATGTCGAAAACTGGTGTGGTTTAAACCGTTTATCGTTAAATCGTTTTTCGTGTGACTTTCATGTGATTTTTTCAAAGTCAGTTAATACCCTTCGTACTTGCTATAGTATCGCTGGCTATACATTGCAATCTGTTGAAATTAAAGACCTAGGGGTGTATTTTGACACTAAATTTAATTTCTCTACGCATGTAAACTATGTCAAAAGATGATTATATGCAATGCTTGCGTTCATACGTCGTAACTGTTCCGTATACACTAGCTCCTACACTATGAAGTCACTATATTGTGCCTTTGTCAGATCAAGATTGGAGTATGCGGCTGTCATATGGAGACCCTACCAAATTGGCCTCACTAATCGGCTTGTGCGTGTTCAGAAAGTTTTCTTCGATTTGCTATTCGATCTCTAAACTTTTCGGAACCAATGCCTTCGCATGAATCTCGATGCCTTTTGATTGAACTAAACACTATTGCAAATAGACGATCCATACTATCTTGCTCATTTGTCATTGGCATAATTTCAGCGACCGTTGATTGTCCATCAATCACTTTTTGCTAAAATTCAGTTTATTGTACCATGCAGAAACCTCCGACAGTTTGAACCCTCAAAAATTTGGGTTTCCAGAACTATTTATGGTGTAAATGCTCTTATTTCTAGGGCTTGTGCTGATCTGAATATGTTTTTTAACTCTTCAGTTGCTGACTACACTTTTCCTTACGCTGCCTTAATTAAAAATCTAAGATCTTATTTTTCTTAGGATTAAGTTAATGTAAAAATTTGCATAATATAGTCTGTAAGAATCTATAAATTCAAAGACTCAACTTAAATAAATAAAAAAAAAATTAAAAAATATCACGCGAGTGGTCCCTTTTCTTTATTTCTGTGACACAAGTCTGCTAATAAACAAAGTAAATTAATAGAAAAAGACATCCAAATTTAATAGTTTTTTTTATTCATTCAGGAGAGTTAATGTTTTTTTTATCGGCAACTATCGCATACATAAACGCAAATAAAATAATGGAAACCTAAATCCGGTTAGCAGAATCAATCGCAGAGTTTGACACAGATTTATTTATTTATTTTTTGGAAAAGTCAAAAACCACAATGTTTCTTACTGACTAAAACGAATAACTAACCCTAGCTACAAAACAGAGTTAAGTGAATTAAGAAAAATAGACTTTGGATAAGAAAAATCAAGCTTAATAGAATTAGAGATCTCATTAAGTTCACGTAGATAGCGAGAATGGAGCATTTATCGCATAGTTAGTAGACTTTTGTTTAATATAAAATGGGTTATGATAACGAACAGACCTCGTTGAAATAAAAAAAATTAATCGCATGCAGTAAAGAGGAGCAATCAATCTCCATTAACAACTACTCCTAAAATGAAGGCAAGGAAATTAATTAGCAGCAAGCGCGAGTGATAAGAAGGGACCGGGTCTAAGAAATGTAAGGATTTTAAGCAAAACTTTAGGAAGATCATTTGTACTCCTTCAATCCTGTCGATTGCAAACTTGTGATAAGGCCTCTAAATAAATGCAGCGTATTCCAGTTTGGAACGAACAAACGATGAGTAAAGCAATTTCAAGGTATAGAGATCTGAGAGGTTGTTGCTATTACGCCTCACGAAACCTAAGGAAGCATACGCGAAATTACATAGTTAATATGGTTATTGAAAGAGAACGATGAGTCAAAGATAACCCCTAAGTCTTTAATCTTATCAAGGAAACGAAGGGGAGTACCCGAGATAGTATATGTCGTTGGTAAGACATTGTCAATTTTAGAAAATATGACATGAGAGCACTCGTTGAGATTGAGAGATAGACGCGAATTACGGCATCAGATTGCTAATCTATCTAAGTCTTCTTGGAGACGCTGAGAGTCATCACTATTTTTGATAATGGAGAAAACTTTTAGGTCATCAGCGAAAAGTAAGAACTCCGATGACACAACACAATTTCCTATATCATTCATGAACAAATTTAAAATAAGAGGGCCTACGATGCTCCCTTTGGGTCCCTAGATGTGGCAGTAAAAGATTTGGAAGATACACCCTCAATAGAGAACATGCAGCGTATTTGACTTAGGTAGGAATACAACCACTTGAAAAAATACAGAGTGAAAACCAAGGGAAGCGAGTTTACATAGTAGCATATTGCAACGAATTTTGTGGGATTCCGATTATTTATACACCTTATGCTAACGTTCGTATCTCTGAACTGTCGCATAAATAACTCCGGTATTCTGTATTGCAAAATGGTCTTTATTAGACTTCTTTGGGAGTAGTACAACTATACTTCACAATTATACTGCACTTCGCAACCAATAGCGTGTTTAAATCAAACTGAATAGTTATTACTCAGCTTACGCTGCTTTTATACTCTCGGTTTCCTCGTTCACCCATTTCTCGTAAGGTCTAGCAATTTCGCTAACAGTTGTATCTCATGCTTAGTTACCAGCTATATACATGTATATTTGTAGTTTATAGTTTTCTTATAGCCATATAAGTGTGTATGTGTGAGTAACTACTTCGGCTGATTACTACATGTATGAGTGTGAGATATCTCTTCGTTACCTTGTACAGAAGTGTTGCCGCAAAGCACAGCTTTGTTGTTGCGATTACTAACAGCCTGGTGATGCTAATATTCGCCACAATATTGTGAGATACCTTGTCAAAACCCTTAGAGAAATCAGTATAAATGCAATCTACTTATGGCTTGAAGAGAACGCATTAATGCAATATTCCCTAAACAAGACTAAGTTTGTGACGGTAGACCTTCCTACAACAAAGCCATGTTGGTTTGGTAGTAACAAATTTTTTGCGGCAAAATACATTTTATCCTTAACAATACCTTCGAAGAGTTTAGAAATGATAGATAGCTTAGATATTGGCCAATAGTCAGAAACGTAATTCTTTTTGCTATTTTCGAAAATTGGCGAAATGTATGCAAGTTTCCAGGCATCCGCAAAGACACCAGATCTTAGAGATTGGTTAAATATTGCCAATAGTGGGGCTACAATAGCAGGAACATTTTTGAGGAGGGCGGTACTAAGACCATCTCGATCAGTCTGAGTAGAGTTTTTCAGACTATTGATACCGGTAATAACGTCGTATGTTGTAAGCCGTAGGTCATTGAAATTCAAGGCTGTCTCATGGTCAGAATGACAAACATAGTTTGGTGAAACAACCTCACCAACTGTGAAGTTGGATTGAAAAAATTTGGCAAATAAGTTTGCAATGTCTACGGGGGAGGTAGCAAGTTTATCACCCAGGCAAACAGCATCAGGCACCCCAACACCATTCTTTTTGGATTTGATAAAATGCCAGAAATTTTTGGGATTCGAGTGAATGTTTGATTCAACCCCAGGTATATACTTACTATAAAGAAATTTGTTAAGGCAATTATACTTCTTAGATAGTTGCGTATAAAGTCCAAAATGTATTTGATCCCTGGATTTCAGGAATTTTTTGTACCACTTATTTCGCTGATTCTTTAGCCTTTTCAGACCATGAGTATACCAGGGAAGTTTATAAGTCCTGTTTTTAATAATTGGAATATTCTTCGAGTAAATATCCAAACATGTGACGTAAAAAGAGTGTAACAATCATTAATATCCCGCCCAGAAAAAAGAGCGTTCCAACAAGTGTTTAGGAAACAGGCATTAAGTTTTTAGAAGCCGCAGGACTGAAACTTAAAGGATATTCTGTTGTCTAATTTAAACGCAACAAACTCGTAAAATTCGACCTTCAGACACAGCGGAGTATGATGTCGATCAGCAGGTGAAATAGGAAAAGAACATTCGGATATTGTAGTATTGCTATTTGTACTAACGAAGGCGATGTCAAGAATTCTATTAGCGATTGAGCGACCTATTCAAACAAAGATAAGACGTTCACACACACACACACATATATACAGATATGTAGCAAATGAACCTCTATAAATATGAGCGACCTACACAAACAAAGATAAGATAATGCGTACGACGTGTAAATCTATCAATTATAGTTAATAGGTAACGATATCCCTTCGAAACAGGTAAGTGTCCGACAATATCTAAATGAATGTGTTCAAATCTAGTTTTGGAATTGGAATTTTAATAACTGGAGATTTTGTATGACGATGTACTTTCGATTTTTGACAACTTATACATTCTTTGGACCAAATATTGATGTCTTTATTCATTTTGGTCCAAAAATATTTCTTAACTATCAAACGACGTGTAGCTCTACTACCAGGATGTGAGATCCCATGCAACATATCAAATATTTTTTTTTCTTAAATTGTTTGGAATGAAAGGCCTAGAATTTTCTCCTGACACTTCACACCATATATTAAAGTTAAGAAGAGGAACTTTTATTTTCAAATTTAGAAATGTATGAGGTAAGTTTGCCTAATTCACTGTCTTGTTGTAGTTCACTTTGTAAAATTTTGAAATTAATATCTGAATTATTAATCGCTTCGTGTCAGCTACAACATTTTCCTGTCCTTTAATATACCTAATATCATTCGTAAATTGTGCAATGAATTCCATATGTCTAGTTTGTCTTGGACTGCGTGTGAGTGTGCACACTCTTAGGAATAAACTACATACAGAGTGTATGTGCCTACATGGTGATTAAAAGGAATAGAAACAAAAAATGCAACTATTAGACACCAATTCTACAGCGAACAACGGGACATTCATATGGCACAGCTGCTAAAGGCATCTGCCTTTGCAGTGATATGAATGTTGGAGATTCGAGTTCAATGCTCAGCTCCCGAAAAGCTAGCTGATGAAGAAGTGAAATTCAGAAACATGTCCTAGTAACCATCGCCGTTTGTAAACTTACAATTTTTCTCTAATATCAATAACAAAAACCATTGTATAAAGCAATATGTGCAAAGCTCCTAATTAAATACATATGATCATATTTATATAAAAGTAACAGCGGAAGTATTAAAGAACAAATACTGTAAAAATCCGAACAAATGTTACTAAACTTTCAAAAGCGCGCCTAAAAATTATGTTCACACTATTAGGAATAAACAACATACAGAGTGTGTGTGCCTACATGGTGATTGAAAGGAATAGAAACACAAAAGGCAACTATTAGAGACCAATTGTACAACGAACAACGGGACATTCATATGGCTCAGCAGCTAAAGGCATCTGCTTTTGCACTGATATGAATGTTGGAGATTAGAGTTCAATGCTCAGCTCCCGAAAAGCTAGCTGATGAAGAAGTGAAATTCAGAAGCATGTCCTAGTAACCATTGCCATTTGTAAACTTACAATTTTTCTCTAATATCAATAACAAAAACCATTGTATAAAGCAATATGAACAAAGCTCCCTAATTAAATACATATGATCATATTGATAAAATAGTAACAACGGAAGTATTAAAGAACAAATACTGTAAAAATCCGAACAAATGTTACTAAGCTTTCAAAGGCGCGCCTAAAAATCATGTCCACACTATTAGGAATAAACTACATACAGAGTGTATGTGCCTACATGGTGATTAAAAGGAATAGAAACAAGAAAGGCAACTATTAGAGACCAATTGTACAGCGAACAACGGGACATTCATATGGCTCAGCAGCTAAAGGCATCTGCCTTTGCACTGATATGAATGTTGGAGATTCGAGTTCAATGCTCAGCTCCCGAAAAGCTAGCTGATGAAGAAGTGAAATTCAGAAACATGTCCTAGTAACCATCGCCGTTTGTAAATTTACAATTTTTTTCTAATATTAATAAAAAAACCATTGTATAAAGCAATATGAGCAAAGCTCGCTAATTAAATACATATGATCATATTGATATAATAGTAACAGCGGAAGTATTAAAGAACAAATACTGTAAAAATCCGAACAAATGTTACTAAGCTTTCAAAAGCGCGCCTAAAAATCATGTCCACACTATTAGGAAAAAACTACATACAGAGTGTATGTGCCTACATGGTGATCAAAAGGAATAGAAGCAAGAAAGTTAACTATTAGAGAACAATTGTACAGCGAACAACGGGACATTCATATGGCTCAGCAGCTAAAGGCATCTGCCTTTGCACTGATATGAATGTTGGAGATTCGAATTCAATGCTCAGCTCCCGAAAAGCTAGCTGATGAAGAAGTGAAATTCAGAAACATGTCCTAGTAACCTTCGCCGTTTGTAAACTTACAATTTTTCTCTAATATCAATAACAAAAACCATTGTATAAAGTAATATGAGCAAAGCTCGCTAATTAAATACATATGATCATATTGATATAATAGTAAAAGCGGAAGTATTAAAGAACAAATACTGTAAAAATCCGAACAAATATTACTAAGCTTTGAAAAGCGCGCCTAAAAATAATGTCACACTATTAAGAATAAATTACATACAGAGTGTATGTGCCTATATGGTGATTAAAAGCAATAGAAACAAAAAAGGTAACTATTAGAGACCAATTGTACAGCGAACAACGGGACATTCATCAGCTCAGCAGCTAAAGGCATCTGCCTTTGCACTGATATGAATGTTGGAGATCCGAGTTCAATGCTCAGCTCCCGAAAAGCTAGCTGATGAAGAAGTGAAATTCAGAAACATGTCCTAGTAACCATCGCCGCTTGTAAACTTACAATTTTTCTCTAATATCAATAACAAAAACCATTGTATAAAGCAATATGAGCAAAGCTCGCTAATTAAATACATATAGTTATTTAACAATGTTCGCACAAAGAAATTAGTAAAACTTTAATCAAAAAATATGAAATAAATTCTTTATTGGGTTTCAGAACAAAAGCAAAAGCGAAATCTACGAAAATAAATTAGCACAAAATTTCTAAATATTTAAAATCGGAGAAGGGAGTTCACATTTGAAAATATGAAACATTTAAATTTAGTAAAGTATATAATATTAATACATCAAATATTCTATCTACGTATATATATATATATATATATATATATATATATATATATATATATATATATATATATAATTAGATATTATAATAAATGATGCAGCTCACCAAATTTTATAAATCACAATCTATAGCTGTAGCTATAGTTGTTGGTTTGAAGTTGCCGACTTTTGCAATGGCATTTTGCTCTTCTTTAGTATGGGTTAATTTTGTTGTTGTATTTGATTTTCGATATTACTTTTCTTTTTGATACTGATGATGGACTTGTATTCACTTGTTAAACGTGTTTCATTTACCTGAGCTGTTGCTACCACTGCTGCTGCCCGTATTGATACCGATACGCTGTATTGTTGTTGGTGGTGTCGATTCGACGAATTATTGAAATTATTGCTGTTAGTTTTGCTTTTGTTTAAGCTTTTTTCAATTCGGCGCGTATGATTTTTTACCGATGTAAACTGGAATGAATGTCTGTTGTTACGATTAGAAGCACCTCGATCAAAATTGTGGGCGCCTTCTGTGTTATATGTTTTTGAACGTGTTCGCTGTGCAACACAATCACTATAATTAATATCAGACAATATAGAAATTTCTTCTGTTTCGACAGATGCAACTATTCTATTTGTATTGGTCCAAGATACTAATATACTGGTAGACGCACTGCTACGATAACAGTTCTTCTTAAGTAGCGCACTTAAATCTTTATATTCATTTTTTGTTGCGTAGTGTATTTTATAAGTGAATCTGATAAATTTGTAACTGTTTAAGTTCTTGGCGCTGATGTTACTGTTTACTTTGTGGTATTTGGGTGATCTTGATCGTAATGGCGTTTAGGATCACTGCGACAACGACAACGATAAAGAACCGAATTAGTTGCACTTTTATAACACGCTTTAGAAACTTTTTGGAGTAATTTCCAATTTGCTAACACTCTCACTGGTTGAAATTTATATTTCTTTTGATTTTATGTTATGTTTTTTTGCATAAACATGTACAATTTCATCAGATAGCCGGTATTTTCGCGTAGGTAACGAACGAGAGACGTCGATAGGAAAGTTCGGATTCACTAAGGCTGGACCACCAGTGTAATGGTTGAAAAAACTTTTTATTTTTTAGTTTACACGCCTACAAGTATGTCTTTATTTAGTCGAAAATTTACAGCAGAATGAAAGTTTTTGAAAATTCATTTAGCAAGATTGAAAATGAAAAATTGAATATTATTTTCAAACAAATATTCAAAGTATTACAATACAAAGTATAAACAATACAATTATTAAATACAATTAACCCTACAATGGTGACTGTCTGTAACAACCTGATGCCAATGTGCAACAGTTTACTTCCTCTGCAACATTGTGTTCGTTATAGACACAATGCTGTCATTACGCGAAGTTGTTAGTTAGTGGCAACATTGTGGCTGAGGCACGAACCTAGATACAACACACAGATACACGCTACCATTTCATTCAAGCCAGTACCAGTAAGCTACCATCAAACCGATGGTGCTTGCACTATGTAGCGTGTGCGTAAAAAGTTTTCAACGCAGCTTGGCAAGTATTATTTCCCGCGCCCAACATGTGGTAGAAGCCGGGCCTAATTTTCTTCACGCTTTCAAACTTTTCTACTACATACCTACAAACTAAATCACTGGGCTAATGCTACTACTTAAACTACTTAAACCTATATCACAGATACTACTCTACATATCTAAAAATAATAGAAATATCACAGATAAAAAAAAAAACTAAATGAAAATATCACAGATCATAAAAAAAATTTTAATAAATAAATAAATAAAATAAAAAATTTAATAAATGCAAAAATAATCAAATAAATAAAAAAGTCAAGAAAAATAATTTAATAAAATAATTACATATATCAATAATTTAATAAATAAAATATGTCACTTAATAAATAAATAAACTACGTCAATTAATAAATAAATAACATAGAACACATGCAAAACATTGAACAAAGGTACTAGCACTATAAAGAACATTTAACTATTTTGCAAAAATGTCTTTAGCGTGGTATACGCCGATCTTTTTCCCACTACTATCGCCAAGTTCATACATTGAATTTCCTACAACGTTTAAAAGAATAAATTTGACTTGTTTTGGAGCTAACTTAGCGTTGTAATTTTCGATTTGAGAACTGTGCTTGAAGTTTCGGCGATATACCACTGGTCCAATTTGAAATTTGACATCCTTACTTCTAGTCTCGTATAGCTTTTGGCTTCTTTCATGGGCCAACTTCAGCTCTTTCATAAGTTTGTTTCGAATTAGTTGAAGTTTATCACTTGGAGCCTCTACCTCACAATCAGCATCCTTTACCGCTCCCAGCTTTCGGTATAGCTCATATGATGCAGCATGCTGTATCATAGGCATACCGAAAGTGGCATAGTACGGCGACATGTTGCATCGATTTATCCTCTCTGCAGCGTTACCGAGGTGAATAAAAGGCTGTTTTTACATGTTTTGTGCCATATTTCTCTAAAAAGTTACCGAACATCTCAGAAACAAACATACAAAGACATACACGTTACCATCACTAGAACGAGGATACGGACCCATAAAGTCTATGAACTGACGTTGGAAAGGTCGCTTTGTGAGCTTTTGTTTACCCATCATCGGTTGCTTGAAAACGTTTTGTGTCTTATTGGTTCTACAAGTTTCGCAATCTTTTACATAGGAGTAGACATCTGAAACCATACCAGGCCAGTAATGTTTTTGCCGTAGTCGGGATAATGTTTTATGGATACCACCATGACCAGCGGATGGTGAGCTGAGGAGACTCTACCAGCCCCGGTCGCAGCCCCGTCGGAACCCAGAGCTTCCAGGTGTGGTCCGCTAGGAGATCGTCCCCCTGTCGAATTGCGTCCGTTTATAAACGTAACCGTCCAAAATGCATACGTCTGGTAACCTGTCCTTGTTCTCAGTCAACTCCGTATACTCCTCCGACTCGAAGCACGGTGACTCGGGACAAATGTTTATGCCTCGATCGTTCGTCTGTATTTCGTCCATGTGAATTCGTGAGAGTGTACCACGGACCACGTTTTCGCACCTTTTCGATGTTGGATATCATATGTAGGTATGGGGAAGTCCCTCACAGCTACCACTTTATTGGGGTCTCTTCTAATACACCCATCCCCGATTACGTACCCTAAATATCGCACCTCCTTAAAACGGAACTTGGTTTTTTCTATATTAATTGTTAACTTAGCCGAAGACACCGAGCGACCTTTTTTAATAAACCCATGTGGGACAAAAAGTCTTCTGAATACACTAACAAATCGTTAAGATAAACAAAAACACTCTCACGTAAAGCCTTGTCCATAAGACGACATACTCGTTGCCCTGCATAGCACAACCCGAAAGGCATTACAGTAAATTGGTATAGGAGTCGGCCAGGGATAGCGAAAGCAGTCTTTTCTCTTGTCTTCTTCTCCAGAGGAATCTGCCAGACCGCGTCATTTAAATTGGTGGCGGAGATAAACCTTGTATTCTGCAATCGGCTAAGTATTCCGTCGATGTGTGGTAAGGGGTATGCATCCTTTATCGTCCCTTCATTCACTTTGCGGGCGTCGAGTCATAGATGGGTTTTTGTCCCTTTCATCACCAGTGAGACTGGTGAGTTCCAACTCCTGATGGACTCCCCGATGACACCCATGCTCAGCATCCTGTCCAGCTCCGCATATATAAGTTTTTGGATAGCAGGGGAAACGGGGTAGTGGCGCTGCTTGACTGGCAGATCCTCGTCAACCACCTCGATTACGTGTTCCTCCTTATCTGTTTGGCCTAACCCTAATACCGCGAAGGACGGGAATTGGGCTTTTACACGCTCCAACCTATCATTCTGCTCCGGCGTTAAAACGTGCCGCACAGCGTCACCCTCGGCCGGAAAGAGCTTCGCCACACTGCCAACATTCGCACTCGCACTCACACCCTTTCTCACCACACTCATACCAAATTCTTTCCAAAAATCTATGCCGAAATAAACCTGTTGCTGCAAACCTGGTACTATCAGGAATTCCAAATCTTTTGTGGCGTTATCCCAAACCACCGGTATCTTTATCACCCCTACCACGGCGGATTCCTCCCCGTTCGCTGTTCGGATATTCTGGCCCCTGATTGGCTTGATCTAGGTTTCCTTTCCCCGAAGGAGTGCAGCTGAGTCCTTGCCGAAGCAGACCTCATCACCTCCTATCGTAGTTTTCGCAAAAAACCTATCATCACATTTTACGGTCACTATGGTGACAATTATTTAATTTTTCAGCCGCTTAAAAGATCTCCTCTTCTCACGCATTTTCTCTATTTTCTTAAAATTTCTCTTCCTCCTATTACTATTTATTGTTTCACAAAAAATTCTTCTCCTAGCTGCTTTATATTAAATTTTCCTCTGATGTAAACTCTTAGTTTCCCGTATCATCTTTTCCTCTACTTTTCCTAGTTCCCTATCTACCCCTTTTCTTCGCAAAATCTTTGCTGTGGTGCTGCCGGGTTGGCTGTCTTCTGGCTGGAGTCCCCGGTTAGCTCCGCCAGTATCGGGTTTCCCTGCTTAGGCTTAAAAACACAAAAGGACGAATCACTACCACAAGCAAAACAGACCATATTTTGGAACGAGGACGAACATTTATTTAGCTTTTGTGCTTCTGCCGGGTTTTTCACGAAGTGATCCACCGGCAAACCGCACGAAAAGCACAATATCAAATGGAAGGGAGAAGCTCAAAAGGAATTGATAGTAGACTTGGACGTAGACGGATTAACAGGAATAACACTATTGGGATGGGGTGTGGTTGGATGCTGAAGTTGAGTTAGGGATTGGTGTTGAGGTTTCCCATTGAATGCTTCTATTTTTGCTTCCCATAACTATTCTGGAAACTCGAGGCCTACCTCGCTGCCTATCTTGGACCTGCTCTTGTTTTCTTTGATAAGTTTTTCGGCTCCTTTGCGTTCCGCCTATTCCGCCGAGTCTATTTTTATGGCGAAGGTCAAGTTGGCAACGTACGGTAAAGGTTCCCCCTGATGATGCCAACTAACTCCTTTTCAGGGATCCTCTTCCGCAAACGGAACGCCATGTTGTGGACTTTGGCATAGAAGTCGTCGAAAGCTTCCGCGGGCAGCTGTTTCCTCTCCATTATTTCCCGGATTATTTCATAGGACTAGACGAACTTGAAGTGCCTCAGCAGCTCGTCCTTCAGCTCATGATAGCCAAAGTCGGGCTCATCTGCATGATCCTCAAGGACCTGCAAATACCACTTCAAGGCACCGCCGGAAACCAGACAATGAAAGTCCGTGAAAAGGTGGAAGAAGGAAAAATTATGCTGCTCGCGCATCCTTTTCATCCGAAAGATGAAGCTTTTGAGGCTTATACCTTTAGCGGTCCCGGTACTGTAACTGACCGTTGGCTCATTGATGCGCTCTGCACTGTCCGTAGGGACAAAGTCAAAGGGCCTCGGTATACCCGTGTCAATTTGGTTGAATACCGATCCCGCAATTTGGTTTTCTATGGCGGCCCTCGTAACGCTTCTAGTGCATGGTCTAGCAGTGCTCAGTATCCCTAATCCCCCTGCAACACGATTCTCGGCCTCCTTGCCTTTGTTACACATTCACTGTTTGAAGGAAACCCTAAAAAAAAAAAACAAAAAAACAATTGAAATGGAATGAAGATAAGCAATAAATTGAAAATTTGATATTGAACACCCCAATCTACATGGGAGCTTTTACCAAAATCCCACTGGGAAACAACGTACCAATGCAATTTTGAAAAATCAAATACGAAATTTAAAAATGAAAAATTTTACCCAGACGTAAAAGTTATATATATTATAAACGAAAATGTAATCGTAATTAGTAAAAAAATAAAAAGGCACATTCAAAATCTTTTTTATATACGTAAGTAATTGATACAAGTGTATGATTGTATGGAATACCCAAAGATAAGTGTTGAAACAAAAAAAAAAAAAAAATAACATGGCCTTTATCCTGAAAATTACAAAGGTAACATCAGGAAGGGACACAAAAATAAAGTAAGACAAATGGTTTATATTTTCCTTCTAACACATCCACATTCACAAATTAAATTATACTCTACGAGTTGGGTGTAAATAATTAAGTAAGTATAAACCGTTTGGTTGTCTCAAACGACGTCCTAGTTTTTATAAGAATGTTTTACGAAACAATAAGGTATATTTCCTAAATCCCAATAGTAAACACATTCAAATTACTAAGAAACGTATCGAGGAAGTATCCAACTGCCAATAAATTATAAGAATGTCCTAAAAAAAAAACAAAACGACGATACCTTGTAAGCTATATTAAGTAATTAGCTTTACAATAGAAATCGGTTGTATGATTAAGAAAATTATCTGCAACTCAAGAATTGTAAATTTCAAGCTTCCAATGACGCAAAAAATGAAAACATATTAGCCTTGGTGTGTTTGATGCCGCCTTGACGAAGGTTCAGCAAAGGTGATTAGTCCGTCTCTAAGCATTTAGTGTGAAGTCCGTCGTCATACTGTCAGTGGAAGTGTGGCACATCACGCTCGAGAACTTGTTCCAGGGAGTGGATGCCACACTCCCTTGCTCCTACCTCTAGTGGCGACGATTGCAAACCTCACTTACCGGCAGTGCTGGACTCTCGTTAAGGTAGCTTAAACAGTTCGCCATGACCTCCTGCTAACGTCCGTCGTCTAGCTAAATGTCATACAAGGTAACACTTAATCAAAATGCAGGAACCCGAAGAAGGAACCCTGCCATGCACACTCAGCTGCTCCTAATCCTTTTGTCATGATGCCACTTGTCGACTAGGTGAGCTCAATCGGCGTTGCCATTATGACGGAATAGGGATTGGGATGCGATTGGAAACAGGGAGATCTAAGCAAAAGTGGGAAAATTTAATAAAAGTAGAATTAAAAGATTATGGAAAATGTGGGAAGTGGAAAGATAATCAGGCTACAACGTTGGGCGCCATTGTTACGTGGCTGACTGATTGGGGAGGCGGGGAGCGGCGGCAAGCAGGTATGCTTGCGAGCCCAGGCTAACTCGTCGTCTTGGGCGGGGTATTACACCACCGACCTCACCCGCAGCCACATGAACAAAAAGTGTTCATACCTGCATATGTATCGAAAAGAAAAAGGAAAGCTGAAAAAATTGAAATAAACGTGAGGGGCAAAGTTAAAAGAGGGAAGGCATAAGGGGCAGAAAAAGATGAAGGCCTGTCCTGTCAGGTGGAGTCTACCCTCCATCTGCAGGGCAACTTGCACCGTGCCGTGGACGCTGTGCTGACTCCTATTTACCTTACAGTGCCCCCAAGCCTGACACTAGTATGTCCGTCTGTCACGCGGTCATTATTCCCTGTAACTCACTTTCTCCTAACCTTGCCACGCGCAAGCTCAGCACCAACAACAAAAAGTTGAATTTAGCCCTGCATGATTAATAGCTCACTATTTCATCCATACATTGATTATTCACAATTTCTCAATAAATATTCTACCAGAAACGCCCTAATATTAGTTTCACAATCTGCTTATAAATTATACAAAAATTATAACTCCATCAAAGGCAAATTCAAAGTTACTTCCAATTACTTAAATATCTACCCTTAGTGAAATATACACAACTACCATAATCCAAAAAAACCCAAATAAAAAAGGTTAAATACAATTCACATATATTAATCGTATGACGGATAAATTCGGTCTTAATCTTTCCTACCACCCTAATGTACTATCCTACAAGAACCTATCTTAAAATCTAAAGATATGGAGTTCAAACAAATCTCTTTAAGGTAGTATAATCCAAAACAAGGGCAAAACAAAAAATGCAAAAACCTAATCCCTGACCTACTGCAAATGCAGAAGTAAATAAAAAATCAAGTATATATCTAAGAAAAGTAGGTCATCAAAAACCCATATAAAAAAAAAGGTATGCAAGTATATAAAAAAAAGTATATAAGTAAAATATATGTGAGCATGAATTCATGTGTGGTATATATGTTTGTCCGGTATATTGGTGGAATGACGAAATTGCGGAAGAGCGTAGAAAATGCCACAAAGCACGAAGAACAGCGCAGAGGGCACGCTCATCACCACGATATGCAGAGCTACACAGCACCTATGTCGCACAAAGAAAGGCACTTAAAAATGCCATAAAAAAGAGCAAGAAGTTATGCTTTAGGGAACTGCTGGATAATGTCGACCTAGATCCTTGGGGATCAGCCTACAGAACTGTGATGGCCAAAGTTAAAGGACCGATATCACAGCAACCTACGTGCCCGATACTGATGAATATTATTGTTGAAACACTTTTCCCGGCGCAAGATCGCTGGACTTATCCAAGCGAGGATCTAGAAAGTACGGAAATTCCGCAAATTACAGAGCAAGAGGTGCTGGACGCTGCAAAAAGAGTTGCTGATAACAAATCCCCAGGACCCGACGAAGTACCAAACATAGCCCTTAAAGCCGCGATTACAACTAGGGCTACATTATTTACTGATCTTTTTAATGCCTGTATGCAAGAAGGCGTGTTCCCTCGCCCGTGGAAACGACAAAGACTTGTCCTATTGCTGAAACGTGGTAAACAGCCGGACCAACCATCCTCGTATAGGCCCCTTTGTATGCTGGATTCCCTAGGGAAGATTTTCGAGCGTATGATTAGTGAGCGCCTACAGCTGACTCTAGAAAGACCAGGTGGCTTATCGAATAGTCAATATGGATTTCGCAAATCAAGATCCACCGTAGATGCAATACAAAAAGTCGTCAATATAGCTAGAGAAGCTATCTCTGAAGGCCAAAATAAAAGGAAGTTCTGTGCACTGATTACGTTGGACATCAAGAATGCTATTAACACTGCGAACTGGATGCAGATAATAGCAGCGCTGCAAAGCTTCGGCACTCCAGCTTACTTACGCAGAATAATAGGTAGCTATCTTAAAGACAGAGTACTACTTTTTGACACGGATCAAGGAGCAAAAGAGTAAAAAATCACAGGAGGCGTCCCAGGGGGATCTGTTCTCGGTCCAACGCTTTGGAATGTAATGTATGACGGGGTGCTAAAGATTGATCTACCAGAAAACACGCAAATTGTGGGATATGCTGATGTTATTGCAGTGGTAGTAGTGGCCAAGAAACTGGACCTGCTTCAAGCATTATGTAATGACGCCGTAGCAAGAATAAAGGAATGGCTGACCAATACGGGACTGGAGTTGGCTAGCCAAAAGGCGGACGTGGTTAGTAAGCTCCAAACGGTCGGCGAACGAGTTAGTCTTAACTGTCGGGGATCATCAAATCACCTCAAAGGATTCCTTAAAATACTTAGGAGTGCACATTGACTCTAAGTTAACTTTCAAAGAGCACTTCAGAGCGGTGGGGGAGAAAATTACCAAAGTTAATGGATCACTTATGCGAATAATGCCTAATATTGGTGGTCCGAGCGAAGCTATACGTCAGCTATTGTCCACAGTAACCAGCTCAATAATACTATACGCAGCACCAGTGTGGTATGGATCTAAACAGACCCATCAAAAATATATATTAGCAGCGTACCGACTTGCTTCTTTAAGAATAGCAAGTGCTTATCGGACGGTGTCCGACGACGCGATCCTGGTTCTAACCCGGAAAATCCCAGTGGACTTACTGGCAAGCGAAATGGCCGATCTGTATAACACTAATATCGAGCGACCATCTGAAGAAGACAAGAAAAGAGCAAGGACACAAACAATAGCTAAGTGGCAAGAACGGTGGGAGGCCTCGAATAAAGGGCGTTGGACTTTCACACTAGTTTGGAACGTAGCTCAATGGAATGAGCGGAAGCACGGCGAACTGAACTACCATCTCACGCAAATAATGAGTGGACATGGCGGTTTCAAAGAGTATTTATGGAAGCGTAGGATAGAGGAAGATCCTCATTGCCCAATGTGTACCACAGAGTTAGAAAACGCAGAACACGTCATGTTCTACTGCCCCCGTTTCCACGAAGAAAGACTCACCTTGCATGGAGTCTTTGGGGAGGAACCTACCACGAGAAATTTAGTTTCACATATGTGCAGCAGGAAAGAATGCTGGACTGCAGTGAGCAAAATGGCATTTATAGTAATGACACGCCTGATGGATGCTGAGAGGGAGCGCAGAGAAATGCGCATGCGAAGCAGTGGTGATTAAATGGACACTCAGAGCAAATAGCGGGAACCTGGACGCAGGGACAACAGTAGGCTCTTAAAAATGAGAAATATGGAACGCCACCCTGAAGTAATGCGAAAGTGGTGCCGGGGTGGGCGACGGTTCCAGAACGGGGCTGTTTTTTAGTCTACGGACACACGGTTGCTGCGACGGCAGCAATTATGGTGCATTAGGCATTTTTCAGCCTCCCCGCAAAAAAAAAAAAAAAAAAAAAAAAAAAAATATATGTTTGTCACAAAGTATAGTTCTTGCTTTACTTTGCAAATCCCTACTCTATTTTTTCAAGATTAGGAATCTTAGCCAATATATGTACATACGTTTATAAACATTTGACATGCACTCACCAATCTCACGTTCTCCAACGGGGCCGCTGCAGTTGTGTGGTTTTGCTGAAAATGCTGGAAAAAAATACTCTTAACATACATACATATCTACAGGTCACGCTCACAGTAGCCACCCTCAACCACTCAGCCAAGATCACTCGCTAGTGATATTAGTTAATGAGTGCTTTGGTAGTATCAAATCTACCAGCGTGATGACAAAATGTAAAGATTTAAAAAAAATGTGTATTCGACAAAAAAAAAATGTCTTTGGTGCTGAAGGCACACGATCATATATAATATCTGGGTGTGAGGTTAATAAAAAGTATGTTGGAATTGATTTTGCCAATAATCACAAAAAAAAAAATAAGTACAAAAAATAAAAAAAGCAAAATTTCAAAATTCGAAAATTTTGAGTTGGTACTACCTTAGGTAGAAGAAAACATGTGCAAAAAAAATTTGTATATGGTAGAGATAGATATCAAAATATCAAGAAAAATTAAATGTCAAACCGAAGAAGAAAAGTGAAAAAACAAGAAAAAAATTTAATAAATGAAAGGAAAAAAAGGTGGAAGCAAAAGTGCCACCATTAACTCGTGAAATATGGAGTTAAGGTAAAACCCAAAAATTATATGTTCGAACAAAAAAATGCTTAGGCCCGGAAATGAACTAACTCTTTTACCCGTTCCCTACCAAGATCATGCCTTTTTTGACAATATTTAAATAATGCATATAATAATACATAAAAAATATAAAACAACAATATAAACAAAAGGTGTTGATTGTTGCTTATGTTACCAGAATTAAATGAGCCGGCGCAAAAATGTACAAATGTTGCTGCCAACGTTGTTGTGGTTGCTGCTGGTGTTTTTATTTATTGTAGTTGCTCGTGTTGTCCGCTTTGCCAGAATTGTATTGGATTTTTGTTGTATGTGGTGTCGTGGCTGTTGTTGTTGCGGCCCAATGCCGCCGATGAAAAATGCTATGCTTGATGTTACCAAGTTCTTGTACTTCTGTTGTTGTTGTTGTGCACCGGCAAATAAAATTATAGTGTAGTGCTTGTGGGTAGTGAAGGTGCGTGGTAATTTATTTTTGGCGGTATGTCGCCAGTATAAAACGATGATGTAATTGTTGTTGGGCGTTATGGATCCAATATAAAACGATGATGTAGTTGTTGCCGGGCGGTATGTCGCCAAAGACCGTGCCCAGTGGGTCTTTTCCAAGGAGGAACCCCGCGTGCAGTGTCCTGTAATGCAACGTAAACGAAAATTTATTAAGAAAATTCAAGGATACAAGTGTATCTATGTACATATACATATACACAGTTGCCTATCGATTTCATGTCTGCATAGTCATGTACTCATCTACATACATGTATTTTTATGTATGTAGGGGTGTATGTGTTCAAGCAAGTTTTCTTTTGGCTTGCTTGGGAGATAGGCCAGGTGGAAGACCCAGCTCGCAACAAGCATGCCAGGACAAAAAAAAAAAAAAAATGGGCATGACTCTTAAAATATGTTTGCTGGGAACTACTTAAAGCTTTCTGACCGTATCGCGGTCACTTTTCGAAGCGCACTACTTTTTCAAAAATTGGTTATAATTCGCGCACTGCAAAATTTGTGAACTTTTTTCACTTACGTTTAAAATCGCGCACTTCACTTTCGATTATTACTTGTACTTGACTTGCACTGGGCACTGTTGAAACAAGGCTTTGGCCCGTTGACTAAATTTTCCCCTTCTTATACCCACCACCGTGGTAGGGAACGTTTCCCCGAAACACAAAATTTTTACCATTACATGCCAAACTTTCTTTTCGGTTTTCCCGTATTTTTCATCTATACGTTCATACAATCATGCACTCATACATTAACATGCTTACCGCTCCACCAAACCAGATTCATTTGGTTCGTGTCTTGACCGCTCACACTGACACAGTCACACGCTCATAGCCTTGTACAAACAAACATCCACATACATACATACCAGAACAAAAGAAACACATAGGCATTGGCATTCGTATCTTGACCACAATGCTGCTAGACTGTTAGCAACATGGTGACTGCTGATAACAACCTGATGCCAATGCGCAACATTTTACGTCCGCTGCAAAATTGTGTTCCTTATAGACAGCGGCAACATTTTGGATGAGGCACGAACCTAGATACAACACACAGATACCACAGATACACGCTACCATTTCAATCAAGCCAGTATGGAGACAGGCTGTCGTTACAACTGTCCTGAAGACCCAATGTGGAAGATAAAGCCAGGAAGGCTGCGGCTCCATTGTACTGCTGCAGGAGGCTATCGGAAAGAATTGGGGACTCTCGCCAGGAGTAGAACACTGGCTTTATGAGATGGTGGTCAAACCGATTCTGCTTTATGGGGTGCTGGTCTGGTGGAAAGCACTGGACACGGCGAGCACCTCCAAAATGTTAGTGTCAGTGCAACGGACAGCGCTGATCGGTATCAGTGGCGCTCTCCGAATAACACTTACCTTGGCACTGAATGTCATGCTGAACATTCATCCAGTAGATTTCGCGGGAAAGGCAACCGCGGCCCGGTCGTTGGTCATGCTTCGTGATATGGGCTATGGGCTTTCTGACTTCGGACACTCCAGCCTTCTTATTATTTTCGACTTTATCTCGGACTGGACGGACTATTGTATGCCGATAACTGCTCCCTATGCAACCTTTACCCCAGTAATTCCACCGAGAGAGGAGTGGGGAAGAGGAATTGTGTGGGGCATGAGACCGGTTAACTTGTTCACAGATGGGTCGAAGTTGGGCGGAAAGGTTGGTGGGGGGATTTTGTCAAGAGCTAAATGTAAGCCGCAAGTTTAAGTTGACTGATCACCGCAGTGTATTCCAAGCGGAAGTTGCTGCGATTAAGGATGCGGTGGATAAAATGCTATCCAGTGCTACCACGGTTAGGGAATTCGATATCTACTTTGATAGCCAAGCGGCTATCAAGGCCTTGAGTTCAACTACAGTCAGATCGAGGGTGGTCTGGGAGTGCCCGACCTCGCTTGCGATTGCATTGAACTATGTTTTAATTAAGATTATCTGGGTCCCGGACCATAGTGATATCCCGGGCAACTGTCAAGCGGATCTCTTAGCCCGCATCGGTACAACTGAATGGGATGAAGATGTCTGTAGGGATTTCGGGATTCCGCTGGTCACCTGTGGTTTGCTGCTCCATAGCTGGGCCTCGAGTCAGCTCAGCAAACTTTCGACGGACACCACCTCTTGCAGAGTAGCAAGATCTTTCTGGCCGAAAGTGGATGGCAGGTCTGCCAAAGTACTTGGGTTCACTAAGGCTCACCTATCAATGATCATTGGCGTTTTGACAGGGTACCGTCCCATGGGTATCCATGCGTTACGTCTCAGTATACTGGAAAATCCATCCTGCTGCAGCTGTATGGAGGATGATAAGGTGGAATCATCAAATCACTTTATGCTTGATTACCAAGCTTTTGCCAGAACAAGGCGAAAGTACTTCTGTCGCGACTCACTTGGATCTCCCGGGGATTTATCCAAGGTTGAGATCTGTATCATTCGGAACTTTATCGTTTCTTCCCAACAATTCTCTAAATAGCTATATCTAAGACACTGTTATTTTATTTTATTGTATGTGGTATCATAAGGGACCTTCATGATGTCCAAGTGAGCTTCCCCTATCTGTTATGTTGTAGGAAAAATTAAAAGGAGCACGACGCAAATTGGAAGAGAAGCGCGGCTTAAGATGTCTTCGGAGGTTATCGCGCCTTACAAATATTTATTTTTTTTATATATTTATAGACTATTTCATTCCTGTTACAACTCCCTTTTTCCTATCTACTTTACAATGAAACCCACTTTCATACAAGTCACTCAAAAATCCTGATAGGCGTCAAAAATGTTGGCTACAACACTTGGTTCTGTATTCACCACATACACACATAATATGCAGTTGGTTTGTAGGCAATTGGCATTGTTATTTGCAGAGACAGTGGTGCGCGCGCTTGTAGGCGTACAGGGGCGTTTGTTAAAAGGCTGTCGTTACAGGCTCGCATCGGCCGATGATGCCTGTCTGTAAAAAAATTATAACGCAGCCACTAATCCCATCTTGTTCTGGCACAAAGTGTGGCTTCGACCAACTCCCAATATCGGGCTTCCCCTATTCGTAGCCTTTGCCCCGCTGCTTTGTGTTCATACATATTCACACGTCAGTACCTTATATACTAATACACAAATATACAAACTACATATACGCATTTTCAAATTGATGGTCTAGTCACTTGATGTAATTAGTCAAATGATTTCTAGACTCTATCGCTAATTACAAATATATCTAAGACAGAACACTAGCACAACCTACATTTAACACATACTACAAGGAATACATATAACCTGCATCTTAAACCGCGAAAAAATCTTTGGCATGGTATACCCCGATAGCCTTGCCACTAGTATCTCCCAACTCATACATTGCGTTGCTTTCTGTCCTGAGTACAAAACACTTCACTTACTTTGGGACAAGTTTCGCATTAAAATTGTCGATTTTCGAGCTTTGTTTAAAGCTAAGGCGGTATACTAGTTGCCCTTTATTAAAAACTATTTCTCTGCTTCTCAGGTCGTATGTCTTCTTACTCCTTTCATGTATCAATTTAAGTTCTTTCATAATTTTCGTTCGACGTATGTGCAGCTTGTCCTATGCCGTTTCGACCTCGAAGTCAGCATCCTTCAGCGCACTCAATTTCCAGCAAATCTCATATGAGGCGTCATGTTGCATCATTGGGATATTATATACAGCAGAGTACGGTGATGTATTTATAGCTGTGTGCATTACACTTTAGAGTGCAAAATGCTACGTCTCTCACTATCCCAATTCTTTTAATTCCCTTTGATGTACGACGGATGATTTGGAGGACGGAACGGTTAACTCTCTCTGTATTTTGTGGGTCGTCCCATGTTTTTCCCTCTGTCGGAATATACATATTCCGGTACTCCGAAAACGTGAAAAATGTCTTTATGGACCCATTAAATCGACGAACAAACGTTGAAAGGGGGGTTCAGTGAGGTGCTGCTTTCCCATGGTTCGCTTATGGAAGGCGTTTTGGGTTTTGTTGCTTTTACATATTTCACATGCTTTCACGTATGCATGCACATCTGCAACCATACCGCGCCAATAATATCTACCGCGGATACGTGATAGGGTCTTATGGATGCCGCCGTGACCGTCAGAGGGTGATTCATGTGCTGACTCTACTAAGCCTCTCAGCAGCTCTATCGGAACCCAGAGTTTCCAGGCCTGGCCTTTTTGTAGTTCATCTCCCCGAATAAACTGTGTTCGTGTGTACACGTATCCGTCTGATACGCAGAGTTCTGTCTTTGTTCCCTGTTATGGTCTTTTGTAACTCTCTATATTCGGGCGACTGAAAAGCGCCTGAGTCAATGTCAATGTCCAACCTTCTGTCCTGAATGTCGATTTCGTCCATATCGATTAGCGATAGGGCACCAGGCACTACGTTTTGGGCCCCTTACGGCATTCTATATTAAAATCATACGCCTGTGGCTTAAGGCTCCACCTTGCCAGTTGGCCCGATAAATATTTTGGCTCATGAGCCACTTCAAGCTCGCGTGGTCCGTTATCACCGTAAAAGGTAGATCCTCCACGTAGGGTCTGAAGCTCCTTGTTGTTGTTGTTGTTGTTGTAGCGATACGGTTGCTCCCCGAAGGTTTAGGGAGTGATCGATGTGATGGTCCTTTGCCGTTTACAGATGCGGTACGCTCCGGTAACACACCATCATTAAGGTGCTGGCCCGACCATCTCGGGAACGATTTATATGGCCACATTAAACCTTCAGGCCAATCCGGTATTTTAGTCGCCTCTTACGACAGGCATACCTACCGCGGGTATATTCTAACCCCCTGACCCGCTGGGTTAGTCTGAAGCTCCTTCTGATGCTGTAGTTACGTTGGGCCTTATTTAGTTTTGCTGACACATGCGTTATTGGTCGTTCGTTGTTGTCGTCGTCCAGTTGGAACATTACTCCACTCACCTCGTCAGTCGATGCGTCACACTGTATGTAAAACGTGTACTCTGATCAGTTTTAAACTAATAAACGCTTTCGTGGCCTCGTCCGTCATGGCAATTTTATATTTTCTTTCTGTCTGTCGTGCAGCGGTTCCGTCGCCTTCTTGTATAAACCATCTGTACCATCCCGTCATCCCCAGGAACGGTCTAAGCTGCTTCGGGGTTCGAGAAAGTCCCGCATCGCCGCTATTTTGCTGTCATCTGTCCGGATGCGTCCATCCCTGACCACGTATCCGAAATAGCACACCTTGAAATAGAACTTACTCTTTTCAAAGTTGATCGTCAATTTCGCATCTCGAAGACATTTATCTCCAACAAATAACAAATATAAATGGGACGAGAAATCTTCGGAACAAACAAGTAAGTCATCTAAATAAACAAAAACTGATTCAAGAAGGGAAGCGGGTATGACTTTGTCCATTACACGACACTACGCTGCGCAGCGCTGCACAGTCCAAAGAGCATGACCATGAAATGGCACAAAGATCTGCCAGGCACCGTAAAGGCCGTATTTTCTCTAGAATTTGTCTCTAATGGTATCTCCAAAAATGCGTCTTTTAAGTCGATGCCAGGTATATAGCGTGTATTTTGAAGTCGGCTTAGGATACCATCGATGTGAGGGGGTGGGTAAGCATCTTTTATGGTTCGTTCATTAACCTTGAGAGCGCCGAGGCACAGTCTGTTCTTGATTCTTTGGATGATTAAGGACAACAGCAAGTCCCATCAACTGTTGCTTGCTTCTATGACTCCCATCGCTAGCATGCGGTCGAGTTCGTGGAATATTAATTTTTGTATGGCGATATGGGATAATGGCGTTGCTTCACAGGTAGATGTTCATCTTTTACCTCAATCACGTGCTCCTCAAGGTCTATTTTCCCCAAACCAAGAACAGCGAACGAAGGAAACTGGCCTTTATGCTCTATTAACGCTTTGAGGAGAGGGCTCAGAATAGGTTGCACCGCATCAAAACACAGGTCCCTCTTGGCGGGTGCGAGTTCTGATACCACAGCCTTGCTGGCCGCAGCAGCCCTTCCCCTACTAATAACACTAAGGTCGAAGGCCTGCCAAAAGTCAACCCCTAAGTATGCTTCCTGCTGTCGACCAGGAATAATCAGAAATTTGAGATCTTGCGTCATGCCATCCCACACAACTGGCAGCGTGATGACACCTTTGACGGGTGTTGCCCCATTTGTAGTTCTGATATTTTGACACCCAACTGGCAATATCAAATGCTCTTTACCTTCTAAAATGTTCTCGCTCTGACACCTCACAACCCCCTATTTCGGGTTTGCCAAAGAATCTATTGTCTCCTTTCATTGTAACTATTGTTGCTATTATTTTGTTTTCTATTCTCCTAAAATTCTTTTTCTTTTCTCTCATTCTCTTTATTTTGTCAAAATTCCTATTACTCTTATTTCTATTATTACGCTTCGACAACTCCTCACAAAATATTCGTCTACGTCCTTCTTCGTACTTTAACTTCCTAACATGAAGACTTTCTCTTTGCTCTGCTGGTTGCTTTTTTTTACCTAGCTCAATTTGTAATCCTACAGTTCCCTCCCTCTTCATAATCCTAACAGCTACTTCTTTTTCTAGCTTGTTCTTTCATTCCCGGCGGTCCTTGCTTTGGACAGAGTGCCCGAACATCTCTGCCACACCCCGGTTTCCCGCCTCAGGTTTAAACACACAGAAGGACGAGTTACTACCACATGCAAAACATTTCATAAGGTGGAAGGAGGACTTACATTTACTATCTTCCACAAGCAAAGCACAACATGAGGTGGAATGGAGCCGGACAAAAGGATTGGTTTGGGACAATACTAACACACTTACTTTGGTTATGGGACGAATCACGTACGTTTGGATCATAGAACGGAGGACGGTGTGTTGAAGGATCACGGGAAGAGGCGGGCCCGGGCTTCATTTTGTTTGCCCCTAAGATATCCCTATTGAAGGCTTCAACTTCTACTTCCCCGTCTGCCCCTGGACTCCAAATGCTTTTGCTAACTTCTAGCTCGCTCACCCTTTTAAACCGATCCCTATTCTCTTTCATGGGCTTTTCAGCTCGCTTGCACTCATGTTTTAACTCAGCTAGGGTCAATAATTTGGTGGCAAACGTTAAATTAGCTAAAAAGGGCTTAATATTGCCTTTTATTATATTGACGAATTCAGCTTCTGGAATTTTTTTCCTCAGTCTGAACGTGAGATCATGGACTTCCGCGTAGAACTCATCGAAACTCTCTTGTGGGAGTTGCTTCCGTTCCATGATCTCGCGAATCACTCATAATCAGAATCTGCAGACTTAAATCGCCAAGGCCGTCGGTTCTATGTAACGGAGCGACTCGGGATTTTCCCGACCAAGGACTGCCATTTCAGTGTAACCCCATTTAATTTGTTGCGTCCTCCCACAAATTGTCATCCTCCCAGCATCTCCTTGCAGCGGGACTACTCCATATTCTCTTGCTCCGGGAAGGTATTGAACCCAATCCGGGTTCGTTTCCTGACCCCGGTCCTGAGAAATGGTTTTGCTGCATCTGCCGGGAAAGAATCTTTTTAGGACGGTCATACTCTTGTCAGTGTGTGAGGTTGTTCTGGGCTAGACCCCAAAACCAGAAGTCCACGTAACTTCTATAAACCTTTTGTGGCTCCTTGCTGTTCACGTCCTAGGACGTCCCGTAGTCTGCGCCTTAGCGCCCCCCGCTACCTTCCAGCAGCCCCGCTGCTCACTAAGCCACAACAAGTACCCGCTGTTGCTCGCGCCCCACGGCACCACCAACTCACACGGCTGCTCCCACTCATAACTACAATCTCCGCAGTAGAGTCGGAAGCAATGCCGAGCATCAGCCCCTGCCCCCGTTCACCGGGTACCCCAATGCTTACCCAAGGACGTCTAGTCCCAGGGCCTCAACAGCAATCGCGTTCTGGCCTTCCACAACCCAGGCGTAGTCACCCTGTAGTATCGCGTGGAATTCACCCCATTTCAAACACGCTTAACATTACAAACACTCGTTCACTGACCCAGGTAACTTCCATAAGTTCATTCGCTTTCACAAAGTCACCTAATGCATTAATGCGTCTTACCAAACTGCTCAAGCGGGAATCATATTGACAATATGTAGGTCAATAATTTGCTGACAAGCATTACTCACTATTGAGCCATGCACCTTTAGTATATAAATATTAATGTAAGTATGTATATATGCATAGGTTAAGAACTTCTGTATAAATAGTAATGAATTTCTTTAATAAAATGAATACTGATCAGACTTCCAAAGTCAAAACACTCTTTTATCAATTTGTCACATTACATGGCGATTCTGCCAGCCTGATCTTCAATTAGCTGAAAATTTGCCCATAAGCAAAATTCGCTAGATCTTGCTGAACAGAGATCCTTCCCAGTTTTTTTTTTTTTAAGTTAAAGAAAAAGTTTTGTTAAAAAACAAAAAAGAAACGATGTTAGCAGCAGCAGTACAATCAAGAAATTAAGCAGCGTTTAGATGGCATGAAATACGGACATTGGCAATAATTTTGACTGACAGCATGCGAGCATATATAGGGGTGGAATATAATAAGGAATAAATACTACATGGAAATTAACAATTTTGACTGGCAGCATGCGAGCATATAAAGAGTTAAACTCTTGCATTTAAACAAAAGGTACTACTATGTGGCATCAATAAAGATCATAACAAAGAAAGCCTTCTTCGGCAAGGATTTGGCGGAAATAGAAAACTAAGTTGAAAACAAAAATTTGGTGGTAACAAAACGGGATCGGATCACACCTTAATATAAGTATATAAAAATTTTAGAAACAAATTGGGCGGCCTTTATGGACGCTAAACTATGAGCAAAAACGAAAGTTTTTGCTTAGAAATTTTTTTTAAATATGGTAGGATGAAAATTTTTTTTTCCAAAAGTTTGATGCCAGCCTTGAAAATGGCACAAACTAAACCCAAGAATAGAAAAAAATATATATTTGAAGCCCAATGTGGCGTAGAAAAAAAAAATAATAACATAATTAGTTTTAAACAATACTTTGTAAAGTAAATTCAAAAAAATCATAAAATAAATTTCAATTTTAAGAAAAATAGAAATGTCAAAAATATTAAATTAAAAAAATTTTTTTTAAGCAAATCAAAAATTTTTTTAAATAAATATTAAAAGGTAGCTTCAATAATATTAAGTAAATAAGGAAAAATATAATTAACAAAATTCTTCTTAGATCTTTATAGTGCCAAATAAATAAAGGAAATAGCAAAATTGCATAAAAATTAATTTTTAAAATAATTTGTAAATCGAAAAAAAAACTACTATTTCTAAAATTTAAAGAGAAATGTTAGTTATTTTTTAAAATTGATTAAACAAAAGAAAATAAAAATAAAAAAAATGTTTAAGGAAAAATTTTAAATATCTAAATCAGAAATTAAAATTCTAAAGTAAAACAAAAATTACAATTTATTAAATTTTAATGAGCTCGAGGCAGTTTAAAAAATTGAAACACAGTTTAAATTTTTATATTTCAATTTTATTTGGTCGATATTTCGATCTCATTCTGAGATCATCCTCAGGAACTGTGGACAAAAACAACAATTAGTTAACATGTAAACAATTTTCAAACCCTAAACATAATGCCACTTACACAATTGAATATGTTTTACCGACTAACAAGATATACAATCTTAAAAATAAATTGTTAAAATACCTATTAAATAAATAAGGTCAAGAGTAAAATGGAATGCATAGGATAAAAAAAAAATAAAATCGAAAAATTTTATTAAAAATTAAAGTTAGTTCATTACTCATAGAAGCAGGAAGATAATTATATTTCAAAATGTCGTGGTGGACAAAGATAGCACACGGCATAATGATAGCATTAGCCGGATATGAATTAGGAAAGGAAAATTTAGGAAATTCAGAAACAGAAAACAGGATAGCTAAATATGAACCACCAGCTGAACCAGAAACAAAAGCTGCTCCAAACATTCCAGATGTTTGGCTAGCAGTTTTAATCTGCGTTATCGTGCTTTTAGTCATTGCAATAGCCACTATAACCAAAAACTATATGAAAGTTTAATATAGGCAGTTGAAAAATGCTCAAGCACGCATTTAATATTCAAAGTACTTTAAACTTTCTACCCTAAACCCCTTTTAAAACCGGACCCAAAGTTGAGGAAGAGCAACAAATAAGTAAAATAACAACTCTGAAGATTTCCCAATCAACAGTAAAGGCAGACTCATTAACCATGCCAAAATTTAATAATTCGTTTGAATGCTCATGAAGCAATAAGAAATCCTAAGACAGTGGATATAAGCAAAACCTAAGAAAGAAAATACAAAAATTTTTACAAGAAGCATGAAGAAAAAGTCACAACGAGAACCTATATATATATTAAAGCGCTATATAAATTTGCAACAAAAAACTAGTCGCGCTCGTTTTCATCTTAGGATAGAAAAATGGTAGCGTAAAAAATTTTCAAGCAACCAGATTGTTGAGGAAGTTATTGACTTAGGACAATATTCGACCAGGCATAAAAGAAATGCCGGCAATCCAGGACTTGAAATTTATAAGGAAAATCACAGTTGTCGTGAGGGACAAATTGGTGATTAAGAATTGAATATTTACTGCAGTAGGCGAATTTATAAAATAATAATTGGTACCCAAGTTCCTAAGATCAAATAATTGCACTAACCAAAGAGGTTGTGCATGTGACAATCCCGGAAAAATAAAAATAATTCTTCATAAAAGTCATGACGATTCTGTCTTGGTGGCCGCCGCAGAAATCGCATGAAAAATAAGATCAAATAAATTGCAGGAAAAATATGAAAAATAAATTAAAAGATGGAATAAATTTTGCGTCCACTGTACCCCCCTTCCGCTAACTAGCTAAACTACTACCTCTAATACAAACTACCTTGCTCTTCCGTCAATCACAGCTCCTAAATTACTGCATTATTAATTAGTGACATATTTCATATTATAAATTTCTGTATAGTTAGCAACAGATTTTTTTTACCAAGTTTAATATAACCCTAATGAAATGAAATAACAATGAAAAGATGTTATTTAATAGAAATTATTAAAGAAATAGATATAAGTATGAGATGCTTCAGTAAGGAAACCTAGTTTTAGAGAGGTCATAATTTTAGGAAAAATATTTTTACTAATAGAAAAATATATTTCATTCTAAATAGATTAGAAAATAGAAATAGGAAACATTTCTACTTTTAACCTACCTACAAAATAAGGAAATTATAGTCCATAAGAATAGGCTTACCCAATATAAAATATGCCAATGACTCACATTAATTTAACAACAAAAAAAAAAGAAGCAGTTTCAACAATAGTATTCCAATTTACTCGTCAATAAACAAAAGCAAACAATTCATATTGGTATCCAGTTACTATTAATTCACAAAAAAAAAAAAAAAAATAGAAAAAGTTAGCTTATTATGAAAAAGCGAGCATGAGCATGACGGGCATGGTATGTAAAGCAAATGCAAACGAATAAAAGCAAAAAGAAAACATATAAACTTCTAATATCAAGTTACCACTATGACATAAATTACAACTGAATGCAAAAATTATTTGGTAACAATCAAGTTGACTGGGTCATTCAACGAAATTTGAAACAGCACGGCACACTTATCACAGTGACATTGGAGTGACCGTCTATAATTAAGCATAAAACTATATACGCTCACTTAAAAGGCCGATGGTGTAGTATCGCGTGGAATTCACCCCATTTCAAACACGCTTAACATTACAAACGCTCGTTCACTGACCCAGGTAACTACCATAAGTTCATACGCTTTCACAAGGCACCTAATGCATTAATGCGTCATACCACATTGCTCAAGCGGGAATCATATTGACAATATGCAGGTCAATAATTTGCTGACAAGCACTACTCACTATTGAGTCATGCACCTTTAGTATATAAATATTAATGTAAGTATGTATATATGCATAGGTTAAGAACTTCTGTATAAATAGTAATGAATTTCTTTAATAAAATGAATACTGATCAGACTTCCAAAGTCAAAACAATTATCAATTTGTCACATTACAACCCGTCACTTACTCCCAGAGTGACGACGTCTCCCCCTATGCACTTCAGAGTTATGCAGTTAAACTGTATGAATTAACTGAGAAGATCACGGAGATAGTCGACTTCATGAATCCGCATTGCTGCGATTCAAGAGACTAAACTCACAGCAAGATTTGCATTGCAGACTTGTTCTGGGTATAATGCCCACAGAAAAGATCGCGAGAGCGGAAATGGAGGCGGCCTCGCGTTTATCATACACCACACTGTGCAATATCATATATTTGATCCGGACATCGACCGCAGGGACAGTGTCTTAGAACGTCAAGGATTATCTGTCCGATGGGGCGATGCAAATCTAGAAATCATCAACATCTACATCCCTCCTGTCGCCTGTTGCCCCAGTGGATACCGACCTGTTATCAGCGGCGTACTCACTGGAAACAATCGCATTATCTTAGGCGATTGCAATGCCCATCACGATCTATGGCATTCAAACTTGCAGGTGAACAGTTGGGGTGAGATGTTAGAGGATCAAATAGAAGAAACGACGTTCTGCGCTATAAACGGAGACGCCCCCACACGTATGGTAGGAAGCTGTCACAGTTCGCCGGATATTTCAATCGTGAGCGCAGAACTCGTAAACTGCGTCAACTGGCAGCCGATGCTAACATTGGCATACGACCACCTGCCTATACTTATTTCGTCCGAGCGTCCCGCCGACTTCATCGTCGTAGAAAAACGCACTTTCATTAACTTTAAAAAAGGAAAGTGGGATGAATAAAAATCCTATACAGACAACCGCTTTGCTGCCCTCCCTATCCCAACTGATGCCCGCCAAGGGGAGCGTGCTTTCCGCAAGGTCCGCCTCGGCTCGTTTCATCCCCGCCGGGAGATTTCCCGAAATTCGGCCCCACTTCCCGGCAGAGGCTGCAAGTTTAGGGAGAGAACGTGACTTCATAAGACAGATCGATCCCGGTGACGCCTAAATAAGGGACATAAACCAACGCATCAGATTGCTTGTGGATGAACACAATCGTGCGAATGGGAGCACCTAAGCGGTTGTAACCTCTCTGCCGGTGTAGGTAAACTTTGGTCAACTCTAAAGTCCCTATCGAATCCGTCTAGGCACAATGACAAAATTTCCATCGCCTTTGGCGAGAAAGTGCTGTCGGATGCGAAAAAATGCACGAGCGCCTTCTGCCGACAATACATAATGCATTATACGGTCGCAAAAATTGACGGAGGGCCAACAGACGCGCACGTAAACATAAGTTCAGCGCGTCACCATTTACCATCACCGCCAAAGAGGTTGAGGATGCCATCGGTCATGCTAAACCATCCAAAGCAGTGGATCCAGACGGCATAGCCATGCCGATGCTTAAAAGCCTAGGGAAAGAGGGTTTCAAATATTTAGCATATGTCTTCAACCTGTCTCTTTCCACCTTTGTCATACCCGAAAAATGGAAAATGGCCAAGGTGGTCTCGCTACTAAAGCCTGGGAAACCAGCTAACATAGGAGAGTCATATCGGCCGATATCTCTCCTATCGCCAGTAGCCAAGACGCTTGAAGCCATTTTGCTCCCCCACTTCAAAGCAATTTGCAGCTAGCCTGTCATCAGCATGGCTTTAAAAAACTCCATAGCGCTACCACCGTGCTAAATGCTATTAGTACCCAGATAAATTGTGGTCTAAATCAAAATCCCCACCATAGAACAGTACTCGTAGCGCTAGACCTATCAAAAGCTTTTGATACGGTCAACCATGGCACGTTACTGCAAGACTTGGAAGGGTCTAACCTTCCCCCATGTCTCAAAAGGTGGACCGCAAATTATCTGGGTGGTCGGGAGGCATCGGTGCAATTCAGAAACGAAATATCAAAGCCAAGAAGAATTAAAAAAGGGGTGCCTCAGGGTGGTGTCCTATCCCCACTTTTGTTTAATTTTTACATATCAAATCTACCTTCGCCACCAGAAGGAGTTACTATCGTTTCTTACGCCGATGACTGCACAATAATGGCCACAGGCCCGGGCCCAAAGATCGATGAGCTTTGCAACAGAATAAACGGCTAATTCCCTGATCTCTCCAGTTTTTTCGCCTCGCGAAACCTGGCATCCGACTAAATTATCCGCGATCCTATTTACCACTTGGACATCCCAAATGTCGACCATTTTGAACATCCACGTCGATGGCACTACGCTACCGGCTGTCCTACACCCCTAAATCTTGGGTGTGACGTTTGATCAGGATCTACATTTTGGTGAGCACGCAGCCGCAATTGTTCCGAAAATCCATAGCCGTAATAAAATCCTCAAATCCCTTGCTGGCAGTACTTGGGGAAAAGACAAAGAAACGCTCATTACCACATACAAGACAATTGGCCAGCCGTTTGCGTGTTACGCGTCCCCTATATGGTCGCCAAGCCTAAAAACTACCCACTGAAAGAAGCTACAGGCCTGCCAAAATATTGCGCTCAGAACCGCCACGGGCTGTCTTCTTATGTCGCCAGAACACCATCTACATAATGAGGCGAGAATACTCCCCATCAAGGAGAGAAATGAGATGCTAACCAAACAGTTCCTGTTGAATACTCAGAAACCTGGGCATCCCAACAGACATCTGATTGATGAGCCAGCATCGCCTAGGAACTTAAGGAGTCATCTCCGTAAGCATTTTGAGGAAATACGGCACCTGATAACGTTGCCGTATGAAGCGAAAAAACACAAGCAGGCCCTTGGTGAACTCCACAAACAGGCGTCGGATCTTTATGCCGGGAATTGCACGGTGAATCCAGTACTCGGGGAACAGTATCCAAAACTTGCGGAAGAGGAACGCATACTGCCTAGGGAAACGCGAGTCACTCTGGCTCAACTTCGTTCTGGATACTGTAACAGGTTAAACTCTTACATATCCAGAATCAACCCCGGCATACAAAATGTATGCTCCGCTTGCAATGTGTCCCCACATGACAGAAACCATCTCTTTAATTGTAATGTGGAACCAAAGCCTCTAACAACCCTTTCATTATGGTCCATCCCTGTTGAAACAGCAAGTTTCCTTGGACTCCCGTTAGAGGATATTGATGACAGTTTGCGATCGGTCGCAGCTATTAGGTGGGGCGAAACATTGCTACAACAACAACAACAACAACAAAAAGCAGACTTAAATTGAGCTAAAAGCTCTGCCTTGAGACGAAAGTATTCGAAATCTTTGTCGTCAGCATTATCGTCTAGGGCCTGCCAGTACCATTTGAGAGCTAACCCCGCCACCAAACAGTGAAAATCAGCTAGAAGCTGTTCATATGTGAAATGATACTGCATCCTCATCTTATCTACTCTAAAGACAAAGCTTTCTACTGTCATCCTCTTGGGTGACCCATCAAACTTTAGGTGTCATTTGTTAAGATCGATTCTCTTCCTATCATAAATGTTCCTGGTCCTCTCGTCCCGCTGCTCTCCCTCGTTAATCGTTTCCCTATTTTCCTTATCATTATTTCCACCTGGTGTCGAAGTTGACGCTGGTTGCGATCGTGGCGCTGGTCCTTGCATTGACAATTCCACGTCAGCTAGACGGTTACTTAATCTTGACACATCGGCTCTCATTTTCCGGAATTCATCCATAGCTTCTAGAACGATCTGGTTTTGTTGAGATATCGTCTCCATAATGGCGTTGAGGTTGTCCATGTGAGCTGCCGGCAGTGCTCTTGCGGATCCGCGTTCCTTCTCTGTATTTCCGGTTGGCCTTCGTGGTATAGCACCTCCAAAAGCACTTCCCATCTGTGGAACATCCCCCTATTCGGACATATCCAACAACGACAACTTGCGCAAAACCTAAGGCAATTCTCTACGTTATCCACTACTATCGAATTTGAGACAACAACCTTTTTCCTCCTCTTTCCACTAGACTCGAGGTTAGCGAAAATCCTGGCAGAACAGCGATTCAAGAAGTCAGTCGGCAGAAAGTCTACTGGTATCTCTATACCCGTGTCTATCTGTGTGAATATAGAACCGGATACGTGGTTTTCGAGTGCCCTAGTAATGCTGCATGTGACAGGCCCCTCTGTGTTGCGACTAAAAATTCCTAACCCTGGCCTCGGCATTTCTCCCCCATTTTGATGATTATCCATACACCACCTCGATGAGGTACCGACTAAAACAACCCAAAGAAAAGGAAATCAACAAAAATATCGAAATCGAAATTACCCCCTAAGATTCCAAAAAAACATATATTAAAATGGTGGAAAGATAATCAATTAATTTCGCGAAGAAAAAAAAAAATTCAAAAATAAACGTGTGGAGGCAAATCAGAAATTCAGTATGTAATATTTGTATTAATATAAAAGGGTATATTATATAAGTACAATACTATATATACGTCTGCAACAAAATGGGTTAAAATTCTCAGGTGTAAAATAATTGTATGTGTTTAAATGGGTATCTGTCAAATAAAACTTCTAACTTCAATAAAGTTCCATATAAAAAAAATTGAAAGATATGTATAAGTGTGTATACAGATGATTAAAAATAAAATTTCATAGATGTGAAATATGTATGTAGGCTTGCATATATATGTTTTTGCAAAAAAAAAACGCTAAATACCATTAACAACTAAAAGAAATTCAAGACGTGGTTGGTTGTAAGAAACCTTATCTATCTGTGCTTTAACTCGCTACAAATATCCACGGAAAAAAATGTGTTAATGAAATGAAAGTTCTACTAAGATATAAAAAAAGGAAAAAATACGATAGGAATTCAAATTCGTGGTTAATCCTAACGCTCTTAGATAACTAGATGTGCTTTAAGTTCGCACAAAGGCTGAAAAATTCCAAAAAAAAAGAAATAAAAATTCAGTGTATTTACAAAAAAAATTTTATTGAAAAGAAAGAACACCCAAATTCAAAAGTTTTTTTTTCTTCTCGGTATGGAGCGAACCTAAGTTGTTTTTCGGTTGAATGAATGTTAGTAACAAAATGTTGAGAAAAAAGGAAAATCTATAAAAATGGTGGACGATTTAAAATTTTGATAAATCTCTAAATCTTAAAGTTTGTGGTTAGTGTGATTGGTGTTTACCTCGCGAGGTGTTGCGAAGGAAACATAATTTAGATTGGTGTTGCTCATGTCAGCTAAACCACCAGTCAATCCCTAGTGCGGCACATAGCCAGTCAGAGTACTTACTCCAGTTGTGGCTGCCTAACACCTATCTCAAGCCGAATAAAACACCCAATTTAATACAAGTGGTCAATAGCTATAAACCTCACATGTAGGTGGTGCTAGAACACCCACGTGGCAGCTTGAGCTTTGCCACAGAAAACGTCTTATATTGTGCTAGCCTCGACTTCGAATACCACCTTAGTATGACGTTGCGTTCGAAGAAAGGGAACTTCGAAGTCGGACTAACACTTGGTGATATGGTTGAAAAGTGGTGCGCAGCGCACTCTCCCTATTAACGATCTACAGCCAGTTGCTCACTTGTTCACTTGCTCACTTGCTTGGTGTTTTCGTGTTGCCAGTCCAAGCTAGCATAAGATTATAAGATATGATAATATTTAATGCGATGTAATGTGATGGAATGGGGTTTGATATCGTATGCTGTGATGTGATGTAGTGTTGTGATGTGACGTCGTATGATCAATTCGTTGTAACGAAGGGTGGTAAGTGTCGCTATAGGCGTGCAGCCACATCTGGCTGCTTATACCTAGTCGTGTTTGTTCTTGCCGTGTTTGTTGTTGAAATGTTGTTGCTTTGGTATTTAATGATGTTGTTTTCTCTTGATGAGGTGTTGCATTTATGTGTTGGTAGTGTGAAAGGTGGTTGGTGTGTGGTTTTTCCTGTTTTTGTTAATGTTGCGTGGTTTTGTGGCGTGAAAGTGGTTGTTGAGCGATGTTACCAGGGGTTTGCATTAATGTTGCGTGCCTTTGCGTGTATTTGATTTGAATCCAGGTGTCTTGTATAATGTCATTGGTATTTAATGTGATTGGATGCCGCTGGTGTTGGGTTGCTCTGGTGTTTGTGGTTGTATGTTTTGCGCGTGTTTTGTTATGAGGTGCTGGTGTTTTACTGAAGGCGATCGTACGCTGATGTGTTCTGTGTTGGTTTCATGCAATTGTTGTTAGTTTTGGTTGTGACCGTTGGGTACCTCACACCAGTGATTTTAATGGCTTGATGGTAGTATAGCAGGTATGGTGGAATTGCTTAGTTGGTTGCCGTATGTTTTATATGTATGCTTGTACCTGATGTGTGTGTTGTTAGTTGTCGTGTTCCGTGCTTTTTTTGTGCCGTTTGTTGTACTGTGTGGCGTTTATCTAAGAGAAACAAAATCTAAAAACTATAGGCAATCACTCAGAGGTAGGGTTTGTTAGGGGCTTTCGAATTTCATAACAAATTAAAAAAATAAAAATAAATAATTTGGGGATTTTGGCTTCACTTACCGTTGTTGATGTTGATGGATTGGGGGTGGCGGTTGCCTGATGTTCCGCTTATTTGCTGCACTTTTGGTTTTTTCTTTTTTTTCGTAAAATTTTTTGCACTGTGCCGTTTCTCTTTAGAAACGGTAACTTTGTTTAATTTTGGTTACTACACTGCACTCACAATTTTACATGCACGGCACTACGGTTGAATATTTTTGACAGCAAGGACTGCAGTAACCCCCTTTTATAGACAATCTCTTCCCTGTTGCAGCTACCGTTTTGCCTTAGATTTTGCGGTTACACAAGCTTACTAAAAACAATCAAAAATCCTTTTAGGCGTCGGACATTTTGCGTTCAATTCTATACACACACACATCCCCACGTAGTACAAAGCCGGTTTGCGGATTGTTGGCATGGTTATCTGCAAAGACAGGGGCGCTTGCGCTAATAGGTGCACAGGGGCGTAGTTAGTCGGAAGGCTGTCGTTAAAGGCTCGCATCCGCCGATGATGCCTGCGTCATGGAGCGTGTGCGTAAAAAAAATTATAATGCAGTCGCAAATTCAGTCTTTTCTTGCCCAACGTGTGGCTTCGACCCACTCCCAATGCTGGGCTTAAGTACCCTTGCCCCCACGTAAGTCAACCTACTCTGACACATACATACATATGGACAGCTATTCCAATTTGAACATCACTGAGACTTAAAACTACTTTTCTAAGGTATCACTGGTAAAAAAATAAGTCTAAGTCTATGTCACAGGTTATTCTAAATCTATATCACAGGTTAATCTAAATCTATATCACAGGTTAATCCTCTTAGGCTATATTGTCCATCGTCAGTGGCAGTAAGAAAAAAAGAAAGGACATTTTAATGTATAAATACTAAAATAATTAAATAAATAAATAAATAAATTAATAAATAAATAAACAACATTACTAATAATACATGGTCAAGTCGGATCTTTAGCCAGAGTGTGTTATTGGTATAGAGAATTTCTACCGTCATTAACAATAAATCACATGAAACATTACCTGAGGACAAGCCACATTTCACATTGGTAACGAGGACTACATGTAACATATATCTTAAGCTGCGAAAAGGTCTTTTGCATGGTACACCCCGATTGCCTTGCCACATACATCGCCTAGTTCGTACATCGCGTTGCCTATTGCCCTAAGTATAACGCACTTAATTTGCTATGGCAAAGTTTCGCATTAAAATTGCCAATTTTGGAACTTTGTTTAACAGTACGGCAGTATAACATCTGCACTACATTGAGGTTAATCTTGTTAGGCTATATTGTCCATCTTCAGTGGTAGTAAGAAAAAACAGAAAGGACATTTAAATGTATAAATACTAAAATAATTAAATAAATAAGTAAACAACATGGCTAATAAATATATGGTAAAGTCAGATCCTTAGTCGGAGTGTGTTATTGGTATAGAGAATTTCTATCGTCATTAACAATAAATGACATGAAACATAATCTGAGGACAAACCACATTTCACATTGGTAACAAGGACTACATGTAACATATATCTTAAGCTGCGAAAACGTTTTTTGCATGGTACACCCCGATTGCCTTGCCACTTGCATCACCTAGTTCGTACATCGCGTTGCCTATAGCCCTAAGTACAACGCACTTAATTTGCTTTGGGGCAAGTTCCGCATTAAAATTGTCAATTTTGGAACTTTGTTTAAAATTACGGCGGTATACTATCTGCCCTACATTGAATGCCACTTCCCTGCTTCTCAGGTTGTATGTCTTCTTACTCCTTTCGTGTGCTAATTTAAGTTCTTGCATGATTTTTTCTCTGAGTATGTGCAGCCTGTCTTGCGTCGTTCCCACTTCGAAATCAGCGTCTTTCAGCATGCTCAACTTCCGGTATAGTTCATAGGATGCACCGTGTGGCATCATCGGAATAGCAAAGTTTGCCTCATATGTTATTTGCAGTATGGAGCGGTTAACCCTCCGTGCTGCGTTCCCCTGTGGCGAGTAAAATGCTGTTTTTATGTGCGTCGTTCCATATTTTTGCAAAAACGAGGTAAACGTTTCGGACGTAAACTGCTTTCCGTTATCAGAATGCACATATTCAGGTACTTTGAAAACATGGAACACGTCTTTTTCTAAAAACTTCACTACTTCGGCCGAGCTGGCTTTTCGCATCGGCCTTAAGAAAACAAACTTTGACAAATGGTCTAAACATACAAAAATATAAACGTTACCATCACATGTACGTGGGTATGGACCCATGATATCGACGAACAAACGCTGAAAAGGACGTTCAGTGAGGTGCTGCTTTCCCATGGTTGGCTCGTGGGAGGCATTTTGAGATTTGTTGCCTTTGCAGATTTTATGAATCCCACCATGACCAGCTGAAGGTGACGCGTGTGATAACTCTACCAAGTTCCTCTGCAGCTCTACCGGAACCCAAAGTTTCCAGGCATGGTCTTCCTGCAGTTCGTCTCCCCGGTTAAACTGTGTTCGTCTGTACACGTATCCGTCTGATACGCAGTGTTCTGGTAATCTGTCTTTGTTCTCTGTTAAAGTCTTTTGTAACTCTGTGTATTTGGGCTACTTGAAAGCTTCTGAGTTGATGTCAATGTCCAGTCTTCTATCCTGAATGTCGATTTCGTCCATGTCCATTCGCGATAGGGCATCAAGCACTACGTTTTGGGTCCCTTTACGGTGTTATATATTAAAATCATACGCCTGTAGCTTAAGGCTCCACCTTGCCAGTCGGCTCGAGAGATCCTTTTGGCTCACGAGCCACTTCAAGTTCGCGTGGTCCGTTATCACCGTAAACGTTAGACCCTCCACATAGGGCCTGAACTTCTTTATGCTTATAACAGCAGCGTAACATTCCAGTTCAGTGATGCTGTAGTTACCTTGCGCATTATTGAGTTTTGCGGACACATACGCTATTGGTCGTTCGATGTTGTCGTCGTTCAGTTGGAACAGTACTCCACTCACCCCGTCAGTCGATGCGTCACACTGTATTTAAAAATGTCTGTTGAAGTCCGGATGTGTCAGTACGGGTGCCGAGGCTTTCGTAGCCTCGTCCGTCATTGCGAACTTTTTTATATATTTTCTTTAGTAAGTATGTCGTGTAGCGGTGCAGCAATCGTCGCGACGCCTTGTGTAAACCGTCTGTACCATCCCGTCATCGCTAGGAGCCTTCTGAGCTGCGTCGGGGTTCGTGGCTCGGGAAAGTCCCTCATCGCCGCTATTTTGCTTTCATCTGTCCGGATGCAGCCATCCCCGACCACGTATTGAGATAACGCACCTCCTTGAAACAGAACTTACTCTTTTCAACGATGATCGTCAATTTCGCATCTCGCAGACATTTAGCTACAACAGATAACAAATATAAATGGGACGAAAAATCTTCGGAATAAACAAGCAAGTCATCTAAATAAACAAACACTGATTCACGAAGGGAAGCGGGTATGACCTTGCCCATTAAACGACACATACGCTGCGCAGCGTTGCACAGCCCAAATGGAATGACCGTAAACTGGTATAAAGGTCTACCAGGTACCGTAAAAGCCGTCTTTTCTCCAGACTTTGCCTCTAATGGTATCTGCCAAAATGCGTCTTTTAAGTCGATGGCAGATATATAGCGTGTATTTTGAAGTCGGCTTAGGATACCATCGATGTGAGGAAGTGGGTAAGCATCTTTTATGGTGCGTTCATTAACCTTGCGAGCGCCGAGGCACAGTCTGCTCTTGGTTCACTTGATGACTAAGGACACCGGCGATTTCCAACAGCTCCTGCTTTCTTCTATGACTCCGATGTCTAGCATGCTGTCGAGTTCGTGGAATATAAATATTTGTATGGTGGGCGGTATGGAATAATGCCGTTGTTTCAAGGGTTGGTGAACACCTGTTACCTCAATCACGTGCTCGTCGATGTCGGTTTTCCCCAAACCAAGAACAGCGAACTAAGGAAACTGTGCCTTTATGCTCTCTAACGCTTTACTCTCCTCAGCGCTCAGAATATGTTGCACCGGAACAAAACGCAGATCTCCTTCAGCGGGTGCGAGTTCTGATACCACATCCTTGCTGGCCGCAGCACCCCGTCCCCTACTAATAGCACTCAGCTCGAAAACCTGCCAAAAATCAACCCCCAAGTAGACTTGGTTGCTGTAAGCCAGGAACAATCAAGAACTTCAGGTCCCGAGTTATACCATCCCACAGAACTGGTAATGTTATAACACATTAGACTGGAATTTCGCCCCCATTTGCAGTTCTGATGTTTTGAGCCCTAACTGGCAATATCAAATGCTCTTTACCCTTTGAAAATTTCTCGGCGTTTTGCCTAAGCAACAAGCTCCAGCACCTGAGTCTAAAAGCGCTGACACCTCACAACACCCTATCTCGGTTATGGCAAAGAACCTATTGTCTCCTTTTAGTGTAACTATTGTTTCTATTATTTTGTTTTTTATTCTCCTAAAATTCTTTTTCTTTTCTTACAATATCTTTATTTTGTCAAAATTTCTATTGTTCTTATTTCTATTATTTCGCTTCGATAACTCCGCACAAAATATACGTATACGGCCTTCTTCGTACTTTAATTTCCTAATATGAAGACTTTCTCCTTGCTCTGCTGATTGCTTTTCTTTATTCTGCTCAGTTTGTACAGTTCCCTGCCTCTTCATAATCCTAACAGCTACCACATGCAAAACATTTCATAAGGTGGAAGGACTTAAATTTACCGTTCTTTGCTGCTTCAGACGGGTTTCTAAGATAATAGTTTGCCGGCATACCACATGCAAAGTAGAACATGAGGTGGAATGGAGACGGACGAAGGATTTGTTTATTACTCTTACTTTGGTTATGGGATGAATCACGTACATTTTAGTTCTAGGATGGAGGATGGGGTTTAGAATTCTGGCTTTTTCTAATCGGAAAGTGAGATCGTGGATATCGGCAGAGAATTCATCAAAACTCTTTTGCGGGAGTTGCTTCCGCTCCATGATCTCGCGGAACACCAGTCTGAGTCCGCAATTTGAATTGGGCTAAAAGTTCCGTTTCAAATCGGGAGTAGTCGAAGCTTGGGTCATCTGCGTAGTCTTCCAAGACCTGCCAGTACCATTTGAGTACCGAGACCGTCACCAAACAGTGAAAATCTGTATCTTCGTAACTCAACCGGTACTGCAGTCTCATCCTATCTACCCTAAAAACAAAACTTTAGACCGTCATTCCCTTCAGCGATACATCCAACTTAAGGTTCCACTTATGCAGGTCGACCCTCCTTCTGCCATAACTGTCCCTGGCCCCACCTGCTAGTTTCCCTATTTTGCCTATCATAGCTTCTCCCTGGTATTGAGGTAGATGCTGGTGGATGTGGCGCTGCTGGGGAATGCAACGACGTCTCTACGCCTGCCACCCGGTTACTAAGCCGCCACACATCGGTCCTCATTTTCCGTCCATTGCCTCCAGCACTATTTGGTTTTGTTGCGAAATTGTCTCCGTGATGGCGTTTAAGTTCTCAATACGATCAGCTGGCTTTGTCTGTCTGGGGTCTGGTCGTCTCTCCTGTCCACAATTTCCAGGTGGTTTCCGCGGTGTGGCACCTCCGTATGCTCCTCCAGTTGCCGACTCCTCCACTGGGTCAGACATGTCTAGCATGGATAACGTGCTGGAGAAATTCAGCAAATTGTCGGCGTTGTCTAACACGACAGTGTTTGTTACAGCAAACTCTTTTTTTCCCTCTCCCCTAGGCTCTAAACTCCCAAAAAACAGTTAAAATAGAAGCGATTTGTTTCGAAAATTATCTTTGAAAATTCCGAAAGCAAAAAACAATATAAAAAAGGAAAATAAATGTATATAAAAAATGTAAAAAAGTCTGTGTTGAAAAATTTAAATATATATACCCAGTTAGAACGCTACTGGTTATATAATGTATTAAACGATCCTTCCTACAAAAATTATGCGTGAGAAATTCAAAAAGTTTACATCAGTTTTTTAAGATAGTGTGACAAATCCTCACGTATATTTTTCTATACATGTGAGAAGCCTTCTCTTTTATGTTCACTAAATTCTGATATTAAGCGTTCATATATTTTTCTCTTTTCAATATGATATTCATATGCCATATATAACATGATTTATACAGCAACGAATGTCATAAAGCTATGCGATAGCGTTATGGCACAAATAACATATTATATATCTGTTGTACTTATCTGATATTCCTAATGCATATAGTATAATGAAATAAATAACAAATTATCTAGCTGTTATACTTATCCCATAGTCCTAACGCATTTATAACGAAAAACATAGCACTTAAATTTTTTTTATAAAAGTTTTATTAAAATGAATATTTATTTTAAAAATTGGAATACATTATTACTTTATTTTGTAATATATTTCTCTTCTTCATTATATTAAGTTATAATGTTATAATAAAGAAAAGTAAGTAATAAATAAAATCATTAATTGTTGTTTCGTTTAATACAATGTTAGTATTTAATTTATTAAATATAACAAAGAATATTTAATTTTTTTATTTTATAAAAGCAATATGCTAATAAATTTTTTCATTTCTATATATTGAGTACATTATCCCTTTCACTACGACTTTTGGCCAGTGAAGATATTTCTGTATAATTGAACTAAATGGGCTGTAAATAAGTAAAGGAACATATTTACATAATTTTAGATTTTTAGAAAATATAGTTTTTGAAAAAATGCTTTGGGACACATATATCCCAGCAGTAGTTTAGTTATGGGATAAATATATCCCGGCAGTAAATAATCAGAACACAAATTTAGGTATTCAAGAGGAAAAAATATTTATTTTTATCGAAATTGTTACATTATTTATGGAATGGTGTAAAACAATCAATACATAAAGCTACTTGATATTGTTGGCAAATGATTTTAGTCCGTTTTTCAATTTTCCTAGAGTGGCATCTCACCCATCTGTTTCGGCCGCCTTTTTCAAGTGGAAGATGATCTCCAACATTTTCGAAAACTTTGCCATTCTTTGAAATCCCACCCTATCTTCTGGTTCGTTTGTACAAAGATTCTGATCGTCCTTGACTAATAAACTGTTCAGCTAGATTTACTATGAAATCGATATATGGCGAGTGACTTCTTGATACAAAATATACGAATTAAAAACACTGGTCATTAGCAATATAAAAAATACTTTCTTCCACCATTTCGCACTTCAATATTTTTAGTAGTACCATCTTTCATTTTTCGAACTGTGGCATCAATAGTGGCATTGTGGCAGTTGCTCATAAGAAGCACGTCGTTTGTGTCTTTCCACTTGACTGCTAATATCCCTTCATCACATACTGCTATTTCACATTCACTTCTTTCTTTTAGTTTAGTTTGAAACTTAGTTGTATTTTTACTTTTTGATAAAACGTTCCTACAGCAGGAAATTTTATAGTAATAAAATAGTAAAATTATAAAACTAATTGGTTTTAATTTAAAAATTCGTTCATCCAGTTTTACAATTAATTCGAAACTGAAAATTTATATCAAATATTTCAAAGCTTGCTTATTTTTCTTTGCCAAGAGCTCTAGATCAATTTACAGTAGATCAGTTTACAGTTGATTTATTTACAGTCGGCCTTTCCTGACTAATTGATACGACCTCGTATCAGTTTACATCTTCTCCTTCGGATTCATCCTCTGCACAACATATATCATCGATTTCTGTTGGTTCACAGTAACGCTTTAATTTATCTGAAGCATAAACAGATTTATATGGTCGCTGTTTACGTCTACTTCCCGGCAAATCTTGGATTACATATCGGTCCCGATCGAGCACTTTACCAATTTCAAAGGGGCCTTTATAACGTGGTTCAAGCTTTCGTGAAAAACCTGTACATGGCGGTGCGTTCTCTGCTAGAACTAAATCACCTTCTTTATATACATGTGGTATTCAATGATGGCTGTCAAATCGTTGTTTTGCTTTTAAACGTTTTTCATTGATTCGCATAGCAGCCTCTTTTCGAATTTGTTCTATATCACAATTTATTTGATTATCATCATTGAGAGCAAGAATAAGCTTATTTTTCAAAATATCTCGGGGTGTAAAATTGAAAAGTAATTCGTGTGGCGTTTTGTTAGTAGTTCCGTTTCGCATGGTATTGATAGACCATTGAATTTTGCTTAATTCATTATCCCATTTATCGTCTGCAGTCGTAGATGGTAAAAGCATTGACAGAACCGTTCGATTTGTATGCTCTGCATGAGCATTCGCACGAGGAGTTTGCACTGCATTTAAAATATGCTTAATAACATTTTCCTGACAATACTGTTGGAATTGTTTGGATGTGAACGCTGGTCCGCGATCAGTTACAATTCGTTCTGGTATTCCAACATAACTGCTGATTTCTTTCAACAGCTCAACAACATGCTTCGTTACGGTACCCTTTACTGCTCTGAGAATCGTGAATTTGGTAAACGAATCAACTACAACGAGAACATAATCATTACGCTTAGATGACTTCGGAAATGGACCTAAATGATCTAAATGAATCGTTTTAAACGGTATTGGTTCCATATCACTGAAATGATATTGACTTTCTTTCATACCACCCATTTTTTTGTTGTACGCGCATTCAATGCAGGTTGCTATATACTTTTTAATATAATTTCGCATTCTTGAAAACCAAAAGTTCCTTCGAAGCTTCTCGTAAATTTTTCAACGCCCAGATGACCAGATTTCACATGACAGTCATGAACTATCTGCCATTTTAACGATTTTGGTACAACCCAAAGACGTTGATTATTTACCATGCGATACAACCGTCCATTTGCGAGACAATTATCAACTTTAATTTGCTTATCGTTTTCGTGAACTTTTTTAACAATTTCTTTAATGTTGTCATCTTGAAGTTGCATACTAAAAACCCAGTCGTCTTCTTCAATCTCCACCTTATCTATTTTTAGTGAAGCAGTTTCGATGTCATTAGGCGGTTCATCTGGGTTTCGACTGATTGCATCAACATGTAACATACGCTGTCCTGATCGATGTTCTACTTCTATTTCAAAATCTTGTATACGTAACCACCATCGAGCGATTCGAGGAATTAATTCCTTTTTTTGCATGGCAGTTTTTATTGCACTACAATCAGTAACAACTTTGACGTTTTTGCCAGACACATAGTAACGAAATCTTTCAAGACTTTCAACCACAGCTAACGTTTCCAACTCATAACTATGGTATTTACGTTCTTCTGTTGTTGTAGATCGAGAATAATAAGCAACAGCCTTCCAATCGGCTACTTCTCTCTGTAAAAGTACACCCGCCAAACCTATTGAACTTGCATCGGTGTGAATTTGATGTTCTGCATTTGTTCGATATGCAGCTACTACTGGTTTATTAACCAAAGCAGATTTCAGTTTATTGAATGAATCTATTTGCGCTTCTTTCCACTCGAAAATTTGATCTTTACGTAATAGCATTCGTAAAGGTTCGGAAATAACAGCGTAACATGGTACAAATTTTCGAAAATAGCCTGATAAGCCTAAAAACTGTCGAACTTCAGTTAAATTTCGTGGCTCAGAAAAATGTTGAACAGCAGCTGTCTTTACGCTTCCTGGACAGATTCCATTTGGTGTCAACTAATGACCAAGGAACTGTATCGATTCTTTTAAAAATTCACATTTTTTGGATTAAGTGTTACATTCAAATTACGAAGTATTTGAAAAATTCGCTCAAGTTTCTCAAACATTTCAACAACTGAATTACTTCCGATGAGTATGTCATCCATATAATGCAACATATCATCCTTTTGCGTTTGTTCTTGAATTCGTGCCATTAAACGTTGAAAGACGGTTGGCGCATTCTTTAACCCAAATGGCATTCGTTTGAATTCATACAGACCTTCTGTCGTAATAAAAGCTGTATATTTCCGACTATTGGATTCGATTGGAATTTGATAGTACCCGCTATTTAAATCGAGTACGGAGAAATATTTATACTGCATGGCTTCATGCAGTCGTTCCTCTATATTTGGCATTGGATATACTTCTTTTCTTGTATGTTGATTTAATCGCCTGTAATCCACGCACATACGATCAGTTCCATCTTTTTTCTTTACCATTATTACAGGGCTAGCAAATTCAGACTGAGATTCACAAATAATATCATTATCTAACAAATCTTTTATCATATTCGAAACCAAAATTTTTTTTGGTTCGGGAACTCTATATGGACGTTGACAGATGGGCTCGCCACAATCGACCTCCATTTTCATTTCAATGAGACTAGTTTTACCAATTTCACTTAAATTTTCAGCAAAAACATCTCGATACTCTGCTAAAAGCTTTGTTAGTTGCAATTTTCTGTTATCGTACGTTGTGTTATTTTCCGATTTTATTTTATAAATTTTAGAATTGTGATTAAAATTCAACTTACCGTTATTAATAGTTACAATAAAGTAATTTATGAAAATTTCGTGCCCTAAAAGCACATCAGTTGACAAAAAATCATCTTGAATAACATACATGTCAAGTTGCAAATTTACTGTATCAACTTGCATACTAACGTTAATTTTATTTTTAGAAATTTTCGTACCACCACATATACCTTTCATTCTCATTATACAGGGCATAATTTTACAACTTATTTTTTTGGCTATCGACTCACGTACCATGTGACAATCACTGCCACTATCAATAAATGCAATTAATCGTTCACCATTAATGTATATTTCTTTTTCAAACATTTTACTAGTTTCGCATGCTCTCACATTCACGTTTTTACCACAATTTACAGGATCATTTCGCGGATGCACTCTTTGACAGTCTTTGCATCGTGGACGATTTTCAGGTTTGGGGCAATTACTAGACAAATGCCCCTTTTCGGAACAATTATAACAAGTTAACTTTTCACTGGATTTTTCAAATTTTTCATTAGGAGCTGTTTTTGTTTCTGTTTTTTTCGATGTATTGTCATATGTATTCCGCGACGTTGTAGGCAAATTTTTTAAATATTCGTCAAGAGTTTCACGCATCTCTTTCATTGTATTAAATTTCAAAACAGCGATTGCAGATTGTAAATCATGATATTTTAAACCTTCACGAGTATATTTTATAATTGCTGATTCACTTAATCCGTACCGTTTACCCGTTGCGCTCATACGAAAACAATATTCAATAAGTTTTTCACCTTGTTTTCGTGTCGTACTACTCATAATATAGTTTATATCAGCCTCGTCCATCTTCGTACCGAATTCTTCAATTAATGCATTTGAAAAATCACGCCACGTTGCAAACAAACTTTGTTGACCGTCTAACCATAAACGTGCTACACCCTTCATTCGACTATACACAGCCAACAGTACGCACTTTTCTTCCCAAACATACGCATTCATAGCACTATTTACACGCTCAATAAATTGTTCGGCAGTTAACGCAAGATAATTAGTAGGATCAAAATCAGGAATAGTTTCTGCGATTTCTTTCACTGAATACCTATTATGAACACTTGTCATACTAGACATCTCATTCACATTTCCAACCACTGGAATGCTAATCACCGACCTTGGCTGAGACACAGATGTCGCATTCATTTGCGTCAGAGCATTTACCACACCCGATAACATTTCTTTTAATTCATTAATTTATTCTTGAAGAGAACCATTTTGACTCTGTGTCGTTTCGAGTTCTTCGTCTACTATATTTTGACTACACATTCCAATCTCATCCGATCTTAACACTTCCGACAATCGCAATATTAATTCGGCTTTCGTACCGGTAGTGTTCAAGTTCTTTTCACTAAGAAAATCTTTCAACTGTTGCACCGTTAACGATGCAATTTTAACCAACATTTTCTCTTTTATTATCATATATTTAACATTGATTAATTTTCGTTAACAACTATACAACCAACGTATGATCATATAAATTGCCCGTTCTCACTCTTTACGTTAGAATGATACCATTTTTGAGTTTCACAAAATCGCAATATTTATAGCTGATGACCCAGATATACGAGGTTCGGATGCAAATTAGTTATGCATATTGCACAGAGGCAAATTTCACAAAATTAAATTGCAAATCGAATAAAAACACATTTATTTTCGTTTATGTTTATTTCACGACGCGAATTCATCCCACTTCTGAACTAATAAAATAGTAAAATTATAAAACTAATTGGTTTTAATTTAAAAATTCGTTCATCCAGTTTTACAATTAATTCGAAACTGAAAATTTATATCAAATATTTCAAAGCTTGCTTATTTTTCTTTGCCAAGAGCTCTAGATCAATTTTCAGTAGATCAGTTTACAGTTGATTTGTTTACAATAGTGTCAAGTAGACGTGTTGAAGTAAAAAAAACGGTCGAAAAACGGTCGCAAAACAAATCAACGTTTGAACTCGTAATGGTTTCTGCCAATTTTAGAACCACACGCTCTCCCAAGATTCCATCAGTAACTTCAGTTTCCTGTCCATTATATATGTTTGTGTCATAAATATACCCGGTTTCTGCATCGCATATTGTCCAAATTTTGATTCCTCTTTTGATAGGTTTCAGAGGGAGATACTGTTTCAGACTGGACCTCCCTTTGAATTTCGTCATTGGCTCATCAATGGATTGAAATGTGCTGTCAGTTCTCGCTCTCAAAAATGTATATTTCAAGCAGGATAAAACTTCTTCAATGTAATACGTTTTTGATGCATCTGGAGGTTTTCCGGGGTCACAGAAATACAATTTTGATATCAGTAGCATAAAACGATCTCGAGAAATGCATTCTGATAATGCTGCGTTCCGGAGGGATTTGTTTCGAGACTAATACTGATGTATTCGTGGTACAAGATTATATGACATTATCAATGAACAGCCCAGAATAATTTTTATTTCTCCTGGTGATGTCATCTTTGCATTATTGAGCTTCTGTAGGCGCATATTTGTATAATGACTTATATGCATTATGAGACTCTTGAAATGTTTGATTTGGAATAAAAGATGTGAAAGGTTTGGTAGTCAAACATTAATTCTTTTTATTAAATAAATTCTTTCCCTTTTATAGTTATTTACTTAACCTATATATTCATAATTATCTTAATACTAATAAACTAAAAATATGTACATTGGTAATGGGGTATGCATACATGTAGGTTTGTATACATGCTTTGTATACATGTACATTTGTATGCATGCTTGCATACATGTAGATTTGTATGCATGCTTGCATACATGTAGATTTGTATGCCTGCTTGCATATATGTAGATTTGTATGCCAGCTTGCAACTTCAGCAGATCAATGCGAGTAATTTGGTTAATGCTATGCATACATGTAGGTTTGTATGCATGCTTGCAAAGTCAGCAGATCAATGTGAGTATTTGGTTAATTCCCATTATTGGTTGTATGTAAATAATAAGCAGAATGTATTAGTTGTGAACGGACAAGGGTTTCATATTCGGCATTCCATTGGTGTTAGCTAACCGCTGGGTTAGTTCAATAATTTATGTTGTATAATATTGTAATATGATTATTACTAAAATATATTTGGCATAGAAGTTCATGATGCGTAATGCCGCAAGTGTATTACATAGGTGATTATGACGCATAATGCTACACCATCGGCCTTAGAAAAAGAGGGTTATATAATTGTTTTGTGAACAATTGTATAAGACTCTTTGTCGTATTTTCAATGATTTTGATATTTTACTGTAACTTGATATTGTAGTGAAAGATGTTGTTTGCTTTGCTTTTGATTTGCTGACCTGATATTTTTATTGTTTACATTTTATGCATATCCCTTTTTTTCAAAATTTTAAGTTTAATGATTATTTTACTTATTTTACTTATTTTATTTATTGTATATATTTTATAGCCGGATTTTAAATATGTCGACCCATCTAAAATCCGCTTTTTTTTTTAAATTATTTTCTAATATTTATATGGAAATATGAAGCAGAAAAAAAAAGATTTGTTTTCAATTGCTTAGATACTAATTATTACTGAGTAGATTGGAATATTTATTTTTAGATTATTTCCAAGAGATATCTTAGATGGACTACTAATTCTTTATTTATTGCTTCTATTACTAGTTTCTAAATTATTTTTATAGTTCCTACCATTTTTATCCTACTATTATTTAGTAACTTATTTTCCTATCGAAATTTTTCTATGTATTTAAGTTTTATTATTTATCTACCTAGGGTTAGAGAAAAAAAAATTTGCTATTAATATTTTCTAATCTATTGGGGCTAAAGTAGAATACTTTCCTAATATGTAAAAATATGACCTTATGTGACCTAGGTAATAAATGATCGTATTTATTTAATTTTTATTCAAGGCAAAAAGAATTTGTTTTTCACTTGACCTTATTTTTTTTTTTTCATAATTAGGTAAATCTGTAACAAATTGTATATATAATAGAGGGGTTGCTGATGGAAAAGCGGGGTAGTTTTATTAATGGATAAGTGGAAGGTACAGTGGGTGCAAAAAAAAATTTCCTAATCTTTAAATTTTTAATAATTTCCCTATTTTCCAGCAATATTTTTGATCTTATTTGTCATGTGATTTCTGCGGCGGCCACCAAGACAGAATCGTCATGACTTTTATGAAGAATTTATTTTTATTTTTATACCGGGATTTGTCACTTAGCCTTTTTGGGTTTGTGCAATTGTTTGATCTTATATCCGATACGCTCCGGTAACAGCACCATTAAGGTGCTGGCCCGACCATCTCGGGAACGATTTATATGGCCACATTAAACCTTCAGGCCATCCCTCCCTCCCCACCCCCAAGTTCCCTGAGGAGCTTGTGGTCGCCAGAGCCTCGTCTGTTAGTGAAACGGGATTCGCCGCTCGAAGGTGAGGTTGACAATTGGGTTGGAGAAGCTATATATTGCGCTACACAACCCCTTGAATCCCACTTTTCTTCATTCTTTTCTTTTTGTTGTTATGGGCTGGTTTTTATAATTTTTCTTGTTCTTAGTTTTTAGTTTACCTATTTCCACTGTCCTAGAATTTTATATTGCTTCATGACTATTTTTGTCAGGAGCCATCAAAGTAATTATGCGAATTTTTGATTTGCTGTTCGCTTTAGGCAGGGTTGCCTTTACTGTCGATTGTGACATTTTTACGTTTACTATTTGAGAGGTTTACTATTCCTCAGCTTTGGGTTTGGTTTAGGTAATGGGTTGCAAAAACTGGTGTTTCTTAGATACGAGTTGTGACGGGTTTTACCTGCCTAAATTTGTGCTTCACATAGTTTTTGAGCATCATAGCTATTGTGATGATCAATAGCATGAATACACAACCTATAACTGCTAACCAAACATCTGGGATGTTCGGAGTATTTTCTGTATTTACCTTAGTTGGTGGCTCATACTTGAATATCTTGTTATCTGTTCTTTCAGAGCTTTCTTTACCTACCTCGTAGCTAGCTATGGCTACCATGATGCCTTGGGCTATTTTTGTCCACCAAGACATCTTGCAAGTTCTCTAATTTTAATAAGAAGTTAGATATTTTGTTTTATGACTTTTTATTTTGTGGATATTGTTGATTAAAAATATTTTAAAAAAACAATTTTAATATTCCAAAAAAAATTTGCTTAGTGTAGTTTATAATATAATTGGAAATATTCTTATCTATTCGTATTAAACGGGCTCTTAATATATTTTTTTTTTTTTGATGCCACTTAACATTTGGAATTTTCGGGGAACACTCTCCTAATCATACGCATTATTACCTCTTCCCTTTCCATACCTATTATCTTCCACAATTTCTTTAATCCTTCTAACTCTTTTTGTAAATCCCTAGTGTGTCGGGTATTTTCGTCCCACCAATAGAGAGGAAGATCTGAGGAGTTTCTTTGCATTTTAGTAGTTATGGTTAATTTTTAAACCTTATTAAAATGTTCTATGGGCTTTCTTTAGAGGATAGGTGAACTGTCTGAAGTTGATTGACTATTTTACAGAAGTGTCCTAAACATTCCAATTTACTTGAAATTTTTGTTTTTCTTATAAAAGTTTAATTTAAGATTTTTAGCATTTTAGCCTTTTTTTCGAAAAAGAAATCTCGTTTTTGCTAATGGTTTAACGTCCGCAAAGACCGTCCAATTTGTTTCTAAAATTTTTATATACTTATATTAATTGCCTCGAGTGTTATGCCTCCGATCTCGCCAGGAAATCTTTCTGGTTTCGTTTTGTTGTTAACTTGTGCCAATTGAAAGGTGTCCTTCGATCCCGTTGTGTTACCACCAAATATTTTTCAACTTAGTTTGCCAAATCTTTGCCGAAAAACGGCTTTCCTTGATAATATCTTAATTGATGCCATATAGTAGTACCTTTTGTTTACATCCAAGAGTTTAATTGCACTGCAACGGTGCTTAGATTTTTGGGTGCTGCCATAATGACATTAAAGGCTGCTTTGTTTAAATGTCTTTTTTTTCCTTTTTCCCTTCTTTAAATAAAAACTGTTTACTTTTTTACAAATGGTCAGAATCCTGGGCAGTCAGATCCTTTTTAGCAGTTGTGCCAATTTTTGATCTGAACTGGCGGGATTCTTCCTCCAGCAAGATCTCGAAAATTTTGCTTAATAGCAAATTATTCAGCTAATCAAAGATCAGGCTGGCAGGATCACCATGAAATGATTGATTTGGAATAAAAGATATGAAAAGTTTGGTAGTCAAATATTAATTATTTTTATTAAATAAATTCTTTCCCTTTTATAGTTATTTACTTAACCTATATATTCATAATTATCTTAATACTAATAAACTAAAAATATGTACATTGGTAATGGGGTATGCATACATGTAGGTTTGTATACATGCTTTGTATACATGTAGATTTGTATGCCTGCTTGAATACATGTAGATTTGTATGCCTGATTGCATACATGTAGATTTGTATGCCTGCTTGCAACGTCAGCAGATCAATGCGAGTAATTTGGTTAATGCTATGCATACATGTAGGTTTGTATGCATGCTTGCAAAGTCAGCAGATCAATGTGAGTATTTGGTTAATTCCCATTATTAGTTGTATGTAAATAATAAGCAGAATTTATTAGCTGTGAACGGACAAGGGTTTCATATTCGGCATTCCATTGATGTTAGCTAACCGCTGGGTTAGTTCAATAATTTATGTTGTATAATATTGTAATATGATTATTACTAAAATGTATTTGGCATAGAAGTTCATGATGCGTAATGCCGCAAGTGTATTACATAGGTGGGTATGACGCATAATGCTACACTCTTTGGAAAAAGTTTATAAAAACAATCAAGATTGGTGGAACCTCTGGTCAGGTTAACCATTATAATTTTCTTCTCCTCTTGAGACAGTGACATTTTGGGGAAAAATTATCAATACCGCCTTGCCAAATACACTTAGTATTGCTTGTTGATTGTACAGGAGCTGTATCAGTGAAATTTGCATCTTCAGAGTTGTTATCACTATCTTCATTTACCGTTTGTACGTTTTCGAGCATCTGGATATCTTCATCATCTGAGGAATCCGTGCTATCTACTTCAGAAGATATGGAGGCATCAGAGAATTTATAATCTGTGACACGGCTATCGCCACCTCCATATCAAATGAATTTTCAAGCTCGTGCACAATTTCTTCGTTAGTCAGTAGTCGATTCTTCCTAAAATTATTTCAATAACAAAAACTAAATTCGTTTGATAGAAAACTGCTGGGACAATTACATCCCACACTACCGCACTGTAGGGATGTATATGTCCCAATGCAACAAAACAAGGTATATATGCATACAGATCAATTTATTCTTATATGTAAATGTGACATGCAATTTACCTTTTCCTTTTGTAATGAGAAACAGAAACATTTTTCACTAAAACACTAAAAAAACTTAAAATATTGCTTACATGTGTATGCACCAAGAACTCTCTTACACTTATGACCGTATACCAAGTACAAATAAGTTAGGTTATGTGGACCCAAGCACGTGTTGTGAAGTACTGTCTACAACCTACGGTTTAATCCCATCCCAGCACATCTCTGGGACTTATATATCCCCGCAGTATTGAAAGGGTTAAAAAAATAAGTTAATTGGATGAAAATGGATAGTTAGTGAAGAACATTTAAATAGGACAGTACTTTATTACATTCATAGTTTAGTAATTATTAAGATCTAATATTTATAGGACATTATTTTCAAATACGGTTAGCATTACTTAGTTGATTAACAAGTCAAATCCTAAGCACTAAATGTAGTATTAAAGACGATTTATTAGAGTAAGGTTAATTAGATGTAATTAATTGAGTCATTATTAATAAAACTAAAAAAATTTAAAATAGGTTATGATATAAAAAAATAAATGTAAGGCGCGGTAACCTCCGAAGAGATTTTAGGCCGAGCTTCTCTTCCAATTTGCGTCGTGCTCGTCTTGATTTTCCCTACAAATTGTAGGTCCCATGTTTTATGCCGCCCCGAACGCCATCTGCAAGGCAGATAAGTTTTCACTGAGAGCTTTTCATGGCAAAAATACACTCGGAGCGCTTGCCAAACACTGCTGAGGGGCGACGGAGCACGCTACCATAACACCACGGTGGCCGCCAAGTTATGATATACAACTAGTTAAATTATCTTTCAAATGGTAACGTAAGTTAATTAATAATTAAGTGCAATTAAAGTTAATTAAGTACGTCATAATTAAAAAAGTAATTAATTATGTTTTTTAAAAATCCCTGAAATTGTATATTTTAGAAGTTATAAGCTAGTTAAATTACTTATCTTATCTCTGTGTGGATTTGCTGGTTTTAAATAAAGGTTTTTAAAAATATTCAAGTATGAATATCAACTAATTAAATTTTTATTGTAGTTTGCATAGCTGATGTAATTACTCATTTACGTTGTTTAGTTTTTATTTTGGCAGTACAGATTTTAATTGAGCTTCGAAAATAATATAATTAGTTGATTAGTTATGAAAATCAACAAATTAAGTTATTAGTTACCGTTCAATGTTAATATAATTAATAACACTCTGTTTTTTAATAACGTTTCAGAGATAAGATAATTAATTGCTTAAGCTACCTTTTTATAAAATTAAAAAAATTTAATATTATAGTAAAATTAATTAAGTTTACTATTTTAAAGTTAACAAATAAATTATTTACATTATAATTTGGTATTAAAAGGGGTTTCAAAGTCAAAATTGATTAATTACGTTACAATTATGAAGAAATTAATTACTTAGTTAGTAACAGTTATCAATAATAAAATGGGTTATAAATTAATGAATTTATTCAATAAAGAAATATATTATTAAATCTATTAATAGTATAACGGGTAATACTAGTACTAACATAATAACTTTTAACAATTAATTAATTATAAAATATTCTAAGGTAAAGGCTTCAAAAATCGTTCTAACTCGTTGGCAGCAGCTCGGCGAAGAAATAATTGGTTTTGTCGCCACCTGCTGTCGCTCAGCTCTTACATTTTCTTAAAGTTTTGTGAAAGGCAGGGCGTCCTTCCAATTGAAATACGTCAATATGTATAAAGAAAGAAATAGAGTAGATTCATAATAAAATACAGTGCCAGACATAAGTATTGGAAGACGAACTTTTTGCACAATCCACCAAGTTTTGCTTTTCCAAATTATTTTCGCTCTTGTTTGTAAAAATATGTGCCAATATACACATAATATCTTAATTAATATTAATTATAATTTTTAACGGAATCAAAACTTGGTGAAAACTGCGAAAATTCTGTGCCAATGTTGTTGTTGTTGTAGCAGTGCTTCTCCCCATCCAATAGGTGCAACCGATCATAAATTGTCATCAATATCCTCTAACGGGAGTCCAAGGAAACTTGCTGTTTCAAGAGGGGTGGACCATAATGTGAGGGGTCTTAGAGGCGTTGGTTCCACATTACAATTAAAGAGATGGTTGGTGTCATGTGGGGACACATTGCAAGCAGGGCATACATTTTGTATATCGGGGTTGATTCTGGATAGGTGTGAGTTTAACTTGTTACAGTATACAGATCGAAGTTGAGCTAGAGTGACTCGCGTTTCCCTGGGGTGTGTGCGTTCCTCTTCCACAAGGTTTGGATACTGTTCTTTGAGTACTGGATTCACCGGGCAATTCCTGGCATAAAGGTCCAACGCCTCTTTATGGAGTTCACTGAGAACCTGCTTGTGTTTTTTTGCTTCATATGGCTGAGTTATCAGGTGCCGTATTTCCTCGTAATGCTTACGGAGATGACTCCTTAAGCCCCTTGGCGGTGTTGGCTCATCAATCAGATGTCTGTTGGGATGCCCAGGTCTGGGTATTCAACAGGAACTGTTTGGTTAGCATCTCATTTCTTTCCCTTATGGGGAGTATTATTGCCTCATTATGTAGATGGTGTTCTGGGGACATAATAATACAGCCCGTGGCGGTTCTGAGAGCAGTATTTTGGCAGGCCTGTAGCTTTTTCCAGTGTGTAGTTTTTAGGCTTGGCGACCATATAGGGGACGCGTAGCATGCAATCGGCTGGCCAATTGCTTTGTAAGTGGTAATGAGTGTTTCTTTGTCTTCTACCCAAGTACTACCAGCAAGATATTTGAGGATATTATTACGGCTCCGGATTTTCGGTACAATTGCGACTGCATTCTAACCAAAATGTAGATCCTGGTCAAACGTCACACCCAAAATTTTAGGGTGTGGGACAGTCGGCAGCGTAGTGCTATCGACGTGGAAGTTCAAAATGGTCGACATTTGGGACGTCCATGTTTTAAATAAGGTCGCGGAGGATTTAGTCGGCGATAATGCCAGGTTTCGCGAGGCGAAAACCCTGGAGAGATCAGAGCGGTACCCGTTTATTCTGTTGAAAAGCTCATCGATTTGTCGGCCTGGGGCTGTTATTGTGCAGTCATCGGCGTAGGAAACGATAGTGACTCATTCTGGTGGCGAAGGTAGCTTTGATATGTAGAAGTTAAACAAAAGTGGGAATAGGACACCACCCTGTGGCACCCCTTGTTTAATTCTTCTTGGTTTTGATGTTTCGTTTCTAAATTGCACCGATGCCTGCCGACCACCCAGATAATTTGCGGTCCACCTTTTAAGACAAGAGGGAAGGGTCGACCCTTCCAGGTCTTGCAAAAACGTGCCATGTTGACCGTATCAAAAGCTTTTGATAGGTCTAGCGCAACGAGTACTGTTCTATGATGGGGGATTTGATTTAAACCGCAATTTATCTAGGTACTAATGGCATTTAGCGCGGTGGTGGTGCTATGGAGTTTTCTGAAGCCATGCTGAGGACAGGCCAGCTGCAAATTTGCTTTGAAGTAGGAGAGCAAAATGGCTTCAAGCGTCTTGGCTACTGGCGATAGGAGAGATATCGGGCGATATGACTCTCCTATGTTAGCTGGTTTCTCAGGCTTTAGTAGCGGGACCACCTTGGCCATTTTTCGGTTGAAGAATTGCGCTAAATGCATGGCTATGCCGTCTGGGCCCACTTTTGCTTTGGATGATTTAGCATGACCGATGGCATCCTCAACCTCTTTGGAGGTAATGTTAATTGGAGACGCGCTGAATTTATGTTTATGTGCGTGTCTGTTGGCCCTCCGGCTATCTTTGTCGACTGCATTATATATTGTCGGTGTGCCAATACTTATGCCCGGTACTGTATACTTCTGAAAGAGAAAATCATGAGAATGAAATGGCTTTGTGATTAAAAAGATAACATATAACGCACATATCGTCGTCTCAGAATGTAAAAACAAATGATAATGAGAGTAAACTAAATATTAAGTTAGTTATACAAAATGTGATGAAATTGTGTTACTACTTTGCTTCGAGGACGCATTGCTTTCAAGTGGCATCAATAACTAAAGGAATGATTACAAAAAAAGTAACGAATTTAGCTGCCTTATACCAAAAACCGACGATAGGAATCTTAACATATAATAATGCCAAAAATAAAATTTCGTTAACAAGCATCAGCTTATTAACCGCTCTTTTTCGCTTCCTGCCGTCTAAGTTAAATAAAATTATGGCATCGTCGGAAATGATGCTCCGGAACACCTGGTTGATTGTTGAATTTTCTCCTTTTAATTTATACAAATATATTTTCTTTGAATTTTGAAAATTGTTAATATTTTACTCAACAATGGTCTACTAAAGCTACCGTTTCGTTTGCATATTCTTTTCACTTCTATTTGTCTTCGAAATCAAGTAACCAGACATCGAAAGTATATATTAATAATTTAAAAGGTTTGTAAAATAACATGAAAGTTAAGCCAACTATTCAGATATTCGTTGAAAACTAAAATTCGCTGAACTTTTCGATTTTGAAGATGAACCTGAAAAAATGTATTTAACAAATTGTATTCATTCCGTGCGGTGTGCGGCACACTCGCTTCAATTATGTGTAACAGATATTCACAAAGAGAATATTATTAAGACCAACATAGAAGATGTTCGCAAAGTTTGCAAACTTTTACGTGATAGTAATTATAGGCAAGTAATATGAATATTCATAAAAAATTATATGGGTTTATAAAACTCTTTTAATTGAGTAATTGTATGATAATGCCATTCTATAAAGCGCAGTTTTATTATGGCAGACGAGGAGGTAGTGCACTGAATTTTTAGATCCCATTAAAGTGAAAGTGTACAATTATTTCATGGCCACTATACATATTGTAGTATCGCGTGGAATTCACCTCACTTCAAACACGCTTAACATTACAAACATACGTTCATTGACCCAGTTAACTACCATAAGTTAATTTGCGTTCACCAAGTCACCTAATGCATTAATGCGTCAATTGCTCAAGTAGGAATCATATTGACAATATGTAAGTCAATATAATAATTCGCTAACAAAGCATTCCTCACTATTGAGTCATGCACCTCTAGTATGTAATTATTAATGAAAGAATGTATATATGTATATGTTAATAACTTTTGTATAAATAGGAAAGAATTTATTCAATAAAGAAGATTTATGAATCTGATGTCAGCGCAGAACATTAGCGCCAACAAATACCATTTTCTTTTAAAATTTAAAAGTATACTTTGTACAATATTTTTAATCAAAGGTAATGGTTGTGAAAATTTAGTGCACTGCATTTGGAAACATTTGAAATGCTAACATTTGCTTGTGCAGAACAACGTTGAATGCGTGCAACAGGGCCGTTCCGCCAATAGACATTGCGACCAGATGGAATTCCACTTACGGTATGGCAAAAAAGGTATTGGAATTGAGGGAATTTGTGGATGCAGAAGAAACATTGCCAATTATAATTGACTGGGACTGGCTTCATGAATATTTATCGGCATTGGAACCGTTTTTCGTTGCAACCAAAAAACTACAGGAAGAACAATTACCTCTTTGTGATCTTTTTAAAATATGGATGGAGCTAAAGCTAAATTTAAGAGAACGGGAGCAAAGCAGTATGCAACATAATTTATATAACGCTCTGTTAAACAGAGAAAGTTTATTACTTAGCAACGTTACGTTGCTTAGTGCTATTTATTTAGATCCTCGTTTAAATATTTTACTATCCGAACCGCAAAAATCATTAGCTAAGGCAAATTTAAAAGCTACTGCCAAACAAATTTTCATTCTCAAGCAGGTAATACTTACAAGATGCAAAATTTTAATATAGATTATTATTATATATTAGTTTTGCCGAGACGCACAACTGAGTGTATTACGTTCGGTTTCACTATACTGCGATTTCTTTATTTAAAATAAATTCTGTTTCTTCTCTAGAGCAATCAAACTTCCACATACAACAATAGTGAACGATTACACCAGAACAACTCTGATGATTTCATAAATTATGAGCTCATAAACGCTCACCAAAGCTCGAAACTCAGTACCTTTTTGGATGAGATGGCTCAAAATATAGTAGCTGTAGTTCCTCACCATGAAGTTTCCGAACTTACTAATATATTTGCTGAAACTGGCAATTTTGAAAGCTTTCATACACTATTGACGGTATATGAAGATATTTTTACTTATTATCAAAATATTCGCTTTACATTTCCTGAGCTATTTGAATTAGCCTTAGTTATTCTTGGTGTCCCTGCTACGCAAGTATCAGTAGAAAGGTCATTTTCTTCTTTGAATTTCATTTTGGATGAAAGGGGGTACAACTTAAGCGATGAAACACTTGAAAAACTATTACTTGTAAAGCTTAACTCATAAGCTCTTGTTCACTTTATTATGTTCAAAAATAAAATTTTTGTGTTGCTGAAAAACAAAAAAAGTTTAAAAACCACCTTTTTTTTTGTTGATTTAGGGTTTTTTGTTTTACATTTTATAGTTCTTTTCATTGAAATACAAAAAAAATAATATTTGTTAACAATTATTTTCAATCTCTGCAAGTAACGCGTCTATAGTGGAAATAGGTATAGAGCCGCTATGTCGATTTGAATAATGTTTTTCGACTTCTCCCACCAAATTGCCCACAGAATGTCGTATGTTAAAATGTGTTATTGAACAATCGATATACAAAATTTTTTTTTTAAAAACTGTTAATGCCAAGGGTATACATGAAAATTTTAAAATCAAATGAAAATTGTTTTAATTAGTTCAAAATTCAACATCATCAAGAACGGATATCGCCAGGTACGACACCCCGGGGACTAATCAGAGTATAACACGAGCGAGAAAGGGTAACGCCGGGTACGACACCCCTGGAGCCCCATCTGGAACCATCCAGAGTGTAACAGCACCGAGCAGTAGTAACTTCAAGCACAACGGCATTATGCAAAACAACGACGACGACATACAAGGAGAAGCGGAACGAGTGCGCGGTTTTCTGGCAAAGGAACTCCGAAAATTCGAGAGCATGAGTGGAGTGACGACAATAGCCGAGCACAAGATTGTCCTGACGGACGAACGCCCCATCAAGCAACGTTACTTCCCCCGCAATCCAGCCATGCAGACAATCATCAACAGCGAAGTTGACGAATTGCTCCAGAAAGGATGCATCGAGCCATCGCGTAGCCCACACAGCGCACCGATCGTACTGGCCAAGAAGAAAAACGGGAAGTGGAGGTTATGCGTGGACGATCGGCAGCTCAACGCCCGATCCGTACCCGACGCATACCCCTTACCCAGAATACAACACATCCTGGACAAACTACGACGAGCGAAGTACATCAGCAGCCTGGACTTAAAGAACGGCTACTGGCAAATACCACTGGAGCCCAAGAGCCGGCCCTACACAGCTTTCACGGTACCGGGACGCGGGTTATTCCAGTGGCGCGTCATGCCGTTCGGCCTACACTCCGCACCTGCAACGTTTCAAAGAGCACTAGATCAGGTTATTGGACCGGAGATGGAACCCTACGCTTTCGCTTACCTCGATGACATAATCATCATAGGATCCACCTTGGAGGAGCACATTCGCAACCTGAAAGAAGTGATGCTACGACTACAGCGCGCCAACCTCAGAAAAAATCCGGAGAAATGCGAGTTTTCAAGAAAGAAATTCGATACCTAGGACACGTAGTAAGCGACAGGGGAATTCACACCGACCCCGAGAAAGTTGCAGCCGTCAAAGACCTGAAACCACCAACGAACGCGAAAGAGGTGCGTCAATATCTCGGTATAGCATCTTGGTACCGACGATTCGTGCCCGACTTCGCGACGATCAGCCAGCCACTCACAACCCTGCTGAAAAAGGGCAAACACTGGAAGTGGGGAGCCGAACAACAGGAAGCCTTCGAGGTCTTAAAGCAAAAACTAAAGGAAGAACCGATACTTGCCTGTCCGGACTTCACGAAAACCTTCACCTTGCAAACGGACGCAAACAATTTCGGGCTAGGCGCCGTATTGACACAGGATTTGGAATGCGGGGAACGCGTGATCGCCTACGCCAGCAGGAAACTCAACAAGGCGGAAACCAACTACTCGCCTACCGAGAAGGAATGCCTCGCGATCGTCTGGGGAATACGCAAGATGAGGCCATACTTGGAAGGGTACCGATTCAGGGTAATCACGGACCATATGTCTCTAAAGTGGCTAAACTCCATCGAAAGCCCCTCCGGCCGTATAGCACGATGGGCCTTGGAACTTCAGCAGCACACCTTGGACATAGAGTACAGGAAAGGAAAGCTGAACCTGGTAGCGGATGCACTATCACGACAGCCACTGGAGACCCTACGACTGGCAACGACAACAGAGCGACCATGAAAGTGGTGGCACAAGCGCGTGAATGAAGTGCGCACTAACCCCGAGAAATATTCTGACTACATGATACAAGATGGACAACTGTACCGCCATATTCCCTGCCGGTCACAAGATGAGGAAGCGGTACCTTGGAAACTTTGTGTACCCACACCACTGCGACAACGATTATTAGAATAAAATCACAATATACAAAGCGCTGGACACATGGGCATCCGCCGGACAGTAGCGCGAATTGCCAACCGGTACTACTGGCCCGGCATGTTTCGGGACATCAGTCGATACGTACGACAGTGCGAGTCTTGCCGGAAGTACAAGGAAACACAGCAAAAGCCGGCCGGGAGGATGCTCACACAAGTGGCCCGATTTCGTTGGACCACTCCCACGGTCCACACACGGGAACACGATGCTACTAGTATTTTTCGACCGCTTCAGCAAATGGGTGGAGCTGGTCCCCATGAGGCGTGCGACAGCAGAAGGCCTACGCCGTGCGTTCAGAGAACGCATCATCGCAAGATTTGGTGCTCCCAAGATACTGATATCGGACAACGGCGTCCAGCTCACCAGCACAATGTGGCAGCGTTACCTCAGGGAAATGGGGATACGACAACAATTCACGGCGCCCTACACCCCGCAAGAAAACCCGACGGAACGGGCGAACAGGACAATCAAGAGAATCATAGCACAACTCACCAGATCACAGCACAACAGATAGGACGACCGTCTCCCAGAAATCGAGCTGGCCATCAACACCAGTGTGACCACGTCCACAGGATACATCCCAGCCTTCCTCGTACAAGGACGGGAACCGCGACTACCAGGGGCATTGTTTGACGAGGTCAACCTGGGGACGGGCACAGCTACCACAACGGCAGAAGAGAAATCTGACAGAATGCAAGAGGCATTCAGAATAGTGAGGCAGAACATGGAACGAGCGGCGGCAGATCAAGCACGGCACTACAATTTACGGCGGAGAAAATGGACCCCCGTAGTCGGCGAACTAGTGCTCTCAAAGGAACACCATCTCTCCAAGGCCGGCGAAAATTTCGCGGCAAAGTTGGCCCCCAAATATGACGGACCGTACCAGATCCTAGGATATGTATCACCAGTGATACTCAAAGTACGAAAAACCAACGGCGGGAAGGAGAAAACGGTCAATATTGGGGAGCTAAAGCCATATCATGCAGCAGAGACCATCGCGGGAAATTAAAATAAATTCAGGGAAAATAATCTAATTAATATCAAGGATGGGAGGATAAGCAAGCACCGGTCATTCTATCGCAAACCACCGAGGTGACAACACGTTCTTTTGCTACGAATTTCTTTTCCAAAAAAAAAAAAAAAAAAAAACCAACAAGCCATAACGCCAAACTAAACAACAGCGTCAAGCGTATGCGCCAGCATTACGAGGAGGAGGAAGCAAAGTGCCCCAGGGTAGTACTGCTGGAAGGAGCTACCGGCGCCGACGTCAGCAACACGCGTGGAACCACACGCACAAACACGTACGCTGACGTCGCACGCAACGTTACACCACTAAGCGCTACTGGCGCCGACGTCAGCAACACGCGTGCAACGAAGCGTCAAAACACGTACGCTGACGTCGCACGTATCATCACACCACCGAACACCACAGGCGGCGACGTCAACAACATGCGTGCAACTACACACGCAAACACGTACGCTGACGTCGCACGCACCATTACATCAACAACCAATAGCAGGCCACCAAGAGGTGATAATCGAGGCCCACGACGCGGATGGACCAACGCTAAACCAATTCCCGAAAATTGCAGAAAGCGTGCGAGACATTTTCCGACGCATCGCCGAAGGCAAAGGGCGCTCCCGCGTAAAATTTCGCACACGGGAATACACCGTCACGGTGGTAAAAGACAGGGCCCGCATACGAATACGGGGCACCGTGGGCAAAATTTCTGAAGTGGGGGGGGGGGGGGGGAGTGTGAGAACCAAATAAATCCTCATTAATTTGGCCCACACAAAACGACCCCACAACATATTTGACACGACATTAACACAACAAGTGGCCACAAAAGGCTCTAGCAACACGATCAACCAACAAGTCTCAGCAACACAACGAGCGGTCGCAACATTTAACAGCAACACGGCCAACCAACAAATCTCAGCAACACAACGAGCGCACGCAACCATTTGAGCTAGCAACACCAAACACAACAGCCCTAAAAGGAGCGACACAGCAGCAAAGCAGTCAGTCAGCATGGAGCTGTGGTCGTGACCAGAGCTACTAGCGAAGTATATCCCTATTGCAGTTGAACTTCTCTATGCAGTAGGAATCCACTTAATAGGAGCGAGTCGTGGAATGGTGATTGCGGTTGACCTTCTCTACGCATCACCCCCAAAGACCAAAGGCCCCGCCACAGTAACGCGTAACCGCGACAAGTGACACCCGCTCACCTCCGTCAGTAGAAGTACGCCGGCAGAGGCCGCAACAGAGCGGCAACGCACGTAAACCAGCGCAGAGCGCGGCAGCAACGCGCAGCAGAGGTCCGCCGACGCACAACGTAACCAAAGTCAGTCAGCACGGAGCTGTGGTCGTGACCAGAGCTACTAGCGAAGTATATCGCTATTGCAGTTGACCTTCTCTATGCAATAGGAATCCACTTCATAGGAGCGAGTCGTGGAATGGTGATTGCGGTTGACCTTCTCTACGCATCACCCCCAAAGACCCCGCACAGTAACGCGCAACCGCGACAAGTGACACCCGTTCACCTCCGTCAGTAGAAGTACGCCGGCAGAGGCCGCAACAGAGCGGCAACGCACGTATGCTTACGCAGCATTGCATACCGCTATCGTATGGGGAGTTACATATGCTTACGCAGCATTGCATACTGTTTTCGTATGGATAGTTACATATTTATATGTGGGCAGTTTTGGAGCCCAATTTCAGAGTATGTGGCGTTAACTTATATTTATAACAACCATTTATGTCGATGACATACTGATTTTTTCTAATAACGAAGATATGGAAAATAAGCTGACAAACATGTTGTTCGCACGATTTAAGATGAAGGATATGGGCGAGGTATCATCGGTAGTTGGAATTCGTGTAACGCGCGGTAGAAAAGTCGGAACCATTACCATAGATCAAACTGACATATTTAACGACGAACGAAATTCCAGCAGATGTATTGACAAAAGCTACACCGCGACAAAAAGTGGAATCCTTTTTTAAAATTTTTGGTATTGAATAAAACTTTTGCGGCATTAAGCCATTTAAGCTAAATTATATTTTTAAATTAAAAGAAAATAAATTTATAAGTCTTTTGAGTAGGAAGCTGTTTGAAAGCGTAATATATACACATTTATATATACATATGTATGTACATATATAAGAATATAATATCCAGTTAATCTATGATGTATATGAATTTCAATTTAGGGAGAGTATTGGAAGGTTAAGTTAAATTGAAATTTCATTAATGTCAAAACGAAACCATGTAATATGAGCCTATCAAAAAAGAATCTGTTCATTCCCGGTAATAAAACTCTCTTACTTTGTCTCCCAAATCGTGCGGTCGCATTTAATGTTTACTGGAATTAGGTAAATTCCCTGCGTAATCAGTAAATATATTTCAGTATATCAGGTTCAGCATCCCCCCAAAGAGGGTGGAGAAGGGAGGAACCTTTAGAAGCCCTAGGTCAACGAACTGGACGAAATACCATAAACATGTAGAAACAAAACTTGGACCACCCAAAGAGGTTGCCAAAGTGGAGGAAATGGACAACGACTTCCAATCAAAGACGTATAATAGAACTTGCCCTCTAAGAAGATTCCGATTAAAAGCAAAACCGCCATGCTGGAGCAATGAGCTGAATCTATGTATAAGCTGGCAAAAGCCGCGGAAAGCGCAGCGCGCCGGGACGAATATTTCTGTGCGGCCATCGAGTGCTACGGCGAAACAGCGCTAGAGAAAATTCCTAGCAAGGGGAAACATTTATGTATGTTTGTTTAATGGTGTGTTCAGTTTATACTTATATTTAAGAATTCATGAGCTTAACACCGGCTTATAATAATTGAATTTCAATTATTATGTTTTCTAAGAGAAACTGAAAAGAAAGAAGCATTTATTGGCATATTGCGATGGACCCATTTCGAAAACCGCCAAAGTAATCATCATCAGGCAATTTTGTAATGTTATCAAAGGTTTCACCGGGATTCGAAACGTGAATCACATGGTGAAACTGCAGTAGCCTTTAACCACTAGGCCATCCTGCTGGTATTTGTTTTCATGCTTAATTCAGTTTTTCTCATTTCTACACTAACAACACAATTGAGACATTTTGTCTCTATATTGATTTGTGTGCCATGTAGATTTGTTTTTGTAAAGTTCTTCTTCGTTGCGAATGAGAAGCTTTGTAAACTCGGGCTCAGTTGTACATATTTATGTATGTTTGTTTAATGGTGTGTTCAGTTTATACTTATATTTAAGAATTCATGAGCTTAACACCGGCTTATAATAATTGAATTTCAATTATTATGTTTTCTAAGAGAAACTGAAAAGAAAGAAACATTTACTGGCATATTGCGATGGACCCATTTCGAAAACCGCCAACGTAATCATCATCAGGCAATTTTGTAATGTTATCAAAGGTTTCACCGGGATTCGAACCGTGAATCACATGGTGAAACTGCAGTAGCCTTTAACCACAACCCATCCTGCATGCATGAATCGCGTCATCACGAAAACTCCATTTCAACATGTAAGCCTCTGCACATTAGGGGAACTAAATTCCTAATGGGAGGCTCCTTTCCAAAAACTCTGTGCACAGAGAGTCTTTCGCCATGAAACATTACGTGTTCTGGGTTTTCCAATTCGGTGGGTCAGTGTGGGCAGAAAGGATCTTCCTCTATCCTATGCTTATTCTTGAAACCACCGTGCCCACTCAACATCTGTGTGAGGTCGTAGTTTAGTTCGCCATGCTTCCGCTCGTACCATTCTAGTATATTCCGAACTAACATGAAGGTCCAGCGCCCTTTCCTCGATTCTTCCCATCTTTCTTGGCATCTAACATTCGGGACCTTGCGCTTTTCTTATCATCTTCAGATGTTCGGCAATTTCAGTTGACACTAAATCTACTGGGAGTTTTCGAGATAAAACCATGATCGCGTCGTTGGACACCGTCGGATAAACACATGCTATTCTTATAGCATTAATACGGTAGGCTGCTTGTATATCTTTTTCGTGGGCAATTTTAGAAATCGAGCTCGCTACGTTGGATAATAGCTGACGGGTAGCTTCGCCTGGGCCGACTATGTTGGGCATTATTCGCGTTAGGGCTCCACTAACTCTAGATACTTTCTCTCCCATCGCCCTGAAGTGCTCCTTAAAAGTTAGGTTTGAGTCAATTTTTACTCCTAAATATTTCAACATCTCCTATGATTAGGACTACGCTTTATTATTCCCACGGCGTCATTACATAATGTTTGAGCCACTGCTTCTACGACTGCCTGCCGTATGTTGTCCCCCACATACCGCACATTTCGGTAGATTTGAGCAGTTCGCGGCCTCATGGCCCTGTTGTTGTTGTAGCAGTGCTTGGCCCAATCCTCTAGGTGCGACCAATCACAAATTTTCATCAATGCCCTCTAACGAGAGTCCAAGGAAACTTGCTGTTTGAACAGGGGTGGAGCACAATGAGAGGGGTGTTAGAGGCGTTGGTTCCACAATAGAGTTGAAGAGATGGTTGGTCCCCCAACGGGTTAGGGGGTCAGAATATACCGTGGTAGGTATGCCTGTCGTAAGAGGCGACTAAAATACCAGATTCAAGGGGTTATGTAGCGCAACCCTTTCAGGTTGCCAGCGCAATATACAGCTTCTCCAAATCCAGTTGTTAAACTCACCTATACGTGGCGAATCCTGTTTCATTAAAAGTCAAGGCTATGGCTACCCCAAACTCCTCATGGGTCTAGGGGGTGGGAGGGCGCTATGGCCAAGAAGGTTACATGTGGTCATAACAAATCGTTCCGGAGATGGTCGGGCTTGGTACCGGAACGTACCGGAAGCGAATCCGGAAAAGGACCATCAACATCGATAACACTCCCCAAAGCATTCGGGGCTTGTCACCGCTACAACAATAACAACACGATGGTTTGTGTCATACGGAGACACATTATAAGCAGGACATACATTTTGTATGTCGGGGTTGATTCTGAATAGGTAAGAGTTTAATCTTTTACAGTATCCAGATCGAAGTTGAGCTAGAGTGCGACGCGTTTCCCTAGGGAGTGTGCGTTCCTCTTCTGCAAGTTTTGAGCATTGTTCTTTGAGTACAGGATTCACCGGGCAATTCCTGGCATAGAGGTCCGACGCGTGTTTGTGGAGTTCACGGAGGACCTGTTTGTGTTTTTTGGCTTCATACGGCTGTGATCTCAGGTGCCGTATTTCCTCATAATGCTTACGGAGATGACCCCTTAAGTCCCTGGGCGGTATGGCCTCATCAATCAGATGTCTGTTGGGATGCCCAGGTTTCTGGCTATTCGAGAGAAACTGTTTGATTAGCATTTCATTTCTCTCCCTAATGGGGAGTACTCCCGCCACATTATGTAGATGGTGTTCTGGGGCATAAGAAGACATCCCGTAGCGGTTCTGAGGGCAGTATTTTGGCAGGCTGTATTTTCGGCCAATTGCTTTGTAAATGGTAATGAGCGTTTCTTTATCTCTAGCCCAAGTGCTGCCGGTAAGACATTTGAGGATTTTGTTACGGCTCTGGATTTTTTGTACAATTGCGGTTGCATGCTCTTCAAAATGTAGATTCTGATTGAACGTCACACCCAAGATTTTAAGACAGTCGGTAGCGTGGAGCCATCGACGTGGATGTTCCATATGGTCGACATTTGGCGCGTCCATATTGTAAATAAGGTCGCCGATGATTTGGTAGGTGACAATGTCAGGTTTTGCGAGGCGAAGAAACTGGAGAGATCAGGGAGAAAGCTGTTTATTTTGCTACGAAGCTCATCGATCTGTGGGCCTGGGTCTGTGGCCATTATTGTGCAGTCATAGGCGTAGGAAACGATATTGACTCCTTCGGGTGGTGAAGGTAGCTTTGATATGCAGAAGTTATACAAAAGTGGGGATAGGACACCACCCTTTGGCGCCCCTTGTTTAATTCTTCTTGGTTTGGATGTTACGTTCCTGAATTGCGCCGATGCTTGGCGACCAGACAGATAATTTGCGGTCCACCTTTTGAGACTTTGAGGAAGAGGAGACCCTTCCAGGTCGTACAGTAACGTGCCATGGTTGACCGTATCAAAGGCTTTTCATAGGTCTAACGCAACGAGTACTGTCCTGTGGTGGGGGTTTTGATTTAACCCGCGATTTATCTGATTGCTAATGGCGTTCAGCGCGGTGGTAGTGCTATGTAATTTTCGGAAGCCATGCTGATGATTGGCTAGTTGCAAATTTGCATTAAAGTAGGGAAACAGTATGGCTTCAAGTGTCTTGGCTACTTGCGATAGTAGAGATAGCCTTATGTCCCGCCGTTCAATGCTGCATTGCTTATGGATCGCATCACAACTCTCCTCGGTCGCAGATATCTCGTCAAGGTCTCTGAGCTGTAGGTTGACCGTTTGAGACTTCGCTATGATTCCGTAAGGACTGCCTCAAACTCTGCTTGGTACGCGCTTGTTTTCCCTTCCTCTGACCTTTTTCGTTGGAGTAAAAAATCTCCTTTTGCGATATTTTAATAGTTTTGAGGCTTTTAATTCGTCGCAACTTCTCACCTTTCCTGTATGTATGTCAGCATACGTAGCATCTCCTACCTCGGAAGTAATGATTGCATTAGGCTGGCCTTAATCATTTTTTTCTCACTCCCTTGACTACCTGCCACTCTCCCGTTTTTTGAGCTGTCGTGGCTTCCTTGCATACAGTCTTTTTTTGCGCAAGCGGCCGACGCTTGTGACTTCCTTCGCGCCCTGCCGTGACGAACTATTTTGACCTGCTCTCAGTGGACCAGTCCTTTTTGGGGAGCAAGGTAACTTTCGCTCCATAAAGGGGATAAAGGTGATTTCCTTATCCTGTAGTTTATATTGCGTATTACTCATTTAAGCGACTGGGTTCCGACTTGGCCCCCTTTCTTAGTCCGGATGTGCAGTCACCTTGAATGATCTCGTGGTTATCAATGCGAAGGCAGGGAGGACACGTGAAGGTTGAAGCCGGGTACTGAGATTTTTGATTGCTACACTCGCCAGCTTTTAGCAAATATATTCGAATTATTCCAGTATACATTAATTAAGGCCTTACTGGGCTCAGTCTTAGTATTGTAACAAATACGTTTTTCTTTACATTTAAAAAACTTTTTCACCTTCTATTATTATTATTATTATAATTTTTTCATTCTTGGATATGTACTCCGCGTAGTACTTTTCTTATCTTGGGTAGGTATTCCCTCAAAATAACCAAAATGTGGGTTGTGGATGCTTATTTTCAGGCCGAGATCCAGTCGCCAAGTCACTGTGGGCTCACGGGGTGCATGAGGACTTTTAACCCACCTCGCCAGCCGCTCTAGGTTGGGGGCTGCTACTTGAATATTCGCCGCTAAACGAAATTAATAGGCCGTTCAATGTTTGCCGGTAGGGACTTCCTTAGATTGAGCTCAACCTGTGCACAAAATATCTAGGAACGATTCTAGACAGTAAGCTATCGTTGAAGCTCAACGTGGGGAGAGACTGAAGAAGGCTTCGACGTACTTTATGCATAAACAAGAATACTGGGATGTACGAGTGGTTTATCACACTCTCTCTCATTGAGTTTTTACAGAGATTTTCAAGCTTATCCTCTACTATGGATTCCTTTTTTTGCCCTAAAAACAACCCCGAGAGCTGCACTGTATATTATTCAGCACATTCCACTTGTAGATCTGTTGGTAAAGAACATAGCGTTAACAACTGCAAAATACGGGCATAATAGTGTAGGTTCCGTATCTGCACTTCGAAGGATATCTATAGCCACAAAAGAGGCGGATGGTTGGCGCAAGGGTGTGATACTCGTGTACACCGATGGTTTCTAAGCAGTGGCATCTGCTGTATACTGTGCTTATCCGGAAAAACAGATTCTATCAGCTGCCAGATAACCAGCTAAAAACGGCGCATTAAGATAAAGCGAGACGTGCACATGATCGATCAAGCGTGGGGCTACAAAGTGTCGAAGATCATGTGTAGGTCTTACAACCTTAGGCTAACTCCTTTCATTAAAAAAAGTGGGCTGTAGACTCAAAATGGGTATTCTGACTGGGCACTGCCTTCTGCCGTCACATGCTTTTAAGTTAGGCTTTGTCAGTGATATCTGATGTAGGAAGTGCGTGGAAGAGGAAACGATCGAGCAAATTTTGTGCTCATGCCCTGCGCTTACCAGGCTAAGACTCCAGGTACTAGAAGGAGCACGGCTGCAAGCGGCAAGTGGCATAGGTCCTATAAAGTTTCTAGTATTTGGCACGAGACGGAGTTGTTTTATAACATAGGTCCTGGTTTTTATAGGGGTTTCAGTTTGGTCATTAAACAAACTTCTGGTAGTACTACCGACTCATTAAGTCTATTGAGGTCCTGATGGACCTGCCAGTTCAACCTAACCTGACCTTAGTATATGTGTACTTTTCATTGGTATAAAGTGGCGTGGTAATCAGCCGATTTTGTGATTCTTGTATAGGGCAATTCTTTTTTGAAAAGGAATGATGGATAAAAAATATATCTTCATCATCCTCGAAGTTGATGCAAAGCTTTTTTAAAAGATACGAGCGGCAGTGTATTTTTCATTTGTATATAGAAAGTGGGCAATTCTATTTTGAAAAGGAATGATGGATAACAAATTTCATCACCATATCTTCCGCGTCCTCGAAGTCGACGCAAAGCTTTTTTAAAAGATACGAGCGGCAGTAGAAGGCGTTCCCACACCCTTGTGTTAAATAATTAAATGGGAAAGCATTTAAAATAAATATTTGTGTAAAATATTTAGTTTGGTTACTAAGCTACAAAAAACAATATTCTTCTCATTTTATAATTTGTTGATCTCATTGTAATTAAAATTGAAGTTGTTCACATATACTGATTCAAATTTTATGAATTTTTGAAATTTCATTATTTCCATTTATGAAAGGTATGAGGTTGTCACCACCATTTTGAAATTTTTATTATTATTTACTACTGAAATATCGAAGAATAATATTTATAGGAATTATTTGATACATAAAAAGGCCGTGGTTACGCGTTTTTATATTGAGAACATTACTCGTGGTCAGAAGTAGCATGCCAAATTTTATTACGAAACCTTTATTTAAATGAAAGTTATTGCAAATAAAAAGAAGATACAAAATTTTTAAGTACTTAGTTTATATGGACATATTTCGTTTCTTTTGGTTCATTAATTAAAATTTCTTATCTTTTTCTCCTTTTGTTGCGTTGTCAAAGTGATCTGAACTATGTGTAAGGTTTCGCGTTTGTAGCTCAATGAGTAGTTACTTAAAAATCGATCACAAGTTTGCAGAATTGTAATTGAACTATTTAGTACCTCTAAATATCTCGATCCTTGCCCCGTCTGGAACACTCTTTTATCCTAAATATTTCAACCCACCTAGCTAAAATTGTTTTCCCTGAAGTATCATAGTCATTGGGTTCTGAAGTATGCCCTTAGTTTAAAAAATCTAGCTCTACGGGAAGTTACTCAAATAGCGGTGGTAAGATTCCACATGTTGTAAATGGACTGTCTAAATATCTCTCAATTACTCGATCGCTGTGTTATAATTAAATATTATTAATATTACAACCCTATAGAGCCGAAAGTTTCAAATCCATAGGTTATCGGGTAGTCCCTAAAATACGAAAGCTTAATTTCCAAGTTCGGACGATTTTTAATTCTAACGATCCCTGGACCACCTAGCGAAATTTTTGTCCTCATGTTCCACTGTTGTGGGGTTCTGAAGTATGTTTTTAGGTCCAGAAATCTAGAACCACAGGAAGTTACTCAAATAGCGGTTGCAAAATTTCACATCCTGTAAATGGACTTTCTAGATATCTCTGAATATCTCGATACCAGTCTCATCAAGAAAACTCTTTTATCCTTAATATTTCAACCTAATGGAGACCAAAGTATCGGGTCTCTGGGTTATCAGAATGTTCCTTAACACTCGAAAGCGAAATTTCCAAGCTCGAAAGGTTTTGGATTTTATGAGGTGGGTTTTGTCTAAGGCTGGGGTAACTCTCAGTCAATCCAGAGTCGAGTAAAGGTCCCACAAACCCCTACTGAATAAAAAAACAATCACCCTTATCGCAAAGTTCATGCGGAAAATTGTTCTCCTTCACTTTTTTTGTTCGGGTGAACTTTTTCCGCCTATCGGCAATTTCGGGCGAACAAAAGTTCACTTCGAAACAGCTGATGCTCTATTGTGAATTAGCAATGAATTGCGTAAATTTTGTAAACAAGCATATATTTCCTTAAAATACAGCAAAAATAGAGATAAACAATTTTGCAAAAAATGTTTAGTATTGCACTTAAGTTGGTATTGATTGAGCGCGAGGAAAATATAAATGTGAAAGCGATTCGGAGGCAATTAAGGGACAGTTCTAACCCTTTGGAGCTAAGTGACTCACTGTAAGTTAAAAATTACTATACTATACTATATTACAGTCTAAATAAGCCGGCATTCAAATATTTGCTATATATTCTTACCAACTCCTTGCCATCATTGAAGCAAAAATTTGGAGTACAACCTATTGTAAAGCGGAGCGCATATGTTCGTTTTTTCGCAGAGGGAGGACATCAAAAAGGCGTTGGAAAGGACTATGAGGTGGGTCTTAGCCAATCTTGTTTCAGTGAGGTACTTTCAGAGGTGCTGAACATTTTAGAACCGTTGCTTGGTCCACAATGGATAATTTGGCCGCCTTTAGAAGAACAACGTCAAACTGCATGCGATTTTTATGACAAGTTCGGAATACCATGATTTTAGGATGTATTGATGGAACGCACGTTAACATAGCAGCCCCTTCCAAGAACGTTCACCAATTTACAATAGAAAAGGCAAATGCTGTTTAAATGTTATGCTGGTGAGTGCTGTGCATAAACTTAAGCTAAAATAAAATATAAATTATGTACATAAATATTTTCCAGGTATGTGACAGCAATCTGAGAATTCGTGCTATCGATGCTACTCATCCTGGTGCTTGCCACGATGCCTTCATATGGAACATAAGCGACTTATGATCAGAAATGGAACAGAAATTTTTGCAAAGTCACAGCAATGCCCGTCTAATAGGTAATAGCTTAAAAGCAATGAAATGAATGCATTTGAAATCAACAAGTTTTCAGGTCACGCTGGGTATCCTCTCTAGCCTTGGCTACTTACTCCATACAGAAATCCAGAAAGTGGATCACCTGAGGCAAAATTTAATGAAGTTCATACGCGTTGTCGAAATATAATCGAAAGAAGAAATGGTGTTCCTAAAAACCGTTGGAGGTGTCTTTTAAGTGCAGGAGAGTTGTATTATTCTCCTGCAAAGGCAATACAAATAACTAACGTTTGCGCAGCTTTACACAAAATTTCCATTCATTACAAAAGTGAAGCAAATTTGCCAACGCCATCTGATAACAGATATTTGAACGAGACTTCTACATTAGAAAATCAACATATTGGCGAAGTAAACAGTACATATATGGTCGGAGGTCAGCGTATTCGTACAGAAATCACAAACACTATTTAAATAAAACAAATTAATTCAAATCCATTCATTATTTTAATTTATTTATTAATTAATTATTTTAAAGTATTAAGGTACCTTTGTTATCTAAATTATTTGTAGTAAAAGTCAAACATAAATACTTCATTTCATGAAACTTTCATCTTACTCGTGGTATAAAAAAAGGAACACAAATACCACATTGCACTAAACTATATACATATATACAAAAATAAAAGTATTTAACTAAATAAATAATATTTTACTCCCTGAGTGACCAGGAGTTCATGAAAGCCAACGAGGTGAAAATAAAAAACATACTAAGAAGTAATGGGTACCTTAATAATGTAATTTACGCACTAACAACAACAGCAAGAAACAAAAATAAACTTAAAATTGATAATGCTCAAGTAAACGAAAACAATAAGAAAATATACATCAGACTTACATATATACCAAAGCTAACGGACAACAACACTTTGAGGAAGATAATAAAAAATACCAATATTGGATATGCACACAAACCACATCACACAATCCAAAACATTTATACAAGAACAAAAGACAAAATTCGTAAGGAACAACTAAATAATGTACTATATGAAATAAAGTGCAATGGAGAAGAAGGAGACAAATGCAATAAAGTGTACTTTGGAACAACGAAAAGATCGTTAGGAACGAGAATATACAAAAGCTCCACGGCACTGACGGAAAGTAAACACACAGCCCATTTTGATGAAACAAAAGTATTAGACGTGGAGAACAGAACCAGAAGAAGGATGAAATTAGAAGGGTTGCGCATACAGCAACAAATTTAAATAATATAATCAGTTGAGCAGTGCGGTTAAAAAACAGCTGCGTGCTAATTTTGCTTTTATTTGTTATGTCGTCTTGCGCTAACTGTTTGGCCCTCTGCGGATTAAAAGATAAACTTATTAAAGCGATTTCAGAATTGGACAAAATCAAAAATGTTTTTATTGAGATTGTCGAGTCGGTAAACAGTGGTATCGATTCGAATAAACAACAAAGCTAAGGTGGGTGTTAGTGTTGTTGCGCACTCGACCAAACTGCAAAAGCCTTCCCCTGCTCCACCTGAGCATTCTAATGGTGCTGTTGTTACTGCTCACACTGTAACTTCGATTGCAGTGTCGCCTGGTAATAATACTGGTTCTACTGCTTTTGGTACTAATGCTTTTGTTGCTGCTGCCGCTCTTACTAAAGCGCCTGGTGATAATACGTGTTTGACTGGTTCAGCTGATAACTCTAATGACGTTGCTGATGTTGTTTCTGCTAGTGCTGATGCTGTTGTTGTTTATGCTGCGCCTGCTACAATTAGTGGTTTGACTGGTTCTGTTTATAATGAAGCTGTTACTACTGTCGCGACTAATACGAAATCTATTATGCATGCGGCCGTTAACCCCACTTCTAATTCTCTTTCTACTGATTTATTAACTACGCCTGGTGCCGAAACTGGTTTGGAAAGTATTATTTCAGTTCCTGAAGAATCATCAGATGATGGTGCACAGTGGTCTACTGTTGCGAAAAAACGTGCCAAAGAGAATCCTCAACACAGGCGTCGCATAATTGGCTCCAACAATGATACCGAGCTTGGCGTAAAGATTCGACGAAAATGGCTGCACCTATCATCGTTCCTGCCTAATGTTACGTCTGATGATATAATTGCTTATGTTGCTAAACATGCGGATATCGATAGTAATTCTAATTTAATTAGAAAAGGTAATGATCCTAACAATATTAAATTCGTAGATTTTTAACTTGGTGTTCCTCAAATGTATTTTAACAAGCTGTTGACCTATAATATGTGGCCATCAAACGTTGCTGTTCGTCCTTTTGATTTTTTTCAAAAAGCCGTTTAGTCCCAGGCCAAAGAATAAATAGCTCCTACGTTACTGGTGGTAGTAAAGTTTGTATTTACTATCAAAATACTTCCGGTATCAGAACCAAAACCGAGGCTGTCTACACACTGTCCTCAGAGCTAGACTATGATTGTTTCGTTCTTACTGAAACTTGGCTAAATCAGAATTTTTTTGATGCGGAGTTTTTCAATCCGGCTCTTTTTGATGTATTTCGCAAGGATAGAGACTATGCTAAAACTGGTCTTAGTAGAGGTGGTGGTGTACTCATTGCTGCACGCAAACACCTTCGAGCTTCATTGTTTCATTTACATAATACTGACTCTTTGCTGGATCAACTATGCATTAAATTGCAAGGCGCTTGTAGTTTCCAGTACATTTGTGTGTCTTATATTCCGCCGGGTAGTTCTGATGCCCTATATAAGGCATATGTGGATAATATATTGACTGTGCATGATACAATTGGGGACAATCAAGTTTGTATCCTGGGGGATTTTAATATGGGTAATATTTCATGGAGCTCCTTGGATGGTAATGCCGTTCTAACTCCATCGAATGTTACTACTGTCTCTGAGTCATACCTTATTGATAACTTTCAATGTATTGAACTAGTTCAAATTAATAGCTTTTTAAACTTACTAGAAAGGGTCTTAGATCTAATATTTGTAAGCTACAATGTTAACCATAAGCTCTCGATAGCAGCTAGTTACATCTCCCCTCCAAATCAACACCATAGCCCACTGATGCTGGAGCTTGAGTTTTATCAATATTTCGAACTACCAACATGTGATAATAGAGCGGCCTTTAACTATTCGCGATGTAATTTTGATGAGTTAAACATTTTGTTTGATTTGAATTGGGACCATCTTTTTGGAAATGCAGATGTAACGGGTTGTTATAATATTTTTAAGTCAACAATTTATGACATCTGTGTGAATAGCATCCGTCTTCATAGAGCAACAAAAAATAAACATCCGTGGTTCTCCAAAGAACTCAAACGGTTAAGGAATTTAAAGAATAAGTTCTATAAAAAGCATAAACGCTCTACCAATGCCAATGTTCGTGAGCGCTACATATTTTACAGAGCTGAATTTAATAAGCTCAATATATTTTTGTATCGGCGGTACATTCATAATGTTGAAAACAATATTAACTGTAACCCAAAATTTTTTTTGGAGCTACATTAACTCGAAAAAGAATTGTTCGGAAATTCCGACACCGGTCCACCTTAGAGGTGTTTCGGCCAACTCAATTTCGGAAGCGGCTGACTTATTTGCTGAATTATTTTCCTCGAATTTCGTTACGGATAACAGTAGTGGGGTGTCGTCTGAATATCTGCCAATTGAGATACTTTCATCAATTTTGGGAAGCTATGCTTCACTGACTTGGACATAGCTAATTGAACAGCTAAAGATGTCAACCACAACTGACGCAGATGGCATCTCGGCTGTCCTGTTGAAAAGTTGTTCATCTTTGATTGTTCCTTTAAGGCACATATTATATCACTATCTGCCGGAGTTTTTATTGATGCATGGAAATTTACTTTTATTACGCCTGTCCTTAAAGGTGGTAACAAAAATGATGTCGAAAATTATAGGCCGATATCCAAACTTACCACTGTGTCAAAGCTATTTGAGTGCATAGTTAAGAATAAAATTTACTTCTCCGTGAAACATCTATTATGTCCTCAGCAGCACGGTTTCGTTGCGGGTAGATCTACCATAACTAATCTGGCTGTTTTTACGGAAGACTGTTTGGATCCCTTTCAAAAGGGCTACCAAATCGACGCGGTATATACTGATTTTTCTAAGGCTTTCGATAGGGTATCGGATCGTATACTACTGGCAAAACTTGAATGCTTGGGCTTGCACTCTGAGTTTCTGCAGTGCATCTCTTCTTACTTAGAGAACAGAAGTTGTGTCGTTCGTCTAGATAATGTGTCATCTTTTCCATTCGCCCCAACTTCTGGTGCCCCAGGGCAGCGTTTTGGGTCCGCTAATATTTGTCATATTTATTAACGACATATTATCTTGCATTTCAAGGTGTAAGTTTCTTCTTTATGCTGATGACTTAAAAGTTTACCATGAAATCAAGTGCTTGGATGATTTTTTAATCTTACAAAGTGAGCTTAGAAACTTATACCATTGGTGTGTCCGTAATCTTCTATTCCTAAATATTGGTAAGTGTCATTTTACCACCTATGCTAAAGGTTCTGGTTTAGTTCCTACATCGTATAGTATCTCAGACGTTCAATTAAAAAAGTCAACTGAAGTTAAAGATTTGGGTGTGTATTTTGATACCAAGCTGACTTTTACCACTCACATAAGCTATATAGTTTCTAAAGCGTACGCGATGTTGGCTTTTATCCGCCGTAACTGCTCATCATTTTCAGATCCCTATACTCTCAAACTATTGTACACATGTTTAGTTAGATCGAGGTTGGAGTATGCGGTATTTGTTTGGAGACCTTTACATGCTTTTTATATCAAGAGATTGGAGTCTGTTCAGAGAGCTTTTGTGCTCTTTGCATTGCGGTCGATGAACCTTGTAGACCCTGTACCATCATATCACTCTCGCTGTTTATTGATAAATCTTATGTCACTACACTTCAGGCGAACTCTGTTGTCAATGTGCGTTGTCTTTGATATCGTTTCGGGCTCAATTGACTGTTCTTGCCTCCTCATGAAAGTTCGTTATAATGTACCCTGTCGTATCCTTCGTTGTAACGGTTTGTTTTATATGGGTGTTGCTAGAACGATTTATGCAATGAATGGTCCCCTTAGGAGGACACTTTCTCAATTTAATGCTTATTCCTATTGCTTGTCGTTTGATTTTAGTTGTAGTAAATTTGCATTTAAGATCCTGATAATCAGATACTTGTCATAAAGTTAACTATACTCTTTATATAAGCTATGTAAACATTAAGTTTTTTATATTAACAGTCTATAAACGCCCTCTTTTTTGATTAAATAAATATAAATATAAATACATACAGCGATGAACTTCAAAGAAGAAGTCGACAACATAAACTGCGCTTATGCTACAACGATCATAGCCAATGCAAAATATTGACGAATACAGACGTGCTGTGCGGTTAGACTTTTTAGAAAATGTATCTGTTTGTTAATGTTATGTGTATATATGTTTATATGTGCTCAACAACTAGACGAATTTAATTTTGTCAATAATGTAAATTTAGTGAATGTAAAATCAGTTTTATATGTAACATATTAATTTGCCTGTATTTAATAACTTTGTTTTTCGTATTTTTAAAAAAAATAAATTAGAATCCTGATGAAGACGCGAATATGCGTCGAAACGCGTTGATTTAAATAAAAAAGTAGATTTTATTGAGATAAACCGGCCGAAAAGCTTGAAACGAAGCTTTTTCGTGCCCCGTTGCTTCTTTGATATTTGCTGGGGTATACTCGCCGTGCCCAGGGTTCGTTTACAATAAATTTGTATTAAAGGGGCACCTTGCAAATCGATTTAATATAAAAACTTCACTTTCTTTATTGGTTCTAAATTCTATAATATAAAATAAAACGTGTTTGTATACTTCATTTTCAATTTCACTTGGATTATCTTGCGGTATCCTTGGTTGCGGTGGCGGGCCTTAGCGGTCCGGCCGTATTCCGTTAGCTGGGTCCCGTTAGTATGTGGCGTCGGTACCTTGACGCGCCTTATGACGGCGTCTCTCTCTGCTGCGGTGATCTGTCGCGCCTTACGTCGGCGTCTACTTTTATTGCTGAGGCGATGCTCTGTCGCCGTGTTCCGTTAGACGGATCCCGTTAGTATGTGGCGTCGGTGCCTTGACGCGCCTTATGACGGCGTCTCTCTCTGCTGCGGTGCTCTGTCGCGCCTTACGTCGGCGTCTACTTGTATTGCTGAGGCGATGCTCTGTCGCAGTGTTCCGTTAGACGGATCCCGTTAGTATGTGGCGTCGGTGCCTTGACGCGCCTTATGACGGCGTCTCTCTCTGCTGCGGTGTTCTGTCGCGCCTTACGTCGGCGTCTACTTGTATTGCTGAGGCGATGCTCTGTCGCCGTGTTCCGTTAGACGGATCCCGTTAGTATGTGGCGTCGGTGCCTTGACGCGCCTTATGACGGCGTCTACTTGTATTACTCTGCTGGTGTACCTCTGCTGCGCCTTGCGTCGGCGTCTATTTGTATTGCTGTTTGCTGGGTGATTCTCTGCCATGCCTTGCGTCGGCGTTTACTTGTATTTTGCTGGGCGATACTCTGACGCGCCCTCCGTCGGCGTTTACTTGTATTGCTGAGGCGATGCTCTGTCGCGCCCTCCGTCGGCGCTTACTTGTATTACTCTGTCGGTGTACCTCTGCTGCGCTCTGCCGCCGCGCTTGGCGCTGGCTTACCCTGGCTGCGCTATGCGTCGCCGCGTTGACCTGACCTCTGTCGGCGTACCTCTGCTGCCGCGGTTCGCGCTGGCTTACCCTGGTTACGTTGTGCGTCGGCGGACCTCTGCTGTGCTTTGCTGCCGCACTCTGCGCTGGTTTACGTGCGTTGCCGCTCTGTTGCGGCCTCCGCCGGCGTACTTCTACTGACGGAGGTGAGCGGGTGTCACCTGTCGCGGTTGCGCGTTACTGTGGCGGGGCCTTTGGTCTTTGGGGGTGATGCGTAGAGAAGGTCAACCGCAATCACCATTCCACGACTCGCTCCTATGAAGTGGATTCCTATTGCATAGAGACGGTCAACTGCAATAGGGATATACTTCGCTAGTAGCTCTGGTCACGACCACAGCTCCGTGCTGACTGACTTTGTGCTGCTGTGTCGCTCCTTTTATGGCTGTTGTGTTTGGTGTTGCTAGCTCAAATGGTTGCGTTGCCATGGTCGCCGTGTTGCTGTTGAATGTTGCGAGCGCTCGTTGTGTTGCTGAGACTTGTTGGTTGATCGTGTTGCTAGAGCCTTTTGTGGCCACATGTTGTGTTAATGTCGTGTCAAATATGTTGTGGGGGGGGGGGGGGGGGGGGGGTCGTTTTGTGTGGGCCAAATTAATGAGGATTTATTTGGTCTACAACCCCCCCCCCCCCCCCCCCCCCCCCCCCCCCCCCCCCCCCCCCCCACCACTTCAGAAATTTAGCCCTCGGTGCCCAGTATTCGTATGCGGGCACTGCCTTTTACCACCGTGACGGTGTATTCCCGTGTGCGAAAACTTACGCGGGAGCGTCCTTTGCCTTCGGCGATGCGTCGGAAAATGTCTCGCACGCTTTCTGCAATTTTCGGGAATTGGTTTAGCGTTGGTCCATCCGCGTCGTGGGCCTCGATTATCACCTCTTGGTGGCCTGCTGTTGTTTGTTGATGTAATGGTGCGTGCGACGTCGGCGTGCGTGTTTGCGTGTTTAGTTGCACGCATGTTGTTGACGTCGCCGCCTGTGGTGTTCGCTGGTGTGATTATACGTGCGACGTCAGCGTACGTGTTTTCGCGCTTAGTTGCATGCGTGCTGCTGACGTCGGCGCCAGTAGCGCTTGGTGGTGTAACGTTGCGTGCGACGTCAGCGTACGTGTTTGTGCGTGTGGTTCCACGCGTGTTGCTGACGTCGGCGCCGGTAGCTCCCTCCAGCAGTACTACCCTGGGGCGCTTTGCTTCCTCCTCCTCGTAATACTGGCGCATACGCTTGACGCTCTTGTTTAGTTTGGCGTTATGGCTCTCCATCTTAGGTTGTTGGTTTTTTTTTTTTTTTTTGGAAAAAAATTCGTAGCAAAAGAACGTGTTGTCACCTCGGTGGTTTGAGATAGAATGACCGGTTCTTGCTTATCCTCCCATCCTTGATAGTAATTAGATTATTTTCCCTGAATTTATTTTAATTTCCCGCGATGGTCTCTGCTGCATGATATGGCTTTAGCTCCCCAATATTGACCGTTTTCTCCTTCCCGCCGTTGGTTTTTCGTACTTTGAGTATCACTGGTGATACATATCCTAGGATCTGGTAGGGTCCGTCATATTTGGGGGCCAACTTTGCCGCGAAATTTTCGCCGGCCTTGGAGAGATGGTGTTCCTTTGCGAGCACTAGTTCGCCGACTACGGGGGTCCATTTTCTCCGCCGTAAATTGTAGTGCCGTGCTTGATCTGCCGCCGCTCGTTCCATGTTCTGCCTCACTATTCTGAATGCCTCTTGCATTCTGTCAGATTTCTCTTCTGCCGTTGTGGTAGCTGTGCCCGTCCCCAGGTTGACCTCGTCAAACAATGCCCCTGGTAGTCGCGGTTCCCGTCCTTGTACGAGGAAGGCAGGACTGTATCCTGTGGAAGCGGTCACACTGGTGTTGATGGTCAGCTCGATTTCTGGGATACGGTCGCCCCATCTGTTGTGCTGTGATCTGGTGAGTTGTGCTATGATTCTCTTGAATGTCCTGTTCGCCCGTTCCGTCGGGTTTTCTTGCGGGGTGTAGGGCGCCGTGAATTGTTGTCGTATCCCCATTTCCCTGAGGTAACGCTGCCACATTGTGCTGGTGAACTGGACGCCGTTGTCCGATATCAGTATCTTGGGAGCACCAAATCTTGCGATGATGCGTTCTCTGAACGCACGACGTAGGCCTTCTGCTGTCGCACGCCTCATGGGGACCAGTTCCACCCATTTGCTGAAGCGGTCGAAAAATACTAGTAGCATCGTGTTCCCGTGTGTGGATCGTGGGAGTGGTCCAACGAAATCGACGCATACCGTGGCGAATGGTTCTTGGGCCACTTGTGTGAGCATTTTCCGGCCGGCTTTTGCTGTGTTTCCTTGTACTTCTGGCAAGACTCGCACTGTCGTACGTATCGACTGATGTCCCGAAACATGCCGGGCCAGTAGTACCGGTTGGCAATCCGCGCTACTGTCCGGCGGATGCCCATGTGTCCAGCGCTTGGTATATTGTGATTTTCTTCTAATACTCGTTGTCGCAGTGGTGTGGGTACACAAAGTTTCCAAGGTACCGCTTCCTCATCTTGTGACCGGCAGGGAATATGGCGGTACAGTTGTCCATCTTCTATCATGTAGTCAGAATATTTCTCGGGGTTAGTGCGCACTTCATTCACGCGCTTGTGCCACCACTTGCATGGTCGTTGCCAGTCGTAGGGTCTCCAGTGGCTGTCGTGATAGTGCATCCGCTACCAGGTTCACCTTTCCTTTCCTGTACTCTATGTCGAAGGTGTGCTGCTGAAGTTCCAAGGCCCATCGTGCTATACGGCCGGAGGGGCTTCCGATGGAGTTTAGCCACTTTAGAGACATATGGTCCGTGATTACCCTGAATCGGTGCCCTTCCAAGTATGGCCTCATCTTGCGTATTCCCCAGACGATCGCGAGGCATTCCTTCTCGGTAGGCGAGTAGTTGGTTTCCGCCTTGTTGAGTTTCCTGCTGGCGTAGGCGATCACGCGTTCCCCGCCTTCCAAATCCTGTGTCAATACGGCGCCTAGCCCGAAATTGCTTGCATCCGTTTGCAAGGTGAAGGTCTTGGTGAAGTCCGGACAGGCAAGTATCGGTGCTTCCGTTAGTTTTTGCTTTAAGGCCTCGAAGGCTTCCTGTTGTTCGGCTCCCCACTTCCAGTGTTTGCCTTTTTCAGCAGGGTTGTGAGTGGCTGGCTGATCGTCGCGAAGTCAGGCACGAATCGGCGGTACCAAGATGCTATACCGAGATATTGACGCACCTCTTTCGCGTTCGTTGGTGGTTTCAGGTCTTTGATGGCTGCAACTTTCTCGGAGTCGGTGTGAATTCCCCTGTCGCTTATTACGCGTCCTAGGTATCGAATTTCTTTCTTGAAAAACTCGCATTTCTCCGGATTTATTCTGAGGTTGGCGCGCTGTAGTCGTAGCATCACTTCTTTCAGGTTGCGAATGTGCTCCTCCAAGGTGAATCCTATGATGATTATGTCATCGAGGTAAGCGAAAGCGTAAGGTCCAATAACCTGATCTAGTGCTCCTTGAAACGTTGCAGGTGCGGAGTGTAGGCCGAACGGCATAACGCGCCACTGGAATAATCCGCGTCCCGGTACTGTGAAAGCGGTGTAGGGCCGGCTCTTGGGCTCCAGTGGTATTTGCCAGTAGCCGTTCTTTAAGTCCAGGCTGCTGATGTACTTCGCTCGTCGTAGTTTGTCCAGGATGTGTTGTATTCTGGGTAAGGGGTATGCGTCGGGTACGGATCGGGCGTTGAGCTGCCGATAGTCCACGCATAACCTCCACTTCCCGTTTTTCTTCTTGGCCAGTACGATCGGTGCGCTGTGTGGGCTACAAGATGGCTCGATGCATCCTTTCTGGAGCAATTCGTCAAATTCGCTGTTGATGATTGTCTGCATGGCTGGGTTGCGTGGGAAGTAACGTTGCTTGATGGGGCGTTCGTCCGTCAGGACAATCTTGTGCTCGGCTATTGTCGTCACTCCACTCATGCACTCGAATTTTCGGAGTTCCTTTGCCAGAAAACCGCGCACTCGTTCCGCTTCTCCTTGTATGTCGTCGTCGTTGTTTTGCATAATGTCGTCGTGCTTGAAGTTACTACTGCTCGGTGCTGTTACACTCTGGATGATTCCAGATGGGGCTCCAGGGGTGTCGTACCCGGCGTTACCCTTTCTCGCTCGTGTTATACTCTGATTAGTCCCCGGGGTGTCGTACCTGGCGATAGTCGTTCTTGTTGATGTTGAATTTTGAATAGTCCCAGGGCTGTCGTACCTGGCGATATCCGTTCTGGCTGATGGTGTACTTTGAATAGTCCCAGGGTTGTCGTACCTGGCGATATCCGTTCTTGATGATGTTGAATTTTGAATAGTCCCAGGGCTGTCGTACCTGGCGATATCCGTTCTGGCTGATGGTGTACTTTGAATAGTCCCAGGGCTGTCGTACCTGGCTATATCCGTTCTGGCTGATGGTGTACTTTGAATAGTCCCAGGGCTGTCGTACCTGGCGATATCCGTTCTTGATGATGTTGAATTTTGAATAGTCCCAGGACTGTCGTACCTGGCGATATCCGTTCTTGATGATGTTGAATTTTGAATAGTCCCAGAGCTGTCGTACCTGGCGATATCGGTTCTTGATGATATTGAACTTGGAATAGTCCCAGGGCTGTCGTACCTGGCGATATTCGTTCTTGCTGGTGTTTTTCTCTGAATCGTTTCTGGCGCGGCTCCAGGATTCTGTGTGTGCTGGGCAAGGGGTCTGGTTAGCACGAGGTGGCCTTCTCAACATGATATGGTGGCTCCCATGCTTCCTAGCGTATCTAGGCCCAGTATGATGTCGTCGACTGCTCCGTGCATGACGTGTAAAACTGTGTGGAGTGACGCTTCTCCGAGGCGTACCTCAGTCCTTATGGCGTCGAAGATGGTAGTGCTAGTCCCGTTTGCCATCGTTATTTTGATGGCCACTCTCACCATTTCCCGCTTCCCTAGTTCACCACACGTTCTGATAAGCTGCTCGAGACGAAACTTCTTGATGCCCCTGTGTCGATGACCGCCTCGGCTGATTCCGCGCCGAGCTTGGCTACGGCGTAGAGGCGACCATGCTCTTGGTACATTGTTACTGCCGTTTCAGCGCTGGGTTCCTTGGGTATCGTTACTGCCGTTTCGGCGCTAGGTCCCCCGGGCTCACGGCGCCTTCTTCTTCGTGGAGCCCTCTGTCGTTTCCCTGACGTCGGCGGCAGCATTCGATGGTTCGTATATCGTTGCGGCCACATTCCCAGCAAAAAATTTTCCGTGGGTTTCGGCACCTATTGGTGTCATGTCCTCGTTCGCCGCATCTCCTGCATACGCCGTTGGGGTCGTATCTCTGATTGCCTGGAGGCGTGCGGTTCGTTAGATGCGGTGATGGTTGTGTTGCAGGTTTTGATGGTGACACCCGGGTTGTGTCACTGGCGATGTGTCGCGTAACTTCGCGGTGATGTCCGCCTGATGATCTTCGATAGTCCTCGCGTATGTTCTCGTATTCTTCGGCAAGTGTCAGGAGCTGTGCGAGATTAGTGAAGTCCCTCCGACGGATGTAAAGTTGGTAATCGGGGTGGCTGTTACGGAAGATTCGTTCCAGCCGCTGTTCGCTGGTGTACCCTGCGTGTCTCATCGAACTCTGTATAGCTAGCGCGTAATCCTTGTACTTTTCCTTGTTATGCAGCCTTCGTTGGCGTATGTCGTCCTCGAGACGCTCGAAATACCTGACTGGCAGGAAGAAACGTAAAAAATCCTTTTTGAAGCTTGTCCACTCTCCCCAGTGCGCATTGTTATTGCGGTACTATTGTAGCGCGGCGCCCCCTAGTATCTCGGGCATGGTTTTCGGCAGGAGGTCCACGTTTAGCGCGTATACTTCGGCTAACTCCTCTAACCGTTCGATGAACGCTAACGAGTCCCGTCCACCTTCATACTTTACGGACCACTTTCTTACCTGGTCGATGATGGGCGCGAACACCACGGTCGGTGCTTGAGTTACCTGGCATGTATAGTTCATGGCTGGTGCCGTCATTCCCGCTGGTAAGTACGGTTGCGTGGGTTGAGATGTGCCGTTTGGTGACGCCGTAATTTCTGATGGTACGTGCTGTCGTGTGGGTACTGTACTCCTGGGAGGTGCCTGAGATGTACCGTTGGGTGGTACCGCTATTTCTGATGGTAAGTACTGTTGTGTGGGTACTGTACTCCTGGGAGGAAACGCGAATTGAGTTTGTTCTACTGTTGTAACGGCGGCCTTCGGTGTGCCTCCTCCGTTCGACGGAGTCGGTGTCTTAACCTCACTTACGTCGCTCATGTGCGTAGTTTCCTTGTAGGTGGCTTGTAGGGATAAAAATTTTTCGTGGATTTCTGCGTCCACATTTGCTCTCGAAGCCAGAGCTGCTATGCGCTTTCGGATCTCCCGGGTGGTGCCTGTGTGCTCAATACCCAATTCCTGTGCGATGGATATCAGCTGCTCCTTTGAAATGTTGTCTAACCACGTGGTATCAATCTGGTCGGCTATTTTACGGTTAGGTTTCTAGTCAGGAATGTTCCTTCTGACGTTGTACGATTTGCAGGATCCCTGCTCGGGCGCCAATTGTAACGAAGCTTTTTCGTGCCCCGTTGCTTCTTTGATATTTGCTGGGGTATACTCGCCGTGCCCAGGGTTCGTTTACAATAAATTTGTATTAAAGGGCACCTTGCAAATCGATTTAATATAAAAACTTCACTTTCTTTATTGGTTCTAAATTCTATAATATAAAATAAAGCGTGTTTGTATACTTCATTTTCAATTTCACTTGGATTATCTTGCGGTATCCTTGGTTGCGGTGGCGGGCCTTAGCGGTCCGGCCGTATTCCGTTAGCTGGGTCCCGTTAGTATGTGGCGTCGGTACCTTGACGCGCCTTATGACGGCGTCTCTCTCTGCTGCGGTGATCTCTCGCGCCTTACGTCGGCGTCTACTTGTATTGCTGAGGCGATGCTCTGTCGCCGTGTTCCGTTAGACGGATCCCGTTAGTATGTGGCGTCGGTGCCTTGACGCACCTTATGACGGCGTCTCTCTCTGCTGCGGTGCTCTGTCGCGCCTTACGTCGGCGTCTACTTGTATTGCTGAGGCGATGCTCTGTCGCCGTGTTCCGTTAGACGGATCCCGTTAGTATGTGGCGTCGGTGCCTTGACGCGCCTTATGACGGCGTCTACTTGTATTACTCTGCTGGTGTACCTCTGCTGCACCTTGCGTCGGCGTCTATTTGTATTGCTGGTTGCTGGGTCATTCTGTGCCACGCCTTGCGTCGGCGTTTACTTGTATTTTGCTGGGCCATACTCTGTCGCGCCCTCCGTCGGCGTTTACTTGTATTGCTGAGGCGATGCTCTGTCGCGCCCTCCGTCGGCGCTTACTTGTATTACTCTGTCGGTGTACCTCTGCTGCGCTCTGCCGCCGCGCTTGGCGTTGGCTTACCCTGGCTGCGCTATGCGTCGCCGCGTTGACCTGACCTCTGTCGGCGTACCTCTGCTGCCGCGGTTCGCGGTGGCTTACCCTGGTTACATTGTGAGTCTGCTTGGCTGCCGCGCTCTGCACTGGTTTACGTGCGTTGCCGCTCTGTTGCGGGCTCCGCCGGCGTACTTCTACTGACGGAGGTGAGCGGGTGTCACCTGCCGCGGTTGCGCGTTACTGTGGCGGGGCCTTTGGTCTTTGGGGGTGATGCGTAGAGAAGATCAACCGCAATCACCATTCCACGACTCGCTCCTATGAAGTGGATTCCTATTGCATAGAGAAGATCAACTGCAATAGGGATATACTTCGCTAGTAGCTCTGGTAACGACCACAGCTCCGTGCGTGCTGACTGCTGGTTTACGTGCGTTGCCGCTCTGTTACGGCCTCTGCCGGCGTACTTCTACTGACGGAGGTGAGCGGGTGTCAGCTGTCGCGGTTGCGCGTTACTGTGGCGGGGCCTTTGGTCTTTGGGGGTGATGCGTAGAGAAGGTCAACCGCAATCACCATTCCACGACTCGCTCCTATGAAGTGGATTCCTATTGCATAGAGAAGGTCAACTGCAATAGGGATATACTTCGCTAGTAGCTCTGGTCACGACCACAGCTCCGTGCTGACTGACTTTGTGCTGCTGTGTCGCTCCTTTTATGGTTGTTGTGTTTGGTGTTGCTAGCTCAAATGGTTGCGTTGCTATGGTCACCGTGTTGCTGTTGAATGTTGCGAGCGCTCGTTGTGTTGCTGAGACTTGTTGGTTGATCGTGTTGCTAGAGCCTTTTGTGGCCACTTGTTGTGTTAATGTCGTGTCAAATATGTTGTGGGGTCGTTTTGTGTGGGCCAAATTAATGAGGATTTATTTGGTCCTCACAAGCTCCAAATAAAACAGCAAAAATATAACTACTTCATTCATTGAAAATTCGCTTGAAATAAATTTAAAAAAATGTTAAACCTAATTTTTGGTTTTTCTTCGTAGAATTTCTATTTTTAATTCTTTTAATTCTAATGTCCGTCGATTAAATTGCATTTGCTCCTCAATTTCACGTTTACGTAGCTTTTCCATTTTCATATTATGCCTTTTTAGTTCAATTAACTTTTTTTCTTTTAAATCGCACATACGATCCAGTGTAGGGCATAATTTTTCATTGTTCGGGTTTATTTCTGTTAAAATTTCGCCCAATTTATCATATAGATCTTGTTGAGTCTCAAGTTTCTGGCGAATCAGCTCTGTGTTTGTCAATTTTTTGGAAAAAGACCTACTTTGCACAACCGCCTGACTGCTGCTATTGCTTGGTAGACATTCACGTTCAGCTGCAGCAGGACCACAATATGGATCAACAGGTTCGCTGTCTGTCATGTTTGTAGGCAAATCGGTACTACAACCAGGAACGTCATAAGTACTACAACCAGGAACTTCACATAGTACAATGTTCGATACTATTTCCAATGGCGAACTCGTTTTGGCCTTTTTTGAAGGTACTCCGTAGCTTTGTGAGTCTTGAATACCTTCAACTGAATCTTTTCAATCCACCAGTTGGTATATTGCCTCTTCTGAAGTCGAAAGTTGTTGTGTTTTGTTGGGCCCGCCTCCTGTCCCCCTCGCGTAAATAGCATTTTTTGGCGCCTTCTTCCGTACATATCTTTTTTGGTCATTCCATACCTAGAAAAAGATACGTTGTCATAACAAATTTAGTTTACATACTTAGCAATAAAGGTCATAGGCGCAAATGCAAATGCGCACCACAATGCGTGGGGAAGACCAGATACGAACGAGAGAGGCGAATCTCTGTTTTGTTACATCCTGCAAACCAATTTGCAGATAGCCAACAGGGGAAATGTCCCTACATACATTGGTCCAACATCCAGCAATGTTCTGAATATTACATTGAGCTCCGAGCGTGATATATCAAGGTATGATTGGATGGTTCTTGATAGACCATCCTTCTCCGACCATGCGTATATCAGCTTCAACATCCCCCTAAAGAGGGTAGATAAGGGAGGAACCTTTAGAAACTCTAGGTCAACGAACTGGACTAAATTCCAGAAACATGTAGAAACAAAACTGGGACAACCCAAAGAGGTTGCTAATATAGAGGAACTGGAGGAGTCGAATGAATTCCTAACAAGGACGCTTATGACTGCGTATAACAAAGCTTGCCCTCTAAGAAGATTCAGAGGAAAAGCAAAGCCGCCATGGTGGAGCAATGAGCTGAGTCTTCTAAGAAGACAGGTTAAAGAAATGTTTAAGCTCGCAAAGACCGCGGAAAGCGAAGCGTGTCGGGACGAGTACAGGGATCTACTGAGGATCTACAAGCGTGAAATTACCAGGGCGAAGAGAAACTCATGGACAAGTTTCTGTACGGAAATAGAGCGCTCCAGCGAAACAGCACTGTTGAAAAAAGTCCTAGCAAAGGGAAACATAGTCCAGCGACTAATAAAGAAAGAGAACGGGGAATGGTCACGTAATAGTGAGGAATCCCTTGAGGTGCTTCTCGATACACATTTCCCATTGGGAGACGGCTTAGAGGAGCCAGCAGACATCACTCACACTTCGATCACGGAGCTAGTAGTGCCGGGCTTGGTGACCGATACCAAGATCGAGTGGGCAGTGAAGACGTTTTCTAAGTTTAAATCGCCGGCCCTAGATGGTATATTCCCGGCCGTGCTACAAGTCTCAAGTAGGGCGGTCGTGGAATGGCTTAAAATAATATTCGATGGGTGCATACGACTGAATCATGTACCGCACTCTTGGAGAACTGCTCGTGTAGCTTTTCTACTAAAGGCGGGGAAGATCGGTCACATCTATTCCAAAGACTATAGACCCATTAGCTTAACATCATTTCTGATCAAAACCTTTGCTGATAGATGGGAACATAAAGTCCAACGTGGATGAAAAGCTGCTCTCCACAACACAGCATGCGTACACCAAAGGCAAGTCGGTAGACACCGCATTGCATAGGGTGGTAATAAGCCTAGAGAAATCCCTGGAATATAAGGAGTATGCTCTAGGAGTCTTCTTGGACATTGCCGGGGCTTTCAATAATGTTGCAAAATGGGTGGTTATGGATAGTCTTAATTACATTAAAGTACATCCTGCCTTAATCAGATGGATCGGCTGCATGTTAAGTTGCAGAAAGATTACATCACAATGGGGATTGTACGAGGCCACGAAATCAGTGGACAGGGGCACGCCGTAGGGAGGGGTGCTATCACCTCTGCTGTGGACGCTGGTCATCAACCAACTGCTCAGGCAATTCGATGAGGGACCCGTAAAACTTACGGCTTGCGCAGATGACGTTGCAATTGTCATAAGTGGAAAGTGCCTTCCAGCGATTAGTTCTTTGATGGATCGGGCGCTTCGCGATATTCATACCTGGTCATCTAATGTCGGGTTGAAAGTCAATGCGAAGAAGACGGATATGGTCTTGTTTACAAAGAGGTACAAGGTCCCAAATTGGACCAGGCCTATGTTAGGAGGGGTGACCTTACAGGAGAAACCTTGCACAAAATATTTAGGAATCATCCTAGACAGTAAGCTGTCATGGAAGCTCAACGTGGAGGAGAGGGTCAAGAAGGCCTCAACGGCACTCTACGCATGTAAAAGAATGCTGGGGTGTACGTGGGGCCTATCGCCCTCTCTTTCTGATTGGGTTTTTACAGCGATTGTAAGCCCTATTCTATACTATGGAGTTCTTGTTTGGTGGAAAGCCACACAAAAAACAACATACCTCAAAAATTTAAAGGGGGTATGCAGACTATCGATGCTTAGCATTACGGGAGCCCTGACAACCCCGACGGCTGCACTGTATGCCATTTTGCACATCCCACCTGTAGACCTGGTAGCAAAGTACAAAGCGTTAACGACCGCAACCAGGCTCGGTGCTTCGTGGCAGCTTGAGCGCCGACCATATGGCCATATTAGTATAGCGTCATCAATCACAAGAAGAACAGAATACATGATTCCCTATCTGCGCTTGGAGGGAGATCTTAAGGCCACAATAGAGGTGGACGGTTGGCGCAAGGGTGCGCAAATGGCGGACGAGGCGATACATGTGTATACCGATGGTTCCAAAGTAGTGGAAGGAGTAGGGTCTGCGGTATATTGCGCTGATCCGGAAATAAACAGATCCTACAGGTTACCGGATTACTGTAGCGTTTTCCAAGCGGAAATATTAGCCGTAACCAAAGCAGTAGAAACCCTGGAAGAGAATAGCTTAAGCTGCAACCGTGTTAACTTTTATATTGACAGTCAAGCAGCAATTAAGGCAATAATCTCGCAAGCACAGCATCTAAATGCATGTTAGAGTGTAAGCAGTCTCTGGAGGGAATCGGGACAGGGAGAAGCATACATCTATATTGGGTCCCAGGGCATATGGGAATAGATGGGAATGAAAAAGCGGACGAACTAGCTAAAAAGGGCGCATCCCTTGAAGCTTGCTTCGTAGATGTCCCAATTATATTGGGCGAGATTAAGCGAAGGCGAGAGGTGCACATGATCGACCAAGCGGGAAAGGCGTGGATTCAAGCGCGGGGCTGTAAAGTGTCGAAGATTATGTGTAGGTCTTACAACCTTACACTAACACAGTTGCTCCTATCATTAAAAAAAGAGAACTGTAGACTCATGACGGGTATTCTAACTGGACACTGCCTTCTGGCGTCACATGCCTTTAAACTAGGCTTGGTCAGTGATAGCAGATGTAGGAAGTGCGGGTTGAAGGAGGAAACGATCGAGCACGTTCTGTGCTCGTGCCCTGCACTTGCCATGCTAAGACTCCAGTTATTAGGAGTGATACAGCTGTCAGATCTAGAAGAAGCAAGTGGCTTAAGTCCTAGGAAGCTTCTAGTATTTGCCAAGAGGACGGAGTTATTTTATAATATAGGTCCTGGTTTTTGATAGGGTTTTTCAGTTTGGTCGTTAAAACAAACTTCTGGTAACACTACGGACTCAATCAGTCGGCCAGTTCAACCTACCTACCTACCTAGCAAAAAAGGAGTTTTACTTTTTTCCACTCAGCTTCACTCTTAATGAGTGGACCAAGGCTATTTAAACATTGTTTATTGATTTAGTCCTAATAATAAAAGTACATAAAATTATAAGAATATCAATATGCAAAAAAAAAATTAGTCACATTTTGATTTTCTTTGGTTCGCCTATAAAATATAAGTGAATAAATTTGGGTTTTCCCCGCTGTTCATTTCGCCCGAACAAAGACGCGAAATCTTTTTCGAACATGAAAAATTTATTCGCCACCCTTTGCGATAGGGTGAACAAAAACTGTGAATAATTTCGGGTGAAAATAAAACTCGCGATAAGGGTGAATATTTATGTGTTACGAACACACGTACACACGGCTGGAGGTATAAGACGGGCGCAAGATGGTGAGGGGGCGGAGCGGCGGCTAACCGTCGTCGGAGCAGAGGATGTATCGGCAAGGCGGTTGAACGGTGGTCGGGTAACGGACGGATTGGTACGGCGGTATGGAAGCAGCGGCGGGATCAGCACGGCGGCTGAACGGCGGTCGGCGTAGCAGCAGCTTACCGGCGGTAGGATGGCGGACGGCAGTGGTTGGTGTTGCAGCTGCGGCACCAGCAAGCCGGCATCGGCACGGCGGTAGTATGGCGGATGGCCAACGGTCGGCGTAGCACCGGCGGGATGAAAGCAGCGGCGGCACCAGATGGGCGACGATGCGGCGGCAGCGGCGGTGGGCTACGGAGCGCGTACCAGGGCAGAAGTAGGCTGGCGATGGATTTTACCTGGACAGCGGCGGCTCGTTCCGGCCGGGGTCGGTTGACGGTATTGGCGGGACGGGTTGATTGGTAGTCTTCGGCAGAATCGATAGTAGGCGGGGTCGGTCACCTGGGGATGATACTGCAAGGACTCGGGTTAGTGCTGGTCTCACCGCTGGACACTCCCGCCACCCTACTTGCACATTAGTAAAAGATGCGTAAGGGGGGCGGGGTTGTACCAGCCGAGACAACGTGGTTCCACCCGTGGGCGGAGGAGAAGTGCATCGTAATGGCACAGCGGTAGCCCCTTGTGCGCACGTATCGGCTCACGACCGAAACCAGAGCTGAGGGGAAAGGGTCGAATGGTCATGAAGGCGTCGGGCCGCTCAACACCTAGGAGATCGCGGGGGGCAAAGTAGCACAAGGCATCCTCCCCGTCGTCCTTACCTAAGTGAAGGGTGACCCGTGCCATGACAGCAACCTTTCCACTCAGCCAGCCGAAGCTAGAACTGAGGGGAGGGGGTTAAATGGCCATGAAGGCGTCGGGTCGCTCAACACCGAGGAGGGGGTGGGAGGCAAAGTAGCACAAGGCATCCTCCCCGTCGTCCTTACCTAAGTGAAGCCGCGCCATGATGGCGCCCCTTCCACTCAGCTAGCTAGCCGGAGGGGAAAGTATGTATTTAAAAAGACATCCACTCCCGCTGGCTCACCTGCGGGGACTGAATTGCCGCAAACTGCTTGAGAAATTAGTACACCACTATTATTATTGTCTCGTGTGATGATCTTGTTGACGAAACACACCATTGGTTAGCTATAAGTCGCTGGTAGCGTGTGGTTATTTACCATAGTGGTTGTTGGCTATGCTATAGAAAAAAAGTACAAGGGGTTCTGCTATAGAAAAAGAAGTACAGGGGTTTCAGGCTTATGTGAAGAAAAGAAGTACAGGGGGTTATGTTATTTTAACACTATGTCACAATTTTTACGATCCTTGCACCATCTAGGAAAAATTTCGTCCCCTCATCTTGCATTGTCATGACGTTTAGAAATATGTTCATAGTTTCAAAAATCTAGCTCTAGGAGAAGTTACTCGAGCCGCCGTCGCAGGATTCCACATTTTTTAAGTGGACTTTGGGTGTTTTTGATGGGGATGTCTCGCCTTGCACACACCAGCGTCATACCAAGAACCCATCTGTACCCCCTTTCCTCAATCAGGGGCTATTCTTAGCTGAAGATCGGTCACACGTGGCGGGGAGTCACACCCTGAATAAGGTGCCCCTTGCTTTATTAGCAAATATGGCGAATCTAGAGAGGACAACTCGATAAAACCCGTAATTCCGAGTGAAAGGCACTACGTTAGTGTGTCTTATAACGGTGGCCTCCAGATACCTGTCCCGATACCTGCCCTCTGGTTCTAACTAGTCTTCCTGAGATATTGGAGGTTATGTCCCAGCTGACCTACCTTCTCCCATACACATGGGTATAATTTATGGATACAAACAATAAACAAATAAACCAAAATATAGCTGAACAAAAGACCAGGTAGATTTCGATCTTTCGGTGCAAGTCGAATCTGCTGTCGCCACAGACATTCCGGGGCCGAATAGTGACCTGCATGCCATCTCTACGGCAGATATGAAGACTCTGCATAATGCAAATCCGGTAGAAACTCAATCTCGCCGGAGGATGAACGCAACATTCTTGCCTCCCCGGCTAAAGTGAACAGCCTGGCCAAGCAGTAGAGCGCGATCGGTTAAGTGGTGCCGCTCGTAAACGCCTTAAGCGACTTCTGGCCAGGGGGGGATTAATTACGTCAAGGATACGGGGCTTGCCAAAGAACCCTGGGGATTAGCCCGTGGTGAGGGGCCGCTCAAATAGCTCAACTCCACTAGAGAGAGGGCCCAAAAAGATGTCGCTGCCCACAGCTGACAATACAAAAATAATGTCAAAAGCTGTGGAAAGCTTCATCCATGCCTCCCCATCGCGATGCAAGAGCTAAGCAGTCGGGAACTTTTACGGATGTGCTGAATGGGGTAAGACTGGGCATAATCCCACCTGACTATCCAGCCATGGTCTTGTCTTCAGGGAAGTGAAGGCCATACAGAAAGCCATCCTGATAGAGGTGATGAGCCAAAATGATGGTGCTATAAAGCCCACCTTTAGCGGTTGTACATCTCTCCCAGACTGGCTTTCTATCACTTGCAGGGATGTACCCACCACAGAGTGGCTAAGGGCTATAGCCCCAAAGCTCACTCCATGGCACGGCGCCAATCTAAAAGTGGTATCTAATGCGGATATACCACGTCGCATCATTCTCGTAGGGTACTTTAGAGAAGAGGAATTTCCCTCAAACGAAGGCGGTTAGCGATTAACTGAGGCCCAAAAAGTCGGCTTGAACCAGAGACTGGAAAATCCTTAACCGGATACGGTGGCGGAATCGACCATAGCCGTCGATCCGCTTTCTTCCGAGCTAATAAAGCAACGCAATTACCTGATTTTCTGCGGGTTTGACAAAGTTAGGTCCCAAAAATAAGCCTGCCCATGGTAAATATAAATACTACCGGCAGTGACAATATTAAATGGGGTTAATTTGTTGCGTCCCTTCCACAAGTTGCCATCCTCCCATCATATCCTTGGAGCGGGACTGCGCATATTCTCTTGCTCCAGGAAGGTACCGAGTCCAATCCGGGACCTGTACCTGCCTGGTCCAAAAAATGGTTTGCTGAGTTTGCCGAAAAGTAATCTTTTTAGTACGGTCACACTCTTGCCAGAGTTTCACGTGTAAGGGCTGGTTACACCGGGCGGGATGTTCTGGGCTAAACATCAAAACCCGACTGTTCACGCACAAAGGCGTCACATAGTCTGCGCCTTAGACTCTTAGTCCCTACCACCCTATGCACCGTTTGCCAGCACAGAATATATATGTTTGCAGTTACTGCCTTGGACGGTGCCACTTTCCTAGATATTCTGGTCTCAGCGACGGCACACATTGGGGATTAAGCACTAATTTCATTCAAAACCACTTACAGGTTCGAAAAATCAACCGATTGCAACAATGTTTACGCAGAAATTTTCGTAATAAAATTCTGAAGAGACTCACATCGCTTAATTCTTCAAATTTATTTGTTCATTAAACAATTTGTTGCAAAATAGCCTATTTTTTGTAGAACTTTATATTACACTTTATATTACACTGGTCAACAGTGATTTTGGTGCAGCTCTACTTGTAACCAAATTTTGTAGTACTTGGTACCCTGATAAAAACTGTATACTTACTTTTTTAATGCTACGTACAGTTATCTAGGTAGGGTCAAGTACCCCTTTTTAAGAGGTTAAGGCATGTATGGCCCCATAACTTGTTTCTGTTTATTCTATCAACACAGTTTTGATGTCGCTGAAAAGAGTATATTTCGCCGCTTCTATCAGTATACAAGTTGTTAATATATCTTCATAAACGTCAGAGAAATTCCAAAAATAATGTGAAAAATTCAATTTTTTGTAAATTTTTTTCATTTTTAATCACGCTTTTCTCGAATAATTTGTCAACCAGTGCATATGTAAATTTTTTTAGAACAATCTTCTATTAATTCTGTTTTCAAAGACATATAACTTTTATATATCCGCGTAGATCTTCCTAATATATTCTATTTTAGTAAATTTTTACTGTAAAAAAAAGTTTTTTGTTATTCATTTTATTATTAACTTTTTGGTTACATAAAAACTTTCGTTTACGTGATTTTCGTGAATGAGGTATGGCAAGACAATCACGTGGTAGTAGTCAGCCATCATATGCTGATCCCATCGGCGTTGGTACCTCTCTTCCATAGTTTATAGGTCCTGGTGAAACCGTTCGCCTTGTTCTTCGCTATAGGAACCAAGATTCTCCGGAAACTGGTCAAGGTGGCTGTGGAGATAATGGATTTTGATGGACATTCTAAGTTTTTGTAATTCTCTAGCATGTTGTTAACAATATCAGAGTAGTTACTTGACTTGTGATTTCCCAGAAAGTTCTTAGTAACTTCAACAAACGAAGTCCACGCAAGCAGTTCCAAACTGGTCATTGAATTTGAAAAATCAGTATCTTTTATCAACATTCTTATCTGTGGGCCATCAAAAATACCCGCTTTTATTTTTTCTATATTTAGCCTAGGAAATTTTCTCGTTGTGTAAAGAAAACTGTCAATTTTTATCTAAGGCCTTCACAAATTGTTTCATTAGACCCAGTTTAATGTGTAAGGGTGGCAAAATAATTGATTCTCTTGTAACTAAAGGTGGGTTTATCACATTCTGCTTTCACATTTCCAACATATCACGTACAGGCCAGACCCTTTCTGTCCAGTGTTGGTGCTTGGCACTACTATCCCACAGGCAATAAAAACATGGTTATTTGGTGTATCCACTTTGTTGTCCTAACAAAAAGTTAACCATCTTTAGATCTACACAAATAATCCAATTATGTTCGTTGTTCGGCCGGGGTGCGTCTGATCCTTGCGAGAGGTGGGCGCACCGGGTCGATCTCAGTGGGAATATGCGAATGGATATAAAAATAAGAGAGTACGAGATTTCTCGTTATAATGATATGTTTTATTGGGTAAATAAGAAATATACAGGAAAATATGTGACTATGTGAATATGTGACTACGGCAGAGATCGCTGGCGGCAGATGCGTATGGTACGGCTGTTGAAATCCAAGAGGCCGGTTGTATAGCAAGCTACAACCGTTGACCCGCAAAATCCTCCGTTTTGGAGGGGAAAGGCACCCACACATCAACCCCGCCATGGATATGCATGAGTTCTGACAAAAAGCACACATACACATGCATGTACATGCACGAGGACGGAATACTTGACGGTAGTACCGGGGGGTAAATGGTACTCAGACGGTAGGAGGTTTAGTGCGGTTAAAGTCCCACACTGACTATGAGGCTTTCGATGCTTCCTCCTCGTAAAAAAAAAAAAAAAAAAAAACACATGCATGAGGGTGATGGTGTGGGTGGTTATAAATTAAGTCGAGTATCGAGTATCGATTTGCAGATTTGCATTGGGGGGATCGCAATCAGATGCGGAAAAGTTAGGCATCCTGCCAAACATGCCGGTCCCCTTGCGATACGCAATATCGTTTTCCGCCAATGACCTCCGCTGAAACGAGAAAAATGAATATAATACTTACACACTAAACTTCATCTAAATGGGGAGTTCGACTGCGACGCAAAATGGCCGGGAATCCTTTCCGACTTGCCACCTGAGCTAAGATGAAAAAAATAGCGGTTATGAACAGTTAGAAGTAAATATTTCTTGCCATTGGTTTATACGTAACTCTAATATATAGAAGTTCAGAACATGATATATGTATAGTCGATGGCCAGTAAGGCTGGACGAAGAGGCCGAGGTCTCCATTCCAGAGTGGCACCATTTTTTGTTATTCTTTGTTTTTTTTGTTTGTTCCGGATGGAGAGGCCGAGGTCTCCGTTCCAGACTTGCGGTTTTTTGTTTGGTTGGACGAAGAGGCAGATGTCTCCGTTCCAGACTCGAGGATTTGAGGTTTTTCTGGGCTGGACGAAGAGGCCGAGATCTCCGTTCCAGCGTCTAACTTGTCGTATCGCTCTCAAGGCAACTGTGGCATTTTATGGATGTACCGGGGCGAGCGGCCGTGAGGTTGGTTGGGTGAAGCGGAGGTGTTTTATTACAAAACGTATGTTAGTATAGATAAATTAAGTGCATATGCGAAGCATATTATTAAATACAATTTTTACCAAGCAGAGATGCGTTATTTACGTTCACCTGACATACATTTGCAGATAGGCGATGCGTTCACCGCGACGCGTTCTATCTGCACCTACCATTATGCCAAATGTAACATGCAACCCTGTCGTGTATTTATTGGTCAGCTGATAGCTGGTATGGTGAGTTTGTGGCGTGCGAATATATATACACATATATGTATTTGCTTGCCCTTGAAAAAAAAACTAGGTCGCTGGGGCAGTAGCACACTAAGCCAGTAGAAACAGTTGACTTTTTCCAAATTCGGGATTTTGTCATGTCGGGATTCTTTAATTTCGGGACTCGGATTGTTTTTGTACCGAACTCTTATAATGACTGTTTGTGATGTTTGTTGTTGAAAACAATAAGGCCTTCCCCCACCCAAAAAAACAAGCAGTAGCGACGGCAATTTTTTTTGTTTTTTTTTTTTTTTTTTTTGTAAATGAGAACATAATTATTTTAAAATGAGGTGTTGGCCTTTATTTTTGTGCGTTAGCATCTTTTGGGACTGCTCGAGGCGTCAGTATGGGTCAAAAAGCCGATCCCGATTTTGTTTCTTTTGTGGGTATCCGGTACCAGCGTGCGTCATTTGACGCAGCACTAAAAAAAAAATAGGCAAATATATGTACATACGTTGGTATAAGTATAGCTTTACCAACTTTTTGACCCATTTTCTTTTTGTGCTACTTTATCACCAGATCCCAAAAAATCTACCAACATTTCAATCTGTTCGCATTGAAACTAACTATTTTAATTGCCGAGCACCTCCAAATGCATTAACAGGTGATATTGACCAACTCCGTAAATTTAGAAATATTTGTGAACAAATTTAAACATGGAATAAATTTTTGATCTGTTTGCATTGAAACTAACTACTTTAATTGCCGAGAACCTCCAAATGCATTAAAAGGTGATATTGACCAACTCCGTAAATTTAGAAATATTTGGGAACAAATTTAAACAAGGAATAAAATTGAAACTAACTACTTTAATTGCCGAGCACCTCCAAATGCATTAACAGGTGATATTGACCAACTCCGTAAATTTAGAAATATTTGTGAACAAATTTAAACAAGGAATAAATTTGTTGATGAGATAAACGTGCGTATGCTCGAATATTTTTCTGCGCTATTTTCATCAGTTTTTTTTTTTTTTTTGTGAATAATTTTGAACGAAAATAAAAAGTTTTAAAGTAACGATAACCTGCCGAAATCGGTTATTTGGTGGCAGTAAATTTGGTACGTTGGAAGATTGTTGTTGGACTTAGGCGTTTCTGTAAATTTTTCGTCAGTATTTCAAGCTCACAATACGGGAAAAAGCAAGTAGCATATAAGCATAAGCTCAGTCTATACAAATTTCCATATATTTTGTTTCGTGTACATGTATAAACTGTTGTTTTCTGAAAAAAAACACATCTCCCAACTTTTAGCACTATTTTCATTTTTTTTTTTTTTGTTTTTTTTACTACCAACTTTTTCCCTTTTAAAAAGTTCGCGCACTGGTAAAGTATAAAAAAATACTCGCGAACATTTGTACATACCTATGTATAGAATGTAAATTCCACAGAATTGAAACAAACGGTACATTCGTTTCATTGCGCCGTTGCTTCATTCTGGTCAATTTTTCGCGTCGTTGGAGTACAATATTGGTGATCATTGAGGAGGAAATATGGTAAGTAAATTTAAATACTTTGTAATTTAATATGTCCTTATTATTAATTAATTAATTTTCTTTTATTTTTAGGTTGCTGGCGTGGAGATCCCGGAGGAGATGGAGCTAGTAATTTGTTTCGTATCGGATTTTGTTTTATTTTAGATATGTCTACCGGCATCGCAAAGGGGTGCTCCAACTGCGGCGTCGGCCGCGCTGTCAGTTGTCACACTTTTGCGATGCCCATTGCTACACGTAGTAACGCATTTATTAATGGATTTTTTTCTTTCTTATTTTTTCAGTGTGGCTGGTGGTATGATTAAATATGGAAAATCTTCAAATGAATTATGCGAGCTGCAAGCAGCGAAATGGGAATGGCGCAAATGCATCCGGAAATGCTGGATAATGGGTCAGCACCATTTCCACGCCTAGGTCATAGCTTTACTATGGCAGGTGAACACATATATCTTGTCGGGGGGTTAGCTAATGAATCTGATGATCCTAAAATGATAGACCAAAATACCACGTGAGTGGATACCGTTTAGTGCCCGCCCAATCAATTGGGTACAAAAACACATACATGCTGGCGCTAATCCGTGTGATTTGTTATCACAAATGTTACCTTCCCATGCCCAACCACTAGCGCCCGGTGTAAACGATATGCTGTTGTGGCGCATATTGCCACGTCGTCAAAAAATATGTTACATTATCACATTTGAGATTGGTATAAATTTGATAAAAAACAATCAACGGTATCGTGGGTGTACCAGATTTTCATTGAAGCGATGGTATTTATAGTCGTTTAGCAAAAGATTTTCCTAATTTACCTGATCCACAAGCTTTATTTCGATATCAATTACTTTCCACGCGAGCCAAGACCATTTTTTTTTGTTATTTGCGCGTGATCTATCTCCTGGACAATTTAAGCCATCGCCAGGTCATCGTTTTATAAAGATGCTTGAGGCAAAACAGAAACTTCTGCGTAATTATACACAAAATATTGACACATTTGGACAGGTAGCTGGCAATAAAAAATGTCAGAATATCATGGATCATTTTCAACTGCTTCCTGTACCAAGTGCAAAGTCAAATGTACTAGAGACGCGTGGTGTCCATTCACGTAACGTAAAGTGGATTATACCTGAAACGTATGGAGAGAGTCCACCGCCGGGTGAAGCACGTGCAGGTGTAACATTTACACGTAAAACTACCAATAAATTGAACTTATTAATATCCGGCGGTATGAGTGGTTGTCGTTTATGTGGTCTATGGCTTTTCGGAATTGATTTTATGATATGGGAACCGCGCACGCGCGAACATGCACCATTGCCACGCTCTTTACATAACGCCACAATGATATGTAACAAAAAATGTATATATTTGGTGGGGTTTTGGTTCAAGATGCACAGACCTTTATGTGTAAAAGGTGGCATGTTAATTCAACAGACAACGCTATTGATTAGATATGGATATGGCGCCAATACATCGGTTAAGTGGCTGTACAGCGCAAAATGTAATACAGCAGAATCTTCTATAGTACGCCCTTGGTATTAACTATCCATGTCTATAGGTGGAGTATTAATTTTACAGATTTCTCTTTAATTGTGGTGGGTCAAATCTCAACTTGGACGCAATGAAACAGATGCATAACTGACCTACGTGTCGCAATCAAAGCTCAAGACCCATCCAGTGGGCAGTAACGCATATGCGTAAAAAAAAAGGGAAAAAGGTCGGCCAACGCTCGAGCGGTTAATAAAAACTTACTTGAACTTTGATTAGGTAAAATATCTTGTCTTTGGTAAATATGTTGGCATTACCTGTTTTCACATTACTTATTTTTCGAGCAGAACTATTACTAAACATTTTGTGATATGGCGAGTACCTTACACCGAAATAGACTGGATTGCTGATTTGCAGGAATGCGAGGGATTTCTAAACGTTTATTTGCGCAGTACCTTCATGTTTCTGAATATGCTCTTCATTACGCAGTGAATATATTATATGAGTACATTTTTAGTATTTAGAAAAATTAACCCATGCTTGTACAGAGATATCCCCGCCGATAAATTGTTCGGCGTGAACTCTAATATCCCTCACATCGACAAAGTATACGTTTAGCTCAATATCCGTGCGTTTATTTATTTATTACCAATGTGGCTCGTACTGGGTTTGTATAGTAAAAGTCGGAAAGTTCCCTAATATGTTTTGGTTATAAGTGCCTTTACATCGTATCGTATACACTCGACATACATATTTTTCCGACTATTTATTACTCCCGCTTCTATACTGTTCTTATATGCCGCTCTCACTATGTTCTTGGATCGTTGCGGGGTCATCAGTAGTTCATGCTTTTGCCTAGCATGAATTTGGGTGATGCGCAGACTACGATACCGTAAGTGATTTGTGGTTGTTTTCAGTTACGGTTGGGTGCACCATTCTTACTCGTATACCCTTTAGAATACTTAAAAGGGAATTCGAACAAAAATGGGCCGTTCATTGCAGATTCTTGCCTCGCATATTCGAAACCAAAAATATTTCACGGCTCCTTACTCATGGCACACCCACTTTGACTGGGTTGGTTCGCGAAGCCAATCGTGAAACCTACTTATCTTTTCTCAGAACTACGTACCTTGCGTGGATTACAAGGCCAGCTACAGCCACTAAGTACTTTAAAAAATCATGGTATGGAACGCAAAACCCAAAGAAATGAGCAAATAATCAAAGACAGATGTACAGAAAAATTACCGGATAGGGAAGAGGACCAGGTGATAGTAAAAAAAAACAATCTTATACCATTTTCACACAGAAACCTAATCGAATCACAATTCCATTCGATGAAACAATTAAGTTTCTCTTTTCGTACAGGACATTTTGCTTCATTAGGCGAACATCTGTCAGCAGCCCTACAAAAATACTTGGTTTTCGCAAAGAATAGTTAAAAATGGAAAGCAGCCGTTTCCTTCTTAACTGCAGATACAATCAAGATTTAATGCATGCGCAACCACCCCCATATGCTGCACCTACTCAAATATGGGCCTATTTTCGAAAAAGCCATATTATCTTTTGCAGCAATTGCAGCGAAAATCAAACATTGAACCTCTTTATGTTTTTCTAGTTTTCATAAACTATTGAAAATGATTTACTTTTACTTGTCATTTGTTACATTGACAATAAAATTCGAATCACCAAGCAAACCGACTGGATTTTTCACTAAATTAGGCATTCAATACAGGATAATTAGGAATTTGTACCTTGTATGGAAGATTGAGTTTGATATAATCTAGAAATTTTTATTCAGAAGCCGCAATGAATTGCCAAAAAAACAAAAAATAAGGAAAATGGCTTATTGGTTAGAACTTTATATTCCTACCTTAACTTTGACAGAGGTGTTAATTGTGCGGTCCTACTACACAGGAAGTATTCACCTTTTTCTTCTGACATTTCGGAGAGCTCTTTTCCGTTAAGTATTCATGGAAGCGTTCCGGACAAACCGTTAAATTAGAATATTCGGATTGACATAATTCAGATTTCTCAAAATATAAAAAATTTAACACTGCTAATATCTGGGGCAGATGGGTTTTTTCTCATCTGCGTTAGGCGTACGACGGGCCTCGTTACGCGCCAACGAGTGCAAAGGTTTTCTGTGGCAAATGGGTTCGCCCTTCTGCGGTAGGCTTTCTGGTGTCCTGTTATGGGATAACGAGTGAGTGGTATGGTTTCTGGTGTCCTCGCTCGGGGTGAGCGAGTGAATTTAGGCTTGCTTCTGTAAAAGATTAAAATTAAGTGTTTTGTGGCAGATGGGGATCTGAATTAGGGTTGTTGGTTGGCCTCGTTTCGGGTGAACGAGAGCTGGGTTTGATTTTTTTTTTGCAGGTAGTGATGTGGAGGAACGGAGGGATTGTTAGGTGGAGGTGGTAGCCTTCTCGCAATCCGTCTCTTCCGTTGGAAGAAGGATCAGTTTGACCAAAGGTCGTCTAACTTTACCCTTCTCGGTTTTGAGGTCGACGACGCGTACTTGGTCATCTTCGCCGGGGTGTACGTTGACAACTCGACCTAACCTCCATTCGTTGGGAGATAAGTTGTCCTCTTTGAGGACAGCGAGATCTCCCACTTTTATATTCTGTCTGGGATGCTTCCACTTCACTCGTTTTTGAAGTTCGGATAGATATTCGGTTTTCCATCGCTTGCAGAAAGTGTGATGGAGGGCTTTGAGTTTCTGCCACCGATTGATCATCGAGGCAGGGCTATCACTAGCATCCGGCTCTGGCGGAGCCAGTAGATGGCTGCCAGTTAGGAAATGGCCTGGGGTAAGTGGCTCTAGGTCCGTTGGGTCATTGGATGCCGGGCTGAGTGGCCGCGAGTTCAGGCATGGCTCGATGCGTCACAAGAGTATGTGGAATTTCTCGAAGGTGAATTTGTGTGGTGAGGCTATCTTTTTGAAGTGGCTTTTGAAGCTTTTCACTCCAGCCTCCCACAGCCCTCCCATATGGGGAGCGACCGCAGGGATGAAATGCCACGTGAGTGACTGGTGGCTGTATTTTGAGACAGCGTTGTCTCGGGCTTGTGAAATGAAAGTTTTGAATTCCGATCGTAGGGATCGTGAAGCTCCGACAAAGTTTTTACCGTTGTCGGAGTAGACGTTTTTGGGGCATCCGCGTCTAGATATGAAACGGGCAAATGGCGCTAGAAATGGTGGTGTGCTGAGGTCAGTAGTGACCTCCAGATGAATTGCTCATGTGGAAAAACACACGAACAGGCAAACATAGCCTTTGGATAGTCGACACCCTCTGCCGCGGTAACTTTTAATGTCGAAGGGTCCGGCGAAGTCGACTCCAGTATTCGTGAACTCACGGCTGAATGTCGTGCGTTCGCGAGGGAAAATACCCATGACTTGGGTCTGAGCACGCTTTCGGTGTATAGTGCAAACTTTGCAATTATCAATGGTTGCCCTAATCATGGTTTTGATGTTAGGTATCCAGTATTGGGTGCGTATCAGACGTAACATGAGTTGGTTTTCCCCATGCAGACTTTGTTGATGAAACATTAGGACTGTCAGACGGGATAACTGGCAGTTGTATGGGAGGAGGATTGGGTGGCGTTGATTAAAAGCCAGGTCCTTTGACGCCCCGAGTCGCCCTTCTACCCATATGATGCCATCTTGGTCTAAGTAGGGATTAAGTGAGAGTATTGCGCTTTTCCCTGCAATTGGTTTTCCGGTTTTAGATCATCATATTCGGAACTATAATGTTGTTTCTGATAGATTTTAGTGACAAGTTGAGTTACTGATTTGATCTCATCAGGGAAGATTAAAGGTGACTTGACCTGAAATGATTTTTTTTGTTTTGGGGTGAGTTCTTCGGTAGAACCTCATAACGAATAATAACACCCGTAAAGCCCTAGGTAGGCCGGAAAAGCGTTGAAGAATATCGGTAGTATTTACGGTTGTTGTTGCGCAGGTCTTCGCCCTCTTTTCCTCTACGAAGGTGGTGTAGTCACTTTCTTGTGCTGGCCATTGGGAAGTGTCTTCTTGCAGCCAAGAAGGTCCCCGCCACCACAACTAATTGTTGACCAATTCAGACGCAGGTAATCCTCTGCTACCTAAATCTGCTGGGTTGGACTCTGAGTTCACGTGCAACCAGTCCTTATTTCCGACCATGTCGATGATCTTGGTGATCCGATGTGCGACGAAAGTGGACCTTCCTTATCCATGCGAGGACGATAGTTGAATCCGTCCAGGGGTGCACTTTCACTGGTCTCAACTTAAGGTTCCTGAAAATTGATTCGGTGATTTCCGCTAACAGCAGGGCTCCGCAAAGTTCCAATCGTGGAAGAGAAAGAGTTTTCACTGGGGCTACTCGGGTTTTGGCTAGAAGCAGGTTTGTCCAGATGTCATTATCCGTTTTACGCGCATGTAAACGGCTGCTGCATAAGCCTTCTCGGATGCGTCACAAAATCCATGGATCTCGATGTCGGTTCCTAGAAAAAAGTTGACCCATCTAGGTATCCCGATTTTATCGATTTCATGGTATTGGTCTTTGAAGGTTTTCCATTTTTCCAGCGTACTGGTAGATACTGGGTCGTCCCAAGCGGTTCCTTCTAACCAAATACTCTGCATGAGTATTTTTGCCACAATGACCATTGGCGCAAGCCAGCCTAAAGGGTCGAAAAGTTTGGCTATAGCGGATAAGACTGCTCGTTTGGTGATGTTTTCGCCATTTTCTAGTGTTCCTCCCTTGAAATAAAATACGTCTGAGTGAGCGTTCCATCGTATTCCTAGGGGTTTTACCAAACTAGCTTCTTCGAACGCTAAGAAATCCTCGCTGAGCAAATCCGTTTTGGGGATGTCCTTAGAATTTCCTTACAATTTGAAGTCCACTTACGTAATGGAAAGCCAGCTGAGTGTAAGGCTTCGCGAATCTCGTTTCTTGCTTTGATGGTTGACGCTATTGTGTGTCCTCCAGATAAAACATCATCTACGTACATACTCTCTCTTAGTATGCTAGCCGCTGTAGGGTGTGAATTTGCGACGTCGTCAGCCAGTTGTAGGAGCCTCTTTATCGCGAGATATGGAGCGCAATTCACTCCGAAGGTAACCGTCTTTAATTCGTTAAGACTAATAGGGTTATTCGGGGAAGTGCGATGCAAAATACGTTGAAATTTGGTGTGATTTTCGTTCACCCAAATTTGTCGATACATCTTTTCGATGTCGCTATTGAAGACAAAACGGTATAGTCTCCATTGTAATATAAGGACGGGTAGATCGGCTTGTAGAACTGGGCCTGGGAGGAGAATATCGTTTAAGCTATTGCCGTTGGCCGTTGGGCTCGAGGCGTTAAATACTACGCGTACCTTGGTGGTTGTACTTTCTGCTTTTACAACGGCGTGGTGGGCAGGAAGTAATGATCCGAATCGTCGGATGGGATATTCTTTTTCAATTTTCTCATATGTCCGAGCGTTTCATATTCTGACAACACTCGAACATATTCTTTACCTAAATCTGGGTTTTTTATTAGCCGCCCCTCATTCCGGAAGAACTGAGAGCATGCGCGTTTCAGGGACGGTCCTAAATTAATGTTATTAGGGTAATCCTGCCTGAATGGTAATGATACGGTGTATTTTCCATTCTCACTTCGCTGCGTTCTTTCTTTAAATAGTTGTTCGCAGTACCTTTCATCCTCATTTAATATTTTCTTTTTGGGCACATTTTCTACCTCCCAGAAAGCTTTCAGTTGATTGTCCAACGCAACCTCGTTGTAGAAGGACATGATGCTCTTCGTTGGATTCGGTGTTTCGATACCACCGGTTAGTATCCAACCGAACACTGTCTCTTGGGCCAGAAGTGTGTTAAGCACGTTTTTCTTAAGGCCACTTAATATGATTTGGGGATATATGTCTCCGCCAAGTATGAGGTCTACATCTTCGTTGACGTAGAACATCTTGTCTGCCAAAACCAAGTCTGGGAATGCCTGCATAGTCATTGCGTTGATATGGCAGGATGGAAGATTCCCAGTGAGTTTCGCTAGAACTGGAACGGGGTAGTCAGGCTGAAGCAGGGATCCACTTGTGAACGTAATTCGATGTTGGATGCTTCTTTCACCTGAGCTGACACCGCATTTGTGATGCCTGAAACCTGGGCATGCATTTTCCTCGCTGGCAAATTGATTCTGCGTTGCAGTCTTTAAGTTATAAAGGAACATTCAGACCCAGAATCACCGGTTGCTGAAGTGTGTCCGCATGCAGGAGCGTGTGGTCACGAGAGTGACATTTGGAACAGTTGCACGAACTGGTGCGCCTCGTCACTGTGTGTCCTGGGGATAAACAATTCAGGCAGCCATTTGTGGATTTGACGAATTTAATCCTTTCTACCGGGTTTAAATCGCAAAAACGTGAACAGTTGCGTAATCTGTGCTCCGTAGGTTTGCACATTTTACACATTGATTTTGTTGTTTGCTTGGTTACTTTTGTTTGAAAAGCACCAAGTCTTTTTGTAGGGGTTTCTGTCGATTGGCGCGACGTGTTTGACTTTTGCACTTTAGAAGTGGCATTCCCTGTAAAACCAGACACGGTTTCAAGTGTCTGAAAATGATTTGACAAGAATTTGTCCATATCCTCCCACTTGGATATGTCCGTTTTGTGGTCAATGCTCTGCTCCCATAGAGCCAACGTATTCTCAGGTAATTTTGTCGAACATAAATAAGTAATAATCGTATCCCAATTTGAAACGTCAATCTGTCGTGTCTTTAAGGATTCTTTTTTAGATTAAACAAGATTTGTAGTTGTGAGTTTACGAGAATCTGTTTATTCTCGTATCTCTCACATAGGTTTTTCCAGGCCGTTTCGAAGCCTTCATTTGTCAAGGGACATTTCTTGACGATGTCCTTTGCCTCACCTTAAGTTTTTGATTGAGGTGGAACAACTTTTCTACCGGGCTTATGCGACTGTTGTTTTTGTAGATGGCCGTGAACAGGTCACGAAACGTTGGCCAAGATAGGTAGTCGCCCTTGAATACCTCAGTATCGCAAGCTGGCAGGCGGATACTATGTTCGCCCGCGCGTTCTCCTTCAGGTCGAACCTGACTATCTCTTTCCTGCTTCAATTTGGCTTGAAGTTCAGCCATGTTCGACATGCATCGCAAGAATACGGCATATGCAGCTTTATGCCTGATCTTGACCGCTGCAATTTTCTTTGCGTCGAGCGTGTCAGAGCCAAGCAACTCCTCTAGGGCGTTCTCTGCTTTTTCCCACTTAGCTTGCAACTCTTTTTGCTGTATTGCAAGAGTGTGTACTGTGTGCAGAGCCGCATTGATATCATTAAAATCGGCCTCGAATTCGATTATTCGATCGGCCAATCTAATGTAAGAATCCATGTTCATGGTTGAAAGGTGGAGAGCAAATTAACCAAGGGATATACACTTTGAAAAACTGAGCGAATCACCCAACCCAACTATTAGAATTACGCAAAATTGATTTATTACTCTTAATTTGTTTATTTTTTTCTGACCTTGCAGATTATTTGTGCCTTAAAACAGGGAGCAGGGGGAATCAACACCAATGTGTATTGTGCGAAGTAAAGGGGGGCCACTCGTCACTTTAACCTTCAATTTTATTATAAAATAAGTGCGCGCGTTGATATAAACTCGACGAAAAGTGTGAAACCGTGAAATAAATCTTATGCAACAAAGAACAAAACTGTGTAACAAGATTAATTAGAGAAATTAGTGAAAATAATAGTGACGCAAAAGAAATTGAATTTTGCCGCAGTCGAATGGCGTGAATTTTTTTTTTTGTGAAAGTGAGGTTATGTGCACCTCTTCTCTGTGCTGTGTCTGGAGAGCCTTACCGCTGGTGGGGGGACAGACCAGATAGTCACAAGGAATCTTAAACGACGTTAATGCAACGCGTTTGCACTTATTTTCCTTTTTGGCACTACACAGTTTTTATTTATTTTTTTTAACCAAAAACAAAACGTGGCAAGAAATATTGCACTTACTGTGAACTTTTTGGTGACTTGTATGGTGCTGATGTTCTGGTGGAAAACTTCACCTCGGCAAGCAATAGCGCCTTTCAGCTGTCCTGCCCATTGAAAACTTACAGGGGGAAGGGCAAACCGCCCTGGTGGTCGGATTCTCTTGACGACCTAAGAGCGTCCAGTCGGCGGGTCTTCAACAGAGCCAGGAGGAGTAAATTACCCTCGGACTGGGAGCTCTATAAGGTGAGTCTGGGGATTTATAAATACGAAATAAGGATAGCCAAGCGAGATGCATTACGAAGCTTCTGCGAAAACGTAGAAGGCTGCAATGAATCCGCGAGATTTAGAAAAATACTCTCTAGGAACCCCGCTCCTATGGGGTATCTGAGAGATGATGGTGGGGACTGGTCGATGAGTAGCGAGGAGTCCCTAAGGCTTTTACTGGACAATCATTTTCCCGATGTCCCAGCTGCGCAGGGATCTTCGCCTGCATGGTCGGCGGTCGTTGGCCATGCAGAAGTGCCTGCCATTCCAATACGGGAAAGTCAAATAACCTGGGCTATAGGGTCGTTCAAGCCCTATAAGTCTCCGGGCCCGGATGGAATCATTCCTGCGCAGCTTCAAAGGTCTTTGGGGATTTCCTGCCGCTGGTTGGCCATCATATATACTAACTGCCTCAGGCTTAACTATATCCCGAAGTCTTGGCACACGGTTAGGGTTATTTTCATTCCGAAGGCCGGCAGAAGCTCTCATGTATCACCTAAGGATTTCAGGCCAATCAGTCTCTCGTCGTTTCTTCTGAAGACGTTTGAGCGGTTGATTGACCTGTACCTACGGGAAAGGCTACCTCGGGGGTTACTGTCGGCTTCACAGCATGCGTACTGCAAGGGCTGATCGACGGAAACGGCTCTCCATTCGATTGTAAAGCAAATAGAGGGGTCCCTAGAACACAAAAGTATGCTCTGGGTGCCTTTTTAGACATCGAGGAAGCTTTTAACAATGTCTTACCGGGGGCAATCGAAAGAGCTCTGGTGGGTTTAGGAGTCGAGGCGGCTCTGGTTGAATTTATTAGCAAACTTCTATGCGGCAGAATTGTCGCAGCGGAGTGGGGTGGGCCATAACTAAGAGGAAGGTGTGCAGGGGCACGCCACAGGGGGGTGTCCTATCTCCTCTCCTCTGGGTTGTGGTAGTCAACGAGCTTCTTGTGGAGCTGGAAGCCAATGGTTGTCGGGTGGTTGCCTATGCAGATGACCTCGCTATCCTAGTCAGGGGCAAATTTCTGGGCACCCTGCGCGATGTTCTGCAGGGCTACCTGGGTACTGTGGCTAGGTGGGCTGAGTCATGTAGGTTGGCGGTCAACCCGGGAAAAACGGAATTGGTCCTTTTCACAAGGAGATATAAGATGCCCGATTTCAGAACGCCCTCGATTGGAGGGGTACCGTTGGTACTTTCTGATAGGGTTAAATATTTGGGGATTGTTTTAGACAAGAAACTGCCCTGGAGACCCAATGTGGAAGATCGGGCCAGGAAGGCCGCCATTGCCTTGTACTGCTGCAGAGGAGCTATCGGAAAGAGATGGGGACTCTCGCCAAGAATAGTACACTGGCTTTATGAGATGGTGGTCAAACCGATTCTGCTATATGGGGTGCTGGTCTGGTGGAAAGCACTGGACACGGCGAGCACCTCCAAAATGTTAGTGTCATTGCAACGGACGGCGCTATTCGGTATCAGTGGCGCTCTCAGAACAACACCTACCTTGGCACTGAACGTCATGCTGAACATATACCCAGTAGATATTGCGGGAAAGGCGGCCGCGGTAAGGTCGTTGGTCAGGCTTCGTGATATGGGATATAGACTTTCTGACCGCGGAAACTCTAGCCTTCTTACCAGTTTCGACTTCATCCCGAACAGAACGGACTACTGTATGCCGATAACTGCTCCCTATACAACCTTCACCCCAGTTATTCCAGAGAGAGAGGATTGGGGAAGTGGAATTATCTGGGGCATGGGACCGGTTAACTTGTTCACGGATGGGTCAAAGCTGGATGGAAAGGTTGGTGGAGGGGTCTTTTGTCAAGAGCTAAATTTAAGCCGCAAGTTTAAGTTGGCTGATCACTGCAGTGTATTCCAAGCGGAAATTGCTGCGATTAAGGAAGCGGTGGATGGAATGCTATCCAGTGCTACCACGGTTAGGGAATTTAACATCTACTCTGATAGCCAAGCGTCTATCAAGGCCTTGAGCTCAACTACAGTGCGATCGAGGGTGGTCTGGGAGTGCCTGACCTCGCTTGCGATTGCATCGAATTATTTTACAATTAAGATTATCTGGGTCTCGGGCCATAGTGATATCCCGGGTAACTGTCAAGCGGATCTCTTAGCCCGCATCGGTACAACTGAACCGGATGAAGATGACTGTAGGGATTTCGGGATCCCGCTGGCCACCTGTGGATTGTTCCTCCATAGCTGGGCCTCGAATCAGCTCAGCAAACGTTGGACGGATACCACGTCTTGCAGGGTAGCAAGATCTTTCTGGCCAAAAGTGGATGGCAGGAGGTCTGCTGAAATAATTGGGTTCACTAAGGCTCACCTATCAATGGTCATTGGGGTTTTGACGGGGCACTGTCCCATGGGTATCCATGCGGTACGTCTCAATATACTGGAAACTCTATCCTGCTGCAGCTGTATGGAGGATGATGAGGTGGAATCACCAAATCACTCTATGCTTGATTGTCCAGCTTTTGCCAGTACTAGGCGAAAGTACTTCGGTCGCGACTCACTTGGATCTCCCGAGGATATATCCAAAGTTGAGATCGGTATCATTCGGAGCTTTATCGTTGCTACCCAACGATTCTCTAAGTAGGTAGATCTAAGTCACCGTTATTTTTGGTGTATGTGGTATCACAACGGACCTTCGTGTTGTCCAAGTGAGCTATTCTTATCAGGGCAGATACCACCTAACCTATCCTATGGTGCTGATGTGGCAACATGACTTGGTGTGTTGCAGTGGCTTTAGCTGGCTGTCGCTTGCTCGGTGTTTTGCACGCTGGTATTAAATAATAGACTTTTGACCTTTTTGTGGTATCGCTGCTGATTGTTGCAAAAACTCTCCGGATAACTTTTTAAGTGAGGAATTCTCAAATTTCGGTGCGGTCAGCTAAGATCTTATGTTGTGATGTGGACTCTTAATAGGCGCTTTAATTACTTTCTCGGGGAGAAGGACCAAATGTTCGGCCGGGGTGCGTCTGATCCTTGCGAGAGTTTGGCGCACCGGGCCGATCTCAGTGGGAATATGCGTATGGATATAAATAGTAACCATTGCCATTTGTAAACTTACAATTTTTCTCTAATATCAATAACAAAAACCATTGTATAAAGCAATATGAACAAAGCTCCCTAATTAAATACATATGATCATATTGATAAAATAGTAACAACGGAAGTATTAAAGAACAAATACTGTAAAAATCCGAACAAATGTTACTAAGCTTTCAAAGGCGCGCCTAAAAATCATGTCCACACTATTAGGAATAAACTACATACAGAGTGTATGTGCCTACATGGTGATTAAAAAGAATAGAAACAAGAAAGGCAACTATTAGAGACCAATTGTACAGCGAACAACGGGACATTCATATGGCTCAGCAGCTAAAGGCATCTGCCTTTGCACTGATATGAATGTTGGAGATTCGAGTTCAATGCTCAGCTCCCGAAAAGCTAGCTGATGAAGAAGTGAAATTCAGAAACATGTCCTATTAACCATCGCCGTTTGTAAATTTACAATTTTTTTCTAATATTAATAAAAAAAAACCATTGTATAAAGCAATATGAGCAAAACTCGCTAATTAAATACATATGATCATATTGATATAATAGTAACAGCGGAAGTATTAAAGAACAAATACTGTAAAAATCCGAACAAATGTTACTAAGCTTTCAAAAGCGCGCCTAAAAATCATGTCCACACTATTAGGAAAAAACTACATACAGAGTGTATGTGCCTACATGGTGATCAAAAGGAATAGAAGCAAGAAAGTTAACTATTAGAGAACAATTGTACAGCGAACAACGGGACATTCATATGGCTCAGCAGCTAAAGGCATCTGCGTTTGCACTGATATGAATGTTGGAGATTCGAATTCAATGCTCAGCTCCCGAAAAGCTAGCTGATGAAGAAGTGAAATTCAGAAACATGTCCTAGTAACCTTCGCCGTTTGTAAACTTACAATTTTTCTCTAATATCAATAACAAAAACCATTGTATAAAGTAATATGAGCAAAGCTCGCTAATTAAATACATATGATCATATTGATATAATAGTAAAAGCGGAAGTATTAAAGAACAAATACTGTAAAAATCCGAACAAATATTACTAAGCTTTGAAAAGCGCGCCTAAAAATAATGTCACACTATTAAGAATAAATTACATACAGAGTGTATGTGCCTATATGGTGATTAAAAGCAATAGAAACAAAAAAGGTAACTATTAGAGACCAATTGTACAGCGAACAACGGGACATTCATCAGCTCAGCAGCTAAAGGCATCTGCCTTTGCACTGATATGAATGTTGGAGATCCGAGTTCAATGCTCAGCTCCCGAAAAGCTAGCTGATGAAGAAGTGAAATTCAGAAACATGTCCTAGTAACCATCGCCGCTTGTAAACTTACAATTTTTCTCTAATATCAATAACAAAAACCATTGTATAAAGCAATATGAGCAAAGCTCGCTAATTAAATACATATAGTTATTTAACAATGTTCGCACAAAGAAATTAGTAAAACTTTAATCAAAAAATATGAAATAAATTCTTTATTGGGTTTCAGAACAAAAGCAAAAGCGAAATCTACGAAAATAAATTAGCACAAAATTTCTAAATATTTAAAATCGGAGAAGGGAGTTCACATTTGAAAATATGAAACATTTAAATTTAGTAAAGTATATAATATTAATACATCAAATATTCTATCTACGTATATATATATATATATATATATATATATATATAATTAGATATTATAATAAATGATGCAGCTCACCAAATTTTATAAATCACAATCTATAGCTGTAGCTATAGTTGTTGGTTTGAAGTTGCCGACTTTTGCAATGGCATTTTGCTCTTCTTTAGTATGGGTTAATTTTGTTGTTGTATTTGATTTTCGATATTACTTTTCTTTTTGATACTGATGAAGGACTTGTATTCACTTGTTAAACGTGTTTCATTTACCTGAGCTGTTGCTACCACTGCTGCTGCCCGTATTGATACCGATACGCTGTATTGTTGTTGGTGGTGTCGATTCGACGAATTATTGAAATTATTGCTGTTAGTTTTGCTTTTGTTTAAGCTTTTTTCAATTCGGCGCGTATGATTTTTTACCGATGTAAACTGGAATGAATGTCTGTTGTTACGATTAGAAGCACCTCGATCAAAATTGTGGGCGCCTTCTGTGTTATATGTTTTTGAACGTGTTCGCTGTGCAACACAATCACTATAATTAATATCAGACAATATAGAAATTTCTTCTGTTTCGACAGATGCAACTATTCTATTTGTATTGGTCCAAGATACTAATATACTGGTAGACGCACTGCTACGATAACAGTTCTTCTTAAGTAGCGCACTTAAATCTTTATATTCATTTTTTGTTGCGTAGTGTATTTTATAAGTGAATCTGATAAATTTGTAACTGTTTAAGTTCTTGGCGCTGATGTTACTGTTTACTTTGTGGTATTTGGGTGATCTTGATCGTAATGGCGTTTAGGATCACTGCGACAACGACAACGATAAAGAACCGAATTAGTTGCACTTTTATAACACGCTTTAGAAACTTTTTGGAGTAATTTCCAATTTGCTAACACTCTCACTGGTTGAAATTTATATTTCTTTTGATTTTATGTTATGTTTTTTTGCATAAACATGTACAATTTCATCAGATAGCCGGTATTTTCGCGTAGGTAACGAACGAGAGACGTCGATAGGAAAGTTCGGATTCACTAAGGCTGGACCACCAGTGTAGTGGTTGAAAAAACTTTTTATTTTTTAGTTTACACGCCTACAAGTATGTCTTTATTTAGTCGAAAATTTACAGCAGAATGAAAGTTTTTGAAAATTCATTTAGCAAGATTGAAAATGAAAAATTCAATATTATTTTCAAACAAATATTCAAAGTATTACAATACAAAGTATAAACAATACAATTATTAAATACAATTAACCCTACAATGGTGACTGTCTGTAACAACCTGATGCCAATGTGCAACAGTTTACTTCCTCTGCAACATTGTGTTCGTTATAGACACAATGCTGTCATTACGCGAAGTTGTTAGTTAGTGGCAACATTGTGGCTGAGGCACGAACCTAGATACAACACACAGATACACGCTACCATTTCATTCAAGCCAGTACCAGTAAGCTACCATCAAACCGATGGTGCTTGCACTATGTAGCGTGTGCGTAAAAAGTTTTCAACGCAGCTTGGCAAGTATTATTTCCCGCGCCCAACATGTGGTAGAAGCCGGGCCTAATTTTCTTCACGCTTTCAAACTTTTCTACTACATACCTACAAACTAAATCACTGGGCTAATGCTACTACTTAAACCTATATCACAGATACTACTCTACATATCTAAAAATAATAGAAATATCACAGATAAAAAAAAAACTAAATGAAAATATCACAGATCATAAAAAAAATTTTAATAAATAAATAAATAAAATAAAAAATTTAATAAATGCAAAAATAATCAAATAAATAAAAAAGTCAAGAAAAATAATTTAATAAAATAATTACATATATCAATAATTTAATAAATAAAATATGTCACTTAATAAATAAATAAACTACGTCAATTAATAAATAAATAACATAGAACACATGCAAAACATTGAACAAAGGTACTAGCACTATAAAGAACATTTAACTATTTTGCAAAAATGTCTTTAGCGTGGTATACGCCGATCTTTTTCCCACTACTATCGCCAAGTTCATACATTGAATTTCCTACAACGTTTAAAAGAATAAATTTGACTTGTTTTGGAGCTAACTTAGCGTTGTAATTTTCGATTTGAGAACTGTGCTTGAAGTTTCGGCGATATACCACTGGTCCAATTTGAAATTTGACATCCTTACTTCTAGTCTCGTATAGCTTTTGGCTTCTTTCATGGGCCAACTTCAGCTCTTTCATAAGTTTGTTTCGAATTAGTTGAAGTTTATCACTTGGAGCCTCTACCTCACAATCAGCATCCTTTACCGCTCCCAGCTTTCGGTATAGCTCATATGATGCAGCATGCTGTATCATAGGCATACCGAAAGTGGCATAGTACGGCGACATGTTGCATCGATTTATCCTCTCTGCAGCGTTACCGAGGTGAATAAAAGGCTGTTTTTACATGTTTTGTGCCATATTTCTCTAAAAAGTTACCGAACATCTCAGAAACAAACATACAAAGACATACACGTTACCATCACTAGAACGAGGATACGGACCCATAAAGTCTATGAACTGACGTTGGAAAGGTCGCTTTGTGAGCTTTTGTTTACCCATCATCGGTTGCTTGAAAACGTTTTGTGTCTTATTGGTTCTACAAGTTTCGCAATCTTTTACATAGGAGTAGACATCTGAAACCATACCAGGCCAGTAATGTTTTTGCCGTAGTCGGGATAATGTTTTATGGATACCACCATGACCAGCGGATGGTGAGCTGAGGAGACTCTACCAGCCCCGGTCGCAGCCCCGTCGGAACCCAGAGCTTCCAGGTGTGGTCCGCTAGGAGATCGTCCCCCTGTCGAATTGCGTCCGTTTATAAACGTAACCGTCCAAAATGCATACGTCTGGTAACCTGTCCTTGTTCTCAGTCAACTCCGTATACTCCTCCGACTCGAAGCACGGTGACTCGGGACAAATGTTTATGCCTCGATCGTTCGTCTGTATTTCGTCCATGTGAATTCGTGAGAGTGTACCACGGACCACGTTTTCGCACCTTTTCGATGTTGGATATCATATGTAGGTATGGGGAAGTCCCTCACAGCTACCACTTTATTGGGGTCTCTTCTAATACACCCATCCCCGATTACGTACCCTAAATATCGCACCTCCTTAAAACGGAACTTGGTTTTTTCTATATTAATTGTTAACTTAGCCGAAGACACCGAGCGACCTTTTTTAATAAACCCATGTGGGACAAAAAGTCTTCTGAATACACTAACAAATCGTTAAGATAAACAAAAACACACTCACGTAAAGCCTTGTCCATAAGACGACATACTCGTTGCCCTGCATAGCACAACCCGAAAGGCATTACAGTAAATTGGTATAGGAGTCGGCCAGGGATAGCGAAAGCAGTCTTTTCTCTTGTCTTCTTCTCCAGAGGAATCTGCCAGACCGCGTCATTTAAATTGGTGGCGGAGATAAACCTTGTATTCTGCAATCGGCTAAGTATTCCGTCGATGTGGGGTAAGGGGTATGCATCCTTTATCGTCCCTTCATTCACTTTGCGGGCGTCGAGTCATAGATGGGTTTTTGTCCCTTTCATCACCAGTGAGACTGGTGAGTTCCAACTCCTGATGGACTCCCCGATGACACCCATGCTCAGCATCCTGTCCAGCTCCGCATATATAAGTTTTTGGATAGCAGGGGAAACGGGGTAGTGGCGCTGCTTGACTGGCAGATCCTCGTCAACCACCTCGATCACGTGTTCCTCCTTATCTGTTTGGCCTAACCCTAATACCGCGAAGGACGGGAATTGGGCTTTTACACGCTCCAACCTATCATTCTGCTCCGGCGTTAAAACGTGCCGCACAGCGTCACCCTCGGCCGGAAAGAGCTTCGCCACACTGCCAACATTCGCACTCGCACTCACACCCTTTCTCACCACACTCATACCAAATTCTTTCCAAAAATCTATGCCGAAATAAACCTGTTGCTGCAAACCTGGTACTATCAGGAATTCCAAATCTTTTGTGGCGTTATCCCAAACCACCGGTATCTTTATCACCCCTACCACGGCGGATTCCTCCCCGTTCGCTGTTCGGATATTCTGGCCCCTGATTGGCTTGATCTAGGTTTCCTTTCCCCGAAGGAGTGCAGCTGAGTCCTTGCCGAAGCAGACCTCATCACCTCCTATCGTAGTTTTCGCAAAAAACCTATCATCACATTTTACGGTCACTATGGTGACAAATATTTTATTTTTCAGCCGCTTAAAAGATCTCCTCTTCTCACGCATTTTCTCTATTTTCTTAAAATTTCTCTTCCTCCTATTACTATTTATTGTTTCACAAAAAATTCTTCTCCTAGCTGCTTTATATTAAATTTTCCTCTGATGTAAACTCTTAGTTTCCCGTATCATCTTTTCCTCTACTTTTCCTAGTTCCCTATCTACCCCTTTTCTTCGCAAAATCTTTGCTGTGGTGCTGCCGGGTTGGCTGTCTTCTGGCTGGAGTCCCCGGTTAGCTCCGCCAGTATCGGGTTTCCCTGCTTAGGCTTAAAAACACAAAAGGACGAATCACTACCACAAGCAAAACAGACCATATTTTGGAACGAGGACGAACATTTATTTAGCTTTTGTGCTTCTGCCGGGTTTTTCACGAAGTGATCCACCGGCAAACCGCACGAAAAGCACAATATCAAATGGAAGGGAGAAGCTCAAAAGGAATTGATAGTAGACTTGGACGTAGACGGATTAACAGGAATAACACTATTGGGATGGGGTGTGGTTGGATGCTGAAGTTGAGTTAGGGATTGGTGTTGAGGTTTCCCATTGAATGCTTCTATTTTTGCTTCCCATAACTATTCTGGAAACTCGAGGCCTACCTCGCTGCCTATCTTGGACCTGCTCTTGTTTTCTTTGATAAGTTTTTCGGCTCCTTTGCGTTCCGCCTATTCCGCCGAGTCTATTTTTATGGCGAAGGTCAAGTTGGCAACGTACGGTAAAGGTTCCCCCTGATGATGCCAACTAACTCCTTTTCAGGGATCCTCTTCCGCAAACGGAACGCCATGTTGTGGACTTTGGCATAGAAGTCGTCGAAAGCTTCCGCGGGCAGCTGTTTCCTCTCCATTATTTCCCGGATTATTTCATAGGACTAGACGAACTTGAAGTGCCTCAGCAGCTCGTCCTTCAGCTCATGATAGCCAAAGTCGGGCTCATCTGCATGATCCTCAAGGACCTGCAAATACCACTTCAAGGCACCGCCGGAAACCAGACAATGAAAGTCCGTGAAAAGGTGGAAGAAGGAAAAATTATGCTGCTCGCGCATCCTTTTCATCCGAAAGATGAAGCTTTTGAGGCTTATACCTTTAGCGGTCCCGGTACTGTAACTGACCGTTGGCTCATTGATGCGCTCTGCACTGTCCGTAGGGACAAAGTCAAAGGGCCTCGGTATACCCGTGTCAATTTGGTTGAATACCGATCCCGCAATTTGGTTTTCTATGGCGGCCCTCGTAACGCTTCTAGTGCATGGTCTAGCAGTGCTCAGTATCCCTAATCCCCCTGCAACACGATTCTCGGCCTCCTTGCCTTTGTTACACATTCACTGTTTGAAGGAAACCCTAAAAAAAAAAAACAAAAAAACAATTGAAATGGAATGAAGATAAGCAATAAATTGAAAATTTGATATTGAACACCCCAATCTACATGGGAGCTTTTACCAAAATCCCACTGGGAAACAACGTACCAATGCAATTTTGAAAAATCAAATACGAAATTTAAAAATGAAAAATTTTACCCAGACGTAAAAGTTATATATATTATAAACGAAAATGTAATCGTAATTAGTAAAAAAATAAAAAGGCACATTCAAAATCTTTTTTATATACGTAAGTAATTGATACAAGTGTATGATTGTATGGAATACCCAAAGATAAGTGTTGAAACAAAAAAAAAAAAAAAATAACATGGCCTTTATCCTGAAAATTACAAAGGTAACATCAGGAAGGGACACAAAAATAAAGTAAGACAAATGGTTTATATTTTCCTTCTAACACATCCACATTCACAAATTAAATTATACTCTACGAGTTGGGTGTAAATAATTAAGTAAGTATAAACCGTTTGGTTGTCTCAAACGACGTCCTAGTTTTTATAAGAATGTTTTACGAAACAATAAGGTATATTTCCTAAATCCCAATAGTAAACACATTCAAATTACTAAGAAACGTATCGAGGAAGTATCCAACTGCCAATAAATTATAAGAATGTCCTAAAAAAAAACAAAACGACGATACCTTGTAAGCTATATTAAGTAATTAGCTTTACAATAGAAATCGGTTGTATGATTAAGAAAATTATCTGCAACTCAAGAATTGTAAATTTCAAGCTTCCAATGACGCAAAAAATGAAAACATATTAGCCTTGGTGTGTTTGATGCCGCCTTGACGAAGGTTCAGCAAAGGTGATTAGTCCGTCTCTAAGCATTTAGTGTGAAGTCCGTCGTCATACTGTCCGTGGAAGTGTGGCACATCACGCTCGAGAACTTGTTCCAGGGAGTGGATGCCACACTCCCTTGCTCCTACCTCTAGTGGCGACGATTGCAAACCTCACTTACCGGCAGTGCTGCACTCTCGTTAAGGTAGCTTAAACAGTTCGCCATGACCTCCTGCTAACGTCCGTCGTCTAGCTAAATGTCATACAAGGTAACACTTAATCAAAATGCAGGAACCCGAAGAAGGAACCCTGCCATGCACACTCAGCTGCTCCTAATCCTTTTGTCATGATGCCACTTGTCGACTAGGTGAGCTCAATCGGCGTTGCCATTATGACGGAATAGGGATTGGGATGCGATTGGAAACAGGGAGATCTAAGCAAAAGTGGGAAAATTTAATAAAAGTAGAATTAAAGATTATGGAAAATGTGGGAAGTGGAAAGATAATCAGGCTACAACGTTGGGCGCCATTGTTACGTGGCTGACTGATTGGGGAGGCGGGGAGCGGCGGCAAGCAGGTATGCTTGCGAGCCCAGGCTAACTCGTCGTCTTGGGCGGGGTATTACACCACCGACCTCACCCGCAGCCACATGAACAAAAAGTGTTCATACCTGCATATGTATCGAAAAGAAAAAGGAAAGCTGAAAAAATAGAAATAAACGTGAGGGGCAAAGTTAAAAGAGGGAAGGCATAAGGGGCAGAAAAAGATGAAGGCCTGTCCTGTCAGGTGGAGTCTACCCTCCATCTGCAGGGCAACTTGCACCGTGCCGTGGACGCTGTGCTGACTCCTATTTACCTTACAGTGCCCCCAAGCCTGACACTAGTATGTCCGTCTGTCACGCGGTCATTTTTCCCTGTAACTCACTTTCTCCTAACCTTGCCACGCGCAAGCTCAGCACCAACAACAAAAAGTTGAATTTAGCCCTGCATGATTAATAGCTCACTATTTCATCCATACATTGATTATTCACAATTTCTCAATAAATATTCTACCAGAAACGCCCTAATATTAGTTTCACAATCTGCTTATAAATTATACAAAAATTATAACTCCATCAAAGGCAAATTCAAAGTTACTTCCAATTACTTAAATATCTACCCTTAGTGAAATATACACAACTACCATAATCCAAAAAAACCCAAATAAAAAAGGTTAAATACAATTCACATATATTAATCGTATGACGGATAAATTCGGTCTTAATCTTTCCTACCACCCTAATGTACTATCCTACAAGAACCTATCTTAAAATCTAAAGATATGGAGTTCAAACAAATCTCTTTAAGGTAGTATAATCCAAAACAAGGGCAAAACAAAAAATGCAAAACCCTAATCCCTGACCTACTGCAAATGCAGAAGTAAATAAAAAATCAAGTATATATCTAAGAAAAGTAGGTCATCAAAAACCCATATAAAAAAAAAGGTATGCAAGTATATAAAAAAAAGTATATAAGTAAAATATATGTGAGCATGAATTCATGTGTGGTATATATGTTTGTCCGGTATATTGGTGGAATGACGAAATTGCGGAAGAGCGTAGAAAATGCCACAAAGCACGAAGAACAGCGCAGAGGGCACGCTCATCACCACGATATGCAGAGATACACAGCACCTATGTCGCACAAAGAAAGGCACTTAAAAATGCCATAAAAAAGAGCAAGAAGTTATGCTTTAGGGAACTGCTGGATAATGTCGACCTAGATCCTTGGGGATCAGCCTACAGAACTGTGATGGCCAAAGTTAAAGGACCGATATCACAGCAACCTACGTGCCCGATACTGATGAATATTATTGTTGAAACACTTTTCCCGGCGCAAGATCGCTGGACTTATCCAAGCGAGGATCTAGAAAGTACGGAAATTCCGCAAATTACAGAGCAAGAGGTGCTGGACGCTGCAAAAAGAGTTGCTGATAACAAATCCCCAGGACCCGACGAAGTACCAAACATAGCCCTTAAAGCCGCGATTACAACTAGGGCTACATTATTTACTGATCTTTTTAATGCCTGTATGCAAGAAGGCGTGTTCCCTCGCCCGTGGAAACGACAAAGACTTGTCCTATTGCTGAAACGTGGTAAACAGCCGGACCAACCATCCTCGTATAGGCCCCTTTGTATGCTGGATTCCCTAGGGAAGATTTTCGAGCGTATGATTAGTGAGCGCCTACAGCTGACTCTAGAAAGACCAGGTGGCTTATCGAATAGTCAATATGGATTTCGCAAATCAAGATCCACCGTAGATGCAATACAAAAAGTCGTCAATATAGCTAGAGAAGCTATCTCTGAAGGCCAAAATAAAAGGAAGTTCTGTGCACTGATTACGTTGGACATCAAGAATGCTATTAACACTGCGAACTGGATGCAGATAATAGCAGCGCTGCAAAGCTTCGGCACTCCAGCTTACTTACGCAGAATAATAGGTAGCTATCTTAAAGACAGAGTACTACTTTTTGACACGGATCAAGGAGCAAAAGAGTAAAAAATCACGTCAGCTATTGTCCACAGTAACCAGCTCAATAATACTATACGCAGCACCAGTGTGGTATGGATCTAAACAGACCCATCAAAAATATATATTAGCAGCGTACCGACTTGCTTCTTTAAGAATAGCAAGTGCTTATCGGACGGTGTCCGACGACGCGATCCTGGTTCTAACCCGGAAAATCCCAGTGGACTTACTGGCAAGCGAAATGGCCGATCTGTATAACACTAATATCGAGCGACCATCTGAAGAAGACAAGAAAAGAGCAAGGACACAAACAATAGCTAAGTGGCAAGAACGGTGGGAGGCCTCGAGTAAAGGGCGTTGGACTTTCACACTAGTTTGGAACGTAGCTCAATGGAATGAGCGGAAGCACGGCGAACTGAACTACCATCTCACGCAAATAATGAGTGGACATGGCGGTTTCAAAGAGTATTTATGGAAGCGTAGGATAGAGGAAGATCCTCATTGCCCAATGTGTACCACAGAGTTAGAAAACGCAGAACACGTCATGTTCTACTGCCCCCGTTTCCACGAAGAAAGACTCACCTTGCATGGAGTCTTTGGGGAGGAACCTACCACGAGAAATTTAGTTTCACATATGTGCAGCAGGAAAGAATGCTGGACTGCAGTGAGCAAAATGGCATTTATAGTAATGACACGCCTGATGGATGCTGAGAGGGAGCGCAGAGAAATGCGCATGCGAAGCAGTGGTGATTAAATGGACACTCAGAGCAAATAGCGGGAACCTGGACGCAGGGACAACAGTAGGCTCTTAAAAATGAGAAATATGGAACGCCACCCTGAAGTAATGCGAAAGTGGTGCCGGGGTGGGCGACGGTTCCAGAACGGGGCTGTTTTTTAGTCTACGGACACACGGTTGCTGCGACGGCAGCAATTATGGTGCATTAGGCATTTTTCAGCCTCCCCGCAAAAAAAAAAAAAAAAAAAAAAAAAAAATATATGTTTGTCACAAAGTATAGTTCTTGCTTTACTTTGCAAATCCCTACTCTATTTTTTCAAGATTAGGAATCTTAGCCAATATATGTACATACGTTTATAAACATTTGACATGCACTCACCAATCTCACGTTCTCCAACGGGGCCGCTGCAGTTGTGTGGTTTTGCTGAAAATGCTGGAAAAAAATACTCTTAACATACATACATATCTACAGGTCACGCTCACAGTAGCCACCCTCAACCACTCAGCCAAGATCACTCGCTAGTGATATTAGTTAATGAGTGCTTTGGTAGTATCAAATCTACCAGCGTGATGACAAAATGTAAAGATTTAAAAAAAATGTGTATTCGACAAAAAAAAATGTCTTTGGTGCTGAAGGCACACGATCATATATAATATCTGGGTGTGAGGTTAATAAAAAGTATGTTGGAATTGATTTTGCCAATAATCACAAAAAAAAAAAAAATAAGTACAAAAAATAAAAAAAGCAAAATTTCAAAATTCGAAAATTTTGAGTTGGTACTACCTTAGGTAGAAGAAAACATGTGCAAAAAAAATTTGTATATGGTAGAGATAGATATCAAAATGTCAAGAAAAATTAAATGTCAAACCGAAGAAGAAAAGTGAAAAAACAAGAAAAAAATTAAATAAATGAAAGGAAAAAAAGGTGGAAGCAAAAGTGCCACCATTAACTCGTGAAATATGGAGTTAAGGTAAAACCCAAAAATTATATGTTCGAACAAAAAAATGCTTAGGCCCGGAAATGAACTAACTCTTTTACCCGTTCCCTACCAAGATCATGCCTTTTTTGACAATATTTAAATAATGCATATAATAATACATAAAAAATATAAAACAACAATATAAACAAAAGGTGTTGATTGTTGCTTATGTTACCAGAATTAAATGAGCCGGCGCAAAAATGTACAAATGTTGCTGCCAACGTTGTTGTGGTTGCTGCTGGTGTTTTTATTTATTGTAGTTGCTCGTGTTGTCCGCTTTGCCAGAATTGTATTGGATTTTTGTTGTATGTGGTGTCGTGGCTGTTGTTGTTGCGGCCCAATGCCGCCGATGAAAAATGCTATGCTTGATGTTATCAAGTTCTTGTACTTCTGTTGTTGTTGTTGTGCACCGGCAAATAAAATTATAGTGTAGTGCTTGTGGGTAGTGAAGGTGCGTGGTAATTTATTTTTGGCGGTATGTCGCCAGTATAAAACGATGATGTAATTGTTGTTGGGCGTTATGGATCCAATATAAAACGATGATGTAGTTGTTGCCGGGCGGTATGTCGCCAAAGACCGTGCCCAGTGGGTCTTTTCCAAGGAGGAACCCCGCGTGCAGTGTCCTGTAATGCAACGTAAACGAAAATTTATTAAGAAAATTCAAGGATACAAGTGTATCTATGTACATATACATATACACAGTTGCCTATCGATTTCATGTCTGCATAGTCATGTACTCATCTACATACATGTATTTTTATGTATGTAGGGGTGTATGTGTTCAAGCAAGTTTTCTTTTGGCTTGCTTGGGAGATAGGCCAGGTGGAAGACCCAGCTCGCAACAAGCATGCCAGGACAAAAAAAAACAAAAATGGGCATGACTCTTAAAATATGTTTACTGGGAACTACTTAAAGCTTTCTGACCGTATCGCGGTCACTTTTCGAAGCGCACTACTTTTTCAAAAATTGGTTATAATTCGCGCACTGCAAAATTTGTGAACTTTTTTCACTTACGTTTAAAATCGCGCACTTCACTTTCGATTATTACTTGTACTTGACTTGCACTGGGCACTGTTGAAACAAGGCTTTGGCCCGTTGACTAAATTTTCCCCTTCTTATACCCACCACCGTGGTAGGGAACGTTTCCCCGAAACACAAAATTTTTACCATTACATGCCAAACTTTCTTTTCGGTTTTCCCGTATTTTTCATCTATACGTTCATACAATCATGCACTCATACATTAACATGCTTACCGCTCCACCAAACCAGATTCATTTGGTTCGTGTCTTGACCGCTCCCACTGACACAGTCACACGCTCATAGCCTTGTACAAACAAACATCCACATACATACATACCAGAACAAAAGAAACACATAGGCATTGGCATTCGTATCTTGACCACAATGCTGCTAGACTGTTAGCAACATGGTGACTGCTGATAACAACCTGATGCCAATGCGCAACATTTTACGTCCGCTGCAAAATTGTGTTCCTTATAGACAGCGGCAACATTTTGGATGAGGCACGAACCTAGATACAACACACAGATACCACAGATACACGCTACCATTTCAATCAAGCCAGTATGGAGACAGGCTGTCGTTACAACTGTCCTGAAGACCCAATGTGGAAGATAAAGCCAGGAAGGCTGCGGCTCCATTGTACTGCTGCAGGAGGCTATCGGAAAGAATTGGGGACTCTCGCCAGGAGTAGAACACTGGCTTTATGAGATGGTGGTCAAACCGATTCTGCTTTATGGGGTGCTGGTCTGGTGGAAAGCACTGGACACGGCGAGCACCTCCAAAATGTTAGTGTCAGTGCAACGGACAGCGCTGATCGGTATCAGTGGCGCTCTCCGAATAACACTTACCTTGGCACTGAATGTCATGCTGAACATTCATCCAGTAGATTTCGCGGGAAAGGCAACCGCGGCCTGGTCGTTGGTCATGCTTCGTGATATGGGCTATGGGCTTTCTGACTTCGGACACTCCAGCCTTCTTATTATTTTCGACTTTATCTCGGACTGGACGGACTATTGTATGCCGATAACTGCTCCCTATGCAACCTTTACCCCAGTAATTCCACCGAGAGAGGAGTGGGGAAGAGGAATTGTGTGGGGCATGAGACCGGTTAACTTGTTCACAGATGGGTCGAAGTTGGGCGGAAAGGTTGGTGGGGGGATTTTGTCAAGAGCTAAATGTAAGCCGCAAGTTTAAGTTGACTGATCACCGCAGTGTATTCCAAGCGGAAGTTGCTGCGATTAAGGATGCGGTGGATAAAATGCTATCCAGTGCTACCACGGTTAGGGAATTCGATATCTACTTTGATAGCCAAGCGGCTATCAAGGCCTTGAGTTCAACTACAGTCAGATCGAGGGTGGTCTGGGAGTGCCCGACCTCGCTTGCGATTGCATTGAACTATGTTTTAATTAAGATTATCTGGGTCCCGGACCATAGTGATATCCCGGGCAACTGTCAAGCGGATCTCTTATCCCGCATCGGTACAACTGAATGGGATGAAGATGTCTGTAGGGATTTCGGGATTCCGCTGGTCACCTGTGGTTTGCTGCTCCATAGCTGGGCCTCGAGTCAGCTCAGCAAACTTTCGACGGACACCACCTCTTGCAGAGTAGCAAGATCTTTCTGGCCGAAAGTGGATGGCAGGTCTGCCAAAGTACTTGGGTTCACTAAGGCTCACCTATCAATGATCATTGGCGTTTTGACAGGGTACCGTCCCATGGGTATCCATGCGGTACGTCTCAGTATACTGGAAAATCCATCCTGCTGCAGCTGTATGGAGGATGATAAGGTGAAATCATCAAATCACTTTATGCATGATTACCAAGCTTTTGCCAGAACAAGGCGAAAGTACTTCTGTCGCGACTCACTTGGATCTCCCGGGGATTTATCCAAGGTTGAGATCGGTATCATTCGGAACTTTATCGTTTCTTCCCAACAATTCTCTAAATAGCTATATCTAAGTGTTCAAATAATAAGATTAATATTTGTCCTGTGTGGCAACATTGCATATAAAATGTCAATTTGAGTTTTACCCCACAGTAGCTGTGGTACGCAACATTCATTACTTTGTACATATTGAAGTTATCAGTTTGTATTAAACCTTTTGTACATTCACTTGCGCGTTTTATTTAAGAACTTACTACTGATTCTCTGTAACAATGGTTATGGGCCCAGAAGAATGTAAAAGGGGCTTCTAAATACAAGATATATAAAATAAATTTTTGAATAAGTTTGTGACGCGAAATACCGGTTTTTAATTTGCGAAAAAATGAGTCTCGCACTGCAAATAGAAAAACTTGCAGAAGACAATTACGACGTGTGGTCGGTATCGGTGCGTAGTGTGCTAATTACAACGGACTTATGGAGCGCTGTTTGCGACAAATTGCCGGAAGGGGCAACTGGTGAATTGGAGCAAAAGTGGAAAGTAACAGACCAGAAGGCGCTGGCATGCATATTTTTAAATGTAAAACCTACGCAGTTAATGCATATCAAAGCATGCAAAACTGCAGCAGAAGCATGGCAAAAGTTACGCCAAATTCATATGCCAGTCGGTCCTGTTAGAAAAGTTCAGCTGTACCAGAAACTATTACGTTTAAACATGCATCAAGATCATAATGTATCAAAGTATGTACACTCATTTGTTGAGACGATCGACAAGCTTGCAGAGCTAGACATACATGTAAACGACGAATTAAAATTTATTATGTTGTTGTCAAGTCTTCCCAATTCGTGGGAAAACTTTGTTGGTGCTGTTGAGACACGCGACAGTTTGCCGACGTTCGATGCCATTAAGTCGAAAATTCTAGAAGAAGGTGTAAGAAGACAAGAGCGAGACTAACGAGAGGGCATGCAAGCAGTATATGTATGTGCAAATAAAACTAAATATACAAGCATTGCTCCAAAGCATACAAACATGGATAACACAAACAACGATAAGCAAAGTGAGGTGAATTCAAAGGCGACAAAGAAACCGGAGAAATCTCAATTTAAGGGGAAATGCTTCGTTTGTCAACAAACAGGTCATCGGACTAATGATTGCCGAAATAAAAGAAAGAACATTCAAACAAAAGAAGAAGCGCTAGAAACGTCAAATTGTTTGATGTATTGTAGTAGCGATTATATGCAAAAGAAAAATATTTGGTGCATAGACAGTGGTGCTACGTCACATATGTGTTGTGATAGAAGTGCGTTTGTTTCTTTTATTGCCAATGAACATAGGTGGGCACCACTACATTTACACGATTACCAAATTGAGAATATGTTAGTATACACGAACGCGTGGCTAGCACGAATGCAAAATCAAATATTTATTTAGTTTGATTCCAGCGATTGTACAATAAGCACGTATCACACACAGTCTTGGTACAGTGTTTGGTCGTACAATACGAAAGTATTGTACGTACATATGAATGCAAAATGTTTCAGATTGAATGGGAAGTAGAGTTTTTTTGTTTTAAATAGCGCCAATAGGCCACAATGCTTAGTTTGCGGGAAAATTATAAACTTCATTTGCAAGCAAAGCTTAAGTCGACATTTCGTTTTACTCCACAGGAGCGTAAATAACCTTACCCCTGTGCTATACACGTTTATACGGATGGTTCCAAATTAATAGGAGGGATTGGATCTGCTCTTTACTGAGTTGGTCCAAAAATAAATAGATCCTACGGGCTGCCTGATTACTACAGCGTGTTTCAGGCGAAACTTATAGCAGTGAAGAAAGCAGAAGAAATTCCTTAGGAATCGTTATATGAAGCGATATGAAATATGAGCCTAATCGGACCACAAATACGATTTTTTGAAATATATTATATTTCAAGTTTCAAGCTTGTACCTTATCGGAAAGTTACTTAAATTTTAATTACAAAATTCGTTCACAACGGCCTGTCAAGTCAATCTAAATAAAACAGTTTAAAAATACTAAAACTATCATATTTTACTTCTGAAAAATGCAAAACAATTAAAAACACTTTTTCGGGGACAACAATGAAAATTTTTCATTCATATGTACGTATTTTTCGACCGTTCTCTGTGGTAATATTGCGTGCGACACCTCCTTATTGTACGGACGTCGAAAGCAAACTAAATGTGTTTGGGCGTTGATTTTGACGAAGTAGTCATTTTTCGTTCGCTCGTTGTATACGTATATGGCCGCTTAGCAGGTGCTAAGCTCATGCCCACCCTTGCCAATAAAATTAAAGTAATGTTGGCAGCAGATAAATTTGTTGATTCGCCCGGTATAGGTACTGTAGTGTTACAAAATAGTAATAAAAAAATAACCCTTCAAAATGTTTTGTATGTGCCATCGTTGCGTATGAATTTTTTGTCTGTGAGTAAAGCAGCAGAATTTGGTAATTTCACGACGTTTGAAAAACAATTGGCCACAGTGAGAGATAAAAAGAATGCAATAGTATTGCAAGCAAAACAAACAAATAACTTGTATTTGTACACTGAAAACAAAATAGCTAGTGTAAGTATGTTAAGTGTTGATTCAATGACAACGATGTGGCATAATAGGTATGGACATTTGAATTTTCAAAGCCTAAAAGAACTTTGTGAGAAAGGTCTGGTTTGTGGTATAAATTTAAAAAATATGCCGAGGCAGGTAAATTGCGATACATGCAATAAAGCAAAAATTTGTGCATTGCCATTTACACGAAAAGTTGAACGTTCAACAAAGAAAGTGCTTGAACTCATACACACAGATGTGTGTGGGTCTATGAATATAAAATCATTGGGTGGCAATCGCTATTTTGTCACATTCTTAGACGATTTTTCTCGAAAAATATTTGTATATTTTGTGAGGGCCAAAAATTAAGTTTTTGAGAAATTCAAAGAATTTAAAAGCTATGTTGAATGTCAAATGGACTGTAAAATTAAGACTGTGCGAAGCGATAACGGCACAGAATATGTTAATGGTGATTTTGAAAATTATTTAAAAAAATGTGGCATAAAAAGAGAATTGACTGTACCGTATACACCTCAACAAAACGGTGTAGCGGAGCGAGCAAATAGAACCATAATTGAAATGGCGAAAAGTTTATTGATTCATGCGAACCTTGAAGAGTTTTTGTGGGCTGAAGCAGTACAAACTGCAGTGTATTTGCGCATAAGATGTCCTACTCAAATACTAAATCAAATTACTCCATTTGAAATATGGAAAAAGCGCAAACCTTCAGTGAAACATCTCCGTATTTTCGGGTCAAGAGCATATGCAGTTAATAAAACAAGTAAGAAGAAATTTGAAGCAAAAGGCCATGAGTATATATTTGTCGGATATTCAAAAACAGCAAAAGCATATCGCTTATATGACAGGCAAAAACGTGCTATTATAGAGCGGCGTGATGTTAAATTTGTAGAAGGCGATTTTTGTAAGAGTACTACGTCAGAAAGTGACTTGTCAGATATAAATGATGATTTTGCGACAAACATTATACGTCTGGAATCTACTGAAGTTAAAGAAAATGAACAATTAGCAGATGAAGTAGTCGAGCATGTAATAAAAAGTGACTCCGGCGAAGAAGAAGAGTATGCAACTCCTGACGAAGCTGAAAGTGATGAACAAGAAATACAAAAACATGAAATACAAAAACGCGGACCTGGACGACCAGCATATGTTTATACAGGTCAACGAGGCAGGCCAAGGAAACAGTATCAAACACTTAATAACACAAATGGTTTAAAAGACAGCGAGACACCAGAAACTCCTGAAGAAGCATTAAATGGTCAATATGCTGATGAATGGCGAAGTTCCATGCAATCAGAGTACGACGCGCTTATAGCAAACAATACGTGGAATATGGTTGATTTGCCAAAGGGGCAAAAAGTCATAGGGTCGAAATGGGTTTTTCGAATAAAAAGAGACGAGCACGGTGAGATCGAGAGATTCAAATCAAGGTTAGTTGCTAAAGGTTGTGGGCAACAACTGGGAGTCAATTACTGGGAGACATTCTCTCCAGTAATTCGGTATGAAACTATACGTATGCTTTTTGCGATAGCTGCGGAAAAACAGATGTTTATGCACCAGGTGGACATATCTAATGCGTATTTAAATGGAAAGCTATACGAAAATGTTTATATGAAACAACCAAAGGGTTTCATTAGCAAAGAGTATCCTAACAAAGTTTTGAAACTTCAGAAAGCGATTTATGGATTAAAGCAGTTCGGCCGTATATGGAATAGTACTTTGGATGCAGTTTTAAACGACATTGGCTTCAAAAAATGCAAATATGAACCGTGTTTATATGTGAGAAAAGACAAACAGCAGTTTTGTTACATAGCAGTCTACATGGATGATTTACTTATAGTTTGTTCCAGTGAGATCGAAATATCAGCAATTAAAATGAAGATAGCGTCGAAATTTCAAATGCATGATGGCGGTGCTGTAAGGTATTTTCTTGGCTTAGAAATTCAGCGAAAAGGGGAAATAGGTACAATTTCTCTAAATCAGAAGAAGTACATTAAATCTGTGCTTGAAACATACGGAATGCAGGAGTGTAGAGAAGTTGCAACACCACTTGATCCAGGTTTTCAAGTTGGATGCAGAGACGAGAAATGTGTTAAGGTAAATGTCACTGAATACCAATCTTTAATAGGTTCTCTGATGTATTTATCAGTCTTGAGTCGCCCAGATATTTTACACGCTGTTAGTAAGCTTTTTAGGCGTAATACTGATCCACATAAAGAACACGAAACAGCGGCTAAACACGTATTGCGTTATCTTTCGGCTACAATGAATTTAAGTATTGTATATCGTAAGACTGGTGAATATGTGAAAGGGTTCGCTGACGCAGATTGGGCTAACGATCCATACGACAGAAAGTCATATTCGGGTTATGCGTTCTATTTGGGAAGCAGTGCATTTTCATGGGCTTCAACAAAACAAAATGTGACAGCTTTAAGCAGCACTGAAGCCGAGTATGTGGCTTTAGCAACAGCAACGAAGGAAGCGGTTTTTATCCAAAGATTATTAAATGAAATTGGTTGGTCGAATACAGCTCCAATGGTTCTCTATGGTGACAATGTCAGTGCGCAGCATATAGCACGTAATCCAGTTCATCATAAACGGACCAAACACATAGATATTAAGTACCATTTCATTCGTGAAAAAGTAGAAAATAATGAAATTGATTTAAAGTATATTTCTACCAATGAAAATGTTGCCGATATTTTAACCAAATGTTTGAACAAAAAAAAACATTGTCATTTTGTAAATTTGCTTGGGTTAAAATAAATTAAAGTTAGTTTTTTGAAACAAATATTTAACCTTAAGAAGAAGTGTTCAAATAATAAGATTAATATTTGTCCTGTGTGGCAACATTGCATATAAAATGTCAATTTGAGTTTTACACCACAGTAGCTGTGGTACGCAACATTCATTACTTTGTACATATTGAAGTTATCAGTTTGAATTAAACCTTTTGTACATTCACTTGCGCGTTTTATTTAAGAGCTTACTACTGATTCTCTGTAACACTAAGACACTGTTATTTTATTTTATTGTATGTGGTATCATAAGGGACCTTCATGATGTCCAAGTGAGCTTCCCCTATCTGTTATGTTGTAGGAAAAATTAAAAGGAGCACGACGCAAATTGGAAGAGAAGCGCGGCTTAAGATGTCTTCGGAGGTTATCGCGCCTTACATTTATTTATTTTTTTTATATATTTATAGACTATTTCATTCCTGTTACAACTCCCGTTTTCCTATCTACATTACAGTGAAACCCACTTTCTTACAAGTCACTCAAAAATCCTGATAGGCGTCAAAAATGTTGGCTACAACACTTGGTTCTGTATTCACCACATACACACAAACAAAGGTAAGCCGCAAGTTTAAGTTGGCTGATCACCGCAGTGTATTCCAAGCGGAAGTTGCTGCGATTAAGGATGCGGTGGATAAAATGCTATCCAGTGCTACCACGGTTAGGGAATTCGATATCTACTTTGATAGCCAAGCGGCTATCAAGGCCTTGAGTTCAACTACAGTCAGATAGAGGGTGGTCTGGGAGTGCCCGACCTCGCTTGCGATTGCATTGAACTATGTTTTAATTAAGATTATCTGGGTCCCGGACCATAGTGATATCCCGGGCAACTGTCAAGCGGATCTCTTAGCCCGCATCGGTACAACTGAACGGGATGAAGATGTCTGTAGGGATTTCGGGATTCCGCTGGTCACCTGTGGTTTGCTGCTCCATAGCTGGGGCTCGATTCAGCTCAGCAAACTTTCGACGGACACCACCTCTTGCAGAGTAGCAAGATCTTTCTGGCCGAAAGTGGATGGCAGGTCTGCCAAAGTACTTGGGTTCACTAAGGCTCACCTATCAATGATCATTGGCGATTTGACAGGGTACCGTCCCATGGGTATCCATGCGTTACGTCTCAGTATACTGGAAAATCCATCCTGCTGCAGCTGTATGGAGGATGATAAGGTGGAATCATCAAATCACTTTATGCTTGATTACCAAGCTTTTGCCAGAACAAGGCGAAAGTACTTCTGTCACGACTCACTTGGATCTCCCGGGGATTTATCCAAGGTTGAGATCTGTATCATTCGGAACTTTATCGTTTCTTCCCAACAATTCTCTAAATAGCTATATCTAAGACACTGTTATTTTATTTTATTGTATGTGGTATCATAAGGGACCTTCATGATGTCCAAGTGAGCTTCCCCTATCTGTTATGTTGTAGGAAAAATTAAAAGGAGCACGACGCAAATTGGAAGAGAAGCGCGGCTTAAGATGTCTTCGGAGGTTATCGCGCCTTAGAAATATTTATTTTTTTTATATATTTATAGACTATTTCATTCCTGTTACAACTCCCTTTTTCCTATCTACTTTACAATGAAACCCACTTTCATACAAGTCACTCAAAAATCCTGATAGGCGTCAAAAATGTTGGCTACAACACTTGGTTCTGTATTCACCACATACACACATAATATGCAGTTGGTTTGTAGGCAATTGGCATTGTTATTTGCAGAGACAGTGGTGCGCGCGCTTGTAGGCGTACAGGGGCGTTTGTTAAAAGGCTGTCGTTACAGGCTCGCATCGGCCGATGATGCCTGTCTGTAAAAAAATTATAACGCAGCCACTAATCCCATCTTGTTCTGGCACAAAGTGTGGCTTCGACCAACTCCCAATATCGGGCTTCCCCTATTCGTAGCCTTTGCCCCGCTGCTTTGTGTTCATACATATTCACACGTCAGTACCTTATATACTAATACACAAATATACAAACTACATATACGCATTTTCAAATTGATGGTCTAGTCACTTGATGTAATTAGTCAAATGATTTCTAGACTCTATCGCTAATTACAAATATATCTAAGACAGAACACTAGCACAACCTACATTTAACACATACTACAAGGACTACATATAACCCGCATCTTAAACCGCGAAAAAATCTTTGGCATGGTATACCCCGATAGCCTTGCCACTAGTATCTCCCAACTCATACATTGCGTTGCCTTCTGTCCTGAGTACAAAACACTTCACTTACTTTGGGACAAGTTTCGCATTAAAATTGTCGATTTTCGAGCTTTGTTTAAAGCTAAGGCGGTATACTAGTTGCCCTTTATTAAAAACTATTTCTCTGCTTCTCAGGTCGTATGTCTTCTTACTCCTTTCATGTATCAATTTAAGTTCTTTCATAATTTTCGTTCGACGTATGTGCAGCTTGTCCTATGCCGTTTCGACCTCGAAGTCAGCATCCTTCAGCGCACTCAATTTCCAGCAAATCTCATATGAGGCGTCATGTTGCATCATTGGGATATTATATACAGCAGAGTACGGTGATGTATTTATAGCTGTGTGCATTACACTTTAGAGTGCAAAATGCTACGTCACTCACTATCCCAATTCTTTTAATTCCCTTTGATGTACGACGGATGATTTGGAGGACGGAACGGTTAACTCTCTCTGTATTTTGTGGGTCGTCCCATGTTTTTCCCTCTGTCGGAATATACATATTCCGGTACTCCGAAAACGTGAAAAATGTCTTTATGGACCCATTAAATCGACGAACAAACGTTGAAAGGGGGGTTCAGTGAGGTGCTGCTTTCCCATGGTTCGCTTATGGAAGGCGTTTTGGGTTTTGTTGCTTTTACATATTTCACATGCTTTCACGTATGCATGCACATCTGCAACCATACCGCGCCAATAATATCTACCGCGGATACGTGATAGGGTCTTATGGATGCCGCCGTGACCGTCAGAGGGTGATTCATGTGCTGACTCTACTAAGCCTCTCAGCAGCTCTATCGGAACCCAGAGTTTCCAGGCCTGGCCTTTTTGTAGTTCATCTCCCCGAATAAACTGTGTTCGTGTGTACACGTATCCGTCTGATACGCAGAGTTCTGTCTTTGTTCCCTGTTATGGTCTTTTGTAACTCTCTATATTCGGGCGACTGAAAAGCGCCTGAGTCAATGTCAATGTCCAACCTTCTGTCCTGAATGTCGATTTCGTCCATATCGATTAGCGATAGGGCACCAGGCACTACGTTTTGGGCCCCTTACGGCATTCTATATTAAAATCATACGCCTGTGGCTTAAGGCTCCACCTTGCCAGTTGGCCCGATAAATATTTTGGCTCATGAGCCACTTCAAGCTCGCGTGGTCCGTTATCACCGTAAAAGGTAGATCCTCCACGTAGGGTCTGAAGCTCCTTGTTGTTGTTGTTGTTGTTGTAGCGATACGGTTGCTCCCCGAAGGTTTAGGGAGTGATCGATGTGATGGTCCTTTGCCGTTTACAGATCCGGTACGCTCCGGTAACACACCATCATTAAGGTGCTGGCCCGACCATCTCGGGAACGATTTATATGGCCACATTAAACCTTCAGGCCAATCCGGTATTTTAGTCGCCTCTTACGACAGGCATACCTACCGCGGGTATATTCTAACCCCCTGACCCGCTGGGTTAGTCTGAAGCTCCTTCTGATGCTGTAGTTACGTTGGGCCTTATTTAGTTTTGCTGACACATGCGTTATTGGTCGTTCGTTGTTGTCGTCGTCCAGTTGGAACATTACTCCACTCACCTCGTTAGTCGATGCGTCACACTGTATGTAAAACGTGTACTCTGATCAGTTTTAAACTAATAAACGCTTTCGTGGCCTCGTCCGTCATGGCAATTTTATATTTTCTTTCTGTCTGTCGTGCAGCGGTTCCGTCGCCTTCTTGTATAAACCATCTGTACCATCCCGTCATCCCCAGGAACGGTCTAAGCTGCTTCGGGGTTCGAGAAAGTCCCGCATCGCCGCTATTTTGCTGTCATCTGTCCGGATGCGTCCATCCCTGACCACGTATCCGAAATAGCACACCTTGAAATAGAACTTACTCTTTTCAAAGTTGATCGTCAATTTCGCATCTCGAAGACATTTAGCTCCAACAAATAACAAATATAAATGGGACGAGAAATCTTCGGAACAAACAAGTAAGTCATCTAAATAAACAAAAACTGATTCAAGAAGGGAAGCGGGTATGACTTTGTCCATTACACGACACTACGCTGCGCAGCGCTGCACAGTCCAAAGAGCATGACCATGAAATGGCACAAAGATCTGCCAGGCACCGTAAAGGCCGTATTTTCTCTAGAATTTGTCTCTAATGGTATCTCCAAAAATGCGTCTTTTAAGTCGATGCCAGGTATATAGCGTGTATTTTGAAGTCGGCTTAGGATACCATCGATGTGAGGGAGTGGGTAAGCATCTTTTATGGTGCGTTCATTAACCTTGCGAGCGCCGAAGCACAGTCTGTCCTTGGTTCTTTGGATGACTAAGGACAGCAGCGAGTCCCAGCAACTGTTGCTTTCTTCTATGACTCCCATCGCTGGCATGCGGTCGAGTTCGTGGAATATTAATTTTTGTATGGCTGGCGATATGGGATAATGGCGTTGCTTCACAGGTAGATGTTCATCTGTTGCCTCAATCACGTGCTCCTCAATGTCTATTTTCCCCAAACCAAGAACAGCGAATGAAGGAAACTGAAAAAAAAGGACATTTAAATGTATAAATACTAAAATAATTAAATAAATAAATAAAAAAATCAATAAGTAAATAAACAACATGGCTCATAAATACGTGGTCAAGTCGGATCCTTAGTCAGAGTGTGTTATTGGTATAGAGAATTTCTACCGTCATTAACAATAAATCACATGAAACATTATCTGAGGACAAGTCGCATTTCACATTCGTAAAAAGGGCTACATGTAACATATATCTTAAGCTGTGAAAAGGTCTTTTGCATGGTACACCCCGCTTGCCTTGCTATATACATCGCCTAGTTCGTACATCGCGTTGTCTATTGCCCTAAGCACTAAATTTGCTTTGGGGCAAATTTCGCATTAAAATTGCCGATTTTGGGACTTTGTTTAACATTATGGCGGTATACCATCTGCCCTACACTGAGGTTAATCTTGTTAGGCTATATTGTCCATCTTCAGTGGTAGTAAGAAAAAGAGCATTTAAATTTATAAATACTAAAATAATTAAATAAATAAATCAATAAATAAATAAACAACATGGCTAATAAATACAAGGTCAAGTCGGATCCTTAGCCAGAGTGTGTTATTGGTATAGATAATTTCTACGTAATTAACAATAAATCACATGAAATATTATCTGAGCACAAACCACATTTCACATTGGTAACAAGAACTACATGTAACATATATCTTAAGCTGCAAAAAGGTCTTTTGCATGGTACACCCCTATTGCCTTGCCACATACATCGCCTAGTTCGTACATCGCGTTGCCTATTGCCCTAAGTACAACGCACTTAATTTGCTATGAATAAGTTTCGCATTAAAATTGCCAATTTTGGAACTTTGTTTAACAGTACGGCGGTATACCATCTGCCCTACATTGAGGTTAATTTTGTTAGGCTATATTGTCCATCGTCATTGGTAGTAAGAAAAAACAGAAAGGACATTTAAATTTATAAATACTTAAATAATAAAATAAATAAATCAATAAATAAATAAACAACATGCCCAAGAAATACAAGGTAAAGTCGTATCCTTAGTCAGAGTGTGGTATTGGTATAGAGAATTTCTACCGTCATTAACAATAAATCACATGAAACATTATCTGAGAACAAGCCACATTTCACATTGGTAACAAAGACTACATGTAAAATATATATTAAGCTGCGAAAAGGTCTTTTGCATGGTACACCCCGATAGCCTTGCCACTTACATCGCCTAGTTCGTACACCGCGTTGCTTATTGCCCTAAGTACAACGCACTTAATTTGCTTTGGGGTAAGTTTCGCATTAAAATTGTCAATTTTGGAACTTTGTTTAAAATTACGGCGGTATACTATCTGCCCTACGTTGAATGCCACTTCCCTGCTTCTCAGGTTGTATGCCTTCATCTCCTTTCGTGTGCTAATTTAAGTTCTTGCATGATTTTTTCTCTGAGTATGTGCAGCCTGTCTTGCGTCGTTCCCACTTCGAAATCAGCGTCTTTCAGCGTGCTCAACTTCCGGCATAGTTCATAGGATGCACCATGTTGCATCATCGGAATACCAAAGTTTGCCTCATATGGGGACGTGCTAATTGCCATGTGTATGACGCTGGGAAGTGCGAACGCTGCATCGCTAACATATTTATCCCAGTTTCTTTGATTGTTATTGATGTACGACCGAATTATTTGCAGTATGGAGCGGTTAACCCTCTCTGCTGCGTTCCCCTGTGGCGAGTAATACGCTGTTTTTATGTGCATTGTTCCATTTTTTTGCAAAAACGAGGTAAACGTTTCGGACGTAAACTGCTTTCCGTTATCAGAATGCACATACTCAGGTACTTTGAAAACATGGAACACGTCTTTTTCTAAAAACTTCACTACTTCGGCCGAGCTGGCTTTTCGCATCGGCCTAAGAAAACAAACTTTCACAAATGGTCTAAACATACAAGAATATAAACGTTACCATCACATGTACGTGGGTATGGACCCTTCAAATCGACGAACAAACCCTGAAAAGGACGTTCAGTGAGGTGCTGCTTTCCCATGGTTGGCTTGTGGAAGGCATTTTGAGATTTGTTGCCTTTGCAGATGTTATGAATCCCACCATGACCAGCTGAAGGTCACGCGTGTGATAACTCTACCAAGTTCCTCCGCAGCTCTACCGGAACCCAAAGTTTCCAGGCATGGTCTTCCTGCAGTTCGTCTCCCCGGTTAAACTGTGTTCGTCTGTACACGTATCCGTCTGATACGCAGAGTTCTGGTAATATGTCTTTGTTCTCTGTTATAGTCTTTTGTAACTCTGTGTATTCGGGCGACTTGAAAGCTTCTGAGTTGATGTCAATGTCCAGTCTTCTATCCTGAATGTCGATTTTGTAAATGTCCATTCGCGATAGGGCATCATGCACTACGTTTTGGGTCCCTTTACGGTGTTCTATATTAAAATTATACGCCTGTAGCTTAAGGCTCCACCTTGCCAGTCGGCCCGAGAGATCCTTTTGGCTCATGAGCCACTTAAAGCTCGCGTGGTCCGTTATCACCGTAAAAGGTAGACCCTCCACATAGGGTCTGAACTTCTTTATGCTTATAACAGCAGCGTAACATTCCAGTTCAGTGATGCTGTAGTTATCTTGCGCCTTATTGAGTTTTGCAGACAAATACGCTATTGGTCATTCGTTGTTGTCGTCGTCCAGTTGGAACAGTACTCCACCCACCCCGTCAGTCGATGCGTCACACTGTATAAATGTCTGTTGAAGTCCGGATGTGTCAGTACGGGTGCCGAGGCTTTTGTAGCCTCGTCCGTCATTGCGAATTTTTTTATATATTTTCTTTCGTAAGTCTGTCGTGTAGCGGTGCAGCAATCGTGGCGAAGTCTTGTGTAAACCGTCTGTACCATCCCGTCATCACTAGGAGCCTTCTGAGCTGCTTCGGGGTTCGTAGTTCGGGAAAGTCCCTCATCGCCGCTATTTTGCTGTCATCTGTCCGGATGCATCCATCCCCGACCACGTATTGAGATAACGTACCTCCTTGAAACAGAACTTACTTTTTTCAACGTTCATCGTCAATTTCGCATCTCGAAGACATTTAGCTACAACAAATAACAAATATAAATGGGACGAAAAATCTTCGGAACAAACAAGTAAGTCATCTAAATAAATAAACACTTATTCAAGAAGGGAAGCGGGTATGACCTTGTCCATTAAACAACACATACGCTGCGCAGCGTTGCACAGCCCAAAGAGCATGACCATAAAATTGCACAAAGATCTGCCAGGCACCGTAAAGGCCGTATTTTATCTAGATCTTGTCTCTAATGGTATCTCCAAATATGCGTCTTTTAAGTCGATGCCAGATATATAGAGTGTATTTTGAAGCCGGCTTAGGATACCATCGATGTGAGGGTGTGGGTAAGCATCTTTTATGGTGCGTTCATTAACCTTGAGAGCGCCGAGGCACAGTCTGTTCTTGATTCTTTGGATGATTAAGGACAACAGCAAGTCCCATCAACTCTTGCTTGCTTCTATGACTCCCATCGCTAGCATGCGGTCGAGTTCGTGGAATATTAATTTTTGTATGGCGATATGGGATAATGGCGTTGCTTCACAGGTAGATGTTCATCTTTTACCTCAATCACGTGCTCCTCAAGGTCTATTTGCCCCAAACCAAGAACAGCGAACGAAGGAAACTGGCCTTTATGCTCTATTAACGCTTTGAGGAGAGGGCTCAGAATAGGTTGCACCGCATCAAAACACAGGTCCCTCTTGGCGGGTGCGAGTTCTGATACCACAGCCTTGCTGGCCGCAGCAGCCCTTCCCCTACTAATAACACTAAGGTCGAAGGCCTGCCAAAAGTCAACCCCTAAGTATACTTCCTGCTGTCGACCAGGAATAATCAGAAATTTGAGATCTTGCGTCATGCCATCCCACACAACTGGCAGCGTGATGACACCTTTGACGGGTGTTGCCCCATTTGTAGTTCTGATATTTTGACACCCAACTGGCAATATCAAATGCTCTTTACCTTCTAAAATTTTCTCGCTCTGACACCTCACAACCCCCTATTTCGGGTTTGCCAAAGAATCTATTGTCTCCTTTCATTGTAACTATTGTTGCTATTATTTTGTTTTCTATTCTCCTAAAATTCTTTTTCTTTTCTCTCATTCTCTTTATTTTGTCAAAATTCCTATTACTCTTATTTCTATTATTACGCTTCGACAACTCCTCACAAAATATTCGTCTACGTCCTTCTTCGTACTTTAACTTCCTAACATGAAGACTTTCTCTTTGCTCTGCTGGTTGCTTTTTTTTACCTAGCTCAATTTGTAATCCTACAGTTCCCTCCCTCTTCATAATCCTAACAGCTACTTCTTTTTCTAGCTTGTTCTTTCATTCCCGGCGGTCCTTGCTTTGGACAGAGTGCCCGAACATCTCTGCCAGACCCCGGTTTCCCGCCTCAGGTTTAAACACACAGAAGGACGAGTTACTACCACATGCAAAACATTTCATAAGGTGGAAGGAGGACTTACATTTACTATCTTCCACAAGCAAAGCACAACATGAGGTGGAATGGAGCCGGACAAAAGGATTGGTTTGGGACAATACTAACACACTTACTTTGGTTATGGGACGAATCACGTACGTTTGGATCATAGAACGGAGGACGGTGTGTTGAAGGATCACGGGAAGAGGCGGGCCCGGGCTTCATTTTGTTTGCCCCTAAGATATCCCTATTGAAGGCTTCAACTTCTACTTCCCCGTCTGCCCCTGGACTCCAAATGCTTTTGCTAACTTCTAGCTCGCTCACCCTTTTAAACCGATCCCTATTCTCTTTCATGGGCTTTTCAGCTCGCTTGCACTCATGTTTTAACTCAGCTAGGGTCAATAATTTGGTGGCAAACGTTAAATTAGCTAAAAAGGGCTTAATATTGCCTTTTATTATATTGACGAATTCAGCTTCTGGAATTTTTTTCCTCAGTCTGAACGTGAGATCATGGACTTCCGCGTAGAACTCATCGAAACTCTCTTGTGGGAGTTGCTTCCGTTCCATGATCTCGCGAATCACTCATAATCAGAATCTGCAGACTTAAATCGCCAAGGCCGTCGGTTCTATGTAACGGAGCGACTCGGGATTTTCCCGACCAAGGACTGCCATTTCAGTGTAACCCCATTTAATTTGTTGCGTCCTCCCACAAATTGTCATCCTCCCAGCATCTCCTTGCAGCGGGACTACTCCATATTCTCTTGCTCCGGGAAGGTATTGAACCCAATCCGGGTTCGTTTCCTGACCCCGGTCCTGAGAAATGGTTTTGCTGCATCTGCCGGGAAAGAATCTTTTTAGGACGGTCATACTCTTGTCAGTGTGTGAGGTTGTTCTGGGCTAGACCCCAAAACCAGAAGTCCACGTAACTTCTATAAACCTTTTGTGGCTCCTTGCTGTTCACGTCCTAGGACGTCCCGTAGTCTGCGCCTTAGCGCCCCCCGCTACCTTCCAGCAGCCCCGCTGCTCAGTAAGCCACAACAAGTACCCGCTGTTGCTCGCGCCCCACGGCACCACCAACTCACACGGCTGCTCCCACTCATAACTACAATCTCCGCAGTAGAGTCGGAAGCAATGCCGAGCATCAGCCCCTGCCCCCGTTCACCGGGTACTCCAATGCTTACCCAAGGACGTCTAGTCCCAGGGCCTCAACAGCAATCGCGTTCTGGCCTTCCACAACCCAGGCGTAGTCACCCTGTAGTATCGCGTGGAATTCACCCCATTTCAAACACGCTTAACATTACAAACACTCGTTCACTGACCCAGGTAACTTCCATAAGTTCATTCGCTTTCACAAAGTCACCTAATGCATTAATGCGTCTTACCAAACTGCTCAAGCGGGAATCATATTGACAATATGTAGGTCAATAATTTGCTGACAAGCATTACTCACTATTGAGCCATGCACCTTTAGTATATAAATATTAATGTAAGTATGTATATATGCATAGGTTAAGAACTTCTGTATAAATAGTAATGAATTTCTTTAATAAAATGAATACTGATCAGACTTCCAAAGTCAAAACACTCTTTTATCAATTTGTCACATTACATGGCGATTCTGCCAGCCTGATCTTCAATTAGCTGAAAATTTGCCCATAAGCAAAATTCGCTAGATCTTGCTGAACAGAGATCCTTCCCAGTTTTTTTTTTTAAGTTAAAGAAAAAGTTTTGTTAAAAAACAAAAAAGAAACGATGTTAGCAGCAGCAGTACAATCAAGAAATTAAGCAGCGTTTAGATGGCATGAAATACGGACATTGGCAATAATTTTGACTGACAGCATGCGAGCATATATAGGGGTGGAATATAATAAGGAATAAATACTACATGGAAATTAACAATTTTGACTGGCAGCATGCGAGCATATAAAGAGTTAAACTCTTGCATTTAAACAAAAGGTACTACTATGTGGCATCAATAAAGATCATAACAAAGAAAGCCTTCTTCGGCAAGGATTTGGCGGAAATAGAAAACTAAGTTGAAAACAAAAATTTGGTGGTAACAAAACGGGATCGGATCACACCTTAATATAAGTATATAAAAATTTTAGAAACAAATTGGGCGGCCTTTATGGACGCTAAACTATGAGCAAAAACGAAAGTTTTTGCTTAGAAATTTTTTTTAAATATGGTAGGATGAAAATTTTTTTTTCCAAAAGTTTGATGCCAGCCTTGAAAATGGCACAAACTAAACCCAAGAATAGAAAAAAATATATATTTGAAGCCCAATGTGGCGTAGAAAAAAAAATAATAACATAATTAGTTTTAAACAATACTTTGTAAAGTAAATTCAAAAAAATCATAAAATAAATTTCAATTTTAAGAAAAATAGAAATGTCAAAAATATTAAATTAAAAAAATTTTTTTTAAGCAAATCAAAAATTTTTTTAAATAAATATTAAAAGGTAGCTTCAATAATATTAAGTAAATAAGGAAAAATATAATTAACAAAATTCTTCTTAGATCTTTATAGTGCCAAATAAATAAAGGAAATAGCAAAATTGCATAAAAATTAATTTTTAAAATAATTTGTAAATCGAAAAAAAAACTACTATTTCTAAAATTTAAAGAGAAATGTTAGTTATTTTTTAAAATTGATTAAACAAAAGAAAATAAAAATAAAAAAAATGTTTAAGGAAAAATTTTAAATATCTAAATCAGAAATTAAAATTCTAAAGTAAAACAAAAATTACAATTTATTAAATTTTAATGAGCTCGAGGCAGTTTAAAAAATTGAAACACAGTTTAAATTTTTATATTTCAATTTTATTTGGTCGATATTTCGATCTCATTCTGAGATCATCCTCAGGAACTGTGGACAAAAACAACAATTAGTTAACATGTAAACAATTTTCAAACCCTAAACATAATGCCACTTACACAATTGAATATGTTTTACCGACTAACAAGATATACAATCTTAAAAATAAATTGTTAAAATACCTATTAAATAAATAAGGTCAAGAGTAAAATGGAATGCATAGGATAAAAAAAAAATAAAATCGAAAAATTTTATTAAAAATTAAAGTTAGTTCATTACTCATAGAAGCAGGAAGATAATTATATTTCAAAATGTCGTGGTGGACAAAGATAGCACACGGCATAATGATAGCATTAGCCGGATATGAATTAGGAAAGGAAAATTTAGGAAATTCAGAAACAGAAAACAGGATAGCTAAATATGAACCACCAGCTGAACCAGAAACAAAAGCTGCTCCAAACATTCCAGATGTTTGGCTAGCAGTTTTAATCTGCGTTATCGTGCTTTTAGTCATTGCAATAGCCACTATAACCAAAAACTATATGAAAGTTTAATATAGGCAGTTGAAAAATGCTCAAGCACGCATTTAATATTCAAAGTACTTTAAACTTTCTACCCTAAACCCCTTTTAAAACCGGACCCAAAGTTGAGGAAGAGCAACAAATAAGTAAAATAACAACTCTGAAGATTTCCCAATCAACAGTAAAGGCAGACTCATTAACCATGCCAAAATTTAATAATTCGTTTGAATGCTCATGAAGCAATAAGAAATCCTAAGACAGTGGATATAAGCAAAACCTAAGAAAGAAAATACAAAAATTTTTACAAGAAGCATGAAGAAAAAGTCACAACGAGAACCTATATATGTATTAAAGCGCTATATAAATTTGCAACAAAAAACTAGTCGCGCTCGTTTTCATCTTAGGATAGAAAAATGGTAGCGTAAAAAATTTTCAAGCAACCAGATTGTTGAGGAAGTTATTGACTTAGGACAATATTCGACCAGGCATAAAAGAAATGCCGGCAATCCAGGACTTGAAATTTATAAGGAAAATCACAGTTGTCGTGAGGGACAAATTGGTGATTAAGAATTGAATATTTACTGCAGTAGGCGAATTTATAAAATAATAATTGGTACCCAAGTTCCTAAGATCAAATAATTGCACTAACCAAAGAGGTTGTGCATGTGACAATCCCGGAAAAATAAAAATAATTCTTCATAAAAGTCATGACGAAATCGCATGAAAAATAAGATCAAATAAATTGCAGGAAAAATATGAAAAATAAATTAAAAGATGGAATAAATTTTGCGTCCACTGTACCCCCCTTCCGCTAACTAGCTAAACTACTACCTCTAATACAAACTACCTTGCTCTTCCGTCAATCACAGCTCCTAAATTACTGCATTATTAATTAGTGACATATTTCATATTATAAATTTCTGTATAGTTAGCAACAGATTTTTTTTACCAAGTTTAATATAACCCTAATGAAATGAAATAACAATGAAAAGATGTTATTTAATAGAAATTATTAAAGAAATAGATATAAGTATGAAATGCTTCAGTAAGGAAACCTAGTTTTAGAGAGGTCATAATTTTAGGAAAAATATTTTTACTAATAGAAAAATATATTTCATTCTAAATAGATTAGAAAATAGAAATAGGAAACATTTCTACTTTTAACCTACCTACAAAATAAGGAAATTATAGTCCATAAGAATAGGCTTACCCAATATAAAATATGCCAATGACTCACATTAATTTAACAACAAAAAAAAAAGAAGCAGTTTCAACAATAGTATTCCAATTTACTCGTCAATAAACAAAAGCAAACAATTCATATTGGTATCCAGTTACTATTAATTCACAAAAAAAAAAAAAAATAGAAAAAGTCAGCTTATTATGAAAAAGCGAGCATGAGCATGACGGGCATGGTATGTAAAGCAAATGCAAACGAATAAAAGCAAAAAGAAAACATATAAACTTCTAATATCAAGTTACCACTATGACATAAATTACAACTGAATGCAAAAATTATTTGGTAACAATCAAGTTGACTGGGTCATTCAACGAAATTTGAAACAGCACGGCACACTTATCACAGTGACATTGGAGTGACCGTCTATAATTAAGCATAAAACTATATACGCTCACTTAAAAGGCCGATGGTGTAGTATCGCGTGGAATTCACCCCATTTCAAACACGCTTAACATTACAAACGCTCGTTCACTGACCCAGGTAACTACCATAAGTTCATACGCTTTCACAAGGCACCTAATGCATTAATGCGTCATACCACATTGCTCAAGCGGGAATCATATTGACAATATGCAGGTCAATAATTTGCTGACAAGCACTACTCACTATTGAGTCATGCACCTTTAGTATATAAATATTAATGTAAGTATGTATATATGCATAGGTTAAGAACTTCTGTATAAATAGTAATGAATTTCTTTAATAAAATGAATACTGATCAGACTTCCAAAGTCAAAACAATTATCAATTTGTCACATTACAACCCGTCACTTACTCCCAGAGTGACGACGTCTCCCCCTATGCACTTCAGAGTTATGCAGTTAAACTGTATGAATTAACTGAGAAGATCACGGAGATAGTCGACTTCATGAATCCGCATTGCTGCGATTCAAGAGACTAAACTCACAGCAAGATTTGCATTGCAGACTTGTTCTGGGTATAATGCCCACAGAAAAGATCGCGAGAGCGGAAATGGAGGCGGCCTCGCGTTTATCATACACCACACTGTGCAATATCATATATTTGATCCGGACATCGACCGCAGGGACAGTGTCTTAGAACGTCAAGGATTATCTGTCCGGTGGGGCGATGCAAATCTAGAAATCATCAACATCTACATCCCTCCTGTCGCCTGTTGCCCCAGTGGATACCGACCTGATATCAGCGGCGTACTCACTGGAAACAATCGCATTATCTTAGGCGATTTCAATGCCCATCACGGTCTATGGCATTCAAACTTGCAGGTGAACAGTTGGGGTGAGATGTTAGAGGATCAAATAGAAGAAACGACGTTCTGCGCTATAAACGGAGACGCCCCCACACGTATGGTAGGAAGCTGTCACAGTTCGCCGGATATTTCAATCGTGAGCGCAGAACTCGTAAACTGCGTCAACTGGCAGCCGATGCTAACATTGGCATACGACCACCTGCCTATACTTATTTCGTCCGAGCGTCCCGCCGACTTCATCGTCGTAGAAAAACGCACTTTCATTAACTTTAAAAAAGGAAAGTGGGATGAATAAAAATCCTATACAGACAACCGCTTTGCTGCCTTCCCTATCCCAACTGATGCCCGCCAAGGGGAGCGTGCTTTCCGCAAGGTCCGCCTCGGCTCGTTTCATCCCCGCCGGGAGATTTCCCGAAATTCGGCCCCACTTCCCGGCAGAGGCTGCAAGTTTAGGGAGAGAACGTGACTTCATAAGACAGATCGATCCCGGTGACGCCTAAATAAGGGACATAAACCAACGCATCAGATTGCTTGTGGATGAACACAATCGTGCGAATGGGAGCACCTAAGCGGTTGTAACCTCTCTGCCGGTGTAGGTAAACTTTGGTCAACTCTAAAGTCCCTATCGAATCCGTCTAGGCACAATGACAAAATTTCCATCGCCTTTGGCGAGAAAGTGCTGTCGGATGCGAAAAAATGCACGAGCGCCTTCTGCCGACAATACATAATGCATTATACGGTCGCAAAAATTGACGGAGGGCCAACAGACGCGCACGTAAACATAAGTTCAGCGCGTCACCATTTACCATCACCGCCAAAGAGGTTGAGGATGCCATCGGTCATGCTAAACCATCCAAAGCAGTGGATCCAGACGGCATAGCCATGCCGATGCTTAAAAGCCTAGGGAAAGAGGGTTTCAAATATTTAGCATATGTCTTCAACCTGTCTCTTTCCACCTTTGTCATACCCGAAAAATGGAAAATGGCCAAGGTGGTCTCGCTACTAAAGCCTGGGAAACCAGCTAACATAGGAGAGTCATATCGGCCGATATCTCTCCTATCGCCAGTAGCCAAGACGCTTGAAGCCATTTTGCTCCCCCACTTCAAAGCAATTTGCAGCTAGCCTGTCATCAGCATGGCTTTAAAAAACTCCATAGCGCTACCACCGTGCTAAATGCTATTAGTACCCAGATAAATTGTGGTCTAAATCAGAATCCCCACCATAGAACAGTACTCGTAGCGCTAGACCTATCAAAAGCTTTTGATACGGTCAACCATGGCACGTTACTGCAAGACTTGGAAGGGTCTAACCTTCCCCCATGTCTCAAAAGGTGGACCGCAAATTATCTGGGTGGTCGGGAGGCATCGGTGCAATTCAGAAACGAAATATCAAAGCCAAGAAGAATTAAACAAGGGGTGCCTCAGGGTGGTGTCCTATCCCCACTTTTGTTTAATTTTTACATATCAAATCTACCTTCGCCACCAGAAGGAGTTACTATCGTTTCTTACGCCGATGACTGCACAATAATGGCCACAGGCCCGGGCCCAAAGATCGATGAGCTTTGCAACAGAATAAACGGCTAATTCCCTGATCTCTCCAGTTTTTTCGCCTCGCGAAACCTGGCATCCGACTAAATTATCCGCGATCCTATTTACCACTTGGACATCCCAAATGTCGACCATTTTGAACATCCACGTCGATGGCACTACGCTACCGGCTGTCCTACACCCCTAAATCTTGGGTGTGACGTTTGATCAGGATCTACATTTTGGTGAGCACGCAGCCGCAATTGTTCCGAAAATCCATAGCCGTAATAAAATCCTCAAATCCCTTGCTGGCAGTACTTGGGGAAAAGACAAAGAAACGCTCATTACCACATACAAGACAATTGGCCAGCCGTTTGCGTGTTACGCGTCCCCTATATGGTCGCCAAGCCTAAAAACTACCCACTGAAAGAAGCTACAGGCCTGCCAAAATATTGCGCTCAGAACCGCCACGGGCTGTCTTCTTATGTCGCCAGAACACCATCTACATAATGAGGCGAGAATACTCCCCATCAAGGAGAGAAATGAGATGCTAACCAAACAGTTCCTGTTGAATACTCAGAAACCTGGGCATCCCAACAGACATCTGATTGATGAGCCAGCATCGCTTAGGAACTTAAGGAGTCATCTCCGTAAGCATTTTGAGGAAATACGGCACCTGATAACTTTGCCGTATGAAGCGAAAAAACACAAGCAGGCCCTTGGTGAACTCCACAAACAGGCGTCGGATCTTTATGCCGGGAATTGCACGGTGAATCCAGTACTCGGGGAACAGTATCCAAAACTTGCGGAAGAGGAACGCATACTGCCTAGGGAAACGCGAGTCACTCTGGCTCAACTTCGTTCTGGATACTGTAACAGGTTAAACTCTTACATATCCAGAATCAACCCCGGCATACAAAATGTATGCTCCGCTTGCAATGTGTCCCCACATGACAGAAACCATCTCTTTAATTGTAATGTGGAACCAAAGCCTCTAACAACCCTTTCATTATGGTCCATCCCTGTTGAAACAGCAAGTTTCCTTGGACTCCCGTTAGAGGATATTGATGACAGTTTGCGATCGGTCGCAGCTATTAGGTGGGGCGAAACATTGCTACAACAACAACAACAACAACAAAAAGCAGACTTAAATTGAGCTAAAAGCTCTGCCTTGAGACGAAAGTATTCGAAATCTTTGTCGTCAGCATTATCGTCTAGGGCCTGCCAGTACCATTTGAGAGCTAACCCCGCCACCAAACAGTGAAAATCAGCTAGAAGCTGTTCATATGTGAAATGATACTGCATCCTCATCTTATCTACTCTAAAGACAAAGCTTTCTACTGTCATCCTCTTGGGTGACCCATCAAACTTTAGGTGTCATTTGTTAAGATCGATTCTCTTCCTATCATAAATGTTCCTGGTCCTCTCGTCCCGCTGCTCTCCCTCGTTAATCGTTTCCCTATTTTCCTTATCATTATTTCCACCTGGTGTCGAAGTTGACGCTGGTTGCGATCGTGGCGCTGGTCCTTGCATTGACAATTCCACGTCAGCTAGACGGTTACTTAATCTTGACACATCGGCTCTCATTTTCCGGAATTCATCCATAGCTTCTAGAACGATCTGGTTTTGTTGAGATATCGTCTCCATAATGGCGTTGAGGTTGTCCATGTGAGCTGCCGGCAGTGCTCTTGCGGATCCGCGTTCCTTCTCTGTATTTCCGGTTGGCCTTCGTGGTATAGCACCTCCAAAAGCACCTCCCATCTGTGGAACATCCCCCTATTCGGACATATCCAACAACGACAACTTGCGCAAAACCTAAGGCAATTCTCTACGTTATCCACTACTATCGAATTTGAGACAACAACCTTTTTCCTCCTCTTTCCACTAGACTCGAGGTTAGCGAACATCCTGGCAGAACAGCGATTCAAGAAGTCAGTCGGCAGAAAGTCTACTGGTATCTCTATACCCGTGTCTATCTGTGTGAATATAGAACCGGATACGTGGTTTTCGAGTGCCCTAGTAATACTGCATGTGACAGGCCCCTCTGTGTTGCGACTAAAAATTCCTAACCCTGGCCTCGGCATTTCTCCCCCATTTTGATGATTATCCATACACCACCTCGATGAGGTACCGAATAAAACAACCCAAAGAAAAGGAAATCAACAAAAATATCGAAATCGAAATTACCCCCTAAGATTCCAAAAAAACATATATTAAAATGGTGGAAAGATAATCAATTAATTTCGCGAAGAAAAAAAAAAATTCAAAAATAAACGTGTGGAGGCAAATCAGAAATTCAGTATGTAATATTTGTATTAATATAAAAGGGTATATTATATAAGTACAATACTATATATACGTGTGCAACAAAATGGGTTAAAATTCTCAGGTGTAAAATAATTGTATGTGTTTAAATGGGTATCTGTCAAATAAAACTTCTAACTTCAATAAAGTTCCATATAAAAAAAATTGAAAGATATGTATAAGTGTGTATACAGATGATTAAAAATAAAATTTCATAGATGTGAAATATGTATGTAGGCTTGCATATATATGTTTTTGCAAAAAAAAAACGCTAAATACCATTAACAACTAAAAGAAATTCAAGACGTGGTTGGTTGTAAGAAACCTTATCTATCTGTGCTTTAACTCGCTACAAATATCCACGGAAAAAAATGTGTTAATGAAATGAAAGTTCTACTAAGATATAAAAAAAGGAAAAAATACGATAGGAATTCAAATTCGTGGTTAATCCTAACGCTCTTAGATAACTAGATGTGCTTTAAGTTCGCACAAAGGCTGAAAAATTCCAAAAAAAAAGAAATAAAAATTCAGTGTATTTACAAAAAAAATTTTATTGAAAAGAAAGAACACCCAAATTCAAAAGTTTTTTTTTCTTCTCGGTATGGAGCGAACCTAAGTTGTTTTTCGGTTGAATGAATGTTAGTAACAAAATGTTGAGAAAAAAGGAAAATCTATAAAAATGGTGGACGATTTAAAACTTTGATAAATCTCTAAATCTTAAAGTTTGTGGTTAGTGTGATTGGTGTTTACCTCGCGAGGTGTTGCGAAGGAAACATAATTTAGATTGGTGTTGCTCATGTCAGCTAAACCACCAGTCAATCCCTAGTGCGGCACATAGCCAGTCAGAGTACTTACTCCAGTTGTGGCTGCCTAACACCTATCTCAAGCCGAATAAAACACCCAATTTAATACAAGTGGTCAATAGCTATAAACCTCACATGTGGGTGGTGCTAGAACACCCACGTGGCAGCTTGAGCTTTGCCACAGAAAACGTCTTATATTGTGCTAGCCTCGACTTCGAATACCACCTTAGTATGACGTTGCGTTCGAAGAAAGGGAACTTCGAAGTCGGACTAACACTTGGTGATATGGTTGAAAAGTGGTGCGCAGCGCACTCTCCCTATTAACGATCTACAGCCAGTTGCTCACTTGTACACTTGCTCACTTGCTTGGTGTTTTAGTGTTGCCAGTCCAAGCTAGCATAAGATTATAAGATATGATAATATTTAATGCGATGTAATGTGATGGAATGGGGTTTGATATCGTATGCTGTGATGTGATGTAGTGTTGTGATGTGACGTCGTATGATCAATTCGTTGTAACGAAGGGTGGTAAGTGTCGCTATAGGCGTGCAGCCACATCTGGCTGCTTATACCTAGTCGTGTTTGTTCTTACCGTGTTTGTTGTTGAAATGTTGTTGCTTTGGTATTTAATGATGTTGTTTTCTCTTGATGAGGTGTTGCATTTATGTGTTGGTAGTGTGAAAGGTGGTTGGTGTGTGGTTTTTCCTGTTTTTGTTAATGTTGCGTGGTTTTGTGGCGTACTTACTTGTGTGAAAGTGGTTGTTGAGCGATGTTACCAGGGGTTTGCATTAATGTTGCGTGCCTTTGCGTGTATTTGATTTGAATCCAGGTGTCTTGTATAATGTCATTGGTATTTAATGTGATTGGATGCCGCTGGTGTTGGGTTGCTCTGGTGTTTGTGGTTGTATGTTTTGCGCGTGTTTTGTTATGAGGTGCTGGTGTTTTACTGAAGGCGATCGTACGCTGATGTGTTCTGTGTTGGTTTCATGCAATTGTTGTTAGTTTTGGTTGTGACCGTTGGGTACCTCACACCAGTGATTTTAATGGCTTGATGGTAGTATAGCAGGTATGGTGGAATTGCTTAGTTGGTTGCCGTATGTTTTATATGTATGCTTGTACCTGATGTGTGTATTGTTAGTTGTCGTGTTCCGTGCTTTTTTTGTGCCGTTTGTTGTACTCTGTGGCGTTTATCTAAGAGAAACAAAATCTAAAAACTATAGGCAATCACTCAGAGGTAGGGTTTGTTAGGGGCTTTCGAATTTCATAACAAATTAAAAAAATAAAAATAAATAATTTGGGGATTTTGGCTTCACTTACCGTTGTTGATGTTGATGGATTGGGGGTGGCGGTTGCCTGATGTTCCGCTTATTTGCTGCACTTTTGGTTTTTTCTTTTTTTTCGTAAAATTTTTTGCACTGTGCCGTTTCTCTTTAGAAACGGTAACTTTGTTTAATTTTGGTTACTACACTGCACTCACAATTTTACATGCACGGCACTACGGTTGAATATTTTTGACAGCAAGGACTGCAGTAACCCCCTTTTATAGACAATCTCTTCCCTGTTGCAGCTACCGTTTTGCCTTAGATTTTGCGGTTACACAAGCTTACTAAAAACAATCAAAAATCCTTTTAGGCGTCGGACATTTTGCGTTCAATTCTATACACACACACATCCCCACGTAGTACAAAGCCGGTTTGCGGATTGTTGGCATGGTTATCTGCAAAGACAGGGGCGCTTGCGCTAATAGGTGCACAGGGGCGTAGTTAGTCGGAAGGCTGTCGTTAAAGGCTCGCATCCGCCGATGATGCCTGCGTCATGGAGCGTGTGCGTAAAAAAAATTATAATGCAGTCGCAAATTCAGTCTTTTCTTGCCCAACGTGTGGCTTCGACCCACTCCCAATGCTGGGCTTAAGTACCCTTGCCCCCACGTAAGTCAACCTACTCTGACACATACATACATATGGACAGCTATTCCAATTTGAACATCACTGAGACTTAAAACTACTTTTCTAAGGTATCACTGGTAAAAAAATAAGTCTAAGTCTATGTCACAGGTTATTCTAAATCTATATCACAGGTTAATCTAAATCTATATCACAGGTTAATCCTCTTAGGCTATATTGTCCATCGTCAGTGGCAGTAAGAAAAAAAGAAAGGACATTTTAATGTATAAATACTAAAATAATTAAATAAATAAATAAATAAATTAATAAATAAATAAACAACATTACTAATAATACATGGTCAAGTCGGATCCTTAGCCAGAGTGTGTTATTGGTATAGAGAATTTCTACCGTCATTAACAATAAATCACATGAAACATTACCTGAGGACAAGCCACATTTCACATTGGTAACGAGGACTACATGTAACATATATCTTAAGCTGCGAAAAGGTCTTTTGCATGGTACACCCCGATTGCCTTGCCACATACATCGCCTAGTTCGTACATCGCGTTGCCTATTGCCCTAAGTATAACGCACTTAATTTGCTATGGCAAAGTTTCGCATTAAAATTGCCAATTTTGGAACTTTGTTTAACAGTACGGCAGTATAACATCTGCACTACATTGAGGTTAATCTTGTTAGGCTATATTGTCCATCTTCAGTGGTAGTAAGAAAAAACAGAAAGGACATTTAAATGTATAAATACTAAAATAATTAAATAAATAAGTAAACAACATGGCTAATAAATATATGGTAAAGTCAGATCCTTAGTCGGAGTGTGTTATTGGTATAGAGAATTTCTATCGTCATTAACAATAAATGACATGAAACATAATCTGAGGACAAACCACATTTCACATTGGTAACAAGGACTACATGTAACATATATCTTAAGCTGCGAAAACGTCTTTTGCATGGTACACCCCGATTGCCTTGCCACTTGCATCACCTAGTTCGTACATCGCGTTGCCTATAGCCCTAAGTACAACGCACTTAATTTGCTTTGGGGCAAGTTCCGCATTAAAATTGTCAATTTTGGAACTTTGTTTAAAATTACGGCGGTATACTATCTGCCCTACATTGAATGCCACTTCCCTGCTTCTCAGGTTGTATGTCTTCTTACTCCTTTCGTGTGCTAATTTAAGTTCTTGCATGATTTTTTCTCTGAGTATGTGCAGCCTGTCTTGCGTCGTTCCCACTTCGAAATCAGCGTCTTTCAGCATGCTCAACTTCCGGTATAGTTCATAGGATGCACCGTGTGGCATCATCGGAATAGCAAAGTTTGCCTCATATGGGGACGTGCTAATTGCCATGTATATGACGCTGCGAAGTGCGAACGCTGCATCGGTAACATATTTATCCCAGTTTCTTTATTGTTATTGATGTACGACCGAATTATTTGCAGTATGGAGCGGTTAACCCTCCGTGCTGCGTTCCCCTGTGGCGAGTAAAATGCTGTTTTTATGTGCGTCGTTCCATATTTTTGCAAAAACGAGGTAAACGTTTCGGACGTAAACTGCTTTCCGTTATCAGAATGCACATATTCAGGTACTTTGAAAACATGGAACACGTCTTTTTCTAAAAACTTCACTACTTCGGCCGAGCTGGCTTTTCGCATCGGCCTTAAGAAAACAAACTTTGACAAATGGTCTAAACATACAAAAATATAAACGTTACCATCACATGTACGTGGGTATGGACCCATGATATCGACGAACAAACGCTGAAAAGGACGTTCAGTGAGGTGCTGCTTTCCCATGGTTGGCTCGTGGGAGGCATTTTGAGATTTGTTGCCTTTGCAGATTTTATGAATCCCACCATGACCAGCTGAAGGTGACGCGTGTGATAACTCTACCAAGTTCCTCTGCAGCTCTACCGGAACCCAAAGTTTCCAGGCATGGTCTTCCTGCAGTTCGTCTCCCCGGTTAAACTGTGTTCGTCTGTACACGTATCCGTCTGATACGCAGTGTTCTGGTAATCTGTCTTTGTTCTCTGTTAAAGTCTTTTGTAACTCTGTGTATTTGGGCTACTTGAAAGCTTCTGAGTTGATGTCAATGTCCAGTCTTCTATCCTGAATGTCGATTTCGTCCATGTCCATTCGCGATAGGGCATCAAGCACTACGTTTTGGGTCCCTTTACGGTGTTATATATTAAAATCATACGCCTGTAGCTTAAGGCTCCACCTTGCCAGTCGGCTCGAGAGATCCTTTTGGCTCACGAGCCACTTCAAGTTCGCGTGGTCCGTTATCACCGTAAACGTTAGACCCTCCACATAGGGCCTGAACTTCTTTATGCTTATAACAGCAGCGTAACATTCCAGTTCAGTGATGCTGTAGTTACCTTGCGCATTATTGAGTTTTGCGGACACATACGCTATTGGTCGTTCGATGTTGTCGTCGTTCAGTTGGAACAGTACTCCACTCACCCCGTCAGTCGATGCGTCACACTGTATTTAAAAATGTCTGTTGAAGTCCGGATGTGTCAGTACGGGTGCCGAGGCTTTCGTAGCCTCGTCCGTCATTGCGAACTTTTTTATATATTTTCTTTAGTAAGTCTGTCGTGTAGCGGTGCAGCAATCGTCGCGACGCCTTGTGTAAACCGTCTGTACCATCCCGTCATCGCTAGGAGCCTTCTGAGCTGCGTCGGGGTTCGTGGCTCGGGAAAGTCCCTCATCGCCGCTATTTTGCTTTCATCTGTCCGGATGCAGCCATCCCCGACCACGTATTGAGATAACGCACCTCCTTGAAACAGAACTTACTCTTTTCAACGATGATCGTCAATTTCGCATCTCGCAGACATTTAGCTACAACAGATAACAAATATAAATGGGACGAAAAATCTTCGGAATAAACAAGCAAGTCATCTAAATAAACAAACACTGATTCACGAAGGGAAGCGGGTATGACCTTGCCCATTAAACGACACATACGCTGCGCAGCGTTGCACAGCCCAAATGGAATGACCGTAAACTGGTATAAAGGTCTACCAGGTACCGTAAAAGCCGTCTTTTCTCCAGACTTTGCCTCTAATGGTATCTGCCAAAATGCGTCTTTTAAGTCGATGGCAGATATATAGCGTGTATTTTGAAGTCGGCTTAGGATACCATCGATGTGAGGAAGTGGGTAAGCATCTTTTATGGTGCGTTCATTAACCTTGCGAGCGCCGAGGCACAGTCTGCTCTTGGTTCACTTGATGACTAAGGACACCGGCGATTTCCAACAGCTCCTGCTTTCTTCTATGACTCCGATGTCTAGCATGCTGTCGAGTTCGTGGAATATAAATATTTGTATGGTGGGCGGTATGGAATAATGCCGTTGTTTCAAGGGTTGGTGAACACCTGTTACCTCAATCACGTGCTCGTCGATGTCGGTTTTCCCCAAACCAAGAACGGCGAACTAAGGAAACTGTGCCTTTATGCTCTCTAACGCTTTACTCTCCTCAGCGCTCAGAATATGTTGCACCGGAACAAAACGCAGATCTCCTTCAGCGGGTGCGAGTTCTGATACCACATCCTTGCTGGCCGCAGCACCCCGTCCCCTACTAATAGCACTCAGCTCGAAAACCTGCCAAAAATCAACCCCCAAGTAGACTTGGTTGCTGTAAGCCAGGAACAATCAAGAACTTCAGGTCCCGAGTTATACCATCCCACAGAACTGGTAATGTTATAACACATTAGACTGGAATTTCGCCCCCATTTGCAGTTCTGATGTTTTGAGCCCTAACTGGCAATATCAAATGCTCTTTACCCTTTGAAAATTTCTCGGCGTTTTGCCTAAGCAACAAGCTCCAGCACCTGAGTCTAAAAGCGCTGACACCTCACAACACCCTATCTCGGTTATGGCAAAGAACCTATTGTCTCCTTTTAGTGTAACTATTGTTTTATTATTTTGTTTTTTATTCTCCTAAAATTCTTTTTCTTTTCTTACAATATCTTTATTTTGTCAAAATTTCTATTGTTCTTATTTCTATTATTTCGCTTCGATAACTCCGCACAAAATATACGTATACGGCCTTCTTCGTACTTTAATTTCCTAATATGAAGACTTTCTCCTTGCTCTGCTGGTTGCTTTTCTTTATTCTGCTCAGTTTGTACAGTTCCCTGCCTCTTCATAATCCTAACAGCTACCACATGCAAAACATTTCATAAGGTGGAAGGACTTAAATTTACCGTTCTTTGCTGCTTCAGACGGGTTCCTAAGATAATAGTTTGCCGGCATACCACATGCAAAGTAGAACATGAGGTGGAATGGAGACGGACGAAGGATTTGTTTATTACTCTTACTTTGGTTATGGGATGAATCACGTACATTTTAGTTCTAGGATGGAGGATGGGGTTTATAATTCTGGCTTTTTCTAATCGGAAAGTGAGATCGTGGATATCGGCAGAGAATTCATCAAAACTCTTTTGCGGGAGTTGCTTCCGCTCCATGATCTCGCGGAACACCAGTCTGAGTCCGCAATTTGAATTGGGCTAAAAGTTCCGTTTCAAATCGGGAGTAGTCGAAGCTTGGGTCATCTGCGTAGTCTTCCAAGACCTGCCAGTACCATTTGAGTACCGAGACCGTCACCAAACAGTGAAAATCTGTATCTTCGTAACTCAACCGGTACTGCAGTCTCATCCTATCTACCCTAAAAACAAAACTTTAGACCGTCATTCCCTTCAGCGATACATCAAACTTAAGGTTCCACTTATGCAGGTCGACCCTCCTTCTGCCATAACTGTCCCTGGCCCCACCTGCTAGTTTCCCTATTTTGCCTATCATAGCTTCTCCCTGGTGTTGAGGTAGATGCTGGTGGATGTGGCGCTGCTGGGGAATGCAACGACGTCTCTACGCCTGCCACCCGGTTACTAAGCCGCCACACATCGGTCCTCATTTTCCGTCCATTGCCTCCAGCACTATTTGGTTTTGTTGCGAAATTGTCTCCGTGATGGCGTTTAAGTTCTCAATACGATCAGCTGACTTTGTCTGTCTGGGGTCTGGTCGTCTCTCCTGTCCACAATTTCCAGGTGGTTTCCGCGGTGTGGCACCTCCGTATGCTCCTCCAGTTGCCGACTCCTCCACTGGGTCAGACATGTCTAGCATGGATAACGTGCTGGAGAAATTCAGCAAATTGTCGGCGTTGTCTAACACGACAGTGTTTGTTACAGCAAACTCTTTTTTTCCCTCTCCCCTAGGCTCTAAACTCCCAAAAAACAGTTAAAATAGAAGCGATTTGTTTCGAAAATTATCTTTGAAAATTCCGAAAGCAAAAAACAATATAAAAAAGGAAAATAAATGTATATAAAAAATGTAAAAAAGTCTGTGTTGAAAAATTTAAATATATATACCCAGTTAGAACGCTACTGGTTATATAATGTATTAAACGATCCTTCCTACAAAAATTATGCGTGAGAAATTCAAAAAGTTTACATCAGTTTTTTAAGATAGTGTGACAAATCCTCACGTATATTTTTCTATACATGTGAGAAGCCTTCTCTTTTATGTTCACTAAATTCTGATATTAAGCGTTCATATATTTTTCTCTTTTCAATATGATATTCATATGCCATATATAACATGATTTATACAGCAACGAATGTCATAAAGCTATGCGATAGCGTTATGGCACAAATAACATATTATATATCTGTTGTACTTATCTGATATTCCTAATGCATATAGTATAATGAAATAAATAACAAATTATCTAGCTGTTATACTTATCCCATAGTCCTAACGCATTTATAACGAAAAACATAGCACTTAAATTTTTTTTATAAAATTTTTATTAAAATGAATATTTATTTTAAAAATTGGAATACATTATTACTTTATTTTGTAATATATTTCTCTTCTTCATTATATTAAGTTATAATGTTATAATAAAGAAAAGTAAGTAATAAATAAAATCATTAATTGTTGTTTCGTTTAATACAATGTTAGTATTTAATTTATTAAATATAACAAAGAATATTTAATTTTTTTATTTTATAAAAGCAATATGCAAATAAATTTTTTCATTTCTATATATTGAGTACATTAACCCTTTCACTACGACTTTTGGCCAGTGAAGATATTTCTGTATAATTGAACTAAATGGGCTGTAAATAAGTAAAGGAACATATTTACATAATTTTAGATTTTTAGAAAATATAGTTTTTGAAAAAATGCTTTGGGACACATATATCCCAGCAGTAGTTTAGTTATGGGATAAATATATCCCGGCAGTAAATAATCAGAACACAAATTTAGGTATTCAAGAGGAAAAAATATTTATTTTTATCGAAATTGTTACATTATTTATGGAATGGTGTAAAACAATCAATACATAAAGCTACTTGATATTGTTGGCAAATGATTTTAGTCCGTTTTTCAATTTTCCTAGAGTGGCATCTCACCCATCTGTTTCGGCCGCCTTTTTCAAGTGGAAGATGATCTCCAACATTTTCGAAAACTTTGCCATTCTTTGAAATCCCACCCTATCTTCTGGTTCGTTTGTACAAAGATTCTGATCGTCCTTGACTAATAAACTGTTCAGCTAGATTTACTATGAAATCGATATATGGCGAGTGACTTCTTGATACAAAATATACGAATTAAAAACACTGGTCATTAGCAATATAAAAAATACTTTCTTCCACCATTTCGCACTTCAATATTTTTAGTAGTACCATCTTTCATTTTTCGAACTGTGGCATCAATAGTGGCATTGTGGCAGTTGCTCATAAGAAGCACGTCGTTTGTGTCTTTCCACTTGACTGCTAATATCCCTTCATCACATACTGCTATTTCACATTCACTTCTTTCTTTTAGTTTAGTTTGAAACTTAGTTGTATTTTTACTTTTTGATAAAACGTTCCTACAGCAGGAAATTTTATAGTAATAAAATAGTAAAATTATAAAACTAATTGGTTTTAATTTAAAAATTCGTTCATCCAGTTTTACAATTAATTCGAAACTGAAAATTTATATCAAATATTTCAAAGCTTGCTTATTTTTCTTTGCCAAGAGCTCTAGATCAATTTACAGTAGATCAGTTTACAGTTGATTTATTTACAGTCGGCCTTTCCTGACTAATTGATACGACCTCGTATCAGTTTACATCTTCTCCTTCGGATTCATCCTCTGCACAACATATATCATCGATTTCTGTTGGTTCACAGTAACGCTTTAATTTATCTGAAGCATAAACAGATTTATATGGTCGCTGTTTACGTCTACTTCCCGGCAAATCTTGGATTACATATCGGTCCCGATCGAGCACTTTACCAATTTCAAAGGGGCCTTTATAACGTGGTTCAAGCTTTCGTGAAAAACCTGTACATGGCGGTGCGTTCTCTGCTAGAACTAAATCACCTTCTTTATATACATGTGGTATTCAATGATGGCTGTCAAATCGTTGTTGTGCTTTTAAACGTTTTTCATTGATTCGCATAGCAGCCTCTTTTCGAATTTGTTCTATATCACAATTTATTTGATTATCATCATTGAGAGCAAGAATAAGCTTATTTTTCAAAATATCTCGGGGTGTAAAATTGAAAAGTAATTCGTGTGGCGTTTTGTTAGTAGTTCCGTTTCGCATGGTATTGATAGACCATTTAATTTTGCTTAATTCATTATCCCATTTATCGTCTGCAGTCGTAGATGGTAAAAGCATTGACAGAACCGTTCGATTTGTATGCTCTGCATGAGCATTCGCACGAGGAGTTTGCACTGCATTTAAAATATGCTTAATAACATTTTCCTGACAATACTGTTGGAATTGTTTGGATGTGAACGCTGGTCCGCGATCAGTTACAATTCGTTCTGGTATTCCAACATAACTGCTGATTTCTTTCAACAGCTCAACAACATGCTTCGTTACGGTACCCTTTACTGCTCTGAGAATCGTGAATTTGGTAAACGAATCAACTACAACGAGAACATAATCATTACGCTTAGATGACTTCGGAAATGGACCTAAATGATCTAAATGAATCGTTTTAAACGGTATTGGTTCCATATCACTGAAATGATATTGACTTTCTCTCATACCACCCATTTTTTTGTTGTACGCGCATTCAATGCAGGTTGCTATATACTTTTTAATATAATTTCGCATTCTTGAAAACCAAAAGTTCCTTCGAAGCTTCTCGTAAATTTTTCAACGCCCAGATGACCAGATTTCACATGACAGTCATGAACTATCTGCCATTTTAACGATTTTGGCACAACCCAAAGACGTTGATTATTTACCATGCGATACAACCGTCCATTTGCGAGACAATTATCAACTTTAATTTGCTTATCGTTTTCGTGAACTTTTTTAACAATTTCTTTAATGTTGTCATCTTGAAGTTGCATACTAAAAACCCAGTCGTCTTCTTCAATCTCCACCTTATCTATTTTTAGTGAAGCAGTTTCGATGTCATTAGGCGGTTCATCTGGGTTTCGACTGATTGCATCAACATGTAACATACGCTGTCCTGATCGATGTTCTACTTCTATTTCAAAATCTTGTATACGTAACCACCATCGAGCGATTCGAGGAATTAATTCCTTTTTTTGCATGGCAGTTTTTATTGCACTACAATCAGTAACAACTTTGACGTTTTTGCCAGACACATAGTAACGAAATCTTTCAAGACTTTCAACCACAGCTAACGTTTCCAACTCATAACTATGGTATTTACGTTCTTCTGTTGTTGTAGATCGAGAATAATAAGCAACAGCCTTCCAATCGGCTACTTCTCTCTGTAAAAGTACACCCGCCAAACCTATTGAACTTGCATCGGTGTGAATTTGATGTTCTGCATTTGTTCGATATGCAGCTACTACTGGTTTATTAACCAAAGCAGATTTCAGTTTATTGAATGAATCTATTTGCGCTTCTTTCCACTCGAAAATTTGATCTTTACGTAATAGCATTCGTAAAGGTTCGGAAATAACAGCGTAACATGGTACAAATTTTCGAAAATAGCTTGATAAGCCTAAAAACTGTCGAACTTCAGTTAAATTTCGTGGCTCAGAAAAATGTTGAACAGCAGCTGTCTTTACGCTTCCTGGACAGATTCCATTTGGTGTCAACTAATGACCAAGGAACTGTATCGATTCTTTTAAAAATTCACATTTTTTGGATTAAGTGTTACATTCAAATTACGAAGTATTTGAAAAATTCGCTCAAGTTTCTCAAACATTTCAACAACTGAATTACTTCCGATGAGTATGTCATCCATATAATGCAACATATCATCCTTTTGCGTTTGTTCTTGAATTCGTGCCATTAAACGTTGAAAGACGGTTGGCGCATTCTTTAACCCAAATGGCATTCGTTTGAATTCATACAGACCTTCTGTCGTAATAAAAGCTGTATATTTCCGACTATTGGATTCGATTGGAATTTGATAGTACCCGCTATTTAAATCGAGTACGGAGAAATATTTATACTGCATGGCTTCATGCAGTCGTTCCTCTATATTTGGCATTGGATATACTTCTTTTCTTGTATGTTGATTTAATCGCCTGTAATCCACGCACATACGATCAGTTCCATCTTTTTTCTTTACCATTATTACAGGGCTAGCAAATTCAGACTGAGATTCACAAATAATATCATTATCTAACAAATCTTTTATCATATTCGAAACCAAAATTTTTTTTGGTTCGGGAACTCTATATGGACGTTGACAGATGGGCTCGCCACAATCGACCTCAATTTTCATTTCAATGAGACTAGTTTTACCAATTTCACTTAAATTTTCAGCAAAAACATCTCGATACTCTGCTAAAAGCTTTGTTAATTGCAATTTTCTGTTATCGTACGTTGTGTTATTTTCCGATTTTATTTTATAAATTTTAGAATTGTGATTAAAATTCAACTTACCGTTATTAATAGTTACAATAAAGTAATTTATGAAAATTTCGTGCCCTAAAAGCACATCAGTTGACAAAAAATCATCTTGAATAACATACATGTCAAGTTGCAAATTTACTGTATCAACTTGCATACTAACGTTAATTTTATTTTTAGAAATTTTCGTACCACCACATATACCTTTCATTCTCATTATACAGGGCATAATTTTACAACTTATTTTTTTGGCTATCGACTCACGTACCATGTGACAATCACTGCCACTATCAATAAATGCAATTAATCGTTCACCATTAATGTATATTTCTTTTTCAAACATTTTACTAGTTTCGCATGCTCTCACATTCACGTTTTTACCACAATTTACAGGATCATTTCGCGGATGCACTCTTTGACAGTCTTTGCATCGTGGACGATTTTCAGGTTTGGGGCAATTACTAGACAAATGCCCCTTTTCGGAACAATTATAACAAGTTAACTTTTCACTGGATTTTTCAAATTTTTCATTAGGAGCTGTTTTTGTTTCTGTTTTTTTCGATGTATTGTCATATGTACTCCGCGACGTTGTAGGCAAATTTTTTAAATATTCGTCAAGAGTTTCACGCATCTCTTTCATTGTATTAAATTTCAAAACAGCGATTGCAGATTGTAAATCATGATATTTTAAACCTTCACGAGTATATTTTATAATTGCTGATTCACTTAATCCGTACCGTTTACCCGTTGCGCTCATACGAAAACAATATTCAATAAGTTTTTCACCTTGTTTTCGTGTCGTACTACTCATAATATAGTTTATATCAGCCTCGTCCATCTTCGTACCGAATTCTTCAATTAATGCATTTGAAAAATCACGCCACGTTGCAAACAAACTTTGTTGACCGTCTAACCATAAACGTGCTACACCCTTCATTCGACTATACACAGCCAACAGTACGCACTTTTCTTCCCAAACATACGCATTCATAGCACTATTTACACGCTCAATAAATTGTTCGGCAGTTAACGCAAGATAATTAGTAGGATCAAAATCAGGAATAGTTTCTGCGATTTCTTTCACTGAATACCTATTATGAACACTTGTCATACTAGACATCTCATTCACATTTCCAACCACTGGAATGCTAATCACCGACCTTGGCTGAGACACAGATGTCGCATTCATTTGCGTCAGAGCATTTACCACACCCGATAACATTTCTTTTAATTCATTAATTTGTTCTTGAAGAGAACCATTTTGACTCTGTGTCGTTTCGAGTTCTTCGTCTACTATATTTTGACTACACATTCCAATCTCATCCGATCTTAACACTTCCGACAATCGCAATATTAATTCGGCTTTCGTACCGGTAGTGTTCAAGTTCTTTTCACTAAGAAAATCTTTCAACTGTTGCACCGTTAACGATGCAATTTTAACCAACATTTTCTCTTTTATTATCATATATTTAACATTGATTAATTTTCGTTAACAACTATACAACCAACGTATGATCATATAAATTGCCCGTTCTCACTCTTTACGTTAGAATGATACCATTTTTGAGTTTCACAAAATCGCAATATTTATAGCTGATGACCCAGATATACGAGGTTCGGATGCAAATTAGTTATGCATATTGCACAGAGGCAAATTTCACAAAATTAAATTGCAAATCGATTAAAAACACATTTATTTTCGTTTATGTTTATTTCACGACGCGAATTCATCCAACTTCTGAACTAATAAAATAGTAAAATTATAAAACTAATTGGTTTTAATTTAAAAATTCGTTCATCCAGTTTTACAATTAATTCGAAACTGAAAATTTATATCAAATATTTCAAAGCTTGCTTATTTTTCTTTGCCAAGAGCTCTAGATCAATTTACAGTAGATCAGTTTACAGTTGATTTGTTTACAATAGTGTCAAGTAGACGTGTTGAAGTAAAAAAAACGGTCGAAAAACGGTCGCAAAACAAATCAACGTTTGAACTCGTAATGGTTTCTGCCAATTTTAGAACCACACGCTCTCCCAAGATTCCATCAGTAACTTCAGTTTCCTGTCCATTATATATGTTTGTGTCATAAATATACCCGGTTTCTGCATCGCATATTGTCCAAATTTTGATTCCTCTTTTGATAGGTTTCAGAGGGAGATACTGTTTCAGACTGGACCTCCCTTTGAATTTCGTCATTGGCTCATCAATGGATTGAAATGTGCTGTCAGTTCTCGCTCTCAAAAATGTATATTTCAAGCAGGATAAAACTTCTTCAATGTAATACGTGTTTGATGCATCTGGAGGTTTTCCGGGGTCACAGAAATACAATTTTGATATCAGTAGCATAAAACGATCTCGAGAAATGCATTCTGATAATGCTGCGTTCCGGAGGGATTTGTTTCGAGACTAATACTGATGTATTCGTGGTACAAGATTATATGACATTATCAATGAACAGCCCAGAATAATTTTTATTTCTCCTGGTGATGTCATCTTTGCATTATTGAGCTTCTGTAGGCGCATATTTGTATAATGACTTATATGCATTATGAAACTCTTGAAATGTTTGATTTGGAATAAAAGATGTGAAAGGTTTGGTAGTCAAACATTAATTCTTTTTATTAAATAAATTCTTTCCCTTTTATAGTTATTTACTTAACCTATATATTCATAATTATCTTAATACTAATAAACTAAAAATATGTACATTGGTAATGGGGTATGCATACATGTAGGTTTGTATACATGCTTTGTATACATGTACATTTGTATGCATGCTTGCATACATGTAGATTTGTATGCCTGCTTGCATATATGTAGATTTGTATGCCAGCTTGCAACTTCAGCAGATCAATGCGAGTAATTTGGTTAATGCTATGCATACATGTAGGTTTGTATGCATGCTTGCAAAGTCAGCAGATCAATGTGAGTATTTGGTTAATTCCCATTATTGGTTGTATGTAAATAATAAGCAGAATGTATTAGTTGTGAACGGACAAGGGTTTCATATTCGGCATTCCATTGATGTTAGCTAACCGCTGGGTTAGTTCAATAATTTATGTTGTATAATATTGTAATATGATTATTACTAAAATATATTTGGCATAGAAGTTCATGATGCGTAATGCCGCAAGTGTATTACATAGGTGATTATGACGCATAATGCTACACCATCGGCCTTAGAAAAAGAGGGTTATATAATTGTTTTGTGAACAATTGTATAAGACTCTTTGTCGTATTTTCAATGATTTTGATATTTTACTGTAACTTGATATTGTAGTGAAAGATGTTGTTTGCTTTGCTTTTGATTTGCTGACCTGATATTTTTATTGTTTACATTTTATGCATATCCCTTTTTTTCAAAATTTTAAGTTTAATGATTATTTTACTTATTTTACTTATTGTATTTATTGTATATATTTTATAGCCGGATTTTAAATATGTCGACCCATCTAAAATCCGCTTTTTTTTTTAAATTATTTTCTAATATTTATATGGAAATATGAAGCAGAAAAAAAAAGATTTGTTTTCAATTGCTTAGATACTAATTATTACTGAGTAGATTGGAATATTTATTTTTAGATTATTTCCAAGAGATATCTTAGATGGACTACTAATTCCTTATTTATTGCTTCTATTACTAGTTTCTAAATTATTTTTATAGTTCCTACCATTTTTATCCTACTATTATTTAGTAACTTATTTTCCTATCGAAATTTTTCTATGTATTTAAGTTTTATTATTTATCTACCTAGGGTTAGAGAAAAAAAAATTTGCTATTAATATTTTCTAATCTATTGGGGCTAAAGTAGAATACTTTCCTAATATGTAAAAATATGACCTTATGTGACCTAGGTAATAAATGATCGTATTTATTTAATTTTTATTCAAGGCAAAAAGAATTTGTTTTTCACTTGACCTTATTTTTTTTTTTTCATAATTAGGTAAATCTGTAACAAATTGTATATATAATAGAGGGGTTGCTGATGGAAAAGCGGGGTAGTTTTATTAATGGATAAGTGGAAGGTACAGTGGGTGCAAAAAAAAATTTCCTAATCTTTAAATTTTTAATAATTTCCCTATTTTCCAGCAATATTTTTGATCTTATTTGTCATGTGATTTCTGCGGCGGCCACCAAGACAGAATCGTCATGACTTTTATGAAGAATTTATTTTTATTTTTATACCGGGATTTGTCACTTAGCCTTTTTGGGTTTGTGCAATTGTTTGATCTTATATCCGATACGCTCCGGTAACAGCACCATTAAGGTGCTGGCCCGACCATCTCGGGAACGATTTATATGGCCACATTAAACCTTCAGGCCATCCCTCCCTCCCCACCCCCAAGTTCCCTGAGGAGCTTGTGGTCGCCAGAGCCTCGTCTGTTAGTGAAACGGGATTCGCCGCTCGAAGGTGAGGTTGACAATTGGGTTGGAGAAGCTATATATTGCGCTACACAACCCCTTGAATCCCACTTTTCTTCATTCTTTTCTTTTTGTTGTTATGGGCTGGTTTTTATAATTTTTCTTGTTCTTAGTTTTTAGTTTACCTATTTCCACTGTCCTAGAATTTTATATTGCTTCATGACTATTTTTGTCAGGAGCCATCAAAGGAATTATGCGAATTTTTGATTTGCTGTTCGCTTTAGGCAGGGTTGCCTTTACTGTCGATTGTGACATTTTTACGTTTACTATTTGAGAGGTTTACTATTCCTCAGCTTTGGGTTTGGTTTAGGTAATGGGTTGCAAAAACTGGTGTTTCTTAGATACGAGTTGTGACGGGTTTTACCTGCCTAAATTTGTGCTTCACATAGTTTTTGAGCATCATAGCTATTGTGATGATCAATAGCATGAATACACAACCTATAACTGCTAACCAAACATCTGGGATGTTCGGAGTATTTTCTGTATTTACCTTAGTTGGTGGCTCATACTTGAATATCTTGTTATCTGTTCTTTCAGAGCTTTCTTTACCTACCTCGTAGCCAGCTATGGCTACCATGATGCCTTGGGCTATTTTTGTCCACCAAGACATCTTGCAAGTTCTCTAATTTTAATAAGAAGTTAGATATTTTATTTTATGACTTTTTATTTTGTGGATATTGTTGATTAAAAATATTTAAAAAAAACAATTTTAATATTCCAAAAAAAATTTGCTTAGTGTAGTTTATAATATAATTGGAAATATTCTTATCTATTCGTATTAAACGGGCTCTTAATATATTTTTTTTGTTTTTGATGCCACTTAACATTTGGAATTTTCGGGGAACACTCTCCTAATCATACGCATTATTACCTCTTCCCTTTCCATACCTATTATCTTCCACAATTTCTTTAATCCTTCTAACTCTTTTTGTAAATCCCTAGTGTGTCGGGTATTTTCGTCCCACCAATAGAGAGGAAGATCTGAGGAGTTTCTTTGCATTTTAGTAGTTATGGTTAATTTTTAAACCTTATTAAAATGTTCTATGGGCTTTCTTTAGAGGATAGGTGAACTGTCTGAAGTTGATAGACTATTTTACAGAAGTGTCCTAAACATTCCAATTTACTTGAAATTTTTGTTTTTCTTATAAAAGTTTAATTTAAGATTTTTAGCATTTTAGCCTTTTTTTCGAAAAAGAAATCTCGTTTTTGCTAATGGTTTAACGTCCGCAAAGGCCGTCCAATTTGTTTCTAAAATTTTTATATACTTATATTAATTGCCTCGAGTGTTATGCCTCCGATCTCGCCAGGAAATCTTTCTGGTTTCGTTTTGTTGTTAACTTGTGCCAATTGAAAGGTGTCCTTCGATCCCGTTGTGTTACCACCAAATATTTTTCAACTTAGTTTGCCAAATCTTTGCCGAAAAACGGCTTTCCTTGATAATATCTTAATTGATGCCATATAGTAGTACCTTTTGTTTACATCCAAGAGTTTAATTGCACTGCAACGGTGCTTAGATTTTTGGGTGCTGCCATAATGACATTAAAGGCTGCTTTGTTTAAATGTCTTTTTTTTCCTTTTTCCCTTCTTTAAATAAAAACTGTTTACTTTTTTACAAATGGTCAGAATCCTGGGCAGTCAGATCCTTTTTAGCAGTTGTGCCAATTTTTGATCTGAACTGGCGGGATTCTTCCTCCAGCAAGATCTCGAAAATTTTGCTTAATAGCAAATTATTCAGCTAATCAAAGATCAGGCTGGCAGGATCACCATGAAATGATTGATTTGGAATAAAAGATATGAAAAGTTTGGTAGTCAAATATTAATTCTTTTTATTAAATAAATTCTTTCCCTTTTATAGTTATTTACTTAACCTATATATTCATAATTATCTTAATACTAATAAACTAAAAATATGTACATTGGTAATGGGGTATGCATACATGTAGGTTTGTATACATGCTTTGTATACATGTAGATTTGTATGCCTGCTTGAATACATGTAGATTTGTATGCCTGATTGCATACATGTAGATTTGTATGCCTGCTTGCAACGCCAGCAGATCAATGCGAGTAATTTGGTTAATGCTATGCATACATGTAGGTTTGTATGCATGCTTGCAAAGTCAGCAGATCAATGTGAGTATTTGGTTAATTCCCATTATTAGTTGTATGTAAATAATAAGCAGAATTTATTAGCTGTGAACGGACAAGGGTTTCATATTCGGCATTCCATTGATGTTAGCTAACCGCTGGGTTAGTTCAATAATTTATGTTGTATAATATTGTAATATGATTATTACTAAAATGTATTTGGCATAGAAGTTCATGATGCGTAATGCCGCAAGTGTATTACATAGGTGGGTATGACGCATAATGCTACACTCTTTGGAAAAAGTTTATAAAAACAATCAAGATTGGTGGAACCTCTGGTCAGGTTAACCATTATAATTTTCTTCTCCTCTTGAGACAGTGACATTTTGGGGAAAAGTTATCAATACCGCCTTGCCAAATACACTTAGTATTGCTTGTTGATTGTACAGGAGCTGTATCAGTGAAATATGCATCTTCAGAGTTGTTATCACTATCTTCATTTACCGTTTGTACGTTTTCGAGCATCTGGATATCTTCATCATCTGAGGAATCCGTGCTATCTACTTCAGAAGATATGGAGGCATCAGAGAATTTATAATCTGTGACACGGCTATCGCCACCTCCATATCAAATGAATTTTCAAGCTCGTGCACAATTTCTTCGTTAGTCAGTAGTCGATTCTTCCTAAAATTATTTCAATAACAAAAACTAAATTCGTTTGATAGAAAACTGCTGGGACAATTACATCCCACACTACCGCACTGTAGGGATGTATATGTCCCAATGCAACAAAACAAGGTATATATGCATACAGATCAATTTATTCTTATATGTAAATGTGACATGCAATTTACCTTTTCCTTTTGTAATGAGAAACAGAAACATTTTTCACTAAAACACTAAAAAAACTTAAAATATTGCTTACATGTGTATGCACCAAGAACTCTCTTACACTTATGACCGTATACCAAGTACAAATAAGTTAGGTTATGTGGACCCAAGCACGTGTTGTGAAGTACTGTCTACAACCTACGGTTTAATCCCATCCCAGCACATCTCTGGGACTTATATATCCCCGCAGTATTGAAAGGGTTAAAAAAATAAGTTAATTGGATGAAAATGGATAGTTAGTGAAGAACATTTAAATAGGACAGTACTTTATTACATTCATAGTTTAGTAATTATTAAGATCTAATATTTATAGGACATTATTTTCAAATACGGTTAGCATTACTTAGTTGATTAACAAGTCAAATCCTAAGCACTAAATGTAGTATTAAAGACGATTTATTAGAGTAAGGTTAATTAGATGTAATTAATTGAGTCATTATTAATAAAACTAAAAAAATTTAAAATAGGTTATGATATAAAAAAATAAATGTAAGGCGCGGTAACCTCCGAAGAGATTTTAGGCCGAGCTTCTCTTCCAATTTGCGTCGTGCTCGTCTTGATTTTCCCTACAAATTGTAGGTCCCATGTTTTATGCCGCCCCGAACGGCATCTGCAAGGCAGATAAGTTTTCACTGAGAGCTTTTCATGGCAAAAATACACTCGGAGCGCTTGCCAAACACTGCTGAGGGGCGACCACGCTTAGAAAAATTTTCTTCTAATTGTAAAACCTTATTTCCAAAATTTGGATGTTGCTTTGGCCGGGGTGTGAACCCAGGGCATACGGTGTGGTAGGCGGAGCACGCTACCATAACACCACGGTGGCCGCCAAGTTATGATATACAACTAGTTAAATTATCTTTCAAATGGTAACGTAAGTTAATTAATAATTAAGTGCAATTAAAGTTAATTAAGTACGTCATAATTAAAAAAGTAATTAATTATGTTTTTTAAAAATCCCTGAAATTGTATATTTTAGAAGTTATAAGCTAGTTAAATTACTTATCTTATCTCTGTGTGGATTTGCTGGTTTTAAATAAAGGTTTTTAAAAATATTCAAGTATGAATATCAACTAATTAAATTTTTATTGTAGTTTGCATAGCTGATGTAATTACTCATTTACGTTGTTTAGTTTTTATTTTGGCAGTACAGATTTTAATTGAGCTTCGAAAATAATATAATTAGTTGATTAGTTATGAAAATCAACAAATTAAGTTATTAGTTACCGTTCAATGTTAATATAATTAATAACACTCTGTTTTTTAATAACGTTTCAGAGATAAGATAATTAATTGCTTAAGCTACCTTTTTATAAAATTAAAAAAATTTTATATTATAGTAAAATTAATTAAGTTTACTATTTTAAAGTTAACAAATAAATTATTTACATTATAATTTGGTATTAAAAGGGGTTTCAAAGTCAAAATTGATTAATTACGTTACAATTATGAAGAAATTAATTACTTAGTTAGTAACAGTTATCAATAATAAAATGGGTTATAAATTAATGAATTTATTCAATAAAGAAATATATTATTAAATCTATTAATAGTATAACGGGTAATACTAGTACTAACATAATAACTTTTAACAATTAATTAATTATAAAATATTCTAAGGTAAAGGCTTCAAAAATCGTTCTAACTCGTTGGCAGCAGCTCGGCGAAGAAATAATTGGTTTTGTCGCCACCTGCTGTCGCTCAGCTCTTACATTTTCTTAAAGTTTTGTGAAAGGCAGGGCGTCCTTCCAATTGAAATACGTCAATATGTATAAAGAAAGAAATAGAGTAGATTCATAATAAAATACAGTGCCAGACATAAGTATTGGAAGACGAACTTTTTGCACAATCCACCAAGTTTTGCTTTTCCAAATTATTTTCGCTCTTGTTTGTAAAAATATGTGCCAATATACACATAATATCTTAATTAATATTAATTATAATTTTTAACGGAATCAAAACTTGGTGAAAACTGCGAAAATTCTGTGCCAATGTTGTTGTTGTTGTAGCAGTGCTTCTCCCCATCCAATAGGTGCAACCGATCATAAATTGTCATCAATATCCTCTAACGGGAGTCCAAGGAAACTTGCTGTTTCAAGAGGGGTGGACCATAATGTGAGGGGTGTTAGAGGCGTTGGTTCCACATTACAATTAAAGAGATGGTTGGTGTCATGTGGGGACACATTGCAAGCAGGGCATACATTTTGTATATCGGGGTTGATTCTGGATAGGTGTGAGTTTAACCTGTTACAGTATACAGATCGAAGTTGAGCTAGAGTGACTCGCGTTTCCCTGGGGTGTGTGCGTTCCTCTTCCACAAGGTTTGGATACTGTTCTTTGAGTACTGGATTCACCGGGCAATTCCTGGCATAAAGGTCCAACGCCTCTTTATGGAGTTCACTGAGAACCTGCTTGTGTTTTTTTGCTTCATATGGCTGAGTTATCAGGTGCCGTATTTCCTCGTAATGCTTACGGAGATGACTCCTTAAGCCCCTTGGCGGTGTTGGCTCATCAATCAGATGTCTGTTGGGATGCCCAGGTCTGGGTATTCAACAGGAACTGTTTGGTTAGCATCTCATTTCTTTCCCTTATGGGGAGTATTATTGACTCATTATGTAGATGGTGTTCTGGGGACATAATAATACAGCCCGTGGCGGTTCTGAGAGCAGTATTTTGGCAGGCCTGTAGCTTTTTCCAGTGTGTAGTTTTTAGGCTTGGCGACCATATAGGGGACGCGTAGCATGCAATCGGCTGGCCAATTGCTTTGTAAGTGGTAATGAGCGTTTCTTTGTCTTCTACCCAAGTACTACCAGCAAGATATTTGAGGATATTATTACGGCTCCGGATTTTCGGTACAATTGCGACTGCATTCTAACCAAAATGTAGATCCTGGTCAAACGTCACACCCAAGATTTTAGGGTGTGGGACAGTCGGCAGCGTAGTGCTATCGACGTGGAAGTTCAAAATGGTCGACATTTGGGACGTCCATGTTTTAAATAAGGTCGCGGAGGATTTAGTCGGCGATAATGCCAGGTTTCGCGAGGCGAAAACCCTGGAGAGATCAGAGCGGTACCCGTTTATTCTGTTGAAAAGCTCATCGATTTGTCGGCCTGTGGCTGTTATTGTGCAGTCATCGGCGTAGGAAACGATAGTGACTCATTCTGGTGGCGAAGGTAGCTTTGATATGTAGAAGTTAAACAAAAGTGGGAATAGGACACCACCCTGTGGCACCCCTTGTTTAATTCTTCTTGGTTTTGATGTTTCGTTTCTAAATTGCACCGATGCCTGCCGACCACCCAGATAATTTGCGGTCCACCTTTTAAGACAAGAGGGAAGGGTCGACCCTTCCAGGTCTTGCAAAAACGTGCCATGTTGACCGTATCAAAAGCTTTTGATAGGTCTAGCGCAACGAGTACTGTTCTATGATGGGGGATTTGATTTAAACCGCAATTTATCTGGGTACTAATGGCATTTAGCGCGGTGGTGGTGCTATGGAGTTTTCTGAAGCCATGCTGAGGACAGGCCAGCTGCAAATTTGCTTTGAAGTAGGAGAGCAAAATGGCTTCAAGCGTCTTGGCTACTGGCGATAGGAGAGATATCGGGCGATATGACTATCCTATGTTAGCTGGTTTCTCAGGCTTTAGTAGCGGGACCACCTTGGCCATTTTTCGGTTGAAGAATTGCGCTAAATGCATGGCTATGCCGTCTGGGCCCACTTTTGCTTTGGATGATTTAGCATGACCGATGGCATCCTCAACCTCTTTGGAGGTAATGTTAATTGGAGACGCGCTGAATTTATGTTTATGTGCGTGTCTGTTGGCCCTCCGGCTATCTTTGTCGACTGCATTATATATTGTCGGTGTGCCAATACTTATGCCCGGTACTGAATACTTCTGAAAGAGAAAATCATGAGAATGAAATGGCTTTGTGATTAAAAAGATAACATATAACGCACATATCGTCGTCTCAGAATGTAAAAACAAATGATAATGAGAGTAAACTAAATATTAAGTTAGTTATACAAAATGTGATGAAATTGTGTTACTACTTTGCTTCGAGGACGCATTGCTTTCAAGTGGCATCAATAACTAAAGGAATGATTACAAAAAAAGTAACGAATTTAGCTGCCTTATACCAAAAACCGACGATATGAATCTTAACATATAATAATGCCAAAAATAAAATTTCGTTAACAAGCATCAGCTTATTAACCGCTCTTTTTCGCTTCCTGCCGTCTAAGTTAAATAAAATTATGGCATCGTCGGAAATGATGCTCCGGAACACCTGGTTGATTGTTGAATTTTCTCCTTTAAATTTATACAAATATATTTTCTTTGAATTTTGAAAATTGTTAATATTTTACTCAACAATGGTCTACTAAAGCTACCGTTTCGTTTGCATATTCTTTTCACTTCTATTTGTCTTCGAAATCAAGTAACCAGACATCGAAAGTATATATTAATAATTTAAAAGGTTTGTAAAATAACATGAAAGTTAAGCCAACTATTCAGATATTCGTTGAAAACTAAAATTCGCTGAACTTTTCGATTTTGAAGATGAACCTGAAAAAATTTATTTAACAAATTGTATTCATTCCGTGCGGTGTGCGGCACACTCGCTTCAATTATGTGTAACAGATATTCACAAAGAGAATATTATTAAGACCAACATAGAAGATGTTCGCAAAGTTTGCAAACTTTTACGTGATAGTAATTATAGGCAAGTAATATGAATATTCATAAAAAATTATATGGGTTTATAAAACTCTTTTAATTGAGTAATTGTATGATAATGCCATTCTATAAAGCGCAGTTTTATTATGGCAGACGAGGAGGTAGTGCACTGAATTTTTAGATCCCATTAAAGTGAAAGTGTACAATTATTTCATGGCCACTATACATATTGTAGTATCGCGTGGAATTCACCTCACTTCAAACACGCTTAACATTACAAACATACGTTCATTGACCCAGTTAACTACCATAAGTTAATTCGCGTTCACCAAGTCACCTAATGCATTAATGCGTCAATTGCTCAAGTAGGAATCATATTGACAATATGTAAGTCAATATAATAATTCGCTAACAAAGCATTCCTCACTATTGAGTCATGCACCTCTAGTATGTAATTATTAATGAAAGAATGTATATATGTATATGTTAATAACTTTTGTATAAATAGGAAAGAATTTATTCAATAAAGAAGATTTATGAATCTGATGTCAGCGCAGAACATTAGCGCCAACAAATACCATTTTCTTTTAAAATTTAAAAGTATACTTTGTACAATATTTTTAATCAAAGGTAATGGTTGTGAAAATTTAGTGCACTGCATTTGGAAACATTTGAAATGCTAACATTTGCTTGTGCAGAACAACGTTGAATGCGTGCAACAGGGCCGTTCCGCCAATAGACATTGCGACCAGATGGAATTCCACTTACGGTATGGCAAAAAAGGTATTGGAATTGAGGGAATTTGTGGATGCAGAAGAAACATTGCCAATTATAATTGACTGGGACTGGCTTCATGAATATTTATCGGCATTGGAACCGTTTTTCGTTGCAACCAAAAAACTACAGGAAGAACAATTACCTCTTTGTGATCTTTTTAAAATATGGATGGAGCTAAAGCTAAATTTAAGAGAACGGGAGCAAAGCAGTATGCAACATAATTTATATAACGCTCTGTTAAACAGAGAAAGTTTATTACTTAGCAACGTTACGTTGCTTAGTGCTATTTATTTAGATCCTCGTTTAAATATTTTACTATCCGAACCGCAAAAATCATTAGCTAAGGCAAATTTAAAAGCTACTGCCAAACAAATTTTCATTCTCAAGCAGGTAATACTTACAAGATGCAAAATTTTAATATAGATTATTATTATATATTAGTTTTGCCGAGACGCACAACTGAGTGTATTACGTTCGGTTTCACTATACTGCGATTTCTTTATTTAAAATAAATTCTGTTTCTTCTCTAGAGCAATCAAACTTCCACATACAACAATAGTGAACGATTACACCAGAACAACTCTGATGATTTCATAAATTATGAGCTCATAAACGCTCACCAAAGCTCGAAACTCAGTACCTTTTTGGATGAGATGGCTCAAAATATAGTAGCTGTAGTTCCTCACCATGAAGTTTCCGAACTTACTAATATATTTGCTGAAACTGGCAATTTTGAAAGCTTTCATACACTATTGACGGTATATGAAGATATTTTTACTTATTATCAAAATATTCGCTTTACATTTCCTGAGCTATTTGAATTAGCCTTAGTTATTCTTGGTGTCCCTGCTACGCAAGTATCAGTAGAAAGGTCATTTTCTTCTTTGAATTTCATTTTGGATGAAAGGGGGTACAACTTAAGCGATGAAACACTTGAAAAACTATTACTTGTAAAGCTTAACTCATAAGCTCTTGTTCACTTTATTATGTTCAAAAATAAAATTTTTGTGTTGCTGAAAAACAAAAAAAGTTTAAAAACCACCTTTTTTTTTGTTGATTTAGGGTTTTTTGTTTTACATTTTATAGTTCTTTTCATTGAAATACAAAAAAAGTAATATTTGTTAACAATTATTTTCAATCTCTGCAAGTAACGCGTCTATAGTGGAAATAGGTATAGAGCCGCTATGTCGATTTGAATAATGTTTTTCGACTTCTCCCACCAAATTGCCCACAGAATGTCGTATGTTAAAATGTGTTATTGAACAATCGATATACAAAATTTTTTTTTTAAAAACTGTTAATGCCAAGGGTATACATGAAAATTTTAAAATCAAATGAAAATTGTTTTAATTAGTTCATGAAAAAAAACCTTAAGAATCAAAGAAAAAAAGTCAAAAAACTCAATTTTGCAGGCTCGAAAATTATTTTTTTGGGTATGCTTAGCGGAACTTTTTTTTCCTGAGCCCAAAATCTATCGAAAAATCGATGGCGCCATATAGGTTAATAAATCGACCCAGGCTAATAAACCGACCTGTTTCATTTTTATATCCGCGCCAGAACATGCATGTTTTAAATATTTATATAATTTCTTTTTAACTACAATATTTTTCTCATAGAAATCTTAGTTGAAATCGGTATAAATCTATGTTCTAAATTTTTTGCGTATCTTTTAAAACCTCTAGAACGTTTGTAAACATTTTTGAAAAACTTTCAAGCCTCCCAAATAAATCTGAAAAGAGGGTTTTGCAGCCCATTCAATTCTATTATATCAAAGTGCAACTTTCAAGTGGTTTAATAATCTCCTTGAGTTTTTGCAATGTGTTTGTGATATTTCCGCCATAAAATGCATGATCAGCACTTATTTTTATATAAAAGAAAATTGATGATTTCTGTGCTCACTTCGAAAACTTTTTTTTCGGAGCTGGATTTCTTTGAGCTGAAAGTAAATAAGCTGAAATTAGTTAAATGACAATTCATCGAACTTATTAATTTTTTACTTCTGGATGTTTTACGTTGCTGCCTTGTTTCAAAAGACGCATCAAAAATGTTGTCGTCAATAACAATTTCTTGTTCCATTATTCCTTAAAAATACAAATTATTAGTGCAGAATTTATTTAAGTTATAAGCGATTTAATATAAAAAACCGATTTTCTCAAAAAGCGTAGATATGCAGTAAACGAATAAACGAGACGATATGTGTCTACCAAACAAAAGAGCAGCAGCAAAATTAGCTACACGCAGAGCTTCTGCACACTTGTTTTGAGCTTTAAACGGCAAAATCGTGACAAAGATTATGTAAAATGGGTATTAATAGATATTTGTTCTCATTTGGAATACAGAAGTATTTAAATTGAACATCGGATTTAGGTTACTCATTCTTTATTCAATTTAGATTCTATACGTATTCCCAATCCAAATAAAGATCCCAGTGGCGCTTAGAAATAGTTTTCAGTTTGCTGAAAAGTATAAAAGTATATCCCAGCACAATATCCTGTCATGATTCCATTTCAATACATACTACTTTAACCGGACCAGTTTTCTCACTGAAAAAAATGAATCTTTTTCTTTTTTAGCATTTATGTCGAAAATACCAATTTTCAAATTTTTCTTTAGAGGAAGATCTGCACTTCCTTTAAGCCTTAAATGTAACTGCCGTAGGATGTAATGGCACCCTAAGATCAATCTCACCTTGATTGTGGAGTATCTCGGCCATTAAATTTTTGGACCTATCACCGAATGCAAGAAGAAAATCATAAAGTTAATAAAATACCAAATTGCATCTATTAATTAAAACAGTTTATTTATTCTTTGTGCCGGTTGAAGTATTTTCGATTTATTTCATATTTACTGCGATGCAGCTCACTGCAGCAATTAAAAGTAATTTGCGGGTAATTATATATACCGTGGTGTGATGGTAGCGTGCTCCGCTTACCACACCGTATGCCCTGGGTTTGCACGCCGGGCAAAGCAACATCAAAATTTTAGAAATAAGGTGTTTAAATTAGAATAAAATTTTTCTAAGCGTGGTCGTCCCTCGGCAGTGTTTGGCAAGCGCTCCGGGTGTATTTCTGCCATGAAAAGCTCTCAGTGAAAACTCATCTGCCTTGCAGATGCCTTTCGGAGTCGGCATAAAACGTGTAGGTCACGTCCGGCCAATTTGTAGAGAAAATCAAGAGGAGCACGACGCAAATTGGAAGAGAAGCTCGGCCTTAGATCTCTTCGGAGGTTATATACAGTAAATTTTGTTCACATACAATACACATTTCAGCGCATTCATGTGTTTTAAATTGCATGTGGACATCCTCTTGCATGCTACCCCAAAATATTTTTTTAGGTGATTTGGCAAACGGTACTGTGCAGAATTTCGTAATCACAATATATAAAATATTTTAAATATTATTTCGGTTTTTGCATATAATTATAATTGCCATGGTAGAGTGTATCAATTTATTGCGCTTTAACTAACATTATATAATTAATTATCTTTCAAATTTTGCTTATTCCTTCGAGATTTTTCTTTTCGAACACGAGTTCCTTACAAATTCCTTATTAAGTCCTTACAAGTTGCAAAATTTCTAAGTTTTTGCATTCGGTATCCGTCCTGGAATTCATTAGACCATAAATTAATCAAATTTGAAAATTTCGCCTTCATATTCTCTGAAACTAATCAATTTCATTTTAAATGCATTTTTTTCGAGTTTAAATCCAAAACGTATCTTATTATATCATCCAAGTAGACACAATTTTGAGATTAGTGTCCGCGGCGAAACTCCCTACAAATTCCTTATTAATTCCCTACTAATTAGGCGCATAAGCAGCCTTATGTAACCCTTATAAATCCCTTATTAAACCATACTTAATAAAGCAATACAATAGGAGATTTTTTTTTAAATAAAGCGGTGCGTCCGTGAATATATATGGATTTTTTTGAATAAAGCGGTGCGTCCGTGAATATATATGGATTTTTTTTGAATAAAGCGGTGCGTCCGTGAATATATATGGATTTTTTTTAACTGTTTACCACATTTTTGAGATTTTTACCAATTTATTCTTATATACTTTTGAGCTATTTTAAATTCAGTTACTTCTTAAAGATTTTTCATACAATTATATTTCAGTTCCAATTAATTCTTCCAATAAATTTTTAGATATTTCGTTAGCGACACTTCACTGTAAATCAGTTCCCTTTTTCAAATATCTTTTTAATATTTTAGCTTCAAATATAAATTCTGACATTCAAATAGGTGCTTCAGTAATTTCATAGGAGTTTAAACTAAATTCTTTTGCTATTCTGATAACTAAATATGTACAGCCTTAGAAATAAGAAGCAAGTTAACAAAACTTCAGATTCAGAACCCGATTCCGATAATTTAGCTTCAAGCTCCGAAAGTTTAACTTTATCTTCGACCGATAAATTCACAAACCAAGAAAATGGATTATCTTTATCGACAGATTTCCCAGGCTTCGAATATTCTTCTAGGAAAAATTCAACTTCTTCTAAACTAGATGCAAATCTTAACGATTCAAATAGTGCAAAATTAACTTCAACTTCTTCTAATTTAGATTCAAATCTTAACGATTCAAATAGTGAAAAATTAACTTCAACTTCTTTTACTTTAAAATCAAATCTTAACGATTCAAATAATGCAACCTTAGTTTCCCGTTCTTCTAACTTAAACCTAGATCTTAACGATCCAATTAGTACAAACGTTGCCTCACTTTCTTCTAATTCAACTTCAGATCTTAACGATAAAATCATGGCAACACTTGAGGAAAAGAAATCTTTCAGTAACACGTGTGTTAATTCTATTAGAGAAAACTACAGCGGTGATCCTCTAGCACTTGATACCTTTATAGACAAAATTGAATTACTTGAAGAGTTCGCTGATGAAAATTTAACTGGTACTTTTATAGCATTTTTTAAATCAAAACTTGAGGGTAAAGCCCGTGAAGCAATACCAACGCAAGTAACTTCAGTTAATGAAGTTAAAGTAGCTCTACGTATTAGGATCAAACGAGACAACTCGAAAGTTGTAACAGGGAAAATAGCAGCGTTGCACGTTAAAAATAACAGTTATACAGATTTTGCCAAAAAAGTTGAAGATTTAGCTGACTCACTTGAGCGGTCTCTTATATCACTCAAGCGAATGCTCATGAAATGGCAGTCGAACAAACGGTTAACGTGTGTCGTTTAAACGCAAAATCCAATTTAGTCAAAACTATTTTAGCCTCAACGGCATTTACTGATCCGAAAGACGTAGTAGCAAAGCTAATTGTAGAACAAAACAACGACGTATCAGAGCGTCAGGTTTTAGCTTTTCGATCGCGTGGTAACAATACATTCAGAAATTCACGCGGTAGTTATCGTGGCCCAAATCGCAGCTAAACTGGCTATAGAAATAATAGTTCATTTTCATACAACAGTAACCGCAACGGAGATAATAGTCAGCGATATCGATATGATAACAGAAATAGATACCAAAATAGTAACAATAGTAATACACGTTCAAACACAAATTCAAATACAAATCATAGTAACAATAGAGGCAACAATTCAAGATCGTCAAACGGTAGAGGTAGGAATGCAAACGTACGCGCTTTAAACGCGAGTGCCCCTCAGAAGCGAACACTGGGGGAGGACGAACTAAGCGAGTAAGCGAATTTCCCTCACCAATAGGAATCTATTGTTTAAATTTAAATTATTCAGATTTCATAGAATTACAATTTAAAGAGTCACAAAAATTTTGTTCTTCCTTAGTAGACACTCAAGCAGACATCTCTTTAGTAAAGATATCATATATAGAAAGTAATATTTCCTTAAATACAAACGATATTATTAACATTACCGGTGTCACTTCCAATTCAGTTTCCACTTTAGGTAAAATTACCGTAAATTTAAATTTTAAAATTTTTCAAACTTTTCTCTTAAACATACTTTACATGTAGTAAATGAAGACTTTAATATTCAATCCGATGGCATATTGGGTAAATATTTTCTGAAAATTAACAAACGCATTATTAATTATGAAAGAAATAGTATTTCCGGTACCAATCCTGCACGGAACAGAAAGCGACAGTTGTATCATTCCTCCCAGATGCGAAATTTTCATACTTTTTGATTTAGGAGATTCGAAAAGGGTGTTTTCAAAGCTAGGTGCGTTGTTAATTCCAGTAATCCAATAATTAAAGACATAAACACCACGGATGATGTAAAGTATGTGAAAAGCAACAGTATTTGGACAGAAAAACTTTCATATTACAATGTTTATACAATTAACAAGACAGAAAGACAAAAGTACGGAAAACTGATTTCAATTTAAAAAAATCAAATACCTCAACATGCTCAAAGTAAATTAGTTGACCTTTGCATAGATTATGCCGACATTTTCGCTCTTGACACAGACAAAATGACAACTTCTATGAGCAAAAATTAAGATTGAACCTAGTTACTCTAATTACAATAGTCCTTTGATTGTAGTCTCAAAGAAAGATACTAATGGTCAAAAAGCTTATCGTATGTACGTAGATTTTCGCGCAGTAAACAAAAAACTCATTGCTGGTAAATTTCCATTAGCTAGAGTTGATGATATTTTAGATAACCTTGGTAGGGCAAAGTATTTTTTGACATTAGATCTTTTTTCGGGATTTCTTTAAATCCCCTTGCATCCTGACTCACCTGACATTACTCCTTTCAGACTGACCGAGGAGCATTTATATGGAAAGTTCTTCCATTCGACGTAAATAGATGTGGCGCTATTTTGAGGCACGAACAGCAAGGCAGTAATTTACCAATTTGTTTTACTTCTAAAGTATTTAATAAAGCAGAACAGAAAAAAACCATTATAGAATTAGAACTTTTAGCTATTTACTTTGCAATCAAGCAATTTCGACCATACGTTTATGGCACCCATTTCATTGTAAAATCAGACCATAGACCACTAGTATACATATTCAACATGAAAGACCCCTCTTCAAAACTTTCGAGAATTAGGTTAGAATTAGCAGAATATAACTTTACTATAGTTTATATAAAGGGTAAATCAAACGTTGGCGCTGATGCATTATCACGCATTACAATCGACGAACTTAGAGAAACTAACAAAAAAATCTTGGCAGTAAAGACAAGGGCAATGACAAAACAGTCAAACGACAAAAATTTACAAGGAAAAACGACGAAAAACAACTTACTTTACACGTTTATGATAAATTTTCATATAATTATTCGAAAAAAGTTCCGCGCATAAAAACCACAGTTTTTTATGATGATAAAATCCAAATTTCTTAAATACATATAAGCGCACCTATGCGACGTAAGAAAATCGAATTACTTAATATAGACATTGTTAAAGAAATAACAAACATAGGAGAGTTACTTTCGAAGTTACAAGCAGTAGCTAACAATCACCTTATTAACAAAGTTGAATGTCCAAAACATGATCTATTTTTCAAATATTGTACAATTTTAAATTTAAAACAATGCGGAAATAAAATTTTAAAACGTTAGAAATACTACTTACAGACCCAGTCGAAACTATAACAGACGACAATACAAAAATCAAAATCAAGACAATTTATCATAATGACCCTATATCAGGCGGTCACTGCGGTGTTAAAAAGCTTTGCGCAAAAATTCGTACTAAATACTTTTGGAAAAACATGACTCGTGACATTGCCAAATTCGCTAAAAATTGTCAAAAACATTTACTAAACAAAGTCAAACCAAAAATCAAAGAGAAATTAGTACTCACTCCAGCGCCGAGTAAACCGTTCGATATAGTTGTTATTGATGCAATTGGATCTTTACTATAATCAAAATACGGTAATAGATTCGCAGTTACCATTATATGCAATTTAACAAAATACCTGGTAACAACAGCAGTGCCAGATAAAAGCGCCAAAACAATAGCTTCAGCTGTACAATTTCGGGGTGGCAACGGTGCGGAAAGGAAGAAAAATAAAAACACCAAAAGGACTCGTATTAATAAAAAGAAGTACAATGGTTTTTATTCAATATATTAAAAGGAAACAACAAGTGTTAAGAAAAAGGTTTAACAAATGTTGTGAAATAGAATATTAAAATATTCGGAAAATTATATTGAATATTGTGGAAATTAGCACTTACGTGGACGTTAGAATCGGTGTTCCTTCGCTGGCTGCTGGATACAAAGAGGACGAGCCTCTTTGCAACATAAGCCGATGAACCCACTCTAGTTATTGAAACCACGTTTTTATTTTATAGCAAAACTTTAAATTATATTTTTTTAAAACGCCTAAAAGTATGCGTCAATATCTTTTATTTTTCACAACAATGAAAATTTTTGAAAATTGAAAAATCAATATTGAAACTTAAAATATTGATAATACATTTAAAAATTACAAAGTTCAAAGTAACTAAAATACAAAGTTAAATAAAAATAATAAGAACCCTACATTACTCCCCCTTCAAAAAAATTTATCATTAAACAAATTGAATGTAACTCTCTTTTTATGTAAATTCTTGGTGTTATTTGTGTCTGTTGTTTCAATTATTGCAGGTTTTAATCTATCAATAGGAATAGTTTTAATATTATTATCTATTTCAAGTTTAAAACATTTTTGGTCTTTTTCCACAATTTGGTTAAGTCTTTCATATGGTTGTTGTAATGAATGTTTATTAATGACTCGAACGAATGCAAATTTACAAGTTTGAAGATCTTTTGGAACATAAATTCCAGTATCAGCATCTTTATGATGACTTATATTTGATCTAACATTTCGAAAATGTTCACGTAAATTACTTAAAATTTCAGTTGATGAGAAATTTTTAGCTGATGGCACAACAAGTTCCCCTGGCAAACGTAAATTCTGACCGAAAACCATTTCCGCTGGTGTAGCCGAAATATCTTCTTTGTAAATAGATCGCAAACCAAGTAATATGACAGGTAACTCGTCATACCAATTATTTGTGTCCTCTCTAGCAATTATAGTAGTCTTTAATTGTCTATGAAACCTTTCAACCATACAATTTCCTTGAGGGCGATATGCGGATGTTGTAATTTGGTGACTACCAAGTAATTTAGTTAACTCTGAAAACAATTTCGATGTAAATTGGCTACCTTGATCAGTTGTTATCTTTAACGGAACTCCAAACCGAGAAATATATTCTCTAAAAAACTTATTTGAAATTGTATTTGCTGAAATATCTTTTAATGCATATGCCTCAGGCCAACGGGTAAATCTTTCAATAATCGTTAAAATATAGCGATGTCCTTTTGAAATAGGTAATGGTCCAACTATATCTAAATGGATGTGTGCAAATCTATTCTTGGGAATTTGAATTTTGACAACAGGGGATTTTGTATGACGATAAACTTTAGACTTTTTACAATTAAGACACTCTTTTGACCAAATATTAATATCCTTATTCATATTAGGCCAATAATATTTTTCAACTATGAGCCGTCGTGTAGCTCTTGTACCCGGGTGTGCTATTCCATGTAAAATATCAAATACTGTCTTTCGCAAATTACTCGGTACAAAAGGCCTAGGAGTTTCTGCTGAAATTTCACACCAAATATTAAAATTTAAAATGGGAATACTAATTAGTTGTAAATTTAGATATTGAGAATCAGATACAAGTTGATTTAAGTCATCATCTTTTTGTTGTTCAGTTTGTAAAATTTTAAAATTCAGTTCTGTATTATATATTGCATAAACCTCAAAAGCTCTAGGTAGCGCATCTGCTACAACATTGGATTCTCCTTTAATGTATTGTATGTCATCAGTAAATTGTGCTATAAATTCCAAGTGTCTCCTTTGTCTAGGACTTCGTTCTGTTTTTGAATTTAAAGCAGTAGTCAAAGGTTTATGGTCCGTATAAACTGCAAATTGTCGTCCTTTCAAAAGATATCTAAAATATTTTATATTTAAGTAAATCGCCAATAACTTCCTATCAAAAGCACTATATTTAATTTCAGTTGGAGAAAGTTTTTTAGAAAAGAATGCAATGGGTTCAATTTTACTATTGTAATTTTGTTGTATAACGCCCCCAATCGCTGTGTTAGATGCATCTACTGTTAAAGATAATTTAGCATCTTTGTTAAAATGATTTAACAATATCGTAGATGCAAATTTATCTTTAATGTATTCAAAAGCTTCATTCGAATTCTCGTCCCATACCAAAGTTTTGTCACGTTTCTTACTTACTTTATTAATTAGACCATCAATTTTGTTTGTAAATTCTGCTAGTTTTGGAATGTATCTATGATAATAATTTACCATACCAATAAATTTCTGTGCCTGCTTAACTGATTTTGGACGTTAGAAATTGCGAATAGCTGATACCTTTTCATCGGAAGGTCGAATACCTGTTCCAGGAATGTTATGTCCTAAAAAATCTATATTTGTTACACCAAAAGTACATTTACTTGGTTTAATGTTTAAACCGTACTCTGTAAGGCGTTGAAAAAGAATACGTAAATCTTTTAAATGTTGTTCTTCGTCTGTACTTGCAATAAGTAAGTCGTCGATGTAAGCATATACAAAATCTAAGTCATCTACTACCTCATTTATGAATCGTTGAAAGGTTTGTGCAGAATTTCTAAGTCCGAAAGGCATTCTCATGAATTCAAACATACCGAACGGAGTTGTAATAGCAGTTTTATAAATATCTTCTTCAGCCATAGGAATTTGGTGATATGCCCTAACTAAATCTAATTTTGAAAATATATTTTTATTATGAAGGTTCATATTAAAATCTTGAATGTGGGGTAAGGGATAACGATCGGGAACAGTTACAATATTCAATCTTCTAAAATCACCACATGGACGCCAATCATTCAACTCTTTTTTAGGTACAAGGTGAAGTGGTGATGCTACTGAAGAATTTGAAGGCCGACAAATGCCTGTTTTAACTAAGAAATCAAACTCCGTTTCCGCGACTTTGTATTTTACCGGATCCAAGCGCCTGGGCTTAGAAAATGGAAGACTACCTTCTGTTACAAGTCAATGTACTGTTGTATGTTTAACAGGTTTAGTATAATCTGGTTCTGAAATAAGTGACGGAAACTCTTTTAATAATTTTGTAAATTTATTGTCAACCACAAATAATTTCGGTAATGGAATATCACAAAAGTAGGATACTGTATTAACTGAGAGATTGGTTAATGGATCTACTAAACGTTTATGTTTAATGTCTATAAGAAGACCATATTTACAAAGAAAATCAGCGCCAATTATTGGCTTGGCTATATCCGCAATCAAAAATGTAAAGGGAAATTCACGTCTTAAACCTAAATTTACGTTTAAAAGCCTTTTCCCGTAAGTGGCAATTGTTGAGACATTAGCTGCAGTGAGAATTATGTCTGAACGTTTCGTATGAGGAAATTTAGACGCGGGTAATACCGAAATTTCTGCTCCACTATCAATTACAAAATTTTGTTTGTTTTCTCTATCAAAAATAAACAAGCGACGCGTCGAAAATTCTAAATTTCCGTTGTTCGTCGCTGCAACAACGGAAGAATTCAGTTTGTTGAATCTTCGTTTTTTTTTATAAGAACAAGGTTGTACACAACTTCTAGCATTATTTCCAAATTTGTAGTGAAATCGACACAACCAATTTGGATTACTACGGGAGTTAGAACGATGCCTAAAAAAATTTCTAAAATTATTCCTAGAATTAGAACGCGACCTAGATTTATTCCGATAAACTTCTGTTTTAATTTCTGCTAATTCCAAAGAAAGTTTCTGAAAATTTTCACACATCAAAGAGGTGGGTTTAACTAGATTTTTAATAACTGAATTTTGAGCTTTTGTATCTGATATTGTATTTATTGAAAAAACTTCTTTTTTGTTCATAACTTCAAAAATGTTATCCGCTAATTTCACTAATTCACACTATTCACACTAATTTCACACATTCATTCAATTTCAGAATCTTTTAAGATTTTATCAAGCTTTGAATTTTCACTAAGAGAATGTCTTTCTATTAAAACTTTTTTGAGTGCACTAAACTTGTTAGTGAGGGGAGGGTTTTGGATAAAATCTAAAATTGTTACTATTACGTCTTGTGGAAGTGCTGTTATAATATGTTCGTATTTGGTATTCTCTTGAGTTATATTTTTGGTGCTAAATTGTGTTTCAGCGTGTATAAACCACGCTTCTGGACAACTAGTCCAAAATTGTGGAAGTTTGACAGATGTTGCTGAAATTTCGTTTTGATTGTAATTATCATGCTGATTTGTAATATTTTGTTGTAAAGTGTCATTTGGTATATTTATAAATTAATCATTTAGATTATTAGAAAGTGTAGATGTTTGTGTATGTGTTTGTGGTGAACGAAACATTATTGAATTAAATGAAAAGAGAGTTCACTAACAAAACAATAAAATTAACTAGTAATTCTATGAAAAGAGAGTTTACAATAATAATAATAAAAATATATCTATATTTTAGTATACATACATAAAAGGTGATATTTTTATTCAAATACTTGCGAATATTTAGTTTGTTGCCGTAACTGATACTTATGCAATGGCTTTTGGTTGTCCTATACTATTGAATAATGCATTGGCATTTGATTCTTCTGTGGAGGAGCGTAAGAAGATTAAGCAGCTGATGATGATTTTAGTGCTTCAACTTGTTGCTCGTTGCTAGCGCTTATATTTAATTAGTCGTCTGGATCTTGATCAATATCGGTGTTAATATTATTTGACCGGGGGTGATCTTGATCGTAATGGCATTTACGAATACAGCGTGTGGCACCTATTACGTTCGACGAAGCGACTTTTATTTGTAGCACTAGTGGAGTTTTATATTGATTTTTGATATACAATTACTGTTGCAGTTAGCTTGATTTAATGTTGTTCGCATGTGTTTCATAAATTTTAGAAGAAATAACATATCAAACTTCAGAACTACGCTTAAAATACACCAAAAGTTAGATATTTTATGCGCTTATTATTTCTTTGCTTCCAGTCCTCAGATAGTTTCGTGAATGTTTTTTTAAATTTTCGCAACTCAATGTTGAATATTTCAATTGTACTTCACTTTTAGGTTAAAACACTAAACAAGTATGACGAGAAACTAGCTCAAATTCTGCAACTTCATTTGATGAAAAACGATTGTAAAATTTTACGCGATTACGCGCTATTAACGTTCGTGAGCTATTTAAAAGTCTGGCTGATCGCCAATGTAGTTATTGAAACCACGTTTTTATTTTATAGCAAAACTTTAAATTATATTTTTTTAAAACGCCTAAAAGTATGCGTCAATATCTTTTATTTTTTACAACAATGAAAATTTTTGAAAATTGAAAAATCAATATTGAAACTTAAAATATTGATAATACATTTAAAAATTACAAAGTTCAAAGTAACTAAAATACAAAGTTAAATAAAAATAATAAGAACCATACACCCACGATACAGCCCCTTCGCTAGGTTTCCCGGCAACAAAGTTGCTATACCGCGGGCTCACAGCGGTAAAATAACTAATATGCATACTAGGGCGGGTCGATTTAAAAATCGCTCATTGCTCTGTGAAAATCGTATTCTAGGGATCAAAATAAGAAACTTAGCCGAAGGAACCATACCTCTAAAACGAATTCTGATGTCCATGATGGGTCGAATTTTTGGGTAGGGGCAATTTCAATTCTACCTGCTGTGTCATGTGGTGGCTTAAAAAAAAACAACACAAGCAATTTTACGATCTGCAATTGTGTCACAGTGATACCTTCATTTTTTAAAACGGTTGAATAAAAAATCCACACAACTATGTTTACGACATGCAAATGCATCACAGTGATGCCTTGGTTTTAAAAGGGGGTTGTAAAAACGCTAATTTCTAATAATTTTTTTTAAATTTCTTTTCTATTACTAAGTTAAATTCATTTTTTCATTTACATATGTTCTGACTAAATAAATTTCTAAAGAGAAAAATAAACTCCAAAAAGAAAAGCATGGGCATTTCAAAGTGGGATTTTTCAAAATTTGCCCCTACGACCCAAAGGGGGGGACATCAGAATTCGTTTTAGAGGCATGGTTCCTTCGGCAAAGTTTCTTATTTTGATCGCTAGAATATGATTTTCACAGAGCAATGGGCGATTTTTTTGCCCCCCACAAATCGACTCGGCCTAATGCATACATACTACCACTCACAGATGCCTGTGTGTCTTAGTGATCACAAGCATATGTGGGTGGTAGTAAACGAAAGAAAATAAACTAAAGAAAATTATGTTACGAGGGGGGGAGAGATATATTTAGGCATGTGGCCTAAACATACCGGCCCCTTGCCGTAATAAAAAAAAAAATGAAAAAAAGGAATGTCACATCATCGCACGTTCAGTAAGGCGCTGTATTGAAATAAGGCAGTGCAGATGCGGACTGCAAGCACTGCACGCCAGATGGTTGACTTCACGTTTCGCTCTCCTGTGGAAAAAGAAAAGAAGTTATTAAATATAAGTACGTGGTTTTGAATTCCATGCATATTTACTTCAATATATACAAGATTGCGCATGTGTGAGGCATGAAGGTCGGAAATTTATTTTTGGCAGGCTCCCGAGACCACCAACCCGAGTTAGGAGACCGCCAACTGTAGAGGCCGATGTACCGCTTACTATCATTTCGACATATATGTCAGCGCCGAGTGTAAGCCGAATGGGCGATGAGCGGTAGAACTGCGGATCCGCTAGCCGCATGATTTGAAACGGCGCGGCAATCTTCGGGTCTACATTAGACGGCGGACTCAAGCGATAGTGGCCGTTGACCACGGCGGCTTGAGTAGTGACATGCGTCGATTACCCGAACTTGCCGCGCAGAATAAGGGTGCATTGCCCTGGTCCTTGGCGCTCCAACTGTAAATCGCGTACCAGCTCTGCATCGACGATGGTGCTGGTGGCGCAGGGATCGATGATGGCACGAACCAAGTGTAAGTGTCGGCGCAATTCGACGAGTACGATGGCCGTCGGCGAAATGGGCACGAAAGGCTGCATGATGGGAGCTGGAGTAGCTTGTAGGGGTCGACCTGTACGGAAACCTGGTGTCGCGCGATAGTGCTCTTATATTTGGGCGTCCGTAAGATATGGAGTTGATTTATTTCGTCGTTGCTGCCTTTCATGATGGATGTATGATTTCGTCGGGCCTCGATGGAGTCCGACGTAACGGTGCCGCCAATTATTTTGTTGGTTTCGAGCCTTTTTACTTCCTCCGCACTCCGTTCGTGCTGCAACAGCGGCCGGAAACTGCGCATCACATTCCTGCTCGTTGAGGGTCTTATTTCCGTTTTTGCTCGCTCTTCCTCGGCTTTCGCTCTTTCTTCCTCCATTTTCGCCCTCTCCTCTTCCATTTCCTCTTCCTCCAACTACTGAGCACAGGACTTTGTCGGCGCCATTAGGTGGATTGACAACGTGTCGTCACCAATGGTTCTTGCATCATCGCTTCTGAGTGACGCTCATCTAGATGGAGCGTGGTGTGGTGCTTTTGCTGGCACCGTTTGCAGCGATATTTACTTTTGCACTTGTCGACGCGATGAAAGGGCGGCAGATAATTCGGGCAATATTTATGCAGGAGCACGGCCCAGAACCTTTCCTCTGGGGATTTTTTCCTATATTCTGCGCAGATTCTAAGGCTATGATCCGTGCCGCAGAGCTGGCAAGCGACGTCGGACCGCTTTGCGCCTCCCTTTGATTTGGCCAGTAAAGTTTGGTAACGGGTCATGATCTGAAAGAATATTGGTATCATTGATCTTGCCCAAATTGAGGTTGGCGGAATGTTGTTTGTGTGGCGTAAACAAAAAAAACGATATCTAATATATTTTCGCAAAAGAAAAGCAGGAAAATTTAATTGAAATAAAGGATTAAACACCACAAGTAAATGCTTATGTGCGCAAAGAATGAAAAACTGATTTTAGCACTTATGCATTCACTCTGGATGGTGATTTAGCCTTTTAGTATATTTATAACTCGAGTTGTGTCGGTAGATGTCGCCGACGTATTTCTAAAATTTACTTTAGATTTGTGGTGAACTTTGTTTTCACAACAAGTGGCCTGCCACCACACGGAACTGTTCGCAACTTGTATGAAAGGGTATAAAATGCAATTGCCTTTTCACCATTTAACATTATTTTCGACGTGTATTGTCGATAATGGTGAAATTCGTGAAACTAAGTATTTCAAATCTCGACCAAATGATTAATGGGTAGAGATATGTATTGTGCGACATATGTGGCGTGTAGCGCGCATTGCGCATGAGGCCTAATGTCGGTGTTGCAATACATTGACTGTCAGAAGTAAAGTGTAGACATTTGAAATTTGCTTTTTCACTTCCTGAATGGAAAAAAAGTCATTGATATAAAACACGCTGAGGTGAGTATGGAAGCTAATAAATTGTTCTCTTTTTTATTAATTAATTTTTCTTTTCCTTTTCAGGAAATAAACGATATTTGGACAGCAGTGCTTTGGCAAATAATTGTACGTAATAATAGTCAGCGAAGATTTTATAGAGTGTACCCACATCGAAATATCGGAACGTTTTAATCTGCCAAACTCAAGCATTTCTCGTGTAATTTGTCGAATTATTGATTTCTCACAAGGCAAGAAGGATGAAGTAATCAAATGGCCAAAACCGATGGAAAAGAAAGGAAGTAGATTTGGTTTCTCCAAAGCAATGGGTTGCATTTACCTCCACATAGCTATGGTGATTATGTCAACCCAAAAGGAAACGTAACACTTTGCATGCAAGCGGTGTGTGATGAACGAAATCCATTTACAGACGTTTTCGTTAAACATCCCGGATCCACAGTCCCAATCAAATACTTTACAATCTCCAATTTATGAACATATTTCTACGTTGTGTGAAGATTATTATTTGCTTGGATCTGCATGTTATCCTTGCAGTGATTGGATTATAACTCCCTTTAAGTGCGATGACGAAGTAAAAATTATGAAAAATATTTCAATTTACAGCATATGCAAGCACACGATATAATCAGCTGTACCTTTTGCATGCTTAAGCAACGATTAAAACAATTAAAATATTGCAAATTAAGATCTTTAGAGAAATTAGGACATTTTGTTGAGGCTTGCTGCATACTACACAACTTGTCTTTAGGTGACAATCTCCTCGATTTAACAAATGTCATTGATGATGTTTATATAGATAATGTCGAGAGTATTGAGACCGATATAAATGATCATACACGTATGAAGAAATATGCAAGAAATTATCAAACATGGAAGTTGCTTAATGTTGAAGATTCCTTTTAATTGTTAACCAAGAGCTGATCGTACGAGTGATAGGAGATGTTAGATTGTTTATTTTATTTTAGTTTTGTAAACAAAATGTTTAATTTCATAAACATTTGTTATAGTCCACCGGAATTCGTACAATTTGTTTTCCATTGAGTATAGTCTAGTGCAAATAAAAGAACGGTCCAACGGCTCATCAATGCTTATGCACGCAAAAAAAAAAAAAAAAACAGTCTAGACACTTTTTAGCTGAAGGGTTGGTGAAGGCTATGGTATTTTCATGCACGCACTATGTATGACTTGAGTTATGAAGAGGCATTCAACACCGGCCGGCATTCTCATCTATTAAAATCCTATCAGGTAAAAATGCTAAAAATAAGGGCGTGTGTACTAGAATGCTCTCCGTCATGGCTATCGAACAGTCGTGCGGTCGCTAAGAATTACCTTTCATAGAAACAAATTAAGCCATACAGCCGCACACCAACTTCCACATGCATGTGCACTAAGTAGTGAATCTCTGTGATATCTGCGATAAAAATTAGTTGCACATACAAAGGCGCCTGCAGTAGACACTGCTACAGCGGCATTGATTGCAGCCTCTACGTCAACTACGTAACATACATACAGTATAATTCTTGACTACGCGAGCCCTACGTGTTTAGGTGTGCTGGCTTCTATTTGCAAATAAACGTTTTATGAGAAATGGTCACGAAAAACGGTGAAGTGCCGTATCAAGTCGAACAAAAGGCAAAGGTGCTTTAGAAATCAAGCAACCCAATGGACGGGGACAATAGCAACAAGATGGACACGTTTCAACAACAGGCTTTCGAAATACGTGAACCTGGGCTAGATTTTGATCCGACCGCGCCGCCAAATGATAACGAGGAATATCTCACCCATATGCATGCATATGTATGACCGGAAGCAATGTCCGGCTGTGATGGTGAAGGATCCAAGCGAGGTTGTGAAAAATAGAACAGCCGAAACCCTACCCTTTCTAACTTTGCTGGATAATCCATTTAGGCAACCTGGCCGACATAAATTTATGTTGTATTACATCGGCATCCTAACGTGGTCATATACTTTTTTTAGCTGGTCGAACGGAATGGACGTGTATTGTGTGGCTCCGGTAAATTCGCGTTTAAAAGTGGCAAAAAGCCAATGATTGGCGTAAAATTAACCAAGAGCGAGATAGAGGCTCAAATATTAAAAGAGAATTTAAAAAAATATTAGTGGAAAAATAACAAAATTTTATCATTTTAAATTGCAAAATCATTGAATTGCAAAAAGAAGTAACTGTGAGAAAAAAGACTCAAATTAAACAAATATTAACGCATGCAAGTACAAACAAATGGACAAGTCGCTAAAATCGAAGCACAAAAATGAGTGGGTGTGCGAAGTGCAATCGCTCCATTAGAGGAGAGAGTGGTATGCGATGTGAAGGAGTGTGCAATAAAGTTTACCATTTGAGCCTTGCATGTGCGGGTGTAGACGAATACAGTGTAAAGATTTTTGATGAAAAAAAAATGGTACGCTTTATGTGCGAAGAGTGCGTAATATATATACAGAATGTAGATTTTGTGCTGCAAGAAATGAAAATGAGTGTAAAAAAAAATAACTATATATTAAAAGATTATAAGATGTTAAAAAGCCAAAATGAAATAAAAGCTCTATTAGAAGCTGTAGAGAGTCGGTACACACAGCGAGTGGCAGCAATGGAAAGATCACAAAAGCTGTTTGAAAAGACAGTTGGTGAAATAAAAGCTTGTACGATATGATTGAAGAAGCAAAAAATAAAACAGAGACAATCGGAAAAGACAACGAAAAGGTGCACAGTGAAATAAAGAAAATAGGCGGTAGTAATATACAAAAGGAAAAGTCATATGCAGAAGCTATGAAAAATGGTAACAAGAAAGATGCAGTTCCACAACTAAAAAAGGATGTAGCGATAATAGTGAAACCAAAATCAAAACAAAATGTGGAAAAAACAAAAAAGACTTAAATAGCCAAGTAGACCCAACAAATTTAAAAATATCGAATATAGCATCAAAAAGCAATGGTGTAATGGTAATTCACAGTGAAAATACTGATGAGCGTGGTAAAATAAAAACAGCAATTGAAAGCAATATTGGGAAAGAATACGAAATCAAGGTGCCAGACATAATTCGACCGAGCTTTATAGTGAGAGGAGTAAATTTCCAAGGTGATAATAATGCGCTGATTGATACAATAAGAAAACAAAATACCCAAGTTAGCGAAAGTTCGTTAAAATTTGTAAAGAAATTTGAAAGAAAACGGGGTAATACAGTGGTTTTGGATATAATTATACAAACTGAAAAAGATGACTTTTCAAAGATACTTGCTGCGGATCGAATAAATGTCGGTTGGGAAAGATGTAAAGTGTTTGACGCGATAGATGTACTAAGATGCTATAAGTGAAAAGGCTTTAACCACAAATCTGCGGAATGCAAGAATGAAGAAGCCTGTAACAAGTGCCATGCGAACCATAATTCGAAATCATGTAATAAAAATCCAATAAAAAAATGTCTGAATTGTATAAGAGCAAAGGAAAAATTAAACCTACCATTAGAAATAGACCATGACACGTTCGACAAAGAGTGCCCATGCTATGTAAATAAGCTGCAAACTAGAAAAAATAAGCTCGGGTATTAGCAATTAAAAAACGGTGAAGAAAAGAAACAACGTAATACCTGGAAAATGAATTAAAATGCATATACCTAAATACAAGTAGTATAGCAGCCAACAAGAACGAAGTTGAAAGAATGGTTGAAGAAGAAAAACCTAGTATTGTTTTATGTGCGGAGACCCATACAACAGAGAGTATAAACGAGCCTGAATTAAATATTATTAGTTTTAATCATATTAGTAGTGATTCACAGAGCCGACATACAGGTGGTGTCTTGATATATCTACATAAATTGATTAAATTTAAAATTGTATATAATAACAGTTAAACAATAACATATGGTGTATTGTAATAAAAATACTAGGTGGAACGATGAATTGGCAAATTGGTTTAGTATACCACTCTCCTAATAAAAGCGATGCTGAATTCATACAATATATCGGTGAGATACTTGACGAATATTACAGTGAAAGTGAAAATAACTTCATAATTGGTGACTTTAACATAAACATAAATACACAGTCAACGTATTCCAACCAACTAAGTCATACATTCGCGACACCATCAATGAATCAGTTAGTTGAATTCGATACAAGAATAACCGAAGCTTCCAGAACAAAAACAGACCTGCTTTTTAGTAACAATGATAAAATAGAAATAAAAGATCTAGAAGAACAACGTATATCCGACCATGAAACGATCTGTTACAAACTGCCTGTGAAATAAAAACATAAAATGAAAATATATGAAAATAGCCGGTGTTGGGATAGATATACAAAGGGGAATCTAATAACTCTCCTAAGAAATTACAATTTCATGGAGCATACCAGCTGTGATATTGGACTTAGAGTACAAACCATTAATAATATTTTATGTGATGTAATGGAAACGCTAACGTACGAGAAAAGAGTGCAAAAAAAATAATAAATAAATGATATAATCATGAGCTTGCAAATTAAAGTATGAGTTTTCCAAGATAGCTAAGAGAACCAACGAATGGGATAATTATAATTATACTAAACGGGAATATAAAAAACTGATCAAAATAAAAAAGGAGCAATATATGGAAAATAAAATTATGGCAAATTGTAATAATCAAAAGAAAATGTGGAAATGTCTTAAAGACGCGATAAATTTAATCAACGAAACATCTCAAATAAGACGGATTATTATAAATAACATATCAATTGATGAAGATCAAGAAATCGCAAGTCGTTTAAACCAGTACTTCGTTGGAAGCATAAAAGAAATATGTAATACTATAGAAGCAATTATACCAGAAAATGCACCGGAAGATATAAATAGAGAATTAATGAATCTTAAACCTATAAATGTTGAACAGATTATGCGCATAAAAGCATCTTTGAAAAATAAATATGGAGGGAAAAAATTATAACTGAATGTGTATGTAAAGATAGTATGGAGTATCTGGGTATCATGTATACATCCATAATTAATGAAAGCTATAGAGACGGGATCTCTCCGTCATGTTGGAAAACTGCGACGGTTGTACCAGTTGAAAAAGTGAAAGGCATAGAAAAACCAGAAGAAATACGACCTATTAATACGATGCCCAGCGATGAAAAAATAATAGAGAAAGTCATAAAAGACCAGCTTCTCTAATATTTTAACAAATATGAGATTATCATAAGTGAACAATCAGGTTTCAGATCCAAACACTCCTATGAAACCGCTCTAAACCTGGTTGTAGCAGAATGGAAGGAAGGAATGTCAAAAAAGTTAGTGACAGTCTCAGTGTTCCTAGACCTAAAAAGGACATTGGAGACTATTGACAGGGTAGTACTACTGAGGAAGCTACATAACATAGGAGTACGTAATAAAACCCCGGAGTGGTTTAAAAGCTACCTTACTGGAAGGAAGCAGAAAACCATAATTAGAAATCAAACTTCCCCTGAAATTGATATTAAGATTGGCCTACCACAAGGATCTGTACTTGCAGCAATACTATTCATCATATACATAAATGATATTAAAAACTGTCTGGGCCATTGCAAGATTAGGCTTTTTGTAGATGATGCACTATTGACTGTAAGCTGAGCATCGGAGAGAGAAGCTATGTCCAAGATGCAAGAGGACTTAGACGCAGTATATAAGTGGTTGTGTCAAAACAGGCTAAAAATAAATATAGACAAAACAAAATTTATGATATTAAAGAGGAAATCTACCGTAGAAGAAAATACGTCGCTAAAAATAGCAAATTATACGATACATAAAGTAAATGAAATGAAATACCTCGGAATAATTATTGATGAGAAACTAAAGTTTAACGAGCACCTCAAATATACCGAAGCTAAAATATCACAAAAAAAATCGGATTCATGAATCGAACCTGTAAAGATTTGAGCAAATATTATAAAATAATGGTATATAGATCCATTATAGAACCTCACCTCATATATTGACCTACAATTTTATTCACATTAGCGGACTCGAATATCTCAAAACTCAAGGTAACGCAAAATAAAGCAATGCGGTTTATCTTTAAGAAACGTTACGATACACCAATACATGAAATGCTTGAAAGCCTATATTGGCTAAGCGTAAAACAACTCATCGTATACTATACTTTAAAATTTATACATAACATTAAAATAGGAAATCATTTGATTTCATGATTTACAACAACGAGGTTCACGATTATCAAACAAGAAACAGAAACAAGCAAACATTTTATGTTAAAGGTAAACGTTTTATGTTAAATGTTACGTCTAAAGACAAAATTGCAGTTCAAATAATATTGTATTATGTTAAATTTAAGTGAACTGTTGGAAAATATGTTATTGCTTGATGTTAGTTATTAATAACTTTTTAATGTTTGTTTTTTCGTTTTATGTTTTATTAGAATAAACCAGACTCCCTGAGGAAGACGTTATAAAAAACATCGAAACGCGTAGGAGAATAAGAAAAACAAAAGTTTTCGTCTTTTTATTTATCGGCCGAAAAGCTCCTTTTGGAAAAATTAATAGAAACCACTTTCGCCTGTCAGCAGTACGATCGGAGTTCGGCAAGAAAAATATATACTACGAAGGACTGAGAGAATATAACGATCTTCCAATTGAAATAAAACAATGCCAAAACATCAATGAATTTAAGAAACTACTATATAATTACTGTAAAGCACTACCTTTTAGATAATGATCTAATAGATATACAAATAATTTAGGTTTACAAGACTGTATAAAAATAAATAATAATAATAATAATACTAGAGTAGAATATATATACAATCCTGATAGTATACTATTTTTTTATTTTTATTTAAGGTGTACAACTGAAGGAGAAACCGAATATGCCTAATGAAATGGAATATACTTTTCATTTGGGATTCGTTGCAGGTCCTATAGAAGATCGTATGAAAGAGCTATTGGCATTGACCAGCTCATCGCTTTTGCGTTTGTGTCATGAATCGGATAAGGAGACTTTAAAGGATGAATTGGTGAGTTCGAACTTTAAATTGAAGCTGTTTATATTTACGATATAGCTGTATGCGGCCTTTTAAAAAGTATTTACTCACTGTGTTGTGCTGTTTTCAGACCTTAAAGGTTTAGTTTTTGAAGCTTCATATTACATATATGCTACAATGCTTCCTAATTTGTACAATTTAAATTGTTTTTGACTAGTGTACAGTTTTGAGAGAAGTTCAATAGTTTATATAGGAGTCTGTTTGAAGAATGTGTCCATAAATACGTTTTGAATATTAAATTGAAATGTATATAAGTAACTTTCGACTGAAGTTACAGAAAAGTATCACCTGCCTATTTAACTTATTGCAAATTTTGATTATGTATGACTTGCGAAAATTGAGTTAGAAGCGAGTCACAAAGGGAGGGCCGTGGAGATGACGTTCTTTTGCTGCCTTGTCTAGTGTTTGGTATCGACAAGCTTTAATATTTTTATTTTGCTAAATTAACTGGGAGCTTATTCTATATTTTTCTTACATTTAATTGCTGAAAAATGAGATTTTTAATTTGCGCCCACGGCTACTTCGATTGCGGGTTTGAAGGGATTTGATATTTGGGGGGTGTAATTGCTGATTTAGGTGCGGATTCGATGGCAGATGATGAATCTGCCTTAGGGTATGTTGGCCTCGTTCAGGGTAACGAGAGCGGGGTTATCGGTGTGTTGGCCTCGTTCGTGGTGAACGAGATCTGGGTTATTTGGGATAGAGGAATATGGACTATTAAAGTTCATTTTCCTTGTCGTTGGGCGGAAGTAGTACCAGTTTCGCGATTGGTCTGGTAATTTGTCCCTTAATTGTATTGACGTCAACAACACGTACACGGTTATCGGAACCTGGATGTGTGTTGACGATTCTCCCCATTCTCCACTCGTTTGGTTGTAGGTTATCCTCCTTTATGACGACTAGGTCCCCGGGTTTTAAGTTGGACTGTGGATGTTTGCAATTGTATTGTTTTTGGATTTCGGTGAGATTTCCGATTTCCATCTCTTGCAAAACGTTAATGAATGGCTTTCATCTTTTGTCATCGGTTTACGGTTGAGGCAGGATTTTCACTACAATCGAGTTCAGGTGGAGCTAAAATATGTACACCCACGAGAACGTGGCCTGGAGTATGCGGCTCCAGGTCAGAGGGGCCATTGGATGGGGGACTGAGAGGTCTAGAGTTTAGGCAGGCCTCAATTCGGCATAGAAGAGTCGTAAACTCTTCAAATGTATATTTGTGTTCGGACGCGATCTTCTTATAATGGTTTTTAAAACTTTTTACCCCTGCTTCCCACAAGCCTCCTATGTGAGGAGCGCTTGGCGATAAAAAATGCCATGCGAGAGTTTGATGGCTATATTTGTTGTGTCGTCCCTTGCTTCACGCAGAAAGGCCTTGAACTCGGATCGTAAAGATCGCGAAGCTCCGAAAAAGTTAGTACCATTGTCGGAGTAGCCGTTTTTTGGGCATCCTCGTCTGGATACAAAGCTGGTGAAGGCAGCCAGGAAAGGCCCGGTGCTAAGGTCGTTTGTCGCTTCGAGATGAATAGCCTTCGTCGAAAAGCTGACGAACAGACAGACATATCTTTGAGGTCCGACACTCTCGGTACGACTTTATGTCGAATGGTCCGGCGAAATCTACCCCTGTGTTGGTGAAGGCCCTAGTAAATGTAGTGCGCTCCTTTGGGAGGATTCCCATAAGTTTAGTTTGCGCCCGCTTTTTGTAAATAGTGCAGACTTTGCAGTTGTGGATGACAGACTTAATCATGTTTTTAGCACGCGGAATCCAGTATTGAGTGGGTGCGAATAAGGCACAGCATCAGCTAGTTTTCTCCATGGAGGGAAATCTTATGTATGAATTCGACTAGGAGTCTGGTTAACCTACAATTCTATGGAAGGATAACTGGGTGACGCTCATTGCAGGACATGGCTTGGGATGCGTCGACCCGCCCTCCAGTTCTGATTATACCTTCAGTATCAATAAATGGGTTTAAGGGTAAAATCTCACTCTTCCCATGAATTAATTTCCCTGACTTCACATTTGCGAAAAACCGAAGAATGTATGCTATAACCCGCAAAGCCCTTGAAAAGTCAGAGAACCTATCAAGGATGTTAGAACTATTGTTAACAGACGCTGCGTGAACCTTTACCCTCTTTTCCTCATAATTCGTGTTATCATCTTCTTGTGTTGATCAATTTTCGTTATCTTCTTGTAACCAAGAAGGCCCTGCCACCACAAAGAATTGTTGATTAGATCCGAAGCGAAGAGACCTCTGCTCGCCAAATCTGGAGGAGTTGACGCGGAGTCTACCTGCCGCCATAGTTTGTCTCCTACTTTGTCGATGATTTTAGTTATTCGATGTGCCACGAACGTTGACCACGAACATGGTGGTTTTCGGATCCATGCCAGCACTATAGTTGAATCTGTCCAAAGGGTTACTTCAATGTTCGAAAGTTTCATATTTTCAACCACATATTCGATTATTTCTGCAAGTAGAACTGCACCGCAGAGTTCGAGTTGAGGCAAGGATATGGTTTTAACCAGGGATACTCTCGTCTTGGCCATCAACAGGTTGGTGAAGACTTGATCGTTTGTTTATACCCTCAGGAAAACAGTGTCATAAATGATTATTATTATTTTATTTATTTATTATTACGGCGTTTTAAGCATAAAACTTAGATTATTACAAATTATAAATACATTTTAATAATAATAGGATTTCTAGAATTTGGGGTGTCGGAATGCATGAGATTCCGATCAGCACAGGAACTGGTGGTCCTAACGGGCGAGTCTTGGAGTCATCTCATTGGGGGGTTGGAAGGACGTGTTCTCAATCCTGCCCTACTGCAAGACGTATGATTACACAGTTTTATTATTTATGCTGTCGGAATGCATTTGATTCCGGTCAACCCAAAAGCTAGCAGCTCAGCAGAATGAGCCACTCTTATCGGACGGTTGGAAAGGACGTGTTTCCAATCCTCGGTGCACCAGCTTTTATGTAAACATAATGAATTATAATATATTATTTTTGTAGAAATATACGTGATTCACTTGAACACTCCAACTGTTTGTCTGGGACGATATTTTCAGGAACTCTTTCCCAATTTGATTGCGAGCGATATATGTATTTGACCTAATGCATAAAGTTCCTCTGTGTCTATTTGGATTGCCATGTACGCTCAAGGATCAGTAACATGAAATACAGATACAAAATATTTTATCTTATTGGAAGGGTTTTGCAATATTCTAATAAACTTTTTTTGAAGGTGTTTAAGTTTTCACAATTTTTGACATGATTAGGTAGTTCATTAAAACATGTCAGGCCTTTGTAAAAAATATTTTGCTTGCCCATTTCTGTGTTGAAAAGAGGTAATCTAAAATTATTATTTTCCCTGATTATGTAAGAGTGGGTTTCATTCACATAAACAAGTTTTTCACTTAGGTAGGCTGGTAATTTACCATGCTTGATATAAAATACAAATTTCATACTATGGTAAAATATCAACTGTTTCACACTCAACCATTTTAGTGCATCAATCATACTCTTTATTGAAGTGTCGTACCTCACTTTCAAAATCTCATGGCTTTGTTTTGCATAATTTGTAACCTGTCTACTTGTGTTTCATTGACAATAAAGAATATTGTAGGGCAGTATAAGAAGTGCGGTTCTATGATGGATCCATAAACTTTCAACTTATACTTCTTACTAATAAGTTTACACGATCTCTTCCAAAATGCAATTTTTTTGCCCATTTTGGCAACAATATAATCAATATGATCCGTAAACCTCAGCTTATTGGCAATCAGGATCCCTAAGTACTTAAATATTTTGACATCCTCAATGCTCGTATTCATTATTTTTAGATCTAAATTAAGTGATTCTTTATTGTTCGTCCTAGATAAAACCATGAACTTAGTTTTGTTAACGTTAAGCTTGAGTTTATTAATGAAAAGCCATCTATACCATGGGCGGCCACCGTGGTGTGATGGTAGCGTGCTCCGCCTATCACACCGTATGCCCTGGGTTCAACTCCCGGGCAAAGCAACATCAAAATTTTAGAAATAAGATTTTTCAATTAGAAGAAAATTTTTCTAAGCGGGGTCGCCCCTCGGCAGTGTCTGGCAAGCGCTCCGATTGTATTTCTGCCATGAAAAGCTCTCAGTGAAAACTCATCTGCCTTGCAGATGCCGTTCGGAGTCGGCATAAAACATGTAGGTCCCGTCCGGCCAATTTGTAGGGAAAAATCAAGAGGAGCACGACGCAAATTGGAAGAGAAGCTCGGCCTTAGATCTCTTCGGAGGTTATCGCGCCTTACATTTATTTTTTTATTTTTATCTATACCATGAGTCCAAATCTTCTTGCATTTTGCTCATTGCTATTGAAAAGTCCGTTTCATTTACTTCAAGTAGCGCATCATCTGCAAACAACCTGATTTTAATATATTTCAGTGCTGATGATATATCTTTTATGTAAATGTTGAACAAGATTGGTGCTAATACCGACGCTTGTGGTAAACCTATGTCCACTTGTGCCTCGGATGAGACTACTGACTCGATGGTTGTTCTTTGTTTCCGGTCTGATAAGAAGGTCCTAAACCACTGCAATTCATTTTCCCTAATACCAATTTTTTGTAGTTTATCGAGCATTATATTCCTATCAATTGTTTCGAACGCTCTTTTCAGGTGAATGAAAACTGCTACTATATGTTTTTTCAGGCTCGGCTCTTCCTTCCCGCTAGATATGATATGACGTAATTTAACGCCGTCTCGCAAGAGTGCCTTTATCGGAAACCGGATTGTCCTTTATAAGGACTTTATTATTTTCTAAGAAATTAAGCGGTTGATTTTTTATTACAATTTCCATAATTTTTTCTATGTTCGGAAATGTATTTATCGGCCTTAGTTCTTCTGCCATTATTGAATCTTTTACTTTCCTAATTGGTACTATTGTCGAAATTTTCCACATGTCTGACACTATTCCAGTAGTCATGGATTTGTTTATAGCGGTTGCATAGCAAAAACCCATGTACGAAACCGCATCTTTAATTATGCCTTCTGAAAGTAAATTTTTCCCCCAGTTTTATTTTTGAACCTTTTTGCTATAAGTATAACATCCTCAACCGTAATTTCTTCGAATTTTAAACAAGACCTAGCTGTAAATTGGAAGTCGTTCTGACTCTGAACAACTTCAATTTCCCTGTTTATATCAACAATTCTATCTATAAAGAAGGAGTTCAATGCTTCAGCAATATCGCGAGGTGTATCATATGTCACACCTTTTACGATCACCGTCAAGATCCTTTCTTGTGGCCCCGTTAAGTTTACATTAGCTTCCTCTCTGAACTATTGATTTCAATATTATTCTCCATGTATTTAATCTTTTTAAATTTGATTATTTTAAATTTGATTAGTTTGATTGCCACCGATATAAAGTAGTTTCAGACACATCTTCATCCCAGCCTGTCCCTTCCAACCAAATATTTTGCATTATTATCTTGGCTACAGTTACGACTGGTGCCAGCCAACCGAGAGGGTCGAAAAATTTGCGATCGCCGACAGTATTGACATTTTTGTTACAGCATGGTTATTATCAAAGGGTTTCGCTGTAAAGTAGACGTAGTCGAAATGGGCGTTCCATCTGATACCGAGTGCTTTTACCGTGCTGGTGTCTTCAACCTCAAGAAAATCTTCGTTCAATAAGTTTTGCTTTGGTATACCCTGTAGAATTTTCTTGCAATTGGACGTCCATTTTCGCAATGGGAACCCTGCCGATTGCAATGCCGATGATATTTCATCCCTTGCCCTTGCGTTTCGATGCTGTGTCCACCGGCGAGTACGTCATCAACGTACATACAATTTGGCAAGATATCTGTTGCCTTTGGATGCGAGGTCTCCACGTCATCAGCGAGTTGGTGCAGTGTCCGAATTGCAAGGTATGGAGCACAATTGACCCCAAAGTTTACTGTTTTCAATTCGTATAGGTTAATTGGGTTTTCGAGTCATTTGCGAAATACGATTCGCTGGTATTTTGTTTGGTCTTCATTGACCCATATTTGGCGATACGTCTTCTCGATGTCGCTGTTGAAGACGTATTTAAACAGTCTCCAACGTAGTATAAGGATTGTTAGGTCGGATTGAAGAATCAGACCTTGATATAAAGCATCATTTAGACTTTTGTCGTTCGCGGTAGGACAAGATGCATTAAATACTACTCTAACTTTTGTTGTTGTATTTCCCTCCTTTATAACAGCATGGTGAGGTAGGAAGTAACAGTCGGTTGAGTCTGGCGGGATATTACTTACTTGTTTCATATGCCCTAAGGTTTCGTATTCAGATACAACTCTATTGTATTCTGATTGTAGATCGGGGTTTTTTGCTAGTCATGTCTCATTGCGATAAAATTGAGAACACGCACTTTTAAAGGAGGGACCTAAGGTAAATTCTTTCCTAAAGGGTAAGGAGACAACGTATTTGGATTTGAATAGCTCTTCGCAGTACCTATCATCGTTGTTGATGCTTCTTTTCCTTGGAATCTCCTCTAACTCCCAAAATGCCGACAGCTGTTTGTCCAACGTGACCTCGTTGAAATATGATACTAAGGTTTTATTTGTATCAACCACATCCGCCGACCTGTCAGAATCCAGCCGAACACCGCTTCCTGTGCTATTAATGTGTTTGGCACATCTTTCCTAATGCCGCCTAACATAATTTGGGGGTATATGTATCCGCCCAGAATTAGATCGACTGGCTCATTGACAAAGAATCTTTTTTCAGCCAGTACCAAGTCAGGGAATGCTTGCCTAGTCATTGCGTTTATTAGGCAAGTTGGAAGATTCCCTGTCAAAAGTGGTAAAAACAGCATGTTCGTATTGATCTCGATTAATGGGTCGGTTGGTGACCGCAGTTGTATGTTGCACGCTTCTTTTACTTGTGCAGACATTGTATTATTGATGGCCGAAACTTGGGCATGCAGGTGTTTGGATGGCAGATTAATTCTGCGCTTGAGTTTCTCGGTAATGAATGAACATTCAGATCCCGAGTCTATTAGGGTTCTCGCCGAATAGTCAACACCATTAAAATGCATATTAACCTGAGCTGTCCCTAGTAATACCCCTTTACTTGTATTAGCAAAACATGAGTTCACATTATTAATCGGAGCATTTTCTCTTTGAGCATTGCGTCGTAATTGAGCTTCTCGTGACGTTGATGCTCCGATCGCATCTGAAGTAGTTGTGGGTTTTGGCTGATTCGAAATATGAAGCAGCATATGATGTCTTAAGTGACATGTGGCACAGTTCATTTGACTGGTGCACTTTGTTACCGAATGGCCAGCAGAAAGGCAGTTTATACACCCACGGCTGCTCTTAATTTGTTCAAACCATTTATTGGGTGCTAAACGTAAGAACTTTTCACACTTTGAAATTCGATGTGCAGAACTTTTGCACATCTTTCATGTAGGTTTATCTACACTTGCCTGATAAGACCCTAATTTTTTAGCAGATGTATCTGTTGTCGAGCGAGATACTTGTGGCTTTGAGGGTTTGGAAACTCTGTACCCTCTCAACTCACTCACGGTTTCTAGGGTTTGGAAACGATTGGATAAGAATTTATCCATATCAGCCCATTTTGAAATTTCTGTTTTGTTTTCGATTGTTTGCTCCCAGAGTGCCAGCGTGGTTTCTGGCAATTTTGTTTAACAGAGATGCGTTATAATTGCATCCCAGTTTTATATGTCTATATGATGACATTGGAGCGCTGAGATGCAATTATTTATTTCACGCTGCAGTTTCTTGATGGAGCCACCGCATACACTCCCCACTGCCTTCAAATTAAACAAAATTTTTATTTGGGCATTTACTAAAATACGTTTATTTTCGTATCGGTCACATAGATTTTCCCATGCTGTTTCGAAACTGTCTTTTGTTAAAGGACATCGTCCGACTATTTCTTTGACCTCACCTTGAGTCTTTTGATTTAAATAATATAATTTTTCTACTGCTTCGAGGTTTTTGTTACGCATATATATAGCAGTGAACATGTCTCTAAATGACGGTCAAGAAAGGTAACCTCCTTTGAACACGTCCGTATCAAATGCTGGCAGGCGCACCCTATATTCCCTATCTCCTGAGATTTCTTCTTTCTTTTCAGCTTTCTCAAGTGTTTCCGAAAGTTCAGCCATTGCTGGCTGGCACTTGAGAAAGTTGAAGTATGTAATTTGGTGCTTCTTTTTAATGGCCGACTGCTCTTTTGCCTCGAGTTCTGAGGAGCTCAAGAGTTCTTCATATGTCTACTTCGCCTTTTCCCATACCGATTTCGACTTCTCCCTTTGGACTAAAAGGGTGTGATTTGTATGGTCTGAAGGGGAAATTTCATTACAATCATTTTCAGACTCTGTCACTGCTTCTGCTTGGCGTATATATTATATCAGAAAATTTATTGAAATATTAATTGATTCATTGCCTTTGCAGAGAGTATTAAGTGAAAATGAACTGAAATGAAGGACTGTGTTCGAGAGAGATTTCTCGGTGAAGTGGCCTCCGAAGTTTGCGAGAAATCTAGTAGTTTAAAGCAATGTCCAATTGCGTGGTGGCAACGGCGAGCACCCACGTAATTGTTAAAAGAAAGTGCTAATGCAGATGTGCTAATAAATTGTGTAAGCCAATAAGTAATGGCTAGTGAAAAGTGGTGTTAGTGAAAAAATAAAAAATATATATGAACGCTCGTTATGGAGTTTTAGAGAGCCTAACCAAGGAATGTATTAAGACTTTAAAGTGATTAGTGTCTTTATATCACCAAAAATAGATCAGTCAAACTGATTTGTGTATTGCCGCAACAAAAATAAAAATATTGCAATTTTAAAAAAATTGGACAACAAATGAGCCTATTGGCCACCCAAACAACTACAACAATATGTGCAGTTTAAAAATAAGTGTACTTTGCTCTGTAACAACCAAATAAATCGCAGTCGTACTGCCGTTGTAAATGCAAGTGATTTTGTGGAAAATTATGTTTAATTGACTTTGTGCAAGTAAATTAAATTAAAGTTTGGTTTAATTAACTTAACAAATCTATATTTAAATTTGTGATTATTTTGAAAATGAAAATAGAAAAGTGGCGCAAAGCGGTGTTTTAGGTTATGTTAGCCTTTAGAACAGTGTTGTGCTACCTTGAGCTGTGTCCGGCCAATCTTACTGCGGCTGGGGGATTGTTCCGGATAGTCACAAGGCGTGATGCACAAACTTTAAATAACTGCGTTAAGCGCAAAGAAACACTTTTACCGATTTCTAACTTTATTTTGAAATTTTTATTGGAAATGATAAAGAAAACCAACGAAAAATCCTACCTAGAACGGAATAATTATAAACCACCTACCTTTATTGTATTGTCGTGACCCGGAATTGAATAAATGTGGTTTGTGGTGTTGATATTGGATGTTGTTGATATTCCCAAGAAAATATGCTGGTGTCACCGAGAAAGTGTGTCACTAGATGTGTAGTGTGGATTGATGTGTTGGTTGTACGTTTTGTATTGTGTTTAAGGATTTTCCTCGGTGTAGTATCACGATATTTTTCAGAGTTTACTGCTTGCTGACTTTGTTGATTGTAATAAATGCGTGCTTCCTGATTGTATCTGCTTTGGAGTGAAAGTGGACTGTATTATTTGCTTTGTGCGGTTCTCTTGACCGGCGTGGTAAGGACCATGTACAATTTCGTGGTGGCAACGGCGCGCACCCACGGAATTGTACAAGATTGGGTTTAGGCGGAAAAAAGAAGAAAAATAAAAACACCAAAAGGACTCGTATTAATAAAAAGAAATTCAATGGTTTTTATTCAATATATTAAAAGGAAACAACAAGTGTTAAGAAAAAGGTTTAACAAATGTTGTGAAATAGAATATTAAAATATTCGGAAAATTATATTGTATGTTGTGGAAATTAGCACTTACATGGACGGTAGAATCAGTGCTCCTTCGCTGGCTGCTGGATACAAAGAGGACGAGCCTCTTTGCAACATAAGCCGATGAACTCACGATATAGCCCCTTCGTTGGGTTTCCCGGCAACAAAGTTGCTATACCGCGGGCTAACATCGGTAAAAAATCTAATACGCATACGCACTACCACTCACAGATGCCTGTGTGCCTTAGTGATCACAAGCAAGTGGGTGGTAGTAAACGAAAGAAAATAAACTAAAGAAAATTATGTTCCGAGGGGGGGGGGGGGGGGGGGGGGGGGGGGTGATATATTTAGGCCTATGGCCTAAACATCAGCAATTTTCGAAAGTTTTATTTTAATATATGGTCCTATGAAATCAATCAGGTCAGATTTAGGAATCGAATATAAAAATTAAATCCTTGCAGAACTTACCAAACCTTTGAATATCAAACATCAGTTTTCAACAGCGTATCATCACCAAACGGTTCGCTCGATATAACGTAACCATAGAGTATTTAACGAATACCTACGGGCATATCTTAACGATACCTTCTCTGATTGGGATACATATTTAAAGTACTTTAATTTCTTGCACAATACAACATCCAATACTGTTTTCGATAGTAAATTTACTCCCTTTGAGCTAACACTTGATAGAAAGCCAGTTTTACCAAATGAGCTAAGGAAAGAAACCATTGATACAAAATATAATGTTGAGAATTACACAGGAAGTGGGGTGCCGTATGCAAAAATCCCATGCATTAGCAAAAGAACTCATAAATAAACATAAAGAACGTAATAAATTGTATTACGATAGAAATATACGTCCTTCAGACATTGCATTAAACGATACGGTCCTAGTATAAAAAGAAACGCGCGATAAACACGTAAGCATTTACGATGATCCATATGTAGTTAAGCAAATGGATGGCGTAAATCTAATAATATATGCCAAAAAAACTAAAAGTCAAAAACAATTCATCAGTACCGTGTAATGTGTACAAAATTCTATTTTGTTAACTTCAAAAAACCACAAATTATATAATTATAAGTTTTTTACTTTCTTACTATTATAAGCATATATCTACAGAATACAAAATAGTTATTATTTATAAGCAACAATTTCTTAATGTAATGTAAAAAAAAACTATATTAGAAGTTAATAATACTTTAAACTTTACAACAAATACTTTAACAAAAAGTTTAACTAATAGTACAAAATACATTAAAAACAAAAAAAAAACTGTACTGAATTTTTGTATCAAAATTTTATACATATATCATATAACTAATATTTGCATATTGCAATGCAATGCAAAAAAATATTTTTCAATAGCATTGTATAAATAAATTTAATTATCATTAATTAAAACAATTTTACATATTAAATAGGTTCAATAGAATTGTATAAATAAATTGAATTACCACAAATTAAAACTATTTTACATGTTAAATATTAAATAAGTTCAATAGTGTTAGTGTGTTTGAGTACATTCATTTAAAATATCTTACATCAAATAATTTTGGGCAAGAGGAAGCCGGCAGAATTGATCACCCTGGCGACTCCTTCTTTTCCAAAGGAGGGTGATGTAGTGGTCAAGGTCAATCTCACCACATTAAACATACATCAGCACGGGCTAATGCAAACCGGCGCGTGAGTGGCTCGGCCATTATATTTTTGGAACTATCACCAAACGCAAGAAGGAAATCATAAAGTTAATAAAATACCAAATTGTATCTATTAAGGACTTTATTGGGTTTCTTAATTATGTTGTTTAAATACTGCATATAATTTTCAAATTTATATGCAGAAACGTTTTCCAGGGGTCCGTATTGATTCGTGCATTCCAATAAATGTAGCAACCCATGTATATTGAAGCTTATTAAATGCTCCCCATATAAAGATCCAAACAAGTTCACAAATTTCTTGAGCAAAAGCTCCCTAAAATTTATAGAACTTTTCATATGACAGCAGTCTTATTCCTGTGTGTAAAAGCAGGAAAACGTAAAACGAATCGTCATCTATACAAGCCTTCAAATATTCACGAGTATAACAGAAACTGTCCGAATTCGATCGACTTCCATTAGGTCACCTAAACTTCTGCAAGATCTACCAAACTCTGCAGGAACAAAAGTGGAGATGAAATTAAGTTTTTCTGTAATTTTCGTCACATTTCCCTTATGAAGAAATAATGACAACAGTTTTTTCGTTACACCCAAATCAATAAGGTGCATTGGGTCAAGCGGTAATTGTGACACCATCCCGAAATCTTGCATTTCTAAAATATTTGGTTGTTCTCTAATGTGATGTTCCACATCAAACCTATCTTTAAAAGAGGAATTTGTTCACAACTCATGAACTTGTTTTGAATAACTCATTCGACGTTGTCACGTTTTCCTACTTGTACACACTTGGGACAGCCTCTATAACCATTACGATCTTGAGTCCTAGTTACGAAAGACCGAGCAGGGGAATCACAAGGTACGTTTGTACCTTGAAGATTTTTACGATTTGAGTTGTACCGACTTTAAGTCCTACTCGCAATGAAGTCACTTCCTCGCAAAAATCCTTCATGAAATCACTGGTGTTCCATGAATTCTCAGTCCCACAAAAAGTCGCAATTATAAAAGGACTTTCTTGGGGATATCCGACTATTGCGCCTAAAATTGGTCACACAACTTTATTGGAACTTTTATACAGTCTAAGCCAATGTCTATTTGTTTGGAGGCGGACTTGTATTAAGGTGGAGTGAAAGAGCTGCACAAACTAACACTTTCTCGGTCCCCTTTGAGCACAAATACAATACTTCAACACTTTACGCATTGCTATCTACCTATATTTTGCCGCACTAACCTCCACAGTTTTTTCCTTCAATAAGGCATTTCGAAATGACCGCATTTTTATTTTGGCACTAAATACGCTTTTTTAATAACTCAACTATTAAATTTATAAATTTACTTGCCTGTTTTCGCCACTTCGGAGGTGGTTTTCTTAAACTTTTAGTTGTGCCGCACAATATGCTCTAATAATTTTCACAGATTTTCACAATATAAATTAGCGATGTCTATTCTTACTTAGATACGTGTAACACAAGAGTTTTTAAAAGTAACCGGGTTTGACATGGAGGTAATTGCCATTTTTCCCGAAGCAAATTTTGGTCGATTTTTTTACGTTTCTCTTTGATTCAATCAAAGTAAAAGAGCAAATAATGGTTGAACGTCCTAAAATCGGCCAAAAATGTGGCTTGGGTAAAAAAATACGTATCGAAATACACGTTTAGACCTCGGTGTCAATAATACCAAAGAGATTTTATTTGTTAAGAGCCATCACTCCATACTTTGGCCAAAGTGGATAAATTATGATAAGAGAAGTCACTCGTTACTTGTTGTTGTTTTTGTTGTAGCAGTGCTTCGCCCCATCCAATAGGTGCGACCGATCACAAATTGTCATCAATATCCTCTAACGGGAGTCCAAGGAAATTTGCTGCTTCGTCAGAGGTGCACCATAATGAGAGGGGTGTTATAGGCGTTGGTTCCACATTACAATTAAAGAGATGGTTGGTGTCATGTGGGGGCACATTGCAAGCAAGGCATACATTTAATATGTCGGGTTTGATTCTGGATAAGTAAGAGCTTAACCTGTTACAGTATACAGATCGAAGTTGGGATAGAGTGACTCGCGATTCCTTGGGGAGTGTGCGTTCCTCTTCCGCAAGTTTTGGGTATTGTTCTTTGAGTACTGGATTCACCGGACAATTCCTAGCATAAAGGTCCGACGCCTATTTGTAGAGTTTACTGAGGACCTGCTTGTGTTTTTTGGCTTCATACGGCTGAGTTCTAAGGTGCCACATTTCCTCAAATTGCTTACGGAAATGACTCCTTAAGCCCCTGGGCGGTGTTGGCTCATCAATCAGATGCCTGTTGGAATGCCCAGGTTTCTGGGTATTCAACAGGAACTGTTTGGTTAGCATCGCATTTCTCTCCCTGATGGGGAGTATTATCGCCTCATTATGTAAATGGTGTTCTGGGGACATAAGAAGGCAGCCCGTGGCGGTTCTGAGAGCAGTATTTTGGTAGGCCTGTAGCTTTTTCCAGTGAGTAGCTTTTAGGCTTGGCGACCATATAGGGGACGCGTAGCATGCAATCGGCTGGCGTATTGCTTTGTACGTAGTAATGAGCGTTTCTTTGTCTTTTCCCCAAGTACTGGCAGCAAGAGATTTGAGGATTTTATTACGGCTCTGGATTTTCGGTACAATTGCGGCTGCATGCTCACCAAAATGTAGATCCTGATCAAACGTCACACCCAAGATTTTGGGGTGGAGGACAGTCGGTAGCGTAGTGCCATCGATTTGGATGTTCAATATGGTCAACATTTGGGCATTTGGGACGTCCATGTTGTAGATATGGTCGCGGAGGATTTAGTCGGTGATAATGCCAAGTTTCGCGAGGCGAAAACCTGCAGAGATAAAGGAGGTATCCGTTTATTCTGTTGAAAAGCTCATCGATCTGTGAGCCTGGGCTTGTGGCCATTATTCTGCAGTCATCGGCGTAGGAAACGATAGTAACTCCTTCTGGTGGCGAAGGTAGCTTTGATATGTAGAAGTTAAACAAAATTGGGGTAGGACACCACCCTGTGCCACCCCTTGTTTAATTCTTCTTGGTTTTGATGTTTCGTTTCTAAATTGCACCGATGCCTGCCGATCACCCATATAATTTACGGTCCACCTTTTAAGACATGGGGGAAGGGTAGGCCCTTCCAGGTCGTGCAGTAACTTGCCATGGTTGACCGTATCAAAAGCTTTTGATAGGTCTAGCGCAACGAGTACTGTTCGGTGGTGGGGTTTTGATTTAAACCGCAATTACTCGCAGTCATTTGCTCGACGTTTTCTAAGAGGTAGAGGTTTTTTTTTTTTTTGGGCGAGTTGTGCATAAAATGTTTTCTATTTGTATTTGTGTTTATTTTTCCGACTGTATTTAATTAATTATATTTCCAAAAATCACAGTTGCACAAGGTGCATACACTGCATCGATAAATGCGAGACAATTACAAAATTTCCCTCTTAGAAAACATTCGGCCTCAATTTTTTAATTTCCAGCGAGTTACTCGCCACTCGTAGCAGACTGATGCTGTTATTATATTTATCCTCTTTGCCTTGGCAACAACAAAGCAACCAATTCATGCCGAATGTTTTCTCAAGGAAGTTTTGGTTATTTTTAACTGCATCCTATATATTTATGCGGTGTAGTGATTTTGCGTAGTAAAGATTTTTAGAAAGAGAATTTATTAATTTAATACAATCAATACAATAAACACAAATACGCCACGAAATTGTATAGATAGATCACGGATAGTCGATTTCATATAGCGGCACAACATCCGCATTGCTGCGCTTTAAGAAACTAAACTCATAGCAAGATCTAGACTGCAGACCTTTTTGAATTGTCTCGCATTTATCCATGCAGTGTATGCACCTTGTGCAACTGTGATTTTTGGAAAGAGAATTAATTAATTAATTAAATACAGTCGGAAAAATAAACACAAATACCCACAAAACTGTATACTGATTGACGCTGCCCAAACTCAAAAAATTACTAAACTGTTATTAGGACATGTGTCAAACAGTAGTAAAGTGTTATGGTGAGATATCTTTTGACCGTGGTGAAATTTTTTTTTCATATCTGTCAAAAATGTTCATTCCAACATACTTTTCTACCGTCGTGCACAGGCCCTTCGTTTCATTGTATAATTATTACATTTTTATATTTTTTCAAATGGACGATAAAATGAGCAAAGTTAAAACTGTTGATTTAAATAAGTTAAACAAATAAATAAGTTAAAAATGTTGATTTAAATAAATAAAATTTTGCAAACTTTGATGATGCATTGCATATTGGTTATCTTCCGCCATCGGATCAACAATAATAACAACGAAACGGTGTATCCGATGCATACCCGAAATTGTATTTGCGTTTTTGAAGGTGTACCTTAAAGTAAAATATCACCTTCCACACGTTTTTTTGGCATAACCGGTTACTTTTGTTTATTATACAAAGCGGACATGGCAATGCCGTCAGCTTCCCAAGGCAATCGGTTCTATGTACCGGAGCGACTCGGGATTTTTCCCGACCAAGAATGTCATTTCAGTGTAACCCCATTTAATTTGTTGCGTCCCTCCCACAAATTGTGATCCTCCCAGCAGCTCCTTGCAGCGGGACTGCTCCATATTCTCTTGTTCCGGGAAGGTATCGAACCCAATCCAAGTCCGTCTCCTGACCCCGGTCCTGAGAAATGGTTTTGCTGCATTTGCCGGAAAATAATCTTCTTAGGACTATCATACTCTTGTCAGTGTGTATCGTGCAAGTTATGGTTGTATCGGACAGGTTGTTCTGGGCTAGATCCCAAAACCCGACGTCCTCGTAACTTTTATAAATCTTTTGTGGCTCCTTGCTGTTCAGGCCCAAGGGCGTCCCGTAGTCTACGCCTTTGCCACCTTTTGTACCGTTTGCCAGCACAGAATATATATGTTTGCGACATCCGCCCAATGTAGCTCCTGCCTTGGACGGTGCTACTTTCCTAGATGTTCTGGTCTCCGCGACGGCAACCCCCCGACGGGTTTCATTGCGCCATATTGCCAGCCCGCAAACCCAAATACACCGGGTACCCCAATGATTACCCAAATACGTCCAGTCCCAGGGCCACAACAGCAGTTGCGTCCTAGCCTTTCACAACCCAGACGTAGTCACCCGTCACTTACTCCCCGAGTGACGACGTCTCCCCTGTTGCACTTCAGAATTCTGCAGTTAAACTGTAATGGATTAACTGGGAAGATCACGGATAGTCGATTTCATATAGCGGCACAACATCCGCATTGCTGCGCTTTAAGAAACTAAACTCATAGCAAGATCTAGACTGCAGACCTTTTTGAATTGTCTCGCATTTATCCATGCAGTGTATGCACCTTGTGCAACTGTGATTTTTGGAAAGAGAATTAATTAATTAATTAAATACAGTCGGAAAAATAAACACAAATACCCACAAAACTGTATAGAAAACATTTTATGCACATCTCGCCCAAAAAAAAAAAAAACCTCTACCTCTTAGAAAACGGCGAGCAAATGGCTGCGAGTAATTGCGGTTTAAATCAAAACCCCACCACCCAGCAGTACTCGTTGCGCTAGACTTATCAAAAGCTTTTGATACGGTCAACTATGGCAAGTTACTGCACGACCTGGAAGGGTCTACCCTTCCCCCATGTCTTAAAAGGTGGACCGCAAATTATATGGGTGGTCGGCAGGCATCGGTGCAATTTAGAAACGAAACATCAAAACCAAGAAGAATTAAACAAGGGATGCCACAGGGTGGTGTCCTACCCCACTTTTGTTTAACTTCTACATATCAATGCTACCTTCGCCACCAGAACGAGTTACTATCGTTTCCTACGCCGATGACTGCAGAATAATGGCCACAGGCCCAGGCCCACAGATCGATGAGCTTTGCAACAGAATAAACGGCTACCTGCCTTATCTGTACAGTTGTTTCGCCTCGCGAAACTTGGCATTATCACCGACTACATCCTCCACAACCTTATCAACAACATGGACGTCCCAAATGCCCAAATGTCGACCATATTGAACATCCACGTCGATGGCACTACGCTGCCGACTGTCCTACACCCCAAAATCTTGGGTGTGACGTTTGATCAGCATCTACATTTTGGTGAGCATGTAGCCGCAATTGTACCGAAAATCCAGAGCCGTAATAAAATCCTCAAATCTCTTGCTGCCAGTACTTGGGAAAACGACAAAGAAACGCTCATTACCACGTACAAAGCAATTGGCCAGTCGATTGCATGCTACACGTCCCGTATATGGTCGCCAAGCCTAAAAACTACTCACTTGAAAAAGCTACAGGCCTACCAAAATACTGCTCTCAGAACCGCAACGGGCTGCCTTCTTATGTCCCCAGAACACCATCTACATAATGAGGCGATAATACTCCCCATCAGGGAGAGAAATGCGATGCTAACCAAACAGTTCCTGTTGAATACCCAGAAACCTGGGCATTCCAACAGGCATCTGATTGATGAGCCAACACCGCCCAGGGGCTTAAGGAGTCATCTCCGTAAGCAATTTGAGGAAATGCGGCACCTTAGAACTCAGCCGTATGAAGCCAAAAAACACAAGCAGGTCCTCAGTGAACTCTACAAATAGGCGTCGGACCTTTATGCCAGGAATTGTCCGATGAATCCAGTACTCAAAGAACAATACCCAAAACTTGCGGAAGAGGAATGCACACTCCCCAGGGAATCGCGAGTCACTCTATCCCAACTTCGAACTGTATACTGTAACAGGTTAAACTCTTACTTATCCAGAATCAAACCCGACATACTAAATGTATGCCTTGCTTGCAATGTGTCCCCACATGACACCAACCATCTCTTTAATTGTAATGTGGAACCAACGCCTATAACACCCCTCTCAATATGGTGCACCTCTGATGAAGCAGCAAATTTCCTTGGACTCCCGTTAGAGGATATTGTTGGCAATTTGTGATCGGTCGCACCTATTGGATGGGGCGAAGCACTGCTACAACAAAAACAACAACAAGTAACGAGTGACTTCTCTTATCATAATTTATCCACTTGGGCCAAAGTATGGAGTGATGGCTCTTAACAAATAAAAACTATTTGGTATGGTATTATTGATACCGAGGTCAAAACGTGTATTTCGATAGGTATTTTTTTACCCAAGCCAAATTTTTGGCCGATTTTAGGACGTTCAACCATTATTTGCTTTTTTACTTTGATTGAATCAAAGAGAAACGTAAAAAAATCGACCAAAATTTGCTTCGGGCAAAATGGCAATTACCTCCATGTCAAACCCGGTTACTTTTAGAAACTCTTGTGTTACACGTATCTAAGTAAGAATTGACATCGCTAATTTATATTGTGAAAATCTGTGAAATTTATTAGAGCATATTGTGCGGCGCAACTAAAAGTTTAAGAAAAACACCTCCGAAGTGGCGAAAACAGGCAAGTAAATTTATAAATTTAATAGTTGAGTTATTAAAAAAGCGTATTTAGTGCCAAAATAAAAATGCGGTCACTTCGAAAGGCCTTATTGACGGAAAAAACTGTGGAGGTTAGAGCGGCAAAATATAGGTAGATAGCAATGCGTAAAGTGTTGAAGTATTGTATTTGTGCTCAGAGGAGACCGAGAAAGTGTTAGTTTGTGCAGCTCTTTCACTGCACCTTAATATAAGTCCGCTTACAAACAAATAGACATAGGCTTAGACTGTATAAAAGTTCCAATAAAGTTGTGTGACAAATTTTAGGCGCAATAGTCGGATATCCCCAAGAAAGTCCTTTTATAATTGCGACTTTTTGTGGGACTGAGAATTCATGGAACACCAGTGACTTCATGAAGGATTTTTGCGAGGAAGTTACTTCATTGCGAGTAGGACTTAAAGTCGGTACAACTCAAATCGTAAAAATCTTCAAGGTACGTTTATTCACTTGTGATTCGCCTGCTCGGTCTTTCGTAACTAGGACTCAAGGTCGTAATGGTTATAGAAGCTGTCCCAAGTGTGTACAAGTAGGAAAACGTGACAACGCCGAATGAGTTATTCAAAACAAGTTCATGAGTTGTGAACAAATTCCTCTTTTAAAGATAGGTTTGATGTGGAACATCACATTGTCCTTTAGAGAACAACCAAATATTTTAGAAATGCACGATTTCGGGATGGTGTCACAATTACCGCTTGACCCAATGCACCTTATTGATTTGGGTGTAACGAAAAAACTGTTGTCATTATTTCTTCATAAGGGAAATGTGACGAAAATTAAAGAAAAACTTAATTTCATCTCCACTTTTGCTCGGCAATATTTGAAGGATTGTATAGATGACGATTCGTATTACGTTTTCCTGCTTTTACACACAGGAATAAGACTGCTGTCATATGAAAAGTTCTATAAATTTTAGGGAGCTTTTGCTCAAGAAATATTGAATGAAGTTGTGAACTTGTTTGGATCTTTATATGGGCAGCATTTAATAAGCTTCAATATGCATGGGTTTCTACATTTATTGGAATGCACGAATCAATACGGACCCCTGGAAAACTTTTCTGCATATAAATTTGAAAATTATATGCAGTATTTAAACAACATAATTAAGAAACCCTATAAAGTCCTTGTACTATATTGGCGGTATTATATTATATATAATTACCCGCAAATAACTTTTTATTGCTGCAGTGAGCTGCATCACAGTAAATATGAAATAAATCGAAAATACTGCAACCGGAATAAAGAATAAATAAACTGTTTTAATTAATAGATACAATTTGGTATTTTATTAACTTTATGATTTCCTTCTTGCGTTTGGTGATAGTTCCAAAAATATAATGGCCGAGCCACTCACGCGCCGGTTTACATTAGCCCGTGCGAGCGACATCAGCTGATGTGTGTTTGATGTCGTGAGATTGACCTTGACCACTACATCACCCTCATTTGGAAAAGAAGGAGTCGCCAGGGTGATCAATTCTGCCGGCTTCCTCTTGCCCAAAATCATTTGATGTAAGATATTTTAAATGAATGTACTCAAACACACATCAGCTTATGTTTCAATTAATAAAAAGTTGTATGAACTTAGTTATTATGTGAAATAGTTTCAATTAATGATAAGTAAATTTATTTGTACAATGCTATTGAACTAATTTAATATTTAACATGTAAAATAGTTTTAATTTGTGGTAATTCAATTTATTTATACAATTCTATTGAACCTATTTAATATGTAAAATTGTTTTAATTAATGATAATTAAATTAATTTATACAATGCTATTGAAAAATATTTTTTTTGCATTGCATTGCAATATCCAAATATTAGTTATATTATATATGTATAAAATTTTGATACATAAATTCAGTACAGTTTTTTTTTTTGTTTTTAATGTATTTTGTACTATTAGTTAAACTATTTGTTAAAGTATTTGTTGTAAAGTTTAAAGTATTATTAACTTCTAATATAGTTTTTTTTTTTTACATTACATTAAGAAATTGTTGCTTATAAATAATAACTATTTTGTATGCTGTAGATATATGCTTATAATAGTAAGAAAGTAGAAAAACTTATAATTATATAATTTGTGGTTTTTTGAAGTTAACAAAATAGAATTTTGTACACATTACACGGTACCGATGAATTGTTTTTGACTTTTTAGTTTTTTTGGCATATATTATTAGATTTACGTCATCCATTTGCATAACTACATATCGATCATCGTAAATGCTTGCGAGTTTATCGCGCGATTCTTTTTCTACTAGGACCGTATCGTTTAATGCAATGTCTGAAGGACGTATATTTCTATCGTAATACAATTTATTACGTTCTTTATGTTTATTTATGAGTTCTTTTGCTAATGCATTGGATTTTTGCATACGGCACCTCACTTCCTTTGCGTAATTCTCAACATTATATTTTGGATCAATGGTTTCTTTCCTTAGCTCATTTGGTAAAACTGGCTTTATATCAAGTGTTAGCTCAAAGGGAGTAAATTTACTATCGAAAACAGTATTGGATGTTGTATTGTGCAAGAAATTAAATTACTTTAAATATGTATCCCCATCAGAGAAGGTATCGTTAAGATATGCCCGTAGGTATTCGTTAAATACTCTATGGTTACGTTATATCGATCGAACCGTTTGGTGATGATACGCTGTTGAAAACTGATGTTTGATATTCAAAAGTTTGGTAAGTTCTGCAAGAATTTAATTTTTATATTCGATTCCTAAATCTGACCTGATGGATTTCATAGGACTATATATTAAAATAAAACTTTCGAAAATTGCTGATGTGTAGGCCATAGGCCTAAATATATCACCCCCCCCCCCCCCCCCCCCCCCCGGAACATAATTTTCTTTAGTTTATTTTCTTTCGTTTACTACCACCCACTTGCTTGTGATCACTAAGGCACACAGGCATCTGTGAGTGGTAGTGCGTATGCGTATTAGATTTTTTACCGCTGTTAGCCCGCGGTATAGCAACAACCGGGAAACCCAACGAAGGGGCTATATCGTGAGTTCATCGGCTTATGTTGCAAAGAGGCTCGTCCTCTTTGTATTCAGCAGCCAACGAAGGAGCACTGATTCTACCGTCCACGTAAGTGCTAATTTCCACAACATACAATATAATTTTCCGAATATTTTAATATTCTATTTCACAATATTTGTTAAACCTTTTTCTTAACACTTGTTGTTTCCTTTTAATATATTGAATAAAAACCATTGAATTTCTTTTTATTAATACGAGTCCTTTTGGTGTTTTTATTTTTCTTCCTTTTTCCGCCTAAACCCAATCTTGTACAATTCCGTGGGTGCGCGCCGTTGCCACCACGAAATTGTACATGGTCCGTACCACGCCGGTTAAGAGAACCGCACAAAGCAAATAATACAGTCCACTTTCACTCCAAAGCAGATAAAATCAGGAAGCACGCATTTATTACAACCAACAAAGTCAGCAAGCAGTAAACTCTGACAAATATCGTGATACTACACCGAGGAAAATCCTTAAACACAATACCAAACGTACAACCAACACGTCAATCCACACTACACATCTAGTGACACACTTTCTCGGTGACACCAGCATCTTTTCTTGGGAATATCAACAACATCCAATATCAACACCACAAATCACAATTTTTCAATTCCGGGTCACGACAATACAATAAAGGTAGGTGGTTTATAATTACTCCGTGCTAGGTAGGATTTTTCATTGGTTTTCTTTATCATTTCCAATAAAAATTTCAAAATAATGTTAGAAATCGGTAAAAGGGTTTCTTTGCGCTTAACGCAGTTATTTAAAGTTTGTGCATCACGCCTTGTGACTATCCGGAACAATCCCCCAGCCGCAGTAAGATTGACCTGACACAGCTCAAAGTAGCACAACACTGTTCTAAAGGTTAACATAACCTAAACCACCTTTTGGTGTTTTTATTTTTCTTCCTTTTTCCGCCTAAACCCAATCTTGTACAATTCCGTGGGTGCGCGCCGTTGCCACCACGAAATTGTACATGGTCCGTACCACGCCGGTTAACAGAACCGCACAAAGCAAATAATACAGTCCACTTTCACTCCAAAGCAGATAAAATCAGGAAGCACGCATTTATTACAACCAACAAAGTCAGCAAGCAGTAAACTCTGACAAATATCGTGATACTACACCGAGGAAAATCCTTAAACACAATACCAAACGTACAACCAACACGTCAATCCACACTACACATCTAGTGACACACTTTCTCGGTGAGACCAGCATCTTTTCTTGGGAATATCAACAACATCCAATATCAACACCACAAATCACATTTTTTCAATTCCGGGTCACGACAATACAGTAAAGGTAGGTGGTTTATAATTATTCCGTGCTAGGTAGGATTTTTCATTGGTTTTCTTTATCATTTCCAATAAAAATTTCAAAATAAAGTTAGAAATCGGTAAAAGTTTTTCTTAGGGCTTAACGCAGTTGTTTAAAGTTTGTGCATCACGCCTTGTGACTATCCGGAACAATCCCCCAGCCGCAGTAAGATTGACCGGACACAGCTCAAGGTAGCACAACACTGTTCTAAAGGTTAACATAACCCAAAACGCCGCTTTGCGCCACTTTTCTATTTTCATTTTCAAAATAATCACAAATTTAAATATAGATTTGTTAAGTTAATTAAACCAAACTTTAACTTAATTTACTTCCACAAAGTCAATTAAACATAATTTTCCACAAAATCACTTGCATTTACAACGGCAGTACGACTGCGATTTATTTTGTTGTTACAGAGCAAAGTACACTTATTTTTAAACTGCACATATTGTTGTAGTTGTTTGGGTGGCCAATAGGCTCATTTCTTGTCCAATTTTTTTAAAATTGCAATATTTTTATTTTTGTTGCGGCAATACACAAATCAGTTTGACTGATCTATTTTTAGTGATATAAAGACACTAATCACTTTTAAGTCTTAATACATTCCTTGGTTAGGCTCTCTAAAAGTCCATAACGAGCGTTCATATATATTTTATATTTTTTCACTAACACCACTTTTCACTAGCCATTACTTATTGGCTTACACAATTTATTAGCACATCTGCATTAGCACTTTCTTTTAACAATTACGTGGGTGCTCGCCGTTGCCACCACGCAATTGGACATTCCTTTAAACTACTAGATTTCTCGCAAGCTTCGAGGCCACTTCACCGAGAAATCTCTCTCGAACACAGTCCTTCATTTCAGTTCATTTTCACTTAATACTCTCTGCAAGGGCAATTAATCAATTAATATTTCAATAAATTTTCTGATATAATATATACGCCAAGCAGAAGCAGTGACAGAGTCTGAAAATTATTATAATGAAATGTCCCCTTCAGACCATACAAATCACACCCTTTTAGTCCAAAGGGAGAAGTCGAAATCGGTATGGGAGAAGGCGAAGTAGACATATGAAGAACTCTTGATCTCCTCAGAACTCGAGGCAAAAGAGCAGTCGGCCATTAAAAAGAAGCACAAAATTACATACTTCAGCTTTCTCAAGTGCCAGTCAGCAATGGCTGAACTTTCGGAAAAACTTGAGAAAGCTGAAAAGAAAGAAGAAATCTCAGGAGATAGGGAATATAGGGTGCGCCTGCCAGCATTTGATACGGACGTGTTCAAAGGAGGTTACCTTTCTTGGCCGTCATTTAGAGACATGTTCACTGCTATATATATGCGTAACAAAAACCTCGAAGCAGTAGAAAAATTATATTATTTAAATCAAAAGACTCAAGGTGAGGTCAAAGAAATAGTCGGACGATGTCCTTTAACAAAAGACAGTTTCGAAACAGCATGGGAAAATCTATGTGACCGATACGAAAATAAACGTATTTTAGTAAATTCCCAATTAAAAATTTTGTTTAATTTGAAAGCAGTGGGGAGTGAATGCGGTGGCTCCATCAAGAAACTGCAGCGTGAAATAAATAATTGCATCTCGGCGCTCCAATGTCATCATATAGACATAACAAACTGGGATGCGATTATAACGTATGTATCTCCGTTCAACAAAATTGCCAGAAACCACGCTGGCACTCCAGGAGCAAATAATCGAAAACAAAACAGAAATTTCAAAATGGGCTGATAAGGATAAATTCTTATCCAATCGTTTCCAAACCCTAGAAACCGTGAGTGAGTTGAGAGGGGACAGAGTTTCCAAACCCTCAAAGCCACAAGTATCTCGCTCGACAACAGATACATCTGCTAAAAAATTAGGGTCCTATCAGGCAAGTGTAGATAAACCTACATGAAAGATGTGCAAAAGTTCTGCACATCGAATTTCAAAGTGTGAAAAGTTCTTACGTTTAACACCCAATAAATGGTTTGAACAAATTAAGAGCAGCCGTGGGTGTATAAACTGCCTTTCTGCTGGCCATTCGGTAACAAAGTGTACCAGTCAAATGAAGTGTGCCACATGTCACTTAAGACATCATATGCTGCTTCATATTTCGAATCAGCCAAAACCCACAACTACTTCAGATGCGATCGGAGCATCAACGTCACGAGAAGCTCAATTACGACGCAATGCTCAAAGAGAAAATGCTCCGATTAATAATGTGAACTCATGTTTTGCTAATACAAGTAAAGGGGTATTACTAGGGACAGCTCAGGTTAATATTCATTTTAATGGTGTTGACTATTCGGCGAGAGCCCTAATAGACTCGGGATCTCAATGTTCATTCATTACCGAGAAACTCAAGCGCAGAATTAATCTGCCATCCAAACACCTGCATACCCAAGTTTCGGCCATCAATAATACAATGTCTGGACAAGTATGCTGTTTTTACCACTTTTGACAGGGAATCTTCCAACTTGCCTAATAAACGCAATGACTAGGCAAGCATTCCCTGACTTAGTACTGGCTGACAAAAGATTCTTTGTCAATGAGCCAGTCGATCTAATTCTGGGCGGATACATATACCCCCAAATTATGTTAGGCGGCATTAGGAAAGATGTGCTAAACACATTAATAGCACAGGAAGCGGTGTTCTGCTGGATTCTGACAGGCCGGCAGATGCGGTTGATACAAATAAAACCTTAGTATCATATTTCAACGAGGTCACGTTGGACAAACATCTGTCGGAATTTTGGGAGTTAGAGGAGATTCCAAGGAAAAGAAGCATCAACAACGATGATAGGTACTGCGAAGAGCTATTCAAATCCACAACAGTTCGGAACAACGATGGCAAATACGTAGTATCCTTACCCTTTAGAAAAGAATTTACCTTAGGTCCCTCCTTGAAAAGTGCGTGTTCTCAATTTTATCGCAATGAGACACGACTAGCTAAAAACCGCGATCTACAATCAGAATACAATAGAGTTGTATCTGAATACGAAACCTTAGGGCATACGAAACAAGTAAGTAATATCCCGCCAGACTCGACCGACTGTTACTTCCTACCTCACCATGCTGTTATAAAGGAGGGAAATACAACAACAAAAGTTAGAGTAGTATTTAATGCATCTTGTCCTACCACGAACGGCAAAAGTCTAAATGATGCCTTATATCCAAGTCCGATTCTTCAATCCGACCTAACAATCCTTATGCAAAATTTGTTATATCCGGTTATGTTTAATTGGATAAAGTCTGAGAAATTAAGATTTAAATAGTAAATGTTTTTTGTAGAAACATTTTTAGAAATTAATCGTAGATCTCTTGCTCCCCCAGTGTTCGATCCGGAGGGGCATGAGCATTTAAAGCACGCACGCTTGGGTTGTTACTAGTACTAGGAGTGGAAGTTCTTCGATTCGCATTATTCGCGCGATCGTTATTATTACTACTATTGTTGCTGTTGTTGCCCTGATACCGGTTAACGTTTGGGGAACGAAAATTTTGGCGTTAATTGCCACGATTTGAATTATAAACGTTATTGAAATTTTGCCTGTAACCATTAAAGTTACGATTATTTTGATTGGAAAAATTACGAGCCCGATTAAATAAATAAATGTAAGGCGCGATAACCTCCGAAGAGATCTAAGGCCGAGCTTCTCTTCCAATTTGCGTCGTGCTCCTCTTGATTTTCCGTACAAATTGGCCGGACGGGACCTACATGTTTTATGCCGACTCCGAACGGCATCTGCAAAGCAGATGAGTTTTCACTGAGAGCTTTTCATGGCAGAAATACACCCGGAGTGCTTGCCAAACACTGCCGAGGGGCGACCCCGCTTAGAAAAATTTTCTTCTACGAGCCCGATTGCCACCTTAAAAATTTCGAAAATTGCTGTTACCTCGGGACCTGAAAGCAAGTATTTTGCGTTCCTTAACTTCGTTAGACTGTTAAACTATTAATTTTGCTACGACGTCTTTGGAGTCGGTAAATGAAGTAGAAGCAAGAATTGACTTAACGAGGCTTGACTTTGCGTTCAACCGGCAAACGTTTACAATTTGCTCAACCGCCATTCCATGCGCCTTAGCCTGAGTTAGACCCTCAATAATTAACGAACGTTTCAACGAGTCCGCCAATTCCTCAATACGTCTAGCAAAATCAGTATAGTTGTTGTTATTTACTTCTAACACCGCGATTCTTCCAGCCACAACCTGCGAGTTGTCTGGTTTTTTACGATTTCGCAGTGCTGTTCTTATATCATTAACAGAACGAATTTGGTTAGGTATGGCCTCGCGGGCTTTACCCTCGAGTTTAGATTTTATAAAACAAATAAAAGTATCAGTTAAATTTTCGTCACTGAAACCTTCAAGAAAATCAATTTTGTTTATAAATGATTCTAAAGCAAATGGATCGCCACTATAATTTTCGCGTATGTTTGAAGCGCAAAGGCCAACGAAACTTTTCATTTGTTCTAAAGTAGACATTGCCAATAGCCAAGTTGATCAAGACCGAAAAAAATATTAGGTGAATGAGAAGTTGACGGAATTTCGCCAACTGGTAATGAATTTTTGAATGTTCGCAAACTTATATCTCCTTTAGAATCAGAGGGCCCTGAATTTTCAGATTCGTCATCAAAAAATTCTTCGTCCGATTCGTCTTTACAAACAATAGCCAATGGTTCTATTGGAACTTAGATTTGACAATTTAATCGAGAAAAGCATTTAGTTAGTTGTTCTTTGCAACGTGATAACTTTACTTGAGCTTACCTAAGGTTATACTCTGAATTATTAGCAGATATATACGACACGATGGCGGCCACCGTGGTGTGATGGTAGCGTGCTCCGCCTATCACACCGTATGCCCTGGGTTCAACTCCCGGGCAAAGCAACATCAAAATTTTAGAAATAAGGTTTTTCAATTAGAAGAAAATTTTTCTAAGCGGGGTCGCCCCTCGGAAGTGTCTGGCAAGCGCTCCGAGTGTATTTCTGCCATGAAAAGCTCTCAGTGAAAACTCATCTGCCTTGCAGATGCCGTTCGGAGTCGGCATAAAACATGTAGGTCCCGTCCGGCCAATTTGTAGGGAAAAATCAAGAGGAGCACGACGCAAATTGGAAGAGAAGCTCGGCCTTAGATCTCTTCGGAGGTTATCGCGCCTTACATTTATTTTTTTTTTTTTTTATATATGACACGATATCGTTGTACGCGACAATAAGAGAAACCTTGTAATCTTTTAATTTATTTACATTTGTCGACAATGGTCGATTTTGTAAAATTCGTTTAGTTACTTTAAAAAACTCTAGTTTCTTTTCTTTAAGTTCCTTTTCGAAATCTGTCATAACAAATCAACCTTAAAACAACGCACGTATTAGAAATCACTTATTGAGACACCCTCTACTGAATTCAGAAACAAAAGGAAATATTTTTGGAATTACCCAAGTAAATGTGTGTGGAAATTGGTTAAAAACGCTCGAAAATTTGAAAAAAAAAATATTTGAAAAATCGGTTTAGGGAACACGTTAGAAGTTTAGGGAAACACCGTTTGCAAAAATCGCACTTTTCGATTCACTTTTAATCACTTTATAACATACATAACCTGCAAAGTTCACATGCAAAACAAAATATACGTGTGTCATTATAACTGTACACATGCAAGCAAAACAAGTGTGTATGTTCGAATAGATGTGTTTAATGTTTATGCAGTATTTCCCATTTAACATTTTACCAATTATGTAAAACAAATGTCATTTTAACACTAGTTTTAAGCAGAGGTAATTATACTAATTTGAAAAGAAAAATTGTGGTTGTAAGAGTGGTTTTAGGAAAAGTAGTTTTAACAATAACTTTAAGAAAAAGTAACTTTAGGCAAGTATAATTGTAAATGTGCAAAATTTGTAGTATTTTAAAAGTAGTTATAGTAAAGTATTTCTGATTAATCATTTTTTTGTTTCTAACTTTAGTTAACAAAAGTGATTTTTCTTCTCTTCACGCAAAATATTTATATAAACGAAGGTGTTAAGTTAAGTTTAAGTTAGCATTGTGTTAAAGTAGTATTAGTCACTTAATTTAAGCTAATGTAGTTTTAAATTCACATTATTTTAAGCAAATGTAGCTTTAAGTTTGTAAATTAATAGATTTGAAAAACGTTCTAGTGGGACTAGTACTGGTCGCTCAAAAGCACTGGTGCTACCGCTGTGCTCCCGCGCCGCAGTCACAAAAAGCAAGGTTATTTTAAGTGTTCCTGCGCTGCAGTCACAAAAAGTAAGGTTATTTTAGGTGCTCCCGCGTAAAGAGTGGATGTAAGTGTGTGTGTGGCGTGCTTTTAACTAAAAGAAAATGTCGTCTTTTTGCGCTCACGTCCACGTGTAGGGATGCCCATTTTTAGATGCGCCGAACTGAATTTCACTACCGGCTGGTCCGCGCCGCACGGTCGTCATGTAAACTATGCCTATAAGTATAATTTACCAATGGACGCCTGATATAAAATATCTTCTTTGTCGGATGTAAAATATGTTATACGTATTAAGTGGTGTAATTTACCAATGAACGCCTGATATTAATATATCTTCTTTTCCCGGCTATCCTCCCACAGCGCACTGTATTTGCATGAATTTATGCTTAATTCAAAAGTCGATATTCTTCCTGGGACACTTTTATGCACGGAGTTGTGTTTTTATTAATTCGAACAAGCGTAATACAAAATGAAAGTTGTTGATGATATCTTGCTCTTATACAAGAAGTATGTGGCAAAATTAATTTAATGAAATATTTTAATAAATTAAAAATTATTATAGGCTTGTATGGTCAGATATTTAAACAGTGCAAGATTAAACTTCACTTATAAACCCGACGTTTCGCCAAGCTCCTTGGCATCCTCAGGGGCGGACATCTTTAGTTAAAAACAATAACAATAACAAAGACAAATTTGTAAAAACAAATTGGTACATAAACATTGTAAAATCATGACACAAACATTAATAATAAAATATCACAAAACTCATAGGAATATATAATACCATGCATGTTTGGTATATTTGTCAAAACTAAGTTCAAATCATAAGCATAATAGATATGCTGCCGCAATTTGATCAGTATCTTCTCGTCTATTTACTGTTTTCTCTCTATTTTTTAGTATGTGAAGACTCTCTAGTGTGTACCGCTTTTTCTCTTTCCTCTCTGTGTCTATTATTTTTGTATTTTGTAAATCAGCGGTGTGTCCATGTGTTAAAATATGTTGAGCAAGTGCCGTGCCGCTTTTCTTTTTGTTTATGTCCGCCTCGTGCTCTGCTAGTCGAACTGCCAATTTTCTTTTCGTCGTCCCTATGTATATTTTGTCGCATTGTGTGTTTTCTCCACCTTTGCATTGTACTTGGTAAATTACATTGTTTTGTTGGTGTGGTTCTACTGGGCTTTTTGTCTTGGTAAATATAGTGGAGAGAGTGCAGTTGGATTTGTATGCCAGAGAAATATTTTGATTTTGTTCTCTTATGTTTGCGTGAACTTTGGTATGTAGGTGATGCTGTGGTTTTGTTTTGTTTCGGTAGGTGTTTGTGTGGTTGTTGTATGATGTTGCTTTTTGTTAGTCTCTTTTAATTTCTGTTCTATTAAGTTCTTCACTAATTGGCTCGGGTAGTTGTTGTCAGTAAGCAATTTGTAAATTTTTTCCTTGTTGGAATTTAAAAACTGATTGTGACTCAATGTGAATATTTTGTTTATTATGTTTTTTGCCGCGTTTATTTTGTATTTTTAGGTTGGGCAGAAAGGAAGTTTATGATTCTTCCTGATGTTACTGGTTTAGAGTACCAGTTGAGTAAAATCCCTTTGTCAGTTCTGTGAATGGGCACATCTAAGAAGGGGATTTTTGAGTTTACCTCTTTTTCTGTTGTAAACTGTAGCCGATTGTCGAACTGATTTAGAGTTCTCAGTATGATGTCTAAGTCATCTCGTTTTACAATAGCAAATATATCATCCACGCACTAACTATGAACTTGATATTTATTTTATGTAGTTTTCCCAATTCCAAAATAGTGTTGTCTAGTAAGTCATCCATGATGATATCTGCTATTGTCGGTGAAAGAGGGTTACCCATGGGCATACCAAAACGTTGGGTGTAAATTTTCTCATCATACATAAAATAATTATTAACTTTCAGGCAAATATTCAGTAATTTTAAAAATTTGTTTTTTGGTATGCCACATTGTAGTTGTTGGAATTTGTCCATTATTATCTTTATTGCTAAGTATATGGGGATGTTGGTGAATAGGGAGACTACATCGAAGGATACTAATATGTCGTCGCTACATATTTCAATGTTTTCCAATTTATCTTTGAGTCTAAACGATTTTTTTACATTGTATTCTTCTGAGATTAAATTCTTTAGTATTTTACCAACGAACTTTGAAAGACTAACATGGAAGGTTCATTGATGAAGCTATGGGACGTAAGGGTAAATTCGGTTTATGAATTTTTGGTAAACCGTATAATCGTGGTGCATTTGCTGCCGTACATGTGAGGTGATGTTTGTCTTTAAGACTAATCAGTTTATCTGTGTAAAGTTCGTTGATAAGGTTGTTGTTTTGTTTCTGAAGCGTGTTTGTGGAGCTTGGCGGAACGTCGGGTTTATAAGTGAAGTTTAATCTTGCATTGTTTAAATATCTGACCATACAAGCCTATAATAATTTTGAATTTAATAAAATCAAATTGGTCAGCAAAAATCGATTACACATTGAAATATTTTAATTTTCACAAAAACACCTGTTTCCTTTAGCTCCAGCAAAAATGTAATGGCCGAGCCACTCACGCACGGGGTTACATTCGCCCGTGCGAGCGTGTTCGGTCAATTAGAACATCAGCTGATGTATGTTTGATGTGGCGAGATTGACCTTAGGGTGTCGTTGCAAGGGCCCTTTAGACTAAAAAATAAGAATGTAATGCTTTAGACTAGAAAATATGAATAGGAAAAATAATTTTACATTAATTCCCTTTGGGGTAGAAAACATTGATGAGAAAAATAAGTTTACATTAATTTCTATAGAGTAAAAAATATTGATAAGAAAAATAATTCTACGCTAATTCATCATAAAATAGAAAGCAACGATAGCACAAATAAAGATAAGGAACCAATAATTCATAAAAATAGGCTTAAACTAGTATAAATTTAAAAATAATAAAATAGTTTAACTAGAAAAGCTAATTAAAATAGCACACACTTTTATAAATAAAAGCATTCCACTCTACTCATAATCTCCATTAACTACTCACAATATAATATGTACACAAAAAACAAATGTACACAAATAAAAAAAACATAAAAAGTACATAAACAAATAAAAACCTTCATTGAAATCAAGTTACAATTAAAATAAATAAATGTAAGGCACGATAAACTCCGAAGAGATCTAAGGCCGAGCTTCTCTTCCAATTTGCGTCGTGCTCCTCTTGATTTTCCCTACAAATTGGCCGGACGGGACCTACATGTTTTATGTCGACTCCGAACGGCATCTGCAAGGCAGATGAGTTTTCACTGAGAGCTTTTCATGGCAGAAACACACTCGGAGCGCTTGCCAAACACTGCCGAGGGGCGACCCCGCTTAGAAAAATTTTCTTCTAATTGAAAAACCTTATTTCTAAAATTTTGATGTTGATTTCCCCAGGGAGTGAACCCAGGGCATACGGTGTGGTAGGCGGAGCACGCTACCATCACACCACGGTGGCCACCAATTATATCATGAAATACTGGCACACGCCAAATGAATAAACAAAATAACTAAAATAGTACACACTTTTATAAATAAAAGCATTCCACTCTACCCATGATCTCAATTAAGTACTCACAACATAATATATACAAAAAAAAAAAACAATAAAAAAAACAAATGTAAACAAAACAAAAATAACATAAAGAGTACATAAACAAATAAAAACCTTCTTTGAAATCAAGTTACATTTATATCATAAAATACTGGCACACGCGAAATGAATAAACAAAATAACAATGTAGGCATATACACTGGGTGGGTCGATTTTTTAACCGATATCGCGCCATCGATTTTTCGGTAGGATTTGTGCTCAGGAAAGAAAGTTCCACAACGCATACCCAAAAATATAATTTTCCAGCCTGCGAAATTTAATTTTTTTTTTTTACTTTTTTTGACTTTGATATTTAAGGTTTTTTTCATGACCTACTAAAAAATTTTCATATGTATACCCTGTTCCACCCAAAAATGTCCGCTAAAAACGTTGGAGATAATAGTTTTTTGAAAAAAAAAAAATATTTTTAGTAGGTCATGAAAGAAACCTTAAAAATCGAAGTCGAAAAAAAGTAAAAAAAATGAAATTTCGCAGGCTCGAAAATTATATTTTTGGGTATGCGTAGTGGAACTTTTTTTCCTGAGCACAAATCCTACCGAAAAATCGATGGCGCGATATGGGTTAATAAATCGACCCACCCAGTGAATATGCCTATATTGTTATTTTGTTTATTCATTTCGCGTGTGCCAGTATTTTATGATATAAATGCAACTTGATTTTAAAGAAGGTTTTTATTTGTTTAAATTTGTGTTTTTTTTTTTTTTTTTTTTTTGTATATATTATGTTGTGAGTACTTAATGGAGATCATGAGTAGAGTGGAATGCTTTTATTTATAAAAGTGTGTGCTATTTTAGTTAGCTTTTCTAGTTAAAATATTTTACTATTTTTAAATTTATACTAGTTTAAGCCTATTTACAAATCGACCCACCCTAATATGCAGATTCAAAAGTTAATTGTGTCACTTGATTAGCCATACATAATTTGTGCACCAATTATGCATGGCTATTCTTTCAAAGGCGGATGGTGTAGCATGCCTTGATATTCATTCATTTGTACGTACATATATTCTGACACGCGCTACGACAGTCTACTCCATACGTCGTCTCGTAACTTGAAGCTTATTTTATTTCCGTTTAAAGCCGACTAAATGATCACCACAAACTTTTGCCTGCACACAAATTATTCCCACGATTTGTTTATGCTTAGATTGCAGTTCCCAGCAATTATTCGATTTGTGCTTAGGCTGCATTTCCCCCACTTATTATGTAAGTATGTATTAGTGCAAATATGTAACGTATGTAGCTCATAAGAATTAATTAGAAATTTTTTTTATAAATATGAAAGAAACTTCCCTAATAAAGCAATCATTGGTTTGACAACGACCAAATAAGACGGTGTCTTTCGTTTCTTAATAAAGTATTAATTAACATCACACTGGGTTACACTGGATAGAACCCTTACATGAAATGCTCATTTGGATGGTATCCTAAACAAAGCAACAAGAGCTTTCTTCGCCTGTACTCGACTCTATGGCAAAATATGTGGGATATCTTCAAAAGTGGTATACTGGACAAATAATGTTGTAAAGCCAATAGTCATCTATGCTTTCCTAGTTTAGTGGCAAAAGGCTACACAAAGAACGGCAACAGAAAAACTAAGCAAACTGCATCGACTCTTTGCATTGGCATAACGAGTGCGATGAGAACGTCCCCTGCTGAGGCACTTTGTGCTTTAGTGGGAATACCTCCCTTCCCTATTCTGATAGAAAAAGAGGCAACACTGGGCGCAATAAGGCTTCAAAATATTTCGGAGTTGAAGAAAATTCATTGAAAATCTCATATTACAACTTCAAGACGTAATGCCCCTTAACCTCAGAATCTCACTGAGCTTTGAAGTGTCCATTGTAGACAGAACCCACTGGGAAACAGGGAATCCTTATAATGACCCTGACTTAGAGGTCTGGTTCACGGAGAGATGGAAATTCGATGACGGCATCTATGAGCCGAACTTTAAGAAATCGGTACGAATGGGATGCACTCCACCATATTTCAGGCAGAAATCCATGCAATAGAAGTTTGTGTTGGAGAATGTCTAGAGGGACTCTATTCCTCGAAGAGCATCTACATTATGTCGGACAACCAGGCGGCCCTCCGTGCCTGCAATCTTACATAATTACATCTAAGCTAGTGGATAGATGCATTGAAATCCGTAATAACCTGGGAGCCAGAAACAATATTTTGGTAGGATGGGTTCCCGGACATCAGGGAAGTGAAGGTAATGAATATGTAGATAACCTAGCCAAGCAGGAAGCATTCTATGTTCCAGAGCCCTTCTGCGGAGTCACAAGAGGACACACTAAGAAAATCATAAGTAACTGCAAAACAAAACAGTTCAGACGTCACTGGATTGACTGCCCAGGGTAAAGATAGGCCAAATTATTTATACTTCCAGCAACGAAAGTATCAGCCAGATTCATTAATCTAAGCAGGAAGTATTTACGATCTCTCACTTTGTACTATACGGGGCACTGTGGTCTACGATATCACTTTAGTAAGTTAAATCTCTCCAATACTAAAATTTGTTGTTTCTGTGAGCTGGAGGATGAAACACCGGTTCACATACTCTGCGAATGCGTCGCTCTGGCAAGGCAGAGACTCTCCCATCTAGGTGGTGTGACTCTTAATTCCTATGTGATATAGAGTAAAAAGCCTGAAGAGGTTCTTAAGCACATTAAACCCCTCCGCATGCAAAATTAGGCTGAAAGGTCATACACAATAAATCTACACAAAGGTCGCAGTGGTTCCAGGCCTAGTAATAATAAATAAATAATAAATGGACTTTGTAAATATCTCTAAATATCTAAATCCCTGCTCCATCTAGATTTTTTTATCCTAAATATTGCAAGCTAACATTCCCTTAGTTATCGGGAAGTTTCTTGACACCCGAAAGCAAAATTTCCAAGTTCCCTGGACCACCCACAAAACTTTTTCCCCTCACGTTGAATTGTCCGAATAGGCCGATGAATGAACAGATAAAACGCTTACATTTATAACTGAAATTTCAAAATCAAATCGGTTACTGAAAGTTGATTCGCTACATCGGTTGAGTAGTCGAAGCAAAGCAACTAATCGATTAATCAAAGCTGGGCTACTATTCGTAAACCATAAAACGGCTAGTAAAGCGCCAAATACACGACACGAACATTTCCGCGAACATTCCGCAATCATGTTCGCAGCTTTGGCCATACACCATACGAACTTTTGGCCGAACATTAGTTCTCTTTCATACAGCGATGAATACGGACAACAATTGTGCTGCAGCAATATTGCTTTTTACTTGCCACAATGATGGCAAAGATTTATACATTTCAATAAATTCACTCAGACATTTTTTATTGTCCATTTTACTTTTCCGCGCACGTCTGTTCCGTTCAGAAATTACTACGATTATGAGCTATTTCGCCATACACGCACGAACAGTTCGCGCAAATGTTCGCCAAAAATTAAAATATTTTGATTTTTAGCGAACATTTGCGCGAACTGGCAAACACCACCATACACCCCAGCGGGTTAGGGGATCAGAATATACCCGCGGTAGGTATGCCTGTCGTAAGAGGCGACTAAAATACCAGATTCAAGGGGCTGTGTAGCGCAACCTTTCAGGTTGCCAGCGCAATATATAGCTTCTCCAAACCCAATTGTCAACCTCACCTATCCGTGGCGAATCCTGTTTCACTAACAGACGAGGCTCTGGCGACCCCAAGCTCCTCATGGAACTTGGAGGTAGGGAGGGAGGGAATGGCCTGAAGGTTTAATGTGGCCACATAAATCGTTCCCGAGATGGTCGGGCTAGCACCTTAATGGTGCTATGGTACCGGAGCGTACCGGATTTGTATCCGGCAAAGGACCATCACATCGATAACACTCCCCAAAGCCTTCGGGGAGCAACCTTATCGCTACAACAACAACAACAACAACAGAAAAGGTCGCAGAATCATGACATAACGGGAATGTTCGCGGAAATGTTCGTGTCGTGTATTTGGCGCTTAAGCCTGTTTTCGATTACAAATCGAATAATGGGTTAACCGATTACTCGGATAATCGATTTAATTCTCGTGCCGTAGTTTCAAAGCATTCGTTTCTGGATTTTTTGGATATAATAAAACGACACTAGGAGGTAATTAAAAATATGCTTCAAAATTGTATAGTAATGTGCAGCAAGATGCCATTAAACTTCATGCTAATTTAGATGAATTCAAAAAAAACAAGCATGAGAGCGTTTTCAGAAGAGCAAGGAGAGTAGTAACATGATGGGAGACTATTTTGGGGTCTATTTGGAGATGGGGTTTATGAACATAAAAGAAGAAGTAAGTGTGCACTTTTAAATTGTTTTCTACTTTTTTGATAGTAAAACATAAGTAAAATATTTATTTAAAATCCACAAATCCGCGTTCAGGCGGTATCCTAAAAAAAGCATTTCATACATTTTTTTTCATCTAATTACGGCCAAAAGTGTTGAAATTTAATGTATCAAAGTCAAAGTCAAAGTCAAATTTTGTATTCACCCGTGTAATCTATAAATCTTATAAAATAAAGTCGCTAAATGTCATTGTACGCACATCACTTCACCGATTTTAAAACGATTTTTGCATTTGAAAGCTTAGCTACGTGAGATGGATATTTTCAATATAATTTGAAGGTATATATTATAGGGGCGTGGCAAATTGCCAAAATGTAGTCAAAAATCATAAAATTTTTCTTTACACAGCTACAACTCATAAACGGATGGATGGATTTAAAAAATTCTACTTTGCAGTAAAATTTCGTTCTGCATCATAAAAAAATCCTTAATTCCTTTCTTATATCAGCAAAATTGTTTAAACAAAAGGTACATTTTTACCAAAAAATACAGTGTGTGTGGTTGTTCGCTGGCAACTGTGCGCGCAAATTGGTTTGAGTGAGACATGGTGCGTCACATACGTCACATTTAGCATTCGCTGCGTTCTTTAACTTCGTGAGTACAATTATATGTATGGATGTATATATGTTTTCATATCATATCAGCTTGACATATGTATATACATACATATTTATGCGTGTTGCCAAGTTAATGCAACATAAATGGTTAAGAATGCACACATCTCTTGAAAAATACTCATTCGTTAAAAATATTGAACATTTGCTTAAAATTCTTAAACACAAATTTAATTTTATGGTATTTTTGCATGTATGTATATGCTAATATTTGCGCACTAAGGAGATTTAATTATTCAATATATTTTGTATGCTAATTTGTATGCTGATCGTAAAGACAAATTAAATGAGTATCCATTTATAATGTTTTTTTTTATGGCAGCCCTAAAGGAGTTATTTTAGAAAGAACAGTTGGTTTTCGCGAATTTTATTATTAAAATTTGTACGTAAGTTGTTTAAGGTGTGCTAATAATTTATTTTATTTAATTTAAAATCAAAACAAAAGTGAGCTTTTTTATCAATATTATTGCAGAGGTAAGTACCATACAGTGCGATTTTCTATATTATTTGGTATAATTTTTCGGTGAACTTTTTTGAAAGGACAAATGAAAGAAAAGAAAGCGAAGTAAAAGATAGGAAAGGAAAGGAAAGGAAAGGAAAGGAAAGGACAGGAAACGCAAGGAAAGGAAATATAGGGAGGGAAAATTACAGGGTGGAAAGGAAGGGAGAAGACATGACCGGACAGCGAACGAAAGGACAGGAAATGAAAGAAAAGGAAAGGAAACGAAAAAAAGGAGACGATAGGACAAAAGAGGATAGGAGACGAAATGAAATGAAAGGAAGAAGGGAAAGTAGGAAAGAAAAGGAAAGGAAGGGAATGGAAGGGAAAGGAAAGGAAAGGAAAGGAGGGGAAATGAAAACAATTAATTAAGATAACTTTTCCTTAGCTTTCATCCATACAGTTTAATATTTTAATAGTAGTTTATTGTTACGATTTAAATAAGTTTTTGAGCCGAGCTTTTAATAATAAGGTTTGATTGAGTGTTCAATTTTGACTGGTGGTATTGCTGGAGAAAATGTCTTGATTCAAAGAATCCTGATAATAATAATAATAATAATAATAATAATAATAATAATACCAACAGATCTCTCATTTCAATTTAAACGGCTACAGTTTCCAGTCAAATTATTTTTGCAGTAACAATAAATCAGGCTCAAGGACAAACACTTAAGGTATCCGGTTTAAACCTAAGCACTATATGTTTCAAACGTGGGCAATTATATGTAGCTCTATCCCGTGTAATAAACAAAGGTAACTTATATGTTTTGGCCCCTGATGGGAAAGCTGCAAACATTGTATACAATGAAATTTTATAAGAAAGAAAATAAATACTAACTGAATATGAACAGTTGATATGTATGAATATATATTTATCTCCGCTTTGGACTTCATTTTTTATGAATTATCTTTATTTTTTAATTGAACCAATAATTCAAAATGCAACAAGAAATTACTATTTTTAAACATTGCAACCTGTGTGAAACAAGGTGCGCGTTGCTAGTATATTATATTAGAGAGCATTTTATTTCACAATAAGCGAATGCGCTATTACTAATATTAAGCCTTATTAATGCTTTATAAAGTGTGGAAACGTATAAATTTATATAGAGCGTAAATGAACTGTCAAATTTTGTATGAAAAATCATTTGCACTATTTGTATAAATTTACACGCTCATTTCATCATGCAAATGCGGGAAGCCCAAATTAATACAGCCTTGCAAGCACAACAGCTGACAAAACTATTTGCGTTTGCTAAGTTTATCAGGAGTATTACTAGGTGCGTTTATGTAACAGTGTTTGTAAACGGATATAATTGGGTGCTTCATCGCTACCTCCGTCTAAGAGGACAGTACTTTTCAACTTTGGTTACCAGTTCCCGCTTTTCGTCTTGATATAAATATGACCGGGGTTTGCAACCTTGCGTATTTAGGCGCATTTAGGGAATAAGGTCGATTTGTGCCAATTGGGTAACATCGATATAGCTTTTAATGCTTAAACTTTGAGCTGGATATGACCATACTTCGAAAAGTTGATCGCCCTCAATCCAATGTGCACTTTTATGAACAACAAAACTTTTTCATAACCAGATATATAGAAAAAATCGGAAGACCTACTGATCGTGAATTTGTAAGTCGGTCCTTTATGTGTATTTTTTTTTTGTGTGTAGGTCACAGGTCTAAATATACTCCTCACCCTCGTATCTATGAATATCTTCTATGAATTTATCTGTTAACTAGTAAGAGGGCTTACCCCTTCGAATGTCATCATTCGGTAGCCACCGTTTTGGATCTCCCGATGCCGGTCGTAATCATCCGATAAAAATAAACACATGTATTTAGATGAGCGTGTGTAATTATTTGTGCTATGGAGTGAAAAATTAATTAGCTGTGTGCAAAACAGGCGCTCGTTGAAAAACGTTTCTAGTGGGACTAGTACTGGTCGCACAAAACACTGGTGCTACCGGTGTGCTCCCACGCCGCAGTCACAAAAAGCAAGGTTATTTTAGGTGTTCCTGCGCCGCAGTCACAAAAAGTAAGGTTATTTTAGATGCTCCAGCGTAAAGAGTGGATGTAAGTGTGTGTGTGGCGTGCTTTTAACTAAAAGAAAATGGCGTCTTTTTGCGCTCACGTCCACGTGTAGGGATGCCCTTTTTAGATGCGCCGAACTGAATTTCACTACCGGCTGGTCCGCGCCGCACAGTCGTCATGTAAACTATGCCTATAAGTATAATTTACCAATGGACGCCTGATATAAAATATCTTCTTTGTCGGATGTAAAATATGTTATACGTATTAAGTGGTGTAATTTACCAATCAACGCCTGATATTAATATATCTTCTTTTCCCGGCTATCCTCCCACAGCGCACTGTATTTGCATGAATTTATGATTAATTCAATAGTTGATATTCTTCTTGGGACACTTTTATGCACGGAGTTGTGTTTTTATTAATTCGAACAAGCGTAATACAAAATGAAAGTTGTTGATGATATCTTGCTCTTATACAAGAAGTATGTGGCAAAATCAATTTAATGAAATATTTTAATAAATTCAAAATTATTATAGGCTTGTATGGTCAGATATTTAAACAGTGCAAGATTAAACTTCACTTATAAACCCGACGTTTCGCCAAGCTCCTTGGCATGCTCAGGGGCGGACATCTTTAGTTAAAAACAATAACAAAGACAAATTTGTAAAAACAAGTTGGAAGATAAACATTGTAAAATCATGACACAAACATTAAATGCGGAAAAAAGGAAACTCACATAAAATAATAATTAAAATAAAATATCACAAAACTCATAGGAATATATAATACCATGCATGTTTGGTATATTTGTCAAAACTAAGTTCAAATCATAAGCATAATAGATATGCTGCCGCAATTTGATCAGTATCTTCTCGTCTATTTACTGTTTTCTCTCTATTTTTTAGTATGTGAAGACTCTAGTGTGTACCGCTTTTTCTCTTTCCTCTCTGTGTCTATTATTTTTGTATTTTGTAAATCAGCGGTGTGTCCATGTGTTAGAATATGTTGAACAAGTGCCGTGCCGCTTTTTTTTTATGTCCGCTTCGTGCTCTGCTAGTCGAACTCCCAATTTTCTTTTCGTCGTCCCTATGTATATTTTGTCACATTATGTGTTTTCTCCACCTTTGCATTGTACTTGGTAAATTACATTGTTTTGTTGGTGTGGTTCTACTGGGCTTTTTGTCTTGGTAAATATAGTGGAGAGAGTGCAGTTAGATTTGTATGCCAGAGAAATATTTTGTTTTTGTTCTCTTATGTTTGTGTGAACTTTGGTATGTAGGTGATGCTGTGGTATTGTTTTGTTTAGGTAGGTGTTTGTGTGTCACTGCGAACTGGATGCAGATAATGGCAGCGCTGCAAAGCTTCGGCACTCCAGCTTACTTACGCAGAATTATAGGTAGCTATCTTAAAGACAGAGTACTTCTTTTTGACACGGATCAAGGAGCTAAAGAGTACAAAATCACAGGAGGCGTCCCACAGGGATCTGTTCTCGGTCCAACGCTTTGGAATGTAATGTATGACGGGGTGCTAAAGATTGATCTACCAGAAAACACGCAAATTGTGGGATATGCTGATGATATTGCAGTGGTAGTAGTGGCCAAGAAACTGGACCTGCTTCAAGCATTATGTAATGACGCCGTAGCAAGAATAAAGGAATGGCTGACCAATACAGGACTGGAGTTGGCTAGCCAAAAGACGGAAGTGGTATTAGTAAGCTCCAAACGGTCGGCGAACGAGTTAGTCTTAACTGTCGGGGATCATCAAATCACCTCAAAGGATTCCTTAAAATACTTAGGAGTGCACATTGACTCTAAGTTAACTTTCAAAGAGCACTTCAGAGCGGTGGGGGAGAAAATTACCAAAGTTAATGGATCACTTATAAGAATAATGCCTAACATTGGTGGTCCGAGCGAAGCTGACGTATAGCTATTGTCCACAGTAACCAGCTCAATAATACTATACGCAGCACCAGTGTGGTATGGATCTAAACAGACCCATCAAAAATATATATTAGCAGCGTACCGACTTGCTTCTTTAAGAATAGCAAGTGCTTATCGGACGGTGTCCGACGACGCGATCCTGGTTCTAACCCGGAAAATCCCAGTGGACTTACTGGCAAGCGAAATGGCCGATCTGTATAACACTAATATCGAGCGACCATCTGAAGAAGACAAGAAAAGAGCAAGGACACAAACAATAGCTAAGTGGCAAGAACGGTGGGAGGCCTCGAGTAAAGGGCGTTGGACTTTCACACTAGTTTGGAAGCACGGCGAACCGAACTACCATCTCACGCAAATAATGAGTGGACATGGCGGTTTCAAAGAGTATTTATGGAAGCGTAGGATAGAGGAAGATCCTCATTGCCCAATGTGTACCACAGAGTTAGAAAACGCAGAACACGTCATGTTCTACTGCACCCGTTTCCACGAAGAAAGACTCACTTTGCATGGAGTCTTTGGGGAGGAACCTACCACGAGAAATTTAGTTTCACATATGTGCAGCAGGAAAGAATGCTGGACTGCAGTGAGCAAAATGGCATTTATAGTAATGACACGCCTGATGGATGCTGAGAGGGAGCGCAGAGAAATGCGCATGCGAAGCAATGGTGATTAAATGGACACTCAGAGCAAATAGCGGGAACCTGGACGCAGGGACAACAGTAGGCTCTTAAAAAATGAGAAATATGGAACGCCACCCTGAAGTAATGCGAAAGTGGTGCCGGGGTGGGCGACGGTTCCAGAACGGGGCTGTTTTTTAGTCTACGGACACACGGTTGCTGCGACGGCAGCAATTATGGTGCATTAGGCATTTTTCAGCCTCCCCGCAAAAAAAAAAAAAAAACAAAAAAAAAAAAAAAGGTGTTTGTGTGGTTGTTGTATGATCTTGCTTTTTTTAGTCTCTTTTAATTTCTGTTCTATTAGGTTCTTCACTAATTGGCTCGGGTAGTTGTTGTCAGTAAGCAATTTGTAAATTTTTTCCTTGTTGGAATTTAAAAACTGGTTGTGACTCAATGTGAATATTTTGTTTATTATGTTTTTTGCCGCGTTTATTTTGTATTTTTTAGGTTGGGCAGAAAGGAAGTTTATGATTCTTCCTGATGTTACTGGTTTAGAGTACCAGTTGAGTAAAATCCCATTGTCAGTTCTGTGAATGAGCACATCTAAGAAGGGGATTTTTGATACATAAAATTATTATTATCTTTCAGGCAAAAATTCAGTAATTTTAAAAATTTGCTTTTTGGTATGTTACATTTTAGTTGTTGGAATTTGTCCATTATTATCTTTATTGCTAAGTATATGGGGATGTTGGTGAATAGGGAGACTACATCGAAGGATACTAATATGTCGTCGCTACATATTTCAATGTTTTCCAATTTATCTTTGAGTCTAAACGAGTTTTTTACATTGTATTCTTCTGAGATTGAAAGACTAACATGGAAGGTTCATTGATGAAGCTATGGGACGTAAGGGTAAATTCGGTTTATGAATTTTTGGTAAACCGTATAATCGTGGTGTATTTGCTGCCGTACATGTGAGGTGATGTTTGTCTTTAAGACTAATCAGTTTATCTGTGTAAAGTTCGTTGATAAGGTTGTTGCTTTGTTTCTGAAGCGTGTTTGTGGAGCTTGGCGGAACGTCGGGTTTATAAGTGAAGTTTAATTTTGCACTGTTTAAATATCTGACCATACAAGCCTATAATAATTTTGAATTTAATAAAATCAAATTGGTCAGCAAAAATCGATTACACATTGAAATATTTTAATTTTCACAAAAACACCTGTTTCCTTTAGCTCCAGCAAAAATGTAATGGCCGAGCCACTCACGCACGGGGTTGCATTCGCCCGTGCTAGCGTGTTCGGTCAATTAGAACATCAGCTGATGTATGTTTGATGTGGTGAGATTGAACTTAGGGTGTCGTTGCAAGGGCCCTTTAGACTAAAAAATAACAATGTAATCCTTTAGACTAGAAAATATGAATAGGAAAAATAATTTTACATTAATTCCCTTTGGGGTAGAAAACATTGATGAGAAAAATAATTTTACATTAATTTCTATAGAGTAAAAAATATTGATAAGAAAAATAATTCTACGCTAATTCATCATAAAATAGAAAGCAACGATAGCACAAATAAAGATAAGGAACCAATAATTCATAAAAATAGGCTTAAACTAGTATACATTTAAAAATAATAAAATAGTTTAACTAGAAAAGCTAATTAAAATAGCACACACTTTTATAAATAAAAGCATTCCACTCTACTCATAATCTCCATTAACTACTCACAATATAATATGTACACAAAAAACAAATGTACACAAATCAAAAAAAAAACATAAAGAGTACATAAACAAATAAAAACCTTCATTGAAATCAAGTTACAATTAAAATAAATAAATGTAAGGCACGATAAACTCCGAAGAGATCTAAGGCCGAGCTTCTCTTCCAATTTGCGTCGTGCTCCTCTTGATTTTCCCTACAAATTGGCCGGACGGGACCTACATGTTTTATGCCGACTCCGAACGGCATATGCAAGGTAGATGAGTTTTCACTGAGAGCTTTTCATGGCAGAAACACACTCGGAGCGCTTGCCAAACACTGCCGAGGGGCGACCCCGCTTAGAAAAATTTTCTTCTAATTGAAAAACCTTATTTCTAAAATTTTGATGTTGCTTTCCCCAGGGAGTGAACCCAGGGCATACGGTGTGGTAAGCGGAGCACGCTACCATCACACCACGGTGGCCGCCAATTATGTCATAAAATACTGGCACACGCCAAATGAATAAACAAAATAACTAAAATAGTACACACTTTTATAAATAAAAGCATTCCACTCTCCTCATGATCTCAATTAAGTACTCACAACATAATATATACAAAAAAAAAAACAAAAAACAAAACAAATGTAAACAAATCAAAAAGAACATAAAGAGTACATAAACAAATAAAAACCTTCTTTGAAATCATGTTACAGTTATATCATAAAATACTGGCACACGCGAAATGAATAAACAAAATAACAATGTAGGCATATACACTGGGTGGGTCGATTTATTAACCGATATCGCGCCATCGATTTTTCGGTAGGATTTGTGCTCAGGAAAAAAAGTTCCACTACGCATACCCAAAAATATAATTTTCGAGCCTGCGAAATTTAATTTTTTTTTACTTTTTTTCGACTTTGATATTTAAGGTTTTTTTCATGACCTACTAAAAAAATGTTCATATGTATACCCTGTCCCACCCAAAAATGTCCGCTAAAAACGTTGGAGATAATAGCTTGTTGAAAAAAAAAAATATTTTTAGTAGGTCATGAAAGAAACCTTAAAAATCAAAGTCGAAAAAAAGTAAAAAAAATGAAATTTCGCAGGCTCGAAAATTATATTTTTGGGTATGCGTAGTGGAACTTTTTTTCCTGAGCACAAATCCTACCGAAAAATCGATGGCGCGATATCGGTTAATAAATCGACCCACCCAGTGTATATGCCTACACTGTTATTTTGTTTATTCATTTCGCATGTGCCAGTATTTTATGATATAAATGTAACTTGATTTCAAAGAAGGTTTTTATTTGTTTATGTACTCTTTATGTTCTTTTTGATTTGTTTACATTTGTTTTTTTTTTGTGTATATATTATGTTGTGAGTACTTAATGGAGATTATGAGTAGAGTGGAATGCTTTTATTGATAAAAGTGTGTGCTATTTTAGTTAGCTTTTCTAGTTAAACTATTTTACTATTTTAAATTTATACTAGTTTAAGCCTATTTACAAATCGACCCACCCTAATATGCAGAGTCAAAAGTTAATTGTGTCGCTTGAATAGCCATGCATAATTGGTGCACAAATTAAGCAGGGATGCATCTTAACGTTAAGCTAATCGTTTATCAAAAAATTTCCACCGTTTCCGTTGAAACACTTCGAAATATTACCGATAAAGAAATTATCAAGATAAATTGTATCTCGTTTTTAGCCGAAACGAAAAGCTTTCGTTAACGTTAAAAACGTTAACAAAAACGTGATACTTTATGTTTGAATTGTGCTGGCAATGCTATAGCCATGGTGAAGCCGTAAGGTGGTAACAGCGAGCGGACATACACACACAAACTCCATGTAATTTGTTTGTGTAATTCGTTGGTGGTAATGTCAAAAATACTCTGAGAAATGTTCGTACTGTCAAAATTCGTGAGCAAAGTTGCAATCAGCTTGGCTAATGCTTTCACCTTTAATGACTCCGCCATCAATCAGCTTTGCCAGCATAGTTTGAAATTAATAATCAACATAAACGATTTGATTTCGTTTTGATATGGCAGAAAACGAAGCAAAATCATTTCGTTAATTTGACGTTTTTAACGTTAATAAACGAAACGAAATGAATTTGTTTCGTCTATTAACGTTAATTATCGTAACGAAATGATATCGGTTCGTTGGTTAAGCATGCCTGAAATTAAGTATGGCTATTCTTTCAAAGGCGGATGGTGTAGCATGCCTTGATATTCATTCATTTGTACATACATATATTCTGACTCGCGCTACGACAGTCTACTCCATACGTCGTCTCGTAACTTGAAGCTTATTTTATTTCCGTTTAAAGCCGACTAAATGATCAACACAAACTTTTGCCTGCACACAACTTATTCCCACGATTTGTTTATGCTTAGATTGCAATTCCCAGCAATTATTCGATTTGTGCTTAGGCTGCATTTCCCACACTTATTATGTAAGTATGTATTAGTGTAAATATGTAACGTATGTAGCTCATAAGAATTAATTAGAAAATTTTTTTATAAATATGAAAGAAACTTCCCTAATAAAACAATCATTGGTTTGACAACGACCAAACAAGACGGTGTCTTTCGTTTCTTAATAAAGTATTAATTAACATCACACTGGGTTACACTGGATAGAACCCTTACATGAAATGCTCATTTGGATTGTATCCTAAACAAAGCAACAAGAGCTTTCTTCGCCTGTACTAGACTCTATGGCAAAACATGTGGGATATCTTCAAAAGTGGTATACTGGACAAATAATGTTGTAAAGCCAATAGTCATTTTTGCTTTCCTAGTTTAGTGGCAAAAGGCTACACAAAGAACGGCAAGAAAAACTAAGCAAACTGCATCGACTCTTTGCATTGGCATAACAAGTGCGATGAGAACGTCCCCTGCTGAGGCACTTAGTGCTTTAGTGGGAATACCTCCCTTCCCTATTCTGATAGAAAAAGAGGCAACACTGGGCGCAATAAGGCTTCAAAATATTTCGGAGTTGAAGCTAGGAAGAAAATTCATTGAAAATCTCATATTTCAACTTCAAGACGAAATGCCCCTTAACCTCAGAATCTCACTGAGCTTTGAAGTGTCCATTGTAGACAGAACCCACTGGGAAACAGGGAATCCTTCCCTGACTTAGAGGTCTGGTTCATGGAGAGATCGAAATTCGATGACGGCATCTATGAGCCGAACTTTAAGAAATCGGTACGGGATCCTCTCCACCATATTTCAGGCAGAAATCCATGCAATAGAAGTTTGTGTTGGAGAATATATAGGGAGAGGCTAATCCTCGAAAAGCATCTACATTATGTCGGACAACCAGGCGGCCCTCCGTGCCTGCAATCTTACATAATTACATTTAAGCTAGTGGATAGATGCATTCAAATCCGTAATAACCTGGGAGCCAGAAACAATATTTTGGTAGGATGGGTTCCCGGACATCAGGGAAGTGAAGGTAATGAATATGTAGATAACCTAGCCAAGCAGGAAGCATTCTATGTTCCAGAGCCCTTCTGCGGAGTCACAAGAGGACACACTAAGAAAATCATAAGTAACTGCAAAACAAAACAGTTCAGACGTCACTGGATTGACTGCCCAGGGTAAAGATAGGCCAAATTATTTATACTTCCAGCAACGAAATTATCAGCCAGATTCATTAATCTAAGCAGGAAGTATTTACGATCTCTCACTGTGTACTATACGGCGCACTGTGGTCTACGATATCACTTTAGTAAGTTAAATCTATCCGGTACTCAAATTTGTTGTTTCTGTGAGCTGGAGGATGAAACACCGGTTCACATACTCTGCGAATGCATCGCTCTGGCAAGGCAGAGACTCTCCCATCTAGGTGGTGTGACTCTTAATTCCTATGTGATATAGAGTAAAAAGCCTGAAGAGGTTCTTAAGCACATTAAAACCCTCCGCATACAAAATTGGGCTGAAAGGTCATATACAATAAATCTACACAAAGGTCGCAGTGGTTCCAGGCCTAGTAATAATAAATAAATAATAAATGGACTTTGTAAATATTTCTAAATATCGAAACCCCTGCTCCACCTAGATTTTTTGATCCTAAATATTGCAAGCTAACATTCTCTTAGTTATCGGGAAGTTTCTTGACACTCGAAAGCAAAATTTCCAAGTTCCCTGGACCACCCACAAAACTTTTTCCCCTCACGTTGAATTGTCCGGATAGGCCGATGAATGAATGGATAAAACGCTTACATTTATAACTGAAATTTCAAAATCAAATCGGTTACTGAAAGTTGATTAGCTACATCGGTTGAGTAGTCGAAGCAAAGCAACTAATCGATTAATCAAAGCTGGGCTACTATTCGTAAACCGGCTAGTAAGACTGTTTTCGATTACAAATCGAATAATGGGTTAGCCGATTAATCGGATAATCGATTTAATTCTCGTGCCGTAGTTTCAAAGCATTCGTTTCTGGATTTTTAGGATATAATAAAACGACACTAGGAGGTAATTAAAAATATGCTTCAAAATTGTATAGTAATGTGCAGCAGGATGCCATTAAACTTCATGCTAATTTAGATGAATTCAAACAAAAAAGCATGAAAGCGTTTTCAGAAGAGCAAGGAGAGTAGTAACATGATGGGAGCCTATTTTTGGGGTCTATTTGGAGATGGGGTTTATGAACATAAAAGAAGAAGTAAGTGTGCACTTTTAAATTGTTTTCTACTTTTTTGATAGTAAAACATAAGTAAAATATTTATTTAAAATCCACAGATTTATAAAAATAGCGTTCAGGCGGTATCCTAAAAAAAGCATTTCATACATTTTTTTTTTCGTCCGTTTACGGCCAAAATTGTTGACATTTAATGTATCAAAGTCAAAGTCAAAGTCAAATTTTGTATTCACCAGTGTAATCTATAAATCTTATAAAATAAAGTCGCTAAATGTCATTGTACGCACATCACTTCACCGATTTTAAAACGATTTTTGCATTTGAAAGCTTAGCTACGTGAGATGGATATTTTCAATATAATTTGAAGGTATATATTATAGGGGCGTGGCAAATTGCCAAAATGTAGTCAAAAATCATAAAATTTTTCTTTACACAGCTACAACTCATAAACGGATGGATGGATTTAAAAAATTCTACTTTGCAATAAATTTCGTTCTGCATCATAAAAAAATCCTTAATTCCTTTCTTATATCAGCAAAATTGTTTAAACAAAAGGTACATTTTTACCAAAAAATACAGTGTGTGTGGTTGTTCGCTGGCAACTGTGCGCGCAAATTGGTTTGAGTGAGACATGGTGCGTCACATACGTCACATTTAGCATTCGCTGCGTTCTTTAACTTCGTGAGTACAATTATATGTATGGATGAATATATGTTTTCATATCATATCAGCTTGACATATGTATATACATACATATTTATGCGTGTTGCCAAGTTAATGCAACATAAATGGTTAAGAATGCACACATCTCTTGAAAAATACTCATTCGTTAAAAATATTGAACATTTGCTTAAAATTCTTAAACACAAATTTAATTTTATGGTATTTTTGCATGTATGTATATGCTAATATTTGCGCACTAAGGAGATTTAATTATTCAATATATTTTGTATGCTAATTTGTATGCTGATCGTAAAGACAAATTAAATGAGTATCCATTTTTAATGTTTTTTTTTATGGCAGCCCTAAAGGAGTTATTTTAGAAAGAACAGTTGGTTTTCGCGAATTTTATTATTAAAATTTGTACGTAAGTTGTTTAAGCTGTGCTAATAATTTATTTGTACGTAAGTTGTTTAAGCTGTGCTAATAATTTATTTTATTTAATTTAAAATCAAAACAAAAGTGAGCTTTTTTATCAATATTATTGCAAAGGTAAGTACCATACAGTGCGATTTTCTATATTATTTGGTATAATTTTTCGGTGAACTTTTTTGAGAGGACAAATGAAAGAAAAGAAAGCGAAGTAAAAGATAGGAAAGTAAAGGAAAGGAAAGGGAAGGACAGGAAAGGCGAGGAAATGAAATAAAGGGAGGGAAAATTACAGGGTGGAAAGGAAGGGAGAAGACATAACCGGATAGCGAATGAAAGGACAGGAAATGAAAGAAAAGGAAAGGAAACGAAAAAAAGGAGACGATAGGACAAAAGAGGATATGAGACGAAATGAAATGAAAGGAAGAAGGGAAAGTAGGAAAGAAAAGGAAAGGAAGGGAATGGAAGGGAATGGAAGGGAAGGGAAAGGAAAGGAAAGGAAAGGAAAGGAAAGGAAAGGAAAGGAGAGGAAATGAAAACAATTAATTAAGATAATTTTTCCTTAGCTTTCATCCATACAGTTTAATATTTTAATAGTAGTTTATTGTTACGATTTAAATAAGTTTTTGAGCCGAGCTTTTAATAATAAGGTTTGATTGAGTGTTCAATTTTGACTGGTGGTGGTGCTGGAGAAAATGTCTTGATTCCAAGAATCCCGATAATAATAATAATAATAATAATAATACCAACAGATCTCTCATTTCTATTTAAACGGCTACAGTTTCCAGTCAAATTATGTTTTGCAGTAACAATAAATAAGGCTCAAGGACAAACACTTAAGGTATCCGGTTTAAATCTAAGAACTATATGTTTCAAACGTGGGCAATTATATGTAGCTTTATCCCGTGTAATAAACAAAGATAACTTATATGTTTTGGCCCCTGATGGGAAAGCTGCAAACATTGTATACAATGAAATTTTATAAGATAGAAAATAAATACTAACTGAATATGAACAGTTAATATGTATGGATATATATTTAACTCCGCTTTGGACTTCATTTTTTTATGAATTATCTTTATTTTTTAATTGAATCAATAATTCAAAATGCAACAAGAAATTACTATTTTTAAACATTGCAACCTGTGTGAAACAAGGTGCGCGTTGCTAGTATATTATATTAGAGAGCATTTTATTTCACAATAAGCGAATGCGCTATTACTAATATTAAGCCTTATTAATGCCTTATAAAGTGTGGAAACGTATAAATTTATCTAGAGCGTAAATGAACTGTCAAATTTTGTATGCAAAATCATTTGCACTATTTGTATAAATTTACACGCTCATTTCATCATGTAAATGCGGGAAGCCCAAATTAATACAGCCTTGGAAGCACAACAGCTGACAAAACTATTTGCGTTTGTTAAATTTATCAGGAATATTACTAGGTGCGTTTATGTAACAGTGTTTGTAAATGGATATAATTGGGTGCTTCATCGCTACCTCCGTCTAAGAGGACAGTACTTTTCAACTTTGGTTACCAGTTCCCGCTTTTCGTCTTGATATAAATCTGACTGGGGTTTGCAACCTTGCGTCTTTAGGCGCATTTAGGGAATAAGGTCGATCTAGTGCCAATTGGGTAACATCGATATAGCTTTTAATGCTTAAACTTTGAGCTGGATATGACCATACTTCGAAAAGTTGATCGCCCTCAATCCATCAATTGATATATGAAATTGCTGTGTATGTGCACTTTTATGAACAACAAAACGTTTTTCATAACCAGATATATGGAAAAAATCGGAAGACCTACTGATCGGGAATTTGCAAGTCGGTCCTTTATGTTTATTTTTTATTTGTGTGTGGGTCACAGGTCTAAATATACTCCTCCCCCTCGTATCTATGAATATCTTCTATGAATTTATCTGTTAACTAGTAAGAGGGCTTACCCCTTCGAATGGTGACGAAAGTCATCATGATTGCAATTTTTGGGTTTATCAGTGACTGTGTAAGCGTACCCTTACAGTTTGCACTCTTTCTATTAAATTTTCGACACCGCAGCGAGAGGATAACGTAGCCAAGCCGCACAAAGGTAATATATCGTAGTAAGTAATATTAACGTAGCATTTTGAATTCGCTTTAAATTATCACTTTAAATTATCCATTTGAATTTTCCCTAAGTGGATATTTATGCTTAACTATAGAGGTAACCTTTTACACTTGTCGTTCTTTTACACTTTTTATTCAATAAAGGGAATTGTAACTATTTTATTAATTCGTTGTTTTCTTTCGTTTCTTTATAACGCGCCAACGAGCCAACGGACTGGGCGTCAAAATCTGCGTAATCGCTGGTCCTATCTCACCGGGAACTAAACACCTACTTTACATTATAAAGATATCAAATACCATATCAGCTTGCACATCACTATCTGCCACAAAATTTATACTGGAAATTAATCGCCACAACAGCCACATCAGTCAACAATTAAAGTAAACAAACCAAGTTCGTTTAAAATTATTCTTCAATTGGCACCTTGGCCACAGCACATTTACAGAACAACAATCAATATCTGCAGCACAAAATAAGAGTAAGTGTTCTATTTCTTGTCATTTTTTTTAGTGTTTTTGGTGAAAAATAAAGAAAAATACGCGATTTGTATGCGCCAAATGGAAATCGAATGAAGGGTATAAATAGTGAAACATTTCTTCTAGTGAGCTGCATAAGTGCCCTTTTTCAAATTTAAATTACTTGTTCCTAAGTTCTTTGTGATTATCTGGCCTATACCCCACCACCGGTAAGGACACAACTCAGGGCAGAGGGTAACATAACCCCAATTTCACACATTGTAATATGACTATCGTGGTCATCTTTATTTCCATCGTAGTGGACACAGGTTATCGCCCAAACGCTTTAATGCCACTTGAGTAAGGCACACAATACTATTTAATTAAACTCACGCAAATACACCGATTTAAATAAAAAGGAATGATGCAATTTACTTTATAGTATAGTCCCTTTTTATTTGTACTTATAAAATGTTTAGAATTTAACACATATATATATATAAATGCGAGATACTTAAATTCACGACTTTTCGGGTCAAAATGCGCGGAATTAATTGGCTTCTTTTCATTTGACAGATAGCCCTTATTGTGAATGTGTTGTTTTGACAGGTAACCCTTATTGTGAATTGTGGTTGTGTTTAATAAAATTTAAGACTGTTAAACTAAATTTAAATCTACATCTATGTTTAGATTTAAATTAAGAATTAAATTCTAAAGTCTAGTTCTAAAGTAGGACTTAAATTTATTTTTTTGTGTAGTTAAAATTTTTTTAATTTTTTTTTGTTGTATTTCTAATGTATGAATTCAGTTCTTAAGTTTTAATGATTGTTTAAATTTATTTGATTTCATTATCTTTTTTTTTCAAATTTGGAAGAAAAAACATTTTATTTCTAATTTAACAATAGAGATTAACTTTAAATAATCTTGAATTTAAAAATTTAATTTAATTAATTTTTCTTATTCTATTTTTATGCACTATATTTTCCTTTTTCGTTTCGTCATCAATTAACGTGACGTTTACACCGTCAATACCTATTACGGTATAAGGACCAATATAGATACTACTATGCTTGTCGCGGGGTTCTTTTTCAAGCAATACCTTGCCAAACACCTTGACAGATATTGGTTGTGAACTTTTGTTATATCCGGTTTGATTTTTTAATTTGTGTTCTGTAACGGCTTTTTTTGCTAATTCGTGAGTTTTTTGAAAACGAAATTTAACTTCTTTCGAATAGTTTTCTATGTTGTAAATCGGGTCTATTTTATCGGTTTGCAGTTCCTTTGGTAAATTTGCTGCTTTGCCAAAAACTAATTCATATGGTGAGAATTTATTATCGAATACTGTGTTTGTTGTTGTGTTATGAAGAAAAGTGAGATATTTCAAGTAAACATCCCAGTCGGAAAAATTGGGATTTAGAAAAGATCTTAAATATTCATTGAAAACTCTGTGGTTTCGCTCTACTGTGCCAAGAGTTTCATGATGGTACGCTGTGGAAAATTTGTGTTCGATTTCTAATAGTTTTGTTAACTCTGAAAAAATTTCATTTTTGTATTCGGTACCTAAATCAGTTTTAATTGTTTTCATAATGCCATATATTAGTATGAAATTTTCAAAAATAGCTGATGCAACCGTTTTCGCACTTTTATCAGGTATTCCAACCGTTACTAAGTATTTGCTGAGATCGCATATAATGGTGACAGCGAACTTGTTACCATTATCGGATTGAGGTAGAGGCCCTATATTGTCAATAATAACAATGTCGAATGGCTTACAGGGTGTTTGGGTTATGACTAAATTTTCTTTTGTTTTTGGCTCAAACTTATTCAAAAGAAATTTTTCGCAGCTTTTAACAAATTTCGCTATATCGCGCGTCATGCCTTTCCAATAATATTTGGTTCTGAGTTTTGCATAAACTTTTTTGCTACCGAAGTGTCCTCCTAAAATTGGGTCGGTATGGTAAATTGTTATCAATTGTTGTTTTTTGTCTTCGTCTGTCACAGTTTCTACGGTTTCGGTTAAGATGATTTCTAAATGTTTTAAAATTTTATTCCCAGTGGTTTTCAGATCTGATATCGAAAAATATTTAAAAAGATTATCGTTTTTTTGCAATTCAATTATATTAATATTGTGCTTGCCAGCTTCTTGTTGATGCTTCAAAAGTAATTCATCTAAATGTATTATTTTGTTAGCATACGCAACCTTAATTAACTAAATTTTTTTGGGTTTTAAATGCGCATTTATCTCAAAATTCGTAATTTTACCACTTTTATCATAATTTATTTGGGTTTTTACTCTGGGTATTTTCTTTAAAAATTTGTTTGAAAAATTGTCATAAACTTGTAATTTTATGTTTTCCTATACTTTTTCTTCTTTGCCTATTTGTTGTTGCGTTAGGTGTTCTTGATTTGCCTGTGATCTAGTCTGTACCGCTAAAATTGATTTTCCTGAATTTTTAATTTCTTCTATTGTGATGCGAGAGAGCGCATCTGCTCCTACGTTCGTTTTACCTTTTATGTATTCAATAGTGAAGTTTTTCAAATGCTGCATCACATGACTCATCCCATTTAAATTCTACTCTTTTCCTGCTAAGTTTATTTAAAGGTGCTGCTATTGAAGCAAAATTTGGTATAAACCTTCGATAGTAATTGGCGAATGCCACGAATCGTCTTACTGCATCTTTATCACAAGGTTTCGGATATTTCTTTATTGCAATTATTTTTGAATCGTCGGGAAGTAGACCTTTTGATGAGCATTTGTGTCCTAGGAAAGTGATTTCTGAACGCATGAAGTTGCATTTTTAGGGATTTAGACGCAAATTAAATTTTTTGCATGTTTGAAAGACTTCTTCTAAATTTTTAAGATGGTGAGCTTCGCTACACCCAATGACTATAAGATCATCGACGTATAGAAAGGCTTGGTTTGGAGAAATTCCTGAAAAGGCAATTGACATCATTCTTGAGAATGAATTCGGAGCTACGTTTAAATCGAATGGTAAAACTTTCCATCGAAAAGCACCACGATCAGTGCTGAGTGATGTCTCTAGAATCTTTATTTAATGGAATTTGATGAAAACCTGAATATAAATCCAATGTAGAAAAATATTTGGCTCTGCCTAGATTATCCAGAATATCGTCTATTCGTGCAAGTGGGAATTTGTCTGCTATAAATTTTTTGTTTACGGCTCTAAAGTTGACACACATGCGGTAGGATTTCTGTCCATTTGGATTTTTCTTTGGCACAAGTATCAAAGGGCTATTATAGTTGGAATAACTGTGTTCTATAAGATCATTTTGTAATAAATTATCAACTTGCCTATTAATTTCCTCTCTCTGACAATATGGTAAGCGGTAATTTTTTATGTAAACAGGATTTTTATCTGTCAATCGTAGTTTCTGTTCATAAAAGTTGTTAAGCGTCATACGATCGGTATTTAGTGCAAACACGTCATCATATTTTAGACATAAATCGAGAAGTTTTGGTTTGGCATAATTTGGCATTTGTTTTTCTAAAATTGACTTTAATTCCTCTGACCTTTTCGAATCTTTTGAAATATCGTTGATTTTATACACGTTATAGTTGGTGATTTCATCCGTAACTATGTTACAATTTCTAATATATTTTACCTCATCGGTAACGTTTAAAACTTTTATTATCGGATTGTTAGTGTCAACATTACATTTTGCGGTGAACACACCACTACAAATTTCCTGTGCGTCTATAAAAACTGGATGTTTAGACTTTTCAGGTTAAATAAGCGATAAACTTCTCATCTAGGGGGAATTATCAAGGTATTATCGGTTGCATTATATAAAATTGAGATTTTATGAATATTTTTGCCAATGCCAATTTTTATGCTCTCGTTTGCATAGTCTATTATGCAATTGTATTTTTTCAAAAAATCTTTGCCTAAAATACCATCTGACGGTATGTTGAATTTGTCATCTAATACATTTAGAGTATGTGGAATTGAAAAATTTGAATAAAGAAGTTCTGTTTTAATGGTACCCAATGTTGAAACTGTATCTGTCGTGACACCCGTTATATTTATTATATTGTTGCTATTTATAGAAATATTTTGTTTTAAACTTGAAAGTTTTATAATTGATATATCAGCCTGTGTATCTACTAAGAAAGTGCATGTTTTAAAAGAGTCATTGCAATTCAATTCGATAAAACCTGAGTAGTTCAGATTTAGACAATAAATTGATTTGTAATTGATATTAGAGAATAATTGTAAGTTTTCAAACGGCGATGGTTACTAGGACATGTTTCTGAATTTAACTTCTTCATCAGCTAGCTTTTCGGGAGCTGAGCGTTGAGCTTGAATCTCCAACATTCATATCAGTGCAAGCCTTTAGCTGCTAAGCCATATGAATGTCCCGTTGTTCGCTGTAAAATTGGTCTCTAAGAGTTGCCTTTTTGTTTATATTCCTTTTGATCACCATGTAGGCACATACACTCTGTATGTAGTTTATTCCTAATGGTGTGGATATGATTTTTAGGCGCGCTTTTGAAAGCTTAGTAACATTTGTTCGGATTTTTACAGTATTTGTTTTTAATACTTCCGCTGTTACTATTATATCAATATGACCATATGTATTTAATTAGCGAGCTTTGCTCATATTGCTTTATACAATGGTTTTTGTAATTGATATTAGAGAAAAATTGTAAGTTTACAAACAGCGATGGTTACTAGGGCATGTTTCTGAATTTCACTTCTTCATCAGCTAGCTTTTCGGGAGCTGAGCGTTGAACTCGAATCTCCAACATTCATATCAGTGCAAGCTTTTAGCTGCTAAGCCATATGACTGTCCCGTTGTTCGCTGTACAATTGGTCTCTAAGAGTTGCCTTTTTGTTTATATTCCTTTTGATCACCATGTAGGCACATACACTCTGTATGTAGTTTATTCCTAATGGTGTGGATATGATTTTTAGGTGCTTTTGAAAGCTTAGTAACATTTGTTCGGATTTTTACAGTATTAGTTTTTAATACTTCCACTGTTACTATTATATCAATATGATCATGTATATTTAATTAGCGAGATTTGCTCATATTGCTTTATACAATGGTTTTTGTAATTGATATTAGAGAAAAAATGTAAGTTTACAAACGGCGATGGTTACTAGGATATGTTTCTGAATTTCACTTCTTCGTCAGCTAGCTTTTCGAGATCTGAGCGTTGAACTCGAATCTCCAACATTAATATCAGTGCAACAAGCCTTTAGCTGCTAAGCCATACGAGTGGCCCTTTGTTCGCTGTACAATTGGTTTCTAAGAGTTGCCTTTTTGTTTATATTCCTTTTGATCACCATGTAGGCACATACATTCTGTATTTAGTTTATTCCTAATGGTGTGCATATGATTTTTAGGCGCGCTTTTGAAAGCTTAGTAAAATTTGTTCGGATTTTTACAGTATTTGTTTTTAATACTTCCGATGTTACTATTGTATCAATATGATCATATGTATTTAATTAGCGAGCTTTGTTCATATTGCTTTATACAATGGTTTTTGTAATTGATATTAGAGAAAAATTGTAAGTTTACAAACGGCGATGGTTACTAGGACATGTTTCTGAATTTCACTTCTTCATCAGCTAGCTTTTCGGGAGCTGAGCGTTGAACTCGAAAGCGCGCCTAAAAATCATATCCACACTATTAGGAATAAACTACATACAGAGTGTATGTGCATACATGGTGATTAAAAGGAATAGAAACAAAAAAGGCAACTATTAGAGACCAATTGTACAGCGAACAACAGGTCATTCATATGGCTCAGCAGCTAAAGACATCACCACACACACCTTTGCACTGATATGAATGTTGGAGATTCGCGTTCAATGCTCAGCTCCCGAAAAGCTAGCTGATGAAGAAGTGAAATTCAGAAACATGTCCTAGTAACCATCGCCGTTTGTAAACTTACAATTTTTCTCTAATTCCAATAACAAAAACCATTGTATAAAGCAATATGAGCAAAGCTCGCTAATTAAATACATATGATCATATTGATATAATAGTAACAGCGGAAGTATTAAAAACAAATACTGTAAACATCCGAACAAATGTTACTAAGCTTTCAAAAGCGCGCCTAAAAATCATATCCACACCATTAGGAATAAACTACATACAGATTGTATGTGCCTACATGGTGATCAAAAGGAATATAAACAAAAAGGCAACTCTTAGAGACCAATTGTACAGCGAACAACGTGACATTCATATGGCTTAGCAGCTAAAGACTTGCACTGATATGAATGTTGGAGATTCGAGTTCAACGCTCAGCTCCCGAAAAGCTAGCTGATGAAGAAGTGAAATTCAGAAACATGTCCTAGTAACCATCGCCGTTTGTAAACTTACAATTTTTCTCTAATATCAATTACAAAACCATTGTATAAAGCAATATGAGCAAAGCTCGCTAATTAAATACATATGATCATATTGATATAATAGTAACAGCGGAAGTATCAAAAACAAATACTGTAAAAATCCGAACAAATGTTACTAAGCTTTCAAAAGCGCGCCTAAAAATCATATCCCCACCATAAGGAATAAACTACATACAGAGTGTATGTACCTACACGTTGAACAAAAGGAATATAAACAAAAACGCAACTCTTAGAGACCAATTGTACAGCGAACAACTGGACATTCATATGGCTTAGCAGCTAAAGGCTTGCACTGATATGAATGTTGGAGATTCGAGTTCAACGCTCAGCTCCCGAAAAGCTAGCTGATGAAGAAATGAAATTCAGAAACATGTCCTAGTAACCATCGCCGTTTGTAAACTTACAATTTTTCTCTAATATCAATTACAAAAACCATTGTAAAAAGCAATATGAGCAAAGCGCGCTAATTAAATACAAATGATCATATTGATATAATAGTAACAGCCGAAGTATTAAAAACAAATACTGAAAAAATCCGAACAAATGTTACTAAGCTTTCAAAAGCGCGCCTAAAAATCATATCCACACCATTAGGAATAAACTCCATACAGAGTGTATGTGCCTACATGGTGATCAAAAGGAATATAAACAAAAAGGCAACTCTTAGAAACCAATTGTACAGCGAACAACGGGACATTCATATGGCTTAGCAGCTAAAGGCTTGCACTGATATGAATGTTGGAGATTCGAGTTCAACGCTCAGCTCCCGAAAAGCTAGCTGATGAAGAAGTGAAATTCAGAAACATGTCCTAGTAACCATCGCCGTTTGTAAACTTACAATTTTTCTCTAATATCAATTACAAAAACCATTGTATAAAGCAATATGAGCAAAGCTCGCTAATTAAATACATATGATCATATTGATATAATAGTAACAGCGGAAGTATTAAAAACAAGTACTGTAAAAATCCGAACAAATTTACTAAGCTTTCAAAAGCGCGCCTAAAAATCATATCCACACCATTAGGAATAAACTACATACAGAGTGTATGTGCCTACATGGTGGTCAAAAGGAATATAAACAAAAAGGCAACTTTTAGAGACCGATTGTACAGCGAACACAGGGACATTCATATGGCTTAGCAGCTAAAGGCTTGCACTGATATGAATGTTGGAGATTCGAGTTCAACGCTCAGCTCCCGAAAAGCTGGCTGATAAAGAAGTGAAATTCAGAAAAATGTTCTAGTAACCATCGCCGTTTGTAAACTTACAATTTTTCTCTAATATCAATTACAAAAACCATTGTATAAAGCAATATAAGCAAAGCTCGCTAATTAAATACATATGATCAAATTGATTTATTTTGAAAAACGTTATTTAATTCAGGTTCTGGTCCCCAGTGTTCGCTCCTGAAGGCCGTTGGCGTTTAAAGTGCGAACACTAGCGTTATTTGTTGTATTTGAACGCCGATTGTTGTTGTTACTGTTGTTTTTGCTGTTATTTCTGTTTACGGGCCTGCTATTGTTATTATGAAAATTACCATTACCTCGCGAGCCATGATTATTGTTATGTTGCCTATAATTGTTGTTGTTGTATCTTGAAAAGTTGTTCCTATTATATTGATTTGACCTGAAGTTACCTCGAAAACTATTATTTTGTCTGTTATAACGCGAACGAAACGCTAATATCTGCCTTTCACTTGCTTGGTTATTTTGTTCTACGATCATTTTCGCAACTACATCTATAGAATCAGTAAACGTAGTTGACGCTAAAATTGATTTTACTAGGTCTGAGCGAGTGTTAAGCCGGCAAACGTTGACGGCTTGTTCGACTGCCATCTCGTGCGCTTTTCCCTGAGTCATTCCTTCCATAGTAATGATCGTTGTAAATCATCGGAAAGTTCCTCAACACGTTTGGCGAATTCCGAGTGATTATTATTAAAAACTTTTAAAGATGCAAATTTTCCTGCAACAACTTTCGAGTTGTCAGGTTTTATTCTACCTTTTAACGCATCTTTTATTTGTTGAAGTGTTGTTACTTCATTTGGAATTGCCTCACGCGCTTTCCCTTCTAGTTTGGATTTTATAAACGAAATGAATGTATTTGTCAAATTTTCTTCCATCAAATCTTCTATCAAAACTATTTTATCTATAAAGGATGCAAGTGAAAGCGGATCGCCGCTGTAGTTTTCTCAAATTAGTCGCCATTGTTGGTTATTCTTCGCTAATTGTACCTAATTTATTAATGTTAACTGAATTGGTAAATCCAGCAAAATCCTCAAGAAGAGATATGGTACTCTTTCTAATAATACTAGCTTCGTTAGCTGAAGGTGTCGGTACGTCAGTGAATTCTTCCTCAGATTCAAAATCAGAGCCTGATTCGCTTTCTTGTATTAATTCAAAACGATCTTTGGGTATTTTTATGTTACAGTTAATTCTAGAAAAATATTTAGTGAGTTGTTCTCTGCACTTTGACAAACTTTTGATTATTGAACTAGGCTTATCTCGATTTTCAAAATATGAATTTACTTGTTTTATAATTTCGTTATAGCTTTTAATTAAAGCATCTTCATATTCTATTGACTTTTCGCTGAGATATATCGGTTATTTAAAACTCGTTTGGTAACTTTAGTGAAATTGGAGCGTAAATCTTTGAAATTGGAATCAAAATCTGACATTTGACACTGACATCTGAAACTTTACTACATTTATTGAAAATGTTTTGAAGGTATAAAAGTTGTTTTGTAAAAAAAATCGAAAAATGTTAAGGTTCACGCTGATAGGCACTGTTTATACAAAAATTAGGTTTAAACTATTCATTCACTCGGTAATTGTTGTATGCAATTAATTTTTTTTTTTTTTGTAAATCAGGAAAGATTTGAAATATTTAAAATCGATGAGTTAATTTGTAAATGGTAAAAAGATTCACATATTCGAAAGGCACTGTATTCGTGTCTTACTTTGAAGGAATTGTAAATGCAAGTGAATGTTTAAATATTTAAACCGCACTGTATTCGTTTAATAATGAAAAGAAACTGTTGGAGTATTTGAAAGACACTGAATTTGATAGATAGTTTGCAAAGAATCGTAAATGCAAAAGATGTTGAAATATTTGAAAGACACTGTATTCGGGTGATACTTCGGAGGAATTGTTGAAATATTTGGATGGCACTGTATTCGTTTAGAAAAATATGTAAATATTTATAATGTTAAGATGTTTAATTTCCGAAGAAATAATTCGGAAAAGAGAATGTTCGGCCGGGGTGCGTGTGCTCCTGTAGGTAGGTGGGCGCACCGGGGTCGATCTTAGTGGGAATAGCGCGACATAAATAATTGTTTAGCATTCTTAAAAACACATCAGATTGACGTTTCAAATTGGGATGCGATTATTACTTATTTATGTTCGACAAAATTACCTGAGAATACGTTGGCTCTATGGGAGCAGAGCATTGACCACAAGACGGACATATCCAAGTGGGAGGATATGGACAAATTCTTGTCAAATCGTTTCCAGACACTTGAAACCGTGTCTGGTTTTACAGGGAATGCCACTTCTAAAGCGCAAAAATCAAACACGTCGCGCCAGTCGACGGAAAACCCTACAAAAAGACTTGGTGCTTTTCAAACCAAAGTAACCAAGCAAAAAACAAAATCAATGTGTAAAATGTGCAAATCTACGGAGCACAGATTACGCAACTGTTCACGTTTTTGCGATTTAAACCCGGTAGAAAGGATTAAATTCGTCAAATCCACAAATGGCTGCCTGAATTGTTTATCGCCAGGACACACAGTGACGAGGTGCACCAGTTCATACAACTGTTCCAAATGCCACTCTCGCCACCACACGCTCCTGCATGCGGACACACTTCAGCAACCGGCGGTACGAAATCCCTTCAAAGATGCGGATAATGCCCCATCAACTTCGGCACAGGCAAGGAAAAGACAGGAATCGGGACAACCACCTTCCTCTGCGAATCAGAATGTCAAATCCTGCCATGCCAATTACAGCACAGGCGTGCTATTAGGAACTGCTCGCGTACACATTCACCATAATGGTACCGAATTCTCCGCGCGGGAATTAATTGATTCTGGGTCTGAATGTTCCTTTATAACTGAAAGACTGAAACGCAGAATCAATTTGCCAGCGAGGAAAATGCATGCCCATGTTTCAGGCATCACAAATGCGGTGTCAGCTCAGGTGAAAGAAGCATCCAACATCGAATTACGTTCACCAGTGGATCCCTGCTTCAGCCTGACTACACCCGTACTAGTTCTAGCGAAACTCACTGGGAATCTTCCATCCTGCCATATCAACGCAATGACTATGCAGGCATTCCCAGACTTGGTTTTGGCAGACAAGAGGTTCTACGTCAAGGGTTCTGAGGTCATCGCTCGGGGTGAGCGAGTGACTTGGGGTTTGATTTTGAATATTAAACATAAGTATTTTGTGGCAGAGGGGGGATCTGCGTGAGGGCTTTTCTGGTATCCTCGTTATGGGAGAACGAGTGAGTGGGATGGTTTCTGGTGTCCTCGTTATGGGAGAACGAGTGAGTGGGATGGTTTCGGGTGTCCTCGTTATGGGAGAACGAGTGAGTGGGATGGTTTCTGGTGTCCTCGTTATGGGAGAACGAGTAAATTTGGGTTTGCTTTGGAAACTTAAGGGTAGAATGGGCTGAGTCCCTCTAGGTTCTGTGGCAGATAGAGGATCTGCGTTAGGTTAGGGTAGATTTTTTTGAAAAGAGGGATGGGGAGGAAAGGAGGGATTGTTGAGAGGAGCCCGTGGTCCTCTCACAATCGATCTCCGTAGGGAGAAGGATCAGTTTGACCAAAGGTCGTCTGACTTGACCCTTCTCGGTTATGAGGTCGACTACACGTACTCGGTTATCTTCGCCGGGGTGTACGTTGACGACTCTACCTAACCTCCATTCGTTGGGAGATAAGTTGTCCACTTTGAGGACAACGAGATCTCCCACTTGTATGTTTTCTTTGGGATGCTTCCACTTCACTCGTTTTTGAAGTTCGAATAGATATTCCACCTTCCATCGCTTGCAGAAAGTTTGATGGAGGGCTTTGAGTTTCAGCCACCGATTTATCATCGAGGCAGAGCTTTCACTAGCATCTGGTTCTGGCGGAGCCAGTAGGTGGCTGCCCGTTAGGAAATGTCCTGGGGTTAGTGGTTCCAGATCCGTTGGGTCATTCGACCCTGGACTGAGTGGGCGCGAGTTGAGGCACGCCTCAATCCTGCACAAAAGGGTTTGGAACTCCTCCATGGTGTACTTATGGGGAGACGCGATCTTTTTGAAGTAGCTTTTGAAGCTCTTCACTCCCGCCTCCCACAAGCCACCCATATGTGGAGCAGCGGCGGGAATAAAATGCCAGCTTAATGCTTGATGATTGTTCTTTGAGACTGTTTTGTCTCGGCTTTCTGCCAGGAAGGATTTAAACTCGGATCGTAAAGATCTTGACGCTCCGACAAAGTTTGTACCATTGTCGGAGTAGATGTTTTTCGGACATCCTCTTCTCGCGATAAAACGCGCAAAGGCTGCGAGAAAGCATGGAGTACTAAGGTCACTAGTGGCTTCTAAGTGGATGGCCTTAGTGGAGAAACAGACATAGGCATACATAGCCTTTTGACAGTCGACATCCCCTACCGCGGTAGCTTTTGATGTCGAAAGGCCCCGCAAAGTCGACCCCGGTATTGGTGAACGCGCGGGTAAAAGTAGTCCGTTCGCAGGGAAGGGTACCCATAAGTTTGGACTGCGCCTGTTTTCGGTGAATAGTGCAGGTTTTGCAATTATGAATGGTTGCCTTAATCATGGTTTTGATGTTAGGTATCCAGTATTGGGTGCGTATCAGACGTAACATGAGTTGGTTTTCCCCATGCAGACTTTGTTGATGAAACATTAGGAATGTCGGGATAAACGGCAGTTGTATGGGAGGAGGATTGGGTGGCGTTCAGTAAAAGCTAAGTCCTTTGACGCCCCGAGTCGCCCTCCTACCCGAATGATGCCATGTTGGTCTAGGTAGGGATTAAGTGAGAGTATTGCACTTTTCCCTGCAATTGGTTTTCCGGCCTTTAGATCATTATATTCAGAACTATAATGTTGTTTCTGATATATTTTAATTAAGAGTTGGGTTACTGATTTGATCTCATCAGGAGAGATTAAAGGTGACTCGACCTGAAATGATTTTTTTGTTTTGGGGTGAGTTCTTCGGTAGAACCTCATAACGTATGAGAGCACTCGTAAAGCCCTAGGTAGGTCTGAAAAGCGTTGGAGAACATCGGTAGTATTTACTGTTGTTGTTGCGCAGGTCTTCGCCCTCTTTTCTTCTACGGAGGTGATGTAGTCACTTTCTTGTGCTGGCCATTGGGAAGTGTCTTCTTGCAGCCAAGAAGGTCCCTGCCACCACAACGAATTGTTGACCAACTCAGACGCCGGTAATCCTCTGCTACCTAAATCTGCTGGGTTAGACTCTGAGTTCACGTGCAACCAGTCCTTATTTCCGACCATGTCGATGATCTTGGTGATCCGATGTGCGACGAAAGTGGACCAGGAACAGGGCGGTTTCCTTATCCATGCGAGGACGATCGTTGAATCCGTCCACAGGTGAATTCTCACTGGTCCCAATTTAAGGTTCCTGAAAATTGATTCGGCGATTTCCGCTAACAGCACGGCGTCGCAAAGTTCCAATCGTGGAAGAGACAGGGTTTTCACCGGGGCTACTCTGATTTTTGCTAGCAGCAGGTTTGTCCATATGCCGTTATCCGTTTTCACGCGCATGTAAACGGCTGCTGCGTAAGCCTTCTCGGATGCGTCACAAAATCCATGGATCTCGATGTCGGTTCCTGGAGAAAAGTTGACCCATCTAGGTATCCTGATTTTATCGATTTCATGGTATTGGTCGGTGAAGGTTTTCCATCGTTCCAGCGTACTGGTAGATACTGGTTCGTCCCAAGCGGTGCCTTCCAACCAAATACTCTGCATGAGTATTTTTGCCACAATGACCATTGGCGCCAGCCACCCTAATGGATCGAAAAGTTTGGCGATTGCTGGTAGTATCGCTCTCTTTGTAATATTTTCCGGGTTGTCCAGCGTCCCTACTTTAAAATAAAATAAATCGGAGAGGGCATTCCATCGAATTCCTAATGCTTTAACTGAACTGGTATCTTCGAAGGCCAGGAAGTTTTCACTGAGCAGGTCTGCTTTGGGGATGTCCCTTAGAATGTCCTCTGAATTAGATGTCCATTTGCGAAGTGGAAAGCCCGCTGAGTGTAGGACTTGACGAATTTCATCTCTGGCTTTAATAGTCGATGTGATCGTATGTCCACCCGCTAACACGTCATCTACATACATGTATTCTCGTAGTATGTTAGCCGCTGTAGGGTGTGAATTTGACACGTCATCTGCCAGTTGTAGGAGCGTTCTTATCGCGAGATATGGAGCGCAATTCACTCCGAAGGTAACCGTCTTTAATTCATAAAGGTTAATAGGGTCATTCGGGGACGTGCGATGCACAATACGTTGAAATTTGGTGTGATTTTCGTTCACCCAAATTTGTCGATACATCTTTTCGATGTCGCTATTGAAGACGAAACGGTATAGTCTCCAACGTAAGATAAGGATGGGTAGATCGGCTTGTAGAACTGGGCCTGGGAGGAGAATATCGTTTAGGCTATTGCCGTTGGCCGTAGTGCTCGAGGCATTAAATACTACGCGTACCTTTGTAGTGGTACTTTCTGCTTTAATAACGGCGTGGTGGGGCAGGAAGTAATGATCCGAATCGTCGGATAGGATATTCTTTTTTAATTTTCTCATATGTCCAAGCGTTTCATATTCTGACAACACTCGAACATATTCTTTACCTAAATCTGGGTTTTTTATTAGCCGCCCCTCATTCCGGAAGAATTTAGAGCATGCACGCTTCAGGGATGGTCCTAAGTTAATATTGTTAGGGTAATCCTGCCGGAATGGTAGTGACACGGTGTACCTTCCATTCTCACTTCGCTGCGTTGTTTCTTTAAATAGTTGTTCACAGTACCTTTCATCTTCATTTAATATTTTATTTTTGGGTACATTTTCTACCTCCCAGAAAGCTTTGAGTTGGTTGTCTAACGCAACCTCGTTGTAGAAAGACATAATGCTCTTCGTTGGATTCGGTGATTCGATACGACCGGTCAGTATCCAACCGAACACTGTCTCTTGGGCTAAGAGTGTGTTTAGCACATTCTTTTTTATACCGTTCATTATAATTTGGGGATATATGTCTCCGCCAAGTATGAGGTCTACGTCTTCGTTGACGTAGAACCTCTTGTCTGCCAAAACCAAGTCTGGGAATGCCTGCATAGTCATTGCGTTGATATGGGAGGATGGAAGATTCCCAGTGAGTTTCGCTAGAACTAGTACGGATGTAGTCAGGCTGAAGCAGGGATCCACTGGTGAACGTAATTCGATGTTGGATGCTTCTTTCACCTGAGCTGACACCGCATTTGTGATGCCTGAAACATGGGCATGCATTTTCCTCGCTGGCAAATTGATTCTGCGTTTCAGTCTTTCAGTTATAAAGGAACATTCAGACCCAGAATCAATTAATGCCCGCGCAGAGAAGTCGGTACCATTATGGTGAATGTGTACGTGAGCAGTTCCTAATAGCACGCCTGTGCTGGAATTGGCATGGCAGGATTTGACATTCTGATTCGCAGAGGAAGGTGGTTGTCCCGATTCCTGTCTTTTCCTTGCCTGTGCCGAAGTTGATGGGGCATTATCCGCATCTTTGAAGGGATTTCGTACCGCCGGTTGCTGAAGTGTGTCCGCATGCAGGAGCGTGTGGTGACGAGAGTGGCATTTGGAACAGTTGTATGAACTGGTGCACCTCGTCACTGTGTGTCCTGGGGATAAACAATTCAGGCAGCCATTTGTGGATTTGACGAATTTAATCCTTTCTACCGGGTTTAAATCGCAAAAACGTGAACAGTTGCGTAATCTGTGCTCCGTAGATTTGCACATTTTACACACTGATTTTGTTGTTTGCTTGATTACTTTGGTTTGAAAAGTTTTTGTAGGGTTTTCCGTCGACTGGCGCGAAGTGTTTAATTTTTGCACTTTAGAAGTGGCACTCCCTGTAAAACCAGACACGGTTTCAAGTGTCTGGAAACGATTTGACAAGAATTTGTCCATATCCTCCCACTTGGATATGTCCGTCTTGTGGTCAATGTGTCTGCTCCCATAGAGCCAACATATTCTCAGGTAATTTTGTCGAACATAAATAAGTAATAATCGCATCCCAATTTGAAACGTCAATCTGATGTGTTTTTAAGGATGCTAAACAATTATTTATGTCGCGCTGTAAGGTTTTGATTGAGCTGCCGCACTCGCTATCTATCTTTTTTAGATTAAACAAAATTTGTAGTTGTGAGTTTACGAGAATCCGCTTATTCTCGTATCTCTCACATAAGTTTTTCCAGGCTGTTTCGAAGCCTTCATTTGTCAAAGGACATTTCTTGACAAGCTGGCAGGCGGATACTGTGTTCGCGCGCGTGTTCTCCCTCAGGTTTGACTGCCGTATCTTTTTCCTCCTTCAATTTGGCTTGAAGTTCAGCCATGTTCGACATGCATCTCAGGAATACGGCATATGCCGCTTTATGCTTGATCTTTGCGTCGAGCGTGTCAGAGCCAAGCAACTCCTCTAGGGCGTTCTCTGCTTTTTCCCACTTAGCTTGCAACCCTTTTTGCTGTATTGCAAGAGTGTGTACAGTGTGCAGAGCCGCATTGATGTCATTAAAATCGGCCTCGAATTCGATTATTCGATCGGCCAATCTAATATATGATTCCATGTTCATGGATTAAAATTTGTGATCAAATTAAAAAGGGGTTGTAAAACTGAAAAAACCTGTGCGAATCACCTAACCAACAATGATTAAAATATAGAAAAAACTCTTTATTTAACGCTTTCAATTTGTTTATTTTTTCACTGACTTTGCAGCTTATTTGTGCCGAAAAGCAGGGAGAAGGGGAGAGCAACAACAACGTCTTTTTTGGAATTAAAGGGGGCCACTCGCCACTTCAACGTTCAAATTTGTTATAAATTAGTGCGCGCGCTGATATAACAACTCGACGAAAAGTGTAAAAACTCAGTGAAAACTGTTGTAAAAACTGTGTCGATTGAATTAGTGAAAATTAAAGTGCTTGAAAAGAAAATGAAAATTGCCACAGCCGTATGGCGTGAGATTTTAATGTGAATGTGAGGTTATGTGCACCTCTTCCTTGTGCTGTGTCCGGAGAGCCTTACCGCTGGTGGGGGGACAGACCAGATAGTCACAAGGAATGTTAAACGACGTTAATGCAACGCGTTTGCACTTATTTTTCTTTTCAGCACTAAATTTTTTACACTTTTCGCGGTTAATTAGAAATCACGACGCACTTTAAATTGATTTTTCGCACTTTTTATTTATTGTTTTAACCAAAAAAAATGTGGCAAGAAATATTGCACTTACTCTGTCTTTTTATGGCGATTTGTATAGTGGTGCTTATGTTACAGTGGCTTTAGCTGGCTGTCGCTTGCTCAGTGTTTTTGCAAGATGTTGTTAGGCAATTGTAGTGTATCACCCCAATAATTTACCACCAAAGTGTATAACCAAGCGTGCATATAATGGTTTTGTACGGATGTGGACTGTATATAGGTAGTGTATTCCAAATTCCTGGTGAAGGACCAATGGTTCGGCCGGGGTGCGTCTGATCCTTGCGAGAGGTGGGCGCACCGGGTCGATCTCAGTGGGAATATGCGTGTGGAAATAGAGAAATAAGAAAGTAGACGAGATTTCTCGTTATAATGGATGTAATTTATTATGTGAATATATATATAACCTGGTTACAATATTACCTGAATATATTCTTGAAAACAGTGTAGATCGTTGGCGGCAGATGCGTGCTGGTTGGCGGTTAGAATCCAAGAGACCGGTTGTGTTGAAAGCTACAACCGTTGACCCGCAAAATCCTCCGTTTTGGAAGGGGAAGGCACCCACACATCAACCCCGACATGCACATGCATGAGTGCTGATAAAAAGCACACATACACGTGCATGTGGCGGTGATGGTGTGGGTGGTTATACATTAAAGCGAGTATCGAGTATCGATTTGCAGAGTTGCATTGGGGGGATCGCAATCAGATGCGGAAAAGTTAGGCATCCTGCCTAAACAGAGAAAAAGTAAGTTTTCACCGATAAAATAAATTTTCACCATTACTCTGATTGACTGTAACCCGTCTATGTTGATATTTAAAATCCTTGAGAATTTTATTTTATTTTTTTTTAATTTGATTAGGTTTCAATGATTATTGCAAAATTTTGGCAACAAGATTTGATACATTTTTGATTTGATTAATTTGCGTTTCAAAAAGGTTTAAAAAAATTTATAAATTTGAAAAAATATTTCTTGGATTGTATTTATACGAAGCAATATTCGAATTTTAAATAAAAAAATTTAAGTCCCATATTAATGATCGAAAAAGAAAGAAGATAGTAATATATGCGTGATAATATTCGTGTGGTGGCCGTATATTTAAAATTATTATTTTTTTTTGTACATTCGAATTTTTCCAATATTTAAATGTTTAGATGTTTATATTTCAATATAATTGTTTATGTATGTAAGTTTTTCTATTTGAAAAATTTAAATTTGGTAAACTATTTAATTAAACAGGTTTATGAAAAAGTGTAATATGAAAAATTCAATTTCTTAGATTAATTAGTTTAACATGTTATTGTCTTTAAAGTAGAAAAAGTATGTTGCTACATGCGTAGTATACAAATGTTTATAGGAAAAGTATGTTTATAAGCAAAAGTGTCAATTTGTGGTTGCTACATGCGTAGGCTACATGTGTATTACGAAAAATTTTTGCTATGTTTATAGTATACATGAATATTGAGAAAGCCAAAATGTCTACTTATGTACAAATTTCAAATTTTATATACGTATATATTTAGGTACTGTACCGCCCTTTTTCCGCTTTGCTTGCTGCCTTCGCTTGTATATTGCGGAGATTTGTTGTTGTTGTTGTTGTTGTCTTCCGTAATGCTGTTGTTACCCACTGATGTTTTTTCTGCTTCTTGCCTCTCGTTCTCTCCTTCTAATTTTTCTCTGACTTTTGATGAATTTTAGGATGATGAGTAGGATAAGTAAATGGCGTGTCGGTGATGTTTTACCGCTATTAATGGTGCTTATTAAAGGCGTCACTGGTGGTTGTGTTTTTAGTTTCACCGTTATGGCGTAGTACAACCAGTTCAAAAAATTATTTTTCGTACATATGTATGTATATATGTAACGCCAGAATTTTGCCAATAACTTTGCTTTCTTTGTAGTATATAAAATGTATGTATATTTTGGATTTTGTTTCAAAAGATATTTTATGCAAAAGTCCACTTTTATTTTTAAATTTGGGTTTTATTTACCATTTAAATTTTTTTTTAAATTGTATTAATTTTTGTAGTTTATAACTTTTTTCTTTTGTAGGTTTTGAAAGTTTATGATTTTATTTTTGTAGGTTTTGAAATTTTCTAATTTTTTTTTGTAGTTTTGAGATTTTACAGTTTTTGTAGTTTTTTGAAATTTTGGAATTTTTGTAGGTTTCAAATTTGTTAAGAAACATTTTTTTTTGTAGTATTTTTGTAATTTTTTTGTAGTATTTTATAATTTTATAATTTTTTTTTTTGTAGTCTTTTTGTAATTTTGTAATTTTTTTTTTGTGTAGTCTTTTTATAATTTTATAATTTTTTTGTATTTTTTGAAATTTTGTAATTTTTTGTAGTTTTTTTTGAAGTTTTTGTATTTTTTTTTTTGAAATTTTATAATTTTTGTAGTTAGATTTTGTAGTTTGAAATGATAGATTACTTCATGTAATTTAAAAAATTTTGTTGCAATAAACTTTTTATAATTTATATCATTTTATGTAAATTTTTTTTTTTTGTATGTATTTTCTTTTTATCACAACCACCACCGCATCACAACCACCACGCACTTATTTTTTTTTAGCAAATTTGTTGGTGTCTTTCAATTTTGTGCTGCAGGGAATTTTTCCTGGTCCCCGGAGCCACCAATTTTCTGCAGGCATGGTCACGGTCGCCATGTAATATGACCATCGTGGTCATCTTTATTTCCATCGTAGTGGACACAGGTTATCGCCCAAACGCTTTAAAGCCACTTGAGTAAGGCACACAATACTAATTAATTAACCTCACGCAAATACACCGATTTCAATAAAAAGGAATGATGCACTTTACTTTATAGTATAGTCTCTTTTTATTTGTACTTATAAAATGTTTAGAATTTAACACATATATATATATATATATATAAATGCGAGATACTTAAATTCACGACTTGTCGGGTCAAAATGAGCGGAATTAATTGGCTTCTTTTCATTTGACAGGCAGCCCTTATTGTGAATCTGTTTTTTTGACAGGTAACCCTTATTGTGAATCTTGGTTGTGTTTAATAAGTATTTCTTGGCTTTATGGTCAAGCAACACTTACCGTAGGGTTACCTTACAAAATCACTACATTGAATCTCTTTGTTGTTGTTTTTGTATATCACAATCACAAAACTAAGTTCAATTTTGATTAATTCTGCGCTGACTACACCTAAAAACTTTTACACTTTTCACTTCTTTTCTATTGCAATAATTGACCCCTTTCTCTATAAATAAAACGTCAGAATATTTTACTCATTCGATCGCTAACAATGGCTCATCTCACAAAACATGCAGTGGTGGTGCTATCGAGTTTGATTTTAAAGTTTGCTGAACTAAAAGCTGATAATGCTAAGTGTTCATCTCTGCTTGATTTGGCACTCGATGAATGCAAATATATCCGTGCTCAGGTCAATGACCTGCATGCAGAGTTGCTCTCTGTGAAAAAATTGGTTTGTGACAGTGGAGGTGTTGTTGCTAATGGCATTAAAGAATTGAGAGCTGACTTTGCCCTCATGAAATCAAATCTGCCGTTGTTAGATTCGCGCTTTTGCTCTTGTGATGAGTTGGATAATTCTGATGCTGAGAAATCGTTACTAAAAGATTCTCGTGTAGCCAGTGCAAATGCTACCACTGAGGTTGTTGTTGACCCGACCAATAATAATTCGTGTTTGAGTGCTTCCTTAACAGCTCAAACTGACAATAATAGCCAATATAATAACAATTTAGTTAATGCTACGAAAAATACCCAGAGCAAATGCAGCGAGAATCTCTCAGTAATTAATGCTCAGTGTTGTTGTTGTTGTTGTTGTAGCGATTAGTTACTCCCCGAAGGCTTTGGGGAGTGTTATCGATGTGATGGTCCTTTGTCGGATACAGATCCGATACGCTCCGGTAACACAGCACCATTAAGGTGCTGGCCCGACCATCTCGGGAACGATTTATATGGCCACATTAAACCTTCAGGCCATCCCTCCCTCCCCACCCCCAAGTTCCATGAGGAGCTTGGGGTCGCCAGAGCCTAGTCTGTTAGTGAAACGGGATTCGCCGCTCGAAGGTGAGGTTGACAATTGGGTCGGAGAAGCTATATATTGCGCTACACAACCCCTTGAATCCTTAATGCTCAGTCTCAACCTGCTATAACTGATGCTATCATTAGCAATGTTGACAATAATGGCAATGTTTTTGTATCGGCTAATGATACTGCTGACGTCACCCCAGTGGAAGCCTCTACCCCAGAAGACAATTCTGAGTGGATCACTGTGGACAACCGCAGAAACAAAAATAAGAAGAAAAAACATTCAGTCAAATAAAGCAATCACGCAAAATAAACAAATGCAAACAATTGCTGTTGGTACAAGCTTAAATACAGATTTGGATGTTGTGCGACGTGACGCCGTGAGGCGCATTAAATGGTTTCATATATCGTCATTTCTGCACACTGTAACCGAAGAAAACATCATAGATTACGTTGCCCTTCATGCAGTCAACTAACTTGCTACAAATTGGTCAAAAAAGTCGTTGAGCCAAACCCCCTTAAACGGGTTAATTTCATGTTTGGGTTCCTGTCGCAGTTTCTGACACTGTTTTTATATCAGAACTCTTGCCAGCTAATGTCAGAGTACGATGTTTTCGTTCCTTTCGTGCGAACCAGGAGGCCTCCTGGTAATGTAGCTGCATCAGACTCGTATAAAAAATGCTTAAAAATATATTTTCAAAATATGTCTGGCCTTCGGAGTAAATGTTCGGCTGTATATATGTATAGCGCTGACTTAGATTATGATATATTTGTGTTTGTTGAATCTTGGCTGAATGATAATTTCTTTGATAGTGAAATTTTTGATCCTAATCTTTATGACGTTTTTCGTAAAGACTGTTAAAACTTCTTGCCTCCGAGGTGGTGGTGCTCCTATTGCTGTTCGGAGAAAATTCCGCGTCGCATTGGTAACAATCACCAACTCGGACACAATCATTACCAGCACTGCGTACGTGTGCATGGTTCGTCTGATATGTTATATGTATGCGCCTCGTATATTCCACCGAATAGTGAAAATTGTTTATACATTGCACATGCTGACAATGTTGTTTCATTAGCATCAAATATTGTTGGTGACAACCATCTTTGTGTCCTCGGGAATTTTAATTTATGCCATTTGAGTTGGTCCCGAATTAATAGCACGGGTGCACTTATGGCCACTAATGTCAACTCTTCAGCCGAAATTCACCTTATAGATAATATTTTAAGCACTGAATTAGTTAAAATTTCTATAACTGTTTAAATAGAATTCTAGATTTAGTATTCATTTCTAATAATGGTCATTACACTTTGTCGGAATGCATTAAACCAATCTCGCAAACCGATAAACATCACATTCCTCTTTCTATGGAGTTGGAATTTTATGAATTTGCCGACGTTACTTCTGAGGCTGGTAAAAGATTTAACTATAGCGCTTGTGACCAATCTACTTTTAATGAAATTTTGTCAAGCATTGATTGGTGCGATGCGTTGTGTTGCAACGATATTACATCGTTTTATACATCTTTTAAAAATAAGGTTTTTGAGTTGAGTTTGCCGCATGCTCCTATTTCAAAAAAAAAAAAAAAAACATAAAAGACACCCTGGCATTCCAAACGGTTAATGCGTTTGAGGAATCTAAAAAACTAATTTGGGAAGCTGTAAAAAAAACTGGGAACCCAGTGCACCATTCTAAATTTCAATACCATTTGAAGGAGTTCAACTGTTTGAATAAGTTTCTCAAAGCTCAAAATATAGTTTCGAACTCCAAGGCTTTCTGGAGCTTCATAAAATCTAAAAAGGCTTCTTCGACAGTTCCGAATAATGTATTCTACGATAGCGCATTTGCTAATAGTGTTGTAGATTTCGCTAATTTATTTGCTGATATTTTTTTTTGCTCTAACTTTGAATCCGATTTGCCCTTTGATTCAAGTTTTCCTTCCGCGAAGGATTCTTCTATTAACTTCGGGTCTCTACGTGTATTAATTTCGGATATTATAAACGGCATAAGGAAGCTTCAGCCGTCAACTAGGACCGACTCTGATGGCCTCTCGGTCATTTTGCTAAAAAGCTGTCAGTGTTTGGCAATGCCACTCATAATCATTTTCAACAATACTCTGGTCACTGGTATTTTTGTGGATGACTGGAACTGGATTGACAACGGTTTCACCTATATTTAAGAGCGGCAACAAAAGCGATGTTCACAATTATAGACCGATTTCGAAGCTATCTTCGGTGTCCAAACTTTTTGAAATTATTGCCGATATTGAAAATCAATAGATTATATTCATATACTGAAGTCCCAAAATTTAGAACCACCCTAATTTAACTATTACAATTTAAACATATGTACATACTGTGACGAATATTACCATCTCTAAGGTTATTAAATAAAGGCTCAACAACAGACACATTAAGCAAGCTACATAAACACATTAATCATCATTTACCCACATACATACAAGGCAACGAAGTGTGTGTGTTTTTGTCAGCACTCATGCACATGCACGTCGGCATTTATGTGTGGGTGACTTTCCTCTCCAAACGGAGGATATATTCGGGCCAACGGTTGTCGCCGGCGATACAACCGGCCTCGTGGATTTCAACAGCCATTCTGTACGCATCTGCCGCGAACGATCTCGGCCGTAGTCACAGGGTAATGTTGTTAAATTGTATAATATTTATCTTTATCCAATAAAGCATCCATATTATAACGTAAAATTCGTGTCTTCTCTTATTTTTATTCCAAACGCCACTTTCCCATTGAGATCGACCACGGTGCGACCACCTACCTCCAGGATTAGACGCATCCCAGCCGAACATTTGGTCCTATCTCCCCGTAACAAGGAACCAACGCCTATATACAGTCCACATCCATACAATCTGCTAAACACGCTTGGTGATACATTGCAATTGACTAACAACATCTTGGTAAAACACTGAGCAAGCGACAGCCAGCTGAAGCAACTGCAACATCGCAAGCCAACTTGCCACATCAACACCACGCCAAACCAGCAAATCTCCAAATAAAAGTAAGTGAATTATTTCTTGCATCAATTTTGTTTTGAAAATAAAACAAACAAAATCGTGTAAAAAACCTATATTCTGAGTGCCACACGCGTAGTGATTGTGATTAAACGCGAAAAGTGTAAACAATTTTTTTAGTGTCGAAAATAAAATTTGGTGCAAACGCGGCACATTAACCGTTTTTTTTTTATAATTCCTTGTACCTTGTTCCTTGCCGGCCACCGTGGTGTGATGGTAGCGTGCTCCGCCTACCACACCGTATGCCCTGGGTTCACACCCCGGGCAAAGCAACATCAAAATTTTAGAAATAAGGTTTTTCAATAAGAAGAAAATTTTTCTATGCGGGGTCGCCCCTCGGCAGTGTTTGGCAAGCGCTCCGGGTGTATTTCTGCCATGAAAAGCTCTCAGTGAAAACTCATCTGCCTTGCAGATGCCGTTCGGAGTTGGCATAAAACATGTAGGTCCCGACCGGCCGATTTGTAGGGAAAATCAATAGGAGCACGACGCAAATTGGAAGAGAAGCTCGGGCTTAGATCTCTTCGGAGGTTATCGCGCCTTACATTTATTTTTTTTTTATTTGTACCTATCTGGCCTGTCCCGCTACCAGCGGTAAGGCTCTCCGGACACAGCAAAGGAAGAGGTGCACATATTCTCACTTTCATATAAAAAAAATTTTTTTTTACGCCATTGAATTGCGGCAAGTCAGTTTCTTTTACGTCACAGTTTTCTTTGTGTTTTTTTTTTTTGCACAAGAGTTGTTACACGTTTTACACATTTCGTCGCGTTTTTTAAAAATCAGCGCGCGCACTGTTCCATAGTAAAAAATCGAACGTGTAATGGCGAGTGGTCCCCCTTTTATTTCACACAATACGCATTGGTGTTGCTCCCTCCTGCTCCCTGTTTTACGGCACAAAATAATCTGAAAAGTCAGAAAAAATAAACAAATTAAAAGCAATTTTATCGTATTTTAATCGTTGTTGGTTGGGTGATTCCCTCAGAGTGTTTCAAATTAATATCCCTTATTTAATTCGCTCTCCACTTTTCATCCATGAATATGGGAGCTAACATCAGGTTGGCCGATCGACTAACCGAGTTCGAGGCCGACTTTAATGACATTAGTGCGGCTATGTACACAGTACACACTATAGCAATACAGCAAAAAGGGTTGCAAGCTAAGTGGACAAAAGCAGAGACCGCTCTCGATGAATTACTCGACTCTGACACACTTGACGCAAAAAAGATTTCAGCGGTCAAGATCAAGCATAAAGCGGCATATGCCGTATTCCTGCGATGTATGTCCAGCATGGCTGAACTTCAAGCTAAATTGAAGCAGGAAAAAGATGGTGATGTTCGACCCGAAGGAGATCGCGCGCATGAACATAGTATCCGCCTTCCAGCGTGTGATACTGAGGTATTCAAGGGTGACTACCTATCTTGGCCAACATTTCGTGACCTGTTCACGGCCATCTACAAAAACAACAGTCGCCTAAGCTCAGTAGAAAAGGTTTTCCACCTTAATCAAAAGACACAAGCTGAGGCAAAGGGCATCGCCAAGAAATGTCCCTTGACAAATGAAGGCTTCGAGACAGCCTGGAAAAACATATGTGAGAGATACTAGAATAAACGGATTCTCGTAAACTCACAACTACAAATTTTGTTTAATCTGAAAAAGATAGATAGCGAGTGCGGCAGCTCAATTAAAACTTTACAGCGCGACATAAATCATTGTTTGGCATCCCTAAAAACCCATCAGATAGATGTTTCAAATTGGGATGCGGTCATCACCTATTTATGCTAGACAAAATTACCAGAAAATACGTTAGCTCTATGGGACCATAGCATTGACCACAAAACGGACATATCCAAGTGGGAGGATATGGACAAATTCCTGTCGAATCGTTTTCTGACACTCGAAACCGTGTCTGGTTTTACAGAGAATGCCACTTCTTAAGTTCAAAAATCAAATGCGTCGCGACAATCGACAGAAATCCCTACGAAAAGACTTGGTGCTTTTCAAACAAAAGTATTTAAGCAAGCACTAAAATCAATTTGCAAAATGTGCAAATCTCCTGAGCACAGATTACGCAATTGTTCACGTTTTTGCGAGTTAACACCGGTAGAAAGGATTAAAAACTTTAAATTCACAAATGGCTGCCTGATCTGTTTATCCCCAGGACACACAGTGACGAGGTGCGCCAGTTCTTACAACTGTTCCAAATGCCACTCTCGTCACCACACGCTCCTGCATGCGGATACACTTCAGCAAACTGCGGGGCGCAATCCTTTCAAAGATGCGGATAATACCCCGTCAACTTCGGCACAGGCGTGGAAAAGATAGGAGTCGAGACAACCACCTTCCTCTTCGAACCAGAATGTCAAATCCTGCAATTCCACGTCCAGCACAGGTGTGCTATTAGTAACTGCTCGCGTACACATACACCATAATGGTACCGACTTCTCTGCGCGGGCATTAATTGATTCTGGGTCTGAATGTTCCTTTATAACTGAAAGACTGAAACGTAGAATCAATTTGCCAGCGATGAAAATGCATGCCCAGGTTTCAGGCATCACAAATGCGGTGTCAGCTCAGGTGAAAGAAGCATCTAACATTGCATTACGTTCACCAGTGGATCCCTGCTTCGGCCTGACTACACCCGTTCTCGTTCTGGCTAAACTCACTGGGAATCTTCCATCCTGCCATATCAACGCAAAGACTATGCAGGTATTCCCAGACTTGGTTTTGGCAGACAAGAGGTTCTACGTCAACGAAGACGTAGACCTCATACTTGGCGGAGACATATATCCCCAAATTATAATGAGCGGTATAAAAAAGAATGTACTAAATACACTCTTGGCCCAAGAGACAGTGTTCGGTTGGATACAAACCGGTCGAATCGAAGCGCCGAGTCCAACCAAGAGCATCATGTCATTTTACAACGAGGATGCGTTAGACAATCAACTAAACGCTTTCTGGCAGGTAGAAAATGTGCCCAAAAATAAAATATTATACGAAGAGGAAAGGTATTGCGAACAACTATTTAAAGAAACAACGAAACGAAGTGAGAATGGAAGGTACACCGTGTCACTACCATTCAGGCCAGATTATAATATTAATTAGATAATAAGATTATAATATAAAATATATTAATAATAATATTAATTTAGGACCGTCCCTGAAGCGAGCATGCTCTCAATTCTTCCGGAATGAGGGGCGGTTACTAAAAACCCCAGAGTTAGGGAAAGAGTATGTCCGAGTGTTGTCAGAATACGAAACTCTCGGACATATGAGAAAAATCAAAAACAATATCCGTGGATATGGACCTGTTTATATTTATAGAAATCTTAGTCGAAATTAGTTTCCGATTAAACAATCAAGTTTTGCCGCAACAAAAAATAAGCAGTTCTTTAATTCGACATTGTTTCTAAATTATGCTATTCAGTTTCTCAAACTAATATCTTCGACATTTTTTTTAGATTATGCTATTCAGTTTCTCAAACTAATATCCTTTTATTTTTGTTTTGTATTGGCTGTTCTAGTAACCGCCGTCAATTTTTTTCTTCTCGAATTGAAATCGAAAACTTTATATATTTGAAGAAATCAGGAATATTTTCACATCCAATACGAATGCGAGAGGATGATTGTAAATGTATTTGTTGATAAAAGTTTTGGGTTATTTTCACATCATCATAACATATTTACACATTCACGTGAACTGGGACTATGTGGCGTTGTCAATCTTGTGGCAAAGAGGTAACCAATAGAGGGCATCCACTTTCACTACCACACCACGGCGGCCGCAACAACAATGAGAGGTTAAAGTAAATTCTATATTAAAATTAAAGGGTTTACGAAATCGTTCAAATGGCAAAGCCCTCTCGCCAGTGGGACCATTGAATTGTTTCTACGATATTTTGCCATGCACGTTTAAATCGTCTGCCTTGTGTTAGCATCATACCCCACACATTCACCTTGAAAATTTTGCACAGCGCAGTTTTATGTTTTATTTTCTATACGATTTGTGCAAATGGGCAAGTATGATTGCAGTCGCATCAATAACTTGTAATCACTAACAGCTAGTTCCCCTCACGTATTCCTTTTATGTACCCTTAACCAATAGATTTCTAAAAATATTGGTTAAGGTTGAGTAATGAGACACGTAAGCTAAAAGGACGACGGGAAACATTGCACCACAAAAGGTATGATCCAATTTATGATCTTCGACCTTCATTAGTTCCGCCATGCTTTTGTCCAGGCTCTGTCGTGAACGCCTCCTGCAAAAGTCAGTTCAATTCACAAGATGGGGTACTACTATGTTATGAGCTTTCACACAATGTTAAATACATAATTTCGTTGGCTCGTTTACGCTCGGCTTAACTCGCTTTCGTTTGCACTTGATTTTGTTTATTTTAGCATTCGTTTTTTAATAAAATAACACCTTTTTCACACGCAATAATGAAATATCTACTAACGTAAATACGCAATGATTTGGGTGAGTAGCTTGGAATCACGTCCTTTCCAACCTCCCACGCTTATCACCAGCTCCAGTAATTTTGCGCGAACGGCTTGGAATCACGTCCTTTCCAACCGCCCACATACCGCAATCCGACCTATTGTGTTAAACATACAACCGCTGCTCGAAATCACGTCCACTCCGACAGCACTAATTATTAATATAATACCTAATTAGAATTTCTTTTATCTATTAGCTTAATGTGAAAATGTGCTAAGTCACTTTTTTTGAAAAACTGTATTTTAATGCAGTTTTAAAACTGAATTCAAAATACATCGAACACAACAAAAACATTTTTTAATTTTTCCTTTTACGTGTTGTTTGCAATGATGTGTAAATGTGCTAAGTCGTCAGCTGTTCAAAAAAAATGTGCTAAGTCAACCAGTCAATAATATCAACTTGAAATACTAGTCATTTCTTTGTGCGCGCATTTCATTTACTTATTTAATTCATTCAGTCTAAAAGTACATAAGTAATTTGTTGTTGTTGTTGCATTAACGATAAAGACACTCCCCGAAGGCTTTGATGGTCCTTTGCCGGATATAGATCCGGTACTTTCCGGTAACAAAGCACTATTAAGGTACTAGTCTGACCATCTCGGGAACGATTTATATGACCACATTAAACCTTCTAGGTCATCCCGTCCTCCCCACCCCCTAGTTCCATGAGGAACTTGGCGTCGCCAGAGCATCGGCTGTCAATGAAACAGGATTCGCCACGGGTAGGTGAGGTTGAAAAGCTATATATTGCGCTGGGAACCCCTTGAGAGGGTTGCCTACAAAACTCCTTGAAATTGGATTCACCCAATTCACATGCCTTTGGTGTTTGATAAATGCTTTGCGCTGACCATAATCTACTTCAATTCTTACATGTCAATAAATACATGCTTTATTACAGACTAGTTAAAAATAGAAAACAATTCAAGGAGTATATGGAATGAACAAATTAGATAAATCAGAGCAATTTGTGCTAAAGTTTATTACATTATAGGCAAGCGAGTGAGATAAAATTTCTTCTGTCATGCAAAGCCTGAAGACCAGGCAATTTGCGCTTGGTGGTATATGATGGGAGGCCGTCTGGCCAGTGAAGCATACGTAAAGCAATTTTTGTAAATTTTTTTTTAACTCTCTCCATTTTATAGGAGTTAGATTCATAGAAAGAATTCCATATTATTGAGCAATATTCCAGACTACTTCTGACCTAGGATATATAAAGTGCCTTCAACATCATAGGGTCCTTAAAGTCACTGGTGTTACGTCTACTGAACTCAATCAACCAACCACAACAAAATTTTGAAACAACGAAGTCAATGGTACTAGAAAAAGAGGGTTTGGGGTTAAAAATTACACCCAAGTCCTTACTCTCCTGACAACGATTAAGAGATTTAGTATTTAGTTTGTAGATAAAGTATGTGGCAGTTGTCTTTTTGGAATAAGACACAACACAGCATTGGTTTGAATTTAAATATAAATTATTGTCTGCGCATCATCCGGCAAAAGAGTCCAGAGCAGAACCGTTAGAAATAATTTGACAAATAAATAGAATTTTTTGTGAAATATATAGTTTTAATGTTTTATTTCAATCATTAAAGTTGGGGAGTGATGGGAAAACATAATAAGTAAAAAGTGCTAACTCAGCAGAAAAAATTTGTTTTGAGTGCGGAAATTGTGCTAAGTCATAAAATAGCTGCTGGGTTGGTATACATGATATTTATTTATCTTTTTCAAAGCTTCCACACTCAAAAGCATTGCAATTAAGGTATCCTCATTCGCAGTTTTGAAAAAGAAGTTTATTTCAAAAATTATTAATTTTTTTTCGTCTCCTGTAAAATTCGTAAAGTTGACTTAGCACATTTTCACATTAAGCTAACGATATATCTGCACTATAGCGAGAACAAGCCTCACCCAACCAACCTCACGGCCACTCGCCCCGGCACATCCATAAAATGCCACACCTCGCGAACAAAGATAGCAGTCGCCCTGAGAGCGATCCGATGCATAAGACGCTGGAACGGAGACCTCGGCCTCTTCGTCCAGCCCAGGGAAATTCCTCCCAAACGAAGACTGCGAGTCTAGAACGGAGACCTCGGCCTCTTCGTCCAACCAAATAAAAAATTGCGAGTCTGGACCGAGACTTCGGCCTTTTCGTCCAGTCCTAACGACCTTTTATATCCTACCTTATGGAATTCATATACCTATTTAAGAACTTTTTAATACATGCCAAGAAATATTCACGTATACTTTTTCATAAATGTTCATTTCCTCCTAGCTTAGGTTGCATGCTGAGCAAGTCGGGAAAGATTCCCGGCCATCCGCGACGCTGGCGAACTCATCTAGATTAAGTTAGTTTGTAAGGCATTTCTTTTTGTCGTTCTTTTTCAGCGGTCAGAGATCGTTGGTGGAAAACGATGTTGCGTATCGCAAGGGGGAGGGGCGGCATGTTTAGGCAGGATGCCTAACTTTTCCGCATCTGATTGCGACCCCCCTAATGCAACTCTGCAATTCGATACTCGATTGTAACTTATAGCCACCCACACCATCACCGCCACACGCATGTGTATGCATGTACACGCACGTGTATGTGTGTTTTTGTCAGCACTAATGCACATGCATGTCGGCGTTTATGTGTGGGTGACTTTCCCCTCCAAACGGAGGATTTTTCGGGCCAGCGGTTTTCGCCGGCGATACAACCGGCCTCTTGGATTTCAACGGCCGTTCTGTACGCATCTGCCGCCAACGATCTCTGTAGTAGTCACATATTCACAAGGTAATTGGATTTCAACAGCACTCATGCACATGCATGTCGGCGTTTATGTGTGGGTGACTTTCCCCTCCAAACGGAGGATTTTTCGGGCCAGAGGTTTTCGCCGGCGATACAACCGGCATCTTGGATTTCAACGGCCGTTCTGTACGCAACTGCCAACAACGATCTCTGCCGTAGTCACATATTCACAAGGTAATATTGTTAAATTGTATAATATTTATCTTTCTCCAATAAAGCATCCATATTATAACGAGAAATTCTTGTCTTCTCTTATTTGTATTCCAAACGCAACTTTCCCATTGAGTTCGACCACGGTGCGCCCACCTACCTCCAGGATTACACGCACCCCGGCCGAATACTATGCGAGAGGCTATAAACGTGTATCTTTAGTTTATAGCTGGTGGCGTATAGCTGGAAACCAAGTAGAAATTTCTAGCAGATGAAACGTCCAGATATTTGAGCACAGAGTATAAAAGCAGCAACAGCTGAGTAATCAGTAAGTAGTTTAATTTAAGCACGCTATCTGTTGCGAAGTGAAGTTTAATTGCGAAGTACTTTCAAAGTAGTCTAATAAAGACCCTTTTGTAATACAGAATATTGGAGTGTTTTATTCAACAGTTTAGCGATACGAACGTAAGCAGAAGTTTGCAAATAAGTGGAATTTCACTAAATTCGTTACAATACGTACGATAACCTTTTTTTGCATATTTTCCTATTCCCCCAGTAGTAACACACAAACCTATTGTAGAAACATATGAATATAGGTACGGTAAATGCAAAACATTTAGGCGTATAAATAGTTATGCGCGTAATGTGTGTATATTCACTCATGCAATATATGGGATGGAATGCATTTACTTAGAGCTCCAAGAAACAATTGTTTAAGAATATATAAAAACAGTTTCGGGGCACATTCTTTTGTAATCGGAATCATCATAAATTAGGAAATATAAACGCAAAATAGTTCTTAAGTCATTCTTTGTAAAACTTTGCTGAAATAAAATAGTGCAAAATGTAATCGCGTTTTTACTTGATTTTGTATAGCTGCTAAAAAGGCTTAGTAGCTCAACATTTGGTGACACCGACGTGATCACATCACGTAGTTTATCGCCTTATCATGCCGGAAGAAAGCCTCGATCGTATTGCTTTCTTAAAGAAGAAAATACGAGCTCTAGTCGAGAGACTCGGTGAAATAACCTTCGAATTGAATTCCGAGAAGCTTCGCAGCATGGATGGGTACTACTTTTATGCAACTATGGAGTCTATAACCGACCTAAAATCCAGTTTCGCAGTCGCCCATACAAGGTTGGGAGAATTGGACTCTGAATCTATCAGCAGTGACTTGCCAGCCAATTTCGACACCGCTTTAATCAACCTAAGAGCAACCATACAGAGGGAGATTGACAAACGTAGTGTCCCGCAACATTGTTCCACGCTTAAGATAAACTCTAGCGAGGGGCAATCCATCATTGTTAATGCCAATAGTTCCCGCTTATCACTGATGACACTACCAAAATTCAGCGGCGCTTATACTGAGTGGACGAATTTCAAATCTATTGTAACGGACTTTTCCTTTGGTTTTGCCGGGGTTGGCCTCAGTCCATCCTGGGTTCCTGAAAGTAAAAATCCCTACCGGTCCTTCTAATTAATAACCCTGTTGATTTCATGCAAAAACATTATAAATATTTATTTCATCAAATTCTATTTCTACTCCTAACTTATTCCCTTGCTTTGTAAGAGGTGACTGAGGTAATATAGCCCTCGGCCAACCTCTGCGGTCGAATGGAGTAAAAACCTCCAGACGTATATACGTTAGTACAAATGAAGTCAAAACCTTCAGATGTACTCTTGGTCGATAGTCATAATACCTACCGACTCGTATGTCTGTCTCCTAATCTCTAAATTTAAATGCGAATTCGTCGCCCTTATATACTAATTTTGCACGCAGGAAAACGGTTATTTTATAACAAATTTCTATCTTATAATATTAACAATATATTACAACAGTTATTTCCGTGAATATTTCTTTCCATAAATATCCACGCACTATAACACTCATTGCTGAATACAATGCCTTTGTATTTGCCCGCATACCTGGCTTTCCAGCCTTCGTTTTGACTATTGTGTGTTTGTACATTTGTTTGTTGTCACCTGATTCTAACGTTGTGTTTGCTTTGCTCAATGCTTCTGCCTTCTGTTGTACGGCGTGCTTTGGTGTGTTGTATACTAGTGCGTAAGTACGTATAGCAAAATTCCAATTAGTAGCGGCGCTTATTTTCGACGACTTGCTGCTGATCTCCTTTCACTTAAGTTATTATGTATGTTGTATTTTTATCTGGGTGCATTGGATTTTGCGTGTGGAAAGGGTTGGTTGACCGGTGCATTTTTATATTTTGTGCGTATCTACTTCCCTTCCAAATATTCAGTGCATGTTAGGGTGATCCTATATTTAAAATTTATGTGGGCGGAAATGTAAATATTTTGCTTGCGTGCAAAAGTGCGCAAGTCTAATTTATACTTCAATTTGGTAATCATTAACTCAATATAAAACAGAATACATATATATATTATCGAATATAATTCATTAATATATATGTACCTTTCGGGTACTTCATGAAAATGTATAAACAATAGATTCAAAGTTATAAATTCAAATATTAGGTATAATACAAAATGCATGTTAAGAAAATATATGTATATATGTATATGTTGTGAGGGTACAAAGCCCTCGGCTTTGGGGTACTCACACTATGTTCACCTCAATCATCGACAAAGATAGTGACCTCACCAACATCGACAAATTGCAGCATCTGTGGTCGTATTTAAACGGCGCTGCACTCGACACCGTGCGCTCACTAGAGATAAGTGATTCCAATTACAAAATCGCTTTAGAACTCTTACACAAGCGTTTCGATAACAAACGTCTTAGTTTTCAGGCACACATCAGGGATATATTCGAGCTGGATAAGGCAGATTCCCACGCAATCAAACTTGGAGAGTTGACGGACAAGGTAACTGCGCATCTACGTGTATTGCAGTCATAGGCAACCAACGGGCAAGTAGCACATTGCATCACCATTCACTTGATACTTCAGAAGCTCGACAAAACAACACAAGCTAAATGGGAGGAGACCTCTTCTGTTAGTGAATTACCTTCATGGGAACAGCTGGCTGTCTTTTTGGAAAAGCGCTGTCGAACACTCGAAAATGTCACTCAGGTACAGACTGGTCAGGTCGTGAAACCGAACAAAGATGTAAGTACAAGCCAAAAGAAATCATTCGTTGCGTCAAAGGGCTCAACATTTCTTGCGTGTTTTGTGAGTCGTTCGATCATGCAATTTATAGCTGCCAACGTTTCGCAAACTTATCTCCGAAGTTACGCCTTAAAGAAGTTAAAAATCTCGCTCTTGTATAAACTGTCTGAAGCGCGGCCATCAATTGCGGTACTGCAAATCCGGTACCTGCCGTAATTGCCAATGGAAACACCATACTCTCTTGCACATGAATCGCTCAACAGTGTCGTCAACTGATTGTCAAATCGAGTTTTCGCCGCCAGTTACACACCAATACAATACCATGACTGCGTCGTTATCTACCTTGCCCCATGCCTCGGTTTCTCCGTCTGATGCTGTTCTTCTCGCTACTGCCGTCGTTCTCATAAAAAATCATGCTGGAACTTTCGTACCCTGCCGTGTGCTTTTGGATTCTGGTTCCCAACTACATTTTATCACATCTCGTTTCGCAAACCAACTTCATCTGCTGAAGACAAAATCTTCGGTTACAGTGTCCGGCATCGAAGATGCCAACTTCTCAACGGAAGGCTATTCAGTGGAGCTCCTACTAAGGTCGCGAACATCAGATTTCTCAACAAATATCACAGCAGTTTTGGTACGCACCATAACCGACAATCAGCCTGAGTGCTTCGTAAGCACCAGTGAGTGGAACATTATATCTAACATTCAACTAGCTGATCCGGGATTCCACTTATCAGAACGCATTGATCTGCTCAAGGCCTATTCTTCGACTTACTCTGTGTGGGGCAGATATGCTTTGCATCCGGCTTACTTCTGTTTCAAAATACTCTTTTCGGATGGTGTTGTCTGGTGGAGGACAACGTGCTCCAAAACTATCATCTTTTATTGCAAAGCAGAAATCTTCAAACAACACCATTCTTGACGCAACACTTGATGATCTAGTGCGACAATTTTGGGAAATTGAGACAAGCTTCGAACCTATAGCCATTCAGGAAGATATCGTTTGTGAAGCACACTTTCAACAGAATTATTCGCGTTTACCATCAGGCGAATACTCGGTACGTCTGCCTCTCAAGCAAAATCCGGAGGTACTTGGAAATTCTTATTTGAGATCTCGTCAAAGCTTCGAAGGTCTTGAAAGGAAATTCGCTCGCAACCCTGACCTTAAGACAATATATAGTAAGTTCATTAAAGAATATATTGACATTAAAGACATATCTTTAGTCTCTAACGATAGTTTTCACAAATGCAAATAGTACTTACCGCATCACTGCGTCATCAAGAATAGCAGTAGCACCACAAACATTAAACGACTTGCTCATGGCAGGTCCAACCATTCAAGAAAAATTATTTAACATTTTAATCAGATTTCGCACATTTCCTATAGCACTTACTGATGAAATTTGCAAAATGTATCGGTGTGTCCGCGTCACCCCTCCAGATAACATGCTCCAGTGCATATTATGGCGGGAATCTCCGCTTGAAGAATTTCAAATTTATAAGCTGGACACCGTAACGTACAGAACCAAACCTGCTGCATTTCTGGCAATACCAGCGATGCATCAACTTGCAACTGACGAATCCTCAACTTATCCTATTGGTGCAAAAACTTTGCTTCGAGATTTCTACGTAGATGACATGATATCTGGTGGTGATTCCGTGGAAGAAGTCCGAAATATCAAGTTACAAACAACCAGTCTCCTTGTGAAACGAAACTTCAAGCTACGGTGTTCGAATAATCCAGATATTCTTCGTGAAATTCCAGATGAAGACAAAGAAAGTTTTCTCAAGTTCGATGATGGCAGCAACATCACCAAAACATTGGGTTTAATCTGGAACCCGATTAAGGACAGCCTACTATTCTCTTTTACACCGCAACAAGATTTCGGAAAAAACTCCAAGCGCTCTGCTTTGTCTACTCTAGCTCGGTGCTACGACCCACTTGGACTAATGGGCCCAACCTTAACCAGGGCAAAGATTCTTCGTATGTGGAGAGACAAGCTTGAATGGGACGAGAGTTTACGACAATCGTTAAATACTGCCTGGTCCGATTTCTACAATGGGTTTGCAGAAATGCAACATTTATCATTTCCTCGCAAGAAGAATTATCGAAGTTCAATGTCTTTGTGGCCAACCGAATCTCCATCATACAGCAATTGACAAAGGGCATGCATTGGCACTATATTCCTTCAGCAATGAACCCCGCTGATATTTTATCCAAAGGATCTACGCCGAAGGAACTTCTAATTTCAAAACCTTGGATGCACGGCCACGCATGAGCGCTTCCCAACCAAAACTTCCTGAGGTTCGGCAAAAGGTACTGCTTGTCGAAAATAATCGCATTGACATGACGCTGTCCTTCAAATACATCAATTCGTTCACGACAATGGAGCGGATTTTCGGATAGGTCAGCAAATTCCTATATATTAAACAAGCGCCAAGTTCATCCCAGCTCACGGCTGCGGATATTCGAAAGCGTACGCAATTGCTCGTTCGCATAGTGCAAAGAGCGCAACATTGGCCCGAGTACACCGCATTGCAAGCCAATAAATGCATCCCGACTTCCAGCAATATTGTTTCGCTATCACCATTTCTTGCTGACTTCGGAGTGATTCGCGTAGGCGGTAGATGGAACAATTCGTTGCTCAGTTTGTTTTCTACCAGTTTTGTTTTCTACCAGATTTGTATTCTACCAAAAGACTATTCACTTTCTAATGCAATAATCACATACTTTCATCGAAAACATCTTCACACAGGCCCGCAAGCCTTGCTTGCCTTCATTCGTATGCAGTTCTGGCCAATAGGAGGACGCAAAACCGTCTCACGAGTGCTTCAAAAATGTATCATTTGCGGATCTAGGCCACGACTCGTCCAGCGCATAATGGGTGACATACCTAAAGACCGCTTTCAGGCTTCACGTTCCTTCATAGTTACTGGTGTAGACTACTGCGGCCCGTTTTATTATAAGTCTGAAATACGCCACAAGTCGCCTCAAAAATTTTATGTTAGCGTATTTATATGTTTCGCCACAAAGGCTGTCTGGATGGAGCTGGTAAGAGATCTGTCAACTGGTGCACTCATTGATGCACTAAAACGATTTATCGCTACTCGGGGCATGCCAAGCTGTATCAGGTCGGATTATTTATTACTATTATTATTTATTTTTATACAGTCTTGTAGACCCTAATTATTTGTACATCTATGAGATCATTATCTAAAAGGTAGTGCTTTACAGTAATTATACAGTAGTTTCTTAAATTCATTGATGTTTTGGCATTGTTTTATTTCAATTGGAAGATCGTTCTATTCTCTCAGTCCTGCGTAGTATATATTTTTCTTGTCGAACTCCGATCGTACTGCTGGCAGGCGAAAGCTGTTTCTGTTTCTTGTTTGGTAATCGTGAAACTCGTTGTTGTATATCAGTCGGTCGTTTAGATATTTCGGCTGATTTCCTATTTTAATGTTATGTATAAATTTTAAAGTATAGTATAAGATGAGTTGTTTTACGCTTAGCCAATTTAGGCTTTCAAGCATTTCATATATTGGTGTATCGTAACGTTTCTTAAGGATAAACTGCATTGCTTTATTTTGCTTCACCTGCAGTTTTAAGATATTTGAGTCCGGTAATGTGAATAAAATTGTAGGGCAATATATGAGGTGAGGTTATATAATGGATCTGTATACCATTATTTTATAATATTTGCTCACATGTTTGCAGGTTCGAATCATGAATCCGATTTTTTTTTTTGATATTTTAGCTTCTGTATATTTAAGGTGCTCGTTAAACTTTAGTTTCTCATCAATTATTATTCCGAGGTATTTCATTTCATTTACTTTATGTATCGTACAATTTGCTATTTTCAGCGACGTATTTTCTTCTACGGAAGATTTTCTCTTTAATATCATAAATTTTGTTTTGTCAGTATTTATTTTAAGCCTGTTTTGACACAACCACTTATATATTGCGTCTAGGTCCTTTGCATCTTGGACATAGCTTCTCTCTCTGATGCACAGCTTACAGTCAATAGTGCATCATCTGCAAAAAGCCTAATCTTGTATAAATTTTAAAGTATAGTATACGATGAGTTGTTTTCAAGCATTTCATGTATTGGTGTATCGTAACGTTTCTTAAGGATAAACCGCATTGCTTTATTTTGCTTCACCTGGAGTTTTAAGATATTCGAGTCCGGTAGGTAGGTAGGTAGGTTGAACTGGCCGGTCCATGAGGACCTCACATAGACTGATTGAGTCCGTAGTCTTACCAGAAGTTTGTTTTAACGACCAAACTGAAAAACCCTATCAAAAACCAGGACCTATGTTATAAAATAACTCCGTCCTCTTGGCAAATACTAGAAGCTTCCTAGGACTTAAGCCACTTGCTGCTTCTAGATCTGACAGCTGTATCACTCCTAATAGCTGGAGTCTTAGCCTGGCAAGTGCAGGGCACGAGCACAGAACGTGCTCGGTCGTTTCCTCCTCCAACCCGCACTTCCTACACCTGCTATCACTGACCAAACCTAATTTAAAGGCATGTGACGCCAGAAGGCAGTGTCCAGTCAGAATACCCGTCATGAGTCTACAGTCCTCTCTTTTTAATGATAGAAGCAACTGTGTTAGTCTAAGGTTGTAAGACCTACACATAATCTTCGACACTTTACAGCCCCGCGCTTGAACCCACGCCTTTTCTGCTTGGTCGATCATGTGCACCTCTCGCCTTCGCTTAATCTCGCCCAATCTAATTGGGAAGTCTACGGAGCAAGCTTCAAGGGATGCGCCCTTTTTAGCTAATTCGTCCGCTTTTTCATTCCCATCTATTCCCATATGCCCTGGGACCCAATATAGATGTATGCTTCTCCCTGTCCCGATTCTCTCCAGAGACTGCTTACACTCTAACACGCATTTAGATGCTGTGCTATGCGAGATTATTGCCTTAATTGCTGCTTGACTGTCAATATAAAAGTTAACACGGTTGCAGCTTAAGCTATTCTCTTCCAGGGTTTCTACTGCTTTGGTTACGGCTAATATTTCCGCTTGGAAAACGCTACAGTAATCCGGCAGCCTGTAGGATCTGTTTAATTCCGGATCAGCGCAGTATACCGCAGACCCTACTCCTTCCACTATTTTGGAACCATCGGTGTACACATGTATCGCCTCGTCCGCCATTTGCGCACCCTTGCGCCAACCGTCCACCTCTATTGTGGCCTTAAGATCTCCCTCAAAGTGCAGGTAGGGAATCATGTAGTCTGTTCGTCTTGTGACTGAGGACGCTATACTACTATGGCCATATGGTCGGCGCTCAAGCTGCCCCGAAGCATCGAGCCTGGTTGCGGTCGTTAACGCTTTGTTCTTTGCTACCAGGTCTACAGGTGGAATGTGCAGAATGGCATACAGTGCAGCCGTCGGGGTTGTTTTCAGGGCTCCCGTAATGCAAAGCATCGATAGTCTGCATACCCCCTCTAATTTTTTGAGGTATGTTGTTTTTTGTGTGGCTTTCCACCAAACAAGAACTCCATAGTATAGAATAGGGCTTACAATCGCTGTAAAAACCCAATGAGAAAGAGAGGGCGATAGGCCCCACGTACACCCCAGCATTCTTTTACATGCATAGAGTGCCGTTGAGGCCTTCTTGACCCTCTCCTCCACGTTGAGCTTCCATGACAGCTTACTGTCTAGGATGATTCCTAGATATTTTGTGCAAGGTTTCTCCTGTAAGGTCACCGCTCCTAACTTAGGCCTGGTCCAATTTGGGACCTTGTACCTCTTTGTAAACAAGAACATATCCGTCTTCTCCGCATTGACTTTCAGCCCGACATTAGATGCCCAGGTATGAATATCCCGAAGCGCCCGATCCATCAAAGATCGGTAATGTGAATAAAATTGTAGGACAATATATGAGGTGAGGTTCTATAATGGATCTATATACCATTATTTTATAATATTTGCTCACATGTTTGCAGGTTCGAATCATGAATCCGATTTTTTTTGATATTTTAGCTTCTGTATATTTAAGGTGCTCGTTAAACTTTAGTTTCTCATCAATTATTATTCCGAGGTATTTCATTTCATTTACTTTATGTATCGTACAATTTGCTATTTTCAGCGACGTTTTTTCTTCTACGGAAGATTTTCTGTTTAATATCATACATTTTGTTTTGCCAATATTTATTTTAAGCCTGTTTTGACACAGCTTATTATATATTGCGTCGAGGTCCTCTTGCATCTTGGACATATCTTCACTCTCCGATGCACAGCTTACAGTCAATAGTGCATCATCTGCAAAAAGCCTAATCTTGCAGTGGCTCAGACAGTTTTTAATATCATACAGATCCTTTTGGTAGGCCTATCTCAATATCAATTTCAGGGGAAGTTTGATTTCTAATTATGGGTTTCTGCTTCCTTCCAGTAAGGAAGCTTTTAAACCACTCCTGGGTTTTATTACGTACTCCTATGTTATGTACTTTCCTCAGTAGTATTACCCTGTCAATAGTCTCAAATGCCCTTTTTAGGTCTAGGAACACTGAGACTGTCACTAACTTGTTTGACATTCCTTCGTTCCATCCTGCGACAACCAGGTTTAGAGCGGTTTCACAGGAGTGTTTGGATCTGAAACCTGATTGTTCACTTATGATAATCTCATAATTGTTTAAATATTAGAGAAGCTGGTCTTCTACGACTTTCTCTATTATTTTTTCATCGCTGGGCATCGTATTAATAGGTCGTATTTCTTCTGGTTTTTCTGTGTCTTTCACTTTTAAAACTGGTACAACCGTCGCAGTTTTCCAACATGACGGAAAGATCCCGTCTCTAAAGCTTTCATTAATTATGGATGTAAACATGAAACCCAGATACTCCATACTATCTGTACATACACCTTCAGTTATCAGTTTTTTCCCTCCATATTTATTTTTCAAAGAAGCTGTTATGCGCATAAAGTGTTCAACGTTTATAGGTTTAAGATTCATTAATTCTCTATTTATATCTTTCGGTGAATTTTTGGATATAATTGCTTCTATAGTATTACATATTTCTTTTATGCTTCCAACGAAGTACTGGTTTAAACGACTTGCGATTTCTTGATCTTCTTCAATTGGTATGTTATTTATAATCATCCGTCTTATTTGAGATGCTTCGTTGTTTAAATTTATCGCGTCTTTAAGACATTTCCACATTTTTTTGGATTATTACAGTTTGCCATAATTTTATTTTCCATATATTGCATCTTTTTTATTTTGATCAGTTTTTTATATTCCCGTTTAGTATAATTATAATTATCCCATTCGTTGGTTCTTTTGGCTATCTTGGAAAGCTCATACTTTAATTTGTTAAGCTCTGTAAGATCATGATCATACCATTATTTATTATTTTTATTTGCACTTTTTTCTCGTACGTTAGCGTTTCCATTACATCACATAAAATATTATTAATGGTTTGTACTCCAAGTCCAATATCACAGCTGGTATGCTCCACGAAATTGTAATTTCTTGAGAGAGTTATTAGATTCTCCTTTGAATATCTATCCCAACACCGGCTATTTTCAAATATTCTCATTTTATGTTTTTCTTTCACAGGCAGTTTGAAACAGATCGTTTCATGGTCGGATATACGTTGTTCTAGATCTTTTATTTCTATTTTATCATTGTTACTAAAAAGCAGGTCTAGTTTTGTTCTGGAAGTTTCGGTTATTCTTGTATCGAATTCAACTAACTGATTCATTGATGTTGTCGCGAATGTATGAGTTAGTTGGTTGGAATACGTTGACTGTGTATTTATGTTTATGTTAAATTCACCAATTATGATGTTATTTTCACTTTCACTGTAATATTCGTCTAGTATCTCACCGATATATTGTATGAATTCAGCATCACTTGTATTAGGAGAGTGGTATACTAAACCACACGTCCATTCCATTCGACCACTTGTACCATATCGCCACAAACTTCGTAGGTGCCAAGAATGAGCTCCGTGAGCTGCGAAACTTAGTCCTCAGCGATAATTTCAGCAGCGAAGTCCAAAATTTTTGTGTTGGGCATGGTTTCGATTGGCGCTTCATTCCACCTCGTTCTCCACACTTCGGCTGTTTGTGGAAAGCGGCCGTAAAAACAGCAAAACAGAATTTCTACCGTTCTATTGGCCCATTCATGCTTGACTTCGATGAATTGCGTACATTGGTATGTCAAATATCCGCTATTATTAATTCTCGCCCTCTAGTATCTCTTTCAGAAAATCCAAAAGATCTGGATGTGTTAACACCAGGCCATATTTTAATCGGCGGTCTGATGACAGCTCTTCCTGAACCAGACATTATAAGCTTAAACTATAATCGACCTGGCCGATGGCAGCGCGCAACATACATATAACAAGTTTTTTGGAAGCGGTGGTCTCGATGGTATCTAACTCTTCTCCAACAACACTCCAAATGGCGTATACCTCAGGCCAACATTAAAGTCGGTGACATCGTTTGTCTAAAAGAAGAAAACTCGCCCCCTTAAAGTGGCCCTTAGCACGCGTAATCGAAGTAATATCTGGAGAAGATGGGGTAGTGCAAGTGGCAGTCCTGCGTACATCTTCTGGTACAACTCGTCGAGCTGTGCATAAGCTGTGCGTCCTTCCTGATTCTGTTGAAAGGAGGACGTTGGGAGCAGCAGCCGATATTGAAATTCAATAGATTATATTCATATACTGAAGTCCCAAAATTTAGAACCACCCTAATTTAAACATATGTGCATACGTACGATAACCCTTTTTTGCATATTTTCCTATTCCCTCATTAATAACACACAAACCTATTGTAGAAACGTATGAATATAGGTACGGCAAATGCAAAACAATTAGGCGCATAAATATTTATGTGCGTAATGTGTGTATATTCACACATGCAGTATATGGGAAGGAACACATTTACTTAGAGCTCCAAAAAACAATTGTTTAAGAATATATAAAAACAGTTTGGGACACATTCTTTTGTAATTGGAATTATCATAAGTTAGGAAATATAAACGCAAAATAGTTCTGAAGTCATTCGTTGTAAAATTTTGCTGAAATAAAGTAGTGCAAATCGGAATCTCGTTTTTACTTGATTTTGTATAGCTGCTAAAAAGGCTTAGTAGCTCAACAGACAAATTGTATTTTGCGGACAAAAGTTTAATCACTAGCAACCAACACGGTTTCGTACCAAATCGCTCAACTGTAAGCAACCTAACAGTGTTTAGTGAATACTGCATTTCTGCTTTCCAGAATAGATTGCAAGTTGATACAATTTATACTGACTTTTCGAAGGCATTCGAAAAAGTTTCTCACATAATACTTTTATTGAATCCGGCTGCTATGGGGTTTCACTCTACTTTTTTGATGTGGATTAAGTCCTACTTATCCAACGGGCGTTGTGTCTCAGACGTTGATAATACCACATCCCGTCCCCTCATTGCATCCTCAGGAGTCCCACAAGGTAGCATTCTAGGATCTCTCTTCTTTATACATTTTATAAATGACTTTGGCTCATGCTTCTCGTTTGCGAAATATCTGCTGTATGCGGATGATCTAAATGTGTTTACTGTTATAAATAGTTCTGTTGACTCTGAACGTCTGCAGTCAGACCTTAATAATGTCGAAAACTGGTGTGGCTTAAACCGTTTATCGTTAAATCGTTTTTCGTGTGACTTTCATGTGATTTTTTCAAAGTCATTTAATACCCTTCGTACTTGCTATAGTATCGCTGGCTATACATTGCAATCTGTGGAAATCAAAGACCTAGGGGTGTATTTTGACACTAAATTTAATTTCTCTACGCATGTAAACTATGTCAAAAGATGATTATATGCAATGCTTGCGTTCATACGTCGTAACTCTTCCGTATACACTAGCCCCTACACTATGAAGTCACTATATTGTGCCTTGTCAGATCAAGGTTGGAGTATGCGGCTGTCATATGGAGACCCTACCAAATTGGCCTCTCTAATCGGCTTGAGCGTGTTCAGAAAGTTTTCTTCGATTTGCTATTCGATCTCTAAACTTTTCTGAACCAATGCCTTCGCATGAATCTCGATGCCTTTTAATTGAACTAAACACTCTTGCAAATAGACGATCCATACTATCTTGCTCATTTGTCATTGGCATAATTTCAGCGACCGTTGATTGTCCATCAATCACTTTTTGCTAAAATTCAGTTTAATGTACCATGCAGAAACCTCCGACAGTTTTAACCCTCAAAAATTTGGGTTTCCAGAACTATTTATGGTGTAAATGCTCTTATTTCTAGGGCTTGTGCTGATCTGAATATGTTTTTTAACTCTTCAGTTGCTGACTACACTTTTCCTTACGCTGCCTTAATTAAAAATCTAAGATCTTATTTTTCTTAGGATTAAGTTAATGTAAAAATTTGCATAATATAGTCTGTAAGAATCTATAAATTCAAAGGTTCAACTTAAATAAATAAAAAAAAATTAAAAAATATCACGCGAGTGGTCCCTTTCTTTATTTCTGTGACACAAGTCTGCTAATAAACAAAGTAAATTAATAGAAGAAGACATCCAAATTTAATAGTTTTTTTTATTCATTCAGGAGAGTTAATGTTTTTTTATCGGCAACTATCGCATACATAAACGCAAATAAAATAATGGAAACCTAAATCCGGTTAGCAGAATCAATCGCAGAGTTTGACACAGATTTATTTATTTATTTTTTGGAAAAGTCAAAAACCACAATGTTTCTTACTGACTAAAACGAATAAGTAACCCTAGCTACAAAACAGAGTTAAGTAAATTAAGAAAAATAGACTTTGGATAAGAAAAATCAAGCTTAATAGAATTAGAGATCTCATTAAGTTCACGTAGATAGCGAGTATGGAGCATTTATCGCATAGTTAGTACACTTTTGTTTAATATAAAATGGGCTATGATACCGAACAGACCTCGTTGAAATAAAAAAATTAATCGCATGCAGTAAAGAGGAGCAATCAATCTCCATTAATAACTCCGAAAATGAAGGCAAGGAAATTAATTAGCAGCAAGCGCGAATGATAAGGATTTTAGGCAAAACTTTAGGAAGATCATTTGTACTCCCTCAATCCTGTCGATTGCAAACTTGTGATAAGGCCTCCAAATAAATGCAGCGTATTCCAGTTTGGAACGAACAAACGATGAGTAAAGCAATTTCAAGGTATAGAGATCTGAGAGGTTGGTGCTATTACGCCTCACGAAACCTAAGGAAGCATACGCGAAATTACATAGTTAGTATGGTTACTGAAAGAGAACGATGAGTCAAAGATAACCCCTAAGTCTTTAATCTTATCATGGAAATGAAGGGGAGTACCCGAGATAGTATGTGTCGTTGGTAAGACATTGTCAATTTTCGAAAATATGACATGAAAGCACTCGTTCAGATTGAGAGATAGACGCGAATTACGGCATCAGATTGCTAATCTATCTAAGTCTTCTTGGAGACGCTGAGAGTCATCACTATTTTTGATAATGGAGAAAACTTTTAGGTCATCAGCGAAAAGTAAGAACTCCGATGACACAACAACAACACACACACAATTTCCTATATCATTCATGAACAAATTTAAAATAAGAGGGCCTACGATGCTCCCTTTGGGTCCCCAGATGTGGCAGGAAAAGATTTGGAAGATACACCCTCAATAGAGAACATGCAGCGTATTTTACTTAGGTAGGAATACAACCACTTGAAAAAATACAGAGTGAAAACCAAGGGAAGCGAGTTTACATAGTAGCATATTGCAAAGAATTTTGTGGGATTCCGATTATTTATACACCTTATGCTAACGCTCGTCTCTCTGAACTGTCGCATAAATAACTCGGTATTCTGTATTGCAAAATGGTCTTTATTAGACTTCTTTGGGAGTAGTACAACTATACTTCACAATTATACTGCACTTCGCAACCAATAGCGTGTTTAAATCAAACTGAATAGTTATTACTCAGCTTGCGCTGCTTTTATACTCTCGGTTTCCTCGTTCACCCATTTCTCGTAAGGTCTAGCAATTTCGCTAACAGTTGTATCTCATGCTTAGTTATCAGCTATATACATATATATTTGTAGTTTATAGTTTTCTTATAGCCATATGCGTGTGTATGTGTGAGTAACTACTTCGGCTGATTACTACATGTATGAGTGTGAGATATCTCTTCGTTACCTTGTACAGAAGTGTTGCCGCAAAGCACAGCTTTGTTGTTGCGATTACTAACAGCCCAGTGATGCTAATATTCACCACAATATTGTGAGATACCTTGTCAAAACCCTTAGAGAAATTGGTATAAATGCAATCTACTTGATGGCTTGAAGAGAACGCATTAATGCAATATTCCCTAAACAAGGCTAAGTTTGTGACGGTAGACCTTCCTACAACAAAGCCATGTTGGTTTGGTAGTAACAAATTTTTTGCGGCAAAATACATTTTATCCTTAACAATACCTTCGAAGAGTTTAGAAATGATAGATAGCTTAGATATTGGCCAATAGTCAGAAACGTCATTCTTTTTGCTATTTTCGAAAATTGGCGAAATGTATGCAAGTTTCCAGGCATCCGCAAAGACACCAGATCTTAGAGATTGGTTAAATATTGCCAATAGTGGGGCTACAATAGCAGGAACATTTTTGAGGAGGGCGGTACTAACACCATCTCGATCAGTCTGAGTAGAGTTTTTCAGACTATTGATACCGGTAATAACGTCGTATGTTGTAAGCCGTAGGTCATTGAAATTCAAGGCTGTCTCATGGTCAGAATGACAAACATAGTTTGGTGAAACAACCTCACCAACTGTGAAGTCGGATTTAAAAAATTTGGCAAATAAGTTTGCAATGTCTACGGGGGAGGTAGCAAGTTTATCACCCAGGCAAACAGCATCAGGCACCCCAACACCATTCTTTTTGGATTTGATAAAATGCCAGAAATTTTTGGGATTAGAGTGAATGTTTGATTCAACCCCAGGTATATACTTACTATAAAGAAATTTGTTAAGGCAATTATACTTCTTAGATAGTTGCGTATAAAGCCCAAAATGTATTTGATCCCTGGATTTCAGGAATTTTTTGTACCACTTATTTCGCTGATTCTTTAGCCTTTTCAGACCATGAGTATACCAGGGAAGTTTATAAGTCCTGTTTTTAATAATTGGAATATTCTTCGAGCAAATATCCAAACATGTGACGTTAAAAGAGTGTAACAATCATTAATATCCCGCCCAGAAAAAAGAGCGTTCCAACAAGTGTTTAGGAAACAGGCATTAAGTTTTTGGAAGCCGCAGGACTGAAACTTAAAGGATATTCTGTTGTCTAATTTAAACGCAACAAACTCGTAAAATTCGACCTTCAGACACAGCGGAGTATGATGTCGATCAGCAGGTGAAATAGGAAAAGAACATTCGGATATTGTAGTATTGCTATTTGTACTAACGAAGGCGATGTCAAGAATTCTATTAAGCTTGTTCAAAGCAACCTTGAACATTTTTTCTTATTTACAAGATAATAGTAGTTAACAGATTTTTAAATACAGTCCACTATTAGAAACTATATTTTAGCGATTGAGCGACCTATTCAAACAAAGATAGGACATTCACACACACACATATATATAGATATGTAGCAAATGAACCTCTGTAAATATGAGCGACCTACACAAACAAAGATAAGATAATCCATACGAGGTCGCTCATATCAACAAAACAAATATATGTAAATAAATATAGTTAATGATAAGCCACTCACATACATGTCGCAAAAGGAATATCTGTAAATATTTATGTATACAACAACAAATAATAATAAATAAATAATAAACAATATGAAAAGTGTATATAAAGTAAGACATTTTTGTAAATAAATTAGAATTCTTTGAACTCTCATACCAAGCTCTTCTTATTTTAATACAAACTGCTTCCACCCACCAGAGGTAAGAGGCATTTGTTTAATATTTGAGAACGCCATAGCTTCTCATTACAAACATTGTTTTGCTTCTTTAAAGTAATCTTTGGTTCCCCCCACCAGCGGTAAGAGCCAAAAAATTACTTTTGGTATATGGCAATTTACGACTGCTTTATATTTGAGATCCTTACAAAATCTCAAGGTAGCTTAACATTTTTTTGTCAATCGAGCTTAAAAAGAGCTCAGCGAAGGTACTATAAGTCTCTGCAAAGAAAAAGATCATGACCAAGCAAACAAAATAATATGTAAAACGGGACAGCAAAGTCTGCTCGTATTAGTAAATGTAAAAAAGCCCTATAAACATAGGCAAATAGGTAAAAGTAAGACCTGTGAAACAAATACAGGCAATCTACCTAAAAAAGCCTTATAAACATAGGAAAGCAAGTAAAAGTAAGACCTGTGAAACAAATACAGGGAATCAACAAAACAAAAACGCCCCATCAATATAAGCGAAGTAAAAAGTCCTATATAATTAGGCACATAAAAACGTTAGCATTGGCTAAAGGCAAAATTCCCCCGGCAGGACCACATCTTGGTGGTTTAATAAGGCCTAAAAATATATACTTGGCAAAAACAAAAACCCAATTATATAAAAATAACTCAGCATGGCGAAAATCGCTGATAGTCAACATGACTTAAGTCAAAGAAAAAGACAGATATTCAAAAGAAAAACTGTCTTTTTCTGGACTTCTGGACAAGTGTGAACTTGCCAACAGTACCGCTTCTGACAAATTTATATCCCAACACTTTGAGGATATACAATTCCTCTACAAAACAAAAAAATTTTGCTTAAGTTTGTAATCCAGAATTAGAGAATGATTACCACAAAATGTTGGCCGAATATCATAAGTAATACCTGATACATACCTAATTTTCTTGCAAATAAAGTAGGAGGAAACAAAGAAGAGTTCAAATCAGATGAACATACTTTAGGTGACTTAGAAGAAGAAGAAAGCCGATAAAAGTATTAGTGACATTCGGACCGAGGCTGATGAAAATACAATTCTGGTCGAATTTTCCAAAACGAGGAGAGAAGTGGAATAAACATTAGGACAGAGAGTCTTGAAGATGGCGACGACGAGGTAAAAGAGGATGGTGATAATGATTCTGTACGAAAAATAGAGCGACAGCAACGGCAACCGCAACATCAAAAACAATATCAAATCGAAGAACAACCGCAGAACCTTCGGGAGTCAAAAAATGACCATTTAACATACGAGCATGCTGACTATGAGTTGGTATCAGATTTAGTTCGTGATGTTCAGATTGCGTCCAAGAAAATGGAAGCAACCAATAGCAATTCAGGTATAGCATAAATGAAATACAAATGGGTTGTAGTATCCACCGTATCGATGGTAATAGTAGTGGAAGTATTGACGGAGATGTACCCATACAATTGAACTCAGCTTCGCCGGTGTCTATCGGTCACCTGCATCATCCGCAAGTACAGCATCCACAACAACTACAAGAACAAGCTACAACAGAGCGACAACATAACATACCACAAAGAAAAAATATCGTCGATACCAATAAGCAATTTATAGGCAATTTACTTGCGCAACGTCAACAGCAGCAACAACAATAATTAGAACATATCAAGCATCAAGGCATTCAGGTCACTGCAAGCAAATTTTTCAAGAAAGATGACACCAAATGTTACTTCGGGGTAAAGGCGGAGGCTGTTTGGAAGAATGTATGTATATTTTACCTATTTTTATTAATTATATTTCTTCATCCACAAAATGTTCTTCAATTAGCGAAAAATATACATACACAATAATAAGTGTACCCAAAGAGGAACTATTGCTAAAAACATTATAGTATTTTAAATTTAAAAAGTATTTATACATAATGTTTCCTCCCGTAATTTCATATATAAATTTAAGTCAAAAAATAAAATTACAATTAAACTTGACAGTCATGCAAAATAAACAGAATTATGTACATATGTAATCGCTAAGAATATTTTTGGCCGTGGCAGTATGTTCAAGCAACCTTGAACATTTTTTCTTATTTACAAGATAATAGTAGTTAACAGATTTTTAAATACAGTCCACTATTAGAAACTATATTTTAGCGATTGAGCGACCTATTCAAACAAAGATAAGACGTTCACACACACACACACATATATATACAGATATGTAGCAAATGAACCTCTGTAAATATGAGCGACCTACACAAACAAAGATAAGATAATGCGTACGACGTGTAAATCTATCAATTATAGTTAATAGGTAACGATATCCCTTCGAAACAGGTAAGTGTCCGACAATATCTAAACGAATGTGTTCAAATCTAGTTTTGGAATTGGAATTTTAATAACTGGAGATTTTGTATGACGATGTACTTTCGATTTTTGACAACTTATACATTCTTTGGACCAAATATTGATGTCTTTATTCATTTTGGTCCAAAAATATTTCTTAACTATCAAACGACGTGTAGCTCTACTACCAGGATGTGAGATCCCATGCAACATATCAAATATTTTTTTTCTTAAATTGTTTGGAATGAAAGGCCTAGAATTTTCTCCTGACACTTCACACCATATATCAAAGTTAAGAAGAGGAATTTTTATTTTCAAATTTAGAAATGTTTGATCTGAGGTAAGTTTGCCTAATTCACTGTCTTGTTGTTGTTCACTTTGTAAAATTTTGAAATTAATATCTGAATAATTAAGTGCTTCTACTTCAAACGCACAAGATAATGTGTCAGCTACAACATTTTCCTGTCCTTTAATATACCTAATATCATTCGTAAATTGTGCAATGAATTCCATATGTCTAGTTTGTCTTGGACTGCGTTCTGTTTTTGAATTTAAAGCAAATACTAGAGGCTTGTGCGGACACCGTGGTGTGATGGTAGCGTGCTCCGCCTACCACACCGTATGCCCTGGGTTCGCACCCCGGGCAAAGCAACATCAAAATTTTAGAAATAAGGTTTTTAAATTAGAAGAAAATTTTCTAAGCGGGGTCGCCCCTCGGCAGTGTTTGGCAAGCGCTCCTGGTGTATTTCTGCCATGAAAAGCTCTCAGTGAAAACTCATCTGCCTTGCAGATGCCGTTCGGAGTCGGCATAAAACATGTAGGTCCCGTCCGACAAATTTGTAGCGAAAATCAAGAGGAGCAAGACGCAAATTGGAAGAGAAGGTCGGCCTTAGATCTCTTCGGAGGTTATCGCGCCTTACATTTATTTTTTATTTTACTAGAGGCTTGTGATCTGTGAAAACTGTAAATTAACGTCCTTCTATAAGGTAACGAAAATGTTTAATGTTCAAATAAATAGCTAATATTTCCCTATCAAATGCACTATATTTAATTCCGGATGGAGACAGTTTCTTTGAAAAGAATGCATGTGGTTCTGATTTATTATTAAACGTTTGATGTATGACACCACCTATTGACGTATTGGATGCATCTACATTTAAAGAAAGTTTTGCATATCGCAGATGCAAACTTTTCTTTAATGCATTCGAAGGCTTTATTAGATGTATCGTCCCAAATTAAAATCTTGTATCGCCTCTTATTTGTTCTATTAATTAAATCAAATAACTGTCGTAAACTCTGATAATTTTGGTATATACCGATGGCAATAATTAACCACACCAATACATATTTGTGCTTGTTTAATAGATTTTGGACGATCAAAATTTGGAATAGCTAAAACTTTTTTTCCCGGGGCCTAATTCCCGTTTCAGAAATATTATGTCCTAAAAATTCAACATTTGTAACGCCAAAAGTACATTTACTTGGTTTTATATTTAAACCGTACTCTGTGAGGCGCTGGAATAGTACGCGAAGATCTTTGAAATGTTGTTCTTCATTTTCGCTTGCTACTAAGAGATCATTAATGTATGTAAAAACAAAGTCTAAACCATTAACTACTTTATCATTAACCGTTGAAAAGTTTGCGCGGAGTTTCTAAGTCCGAAAGGCATTCGTACAAATTCAAACATGCCAAAAGGCGTAGTGATTGCAGTTTTATAGATATCCTCTTCTGCCATTGGAACTTGGTGATAAGCTCTTACCAAATCTAGCTTCGAAAATACTTTCTTGTTTCTGAGATTCATGTTGAAGACATGAACATGGGCCAAAGGATAACGATCTGGGACGGTTACAACGTTTAATATTTGAAACTCTCCATAAGGACGCCAGTCATTTAATTCCTTCTTGGGTACAATATGTAGTGGAGATGCTACCGCTGAATTGGAAGGTCTACATATTCCTATTTTTACTAAAAATCGAATTCACTTTTAGCTACTTTGAATTTAAGAGGGTCTAAACGCCTTGGTTTAGAAAATAACAAATTTCCTTCAGTGACGAGTCTGTGAACTGTTGTATGTCTAACTGGCTGTGAATAATCAGGTTCAGAAAATAGAGAAGGAAATTTATTCAATAACTTTGTAAATTTGTTATCAACAGATAATTGGTTTGGCTATATCCGCTATTAAAAACGTGAACGAAAATTCGCGACGTAGTCCTAAATTTATATTTAAAAGTTTTTTTACGGTATGTCGAAATCGTTGAACCGTTAGCTGCCGTTAAAATAATATCTAATGTCTTTTTCGAACATGAAAATTTTGAAACCGGAAGCACTGAAATTTCTGCTCCACTATCTATTAAAAAATTCAATTTGTTCTCTCCGTCAAATACAAATGAGCGACGAGTTGAAATCTGTAAGTTCCCGATGTTCGTCGCTGCAACAACGGAATACTTTAGTTTCTCAAACTATTGTTATTTTAAAAGAGCATGGTTGCTCGCACTTCAAAGCCTGATTACCGAACTTATAATGATACTTACAGAATGAACTTGGGTTGTTGCGAGACTTTGATCGATATCTAGAGGGAATTCTAAAGCGATTCCTACAAGAAGATCGGAACCTTGAATAATTTTGACTCATCTGATTTTTAATTTCACTGATCTCTAATGATAATTTTTCAAAATTTGAAATAATTTCATTTTCGCTTTTAGAATTTGGAAAATTGCTAACTGCAGCTATTTCATTTTTATTAAAAGCTTCCCAAATATTATCAGCTAATTAAACTAATTCACTTATTCCGGTCGAATTCGAACTAGCAAGAATAACACTTAAATTTTTTATTAACTTCCTCATCCAAAGCTTTTTAAGAATTTCCTTGCTAAAATTGTTTCCAGAGAGTAGCACTGGAGGCCGATAAAACTCAGAAGGTTTGCGATCTAACTTGGCATTCTTACTTAATGAGTGCTGTTCAATTAAAATTTGTTTTAATGCAGAAAATTTATTTTCAAGGGGATTTTGAATAAAATTATCATAGTTACCTCCTGCGGAAGTGCAGTTATGACATATTCATATTTTGTCCCTTCCTGAGTAATGTTCTTTCGACTAAATTGCATTTCAGCATGGATGAACCATGCTTCAGGGTAATTAGTCCAAAATTGGGGCAATTTAACAGATATCGCAAAAATTTCATTCGTATTCTGATTAACATAAGGATTTGGTAACTCGCTTTCATTATTATCCAAATCAATAAGGGAATCGTTATTATTATGTGTGTGTGTAGGTGTACTTGTGCCGCGTTGTGGAGTACGATACATTATAAAGAACAATACAAGTATATTAAACTAAAGTTATTTAACAATGGTTTTTGTTATTGATATTAGAGAAAAATTGTAAGTTTACAAACGGGGATGGTACTAGGACATGTTTCTGAATTTCACTTCTTCATCAGCTAGCTTTTCGGGAGATGAGCATTGAACTCGATTCTCCAACATTCATATCAGTGCAAAGGCAGATGCCTTTAGCTGCTGAGCCATATGAATGTCCCGTTGTTCGCTGTACAATTGGTCTCTAATAGTTGCGTTTTTTGTTTCTATTCCTTTTAGTCACCATGTAGGCACATACACTCTGTATGTAGTTTATTCCTAATAGTGTGGACATGATTTTTAGGCGCGCTTTTGAAAGCTTAGTAACATTTGTTCGGATTTTTACAGTATTTGTTCTTTAATACTTCCGCTGTTACTATTATATCAATATGATTCATATGACTCAGCAGCTAAAGACATCTGCCTTTGCACTGATATGAATGTTGGAGATTCGAGTTCAATGCTCAGCTCCCGAAAAGCTAGCTGATGAAGCAGTGAAATTCAGAAACATGTCCTAGTAACCATCGCCGTTTGTAAACTTACAATTTTTCTCTAATATCAATAACCAAAAACCATTGTATAAAGCAATATGAGCAAAGTTCGCTAATTAAATACATATGATCATATTGATATAATAGTAACAGCTGAAGTATTAAAGAACAAATACTGTAAAAATCCGAACAAATGTTACTAAGCTTTCAAAAGCGCGCCTAAAAATCATGTCCACACTATTAGGAATAAGCTACATACAGAGTGTATGTGCCTACATGGTGATTAAAAGGAATAGAAACAAGAAAGGCAACTATTAGAGACCAATTGTACAGCTAACAACGGGACATTCATATGGCTCAGCAGCTACCTTTACACTGATATGAATGTTGGAGATTCGAGTTCAATGCTCAGCTCCCGAAAAGCTAGCTGATGAAGAAGTGAAATTAAGAAACATATCCTAGTAACCATCGCCGTTTGTAAACTTACAATTTTTCTCTAATATCAATAACAAAAACCATTGTATAAAGCAATATGTGCAAAGCTCGCTAATTAAATACATATGATCATATTGATATAATAGTAACAGCGGAAGTATTAAAGAACAAATACTGTAAAAATCCGAACAAATGTTACTAAGCTTTCAAAAGCTCGCCTAAAAATTATGTTCACACTATTAGGAATAAACTACATATAGAGTGTGTGTGCCTACATGGTGATTGAAAGGAATAGAAACACAAAAGGCAACTATTTGAGACCAATTGTACAACGAACAACAGGACATTCATATGGCTCAGCAGCTAAGGGCATCTGCTTTTGCACTGATATGAATGTTGCAGATTCGAGTTCAATGCTCAGCTCCCGAAAAGCTAGCTGATGAAGAAGTGAAATTCAGAAGCATGTCCTAGTAACCATCGCCATTTGTGAACTTACAATTTTTCTCTAATATCATTAACAAAAACCATTGTATAAAGCAATATGAGCAAAGCTCGCTAATTAAATACATATGATCATATTGATATAATAGTAACAGCGGAAGTATTAAAGAACAAATACTGTAAAAATCCGAACAAATGTTAATAAGCTTTCAAAAGTGCGCCTAAAAATCATGTGCACACTCTTAGGAATAAACTACATACAGAGTGTATGTGCCTACATGGTGATTAAAAGGAATAGAAACAAAAAAGGCAACTATTAGACACCAATTGTACAGCGAACAACGGGATATTCATATGGCACAGCTGCTAAAGGCATCTGCCTTTGCACTGATATGAATGTTGGAGATTCGAGTTCAATGCTCAGCTCCCGAAAAGCTAGCTGATGAAGAAGTGAAATTCAGAAACATGTCCTAGTAACCATCGCCGTTTGTAAACTTACAATTTTTTTCTAATATCAATAAAAAGCCATTGTATAAAGCAATATGAGCAAAGCTCGATAATTAAATACATATGATCATATTGATATAATAGTAACAGCGGAAGTATTAAAGAACAAATACTGTAAAAATCCGAACAAATGTTACTAAGCTTTCAAAAGCGCACCTAAAAATCATGTCCACACTATTAGGAATAAACTACATACAGAGTGTATGCGCCTACATGGTGATTAAAAGTAATAGAAACAAGAAAGGCAACTATTAGAGACCAATTGTACAGCGAACAACGGGACATTCATATGGCTCAGCAGATAAAGGTACCTGCCTTTGCACTAATATGAATGTTGGAGATTCGAGTTCAATGCTCAGCTCCCGAAAAGCTAGCTGATGAAGAAGTGAAATTCAGAAACATGTCCTAGTAACTATCGCCGTTTGTAAACTTACAATTTTTTTCTAATATCAATAAAAAAAACCATTGTATAAAGCAATATGAGCAAAGCTCGATAATTAAATACATATGATCATATTGATATAATAGTAACAGCGGAAGTATTAAAGAACAAATACTGTAAAAATCCGAACAAATATTACTAAGCTTTGAAAAGCGAGCCTAAAAATAATGTCCACACTATTAGGAATAAATTACATACAGAGTGTATGTGCCTACATGGTGATTAAAAGCAATAGAAACAAAAAAGGTAACTATTAGAGACCAATTGTACAGTGATCAACGGGACATTCATTAGCTCAGCAGCTAAAGGCATCTGCCTTTGCACTGATATGAATGTTGGAGATTCGAATTCAATGCTGAGCTCCCGAAAAGCTAGCTGATGAAGAAGTGAAATTCAGAGACATGTCCTAGTAACCATCGCCGTTTGTAAACTTATAATTTTTCTCTAATATCAATAACAAAAACCATTGTATAAAGCAATATGAGCAAAGCTCGCTAATTAAATACATATAATTATTTAACAATGTTTGCACAAAGAAATTAGTAAAACTTTGATCAAAAAATATGAAATAAATTCTTTATTTGCTTTCAGAACAAAAGCAAAAGCGAAATCTCACCTCAATTACGAAAATAAATTAGCACAAATTTTCTAAATATTTAAAATCGGAGAAGGGAGTTCATATTTGAAAATATGAAACATTTAAATTTAGTAAAGTATATAATATTAATACATCAAATATTCTATCTACGTATATATATATATATATATATATATATATAATTAGATTCTATCAGATTATTTCATGCTATTAGATTATATCAAATATTCTATCTACGTATATATATATCTATATAATTAGATATTGTAATAAATGATGCAGCTCACCAAATTTTATAAATCACAATCTATAGCTGTAGCTATTGTTGTTGGTTTGAAGCTGCCGACTTTTGCAATGACATTTTGCTCTTCTTTAGTATGGGTTAATTTTGTTGTTGTATTTGATTTTCGATATTACTTTTCTTTTTGATACTGATGATGGACTTGTATTCACTTGTTAGACGTATTTCGTTTGCCTGAGCTGTTGCTACCACTGCTGCTGCTCGTACTGATACCGATACGCTGTATTGTTGTTGGTGGTGTCGATTCGACGAATTATTGAAATTATTGCTGTTAGTTTTGCTTTTGTTTAAGCTTTTTTCAATTCGCCGCCTATGCTTTTTTACCGGTGTAAACTGGAATGAATGTCTGTTGTTACGATTAGATGCACCTCGATCAAAATTGTGGGCGCCTTCTGTGTTATATGTTTTTGAACGTGTTCGCTGTGCAACACAATCACTATAATTAATATCAGACAATATAGAAATTTCTTCTGTTTCGACAGATGCAACTATTATGTTTGTATTGGTCCAAGATACTAATATACTGGTAGACGCACTGCTGCGTTAACAGTTCTTCTTAAGTAGCGTACTCAAATCTTTATATTCCTTTTTTGTTGCGTAGCGTATTTTATAAGTGAATCTGATAAATTTGTAACTGCTTAAGTACTTGGCGCTGATGTTACTGTTGACTTTGTGGTATTTGGGTGATCTTGATCGTAATGGCGTTTAGGATCACTGCGACAACGATAACGATAAAGAACCGAATTAGGGGCACTTTTATAACACGCTTTAGAAACTTTTTGGAGTAATTTCCAATTTGCTAACACTCTCACTGGTTGAAATTTATATTTCTTTTGATTTTATGCTATGTTTTTTTGCATAAACATGTAAAATTTCACCAGATAGCCGGTATTTTCGCGTAGGTAATGAACGAGAGACGTCGATAGGAAAGTTCGGATTCACTAAGGCTGGATCACCAGTGTAGTGGTTGAAAAAAACTTTTTATTTTTTAGGTTACACGCCTAAAAGTATGTTTTTATTTAGTCGAAAATTTACAGCAGAATGAAAGATTTTGAAAATTCATTTAGCAAGATTGAAAATTAAAAATTCAGTATTATTTTCAAACAAATAACAAAGTATTACAATACAAAGTATAAACAATACAATTATTAAATACAATTAACTCTACAGTGGTGACTGCCTGTAACAACCTGATGCCAATGTGCAACAGTTTACTTCCTCTGCAACATTGTGTTCGTTATAGATACAATGCTGTCATTACGCGAAGTTGTTAGTTAGTGCCAACATTGTGGCTGAGGCACGAACCTAGATACAACACACAGATACACGCTACCATTTCATTCAAGCCAGTACCAGTAAGCTACCATCAAACCGATGGTGCCTGCACTATGTAGCGTGTGCGTAAAAAGTTTTCAACGCAGCTTGGCAAGTATTATTTCCCCCGTCCAACATGTGGTAGAAGCCGGGCCTAATTTTCTTCACGATTTCAAACTTTTCTACTACATACCTACAAACTAAATCACTGGGCTAATGCTACTACTTAAACTACTTAAACCTATATCACAGATACTACTCTACATATCTAAAAATAATGGAAATATCACAGATAAAAAAAAACTAAATGAAAAAAAGAAAAATAAAATATCACAGATCATAAAAAAAAAATTTTAATAAATAAACAAATAAAATAAAAAATTTAATAAATGCAAAAATAATCAAATAAATAAAAAAGTCAAGAAAAATAAAAATAATTTAATAAAATAATTACATATATCAATAAGTTAATAAATAAAATACGTCACTTAATAAATAAATAAACTACGTCAATTAATAAATAAATAACATAGAACACATGCAAAACATTGAACAAAGGTACTAGCACTATAAAGAACATTTAACTATTTTGCAAAAATGTCTTTAGCGTGGTATACGCCGATCTTTTTCCCACTACTATCGCCAAGTTCATACATTGAATTTCCTACAACGTTTAAAACAATACATTTTACTTGTTTTGGAGCTAACTTAGCGTTGTAATTTTCGATTTGAGAACTGTGCTTGAAGTTTCGGCGATATACCACTGGTCCAATTTGAAATTTGACATCCTTACTTCTAGTCTCGTATAGCTTTTGGCTTCTTTCATGGGCCAACTTCAGCTCTTTCATAAGTTTGTTTCGAATTAGTTGAAGTTTATCACTTGGAGCCTCTACCTCACAATCAGCATCCTTTACCGCTCCCAGCTTTCGGTATAGCTCATATGATGCAGCATGCTGTATCATAGGCATACCGAAAGTGGCATAGTACGGCGACATGCGCATGCAGAGAAATGCGCATGCGAAGCAGTGGCGATTAAATGGACACTCAGAGCAAATAGCGGGAACCTGGAAGCAGGGACAACAGTAGGCTCTTAAAAAATGAGAAATATGCAACGCCACCCTGAAGTAATGCGAAAGTGGTGCCGGGGTGGGCGACGGTTCCAGAACGGGGCTGTTTTTTAGTCTACGGACACACGGTTGCTGCGACGGTAGCAATTATGGTGCATTAGGCATTTTGCAGCCTCCCCGCAAAAAAAAAAAACAAAAAAAAAGTACGGCGACATGTTACATCGATTTACCCTCTCTGCAGCGTTACCGAGGTGAATAAAAGGCTGTTTTTACATGTTTTGTGCCATATTTCTCTAAAAAGTTACCGAACATCTCAGAAACAAACTGTTTTCCGTTGTCCGAATGCACATATTCAGGCACGCCAAAAACATGGAAAACATCTCTTTCTAAAAACTTTACTACCTGGGCAGAAGTTGTCCTTTTCATTGGTTTTAAAAATACGAACTTTGAGAAATGATCTAAACATACAAGGACATACACGTTACCATCACTAGAACGAGGATACGGACCCATAAATTCTATGAACTGACGTTGGAAAGGTCGCTCTGTGAGCTTTTGTTCACCCATCATCGGTTGCTTGAAAACGTTTTGTGTCTTATTGGTTCTACAAGTTTCGCAATCTTTTACATAGGAGTAGACATCTGAAACCATACCAGGCCAGTAATGTTTTTGCCATAGTCGGGATAATGTTTTATGGATACCACCATGACCAGCGGATGGTGTGCTGTGAGGCGACTCTACCAGCCCCGGTCGCAGCCCCGACGGAACCCAGAGCTTCCAGGTGTGGTCCGCTAGGAGATCGTCCCCCTGTCGAATTGCGTCCGTTTATAAACGTAACTGTCCAAAATGCATACGTCTGGTAACCTGTCTTTTTTCTCAGTCAACTCCGTATACTCCTCCGACTCGAAGCACGGTGACTCGGGACAAATGTTTATGCCTCGATCGTTCGTCAGGGACCACGTTTTCGCACCTTTTCGATGTTGAATATCATATGTAGGTATGGGGAAGTCCCTCACAGCTACCACTTTATTGGGGTCTGTTCTAATATACACATCCCCGATTACGTACCCTAAATATCGCACCTCCTTAAAACGGAACATGCTTTTTTCTATATTAATTGTTAACTTAGCCTCGCGAAGACACCGAACGACCTTTTCCAATAAACCCATGTGGGACAAAAAGTCTTCTGAACACACTAACAAATCATTAAGATAAACAAAAACACACTCACGTAAAGCCTTGTCCATAAGACGACATACTCGTTGCCCTGCATAGCACAACCCGAAAGGCATTACAGTAAATTGGTATAGGGGTCGGCCAGGGATAGTGAAAGCAGTCTTTTCTCTTGTCTTCTTCTCCAGAGGAATCTGCCAGAACGCGTCCTTTAAATTGGTGGCGGAGATAAACCTTGTATTCTGCAATCGGCTAAGTATTCCGTCGATGTGGGGTAAGGGGTATGCATCCTTTATCGTCCTTTCATTCACTTTGCGGGCGTCGACGCATAGATGGGTTTTTGTCCCTTTTATCACCAGTGAGACTGGTGAGTTCCAACTCCTGATGGACTCCCCGATGACACCCATGCTCAGCATCCTGTCCAGCTCCGCATATATAAGTTTTTGGATAGCAGGGGAAACGGGGTAGTGGCGCTGTTTGACTGGCAGATCCTCGTCAACCACCTCGATGACGTGTTCCTCCTTATCTGTTTGGCCTAACCCTAATACCGCGAAGAACGGGAATTGGACTTTTACACGCTCCATCCTATCATTTTGCTCCGGCGTTAAAACCTGCCGCACAGCGTCACCCTCGGCCGGAAAGAGCTCCGCCACACTGCCAACATTCGCCCTCGCACTCGCATCCTTTCTTACCATACTCAACTTTCCAAAAATCTATGCCGAGATAAACCTGTTGCTCCAAACCTGGTACTATCAGGAATTCCAAATCTTTTGTGGCGTTATCCCAAACCACCGGTATCTTTATCACCCCTACCACGGCGGTTTCCTCCCCGTTCGCGGTTCGGATATTCTGGCCCTTGATTGGCTTGATCTAGGTTTCCTTTCCCCGAAGGGGACCAGCAGACCTCATCACCTCCTATCGTAGTTTTCGCAAAAAACCTATCATCACATTTTACGGTCACTATGGTGACAATTATTTAATTTTTCAGCCGCTTAAAATATCTCCTCTTCTCACGCATTTTCTCTATTTTCTTAAAATTTCTCTTCCTCCTATTACTATTTATTGTTTCACAAAAAATTCTTCTCCTAGCTGCTTTATATTAAATTTTCCTCTGATGTAAACTCTTAGTTTCCCGTATCATCTTTTCCTCTACTTTCCCTAGTTCCCTATCTACCCCTTTTCTTCGCAAAATCTTTGCTGTGGTGCTGCCGGGTTGCCTGTCTTCTGGCTGGAGTCCCCGGTTAGCTCCGCCAGTATCGGGTTTCCCTGCTTAAGCTCAAAAGGAATTGATAGTAGACTTGGACGTAGACGGATTAACAGGAATAACACTATTGGGATGGGGTGTGGTTGGGTGCTGAAGTTGAGGTAGGGATTGGTGTTGAGGTTTCCCATTTAATGCTTCTATTTTTGCTTCCCATAACTATTATGGAAACTCGAAGCCTACCTCGCTGCATATCTAGGACCTGCTCTTGTTTTCTTTGATAAGTTTTTCGGCTCCTTTGCGTTCCGCCTATTCCGCCGAGTCTATTTTTATGGCGAAGGTCAAGTTGGCAATGTACGGTTAAGGTTCCCCCTGATGATGCCAACTAACTCCTTTTCAGGGATCCTCTTCCGCAAACGGAACGCCATGTTGTGGACTTTGGCATAGAAGTCGTCGAAAGCTTCCGCGGGCAGCTGTTTCTTCCCCATTATTTCCCGGATTATTTCATAGTCGGACTAGACGAACTTGAAGTGCCTCAGCAGCTCGTCCTTCAGCTCATGATAGCCACAGTCGGGCTCATCTGCATGGTCCTCAAGGACCTGCAAATACCACTTCAAGGCACCGCCGGAAACCAGACAATGAAAGTCCGTGAAAAGGCGGAAGAAGGAAAAATTATGCTGCTCGCGCATCCTTTTCATCCGAAAGATGAAGCTTTTGAGGCTTATACCTTTAGCGGTCCCGGTACTGTAACTGACCGTTGGCTCATTGATGCGCTCTGCGCTGTCCCTAGGGACAAAGTCAAAGGGCCTCGGTATACCCGTGTCAATTTGGTTGAATACCGATCCCGCAATTTGGTTTTCTATGGCGGCCCTCGTAACGCTCCTAGTGCATGGTCTAGCAGTGCTCAGTATCCCTAATCCCCCTGCAACACGATTCTCGGCCTCCTTGCCTTTGTTAGGCATTCACTGTTTGAAGGAAACCCTAAAAAAAAAAAACAAAAAAATAATTGAAATGGAAAGAAGATAAGCAATAAATTGGAAATTTGACATTGAATAACCTAATCTACATGGGAGCTTTTACCAAAATCCCACTGGGAAACAACGTACCAATGCAATTTTGAAAAATCAAATACGAAATTTAAAAATAAAAAATTTTCTGCGCGTGTGCTGCGTCAGCGAAACTTCAGCACGCAACATAGCGCGGTCACATGCTCAGCAACGTGAGTAAATGGGTCAACCGCTGGATACTTCTGTTATAACTTATATTATAAACGAAAATGTAATCGTAATTAGTAAAAAAATAAAAAGGCACATTCAAAATCTTTTTTATATACGTAAGTAAGTGATACAAGTGTATGATTGTATGGAATACCCAAAGATAAGTGTTGAAAAAAAAAAAATAGAATGGCCTTTATCCTGAAAATTACAAAGATAACATCAGGAAGGGACACAAAAATAAAGTAACACAAATGGTTTATATTTTCCTTCTAACACATCCACATTCACAAATTAAATTATACTCTACGAGTTGGGTGTAAATAATTAAGTAAGTATAAACCGTTTGGTTGTCTCAAACGACGTCCTAGTTTTTATAAGAATGTTTTACGAAACAATAAGTTATATTTCCTAAATCCCAATAGTAAACACATTCAAATTATTACGAAACGTATCGAGGAAGTATCCAACTGCCAATAAATTATAAGAATGTCCTAAAAAAAAAACAAAACGACGATACCTTGTAAGCGATATTAAGTAATTAGCTTTACAATAGAAATCAGTAGTATGATTAAGAAAATTATCTGCAACTCAAGAATTGTAAATTTCAAGCTTCCAATGACGCAAAAAATGAAAATTTATTAGCCTTTGTGTGTTTGATGCCGCCTTGACGAAGGTTCAGCAAAGGTGATTAGTCCGTCTCTAAGCATCTAGTGTGAATTCCGTCGTCATACTGTCCGTGGAAGTGTGGCACATCACGCTCGAGAACTTGTTACAGGGAGTGGATGCCACACTCCCTTGCTCCTACCTCTAGTGGCGACGATTGCAAACCTCACTTACCGGCAGTGCTGGACTCCCGGTAAGGTAGTTTAAACAGCTCGCCATGACCTCCTGCTAACGTCCGTCGTCTAGCTAAATGTCATACAAGGTAACACTTATTCAAAATGCAGGAACCCGAAGAAGGAACCCTGCCATGCACACTCAGCTACTCCTAATCCTTTTGTCATGATGCCACTTGTCGACTAGGTGAGCTCAATCGGCGTTGCCATTATGACGGAATAGGGATTGGGATGCGATTGGAAACAGGGAGATCTAAGCAAAAGTGGGAAAATTTAATAAAAGTACAATTAAAAGGTTATGGAAAATGTGGGAAGTGGAAATTAATCGGGCTATAACGTTGGGCGCCATTGTTACGTGGCTGACTGATTGGGGAGGTGGGGAGCGGCGGCAAGCAGGTATGCTTGCGAGCCCAGGCTAACTCGTCGTCTTGGGCGGGGTATTACACCACCGACCTCACCCGCAGCCACATGAACAAAAAGTGTTCATACCTGCATATGTATCGAAAAGAAAAAGGAAAGCTGAAAAAATAAAAATAGACGTGAGGGGCAAAGTTAAAAGAGGGAAGGCATAAGGGGCAGAAAAAGATGAAGGCCTGTCCTGTCAGGTGGAGTCTACCCTCCATCTGCAGGGCAACTTGCACCGTGCCGTGGACGCTGTGCTGACTCCTATTTACCTTACAGTGCCCCCAAGCCTGACACTAGTATGTCCGTCTGTCACGCGGTCATTTTTCCCTGTAACTCACTTTCACCTAACCTTGCCACGCGCAAGCTCAGCACCAACAACAAAAAGTTGAATTTAGCCCTGCATGATTAATAGCTCACTATTTCATACATACATTGATTATTCACAATTTCTCAATAAATATTCTACCAGAAACGCCCTAATATTAGTTTCACAATCTGCTTATAAATTATACAAAAATTATAACTCCATCAAAGGCAAATTCAAAGTTACTTCCAATTACTTAAATATCTACCCTTAGTGAAATACATACAACTACCATAATCCAAAAAAAAACCCAAATAAAAAAGGTTAAATACAATTCACATATATTAATCGTATGACGGATAAATTCGGTCTTAATCTTTCCTACCACCCTAATGTACTATCCTACAAGAACCTATCTTAAAATCTAAAGATATGGAGTTCAAACAAATCTCTTTAAGGTAGTATAATCCAAAACAAGGGCAAAACAAAAAATGCAAAACCCTAATCCCTGACCTACTGCAAATGCAGAAGTAAATAAAAAATCAAGTATATATCTATGAAAAGTAGGTCATCAAAAACCCATATAAAAAAAAGGTATGCAAGTATATAAAAAAAAGTATGTAAGTAAAATATATGTGAGCATGAATTCATGTGTGGTATATATGTTTCTCACAAAGTATAGTTCTTGCTTTACTTTGCAAATCCCTACTCTATTTTTTCAAGATTAGGAATCTTAGCCAATATATGTACATACGTTTATAAACATTTGAGATGCACTCACCAATCTCACGTTCTCCAACGGGGCCGCTGCAGTTGTGTGGTTTTGCTGGAAAAAAATACTCTTAACGTACATACATATCTACAGGTCACGCTCACAGTAGCCACCCTCAACCACTCAGCCAAGATCACTCGCTAGTGATATTAGTTAATGAGTGCTTTGGTAGTATCAAATCTACCAGCGTGATGACAAAATGTAAAGATTTAAAAAAAATGTGTATTCGACAAAAAAAATGTCTTTGGTGCTGAAGGCACACGATCATATATAATCTCTGGGTGTGAGGCTAATAAAAAGTATGTTGGAATTGATTTTGCCAATAATCACAAGTACAAAAAATAAAAAAAGCAAAATTTCAAAATTCGAAAATTTTGAGTTGGTACTACCTTAGGTAGAAGAAAACATGTGCAAAAAAAATTTGTATATGGTAGAGATAGATATCAAAATATCAAGAAAAATTAAATGTCAAACCGAAGAAGAAAAGTGAAAAAACAAGAAAAAAATTAAATAAATGAAAGGAAAAGAAGGTGGAAGCAAAAGTGCCACCATTAACTCGTGAAATATGGAGTTAAGGTAAAACCCAAAAATTATGTATTCGAACAAAAAAATGCTTAGGCCCGGAAATGAACTAACTCTTTTACCCGTTCCCTACCAAGATCATGCCTTTTTTGACAATATTTAAATAATGCATATAATAATACATAAAAAATATAAAACAACAATATAAACAAAAGAGGTGCCAGAAAATCTCCAACCCCCGCCGGTGCTGATTGTTGCTTATGTTACCAGAATTAAATGAGCCGGCGCAAAAATGTACAAATGTTGCTGCCAACGTTTTTGTGGTTGCTGCTGGTGTTTTTATTTATTGTAGTTGCTCGTGTTGTCCGCTTTGCCAGAATTGTATTGGATTTTTGTTGTATGTGGTGTCGTGGCTGTTGTTGTTGCGGCCCAATGCCGCCGATGAAAAATGCTATCCTTGATGTTACCAAGTTCTTGTACTTCTGTTGTTTTTGTTGTGCGCCGGCAAATAAAATTATAGTGTAGTGCTTGTGGGTAGTGAAGGTGCGTGGTAATTGATTTTTGGCGGTATGTCGCCAGTATAAAACGATGATGTAGTTGTTGTTTGGCGGTATGGATCCAATATAAAACGATGATGTAGTTGTTGCCGGGCGGTATGTCGCCAAAGACCGTGCCCAGTGGGTCTTTTCCAAGGAGGAACCCCGCGTGCAGTGTCCTGTAATGCAACGTAAACGAAAATTTATTAAGAAAATTCAAGGATACAAGTGTATCTATGTACATATACATATACACAGTTGCCTATCGATTTCATGTCTGCATAGTCATGTACTCATCTACATACATGTATTTTTATGTATGTAGGGGTGTATGTGTTCAAGCAAGTTTTCTTTTGGCTTGCTTGGGAGATAGGCCAGGTGGAAGACCCAGCTCGCAACAAGCATGCCAGGACAAAAAAAAAAAACAAAAATGGGCATGACTCGTAAAATATGTTTGCTGGGAACTACTTGCAGCTTTCTGACCGTGTCGCGGTCACTTTTCGACGCGCACTACTTTTTCAAAAATTGGTTATAATTCGCGCACTGCAAAATTTGTGAACTTTTTTCACTTACATTTAAAATCGCGCAATTCACTTGCGATTATTACTTGCACTTGACTTGCACTGGGCACTGTTGAAACAGGGCTTTGGCCCGTTGACTAAATTTTCCCCTTCTTATACCCACCGCCGTGGTAGGGAACGTTACCCAGAAACGCAAAATTTTTACCATTACATGCCAAACTTTCTTTTCGGTTTTCCCGTATTTTTCATCTATACGTTCATACAATCCTGCACTCATACATTAACACGCTTACCGCTCCACCAAACCAGATTCATTTGGTTCGTGTCTTGCCCGCTCACACTGGCACAGTCATACGCTCATAGCCTTGTACAAACAAACATCCACATACATACATACCAGAACAAAAGAAACACATAGGTGCATGGCATTCGTATCTTGACCACAATGGTCCTAGACTGTTAGAAACATGGTGACTGCTGATAACAACCTGATGCCAATGCGCAACTCCGAACAACACTTACCTTGGCACTGAATGTCATGCTGAACATTCATCCAGTAGATTTCGCGGGAAAGGCAACCGCGGCCCGGTCGTTGGTCATGCTTCGTGATATGGGCTATGGGCTTTCTGACTTCGGACACTCCAGCCTTCTTATTATTTTCGACTTTATCTCGGACTGGACGGACTATTGTATGCCGATAACTGCTCCCTATGCAACCTTTACCCCAGTAATTCCACCGAGAGAGGAGTGGGGAAGAGGAATTGTGTGGGGCATGAGACCGGTTAACTTGTTCACAGATGGGTCGAAGTTGGACGGAAAGGTTGGTTGGGGGGATTTTGTCAAGAGCTAAATGTAAGCCGCAAGTTTAAGTTGGCTGATCACCGCAGTGTATTCCAAGCGGAAGTTGCTGCGATTAAGGATGCGGTGGATAAAATGCTATCCAGTTGTTTAGGCAGGATGCCTAACTTTTTCCGCATCTATCTGCGATCCCCCCAATGCAACCCTGCGAATCGATACTCGATACTCGAATTAATTTGTAACCACCCACACCTTCACCGCCACATGCATGTGCATGCATGTACATGTACGTGTATGTGTGTTTTTTGTCAGCACTCAAGCATATGCATGTCGGGGTTGATGTGTGGGTGCCTTTCCCCTCCAAAACGGAGGATTTTGCGTGTCAACCGTTGTAGCTTGCTATACAACCGGCCTCTTGGATTTCAACTGCCGTACAGCACGCATCTGCCGCCAACGCTCTCTGCCGTATTTTTGCGTTTATTCAGGTAATATTGTAACTATTGCTATTTACCCAATAAATCATATATATTATAACGAGAAATCTCGTCTATTTGCTTATTTTCTATTCCATACACCTATTCCCACTGAGATCGACCCCGGTGCGCCCACCTACCTCCAGAAGCACACGCACCCCGGCCGAACATTTGGTCCTATCTCCCCGAGAAAGGGATATACAGCACCTAAATTACAGTCCACAAAATACGACAGTAGCTGACCGCACAAATTTCAAATTCCTCAAGTAAAAAGTTATACGGAGAGTTTTTGCCACAATCAACAGCGATAACACAATAAGTTTAAGAACGGCTATTATTTAAAACCACCGTCAAACACTGAGCAATCGACAGCGAGCGGAAGCCACTGCAACACCGAGTTACCTTGCCACATCATCACATCATCACCAGTATACAAGTCACCAAAAAATACCTGAGTAAGTGCAATATTTCTTGCCACAATTTTTTTTGGTTATAAAAAATAAATAAAACCGAGTAAAAAAAAAAAATAAATATTCTCAGTGCCACACGCGTAGTGATTTGGTATTAAGTGCGAAAAGTGTAAAAAATTAGTGACGAAAAGAAGGAGAATTCCAAACGCGTAACATTAACGTTTTTAATTCCTTGTGACTATCTGGCCTGTCCCCCAACCAGCTGTAAGGCTCTCCGGACACAGCACAAGGAAGAGGTACACATAACCTCACTTTCACATAAAATTTCACGCCATTCGATTTAAATTTTCCTTTTGCATCACTTTAATTTCACTAGTTTCTTAATAAATTTTCGCACAAGATTTATTACACGTTTTTACACTTTTCGTCGAGTTCATACCAGCGCGCGCACTTATTATACAATACAATTTAACTTGAAAGTGGCGAGTGGCCCCCTTTATTTACACAAAACACATTGGGGTTGCTTCCCCCTGCTCCCTGTTTTACGGCACAAATAATCTGCAAAGTCAGACAAAAATAAACAAATTAAAAGTAATAATCAATTCTGCGTAATTTTAATAGTTGTTGGTTGGGTGATTCGCCCAGGTTTTCAAGTTTTATATCCCTTGATTAATTCGCTTTCCACTTTAATTCATGAACATGGAATCATATATTAGATTGGCCGATCGAATAATCGAATTCGAGGCCGATTTTAATGACATAAATGCGGCTCTGCACACTATACACACTCTTGCAATACAGCAAAAAGAGTTGCAAGCCAAGTAGGAAAAAGCAGAGAACGCCCTAGAGGAGTTGCTTGGCTCTGACACGCTCGACGCAAAGAAAATTGCAGCGGTCAAGATCAAGCATAAAGCAGCATATGCCGTATTCCTGAGATGCATGTCGAACATGGCTGAAATTCAAACTAAATTGAAGGAGGAAAAAGATAGGGCAGTCAAACCTGAGGGAGAACGCGCGCGCGAACACAGTATCCGTCTGCCAGCTTGCGATACTGAGGTATTCAAGGGCGACTACCTATCTTGGCCAACGTTTCGTGACCTGTTCACGGCCATATACAAAAACAACAGTCGCCTAAGCCCGGTAGAAAAGTTGTTCCACCTAAATCAGAAAACTCATGGTGAGGCAAAGGACATCGTCAAGAAATGTCCCTTGACAAATGAAGGCTTCGAAACAGCCTGGAAAAACCTATGTGAGAGATACGAGATTAAGCGGATTCTCGTAAACTCACAACTACAAATTTTGTTTAATCTAAAAAAGATAGATAGCGAGTGCGGCAGCTCTATCAAAACCTTACAGCGCGACATAAATAATTGCTTGGCATCTTTAAAAACACATCAGATCGATGTTTCAAATTGGGATGCGATTATTACCTATTTATGTTCGACAAAATTACCTGAAAATACGTTGGCTCTATGGGAGCAGAGCATTGACCACAAGACGGACATATCCAAGTGGGAGGATATGGACAAATTCTTGTCAAATCGTTTCCAGACACTTGAAACCGTGTCTGGTTTTACAGGGAATGCCACTTCTAAAGTGCAAAAATCAAACACGTCGCGCCAGTCGACGAAAAACCCTACAAAAAGACTTGGGGCTTTTCAAACCAAAGTAACCAAGCAAACACCAAAATCAATATGTAAAATGTGCAAATCTACGGAGCACAGATTACGCAACTGTTCACGTTTTTGCGATTTAAACCCGGTAGAAAGGATTAAATTCGTCAAATCCACAAATAGCTGCCTGAATTGTTTATCCCCAGGACACACAGTGACGAGGTGCACCAGTTCGTACAACTGTTCCAAATGCCACTCTCGTCACCACACGCTCCTGCATGCGGACACACTTCAGCAACCGGCGGTGCGAAATCCCTTCAAAGATGCGGATAATGCCCCATCAACTTCGGCACAGGCAAGGAAAAGACAGGAATCGGGACAACCACCTTCCTCTGCGAATCAGAATGTCAAATCCTGTCATGCCAATTCCAGCACAGGCGTGCTATTAGGAACTGCTCGCGTACACATTCACCATAATGGTACCGACTTCTCCGCGCGGGCATTAATTGATTCTGGGTCTGAATGTTCCTTTATAACTGAAAGACTGAAACGCAGAATCAATTTGCCAGCGAGGAAAATGCATGCCCATGTTTCGGCTCTGGGATGTTAGCACCCCATTTCTGAAATTTTATAACAAAACATATGCCAAATAATTGGTCACTAATTGGTCATAATTGGTCAGCAGGTTTCAGTAATTGGTCAGCATTAGAAAAAATTTTATGGAAATTTTAAAATTTTCATGGTCGGGTGTGGGATGTTAGCACCCCATTTCTGGAATTTTATAACAAAACATATGCCAAATAATTGGTCACTAATTGGTCATAATTGGTCAGCGGGTCCCACTAATTGGTCAGCCATAGACAATTTTTTATGGCCATTTAAAGTTTTCCAAGGAAAACCAATTTTCCTGTCTAGACACCCTGTATAAATAAATTTTCCAAAAAAAAATATGCCAATTAATTGGTCACTAATTGGTCATAATTGCTCAGCAGGTTTCGTTAATTGGTCAGCCATAGGAACTTTTTAATTAATTTTTCGGATGTTACCCTGTTATCGGATGTTAGCACCCCATCGGTGGATTTTGAATTCGAAAAGCATGCCAAATAATTGGTCACTAATTGGTCCCACTAATTGGTCAGCCATAGACAATTTTTTATGGCCATTTAAAGATTTCCAAGGAAAACCAATTTTCCTGTCTAGACACCCTGTATAAATAAATTTTCCAAAAAAAAAATACGCCAATTAATTGGTCACTAATTGGTCATAATTGGTCAGCAGGTTTCGTTAATTGGTCAGCCATAGGAACTTTTTAATTAATTTTTAAAGTTTTCTTTGTTATCGGATGTTATCGTGTTATCGGATGTTAGCACCCCATCGGTGGATTTTCAAATCGAAACGTATGCCAAATAATTGGTCACTAATTGGTCATAATTGGTCAGCGGGTCCCACTAATTGGTCAGCCATAGAAAATTTTTTATGGCCATTTAAAATTTTCCAAGGGAAAAAAAATTTCCTGTTTAAACACCCTGTATACATAAATTTTCCAAAAAAATTATGCCAATTAATTGGTCACTAAATGGTCATAATTGGTCAGTGGGTCCCACTATTTGGTCAGCCATAGACAATTTTTTATGACCATTTAAAGTTTTCCAAGGAAAATCAATTTTGCTGTCTAGACACCCTGTATACACAAATTTTCCAAAAAAAATTATGCCAATTAATTGGTCAGTAATTGGTCATAATTTGTCAGCAGGTTTCGTTAATTGGTCAGCCATAGGAACTTTTTAATTAATTTTTAAAGTTTTCTTTGTTATCGGATGTTACCCTGTTATCGGATGTTAGCACCCCATCGGTGGATTTTCGATTCGAAAGGTACGCCAAATAATTGGTCACTAATTGGTCATAATTGGTCAGCGGGTCCCACTAATTGGTCAGCCATAGAAAAATTTTTATGGCCATTTAAAATTTTCCAAGGGAAAAACAATTTTCCTGTTTAAACACCCTGTATACATAAATTTTCCAAAAAAATTATGCCAATTAATTGGTCACTAATTGGTCATAATTGGTCAGTGGGTCCCACTATTTGGTCAGCCATAGACAATTTTTTATGACCATTTAAAGTTTTCCAAGGAAAATCAATTTTGCTGTCTAGACACCCTGTATACATAAATTTTCCAAAAAAAATGATGCCAATTAATTGGTCGCTAATTGGTCATAATTGGTCAGCAGGTTTCGTTAATTGGTCAGCCATAGGAACTTTTTAATTAATTTTTAAAGTTTTCTTTGTTATCGGATGTTATCGTGTTATCGGATGTTAGCACCCCATCGGTGGATTTTCAAATCGAAACGTATGCCAAATAATTGGTCACTAATTGGTCATAATTGGTCAGCGGGTCCCACTAATTGGTCAGCCATAGAAAATTTTTTATGGCCATTTAAAGTTTTCCAAGGGAAAAACAATTTTCCTGTTTAAACACCCTGTATACATAAATTTTCCAAAAAAAATTATGCCAATTAATTGGTCACTAATTGGTCATAATTGGTCAGTGGGTCCAACTAATTGGTCAGCCAGAGACAATTTTTTATGACCATTTAAATTTTTCCAAGGAAAATCAATTTTGCTGTCTAGACACCCTGTATACATAAATTTTCCAAAAAAAATTATGCCAATTAATTGGTCACTAATTGGTCATAATTGGTCAGCCATAGGAACTTTTTAATTAATTTTTAAAATTTTCTTTGTTATCGGATGTTACCCTGTTATCGGATGTTAGCACCCCATCGGTGGATTTTCGATTCGAAAGGTATGCCAAATAATTGGTCACTAATTGGTCATAATTGGTCAGCGGGTCCCACTAATTGGTCAGCCATAGAAAATTTTTTATGGCCATTTAAAGTTTTCCAAGGGAAAAACAATTTTCCTGTTTAAACACCCTGTATACATAAATTTTCCAAAAAAAATTATGCCAATTAATTGGTCATAATTGGTCAGTGGGTCCCACTAATTGGTCAGCCATAGACAATTTTTTATGACCATTTAAAATATTCCAAGGAAAATCAATTTTGCTGTCTAGACACTCTGTACACATAAATTTTCCAAAAAAAAATTATGCCAATTAATTTGTCACTAATTGCACGTAATTGGTCAGCAGGTTTCGTTAATTGGTCAGCCATAGGAACTTTTTAATTAATTTTTAAAGTTTTCTTTGTTATCGGATGTTACCCTGTTATCGGATGTTAGCACCCCATCGGTGGATTTTCGATTCGAAAGGTATGCCAAATAATTGGTCACTAATTGGTCAGCGGGTCCCACTAATTGGTCAGCCATAGAAAATTTTTTATGGCCATTTAAAGTTTTCCAAGGGAAAAATAATTTTCCTGTTTAAACACCCTGTATACATAAATTTCCAAAAAAAAATTATGCCAATTAATTGGTCACTAATTGGTCATAATTGGTCGGTGGGTCCCACTAATTGGTCAGCCATAGACAATTTTTTATGACCATTTAAAGTTTTCCAAGGAAAATCAATTTTGCTGTCTAGACACCCTGTATACATAAATTTTCCAAAAAAAATTATGCCAATTAATTGGTCACTAATTGGTCATAATTGGTCAGCAGGTTTCGTTAATTGGTCAGCCATAGGAACTTTTTAATTAATTTTTAAAGTTTTCTTTGTTATCGGATGTTACCCTGTTATCGGATGTTAGCACCCCATCGGTGGATTTTGAATTCGAAAAGCATGCCAAATAATTGGTCACTAATTGGTCATAATTGGTCAGTGGGTCCCACTAATTGGTCAGCCATAGAAAATTTTGTATGGCCATTTAAAGTTTTCCAAGGGAAAAACAATTTTCCTGTTGAAACACCCTGTATACATAAATTTTCCAAAAAAAATTATGCCAATTAATTGGTCACTAATTGGTCATAATTGGTCAGCAGGTCCCACTAATTGGTCAGCCATAGACAATTTTTTATGACCATTTAAAGTTTTCCAAGGGAAAAACAATTTTCCTGTTTAAACACCCTGTATACATAAATTTTCCAAAAAAAATTATGCCAAATAATTGGTCACTAATTGGTCATAATTGGTCAGTGGGTCCCACTAATTGGTCAGCCATAGACAATTTTTTATGACCATTTAAAGTTTTCCAAGGAAAATCAATTTTGCTGTCTAGACACCCTGTATACATAAATTTTCCAAAAAAAATTGTGCCAATTAATTGGTCACTAATTGGTCATAATTGGTCAGCAGGTTTCGTTAATTGGTCAGCCATAGGAACTTTTTAATTAATTTTTAAAGTTTTCTTTGTTATCGGATGTTACCCTGTTATCGGATGTTAGCACCCCATCGGTGGATTTTCGATTCGAAAGGTATGCCAAATAATTGGTCACTAATTGGTCATAATTGGTCAGCGGGTCCCACTAATTGGTCAGCCATAGAAAATTTTTTATGGCCATTTAAAATTTTCCAAGGGAAAAAAAAATTTCCTGTTTAAACACCCTGTATACATAAATTTTCCAAAAAAATTATGCCAATTAATTGGTCACTAATTGGTCATAATTGGTCAGTGGGTCCCACTATTTGGTCAGCCATAGACAATTTTTTATGACCATTTAAAGTTTTCCAAGGAAAATCAATTTTGCTGTCTAGACACCCTGTATACATAAATTTTCCAAAAAAAATTATGCCAATTAATTGGTCACTAATTGGTCATAATTGGTCAGCAGGTTTCGTTAATTGGTCAGCCATAGGAACTTTTTAATTAATTTTTAAAGTTTTCTTTGTTATCGGATGTTATCGTGTTATCGGATGTTAGCACCCCATCGGTGGATTTTCAAATCGAAACGTATGCCAAATAATTGGTCACTAATTGGTCATAATTGGTCAGCGGGTCCCACTAATTGGTCAGCCATAGAAAATTTTTTATGGCCATTTAAAGTTTTCCAAGGGAAAAACAATTTTCCTGTTTAAACACCCTGTATACATAAATTTTCCAAAAAAAATTATGCCAATTAATTGGCCACTAATTGGTCAGTGGGTCCCACTAATTGGTCAGCCATAGACAATTTTTTATGACCATTTAAAGTTTTCCAAGGAAAATCAATTTTGCTGTCTAGACACCCTGTATACATAAATTTTCCAAAAAAAATTATGCCAATTAATTGGTCACTAATTGGTCATAATTGGTCAGCAGGTTTCGTTAATTGGTCAGCCATAGGAACTATTTAATTAATTTTTAAAATTTTCTTTGTTATCGGATGTTACCCTGTTATCGGATGTTAGCACCCCATCGGTGGATTTTCGATTCGAAAGGTATGCCAAATAATTGGTCACTAATTGGTCATAATTGGTCAGCGGGTCCCACTAATTGGTCAGCCATAGAAAATTTTTTATGGCCATTTAAAATTTTCCAAGGGAAAAACAATTTTCCTGTTTAAACACCCTGTATACATAAATTTTCCAAAAAAATTATGCCAATTAATTGGTCACTAATTGGTCATAATTGGTCAGTGGGTCCCACTATTTGGTCAGCCATAGACAATTTTTTATGACCATTTAAAGTTTTCCAAGGAAAATCAATTTTGCTGTCTAGACACCCTGTATACATAAATTTTCCAAAAAAAAATGATGCCAATTAATTGGTCACTAATTGGTCATAATTGGTCAGCAGGTTTCGTTAATTGGTCAGCCATAGGAACTTTTTAATTAATTTTTAAAGTTTTCTTTGTTATCGGATGTTATCGTGTTATCGGATGTTAGCACCCCATCGGTGGATTTTCAAATCGAAACGTATGGCAAATAATTGGTCACTAATTGGTCATAATTGGTCAGCGGGTCCCACTAATTGGTCAGCCATAGAAAATTTTTTATGGCCATTTAAAGTTTTCCAAGGGAAAAACAATTTTCCTGTTTAAACACCCTGTATACATAAATTTTCCAAAAAAAATTATGCCAATTAATTGGTCACTAATTGGTCATAATTGGTCAGTGGGTCCAACTAATTGGTCAGCCAGAGACAATTTTTTATGACCATTTAAATTTTTCCAAGGAAAATCAATTTTGCTGTCTAGACACCCTGTATACATAAATTTTCCAAAAAAAATTATGCCAATTAATTGGTCACTAATTGGTCATAATTGGTTGGAAAAACAATTTTCCTGTTTAAACACCCTGTATACATAAATTTTCCAAAAAAAATTATGCCAATTAATTGGTCACTAATTGGTCATAATTGGTCAGTAGGTCCCACTAATTGTCAGCCATAGACAATTTTTTATGACCATTTAAAGTTTTCCAAGGGAAAAACAATTTTCCTGTTTAAACACCCTGTATACATAAATTTTCCAAAAAAAATTATGCCAATTAATTGGTCACTAATTGGTCATAATTGGTCAGTGGGTCCCACTAATTGGTCAGCCATAGACAATTTTTTATGACCATTTCAAGTTTTCCAAGGAAAATCAATTTTGCTGTCTAGACACCCTGTATACATAAATTTTCCAAAAAAAATTATGCCAATTAATTGGTCACTAATTGGTCATAATTGGTCAGCAGGTTTCGTTAATTGATCTGCCATAGGAACTTTTTAATTAATTTTTAAAATTTTCTTTGTTATCGGATGTTACCCTGTTATCGGATGTTAGCACCCCATCGGTGGATTTTCGATTCGAAAGTTATGCCAAATAATTGGTCAATAATTGGTCATAATTGGTCAGTGGGTCCTACTAATTGGTCAGCCATAGACAATTTTTTATGGTCATTTAAAATTTTCCAAGGAAAACCAATTTTCCTGTCTAAACCCCCTGCACACATGGAATTTCCAAAAAAAATTATGCCAGTTAAATGTTCACTTATTCTTTATAATTTCTCAGTAGTAGGTCAATTATTTATCCCCTAACCATAAAGAAAATGCGGTTAGCGTTTTTAACAATTTTTCCCGGTTGCAATAAAAACTTGGTTATTCCATAATGCTTTCTTAATAATTATTTTTATCTTACGTGGCATCACAGTCGAAAAATGCGCGCAGAAGGCGTAAAGCTTAAATACAACATTGCTTATAATAGTAGAAAAGAAGCAATAGCAGAGATAATAAGATTTGCGCCTAAATGGATTCGTTCGCGGGTTCGAATCCGTCTATTTTATTATTATTTTTTTTTTTTCATTTAATTCTTTTAACATATTTTTATACTCAGTTGAGCAGAGCTCACAGAGTATATTAAGTTTGATTGGATAACGGTTGGTTGTACATATATAAAGGAATCGAGATAGATATAAAATTTCGAAAAACCGAAAAAGTGCGATAACTCATTACAAAAGACAGATAAAGCGACGAAACTTGGTAGATGTGTTGAACTTATGACGCAGAATAGAAAATTAGTAAGATTTTTGGCAATGGGCGTGGCACCGCCCACTTTTACAAGAAGGTAATTTAAAAGTTTTGCAAGCTGTAATTTGGCAGTCGTTGAAGATATCATGATGAAATTTGGCAGGAACGTTACTACTATTACTCTATATGTGCTAAATAAAAATTAGCAAAATTGGATGAAGAACACGCCCACTTTTTAAAAAAAAATTATTTTAAATTCAAATTTTAACAAAAAATGTAATATCTTTACTGTATATAAGTAAATTAAGTCAAAATTCAACTCCAGTAATGATATGATGCAACAAAATACAAAAACAAAAGAAAATTTCAAAATGGGCGTGGCTCCGCCCATTTTCATTTAGTTTGTCTAGAATACTTTTATTGCCATAAGTCGAACAAAAATTTACCAATCCTTCTCAAATTTGGTAGGAGCATAGATTCTATGACGGTAACTGTTCTCTGTGAAAATGGGCGAAATCGGTGGAAGCCACGCCCAGTTTTTATACACAGTCCACCGTCTGTCCTTCCGCTCGGCCATTAACACAATAACTTGAGCAAAATCCGATATATCTTTACTAAACTTAGCCCACGTACTTACGTGAGCTCACTTTTTCTTGGTATAAAAAATGGGCGAAATCTGACCATAACCACGCCCACTTTATCGATATCGAAAATTACGAAAAATGAAAAAAATGCCATAATTCTATACCAAACACGAAAAAAGGGATGAAACATGGTAACTGGATTGGTTTATTGACGCAAAATATAACTTTGGAAAAACCTTTGTAAAATGGGTGTGACACCTACCATATTAAGTAGAAGAAAATGAAAAAGTTCTACAAGGCGAAATCAACAGCCCTTGGAATCTTGGCAGGAATACTGTTAGTGGTATTGCATATATAAATAAATTAGCAGTACCCGACAGATGATTTTCTGGATCACCTGGTCCACATTTTGGTCGATATCGCGAGAACGCCTTCACATATACATCTAAGGGCCACTCGCTTTTAAAACCCTCATTAATACCTTTAATTTGATATCCATATCGTACAAAAACATACCAGAGTCACCCCTGTCCCACCCTAATGGCGATATCTCGAAAAGGCGTCCACCTATAGACCTAATGCCCCCTCCCTCTTAAAATGCTCAGTAACACCTTTCGTTTGATACCCATATCGTACAAACATTCTAGGGTCACCCCTGGCCCACCCTAATGGCGATATCTCGAAAAGGCGTCCACCTATAGACCTAGTGTCCACTCCCTCTTAAAATGCTCAGTAACACCTTTCGTTTGATACCCATATCGTACAAACATTCTAGAGTCACCCCTGGCCCACCCTAATGGCGATATCTCGAAAAGGCGTCCACCTATAGACCTAATGCCCACTCCATCTTAAAATGCTCAGTAACAGCTTTCGTTTGATACCCATATCGTACAAACATTCTAGAGTCACACCTGGCCCACCCTAATGGCGATATTTCGAAAAGGCGTCCACCTATAGAACTAAGGATTACTCCCTTTTAAAATACTCATTACCACCTTTCATTTGATACCCATATCGTACAAACACATTCTAGAGTCACCCTGGCCCACCCTAATGGCGATATCTCGAAAAGGCGTCCACCTATAGACCTAATGTCCACTCCCTCTTAAAATGCTCATTAACACCTTTCGTTTGATACCCATATCGTACAAACATTCTAGAGTCACCCCTGGCCCACCCTAATGGCGATATCTCGAAAAGGCGTCCACCTATAGACCTAATGTCCACTCCCTCTTAAAATGCTCAGTAACACCTTTCGTTTGATACCCATATCGTACAAACATTCTAGAGTCACCCCTGTCCCACCCTAATGGCGATATCTCGAAAAGGCGTCCACCTATAGACCTAATGCCCACTCCCTCTTAAAATGCTCAGTAACACCTTTCGTTTGATACCCATATCGTACAAACATTCTAGAGTCACACCTGGCCCACCCTAATGGCGATATCTCGAAAAGGCGTCCACCTATAGAACTAAGGATTACTCCCTTTTAAAATACTCATTACCACCTTTCATTTGATACCCATATCGTACAAACACATTCTAGAGTCACCCTGGCCCACCCTAATGGCGATATCTCGAAAAGGCGTCCACCTATAGACCTAATGCCCACTCCCTCTTAAAATGCTCAGTAACACCTTTCGTTTGATACCCATACCGTACAAACATTCTAGAGTCACCCTTGGTCCAGCTTTATGGCGATATCTCGAAAAGGCGTCCACCTATAGAACTAAGGATTACTCCCTTTTAAAATACTCATTACCACCTTTCATTTGATACCCATATCGTACAAACACATTCTAGAGTCACCCTGGCCCACCCTAATGGCGATATCTCGAAAAGGCGTCCACCTATAGACCTAATGCCCACTCCCTCTTAAAATGCTCAGTAACACCTTTCGTTTGATACCCATATCGTACAAACATTCTAGAGTCACCCTTGGTCCACCTTTATGGCGATATCTCGAAAAGGCGTCCACCTATAGAACTAAGGATTACTCCCTTTTAAAATACTCCTTACCACCTTTCATTTGATACCCATATCGTACAAACACATTCTAGAGTCACCCCTGGCCCACCCTAATGGCGATATCTCGAAAAGGCGTCCACCTATAGACCTAATGCCCACTCCCTCTTAAAATGCTCAGTAACACCTTTCGTTTGATACCCATATCGTACAAACATTCTAGAGTCACCCCTGGCCCACCCTAATGGCGATATCTCGAAAGGGCGTCCACCTATAGACCTAATGCCCACTCCCTCTTAAAATGCTCAGTAACACCTTTCGTTTGATGCACATATCGTACAGACACCCCTGGTCCACCTTTATGGCGATATCTCGAAACGGCGTCCACCTATGGAACTAAGGATCACTCCTTTTCAAAATACTCATTAACAGCTTTCATTTGATACCCATATCGTACAAACACATTATAGAATCACCCCTGGTCCACCTTAATGGGGACATCTCGAAAAGGCCTCCACCGATAGACCTAAGGCCCACTCCCTCTTAAAATGCTCAGTAACACCTTTCATTTGATACCCATATCGTACAAACAAATTCTAGAGTCAGCCCTGGTCTACCTTTATGGCGATATCCCTAAATGGCGTTCATCCATAGAACTATGGCCTACTCTCTCTTAAAATACTCTTTAATACCTTTCATTTGATACACATGTTATACAACCACATTCCAGGGTTACCCCAGATTGATTTTCCTTATTTTGTCTCCATAGCTCTCAACTGAGTATGTTATGTTCGGTTACACCCGAACTTAGCCTTCCTTACTTGTTTTAATTAATAGTTTTATTATTTAAGTATTATTTTTATTTAAAATATATTATTTTCCTTCCAAATTAAATATAACAATCATATGTTATAGACGTATACAACACAAACCTGCTTACAGCACCAAATTAAATACCTTTAGCTTAATCTCAAAATTAAATAATCATATGTAGACATAAAGCAAGTACAAGTATTGTTAAAAGTGTTACAAAATCACTTAAAAATAAAAAAAAGCAGCTAAACAGAGAATACAATATGAAATGTTGTTTAATTTGCTTAGAGAATTGACGTTTCACAAATTGATCATCCATAGAAGATTTTTTATTAAGGTTTAAACTTGATGTTGTTGTTGTTGTTGTAGCGCTTAGGTTACTCCCAGAAGGCTTTGGGGAGTGTTATCGATGTGATGGTCCTTTGTCGGATACAGATCCGATACGCTCCGGTAACACAGCACCATTAAGGTGCTGGCCCGACCATCTCGGGAACGATTTATATGGCCATATTGAACCTTCAGACCATCCCTCCCTCCCCACCCCCAAGTTCCATGAGGAGCTTGGGGTCGCCAGAGCCTCGTCTGTTAGTGAAACGGGATTCGCCGCTCGAAGGTGAGGTTGACAATTGGGTTGGAGAAGCTATATATTGCGCTACATAACCCCTTGAATCCCGTTTAAACTTGATCGAGGTACCAAGTTACTTGTCCAGACATTCTGTATAGTTACATGTTTGAAAAAATATATATGCCAATTAGTAAGTCACCATTGGTTATGACTTTTCAGTATGTTTTATTAATTAGAAACTCTTCCATAGATTTTTTATATTTTTCGTTTTCGGCTACATTTATACGAAAACATAAAACCCGTTTTGAATATGACAAATTAGTATAACAATTCATTATTTACAGACCAATAAAACCAACATAACATTATATTTTATATTTGGTAAAAGTTTGGTGAGACATGGAGTAACTTTAATTAAGTTTTAATAGCTGTCAGCTTTAACCCATACGTTTTTGCGGAGTATTTTCTTACTGGAAATTTGAGCTTATACGAATGTTGGCATGTAACTAGATGCAACCCAGTGTTGCCGTTCTCAAATTACCCAAAAAAACAATTTTCAATTCTCCAAAATATCAAAATTTCGTCAAATAAATTGTTTTGTTGCTTAGTGATAGGCAAAATAAGTTAACTTCGAACTTGTGACGACTGTAAATTACTTTGAAGCTGTAAAATAAATTGAAGCTAATTTCATTTTGACTATAGCAAGCTATGTTAGCCATTGTATCGTAAGCGCGAAATTATGGATTTCTATTTTTTTAAGTGAATACCTCGCAAGTGATAGTGTAAAATTTCGGGAAATAATAAGAAGTTTATTTTATTTTTTGGTTTGTTTGTGATTTCATGTCATCACAATTATATCGTATTTATGAATTTCAAAATGTTCCTACTCATAAAATTTTGGACACATGTCTTTACTTTCCATGAACATTGGGTGGGTATCATACTAAATATAATTGAACAATATTTCACACCCATTTTCTGCTCTTTGTTTATTTTCTGAGATTGTAAGACAAAGGAAGACTTTCCGGTTACCCATATTTTGTATTTCGACATGTATTATTTTTGTTTACTTTAAACATTTTTGTATAAGCCATAAAAGCGACTAAGGCTTATAGCATATAAGAACATTGTAAAATAAGAAATATAGGTTTCATAATTTGGTAATAGTCTAGTTGAGGGGACGACTGCTAAGACGCGTCCCAAAATATCGAGAGAGGTGTTAAAAGACGCGTATTGACCTCGACAATAATAATCCGAAGTGGGAAAATAAAAATTTTAACTCGTTCTAAAGATATTAACGAAAAACCGAAAAATGACCCGCGGGTTCCTCCGAAACCGGGGGTGGTATGCATAGTATTTTTGTCCAGAACACGTTTCTGCGTATAAAAAATTACCCTCGGTGGTCCAACACCGGTTTAGAGACCAAAACTGTATCCGCGCAAAACGCTTATGTTCATAATTTGTTTGTGGGTACGACAACATTACAACAACCACTTGATAATCGCCAACTTCAACTGCAAATATCTCCGGACAGATATACAATTTTTCTTTTTCGCCTTCGAATTATTGTTGTCTAGGTCAATACGGGCCTTTTGACACCTCTATCGATATTTTTGTAGCGTATTAGCAGTCGACTCAACTAGACTTTTGCCCATAATTTAACGCAATCACGCCAATACTGGCCATGACTTCATGGGGTCGGAATAAAAAAATTATTTTCAGCCGTGAGCTTTAATAAATGCTGCAAACTACTGCAACTGTAGCCAACGAAACACGACGCAACCGAAATAGTGAAGTAAAAAATTTATTTAAGACCTTTCATGGAACTCCGTGCCTTCATAGGTAATAAAGAAGAGCGTACTCGAAAATTACTCACGCGCTTTCGAAACTCCCCAAATTTAGCGAATTACCCAGAAAACGGCAACGCTGGCAACAATATAAAATCTAACTGTTTGCAATTAAACCAATATAACCCAGTCAGCATTAATACATTAATATGATTAGAAAGTACAAAGTTTTATGAAAAACTTGATTCCCTTTATTATGTATATTTATACATATTTTATATATTAAAAGGTTAACAAATGTTGATTAGGTTATAACTATTTATTCATATTCATCTCTCTTAATTCTGTCATCGCTTAAAGAAAGGGTTGATTTTTATGTAAATGGTTATTTAACTATATCAACCCCGATTACAGAGAATAAACTAATAAACTGAGTAATAATAGACTTGTTTTTTACACGGATATACGTCTATGTTTGCGGTTAAAAAAAACGCTCATCCTCACTCAGGTAATGGTTAGGGGACCCATCTAGCGGCCACTAGCTACAGAACATGTTGTACCGAAAAGCGGAGACACACACCTCTGTTGGCAATAGTGTATAACCTATAGCTGAATCGGTTGCGGTGAACAGTGGACACACACCATTTGTAGAGTTAATACATAGAGGTGAAACATAGACACATATTTCAATTACAACTGAGTATAATGCGTATTGAAATTTAGGAGTACTAATTTTCTGCGCAGCAATTTCAGAAGAATAGATAAAGTTTAACGCTTAGCAGTCCATATAAGATTTAAGCGTATATGTATATAGATGTAAAAAAAATGCAGCTAATAACTAGGGTTAGCAATGAGTTAACTTTGTTTTGGTGAGAAAACTTCCATGCTAAAATCCATTTTTTAATTACTGGGATGGAATGGAACAATATTGCGAATGTCCATTATTAAATAAAGTTTTCATAGAAAGGACCTTTTTCTTCTTTAACATGGTTTATCTATTCTGGGTGATTGGTACCTAATTTTATAAACGATATAAAAAATCACTGCCCCGTTTCCTTGACTCGTTTATCTCTAATCTGAAATGCAGCTACATACATATTTTTTAGTAAGTGTATTCGCAATTTGTTGCTAAACGAAAACTAACATCATAACCAAACAAAGAAAATTGATCTTCGTCTATTAACTGAATTCACTAAGTACCATCATATTATGATGTTCTTTGTTATACTTATTTGCGTAAAGTGGGCGTATTGTTTAGTTCTTTATGACATATTTAAACTTTCATTTAGCGTGCATTCGGCGAAAATATGGGCGTACAGGGGCTAAACTAGTATGGGTATTTCCATAACATGCAAATTATTGGTGAAGGAACTTATGTACTTAGGTCCAGATTCAGTTCAAAATATGTATATGTTTCTCGTAAAAGAACAAATAAGATATTTATTATAGATACAAGATTCTAGCTTTACGACAAAAAGGTTTCACATATACATAGCTTGGTAAATGAAATATAAACACAAAATATAATAAGGAATATGTTTAAAATCGGTTATTGTTAGTAATTATTTTCCTTATAGATGTATAGATATGTACGATTACTAACGTTGTTGCTACAGCAGTGATACTAGGTAATAACATAACAAAAACATAACCTACTCATTTGAAGCAAAGAAAACTTGTAAATGTCCTTACCGCACTAATTAACAATTTTCCCAAAACAAAAGTACGGTTTTATTATTTTAATTTTAAAATAACCAAAATATTCAAAACTTCTCTACCACGTAGTGCTGTTATATTTTCATCTTATAGATCAGATTTATTTCAGGCACAAATTCAATTTCAGCTAGTGTGCAATCATAACAAAATTTAAACAACAGGTTTATTCATCAAGCGTGATTTATATTAGTTTGCCTGATTAAAGAATTGAATAGTGCACAAGATGGGATGTCCTTATTATACGGTTTCACAATGTGCGGCATGCCCAGCCGTAGGAGTATTATTCGTAAGCTACCCACGTACACAGGTAGTTACATTAGTCTCTTAGTTTTTCTGCTACAAGCACAATAACGGAATTTAGACAATCGATCGCGCGACACAAGGATAAAACATTATATTTGTAGTAATTTGCGTAAGTTTGATGCTAATTATAGCGTTCATTATTATGTGCGAAAAAATAGCCTTTTTATGACATTGAGGATTGTCAATCTTGCGAAATAATTGTATGTATCCATGTATATGTTTGGGTATAATCTTCGTCGAAAGAATTGAATAGAAAAGGATCTACATTGGATGTATGTTTTTGGCTAAAATTTAATGAGCTCTCACTAGGGTTTGAAAAATAAAAGATTTTCATGTTTGGAAAATTGCTATGGTTTTGTTGTACATACATATATAATAATTTCAAAATGTTTATAAAGATTCCGAAAAAAAATTAAAAAGCTCCGTTTAGAAATAGAGTTTACTTAGAGATAAATTATATGTAATGCATTTCTTTGATACATACTCAAACTGTGCCATCTACTTCCTATTGAATCTACATCGAGGCGAATGTAATTAGTGCACAAAAGTTTTAATTTTAATTCTTTATAATTTTATTATCACATAATTCTTATGTTAACGCTAAGTGGTAGTGGTGTAAATAGAAATAACTATCTAAATATTTATTGATTTTCAGTATTATCTTTTATAAAAATTGCTCCACTTGGAGCTAACTTCTGGTCATTTACGACTGATACTGGTTTGTTCCATAAATCGTCATGTAATTCCCATTTTCCATTGCTTCTTCGGCAATACGCTCGGAAGTGTCCGGGTACATAATCAATTATACCTTTCAAACTGAAGGAAGAGATAAAAAAGAAAAGATTTGTTTAGTTTTGTTAATTTTGTATGAGGCTTATATTTAACGCTGATATGTTTATATACCTGAATTTATTATTTTCGATTGAAAAGTTTACACTTTTTTCAATTTCCGACAACTTGCATTTTTCACAAGATGGGATGTCCTTATTATACGGTTTCACAATGTGCGGCATGCCCAGCCGTAGGAGTATTATTCGTAAGCTACCCATGTACACAGGTAGTTACATTAGTCTCTTAGTTTTTCTGCTACAAGCACAATAACGGAATTTAGACAATCGATCTCGCGACACAAGGATAAACATTATATTTGTAGTAATTTGCGTAAGTTTGATGCTAATTATAGCGTTCATTATCATGTGCGAAAAAACAGCCTTTTTATGACATTGAGGATTGTCAATCTTGCGAAATAATTGTATGTATCCATGTATATGTGTGGGTATAATCTTCGTCGAAAGAATTGAATAGAAAAGGATCTACATTGGATGTATGTTTTTGGCTAACATTTAATGAGCTCTCACTAGTAGTGCTAAAGTTTTATTATTTTGACAAATAAAAGATTTTCATGTTTGGAGAATTGCTATGGGACCAAACAAAATTGGAATCTGTACAATAAAAGCCAACCAGAAATTGGAATTACTTTGCGTGAATTTTCGCTTTTGCACTATGGTTTTGTTGTACATACATATGTAATAATTTCAAAATGTTTATAAAGATTCCGAAAAAAAATTAAAAAGCTCTGTTTAGAAATAGATTTTACTTAGCGAGTAATTTCTCTCTCATTAATTAAATTATATGTAATGAATTTATTTGATACATACTCAATCTTGTTGTATCTACAAACTTTGCTTCCTACAAATATTACTAAGTTATGAACGCCACTATAAAGGTACAAATAAACGTAGCGTTTTTAAATCTCGTAATTTGCCAAATTAAATACTTTAGTATTGTATTACAAATACTCACACAGAACACACAAGAAGGAACTTTCAAATGTGGTTAGTTTTAGGTAGTCGATGATAACAAATCTTTACCAAGTGCCATGTGCACTAAGATGTAATAAGTTGACGGTAAATATTAAAAAATGCTCAATATTCTGAAATGACCCTTTTCCTAGGTAGCAAATATTCGTTATTTTTTTAAAACAAAGAAAAGGATTTTTGTATAAATAGTACAGAAACTGAAGTACTTTCAGTCAGTCTTTTCTGAACTTGTTGAATGATTAACGCGTAGTCAAGCTGTTTTTTTACGATACAGAATATTAAGATATACATTTCAAATATTCGCTAAAGTGTTCGCGGAAAAAGTCATTGCTATTTGATTGCGAAGCTTGTGTTGTGGGATAACGAGTTGTTTAATGGATTGCTACTCCAAGAAAAAGCCTGGCCGAGCTTCCAGAGTGCCGCTAGATGACTGCCTGGCTGTACTTAGAGAGTTTTTGGATCATCTACCTGAAGATAGAACACTGCTTCCGGGACCATCGCATCCTTTTTGGCCGAAAATAAGCGAGAGGTTCAACGGAAAATGGAAAGAGCGAGACGTATACAGAGAATGCCGCGAAAATCGGCGTGATATATGGACAAAGTTGTATCCTACAACCGACTCAAACCCTATGGTGGAGAATACTTTCAATTCAACGCAGTCTTTTGGGAACGAAATTGATACTACATTTGACGACAATTACAGTGAGGAAGATTGGGAGGCCCCCGATCTGGATGAGTTCGAAATTAAAGTATCTGAGAACTTCTACAAAAAACTTCGTGAGGATAATAGTGTTAACTATGATGACCGAAATTACCCCGTTTTGCAGAGATATGCTTGGACTGATTACATAACGGAAGAATTCCTGAAAGTAAGCGAGTCCAAATGCGCCTTTGTGTTTAAAAATGCCAAGATCTACGAGAGGGAGGGCGCAGCTCATCACGTAACGATCCGGGGGAAGTGCAAAAGCCAAGCTTGCAACAATCCATTTTATGGATTTATTGACTCCGTTCCAGAGACGTTTCCTGTAGTGTTACGTGTCAGATGTAGAGACACGGTTTTTGATCTACAACATGAGAATGTCCGTAGACCTACACGAAAACTGAAGCGTGCTCGGATTGGTGAAGAAGCTGCCGCTGTTGGAGCTAAAAATTGGCTCAAAAGCCAAGTTTGTGGACTACAAACCCAACGCATACCTCCTGCTATTCCGACAGCAGCAGTCGTTCAAAAGTGTGTCAATGAATATCGCGATGGCAAGTTGGGAATTGGGAAGGAAAAAATTGGTGCCATAAAAGCCATTGAGAATATGAGATATAGCTCCGAGTTTAATAACTTCATCAGAGACATAAAAAAAGATAAATTTTATGTGTTCTACGGATCAAACGTCCAGCTGCATGCATACAAGCGTTACCACAATTTGATGAAAATTAAAAAGCAGAAGTCGTCAATAGCCATAGATGGAACAGGGACCATCTGCAAAAAAATTGTATATGACAACGGGAAACAAAGTGGCCATATATTTTTATATGTTATCGTAATTAATTTTAGCCAATCCACAATATCCGTGCACCTGCTTTTGACAGATGATCAAAGCACAATTTTAATAGAGTTATGGCTGAAAAAGTGGATACGAATGGGTGCTCCTAAGCCAGATGAGGTGGCGTGTGATTGCTCGAGAGCGTTGATTAATGCTCTATCTCTAGCGTTTAATGAACAAAATATAAAAACATATATTGAGACATTATTTTTGGTGGCCTCCGATGATCCATTGAGTAGGAACCGGCCTGCAATCTCTACATATATAAGGCTTGACGTAGCTCATTTTGTTAAAATGATTGCAAATTGGAAGTGCATCAAAGCAGTAGAGAACAGCCAGATAAGAAAGTTTTACTTATTTTGCATTGCATTGTTGATTGACGCTCAAACTTTGGCCGAATTCGAATCAATCCTGAAAAGTCTCTGTATCGTCTGTTTAAATCAATATAATGACTCCAATTTATCTCATGGTAAGGCAGTAAACGATACAAGAAGGGATTTGGAAAAGGCAATCGGTGATCGCACTTTCAATCTAAGTGAAGATAGATATACTCCCACAGATCAAATTGGACAAAATGTGGACGATAACTCAAACGATTGCAGCCCCACTGTGAAAACATGGATTAGTAGAATTCGGCAATCAGCAGAGGAAGTTGCTGAAATAGGAAGAGAAAGCAACGGATTCTATAACAAACGTTTTATCGATGACTTTTTTAAAACAAGTGCTTTGGAATTTCCTCTTTGGTCAGCAGCTTGTCTACCTGGACAGCAGGGCCATGCCAGTACAAGTTACGCTGAGGCTTATTTTAATGACAAGAAGCATAGAGTACTGTCGGGATACAAAATTCTCTTACGAGCTGATAAATTCCTCAAAATTGAATTTCGAAACCATCACGGAGGATCAGCGATATTAAATACGCACTTGCTAAACGAATATCAAAAAATAAGTAAAGAAGCCATCGAAGAACGAGAAGAGAAAGGAGCTGAACTTCAAGTTACCAAAGTTATCAACGAAGACGCAAATTCTTATGACAATTGGAGAAATAAATCTAAAAGGGAGAGAAACGACTTTGAGGAACCTATAGAGGAGTATGTTTTAAAGAAGGAACCCAAGCAAAAGAAACTCGGCTATTACTTCCAAAGTCAGCCCAGCATATCCTTCATTAATTTGCATGCAGATTCTAAAGTAGCAGTTAAAAAAATGACAGTATTAGAAAACGGAAACTCACTCAGAGCAGTTCTTATAGGTGATACTCACTACAGCATTAAAAATAGCTGCCCCTTTGACTCCATTATACAAATACTGGGAACAGCAGCGATGGATCACACATCTTACTATTCTTTCGCGAAATCGAGTACGTCCAAATTATGAAATTTATTGTGGACTTCATCACCGCATCAAGAGTAGGTACAATTTATAAGGACCGCGCAAGGATACTCGTAGACTATTTTCAAGACAAACTAAAAGATAAGTCATCAAAGCCTTTTTTTCCGCTTTTTCCCAAAGTATTAAATATGTACTCAACGTTATCAGAGGTATGGTCAAAATGTTTTTTTGATTGCCCCAGTGGACATGACACCTACAATTGCGAAAATTGTGGTCAATATTCAAATGAAGTATCGACACTATGGATTAAGGACCACAAAAGGTTGTGTGAAGAAGGCTATCAGTCACTAGGAAATCACCTTGCCGAAATATCCACAAATTTTACTTCCCGATGTTCCAAATGTAGTGAAGAATGTTATGTAAAACGATCATTCAACACTCATGTATTCGTAGAGTTGGAGCTAAGAAAAGACTTAGCATCAGAGCTGCAAACATGCAAGTTGTCGGAAATTGAAAAAAGTGTAAACTTTTCAATCGAAAATAATAAATTCAGGTATATAAACATATCAGCGTTAAATATAAGCCTCATACAAAATTAACAAAACTAAACAAATCTTTTCTTTTTTATCTCTTCCTTCAGTTTGAAAGGTATAATTGATTATGTACCCGGACACTTCCGAGCGTATTGCCGAAGAAGCAATGGAAAATGGGAATTACATGACGATTTATGCAACAAACCAGTATCAATCGTAAATGACCAGAAGTTAGCTCCAAGTGGAGCAATTTTTATAAAAGATAATACTGAAAATTAATAAATATTTAGATAGTTATTTCTATTTACACCACTACCACTTAGCGTTAACATAAGAATTATGTGATAATAAAATTATAAAGAATTAAAATTAAAACTTTTGTGCACTAATTACATTCGCCTCGATGTAGATTCAATAGGAAGTAGATGGCACAGTTTGAGTATGTATCAAAGAAATGCATTACATATAATTTATCTCTAAGTAAACTCTATTTCTAAACGGAGCTTTTTAATTTTTTTTCGGAATCTTTATAAACATTTTGAAATTATTATATATGTATGTACAACAAAACCATAGCAATTTTCCAAACATGAAAATCTTTTATTTTTCAAACCCTAGTGAGAGCTCATTAAATGTTAGCCAAAAACATACATCCAATGTAGATCCTTTTCTATTCAATTCTTTCGACGAGATTATACCCAAACATATACATGGATACATACAATTATTTCGCAAGATTGACAATCCTCAATGTCATAAAAAGGCTATTTTTTCGCACATAATAATGAACGCTATAATTAGCATCAAACTTACGCAAATTACTACAAATATAATGTTTTATCCTTGTGTCGCGCGATCGATTGTCTAAATTCCGTTATTGTGCTTGTAGCAGAAAAACTAAGAGACTAATGTAACTACCTGTGTACGTGGGTAGCTTACGAATAATACTCCTACGGCTGGGCATGCCGCACATTGTGAAACCGTATAATAAGGACATCCCATCTTGTGCACTATTCAATTCTTTAATCAGGCAAACTAATATAAATCACGCTTGATGAATAAACCTGTTGTTTAAATTTTGTTATGATTGCACACTAGCTGAAATTGAATTTGTGCCTGAAATAAATCTGATCTATAAGATGAAAATATAACAGCACTACGTGGTAGAGAAGTTTTGAATATTTTGGTTATTTTAAAATTAAAATAATAAAACCGTACTTTTGTTTTGGGAAAATTGTTAATTAGTGCGGTAAGGACATTTACAAGTTTTCTTTGCTTCAAATGAGTAGGTTATGTTTTTGTTATGTTATTACCTAGTATCACTGCTGTAGCAACAACGTTAGTAATCGTACATATCTATACATCTATAAGGAAAATAATTACTAACAATAACCGATTTTAAACATATTCCTTATTATATTTTGTGTTTATATTTCATTTACCAAGCTATGTATATGTGAAACCTTTTTGTCGTAAAGCTAGAATCTTGTATCTATAATAAATATCTTATTTGTTCTTTTACGAGAAACATATACATATTTTGAACTGAATCTGGACCTAAGTACATAAGTTCCTTCACCAATAATTTGCATGTTATGGAAATACCCATACTAGTTTAGCCCCTGTACGCCCATATTTTCGCCGAATGCACGCTAAATGAAAGTTTAAATATGTCATAAAGAACTAAACAATACGCCCACTTTACGCAAATAAGTATAACAAAGAACATCATAATATGATGGTACTTAGTGAATTCAGTTAATAGACGAAGATCAATTTTCTTTGTTTGGTTATGATGTTAGTTTTCGTTTAGCAACAAATTGCGAATACACTTACTAAAAAATATGTATGTAGCTGCATTTCAGATTAGAGATAAACGAGTCAAGGAAACGGGGCAGTGATTTTTTATATCGTTTATAAAATTAGGTACCAATCACCCAGAATAGATAAACCATGTTAAAGAAGAAAAAGGTCCTTTCTATGAAAACTTTATTTAATAATGGACATTCGCAATATTGTTCCATTCCATCCCAGTAATTAAAAAATGGATTTTAGCATGGAAGTTTTCTCACCAAAACAAAGTTAACTCATTGCTAACCCTAGTTATTAGCTGCATTTTTTTTACATCTATATACATATACGCTTAAATCTTATATGGACTGCTAAGCGTTAAACTTTATCTATTCTTCTGAAATTGCTGCGCAGAAAATTAGTACTCCTAAATTTCAATACGCATTATACTCAGTTGTAATTGAAATATGTGTCTATGTTTCACCTCTATGTATTAACTCTACAAATGGTGTGTGTCCACTGTTCACCGCAACCGATTCAGCTATAGGTTATACACTATTGCCAACAGAGGTGTGTGTCTCCGCTTTTCGGTACAACATGTTCTGTAGCTAGTGGCCGCTAGATGGGTCCCCTAACCATTACCTGAGTGAGGATGAGCGTTTTTTTTAACCGCAAACATAGACGTATATCCGTGTAAAAAACAAGTCTATTATTACTCAGTTTATTAGTTTATTCTCTGTAATCGGGGTTGATATAGTTAAATAACCATTTACATAAAAATCAACCCTTTCTTTAAGCGATGACAGAATTAAGAGAGATGAATATGAATAAATAGTTATAACCTAATCAACATTTGTTAACCTTTTAATATATAAAATATGTATAAATATACATAATAAAGGGAATCAAGTTTTTCATAAAACTTTGTACTTTCTAATCATATTAATGTATTAATGCTGACTGGGTTATATTGGTTTAATTGCAAACAGTTAGATTTTATATTGTTGCCAGCGTTGCCGTTTTCTGGGTAATTCGCTAAATTTGGGGAGTTTCGAAAGCGCGTGAGTAATTTTCGAGTACGCTCTTCTTTATTACCTATGAAGGCACGGAGTTCCATGAAAGGTCTTAAATAAATTTTTTACTTCACTATTTCGGTTGCGTCGTGTTTCGTTGGCTACAGTTGCAGTAGTTTGCAGCATTTATTAAAGCTCACGGCTGAAAATAATTTTTTTATTCCGACCCCATGAAGTCATGGCCAGTATTGGCGTGATTGCGTTAAATTATGGGCAAAAGTCTAGTTGAGTCGACTGCTAATACGCTACAAAAATATCGATAGAGGTGTCAAAAGGCCCGTATTGACCTAGACAACAATAATTCGAAGGCGAAAAAGAAAAATTGTATATCTGTCCGGAGATATTTGCAGTTGAAGTTGGCGATTATCAAGTGGTTGTTGTAATGTTGTCGTACCCACAAACAAATTATGAACATAAGCGTTTTGCGCGGATACAGTTTTGGTCTCTAAACCGGTGTTGGACCACCGAGGGTAATTTTTTATACGCAGAAACGTGTTCTGGACAAAAATACTATGGATACCACCCCCGGTTTCGGAGGAACCCGCGGGTCATTTTTCGGTTTTTCGTTAATATCTTTAGAACGAGTTAAAATTTTTATTTTCCCACTTCGGATTATTATTGTCGAGGTCAATACGCGTCTTTTAACACCTCTCTCGATATTTTGGGACGCGTCTTAGCAGTCGTCCCCTCAACTAGACTATTACCAAATTATGAAACCTATATTTCTTATTTTACAATGTTCTTATATGCTATAAGCCTTAGTCGCTTTTATGGCTTATACAAAAATGTTTAAAGTAAACAAAAATAATACATGTCGAAATACAAAATATGGGTAACCGGAAAGTCTTCCTTTGTCTTACAATCTCAGAAAATAAACAAAGAGCAGAAAATGGGTGTGAAATATTGTTCAATTATATTTAGTATGATACCCACCCAATGTTCATGGAAAGTAAAGACATGTGTCCAAAATTTTATGAGTAGGAACATTTTGAAATTCATAAATACGATATAATTGTGATGACATGAAATCACAAACAAACCAAAAAATAAAATAAACTTCTTATTATTTCCCGAAATTTTACACTATCACTTGCGAGGTATTCACTTAAAAAAATAGAAATCCATAATTTCGCGCTTACGATACAATGGCTAACATAGCTTGCTATAGTCAAAATGAAATTAGCTTCAATTTATTTTACAGCTTCAAAGTAATTTACAGTCGTCACAAGTTCGAAGTTAACTTATTTTGCCTATCACTAAGCAACAAAACAATTTATTTGACGAAATTTTGATATTTTGGAGAATTGAAAATTGTTTTTTTTGGGTAATTTGAGAACGGCAACACTGGGTTGCATCTAGTTACATGCCAACATTCGTATAAGCTCAAATTTCCAGTAAGAAAATACTCCGCAAAAACGTATGGGTTAAAGCTGACAGCTATTAAAACTTAACTAAAGTTACTCCATGTCTCACCAAACTTTTACCAAATATAAAATATAATGTTATGTTGGTTTTATTGGTCTGTAAATAATGAATTGTTATACTAATTTGTCATATTCAAAACGGGTTTTATGTTTTCGTATAAATGTAGCCGAAAACGAAAAATATAAAAAATCTATGGAAGAGTTTCTAATTAATAAAACATACTGAAAAGTCATAACCAATGGTGACTTACTAATTGGCATATATATTTTTTCAAACATGTAACTATACAGAATGTCTGGACAAGTAACTTGGTACCTCGATCAAGTTTAAACGGGATTCAAGGGGTTGTGTAGCGCAATATATAGCTTCTCCAACCCAATTGTCAACCTCACCTTCGAGCGGCGAATCCCGTTTCACTAACAGAGGAGGCTCTGGCGACCCCAAGCTCCTCATGGAACTTGGGGGTGGGGAGGGAGGGATGGCCTGAAGGTTCAATATGGCCATATAAATCGTTCCCGAGATGGTCGGGCCAGCACCTTAATGGTGCTGTGTTACCGGAGCGTATCGGATCTGTATCCGACAAAGGACCATCACATCGATAACACTCCCTAAAGCCTTCGGGGAGTAACCTAATCGCTACAACAACAACAACAACATCAAGTTTAAACCTTAATAAAAAATCTTCTATGGATGATCAATTTGTGAAACGTCAATTCTCTAAGCAAATTAAACAACATTTCATATTGTATTCTCTGTTTAGCTGCTTTTTTTTATTTTTAAGTGATTTTGTAACACTTTTAACAATACTTGTACTTGCTTTATGTCTACATATGATTGTTTAATTTTGAGATTAAGCTAAAGGTATTTAATTTGGTGCTGTAAGCAGGTTTGTGTTGTATACGTCTATAACATATGATTGTTATATTTAATTTGGAAGGAAAATAATATATTTTAAATAAAAATAATACTTAAATAATAAAACTATTAATTAAAAAAATATGTTAAAAGAATTAAATGAAAAAAAAAAAAAATAATAATAAAATAGACGTATTCGAACCCGCGAACGAATCCATTTAGGCGCAAATCTTATTATCTCTGCTATTGCTTCTTTTCTACTATTATAAGCAATGTTGTATTTAAGCTTTACGCCTTCTGCGCGCTTTTTCGACTGTGATGCCACGTAAGATAAAAATAATTATTAAGAAAGCATTATGGAATAACCAAGTTTTTAGTGCAACCGGGAAAAATTGTTAAAAACGCTAACCGCATTTTCTTTATGGTTAGGGGATAAATAATTGACCTACTACTGAGAAATTATAAAGAATAAGTGAACATTTAACTGGCATAATTTTTTTTGGAAATTCCATGTGTGCAGGGTGTCTAGACAGGAAAATTGGTTTTCCTTGGAAAATTTTAAATGACCATAAAAAATTGTCTATGGCTGACCAATTAGTAGGACCCACTGACCAATTATGACCAATTAGTGACCAATTATTTGGCATACCTTTCGAATCGAAAATCCACCGATGGGGTGCTAACATCCGATAACAGGGTAACATCCGATAACAAAGAAAACTTTAAAAATTAATTAAAAAGTTCCTATGGCTGACCAATTAACGAAACCTGCTGACCAATTATGACCAATTAGTGACCAATTAATTGGCATAATTTTTTTTGGAAAATTTATGTATACAGGGTGTCTAGACAGCAAAATTGATTTTCCTTGGAAAATTTTAAATGGTCGTAAAAAATTGTCTATAGCTGACCAATTAGTGGGACCCACTGACCAATTATGACCAATTAGTGACCAATTAATTGGCATAATTTTTTTTGGAAAATTTATGTATACAGGGTGTTTAAACAGGAAAATTGTTTTTCCCTTGGAAAACTTTAAATGGTCATAAAAAATTGTCTATGGCTGACAATTAGTGGGACCTACTGACCAATTATGACCAATTAGTGACCAATTAATTGGCATAATTTTTTTTGGAAAATTTATGTATACATGGTGTCTAGACAGCAAAATTGATTTTCCTTGGAAAATTTTAAATGGTCGTAAAAAATTGTCTATGGCTGACCAATTAGTGGGACCCACTGACCAATTATGACCAATTAGTGACCAATTAATTGGCATAATTTTTTTGGAAAATTTATGTATACAGGGTGTTTAAACAGGAAAATTGTTTTTCCCTTGGAAAACTTTAAATGGCCATAAAAAATTTTCTATGGCTGACCAATTAGTGGGACCCGCTGACCAATTATGACCAATTAGTGACCAATTATTTGGCATACGTTTCGATTTGAAAATCCACCGATGGGGTGCTAACATCCGATAACACGATAACATCCGATAACAAAGAAAACTTTAAAAATTAATTAAAAAGTTCCTATGGCTGACCAATTAACGAAACCTGCTGACCAATTATGACCAATTAGTGACCAATTAATTGGCATAATTTTTTTTGGAAAATTTATGTATACAGGGTGTCTAGACAGCAAAATTGATTTTCCTTGGAAAACTTTAAATGGTCATAAAAAATTGTCTATGGCTGACCAAATAGTGGGACCCACTGACTAATTATGACCAATTAGTGACCAATTAATTGGCATAATTTTTTTTGGAAAATTTATGTATACAGGGTGTTTAAACAGGAAAATTGTTTTTCCCTTGGAAAATTTTAAATGGCCATAAAAAATTTTCTATGGCTGACCAATTAGTGGGACCCGCTGACCAATTATGACCAATTAGTGACCAATTATTTGGCATACCTTTCGAATCGAAAATCCACCGATGGGGTGCTAACATCCGATAACAGGGTAACATCCGATAACAAAGAAAACTTTAAAAATTAATTAAAAAGTTCCTATGGCTGACCAATTAACGAAACCTGCTGACCAATTATGACCAATTAGTGACCAATTAATTGGCATAATTTTTTTTTGGAAAATTTATGTATACAGGGTGTCTAGACAGCAAAATTGATTTTCCTTGGAAAACTTTAAATGGTCATAAAAAATTGTCTATGGCTGACCAATTAGTGGGACCCACTGACCAATTATGACCAATTAGTGGCCAATTAATTGGCATAATTTTTTTTGGAAAATTTATGTATACAGGGTGTTTAAACAGGAAAATTGTTTTTCCCTTGGAAAATTTTAAATGGCCATAAACAATTTTCTATGGCTGACCAATTAGTGGGACCCGCTGACCAATTATGACCAATTAGTGACCAATTATTTGGCATACGTTTCGATTTGAAAATCCACCGATGGGGTGCTAACATCCGATAACACGATAACATCCGATAACAAAGAAAACTTTAAAAATTAATTAAAAAGTTCCTATGGCTGACCAATTAACGAAACCTGCTGACCAATTATGACCAATTAGTGACCAATTAATTAGCATAATTTTTTTTGGAAAATTTATGTATACAGGGTGTCTAGACAGCAAAATTGATTTTCCTTGGAAAATTTAAATGGTCATAAAAAATTGTCTATGGCTGACCAAATAGTGGGACCCACTGACCAATTATGACCAATTAGTGACCAATTAATTGGCATAATTTTTTTGGAAAATTTATGTATACAGGGTGTTTAAACAGGAAAATTGTTTTTCCCTTGGAAAATTTTAAATGGCCATAAAAAATTTTCTATGGCTGACCAATTAGTGGGACCCGCTGACCAATTATGACCAATTAGTGACCAATTATTTGGCATACCTTTCGAATCGAAAATCCACCGATGGGGTGCTAACATCCGATAACAGGGTAACATCCGATAACAAAGAAAACTTTAAAAATTAATTAAAAAGTTCCTATGGCTGACCAATTAACGAAACCTGCTGACCAATTATGACCAATTAGTGACCAATTAATTGGCATAATTTTTTTTGGAAAATTTATGTATACAGGGTGTCTAGACAGCAAAATTGATTTTCCTTGGAAAACTTTAAATGGTCATAAAAAATTGTCTATGGCTGACCAATTAGTGGGACCCACTGACCAATTATGACCAATTAGTGACCAATTAATTGGCATAATTTTTTTTGGAAAATTTATGTATACAGGGTGTTTAACAGGAAAATTGTTTTTCCCTTGGAAAACTTTAAATGGCCATAAAAAATGTTCTATGGCTGACCAATTAGTGAGACCCGCTGACCAATTATGACCAATTAGTGACCAATTATTTGGCATACGTTTCGATTTGAAAATCCACCGATGGGGTGCTAACATCCGATAACACGATAACATCCGATAACAAAGAAAACTTTAAAAATTAATTAAAAAGTTCCTATGGCTGACCAATTAACGAAACCTGCTGACCAATTATGACCAATTAGTGACCAATTAATTGGCATATTTTTTTTTGGAAAATTTATTTATACAGGGTGTCTAGACTGGAAAATGGGTTTTCCTTGGAAAACTTTAAATGGCCATAAAAAATTGTCTATGGCTGACCAATTAGTGGGACCCACTGACCAATTATGACCAATTAGTGACCAATTATTTGGCATGCTTTTCGAATTCAAAATCCACCGATGGGGTGCTAACATCCGATAACAGGGTAACATCCGATAACAAAGAAAACTTTAAAAATTAATTAAAAAGTTCCTATGGCTGACCAATTAACGAAACTTGCTGACCAATTATGACCAATTAGTGACCAATTAATTGGCATAATTTTTTTTGGAAAATTTATGTATACAGGGTGTTTAAACAGGAAAATTGTTTTTCCCTTGGAAAACTTTAAATGGCCATAAAAAATTGTCTATGGCTGACCAATTAGTGGGACCCGCTGACCAATTATGACCAATTAGTGACCAATTATTTGGCATACCTTTCGAATCGAAAATCCACCGATGGGGTGCTAACATCCGATAACAGGGTAACATCCGATAACAAAGAAAACTTTAAAAATTAATTAAAAAGTTCCTATGGCTGACCAATTAACGAAACCTGCTGACCAATTATGACCAATTAGTGACCAATTAATTGGCATAATTTTTTTTGGAAAATTTATGTATACAGGGTGTCTAGACAGCAAAATTGATTTTCCTTGGAAAATTTTAAATGGTCGTAAAAAATTGTCTATGGCTGACCAATTAGTGGGACCCACTGACCAATTATGAACAATTAGTGACCAATTAATTGGCATAATTTTTTTTGGAAAATTTATGTATACAGGGTGTTTAAACAGGAAAATTGTTTTTCCCTTGGAAAACTTTAAATGGCCATAAAAAATTTTCTATGGCTGACCAATTATTGGGACCCGCTGACCAATTATGACCAATTAGTGACCAATTATTTGGCATACGTTTCGATTTGAAAATCCACCGATGGGGTGCTAACATCCGATAACACGATAACATCCGATAACAAAGAAAACTTTAAATATTAATTAAAAAGTTCCTATGGCTGACCAATTAACGAAACCTGCTGACCAATTATGACCAATTAGTGACCAATTAATTGGCATAATTTTTTTTGGAAAATTTATGTATACAGGGTGTCTAGACAGCAAAATTGATTTTCCTTGGAAAACTTTAAATGGTCATAAAAAATTGTCTATGGCTGACCAAATAGTGGGACCCACTGACTAATTATGACCAATTAGTGACCAATTAATTGGCATAATTTTTTTGGAAAATTTATGTATACAGGGTGTTTAAACAGGAAAATTGTTTTTCCCTTGGAAAATTTTAAATGGCCATAAAAAATTTTCTATGGCTGACCAATTAGTGGACCCGCTGACCAATTATGACCAATTAGTGACCAATTATTTGGCATACCTTTCGAATCGAAAATCCACCGATGGGGTGCTAACATCAGATAACAGGGTAACATCCGATAACAAAGAAAACTTTAAAAATTAATTAAAAAGTTCCTATGGCTGACCAATTAACGAAACCTGCTGATCAATTATGACCAATTAGTGACCAATTAATTGGCATAATTTTTTTGGAAAATTTATGTATACAGGGTGTCTAGAAAGCAAAATTGATTTTCCTTGGAAAACTTTAAATGGTCATAAAAAATTGTCTATGGCTGACCAATTAGTGGGACCCACTGACCAATTATGACCAATTAGTGACCAATTAATTGGCATAATTTTTTTTGGAAAATTTATGTATACAGGGTGTTTAAACAGGAAAATTGTTTTTCCCTTGGAAAATTTTAAATGGCCATAAAAAATTTTCTATGGCTGACCAATTAGTGGGACCCGCTGACCAATTATGACCAATTAGTGACCAATTATTTGGCATACGTTTCGATTTGAAAATCCACCGATGGGGTGCTAACATCCGATAACAAAGAAAACTTTAAAAATTAATTAAAAAGTTCCTATGGCTGACCAATTAACGAAACCTGCTGACCAATTATGACCAATTAGTGACCAATTAATTGGCATAATTTTTTTTGGAAAATTTATGTACCTATACAGGGTGTCTAGACAGCAAAATTGATTTTCCTTGGAAAACTTTAAATGGTCATAAAAAATTGTCTATGGCTGACCAAATAGTGGGACCCACTGACCAATTATGACCAATTAGTGACCAATTAATTGGCATAATTTTTTTGGAAAATTTATGTATACAGGGTGTTTAAACAGGAAAATTGTTTTTCCCTTGGAAAATTTTAAATGGCCATAAAAAATTTTCTATGGCTGACCAATTAGTGGGACCCACTGACCAATTATGACCAATTAGTGACCAATTATTTGGCATACCTTTCGAATCGAAAATCCACCGATGGGGTGCTAACATCCGATAACAGGGTAACATCCGATAACAAAGAAAACTTTAAAAATTAATTAAAAAGTTCCTATGGCTGACCAATTAACGAAACCTGCTGACCAATTATGACCAATTAATTGGCATAATTTTTTTTGGAAAATTTATGTATACAGGGTGTCTAGACAGCAAAATTGATTTTCCTTGGAAAATTTTAAATGGTCATAAAAAATTGTCTATGGCTGACCAATTAGTGGGACCCACTGACCAATTATGACCAATTAGTGACCAATTAATTGGCATAATTTTTTTTGGAAAATTTATGTATACAGGGTGTTTAACAGGAAAATTGTTTTTCCCTTGGAAAACTTTAAATGGCCATAAAAAATTGTCTATGGCTGACCAATTAGTGGGACCCACTGACCAATTAGTGACCAATTATTTGGCATGCTTTTCGAATTCAAAATCCACCGATGGGGTGCTAACATCCGATAACAGGGTAACATCCGATAACAAAGAAAACTTTAAAAATTAATTAAAAAGTTCCTATGGCTGACCAATTAACGAAACCTGGTGACCAATTATGACCAATTAGTGACCAATTAATTGGCATAATTTTTTTTGGAAAATTTATGTATACAGGGTGTTTAAACAGGAAAATTGTTTTTCCCTTGGAAAACTTTAAATGGCCATAAAAAATTGTCTATGGCTGACCAATTAGTGGGACCCGCTGACCAATTATGACCAATTAGTGACCAATTATTTGGCATACCTTTCGAATCGAAATCCACCGATGGGGTGCTAACATCCGATAACAGGGTAACATCCGATAACAAAGAAAACTTTAAAAATTAATTAAAAAGTTCCTATGGCTGACCAATTAACGAAACCTGCTGACCAATTATGACCAATTAGTGACCAATTAATTGGCATAATTTTTTTTGGAAAATTTATGTATACAGGGTGTCTAGACAGCAAAATTGATTTTCCTTGGAAAATTTTAAATGGTCGTAAAAAATTGTCTATGGCTGACCAATTAGTGGGACCCACTGACCAATTAGTGACCAATTAATTGGCATAATTTTTTTTGGAAAATTTATGTATACAGGGTGTTTAAACAGGAAAATTGTTTTTCCCTTGGAAAACTTTAAATGGCCATAAAAAATTTTCTATGGCTGACCAATTAGTGGGACCCGCTGACCAATTATGACCAATTAGTGACCAATTATTTGGCATACGTTTCGATTTGAAAATCCACCGATGGGGTGCTAACATCCGATAACACGATAACATCCGATAACAAAGAAAACTTTAAAAATTAATTAAAAAGTTCCTATGGCTGACCAATTAACGAAACCTGCTGACCAATTATGACCAATTAGTGACCAATTAATTGGCATAATTTTTTTGGAAAATTTATGTATACAGGGTGTCTAGAAAGCAAAATTGATTTTCCTTGGAAAACTTTAAATGGTCATAAAAAATTGTCTATGGCTGACCAATTAGTGGGACCCACTGACCAATTATGACCAATTAGTGACCAATTAATTGGCATAATTTTTTTTGGAAAATTTATGTATACAGGGTGTTTAAACAGGAAAATTGTTTTTCCCTTGGAAAATTTTAAATGGCCATAAAAAATTTTCTATGGCTGACCAATTAGTGGGACCCGCTGACCAATTATGACCAATTAGTGACCAATTATTTGGCATACGTTTCGATTTGAAAATCCACCGATGGGGTGCTAACATCCGATAACAAAGAAAACTTTAAAAATTAATTAAAAAGTTCCTATGGCTGACCAATTAACGAAACCTGCTGACCAATTATGACCAATTAGTGACCAATTAATTGGCATAATTTTTTTTGGAAAATTTATGTACCTATACAGGGTGTCTAGACAGCAAAATTGATTTTCCTTGGAAAACTTTAAATGGTCATAAAAAATTGTCTATGGCTGACCAAATAGTGGGACCCACTGACCAATTATGACCAATTAGTGACCAATTAATTGGCATAATTTTTTTGGAAAATTTATGTATACAGGGTGTTTAAACAGGAAAATTGTTTTTCCCTTGGAAAATTTTAAATGGCCATAAAAAATTTTCTATGGCTGACCAATTAGTGGGACCCACTGACCAATTATGACCAATTAGTGACCAATTATTTGGCATACCTTTCGAATCGAAAATCCACCGATGGGGTGCTAACATCCGATAACAGGGTAACATCCGATAACAAAGAAAACTTTAAAAATTAATTAAAAAGTTCCTATGGCTGACCAATTAACGAAACCTGCTGACCAATTATGACCAATTAGTATAATTTCCAATTATACCAATTGGCATAATTTTTTTTGGAAAATTTATGTATACAGGGTGTCTAGACAGCAAAATTGATTTTCCTTGGAAAATTTTAAATGGTCATAAAAAATTGTCTATGGCTGACCAATTAGTGGGACCCACTGACCAATTATGACCAATTAGTGACCAATTAATTGGCATAATTTTTTTTGGAAAATTTATGTATACAGGGTGTTTAACAGGAAAATTGTTTTTCCCTTGGAAAACTTTAAATGGCCATAAAAAATTGTCTATGGCTGACCAATTAGTGGGACCCACTGACCAATTAGTGACCAATTATTTGGCATGCTTTTCGAATTCAAAATCCACCGATGGGGTGCTAACATCCGATAACAGGGTAACATCCGATAACAAAGAAAACTTTAAAAATTAATTAAAAAGTTCCTATGGCTGACCAATTAACGAAACCTGGTGACCAATTATGACCAATTAGTGACCAATTAATTGGCATAATTTTCCTTGGAAAATTTTAAATGGTCGTAAAAAATTGTCTATGGCTGACCAATTAGTGGGACCCACTGACCAATTAGTGACCAATTAATTGGCATAATTTTTTTTGGAAAATTTATGTATACAGGGTGTTTAAACAGGAAAATTGTTTTTCCCTTGGAAAACTTTAAATGGCCATAAAAAATTTTCTATGGCTGACCAATTAGTGGGACCCGCTGACCAATTATTTGGCATACGTTTCGATTTGAAAATCCACCGATGGGGTGCTAACATCCGATAACACGATAACATCCGATAACAAAGAAAACTTTAAAAATTAATTAAAAAGTTCCTATGGCTGACCAATTAACGAAACCTGCTGACCAATTATGACCAATTAATTGGCATAATTTTTTTTGGAAAATTTATGTATACAGGGTGTCTAGACAGCAAAATTGATTTTCCTTGGAAAACTTTAAATGGTCATAAAAAATTGTCTATGGCTGACCAAATAGTGGGACCCACTGACTAATTATGACCAATTAGTGACCAATTAATTGGCATAATTTTTTTGGAAAATTTATGTATACAGGGTGTTTAAACAGGAAAATTGTTTTTCCCTTGGAAAATTTTAAATGGCCATAAAAAATTATCTATGGCTGACCAATTAGTGGGACCCGCTGACCAATTATGACCAATTATTTGGCATACCTTTCGAATCGAAAATCCACCGATGGGGTGCTAACATCCGATAACAGGGTAACATCCGATAACAAAGAAAACTTTAAAAATTAATTAAAAAGTTCCTATGGCTGACCAATTAACGAAACCTGGTGACCAATTATGACCAATTAGTGACCAATTAATTGGCATAATTTTTTTTGGAAAATTTATGTATACAGGGTGTTTAAACAGGAAAATTGTTTTTCCCTTGGAAAACTTTAAATGGCCATAAAAAATTGTCTATGGCTGACCAATTAGTGGGACCCGCTGACCAATTATGACCAATTAGTGACCAATTATTTGGCATATGTTTTGTTATAAAATTCCAGAAATGGGGTGCTAACATCCCACACCCGACCATGAAAATTTTAAAATTTCCATAAAATTTTTTCTAATGCTGACCAATTACTGAAACCTGCTGACCAATTATGACCAATTAGTGACCAATTATTTGGCATATGTTTTGTTATAAAATTCCAGAAATGGGGTGCTAACATCCCAGAGCCCCATGTTTCAGGCATCACAAATGCGGTGTCAGCTCAGGTGAAAGAAGCATCCAACATCGAATTACGTTCACCAGTGGATCCCTGCTTCAGCCTGACTACACCCGTACTAGTTCTAGCGAAACTCACTGGGAATCTTCCATCCTGCCATATCAACGCAATGACTATGCAGGCATTCCCAGACTTGATTTTGGCAGACAAGAGGTTCTACGTCAACGAAGACGTAGACCTCATACTTGGCGGAGACATATATCCCCACATTATAATGAGCGGTATAAAAAAGAATGTGCTAAACACACTCTTAGCCCAAGAGACAGTGTTCGGTTGGATACTAACCGGTCGTATCGAATCACCGAATCCAACGAAGAGCATTATGTCTTTCTACAACGAGGTTGCGTTAGACAACCAACTCAAAGCTTTCTGGGAGGTAGAAAATGTACCCAAAAATAAAATATTAAATGAAGATGAAAGGTACTGCGAACAACTATTTAAAGAAACAACGCAGCGAAGTGAGAATGGAAGGTACACCGTGTCACTACCATTCCGGCAGGATTACCCTAACAATATTAACTTAGGACCATCCCTGAAGCGTGCATGCTCTCAATTCTTCCAGAATGAGGGGCGGCTAATAAAAAACCCAGATTTAGGTAAGGAATATGTTCGAGTGTTGTCAGAATATGAAACGCTCGGACATATGAGAAAATTGAAAAAGAATATCCCATCCGACGATTCGGATCATTACTTCCTGCCCCACCACGCCGTTGTAAAAGCGGAAAGTACAACCACAAAGGTACGCGTAGTATTTAACGCCTCGAGCCCTACAGCCAACGGTAATAGCTTAAACGATATTCTCCTCCCGGGCCCAGTTCTACAAGCCGATCTACCCATCCTTATATTACGATGGAGACTATACCGTTTTGTCTTCAATAGCGACATCGAAAAGATGTATCGTCAAATTTGGGTGAACGATAATCACACCAAATTTCAACGTATAGTGCATCGCACGTCCCCGAATGACCCTATTAGTCTTTATGAATTAAAGACGGTTACCTTCGGAGTGAATTGCGCTCCATATCTCGCGATAAGAACGCTCCTACAACTGGCAGACGACGTGTCAAACTCACACCCTACAGCGGATAACATACTACGAGAATACATGTATGTAGATGACGTGTTAGCGGGTGGACATACGATCACATCGACTACTAAAGCCAGAGATGAAATTCGTCAAGTCCTACACTCAGCGGGCTTTCCACTTCGCAAATGGACATCCAATTCAGAGGACATTCTAAGGGACATCCCCGAAGCAGACCTGCTCAATGAAAACTTCCTGGCATTCGAAGATACCAGTTCAGTTAAAGCGTAAGGCATTCGATGGAATGCCCTCTCCGATTTATTTTATTTTAAAGCAGAGCCGCTGGACAACCCGGAAAACATTAAGAAGAGAGCGATACTATCAGCAATCGCCAAACTTTTCGATCCCTTGGGATGGCTGGCATCAATGATCATTGTGGCAAAAATACTCATGCAGAGTATTTGGTTGGAAGGCACCGCTTGGGACGAACCAGTATCTACCAGTACGCTGGAACGATGGAAAACCTTCACCGACCAATACCATGAAATCGATAAAATCCGGATACCTAGATGGGTCAACTTTTCACCAGGAAACGACATCGAGATCCATGGATTTTGTGACGCATCCGAGAAGGCTTATGCAGCAGCCGTTTACATGCGCGTAAAAACGGATAATGACATCTGGACAAACCTGCTTCTAGCCAAAACCCGAGTAGCCCCAGTGAAAACTCTTTCTCTTCCACGATTGGAACTTTGCGGAGCCGTGCTGTTAGCGGAAATCACCGAATCAATTTTCAGGAACCTCAAGTTGGGACCAGTGAAAGTGCACCTTTGGATGGATTCAACTATCGTCTTCGCATGGATAAGGAAACCGCCGTGTTCCTGGTCCACTTTCGTCGCACATCGGATCACCAAGATCATCGACATGGTCGGAAATAAGGACTGGTTGCATTTAAACTCAGAATCTAATCCAGCAGATTTAGGTAGCAGAGGATTACCTGCGTCTGAATTGGTCAACAATTCGTTGTGGTGGCAGGGACCTTCTTGGCTGCAAGAAGACACTTCCCAATGGCCAGCACAAGAAAGTGACTACATCACCTCCGTAGAGGAAAAGAGGGCGAAGACCTGCGCAACAACAACAGTAAATACTGCCGATGTTCTCCAACGCTTTTCAGACCTACCTAGGGCTTTACGGGTGCTCTCATACGTTATGAGGTTCTACCGAAGAACTCACCCCAAAACAAAAAAAATCATTTCAGGTCGAGTCACCCTTAATCTCTCCGGATGAGATCAAATCAGTAACCCAACTCTTAATTAAAATCTATCAGAAACAACATTATAGTTCCGAACATAATGATCTAAAGGCCGGAAAACCAATTTCAGGGAAAAGTGCAATACTCTCACTTAATCCCTACCTAGACCAACATGGCATCATTCGGGTAGGAGGGCGACTCGGGGCGTCAAAGGACTTAGCTTTTACTGAACGCCACCCAATCCTCCCCCCATACAACTGCCGGTTATCCCGTCTGACATTCCTAATGTTTCATCAACAAAGTCTGCATGGGGAAAATCAACTCATGTTGCGTCTGATACGCACCCAATACTGGATACCTAGCAACAAAACCATGATTAGGGCAACCATTCATAATTGCAAAGTTTGCACAATACACCGAAAGCGTGCTCAGATCCAACTTATGGGTATTCTCCCTCGTGAACGCACGACATTCAGCCGTGCATTCACGAATACTGGAGTCGACTTCGCCGGACCCTTCGACATTAAAAGTTACCGCGGCAGAGGGTGTCGACTATCCAAAGGCTATGTCTGCCTTTTCGTGTGTTTTTCCACATGAGCGATTCATCTGGAGGCCACTGCTGACCTCAGCACCCCATCATTTCTTGCGGCTTTTGCCCGTTTTATATCTAGACGCGGATGTCCCAAAAACGTCTACTCCGAAAACGGTACAAACTTTGTCGGAGCTTCACGATCCCTACGATCGGAATTCAAAACTTTCATTTCACAAGCCCGAGGCAATGCTGTCTCGAAGTAAAGCCACCAGTCACTCACTTGGCATTTCATCCCTGCGGGCGCTCCCCATATGGGAGGGCTGTGGGAGGCTGGAGTGAAAAGCTTCAAATGCCATTTCAAAAAGATAGCCTCACCACACAAATTCACCTTCGAGGAATTCCATACCCTCTTGTGCCGCATCGAGGCATGCCTGAACTCGCGGCCGCTCAGCCCGGCGTCCAATGACCCGACGGACCTGGAGCCGCTCACCCCAGGACATTTCCTCACTGGCAGCCATCTACTGGCTCCGCCAGAGCCGGATGCGAGTGAGAGCCCTGCCTCGATGATCAATCGGTGGCAGAAACTCAAAGCCCTCCATCATACTTTCTGCAAGTGATGGAAAACCGAATATCTCACCGAGATCCAGAAACGATACAAGTGGAAACATCCACAACCTAATCTAAAACCCGGAGACCTAGTTGTTATCAAAGAGGACAACCTCCAACCCAACGAGTGGAGAATGGGGAGAATCGTCAACACACACCCAGGCTCTGATAACCGTGTGCGTGTTGTTGACGTTCATACAAACAAGGGGCAAACCACTAGACCAATTACGAAATTGGTACTCCTTCCGTCCTACGACAAGGAGGATTAAATAAAAGGGGCCAAAGTCCGCCTTACAAAACCCTAAAAACCAAAACTCTTTTTCCCCCAGCTACCTAAAATCAGAGGCCCACGGTTGGTGATAGCATAGAAAGCAAATTAAGGAACCCGCGTCTTCGTGTCTCTCTATCCCTAAGCCTGCATTTCTCCCGAGCCATATATTATAATCAACCCCCCGGTCTCATGATGGTGCGAGTCTACCGGAGGGGAAGTCAAAACGTACTACGCGATGGCAATGGGGAAAGGGAGGGCGGGACATAAAGACGCGTTCAACCACGCGCCGTGATGCCCCGCTATCCCTAGGCTTGTGTCTCTCCCGAGGCCCGAATTATAATCAACCCCCCGGTCTCGTAAGGGTGCGAGTCTACCGGAGGGCGATCCTACATCTTCTCTTTTTTTCTCTCTACCCCCGGTCTCGTGTCGAGTCTACCGGAGGGAATCCTACACCTGACTACTGGCGGGCAATGGGGAAAGGGAGGGGGACGCACGAAGACGCGGGAGAGCTTACCAAAAGCTCGCAAACAAAAAACATTTTTTTCTAAGTTTTTTTCCAACAAGACTAACCGGGGGCCCCTGAACAGAAAACCCCACAATTCACTCGCTCACCCAGAGCGAGGACACGAGAAAATAACCCAGCTCTCGTTTACCCCAAACGAGGCCAACACACCGATATCCCAGCTCCCGTTCCCTCGAACGAGGCCAACAGAACACCTACGCACTCGGCCAAAGGCGCGAGGCCAACAGAATGTACCAAAATTCATCCCCTTACCCGGAGCGCGGATCACCGAACACTTACGGGTCGGAATTGTGACACATCATTTAGGGAAGACTCCAAGTACCAGTGTTCATACGAGGAATCAACAAACGAAAAACCGAAATATCCAACACGCAAAATGTTTGCGAGATTGAGTGCTACGTATTAAAAAAAAAAAAAAACTTCGAAAAAAAAAAACCAAACTAATCGAGGGAGTTGGGAGTGTCAAAGATATGACGAACACAACCTCTAGTAACTGACTCAAATCAATAACCTTTCGGAACTTATATCAAAAGGCTTAAGTGTAAACTTCTTCAATTGAATTCAACCCTCTCACATATTCGCTGCATGGATAGCAATAACACTGCTGTGCAGGCTGTGGAAAACTGGCAAAGCAATGCGGCCTCGACTGCAAGTGCCATTGACAATGTGCACGACCCCGAACTAGTTCCAGATCCCTTCATCTTCATCTTCCTTTATCTTCATACCGATGTACCTTAAACTTATTCTAGTTTCATTTATACCAAATATCAGGTCAAGTTTCGAAGAATCGAGGGTGGTGAACCCTTCACTAAAGACGCCAAAGTAACTTAAGGGTAAAATGTGAGGGATGGATATGTGATTAACGATTTCAGTAATTCACTCACCCGAAGTCGCTCTCCTGTCCCATGTATTCTTCGCACCTGTTGAAGACCGTCGTATCGGTCTCATGCAACTGATCCTCCACTGGACACTTCTCCAACAACTGTTTTTCACATCCGAATGGTGGCTAATTGAGAATAATTTCGGCCCTGACTTTGACGGCAATGACACCTGACAAAAATACAAAGGAGGTACGTATGTACAATATTAGTGAAGAACCTATGCATCAGCGTTTTATGCTCACCATGCGCGTATCCTCAATATGGTCCACAGAATCCTCCCCGTACCTCTCACACGTACGACGAGCTTCCCAAGGAAGAAAAGTGATGTCGCCGCTACAATACTTTAGCTTGCCGGGGGTGCACGGGGCCAGATATCACCCACTAATACCCATATGTTTTTTTCAACTGCGGTTTGTGTACGCCCTTAGAAGATCGCACCATCAATATCTATAACTTACAGTGAAGCTCCCTAACCTTGAGCAGTATCTGCTACCCCTTACCACTGGTGGGGGGAAGTAGCAGACTGACGCAAGGTTTCCCTTATAAACCACTGGCACCTGATATTAGCCTAGGTATCCACAAAAGGGATATTACCCAGACATCCCTCAGCCAAAGTCATATAAATTTATCAAGTTTCCAACAATTTCACCCGCAGCCATCCATTCGGCTATGACAATGCGCACTTGCGCATCTCTGCTCCACTCGCGCCACCGTAAACCTAAACAGCCAGTATGAAAGAAGGGCCTATGCCAAGATTGAGGGGTTTGGGATTGGTCATGTTGCACAAACACTCCTCAATTCGCTAATAAAGGAAATAATTAACCAACACATGTATTTTCAAGAAAACCGCATTCGGCACGATATATTCAGTTCATCAAAATCCATGTGTGGCTTCTTAAAGTAAATCAAAACGTGATCTTACATCTATTCGCATATTGCTTGTATGCAAAATTGGGTGGGCATAGAAGCAATCTAAAACTAACTTAGGAACTTATGTGTACTAAAAATCCACATTATTTTGTTGCATATGCCATCAAACAAAAATAATATTCTACATCTTCAAAAGTTGCTTGTATGCAAAATTGTATGTGCATAGAAGCTATGTACCTAAAACTTAGTTATTCTTACTCGCGAAATCCGTACATTTTTTGTTGTATAATATATAAAAAAAACCCAAAACGCGACATTATGTATTCACACGGTGCTTGTATGCGCAATTGTATGTGCATAGAAGCCACCTAAAACTAGCTTAGTTATCTTGACCAAAAAAATCCGTACGTGTTGGTGCTTGTTACATCATACCAGAACGCGATACTATCCATTCACATGCTAGCACGCAATGCTATGTACAACGGAGTAACTTAACTTAAGAGTACCTGCGCAACCGGTCCCCCACGTGGCGACGCGTCGTCGGTCGGGACGTCCCACCATGTTAAATGGTCTTGATAAAACTGGATAACCAGTTGCGGACACCACATGAGCACGAGCAGCCGTCACTTGTTCGTCCTCGTTAACCCCCTTCCATTGCATGAGGAACATTATATCGTTAGTGGATGACGTGGTTGCACCTAGTATGGCATATGGCTCGAGGCCACGATCGAAACCCGTCACGCTAGCAGGGTTTGGTGCCACTGAGGAAGGGAAGGAAAATTAAATAAGCTGATGAATGGAGTAGTTGAACGTTTTTTTTGTTTACCTTCCGCTGCATTCATTGATGCTTCAAACGCCGCAATAAGCTCCGGGCACTGTAGGTTCTCCTCCCCTTCCCATGAATCCTCCCACCTCACGCAGTATTCAGTGCGGCCATTACGGACGCGCCTACCTACAATGCTGTTCACCAAATAGTTGTTGATCCCGGCCATGGTACTAATAGGGTCCTCAAGATATATATATAGTCAACTGGGCGACGGAAGTTTTGGTGTGACGAACCGCTGTTGTACGTGCTGTTATGATGCACCCTGATTATCCGCCTGGAATATCAAAAGCAAGAAATTCACTCAAATTTAGCTGAGTTCGCAAACTGGGCTGCCTGTGACCCCCCACGCCCACAATGGCCAACTACTAACCGTTGCGTCGCTTTACTAATTTTTCAGCTTACAAATCAAACGAATTTACATAATTTTTTTTTAAGACTAGTGTTTTTGCATCTATTTTCCAATAATGTGTGCAGAATTACGTAATGGCTGTCAGTTTTGCTTCTTTTATCTATTTGTGTTGCCGGCAAGGCTTGTGCATATTAAGGTTCCAACAACTGGCAAACACTGTTTAAATTTCCATAAAGAAAGATTGTAAGAATTCACTCTACCTAATCCGCTATATGCCTACGTAGGAAAATACATGGGCACAATAACCACTGATAGCAGGCATGCACACTGACAGGGCGGAGAACAATAATTGCTTTTTGTTTTTTGTTCCTAACAAATTTAAGGGCTACCGCCAGCGTCAGAATCAATTCGTCGAGAACGTCTATGCATTTGTTGATTTTAGCTGTACAAAAGTAGCAACTTGGAGAAAGGAGATCAGAATAAAAATCAAAGCACTGACCAACAGGATTAAACGAGTGTTTTTCGGGTTGCGTCCTAAGCATGTGAAAATCCCTCTCTTCTCAACAAAGGCAACGGCACATTAAATGATTAATAATTTGGCCAGATCCCAGGAATCCGCCGAAATCTAGTGCTCCCACATGTGCACGACATAAGTTCAAGGCTGGGAAATGTATGAGTACATTTTTTATTTCATTACTATTTTATTAAAACTCATATTCACGATACAATTACTTAGCCTAAATGACGTGGACCGCGCATGGAGTAACTAAATGCAACGTTAATTTAATTTAAAACGGGTGTACACTCAGTTAAGTACTGATAATAATTCTCATGTGGTAGCGAGGAGCTTAAGGCTGATCTTTACTCCTAATCCAACAGTAATTTCCTAATATTGACATTTCTCAATAGTAAAATAAAAGGGCGGTGTTGAATGTAGCAGGGCATCGTACCATCTAGTAGGGGCGATCACTCATAAATTGTTATCAATATCTTCCCACGGGATTTCGAGGAGACTTACCGGGTTTTTACCAGGGAGAGGTGAATGTCGGGAGCGTTGGCTCTACGGTCCGATTGAGGGGGTGGTGGGTGTCATGGGGAAACACGTTGCAAGCGGGACATATTGGGTATGTCGGGATCAATACTGTAACAGTTTGAACTTTTACTTATACAGAGTTAAACCCAGCACAAACCAACTTTTCATCAAAAGGGGATCCAACGACTGCAACTACGTCTCCATGATCCAATCCTTTTAGAGTTGCCAATAACCTAGCCTCCCGCTCGAGGAATCGTATAAGTGCAACAACAACCAAGTCTAAATCGCGTTCACATGTTGTTGCTTTGATAAAATAATTTTACCAAGTATCTTGCTTGGTGTTGTTGACGTGGTTTGGAATTGGGCTATGAACCCGGTAAGCTCGTTACTAAGAGTTTAAGTGCTAGACACCTGGCGTGACGACCGACTTTGGTCAAATCGTCTGAGTTAACAAAAACCTTTTAGTTAACATAGGGCAGCCAAAGCATAACAAACGTACGTCTACTTGCATACATTTATATGTGCAGCATGTTTTACCTTGAGTAGGTAAGATTGGCACGCCTATACAAACAGCATTCTTTTTATCCTTCAGCACGAAACTTAATGGGGTTATGTGCACTTTCCTTCTCGGCATTTTTCATTTTGTTCTGCTGACTAATATTACTTGAATAGCCTAGAAATGTTGGACTTGGATTGCTATCATATTGCAATCACGCCAATGGCTTCTGCGCATACATTTCTAAACCATTTGGCTATTCTGGGGTGAAGTTTTTTTTATCATCACTTACCCTCTGAAAAGAATGCTTGAATGTCAACCAAATGCTGAACACCTAGGAGAAAAGGAAAAACCACTAAAATACATAAAACTAATTGAATACATTTTACCATTTACTTACCCTTTTTTCGATGTGCGTACGCCTCGCGCTGTAGTAAAGGAAAGAAAAGGCAACAGCAAAAAAATCGTCATATGCATTCCCGTTGTGCCAATTCATGGGAATTTCCACTCACCACACGCATAAGTGTCGGATTATTCGTCTCGTTTGTCTTTTGTCATCAGCGTCAAGTATATCCTGTATATATGTACAAATGCCTGCCTACTTGTTTTTTGCACACACATTAGTACCTCATAAAAATGTGCAATCAAGTACCGAAAACCGCAAAACATCAGAATCGGTACTGACGTGTTTTTGTCGAATAGGGGCATTTAATGCAGTTCCAACCAGTCATACACAACAAAGGAATTCAAAAACAAGGAAAACAAAACAAAACAAAGGCAAACCTCTCCTTCCACAAAAAATTTAAAATTTTTTTTACAAAGAAAGTTTTTTCTTTGTTGGTTTTTTTACCCTTTCCGTTTTTTGGGCACTGTTTTCGGGCTGGGGGGCAGGACTTGTTGGTTTTCAACAACAAACATCACAAACAGTCATTATAAGGGCTCGGTACAAAAACAATCCGAGTCCCGAAATTAAAGAATCCCGACAAGACCAAGTCCCGAAATTAGAAAAAGGTCAACTGTTTCTACCGGCCTAGTGTGCTACTGCCCCAGTGACCTAGTTTTTTTTTCAAGGGCAAGCAAATACATATATGTATATATATATTCGCACGCCACAAATTCACCATACCAGCTGTCAGCTGACCAATAAATACACGACAGGGTTGCACGCCATCTCAAAATGGTACGTGCAGATAGAACGCGCCATAAAATGCCACAGTCGACCTGAGAGCGACACGACACGTTATACGCTGGAACGGAGACCTCGGCCTCTCCGTCCAGCCCAGAAAAACCTCAAAACCCTCGAGTCTGGAACGGAGACCTCTGCCTCTTCGTCCAACCAACAAAAACAAAACGCAAATCTGGAATGGAGACCTCGGCCTCTCCATCCGGAATGACAAAAAACCAAAGAATAACAAAAAATGGTGCCACTCTGGAACGGAGACCTCGGCCTCTTCGTCCAGCCTTACTGGCCATCGACTATACACATATTACATTCTGAATTTCTATATTTATGTATAATTCAATGGCAAGAAATATTCACTTACAACTGTTCATAACCGCTAATTTTTTCATCTTAGCTCAGGTGGCATGCGAAGCAAGTCGGAAAGGATTCCCGGCCATTTTGCGTCGTCAGACGAACTCCTCATTGAGATTAAGTTTAGTATGTAAGTCTTATATTCATTTTTCTCGTTTCAGTGTAGGTCATTGGCGGAAAACGATATTGCGTATCGCAAAGGGGGCCGGCATGTTTAAGCAGGATGCCTAACTTTTTCCGCATCTGTCTGCGATCCCCCCAATGCAACCCTGCGAATCGATACTCGATACTCGAATTAATTTGTAACCACCCACACCATCACCGCCACATGCATGTGCATGCATGTACATGTACGTCTATGTGTGTTTTTTGTCTATGCATGTCGGGGTTGATGTGTGGGTGCCTTTCCCCTCCAAAACGGAGGATTTTGCGGGTCAACGGTTGTAGCTTGCTATACAACCGGCCTCTTGGATTTCAACTGCCGTACAGCGCGCATCTGCCGCCAACGATCTCTGCCGTATTTTTGCGTTTATTCAGGTAATATTGTAACTATTGCTATTTTTACATTTACCCAATAAATCATATATATTATAACGAGAAATCTCGTCTATTTGCTTATTTTCTATTCCATACACCTATTCCCACTGAGATCGACCCCGGTGCACCCACCTACCTCCAGGAGCACACGCACCCCGGCCGAACACCAGTGGTACCACGGTCAGGGAATTCGATATCTACTTTGATAGCCAAGCGGCTATCAAGGCCTTGAGTTCAACTACAGTCAGATCGAGGGTGGTCTGGGAGTGCCCGACCTCGCTTGCGATTGCATTGAACTATGTTTTAATTAAGATTATCTGGGTCCCGGACCATAGTGATATCCCGGGCAACTGTCAAGCGGATCTCTTAGCCCGCATCGGTACAACTGAACGGGATGAAGATGTCTGTAGGGATTTCGGGATTCCGCTGGTCACCTGTGGTTTGCTGCTCCATAGCTGGGCCTCGAGCCAGCTCAGCAAACTTTCGACGGACACCACCTCTTGCAGAGTAGCAAGATCTTTCTGGCCGAAAGTGGATGGCAGGTCTGCCAAAGTACTTGGGTTCACTAAGGCTCACCTATCAATGATCATTGGCGTTTTGACAGGGTACCGTCCCATGGGTATCTATGCGGTACGTCTCAGTATACTGGAAAATCCATCCTGCTGCAGCTGTATGGAGGATGATAAGGTGGAATCATCAAATCACTTTATGCTTGATTACCAAGCTTTTGCCAGAACAAGGCGAAAGTACTTCTGTCGCGACTCACTTGGATCTCCCGGGGATTTATCCAAGGTTGAGATCGGTATCATTCGGAACTTTATCGTTTCTTCCCAACAATTCTCTAAATAGCTATATCTAAGACACTGTTATTTTATTTTATTGTATGTGGTATCATAAGGGACCTTCATGATGTCCAAGTGAGCTTCCCCTATCTGTTATATTTTAGGAAAAATTAAAAGGAGCACGACGCAAATTGGAAGAGAAGCGCGGCTTAAGATGTCTTCGGAGGTTATCGCGCCTTACATTTATTTATTTTTTTTATATATTTATAGACTATTTCATTCCTGTTACAACTCCCGTTTTCCTATCTACTTTACAATGAAACCCACTTTCTTACAAGTCACTCAAAAATCCTGATAGGCGTTAAAAATGTTGACTACAACACTTGGTTCTGTATTCACCACATACACACATAATATGCAGTTGGTTTGTAGGCAATTGGCATTTTTATTTGCAGAGACAGTGGTGCGCGCGCTTGTAGGCGTACAGGGGCGTTTGTTAAAAGGCTGTCGTTACAGGCTCGCATCGGCCGATGATACCTGTCTGTAAAAAAATTATAACGCAGCCACTAATCCCATCTTGTTCTGGCACAAAGTGTGGCTTCGACCAACTCCCAATGTCGGGCTTCTCCTATTCGTAGCCTTTGCCCCGCTGCTTTGTGTTCATACATATTCACACGTCAGTACCTTATATACTAATACACAAATATACAAACTCCATATACGCATTTTCAAATTGATGGTCTAGTCACTTGATGTAATTAGTCAAATGATTTCTAGCCTCTATCGCTAATTACAAATATATCTAAGACAGAATACTAGCACAACCTACATTTAACACATACTACAAGGACTACATATAACCCGCATCTTAAACCGCGAAAAGATCTTTGGCATGGTATACCCCGATAGCCTTGCCACTAGTATCTCCCAACTCATACATTGCGTTGCCTTTTGTCCTGAGTACAAAACACTTCACTTACTTTGGGACAAGTTTCGCATTGAAATTGTCGATTTTCGAGCTTTGCTTAAAGCTAAGGCGGTATACTAGTTGCCCTTTATTAAAAACTATTTCTCTGCTTCTCAGGTCGTATGTCTTCTTACTCCTTTCATGTATCAATTTAAGTTCTTTCATAATTTTCGTTCGACGTATGTGCAGTTTGTCCTATGCCGTTTCGACCTCGAATTCAGCATCCTTCAGCGCACTCAATTTCCTGCAAATCTCATATGAGGCGTCATGCTGCATCATTGGGATTTTATACACAGCAGAGTAGGGTGATGTATTTATAGCTGTGTGCATTACACTTTGGAGTGCAAAATGCTCCGTCACTCACTATCCCAATTCTTTTGATTCCCTTTGATGTACGACCGGATGATTTGGAGGACGGAACGGTTAACTCTCTCTGTATTTTGTGGGTCGTCCCATGTTTTTCCCTCTGTCGGAATATACATATTCCGGTACTCCGAAAACGTGAAAAATGTCTTTATGGACCCATTAAATCGACGAACAAACGTTGAAAGGGGGGTTCAGTGCGGTGCTGCTTTCCCATGGTTCGCTTATGGAAGACGTTTTGGGTTTTGTTGCCTTTACATATTTCACATGCTTTCACGTATGCATGCACATCTGCAATCATACCGCGCCAATAATATCTACCGCGGATACGTGATAGGGTCTTATGGATGCCGCCGTGACCGTCAGAGGGTGATTCATGTGCTGACTCTACTAAGCCTCTCAGCAGCACTATCGGAACCCAGAGTTTCCAGGCCTGGCCTTTTTGTAGTTCGTCTCCCCGAATAAACTGTGTTCGTCTGTACACGTATCCGTCTGATACGCAAAGTTCTGTCTTTGTTCCCTGTTATGGTCTTGTGTAACTCTCTATATTCGGGCGACAGAAAAGCGCCTGAGTTAATGTCAATGTCCAATCTTCTGTCCTGAATGTCGATTTCGTCCATATCGATTAGCGATAGGGCACCAGGCACTACGTTTTGGGCCCCTTTCGGTGTTCTATATTAAAATCATACGCCTGTGGCTTAAGGCTCCACTTTGCCAGTTGGCCCGATAAATATTTTGGCTCATGAGCCACTTCAAGCTCGCTTGGTCCGTTATCACCGTAAAAGGTAGATCCTCCACGTAGGGTCTGAAGCTCCTTCTGATGCTGTAGTTACTTTGGGCCTTATTTAGTTTCGCTGACACATGCGTTATTGGTCGTTCGTTGTTGTCGTCGTTCAGTTGGAACATTACTCCACTCACCTCGTCAGTCGATGCGTCACACTGTATGTAAAAAGTCTGCTAAAGCCCGGATGTGTCAGCACGGGTACCCTTATCAGTTTTAAACTATTAAATGCTTTCGTGGCCTCGTCCGTCATTGCAATTTTTTTATATTTTCTTTCTGTCTGTCGTGCAGCGGTTCCGTCGCGTTCTTGTATAAACCATCTGTACCATCCCGTTATCTCCAGGAACGGTCTGGGCTGCTTCGGGGTTCGATAAAGTCCCGCATCGCCCCTATGTTGCTGTCATCTGTCCGGATGTGTCTATCCCTGACCACGTATCCGAAATAGCACACCTTGAAATAGAACCTACTCTTTTCAAAGCTGATCGTCAATTTCGCATCTGAAGACATTTAGCTACAACAAATAACAAATTTAATGGGACAAAAAACCTTCGGAACAAACAAGTAAGTCATCTAAATAAACAAACACTGATTCAAGAAGGGAAGCGCGTATGACTTTGTCCATTAAACGACACATACGCTGCGCAGCGCTGCACAGCCCAAAGAGCATGACCATGAAATGGCACAAAGATCTGCCAGGCACCGTAAAGGCCGTATTTTCTCTAGATTTTGTCTCTAATGGTATCTCCAAAAATGCGTCTTTTAAGTCGATGCCAGGTATATAGCGTGTATTTTGAAGTCGGCTTAGGATACCAGCGATGTGAGGGAGTAGGTAAGCATCTTTTATGGTGCGTTCATTAACCTTTCGAGCGCCGAGGCACAGTCTGTCCTTGGTTCTTTGGATGTTATGGACAACAGCGAGTCCCAGCAACTGTTGGTTTCTTCTATGACTCCCATCGCTAGCATGCGGTCGAGTTCGTGGAATATTAATTTTTGTATGGCTGTCGATATGGGATAATGGCGTTGCTTCACAGGTAGATGTTCATCTGTTACTTCAATCACGTGCTCCTCAATGTCTATTTTCCCCAAACCAAGAACAGCGAATGAAGGAAACTGAAAAAAGAAAGGACATTTAAATGTATAAATACTAAAATAATTAAATAAATAAATAAAAAAATCAATAAGTAAATAAACAACATGGCTAATAAATACGTGGTCAAGTCGGATCCTTAGTCAGAGTGTGCTATTGGTATAGAGAATTTCTACCGTCATTAACAATAAATCACATGAAACTTTATCTGAGGACAAGTCACATTTCACATTTGTAAAAGGACTACATGTAACATATATCTTAAGCTGCGAAAAGGTCTTTTGCATGGTACACCCCGCTTGCCTTGCTCCATACATCGCCTAGTTCGCACATCGCGTTGTATATTGCCCTAAGCACTTAATTTGCTTTGGGGCAAGTTTCGCATTAAAATTGCCAATTTTGGAACTTTGTTTAACATTATGGCGGTATACCATCTGCCCTACACTGAGGTTAATCTTGTTAGGCTATATTGTCCATCTTCAGTGGTAGTACGAAAAAAAGAAACGACATTTAAATGTATAAATACTAAAATAATTAAATAAATAAATCAATAACTAAATAAAAAACATGGCTAATAAATACATGGTCAAGTCGGATCCTTAGCCAGAGTGTGTTATTGGTATAGAGAATTTCTACGTCATTAACAATAAATCGCATGAAATATTATCTGAGGACAAGCCACATTTCACATTGGTAACAAGAACTACATGTAACATATATCTTAAGCTGCGAAAAGCTCTTTTGCATGGTACACCCCTATTGCCTTGCCTCATACACCGCCTAGTTCGTACATCGTGTTGCCTATTGCCCTATTGAAACATAATCTGAGGACAAGCCACATTTCACATTGGTAACAAAGACTACATGTAGCATATATATTAAGCTGCGAAAAGGTCTTTTGCATGGTACACCCCGATTGCCTTGCCACATACATCGCCTAGTTCGTACATCGCGTTGCCTGTTGCCCTAAGTACAACGCACTTAATTTGCTTTGGGGCAAGTTTCGCATTAAAATTGTCAATTTTGGAACTTTGTTTAAAATTACGGTGGTATACCATCTGCCTACATTGAGGTTAATTTTGTTAGGCTAGCTATATTGTCCATCGTCAGTGGTAGTAAGAAAAAACAGAAAGGACATTTAAATGTATAAATACTAAAGTAATTAAATAAATAAACAATATGGCTAATAAATACATGGTCAAGTCGGATCCTTAGTCGGAGTGTGTTATTGGTATAGAGAATTTCTACGTCATTAGCAATAAATCACATGAAACATTATCTGAGGAAAAACCACATTTCACATTGGTAACAAGGACTACATGTAACATATATCTTAAGCTGCGAAAAGATCTTTTGCATGGTACACCCCGATTGTCTTGCCACTTACATCACCTAGTTCGTACATCGCGTTGCTTATTGCCCTAAGTACAACGCACTTAATTTGCTTTGGGGTAAGTTTTCCATTAAAATTGTCAATTTTGGGATTTTGTTTAAAATTACGGCGGTATACTATCTGCCCTACATTGAATGCCACTTCCCTGCTTCTCAGGTTGTATGTCTTCTTACTCCTTTCGTGTGCTAATTTAAGTTCGTGCATGATTTTTTCTCTGAGTATGTGCAGCCTGTCTTGCGTCGTTCCCACTTCGAAATCAGCGTCTTTCAGCGTGCTCAACTTCCGGCATAGTTCATAGGATGCACCATGTTGCATCATCGGAATACCAAAGTTTTCCTCATATGGGGACGTGCTAATTGCCATGTGTATGACGCTGGGAAGTGCGAACACTTCATCGCTAACATATTTATCCCAGTTTCTTTGATTGTTATTGATGTACGACCGCATTATTTGCAGTATGGAGCGTTAACCCTCTCTGCTGCGTTCCCCTGTGGCGAGCAAAACGCTGTTTTTATGTGCATCGTTCCATATTTTTGCAAAAACGAGGTAAACGTTTCGGGCGTAAACTGCTTTCCGTTATCAGAATGCACATACTCAGGTACTTTGAAAACATGGAACACGTCTTTTTCTAAAAACTTCACTACTTCGGCCGAGCTGGCTTTTCGCATCGGCCTTAAGAAAACAAACTTTGACAAATGGTCTAAACATACAAAAATATAAACGTTACCATCACATGTTCGTGGGTATGGACCCTTGAAATCGACGAACAAACGCTGAAAAGGACGTTCAGTGAGGTGCTGCTTTCCCATGGTTGGCTTGTGGAAGGCATTTTGAGATTTGTTGCCTTTGCAGATTTTATGAATCCCACCATGACCAGCTGAAGGTGACGCGTGTGATAACTCTACCAAGTTCCTCCGCAGCTCTACCGGAACCAAAATTTTCAGGCATGGTCTTCCTGCAGTTCGTCTCCCCGGTTGAACTGTGTTCGTCTGTACACGTATCCGTCTGATACGCAGAGTTCTGGTAATCTGTCTTTGTTCTCTGTAAAAGGCTTTTGTAACTCTGTATATTTGGGCGATTTGAAAGCTTCTGAGTTGATGTCAATGTCCAGTCTTCTATCCTGAATGTCGATTTTGTAAATGTTCATTCGCGATAGGGCATCATGCACTACGTTTTGGGTCCCTTTACGGTGTTCTATATTAAAATCATATGCCTGTAGCTTAAGGCTCCACCTTGCCAGTCGGCCCGAGAGATCCTTTTGGCTCATGAGCCACTTAAAGCTTGCGTGGTCCGTTATCACCGTAAAAGGTAGATCCTCCACATAGGGCCTGAACTTCTTTATGCTTATAACAGCAGCGTAACATTCTAGTTCAGTGATGCTGTATTTATTGCGCCTTATTGAGTTTTGCGGACAAATACGCTATTGGTCGTTCGTTGTTGTCGTCGTCCAGTTGGAACAGTACTCCAACCACCCCGTCAGTCGATGCGTCACACTGTATAAATGTCTGTTGAAGTCCGGATGTGTCAGTACGGGTGCCGAGGCTTTCGTAGCCTTGTCCGTCATTGCAATTTTTTTTTATATATTTTCTTTGGTAAGTCTGTCGTGTAGCGGTGCAGCAATCGTGGTGAAGTCTTGTGTAAACCGTCTGTACCATCCCATCATCACTAGGAGTCTTCTGAGCTGCTTCGGGGTTCGTGGTTCGGGAAAGTCCCTCATCGCCGCTATTTTGCTGTCATCTGTCCGGATGCATCCATCACCCACCACGTATCGAGATAACGCACCTCCTTGAAACAGAACTTACTTTTTTCAACGTTGATCGTCAATTTCGCATCTCGAAGACATTTAGCTACAACAAATAACAAATATAAATGGGACGAAAAATCTTCGGAACAAACAAGTAAGTCATCTAAATAAACAAACACTGATTCAAGAAGGGAAGCGGATATGACCTTGTCAATTAAACAACACATACGCTGCGCAGCGTTGCACAGCCCAAAGAGCATGACCGTAAAATAGCACAAAGATCTGTCAGGCACCGTAAAGGCCGTATTTCATCTAGATCTTGTCTCTAATGGTATCTCCAAAAATGCGTCTTTTAAGTCGATCCCAGATATATAGCGTGTATTTTGAAGCCGGCTTAGGATACCATCGATGTGAGGGAGTGGGTAAGCATCTTTTATGGTGCGTTCATTAACCTTGCGAGGGCCGAGGCACAGTCTGTTCTTGATTCTTTGGATGATTAAGGACAACAGCGAGTCCCATCAACTGTTGCTTTCTTCTATGACTCCCATCGCTAGCATGCGGTCGAGTTCGTGGAATATTAATTTTTGTATGGCGATATGGGATAATGGCGTTGCTTCACAGGTGAATGTTCATCTTTTACCTCAATCACGTGCTCCTCAATGTGTATTTTCCCCAAACCAAGAACAGCGAACGAAGGAAACTGGGCCTTTATGCTCTATTAACGCTTTGAGGAGAGGGCTCAGAATAGGTTGCACCGCATCAAAACACAGGTCCCCCTTGGCGGGTGCGAGTTCTGATACCACAGCCTTGCTGGCCGCAGCAGTCCTTCCCCTACTAATAACACTAAGGTCGAAGGCCTGCCAAAAGTCAACCCCTAAGTATACTTCCTGCTGTCGACCAGGTATAATCAGAAATTCGACATCTTGCGTCATGCCATCCCACACAACTGGCAGCGTGATGACACCTTTGACGGGTGTTTTGCCCCCATTTGCAGTTCTGATATTTTGACCCCCAACTGGCAATATCAAATGCTCTTTACCTTCTAAAATTTTCTCGCGCTGACACCTCACAACCCCCTATTTCGGTTTTGGCAAAGAATCTATTGTCTCCTTTCATTGTAACTATTGTTGCTATTATTTTGTTTTCTATTCTCCTAAAATTCTTTTTCTTTTCTCTCATTCTCTTTATTTTGTCAAAGTTCCTATTACTCTTATTTCTATTATTACGCTTCGACAACTCCTCACAAAATATTCGTCTACGTCCTTCTTCGTACTGTAACTTCCTAACATGAAGACTTTCTCTTTGCTCTGCTGGTTGCTTTTTTTACCTAGCTCAGTTTGTAATCCTACAGTTCCCTCCCTCTTCATAATCCTAACAGCTACTTCTTTTTCTAGTTTGTTCTTTCATTCCCGGGTGGTCCTTGCTCTGGACAGAGTGCCCGGACATCTCTGCCAGACCCCGGTTTCCCGCCTCAGGTTTAAATACACAGAAGGACGAGTTACTACCACATGCAAAACATTTCATAAGGTGGAAGGAGGAATTACATTTACTATCCTCCACAAGCAAAGCACAATATGAGGTGGAATGGAGCCGGACAAAAGGATTGGTTTGGGACAATACTAACACACTTACTTTGGTTATGGGACGAATCACGTACGTTTGGATCATAGAATGGAGGACGGTGTGTTGAAGGATCACGGGAAGAGACGTGCCCGGGCTTCATTTTGTTTGCCCCTAAGATATCCCTATTGAAGGCTTCAACTTCTACTTCCCCGTCTGCCTCTGGACTCCAAATGCTTTTGCTAATTTCTAGGTCGCTCACCCTTTTAAACCGAGGCCTATTCTCTTTCATGGGCTTTTCAGCTCGCTTGCACTCATGTTTTAACTCAGATAGGGTCAATAATTTGGTGGCAAACGTTAAATTAGCTAAAAAGGGCTTAATATTGCCTTTTATTATATTGACGAATTCAGCTTCTGGAATTTTTTTCCTCAGTCTGAACGTGAGATCATTGAATTCCACGTAGAACTCATCGAAACTCTCTTGTGGGAGTTGCATCCGTTCCATGATCTCGCGAATCACTCATAATCAGAATCTGCAGACTTAAATCGCTTCCCAAGGCCGTCGGTTCTATGTAACGGAGCGACTCGGGATTTTTCCCGACCAAGGACTGCCATTTCAGTGTAACCCCATTTAATCTGTTGCGTCCCCCCACAAATTGTCATCCTCCCAGCATCTCCTTGCAGCGGGGCTGCTCCATATTCTCTTGCTCCGGGAAGGTATTGAACCCAATCCGGGTTCGTTTCCTGACCAGAAACCCTGAGAAATGGTTTTGCTGCATCTGCCGGGAAAGAATCTTTTTAGGACGGTCATACCCTTGTCAGTGTGTGAGGTTGTTCTGGGCTAGACCCCAAAACCAGACGTCCATGTAACTTCTATAAATCTTTTGTGGCTCCTTGCTGTTCACGTCCTAGGACGTCCCGTAGTCTGCGCCTTAGCGCCCCGCTGCCTTCCAGCAGCCCCGCTGCTCAGTAAGCCACAACAAGTACCCGCTGTTGCTTGCGCCCCACGGCACCACCAACTCACACGGCTGCTCCCACTCATAACTACAATTTCCGTAGTAGAGTCGGGAGCAATGCCGAGCATCAGCCCCTGCCCCCGTCTTCCTCCCCTCTCCTTTCCGGCAGCAATTGTGTAGGTCAGGGAAACAGACTCATAGTCCCTACCTCCCTTTGCAACGTTTGCCAGCACTGAATATATACGTTTGCGACATCCGCCCAATGCAACTGCTGCCATGGACGGTGCCACTTTCCTAGATGTTCTGGTCTCCGCGACGGCAACCCCCGACGGGTTTCATTGCGCCATGCTGCCAGGCCGCATACGCAAATTCACCGGGTACCCCAATGCTTACCCAAGGACGTCTAGTCCCAGGGCCTCAACAGCAATCGCGTTCTGGCCTTACACAACCCAGGCGTAGTCACCCTGTAGTATCGCGTGGAATTCACCCCATTTCAAACACGCTTAACATTACAAACGCTCGTTCACTGACCCAGGTAACTTCCATAAGTTCATTCGCTTTCACAAAGTCACCTAATGCATTAATGCGTCTTACCAAACTGCTCAAGCGGGAATCATATTGACAATATATAGGTCAATAATTTGCTGACAAGCATTACTCACTATTGAGTCATGCACCTTTAGTATATAAATATTAATGTAAGTATGTATATATGCATAGGTTAAGAACTTCTGTATAAATAGTAATGAATTTCTTTAATAAAATGAATACTGATCAGACTTCCAAAGTCAAAACACTCTTTTAGCAATTTGTCACATTACATGGCGATTCTGCCAGCCTGATCTTCAATTAGCTGAAAATTTGCCCATAAGCAAAATTCGCTAGATCTTGCTGAACAGAGATCCTTCCCAATTTTTTTTTTTAAGTTAAAGAAAAAGTTTTGTTAAAAAACAAAAAAGAAACGATGTTAGCAGCAGCAGTACAATCAAGAAATTAAGCAGCGTTTAGATGGCATTAATACGGACATTGGCAACAATTTTGACTGACAGCATGCGAGCATATATAGGGGTGGAATATAATAAGGAATAAATACTACATGGAAATTAACAATTTTGACTGGCAGCATGCGAGCATATAAAGAATTAAACTCTTGCATTTAAACAAAAGGTACTACTATGTGGCATCAATAACGATCTTAACAAAGAAAGCCTTCTTCGGCAAGGATTTGGCGGAAATAGAAAACTAAGTTGAAAACAAAAATTTGGTGGTAACAAAACGGGATCGGATCACACCTTTCAATTGGCACAAGCTAACAACAAAATGAGATCGGAGGCGTACCGCGCGGGGCAATTAATATAAGTATATAAAAATTTTAGAAACAAATTGGGCGGCCTTTACGGACGCTAAACTATGAGCAAAAACGAAAGTTTTTGCTTAGGAATTTTTTTTAAATATGGTAGGATGAAAATTTTTTTTTTCTCAAAGTTTGATGCCAGCCTTGAAAATGGCACAAACTAAACCCAAGAATAGAAAAAAAATATATATTTGAAGCCCAATGTGGCGTAGAAAAAAAATAATAATAACAAAATTAATTTTAAACAATACTTTGTAAAGTAAATTAAAAAAAAAACATAAAATAAATTTCAATTTTAAGAAAAATAGAAATGTCAAAAATATTAAATTTAAACATTTTTTTTAAGCAAATCAAAAAATTGTTTAAATAAATTTTAAAAGGTAGCTTCTATAATATTAAGTAAATAAGGAAAAATATAATTAACAAAATTCTTCTTAGATCTTTATAGTGCCAAATAAATAAAGAAAATAGCAAAATGGCATAAAAATTAATTTTTAAAATAATTTGTAAATCGAAAAAAAACTACTATTACTAAGATTTAAAGAGAAATGTTAGTTACTTTTTAAAATTAATTAAACAAAAGAAAATAAAAATAAAAAACAATTTTTAAGGAAAAATTTAAAATATCTAAATCAGAAATTAAAATACTAAAGTAAAACAAAAATTACAATCTTAAAAATAAATTGTTAAAATACCTATTAAATAAATAAGGTCAAGAGTAAAATGGAATGCATAGGATAAAAAAAAAAAATAAAATCGAAAAATTTTATTAAAAATTAAAGTTAGTTCATTACTCATAGAAGCAGGAAGATAATTATATTTCAAAATGTCGTGGTGGAAAAAGATAGCACACGGCATAATGATAGCATTAGCCGGATATGAATTAGGAAAGGAACATTTAGGAAATTCAGAAAAGGAAAACAGGATAGCTAAATATGAACCACCAGCTGAACCAGAAACAAAAGCTGCTCCAAACATTCCAGATGTTTGGCTAGCAGTTTTAATCTGCGTTATCGTGCTTTTAGTCATTGCAATAGCCACTATAACCAAAAACTATATGAAAGTTAAATATATGCAGTTGAAAAATGCTCAAGCACGCATTTAATATTCAAAGTACTTTAAACTTTCTACCCTAAACCCCTTTTAAAACCGAACCCAAAGTTGAGGAAGAGCAACAAATAAGTAAAATAACAACTCTGAAGATTTCCCAATCAACAGTAAAGGCAGACTCATTAACCATGCCAAAATTTAATAATTCGTTTGAATGCTCATGAAGCAATAAGAAATCCTAGGACAGTGGAAATAAGCAAAACCTAAGAAAGAAAATATACAAAAATTTTAACAACAAGCATGAAGAAAAAGTCACAACGAGAACCTATATATATGTATATTAAACCGGTATATAAATTTGCAACAAAAAACTAGTCGCGCTCGTTTTCATCTTAGGATAGCAAAATGGTAGCGTAAAAAACTTTCAAGCAACCAGATTGTTGAGGAAGTTATTGACTTAGGACAATATTCGACCAGGCATAAAAGAAATGCCGGCAATCCAGGACTTGAAATTTATAAGGAAAATGACAGTCGTCCTGAGGGACAAATTGGTGATTAAGAATAGAATATTTACTGCAGTAGGCGAATTTATAAAATAATAATTGTTACCCAAGTTCCTAAGATAAAATAATTGCACTAACCAAAGAGGTTGTGCATGTGAAAATCCAGGAAAAATAAAAATAATTCTTCATAAAAGTCATGACGATTCGGTCTTGGTGGCCGCCGCAGAAATCGCATGACAAATAAGATTAAATAAATTGCAGGAAAAATATGAAAAATAAATTAAAAGATGGAATAAATTTTGCATCCACTGTACCCCCCTTCCGCTAACTAGCTAAACTACTACCTCTAATATAAACTACCTTGCTCTTCCGTCAATCACAGCACCTCAATTACTGCATTATTAATTAGTGACATATTTCATATTATACATTTCTGTATAGTTAGCAACAGATTTTTTTTACCAAGTTTAATGTAACCCTAATGAAATGAAATAACAATGAAAAGATGTTACTTAATAGAAATTATTAAAGAAATAGATATAAGTATGAGATGCTTCAGTTAGGAAACCTAGTTTTACAGAGGTCATAATTTTAGGAAAAATATTTTTACTAATAGAAAAATATATTTCATTCTAAATAGATTGGAAAATAGAAATAGGAGACATTTCTACTTTTAACCTACCTAGAAAATAAGGAAATTATAGTCCATAAGAATAGGCTTACCTAATATAAAATATGCCAATGACTCACATTAATTTAACAACAAAAAATAAGCAGTTTCAACAATAGTATTCCAATTTACTCGTCAATAAACAAAAGCAAACAATTCATATTGGTATCCAGTTACTATTAATTCACAAAAAAAAAATAGAAAAAGTCAGCTTATTATGAAAAAGCGAGCATGAGCATAACGGGCATGGTATGTAAAGCAAATGCAAACGAATAAAAGCAAAAAGAAAATGTGTAAACTTCTAATATCAAGTTACCACTATGACATAAATTACAACTGAATGCAAAAATTATTTGGTAACAAGCAAGTTGACTGGGTCATTCAACGAAAAATGAAAGAGCACGGCACACTTATCACAGTGACATTGGAGTGACCGTCTATAATTAAGCATATAACTATATACGCTCACTTAAAAGGCCGATGGTGTAGTATCGCGTGGAATTCACCCCATTTCGAACACGCTTAATATTACAAACGCTCGTTCACTGACCCAGGTAACTACCATAAGTTCATTCGCTTTCACAAAGTCACCTAATGCATTAATGCGTCATACCACATTGCTCAAGCGGGAATCATATTGACAATATGCAGGTCAATAATTTGCTGACAAGCACTACTCACTATTGAGTCATGCATTTTTAGTATATAAATATTAATGTAAGTATGTATATATGCATAGGTTAAGAACTTCTGTATAAATAGTAATGAATTTCTTTAATAAAATGAATACTGATCAGACTTCCGAAGTCAAAACACTCTTTTATCAATTTGTCACATTACAACCCGTCACTAACTCCCAGAGTGACGACGTCTCCCCCTATGCACTTCGGAGTTCTGCAGTTAAACTGTAATGGATTAACTGAGAAGATCACGGAGACAGTCGACTTCATGAATCCGCATTGCTGCGATTCAAGAGACTAAACTCACAGCAAGATCTGCATTGCAGGCTTGTTCTGGGTATAATGTCCACAGAAAAGATCGCGAGAGCGGAAATGGAGGCGGCCTCGCGTTTATCATACACCACACTGTACAATATCATATATTTGATCCGGATATCGACCGCAGGGACAGTGTCTTAGAACGTCAAGGATTATCTGTCCGGTCGGGCGATGCAAATCTAGAAATCATCAACATCTACATCCCTCCTGTCGCCTGTTGCCCCAGTGGATACCGGCCTGATATCAGCGGCTTACACAATGGAAACAATCGCATTATCTTAGGCGATTTCAATGCCCATCACGATCTATGGCATTCAAACTTGCAGGTGAACAGTTGGGGTGAGATGTTAGCGGATCAAATAGAAGAAACGACGTTCTGCGCTATAAACGGAGACGCCCCCACACGTATGGTAGGAAGCTGTCACAGTTCGCCGTATATTTCAATCGTGAGCACAGAACTCGTAAACTGCGTCAACAGGCAGCCGATGCTAACATTGGCATCCGACCACCTGCCTATACTTATTTCGTCCGAGCGCCCCGCCGACTTCATCGTCGTAGAAAAACGCACTTTCATTAACTTTAAAAAAGGAAAGTGGGATGAATACAAATCCTATACAGACAACCGCTTCGCTGCCCTCCCTATCCCAACTGATGCCCGCCAAGGGGAGCGTGCTTTCCGCAAGGTCATTGAATCCGCCTCGGCTCGTTTCATTCCCGCCGGGAAAATTCCCGAAATTCGGCCCCACTTCCCGGCAGAGGCTGCAAGTTTAGGGAGAGAACGTGACTTCATAAGACAGATCGATCCCGGCGACGCCCAAATAAGGGACATAAACCAACGCATCAGATTGCTTGTGGATGAACACAATCGGGCGAATGGGAGCACCTAAGCGGTTTTAACCTCTCTGCCGGTGGAGGTAAACTTTGGTCAACTCTAAAGTCCCTATCGAATCCGTCTAGGCACAATGACAAAGTTTCCATCGCCTTTGGCGACAAAGTGCTGTCGGATGCGAAAAAATGCGCGAGCGCTTTCTGCCGACAATACATAATGCATTATACGGTCGACAAAAATAGACGGAGGGCCAACAGACGCGCACGTAAACATAAGTTAAGCGCGTAACCATTTACCATCACCGCCAAAGAGGTTCAGGATGCCATCGGTCATGCTAAACCATCCAAAGCAATGGGCCCAGACGGCATAGCCATGCCGATGCTTAAAAGCCTAGGGAAAGAGGGTTTCAAATATTTAGCATATGTCTTCAACCTGTCTCTTTCCACCTTTGTCATACCCGAAAAATGCAAAATGGCCAAGGTGGTCTCGATACTAAAGCCTGGGAAACCAGCTAACATAGGAGAGTCATATCGGCCGATATCTCTCCTATCGCCAGTAGCCAAGACGCTTGAAGCCATTTTTCTCCCCCACTTCAAAGCATATTTGCAGGTAGCCTGTCATCAGCATGGCTTTAAAAAACTCCATAGCGCTACCACCGTGCTAAATGCTATTAGCACCCAGATAAATTGTGGTCTAAATCAGAAGCCCCACCATAGAACAGTACTCGCAGCGCTAGACCTATCAAAAGCTTATGATACGGTCAACGCCACCAGAAGGAGTTACTATCGTTTCTTACGCCGATGACTGCACAATAATGGCCACAGGCCCGGGCCCAAAGATCGATGAGCTTTGCAACAGAATAAACGGCTACCTCCCTGATTTTTCCAGTTTTTCGCCTCGCGAAACCTGGCATTTGACTAAATCATCCGCGACCCTATTTACCACTTGGACATCCCATATGTCGACCATTTTGAACATCCACGTCGATGGCACTACGCTACCGACTGTCCTAGACTCCAAAATCTTGGGTGTGACGTTTGATCAGGATCTACATTTTGGTGAGCACGCAGCCGCAATTGTTCCGAAAATCCAGAGCCGTAATAAAATCCTCAAATCCCTTGCTGGCAGTACTTGGGGAAAAGACAAAGAAACGCTCATTACCACATACAAGACAATTGGCCAGCCGTTTGCGTGTTACTCGTCCCCTATATAATCCGGGAGGCAGCGACACATTTTTGGCACAAAAGTTACTACCCTTGGCTTTCACATATAAGGTAGTTGGTTGTGCGTACGCTCAGGAAACGACGGTCAGCTGGCACACTAACGGTGGGTGTCGGCGGTAGGGGCTCTACCACGTGTAAAAAATCGTGTGGAATAAAACTATATTACCATCGCTGAAATTTGTTTTCTGATCTAATTGTATTATAAAATAATGAAAAATAATAGTCAGCTGTTGATATGCAAGTGGAAAATGCATCAGCTGTGAATATAAAGGGTGTAAATGAAAAATTAAAATAGAAATATTTTAGCATCGTTAAAATTTGTTTATATAACAAGTGAGGAAAAAGTAAGTCAGCTGGCTGTTAGGCGGGGGAAAGACCGTGAGCTGATGCAATAAACATCATTCACGGCGAGCGAAGCCCAGCGTCCCGCATTGTTTTCTTGGCATCAGCTGACTACTTTTCCCTTGCATAACAAGCAGCTGATGAGCATTTTCTTTAAATACATGTTAAATAGTATAACATATTTCATTTTCAGCGATGGTAATATTTAATTCGCCTAAATATTTGCACACAAAGGTTCTAAAATATGCAGTAAATGAGAAATATTCTATTTTTTATTTATAAAACTAAAGTCTTTGTATTAAAATATTTTAATTTGAGAGAACAGCAATATTAACATTTTGATCATGACATTATTAATAATTTTTTAAATAATAATTATTCATCTTCCGAATCAGTTGACTCATTATTACTTTGTCCGCTATCCTCCTCGTCGCTCGAAGGTAAGGCTTCTGAGGTGTCTAGTTGATTCTCATCATTTTCTATAAATAAAATAAACATTAATAAATTAATTATTAAGTAAATTTTATTAAAATATATACGTAAAATATAATACCTTTAGTATTATCTTCAGTTGAGTCGAGTGTAATTTCTGACACTTGTGATGGCAATTGCGTGCCTTCGAACCACTTGAAAATGTACTTCTCTTCTTTTTCTTCCCAACCATAATTTTCTGGAAAAATTGGAGAAGGATTTTTACAAAAAGCATGAGCCCAGGGATGTGCAATGTAACACGTTCTTAGAAAATGTTGCCGCAATTCGGATTGGCATGGTGGCATTGCAGAACCGTCGATACTTTTTTTTGGTAGTTGAAAGACGTCATCGTTGTCCAGTATTTTGTAAGTTTTTACGAAACTCGCTACACGCGCTTTGTTAATCTCATTTATCTTTGTGAAGCCATATATGCGACAAACATATTCCTCAATTGTTGAAAATTCTTTGTTAATATCTATTTCAGAAATATTACTAATTTTTTTAAAAGCATCTATATATTTTTGTGTTTTCTGTAGGAACTGAAATGGTCGGTTTTTGCCTTTTCGAAAGAAAGCTGGATTGAAGTCGCAACCTAAGAAGAGAATTAAATATTTAATAACAAAAGCATTTTTCAGAAGATATATTTTGTAATATTAATGAACAGTTTATCAGTTTTACCTGTGAGAGCATGAAAACCTGGTAATGCGGCGCTCAACTGTGGACCCAAATTTTTGTACAATTTTGTTATATTAATGAATCGTTGATGATTTCCTACGCCAAATTCCATTGAAATATTAACGTCTTTATGGGTATTTTCCATATTTGCTAGCATTATAATTGCAACATCAGTATCTGAACATCTTATAGTAATATTAGCTTCAACATTTATTTTGCAAATGTGATATACTATTTTTGTATCTGCCTCCTCGTGTGCTGGACAATTTAAATTAAAATCTTCCGTTCTTTGTACGCAATTATTTACGACCTCATATTTATCACATTTATCAAAATTTAAATAAATTTGCCTATTTGCTATAAAAGGAGCCATGTAATCACTGTTCCAATCGTCGATAATAAAATTAACCAAAGCCTCTTTGAAATCAACATTTTTTAACTCAGCTACGAAGTCGGCCGGGCGAATTTGATCACGTCCGGTAATGTGAAAGTTGGAGCGTCTCATTCCTCGTAAAATATGCTCATGATCTTTTATGGATGGAAATATGTATCGGTCAAATGCTATTATAACAATAGAGGCTTTGTTCATGAGAAACATTTGCAAAATTTTTTCCGATACGTTGCCAAACGTTAACGGTACTTCTTTCATTAACAGCAATTGGCCGAATAAATCTCGTTCCATACGGACTTCTACAACTTTCCCAGAAACTGACATCTTCTTTTTCTGTACAGTATTACTGAAATTTAAAATTTTATTTTGTTTTATAACTTTTCAAACCTGTGTTCAGCGCATTCTTCAATAAATATTTCTTGCTGTTCGTTCCCATTCTTCTCGATGTTCAATAAAAATGTCGCAATATTATCTGGTACTGATTCACCCGTTGAAATGTTAAATAAACAATTACGATCGATATTATTTGAAAAAGGATTAATATTTTCATTAATCGCTTCAATTAACTTATAAATTTGCGTATAATTTTTTTGAATACGATTTTTTTTTAAGATCAGCAGTAATATCCTGGCGCTTCCTTATGCCTGTCTCTTCCATAACAAAAGCAATTATAGTCGATCTGAAACTGTGGCTTTTACACCATCTTTGACGGGCTGCAATACAATTCGTCATGTGACTTATGCCTGTTAACTTATTTGCAGCATCTGCATTTATGGTTTGCTCCAATGTTAAATCGACAGGTTGTCTGGAAAACGGTTTTTCTGTCCTCTTGATGCCAAACGATCCTTTTCGGAACTGTTCTCCTAAACCAGGATGAGATTTGTCCACCTTCATTAGATTGTCATGATATTTAACCAAATATCGAGAATAATTTTGTAAGTTAAATATAAAAAATAAGTTACTAATTTTTGGTAAAACATACAGAAATGTCTCGAAATTTGCCGCTCTTATGCTGCTATTCAACATGAAATAGTAATCTATTAAATTTATATATATCATGTAAAATTGCGCTGTTTTTCCATATTTTCCTTCGAGCGTTTCTTTTTTATATGTTTCATACAATTGAAATAATTCTATTTGTTGAAAGAATAAGCCAAATACTTTATTATTCTCCAGTCTGGCAACATTATACGTTTTTGCTTTTCTATGAATCTTTAAATTGTAGCTTCTAAGTTCGTAATATAAAGACACAAAGTTCAGTTCTCATTAAACCACTGCTTTGTAAACATCATAATATCTGCATTTTTATTTCAAAGGAATAAAAAACTTCTAACAAAGGTTATGGGCCCAGAGTCCAAAGAAAATTCGAGAACTCTAATAAATCAAATTAATTAATTGTGTGAACAATAAAACATTTTTAGTAACGCGATCGAAAAAGTTTAAGTAATTCGGTTTTTATTTTTAAAACATACATACATACGTGCGAAATAAATACGCGTAAAAAATACAAAATGGGTGTACACATCCAAATAGAGAAGTTGGGTGATGATAACTATGACGTGTGGTCAGTGTCCGTGCGAAGTGTACTCATTACGGCGGATTTGTGGAACGTTGTATGCGGAAAGTATGAAAAAGCAGAAGATGCTACCGCCGAAGAAATCCTTAAGTGGGAAACCACAGATCAAAAGGCTTTGGCATGTTTAATTTTAAATATAAAGCCGACACAGTTAATGCACATAAAGACGTGCATAACAGCGGCAGAGGCATGGCAAAAATTGCGCGACATTCATTTGCCAGTCGGTCCAGTGAAAAAAGTTCAGCAGTATCAAAAACTGTTACGATTAAACATGCAACAAGGCGACAGTGTTGTACGGTATGTAAATGAGTTTGTGGCAACAGTCGACAAATTAGCCGAATTGGACAAGTTGCCGACGTTCGACGTAGTTAAATCAAAAATTTTAGAAGAGGGAACGCGAAGGCAAGAAAAAGATGATCGAGAATGCACACAAGCAGTCTACGCACATTCAAGTAAAAACATGACACAAAAGCAACATGAGTATGGTCGTACAAATGACGAAAAGAATAAAACCAAAGTAAATAGTAAAAAAGAAAAAGACAAACAGCGTTTTAAGGGGAAATGTTTCAATTGCCAAAAATTAGGTCATTGCGCAAGTGAGTGCCGAAGCAAGAAAAAGAATGCAAATACTGAAATGCACAGTGAGACACACGAATCATCAAATCATTTAATGTATGGTGCAATTAATAATGTAGCAAAAAGAGACACATGGTGCATTGACAGCGGCGCTACATCACACATGTGTTGTGATAAAAATGTGTTTACATCGTTTACTGAAAAGAATTCTCATGTCATGTTAGCAGCAGAGAAGTTTATAGAATCGTCTGGAATAGGTTCAGTAGTGCTAAAAAGAGAAAACAATAAAATTGTGTTGAATGATGTGTTATTTGTCCCATCTCTGCTTATGAATTTTCTGTCAGTAAGTAAGGCAGCGCAGTATGGGAATTCGACAGTATTTACATGCAACAGTGCCATAATAAAAAACAAGAAACAGCAAACAGTGCTACAAGCAGAGCGTGTAAATAATTTATATGTATATCGGAATTAAGAAAAAACAAATATTGTTTGTTTACTAAGTGAAAGTTCATTAGTTGTAAAGTGGCACAATCGTTTTGGTCACTTAAATATGCAAAGTTTAAAACAACTAAATGACAGTGAACTTGTGCGCGGTATGAATATTAGAAATATGCCAGCCAAAATCAGTTGCGATACGTGTAATCAAGCAAAAATATGTGCTTTGCCATTTACGCAAACAAATGCGCGAATATCGAAGAGCAAACTTGAACTTGTGCATACGGATGTGTGTGGCCCCATGAACGGTAATTCGTTAGGTGGAAAGAAATATTTCGTCACTTTCATCGACGATTATTCTCGTAAAATTTTTGTTTATTTTATGCACAATAAAAATGAAGTTTTTGAAAAGTTCAAGGAGTTTAAAGCATATGTAGAGTGCCAAACCGGTAGTAAAATAAAAGCCTTGCGTAGTGATAACGGCAGGGAATATATAAATAATGAATTTGATAATTTTTTGGTAAAATGCGGAATTAAAAGACAATTAACAGTGCCTTATACACCCCAACAAAACGGTGTTGCAGAACGGGCGAACCGCACAATCGTAGAAATGGCAAAAAGTTTATTAATTCATGCAAAGCTAGACGAGTTTTTGTGGGCAGAGGCGGTTCAAACCGCAGTGTATATCCGTAATCGGTGTCCAACGCAAGCGCTTAATAAACGCAAACCTTCAGTCAAACATTTTCGAATTTTTGGGTCAAGAGTTTTTGCACTAGAAAAAACCATTAAAAGCAAGTTTGCGGCCAAAGGTAAAGAATACACATTTGTGGGATATTCTTGCACAGCAAAGGCGTATCGACTTTATGATCGCCAAAAACGTGTAGTCATAGAAAGGCGTGACGTCAGATTTGCAGAAGGCGATTTTGGTACGCGTGTAACTGCTGACAATGAAACTTCGGAACAAAGCAATGATTCTATGACAAACATCATTCGCCTAGAATCCAACGAAAGTCAAGAAAATCAGCGTTCATCATCAAATGATACCATAGCTGAAGCTGAACAAAATGCAGGCTGTGATTCAGGCGATGATGAGGAGGATTTTGCCACTGCTAGCAGTTCCGAAGACGATAATCAAGACGAAGAACAACGAGAACCATGTATGGAGCATTCCGAACAACACAACGTAAAGCGACGTGGGGCAGGTCGTCCTAAACTAATACACACAGGTAAGCCTGGTAGACCTAAAAAGCAGTATCATTACCTTAATTACATTGAAGATTTGGAAACACCACAAACTGCAGCAGAAGCATTGAGTGGCCAACACGCAAAAGATTGGCAAAAATCAATGCAAGCCGAATACGATGCACTTATAGCAAACAATACATGGTCGTTAGTTGATTTACCTGCAGAGCATAAAGCTATTGGGTCAAAGTGGGTTTTTAGAATCAAACGAAATGTTGAGGGCGATATAGAGCGATTTAAATCCAGATTAGTTGCCAAGGGTTGTGCACAACAGTTAGGTATTAATTACTGGGAAACGTTTTCTCCAGTAATAAGGTACGAAACGATTCGAATGCTATTTGCAATCGCAGCAGAACAACAATTATATATGCATCAAGTGGATATTTCCAACGCATACTTAAATAGTGAGCTTCATGAAAATGTTTATATGAAGCAACCCGAAAATTTTATAAGCAAACAATATCCAAATAAAGTACTAAAATTACGAAAGGCGATTTATGGGCTAAAACAATCCGGACGTGCTTGGAACAACACACTCGACGAAGTTTTAAAAGGCATCGGTTTTAAAAGGTGCATCAATGAGCCGTGCTTATATTTTAAACAAAACCAGAAGCAATATAGTTATATCGCAGTTTACGTTGATGACTTAATCATCATGGGTCCAAGTGAAAATGATATAGCTGAAATTAAGAAGAAGATAGCGTCTACATTTCACATGCAAGATGGTGGTGCTATACGATACTTCCTTGGTTTGGAAGTGCAGCGAGAGGGCAACAGAGGCGCGATTCACTTATCACAGAAAAAGTACATCAAATCCATTCTTGAAAAATATGGCATGCAAAACTGTAAGGCAGTCGCAACTCCACTCAATCCAGGTTTCCAAGTGGGCTGCCAAGACAAAAAATGTTCAAAGGTAAATACTAGAGAATACCAATCATTAATCGGTTCTCTTATGTATTTAGCAGTGCTAAGTCGACCTGATATTACGCACGCTGTAAGCAAGCTTTCTCAACGTAACACAAACCCACATGTTGAGCACGAAACCGCAGCAAAGCACATTTTGAGATATCTATCAGGTATTTCAGATTTAAGTATCGTGTACCGCAAGTCTGATGAGCCCGTGAAGGGATACGCTGACGCAGATTGGGCAAATGATCCAAACGATAGAAAATCATATTCAGGGTATGTATTCTACTTAGGAAGCAGTGCTTTCTCTTGGGCTTCAACAAAGCAAAATGTAACGGCTTTAAGCAGCACCGAGGCTGAATACGTGGCCTTATCAGCGGCTGCAAAAGAGGCAGTCTACCTCAACAGATTACTTCAAGAAATTGGGTATATCAGTACAAATTCGATGATCATATACGGTGATAACATTAGTGCGCAACATATAGCACGTAACCCCATTCATCATAAGCGCACCAAACACATTGATATAAAATACCATTTTATACGAGAAAAAGTAGAGTCAAATGAAATTAAATTAGAATATGTTTCAACTAATGAAAATGTTGCCGACATTTTAACTAAAAGTGTTAGTAAGCAAAAGCATTGTAACTTTGTTAAATTACTTGCATTAAATTAATTAAATATATTTGCTTAATTTTTATAAAGATATTTGCTTAAGAAGAAGTGTTGAAAGAATAAGCCAAATACTTTATTATTCTCCAGTCTGGCAACATTATACGTTTTTGATTTTCTATGAATCTTTAAATTGTAGCTTCTAAGTTCGTAATGTAAAGACACAAAGTTCAGTTCTCATTAAACCACTGCTTTGTAAACATCAGAATATCTGCATTTTTATTTCAAAGGAATAAAAAACTTCTAACACTATTAATTCAGTATTTTGTAACATTGGCATACTATATTTTTCTTTGGTAAAATCTATTAAGTAATTTTTCATCTCATCCGTAAATTCAAGGTTGCACAATTCCAGGAAACTTTCAAAATGCATTATTTGAATAGAAGCTGATAAAACTGTGTGTAATCGTTTGCATCTATTAAAGTGCTTTCCACTGATGAAACTATTTACAGATCCTCTCGCCAATAATTCACTATTGACCATAATGGTTGGTAGGCCGCAGTTGTCAATAAATTTACCTACGGCTTTAAAAAAGCCATCATCACGTGAAATGTGCCAACGTGTATAAAAAGATCATCGAAACGTGGTTTTTCGGAAGCCTGTATTTGGAGAGCAATTTTAGCTATCGCTAAATCAAATGTCACTTGCATATGCTCTTCATCGCACTCCAAAGCAACTTTTTGGGACTGTTTCATTATCTCTAATACAACACTTGCGTTTGTTGGTGACAAATTTATTGTTGTTAAATATGAAATTTTTTGTTTTGGCGATAGATCGTTAAAAATGAGGCTATTGAAACCAACCCACATCGGCGTATTTGATATTTTTAAGAAATGCGAACGAACCATATACAATTTGTTTGCTTCAGTGATGTCAAATTTTCTGGAATAAACGACCGTAGTGGACTATTTAAAGGTTGCAAATATTCACTAAGTTTCGGTTTTTTTGAATAATTTTCTATTTCCGAGGTAACTACGTCAAATGTTCTCCGTCTTTTCTTTGCAATTTCAGAAGGTTCTTCTACATCAACGCAGCGAGTATCATCATTGCTTCCGCTACTTTCAGAAACATTACTAATATTTTTAAATATAATGCCGACAGTGTCATGCAACGTATCTTTTCCAGTCGCTGTATCTACAAATCTATCAAAATTATTAAATGCCAATCCAGTTCCAAAATTTTTATTACGAGAAATATCTTCTGAGCAAATATCAGTGCGAAGGCAAGAAGTGAAGTAGCTAGAGTTTGTAACTCCTCTACTGTTGTGTAACTACAGCAGTGACCATATCTGTGTAAAATATTTAAAATATTTTTAACATTTTGTTAAACTATTTATGGTTATTCCAAGAGAAATTTGCTTTGATGTTTTTATGTTGCCATTAGAAATCGCATATATGTAATATTCAGAAAATGAGTTTGCTAGTCGCTGACAATGAGCACTACGTACGCGACGATAATTTCCACCAGAAATTGATTTTAAATGAAACTGAATAATCGATTCTGGAATATTACACTCCCCTTTCATCAAATCAGTAGCTGTTAACTTGACTGGGCAACTTTTTACGTTCCATTTTTTTCACTTCTGCATTTAAAATGAGGGCTGCTCTCTCCAAAACGTCATTTTTTGCTATTTTAAAAATATCACTCCGCAGTAAACTGCCACCGTAAGGTTTAACAATTTTTTTATTGTCTATTTCTACTATTGCAATTTTTTTTGTAAATGTATTCTCCAATCGTTTTTCCAAGTGATATGGCTTTATGTACGAATACTCTAATTTATTCACGTCTTGAACATTTTCCATAAAAAGTGTGTGTAAAAAAGAAAGAAAAAATTACTGCTGGTTTTTAATAATATTTTCGGAAATAAATTGGCACACTTCTTCATAGGCCTTCTTGATTACATTTCTAACTTTATGCCAGTATGTCTCCTCACGTTGTGACGAGACTTTGCGAAATAAATTATTTTCATATGCTTTTTTGCAAGTGGAGTGATAATAGATGTGATTATTTTTACGAATAATACTAACTTTTTTAAAAAAATTCAAATCGTCTAATTGGACAGCTAAACTTTCTAAATTATCAACTGTTTCTTCGTTACACACGCGTAATATTTCTTCACGGCTTTTAACCTTTTTCCGTTTTTTATTGCAAAATATACATACAGTTTCATTTAATAACTCCTCCTCTTGTTGGACATCTTCATTGGATTCAGTTTGCACACATTCTTCCATAGTAACATCTTCAGCAGGATTTGGAGTCATTTCTTGTATAAAAAATCATTAAAAAATTATAATTAAGCATAACATATTAAAAATATGCTTAAGTGTAAGATTTTATAATTCCTTCAATATAACATTTTTTTTAATTAAAAATGATTTTAATTATTATGCACTAAAATAGTTAGTATTAAAATCTGTTACTAAAAAAAAATATTACTAAACATTAAGAAATAACTATTATTATTTAGAGAGCGATTTTAGAGGCAAATGTAACCAGAAAGTTATTCCAGGTAGAGAGTTCAAGAGGACCCTAAACGCACTTCTCTCCGTCTTCACAGGTAAATAAGCAGGTATACTCTCGGCTGTGTATCGTACTGTATACGCTTTGACTACGAAACTTTCAAATGTATATTTTGCAATTATTTTAACGGTAATTTTAAATTCCTAATAATGTTCACAAATAATTTAAATTTATATTTCAATCCGATTAACTAAATGCACAAATATAATTAACAGTACAAAATAATTTAAAATTTTTTTATTTGATTCTTCATTTATGTTTTATTAACAGTTCAGTAGTTTTCAATGTAGTTACTCATTTTCCTTTGCTGATGATGTTGATGCTTCGCTTTCTTCGATTTCACTCACAATCTCTTCACGTTTGCGATATTTTGGCGGCAAAGCTGTAAATGTTCTATAACACTTGGCATGGTATAATTCAAAGTCGTTTATTTGTTTCGGTAATACTACATTTTTTGACGACAAATTATTTTCTTTACGCACACTTAAGATGTCATTGCATTTCAATAAATTTGTCTCATTAAAGTTTATTAAATTACCCGATTTTTGCAAACAAAATACACAAAACCGTTGCACTTTAGACATTTTGATTTTACGTTGTACACTGAGGAACAGTTACTTGCGATCTGAGAGCGTCCCCACGCTACTGGCCTTCCAGTACCGTACATTATTGTGCAAATATCTATTTACATTAAATATTACCATCGTTGAAAATGAAATATGTTATACTATTTAACATGTATTTAAAGAAAATACTCGGCAGCTGCTTGTTATGCAAGGGAAAAGTAGTCAGCTGATGCCAAGAAAACAATGCGGGACGCTGGGTTTCGCTCGCCGCGAACGATGTTTATTGCATCAGCTGACGGTCTTTCCCCCGCCTAACAGCCAGCTGACTTACTTTTTCCTCATTTAAATAATAATTCTTGTTATGTAAACAAATTTTAACGATGGTAAAATATTTTTATTTTTATTTTTTATTTACACTCTTTATATTCACAGCTGATGCATTTTCCACTTGCATATCAACAGCTGACTATCATTTTTCATTATTTTATAATACAATTTAATAAAAAAATAAGTTTCAGCTATGGTAATATATTTTTATTTAAAAACATTTTTTACGCGTGGGAGGCGCTCCAGCGCCTACATCCACCGCTATCAGAGCAGCTGACCGCTGTTTCGTGCATGTACGCAGATTAAACTACTATTAAAAAAAAAAAACCAACGATGGTAAAATAACAAGCTCGAAAATGACGCTGCCTCCCGGACTAATATGGTCGCCAAGCCTAAAAACTACCCACTGGAAAAAGCTACAGGCCTTCCAAAATACTGCGCTCAGAACCGCCACGGGCTGTCTTCTTATGTCGCCAGAACACCATCTACATAATGAGGCGAGAATACTCCCCATCAAGGATAGAAATGAGATGCTAACCAAACAGTTCCTGTTGAATACCCAGAAACCTGGGCATCCCAACAGACATCTAATTGATGAGCCAGCACAACCTAGGGACTTAAGGAGTCATCTCCGTAAGCATTTTGAGGAAATACGGCACCTGAGAACTTTGCCGTATGAAGCGAAAAAACACAAACAGGCGTTGGACCTTTATGCCGGGAATTGCACCGTGAATCCAGTACTCGGGGAACAGTATCCAAAACTTGCAGAAGAGGAACGCATACTGCCTAGGGAAACGCGAGTCACTCTGGCTCAACTTCGTTCTGGATACTGTAACAGGTTAAACTCTTACATATCCAGAATCAACCCCGACATACAAAATGTATGCCCCGCTTGCAATGTGTCCCCACATGACACCAACCATCTCTTTAATTGTAATGTGGAACCAACGCCTCTAACAACCCTTTCATTATGGTCCACCCCTGTTGAAACAGCAAGTTTCCTTGGACTCCCGTTAGAGGATATTGATGACAGTTTGTGATCGGTCGCAGCTATTAGGTGGGGCGAAACATTGCTACAACAACAACAACAACAACAAAAAGCAGACTTAAATTGAGCTAAAAGATATGCCTTGAGACGAAAGTAGTCGAAATCTTTGTCGTCAGCATTATCGTCTAGGGCCTGCCAGTACCATTTGAGAGCTAACCCCGCCACCAAACAGTGAAAATCAGCTAGAAGCTCTTCATATGTGAAATGGTACTGCATCCTCATCTTCTCTACTCTAAATACAAAGCTTTCTACTGTCATCCCCTTGGGTGACCCATCAAACTTTAGGTGCCATTTGTTAAGATCGATTCTCTTCCTATCATAAATGTTCCTGGTCCTCTCGTCACGCTGTTCTCCCTCGTTAATCGTTTCCCTATTTCGCTATCATTATTTCCACCTGGTGTCGAAGTTGACGCTGGTTGCGGTCGTGGCGCTGGTCCTTGCATTGACAATTCCACGTCAGCTAGACCGTTGCTTAATCTTGACACATCGGCTCTCATTTTCCGGAATTCATCCATAGCTTCTAGAACGATCTGGGTTTGTTGAGATATCGTCTCCATAATGGCGTTGAGGTTGTCCATGTGAGCTGCCGGCTGTGCTCTTGCGGATCCGCGTTCCTTCTCTGTATTTCCGCTTGGCCTTCGTGGTATAGCACCTCCAAAAGCACCTCCCATCTGTGGAACATCCCCCTATTCGGACATATCCAACAACGACAACTTGCGCAAAAACCTAAGGCAATTATCTACGTTATCCACTACTATCGAATTTGAGACAACAACCTTTTTCGTCCTCTTTCCACTAGACTCGAGGTTAGCGAAAATCCTGGCAGAACAGCGATTCAAGAAGTCAGTCGGCAGAAAGTCTACTGGTATCTCTATACCCGTGTCTATCTGTGTGAATATAGAACCGGATACGTGGTTTTCGAGTGATGCTGCATGTGACAGGCCCCTCTGTGTTGCGACTAAAAATTCCTAACCCTGACCTCGGTATTTCTTCCCGATCTTGATGATTATCCATACACCACCTCGATGAGGTACCGAATAAAACAATCCAAAGAAAAGGAAATCAACAAAAATATCGAAATCGAAATTACCCCCTAAGATTCCAAAAAACATATATTAAAATGGTGGAAACATAATCAATTAGAGTAAATTCGCTAAAGCATCCATCTTACAGCAAGAAGAAAATTATTCCAAGCGTTTCTCACTTGAAATGTTACACATTATAAACACTCCGCCAAATATACGACTGAACTACAAGACTGACACGGACAACGTCGCGCATACTTACAGACATTTAATTACAAATAAAGTAGTAACAAATTCCACGCCTAACCAAGAGGACGTGTAAATCAATGTATGCCATTTGTTGTTACTGTTTCATCAATATTTTGTTGATATAATGTTATTTGTTTGTATAGATTTTGCAGTTTATATCCCTGAGGACGGTTACCGCGGAGTAACCGAAATATATCGGATTTTTAAAGAAAACTTGTGTTTATTTTTTAATTGACCTCGAGCCGGCAAAAATATATATTAGATAATCAATTAATTTCGCGAAGAAAAAAAAAATTCAAAAATAAACGTGTGGAGGCAAATCAGAAATTCAGTATGTAATATTTGTATTAATATAAAAGGGTATATTATATAAGTACAATACTATATATACGTGTGCAACAAAAAAAAAACCAACGAACCAAACAAATAAAACTTCTAACTTCAATAAAGTTCTATATAAAAAAAAATTGAAAGATATGTATAAGTGTGTATACAGATGATTAAAAATACAATTTCATAGAAGTGAAATATGTATGTAGGCTTGCATATATATGTTTTTGCAAAAAAAACGCTAAATACCATTAACCACTAAAAGAAATTCAAGACGTGGTTGGTTGTAAGAAACGTTATCTATCTGTGCTTTAACTCGCTACAAATATCCACGGAAAAAAATGTGTTAATGAAATGAAAGTTCTACTAAGATATAAAAAAAGGAAAAAATACGATAGGAATTCAAATTCGTGGTTAATCCAAACGCTCTTAGATAACTAGATTTGCTTTAAGTTCGCACAAAGGCTGAAAAATTCCAAAAAAAAGAAATAAAAATTCAGTGTATTTACAAAAAAAATTGTATTGAAAAGAAATAACACCCAAATTCAAAAGTTTTTTTTTCTTCTCGGTATGGGGCGAACCTAAGTTGTTTTTCGGTTGAATGAATGTTAGTAACAAAATGTGAGAAAAAAGGAAAATCAATAAAAATGGTGGACGATTTAAAACTTTGATAAATCTCTAAATCTTAAAGGTTGTGGTTAGTGTGATTGGTGTTTACCTCGCGAGGTGTTGCGAAGGAAACATAACATAAACATAATTGCTCATGTCAGCTAAACCTCCAGTCAATCCCTAGTGCGACACATAGCCAGTCAGAGTACTTACTCCAGTTGTGGCTGCCTGACACCTATCTCAAGCCGAATAAAACACCCAATTTAATACAAGTGGTCAATAGCTATAAACCTCACATGTGGGTGGTGCTAGAACACCCAAGTTGCAGCTTGAGCTTTGCCACAGAAAACGCCTTATATTGTGCTAGCCTCGATTTCGTATACCACCTTAGTATGACGTTGCGTTCGAAGAAAGGGAACTTCGAAGTCGGTCTAACACTTGGTGATATGGTTGAAAAGTGGTGCGCAGCGCACTCTTCCTATTAACGATCTACAGCCAGTTGCTCACTTGTTCACTTGCTCACTTGCTTGGTGTTTTAGTGTTGCCAGTCCAAGCTAGCATAAGATAATAAGATATGATAATATTTAATGCGATGTAATGTGATGGAATGGGGTTTGATATCGTATGCTGTGATGTGATGTGACGTCGTATGATCAATTCGTTGTAACGAAGGGTGGTGAGTGTCGCTATTGGCGTGCATCCACATCTGGCTGCTTATACCTAGTCGTGTTTGTTCTTGCCGTGTTTGTTGTTGAAATGTTGTTGCTTTGGTATTTAATGATGTTGTTTTTTCTTGATGAGGTGTTGCATTTATGTGTTGGTAGTGTGAAAGGTGGTTGGTGTGTGGTTTTTCCTGTTATTGTTAATGTTGCGTGGTTTTGTGGTGTACTTGCTTGTGTGAAAGTGGTTGTTGAGGGATGTTACCAGGGGTTTGCATTAATGTTGCGTGCCTTTGCGTGTATTTGATTTGAATCCAGGTGTTCTGTTTAATGTCATTGGTGTTTAATGTGATTGTATGCCGCTGGTGTTGGGTTGCTCTGGTGTTTGTGGTTGTATGTTTTGCGCGTGTTTTTTTATGAGGTGCGGGTGTTTTGCTGAAGGCGATCGTACGCTGATGTGTTCGGTGTTGGTTTCATGCAATTGTTGTTAGTTTTGCTTGTGACCGTTGGGTACCTCACACCAGTGATTTTAATGGCTTGGTGGTAGTATAGTAGGTATGGTGGAATTGCTTAGTTGGTTGCCGGATGTTTTATATGTATGCTTGTACCTGATGTGTGTATTGTTAGTTGTCGTGTTCCGTGCTTTTTCTGTGCCGTTTGTTGTGCTGTGTGGCGTTTAATAAAAAATATAGGCAATCACTCAGAGGTAGGGTTTGTTAGGGGCTTTCGAATTTCATAACAAATTAAAAAAATAAAAATAAATAATTTGAGGATTTTGGCTTCACTTACTGTTGTTGATGTTGATGGATTGGTGGTGGCGGTTGCCTGATGTTCCGCTTAATTGCTGCACTTTTGGGTTTTTCTTTTTTTTCGTAAAATTTTTTGCACTGTGCCGTTTCTTTTTAGAAACGGTAGCTTTGTTTAATTTTGGTTAATACACTGCACTCACAATTTTACATGCACGGCACTACGGTTGAATATTTTTGACAGCAAAGACTGAAGTAACCCCCTTTTATAGACAATCTCTGCCCTGTTGCAGCTACCGGTTTGCCTTAGATTTTGCGGTTACACAAGCTTACTAAAAACAATCAAAAATCCTTTTAGGCGCCGGACATGTTGCGTTCAATTCTATACACACACACACATCCCCACGTAGTACAAAGGCGGTTTGCGGATTGTTGGCATGGTTATCTGCAAAGACAGGGGCGCTTGCGCTAATAGGTGCACAGGGGCGTAGTTAGTCGGAAGGCTGTCGTTAAAGGCTCGCATCCGCCGATGATGCCTGCGTCATGGAGCGTGTGCGGAAAAAAAATTATAATGCAGTCGCAAATTCAGTTTTTTCTTGCCCAACGTGTGGCTTCGACCCACTCCCAATACCGGGCTTAATCAAGTACCCTTGCCCCACGTAAGTCAACCTACTCTGACACATACATACATATGGACAGCTATTCCAATTTGAACATCACTGGTGCTTAAAACTACTTTTCTAAGGTATCACTGGTAAAAAAATAAGTCTAAGTCTATGTCACAGGTTATTCTAAATCTATTTCACAGGTTAATTTAAATCTAATCCTGTTAGGCTATATTGTCCATCGTCGGTGGCAGTAAGAAAAAAGAAAGGACATTTAAATGTATAAATACTAAAATAATTAAATAAATAAATTAATTAATTAATAAATAAATAAAAAACATTGCTAATAATACATGGTCAAGTCGGATCCTTAGCCAGAGTGTGTTATTGGTATAGAGAATTTCTACCGTCATTAACAATAAATCACATGAAACATTACCTGAGGACAAGCCACATTTCACATTGGTCTTTTGCATGGTACACCCCGATTGCCTTGCCACTTACATCGCCTAGTTCGTACATCGCGTTGCCTATAGCCCTAAGTACAACGCACTTAATTTGCTTTGGGGCAAGTTCCGCATTAAAATTGTCAATTTTGGAACTTTGTTTAAAATTACGGCGGTATACTATCTGCCCTACATTGAATGCCACTTCCCTGCTTCTCAGGTTGTATGTCTTCTTACTCCTTTCGTGTGCTAATTTAAGTTCTTGCATGATTTTTTCTCTAAGTATGTGCAGCCTGTCTTGCGTCGTTCCCACTTCGATATCAGCGTCTTTCAGCGTGCTCAACTTCCGGTATAGTTCATAGGATGCACTGTGTTGCATCATCGGAATACCAAAGTTTGCCTCATATGGGGACGTGCTAATTGCCATGTATATGACGCTGCGAAGTGCGAACGCTGCATCGCTAACATATTTATCCCAGTTTCTTTGATTGTTATTGATGTACGACCGAATTATTTGCAGTATGCAGCGGTTAACCCTCTCTGCTGCTTTCCCCTGTGGCGAGTAAAATGCTGTTTTTATGTGCGTCGTTCCATATTTTTGCAAAAACGAGGTAAACGTTTCGGACGTAATCTGCTTTCCGTTATCAGAATACACATACTCAGGTACTCAGAAAACATGACACACGTCTTTTCTAAATACTCCGCTACTTCGGCCGAGGTGGCTTTTCCATCGGCCTTAAAAAAAAACAAACTTTGACAAATGGTCTAAACATACAAAAATATAAACGTTACCATCACATGTACGTGGGTATGGGCCGATGAAATCGACGAACAAACGCCGAAAAGGACGTTCAGTGAGGTGCTCCTTTCCCATGGTTGGCTTGTGGGAGGCATTTTTAGATTTGTTGCCTTTGCAGATTTTTTGAATCCCACCATGACCAGCTGAAGGTGACGCGTGTGATAACTCTACCAAGTTCTTCCGCAGCTCTATCGGAACCAAAAGTTTCCAGGCATGGTCCTCCTGCAGTTCGTCTCCCCGGTTAAACTGTGTTGTACAGACGAACATCCGTCTGATACGTAGAGTTCTGGCAATCTGTCTTTGTTCTCTGTTAAAGTCTTTTGTAACTCTGTTTATTTGGGCGACTTGAAAGCTTCTGAGTTGATTTCAATGTCCAGTCTTCTATCCTGAATGTCGATTTAGTCCATGTCCATTCGCGATAGGGCATCATGCACTACGTTTTGGGTCCCTTTACGGTGTTATATATTAAAATCATACGCCTGTATCTTAAGGCTCCACCTTGCCAGTCGGCCCGAGAGATCCTTTTGGCTCACGAGCCACTTCAAGTTCGTGTGGTCCGTTATCACCGTAAACGGCAGACCCTCCACATAGGGCCTGAACTTCTTTATGCTTATAACAGCAGCGTAACATTCCAGTTCAGTGATGCTGTAGTTACCTTGCGCCTTATTGAGTTTTGCGGGCACATACGCCATTGGTCGTTCGATGTTGTCGTCGTTCAGTTGGAACAGTATTCCACTCACTCCGTTAGTCGATGCGCCACACTGTATTAAAAAATGTCTGTTGAAGTCCGGATGTGTCAGTACGGGTGCCGAGGCTTTCGTAGCCTCGTCCGTCATCGCGAACTTTTTTATATATTTTCTTTCGTAAGTCTGTCGTGTAGCGGTGCAGCAATCGTCGCGATGCCTTGTGTAAACCGTCTGTACCATCCCGTCATCCCTAGGAGCCTTCTGAGCTGCGTCGGGGTTCGTGGCTCGGGAAAGTCCCTCATCGCCGCTATTTTGCTTTCATCTGTCCGGATGCATCCATCCCCGACCACGTATCGAGATAACGCACCTCCTTGATCGTCAATTTCGCATCTCGCAGACATTTAGCTACAACAGATAACAAATATAAGTAAGTCATCTAAATAAACAAACACTGATTCACGGAGGGAAGCGGGTATGACCTTGCCCATTAAACGACACATACGCCGCGCAGCGTTGCACAGCCCAAATGGCATATACCGTAAACTGGTATAAAGGTCTACCAGGTACCGTAAAAGCCGTCTTTTCTCCAGACTCTGCCTCTAATGGTATCTGCCAAAATGCGTCTTTTAAGTCGATGGCAGATATATAGCGTGTATTTTGAAGTCGGCTTAGGATACCATCGATGTGAGGGAGTGGATAAGCATCTTTTATGGTGCGTTCATTAACATTGCGAGCGCCGAGGCACAGTCTGCTCTCGGTTCACTTGATGACTAAGGACACCGGCGATTTCCAGCAGCTCCTGCTTTCTTCTATGACTCCCATGTCTAGCATGCTGTCGAGTTCGTGGAATATAAATATTTGTATAGTGGGCGGTATGGGATAATGCCGTTGTTTCAAGGGTAGGTGAACACCTGTTACCTAAATCACGTGCTCGTCGATGTCGGTTTTCCCCAAACCAAGAACAGCGTACTAAGGAAACTGTGCCTTTATGTTCTCTAACGCTTTACTCTCCTCAGCGCTCAGAATATGTTGCACCGCAACAAAACACAGATCTCCTTCAGCGGGTGCGAGTTCTGATACCACATCCTTGCTGGCCGCAGCACCCCGTCCCCTACTAATAGCACTCAGCTCGAAAAACTGCCAAAAATCAACCCCCAAGTAGACTTGGTTGCTGTAAGCCAGGAACAATCAAGAACTTCAGGTCCCGAGTTATACCATCCCACAGAACTGGTAATGTTATAACACCTTTGACTGGAGTTTCGCCCCCTTGTGCAGTTCTGATGTTTTGAGCCCTAACTGGCAATATCAAATGCTCTTTACCCTTTGAAAATTTCTCGGCGTTTTGCCTAAGCAACAAGCTCCTGCACCTAAGTCTAAAAGCGCTGACACCTCACAACACTCTATTTCGGTTATGGCAAAGAACCAATTGTCTCCTTTCAGTGTAACTATTGTAGCTATTATTTTGTTTTTTATTCTCCTAAAATTCTTTTTCTTTTCTTACAATATCTTTATTTTGTCAAAATTTCTATTGCTCTTATTTCTATTATTTCGCTTCGATAACTCCTCACAAAATATACGTCTACGGCCTTCTTCGTACTTTAATTTCCTAATATGAAGACTTTCTCCTTGCTCTGCTGGTTGCTTTTCTTTATTCTGCTCAGTTTGTACTCCTACAATTCCCTGCCTCTTCATAATCCTAACAGCTACCACATGCAAAACATTTCATAAGGTGGAAGGACTTAAATTTACCGTTCTTTGCTGCTTCAGCCGGGTTCCTAACATAATAGTTTGCCGGAATACCACATGCAAAGTAGAACATGAGGTGGAATGGAGACGGACGAAGGATTTGTTTATTACTCTTACTTTGGTTATGGGATGAATCACGTACATTTTAATTCTAGGATGGAGGATGGGGTTTAGAATTCTGACTTTTCCTAAGCGGAAAGTGAGATCGTGGATACCGGCATAGAATTCATCGAAACTCTTTTGCGGGAGTTGCTTCCGCTCCATGATCTCGCGGAACACCAGTCTGAGCCCGCAATTTGAATTGGGCTAAAAGTTCCGTTTCAAATCGAGAGTAGTCGAAGCTTGGGTCATCTGCGTAGTCTTCCAAGACCTGCCAGTACCATTTGAGTACCGAGACCGTCACCAAACAGTGAAAATCCCTTCAGTGATACATCAAACTTAAGGTTCCACTTATGCAGGTCGACCCTCCTTCTGCCATAACTGTCCCTGGCCCCACCTGCTAGTTTCCCTATTTTGCCTATCATAGTTTCTCCCTGGTGTTGAGGTAGATGCTGGTGGATGTGGCGCTGCTGGGGAATGCAACGACGTCTCTACGCCTGCCACCTGGTTACTAAGCCGCGACACATCGGTCCTCATTTTCCGTCCATTGCCTCCAGCACTATTTGGTTTTGTTGCGAAATTGTCTCCGTGATGGCGTTTAAGTTCTCAATACGATTAGCTGGCTTTGTCTGTCTGGGGTCTGGTCGTCTCCCCTGTCCACAATTTCCAAGTAGTTTCCGTGGTGTGGCACCTCCGTATGCTCCTCCAGTTGCCGACTCCTCCCTTCGGGTCAGATATGTCTAGCATGGATAACGTGCTGGAGAAATTCAGCAAATTGTCGGCGTTGTCTAGCACGACAATGGTTTGTTACAGCAAACTCGTTTTTCCCCTCTCCCCTAGGCTCTATACTCCCAAAAAAACAGTTAAAATAGAAGCGATTTGTTTCGAAAATTATCTCTGAAAATTCCGAAAACAAAAAACAATATAAAAAAGGAAAATAAATGTATATAAAAAATGTAAAAAAGTCTGTGTTGAAAAATTTAAATATATATGCCCAGTTAGAACGCTACTGGTTATAAAATGTATTAAACGATCCTTGCTACAAAAATTTTGCGTGAGAAATTCAAAAAGTTTACATCAGTTTTTTAAGATAGTGTGACAAATCCTCACGTATATTTTTCTATACATGTGAGAAGCCTTCTCTTTTAGGTTCACTAAATTCTGATATTAAGTGTTCATATATTTTTCTCTTTTCTTTCTCTTTCTGGTGGCGAAGGTAGCTTTGATATGTAGAAGTTAAACAAAAGTGGGGATAGGACACCACCCTGTGGCACCCCTTGTTTAATTCTTCTTGGTTTTGATGTTTCGTTTCTAAATTGCACCGATGCCTGCCGACCACCCGGATAATTTGCGGTCCACCTTTTAAGACAAGAGGGAAGGGTCGACCCTGTCAGGTCTTGCAGTAACGTGCCATGTTGACCGTATCAAAAGCTTTTGATAGGTCCAGCGCAACGAGTACTGTTCTATGATGGGGGATTTGATTTAAACCGCAATTTATCTGGGTGCTAATGGCATTTAGCGCGGTGGTGGTGCTATGGAGTTTTCTGAAGCCATGTTGATGACAGGCCAGCTGCAAATTTGCTTTGAAGTAGGGGAGCAAAATGGCTTCAAGCGTCTTGGCTACTGGCGATAGGAGAGATATCGGGCGATATGACTCTCCTATGTTAGCTGGTTTCTCAGGCTTTAGTAGCGGGACCACCTTGGTCATTTTTCGGTTGAAGACTTGCGCTAAATATTTGAAACCCTCTTTCCCTGGGCTTTTAAGCATGGCTATGCCGTCTGGACCCACTTTTGTTTTGGATGATTTAGCATGACCGATGGCATCCTCAACCTCTTTGGAGGTAATGTTAATTGGAGACGCGCTGAATTTATGTTTATGTGCATGTCTGTTGGCCCTCCGGCTATCTTTGTCGGCCGTAGAATGCATTATATATTGTCGGTGTGCCAATACTTATGCCCGGTACTGTATACTTCTGAAAGAGAAAATCATGAGAATGGAATGGCTTTGTTATTAAAAAGATAACATATAACGCACATATCGTCGTCTCAGAATGTAAAAACAAATGATAATGAGAGTAAACTAAATATTAAGTTAGTTATACAAAATGTGATGAAATTGTGTTACTACTTTGCTTCGAGGACGCAGTGCTTTCAAGTGGCATCAATAACTAAAGGAATGTTTACAAAAAAAGTAACAAATTTAGCTGCCTTATACCAAAAACCAACGATATGAATCTTAACATATAATAATGCCAAAAATAAAATTTCGTTAACAAGCATCAGCTTATTAACCGCTCTTTTTCGCTTCCTGCCGTCTAAGTTAAATAAAATTATGGCATCGTCGGAAATGATGCTCCGGAACACCTGGTCGATTGTTGAATTTTCTCCTTAAAATTTATACAAATATATTTTCTGTGAATTTTGAAAATTGTTAATATTTTACTCAACAATGGTCTACTAAAGCTACCGTTTCGTTTGCATATTCTTTTCACTTCTATTTGTCTTCGAAATCAAGTAACCAGACATCGAAAGTATCTATTAATAATTTAAAAGGTTTGTAAAATAACATGAAAGTTAAGCCAAATATTCAGATATTCGTTGAAAGCTAAAATTCGCTGAACTTTTCGATTTTGAAGATGGAACTGAAGAAATTTATTTAACAAATTGTATTCATTCCGTGCGGTGTGCGGCACACTCGCTTCAATTATGTGTAACAGATATTCACAAAGAGAATATTATTAAGACCAACATAGAAGATGTTCGCAAAGTTTGCAAACTTTTACGTGGTAGTAAATATAGGCAAGTAATATGAATATTCATAAAAAATTAAATGGGTTTATAAAACTCTTTTAATTGAGTAATTGTATGATAATGCCATTCTATAAAGCGCAGTTTTATTATGGCAGACGAGGAGGTAGTGCACTGAATTTTCAGATCCCATTAAAGTGAAAGTGTACAATAATTTCACGGCCACTATAAATATTGTAGTATCGCGTGGAATTCACGTCACTTCAAACACGCTTAACATTACAAACATACGTTCATTGACCCAGTTAACTACCATAAGTTAATTCGCGTTCACCAAGTCACCTAATGCATTAATGCGTCAATTTCTCAAGTAAGAATCATATTGACAATATGTAAGTCAATATAATAATTCGCTAACAAAGCATTCCTCACTATTGAGTCATGCACCTCTAGTATGTAATTATTAATGAAAGAATGTATATATGTATAGGTTAATAACTTTTGTATAAATAGGAAAGAATTTATTCAATAAAGAAGATTTATGAATCTGATGTCAGCGCAGAACATTAGCGCCAACAAATACCATTTTCTTTTAAAATTTAAAAGTATACATTGTACAATATTTTTAATACAAAGGTAATGGTTGTGAAAATTTAGTGCACTGCATTTGGAAACATTTGAAATGCTAACATTTGCTTGTGCAGAACAACGTTGAATGCGTGCAACAGGGCCGTTCCGCCAATAGACATTGCGACCAGATGGAATTCCACTTACGTTATGGCAAAAAAGGTATTGGAATTGAGGGATTTTGTGGATGCAGAAGAAACATTGCCAATTATAATTGACTGGGACTGGCTTCATGAATATTTATCGGCATTGGAACCGTTTTTCGTTGCAACCAAAAAACTACAGGAAGAACAATTACCTCTTTGTGATCTTTTTAAAATATGGATGGAGCTAAAGCTAAATTTAAGAGAACGGGAGCAAATCAGTATGCAACATAATTTATATAACGCTCTGTTTAACAGAGAAAGTTTGTTACTTAGCAACGTTACGTTGCTTAGTGCTATTTATTTAGATCCTCGTTTAAATATTTTACTATCCGAAGCGCAAAAATCATTAGCTAAGGCAAATTTAAAAGCTACTGCCAAACAAATTTTCATTCTCAATCAGGTAATACTTACAAGATGCAAAATTTTAATATAGATTATTATTATATATTAGTTTTGCCGAGACGCACAACTGAGTGTATTACGTTCGATTTCTTTATTTAAAATAAATTCTGTTTCTTCTCTAGAGCAATCAAACTTCCACATACAACAATAGTGAACGATTACACCAGAACCACTCTGATGATTTCATAAATGATGAGCTCATAAACGCTCACCAAAGCTCGAAACTCAGTACCTTTTTGGATGTGATGGCTCAAAATATAGTAGCTGTAGTTCCTCACCATGAAGTTTCGGAACTTACTAATATATTTGCTGAAACTGGCAATTTTGAAAGCCTTCATACACTTTTGACGGTATATGAAGATATTTTTACTTATTATCAAAATATTCGCTTTACATTTCCTGAGCTATTTGAATTAGCCTTAGTTATTCTTGGTGTCCCTGCTACGCAAGTATCAGTAGAAAGGTCATTTTCTTCTTTGAATTTCATTTTGGATGAAAGGAGGTACAACTTAAGCGATGAAACACTTGAAAAACTATTACTTGTAAAGCTTAACTCATAAGCTCTTGTTCACTTTATTATGTTCAAAAATAAAATTTTTGTGTTGCTTAAAAACAAAAAAAGTTTAAAAACCACCTTTTTTGTTGATTTAGGGTTTTTTGTTTTACATTTTATAGTTCTTTTCATTGAAATACAAAAAAAATAATATTTGTTAACAATTATTTTCAATCTCTGCAAGTAACGCGTCTATAGTGGAAATAGGTAATAGAGCCGCTATGTCGATTTGAATAATGTTTTCGACTTCTCCTACCAAATTGCCCACAGAATGTCGTATGTTAAAATGTGGCAGAAATGGGACAGAAATGGCGAAAACCCTCTTATTGAACAATCGATATAAAAAAAAATTTGTTTTTAAAAACTGTTAATGCCAACGTTTTTATCGCATATGGACGGATAGGAACTATGAGACAAATTCGGTTTCGTCGGCAGAACTTTTGCTCGTTTCTGAAGAAACCCTTAAAAAAATGGCGAAAAAATACATTTTTTCACCAAAACACTCCTCAAACCCCAAAAAATATATATATATATTTTTTTCAATAAACTGTTATTGCCAAAGTTTTTAGCGGACAATTTTGAGTCGGACGGGTATACATGAAAATTTTAAAATCAAATGAAAACTTTTTAAATAGGTCATGAATAAAACCTTAAGAATCAAAGAAAAAAGTCAAAAAACTCAATTTTGCAGGCTCGAAAATTATTTTTTTGGGTATGCTTAGTGGAACTTTTTTTCCTGAGCCCAAAATCTATCGAAAAATCGATGGCGCGATATAGGTTAATAAATCGACCCAGGTTAATAAATCGACCTGTTTCATTTTTATATCCGCACCAGAACATGCATGTTTTAAATATTTATATAATTTCCTTTTAACTACAATATTTTTCTCATAGAAATCTTAGTTGAAATCGGTATGCAGTTATGCAGTTAACGAATAAACGAGACGATATGTGTCTACCAAACAAAAGAGCAGCAGCAAAATTAGCTACACGCAGAGCTTCTGCACACTTGTTTTGCGCTTTAAACGGCAAAATCGTGACAAAGATTATGTAAAATGGGTATTAATAGATATTTTTTCTCATTTGGAATACAGAAGTATTTAAATTGAACATCGGATTTAGGTTACTAATTCTTTATTCAATTTAGATTCTATACGTATTCCCAATCCAAATAAAGATCCCAGTGGCGCTTGGAAATAGTTTTCAGTTTGCTGAAAAGTATAAAAGTATATCCCAGCACAATATCCTGTCCTGATTCCATTTCAATACATACTACTTTAACCGGACCAGTTTTCTCACTGAAAAAAATGAATCTTTTTCTTTTTTAGCATTTATGTCGAAAATACCAATTTTCAAATTTTTCTTTAGAGGAAGAGCTGCACTTCCTTTAAGCCTTAAATGTAACTGCCGTAGGATGTAATGGCACCCTAAGATCAATCTCACCACATCAAGTGAGTATCTCGGCCATTAAATTTTTGGACCTATCACCAAATGCAAGAAGAAAATCATAAAGTTAATAAAATACCAAATTGCATCTATTAATTAAAACAGTTTATTTATTCTTTGTGCCGGTTGAAGCATTTTCGATTTATTTCATATTCATGGTAGCGTGCTCCGCTTACCACACCGTATGCCCTGGGTTTGCACCCCGGGCAAAGCAACATCAAAATTTTAGAAATAAGGTTTTTAAATTAGAATAAAATTTTTCTAAGCGTGGTCGTCCCTCGGCAGTGTTTGGCAAGCGCTCCGGGTGTATTTCTGCCATGAAAAGCTCTAAGTGAAAACTCATCTGCCTTGCAGATGCCGTTCGGAGTCGGCATAAAACGTGTAGGTCACGTCCGGCCAATTTGTAGAGAAAATCAAGAGGAGCACGACGCAAATTGGAAGAGAAGCTCGGCCTTAGATCTCTTCGGAGGTTATATACAGTAAATTTTGTTCACATACAATACACATTTCAGCGCATTCATGTGTTTTAAATTGCATGTGGACATCCTCTTGCATGCTAACCCCATATATTTTTTTAGGTGATTTGGCAAACGGTACTTTGCAGAATTTCGTAATTACAATATATAAAATATTTTAAATATTATTTCGGTTTTTGCATATAATTATAATTGCCATGGTAGAGTGTATCAATTTATTGCGTTTTAACTAACATTATATAATTAATTCTCTTTCAAATTTTGCTTATTCTTTCGAGATTTTTCTTTTCGAACACGATTTCCTTACAAATTCCTTATTAAGTCCTTACAAGTTGCAAAGTTTCTAAGTTTTTGCATTCGGTATCCGTCCTGGAATTCGTTAGACCATAAATTAATCAAATTTGAAAATTTCGCCTTCATATTCTCTGAAACTAATCAATTTCATTTTAAATGCATTTTTTTTTTCGAGTTTAAATCCAAAACGTATCTTATTATATCATCCAAGTAGACACAATTTTCAGATTAGTATCCGCGGCGAAACTCCCTACAAATTCCTTATTAATTCCCTACTAATTAGGCGCATAAGCAGCCTTATGTAACCCTTATAAATCCCTTATTAAACCATACTTAATAAAGCAATACAATAGGTGATTTTTTTGAATAAAGCGGTGCGTCCGTGAATATATATGGATTTTTTTGAATAAAGCGGTGCGTCCGTGAATATATATGGATTTTTTTTTAACTGTTTACCACATTTTTGAGATTTTTACCAATTTATTCTTATATACTTTTAAGCTATTTTAAATTCAATTACTTCTTGCAGATTTTTCATACAATTATATTTTAGTTCCAATTAATTCTTCCAATAAATTTTTAAATATTTCGTTAGCGACACTTCACTGTAAATCAGTTCCCTTTTTCAAATTTCTTTTTAATATTTTAGCTTCAAATATAAATTCTGACATTCAAATAGGTGCTTCAGTAATTTCATAGGAGTTTAAACTAAATTAATTTGCTATTCTGATAACTAAATATGTACAGCCTTAGAAATAAGAAGCAAGTTAACAAAACTTCAGATTCAGAACCCGATTCCGATAATTTAGCTTCAAGCTCCGAAAGTTTAACTTTATCTTCGACCGAAAAATTCACAAACCAAGAAAATAGATTATCTTTATCGACAGATTTCCCAGGTTTCGAATATTCTTCTAGCAAAAATTCAACTTCTTCTAAACTAGAGGCAAATCTTAACGATTCAAATAGTGCAAAATTAACTTCAACTTCTTCTTATTTAGATTCAAATCTTAACGATTCAAATAGTGAAAAATTAACTTCAACTTCTTTTACTTTAAAATCAAATCTTAACGATTCAAATAGTGCAAACTTAGTTTCCCGTTCTTCTAACTTAAACCTAGATCTTAACGATCCAATTAGTAAAAACGTTGCCTAACTTTCTTCTAATTCAACTTCAGATCTTAACGATAAAATCATGGCAACACTTGAGGAAAAGAAATCTTTCATTAACACGTGTGTTAATTCTATTAGAGAAAACTACAGCGGTGATCCTCTATCCCTTGATACTTTTATAGACAAAATTGAATTACTTGAAGAGTTCTCTGATGAAAATTTAACTGGTACTTTTATAGCATTTTTTAAATCAAAACTTGAGGGTAAAGCCCATGAAACAATACCAACGCAAGTAACTTCAGTTAATGAAGTTAAAGTAGCTCTACGTATTAGGATCAAACCAAACAACTCGAAAGTTGTAACAGTGAAAATAGCAGCGTTGCACGTTAAAAATAACAGTTATACAGATTTTGCCAAAAAAGTTGAAGATTTAGCTGACTCACTTGAGCGATCTCTTATATCACTCAAGCGAATGCTCATGAAATGGCAGTCGAACAAACGGTTAACGTGTGTCGTTTGAACGCAAAATCCAATTTAGTCAAAACTATTTTAGCCTCAACGGCATTTACTGATTCGAAAGACGTAGTAGCAAAGCTAATTGTAGAACAAAACAACGAAGTATCAGAGCGTCAGGTTTTAGCTTTTCGATCGCGTGGTAACAATACATTCAGAAATTCACGCGGTAGTTATCGTGGCCCAAATCGCAGCTAAGCTGGCTATAGAAATAATAGTTCATTTTCATACAACAGTAACCGCAACGGTGACAATAGTCAGCGATATCGATATGATAACAGAAATAGATACGAAAATAGTAACAATAGTAATACACGTTCAAACACAAATTCAAATACAAATCATAGTAACAATAGAGGCAACAATTCAAGATCGTCAAACGGTAGAGGTAGGAATGCAAACGTACGCGCTTTAAACGCGAGTGCCCCTCAGAAGCGACCACTGGGGGAGGACGAACTAAGCGAGTAAGCGAATTTCCCTCACCAATAGGCATCTATTGTTTAAATTTAAATTATTCAGATTTCATAGAATTACAACTTAAAGAGTCACACAAATTTTGTTCTTCCTTAGTAGACACTCAAGCAGACATCTCTTTAGTAAAGATATCATGTATAGACAGTAATATTTCCTTAAATATAAACGATATTATTAACATTACCGGTATCACTTCCAATTCAGTTTCCACTTTAGGTAAAATTACCGTAAATTTAAATTTTAAAATTTTGCAAACTTTTCTCTTAAACATACTTTACATGTAGTAAATGAAGACTTTAATATTCAATCCGATGGCATATTGGGTAAAGATTTTCTGAAAATTAAGAAACGCATTATTAATTATGAAATAAATAGTATTTCCTTTTGGGTAGGTAATGAAAAAGTACCGGTACCAATCCTGCACGGAACAGAAAGCGACAGTTTATCATTCCTCCCGGATGCGAAATTTTCATACTTTTTGATTTAGGAGATTCACCCGAGCCACTTTTCGTGGACTCGCAGGAAGTCGAAAAGGGTGTTTTCAAAGCTAGGTGCGTTGTTAATTCCAGTAACCCAATAATTAAAGTCATAAACACCACGGATGATGTAAAGTATGTGAAAAGCAACAGTATATGGACAGAAAAACTTTCATATTACAATGTTTATACAATTAACAAGACAGAAAGACAAAAGTACGGAGAAACTGATTTCAATTTTAAAAAATCAAATACCTCAACATGCGCAAAGTAAATTAATTGACCTTTGCATAGATTATGCCGACATTTTCGCTCTTGACACGGACAAAATGACAACTTCTACGAGCAAAAATTAAGATTGAACCTTGTTACTCTAATTACAATAGTCCTTTGATTGTAGTCTCAAAGAAAGATACTAATGGTCAAAAAGCTTATCGTATGTACGTAGATTTTCGCGCAGTAAACAAAAAACTCATTGCTGGTAAATTTCCATTAGCTAGAGTTGACGATATTTTAGATAACCTTGGTCGGGCAAAGTATTTTTCGACATTAGATCTTTTTTCGGGATTTCTTTAAATCCCCTTGCATCCTAACTCACCTGACATTACTCCTTTCAGCACTGACCGAGGTGCATTTAGATGGAAATCTCTTCCATTCGGCTTAAATAGATGTGGCGCTATTTTGAGGCAAGAACAGCAAGGCAGTGATTTACCAATTTGTTTTACTTCTAAAGCATTTAATAAAGCGGAACAGAAAAAAACCATTATAGAATTAGAAATTTTAGCTATTTACTTTGCAATCAAGCAATTTCGACCATACGTTTATGGCACCCATTTTATTGTAAAATCAGACCATAGACCACTAGTATACATATTCAACATGAAAGACCCCTCTTCAAAACTTTCGGGAATTAGGCTAGAATTAGCAGAATATAACTTTACTATAGTTTATATACAGGGTAAATCAAACGTTGGCGCTGATGCATTATCACGCATTACAATCGACGAACTTAGAGAAACTAACAAACAAATCTTGGCAGTAAAGACAAGGGCAATGCCAAAACAGTCAAACGACAAAAATTTACAAGGAAAAACGACGAAAAACAACTTACTTTACACGTTTATGATAAATTGTCATTTAGTTATTCGAAAAAAGTTCCGCGCATAAAAACCACAATTTTTTATGATGATAAAAGCCAAATTTCTTAAATGCATATAAGCGCACCTATGCGACGTAAGAAAATCGAATTACTTAATATAGACATTGTTAAAGAAATAATAAACATAGGAGAGTTACTTTCGAAGTTACAAGCAGTAGCTAACAATTACCTTATTAACAAAGTTGAATGTCCAAAAGATGATCTATTTTTCAAATATTGTACAATTTTAAATTTAAAACAATGCGGAAATAAAATTTTAAAAACGTTAGAAATACTACTTACAGACCCAGTCGAAACTATAACAGACGACAATACAAAAATCAAAATCAAGACAATTTATCATAATGACCCTATATCAGGCGGTCACTGCGGTGTTAAAAAGCTTTGCGCAAAAATTCGTACTAAATACTTTTGGAAAAACATGACTCGTGACATTGCCAAATTCGCTAAAAATTGTCAAAAACATTTACTAAACAAAGTCTAACCAAAAATTAAAAAGAAATTAGTACTGACTCCAGCGCCGAATAAACCGTTCGATATAGTTGTTATTGATGCAATTGGATCTTTACTATAATCAAAATACGGTAATAGATTCGCAGTTAGCATTATATGCAATTTAACAAAATACCTGGTAACAACAGCAGTGCCAGATAAAAGCGCCAAAACAATAGCTTCAGCTGTACAATTTCGGGGTGGCAACGGCGCGCACCCACGGAATTGTAGAAGATTGAGTTTAGGCGGAAAAAGGAAGAAAAATAAAAACACCAAAAGGACTCGTATTACTAAAAAGAAGTACAATGGTTTTTATTCAATATATTAAAAGGAAACAACAAGTGTTAAGAAAAAGGTTTAACAAATGTTGTGAAATAGAATATTAAAATATTCGGAAAATTATATTGAATATTGTGGAAATTAGCACTTACGAGGACGGTAGAATCGGTGTTCCTTCGCTGGCTGCTGGATACAAAGAGGACGAGCCTCTTTGCAACATAAGCCGATGAACCCACTGTAGTTATTGAAACCACGTTTTTATTTTATAGCAAAACTTTAAATTATATTTTTTTTAAAACGCCTAAAAGTATGCGTCAATATCTTTTATTTTTCACATTGTAAATTTAGATATTGAGAATTAGATACAAGTTAATTTAAGTCATCATCTTTTTGTTGTTCAGTTTGTAAGATTTTAAAATTCAGTTCTGTATTATATATTGCATTAACCTGAAAACCTCTAGATAGCGTATCTGCTACAACATTGGATTCTCCTTTAATGTATTGTATGTCATCAGTAAATTGTGCTATAAATTCCAAGTGTCTCTTTTGTCTAGGACTTCGTTCTGTTTTTGAATTTAAAGCAGTAGTCAAAGGTTTATGGTCCGTATAAACTGTAAATTGTCGTCCTTCCAAAAGATATCTAAAATGTTTTATATTTAAGTAAATCGCCAATAACTCCCTATCAAAAGCACTATATTTAATTTCAGTTGGAGAAAGTTTTTTAGAAAAGAATGCAATGGGTTCAATTTTACTATTGTAATTTTGTTGTATAACGCCCCCAATCGCTGTGTTAGATGCATCTACTGTTAAAGATAATTTAGCATCTTTGTTAAAATGATTTAACAATATCGTATATGCAAATTTATCTTTAATGCATTCAAAAGCTTCATTCGAATTCTCGTCCCATACCAAAGTTTTGTCACGTTTCTTACTTACTTTGTTATTTAGATCATAAATTTTGTTTGTAAATTCTGCTAGTTTTGGAATGTATCTATGATAATAATTTACCATACCAATAAATTTCTGTGCCTGCTTAACTGATTTTGGACGTTCGAAATTGCGAATAGCTGATACCTTTTCATCGGAAGGTCGAATACCTGTTCCAGAAATGTTATGTCCTAAAAAATCTATATTTTTTACACCAAAAGTACATTTACTTGGTTTAATATTTAAACCGTAATCTGTAAGGCGTTGAAAAAGGATACGTAAATCTTTTAAATGTTGTTCTTCGTCTGTACTTGCAATAAGTAAGTCGTCGATGTAAGCATATACAAAATCTAAGTCACCTACTACCTCATTTATGAATCGTTGAAAGGTTTGTGCAGAATTTCTAAGTCCGAAAGGCATTCTCATAAATTCAAACATACCGAACGGAGTTGTAATAGCAGTTTTATAAATATCTTCTTCAGCCATAGGAATTTGGTGATATGCCCTAACTAAATCTAATTTTGAAAATATATTTTTATTATGAAGGTTCATATTAAAATCTTGAATGTGAGGTAAGGGATAACGATCGGGAACAGTTACAATATTCAATCTTCTAAAATCACCACATGGACGCCAATCATTCAACTCTTTTTTAGGTACAAGGTGAAGTGGTGATGCTACTGAAGAATTTGAAGGCGGACAAATGTCTGTCTTAACTAAGAAATCAAACTCCGTTTTCGCGACTTTGTATTTTACCGGATCCAAGCGCCTGGGCTTAGAAAATGGAAGACTACTTTCTGTTACAAGTCGATGTACTGTTGTATGTTTAACAGGTTTAGTATAATCTGGTTCTGAAATAAGTGACGGAAACTCTTTTAATAATTTTGTAAATTTATTGGCAACCACAAATACTTTCGGTAATGGAATATCACAAAAGTAGGATAATGTATTAACTGAGAGATTGGTTAATGGATCTACTAAACGTTTATGTTTAATGTCTATAAGAAGACCATATTTACAAAGAAAATCAGCGCCAATTATTGGCTTGGCTATATCCGCAATCAAAAATGTAAAGGGAAATTCACGCCTTAAACCTAAATTTACGTTTAAAAGCCTTTTCGCGTAAGTAAGTGGCAATTTTTGAGCCATTAGCTGCAGTGAGAACTATGTCTGAACGTTTCGTATGAGGAAATTTAGACGCGGGTAATACCGAAATTTCTGCTCCACTATCAATTAAAAAATTTTGTTTGTTTTCTCTATCAAAAATAAATAAGCGACGCGTCGAAAATTCTAAATTTCCGTTGTTCGTCGCTGCAACAACGGAAGAATTTAGTTTGTTGAATCTTTGTTTTTTTTATAAGAACAAGGTTGTTCACAACTTCTAGCATTATTTCCAAATTTGTAGTGAAATCTACACAACCAATTTGGATTACTACGGGAGTTAGAAAGATGCCTAAAAGAATTTCTAAAATTATTCCTAGGATTAGAACGCGACCTAGATTTATTCCGATAAACTTCTGTTTTAATTTCTGCTAATTCCAAAGAAAGTTTCTGAAAATTTTCACACATCAAAGAGGTGGGTTTAACTAGATTTTCAATAACTGAATTTTGAGCTTTTGTATCTGATATTGTATTTATTGAAAAAACTTCTTTTTTGTTCATAACTTCAAAAATGTTATCCGCTAATTTCACTAATTAATTATATTATTAGCACTTGAGCTAGCCAAAATTGCATTTAAATTTTTGGGAAGTTTTCTCAACCAAATTCTCTTTAAAATATTTTCACTAAAATTTGAACCAGCTAACAAAATTAATGACCGATAAAATTCAGAGGGCTTGCAATCACCCATTTCAGAATCTTTTAAGATTTTATCAAGCTTTGAATTTTCACTAAGAGAATGTCTTTCTATTAAAACTTTTTTGAGTGCACTAAACTTCTTAGTGAGGGGAGGGTTTTGGATAAAATCTAAAATTGTTACTATTACGTCTTGTGGAAGTGCTGTTATAATATGTTCGTATTTGGTATTCTCTTGAGTTATATTTTTGGTGCTAAATTGTGTTTCAGCGTGTATAAACCACGCTTCTGGACAACTAGTCCAAAATTGTGGAAGTTTGACAGATGTTGCTGAAATTTCGTTTTGATTGTAATTATCATACTGATTTGTAATATTTTGTTGTAAAGTGTCATTTGGTATATTTATAAATTAATCATTTAGATTATTAGAAAGTGTAGATGTTTGTGTATGTGTTTGTGGTGAACGAAACATTATTAAATTAAATGAAAAGAGAGTTCACTAACAAAACAGTAAAATTAACTAGTAATTTTATGAAAAGAGAGTTTACAATAATAATAATAAAAATATATCTATATTTTAGTATACATACATAAAAGGTGATATTTTTATTCAAATACTTGCGAATATTTAGTTTGTTGCCGTAACTGATACTTATGCAATGGCTTTTGGTTGTCCTATACTATTGAATAATGCATTGGCATTTGATTCTTCTGTGGAGGAGCGTAAGAAGATTAAGCAGCTGATGATGATTTTAGTGCTTCAACTTGTTGCTCGTTGCTAGCGCTTATATTAGTCGTCTGGATCTTGATCAATATCGGTGTTAATATTATTGGACCGGGGGTGATCTTGATCGTAATGGCATTTACGAATACAGCGTGTGGCACCTATTACGTTCGACGAAGCGACTTTTATTTGTAGCACTAGTGGAGTTTTATATTGATTTTTGATATACAATTACTGTTGCAGTTAGCTTGATTTAATGTTGTTCGCATGTGTTTCATAAATTTTAGAAGAAACAACATATCAAACTTCAGAACTACGGTTAAAATACACCTAAAGTTAGATATTTTATGCGCTTATTATTTCTTTGCTTCCAGTCCTCAGATAGTTTCGTGAATGTTCTTTTAAATTTTCGCAACTCAATGTTGAATATTTCAATTGTACTTCACTTTTAGGTTAAAACACTAAACAAGTATGACGAGAAACTAGCTCAAATTCTGCAACTTCATTTGATGAAAAACGATTGTAAAATTTTACGCGATTACGCGCTATTAACGTTCGTGAGCTATTTAAAAATCTGGCTGATCGCCAATGTAGTTATTGAAACCACGTTTTTATTTTATAGCAAAACTTTAAATTATATTTTTTTAAAACGCCTAAAAGTATGCGTCAATATCTTTTATTTTTCACAACAATGAAAATTTTTGAAAATTGAAAAATCAATATTGAAACTTAAAATATTTATAATACATTTAAAAATTACAAAGTTCAAAGTAACTAAAATACAAAGTTAAATAAAAATAATAAGAACCCTACACCCACGATACAGCCCCTTCGTTAGGTTTCCCGGCAACAAAGTTGCTATACCGCGGGCTCACAGCGGTAAAATATCTAATATGCATACTAGGGCGGGTCGATTTAAAAATCGCTCGTTGCTCTGTGAAAATCGTATTCTAGGGATCAAAATAAGAAACTTAGCCGAAGGAACCATACCTCCAAAACGAATTCTGATGTCCCTGATGGGTCGAACTTTTGGGTAGGGGCAATTTCAATTCTACCTGCTGTGTCATGTGGTGGCTTAAAAAAAAAAAAACAACACAAGCAATTTTACGATCTGCAATTGTGTCACAGTGATACCTTCATTTTTTAAAACGGTTGAATAAAAAATCCACACAACTATGTTTACGACATGCAAATGCATCACAGTGATGCCTTGGTTTTAAAAGGGGGTTGTAAAAACGCTAATTTCTAATAATTTTTCTTTAAATTTCTTTTCTATTACTAAGTGTTTAGGCCAGCAGGCTAACCCCAAAGGAAAATTAAGGGCCGGCCACCCTAATGCAATTTAATACAAAACCGCTTATTTGTTACGGCCGTTAGCACTTATACTAAAAGAAAAAGTGACGTTTCGTTAAGTTACCCCGCCAAAGGCCTGTTAGCTTTGGGGGTAAACGGAATGCGTGGAAAGGAAACTCTTTCACTTGGATTAAAACCGCAGCAGTTTACGCACGCTCGAACGTCTTGAAGCCGCAAGTTAAAAACCACATCAAACGTCACACCGCCAGAAAGCAGAGTCCCTGGATATATTAAAGGTAATATTGTAGCAATTGCATGCTTGCACCTTTAAACTCTCTTTATGTTATTTTCCACTGCATGTTTTGTGAAATAAAGTCTATTGAAATTTTTAATATTAATCACTGCCTTTACTACCTAACGTCCATCGAGAGAAAGTAGCCTGGAACCCGCCAGCTCACGTTTTCATGGTCCTTCAGCGCCAGTAAAGGAGTCAGAAATATATCGAGATACAGTCCACTAATAAAGCAATTAAATTTATCAAATCATCAAATATAAGCGTTGACTACAAAGCCATTCCGGACACCAGCAACGGAATTTGTACAGCGTCAGAATTCATCACATCAATATTAAAAGCGTTTGGTTAAAAGGTATGTGCTCAAATTAAAAGTGACACAAATAAAAAAGTGTTTAAGTTTTTTCATTTAAATCACATGCGGTGATAAAAGATTTGCTAAAAAAGTGACACAAGAGAAAAGTGTAAAAAATTGTTTGTTCATATTAATCACATGCGGTGATTAAAAAATTACTGAATAAACAGAAATATTACAAAGCCTTTTGTCTATCCAATACTCTCCCCCACCCGTGGTAAGAGGTATTGCACACAGCCTAAGGCTAGCAGTCATTGGCTTTAAACTTCCCTTGAAACGTTGCACTGCACTGCACTTTCGGTTCTTGCAACCATCGCGGTTGTAAATTATTATACAAATTTTGAGCTTATTCGTGACAAAAGGTGCTTGTCCAACTTCTATGACACCAATTTGGTCGTTCTTAGAATATTGAAAAACTCGCTAACACAGTGCTTTCTGCTCGTTAAAAATTTAAACGCGCAAACACAAACGCTCATTTTGCAATAGACCATTTATTGGCTCTAGCTACACGCGTTAATTGTGGCAAGCAAATTTTTCTTTGGACACTTAACACCAGCAATATTCAGGTTAGCGGAGGAGACATAACCTCACATATTACATTGCACACCGGTCACACATACAGGCTCACTGGTGTTTCCTTTTAAATACAATATCTTCTTTTCCTTTAAAATCAATATAAATTGGGTTCGAGTCGTTTAATCCTCACATTTATATTCAATTTATTGTTCACTTTATCTTTATATCACATATTTATTATATTATATCACACACGTATATAATTATTTTTCATAAAATCTGGTATACAGTGGCGAAGAGCTGAAAATAACACTTTATTGCATATATATACATATATATTTTGTTATAATAAATTTTAAAAGATCATAAAGAGGTGATTCCAAAATTTTTCTTTTGCGTGAAAATTTGTTTTTGAGTGGTGGTGTTAGGTTATTGAAACCCTTCCCTTTGCTTCTGAGCATCAAACTGGAATTTGCTAATTAGGCCCTGCATAATAGTTCTTCTCTGTTAAATAACAAACGATATGGAGAAATTCATTAAAGCAGCTGATGAGGTGGCACAGTTTGAGGCTGAATTCAACGACAGACCTCAAGCTGAACACACAAAATATACTCTAGCCATTCACCAAGAAGAGTTAAAGAATAATTGGAGAAAGGCAAAGTTAGCTTATGAGGATCTCTTGTACTCTGAAACGGCAGACAAAAAGGTGTTAGCGCAGGCCAAGCCGAAATACCAGGCGACGTATGCCGCATATGTACGCGGCAGTTCAACCATGGCTGAATTAATAGCAAAGCTAACTAAACGCGATAAGGAGGGAGAAGGGACACCTGATCCAGAACACAGCATGCGACTTCCTCCGTGCGATACGGATGTATTCAAAGGTGACTACCTCTCCTGGCCAACGTTCCGTGAAATGTTCACGGCAATATACATACGGAATAAGCGCCTCACTCCAGTTGAGAAGTTATTTCACCTCAACCAAAAAACGCAGGGTGAGGCAAGGGATATAGTTAAAAAATGGGTTTGACACAGCGTGGAAGAATTTAGGGGAAAGATATGAGAATAAACGAATTCTCGTCAATACCCAATTAAAAATATTATTCAATCTTGAAAGCGTAGAAAGTGAGTGTGGCACCGCGATTAAAACACTTCAGCGGGAAATAAATAACTGCTTATCAGCTTTAAAAGCTCATCAAATTGAGATAGGCAATTGGGATGCGATATTCACATATCTATGCCCCACCAAACTACCCGAAAGCACGCTAGCTTTATGGGAACAGACCATAGAGAATAAAACTGAAATATCAAAATGGGAAGATATGGATAAATTTTTATCAAATAGGTTCCAGACCTTGGAAACAGTCTCGGGATTAACAGGTAGCAAAAATACCAAATCTCCCAAACAACCACCACCCAAACATAATAATGATTCGTCTCAAAAGAAGGTAGGCACTTACCAAGCAAATGTAGCTAGAAACACTTGCAGATGCTGTAAGAAAAATAACCACAAGCTGTCACAATGCCAAAGCTTCCAACGGCTCTTTGTCGTAGACAGAGTAGCGTTTATAAAAGACAGTAGGGGGTGTCTGAATTGCCTCTCAGCGAAACACACAGTATTCAAATGTACGTGCTCCTTTAATTGTAGCATTTGCCATCTAAGCATCATACACTCCTGCATATTCAACAAAATGCGGGCACGAGTGCAAGACCAACCACAACCCAACAAACACAATTAGATCAAAGACCATCTACCTCGGCACAGGCTCAGGCCCAACGTCAGTTTGCCACGGCAAATAATCAACCAACCAACTTCAATTCCTGTTTCGCGAATACAAGCAAAGGGATTCTATTAGGCACTGCGCAAGTCAATATATTTTGTAACAATGAACACTTTTCGGCCCGCGCCCTAATAGACTCCGGATCAGAGTGCTCGTTCATTTCGGAGGGACTTAAGAGAAGGATAAATTTGCCCTGTCGGAAGCTACATGCACAAGTGTCAGGGATAAACAACACGGTGTCAGCCCAAGTGAAACAGGCATGCTTCATTCAGTTGAGGTCATCAATAAACCCGAATGTACGCATACACACTACGGCATTGGTTTTAGCCCAGCTCACTGGCAATCTGCCAACCTGTCAAATTGACCCCATGACACACCAAGTTTTCCCGGACTTGGTGCTAGCAGATCGGAGGTTCTTTGTAAATGAACAAGTAGATCTTATTTTGGGTGGGGATATTTACGCGCAGATAATGCTGGGCGGTATACGGAAAAATGTTTTAGGCACCCTCCTTGCGCAGGAAACAGTATTTGGCTGGATATTAACTGGCCAAACGGAAGCGGCCAGCCCAGCCGGCAGGTGTGTGTCATTTTTTAATGAGGTATCACTGGATAAACAAATAGCGTCATTTTGGGAGCTGGAAGACATTCCCAAAAACCATATTTATACCAAAGACGAAAATTACTGCGAGGAGTTGTATCAAAAAACCACCAAAAGAAATGAGGATGGCAAATATATCGTGTCTTTGCCTTTTAAGCAGGATTTTAAAAAGGGTATCTCATTAGGACCGTCGCTAAAGAGCGCGTGCTCACAATTTTTCAGAAATGAAACCCGGTTAGCGAAAAATCCCGAATTGCAGACGGAATATAACCGAGGCGTATCAGAATATGAAACGTTAGCTCATATGGCACGAGTAGAAGAGCATGTTCCGGCAGATACATGCGACACCTATTTTTTACCCCATCTCGCAGTAATTAAGGAAGAAAGCACCACCACTAAAGTGAGAGTTGTTTTTAACGCCTCCTGTCCCACTGCTAATGGAATAAGTTTAAATGATGTCCTTCATTCAGGCCCAGTCCTTCAGAGTGATCTAACAATTCTCATACTCCGTTGGAGATTGTTCCGATACGTATTCAACAGTGACATCGAAAAGATGTACCGGCAGATATTGCTAGAGCCCAGGGACACCAGGTATCAACGCATCGTCTTCAGGTCATCCACCAGCGAACGCATCGGTATATACGAATTGAAGACGGTGACCTTCGGAGTAAACTGCGCGCCCTACCTGGCCATAAGGACCCTTCTTCAACTAGCAGAGGACGTAGAGGAAACCTATCCCATCGCATCGGACATCCTAGAACAGTTTATGTATGTCGACGACGTTTTAGCGGGCGGACACACCATCGCCACCGCCACCAAGGCACGGGACGAAATCCAAGCGGCATTACAATCAGCCGGCTTTTCCCTCAGGAAGTGGACTTCAAACTGCGACCAACTACTGGAGGGTATTCCAAGATCGCATTTATTAAACGAAAACTTTTTAAATTTTGAAGATGCTAGCATGGTTAAAGCATTAGGGATTAGGTGGAATGCCCACTCTGACTATTTCTATTTTTCTGCGAAACCCATCGATAACCAAGTCGTGTTCACAAAGAGAACAATATTATCTGCTATAGCAAATTTATTTGATCCACTAGGTTGGCTAGGGCCATTTATTATTACCTCGAAAATCATTATGCAAGGTATTTGACTGGAAGGCACGGGCTGGGACGAAGCCGTGTCTCCCGCGATATTAGATAGATGGCATGATTTTTTAGAAAGCTACAGACATATTGAAAGCATTCGTATACCACGTTGGGTACAGTTTTCCCCGGTAGCGAGCAGCGAACTACATGGCTTCTGCGATGCTTCCGAGAAAGCATACGTAGCCGCAATATACCTGAGGGTACAAGTTGATAATCATGTGTTAGTAAATCTGCTCTACGCAAAAACCCGTGTAGCCCCGGTGAAGACTATATCTCTGCCCCGCCTTGAACTATGTGGTGTGGTCCTGCTAGCAGAAATAGTACAGTCAGTCGCGAAAAATCTTAATTTTAACAACCCTACAACCTATCTATGGACGGATTCGATAATCGCCCTTGCATGGATTCGCAAGCCCCCATGCTCGTGGTCCACTTTCGTTGCCCATAGGGTGACAAAAATAATCGACAAAGTAGGGAAAGAAAACTGGCTTCATGTCGACTCGGCATCAAACCCGGCAGATCTCGCAAGTAGAGGTATACCCGCTGGCGATCTTATCAACAAAGCCCTGTGGTGGGAGGGCCCTTCTTGGCTTCATGAAGATAGCTCAAATTGGCCTACCCAATAAACAGAATATACCACCACGTCAGAAGAAAAGCGGGTCCAGGTACACTCGTCAATAGTAGACACAGACTCTGATATCCTAACAAGATTTTCTGACCTCTCGAGAGCTTTGAAAGTACTATCCTACGTCTGGAGATTCTTTCAAAGAACTAACCCAAAAACAAGAGCCTCAGTTCAGGCGAATTCTTGCTCAATTTCGTCGAGCGAAATAAAAGCAACGACCCAACGTCTGATTGTTATCTACCAAAAGAGGCATTATGGGGAGGAGTATTCAGCTTTAAAATCTAAAAAACTCATAGGAGCAAAGAGCGAGGTACTACCACTGAACCCATTCTTAGATGAAAGGGGGGTTATGAGGGCAGGCGGCCGCCTCGCAGCTTCCGAAGATATCCCGTACAACGAGCGACACCCAGTCATTTTGCCGTATAATTGCCAGTTGTCACGTCTTATTGTAAAGTTTACCCATAGGATCTCACTCCATGGGGAAAACCAACTTATGCTACGCCTCATCCGTACGCAGTATTGGATACCACGGGTCAAGAACATGATAAAATCGCAAGGAATGCACGATTTACCGAAAACGTGTTCAAACCCAGCTAATGGGAATTTTACCCAAAGAGAGAACTACGTACTCACGGGCATTCACAAACACAGGAGTTGATTTTGCGGGACCCTTCGATATAAAGAACTTTCGAGGGCGAGGTTGTGGAGTGTCGAAGGGGTATGTGTGCTTGTTCGTCTGCTTTGCAACGAAAGCGATTCACCTGGAACCCACCTCCGACCTCAGCACCCAATCATTTTTAGCAGCATTTGCGAGTTTCGTATCGCGAAGAGGCTGCCCTAGTAAAATGTTTTCCGACAATGGCACGAATTTTGTCGGGGCTTCTAGAGCACTTAAAGCGGAAATGAGGGAATTCCTACAAAATGCCCGCGATAACACCCTATCCAGGTATTCCCATCAATCCTTATCGTGGCACTTCATTCCCGCATCAGCTCCTCACATGGGGGGACTGTGGGAGGCGGGAGTGAAAAGTTTTAAAAGCCACTTCACAAAAATCGCCTCAAATTGCAAATTTACCTTTGAGGAGTTTGCAACCTTGCTATGCAGGATCGAAGCCTGCCTCAACTCCCGACCATTGAGCCCCGCGTCAAACAATGCATCAGACATGGAGCCACTAACCCCAGATCACTTTCTGGTAGGAGGACATCTCTTATCTCCACCAGAACCTGACGCCAGCGAAAACTCTGCCTCCATCATAAATCGATGGCACAAGTTAAAATCCCTACATCACTCCTTCTGCAAGAGGTGGAAATCGGAATACCTCTCTGAACTGCAGAAAAGAAACAAATGGAGATTTCCCAAAACGAACCTAAAAATCGGGGACTTGGTCGTAATTAAGGAGGATAATTTGTCTCCAAATGAATGGAGACTCGGACGGGTGGTCAAATTACACCCAGGACCTGACGATCGCGTCAGAGTGGTCGATATCATTACGATGAAAGGCCAGATAACCCGACCATTGGTAAAGCTCATCATCTTACCACACCATCGCGATGAGGCAGAAGAATCTGCTGCATCCCATTAAAACCTTTGCCGATAGTATTCCACAGCCTCCAGATACAAAATTGGGCTGAAAGGTCTTGCACAATAAATCTACACAAAGGTCGCAGTGCTTCTAGACCTATTAATAATAATAATAATTCGACCTCACGAAATCCCACAACAAAATCTACCGAATCATGGAATCTGCAACATGTAGCTATAGAACGGCATGTGAAAAGGTAGAATACCAAATTATCTCAAAAATTATAAAAAAAACTTCCACCATCGTGAACCAAACCAGAAGGGGTTTGAAGAACGTTAGGAGGAAATCCGAATTAGTTTGGAACAATTGTACCCGGCAAAGGATGAACGTCGACACCACTCCCCCAAAACGTTCGTGGAGTGTTTTTGTCGTTAATGCAACAACAACGTCAAACTGAAACATCACGGGGGCGTAAGTTGTCAAAAACCAGATCTGCGAATGCACTACTGCCTTCGCTTTCCTCTGTTTGCGAAAGTCTATATCGACAGAAATACTTTCTGATAGTTTGAGTTCGGTTACACTCGGGCATTGTATACGCACTGAGCTTTGGTTAAGATGCTAGATCACGCCTACATCTTTTCTTTTAAAATTTTTTAAACACACCAAACAAATAAAAATATATATGCAGCTCCGAACAACAAGGTGACATGTGCATAAAAGTAGTTAAATAAATTTAATTTTTGATAGTAGTAACTTGCAAATTATATTGGAATTTCTATGTAGTGATTCCTTTGAAAACAGCTTTTATTAGCTTTATGCATAAAGCAACAACGTTGTGCTTAGGAATCAATCTTCTTGAAATAATTGGTTTGGCCGAATATCTAGCCCTGTGCTGTACAATGTTATAATCAATTTTTGTTGTTATATCGGCCTACTGATTTTAAGATCGCGGGTTCGAATCGAGCTCAAGGCTTAACAATAATTTTTTATCATAACAATAATAATGATAAAAAATTATTGTTAGGCCTTGAGCTCGATTCGAACCCGCAATGTTATAATCTTTTCTCACCTAGAAGATGTTACACCAAACACGTACGCACAATTAACTCATTTTCGCTGCACTTACTTTATATTCATGCCTTTATATAAATACATTTGTACTACACATAACTTTCATCGCGTCATTAACTGCTTGTGAACTTTCGCGGTGGTGCTTTTAATCTCAAGATGCCCATTTGATATACAGAGTGCCGTTGGTAGGGGGATAGGTGTTAGTCATAATATTAACAATGATGGTGGTGATGGCGTCTATTTGGCAACAATTTAAGTTATTCAAGTGCTTCTTCACACGATTTCACTCATGAAAATTCCGATTATTAGTGGCTGCTCGACTGCAGCTATCTTGATGGCTGGGGCAGTTAATTACAGCGTAGCGTATTCTCATCAATATCATAATAATGGTGATATAATCTTCTATGATGACTTCTCAAAAAATTGGATGCTAATCTTGCCGAAGTTGATATGGAAAGGTTTTGTGCTGAAGACATTCTTCTACGTATGCCTTCATATTGCAAGAATATGGGTAATAGTAATCATTTGCTGCAATCGTATACCATACAAAAAAACCATGTAGCCTCTGAATGCACAACAACATAATGGAGGAGGCGGCGGTATGATTGGTTGCCCTAATCAAGCATCGCAAATTCCTATCACCTCAAACATGGATAATGCCATATGTAAATCGGGTTTGCTTTCGTCGCCGTTTAAAAAGTCTCATTTATCAGCTGATTCAATATCCACGGATGCCTCTCCGGAAGACCAGGATATTATATTGACATGCGAAGGAAATAAAGACAATTACACAATCGCTTTTGCGAGTAGTGTTCTCCATTCCAATGAGAGCTTCTATGCTGAACCTACGGATGTAGCCGCAAATTCACATCGAAATTGGTCCAGCGCGACCTTCCCTGGTATATTGAACTGGCAACAACGGCTTTGGCAGACCTTACAATGTTTTTATGCAGCACGTACTGAACCAAAGCAAAAACATATTGATACAGAAAGTGACCTCCATGTGCTGATACAACGCTGGCCGGATACAGACGTAGACTACAAACTGGATTTAAAAATTAAGGTTAATGGTTCTGAGAGTCGTGCCATTAAAGTATAACGTAAAAATTTGGGTAGTATTACTCATAATGATGCCATGGATATTGCATTCGATACCGCACCTATCGCACCATATCTTATTGATAAGAAAATATGTACAACAAATTTGGTGTTATATCCCGGTATTGAAGTTATATTTATGTAATTAAAATTAAACAATCAACGGAGCAACCAACAAATTCAAATGCTGAAGCTTTCAGTAGATAAGCATCACATAGGTTAATAGGTATGTAAATTGTTGTAAATAGATGTACTTAATACATAGTTGCTAACAACGCAGGAGTTTAGCTCTAAGGAGAAAACAGAATAAAAACCGGCATACTCACAATTTCATACATTTGCATAACAATCTTGACGATATTGTGACGCATAAGGCTTTGGATGTCTCAATGTCATGTTCAGATCAGGTCACCGCTGTGCAAGTCAATTTACGAAGAAGAACCACATTGGCGTTGCACAGTCCGGTCACAGGCATCGCTCGAATATGCCTTGGATGATCATTTAGGTACAACTATGTTATGTTATAGCTTTTAAATAAACTTTCGCAAACATTGAGTCGCTCGAATTATACAAACACACATTCACCTCTGCCCACCAGCCAAATTCTTGCCCAACCACGCTGGTCAATGCTAAAAGGGGTCTATACAAACACCACGCGTCTTTGCCACAATGAGCGCCGAAGAAAATAAACCACTTTGGCACGAAACAATGCTGGTCATATTTGTATGATATTTCGTTTTTTGTCACTGAGGAATGCCATAGCGGCAAATAGCTCTTATCATTTACGGCACGCCCCGCCAATATGATCAATAATAAATTAGCCAAATGAAACTGTGCGTCGAAATGAATGCTGCAGAAAACCTGAAATTGAAAAGAAAAGAGAAAAACAGTTCATTAATAGTAATAATAATTTAATACATTTACGACACTTACCGCTCTGCTACCGTACAGCCTCGTGGAATTTTTCACAATGACATTTCTCATTCAGGAAATGCCTTTAATAACCAAACAACAAGCAGTGATGCCAACACCCATGGCCGCAATTAATGAGCACTTAACTCGCCCTGCACCATTTAAGCCCAAAAAGCCAAATGTACCAAATATTCTGGTAGGTCGTTAATAGCAAGTAAGACGTTGCTTTTCAATGAAATACCAATTAAAAGAGTATACCAAATCGTTTACGAACGTATGAGGAGAAAGAGTAGTATTGTCACATACAAGGGAAGGGGCAATAACCGATCTAGCCACCAGTGTAATAACCCTGCAAAGACGCCGCGTCAATCCACGTCATTTGACTAGTCATTTTACAGCCACATGTTATATTCATAGTCACATTTGCATGGGCGTGGGTAAGTTTTGTGACCAAATGTTTTGTAGGGAATGTCCACATAATAATCCAGCAAAGTTTTGCACCTGGTTGGTGGGAGCCCAGGGTGGCTTATAGTAAACATCACCACCATTTATAGCAAGTTTCTGCAATTTAAAACACACTAGGGGACACAAAGATAACTCCAAATTTTGAACTCTGTTTCTATATTTTGTATACCTAAATTTGTATACCTAATTTTGTATACCTGGATTTGTATACCTAAGTTCGAAATTTGTACACCGGGTTCTGAAATTTGTATACCTAAATTTGTATACCTGTTTCTAAACTTTGTATACCTAATTTTGTATGCCTAAATTTGTATACCTGTTTCTAAATTTTGTATACCTCATTTTGTATACCGAAATTTGTATACCGGGTTCCGAAAAATTTTATAAGTCACAATTTTGAGGTAATCTCGTCACTCAGCCACAACCAGATATTTTTTTAGAAAAATAATCGACACGTATATAATATGACTTAATGAGTCTAATTGCAGGCATCATGACCCGCTACGGCCAATTGGGCAAGGCATATGAAAAAAAGGCCAGCTATTTCAAGGTCCCATGCCATTTTTGTTCGGCTAGGCATCCGATCCGGTTATGCCCAGTTTACCGTTCAAAGATTGTGGCAATTGCCTCTCCATGGCGCATCACACGGCTGGTTGCACAAGCAACGGGAGATGTCGGCGATCTGGCGAGAAACACCACACCACCCTTCACGTGGATGAGCAAGCCAAAGCCTCGCGTGAGCCGTACAAGCCGTGGAGCGTACAGGTAGAGGAGGAAGAACGCGAGAACCACGAAGGAGCGTTATCACTATACGCCTCCGATATTGAGGCGGAGGAGATGGAACGAGAAACCACGGAGAGGGACATCTATTCTCAACCGGCCAGCATGGTCCAAGAGAGATCGGAACCACTGCCCTTCCGACTCTCCGATAGATCGGAACCACTGCCCTTCCGACTATCAGGGGTATCGGAACCACGGCTCTTCCGACCCCTGCTACAACATGAGCGCCAACGGTCGAACAGAACCCCTCACCGGCGTCGCCGACAACGACAACGCCCCCAGCTGGCCAACAACAACACAAATCGCCGTCACGAAGCCATCACGAGTAGCCTGCCTCGCTCTACGTCGACCGCCGCCGATTCTCGAGGAGTCATTGCCACTCGCCAGCTAAGGACGCCGCTAACGTTCCGCAGTGGACGTACCGGGCTGAACCCCGTCGCTGGACCGGTACTGCGGCCCATGATCTCTCTTTCGCCGACCGCTATCGTCAAAATAGAAGCTGGAGGACGACTACATCTGGTGCGAGCATTGATCGATGTTTGTTCGCCGTCAACCGTCATATCGGCCGACTTGGTCCGGGATCTGCGGCTGGACGAAACTGGAGTGGGTAGCCAGACAGGCTGTGTGGTGTGTCTGCGGGGGAAACACGGCGATAACAAACGCATTGCGACCCATGCCGTCGTCACACCACATTTCCACCGAGTGGCGCCTAGTCACAGCCTGGATCCAGCCATCGCGGCTATGTATACACACATCTGTCTCGCCAATCCCAAATTCTACGTCGCGTCGCCAGTACGCCTAGTCCTCGGGGCAGACGTATATGCCGACATTATGCTGAATCAAGTTCTGCCAGCGTCATTCGGCCCGCTCTTGGCGCAAAGCACGATATTCGGCTTCGTGCTCTCTGTAGTATCCAGAGCCTAAAGGGTCGCAGATAAATATCATAAAAAAATTAATTTTGAATTTGCCTTTAAATTATGAATTTTGTAATAAAGAATATGTTATATTTTGAACTCATGTGTACAGTCTGTCCATCCACAAATTTCTCATCTTCCTCCCTCTAGATGTTGTCTACTCTAGCAGCAGGGCAAGGCGACGTTGCGTACCGCAAGGGGGCCGGCATGTTTAGGCCAGCAGACTAACCCCAAAGGAAAATTAAGGGCCGGCCACCCTAATGCAATTTAATACAAAACCGCTTATTTGTTACGGCCGTTAGCACTTATACTAAAAGAAAAAGTGACGTTTCGTTAAGTTACCCCGCCAAAGGCCTGTTAGCTTTGGAGGTAAACGGAATGCGTGGAAAGGAAACTCTTTCACTTGGATTAAAACCGCAGCAGTTTACGCACGCTCGAACGTCTTGAAGCCGCAAGTTAAAAACCACTTCAAACGTCACACCGCCAGAAAGCAGAGTCCCTGGATATATTAAAGGTAATATTGTAGCAATTGCATGCTTGCACCTTTAAACTCTCTTTCTGTTATTTTCCACTGCATGTTTTGTGAAATAAAGTCTATTGAAATTTTTAATATTAATCACTGCCTTTACTTCCTAACGTCCATCGAGAGAAACTAGCCTGAAACCCGCCAGCTCACGTTTTCACTAAGTTAAATTCATTTTTTCATTTACATATGTTCTGACTAAATAAATTTCTAAAGAGAAAAATAAACTCCAAAAAGAAAAAACATAGGCATTTCAAAGTGGGATTTTTCAAAATTTGCCCCTGCGACCCAAAGGGGGGGACATCAGAATTCGTTTTAGAGGTATGGTTCCTTCGGCAAAGTTTCTTATTTTGATCGCTAGAATATGATTTTCACAGAGCAATGGGCGATTTTTTTGCCCCCCACAAATCGACTCGGCCTAATGCATACATACTACCACTCACAGATGCCTGTGTGTCTTAGTGATCACAAGCATATGTGGGTGGTAGTAAACGAAAGAAAATAAACTAAAGAAAATTATGTTACGAGGGGGGGAGAGATATATTTAGGCATGTGGCCTAAACATACCGGCCCGTAATAAAAAAAAAATGAAAAAAAGGAATGTCACATCATCGCACGTTCAGTAAGGCGCTGTATTGAAATAAGGCAGTGCAGATGCGGACTGCAAGCACTGCACGCCAGATGGTTGACCTCACGTTTCGCTCTCCTGTGGAAAAAGAAAAGAAGTTATTAAATATAAGTACGTGGTTTTGAATTCCATGCATATTTACTTCAATATATACAAGATTGCGCATGTGTGAGGCATGAAGGTCGGAAATTTATTTTTGGCAGGCTCCCGAGACCACCAACCCGAACACGGTCGGTTGAGTTAGGAGACCGCCAACTGTAGAGGCCGATGTACCGCTTACTATCATTTCGACGTATATGTCAGCGCCGAGTGTAAGCCGAATGGGCGATGAGCGGTAGAACTGCGGATCCACTAGCCGCATGATTTGAAACGGCGCGGCAATCTTCGGGTCTACATTAGACGGCGGACTCAAGCGATAGTGGCCGTTGACCACGGCGGCTTGAGTAGTGACATGCGTCGATTACCCGAACTTGCCGCGCAGAATAAGGGTGCATTGCCCTGGTCCTTGGCGCTCCAACTGTAAGTACCAGCTCTGCATCGACGATGGTGCTGGTGGCGCAGGGATCGATGATGGCACGAACCAAGTGTAAGTGTCCTCGCGATTCGACGCGTACGATGGCCGTCGGCGCAATGGGCACGAAAGGCCGCATGATGGGAGCTGGAGTAGCTTGTAGGAGTCGACCTGTACGGAAACCTGGTGTCGCGCGATAGTGCTCTTATATTTGGGTGTCCGTAAGATATGGAGTTGATTTATTTCGTCGTTGCTGCCTTTCATGATGGATGTATGATTTCGTCGGGCCTCGATGGAGTCCGACGTCACGGTGCCGCCAATTATTTTGTTGGTTTCGAGCCTTTTTTACTTCCTCCGCACTCCGTTCGTGCTGAAACAGCGGCCGGAAACTGAGCATCCCGTTCCTGCTCGCTGAGGGCCTTATTTCCGTTTTTGCTCGCTCTTCCTCGGCTTTCGCTCTCTCTTCCTCCATTTTTGCCCTCTCCTCTTCCATTTCCTCTTCCTCCAACTGCTGAGCCCAGGACTTTGTCCGCGCCATTAGGTGGATTGACAACGTGTCGTCGGACGGGTGATCATATATTTTTTTTAGCTGGTCGAACGGAATGGACGTGTATTGTGTGGCTCCGGTAAATTCGCGTTTAAAAGTGGCAAAAAGCCAATGATCGGCGTAAAATTAACCAAGGGCGAGATAGAGGCTCAAATATTAAAGGGGAATTTAAAAAATATTAGTGGAAAAATAACATAATTTTATCATTTTAAATTGCAAAATCATTCAATTGCAAAAAGAAGTAACTGTGAGAAAAAAGACTCAAATTAAACAAATATTAACGCATGCAAGTACAAACAAACGGACAAGTCGCTAAAATCGAAACACAAAAATGAGTGGGTGTACGAAGTGCAATCGCTCCATTAGAGGAGGGAGTGGTATGCGATGTGAAGGAGTGTGCAATAAGGTTTACCATTTGAGCCTTGCATGTGCGGCTGTAGACGAATACAGTGTAAAGATTTTTGATGAAAAAAAAAAATTGTTCGCTTTATGTGCGAAGAGTGCGTAATATATATACAGAATGTAGATTTGGTGCTGCAAGAAATGCAAATGAGTGTAAAAAAAAATAACTCAATATTAAAAGATTATAAACATGAATTTGAAGATGTGATGTTAAAAAGCCAAAATGAAATAAAAGCTCTATTAGAAGCTGTAGAGAGTCGGTACACACAGCCAGTGGCAGCAATGGAAAGATAACAAAAGCTGTTTGAAAAGAAAGTTGGTGAAATAAAAAGCTTGTATGATATGATTGAAGAAGTAAAAAATAAAACAGAGACAACGAAAAGGTGCACAGTGAAATAAAGAAAATAGGCAGTAGAAATATACAAAAGGAAAAGTCATATGCAGAAGCTATGAAAAATGGTAACAAGAAAGCTGCAGTTCCACAATTAAAAAGGGATGTAGCGATAATAGTGAAACCAAAATCAAAACAAAATGTGGAAAAAACAAAAAAAGACTTAAATAGCCAAGTAGACCCAACAAATTTAAAAATATCGAATATAGCATCAAAAAGCAATGGTGTAATGGTAATTCACAGTGAATATACTGATGAGCGCGATAAAATAAAAACAGCAATTGAAAGCAATATTGGGAAAGAATACGAAATCAAGGTGCCAGACATAATTCGACCGAGCTTTATAGTGAGAAGAGTAAATTTCCAAGGTGATAATAATGCGCTGATTGATACAATAAGAAAACAAAATACCCAATTTAGCGAAAGTTCGTTAAAAGTTGTAAAGAAAATTGAAAGAAAACGGGGTAATACAGTGGTTTTGGCTATAATTATACAAACTGAAAAAGATGACTTTTCAAAGATACTTGCTGCGGATCGAATAAATGTCGGTTGGGAAAGATGTAAAGTGTTTGACGCGATAGACGTACTAAGATGCTATAAGTGTAAAGGCTTTAACCACAAATCTGCGGAATGCAAGAATGAAGAAGCCTGTCACAAGTGCCATGCGAACCATAATTCGAAAACATGTAATAAAAATCCAATAAAAAAATGTCTGAATTGTATAAGAGCAAAGGAAAAATTAAACCTACCATTAGACATAGACCATGACACGTTCGACAAAGAGTGTCCATGCTATGTAAATAAGCTGCAAACTAGAAAAAATAAGCTCGGGTATTAGCAATTAAAAAACGGTGAAGAAAAGAAACAACGTAATACCTGGAAAATGAATTAAAATGCATATACCTAAATACAAGTAGTATAGCAGCCAACAAGAACGAAGTTGAAAGAATGGTTGAAGAAGAAAAACCTAGTATTGTTTTATGTGCGGAGACCCATACAACAGAGAGTATAAACGAGTCTGAATTAAATATTATTAGTTTTAATCATATTAGATGTGATTCACATAGCCGACATACAGGTGGTGTCTTAATATATCTACATAAATTGATTAAATTTAAAATTGTATATAATAACAGTTAAACAATAACAAATGGTGTATTGTAATAAAAATACTAGGTGGAACGATGAAATGGCAAATTGGTTTAGTATACCACTCTCCTAATACAAGTGATGCTGAATTCATACAATATATCGGTGAAATACTTGACGAATATTACAGTGAAAGTGAAAATAACTTCATAATTGGTGACTTTAACATAAACATAAATACACAGTCAACGTATTCCAACCAACTAACTCATACATTCGCGACAGCATCAATGAATCAGTTAGATGAATTCGATACAAGAATAACCGAAGCTTCCAGAACAAAAATAGACCTGCTTTTTAGTAACAATGATAAAATAGAAATAAAAGATCTAGAAGAACAACGTATATCCGACCATGAAACGATCTGTTTCAAACTGCCTGTGAAAGAAAAACATAAAATGAGAATATATGAAAATCGCCGGTGTTGGGATAGATATACAAAGGGGAATCTAATAACTCTCCTAAGAAATTACAATTTCGTGGAGCATACCAGCTGTGACATTGGACTTAGAGTACAAACCATTAATAATATTTTATGTGAACGCTAACGTACGAGAAAAGAGTGGAAATAAAAATAATAAATAAATGATACGATCATGAGCTTGCAAATTAAAGTATGAGTTTTCCAAGATAGCTAAGAGAACCAACGAATGGGATAATTATAATTATACTAAACGGGAATATAAAAAACTGATCAAAATAAACAAGGAGCAATATATGGAAAATAAAATTATGGCAAATTGTAATAATCAAAAGAAAAGGTGGAAATGTCTTAAAGACGCGATAAATTTAATCAACGAAACATCTCAAATAAGACGGATTATTGTAAATAACATATCAATTGAAGAAGATCAAGAAATCGCAAGTCGTTTAAACCAGTACTTCGTTGGAAACATAAAAGAAATATGTAATACTATAGAAGCAATTATATCAGAAAATGCACCGGAAGATATAAATACAGAATTAATGAATCTTAAACCTATAAATGTTGAACAGATTTTGCGCATAAAAGCATCTTTGAAAAATAAATATGGAGGGAAAAAACTGATAACTGAAGGTGTATGTAAAGATAGTATGGAGTATCTGGGTATCATGTATACATCCATAATTAATGAAAGCTTTAGACACGGGCGGCCACCGTGGTGTGGTGGTAGCGTGCTCCGCCTATCACACCGTATGCCCTGGGTTCAATTCCCGGACAAAGCAACATCAAAATTGTAGAAATAAGGTTTTTCAATTAGAAGAACACTTTTCTAAGCGGGGTCGCCCCTCGGCAGTGTCTGGCAAGCGCTCCGAGTGTATTTCTGCCATGAAAAGCTCTCAGTGAAAACTCATCTGCCTTGCAGATGCCGTTCGGAGTCGGCATAAAACATGTAGGTCCCGTCCGGCCAATTTGTAGGGAAAAATCAAGAGGAGCACGACGCAAATTGGAAGAGAAGCTCGGCCTTAGATCTCTTCGGAGGTTATCGCGCCTTACATTTATTTTTATTTTTTTTTTATTTTTAGAGATGGGATCTTTCCGTCATGTTGGAAAACTGCGACGGTTGTACCAGTTGAAAAAGCGAAAGGCACAGAAAATCCAGAAGAAATACGACCTATTAATACGATGCCCAGCGATGAAAATATAATAGAGAAAGTCATAAAAGACCAGCTTCTCGAATATTTAAACAAATATGAGATTATCATAAGTGAACAATCAGGTTTCATATCCAAACACTCCTGTGAAACCGCTCTAAACCTGGTTGTAGCAGAATGGAAGGAAGGAATGTCAAAAAAGTTAGTGACAGCCTCAGTGTTCCTAGACCTAAAAAGGGCATTTGAGACTATTGACAGGGTAATACTACTGAGGAAGCTACATAACATAGGAGTACGTAATAAAACCCTGGAGTGGTTTAAAAGCTACCTTACTGGAAGGAAGCAGAAAACCATAATTAGAAATCAAACTTCCCCTGAAATTGATATTGAGATTGGCCTACCATAAGGATCTGTACTTGCAGCAATACTAATCATCATATACATAAATGATATTAAAAACTGTCTGGGCCATTGCAAGATTAGGCTTTTTGCAGATGATTGACTATTGACTGTAAGCTGAGCATCGGAGATAGAAGATGCAAGAGGACTTAGACGCAGTATATAAGTGGTTGTGTCAAAACAGGTTAAAAATAAATATTGACAAAACAAAATTTATGATATTAAAGAGGAAATCTTCCGTAGAAGAAAATACGTCGCTAAAAATAGCAAATTGTACGATACATAAAGTAAATCAAATGAAATACCTTGGAATAACTAATGATGAGAAACTAAAGTTTAACGAGCACCTCAAATATACCGAAGCTAAAATATCAAAAAAAATCGGATTCATGATTCGAACCTGTATAGATGTGAGCAAATATTATAAAATAATGGTATATAGATCCATTATAGAACCTCACCTCATATATTGACCTACAATTTTATGCACATTAGCGGGCTCGAATATCTCAAAACTCAAGGTAAAGCAAAATAAAGCAATGCGGTTTATCGTTAAGAAACGTTACGATACACCAATACATGAAATGCTTGAAAGCCTATATTGGCTAAGCGTAAAACAACTCATCGTATACTATACTTTAAAATTTATACATAACATTAAAATAGGAAATCAGCCGAAATATCTAAACGACCGACTGATATACAACAACGAGTTTCACGATTACCAAACAAGAAACAGAAACAACAAGCAAACATTTTATGTTAAAGATAAACGTTTTATGTTAAATGTTACGTCTAAAGACAAAATTGCAGTTCAAATGTTATTGTATTATGTTAAATTTAAGTGAACTGTTGGAAAATATGTTATTGCTTGATATTAGTTATTAATAACTTTTTAATGTTTGTTTTTTCGTTTTATGTTTTATTAGAATAAACCAGACTCCCTGATGAAGATATTATAAAAAACATCGAAACGCGTAGGAGAATAAGAAAAAACAAAAGTTTTCGTCTTTTTATTTATCGGCCGAAAAGCTCCTTTTGGAAAAATTAATAGAAACAACTTTCGCCTGCCAGCAGTACGATCGGAGTTGGACAAGAAAAATATATACTACGAAGGACTGAGAGAATATAACGATCTTCCAATTGAAATAAAACAATGCCAAAACATCAATGAATTTAAGAAACTACTATATAATTACTGTAAAGCACTACCTTTTAGATAATGATCTAATAGATATACAAATAATTTAGGTTTACAAGACTGTATAAAAATAAATAATAATAATAATAATACTAGAATAGAATATATATACAATTCTGATAGTATTATATTTTTTTATTTTTTATTTAAGGTGTACAACTGAAGGAGAACCCGAATATGCCTAATTAAATGGAATATACTTTTCATTTGGGATTCGTTGCAGGTCATATAGAAGATCGTATGAAAGAGCTATTGGCATTGATCAGCTCATCGCTTTTGCGTTTGTGTCATGAATCGGATAAGGAGACTTTAAAGGATGAATTGGTGAGTTCGAACTTTAAATTGAAGCTGTTTATATTTACGATATAGCTGTATGCGACCTTTTAAAAAGTATTTACTCACTGTGTTGTGCTGTTTTCAGACCTTAAAGGTTTAGTTTTTGAAGCTTCATATTACATATATGCTACAATGCTTCCTAATTTGTACAATTTAAATTGTGTTTGACTAGTGTACAGTTTTGAGAGAAGTTCAATAGTTTATATAGGAGTCTGTTTGAAAAATGTGTCCATAAATACGTTTTGAATATTAAATTGAAATGTATATAAGTAACTTTCGACTGAAGTTACAGAAAAATATCACCTGCCTATTTAACTTATTGCAAATTTTGATTATGTATGACTTGCGAAAATTGAGTTAGAAGCGAGTCACAAAGGGAGGGCCGTGGAGATGACGTTCTTTTGCTGCCTTGTCTAGTGTTTGGTATCGACAAGCTTTAATATTTTTATTTTGCTAAATTAACTGGGAGTTTATTCTATATTTTTCTTACATTTAATTGCTGAAAAATGAGATTTGTAATTTGCGCCCACGGCTACTTCGATTGCGGGTTTGTAGGGATTTGATATTTGGGGGGTGTAATTGCTGATTTAGGTGCGGATTCGGTGGCAGATGATGAATCTGCCTTAGGGTATGTTGGCCTCGTTCAGGGTAACGAGAGCGGGGTTATCGTTGTGTTGGCCTCGTTCTGGTGAACGAGATCTGGGTTATTTGGGATAGAGGAATATGGACTATTAAAGTTCATTTTCCTTGTCGTTGGGCGGAAGTAGTACCAGTTTCGCGATTGGTCTGGTAATTTGTCCCTTAATTGTATTGACGTCAACAACACGTACACGGTTATCGGAACCTGGATGTGGGTTGACGATTCTCCCCATTCTCCACTCGTTTGGTTGTAGGTTATCCTCCTTTATGACGACTAGGTCCCCGGGTTTTAAGTTGGACTGTGGATGTTTGCAATTGTATTGTTTTTGGATTTTGGTGAGATTTCCGATTTCCATCTCTTGCAAAACCTTTAATGAATGGCTTTCATCTTTTGTCATCGGTTTACGGTTGAGGCAGGATTTTCACTACAATCGAGTTCAGGTGGAGCTAAAATATGTACACCCACGAGAACGTGGCCTGGAGTATGCGGCTCCAGGTCAGAGGAGTCATTGGATGGGGGACTGAGAGGTCTAGAGTTTAGGCAGGCCTCAATTCGGCATAGAAGAGTCGTAAACTCTTCAAATGTATATTTGTGTTCGGACGCGATCTTCTTATAATGGTTTTTAAAACTTTTTACCCCTGCTTCCCACAAGCCTCTTATGTGAGGAGCGCTTGACGGTATAAAATGCCATGCGAGAGTTTGATGGCTATATTTGTTCGTTGTGTCGTCCCTTGCTTCACGCAGAAAGGCCTTGAACTCGGATCGTAAAGATCGCGAAGCTCCGAAAAAGTTAGTACCATTGTCGGAGTAGACGTTTTTTGGGCATCCTCGTCTGGATACAAAGCTGGTGAAGGCAGCCAGGAAAGACCCGGTGCTAAGGTCATTTGTCGCTTCGAGATGAATAGCCTTCGTCGAAAAGCTGGCGAACAGACAGACATATCCCTTTGAGGTGCGACACCCTCGGTACGACTTTATGTCGAATGGTCCGGCGAAATCTACCCCTGTGTTGGTGAAGGCCCTAGTAAATGTGGTGCGCTCCTTTGGGAGGATTCCCATAAGTTAAGTTTGCGCCCGCTTTTTGTAAATAGTGCAGACTTTGCAGTTGTGGATTACAGACTTAATCATGTTTTTAGCACGCGGAATCCAGTATTGAGTGGGTGCGAATAAGGCACAGCATCAGCTAGTTTTCTCCATGGAGGGAAATCTTATGTATGAATTCGACTAGGAGTCTGGTTAACCTACAATTCTATGGAAGGATAACTGGGTGACGCTCATTGTAGGACAGGTCTTGGGATGCGTCGACTCGCCCTCCAGTTCTGATTATACCTTCAGTATCAATAAATGGGTTTAAGGGTAAAATCTCACTCTTCCCATGAATTAATTTCCCTGACTTCACATTTGCGAAAAACCGAAGAATGTATGCTATAACCCGCAAAGCCCCTGAAAAGTCAGAGAACCTATCAAGGATGTTAGAACTATTGTTAACAGACGCTGCGTGAACCTTTACCCTCTTTTCCTCATAATTCGTGTTATCATCTTCTTGTGTTGGCCAATTTTCTTTGTCTTCTTGTAACCAAGAAGGCCCTGCCACCACAAAAAATTGTTGATTAGATGCGAAGCGAAGAGACCTCTGCTCGCCAAATCTGGAGGATTTGACGCGGAGTCTACCTGCCGCCATAGTTTGTCTCCTACTTTGTCGATGATTTTAGTTATTCGATGTGCCACGAACGTTGACCACGAACATGGTGGTTTTCGGATCCATGCCAGCACTATAGTTGAATCTGTCCAAAGGGTTACTTCAATGTTCGAAAGTTTCATATTTTCAACAACAGGATATGGTTTTAACCGGGGATACTCTCGTCTTGGCCATCAACAGGTTGGTGAAGACTTGATCGTTTGTTTGTACCCTCAGGAAAACAGTGTCATAAATGATTATTATTATTTTATTTATTTATTATTACGGCGTTTTAAGCCTAAAACTTAGATTATTACATATTATAAATACATTTTAATAATAATAGGATTTCTAGAATTTGGGGTGTCGGAATGCATGAGATTCCGATCAGCACAGGAACTGGTGGTCCCAACGGGCGAGTCTTGGAGTCATCTCATTGGGAGGTTGGAAGGACGTGTTCTCAATCCTGCGCTACTCCAAGACGTATGATTACACAGTTTTATTATTTATGCTGTCGGAATGCATTTGATTCCGGTCAACCCAAAAGCTAGCAGCTCAGCAGAATGAGCCACTCTTATCGGACGGTTGGAAAGGACGTGTTTCCAATCCTCGGTGTACCAACTTTTATGTAAACATAATGAATTATAATATATTATTTTTGTAGGAATATACGTGATTCACTTGAACACTCCAACTGTTTGTCTGGGACGATATTTTCAGGAACTCTTTCCCAATTTGATTGCGAGCGATATATGTATTTGACCTGATGCATAAAGCTTCTCTGTGTCTATTTGGATTGCCATGTACGCTCAAGGATCAGTAGCATGAAATACATATACAAAATATTTTATCTTATAGGGTTTTGCAATATTCTAATAAACTTTTTTTGAAGGTGTTTAAGTTTTCACAATTTTTGACATGATTAGGTAGTTCATTAAAACATTTCAGGCCTTTGTAAAATATATTTTGCTTGTCCATTTCTGTGTTGAAAAGAGGTAATCTAAAATTATTATTTTCCCTGATTATGTAAGAGTGGGTTTCATTCACATAAACAAGTTTTTCACTTAGGTAGGCTGGTAATTTACCATGCTTGATATAAAATACAAATTTCATACTATGGTAAAATATCAACTGTTTCACACTCAACCAATTCAGTGCATCAATCATACTCTTTATTGAAGTGTCGTACCTCACTTTCAATATAAATCTCATGGCTTTGTTTTGCATAATTTGTAACCTGTCTACTTGTGTTTCATTGACAATAAAGAATATTGTAGGGAGTATAAGAAGTGCGGTTCTATGATGGATCTATATACTTTCAACTTATATTTCTTACTAATAAGTTTACACGATCTCTTCCAAAATGCAATTTTTTTGCCCATTTTGGCAACAATATAATCAATATGATCCGTAAACCTCAGCTTATTGGCAATCAGGATCCCCAAGTACTTAAATATTTTAACATCCTCAATGCTCGTATTCATTATTTTTAGATCTAAATTAAGTGATTCTTTATTGTTCGTCCTAGATAAAACCATGAACTTAGTTTTGTTAACGTTAAGCTTGAGTTTATTAATGAAAATCCATCTATACAATGAGTCCAAATCTTCTTGCATTTTGCTCATTGCTATTGAAATGTCCGTTTCATTTACTTCAAGTAGCGCATCATCTGCAAACAACCTGATTTTAATATATTTCAGTGCTGATGATATATCGTTTATGTAAATGTTGAACAGGATTGGTGCTAATACCGACCCTTGTGGTAAAGCTATGTCCACTTGTGCCTCGGATGAGACTACTGACTCCATGGTTGTTCTTTGTTTCCGGTCTGATAAGAAGGTCCTAAATCACTGCAATTCATTTTCCCTAATACCAATTTTTTGTAGTTTATCGAACATTATATTTCTATCAATTGTTTCGAACGCTCTTTTCAGGTGAATGAAAACTGCTACTATATGTTTTTTAGGCTCAGCTCTTCCTTCCCGCTAGATATGATATGACGTAATTTAACGCCGTCTCGCAAGAGTGCCTTTATCGGAAACCGGATTGTCCTTTATAAGGACTTTATTATTTTCTAAGAAATTAAGCGGTTGATTTTTTATTACAATTTCCATAATTTTTTCTATGTTCGGAAATGTATTTATCGGCCTTAGTTCTTCTGCCATTATTGAATCTTTTACTTTCCTAATTGGTACTATTGTCGAAATTTTCCACATGTCTGACACTATTCCAGTAGTCATGGATTTGTTTATACCGGTTGCATAGCAGAAACCCATGTACGATACCGAATCTTTAATTACGTCTTCTGAAAGTAAATTTTTCCCCCCAGTTTTATTTTTGAACCTTTTTCCTATAAGTATAACATCCTCAACCGTAATTTCTTCGAATTTTAAACAAGACCTAGCTGTAAATTGGAAGTCGTTCTGACTCTGAACAACTTCAATTTCCCTGTTTATATCAACAATGCTATCTATAAAGAAGGAGTTCAATGCTTCAGCAATATCGCGAGGTGTATCATATGTCACACCTTTTACGATCATCGTCAAGATCCTTTCTTGTGACCCCGTTAAGTTTACATTAGCTTGCTCTCTAAACTATTGATATCAATATTATTCGCCATGTATTTAATCTTTTTAAATTTGATTATTTTAAATTTGATTAGTTTGATTGCCACCGATATAAAGTAGTTTCAGACACATCTTCATCCCAGCCTGTCCCTTCCAACCAAATATTTTGCATTATTATCTTGGCTACAGTTACGACTGGTGCCAGCCAACCAAGAGGGTCGAAAAGTTTTGCGATCGCCAACAGTATTGACCTTTTTGTTACAGCATGGTTATTATCAAAGTGTTTCGCTGTAAAGTAGAAGTAGTCGAAATGGGCGTTCCATCTGATACCGAGTGCTTTTACCGTGCTGGTGTCTTCAAACTCAAGAAAATCTTCGTTCAATAAGTTTTGCTTTGGTATACCCTGTAGAATTTTCCTTCAATTGTACGTCCATTTTCGCAATGGGAACCCTGCCGATTGCAATGCCGATGATATTTGATCCCTTGCCCTTTTCGCAATTTCGATGCTGTGTCCACCGGCGAGTACGTCATCAACGTACATACAATTTCGCAAGATATCTGCTGCCATTGGATGCGAGGTCTCCACGCCATCAGCGAGTTGGTGCAGTGTCCGAATTGCAAGGTATGGAGCACAATTGACCCAAAAGGTTACTGTTTTCAATTCGTATAGGTTAATTGGGGTTTCGAGTCATTTGCGAAATACGTTTCGCTGGTATTTTGTTTGGTCTTCATTGACTCATATTTGGCGATACGTCTTCTCGATGTCGCTGTTGAAGACGTATTTGAACAGTCTCCAACGTAGTATAAGGATTGTTAGGTCGGATTGAAGAATCGGACCTGGATATAAGGCATCATTTAGACTTTTGACGTTCGTGGTAGGACAAGATGCATTAAATACTACTCTAACTTTTGTTGTTGTATTTCCCTCCTTTATAACAGCATGGTGAGGTAGGAAGTAACAGTCGGTTGAGTCTGGCGGGATATTACTTACTTGTTTCATATGCCCTAAGGTTTCGTATTCAGATACAACTCTATTGTATTCTGATTGTAGATGGGGGTTTTTAGCTAGTCGTTTCTCATTGCGATAAAATGAGAACACGCACTTTTCAAGGAGGGACCTAAGGGAAATTCTTTCCTAAAGGGTAAGGAGACTACGTATTTGCCATCGTTGTTCCGAACTGTTGGGGATTTGAATAGCTCTTCGCAGTACCTATCATCGTTGTTGATGCTTCTTTTCCTTGGAATCTCCTCTAACTCCCAAAATGCCGACAGCTGTTTGTCCAACGTGACCTCGTTGAAATATGATACTAAGGTTTTATTTGTATCAACCGCATCTGCCGGCCTGTCAGAATCCAGCCGAACACCGCTTCCTGTGCTATTAATATGTTTAGCACATCTTTCCTAATGCCGCCTAACATAATTTGGGGGTATATGTATCCGCCCAGAATTAGATCGACTGGCTCATTGACAAAGAATCTTTTGTCAGCCAGCACTAAGTCAGGGAATGCTTGCCTAGTCATTGCGTTTATTAGGCAAGTTGGAAGATTCCCTGTCAAATGTGGTAAAAACAGCATGATCGTATTGATCTCGATTAATGGGTCGGTTGGTGACCGCAGTTGTATATTGCACGCTTCTTTTACTTGTGCAGACATTGTATTATTGATGGCCGAAACTTGGGCATGTAGGTGTTTGGATGGCAGATTAATTCTGCGCTTGAGTTTCTCGGTAATGAATGAACATTCAGATCCCGAGTCTATTAGGGCTCTCGCCGAATAGTCAACACCATTAAAATGAATATTAACCTGAGCTGTCCCTAGTAATACCCCTTTACTTGTATTAGCAAAACATGAGTGCACATTATTAATCGGAGCATTTTCTCTTTGAGCATTGCGTCGTATTTGAGCTTCTCGTGACGTTGATGCTCCGATCGCATCTGAAGTAGTTGTGGGTTTTGGCTGATTCGAAATATGAAGCAGCATATGATGTCTTAAGTGACATGTGGCACAGTTCATTTGACTGGTGCACTTTGTTACCGAATGGCCAGCAGAAAGGCAGTTTATACACCCACGGCTGCTCTTAATTTGTTCAAACCGTTTATTGGGTGTTAAACGTAAGAACTTTTCACACTTTGAAATTCGATGTGCAGGACTTTTGTACATCTTTCATGTAGGTTTGTCTACACTTGCCTGATAGGACCCTAATTTTTTAGCAGATGTATCTGTTGTCGAGCGAGATACTTGTGGCTCTGAGGGTTTGGAAACTCTGTCCCCTCTCAACTCACTCACGGTTTCTAGGGTTTGGAAACGATTGGATAAGAATTTATCCATATCAGCCCATTTTGAAATTTCTGTTTTGTTTTCGATTGTTTGCTCCCAGAGTGCCAGCTTGGTTTCTGGCAATTTTGTTGAACAGAGATACGTTATAATTGCATTGCAGTTTGATATGTCTATATGATGACATTGGAGCGCCGAGATGCAATTATTTATTTCACGCTGCAGTTTCTTGATGGAGCTACCGCATTCACACCCCACTGCTTTCAAATTAAACAAAATTTTTAATTGGGCATTTACTAAAATACGTTTATTTTCGTAGCGGTCACATAGATTTTCCCATGCTGTTTCGAAACTGTCTTTTGTTAAAGGACATCGTCCGACTATTTCTTTGACCTCACCTTGAGTCTTTTGATTTAAATAATATAATTTTTCTACTGCTTCGAGGTTTTGTTACGCATATATATAGCAGTGAACATGTCTCTAAATGACGGCCAAGAAAGGTAACCTCCTGTTTAGGCCACAGACCTAAATATCTCTCCCCCACCCCCTCGTAACATAACTTTCTTTGTTTATTTTCTTCGTTACTACCACCCGCATATTCTTGTGATCACTATACACACAGGCATGTGTGAGTGGTAGTACGTATGTATCTTAGATGTTTACCGCTGTGAGCCCGTGTTACAGCAACTTTGTTGCCGGGAAACCCAGCGAAGTGGCTGTATCGTGGGTTCATCGGCTCATGTGGAAAAGAGTCTCGTCCTCTTTTGATCCAGCCGCCAGCAAAGGAACACGTAATCGCCCGTTCACGTAAGTTGTCAAATTCATAAAATAATTTCCGAAAATATCTTTAACATTTTCATTTTCACAACATCTGTTAATAAATTTCCTTAACACTTGTTGTATTTATACATATTGAATAAAAAACACTGTGAATTCCCTTGTATTAATACGAAACCTTTTTTGGTGTTTTTATTTTCTTCCTTTTCTTTCGCCTTAACCTAATCTTTAACAAATACGTGGGGGCGCGCCGTTGCCACCACGCATTTGTTCATGGTCCTTACCACGCCGGTAAGAAGAGCCAATTAACTATAGCTACAGTCCACTCCACTCCCTAGGCAATTAATAGGAAGCAGATCCACCAAACACACATTTACGATCGTGATAATAATCTTCAGCAATTGGCACACACAAACAGATTTGAGCGACATCCAACCTCCAAACAACATCAACAACACCAACAATCCACAAAAAGTCAATCTACTAATCCGGATCAGCAATTTATTGAAAGGTACGTGGTTTAAAAATATTCCGTGCTAGGTAGGGTTTTCTTTAATTTCACATTTAATAAAATTTCACAAATAAAAATAACAAATTACAAAGTGATTATATCAAACAGTGCAAGTGATTTTTTTTCGTGAAGTGAGAAGTTTTACTTTGTGCAAAAATAGAAAAAGGCGCTTAACGCAGTTATTTAAAGTTTGTGCAACACGCCTTGTGACTATCCGGAACAATCCCCCACCAGCGGTAAGATTTTCCGGACACAGCTCGAGGTAGCACAACACTGCTCTAAAAGGTTAATATAACCTCAAAGATTTGCGTCACTTTTCTATTTTCACCTCTGCAGGATTTATCTGAAAAAATTCATTTAATCCACTGCCCAAAAATTCGATTTTATAAGGTTACTTATTCAGAAACCTGTAAATTTATTTAGGCGCACATTTAATTAAATACAATTTTCTTCCACATAAAAATCACTTGCACTTATTTACACGGGCATTACTGCAATTTATTTTGTTGTTTCAGTGCAAAGTGCACTTATTTTTAAAACTACACATATTGTTGTTGTTGTTTGGGTGGCCAAAAAGGCTTATTTCTTGTTCAATTTTTTAAAATTGAATTATTATTTATTTTGCGGCAATACACAAATCAGTTTTGACTGATTTAATTTTTTGTGATACAAAAGATCACAGTCCTTGGTTAAAATACCAAAAAGTCCATAACGAACGTTCATACATTTCTTTATTTTTTCACTAACACCACTTTCTTCACTAGCCATTACTTATTGGCTTACACAAGTCATTGGCACATCTGCATTAGAGCATTCTTTGAATAATTACGTGGGTGCGCGCCGTTGCCACCACGAAAATTGCACATTCTTTAAATTAATTCCTAGCTTTCTCGCAAGCTTCGAGGCCACTTCCTCGAGAGATCTCTCTCAAACACAGTCCTTCGTTTCAGTTCATTTTCACTCAATACTCTCTGCAAAGGCAATTAATCAATTAATATTTCAATAAATTTTCATATAATGGATACCTATATACGCCAAGCAGAGGCAGTGACTGAGTTTGAGAATGACTACAATGATGCGTCCCCTTCAGACCATACAAAACACACCCTCTTAGTCCAAAAGGAGGAGTTGAAATCGCTATGGGAGAAGGTGAAGCAGACATATGAACAACTCTTGATCTCCTCAGAACTGGAGGCAAAAGAGCTGTCGGCCATCAAAAAGAAGCACAAAATTACATACTTCAACTTTCTCAAGTGCCAGGCAGCGATGGCTGAACTTTCGGAAAAACTTGAGAAAGCTGAAAAGAAAGAAGAAAGCTCAGGAGACAGGGAATATCGCGTGCGCCTGCCACCGTGTGATACGGACGTTTTCAAAGGAGATTACCTTTCTTGGCCTTCATTTAGAGACATGTTCACTGCTATATATATACGTGACAAAAACCTAGAAGCAGTAGAAAAATTATATTATTTAAACCAAAAGACTCAAGGTGAGGCCAAAGAGATAGTTGGGCGATGCCCTTTAACGAAAGACGGTTTCGAAACAGCGTGGAAAAATCTTTGTGACAGATACGAAAACAAACGTATCTTAGTAAACGCCCAATTGAAAATTCTTTTTAGTTTGAAAGCAGTTGAGAGTGAATGCGGTAGCTCTATAAAGAAACTGCAACGTGAAATAAATAATTGCATCTCGGCGCTCCAATGTCATCACATAGACATATCAAACTGGGATGCAATTATAACATATCTATGTTCCACAAAACTGCCAGAAACCACACTGGCACTCTGGGAACAAACAATTGAAAACAAAACGGAAATTTCAAAATGGGCAGATATGGATAGATTCTTATCCAATCGTTTCCAAACCTTAGAAACCGTGACTGATCTGAGAGGGGATACAGTTTCCAAAACCTCAAAGCCACAAGTATCTCGTTCGACAACAGATACATCTGCTAAAAAATTAGGGTCCTATCAGGCAAGTGCAAGTGTAGCCAAACCTACGTGTAAGATGTGCAAAAGTCCTGCACATCGAATTTCAAAGTGTGAAAAGTTCTTACGTTTAACACCCAATAAACGGTTTGAACAAATTAAGGGCAGCCGTGGGTGTATAAACTGCCTTCCTGCTGGCTATTCGGTAACAAAGTGCACCAGTCAAATGAACTGTGCCACATGTCATTTAAGACATCATACGCTGCTTCATATTTCGAATCAGCCAAAACCAACCAATAATTCAGACACTATCGGAGCATCTGTATCTACCTCACGGGAAGCTCAAATACGACGCAATGCTGAAAGGGAAAATGCTCCGATTAATAATGTGAACTCATGTTTCGCAAATACAAATAAAGGGGTATTACTAGGGACAGCTCAGGTCAATATTCATTTTAATGGTGTTGACTATTCGGCGAGAGCCCTAATAGACTCGGGATCTGAATGTTCATTCATTACCGAGAAACTCAAGCGCAGAATTAATCTGCCATCCAAACACCTGCATGCCCAAGTTTCGGCCATCAATAATACAATGTCTGCACAAGTAAAAGAAGCGTGCAACATACAACTGCGGTCGCCAACCGACCCATTAATCGAGATCAATACGATCATGCTGTTTTTACCACTTTTGACAACTTACCTAATAAACGCAATGACTAGGCAAGCATTCCCTGACTTAGTACTGGCTGACAAAATATTCTTTGTCAATGAGCCAGTCGATCTAATTCTGGGCGGATACATATACCCCCAAATTATGTTAGGCGGCATTAGGAAAGATGTGCTAAACACATTAATAGCACAGGAAGCGGTGTTCTGCTGGATTCTGACAGGCCGGCAGATGCGGTTGATACAAATAAAACCTTAGTATCATATTTCAACGAGGTCACGTTGGACAAACAGCTGTCGGCATTTTGGGAGTTAGAGGAGATTCCAAGGAAAAGAAGCATCAACAACGATGATAGGTACTGCGAAGAGCTATTCAAATCCACAACAGTTCGGAACAACGATGGCAAATACGTAGTATCCTTACCCTTTAGAAAAGAATTTACCTTAGGTCCCTCCTTGAAAAGTGCGTGTTCTCAATTTTATCGCAATGAGACACGACTAGCTAAAAACCCCGATCTACAATCAGAATACAATAGAATTGTGTCTGAATACGAAACCTTAGGGCATATGAAACAAGTAAGTAATATCCCGCCAGACTCAACCGACTGTTACTTCCTACCTCACCATGCTGTTATAAAGGAGGGAAATACAACAACAAAAGTTAGAGTATTATTTAATGCATCTTGTCCTACCACGAACGGCAAAAGTCTAAATGATGCCTTATATCCAGGTCCGATTCTTCAACCCGACCTAACAATCCTTATACTACGTTGGAGACTGTTCAAATACGTCTTCAACAGCGACATCGAGAAGACGTATCGCCAAATATGGGTCAATGAAGACCAAACAAAATACCAGCAAATCGTATTTCGCAAATGACTCGAAAACCCAATTAACCTATACGAATTGAAAACAGTAACCTTTGGGGTCAATTGTGCTCCATACCTTGCAATTCGGACACTGCACCAACTCGCTGATGACGTGGAGACCTCGCATCCAATGCCAGCAGATATCTTGCGAAATTGTATGTACGTTGATGACGTACTCGCCGGTGGACACAGCATCGAAACTGCGAAAAGGGCAAGGGATCAAATATCATCGGCATTGCAATCGGCAGGGTTCCCATTGCGAAAATGGACGTCCAATTGCAAGAAAATTCTACAGGGTATACCAAAGCAAAACTTATTGAACGAAGATTTTCTTGAGTTTGAAGACACCAGCACGGTAAAAGCACTCGGTATCAGATGGAACGCCCATTTCGACTACTTCTACTTTACAGAGAAACCCTTTGATAATAACCATGCTGTAACAAAAAGGTCAATACTGTCGGCGATCGAAAAACTTTTCGACCCTCTTGGTTGGCTGGCACCAGTCGTAACTGTAGCCAAGATAATAATGCAAAATATTTGGTTGGAAGGGACAGGCTGGGATGAAGATGTGTCTGAAACTACTTTATATCGGTGGCAATCAAACTAATCAAATTTAAAAATATTAAATACATGGAGAATAATATTGATATCAATAGTTCAGAGAGCAAGCTAATGTAAACTTAACGGGGCCACAAGAAAGGTTCTTGACGGTGATCGTAAAAGGTGTGACATATGATACACCTCGCGATATTGCTGAAGCATTGAACTCCTTCTTTATAGATAGCATTGTTGATATAAACAGGGAAATTGAAGTTGTTCAGAGTCAGAACGACTTCCAAGTTACAGCTAGGTCTTGTTTAAAATTCGAAGAAATTACGGTTGAGGATGTTATACTTATAGCAAAAAGGTTCAAAAATAAAACTGGGGAAAAATTTACTTTCAGAAGACGTAATTAAAGATTCGGTATCGTACATGGTTTTCTGCTATGCAACCGCTATAAACAAATCCATGACTACTGGAATAGTGTCAGACATGTGGAAAATTTCGACAACAGTACCAATTAAGAAAGTAAAAGATTCAATAATGGCAGAAGAACTAAGGCCGATAAATACATTTCCGAACATAGAAAAAATTATGGAAATTGTAATAAAAAATCAACCGCTTAATTTCTTAGAAAATAATAAAGTCCTTATAAAGGACAATCCGGTTTCCGATAAAGGCACTCTTGCGAGACGGCGTTAAATTACGTCATATCATATCTAGCGGGAAGGAAGAGCTGAGCCTAAAAAAATATAGTAGCAGTTTTCATTCACCTGAAAAGAGCGTTCGAAACAATTGATAGGAATATAATGCTCGATAAACTACAAAAAATTGGTATTAGGGAAAATGAATTGCAGTGGTTTAGGACCTTCTTATCAGACCGGAAACAAAGAAAAACCATCGAGTCAGTAGTCTCATCCGAGGCACAAGTGGACATAGGTTTACCACAAGGGTCGGTATTAGCACCAATCCTGTTCAACATTTACATAAACGATATATCATCAGCACTGAAATATATTAAAATCAGGTTGTTTGCAGATGATGCGCTACTTGAAGTAAATGAAACAGACATTTCAATAGCAATGAGCAAAATGCAAGGAGATTTGGATTCATTGTATAGATGGATTTTCATTAATAAACTCAAGCTTAACGTTAACAAAACTAAGTTCATGGTTTTATCTAGGACGAACAATAAAGAATCACTTAATTTAGATGTAAAAATAATGAATACGAGCATTGAGGAGGTCAAAATATTTAAGTACTTGCCAATAAGCTGAGGTTTACGGATCATATTGATTATATTGTTGCCAAAATGGGCAAAAAATTGCATTTTGGAAGATATCGTGTAAACTTATTAGTAAGAAATATAAGTTGAAAGTTTAAAGATCCATCATAGAACCGCACTTCTTATACCGCCCTACAATATTCTTTATTGTCAATGAAACACAAGTAGACAGGTTACAAATTATGCAAAACAAAGCCATGAGATTTATATTGAAAGTGAGGTACGACACTTCAATAAAGAGTATGATTGATGCACTAAAATGGTTGAGTGTGAAACAGTTGATATTTTACCATATTATGAAATTTGTATTTTATATCAAGCATGGTAAATTACCAGCCTACCTAAGTGAAAAACTTGTTTATGTGAATGAACCCACTCTTACATAATCAGGGAAAATAATAATTTTATATTACCTCTTTTCAACACAGAAATGGACAAGCAAAACATATTTTACAAAGGCCTGAAATGTTTTAATGAACTACCTAATCATGTCAAAAATTGTGAAAACTTAAACACCTTCAAAAAAAGTTTATTAGAATATTGCAAAACCCTTCCAATAAGATAAAATATTTTGTATCTGTATTTCATGTTACTGATGCTTGAGCGTACATGGCAATCCAAATAGACACAGAGGAACTTTATGCATCAGGTCAAATACATATATCGCTCGCAATCAAATTGAAAAAGAGTTCCTGAAAATATCGTCCCAGACAAACAGTTGGAGTGTTAAAGTGAATCACGTATATTCCTACAAAAAAAATAATTTATAATTCATTATGTTTACATAAAAGCTGGTACACCGAGGATTGGAAACACGTCCTTTCCAACCGTCCGATAAGAGTGGCTCATTCTGCTGAGCTGCTAGCTTTTGGGTTGACCGGAATCAAATGCATTCCGACAGCATAAATAATAAAACTGTGTAATCATACGTCTTGGAGTAGGGCAGGATTGAGAAGACGTCCTTCCAACCTCCCAATGAGATGACTCCAAGACTCGCCCGTTGGGACCACCAGTTCCTATGCTGATCGGAATCTCATGCATTCCGACACCCCAAATTCTAGAAATCCTATTATTATTAAAATGTATTTATAATTTGTAATAATCTAAGTTTTAGGCTTAAAACGCCGTAATAATAAATAAATAAAATAATAATAATCATTTATGACAATTTTTTCCTGAGGGTACAAACAAACGATCAAGTCTTCACCAACCTGTTGATGGCCAAGACGAGAGTATCTCCGGTTAAAACCATATCCTTGCCTCAACTCGAACTCTGCGGTGCAGTTCTACTTGCAGAAATAATCGAATCTGTGGTTGAAAATATGAAACTTTCGAACATTGAAGTAACCCTTTGGACAGATTCAACTATAGTGCTGGCATGGATCCGAAAACCACCATGTTCGTGGTCAACGTTCGTGGCACATCGAATAATTAAAATCATCGACAAAGTAGAAGAAAAACTATGGCGGGAGGTAGACTCCGCGTCAAATCCTCCAGATTTGGCGAGCAGAGGTCTCTTCGCTTCGGATCTAATCAACAATTCTTTGTGGTGGCAGGGCCTTCTTGGTTACAAGAAGACAACGAAAATTGGTCAACACAAGATGATGATAACACGAATTATGAGGAAAAGAGGGTAAAGGTACACGCAGCGTCTGTTAACAATAATTCTAACATCCTTGATAGGTTCTCTGACTTTTCAAGGGCTTTGCGGGTTATAGCATACATTCTTCGGTTTTTCGCAAATGTGAAGTCAGGGAAATTAATTCATGGGAAGAGTGAGATTTTACCCTTAAACCCATTTATTGATACTGAAGGTATAATCAGAACTGGAGGGCGGGTCGACGCATCCCAAGACATGTCCTACAATGAGCGTCACCCAGTTATACTTCCATAGAATTGTAGGTTAACCAGACTTCTAGCCGAATTCATACATAAGATTTCCCTCCATGGAGAAAACTAGCTGATGCTGTGCCTTATTCGCACCCACCCAATACTGGATTCCACGTGCTAAAAACATGATTAAGTCTGCCATCCACAACTGCAAAGTCTGCACTATTTACAAAAAGCGGGCGCAAACTTAACTTATGGGAATCCTCCCAAAGGAGCGCACCACATTTACTAGGGCTTCACCAACACAGGAGTAGATTTCGCCGGAGCATTCGACATAAAGGCGGCCATCGTGGTGTGATGGTAGTGTGCTCCGCCTACCACACCGTATTCCCTGGGTTCGCACCCAGGGCAAAGCAACATCAAAATTTTAGAAATAAGGTTTTTAAATTAGAAGAAAGTTTTTCTAAGCGGGGTTGCCCCTCGGCAGTGTTTGGCAAGCGCTCCGGGTGTATTTCTGCCATGAAAAGCTCTCAGTGAAAACTCATCTGCCTTGCAGATGCCGTTCGGAGTCAGCATAAAACATGTAGGTCCCGTCCGGCCAATTTGTAGGGAAAATCAAGAGGAGCACGACGCAAATTGGAAGAGAAGCTCGGCCTTAGATCTCTTCGGAGGTTATCGCGCCTTACATTTATTTTTACTTATTTTTATTCGACATAAAGTCGAACCGAGGGTGTCGGACCTCAAAGGGATATGTCTGTCTGTTCGTCAGCTTTTCGACGAAGGCTATTCATCTCGAAGCGACAAACGACCTTAGCACCGGGTCTTTCCTGGCTGCCTTCACCAGCTTTGTATCCAGACGAGGATGCCCAAAAAACGTCTACTCCGACAATGGTACTAACTTTTTCGGAGCTTCGCGATCTTTACGATCCTAGTTCAAGGCCTTTCTGCGTGAAGCAAGGGACGACACAACGAACAAATATAGCCATCAAACTCTCGCATGGCATTTTATACCGCCAAGCGCTCCTCACATAGGAGGCTTGTGGGAAGCAGGGGTAAAAGGTTTTAAAACCCATTATAGGAAGATCGTGTCCGAACACAAATATACATTTGAAGAATTTACGACTCTTCTATGCCGAATTGAGGCCTGCCTAAACTCTAGGGCTCTCAGTCCCTCATCCAATGACCCCTCTGACCTGGATCCGCTTACTCCAGGCCACGTTCTCGTGGGTGTACATATTTTAGCGCCACCTGAACTCGATTGTAGTGAAAATCCTGCCTCAACCGTAAACCGTTGGCAAAAGATGAAAGCCATTCATTAAAGGTTTTGCAAGAGATGGAAATCGGAAATCTCACCGAAATTAAAAACGATACAATTGCAAACATCCACAGTCCAACTTAAAACCCGGGGACCTAGTCGTCATAAAGGAGGATAACCTACAACCAAACGAGTGGAGAATGGGGAGAATCGTCAACACACATCCAGGTTCCCATAACCGTGTACGTGTAATTTAGCAAAATAAAAATATTAAAGCTTGTCGATACCAAACACTAGACAAGGCAGAAAAAGAACGTCATCTCCACGGCCCTCCCTTTGTGACTCGCTTCTAACTTAATTTTCGCAAGTCATACATAATCAAAATTTGCAATAAGTTAAATAGGCAGGTGATACTTTTCTGTAACTTTAGTCGAAAGTTACTTATATACATTTCAATTTAATATTCAAAACGTATTTATGGACACATTCTTCAAACAGACTCCTATATAAACTATTGAACTTCTCTCAAAACTGTACACTAGTCAAAAACAATTTAAATTGTACAAATTAGGAAGCATTGTAGCATATATGTAATATGAAGCTTCAAAAACTAAACCTTTAAGGTCTGAAAACAGCACAACACAGTGAGTAAATACTTTTTAAAAGGTCGCATACAGCTATATCGTAACTATAAACAGCTTCAATTTAAAGTTCGAACTCACCAATTCATCCTTTAAAGTCTCCTTATCCGATTCATGACACAAACGCAAAAGCGATGAGCTGGTCAATGCCAATAGCTCTTTCATACGATCTTCTATATGACCTGCAACGAATCCCAAATGAAAAGTATATTCTATTTCATTAGACATATTCGGGTTCTCCTTCAGTTATACACCTTAAATAAAAAAAAAAAAATAGTATACTATCAGAATTGTATATATATTCTACTCTAGTATTATTATTATTATTATTTATTTTTATACAGTCTTGTAAACCTAAATTATTTGTATATCTATTAGATCATTATCTAAAAGGTAGTGCTTTACAGTAATTATATAGTAGTTTCTTAAATTCATTGATGTTTTGGCATTGTTTTATTTCAATTGGAAGATCGTTATATTCTCTCAGTCCTTCGTAGTATATATTTTTCTTGTCGAACTCCGATCGTACTACTGGCAGGCGAAAGTTGTTTCTATTAATTTTTCCAAAAGGAGCTTTTCGGCCGATAAATAAAAAGACGAAAACTTTTGTTTTTTCTTATTCTCCTACGCGTTTCGATGTTTTTTATAACATCTTCATCAGGGAGTCTGGTTTATTCTAATAAAAGATAAAACGAAAAAACAAACTTTAAAAAGTTATTAATAACTAACATCAAGCAATAACATATTTTCCAACAGTTCACTTAAATTTAACATAATACAATAACATTTGAACTGCAATTTTGTCTTTAGACGTAACATTTAACATAAAACGTTTACCTTTAACATAAAATGTTTGCTTGTTGTTTCTGTTTCTTGTTTGGTAATCGTGAACCTCTTTGTTGTATATCAGTCGGTCGTTTAGATATTTCGGTTGATTTCCTATTTTAATGTTATGTATAAATTTTAAAGTATAGTATACGATGAGTTGTTTTACGCTTAGCCAATATAGGCTTTCAAGCATTTCATGTATTGGTGTATCGTAACGTTTCTTAACGATAAACCGCATTGCTTTATTTTGCTTTACCTTGAGTTTTGAGATATTCGAGTCCGCTAATGTCCATAAAATTGTAGGTCAATATATGAGGTGAGGTTCTATAATGGATCTATATACCATTATTTTATAATATTTGCTCACATCTTTACAGGTTCGAATCATGAATCCGATTTTTTTTTGATATTTTAGCTTCGGTATATTTGAGGTGCTCGTTAAACTTTAGTTTCTCAACAATAATTATTCCGAGGTATTTCATTTCATTTACTTTATGTGTCGTACAATTTGCTATTTTTAGCGACGTATTTTCTTCTACGGAAGATTTCCTCTTTAATATCATAAATTTTGTTTTGTCAATATTTATTTTTAGCCTGTTTTGACACAACCACTTGTATACCGCGTCTAAGTCCTCTTTCATCTTGGACATAGCTTCTCTCTCCGATGCACAGCTTACAGTCAATAGTGCATCATCTGCAAAAAGCCTAATCTTGCAATGGCCCAGACAGTTTTTAATATCATTTATGTATATGATGAATAGTATTGCTGCAAGTACAGATCCTTGTGGTAGGCCAATCTCAATATCAATTTCAGGGGAAGTTTGATTTCTAATTATAGTTTTCTGCTTCCTTCCAGTAAGGTAGCTTTTAAACCACTCCAGGGTTTTATTACGTACTCCTATGTTATGTAGCTTCCTCAGTAGTATTACCTTGTCAATAGTCTCAAATGCCCTTTTTAAGTCTAGGAACACTGAGACTGTCACTACATGACGGAAATATCCCGTCTCTAAAGCTTTCATTAATTATGGATGTATACATGATACCCAGATACTCCATACTATCTTTACATACACCTTCAGTTATCAGTTCTTTCCCTCAATATTTATTTTTCAAAGATGCTTTCATGCGCATAATCTGTTCAACATTTATAGGTTTAAGATTCATTAATTCTCTATTTATATCTTCCGGTGAATTTTCTGGTATAATTGCTTCTATAGTATTACAAATTTCTTTCATGCTTCCAACGAAGTACTGGTTTAAACGACTTGCGATTTCTTGATATTCTTCAATTGATATGTTATTTATAATAATCCGTCTTATTTGAGATGTTTCGTTGATTAAATTTATCGCGTCTTTAAGACATTTCCGCATTTTCTTTTGATTATTACAATTTGCCATAATTTTATTTTCCATATATTGCTCCTTTTTTATTTTGATCAGTTTTTTATATTCCCGTTTGGTATAATTATAATTATCCCATTCGTTGGTTCTCTTAGCTATCTTGGAAAACTCATACTTTAATTTGCAAGCTCATGATCATATCATTTATTTATTATTTTTATTTGCACTCTTTTCTCGTACGTTAGCGTTTCCATTACATCACATAAAATATTATTAATGGTTTGTACTCTAAGTCCAATATCACAGTTGGTATACTCCACGAAATTGTAATTTCTTAGGAGAGTTATTAGATTCCCCTTTGTATGTCTATCCCAACACCGGCGATTTTCATATATTCTCATTTTATGTTTTTCTTTCACAGGCAGTTTGAAACAGATCGTTTCGTGGTCCGACATACGTTGTTCTTCTATATCTTTTATTTCTATTTTATCATTGTTACTAAAAAGCAGGTCTATTTTTGTTCTGGAAGCTTCGGTTATTCTTGTATCGAATTCATCTAACTGATTCATTGATGCTGTCGCGAATGTATGAGTTAGTTGGTTGGAATACGTTGACTGTTAAAGTCACCAATTATGAAGTTATTTTCACTTTCACTGTAATATTCGTCCAGTATCACACCGATATATTGTATGAATTCAGCATCACTTGTATTAGGAGAGTGTTATACTAAACCAATTTGCCATTTCATCGTTCCACCTAGTATTTTTATTACAATACACCATATGTTTTTGTTTAACTGTTATTATATACAATTTTAAATTTAATCAATTTATGTAGATATATTAAGACACCACCTGTATGTCGGCTATGTGAATCACATCTAATATGATTAAAATTAATAATATTTAATTCAGACTCGTTTATACTCTCTGTTGTATGGGTCTCCGCACATAAAACAATACTAGGTTTTTCTTCTTCAACCATTCTTTCAACTTCGTTCTTGTTGGCTGCTATACTACTTGTATTTAGGTATATGCATTTTAATTCATTTTCCAGGTATCACGTTGTTTCTTTTCTTCACCGTTTTTTAATTGCTAATATCCGAGCTTATTTTTTCTAGTTTGCAGCTTATTTACATAGCATGGACACTCTTTGTCGAACGTGTCATGGTCTATGTCTAATGGTAGGTTTAATTTTTCCTTTGCTCTTATACAATTCAGACATTTTTTTATTGGATTTTTATTACATGTTTTCGAATTATGGTTCGCATGGCACTTGTGACAGGCTTCTTCATTCTTGCATTCCGCAGATTTGTGGTTAAATCCTTTACACTTATAGCATCTTAGTACATCTATAGCGTCAAACACTTTACATCTTTCCCAACCGACATTTATTCGATCCGCAGCAAGTATCTTTGAAAAGTCATCTTTTTCAGTTTGTATAATTATAGCTAAAACCACTGTATTACCCCGTTTTCTTTCAATTTTCTTTACAACTTTTAACGAACCTTCGCTAACTTGGGTATTTTGTTTTCTTATTGTATCAATCAGCGCATTATTATCACCTTGGAAATTTACTCCTCTCACTGTAAAGCTCTGTCGAATTATGTCTGGCACCTTGATTTCGTATTCTTTCCCAATATTGCTTTCAATTGCTGTTTTTATTTTATCACGCTCATCAGTATTTTCACTGTGAATTACCATTACACCATTGCTTTTTGGTGTTATATTCGATATTTTTAAATTTGTTGGGTCTACTTGGCTATTTAAGTCTTTTTTGTTTTTTCCACATTTTGTTTTGATTTTGGTTTCACTATTATCGCTACATCCCTTTTTAATTGTGGAACTGCAGCTTTCTTGTTACCATTTTTCATAGCTTCTGCATATGACTTTTCCTTTTGTATATTTCTACTGCCTATTTTCTTTATTTCACTGTGCACCTTTTCGTTGCCTTTTCCGATTGTCTCTGTTTTATTTTTTACTTCTTCAATCATATCATACAAGCTTTTTATTTCACCAACTTTCTTTTCAAACAGCTTTTGTGATCTTTCCATTGCTGCCACTAGCTGTGTACCGACTCTCTACAGCTTCTAATAGAGCTTTTATTTCATTTTGGCTTTTTAACATCACATCTTCAAATTCATGTTTATAATCTTTTAATATTGAGTTATTTTTTTTTTACACTCATTTGCATTTCTTGCAGCACCAAATCTACATTCTGTATATATATTACGCACTCTTCGAACATAAAGCGTACCATTTTTTTTTCATCAAAAATCTTTACACTGTATTCGTCTACACCCGCACATGCAAGGCTCAAATGGTACACCTTAGGCACACTTCTTCACATCGCATACCACTCCCTCCTCTAATGGAGCGATTGCACTTCGCACACCCACTCATTTTTGTGTTTCGATTTTAGCGACTTGTCCGTTTGTTTTTACTTGAATGCGTTAATATTTGTTTAATTTGAGTCTTTTTTCTCACAGTTACTTCTTTTTGCAATTCAATGATTTTGCAATTTAAAATGATAAAATTATGTTATTTTTCCACTAATATTTTTTAAATTCCTCTTTAATATTTGAGCCTCTATCTCGCTCTTGGTTAATTTTACGCCGATCACTGGCTTTTTGTCACTTTTAAACGCGAATTTACCGGAGCCACACAATACACGTCCATTCCGTTCGACCAGCTAAAAAAAGTATATGATCACGTTAGGATGCCGATGAAATACAACATACATTTATGTCGGCCAGGTTGCCTAAATGGATTATCCAGCAAAGTTAGAAAGGGTAGGGTTTCCGCTGTTCTATTTTTCACAACCTCGCTTGGATCCTTCACCATCACAGCCGGACATTGCTTCCGGTCATACATATGCATGCATATGGGTGAGATATTCCTCGCCATCATTTGGCGGCGCGGTCGGATCAAAATCTAGCCCAGGTTCACGTATTTCGAAAGCCTGTTGTTGAAACGTGTCCATCTTGTTGCTATCGTCCCCGTCCATTGGGTTGCTTGATTTCTAAAGCACATTTGCCTTTTGTTCGACTTGATACGGCACTTCACCGTTTTTCGTGACCGTTTCTCATAAAACGTTTATTTGCAAATAGAAGCCAGCAAACCTAAACACGTAGGGCTCGCGTAGTCAAGAATTATACTGTATGTATGTTACGTAGTTGACGTAGAGGCTGCAATCGATGCCGCTGTAGCAGTGTCTACTGCAGGCGCCTTTGTATGTGCAACTAATTTTTATCGCAGATATCACAGAGATTCACTACTTAGTGCACATGCATGTGGAAGTTGGTGTGCGGCTGTATGGCTTAATTTGTTTCTATGAAAGGTAATTCTTAGCGACCGCACGACTGTTCGATAGCCATGATGGAGAGCATTCTAGTACACACGCCCCTATTTTTAGCATTTTTACCTGATAGGATTTTAATAGATGGGAATGCCGACCGGTGTTGAATGCCTCTTCATAACTCAAGTCATACATAGTGCGTGCATGAAAATACCATAGCGTTCACCAACCCTTCAGCTAAAAAGTGTCTAGGGTGTTTTTTTTGCGTGCATAAGCATTGATGAGCCGTTGGACCGTTCTTTTATTTGCACTAGACTATACTCAATGGAAAACAAATTGTACGAATTCCGGTGGACTATAACAAATGTTTATGAAATTAAGCATTTTGTTTACAAAACTAAAATAAAATAAACAATCTTACATCTCCTATCACTCGTACGATCAGCTCTTGGTTAACAATTAAAAGAAATCTTCAACATTAAGCAACTTCCATGTTTGATAATTTCTTGCATATTTCTTCATACGTGTATGATCATTTCTATCGGGCTCAATACTCTCGACATTATCTATATAAACATCATCAATGACATTTGTTATATCGAGGAGATTGTCACCTAAAGGCAAGTTGTGTAGTATGCAGCAAGCCTCAACAAATTGTCCTAATTTCTCTAAAGATCTTAATTTGCAATATTTTAATTGTTTGAATCGTTGCTTAAGCATGCAAAAGGTACAGCTGATTATATCGTGTGCATGCATATGCTGTAAATTGAAACATTTTTCATAACTTTTACTTCAACATCGCACTTAAAGGGAGTTATAATCCAATCACTGCAAGGATAACACGCAGATCCAAGCAAATAATAATCTTCACACAACGTAGAAATATGTTCATAAATTGGAGATTGTAAAGTATTTGATTGGGATGTGTGGATCCGGGATGTTTAACGAAAACGTCTGTAAATGGATTTCGTTCATCACACACCGCTTGCATGCAAAGTGTTACGTTTCCTTTTGGGTTGACATAATCACCACAGATATGTGGAGGTAAATGCAACCCATTGCTTTGGAGAAACCAAATCTACTTCCTTTCTTTTCCATCTGTTTTGGCCATTTGATTACTTCATCCTTCATACCTTGTGAGAAATCAATAATTCGACAAATTACACGAGAAATGCTTGAGTTTGGCAGATTAAAACGTTCCGATATTTCGATGTGGGTACACTCTATAAAATCTTCGCTGACTATTATTACGTACAATTATTTGCCAAAGCACCGCTGTCCAAATATCGTTTATTTCCTGAAAAGGAAAAGAAAAATTAATTAATAAAAAAGAGAACAATTTATTAGCTTCCAAACTCACCTCAGCGTGTTTTATATCAATGACTTTTTTTCCATTCAGGAAGTGAAAAAGCAAATGTCAAATGTCTACACTTTACTTCTGACAGTCAATGCATTGCAACACCGACATTAGGCCTCATGCGCAATGCGCGCTACACGCCACACATGTCGCACAATACATATCTCTACCCATCAATCATTTGGTCGAGATTTGAAATACTTAGTTTCAAGAATTTCAACATTATCGACAATACACGTCGAAAATAATGTTGAATGGTGAAAAGGCAATTGCATTTTATACCCTTTCATACAAGTTGCGAACCGTTCCGTGTGGTGGCAGGCCACTTGTTGTGAAAACAAAGTTCACCACAAATCTAAAATAAATTTTAGAAATACGTCGGCGACATCTACCGACACAACTCGAGTTATAAATATACTAAAAGGCTAAATCACCATCCAGAGTGAATGCATAAGTGCTAAAATCAGTTTTTCATTCCTTGGCATACATAAGCATTTACTTATGGTGTTTAATCCTTAATTTCAATTAAATTTTCCTGCTTTTCTTTTGCGCAAATATATTAGATATCATTTTTTTGTTTACGCCACACAAACAACATTCCGCCAACCTCAATTTGGGCATGATCAATGATACCAATATTCTTTCAGATCATGACCCGTTACCAAACTTTACTGGCCAAATCAAATGGAGGCGCAAAGCGCTTCGACGTCGCTTGCCAGCTCTGCGGCACGGATCATAGCCTTAGAATCTGCGCAGAATATAGGAAAAAATCCCCAGAGGAAAGGTTGTGGGCCGTGTTCCTGCATAAATATTGCCCGAATTGTCTGTCGCCCTTTCATCGCGTGGACAAGTGCAAAAGTAAATATCGCTGCAAACGGTGCCAGCAAAAGCACCACACCACGCTCCATCTAGATGAGCGTCACTCAGAACGCGATGATGCAAGAACCATTGGTGACGACAACCCGTCCGACGACACGTTGTCAATCCACCTAATGGCGCCGACAAAGTCCTGGGCTCAGCAGTTGGAGGAAGAGGAAATGGAAGAGGAGAGGGCGAAAATGGATGAAGAGAGAGCGAAAGCCGAGGAAGAGCGAGCAAAAACGGAAATAAGACCCTCAACGAGCAGGAATGGGATGCGCAGTTTCCGGCCGCTGTTGCAGCACGAACGGAGTGCGGAGGATGTAAAAAAGGCTCGAAACCAACAAAATAATTGGCGGCACCGTGACGTCGGACGACACCGAGGCCCGACGAAATCATACATCCATCATGAAAGGCAGCAACGACGAAATAAATCAACTCCATATCTTACGGACGCCCAAATATAAGAGCACTATCGCGCGACACCAGGTTTCCGTACAGGTCGACTCCTACAAGCTACTCCAGCGCCCATCATGCGGCTTTCGTGCCCGTTGCGCCGACGGCCATCGTACGCGTCGAATCGCGCGGACACTTACACTTGGTTCGTTCCATCATCAATCCCTGCGCCACCAGCACCATCGTCGATGCAGAGCTGGTACGCGATTTACAGTTGGAGCGCCAAGGACCAGGGCAATGCACACTTATTCTGGGCGGCAAGTTCGGGTAATCGACGCATGTCACTACTCAAGCCGCCGTGGTCAACGGCCACTATCGCTTGAGTCCGCCGTTTAATGTAGACCCGAAGATTGCCGCGCCGTTTCAAATCATGCGGCTAGCGGATCCGCAGTTCTATCGCTCATCGCCCATTCGGCTTACACTCGGCGCTGACATATATGTCGAAATGATAGTAAGCGGTACATCGGCCTCTACAGTTGGCGGTCTCCTAACTCAACCGACCGTGTTCGGGTTCGTGGTCTCGGGAGCCTGCCAAAAATAAATTTCCGACCTTCACATATGCGCAATCATATATATATTTAAGTAAATATGCATGGAATTCAAAACCACGTACTTATATTTAATAACTTCTTTTCTTTTTCCACAGGAGAGCGAAACGTGAGTTCAACCATCTGGCGTGCAGTGCTTGCAGTTCGCATCTGCACTGCCTTATTTCAATACAGCGCCTTACTGAACGTACGATGATGTGACATTCCTTTTTTCATTTTTTTTTTATTACGGCAAGGGGCCGGTATGTTTGGGCCACATGCATAAATATATCTCTCCCCCCCCCTCGTAACATAATTTTCTTTATTTTATTTTCTTTCGTTTACTACCACCCACATATGCTTGTGATCAATAAGACACACAGGCATCTGTGAGTGGTAGTACGTATGCAAAAGGCCGGGTCGATTTGTGGGGGGCAAAAAAATCGCCCATTGCTCTGTGAAAATCATATTCTAGCGATCAAAATAAGAAACTTTGCCGAAGGAACCATACCCTTAAAACGAATTCTGATGCCCCCCCCCCCCCCCCTTTGGGTCGTAGGGGCAAATTTTGAAAAATCCCACTTTGAAATGCCTATGTTTTTTCTTTTTGGAGTTTATTTTTCTCTTTAGAAATTTGTTTAGTCAGAACATATGTAAATGAAAAAATGAATTTAACTTAGTAATAGAAAAGAAATTTAAAAAAAATTATTAGAAATTAGCGTTTTTACAACCCCCTTTTAAAACCAAGGCATCACTGTGATGCATTTGCATGTCGTAAACATAGTTGTGTGGGTTTTTTATTCAATCGTTTTAAAAAATGAAGGTATCACTGTGACACAATTGCAGATCGTAAAATTGCTTGTGTTGTTTTTTTTTAAGCCACCACATGACACAGCAGGTAGAATTGAAATTGCCCCTACCCAAAAGTTCGACCCATCAGGGACATCAGAATTCGTTTTAGAGGTATGGTTCCTTCGGCTAAGTTTCTTATTTTGATCCCTAGAATCCGATTTTCACAGAGCAATGAGCGATTTTTAAATCGACCCGCCCTAGTATGCATATTAGATATTTTACTGCTGTGTGCCCGCGGTATAGCAACTTTGTTGCCGGGAAACCTAACGAAGGGGCTGTATCGTGGGTGTAGGGTTCTTATTATTTTTATTTAACTTTGTATTTTAGTTACTTTGAACTTTGTAATTTTTAAATGTATTATCAATATTTTAAGTTTCAATATTGATTTTTCAATTTTCAAAAATTTTCATTGTTGTGAAAAATAAAAGATATTGACGCATACTTTTAGGCATTTTAAAAAAATATAATTTAAAGTTTTGCTATAAAATAAAAACGTGGTTTCAATAACTACATTGGCGATCAGCCAGACTTTTAAATAGCTCACGAACGTTAATAGCGCGTAATCGCGTAAAATTTTACAATCGTTTTTCATCAAATGAAGTTGCAGAATTTGAGCTAGTTTCTCGTCATACCTGTTTAGTGTTTTAACCTAAAAGTGAAGTACAATTGAAATATTCAACATTGAGTTGCGAAAATTTAAAAGAACATTCACGAAACTATCTGAGGACTGGAAGCAAAGAAATAATAAGCGCATAAAATATCTAACTTTTGGTGTATTTTAACCGTAGTTCTGAAGTTTGATATGTTATTTCTTACAAAAATTAATGAAACACATGCAAAAAATATTAAATCAAGCTAACTGCAACAGTAATTGTATATCAAAAATCAATATAAAACTCCACTAGTGCTACAAATAAAAGTCGCTTCGTCGAACGTAATAGGTGCCACACGCTGTATTCGTAAATGCCATTACGATCAAGATCACCCCCGGTCCAATAATATTAACACCGATATTGATCAAGATCCAGACGACTAATTAAATATAATCACTAGCAACGAGCAACAAGTTGAAGCACTAAAATCATCATCAGCTGCTTAATCTTCTTACGCTCCTCCACAGAAGAATCAAATGCCAATGCATTATTCAATAGTATAGGACAACCAAAAGCCATTGCGTAAGTATCAGTTACGGCAACAAACTAAATATTCGCAAGTATTTGAATAAAAATATCCCCTTTTATGTATGTATACTAAAATATAGATATATTTTTATTATTATTATTGTAAACTCTCTTTTCATAGAATTACTAGTTAATTTTACTGTTTTGTTAGTGAACTCTCTTTTCATTTAATTCAATAATGTTTCGTTCACCACAAACACATAAACAAACATCTACACTTTCTAATAATCTAAATGATTAATTTATAAATATGCAAAATGACACTTTACAACAAAATATTACAAATCAGTATGATAATTACAATCAAAACGAAATTTCAGCAACATCTGTCAAACATCCACAATTTTGGACTAGTTGTCCAGAAGCGTGGTTTATACACGCTGAAACACAATTTAGCACCAAAAATATAACTCAAGAGAATACCAAATACGAAGATATTATAACAGCACTTCCACAAGACGTAATAGTAACAATTTTAGATTTTATCCAAAACCCTCCCCTCACTAACAAGTTTAGTGAACTCAAAAAAGTTTTAATAGAAAGACATTCTCTTAGTGAAAATTCAAAGCTTCATAAAATCTTAAATGATTCTGAAATGGGTGATTGCAAGCCCTCTGAATTTTATCGGTCATTAATTTTGTTAGCTGGTTCAAATTTTAGTGAAAATATTTTAAAGAGAATTTGGTTGAGAAAACTTCCCAAAAATTTAGATGCAATTTTGGCTAGCTCATGTGCTAATAATATTAATGAATTAGTAAAATTAGCGGATAACATTTTTGAAGTTATGAATAAAAAAGAAGTTTTTTCAGTAAGTACAATATCAGATACAAAAGCTCAAAATTCAGTTATTGAAAATCTAGTTAAAACCACCTCTTTGATGTGTGAAAATTTTCAGAAACTTTCTTTGGAATTAGCAGAAATTAAAACAGAAGTTTATCGGAATAAATCTAGGTCGCGTTCTAATTCTAGGAATAATTTTAGAAATTCTTTTAGGCATCGTTCTAACTCCCGTAGTAATCCAAATTGGTTGTGTAGATTTCACTAAAAATTTGGAAATAATGCTAGAAGTTGTGAACAACCTTGTTCTTATAAAAAAAACAAAGATTCAACAAACTAATTCTTCCGTTGTTGCAGCGACGAACAACGGAAATTTAGAATTTTCGACGCGTCGCTTATTTATTTTTGATAGAGAAAACAAACAAAATTTTTTAATTGATAGTGGAGCAGAAATTTCGGTATTACCCGCGTCTAAATTTCCTCATACGAAACGTTCAGACATAATTCTCACTGCAGCTAATGGCTCAACAATTGCCACTTACGGGAAAAGGCTTTTAAACATAAATTTAGGTTTAAGACGTGAATTTCCCTTTACATTTTTGATTGCGGATATAGCCAAGCCAATAATTGGCGCTGATTTTCTTTGTAAATATGGTCTTCTTATAGACATTAAACATAAACGTTTAGTAGATCCATTAACCAATCTCTCAGTTAATACAGTATCCTACTTTTGTGATATTCCATTACCGAAATTATTTGTGGTTGACAATAAATTTACAAAATTATTAAAATAGTTTCCGTCACTTATTTCAGAACCAGATTATACTAAACCTGTTAAACATACAACAGTACATCGACTTGTAACAGAAGGTAGTCTTCCATTTTCTAAGCCCAGGCGCTTGGATCCGGTAAAATACAAAGTCGCGAAAACGGAGTTTGATTTCTTAGTTAAGACAGACATTTGTCCGCCTTCAAATTCTTCAGTAGCATCACCACTTCACCTTGTACCTAAAAAAGAGTTGAATGATTGGCGTCCATGTGGTGATTTTAGAAGATTGAATATTGTAACTGTTCCCGATCGTTATCCCTTACCTCACATTCAAGATTTTAATATGAACCTTCATAATAAAAATATATTTTCAAAATTAGATTTAGTTAGGGCATATCACCAAATTCCTATGGCTGAAGAAGATATTCATAAAACTGCTATTACAACTCCGTTCGGTATGTTTGAATTCATGAGAATGCCTTTCGGACTTAGAAATTCTGCACAAACCTTTCAACGATTCATAAATGAGGTAGTAGGTGACTTAGATTTTGTATATGTTTACATCGACGACTTACTTATTGCAAGTACAGACGAAGAACAACGTTTAAAAGATTTACGTATCCTTTTTCAACGCCTTACAGAGTACGGTTTAATCATTAAACCAAGTAAATGTACTTTTGGTGTAACAAATATAGATTTTTTAGGACATAACATTTCTGGAACAGGTATTCGACCTTCCGATGAAAAGGTATCAGCTATTCGCAATTTCGAACGTCCAAAATCAGTTAAGCAGGCACAGAAATTTATTGGTGTGGTAAATTATTATCATAGATACATTCCAAAACTAGCAGAATTTACAAACAAAATTTATGATCTAATTAACAAAGTAAGTAAGAAACGTGACAAAACTTTGGTATGGGACGAGAATTCGAATGAAGCTTTTGAATGCATTAAAGATAAATTTGCATCTACGATATTGTTAAATCATTTTAACAAAGATGCTAAATTATCTTTAACAGTAGATGCATCTGACACAGCGATTGGGGGCGTTATACAACAAAATTACAATAGTAAAATTGAACCCATTGCATTCTTTTCTAAAAAAACTTTCTCCAACTGAAATTAAATATAGTGCTTTTGATAGGGAGTTATTGGCGATTTACTTAAATATAAAACATTTTAGATATCTTTTGGAAGGACGATAATTTACAGTTTATACGGACCATAAACCTTTGACTACTGCTTTAAATTCAAAAACAGAACGAAGTCCTAGAAAAACGAGACACTTGGAATTTAAAGCACAATTTACTGATGACATACAATACATTAAAGGAGAATCCAATGTTGTAGCAGATACGCTATCTAGAGCTTTTGAGGTTAATGCAATATATAATACAGAACTGAATTTTAAAATTTTACAAACTGAACAACAAAAAGATGATGACTTAAATCAACTTGTATCTGATTCTCAATATCTAAATTTACAACTAATTAGTATTCCCATTTTAAATTTTAATATTTGGTGTGATATTTCAGCAGAAACTCCTAGGCCATTTGTACCGAGTAATTTGCGAAAGACAGTATTTAATATTTTACATGGAATAGCACACCCGGGTACAAGAGCTACACGACGGCCCATAGTTAAAAAATATTATTGGCCTAATATGAATAAGGATATTAATATTTGGTCAAAAGAGTGTCTTAATTGTCAAAAGTCTAAAGTTTATCGTCATACAAAATCCCCTGTTGTCAAAATTCAAATTCCCAAGAATAGATTTGCACACATCCATTTAGATATAGTTGGACCATTGCCTATTTCAAAAGGACATCGCTATATTTTAACGATTATTGAAAGATTTACCCGTTGGCCTGAGGCATATGCATTAAAAGATATTTCAGCAAATATAATTGCAAATAAGTTTTTTAGAGAATATATTTCTCGGTTTGGAGTTCCGTTAAAGATAACAACTGATCAAGGTAGCCAATTTACATCGAAATTGTTTTCAGAGTTAACTAAATTACTTGGTAGTCACCAAATTGCAACATCCGCATATTACCCTCAAGGAAATGGTATGGTTGAAAGGTTTCATAGGCAGTTAAAGACTACTATAATAGCTAGAGAGGACACAAATAATTGGTATGACGAGTTACCTGTCATATTACTTGGTTTGCGATCTATTTACAAAGAAGAAATTTCGGCTACACCAGCGGAAATGGTTTTCGGTTAGCATTAACGTTTGCCTGGGGAACTTGTTGTGCCATCAGCTAAAAATGTCTCATCAACTGAAGTAATTTACGTGGACATTTTCGAAATGTTAGATCAAATTTAAGTCATCATAAAGATGCTGATACTGGAATTTATGTTCCAAAAGATCTTCAAACTTGTAAATTCGTTCGAGTCATTAATAAACATTCATTACAACAACCATATGAAGGACCTTACAGAATTGTGGAAAAAGACCAAAAATATTTTAAACTTGAAATAGATATTAATATTAAAACTATTCCTATTGATAGATTAAAACCTGCAATAATTGAAACAACAGACACAAATAACACCAAGAATTTACATAAAAAGAGAGTTACATTCAATTTGTTTAATGATAAATTTTTTTGAAGGGGGAGTAATGTAGGGTTCTTATTATTTTTATTTAACTTTGTATTTTAGTTACTTTGAACTTTGTAATTTTTAAATGTATTATCAATATTTTAAGTTTCAATATTGATTTTTCAATTTTCAAAAATTTTCATTGTTGTGAAAAATAAAAGATATTGACGCATACTTTTAGGCGTTTTAAAAAAATATAATTTAAAGTTTTGCTATAAAATAAAAACGTGGTTTCAATAACTACAGTGGGTTCGTCGGCTTATGTTGCAAAGAGGCTCGCCCTCTTTGTATCCAGCAGCAAGCGAAGGAACACCGATTCTACCGTCCACGTAAGTGCTAATTTCCACAATATTCAATATAATTTTCCGAATATTTTAATATTCTATTTCACAACATTTGTTAAACCTTTTTCTTAACACTTGTTGTTTCCTTTTAATATATTGAATAAAAACCATTGTACTTCTTTTTATTAATACGAGTTCTTTTGGTGTTTTTATTTTTCTTCCTTTTTCCGCCTAAACTCAATCTTCTACAATTCCGTGGGTGCGCGCCGTTGCCACCCCGAAATTGTACAGCTGAAGCTATTGTTTTGGCGCATTTATCTGGCACTGCTGTTGTTACCAGGTATTTTGTTAAATTGCATATAATGCTAACTGCGAATCTATTACCGTATTTTGATTATAGTAAAGATCCAATTGCATCAATAACAACTATATCGAACGGTTTACTCGACGCTGGAGTCAGTACTAATTTCTCTTTGATTTTTGGTTTGACTTTGTTTAGTAAATGTTTTTGACAATTTTTAGCGAATTTGGCAATGTTACGAGTCATGTTTTGCCAAAGGTATTTAGTACGAATTTTTGCGCAAAGCTTTTTAACACCGCAGTGACCGCCTGATATAGGGTCATTATGATAAATTGTCTTGATTTTGATTTTTGTATTGTCGTCTGTTATAGTTTCGACTGGGTCTGTAAGTAGTATATCTAACGTTTTTAAAATTTTATTTCCGCATTGTTTTAAATTTAAAATTGTACAATATTTGAAAAATAGATCATCTTTTGGACATTCAACTTTGTTAATAAGGTGATTGTTAGCTACTGCTTGTAACTTCGAAAGTAACTCTCCTATGTTTGTTATTTCTTTAACAATGTCTATATTAAGTAATTCGATTTTCTTACGTCGCATAGGTGCGCTTATATGCATTTAAGAAATTTGGCTTTTATCATTATAAAAAATTGTGGTTTTTTTGCGCGGAACTTTTTTCGAATAATTAAATGAAAATTTATCTTAAACGTGTAAAGTAAGTTGTTTTTCGTCGTTTTTCCTTGTAAATTTTTGTCGTTTGACTGTTTTGTCATTGCCTTTACTGCCAAGATTTGTTTGTTAGTTTCTCTAAGTTCGTCGATTGTAATGCGTGATAATGCATCAGCGCACAGTGGCCAATTTGGCTTCGCTAGCGGCATTTAATTAAAATTTTCAAATTTGAAAAACCGTAAATTTTTTTTTAACAATCGATAACAAATACATTCACTAGATTTGTATCGATTTTTAAAAGCTCAGCTTACAGCTGATGAACAGCTGTGAGCTGTCAAAGTCAGCACATGTTTCTGCAAGTGTTGTGCAAAATATTTCCGCCTCTTTGATCTTCGTTTTCGTATTCGTGTTAAACTTGCAAATTTTATTATTTTCATTAAAAGTTTTGTTATATACTAACGCCAAGATATGTATTATATAAAAAAACTGTGGTTGTGATCTGTGTATACTTATGTTATTTATAAAACGTAATCGTGTTTAAGTGTATTAGCAACTCGCCCATTGTAACGTACACCTGTTTTTCGAGGAGTAGAACTTTCAAAATTCACCTAGATTCAGTGTAATTTTAAATTTTCCTATATGTGTAAACCATTGTGTGTCCAAAATGTCCAAAATGAACTGCGAGTACCTGCGAGCCTTCAATTTATTGTACTTTTTAGGAAAAATGTCTGTGTCAAAACGCACCCTTTTTTTAATATGGCATGAAGAAGCGATCCCCACCAAGAAGATTCTCGACGTAGAAAATTATGATTTTGGTACCGTTTTGAGTAAAATTACCTATACTCAGAAGGAGCAGTGCAAAAATGGAAAGAAACTGCGCAATTTTGTTAGTAGGCTTATCCAAAAGTGGAAGGCCTGTGGCAGAAGTAAGGTGTTTTTCGAAAAAATTAACCAAGAATGGCTAGATACACCATTGGTATTGTTGGGAAAAAAAGCAAATGAAAATATTGGACGGCCGGGAAAAGAGCTTTCCAAATGCTGCAGAAAAACGCTAGTCAATAAGATGTCAGGGCTTACAGAGGAAGTGTCATGTGAAGGATTGTTGGTAGCTGCAAGCTGCAGTTTATATAAAGCTGGAAAGCGCAGTGCTTCCAAAGTTGTAGAAATGGTAAATGGCGATTAGGAGTTTAGCGGAAAGGTAATACAAAATATAAACAAACCAAAGCCCCTTCCATCCAAATTTTCGGACGATAAAGCGTTTGCGCTATTTTTAGATCTTGGACATACCAGATACACTTGGAACTTGAATAAGAAAGCAGCAAAAAACCAAAACGCCGATATATATCCATGCTACGAAAAATTACGCTTCGCCAAAAAAAAGTGCTATCCTAGTGACATTACAGTCACTGATTATTATGCTGAAGTGCCACTACAAAGTCTTGTGGACCATACAATAAACAGGATCATGGAAGCACACTCTGAAATTTTTGAAATCCCATCTAGAAGTAATAATAACACCCATTTAACTGCTGTCTGCAAATGGGGTTGTGATGGCAGCAGCGGCCATTCCACATATAGGCAAAAATTTAACGACTGCGAAGGAAACATGGGAGACCAATATTTATTTTCAATTTTTATTGTACCTCTGCAAGTGCAGAACGGACCGACAGTTTTATGGAAAAACAATCGACCTTCTTCTACACGATACTGTCGACCAATCAAAATACTTTGCGACAAGGAAACGGCGGACCTGAGTCGCAGGGAAATTGAAAATATTAAGAGCCAAATATTAAATATTGTACCAACATATGTAAACTCATTGATTATTGATCACCAATTTCACATGACCATGCTTGATGGTAAAACTTTCAGCGTCATTTTAGAAACTTCTTCGCAAATATGCGGAATCTGCAAGGCAACACCGAAAAATATGAATGACTTAAATTTGGTGAAGAGCTTTCCAATTAAAGTGAACATCTTTCAATATGGGCTATCCAGTCTCCACGCCTGGATAAGGTTTTTTGAATGTATTTTGCACATATCCTATAGAATACCAATAAAAAAGTGGCAAACTCGTGGTGCTGACAAGGATATTGTTGGACAAAATAAAACAAATATACAGCAGAAGCTACGAGAAGAAATGCATTTGTTGGTCGACATACCAATGGCTGTTACTGGAAATACCAACAACGGAAATACGGCAAGAAGGTTCTTTCAACAACCAGATTTAGCCGCTCGTATAACTGGGGTGAACGAAAATTTAATATATCGATTCAGCGTCGTCTTACGAGCACTTGCATGTGGATACGATATAAACACGGAGGCATTCAGACATTACGCAATGGAAACTGCCGAAATTTTTGTTACTTTATACCCTTGGCTTTACATGCCCTCGTCTGTTCACAGAATTTTAATTCATGGAGCAGACATAATCAATCATTTTTCGCTTCCAATTGGTATGATTTCCGAGGAAGCGCTTGAAGTCAGAAATAAAGATTATCGGAACATCCGTGAAAATAATACCAGAAAAAATACAATGGAAGATATAATTAACGCTCTTTTTGTTTCTTCCGATCCGTTAATATCTTCATTGTCCAACGGCTCATCAATTTCCTATTCCAGAAATATTAGTTTCGATAAGGAAGTTAAAAGCTTGCTTATAACGCATCATTTTGAAGATGATTTCTCTGAATCTGATACTGAAGAATCTGATTAATATTTCTTTTATAATATGGTTTCTCTTTGAGTTGACAATTTTTTTCTTATTTTATATATGAATATATGGTGGAAAATGTTTATTGAATTAAAAACAAATTAAAAAATTAAAAAAAATTAAAAATTAAAAAAAAAATTTAAAATTAAAAATTTAAAAAAAAAAATTTAATTTTTTTCCCAAAAATTGTTTGATTTTTTTCTGAATTGAGAAAAAAAAATTTTGAAGATAACTTCTTTACTTTGGAAGCTATGAATAAAATGCCGCTAGCGAAGCCAAATTGGCCACTGTGCAGCGCCAACGTTTGATTTACCCTTTATATAAACTATAGCAAAGTTATATTCTGCTAATTCTAGCCTAATTCTCGAAAGTTTTGAAGAGGGGTCTTTCATATTGAATATGTATACTAGTGGTCTATGGTCTGATTTTACAATGAAATGGGTGCCATAAACGTATGGTCGGAATTGCTTGATTGCAAAGTAAATAGCTAAAAGTTCTAATTCTATAATGGTTTTTTTCTGTTCCGCTTTATTAAATGCTTTAGAAGTAAAACAAATTGGTAAATCACTGCCTTGCTGTTCTTGCTTCAAAATAGCGCCACATCTATTTAAGCCGAATGGAAGAACTTTCCATCTAAATGTACCTCGGTCAGTGCTGAAAGGAGTAATGTCAAGTGAGTCAGGATGCAAGGGGATTCAAAGAAATCCCGAAAAAAGATCTAATGTCGAAAAATACTTTGCCCTACCAAAGTTATATAAAATATCATCAACTCTAGCTAATGGAAATTTACCAGCAATGAGTTTTTTGTTTACTGCCCGAAAATCTACGTACATACGATAAGCTTTTTGACCATTAGTATCTTTCTTTGAGACTACAATCAAAGGACTATTGTAATTAGAGTAACTAGGTTCAATCTTAATTTTTGCTCATAGAAGTTGTCATTTTGTCCGTGTCAAGAGCGAAAATGTCGGCATAATCTATGCAAAGGTAAATTAATTTACTTTGAGCATGTTGAGGTATTTGATTTTTTAAAATTGAAATCAGTTTTTCCGTACTTTTGTCTTTCTGTCTTGTTAATTGTGTCAGGAATGTCCAAATGGATTAAAATGAATAGTCTCACCACGTTTATAAAAGTAATACATGTATTTGTTTATTTAATTAACAAAAGGTTTAGGTTAAATTATAATTCAAATGTTAAGGAAATTGATTGTACCACGAACTGACTACCGTTCTGCTTCACAGTCAACCAGCGAATGCCCCTCAATGCTCTCACACGCAAACTGTCGGTGACAGCTCGGCCTTTCCTGACATTTCGTCCTGCATGGACGAATCATCGTCGTCGTCGATACCATCAAGTTCAGGAATCAATGCACACCACGGTTTTATGTGATCCACACTACATATGTTGCAATAACGTCTTTGTGTATGTGTTGAGTCTGGTAGATCTTCGATAATATATCTGTCGTAGTTAAGTACTTTCGTAACAATATATGGTCCTTTAAATGCGGGATCCAGCTTATGGGAGAGACCTGTTGCATTTGGAACATGATCAATGACCACTAAGTCGCCAACATCATATTTCTTTGGAGTTTGGTGTCTTTTGTCATAACGCTCTTTCCACTTATGTCTCTCTGCCATTATATTGTTTGCTGCTTCATCACGTTTCACCTCGATATCTGGATTACCCTTATCATCATCGTTTATAGCTTGTATCATTCGGTTGTATGTTACATCTCTGGGATTGAAATAAAACACAAGTTCATTAGGCGTGTATTTTGTTACCTCATTACGTTGGGAATTAATCGTCCATTGAATGTTTGGAAGCATTTTATCCCATGTTTTGGCCGTTTCGCTCATATATTTCAAAGCGTTGATAACTGTTTTATTTACGCGTTCGGTCTGTCCGTTAGCTCTCGGTGTTCGTACTGCAGTTTTGTTGTGTTGAATACCATGATTGGAAATGAATTCTTCAAATTGCCTCGAAGTGAACGCCGTACCTCGATCTGATGTTATTTTAAGTGGTTGACCAAAAATGGCCATGATTTGTTCTAGTGCTTTTACGACTGGTTCAGTTTTCGTAGTTCTGACTGCCTTTAGGATTACGTACTTACTGAATCCGCATACAACTACTAATATGTACGAAAACCCTGATTTGCTGCGTTGGAATGGACCCACATGATCAATAAAAATGTGCCTAAATGGGATCGGCAACACATCGCTTACGTGCAATTGGCTTTGCGGTTTACCTCCCGTCATTTTATTTAAGCAACACTCTTCACAAGCTGCTATGTATGATTTGACATACCTCCTCATGCGTGGAAACCAAAAATGTTTGCATAGTCGCTGTAATGTTTTTTCTAAAGAAAAATGTCCAGAGTCATCATGACATGACTTAACAACTCGCCATCTTACTGCCTTTGGTACTGCTAATTTCATTTCGCCCTTAGCTTTTCCAAATAATCGACTGTTATGCATCGTATAATCGGTTTTCATTTGCTTAATTGTAGCTTCATCTGCCGTTTCTTTCCCTGTAATTATATCGCTTATTCGTTTTAAATTTTCATCTTGGAGTTGCATTGAGTAAATCCAATCATCCATCGTATTGCCTCGGTTAAGTTTCAATACCTTTTCTGCAACAGTGCTTGTACCTTTCGATATTTCAACAGGCGCTCGACTAAGTGAGTCTGCGTGCTGCATTTTAGACCCAGGTCGATATGTACATGTAAAATCAAATTCTTGTAGTTTTAGCCACCATCTGGCAATGCGCGGCTTCAACGCTGTAGTGGACTTAGTTGTTGCAATTGCATTGCAGTCCGTTCGTACAACAAATGGAGTACCGACTAAATAAACCCGTAATCGTTCAAGCGTCTCTACGATCGCCAATACTTCTAATTCATGTGATGGATACGTAGACTCAGCTGCATTACATCGTCTGCTGTAATAGTGTACCGGCTTCCAATCCTCGCCTTCTAGCTGCAACAACACTCCAGATAGCCCTATGGAACTAGCGTCGGTGTGTACTTCGTCGCTCTTTGTTACGTCAAACAAAACTAACACCGGCTGAGTGCAAAGTGCATGTTTTAATTTTTCAAAAGCTATGGCATGTTCGTCTGTCCACACGAATGTTTGTGCTTTCTTTAGTAACGTTGTTAGCGGCATAGCGGTACTAGCATAATCTGGTATAAACTTCCTGAAAAACCCTGTTAAGCCAAGGAATCGACGGACTTCACTTACATTAGTGGGTTGAGGAAAAGCTTTAATTGATTTTGTTTTCTCTTCACCAGGCTTAATACCATCTTGGCTTACGACATGGCCCAAGAATTTAACATTTCTTGACATAAAAGTACATTTACTTGGTTTTAGCGTGAGACCAGCATTTCGTACTGCATCCAAAAACTCGGCTAGGACATCAATACCTTCACTAACATTCTTTGTTGCAATTATAACCTCATCAACGTAGCTTATAATTTTATCTCGGTTTCTCAAACCACGTACAAGTTGAATAATCATCTCCTGAAAGACCATTGGTGCATATCGCAGTCCAAATGGCATTACATTATACTCATATAATCCCTCAGGCGTCAAAAACGCTGTGAACTTCTTGCTCTCCTCATGTAATGGAATTTGATAATATGCTGCAGTCATATCAAGGGTGGTAAAAAACGTATTACCCCCAAGCTTTGACAACTGCTCTTCTACTATTGGCATTGGGAATTGTTTTTTTATGGTGACCGCATTAAGTGCCCTAAAGTCAACGCACATTCTATCTTCCCCGTTTGACTTCTTCACTATTACAACTGGAGCTGCGTAAGGTGATGAACTCTGACGAATTATATTGTGCTTAAGCAATTCGTCACTTATCGTGGAAAGTACAGGTCTTTGGATAAAAGGTACCTGGTACTGCCTACCTGTAATTGGTTTCTCGGTGCTGACAATGATTTCCATAGTTGTTGTTTTACAACGTCCAAGCTTTCCTAAATCTTCTGCAAAACAATCATCGTATTTTTCTAGTAAATGAAGTACTTCATGCATTTCATCTTTGCTTAATGATACATTAACATTAAAACCCCATGCCGTATTTTTCTGTATTTGCATATTTCCCGACTGTATAACTAGTGAACAATCTTTTCGACACAAAACATCTCGTCCAATGAACAGATCGTATGGCATAAACTCGTCGGGTACTACATGCAATTTCGTATTAAGTGCGCTGCCTTCTATAACTAATTCTACTTCAATCTCTTCTTTGCTTTCAACGCTTGCACCCCCAAATCCCTCTAACTTTCTAGCACATACTTTCTTTTCCACATTGGTTGGTACTTTGGATTCGGATATGATTGATGTGTCGCTGCCAGTATCGATAAACGCCGAATACTGGTCACCATTCAGCAAGACACTTGACATTAAAGGTGGATATAAATTTTCACTAACTACCTTTGCAACCGTTGATTTTTCATAGCGGCATCTTTCCTTTCTTGCAGGCTTTGGACATTTTGCTGCAATGTGTCCATACTCGTTGCAATTAAAACATTTTGTATATTTTTTCTCTGTAGTAACATTTCGTGTTACCTCGTTTACATTTCTATTACCACTATCTGTACCTTTGAACGCACAATATACATTTGCTAAACTATCAAGAGATCGCAATAAATCGTTACATGTTGATAATTTCATTGCCATAAGGGTTCGTGTTAAATTACTGTCATTTAACCCCCCCATAATATATGTATTGATTGATTCTTCATCAACCTTACCTCGCCTACCAATATTTAACATAGCGTAATAGTATTGACTATAAGTTTCATTTGTTCGCCTCTTTCTTCGTGATAATTCCGTATGCACTTCTGCCGTACACATTGTGAAAGGAAAATCTGTTTGAAATGCTGATACAAAAGCTGACCATCGTTGAAATACGGTTTGTGCATCGAGCCATTCTTTGGCCACCCCTTTCAACTTTGATTGAGCGGCTAACAAAATTTCTTGCTCAGACCATCCATATGCTTCTCGTAGCTGTATAACTTTATCAACAAACTGTTTCGATGTTAAACTCCCTTTTAATGGATCAAAATCCGGTAATATTGCGATGATGTCGTGTACTGCACTTCTTTTCCATTCACGTTGCGTCATTGGGACTAACAATGGACGAACTGCTATTGGTGTACCATTAAAATCATGTTCCGATGAACTCCTTGGTATTTCAGCGTGAACCTCTGTTGTGGCAGTTGAATGGTTGTCGTGGCAACTTGCTTCTGCTGGAATCGTTGTGGCGTTCGACGGTGTTAACGTTTGCCTTGTCTGTACTGTCACCAAATCGTTTACAGACTTAGCTAGCCCTACAATAATGCCACGCATTTCTTCCATTTGCTTCTGCATAGCTGTAACTTCGCTGCTTACCTCCAACTCTTCAGCATCAACTTCATCAACGCCGTACATTTCTGTCAATTTAATAATTTTTGTTGCTTTATTGCCCATTACCGTCGCACCTTGGTTTTGTAGCAATTTGTTGATTTGATCAACCTTTAAAGTGTTTAATTTGATCATTTTTCCCATATTATAGTGCAATTAACTTTTCTGCATGCAATTGTCATCCACAAATATGAAAAAAAAAATTGTCTTGCCTCTTTTTTTCCAGTTCTGCCGAAATTCACTTGTAATCACGTTGGTTTTTCTTGAACGTCTCGCCGTTGTTCAGCCCGTATGGCACACAATAATTCTTCTCAATAGAATTCCAGAACGTTCTTTAATATTGCAGCTATAAACACCACTGCCCCTTTTACGTTGCTCTTAAGCCGTTGCAAAAACACAAAACAAAAAAAATCTACTCTTGCTTTTGTCTTGTTTTTGTTGTTGCGTTCTCGTCGTTTTATTTGTATCGAAGTCGTTGCAAACACACAAACTAACCTTCTGCTTGTGTTCATACATTCGTTACTTCGATTGTTGATTCTTTTGCGTTTACCTTTTGTTGTGTACGTATACAAAGTCACTCGCCGTTATAATTTTTCGATTGTAACTGTTGCAAATGATCTCTTAAATATGTTAAAAGACGTTTGAAGCAATTTCGTTTGCTCTTTTACTTTTTAAACTTATTCGTTGATTCGCTTACTGGTGGTATTTTTCCCCTCGCTTGTGTCGTTGATTGAAAATTCAATTCGTATGTAGGAATGGATGTAAAATATGTTCATCCCACTTCTGAGATGTCAGGAATGTCCAAATGGATTAAAATGAATAGTCTCACCACGTTTATAAAAGTAATACATGTATTTGTTTATTTAATTAACAAAAGGTTTAGGTTAAATTATAATTCAAATGTTAAGGAAATTGATTGTACCACGAACTGACTACCGTTCTGCTTCACAGTCAACCAGCGAATGCCCCTCAATGCTCTCACACGCAAACTGTCGGTGACAATTGTATAAACATTGTAATATGAAAGTTTTTCTGTCCAAATACTGTTGCTTTTCACATACTTTACATCATCCGTGGTGTTTATGACTTTAATTATTGGGTTACTGGAATTAACAACGCACCTAGCTTTGAAAACACCCTTTTCGACTTCCTGCGAGTCCACGAAAAGTGGCTCGGGTGAATCTCCTAAATCAAAAAGTATGAAAATTTCGCATCTGGGAGGAATGATACAACTGTCGCTTTCTGTTCCGTGCAGGATTGGTACCGGTACTTTTTCATTACCTACCCAAAAGGAAATACTATTTCTTTCATAATTAATAATGCATTTGTTAATTTTCAGAAAATCTTTACCCAATATGCCATCGGATTGAATATTAAAGTCTTCATTTACTACATGTAAAGTATGTTTAAGAGAAAAGTTTGAAAAATTTTAAAATTTAAATTTACGGTAATTTTACCTAAAGTGGAAACTGAATTGGAAGTGACACCGGTAATGTTAATAATATCGTTTGTATTTAAGGAAATATTACTGTCTATACATGATATCTTTACTAAAGAGATGTCTGCTTGAGTGTCTACTAAGGAAGAACAAAATTTTTGTGACTCTTTAAGTTGTAATTCTATGAAATCTGAATAATTTAAATTTAAACAATAGATGCCTATTGGTGAGGGAAATTCGCTTACTCGTTTAGTTCGTCCTCCCCCAATGTTCGCTTCTGAGGGGCACTCGGGTTTAAAGCGCGTACGTTTGCATTCCTACCTCTACCGTTTGAATTGTTGCCTCTATTGTTACTATTATTTGTATTTGAATTTGTGTTTGAACGTGTATTACTATTGTCACTATTTTGGTATCTATTTCTGTTATCATATCGATATCGCTGACTATTGTCACCGTTGCGGTTACTGTTGTATGAAAATGAACTATTATTTCTATAGCCAGTTTAGCTGCGATTTGGGCCACGATAACTACCGCGTGAATTTCTGAATGTATTGTTACCACGCGATCGAAAAGCTAAAACCTGACGCTCTGATACTTCGTTGTTTTGTTCTACAATTAGCTTGGCTACTACGTCTTTCGGATCAGTACATACCGTTGAGGCTAAAATAGTTTTGACTAAATTGGATTTTGCGTTTAAACGACACACGTTAACCGTTTGCTCGACTGCCATTTCATGAGCTTTCGCTTGAGTGATATAAGAGACCGCTCAAGTGAGTCAGCTAAATCTTCAACTTTTTTGGAAAAATCTGTATAACTGTTATTTTTAACGTGCAACGCTGCTATTTTCCCTGTTACAACTTTCGAGTTGTCTGGTTTGATCCTAATACGTAGAGCTACTTTAACTTCATTAACTGAAGTTACTTGCGTTGGTATTGCTTCACGGGCTTTACCCTCAAGTTTTGATTTAAAAAATGCTATAAAAGTACCAGTTAAATTTTCATCAGCGAACTCTTCAAGTAATTCAATTTTGTCTATAAAGGTATCAAGTGCTAGGGGATCACCGCTGTAGTTTTCTTTTCCTCAAGTGTTGCCATGATTTGATCGTTAAGATCTGAAGTTGAATTAGAAGAAAGTGAGGCAACGTTTGTACTAATTGGATCGTTAAGATCTGGGTTTAAGTTAGAAGAACGGGAAACTAAGTTTGCACTAATTGAATCGTTAAGATTTGATATTAAAGTAAAAGAAGTTGAAGTTAATTTTGCACTATTTGAATCGTTAAGATTTGAATCTAAATTAGAAGAAGTTGAAGTTAATTTTGCACTATTTTAATCATTAAGATTTGATTTTAAAGTAAAAGAAGTTGAAGTTAATTTTGCACTATTTGAATCGTTAAGATTTGAATCTAAATTAGAAGAACTTGAAGTTAATTTTGCACTATTTGAATCGTTAAGATTTACATCTAGTTTAGAAGAAGTTGAAATTTTGCTAGAAGAATATTCGAAGCCTGGGAAATCTGTCGATAAAGATAATCTATTTTCTTGGTTTGTGAATTTTTCGGTCGAAGATAAATTTAAACTTTCGGAGCTTGAAGCTAAATTATCGTAATCGGGTTCTGAATCTGAAGTTTTGTTAACTTGCTTCTTATTTCTAAGGCTGTACATATTTAGTTATCAGAATAGCAAAAGAATTTAGTTTAAACTCCTATGAAATTACTGAAGCACCTATTTGAATGTCAGAATTTATATTTGAAGCTAAAATATTAAAAAGAAATTTGAAAAAGGGAACTGATTTACAGTGAAGTGTCGCTAACGAAATATTTAAAAATTTATTGGAAGAATTAATTGGAACTGAAATATAATTGTATGAAAAATCTGTAAGAAGTAATTGAGTTTAAAATAGCTCAAAAGTATATAAGAATAAATTGGTAAAAATCTCAAAAATGTGGTAAGCAGTTAAAAAAAAATCCATATATATTCACGGACGCACCGCTTTATTCAAAAAAAAAAAAATCCATATATATTCACGGACGCACCGCTTTATTCAAAAAAATCCATATATATTCACGGACGCACCGCTTTATTTAAAAAAAAATCTCCTATTGTATTGCTTTATTAAGTATGGTTTAATAAGGGATTTATAAGGGTTACATAAGGCTGCTTATGCGCCTAATTAGTAGGGAATTAAAAAGGAATTTGTAGGGAGTTTCGCCGCGGATACTAATCTGAAAATTGTGTCTACTTGGATGATATAATAAGATACGTTTTGGATTTAAACTCGAAAAAAAATGCATTTAAAATGAAATTGATTAGTTTCAGAGAATATGAAGGCGAAATTTTTAAATTTGATTAATTTATGGTCTAATGAATTCCAGGACGGATACCGAATGCAAAAACTTAGAAACTTTGCAACTTGTAAGGACTTAATAAGGAATTTGTAAGGAACTCGTGTTCGAAAAGAAAAATCTCGAAGGAATAAGCAAAATTTGAAAGAGAATTAATTATATAATGTTAGTTAAAACGCAATAAATTGATACACTCTACCATGGCAATTATAATTATATGCAAAAACCGAAATAATATTTAAAATATTTTATATATTGTAATTACGAAATTCTGCAAAGTACCGTTTGCCAATCACCTAAAAAAATGTATGGGGGTAGCATGCAAGAGGATGTCCACATGCAATTTAAAACACATGAATGCGCTGAAATGTGTATTGTATGTGAACAAAATTTACTGTATATAACTTTTGTAAAAATGCATGAATATGAAATATAATATGTATATATACATGTAGAATATGTACGTATAGAGATACGTCGGTGCAGCAGCGTCGTAAATGAAGATTGCGTGGTGGAATACCCGAAATATACGTGGTTGGGAATTCAAATACTTCTATAAGAAATTCTAGAAGTTTTGTGCGAAATTAAAAACCTGAAGCCGACACTGGCAAATCCGCCATTTTGTACGCCGCGTGGCCATCCTGTCACGGTCGCCATGTACTATATTCGCGGTATTATTAAAATAAAAATAAATAAATTTAAGGCGCGATAACCTCCGAAGAGATCTAAGGCCTAGCTTCTCTTCTAATTTGCGTCGTGCTTCTCTTGATTTTCTCTACAAATTGGCCGGACGTGACCTATGCGTTTTATGCCGACTCCGACCGGCATCTGCAAGGCAGATGAGTTTTCACTGAGAGCTTTTCATGGCAGAAATACACCCGGAGCGCTTGCCAAACACTGCCGAGGGACGACCACGCTTAGAAAAATTTTATTCTAATTTAAAAACCTTATTTCTAAAATTTTGATGTTGCTTTGCCCGGGGTGCAAACCCAGGGCATACGGTGTGGTAAGCGGAGCACGCTACCATCACACCACGGTATATATAATTACCCGCAAATTACTTTTTATTGCTGCAGTGAGCTGCATCGCAGTAAATATGAAATAAATCGAAAATGCTTCAACCGGCACAAAGAATAAATAAACTGTTTTAATTAATAGATGCAATTTGGTATTTTATTAACTTTATGATTTTCTTCTTGCATTCGGTGATAGGTGCAAAAATTTAATGGCGGAGATACTCCACAATCAAGGTGAGATTGATCTTAGGGTGCCATTACATCCTACGGCAGTTACATTTAAGGCTTAAAGGAAGTGCAGATCTTCCTCTAAAGAAAAATTTGAAAATTGGCATTTTCGACATAAATGCTAAAAAAAGAAAAATATTCATTTTTTTCAGTGAGAAAACTGGTCCGGTTAAAGTAGTATGTATTGAAATGCAATCAGGACAGGATATTGTGCTGGGATATACTTTTATACTTTTCAGCAAACTGAAAACTATTTCCAAGCGCCACTGGGATCTTTATTTGCATTGGGAATACGTATAGAATCTAAATTGAATAAAGAATTAGTAACCTAAATCCGATGTTCAATTTAAATACTTCTGTATTCCAAATGAGAACAAATATCTATTAATACCCATTTTACATAATCTTTGTCACGATTTTGCCGTTTAAAGCTCAAAACAAGTGTGCAGAAGCTCTGCGTGTAGCTAATTTTGCTGCTGCTCTTTTGTTTGGTAGACACATATCGTCTCGTTTATTCGTTAACTGCATATCTACGCTTTTTGAGAAAATCGGTTTTTTATATGAAATCGCTTATAATTTAAATAAATTCTGCACTAATAATTTGTATTTTTAAGGAATAATGGAACAAGAAATTGTAATTGACGACAACATTTTTGATGCGTCTTTTGAAACAAGGCAGCAAAGTAAAATATCCAGAAGTAAAAAATTAATAAGTTCGATGAATTGTCATTCAACTAATTTCATTGATTTTTCTATAGATTTTGGGCTCAGGAAAAAAAGTCCCACTAAGCATACCCAAAAAAATAATTTTCGAGCCTGCAAAATTGAGTTTTTTGATTCTTAAGGTTTTTTTCATGACCTATTTAAAAAATTTTCATGTATACCCTGTCCGACTCAAAATTGTCCGCTAAAAACTTTGGCAATAACAGTTTATTGAAAAAAAAAATAAAAATATTTTTTGGGGTTTGAGGAGTGTTTTGGTGAAAAAATTTATTTTTTCGCCATTTTTTTTAAGGGTTTCTTTAGAAACGAGCAAAAATTCTGCCGACGAAAACGAATTTGTCTCATAGTTCCTATCCGTCCATATGCGATAAAAACGTTGGCATTAACAGTTTTTTAAAAAAAATTTTTTTTATATCGATTGTTCAATAAGAGGGTTTTCGCCATTTCTGTCCCATTTCTGCCACATTTTAACATACGACATTCTGTGGGCAATTTGGTGGGAGAAGTCGAAAACATTATTCAAATCGACATAGCGGCTCTATTACCTATTTCCACTATAGACGCGTTACTTGCAGAGATTGAAAATAATTGTTAACAAATATTATTTTTTTTTTTTGTATTTCAATGAAAAGAACTATAAAATTTAAAACAAAAAACCCTAAATCAACAAACAAAAGGTGTTTTTTAAACTTTTTTTGTTTTTCAGCAACACAAAAATTGTATTTTTGAATATAATAAAGTGAACAAGAGCTTATGAGTTAAGCTTTACAAGTAATAGTTTTTCAAGTGTTTCATCGCTTAAGTTGTACCTCCTTTCATCCAAAATGAAATTCAAAGAAGAAAATGACCTTTCTACTGATACTTGCGTAGCAGGGACACCAAGAACAACTAAGGCTAATTCAAATAGCTCAGGAAATGTAAAGCGAATATTTTGATAATAAGTAAAAATATATTCATATACCGTCAAGAGTGTATGAAGGCTTTCAAAATTGCCAGTTTCAGCAAATATATTAGTAAGTTCGGAAACTTCATGGTGAAGAACTACAGCTACTATATCTTGAGCCATCTCATCCAAAAAGGTACTGAGTTTCGAGCTTTGGTGAGCGTTTATGAGCTCATCATTTATGAAATCATCAGAGTGGTTCTGGTGGTGTAATCGTTCACTATTGTTGTATGTGGAAGTTTGATTGCTCTAGAGAAGAAACATAATTTATTTTAAATAAAGAAATCGCAGTATAGTGAAACCGAACGTAATACACTCAGTTGTGCGTCTCGGCAAAACTAATATATAATAATAATCTATATTAAAATTTTGCATCTTGTAAGTATTACCTTCTTGAGAATGAAAATTTGTTTGGCAGTAGCTTTTAAATTTGCCTTAGCTAATGATTTTTGCGGTTCGGATAGTAAAATATTTAAACGAGGATCTAAATAAATAGCACTAAGCAACGTAACGTTGCTAAGTAACAAACTTTCTCTGTTTAACAGAGCGTTATATAAATTATGTTGCATACTGCTTTGCTCCCGTTCTCTTAAATTTAGCTTTAGCTCCATCCATATTTTAAAAAGATCACAAAGAGTTAATTGTTCTTGCTGTAGTTTTTTGGTTGCAAAGAAAAACGGTTACAATGCCGATAAATATTCATGAAGCCAGTCCCAGTCAATTATAATTGGCAATGTTTCTTCTGCATCCACAAAATCCCTCAATTCCAATACCTTTTTTGCCATAACATAAGTGGAATTCCATCTGGTCGCAATGTCTATTGGCGGAACGGCCCTGTTGCACGCATTCAACGTTGTTCTGCACAAGCAAATGTTAGCATTTCAAATGTTTCCAAATGCAGTGCACTAAATTTTCACAACCATTACCTTTGTATTAAAAATATTGTACAATGTATACTTTTAAATTTTAAAAGAAAATGATATTTGTTGCCGCTAATGTTCTGCACTGACATCAGATTCATAAATCTTCTTTATTGAATAAATTCTTTCCTAATTATACAAAAGTTATTTACCTATACATATATACATTCTTTCATTAATAATTACATACTAGAGGCGCATGACTCAATAGTGAAGAATGCTTTGTTTGCGAATTATTATATTGACTTACATATTGTCAATATGATTCCTACTTGAGCAATTGACGCATTAATGCATTAGGTGACTTGGTGAACGCAAATTACCTTATGGTAGTTAACTGGGTCAATGAACGTATGTTTGTAATGTTAAGCGTGTTTGAAGTGAGGTGAATTCCACGCGATACTATAATATGTATAGTGGCCGTGAAATTATTGTACACTTTCACTTTAATGGGATCTGAAAATTCAGTGCACTACCTCCTCGTCTGCCATAATAAAACTGCGCTTTATAGAATGGCATTATCATACAATTACTCAATTAAAAGAGTTTTATAAACCCATTTAATTTTTTATGAATATTCATATTACTTGCCTATATTTACTACCACGTAAAAGTTTGCACACTTTGCGAACATCTTCTATGTTGGTCTTAATAATATTCTCTTTGTGAATATCTGTTACACATAATTGAAGCGAGTGTGCCGCACACCGCACGGAATGAATACAGTTTGTTAAATAAATTTCTTCAGGTTCATCTTCAAAATCGAAAAGTTCAGCGAATTTTAGTTTTCAACGAATATCTGAATATTTGGCTTAACTTTCAAATTTTTAAATTATTAATAGATACTTTCGATGTCTGGTTACTTGATTTCGAAGACAAATAGAAGTGAAAAGAATATGCAAACGAAACGGTAGCTTTAGTAGACCATTGTTGAGTAAAATATTAACAATTTTCAAAATTCACAGAAAATATATTTGCATAAATTTAAAGGAGAAAATTCAACAATCGACCAGGTGTTCCGGAGCATCATTTCCGACGATGCCATAATTTTATTTAACTTAGACGGCAGGAAGCGAAAAAGAGCGGTTAATAAGCTGATGCTTGTTAACGAAATTAAGGCAGCTAAATTCGTTACTTTTTTTGTAATCATTCCTTTAGTTATTGATGCCACTTGAAAGCACTGCGTCCTCGAAGCAAAGTAGTAACACAATTTCATCACATTTTGTATAACTAACTTAATATTTAGTTTACTCTCATTATCATTTGTTTTTACATTCTGAGACGACGATATGTGCCTTATATGTTATCTTTTTAATTACAAAGCCATTCCATTCTCATGATTTTCTCTTTCAGAAGTATACAGTACCGGGCATAAGTATTGGCACACCGACAATATATAATGCATTCTACGGTCGACAAAGATAGCCGGAGGGCCAACAGACATGCACATAAACATAAATTCAGCGCGTCTCCAATTAACATTACCTCCAAAGAGGTTGAGGATGCCATCGGTCATGCTAAATCATCCAAAGCAAAAGTGGGCCCAGACGGCATAGCCATGCTTAAAAGCCTAGGGAAAGAGGGTTTCAAATATTTAGCGCAAGTCTTCAACCGAAAAATGGCCAAGGTGGTCCCGCTACTAAAGCCTGAGAAACCAGCTAACAACGGGTACCGTTCTGATCTCTCCAGGTTTTTCGCCTCGCGAAACCTGGCATTATCGCCGACTAAATCCTCCGCGACCTTATTTAAAACATGGACGTCCCAAATGTCGACCATTTTAAACTTCCACGTCGATAGCACTACGCTGCCGACTGTCCCACACCCCAAAATCTTGGGTGTGACGTTTGATCAGGATCTACCTTTTGGTGAGAATGCAGTCGCAATTGTACCGAAAATCCAGAGCCGTAATAATATCCTCAAATCTCTTGCTGGTAGTACTTGCGTAGAAGACAAAGAAACGCTCATTACCACTTACAAAGCAATTGGCCAGCCGATTGCATGCTACGCGTCCCCTATATGGTCGCCAAGCCTAAAAACTACACACTGGAAAAAGCTACAGGCCTGCCAAAATACTGCTCTCAGAACCGCCACGGGCTGTATTCTTATGTCCCCAGAACACCATCTACATAATGAGGCAATAATACTCCCCATAAGGGAAAGAAATGAGATGCTAACCAAACAGTTCCTGTTGAATACCCAGACCTGGGCATCCCGACAGATATCTGATTGATGAGCCAACACCGCCAAGGGGCTTAAGGAGTCATCTCCGTAAGCATTACGAGGAAATACGGCACCTGAGAACTCAGCCATATGAAGCAAAAAAACACAAGCAGGTTCTCAGTGAACTCCATAAAGAGGCGTCGGACCTTTATGCCAGGAATTGCCCGGTGAATACAGTACTCAAAGAACAGTATCCAAACCTTGCGGAAGAGGAACGCACACACCCCAGGGAAACGCAAGTCACTCTAGCTCAACTTCGATCTGTATACTGTAACAGGTTGAACTCATACTTATCCAGAATCAACCCCGATATACAAAATGTATGCCCTGCTTGCAATGTGTCCCAACATGACACCAACCATCTCTTTAATTGTAATGTGGAACCAACGCCTCTAACACCCCTCACATTATGGTCCACCCCTCTTGAAACAGCAAGTTTCCTTGGACTCCCGTTAGAGGATATTGATGACAATTTATGATCGGTCGCACGTATTGGATGGGGAGAAGCACTGGTACAACAACAACAACATTGGCACAGAATTTTCGCAGTTTTCACCAAGTTTTGATTCCGTTAAAAATTATAATTAATATTAATTAAGATATTATGTGTATATTGGCACATATTTTTACAAACAAGAGCGAAAATAATTTGGAAAAGCAAAGCTTGGTGAATTGTGCAAAAAGTTCGTGTTCCAATATTTATGTCTGGCACTGTATTTTATTTTGAATCTACTCTATTTCTTTCTTTATACATATTGACGTATTTCAATTGGAAGGACGCCCTGCCTTTCACAAAACTTTAAGAAAATATATAGAGCTGACAGCAGGTGACGACAAAACCAATTATTTCTTCGCCGAGCTGCTGCCAACGAGTTAGAACGATTTTTGAAGCCTTTACCTTACACTATTTTATAATTAATTAATTAATTGTTAAAAGTTATTATGTTAGTACTAGTATTACCCGTTATACTATTAATAGCTTCAATAATATACTTCTTTATTGAATAAATTCATTAATTTATAACCCATTTTATTAGTGATAACTGTTACTAACTAAATAATTAATTTCTTCATAATTGTAACGTAATTAATCAATTTTGACTTTGAAACCCCTTTTAATACCAAATTATTATATATTCAAAACATAATGTAAATAATTTATTTATTAACTTTAAAATAGTAAACTTAATTAATTTTACTATAATATTAAATTTTGTTAATTTTATAAAAAGATAGCTTAAGCAATTAATTATCTTATCTCTGAAACTTTATTAAAAAACAGAGTATTATTAATTATATTAACATTGAACGGTAACTAATAACTTAATTTGTTGATTTTCATAACTAATCAACTAATTATATTATTTTCGAAGCTCAGCTAAAATCTGTACTGCCAAAATAAAAACTAAACAACGTAAATGAGTAATTACATCAGCTATGCAAACTACAAATAAAAATTTAGTTAGTTGATATTCATACTTGAATATTTTTAAAAACCTTTATTTAAAACAAGCAAATCCACACAGAGATAAGATAATTAATTTAACTAGCTTATAACTTCTAAAATATACAATTTCAGGGATTTTTAAAAAAACATAATTAATTACTTTTTTAATTATGACGTACTTAATTAACTTTAATTGCACTTAATTATTAATTAACTTACATTACCATTTGAAAGATAATTTAACTAGTTGTATATCATAACTTGGCGGCCACCGTGTTGTTATGGTAGCGTGCTCCGCCTTACACACCGTATGCCCTGGGTTCACACCCCGGGCAAAGCAACATCAAAATTTTGGAAATAAGGTTTTACAATTAGAAGAAAGTTTTTCTAAGCGTGGTCGCCCCTCAGAAGTGTTTGGCAAGCGCTCCGAGTGTATTTTTGCCATGAAAAGCTCTCAGTGAAAACTTATCTGCCTTGCAGATGCCGTTCGGGGCGGTATAAAACATGGGACCTACAAATTGTAGGGAAAATCAAGACGAGCACGACGCAAATTGGAAGAGAAGCTCGGCCTAAAATCTCTTCGGAGGTTACCGCGCCTTACATTTATTTTTTTATATCATAACCTATTTTAAATTTTTTTAGTTTTATTAATAACGACTCAATTAATTACATCTAATTAACCTTACTCTAATAAATCGTCTTTAATACTACATTTAGTGCTTAGAATTTGACTTGTTAATCAACTAAGTAATGCTAACCGTATTTGAAAATAATGTCCTATAAATATTAGATCTTTTCTAATTATTAAACTATGAATGTAATAAAGTACTGTCCTATTTAAGTGTTCTTCACTAACTATCCATTTTCATCCAATTAACTTATTTTTTTAACCCTTTCAATACTGCGGGGATATATAAGTCCCAGAGAATGTTCAAAAATTACTGGAGCGAAAATTATTCGCTTTAAAAGTGCCGGGATGGGATTAAACCGTAGGTTGTAGACAGTACTTCACAACACGTGCTTCGGTCCACATAACCTAACTAATTTGTACTTGGTATACGGTCATAAGTGTAAGAGAGTTCTTGGTGCATACACATGTAAGCAATATTTTAAGTTTTTTTAGTGTTTTAGTGAAAAATGTTTCTCTTTCTCATTAAAAAAGAAAAGGTAAATTGCATGTCACATTTACATATAAGAATAAATTGATCTGTATGCCTATATACCTTGTTTTGTTGCATTGGGAAATATACATCCCTACAGTGCGGTAGTGTGGGATGTAATTGTCCCAGCAGTTTTCTATCAAACGAATTTAGTTTTTGTTATTGAAATAATTTTAGGAAGAATCGACTACTGACTATAGAAGTAATTGTGCGCGAGCTTGAAAATTCATCTGATATGGAGGTGGATCCTTTCCACGACAGTGACGATAGCCGTGACACAGATTATAAAGTCTCTGATGCCTCCATATCTTCTGAAGTAGATAGCACGGATTCCTCAGATGATTAAGATATCCAGATGCTCGAAAATGTACAAACGGTAAATGAAGATAGTGATAACAACTCTGAAGATGCAAATTTCACTGATACAGCTCCTGTACAATCAACAAGCAATAGTAAGTGTATTTGGCACGGCGGTATTGATAATTTTTCCCCAAAAATGTCACTGTCTCAAGAGGACAAGTAAATTATAATGGTTAACCTGACCAGAGGTTCCACCAATCTTGATTGTTTTTATAAACTTTTTCCAAAGAGTCTCATAATGCAGATAAGTCATTATATAAATATGCGCCTACAGAAGCTCAATAATGCAAAGATGACATCACCAGGAGAAATAAAAATTATTCTGGGCTGTTCATTGATAATGTCATATAATCGTGTACCACGAATACATCAGTATTGGTCTCGCAACAAATCCCTCCGGAACGCAGCAATATCAGAATGCATTTCTTGAGATCGCTTTATGCTACTGATATCAAAATTGCATTTCTGTGACCCCAAAAAACCTCCAGATGCATCAAAAACGTATTACATTGAAGAAGTTTTATCCTGCTTGAAATATACATTTTTGAAAGGGAGAACTGACAGCATATTTCAATCCATTGATGAGCCAATGACGAAATTCAAAGGGAGGTCCAGTCTGAAACGGTATCTCCCTCTGAAACCTATCAAAAGGGGAATCAAACTTTGGACAAGATACGATGCAGAAACCGGGTATATTTATGACACAAACATATATAGTGGACGGGAAACTGAAGATACTGATGGAATCTTGGGAGAGCGTGTGTTTCTAAAATTGGCAGAAACCATTACGAGTTCAAACGTTGATTGTTTTGCGACCGTTTTTCGACCGTTTTTTTACTTCAACACGTCTACTTGACACTATAAAATTTCCTGCTGTAGGAACGTTTATATCAAAATGTAAATATACACCTAAGTTTCAAACTAAACTAAAAGAAAGAGGTGAATGTGAAATAGCAGTATGTGATGAAGGGATATTAGCAGTCAAGTGGAAAGACACAAAGGACGTGCTTCTTGTGAGCAACTGCCACAATGCCACTATTGATGCCACAGTTCGAAAAATGAAAGATGTTACTACTAAAAATATTGAATGTCCTGAAGCTTTGATTTTCTACAATAAATATATGGGTGGCGTAGATCATGCAGATCAAATGATTACTTTATACGATTTAGATAGAAGAAGTGCGAAATGGCGGAAGAAAGTATTTTTATATTGCTAATGACCAGTGTTTATAATTCGTATATTTTGTATCAAGAAGTCACTCGCCATTTATCGATTTCATAGTAAATCTAGCTGAACAGTTTATTAGTCAAGGACGATCGGAATCTTTGTACAAACGAACCAGAAGACAGGGAGGATTTCAAAAAATGGCAAAATTTTCGAAAATGCTGGAGATCATCTTCCAGTTGAAAAAGGCGGCCGAAACAGATGCGTGAGATGCCACTCTAGGAAAATTGAAAAACGGACTAAAATCATTTGCCAACAATGTCAAGTAGCTTTATGTATTGATTGTTTTACATCATTCCATACATAATGTAACAATTTCGATAAAAATAAATATTTTTTACTCTTGAATACCTAAATTTGTTTTCTGATTATTTACTGCCGGGATATATTTATCCCATAACTAAACTACTACTATTTTCTAAAAATTATGTAAATATGTTCCTTTACTTATTTCCAGCCCATTTAGTTCAATTATACAGAAATATCTTCACTGGCCAAAAGTCGTATTGAAAGGGTTAATGTACTCAATATATAGAAATGAAAAAAATTATTAGCATATTGCATTTGTAAAATAAAAAAATAAAATATTCTTTCTTATATTTAATAAATTAAATACTAACATTGCATTAAGCGAAACAACAATTAAAGATTTTATTTATTACTTACTTTTCTTTATTATAACATTATAACTTAATATAATGAAGAAGAGAAATATATTACAAAATAAAGTAATAATGTATTCCAATTTTTAAAATAAATATTCATTTTAATAAAAATGTTATAAAAAAATTTAAGTGCTATGTTTTTCGTTATAAATGCGTTAGGACTATGGGATAAGTATAACAGCTAGATAATTTGTTATTTATTTCATTATACTATATGCATTAGGAATATCAGATAAGTACAACAGATATATAATATGTTATTTGTGCCATAACGCTATCGCATAGCTTTATGACATTCGTTGCTGTAAAAATCATGTTATATGTGGCATATGAATAGCATATTGAGAAGAGAAAAATATATGAACGCTTAATATCAGAATTTAGTGAACATAAAAGAGAAGGCTTCTCACATGTATAGAAAAATATACGTGAGGATTTGTCACACTATCTTAAAAAACTGATGTAAACTTTTTGAATTTCTCACGCATAATTTATGTAGCAAGGATCGTTTAATACATTATATAACCAGTAGCGTTCTAGCTGGGTATATATACTAAAGTTTTTCAACACACACTTTTTTACATTTTTTTTATACATTTATTTCCCTTTTTTATATTGTTTTTTGCTTTCGGAATTTTCAGAGATAATTTTCGAAACAAATCGCTTCTATTTTATTTGGGAGTTTAGAGTCTGGGGGAGAGGGAAAAAAAGAGGTTGCTGTAACAAACACTGTCGTGCTAGACAACGCCGACAATTTGCTGAATTTCTCCAGCACGTTATCCATGCTAGACATGTCTGACCCAGTGGAGGAGTCGGCAACTGGTGGAGCATACGGAGGTGCCACACCGCAGAAACCACCTGGAAATTGTGGACAGGAGAGACGACCAGACCCCAGGCAAACAAAGCCAGCTGATCGTATTGAGAACTTAAACGCCATCACGGAGACAATTTCGCAACAAAACCAAATAGTGCTGGAGGCAATGGACGGAAAATGAGGACCGATGTGTCGCGGCTTAGTAACCGGGTGGCAGGCGTAGAGACGTTGTTGCATGCCCCAGCAGCGCCACATCCACCAGCATCTACCTCAACACAAGGGCGAAGCTATGATAGGCAAAATAGGGAAACTAGCAGTGGGGCCAGGGGCAGTTATGGCAGAAGGAGGGTCGACCTGCATAAGTGGAACCTTAAGTTTGATGTATCGCTGAAGGGAATGATGGTCTAAAGTTTTGTTTTAGGGTAGATAGGATGAGACTAAAGTACCGGTTGAGTTATGAAGATGCAGATTTTCACTGTTTGGTGACGGTCTCGTTACTCAAAAGGTACTGGCAGGTCTTGGAAGACTACGCAGATGACCCATTTGAAACGGAACTTTTAGCCCAATTCAAATTGTGGACTCAGACTGGTGTTCCGCGAGATTATGGAGCGGAAGCAACTCTCGCAATAGAGTTTCGATGAATTCTATGCCGATATCCACGATCTCACTTTTCGCTTAGGAAAAGCCAGGATTCTAAACCCCATCCTCCATCCTAGAACAAAATGTACGTGATTCATCCCATAACCAAAGTAAGAGTAATAGTAGTGTCCCAAACAAATCCTTCATCCGTCTCCATTCCACCTCATGTTCTACTTTGCTTGTGGTATGCCGGCAGACTATTATGTTAGGAACCCGGCTGAAGCAGCAAAGGACGGTAAATTTAAGTCCTTCCACCTTATGAAATGTTTTGCATGTGGTAGCTGTTAGGATTATGAAGAGGGACGGAATTGTAGGAGTACAAACTGAGCAGAATAAAGAAAAGCGTATATTTTGTGAGGAGTTATCGAAGCGAAATAATAGAAATAAGAGCAATAGAAATTTTGACAAAATAAAGAGATTGAAAGAAAAGAAAAAGAATTTTAGGAGAATAAAAACAAAATAATAGCAACAATAGTTACACTGAAAAGAGACAATAGGTTCTTTGCCATAACCGAAATAGGGTGTTGTGAGGTGTCAGCGCTTTTAGACTCAGGTGCAGGAGCTTGTTGCTTAGGCAAAACGCCGAGAAATTTTCAAAGGGTAAAGAGCATTTGATATTGCCAGTTAGGGCTCAAAACATCAGAACTGCAAATGGGGGCGAAACTCTAGTTAAAGGTGTTATAACATTACCAGTTCTGCGGGATGGTATAACTCGGGACCTGAAGTTCTTGATTGTTCCTGGCTTACAGCAACCAAGTCTACTTGGGGGTTGACTTTTGGCAGGTTTTCGAGCTGAGTGCTATTAGTAGGGGACGGGGTGCTGCGGCCAGCAAGGAAGTGGTATCAGAACTCGCACCCGCTGAAGGAAACCTGTATTTTGTTGCGGTGCAACATATTCTGAGCGCTGAGGAGAGTAAAGCGCTAGAGAGCATAAAGGCACAGTTTCCTTAGCTCGCTGTTCTTGGTTTGGGGAAAACCGACATCGACGAGCACGTGATTGAGGTAACAGGTGAACACCTACCCTAGAAACAGCGCCATTATCCCATATCGCCCACCATAAAAATATTTATATTCCACGAACTCGACAGCATGCTACACATGGGAGTCATAGAAGAAAGCAGCAGCTGCTGGAAATCGCCGGTGTCCTTAGTCATCAAGGGAACCAAGAGCAGACTGTGCCTCGGCGCTCGCAAGGTTAATGAACGCACCATAAAAGATGCTTACCCACTACCTCACATCGCTGGTATCCAAAGCCGACTTCAAAATACACGCTAAATATCTGCCATCGACTTAAAAGACGCATTTTGGCAGATACCATTAGAGGCAAAGTCTGGAGAAAAGACGGCTTTTGCGGTACCTGGTAGACCTTTATACCCATTTACGGTCATACCCTTTGGGCTATGCAACGCCGCGCAGCATATGTGTCGTTTAATGGACAAGGTCATACACGCTTCCCTTCGTGAATCAGTGTTTGCTTATCTAGATGACTTACTTGTTTATTCCGAAGATTTTTCGTCCCATTTATATTTGTTATCTGTTGTAGCTAAATGTCTTCGAGATGCGAAATTGACGATCAACGTTGAAAAAAGTAAGTTCTGTTTCAAGGAGGTGCGTTATCTCGATACGTGGTGGGGGATGGATGCATCCGGACAGATGACAGCAAAATAGCGGCGCTGAGGGACTTTCCCTAACCACGAACCCCGAAGCAGCTCAGAAGGCTCCTAGGGATGACGGGATGGTACAGACGGTTTACACAAGACTTCGCGACGATTGCTGCACCGCTACACGACAGACTTACGAAAGAAAATATATAAAAAAGTTCGCAATGACGGACGAGGCTACGAAAGCCTCGGCACCCGTACTGACACATCCGGACTTCAACAGACATTTTTAAATACAGTGAGACGCATCGACTGACGGGGTGGGTGGAGTACTGTTCCAACTGGACGACGACAACATCGAACGACCAATAGCGTATGCGTCAGCAAAACTCAATAAGGCGCAAGGTAACTACAGCATCACTGAACTGGAATGTTACGCTACTGTTATAAGCATAAAGAAGTTCAGGCCCTATGTGGAGGGTCTACCTTTTACGGTGATAACGGACCACGCGAGCTTTAAGTGGCTCGTGAGCCAAAAGGATTTCTCGGGCGGGCTGGCAAGGTGAAGCCTTAAGCTACCCAAAACGTAGTGCATGATGCCCTATCGCGAATGGACATGGACGAAATCGACATTCAGGATAGAAGACTGGACATTGACATCAACTCAGAAGCTTTCAAGTCGCCCGAATACACAGAGTTACAAAAGACTATAACAGAGAACAAAGACAGATTACCAGAACTCTGCGTATCAGACGGATACGTGTACAGAAGAACACAGTTTAACCGGGAAGACGAACTGCAGGAATACCATGCCTGGAAACTTTGGATTCCGGTAGAGCTGCGGAGGAACTTGGTAGAGTTGTAACACGCGTCACCTTCAGCTGGTCATGGTGGGATTCATAAAATCTGCAAAGGCAACAGATCACGTACATGTGATGGTAAGGTTTATATTTTTGTATCTTTAGACCATTTGTCAAAGTTTGTTTTCTTAAGGCCGATGCGAAAAGCCACCTCGGCCGAAGTAGAGAAGTATTTAGAAAAAGACGTGTTTCATGTTTTCTGAGTACTTGAGTATGTGCATTCTGATAACGGAAAGCAGTTTACGTCCGAAAAATGTACCTCGTTCTTGCAAAAATATGGAACGACGCACATAAAAACAGCGTTTTACTCGCCACAAGGGAACGCAGCAGAGAGGGTTAACCGCTCCATACTGCAAATAATTCGGTCGTACATCAATAACAATCAAAGAAACTGGGATGAATATATTAGCGATGCAGCTTTCGCATTTCGCAGCGTCATACACATGGCAATTAGCACGTCCCCATATGAGGCAAACTTTGGTATTCCGATGATGCAACACGGTGCATCCTATAAACTATACCGGAAGTTGAGCACGCTGAAAGACGCTGATTTAGAAGTGGGAACGACGCAAGACAGGCTGCACATACTCAGAGAAAAAATCATGCAAGAACTTAAATTAGCACACGAAAGGAGTAAGAAGACATACAACCTGAGAAGCAGGGAAGGGGCATTCAATGTAGGGCAGATAGTATACCGTCGTTTTTAAAAAAAAGTTCCAAAATTGACAATTTTAATGCGAAACTTGCCCCAAAGCAAATTAAGTGCGTTGTACTTATGGCAAGAGGCAACGCGGTGTACGAACTAGGCGATGTAAGTGGCAAGGCAATCGGGGTGTACCATGCAAAAGACCTTTTCGCAGGTTAAGATATATGTTACATGTAGTCTTTGTCACCAATGTGAAATGTGACTTTTCCTCAGATAATGTTTCATGTGATTTATTGTTAATGACGTAGAAATTCTCTATACCAATAACACACTCCGACTAACGATCCGACTTGACCATATATTTATTAGCCATGTTGTTTATTTATTTATTTAATTATTTTAGTATTTATACATTTAAATGTCCTTTCTGTTTTTTCTTACTACCACTGACGATGGACAATATAGCCTAACAAAATTAACCTCAATGTAGGGCAGATGGTATACCACCGTAATTTTAAAAAAAGTTCCAAAATTGACAATTTTAATGCGAAACTTTCCCCAAGGCAAATTAAGTGCGTTGTACTTAGGGCAATAGGCAACACGATGTACGAACTAGGCGATGTAAGTGGCAAGGCAATCGGGGTGTACCATGCAAAATAGCTTTTCGCAGCTTAAGATATATGTTACATGTAGTCCTTGTTACCAGTGTGAAATTTGGCTTGTCCTTAGATTATGTTTCATGTCATTTATTGTTAATGACGATAGAAATTCTCTATACCAAGAACACACTCTGATTAAGGATCCAACTTGACCATGTATTTATTAGCCATGTTGTTTATTTATTTATTTATTTAATTATTTTAGTATTTATACATTTAAATGTCCTTTCTGTTTTTTCTTACTACCACTGAAGATGGACAATATAGCCTAACAAGATTAACCTCAATGTAGGGCAGATGGTATACCGCCGTACTGTTAAACAAAGTTCCAAAATTGGCAATTTTAATGCGAAACTTGCCCATAGCAAATTAAGTGCGTTGTACTTAGGGCAATAACCAACGCGATGTACGAACTAGGCGATGTATGTGGCAAGGCAATCGGGGTGTACCATGCAAAAGACCTTTTCGCAGCTTAAGATATATGTTACATGTAGTCCTTGTTACCAATGTGGAATGTGGCTTGTCCTCAGATAATGTTTCATGTGATTTATTGTTAATGACGGTAGAAATTCTCTATACCAATAACACACTCTGGCTAAGCATCCGACTTGACCATGTATTTATTAGCCATGTTGTTTATTTATTTAATTATTTTAGTATTTATACATTTAAATGTCATTTCTTTTTTTCTTACTGCCACTGACGATGGACAATATAGCCTAACAAGATTAACCTGTGATATAGATTTAGATTAACCTGTGATATAGATTTAGAATAACCTATGACATAGACTTAGACTCATTTTTTTTACCAGTGATACCTTAGAAAAGTAGTTTTAAGCCTCAGTAATGTTCAAATTGGAATAGCTGTCCATATGTATGTCTGTGTGAGTCTAGGCTGACTTACGTGGGGGCAAGGGTACTTGATTAAGCCCGGCATTGGGAGTGGGTCGAAGCCACACGTTGGGCAAGAAAAGACTGAATTTTGGACTGCATTATAATTTTTTTTACGCACACGCTCCATGACGCAGGCATCATCGGCGGATGCGAGCCTGTAACGACAGCCTTCGGACTAACTACGCCCCTGTGCACCTATTAGCGCAAGCAACCCTGTCTTTGCAGATAACCGTGCCAACAATCCGCAAACCGCCTTTGTACTACGTGGGGATGTGTGCGTGTATAGAAATGAACGCAACATGTTCGACGCCTAAAAGGATTTTTGATTGTTTTTAGTAAGCTGGTGTAACCGCAAAATCTAAGGCAAAACGGTAGCTGCAACAGGGCAGAGATTGTCTATAAAAGGGGGTTACTGCAGTCTTTGCTGTCAAAAATATTCAACCGTAGTGCCATGCATGTAAAATCGCTGCAGTGTAGTAACAAAAATTAAACAAAGTTCCGTGTCTAGAAAGAAAGCATTTTATGGCGGAAATGTCACAAAAACATTGCAAAAACTCAAGGAGATTATTAAACCACTTGAAAGTTGCACCTTGCTATAATAATTGAATGGGCTGCAAAACCCTCTTTCCAGATTTATTTGGGAGACTTGAAAGTTTTTCAAAAATGTTTACAAACGTTCTAGAAGTTTTAAAATATACGCAAAAAATTTAGAACATAGATTTATACCGATTTCAACTAAGATTTCTATGAGAAAAATATTGTAGTTAAAAGGAAATTATATAAATATTTAAAACATGCATGTTCTGGCGCGGATATAAAAATGAAACAGGTCGATTTATTAACCTGGGTCGGTTTATTAACCTATATCGCGCCATCGATTTTTCGATAGATTTTGGGCTCAGAAAAAAAAGTTCCACTAAGCATACCCAAAAAAATAATTTTCGAGCCTGCAAAATTGAGTTTTTTGACTTTTTTTCTTTGATTCTTAAGGTTTTTTTCATGACCTATTTAAAAAAATTTTCATTTTATTTTAAAATTTTCATGTATACCCTGTCCGACTCAAAATTGTCTGCTAAAAACTTTGGCAATAACAGTTTATTGAAAAAAAAATAAAAATATTTTTTGGGGTTTGAGGAGTGTTTTGGTGAAAAAATTTATTTTTTCGCCATTTTTTTAAGGGTTTCTTCAGAAACGAGCAAAAGTTCTGCCGACGAAAACGAATTTGTCTCATAGTTCCTATCCGTCCATATGCGATAAAAACGTTGGCATTAACAGTTTTTAAAAAAAAAATTTTTTTTATCGATTGTTCAATAAGAGGGTTTTCGCCATTTCTGTCCCATTTCTGCCACATTTTAACATACGACATTCTGTGGGCAATTTGGTGGGAGAAGTCGAAACATTATTCAAATCGACATAGCGGCTCTATTACCTATTTCCACTATAGACGCGTTACTTGCAGAGATTGAAAATAATTGTTAACAAATATTATTTTTTTTTTTGTATTTCAATGAAAAGAACTATAAAATGTAAAACAAAAAACCCTAAATCAACAAAAAAAGGTGGTTTTTAAACTTTTTTTGTTTTTCAGCAACACAAAAATTTTATTTTTGAACATAATAAAGTGAACAAGAGCTTATGAGTTAAGCTTTACAAGTAACAGTTTTTCAAGTGCTTCATCGCAAAAGTTGTACCTCCTTTCATCCAAAATGAAATTCAAAGAAGAAAATGACCTTTCTACTGATACTTGCGTAGCAGGGACACCAAGAATAACTAAGGCTAATTCAAATAGCTCAGGAAATGTAAAGCGAATATTTTGATAATAAGTAAAAATATCTTCATATACCGTCAAGAGTTTATGAAGGCTTTCAAAATTGCCAGTTTCAGCAAATATATTAGTACGTTCGGAAACTTCATGGTGAGGAACTACAGCTACTATATCTTGAGCCATCTCATCCAAAAAGGTACAGAGTTTCGAGCTTTGGTGAGCGTTTATGAGCTCATCATTTATGAAATCATCAGAGTGGTTCTGGTGTAATCGTTCACTATTGTTGTATGTGGAAGTTTGATTGCTCTAGAGAAGAAACATAATTTATTTTAAATAAAGAAATCGCAGTATAGTGAAACCGTACGTAATACACTCAGTTGTGCGTCTCGGCAAAACTAATATATAATAATAATCTATACTAAAATTTTGCATCTTGTAAGTATTACCTGCTTGAGAATGAAAATTTGTTTGGCAGTAGCTTTTAAATTTGCCTTAGCTAATCATTTTTGCGGTTCGGATAGTAAAATATTTAAACGAGGATCTAAATAAATACCACTAAGCAACGTAACGTTGCTAAGTAACAAACTTTCTCTTTTTAACAGAGCGTTATATAAATTATGTTGCATACTGCTTTGCTCCCGTTCTCTTAAATTTAGCCTTAGCTCCATCCAGTCCCAGTCAAGTATAATTGGCAATGTTTCTTCTGCATCCACAAAATCCCTCAATTCCAATACCTTTTTTGCCATAAAGTAAGTGGAATTCCATCTGGTCGCAATGCCTATTGGCGGAACGGCCCTGTTGCACGCATTCAACGTTGTTCTGCACAAGCAAATGTTAGCATTTCAAATGTTTCCAAATGCAGTGCACTAAATTTTCACAACCATTACCTTTGTATTAAAAATATTGTACAATGTATACTTTTAAATTTTAAAAGAAAATGGTATTTGTTGCCGCTAATGTTCTGCACTGTTTTCAGATTCGTAAATCTTCTTTATTGAATAAATTATTTCCTATTTATACAAAAGTTATTAACCTATACATATATACATTCTTTCATTAATAATTACATACTAGAGGCGCATGACTCAATAGTGAGGAATGCTTTGTTAGCGAATTATTATATTGACTTACATATTGTCAATATGATTCCTACTTGAGCAATTGACGCATTAATGCATTAGGTGACTTGGTGAACGCAAATTAACTTATGGTAGTTAACTGGGTCAATGAACGTATGTTTGTAATGTTAAGCGTGTTTGAAGTGAGGTGAATTCCACGCGATACTACAATATGTATAGTGGCCGTCAAATTATTGTACACTTTCACTTTAATGGGATCTGAAAATTCAGTGCACTACCTACTCGTCTGCCATAATAAAACTGCGCTTTATAGAATGGCATTATCATACAATTACTCAATTAAAAGAGTTTTATAAACCCATTTAATTTTTTATGAATATTCATATTACTTGCCTATATTTACTACCACGTAAAAGTTTGCAAACTTTGCGAACATCTTCTATGTTGGTCCTAATAATATTCTCTTTGTGAATATCTGTTACACATAATTGAAGCGAGTGTGCCGCACACCGCACGGAATGAATACAATTTGTTAAATAAATTTCTCCAGGTTCATCTTCAAAATCGAAAAGTTCAGCGAATTTTAGTTTTCAACGAATATCTGAATATTTGGCTTAACTTTCATGTTATTTTACAAACCTTTTAAATTATTAATAGATACTTTCGACGTCTGGTTACTTGATTTCGAAGACAAATAGAAGTGAAAAGAATATGTAAACGAAGCGGTAGCTTTAGTAGACCATTGCTGAGTAAAATATTAACAATTTTCAAAATTCACAGAAAACATATTTGTATAAATTTAAAGGAGAAAATTCAACAATCGACCAGGTGTTCCGGAGCATCATTTCCGACGATGCCATAATTTTATTTAACTTAGACGGCAGGAAGCGAAAAAGAGCGGTTAATAAGCTGATGCTTGTTAACGAAATTTTATTTTTGGCATTATTATATGTTAAGATTCATATCGTCGGTTTTTGGTATAGCTAAATTCGTTACTTTTTTTGTAATCATTCCTTTAGTTATTGATGCCACTTGAAAGCACTGCGTCCTCGAAGCAAAGTAGTAATACAATTTCATCTCATTTTGTATAACTAACTTAATATTTAGTTTACTCTCATTATCATTTGTTTTTACATTCTGAGACGACGATATGTGCCTTATATGTTATCTTTTTAATCACAAAGCCATTCCATTCTCATGATTTTCTCTTTCAGAAGTATACAGTACCGGGCATAAGTATTGGCACACCGGCAATATATAATGCATTCTACGGTCGACAAAGGTAGCCGGAGGGCCAACAGACACGCACATAAACATAAATTCAGGACAGATCGATGAGCTTTTCAACAGAATAAATGGGTACCGCTCTGATCTCTCCAGATTTTTCGCCTCGCGAAACCTGGCATTATCGCCGACTAAATCCTCCGCGACCTTATTTAAAACATGGACGTCCCAAATGTCGACCATTTTGAACTTCCACGTCGATAGCACTACGCTGCCGACTGTCCCACACCCCAAAATCTTGGGTGTGACGTTTGATCAGGATCTACATTTTGGTGAGAATGCAGTCGCAATTGTACCGAAAATCCAGAGCCGTAATAATATCCTCAAATCTCTTGCTGGTAGTACTTGGGTAGAAGACAAAGAAACGCTCATTACCACTTACAAAGCAATTGACCAGCCGATTGCATGCTACGCGTCCCCTATATGGTCGCCAAGCCTAAAAACTACACACTGGAAAAAGCTACAGGCCTGCCAAAATACTGCTCTCAGAACCGCCACGGGCTGTATTCTTATGTCCCCAGAACACCATCTACATAATGAGGCAATAATACTCCCCATAAGGGAAAGAAATGAGATGCTAACCAAACAGTTCCTGTTGAATACCCAGACCTGGGCATCCCAACAGACATCTGATTGATGAGCCAACACCGCCAAGGGGCTTAAGGAGTCATCTCCGTAAGCATTACGAGGAAATACGGCACCTGAGAACTCAGCCATATGAAGCAAAAACACACAAGCAGGTTCTCAGTGAACTCCATAAAGAGGCGTCGGACCTTTATGCCAGGAATTGCCCGGTGAATCCAGTACTCAAAGAACAGTATCCAAACCTTGCGGAAGAGGAACGCACACACCCCAGGGAAACGCAAGTCACTCTAGCTCAACTTCGATCTGTATACTGTAACAGGTTGAACTCATACTAATCCAGAATCAACCCCGATATACAAAATGTATGCCCTGCTTGCAATGTGTCCCCACATGACACCAACCATCTCTTTAATTGTAATGTGGAACCAACGCCTCTAACACCCCTCACATTATGGTCCACCCCTATTGAAACAGCAAGTTTCCTTGGACTCCCGTTAGAGGATATTGATGACAATTTATGATCGGTCGCACCTATTGGATGGGGAGAAGCACTGGTACAACAACAACAACATTGGCACAGAATTTTCGCAGTTTTCACCAAGTTTTGATTCCGTTAAAAATTATAATTAATATTAATTAAGATATTATGTGTATATTGGCACATATTTTTACAAACAAGAGCGAAAATAATTTGGAAAAGCAAAACTTGGTGAATTGTGCAAAAAGTTCGTGTTCCAATACTTATGTCTGGCACTGTATTTTATTATGAGTCTACTCTATTTCTTTCTTTATACATATTGATGTATTTCAATTGGAAGGACGCCCTGCCTTTCACAAAACTTTAAGAAAATGTATAGAGCTGAGCGACAGCAGGTGACGACAAAACCAATTATTTCTTCGCCGAGCTGCTGCCAACGAGTTAGAACGATTTTTGAAGCCTTTACCTTAGACTATTTTATAATTAATTAATTAATTGTTAAAAGTTATTATGTTAGTACTAGTATTACCCGTTATACTATTAATAGCTTTAATAATATATTTCTTTATTGAATAAATTCATTAATTTATAACCCATTTTATTAGTGATAACTGTTACTAACTAAATAATTAATTTCTTCATAATTGTAACGTAATTAATCAAGTTTGACTTTGAAACCCCTTTTAATACCAAATTATTATATATTCAAAACATAATGTAAATAATATATTTATTAACTTTAAAATAGTAAACTTAATTAATTTTACTATAATATTAAATTTTGTTAATTTTATAAAAAGATAGCTTAAGCAATTAATTATCTTATCTCTGAAACTTTATTAAAAAACAGAGTATTATTAATTATATTAACCTTGAACGGTAACTAATAACTTAATTTGTTGATTTTCATAACTAATCAACTAATTATATTATTTTCGAAGCTCAATTAAAATCTGTACTGCCAAAATAAAAACTAAACAACGTAAATGAGTAATTATATCAGCTATGCAAACTACAAATAAAAATTTAGTTAGTTGATATTCATACTTGAATATTTTTAAAAACCTTTATTTAAAACAAGCAAATCCACACAGAGATAAGATAATTAATTTAACTAGCTTATAACTTCTAAAATATACAATTTCAGGGATTATATAACTTTAATTGCACTTAACTATTAATTAACTTACATTACCATTTGAAAGATAATTTAACTAGTTGTATATCATAACTTGGCGGCCACCGTTTTGTTATGGTAGCGTGCTCCGCCTTACACACCGTATGCCCTGTGTTCACAACCCGGGCAAAGCAACATCAAAATTTTGGAAATAAGGTTTTACAATTAGAAGAAAGTTTTTCTAAGCGTGGTCGCCCCTCAGAAGTGTTTGGCAGGCGCTCCGAGTGTATTTTTGCCATGAAAAGCTCTCAGTGAAAACTTATCTGCCTTGCAGATGGCGTTCGAGGCGGCATAAAACATGGGACCAACAATTTGTAGGGCAAATCAAGACGAGCACGACGCAAATTGGAAGAGAAGCTCGGCCTAAAATCTCTTCGGAGGTTACCGCGCCTTACATTTATTTTTTTATATCATAACCTATTTTAAATTTTTTTAGTTTTATTAATAACGACTCAATTAATTACATCTAATTAACCTTACTCTAATAAATCGTCTTTAGTACTACATTTAGTGCTTAGGATTTGACTTGTTAATCAACTAAGTAATGCTAACCGTGTTTGAAAATAATGTCCTATAAATATTAGATCTTAATAATTACTAAACTATGAATGTAATAAAGTACTGTCCTATTTAAATGTTCTTCACTAACTATCCATTTTCATCCAATTAACTTATTTTTTTAACCCTTTCAATACTGCGGGGATATATAAGTCCCAGAGAATGTTCAAAAATTACTGGAGCGAAAATTATTCGCTTTAAAAGTGCTGGGAGGGGATTAAATCGTAGGTTGTAGACAGTACTTCACAACACGTGCTTCGGTCCACATAACCTAACTAATTTGTACTTGGTATACGGTCATAAGTGTAAGAGAATTCTTAGTGCATACACATGTAAGCAATATTTTAAGTTTTTTAGTGTTTTAGTGAAAAATGTTTCTCTTTCACATTAAAAAAGGAAAAGGTAAATTGCATGTCACATTTACATATAAGAATAAATTGATCTGTATGCCTATATACCTTGTTTTGTTGCATTGGGACATATACATCCCTACAGTGCGGTAGTGTGGGATGTAATTGTCCCAGCAGTTTTCTATCAAACGAATTTAGTTTTTGTTATTGCAATAATTTTAGGAAGAATCGACTACTGACTATCGAAGAAATTGTGCGCGAGCTTGAAAATTCATCTGATATGGAGGTGGATCCTTTCCACGACAGTGACGATAGCCGTGACACAGATTATAAAGTCTCTGATGCCTCCATATCTTCTGAAGTAGATAGCACGGATTCCTCAGACGATGAAGATATCCAGATGCTCGAAAATGTACAAACGGTAAATGAAGATAGTGATAACAACTCTGAAGATGCAAATTTCACTGATACAGCTCCTGTACAATCAAAAAGCAATAGTAAGTGTATTTGGCACGGCGGTATTGATAATTTTTCCCCAAAAATGTCATTGTCTCAAGAGGACAAGTAAATTATAATGGTTAACCTGACCAGAGGTTCCACCAATCTTGATTGTTTTTATAAACTTTTTCCAAAGAGTCTCATAATGCAGATAAGTCATTATACAAATATGCGCCTGCAGAAGCTCAATAATGCAAAGATGACATCACCAGGAGAAATAAAAATTATTCTGGGCTGTTCATTGATAATGTCATATAATCGTGTACCACGAATACATCGCAACAAATCCCTCCGGAACGCAGCAATATCAGAATGCATTTCTCGAGACCGTTTTATGCTACTGTTATGATTTTAGCTGGCTTTAAAAGTCCGCGTCCGTGGGGTCACCCATTTTTCACTTAGACACCGTACAAGACACCGTGAAAGGTTGTGAGATCCAATACTAATACTAGTAATGAATGTACAATGACAATTACATTTTCATAAGAGAGAAAAAAAGAAAAAAAAAAAAAAACCGAGAGCTGGATGGTTGAGGTGAAGCATCAGAAAATTTTCTGCCTTCTTTCCGATTTGGATGCTGCTGGTGTAAAGTTGTTCTCGTGCTAAGAAAAAAAAACAGTTTAAGTATTTGGCACTTAAAAAATTTTGTTACATGTGGAGAACACGAGGTGCACAAGTACCACCCGTGTAAACCTTCGAGATTATATATTTTGGGTCTTCCCAACCAATTCTTGCCGGCTATCAGAAGGAAGCCAGAAACATCCATGATGTTCCCGATCCGAGCCATCCCTTCTACAAGCAGTGATCAGGCCTGGATAAGTGTTAATGATTATAAGGAAAAATTTTAGAAAAGGGAAAAAATATATACCCATACCTATGGTATCTATTCCTATATTACTGGAAGTGACTTAATATATAAAAGCGTTTGAAATTAAAGTAACAAGAAAAGAAAATATTAACAGATTTTTTTTTCACGAAATTTGTAAGAATATGAGTTTCTGTTAATGAAACTGAAAATTTTGCGAAAATATAAGTATATAAAAAAAAGAGTTTATTAAATACTTAAATATATATGTGAAGAAAAGTATATCTACATAAATAATTATATTTTGTAAAGTATAAATTTTGAAGTTCTGTTGCCATATACATACATATATAGCGTTTCATAAATTCATGCAGCGTACTTCGTGCATCTTATCGCCTGGCCAGCCGAGGGATACCACGTCAAAATCATGTAAGTGCAAATTTCATATTTTCATTTTCTACACCAAAACTAGGTATTATAGTGTGTATATGCTGGATAGAATTTGCAAATTTAACTTAACCTATATATAAAAATATCAGTTTGAATTCGTTATAAGAAGAGGAAAAATTTATTTTTAGAATTTTCATTTAAACTGAGTTACAATTAGAATACATAAATATTCAGGAAATATACATATTAAGCGTTAATACTTAATTATTAGCAGTTTCATAATTATATAATTTTCATGTCACCTACTTATATCCTTTCAAAGACGCAAATTCCAAAAACAAGTTAGAACGTAAATTTTGATACCTATGGTGAGATAAGTGCCCCACTGTACCCATGTATATAAGTAAATAATGTAAAGTGCTCACGAAAAATTTTAACTCGCACCACACTTACGTATCCTAAGAGTTTACCGTAGTTTTGCCTACCGTGCTCATTTAGTAATAGAGCCTCTACATACAACTTCTCATTGAAAAAAAATCAAGCGTCATATTTATATACTTACATAAGAATGAGCACCACTCATTGATAAAGAACAAAAGACCTAATTATAGACATAAAGAAAAAAAAAACATAGATATATATGCAAGCGCAGCCCAACCAACCATTATGTTCATTATGCAAACACATTGTTACAAATCTTCGGGTAGATATTAATTGTAATTCTAGGTATACATTTATAATTTGAAGTAAATAAATTTATATTTGATGGTAGTGTGAACTTAATCACGGGTTATTATTATGAAGTGCTAAACTAGTAAAGTAGGGTTTGAGTAACCGAACCTAGCATTAGGGTGTTTTCAATACATAGTTTTTGGTGCCGGAAACACCAGGTAGGGAGGGCATACCCGGAGTTTACCATCTCGTCCGGAGGAAAATCATACGTACGCGAGTATTCATAGTGTCCGATATCTACATTAGGGATGTAATAGTGGTTTTGAATTTTAGTTAGAATGCCTACAAAAGCACGTAGATTTTTGTTGTTGGCGATATTAATCCAAGTGATGTGACAAGGATTCCATCCCATTCCGACGAGCTAGATCCGAACCAGTACGTGCTGCAGTCTCCTCTCACTGTGGATAACATACCATCATTTTATAAGTGCAACAATAAATGGCGTCCAAGTGTGGGGCCCCAAAACAACGTGTGACTACCGCAGCTGTTAAAGGTAAAGAAGGTACTCATTACTTCAGCAGCCTGTGAGAAAAAAAAACAGTCGAATTGTTTAAGCCCTCGATAAATTCGTAGAACTTTTATTTCTTTTAGGTGAACTATATTGGAATTGCTATTGCAATTGGTCAACCATATTGCATAGACCGATAGCTAGCTTAATTCGCAATTGAAGGCCTACAACTTCTTACCGGTTTTATTTAATGTCCTCTTGGATGGTTGCTAACAGAAGGTTGTGGAATTGAGTTTTATCTTTCGGAATTGCGAAGATTGGAAGTTGTTTTGATTTTCGACCAGGGAAAAGTTCAATCACCGGCAATACACCTTTCGTATCAAAATTTGAAATATTAGCATCTATCCAACCCACTTGTTACAACTTACGTATGCTATGATTTTCTTAATTAGAGTTTTAGGTTCGGTATTGATACTCAGATTAGCCCGCTTTATACATATATCTATCTATTTAGTAGATTTCATTATTGTTTTCTTATTTTTACCATTTTTGATAAAAAAGTCGTACCATGTCGGTAGTGCATAGCAATGAGAATTTGTTAGATACAGCTAGTATGGCAGGTGAAACTTGCGCTGTATGTGTTCAAGGGATGGATCGACAATCACCAATAGTCCGAACACGATGCCAGCACGATTTTCATAGGGATTGTCTAGTCCAATGGTTATCTAACTCTAAAACGTGTCCTCAGTGCAGAAAAGCATGTACAAAGAACAGCTTACTTGATATAACGCATATGTCAGAGAAAAGCTTACCGACCCAGACATTACAACAGTAATCAACGGGAACTGTTCCAAGAATTTTTCCTTCCCGACGAGGAAGAGGCAATCTCAGCAGAGATCAACCCCATTTAGGACTCCCTTAGTTAGTTCCACATACGAATTCCCCAAATCTTAACTTATCTTTTCCGATGATGTCACACGATACCGCCGTTAACCCTGTGCAAGGACAATTGCCACATGGTAGTATCCTCGAAAAGCGTATATCCAACATTGAAGTAGATTTACAAAATAGGTTTGAAATGCTTACGCAGACAATTCAAAACTTGACCCGACAGGTTAGTCAGATAAATGTTAGGGTTATACCAGAACCTGAATCGCCTCAAAATGAACCGATAAATGATACCGCTTTTGCCGCGGAAGCGAATAGTAATAGCCAATCACGAATGGATGGACAAAACCACCTTATTAACAATCGAGAAAGAATTTCTATTGTTCCGCATAGTGTGAACAATAGTGGTAGAATCGCCCAGCTTATTCAAAGTTGGAATGTTACATTTAATGGTAGTGCAGAAAAAATTCCGGTTGATAAATTCATTTACATGATAACGTCACTGACAAACGATAGTTTAAACGGAGATTTTAGGATCCTGTGTGAACATTCACATATTCTGTTCGTAGGAAAGGGACGGGATTGGTACTGGAGGTATCGCCGATCTGTTTCTCACGTAGATTGGGTAGCATTGTGTGACGCGCTTCGTTCACATTTCCGGGATCATCTCACCGACAGTGATGTTCGTGAGCTAGTGCGAGAACGCAAGCAAAAAGAACATGAAAGTTTCGATGAATTTTATTCTTCAATTTTACATTTGTGTGACAGACTTCGCTATCCCATGCCAGATCAAGAACTCTTAGAAGTGTTGAGAAGGAATTTGCGCCCAAAAATAAGAAATGAACTTTTCTATAAAACTATAACTTCAGTAGCTCATTTACGCTACCTACTCCTTCGTAGAGAATCTCTTTTAGAAAATGGTGAAAGCGTACCAAGTCGACCTGTAAGACGACAAGTAAATGAACTCCAATCGAATACTAACGACCTAATAGAGAAAGATGTACTAGATATCGCGGAGATAGGGAATACCCAGCTACGTTGTTGGAATTGTAGAAAGGATGGCCATCGGTACGTAGACTGTTTAGAGGAGCGTACTATATTTTGTTACGGATGTGGAGAAGCCAATGTCCTGAAACCCAAATGTGTAAAATGTAAGGGTTCGGGAAACGTGCAAAGGAGCGTGGAGAATTCTCGTCTACGCTCACCTCAGAATTAGTTCAACCCTCGCAAGATATAGTTACTAAAACCAAAGACCAACCACTTCATTTGTTATTAAATTCTACACGTACTAATATTGGTACGACGACTCCAAAATTTCATCACATTTTTCCGTATCATAGAAGACTTTCAAACTATGAAACCATACGTGCACGATTGTTTACTGAAGCTCTTATCAAACCACCTAACAAAACCGCAAGAGTACCAATAAAACGGTCAACAATGCGATTAAAATCATTTTGGGCTAGAGTAAAAAGAAACCGGAAAAATTACGTGAAGTTTTTGTCTTCCATTACTTTGAGTCAAAACGATAACCGTCCCTATGTCAAGATTTCGTTCTTTAATATGGACATTTACGCACTTTTGGATTCAGGGGCAAACATTTCCTGTATAAGTGGAAAAGCCGCAAAAGATTTTCTAGATAAAAATTATCCATTCAAAGTTTTGCATGAACACATAGAAACAGCTGGAGGAAAGAAATATAGGATAATCGGTAGTGTCCTATCTAAAATAACCTTCAACGGAGCGAGTAAGGAATTAGAAATTTTTATAATACCCGACCTAAAGCAAGACATGTATTTAGGAGCAGATTTCTTTCACGAGTTTAATTTAATGAATAAAATCTTGGAGACATTTTCAAAGGAAGAAAATGAGATTCTGGAAAGTCCTGAAATGCATACCTTGAGTAGTACTGAACGCAGTCAGTTGTCAAAGGTTGTCTCTCTTTTTCCATCCTTCGAAAAGGAAGGATTGGGTAAAACCCCTTTGTTGAAACACACTATTGAGATTATTAAAGATGTTAAGCCGATAAAGCAACGGTATTTTTCAGTGTCACCTGCTGTAGAAAAGAAGCTACATGCGGAAGTTGACAAAATGTTAGAATTGGGTGTTATCGAGTTAGCTCCCCCAAATTGCTCCTGGAGTAGTCCCGTGGCTATTGTGCAGAAGGAAAACAAGACCAGACTATGCTTGGATGCACGCAAGTTGAACAGCGTCACGGTCAAAGATGCTTTTCCCTTGCCAAAAATCAATGGTATATTCAGCCGGTTGCCGAAAGCCAGGTATATGTCTTCTCTTGATCTCAAGCATGCCTTCTGGCAAATAGAATTAAGCCCTTGTTCCCGTGACTACACAGCATTCACCGTACCAAATAGACCCTTATACCGATTTTGTGTAATGCCATTCGGGCTTTGTAATGCACCTATGACCATGAGTCGCTTAATGGACATGATGATACCACCTCATTTAAAACATTGTGCATTCGTTTATTTGGACGACCTTCTTTTGTTCTCGGAAGACTTTGATTCTCATCTTTTACCAATAGCTGAAATAGCGCAACTGTTAAGGAAAGCCAATTTAACAGTGAATATCAAAAAATGTAAATTTTGTGTGAGTGAGGTACGATATCTTGGCTTTATAGTTGGAGATGGTGTCATTAAAACTGATCCAAAAAAGGTGTCTGCCATAAAGGATATCAACCCTCCGAGAAGTGTTCGAGAGATGCGACGATTTCTAGGCCTAGTCGGCTAGAACGGCCCATAGCATATTTCTCTCACAAGTTAAATCGCGCGCAACGGAATTATTCCATCACAGAATTAGAGTGCTTGGCAGCGGTACTAAGTATCTACAAATTTCGGGAATACGTTGAAGGACATCCCTTTAAAGTTATAACAGACCACGCCAGTTTGCAGTGGTTAATGCGACAACCCGACTTGAATGGGCGATTAGCGCGATGGTCATTGAAGTTACAGGGATTTGATTTTGAAATACAACATCGAAAGGGTAGTCTTAATGTCGTACCGGATGCACTTTCGCGATTAGAGGAGATTTCGAGAGAAGTTACAGATGATGAAACACATCCCGTTCCATTAGTTGACTTGAATTCTCCTTATTTTCTGACAGGCAGCTATGAAAAACTCCGAAACAGTATTCTAGAAAATCAGAATAAACTTCCGGATATACGAGTAATAGACCAATTTATCTATAAACGTACCGATTTTGCTAATGGCGATGCTGTAGTGGAAGCTTTAAGCTGGAAATTGTGGATTCCCGAGGAATTGAGAACAGATGTTATAAATCGTGCACATTGCCCTAGTACGGCCGCGCATGGAGGCATTGCAAAAACTCTGGAGAGGTTAAAGAGAACATTTTATTGGCCAAAAATGGCAGCAGATGTACGAAATATTGTTTCTAAATGTGATGTTTGCTTACAGTCGAAAGCCCCTAACTCAATCTTGAGACCCCCGATGGGTGATCAACCAAAATCTGCTAGACCGTTTCAAAGAATTTACCTTGATTTCTTAGGTCCTTATCCTCCGTCAAAAGGAGGAAATATAGGGATGTTCATTATGTTAGATCACTTATCGAAATTTCCTTTATTAAAGACCCTGAAGAAATTTTCTACCGGTACTATATGCGAATTCCTAGAAGACAACGTATTTATGGTTTTTGGAGTACCCAAAGTGGCAGTAACCGACAACGGTTCTCAGTTCAAATCAAATCAATTTAACAACTTTCTATCTAAATATGGAATCGTTCACACATATACTGCCATATATTCTCCTCAATCCAACGCCTCCGAGAGAGTAAACAGATCCGTAATATCCGCTGTACGTTCATATATAGGCAAAGATCAACGAAGTTGGGATTTACATTTACCAAAAATTGCAGCGGCACTTAGATGTTCGGTTCACAGCACTATAGGTTATTCACCATATTATGTGCTATTTGGTCAACATATGATTACTCATGCGGAGACATATGCGCTGTTAACTAAGCTATCCTCCATCGAAGTTGGTGAAGATATAGCTAGAGACGACATGTTACAAATGGTTAGATTAGAAGTGCAAGAAAATATGCGCAGGTCCTACGAGTCCAGCAAGATTAGATATAACTTGCGATCCGCACCTATAAACCTACTTCCAGGTCAAGAAGTATATCGCCGAAATTTCGCGCAAAGTAATAAAGGAGCCAATTTCAGCTCAAAGTTAGCTCCGAAATTTATAAAGGCTAAAGTGGTGAGGAAAGTAGGAAATTGTTATTTTGAGTTAGAAGATGTCAATGGAAAGAGTAAAGGAATTTTTCATGGGAAAGACATCCTAAGAACACGTTAAAATCCACCAAGTAAAAAAACAAAAAAAAAAAAAAACAAATCGAAATATCATTCTCCAGTAAATTTGGAATTGTCAGGCCCTTCCAGAATTCCCTGTTTTGTTATGATTTTAGCTGGCTTTAAAAGTCCGCGTCCGTGGAGTCACCCATTTTTCACTTAGACACCGTGAAAGGTTGTGAGATCCAATACTAATACTAGTAATGAATGTACAATGACAATTACATTTTCATAAGAGAGAAAAAAAGAAAAAAAAAAAAAAAAACGGAGAGCTGGATGGTTGAGGTGAAGCATCAGAAAACTTTCTGCCTTCTTTCCGATTTGGATGCTGCTGGTGTAAAGTTGTTCTCGTGCTAAGAAAAAAAAACAGTTTAAGTATTTGGCACTTAAAAAATTTTGTTACACGTGGAGAACACGAGGTGCACAAGTACCACCCGTGTAAACCTTCGAGATTATATATTTTGCGTCTTCCCAACCAATTCTTGCCGGCTATCAGAAGGAAGCCAGAAACATCCATGATGTTCCCGATCCGAGCCATCCCTTCTACAAGTGTTCAGCAGTGATCAGGCCTGGATAAGTGTTAATGATTATAAGGAAAAATTTTAGAAAAGGGAAAAAATATATACCCATATCTATGGTATCTATTCCTATATTACTGGAAGTGACTTAATATATAAAAGCGTTTGAAATTAAAGTAACAAGAAAACAAAATATTAACAGATTTTTTTTCACGAAATTTGTAAGAATATGAGTTTCTGTTAATGAAACTGAAAATTTTGCGAAAATATAAGTATATAAAAAAAAGAGTTTATTAAATACTTAAATATATATGTGAAGAAAAGTATATACCTACATAAATAATTATATTTTGTAAAGTATAAATTTTGAAGTTCTGTTGCCATATACATACATATATAGCGTTTCATAAATTCATGCAGCGTACTTCGTGCATCTTATCGCCTGGCCAGCCGAGGGATACCACGTCAAAATCATGTAAGTGCAAATTTCATATTTTCATTTTCTACACCAAAACTAGGTATTATAGTGTGTATATGCTGGATAGAATTTGCAAATTTAACTTAACCTATATATAAAAATATCAGTTTGAATTCGTTATAAGAAGAGGAAAAATTTATTTTTAGAATTTTCATTTAAACTGAGTTACAATTAGAATACATAAATATTCAGGAAATATACATATTAAGCTCTTAATACTTAATTATAGCAGTTTCATAATTATATAATTTTCATGTCACCTACTTATATCCTTTCAAAGACGTAAATTCCAAAAAGAAGTTAGAACGTAAATTTTGATACCTATGGTGAGATAAGTGCCCCACTGTACCCATGTATATAAGTAAATAATGTAAAGTGCTCACGAAAAATTTTAACTCGCACCACACTTACGTATCCTAAGAGTTTACCGTAGTTTTGCCTACCGTGCTCATTTAGTAATAGAGCCTCTACATACAACTTCTCATTGAAAAAAAAAATCAAGCGTCATATTTATATACTTACATAAGAATGAGCACCACTCATTGATAAAGAACAAAAGACCTAATTATAGACATAAAGAAAAAAAACATAGATATATATGCAAGCGCAGCCCAACCAACCATTATATTCATTATGCAAACACATTTTTACAAATCTTCGGGTAGATATTAATTGTAATTCTAGGTATACATTTATAATTTGAAGTAAATAAATTTATATTTGATGGTAGTGTGAACTTAATCACGGGTTATTATTATGAAGTGCTAAACTAGTAAAGTAGGGTTTGAGTAACCGAACCTAGCATTAGGGTGTTTTCAATACATAGTTTTTGGTGCCGGAAACACCAGGTAGGGAGGGCATACCCGGAGTTTACCATCTCGTCCGGAGGAAAATCATACGTACGCGAGTATTCATAGTGTCCGATATCTACATTAGGGATGTAATAGTGGTTTTGAATTTTAGTTAGAATGCGTACAAAAGCACGTAGATTTTTGTTGTTGGCGATATTAATCCAAGTGATGTGACAAGGATTCCATCCCATTCCGACGAGCTAGATCCGAACCAGTACGTGCTGCAGTCTCCTCTCACTGTGGATAACATACCATCATTTTATAAGTGCAACACTACTGATATCAAAATTGTATTTCTGTGACCCCAAAAAACCTCCAGATGCATCAAAAACGTATTACATTGAAGAAGTTTTATCCTGCTTGAAATATACATTTTTGAAAGGGAGAACTGACAGCACATTTCAATCCATTGATGAGCCAATGACGAAATTCAAAGGGAGGTCCAGTCTGAAACAGTATCTCCCTCTGAAACCTATCAAAAGAGGAATCAAACTTTGGACAAGATGCGATGCAGAAACCGGGTATATTTATGACACAAACATATATAGTGGACGGGAAACTGAAGATACTGATGGAATCTTGGGAGAGCGTGTGTTTTTAAACTTGGCAGAAACCATTACGAGTTCAAACGTTGATTTGTTTTGCGACCGTTTTTCGACCGTTTTTTACTTCAACACGTCTACTTGACACTATAAAATTTCCTGCTGTAGGAACGTTTATATCAAAATGTAAATATACACCTAAGTTTCAAACTAAACTAAAAGAAAGAGGTGAATGTGAAATAGCAGTATGTGATGAAGGGATATTAGCAGTCAAGTGGAAAGACACAAAAGACGTGCTTCTTGTGAGCAACTGCCACAATGCCACTATTGATGCCACAGTTCGAAAAATGAAAGATGGTACTACTAAAAATATTGAATGTCCTGAAGCTTTGATTTTCTACAATAAATATATGGGTGGCGTAGATCATGCAGATCAAATGATTACTTTATACGATTTAGATAGAAGAAATGCAAAATGGTGGAAGAAAGTATTTTTTATATTGCTAATGACCAGTGTTTATAATTCGTATATTTTGTCTCAAGAAGTCACTTGCCATTTATCGATTTCATAGTAAATCTAGCTGAACAGTTTATTAGTCAAGGACGATCAGAATCTTTGTACAAACGAACCAGAAGACAAGGTAGGATTTCAAAGAATGGCAAAATTTTCGAAAATGCTGGAGATCATCTTCCAGTTGAAAACGGCGGCCAAAACAGATGCGTGAGATGCCACTCTAGGAAAATTGAAAAAGGACTAAAATCATTTGCCAACAATGTCAAGTAGCTTTATGTATTGATTGTTTTACACCATTCCATACATAATGTAACAATTTCGATAAAAATAAATATTTTTTACTCTTGAATACCTAAATTTGTGTTCTGATTATTTACTGCCGGGATATATTTATCCCATAACTAAACTACTGCTGGGATATATGTGTCCTAAAGCATTTTTTCAAAAACTATATTTTCTAAAAATTATGTAAATATGTTCCTTTACTTATTTCGAGCCCATTTAGTTCAATTATACAGAAATATCTTCACTGGCCAAAAGTCGTATTGAAAGGGTTAATGTACTCAATATATAGAAATGAAAAAATTTGTTAGCATATTGCTTTTATAAAATAAAAAAATAAAATATTCTTTCTTATATTTAATAAATTAAATACTAACATTGCATTAAGCGAAACAACAATTAAAGATTTTATTTATTACTTACTTTTCTTTATTATAACATTATAACTTAATATAATGAAGAAGAGAAATATATTACAAAATAAAGTAATAATGTATTCCAATTTTTAAAATAAATATTCATTTTAATAAAAAGTTATAAAAAAATTTAAGTGCTATGTTTTTCGTTATAAATGCGTTAGGACTATGGGATAAGTATAACAGCTAGATAATTTGTTATTTATTTCATTATACTATATGCATTAGGAATATCAGATAAGTACAACAGATATATAATATGTTATTTGTGCCACAACGCTATCGCATAGCTTTATGACATTCGTTGCTGTATAAATCATGTTATATGTGGCATATGAATAGCATATTGAAAAGAGAAAAATATATGAACGCTTAATATCAGAATTTAGTGAACATAAAAGAGAAGGCTTCTCACATGTATAGAAAAATATACGTGAGGATTTGTCACACTATCTTAAAAAACTGATGTAAACTTTTGAATTTCTCACGCATAATTTATGTAGCAAGGATCGTTTAATACATTATATAACCAGTAGCGTTCTAACTGGGTATATATACTTAAGTTCTTCAACACACACTTTTTTACATTTTTTTATACATTTAATTCCCTTTTTTATATTGTTTTTTGCTTTCGAAATTTTCAGAGATAATTTTCGAAACAAATCGCTTCTATTTTAACTGTTTTTTGGGAGTTTAGAGTCTAGGGGAGAGGAAAAAAAAGAGTTTGCTGTAACAAACACTGTCGTGCTAGACAACGCCGACAATTTGCTGAATTTCTCCAGCACGTTATCCATGCTAGACATGTCTGACCCAGTGGAGGAGTCGGCAACTGGAGGAGCATACGGAGGTGCCACACCGCAGAAACCAAAATTGTGGACAGGAGAGACGACCAGACCCCAGGCAAACAAAGCCAGCTGATCGTATTGAGAACTTAAACGCCATCACGGAGACAATTTCGCAACAAAACCAAATAGTGCTGGAGGCAATGGACGGAAAATGAGGACCGATGTGTCGCGGCTTAGTAACCGGGTGGCAGGCGTAGAGACGTTGTTGCATGCCCCAGCAGCGCCACATCCACCAGCATCTACCTCAACACAAGGGCGAAGCTATGATAGGCAAAATAGGGAAACTAGCAGTGGGGCCAGGGGCAGTTATGGCAGAAGGAGGGTCGACCTGCATAAGTGGAACCTTAAGTTTGATGTATCGCTGAAGGGAATGACGGTCTAAAGTTTTGTTTTAGGGTAGATAGGATGAGACTGCAGTACCGGTTGAGTTATGAAGATGCAGATTTTCACTATTTGGTGACGATCTCGTTACTCAAATGGTACTGGCAGGTCTTGGAGACTACGCAGATGACCCAAGCTTCGACTACTCTCGATTTGAAACGGAACTTTTAGCCCAATTCAAATTGCGGACTCAGACTGGTGTTCCGCGAGATTATGGAGCGGAAGCAACTCTCGCAATAGAGTTTCGATGAATTCTATGCCGATATCCACGATCTCACTTTTCGCTTAGGAAAAGCCAGAATTCTAAACCCCATCCTCCATCCTAGAATTAAAATGTACGTGATTCATCCCATAACCAAAGTAAGAGTAATAGTAGTGTCCCAAACAAATCCTTCATCCGTCTCCATTCCACCTCATGTTCTACTTTGCTTGTGGTATGCCGGCAGACTATTATGTTAGGAACCCGGCTAAAGCAGCAAAGGACGGTAAATTTAAGTCCTTCCACCTTATGAAATGTTTTGCATGTGGTAGCTGTTAGGATTATGAAGAGGGACGGACAAACTGAGCAGAATAAAGAAAAGCGTATATTTTGTGAGGAGTTATCGAAGCGAAATAATAGAAATAAGAGCAATAGAAATTTTTTAAAAAAATAAAGAGATTGAAAGAAAAGAAAAAGAATTTTAGGAGAATAAAAAACAAAATAATAGCAACAATAGTTACACTGAAAAGAGACAATAGGTTCTTTGCCATAACCGAGATAGGGTGTTGTGAGGTGTCAGCGCTTTTAGACTTAGGTGCAGGAGCTTGTTGCTTAGGCAAAACGCCGAGAAATTTTCAAAGGGTAAAGAGCATTTGATATTGCCAGTTAGGGCTCAAAACATCAGAACTGCAAATGGGGGCGAAACTCCAGTCAAAGGTGTTATAACATTACCAGTTCTGCGGGATGGTATAACTCGGGACCTGAAGTTCTTGATTGTTCCTGGCTTACAGCAACCAAGTCTACTTGGGGGTTGACTTTTGGCAGGTTTTCGAGCTGAGTGCTATTAGTAGGGGACGGGGTGCTGCGGCCAGCAAGGAAGTGGTATCAGAACTCGCACCCGCTGAAGGAAACTTGTGTTTTGTTGCGGTGCAACATATTCTGAGCGCTGAGGAGAGTAAAGCGCTAGAGAGCATAAAGGCACAGTTTCCTTAGCTCGCTGTTCTTGGTCTGGGGAAAACCGACATCGACGAGCACGTGATTGAGGTAACAGGTGAACACCTACCCTAGAAACAGCGCCATTATCCCATATCGCCCACCATAAAAATATTTATATTACACGAACTCGACAGCATGCTAGACATGGGAGTCATAGAAGAAAGCAGCAGCTGCTGGAAATCGCCGGTGTCCTTAGTCATCAAGGGAACCAAGAGCAGACTGTGCCTCGGGGCTCGCAAGGTTAATGAACGCACCATAAAAGATGCTTACCCACTACCTCACATCGCTTGTATTTAAAGCCGACTTCAAAATACACGCTAAATATCTGCCATCGACTTAAAAGACGCATTTTGGCAGATACCATTAGAGGCAAAGTCTGGAGAAAAGACGGCTTTTGCGGTACCTGGTAGACCTTTATACCCATTTACGGTCATACCCTTTGGGCTATGCAACGCCGCGCAGCATATGTGTCGTTTAATGGACACGGTCATTCACGCTTCCCTTCGTGAATCAGTGTTTGTTTATCTAGATGACTTACTTGTTTATTCCGAAGATTTTTCGTCCCATTTATATTTGTTATCTGTTGTAGCTAAATGTCTTCGAGATGCGAAATTGACGATCAACGTTGAAAAAAGTAAGTTCTGTTTCAAGGAGGTGCGTTATCTCGATACGTGGTGGGGGATGGATGCATCCGGACAGATGACAGCAAAATAGCGGCGATGAGGGACTTTCACGAACCACGAACCCCGAAGCAGCTCAGAAGGCTCCTAGGGATGACGGGATGGTACAGACGGTTTACACAAGGCTTCGCGACGATTGCTGCACCGCTACACGACAGACTTACGAAAGAAAATATATAAAAAATTCGCAATGACGGACGAGGCTACGAAAGCCTCGGCACCCGTACTGACACATCCGGACTTCAACAGACATTTTTAAATACAGTGTGACGCATCGACTGACGGGGTGGGTGGAGTACTGTTCAAACTGGACGACGACAACATCGAACGACCAATAGCGTATGCGTCAGCAAAACTCAATAAGGCGCAAGGTAACTACAGCATCACTGAACTGTAATGTTACGCTGCTGTTATAAGCATAAAGAAGTTCAGGCCCTATGTGGAGGGTCTACCTTTTACGGTGATAACGGACCACGCGAGCTTTAAGTGGCTCGTGAGCCAAAAGGATCTCTCGGGCGGACTGGCAAGGTGAAGCCTTAAACTACCCAAAACGTAGTGCATGATGCCCTATCGCGAATGGACATGGACGAAATCGACATTCAGGATAGAAGACTGGACATTGACATCAACTCAGAAGCTTTCAAGTCGCCCGAATACACAGAGTTACAAAAGACTATAACAGAGAACAAAGACAGATTACCAGAACTCTGCGTATCAGACGGATACGTGTACAGAAGAACACAGTTTAACCGGGAAGACGAACTGCAGGAAGACCATGCCTGGAAACTTTGGATTCCGGTAGAGCTGCGGAGGAACTTGGTAGAGTTGTAACACGCGTCACCTTCAGCTGGTCATGGTGGGATTCATAAAATCTGCAAAGGCAACAGATCACGTACATGTGATGGTAAGGTTTATATTTTTGTATGTTTAGACCATTTGTCAAAGTTTGTTTTCTTAAGGCCGATGTGAAAAACCACCTCGGCCGAAGTAGAGATGTATTTAGAAAAAGACGTGTTTCAAGTTTTCTGAGTACCTGAGTATGTGTATTCCGATAACGGAAAGCAGTTTACGTCCGAAAAATGTACCTCGTTTTTTCAAAAATATGGAACGACGCACATAAAAACAGCGTTTTACTCGCCACAGGGGAACGCAGCAGAGAGGGTTAACCGCTCCATACTGCAAATAATTCGGTCGTACATCAATAACAATCAAAGAAACTGGGATAAATATATTAGCGATGCAGCGTTCGCACTTCGCAGCGTCATACACATGGCAATTAGCACGTCCCCATATGAGGCAAACTTTGGTATTCCGATGATGCAACACGGTGCATCCTATAAACTATACCGGAAGTTGAGCACGCTGAAAGACGCTGATTTCGAAGTGGGAACGACGCAAGACAGGCTGCACATACTCAGAGAAAAAATCATGCAAGAACTTAAGTTAGCACACCAAAGGAGTAAGAAGACAAACAACCTGAGAAGCAGGGAAGGGGCATTCAATGTAGGGCAGATAATATACCGTCGTTTTTAAAAAAAAGTTCCACAATTGACAATTTTAATGCGAAACTTGCCCCAAAGCAAATTAAGTGCGTTGTACTTAGAGCAAGAGGCAACGCGATGTACGAACTATGAAATGTGACTTTTCCTCAGATAATGTTTCATGTGATTTATTGTTAATGACGTAGAAATTCTCTATACCAATAACACACTCCGACTAACGATCCGACTTGACCATATATTTATTAGCCATGTTGTTTATTTATTTATTTAATTATTTTAGTATTTATACATTTAAATGTCCTTTCTGTTTTTTCTTACTACCACTGACGATGGACAATATAGCCTAACAAAATTAACGTCAATGTAGGACAGATGGTATATCACCGTAATTTTAAAAAAAGTTCCAAAATTGACAATTTTAATGCGAAACTTTCCCCAAAGCAAATTAAGTGCGTTGTACTTAGGGCAATAGACAACACGATGTACGAACTAGGCGATGTAAGTGGCAAGGCAATCGGGGTGTACCATGCAAAAGTCCTTTTCGCAGCTTAAGATATATGTTACATGTAGTCCTTGTTACCAATGTGAAATTTGGCTTGTCCTTAGATTATGTTTCATGTCATTTATTGTTAATGACGATAGAAATTCTCTATACCAAGAACACGCTCTGACTAAGGATCCGACTTGACCATGTATTTATTAGCCATGTTGTTTATTTATTTAATTATTTTAGTATTTATACATTTAAATGTCCTTTCTGTTTTTTCTTACTACCACTGAAGATGGACAATATAGCCTAACAAGATTAACCTCAATGTATGGCAGATGGTATACCGCCGTACTGTTAAACAAAGTTCCAAAATTGGCAATTTTAATGCGAAACTTGCCCATAGCAAATTAAGTGTGTTGTACTTAGGGCAATAGCCAACGCGATGTACGAACTAGGCGATGTATGTGGCAAGGCAATCGGGGTGTACCATGCAAAAAACCTTTTCGCAGCTTAAGATATATGTTACATGTAGTCCCTGTTACCAATGTGAAATGTGGCTTGTTCTCAGATAATGTTTCATGTGATTTATTGTTAATGACGGTAGAAATTCTCTATACCAATAACACACTCTGGCTAAGCATCCGACTTGACCATGTATTTATTAGCCATGTTGTTTATTTATTTAATTATTTTAGTATTTATACATTTAAATGTCATTTCTTTTTTTCTTACTGCCACTGACGATGGACAATATAGCCTAACAAGATTAACCTGTGGTATAGATTTAGATTAACCTGTGATATAGATTTAGAATAACCTGTGACATAGACTTAGACTCATTTTTTTTACCAGTGATACCTTAGAAAAGTAGTTTTAAGCCTCAGTAATGTTCAAATTGGAATAGCTGTCCATATGTATGTGTGTGTCAGAGTAGGCTGACTTACGTGGGGGCAAGGGTACTTGATTAAGCCCGGCATTGGGAGTGGGTCGAAGCCACACGTTGGGCAAGAAAAGACTGAATTTTGGACTGCATTATAATTTTTTTTACGCACATGCTCCATGACGCAGGCATCATCGGTGGATGCGAGCCTGTAACGACAGCCTTCGGACTAACTACGCCCCTGTGCACCTATTAGCGCAAGCAACCCTGTCTTTGCAGATAACCGTGCCAACAATCCGCAAACCGCCTTTGTACTACGTGGGGATGTGTGTGTGTATAGAATTTAACGCAACATGTTCGACGCCTAAAAGGATTTTTGATTGTTTTTAGTAAGCTGGTGTAACCGCAAAATCTAAGGCAAAACGGTAGCTGCAACAGGGCAGAGATTGTCTATAAAAGGGGGTTACTGCAGTCTTTGCTGTCAAAAATATTCAATCGTAGTGCCATGCATGTAAAATCGCTGCAGTGCAGTAACCAAAATTAAACAAAGTTCCGTTTCTAGAAAGAAACGGCACAGTGCAAAAAATTTTACGAAAAAAAAGAAAAAACCAAAAGTGCAGCAATTACGCGGAACATCAGGCAACCGTCAACACCACTCCATCAACATCAACAACGGTAAGTGAAGCCAAAATCCCCAAATAATTTATTTTTATTTTTTTTAATTTGTTATGAAATTCGAAACCCCCTAACAAACCCTACCTCTGAGTGATTGCCTATAGTTTTTCGGTTTCTTTTCTCTTAGATATATGCCACACATCACAACAAACGGCACAGAAAAAGCACGGAACACGACAGCTAACAATACACACATCAGGTACAAGCATACATATAAAACATCCGGCAACCAACTAAGCAATTTCACCATACCTGCGATACTACCACCAAGCCATTAAAATAACTGGTGTGAGGTACCCAACGGTCACAACCAAAACTAACAACAATTGCATGAAACCAACACAGAACACATCAGCGTATGATCGCCTTCAGCAAAACACCAGCACCTCATAACAAAACACGCGCAAAACATACAACCACATACAACAAATACCACAGCAACTCAACACCAGCGGCACACAATCAAATTAAACACCAATGACATTAAACAAAACACCTGGATTCAAATCAAATACACGCAAAGGCACGCAACATTAATGCAGACCCCTGGTAACATCGCTCAACTACCACTTTCACACAAGCAAGTACACCACAAAACCACGCAACATAACAAGAACAGGCAAAACCACACACCAACCACCTCTTACACTACCAACACTTAAATGCTACACCTCATCAAGAGAAAACCAAATACCAAAGCAACAACATTTTACCAACAAACACGTTAAGAACAAACACGACTAGGTATAAGCAGCAAGCAGCCAGATGTGGATGCACGCCTATAGCGACACTTACCACCCTTCGTTACAACGAATTGATCATACGACGTCACATCACAACACTACATCATATCACAGCATACGATATCCAACCACATTACATCGCATCAAATCTTATCATACCTTATTATATTATGCTAGTTTGGACTGGCAACAGCAAAACACCAAGCAAGTGAGCAAGTGAACAAGTGAGCAACTGGCTGTAGATCGTTAATAGGGAAAGTGCGCTGTGCACCACTTTTCAACCACATCACCAACTCAACACGGGGCGACCGACAGAAGTTCGCCGGCTTCGACTTTTTTATATCTTTTGAATATTGTTATAATTTTTTACTTTATTGTATAGAAACTTATTTACATATTTATAACTTTTTCTCACCTTTACATGAATTTCTGTTACTTTATCTGCTAGCTACACTGAATTTTTGGCATTAATTTTCTTGTACTTTTTTGTGTTTGTTTCTTTTCTAAAATTTTTTTTTGAAGTTTTTCGGATTCTAAAAGAAGAGAAAGCTCTATTTATAATCTTTCGGAAGGTTAAAATTATTAGAATTTGAGGCACTCTGGAAATTTCGAAGTGCAAGTTGGAGCCCACGACGGTCTGCTATAATACACAGTATCAAATTTTTACATTCGTTTAATTACCTTTTTATTGCACTTTCTATCCTTTTTTTTAGTTTTTTGGCTCAACTGAATTAGTAACACCATTTAACTTGTTACGTTGAACACAATATTTCATAATAATTTTTTTTTTTTTCACTTTTTCCATAATAATTTACGCGATCACTACGAATGTGTATACGCATGTTTTTTTCTGCAAACCGGAACTAAAAGTTCTGTATAATGGAGTTGGAAATTCACTAGGATTGTTGTTCTTATTTGTTTCTTTTCTTTTTTACTTTCAGCCGCCCGCCGCTCCGCCGCTCCAGCCTAGTCTGCAGATGAGCGAGATGACTTCCACGATTGGTAATATTATTTCATAAATCTTGTTTATTCTCTTGTTTTTTTTTTTTTTTTTTGGTCTTTACACATTTTTTTATTTTTATTATATTACATACTTATACACGTTAGTGGATCACTGCTAGGAAATACTCTCGACACTTGTTGAATTATACTAGGTGAGATAGGTAAAGGGTGGTCTATTAAGAGGTTTAATTTTTTTATGTCATTTATTTATTCTAGTTTTAGTTTGATTCAATTTTAACTCAAATTTGTATCAATACCACCTTTTGAATTGTAAAGAAGTTGATAAGTTTATGCATTTTTTTTCATATTTCGTTAACCCTAGTCTAATTTTTTTTGTTTAATATTCAATATTTTGGTTCAGGGTAGCATATAAGTTCCATTTAGAGATTGTGAAAAATAAATTTCAGTAGATAGAAAAAAAATGATATATTTAAAATTCTTTGGTTGGGAGGTAATAGGAAATATGCAGGCTTAAGTTTTTCCTTGTGTTTGTGTGGGTGTTTCCCTTGCGGCACACTTGGAATGAGTGAGGTGTTGCGACTAAATTGAGAGACCATGGATTAGGCCCGACTTTAGACTTTAACAGACGGACGAAGTCAGGATAAGGGAACTCCACTGGGTTATTGGAGTCAAAGTGGAGTTCAAGGTTGTTCATGCCTCATGAACAAGAGGGGTGGGATGACTCCACCTGGCACGTACGGTCTTCTACCGCTTTCTGTTTTTCTTTCTTTCTATTGTTTCCTTATTTTAGTTTTAGATTCCTTCTCTGGTCCCTTTTTATCCACAAATAGGCATGATAATTATAATTTTGTTTTTGTGACTGTGGGTCCAGGAAGGTGGCAAGAACCGCGCCTCAACGCCGACGAGCCTCATCCGGGCTACCACCATGCCTACCCGGCACCCTTCTCGCCCCGGACCAAGCAGTTACATTACAATGGCGCTCAAGGTAATAGCCCGATCATCTTTTTATTTTTCTCACATGTCATTCCACTTTCTTCCTTTCAGTTTTTCCTTCACTTTCCAACGAATTGCCCAAACTTTTCCTTTTCCCATCATAACTTACTATTTTTATTTTTATTCCTTCTTTTTACTTCTTCTAATTTCTCACTTTTCTCATTTCAAATTAAATTTGTTTAACTAATTTATTTTCCTTCTCTCGGACAGGTTAGGGTTACGGGGGTAGCATCACTTTCAGACGACTGAAAGTGATTTGTGCCTGAGTAACAAATTGCTAGGTAGTTAGACGGAGGGGGATGTAGTGTTAGTCCGACTTCCAAGTTCCCTTTCTTCGATCGCAACGTCATAGTAAGGTGGTATTCGAAGTCGAGGCTAGCACAATATAAGACGTTTTCTGTGGCAAAGCTCAAAGAAAATTGGGTGTTTTATTCCGCTTGAGATAGGTGTTAGGCAGCTTGAGTAAGTACTCTGACTTGCTATCTGCCGCACTAGGGATTGACGGGGGGTTTAGCTGACATGAGCAACACCAATCTAAATTATGTTTCCTTCGCGAGGTCAACACCAATCACACTAACCACAAACTTTAAGATTTAGAGATTTATCAAAGTTTGAAATCGTTCACCATTTTTATAGATTTTCCTTTTTTTCTCAACGCTTTGTTAATAACATTCATTCAACCGAAAAACAACTTAGGTTGGCTCCATACCGAGAAGAAAAAATACTTTTGAATTTGGGTGTTATTTCTTTTCAATTAAATTTTTTTTTTTTTTTTTTTTTGTAAATACACTAAATTTTTATTTCTTTTTTTTTTGGAATTTTTCAGCCTTTGTGCGAACTTAAAGAACATCTAGTGATCTAAGGGCGTTAGGATTTGAATTTCTATAGTGTTTTTTTTTTCCTTTTTTTATATCTTAGTAGAACTTTCATTTCATTAACACATTTTTTTTCGTGGATGTTTGTAGCGAGTTAAAGCACAGATAGATAGGGTCTCTTACAACCAACCACGTCTTGAATTTCTTTTAGTGGTTAATGGTATATAGCATTTTTTTTTTGTAAAAACATATATATGCAAGCCTACATACATATTTCACATCTATGAAATTTTATTTTTAATCATCTGTATACCCACTTATACATATCTTTCAATTTTTTTTTATACAGAACTTTATTGAAGTTAGCCCTCACTAGGGTAGGCACCTTGTCGTTGGTGTGAGGGCTTAGCCGAACTCCATAGCGCCCGACTATGCGGCGGAGCTGTTTAGGACTGACATCTACGCCGTTTCGCCTCATAGGAGGGCGGCGGGATGTCGGTGACCAAGAACTGCCAACCCCCTAATCCAGGGTGTTATGCGGACCGTGTCTATTGGACGATTTGCAGCCAGGGGATAAATTCGGCTGTATTCGAACGGAGCCTTCCCGATACCTGGCCATCTCGGGAAGTATTTATGGCCTTACCGCAGTAAGGGGCGCTGCTGTGGTGGACGGTTCTTTCCCCGTATATAATACTGGACCGCTGAGCCCGCCTTGTCGGGCAGGTGGTCGTACGACCAAGATGAACAACTCATTACCTGAATGTAATAAGGAGGATGTAAAGAGGAGGACTGAGTCGCAATCCAAGGACGACAAATACGAATTAAGCGATGCGTCGGACTCGGGGAGCGAGAGTAGTGCTGATTCAATGAACTCCGTGTGGGAGAAGCACACAAATGAAAACGGAGTAGAAGAGTGGAGAAGGGTACGGAGCAGAGGAAGTAAAAGAGCTCTCTCGCAGTACCGTGCAGCACTAAGAATTGTACAACGCTTGGGAGCAGTGGTCGACCCAACAGAAGTGGAGATCGAGCGCTTGGAATGGGCCCATGAAGCGGTAGAAGTAGGGCGAAGACAGTTCAAAAGGTTTGCTGCGAGAAACCCTCGGTTCTGCAACCGGTACGAGGAGGAAGTAGCGTCGAATGGCAGAATGAAGAGGCAACGTTCGGCAGAAGGCGACAAGCCTGCTTTCAAGAGGCAGAAAGGACCCAGTCCTAGAGCCGCGAGGCAGGGCAGTCGCATAGACAAGACAAGTAGGCCCAAAGCTGTAAGACAGATGGGTTCCAATAGCGAGGTAGCAACTACCTCTAAAGCTGCCAGTCAGAGGGAAGTTCCAACTACGGAAGTAGGAGATAAGCCAAAGGGAGATAACGCTAAGACTCCGGCTTTCTCGGAGGCGCTAAAGGGAGTTAACGCGAAGACTCGGGTGTTCTCGGAGGTTCCAAAGGGAGATAACACTAAGACTCCTGCTTTTCCCGAGAAGATGAGTGATGTGGCAAAGCAGTCACTGACTGTGGCGCTGGTTGATCGTAGCAGGCCTTTCGGACAAATGACTACTGAAAGGTGGGGATCTGTGGAAAGGGAGCTGATTAGCTTAATGCTTAAGATGATGCGGGAACAACCAAGTAAGCCCCTTTCAACCTTTGATTCGGGGGGATGGTATAATGGTGTGAAGATGATAGCGTGCGACAACATCGCGAACTTGCGGTGGCTGGAGGAAGTGGTTCCAAACCTCCAAAGGCAAGGCACGAACGCGCGGTTTGAGGTGGTGGATAAAGCGCAAATCCCCACGGTACCCAAAGTTAAGGTATGGATACCATGCGTGATGAAGTCGGAGGATACACTGCGACTTCTGCAGAATCAGAATCCGAACATACCGACACAGGATTGGAAGGTACTTACTGTATCTCGGCCTACCGAGGATGGTCAGTTCTACATCTTCCAAATAAACAAGCCGGCGGAGGATATTTTGTACACGCAGCTTGGTAAAATGTTCTTTGGCACTGGCAAAATTTACATGCGACTCAGGAAAATAAGTCCCGAGGATAAAAACCCCAACACGCTAGAGGTGGGCGAAGTCGAAAAGGACCTCAAAAGCCTAAGGGAAAAAAGACAGGTGGAGGTCCCCGACGTCACCACGAACGTGCTAGAAGAGGACCAACCGCTAAATGGTGCTGTGACTCGCACAGAGGAACACCCTGCACAACAGTCACGAGAGGCTGAAGGGGACTCGAATACTCTAACCAAAAAGGGCAAGGGGAGGACGACGAAGGTGCTGGAGGAGGAAAAACAGCCCAATTGTGCTGCGAGTCCTAGAGATAAACCTCCAACACAGTAAAGTGGCGTCGAGCGAACTCCTCCTAACCCTTGAGGAGGGTTCGCTTGACGTGGCGCTGATCCAGGAGCCGTGGCTCTCATCGGGAGGAAAGGTTTCTGAACTTAGCGCGCGCGGGTTTGGCGTTTACTACGCGCAAACGGAAGGACGGGTGCGAGCTGTAAAATGGTAAGGAAACACCTGCATTCATATATGCTGCCTAATTACACCACTGAGGATCTCGTAGTGGTGGCCGTTGAGCAAAAGAATAAGCAGGCATTTATCCTGGCGTCCTGCTACATGGCCCATGCTGCGGAGGTTCCACCGATGGAGTGCAAAAGGCTGGTACAGGAGGAAGGGCGCAAAGGGCGGTTGGTCATAGGCGCAGATGCAAATGCGCACCACAATGCGTGGGGAGGAGCAGATACGAACGAGAGAGGCGAATCTCTATTTTTTTACATCCTGCAAACCAATTTGCAGATAGCCAACAGGGGAAATGTTCCTACATACATTGGTCCAACATCCAGCAATGTTCTGGATATTACATTGAGCTCCGAGCGTGATATATCAAGGTATGATTGGATGGTTCTCGATAGACCATCCTTCTCCGACCATGCGTATATAAGCTTCAGCATCCCACTAAAGAGGGTAGAGAAGGGAGGAACCTTTAGAAACCCTAGGGCAACGAACTGGACTAAATTCCAGAAACATGTAGAAACGAAACTGGGACAACCCAAAGAGGTTGCTAATGTAGAGGAACTGGAGGAGTCGAATGAATTCCTAACAAGGACGCTTATGACTGCGTATAACAAAGCTTGCCCCCTAAGAAGATTCAGAGGAAAAGCAAAGCCGCCATGGTGGAGCAATGAGCTGAGTCTTCTAAGAAGACAGGTAAAAGAAATGTTTAAACTCGCAAAGACCGCGGAAAGCGAAGCGTGTCGGGACGAGTACAGGGATCTACTGAGGATCTACAAGCGTGAAATTACCAGGGCGAAGAGAAACTCATGGAAAAGTTTCTGTACGGACATAGAGTGCTCCAGTGAAACAGCACGGTTGAAAAAAGTCCTAGCAAAGGGAAACATAGTCCAGGGACTAATAAAGAAAGAGAACGGGGAATGGTCACGTGATAGTGAGGAATCCCTTGAGGTGCTTCTCGATACACATTTCCCATCGGGAGACGGTTTAGAAGAACCAGCAGACATCATTCACACTTCGATCACGGAGCTAGTGGTGCCGGGCTTGGTGACCGATACCAAGATCGAGTGGGCAGTGAAGACGTTTTCTAAGTTTAAATCGCCGGGCCCATATGGTATATTCCCGGCCATGCTACAAGTCTCAAGTAGGGCGGTCGTGGAATGGCTTAAAATAATATTCGATGGGTGCATAAGACTGAATCATGTACCGCACTCTTGGGGAATTGCTCGTGTAGCTTTTCTACCAAAGGCGGGGAAGATCGGTCACATGTATCCCAAAGACTATAGACCCATTAGCTTAACATCATTTCTGCTCAAAACCTTTGAGAGGCTGATAGATGTGTACATAAAGTCCAACGTGGATGAAAAGCTGCTCTCCACAACACAGCATGCGTACACCAAAGGCAAGTCGGTAGACACCGCATTGCATAGGGTGGTAATTAGCATAGAGAAATCCCTGGAATATAAGGAGTATGCTCTAGGAGTCTTCTTGGACATTGCCGGGGCTTTCAATAATGTTGCAAAATGGGCGATTATGGATGGTCTTAATTACATTAAAGTACATCCTGCCTTAATCAGATGGATCGGCTGCATGTTAAATTGCAGAAAGATTACATCACAATGGGGATTGTACGAGGCCACGAAATCAGTGGACAGGGGCACGCCGCAGGGAGGGGTGCTATCACCTCTGCTGTGGACACTGGTCATCAACCAACTGCTCAGGCAATTCGATGAGGGACCCGTAAAACTTACGGCTTACGCAGATGACGTTGCAATTGTCATAAGTGGAAAATGCCTTCCAACGATTAGTTCTTTGATGGATCGGGCGCTTCGGGGTATTCATACCTGGGCATCTAATGTCGGGCTGAAAGTCAATGCGGAGAAGACGGATATGGTCTTGTTTACAAAGAGGTACAAGGTCCCAAATTGGACCAGGCCTAAGTTAGGAGCGGTGACCTTACAGGAGAAACCTTGCACAAAATATCTAGGAATCATCCTAGACAGTAAGCTGTCATGGAAGCTCAACGTGGAGGAGAGGGTCAAGAAGGCCTCAACGGCACTCTATGCATGTAAAAGAATTCTGGGGTGTACGTGGGGCCTATCGCCCTATCTTTCTCATTGCATTTTTACAGCGATTGTAAGCCCTATTCTATACTATGGAGTTCTTGTTTGGTGGAAAGCCACACAAAAAACAACATACCTCAAAAAATTAGAGGGGGTATGCAGACTATCGATGCTTTGCATTACGGGAGCCCTGAAAACAACCCCGACGGCTGCACTGTATGCCATTCTGCACATTCCACCTGTAGACCTGGTAGCAAAGAACAAAGCGTTAACGACCGCAACCAGGCTCGATGCTTCGGGGCAGCTTGAGCGCCGACCATATGGCCATAGTAGTATAGCGTCCTCAGTCACAAGACGAACAGACTACATGATTCCCTACCTGCACTTTGAGGGAGATCTTAAGGCCACAATAGAGGTGGACGGTTGGCGCAAGGGTGCGCAAATGGCGGACGAGGCGATACATGTGTACACCGATGGTTCCAAAATAGTGGAAGGAGTAGGGTCTGCGGTATACTGCGCTGATCCGGAATTAAGCAGATCCTACAGGCTGCCGGATTACTGTAGCGTTTTCCAAGCGGAAATATTAGCCGTAACCAAAGCAGTAGAAACCCTGGAAGAGAATAGCTTAAGCTGCAACCGTGTTAACTTTTATATTGACAGTCAAGCAGCAATTAAGGCAATAATCTCGCATAGCACAGCATCTAAATGCGTGTTAGAGTGTAAGCAGTCTCTGGAGAGAATCGGTACAGGGAGAAGCATACATCTATATTGGGTCCCAGGGCATATGGGATAGATGGGAATGAAAAAGCGGACGAATTAGCTAAAAAGGGCGCATCCCTTGAAGCTTGCTCCGTAGACGTCCCAATTAGATTGGGCGAGATTAAGCGAAGGCGAGAGGTGCACATGATCGACCAAGCAGGAAAGGCGTGGGTTCAAGCGCGGGGCTGTAAAGTGTCAAAGATTATGTGTAGGTCTTACAACCTTAGACTAACACAGTTGCTTCTATCATTAAAAAGAGAGGACTGTAGACTCATGACGGGTATTCTGACTGGACACTGCCTTCTGGCGTCACATGCCTTTAAATTAGGCTTGGTCAGTGATAGCAGGTGTAGGAAGTGCGGGTTGGAGGAGGAAACGATCGAGCACGTTCTGTGCTCGTGCCCTGCACTTGCCAGGCTAAGACTCCAGCTATTAGGAGTGATACAGCTGTCAGATCTAGAAGCAGCAAGTGGCTTAAGTCCTAGGAAGCTTCTAGTATTTGCCAAGAGGACGGAGTTATTTTATAACATAGGTCCTGGTTTTCGATAGGGTTTTTCAGTTTGGTCGTTAAAACAAACTTCTGGTAACACTACGGACTCAATCAGTCTATGTGAGGTCCTCATGGACTGGCCAGTTCAACCTACCTACCTTATTGAAGTTAGAAGTTTTATTTGACAGATACCCATTTACACACATACAATTATTTTACACCTGAGAATTTTACCCCATTTTGTTGCACACGTATATATAGTATTGTACTTATATAATATACCCTTTTATATTAATACAAATATTACATACTCAATTTCTGATTTGCCTCCACACGTTTATTTTTGAATTTTTTTTTTCTTCGCGAAATTAATTGATTATCTTTCCACCATTTTAATATATATTTTTTTGGAATCTTAGGGGGTAATTTCGATTTCGATATTTTTTTCGATTTCCTTTTCTTTGGGTTGTTTTATTCGGTACCTCATCGAGGTGTTGTATGGATAAGATCGGGAAGAAATACTGAGGCCAGGGTTAGGAATTTTTAGTCGCAACACAGAGGGGCCTGTCACATGCAGCATTACTAGGGCACTCGAAAACCACGTAGCCGGTTCTATGTTCACACAGATAGACACGGGTATAGAGATACCAGTAGACTTTCTGCCGACTGACTTCTTGAATCGCTGTTCTGACTGGATTTTCGCTAACCTTGAGTCTAGTGGAAAGAGGAGGAAAAAGGTTGTTGTCTCAAATTCGATAGTAGTGGATAACGTAAAGAATTGCCTTAGGTTTTTGCGCAAGTTGTCGTTGTTGGATATGTCCGAATCGGGGGATGTTCCACAGATGGGAGGTGCTTTTGGAGGTGCTATACCACGAAGGCCAACCGGAAATACAGAGAAGGAACGCGGATCAGCAAGAGCACATCCAGCAGCTCACATGGACAACCTCAACGCCATTATGGAGACGATATCTCAACAAAACCAGATCGTCCTAGAAGCTATGGATGAATTCCGGAAAATGAGAGCCGATGTGTCAAGATTAAGTAACCGTCTAGCTGACGTGGAATTGTCAATGCAAGGACCAGCGCCACGACCGCAACCAGCGTCAACTTCGACACCAGGTGGAAATAATGATAGGGAAAATAGGGAAACGATTAACGAGGGAGAACAGCAGGACGAGAGGACCAGGAACATTTATGATAGGAAGAGAATCGATCTTAAAAAATGGCACCTAAAGTTTGATGGTTCACCCAAGGGGATGACAGTAGAAAGCTTTGTCTTTACCATTTCACATATGAACAGCTTCTAGCTGATTTTCACTCTTTGGTGGCGGGGTTAGCTCTCAAATGGAACTGTCAGGCCTTAGACGATAGTGCTGACGACAAAGATTTCGACTACTTTCGCCTCAAGGCAGAGCTTTTAGCTCAATTTAAGTCTGCTTGTTGTTGTTGTTGTTGTTGTTGTAGCAATGTTTCGCCCCACCTAACAGCTGCGGCCGATCACAAATTGTCATCAATATCCTCTAACGGGAGTCCAAGGAAACTTGCTGTTTCAACAGGGGTGGACCATAATGAAAGGGGTGTTAGAGGCGTTGGTTCCACATTACAATTAAAGAGATGGTTGGTGTTATGTGGGCACACATTGCAAGCAGGGCATACATTTTGTATGTCGGGGTTGATTCTGGATATGTAAGAGTTTAACCTGTTACAGTATCCAGAACGAAGTTGAGCCAGAGTGACTAGCGTTTCCCTGGGGAGTATACGTTCCTCTTCCACAAGTTTTGGGTACTGTTCCCCGAGTACTGGATTCACCGGGCAATTCCCGGCATAAAGGTCCAACGCCTGTTTGTGGAGTTCACCAAGGGCCTGCTTGTGTTTTTTTGCTTCATACGGCAAAGTTCTCAGGTGCCGTATTTCCTCAAAATGCTTACGGAGATGACTCCTTAAGTCCCTAGGGATGCCCAGGTTTCTGGGTATTATACAGGAACTGTTTGGTTAGCATCTCATTTCTCTCCTTGATGGGGAGTATTCTCGCCTCATTATGTGGCGGTTCTGAGCGCAGTATTTTGTCAGGCCTGTAGATTCTTCCAGTGGGTAGTTTTTAGGCTTGGCCACCATATAGAGGACGCGTAACACGCAAACGGCTGGCCAATTGCCTTGTATGTGGTAATAAGCGTTTCTTTGTCTTTTCCCCAAGTACAGCCAGCAAGGGATTTGAGGATTTTATTACGGCTCTGGATTTTCGGAACATTTGCGGCTGCGTGCTCACCAAAATGTAGATCCTGATCAAACGTCACACCCAAGGTTTTGGGGTGTAGGACAGTCGGTAGCGTAGTGCCATAGACGTGGGTGCTCAAAATGGTCGACATTTGGGATGTCCAAGTTGTAAATAAGGTCGCGGATGATTTAGTTGGATTCCAGGTTTCGCGAGGCGAAAAAACTGAAGAGATCAGGGAGGTAGCCGTTTATTCTGTTGCAAAGCTCATCGATCTTTGGGCCCGGGCTGTGGCCATTATTGTGCACTAATCGGCGTAAGAAACGATAGTAACTCCTTCTGGTGGCGAAGGTAGTTTTGATATGTAAAAATTAAACAAAAGTGGGGATAGGACACCACCCTGATGCACCCCTTGTTTAATTCTTCTTGGCTTTGATATTTCGTTTCTGAATTGCACCGATGCCTGCCGACCACTCAGATAGTTTGCGGCCCACCTTTTAAGACATGGGGGAAGGGTAGACCCTTCCAAGTCTTACAGTAACGTGCCATGGTTGACCGTATCAAAACTTTTGATAGGTCTAGCGCTACGAGTACTTTTCTATGGTGGGGCTTCTCATTTAGACCACAATTTATCTGGGTGCTAATGGCATTTAGCGCGGTGGTGGTGCTATGGAGTTTTCTAAAGCCATGCTGATGGCAGGCTAGCTGCAAATTTGCTTTGAAGTGTGAGAGCAAAATTGCTTCAAGCGTCTTGACTACTGGCGATAGGAGAAATATCGGGCGATATGACTCTCCTATGTTAACTGGTTTCCCAGGCTTTAGTAGCGGGACCACCTTGGCCATTTTCCATTTTTCGGGTATGACAAAGGTGGAAAGAGACAGGTTGAAGACATGTGCTAAATATTTGAAACCCTCTTTCCCTAGGCTTTTAAGCATCGGCATGTCTATGCTGTCTGGGCCCACTGCTTTGGATGGTTTAGCATGACCGATGGCATCCTAAACCTCTTTGGCGGTGATGGTAATTGGTGACGCGCTGAACTTATGTTTACGTGCGCGTCTGTTGGCCCTCCGTCTATTTTTGTCGACCGTAGAATGCAATATGTATTGTCGGCAGAAAGCGCTAGCACATTTTTTCGCAACCGACAGCACTTTGTCGCCAAAGGCGATGGAAACTTTGTCATTGTGCCTAGACGGATTCGGGACACTCGAACGAAATAAGTATGGGCAGGTGGTCGGATGCCAATGTTACCATCGGCTGCGAGTTGACGCAGTTTACGAATTCTGCGCTCACGATTGAAATATCCGGCGAACTGTGACAGCTTGCTACCATACGTGTGGGGGCGTCTCCGTGTATAGTGCAGAACGTCGTTTATTCTATTTGATCCGCTAACATCTCACCCCAACTGTCCACCCGCAAGTTTGAATGCCATAGATCGTGATGGGCATTGAAATCGCCTAAGATAATGCCATTGTTTCCAGGGAGTACGCCGCTGATATCAGGGCGGTATCCACTGGGGCAACAGGTGACAGGAGGGATGTATATGTTGATGATTTCTAGATTTGCATCGCCCGACCGGATAGATAATCCTTGACGTTCTAAGACACTGTCCCTGCGGTCGATGTCCGGATCAAATATATGATATTGAACAGTGTGGTGTATGATAAACGCAAGGCCGCCACCATTTCCGCTCTCGCGATCTTTTCTGTGGACATTATACCCAGAACAGGTCTGCAATGCAGATCTTGCCGTGAGTTTAGTCTCTTGAATCGCAGCAATGCGAATTTTGTGCCGCTTCATGAAGTTGACTATCTCCGTGATCTTCCCAGTTAATCTATTACAGTTTAACTGCAGAATTCTGAAGCGCATAGGCGGAGACGTCGTCACTCTGGGAGTACGTGACGGGTGACTACGCCTGGGTTGTGGAAGGCCAGAACGCGATTGCTGTTGAGGCCCTGGGACTAGACGTCCTTGGGTAAGCATTGTGGTACCCGGTGTATTTGGGTATGCGGCCTGGCAGCATGGCGCAATGAAACCCGTCGGGGGGTTGCCGTCGCGGAGACCAGATCATCTAAGAAAGTGGCACCGTCCATGGCAGGAGTTGCATTGGGCGGATGTCGCAAATGTATATATTCTGTACTGGCAAACGGTGCAAAGGGAGGTAGGGACTAAGAGTCTGTTTCCCTGACCTACACAATTGCTTCCGGAAAAGAGGGGGGAAGAATACGGGGGCAGGGGCTGATGCTCGGCATTGCTCCCAACTCTAGTACGGAGATTGTAGTTATGAGTGGGAGCAGCCGTGTGAGTTGGTGACGCCGTGGGGCTAGAGCAACAGCGGGTACTTGTTGTGGCTTGCTGAGCAGCGGTGCTGCTGGAAGGTAGCGGGGGGCGCTAAGGCGCAGACTACGGGACGTCCTTGAATGTGAACAGCAAGGAGCCACACAAGATTTATAGAAGTTACGTGGACGTCTGGTTTTGGGGTCTAGCCCAGAACAACCTCTCCGATGCAACCATCCCTTACACTAGACACACTGACAAGAGTATGACCTTCCTAAACAGATTCTTTTCCGGCAGATGCAGCAAAACCATTTCTCAGAACCGGGGTCAGGAGACGGACCCGGATTGGGTTCGATACCTTCCCGGAGCAAGAGAATATGGAGAAGTCGCGCTGGAAGGAGCTGCTGGGAGGATGACAATTTGTGGGAGGGACTCAACAAATTAAATGGGGTTACACTGAAATGGCAGTCCTTGGTCGGGAAAAATTCCGAGTTGCTCCGTTGCATAGAACCGACGGCCTTGGGAAGCGATTTATGTCTGCAGATTCTGATTATGAGTGATTCGCGAGATCATGGAACGGAAGCAACTCCCACAAAAGAGTTTCGATGAGTTCTACGCGGAAGTCCATGATCTCACGTTCAGACTGAGGAAAAAACTCCAGAAGCTGAATTCGTCAATATAATAAAAGGCAATATTAAGCCGTTTTTAGCTAATTTAACGTTTGCCACCAAATTATTGACCCTAACTGAGTTAAAACATGAGTGAAAGCGAGCTGAAAAGCCGCTGAAAGAGAATAGGGCTCGGTTTAAAAGGGTGCGCGAGCTAGAAGTAAGCAAAAGCATTTGGAGTCCAGGGGTAGACGGGGAAGTAGATGTTGAAGCCTCCAATAGGGATATCTTAGGCGCAAACAAAATGAAGCCCGGGCTCGCCTCTTCCCGTGATCCGTCAACACACCATCCTCCATCCTATGATCCAAACGTACGTGATTCGTCCCATAACCAAAGTAAGTGTGTTAGTATTGTCCCAAACCAATCCTTTTGTCCGGCTCCATTCCACCTCATGTTGTGATTTGCTGGTGGAGGATAGTAAATTTAAGTCCTCCTTGCTCCTTATGAAATGTTTTGCATGTGGTAGTGACACGTCCTTCTGTGTGTTTAAACCTGAGGCGGGAAACCGGGGTCTGGCAGAGATGTTCGGGCACTCTGTCCAGAGCAAGGACCAACCGGGAATGAAAGAAACAAACTAAAAAAAGAAGTAGCTCTTAGGATTATAAAGAGGGAGGAAACTGTAGGAGTACGAACTGAGCAAGGTGAAAAAAGCAACCAGCAGAGCAAAGAGAAAGTCTTCATGTTAGCAAGTTAAAGTACGAAGAAGGACGTAGACGAATATTTTGTGAGGAGTTGTCGAAGCGTAATAATAGAATAAGAGTAATAGGAATTTTGACAAAATAAAGAGAATGAGAGAAAAGAATTTTAGTAGAATAGAAAACAAAATAATAGCAACAATAGTTACAATGAAAGGAGACAATAGGTTCTTTGCCAAAACCGAAATAGGGGGTTGTGAGGTGTCAGCGCGAGAAAATTTTAGAAGGTAAAGAGCATTTGATATTGCCAGTTAGGGGTCAGAATATCAGAACTGCAAATGGGGGCGATACACCCGTCAAAGGTGTCATCACGCTGCCAGCTGTGTGGGATGGCATTCAGCATATTCATATACTGAAGTCCCAAAATTTAGAACCACCCTAATTTAAACATATGTGCATACGTACGATAACCTTTTTTTGCATATTTTCCTTTTCCCTCATTAATAACACACAAACCTATTGTAGAAACGTATGAATATAGGTACGGTAAATGCAAAACAATAAAAAAAAAAAAATAACTGTAAGGCGCGATAACCTCCGAAGAGATCTAAGGCCGAGCTTCTCTTCCAATTTGCGTCGTGCTCCTCTTGATTTTCCCTACAAATTGGCCGGACGGGACCTACATGTTTTATGCCGACTCCGAACGATATCTGCAAAGCAGATGAGTTTTCACTGAGAGCTTTTCATGGCAGAAATACACTCGGAGCGCTTGCCAGTCACTGCCGAGGGGCGACCCCGCTTAGAAAAATTTCCTTCTAATTGAAAAAACTTATTTCTAAAATTTTGATGTTGCTTTGCCCGGGAGTTGAACCCAGGGCATACGGTGTGATAGGCGGAGCACGCTACCATCACACCTCGGTCGCCGCCATGCAAAACAATTAGGCGCATAAATATTTATGTGCGTAATGTGTGTATATTCACACATGCAGTATATGGGAAGGAATGCATTTACTTAGAGCTCCAAAAAACAATTGTTTAAGAATATATAAAAACAGTTTGGGACACATTCTTTTGTAATTGGAATCATCATAAGTTAGGAAATATAAACGCAAAATAGTTCTGAAGTCATTCGTTGTAAAATTTTGCTAAAATAAAGTAGTTCAAATCGGAATCTCGTTTTTACTTGATTTTGTATAGCTGCTAAAAAGGCTTAGTAGCTCAACAGACAAATTGTATTTTGCGGACAAAAGTTTAATCACTAGCAACCAACACGGTTTCGTACCAAATCGCTCAACTGTAAGCAACCTAACAGTGTTTAGTGAATACTGCATTTCTGCTTTCCAGAATAGATTTCAAGTTGATACAATTTATACTGACTTTTCGAAGGCATTCGAAAAAGTTTCTCACATAATACTTTTATTGAATCCGGCTGCTATGGGGTTTCACTCTACTTTTTTGATGTGGATTAAGTCTTACTTATCCAACAGGCGTTGTGTCTCAGACGTTGATAATACCACATCCCGTCCCCTCATTGCATCCTCAGGAATCCCACAAGGTAGCATTCTAGGATCTCTCTTCTCTATACATTTTATAAATGACTTTGGCTCATGCTTCTCGTTTGCGAAATATCTGCTATATGCGGATGATCTAAATATGTTTGCTGTTATAAATAGTTCTGTTGACTCTGAACGTCTGCAATCAGACCTTAATAATGTCGAAAATTGGTGTGGTTTAAACCGTTTATCGTTAAATCGTTTTTCGTGTGACTTTCATGTGATTTTTTCAAAGTCAGTTAATACCCTTCGTACTTGCTATATTATCGCTGGCTATACATTGCAATCTGTTGAAATCAAAGACCTAGGGGTGTATTTTGACACTAAATTTAATTTCTCTACGCATGTAAACTATGTCAAAAGATGATTATATGCAATGCTTGCGTTCATACGTCGTAACTGTTCCGTATACACTAGCCCCTACACTATGAAGTCACTATATTGTGCCTTGTCAGATCAAGGTTGGAGTATGCGGCTGTCATATGGAGACCCTACCAAATTGGCTTCTCTAATCGGCTTGAGCGTGTCCAGAAAGTTTTCTTCGATTTGCTATTCGATCTCTAAACTTTTCTGAACCAATGCCTTCGCATGAATCTCGATGCCTTTTAATTGAACTAAACACTCTTGCAAATAGACGATCCATACTATCTTGCTCATTTGTCATTGGCATAATTTCAGCGACCGTTGATTGTCCATCAATCACTTTTTGCTAAAATTCAGTTTAATGTACCATGCAGAAACCTCCGACAGTTTTAACCCTCAAAAATTTGGGTTTCCAGAACTATTTATGGTGTAAATGCTCTTATTTCTAGGGCTTGTGCTGATCTGAATATGTTTTTTAACTCTTCAGTTGCTGACTACACTTTTCCTTACGCTGCCTTATTTAAAAATCTAAGATCTTATTTTTCTTAGGATTAAGCTAATGTAAAAATTTGCATAATATAGTCTGTAAGAATCTATAAATTCAAAGACAACTTAAATAAATAAATAAAAAAAATTAAAAAATATCACGCGAGTGGTCCCTTTTCTTTATTTCTGTGACACAAGTCTGCTAATAAACAAAGTAAATTAATAGAAGAAGACATCCAAATTTAATATTTTTTTTTATTCATTCAGGAGAGTTAATGTTTTTTTATCGGCAACTATCGCATACATAAACGCAAATAAAATAATGGAAACCTAAATCCGGTTAGCAGAATCAATCGCAGAGTTTGACACAGATTTATTTATTTATTTTTTGGAAAAGTCAAAAACAACAATGTTTCTTACTGACTAAAACGAATAACTAACCCTAGCTACAAAACAGAGTTAAGTAAATTAAGAAAATTAAGAAAAATAGACTTTGGATAAGAAAAATCAAGCTTAATAGAATTCGAGATCTCTTTAAGTTCACGTAGATATCGAGAATGGAGCATTTATCGCATAGTTAGTACACTTTTGTTTAATATAAAATGGGTTATGATAATGAACAGACCTCGTTGAAATAAAAAAATTAATCGCATGCAGTAAAGAGGAGCAATCAATCTCCATTAATAACTCTGAAAATAAAGGCAAGGAAATTAATTAGCAGCAAGCGCGAATGATAAGAAGGGACCGGGTCTAAGAAATGTAAGGATTTTAGGCAAAACTTTAGGAAGATCATTTGTACTCCCTCAATCCTGTCGATTGCAAACTTGTGATAAGGCCTCCAAATAAATGCAGCGTAAGTAGCGGCGCTTATTTTCGACGACTTGCTGCTGATCTCCTTTCACTTAAGTTATTATGTATGTTGTATTTTTAGCTGGGTGCATTGGATTGGAAAGGGTTGGTTGACCTGTGCATTTTTATATTTTGGGCGTATCTACTTCCCTTCCAAATATTCAGTGCATGTTAGGGTGATCCTATATTTAAAATTTATGTGGGCGGAAATGTAAATATTTTGCTTGCGTGCAAAAGTGCGCAAGTCTAATTTATACTTCAATTTGGTAATCATTAACTCAATATAAAACAGAATACATATATATATTATCGAATATAATTCATTAATATATATGTACCTTTCGGGTACTTCATGAAAATGTATAAACAATAGATTCAAAGTTATAAATTCAAATATTAGGTATAATATAAAATGCATGTTAAGAAAATATATGTATATATGTATATGTTGTGAGGGTACAAAGCCCTCGGCTTTGGGGTCCTCACACTATGTTCACCTCAATCATCGACAAAGATAGTGACCTCACCAACATCGACAAATTGCAGTATCTGTGGTCGTATTTAAACGGCGCTGCACTCGACACCGTGCGCTCACTAGAGATAAGTGATTCCAATTACAAAATCGCTTTAGAACTCTTACACAAGCGTTTCGATAACAAACGTCTTAGTTTTCAGGCACACATCAGGGATATATTCGTGCTGGATAAGGCAGATTCCCACGCAATCAAACTTGGAGAGTTGACGGACAAGGTAACTGCGCATCTACGGGCATTGCAGTCATAGGCAACCAACGGGCAAGTAGCACATTGCATCACCATTCACTTGATACTTCAGAAGCTCGACAAAACAACACAAGCTAAATGGGAGGAGACCTCTTCTGTTAGTGAATTACCTTCATGGGAACAGCTGGCTGTCTTTTTGGAAAAGCGCTGTCGAACACTCGAGAATGTCACTCAGGTACAGACTGGTCAGGTCGTGAAACCGAACAAAGGTGTAAGTACAAGCCAAAAGAAATCATTCGTTGCGTCAAAGGGCTCAACATTTCTTGCGTGTTTTGTGAGTCGGTCGATCATGCAATTTATAGCTGCCAACGTTTCGCAAACTTATCTCCGAAGTTACGCCTTAAAGAAGTTAAAAAGATCGCTCTTGTATAAACTGTCTAAAGCGCGGCCATCAATCGCGGTACTGAAAATCCGGTACCTGCCGTAATTGCCAATGGAAACACCATACTCTCTTGCACATGAGTCGCTCAACAGTGTCGTCAACTGATGGTCAAATCGAGTTTTTGCCGCCAGTTACACACCAATCCAATGCCATGACTGCGTCTTTATCTGCCTTGCCCCATGCCTCGGTTTCTCCGTCTGATGCTGTTCTTCTCGCTACTGCCGTCGTTCTCATAAAAAATCATGCTGGAACTGTCGTACCCTGCCGTGCGCTTTTGGATTCTGGTTCCCAACTACATTTTATCACATCTCGTTTCGCAAACCAACTTCATCTGCTGAAGAAAAAATCTTCGGTTACAGTGTCCGGCATCGAAGATGCCAACTTCTCAACGGAAGGCTATTCAGTGGAGCTCCTACTAAGGTCACGAACATCAGATTTCTCAACAAATATCACAGCAGTTTTGGTACGCACCATCACCGACAATCAGCCTAAGTGCTTCGTAAGCACCAGTGAGTGGAACATTATATCTAACATTCAACTAGCTGATCCGGGATTCCACTTATCAGAACGCATTGATCTGCTCATCGGGGCAGGCCTATTCTTCGACTTACTCTGGGTGGGGCAGATATGCTATGCATCCGGCTTACTTCTGTTTCAAAATACTATTTTCGGATGGTGTTGTCTGGTGGAGGACAACGTGCTCCAAAACTATCATCTTTTATTGCAAAGCAGAAATCTTCAAACAAAACCATTCTTGACGCAACACTTGATGATCTAGTGCGACAATTTTGCGAAATTGAGACAAGCTTCGAACCTATAGCCATTCAGGAAGATATCGTTTGTGAAGCACACTTTCAACAGAATTATCCGCGTTTACCATCAGGCGAATACTCGGTACGTCTGCCTCTCAAGCAAAATCCGGAGGTACTTGGAAATTCTTATTTGAGATCTCGTCAAAGCTTCGAAGGTCTTGAAAGGAAATTCGCTCGCAACCCTGACCTTAAGACAATATATAGTAAGTTCATTAAAGAATATATTGACCTTAAAGACATATCTTTAGTCTCTAACGATAGTTTTCACAAATGCAAATATTTCTTACCGCATCACTGCGTCATCAAGAATAGCAGTAGCACCACAAACATTAAACGACTTGCTCATGGCAGGTCCAACCATCCAAGAAAAATTATTTAACATTTTAATCAGATTTCTCACATTTCCTATAGCACTTACTGATGACATTTGCAAAATGTATCGGTGTGTCCGCGGCACCCCTCCAGATAACATGCTCCAGTGCATATTATGGCGGGAATCTCCGCTTGAAGCAAAATTGGTGCAAAAACTTTGCTTCGAGATTTCTACGTAGATGGCATGATATCTGGTGGTGATTCCGTGGAAGAAGTCCGAAATATCAAGTTACAAACAACCAGTCTCCTTGTGAAACGAAACTTCAAGCTACGGTGTTCGAATAATCCAGATATTCTTCGTGAAATTCCAGATGAAGACAAAGAAAGTTTTCTCAAGTTCGATGATGGCAGCAACATCACCAAAACATTGGGTTTAATCTGGAACCCGATTAAGGACAGCCTACTATTCTCTTTCACACCGCAACAAGATTTCGGAAAAAACTCCAAGCGCTCTGCGTTGTCTACTCTAGCTCGGTGCTACGACCCACTTGGACTAATGGGCCCAACCTTAACCAGGGCAAAGATTCTTCGTATGTGGAGAGACAAGCTTGAATGGGACGAGAGTTTACGACAATCGTTAAATACTGCCTGGTCCGATTTCTGCAATGGGTTTGCAGAAATGCAACATTTATCATTTCCTCGCAAGAAGAATTATCGAAGTTCAATGTCTTTGTGGCGAACCGAACCTCCATCATAAAGCAATTGACAAAGGGCATGCATTGGCACTATATTCCTTCAGCAATGAACCCCGCTGATATTTTATCCAAAGGATCTACGCCGAAGGAACTTCTAATTTCAAAACTTTGGATGCACGGCCACGCATGAGCGCTTTCCAACCAAAACTTCCTGAGGTTCGGCAAAAGGTATTGCTTGTCGAAAATAATCGCATTGACATGACGCTGTCCTTCAAATACATCAATTCGTTCACGACAATGGAGCGGATTTTCGGTTAGGTCAGCAAATTCCTATATATTAAACAACCGCCAAGTTCATCCCAGCTCACGGCTGCGGATATTCGAAAGCGTACGCAATTGCTCGTTCGCATAGTGCAAAGAGCGCAACATTGGCCCGAGTACACCGCATTGCAAGCCAATAAATGCATCCCGACTTCCAGCAATATTGTTTCGCTATCACCATTTCTTGCTGACTTCGGAGTGATTCGCGTAGGCGGTAGATGGAACAATTCGTTGCTCAGTTTGGTTTTCTACCAGTTTTGTTTTCTACCAGATTTGTATTCTACCAAAAGACTATTCACTTTCAAATGCAATAATCACATACTTTCATAGAAAACATCTTCACACAGGCCCGCAAGCCTTGCTTGCCTTCATTCGTATGCAATTATAGCCAATAGGAGGACGCAAAACCGTCTCACGAGTGCTTCAAATATGAATCATTTGCTGCAGGTCTAGGCCACGAATCGTCCAGCGCATAATGGGTGACCTACCTAAAGACCGCTTTCAGGCTTCACGTTCCTTCATAGTTACTGGTGTAGACTACTGCGGCCCGTTTTATTATAAGTCTGAAATACGCCACAAGTCGCCTCAAAAATTTTATGTTAGCGTATTTATATGTTTCGCCACAAAGGCTGTCTGGATGGAGCTGGTAAGAGATCTGTCAACTGGTGCATTCATTGATGCACTAAAACGATTTATCGCTACTCGGGGCATGCCAAGCTGTATCAGGTCGGATTATTTGTTACTATTATTATTTATTTTTATACAGTCTTGTAGACCTAAATTATTTGTATATCTATGAGATCATTATCTAAAAGGTAGTGCTTTACAGTAATTATACAGTAGTTTCTTAAATTCATTGATGTTTTGGCATTTTTTTATTTCAATTGGAAGATCGTTATATTCTCTCAGTCCTGCGTAGTATATATTTTTCTTGTCGAACTCCGATCGTACTGCTGGCAGGCGAAAGTTGTTTATAATTTATTTAATAATTTGAGAAAAATTTAAACAACGTGACATCAGGACGGACAAGGCGACAGCTGTTTCGATTATACCTTGTAAATCTCTTCAAAGCCTTTTCTCCCGGGAGTGGGAGTCGAACTCGCACCCCTACGATAGTTGAAATGGTTGTAAACGCATTTAGCTACGTCATGCCTGTTGTGAAGTCTTTCCCAATTGCCTTCTTTTTGCATATTTTAATCTTTTACACATTGCATACTTCGTATGCAATTATGTGTTAAAGCTATGCTTGGTACGGCGGTTTTCAAAGAAACTTTTGTTTTTTTGTTGCTGTTTTCGTTCTATTTATAGAACTACAACGAATTAACCAATTTTGTCTGTTTGTATGATTTTTAATAATCGGGGATTGGCCATATTGCTTTTTTTAAATGTATGAAAACATTTTTATTCGAAGCAATTTTTTAATTTTATAATTTATTTAATAATTTGGGAAAAATTTAAACAACGTGACATCAGGACGGACAAGGCGACAGCTGTTTCGATTATACCTTGTAAATCTCTTCAAAGCCTTTTCTCCCGGGAGTGGGAGTCGAACTCGCACCCCTACGATAGTTGAAATGGTTGTAAACGCATTCAGCTACGTCATGCCTGTTGTGAAGTCTTTCCCAATTGCCTTCTTTTTGCATATTTTAATCTTTTACACATTGCATACTTCGTATGCAATTATGTGTTAAAGCTATGCTTGGTACGGCGGTTTTCAAAGAAACTTTGGTTTTTTTGTTGCTGTTTTCGTTCTATTTATAGAACTACAACGAATTAACCAATTTTGTCTGTTTGTATGATTTTTAATAATCGGGGATTGCCCATATTGCTTTTTTTAAATGTATGAAAACATTTTTATTTGAAGCAATTTTTTAATTTTATAATTTATTTAATAATTTGGGAAAAATTTAAACAACGTGACATCAGGACGGACAAGGCGACAGCTGTTTCGATTATACCTTGTAAATCTCTTCAAAGCCTTTTCTCCCGGGAGTGGGAGTCGAACTCGCACCCCTACGATAGTTGAAATGGTTGTAAACGCATTCAGCTACGCCATGCCTGTTGTGAAGTCTTTCCCAATTGCCTTCTTTTTGCATATTTTAATCTTTTACACATTGCATACTTCGTATGCAATTATGTGTTAAAGCTATGCTTGGTACGGCGGTTTTCAAAGAAACTTTGGTTTTTTTGTTGCTGTTTTCGTTCTATTTATAGAACTACAACGAATTAACCAATTTTGTCTGTTTGTATGATTTTTAATAATCGGGGATTGCCCATATTGCTTTTTTTAAATGTATGAAAACATTTTTATTTGAAGCAATTTTTTAATTTTATAATTTATTTAATAATTTGGGAAAAATTTAAACAACGTGACATCAGGACGGACAAGGCGACAGCTGTTTCGATTATACCTTGTAAATCTCTTCAAAGCCTTTTCTCCCGGGAGTGGGAGTCGAACTCGCACCCCTACGATAGTTGAAATGGTTGTAAACGCATTCAGCTACGTCATGCCTGTTGTGAAGTCTTTCCCAATTGCCTTCTTTTTGCATATTTTAATCTTTTACACATTGCATACTTCGTATGCAATTATGTGTTAAAGCTATGCTTGGTACGGCGGTTTTCAAAGAAACTTTGGTTTTTTTGTTGCTGTTTTCGTTCTATTTATAGAACTACAACGAATTAACCAATTTGGTCTGTTTGTATGATTTTTAATAATCGGGGATTGCCCATATTGCTTTTTTTAAATGTATGAAAACATTTTTATTTGAAGCAATTTTTTAATTTTATAATTTATTTAATAATTTGGGAAAAATTTAAACAACGTGACATCAGGACGGACAAGGCGACAGCTGTTTCGATTATACCTTGTAAATCTCTTCAAAGCCTTTTCTCCCGGGAGTGGGAGTCGAACTCGCACCCCTACGATAGTTGAAATGGTTGTAAACGCATTCAGCTACGTCATGCCTGTTGTGAAGTCTTTCCCAATTGCCTTCTTTTTGCATATTTTAATCTTTTACACATTGCATACTTCGTATGCAATTATGTGTTAAAGCTATGCTTGGTACGGCGGTTTTCAAAGAAACTTTGGTTTTTTTGTTGCTGTTTTCGTTCTATTTATAGAACTACAACGAATTAACCAATTTTGTCTGTTTGTATGATTTTTAATAATCGGGGATTGCCCATATTGCTTTTTTTAAATGTATGAAAACATTTTTATTTGAAGCAATTTTTTAATTTTATAATTTATTTAATAATTTGGGAAAAATTTAAACAACGTGACATCAGGACGGACAAGGCGACAGCTGTTTCGATTATACCTTGTAAATCTCTTCAAAGCCTTTTCTCCCGGGAGTGGGAGTCGAACTCGCACCCCTACGATAGTTGAAATGGTTGTAAACGCATTCAGCTACGTCATGCCTGTTGTGAAGTCTTTCCCAATTGCCTTCTTTTTGCATATTTTAATCTTTTACACATTGCATACTTCGTATGCAATTATGTGTTAAAGCTATGCTTGGTACGGCGGTTTTCAAAGAAACTTTGGTTTTTTTTTGCTGTTTTCGTTCTATTTATAGAACTATAACGAATTAACCAATTTTGTCTGTTTGTATGATTTTTAATAATCGGGGATTGCCCATATTGCTTTTTTTAAATGTATGAAAACATTTTTATTTGAAGCAATTTTTAAATTTTATAATTTATTTAATAATTTGGGAAAAATTTTAACAAAGTTTCTTTGAAAACCGCCGTACCAAGCATAGCTTTAACACATAATTGCATACGAAGTATGCAATGTGTAAAAAATAAGAAAGTTGTTTATGTTTCTTGTTTGGTAATCGTGAACCTCGTTGTTGTATATCAGTCGGTCGCTTAGATATTTCGGCTGATTTCCTATTTTAATGTTATGTATAAATTTTAAAGTATAGTATACGATGAGTTGTTTTACGCTTAGCCAATTTAGGCTTTCAAGCATTTCATGTATTGGTGTATCGTAACGTTTCTTAAGGCTAAACTGCATTGCTTTATTTTGCTTCACCTGGAGTTTTAAGATATTCGAGTCCGGTAATGTGAATAAAATTGTAGGGCAATATATGAGGTGAGGTTATATAATGGATCTGTATACCATTATTTTATAATATTTGCTCACATGTTTGCAGGTTAGAATCATGACTCCGATTTTTTTTGATATTTTAGCTTCTGTATATTTAAGGTGCTCGTTAAACTTTAGTTTCTCATCAATTATTATTTCGAGGTATTTCATTTCATTTACTTTATGTATCGTACAATTTGCTATTTTCAGCGACGTATTTTCTTCTACGGAAGATTTTCTCTTTAATATCATAAATTTTGTTTTGTCAGTATTTATTTTAAGCCTGTTTTGACACAACCACTTATATATTGCGTCTAGGTCCTTTTGCATCTTGGACATAGCTTCTCTCTCCGATGCACAGCTTACAGTCAATAGTGCATCATCTGCAAAAAGCCTAATCTTGTATACATTTTAAAGTATAGTATACGATGAGTTGTTTTCAAGCATTTCATGTATTGGTGTATCGTAACGTTTCTTAAGGATAAACCGCATTGCTTTATTTTGCTTCACCTGGAGTTTTAAGATATTGGAGTCCGGTAATGTGAATAAAATTGTAGGGCAATATATGAAGTGAGGTTCTATAATGGATCTATATACCATTATTTTATAATATTTGCTGACATGTTTGCAGGTTCGAATCATGAATCCGATTTTTTTTTGATATTTTAGCTTCCGTATATTTAAGGTGCTCGTTAAACTTTAGTTTCTCATCTATTATTATTCCGAGGTATTTCATTTCATTTACTTTATGTATCATACAATTTGCTATTTTCAGCGACGCTTTTTCTTCTACGGAAGATTTTCTCTTTAATATCATACATTTTGTTTTGTCAATATTTATTTTAAGCCTGTTTGGACACAACTTCTTATATATTGCGTCTAGGTCCTCTTGCATCTTGGACATATCTTCACTCTCCGATGCACAGCTTACAGTCAATAGTGCATCATCTGCAAAAAGCCTAATCTTGCAATGGCTCAGACAGTTTTTAATATCATACAGATCCTTTTGGTAGGCCTATCTCAATATCAATTTCAGGGGAAGTTTTGTTTCTAATTATGGGTTTCTGCTTCCTTCCAGTAAGGAAGCTTTTAAGCCACTCCTGGGTTTTATTACGTACTCCTATGTTATGTACTTTCCTCAGTAGTATTACCCTGTCAATAGTCTCAAATGCCCTTTTTAAGTCTAGGAACACTGAGACTGTCACTAACTTGTTTGACATTCCTTCGTTCCATCCTGCGACAACCAGGTTTAAAGCGGTTTCACAGGAGTGTTTGGATCTGAAACCTGATTGTTCACTTATGATAATCTCATAATTGTTTAAATATTCGAGAAGCTGGTCTTCTACGACTTTCTCTATTATTTTTTCATCGCTGGGCATCGTATTAATAGGTCGTATTTCTTCTGGTTTTTCTGTTTTTTTTCACTTTTAAAACTGGTACAACCGTCGCAGTTTTCCAACATGACGGAAAGATCCCGTCTCTAAAGCTTTCATTAACTATGGATGTATACATGAAACCCAGATACTCCATACTATCTGTACATACACCTTCAGTTATCAGTTTTTTCCCTCCATATTTATTTTTCAAAGAAGCTGTTATGCGCATAAAGTGTTCAACGTTTATAGGTTTAAGATTCATTAATTCTCTATTTATATCTTTCGGTGAATTTTTGGATATAATTGCTTCTATAGTATTACATATTTCTTTTATGCTTCCAACGAAGTACTGGTTTAAACGACTTGCGATTTCTTGATCTTCTTCAATTGGTATGTTATTTATAATCATCCGTCTTATTTGAGATGCTTCGTTGTTTAAATTTATCGCGTCTTTAAGACATTTCCACATTTTTTTGGATTATTACAGTTTGCCATAATTTTATTTTCCATATATTGCATCTTTTTTATTTTGATCAGTTTTTTATATTCCCGTTTAGTATAATTATAATTATCCCATTCGTTGGTTCTCTTGGCTATCTTGGAAAGCTCATACTTTAATTTGTTAAGCTCTGTAAGCTCATGATCATACCATTATTTATTATTTTTATTTGCACTTTTTTATCGTACGTTAGCGTTTCCATTACATCACATAAAATATTATTAATGGTTTGTACTCTAAGTCCAATATCACAGCTGCTATGCTCCACGAAATTGTTATACTTAGGAGAGTTATTAGATTCTCCTTTGAATATCTATCCCAACACCGGCGATTTTCATATATTTTATTATTTTATGTTTTTCTTTCACAGGCAGTTTGAAACAGATCGGTTCATGGTCGGATATATGTTGCTCTTCTAGATCTTTTATTTCTATTTTAACATTGTTACTAAAAAGCAGGTCTATTATTGTTCTGGAAGTTTCGGTTATTCTTGTATCGATTTCAACTAACTGATTCATTGATGCTGTCGCTTATGTATGAGTTAGTTGGTTGGAACACGTTGACTGTGTATTTATGCCAATTATGATGTTAATTTCACTTTCACTGTAATATTCGTCTAGTATCTCACCGATATATTGTATGAATTCAGCATCACTTGTATTAGGAGAGTGGTATACTAAACCAATTTGCCATTTCATAGTTCCCCCTAGTATTTTTATCACAATACACCATAGATTATTGTTTATACTGTTATTATATACAATTTTAAATTTAATCGATTTATGTAGATATATTAAGACACCACCTGTATGTCGGCTATGTGAATCACATCTAATATGATTAAAACTAATAATATTTAATTTTAATTCAGACTCGTTTATACTCTCTGTTGTATGTGTCTCCGCACATAAAACAATACCAGGTTTTTCTTCTTAAACCTTTCTTTCAACTTCGTTCTTGTTGGCTGTTATACTATTTGTATTTAGGAATATGCATTTTAATTCATTGTTCCAGGTATTACGTTGTTTCTTTATTCACCGTTTTTTAATTGCTAATACCCGAGCTTATTTTTTCTAGTTTGCAGCTTATTTACATAGCATGGACAGTCTTTGTCGAACGTATCATGGTCTATGTCTAATGGTAGGTTTAATTTTTCCTTTGCTCTTATACAATTCAAACATTTTTTTATTGGATTTTGATTACATGTTTTCGAATTATGGTTCCCATGGCACTTGTGACAGGCTTCTTGCATTCCGCAGATTTGTGGTTAAAGCCTTTACACTTATAGCATCTTAGTACATCTATCGCGTCAAACACTTTACATCTTTCCCAACCGACATTTATTCGATCCGCAGCAAGTATCTTTGAAAAGTCATCTTTTTTCAGTTTGTATAATTATATCCAAAGCCACTGTATTACCCCATTTTCTTTCAATTTTCTTTACAACTTTTAACGAACTTTCGCTAACTTGAGTACTCTGTTTTCTTATTGTATCAATGAGCGAATTATTGTCACCTTGGAAATTTACTTCTCTCACTATAAAGCTCGGTCGAATTATGTCTGGCACCTCGATTTCGTATTCTTTCGCAATATTGCTTTCAATTGCTGTTTTTATTTTATCACGCTCATCAGTATTTTCACTGTGAATTACCATTACACCATTGCTTTTTGATACTATATTCGATATTTTTAAATTTGTTGGGTCTACTTTGCTATTTAAGTCTTTTTTTGTTTTTTCCACATTTTGTTTTGATTTTGGTTTCACTATTATCGCTACATCCCTTTTTAATTGTGGAACTGCATCTTTCTTGGACCATTTTTCATAGCTTCTGCATATGACATTTCCTTTTGTATATTTCTACTCCCTATTTTCTTTATTTCACTGTGCACCTTTTCGTTGTCTTTTCCGATTGTCTCTGTTTTATTTTTTACTTCTTCAATCTTATCATACAAGCTTTTTATTTCACCAACTTTCTTTTCAAACAGCTTTTGTGATCTTTCCATTGCTGCCACTCGCTGTGTGTACCGACTCTCTACAGCTTCTAATGGAGCTTTTATTTCATTTTGGCTTTTTTACATCACATCTTCAAATTCATGTTTATAATCGTTTAATATTGAGTTATTTTTTTTTTACACTCATTTGCATTTCTTGCAGCACCAAATCTACATTCTGTATATATATATTACGCACTCTTCGCACATAAAGCGTACCATTTTTTTTTTTCATCAAAAATCTTTACACTGTATTCGTCTACACCCGCACATGCAAGGCTCAAATGGTAAACCTTATTGCACACTCCTTCACATCGTATACCACTCCCTCCTCTAATGGAGCGATTGCACTTCGCACACCCACTCATTTTTGTGTTTCGATTTTAGCGACTTGTCCGTTTGTTTGTACTTTTATGCGTTAATATTTTTTTAATTTGAGTATTTTTTCTCACAGTTATTTCTTTTTGCAATTCAATGATTTTGCAATTAAAATGATAAAATTTTGTTATTTTTCTAATATTTTTAAAATTTTCCTTTGATATTTGAGTATCTATCTCCCTCTTGGTTAATTTTACGCCGATCAATGGCTTTTTGCCACTTTTAAACGCGAATTTACCGGAGCCACACAATACACGTCCATTCCGTTCGACCACTTGTACCATATCGCCACAAACTTCGTAGGTGCCAAGAATGAGCTCCGTGAGCTGCGAAACTTAGTCCTCAGCGATAATTTCAGCAGCGAAGTCCACAATTTTTGTGTTGGGCATGGTTTCGATTGGCGCTTCATTCCACCTCGCTCTCCACACTTCGGCTGTTTGTGAGAAGCGGCCGTAAAAACAGCAAAACAGAATTTCTACCGTTCTATTGGCTCATTCATGCTTGATTTCGACGAATTGCGTACATTGGTGTGTCAAATGTCCGCTATAACTAATTCTCGCCCTCTAGTATCTCTTTCAGAAAATCCAAAAGATCTAGATGTGTTAACACCAGGCCATTTTTTAAACTCGTCGAGTAGTGCATAAGCTGTGCGTCCTTCCAGTAAATGATTCTGTTGAAAGGAGGACGTTCGGAGCAGCAGCCGATATTGAAAATCAATAGATTATATTCATACACTGAAGTCCCAAAATTTAGAACCACCCTAATTTAACTAGTACAATTTAAACATATGTGCATACTTACGATAACCCTTTTTTGCATATTTTCCTATTCCCTCATTAGTAACACACAAACCTAATGTAGAAACATATTAATATAGGTACGGTAAATGCAAAACAATTAGGCGCATAAATATTTATGTGCGTAATGTGTGTATATTCACACATGCAGTATATGGGAAGGAATGCATTTAGAGCCCCAAAAAACAATTGCTTAAGAATATATAAAAACAGTTTTGGGACACATTCTTTTGTAGTTGGAATCATCATAAGTTAGGAAATATAAACGCAAAATAGTTCTGAAGTTATTCGTTGTAAAACTTTGCTGAAATAAAGTAGTGCAAATCGGAATCGCGTTTTTACTTGATTTTGTATAGCTGCTAAAAAGGCTTAGTAGCTCAACAGACAAATTGTATTTTGCGGATAAAAGTTTAATCACTATCAACCAACACGGTTTCGTACCAAATCGCTCAACTGTAAGCAACCTAACAGTGTTTAGTGGATACTGCATTTCTGCTTTCCAGAATAGATTTCAAGTTGATACAATTTATACTGACTTTTCGAAGGCATTCGAAAAAGTTTCTCACATAATACTTTTATTGAATCTGGCTGCTATGGGTTTTCACTCTACTTTTTGATATGGATTAAGTCTTACTTATCCAACAGGCGTTGTGTCTCAGACGTTGATAATACCACATCCTGTCCCCTCATTGCATCCTCAGGAGTCCCACAAAGTAGCATTCTAGGATCTCCCTTCTTTATACATTTTATAAATAACTTTGGCTCATACTTCTCGTTTGCGAAATATCTGCTGTATGCGGATGATCTAAATGTGTTTGCTGTTATAAATATTTCTGTTGACTCTGAACGTCTGCAATTAGACTTTAATAATGTCGAAAACTGGTGTGGTTTAAACCGTTTATCGTTAAATCGTTTTCGTGTGACTTTCATTTGACTTTTTCAAAGTCAGTTAATACCCTTCGTACTTGCTATATTATCGCTGGCTATACATTGCAATCTGTTGAAATCAAAGACCTAGGGGTGTATTTTGACACTAAATTTAATTTATCTACGCATGTAAACTATGTCAAAACATGATCATATGCAATGCTTGCGTTCATACGTCGTAATTGTTCCGTATACACTAGCCCCTACACTATGAAGTCACTATATTGTGCCTTTGTCAGATCAAGGTTGGAGTATGCGGCTGTCATATGGAGACCCTACCAAATTGGCCTGTCTAATCGGCTTGTGCGTGTTCAGAAAGTTTTTTTCGATTTGCTATTCGATCTCTAAACTTTTCTGAACCAATGCCTTCGTATGAATCTCGATGCCTTTTAATTGAACTAAACACGCTTGCAAATAGACGATCCATTCTATCTTGCTCATTTGTCATTGGCATAATTTCAGCGACCGTTGATTGTCCATCAATCACTTTTTGATAAAATTCAGTTTAATGTACCATGCAGAAACCTCCGACAGTTTGAACCCTCAAAAATTTGGGTTTCCAGAACTATTTATGGTGTAAATGCTCTTATTTCTAGGGCTTGTGCTGATCTGAATATGTTTTTTAACTCTTCAGTTGCTGACTACACTTTTCCTTACGCTGCCTTAATTAACAATCTAAGATCTTATTTTTTTAGGATTAAGTTAATGTAAAAATTTGTATAATATAGTCTGTAAGAATCTATAAATTCAAAGATTCAACTTAAATAAATAAATTTTAAAATATCACGCGCACTATTCCTTTTTCACAATACACCCTCTAACTGTGAAGGTGGCGAGTGGTCCTTTTTCTTTATTTCTGTGACACAAGTCTGCTAATAAACAAAATAAATTAATAGAAGAAGACATCCAAATTAGTCGTTTTTTTATTCATTCAGGAGAGTTAATGTTTTTTTATCGGCATTTATCGACATACATAATCGCAAATAAAATGATGGAAACCTAAATCCGGTTAGCAGAATCAATCGCAGAGTTTGACACAGATTTATTTATTTATTTTTTGGAAAAGTCAAAAACCACAATGTTTCTTACTGACTAAAACGAATAAGTAACCCTAGCTACAAAACAGAGTTAAGTAAATTAAGAAAAATAGACTTTGGATAAGAAAAATCAAGCTTAATAGAATTAGAGATCTCATTAAGTTCACGTAGATAGCGAGAATGGAGCATTTATCGCATAGTTAGTAGACTTTTGTTTAATATAAAATGGGTTATTATAACGAACAGACCTCGTTGAAATAAAAAAATTAATCGCATGCAGTAAAGAGGAGCAATCAATCTCCATTAATAACTCCGAAAATAAAGGCAAGAAAATTAATTAGCAGCAAGCGCGAATGATAAGAAGGGACCGGGTCTAAGAAATGTAAGGATTTTAGGCAAAACTTTAGGAAGATCTTTTGTACTCGCTCAATCCTGTCGATTGCAAACTTGTGATAAGGCCTCCAAATAAATGCAGCATATTCCAGTTTGGAACGAACATACGATGAGTAAAGCAATTTCAAGGTATAGAGATCTGACAGATTGGTGCTATTACGCCTCACGAAATCTAAGGAAGCATACGCGCTTGAAATTACATAGTTAGTATGGTTATGGAAAGAGAACGACGAGTCAAAGTCTTTAATCTTATCAAGGAAACGAAGGGGAGTACCCGAGATATTATGTGTCGTTGGTAAGACATTGTAAATTTTAGAAAATATGACATGAAAGCACTTCTTGAGATTGAGAGATAGATGCGAATTACGGCACCAGATTGCTAATCTATCTAAGTCTTCTTGGAGACGCTGAGAGTCATCACTATTTTTGATAATAGAGAAAACTTTTAGGTCATCAGCGTAAAGTAAGAACTCCGATGACACAACACAATTTCCTATATCATTCATGAACAAATTTAAAATAAGAGGGCCTACGATGCTCCCTTGGGGTCCCCAGATGTGGCAGTAAAAGATTTGGAAGATACACCCTCAATAGAGAGTATTTTACTTAGGTAGGAATACAACCACTTAAAAAAATACAGAGTGAAAATCAAGGGAAGCGAGTTTACGTAGTAGCATATTTCAACGAATTTTGTGGGTTCCGATTATTTATGCACTTTCTGCTATCGTTCGTATCGCTGAACAGTCGTATAAATAACTCCGGTATTCTGTATTGCAAAATGGTCTTTATTAGACTTCTTTGGGAGTAGTACAATTATACTTCACAATTATACTTCACTTCGCAACTAATAGCGTGCTTAAATCAAACTAATAGTTATTACTCAGCTTGCGCTGTTTTATTCTCTCGGTTTCCTCTTCACCCATTTCTCGTAAGGTCTAGCAATTTCGCGAACAGTTGTACCTCATGCTTGGTTACCAGCTATATACATGTATATTTGTAGTTTATAGTTTTCTTATAGCCATATGCGTGTGTATATGTGAGTAATTACTTCGGCTGATTACTACATGTATGAGTGTGAGATATCTCTTCGTTACCTTGTACAGAAGTGTTGCCGCTTGCTGTCTTTTGTTGTTGCGATTACTAACAGCCTGGTGATGCTAATATTCGCCACAATATTGTGAGATACCTTGTCAAAAACCTTAAAGAAATCGGTATAAATGCAATCTACTTGATGGCTTGAAGAGAATGCATCAATGCAATATCCCCAAACAAGGCTAAGCTTGTGACGGTAGACCTTCCTACAACAAAGCCATGTTGGTTTGGTAGTAACAAATTTTTTGCGGCAAAATACATTTTATCCTTAACAATACCTTCGAAGAGTTTAGAAATGATAGATAGCTTAGATATTGGCCAATAGTCAGAAACGTCATTCCTTTTGCTATTTTCGAAAATTGGCGAAATGTGTGCAAGTTTCCAGGCATCCGCAAAGACACCAGATCTTAGAGATTGGTTAAATATGGCCAATAGTGGGGCTAAAATAGCAGGAAAATTTTTGAGGAGGGCGGTAATAAGACCATCTCGATCAGTCTGAGTAGAGTTTTTCAGACTATTGATACCGGTAATAACGTCGTATGTTGTAAGCCGTTGGTCATTGAAATTCAAGGCTGTCTCATGGTCAGAATGACAAACATAGTTTGGTGAAACCACCTCACCAACTGTTAAGTTGGATTGAAAAAATTTGGCAAATAAGTTTGCAATGTCTACGGGGGAGGTAGCAAGTTTATCACCCAGGCAAACAGCAGCAGGCACCCCAACACCATTCTGTTTGGATTTGATAAAATGCCAGAAATTTTTGGGATTAGACTGAATATTTGATTCAACCCCAGGTATATACTTACTACAAAGAAATTTGTTAAGGCAATTATACTTCTTAGATAGTTGCGTATAAAGTCCAAAATGTATTTGATCCATGGATTTCAGAAATTTTTTGTACCACTTATTTCGCTGATTCTTTAGCCTTTTCGGACCATGAGTATACCAGGGAAGTTTATAAGTCCTCTTTTTAATAATTGGAATATTCTTCGAGCAAATATCCAAACATGTGACGTAAAAATAGTGTAACAATCATTAATATCCCGCCCAGAAAAAAGAGCGTTCCAACAAGTGTTTAGGAAACAGGCATTAAGTTTTTGGAAGCCGCAGAACTGAAACTTAAAGGATATTCTGTTGTCTAATTTAAACGCAACAAACTCGTAAAATTCGACCTTCAGACACAGCGGAGTATGATGTCGATCAGCAGGTGAAATAGGAAAAGAACATTCGGATATTGTTGTATTGCTATTTGTACTAACGAAGGCGATGTCAAGAATTCTATTAAGCTTGTTCAAAGCAACCTTGAACATTTTTTCTTATTTACAAGATAATAGTAGTTAACAGATTTTTAAATACAGTCCACTATTAGAAACTATATTTTAGCGATTGAGCGACCTATTCAAACAAAGATAGGACATTCACACAGACACATATATATAGATATGTAGCAAATGAACCTCTGTAAATATCAGCGACCTACACAAACAAAGATAAGATAATCCATACGAGGTCGCTCATATCAACAAAACAAATATATGTAAATAAATATAGTTAATGATAAGTCACTCACATACACACACATGTCGCAAAAGGAATCTCTGTAAATATTTATGTATACAACAACAAATAATAATAAATAAATAATAAACAATATGAAAAGTGTATATAAAGTAAGACATTTTTGTAAATAAATTAGAATTCTTTGAAATCTCACACCAAGTTCTTCTTATTTTAATACAAACTGCTTCCACCAACCAGAGGTAAGAGGCATTTGTTTAAGATTTGAGAACGCAATAGCTTCTCATTACAAACATTGTTTTGCTTCTTTAAAGTAATCTTTGGTTCCCCCCACCAGCAGTAAGGGCAAACAAATTACTATTGACGACTGCTTTATATTTGAGATCCTTACAAAATCTCAAGGTAGCTTAACATTTTTTGGTCAATCGAGCCTAAAAAGAGCTCAGCGAAGGTACTATAAGTCTCTGCAAAGAAAAAGATCATGACCAAGCAAACAAAAATATATGTAAAACGGGACAGCAAAGTCTGCTCGTATTAGTAAACGTAAAAAAGCCCTATAAAAGTAAGACCTGTGAAACAAATACAGGCAATCTGCATAAAAAAGCCCTATAAACATAGGAAATCAAGTAAAAGTAAGACCTGTGAAACAAATACAGGCAATCAACAAAGCAAAAATGCCCCATCAATATAAGCAAAGTAAAAAGTCCTATATACATAATTAGGCACATAAAAACGTTAGCATTGGCTAAAGGCAAAATCCCCCGGCAGGACCACATCTTGGTGGTTTAATAAGGCCTAAAAAATATATACTTGGCAAAAACAAAAAGCCAATTATATAAAAATAACTCAGCATGGCGAAGATCGCTGAAAGTCAACATGACTTAAGTCAAAGAAAAAGACAGATATTCAAAAGAAAAACTGGACTTCTGGACAAGTGTGAACTTGCCAACAGTACCGCTTCTGACAAATTTATATCCCAACACTTTGAGGATATACAATTCCTCTACAAAACAAAAACATTTTGCTTAAGTTTGTAATCCAGAATTAGATAATGATTACCACAAAATGTTGACCGAATATCATAAGTAATACCTGATACATAACTAATTTTCTTGCAAATAAAGTAGGAGGAAACAAAGAAGAGTTCAAATCAGATGAACATACTTTAGGTGACTTAGAAGAAGAAGAAAGCCGATAAAAGTATTAGTGACATTCGGACCGAGGCTGATGAAAATCCAATTCTCATTACGCGTTCTACTCCCTCGGAAGGAAATTCTGGTCGAATTTTCCAAAACGAGGAGAGAAGTGGAATAAACATTAGGACAGAGAGTCTTGAAGATGGCGACGACGAGGTAAAAGAGGATGGTGATAATGATTCTGTACAAAAAATAGAGCGAAAGCAACGGCAACCGCAACATCAAAAACAATATCAAATCGAAGAACAACCGCAGAACCTTCGGGAGTCAAAAAATGACCATTTAACATACGAGCATGCTGACTATGAGTTGGTATCGGATTTAGTTCGTGATGTTCAGATTGCGTCCAAGAAAATGGAAGCAACCAATAGCAATTCAGGAATAGCATAAATGAAATACAAATGGGTTGTAGTATCCACCGTATCGATGGTAATAGTAGTGGAAGTATTGACGGAGATGTACCCATACAATTGAACTCAGCTTCGCCGGTGTCTATCGGTCACCTGCATCATCCGCAAGTACAGCATCCACAACAACTACAAGAACAAGCTACAACAGAGCGACAACATAACATACCACAAAGAAAAAATATCGTCGATACAAATAAGCAAGTTATAGGCAATTTCCTTGCGCAACGTCAACAGCAGCAACAACAACAATTAGAACATATCAAGCATCAAGGCATTCAGGTCACTGCAAGCAAATTTTTCAAGAAAGATGACACCAAATGTTACTTCGGGGTAAAGGCGGAGGCTGTTTGGAAGAATGTATGTATATTTTACCTATTTTTATTAATTATATTTCTTCATCCACAAAATGTTCTTCAATTAGCGAAAAATATACATACACAATAATAAGTGTACCCAAAGAGGAACTATTGCTAAAAACATTCTAGTATTTTAAATTTAAAAAGTACTTATAAATAATGTTTCCTCCCGTAATTTCATATATAAATGTAAGTCAAAAAATAAAATTACAATTAAACTTGACAGTCATGCAAAATAAACAGAATTATGTACATATGTAATCGCTAAGAATATTTTTGGTCGTGGCAGTATGTTCAAGCAACCTTGAACATTTTTTGTTATTTACAAGATAATAGTAGTTAACAGATTTTTAAATACAGTCCACTATTAGAAACTATATTTTAGCGATTGAGCGACCTATTCAAACCAAGATAAGACGTTCACACACACACACACATATATATACAGATATGTAGCAAATGAACCTCTGTAAATATGAGCGACCTACGCAAACAAAGATAAGATAATGCGTACGACGTGTATATCTATCAATTATAGTTAATAGGTAACAATATCCCTTCGAAACAGGGAAGTGTCCGACAATATCTAAATGAATGTGTTCAAATCTAGTTTTGGAATTGGAATTTTAATAACTGGAGATTTTGTATGACGATGTACTTTCGATTTTTGACAACTTATACATTCTTTGGACCAAATATTGATGCCTTTATTCATTTTGGTCCAAAAATATTTCTTAACTATCAAACGACGTGTAGCTCTACTACCAGGATGTGAGATCCCATGCAACATATCAAATTTTTTTTTTCTTAAATTGTTTGGAATGAAAGGCCTAGAATTTTCTCCTGACACTTCACACCATATATTAAAGTTAAGAAGAGGAATTTTTATTTTCAAATTTAGAAATGTTTGATCTGAGGTAAGTTTGCCTAATTCACTGTCTTGTTGTTGTTCACTTTGTAAAATTTTGAAATCAATACCTGAATTATTAAACGCTACTACTTCAAACGCACAAGATAATGTGTCAGCTACAACATTTTCCTGTCCTTTGATATACCTAATATCATTCGTAAATTGTGCAATGAATTCCATATGTCTAGTTTGTCTTGGACTGCGTTCTGTTTTTGAATTTAAAGCAAATACTAGAGGCTTGTGCGGACACCGTGGTGTGATGGTAGCGTGCCCCGCCTACCACACCGTATGCCCTGGGTTCGCACCCCGGGCAAAGCAACATCAAAATTTTATAAATAAGGTTTTTAAATGTGAAGAAAATTTTTCTAAGCGGGGTCGCCCCTCGGCAGTGTTTAGCAAGCGCTCCGGGTGTATTTCTGCCATGAAAAGCTCTCAGTGAAAACTCATCTGCCTTGCGGAGTCGGCATAAAACACGTAGGCCCCGTCCGGCCAATTTGTAGGGAAAATCAAGAGGAGCACGGCGCAAATTGGAAGAGAAGCTCGCCTTAGATCTCTTCGGAGGTTATCGCGCCTTACATTTATTTTTTATTTTACTAGAGGCTTGTGATCTGTGAAAACTGTAAATTGACGTCCTTCTATAAGGTAACGAAAATGTTTAATGTTCAAATAAATAGCTAATAGTTCCCTATCAAATGCACTATATTTAATTTCGGATGGAGACAGTTTCTTTGAAAAGAATGCATGTGGTTCTGATTTATTATTAAACGTTTGATGTATGACACCACCTATTGAGGTATTGGATGCATCTACATTTAAAGAAAGTTTTGCAGCATCTTTGTTAAAATGATTTAACAATATCGCAGATGCAAACTTTTCTTTAATGCATTCGAAGGCTTTATTACATGTATCGTCCCAAATTAAAATCTTGTCTCGCCTCTTATTTGTTCTATTAATTAAATCAAATAACTGTCGTAAACTCTGATAATTTTGGTATATACCGATGGCAATAATTAACCACACCAATACATATTTGTGCTTGTTTAATAGATTTTGGACGATCAAAATTTCGAATAGCTTAAACTTTTTCTTCCGAGGGCCTAATTCCCGTTTCAGAAATAGTATGTCCTAAAAATTCAACATTTGTAACGCCAAAAGTACATTTACTTGGTTTTATATTTAAACCGTACTCTGTGAGGCGCTGGAATAGTACGCGAAGATCTTTGAAATGTTGTTCCTCATTTTCGCTTGCTACTAAGAGATCATTAATGTATGTAAAAACAAAGTCTAAACCATTAACTACTTTATTAATAAACCGTTGAAAAGTTTGCGCAGAGTTTCTAAGTCCGAAAGGCATTCGTACAAATTCAAACATGCCAAAAGGCGTAGTGATTGCAGTTTTATAGATATCCTCTTCTGCCATTGGAACTTGGTGATAAGCTCTTACCAAATCTAGCTTCGAAAATACTTTCTTGTTTCTGAGATTCTTGTTGAAGTCATGAACATGGGCCAAAGGATAACGATCTGGGACGGTTACAACGTTTAATCTTTGAAAATCTCCACAAGGACGCCAGTCATTTAATTCCTTCTTGGGTACAAGATGTAGTGGAGATGCTACCGCTGAATTGGAAGGTCTACATATTCCTATTTTTACTAAAAAATCGAATTCACTTTTAGCTACTTTGAATTTAATAGGGTCTAAACGCCTTGGTTTAGAAAATGACAAATTTCCTTCAGTGACGAGTCTGTGAACTGTTGTATGTCTAACTGGCTGTGAATAATCAGGTTCAGAAAATAGAGAAGGAAATTCTTTCAATAACTTTGTAAATTTGCTATCAACAGCGAGAATCTTTGGTAGTGAAACGCTATAAACACATGAAATTGTATTAACTGAAAGACTTGTTACCGGATCTACTAAGTATTTTCGTTGTTCGTCGCTGCAAGAAGGGAATACTTTAGTTTGTCGAACTATTGTTATTTTAAAAGCGCATGGTTGTTCGCACTTCAAAGCCTGATTACCGAACTTATAACGATACTTACAGAACGAACTTGGTTTGTCGCGAGACTTTGATCGATATCTAGAGGAACTTCTAAAGCGATTCCTACTAAAAGGTCGGTACCTTGAATAATTTTGACTCATCTGATTTTTAATTTCACTGATCTCTAATGATAACGTTTCAAAATTCGAAATAATTGCATTTTCGCTTTTAGAATTTGGAAAATTGCTAGCTATTTCATTTTTTTAAAAGCTTCCCAAATATATTATCAGCTAATTTAACTAATTCACTTATTCCGGTCGAATTCGAACTAGCAAGAATAACACTTAAATTTTTTAGTAACTTCCTCATCCAAAGCTTTTTAAGAATTTCCTTGCTAAAATTGTTTCCAGAGAGTAGCACTGGAGACCGATAAAACTGAGAAGGTTTGCGATCTAACTTGACATTCTCACTTAATGAGTGCTGTTCAATTTAAATTTGTTTTAATGCAGAACATTTATTTTCAAGGGGATTTTGAATAAAATTGTCATAATTACATCCTGCGGAAGTACAGTTATGACTTATTCATATTTTGTCCCTTCCTGAGTAATGTTCTTTCGACTAAATTGCATTTCAGCATGGATGAACCATGCTTCAGGGTAATTAGTCCAAAATTGGGGCAATTTAACAGATGTCGCAAAAATTTCATTCGTATTCTGATTAACATAAGGATGTGGTAACTCGCTTTCATTATTATCCAAACCAATAAGGGAATCGTTATTTTTATGTGCGTGTGTAGGTGTACTTGTGCCGCGTTGTGGAGTACGATACATTATAAAGAACAACACGAGTATATTAAACTAAAGTTATTTAACAATGGTTTTTGTTACTGATATTAGAGAAAAATTGCTGCTGAGCCATATGAATGTCCTGTTGTTCGCTGTACAATTGGTCTCTAATAGTTGCCTTTTTTGTTTCTATTCCTTTTAATCACCATGTAGGCACATACACGCTGTATGTAGTTTATTCCTAATAGTGTGGACATGATTTTTAGGCGCGCTTTTGAAAGCTTAGTAACATTTGTTCGGATTTTTACAGTATTTGTTCTTTAATACTTCCGCTGTTACTATTATATCAATAGGATTCATATGACTCAGCAGCTAAAGGCATCTGCCTTTGCACTGATATGAATGTTGGAGATTCGAGTTCAAAGCTCAGCTCCCAAAAAGCTAGCTGATGAAGAAGTGAAATTCAGAAACATGTCCTAGTAACCAACGCCGTTTGTAAACTTAAAATTTTTCTCTAATATCAATAACAAAAACCATTGTATAAAGCAATATGAGCAAAGCTCGCTAATTAAATACATATGATCATATTGATATAATAGTAACAGCGGAAGTATTAAAGAACAAATACTGTAAAAATCCGAACAAATGTTACTAAGCTTTCAAAAGCGCGCCTAAAAATCATGTCCACACTATTAGGAATAAACTACATACAGAGTGTATGTGCCTACATTGTGATTAAAAGGAATAGAAACAAAAAAGGCAACTATTAGAGACAAGTGTACAGCGAACAACGGGACATTCATATGGCTCAGCAGCTAAAGGCATCTGCCTTTGCACTGATATGAATTTTGGAGATTCGAGTTCAATGCTCAGCTCCCGAAAAGCTAGCTTATGAAGAAGTGAAATTCAGAAACATGTCCTAGTAACCATCGCCGTTTTTAAACTTACAATTTTTCTCTAATATCAATAACAAAAACCATTGTATAAAGCAATATGAGCAAAGCTCGCTAATTAAATACATATGGTTATTTAACAATGTTCGCACAAAGAAATTAGTAAAACTTTGATCAAAAAATATGAAACAAATTCTTTATTTACTTTCAGAACAAAAGCAAAAGCGAAAACTCACCTCAATTACGAAAATAAATTAGCGCAAAATTTCTAAACATTTAAAGTCGGAGAAGCGAATTCACATTTGAAAATATGAAACATTTAAATTTAGTAAAGTATATAATATTAATACATCAAATATTCTAACTACGTATATATGCATATATAATTAGATATTATAATAAATGATGCAGCTCACCAAATTTTATAAATCACAATCTATAGCTGTAGTTATTGTTGTTGGTTTGAAGTTGCCGACTTTTGCAATGGCATTGTGCTCTTCTTTAGTATGGGTTAATTTTGTTGTTGTATTTAATTTTCGATATTGCTTTTCTTTTTGATACTGATGATGGACTTGTATTCACTTGTTAGACGTATTTCTTTCCTGAGCTGTTGCTACCATTGCTGCTGCTCGTACTGATACCGATACGCCGTATTATTGTTGGTGGTGTCGATTCGACGAATTATTGAAATTATTGCTGTTAGTTTTGCTTTTGTTTAAGCTATTTCCAATTCGGCGCGTATGCTTTTTTACCGATGTAAACTGGAATGAATGTCTGTTGTTACGATTAAATGCACCTCGTACAAAATTGTGGGTGCCTTCTGTGCTATATGTTTTTGAACGTGTTCGCTGTGCAATACAATCACTATAATTAATATCAGACAATATAGAAACTTCTTCTGTTTCGACAGATGCAACTATTATGTTTGTATTGGTCCAAGATACTAATATACTGGTAGACGCACTGCTACGATAACAGTTCTTCTTAAGTAGCGCACTTGAATCTTTATATTCCTTTTTTGTTGCGTAGCGTATTTTATAAGTGAATCTGATAAACTTGTAACTGTTTAAGTTCTTAGCACTGATATTACTGTTGACTTCGTGGTATTTGGGTGATCTTGATCGTAATGGCGTTTATGATCACCGCGACAACGACAACGATAAAGAACCAAAGTAGTTGCACTTTTATAACACGTTTTAGAATCTTTTTGTAGTAATTTCCAATTTGCTAACACTCTCACTGGTTGAAATTTGTATATTTTTATTGATTTTACGTCATGTTTTTTTGCATAAACATGTAAAATTTCACCAGATAGCCGGTATTTCGCGTAGGTAACGAACGAGAGACGTCGATAGGAAAGTTCGGATTCACTAATGCTGGATCACCAGCGTAGTGGTTGAAAAAACTTTTTATTTTTTAGGTTACACGCCTAAAAGTATGTTTTTATTTAGTCGAAAATTTACAGTAGAATGAAATTTTTTGAAAATTCATTTATCAAGATTGAAAATTAAAAATTCAATATTATTTTCAAACAAATATTCAAAGTATTAAAATACAAAGTATAAACAATACAATTATTAAATACAATTAACCCTACAATGGTGAAGTTTACTTCCTCTGCAACATTGTGTTCGTTATAGACACAACGCTGTTGTTGTTGTTGTTGTTGTAGCAATGCTCGCCCCACCTGATAGCCGCGACCGATCACAAATTGTCATCAATATCCTCTAACGGGAGTCCAAGGAAACTTGCCGTTTCAACAGGGGTGGACCATAAGGAAAGGGGTGTTAGAGGCGTTGGTTCCACATTACAATTAAAGAGATGGTTGGTGTCATGTGGGGACACATTGCAAGCGGGGCATACATTTTGTATGTCGGGGTTGATTCTGGATAGGTAAGAGTTTAACCTGTTACAGTATCTAGAACGAAGTTGAGCAAGAGTGACACGCGTTTCCCTGGGGAGTATGCGTTCCTCTTCCGCGTGTTCTGGATATTTTTCTTCAAGTACTGGATTCACCGGGCAATTCCCGACATAAAGGTCCGACGCCTGTCTATGGAGTTCACCAAGGACCTGCTTGTGTTTTTTCGCTTCATACGGCTGGGTTCTCAGGTGCCGCATTTCCTCAAAATACTTACGGAGATGACTCCTTAGGCCCCTAGGTGGTGCTGGTTCGTCAATCAGATGTCTGTTGGGATGCCCAGGTTTCTGGGTATAAGGTCGCGTTCCCTCGCTAAGCTCGCGGCCTCCGCCGGGAAGTGGGGCCGGATTTCGGGAATTCTCCCGGCGGGAATGAAACGTGCCGAGGCGGATTCAATGACCTTACGGAAGGCACGCTCCCCTTGGCGGGATAGGGAGGGCAGCAAAGCTGCTGTCTGTTGCAGATTTATATTCTTCCCACTTTCCTTTTTTGAAGTTTATGAAAGTGCGTTTTTCGGTGACGATGAAGTCGGCAATACGATCGAACGAAATAAGTATGGGCAGGTGGTCGGATGCCAATGTTACCATCGGCTGCCAGTTGACGCAGTTTACGAGTTCTGCGCTCACGATTGAGATATCTGGAGAGCTATGACAGCTTCTTACCATACGTGTGGGGGCGTCTCCGTTTATTGTGCAGAACGTCGTTTCTTGTATTTGATCCGCCAACATCTCACCCCTACTGTCCGCCCGCAAATTTGAATGCCATAGGTCGTGATGGGCATTGAAATCGCCTAAGATAATGCGATTGTTGCCAGTGAGTAAGGCCTCGATTTTAGGGCGGTATCCACTGGGGCAACAGGTGACAGGAGGGATGTAGATGTTGATAATTTCTAGATTTGCATCGCCTGACCGGACAGATAGGCCTTGACGTTCTAAGACATTGTCCCTGCGGTCGAGGCCAGGATCAAATATATGATATTGCACAGAGTGGTGTATAATAAACGCGAGGCCGCCTCCATTTCCGCTCTCGCGGTCCTTCCTGTGGACATTATACCCAGAGCAGGTCTGCAATGCAGATCTTGCTGTGAGTTTAGTCTCTTGAATCGCAGCAATGCGTATGTTGTGCCGCTTCATGAAATCGACTATCTCCGTAATCTTCCCAGTTAGTCCATTACAGTTTAACTGCAGAATTCTGAAGTGCATGAGGAGTGACGCCGCCACTCTAGGGGTAAGTGACGGGTGACTACGCCTAGGTTGTGGAAGGCCAGGACGCAATTGCTGTTGTGGCCTTGGGACTGGGCGCCCTTGGGCAAGCATTGGGGTACCCGGATGATTTGGGTTTGCGACCTGGCAACATGGCGCGATGAAACCCGTCGAGGGGTTGCCGTCGCGGAGACCAGAACATCTAGGAAAGTGGCACCACCCAAGGCAAGAGCTGCATTGAGCGGATGTCGCAAACCTATATATTCTGTGCTGGAAGACGGTGCAAACGGAGGTAGGGACTAAGAGTCTGTTTCCCTGACCTGCACGATTGCTGCCTGAAAAGAGGGGGGAGAAGAAGACGGGGGCAGGGGCTGATGCTCAGCATTGCTACCAGCTCTACTACGAAGGTAGTAGTTATGAGTGGTATCAGCTGTTTGAGTTGTTGGCGCCGTGGGGCGCGAGCAGCAGCGGGTACTTGTTGTGGCTTGCTGAGCAGCGAGGCTGCTGGAAGGTAGTGGAGGGGCGCTTAGGCGTAGACTACGGGACGCCCTTGGGCGTGAGCAGCAAGGAGCCACAAAAGATTTATAAAAGTTACGTGGACGTCGGGTTTTGGGATCAAGCCCAGAACAACCTGTCCGGTGCAACCATCCCTTGCACGAGACACACTGAACAGAGTATGACCGTCCTAAAAAGATTCTTTTCTGGCAAATGCAGCAAAACCATTTCTCAGGACCGGGGTCAGGAGACGGACCCGGATTGGGTTCGATACCTTCCCGGAGTAAGAGAATATGTAGCAGTCCTGCTGCAAGGAGCTGCTGGGAGGATGACAATTTGTGGGAGGGACGAAATAAATTAAATGGGGTCACACTGAAATGACAGTCCTTGGTCGGGAAAAATCCCGAGTCGCTCCGGTACATAGAACCGACTGCCTTGGGAATGCTGTCATTACGCGAAGTGGTTAGTTAGTGGCAACATTGTGGCTGAGGCACGAACCTAGATACAATACACAGATACACGCTACCATTTCATTCAAGCTAGTACCAGTAAGCTACCATCAAACCGATGGTGCCTGCACTATGTAGCGTGTGCGTAAAAAGTTTTCAACGCAGCTTGGCAAGTATTATTTCCCGCGTCCAACATTTGGTCTAGACCCACGACTCAATACCGGGCCTAATTTTCTTCACGCTTTCAAACTTTTATACTACATACCTACAAACTAAATCAATGGGCTAATGCTACTACTTAAACCTATATCACAGATACTACTCTACATATCTAAAAATAAAGGAAATATCACAGATAAAAACAAAAACTAAATGAAAAAAAAATAAATAAAATAAAATAAAATAAAATATCGCAGATCATAAAAAAATTTTAAATAAATAAATAAATAAGATAAAAAAATTTCATAAATGCAAAAATAATCAAATAAATAAAAAAAGTCAAGAAAAATTAAAATAATTTAATAAAATAATTACATATATCAATAAGTTAATAAATAAAATACGTCAGTTAATAAATAAATAAACTACGTCAATTAATAAATAAATAACATAGAAACAAGCAAAACATTGAACTAAGTTACTAGCACTATAAAGAACATTTACCTATTTTGCAAAAATGTCTTTAGCGTGGTATACGCCGATCTTTTTCCCACTACTATCGCCAAGTTCATACATTGAATTTCCTACAACGTTTAAAACAATACATTTGACTTGTTTTGGAGCTAACTTAGCGTTGTAATTTTCGATTTGAGAACTCTGCTTGATGTTTCGGCGATATACCACTGGTCCAATTTGAAATTTGACATCCTTACTTCTAGTCTCGTATAGCTTTTGGCTTCTTTCATTTGCAAAAATGTCTTTAGCGTGGTATACGCCGATCTTTTTCCCACTACTATCGCCAAGTTCATACATTGAATTTCCTACAACGTTTAAAACAATACATTTGACTTGTTTTGGAGCTAACTTAGCGTTGTAATTTTCGATTTGAGAACTCTGCTTGATGTTTCGGCGATATACCACTGGTCCAATTTGAAATTTGACATCCTTACTTCTAGTCTCGTATAGCTTTTGGCTTCTTTCATGGGCCAACTTCAGCTCTTTCATAAGTTTGTTTCGAATTAGTTGAACTTTATCACTTGGAGCCTCTACCTCACAATCAGCATCCTTTACCGCTCCCAGCTTTCGGTATAGCTCATATGATGCAGCATGCTGTATCATAGGCATACCAAAAGTGGCATAGTACGGCGACATGTTACATCGATTTACCCTCTCTGCAGCGTTACCGAGGTGAATAAAAGGCTGTTTTTACATGTTTTGTGCCATATTTCTCTAAAAAGTTACCGAACATCTCAGAAACAAACTGTTTTCCGTTGTCCGAATGCACATATTCAGGCACGAAATGGAAAACATCTCTTTCTAAAAACTTTACTACCTCGACAGAAGTTGTCCTTTTCATTGGTTTTAAAAATACGAACTTTGAGAAATGATCTAAACATACAAAGGCATACACGTTACCATCACTAGAACGAGGATACGGACCCATAAAATTTATGAACAGACGTTGGAAAGGTCGCTCTGTGAGCTTTTGTTTACCCATCATCGGTTGCTTGAAAACGTTTTGTGTCTTATTGGTTCTACAAGTTTCGAAATCTTTTACATAGGAGTAGACATCTGAAACCATACCAGGCCAGTAATGTTTTTGCCGTAGTCGGGATAATGTTTTATGGATACCACCACGACCAGCGGATGGTGAGCTGTGAGACGACTCTACCAGGCGTGGTCCGCTAGGAGATCGTCCCCCTGTAGAATTGCCTCCGTTTATAAACGTAACCGTCCGAAATGCATACTTCTGGTAACCTGTCCTTGTTCTCAGTCAACTCCGTATACTCCTCCGACTCGAAGCACGGTGACTCGGGACAAATGTTTATGACTCGATCGTTCGTCTGTATTTCGTCCATGTGAATTCGTGAGAGTGTGCCAGGGACCACGTTTGGGCACCTTTTCGATGTTGGATATCATATGTAGGTATGGGGAAGTCCTCATAGCTACCACTTTTTTGGGGTCTGTTCTAATACACCCATCCCCGATTACGTACCCTAAATATCGTACCTCCTTAAAACGGGACTTGCTTTTTTCTACATTAATTGTTAACTTAGCCTCGCGAAGACACCAAGCGACCTTTTTCAATAAACACATGTGGGAAAAAAGTCTTCTGAACACACAAACAAATCGTTAAGATAAACAAAAACACACTCACGTAAAGCCCTGTCCATAAGACGACATACTCGTTGCCCTGCATTGCACAACCCGAAAGGCATTACAGTAAACTGGTATAGGGTTCGGTCAGGGACAGTGAAAGCAGCCTTTACTCTTGTCTTCTTCTCCAGAGGAATCTGCCAGAACGCTTCCTTTAAATTGGTGGCGGAGACAAACCTTGTATTCTGCAATCGGCTAAGTATTCCGTCGATGTGGGGTAAGGGGTATGCATCCTTTATCGTCCTTTCATTCACTTTGCGGGTGTCGAGGCATAGACGGTTTTTTGCCCCTTTCATCACCAATGAGACTGGTGAGTTCCAACTCCTGATGGACTCCTCAATGACACCCATGCTCAGCATCCTGTCCAGCTCCGCATATATAAGTTTTTGGATAGCAGGGGAAACGGGGTAGTGGTGCTATTTAACTGGCAGATCCTCGTCAACAACCTCGATGACGTGTTCCTCCTTATCTGTTTGGCCTAACCCTAATACCGCGAAGGATGGGAATTGGGCTTTTACACGCTCCAACCTATCATTTTGCTCCGGCGTTAAAACGTGCTGCACAGCGTCGAAACACAAGTCACCCTCGGCCGGCAAGAGCTCCGCCACACTGCCAACATTCGCACTCGCACTCACACCCTTTCTCACCACACTCATACCAAATTCTTTCCAAAAATCTGTGCCGAGAGAAACCGGTTGCTGCAAACCTGGTACTATCAGGAATTCCAAATCTTTTGTGGCGTTATCCCAAACCCCCGGTATCTTTATCACCCCTACCACGGCGGTTTCCTCCCCGTTCGCGGTTCGGATATTCTGGTCCTTGATTGGCATGATCTAGGTTTCCTTTCCCCGAAGGAGTGCAGCTGAGACCTTTCCTAAGCAGCCAGGACCTCATCAACTCCTATCGTAGTTTTCGCAAAAAACCTATCATCAGAGTTTACGGTCTTCTCGTCTCTCGCATTTTCTCTATTGTCTTAAAATTTCTCTTCCTCCTATTACTATTTATTGTTTCACAAAAAATTCTTCTCCTAGCTGCTTTATATTAAATTTTCCTCTGATGTAAACTCTTACTTTCCCGTATCATCTTTCCCTCTACTTTCCCTAGTTCCCTATCTACCCCTTTTCTTCGCAAAATCTTTGCTGTGGTGCTGCCGGGTTACCTGTCTTCTGGCTGGAGTCCCCGGTTAGCTCCGCCAGTCTCGGGTTTCCCTACTTAGGCTTAAAAACACAAAAGGAGGAATCACTACCACAAGCATAACAGACCATATTTTGGAACGAGGACGAACATTTATTTAGCTTTTGTGCTTCTGCCGGGTTTTTCACGAAGTGATCCACCGGCATATCGCACGAAAAGCACAACATCAAATGGAAGGGAGAAGCTCAAAAGGAATTGACAGTAGACTTGGACGTAGACGGATTAACAGGAATAACACTATAGGGATGGGGTGTGGTTGGGTGCTGAAGTTGAGGAAGGGATTGGTGTTGAGGTTTCCCATTGAATGCTTCTAATTTTGCTTCCCATAACTGTTCTGGAAACTCGAAGCCTACCTCTCTGCCTGCCTTGGACCTTCTCTTGTTTTATTTGATAAGTTTTTCGGTCAAGTTGAGATCGGTATCATTCGGAACTTTATCGTTACTTCCCAACAATTCTCTAAATAGCTATATCTAAGACACCGTTATTTTATTTTATTGTATGTGGTATCATAAGGGACCTTCATGTTGTCCAAGTGAGCTTCCCCTATCTGTTATGTTGTAGGAAAAATTAAAAGGAGCACGACGCAAATTGGAAGAGAAGTGCGGCCTAAGATATCTTCGGAGGCTATCGCGCCTTACATTTATTTATTCTTTATATATTTAGTAGAATAAGGCAACGTTATATGGGCAAGATGTTTCTCGTAGATCTGACTGATATAGCTGAGGCCAATACACGACGCTTAGTTAGCTTCATAAACTCAACGGAGTGGTTTGATTAGGAGAGTAGGAACAAATCCGTGTGATTTTACAATGGCCCTATAAAGGCCTAAGTGTGCCGCTCCAATGTGGACGGCAGCCACTTGAACCTAACCTAACCTAACCTGTATATTTATAGACTATTTCATTCCTGTTACAACTCCCGTTTTCCTATCTACTTTACAATGAAACCCACTTTCTTACAAGTCACTCAACAGTGGTGCGCGCGCGTGTAGGCGCACAGGGGCGTTTGTTAAAAGGCTGTCGTTACGGGCTCGCATACGCCGATGATGCTTGTCTGTAAAAAAATTATAACGCAGCCACTAATCCCATCTTGTTCTGGCACAAAGTGTGGCTTCGACCAACTCCCAATGTCGGGCTTCCTCTATTCGTAGCCTTTCCCCGCTGCTTGGTGTTCATACATATTCGCACGTCAGTACCTTATATACTAATACACAAATATACAAACTACTAAACTAACAAAATCACTGGGCATTAAAACTGCTTATCTAAGGTATCACAGATGGCTGGTCTATATCTATATCTATATCACAGTTTGGTGTTTTCAATCGTCAATACCAAGTACTAACATAAAAGTGTGTAATTACTGATATAAATAAATAAATGGATAAACGAATAAACCCTACATATATGCATTTCATATTGATGGTCTAGTCACTTGATATAATTGGTCAAATAGTTTTTAGACTCTATCGCTAATTACAAATATATCTAAGACAGAATACTAGCACAACCTGCATTTAACACGTACTACAAGGACTACATATAACCCTCATCTTAAACCGCGAAAAGATTTTTGGCATGGTATACCCCGATAGCCTTGCCACTAGCATCTCCCAACTCGTACATTGCGTGGCCTATTGTCCTAAGTACAACACACTTCACTTACTTTGGGGCAAGTTTCGCATTGAAATTGTCGATTTCCGAGCTTTGCTTAAAGCTACGGCGGTATACTAGTTGCGTTTTATTAAAAACTATTTCTCTGCTTCTCAGGTCGTTTGTCTTCTTACTTCTTTCATGTATCAATTTAAGTTTTTTCATAATTTTTGTTCGACGTATGTGCAGCTTGTCCTATGCCGTTTCGACCTCGAAGTTAGTATCCTTCAGCGCACTCAATTTCCAGCAAATTTCATATGAGGCGTCATGTTGCATCATTGGGATTCTATACACAGCAGAGTCGGGTGATGTATTTATAGCTGTGTGCATTACACTTTGGAGTGCAAAATGCTGCGTCACTCACTATCCCAATTCTTTTGATTCCCTTTGATGTACGACCGGATGATTTGGAGGACGAAACGGTTAACTCTCTCTGTAGCCTTTTGTGGGTCGTCCCATGTTTTTCCCTCTGTCGGAATATACATATTCCGGTACTCCGACGTGAAAAATGTCTTTATGGACCCATTAAATCGACGAACAAACGTTGAAAGGGGCGTTCAGTGAGGTGCTGCTTTCCCATGGTTCGCTTATGGAAGGCGTTTTGGGTTTTGTTGCCTTTACATATTTCGCATGCTTTCACATATGCATGCACATCGTCAACCATACCGCGCCAATAATATCTACCGCGGATACTTGATAGGGTCTTAGGGATGCCGCTGTGACCGTCAGAGGGTGATTCATGTGCTGACTCTACTAAGCCTCTCCGCAGCTCTATCGGAACCCAGAGTTTCCAGGCCTGGCCTTTTTGTAGTTCGTCTCCCCGAATAAACTGTGTTCGTCTGTACACGTATCCGTCTGATACGCAGAGTTTTGTCTTTGTTCCCTGTTATGGTCTTTTGTAACTCTGTATATTCGGGCGACTTAAAAGCACCTGAGTTAATGTCAATGTCCAATCTTCTGTCCTGCATGGCGATTTCGTCCATGTCGATTAGCGATAGGGCATCAGGCACTACGTTTTGGGCCCCTTACGGTGTTCTATATTAAAATCATACGCCTGTGGCTTAAGGCTCCACCTTGCCAGTTGGCCCGATAAATATTTTGGCTCATGAGCCACTTCAAGCTCGCGTGGTCCGTTATCACCGTAAAAGGTAGACCCTCTACGTAGGGCCTGAAGCTCCGTCTGATGCTGTAGTTACGTTAGACCTTATTTAGTTATGCGGACACATGCGCTATTGGTCGTTCGTTGTTCTCGTCGTCCAGTTGGAACATTACTCCACTCACCTCGTTAGTCGATGCGTCACACTGTATGTAAAAATGTCTGCTGAAGCCCGGATGTGTCAGCACGGGTACCCTTATCAATTTTAAACTATTAAACGCTTTCGTGGCTTGTCCGTAATTGCAATTTTTTTTATATTTTATTTCTGTCTGCGTGTAGCGGTTCAGTCGCCTTCTTGTATAAACCATCTGTACCATCCCCTCATCCCCATGAACGGTCTGAGCTGCTTCGGGGTTCGAGAAAGTCCCGCATCGCCGCTATATTGCTGTCATCTGTCCAGATGCGTCCATCCCTGACCACGTATATGAAATAGCACACCTCCTTTAAACAGAACTTACTCATTTCAACGTTGATCGTCAATTTCGCATCTTGAAGACATTTAGCTACAACAAATAACAAATATAAATGGGACGAAAAATCTTCGGAACAAACAAGTAAGTCATCTAAATAAACAAACACTGATTCAAGAAGGGAAGCGGGTATGACCTTGTCCATTAAACGACACATACGCTGCGCAGCGTTGCACAGCCAAAAGAGCATGACTATAAAATGGCACAAAGATCTGCCAGGCACCGTAAAGGCCGTATTTTCTCTAGATTTTGTCTGTAATGGTATCTCCCAAAATGCGTCCTTTAAGTCGATGGCAGATATATAGCGTGTATTTTGAAGTCGGATACTGTTTATTTGTAAAACCCTGTAAAGCAAAGAAAACACGAGAACACCCAGGAAAAACACCCCCAAATCCCACAACCTCAATCAAAACACCAGTCTTCTGTCTCTGCTCATTCCAAAAAACTGAACTGGGTTGCCAGCTCTCCTTTCTTTATCATTCTTGCAACTCGCAGGTTGCCACATATTCAAATACTTAACAGTCCACCTGAAAACCTACGGTTTTCCCATCCGAGGGGATATTTACATACATAACTCATGTGTTTAGACTTCCATAGGCAGGGTGCAATTTTTTTGTACTGGCCTGCGGGGACGGTTCGTCGCAGTCTGAATTGTCACCGACCGCACTAGGTTTTCTGTACTTGGGTGAAGTTCGATGATGCGCCCCAAAGCCCACTGGGCAGGAGGAAAATTTTCGCTTTAAATGAGTACCAATTGTCCTAGCTTCACCCGCTCCGAGCTTCTCTTCCATTTTTTTGCTGTCTTGAAGTGATGTCAATTACTCATTATGCCATCTTTCCCAGAAGGTCTTCACCATGCGTTCTCTTTCTCTCGATAGAACAACCCCCTTACTTGAAGGTGTATCTGATATATCAAAAAGAAACGGTGGCACTAACGGCTCTCCAATTATAAAATGACCAGGTGTTAGCGCCTGTAGATCTTCTGGGTCGTCATTCAAAGGGTGCAGGGGCCGTGAGTTGTGTATTGCTTCGATTTGTGCAAGCAGCGTCCTTAGTTGTTCGAAAGGTAGCACACGCAGCCCTATGACACGAATAAGGTGATGCTTCATTGACTTGACTGCTGCTTCATATATACCACCTTGGTGTGGAGCGGCCGGTGTCATAAATTTCCACTCCGTACCCTTCGTTGACAAATGCTGGAACATGTCGCTTTATACCAACTCTCTACAGCTCGCTTCATCTCTTTAGCTGCTCCAACAAATGCTGTGCCGTTATCACTAGAGATTCTTTCACATCGCCCTCGACTCCCAACAATTCCTTCGTAGCAAGCAATAAATGCCACCGTTGTAAGGTCGCTCACTACGTCCAAGTGTACAGCTCTTGTTTTTAAGCATACGAAAACAGCAATCCATACCTTCTGCCGTATAATTTGGTTACCTTCTCTATCGATCATCTTTATGTCAATAGGCCCTGCATAATCCACTCCGACATGTATGAATGGTTTCCCTGCTTGCACTCGATCGGCAGGTAAATCTGCCATCAATTGCGACCCGACTCTTCGACTGTGTCTCACGCAAACCATGCTATGCAAATATTGCCTCAATAGGCTACGCAGACGAGGAATCCAATAGTTCTGCCTAATGAATTGCATCATTACCTGTACGCCGCCATGTTTGGTTTCCGTATGAGCGTGATCCATGATCAACCATCCCAATCTCGACCCAACTGGAACAATTACCGGGTGACGCATATTCTCATCTAGGTTTGAATTTTTCAAGCGACCATGTACTCTGAGAAGACCTTCCTTTAATATTGGCTTCAAAGGATCAACTTTGCTGTGCTCTGGAATCGGCTTTCCAACCTTCAAGCACGCAATCTCTTTGTCATAAAACATCTCTTGCCTTAGTAAAACGTTCATAGCCTTCGCCCAGTACTCATTGCTCAGTGCTGTATGAACTATCTCACCTCTCTTCCTTCTGCCAGATATGACGTGCATTTTGGCGTTCGAGATGAACTTATACAGGTATGCAACCGTGTTTACCGCTCTGTTCAAGGTGTCGGCATATTCTATCAAGGCTACCGTCTCTTTCGTCGTACGTGTTGGTATTTGCAACTTCTCTTTTATACTTTGCACTCCTCCTGAGCCTCCGCCGCCGTGTTTGGCACAAACACATAACTTGGTCAGCACGACGGGTTTTGCCGTAACCACTCCGTGCCGTGCATCCACAAACTACTGTTCACAATCTCCGATGGTTTCATGCCGCGACTTGACATATCAGCGGGATTATCCTTCGTGTTCACGTATCTCCACCTGTTTATGCCGGTATTTGTTTGTATTGAAGATACTCGATTTGCTACGAAAGTTTTCAGATTTTGTGGTATCTTACCAATCCAGTGCAGCACCACCTGGGAATCTGTCCACAAGTGGTAGTCAATATTGGAAAACTCCATTGCGCGCGTGACGTCAATCAGCAAGCGTGATAGGAGCTCAGCAGCTGCTAGCTCCAACCGTGGCACCGAAATCGTTTTCATAGGGCCACCCGCGATTTGGAGATGAGAAGTGTAGTTTTTGCCAGTCCAATCATGCTTTCGGCGCGCACATAAATTACGGCACCATATGCCTCTGTTGACGCATCGGAAAAACCGTGCATTTAAATTTTATTACCCTCGCTAATGCCGATTCATCTATCCAAGGAGAACTGTTCAAGGTGTATCATGCCTTCCCAATACTCTCTGAAACGATCTTCCATATCATTGCCGACAGGAGCATCCCATTCTAAGGCAAGCCGCCATAAGTCTTGTATTAAAATTTTTCCCATTATTGTGATTGGTGAAATGTATCCATTTGTATCATACAGTTGGGAAACTGCACTCAATATTTTTCTCTTTGTAGTCGCGCCTTCGACCTTTGGAGTTTTCACAACACAGGAAAGTGATCTTGTGCAATATTCCATTTTAGTCCTAAGACTGTGGCCCTTTCTTCGTCAACAAACATTTTCGCTCCTTCTTCATCCTATAGCATATTTTCCATCAGTTTCTTGGAGTTGGACTTCCATTTCCTCATGTCTAACCCCCCACCTAACAGATTCTTCTGAACCAACTTAGCCATGTGTACAGGTTGCTCCTCACTTCCTGCTCCAGTAATGCAGTCATCCATATAAAAATCATTTTCAATAATTTTGTAGCTTCAGGATGCTCTTTAGCTGCATCTCGCGTACACTGTATAACGGCGCGGACTGCATTGAAAGCTGAAGATGTCATTCCATAGGTGACTACTTTTAAGTATTAATCTTTAAGAGGCTCACTGCTGCTTTCTCTCCAAAATATACGTTGCAAGTTCCACTGTTTTTTATTGACGAACACCTGTCTGAACCTCATTTTGATATCGCCTATGAATCCGAATTTATGCCTACGGAAACGCATAACGATTTCGGCTAAATCCCGCTGTAACTTTGCACCCAACATCTGTACATCGTTAAGCGAAATCCCTTTATCCGTTCGACAACTGGCGTCGAAAACCACTCTAAATTTTTTCGTTACGCAGTGGTGGGGTATGTAGTATACCATCTCATCTGTGGCAGCAGGTTATAGTGCTTGCTCCATATGCCCTAAACTTTCGTATTCCCTCATAAAGTCAACGTATTGTCTTTTCACATCGGGATCGCGCAGAAATTTTCTTTCTAATGCTATAAACCGCTGGAGTGCAAAACCCCTTGAACACCCTATACTGATGACATCTTCTTTTATGGGAATCGTCACTGTGAACCTTCCGTTTCCGTCTCGCATATGTTTCTAAGAACAACCTCTCGACTTTCTCTTCCTCTTCCGTGCTCTTGAAAAATGTGGCAATTTCATTTAATTGCCAGAACCGCTTAACCAGTTCTCCAATCTCTTCAACACATGTGCAGTTTAAAATGGAAGTCGGTGGATGTGCTTCTTCCTCAGTAAGATTTTCTTGAGTACCACAGACTACAAGCCCTAAACGCGTTTCGATCAGTAGCGCACCGACTGGCTCCGATACTTGCACCGCTATTAAAACTTTTTCAAATACTCTAGCTTTGAGGATCACCAGCACTTTCTGTGGTTTTCAATACTCCGGATCAGCTAATGGCATTGGCAGTGGCGTATTAACGGTGTGCGCTTTTCCTATGACATTTGGGAGCACTGGTTCCCAGTTCCTCTCAATCGGCAATATCCAAAACTCTTCCTCTATATAGCTGCGCCCATCAAACCACGGCCGGACCTATAAAAACGTCCGATGGCTTACACCGATACTCTTTCCCTCAATCCCAATCATCTTCCGCGTAGCTGGCAAACTGCCGAATTTATACTTATTATGAGCGAGGATGCAATCAAGTTCGGTTGCGCTCCACTGTCAAGCAATGCTCGAACAGGACCGAAGCACTGACCTTCAGATTCTAGCCTAACCATCACTGTCGGTATCAGGGCTGGACCTAAATCTAAATCAAATTCAAAAGGCATGCTGTATTTTTGAGTTTCTTTTATTTCAATAGCAGAAGCATTACAATTCCTTTCCTGCTCCAAGACTACCTTGCGCTTCTTCATTAATTGCTCCTGCTTTTCCAGTAAATTAAACTGCATTTCAACTCTTTTTATTTCACCATCGATAGCCGAAAAATCGTTCGGCTGCTTAAGCTCGACGGAGTGGACATAATCGACCTGCTGCGACAAGCCCCCCGAAGGCTTTGGGGAGTGTTATCGATGTGATGGTCCTTTGCCAGATAAAGATCCGGTACGCTCCGGTACCACAGCACCATTAAGGTACTAGCCCGACCATCTCGGGAACGATTTATGTGGCCACATTAAACCTTCAGGCCATTCCCCCCTCCCCACCCCCAAGTTCCATGAGGAGCTTGTGATCGCCAGAGCCTCGTCTGTTAGTGAAACAGGATTCGCCGCGGATAGGTGAGGTTTACAATTGGGTTCGGAGAAGCTATATATTGCGCTGGCAACCTGAAGGGTTGCGCTACACAACCCCTTGAATCTGGTATTTTAGTCGCCTCTTACAACAGGCATATCTACCGCGGGTATATTCTGATCCCCTAACCCGCTGGGGCATCGAAATGGACCTGCTGTCGTTTTGTTGCTTACCCCCTGTCTAGTTGTTTCTTCACTTTGATAGTGGCCACCTATGTCTTTAATCGTGAAAATCTGCTTTGTGACTTCGTTTTTGGGACACAGTAAACAATTGTGTTTAACCTGTGTCTGTGGCCTGCACAACGTGGACATGGACCTTGGAAACAGTTGTTAGCTGTATGACCGCGTTTCAAACAATTCTGACAAAGATTGTACTTTTTCACTAAATCTTCGCGCGCACGTAAATTAAGCCCTACAAATTCTCCGCATATCCAAATTGCATGATTACGGCCGCAAGCCACACAACCTCTGGCATTATTCGTGCTTGCGCTATTCTGCACGGCTTTTTTCCTTATTCGACTTCCACTTGCCCCAAGCTCACGACTGGTACCCGACTGGTACCTAGAGCGTAATTTCTTCCATGCGGGCGTGCACGATGTACTTCAGATACATTTGCCAGCGCCGAAGCCTGACGATCTAAAAATTCCAGCATTTGTTTTATGGTTGGTGTTTCCGACACTCGTTGTAGTTCCCATTGCTTGCTTGTATCAGGATCAAGCCGCTCATGTAATATGTGGTCAACCATCATATCCCATCCCCCAACTGGACCCCTTGTGCACGGAGTTGGCGGAGTACTTCGTGGGTAACATTTGACATCCTTTGGAGATCATTTGCCCTTGGTGTTCCCTCCAGCCGCAAAAGCTGACGCAAATGTTCTCGACATATTGGGTACTTCCTATTATACAGCTGATTCAGCCGTTTCCACGCCTCAATATAGTTTTCGTCCGTAAGTTACCTTTCACCCAAAGTTCGAGCGGCGTTTCCTACCAAAGATTTCTTCAGATAAGAGAATTTAAAAGCTGAGGATACTCCTTGGTTGTTATGTATGGCCGCGATAAATCAATCACGAAAACCAGGCCACTTCGTAATCGTTCCGTCAAAATCACCCCAAGTGTTCTTTAAACCGTGTTGTTGATACAACCAATTGACCTGCACCGCTAAAGGTTGTTCTGCAATAGCAGCGGGTGCTTGGGGAGGCGTTAAAGCCTTCACCTTGGCTGCAAGCGCGGAGTGTGCAGCAAAATAATTGTTTTCAGCTTGCGCTGCCATTCCATCCAACTTCCTTGCCTGCTTAGGTGCACACTGCACTTGCTTCTGGTGAGCTTCAACAAAACGCTCATAATACTTTTCCAAGCTTCCTGCTCTTATTTTAATTTGCTCCATAGAAGCACCCTCAAACTCTGGTTGCCGGCAATACTCCTCTATTCGCGCAATAGATTTTAACAGGCTTTCCACAAATTCTGCCATGCTTTATACCTAATAAAATAAACACAATATTTTAAGCCTATCAATATCCAAGTTTTCCCTGTGACTCACGTCCAAATTTTAAATTCCCTAAGTATCGGCTAATCTGATTGTTTTGCCAACAAAACACAAAAAGAGCGATAAAAAAGCGAAAAAATATTTCATTAAGCATGATCAATTGCAAGGAAAAAATAAAAAAGTTATAAATACTCCTCAGCTATCTGTAAACGTTTTTCTCTTTTTCGCGAATATTCGCCATGCGATGTTCTTTCGTAATTTCTTTCAACATATTGCTTATTTATCTTCTTAAATACAACTGTATTGATCTAAACGTAACTGGTATAAATATAGACTATTTAGTTAACTCCAATAGTTTTCTCTCCAATAATATCGAATTATGTCTCCAAATTCACCACAGCTTTACAAATAGTATTCCACCCACAAACCACACAGATTGTACATTCACGAGTTCAAATTGCTTCGTTCCGCGCATCTACGTCACACTTGACTGCTTCAGCGAATGAAAGAAAGAGAGAGAAAAAAAACAAGAGCTAAGGAAATATGACGTAAAAATTGCCCATAAAAAACAGCTGACCTTTTGTTTACATGCGCAATACGCAATCTTGTGTGTGACTTGTGTATTCCACCAGTCAAGTCATGGTTCAAATATATACAGGTTGGCTCATCTGTAAAGCAGCAAAATATGTCTGTTCAAATTGTCAAAATCTGTGTACTGGTGTTGGTCCGAATGGTATGGAATAAAAACATAAAACTTAGCAGTTTTTGTATGTGTAAGTAAAATGTTGCCAATGTGTTGGTTTCATTTTGAGTTTGCCATCTCCTTTTGACAATCCCTTCGACCATGCAATGACATAAATAAAATCAGCTGATGAGATGAGCCAACCTGTACATAATTGAACCATGAGTCAAGTTTAAAACTTTAAGTATTAAAACATGACTGGGGTATTCACAGTCTGCTGCTAAGGTTGCAAACTTTCATTTGGTGTACTTATTGGGTACTCTCTCGCAAATAACTATTTCTGTCGTATCTGTCCATATTTTCCATCGTTTTCTCAAGTGTTCATTGATTTTCGCACTCTATCGACTCTGTTCAGCGATGTTTGCCTCATATGGTGACGTGCTAATTGCCATGTGTATGACGCTGAGAAGTGCGAACGCTTCATCGCTAACATATTTATCCCAGTTTCTTTGATTGTTATTGATGTACGACCGAATTATTTGCAGTATGGAGCGGTTAACCCTCTCTGCTGCGTTCCCCTGTGGCGAGTAAAACGCTGTTTTTATGTGCGTCGTTCCATATTTTTGCAAAAACGAGGTACATTTTTCGGACGTAAACTGCTTTCCGTTATCAGAATGCACATACTCAGGTACTTTGAAAACATGGAACACGTGTTTTTCTAAAAACTTCACTACTTCGGCCGAGCTGACTTTTCGCATCGGCCTTAAGAAAACAAACTTTGACAAATGGTCTAAGCATACAAAAATATAAACGTTACCATCACATGTACGTGGGTATGGGCCCTTGAAATCGACGAACAAACGCTAAAAAGGACGTTCAGTGAGGTGCTGCTTTCCCATGGTTGGCTTGTGGAAGGCATTTTGAGATTTGTTGCCTTTGCAGATTTTATGAACCCACCATGACCAGCTGAAGGTGACGCGTGTGATAACTCTAACAAGTTCCTCCGCAGCTCTACCGGAACCCAAAGTTTCCAGGCATGGTCTTGCTGCAGTTCGTCTCCCCGGTTAAACTGTGTTCGTCTGTACACGTATCCGTCTGATACGCAGAGTTCTGGTAATCCTGAATGTCGATATTGTAAATGTCCATTCGCGATAGGGAATCATGCACTACGTTTTGGGGCCCTTTACGGTGTTCTATATTAAAATCATACGCCTGTAGCTTAAGGCTCCACCTTGCCAGTCGGCCCGAGAGATCCTTTTGGCTCAGGAGCCACTTAAAGCTCGCGTGGTCCGTTATCACCGTAAAAGTAGACCCTCCACATAGGGCCTGAACTTCTTTATGCTTATAACAGAAGCGTAACATTCCAGTTCAGTGATGCTGTAGTTACCTTGCGCCTTATAGAGTTTTGCGGCCACATACGCTATTGGTCGTTCGTTGTTGTCGTCGTCCAGTTGGAACAGTACTCCACCCACCCCGTCAGTCGATGCGTCACACTGTATTTAAAAATGTCTGTTGAAGTCCGGATGTGTCAGTACGGGTGCCGATGATTTCGTAGCCTCGTCCGCCATTGCAATTTTTTTTTTATATATTTTCTTTCGTAAGTCTACACGTGCAGCAATCGTGGCGAAGTCTTGTGTAAACCGTCTGTACCATCCCGTCATCACTAGGAGCCTTCTGAGCTGCTTTGGGGTTCGTGGTTCGGGAAAGTCCCTCATCGCCGCTATTTTGCTGTCATCTGTCCGAATGCATCCATCCCCGACCACGTATCGAGATAACGCACCTCCTTGAACCAGAACTTACTTTTTTCAACGTTGATCGTCAATTTCGCATCTCGAAGACATTTAGCTACAAAAGATAACAAATATAAATGGGACGAAAAATCTTCGGAACAAAAAATAAAGTCATCTAAATAAACAAACACTGATTCAAGGAGGAAAGCGGGTATGACCTTGTCCATTAAACAACACATACGCTGCGTAGCGTTGCACAGCCCAAAGAACATGACCATAAAATGGCACAAAGATCTGCCAGGCACCGTAAAGGCCGTATTTTCTCTAGATCTTGTCTCTATCGGCATCTCCCAAAATGCGTATTTTAAGTCGATGGCAGATATATAGCGTGTATTTTGAAGTCGGCTTAGGATACCATCGATGTGAGGGAGTGGGTAAGCATCTTTTATGGTGCGTTCATTAACCTTGCGAGCGCCGAGGTACAGTCTGTTCTTGGTTTCCTTGATGTCTAAGGACACCGGCGAGTCCCAGCAGCTGTTGCTTTCTTCTATGACTCCCATCGCTAGCATGCGGTCGAGTTCGTGGAATATAAATTTTTGTATGGCTGGCGATATGGGATAATGGCGTTGCTTCACAGGTAGATGTTCACCTTTTACCTCAATCACGCGCTCCTGAATGTCTGTTTTCCCCAAACCAAGAACAGCGAACGAGGGAAGCTGGACCTTTATGCTCTATTAACGCCTTGAGGAGAGGGATCAGAATAGGTTGCACCACCTCAAAACACAGGTCCCCCTCGGCGGGTGCGAGTTCTGATACCACAGCCTTGCTGGCCCCTACTAATAACACTAACGTCGAAAGCCTGCCAAAAGTCAACCCCTAAGTATACTTCCTGCTGTAGACCAGGAATAATCAGAAATTCGAGATCCTGCGCCATGCCATCCCACACAGCTGGCAGCGTGATGACACCTTTGACGGGTGTATCGCCCCCATTTGCAGTTCTGATATTCTGACCCCTAACTGGCAATATCAAATGCTCTTTACCTTCTAAAATTTTCTCGCGCTGACACCTCACAACCCCCTATATCGGTTTTGGCAAAGAACCTATTGTCTCCTTTCATTGTAACTATTGTTGCTATTATTTTGTTTTCTATTCTCCTAAAATTCTTTTCTCTCATTCTCTTTATTTTGTCAAAATTCCTATTACTCTTATTCCATTATTACGCTTCAACAAATTCTCACAAAATATTCGTCTACGTCCTTCTTCGTACTTTAACTTGCTAACATGAAGACTTTCTCTTTGCTCTGCTGGTTGCTTTTTTCACCTTGCTCAGTTTGTACTCCTACAGTTTCCTCCCTCTTCATAATCCTAAGAGCTACTTCTTTTTTTAGTTTGTTTCTTTCATTCCCGGTTGGTCCTTGCTCTGGACAGAGTGCCCGAACATCTCTGCCAGACCCCGGTTTCCCGCCTCAGGTTTAAACACACAGAAGGACGAGTCACTACCACATGCAAAACATTTCATAAGGAGCAAGGAGGACTTAAATTTACTATCCTCCACCAGCAAATCACAACATGAGGTGGAATGGAGCCGGACAAAAGGATTGGTTTGGGACAATACTAACACACTTACTTTGGTTATGGGACGAATCACGTACGTTTGGATCATAGGATGGAGGATGGTGTGTTGACCGATCACGGGAAGAGGCGAGCCCGGGCTTCATTTTGTTTGCCCCTAAGATATCCCTATTGGAGGCTTCAACATCTACTTCCCCGTCTACCCCTGGACTCCAAATGCTTTTGCTTACTTCTAGCTCGCGCACCCTTTTAAACCGAGCCCTATTCTCTTTCAGCGGCTTTTCAGCTCGCTTGCACTCATGTTTTAACTCAGCTAGGGTCAATAATTTGGTGGCAAACGTTAAATTAGCTAAAAAGGGCTTAATATTGCCTTTTATTATATTGACGAATTCAGCTTCTGGCGTTTTTTCCTCAGTCTGAACGTGAGATCATGGACTTCCGCGTAGAACTCATCGAAACTCTCTTGTGGGAGTTGCTTCCGTTCCATGATCTCGCGAATCACTCATAATCAGAATCTGCAATACTTAAATCGCTTCCCAAGGCCGTCGGTTCTATGCAACGGAGCGACTCGGAATTTTTCCCGACCAAGGACTGCCATTTCAGTGTAACCCCATTTAATTTGTTGAGTCCCTCCCACAAATTGTCATCCTCCCAGCAGCTCCTTCCAGCGGGACTTCTCCATATTCTCTTGCTCCGGGAAGGTATCGAACCCAATCCGGGTCCGTCTCCTGACCCCGGTTCTGAGAAATGGTTTTGCTGCATCTGCCGGAAAAAAATCTGTTTAGGACGGTCATACTCTTGTCAGTGTGTCTAGTGTAAGAGATGGTTGCATCGGAGAGGTTGTTCTGGGCTAGACCCCAAAACCAGACGTCCACGTAACTTCTATAAATCTTTTGTGGCTCCTTTCTGTTCACGTTCAAGGACGTCCCGTAGTCTGCACCTTAGCGCCCCCCGCTACCTTCCAGCAGCCCCGCTGCTCAACAAGCCACAACAAGTACCCGCTGTTGCTCTAGCCCCACGGCGTCACCAACTCACACGGCTGCTCCCACTCATAACTACAATCTCCGTACTAGAGTTGGGAGCAATGCCGAGCATCAGCCCCTGCCCCCGTATTCTTCCCCCCTCTTTTCCGGAAGCAATTGTGTAGGTCAGGGAAACAGACTCTTAGTCCCTACCTCCCTTTGCACCGTTTGCCAGTACAGAATATATACATTTGCGACATCCGCCCAATGCAACTCCTGCCATGGACGGTGCCACTTTCTTAGATGATCTGGTCTCCGCGACGGCAACCCCCCCGACGGGTTTCATTGCGCCATGCTGCCAGGCCGCATACCCAAATACACCGGGTACCACAATGCTTACCCAAGGACGTCTAGTCCCAGGGCCTCAACAGCAATCGCGGTCTGGCTTTCCACAACCCAGGCGTAGTCACCCGTCACTTACTCCCAGAGTGACGACGTCTCCTCCTATGCGCTTCAGAATTCTGCAGTTAAACTGTAATAGATTAACTGGGAAGATCACGGAGATAGTCGACTTCATGAAGCGGCACAAAATTCGCATTGCTGCGATTCAAGAGACTAAACTCACAGCAAGATCTGCATTGCAGACCTGTTCTGGGTATAATGTCCACAGAAAAGATCGCGAGAGCGGAAATGGTGGCGGCCTTGCGTTTATCATACACCACACTCTTCAATATCATATATTTGATCCGGACATCAACCGCAGGGACAGTGTCTTAGAACGTCAAGGATTATCTATCCGGTCGGGCGATGCAAATCTATAAATCATCAACATATACATCCCTCCTGTCACCTGTTGCCCCAGTGGATACCGCCCTGATATCAGCGACGTACTCACTGGAAACAATCGCATTATCTTAGGCGATTTCAACGCCCATCACGATCTATGGCATTCAAACTTGCGGGTGGACAGTTGGGGTGAGATGTTAGCGGATCAAATAGAATAAACGACGCTCTGCACTATACACGGAGACGCCCCACACGTATGGTAGGAAGCTGTCACAGTTCGCCGGATATTTCAATCGTGAGCGCAGAATTCGTAAACTGCGTCAACTCGCAGCCGATGGTAACATTGGCATCCGACCACCTGCTTATACTTATTTCGTTCGAGTGTCCCGAATCCGTCTAGGCACAATGACAAAGTTTCCATCGCCTTTGGCGACAAAGTGCTGTCGGTTGCGAAAAAATGTGCTAGCGCTTTCTGCCGACAATACATAATGCATTCTACGGTCGACAAAAATAGGCGGAGGGCCAACAGACGCGCACGTAAACATAAGTTCAGCGCGTCACCAATTACCATCACCGCCAAAGAGGTTGAGGATGCCATCGGTCATGCTAAACCATCCAAAGCAGTGGGCCCAGACAGCATAGACATGCCGATGCTTAAAAGCCTAGGGAAAAGAGGGTTTCAAATATTTGGCACATGTCTTCAACCTGTCTCTTTCCACCTTTGTCATACCCAAAAATGGAAAATGGCCAAGGTGGTCCCGCTACTAAAGCCTGGGAAACCAGTTAACATAGGAGAGTCATATCGCCCGATATTTCTCCTATCGCCAGTAGTCAAAACGTTTGAAGCCATTTTGCTCTCACACTTCAAAGCAAATTTGCAGCTAGCCTGCCATCAGCATGGCTTTAGAAAACTCCATAGCACCACCACCGCGCTAAATGCCATTAGCACCCAGATAAATTGTGGTTTAAATGAGAAGCCCCACCATAGAAAAGTACTCGTAGCGCTAGACCTATCAAAAGTTTTGATACGGTCAACCATGGCAGGTTACTGTAAGATTTGGAAGGGTCTACCCTTCCCCCATGTCTTAAAAGGTGGGCCGCAAACTATCTGAGTGGTCGGCAGGCATCGGTGCAATTCAGAAACGAAATATCAAAGCCAAGAAGAATTAAACAAGGGGTGCATCAGGGTGGTGTCCTATCCCCACTTTTGTTTAATTTTTACATATCAAAACTACCTTCGCCACCAGAAGGAGTTACTATCGTTTCTTACGCCGATGAGTGCACAATAATGGCCACAGCCCGGGCCCAAAGATCGATGAGCTTTGCAACAGAATAAACGGCTACCTCCCTGATCTCTTCAGTTTTTTCGCCTCGCGAAACCTGGCATCCAACTAAATCATCCGCGACCTTATTTACAACTTGGACATCCCAAATGTCGACCATTTTGAGCATCCACGTCGATGGCACTACGCTACCGACTGTCCTACACCCCAAAACCTTGGGTGTGACGTTTGATCAGGATCTACATTTTGGTGAGCACGCAGCCGCAAATGTTCCGAAAATCCAGAGCCGTAATAAAAATTTCAAATCCCTTGCTGGCTGTACTTGGGGAAAAGACAAAGAAACGCTTATTACCACATACAAGGCAATTGGCCAGCCGTTTGCGTGTTACGCGTCTTCTATATGGTGGCCAAGCCTAAAAACTACCCACTGGAAGAATCTACAGGCCTGACAAAATACTGCGCTCAGAACCGCCACATAATGAGGCGAGAATACTCCCCATCAAGGAGAGAAATGAGATGCTAACCAAACAGTTCCTGTATAATACCCAGAAACCTGGGCATCCCAACAGATATCTGATTGATGAGCCAGCACTGCCCAGGGACTTAAGGAGTCATCTCCGTAAGCATTTTGAGGAAATACGGCACCTGAGAACTTTGCCGTATGAAGTAAAAAAACACAAGCAGGCCCTTGGTGAACTCCACAAACAGGCGTTGGACCTTTATGCCGGGAATTGCCCGGTGAATCCAGTACTCGGGGAACAGTACCCAAAACTTGCGGAAGAGGAACGCATACTCCCCAGGGAAACGCTAGTCACTCTGGCTGAACTTCGTTCTGGATACTGTAACAGGTTAAACTCTTACATATCCAGAATCAACCCCGACATACAAAATGTATGCCCCGCTTGCAATGTGTGCCCACATAACACCAACCATCTCTTTAATTGTAATGTGGAACCAACGCCTCTAACACCCCTTTCATTATGGTCCACCCCTGTTGAAACAGCAAGTTTCCTTGGACTCCCGTTAGAGGATATTGATGACAATTTGTGATCGGTCGCAGCTGTTAGGTGGGGCGAAACATTGCTATAACAACAACAGCAACAAGCAGACTTAAATTGAGCTAAAAGCTCTGCCTTGAGGCGAAAGTAGTCGAAATCTTTGTCGTCAGCATTATCGTCTAGGGCCTGCCAGTTCCATTTGAGAGCTAACCCCGCCACCAAAGAGTGAAAATCAGCTAGAAGCTGTTCATATGTGAAATGGTAAAGACAAAGCTTTCTACTGTCATCCCCTTGGGTGAACCATCAAACTTTAGGTGCCATTTTTTAAGATCGATTCTCTTCCTATCATAAATGTTCCTGGTCCTCTCGTCCTGCTGTTCTCCCTCGTTAATCGTTTCCCTATTTTTCCCTATCATTATTTCCACCTAGTGTCGAAGTTGACGCTGGTTGCGGTCGTGGCGCTGGTCCTTGCATTGACAATTCCACGTCAGCTAGACGGTTACTTAATCTTGACACATCGGCTCTCATTTTCCGGAATTCATCCATAGCTTCTAGGACGATCTGGTTTTGTTGAGATATCGTCTCCATAATGGCGTTGAGGTTGTCCATGTGAGCTGCTGGATGTGCTCTTGCTGATCCGCGTTCCTTCTCTGTATTTCCGGTTGGCCTTCGTGGTATAGCACCTCCAAAAGCACCTCCCATATGTGGAACATCCCCCGATTCGGACATATCCAACAACGATTACTTGCGCAAAAACCTAAGGCAATTCTTTACGTTATCCACTACTATCGAATTTGAGACAACAACCTTTTTCCTCCTCTTTCCACTAGACTCAAGGTAATCGAAAATCCAGGCAGAACAGCGATTCAAGAAGTCAGTCGGCAGAAAGTCTACTGGTATCTCTATACCCGTGTCTATCTGTGTGAACATAGAACCGGCTACGTGGTTTTCGAGTGCCCTAGTAATGCTGCATGTGACAGGCCCCTCTGTGTTGCGACTAAAAATTCCTAACCCTGGCCTCAATATTTCTTCCCGATCTTGATGATTATCCATACAACACCTCGATGAGGTACCGAATAAAACAACCCAAAGAAAAGGAAATCGAAAAAAATATCGAAATCGAAATTACCCCCTAAGATTCCAAAAAAATATATATTAAAATGGTGGAAAGTTAATCAATTAATTTCGCGAAAAAAAAAATTCAAAAATAAACGTGTGGAGGCAAATCAGAAATTCAGTATGTAATATTTGTATTAATATAAAAGGGTATATTATATAAGTACAATACTATATATACGTGTGCAACAAAATGGGTTAAAATTCTCAAGTGTAAAATAATTGTATGTGTGTAAATGGGTATCTGTCAAATAAAACATCTAACTTCAATAAAGTTCTGTATAAAAAAAAATTAAAAGATATGTATAAGTGGGTATACAGATGATTAAAAATAAAATTTCATAGATGTGAAATATGTATGTAGGCTTGCATATATATGTTTTTGCAAAAAAAAAAATGCTATATATCTTTAACCACTAAAAGAAATTCAAGACGTGGTTGGTTGTAAGAGACCCTATCTATCTGTGCTTTAACTCGCTACAAACATCCACGAAAAAAAATGTGTTAATGAAATGAAAGTTCTACTAAGATATAAAAAAAAGGAAAAAAAAAACACGATAGAAATTCAAATCCTAACGCCCTTAGATCACTAGATGTTCTTTAAGTTCGCACAAAGGCTGAAAAATTCCAAAAAAAAAAAGAAATAAAAATTCAGTGTATTTACAAAAAAAATTTAATTGAAAAGAAATAACACCCAAATTCAAAAGTATTTTTTCTTCTCGGTATGGAGCCAACCTAAGTTGTTTTTCGGTTGAATGAATGTTATTAACAAAGCGTTGAGAAAAAAAGGAAAATCTATAAAAATGGTGAACGATTTCAAACTTTGATAAATCTCTAAATCTTAAAGTTTGTGGTTAGTGTGATTGGTGTTGACCTCGCGAAGGAAACATAATTTAGATTGGTGTTGCTCATGTCAGCTAAACCCCCAGTCAATCCCTAGTGCGGCACATAGCAAGTCAGAGTACTTACTCCAGCTGCCTAACACCTATCTCAGGCGGAATAAAACACCAAATTTTCTTTGAGCTTTGCCACAGAAAACGTCTTATATTGTGCTAGCCTCGACTTCGAATACCACCTTACTATGACGTTGCGATCGAAGAAAGGGAACTTGGAAGTCGGACTAACACTACATCCCCCTCCGTCTAACTACCTAGCAATTTGTTACTCAGGCACAAATCACTTTCAGTCGTCTGAAAGTGATGCTACCCCCGTAACCCTAACCTGTCCGAGAGAAGGAAAATAAATTAGTTAAACAAATTTAATTTGAAATGAGAAAAGTGAGAAATTAGAAGAAGTAAAAAGAAGGAATAAAAATAAAAATAGTAAGTTATGATGGGAAAAGGAAAAGTTTGGGCAATTCGTTGGAAAGTGAAGGAAAAACTGAAAGGAAGAAAGTGGAATAACATGTGAGAAAAATAAAAAGATGATCGGGCTATTACGTTGAGCGCCATTGTAATGTAACTGCTTGGTCCGGGACGAGTAGGCATGGTGGTAGCCCGGCTGAGGCTCGTCGGCGTTGAGGCGCGGTTCTTGCCACCTTCCTCGACCCACAGTCACAAAAACAAAATTATAATTATCATGCCTATCTGTGGATAAACAGGGACCAGAGAAGGAATCTAAAACTAAAATAAGGAAACAATAGAAAGAAAGAAAAACAGAAAGCGGTAGAAGACCGTCCGTGCCAGGTGGAGTCATCCCACCCCTCTTGTTCATGAGGCATGAACAACCTTGAACTCCACTTTGACTCCAATAACCCAGTGGAGTTCCCTTATCCTGACTTCGTCCGTCAGTTAAAGTCTAAAGTCGGGCCTAACCCATGGTCTCTCAATTTAGTCGCAACACCTCACTCATTCCAAGTGTGCCGCAAGGGAAACACCCACACAAACACAAGGAAAAACTTAAGCCTGCATATTTCCTATTACCTCCCAACCAAAGAATTTTAAATATATCATTTTTTTTCTATCTACTGAAATTTATTTTTCACAATCTCTAAATGGAACTTATATGCTACCCTGAACCAAAATATTGAATATTAAACAAAAAAAATTAGACTAGGGTTAACGAAATATGAAAAAATGCATAAACTTATCAACTTCTTTACAATTCAAAAGGTGGTATTGATACAAATTTGAGTTAAAATTGAATCAAACTAAAACTAGAATAAATAAATGACATAAAAAAATTAAACCTCTTAATAGACCACCCTTTACCTATCTCACCTAGTATAATTCAACAAGTGTCGAGAGTATTTCCTAGCAGTGATCCACTAACAGTCACTGCTGATAGATTCAGAGTCCAATTCTCCCAAGCTTGTATGGGCGACGGCGAAACTGGATTTTAGGTCGGTTATATACTCCATAGTTGCATAAAAGTAGTAGTCATCCATGCTGCGAAGCTTCTCGGAATTCAATTCGAAGGTTATTAGACCGAGTCTCTCGACTAGAGCTCGTAATTTCTTCTTTAAGAAAGCAACACGATCGAGGCTTTCTTCCGGCGATTAGGCGATAAATTACGTGATGTGATCACGTCGGGGTCACCAAATGTTGAGCTACTAAGCCTTTTTAGCAGCCATATAAAGTCAAATAAAAACGCGATTCCGATTTGCACTATTTTATTTCAGCAAAGTTTTACAAAGAATGACTGAAGAACTATTTTGCGTTTATATTTCCTAATTTATGTTGATTCCAATTACAAAAGAATGTGTCCCAAAACTGTTTTTATATATTCTTAAACAATTGTTTTTTGGAGCTCTAAGTAAATGCATTCCCTACCATATATTGCATGAGTGAATATACACACATTACGCACATAAATATTTATGCGCCTAATTTTTTTGCATTTACCGTACCTATATTCATATGTTTCAACAATAGGTTTGTGTGTTACTAATGAGGGAATAGGAAAATATGCAAAAAAAAGGTTATCGTACGTATTGTAACGAATTTAGTGAAATTCCGCTTATTTGCAAACTTCTGCTTACGTTCGTATCGCTAAACTGTTGAATAAAACACTCCAATATTCTGTATTACAAAAGGGTCTTTATTATACTACTTTGAAAGTACTTCGCAATCAAACTTCACTTCGCAACTGATAGCGTGCTTAAATCAAACTACTTACTGATTATTCAGCTTTCTCTGCTTTTATACTCTGTGCCCAAATGTCTAGACGTTTCATCTGCTAGAATTTTCTACTTGGTTACCAGCTATACGCCACCAGCTATAAACTACAGATACACGTTTATAGCCTCTCGTATAGTGTTCGGCCGGGTGCGTCTAATCTTGGAGGTAGGTGGGCGCACCGTGGTCGAACTCAATGGGAAAGTTGCGTTTGGAATAAAAATAAGAGAAGATAAGAATTTCTCGTTATAATATGGATGCTTTATTGGAGAAAGATAAATATTATACAATTTAATAATATAACCTTGTGAATATGTGACTACGGCAGAGATCGTTGGCGGCAGATGCGTACAGAACGGCTGTTGAAATCCAATTACCTTGTGAATATGTGACTACGACAGAGATAGTTGGCGGCAGATGCTTACAGAACGGCTGTTGAAACCCAAGAGGCCGGTTGTATCGCCGGCGAAAACCGCTGGCCCGAAAAATCCTCCTTTTGGAGGGGAAAGTCACCCACACATAAACGTCGGCATGCATGTGCATGAGTGCTGACAAAAACACACATACACGTGCGTGTACATGCATACACATGCGTGTGGCGGCGATGGTGTGGGTGGCTATATGTTACAATCGAGTATCGAATTGCAGAGTTGCATTAGGGGGGTCGCAATCAGATGCGGAAATGCCGTACAAACTAACTTAATCTAGATGAGTTCGCCAGCGTTGCGGATGGCCGGGAATATTTCCCGACTTGCTCAGCATGCCACCTAAGCTAGGAGGAAATGAACATTTATGAAAAAGTATACGTGAATATTTCTTGCCATGTATTAAAAATTCTTAACTATATGAATTCCATAAGGTAGGATATAAAAGGTCGATAGAACTGGACGAAAAGGCCGAAGTCTCGGTCCAGACTCGCAATTTTTTTTTTGGTTGGACGAAGAGGCCGAGGTCTCGGATCGTTCTTAGGGCGACTGCTTTCGCGAGGTGCGTCATCTTATGGATGTGCCGGGGCGAGTGGCCGTGTGGTTGGTTGGGTGAGGCTTGTACTCGCTATAGTGCAGATATATCGTTAGCTTAATGTGAAAATGTGCTAAGTCTTACTTACTTACTTAATTGGCGCTTAACCGTCTAAACGGTTATGGCCGTCCAACAAGGCGCGCCAGTCGCTCCTTCGCTCCGCCAACCGGCGCCAATTGGTCACACCAAGGGAGTTTAAATCGTTTTCCACCTGGTCCTTCCAACGGAGTGGGGGCCGCCCTCTACCTCTGCTTCCATAGGCGGGTTCCGATAGAAACACTTTCTTGGCCGGAGCATCATCTTTCATTCGCATAACATGGCCTAGCCAGCGCAGCCGCTGCGTTTTAATTCGCTGGACTGTGTTGATGTCTGCGTATAGCTCGTACAGCTCATCATTAAATCTTCTTCGGCACTCGCCATCGCCAACGCGTAGAGGTCCATAAATCTTTCGAAGAACTTTTCTCTCGAACACTCCCAAAGCCGCTTCATCTGCTGTTGTCATGGTCCATGCTTCTGCCCCATATAGCAGGACGGGTACGATAAGTGACTTGTAGAGTATGATTTTCGTTCGCCGAGAGAGGACTTTACTTTTCAATTGCCTACCTAGTCCAAAGTAGCATTTATTGGCAAGATTGATTCTTCGCTGGATTTCAGTGCTGATGTTGTTGCTAATGTTGATGCTGGTTCCCAAATAAACGAAGTCTTTTACTATTTCGAAATTATGGCTGCCAACAGTAGCGTGGTTGCCAAGGCGCATATGCGCTGACTCTTTGCTCGATGACAGCAGGTACTTCGTTTTGTCCTCATTCACCATCAAACCCATCTTTACCGCTTCTTTTTCCAGCTTGGAGTAAGCAGAACTAACAGCGCGGGTGTTTAGGCCGATGATATCAATGTCATCAGCATATGCCAGTAATTGCACGCTTTTATAGTATATTGTTCCAGTGCGGTTAAGTTCTGCAGCTAGTATAATTTTCTCCAGCATCAAATTAAAGAAATCGCACGATAGAGGGTCACCCTGTCTGAAACCTCGTTTAGTTTCGAACGGCTCGGAGAGGTCCTTCCCAATTCTGACTGAGCTGATGTCACTTTGTACAGCCGTATAAGTTTTGCGGGGAAACCAAATTCAGACATAGCGGCATATAGGCAGCTCCTTTTCGTGCTGTCGAAGGCGGCTTTAAAGTCGACGAAGAGGTGATGTGTGTCGATTCTCTTTTCACGGATTTTTTCCAAGATTTGGCGCATTGTGAAAATCTGGTCGATGGTAGATTTACCAGGTCTGAAGCCGCACTGATAAGGTCCAATCAGCCGGTTCACGGTGGGCTTCAATCTTTCGCACAATACACTTGAAAGGACCTTATATGCGATATTAAGAAGGCTGATTCCACGATAGTTGGTGCATTTTGCAGTATCCCCCTTCTTGTGGACTGGGCAAAGAACACTTAGATTCCAACCGTCGGGCATGCTTTCGTCCGCCCATATTTTGCTAAGAAGCTGCTGCATGCGCCTTACCAACTCCTCGCCGCCGAACTTGAATAGCTCCGCAGGCAATCCATCAGCGCCCACGGCCTTGTTGTTTTTCAATCTGGTTATTGCTATTCTAACTTCGTCATAATCGGGCGGGGGGACATATATTCCATCATCATCGATTGCGGGATCGGGTTCTTCATCTCTGCGCGGTGAATTGCTGCCTCCATTTAGGAGAGCAGAGAAGTGTTCCCTCCATAATCTAAGCACTCTCTGGACATCAGTTACAAGGTCGCCGTTTTCATTCCTACAGGAGTTTGCCCCGGTCTTAAAACCTTCCGTCTGTCGCCGTATTTTTTGGTAGAATTTTCGGGCGTTATTCCTGGTGGCTAGCAGCTCAAGCTCCTCGCACTCACGCCTTTCTGCTTCTGCTTTTTTCTTCCTGAAAAGGCGTCTCGCTTCCCTTTTCAACTCACGATAGCGTTCACACACTCCTCTTGTCGCGCTCGCTTTTAACGTAGCCCTGTAGGCAGCGTCTTTTCTTTCGGTTGCAACGCGGCATTCTTCATCATACCAGTTGTTTTTTCGTGGCCGCCGGTAACCAATTTTTTCCTCGGCGGCTGTATGAAGTGCTTTGGAGATATGCTCCCACTGCTCCTGTATTCCTTCAGGATGAGTTGTGCCCTCAGAGAGCAGGTGTGAGAGTCGAGTTGCGAAATCATTGGCAGTCTGTTGTGATTGAAGCTTTTCGACGTCTAGCTTTCCTTGTGTTTTTTGTTCCTTGTTTTTAGCCGCGTTGAGGCGGGTGCGTATTTTGGCTGCAACGAGATAATGGTCCGAATCGATGTTAGGTCCTCGGATCGTTCGCACATCTAAAACACTGGAGGCATGCCGTCCGTCTATCACAACGTGATCGATCTGATTGCGAGTATTTCGATCAGGAGACAGCCATGTAGCTTGATGTATCTTTTTATGCATGAACCTCGTGCTTGATATGACCATGTTTCGAGCACCGGCAAAGTCAATCAGCCTCAGTCCGTTAGGAGAAGTTTCATTGTGTAGGCTGAACTTTCCGACTGTAGGGCCAAAAACACCTTCTTTGCCCACCCTGGCGTTAAAGTCGCCAAGCACGACTTTTATATCATGACGGGGGCAGCGCTCGTATGTGCGTTCTAATTGTTCATAAAAAGTGTCTTTCACCTCATCGTCTTTCTCCTCTGTCGGCGCATGGGCGCAGATGAATGATATATTAAAAAATTTTGCTTTTATTCGAATAGCGGCGAGACGCTCGTCCACAGGCGTGAACGCCAGCACTTGGCGACAAAGTCTCTCTCCCACCACGAATCCGACGCCGAAACTGCGCTTATTCGCATGGCCACTCCAATATATGTCACAATTTTTGATCTTCTTTCTTCCTTGCTTCGTCCAACGCATTTCTTGGATGGCGGTGATGTCAGATTTTGCTTTGACGAGGACATCAACCAGCCGGGCATCTGCACCAATCCCATTCAGGGAGCGGACGTTCCAGGTGCATGCCCTCAATTCATTGTCCTTCAAACGTTTGCCATGGTCGTCATCAATAGAGAGTGTATTTATCCGAGGCTTGTTGTTATATTTCATTGGAGTATGGTTTTACGTGGCGGGTCCCAAGCCCAGCGCACAACCCGCTCAGCGGGGGTGAAAATATTACTTGGCACGTTTATATAGCGAGCCGCTTGCTCCAAGACAGACGCCCGCTTGCAGCCGCACCTAGAGGTGTACAGACGCTGCCGATGAAATCTCCCCCCGGCTAGCCCTTAAACCGATTATGTCAGAGTGGCCTAGCCAGGTTGTCGCCTTCTCACATTAGCTCACCGCTAAACGGGTGTTTAGCGGCTACCCAGAGGATACGTGGCCGCAAGCGACCGGCAGTAGTGAGCTGCTTGAACCGCATGCAAAAGAATCGCTCTGGCCATTCCCAGGTGAATGGCGGTCAGAAGCTTTCCCCACTTTCGTGGACTTCTACACACGGCCCCACCCTCCAATGTGCTAAGTCAACTTTACGAATTTTATAGGAGACGAAAAAAAATTAATAATTTTTGAAATAAACTTCTTTTTCAAAAATGTGAATGGGGATACCTTAAGTGCAATGCTTTTGGGTGTGGAAGCTTTGAAAAAGATAAATAAATATCATGTATGCTAACCCAGCAGCTATTTTATGACATAGCACAATTTCCGCACTCAAAACAAAATTTTTCTGCTGACTTTGCCCTATTTACTTATTATGTTTTCCCATCACTCCCCAACTTTAATGATTGAAATAAAACATTAAAACTATATATTTCACAAAAAATTATATTTATTTGTCAAATTATTTCTAACGGTTCTGCTCTGGACTCTTTTGCCGGATGATGCGCAGACAATAATTTATATTTAAATTCAAACAAAAAACTCCTATAAAATTGAGAGAGTTAAAAAAAATTTACAAAAATTGCTTTACGTATGCTTCACTTCCCAGACGGCCTCCCATTATATACCACCAGGCGCAAATTGCCTGGTCTTCAGGCTTTGCATGACAGAAGAACTTTTATCTCACTCAAGCTTGCCTATAATGTAATAAACTTTAGCACGAATTGCTCTGATTTATCTAATTTGTTCATTCCATATATTCCACTGCGTGATCTTCGAAATAACGCATAAAACGAAATATGCTATGAATGAACCTATAAATAGGACTATACATATAGCAAATCGATTCAGTAGTGTTCTTAATTTTAATAACAGCTTATATAAGTTTAAGCTTGAATTGTTTTCTATTTTTAACTAGTCTGTAATAAAGCATGTAGTTATCGACATGTAAGAATTGAAGTATGGTCAGCGCAAAGCATTTATCAAACACCAAAGGCATGTGAATTGGCTGAATGCAATTTCAAGGAGTTTTGTAGGCGACCCTCTCAAGGGGTTCCCAGCGCAATATATAGCTTGTCAACCTCACCTACCCGTGGCGAATCCTGTTTCATTGACAGCCGAGGCTCTGGTGACCCCAAGTTCCTCATGGAACCAGGGGTGGGGAGGACGGGATGACTAAAAGGTTTAATGTGGTCATATAAATCGTTCCCGAGATGGTCGAGCTAGTAGTACCTTAATAGTGCTTTGTTACCGGAAAGTACCGGATCTATATCCGGCAAAGGACCATCAAAGCCTTCGGGGAGTGTCTTTATCGTTAATGCAACAACAACAACAATAACAAATTACTTATGTACTCTTAGACTGAATGAATTAAACAAGTAAATGAAATGCGCGCACAAAGAAATGACTAGTACTTCAGGTCGATATTATTGACTGGTTGACTTAGCACATTTTTTTTTTGAACAGCTGACGACTTAGCACATTTACTTATCATTGCAAACAACACGTAAAAATGAAAAATTAAAAAATGTTTTTGTTGTGATCGATGTATTTTGAATTCAGTTTTAAAACTGCATTAATATACAGTTTTTCAAAAAAAGTGACTTAGCACATTTTCACATTAAGCTAATAGATAAAAGATATTCTAATTTGGTATTATATTAATAATTAGTGCTGTCGGAGTGGACGTGATTTCGAGCAGCGGTTGTATGTTTAACACAATAAGTCGGATTGCGGTGTGTGGGCGGTTGGAAAGGACGTGATTCCAAGCCGTCCGCGCAAAATTTCTGGAGCTGGTGATAAGCGTGGGAAGTTGGAAAGGACCTGATTCCAAGCCACTCACCCAAATCATTGCGTATTTACGTTAGTAGATATTTCATTATTGCGTGTGAAAAAGGTGTTATTTTATTAAAAAAAACGAATGTTAAAATAAACAAAATCAAGTGCAAACGAAAGCGAGTTAAGCCGAGCGTAAACGAGCCAACGAATTTATGTATTTAACATTGTGCGAAAGCTCATAACATAGTAGTACGCCATCTTGTGAATTGAACTGACTTTTGCAGGGGGCGTTCACGACAGAGAGTGGACAAAACCATGGCGGAACTACTGAAGGTCGAAGATCATAAATTGGATCATACCTTTTGTGGTGCAATGTTTCCGGTCGTCCTTTTAGCTTACTCTTGGTTAAGGGTACATTAAAAGGAATGCGTGAGGGGAAGATATAAAAATTATAGGGATGCAGGGGCCTAAACTAGTTCATTTTCATTCACACATCACCATATATACTATAGCTACTGAACATTATCCAAATAAAGATACTAGCTGTTAGTGATTACAAGTTATTGATGCGACTGCAACCATGATAGACCATTTGCACAAATCCTATAGAAAATAAAACATAAAATTGCGCTGTGCAACATTTTCAAGGTGAATATGGGGGGTATGATGCTAACACAAGGCAAAAGATTTAAACGTGCATGGCAAAATATCGTAGAAACAATTCAATGGTCCCACTGGCGAGAGGGCTTTGCCATTTGAACGATTTCGTAAACCCTTTAATTTTAATATAGAAGTTACTTTAACCTCTCATTGTTGTTGCGGCCGCCGTGGTGTGGTAGTGAAAGTGGATGCCCTCTATTGGTTACCTCTTTGCCACAAGAATGACAACGCCACATAGTGCCCAGTTCACGTGAATGTGTAAATATGTTATGATGTGAAAATAACCCAAAACTTTTTATCAACAAATACATTTATAGTCATCCTCTCGCATTCGTATTGGATGTGAAAATATTCCTGATTTCTTCAAATAGACAAAGTTTTCGATTTCAATTCGAGAAGAAAAAAATTGACGGCGGTTACTAGAACAGCCAATACAAAACAAAAATAAAAAGGATATTAGTTTGAGAAACTGAATAGCATAATCTAAAAAAAAATGTCGAAGATATTAGTTTGAGGAACTGAATAGCATAATTTAGAAACAATGTCGAGTTAAAGAACTGCTTATTTTTTGTTGTGGCAAAACTTGGTTGTTTAACCGGAAACTAATTTCGACTAAGATTCCTATAAATATAAAAAGGTCCATATCCACCACTTGCGATGGGATGATCCAAACACATAGTTTACCTAATAAAAAATTGGAATATGCTTGTCATACTCAAGTAAATAGCTTATACCTAAAGAAGTGTGAAATTATGTTTGTAACTTGCACAATTTGTATGTGTTAGGTATGTATTATATATTTACTAGTATGTGAAGAACCTGTAACCCACCTTTAGTATAAAATGAAAAGAAAGAGTAAGTGTTTTAAGACTTGCTGGTAAAATCGGCGTTTTGTACGCTTAATATCTATTTCTGTAAACCTTTTGAATTCCCTTACGTTGTTTGTTGGGTATAAAAAGATATAAAAAAAATATCCTGGATGGATTCTCGATAGGAAGGTGGAATTTGGAAAGGAGGGAGAGGAACGGGGGGATGGTTATGAGGATCTCTTGGTCTTCTCGCAATCCATATCCTCCGTTGGAAGAAGGATCAGTTTGACCAAAGGTCGTCTGATTTGACTCTTCTCGGTTATGACGTCGACTACGCGAACTCGGTTATCTTCGCCGGGTTTTACATTGATGACTCGACCTAACCTCCATTCGTTGGGAGATAAGTTGTCCTATAACCGCACTGCGTTACCCGCCTTTACGCAACAAAACACACCCCTGCGTGCAAGTGGCATCGCCGTCAGCTGTTGCTGAACAGCAACCCCAATTGCACTCAGCAGTGGCAATGGCATTGAGAGAGATGGAAAAATGGCAACGCAGCGTGGGTACATATTTTTAGAGTTGATATAGAACCGGTAAATAACAGACACGAAAATTAAAGTGAAAAAAATAAGTGACTAGAGAAATTAAATTAAAGTTAAAACTAGAAACTAAGAAGAAACTAAAACGTGTAAAGAACCAAGTTGTAAATAAAAACAATTAAATTTAAAACATTATAAATAAACATTTATTTAAAAAAGGAAACTCAAAAGGAAGTAAGTGTGCGCATAGCGGCGTGTGTGTGTGTGTAGAACATTTTTGGTGTCTAAGATGGACACTTTATATGGCGACCGTGACAGGACACGAACCTGCAATCTGCGGACTTTTTTTTTTTTTTTTTTGTCGATTGCATTTATCGTGTTTTGATATGAAGCCCCTGATATATAAATCAGAGGTGAAAAATTTAATTTTTGAGTAATCTTACATACTTACAAATATGGGATTTTTTTTGGACATAAACAAAATAAAACCGTAAACAAACATACATAATTTTTTTTTTTGTGTAAACGGTGGTCCCGTAAACAACCAATGAATTTTTTTTAATCCCGGTGCGTCCGAGGATATTCGTATTATAAATTTGAAAAGATGCGGTGCGCCCGTATCTATAAAAATAAAACCATACAATTTTAATAAAAACGGTGCGCCCGTAAAAGCACAAACATATTGAAATCTTTTTAATAAAGCGGTGCGTCCGTTATCATCAGCCAAGTCCTTTTACAAAAATTAAATATTTTCCTTTGAAATCAATTTAAATTAAATTACTTCAATATACATTCAATTTATCATTAAATATTCAGTCTTTCGCGGGTTCGAATCGAGCTCAAGGCCTAACAATAATTTTTTATCATTATTATTGTTATGATAAATTTTTTCTTAATTGAAAAAATTTTTAAATTAGAATAGAAGAAAGAAAAAATTTAAGACAACTGCCAAAGCTCGTTGTATAGATCCATTTCGGGAACTGCTAAATTCCTTCATCGGCAACGTTTAGGCGCCGCTGCTATAACCATTCAGCCACCACAGCGGTTTTTTGTTTGTCTTCATTAATCCTACTTCTATTCTGGTTCGTGCCAATTGATATTCACAACACTGCGACATCTGTTGCAGAATAGCTGTGAAAATTGGACTTGTTTGTTGGCAATGCTACCATAGTGTCATATTTTATTGACACTTTTTTCCCCGTGCTCTGGGATGTATTAACAATTTTTTGTTGTTATATCGGCCTACTGATTTTAAGATCGCGGGTTCGAATCGAGCTCAAGGCCTAACAATAATTTTTTTATCATTATTATTGTTATGATAAATTTTTTCTTAATTGAAAAAATTTTTAAATTAGAATAGAAGAAAGAAAAAATTTAAGACAACTGCCAAAGCTCGTTGTATAGATCCATTTCGGGAACTGCTAAATTCCTTCATCGGCAACGTTTAGGCGCCGCTGCTATAACCATTCAGCCACCACAGCGGTTTTTTGTTTGTCTTCATTAATCCTACTTCTATTCTGGTTCGTGCCAATTGATATTCACAACACTGCGACATCTGTTGCAGAATAGCTGTGAAAATTGGACTTGTTTGTTGGCAATGCTACCATAGTGTCATATTTTATTGACACTTTTTCCCCCGTGCTCTGGGATGTATTAACAATTTTTTGTTGTTATATCGGCCTACTGATTTTAAGATCGCGGGTTCGAATCGAGCTCAAGGCCTAACAATAATTTTTCATCATTATTATTGTTATGATAAATTTTTTCTTAATTGAAAAAATTTTTAAATTAGAATAGAAGAAAGAAAAAATTTAAGACAACTGCCAAAGCTCGTTGTATAGATCCATTTCGGGAACTGCTAAATTCCTTCATCGGCAACGTTTAGGCGCCGCTGCTATAACCATTCAGCCACCACAGCGGTTTTTTGTTTGTCTTCATTAATCCTACTTCTATTCTGGTTCGTGCCAATTGATATTCACAACACTGCGACATCTGTTGCAGAATAGCTGTGAAAATTGGACTTGTTTGTTGGCAATGCTACCATAGTGTCATATTTTATTGACACTTTTTTCCCCGTGCTCTGGGATGTATTAACAATTTTTTGTTGTTATATCGGCCTACTGATTTTAAGATCGCGGGTTCGAATCGAGCTCAAGGCCTAACAATAATTTTTTATCATTATTATTGTTATGATAAATTTTTTCTTAATTGAAAAAATTTTTAAATTAGAATAGAAGAAAGAAAAAATTTAAGACAACTGCCAAAGCTCGTTGTATAGATCCATTTCGGGAACTGCTAAATTCCTTCATCGGCAACGTTTAGGCGCCGCTGCTATAACCATTCAGCCACCACAGCGGTTTTTTGTTTGTCTTCATTAATCCTACTTCTATTCTGGTTCGTGCCAATTGATATTCACAACACTGCGACATCTGTTGCAGAATAGCTGTGAAAATTGGACTTGTTTGTTGGCAATGCTACCATAGTGTCATATTTTATTGACACTTTTTTCCCCGTGCTCTGGGATGTATTAACAATTTTTTGTTGTTATATCGGCCTACTGATTTTAAGATCGCGGGTTCGAATCGAGCTCAAGGCCTAACAATAATTTTTTATCATTATTATTGTTATGATAAATTTTTTCTTAATTGAAAAAATTTTTAAATTAGAATAGAAGAAAGAAAAAATTTAAGACAACTGCCAAAGCTCGTTGTATAGATCCATTTCGGGAACTGCTAAATTCCTTCATCGGCAACGTTTAGGCGCCGCTGCTATAACCATTCAGCCACCACAGCGGTTTTTTGTTTGTCTTCATTAATCCTACTTCTATTCTGGTTCGTGCCAATTGATATTCACAACACTGCGACATCTGTTGCAGAATAGCTGTGAAAATTGGACTTGTTTGTTGGCAATGCTACCATAGTGTCATATTTTATTGACACTTTTTTCCCCGTGCTCTGGGATGTATTAACAATTTTTTGTTGTTATATCGGCCTACTGATTTTAAGATCGCGGGTTCGAATCGAGCTCAAGGCCTAACAATAATTTTTTATCATTATTATTGTTATGATAAATTTTTTCTTAATTGAAAAAATTTTTTTGTTATGATAAATTTTTTCTTAATTGAAAAAATTTTTAAATTAGAATAGAAGAAAGAAAAAATTTAAGACAACTGCCAAAGCTCGTTGTATAGATCCATTTCGGGAACTGCTAAATTCCTTCATCGGCAACGTTTAGTCTTCAGTCTTTCATTAAATTGTTGGATAATTCTTTCAATTTCACATCAACATTCAATTCAATTTCAATTTCTGTTAAATTTTCGTAAGCAATTTCTACAAATTCGACTTTAATCAGTTTAAATATTTCTTCTTTGCTTCCTACTACATATGTTCCTTAGAAACCAAAAAGTATTTCCCAGAATTTCAGAACAAGACTCAGATTCCGAAAATTCCGAAAATTCCAAAAATTCAGATTCCAATTCGAAAAATTTTAATTCCGAAAATTCCGATTCTGATATCCTTGATTTTAAAAGCCCAGTTTCTGAGGGCTCAACCACATATTCGCCCAGTACAATCAAAAACCTTGTTGTTAGACTTTCTTTGTCCGGAGAATTTCACGGATTCGAGGAATTGCCCGAAACAAATATTTCAAATCCTTCTAATTCCGATATAAATATGGCGACTCCTGAAGAAAAAAGAACGTTTATCGGCATATGTGCTGGTATTATGCGTGAAAATTATAGCGGTGAGCCCCTAGGTCTCGAATCTTTTATTACTAAAATTGAGTTAATCGAACAATTTGTCGACGAAAATTTAACTAGCATTTGTATTTCATATATTAAATCCAAACTCGATGGTAAAGCTCGAGAAGCGATACCAACTCAAGTACTTTCAGTTAACGATATAAAAATAGCACTACGTAACCGTATAAAACCCGACAACTCCAAAGTTGTGGCCGGAAAAATTGCAGCTTTGCAAGTTAATAATAATAATTACACCGATTTTGCAAAACGCGTCGAGGAATTGTCTGACGCTTTAGAGCGTTCGCTCGTTATCGAAGGGGTTACTCAGACCAAAGCCCGTGAAATGGCCATCGAGCAAACAGTTAACGTTTGCCGATTGAACGCAAAAACCAGTTTAGTCAAATCAATCCTCGCTTCAATAAATTTTTCTGATTCCAAGGACGTAGTAGCTAAACTGATTGTAGAGCAATCTAATGAAATAAAAGAACGCCAAGTTTTAGCATTTAGGGCACGGAACAATAACAATTTTAGAAATTTTCAAAGTAATAACCGAGGTCGAAATTTCCAAAATCAATATCGTAACTTTAACAATTATAGACAAAATAGACCATCCTTTAGTAACAGTAACTATAGCAACAACTTCAATCGCGGCAATCAAAGGCAAAATTTCCGTTCCGGCGGCGGAAATCGGAATCAGCCTAATAGTAATAATAATAGCAACAATAGTCGTACTAGCAATAATAGCGGTTCTAACACTTCCAATAATAGAGCTAGAAATGCAAGCGTTCGGGCTTTAAACAGGGAAGCCCCTCAGGAGCGAACACTGAGGGAGGACGAGACAAATTACTAACTGATTCAGCTCACAATTTTTCTTCTAAAAACGTTTATTGTCTTAACTTAAACTATTCTGATTTTATACAAATAAATATTACTGGCTCTAACAAATTTTGTACATTTCTAGTCGATACACAAGCCGACATTTCGTTAATTAAAATTTCTTCTCTTAATAAAAATTTGTCAATTAATAACAATGATACAATTAATATTACTGGAGTAACTACAGATAGTTTCTACATTAGGTACTTTTACAACCAACTTATACTTTTCAAATTTTTATATCAAACATACGTTGCACGTGGTAGACAATGATTTCAACATTCCATCAGATGGAATACTTGGTAAGGATTTCCTAACAACAAATAAATGCGATATCAGCTATGCAACAAATTGCATTTCCTTCTGGATAGGCAATGAAAAGATCGCACTTCCCATCCTTCACGGAATGGAAAGCGATACATTTGTTATGCCACCTCGTTGCGAAGTTTATAGAATTTTCGCCTTGGAAAAAGACTCAGAACCACTTTTCATGGATTCTCAAGAGATTTCCGACGGTGTTTTCACAGCGAAATGTATAGTTGATACTAGTAATCCGATCATTAAGGTAATAAATACCACAAATAGCGTAAAATACGTAAACAACCACAACATTCAAACCGAAAAACTTTCTAATTATAACGTTTATAAAATCAATAACCCAGTAAAACAAGATAGTCGTATTAAAGAACTTTAAAGCATTTTAGAACAACAAATACCTAATTATGCTGAAAATAAGCTTATTAACTTATGTTTACAATATTCCGATATTTTTGCGCTAGACAACGATAAAATGACAATAAACAATTTTTATGAACAAAAACTAAGACTAAACGACACGACGCCAGTATACATTAAAAATTACCGCCTACCGTATTCGCAGCGCGAAGAAATAAATAAACAGGTTAATAAATTATTGGAAAACGATCTGATCGAAAATAGTTGTTCGAATTATAACAGTCCCTTGATTTTGGTACCGAAAAAAGACCTAAATGGCCAAAAATCGTATAGAATGTGCGTTGACTTTAGGGCTGTAAATAAAAAGTTAATTGCCGACAAATTTCCATTGGCACGTGTAGACGATATTTTGGATAACCTTGGCCGTGCGAAATTCTTTTCTACATTACATCTTTTTTCGGGTTTTCACCAAATTCCACTTCACAAAGATTCAAGAGACATAACATCTTTTAGTACTGACCGCGGAGCTTTTCGATGGAAGGTTTTACCATTTGGTCTAAACGTAGCTCCAAATTCATTTTCAAGAATGATGTCAATTGCATTTTCTGGTATTTCACCCAACCAAGCCTTTATGTATGTAGACGATATAATAGTAATTGGATGTAGCGAAGCACACCATCTCAATAATCTAAAAAAAGTTTTCGAAAACTGTAGGAAGTTCAACTTGCGACTTAACCCAAAAAAGTGTAATTTTCTCCGACCTGAAGTAACTTTCTTAGGGAATAAATGCTCAGCAAATGGTTTGCTACCAGACGATTCAAAAATTGAAGCAATTAAAAGGTATCCTAAGCCACGCGATAAAGACGCTGTCCGAAGATTCGTGGCATTTGCAAATTATTATAGGAGATTCATTCCAAATTTCGCTTCTTTAGCAGCTCCATTGAATCGTTTGAGTAGAAAAAAGGTTGAATTTAATTGGGATACGGCATGTGCGTTAGCTTTCGAAAAACTAAGAAAAAGTCTGATTTCTCCAAAACTTTTACAATATCCAGATTTCACCAAAGAATTTTTAATTACGGTTGATGCTTCAAAGTTAGGTTGTGGTGCGATACTGAGTCAAAATCATAATGGTAACGACTTGCCAATTTGTTTTGCTTCAAAATCCTTTAGCAAATCAGAACAAAATAAAGCAATAATGGAATTAGAACTTTTGGCAATATATTTTGCAATAAAGCAATTTCGTCCATATATTTATGACACTCACTTCAAAGTTAAATCAGATCATCGTCCACTAGTTTATCTATTTAATATGAAAGACCCGTCGTCGAAACTTTCCAGAATCCGTTTGGAATTGTCCGAATATAATTTTACCATAGAATATATTAAAGGAAAATCTAACGTAGGTGCAGACGCATTATCGCGAATTTCAATTCAAGAACTTAAAAAATCCAATAATCAAATTTTAGCGGTACAGACGAGGTCTATGACGAAACGTCACGAACAATTACAACAATCGGCTGAAGACATAAACGAAGAAAATGTCATATTACAGGTATTCGACAAGTTTTCATATAATTTTTCCAAGAAAATCCATAGTATAAAAAGCCAAATATGTCATGACAACGATAATGATAAAATCAATTTAAAAATATATGCGCATTTAAAACATAAAAACACGAGTTACTTAATATTGTGTGTACTAACAAAATAATGCAATTAGACTAATTACTTTTGAAGCTTGAAAAGAAGCTGGTAAACACAACATTAAGAAAGCAGAATGGCAAAAAGATGATCAGTTATTTAAATATTTTTCTATCTCAAATTTTAAAAGTACAGGGAATTCAATTTTAAAAAATTTAAAAATACTATAAATAGAACCTGTCGAAACAGTTACAGACAACGACAAGAAACTTAAATTAATGGAAATTTACCACAATGACCCGATATCAGGAGGTCACTGCGGAAATAAAAAGCTTTACGCAAAAATACGTACGAAATATTATTGGAAAGGTATGACCCGTGATATTGTCACATACGTCAAAAATTGTAAAAAATGCCTTTTAAATAAAGTCAAGCCAAAAACCAAAGAAAATTTGGTGCTTACACCAACACCCTGCAAACCTATCGATGTCGTAGTTGTAGATACAATAGGACCTTTGCCTGAGTCGAATAATGGAAATAGGTTCGCGGTTACCATTATGTGCGACTTAAGCAAATACCTAGTTACAATATCAATCCCTGATAAGACAGCAAAAACAATTGCAACAGCCATTTTTGAAGGTTTCATCCTCATTTATGGCATAATGAAATCAATTAAAACCGATTTAGGAACCGAATATAAAAACGAAATTTTCTCTGAATTAACTAAACTCCTAAAAATCGAACATAATTTTTCTACAGCTTACCATCATGAAACCCTAGGTACAATTGAAAGAAATCATCGGGTGTTTAATGAATATTTACGAGCTTTTCTAAATGATAACTTCCCCGAATGGGACGTTTATTTGAAATATTTTACATTCTTGCATAATACAACTCCTAGTACAGTTTTTGATAATGGATTTACTCCATACGATTTAGTATTCGGTAGAAATGTTACGTTACCAAATGAAGTTCAAAAAGAACAAATCGATCCAGTTTACAATGTTGAAAATTATGCAAAAGAAGTAAAATATAGACTACAAAAAACGCATAAATTAGCAAAAGATTTAATTAATAAACATAAAATTAAAAATAAGGATCTTTATGATAAGAGGGCGCGTTCGTTAGCTATTAATATAAACGATAAGGTAGTAATACAAAAAGAACCTAGAAATAAACATGAAAGCATTTACCAAGGACCATATATAGTCACAAAAATTGATGGAGTTAATGTTACGGTTTTTGATGAAGTAAATAAAAAGGAAAAAACCGTTCACAAAAACCGAATCAATAAGGTAAATTAAAATTTTTTTTTTCTCATACAAATTTATAAACTAGCTTGTAACTAATTTTAAATTTTCATTACTTTGTTATTAAAGCATGAAATATCAAATTAAAATTTATATTAATATTAATATACAAAAACAAAAAAATTTTTCAATTTGCATGTAAATAAAATCAAAAATTAATATGCACGCACTATTTGTAATAAATATATAATACAATAATTTAGTGCAATAGAAATTAGAAAACAAATTACATGTAAGTAATTAAATTAATATTAACTAAATTTCATATGTGAAAGGAAAAAATTGTTCTGATTGAACGAATGAGAAAAAAGGGGAGGAACACCCTAATATCATACATTCATTCAACCAAAACAATTTGAAAGTCAGAGAACAAGAAGAATATGACAAATCTGATCAACTTGTCAGATTCTTCTTTTTCTAAGGAAGGGTGGTATAACCGCACTGCGTTACCCGCCTTTACGCAACAAAACACAACCCTGCGTGCAAGTGGCATCGCCGTCAGCTGTTGCTGAACAGCAATGCCAATTGCACTCAGCAGTGGCAATGGCATTGAGAGAGATGGAAAAATGGCAACGCAGCGTGGGTACATATTTTTAGAGTTGATATAGAACCGGTAAATGACAGACACGAAAATTTAAGTGAAAAAAATAAGTGACTAGAGAAATTAAATTAAAGTTAAAACTAGAAACTAAGAAGAAACTAAAACGTGTAAAGAACCAAGTTGTAAATAAAAACAATTAAATTTAAAACATTATAAATAAACATTTATTTAAAAAAGGAAACTCAAAAGGAAGTAAGTGTGCGCATAGCGGCGTGTGTGTGTGTGTAGAACATTTTTGGTGTCTACGATGGACACCTTATAGTCCTCTTTGAGGACAGCGAGATCTCTCACTTGTATATTTTGTTTGCGATGCTTCCACTTCACACGCTTTTGAAGTTCGGACAGATATTCGGTTTACCATCGCTTGCAGAAAGTGTGATTTAGGGCTTTTAGTTTCTGCCACCGATTGATCATCGAGGCAGAGCTCTCACTAGCATCCGGTTCTGGCGGAGCCTGTAGGTGGCTGCTCGGGAGGAAATGTCCTGGGGTTAGTGGTTCCAGGTCCATTGGGTCATTCGACCCTGGACTCAGTGAGAGCGAGTTGAGGCACGCCTAAATCCTGCACAAGCGTGTTTGGAACCCTCCATGGTGAATTTGTGTGGCGAAGCTATCTTTTTGAAGTGGCTTTTGAAGTCTTTTACTTCAGCCTCCCACAGCCCTCCCATATGGGGAGCGCCCGCAGGGATGAAATGCCACGTTAGGGACTGGTGGCTGTAAATTTTGCAATTGTGAATTGTTGCCCTAATCATGGTTTTGATATTAGGTATCCAGTATTGGGTGCGTATCGGACGTAACGTGAGTTGGTTTTTCCCATGCAGACTTTATTGATGAAACATTAGAACTGTCACACGAGATAACCTGCAGTTGTATGGAAGGAGGATTGGGTGGCGTTCATTAAAAGCTAAGTCCTGTGACACCCCGAGTCGCCCTCCTACCCGAATGATGCCATCTTGGTCTAAGTAGGGATTAAGTGAGACTATTGCACTTTTCCCTTCAATTGGTTTTCCGGCCTTTAAATCTTTATATTCTGAACTATAATGTTGTTTCTGATAGATTTAGTGACCAGTTGAGTTACTGCTTTGATCTCATTAGGGAAGATTAAGGGTGATTTGACCTGAAATAAATTTTTTGTTTTGGGGTGAGTTCTTCGGTAGAACCTCATAACGTATGATAACACCCGTAAAACCTTAGATAGGTCAGAAATGCGTTGAAGAATATCGGTAGTATGTACGGTTGTCGTTGCGCAGGTCTTCGCCTGCTTTTGCTCTACGGAGGTGATGTAGTCATTTTCTTGTGCTGGCCATTGGAAAGTGTCTTCTTGCAGCCAAGGAGGTACCTGCCACCACAACGAATTGTTGACCAGCTGAGACGCAGGTAATCCTCTACTGCCTAAATCTGCTCTGTTTGACTCCGAGTTCACGTGAAGCCAGTCCTTGCTACCGACCATGTCGATGATCTTGGTGACCCGATGTGCGCCGAAGGTTGACCAGGAATAGGGCGGCTTGATTCTGTGATTTCCGCTAACAGCACGGCTCCGCAAAGTTCCAATCGTGGAAAATAAAGAGTTTTCACTAGGGCTACTCTGGTTTTGGCTAGAAGCAGGTTTGTCCAGATATCATTATGCGTTTTCACGCAGGTACGCGGCTATTGCATAAGCCTCGGATGTGTCACAAAATCCATGGATCTCGGTCTGGCGAAAAGTTGACCCATCTAGGCATCCTGTTTTCATCGATTTCATGTTATTGTTCGGTGAAGGTTTTCCATCGATCCAGCGTACTGGTCGTAACTGGTTCGTCCCAAGCGATGCCGTCTAACAATATACTCCGCATGAGTATTTTTGCCACAATGACGATTAGCGCAAGCCATCCCAAAAGATCGAAGAGTTTGGCTATAGAGGTAAGGATTGCTCGTTTGGTGATGTTTTCGCCTCTTCTCTAGGGTTCCTGCCTTGAAATAAAATACATCTGAGTGAGCGTTCCATCGTATTCCCAGGGCCTTTACCGAACTAGCTTCTTCGAACGCTAGGAAGTCCTAACTGGGCAAATCCGTTTTGGGGATGTCTTTTAGAATTTCTTCATAATTTGAAGTCCACTTGCGTAATGGAAAGCCAGCTGAGTGTAAGGCTCCGCGAATCTCTTTTCTTGCTTGATGGTTGACGCTATTGTGTGTCCTCCAGATAAAACATCATCTACGTACATACTCTCTCTTAGTATGCTAGCCGCTGTAGGGTATGAAGTCGCTACGTCGTCAGCCAGTTGTAGGAGCGTTCTTATCGCGAGATATGGAAAGCAATTCAATTCAAAGGTAACCGTGTTTAATTCGTAGAGGCTAATAGGGTCATTCAGGGAAGTGCGATACACAATGCGTTGAAATTTGGTGTGATTTTCGTTCACCCAAATTTGTCGATACATCTTTTCGATGTCGCTATTGAACACGAAACGGTATAGTCTCCATCGTAAGATTAGTATGGGTAAATCGACATGTATAACTGGGCCTGGGAGAAGAATATCGTTTAAGCTAGTGCCATTTGTCGTAGCGCTCGAGGCATTAAATAACTTTCTGCCTTTACAACGACGTGGTGGGCAGGAAATAATTGTCCGAATCGTCGGATATCCCATTGTTTTTGATTTTTCTCATATGTCCGAGACCGAGTTCTGACAACACTCGGACATACTCTTTCCCTAACTCTGGGGTTTTTAGTAATCGCCCTCATTCCGGAAGAATTGAGAGCATGCTCGCTTCAGGGACGGTCCTTAATTAATATTATTAGGGTAATCTGGCCTGAATGGTAGTGACACGATGTACCTTCCATTCTCACTTCGTTTCGTTGTTTCTTTAAATAGTTGTTCGCAATACCTTTCCTCTTCGTATAATATTTTATTTTTGGGCACATTTTCTACCTCCCAGAAAGCGTTTGATTGTCTAACTCAACCTCGTCGTAAAATGACATGATGCTCTTCGTTGGACTCGGTGCTTCGATTCGACCGGTTAGTATCCAACCGACCACTGTCTCTTGGGCCAAGAGTGTTTTTAGTACATTCTTTTTTATACCGCTCATTATAATTTGAGTATATATGTCTCCGCCAAGTATGAGGTTTACGTCTTCGTTGACGTAGAACCTCTTGTCTGCCGAAACCAATTCTGGGAATGCCTGCATAGTCATTGTGTTGATATGGCATGATGGAAGATTTCCAGTTAGTTTAGCTAGAACGAGAACGGGTGTAGTCAGGGCGAAGCAAGGATCCACTGGTGAACGTAATTCAATGTTAGATGCTTCTTTCATCTCAGCTGACACCGCATTTGTGATGCCTGAAACCTGGGCATGCATTTTCCTCGTTGGCAAATTGATTCTACGTTTCAGACTTTCAGTTATAAAGGAACATTCAGACCCAGAATCAATTAATGCCCGCGCAGAGAAGTCGGTACCATTATGGTGCATGTGTACGCGAGCAGTTACTAATAGCACACCTGTGCTGGACGTGGAATTGCAGGATTTGACATTCTGGTTCGAAGAGGAAGGTGGTTGTCTCGACTCCTATCTTTTCCGCGCCTGTGCCGAAGTTGACGGGGTATTATCCGCATCTTTGAAAGGATTGCGCCCCGCAGTTTGCTGAAGTGTATCCGCATGCAGGAGCGTGTGGTGACGAGAGTGGCATTTGGAACAGTTGTAAGAACTGGCGCACCTCGTCACTGTGTGTCCTGGGGATAAACAGTTCAGGCAGCCATTTGTGAATTTAAGGTTTTTAATCTTTTCTACCGGGGTTAACTCGCAAAAGCGTGAACAATTGCGTAATCTGTGCTCAGGAGATTTGCACATTTTGCAAATTGATTTTAGTGCTTGCCTAACTACTTTTGTTTGAAAAGCACCAAGTCTTTTCGTAGGGGTTTCTGTCGATTGTCGCGACGCATTTGATTTTTGAACTTTATAAGTGGCATTCCCTGTAAAACCAGACACGGTTTCGAGTGTCTGAAAACGATTCGACAGGAATTTGTCCATATCCTCCCACTTGGATATAACCGTTTTGTGGCCAATGCTATGGTCCCATAGAGCTAACGTATTTTCTGGTAATTTTGTCGAGCATAAATAGGTGATGACCGCATCCCAATTTGAAGCATCTATCTGATGGGTTTTAGGGATACCAAACAATGATTTATGTCGCGCTGTAAAGTTTTAATTGAGCTGCCGCACTCGCTATCTATCTTTTTCAGATTAAACAAAATTTGTAGTCCGTTTATTCTCGTATCTCTCACATATGTTTTTCCAGGCTGTCTCGAAGCCTTCATTTGTCAAGGGACATTTCTTGGCGATGTCCTTTGCCTCAGCTTGTATCTTTTGGTTAAGGTGGAACACCTTTTCTACTGGGCTTAGGCGACCGTTGTTTTTGTAGATGGCCGTGAACAGGTCACGAAATGTTGGCCAAGATAGGTAGTCACCCTTGAATACCTCAGTATCACAAGCTGGCAGGCGGATACTATGTTCACGCGCGCGATCTCCTTCGGGTCAAACCTCACCATCTTTTTCCTGCTTCAATTTAGCTTGAAGTTTAGCCATGTTGGACATACATCGCAGGAATACGGCATATGCCGCTTTATGATTGATCTTGACCGCTGAAATCTTTTTTGCGTCAAGTGTGTCAGAGTCGAGTAATTCATCGAGAGCGGTCTCTGCTTTTGTCCACTTCGCTTGCAACCCTTTTTGCTGTATTGCTAGAGTGTGTACTGTGTGCAGAGCCGCACTAATGTCATTAAAGTCGGCCTCGAACTCGGTTATTCGATCGGCCAACCTGATGTAAGCTTCCATATTCATGGATGAAAAGTGGAGAGTGAATTAAATAAGGGATATAAATTTGAAACACACTGAGCGAATCACCCAACCAACAACGATTAAAATACGATAAAATTGCTTTTAATTTGTTTATTTTTTCTGACTTCAGATTATTTTGTGCCGTAAAACAGAGAGCAGGGGGGAGCAACACCAGTGCGTATTGTGTGAAATAAAAGGGGGCCACTCGCCATTACACGTTCGATTTTTTACTATGGAACAGTGAGCGCGCTGATTTTTAAAAAACGCGACGAAAAGTGTAAAACGTGTAATAACTCTTGTGCAAAAAACAAAAAAAAAAACAAAGAAAACTGTGTAACAAAAAATTTAATAGAAAACTAGTGAAATTAAAGTGACGGAAAAGAAACTGACTTGCCGCAATTCAATGGCGTAAAAAAATTTGTTTTATATGAAAGTGAGGTTATGTGCACCTCTTCCTTGTGCTGTGTCCGGAGAGACTTACCGCTGGTGGGGAAAAAACAGTTAGTGTGCCGCGTTTGCACCAAATCTTATTTTCGACACTAAAAAAAATTGTTTACACTTATCGCGGTTAATCACAATCACTACGCGTGTGGCACTCAGAATATAGACTTTTTACACGATTTTGTTTGTTTTATTTTCAAAAAGAAAATTGCGGCAAGAAATAGTTGACATACTTTTATTTGGAGATTTGCTGGTTTGGCGTGGTGTTGATGTGGCAAGTTGGTTTGCGATGTTGCATTTGCTTCAGCTGGCTATCGCTTGCTCAGTGTCTTACCAAGATGTTGTTAGTCAATTGCAATGTATCACCAAGCGTGTTTAGCAGATTGTATGGATGTGGACTGTATATAGCTGTTGGTTCCTTGTTACGGGGAGATAGGACCAAATTTTCGGCCGGGGTGCGTCATATCCTGGAGGTAGGTGGGCGCACCGTGGTCGATCTCAATGGGAAAGTTGCGTTTGGAATAAAAATAAGAGAAGACAAGAATTTCTCGTTATAATATGGATGCTTTATTGGATAAAGATACATATTATACAATTTAACAATATTACCTTGTGAATCTGTGACTACGGCAGAGATCGTTGGCGGCAGATGCGTACAGAATGGCTGTTGAAATCCAAGAGGCCGGTTGTATCGCCAGCGACAACCGTTGGCCCGAAAAGATCCTCCGTTTGGAGAGGAAAGTCACCCACACATAAACGCCGACGTGCATGTGCATGAGTGCTGACAAAAACACACACACTTCGTTGCCTTGTATGTATGTGGGTAAATGACGATTAATGTGTTTATGTAGCTTGCTTAATGTGTCTGTTGTTGAGCCGTTATTTAATAACCTTAGAGATGGTAATATTCGTCACAGTATGTACATATGTTTAAATTGTAATAGTTAAATTAGAGTGGTTCTAAATTTTGGGACTTCAGTATATGAATATAATCTATTGATTTTCAATATCGGCTGCTGCTCCGAACATTGTCATTGAAAATAATTTCAAAAATTTGGACACCGAAGATAGCTTCGAAATCGGTCTATAATTGTGAAATTCGCTTTTATTGCCGCTCTTAAATATAGGTGAAACCGTTGTCAATCCAGTTCCAGTCATCCACAAAAATACCAGTGACCAGAGTATTGTTGAAAATAATTATGAGTGGCATTGCCAAACACTGACAGCTTTTTAACAAAATGACCGAGGGGCCATCAGAGTCGGTCCTAGTTGACGGCTTAAGCTTCCTTATGGCGTCTATAATATCCGAAATTGATACACGTAGAGACCCGAAGTTAATAGAAGAATCCTTCGCGGAAGGAAAACTTGAATCAAAGGGTAAATCGGATTCAAAGTTAGAGCAAAAAAATATCAGCAAATAAATTAGCGAAATCTACAACACTATTAGCAAATGCGCTATCGTAGAATACATTATTCGGAACTGTCTAAAAAGCCTTTTTAGATTTTATGAAGCCCCAGAAAGCCTTCGAGTTCGAAACTATATTTTCTCAAAGCTCAAAATATAGTTTCTATACAGAAACTCATTCAAACAGTTGAACTCCTTCAAATGGTATCGAAATTTAGAATTTGTTTTTTAGATTCCTCAAATGCTTTAACCGTTTGGAATGCCAGGGTGTCTTTTATGTTGTTTTTTTTTTTTTTTTGAAATAGGACATGCTGCAAGCTCAACTCAAAAACCTTATTTTTAAAAGATGTATAAAACGATGTAACATCTTTGCAACACAAAGGATCGCACCAATCAATGCTTGACAAAATTTCATTAAAAGTAAATTGGTCACAAGCGCTATAGTTAAATTTTTTACCATCCTCAGAAGTAACGTCGGCAAATTCATAAAATTCCAACTCCATAGAAAGAGGAACGTGATGTTTATCGGTTTGCGAGATTGGTTTAATGCATTCCGACAAAGTGTAATGAACATTATTAGAAATGAATACTAAATCTAGAATTCTATTTAAACAGTTATAGAAATTTGAACTAATTCAGTGCTTAAAATATTATCTATAAGGTGAATTTCGGCTGAAGAGTTGACATTAGTGGCCATAAGTGCACCCGTGCTATTAATTCGGGACCAACTCAAATGGGATAAATTAAAATCCCCGAGGACAAAAGATGGTTGTCACCAACAATATTTGATGCTAATGAAACAACATTGTCAGCATGTGCAATGTATAAACCATTTTTACTATTCGGTGGAATATACGAGGCGTATACATATAATATATCAGATAAACCATGCACACGTACGCAGTGCTGGTCAATGATTTTGTCCGAGTTGGTGAGTGTTACCAATGCTGCGCGGAATTTTCTCCGAACAGCAATAGGAGCACCACCACCTCGGAGGCAAGAAGTTTTAACAGTCTATACGAAAAACGTCATAAAGATTAGGATCAAAAATTTCACTATCAAAGAAATTATCATTCAGCCAAGATTCAACAAACACGAATATATCATAATCTAAGTCAAAACTATACATATATACAGCCGAACATTTACTCCGAAGGCCAGACATATTTTGAAAATATATTTTTAAGCATTTTTTAGACGAGTCTGATACAGTTACATTAACAGGAGGCCTCCTGGTTCGTACGAAAGGAACGAAAACATCGTACTGGGACATTAGCTGGCAAGAGTTCTGATTTAAAAACAGTGTCAGAAACTGCGACAGGAACCCAAACTTGAAATTAACCCATTTAAGGGGTTTTGGCTCAACGACTTTTTTGACCAATTTGTAGCAAGTTAGTTGACTGTATGAAGGGCAACGTAATCTATGATATTTTATTCGGTTACAGTGTGCAGAAATGACGATATATGAAACCATTTAATTCGCCTCACATCGCACAACATCCAAATCTGTATTTAAGCTTGTACCAATTGTTTGCATTTGTTTATTTTGCGTGATTGCTTTATTTGACAGAATGTTTTTTCTTCTTAATTTTGTTTCTGCGGTTGTCCACAGTGATCCACTCAGAATTGTCTTCTGACGTAGAGGCTTCAACTGGGGTGACGTCAGCAGTATCATTAGCCGATATAAAAACATTGCCATTATTGTCAACATTGCTAATGATAGCATCAGTTATAGCAGGTTGAGACTGAGCATTAATTACTGAGAGATTCTCGCTGCATTTGAGATAAAAATCCTGTTTACATAAAAAATTACCGCTTACCATATTTTCAGAGAGAGGAAATTAATAGACAAGTTGATAATTTATTACAAAATGATCTTATAGAACACAGTTATTCCAACTATAATAGCCCATTGATACTTGTGCCAAAGAAAAATCCAAATGGACAGAAATCCTACCGCATGTGTGTCGACTTTAGAGCCGTAAACAAAAAATTGATAGCAGACAAATTCCCACTTGCACGAATAGACGATATTGTGGATAATCTAGGCAAAGCCAAATATTTTTCTACATTGGATTTATATTCAGGTTTTCATCAAATTCCATTAAATAAAGATTCTAGAGACATCACCTCATTCAGCACTGATCGTGATGCTTTTCGATGGAAAGTTTTACCATTCGGTTTAAACGTAGCTCCGAATTCATTCTCAAGAATGATGTCAATTGCCTTTTCAGGAATTTCTTCGAACCAATCCTTTTTATATGTCGATGATCTTATAGTCATTGGGTGTAGCGAAGCTCACCATCTTAAAAATTTATAAGAAGACTTTCAAACATGCAAAAAATTTAATTTACGTCTAAATCCCGAAAAATGCAACTTCATGCGTTCAGAAATCACTTTCCCAGGACACAAATGCTCATCAAAAGGTCTACTTCCCGACGATTCCAAAATAATTGCAATAAAGAAATATCCGAAACCTTGTGATAAAGATGCAATAAGACGATTCGTGGCATTCGCCAATTACTATCGAAGGTTTATACCAAATTTTGCTTCAATAGCAGCACCTTTAAATAAACTTAGCAGGAAAAGAGTAGAATTTAAATGGGATGAGTCATGTTATGCAGCATTTGAAAAACTTCGAAAATCTTTAATTTCTCCTCAAATTCTACAATACCCAGACTTCAAAAAGGAATTTATAATTACTGTCGACCCTTCAAAAATTGGTTGTGGTGCCATTTTAAGTCAAAATAAAGATGGCATTGACTTACCAATTTGTTTCACGTCCAAATCATTTAATAATTCAGAACAAAAGAAATCAATAATTGGGTTAGAGCTTTAGCTATATTTTTTGCAATAAAACAATTCAGACCATACGTCTATGGCACACACTTTACCGTCAAGTCCGATCATCGTCCATTAGTTTACTTTTTTAATATGAAAGACCCCTCTTCAAAACGTTCACGTATCAGACTTGAACTGGCAGAATACAACTTCACTATTGAATATATAAAAGGTAAAACGAACATAGGAGCAGATGCACTCCCTCGCATCACAATAGAAGAAATTAAAAATTCAGGAAAATCAATTTTAGCGGTACAGACTAGATCACAGGCAAATGAAGAACAACTAACGCAACAACAAATAGGCAAAGAAGAAAAAGTAAAGGAAAACATAAAATTACAAGTTTATGACAATTTTTCTAACAAATTTTCAAAGAATATACCCAGAGTAAAATCCCAAATAAATTATGATAAAAGTGGTAAAATCACGAATTTTGAGATAAATGCGCATTTAAAACACAAAAAAATTTAGTTAATTAAGGTTGCGTGTGCTAACAAAATAATACATTTAGATGAATTACTTTTGAAGCTCCAAAAAGAAGCTGGCAAGCGCAATATTAATATAATTGAATTGCAAAAAAATGATAATCTTTTTAAATATTTTTCGATATCAGATCTGAAAACCACTGGGAATAAAATTTTAAAACATTTAGAAATCATCTTAACCGAACCCGTGAAACTGTGACAGACGAAGACAAAAAACAACAATTGATAACAATTTACCATACCGACCCAATTTTAGGACACTTCGGTAGCAAAAAAATTTATGCAAAACTCAGAACCAAATATTATTGGAAAGGCATGACGCGCGATATAGCGAAATTTGTTAAAAACTGCGGAAAATGTCTTTTGAATAAGGTTAAGCCAAAAACAAAAGAAAATTTAGTCATAACCGAAACACCCTGTAAGCCATTCGACATTGTTGTTAGTGACACTATAGGGCCTCTACCTCAATCCGATAATGGTAACAAGTTCACTGTCACCATTATATGCGATCTCAGCAAATACTTAGTAACGGTTGCAATACTTGATAAAAGTGCGAAAACGGTTGCATCAGCTATTTTTGAAAATTTCATACTTATATATGGCATTATGAAAACAATTAAAACTGATTTAGGAACCGAATACAAAAAAGAAATTTTTTCAGAGTTAACAAAACTATTAGAGATCGAACACAAATTTTCCAGAGCGTACCATCATGAAACTCTTGGCACAGTAGAGCGAAACCACAGAGTTTTCAATGAATATTTAAGATCTTTTCTAAATCCCAATTTTTCCGACTGGGATGTTTACTTGAAATATTTCACTTTTCTTCATAACACAACAACAAACACAGTATTCGATAATTAATTCCCACCATATGAATTAGTCTTTGGCAAAGCAGCAAATTTACCAAAGGAACTGCAAACCGATAAAATAGACCCGATTTACAACATAGAAAACTATTCGAAAGAAGTTAAATTTCGTTTTCAAAAAACTCACGAATTAGCAAAAAAGCCGTTACAGAACACAAATTAAAAAATCAAACCGCATATAAAAAAAGTTCACAACCAATATCTGTCAAGGTGTTTGACAAGGTATTGCTTGAAAAAGAACCCCGCGACGAGCATAGTAGTATCTATATTGATCCTTATACCATAATAGGTATTGACGGTGTAAACGTTACGTTAATTGATGATGAAACGAAAAAGGAAAAAATAGTACATAAAAATAGAATAAGAAAAATTTATAAATTCAATTTTTAAATTCAAGATTATTTAAAGTTAATCTCTTTTGTTAAATTAGAAATAAAATGTTTTTTCTTCCAAATTTTAAAAAAAAGATAATGAAATCAAATAAATTTAAACAATCAATAAAACTTAAGAACTTAATTCATACATTAGAATTACAACAAAAAAAAAATAAAAAAAATATTTAACTACACAAAAAAATAAATTTAAGTCCTACTTTAGAACTAGACTTTAGAATTTAATTCTTAATTCAGATCTAAACATAGATGTATATTTAAATTTAATTTAACAGTCTTAAATTTTTTTAAGATAAATTACATCGCTTTTGGGACAGAAGAATTTGGCCAATTCTTCTTTTCCAAAGGGCTATGATGTAAGGTAACCCTTACGGTAAGTTTTGCTTGACCATAAGTCAAGCAATGCTTATTAAACAAAACCATAATTCACAATAAGGGTTACCTGTCAAAACAACACATTCACAATAAGGGCTATCTGTCAAATGAAAAGAAGCCAATTAATTTCGCGCATTTTGACCCGACAAGTCGTGAATTTAAGTATCTTGCATTTATATATATATGTGTTAAATTCTAAACATTTTATAAGTACAAATAAAAAGAGACTATACTATAAAGTAAAGTTCATCATTCCTTTTTATTGAAATCGGTGTATTTTCGTGAGTTTAATTAAATAGTATTGTGTGCCTTACTCAAGTGGCATTAAAGCGTTTGGGCGATAACCTGTGTCCACTACGATGGAAATAAATATGACCACGATGGTCATATTACAATGTGTGAAATTGGGGTTATGTTACCCTCTGCCCTGAGTTGTGTCCTTACCGGTGGTGGGGGATAGACCAGATAATCACAAGGAACTTAGGAACAAGTAATTTAAATTTGAAAAAAGAAACGTTTCACTATTTATACTCTTCATTCGATTTCCATTTGGCGCGTACAAATCGGGTATTTTTCTTTATTTTTCACCAAAAACACTAAAAAAATGACAAGAAATAGAACACTTACTCTTATTTTGTGCTGCAGGTATTGATTGTTGTTCTGTAAATGTGCTGTGGCCACGGTGCCAGTTGAAGAATAATTTTAAACGAACTTTGTTTGTTTACTTTAATTGTTGACTGTTGTGGCGATTAATTTCCAGTATAAATTTTGTGGCAGATTGTGATGTGCAAGCTGATATGGTATCTGATATCTTTATAATGTAAAGTAGGTGTTTAGTTCCCGGTGAGATAGGACCAACGATGACGCCCAGTCCGTTGGCTCGTTGACGCGTTATAAAGAAACGAAAGAAAACAACGAATTAATAAAATAGTTACAATTCCCTTTATTGAATAAAAAGTGTAAAAGAACGACAAGTTTAGAAGGCTACCTCTATAGTTAAGCGTAAATATCCACTTTGGGAAAATTCAAATGGATAATTTAAAGTGATATTACTTACTACGATATATTACCTTTGTACAGCTTGGCTACGTTATCCTCTCGCTGCGGTGTCGAAAATTTAATAAAAAGAGTGCCAACTGAAAGGGTACGCTTACACAGTCACTGATAAACCCAAAAATTGACATCAGCTGATGAAATCGAAACCGGCAGAAGGGGTAAGCCCTCTTACTAGTTAACAGATAAATTCATAGAAGATATTCATAGATACGAGGGGGAGCAGTATATTTAGACCTGTGGCCTACACAAAAAAAAAAATACACATAAAGGACCGACTTACAAATTCACGATCAGTAGGTCTTCCGGCTTTTTCCATATATCTGGTTATGAAAAAGTTTTGTTGTTCATAAAAGTGCACATACACAGCAATTTCATATATCAATTGATGGATTGAGGGCGATCAACTTTTCGAAGTATGGTCATATCCAGCTCAAAGTTTAAGCATTAAAAGCTATATCGATGTTACCCAATTGGCACTAGATCGACCTTATTCCCTAAATGCGCCTAAAGATGCAAGGTTGCAAACCCCGCTCAGATTTATGTCAAAACGAAAAGCGCGAACTGGTAACCAAAGTTGAAAAATACTGTCCTCTTAGACGGAGGCAGCGATGAAGCACCCAATTATATCCGTTTACACACACTGTTACATGAACGCACCTAGTAATATTCCTGATAAACTCAGCAAACGCAAATATTTTGGTCAGCTGTTGTGCTTGCAAGGCTGTATTCCTTTGAGCTTCCCGCATTTACATGATGAAATGAGCGTGTAAATTTATACAAATAGTGCAAATGATTTTTCATACAAACTTTGACAGTTCATTTACGCTCTAGATAAATTTATACGTTTACACACTTTATAAGGCATTAATAAGGCTTGATATTAGTAATACCGCATTCGCTTATTGTGAAATAAAATGCTCTCTAATATAATACACTAGAAACGCGCACCTTGTTTCACACAGGTTGCAATGTTTAAAAATAGTAATTTGTTTTTGCATTTTGAATTATTGGTTCAATTAAAAAATAAAGATAATTCATAAAAAAAAAAAGCGGAGTTAAATATATATCCATACATATTAACTGTTCATATTCAGTTAGTATTTATTTTCTTTCTTATAAAATTTCATTGTATACAAAGTTTGCAGCTTTCCCATCAGGGGCCAAAACATATAAATTATCTTTGTTTATTACACAGTATAGAGCTACATATAATTGCTCACGTGTGAAACATATAGTTCTTAGGTTTAAACCGGATACCTTAAGTGTTTGTCCTTGAGCCTTATTTATTGTTACTGCAAAACATAATTTGACTGGAAACTGTAGCCGTTTAAATTGAAATGAGAGATTTGTTGGTTATTATTATTATTATTACTATTATTATTATTATTATTATTATTATTATTATTATTATTATTATTATCGGAATTCTTCGAATCAAGACATTTTCTCCAGCACCACCACCAGTCAAAATTGTACACTCAATCGAACCTTATTATTAAAATCTCGGCTCAAAAACTTATTTAAATCGTAACAATAAACTATTATTAAAATATTAAGCTGCATGGATGAAAGCTAAGGAAAAATTATTTTAATTAATTGTTTTCATTTCCTCTCCTTTCCTTTCCTTTCCTTTCCTTTCCTTTCCCTTCCCTTCCATTCCCTTCCTTTCCTTTTCTTTCCTACTTTATTCCTTTATTTTCATTTTGTCTCCTATCCTCTTTTGTCCTATCGTTTCCTTTCCTTTTCTTTCATTTCCCGTCCTTTCGTTCGCTGTCCGGTCATGTCTTCTCCCTTCCATTCCACCCTGTAATTTCCTCTTCCTTTATTTCCTTTCCTCGCCTTTCCTGTTCTTTCCTTTCCTATCATTTACTTCCGTTTCTTTTCTTTCATTTGTTCTTTCAAAAAAGTTCACCGAAAAATTATACCAAATAATATAGAAAATCGCACTGTATGGTACTTACCTTTGCAATAATGTTGATAAAAAATCTCATTTTTGTTTTGATTTTAAATTAAATAAAATAAATTATTAGCACAGCTTAAACAACTTACGTACAAATTTTAGTAACAAAATTCGCGAAAACCAACTGTTCTTTCTAAAATAACTCCTTCAGGGCTGCCATAAAAAAAAACATTAAAAATGGATACTCATTTAATTTGTCTTTACGGTCAGCATACAAAATAGCATAAAAAATATATTGAATAATTAAATCTTCTTAGTGCACAAATATTAGCATATACATACATGCAAAAATACCAAAAAATAAAACTTGTGTTTAAGAATTTTAAGCAAATGTTCAATATTTTTAACGAATAAGTATTTTTCAAGAGATGTATGCATTCTTAACCATTTATGTTGCATTAACTTGGCAACACGCATAAATATGTATTTATATACATATGTCAAGCTGATATGATATGAAAACATATATACATCCATACATATAATTGTACTCCCGAAGTTAAAGAACGCAGCGAATGCTAAATGTGACGTATGTGACGCACCATGTCTCACTCAAACCAATTTGCGCGCACAGTTGACAGCGAACAACCACACACACTGTATTTTTTGGTAAAAATGTACCTTTTGTTTAAACAATTTTGCTGATATAAGAAAGGAATTAAGTATTTTTTATGATGCAGAACGAAATTTTACTGCAAAGTAGAATTTTTTAAATCCATCCATCCGTTTATGAGTTGTAGCTGTGTAAAGAAAAATTTAATGATTTTTTACTACATTCTGGCAATTTGCCACGCCCCTATAATATATACCTTCAAATTATATTGAAAATATCCATCTCACGTAGCTAAGCTTTCCTATGCAAAAATCGTTTTAAGATCGGTGAAGTTATGTGCGTACAATGACATTTAGCGACTTTATTTTATAAGATTTATAGATTACACGGGTGAATACAAAATTTGACTTTGACTTTGATATATTAAATTTCAACACTTTTGGCCGTAATTAGACGGAAAAAAAATGTATGAAATGCTTTTTTTAGGATACCGCCTGAACGCTATTTTTATAAATCTGTGGATTTTAAATAAATACTTGACTTATGTTTCACTATCAAAAAACTTACAAAAAAGTAGAAAACAATTTAAAAGTGCACACTTACTTCTTCTTTTATGTTCATAAACCCCATCTCCAAATAGACCCCAAAAATAATCTCCCATTATATTACTACTGTATTGGCCTTGTAACTTTGTTTGAAGCTCATAATGTCGTGATGAAAACGCTCTCCTTGCTCTCCTGAAAATGCTCTCGTTTTTTTTTTTTTTTTTAATTAATCTAAATTAGCATGTAGTTTAATGGCATCCTGCCATGCTGCACATTACTATACAATTTTGAAGCATATTTTTAATTACCAACTAGTGTCGTTTTGTTATATCCTAAAAATCCAGAAACGAATGCTTTGAAACTACGGCACGAGAATTAAATCGATTATCCGATTAATCGGTTAACCCATTATTCGATTTGTAATCGAAAACAGGCTTACTAGCCGTTTTATGGTGTACGAATAGTAGCCCAGCTTTGATTAATCGATTAGTTGCTTTGCTTCGACTACTCAACCGATATAGCGAATCGACTTTCAGTAACCGATTTGATTTTAAAATTTCAGTTATAAATGTAAGCGTTGATTCATCGGCCTATCTCGACAATTCAACATGAGGGGAAAAAATTTGGTGGGTAGTCCAGGGAACTTGGAAATTTTGCTTTCGAGTGTCAAGAATCTTCCCGATAACTAAGAGATCTGAAACTCTGGACGAAGATTTAAACTCTGTTAGCTAGTAATATTTAAGATAAAAAAATGTAGATGAGGAAGGGATTTAGATATTTAGAAATATTTACAAAGTGCATTTATTATTTATTTATTATTACTAGGCTTGGAACCACTGCTACCTTTGTGTAGATTTATTGTGTATGACCTTTCAGCCTAATATTGTATGCGGAGGGTTTTAATGTGCTTAAGTACCTCTTCAGACTTTTTACTCTATATCACATAGGAATTAAGAGTCACACCACCTAGATGGGAGAGTCTCTGCCGTGCCAGAGCAACGCATTCGCAGAGTATGTGAACCGGCGTTTCATCCTCCAGCTCACAGAAACAACAAATTTAAGTATCGGATAGATTTAACTTACTAAAGTGATATCGTAGACCACAGTGCCCCGTATAGTACACAGTGAGAGATCGTAAGTACTTCCTGCTTAGATTAATGAATATGGCTGATACTTTGGTTGCTGGAAGTATAAATCGTTTGGCCTATCTTTATCCTGGGCAGTCAATCTAGTGACGTCTGAACTGTTTTGTTTTGCAGTTACTTATGATTTTCTTAGTGTGTCCTTTTGTGAGTCCGCAGAAGGGCTCTGGAACATAGAATGCTTCCTGCTTGGCTAGGTAATCTGCATGTTCATTACCTTCACTTCCCTGATGTCCGGGAACCGATCCTACCAAAATCTTGTTTCTGGCTCCCAGTTTATTAAGAATTTCAATGCATCTATCCACTAGCTTAGATATAATTATGTAAGATTGCAAGGCACGGAGGGCCACCTGGTTGTCCGACATAATGTAGATGCTCTTCGAGAATTAGCCTCGCCCTAGACATTCTCCACCACACACTTCTATTGCATAGATTTCTGCCTGAAATATGGTGGAGTGCATCCCATTCGTACCGATTTCTTAAAGTTCGGCCCATAGATGCCGTCACCGAATTTCGATCTCTCCGTGAACCAGACCTCTGAGTCAGGGTCATTATAAGGATTCCCTGTTTCCCAGTGGGTTCTGTCTACAATGGACACTTCAAAGCTCAGTGAGATTCTGAGGCTAAGGGACATTACGTCTTGAAGTTGAAATATGAGATTTTCAATGAATTTTCTTCCTAGCTTCAACTCCGAAACATTTTGAAACCTTATTGCGCCCAGTGTTGCCTCTTTTTCTATCAGAATAGGAAGGGAGGTATTCCCACTAAAGCACTAAGTGCATCAGCAGGGGACGTTCTCATCGCACTCGTTATGCCAATGCAAACAGTCGATGCAGTTTGCTTAGTTTTCTGTTGCCATTCTTTGCGTAGCCTTTTGCCACCAAACTAGGAAAGCATAGATGACTATTGGCTTTACAACATTATTTGTACAGTATACCACTTTTGCAGATATCCCACATGTTTTTCCATTGAGTCGAGTACAGGCGAAGAAAACTCTTGTTGCTTTGCTTAGGATACCATCCAAATGAGCATTTCATGTAAGGGTTCTATCCAGTGTGACCCAGTGTGATGTTAGTTAATACTTTATTAAGAAACGAAAGACACCGTCTTGTTTGGCCGCTGTCAAACCAATGATTTCTTTATTAGGGAAGATTCTTTCATATTAAAAAAAATTATTCTAATTAATTCTTATGAGCTACATACGTTACATACTTACACTAATACATACTTACATAATAAGTGTGGGAAATGCAGCCTAAGTACAAATCAAAATAATTGCTGGGAACTGCAATCTAAGCATAAACAAATCGTGGGAATAAATTGTGTGCAGGCAAAAGTTTTTGGTGATCATTTATTCGGATTTAAACTGAAATAAAATAAGCCTCAAGTTACGAGACGACGTATGGAGTAGACTGTCGTAGCGCGAGTCAGAATATATGTATGTACAAATGAATGAATATCAAGGCATTCTACACCATCTGCCTTTGAAAGAATAGCAATACATAATTTGTGCACCAATTATGCATGGCCATTCAAGTGACACAATTAACTTTTGAATCTAAATATTAGGGTGGGTCGATTTGTAAATAGGCTTAAAATAGTATAAATTTAAAAATAGTAAAATAGTTTAACTAGAAAAGCTAACTAAAATAGCACACACTTTTATAAATAAAAGCATTCCACTCTACTCATGATCTCCATGAGTAGTCACAACATAATATGTACAAAAAAAACGAATGTAAACAAATCAAAAAGAACATAAAGAGTGCATAAACAAATAAAAACCTTCTTTGAAATCAAGTTACATTTATATCATAAAATACTGGCACACGCAAAATGAATAAACAAAATAACAATGTAGGCATATACACTGGGTGCGTCGATTTATTAACCGATATCGCGCCATCGATTTTTCGGTAGAATTTGGGCTCAGGAAAAAAAGTTCCACTACGCATACCCAAAAATATAATTTTCGAGCCTGCGAAATTTCATTTTTTTTTTTACTTTTTTTCGACTTTGATTTTTAAGGTTTCTTTCATGACCTACTAAAAATATTTTTTCTTTCAAAAAACTATTATCTCCAACGTTTTTAGCGGACATTTTTGAGTGGGACAGGGTATACATATGAAAATTTTTTTATTAGGTCATGAAAAAAACCTTAAATATCAAAGTCGAAAAAAAGTAAAAAAAAGAAATTCCGTAGGCTCAAAAATTATTTTTTTGGGTATGCGTAGTGGAACTTTTTTCCTGAGCCCAAATCCTACCGAAAAATCGATGGCGCAATATCGGTTAATAAATCGACCCACCCAGCGTATAGGCCTACATTGTTATTTTGTTTATTCATTTCGCGTGTGCCAGTATTTTATGATATAAATGTAATTTGATTTCAAAGAAGATTTTTATTTGTTTATGTACTCTTTATGTTCTTTTTGATTTGTTTACATTTGTTTTGTTTTTTTTTTTTTTGTGTATATTATGTTGTGAGTACTTAATGGAGATCATGAGTAGGGTGGAATGCTTTTAGTTATAAAAGTTTGTGCTATTTTAGTTATTTTGTTTATTCATTTGCGTGTGCCAGTAGTTTATGACATAATTGGCGGCCACCGTGGTGTGATGGTAGCGTGCTCCGCCTATTACACCGTATGCCCTGGGTTCACTCCCCGGGGAAAACAACATCAAAATTTTAGAAATAAGGTTTTTCAATTAGAAGAAAATTTTTCTAAGCGGGGTCGCCCCTCGGCAGTGTTTGGCAAGCGCTCCGAGTGTGTTTCTGTCATGAAAAGCTCTCAGTGAAAACTCATCTGCTTTGCAGATGCCGTTCGGAGTCGGCATAAAACATGTAGGTCCCGTCCGGCCAATTTGTAGGGAAAATCAAGAGTAGCACGACGCAAATTGGAAGAGAAGCTCGGCCTTAGATTTCTTCGGAGGTTATCGTGCCTTACATTTATTTATTTTAATTGTAACTTGATTTCAATGAAGGTTTTTATTTGTTTATGTACCCTTTATGTTTTTTTGATTTGTGTACATTTGTTTTTTTTTTTTTTTTGTACATATTATATTGTGAGTAGTTAATGGAGATTATGAGTAGAGTGGAATGCTTTTATTTATAAAAGTGTGTGCTATTTTAATTAGCTTTTCTAGTTAAACTATTTTATTATTTTTAAATTTATACTAGTTTAAGTTTATTTTTATGAATTATTGGTTCCTTATATTTATTTGTGCTATCGTTACTTTCTATTTTATGATGAATTAGCGTAGAATTATTTTTCTTATCAATATTTTTGACTCTATAGGGAATTAATGTAAAATTATTTTTCTCATAAATGTTTTCTACCCCAAAGGGAATTAATGTAAAATTATTTTTCCTATCCATATTTTCTAGTCCAAAGGTTTACATTGTTATTTTTTAGTCTAAAGGGCTCTTGCAACGACACCCTAAGTTCAATCTCACCACAGCAAACATACATCAGCTGATGTTCTAATTGACCGAACACGCTCGCACGGGCGAATGCAACCCCGTGCGTGAGTGGATCGGACATTACATTTTTCCTGGAGCTAAAGGAAACAGGTGTTTTTGTGAAAATTAAAATATTTCATTAAATTGATTTTGCCACATACTTCTTGTATAAGAGCAATATATCATCAACAACTTTCATTTTGTATTACGCTTGTTCGAATTAATAAAAACACAACTCCGTGCATAAAAGTGTCCCAAGAAGAATATCGACTTTTGAATTAAGCATAAATTCATGCAAATACAGTGCGCTGTGGGAGGATAGCCGGGAAAAGAAGACATATTAATATCAGGCGTTCATTGGTAAATTACACCACTTAATACGTATAACATATTTTACATCCGAGAAAGAAGATATTTTATATCAGGCGTCCATTGGTAAATTATACTTATAGGCGTAGTTTACATGACGACCGTGCGGCGCGGACCAGCCGGTAGTGAAATTCAGTTCGGCGCATCTAAAAAGGGGCATCCCTACACGTGGACGTGAGCGCAAAAAACGCCATTTTCTTTTAGTTAAAAGCACGACATCCACTATTTACGCGGGAGCACCTAAAATAACCTTACTTTTTGTGACTGCGGCGCAGGAACACCTAAAATAATCTTGCTTTTTGTGACTGCGGCCTGGGAGCACAGCGGTAGCACCAGTGCTTTTGTGTGACCAGTATTAATCCCACTAGCATCGTTTCTCAAACCTGTTAATTTACAAACTTAAAGCTACATTTGCTGAAAATAATGTGAATTTAAAACTACATTAGCTTAAATTAAGTGACTAATACTACGTTAACACAATGCTAACTTAAACTTAACTTAAAGTTAGAAAAAAAAAAATTATTAATCAGAAATACTTTACTATAACTACTTTTAAAATACTACAAATTTTGCACATTTACAACTATACTTGCCTAAAATTACTTTTTCTTAAAGTTATTGTTAAAACTACTTTTCCTAAAACCACTCTTACAACCACAATTTTTCTTTTCAAATTAGTACTAATTACCTCTGCTTAAAACTAGTGTTAAAATGACATTCGTTTTACATAATTGGTAAAATGTTAAATGGGAAATATTGCATAAACATTAAACACATCTATTCGAACATACACACTTGTTTTGCTTGCATGTGTACAGTTATAATTACACACGCATATTTTGTTTTGCATGTGAACTTTACAGGTATGTATGTTTTAAAGTGATTAAAAGTGAATCGAAAAGTGTGATTTTTGCAAACGGTATTTCCCTAAACTTCTAACGTGTTCCCTAAACCGATTTTTCAAATAGTTTTTTTCAAATATTTTTTTTTTCAAATTTTCGAGCATTTTTGACCAATTTCCACACACATTTACTTGGGTCATTCCATACATATTTCCTTTTGTTTCTGAAATCAGTAGAGGGTGTCTAAATAAGTGATTTCTCACACGTCGTTTTTTTAAGGTTGAGCTGTTATGACAGATTTCGAAAAGGAACTTAAAGAAAAGAAGCTAGCGTTTTTTAAAGTAACTAAACGAATTTTACAAAATCGACCATTGTCAACAAATGTAAATAAATTAAAAGATTACAAGGTTTCTCTTATTGACGCATACAACGATATCGTGTCGTATATATCTGCTCATAATTCAGAGTATAACTTTAGGTAAGCTGAAGTAAAGTTATCACGTTGCAAAGAACAACTAACTAAATGCTTTTCTCGATTAAATTGTCAAATCAAAGTTCCAATAGAACAATTGGCTATTGTTTGTAAACACGATTCAGACGAAGAATTTTTTGATGACGAATCTGAAAATTCAGGGACCTCTGATTCTAAAGGAGATATAGGTTTGCGAACATTCAAAAATTCATTACCAGTTGGTGAAATTCCGTCACCTTCTCATTCACCTAATATTTTTTTCGGTCTTGATCAACTTTTTGAAATTGCTACTTTAGAACAAATGAAAAGTTTCGTTGGCCTTTGCGCTTCAAACATACGCGAAAATTATAGTGGAGATCCATTTGCTTTAGAATCATTTATAGACAAAATTGATTTTCTTGAAGGTTTCAGTGACGAAAATTTAACAGATACTTTTATTTCTTTTATAAAATCTAAACTCGAGGGTAAAGCCCGCGAGGCCATACCTACCCAAATTCGTTCTGTTAATGATATAAGAACAGCACTGCGAAATCGTATAAAAACAGACAATTCGAAGGTTGTGGCTGGAAGAATCGCGGTGTTACAAGTAAATAACAACAACTATACTGATTTTGCTAGACGTATTGAGGAATGGGCGGACTCGTTGAAACGTTCGTTAATTATTGAGGGTCTAACTCAGGCTAAAGCGCATGAAATGGCGGTTGAGCAAACTGTAAACGTTTGCCGGTTGAACGCAAAGTCAAGCCTCGTTAAGTCAATTCTTGCTTCTACTTCATTTACCGACTCCAAAGACGTCGTAGCAAAATTAATAGTTGAACAGTCTAACGAAGTTAAGGAACGCAAAGTACTTGCTTTCAGGTCCCGAGGTAACAGCAATTTTCGAAATTTTCAAGGTGGCAATCGGGCTCGTAATTTTTCCAATCAAAATAATCGTAACTTTAATGGTTACAGGCAAAATTTCAATAACGTTTATAATTCAAATCGTGGCAATCAACGCCAAAATTTTCGTTCCCCAAACGGTAACCGGTTCAGGGCAACAACAGCAACAATAGTAGTAATAATAACGATCGCGCGAATAATTCGAATCGAAGAACTTCCACTCCTAGGACTAGTAACAACCCAAGCGTGCGTGCTTTAAACGCTCATGCCCCTCCGGAGCGAACACTGGGGGAGCAAGAGATCTACGATTAACTTCTAAAATTTTTTCTACAGAAAACATTTACTGTTTAAATCTTAATTTCTCAGACTTTATCCAATTAAACATAACCGGATCTAACAAATGTTGCACCTTTTTAGTTGACACGCAAGCCGACATTTAATTAATTAAAATCTCATGCATTAACAAACATTTATCCATCAATGATAATGATATAATTACTATTACGGGAGTTACTTCAGATGTGGTTCCTACTTTGGGAACGTTCACAACAAATTTAAATTTTTCAAATTTTTTTATTAAGCATAAGTTGCATGTGGTAAATGACGATTTCAATATTCCGTCGGACGGAATATTAGGTAAAGACTTTTTGAAACAAAACCAATGCGAAATCAACTACGCGACAAATAGTATTTCTTTTTGGATAAAAGGCAAAAAAGTCTCACTTCCAATTCTACACGGTACTGAAAGGGACTCTTGTGTTATTCCGCCAAGGTGCGAAGTTTTCCGAATTTTTGACTCAGGAAAATCATCAGAACCACTGTTTGTGGACAATGTGACTGATCAAAATATTTTTCTACGCTTGACCTCTTTTCTGGTTTCCGCCAAATACCGCTTCATCCCGACTCACGCGACATAACCTCGTTTAGCACTGACCGTGGATCATTTAGAAGGAAAGTATTACCTTTTGGGTTAAACGTTGCATCGAACTCTTTTTCTAGAATGATGACGATTGCTTTTTCAGGCATTCCGCCTAACGTAACCATTTTGCATGTGGATGACAGCAAAAAACATCATATTAAAAACCTATCTCAAGTCTTCAGCACAGGTAGAAAGTTTACCGCATTTTTATTTTGGCACTAAATACAAATAAGCGATGTCAATTCTTACTTAGCGTGCTTTTACATTATACAATTATTGAATTGAATTCTGCCGGCGTTCTCTTTTGTGTTTTCTATTCGTGTTTACACTTGTCAATTTTTCTTGAAAGCAAGTTTATGGCTTTGTTCTTCGATTTTGACATTTACATACTTTCTAAAGAACCAAAATGGATGCTGACAAAGAAATTATTTTAAGGGACCTATAGAATTTAACCAAACAAGCTCTCGAAGAAGATAGCGACGACGAAATTATTTTTGGTAAGTGGTTGAAATCCAGAATATACACAATCACATGTACTAAATATTTTTCATGAACAGGATTAGTTGATTTATGTGAAAAAGCTGTTGCGCTGCCGATAAAAAAACGAAAACGCATGTGGGTGAAAGACTGGCAATCTGAGAAGTGGCAGAAAGGTTGCTTCGCCTTTTTAACTAAGGAACTCCTCCTTTCAGATCCTGAAGGATTCAAAACTATTTAAGGTTGGACAAAAGCCAATTTAACTATTTACTGAATATCTTAGAACCTGAGCTAGAGCGTGACAGTACATTATTTAGAGAAACTATTTCTGCGGCGGAGAAGATGGCCATAACTCTGCAGTTTCTTGCCACTGGTAAATCTCGTGCATCAGTAATTGTCTTACATTATTTGTATATCAAATATCTTAAATGTTTATTATAGGTGAATCGTTTGTGAGCTTAAATTACCAATCGCGTCTGTCAACATCCTCGATTAGTAAGTTCATACCCGAAGTGTCCGAAATAATATTTAAAAAATTGAAAGATGTACATCTACGAGTACGTAAAGCTGGCAGCGATTTATTCGTATATACTTATAAATGCATCATAACTGAGTCGATACATATCGAAGTCGCTTAAGTCCACAGTCAGCAAACAAATAACACCCCTATTATGAACTCATATGATACACGATAAACGCTTGCAATCTGTTATGCCGTATTATGAAATAAATTCTAGCGTGTGAAACCCGATCGTTAGCGTTTATCGTTTACCGTGGTATTGTCATGCGCTAACTATCGCATCAGCTGCTCAATTTTCTACGCTAGCCATCGTTGCTCAATTTTTACACGATACGTTGCGAGTCATTTCAATAAAAGTTTAATAAAGGTAAATACAAAATTCTTACAAAATTAAAAAGAAAAAAATTAAAAATATGTAAGTATTAAAGTTAACAACCCGAGTTTTGAAAGGCAGTGTAATCATATTGTGATTTTTCAGGCCGAGAGTTGTAAGCACAAAGCGTCAGCTAGAGCGGCTTGTTTCCTTAATGGAGGAAAATACGGACCTTGCAAGAGGTTTATGCCCAAAGAATCTTTGCAAGTCACGTTTGGAGAGAATAGCAGATGAACTTAATTCAATAGGACCACCATTAAGATCTTCTGAATCATGGCAACGGGTAAGAATATTAGAAGTTTTGATCTTTCAACCGAATATAGTATTATGTATTTGAAATGTAGGTATGGAATGACTTAAAATACAAAACAAAAAAAAAGAGCGCCCATAATCGTGCAGAATGTACTACAGGAGGGCGAACAAACAACACCGTCAGTCTTTCAAACCTGGAGGAAACGGTAAACAGGCTAATGAGCTACCCAATTCTTAACGATCCCCCAGGAGAAGAATTTGGTGCAGATGTCGACGAGAATTATGGCAACGAAAATGAGCAATTTTTCAGTGTGGATGTCCTCTATGATGAGGAGGTGCCTCATAAAAATGAAAAGTTACATGGCGAGGTGCCTCATATAACTCGGAGAGTCAGAAAAGACGAACAGATTGCACTACTGGAACGACAAACAGCTCAGCAAGCTGAGTTCCAAAGGGTGTATTTAAATACTTTTAGGGAAATAGCCGACCATTTAGCCAATATCGAAAATATCAAAACAAAATACATTTAAAAAAAGAAAAGTTGGCCCTCAAAAAAGAAAAGCTATACTTATATAAGAGGCAACTGGAAAAAATATGTATGTGCGATAGGCACAGAAAGAAATATTAGTAAATATCATGTAATGATTAGGATTAAATTTAATTTGGAATGTATTTTTTTTTACCTAGTATTTAAGTTTTTTAAATTTTTCGCAATGAATGTGATACTAATTTTGTACCTTATAAATTAAAACATGTACCTTATAAATGAAAACATGTACCTTTTAAATGAAAATTATTTATTTCTTCAAGCTAAAGTAAAAAGATGAATTTTAACGTAAGCACAATACCACACTTCTTATTTTTTCCGCTGCTTGTCGTGAGGTAGTACCATCATGGTTGACACCATCTTCCAGAACTTCCGAATCTTCATTTTGATTTATTTCAGCTTCCACGTCATCATAGGGTACATTGTAATGGTTGCAGATATTGTGTAAAGCCGCACAAACATTTATAATTAAAGTGGCTTTTGGTGGAGTGTAGTGAAGGGCTCTAGCACTTAGCAAACATCTAAATCTGCTCTTAAAAACCCCAATGGTTTTTTCAATCATGTTTCTAGCCTTTGAATGTCGCTTATTATACATGCTCTCTAGGGTACCTTCGTCAGCATTTCTGTAAGGCATCAACAAATAAGGAGTCAAGGCGTAACCGGCATCACCTTAATAAAACGTATGGTTACAGTAACATATTGGACCTATTTTTGAAATATATAAATACCTGACAACCAAGTATTAGCTTCACCACGATCATACATTGCTTCCAACTGTGTCTTTAGCGCAGACATTTGAAAAACTATAGAGTCATGTGTGGCCCCTGGGTGCTTGGCATTGACATACTTAATATTCATTAAATCATCGCACATCGGAAATGTATGCAAAATTAGTTTTAAAAATTTTTATATAAAATTTTTCTTTTTCATACTCACTATCATTGCATTTATACTGAAGTATCCCTTCCGACAGTAATAAAGATGTTGCAAACCTTTCTCCGGTGCCACAATCTTGACGTGCGTACCATCAATCCATCCGATTACGCCTGGAATCCCGCTTGTACTAAAAAAATTTCTTTTAGCTTTCCTTTTTTCTTCCTCTGTATACTTCGATCTGATCCATTTACTGCAGAGTGCTCTTTGTAAGGCAGTTAGTGTTTCCGTCAACACTATTGAAACTGTTGGTTGAGCTAATCCAACTAAAGTCTCATTTCCAACACTCTGTTGATATGATCCCTGGGCAAGAAACCTTAATGTGGCACAAACTTTCAAAATATTTGGGATCGATGTCCTATTTTTTCGGGCGCGCAAACTGCCTTCCACTTCTGTTAAGACATACATGAAAGCTTCTTTTGAAAGACGGAAATTACTCTGAAAGCTATTTTTTTTTTTTTATTAAACTTTTTTTTACTTTAAGTATGTCAAGTACTTACAGCGTAGAGTTCATTTCAAGAGGATTGGAAGCATCTCTCAGTTTTCTTCTTTCTATGGCCTCTATCCGAGTTTCGTCAATTTCTACATTTATGTAAAAGGCAACAGAGGTTGGAGAAAACACGTTTTATTAAATATTTTAAAAAACTTTTGCCACTTTACGTAAAGACAATTCAATTTGGGTTTTTTTGTTTTGTTTTGCTATCTGTTTCGTATAAATTCACAAAAATTTGTAAGCAAAACTCTGCTGCCATTCACAATAGTACATCTATCGGGCGTGTGGAAATCGCAATATGAAAGCTGATTTTTTACTATACGCTAGCAAGCGTTTATCGTCTATCGTATGAAAATTCATAATAGGGGTGTAAGTCCTTCAAAATATAGTTATCGCAAATTTAAGTTATTTGTTTTATCTCTATGAACTTAAGCGACTTTTATATGTATCGACTAAACTATACAAACCTCACAAAGGTTAAAGAAGTTTACGAGCTTAAAACAGTTTAAGGTTTACATGAATTGCTATGGTATTTTCTGTAAATAGAATTTATAACTTTTGTTTATTTAAAGATGCCGTGCAATGCTGCGGAATTGGAATCTATAGCAAAAGAATTCGCAATGAGGTGGCAATTTCCTAATTGTTTGGGTGCTTTAGACGGCAAGCACGTTAGCTTTCGGTCGGCGCGGAAGGATGGTGCATTTTACCATAATTATATAATAATACTATTAGATTATTCTCTTGGCCTTAGTTGATGCCAATTATCGTTTTGTGTTCATAGATGTGGGCACGAATGGACGTGCAAATCATGCTGGTGTGTTTCAACGTAGTTGCCTAAAACATATTTTGGAAAAAGAGGAAAAATTACCAACAGACTCTTTAGTTGGGAGAGAACGAAACCTTCCATATGTTATTGTAGGAGATGATGCTTTCCCGCTACAAAAGCACATCATGAAGCCATATCCATATCATACAAAAAATAGAAAGAGGCAAATATTTAATTTACGACTTTCTCGAGCAAGACAGGTTGTGGAGCACGCTTTTGGAATGATATGTAATAGATTTCGGGTCCTTCTAACCATTATAAACCTTAAAGTTGAAACCGTGGAAAAGATAGTTTCGGCTTGTATCGTACTGCATAACTTTTTGCTACAAGTCGACAATACTTACGTGTCCAGCCTCAGGGAGACTCCAGATATTAGCAATACCCCGCCAGCTTCCTTAGATATCCCATATAATCCACGTAAAGGCGTAGCTGAAGCCATAAGACAAAATTTCACAGAATACTTCAACCAAGAAGGGAGAATTGATTGGATGAATAGAAAGTATAATTTATAAACTAAAACTTTTCTGTTATTGCATCAGATGCTACAATTACCTGTAGACTTAAATCACGTCAACTGGACCTCCCCCCTCCCCCTTTTCCTCGGGATAACAAAAATAAATTCTATTTTTTTCGTGAGTAGATACTGTTAAAAAATGATCCCCAGTAGTGGTCCAGTTGACGTGTTTCAAGTCCGTACTTTAATCTACCTAAAATTAAAAAAGAATTATAATCAGTGTTGGGCATCAATCAATGAATTTTTTAATCAATTGATTAACTGATTGAAAAATTAATTGCAATTAAGCGAATTGAATTAAAGTTATTTCAAATAAGTGTTTAATTGCGTGCAGTTGAGTGTTGAACGCTTCTGGTAATTGTCTGATATATAAGCAAATGCTATATTATTTGGCAATAAAACCATGTTCGGTGGAATTTAGCACACGAGGGTTCTTTGCTTTTGACCAATATGCGTGCATGTCACTTTTCATCAAACTACAGATACTCTACTCTACGCAATATCGTCCCAATGAGCTCAAAAATAATGTGTCATATAAACCATTGTATCAGTTGAGGACAATACATATTTCAAGCTATTAATTGTTAACTGCAAAATTTACAGAACGATTAACAATTAATCAATTGTTAATTGCTACCAACACAATCACAATGATTCAATTGTTAATTGTAACTTTTCGCAATTACAATTAATCAATTTTTAATTGTGAAGGTAGAAATTAAAGATTGATTAATTGTTTCTACAATTGTAATTTGCCCAACACTGATTATAATTTCATGATTTATTTGTTTTTGTTGTTGTTGCTGTTGTTTCAACCAGAACATTTGCGAAAACTGTAAAAAAATTATAATAAAAACTTAACAAAAATGATATAATTTTTCTTTCATGTCTGGTTGAGAATAATAAGGTTTAAATCAAGAAAGAAAAACTGTCTGCTTATAAGTTCCGCTTGCTCTTTAACATTGAACATGTTTGCCTCTTGGTGGATGTGGGACTCAGACGACATAAGAAGACATCCGGTAGTAGTTCTAATTGCGGTATTTTATCAGACTTGCAACTTCCTCCAGTTTGTGTAGAAGAGGTTGGGTGAACAAAAAGGGCCGCGTATTCAATGACCGGTCGGCCCATAGCCTTATAAGTAGCTAGAAACGTTTCTTTATGTTTTCCCCAAGTGCTGCCGGCGTGTGACTTCTGGATTTTGTGCCTTTGTGGCTATTGCGGTGGCATGATTAGCTAAGGTGAGACTGTTGTCAAACGTAACACCCAAGATTTTGGGGTGACTGACAGTTGGTAGCATGATGCCATCAACGTGGACGTTTAACACTTGCCTCAGCTGCGCGTTCCACGTCGTGAAATGGGTCGGCGTTGGTTTGGTATGTAGGATACTGACATATAGGAAAGTTTATTGATGGCACAAAATTCGTGCTGTCAGTGGTAAGTGGTAAGCGAGAGGTTAAAGTAAGCCGCTAAGTAACTATGTCCCTCTGGGCCGAGGTTTTTCAGCATCTTCATGGCCGATGGATTTTGAAAGATTGTTTGTTGTTGTTGTGTTAGCAGTACTTCGCCCTGCTCTGTAATGACAAACGAGGATAAAGACAGATTGCAAACTCGCGTTAGGTGGCTGATTCCCTCAGGCAGCATGTGGCCGGGGTATGTATACATTTATAATATCGAGTTTTGCATCACCTGACCGGACTGTTATACCTTGACATTGTAAGATTTTGTTCCTGGGGTCGATGTTCGGGTTAAACAGTGTATATTTCAAAGAGTTATGTAGGATGAATGCGAGGCCACCTCCATTCCTTCTAGGCTGGTCTTTCCTATGTATATTATACCCAGCGTAGGTCTGAAGCACAGAGCCTGCGTTGAGTTTAGTTTCCTGGATTGCGGCTGATCCATATATTAAGTTATCTCGCTGATCTTTCTCGTTAAGCCGTTGCAGTTAAACTGCATTATTTTAAATTGCGAAGGGATATTCGTGATCACTCTTGGAGTGAGAGGCGGGTGTGTATGCTTTGATGTTGTTAGGCCCATGCGTTGTTGCAGTCCTGGGGTTTGTAATCCCAGGTTAACTTGCTTTGTTGTTATTGCCGGTTGCGCTGCCTGACAGCATGGTGCAATGAACACACTCGAAGGGTTGTTTCGGTTGCAAGTTCCAGAGCATCGTGCATGGCATCGACCAAGGCAAGAACTGCATTGGACCGAATCCTTGCGCGAATAAACTCTGAGCTGACAAACTGTGCACATTGTGTTAGGAACTAGCAGATGATGGTCTAGCCTCACTGTGTGCTATTGTCGGAAGAGGAGGGGGTTGAGGATGGGTGTGGAGATGTGGACTGCAACTCGGCTTTGCTGCTCGACATACTGCGGAGATCGTAGTGATGAGTTGCTGCCGAGTAGGTAATTGGTAGCGCTGTAGTGTGCGAGCTGCAGTAAATGGAGTGAAATGATGAAATATATCAAGCAACGCTAACGCCACATTTCTCAATATTTTGCCGTCCGATTACTTGATTCCTTTTCTTTGTGACGGTCAGCACCCGTGCACAAATTTTTAGCTTTTGAAAAGCAGTTTTGAGACGCGAAAAACATCGCGAACCTCTCGCGGCTATGTGTCCCGCTGTGGAAAAATTCTAACTATACACTAAGTTTCGGTTACTAATATGCAACCGATTCTGAAAATATCAGCCTGTACAAAACTCTTTCATTTTTTGCATGCTGGCTCCCCGACTATGAAACGTGATAGCGTAATTAAACTAAAGACCATAAATTTATTCAGATTACCTGGAGTTTAATATTCAATTTCTTTTATTTACATCCGTACTTTCCAAAAATAAATATTTAAATTAATTTTCTGCAGCCCCGCATGCTCAACAGAAAGTTATTTTTAACTCAAAGTTAATTTTCAAAAATTATATTTTTCAACCCCTCATGTAAAGTTAACTCGGAGTTACAAATCTAACTTGCAGTCGAGCAAGTGGACCATCCAGCTCGTTCTATTGCGGACCATATTTACAAAAAATAGCAATTCATTTTTCAAATTTTGAGAAAAAGCAATTGCTTATTTTTTTAAATATGGCGCAATATGACGTAAGCTTATAAATAAAACTCAGTTCATAATATAAGGTAACGTATATGAGTTAAACTAGATCACATTAACACAGTGGGTCATTTAAAAAAAAAACGAACAAAACAAATTTAAAATTCAGTTCATTGTTAAACTTTTATAAATATATGGAAACTTAAATCACTTACGCGAAACCACCACCGCACTATAGGGTATTTTGATAAAACTTGCATTTTAACGTTTAACGTTAAGACAAGTTTTTCCGAAATACCACATAATGCGCCACTACTAAAAACGTATTATTATTTTATATTTGTACTTTTAAGGCCATGCTTGAATTAGTCTCGGATAATTCGTTTATCTTTACAAACTCTCAAACTCTTCATCACTGAAAATTCCTACAATAGATTTCTCCAAAATATTTCGGTAAGGGATTGGAGATGGTGATGGTGGCAATGAAGTTGCATTCATAGCAACTTCTTCGAAATAAACCGGATCCGTTGATATTAAAGAATTTTTTTTCATTATTGTCTCTTGCCAATATTTGTTAATGACACCTCCATCACTGCTTGCGGCCGATACTCCTCATCTACTTCTTCCATCTGCTCAGTCACTTGTCGCCCTAACCTCCCAAATTTGTTTTTCTTTTCTGTCAGCTATCATTTCTTTCATCTCGTTTTTTTTTCACCCTTTTCAGAAATCCTGGGACTGGAGGCATTCGATGCATGTTTAGTCTAAAATAAACATTATGACACAGACAAACATAGTACTACTTGCCTATTCGATTCGCAATCGGAAATTTCAATGCAACCGGGCGCATTAAAGGAAACGCTTCTTTGCAATAACACGATAATGATAAATTAATGCTTTTTGCATGGAGACGAACCGCTTTATTGCTACTTCGGAGCGCTCCTAAAGCTTTACTTATACGTTTCATTTCCGATTGGGTTCAGTTATACATAAACAAATTCACTCACATTTACATTATTAACACTTTTTCCCAACTGAACATGACTTTGTAAAAACTTCAGCTGATCAAAGCACCAAAGCCTCGGACGATAAATATCATCAAGGCCTGCACCACTTTTTTGTGAATTTTCCACCGACCTGCATTCTAGCAAATATTGCGTTCGTAAACCCTTCCATCTTTTCTTCAGATCGTTAATTGTTATGCGTCCATCAATTTCTTGCATTTTTTGTAGAAGTTCATGTAGAGCTATCGCTTTTTTTGGCGATCTAAATAGTCTGCAGAACTCACAGAATAAAGGCAATCATGCTCCTCGTACAAATATATAAATTTATCAATATTTTCCCTTGTCCACGTAAAAGCCATTGCCTGAATAACACACTATACGATAAAATATTGAAATTTATGACAATTTGAACGTAAATGTTACCACAATTTTGCAAATTTATTAGTATTTATCAAAGCTGATTCGTTTTGCCGCCGAAATTGTAAAAAATATATAAAAAGAAATTTCAAACGCAACGAAAATGCCAAAAGCAATTCAAGAAAACTTGAAACGAGTTGACGGTACGCAATCAAGTGTACTCTTCCCGTCTCTCCTTACCCTCTTCGCCCATGTCGAGGCAGACTTGCAAGCAAGACTTGACTAATGTAAAAGTACGCTTAGATACGTGTAATACAAGAGTCTTTAAAAGTAACCGGGTTGGACATGGAGGTAATTGCCATTTTGTCCGAAGCAATTTTTTGGTCGATTTTTTTACGTTTCTCTTTGATTCAATCAAAGTAAAAAAGCAATTTATTGGTGAACGTCCTAAAATCGACCAAAAAAATGGCTTGGGTAAAAAAGTAGGTATCTAAATACACGTTTTGACTTAGGTATCAATAATACCAAAGAGTTTTTATTTGTTAAGAGCCGTCACTCCATACTTTGGCCAAAGTGGATAAATTATGATAAGAGAAGTCACTCGTTACTTGTTGCTGTTGTTGTAGCAGTGCTTCGCCCCATCCAATAGGTGCGACCGATCACAAATTTTCATCAGTATCCTCTAACGGGAGTTCAAAGAAATTTGCTGCTTCATCAGGGGTGCACCATAATGAGAGGCGGTATAGGCGTTGGTTCCACATTACAATTAAAGACATGGTTGGTGTCATGTGGGGACCAGTGAGCTGCAATTATTCATGTTTTAAGGTTATTAGTGCACTAACCAAAAAATTAGTATTAGTGCGTACACAAACAAAGAATATCAAGCACTTATATCCACTAGAACACATTTACATAGTCATGCTTCATGCTGAATAACCGCTCATAAGCCACGAAGCAGTTCAGTACACAATTGTCTTGTTGAGCACGAAAGTCAACTGTGTTATACGAAAACACTAATTTGAATAAGTAATACTGTTTTCACACAGAAACTTAATGATCTCATTTCACCTTCTAATGAAATCGTAACTTTTTTGCTTTCACACAGCAGTAACTGCTCGATTAGTATGAAGGATGAAATGTCAAGCGAATAAAATGACAATGCTATATGACAGACAATCACGGAGGAACGATACAAGGTGGCAGCATGGTGACATATCTACAAACATAAAAAAATTCCATGTACTTGTAAATTCGATGGACAAATGTCAAAATCGTACTGCGGTAGTTGATGTATCAAATCAAATAAAAAAGGTTATAATCAGCTGTTCGATGCGGCCACCTTGTATCGTTCCGCCATGTAGACAATGACATTTACTTTGACAAATGACATTTTTAAGCACTGAACACACCAAAAACTAAGAAGCGGAAACGGAAGCGGAACGCTGCCAACAGAGTTGCATTGTGCTTTTGACTTCATTAGGAATTCGATTAGCTACTAATGAAATAATTATAGATTCGAATTTTGTAGGGAAGATTGAGCTCAATAAGCGTCTTAATGTAGAAAACTGCCTTTATTATTCAATAAGCCGTCTGTGTGAAAAGAGTATAAGACTACAGTACAATAAAATGAATATAGCCATATCAGTCTTCTGACGCTAGCAACACAACGATGTACACGAAACTAAACTGAATACAGTGCTTAAGAAAAACCGATAATAAACGAAGTATACAGTGTATTACACACGAAACCAACATGCTACTGAGTTAAAGCGACAATGACATCAGTTTATACTCTACAATGTCATATATGTATGTGTTGCGGGGCAATCGTATGTATTTTCTAAGTGCACTAATTTTATTAGTACTCAAAGCAGACCTCTGGTGGGGACACATTGCAAGCAGGGCATACATTTAGTATGTCGGGGTTGATTCTGGATAGGTAAGAGTTTAACCTGTTACAGTATAAAGATCGAAGTTGGGCTAGAGTGACTCGCGATTCCCTGGGAAGTGTGCGTTTCTCTTCCGCAAGTTTTGGGTATTGTTCTTTGAGTACTGGATTCACCGGACAATTCCTGGCGTAAAGGTCCGCCGCCTATTTTTAGAGTTCACTGAGGACCTGATTGTGTTTTTTGGCTTCATACAGCTGAGTTTTCAGGTGCCGCATTTCCTCATAATGCTTACGGAAATTACTCCTTAAGCCCATGGGCGGTGTTGGCTCATCAATCAGATGCCTGTTGGGAAGCCCAGGTTTCTGAGTATTCAACAGGAACTGTTTGGTTAGCATCGCGTTTCTCTCCCTGATGGGGAGTATTCTCGCCTCATTATGTAGATGGTGTTCTGGGGACACAAGAAGACAGCCCGTGGCGATTCTGAGAGCAGTATTTTAGTAGGCCTGTAGCTTCTTCCAGTGAGTATTTTTTAGGCTTGGCGACCATATAGGGGACGCGTAGCATGCAATCGGCTGGCCAATTGCTTTATAAGTGGTAATGAGCGTTTCTTTGTCTTTTCCCCAAGTACTGCCAGCAAGAGATTTGAGGATTTTATTACCCTTGGTTTCACTGTATAATTATTAAATTTTTATATTTTTTCAAATGGACGATAAAATGAGCAAAGTTAAAACTGTTGATTTAAATAAGTAAAACAAAAAAATAAGTTAAAAATGTTGATTGAAATAAGTAAGATTTTGCAAACTTTGATGATGCATTGCATATTGGTTATCTTCCGCCATCGGATCAACAATAATAACAAAGAAACGGTGCCTCCGATACATGCCCGAAATTGTATTTGCGTTTTTGAAGGTGTACCTTAAAGTAAAATATCACCTTCCATACGGTTTTTTGGCATAACCGGTTACTTTGGTTTATTATACAAAGCCAACAAGGCAATGCCGACATCAGCAGTCGGTTGTATGTACCGGAGCGACTCGGGATTTTTCACGACCAAGGACTGTCATTTCAGTGTAACCCCATTTAATTTGTTGCGTCCCTCCCACAAATTGTCATCCTCCCAGCAGCTCCTTGCAGCGGGACTGGTCCATATTCTCTTGCTCCGGGAAGGTATCGAACCCAATCCAGGTCCGTCTCCTGACCCCGGTCCTGAGAAATTGTTTTGCTGCATTTGCCGGAAAATAATCGTTTTAGGACGGTCATACTCTTGTCAGTGTGTATCGTGCAAGGGATGGTTGTATCGGACAGGTTGTTCTGGGCTAGATCCCAAAACCCGACGTCCTCGTAACTTTTATAAATCTTCTGTGGCTCCTTGCTGTTCACGTCCAAGGGCGTCCCGTAGTCTACGCCTTTACCAACTTTTGCACCGTTTGCCAGCACAGAATATATATGTTTGCGACATCCGCCCAATACAGCTCCTGCCTTGGACGGTGCCGCTTTCCTAGATGTTCTGGTCTCCGCGACGGCAACCTCCCGACGGGCTTCATTGCGCCATATTGCCAGGCCGCAAACCCAAATACACCGGGTAACCCAATGATTACCCAAGGACGTCCAATCCCAGGGCCACAACAGCAGTTGCGTCATAGCTTTTCACAACCCAGGCGTAGTCACCCGTCACTTACTCCCCGAGTGACGACGTCTCCCCCGTTGCACTTCAGAATTCTGCAGTTAAACTGTAATGGATTAACTGGGAAGATCACGGATAGTCGATTTCATATAGCGGCACAACATCCTCATTGCTGCGATTTAAGAGACTAAACTCACAGCAAGATCTACACTGCAGACCTTTTCTGGGTATAATGTCCACAGAAAAGATCGCAAGAGCGGAAATGGAGGCGGCCTCGCGTTTATCATACACCATTCAGTGCAATATCATATATTTGATCCCGACGTCGGCGGCAGGGACAGTGTCTGAGAACGTCAAGGCTTACTGTCCGGTCAGGCGATGCAACCCAGAAATCATCAACATCTACCTCCCTCCTGCCACCTGTTGCCCCACTGGATACCCTCCTAATATCAGCGCCTTACTCACTGGCAACAATCGCATTATCTTAGGCGATTTCAATGCCCATCACGATCTATGGCATTCGAACTTGCTGGCAGACAGCATGGTTGAGATGTTGGTGGATCAAATAGAAGAAACGACGTTCTGCACAATAAACGGAGACACCCCCACACGTATGTTGGGAAGCTGTCACAGTTCGCCGGATATATTCATCGTGAGTGCAAGAATTCGTAAACTGCGTCAACTGGCAGCCGATGGTAACTTGGCATCCAACCACCTGCCTAAACTTATTTCGCTCGAGCGTACCGCCGACTTCATCGTCACAGAAAAACGCACTTTCATAAACTTAAAAAAAGGAAAGTGAGAAATCCTTTACAGACAACCGCTTAGCTGCCCTCCCTATCCCGGCTGATGCTCGCCAAGGCGAGCGCGCTTTCCGCAAAGTCATTGAATCCGTCTCGGATCGCTTTATTCCCGCCGGTAGAATTCCAGAAATTCGGCCTCACTTTCCGGCGGAGGCCGCAAATTTAGCGAGAGAACGTGACCTTATAAGACAGCTCGATTCCGGCGACCCCCAAATAAGGAACAAAAAAAACAAACGCATCAGATTGCTTGTGGATGAACACAAGCGGGCGAAATGGGAGGAGCACCTGTGCGGTTGTAACCTCTCTGCCGGTGTAGGTAAGCTTTGGTCCACCGTAAAATCCCTATCGAATACGTCTAAGCACAATGACAAAATTTCCATCGCCTTTGGCGATGAAGTGCTGTCGGATGCGAAAAAATGCGCGAGCGCTTTTTGCCGACAATATATAATGTATTCTATGGTCGACAAAGTTAGACGGAGGGCGAACAGATACTCACATAAACATAAATTCAGCGCGTCTCCAATTACCATCACCGCCGGAGAGGTTGAGGATGCCATCGGTCATGCTAAACAATCCAAAGCAGTGGGCCCAGACGGCATAGTCATGCCGATGCTTAAAATCCTAGGGAAAGAGGGTTTCAAATATTTGGCACATGTCTTCAACCTGTCTCTTTCCACCGTTGTCATTCCCGAAAAATGGAATCGTCATCAGCATGGCTTTAGAAAATTCATAGCACCACCACCGCGCTAAATGCCATAAGCACCCACCAAGAAGAATTAAACAAGGGGTGCCACAGGGTGGTGTCCTATCCACACATTTGTTTAACTTCTACATATCAAAGCTACCTTCGCCACCAGAAGGAGTTACTATCGTTTCCTACGACGATGACTGCACAATAATGGCCACAGACCCAGGCCCACAGATCGATGAGCTTTCCAACAGAATAAACGGCTACATCCCTGATCTCTCCAGTTTTGGCATTGTCGCCGACTAAATCCTCCTCGACCTTATTTACAACATGGACGTCTTAAATGTCGACCATATTGAACATCCACATCGATGACACTGCGCTACCGACTGTCCTACACCCCAAAATCTTGGGTGTGACGTTTGATCACGATCTACATTTTGGTGAGCATGCAGCCGCAATTGTACCGAAAATCCAGAGCCGTAATAAAATCCTCAAATCTCTTACTGGCAGTACTTGAGGAAAAGATAAAGAAACGCTCGTCACCACTTACAAAGCAATTGGCCAGCCGATTGCATGCTACGCGTCGCCTATATGGTCGCCAAGCTTAAAAACTACTCATTGGAAGAGGCTACAGGCCTACCAAAATACTGCTCTCAGAATCGCCACGGGCTGTCTTCTTGTGTCCCCAGAACACCATCTACATAATGAGGCGAGAATACTCCCCATCAGGGAGAGAAATGCGATGCTAACCAAACAGTTCCTGCTAAATACCCGGAAACGTCGGCATCCCAACAGGCATCTGACTGATGAGCCAACACCGCCCAGGGGCTTAAGGAGTCATCTCCGTAAGCATTATGAGGAGATACGGCACCTGAGAACTCAGCCGTATGAGGCCAAAAAACACAAGCAGGTCCTCAGTGAACTCCAGAAACAGGCGTCGGACCTTTATGCCAGGAATTGCCCGGTGAATCCAGTACTCAAAGAACAATACCCAAAACTTGCGGAAGAGAAACGCACACTCCCCAGGGAAACGCGAGTCACTCTAGCTCAACTTCGATCTGGATACTGTAACAGGTTAAACTCTTACCTATCCAGATTCAACCCCGACATACAAAATGTATGCCCTGCTTGCAATGTGTTGGGGACACATGACACCCACAATCTCTTTAGTTGTAATGTGGAACCAACGCCTATAAAACCCCTCTAATTACGGTCCACCACTGTTGAAGCAGCAAGTTTCCTTGGACTCCTGTTAGGCAAGATGCACACGAGGCGTAGCTTCATAGACGTGTATAAGATATGACATGTAGCTACGATTTTTCTACGCCTCAAGATCTGCACACAAAGCTACTTTCGAACGTCGCTACAAACAGCAAACAATTATTGAAAAAAATAAAAAAATAAATTTCTCCAGGTATATCCGTCCCCGAAACCAAAGGAAAATAGGTCTTAAACGTTGTCTTTTTTACACCACCGCGGTCTAGAGAAGAAGATGATTACTAGTTTCCAACACTTTTTAGCCTTTTAAACGCTTCAACAATGTCTAACCAAGCTGTTGTGGTGTTCAATACTCTGTAAACAAACATCTTGTTCTTCCTTTTTTCAAGCGTACGTATGCTCAGTGACCAACATTGCTGTACTCTTAGCTAGATGAAACTTTCATGTTTTGTCACTTTCATGCAGCTTACGCCTCGTGTGCAGCTCTCCATTCAAGTACATGTGTTCGACATCCAGGCGTACAGATTTCGCCTGCAGCGTCTATGACGAAACATTTGTTTACGCTCTCATTTTTTTCACTCTCACAGGGATTTATCTCAAATTTGTGCTGGAAACAATCACAGAGAAATCCCTCGCGCCAGCTGAAGCGGGTGGCAGAACAAAAAATGGGCCGGCTAAAACGAAAAAGGGGCCAAAAATTTGGGTAAACTTTAGTTTGGCCTACAACTGTAGAAATGTGTTCAAACATTTTGGGAAAAAAGATAAAAATACTTGTTTTAGTGCAAATATTATTAGTTCGAATGCGGAGGGTAAATATTACACAGGTCAACAAAATAAGAGTTTTGGTTTGGTGCAGCTCTACTTGTAACCAAATTTGGTAGTACTCGGTACCCTGATAAAAACTGTATACTTACTTTTTTAATGATACGTACCAGGGGCGTAGCCAGAAAATTGCCTTGGGGGGTTCAAAAAAAAAATTTTTTTTTTCAGTTAAATAAATTAAAAAAAAAATGTTGTCTTTAGCTTTAACATTAAAGTACGTGTATTTAGAAGCTCATATAAAAAGGTTACATTGAAAACTCAAGCGCATGCGTCGGCTTTTCTTTGCCATTTCCTCTAAAACTTCATCAACTGTAGCAATTTGATCACGGTGGATGCATAGTGATGCATAGCCATTCAATCGATTTTCACTCATCGTGTTTCTCAAATAGTTTTTAATCAGCCTAAGAGTTGCAAAAAGGTCTCTCGTTCGTTGCCGTTGTTACTGGAAGCATACACAAGATTTTCAACAACATGTGAACATTAGGAAAAGCCACAGAATCGCATTCCTGTAATATTAATCATAGATAAATTGATAAAAAAGAAAACCGAAATACCTCCTTCAGGAATAATTAGAATTAATGCTTTTTGAGCCTATGCATGAGATCTAACGTATACGTATATAAAATTTCTAAAGAAAGAAACTGATCGAATAGAAAAAAATTTAATTGATATTAGAGAAAAATTGTAAGTTTACAAACGGCGATGGTTACTAGGACATGTTTCTGAATTTCACTTTTTCATCAGCTAGCTTTTCGGGAGCTGAGCGTTGAACTCGAATCTCCAACATTCATATCAGTGCAAAGGCAGATGCCTTTTAGCTGCTAAATGACATTTTTAAGCACTGAACACACCAAAAACGAAGAAGCGGAACGCTGCCAACAGAGTTGCATTGTGCTTTTCACTTCATTAGGCATTCGATAAGCTACTAATGAAATAATTATAGATTCGAATTTTGTAGGGAAGATTGAGCTCAATAAGCGTCTTAATGTAGAAAACTGCCTTTATTATTCAATAAGCCGTCTGTGTGAAACCAGTATTAGGCATCTGCAGAAGTGTTGACTTCTAGATTAAAAGAAAAAAACTTGACTGTCTACCGTACAAGAGAGCAAGATTTGCTGCCATTTTTTAATTCGAAATTGATATAGTTTTTTGTTCAGATGTGCAAGGCCTCCTTCTCAAAATGGGTCTTACAGAATACCACCCAAATGAATGGCGTCTCTTCATAGACAGCTCTAAACGAAGCCTTAAATGTGTTCTTTTACACAATGTTTTAGACAAAATCAGGTATAACGAGCATAATTGGAGTATTTGTGTAGATCTAAAGATGGTTAAATTTTTGTTAGGACAACAAAGTGGATACACCAATTACCCATGTTTTTATTGCCTGTGGGATAGTCGTGCCAAGCACCAACACTGGACAGAAAGGGACTGGCCTGTACGTGAGATGTTGGAAATGGGAAAGCCGAATGTGATAAACCCACCTTTAGTTACAAGAGATTCAATCATTTCGCCACCCTTACACATTAAACTGGGTATAATGAAACAATTTGTGAAGGCGTTAGATAAAAATGGACAATGTTTTCTTTACATAACGAGAAAATTTCCTAGGCTAAGCATAGAAAAAATAAGAGAGGGTATTTTTGATGGCCCACAGATAAGAATGTTGATAAAAGATACTGATTTTTCAAATTCTCTAACCAGTTTGGAACTGCTTGCGTGGAATTCGTTTCTTGAAGTTGCTAGGAAATTTCTGGGAAATCACAAGTCAAGTAAAGCCGTGATTACTCACGAACGTACGTAGAAAAAACGTGTCAGCTGACACGACCTATCTTATGAGTGTGCAATGTAAACGAAAACTCACCGACGTGAAACGCCCGCACGTACGTAGCCCGGAACGTAGAAATCAAAACAATTTTGATTTTTTCCGTAAGAACGTGTCAGCTGATCGCTCTCTCACTAGGCAGAGTTGCCTAGTAAACTTTTGTGCGCTAATTTTTGACCGTTTGCAATTTTATGCAAAAACACCTAATTAAAGCTTGAAAAATTGTGAAAATAATTCGAAATAATAATGTAAAAGTGCAGATTATAAATATGTGGTCTATTTATATTTGTTTAATATTAATTCCAGCCTTTTACAACATCAAAAATAAAATTGGAAAAAGTTGATGTTTCCATAAGCATGCATTCAAACAAGTCAATGGCAACATTGTGTCAAATATAAGCAAACAAACAAGCGCCGGCATTTTAAAATTATTTTTTATATTAGTTCTTTTTGCGCAAGTTATATTTAATTCCATTGACCAAAATGAATGATGAAATGCTAATTTCATTGGTGGAGGTGCATCCCGAGCTCTTTGATAAGCGCAGTCCATATTACAAATTAGCTGGAAGGAAGGCCACGATATGGGAGCACATTGGCCAGCAGATGAATGCAAGTGGTGAGTACAAGTTGTTTTAGTTAATTCAGTGATATAATGGGTAATATTCGAGGACATGGGTGGACTGCCTATACACGTACAATAAAAAAAAACGCGTTTTCAACAAAATTATGAAAAACGCAGCAGCCACATGAAAACTTGCAACTGTTTTTGCAAATGCCTCTTAACCCAAATTTTCCGCTTTTGGATCTTTGGTACAGAATTCAAAACACGTCCTTTAATATCACTCCCGACATTTTTGGGCATGGTTTAGCAGTCGACCATTGCTCTAGAATATTACCATAAAATGATTTTTAAATTAATTATTTTAAATTTCTTTTCAGGTGATGCATGCATGCGTAGGTGGGCATGCCTCCGTGACAGGTATGGCCGGGAATTACGGAAATCTACAGCAGCATCGGGCAGTGGTGCGCAGTACCACCGACAATGGTACCTGCTGGATTCATTGGGTTTTTTAAAAAATCACGTTGTTCCCCGACCGTAAGTAGAACACAAATTGTATATAAAGATATTTATGTTGTCTTATGTACAAACATATATTTATTGTAGGGTACGGACTTCGCAAAACGTGTGTCTGGAACCACGAATTTCCACGCAGTCATCTTCCGTTTCCCAGCCTCTCATGTCCCCACCAATTCCAGCACCTGTACCATCTAGATCTCCTACGGTAGTCGACTTGACACATTCACCATCATCGCCGCAAATTTTTGAGACAGCGCCATATGCCTGCGCCACCGGAGATGTGCCCATTATTTCCCCATCGCAGCAGTTTAGCCCTCAGTGTATAGATTTGTCTATGTCTTCGTCGTCTTCATCATTACAAGGCGGACAAGATTCCACGCCATCTCAGGCAATTCCACAAAATCGGAAGTCGACTGCGAGAAAGCGCGGAAATAATGCTGATGTCGCAAACAGCATGTGTGAGGCTATTGAGTTATTTAAAAAAAAGTGCCTCCAAGTGGAAGAAACAGGCAACCCAGCTGTGAATTCCTTTGGAAAATTGATAGCATCTATGGTTTCGCAAATGACACCTGCGAAACAGTCCCGGGCAATGCGAAAGATTATGGAGGTGGCATTCCAGGTTAAGCAGGAACCGGAATAGCCGTTTTGTATATACCTTTTCCCATGTTGAATGAACGAATAAATTTTAATTTTTTTTTACTTTTTTTTAATTTATATATATACTGAATTTTCGCTTCCTTTTACATGTCTGAATTTATTATTTATAAGTGATTATTATACATGAATTTATTTTTTAATTTTTATAACTCTGAATTTATTATTGATAAGTGATGTTTATACATGAATTTTTGTTGCGTTCTATAAGACTGAATTTATTGTTGCGTTCGATAAGACTGAATTTATTAATACATGAATTTTTGACTCGTTTTATAACTCAATAATAAAATAAATGAATATTACAAACGAGTTTTTGTTCCATTTTATAAGTCTAGTTTTTTTCTTCAGATTATAACTTGAAAGATAACTTTTAAACGAAAAGCAAAAGGTTTAGATTTTGCTTACACTAATATTGCTTCAAACTTACAGCTATAAACGCGAAAATGGCAGAGGCAACTATTAAAGTTATTGCTATTCTTTTATTAATTTTCCCTGACTTTACAAAACCCTTAAATGAAGTATATAACTTAAATGAATTATATGACTTAAAATATATGAATTCCAGAAACATTTTCACGATCCGGGGCCTGGTTAGACATTCAGGGTACCAATACACTTATACATATGGACCACTTGTGGCTAGGTCGATGGCATCTTGGAATGGCACAGCTCCCTCATTTACGAAATACTCCGCAAGCCGATCACGGAGGCTAAATGCATTAGCAGGACCTCTACGTACTGCAGATCGGAGTGGTGGTAAAGAGCGCTGACTTTCTATTTCGCGACGCCATTCTCCTTCCAGCATTAAATTGCCTTCAAATCTGTCAACATAATTTTCTGGGCAATACCAGCGGCTTTGATCATTCAGCATGATAAAATTATGTAAGGCAAGGCATGCCAAAACTATTTTCTCACAATTTTCAGGCGCACATTCAATTGTTGTTCGCAGTATTCTCCACCGTGCCGCTGCTATTCCAAATGCGTTCTCTATTACCCTTCGACCCCTTGAAAGCCGGTAATTAAATATGCGCTTAGATCTGTTTAAATTGGAGCCAGGGTATGGCCGCATCAAATTGGGTCTTAGTGGAAATGCAGCATCGCCTACGAAATAGTGAGGGAAAGGCTCAAGCGATTGTCTTGATATTGGTGCGGGGGGCGGAAGTGGCAGAGTGTCTTGCATTAATGACTGTCCAAAGGGTGAAAGTTGAAAAATTCCTATAAGAAATAATAATTTATGAATAAGCACTTAAAATGTATGTACGTTGATATGCATGTTTGTACATATTATAAATTATATAACAGCTATTACCTCCGTCACTTTGGCTGCCATAGCTTCCGATGCTCACTGCAGTGAAGGTATACTTCGCGTCGCATGTCGCCATCAGGACAATACTAAAAAACTTCTTATAATTGAAATACAGAGAACCTGAACTGGCCGGACACTTGATAGCAATATGCTTGCCATCAACTGCACCAACACAGTTTGGTAAGTTCCATGTATTGAAAAAGTCATTAGCAATGTCCTTGTACTGCGACTCTGTAGGTTCACTGACGTAGACTGGTGAAAGAAGACGCCAGATCACTTCACAGGTTTCCAATATAATTTTGCGCACTGTTGTTTTACCAAGTTTGTAGCTCCCTGCAATGCTTTGAATAGATACTCCTTGTGACAAATATCTAAACGTTCAATATGAAATAAATATAAATATACAATCACACATTAAATAGCGATAAGGTTTAGGCAGTTTAGGGGCCCCACCCTAAAATTGGGCCTTTCTTTTTGAGTGAGGTATCAAAAGACGCGTATTCACATCTAGATCAAGAATCCGAAAGCGGAAGTTAACTTTTTTTACCCGTTCAAAAGATATTAATGAAAAACCGAAAAAAACCCGCGGGTACTTCCGAAACCGGGGGTAGGATCCATAGTATTTTTGCGCAGAACACCTTTCTGCGTTGGCGGCCTTGGCCGCGCTTATGAAAAATAACCCTGGGCTACGCCATGCCAAGTCCGGGTGTGTGGTATAATGATGCACAATTTTTTTTTGTGGGTACAACACAACGACAACCACATGAAAATCGCCAACTTCAACTGCAAATATCTCCGGACAGAGATACAATTTTTCTTTTCCGCCTTCGGATTATTGTTCTCGAGATTAATACGCGTCTTTTGATAGCTCACTCGAAAATCTTGGCCCAACTTTAGGGTGGGGCCCCTAAACTGCACTACTACCAGCGATAATATACTTACAGCAATACCAAAGAAAGTCTTTCTTCAGGATCAATCCTTTGCTTTGGTTTCCGCAGGGAACTGCTGACCAAATTTAGAAGTAATTCAAACACCTCAGGGGTCATTCTTGTATGGGAAAAGACCTCCGCAGGCTCCAACGTTTTTATTTGGCGAAACACTTGCAGTTAGTAACCACTTGTGGCCCAATTTTGATTGATTGGACGCACAGCATATCGTCTTTGCCTTTTGTTGCTATTGTTGTACTCTTCGTACAATTTGTATAGCTCACATAACTCCATAAATAAATCACTTATTTCTTTGTTTTCACTGTCCATTTTCACAATTTATCTTCACTTTCGTTTTTAGTAAAACTTTCATCAACGCAAATTTTGCTTGTCAAATGTAAATAAAAGAAAACAGCTGATTTCTGCGTTGCCACTACGGGCATAAATTTCGCTCAAATGTGTATACGTACGGCATACGTATACGTACGTTATACACGTTGGTGGGTAATTACGGCTTAACTACTGATATTCTTAACAACATGCGCATTCTACGGTCGACAAAGTTAGACGGAGGGCCAACAGACACTTACATAAACATAAATTTAACACGTCTCCAATTACCATCACCGGCAGAGATGTTGAGGATGCTATCGGTCATGCTAAATCATCCAAAGCAGTGGGCCCAGACGGCATAGCCATGCCGATGCTTAAAATCCTAGAGAAAGAGGGTTTCAAATATTTGGCACATGTCTTCAACCTGTCTCTTTCCACCGTTGTCATTACCGAAAAATGGAAAATGGCCAAGGTGGTCCCGCTACTAAAGCCCGAGAAACCAGCTAACATAGGGGAGTCATATCGCCCGATATCTCTCCTATCGCCAGTAGCCAAGACGCTTGAAGCCATTTTGCTCCCCTACCTCAAAGCAAATTTGCAGCTAGCCTGTCATCAACATGGCTTTAGAAAACTTCATAGCACCACCACCGCGCTAAATGGCATTAGCACCCAGATAAGTTGCGGTTTAAATCAAAACCTCTACCATAGAAGAGTACTCGTTGCGCTAGACCTATCAACAGCTTTTGATACGGTCAACCATTGCACGTTACTGCAATAACTGGAAGGGTCTACCATGTCTTAAAAGGTGGACCGCAAATTATCTGGGTGGTCGGCAGGCATCGGTGCAATCAGGAACGAAACATCAAAACCAAGAAGAATTAAACAAGGGTGGTGTCCTCTCCCCACATTTGTTTAACTTCTACATATTAAAGCTACCTTCGCCACCAGAAGGAGTTACTGTCGTTTCCTACGCCGATGACTGCATAATATTGGCCACAGGCCCAGGCCCACAGATCGATGAGCTTTGCAACAGAATAAACGGCTACATGCCTGATCTCTCCAGGTTTTTCGTCTCGCGAAACTTGGCATTATCACCGGCGAAATCCTCCGCGACCTTATTTACAACATGGACGTCCCAAATGTCGACCATATTGAACATCCACGTCGATGACACTACGCTACCGACTGTCCTACGCCCTAAAATCTTGGATGTGACATTTGATCACGATCTACATTTTGGTGAGCATGCAGCCGCAATTGTACCGAAAATCCAGAGCCGTAATAAAATCCTCAAATCTATTGCTGTCAGTACTTGGGGAAAAGATAAAGAAACGCTCATCACCACTTACAAAACAATTGGCCAGCCGATTGCATGCTACGCGTCCCCTATATGGTCGCCAAGCCTAAAAACTACTCACTGGAAGAAGCTACAGGCCTGCCAAAATACTGCTCTCAGAATCGCCACGGGCTGTCTTCTTATGTCCCCAGAACACCATCTACATAATGAGGCGAGAATATTCCCCATCAGGAAGAGAAAGGCGATGCTAACCAAACAGTTCCTGTTGAATACCCAGAAAACAGGGCATCCCAACAGGTATCTGATTGATGAGCCAACACCGCCCAGGGGCTTAAGGAGTCATCTCCGTAAGCATTATGAGGAAATACGGCACCTGAGAACTCAGCCCTATGAAGCCAGAAAACACAAGAAGGTCCTCAGTGAACTCCACAAACAGGCGTCGGACATTTATGCCAGGAATTGCCCGGTGAACCCAGTACTCAAAGAACAATACCCAAAACTTGCGGAAGAGAAACGCACACTCCACAGGGAAACGCGAGTCACTCTAGCTCAACTCTCACCTATCCAGATTCAACCCCGACATACAAAATGTATGCCCTGCTTGCAATGTGTTGGGGACACATGACACCAACCATCTCTTTAATTGTAATGTGGAACCATCGCCTATAACACCCCTCTCATTACGGTCCACCACTGTTGAAACAGCAAGTTTCCTTGGACTCCCGCTAGGCAAGATGCACACGAGGCGTAGCTTCATAGACGTGTATAAGATATGACATGTAGCTACGATTTCTCTACGCCTCAAGATCTGCACACGAAGCTACTTTCGAGCGTCGCTACACAAAGCAAACAATTATTGAAAAAAATAAAAAATTGTATTTCTCCAGTTATATCCGTCCCCGAAACCAAAGGAAAATAGGTATTAAACGTTGTTTTTTTACACCACCGCGAACTAGAGAAAAAGATGATTTCTAGTTTCCAACACTTTTTAGCCTTTTAAACGCTTCAACAATGTCTAACCAAGCTGTTGTGGTGTTGAATATGCTTTTTCGCTTTGGTACTATACCTTCGCGCACTTTTATTAACTAAAGTAACATTTTCTAACTAATTACACAAATTTGCATACAAAAAAATTTAAGCAAACAGCTTCTTCTTCCTTTTTTTCAAGCGTACGTACGCTCAGCGACCAACATTGCTGTACTCTTAGCTACATGAAACTTTCATACTTTGTCGCTTTCATGCAGCTTACGCCTCGTGTGCAGCTCTCCATTCAAGTACATGTGTTCGACATGCAGCGTCTATGACGCGTAGCCTCGTGTGCACCTTGCCTTAGAGGATATTGATGACATTTTGTGATCGGTCGCACCGCTTTTGAAAGCTTAGTAACATTTGTTCGGATTTTTACAGTATTTGTTTTTAATACTTCCGCTGTTACTATTATATCAATATGATCATATGTATTTAATTAGCGAGCTTTGCTCATATTGCTTTATACAATGGTTTTTGTAATTGATATTAGATAAAAATTGTAAGTTTACAAACGGCGATGGTTACTAGGACATGTTTCTGAATTTCACTTCTTCATCAGCTAGCTTTTCGGGAGCTGAGCGTTGAACTCGAATTTTCTACTTCAGTACATTTCTACTCTGAAAAAAAAAATTTTATTTTATAAAATTTTTTTCCTTCCCCTTTATTTTTTAAATTTTCTTTAATTAGTACTTTCGGGAGCGCGGTTTCAATAAATAAATAAATAAATAAAAAAATGTCAATATCATGTCTTCATCACGAAGTAGTTGTGTCAATGACCCAAATGTGTTTTGCTACATTTGTGGGGAATACACAGTCCAAAAATTCAGGAAAAGTATAACATATTTTATAAAAGGTGCTTATTTTTTGTACTTTAAATTGCAAGTTGTAGACAAAAACAAGCCGTGGATACCTCGAATAGTTTGCAAAATGTGCTGTGAACACTTGAGACAGTGGGTCAATGGTAAAAGAAGCCATATGAGATTCGGCGTGCCTATGCAATGGAGAGAACAAACAATCTCTTCGATGACTGTTACTTCTGCTGTGTCGATTTGCGTGGTGTTAATGTTAAAAAAATATATATCCAAACGTTCAATCCGCTAAGAGACTTTACAACATTCAGAGGAAGCACTTGTTCCAACATTTTATTCTACCCGTGAATAATCGCATAGTGAAGTGTCTCGCGATAGTGGTATCGAAGAAATAGCGTCTACTGAGCCAACAACTTTTACCCAAGCAGAATTAAACGATCTAATAAGTGATCTTGAATTATCTAATACTGTTTTCACACAGAAACTTAATGATCTCATTTCACCTTCTAATGAAATCGTAAATTTTTTGCTTTCACACAGAAGTAACTGCTCGATTAGTATGAAGGTTGAAACTTCAAGCGAATAAAATGACAATGCTATATGACAGACAATCATGGCGGAACGATACAAGGTGGCAGCATGGTGACATACCTACAAACATAAAAAAAATTCTATGTACTTGTAACTTCGATGGACAAATATCAAAATCGTACTGCGCCGGTAGTTGATGTATCAAATCAAATAAAAAAGGTTATAATCAGCTGTTCGATGCAGCCACCTTGTATCTTTCCACCATGCAGACAATGACATTTACTTTTACAAATGACATTTTTAAGCACTGAACACACCAAAAACTAAGAAGCGGAACGCTGCCAACAGAGTTCCATTGTGCTTTTGACTTCATTAGGCATTTGATTAGCTACTAATGAAATAATTATAGATTCGAATTTTGTAGGGAAGATTGAGCTCAATAAGCGTCTTAATGTAGAAAACTGCCTTTATTATTCAATAAGCCGTCTGTGTGAAACCAGTATTAGGCATCTGCAGAAGTGTTGGCTTCTAGATTAAAAGAAAAAAACTTGTTGGCTACAGGTACGAAAGTGACTGTCTACCGTACAAGAGAGCAAGGCTTGCTGCCATTTTTTAATTCGGAAATTGGTATAGTTTTTTGTTCAGATGTGCAAGGCCTCCTTCTCAAAATGGGTATTACAGAATACCACCCAAATGAATGGTGTCTCTTCATAGACAGCTCTAAACGAAGCCTTAAGTGTGTTCTTTTACACAATGTTTTAGCCAAAATCAGGTATAACGAGCCTAATTGGAGTATTTGTGTAGATCTAAAGATGGTTAACTTTTTGTTAGGACAACAAAGTGGATACACCAATTACCTATGTTTTTCTTGCCTGTGGGATAGTCGTGCCAAGCCCAAACACTGGACATGGACTGGCCTGTACGTGAGATGTTGGAAATGGGAAAGCAGAATGTGATAAACCCACCTTTAGTTACAAGAGATTCAATTATTTTGCCACCCTTACACATTAAACTGGGTCTAATGAAACAATTTGTGAAGGCGTTAGATAAAAATGGACAATGTTTTCTTTACATAACGAGAAAATTTCCTAGGCTAAGCATAGAAAAAATAAGAGAGGTTATTTTTGATGGCCCACAGATAAGAATGTTGATAAAAGATACTGATTTTTCAAATTCTCTGACCATATTGGAACTGCTTGCGTGGAATTCGTTTCCTGAAGTTGCTAGGAAATTTCTGGGAAATCACAAGTCAAGTAACTACTCTGATATTCATAACAACATGCTAGAGAATTACAAAAACTTAGGATGTACCATGTCCATCACAGTCCATTATCTCCACAGCCACCTTGACCAGTTTCCGGATAATCTTGGTTCCTATAGAGAAGAACACGGCGAACGGTTTCACCAGGACCTAAAAACTATGGGAGAGAAGTACCAAGGCCGATGAGAGTATTGGCTGAGGAATGCAACGTTGCCGGTGTATGTAAGCTTTGGTCCACCGTAAAATCCCTATCGAATCCGTCTAAGCACATGACAAAATTTCCATCGCCTTTGGCGATAAAGTACTGTCGGAAGCGAAAAAATGCGCGAGCGCTTTTTGCCGACAATATATAATGCATTCTACGGCCGACAAAGTTAGACGCAGGGCCAACAGACACTCACATAAACATAAATTTAGCGCGTCTCCAATTACCATCACCGCCAGAGATGTTGAGGATGCTATCGGTCATGCTAAATCATCCAAAGCAGTGAGCCCAGACGGCATAGCCATGTCGATGCTTAAAATCCTAGGGAAAGAGGGTTTCAAATATTTGGCACATGTCTTCAACCTGTCTCTTTCCACCGTTGTCATTCCCGAAAAATGGAAAATGGCCAAGGTGGTCCCGCTACTAAAGCCCGAGAAACCAGCTAACATAGGGGAGTCATATCGCCCGATATCTCTCCTATCGCCAGTAGCCAAGACGCTTGAAGCCATTTTGCTCCCCTACTTCAAAGCAAATTTGCAGCTAGCCTGTCATCAGCATGGCTTTAGAAAACTTCATAGCACCACCACCGCGCTAAATGCCATTAGCACCCAGATAAGTTGCGGTTTAAAACAAAACCTCTACCATAGAACAGTACTCGTTCCGCTAGACCTATCAACAGCTTTTGATACGGTCAACCATTGCACGTTACTGCAAGAACTGGAAGGGTCTACCATGTCTTAAAAGGTGGACCGCAAATTATCTGGGTGGTCGGCAGGCATCGGTGCAATTAGGAACGAAACATCAAAACCAAGAAGAATTAAACAAGGGGTGCCACAGGGTGGTGTCCTCTCCCCACATTTGTTTAACTTCTACATATTAAAGCTACCTTCGCCACCAGAAGGAGTTACTGTCGTTTCCTACGCAGATGACTGCATAATAATGACCACAGGCCCAGGCCCACAGATCGATGAGCTTTGCAACAGAATAAACGGCTACATCCCTGATCTCTCTAGTTTTTTCGTCTCGCGAAACTTGGCATTATCACCGACTAAATCCTCCCCGACCTTATTTACAACATGGACGCCCGAAATGTCGACCATATTGAACATCCACGTCGATGACACTACGCTACCGACTGTCCTACACCCCAAAATCTTGAGTGTGACATTTGATCACGATCTACATTTTGGTGAGCATGCAGCCGCAATTGTACCGAAAATCCAGAGCCGTAATAAAATCCTCAAATCTCTTGCTGGCAGTACTTGAGGAAATGATAAAGAAACGCTCATCACCACTTACAAAACAATTGGCCAGCCGATTGCATGCTACGCGTCCCCTATATGGTCGCCAAGCCTAAAAACTACACACTGGAAGAAGCTACAGGCCTGCCAAAATACTGCTCTCAGAATCGCCACGGGCTGTCTTCTTATGTCCCCAGAACACCATCTACATAATGAGGCGAGAATATTCCCCATCAGGAAGAGAAATGCGATGCTAACCAAACAGTTCCTGTTGAATACCCAGAAAACAGGGCATCCCAACAGGTATCTGATTGATGAGCCAACACCGCCCAGGGGCTTAAGGAGTAAGCATTATGAGGAAATACGACACCTGAGAACTCAGCCCTATGAAGCCAGAAAACACAAGCAGGTCCTCAGTGAACTCCACAAACAGGCGTCGGACATTTATGCCAGGAATTGCCCGGTGAATCCAGTACTCAAAGAACAATACCCAAAACTTGCGGAAGAGAAACGCACACTCCACAGGGAAACGCGAGTCACTCTAGCTCAACTCTCACCTATCCAGATTCAACCCCGACATACAAAATGTATGCCCTGCTTGCAATGTGTTGGGGACACATGACACCAACCATCTCTTTAATTGTAATGTGGGACCAACGCCTATAACACCCCTCTCATTACCACCACCACTGTTGAAACAGCAAGTTTCCTTGGACTCCCGTTAGGCAAGATGCACACGAGGCATAGCTTCATAAACGTGTATAAGATATGACATGTAGCTACGATTTCTCTACGCCTCAAGATCTGCACACGAAGCTACTTTCGAACGTCGCTACACAAAGCAAACAATTATTGAAAAAAATAAAAAATTTTATTTCTCCAGGTATATCCGTCCCCGAAACCAAAGGAAAATAGGTATTAAACATTGTTTTTTTTTTACACCACCGCGGACTAGAGAAAAAGATGATTTCTAGTTTCCAACACTTTTTAGCCTTTTAAACGCTTCAACAATGTCTAACCAAGCTGTTGTGGTGTTGAATATGCTTTTTCGCTTTGGTAATATACCTTCACGCACTTTTATTAACTAAAGTAACATTTTCTGACTAATTACACAAATTTGCATACAAAAAAATTTAAGCAAACAGCTTCTTCTTCCTTTTTTTCAAGCGTACGTACACTCAGCGGCCAACATTGCTGTACTCTTAGCTACATGAAACTTTCATGCTTTGTCGCTTTCATGCAGCTTACGCCTCGTGTGCAGCTCTCCATTCAAGTCCAAGCGTACAGATTTCGTCTGCAGCGTCTATGACGCGTAGCCTCGTGTGTACCTTGCCTTAGAGGATATTGATGACATTTTGTGATCGGTCGCACCTATTGGATGGGGCGAAGCATTGCTACAACAACAGCATGCCGCCAGCGGTGATATAATTTTTTTTTGATCTGGCAAGAAAGCAAAACAAATGAGTGGGAATGCATACAATATATGAAGGGACAATAATGCAAAAATGATATCTCCCCTTCCCTCTCTGACATTCAGCCGGAACCATGGCGGAACTATGCAAGGTGGTAGTATGGTGACATACCTACAAACATAAATAAAAGTTCCATGTACTTTGTATTTGTAAATCGATGGACTAATGTCAAAATCGTAATGCGCCGGAAGTTGATGTATGAAATCATATTAAAAAAGAATAAATCAGCTGTCACCGTGCTACCACCTTGTATATGTACATAGTTCCGCCATGGCCAGAACAAACTTTTTTTGTTATAGAGGACAAAGATGACCTGATACGAAACAATTATTTACGCTCTCATTTTTTTCACTCTCACGAGGGATTTATCTCAAATTTGTGCTGGCAACAATCACAGATAAATCCCTCGCACCAGCTGAAGCGGGTGCCAGAACAAAAAATGTGCCAGCTAAAACGAAAAAGGGGCCAAAAATTTCGTTTAGTTTGACCTACAACTGTAGAAATGCGATCAAACATTTTGGGAAAAAAGATAAAAATACTTGTTTTAGTGTAAATATTATTAGTTCGAAGGCGGAGGGTAAATATTACACAGGTCAACAAAATAAGTGTTTTGGTTTGGTGCAGCTCCACTTGTAACCAAATTTGGTAGTATTCGGCACCCTGATAAAAACTGTATACTTACTTTTTTAATGCTACGTACCAGGGGCGTAGCCAGAAAATTGCCTGGGGGGGCTTAAAAAATAAAATAAATAAATAAAAAAATAATATTGTATTTAGCTTTAACATTAAAGTACGTGTATTTAGAATATGATATGAAAAAGGTTACATTAAAAACTCAAGCGCATGCGGCGGCTTTTCTTTGTCATTTCATCTAAAACTTCATCAACGGTAACAATTTGATCACGGTGGATGCTTAGTGATGCACAGCCATTCAATCGATAGTTTTTAATCAGCCTAAAAGTTGAAAAAGATCTCTTGTTCGTTGCCGTTGTTACTGGAAGCGTACACAAGATTTTCAACAACATGTGAACATGAATCGCATTCCTGTAATATTAATCATAGATAAATTGATAAAAAAAAAAAAAAAACCGAAGTACCTCCTTCAGGAATAAGTAGAATTCATGCTTTTTGAGCTTATGCATGAGATCTAACGTATACGTATATAAAATTCAAAAGAAAGAAACTGATCGAAAAGAAAAAAATTTAATTTAAACAAGTCATATCTACACGGAAAAAACATCTCTGGGATAGCCCCGTTTAAAATGTGAAAAACACATTATTTTTCATTTATCAAATAATTTGAATTTTACATTTTTGAAATGTGTTTTGACATGCAAAAAAGGCAAATGAGGAAACGCCTGTGGTGCGTTCACTTAACGCGCCAGTTTTTCAGAAAAATAAGAACAAAGATTTTATTAAGCGGATGCTTTTAAACTTTAACTTTATTCGTTGCCTCTGATAAAACTAAACATTTTACACAGTTATTTCAGTATTTATACCTTTAAGGTATGAACTGATTCTGCCGTTAGATCGCACATAAAAATATTCATATATGCGAGTATGTAACAAAGCATATCATGTATTTGTATGATATATGCTAAGTAGGAAAGTGAAATTAAAACAAAGAATAAGGAAAATGGGCAAATTAGCAACAATATAGCTCATGTTAGGTTCACACCGAATTAATCGAAACTGTCGGTGACATCCCCTCGCCTGTAAACGAACTAGTCTCAGTATGGTTACTTCGTATATCGCCGACATCTAGTACTGCAATTTTGACTACGGGTCGATGAAGTATACCAACTGATGTTTTGACTTTCACGCTTCGAACTTGGCCATCCTTAGCTGATGCAACGTCTATTACTCCACCTTTCGGCCAACAATTTCGGGGAGATTTTGATCTACTATTATAACGATATCGCCCACACGTACCGGAGCTGTTTCGCGAACTATTTACTGCGTCGCGATATGATAGGAATATATTCTTTAATCCATCTGTTCCAAAAACTGTCAGCAAAGTTTTGAACTGACGGCAACGTTCACAAAGGCTGGAGCTGTCGTTGCAAATAGGTTTGTAGCCACTCGACGATCCAATAAGTAGATGGTTGGGAGTAAGCGCCTCGTCATCGTGACTCTCGAGCGATACAAAGGTGAGTGGTCTGGAATTCATAACAAACTCCACTTCACATAATGCATTACGTAGACTCTCGTCGTTGAAACTCGTAGATGGAAGAATATGATACAGTACGTATTTGACAGATCTCACAAGTCTTTCCCACACCCCACCCATATGGGGTGCACCTGGAGGGTTGAATGTCCACTTTATCGTGTCAAAGGATATCGTAAGATCCGGGAAGTTGATATCCTTGAGCTTAGCGCATATAACCTTCTCCGTCGCCTTGAAGTTAGTTCCATTGTCTGTGAATATCTCTATCGGATAGCCCCGTCGTGTAATAAAGTTGCGTATCGCTATTATGCATTAGCTTGTGTCCAAGTTGTATGCTATTTCGATGTGTATGGCACGGATTGTTAAGCACGTGAAAATTACACCCCATCTTTTTTCGCGCCTTCTTCCTACGACCACCTGCAGGGGACCGAAATAGTCTATGCCGACGTACGTGAACGGCCTCTCGAACGCGGCAAGTCTTGCCGATGGTAGAGCTGCCATTTGTAGGGCTTTCGGCATACTTCTGTTGTTTTTGCATAGCTGGCAACATTTACGAACATTTTTATAGAGAACTCTAAGACGTGGTGTAAGGCATTGTCCGCGTACATGGTTGATAATTGATTCGTGCATTTGGTGGTGAAATTGCCCGTGAGCCGAACGTACGATGAGAAATGTGACGTAGTTAGAGCAGACATGACAATAACGTCTTTTCGGTTATTCAAGTTTCCCGCGCGACTCCTACTCCTGATTATACCTGTCTCGTCCAAGTAGACATCCAGAGAATATAATTTGCTCGACCTTTTCAAAGGTTTCCCGTCCAGCAAAAAGGTTATCTCCTCGTTGGAATTTGTTTGAGCATACCTAATGAGAAAATACTGAGCTTTTTGGACCATTTCGAAGTCAATAGCTGACTTTGTTATTTTAGATGATATTTTTGAATGTAGCTTTTGTATATAGAGCATGAAGGTCGCTACTGCTCTATACAAGCGTCTCCAGTTAGAAAAGTATTTAACGTTCAGCTTAATATTTCGTAATGGTATAATTTCAATTTGTGAACAATAGTGTCTGAGCTCCTTTAAGTCATCATCATTTGAGTTTACGTCAGTGAAATGCGGCCAGTTCTTCTGCTCTAACGCTAAAAACTCCGGCCCTTCAGACCTGTAGGCCGTAGCAGTAGGGCTAGTTATTTTAGTAGCCAAGTCGGTGGTTCGACTTCGAGGGTACCCACCTCCATTGGTCTGTATTTGATGTCTCGAGTATCTCACCAACCCTATGCATAACGTATTGATGGAAGTTTCTAGGATTCATCCGGATCCACCGCAATACCGTTTTCGAATCGGTACACCAATGCATAGACGTTATGCCAATTCGTTGCACACTGGCTACCGTAGAGGCCAGTCGGGTGCCGACAACCGCTGCCTGTAATTCCAGCCTCGGTATTGACAATGGCTTGAGGGGTGCGACTTTGGATTTGGCCGCTGCTAGAGTGACAGAGACATCGTTGCCCTTTTGTATTCTTAAATAGCAAACAGCTGCATACGCGTTTTCTCCTGCATCGACGAAAGTGTGCAGTTGTACATCGTCTGCCCCTTTAAGCAATGAGGAATAACAGCGAGGAATTTGTACAGCAGTTATAAGTTGCACCATAGTTTTCCAATGGCACCATTTTTCGTAGAGTTTGTCATGTAGCCGATCGTCCCAGGCAATACCGGATCGCCACACATCTTGGAGGAGAACTTTCAACCCTACAGTGTAGCAGTTGACGAACCCCAAAGTATCGAAAATAGACATTAGCACCTGGAGAACCTCCCTTTTTGTAGGCGCCAAGTTTTCATTAATGACATCGCGGCGAAGTCTCGTAAACCTGCAAATATATTTAAAATTGTCACTAGTTGGATGCCAAAACATACCCAGTATCTTTGTAGTAGACGCCCACTCTTCTACCTCGTGTACCGATAAGGGGTCATCCGTCAATTTACCCAGCAAGGGTTTGGAATTTGAGGACCAACCACGAATATCGAACCCAGCTGCGCGGTGTATATCCTTAACCTGCGTAGCCAATTTAAGAGCGGATTGTTCGTCGTCTTCGCTGTCAATGAAATCGTCGACGTAATTATTTTTCTTTATGGATTCCGCTGCCCGTGGAAATTCATCCATGAATTTATCTGCATTTTTATCACGTACGAAATGAGCTATGCAAGGAGCGCAGTTGAGACCAAATGTCAGCGCTTACATAACATACACGCTAGGATGTTTCAGATCGTCCCCGTCATCGCGCCACACAAATCGCTGAGCGTGCATATCCGTTTCTCGAACCTTTATGCGGTGAAACATTTCGGCAGTATCTCCACATACAGCAACTCTACCGACCCTAAACGCTAGCAAGATTTGCACAAGTGGTTCAGCAGATCAGGACCAGTTAAGAGAAAGTCGTTTAGTGAGTCTCCATTAGTTTTCGCAGCGGCGTCCCAAACCATACGAATATTACCAGGTTTATTGGGGTTTGTAACGACGAATGTTGGTAAGTACCACACTTTGTTTCTGGGAATTTCAATCTCGATTGTCGATAGCTTCTTCGCGTACCCCTTGATGACCAAGTTGTTAATCTGCTGTTGCATGATAGATAGCAGGGAAGGATCTTTAGCGAATTTCTTTTCTAAGCACATCAGACGTCGTATTGCATTTGGATAACTGTCAGGCAGAGGCGCATTTATATCTCGCCACAACAACCCAATCCCGTAACGATCGCCAAGTTGCTGGCACGTGCTGGTCATGATATTTAAAGCTTTAGCATCATCCTTTGATTTTGGGGACTCCTGTGCGAAGAAATCCTTCACTATTTCATGCAGGTGATCGTATTTCAGTTGGCAGTCACACGTGTGTACATTCAGATGAAATTTGTCGTTTTGGTTTCTCTCACACCCCTGCAGTGTCCACCCCAAACGCGTGTTGGAGGCTATTGGCTGACACCAGGCACCTGCTTTAACACTAAGCGGTATGGCCAACTTCCAATTATCAGCACCAATAAGTACCGACGGTTTTATGTTATTGTACGATTCGATGGGAAGCCCCCTAAGGTACTGATATTTCGATTGCATATCAGTTGTGTTAAGCGACTGTACTGGGAGATCAAGGTTATCTACCGTGCGTACATTTTCCAGTGTGAATTTATGGTTGAGGCTCCTACCCGAAATATATTTGGACGCCTTTTCAGAGTTTTCTTCGATGCGAGTGGTATTACCAGTCCAACGCAAACATAGAGTTCACCTTTTACGCCAAGTTTGTTAAACACTTCCCTTTCTATAAGAGACACTGACGAGCCTTCGTCTAAGAATGCGTGAACATCGACCACTGTATTGCCTGAATACAAACGAACAGGTAAAATTCTAAAAAGGCGACGCGAGTCCTCGTGGCTACTGTTGTGAGTGTTAACTTGTTCAATTGATACCTCGGCGTATTTGTGTAGTAGAGGGTGGTGTTTTGTAGTGCAGTCCTCTATTCCATACGCTTTGTGTATGAAACATTTGTGTCTATGCGAACCAAGACATTGGCGACAAAGATTGTTGGCTTTAACTACTTCCCATCTACGTGGTAAACCAAACCTTTTAAATACTTCACACTGGGGCACTTTATGGTCGTAGCCTTTACATATGCAACATTGTTTGTTAGCTGTATTATAAGATACTAACTTCGACTGTTTTGCACTACTTTCAATTGTACGGGTGTTAACCGTGGCATTGATCTTACCTGGTGCCAAGTTGACAACTGTGCTAGCCGCTTCTGCTAAACTGAATATCCAGTCACTAAATTGCTTCACGATCGGAATAGTATTATCTTTTTGATGGAGAGCCCAGTTCATCTTATGAGTATTGGAGAGTTTATCGACGAATTCCTTAACTAATAGTGGATTATGGAGATGCATATGCATCTGGCAACTTTCCATAGTATTGCAAATATTTCTGACACAAAGCGCGAAATCAATAAGGCCTTCCAATTTGTCTTTTGGAGGAGGCATTGCTCGAGCTCTATTGACCATGCGTTCAAGTATGTACTCGGACCTTCCAAAAGACATTCTCAAAGTACGAATAATCTCGGGAACCATTGGAGGCAGGAAAAGTTTCGCTCTAACCCCATCGCGAGCTTTACCCTTGAGACAGGCCTGGAGCCTTATGAGATTTTCCGCATCGGTATATCCGGCAACTGCTGCACTATTTTCTAAATTGCTGATAAAGAGTGGCCATTCCTCTGGGTCGCCATTAAATATAGGAAGCTGCTTTGGGATCGCTTGCCTTGCCACTAGTTGCGAATGCGACGGTCCTACACTCTGCGAAAATGGATAAAAACAGTAGAAGGAAGCTCACTGTATTGTGACAAAATTCTGTATTTGCTATCCAAATATTGTTGTTGTATCTCCATTTCTTCTTTAAGAAGCTCTAATTCAAGGTTTCGCTGTATGTCGGATTTATCACACTTGTCGTTTAATGCACTCATTTGTTGACGTGACACTGTATTTGCGTTAGTACATGAAATATTAGTTGACGAGCTAGCTATATAGCCAGCATTTATATGCTGTGGGTGATGTACCAAGGGAATCGGCGCGTGCCTTCCAATATGTACGGGTTGTTCGACGACTTTACCGTAAAGGGTGCTTGTGGAATTGTGTGCGAGACAGCATTCGTAACAGCTGTGCTTACGAGGTTGTGATGTTGCGAAGTTGAAAAATTTGTTGTTACAGGCACTGCGATGCCCTCAGCAATAGGTGTTGGGATAACCGTGGTGGCTGTTGTGGTCAGAGTTGACGCCCTACCGATCGTTCCCAATATTTGTGCTGTTGTAACTGGTTGACACAGTGGAACATATTGCGTATGCCCGTTACTTTTATTAGTATTTGGCGATGATGAAGCTGTTGGTTGAGCAGTTGTAGTTAATACGTCGTGCCTACACCCGACGCAGCTCCAGCTAAAGTCAGCAACATTGCTGTCCACTCCGACGCAGTCGAAATGATACCACCAGTTACAGGCGTCACACTGGACCATTCGCTCATTGTCCACCTCTTCACATACTTGACAATTTTGATCCATGTTTATTGGTTTTAATCTCGAATTACACTTTAAAGTTTAAAAGAATTGTTGCGTTCACTTAACGCGCCTGTTTTTCAGAATAATAAGAACAAAGATTTTATTAAGCGGATTCTTTTAAACTTTAACTTTATTCGTTGCATCTGATAAAACTAAACATTTTACACAGTTATTTCAGTATTTATACCTTTTAAGTATGAGCTGATTCTGCCGTTAGATCGTACATAAAAATATTCATATATGCGAGTATGTAACAAAGCATATCATGTGTTTGTATGCTATATGCTAAGTAGGAAAGTGAAATTAAAACAAAGAATAAGGAAAATGGGCAAATTAGCAACAATGTAGTTCATGTTAGGTTCACGCCGAATTAATCGAAACTGTCGGTGACAGCCTGAATTGATCATATTCACGCATGCAATAAGTTGGTTGATTTTAAATCAATGCGAATATGTTCGTTTAAGCAAGTTGGACCATTGAACACGATATTGTTGCCGTTGCTGTCGAACATTGTTGTGTTCGATTTTTGCTGTTCTCTGATATGTATGTAGATGGTCGTTAGGCAAATTTACAAGGAAACTTCTTTATGAAATTATAGTAAAAGTTAAGATGTACATTTGTATATTTAATAAATTGCAGAATTATTATGAAACAGAATATGATTAAAATATGTAAGTGTTCACTTCGTACATACATATGCTTGCATATTAAAAATATAATATCACCAACCAAGTAAATACGTAGCAGAATTATAAAGAAATTTATTTACATAGACATAAAACATCAAATATTTGAATTGTAATGACCTAAAAAATCAAATGATCTGGAGGAAAGGGGGGTTTAAACCCCCAAAATCCCCCGTCGCTGCGCCCTGCTACGTACAGTTTTCTAGATATGGTCAAGAACCCCTTTTTAAGAGGTTAAGGCATGTATTCCCCATAACTTTGTTTCTGTTTATTCTATCAACACAGCTGATGTATGATGATGTCGTTGAAAACAGTAAATTTCGCCGCATCTATCAGTATACAAGTTGTTAATATATCTTCACAAACGTCAGAGAAATTGCCAAAATAATGTGAAAAATTAAATTTTTTCATTTTTAATCACGGTTTTCTCGAATAATTTGTCAACCTGTGCATGTGTAAATTATTTTAAAATAGTCTACTATTAATTCTGTTTTTAAAGACATTTAACTTTTTATATCCGCGTAGATCTTCCTGGGATTTTCTACTTTAGTACATTTCTACTGTAAAAAAAAAAATTAAGTTTTCTGTAATTAGTACTTTCGGGAGCGCGGTTTCAAGTTTCAATATCATGTCTTCATCACGAGGTAGTTGTGTTAATGACCCAAATGTGTTTTGCTACATTTGTGGGGAATACACAGTCCAAAAATTCAGGAAAAGTATAACAGATTTTATAAAAAGTGCTTATTTTTTGTACTTTAAATTGCAAGTTGTAGACAAAAACAAGCCGGGGATACCTCGAATAGTTTGCAAAATGTGCTGTGAACACTTGAGACAGTGGGCCAATGGTAAAAAAAGCCATATGAGATTCGGGGTGCCTATGCAATGGAGAGAACAAACAAATCACTTCGATGACTGTTACTTCTGCTGTGTCGATTTGCGTGGTGTTAATGTTAAGAAAATGATATATCCAAACGTTCAATCCGCTAAGAGACCTTTACGACATTCAGAGGAAGCACTTGTTCCAACATTTTATTCTACCCGTGAATCATCGAATAGTGAAGTGTCTAGCGATAGTGATATCGAAGAAATAGCGTCTACTGAGCCAACAACTTTTACCCAAGTATAATCTAGAATTATCTAAGGAATCTGCAGAAGTGTTGGCTTCTAGATTAAAGGAAAAAAAACTTGTTCGGTACAGGTACGGAAGTGACACTCTACCGTACAAGAGAGCAAGACTTGCTGCCATTTTTAATTCGGAAAACGATATAGTTTTTTGTTCAGATGTGCAAAGCCTCCTTCTCAAAATGGATCTTACAGAATACCACCCGAATGAATGACGTCTCTTCATAGACAGCTCTAAACGAATCCTTAAGTGTGTTTTTTTACTCAATGGCAACCAATATGGTTCAATTCCCATTGCTCATTCAACTAAATTAAATGAAGGATATCAAAATATTCGGCGGCCACCGTGGTGTGATGGTAGCGTGCTCCGCCTACCACACGGTATGCCCTGGGATTGCACCACAGGCAAGGCAACATCAAAATTTTAGAAATAAGGTTTTTCAATTAGAAGAAAATTTTTCTAAGCGGGGTCGCCCCTCGGCAGTGTTTGGCGAGCGCCCGGGTGTATTTCTGCCATGAAAAGCTCTCAGTGAAAACTCATCTGCCTTGCAGATGCCGTTCGGAGTGGTCATAAAACATGTAGGTCCCGTCCGGCCAATTTGTAGGGAAAATCAAGAGGAGCACGACGCAAATTGGAAGAGAAGCTCGGCCTTAGATCTCTTCGGAGGTTATCGCGCCTTACATTTATTTTATTTTTTATATCAAAATATTGCACTTATTTTAGACAAAATCAAGTATAACGAACATAATTGGAGTATTTGTGTAGATCTAAAGATGGTTAACTTTTTGTTAGAACAACGAAGGGGATACACCAAATACCCATGTTTTTATTGCCTGTGGGATAGACGTGCCAAGCACCAACACTGGACAGAAAGGGACCGACCTGTACGTGAGATGTTGGAAATGGGAAAGCACAATGTGATAAACCCACCTTTAGTTACAAGAGATTCAATTATTTTGCCACCCTTACACATTAAACTGGGTCTAATAAAACAATTTGTGAAGGCGTTAGATAAAAATGGACATTGTTTTATTTACATAACGAGAAAATTTCCTAGGCTAAGCATAGAAAAAATCAAAGCGGGTATTTTTGATGGCCCACAGATAAGAATCTTGACAAAAGATACTGATTTTGGAACTGCTTGCGTGGAATTCGTTTCCTGAAGTTACTAAGAACTTTCTGGGAAATCACAAGTCAGGTAACTACTCTAATGATGTTAACAACATGCTAGAGAATTACAAAAACTTAGGATGTAACATGTCCATCAAAATCCATTATCTCCACAGCCACCTTGACCAGTTTCCGGAGAATCTTGGTTGCTATATCGAAGAACAAGGCGAACGGTTTCACCAGGGCCTAAAAACTATGGAAGAGAGGTACCAAAGCCGATGAGATCAGCATATGATGGCTGACTACTGCTGGGGAATGCAACGTTGCCGGTGTAGGTAAGCTTTGGTCCACCGTAAAATCCCTATCGAATCCGTCTAAGCACAATGACAAAATTTCCATCGCCTTTGGCGATAAAGTGCTGTCGGATGCGAAAAAATGCGCGAGCGCTTTTTGCCGACAATATATAATGCATTCTACGGTCGAAAAAGTTAGACGGAGGGCCAGCAGACACAGCAGACACAAAAAAATGGCCAAAGTGGTCCCGCTACTAAAGCCTGGGAAACCAGCTGACATAGGAGAGTCATATCGCCCGATATCTCTCCTATCGCCAGTAGCCAAGACGCTTTAAGCCATTTTGCTTCCCTACTTCAAAGCAAATTTGCAGCTAGCATGTCATCAGCATGGCTTTAGAAAACTCCATGGCACCACCACCGCGCTAAATCCCATTAGCACCCAGATAAGTTGCGGTTTAAATCAAAACCCCCACCATAGAACAGTACTCGTTGCGCTAGACCTATCAACAGCTTTTGATACGGTCAACCATGGCACGCTACTGCAAGACCTGGAAGGGTCTACCATGTCTTAAAAAGTGGGGCGCAAATTATCGGGGTGGTCGGCAGGCATCGGTGCAATTAGGAACGAAACATCAAAACCAAGAAGAATTAAACAAGGCGTGCCACAGGGTGGTGTCCTATCCCCACATTTGTTTAACTTCTACATATCAAAGCTACCTTCGCCACCAGAAGCAGTTACTACCGTTTCCTACGCTGATGACTGCACAATAATGGCCACAGGCCCAGGCCCACAGATCCATGAGTTATGCAATAGAATAAACCCCTACCTCCCTGATCTCTCCAGTTTTTTCGCCTCGCGAAACATGGCATTATCACCGACTAAAGTCTCCGCGACCTTATTTACAACATAGACGTCCCAAATGTCGACCATTTTGAACATCCACGTCGATGGCACTACGCTACCGACTGTCCTACACCCCAAAATCTTGGGTGTGATGTTTGATCAGCATCTACATTTTGGTGAGCACGCAGCCGCAATTGCTCCGAGAATCCAGAACAAAATCCTCAAATCCCTCGCTGGCAGTACTTGGGGAAAAAGATAAAGAAACGCTCATGACTACATACAAAGCAATTAGCCAGCCGCCACGGGCTGTCTTCTTATGTCCCCAGAACACCATCTGCATAATGAGGCGAGAATACTCCCCATCAGGCAGAGAAATGAGATGCTGACCAAACAGTTCCTGTTGAATACCCAGAAACCTGAGCATCCCAACAGACATCTGACTGATGAGCCAGCACCGCCTAGGGGCTTAAGGAGTCATCTCCGTAAGCATTTTGAGGAAATACGGCACCTGAGCACTCAGCCGTATGAAGCCAAAAAACACAAGCAGGTCCCCAGTGAACTCCACCAACAGGCGTCGGACCTTTATGCCAGGAATTTCCCGTTGAATCCAGTACTCAAAGAACAATACCCAAAACTTCCGGAAGAGGAACGCACACTCCTCAGGGAAACGCGAGTCACTCTAGCTCAACTTCGAACTGAATACTGTAACAGATTAAACTCTTACCTATCCAGATTCAAACGATATACAAAATGTATGCCATGCTTGCAATGTGTCCCCACATAACACCAACCATCTCTTTAATTGTAATGTGGAACCAACGCCTATAACACCTCTCTCATTATGGGCCACCACTGTTGAAACAGCCAGTTTCCTTGGAATCCCGTTAGGCAAGATGCACACGAGGCGTAGCTTCATAGACGTGTATAAGATATGACATGCAGCTACGATTTCTCTACGCCTCAAGATCTGCACACGAAGCTACTTTCGAACGTCGCTACAAAAAGCAAACAATTATTGAAAAAAATAAAAAAATTAATTTCTCCAGGTATAACCGTCCCCGAAACCAAAGGAAAATAAGTATTAAACGTTGTTTTTTTTTTTTACACCACCGCGGATTAGAGAAAAAGATGATTTCTAGTTTCCAACACTTTTTAGCCTTTTAAACGCTTCAATAATGTCTAACCAAGCTGTTGTGGTGTTGAATACTCTTTTTCGCTTTGGTAATATACCTTCACGCACTTTTATTATCTAAAGTAACATTTTCTAACTAAATACACAAATTTGCATACAAAAAAATGTAAACAAACATTTTGTTCTTCCTTTTTTCAAGCGTACGTACGCTCAGCGACCAACATTGCTGTACGCTTAGCTACATGAAACTTTCATGCTTTGTCGCTTTCATGCAGCTTATGCCTCGTATGCAGCCCTCCATTCAAGTAAATGTGTTCGACATCAAAGCGTACAGATTTCGCCTGCAGCGTCTATGACGCGTAGCCTCGTGTGCGCCTTGCCTTAGAGGCTATTGATGACAATTTGTGATCGGTCGCACCTATTGGATGGGGCGAAGCACTGGCAAGAAAGCAAAAAAAAATGAGTGGGAATGTATACAATATATAAAGGGACAATAATGCAAAAATGATATCTCCCCTTCCCTCTCTGACATTCAGCCGGAACCATGGCGGAACTATGCAAGGTGGTAGCATGGTGACATACCTACAAACATAAATAAAAGTTCCATGTACTTTGTTCTTGTAAATCGATGGACTAATGTCAAAATCGTAATGCGCCGGAAGTTGATGTATCAAATCATATTAAAAAAGAATAAATTAGCTGGGACCGTGCTACCACCTTGTATATTGTACATAGTTCCGCCATGGCCAGAACAAACTTTTTTTGTTATAGAGGACAAAAATGACTTGATACGAAACATTCGTTTACGCTCTCATTTTTTTCACTCTCACGAGGGATTTATCTCAAATTTGTGCTGGCAACAATCACAGATAAATCCCTCGCGCCAGCTGAAGCGGGTGCCAGAACAAAAAATGTGCCAGCTAAGACGAAAAAGGGGCCAAAAATTTCGGTAAACTTTAGTTTGACCTACAACTGTAGAAATGCGTTCAAACATTTTGGGAAAAATGATAAAAATAAATATTACACAGGTCAACAAAATAAGAGTTTTGGTTTGGTGCAGCTCTACTTGTAACCAAATTTGATAAAAATTGTATACTTACTTTTTTAATGCTACGTACCAGGGGCGTAGCCCAAAAATTGCCTTGGGGGTTCAAAAAAAAATTTTTTTCTTTCAGTTAAATAAATAAAAAAAATGTTGTCTTTAGCTTTAACATTAAAGTACGTGTATTTAGAATATGATATGAAAAAAGTTACATTAAAAATTCCATTGATCACGGTGGATCCTTAGCGATGCACAGCCATTCAATCGATTTTCACTCATCTTGTTTCTCAAATTTTTAATCAGCCTAAGAGTTGAAAAATATCTCTCGTTCGTTGCCATTGTTACTGGAAGCGTACACAAGATTTTCAACAACAATTGAACATTAGGAAAAGCCACAGAATCGGATTCCTGTAATATTAATCATAGATAACGGTGGAAAGAGACCGGTTGAAGACATGTGCTAAATATTTAAAACCCTCTTTCCCTAGGATTTTAAGCATCGGCATGGCTATGCCGTCTGGGCCCACTGCTTTGGATGGTTTAGCATGACCGATGGCATCCTCAACCTCTCTGGCGGTGATGGTAATTGGAGACGCGCTGAATTTATGTTTATGTATCTGTTGGACCTCCGTTTAACTTTGTCGACCGTAGAATGCATTATATATTGTCGGCAAGAAGCGCTCGCGCATTTTTTCGCATCCGACAGCACTTTATCGCCAAAGGCGATGGAAATTTTGTAATTGTGCTTAGACGGATTCGATAGGGATTTTAAGGTGGACCCAAGCTTACCTCCACCGACAACGTTGCATTCCCCAGCAGTAGTCAGCCATCGTATGCTGATGTCATCGGCCTTGGTACCACTCTTATATAGTTTTTAGGTCCTGGTGAAACCGTTCGCCTTGTTCTTCGCTATAGGAACCAAGATTCTCCGGAAAATGGTCAAGGTGGCTGTGGAGATAATGGACTTTGATGGACATGTTACATCCTAAGTTTTTGTAATTCTCTAGCATGTTGTTAACAATATCAGAGTAGTTACTTGACTTGTGATTTCCCAGAAAGTTCTTAGTAACTTCAACAAACGAATTCCACGCAAGTAGTTCCGCTTCCCAATGCAGTCGGTTCTATGTACCGGAGCGACTCGGGATTTTTCCCGACCAAGGACTGTCATTTCAGTGTGACCCCATTTAATTTGTTGCATCCCTCCCACAAATTGTCATCCTCCCAGCAGCTCCTTGCAGCAGGACTGCTCCATATTCTATTACTCCGGGAAGGCATCGAATCCAATCCGGGTCCGTCTCCTGACCCCGGTCCTGACAAATGGTTTTGCTGCATCTGCCGGAAAAGAATCTTTTTAGGACGGTCATACTCTGTTCAGTGTGTCTCGCGTAAGGGATGGTTGCATCGGACAGGTTGTTCTGGGCTTGAATCCCAAAACCCGACGTCCACGTAACTTTTATAAATCTTCTGTGGCTCCTTGCTGTTCACGCCCAAGGGCGTCCCGTAGTCTACGCCTAAGCGCCCCCCCCCCCCACTACCTTCCAGCAGCCCCGCTGCTGAGCAAGCCACAACAAGTACCAGCTACTGCTCGCGCCCCACGACGACAACAACTCAAACAGCTGCTACCACTCATAACTACTACCTTCGTAGTAGAGTCGGTAGCAATGCTGAGCATCAGCCCTTGCCCCCGTCTTCTCCCCCCCTCTTTTCCGGCAGCAATCGTGTAGGTCAGGGAAACAGACTCTTAGTCCCTACCTCCGTACCGTTTGCCAGCACAGAATATATATGTTTGCGACGCCCGCCCAATGCAGCTCCTGCCTTGGGTGGTGCCACTTTCCTAGATGTTCTGGCTTTCTCGACGGCAACCCCCCGACGGGTTTCATCGCGCCATGTTGTCAGGTCGCAAACCCAAATCATCCGGGTAACCCAATGCTTGCCCAAGGACGCCCAGTCCCAGGGCCACAACAGCAATTGCGTCCTGGCCTTCCACAACCCAGGCGTAGTCACCCGTCACTTACCCCCAGAGTGGCGGCGTCTCCCCTTATGCACTTCAGAATTCTGCAGTTAAACTCTAATGGACTAACTGGGAAGATTACGGAGATAGTCGATTTAATGAAGAGGCACAACATCCGCATTGCTGCGATTCAAGAAACAAAACTCACAGCAAGATCTGCATTGCAGACCTGCTCTGGGTATAATGTCCACAGGAAAGACCGCGAGAGCGGAAATGGAGGCGGCCTCGTGTTTATCATACACCACTGTGCAATATTATATATTTGATCCTGGCATCGACTGCAGGGACAATGTCTTAGAACGTCAAGGCCTATCTGTCCGGTCAGGCGATGCAAACCTAGAAATCATCAACATCTACATTCCTCCTGCTACCTGTTGCCCCAGTGGATACCGCCCTAATATCAGAGCCTTACTCACTGGCAACAATCGCATTATCTTAGGCGATTGCAATGTCCATCACGATCTATGGCACTCAAACTTGCGGGCGGATAGTAGGGGTGAGATGTTGGCGGATCAAATAGAAGAAACGACGTTCTGCACAATAAACGGAGACGCCCGCACACGTATGGTAGGAAGCTGTCACAGTTTGCCAGATATCTAAATCGTGAGCGCAGAACTCGTACAATGCATCAACTGGCAGCCGATGGTAACATTGGCATCCGACCACGTGCCTATACTTATTTCGCTCGAGCGTACCGCCGGCTTCATCGTCACCGAAAAACGCACTTTCATAAACTTCACAAAAGGAAAGTGGGAAGAATATAAATCTTTTACAGACAACCGCTTTGCTGCCCTCCCTATCCCGACTGATGCCCGCCAAGGGAGCGTGCCTTCCGTAAGGTCATTGAATCCGCCTCGGCACGTTTCATTCCCGCAGGGAGAATTTCCGAAATCAGGCCCCACTTCCCGACGGAGGCCGCAAACTTAGCGAGAGAACATGGCCTTATAAGACAGCTTGATCCAGGCGACCCCCAAATAAGGGATATAAACCAACGCATCAGATTGCTTGTGGAAGAACACAAGCGGGCGAAATGGGGGAGCACCTAAGAGGTTGTAACCTCTCTACCGGTGTGGGTAAACTTTGGTCCACCGTAAAGTCCCTATCGAATCCGACTAAGCACAAAGACAAAGTTTCCATCGCCTTTGGCGACAAAGTGCTGTCGGGTGCGAAAAATGGGCGAGCGCTTTCTGCCGACAATATATAATGCATCCTACGGTCGACAAAGATAGACGGAGAGCCAATAGACACACACATAAACACAAATTCAGCGCGTCACCAATCACCATCACCGCTAAAGAGGTTGACGACGCAATTGGTCGCGCTAAACCATCCAAAGCAGTGGGCCCAGACGGCATAGCCATGCCGATGCTTAAAAGCCTATGGAAAGAGGGTTTCAAATATTTAGCGCATGTCTTCAAGCTTTCTCTATCCACCTTTGTCATACCCGGGAAATGGAAAATGGCCAAGGTGGTCCCGCTACTAAAGCCTGGGAAACCAGCTAACATAGGAGAGTCGTGTCGTCCGATATCTCTTCTATCGCCAGTAGCAAAGACGCTTGAAGCCATTTTGCTCCCTTATTTCCAAGCAAATTTGCAGCTAGCCTCTCATCAGCATGGCTTCAGAGAACTCCATAGCACTACCACCGCGCTAAATGCCACTAGCACCCAGATAAATTGCGGTTTAAATCAATACCCCCACCATAGAACAGTACTCGTAGCGCTAGACCTATCAAAAGCTTTTGATACGGTCAACCATGGCTCGTTACTGCAAGACCTGGAAGGGTCTACCCTTCCCCCATGTCTTAAAAGGTGGACCGCAAATTATCTGGGTGGTCGGCAGGCATCGGTGCAATTTAGAAACGAAACATCAAAACCAAGGAGAATTAAACAAAGGGTGCCACAGGGTGGTGTCCTATCCCCACTTTTGTTTAATTTCTACATATCTAAGCTACCTTCACCACCGGAAGGAGTCTCAATCGTTTCCTACGCCGATGACTGCACAATAATGGCCACAAGCCCAGGCCCAAAGATCGATGGGCTATGCAATAAAATATACGGCTACCTCCCTGATCTCTCCAGTTTTTTCGCATCGCGAAACCTGGCATTATCACCGACTAAATCTTCCGCGACCTTATTTACAACTTGGACGTCCCAAATGTCGACCATTTTGAACATCTCCGTCGATGGCACTACGCTACCGACTGTCCTACACCCCAAAATCTTGGGTGTGACGTTTGATCAGGATCTACATTTTGGTAAGCACGCAGCCGCAATTGTTCCGAGAATTCAGAGCCGTAACAAAATCCTCAAATCCCTCGCTGGTAGTACCTGGGGAAAAGATAAAGAAACGCTCATGACTACATACAAAGCAATTAGCCAGCCGATTACGTCCTACGCGTGACCCATATGGTCGCCAAGCCTAAAAATGACCCACTGGAAGAAGCTACAGGCCTGCCAAAATACTGATCTCAGAATTGCCACGGGCTGTCTTCTTATGTCCCCAGAACACCATCTGCATAATGAGGCGAGAATACTCCCCATTAGTGAGAGAAATGAGATGCTGACCAAACAGTTCCTGTTGAATACCCAGAAACCTGAGCATCCCAACATACATCTGATTGATGAACCAGCACCGCCTAGAGGCTTAAGAAGTCATCTCCGTAAGCATTTTGAGGAAATACGGCAGCGGAGAACCCAGCCGTATGAAGCGAAAAAACACACGCAGGTCCTTGGTGAACTTCATAAACAGGCGTCAGACCTTTATGCCGGGAATTGCCCGGTGAATCCAGTACTTAAAGAAAAGTATCCAAAACTCGAGGAAGAGGAACGCATACTCCCCAGGGAAACGCGTGTCACTCAACTTCGTTCTGGATACTGTAACAAGTTAAACTCTTACCTATCCAGAATCAACCCCGACATACAAAATGTATGCCCCGCCTGCAATGTGTACCCACATGACACCAACCATCTCTTTAATTGTAATGTGGAACCAACGCCTCTAACACCCCTTTCCTTATGGTCCACCCCTGTTGAAACGGCAAATTTCCTTGGACTCCCGTTAGAGGATATTGATGACAATTTGTGACCGGTCGCGGCTGTTAGGTGGGGCGAAGCATTCCTACAACAACAACAACAACAACGCAAGCAGTTCCAAACTGGTCATTGAATTTGAAAAATCAGCATCGTTTATCAACATTCTTATCTGTGGGCCATCAAAAATACCCGCTTTGATTTTTCTATGCTTAGCCTAGGAAATTTTCTCGTTATGTAAATAAAACATTGTCCATTTTTATCTAACGCCTTCACAAATTGTTTTATTAGACCCAGTTTAATCTGTAAGGGTGGCAAAATAATTGAATCTCTTGTAACTAAAGGTGGGTTTATCACATTCTGCTTTCCGATTTCCAACATCTCACGTACAGGCCAGTCCCTTTCTGTCCAGTGTTGGTGCTTGGCACGTCTATCCCACAGGCAATATAAACATGGGTATTTGGTGTATCTCCTTCGTTGTCCTAACAAAAAGTTAACCATCTTTAGATCTACACAAATACTCCAATTATGTTCGTTATACTTGATTTTGTCTAAAACAAGTGCAATATTTTGATATTCTTCCTTTAATTAAGTTGAATAAGCAAGGCTTCATTTAGAGCTGTCTATGAAGAGACGCCATTCATTTGGGTGGTATTCTGTAAGACCCATTTTGAGAAGGAGGCCTTGCACATCTGAACAAAAAACTATATAATTTTCCGAATTAAAAAATGGCAGCAAGTCTTGCTCTCTTGTACGTTAGAGAATCACTTTCGTACCTGTAGCCAACAAGTTTTTTTCTTTTAATCTAGAAGCCAACACTTCTGCAGATTCCTTAGATAATGCAAGATCCCTTATTAGATCGTTTAATTCTACTTGGGAAAAGTTGTTGGTAGTGGTCAGTAGACGCTATTTCTTCGATATCACTATCGCTAGACACTTCACTATTGGATGATTCACGGGTAGAATAAAATGTTGGAACAAGTGCTTCCTCTGAATGTGGTAAAGGTCTCTTAGCGGATTGAAGTTTGGATATATCATTTTTTTAACATTAACACCACGCAAATCGACACAGCAGAAGTAACATTCATCGAAGAGATTTGTTTGTTCTCTCCATTGCATAGGCACCCCAAATCTCATATGACTTCTTTTACCATTGACCCACTGTATCAAGTGTTCACAGCACATTTTGCAAACTATTCGAGGTATCCACGGCTTGTTTTTGTCTACAACTTTCAATTTAAAGTACAAAAAATAAGCAAGTTTTATAAAATATGTTATACTTTTCCTGAATTTTTGGACTGTGTATTCCCCACAAATGTAGCAAACCACATTTGGGTCATTGACACAACTACCTTGTGATGAAGACATGATATTGAAATTTTTTTATTTATTTATTGAAAGGCACTAACACTTGAAACCGCGCTCCCGGAAGTACTAATTACAGATAATTTAAAAAATGAAGGGGAAGGAAAAAATTTTATAAAATATAATTTTTTTTTCACAGTAGAAATGTTTTATGTCTATGTTAATAAATTTCTTTATAATTCTGTTACGTATTTACTTTGTTGGTGATATTATATTTTTAATATGCAAGCAAAATATTGATCTCGATTTTATAAGAGTTAATAATTTATTAAATTTAATGTATTAAAATTATTTTAAATAAATTATTAGAAATGAAATGTTACTCGTTTATAAATATATCTAGTTTTTTTATAAATAAATTTAATTTAGTAGTTTTTGATTTATTTATTTATTTTGTTAATAAAAAAATTTATAAATTATAATATTTTAAGGGATAAGCTTTAAAATAAATTGTTATAAATAAAATAAATTAATTAAAAAAATATATGCTTAGAATTAGCAATTATTATTAATTTTGTTAAAAATTATTTTATTTAAATATTAATTATTTATATTTTAATTTTTTATAAAATTTTTTTTTGTCATTTTATTTGAAAGGAAATAATGATTAAATTAGTATATGTGTTTATATAAGTAATTTTGAGTGAAAAGTTTATATAAAGAACTAGGCAAATATATTACTCGCCTGTTTAACAAAAACATGTCTTTTTGTGTTAATTTTAAAGTCTAACCTGCCCAATGAATTTTTTAATGGCCGCAGTAATTTAACTGTGCAAAGGTAGCATAATCGTTAGTCTTTTAATTAAAGCTTGTATGAATGGTTGGATGAAGTATAATCTGTTTCATATAAATTTATTATAGAATTTTATATTTTAGTAAAAAAGCTAAAATTTTGTTAAAAGACGAGAAGACCCTATAAATCTTTATAATTTTATAAATTTCAATTTTTTAGGTTTATTTTATTTTAATTTTTAAAATTATTTTATTGGGGTGATATTAAAATTTAATTAACTTTTAATTAATTTTCATCATATATTTATGATTTATTGATCCATTATTAATGATTAAAAGCGCAAGTTACTTTAGGGATAACAGCGTAGTTTTTTGGAGAGTTCTTATTGATAAAAAAGTTTGCGACCTCGATGTTGGATTAAGATATAATTTTAGGTGTAGTTGCTTAAATGATAAGTCTGTTCGACTTTTAAATTCTTACATGATCTGAGTTCAAACCGGCGTGAGCCAGGTTGGTTTCTATCTTTAATATACTATAATATCTTATTACGAAAGGACCAGTTATTAAAATAATTATATTTTATTTATATGAATGTTATTAATATAATTTGATTAACTATTTTGGCAGATTAGTGCATTAAATTTAGAATTTGTAGATGTAATTTTTAATTACAAATAGTACTTGTTTATTTTTGAATTATTTTTGACTTTAATTGATTCATTAATTTTGATTGTTTGTGTTTTGGTGAGAGTTGCTTTTTTGACTCTTTTGGAGCGTAAAGTATTAGGATACATTCAAATTCGGAAAGGTCCAAATAAGGTTGGTTTATAAGGAATTCCTCAGCCTTTTTGTGATGCAAATAAATTATTTACTAAAGAACAAACTTACCCTTTATTATCTAATTATATTTCTTATTATTTTTCTCCAATTTTTTCTTTATTTCTTTCTTTAGTTGTTTGATTTTGTATGCCCTTGTTTGTAAAATTATTTTCTTTTAATTTAGGATTAATATTTTTTTTAAGTTGTATTAGATTAGGTGTTTATAGAATCATAATTGCTGGTTGATCATCAAATTCTAATTATGCTTTATTGGGGGGATTACGGGCAGTTGCTCAAACAATTTCTTATGAAGTTAGAATAGTTTTAATTTTATTGTATTTTGTTTTTTTAATTGGAAGATATTATATTTTTCAATTTTTTTATTATCAAAAATATTTTTGATTTTTATTAATTTTTTTACCTCTTAGTTTAATTTGATTTTGTATTTGTTTAGCTGAAACTAATCGAACACCTTTTGATTTTGCTGAAGGTGAATCTGAGTTAGTTTCTGGGTTTAATGTTGAATATAGAAGAGGTGGATTCGCATTAATTTTTATAGCTGAATATTCTAGAATTTTATTTATAAGAATATTATTTGGAGTTATTTCTTTATGTTGTGATTTATTTAATTTTGTGTTTTATTTAAAATTAATTTTTATTTCTTTTATATTTATTTGAGTTCGTGGTACTTTACCACGGTTTCGTTATGATAAATTAATATATTTAGCTTGAAAATGTTTTTTACCTATTTCTTTAAATTATCTATTATTTTTTATTGGGTTAAGTTATTGTTATTAAATTTTATTTAATTAATTTTGTTAAGTTAATAGAAAGTATTTTCTATATTATGTTTTCAAAACATATGCTTATTCAAGCTCACTACTACTACAACTATTTAATTAAATTATCTCATCATTTATTGATTATGGGATTTATAATATAATATAAAAAGTAAATAATTGTTAAAATTTGACCTACAATAATATGCGGAGTTTCTACTGGTCGTGCTCCGATTCATGTTAATAAAATTACTGTAATAATTATAATTCAAAATAAAATTTTATTGATAGGATTAAATTGAATTCCTAGAAAATTTCTTAAGTTATAAAATGGAAGAATTGCCAAAATTGCAATTGATATAATTAATGCTATAACTCCTCCTAATTTATTGGGGATTGATCGTAAAATTGCATAAGCAAATAAAAAATATCATTCTGGTTGAATATGAATAGGAGTTACTAATGGGATTGCTGGGATAAAATTATCTGGGTCTCCTAATATATATTGGTGAATTAATGTTAATAATATTAATATTGAGATTATAATAATGAATCCAATAATATCTTTATATAAAAAATAAGGATGCAATGGAATTTTATCAATATTTGAATTTAATCCAATAGGATTATTTGATCCTGTTTGATGTAAAAATAATAGATGAATTATTGTTATGGCTAATACAATAAAAGGTAAAATAAAATGAAAAGTAAAAAATCGAGTTAATGTAGCATTATCAACTGCGAATCTTCCTCATACTCATTGAACTAAATTTATTCCTAAATAAGGAATTGCTGATAATAGATTTGTGATAACTGTTGCACCTCAAAAAGATATTTGTCCTCAAGGTAGTACATATCCTATAAAAGCTGTTGCTATCACTAAAAATAAAATTAAAAATCCAATTAATCATGTAGGTGTAAATAAATATGATATATAGTAAATTCCTCGTCCAATATGTAGATAAATACAAATAAAAAAAAAAATGCGCCGTTAGCATGTAATGTTCGTAACAATCAACCGTAGTTTACATCTCGACAAATATGATTTAATCTGTCAAAAGCTAAATTAATATTTGCGGTGTAATGTATAGCTAATATAAATCCTGTTATAATTTGAATAATTAAACATAAACCTAATATTGAACCAAAATTTCATCAAGTTGAGATATTAATAGGTGTTGGTAAATCAATTAAAGCATTATTAGTAATTTTAATTAAAGGATGTTGATTTCGTAAAGGTTTATTCATTAATTTATAATTCGTAACGGTCCATAAAATATATTAGTAATTTTTACTATGGCAATTAATGTAATTAATAAATAGTTTATTAATATGATAGTTATTATATTTGTTGGATAATTATATAATACATGAAATTGTTATTTTAATTGATAATGAAAATATTTCATTTGATGCTAGTGAAGTTACATAAATAAATAATACTAATATTCCTCCTAAAAAAATTAAAAATAAAATATAAGAAAATCAGAAGGTTTTATATAATATTCCTGTTAATATACAAATTTGTAATGTTTGTATAAGTAATATTAGTCCTATAGCTAATGGGTGATTTATTTGAATAAAAATTAATCTAGAAATTAATGTAGTGATAAAAAAAGTTACTTGAATTATACAAGGAATGGTTTATAAAAATATTAATTTTGGAGATTAATGATAAAGAAGTTTCTTTTTTCTTGAAGTTTTAAAAAAAATAATCCCTATTTTTGATTTACATGACCAATGTCATAGGCTGATTAAAAATATCTCTCGTTTGTTGCCGTTGTTACTGGAAGCGTACACAAGATTTTCAACAACAATTGAACATTAGGAAAAGCCACAGAATCGGATTCCTGTAATATTAATCACAGATAAATTGATAAAAAAAAACCGAAGAACCTCCTTCAGGAATAAGTAGAATTCATGCTTTTTGAGCCTATGCATAAGATCTAACGTATACATATATAAAATTCAAAAGAAAGAAACTGATCGAAAAGAAAAAAAATTTATTTAAAAAAGTCATATCTACACGGAAAAAACACTAATGTGTTTTTTACATTTTAAAATGTGAAAAACACCTTATTTTTCATTTATCAAATAATTTGAATTCTACATTTTTGAAATGTGTTTTTGACATGCAAAAAAAGGAAGATATTATATTATAATAATGTGTTTTCCACATGGAAAATAATATCAAATTTGCATTATATTTCAAAATAGGAAATGTGTACTTCAAAAAAATGCTGTAAATTTAACATTATTTAAATGTTAAAAATATTTGCCTTTTCATTCCGATGAATGTAATCGCTGTGAATTGATTATATTCACGCATGCAATAGTTGGTTTATTTTAAATGTCGATTATGTTCGTTTAAGCAAGTTTGATAATTGAACACGATCATGTTGCCGTTGTTGTGTTCAATTGATATGTATGTAGATGGTCGTTAGGCAAATTTACAAGGAAAATTCTTTATGAAATTATAGTAAAAGTTAACATGTACATTTGTATATTTAATAAATTGCAGAATTATTATGAAACAGAATATGATTAAAATATATAAGTGTTCACCTCGTACTAATCAATAAATAAATTCCAGCTTGTAAACGTTCAGGTTGGTAACCTCAACCTAAAATTAGAAATAATGTAGGAATTAATCTTCATTCAAAAAATAAATAAAATATAAATAAATTCATTGAACTAAAAGTTAAAATTAAAAATATCAATAAAACTAAAATATTTAATAAAAATAAATTTTTATAATTATCCAATTTATTAATAATATAACTAGCATTTAATATAAGAATACAAATCCAAACTCTTAATAAAATTAATCCATTTGAAAGAACATCTATACCTATAAAATAAGAAATATTTATAAAATAATTTAAACTAAAATTAAATAAAATTATTATAAATATTATTAATAATAATAATAAATGAACCATTCAATATAAATTTGTTATAAAACAAATAGGAAATATAAAAATTAACATAAAAATAAATTTTAACATTATAATAAATTAAAAGATTGAAAATAATCTTTACCATAAGTTCGAATTAATGAAACTAAAATCGAAAGACCTAATACTCCTTCACAAACTCTAAAAATTAAAAATAAAATTCTAAAAAATATTATATAATCTATTAAATTTAAATATATAAATAATATAAAAAATAAACTTAAAACAATATATTCTAATCTCAACAATATTGACAACAAATGTTTACGATTAGAAATAAAAACTAAACTCCCAATTAAAAATAAAATAAAAGGTAATACTCAATATAAAATTATTAGCATTAGTTTAAAAACATTGGTCTTGTAAATCAAAAATAGAGATTATTTTTTTTTAAACTTCAAGAAAAAAGAAACTTCTTTATCATTAATCTCCAAAATTAATATTTTTATAAACTATTCCTTGTATAATTCAATTAACTTTTTTTATCACTACATTAATTTCTAGATTAATTTTTATTCAAATAAATCCCCCATTAGCTATAGGACTAATATTACTTATACAAACATTACAAATTTGTATATTAACAGGAATATTATATAAAACCTTCTGATTTTCTTATATTTTATTTTTAATTTTTTTAGGAGGAATATTAGTATTATTTATTTATGTAACTTCACTAGTATCAAATGAAATATTTTCATTATCAATTAATATAACAATTTCATGTATCATAATATTCATTGTTATAATAATAATTTCAATTTTCTTAGATAAACCTTTTATATTAAATTATAGAGAACATAATGAAATAAAAACAATATATTATATAAAATCATTTATACAAGAAAATTCTATTATACTTAATAAATTATATAATTATCCATCAAATATAATAACTATCATATTAATAAACTATTTATTAATTACATTAATTGTCGTAGTAAAAATTACTAATATATTTTATGGACCGTTACGAATTATAAATTAATGAATAAACCTTTACGAAATCAACATCCTTTAATTAAAATTACTAATAATGCTTTAATTGATTTACCAACACCTATTAATATCTCAACTTGATGAAATTTTGGTTCAATATTAGGTTTATGTTTAATTATTCAAATTATAACAGGATTTATATTAGCTATACATTACACCGCAAATATGAATTTAGCTTTTGACAGATTAAATCATATTTGTCGAGAAGTAAACTACGGTTGATTGTTACGAACATTACATGCTAATCTTTTTTTTTTTATTTGTATTTATCTACATATTGGACGAGGAATTTACTATATATCATATTTATGTAGGATTTAGTTATATTTAATGAGATTAATTGTATTTTAACAAAGTTTAATAATGTATACAGTGAATTTTAATTAAATTGAACGTCTTTACGGCTTACTTGTCGTCTTCAAACTCTTCTTAGCTTCGATTTTCGTCTTAACAGCTTCGCTTTTCGTCTTTCGTCTTTCTCGCTCTTTTCGCTCTATAATTATGAACACGCTTTCTTTTTACTCTACGTCTTTAATCTTCCTCTACGTCTTTATGCTTCTTACTGAGTATCTTCTTCTTTCTCAGCTGGATGTTCACAATAAATTCCCACATTCGGCCATTTTGACTAAACATTCGGCCCGAATGATTCGTCGCCATCTTCGTCGTTTTTGTACGTAGACCATGGTTTTATGTATTCTACGCAAGTCGTTGTATTTTTTGGACCATCGTTGTTTCCAATTTTTTGCACATCATATGAGTTATTTTGCTTCACTGTTACAATTCTATAGGGTCCCAAAAACTTTGGCTTAAGTTTAAGGTTGCTACCAAATTGCGTCCTCTTTATGGCTACTACATCGCCAACTCTATACTGCCTTGGCGTCTTGCGTCGTAGATTGTATGTTTTAATATTTTCGTTTTGTATCTTTGAAATACTAGTTTTTGCTGCTGTTCGTAAATCTTTGCGATCGTCAATAAAAGTCGTCAACAATTCTTTCTTGATACACTCTTGCAACTGCAAATCTTCCTTAGTTCGCATCTTTGCGCCAATTAAAAGTTCGAACGGTGTTGTATCAATGCTTCTACAATATGTCGAATTAATTGCTTGCTGTACTTTGTTAACTTTTTTGTACCACTTGGTCGGGTCGCTTATGCTGAGTTTAGAGAGAACTGCGATTATTATAGAATTCAACCTTTCAACTTGGCCATTTACCCTTGGTAGGCCTGTCGTCGTTTTAACCAACTTTATTCCTTCATCGTCGCAATATTTGATAAAATCTTGAGAGGTGAACGCAGATCCTCTATCTGAAATGATGTATGTTGGGTTACCAAAAGTCGTACTTTGATTGCTAAGCCGCTGTATTACTTCATTCGATGTGGTAGACTTCGTTGGATATAACCAGCAAAATTTTGTGAAAGAGTCAATTACTGACAAGATGTGCTTGTAGTTTTTGTGCGTCGACTCTAACGGGCCTAAAAAGTCGATATGGTACGTATACAAAGGTACATCTTCTTTTTGTAACGGATGCAAAAATCCCTCTTGTTTTCCCCGCTTACGATTAGTCATTATACATGGGATGCAACAAGCTATATAATCTTGTATTTTTTCATCTAAACATGGTATGTAGAACGTCTTGGATATTAATTCTTTAGTCTTCTTCGCTGCAAAATGACCTCTGTCATGTGCGTTGCCTATGATTTGTCTTTGCATAGATTTGGGAGTTACCAACAACTCAACGTCTTTGACTAACTTATAAAGAATGTCACTTTTAAGGAAATAATCTTCATAGTAATTTGCCCCATTGCTCAAAATTTGTTTTATAGCTTTAATCTTTTCGTCACGATCTTGTGCTTCTTTAATACCAATACAGGTACTGTCTACTACTATATTCATTACAGGGTATCTGCTTAGAGCATCAACGTGCTTCATACGTGTGCCAGCACGATGTTCAACTGTGTAATTATATTCTTCTAGAAAAAGAACCCAACGTGCCACTCTGGTGCACAAACTCTTTTTTTCTAGCGTTTTTGCAAAAGCATTACAGTCGGTAATTAATTTAGAATGTATTCCAAGTAAATAAACACGAAATTTCGTTAGAGCTCCTACCACTGCCAAAATTTCCAATTCGTAGCTAGTATATTTTCGTTGCGCTTCTGTTGTTTTTTTACTCATAAAATATACAGGATATAATTGGTTGTCGTCTGGTGATTTCTGCAGCAACACTGCACCAAATCCGTCAATAGAACCATCTGTATGCACTTCAGTTTCGTACGATTGATTGAAAATATTCAGCACCGGATTTTCTGTAAGTAACTTCTTTAAAATATTAACTGCAGCCTCTTCTTTAGCACCCATGCAAAACTTTACATTATTTTTAGTTAAATCAGATAATGGTTTCGAAATTATTGCATAGTTCGGAATAAACTTTCTGAAGTACCCGGTCAAACCCAAAAACTTTCTAACTGTTTTAACGTTTGCGGCATTTTAAATTTTACGACTGCTTCAGTCTTTTCCGGCGATGGATAAAGCTTTTGGTTCTCTATAATGTGACCAAGAAATTGAATACGCGTCTTCAAAAAGCTACATTTTTTCATATTTAGTTCCAAACCGAATTCTTTACACGTTTCGATGACTTCTTTAAGATTTGCTACAGCTTCTTCTTCATTTTTTGAGGGAATGATTACGTCGTCTACGTATGGCAAAGCGATACCTTTACGCGTTAGATGACGGAAAACAGCATTCACATGCCGTTGGAATACGCTAGGGGAATTGGAAAGTCCAAACGGCACCTTACGAAATTGATATTGACCGTTCTGCGTCACAAACGATGTATACTTTCGGCTTGATTCCTCAACGGAGACCTATCGTACTAAAAACTTTTGCTTTTTGTAGCCTGTCTAATTGGTCCTCTATAAGGGGTAAAGGAAAATGATCTTTTACAATTACCTTGTTCATTCTGCGAAAATCAACGCACAGCCGCGATGTACCATCACGCTTCTTAACAAGTACTATAGGGTTAGTAAATTCAGAGCTTGACTCTTCAATAATACCTTTCTGCAGCCACTCTTCTATTTGGTCATCAACAATTATTTGCTCGGTTAGCGCCATTCTACGTGGCCGCGAAAATATCGGAGAATCGTCTTTTAATAAGATTTTCATTTCAACGTTTGTAGTTTTCGATAATACTGGTTTGTAATTTGATAAAAGTTCACGCACCTCTTGCTTGGCAGACAAACTAGCGTTTTCACCTATGTCAATGTTTTCACACGAATCAGTTACGTCTATACTAAGCACAGATATTTCTTCATTAGAACTGTCATTAGATATTTTGCTTATTTTTATTCCCGACGAATTAATTGTTAGTTCTGCGACTAAACAAAAATCCGCACCAATAATAACATCAACGTCAAGATATTCGGCATTTACAACAAAAAAATTTATATCAAACACTTCATTGTCTACTGTAATGGTCTGCTTTATCTGACCCAATGGCTTAACATTACTGGTTTTGCCAAAACCTAGCAACTGCACTGTACATTCGTTTAATTTTACGTTGTCTAATTGTTTAAAAACATTAAAACTCATTATATTCGCGCTACTGCCCGTATCAATCAGTGCTACACATTTGTTTTCACCAACTTGTATGGTTTTAAACATCATTTCGTTTGCCTTTCGTATTGTGTTCACTTTTCTTACTGGGTCAATTTTTTTCTTCACATCACAATTTTTTGCAATATGCCCAAATGCATTACAAACAAAGCACTTTGTTCCTTTTTCTTTATTTTGGCAATTCTTCGATACATGCCCTTTATCTCCACAATTATAGCATATTAATTCCTTTGGTTTTCGCTTTACATACTCTTCACTGCGCACTGTGTTTTCTGTGCTACACTTTTCTTTTTCAATTATCTTTTTGTACATCTTTAACTTCTCTTTAAATTCGCTCAAATTTTTTGCACAGTATAAAATTGTTTTATTTGTTATTTTTGTGTCTATTCCGTCTATCACATATTGAATTAGTGCATCGTCGTCGATATGCCCGCGAGATGAAATGTCTTTTAATCGGTAAAAAAATTCAAATACACATTCGTTTTTATTGCGTTTGCTTTGAGAGAGTGCTTCGTGTATCTGCTTGCTAGAAACGTTTGCTTTGAATTCTGACAACAGCGCTGCTTTCAATGCGCTCCACGAATTCAAATTTCGTTCACTTGCAACGAACAATTTTGCGATACCTCTTAATGCCTTTTTCGCAAAAAGAAAACGTTGAAAGTTACTCCATCGCATTAAATCAGCTTGATTTTCGAATTCTTCTATCCAGATTTCCACAGGAATTGAGTTTGTACCATCAAAATTACGAATGCTATCCTCTACGTCACGAAAACTGATGGCAAAGCGTGCAGTCATCATTCCATCATTAACGTCTACAATTTCTCTGCCGCTGTTACCACTGTTCGCGTCACCGACATTACCGAGTTGCGCTGCTTGGCTATGCACATGTTTTAGTGGTGTAACAAACCGATTCTCTGCTGCAAAATTGTTTGCGCTTCCAGACTCTTCATACGTTTCGTCGTCGCTCGATTCGACGGCGTTGGCGTCAGCGTCGGGTACGTCGTATTTTAATAAATTACCTTCTTGCAGGTTGCGAAAAATGCTAACCACCAACTCGTTATTATTATGGCTTATGCCTAAAACATTACAAATTGACACCAAGTCCGCCTGAGTAAAATGTCCTTCAATATATTTAATTTTTTCGTTGTATTCTGCGCTCTGCTCCGCGAAATTAAAACCGGTAAATGTACGCAACCGTCGACGGTTATTTCGGTCACCTTCATAGCCAAAAACGAATTTATGCAACGCAATAATGCTTGGTGTTTTGCACACACGTAGATTTTCACATATTAAATCGTTGAGGCAAGCCATTTCACTTTGTATATAAGGACGAGCCCCCAAAAATGTAGGATTTAGTTATATTTAATGAGATTAATTGTATTTTAACAAAGTTTAATAATGTATACACTGAATTTTAATTAAATTGAACGTCTTTACGGCTTGCTTGTCGTCTTCAAACTCTTCTTAGCTTCGATTTTCGTCTTAACAGCTTCGCTTTTCGTCTTTCGTCTTTCTCGCTCTTTTCGCTCTATAATTATGAACACGCTTTCTTTTTACTCTACGTCTTTAATCTTCCTCTACGTCTTTATGCTTCTTACTGAGTATCTTCTTCTTTCTCAGCTGGATGTTCACAATAAATTCCCACATTTATTTACACCTACATGATTAATTGGAGTTTTAATTTTATTTTTTAGTGATAGCAACAGCTTTTATAGGATATGTACTACCTTGAGGACAAATATCTTTTTGAGGTGCAACAGTTATCACAAATCTATTATCAGCAATTCCTTATTTAGGAATAGATTTAGTTCAATGAGTATGAGGAGGATTCGCAGTTGATAATGCTACATTAACTCGATTTTTTACTTTTCATTTTATTTTACCTTTTATTGTATTAGCCATAACAATAATTCATCTATTATTTTTACATCAAACAGGATCAAATAATCCTATTGGATTAAATTCAAATATTGATAAAATTCCATTCCATCCTTATTTTTTATATAAAGATATTATTGGATTCATTATTATAATCTCAATATTAATATTATTAACATTAATTCACCAATATATATTAGGAGACCCAGATAATTTTATCCCAGCAATCCCATTAGTAACTCCTATTCATATTCAACCAGAATGATATTTTTTATTTGCTTATGCAATTTTACGATCAATCCCCAATAAATTAGGAGGAGTTATATCATTAATTATATCAATTGCAATTTTAGCAATTCTTCCATTTTATAACTTAAAAAATTTTCGAGGAATTCAATTTTATCCTATCAATAAAATTGTATTTTGAATTATAATTATTACAGTAATTTTATTAACATGAATCGGAGCACGACCAGTAGAAACTCCGCATATTATTATATATTAACTTTACTTAACAAAATTAATTAAATAAAATTTAATAACAATAACTTAAACCCAATAAAAAATAATAGATAATTTAAAGAAATAGGTAAAAAACATTTTCAAGCTAAAGATATTAATTTATCATAACGAAACCGTGGTAAAGTACCACGAACTCAAATAAATATAAAAGAAATAAAAATTAATTTTAAATAAAACACAAAATTAAATAAATCACAACCTAAAGAAATAACTCCAAATAATATTCTTATAAATAAAATTCTAGAATATTCAGCTATAAAAATTAATGCGAATCGACCTCTTCCATATTCAGCATTAAACCCAGTAACTAACTCAGATTCACCTTCAGCAAAATCAAAATGTGTTCGATTAGTTTCAGCTAAACAAATACAAAATCAAATTAAACTAAGAGGTAAAAAAATTTATAAAAATCAAAAATATTTTTGATAATAAAAAAATTTTAAAATATTATATCTTCCAATTAAAAAAACAAAAGACAATAAAATTAAAACTATTCTAACTTCATAAGAAATTGTTTGAGCAACTGCCCGTAATCCCCCCAATAAAGCATAATTAGAATTTGATGATCAACCAGCAATTATGATTCTATAAACACCTAATCTAATACAACTTAAAAAAAATATTAAACCTAAATTAAAAGAAAATAATTTTACAAACAAGGCCATACAAAATCAAACAAATAAGAAAGAAATAAAGAAAAAATTGGAGAAAAATAATAAGAAATATAATTAGATAATAAAGGGTAAGTTTGTTCTTTAGTAAATAATTTAATTGCATCACAAAAAGGCTGAGGAATTCCTAATAAACCAACCTTATTTGGACCTTTCCGAATTTGAATGTATCCTAATACTTTACGCTCCAAAAGAGTCAAAAAAGCAACTCTCACCAAAACACAAACAATCAAAATTAATGAACCAATTAAAGTCAAAAATTATTCAAAAATAAACAAGTACTATTTGTAATTAAAAATTACATCTATAAATTCTGCCAAAATAGTTAATCAAATTATATTAATAAAATTCATATAAATAAAATATAATTATTTTAATAACTGGTCCTTTCGTACTAAGATATTATAGTATATTAAAGATAGAAACCAACCTGGCTCACGCCGGTTTGAACTCAGATCATGTAAGAATTTAAAAGTCGAACAGACTTATCATTTAAGAACTACACCTAAAATTATATCTTAATCCAACATCGAGGTCGCAAACTTTTTTATCAATAAGAACTCTCCAAAAAAATTACGCTGTTATCCCTAAAGTAACTTGCGCTTTTAATCATTAATAATGGATCAATAAATCATAAATATATGATGAAAATTAATTAAAAGTTAATTAAATTTTAATATCACCCCAATAAAATAATTTTAAAAATTAAAATAAAATAAACCTAAAAAATTGAAATTTATAAAATTATAAAGATTTATAGGGTCTTGTCGTCTTTTAACAAAATTTTAGCTTTTTTACTAAAATATAAAATTCTATAATAAATTTATATGAAACAGATTATACTTCATCCAACCATTCATACAAGCCTTCAATTAAAAGACCAACGATTGTGCTACCTTTGCACAGTTAAATTACTGCGGCCATTAAAAAATTTATTGGACAGGTTAGACTTTAAAATTAACTCAAAAAGACATGTTTTTGTTAAACAGGCGAGTAATATATTTGCCGAGTTCTTTATATAAACTTTTCACTCAAAATTACTTATATAAACACATATACTAATTTAATCATTATTTCCTTTCAAATAAAATGACAAAAATTTTTTTTATAAAAACTTAAAATATAAATAAATAATATTTAAATAAAATAATTTTTAACAAAATTAATAATAATTGCTAATTCTAAGCATATATTTTTTTAATTAATTTATTTTATTTATAACAATTTATTTTAAAGCTTATCCCTTAAAAGATTATAATTTATAAATTTATTTATTAACAAAATAAATAAATAAATCAAAAATTACTAAATTAAATTTATTTCTAAAAAAACTAGATATATTTATAAACGAATAACATTTCATTTCTAATAATTTATTTAAAATAATTTTAATACATTAAATTTAATAAATTATTAACTCTTATAAAATCGAGATCAATATTTTGCTTGCATATTAAAAATATAATATCACCAACAAAGTAAATACGTAACAGAATTATAAAGAAATTTATTAACATAGACAAAATATTTCTACTGTGAAAAAAAATTATATTTTATAAAATTTTTTCCTTCCCCTTCATTTTTTAAATTATCTGTAATTAGTACTTTCGGGAGCGCGGTTTCAAGTGTTAGTGCCTTTCAATAAATAAATAAAAAAATATCAATATCATGTCTTCATCACAAGGTAGTTGTGTCAATGACCCAAATGTGTTTTGCTACATTTGTGGGGAATACACAGTCCAAAAATTCAGGAAAAGTATAACATATTTTATAAAACTTGCTTATTTTTTGTACTTTAAATTGAAAGTTGTAGACAAAAACAAGCCGTGGATACCTCGAATAGTTTGCAAAATGTGCTGTGAACACTTGAGACAGTGGGTAAATGGTAAAAGAAGCCATATGAGATTTGGGGGGCCCATGCAATGGAGAGAACAAACAAATCTCTTCGATGACTGTTACTTCTGCTGTGTCGATTTGCGTGGTGTTAATGTTAAAAAAATGATATATCCAAACGTTCAATCCGCTAAGAGACCTTTACCACATTCAGAGGAAGCACTTGTTCCAACATTTTATTCTACCCGTGAATCATCCAATAGTGAAGTGTCTAGCGATAGTGATATCGAAGAAATAGCGTCTACTGACCACTACCAACAACTTTTCCTAAGTAGAATTAAACGATCTAATAAGGGATCTTGAATTATCTAAGGAATCTGCAGAAGTGTTGGCTTCTAGATTAAAAGAAAAAAACTTGTTGGCTACAGGTACGAAAGTGACTCTCTAACGTACAAGAGAGCACGACTTGCTGGCATTTTTTAATTCGGAAAATTATATAGTTTTTTGTTCAGATGTGCAAGGTCTCCTTCTCATAATGGGTCTTACAGAATACCACCCAAATGAATGGCGTCTCTTCATAGACAGCTCTAAACGAAGCCTTGCTCATTCAACTAAATTAAAGGAAGAATATCAAAATATTGCACTTGTTTTAGACAAAATCAAGTATAACGAACATAATTGGAGTATTTGTGTAGATCTAAAGATGGTTAACTTTTTGTTAGGACAACGAAGGGGATACACCAAATACCCATGTTTTTATTGCCTGTGGGATAGACGTGCCAAGCACCAACACTGGACAGAAAGGGACTGGCCTGTACGTCAGATGTTGCAAATGGGGAAGCAGAATGTCATAAACCCACCTTTAGTTACAAGAGATTCAATTATTTTGCCACCCTTACACATTAAACTGGGTCTAATAAAACAATTTGTGAAGGCGTTAGATAAAAATGGACAATGTTTTATTTACATAACGAGAAAATTTCCTAGGCTAAGCATAGAAAAATCAAAGCGGGTATTTTTGATGGCCCACAGATAAGATAGTTGATAAACGATACTGATTTTTCAAATTCAATGACCAGTTTGGAACTGCTTGCGTTGTTGTTGTTGTTGTAGCAATGCTTCGCCCCACCTAACAGCCGCGACCGATCACAAATTGTCATCAATATTCTCTAACGGGAGTCCAAGGAAACTTGCCGTTTCAACAGGGGTGGACCATAAGGGTGTTACCAATTATTTTCATTATAATTGTGTGATTGCGAAAAAAAATAAAATAAAAAAAATAATATACATCATCGCTGTGTCTTCTGTGTTTATTTTTTTTTTTTGAATCGCGCTTAATTTACATTTTACATTTTTTCATATGATGTCGGCTACCTCTGCCAACGTTCCACCTCTCAAACGCCGGTCAAGCAAGGGCTCTCCATTAGCTAAAACAGCAAAATTGGAGGAGAGCGCAATTTTAAGTACGGTTCTTGCTGCGCTTCGTGATTTGGAGGCAAAGGCCCAACAACAATCAGACCAATTGCAACAACATGCGGTCCAATTGCAGTCTCTCTTTGACAACATATCTGGTAAGTTAACTACACTTGAAGTTAGCATTACTAAGAGAGTTGATGAGGAAGTTGGTGCTCTTAAAGAAAAAGCGGTCGAAGCAGAGATGCGCGTAAACAATTTGGAAGCGTTGGTTGGTGTTTGCAAGAGTGAAATGAGTAACCTGCAAAATCAACTGAAGAGTTTGCAAACTGCGAAAGCGATGCCGGAATTTGCCTCTGATGCGGTAATCTTTGGTGTGCCGCATATACAGGGAGAAAACTTGAAAAGTCTATACAACCAAATCTGCCTGTCGATTGACTTCTTTTCGCCGCAAATAAGAGATATTTTTAGAATTGCGCGCTCATCAACAAATGCAGACAGCGCAATAATAATTAAATTTTATAGTCCGATGGATCGAAATCGTACGCTGCGAGCATTTAGTGAACATCGAAAGCGAACAAAATCTATTATCTCTCTTGCTCCGCTTGGTATTGATGGCCAATTTAGAATATATGAGAGCGTATCACGAGAAAATAGAAAGCTGCTTCAAGAAGCTATCAAGCTGAGACGCGCAGGCAAATTTGTCTCTGTATTTACACTTCGTGGTGAGGTGTTTGGAAGAGTTACCAAAGAGTCCGTAGCAGTGAAAATATCAACGAATGATGATTTAAAACTTTACTGCTGACTATCAGCCGTATGCGTATGCAGTATAATTTACTTAGTTTTAACTTCTGTATGTTTACTTTATATTTGTTTATGCATATATATACTCCGTATTTTCCTACATGTAAAAATGGTCCGTTTAAGTTTCTTTAATCTTAATTTTTGTTTTTTCCTTTTGCCTGTTTTTTCTTTTGTGACTTTGTTTGTTTGTATGGTTGATTTTGTTTACATTACTCATTATGACCCTTAGCAGCAAGTTGTGTGGTGGGGGCGACAGCAGTCTTGCCATGATAAACATATTATGTCAGCAAAGCAATGGTTTTAATATTGTGCATTTTAATGCCAGAAGTTTAAATGCTGAGAAAGTAGATTTTATTAGATATGTGTTTGAAAACTCATGTGTTGATGTCATTTGCGTGTCGGAGACGTGGCTTCTTGAGGATCTTGATGACAGGCACTTTAATATTAATAACCACAAATTGTTTCGAAATGATAGGGTGGGTAGGAAAGGAGGTGGCGTAGCAGTTTATTGTAGGAGTCACATTAACGTGAAACTCATTTGCAAGTCGGTGGATTCGAGCATTGAATACTTGTTTGTCGAGGTGCACGATTTGTCTACCAAAGTCCTTGTATCTTGTGTTTATAGTCCCCACAAAACCAACAGCCCTGATATGTTATTTGCTACGTTGTCTCGGTACCTTGTAGACTATGACAGCTTAATAGTTTGTGGAGACTTCAATGTTAATCTGCTTGTTCGTGACTCATATAGTAATAGTATGTTAAATTATGTATCTGGTGCTGGTCTAAGTGTTGTCAATAACAATGTGCCAACCAGGTTTGGTGTTAATTGTTGTCCTAGTCTTCTGGATTATTTTATTGTTTCTGACCCTTCAATAGTTTTAAAATTTGACCAGATGCCATTTTTATCAGACCATGATCTTATTTTTTGTTCCTTAGATATACAATTTAACCGCTGTGATACTGGTAGTACCTTTAGTTTTAGGGATTACCGCTTACTTGACTATAATGCTTTGTGTTCTGATTTGTCCTGTGTTAATTGGAGTGATTGTTGGTTACTAGTTTCTGCTGATGAAAAACTTGAGTTCCTTAACAGCAAAATCGTTAATGCCTTTAACATACATGTGCCTATTCGCTCAAGTAGACCTAGAAATGTTTCGTGTCCGTGGTTTAATGGCCAAGTTCAAGCGGCAATAAAAGCACGTAGTAGGGCATACCAATCGTGGAGGAGGAGTAAAAGTAATGTTGCATGGCTTGCCTATAAAGCTGCCAGAAATATCGCTAATAAGATAATAAGGAACGAAAAAAGTAGATTTTTTACCTCAAGGCTAAACCCTTCGCTACCTCCAAAAACTCTTTGGCGTAATCTAAAAAGCTTGCGAGTATATGGAAGGGACAAACATGTATGCGAACTAAATGTTGACACCCTTAATGATGCGTTTGTGAGTAGTCCTGCTGTAAATCCTACTGCGCCTTTTCCAAATGCTTATGGGCGCTACTGTGGAGAAAATTTTGAGTTCAGGGCGGTATCCGAATGCGACGTGGTAAGGTGCTTACTTAAAGTTAAATCCAATGCCATCGGGGTTGATGGTATACCAATAAAATTTGTAAAAATTATTCTACCATTTATACTGAGTACCTTCACACACATCATCAACCATTGCATCACAACTTCTCGGTTTCCTGAATCGTGGAAATGTGCTATGGTAAGACCCGTCCCGAAGAAACGGCTTGCAAACTCGGTCCGTGATTATCGACCCATTAGCATATTGCCCGCGCTGTCGAAAGTTTTTGAAAGGCTGCTAGCAGAGCAAATAATTTTGCACATTTCTAGAAATAACCTCTTATCACCACACCAATCGGGCTTTAGAGCCAAGCATAGTTGTACAACGGCACTACTTAAAATTCTTGATGACATACGCATGCCTTTTGATAAAAACCAACTAACTCTGCTTTGTCTATTAGATTTTTCTAAAGCTTTTGATTCTGTTGACCATGCGTTACTTTCTTATAAACTTAAAACATATTTTGGATTTGCCTACAGTGCTTTGATGGTAATGGAGAGTTACTTAACAGGAAGATCACAACTTGTTAATACTGGTTGCGAAATTTCGGGGACCAAACACCTACCCCGAGGTGTTCCGCAGGGTTCCATTCTTGGGCCTTTGTTATTCAGTATCTTCGTAAACGATATCTTTTCGGTTTGTCGGCACATGAAAATGCACGCATATGCAGATGACATACAATTATATTTGTCTGGTAGTTTCACGGACGTAGCCAACCTCTGTCTTAAAGTAAATAATGATTTATTGTCAGTACAGAGCTGGGCCAATAATAATGGTCTCTGCCTTAATGCAACTAAATCGTTCATTTTGCCCATTTCGAAGAATAGGTCCGTTGATGCCCTTGCCTCACCAATATACATTGGAAACACGGCTTTACAAATTGTTTCTAGAACTAAAAATTTGGGTTTCGTTATCAACTCTAATCTAACTTGTGAAGACCACATCAATACAGTCATGGGTAAAGTGTATACCACTTTGCGCAATCTTAGGCAATCTGCACCTTTCACACCTCCGCATATTAGAAGAAAACTGGCCCTACAGCTTCTTTTGCCAATAATAAACTATTCAGAGCTCGTTTATAACAAGTTGGACTCATGTTCTGCACACAAAGTTGAGGTCGCCTTTAATCATGTAACTAGTTACGTTTTCGGGTTACGAAAATTTGATCATATTTCGGCTTGGAGGTCCAAGCTATTAGGATGTAACATATTTGACTACCAAAAAGCTAGAAGTGTGATTTTTTTGTACCGCTTGATTGTCACAAAATCACCAGCATATCTTTTTGAGAAATTGACATTCACTAGGTCTCCCAGGACGAGTAATCTAGTTGTGCCTAACTTTAACTTCGTTGCTTCGACAAGGCTGTTTTTCGTCAACACCGTACGTATTTGGAACTCTATCCCAGCTGCAATTAGGAATAATGTAAACCAAAGCAACTACAAACTTATTATTTTCAGTTATTTTTCTAGTCAACAAACTTAAACTGGGCATTTGTTTTATTTTTATCTTATCTTAATCTAATTTAACCAAAATTTAAAATTTAAAAAATTAAAAATTTAAAGTTTTGTAGTATTGTTTTTGATATGCTTGTTTTCTAGCATCTTTTATTTATTTATTTAAATGAATTATATGAATTATGTTTGTTGTACTACAAAAGACAATTTGTCTTATTGTACTAATGAATTTTTTCCGAATAAATGAAATGAAAAATGAAAGGGGTGTTAGAGGCGTTGGTTCCACATTACAATTAAAGAGATGGTTGGTGTCATGTGGTGACACATTGCAGGCGGGGCATATATTTTGTATGTCGGGGTTGATTCTGGATAGGTAAGAGTTTAACTTGTTACAGTATCCAGAACGAAGTTGAGCAAGAGTGACACACGTTTCCCTGGGGAGTATGCGTTCCTCTTCCTCGAGTTTTGGATACTTTTCTTTAAGTACTGGATTCAGCGGGCAATTCCCGGCATAAAGGTCTGACGCCTGTTTATGGAGTTCACCAAGGACCTGCGTGTGTTTTTTCGCTTCATACGGCTGGGTTCTCCGGTGCCGTATTTCCTCAAAATGCTTACGGAGATGACTCCTTAAGCCTCTAGGCGGTGCTGGTTCATCAATCAGATGTCTGTTGGGATGCTCAGGTTTCTGGGTATTCAACAGGAACTGTTTGGTCAGCATCTCATTTCTCTCACTGATGGGGAGTATTCTCGCCTCATTATGCAGATGATGTTCTGGGGACATAAGAAGACAGCCCGTGGCAATTCTGAGATCAGTATTTTGGCAGGCCTGGAGCTTCTTCCAGTGGGTCATTTTTAGGCTTGGCGACCATATGGGTGACGCGTAGCACGTAATCGGCTGGCTAATTGCTTTGTATGTAGTCATGAGCGTTTCTTTATCTTTTCCCCAGTTACTGCCAGCGAGGGATTTGAGGATTTTGTTACGGCTCTGAATTCTCGGAACAATTGCGGCTGCGTGCTCACCAAAATGTAGATCCTGATCAAACGTCACACCCAAGATTTTGGGGTGTAGGACAGTCGGTAGCGTAGTGCCATCGACGTAGATGTTCAAAATGGTCGACATTTGGGACGTCCATGTTGTAAATAAGGTCGCGGAAGATTTAGTCGGTGATAATGCCAGGTTTCGCGAGGCGAAAAAACTGGAGAGATCAATTTGTTTAACTTCAACATATCAAAGCCTCCCTGATCTCTCCAGTTTTTTCGCCTCGCGAAACCTTGCATTATCACCGACTAAATCCTCCGCGACCTTATTTACAACATGGACGTCCCAAATGTCGACAATTTTGAACATCCACGTCGATGGCACTACGCTACCGACTGTCCTACACCCCAAAATCTTGGGTGTGACGTTCGATCAGCATCTACATTTTGGTGAGCACGCAGCCGCAATTGTTCCGAGAATTCAGAGCCGTAACAAAATCCTCAAATCCCTCGCTGGCAGTACTTGGGGAAAAGATAAAGAAACGCTCATGACTACATACAAAGCAATTAGCCAGCGGATTACGTGCTACGCGTCACCCATATGGTCGCCAAGCCTAAAAATTACCCACTGGAAGAAGCTACAGGCCTGCCAAAATACTGCTCTCAGAATCGCCACGGGCTGTCTTCTAATGTCCCCAGAACACCATCTGCATAATGAGGCCAGAATACTCCCCATCAGGGAGAGAAATGAGATGCTGACCAAACAGTTCCTGTTGAATAACCAGAAACATGAGCATCCCAACAGACATCTGATTGATGAGCTAACACCGCCTAGGGGCTTAAGGAGTCATCTCCGTAAGCATTTTGAGGAAATACGGCGCCCGAGAACTCAGCCATATGAAGCGAAAAAACACAAGCAGGGCCTTGGTGAACTCCACAAACAGGCGTCGGACCTTTATGCCGGAAATTGCCCGGTGAATCCAGTACTCAAAGAAAAGTATCCAAAACTCGCGGAAGAGGAACGCATACTCCCCAAGGAAACGCGTGTCACTCTTGCTCAACTTCGTTCTGGATACTGTAACAGGTTAAACTCTTACCTATCCAGAATCAACCCCGACATACAAAATGTATGCCCCGCTTGCAATGACATTACATGACACAAACCATCTCTTTAAATGTAATGTGGAACGAACGCCTCTAACACCCCTTTCCTTATGGTCCACCACTGTTGAAACAGCAAGTTTCCTTGGACTCCCGTTAGAGGATATTGATGACAATTTGTGATCGGTCGCGGCTGTTACGTGGGGCGAAGCACTGCTACAACAACAACAATCGCCACGGTCTGTCTTCTTATGTCCCCAGAGCACCATCTACATAATGAGGGGAGAATACTCCCCATCAGGGAGAGAAATACGATGCTAACCAAACAGTTCCTGTTGAATACTCAGAAACCTGGGCATCCCAATAGGCATCTGATTGAAGAGCCAACACCGCCCAGGGGCTTAAGGGTCATCTCCGTAAGCATTATGAGGAAATACGGCACCTGAGAACTCAGCCGTATGAAGCCAAAAAACAAAAGCAGGTCCTCAGTGAACTCCAAACAGGCGTCGGACCTTTATGCCAGGAATTGCCCGGTGAATCCAGTACCCAGGGAAACGCGAGTCACTCTAGCTCAACTTCGAACTGGATACTGTAACAGGTTAAACTCTTACCTATCCAGATTCAACCCCGACATACAAAATGTATGCCCTGCTTGCAATGTATCCCCACATGACACCAACCATCTCTTTAATTGTAATGTGGAACCAACGCCTATACCACCCCTCTCAGCAAGTTTCCTTGTACTCCCGTTGGGCAAGATGCACGCGAGGCGTAGCTTCATAGACGTGTATAAGACATGCAGCTACGATTTCTTTACGCCTCAAGATCTGCACACGAAGCTACAAAAAGCAAACAATTATTGAAAAAAAAAAAAATAATAATAAATTTCTCCAGGTATATCCGTCCCCGAAACCAAAGGAAAATAAGTATTAAACGTTGTTTTTTTTACAACGCCGCGGACTATAGAAAAAGATGATTTCTAGTTTCCAACACTTTTTTAGCCTTTTAAACGCTTCAATAATGTCTAACCAAGCTGTTGTGGTGTTGAATACTCTTTTTCGCTTTGGTAATATACCTCCACGCACTTTTATTAACTAAAGTAACATTTTCTAACTAATTACACAAATTTGCATACAAAAAAATGTAAACAAACATCTTGTTCTTCCTTTTTTTCAAGCGTACGTACGCTCAGCGACCAACATTGCTGTACGCTTAGCTACATGAAAGTTTCATGCTTTGTCGCTTTCATGCAGCTTACGCCTCGTATGCAGCTCTCCATTCAAGTACATGTGTTCGACATCAAAGCGTACAGATTTCGCCTGCAGCGTCTATGACGCGTAGCCTCGTGTGCACCTTGCCTTAGAGGCTATTGATGACAATTTGTGATCGGTCGCACCTATTGGATGGGGCGAAGCACTGGCAAGAAAGCAAAACAAATGAGTGGGAATGTATACAATATATGAAGGGACATTAATGCAAAAATGATATCTCCCCTTGCCTCTCTGACATTCAGCCGGAACCATGGCGGAACTATGCAAGGTGGTATCATGGTGACATACCTACAAACATAAATAAAACTTCCATGTACTTTGTTCTTGTAAATCGATGGACTAGTGTCAAAATCGTAATGCGCCGGAAGTTGATGTATCAAATCATATTAAAAAATAATAAATCAGCTGGGACCGTGCTACCACCTTGTATATTGTACATAGTTCCGCCATGGCCAGAACAAACTTTTTTTGTTATAGAGGACAAAGATGACTTGATACGAAACATTTGTTTACGCTCTCATTTTTTTCACTCTCACGAGGGATTTATCTCAAATTTGTGCTGGCAACAATCACAGATAAATCCCTCGCGCCAGCTGAAGCGGGTGCGAGAACAAAAAATGTGCCAGCTAAAACGAAAAAGGGGCCAAAAATTTCGGTAAACTTTAGTTTGACCTACAACTGTAGAAATGCGTTCAAACATTTTGGGAAATAAAAATAAATATTACACAGGTAAACAAAATAAGAGTTTTGGTTTGGTGCAGCTCTACTTGTAACCAAATTTGATAAAAACTGTATACTTACTTTTTAATGCTACGTACCAGGGGCGTAGCCCAAAAATTGCCTTGGGGGTTCAAAACAAAATTTTTTTCTTTCAGTTAAATAAATAAAAAAAATTGGTCTTTAGCTTTAACATTAAAGTACGTGTATTTAGAATATGATATGAAAAAAGGTACATTAAAAACTCAAGCGCATGCGTCGGCTTTTCTTTGCCATTTCATCTAAAACATCATCAACGGTAACAATTTGATCACGGTGGATCCTTAGTAATGCGCAGCCATTCAATCGGATTTCACTCATCGGGTTTCTCAAATAGTTTTTAATCATCCTAAGAGTTGAAAAAGATCTCTCTTTCGTTGCCGTTGTTACTGGAAGCGTACACAAGATTTTCAACAACATGTGAACATTATGAAAAGCCACAGGATCGGATTCCTGTAATATTAATCATAGATAAATTGATAAAAAAAAACCGAAGTACCTCCTTCAGAAATAAGTAGAATTCATGCTTTTGAGCCTATGCATGAGATCTAACGTATACATATATAAAATTCAAAAGAAAGAAACTGATCGAAAAGAAAAAATTTTATTTAAAAAAGCCATATCTACACGGAAAAAACATTAATGTGTTTTTTACATTTTAAAATTTGAAAAACACATTATTTTTCATTTATCAAATAATTTGAATTCTACATTTTTGAAATGTGTTTTTGACATGCAAAAAAAGGAAGATATTATATTATAATAATGTGTTTTCCACATGGAAAATAATATCAAATTTGCATTATATTTCAAAATAGGAAAGTGTACTTCAAAAAATGCTGTAAATTTAACATTATTTAAATGTTAAAAATATTTGCCTTTTCATTCCTATGAAGGTAATCGCTGCACAAAGTTTCGTGTAGAACAAGCTAGCTGGACAAAAACAAAGTTCTTATTCCAAGAAAAGTGTAATGAGAAATGAAAGAAAACAAACAAAATAACGGGATTTTTGCTTTTTTTTTTGAGATTTTTGCTCATATATATTGAGTAATTGAAGTAAGAAGGCAGGAATGGCAGTAAAATGCATTGATTAATTTGCAAAATTCTTGTTGAATATTAAGATTCATATTTCTTTTAAGTGAAACTTTTTTGCATAATTTTTTTGATGGATTCTAAGCTCGAAGGTAAGTACAATTTTTTAATAGTAATTCTTTCATAATTAGAGTATTTTCAATATATTTAACATTCCGTTATTAAGAAGAAAAGGTGTTTTTCCCTATATTTTTAACTTTAGGGACAAAAAAGTTGCATGCATCCGCGGACATCCGGGCTTAATTTTACATACACTATGGAGCAAAAGTGAACACTTAAGAATCAATTTTGCAGGTTATGTCATGCACAAAACGTAGTGTTATAATATGATAGAAATCAACCAGGTTATTAGAATTGCCATTGTTTCTGGAGCAAAAATAAATTAATATACAAAAACAACAACAAATACATTTAACACAATTCGTATTTAGGTAAGGATAGGTATAGTGTTCACTTTCGCACTCATTGAAATTTTTTGCACTTGAATAAAGTAGGAGCGTCGTTTAATACCGTTATTCGGTATTTTACTAAGATATGGGGTTGACTTGGTATTTGCTATTCCAGCTATGATCAGTTTGTCCTAGTTCCCTCTGAAAAGTGGAAATATTAACCTTTATTTACAAAATGAAGCCGCGTAACAACAAAATGATTGCGGAGGTAGAAAAGCTGCTTCAACTGGGCAAGTATACACAGGAAGTTGCAACACAACTTAAAATCTCACAATCACAAGTGATGAAAGTGAAGAAATTTAAAAATTTGGGCACCCAGCATTGCAAAAATGGCTGACCAAAGAAGATTAGGAATAGCGAGGCGAAGCTTATGGCACGTTTCTTACTGACCGGGAAAGCAAAAACACCAAAAGATGCAGCGCAAAGTATTAATTGTGTTTGGACTGTCCGGCGTGCACTTAAAGGAGTTTGTTGTTTTCCTGCAAAAATGCCGAACAAGCCTAAGCTTTCAGCAAAAAACCGATAAGCTCGGATAGTGTTTGCAGCACGCCATAAAAATTGGAATATTAATGACCGGAGACGCATTCATCTGATCATAGAACGCGTCTCCAGTCATTAATAGTCCAATTTTTATGACGTGCTGCAAACGCTATCCGAACTTATCGGTTTTTTGCTGAAAGCTTAGGCTTGTTGGGCATTTTTGCAGGAAAACAACAAACTCCTTTAAGTGCACGCCGGACAGTCCAAACACTAACTTCACAATTAATACTTTGCGCTGCATCTTTTGGTGTTTTTGCTTTCCCGGTCAGTAAGAAACGTGCCATAAACTTCGCTTCGCTATTCCTAATCTTCTTTGGTCGGTCATTTTTGCAATGCTGGGTGCCAAAATTTTTAAATTTGTTCACTTTCATCACTTGTGATTGTGAGATTTTAAGTTGTGTTGCAACTTCCTGTGTATACTTGCCCAGTTGAAGCAGCTTTTCTACCTCCGCAATCATTTTGTTGTTACGCGGCTTCATTTTGTAAATAAAGGTTAATATTTCCACTTTTCAGAGGGAACTAGGACAAACTGATCATAGCTGGAATAGCAAATACCAAGTCAACCCCATATCTTAGTAAAATACCGAATAACGGTATTAAACGACGCTCCTACTTTATTCAAGTGCAAAAAATTTCAATGAGTGCAAAAGTGAACACTATACCTATCCTTACCTAAAGACGAATTGTGTTAAATGTATTTGTTGTTGTTTTTGTATATTAATTTATTTTTGCTCCAGAAACAATGGCGATGCTAATAACCTGGTTGATTTCTATCATATTATAACACTACGTTTTGTGCATGACATAACCTGCAAAATTGATTCTTAAGGGTTCACTTTTGCTCCATAGTGTATGTTATAGTCGCAAGTATTCTCTAATAGTCGAAAGAACCATTGCGAATTCTTTGCACATCTATTTTTAATTTTTTTTTTGTAGATTTAGTTATCTCTACATATCAAATAGGATGTATGTACGTACCAGCTCCGACGAGATATTTGAACCTTTAAAGCTGATCTACAAACGGCAAAACCAATTCCCTGGTACAGGGAACAAACACGTAGCCATAAAACATACAAAAATAAACGCGCAAGGTCAACAAGAACACACCAAAAGCAAAAAGGCGAAGATCATTGACTTCAACCTGCCACAACCTACCGCACCAGTCACCAAGGCATAAAAACAGGTACATACAATGGATTGATGAAGATAAACCAAAACCAGGTTTCGGCAATACCAATGACGGCAACACTGCTCGTAGAGTTTTCGAAAATTCTGAGGCTATTGCTGAGATTACGGGATTGGATGTAACGCTCATCAAAAGATTCGACACTCTCCTTCGCGCATTAGCATCTGGGTACAATATAAATATCCAAAGATTTGAAAAATTTGCGGTCGAGACTAAAAAACTATACATAGATCTCTATCCATGGTTTCATATGCCTGTTACAGTTCATAAATTCTTAGTGCATAGTACTGAAATTATAAAATCAGCAATTTTACCTATTGGTCAACTTTCCGAGGAAGCACAGGAATTCCGTAACAAAGATTTGAGACGATTCAGGGATTATAACACACAAAGGCAGACGCGTGAAGCCACGAATAGAGATGTTATGAATATGTTGCTTATAACATTGGATCCTTTAGTTAACAGTTTTAGGGAGATACCTAAGAAAAAATTTAAAAGTCTGACTTCAGAAGTCTTAAATTTACTGTCCCCCGATGATGTTGAGGAGTCAATAAATACCCCAGTTGTTTCAAGCTTTCACAGTAGTGTTGCTGATGTTCATGACTATTCCACAAGTGACTCATCCAATGAAAGTGATGATAGCGAATATTAACATAATTATAAAAGATAACCTACGCTATAACTTTTTGTTGGATCAGGTTTTATTCAATTTAAATCTATTGTCTTTTCTACTTTGTATGATACTTTACTTTTAAGTTTTTGTAATAAGTAATTTTGACATAATTAATTTAATTATTTACATTGTTATTATTATTATTGTAATTCACTTTTACATTCCTGATTGGTATTATAAAATAGTTCTGTAAAAATTGTAGTGCCAGGATAAATAGTCAAATAAATACAAGATATGTATGTACTTATGTACAGTCACTCACATAAATAAGTAGACACCCCTTTTTGGACAATTCTTACAATTTTCGCTTTCGCAAATTTATTTTAACAAATTTCCCATAAGAAAATTTGTCACGATCTATAACAAAAACTAAATTATATTTAAAAAGTTCGACGAATTTTCATAAAAAATTTTAATTTTTTTTCCGAATTTTTAGAATTTTTTAGAGTATTGAAATTTGTATTCCATTCAATTTAACTACAATAAAGTAATATTCTTAAGTCCTTTAAATTTTTTTGGATCTATGTCACTTATTCACATGCGTTACTGAATATGAAAAAGCAAATATATGCATATGAAGTAAAATTTTGGAAAAAAATAAAAAAAAAAAACATATGGCTGAAAAAAATGACGTAGTTGTAATAAATGACTGCATATGAAACGGAAAATCTCATAAAATAATTTTGTCCAGCTAGCTTGTTCTACACGAAACACTGTGCGCTGTTGAGGCAAACGAGCAAACGCCTTGAACAACTTTGGTCTTTCTTCGCTTCACTCAAACGCACAAATAAAAAGATGTTTATATTTTTTAGTTTTTTCCGAAAACGTTATAATTTCCTTTAATATTCTTATTGAAAAAAATGCAAACTTTCACACAATTCACTTTTTACAAATTGGTAACTTCAAATACCAATAACTCAGTATGTATAAAAAATGTATACAAAAGGATCGCGTCCGCGGTTGCCGATTGATAGTGCAAGACTGGTTCGTTGCAATTATTGTGGATGACGATTGTAGTGAATGCGTGTTGGCGCCTTTCCACTCGCCGCGCACGGCTGCGCATAGGATTTTCGCCGCCGTATGAATATTGTTGGAGGCGGCTTAAACATCCTGCCCGCCCTGCAGGGAGGTGCTAGTGAGCACCTTCTGCAGTTCCTGCAGGGCGCGGATGGTCGTATCTAAGGCGCGGCTGGTGTTGCGCCGTTGACATTGCGCCGTTTGCAGGCCTTGTGAAGTGCGCGCGATCGTGCGCTTGTCCGTCCGCTCCGTTTTGGGGGTTGCCGCAAATTTGGTTGCCGGGTGCGCCTTTTGTGCCCTACAGGCGCAGGTGGCCTTCTTCTCTCTCTTCTTCTTCGGTGATGCCGGTTTCCGTGGTACTCCCCCTTTTGCACGACCCTCGGGAGTCGCATTCGCCCGTTGTATGTGTGAGGGCTAGGCAATTGTAACAGTAACCCTGGGCTCTGGCCACTGTTGCACGCTGCGGTGACCGCATCGCCTTAAAAGCCGGACAGGTCCGCAGCGCGTGGTAGCGGTGGCAGAGCCGACACTGAATGCAGTTGTCGGCCTCTGCCGTGGGAGCCAGTTAACATGCTGGTCGAGATGTCATGATGGTGTCGTCATGAAAGTACAAGAGCAGAGAGAGAAACGAGAAGTAGTTGGATACAGCTGATGATACGGAAATTTAATTATACAGGGGAAACGTATATAAGTTAGAGCCCTGTGGTCGCTCCATTGGAAGAAAGCACAGTTTAACTAAGGGGCGCATGACAAGCCCATTTTGGGTGCGAACCTCTACAACCCGAACATGGTTGTCAGGTCCGAGGCGAACGTTCTCGATTCGTCCCAGACGCCACTCGGTGGGTGGGAGTGAATCTTCTTTAACTACGACGAGGTCGCCTGGTTGAGGATTTCGCTGTGGCGTTTGCCATTTATAGCGTTTCTGAAGGTCCTTCAGATAATCCTCTTTCCAGCGTCGACTGAATTGGTGATGAAGCGATTTGAGTTTTTCCCATCGATTTATCCAGGAGAGGTCTTCCGCGTTTTGCTCAGGAATGGCTAATAGCGGTGCACCTCGAAGGAAGTGACCCGGAGTGAGCGCTGTGAAGTCAGCTGGGTCCTAAAATAGTGAGGTTAGAGGCCTCGAATTGAGAACTGCTTCAATACGCACCAACAGCGTCGTTAATTCTTCGAATGTAAACTTGTGGGATGCAGCGGTTTTTTTGAAGTGGGTTTTAAAACTTTTTACTGCGGATTCCCACAAGCCGCCCATATGAGGGGCGGTGGGTGGAATATATTGCCAGTTTATTCCCTGGGGGGCATATTTCTGCACAATGTCCGCAGAGCATTCGTTAAGAAATTTAACGATGTCGCGTTCGAGTGCGCGCTGAGCGCCAATGAACGTTTTACCATTGTCGCTCATCATTTTTGAGGGATAACCTCGTCTGCCAACGAATCGGGCGAATGCTGCGCGAAAGGCTTCGGTGGTAAGGTCGGAGCATAGCTCGAGGTGTACTGCCTTTGTGGAAAAACAGACGAATACAGCCACGTACCCTTTTATGATAGTGGTCGACCTCAGAACCGATGCTTTTATTTGGAATGGACCTGCAAAGTCTACTCCTGTTGTGGAAAAGGGGAGTGAGAAATTGCAGCGCTCAGGTGGTAGAGCTGCCATTATTTGCGTGCGCGTTTTCTGTTTGAAAAGCGTGCAAGATTTGCATTGAAAAATGCATTTCTTTATAAGAGGCTTTAGTTTTGGTACGTAGTACTCTTGCCTCACCATTTGGAGCATTAACCGCATTTCTGCATTAAGAAGCAGGCGGTGTAAAAACTCCAGATACAACTGGCAGAGCCTTGAATCCGGAGGAAGGATTACTGGATGCTTCTCGATGTATTGTATTGTAGAATGTTCCAATCTTCCACCGATACGTAGGAGCCCGTATCCATCCAGAAATGGGTCAAGAGCCAGAAGGGAGCTCTTTTTGCTTATTGGCATATTGTTTTGTAAGGCGCTCTTTTCCACCCCGAAATGGCGAGATTGTGCCATTGCCACAAGCCGCGTTTTCACATGTTGCAACTCTTTGTACGCCAGATGGGGATTATGTGTTGTTGCCACCGATTTGAATTTGTTGCAGGCATTGTTCGCAAAGCGGAACACGTATGCAATCACACGGAGAGCTCGAGAGTATGAGGAGAAACGTTGAAGAATGTCGTCCTCTTCCTCGAGTGCGTGATATGCTTCGACCTTGCGTTTCTCGGGTGGAGAAGCGCTACCTGCTTTCGGCTTTGGCCATGCCGAAATGTGGCAAGAAAGCCATTGTGGTCCGTGCCACCAAAGTGAAGAGCCTATCAAATCATGCGGCTTGTAACCACGTGTGCCAAGATCAGCAGGGTTGTCTTGGCTAGATACATGGCACCAGGTGCCGCTGGGAAGATATTCTCGAATTTGAGAGGTACGGTTGGCCACATAAGTCTTCCAGGTCGACGGAGATTTCTCTAGCCAGGCTAGTACAATCTCAGAATCTGACCATAAGAATGTGTTGCATGCTTGTAAGTCGAGCTGTTTTCGAACAGTTGAAGCCAGATGGGCGAGTAGGACTGCACCACATAGCTCTAAGCGGGGCAAGCTTACAGTTTTTATGGGGGCAACTTTGCCTTTCGCAACCAAAATAGAAGATTTCATTTGGTTGCCCACATGTGTGCGGATGTAAATCGCTGCGCAATATGCTTTTTCCGAGGCATCACAGAACCCGTGGATTTGGGTGTCTTGCCCTGGAACGACATTAACCCATCGAGGGATTTCGATGTGGCAAATGGCTGGCAGATTTTCTGCGAAATGTTGCCATTTTGATAATGTTGCGGGTTTGGCGCTTTCATCCCAATCGCTGCCATCCAGCCAGATTTCTTGGAGAAGCATCTTGGCCTGGATCATAACTGGCGACAGCCATCCTGCCGGGTCAAAAAGTTTTGCAACAGAAAATAAAATGTGTCGCTTTGTGACCGAATTTTGGGTGTGTTCCGGCAGAATGGTGTATGAAAATTTGTCCGTGAGCGCTTTCCATCGAATGCCAAGAGTTTTGGTATTGGAAGTGCTCTCAAATTTTAAGAAGTTCGAGTCTAGAAGATCCTCCTTCGGAAACTGTTCTAATATGGCCGGGTGATTAGCCGTTAGTTTCTTTAGTATGAAACCAGCTGATTTTAGGGCGTTTATCACTTGAACGAGTGATTCAGTGGCGTTATCGATGGTATGACTTCCGGATAGGATGTCGTCGACATACGTTTGCGTCTTGAGGATAGTTGCAGCCAACGGGAATGTCGCTTTCGTGTCATCGGATAGTTGATGCAACGTACGAATAGCGAGATATGGTGCACAATTGACGCCGAATGTAACCGTTTTTAGATTGAAATCGCTAACATTGGAGTTGGCCGATTTGCGAAATAGGATTCGCTGAAAATCTTTGTCGTCCTCGTGTATAAGGATCTGACGGTACATTTTTTCAATGTCTCCATTGACACATACTTATGCATGCGCCACTGTAGGATTAGTAGCATGAGATCTGCTTGGAGAGTTGGACCAGTGCACGTCATTCAGGGATTTTCCTGACCCAGATTTTTTAGAGGCGTTGAAAACCACACGAACTTTGGTGGTGACCTTATCTGGTTTGACTACCGCATGATGTGGCAAGTAAAATGAGAAGACCTTGCCATTCGAAGTTATTTCGCATAGGTCGGTAGATTCCATGTGATCAAGGTCGAGATATTCTTGCAACACATTGTTGTACATTGTACCTAACTCCCCCTTTTTCTGAAGCGATCGCTCCATGCTGAAAAACTGCTGCAGAGCAGCCGGGCGGGATTTGCCGAGGGAGAGTTTTTCAGGAAACTCTTCCTTGAATGGAAGTCGCACAATGTATCAACCGTTTGGTGCACGTGTCGTTGTTGTTGCGTATGCCTGCTCACACGCTTGATCCTCGGGGGATATCTGTGGAGGTTGTGGAATTTCCTCCTCTTCCCAAAATTTTCTCAGTTGAGAACTGAGTGTCTCGTTTGACGAGAATGACACAACATTTTCAGTTATTGGACTACTGAGAATCCAACCAAAAATGGTTTGTTGCGCAAGTATGCTACCGCACACCTTTTTTATACCTTCCAGCAGAATTTGTGGAAGTATGTCGCTGCCAATGACCATGTCAGTCTGACCCGGTATGTGGCAACTGGGATCAGCAAGCTCAAGGAGTTTGAACTGCTGCCAGATTTTGCGACTAATGGTGGATGTTGGTAGATTTTTTGTTAGTTGCGGCAACACAATGGCATGAGCCTTTATCTTTTTCATGGCCTTGGATGCAACCAGTGTCAAACGACAAAGCTTGGAGGACTTTTGTACGACTTGTCCACCCATGCCAGAGATTTCGAACTTTGAATGTTCGAATGGAAGTTTCAACCGTTTTTGAACTTTCGAGGAAATGAAAGTTCTTTCCGAGCCCTGATCAATAAGGGCTCTCAGTTGAAATAATTCCCCTTCGTGTTCGACTGCGACCATAGCAGTAGGAAGGAGAATTTGGTTATCATTGGCTGCATGCAATGATTGAACCGGTGAGTGTTTTGAACAACACGGTAGCTCGCTAGAATTGGAGCTATTCTGCGTTTGTCGAACGGGAGGTGTTGACTCAGCAGTTGTGTGCTGCACGTTTGGTGCATTCGTTCGCGGGGTGGAACGTTGAGCTTGTGGGCTCGCATGCAACAGCGTGTGATGCCGTTGATGACATGTCGAACATGACCACTTGCTCGTGCACTCATTGATGATATGAGTGCTGCTAAGGCAGTTTGTGCACAGCTTAGCTTGTTTTACGAATTTTGTCCGGTTTTGCACAGACATTCGCTTGAATTGTGGACAGAATCTAATAAGGTGCGGGGAGTTGCAACATTGGCAAGTTTCCTTTTTAGATTCTGCCACAAGGGTTTGCGTCCTGTTGAAGGACCTGTTTTACGCAGAATTTTGATGAGCGACTGGTTTTTGTTTGCTTGGTTGAAGCCTATTGACCCTTTCAACGACTTCATATCTCGGAGTGAGAAAGTCGTTCATTTGTGACCATGAGGGTAGATCTCTTCGAGAAGAGAGAGATTGTTCCCAAAGTGACAGGGTTGTTTCTGGGAGCTTTGATGAACAAATGTACGCCAGAATCGGATCCCAACTGTCTGTCGTAACTCCTTGGGAGTGAAGGACAGATAGGCAGTTGTTGATTGTATTTTGCAATTTCTGCTCACTGTTTTCGGATGGAATAGTGGCAAGAGTCAGTAAGGATTTTATTTGGTTGTCAACCAGGATTCGCTTGTTTTCGTATCGTGACCGTAAAGCTTCCCAGGCAAGGTCAAAGTTATCATCGCTCAACGCATATTGCTTGACGATGGAGCCGGCTTTGCCTTGCGTTTTGTACCGGAGATGGTACAATTTCTGAGCACGGGAGAGCCTTGGGTGGTTCATGTACACCGCTGTGAACATATCACGAAAAGCGGGCCATTCTTCATAGCCACCATAAAAGGTCTCCGTGTCGCATGCTGGGACTTTGAGGTAAATATTTGCCTCAGCCGGGGGTTGGTCCACGCGGAGTGGTGGACTCGGCGTTGTCATCATTTTGATCAACGAAAGTTGATCGGCAATCTTTGCTTTAGTCACTTCATACGTATCAAGGCAGGCGCATTGTTTGCCTTGCACTGAACTCTTGAAGTCTTCAGGGAAACTTTCGTCTGGTTTCGAAAATACCAGATCGTAAACCGATTGAAGTCGTGCCCAATAATCATCTAGTGATTTGTCCTTTATCATGAGATACGATTCAGTGTGATCCTGAATCGGTGCTTCGTTGAATTTTGCACAGTATCTCATCAGATTGTCACTTTCCGCGATGAACTTTTGCGCGGATGGGTCAACTGATTTGGATTTCCGGCGGGGGGATGTTGACCTTTCCTTGGCCGTTTCTTCCTTTGGGCCACCTTTTGGTTTTGTCCCGGTTTCAGACGTTTTTGGGGGACTGAGAGGCATTTTATGCAAACTTTTGGGTTTTCACCAAAAAACACCGAATAAAATATTTGTCCGCTCAGAGAACGTTCGCAAAATTCGAAGATGGAAAACTCTTCGTGTCACAGAAATTTAAAAAAGGGAATTTAAATTGGTGGCGGTGTTTGTGTTTTTTTTTTTTGAAAAATATAGTCAAGCACGGACAACGGGACGTTCCTTAAATGATTTAAATCCGCCAAATTCGGAATTTAATAGTATGTATATTGTTTTGTAAAAACAAAAAGTATAAAATTTAAAAAAAAATCACAAACACTTTTCACTAATATATACGTGTGGAAATAAACGTGTATTTGTAAATTACTGGTATATATAGGTATATATATATTAGAAAATAATAATACTTTGAGGTGTGTAGGGATATTTTTTGAAAAGTTCCTATAGGGACGAAAATATCTCAAACTTAGCTTTGTACGACAGAATAAGTACAAATGTGCATGCGCAATATACAAACGTATGTATGTATGTATATATGTTTGTTTGTGCGAACGTATGCACGTGAATCAGATGAGCTTCTCTGTTTATGTTTACAAACAGAAGAGTTTGTTTTGATTCGCTTCTTCGTCGCTTTAATGTCGCGTTTCTTTGTGAAGCTGAGTGCGCTTGATTGCACTGTTGGGATAGTGCAGCAAAGAAAGATGAAAAAATTGCAAATATGAGAGAGGTTGAGAACTTTGATCAGCAGTACACAGCTCTCGTTGCTAATGTAGCTATATGTGCTGGGAGAATGTCGCTGGCGACTTGAACGTGTGAGTAAACACGTATGATGTTCTCTGAGTGGAGAAATAGGAATGTTGGAAAAGCAACTTGAAATTATTTGTACATGTATGTAAGTATGTACGTATGAATATTATGATTTTTATATATGCTGGCAAGCAAGAAAAAATGACTTGGAAGAAGTTGAACTGTATCGACAAGTTCAACGCTCTGTGCGAACAACGGGGTAAACTCAGCTGTAGAAGAAGTTTTTGCTGATGTTGTTCTTGCACAGTGTGTTTGAGTAGGCCAGTAAACTGCAATTTTTTGTTGGTTAAATACCACCAGAAATATGTATACACATATATATATATATATAATTGGCGGATTTTGCCTATTGGTATAGCGGAATATTTTCTACCAATTTTTGGTTGCAAAAAAGTTGCAGTAAAACCAACGGTAAGAAAATTTCCGCAATATTCATGTATACATGTGGATATATATATATATATATATGTTTTTGCAGTTTACAAAAATAATATAACTTTTGTGGAAAAAAAGTTTTATTATTTTTTGTGAAAAATAAAAAACTGCCTACTCACCGATTCCTGTATTCTGTTGCTGCTTATTTATGTATGTTGTTGTTGATTGTTGCTGATGATTAGCTGGCTGCTGTTGCTGCTGCTTGGCTGCTGGGTAAAGATGATTTCTATAGTTTTTTTTTTGTTTTTGAAAATTGAAATTTTTTCGCAATTTTTTTTTTGTAAATGTATAAGTGTATGTGTATATATATTTTTTTTATTTGCTTTTTAAGCAAGCACTTTAAAACTCGGTTGGTTTTTTTAGTAACTTTCTTTGTGGAAAAAAATTTTTTGTTCCAAAATTTTATTTTGTTTGTCAATCTATATGTAGCTATGTATGTGTATATTTTGAACACACACTGTAACTTTTATTTTATCTATTTCTTTTTTTTTTTTTGTTTTCCAACAAAGCACTTTTAAATTCCTTCACTCCTCAGCTTTCATTTGTTTTATAGTTATATTGTATATATATTTCGTTGTATAGATATATTTTTATGTACACACTGTAGTTTTGTTTTGTGGCACTTTTGTGTAGTTCTTGTTTTATATTTTTATTTTTTATTTTTTGCACGAACGAAAATTCGATTTTAATTAAATTTTATAGTTTGTAATTTTTAGGGCGGGCCAAAGATGGCTGCGAAGGACCATGACCAACTTTGGTCTTTCTTCGCTTCACTCAAACGCACAAATAAAAAGATGTTTATATTTTTTAGTTTTTTCCGAAAACGTTATAATTTCCTTTAATATTCTTATTGAAAAAAATGCAAACTTTCACACAATTCACTTTTTACAAATTGGTAACTTCAAATACCAATAACTCAGTATGTATGAAAAATGTATACAAAAGGATCGCGTCCGCGGTTGCCGATTGATAGTGCAAGACTGGTTCGTTGCAATTATTGTGGATGACGATTGTAGTGAATGCGTGTTGGCGCCTTTCCACTCGCCGCGCACGGCTGCGCATAGGATTTTCGCCGCCGTCTGAATATTGTTGGAGGCGGATTAAATACGCCTGAATTGATTATATTCACGCATGCAATATTGATTTGAATTGATTTTAAATGTCGATTATGTTCGTTTAAGCAAGTTGGATCATTGAACACGATCATGTTGCCGTTGTTGTCGAACGTTGCTGTGTTCGATTTTTGCTGTTCTCTGATATTTATGTAGATGGTCCTTAGGCAAATTTACAAGGAAACTTCTTTATGAAATTATAGTAAAAGTTAACATGTACATTTTTATATTTAATAAATTGCAGAATTATTATGAAACAGAACATGATTAAAATATATGAGTGTTCACTTCGTACATACATATGCTTGCATATTAAAAATATAATATCACCAACAAAGTAAATACGTAGCAGAATTATAAAAAAATTTATTAACATAGACATAAAACATCAAATATTTGAATTGTAATGACCTAAAAAATCAAATGATTCGGAGGCAAGGGGGGCTTAAACCCCCAAGTGCTTATTTTTTGTACTTTAAATTGCAAGTTGTAGACAAAAACAAGCCGTGGATACCTCGAATAGTTTGCAAAATGTCCTGTGAACACTTGAGACAGTGGTAAAAGAAGCCATATGAGATTCGGGGTGCCTATGCAATACAGACAACAAACAAATCTCTTCGATGACTGTTACTTCTGCTGTGTCGATTTGCGTGGTGTTAATGTTAAAAAAATGATATATCCAAACGTTCATTCCGCTAAGAGACCTTTACCACATTCAGTGGAAGCACTTGTTCCAACATTTTATTCTACCCGTGAATCATCGAATAGTGAAGTTTCTAGCGATAGTGATATCGAAGAAATAGCGTCTAGTGAGCCAACAACTTTTACCCAAGTAGAATTAAACGATCTAATAAGGGATCTTGAATTATCTAAGGAATCTGCAGGTGTTGGCTTCTAGATTAAAAGAAAAAAACTTGTTGGCTACATGTACGAAAGTGACTCTCTACCGTAGAAGAGAGCAAGACTTGCTGCCATTTTTTATTTCGGAAAATGGTATAGTTTTTTGTTCAGATGTGCAAGGCCTCCTTCTCAAAATGGGTCTTACAGAATACCACCCAAATGAATGGCGTCTCTTCATAGACAGCTCTAAACGAAGCATTAAGTGTGTTCTTTTACACAATGGCAACCAATATGGTTCAATTCTCATTGCTCATTCATCTAATTAAAGGAAGAATATCAAAATATTGCACTTGTTTTAGACAAAATCAAGTATAACGAACATAATTGGAGTATTTGTGTAGATATAAAGGTGGTTAACTTTTTGTTAGGACAACGAAGGGGATACGCCATATACCCATGTTTTTATTGCCTGTGGGATGAACACTGGACAGAAAGGGACTGACCTGTACGTGAGATGTTGGAAATCGGAAAGCAGAATGTGATAAACCCACCTTTAGTTACAAGAGATTCAATTATTTTGCCACCCTTACACAACAAACTGGGTCTAATGAAACAATTTGTGAAGGCGTTAGGTAAAAATGGACAATGTTTTATTTACATAACGAAAAAATTTCCTAGGCTAAGCATAGAAAAAATCAAAGCGGGTATTTTTGATGGCCCACAGATAAGAATGTTGATAAAAGATACTGATTTTTCAAATTCAAATACCCGTTTGGAACTGATTGCGTGGAATTCGTTTGTTGAAGTTACTAAGAACTTTCTGGGAAATCACAAATCAAGTAACTACTCTGATATTGTTAACAACATGCTAGAGAATTGCAAAAACTTAGGATGTAACATGTCCATCAAAGTCCATTATCTCCACAGCCACCTTGACCAGTTTCCGGAGAATCTTGGTTCCTATAGCGAAGAACAAGGGGAACGGTTTCACCAGGACCTAAAAACTATGGAAGAGAGGTACCAAGGCCGATGAGATCAGCATACGATGGCTGACTACTGCTGGGGAATGCAACGTTGCCGGTGTAGGTAAGCTTGGGTCCACCGTAAAATCCCTATCGAATCCGTCTAAGCACAATGACAAAATTTCCGTCGCCTTTGGCGATAAAGTTCTGTCGGATGCGAAAAAATGCGCGAGCGCTTCTTCCCGACAATATATAATGCATTCTACGGTCGACAAAGTTAGACGGAGGGCCAACAGATACTCACATAAACATAAATTCAGCGCGTCTCCAATTACCATCACCGCCAGAGAGGTTGAGGATGCCATCGGGCATGCTAAACCATCCATAGCAGTGGGCCCAGACGGCATAGCCATGCCGATGCTTAAAATCCTAGGGAAAAAGGGTTTCAAATATTTAGCACATGTCTTCAACCTGTCTCTTTCCACCGTTGTCATTCCCGAAAAATGGCCAAGGTGGTCCCGCTACTAAAGCCTGGGAAACCAGCTGACATAGGAGAGTCATATCACCCGATATCTCTCCTATCGCCAGTAGCCAAGACGCTTGAAGCCATTTTGCTCCCCTACTTCAAAGCAAATTTGCAGCTAGCCTGTCATTAGCATGGCCTTAGAAAACTTCATAGCACCGCCACCGCGCTAAATGCCATTAGCACCCAGATAAGTTGCGGTTTAAATCAAAACCCCCACCATAGAACAGTACTCGTTGCGCTAGACCTATCAACAGCTTTTGATACGGTCAACCGTGGCACGTTACTGCAAGACCTGGAAGGGTCTACCATGTCTTAAAAGGTGGACCGCAAATTATCTGGGTGGTCGACTGGCATCGGTGCAATTAGGAACGAAACATCAAAACCAAGAAAAATTAAACAAGGGGTGCCACAGGGTGGTGTCCTATTCCCACATTTGTTTAAATTCTACATATCAAAGCTACCTTCGCCACCAGAAGGAGTTACTATCGTTTCCTACGCCGATGACTGCATAATAATGGCCACAGGCCTAGGCCCACAGATCGATGAGCTTTGCAACAGAATAACCGGCTACATCCCTGATCTCTCCAGTTTTTCCGCCTCGCGAAACTTGGCATTATCACCGACCAAATCCTCCGCGACCTTATTTACAACATGGACGTTCCAAATGTCGACCATATTGAACATCCACGTCAATGACAGTACGCTACCGACTGCCCTACACCCCAAAATCTTGGGTGTGACGTTTGATCACGATCTACATTTTGGTGAGCATGCAGCGGCAATTGTACCGAAAATCCAGAGCCGTAATAAAATCCTCAAATCTCTTGCTGGCAGTACTTGGGGAAAAGATAAAGAAACGCTCATCACCACTTACAAAGCAATTGGCCAGCCGATTGCACGCTACGCGTCCCCTATATGGTCGCCAAGCCTAAAACCTACTCACTGGAAGAACCTACAGGCCTGCCAAAATACTGCTCTCAGAATCGCCACCCCATTTAATTTGTTGCGTCCCTCCCACAAATTGTCATTCTCTCAGCAGATCCTTGCAGCGGGAATGCTCCATATTCTCTTGCTCCGGGAAGGTATCGAATCCAATCCGGGTCCGTTTCCTGACGCCGGTCCTGAGAAATGGTTTTGCTGCATCTGCCGGAAAAGATTCTTTTTAGGACGGTCATACTCTGTTCAGTGTGTCACGTGTAAGGGATGGTTGCATTGGACAGGTTGTTCTGGGCTTGATCCCAAAACCCGACATCCACGTAACTTTTATAAATCTTTTGTGGCTCCGTGCTGTTCACGCCCAAGGGCGTCCCGTAGTCTACGCCTAAGCGCCACCCCACTACCTGCCAGCAGCCCCGCTGCTCAGCAAGCCACAAGTACCCGCTGCTGCTCGCGCCCCACGGCGCCAACAATTCAAACAGCTACTACCACTCATAACTAATATCTTCGTAGTAGAGTCGGTAGCAATGCTGAGCATCAGCCCCTGCCCCCGTCTTCTCCCCCCCCCCCCCCCCTCTTTTCCGGCAGAAATCGTGTAGGTCAGGGAAACAGACTCATAGTCACCACCTCCGTTTGGACCGTTTCCCAGCACAGAATATATATGTTTGCGACATCCGCCCAATGCAGCTCCTGCCTTGGGTGGTGCCACTTTCCTAGATGTTCTGGTCTCCGCGACGCCAACCCCCCGACGGGTTTCATTGCGCCATGTTGCCAGGTCGCAAACCCAACACAACAGCAATTGCGTCCTTGCCTTCCTCAACCCAGGCGTAGTCACCCGTCACTTACCCATGGAGCGGCGACGTGAATTCTGCAGTTAAACTGTAATGTACTAACTGGGAAGATTACGGAGATAGTCCATTTCATGAAGCGGCACAACATCCGCATTGCTGCGATTCAAGAAACTAAACTCACAGCAAGATCTGCATTGCAGACCTGCTCTGGGTATAATGTCCACAGGAAAGACCGCGAGAGCGGAAATGGAGGCGGCCTCGCGTTGATCATACACCACTGTGCAATATTATATATTTGATCCTGGCATCGACCGCAGGGACAATGTCTTAGAACGTCAAGGCCTATCTGTCCGGTCAGGCGATGCAAACCTAGAAATCATCAACATCTACATTCCTCCTGCCACCTGTTGCCCCAGTGGATACCGCCCTAATATCAGAGCCTTACTCACTGGCAACAATCGCATTATCTTAGGCGATTGCAATGTCCATCACGATCTATGGCACTCAAACTTGCGGGCGGATAGCAGGGGTGAGATGTTGGCGGATCAAATAGAAGAAACGACGTTCTGCACAATAAACGGAGACGCCCGCACACGTATGGTAGGAAGCTGTCACAGTTCGCCAGATATCTAAATCGTGAGCGCAGAACGCGTACACTGCGTCAACTGGCAACCGATGGTAACATTGGCATCCGACCACGTGCCTATACTTATTTCGCTCGAGCGTACCGCCGACTTCATCGTCACCGAAAAACGCACTTTCATAAACTTCAAAAAAGGAAAGTGGGAAGAATATAAATCTTTTACAGACAACCGCTTTGCTGCCCTCCCTATCCCGACTGATGCCCGCCAAGGGGAGCGTAAGGTCATTGAATCCCCCTCGGCACGTTTCATTCCCGCCGGGAGAATTCCCGAAATCCGGCCCCACTTCCCGGCGGAGGCCGCAAACTTAGCGAGAGAACGTGACCTTATAAGATATCTTGATCCAGGCGACCCCCAAATAAGGGATATAAACCAACGCATCAGATTGCTTGTGGACGAACACAAGCGGGCGAAATGGGAGGAGCACCTAAAGTCCACCGTAAAGTCCCTATCGAATCCGACTAAGCACAAAGACAAAGTTTCCATCGCCTTTGGCGACAAAGTGCTGTCGGGTGCGAAAAATGGGCGAGCGCTTTCTGCCGACAATATATAATGCATCCTACGGTCGACAAAGATAGACGGAGAGCCAACAGACACGCACATAAACATAAATTCAGCGCGTCACCAATTACCATCACCGCCAGAGATGCCATTGGTCACGCTAAACCATCCAAAGCAGTGGGCCCAGACGGCATAGCCATGCCGATGCTTAAAAACCTAGGGAAAGAGGTTTCAAATATTTAGCGAATGACTTCAACATGTCTCTTTCCTCCTTTGTCATACCCGAAAAATGGAAAATGGCCAAGGTGGTCCCGATATTAAAGCCTGGGAAACCAGCTAACATAGGAGAGTCGCATCGTCCGATATAGGAGTAGTAGGAAAGACGCTTCAAGCCATTTTGCTCCCCTATTTCCAAGCAAATTTGCAGCTAGCCTGTCATCAGCATAGCTTCAGAAAACTCCATAGCACTACCACCGCGCTAAATGCCATTAGCACCCAGATAAATTGCGGTTTAAATCAAAACCCCCACCATATAACAGTACTCGTAGCGCTAGACCTATCAAAAGCTTTTGATACGGTCAACCATGGCTCGTTACTGCAAGACCTGGAAGGGTCTACCCTTCCCCCATGTCTTAAAAGGTGGACCGCAAATTATCTGGGTGGTCGGCAGGCATCGGTGCAATTTAGAAACGAAATATCAAAACCAAGAAGAATTAAACAAGGGGTGCCACATGGTAGTATCCTATCCCCACTTTTGTTTAATTTCTACATATCTAAGCTACCTTCACCACCGGAAGGAGTCACAATCGTTTCCTACGCCGATGACTGCACAATAATGGCCACAGGCCCAGGCCCACAGATCGATGAGCTATGCAATAGAATAAACGGCTACCTCCCTGATCTCTCCAGTTTTTTCGCCTCGCGAAACCTGGCATTATCACCGACTAAATCCTCCGCGACCTTATTTACAATATGGACGTCCCAAATGTCGACTATTTTGAACATCCACGTCGATGGCACTACGCTACCGACTGTCCTACACCCCAAAATATTGGGTGTGAGGTTTGATCAGGATCTACATTTTGGTGAGCATGCAGCCGCAATTGTTCCGAGAATTCAGAGCCGTAACAAAATCCTCAAATCCTTCGCTGGCAGTACTTGGGGAAAAGATAAAGAAACGCTCATGAGTACATACATAGCAATTAGCCAGCCGATTACATGCTACGCGTCACCCATATGGTCGCCAAGCCTAAAAATTACCCACTCGAAGAAGCTACAGGCCTGCCAAAATACTGCTCTCAGAATCGCCACGGGCTGTCTTCTTATGTCCCCAGAACACTATCTGCATAATGGGGCGAGAATACTCCCCATCAGGGAGAGAAATGAGATGCTGACCAAACAGTTCCTGTTGAATACCCAGAAACCTGAGCATCCCAACAGACATCTGATTGATGAGCTAGCACCGCCTAGGGCTTAAGGAGTCATCTCCGTAAGCATTTTGAGAAAATACGGCGCCTGAGAACTCAGCCATATGAAGCGAAAAAACACAAGCAGGTCTTTGGTGAACTCCACAAACAGGCATCGGACCTTTATGCCGGAAATTGTCCGGTGAATCCAGTACTCAAAGAAAAGTATCCAAAACTCGCGGAAGAGGAATGCATACTAACCAAGGAAACGCGTGTCACTCTTGCTCAACTTCGTTCTGGATACTGTAACAGGTTAAACTCTTACCTATCCAGAATCAACCCCGACATACAAAATGGATGCCCCGCTTGCAATGTGTCCCCAAATGACACCAACCATCTCTTTAAAGGTAATGTGGAACCAACGCCTCTAACACCCCTTTCCTTATGGTCCACCCCTGTTGAAACAGCAAGTTTCCTTGGACTCCCGTTAGAGGATATTGATGACAATTTGTGATCGGTCGCGGCTGGTTGGTGGGGCGAAGCACTGCTACAACAACAATAACAACAATCGCCACGGGCTGTCTTCTTATGTCCCCAGAACACCATCTACATAATGAGGGGAGAATACTCCCCATCAGGGAGAGAAATGCGATGCTAACCAAACAGTTCCTGTTGAATACTCAGAAACCTGGGCACCCCAACAGGCATCTGATTGATGAGCCAACACCGCACAGGGGCTTAAGGGTCATCTTCGTAAGCATTATGAGGAAATACGGCACCTTAGAACTCAGCCGTATGAAGCCAAAAAACACAAGCAGGTCCTCAGTGAACTCCACAAATAGGCGTCGGACCTTTATGCCAGGAATTGCCCGGTGAATCCAGTACTCAAAGAACAATACCCAAAACTTGCGGAAGAAGAACGCACACTCCCCAGGGAAACGCGAGTCACTCTAGCTCAACTTCGAACTGGATACTGTAACAGGTTAAACTCTTACCTATCCAGATTCAACCCCGACATACAAAATGTATGCCCTGCTTGCAATGTATCCCCACATGACACCAACCATCTCTTTAATTGTAATGTGGAACCAACGCCTATAACACCCCTCTCATTATGGTCCACCACTGTTGAAACAGACAGTTTCCTTGGAATCCCGTTAGGCAAGATGCACACGAGGCGTAGCTTCATAGACGTGTATAAGATATGACATGCAGCTACGATTTCTCTACGCCTCAAGATCTGCACACGAAGCTACTTTCGAACGTCGCTACAAAAAGCAAACAATTATTGAAAAAAATAAAAAAATAAATTTCTCCAGGTATATCCGTCCCCGAAACCAAAGGAAAATAAGTATTAAACGTTGTTTTTTTTCTACACCACCGCGGACTAGAGAAAAAGATGATTTCTAGTTTCCAACACTTTTTTAGCCTTTTAAACGCTTCAATAATGTCTAACCAAGCTGTTATGGTGTTGAATACTCTTTTTCGCTTTGGTAATATACCTTAACGCACTTTTCTTAACTAAAGTAACATTTTCTAACTAATTACACAAATTTGCATACAAAAAATGTAAACAAACATCTTGTTCTTCCTTTTTTTCTAGTGTACGTACGCTCAGCGACCAACATTGCTGTACGCTTAGCTACATGAAACTTTCATGCTTTGTCGCTTTCATGCAGCTTACGCCTCGTATGCAGCTCCATTCAAGTACATGTGTTCGACATCAAAGGGTACAGATTTCGCCTGCAGCGTCTATGACGCGTAGCCTCGTGTGCACCTTGCCTTAGAGGCTATTGATGACAATTTGTGATCGGTCGCACCTATTGGATGGGGCGAAGCACTGGCAAGAAAGCAAAAAAAATGAGGGGGAATGTATACAATATATGAAGGGACAATAATGCAAAAATGATATCTCCCCTTCCCTCTCTGACATTCAGCCGGAACCATGGCGGAACTATGCAAGGTGGTAGCATGGTGACATACCTACAAACATAAATAAAAGTTCCATGTACTTTGTTCTTGTAAATCGATGGACTAATGTCAAAATCGTAATGCGCCGGAAGTTGATGTATCAAATCATATTAAAAAAGAATAAATCAGCTGGGACCGTGCTACCACCTTGTATATTGTACATAGTTCCTCCATGGCCAGAACAAACTTTTTTTGTTATAGAGGACAAAGATGACTTGATACGAAACATTTGCTTACGCTCTCATTTTTTCACTCTATCGAGGGATTTATCTCAAATTTGTGCTGGCAACAATCACAGATAAATCCCTCGCGCCAGTTGAAGCGGGTGCCAGAACAAAAAATGTGCCAGCTAAAACGAAAAAGGGGCCAAAAATTTCAGTAAACTTTAGTTTGACCTACAACTGTAGAAATGCGTTCAAACATTTTGGGAAAAAAGATAAAAATACTTGTTTTAGTGTAAATATTTTAGTTCGAAGGCGGAGGGTAAATATTACACAGGTCAACAAAATAAGAGTCTTGGTTTGGTGCAGCTCTACTTGTAACCAAATTTGATAAAAATTGTATACTTACTTTTTTAATGCTACGTACCAGGGGCGTAGCCCAAAAATTGCTTTGGGGGGTTAAACAAATTTTTTTTTCTTTCAGTTAAATAAATAAAAAAAATGTGGTCTTTAGCTTTAACATTAAAGTACGTGTATTTAGAATATGATATAAAAAAGTTACATTAAAAACTCAAGCGCATGCGTCGGCTTTTCTTTGCCATTTCATCTAAAACTTCATCAACGGTAAAAATTTGATCACGGTGGATCCTTAGTGATGCACAGCCATTCAATCGATTTTCACTCATCGTGTTTCTCAAATATTTTTTAATCAGTCTAAGAGTTGAAAAAGATCTCTCGTTCGTTGCCGTTGTTACTTGAAGCGTACACAAGATTTTCAAAAACATGTGAACATTAGGAAAAGCCACAGAATCGCATTCCTGTAATATTAATCATAGATAAATTGATAAAAAAACCGAAGTACCTCCTTCAGGAATAAGTACAATTCATGCTTTTTGAGTTTATGCATGAGATCTAACGTATACGTATATAAAACTCAATAGAAAGAAACTGATCGAAAAGAAAAAAAATTTATTTAAAAAAGTCATATCTACAAGGAAAAAACACTAACGTGTTTTTTACATTTTAAAATGTGAAAAACACATTATTTTTATTTATCAAATAATTTGAATTCTACACTTTTGAAATGTGTTTTTGACATGCAAAAAAAGCAATATATTATATTATAACAATGTGTTTTCCACATGGAAAATAATATCAAATTTTCATTATATTTCAAAATGGGAAATGTGTACTTAAAAAAAATGCTGTAAATTTAACATTATTTAAATGTTAAAAATATTTGCCTTTTCATTCCGATGAATGTAATCGCTGTTGAGGCAAACGACCAAACGCCTGAATTGATTATATTCACGCATGCAATAAGTTGGTTGATTTTAAATCAATGTCGATTATGTCCGTTTAAGCAAGTTGGATCATTGAACACGATAATGTTCCGTTGTTGTCGAACGTTGTTGTGTTCGATTTTTGCTGTTCTCTGATATGTATGTAGATGGTCGTTAGGCAAATTTACAATAATAAATTGCAGAATTATTATGAAACAGAATATGATTAAAATATATGTGTTCACTTCGTACATACATATGCTTGCATATTAAAAATATAATATCCCCAACAAAGTAAATACGTAGCAGAATTATAAAGAAATTTATTAACATAGACTAAAAAATCAAATGATCCGGAGGCGAGGGGGGCTTAAACCCCCAAACCCACCCCCTCGTCCCCCGCGACGCTACGCCCCTGCTACGTACAGTTTTCTAGATAGGGTCAAGAACCCCTTTTTTAGAGGTTAAGGCATGTATAGCCCAATAACTTTGTTTCTGTTTATTCTATCAACACAGCTGATGTATGATGATGTCGTTGAAAAGAGTACATTTCGCCGCTTCTATCAGTATACAAGTTGTTAATATATCTTCACAAACGTCAGAGAAATTGCCAAAATAATGTGAAAAATTCAATTTTTTGTAAAATTTTTCATTTTTAATCACGGTTTTCTCGAATACTTTGTCAACCAGTGCATGTGTAAATTATTTTAAAACAATCTCCTATTAATTCTGTTTTCAAAGACATTTAACTTTTTTATATCCGCGTAGATCTTCCTAGAATTTTCTACTTTAGTACATTTCTACTATGAAAAAAAATTTTTATTTTAGAAAATTGTGTTCCTTCCCCTTTATTTTTTAAATTTTCTGTAATTAGTAACTTCGCAAGCGCGGTTTTAAGTGTTAGTGCCTTTCAATAAATAAATAAAAAAATGTCAGTTTCATGTCTTCATCACGAGGTAGTTGTGCCAATGAACCAAATGTATTTTGCTACATTTGTGGGGAATACACAGTCATTCAAAATTCAGGAAAAGTATAACATATTTTATAAAAAGTGATTGTTTTTTTTACTTTAAATTGCAAGTTGTAGACAAAAACAAGCCATGGATACCTCAAATAGTTTGCAAAATGTGCTGCGAACACTTGAGACAGTGGGTCAATGGTAAAAGAAGCCATATGAGATTCGGGGTGCCTATGCAATGGAGAGAACAAACAAATCTCTTCGATGACTGTTACTTCTGCTGTGTCGATTTGCGTGGTGTTAATGTTAAAAAAAATGATATATCCAAACTTTCAATTCGCTAAGAGACCTTTACCACATTCAGAGGAAGCACTTGTTCCAACATTTTATTCTACCCGTGAATCATCGAATAGTGAAGTTTCTAGCGATAGTGATATCGAAGAAATAGCGTCTACTGAGCCAAAAACTTTTCCCCAAGTAGAATTAAACGATATAATAAGGGATCTTGAATTATCTAAGGAATCTGCAGAAGTGTTGGCTTCTAGATTAAAAGAAAAAACTTGTTGGCTACAGGTACGAAAGTGACTCTCTACCGTACAAAAGAGCAAGACTTGCTGTCATATTTTAATTCGGAAAATGATATAGTTTTTCGTTCAGATGTGCAAGGCCTCCTTCTCAAAATGGGTCTTACAGAATACCACCCAAATGAATGGCGTCTCTTTATAGACAAAGCCTTAAGTGTGTTCTGTTTTTTTTTTTTTTTTATTTTAAGTGTGTTCTTTTACACAATGGCAACCAATATGGTTCAATTCCCATTACTCATTCAACTAAATTAAAGGAAGAATATCAAAATATTGCACTTGTTTTAGACAAAATCAAGTATAACGAACATTACTGGAGTATTTGTGTAGATCTAAATATGGTTAACTCTTTGTTAGGACAACAAAGTGGATACACCAAATACCCATGTTTTTATTGCCTGTGGGATTGTCGTGCCAAGCACCAACACTGGACAGAAAGGGACTGACCTGTACGTGAGATGTTGAAAATGGGAAAGCAGAATATGATAAACAAGAGATTCAATTATTTTGCCACCCTTACACATTAAGCTGGGTCTAATGAAACAATTTGTGAAGGCGTTAGATAAAAATGGACAATGTTTTCTTTACATAATGAGAAAATTTCCTAGGCTAAGCATAGAAAAAATTAAAGCGGGTATTTTTAATGGCCCACAGATAAGAATGTTGATAAAAGATACTGATTTTTCAAATTCAATGACCAGTTTGGAACTGCTTGCGTGGAATTCGCTTGTTGAAGCTACTAAGAACTTTCTGGGAAATCACAAGTCAAGCAACTACTCTGATATTGTTAACAACATGCTAGAGAATTACAAAAACTTAGGATGTAACATGTTCATCAAAGTCCATTATCTCCACAGCCACCTTCGCCAGTTTCCGGAGAATCTTGGTTACTATAGCGAAGAACAAGGCGAACGGTTTCACCAGGACCTAAAAACTATGGAAGAGAGGTATCAAGGCCGATGAGATCAGCATATGATGGCTGATTACTGCTGGGGAATGCAACGTGATTGTCTTGCCATACCTCATTTACGAAAATCACGTAAACGAAAGTTTTTGTGTAAATAAAAAGTTAATAATAAAATAAATAACAAAAAACTTTTTTTTTCACAGTAAAAATTTACTAAAATAGAATATATTAGGAAGATCTACGCGGATATAAACAAGTTATATGTCTTTGAAAACAGAATTAATAAGAGATTGTTTTAAAATAATTTACATATGCACTGGTTGACAAATTATTCGAGAAAACCGTAATTAAAAATGAAAAAATTTAACAAAAAATTGAATTTTTCACATTATTTTTGCAATTTCTCTGACGTTTATGAAGATATATTACCAACTTGTATACTGATAGAAGCGGCGAAATGCACTCTTTTCAACGACATCAAAACTGTTGATAGAGTAAACAGAAACAAAGTTATGGGGCCATACATGCCTTAACCTATTAAAAAAAAACTGTATGTAGAATTAAAAAAGTAAGTATACAGTTTTTATCAGGGTACTGAGTACTACTAAATTTGGTTACAAGTAGAGCTGCACCAAAATCACTGTTGACCAGTGTTATTTCTCATTCAAAAGTTATCACTAAAAACAGGTTTTGTAAATATGAAGTCCCGAAGCAACCAGTCCATTTTGATCACAGAACCTGTAACGTCAGACGTGTAAGATAAGCCCTATCTACTAAATGATGTTAACTATTATATCCTTGTCCGATTTACTCAAATTTTAAAAGAATATTTTGTTTTTACTGTGAGTTAAATGCGTTACAATATTTGACTAATTAATTTAACCGAAATGTAAATTTTACTTAGATTTGTTTACATTTAACTCTAACTAGTCGTATTATTGTAAAATGAGTTTAAAGAAATGAATATTTTTCGAATATCTTTTTATTAAAATAATGAAATTATAAAATCGCCGAAATGTATTTCAAAAATCCCATATTCAGATCTATTCATTTTTGTTTGGAGTGACATCATGGACAAACATGTGCATTTTGACAGCGGTCTCTCGAAACAAAGAGTCGCAAATCCATTCATCTATGATAGAGGAGATGACAGCTGGAGACTTTGCATTTGTATACGTGAATGTGTTAGGCAGTTTTTGCTGGGAATTTAAACGCTACGATAAAACTAAAATGAACTACTTATACAGACTTTAAAATGTGGCTAAACTTACAAATTTTCATGTGACGAAAACAATTGTTTTTCAAGAATAAATAAAAACTACAAAGTCAAATATATATGTGTAGTGGCTACCCAAATCGAATCCTGCAGCAATATGTGGCAACATCATAGAACAGCTAAGTTTTAGCAACTACAGCCAACGCCTAGTTATACTTTGAATTTCAACGCATATATTAATTGGGAGTTTCCCTTTTAAAATACGACATTGTTCTTTTTAGTTTTAGTTTTTAGTTTAAGTTTTATTTGAATTAATAAATATAGAATAATAAACATAACATTCTATAATTTGTGACCCCGACGACAGTAGAAGAGTACAACCAAATATTTTACGGTCGTTGCCGAAATCGATTCAGCTGTACTGGCACATGCCAGCGACATTATTTCCTCACCACCCATTGCAAACCAAGTGACGATGTAACAGCAGCCATGTCAGAGTTGGTGGATAGGCTAGATCGTTTAGAGAAGCGGGAGGTAACGTATAAACAGCAAGGGATCGGAGCGCCTCGGCAACAAGCACGACCTATGAGAATTTACCAATTTGTTAATATTGTAGTTGTGATCATACATACATACATATATATTATATATCCACTCAAATGCCTGCACATACATATGCATGTACATATGTACATAAATAGATATTAATATACAAAGTGAAGTTTCCTTTTCTTCAAACATACAATCTTAGTGTAAAATAAATTTTTTTTATTTATGCATATGTGTAAAGATATGCGAGCATAAATTTTTACATACATATGTATATTCATCTTCAGATACTATTCAGTGCACACGCAGGAATGATTACTGTTCTACGATGTAATTTTTTTTTATACTTTCTTTCATATTCACCCTTATCGTGAAGTTCACGCGGAAAAGTGTTCGCCTTCACTTCTTTTGTTCGGGTGAACTTTTTCCGCCTATCGGCAATTTCGGGCGAACAAAAGTTCACTTCGAAACAGCTGATGCTCTATTGCGAATTGGCAGTGAACAAATAATTTACTTACAATTCTGTAAATTTTGTAACCAAGCATATATTTCCATAAAATACAACAAAAATATAAATAAAAAATTAATAAAATAATGTTTAGTATTGCACTTAGGTTGGTATTGATTGAGCGCGAGGCGAATATATATGTGAAAGCGATTCGGAGGCAATTAAGGGACAGTTCTAACCCTTTGGAGCTAAATGATTCACTGTAAGCTAAAAATTACTATTTTTAGCACTTTTGAATAACAAGTTAATTTTTTTTCAAATAGCTTTCGCCAATATTACAGGCTAAACAAGCTGGCATTCTAATATTTGCTAGATATTCTTACCAACTCCTTGTCACCATTGAAGCAAAAATTTGGAGTTCCACCAATTGTAAAGTTGAGTAAATGTCTTCCCTTTTTTCGCATAGGGAAAAAGCGTTGGAAAGGACCATGAAGTGGGTCTTAGGTAATCTTGTTTCAGTGAGGTGATCAACATTTTGGAACCGTTGCTTTGTCCACAATGGATAACTTGGCCGACTGATACGTTGTGAAAAAATAGAATTTACATACTTAGCAATACAGGAATTTCACTTTTTTCCGCCCAGCTTACGATTGTGCATTATTTATTGATTTATTTCTAATAATAGAAGTACATATAATTATAAGAGTATCAAATTTCAAAACAAAAAATTAATTACATTTTGTTTTCCTCTCGTTCGCCTGTAAAATATAAGTGAACAAATTTTGGTTTCCCCGCTGTTCATTTCGCCCGAACAAAGAGTTGCCGATAAGGTGAAATCTTTTTCGAACATGAAAAATTGTTTCGCCACCCTCTGCGATAGGGTGAACAAAAACTGTGAATATTTTCGGGTGAAAAAAAAAACTCGCGATAAGGGTGATTACTTTCTCTCGTTCAAAATCAAAACCGATTTTGTGAGCTAAGTTCAGGTCAGCTAGGCTAAAACTAAACAAACTTGTATAATGCATTGAATTTGTGAATAATAATTACTAATGTGTACATAATTTTCTTTTATTTTGGTTTGTGACCTGGGAGGTTAGTGGTAAAATAACGGGGCCTCAATAATATCTATAAGGCCAATGGTAGGGCGGGTACAGAGGCAGCCACCCATCGTTGCAACAATGAGCTGCCATGCATAAAGGTGAGTATACGGTGTGTCATATGGCTGAAGTGTGGCATGCAAGTGCGTTTGGTGTTTTTTTTATTTTTCCTATGGTAGAGTATCCCAGTGTGCAAAACAATTTATTGTTTGACCATTGACTGGGGAGAGTAGTGCTGTGCCGTGGTCACTGCACCTTGCCACAAGCACTGCTGCTCTTTTGTCCGTGAATGTGCCTATCGCACACTCAGTCGAAGGATATCATAACAGATAAAATGGCGCCCAACGTGGGCCCGATAGAGGAAAGCAACTTTTATGTGCTTTTGTTAAATATTGGCTCCACATACATGATTCACTCCTTGAATCAAATAGTCGTGTCTGCTTTGGAATTTTTTTTATTAGATTAACATTTTATAAATTTTTGATTTTTTTTCGATTGTTGTTGTGTTCAAACAGTTTTGTATGGATGCGAAGAATTTTCGCTGGAATTGACCATCCTATAGGTTAGATGCCTTGAGAAGCGTACCGCGTTAAGACTTCGTATTTAGGGAACTCTTTAAGCATGACACTTCTTTTGGTTTTGTGCAAAAATACGCGATACACTTTCTGGAATTTTCGTCATTGAGGCTAAAAGCCAATTGACTTACCAGGTGTTCACGTTTGCTACAATCCAATAGAAAAAAAATATACAAATAGTAATGCCACCTCAATTTAATAAATTTTTTTTAACTTTTGTTTAGTATTTGAGAAAGAATATATATATTTATATTGAATATTTCGGAAATTGTGGTTGTATATCAAATAAATCACAACCGATATTTCTTTCTCAAAAATGTTGCATGCCACAACACACCATGACATTATGCCCTTACTTACACCTTTGTGCCACATTATCACTACAGAGACTCCCATGGTCTCAAACCAAGTTTCTTTTGATGTTTTTTTGTTTTTTTGATAACCTTTTCACGTTTAATTATAAGCGAAAAAGATATAATTATTTTGATTTCTGTTGGGTTTTCTTTAATAGAAAGTTTTTTTTTGCGTTTAAGGACATAAGCGGATAGGCTTCTAATATTTTTGGTGATTTTTTCATTGGTTTTCATAAAAACAATCCTGTTTGCGTTATGCCCCTGTTTAATTCACTAGCACTGTCTTTTAGGAAAAAAGGGGGGCACACGGGTTTAAAGCAATATATATAAATATATTTAATTCAAAATTAACTTCAACTACACACAAGATTATGTAAAAAATGAATTTGTTTAAATATTTGAAGAACTGAAAACTGCGCGACGGCGGGCGGGCGAAAAACTGCACGAATGATGCGGGCACGAACGATGCGTGAAGGCGGGTAGTTTTAGATAAACTAAACTCAATTGAGAGTGAGCGCGGTGGTGGTTGGCAAGCCACGGCTGAGCTGCACTGCTTGCGCTTGGCCGGGTGTTGCCAGACGGAGGGGGCGGACTTAGTCCGAAAATTGGATCATGTCTTCAACATGCCCCCCCCCCCCGGCCCGACGCGTTGATGGGTTAAGGGCGGCGTCAACTCTGTCCAAGGCTGCTCGTGCCTCGGCTACTAATTGTCCTATTTTTTTTTCTTTTTGACGAGCCGATTGGCTTTGTACCGCGCTCTGGCGGTTTTCCGTGCGGGCTCGTGGGGTTGCCCTGTCTCTTCGGCGGCTGTCGTTGTCCGCATGGTTGTTCGGTCGAGCCCGGTGGAGCAAAGTGTGGTGGCCGAGTGAGCATTTTCGGCAGCTGCTTGGGGAGTCGCACGCCCCGGTGGAGTGTGAGATTGCGAGGCAGTTGAGGCAGTGCCGGTGGGTTTTGGCACATTGGTATCTCTCCTCGGGTTGCATCGCTACAGCCAACGCCTAGTTATACTTTGAATTTCAACGCATATATTAATTGGGAGTTTCCCTTTTAAAATACGACATTGTTCTTTTTAGTTTTAGTTTTTAGTTTAAGTTTTATTTGAATTAATAAATATAGAATAATAAACATAACATTCTATAATTTGTGACCCCGACGACAGTAGAAGAGTACAACCAAATATTTTACGGTCGTTGCCGAAATCGATTCAGCTGTACTGGCACATGCCAGCGACATTATTTCCTCACCACCCATTGCAAACCAAGTGACGATGTAACAGCAGCCATGTCAGAGTTGGTGGATAGGCTAGATCGTTTAGAGAAGCGGGAGGTAACGTATAAACAGCAACGGATCGGAGCGCCTCGGCAACAAGCACGACCGACCAGCTCACGCAGTGAGTACGCACGGGGTACAAATTGTGATATCTGTTAGTATCATCATATTTTCGGCAAGAACGCAACACAATGTCGGCCACCATGCGCTTTCTCACCAAAGCTTTCGGAAAACTTGTCAGCCCTCCATACAAAGCGGCTATGTCGGAGGAGGATATGAACTCCAGCCGCCTTTACATTTGAGACAGAACGTCTTCAATGAAATGTCTCATCGACACGGGCGCCGAAGATTCGGTTGTACCCAAACGTCACGTATACCGTAGTACAAGGCAGCAAGCCTCCTTTTTTTTTATTTTCTTAGTTCTATTCCCTGCTGCATTTACTTTTTTTTGTGTATCCCGCTTAGCTAGGCACCACTGTTTCTAGTTACCAAAAATTGCATCACAAAGCATCTGTCAAAAACAGGTGATATTGAATTCATTTATCGACTCATTTGAGCAAGGTAGGTCAAGAGCTATTTCCGTCATAAGCTCTCGATCTGTTCCTATGCAGTTTCGGAGCAGCAAACATCGTGGTCGTGGTCAAGTTTCCTTGTTTTTTTTTCAAACATATAGAAAATTGGAGTGAACTTTTAGACCTCCAAAATTTTAAATATTTAAAACATTAAAGTAGTGTGACATATAATAAAATCAACTAAGTCTGATTCCATATAAAATTTGACTATTTCGTGTTGGATTCAAACAAAAATAATGGATTAATTTGTCAAGTTCGCGCGATCAAATAAAACTCCTAATTTCAACAACTCTCCTGTCGCCACTTGTTAGCAAGAGCAGTCCAGTCCACCTTGAGCAGAAATACGTACATGATATCTATGATTTTCTTCTCAAGAAAACGAGCACCACATTTCTCTGAAAATTCATTTGCCAACATAATTTACATTATATGCATGATGGGTTGCTTGTGCGAATCGCAAGCAACCCTCCATTTTACTTCACCCGCATTCCGCTTCCACGGTGATAAGCTTCAAGTCATCACCAGTTCCTGAAAATCTACTTGCCCATGATCTTCATCTAGGACGTACGTAAAATCTCGTCTAACATACATACGTTCATCATCGTTGCAGTCTTCAAAACCCGAAATCATATAAGGAAATGTGAATTATAAAACTAAAGAGAAAGGCGCTATGGTAGTGACCATAGGCAACAAGTATTCCAAATGGAACTAACTAACTGCTTCCAAAAAGTAGGTGAAACTCTGCAGGAGTACGCAACAAAGATCGAGCGGCTAGCGCACTTAGCGTACACTAAGGAATCTGCAGATTTCATAGAGAAGATGAAGTGTCAAGCATTCGTGAGAGGTATACTAGATTCCGACACGAAACGAGCAGCGTACTCAACACCGAAAGGAACGTTTGCTGAAACAGTATCTTTTGCACTGACGCAAGAGACAGCAGCTCTTCTGAGCAAGCCAGCACACAAAGTTCATCAGATTGAAATTGAAAAGTCCAACTCCTTGGAGGCAACTATAAAAGATGTAATACAAGAGACCTTATCTAAGTTTAACCGGCGCAGCAGTGCGGATATCAAGTGCTATAACTGCGGGATGACTGGCCATATTGCCCGAAATTGTAGTACAACACGAGGCCAATCCAAGATGTGCTTGGGGAAAAGAAGACAAAGCGGTGGAACTAATAATGGGGATATACCAAAACAGCAGCCGTTAAACTGAAACGAACCACCTCAAAGGAGCTTGAGTTGGTTCCCACAACAGAATGCTCCATAGTTCCCGTTTCGAATATTGGACGGGAAAGCAATAACTTGTCGGTGAGGGGAACTGTCAATGGTCGATGCATGGTACTTACTTTGGACACAGGTGCAACGAATTCAATCATCCGGTCAAATATGGTAAAGGGTATTGTAGAACCATTAGTTGGGTTCAAGCTCCGAACTGCTACAGGTGAGGAAGCTGCAATTTCCGGTAGGGTAGTTTGCAATATTATTATTGGAGCTTTGTCAGTTTATCACACATTTTTAGTAGCTGAAATTGTGGATGAACTTATAATTGGCGTAGATTTTATGCTGCATCATGGTTTTACATTGGATTTGAAAAGGAAACTGCTATTGTGTCAAAATATTGAGATACCTCTTATAACCGGGTGTGCGCACAGTGTTCAGGCACGGAAGGTCAGCTTAAGTCATCGTCAACGGATTCCCCCAAAGTCCGAAGCAGTTGTATGGACTAATGTGGAAGGAAGCTGCGGAGTGGGCGAAGTTTGCGTTATTGAAGCTGCTGAAGGAAACACAAGTGTAGCCATTGCAAGAACGCTGGTGCGTACTGGAAACGGTACTCGGGTTCCGGTAAGAGTACTAAATAATTTTAATTCAACAGTTATATTGAATAAGGGGATTGTAATTGGGAAATGCCAGCCTGTGGAGGCCATAGTGAATTGCGAGAGCCCTCAAGCAGGATGCGACGGATTCCAGGAAGCAAGCGGAGAGGCTTCTAGCTTTTTAAAGACTTGGCTGCTTGGTTTGAAAGAAAATTATAGGGTAAAAGCTAAGGGATTGTTGGAAAAATACAGCAGCATATTTGCTGTGGGCAGTGGGAAACCTGGTAGAACTGCCATTGTGAAGCATCGAATAGATACAGGAGATTCAAAACCAATTCGCCAAGCTCCACGTAGAGTTCCACTAGCAAAACGTGAAGAAGCAAAACAAATTATACAGGACATGCAGGAAAATAGAGTAATTGAGCCATCAGTAAGTCCCTGGAGTTCACCTGTTGTGTTGGTTAAAAAGAAAGATGGTAGCACTCGGTTTTGTGTTGATTACCGGAAACTTAACGAGGTCACGAAAAAGGACAGCTACCCTTTACCACGGATAGATGATACTCTCGACACATTATCCGGCGCAAAATGGTTTTCAACACTGGATCTAAAAAGCGGTTACTGGCAGGTGGAGATTGAGGATTGCGACCGTGAGAAGACAGCACTCAGCATTGGTGAAGGGTTGTGGCAGTTTTCCGTGATGCCATTTGGTTTATGCAATGCCCCAGCAACCTTTGAGCGCCTGATGGAGAACGTGCTGAAAGGACTCCATTGGAAAACGTGCTTAGTCTATTTGGATGATATCATCGTTATGGGTAAAAATTTCAATGACCATTTGGAAAAGTTAGAAGAAGTTTTTCAGCGCATAGCATCCGCAGGACTACGATTAAATCCGAGGAAATGCTCATTTTTCCAGTCAGAGGTCACGTATCTTGGACATAAGGTGACAACTGAAGGCGTTCAGACAGATCAGGATAAGATACAGTCAGTAAAAGATTGGCCCCGACCGGAAAACGTGCACGAAGTTCGAAGTTTTCTAGGACTGTGTACGTACTACCGACGTTTTGTAGCTGGATTCGCCAATGTTGCTCGAAGTCTTCACAATCTCACTAAGAAAAATTGCACCTTTGTTTGGCACAAGGAACAAGAGGAAGCATTCCAGCGACTGAAAGAACTACTTTGTACCGCGCCTATGCTAGCTTATCCGGTGCAGGGAGAAATGTTCGTTTTGGATACAGACGCTAGCGCATATGGGATAGGAGGAGTATTATCCCAGATAATAAATGGTCAAGAAAAAGTGATCGCGTATTATAGCAGGGTCCTTGGAAAGGCAGAAATGAATTATTGTGTGACTAGACGGGAACTGCTAGCTGTGGTGGACTGTGTAAAACATTTCCACAAATACCTTTATGGACAAAGATTTCATCTTAGAACGGATCACGCAGCATTGAGATGGCTACTCCAGTTTAAGCAACCAGAGGGACAAGTTGCACGTTGGATTGAAAGGCTGCAAAATTATGAATTTGATATTGAGCATCGTAATGGGGAACAACATGGAAATGCTGATGCGCTATCGCGACGACCGTGTGCCATAGAGTGTAGGCATTGTTCCAAAGTTGAAAGGTCCGAAGGCAAAATAGACATAAGGCTAATGCAAATAGAACCCGATGATGAATGGACTTTCAGCGCAATAAGAAATAGTCAACTGAGTGATGTGGACATAGGAAAAATGATGGAAGCCAAAGAAGCTGGAGATAGACCATCTAAAACTGCAATTGCACCACAAAGTTCTGCGGCTAAGGCATACTGGGCCCAGTGGAATAGCCTTAAAATAATTGATGGAGTTCTTCATCGCGTATGGGAAAGTGAAGACGGAAAACATGCTCGTAATCTCATCATAGTCCCAAAATCCAGAGTTAAAACCGTATTAGAGGAATTCCACAACGGGTCTAGTGGAGGTCATTTGGGTGTGACTAAAACCCTGGAGAAAATTAAACAGCGATTTTACTGGGTAAATTGTAGAAAATCAATTGAAGAATGGATTCGAAACTGCGCACGGTGTATGGTAGCGAAGGGTCCACACACCAGAAGTCGAGGTAAATTACAACAATACAATGCGGGGGCACCGTTTGAGCGAGTGGCAATGGATGTTGCAGGTCCGTTTCCAGTTAGTGACTCTGGCAACAAATATGTATTAGTCGTTATGGATTACTTCAGTAAATGGCCGGAAGTTTACGCGTTACCAAACCAGGAGGCAAAATCCATTGCAGAGGTTTTCGTGCAAAACTGGGTAGCCAGGTTTGGAGTGCCAATTGAGATGCATTCAGACCAAGGAAGAAACTTTGAGAGCGCAGTATTCAGTGAGATGTGTTGTTTGTTGGGAATTAAGAAAACGCGCACAACACCTCTGCACCCACAGTCAGATGGAATGGTTGAAAGATTTAACCGTACTTTTGAAGAACACTTACGGAAGGTAGTGGGGACGTGTCAACAAAATTGGGACAAACACATCCAAATATTCCTATTGGCTTATCGCTCCGCTGTGCACGAGACTACCGGACAATCGCCTGCAAGAACACTTTTTGGTAGCGATTTGAGGCTTCCGTGTGATTTAGTATTTGGGAAAGGTGTTGCCCCTGCAATGGGAGATAACAGTTATTGGGAAATGGTGCAGAGTGAAATGATGAGTTGCATCGTAATGTGAGGGAACATATGCGGATAAAGAGTGACAGGATGAAAGATCGATTTGATAGAGCTGTAAATTCAGATGGGTTCAAAGAAGGTGACTTGGTACTACTGTATAATCCACAGAGAAAGAAAGGCATTTCTCCAAAACTGCAAGCATCGTGGGAAGGTCCATATAAGGTTATTAAAAATTGAACGACGTTGTGTATCGTATAAAGCGAAGCCAGCCCGGACAAGGAAAAGCCAAAGTAGTTCATTTGGAAAGATTGGCACCATATGGGTCGAAGAATTGTATGTCTAATCGGGACGATCAGACTTAAGTGGAGAGCAGTGTAACAAACTTTGAATAGGGCACTACTACTTGCAGCGTTAAACAATTTTTTTATACTTTTCAATTTTTATACTTGTTATAATTGTATTCGATTAGTCTAGTGCTCATAGATTTTAAATAATTTGTAAAACGCTTTTTCTGAAATAAATGTCAGTTAGAAAATAGAAATCGTAACATTATTAAGTCATTTTCTTTTGATAATTTAAACAATTATATTTTGTAATTGGCTTAGGAAATATTTTAGTTCTTATTTAAGGAGTGAAAACACAACTCTCCAAGCAAGAAGGCCTTAGACGCTAGGTAGAAAAGCTTATTGACTAATGCCCCATATACCTATGAGAATTTACCAATTTGTTAATATTGTAGTTGTGATCATACATACATACATATATATTATATATCCACTCAAATGCCTGCACATACATATGCATGTACATATGTACATAAATAGATATTAATATACAAAGTGAAGTTTCCTTTTCTTCAAACATACAATCTTAGTGTAACATAAATTTTTTTTATTTATGCATATGTGTAAAGATATGCGAGCATAAATTTTTACATACATATGTATATTCATCTTCAGTGGCAAGATACTATTCAGTGCACACGCAGGAATGATTACTGTTCTACGATGTAATTTTTTTTATACTTTCTTTCATATTCACCCTTATCGCGAAGTTCACGCGGAAAAGTGTTCGCCTTCACTTCTTTTGTTCGGGTGAACTTTTTCCGCCTATCGGCAATTTCGGGCGAACAAAAGTTCACTTCGAAACAGCTGATGCTCTATTGCGAATTGGCAGTGAACAAATAATTTACTTACAATTCTGTAAATTTTGTAACCAAGCATATATTTCCATAAAATACAACAAAAATATAAATAAAAAATTAATAAAATAATGTTTAGTATTGCACTTAGGTTGGTATTGATTGAGCGCGAGGCGAATATATATGTGAAAGCGATTCGGAGGCAATTAAGCGACAGTTCTAACCCTTTGGAGCTAAATGATTCACTGTAAGCTAAAAATTACTATTTTTAGCACTTTTGAATAACAAGTTAATTTTTTTTCAAATAGCTTTCGCCAATATTACAGGCTAAACAAGCTGGCATTCTAATATTTGCTAGATATTCTTACCAACTCCTTGTCAGCATTGAAGCAAAAATTTGGAGTTCCACCAATTGTAAAGTTGAGTAAATGTCTTCCCTTTTTTCGCATAGGGAAAAAGCGGTGGAAAGGACCATGAAGTGGGTCTTAGGTAATCTTGTTTCAGTGAGGTGATCAACATTTTGGAACCGTTGCTTTGTCCACAATGGATAACTTGGCCGACTGATACGTTGTGAAAAAATAGAATTTACATACTTAGCAATACAGGAATTTCACTTTTTTCCGCCCAGCTTACGATTGTGCATTATTTATTGATTTATTTCTAATAATAGAAGTACATATAATTATAAGAGTATCAAATTTCAAAACAAAAAATTAATTACATTTTGTTTTCCTCTCGTTCGCCTGTAAAATATAAGTGAACAAATTTTGGTTTCCCCGCTGTTCATTTCGCCCGAACAAGGAGTTGCCGATAAGGTGAAATCTTTTTCGAACATCAAAAATTGTTTCGCCACCCTCTGCGATAGGGTGAACAAAAACTGTGAATATTTTCGGGTGAAAAAAAAACTCGCGATAAGGGTGATTACTTTCTCTCGTTCAAAATCAAAACCGATTTTGTGAGCTAAGTTCAGGTCAGCTAGGCTAAAACTAAACAATCTTGTATAATGCATTGAATTTGTGAATAATAATTACTAATGTGTACATAATTTTCTTTTATTTTGGTTTGTGACCTGGGAGGTTAGCGGTAAAATAACGGGGCCTCAATAATATCTATAAGGCCAATGGTAGGGCGGGTACAGAGGCAGCCACCCATCGTTGCAACAATGAGCTGCCATGCATAAAGGTGAGTATACGGTGTGTCATATGGCTGAAGTGTGGCATGCAAGTGCGTTTGGTGTTTTTTTTATTTTTCCTATGGTAGAGTATCCCAGTGTGCAAAACAATTTATTGTTTGACCATTGACTGGGGAGAGTAGTGCTGTGCCGTGGTCACTGCACCTTGCCACAAGCACTGCTGCTCTTTTGTCCGTGAATGTGCCTATCGCACACTCAGTCGAAGGATATCATAACAGATAAAATGGCGCCCAACGTGGGGCCCGATAGAGGAAAGCAACTTTTATGTGCTTTTGTTAAATATTGGCTCCACATACATGATTCACTCCTTGAATCAAATAGTCGTGTCTGCTTTGGAATTTTTTTTATTAGATTAACATTTTATAAATTTTTGATTTTTTTTTCGGTTGTTGTTGTGTTCAAACAGTTTTGTATGGATGCGAAGAATTTTCGCTGGAATTGACCATCCTATAGGTTAGATGCCTTGAGAAGCGTACCGCGTTAAGACTTCGTATTTAGGGAACTCTTTAAGCATGACACTTCTTTTGGTTTTGTGCAAAAATACGCGATACACTTTCTGGAATTTTCGTCATTGAGGCTAAAAGCCAATTGACTTACCAGGTGTTCACGTTTGCTACAATCCAATAGAAAAAAAATATACAAATAGTAAGTACATCTCAAACTCATTGTCGAGATGCCACCTCAATTTAATAAATTTTTTTTAACTTTTGTTTAGTATTTGAGAAAGAATATATATATTTATATTGAATATTTCGGAAATTGTGGTTGTATATCAAATAAATCACAACCGATATTTCTTTCTCAAAAATGTTGCATGCCACAACACACCATGACATTATGCCCTTACTTACACCTTTGTGCCACATTATCACTACAGAGACTCCATGGTCTCAAACCAAGTTTCTTTTGATGTTTTTTTGTTTTTTTGATAACCTTTTCACGTTTAATTATAAGCGAAAAAGATATAATTATTTTGATTTCTGTTGGGTTTTCTTTAATAGAAAGTTTTTTTTTGCGTTTAAGGACATAAGCGGATAGGCTTCTAATATTTTTGGTGATTTTTTTATTGGTTTTCTTAAAAACAATCCTGTTTGCGTTATGCCCCTGTTTAATTCACTAGCACTGTCTTTTAGGAAAAAAGGGGGGCACACGGGTTTAAAGCAATATATATAAATATATTTAATTCAAAATTAACTTCAACTACACACAAGATTATGTAAAAAATGAATTTGTTTAAATATTTGAAGAACTGAAAACTGCGCGACGGCGGGCGGGCGAAAAAATGCACGAATGATGCGGGCACGAACGATGCGTGAAGGCGGGTAGTTTTAGATAAACTAAACTCAATTGAGAGTGAGCGCGGTGGTGGTTGGCAAGCCACGGCTGAGCTGCACTGCTTGCGCTTGGCCGGGTGTTGCCAGACGGAGGGGGCGGACTTAGTCCGAAAATTGGATCATGTCTTCCACAATGTCCCCCCCCCCCCCGCCCGACGCGTTGATGGGTTAAGGGCGGCGTCAACTCTGTCCAAGGCCGCTCGTGCCTCGGCTACTAATTGTCGTATTTTTTTTTCTTTTTGACGAGCCGATTGGCTTTGTACCGCGCTCTGGCGGTTTTCCGTGCGGGCTCGTGGGGTTGCCCTGTCTCTTCGGCGGCTGTCGTTGTCCGCATGGTTGTTCGGTCGAGCCCGGTGGAGCAAAGTGTGGTGGCCGAGTGAGCATTTTCGGCAGCTGCTTGGGGAGTCGCACGCCCCGATGGAGTGTGAGATTGCGAGGCAGTTGAGGCAGTGCCGGTGGGTTTTGGCACATTGGTACCTCTCCTCGGGTTGCATCGCTAAAAAGGCCCGGCACTGTCTCAACACATGCCGTTGACCACAGAGGCGACACTTTGGTCCCTCGGTTGTTCTGCGGGTCCTGTAAAGACAAGAAAAGAGAAAAAATATTCGTATTTTTTAGGCATGGGTGAGGGTAGCTTATATATCTTTTTCAGATTGCTAGGGTCATGAAACAGAGGGTACCAGAGGTAGGGTTGGCATTACTAGGCAGTTGGTAGCACGCACAGTTTGGCAATATTACGGGTTATTAGTCCATTTTGGGTTTTGAGTTCCACAACTCGAACATTGTTATCCGATCCAGGGTGTAAAGTGATTACCCGTCCCAAACGCCATTCGTTCGGGGGTAGTAAATCATCCTTTACCACGACTAAATGTCCAACTTGAATATTGCGTTGAGAGCATTTCCATTTATACCGCTTATGCAGCTCCTTGAGATACTCGCTCTTCCATCGTGTGCTGAATTGGTGGTGAAGCACTTTCAGTTTCTGCCATTTGGTGACCAAGGTGAGATGCTCTGCAGTTGGCTCCGGTAACGACAAGAGCGGCGCGACACGTAGGAAATGCCCTGGGGTTAGGACTAGGGGATCCATTGGATCTTCGGACATAGGAGAGAGCGGTCGGGAGTTGAGGACCGCCTCTATGCGTACTAAGAGGGTAGTAAGCTCTTCGAAGGAGAACGTCTGGTTTCCTGCTACTTTCGTAAAGTGTATCTTGAAACTTTTCACGGCCGCTTCCCATAGCCCACCCATGTGTGGAGCGTATGGTGGGATGAATTTCCATGAGAATCCGTGAGTTGCATATTTTTCTGCGACGTCTGTAGCGACTTCCTTGAGAAATGTGGTGAATTCCCTTTGAAATACGCGTTGTGCGCCGACGAACGTCTTTCCGTTGTCAGAAAATATCTGATGGGGTAGGCCACGGCGACCAGTGAATCGGGCAAAGGCTGCGTTGAAGGCGTTGGTGGTGAGGTCAGAACACACTTCTAAATGAACAGCCTTTGTGGAAAAACAGACGAACACACAAACGTAAGCTTTCACATACGAAGCTCTGCGAAGGGGAGAAGCTTTTACCATAAATGGTCCAGCAAAATCGACTCCTGTTGTATGAAAGGGTAGAGAATATGTTGACCTCTCGGGTGGCAAGGCTGCCATTATCTGCGTTTTCATCTGCTGTTTATAGATGGTGCAGGTTTTGCAGTGGAAGACGAGCTTTTTGACCTTTTGCTTCAAACGTGGAATGTAGTACTGTTGCTGTACCATTCGGATCATCAGCTGTTTGTCGGCGTGCAGCAGGTTCGAATGGAGGAAGTCTAACAGAAGAGAACAAAATCGAGAGTTTTCGGGTATGATAATTGGGTGCCGCTCATTAAAGCTATAGGTGGCATATGCTAATCTTCCAGAAACTCGCATGATTCCTGAGTCATCTAGCATGGGGTTTAATGTCAGAAGGGTGTTCTTTTTGGGTAAGGGTCCTGACGTTTGAAGCAGCTCTATCGTGTCTCCGTAATGATTCCGTTGAGTTTGAATGATGATTTTGATTTTGGCATCATTCACTTCGGCGTGGGTGAGGTTAAGCGTGGCTGGAACTTTCAGTTTCCTTGCTTTCTTGATAAACCGCAACATATAGGTCACGACGCTAAGCGCTCGAGAAAACGACGAAAACCGGTCGAGTATGTCTATATTTTCTTCCTGCAGGGTGTGGAATACGTCCACATGTCGTTGTTCGGGGGGAGTTGGGTGATGAGAAATATCCTTTGGCCACGAAGTTGATGGGTTGATAAGCCAATTAGGTCCTTCCCACCATAATGGACATTGGACTAAATCCTGAGGCTTGCAGCCTCGAGTGCCCAAATCCGCTGGGTTATCCTTACTGGAAACGTGCCTCCAAGTGGCGTTGTCAACGTTCTTAAGAATTTCAGAGGTTCTGTTGGCGACATACGTTTTCCAGGTATGGGGTGGTTTTTCTAACCAGGCCAGTACGATGGCAGAATTGCACCAGAGAATGAGTTCGTGTTGGGGTAGATTCAGCTCACTTCGCAGCTGTTTCACTAACTTGGAGAGTAAAACTGCTCCACAGAGTTCCAACCGTGGAAGACTCACGGTTTGGAGGGGTGCTACTTTGCTTTTAGCAGCTAGCAAATGGGATGAAAAACTATTTTCATGGGTTTGTACTCGTAAATATATACAGGCACAAAATGCTTTTTCTGAAGCATCTGAGAATCCATGCAGCTGGATTAGTTTATCGGGGGAATACTGTACCCACCTAGGGATTTTAATGTCTCTGATATGAGGTAAATTTTCATAAATTGAGGTCCATTTTTCGAGAGCTCCGGGCTTCACGTCCTCGTCCCAATCCGTTCCTTCCATCCAGAGTTGTTGCAGCAACATTTTGGCAAGAATCATTATTGGTGAAAGCCATCCTGCGGGGTCAAACAGTTTTGCAACTGCTGATAAAATCTGCCTTTTTGTAGTCGTGTTTTCTGCTGATGGTGGATCATACGTGTAGGTGAAGGTGTCGGTTAGCGCGTTCCACTGAATTCCAAGGGTTTTTGTGGAACTCGAATCATAGAATTTAAGGAAATCGACGTCTAGCAAATCAGGTTCGGGAACGGGTTTTAAAATTTCAGGGTGATTTGCCGACATCTTCCTCAAAGGGAACCCTGCCGATTTTAAGGCTTCGATAACTTGAGTCATAGAGTTCAAAGTGGACTGTATATTATGACCGCCTGACAAAATATCGTCGACATACGTTTCATTCAACAAAATGTCTTTAGCGAGCGGATATTCATCTTGACAGTCGTGGGCGAGTTGGTGTAGGGTTCGAATCGCCAAATATGGCGCGCAATTTACACCAAAGGTAACTGTTTTTAGTCGGAAATCTTCTATCGGCAGAGTTGGGTGTTTTCGAAAAACGATTCGATGAAAATCTTTATCTTCTTCATGGATGAGTATTTGGCGATACATTTTCTCAATATCGCCGTTGAAAACAAACTTACAAAGTCGCCATTTAAGTATGACGAGCATTAAGTAATTTTGTAGAATGGGGCCTGTATGAAGCACGTCGTTCAACGAGTTGCCAGAATGCGACACTCTTGATGCGTTGAAGACGACTCGCACTTTTGTGGTTTTGCTGTCGGGTTTTATGACAGCATTATGGGGTAGATAAAATGATAGATATTTACCATCTCTAATTATCTCTTGTTGGGAGGCGGGTTCCATGTGATCCATAGTTAAATATTCATTAAGGACTTCAAAATATTTGTCTCTTAATTCGGGTTTTCTTTCGAGGGTTCGTTCGATGCTGATATACTGCTGTTGGGCTGCGGGTCGTGAATGACCGAGTGCCAGATTGGCTGGAAATTCCGATTTGAAAGGTAGTTTGACTCTGTAGCGTCCATCTTCCTCACGAATTGTGGTTGTCCGGTAGAGTGCTTCGCAGTATTCATCATCTGCTGATCGTTGTTGGGTTTGGTGAACTTCTTCCTGTTCCCAAAATTGTCTCAAAAGTTGATTGATGGGGTCATCGGTGCATTCCGTGACATGAGTGCTGAAGGTTGATACCTTTTCAGCTACAGGGCCACTTAATATCCATCCGAATATTGTGTTTTGGGCAAGTAATGGTCCACTCACATTTCGGAGGAGCCCCTCGGTGAGGATTTGCGGGGTGATATCGCTGCCGATTACCACATCGATTTTCGATGGTATCGAATACTGTGGATCGGCTAACGGTAAATGGGACAGTTCTTCGAGATCGATGCTTGAAACTCTGACTGTGGGCAAGAACTTAGTTAGCTTCGGCAAAATTATTGCTTGTGCGTCTATCATTTGGGTTAAGTCTGCTGAACAGAATGTTATCTGGCAGACTTTATTGGCATTTTTCACAACCGTTCCACCCATTCCAGATATCTGGTGGAGAGACTCTTTTGTGGGTAGACCAAGAACCTTTTGTATACGGGATGATACAAAAGTTTTTTGTGAACCTTGGTCTATTAGGGCACGAATTTTATGAAATTCGCCAGCAAAGTATACTGATACTATTGCTGTGGGTAATAGGGTGGTTCCATGATTACTCGAGAAGAGTGAAGAAACCGGGTTTTTGTCTTGAGACTGTTGGGAGGAGGTGGCTCTTGCGGCGGCTTTCGATGTTGAGGCTCGCTCGTCGTCCGTTCTCCTAGGGGTGCCGGCTTGGGCCTTTTGAGCTCTGGGGTTTGGTTGTGATTGTTGGGGTTTGGGCTGCAAATGCAGTAGCGAATGATGACGCTTTTGGCAATAAACGCACGTGAAACTACTTTTACATTCGTTCTTGGGGTGTGACGTTGATAAACAGTTTTCACAGTAACTATTTTCTCTCACAAATTTGATTCGGTCTGATACCGATAAATTCCTAAACCTGACGCAAGATTTGACTGCGTGGTATTGGTTGCATAATCTACACGAAGCCGTTTTATTGAACTCGGTGTGATATGCCTGGGTTCTATTATTGTTAGATTGGGTCGAGTTTTGATTCACCGTTCGTGGTGTAAAACTCGAAAACTAGGGTTTCGCCTTGCCTGGTCGATAGGTACTTATTCTCTCTACTACCTCGTATCTACTGGTCAAAAATTTATTCATATCATCCCAAAGTGGGAGTTCTTTTCGGGAGCTGAGGGATTGTTCCCATAGTGAAAGGCTTTCACTTGGCAGCTTGGATGAGCAGAGGTAAACGAGGATCGGGTCCCAGTCCGTTGTCGGGATTCCTTGGGTGTTAAGGGTTGACATGCAGTTGTTGATTGTTGTCTGCATCTTCTGTATTTGTTCTCCGTTTTCTGCGAATATTGTGGGTAGGTTGAACAGCGTCTTCAATTGGTTGTCGACGAGTATCCTTTTGTTCTCGTACCTAGATCTGAGCGCTTCCCAGGCAAGCTCGAAATTATTATCGCTCAGTGGGTATTGTTTTACAATAAGCCCAGTTGGTTTTTATAGACTGCCGTGAACATATCTCTAAAGGATGGCCAGTCTTCGTATCCACCATGAAATACTTCGGTGTCGCATGGTGGTACTTTTAAATAAAAACCGTTTGCGTTTGAATTGTTCATTGGGTGGGCGGGTATTTGTTGTTGGTTGGTGCTAGCAGTATTAAAAAGCTGTAAGGCTTCTAAAATTTCTGATTTGCATGTTTGGTACGTTTCCATGCATTTAGCGAATTTTTGCTCAACCGAGCCGCTGACCTCTGTGTAATTATCTGAGAAACTTACTTCTCGATGAGACTCTAGCACCTTTGCCCATATTTTATCAAGGTCTTCTAGTTTGACCTTAAGCATACACTCTGATAAATCGGTAGCTTGGGAGGGTGACCATCTCGAGCAGTAAACCTCTAATTGGTTACCGTCATATATGAATTTCTGCAGGCATTTATCTGCAGGGGTCAATTTTTGGGTTTCGTCCGACGATTTCGGCATTATAAATTAGTTTGGTTTCTTAATAGAAATGGGAGCTTTTATTAAGCTGTGAAAATCGGAAAAATTTTTTTTTTTTTTTTTGAAACCAGCCTAATGTACGCTTGGTTCTTTATACGGGCTTGTCTCACCGCTTCTGAGTACAAGTAATGTGGGTATATAATAATATAAATATTATAAATTTGTGTTCACTGGGATTTTATTTTTTTTATTTTTTGAGACCGGCCTAATGTGTCCCGGCTTTTTGCTTTGTTATATGTACTTGTCTCAGCGCGTCTGAGCACAAGTAATATGGGTATATAGTACGTATGTATGGATTTATATATATGTGTGAAATATATTTGCCGACAAACTGTGGTGTACCAACAAACTGTGGTGTACCAACAACCTTTGTTTGCTGTGCCAATGCACTTGATCTTTATTAACAAAGTAAATGTATGCCAATATGTGATCGATGATCTTTGTTGCTTCCTTCTATTATGTAGTTACCTATGGTCATGCAATTACTTTGTTGAGGGTGGGTTTTGGCTTATGCAAAAAGATGTACAAGTGCGTGTGGGTGTTATGAGTGCATATACTTGTAGGTTTGTATGCAGAATTAATATTGGGTGCACCGGTAAAATAAACTTTGGAAAAGTGACAAAAATTTGGCAAAGTTTGTTGCTATGGGTTTTTGTAAAATATATTTCATGTAATATATGTATATAAGGGTAAATTGGGCAGCGGTGAATTTCACGCTGGAAAAATATGTAGCTCGGGTGATATTACCGAACTAAGTGGGTATATACATATATTACATATATACGTATATATTTTTTATAATAAAGTCGATATTTAGCGCAACGAACTTTTTGGGTATATAGAAACCGGGCAGTGGATTTTCCGTTGGTACGGGAATGCAAATTTATTTGTTGAAAATTTTATATGGCTTTTTGAAGGAACTGTACCTGTTGGTAACAGTAAGCAAATGAAATATTTTGCCGTTTAGGCTTTTGATGTGGGTTATATACCCAGGGTCCGGATCTTTTGATCGGAGGGGTATATAATTGGGGAATTTATAGAATTTGGGTCCGTACTTTAGACGGAGGGAATATATATGGGAATATATTGGGTAAACGGTGTACTCACTCTAACATTTTTTGTGTTAACTGTGTGTTACTTGTGGGTTTTGTGTTGTCCTTTAGCCTTTGTTGTATGGTCTCCTGGTTGATATGTTGTGTTGTAATGCTGTACCTCCTTGTTGGTGTAGTTAGTGTTAGCGTTGATTTTTCGTATATGTGTTTTCCAATTATTGTTTTCAAACTTTTTCTTTCAAATGTATTTTTCTTTTTTGTAAATAAATATTATTATGTTGTTTCCAAAAACCTTTTCCTCTTTTTTTTTTCTCACAACTTTTTCTTTTTATTTGGTATTTATATGTTCAGTTTTTGTGTACGTGTTTTGTATTGTCGTGAAAAAATTTTATTAAATTTGTATTTTTTTCCAAAAAAAACACTTTTATCTTTTCTCTTGTTTTCTTTTTTTTGTTGGGACTTTCTATTCAAATTAATTTTCCCCAAGATGAATTTTTTTTTTTTTTTTTTTTTTTAAAGGTATTTTTCCTTTTTCTCAACTTTTTTTTTCTTTTCGAAAAACTTTTCTATTTTATTTTCTACGCTTTTTTTGATTTCTTTGCACAAAACTTTGTTCTTAGTAAAATTATTTTTTTTTCGCTTTTGTCACACCTTAATGTTTGTTTTATTTGTATGTGCACTATTGTTCAATTTTTTCTCAAATAAATTTTTTTTTGTTAAGCACTTTTATAGTTTTGTGGCCGTACCGAACCGCGTTTTTATGTAAGAATTGTTTTTGTTTTACTTGTTTTTATTATATTTATGTTTTTTTTCTCACTTTTTGCTTTTTTCTTCTTTTGCCGCTGGTTACCTTTTTAGCACCAAAGGACCATGTTTAATTCACTAGCACTGTCTTTTAGGAAAAAAGGGGGGCACACGGGTTTAAAGCAATATACATAAATATATTTAATTCAAAATTAACTTCAACTACACACAAGATTATGCAAAAAATGAAGGACCATGTTTAATTCACTAGCACTGTCTTTTAGGAAAAAAGGGGGGCACACGGGTTTAAAGCAATATATATAAATATATTTAATTCAAAATTAACTTCAACTACACACAAGATTATGTAAAAAATGAATTTGTTTAAATATTTGAAGAACTGAAAACTGCGCGACGGCGGGCGGGCGAAAAACTGCACGAATGATGCGGGCACGAACGATGCGTGAAGGCGGGTAGTTTTAGATAAACTAAACTCAATTGAGAGTGAGCGCGGTGGTGGTTGGCAAGCCACGGCTGAGCTGCACTGCTTGCGCTTGGCCGCACTGGCCGGGTGTTGCCAGACGGAGGGGGCGGACTTAGTCCGAAAATTGGATCATGTCTTCAACAGCCCCTATTACGGTATACAACTCAACTTAGTTGGGTTGTAATTAAAACAACTCAACTTTCAGACAACTCAACTCCTGTTTGGTATTACGAATTACAACTTATTTCAGTTGAAGTTGAATTGGTGTTGCCAACTTAAGAAAGTGTTGATTTGACAGATAAATGAACAGCTGATCAATTTGTGGCGGAAATTTAAGCATTTGCAAAAGTGATTTTGGTATTACAAGATGGTATATGATATGAACACTATTTTATAATAGGGGGACTCATGTAACCGTATAAATGCCTTATAAAGTGTGTAAACGTATAAATTTATCTAGTGCGTAAACGAGCTGTCAAATTTTGTATGAAAAATTATTTACACAATTTGTATAAATTTACGCGCACATTTCATTGTGTAAACACGGTAAACTCAAAGGAATGCAACCTTGCAGACATTACAGCAGGCATTTTCATCAGAAATCTCCAATATCAGCAAGTAAAGGCGTTTTAGTTTTGATTTTTCACTTGATCTTAGCATTTTTTAATTTGTACAGCAATCAAAAAAATGTTGTTTGACAATAATACAGCTGATAAACAATAAAGTTTATCAAGAGTATTACTAGGTTCGTTCATATAACAGCGTGTGTAAATGGATATAATTTTACACCTTATAAGTTTATATGCTTTCATGAGTCCCCCTAATGGCGCAAATGTTGATGACTGACATGTCGCGAATACGGAAAACATTCGCGTGATCATTCTAATCCCTTGGAACTACCTAGAACCAAGTAAGAAAATGTTTAATTGACAAATGATGAGCTTCAAATGAAGTTATTTTGCAGATTTGAAAGGAATCATTTTGCTCATTACAACAAACTTAAGGACCATTTCCGCAGACGCTTTCGAGGGAAGGCTCTACGCCTATTTTAAAATTATGCGCCACACTCAGATTCCTTGCTGATGGCAACTATCAAAAATGCTGTGGAAATGATTTTGGTGTTGGACTGGTTTTAGATATTATTGAGGAGCATATTTGTACGAATTTGATTAAAACCCAGGTAATTCTATACGACAGCATGACACTGCTAATACGCTACCAAAAATATCGAGAGAGGTGTCAAACTATGCGTCTTGTCATCAGTATTAATAATCCGCAACCGGAAAAGAAAAAATTTAAGTCGTTCAAAAGATATTAACGAAAACCGCAAAATGACCAGCGGGTCCCTCCGAAACCGGGGGTGGGATCCACAGTATTTTTGCGCAGAACATCTTTCTGCATTGGCGGCCTTGGGCCGCGCTTATAAAAAATTACCCATGGTGGGTCCAACACCGGTTTGGAGATCAAAACTATATCCGCGCAGAGCACTTATGTTCACAGTTTTTTTTGTGGGTACGCCAACATTACAACAACCACATGAAAATCGCCAACTTCAACTGCAAATATCTCCGGACAGAGATAAAATTTTTCTTTTCCGGCTGCGGATTATTGTTGTCGAGGTCAATACGCGTCTTTTGACACCTCTTTCGATATTTGGACGCGTATTAGCAGTCATGCTGTCGTATAGAATTACCAAAACCCAAACACCAAAAATTGTATTTTACTCTAAAACAGCATTCCCAGGAGTAGTGATTAGTAACAATAGGACTCACGTTCGCATAATTTCGCCTATTTTGGCTGCATCCGAACTGCGGCTAGCCTCGTCCAACTTCGGAATGTCGCTCCATAAAGTCAAAAAGTTATTCAATCTAATCCTTCGTTTAAACGTTGTTTTTTCTATAAATGTGTACAAAATTGCTGATTATTGTTTGATTAAAAAAGGTTTAACTACCGGCTTTAAATTTTTTGTTTTTTTTTTTTTGGTAACGTTTTATGAGCACGTGCAGACGCGTTTCGATCTCCGTTTTTAGGACTCGAAAGCGGAAAGTAAAAATTTTATTTCTGTCGAAAAATATTTACAAAAACCCACAAAATGGCCCGAGAGGGTCCGAAATATGAGGCCCGATCAAGAGTTTTTTTGCAAGGAACATCTTTCTGCGTTGGCGGCCTTTGGCCGCGATTTGTAAAAATAACCCTGGGTGGGTCCAACGCCTTTCTGCATTAGTGTGTACAAAAAATCTGGCAAAATGCAACAACCACATGAAAATTTGAACCGAAATGATATGACAGAAATTAAATTTTTAATTTTTGTTTTCGGATTCTTAAATCGGAGGTCGAAACGTGTCTTTTGATACCAACTTTGAAAATTTTTGTTGAAAATTAGGTGGTGAACCGTCTTGTAAAACGTTACATGTTTTCAAAACAACTGCAAAATTGTATGAGACAACTGCTAGTAATCAGTTGTAAGATTTTGACGTCTTTGACAACTAGATTAACACAAGGTTGTAAACGGTAATGCCACAAAAAGTTTTTAGACTAGAGACAACTCAACCGACATTTTTTGACAGGTTGAGTTGTAATCTGTAATACCAAATTGCGAAATTTCAACCCAACCAGAGTTGAGTTGTAAACGGTAATACGGGCATTAAACTATTTTTTTAACACTGCGTAAAATGGTAATATCTTTTTTTTGCGAGTGCAAATATACATATACATTTTTTTTAAAATTTTTTTGGGAACATGCCATTGCGTCACAGCGACGAACACACTCCTTTGCAGGTTGGATGTTTTATGTGTAGGAAGGCTTTTACGAATAGGGATAACATTCTAACTACTGCGTGTGATCACCGCTTCCATCGAAACTGCCTATTGCCGTGGCTTAAGAACAATTCTTCTTGTCCACTCTATAGAGCTCCTTGGAGTAGGGAATTTAATCAGAATATATATAACACTAGATTGTTGAAGACGATGTCTCAGGGCAACGCAGGTAATACCAGTGGCAGTGGGAATCGGCAACAAGAGCTGCAACAAGGAGCAGCAAATGGTGGTAGCTTGTCAGGCGAAAGGGCGCATGGCGGGGACATACCACCAGCAAATGACGATGAAGCTCGCATCAGAAACATGGTCTCAGCAATTGTGTCTGCGAGGTCAGCAACGGTTTTTGAGGGTTTGGAAAATCGCGTAGCCCAAATAGTAGAGGCGAGGATAGAAAACACCTTATCCAGTTTCTTAGAGCGGTTAAATATTAACCCTGCTCCACAAGTCCCTGTAGGCAATGATATAAGTCAGCCAGCTAACTTATCTGCTGCTCAACACCTACCAAATAGGTCTACACCAGTGTGGCCTAGAGATGCACCTCCATTGCCAAATCAAAGTAGTACTAATTTTCATAATCAGATTGACCAAATTCGATTGAGCGAATTGTCCACTGTTCCGTATACGAGTAGAATAGCGCATCTAATTTCTAGTTGGGATGTAAAGTTCGACGCACCTCTCGTCTATCAGTCGATAGTTTCTTGTCCCGAATAGAGTTACTTGTGATACACACTTAATGGTAATTTTAATATTTTGTGCGAACACATACAATGTCTGTTTGTGAATGAGGCCAAGGGCTGGTACTGGCGTTACCGTAGGTCGGTAGAACGAATTATCTGGCCAGCCCTTTACCAAGCTTTGAGGACTAATCTTCAGCAGCATAGGAGTGATTTCGAGATTAAGGAGTTAATTCGCGCGCGTAAGCAAGGTCAAAATGAATGTTTTGATGAATTCCGTAACGCCATATTGAAAATCGCTGAACCTCTTGAAACCCCACTTTCAGAGGTAGAGTTACTCGAAATTCTCAAACATAATTTAGGGCCACGTCTTCGGCAACAACTTCTTTTTGTACCAACTAATTCTGTAGCAGAGTTGCGCCGACTCTGTTTGAAAGGTGAGAGTCTTGCTAACGAAATTGCTAAGACCACACCCTTTTCTCAAACGAACAGCTCTCGACCATTACCAAGAAGGCAGGGGAATGAAGCCTGCCTTGACTTAGACCTAGATGAGGAAGCAATAGCGCAAAGCGAATTTGCTCAAGTAGAAGCTGTTTCTCAGCCAGCTACCAAATTAAAACCTGGTTGCTGGAACTGCAACAAAGAGGGGCATAGATAGTACGATTGCCTTGAGGAGCGTACGGTGTTTTGCTACGGCTGTGGCGCACCAAACACGTATCGTCCAAAATGCCCAAAGTGTAGTCCGGGAAACTGCAAAGCGAGCGAGGAATCTCGACAGATCCCTCGCAACGATACCAAACTCTAGACAGCAATAATAACGCCAACGTATATACACAACATCAAACTGGCTGCGTAATGTCCAGTGTACGCACTGCTGACTCACTGTCTTTGACAACACCCTTAAGAAAGCAGATAATACCGTATGATGAACGTTTGAAAAGATATAATGAGGTTCGGAATATGATATTTAGTAGCGATTATAATAAATATGAAAGTCCAAAGCGTTCCACTCTGAGCACGAAAGAACTTTGGAGTAAAGTGAAAATCAATAAAAGAAATTTAAAGAGAGTAATTTGTTCACTGCAGCTGAAGGCGAATGATTTAAGACCATATGCGGAAGTTAGGTTGTTGGAAAGCGACCATCTAGGCCTATTAGACAGCGGAGCGCAAGTCTCTTGCTTAGGAGGTTTGTTAGCAAAAGAGATCCCTAAAAAACAATTGCGAAAACACCAAGTTCCAATTTGTACAGCTGATGGCAAAAGCCAAGTAGTTTTCGGTACAATAGATCTTAGTGTCCAATATAAAGGCGAAACCGAAACGATAACGTTCTTTGTTGTTCCCAGTATGTCCCAGGATATAATTTTAGGAATTGACTTTTGGCATAAGTTCATAATCTCAGAAATTTCACTCAGTGAATCTTGTAACTTTGACGGAAACTCGCTTTCGTTAAACGTTGAGCAACAGCGTCATTTCAGTTTAATTAAAAAGAGGTTTCCTAGCTTCGAGAAAGAAGGCTTAGGAAATCTTATTTATTGGAGTACGTGATTCAGCTCGAACCCCATGTCCGTCCGATAAAGCAGCGTTACTTTCCAATTTCACCAGCTGTCGAGAAACTCGTACATGCCGAAATTGATGAAATGCTTAAGTTAGGTGTAGTTGAGGAAGCTCCTAATAGTCCATGGTCCAGTCCGGTTGTGTTAGTGAAAAAGACAGGTAAAGTCCGTCTGTGTCTTGATTCAAGGAAAGTAAATAGTGTTACCGTGAAGGACGCTTATCCCCTTCCTCATATTGATGGTATTCTTAGCAGAATACCCAAGGCAAAATTTATAAGTTCACTAGACTTAAGGCGTCCCTTTTGGCAAATTCCCCTAGCCGAACAATCCCGAGATTACACCTGTTTTACCGTCCCAAATCGTCCGCTTTACCGATACCGTGTCATGCCCTTCGGACTTTGCAACGCCCCACAAGCACTTTGTCGCTTGATGGATCGCGTGATTCCACCCAATTTACGAAACCAAGTCTTTGTCTATTTAGACGATTTATTAATTGTGTCAGAAGATTTTGACACACATATGCCCGTCCTTGCTGAAGTTGCTCTACATTTAAGGAAAGCGGGGTTGACCATAAACGTCAACAAAAGTAAATTTTGCATAAAGGAAGTAAAATATCTGGGGTATATCGTGGGCAACGGAACTATACGTACCGACCCTGAAAAGATTTCGGCTATTACGCAATATCCGGTTCAGGGATGCAACTTAACGTTAAGCTAATCGTTTATCAAAAAATTTCCACCATTTCCGTTGAAACACTTCGAAATATTATCGATAAAGAAATTATCAAGATAAATTGTATCTCGTTTTTAACAGAAACGAAAAGCTTTCGTTAACGTTAAAAACGTTAACAAAAACGTGATACTTTATGTTTGACTTGTGCTGGTAATGCTATAGCCATGGTGAAGCCGTAAGGTGGTAACAGCGAGCGGAGATACACACACAAACTCCATGTAATTTGTTTGTGTAATTCGTTGGTGGTAATGTCAAAAATACTCTAGAGAAATGTTCGTATTGTCAAAATTCATGAAAAAAGTTGCAATCAGCTTGGCTAATGCTTTCACCTTTAATGACTCCGTCATCAGTCAGCTTTGCCAGCATAGTTTGAAATTAATAATCAACATAAACGATTTGATTACATTTTGATATGGCAGAAAACGAAACAAAATCATTTCGTTGATTTGACGTTCTTAACGTTAATAAACGAAACGAAATGACTATGTTTCGTTTATTAACGCTAATTATCGTAACGAAATGATATCTGTTCGTTGGTTAAGCATGCCTGGGGCCTTATTCGCTAACTGTGAGTTTTAAAGTGTACACAAGAAATTGTGTAAACTTTGAAATTCTGATTCTGTAAAGCAAAACTGTGAACAAAAAAACTCACTGATAAAAACCTCGTGAGTTTTCTTGGCAGCCAGTGTACACTATTCTGACATTCAAAACTCACACGCACTGTTGCAGAATGACTTTTTTGTTTTCATGGCGTTTGATGAATCTTTTCGCTGCTCAGCAAGCCACAACAAGTACCCGCTGCTGCTCGCGCCCCACGGCGCCAACAACTCAAACAGCTGATACCACTCATAACTACTACCTTCGTAGTAGAGCTGGTAGCAATGCTGAGCATCAGCCCCCCCCCCCCCCCCCGTCTTCTTCTCCCGCCATCTTTTCTGGCAGCAATCGTGCAGGTCAGGGAAACAGACTCTTAGTCCCTGCCTCCGTTTGCACCGTCTGCCAGCACAGAATATATAGGTTTGCGACATCCGCTCAATGCAGCTCCTGCCTTGGGTGGTGCCACTTTCCTAGATGTTCTGGTCTCCGCGACGGCAACCCCCCGACGGGTTTCATCGCGCCATGTTGCCAGGTCGCAAACCCAAATCATCCGGGTACCCCAATGCTTGCCCAAGGGCGCCCAGTCCCAAGGCCACAACAGCAATTGCGTCCGATTTCAATGCCCATCACGACCTATCGCATTCAAACTTGCGGGCGGACAGTAGGGGTGAGATGTTGGCGGATCAAATAGACGAAACGACGTTCTGCACAATAAACGGAGACGCCCCCACACGTATGGTAGGAAGCTGTCATAGCTCGCCAGATATCTCAATCGTGAGCGCAGAACTCGTAAACTGCGTCAACTGGCAGCCGATGGTAACATTGGCATCCGACCACCTGCCCATACTTATTTCGTTCGAGCGTACCGCCGACTTCATCGTCACCGAAAAACGCACTTTCATAAACTTCAAAAAAGGAAAGTGGGAAGAATATAAATCTGCAACAGACAGCAGCTTTGCTGCCCTCCCTATCCCGACTGATGCACGCCAAGGGGAGCGTGCCTTCCGTAAGGTCATTGAATCCGCCTCGGCACATTTCATTCCCGCCGGGAGAATTCCCGAAATCCGGCCCCACTTCCCGGCGGAGGCCGCGAGCTTAGCGAGGGAACGCGACCTTATAAGACAGCTTGATCCAGGCGACCCCCAAATAAGGGATATAAACCAACGCATCAGATTGCTTGTGGACGAACACAAGCGGGCGAAATGGGAAGAGCACCTAAGAGGTTGTAACCTCTCTACCGGTGTAGGTAAACTTTGGTCCACCGTAAAGTCCCTATCGAATCCGACTAAGCACAAAGACAAAGTTTCCATCGCCTTTGGCGATAAGGTGCTGTCGGATGCGAAAAAATGCGCGAGCGCTTTCTGCCGACAATATATAATGCATCCTACGGTCGACAAAGATAGACGGAGAGCCAATAGACACGCACATAAACACAAACTCAACGCGTCACCAATTACCATCACCGCTAGAGAGGTTGAGGACGCCATTGGTCGCGCTAAACCATCCAAAGCAGTGGGCCTAGACGGCATAGCCATGCCGATGCTTAAAAACCTAGGGAAAGAGGGTTTCAAATATTTAGCGCATGTCTTCAACCTGTCTCTTTCCACCTTTGTCATACCCGAGAAATGGAAAATGGCCAAGGTGGTCCCGCTACTAAAGCCTGGGAAACCAGCTAACGTAGGTGAGTCATATCGTCCGATATCTCTCCTATCGCCAGTGGCAAAGACGCTTGAAGCCATTTTGCTCCCTTATTTCCAAGCACATTTGCAGCTAGCCCCTCATCAGCATGGCTTCAGAAAACTCCATAGCACTACCTCCGCGCTAAATGTCATTAGCACCCAGATAAATTGCGGTTTGAATCAATATCCCCACCATAGAACAGTACTCGTAGCGTTAGACCTATCAAAAGCTTTTGATACGGTCAACCATGGCTCGTTACTGCAAGACCTGGAAGGGTCCACCCTTCCCCCATGTCTTAAAAGGTGGACCGCAAATTATCTGGGTGGTCGGCAGGCATCGGTGCAATTCAGAAACGAAACATCAAAACAAAGGAGAATTAAACAAGGGGTGCCACAGGGTGGTGTCCTATCCCCGCTTTTGTTTAATTTCTACATATCTAAGCTACCTTCACCACCGGAAGGAGTCACAATCGTTTCCTACGCCGATGACTGCACAATAATGGCCACAGGCCCAGGCCCAAAGATCGATGAGCTATGCAATAAAATAAACGGCTATCTCCCTGATCTCTCCAGTTTTTTCGCCTCGCGAAACCTGGCATTGTCACCGACTAAATCTTCCGCGACCTTATTTACAACATGGACGCCCCAAATGTCGACCATATTGAACATCCACGTCGATGGCACTACGCTACCGACTGTCCTACACCCCAACATCTTGGGTGTGACGTTTGATCAGGATCTACATTTTGGTGCGCACGCAACCGCAATTGTTCCAAGAATTCAGAGCCGTAATAAAATCCTCAAATCCCTTGCTGGCAGTACCTGGGGAAAAGATAAAGAAACGCTCTTGACCACATACAAAGCAATTAGCCAGCCGATTACGTGCTACGCGTCACCCATATGGTCGCCAAGCCTAAAAACCACCCGCTGGAAGAAACTACAGGCCTGCCAAAATACTGCTCTCAGAATCGCCACGGGCTGTCTTCTTATGTCCCCAGAACACCATCTGCATAATGAGGCGAGAATACTCCCCATCAGGGAGAGAAATGAGATGCTGACCAAACAGTTTCTGTTGAATACCCAGAAACCTGGGCATCCCAACAGACATCTGATTGACGAACCAGCACCGCCTAGGGGCCTAAGGAGTCATCTCCGTAAGCATTTTGAGGAAATACGGCACCTGAGAACCCAGCCGTATGAAGCGGAAAAACACAAGCAGGTCCTTGGTGAACTCCATAGACAGGCGTCGGACCTTTATGTCGGGAATTGCCCGGTGAATTCAGTACTTGAAGAAAAATATCCAGAACTCGCAGAAGAGGAACGCATACTCCCCAGGGAAACGCGTGTCACTCTTGCTCAACTTCGTTCTGGATACTGTAACAGGTTAAACTCTTACCTATCCAGAATCAACCCCGACATACAAAATGTATGCCCTGCTTGCAATGTGTCCCCACATGACACCAACCATCTCCTTAATTGTAATGTGGAACCAACGCCTCTAACACCCCTTTCCTTATGGTCCACCCCTGTTGAAACGGCAAGTTTCCTTGGACTCCCGTTAGAGGATATTGATGACAATTTGTGATCGGTCGCGGCTATTAGGTGGGGCGAGCATTGCTACAACAACAACAACAACATGAATCTTTTCTCACTGACATAAGACTTTTACATTCAGCGCTCTTTCAGCAAAACAATGTACACAATAATTTACAGAATCGCATGAAAATTTAAAGTGTAAATTTTGTGGGCAAATGAGTTTTCAATGAGTGTACATTTTTCAGTTTTTCACAGTTACAGAATTGACCCCCTGATCCGGTTCCAACAAACGTCAAGCAAGTTAGGCGGTTTTTGGGAATGGCGGGCTGGTATCGCCGATTCGTTGAATGGAACGACGACGCCGAACTAGCTTTCGAAACACTGAAAGAAAAACTTTGTACAGCACCAGTACTGGCTAGTCCAGACTACACAAAACCTTTCATCATACAATGTGATGCAAGCAAGTTAGGAGTTGGTCCAAAAGAATGCCGACGATGTTGAGGTTCCTATAGCCTATTTTTCGCAAAAGCTGAACAAAGCGCAAGGTAATTATAGTGTGACTGAGTTCGAGTGTTTAGCAGCTCTGCCAAGAGTAAAGAAATTTAGAGCTTATGTCGAGGGGCAAGAGTTCACTATAGTTACTGATCACGCTAGCTTGCAGTGGCTTATGCGACAAAGCGATTTATCCAGCCGACTAGCACGTTGGTCTTTAAAATTACAAGGATTTAAGTTTAACATTGAGCATAGGAAAGGTTCACTCAATGTGGTAACTGATTGTCTGTCACGACAGAATTTTGAGGAAGTAGCTGAAGTCCGTGAGATTGAAGTCCGTCCGTTAGTTGAATTACAGTCGTCCGATTTTTTGTCCGATGATTATCAAAAGTTGATAAGTCACGTCCGTCAAAATGAGAGCCGCTTGCCTGATCTTCAGGTAAACGAAAACCGGGTTTATAAGAGAACCGAATACCCCGATGGCAACCCGGAAAGGGAATCATTTAATTGGAAGCTTTGGATCCCCACCTCTCTAGTTCCGAGCACCATAGAAAACGCGCACTGTCCTCCAAATAAATGCCATGGTGGGATAGCGAAAACTTTGGAGCGATTGCGCAACAATTTGTACTGGCCTAATATGACAGTTGACGTCAAGAATTACGTCAGCCGATGCGAAATCTGTAAGCAAAGCAAATCGCCCAATGTAACGCTAAGACCACCAATGTCCGCACAGTATACAGTACAAATACCGTTCCAGAAACTATATGTGGACTTTCTTGGACCCTACCCAAGATCCAAGCAGGGAAACATAGGCATATTTATAGTCCTAGATCACTTAACAAAGTTTCCCCTGTTAAAAAGTTCAATACTTCCTCTTTTTGTGACTACTTGCGTGACAATGTTTTTAATATTTTCGGAACTCCCGAAATTGTAATGAGTGACAATGGAAAACAGTTCAGATCTCAGAGGAGCTCGTATCATCAAACGATCGGAGCATCTCCGTACTTTGCATTGTTTGGACAGCAAATGATTTCTCATGCTGGTGACTATGAACTCCTAAGGAAGCTCAAAACATTGGATGATACCGTACTCGACAGAAACGACACTCTGAAACTAATAAGCCGAAATATTACCGAAAACATCACCAAAGCTTTTGAAAACTCGTCAAAGCGTTACAATCTGACAAACGCTTTGAAATTGGTGATTTTGTTTTTCGTCGTAACTTTGTCTTGAGCGATGCCTCAAAGAAATTTTCCGCCAAACTAGCTCCAAAGTTCGTTAAATATAGGGTGGTTTCCATAAAAGGCAACTGCATGTACGAGTTGGAAGACGTCGACACTGGCAGAAAAGAAGTTTATCTCAGAAAAGACATCCAACACAGCACTTAGGTCACACCGTACCAACTCTCTAGGTGGGGGGATGTGTACCGTAGTACAAATCAGCAAGCCTCCTTTTTTTATTTTCTTAGTTCTATTCCCTGCTGCATTTACTTCTTTTTCGTATCCCGTTTAGCTAGGCACCACTGTTTCTAGTTACCAAAAATTGCTTCATTACGACCATTGCGTTGGTCGTGCTTGAAATGCAGATCCACGGAAGTGGATCTTTTTAAGCTTTTCAAACATACCCGAAACGCATTCTCCGAAATCGGTAAGGAACTTTCTATATTAGGGGATAAATTCAAGTAGTATGAAAACTTGTTTAAAACTTTCAAATGTATTACCGATTCAGCTGCTAATGCTAACAGCGACGGTCGTGACAGCAAACGAAAACGAACTTAAGTCTCGGCTGGCGTACTGACCCTAGACCCCGCTCAAAACATCCAGAACCCAATCGTTCCTACACTCAGCACGATAGAATTAATAAACTTAGCATCTCCAAGTCCTCTTACAGTAGAGCCTTCAACATCAAAGGCACCTCCAACAAAACTAGCAGCTAGAAAAAATATTGAACCTGCAAATCGTTCTCAGGCGACTGAGCCTGGAACTAGGAAGTTGGTTGTAGTCCCTCCTAAAAAATCGATTTTCGTGTCAAGATTCGAGAGGGATACTACTGAGGAGGATCTGAAATCGTATATCTTCTCAAAAAGGAAAACCCATGACGTAACAATTCGGAAATTTAATTTTAGTTATGAAAGAAACGTATCTTCCTTTAGATTAGATGTACCTATTGACCATTTTGACACTATCTTGAGTAACGATTTTTGGCCCTCTGGGGCACTTGTGCGGGAATTTGAATATAGGCGGAATAAGAGTGTTCCAAACTTAGCAAAGATCCCTGTTAATAACACTGGGTCAAAAAACTGAACGAAAAATCTGCTTTAGATATACTTTACCAAAATGTTAGAGAGGCTTAAACACCAAGTTAACAGAACTGTTTTTAAAATCATTTAACTCAAGCTACGATATAATTGCTTTAACCGAAACCTGGCTGAAACCTCATGTTTTTAACTCAGAGATCCTCTGTAATGACTACCAAATATATCGAAATGACAGCCTGAACAGGGTTGGAGGTGGAGTTCTGCTTGCTGTACACTCTTCAATACCATCTGAAGAGATTTGCGTAACCACCACCGATACAACTGAGTTATTGTGCATACGCACACAACTATTTGGCCATCTGTTATATCCCGCCATCTTCTGAACTGTCAGTTTATATGCATCACATTTCCTTACTAAGAACTGTTAATTCGATGCTAAAGCCTTCCGATTCCATTATTGTCTTGGGTGACTTCAATATGCCACACATATCATGGTGCATCTCTGACTTTAATATCGTACCAGTTTCGTCAAAGTCTTCTAACAATGAATTTCTAGACGGAATGTCTGAGCTGTGCCTTCAACAAATCAACATCCAATCGAATAAATTCGGAAGAGTGTTAGATTTAGCCTTTGTGGAAGATGAATCTAAATATTCCATTAGTCGATGCGAACCCATTATTGAACCTGAAGATGCTTACCACCCTTCCCTCAAAATAGTTTACGAAATTATAAATTATGCTTGTAACAGCGGAAATAAACGATACAACTCCAGTTATCGCTTCGACTTTGCGAAGGCCAATTTTAAAAAATTAAATCGTGATCTATCTCGAATAGTGTGGCCAATATTTAATGCAGATGTGGAGCAAAACGTTTCTCACTTTTACAATGCCATTTACTGTCTTTTTGAAAAATACGTACCTAAGCGGATTTGTGTACATACCGATACAAGCCAAGTATGGTTCACTAAAGAGCTGAAAATTTTAAAGAATAAAAAGTCTCGATCTTTCAAGTTGTTCAAAAAGACGGGTTTACATAACCATTACTTACAGTACTAGATTCTACGCTGCAAGTATTTTCAATTGAACAAAAAGTGTTACAAAGCTTATCTTTGTTAAATAAAAAGAAATATAACTTGCAACCCGAAGGCATTTTACGGATTCGTAAACTCTAAACGTAGGGTGAAAGGGTTTCCATCATCCATGAAATTCCAAGATAATATTTCCAGCGATGATCAAGAGATCGCCGACTTCTTTGCGGAATTTTTCAAATCAAATTACTCTATTGAGACCAACGTTTCACCTAATGAATACCCATACCATATTGATTCATGTTATTCAATCAGAGCTCCATTTATATCTTCAGAAGATGTATTATCTTATTTAAAAACTTTAAAAGTATCATATTCATACGGCCCGACAGGATCCCGACACACTTTCTTAAAAAATGTGCTGCAAACATCTATCAGCCGCTAACAGATTTATTTAATTTATCTTTAATTTATGGCGTTTTCCCAACAATATGGAAGGAATCTTTTCTTATTCCGCTTCATAAAAATGGAAGCAGGTCTTCAATAGAAAACTACCGGGGCATAGCAAAGTTATCCGCTATCCCAAAGTTATTTGATGCTATTGTTACCCATCACCTAACATTCTCTATTTCCCCCATAATTGCAAGCTCGCAGCATGGGTTCTGTAAGGGCATATCACCTATCACCAATTTACTAGAATTTACCACCCACGTTTCTAATGGATTTAGAAAAGGCCTTCACACTGATGTAATTTACACCGATTTCAGTAAAGCTTTCGACAAAGTATCACACCCATTACTTATTCATAAGCTCAGTCAACTCGGTTTTCAACCCCGTCTTATATGTTGGATTTCTTCGTATCTTGGTTATCGTACGCAAAAAGTAATCTTTAAAAATACACTTTCTGGGGTCATCAATGTTTCTTCTGGTGTTCCTCAGGGCAGCCATCTTGGTCCGATTCTGTTCTTGTTGTTCATAAACGATATATCTGGTACAATTAAATACTCAAAAATCTTGATGTACGCAGACGATGTAAAACTTTTCAAATCATGTGCCTCGGTTGAGGAACATTCCTTGCTTCAAATGGATTTAAATCACTTGGTTACCTGGTGCAATGTAAATTATATGCCGCTCAATCTCAAAAAATGTAAATTCATGTGTTTTTCTCGGAGAGTTTCGCCACCAGCTTCATATACAATTAACAACTATAGTCTAGAAACTGTAAATAATTTTATTGACTTGGGAGTCATGATGGTTTCCAAACTTAGTTTCAATCTTCATATTAATGCTACAGTGAATAAAGGCAAAGGTGTTTTTGCATTTGTTAAACGGTGGTCAAAAGAATTTAACGACCCTTACATAACTAAAGCACTTTTTACAACATTAGTTAGGCCAATATTAGAATACGGCTCGATAATTTGGAATCCGCGTTATCAAGTCCATGCAGACAGTCTCGAATCAATACAAAAACAATTTTTACTATTTGCCTTAAGAAATTTCCAATGGGACTCTTTAACTAATCTTCCACCTTATACTAATCGATTAAAGCTTATCAGTCTACCAACTCTTGCTAGTCGAAGGGAAATGCTTGGTGTAATATTTATGACAAAACTTTTAAATGGATCAATTTCGAGCCCATTCCTTCTGAATGAAGTGAACTTTTGCGTTCCCTCTCGGACATCGAGACACTTCAAACCTCTTCTGCTGAAACAATGTAGAACGAATTTCGAACAAAATGAACCTTTTCGGCGTTTATGCCAAGATTATAACTCTCACTCAAACACATTTGATAGCTCGGACTCCCTTTTTTCTATAAAAAAGATTGTTCTCACCTATCTAAATTAATGTATAATACGTTTTCTTCTGTTCTCTTTAAGTATTACGCTTGGCTGATGAAATTTCTTCTGTAGCTGAGCAGTCTCAGATCGTGACGCTTGACAAACCGCTGCCCATCAAAGACTCGGCAAAATAAAAAAATAAAAAAAGTTATTATATATATATAAATCGATCGCGTGAACAGGATTAGCCTGGTTTCATTGGGCCACTTGAGGGCAGCGCGCTGCCACAACGTCCTTAAAAAAAAAAAAAAAATAAGCATCTGTCAAAAACAGGTGATATTGATCTCATTTATCGACTCATCTGAGCATGGAGTTTCGGAGCAGTAAAAATCGTGGTCGTGGTAAAGTTTCCTTGTTTTTTCAAAGATATAGAAAATATAGAAAATTGGAGTGAACTTTTAGACCTCCAAAATTTTAAATATTTAAAACATTAACGTAGTGTGACATATAATAAAATCAACTAGGTCTGATTCCATATAAAATTTGACTATTTTGTGTTTGATTCAAACAAAAATAATGGATTAATTCGCCAAGTTCGCGCGATCAAATAAAACTCCTAATTCCAACAACTCTCCTGTCGCCACTTGTTAGCAAGAGCATCCAGTCCACCTTGAGCAGAAATACGTACATGATATCTATGATTTTCTTCTAAAGAAAACGAGCACCACATTTCTCTGAAAATTCATTTGCCAACATATTTTGCATTATATGCATGTGGGTTGCTTGTGCGAATCGCAAGCAACCCTCCCTTTTACTTCACCCGCATTCCACGGTGATAAGCTACAAATCATCACCAGTTCCTGAAAATCTACATGCCCATGATCTTCATCTAGGCCGTACATAAAATCTCGTCTTAACATACCATACGTTCATCATCGTTGGAGTCTTCAAAACCCCAAATCATATAAGGAAATGTGAATTATAAAACTAAAGTTAAAAATTAGATTTTTAAGCTACATACACATAATACATATACATATCTATAATGTAAAGTTGTTTAAGAATTCCAACTCAAACTCGAAGAAACGAGTTCCTCTCCCTCGTTAGTTTAGGTTTAGATACATAAAATGTTGCAGAGAAAATGGAATTAATTTTATGAAAGTTGATGAATTAACTAATATTGGAGTGAAGTGGATATGTTTGAGAGAGCGGTATGGTGCAATATTAACAAATTTTGTATGACATTTTTCGATGCAACCAATTGTTAACATTTACACGTTGCGGTTAAATAGTTTTTGGTATGGTATTACTTAGAGAGTTTTTTTTGTATGACTTCGTTCGAAGCAAAATTCATTATAGATATTCCTTTAACTGAGTTCTCTCCGTAACACTTTAATATTTTTAAGCATTGTTGCCAACATTTGCGGTTAGCTAATATTATTAAGTCATTTTCTTTTGATAATTTAAACAATTATATTTTGTAATTGGCTTAGGAAATATTTTAGTTCTTATTTAAGGAGTTAAAACACAACTCTCCAACCAAGAAGGCCTTCGACGCTAGGTAGAAAAGCTATCTATATATATATATATATATATATATATATATGAATCTATTTGTTATTGACTATTGCCCCATATACCTATGAGAATTTACCAATTTGTTAATATTGTAGTTTTGATCATACATACATATATATATCCACTCAAATGCCTGTACATACATATGCATGTACATAAATAGATATTAATATACAAAGTGAAGTTTCCTTTTCTTCAAACATACAATCTTAGTGTTAAATAAATTTTTTTTATCATATGTATTTAATTAGCGAGCTTTGCTCATATTGCTTTATACAATGGTTTTTGTAATTGATATTAGAGAAAAATTGTAAGTTTACAAACGGCGATGGTTACTAGGACATGTTTCTGAATTTCACTTCTTCATCAGCTAGCTTTTCGGGAGCTGAGCGTTGAACTCGAATCTCCAACATTCATATCAGTGCAAGCCTTTAGCTGCTAAGCCATATGAATGTCCCGTTGTTCGCTGTACAATTGGTCTCTAAGAGTTGCCTTTTTGTTTATATTCCTTTTGATCACCATGTAGGCACATACACTCTGTATGTAGTTTATTCCTAATGGTGTGTATATGATTTTTAGGCGCGCTTTTGAAAGCTTAGTAACATATGTTCGGATTTTTACAGTATTTGTTTTTAATACTTCCGCTGTTACTATTATATCAATATGATCACATGTATTTAATTAGCGAGCTTTGCTCATATTGCTTTATACAATGGTTTTTGTACAGCGAACAACGGGACATTCATATGGCTTAGCAGCTAAAGGCTTGCACTGATATGAATGTTGGAGATTCGAGTTCAACGCTCAGCTCCCGAAAAGCTAGCTGATGAAGAAGTGAAATTCAGAAACATGTCCTAGTAACCATCGCCGATTGTAAACTTACAATTTTTCTCTACTTTTTTTTTATTTTCGCATATGTGTAATGATATGCGAGCATACATTTTTACATACATATGTATATTCATCTTCAGCCATTTAAGTGGTGTTTCATAATCGCCAACGTTGCGCATCCTATTATTGGTGCGAATTTCCTAAGACACTACGACGTGTTGGTGGATTTAAAAAAACAAAGCAAACTTATACTTTGAAAGCAAAGAACCGATAATGCATACGCATACGCAAACGCAATCGCAAACACAAACCAAGGAATTATTTCCAAACAACCAACATAATTTTTACGAGAACGACAACATAACAGATACCCCAAGACATAAATGATAACGATTGGTTCGAGGCCGGTAACCGTATCCATCGATGGACTTAAACCGGCTTATTTCCCAAGGGATGAATTAGCAGCAATAACACAAGCCACAAGTATTGATGCCAGTACATCGGCGAATTTTCTGGAAAGGGGGTGGTGTAGTGACTACCTAAGTCGAACCCTGCAGCAATATGTGGCAACATCATAGAACAGCTGAGTTTTAGTAATTACAGCCAACGTCTAGTTATACTTTGAATTTCAACGCATATATAATTTGGGACTTTCCCTTTTAAGATACGACATTGTTCTTTTTAGTTTTAGTTACATTTTTAAACAAATTATCCAAGAAGCAACACAGTCAGAGGATGTCAGTTGAACTTAGGAGCAAGATGGCCGCAATTGTAAAAAATGTTGACTGCTGAGCAAACATCTTGTGATTGAATCATGCGGGAATACTACCTTGCGGCACCCCAGAGGTTGCCAAGAACTCATAGGACCTCATATTCTCGATTGTTTTGTTGTTGTTTGTCAAGTATTCTTGCAAGTCGGACTACGCCTGGAGCGCGTCGCATAATTTGTAACTCGCAATTAGTATCACCCTAAGGTGCGCAATGGAAAATTTACTTGCCAACGGCTTTGCGATACAACCGTTATCAGGCAGTCATAAACGGTACAAACAAATTACAAAAACACAGCGAAATAAAGCTGTAGTGCAATAATATAAAAAGCGAGGAAATAAAATAGTGCCGGTTATCCATGCAAACTAAATAAGTAATCTATAAATCCATCTGGCGAAGCTATTAGGCGCCAAGCATATACATCCGACCAAGTCATCATTCTCAAGCTAACGTCATGGTGGAAAGATGGCACCGTGTACTAAAAGCGGCATTGAGATGTCATACGGTCAACTTAGAATGGGTCGACTTTCTGCCAAATTGTTCTTCTTGGTCTGCGGTCAGCTGTTAAATGAGATCTGGGGTGGTCAATTGGTGAAATACTTTATGGGTACCCTGTTGTTGTTGTAGCGATAAGGTTGCTCCCCAAAGGCTTTGGGGAGTGTTATCGATGTGATGGTCCTTTACCGGATACAGATCCGGTACGCTCCGGTAACACAGCACCATTAAGGTGCTAGCCTGACCATCTCGGGAACGATTTATATGGCCACGTTAAACCTTCAGGCCATCCCTGGGCTGGGGGAACAATTTGTGATCGGTCGCACCTATTGGGTGGGGCGAAGCACTGCTAAAATACAACAACAAGTAACGAGTGACTTCTCTTATCATAATTTATCCACTTTGGCCAAAGTATGGAGTGACGGCTCTTAACAAATAAAAACTCTTTGGTATTATTGATAGCCAGGTCAAAACGTGTATTTCGATACCTACTTTTTTACCCAAGCCAATTTTTTGGCCGATTTTAGGACGTTCAACCATCAATTGCTTTTTTACTTTGATTGAATCAAAGAGAAACGTAAAACATCGACTAAAAAATTTCTTCGGGTGAAATGGCAATTACCTCCATGTAACCCGGTTACTTTTAAAGACTTGTATTACACATATCTAAGTAAGAATTGACATCGCTAATTGATATTGTGAAAATCTGTGAAAATTATTAGAGCAAATTATGCGGCGCAACTAAAAGTTTAAGAAGAACACCTCCGAAGTGGCGAAAACAGGCAAATAAATTTATAAATTTAATAGTTGGGTGATTAAAAAAGTGTATTAAGTGCCAAAATAAAAATGCGGTTATTTCGAAACGCCTTATTGAAGGAAAAAAGTGGAGGTTAGTGCGGCGAAATATAGGTAGATAGCAATGCGTAAAGTGTTGAAGTATTGTTTTGTGCTCAGAGGGGACCGAGAAAGTGTAAGTTTGTGCAGCTCTTCCACTGCAGCTTAATATAAGTCCACCTCCAAACAAATAGATATAGGCTTAGACTGTATAAAAGTTCCAATAAAGTTGTGTGGCCAATTTTAGGCGCAAGATTCGGATATCCACAAGAAAGTCCTTTTATAATTGCGAGTTTTTCTGGGACTGAGAAGCCATGCTCGGTCTTTCGTAACTAGGACTCAAGGTCATAATGGTTATAGAGGCTGCCCCAAGTGTGTACAACCCAGCAAACACAGTTTATAACGTTAGACAAATTTTAATAATAAACAAAAAAGGCAACTCTTAGAGACCAATTGTACAGCGAACAACGGAACATTCATATGGCGTAGCAGCTAAAGGCTTGCACTGATATGAATGTTGGAGATTCGAGTTCAACGCTCAGCTCCCGAAAAGCTAGCTGATGAAGAAGTGAAATTCAGAAACATGTCCTAGTAACCATCGCCGTTTGTAAACTTACAATTTTTCTCTAATATCAATTACAAAAACCATTGTATAAAGCAATATGAGCAAAGCTCGCTAATTAAATACATATGATCATGTTGATATAATAGTAACAGCGGAAGTATTAAAAACAAAATACTGTAAAAATCCGAACAAATGTTACTAAGCTTTCAAAAGCGCGCCTAAAAATCATATCCACACCATTAGGAATAAACTACATACAGAGTGTATGTGCCTACATGGTGATCAAAAGGAATATAAACAAAAAAGGCCACTCTTAGAGACCAATTGTACAGCGAACAACGGAACATTCATATGGCGTAGCAGCTAAAGGCTTGCACTGATATGAATGTTGGAGATTCGATACGCCTAATTTGAACTTCAGCTCCTGTATGTACTTTTCTTCCAAATTTTGCATGAACACTTCCATAAGAATTGCTGATGTGGGCGTGTCATTTTATGCTAGATACGTGGATGACATAATATGCGTTTTAACTACTAATAACGAAGAGCTCGTACTGGAGTACCTCAACAAACAGCACGGCAATATAAAATTTACAATGGAAACCGAAAAAGACGGAGGAATCAACTATCTAGACCTCACGATAAATATTGATAAAGAAGCCAAAAGATTTAACTATGACATATATAGAAAGTCAACGGCCACCGACACAATAATACACAATACCTCAAATCACCCTCAACATCATAAAAATGCAGCATTAAGGCACTTGGTAAATAGACTTGAAAGAACACCTCTTACACAAGAGGCATATAAGAGAGAACTTGAGGTCATATATAATATCGCTGCAAACAACGGATATAAAAAAGCACTAGTAGATAAGCTCAGAAGGACAAATGGAGAACCAAAAAGAAATAATGAAAAGGAAAATAATAGCTGGACGACTATGACATATACTGGAAAAGCAACATATAAATTGGCAAACTTCTTTAAAAAATACAACATTAACACAGCATTCAAAACATCGAACAATCTAGGGCGAAAACTAAGAACTAACATTAACTCAGAGGATCCGTTTAGCAGCCACGGCGTATACAAGCTTACCTGCGGATGCCAGCATAGTTACATAGGACAAACAGGACGGCAAATAAGAACGTTCAGAGAACATATTAGAGATTACAACAAAAAAATACGGAATCCAAACATTATACCCGAGTCTAACTTCGCGAATCACATGGTCGATAATGAATGTTCCCCAGCAAACATCAATAAAACAGTTAGGGTTCTTCACATACAAGAAAAGGGCCACGTCTCAACGTACTCGAAAACATGGAAATCTACAAACAGAAAACATTCGACGGTAGAATAATAAACGAACAGATAAACACAATTTCTGACACAATATTCGAGCCTTTAAAACTTGTTTACAGGAAACAACTTAATCACACAGGTACAACAGCCAAACACACAACAACAAATAAACACAAAACAATTAACACACCAAAACAAAAAACCGACAAAGAAGGTCAAACGACTAAAATCACAGATTTCTACCTACCCCAGTCAGCCACACAAATCGACATAGTAAACCACCCTCGGTTCTGAACGAACACACAGCACATACACATAACTAAATATACACAAGCATCAATTTGACAATACCTGCTCATATACCTACGAACTATAAATACAGGACAAATGACAACAACAGATCAGAACGAAAATCGACACTGATGATGGCACAACGCCGAAACCGGTTTGTCTCAAAACCAAATTTGACAAGGGATGACGGAAAATCGTTCCAATATACATCGGGTATATTTGTTTTGAAGGATTGTATAGATGACGATTCATATTACGTTTTCCTCCTTTTACACACAGGAATAAGACTGCTGTCATATGAAAAGTTCTATAAATTTGAGGGAGCTGTTGCTCAAGAAATATTGAATGAATTTGTGAACTTGTTTGGATCTTTATATGGGGAGCATTTAATTAGCTTCAATATACATGGGTTGCTACATTTATCGGAATGCACGAATCAATACGGACCCCTGGAAATTTTTTCTGCATATAAATTTGAAAATTATATGCAGTATTTAAAAAAAATAATTAAGAAACCCAATAAAGTCCTTGTACTATATTCACGGTAGATATTATATATAATTACCCGCAAATTACTTTTTGTTGTTGCAGTGAGCTGCATCGCAGTAAATATCAAATAAATCGAAAATACTTAAACCGGCACAAAGAATAAATAAACTGTTTTAATTAATAGATACAATTTGGTATTTTATTAACTTTATGATTTTCTTCTTGCGTTCGGTGATAGGTCCAAAAATATAATGGCCGAGCCACTCACGCGCCGGGTTGCATTAGCCCGTGCGAGCGACATCAGCTGATGTGTGTTTGATGTGGTGAGATTGACCTTAGGGTGCCACTACATCACCCTGCTTTGGAAAAGAAGGAGTCGCCAGTGTGGTCAATTCTGCCGGCTTCCTCTTGCCCAAAATCATTTTATGTAAGATATTTTAAATGAATGTACTCAAACACACATCAGCTTATGTTTCAATTAATAACAAGTTGTATGAATTCAATTTATTTATACAATGCTATTGAACTTATTTCATATGTAAAATAGTTTTAATTAATGATAATTAAATAACCTGCTGGGGTACCCTATTCGGCTTCTTTGTGGAAGCAGCGGTAGAGGAATCAATCAAACTTTTTTACTAAAGACCAGACAACATTTTGAACAATCCGACAAACACAAACGACACCAACATGGAAAAGCTCCTGCTTTTGTTCCAAAAGACCTCCGCTTTTGTAGTCATGTGTTTTTACGCGATGATGCCATACACAAACCCTTGAAAGCGCCGTACGATGGACCATATTTAGTGATTTCCAAATTCCAAAGACAAACTATTTTATAGGCACCACGCAGGTCAAGGTCTCAATCCGGGGTATTTCCCGCCGGAAGATGCGCTGACTACGTGTTGTGAGTGAAGCCGTATCATTGAACACTTAACTTTTGCCGTTTTTGGAGAGGAGAGGTGTAGGGTTAAAGACTCTGCTACATCATAGCCCGGCTATCTTGGCAACGCTATACATTTTGAATTGAACGATAATAATTGACATTCTTTCTTTTTCTGGTGCATTAAATCACTTTCTGATTTGCTGTTGAAATAACATCAAGTTTAATAAATAAAGGTTTTACAGATCACTCTAATGCGCGGTTTTTCAGCGCGAGTTTAAACTCCAGTTATAGTTGCCTAGAGTTTAACCCTGCCACTTCGGCCACTTAAGTTGAGATGAGCAACAAAATTTAATGTTACGGACAAAGTGACAAGGTCAAACTCTAGAAAACTTTATATAGAGTTTAAACTCACACTAAAAAACGGGGCATAAGATTCCTTAACATATATGGTTTAACTCGAAATAATTGTTGAATCACTTTACGGAACACCTGAGTTGTAACATCATTATGCAAAGATTGGTTGAAATCGCATTACATTTAGGTTATTGAAGTAAAGATACTCTTAAATATTATGTTCGACAATTTATTTAAAATCAACAATGCAAAAGAACAAAGTTTCCACATTTTAAAAAAGGAGTATCATTTAATCATCATCTTCCCAACCATTTTCATTTGATAATACTATTTTCTTAACAGAAGAATTTATGTAAGGCCTTAATACCCACTCTGTTTCTGACGCTCGAACATCATCTAATTTTCCCATTTTTATTTCATATAATCTAAGTTGGAACCTAGGACCCAACTCTGTTAACTCTAGCTCTTTATTAACATATTGAAATATATGATGTCTAAAAGATATATAATCGTTATTGTTAGCAAAAGTAATAACCCTCTTCGTATCTAGCTTAGGTACCGGAAATAGATGTTTTAATATTTGAGTTGCTCGTTCTCCTATTTTAGTTACGAAATTGTGAAAAACTAAGTGCGGCGTTTGTTCTTTTATGTTTACTATAGAACCAACATCATGGCGCATTATAACACCTGAAATATTAAAAAATGCAGTTGGGCCGTTGGGTAAGTGGCTAATAACTAAGTTATCAGGAATCCCACGGTGCTCATGAACAACTATTATATCCGTTACATCATTTGAACAGCATATTCTCATTAATTGTTTCACATCACATTGGCCCCTGTTCATGCGTTGAGAGTTGGGAAAAACTAATCTAAGTTCCTTTACAAACATCTTTAGAGTGGCAGATGGGTTGTGGGATGTTGTAATTACAACTTTCGGGGTACGGGAGCCAGCATATTTGTATTCGTCAATATCTGTAATCAGTAAAAAAGTTTTAGATTAATTTAAATAAATTTAGGCCCACTTGCAGAAGGGCAGGGTATCTTTTCAACTTAAAATTTAAATTGCCTTTCACAATGATGGGTTAGATGTTTACCTAGGGTTATAACATTAAATAGTTAACCCAGCATGTTTGGGAGTTAAATTGCTAATTCTGTGTCAATTTGACAATATCAATTAGAAATTTCGTTTCGACACGTTATTGTGCCTACTTCAGGTAGACTATGTATTTATTGAGACAAGAAAACATAATTGGAAAATATTTTCCAAATTGTAGTACATAAACACATTAATACAAATTTCAGACTTCGAATAAATTACACATATTAAGAGACATATACATTTAACATATACTAAATTTTAAAATTTAGAAAACATCTACTCTCTAGCACAGCTGATCGTCAATTGTTGGTTATCACACATGTGTTTGCACAGCTCATATTTTCTACATCTTCTTTATAGTTCATTGCCTTATGTATATGCTGCTGGATTCGAAGCTCTTCCAACGTTAATCTTCTCTTTGTTTTGCTTTCCACATATAATATGCGTGTATTATCGAAATCAGCTGAGTGATGAAATATGTTTGGCTGTCGTCATCTTTCTATTTTTTGCGTCTGCTTTATGTTCGCCTATTCTCACTCCCAAATCTCGCGCCGTTGTTCCTATATATATTTCATCTTAGGGTTCACATTCTTTACCATTACATTCCATTTCATGAATAACGTTGTGTTGCTGTTCGTTTTTATACCTTTCATGAAAACGAAATGGTATATTTAGTTCGTCACGAATCTCAAAATTGTAAGTCTTTAAAGGAAAATAGATATACCCACCAATAAGTATACCGAAACGATCAGTTGGGGTTAAATGGGGTTACACCCGAATTTCGACCATTTTGAACATCCACGTCAATGGCACTACGCTTCCGACTGCCTTACACCCCAAAATCTTAGGTGTGACTTCGATTATGATCTACATTTTGGTGAGCATGCAGCCGCAACTGTACCGAAAATCCAGAGCCGTAATAAAATCTTCAAATCTCTTGCTGGCAGTACTTGGGGAAAAGATAAAGAAACGCCCATTACCACTTACAAAGCAATTGGCCAGCCAATTGCATGCTACGCGTCCCCGATATGGTCGCAAAGCCTAAAGACCACTCACTGGAAGAAGCTACAGGCCTGCCAAAATACTGCCCTCAGAACCGCTACGGGTTGTCTCCTTATGTCCCCAGAACACCATCTACATAATGAGGCGAGAATACTCTCCATCAGGGAGAGAAATGAAATGCTAACCAAACAGTTCCTGTTGAATACCCAGAAAACTGGGCATCCCAACAGACATCTGATTGATGAGCCAACACCGCCCAGGGGCTTAAGGAGTCATCTCCGTAAGCATTATTAGGAAATACGGCACCTGAGAACACAGCCGTACTAAGCCAAAAAAACACAAGCAGGTTCTAAATACTCACTTGTTCGGTGGAGCGCCATTTACTCCGATACTCACTTGGTATTTGCCAAACTTATAACAAATTGAGTTTTATTTCAAATACAATATATATATTTATAAGATATTTAAAAAGAATGTCTTTTCTTTACCAAAATTACAATATTAAAAAAAGGTCACTTATATTACTGTAACACTTTTTAATTTGTATGTGTCACTGCTGCCAAACGCGTATCTACAATGAATTTGCCTTTTGCAAATTTTCATTATCCCGTTATATGCATTCCATTCGGAATGACGGCATTTCCAGTCCAGTATCGATATTCCCTTTTAATATGCGTTGCCATATCGTTAGTGGTGCCATTACACCATCCCCCCAGGGAAAAGATTTTTGTAAGGTGATCAGTCTTACAAAAATCCCTTTACCCTGCAGTGATGTAAATTGATTTGGAGGAACGAGATTTCTTTAATTACGTTGCTTAATTCTTTCCCCCCTTTAACTCGTTCATCCATATCAATTTTGTGGTGAGTTAAATTTTCTCCTCTAGCTATTTTATCACTAATATTTACAGAATTTATTATAGCTTTCTGTAATCTTTCAATTAATAGTTATATTACCACTTATATCACTAGTTACATTACTAATTATATTACTAGTTATATCACTAATTATATTACTAGTTATATTATTAATTATATTACTAGTAGGCGTCAATTTTTCATTATATAGATTAAAAGTACATAACCGTTTTTCATGGTTTTAAAAAGAAAATTTAATATTTATAAAATCTTAAATCTGATTAAATATAATTAGAATTCATTTATTAATTTCTTTAAGTAATTTTTGGTATACGATTTTTATGAATGATTTTTTCTTTGTTTTCAGCTTTATCAAAAATCTTTACATTAACACCGGTTACTTCAGTTACTTTGTATGGGCCTTTATATACATAATATTTTTATAATATTTTTATTGGAGATTTTCGGCCGGGGTTTTTTCCTTCTTAATAAAACAACGTTTTATTTAAATATCCTACGCGTTTCGACGCAATTTTTGCGTCTTCATCAGGGATTTTTTAATTATCTGTTTATTACAAAAACGAAAAACAACTACATTAATACTTGCTATTTTGAACATTTTTTTAGAATTTAACAAATTTCACTTACAATTTTTTGTACATTAACAATAATAATTTTTTTGTTAAATAACATTTAAAGTATAGAACATACACATCTATAAATACATCATTGACACACTGTACACCCTTTGCTTTCACCAGTCAAAAATCTACTGTAATTGCGCTAGCATAGGCGCAGTTTATGCAGTCAACATCGTCTCCATAATTTACTGTTCTCGCAATGTTTTGTTGTATGCGCAATCCTTCTATCGTCATTCTTCTATACATTTTTGTGTCTATCACGAGGCTCTTTTTGAACTAGTGCCATATCATTTTTGTTTACATTTACTGGGCGAGCATCTCTTTCGTACAATTTTTTATTTCTTTGTTTATGTTTTTCAATAAGTTCTTTTCCCAAAATATGAGACTTTTGCATTCTGTATTTTTCTTCGCTAGCATAATTTTCAATGTTGTAAATTGTATCAATTGTATCCTTTTGATAACTCATTTGGCAAAGTAGCTTTTCTACCGAATACTATCTCAAATGGTGTAAATTTGTTATCAAAAACCGTATATAGGGTTGTATTATGCAGAAATGTAAAGTATTTTAGATAGACATCCCACTCAGGAAAATTATCATTAAGGTAAGCTCGTAAGTACTCATTAAATACTCGGTGGTTTCTTTCAATAGTACCAACGGTTTCGTGATGGTAGGGTGTAGAAAAATTGTGATTGATTTTCAAAAGCTTGGTCAATTCCGAGAAAATTTCATTTTTAAATTCTGTCCCTAAATCGGACTTTATTGATTTCATTATGCCATAGGTTAAGACAAAACCTTCGAAAATTGCAGATGCAACTGTTTTTGCAGTTTTATCTGGTATAGCTATTTTAACTAGGTATTTGGTTAAATCGCACATCATGGTAATAGCGAACTTATTTCCATTCTTTGTTTCAGGCAAAGGTCCTATCGTGTCTATAACGACAATTTCAAAAGGCTTGCAAGGAGTTGGTGTGAGAACCATGTTCTCTTTAATTTTTGGGTTTACTTTGTTTAATAGGCATTTTTCGCAATTCTTAACGAATTTGGAAATGTCGCGTGTCATATTTTTCCACTAGTACTTAGTTCGTATTTTCGCGTATAATTTCGTTTCCGAAATGACCGCCTGATATCGGATCATTGTGGTAAATTTGCATGAGCTTAAGTTTCTTGTCTTCGTCAGTTACTGTCTCAACTGGTTCTGTTAATATAATAGTTAAATGTTTTAAAATCTTATTCCCGGTATCTTTAAATTTTGCAATACTGAATTGATGAAAAATTATATCATCCTTTTGCCATTCTATTTTCTTAATATTGTGATTGCCGGCCTTTCGTTCCAACCTCAAAAGTAGCTCATCTAGATTCGCTATTTTGTTAGCAACCGCAAAATTAAGTAACTCGAACTTTTTATGTTTTAAATGTGCGCATATTTGTATATTTTTAATTTTACCATTTCTATCATAATTAATATTTGATTTTGCCCTCGGGATGCAAATGCGCACCACAATGCGTGGGGAGGAGCAGATATGAACGAGAGAGGCGAATCTCTATTTTGTTACATTCTGCAAACCAATTTGCAGATAGCCAACAGGGGAAATGTTCCTACATACATTGGTCCAACATCCAGCAATGTTCTGGATATTACATTGAGCTCCGAGCGTGATATATCAAGGTATGATTGGATGGTTCTCGATAGACCATCCTTCTCCGACCATGCGTATATAAGCTTCAGCATCCCACTAAAGAGGGTAGAGAAGGGAGGAACCTTTAGAAACCCTAGGGCAACGAATTGGACTAAATTCGAGAAACATGTAGAAACGAAACTGGGACAACCCAAAGAGGTTGCTAATGTAGAGGAACTGGAGGAGTCGAATGAATTCCTAACAAGGACGCTTATGACTGCGTATAACAAAGCTTGCCCTCTAAGAAGATTCAGAGGAAAAGCAAAGCCGCCATGGTGGAGCAATGAGCTGAGTCTTCTAAGAAGACAGGTAAAAGAAATGTTTAAACTCGCAAAGACCGCGGAAAGCGAAGCGTGTCGGGACGAGTACAGGGATCTACTGAGGATCTACAAGCGTGAAATTACCAGGGCGAAGAGAAACTCATGGAAAAGTTTCTGTACGGACATAGAGTGCTCCAGTGAAACAGCACGGTTGAAAAAAGTCCTAGCAAAGGGAAACATAGTCCAGGGACTAATAAAGAAAGAGAACGGGGAATGGTCACGTGATAGTGAGGAATCCCTTGAGGTGCTTCTCGATACACATTTCCCATCGGGAGACGGTTTAGAAGAACCAGCAGACATCACTCACACTTCGATCACGGAGCTAGTAGTGCCGGGCTTGGTGACCGATACCAAGATCGAGTGGGCAGTGAAGACGTTTTCTAAGTTTAAATCGCCGGGCCCAGATGGTATATTCCCGGCCATGCTACAAGTCTCAAGTAGGGCGGTCGTGGAATGGCTTAAAATAATATTCGATGGGTGCATAAGACTGAATCATGTACCGCACTCTTGGAGAACTGCTCGTGTAGCTTTTCTACCAAAGGCGGGGAAGATCGGTCACGTGTATCCCAAAGACTATAGACCCATTAGCTTAACATCATTTCTGCTCAAAACCTTTGAGAGGCTGATAGATGTGTACATAAAGTCCAACGTGGATGAAAAGCTGCTCTCCACAACACAGCATGCGTACACCAAAGGCAAGTCGGTAGACACCGCATTGCATAGGGTGGTAATAAGCATAGAGAAATCCCTGGAATATAAGGAGTATGCTCTAGGAGTCTTCTTGGGCATTGCCGGGGCTTTCAATAATGTTGCAAAATGGGCGATTATGGATGGTCTTAATTACATTAAATTACATCCTGCCTTAATCAGATGGATCGGCTGCATGTTAAATTGCAGAAAGATTACATTACAATGGGGATTGTACGAGGCCACGAAATCAGTGGACAGGGGCACGCCGCAGGGAGGGGTGCTATCACCTCTGCTGTGGACACTGGTCATCAACCAACTGCTCAGGCAATTCGATGAGGGACCCGTAAAACTTACGGCTTACGCAGATGACGTTGCAATTGTCATAAGTGGAAAATGCCTTCCAAAGATTAGTTCTTTGATGGATCGGGCGCTTCGGGATATTCATACCTGGGCATCTAATGTCGGGCTGAAAGTCAATGCGGAGAAGACGGATATGGTCTTGTTTACAAAGAGATACAAGGTCCCAAATTGGACCAGGCCTAAGTTAGGAGCGGTGACCTTACAGGAATCATCCTAGACAGTAAGCTGTCATGGAAGCTCAACGTGGAGGAGAGGGTCAAGAAGGCCTCAACGGCACTCTATGCATGTATTAGAATGCTTGGGGGTACGTGGGGCCTATCGCCCTCTCTTTCTCATTGGGTTTTTACAGCGATTGTAAGCCCTATTCTATACTATGGAGTTCTTGTTTGGTGGAAAGCCACACAAAAAACAACATACCTCAAAAAATTAGAGGGGGTATGCAGACTATCGATGCTTTGCATTACGGGAGCCCTGAAAACAACCCCGACGGCTGCACTGTATGCCATTCTGCACATTCCACCTGTAGACCTGGTAGCAAAGAACAAAGCGTTAACGACCGCAACCAGGCTCGATGCTTCGGGGCAGCTTGAGCGCCGACCATATGGCCATAGTAGTATAGCGTCCTCAGTCACAAGACGAACAGACTACATGATTCCCTACCTGCACTTTGAGGGAGATCTTAAGGCCACAATAGAGGTGGACGGTTGGCGCAAGGGTGCGCAAATGGCGGACGAGGCGATACATGTGTACACCGATGGTTCCAAAATAGTGGAAGGAGTAGGGTCTGCGGTATACTGCGCTGATCCGGAATTAAGCAGATCCTACAGGCTGCCGGATTACTGTAGCGTTTTCCAAGCGGAAATATTAGCCGTAACCAAAGCAGTAGAAACCCTGGAAGAGAATAGCTTAAGCTGCAACCGTGTTAACTTTTATATTGACAGTCAAGCAGCAATTAAGGCAATAATCTCGCATAGCACAGCATCTAAATGCGTGTTAGAGTGTAAGCAGTCTCTGGAGAGAATCGGGACAGGGAGAAGCATACATCTATATTGGGTCCCAGGGCATATGGGAATAGATGGGAATGAAAAAGCGGACGAATTAGCTAAAAAGGGCGCATCCCTTGAAGCTTGCTCCGTAGAAGTCCCAATTAGATTGGGCGAGATTAAGCGAATGCGAGAGGTGCACATGATTGACCAAGCAGAAAAGGCGTGGGTTCAAGCGCGGGGCTGTAAAGTGTCGAAGATTATGTGTAGGTCTTACAACCTTAGACTAACACAGTTGCTTCTATCATTAAAAAGAGAGGACTGTAGACTCATGACGGGTATTCTGACTGGACACTGCCTTCTGGCGTCACATGCCTTTAAATTAGGCTTGGTCAATGATAGCAGGTGTAGGAAGTGCGGGTTGGAGGAGGAAACGATCGAGCACGTTCTGTGCTCGTGCCCTGCACTTGCCAGGCTAAGACTCCAGCTATTAGGAGTGATACAGCTGTCAGATCTAGAAGCAGCAAGTGGCTTAAGTCCTAGGAAGCTTCTAGTATTTGCCAAGAGGACGGAGTTATTTTATAACATAGGTCCTGGTTTTTGATAGGGTTTTTCAGTTTGGTCGTTAAAACAAACTTCTGGTAACACTACGGACTCAATAAGTCTATGTGAGGTCCTCATGGACCGGCCAGTTCAACCTACCTACCTGCCCTCGGGATTCTTTTTGAAAAACTATAGGCGTATTTGTCGTAAACCTGTAATGTTTCTGATTGCATTCCCTTGTCATCGTTTTGTAACTGTGTTTCCTCTTTTTGTTTTGCCATACATCTTGTTTGTACTGCTAATATATTTTTTGTCGAGTTTTTTAGTTCATCTATTGTTATACGTGATAGGGCGTCAGCGCCTACATTTGATTTACCTTTTATGTATTCGATTGTGAAATTATACTCAGAGTTCTAAACGTATTCTCGATAATTTGGATGAAGGATTTTTCATGTTGAATAAATAAACTAACGGCCGATGGTCTGATCTAACTTTGAAATGTGTACCATAGACGTATGGTCGAAACTTTTCAATTGCAAAGTATATTGCCAAAAGTTCTAGTTCTATTATTGCTTTATTTTGTTCTGATTTGCTGAATGCTTTTGAAGCGAAACAAATTGGTAAATCGTTACCATAGTGATTTTGGATAAGTATCGCACCACAACCATTCTTTGAAGCATCTACTGTTATTAAAAATTCCTTAGTGAAGTCTGGATGTTGCAATAGTTTTGGTGACATTAGGCTGCGCTTAAGTTTTTCGAAAGCTAATTCACATGAAGTATTCCAGTTAAATTCTACATATTTTCGGTTCAAACGGTTTAATGGTGCTGCTAAAGTAGCGAAACCTCCTATAGTAGTTGGCAAATGCAACGAATCTTCTAACTGCATCTTTGTCACGGGGTTTAGAATATTTTTTAATCGCTTCTATTTTCGAATCGTCAGGTAAAGGTAATAGACCTTTAGCTGAGCATTTATGCCCTAAAAATGTTACCTCAGGTCTTAGAAAATTGTATTTGATAGGGTTAAGCCGTAAATTAAACTTTCTGCATGTCTCGAAAACTGTTTCTAAATTGTTTAAATGGTGCGCTTCACTGCGTCCAATGACTATAACGCCGTCTACGTACATAAACGCTTGGTTGGGTGAAATGCCGGAAAATGCTATTGACAACATTCTTGAAAAGGAATTAGGAGCAACGTTTAGACCAAACGGTAAGACTTTCCAACGGAAAGCTCCGCGATCTGTACTAAATGATGTTATATCTCTCGAATCTTTGTGAAGTGGAATTTGGTGAAAACCCGAAAAAAGATCTAAAGTAGAAGTAGAAAAGAATTTCGCACGGCCAAGGTTATCCAAAATATCGTCTACACGTGCCAAAGGAAATTTATTGGCAATTAACTTTTTATTTACAGCCCAAGTCAACGCACATTCTATACGATTTTTGGCCATTTAGGTCTTTTTTCGGTACCAAAATCAAGAGACTGTTATAATTCGAACAACTATTATCGATCAGATCGTTTTCCAACAATTTATTAACCTGTTTATTTATTTCTTCGCGCTGAGAGTACGGTAGGCGGTAATTTTTAATGTATACTGGCGTCGTATCGTTTAGTCTAAGTTTTTGTTCAAAAAAATTGTTTATTGTCATTTTATCATTGTCTAGCGCAAAAATATCGGAATATTGTAAACATAAGTTAATAAGCTTATTTTCAGCATAACTAGGTATTTGTTTTTCTAAAATGCTTTTAAGTTCTTTGATACGACTATCTTGTTTTACTGGTTTATTGATTTTATAAACCTGATAATTAGAAAGTTTTTCGGTTTGAATGTTGCAGTTGTTTACGTATTTTACGCTATTTGTGGTGTTTATTACTTTACTGATTGGATTACTAGTATCAACTATACATTTCGCTGTGAAAATACCGTCAGAAATCTCTTGAGAATCCACGAAAAGTGGTTCTGAGTCTTTTTCTAAAGCGAAAATTCATAAACTTCGCAACGAGATCGTATAACAAATGTATCGCTTTTCATTCCATGAAGGATGGGAAGTACGATCTTTTCATTGCCTATCCAGAAGGAAATGCAATTTGTTGCATAGCTGATATCACATTTATTTGTTTTTAGGAAATCCTTACCAAGTATTCCATCTGACGGAATGTTGAAATCATTGTCTACCACGTAAAAATTTGAAAAGTGTAAGTTAGTTGTAAAAGTACCTAATGTAGAAACTGTATCTGTAGTTACTCCAGTAATATTAATTGTATCATTGTTATTAATTGACGAATTTTTATTGAGAGAAGAAATTTTAATTAACGAAATGTCGGCTTGTGTGTCGACTAAAAATGTACAAAATTTGTCAGAGCCAGTAATATTTAATTGTATAAAATCAGAATAATTTAAGACAATACACGTTTTTAGAAGAAAAACTGTGCGCTGAATCAGTTAGTAATTTGTCTCGTCCTCCCTCAGTGTTCGCTCCTGAGGGGCTTCCCTGTTTAAAGTCCGGACACTTGCATTTCTACCTCTATTATTGGAAGTGTTAGAACCGTTATTATTGCTAGTACGACTATTGTTGCTATTATTATTATTAGACTGATGCCGATTTCCGCCGCCGGAACGGAAATTTTGCCTTTGATTGCCGCGATTGAAATTGTTGCTGTTGTAGTTACTGTTACTAAAAGATGGTCTATTTTGTCTATAATTGTTAAAGTTACGACTTTGATTTTGGAAGTTTCGACCTCGGTTATTACTTTGAAAATTTCTGAAATTGTTATTGTTCCGCGCCTTAAATGCTAAAACTTGGCGTTCTTTTATTTCATTTGATTGCTCTTCAATCAGTTTAGCTACTACGTCCTTTGAGTCAGAGAAATTGGTTGAAGCAAGGATTGATTTGACTAAACTGGTTTTTGCGTTCAATCGGCAAACGTTAACTGTTTGCTCGATGGCCATTTCATGGGCTTTGGCCTGAGTAATCCCTTCGATAATGAGCGAACGCTCTAGAGAATCAGACAATTCCTCGACGCGTTTTGCGAAAACGGTGTAATTATTATTATTAACTTGCAAAGCTGCAATTTTTCCGGCCACAACTTTGGAGTTGTCGGGTTTTATACGGTTACGTAGCACTATTTTTATGTCATTAACTGAAAGTATTTGAGTTGGTATTGCTTCTCGAGCTTTACCATCGAGTTAGGATTTAATATATGAAATACAAGTGCCAGTTAAATTTTCGTCGAAAAATTCTTCGATTAACTCAATTTTATTAATGAAAGATTCGAGACACAGGGGCTCACCGCTATAATTTTCACGCATAATACCAGCACACATGCTGATAAACGATCTTTTTTCCTCAGGAGTTGCCATATTTGTATCGAAATTAGGAGTTGAAATGTGTGTTTCGGGCAATTCCTCAAATCCGTGAATTTCTCCGGACAAAGAAAGTCTAACAACAAGGTTTTTGATTGTACTGGGCGAATATGTGGTTGAGCCTTCGGAAACTGGGCTTTTAAAATCGAGGTTTTCGCAATCGGAACTTTCGGAATTAAAATTTTTGGAATTGGAATCTGAATTTTCGGAATCTGAGTCTTGCTCTGAAATTCTGGGAACTACTTTCTTGTTTCTAAGAAACATATGTAGTAGAAAGCAAAGAAGAAATATTTAGCCTGATTTAAAGTCGAATTTATAGAATTTACTTACGAAAGTTTAACAGAAATTGAAATTGCATTGAATGTTGATGTGAAATTGAAAGAATTATCCGACAATTTAATGAGATACTGAATATTTAAGTTGAATGTATATTACTTAATTAATTAATTTAATTTATTTAATTTGATTTCAAAGAAAAGTTTTTTATGTTGGTAGAAAAGACTTGGCTGTTGATAACGAACGTACCGCTTTATTAAAAAATCTCAATGTGTTTGTCTTATTACGGACGCACCGTTTTGATCAAAATTGTATGGCTTTTATTTTTATAGATATGGGCGCACCGCATCTTTCCAAAATTGTAATATAAATGTCCTCGGACGCACCGGGATTAAAAAAAAGTGTGGTATTTTTATACACGGACGCACCGCTTTAAAGTAAAAAAAATCTCTTTGGTTATTTACGGAACCACCACTTTATGCAAAAATATATGTATGTTTGTTTACGGACGCACCGTATTTCAAAAACAAAAATCTCGTATTTGTGTTGGCAAAGTAAATTGTTACGCTTAAAAACGTACATACGTAGATGGGTGAGTTGGGCAAAAATCAAAAAAAAAAACATTGAAGATTAAGCAAATTAATGTTTTGTGAAAGTTTACAATTATTGGAAGTTTTTATTTTTATAATATGTAGTTAGAATCAACGGAATTGAATTTTGCATATCTTTGAAGTTGTGGTTAGAACGGTTGAAATTGCCGAATTGTAAAAAGTAAAAAAGGAAAATTATTTGACCGAAAGTATTGAATTAAATTTTAGGTTTGGTTTTGTCCCACTGTGCCCCATATTATTTAGAAATGAATTGAAAATTTTTATAAATGTATTTGTTTTTTTGCTTTTTTTCATAATTTTTTTTTTTGTGTTATGTAATGTTTTAATAATAATAAATTTTGTTTGAAAAATAGTAATAGTAGCTACATATTGTACAGTGTCTTATTATGATAGAGTAAAGATATGCAAAGCTACAAATTTATATTCAGACCAATTCTAAATATTCTCGCGGATTTTTTTATTCCCGAGGAAAAATTCCTCCAATTCTTTTCTCCTGGGGAGAAGAATAATTGGGGAATAGGAATTTCGAATTTTCGAAGTCAGCTGTTTTGTCAATTGAAATTTCGTTGCGCATTTCTTATTTTGTTTAAAAAATTTTAAAGTTTAATTACTGTTGCCAATTTGTTTGAAATTAAGAAATAAGGTATAAACAATGCACATTATTGCATTTCATGTGGTATTCACTGAAATGAGTAATGAATTGGTGCCACAGCAACATCAACAGAGGAGCATAAAAAGAAAACCGGCGGGATAACACAAATCCGCCGCAGTTGCCTGCATTCATTCTGCAAAGCAATTTTCTGGCGGCCAAGTCGAGTTGAGTTCGCCATATGCCAAAATCTCTTTAAGTTTTCTTAAAAAATCCTTGCGCAATTTCTGGATGGCTGCATCAAATATGCGAAGAGCTCTTCCGTTGCTTATGATATATTTTTCGACTTAAAATAAAGAATATTGTGGTTGTTGTTGTATTAACAGTGAGAATATTGTGGTAGAATGTAAATACATATTTTAGCACAAATTTGTACAAATAAGTGTTCTTTCTTAAAATAACCAATTTCCTTTAACTATTTTGATGCATTCCCTTTAATTTAACTAGTGAAAAAACTCTTATGAAATGGCAGAGAAATCTCCGTCTCCCTCACATTCATAATACCTACTTTTCTCCCATAACCGGTTTCCGCTTTTTCGAACATTGTTCAGAAGACGAGGAAAGGGAGTAGTGAAAAAACTCACAAGAAATTTTTATTTAGAATACGAGGAATGGGAGAAGGAAAACCTTGCACGGAATTTTCGTTTAGAATTGGGCTGATTATGATAGAGTAAAGATTTCAAAAACTACCATGTATTTTAAAGAGAAAATAGGTTTAAAGATTATAAATTTATAATTTGAAAAGTTTTGTAGTTGTTTACATGTACATATAATGTGTTGTGTGCGCCATACCCGTGTTTGAAATTCCGCTATCCGCTTCTAGTCTGTACCCATATATGTTGTTGCTGATTGCCTTCTCTGCCGGGACTTTTCCTCTGCTGGCGTTCTGCTGCTGCTGATGTTTGTTTCTGCGCCGCTATGGTATGGTTGATGTTAGGCGCCGTTAGATGTACATATCAATTTACATATGTATATTTAATGGTGGCACATGGTAACAGTTTTTTAGGCCCGTTATGTACAGTTTTTTGATTTATAGTTTCAATTTGTACATTAATTCCGCTATTTTGGCAAATTATTTCGTGTATTAATTTTGTAGATTTTTTCGTTTTTAATAATTTGTGGTTTACCTCTGTTTTGGTTAGTTTTGTAGATTATGTTATATTTGTAGATCGTCTCTGAGTTTTTCTTTACAAAAAGTTATTTAGTTACTTCGCTTTTTTTTATTACCTCCGTATAAATTAGTTATTCGTATTATTTTTTTTGCACATTACTGTACCATATGCACGGTTGTACCACCACCATATATGTATGAGCCGTATGAAAAATTTGTAAATTAGTTCATGGTAGTGTTATTTTACACTACTGTACCATATAAAAAATGTCTAAGTAGAAAAGTTTGTAAATTAGCTCATTTTGCTTTTACAGCATTTAACCTTTTTTTTGATATTTTTTTTTTTGTATCTTATAAATTTTTTTGTAAAGTTTTGCACATTTTTAAATTTTGTTGTAGGGGTTTTTATTGTTTTTTTTTTTTTTGTGTTTTTTTAAAGGATGCTAAATTTCCACATTTTTGAGCGTTTTTTCAAATTTTTGAGCGATTTTTCAAATTTTCATATTTATTAAGTGATATTGAAATTTATTGAATGATTTTTAAATTAAAATCATTAAACGATTTTTGTAATTCACGGCGTTGAAATGGAATTTGTTAAACGCTAGCTACTCGCAAGTGTATGGCTACGTTTTTCTTTGCACTTACATATATCCTTTTTTCTGCGAGTGGCCGCCATTTTGCGGCTCGGCCCACGGTCGCCATGTAAATACTCACTTGTTCGGTGGAGCTCCATTTACTCCGATACTCACTTGGTATTTGCCAAACTTATAACAAATTGAGTTTTATTTCAAATATAATATATATATTTATAAGATAATTTTTGTTGTTATATCGGCCTACTGATTTGTAAGATCACGGGTTCGAATCGAGCTCAAGGCCTAACAATAATTTTTTATCATTATTATTGTTATGATAAATTATTTCTTAATTGAAAAATTTTTAAATTAGAATAGAAGAAAGAAAAAATTTAGACAACTGCGCTGCTATAACAATTCAGCCATCACAGCGGTTTTTTTTGTTTGTGTTCATTAATCCTACTTCTATTCTGGTTCGTGCCAATTGATATTTACAACACTGCGACATCTGTTGCAGAATGGATGTGAAAATTGGACTTGTTTGATGGCAATGCTGCCATAGTGTCATATTTTATTGACACTTTTTCCCCGTGCTCTGGGATGTATTAACAATTTTTGTTGTTATATCGGCCTACTGATTTGTAAGATCCGGGTTCGACTCGAGCTCAAGGCCTAACAATAATTTTTTATCATTATTATTGTTATGATAAAATTTTTCTTAATTGAAAAAATTTTTAAATTAGAATAGAAGAAAGAAAAAATGTAGACAACTGCCGAAGCTCGTTGTATAGATCCATATCGGGAACTACTAAATTCCTTCATCGGCAACGTTTAGGCGCCGCTGCTATAACCATTCAGCCATCACAGCGGTTTTTTGTTTGTCTTCATTAATCCTACTTCTATTCTGGTTCGTGCCAATTGATATTCACAACACTGCGACATCTGTTGCAGAATGGATGTGAAAATTGGACTTGTTTGATGGCAATGCTGCCATAGTGTCATATTTTATTGACACTTTTTCCCCGTGCTCTGGGATGTATTAACAATTTTTGTTGTTATATCGGCCTACTGATTTGTAAGATCGCGGGTTCGAATCGAGCTCAAGGCCTAACAATAATATTTTATCATTATTATTGTTATGATAAATTTTTTCTTAATTGAAAAATTTTATTTAAATTACAATAGAAGAAAGAAAAAATTTAGACAACTGCCATTTCGGGAACTGCTAAATTCCTTCATCGGCAACGTTTAGGCGCCGCTGCTATAACAATTCAGCCATCACAGCGGTTTTTTTGTTTGTGTTCATTAACAATAATTTTGTATCATTATTATTGTTATGATAAATTTTTTAATTGAAAAAATTTTTAAATTAGAATAGAAGAAATAAATAAAAAATGTAGACAACTGCCGAAGCTCGTTGTATAGATCCATATCGGGAACTACTAAATTCCTTCATCGATTCGAACCCGGATCTTACAAATCAGTAGGCCGATATAACAACAAAAATTGTTAATACATCCCAGAGCACGGGGAAAAAGTGTCAATAAAATATGACACTATGGCAGCATTGCCATCAAACAAGTCCAATTTTCACATCCATTCTGCAACAGATGTCGCAGTGTTGTAAATATCAATTGGCACGAACCAGAATAGAAGTAGGATTAATGAAGACAAACAAAAAAACCGCTGTGATGGCTGAATGGTTATAGCAGCGGCGCCTAAACGTTGCCGATGAAGGAATTTAGCAGTTCCCGAAATGGATCTATGTATTCAACGAGCTTTGGCAGTTGTCTAAATTTTTTCTTTCTTCTACTGTAATTTAAAAAAAAATTTCAATTAAGAAAAAATTTACTATAACAATAATAATGATAAAAAATTATTGTTAGGCCTTGAGCTCGATTCGAACCCGCGATCTCACAAATCAGTAGGCCGATAGAACAACAAAAATTGTTAATACATCCCAGAGCACGGGGAAAAAGTGTCAATAAAATATGACACTATGGCAGCATTGCCATCAAACAAGTCTAATTTTCACATCCATTCTGCAACAGATGTCGCAGTGTTGTGAATATCAATTGGCACGAACCAGAATAGAAGTAGGATTAATGAAGACAAACAAAAAACCGCTGTGATGGCTGAATGGTTATAGCAGCGGCGCCTAAACGTTGCCGATGAAGGAATTTAGCGGTTCCCGAAATGGATCTATACAACGAGCTTTGGCAGTTGTCTAAATTTTTTCTTTCTTCTATTTTAATTTAAAATTGTTTTCAATTAAGAAAAAAAATTTATCATAACAATAATAATGATAAAAAATTATTGTTAGGCCTTGATCTCGAGTCGAACCCGCGATCTTACAAATCAGTAGGCCGATATAACAACAAAAATTGTTAATACATCCCAGAGCACGGGGAAAAAGTGTCAATAAAATATGACACTATGGCAGCATTGCCATAAAACGAGTCCAATTTTCACATCCATTCTGCAACAGATGTCACAGTGTTGTGAATATCAATTGGCACGAACCAGAATAGAAGTAGGATTAATGAAGACAAACAAGAAACCGCTGTGATGGCTGAATGGTTATAGCAGCGGCGCCTAAACGTTGCCGATGAAGGAATTTAGCAGTTCCTGAAATGGATCTATACAACGAGCTTTGGCAGTTGTCTAATTTTTTTCTTTCTTCTATTCTAATTTAAAAATTTTTTCAATTAAGAAAAAATTTATCATAACAATAATAATGATACAAAATTATTGCTAGGCCTTGAGCTCGATTCGAACCCGCGATCTTACAAATCAGTAGGCCGATATAACAACAAAAATTGTTAATACATCCCAGAGCACGGGGAAAAAGTGTCAATAAAATATGACACTATGGCAGCATTGCCATCAAACAAGTCCAATTTTCACATCCATTCTGCAACAGATGTCGCAGTGTTGTGAATATCAATTGGCACGAACCAGAATAGAAGTAGGATTAATGAAGACAAACAAAAAACCGCTGTGATGGCTGAATGGTTATAGCAGCGGCGCCTAAACGGTGCCGATGAAGGAATTTAGCAGTTCCCGAAATGGATCTATACAACGAGCTTTGGCAGTTGTCTAAATTTTTTCTTTCTATTCTAATTTAAAAAAAGAATTTCAATTAAGAAAAAATTTATCATAACAATAATAATGATAAAAAATTATTGTTAGGCCTTGAGCTCGATTCGAACCCGCGATCTTACAAATCAGTAGGCCGATATAACAACAAAAATTGTTAATACATCCCAGAGCACGGGGAAAAAGTGTCAATAAAATATGACACTATGGCAGCATTGCCATCAAACAAGTCCAATTTTCACATCCATTCTGCAACAGATGTCGCAGTGTTGTGAATATCAATTGGCACGAACCAGAATAGAAGTAGGATTAATGAAGACAAACAAAAAACCGCTGTGATGGCTGAATGGTTATAGCAGCGGCGCCTAAACGTTGCCGATGAAGGAATTTAGCAGTTCCCGAAATGGATCTATACAACAAGCTTTGGAAGTTGTCTAAATTTTTTCGATTGTAATATGGAACCAACGCCTCTATCACCCCTCTTATTATGGACCACCCCTGTTGAAACAGCAATTTTCCTTGGACTCCCGTTAGAGGATATTGATGACAATTTGTGATCGGTCATACCTATTGGATGGGGCGAAACACTGCTACAAAAACAAGAGCTAAGTTGATTTAGCGATGTCCGTCTCTCTGTCTGTCTGTTTGTATGCAAACTAGTCCCTCAATTTGTGAGATATCTTTATAAAATTTGGTGAGCGTATATATTTAGGTGTCCGATTAGACATTTGTCGGAACCGGCCGGAGCGGACCAATATAGCATATATCCGCCATACAAACGATTTTTCAGAAAAGAGGATTTTTGTCATATCTTCCTCAATTTATCAGATTGAAGCTTAAACTTCACAATATGATTTCATATATTGCACATATTATTCACTTAAAATGATTTTTTCTTCAATTTCCTTTATTGACTACAAAATAAGTTTGTCAAATAAAAAACACACTGATACACTAACAACATATATTTTTTATTTGGCACAACAAATGCAGACCTGCTGTCCATCATCAGCGACGCGCTACTAAAACAAAAGACTCAAGAATGTAAACAAAATAGAAAATATTAGCAATATTATAGCAACTACAAAACAACGTACATATGTATGTATTAAATTAAAGAAAAAAGAGGGGAATTTATGTTCCCGTTGTCAGCATTAATGGCAATCTTGTTTTTTGTGATGTAGAGAGATTCGTAAGCGTCTAACTTTCTGTTGTTGTGCACCGCTTTTATTAAATGAAGACTCTCTTCTACAGTGCCGATGCTGTGCTTTGTTGAGCTGTCGTCATTTGTGCTGTGAATGTGCGCTGCTACTGCGGACCGATGAATTTGTTTATTGTTAGCGTGCTTTTCGTGTTCTTTGAAACGAACAGAGATTTGCCTTCTAGTTTATCCAACATATTTTGCATCGCAACCCAGGCAGCTAATTTGGTAAATGCCACTACGCTCAAGCATTGGGACAGTATCTTTTGTGGAGCCCAAAATGTTTTTTAATTTGTTGTTGTTTGTGTATACGATTTTCATTTCATTCTCTTCAAATATGTTCGTTAAATTATTGGTGATAGCAGGAAAATAACTAAATGGTATGCGTGCTAATTTGTTTGTTTTAATTTCTTTATTTTGAGCGAAGAGAGTAGTTAAATTGTTTTTGTAGTGTAAGTTGGAATGTTTTTTTATTAGTTTATCGATGAGTTTCTTGTCAAAGCCATTGGTAGTTGCGAGATCAATAATTTTTGTATACTCGTTTTTATAATTAGTTACGGAGAGTGGTAAATTCACAAGGCTATAAACCAATGAATGAAATGCAGCTATTTTGGTTTGATAGGGGCAGAAAGAATCACTTGTGATTAAACGGTCAGTTGAGGTGGGTTTTCGATATACCGCATAGTCAATTTTATTGTTCACTCTTGTGCATTTCAAGTCTAAGAAATTTATGGAGTTTTGTTCATCTTCCACTTTAACTGTGCATTTTATGCTGTCGTATTTGTTGTTTATTGTGTCCCATGTGTGTTGAAGTTCTTGTTTTTTAATTATACAAAACACATCGTCAACGTATCTGATCCAAATTCGAGGTAAGACACCTTCTGCTTTTAAATCGTTTTCGAATTTGGTCAAGAATGCTTCTGCAATTAGTGGTGACAGTGGGTTTCCCATTCTGGTACCGAAGTCATTAGAATAAAACTTATCTCTGAAGGCAAAACAATTGTGGGACATACAAATCTGGGATGCTTTATTTAAAACTTTTATTTCATCCGGGTTGGCCTGTTTGTTTTCCAGGTGTTTTCGAAGAGACTATAGCAATATCAACTGGGGTGCTCGGAAACAATGCTGTTACGTCGAAGAATGCAAAAATTTCACCTTCATGGATTTCTATATCTTTCGTCCTGTTAACAAATTCGAAGGTGTTTTTTATGCTGGCACCCTTAAAATTTCCATATTTGCTCAACTCATTTACCAACCAATTTGCGACGCGAACCAACGGTGATGATGTATTGGAGGCGATTTTCCGCATCTTTTCTCCTTCCTTATGGACCTTTGGCAAACCGTACATTTTGGGTACACTAGGATTTGACAAGGCGTATTTATTGGTCTTAAAAACTTCGCAAATTTTTTTGATGATTGTTTTGGCGTGATTAACCATACGATTAAGCGGGGATCGTTTTAAAAGTTGGAAACCATCTTCTTCGATAGAGAGATGCATTCGGCGGTCGTAGTCTTTTTTGTCCATAATAACGACTTTATTACCTTTATCGGACTTCATATAATAGACGTCCTTCTCTTTCAAGTGTTTAATCGTCTGGATTACTTCTGGTATCTGACGTTTTTTATGTTTGAGTTTAGCATTTTTTATTGCTTCCATTGCTGTTTCACGAATTGTCTTTTGTGTACTTAACGGTTTGAACTGAATGGCGGATTCAATATCTACGATGGAATCTTCTACATTCCTGGACATTGTGTGGGGGGGTAAAATTTAGACCTCTATTTAATAGGTCTAGTTCTTCAACGTTGAATATGGCGGTAGATATCCCACAATTGTTTTGCCTTCAGAGATAAGCTTTATTCTAATGACTTCGGTACCAGCATGGGAAACCCACTGTCACCCCTAATTGCAGAAGCATTCATGACCAAATTCGAAAACGATTTAAAAGCAGAAGGTGTCTTACCTCGAATTTGGATCAGATACGTCGATGATGTGTTTTGCATAATTAAAAAACAAGAACTTCAACACACATTGGACACAATAAACAACAAATACGACAGCATAAAATTCACAGTTGAAGTGAAAGATAAACAAAACTCCATAAATTTCTTAGACTTGAAATGCACAAGATTGAACAATAAAATTGACTATGCGGTATATCGAAAATCCACCTCAACTGACCGTTTAATCACAAGTGATTCTTTCTGCCCCTATCAAACCAAAATAGCTGCATTTCATTCATTGGTTTATCGCCTTGTGAATTTACCACTCTCCGTAACTAATTATAAAAACGAGTATACAAAAATTATTGATCTCGCAACTACCAATGGCTTTGACAAGAAACTCATCGACTAATAAAAAAACATTCCAACTTACACTACAAAAACAATTTAACTACTCTCTTCGCTCAATATAAAGAAATTAAAATAATTTAACGAACATATTTGAAAAGAATGAAATGAAAATCGTGGGCTATCATGTAGATGGTTTCTGTAAAGTTTGATTGAATTTGGTCGAGCGGTTTATGAGATATATCTTACCAAGCTACGGCCACGTTTCATACCAATAGATGGTGCTTATTTGCATATTTGCGTTATTTTATGAAATGCAATAGGTGGGGCTTATTTCCATTTTACATTATTCAATGGAATTTCCGTTTCTAGAATTATTTATAATTTGACGCTCGGCATTTCTCAAGTGAAAACCAAACGAAAAAAAAGAAGTCATTTTTGTTTTTTTTTTTTCATAAAAACTGTGAAAAAAAATAAATCTACTGGATTTAAGTAAATTCGGTATATGCTGTGCTTCAATTTGGTAATTTCCCACTAAATTTATTAAGTGTGACTTTGTTGTGTCAAAGAAACAACATTGTAATAGAATTGCGTTGCTTTTCTTCAGAAACAACCATGAATACAGTCGAAATAATCTTGGAAATTGCTGACCGACTGCATTATGATGAAGATGTCATACATTTCGCATAGGCAAATTCATTTTTGTCTGGGATTTTGGCAACAAGAATTCAAGAGTATCCAGTTCATCGCATTTTTTACGACGAAGCGCTGATGCATTATTTCGATCAATATTTTAGATTTCTCCAAATCAAAACCCGACATTCCGCAAATTTCAACTGGTTCTTTTCAAATGGTCGCTTCCTTACTGAAAATTTACAATATTTCTTTATTACACAACTGTCTCAACAAACAACGGTTCGGCGCAACGTGTTCCATCTTCTTTCATGACAAGAAATCAATTATTGGGAAAACGTATATACAGAATCGTTGACTGTTGCCATTCAACTTGCAAATTTACGAATACCAAATCTGATAGCCATAAGATTTACATATACAATGTTTCTTCGAAATACGGATCAAGTCAACGTTAGAAACATTCGCCCACCTGTTTTCGAATCAATATCGCTACAACTATTTGGTAACCTATCTCATGGATACCTGGAGTTCAACGAATATATTCACCAGCGTCCCGAAAATTGTTGTTCCCACACACTTACTAACTGTTTTACTCTGATGCCTTAAGAATAAAAAAATTAAAAAAAAAGGTAATGAAGAAATGTATTTATGATGGTTGTACTGATTCATCTGCATCTGATCGAGTTTTCTTAGAGAGGAGTATGAACAATGAACATGGCTGCCATTTTGCCAATAGGGATTTTTCAGACACAATGGAAAGAGATACACCACAACACAACATATCTGTCACATCGTACTTTCGGTGTATATTGACATTAGGTCTTTTTTTTATGAACTATGGAGAATCAACACGTGTGTTCAATATTTAAGTAGTTTTCGATTCATAATTGAGTATTTCTTCATTTTCAATAGAATTCATATCAATATTTATAATGCATTGGGAATTCCTTCTGTAAGTATGTCGTATCGTTGAACAAAAACATAGTAGAAAATTGTGGCAATGATGTATCCAGACCAATTCTAAACGAAAATTCCGTGCGAGTTTTTTCCCTTCTCCCATTCCTCGTATTCTAAATAAAAATTCCGTGTGAGTTTTTTCACTTCTCCCTTTCCACCTATTCTGAACAATGTTCGAAAAAGCGGAAACCGGTTATGGGAGAAAAGTAGGTATTATGAATGTGAGTGAGAGGGAGATTTTTCCTTCATTTTAAAAGAAATTGTTCACTTGATAAGCTGAAAGGAACGCTTCATAAAAATGTAAGTAAATTGTATTTTTTGAATTGAAAATTACTTATTTTATTAGGTATGTAATAAATAAAATAATATTCTCTTATATTACTCTTGATTTCAGGTCTAAAAGTACAAATAAGCAACAGATAGAACTACTAATCGATTTGATGCAAAGTCATCCGGCAATTGCGCAAGGTTGTTTTAAAGGAGGCAAAGAAGCCTTACACAGATTTTGGCGTAAAGCTGAGGAAGAGCTGAACTCAGCCGGACCACCAGCAAAATGCATTGCTGAATGGAAAAAGGTGCTTATTTTCATGAAAAAGTTGTATACATACAAGCTGACTAAAACTTATGTGTTCTAGGTGTGGGCTGATCAAAAAAAATACGTGCGTCAAAAAGCAGCGAACAACCATAAGGGTTCCAGAGGCACTGGCGGTGGCCCAAATAACGAATACAAGTTTTCCACAACAGAAAGGGCAATATTTGAGTTGATCGGTATGAAGGAATCCGTGGAGGGAGTGGGAAATAAATTTGGACTGCCATCTAAGAAGATATTGCAGCAAATTGATGGCAACATTCAAATTGAAGATGGAACTACAGTTAGGGAAAGTCGTGTTGTGGACGACATTGTCCAAGTGAGTGAATGTGAGTTAGCTAACGGATTTGAGGTATTGAGTGAGACTGTGGTAGGGATTGATTTTGAGGTATTGCATGAGGACCCAGTTATTATTGTTTGTATAAATGAAAACCCCCAAATGCTTTGATTGAAAGGCCCACTTCCTCAAAAAGAGTGTCATCTAGGAGATCTTCCTCTGACATTCTTCAAGAAGAATTGTCAATTCAACGCGAGCTCTGTGATACCATAAAGGTGCAGTGTCAGATTCCACTGATCAAAAAGAAAATATTAAAAAAAAATATAGGGCGATTGACAAAATATATGCAATTAATAAAAAGCATTATAAGGAAATGGAAAAATTAAGAAGAGAGGAAATAGATGAATTGAAAAGGCATAATTTAGCAATGGAAAATCTTATGCTCCGCCAGCTAGAAAAATAATAGAAAAATACCTAGTCGCATGACACTTGTATATAACAAGCTACCCGAATTTCTGATTTGTTTAATAGTCCTTTTTAATATTTACTAAAATATAAGACTAGTAAATTTTTTAATATCAACTATTTTTTATTTTATTTCATAGTAGTATTAATATCAGTATTATACATGCTTACGTGAACTATTTTTATTTTGTAGACTATAATATTACTTAATTTAAGACTGTGTTATGACGAGCAAAAAAAACTATTTGTGATATTTCTATTTTTTGTAAGAAAATGAGACTGAAACTCTTTAGTAGGAATTAAGTAAAATGTACTAAATTGTGATACCTGAATTTAAAGGCAGAAAAAATGAATTTAAAACAGAAAATAAAATATTAAACTCAAAGTATGTGTTTTCATTCCTTAAAAATTATAGCGAGCTTCCAATGTTGTTTCGTATGTTTTGCGCTGCGTTCAAATACTGAGGCGAAGCCAAGGGTATTAAAATCTTGATTTCTGTTTTGAGTTGCCTGCTCTTCTGTGGATTGTACTTCTGTTATATCTGTGTATGCCTTGAAATGTATGCATATGTTGTGCAGCGCGTAGCACATGTCTACAATTTTTGCTGCTTTTTTTGGTGTGTAATGTAATTCCCTTGCACCAAGGAGACACCTTCATCGATTTTTCAGCACCCCATTGGTTCGTTCAATAATGTTGCGACACTTCGAATGGGCTTCATTAAATTTCATCTGTATAGAGCCTTCGTCGGGACTCCGATGTGGTGTCATAAGCCATGGTTCTAAAGGATACCCGGCATCACCTAGTTTAAAAAGTCTTATATCAATACAAATATTTACATTGGCTTCACGTTGCAAATACTGGTCTTCAAGGTGAGTTCTCAATTCACTCACATTCCAAATAAAGGAGTCATGCGAGGCACCGGGATGGGAAGCATCAACGTACCGAATTTTCAGCTCATCGTCACACATCTAAGAAAATACAATGCCATAGTCAAATATATTTCAATTGAACTATTATAAATAGCTTACGAACATTACATTTAAGCTGTAGTAGCCCTTCCTATTGTAGTAGAGATGCTTGTTTTCCGCGGGTGCGATCATGCGGACATGAGTTCCATCAATGCAGCCGATAACACTGGGAATACCATGCTTCACGTAAAATGCACGTGAAATTCTTCTTATTTCGTCGCTGCTCATTGGCACACTTATCCATCTTTCGCACAGCTCACTTTCAAAGGTCTCAACGATTTCGTCCAGAACTTTGCTGAAGGTGAATTGCGCTAAAGAAACGTCCACATCTTTTCCGATTCCTGTTTGATACCCACCTTCAGCAAAAAATCTTAAAACTGCACTCAGTTTCACAAGCGGCGATATCGCAAATTGTTTTTTGCGATGCCGTGTGTGCGATGTGAAAACCTCCAACAAATACGGAAATGCAGGTTTGTTAACCCTATAATACTTTTGAAATCTGTAAATTCCAGAAATTTAATGAAATATAAAAGCAAAACAGAAGATGTTCTAATACTTACAATGATTGTGGCAACTCCAACGGATTGGTACTATCGCGCAACCTTCTGCTCCTCTGTTGGTGTTGCTGGGAAGCTTCTTCATCAATCATTTCGTTCACAACCATATGAAATGCAATACTATTCATTTATTATGTATATTTTTCTTTAATTTACGATAAATTCGTCAAAAGACACTAAACTTTATTTTCTTAAACAAAAGCAGAAATGCGTAATGAACTGTCAGATGGTAAAACAGCTGACTTCGAAAATTCGAAATTCCTATTCCCCAATTTTTCTTCTCCTAGGAGAAAAGTATTGGAGGAATTTTTCCGCGGGAATAAAAAAATCCGCGAGAACAAAATTCCGCGAGAATATTTAGAATTGGTCTGATCATGTTTTTCTCTTCAAATTTATTTTTTCAAATGTTCTTTCTTCGGTCATTTTACAGAATACATTTAGTGTTTTCAACTGCATCTAATCGTGCGCACGTGTTTTATTGTGTTTTTCATCAAATTTTGTGCACGGTTTGTATTTTCGTTTTGTCTTTTGGACATATACGTGCTTTTCTTAAATTAAATTTCTTGCGTTGAACATGGAGTTTTAGATTATTTTTTTCCTTTCTCTTGAAGAAAATGCCTCGAGCCAGACGTCAAAATATCGGTCGACGTACGCGTAGTGCTAACAGAATGTTACTTCAAAGAAGAGCGCAAAGTATTGATGACCTGTCACAACAAAATGAAATACGACGTGAACGATATGGACGAAATAGATCTGCAGAACCACATCGACAAAGAAATCCAGCACGACCAAGACAAATACGACATCGTGTTCTAGAAAATATGTATCGTGCTGCTTTTAATTACGATCCACAAATTGATTACAGTATGCATGGATATATTGGATTAATGAGTGCGATATGTCCACATTGTGAAGCAGCTAAGTTGCTGGGTGAAACGGCTGGCATGTGTTGTGCTAATTTACATTGCATACATATTACAAATTCAAGGTCAGATTTATCATCGAGCGGGTGCACTGTTACCATTTCCTGACGCTAATAATCAATTTTTGCAAATATATTTTATCGGAGATGAAAATCGTGAGTTGGAAGAACGTTGCACAATTGGCTCACATACAAAACGAGCGATTATTTGCGATCTCCAAAGATTTTTTCATCAGAACAATGAATTGGTGAAATTGTTCAAAACCGCTCTCGATCGTATGCCATCTGATAATCACAAAATCATAATAAGAGCGGATAAAACGCCTTTTGGTGAGCATACCAGAAGATTTAATGTACCGACGATAGATGAAGTGGCAATGATGTATCATGTGGCAAAGTTGGCGATCAGTTTCAATCCCGCGATATTGTACTTCATCGTAGCAATGAACAATTACAGCGTGTTTCGGAGCTTCATCGCAGTTACGACGCATTACAATATCCAATTCTACATTGGAAAGGTGATGATGGTTATCACATTAATATACCAATGATAGATCCAAGAACCGGTAAATAATATACTAATTATATTAATCAGATATTAAATAAAAACTAAAATTTAAAATCGAATGAACATATTTTTTACAGGTCGAAAATTTCAAAAGAAAGTTAGTGCGATGAATTATTATTCTCATCGATTGATGATTCGTGCACAAGAACAAAATTACATTCTGAGATGTGGTAAACTTTTTCACCAATACATTGTAGACATGTATGCAAAAATTGAAACTGAACGTGTCAATTTCATCCGATTCAATCAAGCCAAATTGCGATCTGAAGAGTACATACATTTGCAAGATGCAATAGCGAATGATGCAAATGTGAATGATATCGGACGTCTGAGGATATTACCACCTTTTTATATTGGTAGTCCACGCCACATGCACGAAAATGCACAAGATGCTATGTCATATGTTTGAAAATACGGCCGACCAGATCTTTTCATCACTTTTACGTGGAATCCGATGTGGAACGATATAAAAAATAATTGGTTCGACGGTCAGTCACCAACAGATCAACACGATGTTACAGCACGTGTATTCCGGCAAAAATTAAAGGCACTGATGGATTTAATTGTGAAATTAAACGGTTTTGTAAGGTACAATGTTGGATGTACTCGATTGAAAAAAGAGGTTTGCCACACGCACACATATTGATATGGCTGGTACGTAAAATAACACCGGACGATATTGATAGCGTCATATCAGCCGAAATACCAGATCAAACCATCGATCCAGAATTATTTGAAGTGGTAACAAAAAATATGATTCACGGTCTATGCGGTGATAAATATGAATTCACCATGTATGATCGATGGGAAATGTTCAAAGCGGTATCCGAGAGCATTAATTTCCGATACCATAACAGGCAATGACGGATATCCATTGTATCGACGTTGATCATTTGAAAATAATGTTAAAACGGCGATAATAAGAGTGCGCAATCAAGACATCGAAGTTGACAATCGTTGGGTCGTGCCATATTCACCGATACTGTCAAAAGTTTTTCAGGCTCACATAAATGTTGAATACTGTAACTCAGTAAAGTCTATCAAATACATTTGTAAATATGTGAATAAAGGAAGTGATATGGCTGTTTTTAGAGTAGATGGTGAAAATAGAAATGATGAAATCACTCAATATCAAATGGGGCGATACATAAGCAGTAATGAAGGAGTTTGGCGTCTTTTCGTTTCCTTTGCACGAAAGACATCCTGTTGTTGTCCATTTGGCAGTTCATCTGGAGAATGGTCAACGAGTTTATTTCACTACTGACAATGTACAGCAGAGAGCAGCACAACCATCAGCAACTACTTTAACTGCTTTTTTCCAATTGTGTGAAATCGACACATTTGCCAGAAATTTGATATATGTTGATATACCGCAATATTACACCTGGGATGCATCATCGAAAAAATTTCAAGGGCGTAAACAAGGAACACCAGTTGATGGTCATCCAGGTATTTTCCAAACAGATGCCTTGGCCAGGATGTATACGGTACATCCAAACAATGCTGAATGTTTCTGTTTGCGAATGTTGTTGGTAAACGTTCGAGGACCAAAATCATTTCAGGATTTAAGAACAGTTCACGGTCATTTTTGTCAGACATATCGCGAAGCATGTCAGCTCTTGCATTTGTTGGAAGATGACACTCATTTGGACGCTGCACTTCATGATGCATCGATTTCATCTCATCCACAGCAAATGCGAATGCTATTTTCGATTATAATATCAACATGCATACCATCGAATCCAATTGAATTGTGGAATAAATATAAAAATTACATAACTGAAGATATTTTAATTCGGATGCGTCGTAGAGCAATGGATCCTGATTTGCTGATTACATTGGAAATGCACAATGAAGCTTTGATAATAATTGAAGATATGTGTCTTGCGATTGGCAATAAAGCATTGGGGCAGTTAGCTTTGATTTCACCAAATCGTCCAATTCATGGTTTGATCGAGAGTTGCAGCGTGAACAACAATTCGATTGTGACGATTTACGTACATTTGTTCAATCCAACATCACCATGAACAATCAACAAAAGGATATATATGACAAAATCATGCAAGCTGTTTCTGATAACACTGGTGGATTATATTTTTTGGATGCACCTGGCGGCATCCGAAAAACATTTGTGATTTCATTGATTTTAGCAACTATTCGATCGCAACAGAAATTTGCTTTGGCACTCGCTTCTTCTGGAATTGCTGCAACTTTATTGGATGGAGGACGAACAGCTCACTCAGCTTTCAAATTGCCATTGAATATACAGGTGGTTGAAACTCCAACCTGTAACATATGGCAACAGTTTTGCAACAAGCAGCGGTCATTCTAGGGATGAGTGTACAATGGCAAACAAAAAATCATTGGAAGCATTAAATCGAACGATGCAAGATTTACGTGGAAACCGAAGGCTTTTTTGTGGAGCTTTAATTTTATTGTCAGGTGACTTTCGACAAACATTGCCCGTTATTCCACGATCATCACCGGCAGATGAGATCAATGCATGTTTGAAGTCTTCCTTTTTGTGGCGATACGTGAAAAAACTAACATTACACATAAACATGCGTGTTCAGTTGCACAATGATCAGTCTGCAGAGCAGTTCTCGAAGCAATTGTTAGAGATCGGAAATGGCAAAATTCCAATCGACAAAACAAATGGTTTGATTACATTGCCAAACAATTTTTGTACAATTATCCAATCAAAAGAAGAATTAATTGAACGAGTGTTTCCAAATTTTGTTCAAAATTACATGAATCACGATTGGTTGAGAGAACGCGCAATACTGGCACCAAAAAATGTACATGTCAATGAAATCAATTATCACATTCTGAAAAAATTGCCAGTTGTGGTGACAACATACACATCAGTGGATAGCGCAATGAATCAAGATGACGCAGTAAATTATCCAGTTGAATTTTTAAGTTCATTGGAACCCTCTGGTATGCCACCGCATTGTTTAAATTTGAAGGTCGGCTCATCAGTTATTTTATTACGGAATTTAAATGCACCAAAATTGTGTAATGGAACAATTTAAATTGATTGAAGCAACAATACTGACCGGCAAAGCGAAAGGTGAAATTGTGCTTATACCGCGAATCCCACTGATAACAACAGACATGCCATTTGAATTCAAGCGTTTGCAACGTCCAGTGCGCCTGTCATTTGCTATGTCCTTCAACAAGGCGCAAGAACAAACCGTGCTTTTCGCACGGACAGCTATACGTTGCCTTTTCCAGAGTAGGCATTCCAAACTGTTTGTTTATTCATATCTCAGATGGAAAAACGAAAAATGTAGTGTATCCAAATGTTTTGGATTAAGAATTGAAATAAAGATTAAAAAAACTTAATGATATTTTATTCTTTTTCCAATATTTCTATTGGTGTAGCGAAGCACATAGGGGTCCCGATAGTACCCCATATAAATTGTCATTTCTGTGCCTTTTTTAACGACTAAAAGCTTCAAATTTCATCAAATACTTACGTTTACGTTATATTTTGTTAAGATAAATAATTCATTGTCATAGCTATTTCATGCAGACCACAAAAAACGTGAAACTTTGTATCCTCACACAAAGTACCTACCTATTTTTTTTATTTTATATTTGTATACCTTTCATGAAAATGAAATGGTATATTAAGTTTGCCACGAATCTCAAATTGTAAGTCCTTAAATGAGAAGAGACAGACCCAACAATAAGTATATCGAAATGATCAGGATGAAGAGCTGAGTTGATTTAGCCATGTCCGTCTGTCCGTCTGTCTGTTTGTATGCAAACTAGTCCCTAAATTTTTGAGATATTTTGATAAAATTTGGTGAGCGGGTATATTTGAATTATTGAATATTGGAGTTATTTATTTATTTACAGTTTAGCGATTCGAACGTTAGCAGAAGGTTTGGAATAAGCGGAATTTCAATAAATTCGTTACAATATAATATTTGTAGAATACAACCAATTGTTCAGATAATAAGGTTTTCGTCATTTCCTCATTTTAGCAGCTACAATTTTCAAGAGATGTTAACGTATATACTTGCGGAGTTGTGGATCTATTTTAATAATTAGGCTACATACAACCGATTCTTCAAATCAAAATAATTTGTTATACATGCAATTTTGAATACGAAAGAAATTGCTTATAGTATAAATATCAGCACTAAAGGAAAGCATATTTTTAACGCCTACAAATTGTATGTCCCTTCTATTTAATCTTTCTAGTTACCTTGACCAAAATACGTTGAAGCTTATTTTTATCAATTTGAAACGCTTTTCTCCGAAGCAAAGTCAAATTTCGTACCTGTTTTTAAAGCGGCTAAATGTTTAACTAAATCCAACGCTGCTTGCGACATTTCTTTAAAGTTACGTCTGCGGTTATGGAGAAACGTACCTGTTTTTATGGGCGCTATTGTGCGCTGTAACCATACATATATACACGCTTCCTTCAGAACTACTACGTTGTTGTTGTTGTTGTAGCGATAAGAACACTTCCCGAAGGCCTTGGGGAGCGTCATCGATGTTGATGGTCCTTTGCCGGATGCAGATCCGGTACGTTCCGGTACCAAGCCCGACCATTTCGGGAACGATTTCTTATGACCACATGCGACCTTCTAAGCCATCCCACCCCCTAAACCCATGAGGAGTTCGGGGTCGCCAGAGCCTCGGCTGTTAATGAAACAGGATTCGACACGGATAGGTGAGGTTGATAATTGGGTTTGAAGAAGCTATATATTGCGCTGGAAACGTGAAAAAGTTGCACTACACAACCCCTTCAATCTGGTATTTTAGTCGCCTCTTACGACAGCCATACCTACCGCGGGTATACTCCACCACTAACCCGCTGGGGTTCGAATCAAGCTATAGTGCTGTTGGGTATGTATATGCCTAACGTTTTAATGTCTGTTAGTCTTGGTACATATGCTATACCGGTAAATATTTTCTTCTGCTTATCTGTTTGTGTTCTCATTTGAATGTTTGATATTGTTAATTTTTGTTGTGATCCATTTTTCTATAGCTACAGCTATACTATCGTTGTTGCGATTACCCTTTGGCAGACTGTTACTGGTTTTCTCGCTGCGGTGGACTTTATTTGATAAATTGATTGTTGGTCGTCGGCTTACGAAGTTGAAATTACCAATATGAAATAAAAACGCGGTAACGATTTCTTTTTTTGATAATATTTAATGTAACACTAGGCTGGCGAAAATCTTTGGGCTGAACCCTCCTAGAGGGTGCCGGCTGGTTATAGTCACTACAGAAACCCCGCTAGGAGTGTGCTAACTAAGTTCAGGAATCAGTGTCATTAGTGCCTTAGCTCCTTAATAGCTCTGGCATATGGAAGTGGTTCTTGGACGTGGTCTCAAGGTGGGGGCCGGACCGTTGGTGTTATGCGTTGCCGTGCCGATGGTCAGCTAACGGAGCCCTCTGGGAACCAGGCCAGGTATAGCGGATCTCTGCCTGGGGTGGACGACCCCGTTTTCCGCTAATCGTGGGTTTAAATAACGGAAGTTTCTAAAAATAAAAATAATTGCAACGAGGCCGGAACTCGTAAAAAGCCGGAATGGGTAATGCAGGGGTCCTCTACAAGCCGCGGCGCGGCTATTGCGGGTGGTACGCAAAGGCTTCAGGTGGTGCCGGAGCCTTGTTCATCGCCCATAACTTCCTCTAGGGGAGCTTTGGGGCGGCGACTGGACCTGCTGTCTCTGTGAGTAACCCTCTCGGTAGGCAGTTTACTACCGGGGGAGCAGCCCCCGGCTACGCCTACGGCGTTCACCCAAAGGAAGGATAGGCCACCTCCCTCACAGGTGCGCAGTAGGCATAGGCAGGTGGCTATACGCATCCCGAAAAGGTTGGCCCCCAACCTATTCTCCATGGCGTTGCCTGGGGACGTTGAGGAGTTACGGGCAGAAATTGAGTGGGCGAAAAACATCGTCCCTGATTTTAAGAGGTCTGCTCCGGTGAAAGAACAGGCCTCCGGTAAGCGCAACCGTTCGATGGAGGTTGTACAGAATTCTGCTAAGAGGTCTAGAGACAAAGGCCCCTCCTTCGCAGAGGTTGCTAAAAGTAGCATCCTTGTGGGGGTGTTTGAATCTAATCCTGAAAAGGAGCAGATGTTCAAGGGAAAATGGGACTGGATAAGGAACAAAATGGCCAGTTTTTCAGTCGCCTTGGTGAGGGAGAACTCTGGACATCCATCTGCTTGCAAAGAGGTGGCTTGGTATCAGGGGCAAGTCAAGTTGGTGACCTGCGACGATCAGAGGTCAGCCGACTTGTACAAAAAGGCGGTGGCTGGGTTGGGCGAGTTCTACCCTGGTGCGATGCTCAGGGCTGTCGACTTCATCCCATCTAGGACGAGAGCTAGAGTCTGGATTCCATCCAAGCCGGATGATCCAGAAGGAGTCCTTGAGGTCATAAGGACCTTCAACCCAGAGCTTCCTTGCTCTAGTTGGAGAGTCCTGTAGCTGGAGCATAGCACCAGGGCTACGCGTCAGGCGATACTGTTGCTCAACAAGGAGTCACTGCCTTTCTTGGAGCGCGCGGATGGCGCTATTAAATTCAGTTTCGACACCATGAGGATTAAGGTTTACTCGAACCTGAAGGCGGCCTATGATCCGGCACTGGAAATAGAGCCAGAGAAAGCGGAAAGCGAGGAAGAAGAGGACGCAGAACCAAACACGGTCGGTCCGATGGATAACACGATGGGCGGGGACGCGTCTTCCACCTCCTCGCTAACGCTGGACAGGCTTAGTGGTTACACTGGAAAGTAGGTAATGTCTGATGAAGACGGCGACTTGACAGTGGTGGAGGTGGTCGGTGCTCAGCCTAGTGCCAGTCCTACAAATCAACCTCCGACATTGTAAAGCAGCTTCTGCAGCGCTGCTGCTCCAGTTTTCCAGTGGGGCAGCTGATATAGCCCTTATCCAAGAGCCTTGGCTGGTAGGGCTTAAGATTTGCGGGCTGAAAGCGGCAGAATTGACGTTGGTGAGTGGTGCCACACATGGGAAGCCGCGAGCTTATATCTTGGTAAGATCTGAACAAATTTTCTTTTTCTGCCCAGTTTAGCGACGAGGATGCTACAACTATGACGTTGACGGTCGGTGGTACTGATATTACACTGACGTCCTTTTACTTTCCTCATGAGGAGTCGGCTCCGACGGAGCTAGTCTGTAAGATAGCTCGGGATGCAAAGGGGCCACTACTACTAGCGGGAGATGCCAATGCGCGCCACGAAGCGTGGGGCAGTGGATACACGAACGAGAGGGGTGAGTCACTCTTTGATTTTGTTATTTATCATTACTTTATGATTTGTAATAGGGGTTCGGTACCCACGTTTGTTACTAAGAGCAGACAGGAGTTTCTGGACGTCACTCTGATCTCGGGCAGCGGGGAATCTATGACTGTTGAAATATGTACATTTTTATTCCTACTGTATGGCAACGCCATATTATATTATATACTTGTATACTTCCGTGGAAGAAAAAATCGAGCCTTCTTCAGTAAATCGTGTTTGATGAACACGCGTTTTTTTTCACAAGCAGAAATAAAATGAAATAAAGATCAAATTGAAATCCAAAATATATAAACTTTAATTAACTATTTAACATGGTAGCAGAGCAAGGTTGTAAAAAGGCTTAAAGAGTTGTAAAGAGTTAAAATATTGGGTCGGCAGTTTATCGGAAAGTAAATTGAGGTTAAGGTAAAAAGAAGAAACAAAATGGCATCAATTAAAAGCAGCGAAATAATAATACCAATATTCGACGGAGCTGATTATAGCAACTGGATGTTGCGTATTTTGAAGTTCTTACAATTTAAGAAATGAAGAGAGGTAGCAGACAGGGAAAAGATTTGAAACCCTCTTTCCCTAGGCTTTTAAGCATCGGCATGGCTATGCCGTCTGGGCCCACTGCGTTGGATGGTTTAGCACGACCAATGGCGTCCTCAACCTCTTTAGCGGTGATGGTGATTGGTGACGCGCTGAATTTGTGTTTATGTGCGTGTCTATTGGCTCTCCGTCTCTCTTTGTCGACCGAAGGATGCATCATATATTATCGGCAAAAAGCGCTCGCGCACTTTTTCGCATCCGACAGCACTTTGTCGCCAAAGGCGATGGAAACTTTGTCTTTGTGCTTAGTCGGATTCGATGAGGACTTAACGGTGGACCAAAGTTTACCCACACCGGTAGAGAGGTTACAACCTCTTAGGTGCTCCTCCCATTTCGCCCGCTTGTGTTCATCCACAAGCAATCTGATGCGTTGGTTTATATCCCTTATTTGGGGGTCGCCTGGATCAAGCTGTCTTATAAGGTCACGTTCTCTCGCTAAGTTTGCGGCCTCCGCCGGGAAGTGGGGCCGGATTTCGGAAATTCTCCCGGGGGGAATTAAACGTGCCGAGGCGGATTCAATGACCTTACGGAAGGAACGCTCCCCTTGGCGGGCATCAGTCGGGATAGGGAGGGCAGCAAAGCGGTTGTCTGTAAAGGATTTATATTCTTCCCACTTTCCTTTTTTGAAGTTTATGAAAGTGCTTTTTTCAGTGACGTTGAAGTCGGCGGTACGCTCGAGCGAAATAAGTATGGGCAGGTGGTCGGATGCCAATATTACCATCGGCTGCCAGTTGTCGCAGTTTACGAGTTCTGCGCTCACGATTGAGATATCTGACGAGCTGTGACAGCTTCCTACCATACGTGTGGGGGCGTCTCCGGTTATTGTGCAGAACGTCGTTTCTTCTATTTGATCCGCCAACATCTCACCCCTACTGTCCGCCCGCAAGTTTGAATGCCATAGATCATGATGGGCATTGAAATCGCCTAAGATAATGCGATTGTTGCCAGTGAGTAAGGCCCTGATATTAGGGCGGTATCCACTGGGGGAACAGGTGCAGGAGGGATGTAGATGTTGATGATTTCTAGGTTTGCATCGCCTGACCGGACAGATAGGCCTTGACGTTCTAAGACATTATCCCTGCGGTCGATGATCAAATATATAATATTGCACAGAGTGGTGTATGATAAACGCGAGGCCGCCTCCATTTCCGCTCTCGCGGTCTTTCCTGTGGACATTATACCCAGAGCAGGTCTGCAATGCAGATCTTGCTGTGAGTTTATTCTCTTGAATCGCAGCAATGAGGATGTTGTGCCGCTCCATGAAATCGACTATCTCCGTAATCTTCCCAGTTAGTCCATTACAGTTTAACTGCAGAATTCTGAAGTGCATAAGGGGAGACGCCGCCACTCTGGGGGTAAGTGACGGGTGACGGGTGACTACGCCTGGGTTGTGGAAGGCCAGGACGCAATTGCTGTTGTGGCCCTGGGACTGGGCGTCCTTGGGCAAGCATTGGGGTACCCGGATGATTTGGGTTTGCGACCTGGCAAAATGGCGCGATGAAACCCGTCGGGGGGTTGCCGTCGCGGAGACCAGAACATCTAGGAAAGTGGCACCACCCAAGGCAGGAGCTGCATTGGGCGGATGTCGCAAACCTATATATTCTGTGCTCGCAGACGATGCAAACGGAGGTAGGGACTAAGAGTATGTTTCCCTGACCTTCCCTGACGATTGCTGCCGGAAAATAGGGGGGGGGGGGGGGGGAGAAGACGGGGGCAGGGGCTGATGCTCAGCATTGCTACCCACTCTACTACGAAGGTAGTAGTTATGAGTGGTATCAGCTGTTTGAGTTGTTGGCGCCGTGGGGCGCGAGCAGCAGCGGGTACTTGTTGTGGCTTGGTGAGCAGCGGGGCTGCTGGAAGGTAGTGGGGGCGCTTAGGCGTAGACTACAGGACGCCCTTGGGCGTGAACAGCAAGGAGCCACAAAAGATTTATAAAAGTTACGTGGACGTCGGGTTTTGGGATCAAGCCCAGAACAACCTGTCCGATGCAACCATCCCTTGCACGAGACACACTGAACAGAGTATGACCGTCCTAAAAAGATTCTTTTCCGGCAGATGCAGCAAAACCATTTCTCAGGACCGGGGTCAGGAGACGGACTCGGATTGGATTCGATGCCTTCCCGGAGTAAGAGAGTATGGAGCAGTCCTGCTGCAAAGAGCTGCTGGGAGGATGACAATTTGTGGGAGGGACGAAACAAATTAAATGGGGTCACACTGAAATGACAGTCCTTGGTCGGGAAAAATCCCGAGTCGCTCCGGTACATAGAACCGACTGCCTTGGGAAGCGTTATCGAAATATTGGAAGTGTTATCGAAATATTGTAGCCATCGCTACGAAAGAGGAACGACTATACAAAATAAAAAGTTACATAGCGAAATCAAATGTAGAAGTGAATGCTGCCGCTAGTACTAAATTAACAACAAAAGAAAAACTGCATCGTACACTTGGACACGTGAAATTTAAAAATTTAGAGATGTTTAAAACGAACTTCCAAAAAGGATTGGCAAAGAGTATTGAAAAAGAATATATGAAATGTGCCACATGTGCAGAAAATAAAATGTGTAATTTGCCCTTTCATAACGATAGGCACAAGGCCGGAGACATTCTGGGAATTGTGCATACTGACTTACAACGGGCCGCATAGAACTGCTGGAAATAATGGTGAAAAATATTTCCTGACCTTCATAGATGACTACAGTAAATTAGCAAAAGTATTCTGTATACAAACAAAAGGACAAGTGTACGAATGTATAATGCAGTACGTAAATGAGATACAAAATAATACAGGAAAGACAATAAAAGAATTGCGTTGCGACAATGGAACAAATATATAAATAAAAGAGTACATCATTTTTTGATTGCCAAGGGTATTCGCTTGAAAACTTGCCCACCCTATGTACACGAGCTAAACGGAAGAGCAGAAAGGATCGATCATGGACACGGCACGATGTCTTTTTACTGAAGCACAAGTCGAACGAAAATATTGGCCAGAAGTGATAAAAGCTGCTGCGTATTTGAAAATCGCATTTTAACGCGCACAATAGAAAGAAAAACACCGTACGAAATATTTTTCAAAGAAAAACCATCTATTAAAAATCTAAGAATGTATGGTAGCAAAGTTTGTGTGAGAATTCCAGAAATAAAGAGAATTTCAAATGGGACAAAAATGCTGAGCTCGGAACCTTACTGGGTTATACAGACGTTGGCTATAGAGTACTAGTTGGAAATAAAGTAGTATTGGCAAGGCATTGTGACGTCGTTGAAGAGGGTGTGACTTGTATTGGATTTGACGACGAGGAAGAAGAAGAAAATGCAGTTCTAAAAAGCATCAAAGCGTATGAAGAATTGCAGTCGGAAGGGAACGAGCCTGTGAAGAAATAAACTATGAGAGCAACGAAAAGAGTGAAGATAGTGGAAACAATGAAGACGAACATAATCAAAGGACAACAAAAAGACAAATAAAAGCACCAAAAAGAATCGGGGAGTAATTTGGATACTATTGCATAGGAGCTAATTTCTGCGATGCAACGCATCCTCTCTCCTACCAGGAGGCGGTATCATGCAATGAAGCAGGAAAATGGATAGACACAATGAACCGGGAAATGGAAAGCTTGAAGGAGAATGACACGTGGGAGCTTGTAGAGAAACCATATGACAAAACGGTTTAGATGTATACCGAAAAAAACCAAACTGTGAGTATAAAGCATGATTAGATGTAAAAGGGTTTCAACGAAAACACGGAGTTGACGATACTTTTTCTCCGGTTGCTAAAATGCAAACACTGAAATTGTTGTTATCTTATTGTTGTCAAAAGAGTTTAGAAGTCCATCAGATGGACGTAGAAACAGCTTTTTTAAACGGAAATTTATTATCAGAAGTCTATATAAAACAGCCAATAGGATTTAAAGATAAATCTGAAAAGGTATATAAATTAAAAAAAATCCCTGTATGGATTAAAAGAAAGCCCTCGTGCTTGGTATGAATGTGTTAACAAATTCCTACAGACAATCGATTTTTGAAGGTGTAAGTATGATTATTGTTTGTATGTAAAAAATGAAACACATTATAATACGTATTTGCTATTATTCGTAGATGACATATTGATTTGTCGTATATCGGAATAGATATTGAATATGAATTCGGTACAAACAATATTATGGTTTTAAGTCAAGAAATATAGAAACTTTAGTGAAACGGTATAATATTGAAAATGCAAAACTGTATAAGACACCAACAGAAGAAAATTTGAAATAGGAACAGTTCGAACTAAATGAAGATGTAAAGTATAGAAACTTAATCGGCACAAGACCAGACATAGCTTATAGTGTAAATTTCTTAAGTAGATACCAAAATTGTTGTAATGAAACATATTTTAAATACGCCTAGTTAGTGCTTAAGTATTTGTATTTAACAAAAAATGCCACACTGAAATATTATAAATATGAAAAGGCAGATATAATTGACTGTTATGTAGACGCAGATTTTGTAGATAGAAAATCCACCACTGGTTATGTTATAAGATTGTTCGGAAATGAGATTTATTTGAAATCTAAGAAACACAAATGTTTAACAAAATCCTCAACCTTTGCTGAGTATGTTGCAATATCAGAAATTATTCACTTACTTAATATAACTGAAGATGTGTTTACAAAAGTTTGTAAACCAATAAAGATAAATAAAAAAATAAATAAATGTAAGGCGCGATAACCTCCGAAGAGACTAAGGCCGAGCTTCTCTTCCAATTTGCGTCGTGCTCCTCTTGATTTTCCCTACAAATTGGCCGGACGGGACCTACATGTTTTATGCCGACTCCGAACGGCATCTGCAAGGCAGATGAGTTTTCACTGAGAGCTTTTCATGGCAGAAATACACCCGGAGCGCTTGCCAAACACTGCAGAGGGGCGACCCCGCTTAGAAAAATTTTCTTCTAATTGAAAAACCTTATTTCTAAAATTTTGATGTTGCTTTGCCCGGGGCGCGAACCCAGGGCATGCGGTGTGATAGGCGGAACACGCTACCATCACACCACGGTGGCCGCCACCAATAAAGATATTTGAAGATAATTCAGGAGCAATATTCATTATGGAAAAAAATTATGGAAATTTTACAAAAAATTCAAAACATATTGAAGTTCATTACCATTTTGTAAATGAAAACGTAAAAAATGGAAAAATTTAAATTATTGAAATTGATTCCGAAAATAATGTTGCAGACATTTTCACAAAAGCCTTAGGCAGTGTTAAGTTTGCAAAATTTAAATATATGTTATTAAATTAATTTAATAAAAGGTATGGAATATAAATGTAAGGGGGCGTGTTGAAATATGTACATTTTTATTCCTACTATATGGCAACGCCATGATTTTACATTATATACTTGTATACTTCCGCGGAAGAAAAAATCGAGCCTTCTTCAGTAGATCGTGTTTGGTGAACACGCGTTTTTTTTTCACAAGCAGAAATAAAATGAAATAAAGTTCAAAATGAAATCCAAAATATAAAAACTTTAATTGATTATCTTGACAATGACAAAAAATTTGACAGTGCTTGATGACCACCCGTTTTCGGATCATAGATTTGTCCGCTTCGACCTCGGCGGGGTGGCGCTCAAAATTGTCTGGCACAGGAACCTTAAAAAACGCCAACTGGCTTATCTACAGTGATCAAAAGAGGCTCTCATGATTTAGTGTTTATATACCCCAGAACTCTGCAGAGCTGGATAATATGGTTCACTCGTTCATGAAGGCATGCGGGGATGCTCTTGATAAGGCCTGTCCTAGGAAGAAATCTGGGGGTAAGGCCAAACCACCTTGGTGGAATAGGGACATAGATAACCTACGCAAGGCATGTCGGAAGCACTCAATCTTGCTAAAGCCTCCAGAGAGGCTGAAAAATGGGATGCATACAAGATGATTCTAGGGGATTATAAGAAACTGCTAAGGTCGTCGAAGGGGACCTCCTTGCGGAAGTTTTGTAGCGAAATGGAGACGGTGTCTGAGGGATCTAGACTCAGAAAGGTGCTCTCTGGTGCTCCAAAATGTGTCCCGGGATGTCTGCAAGGATATGATGGGACATGGAGGGATTCGGCAGGGAGCACCCTTTGCCTGCTCCTGAATACGCACTTTCCGGACGGTAGTGATGAAGTAATGAACTGGAGGGATACTCACACTGACGAGCCGTATGAGGGGAAGTTCATTACAATGGGTAAAATTAAATGGGCTCTAACGTCGTTCAAGCCCTTCAAAGCACCAGGACCGAATGGGTTGGCTCCGGTACAACTCCAGCAAACAATTGAACTGAGTTCTTTGTGGTTGTATAACATTTTCAAAGGAGTTTGTGATCTTAACCATATTGCACGGGGTTGGAACGATTCAAGTGTCACCTTTATGCCAAAAGCTGGAAAGAGGTGTCACGTGACCCCTAAAGACTTCAGACCGATTTGTCTGACATCTTTCAAGCTGAAGACACTCGAGAGTTTAATAGACTCTACACTTAAGGAGTCCTTGGAGGGGAAGTTATCGACATCCCAGCATGCGTATATGAAATGGAAGTCGCCTTGCATGCAGTTGTCTCCGATATTGAGAAATCCGTGGCGTACAAGCACTTCACAGCCATAGCTGCGATAACTGATGCACTAATGGGCTTGGGCCGATCCGGGGCTAGTGAAACTTGTTCAACTGTTACTGTTGCGAAGAAAGGTTCACGCTAACCTGGCAGGCTCTACGGTGGTCAAACACATACGGAGAAGCACCCCACATGGTGGGGTACTTTCTCCATTTCTATGGATTGCCACACTAAATGAGCTCTAGGTTCTTCTTGAGAAGGACGGTTGCGGCAAGGTAATCGCATATGCTGATGACCTTGTGATATTAGTTAGCGATATAAAGCAAACAAAGTTGAGACTGGTGGAGAAGTGGACCAGGAGTAATGGTCTATCGGTTAATTCAGCCAAAACTGAAATGGTTCTGTTCACCAGAAAATATAAGATACCTACGTTGCAGCTGCCGGTGCTAGCGGGTATGACCCTGACGCTGAGGTACTCTGCCAAATACCTAAGAGTAATTTTGGATAGGAAACTATCCTGGAGGGAAAACGCTCAGGAGCGTGTGAAAAATAACGGTGGCACTGTACAGCTGTAGGGGAGCTGTTGCGCAAAGATGGGGACTATCACCGGATATTCCCCTGTGGCTCTATACCGCTGTGGTTAGACCAATCCTTTTATACGGGGCAGTGGTCTGCTGGACGAGCTTAGATACTAAATCAAACCTACGGGTATTATAACCGCACTGCGTTACCCGCCTTTAAGCAAAAACACACCCCTGAGTGCAAGTGGCATCGCTGTCAGCTGTTGCTGAACAGCAATGCCAATTGCACTCAGCAGGACCAATTGCATTCAGCAGTAAAAATGATGGCCGCTGAGCGTGGGTGAAAAACGAACCCGATGAGTTTCGTTTCAACAATCAAAGTAACCGGCCAAGCCATCAGCACGCGTTAGTTATTAAAATCGAAAAGAAAAAGTAATTGAATAAAACTAAGTGGTGGATGTGTGTTTTGAACTAAAAAGTTAAAAGGCTAAGTAACTGAGTTGAGAAATAAAAGACTAACTATATTTTATCGCTTAAACATAAAGAAATGAAACACATGAGATTGTAAACGAAACGATAAGTGAGTGTATTGTACGAAAGAAAAACTAAAGTTGCACTCAAATAAAAAACTAACTTAAAAACTGAAATAAGTGTACTCAATTGGACTCAAACGGAAATTTTATTGTTGCATGTGGGTGCGGGTGTGCACAGTGGGCTGCGTACCCACAAGCGTGAGTATAATTACAACGAAAATGGTTGGCGGGCAAAAGCCAACCTTAAATGGCGACCGTGACGCCGGGCCTCGGAATGGCGGCCATAGTGGCGAAGAATCAAAAAGAAAAAAACCTAAAAATTTAAAATCCAAAAACAATTTTTAATCAAAAATTAGTTAAACAAACAAAAATAAAAAAAAAATAATATTACAAAAATTTTTCTTGAATTAAAATTTAATTTACACAAAATTCGTATTACAAATTTGAGAAGATGCGGTGCGCTCGTATCTATAAAAATAAAACCATACAATTTTAATAAAAACGGTGCGTCCGTAATAGCACAAACACATTGAGATCTTTTTAATAAAGCGGTGCGTCCGCTATCAACAGCCAAGTCCTTATACCAAAATAAAATACTTTCCTTTGAAATCAAATTAAATTAAATTACTTCAATATACATTCAATTTATCATTAAATATTTAGTCTTTCATTAAATTGCCGGATAATTCTTTCAATTTCACATCAACATTCAATTCAATTTCAATTTCTGTTAAATTTTCGTAAGCAATTTCTACAAATTCGACTTTAATCAGTTTAAATATTTCTTCTTTGCTTCCTACTACATATGTTCCTTAGAAACCAAAAAGTAGTTCCCAGAATTTCAGAACAAGACTCAGATTCCGAAAATTCCAAAAATTTTTATTCTGAAAGTTCAGATTCCGAAAATATTGATTTTAAAAGCCCAGTTTCCGAAGGCTCAGCCACATATTCGCCCAGTACAATCAAAAACCTTGTTGTTAGACTTTCTTTGTCCGGAGAATTTCACGGATTTGAGGAATTGCCCGAAACAAATATTTCAAATCCTCCTAATTCCGATACAAATATGGCGACTCGTGAAGAAAAAAGGACGTTTATCAGCATGTGTGCTGGTATTATGCGTGAAAATTATAGCGGTGAGCCCCTAGGTCTTGATTCTTTCATTAATAAAATTGAGTTAATCGAAGAATTTGTCGACGAAAATTTAACTGGCACTTGTATTTCATATATTAAATCCAAACTCGATGTTAAAGCTCGAGAAGCGATACCAACTCAAGTACTTTCAGTTAATGATATAAAAACAGCACTACGTAACCGTATAAAACCCGACAACTCCAAAGTTGTGGCCGGAAAAATTGCAGCTTTGCAAGTTAATAACAATAATTACACCGATTTCGCAAAACGTGTCGAGGAACTGTCTGATGCTTTAGAGCGTTCGCTCATTATCGAAGGGATTACTCAGGCCAAAGCCCATGAAATGGCCATCGAGCAAACAGGTAACGTTTGCCGATTGAACGCAAAAACCAGTTTAGTCAAATCAATCCTCGCTTCAATCAATTTTTCTGATTCCAAGGACGTAGTAGCTAAACTGATTGTAGAGCAATCTAATGAAATAAAAGAACGCCAAGTTTTAGCATTTAGGGCGCGGAACAATAACAATTTTAGAAATTTTCAAAGTAATAACCGAGGTCGAAACTTCCAAAATCAAAGTCGTAACTTTAACAATTATAGACAAAATAGACCATCTTTTAGTAACAGTAACTATGGAAAGAACTTCAATCGCGGCAATCAAAGGCAAAATTTCCGTTCCGGCGGCGGAAATCGGCATCAGTCTTACAATAATAATAATAGCAACAATAGTCGTACTAGCAATAATAACGGTTCTAACACTTCCAATAATAGAGGTAGAAATGCAAGCGTCCGGGATTTAAAGAGGGAAGCCCCTCAGGAGCGAACACTGAGGGAGGACGAGACAAATTACTAACTGATTCAGCTCACAATTTTTCTTCTAAAAACGTTTACTGTCTTAACTTAAATTATTCCGATTTTATACAAATAAATATTACTGGTTGTAACAAATTTTGTACATTTCTAGTCGATACACAAGCCGACATTTCGTTAATTAAAATTTCTTCTCTTAATAAAAATGTGTCAATTAATAACAATGATACAATTAATATTACTGGAGTAATTACAGATACAGTTTCTACATTAGGTACTTTTACAAATAACTTACACTTTTCAAATTTTTATATCAAACATACGTTGCTCGTGGTAGACAATGATTTCAACATTCCATCAGATGGAATACTTGGTAAGGATTTCCTAAAAACAAATAAATGCGATATCAGCTATGCAACAAATTGCATTTCGTTCTGGATAGGCAATGAAAAGATCGCACTTCCCATCCTTCACGGAATGGAAAGCGATACATTTGTTATACCACGTCGTTGTGAAGTTTATAGAATTTTCGCCTTAGAAAAAGACTCAGAACCACTTTTCGTGGATTCTCAAGAGATGACGGTGTTTTCACAGCGAAATGTATAGTTGATACTAGTAATCCGATCATTAAAGTAATAAATACCACAAATAGCGTAAAATACGTAAACAACCACAACATTCAAACCGAAAAACTTTCTAATTATAACGTTTATAAAATCAATAACCCAGTAAAACAAGATAGTCGTATTAAAGAACTTAAAAGCATTTTAGAACAACAAATACCTAATTATGCTGAAAATAAGCTTATTAACTTATGTTTACAATATTCCGATTTTTTGCGCTAGATAATGATAAAATTACAATAAGCAATTTTTATGAACAAAAACTAAGACTAAACGATACGACGCCAGTATACATTAAAATTATCGCCTACCGTATTCTCAACGCGAAGAAATAAATAAACAAGTTAATAAATTATTGGAAAACGATCTGATCGAAAATAGTTGTTCGAATTATAGTCCCTGGATTTTGGTACCGAAAAAAGACCTAAATGGCCAAAATCGTATAGAATGTGCGTTGACTTTAGGGCTGTAAATAAAAAGTTAATATCCGATAAATTTCCTTTGGCACGTGTAGAAGATATTTTGGATAACCTTGGCCGTGCGAAATTCTTTTCTACTTTATATCTTTTTTCGGGTTTTCACCAAATTCCACTTCACAAAGATTCAAGAGACATAACATCTTTTAGTACTGACCGCGGAGCTTTCCGATGGAAGGTGTTACCATTTCGTCTGAACGTGGCTCCAAATTCATTTTCAAGAATGATGTCAATTGCATTTTCTGGTATTTCACCCAACCAAGCCTTTATGTATGTAGACGATATAACTGTAATTGGATGTAGCGAAGCACATCACCTCAATAATCTAAAAAAAGTTTTCGAAACCTGTAGGAAGTTCAACTTGCGACTTAACCCAAAAAAGTGTAATTTTCTTCGACCTGAAGTAACTTTCTTAGGGCATAAATGCTCAGCAAATGGGTTGCTACCAGATGATTCAAAAATTGAAGCAATTAAAAGGTATCCTAAGCCACGCGATAAAGACGCTGTCCGAAGATTTGTGGCATTTGCAAATTATTATAGGAGATTTATTCCAAATTTCGCTCCTTTAGCAGCTCCATTGAATCGTTTGAGTAGAAAAAAGGTTGAATTTAATTGGGATACGGCATGTGAGTTAGCTTTCGATAAACTAAGAAAAAGTCTGATTTCTCCAAAACTATCCAGATTTCACCAAAGAATTTTTAATTACGGTTGATGCTTCAAAGTTAGGTTGTGCTGCGATATTGAGTCAAATTCATAATGGTAACGACTTGCCAATCTGGTTTGCTTCAAAAGCCTTTAGCAAATAAAGCAATAATAGAATTAGAACTTTTGGCAATATATTTTGCAATAAAGCAATTTCGTGCATATATTTATGGCACTCACTTCAAAGTTAAATCAGATCATCGTCCACTAGTTTATCTATTTAATATGAAAGATCCGTCGTCGAAACTTTTCAGAATCCGTTTGGAATTGTCCGAATATAATTTTACCATAGAATATATTAAAGGAAAATCTAACGTAGGTGCAGACGCATTATCGCGAATATCAATTCAAGAACTTAAAAATTCCAATAATCAAATTTTAGCAGTACAGACGAGGTCTATGACGAAACGTCACGAACAATTACAACAATCGGCTGAAGACATAAACGAAGAAAATGTCAAATTACAGGTATTCGAAAAATTTTCATATAATTTTTCCAAGAAAATCCATAGGATAAAAAGCCAAATTTGTCATGACAACGATAAAGATAAAATCAATTTAAAAATATATGCGCATTTAAAACATAAAAAACTCGAGTTACTTAATATTGTGTGTACTAACAAAATAATGCAACTAGATGAATTACTTTTGAAGCTTGAAAAATAAGCTGGTAAACACAGTATTAAGCAAGCAGAATGGCAAAAAGATGATCAGTTATTTAAATATTTTTTTATTTCAAATTTTAAAAGTACAGGGAATTCAATTTTAAAAAATTTACAAATACTATTAATAGAACCTGTCGAAACAGTTACGGACAACGACAAAAAACTTAAATTAATGGAAATTTACCACAATGACCCGATATCAGGAGGTCACTGCGGAAATAAAAAGCTTTACGCAAAAATACGTACAAATAATTATTGGAAAGGTATGACCCGTCATATTGCCACATGCGTCAAAAATTGCAAAAAATGCCTTTTGAATAAAGTCAAGCCAAAAACCAATGAAAATTTGGTGCTTACACCAACACCCTGCAAACCTTTCGATGTCGTAGTTATAGATACAATAGGACCATTGCCTGAGTCGAATAATGGGAATAGGTTCGCGGTTACCATTATGTGCGACTTAAGCAAATACCTAGTTACAATATCAATCCCTGATAAGACTGCAAAAACAATTGCAACTGCTATTTTTGAAGGCTTCATCCTCATTTATGGCATAATGAAATCAATTAAAACCGATTTAGGAACCGAATATAAAAATGAAATTTTCTCTGAATTAACTAAACTCCTAAAAATCGAACATAATTTTTCTACAGCTTACCATCATGAAACCCTAGGTACAATTGAAAGAAATCATCGGGTGTTTAATGAATATTTACGAGCTTTTCTAAATGATAACTTCCCCGAATGGGACGTTTATTTGAAATATTTTACATTTTTGCATAATACAACTCCTAGTACAGTTTTTGATAATGGATTTACTCCATACGAATTAGTATTCGGTAGAAATGTTACCTTACCAAATGAAGTTCAAAAGGAACAAATCGATCCAATTTACAATGTTGAAAATTATGCAAAAGAAGTAAAATATAGACTACAAAAACACATAAAATAGCAAAAGATTTAATTAATTAACATAAAATTAAAAATAAGGATCTATATGATAAGAGGGCGCGTCCGTTAGCTATTAATATAAACGATAAGGTAGTAGTACAAAAATAACCTAGAAATAAACACGAAAGCATTTACCAAGGACCATATATGAGCCGTTTATTTTAAAAGTGGCATAAGTCATTTCATGTCGTTTAGGTTCAGTGGTAATTTGCTTGTATCTCTCCTCGCCTCCAGTTTTTTGGAGTCCAATATCCAAAAGATGCAATTCTTATTATTATTTTATAATTGTAGAACCATCTATATATGCATTCGTTCAAAAATAACAATGCATTTAAGACCATGAGTTGGAAATGACTTATGCCACTTTCAAAATAAACGGCTCATATAGTCACAAAAATTGATGGAATTAATGTCACGGTTTTAGATGAAATAAATAAAAAGGAAAAAACCGTTCACAAAAACCGAATCAATAAGGTAGACTAAACTTTTCTTCATACAAATTTACAAACTAGCTTGTAACTAATTTTTAAATTTTCATTACTCTGTTGTTAAAGCATGAAATATCAAAATAAAATTTATATTAATATACGAAAACAAAAATTTCATTTTACATGTAAATAAAACCAAATATTAATATGCACGCACAATTTGTAATATATATAATACATTAATTTAATGCAATAGAAGTTAGAAAACAATTTACACATAAGTAATTGAATTCATATTATAATATTAACAAAATTTCATATGTAGAAGGAATAAATTGTTCTGATTGAACGAATGAGAAAAAAGGGGAGGAACACCCTAATATCATACATTCATTCAACCAAAACAATTTAAAAGTCATAGGAACAAGAAGAATATGACAAATCTGATCAACTTGTCAGCTGTTGCTGAACAGCAATGCCAATTGCACTCAGCAGGACCAATTGCATTCAGCAGTAAAAATGATGGCCGCTGAGCGTGGGTGAAAAACGAACCCGATGAGTTTCGTTTCAACAATCAAAGTAACCGGCCAAGCCATCAGCACGCGTTAGTTATTAAAATCGAAAAGAAAAAGTAATTGAATAAAACTAAGTGGTGGATGTGTGTTTTGAACTAAAAAGTTAAAAGACTAAGTAACTGAGTTGAGAAATAAAAGGCTAACTATATTTTATCGCTTAAATATAAAGAAATGAAACACATAAGATTGTAAACGAAACGATAAGTGAGTGTATTGTACGAAAGAAAAACTAAAGTTAGACTTAAATAAAAAACTAACTTAAAAACTGAAATAAGTGTACTCAATTGGACTCAAAAGGAAATTTTATTGTTGCATGTGGGTGCCGGTATGCACAGTGGGCTGCGTACCCATAAGCGTGAGTATAATTACAACGAAAATGGTTGGCGGGCAAAAGCCACCCTTAAAGTATTCCAGAAAGTACAGAGCAGTGCTCTAATCTGCGTGGGGGTGCTCTGCGCACCACCCCTGCGGAGGCGCTGGACACTATTTTTAATGTGTTGCCAATAGATTTAATGGCCAAGCAATGTGCGGCCTTTTCTGCGCTGCGACTGCGAGAGTTATCCGGATGGAGAGACAATGTGGATGGTCATGCAGCCATCCTTAAGTATCTGGATTCGCCTTCGTCGGACTATTGCGCTCCGACTGTATTTTACAATATGAAGTCCCGGATAGGGATTATTGATTGAAGTAGCCGCCGGACCTGAGCGATAGGCTGCAGATATATACTAACGGCTTAAAACTCATATCCGTTCCGCTTTCGTCGTCCTGGAAGGGATTGAGCATGCCGCTCGCTACCTGTAAGCTCATTTTGAAAGGGATTTTCCTTAGGGAAGCGGGTGTGATATGGAGCAATCTTGAATCCTGCTACCACTCTAAGCTCGTGTGGCCTGAATGGGATGCGAGACGCAAAAAAAGTCTCCTTCTTCTTGGAAGGGGGCATATCTCTGGTGGTTGGGCTTATAACCACCCACATACAATCGGGAGGCACGCACAACGGCTGGGTGCTCCCTATAATGATTACTGCAGGAGCTGCAAAGACGAAGAGGAGATAGAAACTGTCAAACATTTTCTGTACGATACGGTTCTTGTTGTTGTAGCAATGCTCGGCCCACCCAATAGCCGCGATCGATCACAAATTGTCATCAATATCCTCTAACGGGAGTCCAAGGAAACTTGCCGTTTCAACAGGGGTGGACATAAGGAAAGGGGTGTTAGAGGCGTTGGTTCCACATTACAATTGAAGAGATGGTTGGTGTCATGTGGGGACACATTGCAAGCGGGGTATACATTTTGTATGTCGGGGTTGATTCTGGATAGGTAAGAGTTTAACCTGTTACAGTATCCAGAACGAAGTTGAGCAAGAGTGACACGCGTTTCCCTGGGGAGTATGCGTTCCTCTTCCGCGAGTTTTGTATAATTTTCGTTAAGTACTGGATTTACCGGGCAATTCCCGGCATAAAGGTCCGACGCCTGTTTATGGAGTTCACCAAGGACCTGCTTGTGTTTTTTCACTTCATACGGCTGGGTTCTCAGGTGCCGTATTTCCTCAAAATGCTTACGGAGATGACTCCTTAAGCCCCTAGGCGGTGCTGGTTCATCAATCAGATGTCTGTTGGCATGCCCAGGTTTCTGGGTATTCAACAGGAACTGTTTGGTCAGCATCTCATTTCTCTCCCTGATGGGGAGTATTCTCGCCTCATTATGCAGATGGTGTTCTGGGGACATAGAAGACAGCCCGTGGCGATTCTGAGAGCAGTATTTTGGCAGGCCTGTAGTTTCTTCTGTACGATACTATTTCGATGCGTTAGAAATAATGCTACAGCAGTCATCAAAAGCGAGAAGCGCTCGTTCTATTCGGCTAGGCTGGATCCCTCTCTCCTCTCAAATATTCTTTGGCGAAACCTGAAGAGCTTGCGGGTATATTGCCGTGATGTCTCCGATTGTAAGCTGAGCTTTATTAAAGGTTGTTCTTCTTCTGTCACCCAAGCCCCGCCCATTTCATGTAATTCGTCTGTTTATGTTGGTTCACCGTTCGAATTTGTCTCTGTATCCGAGTGTGATGTGATTAGATCAGTTCTTAAAATTAAATCTAGTGCTACTGGTGAGGATGGTATACCAATCAAATTTATTAAGATTGTACTACCATTTATTGTTGGTACCTTAACCCGCATTATCAATCACGCCATCACAACCTCTTGCTTTCCATCCCTGTGGAAAATTGCGTCTGTGCGACCAGTAGCGAAAACAAAGTCTGCGTGTAGCCCCAGTGATTTCCGTCAAATTAGCATCTTGTCTGCCCTGTCAAAAGTCTTCCGTATGATCAAATAAAACCTACATACCCATAGTAATGGTTTGGTTTCCCCTTACCAATCTGGTTTCAGGGCTGGGCGAAGTTGCTCCACTGCCATGTTAAAAATCTTGGATGATATTCGCGTGCCATTTGATAAAAATCACCTGACCCTGATTTGTCTACTTGACTTCTCAAAAGCCTTTGATTCTGTTGATCATTTATTACTCTGTTCAAAGCTAGGTAGATACTTTGGGTTTAGTGAAAGTTCAGTTAAGCTTATGCGAAGTTACCTTACTGGTAGGTGCCAAAGAGTAATGACCAGTACTGATATCTCAATCAATACTTGGCCCTCTTCTCTTTAGCCTGTTTATTAACGACATATTTTCGTCTTGCAACTATGTAAGTCTTCATGACTATGCTGATGATATTCAGATGTATTTATCAGATTCCTGTGATAATATTGATACCCTTGCTTAAAAGTTTAACACTGATCTGGTGTCGATTGCGAATAAATCTTTTGTCCTGCCTAATGCGAAAAAGAGGTTGCAAGGTGTTACCCCCAGCTGTACTTGAACATGATGCTTTTGCAGGTTGTTAGTAATATTGGCTTCGTGATCAATTCTAACTTATCCTGTGCTGATCACACAAATTCAGTTGTATGTAAAGTGTATGTCTCCTTAAGAAGTCTGTGGCTGACTGGTGCTTTTACACCTTTAGTCATTAGGCGGAGATTCGCTATTCAACTACTGCTACCTATAATTTCATACTCCGAATTAGTCTATAATAAGTTGGATTTACAATCTGCCCACAAAATTAATGTATTATTCAATCATATTACTCGGTATGTTTATGGTCTTAAGAGATATGATCACATCTCCAGCTGGAGAAATAAACTTTTGGGATGTGATATTTTCCAGTACGGTAAAGCCAGAAGCTGTATTTTTCTGTTTCGTCTTATGTATTGTAAGTCTCCCTCTTACCTGTTTGACAAACTTGTTTTCACGAGGTCTGAGCGTACCAGTGATTTAATTATCCCTATCTTTAATTTCATAGCATCTGCGAGGTTGTTCTTTGTCAACACTATAGGAACCTGGAATTCCATACCTGCCTCCGTTAGGGGTAAGCTAAACAAAAGTAATTTCAAGCAAATCTTGTTTTCTTATTCGCAAATTCGGACTTAAATTCTGACCGACCATCTATAGGTTATTAATGATGCCTTATAAGTATTATTACTATTGTTATTACTAATGTTATTATTATTATTGTTATTATTATTACTATTAGTTTTAATATTATTTATACATTTTTATTAATATATTTACACCTCTTTATATTGTTTACTTGATGTAGTTCATTACAATTTTGTTTTTTGTTGTACTATAAAAGATGTTAAGTCTCATTGCACAAATTTTTTATTTAAATAAATGAATGAATGAATGAATAATGAGTATAGTAAATCATGCACATGTGTATATACTTACCTGAGAATATGTTTGAATCAACAATCATACACCATTCGCCCTGTATGTTGCATGTATATATTCGCCTCGATAAGCGCTTACGATTTACTATTGCATCCTGTTGTTGTTGTTGTTGTAGCAATGCTCGCCCCACCTAATAGCCGCGACCGATCACAAATTGTCATCAATATCCTCTAACGGGAGTCCAAGGAAACTTGCCGTTTCAACAGGGGTGGACCATAAGGAAAGGGGTGTTAGAGGCGTTGGTTCCACATTACAATTGAAGAGATGGATGGTGTCATGTGGGGACACATTGCAAGCGGGGCATACATTTTGTATGTCGGGGTTGATTCTGGATAGGTAAGAGTTTAACCTGTTACAGTATCCAGAACGAAGTTGAGCAAGAGTGACACGCGTTTCCCTGGGGAGTATGCGTTCCTCTTCCGCAAGTTTTGGATAATTTTCGTTAAGTACTGGATTCACCGGGCAATTCCCGTCATAAAGGTCCGACGCCTGTTTATGGAATTCACCAAGGACCTGCTTGTGTTTTTTCACTTCATACGGCTGGGTTCTCAGGTGCCGTATTTCCTCAAAATGCGTACGGAGATGACTCCTTAAGCCCCTAGGCGGTGCTGGTTCATCAATCAGATGTCTGTTGGGATGCCCAGGTTTCTGGGTATTCAACAGGAACTGTTTGGTCATCATCTCATTTCTCTCCCTGATGGGGAGTATTCTCGCCTCATTATGCAGATGGTGTTCTGGGGATATAAGAAGACAGCCCGTGGCGATTCTGAGAGCAGTATTTTGGCAGGCCTGTAGTTTCTTCCAGTGGGTGATTTTTAGGCTTGGCGACCATATGGGCGACGCGTAGCACGTAATCGGCTGGCTAATTGCTTTGTATGTAGTCATGAGCGTTTCTTTATCTTTTCCCCAAGTACTGCCAGCGAGGGATTTGAGGATTATGTTACGGCTCTGAATTCTCGGAACAATTGCGGCTGCGTGCTCACCAAAATGTAGATCCTGATCAAACGTCACACCCAAGATTTTGGGGTGTAGGACAGTCGGTAGCGTAGTGCCATCGACGTGGATGTTCAAAATGGTCGACATTTGGGGCGTCCATGTTGTAAATAAGGTCGCGGAAGATTTAGTCGGTGATAATGCCAGGTTTCACGAGGCGAAAAAACTGGAGAGATCAGGGAGGTAGCCGTTTATTTTATTGCATAGCGCATCGATCTTTGGGCCTGGGCCTGTAGCCATTATTGTGCAGTCATCGGCGTAGGAAACGATTGTGACTCCTTCCGGTGGTGAAGGTAGCTTAGATATGTAGAAATTAAACAAAAGGAGGGATAGGACACCCCCCTGTGGCACCCCTTGTTTAATTCTCCTTGGTTTTGATGTTTCGTTTCTAAATTGCACCGATGCCTGCCGACCACCCAGATAATTTGCGGTCCACCTTTTAAGACATGGGGGAAGGGTAGACCCTTCCAGGTCCTGCAGTAACGAGCCATGGTTGACCGTATCAAAAGCTTTTGATAGGTATAGCGCTACGAGTACTGTTCTATGGTGGGGGTATTGATTTAAACCGCAATTTATCTGGGTGCTAATGGCATTTAGCGCGGTGGTAGTGCTATGGAGTTTTCTGAAGCCATGCTGATGAGGGGCTAGCTGCAAATTTGCTTGGAAATAAGGGAGTAAAATGGCTTCAAGCGTCTTTGCCACTGGCGATAGGAGAGATATCGGACGATACGACTCACCTATGTTAGCTGGTTTCCCAGGCTTTAGTAGCGGGACCACCTTGGCCATTTTCCATTTCTCAGGTATGACAAAGGTGGAAAGAGACAGATTGAAGACGTGCGCTAAATATTTGAAGCCCTCTTTCCCTAGGTTTTTAAGCATCGGCATGGCTATGCCGTCTGGGCCCACTGCTTTGGATGGTTTAGCACGACCAATGCCGTCCTCAACCTCTTTAGCGGTGATGGTGATTGGTGACGCGCTGAATTTGTGTTTATGTGCGCGTCTGTTGGCTCTACGTCTATCTTTGTCGACCGTAGGATGCATTATATATTGTCGGCAGAAAGCGCTCGCACATTTTTTCGCGTCCGACAGCACTTTGTCGCCAAAGGCGATGGAATCTTTGTCTTTGTGCTTAGTCGGATTCGATAGGGACTTTACGGTGGACCAAAGTTTACCCACACCGGTAGAGAGGTTACAACCTCTTAGGTGCTCCTCCCATTTCGCCCGCTTGTGTTCATCCACAAGCAATCTGATGCATTGGTTTATATCCCTTATTTGGGGGTCGCCTGGATCAAGCTGTCTTAAAAGGTCACGTTCTCTCGCTAAGTTTGCGGCCTCCGCCGGGAAGTGGGGCCGGATTTCGGGAATTCTCCCGGCGGGAACGAAATGTGCCGAGGCGGATTTAATGACCTTACGGAAGGCACGCTCCCCTTGGCGGGCATCAGTCGGGATAGGGAGGGCAGCAAAGCGGCTGTCTGTAAAGGATTTATATTCTTCCCACTTTCCTTTTTTGAAGTTTATGAAAGTGCGTTTTTCAGTGACGATGAAGTCGGCGGTATGCTCAAGCGAAATAAGTATGGGCAGGTGGTCGGATGCCAATGTTACCATCGGCTGCCAGTTGACGCAGTTTACGAGTTCTGCGCTCACGATTGAGATATCTGGCGAGCTGTGACAGCTTCCTACCATACGTGTGGGGGCGTCTCCGTTTATTGTGCAGAACGTCGTTTCTTCTATTTGATCCGCCAACATCTCACCCCTACTGTCCGCCCGCAAGTTTGAATGCCATAGATCATGATGGGCATTGAAATCGCCTAAGATAATGTGATTGTTGCCAGTGAGTAAGGCCCTGATATTAGGGCGGTATCCACTGGGGCAACAGGTGGCAGGAGGGATGTAGATATTAATGATTTCTAGGTTTGCATCGCCTGACCGGACAGATAGGCCTTGACGTTCTAAGACATTGTCCCTGCGGTCGATGCCAGGATCAAATATATAATATTGCACAGAGTGGTGTATGATAAACGCGAGACCGCCTCCATTTCCGCTCTCACGGTCTTTCCTGTGGACGTTATACCCAGAGCAGGTCTGCAATGCAGATCTTGCTGTGAGTTTAGTCTCTTGAATCGCAGCAATGCGGATGTTGTGCCGCTTCATGAAATCGACTATCTCCGTAATCTTCCCAGTAAGTTACGTGGACGTCGGGTTTTGGGATCAAGCCCAGAACAACCTGTCCGATGCAACCATCCCTTGCACGTGACACACTGAACAGAGTATGACCGTCCTAAAAAGATTCTTTTCCGGCAGATGCAGCAAAACCATTTCTCAGGGCCGTGGTCAGGAGACGGACCCGGATTGGATTCGATGCCTTCCCGGAGTAAGAGAATATGGAGCAGTCCTGCTGCAAGGAGCTGCTGGGAGGACGACAATTTGTGGGAGGGACGAAACAAATTAGATGGGGTCACAATGAAATGACAGTCCTTGGTCGGGAAAAATCCCGAGTCGCTCCGGTACATAGAACCGACTGCCTTGGGAAGCATCCTAAAATGTACTTGTATGCAGAAATTATCCCGTGCATGCAACAAACGAGAATTTTTCTTTCAACAAAGCAGTGGAAAAGGGTACAGGAATTTACTGAAGATCAAGCCCCTAGGCGGTGTTGGCTCATCAATCAGATGTCTGTTTGGATGCCCAGGTATCTGGGTATTCAACAGGAACTGTTTGGTTAGCATCTCGTTTCTCTCCCTGATGGGGAGTATTCTCGCCTCATTATGTAGATGGTGTTCTGGGGACATAAGATGACAGCCCGTGGCAATTCTGAGAGCAGTACTTTGGCAGGCCTGTAGCTTCTTCAAGTGGGTAATTTTTAGGCTTGGCGACCATATGGGTGACGCGTAGCACGTAAACGGCTGGCCAATTGCTTTGTATGTAGTAATGACCGTTTCTTTATCTTTTCCCCAGGTACTGCCAGCAAGGGATTTGAGGATTTTATTACGGCTCTGGATTTTCGGAACAATTGCCTGCGGCTGCGTGCTCCTCAAAATGTAGATCCTGATCAAACATCACACCCAAGATTTTGGGGTGTAGGACAGTCGGTAGCGTAGTGCCATCGACGTGGATGTTCAAAATTGTCGACATTTGGGACGTCCATGTTGTAAATAAGGTTGCGGAGGATTTAGTCGGGGATAATGCCAGGTTTCGCGAGGCGAAAAAACTGGAGAGATCAGGGAGGTAGCCGTTTATTTTATTGCATAGCGCATCGATCTTTGGGCCTGGGCCTTTGGCCATTATTGTGCAGTCATCGGCGTCATTGGTAGGTCTAGCGCTACGAGTACTTTTCTATGGTGGGGCTTCTCATTTAGACCACAATTTATCTGGGTGCTAATGGCATTTAGCGCGGTGGTCGTGCTATGGAGTTTTCTAAAGCCATGCTGATGGCAGGCTAGCTGCAAATTTGCTTTGAAGTGTGAGAGCAAAATGGCTTCAAGCGTCTTGACTACTGGCGATAGGAGAAATATCGGGCGATATGGCTCTCCTATGTTAACTGGTTTCCCAGGCTTTAGTAGCGGGACCACCTTGGCCATTTTCCATTTTTCGGGTATGACAAAGGTGGAAAGAGACAGGTTGAAGACATGTGCTAAATATTTGAAACCCTCTTTCCCTAGGCTTTTAAGCATCGGCATGTCTATGCTGTCTGGGCCCACTGCTTTGGATGGTTTAGCGTGACCAATGGCATCTTCAACCTCTCTGGCGGTGATGGTAATTGGTGACGCGCTGTGTTTATGTTTATGTGCGTGTCTTTTGGCCCTCCGTCTATCTTTGCCGACCGTAGAATGCATTACATATTGACGGCAGGAAGCGCTCGCGCATTTTTTCGAACCCGACAGCACTTTATCGCCGAAGGCGATGGAAACTTTGTCATTGTGCTTAGACTGATTCGATAGGGACTTTACGGTGGACCAAAGTTTACCCACACCGGCAGAGGTTACAACCTCTTAGGTGCTCCTCCCATTTCGCCCGCTTGTGTTCATCCACAAGCAATCTGATGCGTTGGTTTATATACCTTATTTGGGGGTCGCCTGGGTCGAGCTGTCTTATAAAGTCACGTTCTCTCGCTAAATTTGCGGCCTCCGCCGGGAAGTGGGGCCAAATTTCGGGAATTCTCCCGGCGGGAATGAAACGTGCCGAGGCGGATTCATTGACCTTGCGGAAAGCAAGCTCCCCTTGGCGGGCATCATTCGGGATAGGGAGGGCAGCAAAGAGGTTTACTGTATCACCCCTACTGTCCACCCGCAAATTTGAATGCCATAGATCGTGATGGGCATTAAAGTCGCCTAAGATAATGCGATTGTTGCCAGTGACTAAGGCGCTAATATTAGGGCGGTATCCACTGGGGCAACAGGTGGCAGGAGGGATGTAGATGTTGATGATTTCTAGGTTTGCATCACCTGACCGGACAGATAGGCCTTGACGTTCTAAGACATTGTCCCTGCGGTCGATGCCACGATCAAATGTATGATATTGCACAGAGTGGTGTATGATAAGTGCGAGGCTGCCTCCATTTCCGCTCATGCGATCTTTTCTGTGGACATTATACCCAGAACAGGTTTGCAGTGCAGATCTTGCTGTGAGTTTATTCTCTTGAATCGCAGCAATGCGGATGTTGTGCCGCTTCATGAAATCGACTATCTCCGTGATCTTCCCAGTTAATCCATTACAGTTTAACTGCAGAATTCTGAAGTGCATAGGGGGAGACGTCGCCACTCTGGGAGTAAGTGACGGGTGACTACGGCTGGGTTGAGGAAGGCCAGGACGCAACTGCTGTTGTGGCCCTGGGACTGGGCGTCCTTGGGCAAGCATTGGGGTACCCAGTAGATTAGGGTTTGCGACCTGGCAGCATGGCGCAATGAAACCCGTCGGGGAGGTTGCCGTCGCGGAGACCAGACCATCTAGGAAAGTGGCACCGCCCAAGGCAGGAGCTGCATTGGGCGGATGTCGCAAACATATATATTCTGTGCTGGCAAACGGTGCAAACGGGGTTAGGGACTAAGAGTCTGTTTCCCTGACCTACACGATTGCTGCCGGAAAAGAGCGGGGAGAAGACGGGGGCAGGGGCTGATGCACAGCATTGCTACCGACTCTACTACGAAGGTAGTAGTTATGAGTGGTAGCAGCTGTTTGAGTTGTTGGCGCCGCGGGGCGCGAGCAGCAGCGGGTACTAGTTGTGGCTTGCTGAGCAGCTGGGCTGCTGGAAGGTAGTGGGGGCGCAAAGGCGTAGACTACGGGACGCCCTTGGACGTGAACAGCAAAGAGCCACAAAATATTTATAAAAGTTACGTGGACGATGGGTTTTGGGATCAAGCCGAGAACAACCTGTCCGATGCAACCATCCCTTACACGAGACACACTGAACAGAGTATGACCGTCCTAAGAAGGTTCTTTTCCGGCAGAAGCAGCAAAATCATCTCTCAGGACCGGGGTCAGGAGACGGACGCGGATTGGATTCTATATCTTCCCGGAGCAAGAGAGCTGCTGGGAGGATGACAATTTGTGGGAGGGACGCAACAAATTAAATGGGGTTACACTGAAACGACAGTCCTTGGTCGGGAAAAATCCCGAGTCGCTCCGGTACATAGAACCGACTGCCTTGGGAAGCGCATTAGGTCGTTGTTGTTGGGTGCTATGGGGAGAAATAGCGCACTACTTCTGGCACGCAGACAACTATATGTATCAGCAACATTTAAGTTGTTGTTGGATGGTTTCAAAGAGTCCATTATATGATTTTTTAAATCATCGAATTTTTTTGTCACAGCACTTGCAATTAGGTCAAAACCTTGTTTTTGAGCCACGAGAATAGCGTTCAAAGTATTAGCTAACTTGTCCGGCATATTAACACAATTTTCATACAAGTAAAGCAAATGCGGGTTATACTTGATTAGGTTTACTTCATAGTCAGATTCCCTCACTACAGGCTCCGTGGAAAATCCTCTTACAGAACCCATTACACGGCACTAGACTATTGTCACCAGATCTGGAAAATTTTCTGTTACATTTTCCACAAAATTTATCCATTTTGGCAATTTAAAACGAAAGAAAAGAAAATATAAGAATATGCAAAAATATGAGAGCGAATAAAAAAACACGTCCGTACGCGGCGAGACACAAATTTTTTGGAAAAAATTAGATGAGGCACCTTCTTGTAAAACGTTGCCGGAAAAAATTAAAAAAAAATTAAGATTAAGATTTGTATTAATAAAATACAAATACAAATTAAACCTTTTTTAAAATTAATTTAAGCTTTATAATCAGCAATTTTGCACACATTTATAGAAAAAACAAGTTTTCAACCAAGGATTACATTGAACAACTTTTTGACCTTCTGGAGCGACATCTCGAAGTTGGACGAGGCAGGGCGCAGTTCCGATGCAGCCAAAATAGCTGAAATTATGTGAATCGATACTACCCACTACTCCTGGGAATCCTGTTTTAGAGTAAAATGCGGTTTTTGTAGCGCTTTGCTCTGGAGTCATATGGGTTTTAATCCACTCCGCACAAATATGCTCCTCAATATCTAAATATCTAAAACCTCTTTATTAATTGTAGATGTTGTCCAGTCTAACACTAAAATCATTTCTGCAGCATTTTTGATAGCTGCCGTCAGCAACGAGTGTAGTTTTAAAATAGTGGTACCAACACGTCATATCTAATCAAGCATAAATCACATCCTGTATCTATGAGTGCTGAATGTACGAAGCTCCGAATTTTAATGTCTTTAAAAATAAGTCCGCCCCGTGATACGGTTCTGCTTTTTGTACTCATCATGGTTCCATTAAGCGATTCTGCCTTCAACTCCTTTTTGGGGTTTTTACAATTCGACGCTATATGACCCAGTTGACCGCATTTAAAACAAGTGACTGTAGCCTGGGGACAATTACGCAAAATGTGGTTTGTTTCACCGCACCGAAAACAGCGTTTATCTTGTTGGTGTTGCGCTTGTTTTGGTAATTTCCCAGATTGTTCGCTTGATTTAACTGCAGCTGCTCGGCTACCTGATTTTCTCGTAAACTCTTATTTGCTCTTTTAACTCGTTTATGTTTCTTGCCAGGTAGAGATTTGCCTTGTTGGACCTCGTATCTGGCAAGCCATCTATAAAATATTCGATTATGCTAACATCATCTAAATCAATCATGGCACAATGGATAGAGATGAAATATTAGGGTTCACCGTAAGTAATTTGAAAAGCAAACTCACCGAACTAGGGCTTTCCACAAGTGGTCTTAAGGTAGTCCTTCAAGACAGACTTATGGAGCATTATGGAATTGAGCTTAGCGATGACGAAGACGAAGTCTTCCAGAATGCTTCCTCTGTACACTCCGTTGCCGTTGGGGTGCGTGAAACAACTAGAACACCCTTCACACTTCGTGACATCGAAGATTCTTTGTCTTGTTTTTCGGGTTCAGGCCAAGCATCAATAGAAAAGTGGTTAGAAATTTTTGAGGAGAACGCTGCAGCAGTGCAGTGGAATGAATTGCAAAAATTTATTTATGCAAAGCAATTGCTAAAAGGTGGTGCTAAGATGTTTGTTCAGTGCCAAAAAGGTATAAAAGACTGGGACTCTTTGAAAAAATCGTTAAAAGAAGAATTTGGTTCAGCAGTATCTGCGAGTGAAGTGCATCGTATGTTGCGCAATAGGCGAAAACAGTATAACGAAGATTACAAAGAGTACTTGTACAACCTCATGGAAATAGGGAAAATGATTGATTTAGATGATGTAAGCTTTATAACTTTTTTTTGGTATCTACCTTGTTATAATGTATTGAAATGGATATTCTTATTTTTTGCAAAAATTAGTACTCAAAGCGATTCTACAATACAATCGAGCTAGTATATAAACTTATACTTATCGTTAGTTTGTCTCGACAGTGTTCAGCTTTCCCGTTTGTTAGTGCGGCATCGGCTCGTATCAACAACTGCAATTTAGTAGGTGTAAAGTTTCTTCCATCAACTGCAACATAGGTTCGCCAAATATTATCACTTATCGGAATCGTAGATTTACTGCTGGGCTACTTCGACTTATTCGCCCATGTCAGTACAGTAACACATCAACAACAACAACAACATTTAAGTTTTACTGCTTGGCTACTCGACTTGTTCACCAACAACAGTACAGTAACACATCAACTGTGGGGCTTTTACTTAGTCGCCCACAACAACAACATTTACGTTTCTGTGCTTGGCTACTCAACTTGTTCACCAGCAGCAGTATACAACACTTCAAAGTTCGTGTTCCGTTGTTCGTTAAACGGACGCCGCAAAGCGACAAAATTTATTATTTCTTTTTCACGTAAAATATGAGCGATGAACATAACTGCTTTTCAACGATAGGGTTTTGCATATAGGCACTCCAATGTATAACTGTTCTATCGTATGACTTCAATTAAACCCGATATAAATTTTTGGTACAGTTTTATGGAGATATTGCTGCATTTCTAGCACTGAATTTTTCACAACGATCTGTGACAAGCTTTTTTTTTTGTATGTACGTGTGTGGCTTAACGGCTTTAGCACAAATAATCGGACGGCGCATGAAATAAAAGTTTCTATTAAAAAATTTCCGCACTTCTGACACCATTTGTGGGGTTCAAAAAGGATTAACACGGTATTTTCTTTAAAATTACGTCAAATTGTTTGTATTTCGTTTATTTCGGTTTTACAATTAACATTTCAAGTTCGTATTGTTTTGCGTTGTACGCTACTATTTTAAGTTACATAGACACGTTTAGTTCACATTTACACATGTTTTAGTTCAAATTTATTTATTTAGTTAAACATTTTTACTTTGCACTTATGCTTTGGCATATACAAAAAAGAAGTTATTTTACTTGCCGTGGCGCGTCCGATTCACTACTCAACTTCATATGAACTGTCCTCAAGCGCAAACTATGACTTTGAAATTTGTCTATTCGCTATTTTAAAAGTTCCGTTATCCCTTTGTTTCTTGTTTGCATTTTATCTTATTTATTCATGTTTCTGCTGTTAGTCCGTTGTCCGCCTGCAGTCGCTTTATGACATACAGTGTTGTAAAATGTCTTAATTACTTTAAGGCTCCCACATATATGATCTCGAGAAGAATAATCCGAAGGCGAAAAAGAAAAATCGGTAATTCTATACGACAGCACTTAGCGAGTGAACGTGACCTCATAAGACAGCCCTATCCCGGCGACCCCCAAGGTTAGGTTAGGTTGCAAGGGCTGAGCTGGACACTATGGTAACAGCTCACTACTTAGGCCACCAATGGGCCCATTGTAATACCCTATAAGGTCTCAAAGAGGAACTCCACCCTGCCTAAAGCGGGTCTAACCACCTCGTGGAAATTATAAATTTTACTAGAGCCTTTACTTCATAGCTAGAGACCTCAGCGAGGTCATGTAGAAAAGGTTTACCAATGATGGCCAACCTACGCCTACTAAGCGCTGGACAATGACAGAGAAGGTGCTGGACACTCTCTTCCTCTTCTGTACATCTGCAGCTGCGACAACAACAACAACAATAGTCGAAGGTCGTTGCCCCCATTCTAGCACCATGCGTGCCCATTAAGCAATGCCCTGTTAGAAACCTTATCAGGGACGATAGAACTGATTTGTTTAAAATCAGAAGCGCTTCTGTGCGCCCCTTGTCATATGAGGGCCAGGTTTGCCTGGATGTCTCACACGATGATATGGCTGACCATAGTCCATTTGCAATTCTTATAGTGCTTGTGTTCACACGAAGCCTAAACGTGGCCAAGGGTATACCTACCGAATCATTTCCCGGAAGGATATGGTCGGTGGTGCTTCTGCTGGCCAGCTCGTGTGCTCTGCAATTGCCTTCAATATCCCTGTGCCCAGGTACCCATATAAGGCTGATACTGAAGTGCTGAGCCATCTCGTTAAGAGATCTGCGGCATTCAGTGACCGACTTTGCGTTGTCGACGAATGAGTCCAGGGCCTTTAATGCGGCCTGGCTGTCTGAGAAAATAAACACCCGTTAACCCATCCTTAGGCATAGACCCGAGATGGTTCACAGCCCTGTGTATTGCCGGCATTTCCGCTTGGTAAACACTACAGTGATCTGGTAGGCGAAAAGAGACCTATAGACCCAGATCCGGCGAAAATAGGACTGCTCCCACCTTCCCGTCAAGCTTAGAACCATCCGTGAATATGTTGATGGCACCCGGTACCGTTGTCTGGTATTCCAGTCCTGTCGCGATGGTATATATATACTATAGTTTTTAACGAAGACGTTCTTTGGCGTGCAGTAGTCAGTGCGCACCGGTATTGGGTTTGGGGCGTTCGTGCCCAGGATTATTGCGTGTCCCTTAGATCCATTTGACTAGAGACCTGTTTCCTTTATGCGTAGAGCGGCGATGACCGCTATTTCCTTCGCCACCAGGTCAAGAGGTGGAAGGTATATCATTGTGTTGACTGCTTCAGATGGAGTGGAGCCGAGAGCCCCGGTGATGCAGAGCTCCGAACTCCGTTGCACCTTTTGAAGCGTTTCAAGATAGGTTGTTGTTGTTGTTGTAGCAATAGGTAGTTTTAGCTAGTGCAGGCCACCAGACAAAGGCACCATAAAGAAGAATCGGGCGCACAATGGCTGTATAAATCCAGTAGGTCACCTTGGGGGAGATTTCCCAGGAGGTGCCAATTGCCCTCTTGCAGGTGAACAGCGCTGCTGCTGCCTTCTTGCATCGCTCCACTATATGGTCACTCCATAATAGCTTCCTATCCAGAATGACTCCCAAATACTTGACTTGATCGCTAAATGCTAAAAACGTACCCCCAATTCTTGGCGGTGTTAAATTGGGTACTTTGTACCTGCTCGTGCAGAGGACAAGCTCGGTTTTATCCGGGTTGACTTCCAAACCTGTGGCTGTGGCCCAGTGCGAAATTTTGGATAGTGCCCCTTCCATTAGGTTGCAAAGAGTTTGCGGAAATTTCCCCCGCATCGTGACGCAGATGTCATCTGCATACGCGATCACTTGGTGACCTTCTGATTCCATGAGGCATAGTAGTTGGTTGACGGTAACCACCCAAAGTAGCGGAGAGAGAACACCTCCCTGCGGAGTGCCTCTGTCGACCGGTCTGCGGATCACGCATCCACTTAGCTCAGTTTTAATCTGCCTACGCGTAAGCAGGCAGGGAATATAAACCAACGCATCAAAATGCTTGTGGATGAACACAAGCGGGCGAAATGGGAGGAGCACCTAAGCCGTTGTAACCTCGCTGCCGCTGTAAGTAAACTTTGGTCCACCGTAAAGTCCCTATCGAATCCGTCTAAGCACAATGACAAAATTTCCCATCACCTTTGGCGATAAAGTGCTGTCGGATGCGGGGATCAGAATATACCCGCGGTAGGTATTCCTGTCCTAAGAGGCGACTAAAATACCAGATTCAAGGGGCTGTGTATCGCAACCCTTCAGGTTGCCAGCGCAATATATAGCTTCTCCAAATCCAATTGTCAACCTCACCTATCCGCGGCGAATACTGTTTCACTAACAGACGAGGCTCTGGCAACCCCAAGCTCCTCATGGAACTTGAGGGTTGGGAGGGAGGGAATGGCCTGAAGATTTTATGTGGTCACATAAATCGTTCCTGAGATGGTCGAGCTAGCGCCTTAATGGTGCTATGGTACCGGAGCGTACCGGATCTGTATCCGGCAAAGGACCATCAGATCGATAACACTCTCCAAAACCTTCGGGGAGCAACCTTATCGCTACAACAACAACAACAACCGGAAATTCATGTCAGGAGTGTATTGCAGGTTGAACTATAACTTAAAATTTATCTATAACTATATTAGTATGAACAAGATAAAACTCAACGTTAAAAAAACGAAAGCAATTGTAATCAACGGCGAATCGGAAGATAATATTATAGTTAATGATGAAATAATAGATAAAGTTGACGAAATTAAATATCTAGGCATTGTCATCGACAAAAAATTAAATTTCGATAAGCATATAGATTATATCTGAAGTAAAATCTCGGAAAAAATTTGATTTTTCCGATGAATTCGCAAAAATATATCTATCAACAGCGCCGTAAAGATATTTAATGTAATGATCAAGCCACATTTTGAATACTGTTCGACGATTTTATTCCTGGGATCCACACAGATGAAAAACAGGCTGCAAAAACTACAAAACAAAGGGATGCGGTGCATACTATTATGTAATAGGCTGACACCAATGGCATATATATTAGCTGAAATGGTTAAATATCAATCAAAGAACAATTATGAACGTACTTCTTTTTGTGTTTAAAATGAAATATCACCTACTACCAAAGTACTTAACGAGCCAAATAGCATATGTAGGAGATGTGCAACCCTACGGCTTAAGGAACAAGAATGATTTTATAATTAAATTTTATAAATCCAATAAGGCACAAAATGTTTTAATGTATATTATTATTATTATATTATTATATTTATTTATTACGGTCTTTAAGACCTAGTTGATATTAAGTAAACATTTGCTTCATTAAACATCAAGTGTTTTACAATATAAAAATAATTTTACTTTAAACTTATTAATATTTTCACAATCTTTTATCTCAGTAGGTAGTTCATTGTACATTTTGTACCCTGTGTATTCTAAAGTCTTCTTTGCGAACTCTGTTCTTACTCTAGGCAGTCTTATATTATTGCAGTATCTAGTTCCATAACTATGGATCTCGTGATTATATAATATTTTATTGCTCAGGTAACTCGGTAGCATTCCTAATCTTACATGATGTATAAATTTCAAAGTGAAGTAACTTATTGACTGTTTTATACTAAGCCAGTTTAACCGATTCAGCATTATAGTTTTTGATGTTCTTGGGGTACATTTTAATATAAATCGCATTGCCTTGTTTTGTTGTATTTGTAGTCTTTTAATTTGCATATCACTCGCTATCAGCAGAATTGTAGGACAGTATATAAAGTGCGGCTCAATAATTGAACGATACACCATTATTTTATGACGTTGACTAATATGTTTACATGTTCTGTACATGAATCCTATTTTCTGCGCAATTTTTCTTTCAAGATAATTTATATGTTCTCCAAAGTTCAGGTTTTCATCAATTAAAACTCCTAAGTACTTCATTTCATTTACTCTTTGAATGAAGTTGTTTTTTATCTTCAGGGTTATATTGTTTAAACGTTATTACGTATGGTGTTCTGGTTTTTGCAAAATACCATGAACTTAGTCTTATCTATATTTAACTTCAATTTTTTAAGGCACAACCAGTTGTATAGTGTCAAGATCTTCTTGTGCTTACTGCATTGCACAGTCGGCATATTTCTCACTGATGGTATAAGGTATAAAGGCATAAAACTTTTTAACGAATTGCCAAGCAATATAAAAAACGAAAGAAATATTAATGTATTTAAAAGACTGATAATATATCATATTAGAGAACATTATAGCTCACAATGATCCAATTAGCTATTGCTAAGATTACCGATTTTGTATTACTAAACTAAATGCCATTAGCACCAAGATAAATTCCTGTTTAAATCAAAACCCCCATCATAGAACAGTACTCGTTGCACTAGACCTATCAAAAGCTTTTGAAACGGTCAACCATGGCACGTTACTGCAAGACTTGGAAGGGTCAACCCATCCCCCCTGTCTTAAAAGGTGGACCGCAAATTATCTGGGTGGTCGGTAGGCATCGGTGCAATTTAGAAACGAATCCTCTAAACCAAGAAGAATTAAACAAGGGGTGCCACAGGGTGTGTCCTATCCCCACTTTTGTTTAACTTCTACATGAGCCGTTTATTTTGAAAGTGGCATAAGTCATTTCCAACTCGTGGTCTTAAATGCATTGTTATTTTTGAACGAATGCATATATAGATGGTTCTACAATTATAAAATAATAATAAGAATTGCATCTTTTGGATATTGGACTCTAAAAAACCGGAGGCGAGGAGAGATACAAACAAATTACCACTCAACCTAAACGACATGAAATTACTTATGCCACTTTCAAAATAAACGGCTCACATATCAAAGCTACCTTTGTCACCTGAAGCTGGCCGATGACTGCACAATAATGGTCACAGGCCCATAGATCGATGAGCTTTGCAACAGAATAAACGGCTACCTCCTTGATCTCTCCAGTTTTTTCGCCTCGCGAAACCTGGCATTATCGCTGACTAAATCCTCCGCGACCTTTTGGAACATCCACGTAGATGGCACTACGCTACCGAATTGTCCTACACCCCAAAATCTTGGGTGTGACGTTTGATCAGGATCTACATTTTGGAAAATCCAGAGCCGTAATAAAATCCTCAAATCTCTTGCTGGCAGTACTTGGGGAAAAGATAAAGAAACGCTCATAACCACTTACAAAGTAATTGGCGAGCCGATTGCATGCTACGCGTCCCCGATATGGTCGCCAAGCCTAAAGACCATTCACTGGAAGAAGCTACAGGCCTGCCAAAATACTGCCCTCAGAACCGCCACGGGTTGTCTTCTTATGTCCCCAGAACACCATCTACATAATGAGGGGAGAATACTCCCCATCAAGGAGAGAAATGAGATGCTAACCAAACAGTTCCTGTTGAATACCCAGAAACCTGGGCATCCCAACAGACATCTGATCTTGATGAGCCAACACCGCCCAGAGGCTTAAGGAGTCATCTCCGTAAGCATTATGAGGAAATACGGCACCTGAAAACTCAACCGTATGAAGCCGAAAAACACAAGCAGGTCCTCAGGGAACTCCACAAACAGGCGTCGGACCTATATGCCGGGAATTGCCCGGTGAATCCACTACTCAAAGAACAGTACCCAAAATTTGCGGAAGAGAAACGCATACCCCCAGGGAAACGCGAGTCACTCTATGTTGGATACAAGTACAACCCTGCAAGTTATCATACTATCATATACACACATGAACACTGAACGCTTTTGACAGTGGAAATAATGTTAGTCGAGAACGCGTTTTGCACATCTTTTGTATCATAACCTTTATACTTATCATTTTTTATAATTATTGTAATTAGTTAACTTAATAAAGTGTGAATTGAATTCTAAATGGTAGAAATACAACATCTGGCGACGAGGTAAAGTTACGTAAGTAAATTCGTTTGCAAAACCAAGTAATTAAGCTTTGCAATAATACGAGTACAAAAACAATGGAGGAACAAATGAAAGCATTTTTCAAGCTAATGCAACAGCAGCGCGAGCAAGAGAGCACATCCATGCAAAACCTGATCAAGCAACTCCTTGGAGGTAACCAATCAGCGGGAAGCGCAAAGCCTCCAGAAAACTCTTATAGAATTTCGTATCCAGGCACTGTACACAAGTATTTCTGAATTTTCTTTCAACCCCGAAGATAACCTCACATTCGAAACATCCCTGCAAGTTATCATACTATCATATACACACATGAACACTGAACGCTTTTGACAGTTGAAATAATGTTGGTCGAGAATGCGTTTTCCACATCTTTTGTATCATAACCTTTATACTTATCATTTGTTATAATTATTGTAATTAGTTAACTTAAAAAGTGTGAATTGAATTCTAAATGGTAGAAATACAACACTCTAGCTCAACTTCGATCTGGATACTGTAACAGGTTAAACTCTTACCTATCCAGAATCAACCCCGACATACAAAATGTATGCCCCGCTTGCAATGTGTCGCCACATGACACCAACCATCTGTTTAATTGTATTGTATTGTATTGTACTGTATTTATTAGGCAATTCATTCCAGCACAACAATTTGGCAAAAATTATTTTATAGTGCTAGTCGGTAAAAGGCATAAAATAGGATCAATTTAAACTTGAAACTTAAAGCTAATGACTATGGCTAAGAAAAGGTTACAATAAATAATCTATTTAATAAATAATAAATAAATAAATAAACGAATGATACGAGTACATTTCTTTAGAAGAAGAAGGTTATTATAGAAACTTGATAATTCTTTATTGAAGAGCAGAGAATTGCTTATAAGCTTATAAGTCTAGAAGGGAGCGAGTTCCAAAGACGTATGGAAGTAATGAAGAACTGGCGATCAGATATTAGCATACGATGTCTGAAGTGGGTAAGGAGAACTGATCTAGACGACTGGAGAAAATTTAGCTTCCGATACAGATAGTCAGGTTCCTTCATATATATTCATTTATGTAGCGTAGTGAGCGTTCTAAGTTTAATAAGGTTATCGAAAGAAATGTTTAGCAACCTGTAAGCACGTGGTCAAGTCTTTTCAACCCATAGACGTATCTAGCAATGTTGTTATAAACAACATTAAGTTTCCTATTACGTACATAGTCACAATTAGAGTAAATCTCACAACCATAAAGGAGCGTAGGTATTAAGTACGCTTTTGCTATTAGTAGACGAATATGTAACGGAGTAAAATATTGTGTAAGCCAGAGTGTACGAAGCATCCCATACACTTTTCCCACTGTGCGGAAGATGTGATCTTTCCATGTCAAGGTTTTGTTAAAAACTACACCTAGATTTTTTGCTGTGTAAACGTATTCTATAATAGTGTTGTCTAAAATTAAATTTTCCATTCTACTTTTATCTAGTGACCTTCTATGAATGACTATACAATGACTAATACATCGATCGATATATTCGACTTCTTAGGGTTAAGACATAAGCCGTTCATAGAAGGCCACGTACCAATTTGACACAAATCGTAATTTAAGTTATTAATACACGAACTGGTACGATCACTAGGACAGCACATATACAATTGTACGTCATCAGCATAAATGTGAATATTACAATACTTGAGAACACCATGCAAATCGTTTATATACAAAACAAATAACAGGGGACCAAGGATTGAGCCTTGTGGGACGCCTCTTAAAACACTGACGAAGTCAGACTTTCTGCTACCAACACTTACTGCCTGAGTTCGGTCGGCCAAATACGATCTAATTAGGGCTGTTGCATAGTTGGAGAAATTAAATAGGTTGTCCAACTTCTTGCAGAGAACGGTGTGGTCGACCGAGTCAAACGCTTTTGAATGGTCGAGAAGAGTTAGGAAAGCAGTAAAATGTTTGTCAACTTGTTCTCGAATATCCTCTATCACCGATAGGAGCGCCGTTTTACAGCTACGATTTGACCTGAATCCTGACTGGGAATCTGTGAGGTTATTATCCTGCACATAAGTATTTATCTGACAGTGCAAAATTCGTTCGACGACCTCGGAAAGGAAAGGCAGAATAGCTGTAGGTCTATACTCCTTATTTTGCTTGGGGATTGGGATTACCTTAGCAACTTTCCAACATTTGGGAAATACACAGGACGTCAGCACAGAGTTAACCAAGTAGGTTAAGTGAGGAAGGATATTAGGAAGAATTATTTTTAAAAATTTCGGACATATACCATCGAACCCCATAGCATTACACTTTACTGAAAGAATGGCTTGAACGACATCACAATCATCGACACTAGCAAACTCAAGAGGACCAAAATCAACATTAGCGCGAATACAATAACTGTCAGCACATTTATTGTCACTTGAGATTGGCAGATTTACAAAATTTATATTTATCTCGTTAATGTCTACATCAGGGAGGACAGAAATATCACATTTGGATTTTCCGATACCAATATCTTTCATCGACTTCCAGGTTTCCTTCGAACTCAAAGCAGCACTAAACTTGTTGTTATATATGTAAAATATTTCACGCAAATGTATTAATCTATTGTTGTATATGTATACATAAATAATGCTCCACTCCAAATACATTCACATAGCCATGTAAATTAACCACATGCTTATTCTCATACATATGTACGTAGTTTTAAGTCTTAACAACTTAAATAAAGTCAGTCTCTCATCTACTCTCAACGCGTGTGACTTCACAAACATATCAACTGGCGACGAGTAAAAAGAAAAAAAAAGTTTGAAAATTAATCCGCGGCGGTGGTAATCGAAAAATTAAGATGGCGACTGATAAAGAAAGTTTTGTTACTTTGCTGGAACAACAGCAGAAATTTGCAAAAAGCCTCATAGAGGAGCAGCAAAGGTAGATGAAAACATTCATGGAGCGAACTAGTGGTCCAAGCCAGGGTACTAGTGAATCACTCATATGCCCACCTTTTCACAATTTCAATAAGGACTTGCAGAATTTGGAGTCATATATGCAACAGTTAACGCAACATTTTCTTGCATATTCAGTTGAAAATGATGAAAAGAAAAAAAACTACTTTTTATCGTGGATTGGCTCAAAATTTATTTGGGAGCAATAATTTACTCACGTTTTCGTACAAACAGTTAATAGACAAGTTAACGGGTCATTTCCAAATGAAAAGACACATTGTAAGCATCGGTTTCGATCGATCAGGCGAATGTGAAGTGCTGTGTTATATTTTGGTATTTTCCTCTTGTACATGTTAAAAATCGTTAAAAATGCGAGGTAGAGACTCAATAAGCGAATTTATGTTCTAATAATCACAAATAAAGTGAAAAAAACTCCAAAATTAACTATTTTATATTGAAAATAAATTTGTTCACATTTATACAAACTATAAACATAGATCATATACACGGATAAATAAACGGCAATAATGGGTGTGTGTGCAAAATGCAATTCCACAATAAGAGGGGAAAGTGGAATAGCATGTGAAGGAGTGTGTGGGAAAGTGTACCATGAGAGCCTACAATGCTCAGGAGTAGATAAATATAGCGCAAAAATTATTGGTGAAAAAAACAACATGATACGATTTATGTGTGACGAATGTATAACATACATACAAAACGTCGACCTGGTGCTACAAGATATGCAGATGAGTGTAAAAAAAATAACTCTATATTAAACGAATACAAGAGCGAATTCGAAGAAACTATGAAAAAAAGCCAAAATGAGATAAAGTCATTATTGGAAGCAGTTGAAACGCGGTATACACAGCGTATTGCAATGATGGAAAAATCTCAGAAATTATTTGAAAAAAAAATTTGGAGAAGTAAAAAACTTATATGAAATGGTTGAAGAAGTAAAAAAACAAAACTGAAACAATCGGCAAAGACAACGAAAAGGTGGGATTCAAGGGGTTGTGTAGCGCAATATATAGCTTCTCCAACCCAATTGTCAACCTCACCTTCGAGCGGCGAATCCCGTTTCACTAACAGACGAGGCTCTGGCGACCCCAAGCTCCTCATGGAACTTGGGAGTGGGGAGGGAGGGATGGCCTGAAGGTTCAATGTGGCCATATAAATTGTTCCCGAGATGGTCGGGCCAGCACCTTAATGGTGCTGTGTTACCGGAGCGTATCGGATCTGTATCCGACAAAGGACCGTCACATCGATAACACTCCCCAAAGCCTTCGGGGAGTAACCTAATCGCTACAACAACAACAACAACAACAACAACGAAAAGGTGCATAGTGAAATCAAAAAGCTGAACAACAACACTAATGAAATACAAATGTCATATGCAGAAACTATTAAAAACAATATAAAGAAAAAGGCATTGCCAGAGTTAAAAAACGATTATGCAATAATTGTGAAACCCAAAGTAAAGCAAGCCGTTGAAAAAACGAAAATAGACCTGATCCCAAAGATTTGAATATTTCGAAAATTTTATCAAAAAATAATGGTGTAATGGTGATTCATAGTCAAAATAATGATGAACGCAAAAAAATCAAAGATGCCATTGAAAAAAACATTGGCAAGGAATATGAAATAAAAGTGCCAAATTCAATTCGTCCAAGCTTTTTAATTGCAGGAATGAATTTTAAATACGAAAACAGCGATTTAATAGAATCAATAAAGAAGCAAAATAATAACCTGAGGCTCATTAAAAGTATTGAAGCAGTTTGAAAGAAATCGAGGCAACATAAAGGTGTATAATGTAATCATCGAAATAGATAAAGAGGATTTTACAAAGGTTCTTGCCACAGAGCGAATAAATATCGGGTGGGATAGATGTAAAGTCTTCGATGCTATTAATGTACTAATGTGCTACAAATGCAAAGGATTAATCGTAAATCAGCCGACTGTAAAAACGAAGAAGCTTGCCACAAATGCCACGGAAAACACAACGATAAAACATGTGAAGAAAATCCAATTAACAAGTGTCTAAATTGCATAAAAGCGAACACAAACTTAAACCTAGCTTTAGACATAAATCATGATACATTTGACAGGCACTGTCACTGCTACAATAATAAACTAGAGATAAAAAAACAAAAATTAGGATATTACCAACTAAATGAAGATGCAGAAATCTCACAAAAAATATATAATTACAAATTCAAGAAACCCAAAAATAAACTAAAATGTATATATCTTAACACAAATAGTATCACAGCTAACAAAAATGAAGTTGAAATAATGATCGAGGAAGAAAATCCAGATATTGTACTTTGTGCGGAACTGGAGATTGCTGGGTTCAATCATATTAGATGCGACTCGCATAGTCGTCACACCGGTGGTGTCTTAACCTATATTCATAAGAAAATTGATTTCAAAGTTATATTCAATAGGAGCATAGGTAATAATATATGGTGTATTGTGTTTGAAGCAATACGATGTATAACTAAGTGGAGGGTTTGTGCGTTATATCACTCCCCAAACACCAGTGATGCCGAATTCATAAGACATATTAATGAGGTGATGGAAGATTGCTTTTCTGAAAGCGGCAACAATATCGTTATTGGAGACTTTAATATAAATGTCAATACACACACAACATACTCGAGACAGCTAAATAGGACATTCGAATCACTAGCAATGTATCAATTAATTAATTTTAATACAAGAATAACAGAAACAACGCAAACGAGAATAGATCTACTCTTTAGTAACAAAACTGAAGTTGAAGTATCGAATTTGGATTCGTATAAAATATCGGATCATGAAACTATTTCATTCAAACTACCAATTCAAAAGAAGTACCAAATGAGAATCTATGAAAACCGCGTGTGTTGGATTAACTATGCAAAAGACCACTTAGTAAATCTCCTTAGAACTTACAATTTAGCTGAACTAAACAACTGCGAAGTTAGCCTAAAGGTCCAAAGAATAAACAGCATCCTTAATGACGTAATGGCCACTTTAACATATAAAAAACGATTTCAAGTTGAATTGATTAATAAATGGTACGACCATGAACTAACAGATTTGAATAAGCTGAAATATGAACAATTTAAAATAGCAGAGAGAACCAATAATTGGGATAACTATATTACAATAAAACGATATTACAAAAAAGCAGTTAAAATAAAAAATAAAACATTTATGGAAAACAAAATCTCAAGAAATACTAATAAGCAAAAGTTAATGTGGAAATGTCTAAAAGACGCCATAAATCTGAGTAGTGAGGTAGCACAAATTCAAAAAATTTCTATAAATGGTGCTCTTATTGAAGTTGATTATGAAATAGCAACTGAATTAAACCGTTACTTTAATGAGAGCATAATCAGATTCAGAGATAGCATTGAAATCTTCGAAGCAGGTGGAAATCAAATGGAGATAAGCAGAAGCTTGTTTAAACTGAAGGAAATAGATGTTGAGAGTTACAACGAAATTAAAAAACAAGTACGGAGGAAAAAAATTAGTAACGGAAGGTGTATTAAAAGACAGCATGGAGTACTTAGGCTATACCTACACACGTGTAATTAATGAAAGTTTCCAATTTGGTGTATTTCCAGACTGCTGGAAGACCTCAGTAATTGTACCTGTGGAAAAAGTAAAGGGAACAATTAAACCAGAGGAGATACGACCTATAAATACCTTACCTAGCGATGAGAAAATAATAGAAACTGTAGTTAAGAACCAATTGCTGGATTACTTAAATAAATACGAAATTGTAAATTTTGCTGACTTTACTGATTTTCTGAAACCTCTACTCTTAAGTTACGAAAATATAGTCCTAGCTGGTGACTTCAATAGCAACCTGCTCACAGATTCAAGTCTTAAGCTAAGTATGGAATCTCTGGGACTCTTCTCGGCTAACATTACCATACCAACGCATTTTACCAACACTAGTTCCTCGCTGCTAGACCTCTTCTTTGTAAACGACTCAGAGAAAGTACTTCTTTACGATCAGCTGTCTGCTCCCAATATTTCTAAACACGACCTCCTATTCATTACTTACAACTTTCAAACGTTGTTTACACCGCTCGTTTATATATCGTGACTTTAAAAGTATAAATTATAGTGCACTTGCTGAAGCAGTGGAGTCTGTCGACTGGAGATTGATTCGAACGATGGCATCGGTGGATGGGCAAGCTAAATTCTTTCAAGACAGTATAAATAAGCTCTTCGACGACCACGTTCCTAGGAAACTTAAGGTGACGAAACACAATAGCAATCCATGGTTTGACGCCAGTATTATGCATCTAATTCACTTGCGTAATCTAGCTTATTCCCGGTGGAAAAGATACAGAACTGTGGAAATGCACATGCGCTTCAAAGCTGCACGAGTCACTGCCAATAAAGCCATAAGATCGGCTAAAGTACATTTCTACGAAAATAAGTTCAGCACCGCTTTAAATTCCAAAGAAACTTGGAATAGGATCAAGAAAATTGGAATTGGCAAATCCAAGGCCGATCTCTCTGTCCCCCTGATGTAGATGTTAACGATATCAATGATAGTTTTTTAAAGTTACCTCCCTCGGCTGCTAATGTATGTATTGACAACTACGGTGATCGTGTAAATGTTGATGCTAGTCCTCTCGGGTTTGTTCGTGTCGATGACTGTGATGTTGTGAAAGCCATACTTTCTGTGAAGTCCACCGCTATAGGCTTAGACGGAATATGTGCAAAATTTGTGAAAAATTTTTCTACCCGTAATTCTGTCCCATATAACCTATTTAATAAACTCTATCCTAACCACCTCTGTCTTTCCAAAATGTTGGAAAGCTGTTAAAGTTATCCCCATTCCCAAACAAAACAGATGAAAAAATTATGGAGACAGTGGTGAAGGATCAACTTGTGGCATACTTAGAGAAGCATAATGTGATTATCCCAGAACAATCGGGATTCAGGAAGAGCCATTCTTGTGAAACAGCGTTGAATATGGTAATTGCAGATTGGAAAGAAGACATGGCGGAAAAAAATTTACGGTGTCTGTCTTCTTGGATTTAAAACGGGCTTTTGAAACTGTCGATAGATCTGAGCTATTGGACGTTATGTTTAAAATTGGTATAAGAGGAAAGGCGTTGGAATGGTTCCGGAGTTATTTGGGTGACAGAAAACAGAGAACGATAATTGGAAAGGAGGTTTCATCAGTGGTGGATGTTAACATTGGTTTACCACAAGGCTCGGTCTTGGCGCCAATATTGTTTACATTGTATATCAACGATATCAAAAGATGCTTAAAATATTGTAAAATACGTCTATTTGCGGATGATGCATTGCTTATCATAAGTGAAAAATATGCAGAATGTGCCATGCTGAAAGTACAAGAAGACCTGGACTCGCTATACAAATGGTTATGCCTTAGAAAACTGAAATTAAATGTCGAAAAAACTAAGTTCATGATATTTTGTAAAAACACTAATATCATAAGTAACAATAGTATAAATAATATTACGCTGAAGGTAAAAGACATGGAAATCCAAAGAATAGACAAAATTAAGTATTTAGGAGTTTTGATTGATGATAATCTAAATTTTGGAGAGCATGTAACTTATCTGGAAAGGAAAATTGCACAGAAAATAGGCTTCATGTATAGAACATGTAAACATATCAGTCAAAGTCATAAAATATTGGTATATCGTTCAATTATTACTTTATTTATTGTCCTACTATTATGCTATTAAGTAATGATATATATATTAAGAAACTTCAAATACAGCAAAACAAGGCAATGCGATTTATTTTAAAATGTCCTCCAAGAACGCCAAAAATTGTAATGCTCAATAGATTAAACTGGCTTAGTATTAAACAGTCAGTTAGTTATTTCACATTGAAATTTATACACCAACTTAGGTTAGGAATGTTACCGAATTACCTGAGTAGTAAAATACATTATAATCATGAAATCCACAATTATGGAACTAGAAATTGCAATAATATAAGACTGCCTAGAATAAGAACTGAGTTCGCCAAAATGTCTCTTGAATATTTAGGGTATAATATGTATAATGAGTTACCTTTTGATTTGAAAGACTGTGAAAATATTAGTAAGTTCAAAGAAAAATTGTTTTTATATTGTACGTCACTAAATGTGACATGAGTATTTATGTTTAATCTCTTATTTTAACCTAAACTAGGTCTTAAAGACCGTAATAATAAATAAAAAAAAAAAAAAGAGTACAGGCCGATAGCCATACTGCCTTTTCTTTCGAAGGTCGTTGAGCGCATCCTACATGGGCAGATCGCCACATATGTGCATGCAAATAAACTTTTAACGGACCATCAGTCCGGTTTCAGACCAAAAAGGAGCTGTACTACGGCACTTATTTCTGTTGTAGAAGATATACGGGAGCGCACAGATGATAACTTTACGGCTTTCCTAACCCTTCTTGACCACTCTAAAGCCTTTGACTCTGTTGACCATACCCTACTATGTAAAAAGCTGGAAAACATGTTTAATTTTTCCAGTCATGCAACCAACCTAATCAGATCTTATCTAGACGGCAGAACGCAGGCAGTATGTGTAGATAATAGAAAGTCAAACTTGTTAGACGTTTCGCGTGGTGTACCCCAAGGGTCAATCCTTGGTCCTTTGTTGTTTGTATTGTACATTAATGACCTGCCTCGTGTTCTTAAGTATTGTGACGTCCTCATCTATGCTGACGATGTTCAATTGTATACGTGCTGTGCTGTCGATTGTATGAGTTTATGTATAAGTAACTTGAATCAAGACCTTAGTCAAATAGGTGTATGGGCTTCCATGAATGGTTTATGTCTAAATCCTAGAAGTGCATTGTTATCCGTAGAAAGCCGCTAGCTACAAATGGCTTAAACAATATTATGTTTGAAAATTCTGTTATAGAATATGTTGACACGGCAAGAAATCTTGGCATAGTTTTTAACAAAACATTGTCCTGGAGAGACCATATCTTTAGAACCGTAGGAAAAGTGTACGGTATGCTCCGTACACTGTGGTTGACACAGTATTTCACTCCGCTACATATTCGACTACTTTTATCCAAAGCGTACTTAATACCTACGCTCCTCTACGGCTGTGAGATTTTTTCTAACTGTGACGCTGTGAGTAAAAAGAAGCTTAATGTTGCCTACAATAACATTGCTAGATACGTTTACGGGCTGAATAGACTTGATCACGTTTCCTGTTATTCTGCAAAGTTGCTAGACATTTCTTTTGACAATCTTTTAAAGTTTAGAACACTTATTACCTTGTGTTGCGGCCGGGGTAGGCTTGAAATTAACAGGCTTTTGAACTTGTATTATTGAGCTAATATGCTCTGAATATGCTCTGTTTTATTTCCTAAATAATTATAATGTTACAACATATGTTCCACATTACAATTGAAGAGGTGGATGGTGTCATGTGGGGACACATTGCAAGCGGGGCATACATTTTGTATGTCGGGGTTGATTCTGGATAGGTAAGAGTTTAACCTGTTACAGTATCCAGAACGAAGTTGAGCAAGAGTGACACGCGTTTCCCTGGGGAGTATGCGTTCCTCTTCCGCAAGTTTTGGATAATTTTCGTTAAGTACTGGATTCACCGGGCAATTCCCGGCATAAAGGTCCGACGCCTGTTTATGGAATTCACCAAGGACCTGCTTGTGTTTTTTCACTTCATACGGCTGGGTTCTCAGGTGCCGTATTTCCTCAAAATGCGTACGGAGATGACTCCTTAAGCCCCTAGGCGGTGCTGGTTCATCAATCAGATGTCTGTTGGGATGCCCAGGTTTCTGGGTATTCAACAGGAACTGTTTGGTCATCATCTCATTTCTCTCCCTGATGGGGAGTATTCTCGCCTCATTATGCAGATGGTGTTCTGGGGACATAAGAAGACAGCCCGTGGCGATTCTGAGAGCAGTATTTTGGCAGGCCTGTAGTTTCTTCCAGTGGGTGATTTTTAGGCTTGGCGACCATATGGGCGACGCGTAGCACGTAATCGGCTGGCTAATTGCTTTGTATGTAGTCATGAGCGTTTCTTTATCTTTTCCCCAAGTACTGCCAGCGAGGGATTTGAGGATTATGTTACGGCTCTGAATTCTCGGAACAATTGCGGCTGCGTGCTCACCAAAATGTAGATCCTGATCAAACGTCACACCCAAGATTTTGGGGTGTAGGACAGTCGGTAGCGTAGTGCCATCGACGTGGATGTTCAAAATGGTCGACATTTGGGGCGTCCATGTTGTAAATAAGGTCGCGGAAGATTTAGTCGGTGATAATGCCAGGTTTCACGAGGCGAAAAAACTGGAGAGATCAGGGAGGTAGCCGTTTATTTTATTGCATAGCGCATCGATCTTTGGGCCTGGGCCTGTAGCCATTATTGTGCAGTCATCGGCGTAGGAAACGATTGTGACTCCTTCCGGTGGTGAAGGTAGCTTAGATATGTAGAAATTAAACAAAAGGAGGGATAGGACACCCCCCTGTGGCACCCCTTGTTTAATTCTCCTTGGTTTTGATGTTTCGTTTCTAAATTGCACCGATGCCTGCCGACCACCCAGATAATTTGCGGTCCACCTTTTAAGACATGGGGGAAGGGTAGACCCTTCCAGGTCCTGCAGTAACGAGCCATGGTTGACCGTATCAAAAGCTTTTGATAGGTATAGCGCTACGAGTACTGTTCTATGGTGGGGGTATTGATTTAAACCGCAATTTATCTGGGTGCTAATGGCATTTAGCGCGGTGGTAGTGCTATGGAGTTTTCTGAAGCCATGCTGATGAGGGGCTAGCTGCAAATTTGCTTGGAAATAAGGGAGCAAAATGGCTTCAAGCGTCTTTGCCACAGGCGATAGGAGAGATATCGGACGATACGACTCACCTATGTTAGCTGGTTTCCCAGGCTTTAGTAGCGGGACCACCTTGGCCATTTTCCATTTCTCAGGTATGACAAAGGTGGAAAGAGACAGATTGAAGACATGCGCTAAATATTTGAAGCCCTCTTTCCCTAGGTTTTTAAGCATCGGCATGGCTATGCCGTCTGGGCCCACTGCTTTGGATGGTTTAGCACGACCAATGGCGTCCTCAACCTCTTTAGCGGTGATGGTGATTGGTGACGCGCTGAATTTGTGTTTATGTGCGCGTCTGTTGGCTCTACGTCTATCTTTGTCGACCGTAGGATGCATTATATATTGTCGGCAGAAAGCGCTCGCACATTTTTTCGCGTCCGACAGCACTTTGTCGCCAAAGGCGATGGAATCTTTGTCTTTGTGCTTAGTCGGATTCGATAGGGACTTTACGGTGGACCAAAGTTTACCCACACCGGTAGAGAGGTTACAACCTCTTAGGTGCTCCTCCCATTTCGCCCGCTTGTGTTCATCCACAAGCAATCTGATGCATTGGTTTATATCCCTTATTTGGGGGTCGCCTGGATCAAGCTGTCTTAAAAGGTCACGTTCTCTCGCTAAGTTTGCGGCCTCCGCCGGGAAGTGGGGCCGGATTTCGGGAATTCTCCCGGCGGGAACGAAATGTGCCGAGGCGGATTTAATGACCTTACGGAAGGCACGCTCCCCTTGGCGGGCATCAGTCGGGATAGGGAGGGCAGCCAAGCGGCTGTCTGTAAAGGATTTATATTCTTCCCACTTTCCTTCTTTGAAGTTTATGAAAGTGCGTTTTTCAGTGACGATGAAGTCGGCGGTATGCTCAAGCGAAATAAGTATGGGCAGGTGGTCGGATGCCAATGTTACCATCGGCTGCCAGTTGACGCAGTTTACGAGTTCTGCGCTCACGATTGAGATATCTGGCGAGCTGTGACAGCTTCCTACCATACGTGTGGGGGCGTCTCCGTTTATTGTGCAGAACGTCGTTTCTTCTATTTGATCCGCCAACATCTCACCCCTACTGTCCGCCCGCAAGTTTGAATGCCATAGATCATGATGGGCATTGAAATCGCCTAAGATAATGTGATTGTTGCCAGTGAGTAAGGCCCTGATATTAGGGCGGTATCCACTGGGGCAACAGGTGGCAGGAGGGATGTAGATGTTGATGATTTCTAGGTTTGCATCACCTGACCGGACAGATAGGCCTTGACGTTCTAAGACATTGTCCCTGCGGTCGATGCCAGGATCAAATGTATGATATTGCACAGAGTGGTGTATGATAAGCGCGAGGCTGCCTCCATTTCCGCTCATGCGATCTTTTCTGTGGACATTATACCCAGAACAGGTTTGCAGTGCAGATCTTGCTGTGAGTTTATTCTCTTGAATCGCAGCAATGCGGATGTTGTGCCGCTTCATGAAATCGACTATCTCCGTGATCTTCCCAGTTAATCCATTACAGTTTAACTGCAGAATTCTGAAGTGCATAGGGGGAGACGTCGCCACTCTGGGAGTAAGTGACGGGTGACTACGGCTGGGTTGAGGAAGGCCAGGACGCAACTGCTGTTGTGGCCCTGGGACTGGGCGTCCTTGGGCAAGCATTGGGGTACCCGGTAGATTAGGGTTTGCGACCTGGCAGCATGGCGCAATGAAACCCGTCGGGGAGGTTGCCGTCGCGGAGACCAGACCATCTAGGAAAGTGGCACCGCCCAAGGCAGGAGCTGCATTGGGCGGATGTCGCAAACATATATATTCTGTGCTGGCAAACGGTGCAAACGGGGTTAGGGACTAAGAGTCTGTTTCCCTGACCTACACGATTGCTGCCGGAAAAGAGCGGGGAGAAGACGGGGGCAGGGGCTGATGCACAGCATTGCTACCGACTCTACTACGAAGGTAGTAGTTATGAGTGGTAGCAGCTGTTTGAGTTGTTGGCGCCGCGGGGCGCGAGCAGCAGCGGGTACTAGTTGTGGCTTGCTGAGCAGCTGGGCTGCTGGAAGGTAGTGGGGGCGCAAAGGCGTAGACTACGGGACGCCCTTGGACGTGAACAGCAAAGAGCCACAAAATATTTATAAAAGTTACGTGGACGATGGGTTTTGGGATCAAGCCGAGAACAACCTGTCCGATGCAACCATCCCTTACACGAGACACACTGAACAGAGTATGACCGTCCTAAGAAGGTTCTTTTCCGGCAGAAGCAGCAAAATCATCTCTCAGGACCGGGGTCAGGAGACGGACGCGGATTGGATTCTATATCTTCCCGGAGCAAGAGAGCTGCTGGGAGGATGACAATTTGTGGGAGGGACGCAACAAATTAAATGGGGTTACACTGAAACGACAGTCCTTGGTCGGGAAAAATCCCGAGTCGCTCCGGTACATAGAACCGACTGCCTTGGGAAGCGCATTAGGTCGTTGTTGTTGGGTGCTATGGGGAGAAATAGCGCACTACTTCTGGCACGCAGACAACTATATGTATCAGCAACATTTAAGTTGTTGTTGGATGGTTTCAAAGAGTCCATTATATGATTTTTTAAATCATCGAATTTTTTTGTCACAGCACTTGCAATTAGGTCAAAACCTTGTTTTTGAGCCACGAGAATAGCGTTCAAAGTATTAGCTAACTTGTCCGGCATATTAACACAATTTTCATACAAGTAAAGCAAATGCGGGTTATACTTGATTAGGTTTACTTCATAGTCAGATTCCCTCACTACAGGCTCCGTGGAAAATCCTCTTATAGAACCCATTACACGGCACTAGACTATTGTCACCAGATCTGGAAAATTTTCTGTTACATTTTCCACAAAATTTATCCATTTTGGCAATTTAAAACGAAAGAAAAGAAAATATAAGAATATGCAAAAATATGAGAGCGAATAAAAAAACACGTCCGTACGCGGCGAGACACAAATTTTTTGGAAAAAATTAGATGAGGCACCTTCTTGTAAAACGTTGCCGGAAAAAATTTAAAAAAAATTAAGATTAAGATTTGTATTAATAAAATACAAATACAAATTAAACCTTTTTTAAAATTAATTTAAGCTTTATAATCAGCAATTTTGCACACATTTATAGAAAAAACAAGTTTTCAACCAAGGATTACATTGAACAACTTTTTGACCTTCTGGAGCGACATCTCGAAGTTGGACGAGGCAGGGCGCAGTTCCGAAACAGCCAAAATAGCTGAAATTATGTGAATCGATACTACCCACTACTCCTGGGAATCCTGTTTTAGAGTAAAATGCGGTTTTTGTAGCGCTTTGCTCTGGAGTCATATGGGTTTTAAACCACTCCGCACAAATATGCTCCTCAATATCTAAATATCTAAAACCTCTTTATTAATTGTAGATGTTGTCCAGTCTAACACTAAAATCATTTCTGCAGCATTTTTGATAGCTGCCGTCAGCAACGAGTGTAGTTTTAAAATAGTGGTACCAACACGTCATATCTAATCAAGCATAAATCACATCCTGTATCTATGAGTGCTGAATGTACGAAGCTCCGAATTTTAATGTCTTTAAAAATAAGTCCGCCCCGTGATACGGTTCTGCTTTTTGTACTCATCATGGTTCCATTAAGCGATTCTGCCTTCAACTCCTTTTTGGGGTTTTTACAATTCGACGCTATATGACCCAGTTGACCGCATTTAAAACAAGTGACTGTAGCCTGGGGACAATTACGCAAAATGTGGTTTGTTTCACCGCACCGAAAACAGCGTTTATCTTGTTGGTGTTGCGCTTGTTTTGGTAATTTCCCAGATTGTTCGCTTGATTTAACTGCAGCTGCTCGGCTACCTGATTTTCTCGTAAACTCTTATTTGCTCTTTTAACTCGTTTATGTTTCTTGCCAGGTAGAGATTTGCCTTGTTGGACCTCGTATCTGGCAAGCCATCTATAAAATATTCGATTATGCTAACATCATCTAAATCAATCATGGCACAATGGATAGAGATGAAATATTAGGGTTCACCGTAAGTAATTTGAAAAGCAAACTCACCGAACTAGGGCTTTCCACAAGTGGTCTTAAGGTAGTCCTTCAAGACAGACTTATGGAGCATTATGGAATTGAGCTTAGCGATGACGAAGACGAAGTCTTCGAGAATGCTTCCTCTGTACACTCCGTTGCCGTTGGGGTGCGTGAAACAACTAGAACACCCTTCACACTTCGTGACATCGAAGATTCTTTGTCTTGTTTTTCAGGTTCAGGCCAAGCATCAATAGAAAAGTGGTTAGAAATTTTTGAGGAGAACGCTGCAGCAGTGCAGTGGAATGAATTGCAAAAATTTATTTATGCAAAGCAATTGCTAAAAGGTGGTGCTAAGATGTTTGTTCAGTGCCAAAAAGGTATAAAAGACTGGGACTCTTTGAAAAAATCGTTAAAAGAAGAATTTGGTTCAGCAGTATCTGCGAGTGAAGTGCATCGTATGTTGCGCAATAGGCGAAAACAGTATAACGAAGATTACAAAGAGTACTTGTACAACCTCATGGAAATAGGGAAAATGATTGATTTAGATGATGTAAGCTTTATAACTTTTTTTTGGTATCTACCTTGTTATAATGTATTGAAATGGATATTCTTATTTTTTGCAAAAATTAGTACTCAAAGCGATTCTACAATACAATCGAGCTAGTATATAAACTTATACTTATCGTTAGTTTGTCTCGACAGTGTTCAGCTTTCCCGTTTGTTAGTGCGGCATCGGCTCGTATCAACAACTGCAATTTAGTAGGTGTAAAGTTTCTTCCATCAACTGCAACATAGGTTCGCCAAATATTATCACTTATCGGAATCGTAGATTTACTGCTGGGCTACTTCGACTTATTCGCCCATGTCAGTACAGTAACACATCAACAACAACAACAACATTTAAGTTTTACTGCTTGGCTACTCGACTTGTTCACCAACAACAGTACAGTAACACATCAACTGTGGGGCTTTTACTTAGTCGCCCACAACAACAACATTTACGTTTTTGTGCTTGGCTACTCAACTTGTTCACCAGCAGCAGTATACAACACTTCAAAGTTCGTGTTCCGTTGTTCGTTAAACGGACGCCGCAAAGCGACAAAATTTATTATTTCTTTTTCACGTAAAATATGAGCGATGAACATAACGGCTTTTCAACGATAGGGTTTTGCATATAGGCACTCCAATGTATAACTGTTCTATCGTATGACTTCAATTAAACCCGATATAAATTTTTGGTACAGTTTTATGCAGATATTGCTGCATTTCTAGCACTGAATTTTTCACAACGATCTGTGACAAGCTTTTTTTTTTGTATGTACGTGTGTGGCTTAACGGCTTTAGCACAAATAATCGGACGGCGCATGAAATAAAAGTTTCTATTAAAAAATTTCCGCACTTCTGACACCATTTGTGGGGTTCAAAAAGGATTAACACGGTCTTTTCTTTAAAATTACGTCAAATTGTTTGTATTTCGTTTATTTCGGTTTTACAATTAACATTTCAAGTTCGTATTGTTTTGCGTTGTACGCTACTATTTTAAGTTACATAGACACGTTTAGTTCACATTTACACATGTTTTAGTTCAAATTTATTTATTTAGTTAAACATTTTTACTTTGCACTTATGCTTTGGCATATACAAAAAAGAAGTTATTTTACTTGCCGTGGCGCGTCCGATTCACTACTCAACTTCATATGAACTGTCCTCAAGCGCAAACTATGACTTTGAAATTTGTCTATTCGCTATTTTAAAAGTTCCGTTATCCCTTTGTTTCTTGTTTGTCTTTTTATCTTATTTATTCATGTTTCTGCTGTTAGTCCGTTGTCCGCCTGCAGTCGCTTTATGACATACAGTGTTGTAAAATGTCTTAATTACTTTAAGGCTCCCACATATATGATCTCGAGAAGAATAATCCGAAGGCGAAAAAGAAAAATCGGTAATTCTATACGACAGCACTTAGCGAGTGAACGTGACCTCATAAGACAGCCCTATCCCGGCGACCCCCAAGGTTAGGTTAGGTTGCAAGGGCTGAGCTGGACACTATGGTAACAGCTCACTACTTAGGCCACCAATGGGCCCATTGTAATACCCTATAAGGTCTCAAAGAGGAACTCCACCCTGCCTAAAGCGGGTCTAACCACCTCGTGGAAATTATAAATTTTACTAGAGCCTTTAGTCAGTCAGTGCGCACCGGTATTGGGTTTGGGGCGTTCGTGCCCAGGATTATTGCGTGTCCCTTAGATCCATTTGACTAGAGACCTGTTTCCTTTATGCGTAGAGCGGCGATGACCGCTATTTCCTTCGCCACCAGGTCAAGAGGTGGAAGGTATATCATTGTGTTGACTGCTTCAGATGGAGTGGAGCCGAGAGCCCCGGTGATGCAGAGCTCCGAACTCCGTTGCACCTTTTGAAGCGTTTCAAGATAGGTTGTTGTTGTTGTTGTAGCAATAGGTAGTTTTAGCTAGTGCAGGCCACCAGACAAAGGCACCATAAAGAAGAATCGGGCGCACAATGGCTGTATAAATCCAGTAGGTCACCTTGGGGGAGATTTCCCAGGAGGTGCCAATTGCCCTCTTGCAGGTGAACAGCGCTGCTGCTGCCTTCTTGCATCGCTCCACTATATGGTCACTCCATAATAGCTTCCTATCCAGAATGACTCCCAAATACTTGATCGCTAAATGCTAAAAACGTACCCCCAATTCTTGGCGGTGTTAAATTGGGTACTTTGTACCTGCTCGTGCAGAGGACAAGCTCGGTTTTATCCGGGTTGACTTCCAAACCTGTGGCTGTGGCCCAGTGCGAAATTTTGGATAGTGCCCCTTCCATTAGGTTGCAAAGAGTTTGCGGAAATTTCCCCCGCATCGTGACGCAGATGTCATCTGCATACGCGATCACTTGGTGACCTTCTGATTCCATGAGGCATAGTAGTTGGTTGACGGTAACCACCCAAAGTAGCGGAGAGAGAACACCTCCCTGCGGAGTGCCTCTGTCGACCGGTCTGCGGATCACGCATCCACTTAGCTCAGTTTTAATCTGCCTACGCGTAAGCAGGCAGGGAATATAAACCAACGCATCAAAATGCTTGTGGATGAACACAAGCGGGCGAAATGGGAGGAGCACCTAAGCCGTTGTAACCTCGCTGCCGCTGTAAGTAAACTTTGGTCCACCGTAAAGTCCCTATCGAATCCGTCTAAGCACAATGACAAAATTTCCCATCACCTTTGGCGATAAAGTGCTGTCGGATGCAGGGATCAGAATATACCCGCGGTAGGTATTCCTGTCCTAAGAGGCGACTAAAATACCAGATTCAAGGGGCTGTGTATCGCAACCCTTCAGGTTGCCAGCGCAATATATAGCTTCTCCAAATCCAATTGTCAACCTCACCTATCCGCGGCGAATACTGTTTCACTAACAGACGAGGCTCTGGCAACCCCAAGCTCCTCATGGAACTTGAGGGTTGGGAGGGAGGGAATGGCCTGAAGATTTTATGTGGTCACATAAATCGTTCCTGAGATGGTCGAGCTAGCGCCTTAATGGTGCTATGGTACCGGAGCGTACCGGATCTGTATCCGTCAAAGGACCATCAGATCGACAACACTCTCCAAAACCTTCGGGGAGCAACCTTATCGCTACAACAACAACAACAACCGGAAATTCATGTCAGGAGTGTATTGCAGGTTGAACTATAACTTAAAATTTATCTATAACTATATTAGTATGAACAAGATAAAACTCAACGTTAAAAAAACGAAAGCAATTGTAATCAACGGCGAATCGGAAGATAATATTATAGTTAATGATGAAATAATAGATAAAGTTGACGAAATTAAATATCTAGGCATTGTCATCGACAAAAAATTAAATTTCGATAAGCATATAGATTATATCTGAAGTAAAATCTCGGAAAAAATTGGATTTTTCCGATGAATTCGCAAAAATATATCTATCAACAGCGCCGTAAAGATATTTAATGTAATGATCAAGCCACATTTTGAATACTGTTCGACGATTTTATTCCTGGGATCCGCACAGATGAAAAACAGGCTGCAAAAACTACAAAACAAAGGGATGCGGTGCATACTATTATGTAATAGGCTGACACCAATGACATATATATTAGCTGAAATGGTTAAATATCAATCAAAGAACAATTATGAACGTACTTCTTTTTGTGTTTAAAATGAAATATCACCTACTACCAAAGTACTTAACGAGCCAAATAGCATATGTAGGAGATGTGCAACCCTACGGCTTAAGGAACAAGAATGATTTTATAATTAAATTTTATAAATCCAATAAGGCACAAAATGTTTTAATGTATATTATTATTATTATATTATTATATTTATTTATTACGGTCTTTAAGACCTAGTTGATATTAAGTAAACATTTGCTTCATTAAACATCAAGTGTTTTACAATATAAAAATAATTTTACTTTAAACTTATTAATATTTTCACAATCTTTTATCTCAGTAGGTAGTTCATTGTACATTTTGTACCCTGTGTATTCTAAAGTCTTCTTTGCGAACTCTGTTCTTACTCTAGGCAGTCTTATATTATTGCAGTATCTAGTTCCATAACTATGGATCTCGTGATTATATAATATTTTATTGCTCAGGTAACTCGGTAGCATTCCTAATCTTACATGATGTATAAATTTCAAAGTGAAGTAACTTATTGACTGTTTTATACTAAGCCAGTTTAACCGATTCAGCATTATAGTTTTTGATGTTCTTGGGGGACATTTTAATATAAATCGCATTGCCTTGTTTTGTTGTATTTGTAGTCTTTTAATTTGCATATCACTCGCTATCAGCAGAATTGTAGGACAGTATATAAAGTGCGGCTCAATAATTGAACGATACACCATTATTTTATGACGTTGACTAATATGTTTACATGTTCTGTACATGAATCCTATTTTCTGCGCAATTTTTCTTTCAAGATAATTTATATGTTCTCCAAAGTTCAGGTTTTCATCAATTAAAACTCCTAAGTACTTCATTTCATTTACTCTTTGAATGAAGTTGTTTTTTATCTTCAGGGTTATATTGTTTAAACGTTATTACGTATGGTGTTCTGGTTTTTGCAAAATACCATGAACTTAGTCTTATCTATATTTAACTTCAATTTTTTAAGGCACAACCAGTTGTATAAAGTCAAGATCTTCTTGTGCTTTCTGCATTGCACAGTCGGCATATTTCTCACTGATGGTATAAGGTATAAAGGCATAAAACTTTTTAACGAATTGCCAAGCAATATAAAAAACGAAAGAAATATTAATGTATTTAAAAGACTGATAATATATCATATTAGAGAACATTATAGCTCACAATGATCCAATTAGCTATTGCTAAGATTACCGATTTTGTATTGAACTAAATGCCATTAGCACCAAGATAAATTCCTGTTTAAATCAAAACCCCCATCATAGAACAGTACTCGTTGCACTAGACCTATCAAAAGCTTTTGAAACGGTCAACCATGGCACGTTACTGCAAGACTTGGAAGGGTCAACCCATCCCCCCTGTCTTAAAAGGTGGACCGCAAATTATCTGGGTGGTCGGTAGGCATCGGTGCAATTTAGAAACGAATCCTCTAAACCAAGAAGAATTAAACAAGGGGTGCCACAGGGTGTGTCCTATCCCCACTTTTGTTTAACTTCTACATGAGCCGTTTATTTTGAAAGTGGCATAAGTCATTTCCAACTCGTGGTCTTAAATGCATTGTTATTTTTGAACGAATGCATATATAGATGGTTCTACAATTATAAAATGATAATAAGAATTGCATCTTTTGGATATTGGACTCTAAAAAACCGGAGGCGAGGAGAGATACAAACAAATTACCACTCAACCTAAACGACATGAAATTACTTATGCCACTTTCAAAATAAACGGCTCACATATCAAAGCTACCTTTGTCACCTGAAGCTGGCCGATGACTGCACAATAATGGCCACAGGCCCATAGATCGATGAGCTTTGCAACAGAATAAACGGCTACCTCCTTGATCTCTCCAGTTTTTTCGCCTCGCGAAACCTGGCATTATCGCTGACTAAATCCTCCGCGACCTTTTGGAACATCCACGAAGATGGCACTACGCTACCGAATTGTCCTACACCCCAAAATCTTGGGTGTGACGTTTGATCAGGATCTACATTTTGGAAAATCCAGAGCCGTAATAAAATCCTCAAATCTCTTGCTGGCAGTACTTGGGGAAAAGATAAAGAAACGCTCATAACCACTTACAAAGTAATTGGCGAGCCGATTGCATGCTACGCGTCCCCGATATGGTCGCCAAGCCTAAAGACCATTCACTGGAAGAAGCTACAGGCCTGCCAAAATACTGCCCTCAGAACCGCCACGGGTTGTCTTCTTATGTCCCCAGAACACCATCTACATAATGAGGGGAGAATACTCCCCATCAAGGAGAGAAATGAGATGCTAACCAAACAGTTCCTGTTGAATACCCAGAAACCTGGGCATCCCAACAGACATCTGATCTTGATGAGCCAACACCGCCCAGAGGCTTAAGGAGTCATCTCCGTAAGCATTATGAGGAAATACGGCACCTGAAAACTCAACCGTATGAAGCCGAAAAACACAAGCAGGTCCTCAGGGAACTCCACAAACAGGCGTCGGACCTATATGCCGGGAATTGCCCGGTGAATCCACTACTCAAAGAACAGTACCCAAAATTTGCGGAAGAGAAACGCATACCCCCAGGGAAACGAGAGTCACTCTATGTTGGATACAAGTACAACCCTGCAAGTTATCATACTATCATATACACACATGAACACTGAACGCTTTGGACAGTGGAAATAATGTTAGTCGAGAACGCGTTTTGCACATCTTTTGTATCATAACCTTTATACTTATCATTTTTTATAATTATTGTAATTAGTTAACTTAATAAAGTGTGAATTGAATTCTAAATGGTAGAAATACAACATCTGGCGACGAGGTAAAGTTACGTAAGTAAATTCGTTTGCAAAACCAAGTAATTAAGCTTTGCAATAATACGAGTACAAAAACAATGGAGGAACAAATGAAAGCATTTTTCAAGCTAATGCAACAGCAGCGCGAGCAAGAGAGCACATCCATGCAAAACCTGATCAAGCAACTCCTTGGAGGTAACCAATCAGCGGGAAGCGCAAAGCCTCCAGAAAACTCTTATAGAATTTCGTATCCAGGCACTGTACACAAGTATTTCTGAATTTTCTTTCAACCCCGAAGATAACCTCACATTCGACATGTGGTATGCACGATATGAAGATTTATTCGAAGTTGACGCCGCAAATCTCGATGTCGCAGCAAAAGTCCGCCTACTTTTGCGCAAACTTAGCACGTCGGAACATACCAAATACGTTAATTTTATTTTGCCAAAACACCCACGAAATCTAACCTTCAAAGAAACCGTGGAAACACTTACCAAATTGTTTAGTCTACAGAAATCTTTGTTCAACATTCGATACCAATGCTTACAGGTAACGAAAGACATGAACATAGATTTTACGACGTATGCAGGTAAAAAATAAATAAAGAATGCGAGAATTTTCAGCTCAACAAATTAACGTTGGATCAGTTCAAATGCTTAATTTTCATTATGGGTTTAAAGTCACATGACGATTTCGAAATAAGAACCAAATTGTTGACACGCCTAGATAGTGACGATGCTCTTACACTCGAAAAGTTATCAGCGGAATGCAAGCGGCTGTTGAATCTAAACGCAGATACAGCATTAGTTGAAACAACAAAAGAAGTAACGTCAGTCAACAAAGTGCAAGCGTCCAAGACAAACAACAAGAGTGTGCCAAAATCACCGTGTTGGTTTTGTGGGGGCATGCATTACGCATCCGAATGCTCATTCAGCAAACACAAATGCAAACAGTGCAATCGCAAGGGGCACAAAGAAGGCTATTGTGAGTCGGCCAAACCGCTCAAACATCAAAAGCACAAATCGTCAAACTACAAGTACGAGGGAAAGCCTAAGAAAAAAAGTCAAGGGGAAGAGAAAAAAATCACCAGTATATTCGCTACGAAGAAAATCAATGTGAACAATAGAAAATACATTCGCGTACACATAAACGAGTTCCCAATTGATCTGCAATTTGACACAGCGTCAGACATAACAATAATATCGGAAAATATTTTCAAACAGCTTCACGTGAACGATACAACAAAGCCCAGTAACACAGCTCGTAGCGCAACTGGCAAATTACCATTATCAGCACAATTTACATGTTCAGCAAAATTCAAAGGGAAGAAAACAACTGCAACATGCTATGTCACGCCCGTAAAAACTTAAACGTTCTAGGTCTAGACTGGAAACGCGGCTTTGGAGCTCGACAAGGAGCCAATAAATTCACTTTGTAATAAAGTCATCGATGAAAGTGTTAAAACCGATAACAATATAAAACATCTCAAAAATTTATTTCCATATGTTTTCGACGAGAGTTTTGGGTTGTGTACGAAAGCAAAAGCACATCTGGCGATCAAGCCAAACCAGCAACCGATTTTCGACCTAAACGACCAGTCGCTTACGCCATACAAGGACTAGTCGAAGCGAAACTCCAACGGCTTCAAGACATAAATGTCATCACACCAGTCAATAATTCAGACTGGGCTGCGCCCATCGTGGTAACCAGGAAAGCAAATGGAAGTGTACGACTATGCGGCGATTTTTCAACAGGGCTTAACAACGCGTTAGAAATGCATCAGTATCCACTACCATTACCGGATGATCTATTCGCACGGTTAGCTAAAGCGAATGTTTTCAGCCACATCGATCTTTGAGACGCATTTCTACAAGTTGAAGTCGACGATGATTCTAAACATCTACTCACTATAAATACGCATGTATGAATGATATTCGGTGTTAAATCGTTTCCGACAATATTCCAGCAAATTATGGATAAAATGTTAGCGGGGCTGAATGGAGTAGCGGCATACATCGACGACATTTTCGTAGCAGGTGTAAGTCAAGAAGATCACGATAGAAAATTACACGACGTATTGAAACGCATACAAGAGTTCGGATTCAAACCTAAATTCGATAAATGCAAATTCTATGCAAATCAAATAAAATACCTTGGGTTCATTATAAACGAAGAGGGCATACAGCCAGATCCAGCACGCATATCAGCTATAACACAGATGCCCGAACCAAACAATTTATCGGAATTACGATCATTTTTAGGTGCAATCAATTTTTATGGTAAATTTATAAAGCACTTACGTACCTATCGAGGACCTTTAGATAATCTCCTGAAAGCAAACGTTAAATGGGTATGGACACAAAAACACCGCGACTGTTTTAACCAGTTCAAAAGTATTTTATCTTCGAATCTTTTGTTGACACATTTTGACCCAAAACTGGACATAATTATGGCGGCAGACGCATCAAACTACGGCCTCGGCGCATGTATCTTACACGAGTATCCCGATGGTTCAGTAAAGGCAATATGCCATGCGTCACGATCACTAACTGAAGCAGGCATTGAACGCACAAAATCGATAGCGAGAAGTTTTGTGCACTGGCCCAATATCGATGACGATATTGTCTCCATGGTACGAAACTGCAGCAGGTGTGCATCAGCAGCAAAACGACCGACTAAGACACTTCTAAAGGCATGGCCTACTCCTTCAGAAGATTGGGAACGACTACATGTTGACTACGCAGGTCCATTAGATAATAACTACTTTCTTATCATTGTAGACGCGTACTCAAAGTGGCCTGAGATAATTCAAACAACAAGCATTTCTAGCACCAAAACAATCGAAATGCTGAATGAAGTTTTCTGCAGACTGGGCATAGCAAAATGCATCGTTTCGGACAACGGATCGCAATTTGTAAGCACGCAATTTGAAAGATTCCTGGAAACAAATGGAATCGAACATCTTCGATCCAGCCCGTATTATCCTATGTCCAACGGACAAGCGGAACGATTCGTGGACACCTTTAAAAGAACGTTAAAGAAATTAAAAGGAGGGGGAAATACTGTCCAAAATTTACCATCATTTCTCCACGTTTACCGATCGACCCCGAACAAAAACACACCCAACCAGACATCACCAGCTGAGGCTTTATTCGGTCGCAACATACGAATTCCATTAAACCTGATATTGCCCAGCAATTCCAAACAAGCGGGACCGCAAACAAGCATACAAAAACAAAATATGCAAAAGCAATTTAATAAGAAACATGGTGCTAAACATTCTGATTTTGTACCACAGCAACCGGTTTACGTCACTATACATCATCATAACAAGTTTCACTGGAAGCCCGCCAAAATCATAGAAAGAGTTGGGACGCTCATGTACAACTTGAGATTGAGCAACGGAAGAGTTATCCGTGCACATGCAAACCAAATCCGCAAACGGGGAAATGAAGATATACCTTCAGAAGAGTCGACAAATAAGTGCTCACTAGCGGAAGCATTTGGGTTATACGAGGACGAACCACATAAAGATGGTGGTGCAACGGATTCTAACGAAAATGCAGTGAATGCAACAGAAAGGCAAAGGCAACCACTACCTACACCCTCTACTGAGGTCGATTCACTCTTAGGCGTAACACCTAGAAGGACCGGCCGTCTACGTAAACCTGTGCAGAGATATTCACCGAACTGAGAAGCCTCTTAGGAGGGGATCATCACTCAACAGGGGAGGTGTTGGATACAAATACAACCCTGCAAGTTATCATACTATCATATACACACATGAACACTGAACGCTTTTGACAGTTGAAATAATGTTGGTCGAGAATGCGTTTTCCACATCTTTTGTATCATAACCTTTATACTTATCATTTGTTATAATTATTGTAATTAGTTAACTTAAAAAGTGTGAATTGAATTCTAAATGGTAGAAATACAACACTCTAGCTCAACTTCGATCTGGATACTGTAACAGGTTAAACTCTTACCTATCCAGAATCAACCCCGACATACAAAATGTATGCCCCGCTTGCAATGTGTCGCCACATGACACCAACCATCTGTTTAATTGTATTGTATTGTATTGTACTGTATTTATTAGGCAATTCATTCCAGCACAACAATTTGGCAAAAATTATTTTATAGTGCTAGTCGGTAAAAGGCATAAAATAGGATCAATTTAAACTTGAAACTTAAAGCTAATGACTATGGCTAAGAAAAGGTTACAATAAATAATCTATTTAATAAATAATAAATAAATAAATAAACGAATGATACGAGTACATTTCTTTAGAAGAAGAAGGTTATTATAGAAACTTGTTAATTCTTTATTGAAGAGCAGAGAATTGCTTATAAGCTTATAAGTCTAGAAGGGAGCGAGTTCCAAAGACGTATGGAAGTAATGAAGAACTGGCGATCAGATATTAGCATACGATGTCTGAAGTGGGTAAGGAGAACTGATCTAGACGACTGGAGAAAATTTAGCTTCCGATACAGATAGTCAGGTTCCTTCATATATATTCATTTATGTAGCGTAGTGAGCGTTCTAAGTTTAATAAGGTTATCGAAAGAAATGTTTAGCAACCTGTAAGCACGTGGTCAAGTCTTTTCAACCCATAGACGTATCTAGCAATGTTGTTATAAACAACATTAAGTTTCCTATTACGTACATAGTCACAATTAGAGTAAATCTCACAACCATAAAAAAGCGTAGGTATTAAGTACGCTTTTGCTATTAGTAGACGAATATGTAACGGAGTAAAATATTGTTTAAGCCAGAGTGTACGAAGCATCCCATACACTTTTCCCACTGTGCGGAAGATGTGATCTTTCCATGTCAAGGTTTTGTTAAAAACTACACCTAGATTTTTTGCTGTGTAAACGTATTCTATAATAGTGTTGTCTAAAATTAAATTTTCCATTCTACTTTTATCTAGTGACCTTCTATGAATGACTATACAATGACTAATACATCGATTAATATATTCGACTTCTTAGGGTTAAGACATAAGCCGTTCATAGAAGGCCACGTACCAATTTGACACAAATCGTAATTTAAGTTATTAATACACGAACTGGTACGATCACTAGGACAGCACATATACAATTGTACGTCATCAGCATAAATGTGAATATTACAATACTTGAGAACACCAGGCAAATCGTTTATATACAAAACAAATAACAGGGGACCAAGGATTGAGCCTTGTGGGACGCCTCTTAAAACACTGACGAAGTCAGACTTTCTGCTACCAACACTTACTGCCTGAGTTCGGTCGGCCAAATACGATCTAATTAGGGCTGTTGCATAGTTGGAGAAATTAAATAGGTTGTCCAACTTCTTGCAGAGAACGGTGTGGTCGACCGAGTCAAACGCTTTTGAATGGTCGAGAAGAGTTAGGAAAGCAGTAAAATGTTTGTCAACTTGTTCTCGAATATCCTCTATCACCGATAGGAGCGCCGTTTTACAGCTACGATTTGACCTGAATCCTGACTGGGAATCTGTGAGGTTATTATCCTGCACATAAGTATTTATCTGACAGTGCAAAATTCGTTCGACGACCTTGGAAAGGAAAGGCAGAATAGCTGTAGGTCTATACTCCTTATTTTGCTTGGGGATTGGGATTACCTTAGCAACTTTCCAACATTTGGGAAATACACAGGACGTCAGCACAGAGTTAACCAAGTAGGTTAAGTGAGGAAGGATATTAGGAAGAATTATTTTTAAAAATTTCGGACATATACCATCGAACCCCATAGCATTACACTTTACTGAAAGAATGGCTTGAACGACATCACAATCATCGACACTAGCAAACTCAAGAGGACCAAAATCAACATTAGCGCGAATACAATAACTGTCAGCACATTTATTGTCACTTGAGATTGGCAGATTTACAAAATTTATATTTATCTCGTTAATGTCTACATCAGGGAGGACAGAAATATCACATTTGGATTTTCCGATACCAATATCTTTCATCGACTTCCAGGTTTCCTTCGAACTCAAAGCAGCACTAAACTTGTTGTTATATATGTAAAATATTTCACGCAAATGTATTAATCTATTGTTGTATATGTATACATAAATAATGCTCCACTCCAAATACATTCACATAGCCATGTAAATTAACCACATGCTTATTCTCATACATATGTACGTAGTTTTAAGTCTTAACAACTTAAATAAAGTCAGTCTCTCATCTACTCTCAACGCGTGTGACTTCACAAACATATCAACTGGCGACGAGTAAAAAGAAAAAAAAAGTTTGAAAATTAATCCGCGGCGGTGGTAATCGAAAAATTAAGATGGCGACTGATAAAGAAAGTTTTGTTACTTTGCTGGAACAACAGCAGAAATTTGCAAAAAGCCTCATAGAGGAGCAGCAAAGGTAGATGAAAACATTCATGGAGCGAACTAGTGGTCCAAGCCAGGGTACTAGTGAATCACTCATATGCCCACCTTTTCACAATTTCAATAAGAACTTGCAGAATTTGGAGTCATATATGCAACAGTTAACGCAACATTTTCTTGCATATTCAGTTGAAAATGATGAAAAGAAAAAAAACTACTTTTTATCGTGGATTGGCTCAAAATTTATTTGGGAGCAATAATTTACTCACGTTTTCGTACAAACAGTTAATAGACAAGTTAACGGGTCATTTCCAAATGAAAAGACACATTGTAAGCATCGGTTTCGATCGATCAGGCGAATGTGAAGTGCTGTGTTATATTTTGGTATTTTCCTCTTGTACATGTTAAAAATCGTTAAAAATGCGAGGTAGAGACTCAATAAGCGAATTTATGTTCTAATAATCACAAATAAAGTGAAAAAAACTCCAAAATTAACTATTTTATATTGAAAATAAATTTGTTCACATTTATACAAACTATAAACATAGATCATATACACGGATAAATAAACGGCAATAATGGGTGTGTGTGCAAAATGCAATTCCACAATAAGAGGGGAAAGTGGAATAGCATGTGAAGGAGTGTGTGGGAAAGTGTACCATGAGAGCCTACAATGCTCAGGAGTAGATAAATATAGCGCAAAAATTATTGGTGAAAAAAACAACATGATACGATTTATGTGTGACGAATGTATAACATACATACAAAACGTCGACCTGGTGCTACAAGATATGCAGATGAGTGTAAAAAAAATAACTCTATATTAAACGAATACAAGAGCGAATTCGAAGAAACTATGAAAAAAAGCCAAAATGAGATAAAGTCATTATTGGAAGCAGTTGAAACGCGGTATACACAGCGTATTGCAATGATGGAAAAATCTCAGAAATTATTTGAAAAAAAAATTTGGAGAAGTAAAAAACTTATATGAAATGGTTGAAGAAGTAAAAAAACAAAACTGAAACAATCGGCAAAGACAACGAAAAGGTGGGATTCAAGGGGTTGTGTAGCGCAATATATAGCTTCTCCAACCCAATTGTCAACCTCACCTTCGAGCGGCGAATCCCGTTTCACTAACAGACGAGGCTCTGGCGACCCCAAGCTCCTCATGGAACTTGGGAGTGGGGAGGGAGGGATGGCCTGAAGGTTCAATGTGGCCATATAAATTGTTCCCGAGATGGTCGGGCCAGCACCTTAATGGTGCTGTGTTACCGGAGCGTATCGGATCTGTATCCGACAAAGGACCATCACATCGATAACACTCCCCAAAGCCTTCGGGGAGTAACCTAATCGCTACAACAACAACAACAACAACAACAACGAAAAGGTGCATAGTGAAATCAAAAAGCTGAACAACAACACTAATGAAATACAAATGTCATATGCAGAAACTATTAAAAACAATATAAAGAAAAAGGCATTGCCAGAGTTAAAAAACGATTATGCAATAATTGTGAAACCCAAAGTAAAGCAAGCCGTTGAAAAAACGAAAATAGACCTGATCCCAAAGATTTGAATATTTCGAAAATTTTATCAAAAAATAATGGTGTAATGGTGATTCATAGTCAAAATAATGATGAACGCAAAAAAATCAAAGATGCCATTGAAAAAAACATTGGCAAGGAATATGAAATAAAAGTGCCAAATTCAATTCGTCCAAGCTTTTTAATTGCAGGAATGAATTTTAAATACGAAAACAGCGATTTAATAGAATCAATAAAGAAGCAAAATAATAACCTGAGGCTCATTAAAAGTATTGAAGCAGTTTGAAAGAAATCGAGGCAACATAAAGGTGTATAATGTAATCATCGAAATAGATAAAGAGGATTTTACAAAGGTTCTTGCCACAGAGCGAATAAATATCGGGTGGGATAGATGTAAAGTCTTCGATGCTATTAATGTACTAATGTGCTACAAATGCAAAGGATTAATCGTAAATCAGCCGACTGTAAAAACGAAGAAGCTTGCCACAAATGCCACGGAAAACACAACGATAAAACATGTGAAGAAAATCCAATTAACAAGTGTCTAAATTGCATAAAAGCGAACACAAACTTAAACCTAGCTTTAGACATAAATCATGATACATTTGACAGGCACTGTCACTGCTACAATAATAAACTAGAGATAAAAAAACAAAAATTAGGATATTACCAACTAAATGAAGATGCAGAAATCTCACAAAAAATATATAATTACAAATTCAAGAAACCCAAAAATAAACTAAAATGTATATATCTTAACACAAATAGTATCACAGCTAACAAAAATGAAGTTGAAATAATGATCGAGGAAGAAAATCCAGATATTGTACTTTGTGCGGAACTGGAGATTGCTGGGTTCAATCATATTAGATGCGACTCGCATAGTCGTCACACCGGTGGTGTCTTAACCTATATTCATAAGAAAATTGATTTCAAAGTTATATTCAATAGGAGCATAGGTATTAATATATGGTGTATTGTGTTTGAAGCAATACGATGTATAACTAGTGGAGGGTTTGTGCGTTATATCACTCCCCAAACACCAGTGATGCCGAATTCATAAGACATATTAATGAGGTGATGGAAGATTGCTTTTCTGAAAGCGGCAACAATATCGTTATTGGAGACTTTAATATAAATGTCAATACACACACAACATACTCGAGACAGCTAATTAGGACATTCGAATCACTAGCAATGTATCAATTAATTAATTTTAATACAAGAATAACAGAAACAACGCAAACGAGAATAGATCTACTCTTTAGTAACAAAACTGAAGTTGAAGTATCGAATTTGGATTCGTATAAAATATCGGATCATGAAACTATTTCATTCAAACTACCAATTCAAAAGAAGTACCAAATGAGAATCTATGAAAACCGCGTGTGTTGGATTAACTATGCAAAAGACCACTTAGTAAATCTCCTTAGAACTTACAATTTAGCTGAACTAAACAACTGCGAAGTTAGCCTAAAGGTCCAAAGAATAAACAGCATCCTTAATGACGTAATGGCCACTTTAACATATAAAAAACGATTTCAAGTTGAATTGATTAATAAATGGTACGACCATGAACTAACAGATTTGAATAAGCTGAAATATGAACAATTTAAAATAGCAGAGAGAACCAATAATTGGGATAACTATATTACAATAAAACGATATTACAAAAAAGCAGTTAAAATAAAAAATAAAACATTTATGGAAAACAAAATCTCAAGAAATACTAATAAGCAAAAGTTAATGTGGAAATGTCTAAAAGACGCCATAAATCTGAGTAGTGAGGTAGCACAAATTCAAAAAATTTCTATAAATGGTGCTCTTATTGAAGATGATTATGAAATAGCAACTGAATTAAACCGTTACTTTAATGAGAGCATAATCAGATTCAGAGATAGCATTGAAATCTTCGAAGCAGGTGGAAATCAAATGGAGATAAGCAGAAGCTTGTTTAAACTGAAGGAAATAGATGGTGAGAGTTACAACGAAATTAAAAAACAAGTACGGAGGAAAAAAATTAGTAACGGAAGGTGTATTAAAAGACAGCATGGAGTACTTAGGCTATACCTACACACGTGTAATTAATGAAAGTTTCCAATTTGGTGTATTTCCAGACTGCTGGAAGACCTCAGTAATTGTACCTGTGGAAAAAGTAAAGGGAACAATTAAACCAGAGGAGATACGACCTATAAATACCTTACCTAGCGATGAGAAAATAATAGAAACTGTAGTTAAGAACCAATTGCTGGATTACTTAAATAAATACGAAATTGTAAATTTTGCTGACTTTACTGATTTTCTGAAACCTCTACTCTTAAGTTACGAAAATATAGTCCTAGCTGGTGACTTCAATAGCAACCTGCTCACAGATTCAAGTCTTAAGCTAAGTATGGAATCTCTGGGACTCTTCTCGGCTAACATTACCATACCAACGCATTTTACCAACACTAGTTCCTCGCTGCTAGACCTCTTCTTTGTAAACGACTCAGAGAAAGTACTTCTTTACGATCAGCTGTCTGCTCCCAATTTTTCTAAACACGACCTCCTATTCATTACTTACAACTTTCAAACGTTGTTTACACCGCTCGTTTACATATCGTGACTTTAAAAGTATAAATTATAGTGCACTTGCTGAAGCAGTGGAGTCTGTCGACTGGAGATTGATTCGAACGATGGCATCGGTGGATGGGCAAGCTAAATTCTTTCAAGACAGTATAAATAAGCTCTTCGACGACCACGTTCCTACGAAACTTAAGGTGACGAAACACAATAGCAATCCATGGTTTGACGCCAGTATTATGCATCTAATTCACTTGCGTAATCTAGCTTATTCCCGGTGGAAAAGATACAGAACTGTGGAAATGCACATGCGCTTCAAAGCTGCACGAGTCACTGCCAATAAAGCCATAAGATCGGCTAAAGTACATTTCTACGAAAATAAGTTCAGCACCTCTTTAAATTCCAAAGAAACTTGGAATAGGATCAAGAAAATTGGAATTGGCAAATCCAAGGCCGATCTCTCTGTCCCCCTGATGTAGATGTTAACGATATCAATGATAGTTTTTTAAAGTTACCTCCCTCGGCTGCTAATGTATGTATTGACAACTACGGTGATCGTGTAAATGTTGATGCTAGTCCTCTCGGGTTTGTTCGTGTCGATGACTGTGATGTTGTGAAAGCCATACTTTCTGTGAAGTCCACCGCTATAGGCTTAGACGGAATATGTGCAAAATTTGTGAAAAATTTTTCTACCCGTAATTCTGTCCCATATAACCTATTTAATAAACTCTATCCTAACCATCTCTGTCTTTCCAAAATGTTGGAAAGCTGTTAAAGTTATCCCCATTCCCAAACAAAACAGATGAAAAAATTATGGAGACAGTGGTGAAGGATCAACTTGTGGCATACTTAGAGAAGCATAATGTGATTATCCCAGAACAATCGGGATTCAGGAAGAGCCATTCTTGTGAAACAGCGTTGAATATGGTAATTGCAGATTGGAAAGAAGACATGGCGGAAAAAAATTTACGGTGTCTGTCTTCTTGGATTTAAAACGGGCTTTTGAAACTGTCGATAGATCTGAGCTATTGGACGTTATGTTTAAAATTGGTATAAGAGGAAAGACGTTGGAATGGTTCCGGAGTTATTTGGGTGACAGAAAACAGAGAACGATAATTGGAAAGGAGGTTTCATCAGTGGTGGATGTTAACATTGGTTTACCACAAGGCTCGGTCTTGGCGCCAATATTGTTTACATTGTATATCAACGATATCAAAAGATGCTTAAAATATTGTAAAATACGTCTATTTGCGGATAATGCATTGCTTATCATAAGTGAAAAATATGCAGAATGTGCCATGCTGAAAGTACGAGAAGACCTGGACTCGCTATACAAATGGTTATGCCTTAGAAAACTGAAATTAAATGTCGAAAAAACTAAGTTCATGATATTTTGTAAAAACACTAATATCATAAGTAACAATAGTTTAAATAATATTACGCTGAAGGTAAAAGACATGGAAATCCAAAGAGTAGACAAAATTAAGTATTTAGGAGTTTTGATTGATGATAATCTAAATTTTGGAGAGCATGTAACTTATCTGGAAAGGAAAATTGCACAGAAAATAGGCTTCATGTATAGAACATGTAAACATATCAGTCAAAGTCATAAAATATTGGTATATCGTTCAATTATTACTTTATTTATTGTCCTACTATTCTGCTATTAAGTAATGATATATATATTAAGAAACTTCAAATACAGCAAAACAAGGCAATGCGATTTATTTTAAAATGTCCTCCAAGAACGCCAAAAATTGTAATGCTCAATAGATTAAACTGGCTTAGTATTAAACAGTCAGTTAGTTATTTCACATTGAAATTTATACACCAACTTAGGTTAGGAATGTTACCGAATTACCTGAGTAGTAAAATACATTATAATCATGAAATCCACAATTATGGAACTAGAAATTGCAATAATATAAGACTGCCTAGAATAAGAACTGAGTTCGCCAAAATGTCTCTTGAATATTTAGGGTATAATATGTATAATGAGTTACCTTCTGATTTGAAAGACTGTGAAAATATTAGTAAGTTCAAAGAAAAATTGTTTTTATATTGTACGTCACTAAATGTGACATGAGTATTTATGTTTAATCTCTTATTTTAACCTAAACTAGGTCTTAAAGACCGTAATAATAAATAAAAAAAAAAAAAAAGAGTACAGGCCGATAGCCATACTGCCTTTTCTTTCGAAGGTCGTTGAGCGCATCCTACATGGGCAGATCGCCACATATGTGCATGCAAATAAACTTTTAACGGACCATCAGTCCGGTTTCAGACCAAAAAGGAGCTGTACTACGGCACTTATTTCTGTTGTAGAAGATATACGGGAGCGCATAGATGATAACTTTACGGCTTTCCTAACCCTTCTTGACCACTCTAAAGCCTTTGACTCTGTTGACCATACCCTACTATGTAAAAAGCTGGAAAACATGTTTAATTTTTCCAGTCATGCAACCAACCTAATCAGATCTTATCTAGACGGCAGAACGCAGGCAGTATATGTAGATAATAGAAAGTCAAACTTGTTAGACGTTTCGCGTGGTGTACCCCAAGGGTCAATCCTTGGTCCTTTGTTGTTTGTATTGTACATTAATGACCTGCCTCGTGTTCTTAAGTATTGTGACGTCCTCATCTATGCTGACGATGTTCAATTGTATACGTGCTGTCCTGTCGATTGTATGAGTTTATGTATAAGTAACTTGAATCAAGACCTTAGTCAAATAGGTGTATGGGCTTCCATGAATGGTTTATGTCTAAATCCTAGAAGTGCATTGTTATCCGTAGAAAGCCGCTAGCTACAAATGGCTTAAACAATATTATGTTTGAAAATTCTGTTATAGAATATGTTGACACGGCAAGAAATCTTGGCATAGTTTTTAACAAAACATTGTCCTGGAGAGACCATATCTTTAGAACCGTAGGAAAAGTGTACGGTATGCTCCGTACACTGTGGTTGACACAGTATTTCACTCCGCTACATATTCGACTACTTTTATCCAAAGCGTACTTAATACCTACGCTCCTCTACGGCTGTGAGATTTTTTCTAACTGTGACGCTGTGAGTAAAAAGAAGCTTAATGTTGCCTACAATAACATTGCTAGATACGTTTACGGGCTGAATAGACTTGATCACGTTTCCTGTTATTCTGCAAAGTTGCTAGACATTTCTTTTGACAATCTTTTAAAGTTTAGAACACTTATTACCTTGTGTTGCGGCCGGGGTAGGCTTGAAATTAACAGGCTTTTGAACTTGTATTATTGAGCTAATATGCTCCGAATATGCTCTGTTTTATTTCCTAAATAATTATAATGTTACAACATATGTATAAAATACAAGTACTGAAAATAAACTTACGTTTTGGTTTTTCGCCTCCCGTCTAGCTCGCCGCTCAAATTCGTTTTAATCGGTTGCAATGAAAATGCAAAACTTTGACAAAGGCGAAGGGAGTTGCCAGATGGACCAAATTTATAAGTTTGTTTCCATTAGTACAAAGTGTAGAGAACAGGGTAATACAAATATGAAAACAGGTAATACTAACATAAAGAACAGAATAATTCAAACATAAGTAACGACTAAACTACTTTAACGATTCTCGCCAACATCCCGACCACCGTGAATCTGGTCAGATTCACCAACCTCTAGCCGAGCCAATACGCACGCTGGTCGCCGGAATAACCCAACTGTGGTCTGCACCTCCGCTGCTCGGACTTGGTTGTCCTTCCCTGGGAACACGCGAACTATTCTTCCCAACGGCCACTTGGAGCGATGTATATTACTGTCGCACAACAGGACCAAATCTCCTGGTCGCAATGGCTCGACCGGTTGGTACCACTTAGTGCGTCGACACAGATCTGGCAGATATTCCTGAACCCATCTTTTCCAGAAGAGATGCTGTGCTTTGCACCTTCCTCCATTGCTTCCTAGACACCGTGTGATCTTCTTCTCGCGGATGAGGGGTCTGTTCTGAGTTGGCAGTACCTATAAGAAAATGGTTAGGTGTTAAAGGTTCGTCGGTGGGTGTTTCTAATGGAATGTGCGTTAACGGTCGGCTATTCACAAGGTTTTCCGCTTCGCACATAAGACTGTATAAACTTTGCTCGGGTAGACTCTCATTGTGTAGAGCATGCCCCATGGCCCGCTTGACGATGCGCACAAGTCGCTCCCAGCATCCACCTACATGCGGATTCAACGGGCAATTAAACACCCACTCGATGCCCTCAGTTGCTAGTGCGTCGGCTATCCTCCCATTCGCGAAGTCCGAACGTTGCCGCTGTATTTCTTTATTAGCGCCGGTGAAGTTAGTAGCGTTATCCGACCGTATGCGAACCGGGGTGCCTCGCCTGCACATGAAGTTGCGAATGCATAGGAAACAAGTATCGGTCCTGAGGTCCTTGGCAATCTCCAAATGTATGGCACGCGTCGTCAGGCAGGTAAACAAGGCTATCCAACGCTTCTCCTTCCGTCGACCTATGGTTACGAGGAACGGTCCCATGTAATCTAACCCGACATAGGAAAATGGTCTCAAAAACGGCGTTAGCCTATCCTCTGGCAGCTGGCCCATTATCGGTGGTCGCGGTTGCGCACGATCCTTCTTACAACTTTGGCATTCCTTAGCGGCGCGTCGAACGGCTGCTCGAATATGGGGTACCCAAAACTTTCGGCGGATTTCGGCTATTATAGTTCCTTCATTCTGGTGCTTCGCTTTAAAATGATAGTACATGGCGATTATATTTGTGACGTGGTGCTCCTTCGGAAGGATGATTGGCCTGCGACTCTGGAGCGGTATTACTTCAGCGGCATCAATGCGACCCTTTATACGCATGACTCCTTTCTCATCGATGTAAGGTGTCAGCTTCCACAAATTGTTATTTCGCCGCAGTTGTTTCCCTACACGCAGAGCCTCATACTCTTCAGGATACGCGTCCATCTGTACCGCTCGACAAACTAAGTGCTCAGATGCTTCCAGCTCCGCTACGGTTAGATATCCGTACTCCCTTAGTATTCTGTGCCTCTTCCGAGCGTTGTTGCAAAACCGCAACATCCACGCTATAACTCTTTTCATACGAATGAAACAAGAGAATCTTTTAAACGTATCGCCTCCATAACTGAAGTGAAATAGGAACTTAGTGCGAAGTTCTTCGCTGGTTTGCGTCTGGGCCACGACTGCCGGCCACTCTGATTCGTCCTTATACAGGAAGTTTGGTCCTGTCGCCCAGAAGAACGTTTCCCGCTTGGTAGGCGCGTTGCAAAATCGGCTGGGTTGTCGATACTGGGCAACCATCTCCAGTCTGTTGCTTTACTGCCTGCCAGCACTTCCTTCACTCGGTGTGCCACATATGGCTTATACCGGCGGTGATCCGAGGTTATCCACGCCAACGTTGTCTTAGAATCGCTCCACATGATTGTTTTTACAGGTGTAAGGTCATGGTTTTGAAGTACTGCTGTACGAAGTCGCGTGGCTAAAACGGCCGCTTGCAGCTCCAGACGTGGCACCGTTTTCAACTTTAAAGGGACACATTTTGGTTTGCCCATCACGAACGCCAAACGTATTATACCACGCCCGCTGCTGATTCTCCAATACGCCACTGCTCCATAAGCTGATTCGCTGGCATCGGCAAACACATGTAGTTCTACCGACGATTTAAAGAAGTTTCTATCATAACATCGCGGCATTCGTAAGGTTTCGATGTCCTTTAGCATGTTCAGCCACTTTCTCCACATCGCGAAAGCTTCATCCGGTATACCATCATCCCATCCGACCTTCTCTTGCCACACTTTCTGCAAAATCAATTTAGCCACTATCGAGTATTCTGCTGCCAAGCCAAATGGATCGAACACTGACATGGTTATCCGCAATGCTTCTCGCTTAGTGGGTCTTGTTGCGCCTGTCATTAACCTACCATCGATTTTGTTGAATGATAAGGCGAATTTTAGCTCATCCTTCACGTTATCCCAAACCATGCCAAGCACTCTCTGGAACTGTCCATCGGCAGATCTATCGAGATTCACCATGGTCAGTGCATTTCCTCCGCTATTAAAAGCATCTGATACTTGCTTGCAATTAGACACGAAACGTTTCAGCTCAAAACCACCCTGTTTTTGTACCCAGACTACTTCCTTGGTCACGCGCACAGCTTCTTCTTCAGTGGTAAAACAATGCACATAATCGTCAACATAATGATTATGGATAATCGCAACTGCTGCTTCAGGGAATACTGTCTGGAACTCTCTGGCGTTTTTGTTCTTCACGAACTGCGCGGAGCATGGTGAGAATGTCATCACCGTCATAACGTAATCCTCCAATGGCGCTTCAGGTTCGATCCTCCATAGAAATCGCTGCGCCTCTTGGTCTTCGCGCCGTATCTGCACCTGATGAAACATCTCTACGACATCTGCGCAAACCCCAACTAATCTCTGCCTGAATTTCATTAATATGGTCGCTAGCGGCTGACCCAAGTCCGGCCCGCTTAGCAGAACTGAATTAAGTGAAACGCCATTAACTTCTGCTGCAGCGTCAAATACCACTCGTAGCTTTTCCGGCTTGTTAACGTTGCGCACTCCGAAATTTGGCAAGTACCACGTCCTTTTACCACGCTGCTGTGCTTCCGCTTCGTTCAGACGCCTTACGTAACCTTTTCGAATGTATTCACCCATGATATGCGTATACCGCTCTCGGAGGCCAGGGTCTTTAGAAAACTTTCGCTCCAGTGCCATTAATCTCCTTTCTGCCATGCCTCTACTATCAGGGAGTTCCACCTGATCGTTCTTCCACAGGAGTCCCGTTTCGTATCGTTGCCCCTTTCGAACTGTCGTTGTGTTAAGTAAATGTTTGGCTTTCTCATCCGCTGCGCTCTCCACATGCGCATGTGCACCACTGGCTTCCCTCGCATCGTTCACTATGAAATTTTCAACCAATTGCTCGAGCTTCGACTCACCGCTCTTATGCACAAACAGGGAATGGTAACTTCCAGACGGTTGATGCACATGACTTGGTCCGTAAAGTACCCATCCAAGCTTTGTCAACACAACCGTTGGTCCGCGCCTTCCGTCAGCTATTACACGTTTCGCCACGCCCAAGTGCGCATTATCTAGACCGATTAATAATTTTGGTATCGCCGCGTCGTACTCAGCGATTGGCAGCTGCTTAGAGAACCGATGCTTCCACTGTAGTTCTGAATTGTTCAGCGTTTGCTTTGGCAACTGCAAGTCTTCGACGACCTTAACGTTTTTCATACAAAATCTCCTCGCGTTTGCATCGAGCCCTGATATTTGAATATTACTATTAAAAACCGTTTGAGTTACAGCATTGTTTCCGAACCATTGTAATGTCAACTTCTCTTTATTACCTATCAGAGCAAGCTGATTTGCTAATCTCCTATTCATTAACGACACTGCCGAACCCTCGTCAATAAAGGCATAACAAACTACCTCCCGCCCATTCGCATACAATTTGACGGGTAGAATTTTGAACAAAATATTTAAGTTTTCTTGTCTTGCGACCGCGTTAGTAAACACTGGTTGCCTTGTTGTGTCTTGACTCTGAACTGCACCAGCGATTCGTTGTTCATCTGAATGCAGCAGCACGTGCACTTTCTTCGCGCAGTTTGGTGCAGAACATTGGTGCTCTTTTCCACACTTGTTGCTTCTGTGCCCACGCGTTAGACAATTAAAACACAACCTTCTCTTTCGCACAACCTTCCATCTCGATTCGACGTCCATTGTCTTAAACTGACTGCATTCTTCTATGTGATGTGCCTCTGTACACAATTCGCAGCTGACCGCTTGCTTCTCGTTTGTACCAACGTGAAAGAATTTCATCCGCCCTTCATTACTCCTTTGGACCGGTCGCGTTTCCTGGGTTGAATTGAGGCAGGTGATGTTCACCACGCGCGCCAGCTCCTGTATCCACTCACTGAAATGGCAGATTGTCGCTCTGGGTGTAATGTTTATGGCATGGCGAGCCCACTCTAATCTTCGCGATGTTGGCAGCTTAAACAGCAACTCTTCCATAAGGGTAGGATTGGCTAGGTGGTGTTCACAACCAGCAGCTTGGAGAAACGTCGTTAAATTTTGCACAGTTGTAGCAAACGGCACCAGCATTTCCAAACGATTTTCCGGTATTGGCGCACAACTTCGAACGCGCGCAATCTGACTCTTGACTAGTTGCTCTGGTCTACCAAAACGCTCACCTAACACATCGATAACTCTTGGTACATTGTTGCTATGAATGAGCGGACATTCAACTACTTCGCGCGCCTTTCCTTTAATGGCCTTCTGAAGTCTTATCATATTTTGCCGCTCATTATACCCGTACTCCTGAGTCGTCATAATGAACGATTCGCGAAACATTGGCCAGTCCTCAGGTTTTCCGTCAAATTCTGGCAAATCATATAATTTTTTTACGGCACCTTGACCGGAGGAACTACCCAAAACGCGATTCAAGCTGGCCAACGTTTCTGCAATCGACTCATTTTCCCTTATTATGTCATTTCCCCCAGTTGATGAGTTGCCTTCACCCAAACGCAAACCAATCGTCGCATTATTTGACATACTCGCAAGCTGCGCCACTGTGTTTTGTAATTCAGCCATTTGCTTTACCATAGCGCTAATTTGTAACTCAAGTGGTGATTGTTGTTGTTGTTCAATTACATTTTGTTCTTGAACAGTGGTATTTAGATCGTCACTACCACCATCGTCATCTACATGACCGCTATTTGACCCTGAACGCGTTAGTGGCATGTTATACCGATACCCTTGCGCTTGGTTGTTGCAAATAAAATTTTCCGACCACCGTTATCCCTAACCGCACCGACTTACCCACTAACTACGCTAACCAAATTCAGGTACTCACCCCTTCTTCTCCAATGTTTCACAATGTCCTTGTCCAGCTATTGGCTGTGTTCTTGCATGCTGCACGTTCAAATTACTCAAAAACTCCAAATTTGTCCCATTTGGTTATGTATATATAAAATTGTCGGTGGCCAATGAAAAAATTGGCACATGGAAACGTTGTCAAATGCAATAAAATGGCGCACGAAAAAGTATGCAAATGAATTTAGGTTCAGCAAAACGAAATAAAAGATGTTGCGGCCGGGGTAGGCTTGAAATTAACAGGCTTTTGAACTTGTATTATTGAGCTAATATGCTCTGAATATGCTCTGTTTTATTTCCTAAATAATTATAATGTTACAACATATGTATAAAATACAAGTACTGAAAATAAACTTACGTTTTGGTTTTTCGCCTCCCGTCTAGCTCGCCGCTCAAATTCGTTTTAATCGGTTGCAATGACAATGCAAAACTTTGACAAGGCGAAGGGAGTTGCCAGATGGGCCAAATTTATAAGTTTGTTTCCATTAGTACAAAGTGTAGAGAACAGGGTAATACAAATATGAAAACAGGTAATACTAACATAAAGAACAGAATAATGCAAACATAAGTAACGACTAAACTACTTTAACGATTCTCGCCAACACCTTGCATAAGATAATCTACACGAAGGAGCCTTATTACCTATATCGAAGGCTTCAATTTCTTCATTCTACGAGGACAATTGTTCTTGCACATGTTAAGCACCGTATGCTAATTTCTGAACGCCAATTCTTCGTTACTTCGATCCGTCATTGGAACTCCCTTCCAGCCAGAATAAGACAAATAAGTAATGCACTGCATTTCAAAAAAGAATTAATCTTGTTCTTTAATTGACTCACCTCTCCTTCTTCAACTGACTCTCTTTACTGATCTTCTATCCGTTTTTCTTGCCACCTCCTATTTCCTCAAAGGATAGAACCTAATATTATTACTGTACTACCTACCCTTGCAATGTCCCCTCTATTCTTATTTCTGTTCTGTGTCCCTAGGCTAAGCTCTTTAAAATTTATTGTAACCATTAAGTCTTATTTTACAAATTATCTATTGTTTATCTAAGTTATTGAAACATTTTTTGAATTTTCGCCATTGTTCTGACTAGCACTATAAAATAATTTTGTCAAATTGTTGTGTTAGGAAAAATTTAATAAAATACAAATACAAATAAATAAAATAAAAATACAAATTGTTATAAAGGAGCAGTCGGGGTTTAGATCAAAACACTCGTGTGAAACTGCACTTAACCTGGTAATCGCAGAATGGAAAGAAAGTAGAACGAAGAAACAATTTACAATTTCAGTTTTCCTAGACCTAAAAAGAGCTTTCGAAACAGTAGACAGAGATATTCTTATAAGAAAACTGTATAAAATTGGCATTAGAAACATAGCGCTTAACTGGTTCAAAAGTTACCTTAGTGGAAGAAAGCAGAAAACTGTAATAAGAAATAAGATTTCCCCCGAAGTGGACATTGAAATAGGATTGCCACAGGGATCGGTGCTTGCAGCAATTCTTTTTATAGTTTACATAAATGATATTAAAAACTGTATCAAATACTGCAAAATAAGATTATTCCCTGATGATGCACTTTTGACTATAAGAGGTAACACAATTGATGAGGCAGCCTCAAAAATACAATCGGACCTACAGGCAATATATAAGTGGTTGTGCCAAAATATGCTTAAAATAAACATAGAAAAGACAAAATGGATGATAATGGGGTGTGTCGCTAAAAATAGCAAATACCCCTATAGAAAGAGTAACCCGAATAAAATACTTGGGAATAATTATAGATGACAAATTAAAATTTGATGAACATCTAAAATACATCGAAGGGAAAATTTCCAAAAAAAAATAGGGTTCATGTTTCGATCATGCAGGCATATTAGTATGCAATACAAAATACTGGTCTATAGATCCATTATCGAGCAGCATTTTATTTACTGTCCTACAATCCTATTCGCATTAGCTGATTCGCAAAAATCCAGGCTACAAATTAAGCAAAACAAAATTATGCGTTTCATATTAAGAAAACGGTATGATACCCCAATTAAAGATTTACTAGACAGCTTAAACTGGCTTAGTGTAAAACAGAACATCACTTACTACACATTGAAGTTTATACACAACATAAAGTTGGGAAACCTGCCGTATTACCTAAGTGAACGTGTCAGACTAAACAGAGAGGTCCATAGCTATCAAACAAGGCACAATAACTTCCAACAAGACACTTCGCTTCCCAAGGCAGTCGGTTCTATGTACCGGAGCGACTCGGGATTTTTCCCGACCAAGGACTGTCATTTCAGTGTGACCCCATTTAATTTGTTTCGTCCCTCCCACAAATTGTCATCCTCCCAGCAGCTCCTTGCAGCAGGACTGCTACATATTCTCTTACTCCGGGAAGGTATCGAACCCAATCCGGGTCCGTCTCCTGACCCCGGTCCTGAGAAATGGTTTTGCTGCATTTGCCAGAAAAGAATATTTTTAGGACGGTCATACTCTGTTCAGTGTGTCTCGTGCAAGGGATGGTTGCATCGGACAGGTTGTTCTGGGCTTGATCCCAAAACCCGACGTCCACGTAACTTTTATAAATCTTTTGTGGCTCCTTGCTGCTCACGCCCAAGGGCGTCCCGTAGTCTACACCTAAGCGCCCCTGCACTACCTTCCAGCAGCCTCGCTGCTCAGCAAGCCACAACAAGTACCCGCTGCTGCTCGCGCCCCACGGCGCCAACAACTCAAACAGCTGATACCACTCATAACTACTACCTTCGTAGTAGAGCTGGTAGCAATGCTGAGCCTCAGCCCATGCCCCCGTCTTCTTCTCCCCCCTCTTTTCTGGCAGCAATCGTGCAGGTCAGGGAAACAGGCTCTTAGTCCCTACCTCCGTTTGCACCGTCTGCCAGCACAGAATATATAGGTTTGCGACATCCGCTCAATGCAGCTCCTGCCTTGGGTGGTGCCACTTTCCTAGATGTTCTGGTCTCCGCGACGGCAACCCCTCGACGGGTTTCATCGCGCCATGTTGCCAGGTCGCAAACCCAAATCATCCGGGTACCCCAATGCTTGCCCAAGGGCGCCCAGTCGCAAGGCCACAACAGCAATTGCGTCCTGGCCTTCCACAACCTATGCGTAGTCACCCATCACTTACCCCTAGAGTGGCGGCGTCACCCCTCATGCACTTCAGAATTCTGCAGTTAAACTGTAATGAACTAACTGGGAAGATTACGGACATAGTCGATTTCATGAAGCGGCACAACATCCGCATTGCTGCGATTCAAGAGACTAAACTCACAGCAAGATCTGCATTGCAGACCTGCTCTGGGTATAATATCCACAGGAAGAACCGCGAGAGCGGAAATGGAGGCGGCCTCGCGTTTATTATAAACTTTGGTCCACCGTAAAGTCCCTATCGAATCCGACTAAGCACAAAGACAAAGTTTCCATCGCCTTTGGCGATAAGGTGCTGTCGGATGCGGAAAAATGCGCGAGCGCTTTCTGCCGACAATATATAATGCATCCTACGGTCGACAAAGATAGACGGAGAGCCAATAGACACGCACATAAACACAAATTCAGCGCGTCACCAATCACCATCACCGCTAGAGAGGTTGAGGACGCCATTGGTCGCGCTAAACCATCCAAAGCAGTGGGCCCAGACGGCATAGCCATGCCGATGCTTAAAAACCTAGGGAAAGAGGGTTTCAAATATTTAGCGCATGTCTTCAAACTGTCTCTCTCCACCTTTGCCATACCCGAGAAATGGAAAATGGTCAAGGTGGTCCCGCTACTAAAGCCTGGGAAACCAGCTAATGTAGGTGAGTCATATCGTCCGATATCTCTCCTATCGCCAGTGGCAAAGACGCTTGAAGCCATTTTGCTCCCTAATTTCCAAGCACATTTGCAGCTAGCCCCTCATCAGCATGGCTTCAGAAAACTCTATAGCACTACCTCCGCGCTAAATGTCATTAGCACCCAGATAAATTGCGGTTTGAATCAATACCCCCACTATAGAACAGTACTCGTAGCGCTAGACCTATCAAAAGCCTTTGATACGGTCAACCATGGCTCATTACTGCAAGACCTGGAAGGGTCTACCCTTCCCCCATGTCTTAAAAGGTGGACCGCAAATTATCTGGGTGGTCGGCAGGCATCGGTGCAATTCAGAAACGAAACATCAAAACCAAGGAGAATTAAACAAGGGGTGCCACAGGGTGGTGTCCTATCCCCACTTTTGTTTAATTTCTACATATCTAAGCTACCTTCACCACCGGAAGGAGTCACAATCGTTTCCTACGCCGATGACTGCACAATAATGGCCACAGGCCCAGGCCAAGAGATCGATGAGCTATGCAATAAAATAAACGGCTATCTCCCTGATCTCTCCAGTTTTTTCGCCTCGCGAAACCTGGCATTGTCACCGACTAAATCTTCCGCGACCTTATTTACAACATGGACGCCCCAAATGTCGACCATATTGAACATCCACGTCGTCGGCACTGCGCTACCGACTGTCCTACACCCCAAAATCTTGGGTGTGACGTTTGATCAGGATCTACATTTTGGTGCGCACGCAACCGCAATTGTTCCGAGAATTCAGAGCCGTAATAAAATCCTCAAATACCTTGCTGGCAGTACCTGGGGAAAAGATAAAGAAACTCTCATGACCACATACAAAGCAATTAGCCAGCCGATTACGTGCTACGCGTCACCCATATGGTCGCCAAGCCTAAAAACTACCCACTGGAAGAAACTACAGGCCTGCCAAAATACTGCTCTCAGAATCGCCACGGGCTGTCTTCTTATGTCCCCAGAACACCATCTGCATAATGAGGCGAGAATACTCCCCATCAGGGAGAGAAATGAGATGCTGACCAAACAGTTTCTGTTGAATACCCAGAAACCTGGGCATCCCAACAGACATCTGATTGACGAACCAGCACCGCCTAGGGGCCTAAGGAGTCATCTCCGTAAGCATTTTGAGGAAATACGGCACCTGAGAACCCAGCCGTATGAAGCGAACAAACACAAGCAGGTCCTTGGTGAACTACATAGACAGGCGTCGGACCTTTGTCGGGAATTGCCCGGTGAATCCAGTACTTGAAGAAAAATATCCAGAACTCGCGGAAGAGGAACGCATACTCCCCAGGGAAACGCGTGTCACTATTGCTCAACTTCGTTCTGGATACTGTAACAGGTTAAACTCTTACCTATCCAGAATCAACCTCGACATACAAAATGTATGCCCTGCTTGCAATGTGTCCCAACATGACACCAACCATCTCTTTAATTGTAATGTGGAACCAACGCCTCTAACACCCCTTTCCTTATGGTCCACCCCTGTTGAAACGGCAAGTTTCCTTGGACTCCCGTTAGAGGATATTGATGACAATTTGTGATCGGTCGCGGCTATTAGGTGGGGCGAGCATTGTTACAATAACAACAACAACACAATAACAACTTTTACTTGCCGGTAGTGAGATCCGAATTCGATAAAAAAAAAAGTATATACTACGGGAATTAGAGAAAATAATGATCTGCCAATTGATATTAAAAACTGTAATAATACCAAAAAATTCAGAAAGTTATTATACAGCTACGGTAAAGCGCTACCTGTAAGGTAGTTAAATTTTTTTAGTAAATAATTTTATAGATTATTATATAGTTGAAGTCAAAGAAATTCAATGAATTGAAACAAATATGTAAACATTAAAAATACTTTGTACCTTATTAAATTATATAGATCTTCAAGATCGTAAATAAATAAATAAATTAAATTAAATTGTAGCCGCACGGGACGATTTTTTTAAGAGAACAATGAAAGACTCACAAACACATAGAGATTGGGTTGCCGACTTTAGGGGAATTGCGCACGAATGTCATTTCGTGTGCTCTACAGCAGGGTGTTCATCAAATTTTGTCGATGATATGATACGCGATCAAATAATTGTTCACACACCTTATGATTCCGTTCGTGTCGCAGCGCTTCAAAAATTGCAACCAACACTTGAAGATGTGCTAGTAATTGCTGAGACGTATGAAACAACAACAAAGACGGTCGCGACGATAAAAGCAAATTGCGAAAAAGAAATAAACTTGGTGCAAACACGAAAATAACAAAGTAAGCAAAAAACTAGCGAATTGCCAAACACAACCAACCTAAAATCTTGTTCGGGGTGCGGAAACTCTCATTCGCGAGACACAGCCATTTGTCACAACTGTGAAAAAAGGGACACATAGCCGCTGTCTGCATGAAAAGCAAAAATAAAAAGAGTTACGATGAAACGAAGTGTGCAAAACAAAAACAAAGCAGCGAGTATGCAAAGAAATAAAGTCAAAAATGCAAATACCGTAGACTGAATTGAGGAAGTGTATAGTTTAACCGGTGTGGTAAAATTTGAGTCAAACAAAAATATTATTGATGCCAAATTTTAAACGAAATAGTTCAATTCCAAATGGACTCCGGCGCAACAGTTTCAGTTATTAACTATGCTACTTACAACCAGCTAAAGAGGCCAAAGCTAAATAAGTGTACTCGTATATTACATGCGTTTGGTCAACAACCAATTCCAATTTTGGGCGAGTTGCACACTGTCGCAAACTGTGGAAATAAATCAGAGAAAGTTACCTTGATAGTGACCAGCATAGAGAAATGTAACAATTTGTTTGGCTTGGATTTATTCAGTCTTTGGATTTGAAATTCAACAAGTTGCGAATGTAGTAGTTGAATTAAAACCGCAAACCGAGGAACTAGCTAGAAAATATAAGGAGGTTTTTGAACCTGCTCTCGGGGCGATCAAAGATTTTAAAGCGAGTGTTGTACTTAAACCAAACGCTACACCCAAGTTTTTTAAATCGAGGCAAATACTATTTGCACAAATGGCTAAGTTCAAAGCTGAAGCAAATATACTTCCGGAGGCTGGTATTTGGAAACCTATAAAATTCAGTAATTGGGCATCGCCCATTATACTTGCGCAAAAGCCAGACGGGACAATACGCATTTGTGGTGACTTTAAGCAAGCGGTAAATGCACAAATCCACGTTGAGCAGTATCCACTACCAACGCGCGAAGCTCTTTTGCATACAATATGCCACGGTAAGCATTTTACTAAAATCGATTTAAAAGACGCATATTTACAAATGATGCTGGATGAACCTTCGAAACAGATGATGGGTGTAAACACGCCTCTTGGTCTGCCTCAATACCAACGTTTGCCATACGTTATAGCAAGTTCGCCAGCTATTTTTCAACGATATTTAGAACAACTTCTGACTGGCATAGAAGGATGCGGAAATTATTTAGATGACATTGTCATTACAGCACCCACCACCGAGCAGCATTTCAGCCGAGTTGAGCAAATATTAAAAATATTGCAAGAAAACGGAATACGATGTAAAAGAGAGAAATGTTCTTTCTTTCAAACCGAAATTGAGTATTTAGGTCGTCGGATAAGCGCTAAGGGGATCCTTCCGGACCACTCAGGGTTGCGAGCAGTTAAGGAACTGAAGCCTTCCGCTAACTTCATCAAATTAATTATTTATTAAATCAACTATATCAAATTAAGGGTGGTGATGTGTTATATATGTAAAATATTTCACGCAAATGTATTAATCTATTGTTGTATATGTATACATAAATAATGCTCCACTCCAAATACATTCACATAGCCATGTAAATTAACCACATGCTTATCCCCATACATATGTACGTAGTTTTAAGTCTTAACAAATTAAATAAAGTCAGTCTCTCATCTACTCTCAACCTTAACGCGTGTGACTTCACAAAACAAGTGCAGAATACATACATTTGTCAAAAAAAAAATAAAAAATTGGACTTTATAGAGATTTTTATGCTGATTCCAACTATAATTCTGCGTAGAACACCTTTCTGCACAGGCGGCCTTCGGCCGCGCTTATAAAAAATAGCCCTGGGCTACGCCATGCCAAGTCCGGGTGTGTGTTATAACCGCGGCTACCGCAACGGTGATGTCCTTCTGCATAGTACACCCTTCTGCGCAGCACCCCAAATAATATTAGACTACAATTATTAAAAGTGTTTTACAAAAACAAAATACATTAATAGTGTATGTTTGTTTGCATTTATGCCGACGTGCCACCACCTTATAATGTTCTACCAAGATAAAAAGATATTGTTGCGGAGCTGGAAACACTATTCACCACCGTCATTTGTTTAATTGCAACCATGGTTCAATTATGTACAGGTTGGCTCATCTCATCAGCTGATTTTATTTATGTCATTGCATGGTCGAAAGGATTTTATTTATTTATTTATCAGTCTACAAATTAAACAATTATACAGACCAAATATACCGACACTTAAATCTGAGATGTAATACATGATATAAACAACATAAGCAGTCATCAATTTTAAAGTAATATTTAAACAGTATTGAACCAAACGCTTGACAATTTCAATTAAAGACTTAGAAGTAAGCAAAAGATAAAATGTTGTAAATGTGTTAAAATGTACTCATGAAGGAGCTAGTAAATAATAATTTATGAAATTGACAATAAAGCAAATTAATAGTAGATAAAATATATAAATAAAAAAATAAATGTAAGGCGCGATAACCTCCGATCGAAGATCTAAGGCCGAGCTTCTCTTCCAATTTGCGTCGTGCTCCTCTTGATTTTTCCCTACAAATTGGCCGGACGGGACCTACATGTTTTATGCCGACTCCGAACGGCATCTGCAAGGCAGATGAGTTTTCACTGAGAGCTTTTCATGGCAGAAATACAATCGGAGCGCTTGCCAGACACTGCCGAGGGGCGACCCCGCTTAGAAAAATTTTCTTCTAATTGAAAAATCTTATTTCTAAAATTTTGATGTTGCTTTGCCCGGGAGTTGAACCCAGGGCATACGGTGTGATAGGCGGAGCACGCTACCATCACACCACGGTGGCCGCCATAAATAATAGATAAAATATATACAGAGTAGAATTTATACAGAATTTCATTACATACATATAAAAATAATGATCACTACGCAATTTTGCGTAACTGGTAACTGGTACTTCAAATTTGAAACAGATGGTTGAACAGTATATCACGGTTTAGCGTTCTTTGCTTCATTTCGAATTACAAATTTAATGTAGGTAAAAGGTATTTTTTAATACCAAGAAACGAGTCGCAGACGTCTAAATTTTTACAGTGTTTATTAAAATCAAGACATAAACAGTGAAGTGTCAAAAGAAGATGGCAAACTCAAAATGAAACCAACACATTGGCAACATTTTACTTACACATACAAAAACGTCTAAGTTTTATGTTTCCATTCCATACCATTCGCACCAACACCAATACACAGATTTTGACAATTTGAACAGTATACACAACGACAAACTCCAGAAGCAAATTTCGAAGAATACTATAAAATTTGGCATGAGATTAAATGAAGATTGGTTTGTGAACAATACGAACATCGAAGTACCGCAGGAGTCGCGTTGGTTATTGTCACTTGGCAACAAATTCGCCCTACCAGTGTCAAGAAAAACATTTTCACCCATTGAAATAATCGCCGATTTGGAACAATGCGTACAAAGTTTTGAGGACGAGAGGGAAAAAGATACTGTAAGGAGTGACATTGCGGCAAAAATCAATACTTTTCAACAAAAAATTAGAAACTGCACTAAGGACAAGTTTATACTGAAAACATCGACAGACACCAAAAGATTCCTTAACCAACACAGAAACGAGATCATAATAACAAATGCAGACAAAGGCAACAAGACAGTTATGATGTACAAAAATGAATACGAACTAAAAATGAAAGAGTTGCTAAACGACAAAAACACATACAAAACAATTTGGAATGATCCCACACAAAAACTGATGAGGAAGAATAACACAATTATAAATAATCTTTACAAACAAAGGAGACTCGATGCAAAACAAAAATTTCAGCTGACATCCGCGGCTGCTAATGCTCCAAGACTTTACGGACTTCCGAAAATTCACAAACCACACGCACCACTTAGACCGATTTGCTCATCTATTAATGTACCATGTTACAAATTATCAAAATTTTTAGAAAATATTATATCCGATGATCTTAATATAAAAAGTTCACTTCAACTTAAAGAAAAAATCAATAATTTCACAATTCAAGACGACGAAATTCTCATTTCATTCGACGTCGTATCTCTTTTTACGAATATACCCATACATTTAGCAATACGCACTATTATGCGAAAATGGGAAAAATTGGAGACACATACACAAATAGACAAAAAACAGTTCCAGACGATACTAGATTTCTGCCTACGTGACAACAATTATTTTTCATATAACAACACCATATACCAACAAATATACGGAATGCCAATGGGCAACCCGCTATCTCCAACCATTGCAAATATCGTTCTGGACAAAATATTGGACGACAGCCTCGCTGAATTAAAAAGCAAAGACATATATGTCAAATAAATGATTGTGGAGCGGCGAAAAACGGTAAAACGGTACGGTTGTGTTTATTTCTGCTCCTTGAATTTTGCATTTTAAAATGGTAAAACTATATTCAAATACTTTTTAAGAATAAATAATGTGTGAGACAGAGACTCAAAAAGCGGAAGCAGAAGTTGGTTTCAAGAATATTATACCAAATAAAGTTTGATTTTTTAAATTTAATATATATGCGAGAAAGTGACTCTAAATAAAGAAAGCAAAACGCATACACTTACAAAGTTTGATACATATATATACATATATTCATTCTGTATAAAAAATGGAGAGTAAATGCGACAAGTGCAAAAGTACAATACGTGGAGAAGTGTTAAAAATTCGTTGCGAAGGGGTATGTGGGAGATATTATCATTTAGCACCAAAATGCTCTGGCATAGACCAATACAGTGTTAATAAATTAGACGAATGTGAAATGCTTAGATTTATGTGTAATGATTGTGTGCAGTATGTGCATAACGTAGATGACATTCTAAAAGACATGCAGATGGTAGTGAGCAAAAATGGCAAACAACTATCTGAGTACAGGAATGAATTTGATAATGCTCTCAAGAAACATGAAAAAGAAATAAAGCAAGTTTTAAAAGCAGTGGAAGTTGCATTTAGCGACAGAATTAAGGCAATGCAAAAAGCGCAAGAATCATGCGAAAAGAGTGTTGTAGAAGTAAACAAAATACGGGAAATTGCTGAAGGCTTCAAGCGAAGCAGCGAGCAGGTCTGTGATGAGTTGAAAACAAACAAGGATGACAATAAGAAAATGATTGAAGAAATAAGTAAAGAGAATAAAAAAATGTGCAATGAAATAAAGAAAAATGTTAATAGTGTTGAAGCCAAAGTGTCATACGCAGCGATAACAAAAAATGATGGACAAAAAAAAGAAGTGTTACCAGACATTAGAAAGAATCATCCCCTAATTGTCAAGCCGAATAAAAAGCAAAATATAGAAATAACCAAAACTGACCTAAACTCGAAAGTTGATCCTAAAGGGCTGCAAATAACTAATATAGTAGCAAGGCAAAGCGGAGTTGTTATTGTTGAAAGCGAAAATGACCATGAGCGTGACAAAATAAAAAATGCCATTGAGAACAATCTGGGAAATAACTATGAGGTTAAGATTCCCAAAAAAGTGAAACCAGCAGTCATGGTGACTGGTATAAATTTTAAATATAGCGACGAGGAACTGGTGCAAAGAATTAAACGACAAAACATTTGTTTAAGTGAAACGGACATCAAAATTGTTAAGCAATATGAAGTGAAAAAGAACGCGAAAAACTATTATAATGCTGTGATAGAAATGAATGTTGAAGCGTTCACAAATGTACTAGCTGGAGAGAGGCTTAATGTAGGTTGGGAACGTTGCCGAATATATGATGCAGTGCAGGTATTGTGTTGTTTTAAATGCAAAGGCTTCAATCACAAAGCGGCTGACTGCAAGGAAAAGGAAGTATGCACAAAATGCTTGGGTGAGCATAAACATACACAATGCATAAAGGATGCAGTAAACAAGTGCATTAACTGCATACGAGCAAACAAGGAGCTGAATCTAGGACTTGACGAAAACCATGATACTCTGGATAGAACTTGTCCCGTATACCAACAAAAACTAGATGCAAGGAAAAGGAAAGTTGTTTATTAGCAACCAAAGAAAATCCTTACAGCAGCGCAAAAGTCAAAATATTATTTAAATCGAGATAGCAATATATACAACTTGGAATGCATTTATCTTAATATTAGTAGTATCATAGCTAATAAAATCGAGCTGGAACGTCTTATTGAAATAAGAAGACCAAGTATTGTGTTATGTACGGAAACGTGTACAACAGAACATATCTTGGATTCTGAACTTAGTATTCCGACATACAAATGCATTCGTTGCGACTCTCAAAGTAGGCACACTGGCGGTGTTGTCATGTATGTGAATGAAAATATACAATTTAGCATAGTTTGTAATAAAGCTATCAACATGAATGTGTGGTGCATTATTGTAAAAATAAACAAATGCGCGTTAAAATGGAAAATCGGTGTACTATATCACTCACCAAGTAGCAGTGACTCCACCTTTATTACTTATCTAAATGAAATCATCACTGAACATCTCAAGGAGGCGGATAATAATTTAATAATTGGAGATTTTAATATCAATGTAAATGTATCGTCAACATACTCAAACCAGCTAACAAGTTTATTTGCACAAATGGCAATGATACAAAGGATAAACTTCGACACAAGGATAACAGAGTACTCGTCTACAAGAATTGATTTGCTATTCAGTAACAATGATAAAGTTAAAGCAGTAAATATAGGTGAACATCGCATTTCTGACCATGAGACAATCCACTTCGAAGTGCCAACAACAAAGCTTTGTAAAATGAGAAGGTATGCTACTGTTACATGTTGGGAGTACTATAGTGCTGAAAATCTTTTAACTTTGCTACGAACATGCGATTTCAGCTTTATGTCAATTTCCGGAGTAGAAACTAAAACTAAAGCCCTAAACGAAGTTGTAACTGTGGCTATGCAAGCACTGACTTATATAAAGAGGACCCAAATACAGATAAGAAATAAGTGGTACGACCGAGAATTAACAAACCTGCATAAAAGAAAAATAGAATCTTATAAAACTGCTCGAAATACTGGATTTTGGGACGAATATAACGTCATTAAGAAAATATATAAAAGAACCATAATTTATAAAAAAAAGAAATACATGGAAGATAGAGTAAATCATAACAATGGCGATATGAAACGTATGTGGAAGTGTCTAAAAGACCTCGTCGAGCTTAATGATGTTAAAAAACATATCACTAAAATTGTAATTAACGGTGAATGCCTGGAAAATGAATATGATATAGCTAATGCCCTAAATAACTTTTTTATACAAAGTATTGTTGAAATTAATGATAGCATCGAAGAAATTGTAAATGGGGATGAAATAAGCGCAAATCATAGTAATCCATTTGAAACATTTAAATTTACTGACATTGTAGTGGACGATATTATTATTATCACAAAATCACTTAAAAACAAATATGGCGGCGACAAGCTTTTATCGGAGGGTGTCGTTAAAGATGCCATGACATATACTGCTAATTTCTACAAAGACATAATTAACGAATCCTTAAACAGCGGTATTGTACCTAGTTACTGGAAAATTTCAACAATAATACCTGTTGAAAAAGTAAAAAATACAATGAAACCTGAGGAACTACGTCCAATTAACACGTTACCTACAGATGAAAAAATTATGGAGACAGTGGTGAAGGATCAACTTGTGGCATACTTAGAGAAGCACAATGTGATTATCCCAGAACAATCGGGATTCAGGAAGAGCCATTCTTGTGAAACAGCGTTGAATATGGTAATTGCAGATTGGAAAGAAGACATGGCGGACAAAAAATTTACGGTGTCTGTCTTCTTGGATTTAAAACGGGCTTTTGAAACTGTCGATAGATCTGAGCTATTGGACGTTATGTTTAAAATTGGTATAAGAGGAAAGGCTTTGGAATGGTTCCGGAGTTATTTGGGTGACAGAAAACAGAGAACGATAATTGGAAAGGAGGTTTCATCAGTGGTGGATGTTAACATTGGTTTACCACAAGGCTCGGTCTTGGCGCCAATATTGTTTACATTGTATATCAATGATATCAAAAGATGCTTAAAATATTGTAAAATACGACTATTTGCGGATGATGCATTGCTTATCATAAGTGAAAAATATGCAGAATGTGCCATGCTGAAAGTACAAGAAGACCTGGACTCGCTATACAAATGGTTATGCCTTAGAAAACTGAAATTAAATGTCGAAAAAACTAAGTTCATGATATTTTGTAAAAACACCAATATCATAAGTAACAATAGTTTAAATAATATTACGCTGAAGGTAAAAAACATGGAAATCCAAAGAGTAGACAAAATTAAGTATTTAGGAGTTTTGATTGATGATAATCTAAATTTTGGAGAGCATGTAACTTATCTGGAAAGGAAAATTGCACAGAAAATAGGCTTCATGTATAGAACATGTAAACATATCAGTCAAAGTCATAAAATATTGGTATATCGTTCAATTATTGAACCACACTTTATTTATTGTCCTACTATTCTGCTATTAAGTAATGATATATATATTAAGAAACTTCAAATACAGCAAAACAAGGCAATGCGATTTATTTTAAAATGTCCTCCAAGAACGCCAAAAATTGTAATGCTCAATAGATTAAACTGGCTTAGTATTAAACAGTCAGTTAGTTATTTCACATTGAAATTTATACACCAACTTAGGTTAGGAATGTTACCGAATTACCTGAGTAGTAAAATACATTATAATCATGAAATCCACAATTATGGAACAAGAAATTGCAATAATATAAGACTGCCTAGAATAAGAACTGAGTTCGCCAAAAGGTCTCTTGAATATTTAGGGTATAAAATGTATAATGAGTTACCTTCTGATTTGAAAGACTGTGAAAATATTAGTAAGTTCAAAGAAAAATTGTTTTTATATTGTACGTCACTAAATGTGACATGAGTAGTTATGTTTAATTTCTTATTTTAACCTAAACTAGGTCTTAAAGACCGTAATAATAAATAAATAAATAAATAAATAAATAAATAAAATACATAACCAAATATGTAGATGACATATTCGCAATTGTTAAAGCTAAAGACGTGGAAGACATACTAACAGTATTTAATGCACAGCATACCAGGATACAATTTACTAAAGAATTAGAGCAGAACAACAAAATTGCCTTCCTAGACGTAGAAATACACCGAAAAAACCAAAACTTAACGTTCAACTGGTATGCAAAGTCGATGGCATCAGGAAGAATTATCAATTATCACTCCAATCATCCATGGAAGCAGAAAATTAACACAGCAACAAGTCTAATAAGGAAAATACATCTTCTAAGTGACGGTGATTTCATAGAAGAAAACAAGAAGAAAATAAAAAATATTCTCTTCAAAAATAGCTACCCGAATACTCTAATAGAAAAGCTTATAATTAATACGACACAAGAAATGGACCACCCTAATTCATCAAATGGACAAACAGAAGCAAACACAAACAAAACTTATATTGGAGTTACCTATATACCCGGACTAACAAGTAATCAATCGCTCAGGAGAATTATGAAAAAAGACAACATAACATTTGCTCACAAACCACACAATACACTTAATCGTTTCTTTACAAAAACAAAAGACAAAATAGACAAGGGACAACAATGCAATGTAGTGTATAAAATTCAATGCAACGGTAACAACAACAATACCTGCAATAAATGTTACATTGGCACAACGAAAAGAGCATTGAGAACGAGAATACACGAACATGAAATGGACGCAAAAAACAGAAAAACAAATACCGCGCTTTCTCAACACCTGACTGACAATGGCCATACAGCTGATTTTGGGAACGCAAAAATTTTAGATGTTGAGAGAAGATGCAAAAGGAGGATGACACTGGAAAGTCTCCGCATCCAACAACATATGACGAATGTCATGAATTTTAAAGAAGACATTGACAATACAAATAGCGCTTATACAGCAATAATAAAAAATGATAAGAACAAAAATGGAAAATAAGAAAAATGAATGTGTCGATTGTCCTGTGATATTATTGTGTTTGTACAACTAATCAAATTATTGTGAGTTATTGTTTTAATGTTGAATTTGTAATGTTTATTGAAAATAATGATTACTTTTGTATTTTCATGTTGTTTGTTTGAAAATAAATAGACTTCCTGATGATGACGCGGATGCGTCGAAATGCATAGAAGAGAAAAGTAAAAACTCTTGGGTTTTTTCTTTATACATATCGACCAAAACAGCTCCAACCCAGCAAACATTTTCATAAAGAATTTGGTCCAATCAACATATTGAACAGACATATTTTGTTGCTTTACAGATGAGCCAACCTGTATGTAGTTGAACCATGATTGCAACAACGAAAAAAGCGACAATACTACTGACGGGTTTTCCGCGAATAACTTTTAAACGAGATAAAAAATGTAGTTTCTGCTTTCGGATTCTGAATCTTGACGCAAATAGGCGTCTTTTGATACCGCTATCGAGAACAATAATCCGAAGGCGGAAAAGAAAAATTGTATCTCTGTCCGGAGATATTTGCAGTTGAAGTTGGCGATTTTAATGTGGTTGTTGTTGTGTTTATACCCACAGAAAAAATTGTACATAACCGTGGCGGTAGCCACGGTTATACCACACACCCGGACTTGGCATGGCGTAGCCCAGGGTTATTTTTGATTAGCGCGGCCGAAGGCCGCCAACTCAGAAAGGTGTTCTGCGCAAAAATACTATGGATCCCACCCCCGGTTACGGAGGGACCCGCGGGTCTTTTTTCGGTTTTTCGTTAATATCTTTTGAACGGGTAAAAAAAGTTAACTTCCGCTTTCGGATTCTTGATCTAGACGCGCCGTTTGATACCTCACTCGAAAATTTTGGCCCAAATTTGGGTGGGTACCGTAAACTGCACTATTTCCAAAAGCCTATATTTCAAAAAAAAAAAAAACTAAGAGGATTTCCTAGAGTTGCGGATGATAATTTTGTGATTTTTAGAACCCCCTCTACCCTACAAATCAGCAAAAGTTTGAAAATCGTGGCACCTTTTATAAAATGCAATCCATTTTTGGATGCGTATAAGCAGTGTCAAGCTGTCGTAAAGAATTACCCAAAAACAACCCCAAAGGTTGTTGTTGTTGTTGTAGCAATGCTCGTCCCACCTAATAGCCGCGACCGATCACAAATTGTTATCAATATCCTCTAACGGGAGTCCAAGGAAACTTGCCGTTTCAACAGGGGTGGACCATAAGGAAAGGGGTGTTAGAGGCGTTGGTTCCACATTACAATTAAAGAGATGGTTGGTGTCATGTGGGGACACATGGCAAGCGGGGCATACATTTTGTATGCCACAGGGTGGTGTCCTATCCCCACTTTTGTTTAATTTCTACATATCTAAGCTACCTTCACCACCGGAAGGAGTCACAGGCCACAGGCCCAGGCCCAAAGATCGATGCGCTATGCAATAAAATAAACGGCTACCTCCCTGATCTCTCCAGTTTTTTCGCCTCGCGAAACCTGGCATTATCACCGACTAAATCTTCCGCGACCTTATTTACAAGGACGCCCCAAATGTCGACCATTTTGAACATCCACGTGATGGCACTACGCTACCGACTGTCCTACACCACAAAATCTTGGGTGTGACGTTTGATCAGGATCTACATTTTGGTGAGCACGTAGCCGCAATTGTTCCGAGAATTCAGAGCCGTAACAAAATCCTCAAATCCCTCGCTGGCAGTACTTGGGGAAAAGATAAAGAAACGCTCATGACTACATACAAAGCAATTAGCCAGCCGATTACGTGCTACGCGTCACCCATATGGTAGCCAAGCCTAAAAATCACCCACTGGAAGAAACTACAGGCCTCTCAAAATACTGCTCTCATAATCGCCACGGGCTGTCTTCTTATGTCCTCAGAACACCATCTGCATAATGAGGCGAGAATACTCCCCATCAGGGAGAGAAATGAGATGCTGACCAAACAGTTCCTGTTGAATACCCAGATACCTGGGCATCCCAACATACATCTGATTGTTGAACCAGCACCGCCTAGGGACTTAAGGAGTCATCTCCGTAAGCATTTTGAGGAAATACGGCACCTGAGATCCCAGCCGTATGAAGTGAAAAAACACAAGCAGGTCCTTGGTGAACTCCATAAACAGCCGTCGGACCTTTATGCCGGGAATTGCCCGGTGAACCCAGTACTTAACGAAAATTATCCAAAACTTGCGGAAGAGGAACGCATACTCCACAGGGAAACGCGTGTCACTCTTGCTCAACTTCGTTCTGGATACTGTAACAGGTTAAACTCTTACCTATCCAGAATCAACCCCAACATACAAAATGTATGCCCCGCTTACAATGTGTACGCACATGACACCAACCATCTCTTCAATTGTAATGTCGAACCAACGCCTCTAACACCCCTTTCCTTATGGTCCACCCCTGTACAAACGGCAAGTTTCCTTGGACTCCCGTTAGAGGATAGTGATGACAATTTGTGATCGGTCGCGGCTATTAGGTGGGGCGAGCTTTGCTACAACAACAACAACAACAACAACAAAAATATGTCTGTTGGGATGCCCAGGTTTCTGGGTATTCAACAGTAACTGTTTGGTCAGCATCTCATTTCTCTCCCTGATGGGGAGTATTCTCGCCTCATTATGCAGATGGTGTTCTTGGGACATAAGAAGACAGCTCGTGGCGATTCTGAGAGCAGTATTGTGGCAGGCCTGTAGTTTCTTTCAGTGGGTGATTTTTAGGCTTGGCGACCATATGGGTGACGCGTAGCACGTAATCGGCTGGCTAATTGCTCTGTATGTAGTCATGAGCGTTTCTTTATCTTTTCCCCAAGTACTGCCGACGAGGGTTTGAGGATTTTGTTAACCCAAAGGTCACGCAGTAGTATAGAATTCCCCAGCCGGCTTACCAAAATCCTTTACACGTCCGGAATCCATTGCGCGTGGCAAATGATCCTCTGATACCATCGTTATTCCTTTCCCAATCTTTTTATTCAAAAGATTACCAACACACGTTTTTAAAAGAAACTCTCTCCTTAGCCTCGCTTGCCTACGAATCATCACGACCACTGAATGGAAACAGCAGATATTTATAATATACTGGAACTTTTTCTCACAGCTTTGACAGCGATACTAGTAAGTACAGGAAGGTTGCGATATTTTAAAGGCCGCGGCACATGACATTTTTCATATAGTTGCAGAAGTTTAAAGGTTAATGCACATTACAAGACGCAACATGTAGCGACACGTTCCTACAAAATATACGCGGGTTTTTGCCTAAAGGTTCATGCACACTATACGACGCGACATATACCGACAACAGCACGACACGTTGCGACAAAATATTCTTTGCATGCATTCTTAAGCTAGAGTCATTGGTGCTTTATCGGTAACCGTATCTGTAACCTTTTAACAGCTGATTCGACCAACCTTATGAGAATCAATGCAATCGATTATTGGTGCCGCTAAGGTCGTAACCGTATCGTAGCCAACCAATTGGGTTTTGGTTTACCGTCGTAACGATAAACAGCTGATTACGTTAGGGATACGGATAAAGCGATACGACATACGGCACCATTGACTCCGGCTTTATGGAACCATGCACACTTTGCGACAGTTGTACGACACGACACGATCAAGTTGCCAACTAGGCAAAAATGCCGCGTCGTTTCGGTCCACTGTCGCTAGATGTGCATTACCTCGCGGCACTTTTACGACATTTTCAAATATTTCTTTACAACCATGTCGGTTGACGAAGAGCAGCTAATTTTGCAAATAAGCAATTTCCCTGAACTTTATTATCTAAAGAATGAACACTATATGAATATGCAGCGCAAAAATAATATTTGGGCACAAATAGGAAGTGAAATTGGGGCAGATGGTAGGTATACATTGTAATTTAAATACAAAAAAGCAAGAAACTTTCCCCCCTATTGCTGGTGTCGATCGGAATAGAATCGACAATTTGTCGATTCCATTTTTTGCATTTAATATTATTACTATACAAATTAATCGCCAAATCTTTGGAGAATTATAAACATTTATTTTATACAAGACAGATTTTGCTATTTTTTCAACTTTTCGATGTATATAACATAATTTGTATACACTATAAAGATAATTGATTATCGCTCAGCGGTCGACTATCTACTGCAATCGACACTTGCAACAGGGGGGTTTATGGACCCACAGAGTGAAATTATTCGACGCAATTGTATTGCAGCTGAAGGTTTATCAAAAATGGTTTCCAGAAGTATAGTCCGATATATTCTAGTGCTTGAGGTGCAAATGCTCAATGGTTTCCAAGATAATCCATGAAGTGAAGTTTTTATTTTAATAAACATTTAGTGAACCCCGTAATAAACGCTGAAACACCTGTATTATTTGCCTGTCTATAGATTAAACACGTACCTATCCACACTCAACACCAACATGCCCAATGTGGAGAATCACCGCACAAATCACTGGATACTTTTCAGCCTTTGGCGCGTTATTTAACAAATTTACCAAATGGTTTCCAACGAAGAGGTATGCAAACAATATTTTATATTTTGAGAACTAATAACTACATTGTAATATACAAGTTCCTCTAGAATAAAGTGCCGGATCACTGACATCGTTCGATCGCAATCTGCATGTTACACTGGTATGGCGCGTTCCAAGCTGCGTCGCAGCCGCTCAGTCAGTAATATTCGTGACATAAGGGAAATAAGACCAATGAAACGACCAGAAACGACGCTTGCTCCCATACCTGCCAAGACAACACGCTATGCATACACAGGCGCATCTACAAATACCACAACACAAATTCGTTCTGTATTCAACTCAAATGTTACAATTAATAAACCATCACGTATAGGTAATATAACAACTTCCACCAAAGTATCTTCAAAAAGGCAATTACCAACACGACCTCAAATTGGAGCAGGAGCTACTGGTAGTGGTACCGTATGCGCTGTTATGACGAATACCACGGCGATAACGACAACAGCAACGAAAGCTGCCACCCATAATAAAAAAGCTACACCCAATAGCGCCAGTTCGTCAATATCAACCACAGGTGCTGGAAAACCAATTAATAAACGTATACCGCCTTATGATTTTAAGGCGCGTTATAATAATTTATTGGATAAACATAAAATTCTTAAAGCAAAATATGAAGAGAAATGTGAGCAAATGGGTTCGTTAGATGGACTACCAGAACAGCTTGAAGAATCACAGGATCAATTATATAAAACCAGGAGAACTAAAAACCTTTACACTGAGCATGATTGTTTAATTCAGCAACTGAAATCCTTAAATTTAAAATTTGATTCCATTACGGGCTCACTTGTGAAGACTAAGGAAGAATTGGAGTTTATAATGCACGAACATTAAGTCGATATATTTGCATGCAAAGTTGGAATACTTTAAAAATACTCTAATTTGTTTTTTTTTTTTCTTATAGCTTCTAAAAGAAGCCCACGATACACTTACACATGAAGTACTACAGCTACGCGAACGATCTACACCTTTAACAACCGAAAATGAATTGTTATATGAAGATTTGACTGCCTGCAAGGAGTAACTGTTTCATGCAAACTTGGAACATAAAGAACAACATAACACTATGAGGGATTTGTGTGGCAATATACGCGTGTTTTGTCGTGTAAGGGCGCCATTAGATTTTGAAGAAGATAAAGTACTCTGTGGATTGAATTATATTGATGAATCCACAGTTGAAATACAAAACTACGATAAGAATAAAGGTGGAACACAAACTTTCTCCTTTGATCATGTCTTCCATCCTAATTTAAAACAGGAGGACATTTTCGAGATGGTGTCACCTTTAATACAATCTGCCTTGGATGGTTACAATATTTGTATATTTGCTTATGGACAAACCGGCAGTGGAAAAACATATACAATGGAAGGTGTGCCGACAAATGCTGGAGTGATTCCACGCACAGCCGATTTACTTTTCGATTCCATTAAAAATTATAAACGTCTTGGTTGCGAATATGAAATACGTGTAACATTTTTGGAAATCTATAACGAAGTCTTATATGATTTGCTGAGCAACGAACAGAAAGATATGGAATACGCATGGCTAAACATAATAAGAACGATACATATGTGTCAAATGTAACTCAGGAGACTGTAACCTCTGCTTCACGTTTACGCGATTTGATGCATGTGGCAAAAATTTTTCGTACCACGGCTTCAACAGCAGGCAATGAACTTTCATCACATTCTCATGCTGTTACAAAAATTGAACTTATTGGTTTTCATGCCGAGAAAAATGAGACATCAGTCGGAACGATAAATCTTGTAGATTTAGCTGGCTCTAAGTCACCCAAAACTAGTCCACGTATGAGCGAAACTAAAAATATAAATCATTCACTATCGGAGCTCACAAATGTTATATTAGCATTATTGCAAAAACAGGATCATATAACATATCGCAATTCCAAATTAACGCATTTATTAATGCCTTCATTGGGAGGCAATTCAAAAACATTGATGTTTATAAATGTAACTGCATTTTTAGATTTAGATTGTTTTGTATTGTAATTTATGTAATTATTATTATTTTTAATAAATTAAATAATACCCTGGGGAGAGTAGATTCTTCTCAAAATACTCCCAAGTAAATATTCCATAGAGTACACACAAGCAAAGCGAGAACTGCAGTAGGTTATCATCTAAATACTCCAATATGCCGAAAATGGAACATAAAATTGCACGGAGGACCCCTGATTTTAGCAGGGTAGGAGAGGACCACATACTCCGGCTCTCACTGTGTTTCTAAGTACTCCATGGTATACCCTCGGGAGAGCATTCTCCCCCAGCGGGTTAGGGGTCAGAATATACCCGGGGTAGGTATGCCTGTCGTAAGAGGCGACTAATATACCAGATTCAAGGGGCTGTGTAGCGCAACCCTTCAGGCTGCCGGCGCAATATATAGCTCATCCAAACCCAATTGTCAACTTCACCTATCCGCGGCGAATCCTGTTTCACTAACAGACGAGGCTCTGGCGACCCAAAGCTACTCATGGAACTTGGGGGTGGGGAGGGAGGGAATGGTTTAATGTGGCCACATAACTCGTTCCCGAGATGATCGGGCTAGCACCTTAATGGTGCTGTGGTACCGGACCGTACCGGATCTGTATCGGGCAAAGGATCATCACATCGATAACACTCCCCAAAGCCTTCGGGGGCAACCTTATCGCTAAAACAACAACAAGTAGATACTTCTCAAAATACATCCACCTTTCTGCGTTGGAGGCTTTCGGCCGCGCTTATATGGAATTACCCTGGGTGGGTCCAACACGGGTTTGGAGACCAAAACTATATCCGCACAAAACACTTATGTTCACAACTCCGCCTTTGGATTATTAATACTGTTGTCAAGACGCGTCGTTTGATACCTCTCTCAATATTTTTGGATGCGTATAAGCAGTGTCAAGCTGTCGTAAAGAATTACCCAACAACAACCACAAAGGTCACGCAGTAGTATAGAATTCCTCAGCCGGCTTACCAAAATCCTCTACACGTCCGGAATCCATTGTGCGTGGAAAATGATCCTCTGCTACCATCGTTATTCCTTTCCCAATCTTTTTGTTCAAAAGATTACCAACACACCTTTTTAAAAGAAACTCTCTCCTTAGCCTCGCTTGCCTACGAATCATCACGACCACTGAATGGACGCTTCCCAAGGCAGTCGGTTCTATGTACCGGAGCGACTCGGGATTTTTCCCGACCAAGGACTGTCATTTCAGTGTGACCCCATCTAATTTGTTTCGTCCCTCCCACAAATTGTCATCCTCCCAGCAGCTCCTTGCAGAAGGACTGCTCCATATTCTCTTACTCCGGGAAGGCATCGAATCCAATCCGGGTCCGTCTCCTGACCCCGGTCCTGAGAAATGGCTTTGCTGCATCTGCCGGAAAAGAATCTTTTTTAGGACGGTCATACTCTGTTCAGAGTATCTCGTGCAAGGGATGGTTGCATCGGACAGGTTGTTCTGGGCTTGATCCCAAAACCCGACGTCCACGTAACTTTTATAAATCTTTTGTGGCTCCTTGCTGTTCACGCCCAAGGGCATCCCGTAGTCTACGCCTTAGCGCCCCCACTACCTTCCAGCAGCCCCGCTGCTCAGCAAGCCACAACAAGTACCCGCTGCTGCTCGCGCCCCACGGCGCCAACAACGCAAACAGCTGATACCACTCATAACTACTACCTTCGTAGTAGAGTTGGTAGCAATGCTGAGCATCAGCCCCTGCCCCGTCTTCTCCCTCCTCTTTTCCGGCAGCAATCGTGCAGGTCAGGGAAACAGACTCTTAGTCCCTACCTCCGTTTGCACCGTCTGCCAGCACAGAATATATAGGTTTGCGACATCCGCCCAATGCAGCTCCTGCCTTGGGTGGTGCCACTTTCCTAGATGTTCTGGTCTCCGCTACGGCAACCCCCGACGGGTTTCATCGAGCCATGTTGCCAGGTCGCAAACCCAAATCATCCGGGTACCCCAATGCTTGCTCAAGGACGCCCAGTCTCAGGGCCACAACAGCAATTGCGTCCTGGCCTTCCACAACCCAGGCGTAGTCACCCGTCACTTACCCCCAGAGTGGCGACGTCTCCCCTTATGCACTTCAGAATCTTGCAGTTAAACTGTAATGGACTAACTGGGAAGATTACGGAGATAGTCGATTTCATGAAGCCGTACAACATCCGCATTGCTGCGATTCAAGAGACTAAACTCACAGCAAGATCTGCATTGCAGACCTGCTCTGGGTATAACGTCCACAGGAAATACCGCGAGAGCGGAAATGGAGGCGGTCTCGCGTTTATCATACACCACTCTGTGCAATATTATATATTTGATCCTGGCATCGACCGCAGGGAAAATGTCTTAGAACGTCAAGGCCTATCTGTCCGGTCAGGCGATGCAAACCTAGAAATCATCAACATCTACATCCCTCCTGCCACCTGTTGCCCCAGTGGATACCGCCCTAATATCAGGGCCTTACTCACTGGCAACAATCGCATTATCTTAGGTGATTTCAATGCCCATCATGATCTATGGCATTCAAACTTGCGGGTGGACAGAAGGGATGAGATGTTGGCGGAACAAATAGAAGAAACCACGTTCTGCACAATAAACGGAGATGCCCCCACACGTATGGTAGGAAGCTGTCACAGCTCGCCAGATATCTCAATCGTGAGCGCAGAACTCGTAAACTGCGTCAACTGGCAGCCGATGGTAACATTGGCATCCGACCACCTGCCCATACTTATTTCGCTTGAGCGTACCGCCGACTTCATCGTCACTGAAAAACGCACTTTCATAAACTTCAAAAAAGGAAAGTGGGAAGAATATAAATCCTTTGCAGACAGCCGCTTTGCTGCCCTCCCTATCCCGACTGATGCCCGCCAAGGGGAGCGTGCCTTCCGTAAGGTCATTAAATCCGCCTCGGCACATTTCATTCCCGCCGGGAAAATTCCCGAAATCCGGCCCCACTTCCAGGACGCAAACTTAGCGAGGCAACGCGACCTTATAAACAGCTTGATCCAGGCAACCCCCAAATAAGGGATATAAACCAACGCAGCAGATTGCTTGTGGATGAACACAAGCGGGCGAAATTGGAGGAGCACCTAAGAGGTTGTAACCACTCTACCGGTTTGGGTAAACTTTGGTCCACCGTAAAGTCCCTATCGAATCCGACTAAGCACAAAGACAAAGTTTCCATCGCCTTTGGCGACAAAGTGCTGTCGGACGCAAAAAAATGCGCGAGCGCTTTCTGCCGACAATATATAATGCATCCTACGGTCGACAAAGATAGACGGAGAGCCAATAGACACGCACATAAAGACAAATTCAGCGCGTCACCAATCACCATCACCGCTAAAGAGGTTGAGGACGCCATTGGTCGTGCTAAACCATCCAAAGCAGTGGGCCCAGACGGCATAGCCATGCCGATGCTTAATAGCCTAGGGAAAAAGGGTTTCAAATATTTAGCGCATGTCTTCAATCTGTCTCTTTCTGCCTTTGTCATACCTGAGAAATGGAAAATGGCCAGGTGGTCCCGCTACTAAAGCCTGGGAAACCAGCTAACATAGGTGAGTCGTATCGTCCGATATCTCTCCTATCGCCAGTGGCAAGACGCTTGAAGCCATTTTGCTCCCTTATTTCCAAGCAAATTTGCAGCTAGCCCCGCATCAGCATGGCTTCAGAAAACTCCATAGCACTACCACCGCGCTAAATGCCATTAGCACCCAGATAAATTGCGGTTTAAATCAATACCCCCACCATAGAACAGTACTCGTAGCGCTAGACCTATCAAAAGCTTTCGATACGGTCAACCATGGCACGTTACTGCAGGACCTGGAAGGGTCTACCCTTCCCCCATGTCTTAAAAGGTGGACCGCTAATTATCTGGGTGGTCGGCAGGCATCGGTGCAATTTAAAACGAAACATCAAAACCAAGGAGAATTAAACAAGGGGTGCCACAGGGTGGTGTCTTATCCCCACTTTTGTTTAATTTCTACATATCTAAGCTACCTTCACCACCGGAAGGAGTCACAATCGTTTCCTACGCCGATGACTGCACAATAATGGCCACAGGCCCAGGCCCAAAGATAGATGCGCTGTGAATTAAAATAAACGGCTACCTCCCTGATCTCTCCAGTTTTTTCGCCTCGCGAAACCTGGCATTAGCACCGACTAAATCTTCCGCGACCTTATTTACAACATGGACACCCCAAGTGTCGACCATTTTGAACATCCACGTCGATGGCACTACGCTACCGACCGTCTTACACTCCAAAATCTTGGGTGTGACGTTTGATCAGGATCTACATTTTGGTGAGCACGCAGCCGCAATTGTTCCGAGAATTCAAAGCCGTAACAAAATCCTCAAATCCCTCGCAGGCAGTACTTGGCGAAAATATAAAGAAACGCTCATGACTACATACAAAGCAATTAGCCAGCCGATTACGTGCTACGCGTCACCCATATGGTCGCCAAGCCTAAAAATCACCCACTGGAAGAAACTACAGGCCTGCCAAAATACTGCTCTCAGAATCGCCACGGGCTGTCTTCTTATGTCCCCAGAACACCATCTACATAATGAGGCGAGAATACTCCCCATCAGGGAGAGAAATGAGATGCTGACCAAACAGTTCCTGTTGAATACCCAGAAACCTGGGCATCCCAACATACATCTGATTGATGAACCAGCACCGCCTAGGGGCTTAAGGAGTCATCTCCGTAAGCATTTTGAGGAAATAGGGCACCTGAGAACCCAGCCGTATGAAGTGAAAAAACACAAGCAGGTCCTTGGTGAACTCCATAAACAGGCGTCGGACCTTTATGCCGGGAATTGCCCGGTGAATCCAGTGCTTAACGAAAATTCTCCAAAACTTGCGGAAGAGGAACGCATACTCCCCAGGGAAACGCGTGTCACTCTTGCTCAACTTCGTTCTGGATACTGTAACAGGTTAAACTCTTACCTATCCAGAATCAACCCCGACATACAAAATGTATGCCCCGCTTGCAACGTGTCCCCACATGACACCAACCATCTCTTCAATTGTAATGTGGAACCAACGCCTCTAACACCCCTTTCCTTATGGTCCACCCCTGTTGAAACGGCAAGTTTCCTTGGACTCCCGTTAGAGGATATTGATGACAATTTGTGATCGGTGGGCGAGCATTGCTACAACAACAAAAACAACCACTGAATGGAAACAGCAGACATTTATAATATACTGGAACTTTTTCTCACAGCTTTGACAGCGATACTAGTAAATACAGGAAGGTTGCGATATTTTAAAGGCCGCAGCACGACGCTTCTCTTTCTAATCCGCCATCTTGAACTCCCACTCTGAAACTCAATTTGCCTCTTTGCGAAACTACTTTTTCATTCAGAGGAAAAATTGCAGTAAAAACCATTCAAATCAATTTTCCTGGAAAAGTATGCAAAGACATCACTTTTTTCTCCAATTCTATTTTGAGTTGACTTTTCTATAACTCAAATGCGTAAAATTTTTTATATAAAACATTTTATATTAAACGAAATTATTTGAATTTTAATATTTCCGTCGAAAATAATGGCAAAATGTTTTTTAATAATAATTCTAATACATGTTTTAACTATTCTATGTTTCTGCTTAACTGCTGTTTCAGGATGCACGTTTTGCAGCTCAATAGCAAGGGCTGACTTTGGCTATGATGAGATAGTGACCCGTTTTGATATTGATTCTCGAATGCTGCGCATACAAAAAAAAAATTAAAGCATGTGCCTTCCGCGTGTCGCGACATGGCCGATCTGGCTGCGTTGTTTTATATGTCTGACGTTTGGCGGTGCAGATGAACACAACAATGAAGAACAATGTACACATTTCACCTCATTATAGCGAAATATTCAAATAGAGCCATGAATCACACTATCTGCACCAGAACAATTTATTTCATGCACACTGCAATAAACATCGCATGATGCTGCTTCCATCGCATCCTATAATAATTCTTTAATTCAGTACAAATGTGTTTTTATGTAGCAGTTGCCTATGCAGCTCAAAACTCGCTCTGCATGAAAAAGTGTTAAAGCTCATACAGGTCATCACTATACCTCTTTCGATGTTGTTGTAGCGATAGGGACACTCCCCGAAGGCCTTGGGGAGTGTTATTGAGTTGATGGTCCTTTGCCGGATGCAGATCCGGTACGTTCCGGTACCACATCGGGAACGATTTGTTATGACCCCATGGGACCTTCTAGGCCATTCCGCCCTCCCACCCCCTATATTTATGAGTAGTTCGGGGTCGCCAGAGCCTCGGCTGTTAGTGAAACAGGATTCGCAACGTATAGGTGAGGTTGACACTTGGGTTTGGAGAAGCTATATATTACGCTGGCAACCCCTTGAAAGGGTTGCGCTACACAACCCCTTTGAATCTATTTGGTATTTTAGTCGCCTCATACGACAGGCATACCTACCGCGGGTATATTCTAACCCCCTAATCCGCTGGATTATCCGTCGATACTCGCCGTCGGCATCACGTGCCCGACCATAAATCTTCCGGAAAACTTCTCTCAACACTCCAAGAGCCATCTGCCCTCGACACCGTCGATGATTCCCGAGCCATAAGGCACTACAGGCATGATGAGTGACTTGTACAGAGTGATTTTTGTTCGTCGGGATGGGACTTTACTTTTCAGTTGCCTACTCAGCTCAAAGTAGCACTTGTTTGCCTAAGGCATTTTCCCATTGATTTCTAATCTGACATTGTTTTTTGGGTTAATGCTGGTTTCAAAATAGACGAAATCCTTTACAGTGTCGAAATTATACCCGTCAACAGTGACGTGGCTGTCAAGGTGCAAATGGGCCGATTCTTTCTTGGGTGACAGCAAGTACTTCGTATTGTCTTCATTTACCGCGAGAACCAATCCGCTAAGTAAAAAAAGAAAAAAATTGTTTCTAAAGTACTTTGAGCTGGCTTCCACAATTTCGCTATGGTAAACAAGCCTATATATGCTGGCAGCCGCAGTGACCTATATTCACTTTTTATTTTTATAAACAAACCAGCAGACCCGGCAGAATTTGGTTTATCTGCATACATTTTAATAAGCTTTTTCCATCTAACTCTGCCCTCGCCCCTCTACACTTTTTCCTAATCTTTGTATTGCCCCACCCTCCGTATTTTTCGCTTCATCTATCTCCATCTTCGTCTCATTCTATCTCTTTCTCAGTCTCCTTCTCTCTTTTCTCCTCTCAAGTTTTTCTCATTCTTATTCATATCTTATTGCCAGTCCCAGAGGATGTATTTTGTTCCAGTCCCATTCCGAGTCTCAGTCCCAGTCCCACTCCGAGTCTCAGTCCCAGTCCGTCTCTGGTCTACTTTCCGGAAAAAACATCGTAAATACTAATATAGGCAAATTTATATACCAAATTTCAGGCAAATCGAATAGGACGTATGTAAATAGGTATGTGGGTATTATTAATTCATGTCTTTATTTCGACTTCGCATGCATATTTATCAGTTTTGCTAGGTTGATGCGACTAAATTGAATATCACAATGAAAATTATTTTTAACCCTTTCGACCCGGTCGGTACAATATATCCCAAAAAACTTTAAAGACACCTATTGGTAAGATTTGCTGAAGTATATGCGTGAAAAGAAATTTTTCCCGTTATTTATAGTCTTCACTACATTGTGTTGACACTTCTTTGAAATGTAACAGCTACAATAGGTTGTAAACAGTGAAAAAGTGAGCACGTGTTGTGAAATTCTGCAGAAAATTTGATAAATACTACGACCAGAACGGTAAATATTATTAATTCGATTATTATTAATTCGATTGCGATTCGTAATAAAATCAAGGCTATTTCTTTATGGGATTATATGTCCCAGTAGTATTTTAACTCGGGATTATATATCCCTGGAGTTCACAAAATGCTTATAAGTTTACTAAAGTCTTTTTAGAATTTTTATACCTAATAGACACAATGGCCAGCAAGAGAGCTAAATTAACAGACGATGACATCGAAAATGTACTCTACAATTCCTCAGGGGAATCGGAGCCATTTGAAGATAGTGGCTCTGTGTATCTAGCTTCGGAAGATTACGATGAATCTACCGGGGAACAGGAGGGTTCACATATGGAAAGTGATGGATATAGTGATGAGGAATCCAGTTGCGATGAAGATATCGGTGCCGATGACGTGGAAGAGAATTTTGCCGTTTCAGTAACACCTGCTACGGAGAATATATGGACAATCGCAGACGGCGGCCGCCCACGAAAAGAAATGCCTCCACAGTACACCCCATCCGTGCTTTGTGATTTGAATCGAGGCTCCACTGAACTGGACACTTTTTTGAAACTATTTCCTCCAAGTCTTCTCATATGGATAAGCCAGTGCACAAATGAAAGGATCAATATCGTCAAGAGAGCTCAAGGTGAATATAAAAAGAAACCTGTAAATATTCATGAAACAGACCAGAATGAAATTTTGACAATGCTAGGAATAATGCTCGTGACTTCCTACAATAGACTACCGAAAATCCCTATGTACTGGTCTAAGAGAAAGTCTGTTGGCAACGCTTTGATTAGGGACAGTATGTCACGAGACCGATACCTGTTGCTTCACTCAAAGTTTTATTGCAACTCTCCAGAAAAGCCAAATGGCTGCTCAAAAAGCTACTATATTGAAGAGGTGGTCAATTGCCTAAAACATACCTTCACTGCGTGTCGCGAGGATAGTTCATTTCAAGCCATCGATGAATCAATGGTCAAGTTCAAAGGACGATCACCATTGAAGCAATACCTTCCAATGAAACCCATAAAACGTGGAATTAAAATTTTGGAAAGATCTGACTCATCCTCTGGCTATGTATACGACTTCAATATATATTGTGGGAAAGATGAATCACGAAATTTATCCGACAACTCGGCATTGGGCGAGACAAAAACTATAAAGCGAACGAATGTGGCACTTTTCTTCGATAGATTTTTTTCCTCAGTGTACCTCTTCAACAGCTTACCATTTCCGGCGGTCGGAACTATTATTTCCAATCGGAAGCAGCTTCCTACGTGTACAGAGAAGTTGAAGAGAGGAGAGAGTTTGTGCTACCAAAATCAATTTGGAACATCATGTGCCTTCTGGCAAGACACTAAACTGGTGACTGTAATGAGCAATTGTCATGGCGGAGACATAGGTTGGATTCAACGGAAACAGAAAAACGGTGAAAAAATCAACTTGGCTTGCCCAAAGTCCATTATCGAATACAATCAATACATGGGTGGGGTCGATCTGTCTGACCAGATGTCACAGCTATACGATATCAACAGGAAGTCTACAAAGTGGTGGAAAAAGGTATTCTACAAACTTCTGCAGACTACATGTGTCAACTCATGGATACTATATAAAGAAACGCACCACTTGCCAAATTACCCTTACATTGATTTTGTCATTTCATTAGCGGAGGATATGATTAAGTTTGGGCGGGCTAGAGAAAACTAAAGTGCCCAAGAAGAAGAAATCTGGACGACATTTGAAGAATCGAGACGTCAATTACGGCATAGTTGGCGATCATATACCCATCGAAGGCACAACGCGATGCCGATGCGTGAAGTGCTCAAAGGACAAGAAAGGTGGAAAGAACGATAAGCGTACTTTCTTCACATGCAAGACGTGCGAAGTGCCACTATGTTTTAAGTGTTTTACACCATATCATATGTAATATTTGTTTTTTGAATGAATAAATTATATAAACTTACTCTGGTTGAAATATTTAATTATGGACACTGCTGGGACATTATATCCCAAATTTTAAACTTAAACAACCGTTTGGGATTAATTGTCCCACTCCCCACGGCGCCTCTGATAAGGAAAATTGATATTCGGGCTCGGTCAAAGTTTTAACTTTTTAGTAGTCTTTAAAGTCCAACTAGTGTCGATATTGCATATCCCACAGTTTTTTATCGGTTCGAAAGGGTTAAAGCTCTCAGCAACAGCTTTCATTTGATATCCATAATACACACACATCTTGGGGGTATCCGGGCCCATATTTTGGCCTAAATTTCGAGACCCGGTCACCCAGCGGTGTAAAACTTACTCTGTACTAAAGCATGCATCAGCAGCTTCAACTTGATACCCATAATGTAAAAACACATTCTAGGGGTATCCGGGTCCACGTTTTGGCCTATATCTCGAGACCCTAGTCACCCAGCGGCATAAAACTTACTCTGTACTAAAGCACTCATCAACAGCTTCAACTTGATACCCATAATGTAAAAACACCATCTAGGCGTTCACGGGCCCACGTTTTGGCCTATATCTCGAGACCTTAATCACCCAGCGGTATGAAAATTACCCTCTACTAAAGCACTCAACAGCTTTCATTTGATATCCATATTCTACAAACACATTCTAGGGTACCCGGGTCCACGTTTTAGCCTATATCTCCAAACCCTGTGCGTCGATCCTGAATTGTCTTTGCTATAAATCTCACAGAGCCCGAGACCCCTCCAACGAATGCAAAACCGTGGAAATCTGCTCGTGCGTACTGGAGTTATAGCGTCAGGAAGGAAAACCCGACTTATTTTTATATTATAGATGACAAGATATTAGTTTCGTTACTATTTTGGATTAGGTGCTTTGCTATGAAAAAGTACTCGATTTAATACTGTTTCACAAAGCGGCCTCTTCTGTTCTTCCCCTTTCACTCTTCATTCGCATTAATTGGGATCTTTCAAAATGAGCTGTCACTACATAGACCACCTTGTCGTTATTACATCCCTACAAGACAGGTACCCGTTCCCTAATCGATTACTTAATCGTCATCAATAACTTGTTCACCAATTATCGTCTTAATGACTTTTACATTGCTGTCGTGAAAAAGGTAACGCATGTGCTCTCTCAAAATAGTGTACGTGTGACTCTCTTTCTCGCTCTTACCTATTGTGTTTTCGACATTCCTTCTCGCTCGATGTTATTTAAATTTTTAAGTTACTTCATCAGTTATGTTTTCGTTATCGCTAACCAAAACATATGCAACAACAACAATACGGGTAACTGGTCTATCGGTTACCCGTATCGGTTACCTTCTGTCAAATCGCTTTTTCTATGAATGAAACGCGTCTTTTATGTTCAGATAATATTTAATTATAAATTATTCATATATACAATGTTTTTTTAGAATTTAAATTATTGCCTTATTACTCTAGCGAACTTTACATATGTGAATTTTTATATTTATAAACTATATAAATACATTAACGTCTATTCATAGTCGTGCCCTTTCCGAAACCTTGTTTTGAAGTTCTTATTTTTCCTGCGCTGGTAGTGTTGCTCATCAGTTTGCAGTCATATTAGTTTGGTAGGTATAGTAACATCAGACGTAGGGAAATTAGGAAGCATGTCAGGAGTATCACCAGAATCCAAAGAAGCATGGTGGTTCGTCACCTCCGTTTTCTTCCATATCCGGATTCATTCCATACTAGTAATTATAAATATCTTGTAGATGCCACATAGGTGTAACCATACCCTCAAGATATTTCCGTTCAAATCTTGTGGTGTACACGTAAACTTGTATTTGTTCTAAATTATTCACCACATTCTAAACATAGAAAAGATGTATTAAGTGTTTGCGTAAATACCATTGTGATTACAATATGGACAAACATTCAATTCTAAACTTTTCGTTGTTACATCAATTGTTTCAGCGTGTTGTACACGTAAATAAAAATTCATACTTGAATGTATTTTCGTCTTCCAATCGCATAATTTACATTTTAAATAATGACTATTAGGCATATGAGAAATCTCATGGTCCAATAATTTGTTGAAGCTTGGTGTAGCTGCTTGAATAACACAAAATTTACATTTTGCACCACGTTCGTTATATTTAAATTGTAAATGTTCTGGTTTCTCTACACGATGCATAAAGTTTAGATGCTTTTTCCAACAATGTGCTGAATTTAATTGAAATACATACATTGGGCATTGTCTCATGATAAATTTTTCAGTATTAGAATCAGATTGGCCTTGGCCATCTTCATCGTGTTGCAAAGTAGGCGACACATGTTGGTGTTGATGTTTGCGCATATTGCGGATATGTTGGCGGTTCACTAGGCATTAATTGTTTAGAAGTTTCAACTTGTTGCGTTTGTTGTTGTTGTTGCTGGCTGATGATGTGGTGTTAACGTTTGTTGTACAATTTATTCGGGTGATTGCACATATTGTTGGTGTGTTATAGTGCTGGAAATCCTTCCGATATTGAAAGTCCTTGATTAGTGTAATCCCCACGTAGTGAACTACTCCTGTGACCGCGTCCGCGGTAACTATTACATCTGAAGGCGCTTAAGTTACAGGCATAGCTGACATCGCTTATATAACAGGTTGACTCTAAAGTAAAAACCAAAACAAAATATTAGAATCAGTGTTTATGAATAACATATTTAAAATAAGCTCTTACAACAACGTGATCGGTGGCTACATCCCCGTGAAAGTAGTGTGGTGTTCCTCCTTGTATAAACGTAGATACAGGATGTGCTCAACCGTGCAGTTTTCTTCTAATTTGAGCAAATGTATGTTCTTACAGCCACAGCTGGAATATTTGGGATATTTCTATCCTTACATCGTCAAAATCAAATTACCTAGAATGAAAAAGAAACTCATATCAGTAAGAATAGATTAAAAGTTTTTAATATAAGCCGAAAAGTGTTCCATAAATAGGGCTCCACACATAGCTCTTTTCCAAAGGCACAAGAGAAATTTCAGATAACTAGAATCAGGACCTGGTAAAGTAACTTCAAAGGCGATTTAGTCGCCACTACTTCGTATGCGCATTTCTCTACGCTCCCTTTCGGCATGCATCATCAATTTCGTCATTACTATAAAGGCCATCTTGCTCACAGCAATCCAACAATCTATTTGTCCGCAAATTCGTGGAACTAAATTCCTAATGGAAGGTTTCTCTCCAAAAACTCTGTTTACAGACAGTCTTTCGCCGTGAAAACGAGGGCAGTAAAATATTACATGTTCTGCGCCTTCCAATTCGGACGGACAGCTTGGACAGAAAGGATCCTCCTCTATCCCACGCTTATGTAGATATTCCTTCAAGCCACCGTGCCCGCTCAATATCTGTGTGAGATGGTAATTTAGTTTGCCGTGTTTTTGCTCGTACCATTCCGCTATATTCCGGACTAGCATGAAGGTTCAGCGCTCTTTTCTCGAATCTTCCCGCCGTTCTTGCCACCTAACTATTGTTCGTGACCTTGCGGTTTTCTTAGCATCTTCAGATGGTCGGCTGAATCCAATGCCATACAGATCGGCCATTTCACCTGAGAGTAGATCTACTGGGATTTTCCTGGATAAAACATGGATCGCGTCGTCGGAACAGCACATGCTATTCGTATAGCAGTAATGCGGTAGGCTGCTAGTATATCTTTTTGGTGGACCATTTTAGATCTGTGCCATACTGGTGCTGCATATAATATTATAGAGCTGGTTACGTTGGATAATCGCTGACGGGTAGCTTCGCTTGGGCCGCCGATGTTGGGCATTATTCGCGTTAGGGTTCCACTAACTCTAGAAACTTTGTCCCCCACCGCCCTGAAGTGCTCCCTAAAAGTTAGTTTTGAGTCAATGATTACTCCTAGATATTTCAAGGAGGGCTTTGAATTTATTTGAAAATCTCCTATGGTTAGGACCAACTCATCCACAGTCCGCTTTGAGCTCATCAGAACCACTTCTGTCTTATTGCTAGCCATCTCCAGCCCCGTGTTCGTCAACCATTCCTCTATTCTTCCCATGGCGTCATTACATAATGCTTGGAGCAGATCAAGTTTCTTGGCCACTGCTACTACGACAATATCATCTGCATAGCCGACAATTTCCGTGCCTCCGGGAAGGTGGTTTTGTAGCACCCCGCCATACACCGCATTCCAAAGAGTTGGACCTAGAACAGATCCCTATCTAATCTATCTATCTATCAAATTATTCGGAGCAGGTACGGAACTTGTCTTGGGACACCCAAAGTGCACCCACGCTTCTCATGGCTCCAGCGGGTTAGCGGCTTCCTAGAACTTAAGCCACTTGCTGCTTCTAGATCTGACATCTGTCAGCTGGAGTCTTAGCCCGGCAAGCGCAGGGCACGAGCACAGAATGAAATCGATCGTTTCCTCCTCCAACTCGCACTTCCTACATCTGCTATCACTGACCAAGCCTAATTTAAAGGCATGTGATGCCAGGAGGCAGTGTCCAGTAAGAATACCCGTCATGAGTCTAGTCTACAGTTTAATGATGATAAAAATATAAGAATCAGTGTTCCACCTTGTATAAACGTAGGTACTGTATGTGCTCAACCGTGCAAATTGACATTAGCAGTAACATTATTTACATAAACATAGCTTGGTATTTGTGCAGGCCTCAATATAGCATACATTGGTCCAGTTCGGTGTGCACCCGTCACTGGTACAAACACTTTTGAATGCATAGCTTTCATATAGGATGGATGTCCAGCAGTGCTCCGGTTGTGCCAATATGTAATGGGCTGCTCCGTCTCTTGGTACGGCTGTATAGGTATAGGCGGGTGCAATGTATTACTAGGCTCAAGATCGGAAGGTACATAGATGGCTCGAAGACGCCAGAGGGGATTGGAGCCAGAGTTTTCGGACCCAGAACCAAAATATCAGTAACTCTAAAAGCACATCCGAGCATTTTCGAGCGGAAGTATTCGCCATAAGTTAGTGCGCTAAGCTGAACCTTCAGCGCTGATACCCCAAAGAAACAATTGCCATACTCAGTCAGGCAGTCAGGTTCCACTAAAGGCACTTGCGGCGTTCGAAATAAAGTCAGCACTTGTCCTTCAGTGCGTAGAAAAGCTGAATCAATTAGGAGCACACAACGTAGTACTGTTGGCCTGGGTCCTAGGCCACAGGGGAGTGGAGGGCAATGAGCAGGCGGACTCCATGTTTAATTTGTTGCGTCTCTCCCACAAATTGTCAACCCCCCAGCAGATCCTTGCAGCGGGTCTGCGCCATACTCTCCTCTTCCGGGAAGGTATCGACCCCAATCCGGGTCCTTCTCCTGACCCCAGTACTGAGAAATGGGTTTGCTGCGTTTGCCGGAAAAGAATCTTTTTAGGACGGTCATATATATAAGGGCCTGAAATATTTCAATGAACTTCCTAATCACATAAAAAGTAGTAATAACTTCAATACTTTTAAAAAAAGTTTATTGGAGCATTGTAAAACCCTTCCAATAAGATAGTTTTTTTTTCTTTTATTTTTTTACATGATATACCGATACTGGAGCGCGAAAAGGGAATGGTAATAATGGTAGCAGCAAAATACAATGCATCCGGCCCTAAGGAAAAGAAAATCGGTCGCCACCTGTAACTCCAGACAGTTCCAACAACTAATTTCGCTGGAATTCGGTATTTCCAGCTGGTATTTACTGTTGCTGATCGGAATCATTCGCATTCCGACAGCATAAATATAACAATAAAATTATATAATGTGTAACAAAATTAACGAAAATAAGGCCAAATAAAAGTTGGAGCAAGGGGGATTGGAAACACGTCCTTTTCAACCTCCCATTATATGTTGAGCTGTGCTAATCGGAATCTTCATGCATTCCGACAGCGTCTTTACTAAACAAAGTTGAGGGGTGATTGGATACACTTATTTTCAATTTCCAACATCCAAAGACATGTTTAGCTTCATTGATCGGAGACTAATACATTCCGAAAGCTTAAAATACACATATAATTGAAAAATATAAGTTCCAAATTTTGTTGCCTTAAGCTGGGAGCACTGACTCGTCCCTCTGTCACGCTAGTAAATATGCTGATCGGAATCACATGGCATTCCAACAGCATATTCAATAGAAATAAGTGATTATAACAATGAATTGTACTTAGTAGTTTAAGTTTTGGGCCTAAACAGCCGTAATAATAAATAAATTAAATTAAAAAAATAAATACTCTTGTCAGTGTTTCACGTGCAAGGGATGGTTGAATCGGACAGGTTGCTCTGGGCTAGATTCCAAAATCCAGCGTCCTCGTAACTTTTATAAATCTTTTGTGGCTCTTGTTGTTCACGGCCTCATTACATTATGAGGAAATACGGCACCTGAGAACACAGCCGTTTGAATCTAAAAAACACAAGCATGTCTTCAGTGAACTCCACAAACAGGCGTCGGACCTCTATGCCGGTGATTACTGTACTCAAAGAACAAAACTAGCAGAGGAGGAACGCACTCTCCCTAGGGAAACGAGAGTAGTCACTCTAGCCCAACTTCGAGCTGGATAACGTAACAGGTTAAACTCTTACCTATCCACAATCAACCCCGACATACAAAACATTGTCCTGCTTGTAATGTGTCCCCACATGTCACCAACCATCTCTTTAACTGTATTGTGCAACCAACGCCTCTAACACTCCTCTCATTATGGCCCACCCCTGTTGAAACAGAAAGTTTCTTTGGACTCCCGTTAGAGGACATTGATGACAATTTGTGATCGGTCGCACCTATTGGATGGGGCGAAGCACTGCTACTACAACAACAACAGGCGGACAACACGGTAAGAGAGGCAGCAACTGCATGGCCCATCGATCCCGAGCCGTTCCTGCCAGTTGGCCCACAGGGGCATCTATTAGTAGAAGAAAGGGAAATAGGGAAGAACACTGGCGCAATATGCCAGGCCTGAGTCAATCTAAGTTACTGTTAGGGGGTTACAGGACAACTCGATATAGGGCATTAATAGGCCTCTCAAAAAGATAACCTAAGAACCCCAACGGCTATTCTTACAAGACACTGTAGACTGAACAGTCACATGCAAAAGCTGGGTATAGTATCGAACAACACATACTGATTTTGTGATGGATCAGCAGACGGTGGACCATATCCTTCTTGCGGCGCAATTTCAAGACGTAGGGCTAAGTTTATGGGCTCACCATGGCCAGAGCATTCCCACATTTAATCCCTCAAGCAAAGAACACTGCTGGGGTTCATCAAGGAAGTCGGCTAGGATGAGGTGCTGTGAAGGAGATGTGCAAGTCACTGTGCAATCCTCAATAAATGATCTATCTATCTACGTTCCGGTAACAAGCACCATTGTGGTACTAGCCCCACCATCTCGGGAACTATTGATATGACTACATTAAACCTTCTAGGGATTGAATATTAATAATGCCGGCAATGCGAAAGTCTGCTAAAATGCACCATTCTCCATGGAATGCTCGATATATAACTTTCCACGTTTTGAAACAGTGATGAAAAGAGCAAAATTTACAATAATTTTAACTGGCTGTGGGTAGTAAGGTGTTGATGTCCTCTCTTAACGCAATGTAATGACAACTGCGATGCAGGGGAAATGACAAAAATCTTGCAAATCTACTGATAATAATTCATTTTTCCTCCCCTTCTATGCAGTTCTATGCATACATACATATGTATTTTTCTCTCCAAATGCTAATTAAAAATTAATTGGTTTTCACATGAACTTCGAACTCTGTCGTATTTGCATTCTTCAGTTGATTATCAACAAAAGCATGACAAATTATCACTAAAAAATTCATACATGTTGCTTATATATTTAATATGGTAGCCAATTTACTTACCCTTTCTGGTGCGATGATTCCTGGACAATCGGGCCTGACTAGACGCGATTTTTTTTGCCTTAAGAGAGCGTGCTTAACGCGAACCCTATCATGTTATGGCACAACTTTGGTGATGCAAAAAATCAAAGACATTTCTGCTTCTAATGCTTCTAGGATAGCAGCAGCAGCTCCCGGTGGCACCACATAAATAACAGTTGCAGGCCGATCAGTTGCCTTTTTTGCTCCGGCTACCTATTCAATTTTAATTCACATTACATTATCTACTATTGCAATTTTTAATCACTACAAATCAATATAAATTACCGAAGCAAATACTGGCAACCCAAGATGCGTAGTTCCAGCCTTTTTTAGGGAAATACATCCAACCAGTTTGGTACCGTATTCCAAAGCATGTTGCTTGTAAAGTACCTTGTTTTTGTAGATTTCCTTTGATTGTGGCATATTCTGAGCTGAATCGCAACCCGGCGGAGATGCTATCTATTAGAATAATATAACATTTTTTTTATTATTTAAAAATTCACATACGTATGAATGAAAATCAGAAAGTAAATAATGTTGTTGTTGTTGTAGCGATAAGGACACTCCCCGTTATGGACTTTGGTGGTCCTTTGCCGGATGCAGATCGGGTACGTTCCGGGAACCATTAAGGTACTAGCCCGACCATATCGGGAGCGATTTAGTTGACATAAAACCTTGTAGGCCATCCCGTCGGTTCTATACAACTTAATATGGTAACGATTTAAAAGACGGTGCACCACCCAATTTTTATCAAAAATTATCAAACGTGGAATCAAAAGGCGCGCTTCGAGCTCCGTTTTTATTATTATTTGATATTTTTAAATTAGGTGGTGTACCGTCTTGTAAAACTTTACCCTTAATATTATTTTGGGCGAAGGCCGCCAACGCAAAAAGATGGTCTCTGCAGCAATATTCTTAATTTCCGTCACATGTCACAACTCAAATTAACTTAATGTTATTTTGGGCGAAGGTCGCCAACGCAAAAAGGTGTTCTCTGCAACAAAATTTTTAATTTCCGTCACATGTCACAACTAAAAGCACAAGATATTTTTCGTTGTAAACAATTTATATTTTTTTTGCGTTTCAATTTTTCCGGAATAATTAATGAACTGTCATTTCGATGACAGCATGAAACGTCGATGTGTTAGTGGAGATCGAAAAAAGCTTTGAATGTGTGGGTGAACTGGTTACCCTCGTCTTGTAGGGATCATGTGCTTAACAGAAGTTTAAAGGTTAATGCACATTATAAGACGCGACATATAGCGACACGTTCCGACAAAACATACGCGGATTTTTGCCTAAAGGTTCATGCACACTATACGACGCGACATATACCGACACCAGCACGACACGTTGCGACAAATAATTCTTTGCATGTATTCTTATGGAACCATGCACATTTTGCGACAGTTGTACGACACGACACGATCAAGTTGCCTACTAGGCAAAAATGCTGCGACGTTTCGGTCCACTGTTGCTAGGTGTGCATTACCTCGCGGCATTTCTAGGACATTTTCAAATATTTATTTACAAACATGTCGGTTGACGAAGAGCAGTTAATTTTGCAAATAAGCAATTTCCCTGAACTTTATGATCTAAAGAATGAACACTATATGAATATGCAGCGCAAAAATAATATTTGGGCACAAATAGGAAGTGAAATTGGGGCAGATGGTAGGTATACAGTGTAATTTAAATACAAAAAAGTAAGAAACTTTCCCCCCTATTGCGGGGGTCGGTCGGAATAGATTCGACAATTTGTCGATTCCATTTTTTGCATTTAATATTATTACTATACAAATTAATCGCCAAATCTTTGGACAATTATAAACAGTTATTTTATACAAGACAGATTTTGTTATCAACTTTCCGATGTATATAACATAATTTGTATACATTATAAAGCGGTCGACTATCTACTGCAATCGACATTTGCAATAGGGGGGTTTGTGAACCCACAGAGTGAATTTTTTTTATTTATAAAAGCTTATACAATGTTATTTAACATATGTACAACCTAAAATACATGCATCGCTAGCATCAGAGGCTATCAGCTGTCCGTTGAAGGTAATAGTCTAGTTGTTGTTGTTGTTGTAGCAATGCTCGCCCCACCTAATAGCCGCGACCGATCACAAATTGTCATCAATATCCTCTAACGGGAGTCCAAGGAAACTTGCCGTTTCAACAGGGGTGGACCATAAGGAAAGGGGTGTTAGAGGCGTTGGTTCCACATTACAATTAAAGAGATGGTTGGTGTCATGTGGGGACACATTGCAAGCAGGGCATACATTTTGTATGTCGGGGTTGATTCTGGATAGGTAAGAGTTTAACCTGTTACAGTATCCAGAACGAAGTTGAGCAAGAGTGACACGCGTTTCCCTGGGGAGTATGCGTTCCTCTTCTGCGAGTTCTGGATATTTTTCTTCAAGTACTGGATTCACCGGGCAATTCCCGACATAAAGGTCCGACGCCTGTCTATGGAGTTCACCAAGGACCTGCTTGTGTTTTTCCGCTTCATACGGCTGGGTTCTCAGGTGCCGTATTTCCTCAAAATGCTTACGGAGATGACTCCTTAGGCCCCTAGGCGGTGCTGGTTCGTCAATCAGATGTCTGTTGGGATGCCCAGGTTTCTGGGTATTCAACAGAAACTGTTTGGTCAGCATCTCATTTCTCTCCCTGATGGGGAGTATTCTCGCCTCATTATGCAGATGGTGTTCTGGGGACATAAGAAGACAGCCCGTGGCGATTCTGAGAGCAGTATTTTGGCAGGCCTGTAGTTTCTTCCAGTGGGTGGTTTTTAGGCTTGGCGACCATATGGGTGACGCGTAGCACGTAATCGGCTGGCTAATTGCTTTGTATGTGGTCAAGAGCGTTTCTTTATCTTTTCCCCAGGTACTGCCAGCAAGGGATTTGAGGATTTTATTACGGCTCTGAATTCTTGGAACAATTGCGGTTGCGTGCGCACCAAAATGTAGATCCTGATCAAACGTCACACCCAAGATTTTGGGGTGTAGGACAGTCGGTAGCGTAGTGCCATCGACGTGGATGTTCAATATGGTCGACATTTGGGGCGTCCATGTTGTAAATAAGGTCGCGGAAGATTTAGTCGGTGACAATGCCAGGTTTCGCGAGGCGAAAAAACTGGAGAGGTCAGGGAGATAGCCGTTTATTTTATTGCATAGCTCATCGATCTTTGGGCCTGGGCCTGTGGCCATTATTGTGCAGTCATCGGCGTAGGAAACGATTGTGACTCCTTCCGGTGGTGAAGGTAGCTTAGATATGTAGAAATTAAACAAAAGCTGGGATAGGACACCACCCTGTAGCACCCCTTGTTTAATTCTCCTTTGTTTTGATGTTTCGTTTCTGAATTGCACCGATGCCTGCCGACCACCCAGATAATTTGCGGTCCACCTTTTAAGACATGGGGGAAGGGTAGACCCTTCCAGGTCTTGCAGTAACGAGCCATGGTTGACCGTATCAAAAGCTTTTGATAGGTCTAACGCTACGAGTACTGTTCTATGGTGGGGATATTGATTCAAACCGCAATTTATCTGGGTGCTAATGACATTTAGCGCGGAGGTAGTGCTATGGAGTTTTCTGAAGCCATGCTGATGAGGGGCTAGCTGCAAATGTGCTTGGAAATAAGGGAGCAAAATGGCTTCAAGCGTCTTTGCCACTGGCGATAGGAGAGATATCGGACGATATGACTCACCTACGTTAGCTGGTTTCCCAGGCTTTAGTAGCGGGACCACCTTGGCCATTTTCCATTTCTTGGGTATGACAAAGGTGGAAAGAGACAGGTTGAAGACATGCGCTAAATATTTGAAACCCTCTTTCCCTAGGTTTTTAAGCATCGGCATGGCTATGCCGTCTGGGCCCACTGCTTTGGATGGTTTAGCGCGACCAATGGCGTCCTCAACCTCTCTAGCGGTGATGGTAATTGGTGACGCGTTGAGTTTGTGTTTATGTGCGTGTCTATTGGCTCTCCGTCTATCTTTGTCGACCGTAGGATGCATTATATATTGTCGGCAGAAAGCGCTCGAGCATCTTTTCGCATCCGACAGCACCTTATCGCCAAAGGCGATGGAAACTTTGTCTTTGTGCTTAGTCGGATTCGATAGGGACTTTACGGTGGACCAAAGTTTACCTACACCGGTAGAGAGGTTACAACCTCTTAGGTGCTCTTCCCATTTCGCCCGCTTGTGTTCGTCCACAAGCAATCTGATGCGTTGGTTTATATCCCTTATTTGGGGGTCGCCTGGATCAAGCTGTCTTATAAGGTCGCGTTCCCTCGCTAAGCTCGCGGCCTCCGCCGGGAAGTGGGGCCGGATTTCGGGAATTCTTCCGGCGGGAATGAAATGTGCCGAGGCGGATTCAATAACCTTACGGAAGGCACGCTCCCCTTGGCGGGCATCAGTCGGGATAGGGAGGGCAGCAAAGCTGCTGTCTGTTGCAGATTTATATTCTTTCCCACTTTCCTTTTTTGAAGTTTATGAAAGTGCGTTTTTCGGTGACGATGAAGTCGGCGGTACGCTCGAACGAAATAAGTATGGGCAGGTGGTCGGATGCCAATGTTACCATCGGCTGCCAGTTGACGCAGTTTACGAGTTCTGCGCTCACGATTGAGATATCTGGCGAGCTATGACAGCTTCCTACCATACGTGTGGGGGCGTCTCCATTTATTGTGCAGAACGTCGTTTCGTCTATTTGATCCGCTAACATCTCACCCCTACTGTCCGCCCGCAAGTTTGAATGCCATAGGTCGTGATGGGCATTGAAATCGCCTAAGATAATGCGATTGTTGCCAGTGAGTAAGGCCTCGATATTAGGGCGGTATCCACTGGGGCAACAGGTGACAGGAGGGATGTAGATGTTGATGATTTCTAGATTTGCATCGCCTGACCGGACAGATAGGCCTTGACGTTCTAAGACATTGTCACTGCGGTCGATGCCAGGATCAAATATATGATATTGCACAGAGTGGTGTATAATAAACGCGAGGTCGCCTCCATTTCCGCTCTCGCGGTCTTTCCTGTGGACATTATAACCAGAGCAGGTCTGCAATTCAGATCTTGCTGTGAGTTTAGTCTCTTGAATCGCAGCAATGCGGATGTTGTGCCGCTTCATGAAATCGACTATCTCCGTAATCTTCCCAGTTAGTCCATTACAGTTGAACTGCAGAATTCTGAAGTGCATGAGGGGTGACGCCGCCACTCTAGGGGTAAGTGAGGGGTGACTACGCCTAGGTTGTGGAAGGCCAGGACGCAATTGCTGTTGTGGCCTTGGGACTGGGCGCCCTTGGGCAAGCATTGGGGTACCCGGATGATTTGGGTTTGCGACCTGGCAACATGGCGCGATGAAACCCGTCGAGGGGTTGCCGTCGCGGAGACCAGAACATCTAGGAAAGTGGCACCACCCAAGGCAGGAGCTGCATTGAGCGGATGTCGCAAACCTATATATTCTGTGCTGGCAGACGGTGCAAACGGAGGCAGGGACTAAGAGTCTGTTTCCCTGACCTGCACGATTGCTGCCAGAAAAGAGGGGGAGAGAAGAAGACGGGGGCAGGGGCTGATGCTCAGCATTGCTACCAGCTCTACTACGAAGGTAGTAGTTATGAGTGGTATCAGCTGTTTGAGTTGTTGGCGCCCTGGGGCGCGAGCAGCAGCGGGTACTTGTTGTGGCTTGCTGAGCAGCGAAGCTGCTGGAAGGTAGTGGGGATACGCTTAGGCGTAGACTACGGGACGCCCTTGGGCGTGAGCAGCAAGGAGCCACAAAAGATTTATAGAAGTTACGTGGACGTCGGGTTTTGGGATCAAGCCCAGAACAACCTGTCCGATGCAACCATCCCTTGCACGAGACACACTGAACAGAGTATGACCGTCCTAAAAAGATTCTTTTCCGGCAAATGCAGCAAAACCATTTCTCAGAACCGGGGTCAGGAGACGGACCCGGATTGGGTTCGATACCTTCCCGGAGTAAGAGAATATGTAGCAGTCCTGCTGCAAGGAGCTGCTGGGAGGATGAAAATTTGTGGGAGGGACGAAACAAATTAAATGGGGTCACACTGAAATGACAGTCCTTGGTCGGGAAAAATCCCGAGTCGCTCCGGTACATAGAACCGACTGCCTTGGGAAGACTAATAGTCTAGTTGAGGGGTCGACTGCTAATACGCTACCAAAAATATCGAGAGAGGCGTCAAACGACGCGTCTTGACATCAGTATTAATAATCAGATGGCGGAAAATAAAAATTTTAACGCGTTCAAAAGATATTAACGAAAAACCGAAAAAAGACCCACGGGTACCTCCGAAACCGGGGGTAGGATACATAGTATTTTTGCGCAGAACACCTTTCTGCGTTGGCGGCCTTCGGCCGCGCTTATAAAAAATAACCCTGGGCTACGCCATGCCAAGTCCGGGTATGTGGTATAACCGTGGCTACCGCCACGGTGATGCCCATTTTTTTTTGTGGGTATGAACACAACAACAACCACATGGAAATCGCCAACTTCAACTGCAAATATCTCCGGACAGAGATAAAATTTTCTTTTCCGCCTTCGGATTATTGTTCTCGAGATTAATACTCGTCTTTTGACACCTCACTCGATATTGTTGGTAGCGTATTAGCAGTCGACCCCTCAACTAGACTATTACCCCGTTGAATAAGTGATTTGTGTTATATTCTTCTCAGTAGATCGGAATCTTTTAGAAAATAATATATAGTTTTTATGTTTTCATCAGTTGGGTTGGAAAGAAGGGAGATAGGATCCATATTAAAGTTACGTTCCCTTTTATCTCGAAGCATTGGGCAAAATTCTAATAGGTGGAGGACAGTGGCTCCCGACCACCCCCTAGTTCCATCAGGTATCTGTGGTCGCCAGAGCCTGGTCTACTAAAGAAACAGATAAGAGAATCTATAAATTGTGCTAGTAGCCCTTGAATCCTTTCGGTGGTGCATCACACAAGTATATTCTGTACTGGCATATGATCAATTTGGAGACAACCAAACGTTTATTTTCATGTCCAACACGGAACTGGTGCTCGACCCCTGCTGCTAAAGGAGGTAGGCGTAGTCATATCAATTCGTTCCCGGGTTACTCGGGGAAAGCAGTTTTAGCAGTACTCTGCCCTTTTCAAATTGAATATCCATTCAAGGACTTCATATAATTTATTAAACAGTCATCTGCATTTATTTGTTTTTGTAGCACGTCTAATTTACTTCGTAACATCAACGAATTATCCCTTGTTATAATTTTATGTTCTCTATAAATGCAATAGCGAAGTATCTTCGGGTACCCCTGATTCTGGTTATCTGAAATCACCTTGAGTCCCTTGTGCCATTGGTTTCTCAGCAAATACCTAATTGTGGAGCCCTATTTATAGAAAACTTTTCGGGTTACATATATTAAAAACGTTTAACCTGTCCTTACTGATATTATTTTCTTTCTCATTCTAGTTAAATTGATTTTGACGATGTGCGCATAGCAATATCCCAAATATTCAAGCTGTGGCTGTAAGAAAAGCATATTTTTGCTCAAATTACACGAAAACTGCGACAACTATCCATCCGACTTTTTAGTACCACAATAAGGCCCTAACAAGTATATTATGGGATAGGGTCAAGACCAAAGGCTCAACATCACCGCTATTATACCTACAAAACTCATATTGCTCTGCAAACTGATGTTGAATGACACCACCAGCGTAGGGAAAATTGAGCAGCATCACTCTGAGCTTCGAAAAAAGGTAGCAAAAAGGGCACGACTATAAATAGACGTTTATGTATTTATGTAGCTTGCATATATCATTATGCACATATGTAAAGCTTACTAGAGTAATAAGGAAATAATTTAAATTGTAAAAAAACATTGTAATTATGAAGGTAGTAGTGTAGCTTAGGGGTCCCACACAAAATTTGGGCCAAGATTTACGGGTGAGGTATCAAAAGACGCGCATTTACGTCTAGATTAAGAATTTGAAAGCGGAAGTTAACTTTTTTCACCCGTTCAAAAGTTATCGGAAAACAGGTTTGTGTGATACATATTGTTCCCGCATTTTTGCAATCTTTTAAGCGTACATATCACTTTACTTTTTATACTTGGTATATTAACATAATCTAACTTGCACGCATTAACGAAAAAATTATGTTAAATTTCACTAATTTACTTATAAAATATTAACACAATATTGCAAACAATTTCTGTCCAAATGAAAACATATCAAAGTGAACAGTGTTGCCAGCTCAGCAGGTAATAAAACAAGGGTTCGTTTTATATATAAAACATCTATATTTAGAAAAAAATTCTATAAATAAATTATGTTTTTATGGGAAAATGATTGCTAACTTATCATAAATCGAATAATAAGTCGAAAAAATGTGTTATTAACAAAATAATTTAATTTAATTTTTTTCAAAAAAAGCTTAACTAAACATGCACAGTAATTCTGCGTAGAACACACTTAGCCGATCCAACACCGGCGGTAGCCACGGTTATACCACACACTCGGACTTGGCATGGCGTAGCCCAGGGTTATTTTGTAAAAGCGCGGCCGAAGGCCGCCTAAGCAGAAAAGTGTTCTACGCAGAATTACTGTGCATGGCGCAGCCGGTTTTGGATAGGCTAAGGGTGTTATACGCAGAATTACTGTGCATGTTTAGTTAAGCCTTGAACTGCTAACCGTTCAGACAATTACAAAAACAAAATACATAGAGCGTGATTGTTTATCTCTATTTATCACCTTCCATTATTCTGACTTGAAAAAAGCAAGAGTAATTTCTTGTTCAGTTAATTTCTATTATTGCTCATCTGGCAGCACTCTTCACCATCAGGTGTTTTTCTTCAACAACGAATCAAGTGTTTAGAGTGGATTTTCTGTATTTTTATTACCAAATTGCTTATTAATTAGAGAAATTAGACAAATTTTTTTCACTAATTCGTGAATATCAAAGTGTACTAATCTATCGAGAAAGAAAACAGGATGTGATTTGTGCGCTTAAAAGATTGTAAATGTGCGGGAACATATGTACAAGACGAACCAGTTTTTCGCGCATAACTTTTAAACAGGTAAAATTTAACTTCCGCTTTCGGATTCTTGATCTAGACGTGAATACGTGTCTTTTGATACCTCACTCAAAAAAAAAAGGGCCATATTTTAGGGTGGGGCCCCTAAACTGCACAATTACCAATATGAATTATTGATAATTAAATATTATTTAAACAAAAAGTACGCGTTTCATTCATCCAAAAAGCGATTTGACAGAAGGTAACCGGTACGGGTAACCGGCAAGCCAGTTACCCGTGTTGTTGTTGTTTCGTATGTTTTGGTTAGCGATAACGAAAACATACCAAATGAAGTAACTTCAAAATGTAAGTAACATCGAGCGAGAAGGAATGTCGAAAACACAATAGGTAAGAGCGAGAAAGCGAGTCACACGTACACTATTTTGAGAGAGCGTGTGCGTTACTTTTTTCACGACAGCAATGTAAAAGTCATTAAAGCGCCAAATACACGACACGAACATTTCCGCGATCTTGTTCGCAACTTTGGCCATGCACCATACGAACTTTTGGCCGAACATTAGTTCTCTTTCAGACAGCGATGAAAACGGACAACAATTGTGCTGCAGTAATAGCCGCGTTCTATTCTAAGCGAGCGCGAAAAGAACGCCAAACTCGGTTAAAATTTCCCTGCATGTATTTAACAACACTGGTAACATTTCAGCTGTCAAAATCATCTGTTGTTTATTATTGACGTTTTCTTTGTTATTTATATTACTGTAATGTCCGATAATGAAGATGATTTTATATGCGAAGACGACGAATTTTAGTAAATAATGAGTGATTCTCAACGTTTGGTAATAGCAGAATGTGAAAGCACATCACAGGGGCCACCCATAGTGGCAATGGACATAGATGAGGTAGAGGTTGTTGGGGAAGATGCTGATGACAAGGAATTCGAAAAGCTGCTGTGGTCTATTGACGATGATACATTATTCCAGCCGCTTGGCTTAACCAATCATGGTACAGATGCTGGAAAGACGCTTTTTGTAACATGGAATGATGAATATTTGCTTAACTTTTATTCAAAAGAGCCCGACGTACAAAGAAAATCAATTTGATCAAGGTGCGCTTGCCGTTGCCATTGGGAGAAATTGTGAACGATATATTCATACTAGAAATGAAATCTTTGTTATTATGCGAAGCGGTCAGGTTTATTATTTTAGTTCGGTAAAATCAATACATGCAGTTGACTGGCTAAATGATGCTGGAGGTGGTGTACGTTGTATGGCTCATGCACCCAATGTAGGATTTAGCTGTATAAGTTACGTAGCAAGTGAAAAGGCACTTACAATGGAAATGTATTGCGATGTGCCAGATATAGGTCGAAGTGTACCCATACTTTTACAGCGTTGTGATATAACATTTGATGATAGAAATATATTCAACTGCTCGTGGGAAAGTGAACGTTATACCCTCGTATCTGAACAAGTAACAGTGGATAATTTGAACTTTTTGCACCATTTATTAAAGGGCGAAATGGAGTTAACTACAGGACAATGGCTGCATATCTTCACGGTATCCACAATTATCTTTGCTTTGGTTGTAGGTACTTGGTACGCTATATTAAAATAAAGTTTTTTATATATATGACGAGTATATTTTCCTACTTATAGCTTTATCGGAATCGAATACAACTGAGCTTGAAAAGGCTAATAATTGTGAGTACGGTATACACCAGCTATGCGCATATGCGACTAATATAGATTGCATACAGTTGGATTGCGAAGAGCGCCGTTGTCTTATATTTCTACAATGTGGTAGCATTGATATTTTGTATCATTCACAACTAACGTATGGATTGCAACGTATGCAACACCATACAGGAGCACAGTAGTCATTACGTATATGCACCACGTAGGCGTTGCTTGTATTTTACAGATGAAGAGCAGGTGTCGCAATTGCATTTCAGCTACGATAACCAAATGGATACTTGTTTAGTTCAAGAAACGTACAAAGCCATACCTGGGATTGTGGTATGTACTTGGGTTGAAACACAGCAACATTTAATATGTAAGAGTTGCAACAATATATTTTATAATTTTGAAAATCCTGCCAGTTTTCACCAGCCCTTAACGCATTCGTCAAGTGTATTTTAAAGTTATCTTGCTGTTAAACTAATGGGTTATGAACCAAAATTTATAAGCAGAAAATAAAATTAAATAACATTATATAAACTGTAATAAATACAGTCCCATATAATTACTTAAATAAGAGATTCAAATTAGTTAGCAACTACGTAAGTATATGTGGATTAGAGGTTTACGGAGTAGCTCCTTGCTTAATGAACATCAAACATTTTAATAATGAACTTACACCTGCGAACAGAAAATAGCGGTCTCAATTCTTAATAAATTTCGTCAATTAAATACTTTTTTTATTTCCGATACTACACGAAAAAACTTCCTTAATTTTTTTTTAACTGAAGCTATGAAGAACAATATCGAAAGTGTTTTCGAAAAACGCAAAAATTTACCGAAATTTTCAACTTCTTATTTATGGTTCTATGCATTTTTAGAGTATACAATTTTGTAGCAAAATCAGTTTTAGTATAACAAAGGACATGCATGCTATAGGTCTCTAAAAATTCTCGTTGATTTTTGAGGTTTTTTGAAGGGTGTTTGAGATTTTCTTCTGTACAAATTGTGGAACAGTTTTTTTATGAAAGAAAATCTGAAAGACTTTTCGGTAAAAAAAATACTCAAAATAAAACTTGTACTTTGTTATACTAAAATTGACAAAATTGTATACTCAAAAAAGTTTAAGAACCCCAAATAAAAAGTTAAAATTTAGGTAAAATTTTCTCAAATTTTTGAAAACGTTTTTGAGATGGGTTTGCAAAGTTCATAGAAGCTTTTCTTCAAATATCGGAAATAAAAAAAGAAGTATTTAATTGACGAAATTTGTTGAAAATTGACACTGCTATTTTTCTCTTCACAGGTTTATATGTTTATCGCAAGTATTAAAAATTTGATTCAACTTTTTTGAAAGTAAAACTAAACTTAAGGAAAGGGTATTCAGTCCAACAAATTTATTTAAAATATATTATTAGATTTAGTAATTTTTTTCCAAATAAAGAATATTATATATGTATGAGGCGCCTAGATGCAAAACCAGATATTTTAAAATAATATTTAAATTGCGACAATATTGCATCGCCTACCAACATTCTAAAAACCCGTATTGAAAATACATAACAATTCTCATTCATAACAAATTTAAAATTTTTTTGTGCTTTTCTAAATTTATATATATCATGGATTCATCTGGTTTTGCATCTTGGAGCCTCATATATACATGAAACTGCAACTTAAATTAATACATTTAATATAAAAAAGAAGTAAATACTTTAATAATAACATAAATATATATCAATTGCTTTGAGCTATATTGCTGCAGCAGCTAACTTTATATTTGGACAATTCAGAAGTGTGTTATATTCATGTAAAATTTGAGTTGTTTCCATGGTTTCGAATAAAAAATTTGATTATTTGAATCAATTTAAGCCTACAACTTAAAGCTAAGTAGAAATTTTGATGAGATTTTCTCTTTTTCAGATCAAGCATATTCAAAGGTGTCGTGGAATTCGATTGCTGTCGTAATTGGTGAACGTAAAAATGTACGACTAGTAATTGAGTCAGACTTATTATTGTTCTAAATCTAATCATTCAAGCAATAATTCTGCACCCTTAGCAGGAGTATTGATTGGTTTCAAATCTAATTCCGACAGCAATCATTCCATCCCTTATTATATATGCACATGAAATTGTAACTTAAATTAATACAGTTGATATAAAGAAAAGTAAGTACTTTAATAATAAATAAACTATCTTAATTGGTTTTTGTTTTCCAATTGAAATATTTTCCTGTGCAAGCACATCGCTAACCTGTGTTGGCAAAATATATGATTATACTGTCTTCGATAGTCGGACGAGCCGCTACTCGGCGAAGTAGAGATGACCGTTGTGTCAGTGGCAGCAGTTACAACAGCAGTTGTGGAGAGCACCATCCGTACAGTGTGATGAATGCTTTACTGCCTTTCCAATTGCTTGGCGCTAGCAATTTTTGCTGTTTGTAAAGCTTTAGCTGTATTGCAAATATATAGATGAGTTACAGTGGTTTTCGTAGGGTATTCAACAACTCACCCTTAACCATCATCACAGCCTTCTCATCGATTTTGAATATGCGTACTGTTTCAGTATTCAGACCCAGTTGGTTTGGTGCAATATTTTCGATTAGGCAGACAATTAGGTGCGTTCGATTCATTCCTATACTGTGGGTATTTGAGCCGTAAACGCAATGGCAGATATTTTGATTCTTTTTGAAGTGTAACATTTGTAAACAGTTGGGTTTCTCTGCTGTCACCATCACCACTAGAGAGCTATTGAAGAGACGCTCCGAGTCACGCTGTGGCCACCTTGTCACAGTTACTGACGGAGATAATGCGAAGCCATCTTTACCATCTAATAAGTAAATTGCACTGTAGAGGAAGAAACATTTTATAAAATTTAATAAAATCGAAAAATGATAATTGTGTTAAAATGGGATAAATTATTGTATGTTAAAGTATAGCGAAGTTTGAATAGGTCTCATTCTTCATTCTTAGAAACATGTACGAAGGTGCCTCGTAAGATATTAAAAATCCTTAACGCTTTTTTGCAATAACTTAAAAAAAAACTCATATTCAAATTTCTGTTTAACTTCTTCATATCAATAGCTACCTTTACCACCAGGAGGAGTCACTATTGCTTCTACGCCTATGCTATTGTTTCCTACATCGATGAGCTTTGTAATAAAATAAACAGCTATCTCCCCAATCTCTCCCTCACTAGGGTAGGCACCTTGTCGTTGGTGTAAGGGCTTAGCCGATCTCCATAGCGCCCGACTATGAGGCGGAGCTGTTTAGGACTGGCATCTACGCCGTTTCGCCTCATAGGAGGGCGGCGGGATGTCGGTGACCAAGAACTGCCAACCCCCTAATCCAGGGTGTTATGCGGACCGTGCCTATTGGACGCTTTTCAGCCGGTAGAAGTAAGTCGAAGGCAGTTCAAAAGGTTTGCTGTTAGAAACCCTCGGTTCTGCAACCGGTACGTGGAAGAAGCGTCGAATTGTAGAATGAAGAGGCAACGTTCGGCGGAAGGCAACAAGCCTTCTTTAAGAGGCAGAAAGAACCCAGTCCCAGAGCCGAGAGGCAGGGCAGTCGCATAGACAAGACAAGTAGGCCCAAAGCTGTAAGACAGATGGGCCCTAATAGCCTCGAAGGCTGCGAGTCAGAGGGAAGTTCCAACTACGGAAGTAGGAGATAAGCCAAAGGGAGATAACGCTAAGACTCCGACTTTCTCGGAGGTGCTAAAGGGAGTTAAAGCTAAGACTCCGGCTTTCTCGGAGGTGCCAAAGGGAATAACACTAAGACGCCGGCTTTTCCCGAGAAGATGAGTGATGTGGCAAAGCAGTCACTGACTGTGGCGCTGGTTGATCGTAGCAGTCCTTTCGAACAGATGACTAGTGAAAGGTGAAGATCTGTAGAAAGAGAGCTTATTAGCTTAATGCTTAAGATGATGCAGGGATAACCAAGTAAGCGCCCTCCAACCTTTGATTGGGAGATGGTATAATGGTGTGAAGATGATAGCGTGCTGTGAGTCGCACATAGGAACACCCGGCACAACAGTTACAAGAGGCTGAAGGGGGCTTCGAACACTGTAAACCAAAAGGGCAAGGGAGGACGACGACGTCACGATGAAGGTGCTGGAGGGGGACAAGCAGCCCATTAGTGCTGCGAGTCCTACAGATAAACCTCCAACACAGTAAAGTGGCGTCGAGCGAACTCCTAAACCTTTAGGAGGGTTCGTTTGACGTGGCGCTGATCCAGGAGCCGTGGCACTCATCGGGAGCAAAGGTTTCTGGACTTAGCGCGCGCGGATTTGGCGTTTACTATGCGCAAACGGAAAGACGGGTGCGAGCTGTAGTAATGGTAAGGAAACAGCTGCATTCATATATGCTGCCTAATTACATTACTGAGGACCTCGTAGTGGTGGTGAAATCGCCGGGGTCAGATGGTATATGTCCGGCCATGCTACAAGTTTCAAGTAGGGCGGTCGTGGGATGGCTCAAAATAATATTCGATGGGTGCATAAACTGAATCATGTACCGCACTCTTGGAGAACTGCTCGTGTAGCTTTCCTACCAAAGGCGGGAAAGATCGGTCACGTGTATCCCAAAGATTATAGACCCAATAGCTTAACATGATTTCTGCTCAAAACCTTTGCTGATAGATGTGTACATAAAGTCCAACGTGGATGAAAAGCTGCTCTCCACAACACAACAGGCGTACACCAAAGGCAAGTCAGTAGACACCGCATTGCATAGGGTGGTAATAAGCATAGGAAAGGCCCTGGAATATAAGGAATATGCTCTAGAAGTCTTCTTAAGCATTGCCGGGGCTTTCAACAGTGTTTCTAAATGGGCGATTATGGGTGGTCTTAATTACGTTGAAGTAAATCCAGCCATACCCAGATGGATCCACTGCATGTTAAACTGCAGTAAGATTACATCGCAATGGGGATTGTACGCGGCCACGAAATTAGAGGACAGGGGCACTCAGGGAGGGGTGCTATCACCTCTGCTGTGGACTCTGGTCATTAACCAACTGCTCAGGGGATTCTACGAGGGAGCAGCAAAACTTACGGTTTACGCAGATGACGTTGCATATGGTCTTGTTTACAAAGAGGTACAAAGTCCCTAAGTTAGGAGGGGCGACCCTACGGGAGAAACTGTGCACAAAATATCTAGGAATCATCCTAGACAGTAAGCTGTCATGGAAGCTCAACGTGGGGGAGAGGGTGAGGAAGGTTTCAACGGCACTTTATGCATGTAAAAGAATGCAAAAGAACCGGCATATACAATCAGAAGGCACTCAAAGACGATGCCTCAAAACTAACAACCAAAAGCAATAATTATCATTTCACTGACACAAATTTAATAGTTTTTTACTTCGAGAGTTGGAACAACCTTTTCATTATATTACTTAACAATTTAAAGGCTTCATTCTGTATTGCGAACGATAGCACAGACAAACGATTCGCCTCCAAACGATTTCGTCTAGCAATGGTATTCTCTATCATTTTTGTTCGGTCTTTACGTTTCTAACCAACAGGAAGGCAAAAGTAATTGTCAAGTGATAAGTTGCCATTGTTTAACATAGTGCAAATACACTAGCGATTCGTCTCTGATCCACAACGAAAGTTCGTTTCGTAATAGAGAATGAGGCCCTAAGATTAGACATTTTTTCAATTTGTATTTTGACTTACCAGCAACAACAGAATCATGTTTAATTGTACACCGCACAATCAATATAGCATCATGTAACGAAGCTCAGTTTCTTCCAAAAATTGTTCGGCACCGCCACGTAAAATCAATGTATATGTTCTAGCATTAACGCAACCCTTAAATAATTATAAACTATATGAAAATAAAATCAATGTCAAACCCAAAATCAAACCTTGGAAAATGTTGAAGCGTTCACCACCAACTTGACGTTCTTCAAAGTAATCACAGTGACCCAAAACCCTTGAATTAATATTATTAGCTGTAGTCATAACAGGACCACCACAAGCTTTCATTGTACGTTCCAAACCTTTTCTGGTACACGAACAGCACAGAACACATCACAACCTGAAAAATACTGTGTACCAACATCACCAATTGGTAGTTTAGATAACACAACAATGGCGCCTTACTTAGCTAGTTTATTGTACAGAATACGCCATTCAGCATTCTTCAACATTAGCCGTGTTTTTTAACACGCGTATATCCGTTTACGCTTAAACTTTATATTGACTGCTAAGAGACAAACTATAAATACACCTCTGAAATTGCTGCGCATAAATTTTGTCCTACTAAATTTCAATACGCATTATACTCAGATGTAACTGAAATATGTGTCTTTGTTTCACCCTGTACACTAATTCTATGTATTATATGTGTGTCCACAATTCATCGCAACTGATTCAGCTATATGTTATACCCTATGGCCATCAGAGCGTTGCGTCTCCGCTTTTCGGTACACCCTGTTGCTGTAGCTAGTTGTTTTACCACAGCCGCTAGATGGGTCTCCTAAGCATTATCTAAGCGAAGATAGGCGTTTTTTAACACGCGCAAACGAAACGTATACGCGCGTGTTAAAAAACACGGCTATTATCAATACGTACTTCAGATTTATCACGCTCAGCCTTGAATTCCTATTCTATATTTAATAATGCGATTTAAATTTTTTGTATGACATTGGGTCCAACTAAGAAAAGAACAGCGTCCACAACTATTTTAGAAAAGAAATCTTTTTGTTGATGAATAAGTTTGGAGGACATTGCTGTGGCAACGTATTTTTCCAATAAAGCACGTTGTTGTTCCTTTGATTGGCGCTTCGACATGTACAGCCATGTCATATTTTGGTCATGCATAATTGTAATACTTTACGTATAGCTTTAATGCATGCACGCCTTCCTCCACATATGGCTTAACTTGTTTTAAGATTTCACCTGCTTCAAGTACTATTGAAGTGGTGCCATCGCCGACCTGATAAGAGAAACATTTTTATTCTACACATTCTAATATAACAAAAAACTTACCTCAGCATCTTGAGATTTGGCGATGTCGACTAGAGTTTTAGGGCTGGATATCCAATAGTTTCATAATGTTTGCACCATCATTTGAAATTGTGGTCTTACCACTGCAATCAATAATATGCTTGTCCATACTGCGTGGACCCAATGTAGTGCGTACAGCGTCCACAATTGATTGCGAGGCATTGATGTTGGACATGAGTGGCTCATATTCACCCTCAACCGTGCGTGCCATTGGTGAGATGGTAAGTGTAAAGGGCAAAGCTGTTGTTTTTAATAAATCAGCTGTTGCAAGTATGCAATACAAAGAGGACCTGCAAACGAGAAAGATCAATGTAATTGCCAAACAAAACATTAATTTCGAATATCAATACCTAACGTAACGTGGCGAGGAGTTACCCTGATCTTCTACCACATATTTTGTGGTCACCAGTGGTGGTAATAAACCCTGTTGATAAGTAATGAAAGCACAACCAGCGCCATTTTGATTTTCAAAGATAACGCTTATCGGATTTGGCATCTGATCGGGATCTAAATGGCGTTGGGCTTCATCATACTGTTGCGGGTGTTGATATATACCAGTACCAGGTGCAGGTGGTTGCTAAAGAAAATAATAGAAAAACAATCATCAGCAATATTTGAAATATATTAGTTGTATTAGCATACCTTATAACCAGGACGTCTGGGTATTGGGGGTTGACCCGGCATGGGTGGCTGCCTGGGCATTGGCGCCTGTCCAGGTTGTGTTGGTGGCATGATTTGACCCATGTAATCACCTGGTGCACCTGGTTGTTGTAGAGGATAACCTGGCTGCTGAAGTTGTGGAGGATAACCAGGTGGACCAGGTTGTGGTGGATAGCCCGGCTGTTGTGGCATTATGCAGCATAAAATATATATAATAACAAAAGATTTATTTTCTTTTGTTTTGTTTTGCTCTTTTTGACTGAAGTTGGCTGCGATAGTTCTATATGTCAAAAAATTTCCTTGGTGTATTTTAAACTTCATTCACATTAGCGCAATTTTTTCTATTTTCAACACTACCTCTCAACTCGGTTATTGATTAGCCGACTTCGCGAGGACTGAATAAAATAACCGAGTTAGTGTTGTTGCTTTGAATGTAATTCGATGAATAAGCGAGTGTTCTTTTCGTGCTCGCTTAGAATAGAAGGCGCCTAATATTGCAATATGTGCTCGATTAAAGTCGCATAATCATTATTCTTTTTAATTCTATTACAATAATCTTTGCTTTTTACTTGCCACAATGATGGCAAAGATTTATACATTTCAATAAATTCACCCAGAAATTTTTTATTGTCCATTTTACTTTTCCGCGCACGTCTGTTCCGTTCAGAAATTACTACGATTATGAGCTATTTCGCCATACACGCACGAACAGTTCGCGCAAATGTTCGCCAAAAATTAAAATATTTTGATTTTTGGCGAACATTTGCGCGAACTGGCAAACACCGCCAAACACGACAGAAAAGGTCGCAGAAACATGACATAACGGGAATGTTCGCGGAAATGTTCGTGTCGTGTATTTGGCGCTTAAGACGATAATTGGTGACCAAGTTATCGATGACGATTAAGTAATCGATTAGGTAACGAGTACCTGTCTTGTGGGCTATTGGCAAACAGAGTTTCGATAAATTCATGAATAAGAATAATATAAATTGTGAATCATCAAATATTCATTAGAATAAATAAAACTCAATCCAACCCATAGATAACAACAAATAACACTTACAGATACGCCAGTTGTTTATTTGGTGGAAAATATGTATGTGGATTCGATACCTAGCATGTACAAAATTTCTGTATGAATAAAATTTCTTCGTGGGTGAGGCTTCCAATGCCTTGCTGTTTATGCTCTATATACGGGATTTCCAGTTGGTGCTACAATATGAAATAAACAATGTATAATATAATATATAGGAAATGGTAATAATAGATTGCCTTATTCTTAACACATGATAAAATTATTTTCGTCGGAAAGTGTCGCGTTACTCTCGCTTAGTGTGCATTGACAAATTCTGTCGGAACGTGTCTTGCTGGTGTCAGTACATGTCGCGTCATATATTGTGCATGAACCTTAATTGGTCAACTTGGTTGTTGTTGTTGTTGTTGTAGCAATGCTCGCCCCACCTAATAGCCGCGACCGATCACAAATTGTCATCAATATCCTCTAACGGGAGTCCAAGGGAACTTGCCGTTTCAACAGGGGTGGACCATAAGGAAAGGGGTGTTAGAGGCGTTGGTTCCACAACACAATTAAAGAGATGGTTCGTGTCATGTTGGGACACATTGCAAGCGGAGCATACATTTTGTATGTCGGGGTTGATTCTGGATAGGTTAGAGTTTAACCTGTTACAGTATCCAGAACGAAGTTGAGCAAGAGTGACACACGTTTCCCTGGGGAGTATGCGTTCCTCTTCCGCGAGTTCTGGATATTTTTCTTCAAGTACTGGATTCACCGGGCAATTCCCGACATAAAGGTCCGACGCCTGTCTATGGAGTTCACCAAGGACCTGCTTGTGTTTTTTCGCTTCATACGGGTGGGTTCTCAGGTGCCGTATTTCCTCAAAATGCTTACGGAGATGACTCCTTAGGCCCCTAGGCGGTGCTGGTTCGTCAATCAGATGTCTGTTGGGATGCCCAGGTTTCTGGGTATTCAACAGAAACTGTTTGGTCAGCATCTCATTTCTCTCCCTGATGGGGAGTATTCTCGCCTCATTATGCAGATGGTGTTCTGGGGACATAAGAAGACAGCCCGTGGCGATTCTGAGAGCAGTATTTTGGCAGGCCTGTAGTTTCTTCCAGTGGGTGATTTTTAGGCTTGGCGACCATATGGGTGACGCGTAGCACGTAATCGGCTTGCTAATTGCTTTGTATGTGGTCAAGAGCGTTTCTTTATCTTTTCCCCAGGTACTGCCAGCAAGGGATTTGAGGATTTTATGACGGCTCTGAATTCTTGGAACAATTGCGGTTGCGTGCGCACCAAAATGTAGATCCTGATCAAACGTCACACCCAAGATTTTGGGGAGTAGGACAGTCGGTAGCGTAGTGCCATCGACGTGGATGTTCAATATGGTCGACATTTGCGGTGTCCATGTTGTAAATAAGGTCGCTGCAGATTTAGTCGGTGACAATGCCAGGTTTCGCGAGGCGAAAAAACTGGAGAGATCAGGGAGATAGCCGTTTATTTTATTGCATAGCTCATCGATCTCTGGGCCTGGGCCTGTGGCCATTATTGTGCAGTCATCGGCGTAGGAAACGATTGTGACTCCTTCCGGTGGTGAAGGTAGCTTAGATATGTAGAAATTAAACAAAAGCGGGGATAGGACACCACCCTGTGGCACCCCTTCTTTAATTCTCCTTGGTTTTGATGTTTCGTTTTAAATTGCACCGATGCCTGCCGACCACCCAGATAATTAGCGGTCCACCTTTTAAGACATGGGGGAAGGGTAGACCCTTCCAGGTCCTGCAGTAACGAGCCATGGTTGACCGTATCGAAAGCTTTTGATAGGTCTAGCGCCACGAGTACTGTTCTATGGTGGGGGTATTGATTTAAACCGCAATTTATCTGGGTGCTAATGACATTTAGCGCGGAGGTAGTGCTATGGAGTTTTCTGAAGCCATGCTGATGAGGGGCTAGCTGCAAATGTGCTTGGAACTAAGGGAGCAGAATGGCTTCAAGCGTCTTTGCCACTGGCGATAGGAGAGATATCGGACGATATGACTCACCTACGTTACCTGGTTTCCCAGGCTTTAGTAGCGGGACCACCTTGGCCATTTTCCATTTCTCGGGTATGACAAAGGTGGGAAGAGACAGGTTGAAGACATGCGCTAAATATTTGAAACCCTCTTTCCCTAGGTTTTTAAGCATCGGCATGGCTATGCCGTCTGGGCCCACTGCTTTGGATGGTTTAGCGCGACCAATGGCGTTCTCAACCTCTCTAGCGGTGATGGCAATTGGTGACGCGCTGAATTTGTGTTTATGTGCGTGTCTATTGGCTCTCCGTCTATCTTTGTCGACCGTAGGATGCATTATATATTGTCGGCAGAAAGCGCTCGCGCATTTTTTCGCATCCGACAGCACCTTATCGCCAAAGGCGATGGAAACTTTGTCTTTGTGCTTAGTCGGATTCGATAGGGACTTTACGGTGGACCAAAGTTTACCTACACCGGTAGAGAGGTTACAACCTCTTAGGTGCTCTTCCCATTTCGCCCGCTTGTGTTCGTCCACAAGCAATCTGATACGTTGGTTTATATCCCTTATTTGGGGGTCGCCTGGATCAAGCTGTCTTATAAGGTCGCGTTCCCTCGCTAAGCTCGCGGCCTCCGCCGGGAAGTGGGCCGGATTTCGGGAATTCTCCCGGCGGGAATGAAATGTGCCGAGGCGGATTCAATGACCTTACGGAAGGCACGCTCCCCTTGGCGGGCATCAGTCGGGATAGGGAGGGCAGCAAAGCTGCTGTCTGTTGCAGATTTATATTCTTCCCACTTTCCTTTTTTGAAGTTTATGAAAGTGCGTTTTTCGGTGACGATGAAGTTGGCGGTACGCTCGAACGAAATAAGTATGGGCAGGTGGTCGGATGCCAATGTTACCATCGGCTGCCAGTTGACGCAGTTTACGAGTTGTGCGCTCACGATTGAGATATCTGGCGAGCTATGACAGCTTCCTACCATACGTGTGGGGGCGTCTCCGTTTATTGTGCAGAACGTCGTTTCGTCTATTTGATCCGCCAACATCTCACCCCTACTGTCCGCCCGCAAGTTTGGATGCCATAGGTCGTGATGGGCATTGAAATCGCCTAAGATAATGCGATTGTTGCCAGTGAGTAAGGCCTCGATATTAGGGCGGTATCCACTGGGGCAACAGGTGACAGGAGGGATGTAGATGTTGATGATTTCTAGATTTAAATAAATACTCCCAAATAAATACTCCCAACCAACAATGCCATGTTTGTGTGCGAATAAGGTTGAGAGAACGCATTCAAAAGGGCAGTGTGCCAAGTGCAATGAACTCTACCACCTAGAATGTGTTAAAATCCGCCCAGCTGATCTTGATTAGGTACTCAAGAGCAGTCAACATTTCATTTGTTTTGGCTGTGTTAATGCCCGTCGAAATTCTCTCCGCTCACCACCACTCACCATCAATTTGGATGATTCTAACTTTAATAGTGCTGCCATTGCGGTTGTTCCTACTAGCACCAACAACATGTCTGCTCAACCATCAATAGGCAATGCCCACATTAATAGAGACGCTATTGATGAAATCGCCGCTATTAAAGAGGAAAACAACAAACTTGTTGCAGTCGTTAATCCTCTTCGCGTCGACATTTAGCCACTTAAGTGGAGCTTGATTCGTACGCTGACATCGGTCGATGATCATGCATCATTCCTACAGAACCATATTATTAGGCTTTTCGACAACCATGTGCCAGTGAAACTCAAAGCTGCTACACACAATAATACCCCTTGGTTTAGTGCCAATCTAAAACACTTAATTCACCAGCGTAACCTTGCTTACTCACGATGGAAAAGATACAAAACCCTGGAGGCTCACAACTGCTTCAAAGCAGCTAGGATCGCTGCAAACAAAGCCATTAGGTCAGCTAAGCAGAAATTTTATAATAACAAGTTTAGTGCTGCTTTGAGTTCGAAGGAAATCTGGAAGTCGATTAAAGATATTGGTATCGGAAAATCCAAATGTGATATTTCTGTCCTCCCTGATGTAGACATTAACGAGATTAATATAAATTTTGTAAATCTGCCAATCTCAACTGACAATATATGTGCTGACAATTATAGTATTCGAGCTAATGTTGATTTTGATCCTCTTGAGTTTGCTAGTGTCGATGATTGTGATGTCGTTCTAGCCATTCTTTCAGTAAAGTCTAATGCTATGGGGTTCGATGGTATATGTCCGAAATTTTTAAAAATAATTCCTCCTAAAATCCTTCCTCACTTAACCTACTTGGTTAACTCTGTGCTGACGTCCCGTGTATTTCCCAAATATTGGAAAGCTGCTAAGGTAATCCCAATCCCCAAGCAAAACAAGGAGTATAGACCTATAGCTATTCTGCCTTTCCTTTCCAGGGTCGAAACAATTTTGCACTGCCAGATAAATACTTATGTGCAGGATAATAACCTCCCAGATTCCCAGTCTGGATTAAGTCAAATCGAAGCTGTAAAACGGCGCTCCTATCGGTGATAGAGGATATTCGAGAACAAGTTGACAGTCGACCACACCGTTCTCTGCAAGAAGCTGGACAACCTATTTAATTTCTCCAACTGTGCAACAGCCCTAATCAGATCGTATTTGGCCGACCGAACTCAGGCAGTAAGTGTTGGTAGCAGAAAGTCTGATTTCGTCAGTGTTTTAAGAGGCGTCCCACAAGTTTAACGCCGCTTGTATTCAGTCCACGGCTCTCCAGCTCCTTCTTCAGTTGCTGGATCTTCAATTCACTGAACTTTGCCATGCCCTTGTTGTCCTCTGGAATTTATTCAACAATTCCTCTTCTGACACCAATTGTAACGAATTTTACTTGCAAATCCTCTTTTTTGCCCTTTTGCTAGGTTCGTATCGCTAAACTGTTGAATAAATAACTCCAATATTGAATAATGGAAAAATGGCCTTTATTAAAATACTTCATTAAAATACTTTACTCAAACTGTGCAACGAATAGCTTAATAACCAAACTGATAGCTCAAATGAAACTCCACTATTCAAAATAATACTGCTATTGCTCGCTAGATATCGTCTTAATCGAAACTGCTTGACAGCTCAAATCAAACTGAATTACAGCGCCTACATCTGTCGCCTTTTATACTCTTTGATTTTAACATTCGCATCTTCTAGTCGCTTAGAGAATCTACTCAGCAACTGAAGAAGGAGCTGGAGAGCCGTGGATTGAATACAAGTGGCGTTAAACTCGAACTTCAGGCACGGCTATGAGAGGCAATGGAAGCAGAAGGAATTGATGTGGACGAGTATGTCTTTTATCCTGATGGGGACGAGACAACAACAAAAATTGAAGAGAAAAACGAAACATCGCAGACAGTTACGATCACAGACTTGAACATGATTTTAGCTGCAATATCTGCTCAAACATCGACAATGTCATCTCAACTAGAAGAACAGAAAACGTATATGTCATCTCAACTAGAAGAACATAAAACATATAGTTCATCACAGATGGAATCCCAAGAGACACGTATTACATTCAAGATGGAAACTCAACTGGCAGAACAGATGTTATCCCAAATGGAATCACACGAGATACGTATATCCGAAATGTCGTCACAAATAACATCCAGGATTGAAACACAGGAGGCACGTATATCCGAAATGTCGTCACAAATAGCATCCAGGATTGAAGCACAGGAGGCACGTATATCCGAAATGTCGGGACAAATTTCAGCACAGGTATCATCGCAGATCTCTGTACAACTAGAAGCCCGTATGGACGAAAAAATAATGGAGTTTGAGAACAAAATCGAGGCTGAGGTAGATGCTTTAAAAGGTCGTATACAGGAGCTGCAACTAAATCGCCCAGTTATTTCAGCAAGCAATACGAAGGTAAAAACACCATCCTTTGACGGTTCTGTTCCTTTCCAGGTCTTTAAGCTACAGTTTGAGAAGACCGCAGCAGTGAACAACTGGAATGTGGAAGATAAAGTTGCCGCACTCTTCGTAGCATTGAAAGGACCAGGTGCCGAAATCTTACAGACTATTCCAGAGTACGAACGGAACAGTTATGACGCATTGATGGCTGCTGTAGAACGGCGGTACGCAAGCGAACACAGGAAACAGATATTTCAAATAGAACTGCAAAACCGTTACCAAAAAGCTAATGAAACTTTCCAAGAGTTTGCTTCGGATGTTGAAAGGTTGGCTCATTTGGCAAATGCGGACGCACCCGTGGAATACACTGAAAGGGTAAAAATCCAGAGTTTCATAAATGGCATACGGGACGTGGAAACGAAGCGAGCTACATACGCAAACCCAAAGCTGACATTTGCTGAAACGGTATCACATGCATTGACTCAGGAAACGGCCTCACTATTGAGTAAACCAGAATACAAAGCTCATCGTGTGGAAGTGGAAAGACCAGATTGGGTAGACACAATTAAGGAAGCACTGAAGGGATCACAACAGAAAAATGACGGAGTTATTAAATGTTTCAAGTGCGGCAACCCAGTTCATATTGCACGACATTGCAGCAGCGGTTCCAATAGCTCCAACAATGTGGGTGGTCGTAAACGCAGAGCAGAAGGTGATGAGCAAATCTCCAAGACCACTCAATCGTTAAACTAAATCGAGTCAGCCGCAAGGGGCGACAGCTGGCTCCCGCAATTGAATGCCCCATAATCTCTATCGCGCAGATTGGAAGAAGATCGAGCAATCTTACTGTTGGAGGACATGTGGACGGAAAGGAACGTTTACTGACTGTAGATACGGGTGCATCTCATTCCATCATTCGAGCGGATTTAGTCAACAAAAAGATAAGACCATTGCTTGGAGCAAGATTACGTACAGCCACGGGAGAGGACACCCAGGTAATTGGAGAAGTAGAATGTGAAGTCGCAATTGGGAACGTCACGGTAGTACGCAATTTTATAGTGGCAGAAATTGTTGATGAAATCATAATTGGAGTGGACTTCTTAATCGACCAGGGCATCAAGATCGACATGCAAATCAAGACGATGCGATATAAAAACATGGATGTACCACTTAATTTCGGCTACGAGAGAGACTACAGCAGTAAACGAGTGCTGGTGGAAGAGAGTCAGCAAATACCACCAAAATCCGAAGCAGTCATCTGGGCAAAGGTTGATGGAGATTGTGGGACAAACAAATTGTGGGTTGTCGAAGCAGCAAACAAATCAGCACTAAAAATACTTGTAGGAAAAACCCTGGCTATGACAAAACAAGATGGACGTATTCCGGTAAGCGTACTCAATGAGTTCAAGTCACCACTCAAACTGACTAAAGGATCTATTTTGGGAAGATGCCAAGAGGCCGAAATAGTTATTAACTGTGAACAGCTCCAGGAACACGTTTCATATAGTAATGCTGATCTTTCAAATGATATCACGGCATGGACGCATGGGCTAGAGGAAGCCTATCAGAGTAAGGCAAAACAACTGCTCATAAAGTACGCGAACATATTTTACCAGGATGGTTCCAAACCAGGCCGCACCAATGTTGTGAAACATCAAATTGACACTGGAGATGCGAGGCCGATCCGTCAACCTCCACGTAGTGTTCCACTGGCGAAGCGGGAAGTTGTGAGTCAAATCATACAAGAAATGAGTGACAGCGGCGTCATCGAACCATCAGCTAGTCCATGCAGCTCACCGGTAGTACTTGTAAGGAAGAAGGATGGAAAAATGAGGTTTTGCGTGGGCTACCGGAAGTTGAATGACGTTACGAAAAAGGATAGCTACCCATTGCCAAGAATCGACGACACTCTGGACTCGCTCTCTGGTACGAAATGGTTTTCCACACTGGACTTGAAAAGCGGCTACTGGCAAGTGGAGGTGAAGGAGGAAGACAAAGAGAAAACAGCCTTCAGCGTCGGAGATGGTCTTTGGCAATTTACAGTAATGCCCTTTGGACTTTGTAATGCACCAGCTACTTTTGAGAGACTCATGGACGAGGTACTGAAAGGACTACATTGGAAAACATGCTTGGTGTACCTGGACGACATCATCGTATTGGGCAAGAATTTTGATGAACATCTTAGGAACTTGGAGGAAGTTTTCCAGAGAATAGCTGGCGCTGGTCTGAAGTTAAGTCCCAAAAAGTGTGCGCTGTATAAAAAGGAAGTCAATTATTTGGGTCACAAGGTAACGACAGAGGGCATCTGCACTGCGAACGAAAAAATAGAGGCTGTAAAGGATTGGCCAAGACCACAGAACCAACATGAATTGAGAAGTTTCCTTGGGCTGTGCACATATTACCGCCGATTTGTACCAAATTTTTCCAGCGTAGCCCATAGCCTCCATGAGCTTACAAGAAAAAACAAAGCTTTTGAATGGAAGAAGGAGCAAGAAGTGGCTTTCCAAACATTGAAGGAGCATTTGTGCACTGCCCCAATGTTAGCATATCCGATTCCAGGAGCAACATTTATTCTAGATACAGATGCGAGTGGATATGCTATAGGAGGCATTTTATCACAACTGGTCGATGGACAGGAGAAGGTAGTTGCATATTACAGCCGTTCGATTGGAAAACCAGAGAGGAACTACTGTGTTACGCGGAGAGAGCTGTTGTCATTGGTAGAGTGCATTAAACATTTTCACAAATACCTCTACGGCCAGCGATTCCGTGTCAGGACAGATCACGCAGCGTTGAAATGGCTTCTGCAGTTCCGTAATCCGGAAGGACAATTGGCACGGTGGATCGAGCGACTACAAAGCTATGACTTTTCCATTGAGCATCGAAAAGGTAGTACCCATGGAAATTCCGATGCAATGCCACGAAGGCCATGTAGTTTGGAATGCAAAAACTGTTCAAAGACCGAGGCTAAAGAAAACATTATAGATATCCGGCTAATGACTATAACGTGTACGGATGAATGGGACAAGGAACAACTAAGAAAGTGTCAGCTAGAGGATACAGATCTGTCACATGTTATGCAAGGGCTCGAACGAAACGAAAGACCAAGCAGAGAGGAGATGTCAGCAGAGAGTCCCATTGCGAAGTCATATTGGGCACAGTGGAACAGTTTAGAATTGATATCCGGTTGCTTGCATCGAGTATGGGAGAGTGAGGATGGTCAATGCAAGAAGAAACTGATAGTTGTTCCCAGGAAGAAGATTCCTGACGTGCTCAGCGAGCTGCACAATGGTCCAAGTGGAGGTCATCTTGGAATCACGAAGACAATCGAGAAAATTAAGCAGAGATTCTATTGGGTTGCCGTCAGTCGGTCACCGAGTGGATTGCCAATTGCGAGGTATGCAACAGAGCGAAAGGGCCCAAAACCCGAAGTCATGGCCAGATGAAGCACTATATTTCAGGTGCACCATTTGAAAGGATAGCCATGGATGTCGCAGGTCCATTTCCTACTAGCAACCGCGGAAACAAATACGTACTGGTGGTTATGGATTATTTCAGCAAATGGCCAGAGGTATACCCAATCCCAAACCAAGAAGCAGAAACAGTAGCAGAAGTGGTTAAAAACGAATGGTTTGCAAGGTATGGTGTACCAATGGAGTTACATTCTGACCAAGGCAGGAATTTTGAATCAGCTGTGTTCCAAGAAATGTGCAAGAAGTTGGGCATTCGAAAAACACGGACAACTGCATTGCATCCTCAGTCCGATGGTATGGTGGAATGTTTCAATAGAACATTAGAGGAGCATTTAAGGAAAGTAGTAGACAAGTACCATAAGGACTGGGATACACACATATCATTATTCTTGATGGCCTACCGATCGGCAGTACATGACACAACGGGCCAAACTCCCGCAAAGGTAATTTTTGGCAATGACCTTCGACTGCCAGCTGATTTGAAGTATGGGATAGATGCGATGCGGAGAGGAATGTCAAGAAATCCACTGGGGTCTTGGAAGAACAGCTGGGAGAGATACACGATCTGGTAAGGCAACGAGCAAAGATTATGAGTAACAAGATGAAAGCGAGGTACGATAAAGCAATTCGGAAGGGTTTCAGGAAGAAGATTTGGTGCTGTTATACAACCCACAACGAAAAAAAGTTTGTCCCCGAAATTGCAGTGTAACTGGGAAGGCCCATACCAAGTTGTAAAACGGAACAACGATGTAGTATACCGCATACAAACCACTACCAAACCACGAAGCAAAATGAAAGTGGTTCATTTGGAGAGATTAGCAGCGTGTAGATCGAGAGATTTGTCTGATCGGGACGATCAGACTTAGGTGGAGGGCAGTGTCACGGATATTAGCATCACTAAGCTATACCATCACTAAGGCGATGCTAAGGCATGCTAAGCGATATTTACGTCAATAATCAAATCATGTATACACATATATAAGGCAGCCGAGAGATGTCACACACAGATGCATTCTCTTATACGCCTATGTGTGCGCGAGAGACTGTAAACTACAAACATTCACATCAATAATTCAATCATTATGTATCTACATAAACGAATAAATAATTGCGTCTACACATACATATGTACCATGTACGAATACGAGCAGCGGAGAGTCAATGCATATATCTGAGATACCTATAAGTATGCAATGAGAAAAACTATAAAAATTGTGCAATTGTAGTTACGGCTAAGAAGTTTGAGAGCTACTGGACTAGTAGATTCTGGAAGCGCCTAGAAGATGTATAAAATTGTGCAATTGTAGTTACAGCTGAGAAGTTTGAGAGCTGCTGGACTAGTACATTCTCAAAGCGACTAGAAGATGCGAATGTTAAAATCAATGGGTATAAAAGGCGACAGATGTAGAGGCGCTGTAATTCAGTTTGATTTGAGCTGTCAAGCAGTTTCGATTAAGACGATATCTAGCGAGCAATAGCAGTATTATTTTGAATAGTGGAGTTTCATTTGAGCTATCAGTTTGGTTATTAAGCTATTCGTTGCACAGTTTGAGTGTTATTGTGAAGTATTTTAATAAAGGCCATGTTAGCGCGCAACAAACCAGTACACCCTTGAGTACCTAAAGTTACAAATTTATTCTACTTCAAAATGCAACCTTGTGTCTGTATGTCAAGTAAATCGCCTATACGAGTTCAACTGACGTTAAGGCATTGCATTGGATCATTTGCCTTTTCCCTTTCTTTTCGTTGGCGGTGTTGAACAAGGAGGACCAGCAGCACAAGTATTTTAGCGACCACGACCACGCTTATAATTAGATTTACAATCATATAATTGCAATATAAGTTAATCATTTCCTTTGTACAGAATTACACCTGAATTAAATGAATTTTACAAGGTAATACAGCTTAAAATACGTGTTATTTCTCCACCCGCCAACATTCTAAAATACTTGTGGAAAACGACAAACGAAAGCACGTTGTGGAAAATATATTGTTTCTACGCATTCGCCATTTGCTAACACGCCATGAATGACTTGCAAAATTCCGAAGTTTCCCTTGTTAGTGATGCACCTCCGCTTATTGGTGCATGCAGCAGTAATCCGCAATCACATGTTACGGGGGGTAATTTATCAATTGGAACACCTGCTACCACAACTCCCAGGGAGTGTGCCCGGAATATTTTCCACGAATAGTGCTTACCAAATGTCACCATACACATCGCTACATGCCGGGCTTGGAGGCCTGGGTGTACCCATAAGTCAACAGCCATGTTATACTAGCACACATATGATTCATAACCAATATCTTTATAATGGTGTACCCTCTTATATTGGTAAACCTCAGCTAAACTCAACGTTTGCTCACCCTGGATGCGTGTACGGTCAGAGTCGTCACGGACCGAATAGTACCATTTTCACATCCATTCAAAGGGGCAACGACCAGCATGCATCGCAATTGCCATTCGATACATCACAGGCTAACGTGGGCACTGCATATATAGGAACATATGGCGCTGCCGCACCATACCAACCCGTCTCACCAGTGCACGGCTGTTCCGGGCAACCACATGGAGGTTTAGCGCCCGTCAGCGACAGCACGTGGGTGGTCTATACACGCAGCCTCGGTACAATCTGGACGTAAGCCTGACACCATCGCAAGCGGCAGCACGACACGTGCTTAGTAAAGATCTGCCACTCTTCTCTGGAAAAGCAGAGGAGTGGCCGCTCTTCATCACGAACTACGAGCAATCAACTGAACGCTGTGGGTTTACTGAACAGGAAAATCTAATTCGACTTCAAAAGTCACTACGCGGGGCGGCTCTAGAAGCTGTGAGAGGGAAACTAATGATGCCCTCCACCGTTCACCTTGCCATTGCTACATGGCGCATGCTTTTCGGGCGACCCGATGTAATCCACGATACACTTCAGCGCAAGTTGAGGCAAATGCCAACAGTAAAAACTGATCGGTTGCACACCCTAATCGATCTCGCTCTGGCCGTTCAAAATTATAAGGCAACGATGCAGGCGTTGGGTCTTAGCGATTATCTTAATGATCCAATGTTGATAAATGAATTGCTGGCCAAACTTCCAGGGGATATGAAACTAGATTGGGGTCGCCGTCGAATGACCACGGCTCGCGTCGACATTATAGCATTTGATGATTGGCTTTTCGGCCTAGCATCGTGCGCCAGCCAAGTGACACCACTTAGCTCTCCCACTTATACGACTTGGGAAGAAAAAGCGGGACGAAGGGGCAACAAAGAAAGAGTCCTCATTCACGACAGTAATTCCAAAGAGCATGCTAGAACAAAACCTCTGTCATCTGTGTGGCAACGACCATAATCTCTCCGAGTGTCAAAACTTCAAGGCAAAGAGCAGAAATGAACGTTGGCAGGTGGTGAAGGACAAAAAACAACTATGCATCCGTTGCTTCGAAACGCATTTGCTTCGGCGCTGTGCATCCAAGAAAGAGTGCTGAATTGACGGTTGTAGAATGGCCCACAACCCACTATTACATAGTCGATCATCTGGAGCTGACAACAGCAAGGTGAACAATAATGACGGGCCCACAGTCCTATTCCATCAGCGCAAATTCAAGAGAACAATCTTCCGCTACATTCCGGTGACTCTTTATGGACCGAAATCAGCTTTAGAGACGTTTGCCCTCATCGACGAAGGAGCATCGTGCACGCTGATGGATAATAGCTTGGCCGAGCACTTGGGGCTTGACGGACCCAGCGAAGAACTTTGTTTGAGATGGACAGGCGATATCACTCAACAAGAGGCTAAATCGAAGTTTGTAGGCTGCGAAATATCTGGCAGAGGAGAAAACTCAACGAGATACCGTATGCGTAACGTGCGCACCATCACTAACCTAGAACTACCGCAACAATCTCTAAACGCCGAAGAGCTGGCAGAGCACCATCACTTGAGACCACTGCCTATTGTACCATACACTAATTGCAGAGCACGTTTGTTGATAGGTTTGGATAACACAAAGCTCTCCATTCCGATAGAAGTACACGAAGTCGAGGGTGACGATCTAGTAGCTGCGCGTTGCAAGTTAGGCTGGTCGGTATATGGCCATAAAAATTCCGATCATCCAGTAGAGGAAAGTTTGTTGCACGTATGCCCCTGTACGCGAGATAATCAAGTGGACAGCTTGATGAGAACATATTTTTCCATAGAATCGATAGGTACCAGTCCCACCACGCACAGGTCAATGGCAGACGAACGCGCATATACCATAATGCAGAATACAGTCAAATATAAACCATACGAAAAAAGGTGGGAAACTGGCCTCTTATGGAGATACGACAAAATTGATTTACCCGACTCATTCCAAATGGCTTATCATCGACTTCAATGTCTTGAAAGAAAGATGGAAAAATGCGCCGAATTGAAAGAATTCGTCATGGAGAAAATTAATCACTACATCGACAAAGGGTACGTACGAAAGCTTTCCGCCGACGAAGTCACTAAAGGAGGTAAGTCCTGGTTCATACCAATGTTCACCGTCATGAATGTTAACAAAAATAAGAGACGAATCGTATGGGATGCGGCGGCCAAGGTGCAAAACACAAGCCTGAACGACGTATTGCTTACAGGCCCTGACCTCTTACGATCGATGGTGGGTGTTTTAATGAGGTTTCGTGAACGACCGGTGGCTATATGCGGGGACATCCGTGAAATGTTCCACCAAATACATGTAAGGAAAGAGGACCAGGTGGCGCAACAGTTTCTTTGGAGGGATGGCGATACCAGCCGGCGGCCTGATGTATTGACTATGACTGTTATGACGTTTGGAGCGTCTTGCTCCCCATCTTTAACCAACTATATAAAAGACAAAAATGCGCAACGTTTCGAGAAAGAGCTTCCTCAAGCAGTGGCAGCAATCGTTCAAAATACATTTGTAGACGATTGGCTGCATAGCGTAGACGACGAAGATGAGATGATTCGCTTAGCTAATGATGTCCGCCACATCCACGGTGAAGGCGGGTTCGAGATGCGGAGTTGGCTGTCGAATTCTGCGCGAGTTGTGCAGGCACTCATGGGAGGATCAGAGTCCATTAACAAGTGCTTTGACGAGCCAGGTTCGAATCCCAAAAGGTTCTCGGAATGTGGTGGCTGCCGAACAATGACGAGTTAACCTTCAAACATAATTTCAAGCCGGATATTTTTGATGAATCAAGCATACCAACAAAGAGGCAAATGCTCCGAGTGGTGATGACGATATTCGACCCCTTGGGTCTGCTAGGCTTTTTTGTGATCGAGGCCAAGGCAGTTCTGCAAGATGTTTGGCGGTCAGGGGTGGCTTGGGACGAGGCCGTGCATAACAAAGAACGATCGGCGTGGTGGCAATGGGTGCGTAAGCTGAAATACATTAACGACATCCAAATTCCACGCTGCTATCTCCTGGCGAGCCGTAGTGACGACAACCAGCTGCACGTTTTTGTAGACGCCGGTATATCAGCATACGCGGCTGTAGCATTCCTGCGTTCCAATGTAATCGGCGAAGTTCAGTGCAGGCTAGTAGCATCAAAAACCAGAGTCGCCCCATTGAAGCCGCTGTCTGTTCCGAGCCTTGAGCTGATGGCTGCAATTCTTGGGCTTCGGCTTGCTAAATTTATACAACAAGAGATCTCTATACATATTAGCCGTCGTATCTTCTGGTCCGATTCGAAGGACGTGTTATGCTGGATAAGGTCTGACACCAGAAAGTTCCACCAATTTGTGGCCGTACGCGTCGGCGAAATCTTAGAAGAATCACAAGTCAACGAATGGCGGTGGGTGCCATCAAAGCACAACGTCGCGGACGACGCTACTAAGTGGAATCCCAAACTCGACGTTAACAGCGCCGACAGATGGTTTACGGGACCGGAGTTTCTGAGACTACCGGACACTTCCTGGCACACATCCGAAATACAACAATCGCAATCCACCCTGGAAACGATACAGCACATAGCAGCTGACATCTCGGTTGAAGAGGGTGCATCACCAGATCCCAAAAGATTCATCAAATGGGAGAAACTACGTTCAGCACAGATGTGCGTTCTCCGATTTCTTCGATTGACTATAAGAGCTCCGATTAAAAACCCTATAACTCAGATGCTGCTGTACGATACGACTTGCACAAGTGCCGAGCTTCTGATATTTCGTATGTGCCAGCGCGAATGTTACAGCGAAGAACTCAATCAACTGAGAACCGGCGGGGTAAGTCGTTAAAGCTCAATTTACAAACTTTCTCCATTCACAGATAAGTACGGTCTGCTGCGCGTAAAGGGACGAATCGACGAAGCAAGGGGAGTGCCATCAGATCTAAAACAACCGATAATTCTCCCGTGGCATCACAGCGTTACAAATCTCATCGCAGACTTCTACCACCGCAAATTCCATCACCATCACAACGAGATAGTGGTAAATGAGATGAGGCAGCGATTCTGCATTCCGGGATTACGTGCATTAGTGAGAGCGGTTGCAAAGGTCTGTCAACAATGTCGCAACCAACGGGCCACGCCAAATCCACCAGAAATGGGCAGACTTCCGGTAGATCGTCTTGCAGCATTTACTCACCCCTTCGCATACACAGGGGTTGACTATTTTGGACCCTTTGACGTGAAGGCAGGAAGAAGGCATGAGAAACGGTGGGGCGTTTTATTTACGTGTATGACCATTCGAGCTGTTCACATTGAGCTTGCGCCATCACTCTCGACTGACTCATTCCTACTCATTCTGAAATTGTTTATTGCCAGAAGAGGCATTCCCAGGCGAATTCTATCCGACAACGGGACCAATTTTAGAGGCGCCAGTCGAATACTGGCGGAAGAGATCGAGAAAATATCGTCTGACGCTATTATGCAAAAATATCCTGAAATCGAATGGTCTTTTATACCACCAGCAGCGCCACATATGGGTGGGGCACGGGAGCGCATGGTTCGCTCGGTGAAATCAGTCTTGATGGACATATTACCAAAAGGTGGTTTGCGCGAAGAAGTGCTGAGAGCTGCCCTAGCTGACGTTGAGAGCATCATCAATATGCGACCACTAACATATATTCCGCTTGACTCACACGAAAGCGAGGCTCTGACGCCAAATCATTTCCTTCTCGGCAATTCCAGCGGCATAAGAGAAAAGGATGACATCGACGTAGGTCTTCCTACACAGCTGAACGAAAGCTTTCGCAATGCCGGCGACTTAGCGGAACGATTTTGGAGAAGATGGCTCCGTGAATACTTACCGGGTCTAACCAGACGCGCAAAATGGTTCGATACCCCCGAAATACCAATCGCTCCAGATGACATCGTCATAATCGTAGACGAGAACACAAAGCGGAACACATGGGTAAGAGGAAGGGTACTAGATGTCATACGCAGCGCTGACGGGCAAGTCAGGAGTGCAGTGGTCAAAACCTCCAGCAGCTTGGTCACCCGCCCAGTGGTGAAACTTGCGCGCCTCGATCTGAAATCGGTGAACCCCACGCCAGAGCATGAAGTTCACGGAAGGGGGAATGTTAGCGCGCAACAAACCAGTACACCCTTGAGTACCTAAAGTTACAAATTTATTCTACTTCAAAATGCAACCTTGTGTCTGTATGTCAAGTAAATCGCCTACACGAGTTCAACTGACGTTAAGGCATTGCATTGGATCATTTGCCTTTTCCCTTTCTTTTCGTTGGCGGTGTTGAACAAGGAGGACAAGCAGCACAAGTATTTTAGCGACCACGACCACGCTTATAATTAGATTTACAATCATATAATTGCAATATAAGTTAATCATTTCCTTTGTACAGAATTACACCTGAATTAAATGAATTTTACAAGGTAATATAGCATAAAATACGTGTTATTTCTCCACCCGCCAACAGGCCATTTTTCCATTATTCAATATTGGAGTTATTTATTCAACAGTTTAGCGATACGAACCTAGCAAAAGGGCAAATAAGAGGAAGTAAAATTCGTTACAATACAAATACAAAATACTGTCCAATAAGAGTCAATTCTTGCTGAAGTACGCTCCATGCATAGTAAGCATTGTAATGATGACTTACGTTTAACTGTCTCCTCCCTATGCAAAGAAATAGATGCAATTCGCAAATACAAAAATTGTTCTTGTACCAATGTACTCCCACATGCCAATACATCTATTAGTGCTACAAATTCTCTTGGCTCAACTGATGCCACTGCCAGGGATTCCCCTATATCAGTCGTACATACGCACATATCTTCATCTAAGAGTAATAAAAACGCTCTCGCCTCTGTAGATGTCAATGCTACTGATAAAACATCAACTAATTTCTCGCCATCGTTCCTCCCTTCCCCAATTGGCCCTCTTTCATATTGTGACGAATATTAGCAACACTAAGGCCGACTTGCAGAACATCCAAGGTTAAATATATAAATTCAGAGTTAAGTAACTCGGTGTTAAAACGTTATTTTTTTAACCCAGGCAATGTGTTGCGGAACATCTTTTTGACGTGGAGTTAGTTAACTCTGGGTAGGGGTATTTTCGCGTTTAGTTGTACACACTGTAATTTTTTTCTGTTACTTTCGTTGAACATCCGTATCCGCTTGTCAAAAATTATAATCTTTGTAAAATTGAAATTAAATATTTTGCATATTGCAACACAAATTCTTAAAACATACGTAAGTATCAAAATATTTGTATGAAATTACTTGTTGCTAATTATTATTATGTTAATTAGGTACTGCAAGTACATATTTCGAGCAACGAATTTGGACATTTTTTGAGGTGAGCTAAATCCAAGCATTTTTGAATTCTTCACTTACTAATATTAGTTTTTGTTTTTTGTAGATTTCGCTTCTATTATTTATAAAAAGTAGCTGTTTGCTTTTGGTAAGCCTTAAAGATTTTATTTTTTTGTTAGGTAATATTTTACATTGGGGGCTGAGTGTTAATACACGTCCAAAAATATCGGAAGTGGGGCCAAAAGCCGCGGTTTGACCCTTGTATCAAGAATCTGGTGCCGAAAATGCTTAACTTTGTTTCTATCGAAAGATATTTGCAAAAAACAGTTGCAACTTTTCGCATGGTTGTTGTAATTTTGATGATTTTGTTGCACACACACACACACTTATGCAAAAAGATGTTCTGTGCGGAAATATTTTGGATCACGTAGCCGGTGTTTGACCCACCCAGGGGCTGCCAATAAAGAAAGGTGTTCTGCGCAAAAATACTATGGATCCTGGTTCAAGGTTTGTATGTGTCCGGGGTCATTTTCTGGTTTTTTGTAAATATTTTTTGATGGAACAAAGTGATTGGGTTCCCGACTTCGGATTCTTGATACCATTTGCTTGAAATACCGAAATAAAAGTTCCCCCTTACCAAAGCCTTCATAAACGCCTTATACCTATATCATTGATACAGAACTAGGTCTGCCTAAATGGAAGTTGTGTATACTGCAGTTTTCATTTGCTGTTTTCTTTTGATATCCATTTCCCCCTGTGGTGAGGAAATTCACGGCTACCATAATAAATCACGGCATTGATCGATTTTGTTGTACTCACCGACCCTACTAATTGTGATCGTATCCACCAACGACAACAATTCACAGGATTCAAGTAAGAGTCAAAGGAACGGGGTTGTACCATAATGATATTGGTGTTAGAGATGTTGGTTCCACATCACATTTAATAATATGGTTGGTGTCATGTGGTAAATTAGGTACGCCAGGCACAACTCTGGTTAGGTAAGAGTTTGTCCAGAGCGACGCATGTTTCCCAGCAAAGTCTGCGTTCCTTTTCTGCAACTGGGGAGAAGGGGAGAGGGGGGGGGGGAGGGGTATGAATGTCAATAATGGCGTTCACCGGACGCGATTCAATAAAGGTATTTACAGACTGTGTGGTTGAAGCTCCGTTAGATCAAACGGCTGTGTTGAAGGTGGTCGGATCTCGTCATAGTGCTTACGGAGATGTCCCCTTATGAGCCTAGGTGGCGGGTTTTCCTCAAGTAGAGTCCATTGGATGACCACGTTTGTAAGAATTTGCTGGAAATTTCTTACTTATCATTCCGTTACGCTCCCTTACATTGAGCAATTCCGATTATTTCAATTATGCAAATGATGCCCAGGCGTCATAATGAGACATCCCGTGTCAGTTCTGAGTGCAGTATTCTGACAGGCCTGTAGCCTTCCCCAGTGAGTGACAGCCGGTAGCGTAACACCATCGACGTGGACGTCCAGCGCACCAGCGCTTTCTGTTTGAAGCATATTTTATGCCTATATTTGGGTCAATACCCCCATATATATAAATGAAAACTCTATATGATTGAATAATCCCGAAACTTTAAGTTGTGCAAGAACCCCAATTAAGTGCCCAGGACTTATGTTATAAAATAACTCCGTCCTCTTAGCAAATACTAGAAATTTTCTAGGACCCAGCTTAATTGCTGCTTCGAAATCTGAACACCCTGTTGCTCTACCAACCCCAAGTAGTCTCGAAAGGAATCCTATTGGCACTCCCAACTTCGCTGACCTCCTACTAGATTCAAACTGCTATAGCATAAGAAAGCGGTGAAAGAAAGCGGTGAAAAATATGCGCATATTCTAAAATCTTTTTAAATTAGTTATACGCACTAAATATTTGTGAAAAATATACATAAAAACTCTAAAATTCAACTACAATTAGCGGACATATATGTTCTGCAGTTATTTGATGCAAAAACATTGTAAACTACTTTTATAATAAATTTTGTATATGTGTAAAGAAGAATGGAGAAAAAATGTGACAAATGCAAAAGTAATATACGAGGAGAAGCGTCAAAAATTCGGTGTGAAGGGGTGTGTGGTAAATATTACCACCTAACAACAAAATGCTCAGGCTTGGATCAATACAGCGTCACCAAACTTGAAGAATGTGAGATGCTTAGGTTTATGTGTACTGACTGTGTGCAGTATGTACATAACGTTGATGACATCCTTAAAGATATGCAAATGGTGGTAAAGCAGAATGGACAACAATTAGCAGAGTATAGAAGTGAGTTTGATAATTCACTAAAGAAAAATGAGCGAGAGATTAAACAAGTACTTAAAGCAGTGGAAGTTGCATTTAGTGAAAGAATCAAAGCAATGCAAAAAGCTCAAGAGTCTTGCGAAAGAAGTGTGAAAGAAGTAAACAAAATCCGTGAAATAGCAGAAGGGTTCAAGCGAAGCAGTGAGCAAGTATGCGAAGAGTTAAAAAGCAATAAAAATGACAATAAGAAAATGATTGAAACAATTAGTAATGAAAATAAAAAAATATGCACAGAAATAAAGAGAAACGGCAATGTTGAAGCCAAGGCATCGTATGCAGCTGTAACAAAAGCGTTGCCAGAGATTAGAAAAGTTGTTCCCTTAATAGTTAAGCCAAATACAAAGCAAGGTGCTGAAAAAACCAAAAATGATCTAAACTTGAATGTCGATCCAAAGGAGCTACAAATTACAAATATAGTAGCAAGACAAAGCGGTGTAGTGATTGTAGAGAGTGCAAATGACCATGATCGTGAGAAAATAAAAAATGCTATTGAGAACAGCCTCGGAAATAACTACAATGTGAAGATTCCTATGAAAGTGAAACCAACCGTTATTGTAACTGGTATAAATTTCAAGTATGATAATGATGAGCTTACCCAGAGAATTAAACGTCAGAATAATTGTCTATCCGAAACAGATATAAAAATTGTCAAGCAGTATGAAGTTAAAAAAAATTAGAAAATTTACTATAATGCCGTAATTGAAGTGGAGGTTGAAGCTTTTATGAATATACTAGCCGGAGAAAGGCTCAATGTAGGCTGGGAGCGGTGCAGAGTATATGATGCAGTGCAAGTACTATGTTGTTTCAAATGCAAAGGCTTCAATCACAAAGCCAGTGACTGCAAAGAAAAAGAAGTATGCACAAAATGCTTGGGTGAGCATAAATATGTGGTATGCAATAAAGAAGCAATAAATAAATGCATCAACTGCATCAGGGCAAATAAAGAATTAAATTTGGGACTGGACGAAAATCACGATTCCATGGACAGAATGTGTCCTGTGTATCAACAAAAGCTCATAGCAAGGAAGAGGAAGATTGGCTATTAGCAACCAACGAGGGAATCTGTAACCACAAAGCACAAGTCAAAAACTAAAACAAACCTGCGTAACAAAGAGCTCAACTTGGACTGTATATATCTTAATATTAATAGTATTACAGCAAATAAGCTAGAGCTGGAACATCTTATAGAAATAAAAAAACCCAGCATTGTTTTATGCGCGGAAACATGTACAACAGATAAAATCATGGATTCTGAGCTATGCATTTCCACATATAAATTCATCCGCTGCGATTCCCACAGTAGACATACAGGTGGTGTTCTAATGTATGTACATGAAAATTTACAATATAGCATAGTGTGTAATAAAGCTATTGACAGGAATGTGTGGTGCATTGTCATAAAACTTAAAAAATATGCGTTAAAATGGCAAATTGGTGTACTCTATCACTCACCAAATAGCAGTGATGCTGACTTCATGACATACTTAAACAATGTCATCAATGAACACCTCAGGGAATCTGACAACATTATAATAGTTGGAGATTTTAACATTAATATGAATATATCATCAACATACTCAAACCAGCTTATAAGTTTATTTGCACAAATGGCTATGGTACAAAGAATAAATTTCAACACAAGAATAACTGAGCACTCCTCTACGAAAATAGACTTACTCTTCAGCAATAATGAGCAAGTTAAAACTGAACATGTAAATGGATATAAAATTTCCGATCATGAAACAATTCATTTCAAAGTACCAACAGCTAAATATTGCAAAATGAGAAAAGTTGCTACTGTCACCAACTGGGAGTACTATAGCGCAGAAAATCTTTTAAATCTGCTGCGAACGTGCGACTTTAGCTCTGTGTCTCATGTAGGCATAGAACGTAGAACTGAGATCCTGAACAATATTTTAACTGAAGCTATGCAAGCATTGACGTATGAGAAGAGGATCCAAATACAACTGAGGAATAAGTGGTATGACCGTGAGCTAAAGGAACTGCACAAAAGAAAATTTGAATTCTATAATATTGCTAGAAATACTGGCAACTGGGTGGATTATAATGGCATAAAAAAAATATATAAAAAAACTGTTATGTATAAAAAGAAGAAATATATGGAAGATAAAGTGCTCGATAGTGCAGGAGACATGAAGCGGATGTGGAAGTCCTTAAAACATCTTGCTGAGCTCACCGATGACAGAAAGGTCGTTAGCAAAATAGTAATTAACGGTGAATGCCTCGAGAAGGAATACGATATAGCCAATGCCCTAAATACATTTTTTGTACAGAGCATAGCTGAAATTAATGATAGCATTGAAATAATTCCAATTGCGGCAGAAACAAGTGTAAATAATGCAATTGAAACTTTTCAATTCACCGACGTAGAGTTAGATGATATAATGAACATTACTAAATCTTTTAGAAACAAATATGGTGGAAAAAAGCTTTTGTCGGAGGGGGTATTTAAAGATGCCATGATTTACATTGCTCACTTCTACAAAGATATAATAAATGAATCAATAAACAGTAGCATTGTTCCAAATTGCTGGAAAGTATCAACTATAGTACCTGCGGAAAAAGTCAAAAATACAGTAAGGCCAGAGGAACTGCGCCCAATTAATACGCTACCCGCAGATGAAAAAATTATGGAAACGGTGGTTAAAAATCAATTAGTGGCATATCTAGATAAATACCAAATTATTATACCTGAACAATCTGGGTTTAGGAAAAGCCATTCTTGCGAAACCGCACTGAATATGGTTATTGCGGAATGGAAAGAGGATATAACTGATAAGAAAGTTGTGATCTCAGTCTTTTTAGACTTAAAACGTGCTTTTGAAACTGTGGATAGAGAGGAACTGCTGAATGTTATGTTTAATAATGGGATAAGAGGAAAATCCTTGGAATGGTTCAGAAGCTATTTGAGTAATAGAAAACAGAAGACGATAATTGGAAGTGCAGTTTCACCGGTTGCTGATGTACATATTGGGCTACCGCAAGGTTCAGTATTGGCACCGCTATTGTTTACAATATATATTAACGATATTAAAGAATGCTTGAAATATTGCAATATTCGACTATTTGCGGATGATGCATTGATAACCATTAGTGAAAGAAGTGCGGGCTTTGCGGTATCGAAAATGCAAGAAGACTTAGACTCCCTCTACAAATGGCTATGCCATAGAAAGTTGAAAGTGAACGTGGATAAAACCAAAAGTATGATATTTTGCAAAAATCAAAGCATTATGGGTGCCAATAACCTTAGCAATATTACTCTGAAGATAAGAAATGTTGAAATTCAGCAAGTAGACAAGATCAAATACCTAGGAGTCTGGATCGACAAAAACCTTAGATTTGGAGAACACATAAGTTATTTAGAAAACAAAATTGCAAAAAAAATTGGTTTTATGTACAGAACTTGTAAATATATTAGTCAACGACACAAATTATTAGTGTATCGATCAATTATTGAACCGCACTTTATCTATTGTCCAACAATCCTGCTATTAGCAAATGACACACAAATAAAAAAACTGCAGATACAACAAAACAAGGCAATGCGATTAATTTTAAAATGTTCGCTTAGAACACCAAAAACTACAATGCTAAATATGTTAAACTGGCTCAGTGTAAAACAGTCGATATATTATTTCACATTGAAATTTATACATCATATGAAATTAGGAATAACACCGAATTATCTCAACGGGAGAATACATTTTAATCATGAAATACATAACTATGGAACTAGAAGCAGCGGAAATATAAGACTGCCTAGAGTAAGAACGGAGTTCGCGAAGAAGACTTTAGAATATATAGGTTATAAAATGTACAATGAATTACCAAATGCGATAAAAGACTGTGAAAATATTAATAAGTTTAAAGCAAAATTATTTTTATACTGTAAGTCATTAAGCATGTAATGTATACAATTTATTTATATATATATATTTTTTTTTTTACCTTGAACTAGGTCTTAAAGACCGTAAATAAATAAATTATTATTATTATTATAATAATTGTATAATTTTCATGTACATGTATGTATGTACTCCGGGTACAAACGAGCAATAGCATATGTTACCTTGTGGACGATTCTGCACGCTGTTGACTCGTGGAAACCAACGAAATCCCCACGCGTCACAAGTTGGCTTCCAGTTGCGTAAAATCGTAACGCACACAAAAGTGTGGTCATGGGAGACAATGCTCCACTGTTAAAATAATAAAACATAAAAAAACTTTATATCGCACTATAATATATAAAAAAACCAAATACCAACCACTTTGAACTTTCCAGTTGCGTTTTTATTTTGTCCAACAAACCGAAAACTGTTTCTTTCTGCAGCCGAAATCTCCTATAAAATGCTTTATCCTGCAGATCGTTAAAATGGTCGCTTCGCTCTGCAACCGATCTATTAAAAAATCAGTTCCGATATACTCAATGATTTCTTCATCGGTGTCAGAATAGATCATCGTCGCCAGAATTGATCAACCTCACTCAGCATTACTTATTTCTTGAAGAAATTTGCTTTTTTTTTTTTTTATTTGGGATTTTATTGCATAGAAGTGGACTGTAATTTGTCAAAACGCGTCTTGCACGGGTATTAGCAGTCGACCCCAGTACTAGAACATCATCAAAAAGTATCACATCAGATCGACCACTACACCAGGACAACAACATCTTAGATTTCTATGAATATTGTTACTGATTATTGTTACAGAGGTCAAAATGCGTTTTGGACGTGTATTAGCAGTCGACCCGAGTACTAGAACATTATCAAAGTGATTGGGTTCCCGACTTCGGATTCTTGATACAATCCGCTTGACATACCGAAATAAAAGCTCCCCCTTACCAAAGCCTTCATAAACGCCTTATACCTATATCATTGAGACAGAACTAGGTCCGCCTAAATGGAAGTTGTGTATACTGCAGTATTCATTTGCTGTTTTCTTTTGATATCCATTTCCCCCTGTGGTGAGGAAATTCACGGCTACCATGATAAATCACGGCATTCATCGATTTTGTTGTACTCACTACTAATTGTGATCGCATCCACCAACAACGACAATTCACAGGATTCAAGTAAGATTCAAAGGAACAGGGCTGGACCATAATAATATTAGTGTTAGAGATGTTGGTTCCTCATCACATTTAATAATATGGTTGGTGTCATGTGGTACATTAGGTATGCCAGGTATGACTCTGGTTAGGTAAGAGTTTGTCCAGAGCGACGCGTGTTTCCCAGCAAAGTCTGCGTTCCTTTTCTGCAACTGGGAGAAGGGGGGGGGGGGCATGAATGTCAATTATGGGGTTCACCGGACGCGATTCAATAAAGGAATTTACAGACTATGTGTGGTTGAAGCTCCGTTAGATCAAACGGCTGTGTTGAAGGTTGTCGGATCTCGTCATAGTGCTTACGGAGATATCCCCTTATGAGCCTGGGTGGCGGGTTTTCCTCAAGTAAAGTCCATTGAATGACCACGTTTGTAACAATTTGTTGGAAATTTCTTACTTATCATTCCGTTACGCTCCATTACATTGAGCAATTCCGATTATTTCAATTATGCAAATGATGCTCAGGCGTCATAATGAGACATCCCGTGTCAGTTCTGAGTGCAGTATTCTGACAGGCCTGTAGCCTTCCCCAGTGAGTGACAGTCGGTAGCGTAGCATCATCGACGTGGGCGTCCAGCGCATCAGCGCTTTTTGTTTGAATCATATTTTATGCCTATATTTCGGTCAATACCCCCATATATATAAATGAAAACTCTATATGATTGAATAATCCCGAAACTTTAAGTTATGCAAGAACCCCAATTAAGTCTTAAATTCAGAGTTAAGTAACTCGGTGTTAAAACGTTATTTTTTTAACCCAGGCAATGTGTTGCGGAACATCTTTTTGACGTGGAGTTAGTTAACTCTGGGTAGGGGTATTTTCGCGTTTAGTTGTACACACTGTAATTTTTTTCTGTTACTTTCGTTGAACGTCTGTATCCGCTTGTCAAAAATTATAATCGTTGTAAAATTGAAATTAAATATTTTGCATATTGCAACACAAATTCTTAAAACATACGTAAGTATCAAAATATTTGTATGAAATTACTTGTTGCTAATTATTATTATGTTAATTAGGTACTGCAAGTACATATTTCGAGCAACGAATTTGGACATTTTTTGAGGTGAGCTAAATCCAAGCATTTTTGAATTCTTAACTTACTAATATTAGTTTTTGTTTTTTGTAGATTTCGCTTCTATTATTTATAAAAAGTAGCTGTTTGCTTTTGGTAAGCCTTAAAGATTTTATTTTTTTGTTAGATAATATTTTACATTGGGGGCTGAGTGTTAATACACGTCCAAAAATATCGGAAGTGGGGCCAAAAGCCGCGGTTTGACCCCGGTATCAAGAATCTGGTGCCGAAAATGCTTAATTTTGTTTCTATCGAAAGATATTTGCAAAAAACAGTTGCAACTTTTCGCATGGTTGTTGTAATTTTGATGATTTTGTTTCACACACACACACTTATGCAAAAAGATGTTCTGTGCGGAAATATTTTGGATCACGTAGCCGGTGTTTGACCCACCCAGGGGCTGCCAATAAAGAAAGGTTTTCTGCGCAAAAATACTATGGATCCTGGTTCAAGGTTTGTATGTGTCCGGGGTCATTTTCTAGTTTTTTGTAAATATTTTTTGATAGAACAAAGTCATTGGGTTCCCGACTTCGGATTCTTGATACAATCCGCTTGAAATACCGAAATAAAAGCTCCCCCTTACCAAAGGCTTCATAAACGCCTTATACCTATATCATTGAGACAGAACTAGGTCCGCCTAAATGGAAGTTGTGTATACTGCAGTCTTCATTTGCTGCTTTCTTTTTATATCCATTTCCCCCTGTGGTGAGGAAATTCACGGCTACCATGATAAATCCCGGCATTCATCGATTTTGTTGTACTCACTACTAATTGTGATCGCATCCACCAACGACGACAATTCACAGGATTCAAGTAAGATTCAAAGGAACAGGGCTGGACCATAATGATATTAGTGTTAGAGATGTTGGTTCCACATCACATTTAATAATATGGTTGGTGTCATGTGGTACATTAGGTATGCCAGGTACGACTCTGGTTATGTAAGAGTTTGTCTGCAAAGTCTGCGTTCCTTTTCTGAAACTGGGAGAAGGGGGGGGGGGCATGAATGTCAATTATGGGGTTCACCGGACGCGATTCAATAAAGGAATTTACAGACTATGTGTGGTTGAAGCTCCGTTAGATCAAACGGCTGTGTTGAAGGTTGTCGGATCTCGTCATAGTGCTTACGGAGATATCCCCTTATGAGCCTGGGTGGCGGATTTTCCTCAAGTAAAGTCCATTGGATGACCACGTTTGTAACAATTTGCTGGAAATTTCTTACTTATCATTCCGTTACGCTCCATTACATTGAGCAATTCCGATTATTTCAATTATGCAAATGATGCTCAGGCGTCATAATGAGACATCCCGGTTCAGTTCTGAGTGCAGTATTCTGACAGGCCTGTAGCCTTCCCCAGTGAGTGACAGTCGGTAGCGTAACATCATCGACGTGGACGTCCAGTGCATCAGCGCTTTTTGTTTGAATCATATTTTATGCCTATATTTCGGTCAATACCCCCATATATATAAATGAAAACTCTATATGATTGAATAATCCCGAAACTTTAAGTTGTGCAAGAACCCCAATTAAGTGCCCAGGACTTATGTTATAAAATAACTCCGTCCTCTTAGCAAATACTAGAAATTTTCTAGGACCCAGCTTAATTGCTGCTTCGAAATCTGAACACCCTGTTGCTCTACCAACCCCAAGTAGTCTCGAAAGGAATCCTATTGGCACTCCCAACTTCGCTGACCTACTAGATTCAAACTGCTATAGCATTATAATTGTATAATTTTCATGTACATGTATGTATATACTCCGGGTACAAACGACGTTGTTGACGATTCTGCACGCTGTTGACTCGTGGACACCAACGAAATCCCCACGCGTCACAAGTTGGCTTCCAGTTGCGTAAAATCGTAACGCACACAAAAGTTTGGTCATGGGAGACAATGTTCCATTGTTAAAATAAGAAAACAGAAAAAAACTTAATATCGCACTTTAATATATAAAAAAACCAAACACCAACCACTTTGAACTTTCCAGTTGCGTTTTTATTTTGTACAACAAACCGAACACTGTTTCTTTCTGCAGCCGAAATCTCCTATAAAATGCTTTATCCTGCAGATCGTTAAAATGGTTGCTTCGCTCTGCAACCGATCTATTAAAAAATTAGTTCCGAGATACTTAATGATTTCTTCATCGTCGTCAGAATAGATCATCGTCGTCAGAATTGATCAACTTCACTCAGCATTACTTATTTCTTGAAGAAATTTGCTTTTTTGTTTTTGTTTTTTTTTTTATTTGGGATTTTATTGCATAGAAGTGGACTGTAATTTGTCAAAACGCGTCTTGGACGTGTATTAGCAGGCGACCCCAGTACTAGAACATCATCAAAAAGTATTACATCAGGTCGACCACTATACCAGGACAACACCTTCTTAGATTTCTATGAATATCTTTTGACGGGATGAATATTTTTGTTTTTAGCTTTCAGATTATTGTTACTGTATTAGCAGTCGACCCGAGTACTAGAACATTATCAAAAACTATTATTCAGTTCGACCACCACACAAAGACACCATCGTGGCCAGAACCATTTGTACATAGCAGCTTACCAGCAAATATAATGAATTATATATAAATGTAATTATTTAATTTCTTGTAGATGGCTGAGGTGCTATTGCCAAGGTATTTCTTTTAAATTAAAATATTTCGAGGTTTTCGCGGTTGTTTTGATGTTCGTTTACTTGTGATTTCACAGATTGCTAAAGAGTTAGCAAATTAAACCTTCAACATTGGCGAGTTAAAATATTAACCTTTTACCCCTGGTTTAAATGCTAACTCGTCGTTGTGCAAGCAATTTATGTTTTTAACCCCTCATGTCAAGTTAACTCTGAGTTAAAAAGATAACCTGCCGTTCTGCAAATGGGCCTAAGGGATACTATCATATCTAAGGCGATACTAAGCAGTCACTTGTATCTGCATAAAGAAATCAATAATTATGTCTACACAGATGTACATACAGCAGCGGAGAGATACTCAAAAAAGTATGCAATTATCAGCATAGTAGTTCTCAACATAAACATGCATATTTCTGAGATACTCACAAAAGTATGCAATCTTCAGCGAACTAGTAAATTCTAAAAGGAGAAACGCCTAGAAATATGCGAACGAGGAAACCGAAGAGTATAAAAGCAGCCAGCTGAGGCATGATCAATCAGTTGGCAGTAAGCACGCTATCAGTTGCGTAGTATAAGTGTTTTCAAAGTAGTCTAGTAAAGACCATTTTGCACTATTGAATATTGGAGTTACGGACGTTAGTAGAAGGTGTAAAATAAGCGGAGTTTCACAAAGTTCGTTACAATTGGTGTCAGAACAGGAAATGTTGAATAAATTCCAGAGTTGCAGAGCACAAGAAGGACATGGCGAAGTTAAGTGAATTAAGGATCCATCAACTGAAAAAGGAGTTGGAAGCCCGTGGATTGAATACAACCGGCAATAAGATCGAACTTCAAGCACGGCTACGAGACGCTATGGAGTCGGAAGGAATTAATGTTGACGATGATGTCTTTCATCCTGGCGGGGACGAGACAACAACAAAAATTGAAGAGAAAAACGAAATATGCAGGCAGTTACCAGACGTGATATTGGCTGCAATATCTGCACAGACGTCGACAGTAACATCGAAGATGGAAGCACAAGAAACGCGTATTTCAGAAACGTCTACACAGATTACATCCAAGATGGAAACTCAACTGGAAGAACAGAAGACATATATGGCATCCCAACTGGAATCGGGAATCGCAGGAGACACGCATAACATTGAAGATTGAAGCACTTAGATATAAGTTCAATTAAATTAAATTTAATGCATTTTTTTAATTTTTATTATGTTAATTAATGTTAGTTGATGTACTTTTAAAAGACTGTTGTCTTACATGTACAACCGTTGTTTGTTGTTAAATAAATAATATATGTTTTTTGCTGGCTCAAGGTCCAAATTAAAACACAAACGTTTCGTCTTTTTTGTCAATATATTTCGGTTACACTTCGGTAACCATCCTCAGGACACTATTAACAATATAAAAACATCACAATATAAAACAATGTACAATATAAAAAATTTTTGTAAACAAAAAATCACATACATGATAAATATCCGATCCGTCTAATGTGTCTACTGTTGTCGCTTGCTCTCTAACAAATGCCTGTACAAATGTGCGCTGTGGTCTATGTCCGTTTTATAATTCATTCGTATGTTTGTAGGTACGTTGATTATGTGAAGCATTTCCAATGTAAAACGTTTACCGTAGTGTTGTTCTTGTTCAAGTATAGTTGCTCTGTCAAAGTTAGGAGAATGCCCGGTGCTTTTACAGTGGGACATAAGGGCTGTTTTATGAAAGTTTGTGTTGTGGGACTGTTTGTAGTCAGACTTGTGTTGTGACAGTCTGGTTTTTAACTTTCCTTTTGTTGTACCCACATATGTGCTATTACATGGCTCATCTGTTTTACCGTTACATGGAATTTTGTAAACAACGTTACTTTTTTCGGGTGTTGGAATTCTCTGTTTAGTTCTATTAAATATATTCTTTAAAGTATTAATTGGTTTATGAGCTATTCTCACTTTTCCTTTATTATAACAGTCAGATCTCGCTACACGTTCTGACAATTCAGGTACATATGTTAATGATTTGAATATTTTCGCTCTTTCTGAGTTATTTTGACGAGTTTTTGTTGAAGATCGCCTTAATAGAGAATTTATAACCGATTTCGGAAAATCATTGTCTTTTAGTAATGATCTTATTTCTGTTTTTATCTCTTTGTGGTATATTTCGTCAGATGTTTGTAGCATTCGATGTATACAGGCCCTTGCTGTATTCATTATCATCGTTTTGGGGTGCTTTGAATTGAAGCTGATGATTCGTCCAGATGCGGTTGGCTTTTGATACCACTTTAATTTTAATTGATTTTGTCTTCTAATGATTATTGAATCCAGATAAGCTAATTTTCCGTTTTCTTCTAGCTCTATCGTGAACTTTATATGCTTGTCAAACGAATTTAGTGCGCTCAGTGTGTCTTGTACTTCATTTTCGTTAACTATGGCAAATAAGTCGTCAACATATTTTGTCAGTAGTCTTGGGGGACGTCGTAATCCTGTTATCGTTTTTTCTAAGAGTTCCTCCATTATGATATCTGCAATCACTGGGGATGTTGGTGATCCCATTGGTAGTCCTTTTAGCTGCGTGTATACCACATCGTTAAATTTAAAATACCTATTTTCCTGAATACAAAATGTTACAATTTCCATAAATATTTGTTTTGGTATTTTGGTGTGTTCCTTTATCGTTGACCATTTATTTCGAATTACATCTAATGCCAGCTGTATTGGTATGCTGGGAAAAAGTGAAACCACATCAAAGGAGACAAGTTTTTCGTCGTCACAAATTAGCGTGTTATTAATCCGTTCTTTAAATTCCATTGTATTTTTAACACTATAGACTGACTTTGAAGTTACATTTTTCAATATGTCGACGATGTATTTGCATAAGCTGTAAGATGGCGATCCGACAGCTGAGCAAATTGGTCTGAGTGGTGTTCCTGTTTTGTGTATTTTTGGCAGACCGTAAATTCTCGGAGCAAGAGCCGTGGTTGTCGTGAGTCTACTTCTTTCTGTTTTTGAGATTAGTTCTAATTTAAAAAGTTTGTCTACTAAGCAATTGTTTCTGTTCTGTAATCTGGATGTCGGGTCCTGTCTTTGAATTCTGTACGTAGTAAGGTCATTTAGTATATCTCCCATTTTTTGGTTATATTCATCTAATTCCATCGCTACAGTTTTGTTGCCTTTGTCCGATGTAAGTATTCGTATGTTCGGATTTTCCTTCAGAAATTTTCGTGTTTGCTTCACTGTATCTATTATTGCACAGTCTAATGCGCTTTTCTTTCTTGTTGTTGTGTGGTTCTTTATTAACAACGAAAATTTGGTACGTGATTCCTCTTGCTCTTCTTTGTTCTCAAGCGTCTGTATTAAATCTTCTCCATCCGCGATGTATTGGAAGAGGGGGAATTTGTTGTTTTCTACTGGTAAAGCGAACTTTGGACCCTTAGTCATTAGAGCTTTTATGTCTGGTGGGAACTCGACTTTGGTTTTGTTTACAAACCACTCTTCATTTTTGTTGTTGTCAGTAAACATATTGCTTCGTTCGTTTCTCAATTTTTTGTATTTTTCTTCCTGCCGCTTCTTAAGTGTTGTTGTTAAGCTGTTTGCTAAATTTTCTTCGTTTTTCAAAAAATCTGTAAAGTCTTCGTTGCTGAGTTGTTCTTTCAGGTGTTTTTTTGTTTCTTCTTTATGTTGTTGTTGTCTTTTTAATATGTTGTGTTTATGTTTAATAATTAGGCTAAGTATTTTAGTGTGGTAGTAATGTGTGTATCTGTCTAAGGTTTTGTATATATCTGAATGTATGTCAGAGTCAAATACAAATAATTGCTTACATCTGGTGGAATTTTTTATAAAGTTGGGGATTAATTTTGATTTCCTACACTTTAACAGATATTTTATACTGGACTTTAATTTTACCAACTTCTTTGAAACTCTTTGAAATTTATTGATTGATGTCTTGTTATTATAGTTGTTCTTGATTGTTGCATACTCCATCTTTTGCTGTTATATGCTATCCGGCGTGCCTTCCGTCTTTGTATAATTGATGATTTAGCGACCTTTATATTCTAATATATGTTTTTTGCTGGCTCAAGGTCCAAATTAAAACACAAACGTTTCGTCTTTTTTGTCAATATATTTCGGTTACACTTCGGTAACCATCCTCAGGACACTATTAACAATATAAAAACATCACAATATAAAACAATGTACAATATAAAAAATTTTTGTAAACAAAAAATCACATACATGATAAATATCCGATCCGTCTAATGTGTCTACTGTTGTCGCTTGCTCTCTAACAAATGCCTGTACAAATGTGCGCTGTGGTCTATGTCCGTTTTATAATTCATTCGTATGTTTGTAGGTACGTTGATTATGTGAAGCATTTCCACAGGGATGCACCTTAACGTTAAGCTAATCGTTTATCAAAAAATTTCCACCGTTTCCGTTGAAACACTTCGAAATATTATCGATAAAGAAATTATCAAGATAAATTGTATCTCGTTTTTAACCGAAACGAAAAGCTTTCGTTAGCGTTAAAAACGTTAACAGAAACGTGATACTTTATGTTTGAATTGTGCTGGCAATGCTATAGCCATGGTGAAGCCGTAAGGTGGCAACAACGAGCGCACATACACACAAGAACTCTATGTAATTTGTTTGTGTAATTCGTTGGTGGTAATGTCAAAAATACTCTGAGAAATGTTCGTACTGTCAAAATTCATGAGAAAAGTTGCAATCAGCTTGGATAATGCTTTCACCTTTAATGACTCCGCCATCAATCAGCTTTGCCAGCATAGTTTGAAATTAATAATCAACATAAACGATTTGATTTCGTTTTGATAAGGCAGAAAGCGAAACGAAATCATTTCGTTAATTTGACGATCTTAACGTTAATAAACGAAACGAAATGACTTCGTTTCGTTTATTAACGTTGATTATCGTAACGAAATGATATCGTTTCGTTGGTTAAGCATGCCTGCATTTCCAATGTAAAACGTTTACCGTAGTGTTGTTCTTGTTCAAGTATAGTTGCTCTGTCAAAGTTAGGAGAATGCCCGGTGCTTTTACAGTGGGACATAAGGGCTGTTTTATGAAAGTTTGTGTTGTGGGACTGTTTGTAGTCAGACTTGTGTTGTGACAGTCTGGTTTTTAACTTTCCTTTTGTTGTACCCACATATATGCTATTACATGGCTCATCTGTTTTACCGTTACATGGAATTTTGTAAACAACGTTACTTTTTTCGGGTGTTGGAATTCTCTGTTTAGTTCTATTAAATATATTCTTTAAAGTATTAATTGGTTTATGAGCTATTCTCACTTTTCCTTTATTATAACAGTCAGATCTCGCTACACGTTCTGACAATTCAGGTACATATGTTAATGATTTGAATATTTTCGCTCTTTCTGAGTTATTTTGACGGGTTTTTGTTGAAGATCGCCTTAATAGAGAATTTATAACCGATTTCGGAAAATCATTGTCTTTTAGTAATGATCTTATTTCTGTTTTTATCTCTTTGTGGTATATTTCGTCAGATGTTTGTAACATTCGATGTATACAGGCCCTTGCTGTATTCATTATCATCGTTTTGGGGTGCTTTGAATTGAAGCTGATGATTCGTCCAGATGCGGTTGGCTTTTGATACCACTTTAATTTTAATTGATTTTGTCTTCTAATGATTATTGAATCCAGATAAGCTAATTTTCCGTTTTCTTCTAGCTCTATCGTGAACTTTATATGCTTGTCAAACGAATTTAGTGCGCTCAGTGTGTCTTGTACTTCATTTTCGTTAACTATGGCAAATAAGTCGTCAACATATTTTGTCAGTAGTCTTGGGGGACGTCGTAATCCTGTTATCGTTTTTTCTAGGAGTTCCTCCATTATGATATCTGCAATCACTGGGGATGTTGGTGATCCCATTGGCAGTCCTTTTAGCTGCGTGTATACCACATCGTTAAATTTAAAATACCTATTTTCCTGAATACAAAATGTTACAATTTCCATAAATATTTGTTTTGGTATTTTGGTGTGTTCCTTTATCGTTGACCATTTATTTCGAATTACATCTAATGCCAGCTGTATTGGTATGCTGGGAAAAAGTGAAACCACATCAAAGGAGACAAGCCCTTATGTCCCACTGTAAAAGCACCGGGCATTCTCCTAACTTTGACAGAGCAACTATACTTGAACAAGAACAACACTACGGTAAACGTTTTACATTGGAAATGCTTCACATAATCAACGTACCTACAAACATACGAATGAATTATAAAACGGACATAGACCACAGCGCACATTTGTACAGGCATTTGTTAGAGAGCAAGCGACAACAGTAGACACATTAGACGGATCGGATATTTATCATGTATGTGATTTTTTGTTTACAAAAATTTTTTATATTGTACATTGTTTTATATTGTGATGTTTTTATATTGTTAATAGTGTCCTGAGGATGGTTACCGAAGTGTAACCGAAGTATATTGACAAAAAAGACGAAACGTTTGTGTTTTAATTTGGACCTTGAGCCAGCAAAAAACATATATTAGAATATAAAGGTCGCTAAATCATCAATTATACAAAGACGGAAGGCACGCCGGATAGCATATAACAGCAAAAGATGGAGTATGCAACAATCAAGAACAACTATAATAACAAGACATCAATCAATAAATTTCAAAGAGTTTCAAAGAAGTTGGTAAAATTAAAGTCCAGTATAAAATATCTGTTAAAGTGTAGGAAATCAAAATTAATCCCCAACTTTATAAAAAATTCCACCAGATGTAAGCAATTATTTGTATTTGACTCTGACATACATTCAGATATATACAAAACCTTAGACAGATACACACATTACTACCACACTAAAATACTTAGCCTAATTATTAAACATAAACACAACATATTAAAAAGACAACAACAACATAAAGAAGAAACAAAAAAACACCTGAAAGAACAACTCAGCAACGAAGACTTTACAGATTTTTTGAAAAACGAAGACAATTTAGCAAACAGCTTAACAACAACACTTAAGAAGCGGCAGGAAGAAAAATACAAAAAATTGAGAAACGAACGAAGCAATATGTTTACTGACAACAACAAAAATGAAGAGTGGTTTGTAAACAAAACCAAAGTCGAGTTCCCACCAGACATAAAAGCTCTGATGACTAAGGGTCCAAAGTTCGCTTTACCAGTAGAAAACAACAAATTCCCCCTCTTCCAATACATCGCGGATGGAGAAGATTTAATACAGACGCTTGAGAACAAAGAAGAGCAAGAGGAATCACGTACCAAATTTTCGTTGTTAATAAAGAACCACACAACAACAAGAAAGAAAAGCGCATTAGACTGTGCAATAATAGATACAGTGAAGCAAACACGAAAATTTCTGAAGGAAAATCCGAACATACGAATACTTACATCGGACAAAGGCAACAAAACTGTAGCGATGGAATTAGATGAATATAACCAAAAAATGGGAGATATACTAAATGACCTTACTACGTACAGAATTCAAAGACAGGACCCGACATCCAGATTACAGAACAGAAACAATTGCTTAGTAGACAAACTTTTTAAATTAGAACTAATCTCAAAAACAGAAAGAAGTAGACTCACGACAACCACGGCTCTTGCTCCGAGAATTTACGGTCTGCCAAAAATACACAAAACAGGAACACCACTCAGACCAATTTGCTCAGCTGTCGGATCGCCATCTTACAGCTTATGCAAATACATCGTCGACATATTGAAAAATGTAACTTCAAAGTCAGTCTATAGTGTTAAAAATACAATGGAATTTAAAGAACGGATTAATAACACGCTAATTTGTGACGACGAAAAACTTGTCTCCTTTGATGTGGTTTCACTTTTTCCCAGCATACCAATACAGCTGGCATTAGATGTAATTCGAAATAAATGGTCAACGATAAAGGAACACACCAAAATACCAAAACAAATATTTATGGAAATTGTAACATTTTGTATTCAGGAAAATAAGTATTTTAAATTTAACGATGTGGTATACACGCAGCTAAAAGGACTACCAATGGGATCACCAACATCCCCAGTGATTGCAGATATCATAATGGAGGAACTCTTAGAAAAAACGATAACAGGATTACGACGTCCCCCAAGACTACTGACAAAATATGTTGACGACTTATTTGCCATAGTTAACGAAAATGAAGTACAAGACACACTGAGCGCACTAAATTCGTTTGACAAGCATATAAAGTTCACGATAGAGCTAGAAGAAAACGGAAAATTAGCTTATCTGGATTCAATAATCATTAGAAGACAAAATCAATTAAAATTAAAGTGGTATCAAAAGCCAACCGCATCTGGACGAATCATCAGCTTCAATTCAAAGCACCCCAAAACGATGATAATGAATACAGCAAGGGCCTGTATACATCGAATGCTACAAAGATCTGACGAAATATACCACAAAGAGATAAAAACAGAAATAAGATCATTACTAAAAGACAATGATTTTCCGAAATCGGTTATAAATTCTCTATTAAGGCGATCTTCAACAAAAACCCGTCAAAATAACTCAGAAAGAGCGAAAATATTCAAATCATTAACATATGTACCTGAATTGTCAGAACGTGTAGCGAGATCTGACTGTTATAATAAAGGAAAAGTGAGAATAGCTCATAAACCAATTAATACTTTAAAGAATATATTTAATAGAACTAAACAGAGAATTCCAACACCCGAAAAAAGTAACGTTGTTTACAAAATTCCATGTAACGGTAAAACAGATGAGCCATGTAATAGCATATATGTGGGTACAACAAAAGGAAAGTTAAAAACCAGACTGTCACAACACAAGTCTGACTACAAACAGTCCCACAACACAAACTTTCATAAAACAGCCCTTATGTCCCACTGTAAAAGCACCGGGCATTCTCCTAACTTTGACAGAGCAACTATACTTGAACAAGAACAACACTACGGTAAACGTTTTACATTGGAAATGCAGGCATGCTTAACCAACGAAACGATATCATTTCGTTACGATAATCAACGTTAATAAACGAAACGAAATGACTTCGTTTCGTCGTCAAATTAACGAAATGATTTCGTTTCGCTTTCTGCCATATCAAAACGAAATCAAATCGTTTATGTTGATTATTAATTTCAAACTATGCTGGCAAAGCTGATTGATGGCGGAGTCATTAAAGGTGAAAGCATTATCCAAGCTGATTGCAACTTTTCTCATGAATTTTGACAGTACGAACATTTCTCAGAGTATTTTTGACATTACCACCAACGAATTACACAAACAAATTACATAGAGTTCTTGTGTGTATGTGCGCTCGTTGTTGCCACCTTACGGCTTCACCATGGCTATAGCATTGCCAGCACAATTCAAACATAAAGTATCACGTTTCTGTTAACGTTTTTAACGCTAACGAAAGCTTTTCGTTTCGGTTAAAAACGAGATACAATTTATCTTGATAATTTCTTTATCGATAATATTTCGAAGTGTTTCAACGGAAACGGTGGAAATTTTTTGATAAACGATTAGCTTAACGTTAAGGTGCATCCCTGTGGAAATGCTTCACATAATCAACGTACCTACAAACATACGAATGAATTATAAAACGGACATAGACCACAGCGCACATTTGTACAGGCATTTGTTAGAGAGCAAGCGACAACAGTAGACACATTAGACGGATCGGATATTTATCATGTATGTGATTTTTTGTTTACAAAAATTTTTTATATTGTACATTGTTTTATATTGTGATGTTTTTATATTGTTAATAGTGTCCTGAGGATGGTTACCGAAGTGTAACCGAAATATATTGACAAAAAAGACGAAACGTTTGTGTTTTAATTTGGACCTTGAGCCAGCAAAAAACATATATTAGAATATAAAGGTCGCTAAATCATCAATTATACAAAGACGGAAGGCACGCCGGATAGCATATAACAGCAAAAGATGGAGTATGCAACAATCAAGAACAACTATAATAACAAGACATCAATCAATAAATTTCAAAGAGTTTCAAAGAAGTTGGTAAAATTAAAGTCCAGTATAAAATATCTGTTAAAGTGTAGGAAATCAAAATTAATCCCCAACTTTATAAAAAATTCCACCAGATGTAAGCAATTATTTGTATTTGACTCTGACATACATTCAGATATATACAAAACCTTAGACAGATACACACATTACTACCACACTAAAATACTTAGCCTAATTATTAAACATAAACACAACATATTAAAAAGACAACAACAACATAAAGAAGAAACAAAAAAACACCTGAAAGAACAACTCAGCAACGAAGACTTTACAGATTTTTTGAAAAACGAAGAAAATTTAGCAAACAGCTTAACAACAACACTTAAGAAGCGGCAGGAAGAAAAATACAAAAAATTGAGAAACGAACGAAGCAATATGTTTACTGACAACAACAAAAATGAAGAGTGGTTTGTAAACAAAACCAAAGTCGAGTTCCCACCAGACATAAAAGCTCTAATGACTAAGGGTCCAAAGTTCGCTTTACCAGTAGAAAACAACAAATTCCCCCTCTTCCAATACATCGCGGATGGAGAAGATTTAATACAGACGCTTGAGAACAAAGAAGAGCAAGAGGAATCACGTACCAAATTTTCGTTGTTAATAAAGAACCACACAACAACAAGAAAGAAAAGCGCATTAGACTGTGCAATAATAGATACAGTGAAGCAAACACGAAAATTTCTGAAGGAAAATCCGAACATACGAATACTTACATCGGACAAAGGCAACAAAACTGTAGCGATGGAATTAGATGAATATAACCAAAAAATGGGAGATATACTAAATGACCTTACTACGTACAGAATTCAAAGACAGGACCCGACATCCAGATTACAGAACAGAAACAATTGCTTAGTAGACAAACTTTTTAAATTAGAACTAATCTCAAAAACAGAAAGAAGTAGACTCACGACAACCACGGCTCTTGCTCCGAGAATTTACGGTCTGCCAAAAATACACAAAACAGGAACACCACTCAGACCAATTTGCTCAGCTGTCGGATCGCCATCTTACAGCTTATGCAAATACATCGTCGACATATTGAAAAATGTAACTTCAAAGTCAGTCTATAGTGTTAAAAATACAATGGAATTTAAAGAACGGATTAATAACACGCTAATTTGTGACGACGAAAAACTTGTCTCCTTTGATGTGGTTTCACTTTTTCCCAGCATACCAATACAGCTGGCATTAGATGTAATTCGAAATAAATGGTCAACGATAAAGGAACACACCAAAATACCAAAACAAATATTTATGGAAATTGTAACATTTTGTATTCAGGAAAATAAGTATTTTAAATTTAACGATGTGGTATACACGCAGCTAAAAGGACTACCAATGGGATCACCAACATCCCCAGTGATTGCAGATATCATAATGGAGGAACTCTTAGAAAAAACGATAACAGGATTACGACGTCCCCCAAGACTACTGACAAAATATGTTGACGACTTATTTGCCATAGTTAACGAAAATGAAGTACAAGACACACTGAGCGCACTAAATTCGTTTGACAAGCATATAAAGTTCACGATAGAGCTAGAAGAAAACGGAAAATTAGCTTATCTGGATTCAATAATCATTAGAAGACAAAATCAATTAAAATTAAAGTGGTATCAAAAGCCAACCGCATCTGGACGAATCATCAGCTTCAATTCAAAGCACCCCAAAACGATGATAATGAATACAGCAAGGGCCTGTATACATCGAATGCTACAAAGATCTGACGAAATATACCACAAAGAGATAAAAACAGAAATAAGATCATTACTAAAAGACAATGATTTTCCGAAATCGGTTATAAATTCTCTATTAAGGCGATCTTCAACAAAAACCCGTCAAAATAACTCAGAAAGAGCGAAAATATTCAAATCATTAACATATGTACCTGAATTGTCAGAACGTGTAGCGAGATCTGACTGTTATAATAAAGGAAAAGTGATAATAGCTCATAAACCAATTAATACTTTAAAGAATATATTTAATAGAACTAAACAGAGAATTCCAACACCCGAAAAAAGTAACGTTGTTTACAAAATTCCATGTAACGGTAAAACAGATGAGCCATGTAATAGCATATATGTGGGTACAACAAAAGGAAAGTTAAAAACCAGACTGTCACAACACAAGTCTGACTACAAACAGTCCCACAACACAAACTTTCATAAAACAGCCCTTATGTCCCACTGTAAAAGCACCGGACATTCTCCTAACTTTGACAGAGCAACTATACTTGAACAAGAACAACACTACGGTAAACGTTTTACATTGGAAATGCTTCACATAATCAACGTACCTACAAACATACGAATGAATTATAAAACGGACATAGACCACAGCGCACATTTGTACAGGCATTTGTTAGAGAGCAAGCGACAACAGTAGACACATTAGACGGATCGGATATTTATCATGTATGTGATTTTTTGTTTACAAAAATTTTTTATATTGTACATTGTTTTATATTGTGATGTTTTTATATTGTTAATAGTGTCCTGAGGATGGTTACCGAAGTGTAACCGAAATATATTGACAAAAAAGACGAAACGTTTGTGTTTTAATTTGGACCTTGAGCCAGCAAAAAACATATATTAGAATATAAAGGTCGCTAAATCATCAATTATGTTAAATAAATAAATAAAATAAATAAAATAAAATAAAATAAAATATATAACATCTCGGCTGGAATCGCAGGAGGCACATATATCCGAAATGTCGGCACAAATTTCAGCGCAGATATCATCTCAGATCTCTACACAACTTGAAGAGCAGGAAGTCCGTATATCATCTAAGCTGGAAGCGCGCATGGAAGAGAAACTAACCCAGTTTCATGGAGGTTTCAGTGGCCGACAGGAAAAAATCGAGGACCAGGTAGAAGTTTTGAGAGGTCGTATACAGGAGTTGCAAATAAATCGCCCAGCAGTTTCAGCGAGTAATCCAAAGGTAAAGACACGGTTTGACGGTTCTCTTCCTTTCCAGGTCTTTAAGCTACAGTTTGAGAAGATGTCGCCAGTGAACGACTGGAATGCGGAAGGTAAAGTTGCTGCACTGTTCGTGGCATTGAAAGGGCCTGCAGGGAAAATCTTACAGACGATTCCAGAGTACGAACGGAACAGTTATGAAGCATTGATGGCCGCTGTGGAGAGACGTTATGGAAGCGAGCATAGAAAACAGATATACCAAATTGAGTTGCAAAACCGTTACCAAAAAGCGAATGAGACTTTGCAGGAGTTTACGTCGGATGTTGAAAGATTGGCTCATCTCGCAAATGCAGATGCACCCGTGGAATACACCGAGAGGCTTAAAATTCAGAGCTTTATAAATGGAATACGCGATGTCGAAACGAAACGAGCTACATATGCGAACCCAAAGCCAACATTTGCTGAAACGGTATCCCATGCACTGACTCAAGAAACTGCCTCACTTTTGAGTAAACCAGCGTACAAAGCCCATCGTGTGCAAGTAGAAAGGACAGATTGGGTGAACACAATTTTGGAAGCACTGAAGGAATCACAACAGAAAAACTCTGGAGTTATGAAATGTTTCAAGTGCGGCAACCCAGGCCACATTGCACGTCATTGCAGCACCGGTCCTAATAGTTCAAACAATGTGGTTGGACGTAAACGCAGAGCTGAAGGAGATGAACAAATCTCCAAGCCCACTCAATCAATCTTACTGTCGGAGGACATGTGGATGTAAAGAAACGTTTACTGACTGTAGATACGGGTGCATCTCATTCCACCACAAGAAGATAAGACCATTGCATGGAGCAAGATTTCGTACAGCCACGGGAGAAGACACTACGGTTCAAGGAGAAGTAGCATGTGAAGTCGGAATTGGGAACATCACGGTAGTACATAGTGTTATAGTGGCAGAGATTGTTGATAAAATCATAATTGGAGTGGACTTCTTAATCAACCAAGGCATCAAGATCGACATGCAAAGCAAGACTATTCGATATAAGAACATGGATGTGCCACTTAATTTCGGCTACGAGAAAGACTACAGCAGTAAACGAGTGCTGGTGGAAGAGAGACAGCAAATACCGCCAAAATCAGAAGCAGTCATCTGGGCGAAGGTAGATGGAGATTGTTGGACAAACAAATTGTGGGTTGTGGAAGAAGCAAACAACTCAGCAGCGAACGTACTTGTAGGAAAAACCCTGGCTATGACAAAACAAGATGGACGTATTGCGGTAAGGGTACTCAATGAATTCAAGTCACCACTCAAACTCCAAAGGAGCTATATTGGGAAGATCCCGAGAGGCTGAAGTAGTTATTAACTGCGAACAGCTCCAGGAACACGTTTCAACTAGTAATACTGATCTTTCAAATGACATAACGGCATGCACGGAGGGGTTAGAGGAAGACTATCAGAGTAAGGCAAAACAATTGCTCCTAAAGTACGAGAACATATTTGACCAAGATGGCTCCAAACCAGGCCACACCAACATTGTGAAACATCAAATTGACACTGGAGATGCGAGGCCGATCCGTCAAGCTCCACGTAGTGATTCACTGGCGAGGCGGCAAGTTGTGAAGCAAATCATACAAGAAATGAGCGACAGCGGCGTCATCGAACCATCAGCTAGTCCATGGAGCTCACCGGTAGTACTTCTAAAGAAAAAGGATGGAAAAATGAGGTTTTGCGTGGACTACCGGAAGTTGAATGACGTTACGAAAAAGGATAGCTACCCATTGCCAAGAATTGACGACCCTTTGGACTCGCTATCTGGAACGAAATGGTTTTCCACACTGGACTTGAAAAGCGGCTACTGGCAAGTGGTAGTGAAGGAGGAAGACAAAGAGAAAACAGCCTTCAATGTCGGTGATGGTCTTTGGCAATTTACAGTAATGCCTTTTGGACTATGTAATACACCAGCTACTTTTGAAAGACTCATGGATCGGGTACTGAAGGGACTACATTGGAAAACATTCTTAGTGTACCTGGACGACATCATCGTATTGGACAAGAAGTTTAATGAACATCTTAAGAACTTGGAGGAAGTTTTCCAGAGAATAGCTGGTGCTGGCCTGAAACTTAGTCCCAAAAAGTGTTCTCTGTTCAAGAAGCAAGTTACTTGACTTGGGTCATTGGGAGGGCATATGCAAGGCGAATGAAAAGATAGAAGCAGTGAAGGATTGGCCAAGACCATAGAATCTGCATGAATTGTGAAGTTTCCTTGGGCTGTGCACATATTACCGGCGATTTGTACAAAATTTTGCCAGCGTAGCCCTCCACGAGCTAACAAAAAAAAAACAAAGCTTTTGAATGGAAGAAGGAGCAAGAAGTAGCTTTCCAAACATTGATAGAGCGTTTGTGCACTGCCCCAATGTTGGCACATCCGATTCCAGGAGCAGACTTTTCCATTGAGCATCGGAAAGGTAGTACCCATGGGAATGCCAATGCAATGTCACAAAAACCATGTAGTATGGAATGCAAGCACTGTTCAAAGGCCGAGGCTAGAGAAGACATTATAGATGTTCGGCTAATGACTATAACGTGTACGGAAGAATAGGACAAGGAACAACTAAGGAAGTGTCAGCTAGAAGATACTGATCTCGCACATGTTACGCATGGGCTCGAATGAAACGAAAGACCAAACAGAGAGTCCCATTGCGAAGTCATATTGGGCACAGTGGAACAGTTTAGAATTGATATCCGGTTGCTTGCTTCGAGTATGGGAGAGTGAGGATGGTCAAGGCAAGAAGAAACTGATAGCCGTTCCCAGGAAAATGATTCCTGACGTGCTCAGCGAGCTGCATAAAGGTCCAAGCGGATGTCATCTGGGAATCGCGAAATCGCTCGAGAAGATGAAACAGAGGTTCTATTGGGTTGGTTGCCGTCAGTCGGTCACTGAGTGGATTGCGAACTGCGAGGTTTGCAGCCGAGCGAAAGGGCCCAAAACCCGAAGTCATGGCCAGATGAAGCAATATAACTCAGGTGTATCATTTGAAAGGATCGCTATGGATGTCGCAGGTCCATTTCCTACTAGCAACTGCGGACACAAATATGTACTGGTGGTTATGGATTATTTCAGAAAATGACCAGAGGCATACCCAATCCAAAATCAAGAAGCGGAAACAACAGCAGAAGTGTTTTTAAACAATTGTGTTGGAAGGTACGGTGTACCAATAGAGTTACATTTTGACCAAGGCAGGCGAATCAGCTGTGTTCCAGGAAATGTGTAAATTATTGGGCATTCGAAAAACACGGACAATTGCATTGCATCCTCAATCCGATGGTATGGTGGAACGATTCAATAGAACATTGGAGGAGCATTTAAGGAAAGTAGTGGACAAGTTCCATAAAGAGTGCGATATCCGCAAGCCATTATTACTGATGGCTTACCGATCAGCAGTGCATGAGACAAAGGGCCAAACCCCTGCGAAAGTAATTTTTGGCCTTCGACTTCCAGCTGATTTGAAGTTTGGGATAGATGCCGATGCGGAGAGAAATGTCAAGAAATCCACTGGTGCCTTGGAAGAAGAGCTGAGAGAAATACACGATATGATAAGGCAACGAACAAAGATTATGAGTGACAAGATGAAAGCAAGATACAATAAAGCACTTAATTCGGAAGGTTTTCAGAAAGGAAATTTGGTGCTAGTTATAGAACGGTGCTGGTTATAGAACGGATCAACGATGTATTTTGCCGCATACAAACCATTGGTAAACCACGGGACGATCAGACTTAGGTGGAGGCAGTGTGAAGAATATTAGCAACACTAAGGGATACTATCATCTCTAAGGGGGATTCAAGGGGTTGTGTAGCGCAATATATGGCTTCTCCAACCCAATTGTCAACCTCACTTTCGAGCGGCGAATCCCGTTTCACTAACAGACGAGGCTCTGGCGACCCCAAGCTTCTCATGGAACTTGGGGGTGGGGAGGGAGGGATGGCCTGAAGGTATAATGTGGTCATATAAATCGTTCCCGAGATGTTCGGGCCAGCACCTTAATGGTGCTGTGTTACCGGAGCGTATCGGATCTGTATCCGACAAAGGACCATCACATCGATAACACTCCCCAAAGCCTTCGGGGAGTAACCTAATCGCTACAACAACAACAACAACAACATCATCTCTAAGGCGATACTAAGCAGTCACATAAACAAATCAATCATTATGTCTGCACATATGTACATACAGCAGGGGAGAGATACTCACAAAAGTATGCAATAATCAGCAAAGTAGTTCTCACAAATACACATATATATTTCTGAGAGGTAGGTAGGTTGAACTGGCCGGTCCATGAGGACCTCACATAGACTGATTGAGTCCGTAGTGTTACCAGAAGTTTGTTTTAACGACCAAACTGAAAAACCCTATCAAAAACCAGGACATATGTTATAAAATAACTCCGTCCTCTTGGCAAATACTAGAAGCTTCCTAGGACTTAAGCCACTTGCTGCTTCTAGATCTGACAGCTGTATCACTCCTAATAGCTGGAATCTTAGCCTGGCAAGTGCAGGGCACGAGCAGAGAACGTGCTCGATCGTTTCCTCCTCCAACCCGCACTTCCTACATCTGCTATCACTGACCAATCCTAGTTTAAAGGCATGTGACGCCAGCAGGCAGTGTCCAGTCAGAATACCCGTCATGAGTCTACAGTCCTCTCTTTTTAATGATAGGAGCAACTGTGTTAGTCTAAGGTTGTAAGACCTACACATAATCTTCGACACTTTACAGCCCCGCGCTTGAACCCACGCCTTTCCCGCTTGGTCGATCATGTGCACCTCTCGACTTCGCTTAATCTCGCCCAATCTAATTGGGACATCTACGTAGCAAGCTTCAAGGATGCGCCCTTTTTAGCTAGTTCGTCCGCTTTTTCATTCCCATCTATTCCCATATGCCCTGGGACCCAATATAGATGTATGCTTCTTCCTGTCCCGATTCTCTCCAGAGACTGCTTACACTCTAACACGCATTTAGATGCTGTGCTATGCGAGTTTATTGCCTTAATTGCTGCTTGACTGTCAATATAAAAGTTAACACGGTTGCAGCTTAAGCTATTCTCTTCCAGGGTTTCTACTGCTTTGGTTACGGCTAATATTTCCGCTTGGAAAACGCTACAGTAATCCGGCAGCCTGTATGATCTGCTTATTTCCGGATCAGTGCAGTATACCGCAGACCCTACTCCTTCCACTACTTTGGAACCATCGGTGTACACATGTATCGCCTCGTCCGCCATTTGCGCACCCTTGCGCCAACCGTCCACCTCTATTGTGGCCTTAAGATCTCCCTCGAAGCGCAGATAGGGAATCATGTAGTCTGTTCGTCTTGTGATTGATGACGCTATACTACTATGGCCATATGGTCGGCGCTCAAGCTGCCCCGAAGCACCGAGCCTGGTTGCGGTCGTTAACGCTTTGTTCTTTGCTACCAGGTCTATAGGTGGGATGTGCAAAATGGCATACAGTGCAGCCGTCGGGGTTGTTTTCAGGGCTCCCGTAATGCTAAGCATCGATAGTCTGCATACCCCTCTAATTTTTGAGGTATGTTGTTTTTTGTGTGGCTTTCCACCATACAAGAACTCCATAGTATAGAATAGGGCTTACAATCGCTGTAAAAACCCAATGAGAAAGAGAGGGCGATAGACCCCACGTACTTCCCAGCATTCTTTTACATGCATAGAGTGCCGTTGAGGCCTTCTTGACCCTCTCCTCCACGTTGAGCTTGCATGACAGCTTACTGTCTAGGATGATTCCTAAATATTTTGTGCGAGGTTTCTCCTGTAAGGTCACCCCTCCTAACTTAGGCCTGGTCCAATTTGGGGCCTTGTACCTCTTTGTAAACAAGACCATATCCGTCTTCTCCGCATTGACTTTCAATCCGACATTAGATGCCCAGGTATGAATATCGCGAAGCGCCCGATCCATCAAAGAACTAATCGTTGGAAGGCACTTTCCACTTATGACAATTGCAACGTCATCTGCGTAAGCCGTAAGTTTTACGGGTCCCTCATCGAATTGCCTGAGCAGTTGGTTGATGACCAGCGTCCACAGCAGAGGTGATAGCACCCATCCCTGCGGCGTGCCCCTGTCCACTGATTTCGTGGCCTCGTACAATCCCCATTGTGATGTAATCTTTCTGCAACTTAACATGCAGCCGATCCATCTGATTAAGGCAGGATGTACTTTAATGTAATTAAGACCATCCATAATCGCCCATTTTGCAACATTATTGAAAGCCCCGGCAATGTCCAAGAAGACTCCTTATATTTCAGGGATTTCTCTATGCTTATTACCACCCTATGCAATGCGGTGTCTACCGACTTGCCTTTGGTGTACGCATGCTGTGTTGTGGAGAGCAGCTTTTCATCCACGTTGGACTTTATGTACACATCTATCAGCCTCAAAGGTTTTGAGCAGAAATGATGTTAAGCTAATAGGTCTATAGTCTTTGGGATACACGTGACCGATCTTCCCCGCCTTTGGTAGAAAAGCTACACGAGCTGTTCTCCAAGAGTGCGGTACATGATTCAGTCGTATGCACCCATCGAATATTATTTCAAGCCATTCCACGACCGCCCTACTTGAGACTTGTAGCATGGCCGGGAATATACCATCTGGGCCCGGCGATTTAAACTTAGAAAACGTCTTCACTGCCCACTCGATCTTGATATCGGTCACCAAGCCCGGCACTACTAGCTCCGTGATCGATGTGTGAGTGATGTCTGCTGGCTCCTCTAAACCGTCTCCCGATGGGAAATGTGTGTCGAGAAGCACCTCAAGGGATTCCTCACTATTACGTGACCATTCCCCGTTCTCTTTCTTTACTAGTCCCTGGACTATGTTTCTCTTTGCTAGGAATTTTTTCAACCGTGCTGTTTCGCTGGAGCACTCTATGTCCGTACAGAAACTTTTCCATGAGTTTCTCTTCGCCCTGGTAATTTCACGCTTGTAGATCCTCAGTAGATCCCTGTACTCGTCCCGACACGCTTCGCTTTCCGCGGTCTTTGCGAGCTTAAACATTTCTTTTAACTGTCTTAGAAGACTCAGCTCATTGCTCCACCATGGCGGCTTTGCTTTTCCTCTGAATCTTCTTAGAGAGCAAGCTTTGTTATACGCAGTCATAAGCGTCCTTGTTAGGAATTCAATCGACTCCTCCAGTTCCTCTACATTAGCAACTTCTTTGGGTTGTCCCAGTTTTGTTTCCACATGTTTCTGGAATTTAGTCCAGTTCGTTGACCTAGGGTTTCTAAAGGTCCGCAGCATGGGCCATGTAGCAGGACGCCAGGATAAATGCCTGCTTATTCTTTTGCTCAACGGCCACCGCTACGAGATCCTCAGTGGTGTAATTAGGCAGCATATATGAATGCAGGTGTTTCCTTACCATTTTACAGCTCGCACCCGTCCTTCCGTTTGCGCGTAGTAAACGCCAAACCCGCGCGAGCTAAGTTCAGAAACCTTTCCTCCCGATGAGAGCCACGGCTCCTGGATCAGCGCCACGTCAAGCGAACCCTCCTCAAGGGTTAGGAGGAGTTCGCTCGACGCCACTTTACTGTGTTGGAGGTTTATCTCTAGGACTCGCAGCACAATTGGGCTGTTTTTCCTCCTCCAGCACCTTCGTCGTCCTCCCCTTGCCCTTTTGGTTTAGAGTATTCGACTCCCCTTCAGCCTCTCGTGACTGTTGTGCAGGGTGTTCCTCTGTGCGAGTCACAGCACCATTTAGCGGTTGGTCCTCTTCTAGCACGTTCGTGGTGACGTCGGGGACCTCCACCTGTCTTTTTTCCCTTAGGCTTTTGAGGTCCTTTTCGACTTCGCCCACCTCTAGCGTGTTGGGGTTTTTATCCTCGGGACTTATTTTCCTGAGTCGCATGTAAATTTTGCCAGTGCCAAAGAACATTTTACCAAGCTGCGTGTACAAAATATCCTCCGCCGGCTTGTTTATTTGGAAGATGTAGAACTGACCATCCTCGGTAGGCCGAGATACAGTAAGTACCTTCCAATTCTGTGTCGGTATGTTCGGATTCTGATTCTGCAGAAGTCGCAGTGTATCCTCCGACTTCATCACGCATGGTATCCATACCTTAACTTTGGGTACCGTGGGGATTTGCGCTTTATCCACCACCTCAAACCGCGCGTTCGTGCCTTGCCTTTGGAGGTTTGGAACCACTTCCTCCAGCCACCGCAATTTCGCGATGTTGTCGCACGCTATCATCTTCACACTATTATACCATCCCCCCGAATCAAAGGTTGAAAGGGGCTTACTTGGTTGTTCCCGCATCATCTTAAGCATTAAGCTAATCAGCTCCCTTTCCACAGATCTCCACCTTTCAGTAGTCATTTGTCCGAAAGGCCTGCTACGATCAACCCGCGCCACAGTCAGTGACTGCTTTGCCACATCACTCATCTTCTCAGGAAAAGCAGGAGTCTTAGTGTTATCTCCCTTTGGCACCTCCGAGAAAGCCGGAGTCTTAGCGTTAAATCCCTTTAGCGCCTCCGAGAAAACCGGAGTCTTAACGTTATCTCCCTTTGGCCTATCTCCTACTTCCTTAATTGGAACTTCCCTCTGACTCGCAACTTTCGAAGTAGTTGCTACCTCGCTATTGGAGCCCATCTGTCTTACAGCTTTGGGCCTACTTGTCTTGTCTATGCGACTGCCCTGCCTCGCGGCTCTAGGACTGGGTCTTTTCTGCCTCTTGAAAGCAGGTTTGTCGCCTTCCGCCGAACGTTGCATCTTCATTCTGCCATTCGACGCTGCTTCCTCCTCGTACCGGTTGCAGAACCGAGGGTTTCTCGCAGCAAACCTTTTGAACTGCCTTCGACCTACTTCTACCGCTTCATGGGCCCATTCCAAGCGCTCGATCTCCACTTCTGTTGGGTCGACCACTGCTCCCAAGCGTTGTACAATTCTTAGTGCTGCACGGTACTGCGAGAGAGTTCTTTTACTTCCTCTGCTCCGTACCCTTCTCCACTCTTCTACTCCGTTTTCATTTGTGTGCTTCTCCAACACGGAGTTCATTGAATCAGCACTACTTTCGCTCCCCGAGTCCGACGCATCGCTTAATTCGTATTTGTCGTCCTTGGATTGCGACTCAGTCCTCCTATTTACATCGTCCTTATTACAGTCAGCGGTCCAGTATTATATACGGGGAAAGAACCGTCCGCCACAGCAGCGCCCCTTACTGTGGTAAGGCCATTAATACTTCCCGAGGTGGCCCGGTATCGGGAAGGCTCCGGTCGAATACAGCCGAATTTATCCCCTGGCTGCAAATCGTCCAATAGGCACGGTCCGCATAACACCCTGGATTAGGGGGTTGGCAGTTCTTGGTCACCGACATCCCGCCGCCCTCGTATGAAGCGAAACGGCGTAGATGTCAGTCCTAAACAGCTCCGCCTCATAGTCGGGCGCTATAGAGTCCGGCTAAGCCCTCACACCAACGACAAGGTGCCTAGCCTAGTGAGGGATATTTCTCAGATACTCACAAAAGTATGCAATCTTCAGCGAACTAGTAAATTCTAGAAGCAGAAACGCCTAGAAATTTGCGAACGAGGAAAAAGGAGAGCATAAAATCAGCACCAGATGAGGCATAATCTATCAGTTTGATATAAGCACGCTATCGGTTTCGAAGTATAAGTGTTTTCAAAGTAGTCTAATATAGACCATTTTGCACTATTGGATATTGGAGTAATTTATTGAACAATTTAGCGATACGGACGTTAGTAGAAGGTGTAAAATAAGCGTTATGGCAACGCATCTTCAATGGAGCAGCAAGGAACGCAGTCGGCATGATATTGTGGTGCACTGTGGCTAGTCATGTCGGCTGGGCTGGGTTCTTGCCAACCTTGCTGTCCTGCGCCATAAACAGAAAAAAGGTCATATCATGCCTTTAAAAAAACTGTCAAAAAGCGCAGAACTCATTCAAAACGCTTAAAATTCAAAAGAAAACGACATCCGGTCGAACCGGATGCCACGGACAACGCGTTAAACATTCAAAACGAATTTCAAAAAAAGAAATTCAAAAAAAAAATTAACGCAAAAAAAAATTTACCGAACCGGAAATTACCGGTTACCAAAGGCTGAAACAAAAGAGAACTAAAAACGGCTGAAAATTAAAACGAAAAATATAAAGGCCGAATATATTTGTGGGGCGCCGCGGGTGTTGTTGCGACGACCGGTGCTTGATCCCACCCTCAAATCCATGGCCACCGACGCACCTGATTTTCAGTGGCCCCTTACCTGTATTACCTAAGTGCCTTCTAAATGAAAATGGACGACAGCATTCCCATTTTATAAAATTTATTAATTACAATACATTATTCACATGTCTTATAATTAAGCGCAATGGTCATATAGTATGCTTAAGTTAAGCGCAAAAAAAATGTTTGTTGACAAATAAAGGAATTTGATAAAGGGTTTGAAGTTTTATAAATTCAGACAGTATACCCTTAAATGCTCTTATTTCCTAAGTAAAATAAATGTTTATGGAGAACTACAGATATTTTCAAATTTCACAGCCTAAATACTACCAATTAAAAGAAATTATGCGAGAATTTCGCCTTTTGACAATTTCCCTTTTTATATGTGATATTTTACACGTTCCCAATATAATATAAGGCATAAGGGCGGTATCAGTTAAAATTTTACGCCGTACTTCCGCTATCAGAAACAAACGCAGTAAAAATTTTACTGATTGGTTTGTCACTTGACATTGTGTCAAACCAAAAGTAGGACGTAATATTTTATCTACTTCCGGAATGAATTTTATAAGTTATTTGTTGAGCTTTTGTAGCTACGTATTTTATTTCTTTATGGTATTTATTTAGTTTAATTGTTTATTTATTTCTTCTATTGTGCTTATTGGTCTTGTTCATTTATTCGTTAGATTTATTCAATTTAAGGTAATTTTATCTTAATTTAATTTTGCTTTAATTTAGCTTTTATTTTATTTAGTTTAATTGTAATGTTATTTAGTTTAATAGTGATTTTAACTTTATATATCTTCCCTTTCCCTCTTCGTTACCTCTAATCTAGTTAAATATTCATTTCTCCTTATTTTCTTTTGAATAGGCTTTACAATATCTAGACCTATAACTTATTCATTAAAATATTACAAAATGTGAAATTCTTTTCTTATAATTATAAATCAAATTCTAGGTGACACCTGAATTACTTAATGCAACTGCTAAATAAATCAGAACCATCAAATTGGATAAGTGCTTTGGAAATATTCTAAATTTAAGTTAATTTAGCCTATTAATATTATTGCGTTATAGGAACGTCTTGTACATAGGACATAGCGGTACTCTATTATACTCCTTATAATTATGTATTATTTTGGATGCGATCTCTAAACGCCAGTTTTCAGCCGCGATTTTAACTTGTGTATATTATAAATCAGGTTACAAAATAGAGTTAATTCGTTTTAAAGCAATAATGAGCAGTTTACTGCATACATTAAAAACCAGCTAGGAATCCTTGGATGATTGTTATGAATACTTTAAACAGACATATATAACAAAGTATATGTATATATTTCGAGTATACCCTCTTCATAATAATTTAAACGACGTACCAAGATAAGTCATATTCTGTAACTAAACTTCAGAGCTCGAGTGCTTAACATGTGAACATTCTGAGTTATTGAGCAGCACAATAACATAGTGAAGCCGTATTTGTCAAAATAGTTTTAAATTAGCTCTGCAGTAAATCGAAGATAATTCCAAAATAGGCTTATTACATCTGTAGGTATCCAAACTGTAGGTGAAAACAAGCAATCAATACCTCATCCACGCCGGATCGAAAAAAAAAAATCCTGTCTTTTCGCACAATTCATTGCGAAAACGCACCCACAAAAGAGCACTCTAATCTGATTCCAGAATATTTAACCTTCCGAGAAGATATAAATTAGTCCTGGAAAAATTTTCGGGAAATAGCTATGCAGTAATCAACAGATGAATACTTTTGAAATTGCCTGAATGCCGAAAGCCGATGATGAAAACTAGTAAATTCACACGACCGATTTATATTGTATACATATATTATAGAATTATGATGAAAGTATTACTCTGGTTGTTCGTATACTCTGGTAACTAATATCTGTGAAATCAAATGTTACTTAAATAAGTTGGGGGTTGATGGGATTTATTTATCTGAGTGAGTGGTAGATTTGTCATGAAAGGATTCCTGCGTTATTTAAATACCAACACATGGCAACCAATGAAACTAAACTAAAATAATTCGAAGTGTGATATTTTTCTTGAAAGGTTCTGAAATTTAATGGTTTGCCATGTAAGATTCTAAAATGTTAAATGCATCCCACTTGTATACAGAAATCTGCTTTCCTTACAATACAACGATGAAGTCGGCCTGAAAAACTGGTGCGGAATATCTAAAATTAAACGCTAGACACTATTCACTGCGCAGGTAAAGGTTTAAAAAATAAATAAAATAAAAGGTTTACAACTTAGATTATGCTATTTGTAATCTCGAACTTTATGTGGACATAGTTTTCAGAATTTCCAGATTTAGGCTAATGTAGCTACAGGAGAGCTCAGAATTGTATATATAAAAGAGTTGGCTTTCCTTTTATCGGAACGAACTCACCCCGTTTTAAATATAGTTATTTGTTGTCGTAGTCGGGATTGGAAGCAGGCCTGTGGTTGGCGGCTTTGCTGTTTTTTTGCAGCTGATGTTGGTTGTGAGTCTGGTAGTTTTTTTAATCGTGGAAGTCGGGTTTTTGCAGCAGGCCTATGTCAGCCGGCCCAGCTGTTGTTGTTGTAACTGGGGTGGTTGTATCCGGGTAGTTGTTGTTTGCGGTATGTTGTTGTCGTTATGCTATGGTTGCCGGTACATTGTTGTTGCCGGTACGCTATTGTTGCCGGTATGCTATTGCTGCCGGTATATCGTTGTTTCCGGTATGCTACTCTTGCCCGTACGCTTTTGTTGCCGATATATTGTGGTTGGTGGCGCTGATAGTGGTGATAGCGCTGGTAGTGGTGGTAGTGGTGAGAGCGCGCGGTTTCGGCGCCCTAATATTCGTCGCGGCGGCAGCGTACCTGTGTGATAGATCAATTAATGATTGCATTCATATAAATGTGTAAGAACGTATGTATAAGATGGTTTAGGTATCGCAATGCGGGGCGTTGGTAGAGCTTTTGTTCGTCATTCAGAGTTCCATTTTATCACGCCCCAAAACTTTGGAAGGTATGCATCATAATCAAATTAGCTAAGATAATGTATTCCGGAATTGTTGTATTTGTAACTGAATAAAAAACCACGTGGTGCCAAATAATGACGAGATACCCGTCGGGCTGTTCAAACATGGAGGCGCAGAGTTGGTTTAAGCGAATGAAGTAGGTAAAGGCCTCACAATGCAGTCATGACTAAAAAAAAAAAAAAAAAAATTACCAAACATTAGTATAGGGAAGATGACTTTTGGCTCGTTGTTGGTTCCGAATATTTGTTAAGCGAAACTGATAAGTTATAAAACATTCACTACCTTATGGGTAAAGTTAAATATCTCTTTCCAAAAAAACACTTTATTCAGGGGTCAGTAAAATGTTTAATTCACTTCGTTGTTCCTACAACTTACCTCATAGTCAACCTATGGTAGGTCGGTTTCGGAATGTCCAATAGTTAAAATTTTAGGTACTTCGGTTGCCAATGGATGCACGGAACTCAGGGCGCAATCCTGACCTTACCGCTTCTCGACCCTCTTCTCCAGTTCTCGAAACACTTTTAGCCAAGTGCTAAGCGCCTCTTAAAAAATTACGTAATTAATCGTGCGCACCGATTTTGTTTCTTCTCTTTTTTTGTTTTTTTCTATTGCGCAGCCGTGCGCAATGTAATATGAAGACCACCACGAAATCTCAGTACAATTTTCAAAACTTTGTTCCGCGCACTATGATTATGCAACTTAAAAAAAAAAAAACACTGGCAACAATAGCAACTACTAAGCCAAAGAGAGCAGCTTCAAGAATTTATAAGAAAAAAATTGTCTTGCTTAGAACGGTCGACCACTTATTGAAAATTCTACATGCTTACCCACGCCATCGTGGCTGTTGGGAAAGAAAAAGGAATGTCAGTATCGCGCATGCGCCAAAAAAACAGTTATATGCCCTGAAAGTTTGGCAATGTCCCTGGAATTTTTGGCGATGCCACCCGCACGAAATGGGGAAAAAATCGTTTTAACCACCCCAGGCAGACATGAGTGAGGGTGAATCCTAACGTTTTCCCTATTAAATAACCAATTAGTGCGCTCAAAATGTGAAGCCTCGCAAGTGGACCATAACAAACCTGCTTCGCTTTGAATACCTGACGATGAAGCGAACAGGAAATTGGTTCACCTGTGGGAAGCCACTTCCAGGAATCTCCGATATCAGTTAACGTGGGGCACGACTCACCCCTAAGATAAGAGTCTCAAAGTTCTACCGCGAAGCCAGCCGGGCAACAAAAGGTCCGTCATAAAAAAGCAAGTCAAGTCAATTTAAAAAAAACATGGTAAACTAATTTTGTTTCCTAGTTGAAAAGCTTTGCGGCAACTAGATATTTATTATGGAGAACTCGTCAAAATTCCGTATGCTGTTTTCTAGTGGCTATCGCCCCCACAGAAAGAAAACAAATTTATGTATGTAGACATTTTGATAAAGGAGAACTCATCAAAACTCCGTAAGGCTAGTCCAACCTAAGTTTGGACTGCCAGGTTGTTCACGGTTTTCGGTGAGAAGGCGTTTGAACGCCCTATGAAATCGTTGCTCGGGGAGGATACTGGGCGAGATGTCCCCGACCGCCAAAACGCCCAGACAGGGTAAAAAAAATCAAATTTGTAAGTAAAAAAAAAATCAGTTTGTAAATTTAGCAAAAAAAACGTTCTTGTTGGTTTATTGTGGACGAATATCCGAAGCATGGAAGCCCCCTATCAATTTCGTTCAGGTCCTCGAGATCACACAATGCATTGCCTACTTTTCGGAGCACTCAACACTTAAGGTATTTGGGTAGGGATTTGGCGTCAATGCCCTGTTTGAAGTTGCTCAAAGCAAAGCTTTTTCGGAAAACTTCCTGACCTTCCTTGTAGTTGACTTGCCTAGAGCGCTTGTTATAGGTGTTTATTCCCCTATCACTTGCCTGGTCTAAATACCTACGGATCTGCTCACGAATATTAGTCAACTTGTCGGCTCTACCGGCGGCCACCGTGGTGTGATGGTAGCGTGCTCCGCCTATCACACCGTATGCCCTGGGTTCAACTCCCGGGCAAAGCAACATCAAAATTTTAGAAATAAGATTTTTCAATTAGAAGAAAATTTTTCTAAGCGGGGTCGCCTCTCGGCAGTATCTGGCAAGCGCTCCGATTGTATTTCTGCCATGAAAAGCTCTCAGTGAAAACTCATCTGCCTTGCAGATGCCGTTCGGAGTCGGCATAAAACATGTAGGTCCCATCCGGCCAATTTGTAGGGAAAAATCAAGAGGAGCACGACGCAAATTGGAAGAGAAGCTCGGCCTTAGATCTCTTCGGAGGTTATCGCGCCTTACATTTATTTTTATTTATTTTTGTCGGCTCTATTTGCTATCGTATCCTGATCTTCCCTAAGGCTGCCCAGTTTCTCTAAAATATTGTACGCTGAGGCATGTTGAAACATGTTCTGGCCATATAATGCAAAGTATGGAGAGCCTGAACCGCCGTGTGAAAATCACTTCTCAAAACTGATAAAATTTCGGGTATATGTTTATCCCACTCGGTAAGGTCTGGTTTATCGTTCCACAAACCTACGCACCTGCTGAGGGGATTTAGGGATCGCAAAGTTTTGCATCGCTTCTATTTTACCCGGATCGACCTTCAAGCACCCGCTGCCTATCAAGTACCTTAAATATCGAATTTCCTTCTGACCAAATTTGCTTTTCTTCACGTTTATTGTCAGACCTGCGTCGGTCAAACTCCTTGCCACTTCCGCCAGCAACTTCAGGTGGTCCTCAAAGTTCGTACTGCATACCACCAGGTCGTCCAGGTAGACGAAGATATTCCCCCGCAGACGCGAAGGGATTGCCTTGTCCATCAGTCTACTCATAGTCTGCGGTCCATTGCACAGACCAAAGGGCATTCATTACCTTGAAGTGGTACTGAGGCCTCCCCGGAACTGCGAATGCTGTTTTTTCGTTGGAGGACTCCGTCAATTTGATCTGAAAGAACGCGTCCTTCAGATCAATGCCACTAATAAAGTGCGTATCTTTTATTCTGCGCAATAGACCGTTAATGTGAGGCAGCGAGTATAAGTCTTTCTTAGTTACCGCGTTGACCTTTCTGGAATTTATGCACAACCTAACTTTACCTGGTTCCCACTTCGATTCCTCTATAACCCCCAATTCGTGCAGTCTGTCTATCTCGCTAAAAGCTTCGCCTTTCCTCGGTGGCGAGAGAGGGAAATGTTTGCTTTTTATAGGAACAGCATCACCAGTATCAATGTGATGCTCCACTAACTTCTTTTGCTCCAGACCTAACTTTTAGAATGAAGGAAACGCCTGTATGAGCTTCTGTAAATCTCTTTACCGGGTTGGTCACAAATCGTGGAGATTAAATTCTTCGTCCTTTTCATTACTAACCTCTCTGCGCCCTATACTTGGGAATATTTCGGGAGCTAACCCAAATGCTCTCCAAAAATCAACCCCGAAGGAAGCTTCTTGGAAAAGTGAAGAAACAAGGTAAAAACGAATAACCTTAGTGGTATTTTTGAAGCTGACCGGTAAAGATATCGAGCCTAAGATTTTTCGCTTGTTGCCACCCGCGGTATATATGAACGCATGTAGGGGCTGATAATCAAAGCCGTTACCTTTTAGAAATTCTTCACAATTCTTCCCCAAGATGGAGACGTTGGCTCCCGAGTCGAACAACCCCGCAATAAAATTGTCTTTGATTTTTGCCTTAACGAGAGGCCTATGGTACCTATGTTTCCTTTGTTCTAGACTAAGTGGGAAATGCGTCTGGAAAGCGGCATCCCTATGCTGGCGTTGCAGAATTCTGGTCGGTTCGCCCATCGCGGATGAGGACGTTTGACTATCGGATTCAGAACTATTGGAATTATCTGTACTGTCAGGGAAAGTTACTTTTACCTTTGAGTACTTCTTCCCCAGGGTACCACTACTCCCGGAAGCTCATCAACTCCCTGCAACGCTGTACCTGCTAGAGACCCACCCTCTGGTTCAGCGCACGGGACGACGCCCCGAACACTGGCTGATATGGGGGCTAGGATACCATACGAGTTTCCCCCATCTTCTCGCTCGGGTACTGGTTTCTCTGCCTACGATGGTGCCTAGGGCATTTTGGAGTATATACTCCCCTGGTTAATTCGTTGTAGTTCTATAAATAGAACAAAAACAGCAACAATACCAAGTTTCTCTAAGGCATGACGTAGCTAAATGCGTTTGTAACCATTTCAACTATCGTAGGAGTGCGGGTTCGAATCCCACTCCCTGGAGAAAAGACTTTGAAGAGATTTACAAAGTATAATCGAAACAGCTGTCGCCTTGTCCGTCCAGACGTCACGTTGTTTAAATTTTTCCCAAATTATTAAAAAAAAAAAAAATTTGTAACTGCTAAACTTGAGTATTAGTGTTATAAAAAAAAGACTTCTATCTAAAGCAAAATGTAAGGCAGTTAGGGGTTAAAAAAAGGTCAGGATTCACCCCCTTTACCCTATATTATGGACGACGATTAGTTTTCTTTAAAAAAATACTATTGGGAAAAAAAATTCGCGAAAGTTCATTTTAGTATTAATTCGATAATCGTATCGAATAAAAAAAAAAAATAATAAAAAAGCTAGAATTAAAGTGTTTATTGAAATATACGTGTTATATAATCAATAAAAAACAGCATAGGTTTCGCAAAACTATTGTGTATTTAGGTGTTAATGGGAATGCTGACATCCCATCATTAGAAGGCACTGGTATATAGGAAAAACTTTGTTACAAAAAAAAAAAAAAAAATTTACTCATACTTGTCTCTAGTGCTCCCAACCGCCGCGCAAAAGGGGATCTTAGGGACCCGCCTCTGGGACTGGTTGGGGCCACTAGGGTCAGTTCCAGACACACACAGTTTAGTCCCAGCACACCCAGCCGCAACGCAAGGGCGATCTCCAGGGTCTCACCTCTGGGACTGGCTGGGGGTGTTGGGGCCTCCCGTCCACTCAAACTGGACACCCCTCCTGCCTCCGCCGCAATGGATGGAGCGGTTTCAAAAGCCGCTCCCCAGACTGGTTGGACAGGAATGGGTGCCGGTTTGAATCCCAGCTCAACCCGTCGCAATGCAGGTGGTATTCAGTATTAGCACCTGGGACGTGGGATGAGTTGGGGTCCTTCTAACACACACACTCACACACACATACCGGACAATACAAATTCGGCAAAAGAGAATTGAAAAAAAATTATAAAATTTTACGAAAAAAAGTCAAATCAAATTAGCGGACACATATTTTAAACCAGAAATCTACAAAAAAACTCAACCATCCCACCGCAACGCAGGTGGCTGCTCCTGCGGCTGCTCACCTCGGACTGGTGGGATGATCAACTTCACAAGTTGACCCGAACATGTCGGCTGGGCGGGGTCTTGCCAACCCTGCTGTCCTGCGCCATAAACAGAAAAATTCCTATCATGCCTATTCAAAGCAAACTGTCAAAACGTGCAGAACTCATTCAAAACGCTTAAAATTCAAAAGAAAACGACATCTGGTACAACCGGATGCCACGGACAACCCGTTAAACATTCAAAACGAAATTCAAAAAAAGAAATTAAAAAAAAAAATCTAACGCAAAAAAAAATTTACCGAACCGGAAATGACCGGTTACCAAACGCTGAAACAAAAGAGAACTAAAAACGGCTGAAAATTAAAACGAAAAATATAAAGGCCGAATATATTTGTGGGGCGCCGCGGGTGTTGTTGCGACGACCGGTGCTTGATCCCACCCTCAAATCCATGGCCACCGACGCACCTGATTTTCAGTGGCTCCTTACCTGTATTACATAAGTGCCTTCTAAATGAAAATGGACGACAGCATTCCCATTTTATAAAATTTATTAATTACAATACATTATGCACGTGTCTTATAATTAAGCGCAATGGTCATATAGTATGTTTCACTTAAGCGCAAAAAAATGTTTGTTGACAAATAAAGGAATTTGATAAAGGGTTTGAAGTTTTATAAATTCAGACAGTATACCCTTAAATGCTCTAATTTCCTAAGTGAAATAAATGTTTATGGAGAACTACATATATTTTCAAATTTCCCAGCCTAAATACTACCCATTAAAAGAAATTATGCGAAAATTTCGCCCTTTGACAATTCCCTTTTTGTATGTGATATTTTGCACGTTCCCAAAATAATATAAGGCATAAGGGCGGCCCCAGTTAAAATTTTACGCCGTACTTCCGCTATCACAAACGCAGTAAAAATTGTACTGATTGGTTTGTCACTTGACATTTTGTCAAACCAAAAGTAGGACGTAACGTTTTATCCACTTCCGGAATGAATTGTATAAGTTATTTGTTGAGTTTGTTGTAGCTAGGCATTTTATTTCTTTATGGTATTTATTTAGTTTAATTGTTTATTTATTTCTTCTATTGTGCTTATTGGTCTTGTTCATTTATTCGTTAGATTTGATCAATTTAAGGTAATTTTATCTTAATTAAATTTTTTTAATTTAACTTTAATTTTATTTAGTTTAATTGTAATGTTATTTAGTTTAATAGTGATTTAAACTTTCTATATCTTCCCTTTCCCTCTTCGTTACCTCTAATCTAGGTAAATGTATGAATAGGCTTTACAATAACTAAATTAAAATATTACAAAATGTGAAATCCTTTTCTTATAAATTAAATTCTAGGTGGCACCTGCATTACTTAATGCATCTGCTAAATAAATCAGAACCATCAAATTGGATAAGTGCTATGGAGATATTCTAAATTTAAGTCAATTTAGCCTATTAATATTATTGCGTTATAGGAACGCAAAGAGAGTCTTGTCCATAGGACATAGTGGAACTCTATTATACTCCTTATGATTATGTATTATTTTGGATACGATCTCTAAGCGCCAGTTTTCAGCCGCGATTTTAATTTGTTGTGTAAACTATAATCAGGTTAGAAAATAGAGTTAATTCGTTTTAAAGCAATAATGAGCAGTTTACTGCATATATTAAAAACCAGCTAGGAATCCTTGGATGGTTGTTATGAATAAGTTAAACAGACATATGTAACAGAGTATATATATATATTTCGAGTATACCCTCTTCATAATAATTTAAACGACGTACCAAGATAAAGCCGTAGTTATTGGTGCCGTATGTCGTATCGCTGTATCCGTATCCTTAACGTAATCAGCTGTTTATCGTTACGACGGTAAACCAAAGCCCAATTGGTTGGCTACGAACGATCCTGTCTTTTCGCACAATTCGATAAGATATAAATTAGTCCTGGAAAAGTTTTCGGGAAATAGCTATGCAGTAATCAACAGGTGAATACTTTTGAAATTGACTGAATGCCGAAGAGCCGATGATGAAAACTAGTAAATTCACACCACCGATTTATATTGTATACATATATTATAGAATTATGAGGAACGTATTATTCTGGTTGTTCGTTTACTCTGGTTACTAATATCTTTGAAATCAAATGTTACTTAAATAAGTTAAGATGGTGGGGTTTATTTATCTGAGTGAGTTGTAGATTTGTCATGAAAGGATTCCTGCGTTATTTAAATACTAACACATGGCAACCAATGAAACTAAACTAAAATAATTCGTAGTGTGTTATTTTTCTTGAAAGGTTCTGAAATTTAATGGTTTGCCATATAAGATTCTATAATGTTAAATTCATCCCACGTGTATACCGAAATCTGATTGCCTTCCCTTTTCCATACTGCAAGACTAATTTAAACTGAAGTCAGCCTGAAAAACTGGCGCGGAATATCTAAAATTAAACGCTAGACACTATTCACTGCGCACGTAAAGGTTTACGATTTAGATTATGCTATTTGTAATCTCGAACTTTATGTGGACATATTTTTCAGAATTTCCAGGTTTAGGCTAATGTAGCTACAGGAGAGCTCAGAATTGTATATATAAAAAAGTTGGCTTTCCGTTTCACGGAACGAACTCACCCCGTTTTAAATGCAGTTATTTTTGTCGTAGTCAGGATTGGAAGCAGGCCTATGGTTGGTGGCTCTGCTGTTGTCGTTGCAGCTGATGTTTGTTGAGAGTCTGGTAGTTGTTTTAGTCGTGGAAGTCGGGTTTTTGCAGCAGGCCTATGTCAGCCGGCCCTGCTGTTGTTGTTGTAACTAGTGTGGTTGTATCCGGGTAGTTGTTGTTGCCGGTATATTGTTGTTGCCAGTATGTGGTGCTGATAGTGGTTGGTGGCGCTGATTGTGGTGATAGCGCTGATAGTGGCGGTAGTGATGATAGCGCGCGGTTTTGGCGCCCTAATATTCTCCGTGGCGTCAGCGTACCTGTGTGATATATCAATTAATGATTGCATTCATATAAATGTGTAAGAACGTATGTATAAGATGGTTTAGGTATCGCAATGCGGGGCGTTGGCAGAGCTTTGGTTCGTCATTCAGAGTTCCATTTTATCACGCCCCAAAACTTTGGAAGGTATGCATCATAATCAAATGAGATAAGATAATGTATTCCGGAGTTGTTGTATTTGTAACTGAATAAAAAACCACGTGGTGCCAAATAATGACGGGATACCCGTCGGGCTGTTCAAACATGGAAATGCAGAGCTGGTTTAAGCGAAAGAAGTAGATAAAGGCCTCACAATGCAGTCATGACTAAAAAAAACGGAAACAAAAAAATACTCTGCGCGCTAAGCACAACTAGGTATATCAATCTGAATTTGGGACAGTAGTGTAGGGAAGATGACTTTTGGTTCGTTGTTGGTTGCGAATATTTGTTAAGCAAAACTGATAAGTTATAAAACATTCACTACCTTTTGGGTAAAGTTAAATATCTCTTTCCAAAAAAACACTTTATTCAGGGGTCAGTAAAATGTTTAATTCACTTCGTTGCTCCTACAACTTACCGCATAGCCAACTTTGGCAGGTCGGTTTCGGAATGTCCAATCCTTAAAATTTTAGGTACTTCGGTTACCAATGGATGCACGGAACTCAGAGCGCAATCCTGACCTTACCGCTTCTAGACCCTCTTCCCCAGTTCTCGAAACACTTTTAGCTAAGTGCTAAGCGCCTCTTATAAAATTACGTAATTATTCGCGCGAGTTACGTATAATTCCGCTACTCTACCAAATAAGGTCAATAGCTCGCCAAGTTATATAAGTGCAGAGTCAGCAGCAGACGATATTGACCAATTCATTTTAAAAATCACAAATAAACAAAAGTATTAATATCCGGTCTAAATTAAAGTTGCAAACTGGCAATTCTGGGAATTCTGCTATTTAACAAAATATTAAGTACACAGCTAGTTAATTCTACTTAGTAAGCAATAATATCATTCAGTTAGCAATAAGTATTAATATTATTATCAGCAAATTGTAAGTTTCATTATTGATGGTAATAAAGTGAAAGTTCAGTTTGATTCAGAGTTACACCCTAGTCATTCGTGTTGATTTTCTTAAGCGTATTCTGCCTTTGGTTTATATATTCCTTTTTAAAAAGTCCCGCCGCGACGTAAGCAACGAATCTGGCGCAGTCAAAAGTCCTTTTAAAATAAAAAGGATCGGTTACGGAAAACGTTCCCCTTAAAATATATAATACTAATTAACACCCGTATACAATCCTGCGATTCCGTAGTCAACTCAGGAGTTGGCCGGACCCTCTAGGATATAAAATAAATAAAAACAAAATAAAACTTGCTATCAGCAACAAAAAGTGGCAGTGCAGTGATCACAATAAACTTGTAGAACACCACCCACAAAAGATTAAAATAAGTGGCAGTGCAGTGATCACAATAAACTTGTAGAACACCACCCACAAAAGATTGAAATAAGTGGCAGTGCAGTGATCGCAATAAACTTGTAGAACACCACCCACAAAATATTGAAATAAGTGGCAGTGAAGTGAACGCAACAGGATTGCAGTGCACCACCCACAAATAGCGGACATAAATAAAAAGTGATAGTGCAATAAAAAAAAAAAAAATAGGCACAGCAAGGCAACTAGAATACGACTTAAGAAGGGTAATGGCTCAGGATCCAGCTCAACTAATAGATGTAAACCTGGTGGAAGAGCTGGCCAGGCGAGAACAGCAAATAGAGCAGCTTAGAAATGCCTATATCGAGTTGCAACAACAACACCAACAACAACGGCAACCTCAAAGACAGACAGCGGACCAACACCGAATGGATAGACTATTTAAAAGCATCAACCAACTTCCTATATTCACCGGCCAAGGCGATGTAACAGTGAATTCATTCTTCTGCAGTACGGAATATTTACTATCAACAATCAACGATGAAGAACTGAAGAAGGAGGCAGTAAGGACAATTTTTTATAAAACTGTTCAAGGCGAAGCAAAAAATGTCATCATTAACATACCTCAACCGGACAACTGGGGGATGATAAAGGACACATTAAAAATGAGATTCAAACCTGACACGGAGCCGCATGAAATATACCGGAAAGTAACTAACCTGCGGGTAAATACGGTGAGTGAACTAGCGGTAGAATTACAAAATATAAAATATAAGGCAGATGAATTGATTGTGTATTATAGAGGAGGACAAGGTATCGACCTCACCAATATCGAAAGTTTGTTAGTAAATACGTCAAAAGAGATGACACAGGGTACCTTGTTAGATAAAATATACGAGTGTACACAATTAGGGGAGATAATAAAAATTATGAACCATAGAAGATTTGAGGATACATGCATAAGACCGGAATACAGGAAAATAAATAGAAGAGATGAAAGGTCAAGCTACAGGGAATGGACAAGGAAGAATCTAAATACAGACCGATACGACTACCAAAAACCTCAATATACTACTGATAAAAATACAGGATATCACGACAAAACTTCAGGACAAGTAAGACAGAATTTTAATCAAAATACTTATCACAGGCAAGCTAGCTCAGGGCAAAACAGGCCACCCCACCAATATTCAAACCAAAATAAAGACAATATGTCTTACCAAAGAAGGCAGGGACCTTCAAATAATCCCCAAATCTCGGGAAATTCAGGACAACTTCACAGGTTCCCAAAGGTAGGAAACCCTAGGCCAAATTCCGGCCAAAATCGCTGGAATCAACCTAGGCAAGACCGAGAGGAACCGATGGAAGTTGACAATATAAATAAAGAAAAACAAGAAGATTTTGTTGAATTAAATTCATGCGAATTTTGCAGAAATCAGGAAAATAAAAGCCTAGTTAATGATGAAGAGCAAAATTTTTTCGAGGGACCAGCTCGGACTGTCTTCCCACCATAACTTTAACGTTTAAAAAGAAAAAATTTAAAGCTCTCATAGATACTGGAGCAAGCATAAGCTTAATTGACAGTAGTATAAATGATTTCAAAAGAATTTTATTAAAAAAAGCTATTACATTTAGCACAATAACTAAAAGCGATGTTATTAAATATGAGGTGCTTACAGATGCACCTAAAGAATTCAATCTTCCACATTATGCAGAAATAACATGGAAAATGACTCAGCTAAGAGGTCGAAAGTATAGTTTCATTATAGGCATTGACTTACTTAACTGTTTCAACACAACAATAAATTTGGTGGATGGTTGTATAATGCTAAATAAAAGAACCACCTATTTTGAGAGTAATCCGTATACCAATTTAGAAATTCATGCATTAGAAGCAAAAGAATTCGATTGGGGTAGAATTAATATGAATCATCTTAACAAGGAAGAAAAAGAAGAAGTAGTAAAAATCGTAAAAAGATTTAAAAATTTATTTTTTAAAGAAGGAGATCAATTAACCAGCACTACGAAGGTAGTACACGAAATCAGGACAACGACAAATGAGCAAATAAACAGTAAGTTATATAGATACCCTCCGCAACATGAAGTAGAAGTACGAAGGCAAATAAAGGAAATGGAAGACCAAGGGATTATTAGGAAAAGTCGCTCCCGATATTCCAGTCCTTTAATTGTAGTACCAAAAAAAATCGACAACTCGGGAAAAAGGAAATATAGAATTGTGATAGATTACAGAAAACTGAACGAAGTAACAATAGATGACAAATTTCCTCTTCCTAATATTAATTCAATTTTGGACAAACGGGGTAAAGCACAATACTTTACAACATTAGATCTAGCCAAAGGTTATCACCAAATCTTAATAAGGGAACAAGATAGAGAGAAAACGGCGTTTGCAACACCTCACGGGTTGTAAGAATTTATTAGAATGCCATTTGGATTGAAAAATGCCCCGGCAACATTTCAACGTCTAATGAATGAAACTCTAAGAGACTTCATCAATAAAACATGTGTGGTGTACTTAGATGACATTTTGATATTTAGTACATCCCTTCAGGAGCATGTAAGGACAATAACAGAAATTTTTAAGGTGCTAGAAAGAGCAAATTTAAAGGTTCAAATGGACAAATGTAATTTCATGAAAAAAGAAACTAAATTTTTGGGGCACATTTTAACAGAAAATGGCTTAAAACCAAATCCGGATAAAATAAAGGTAATAGAAGCGTTACAGTTACCTAAAACGGAGAAACAAATAAAAAGTTTCCTAGGAGTGACAGGTTACTACCGGAAATTTATAAAAGACTACGCACGAGTAGCACATCCTATAACAAATTACTTAAAGAAAAACGTAAAGATCAATACTAAGGATCCAACTTATATAGAAGCATTCGAAAAATTGAAAATACTAATTAGTTCTCACCCAATTTTGAGATATCCTAATTTTGATAAACCATTTACTCTAACTACTGATGCGTCGAACTATGCAATCGGTGCTGTTTTGTCACAAGAAGGGCATCCGATATGCTATATTTCCAGAACACTAAATGATCACGAAAAAAATTACTCTGCTACAGATAAAGAATTTCTAGCGATTTTATGGAGTGTTAATTATTTACGACCATACCTTTACGGAAGAAAGTTTACAATTTTTACAGACCATCAGCCAATAAAATACCTGCATGCTAAATATAAAGGAAAGGACATGTCACCTAGACATCAACGATGGCTTCTAAAATTAGGAGAGTATCAGTTCAACATAGAATACTTAAAAGGGAAGGAAAATCAAGTAGCAGACTTTTTGAGTAGAATAGATAATGAAGTTGATAAAATGGAAAGTGTGAAAGAAATTGATAAATGTAGGGATTTACCAATAGTCAAGGATATGAAAATTGATTCGGAAACGATAAATAACCTAGCAGATGAGACGATGGCTACAATGCATTCAGCCGAAGAAAATCTTCAAGATCATTTTTTTATCAAAGAAGAAATTGTAAACAAATATAAAACACAAATTATTTTAACTAATAACAAGATCGAAGAAATGAAACAGTTACATGGAAAAAGAATAATTTTTATAGCGGAAAGCGATTTTAATACAATGGGAGAAATCTTTAGAAAGTATATCACCAAAGGATCAGTTGGAATATACTCAGAGCTTACCGATACGAAATATAACATTGTCCAACAGAAGTTAAGGGAAATGTTTTCAGATGACAATCAAATAAAATTCTATAAATGTACAATGAGGGCGAGGGACATTGAAACGGAGGTAGAGGCAGTGAAACAGATATCACTGTACCATGTAAAAGAGAGTATGCATTCAGGCATCCAGGAGACATATAATAAAATTAAAGAAAAAATTTATTTTCCAAAGTTAATGGAATTGGTACAAATAGTCATTAACCAATGTGACATTTGTAAAGAAGTTAAGTATGATCGAAATCCCATCAAACCTAAATTTTTTTACACTGAAACACCATCGGATATAAATCAAGTAATACATATAGACACTTACGTTATAAAGCGGTTTCATTTTCTAACAATAATAGACAAATTCTCCAAATTTGGAGCAGTATATGCCTTAACAGATAGAAATCACATTACAATAATTGAACAGTTAGAAAATCATTTTGCGAAAATAGGCAAACCAGAGAAAATAATCGCGGATAATGAATTCAAAACAGTACGTTTGAAGGAATTTTTAGATCAAGAAGGAATCGAACTACACCTGACGAAACCTAATAGCAACACAGGAAATGCAGATATTGAAAGAATGCACAACTCTGTGGCTGAGATATTTAGGATAATATATTATTTGAACAAGAAATTACCAATCAATCAAATTATGCAAAAAGCAATAAGAACTTATAATGAAAGATATCATTCAACAATAAAAGGTATCCCAGTAGATTACAAAATGGCAAGATTAGTAAAGAAAAAGTTAGACAAAATATGGAGTTATCTAAGGGAAAATTTATACATAAACTTAACAAGAAACGAAAAAGCTACGTAGAAACTAGGAGAAGAGGCTTTATAAAAAATTATAAAGCATTAAGGCACAAGGAACAACCAAAATATAAGAAGAAAAGTCTCAAGGGTATTCATCCATGTAATATTAAAAGACCTCTTAAATTTACAGATAATAATGATGATAATATTAATGACACAATGGGCGTCTAAATCCTATTGTGAGATCGTCGTGACTAAAATTAAGGATCAGTCAGGATTTACAGACATTCAATTTAAGACGCAAGAAATCGTGAAAGACACTGAAATTATCTTACACATGATTAACATAACCAGGATAGAAGACATTTTAAACAAAATGACGGACAACGTAGTATTAACGAAAGCAAAATACAAAGACCTCTTATTACTCGAAATAGCTAAGACCGAAAAACAAACGACACAAACGAGGGCTGATAAATGCAGGCGGTACCTTATCAAAATGGATATTTGTTACGATGGACGACGAGGATAGACAGGATATAAAAAATCACCTCTTACAAACAGGAGAAAAAATTAATAAACAGATCCTTATAAACGATTATTTTAGCAGCACCCTAGAACAGATTAACGAGATTATAAATAACGATAAAATTAAAATAGAAAAAGGACTCAACCTTATACAAAAATCACTTGATGAGGAATATGAAAGAAGTTTATATTTAGAGCAATTAACAAAAATTCAACTGCTGAAAACTAGAATAGAACAGATACTTGATAGCGTAGTGGCAGCCAAGTATAAGATAATACACCCTAATATCTTAACAAGTAATGAAATAATGAAGTATGATATTGACTACGATAAGCTAAAATACCTACAATCTGGAACAGCATTTTTTAATAATACATTTCTAATACTTAGTATAAAAATACCTGTAACTTTTGTAAATGTTCAAGTTAGATACATTATACCAATACCAAACGATTCCTATCATGAGATTGACTACGAAATCGAAGAAATTTTTGAATACAACAACAAAACGTATAAATTTGAAGAAAATAAACAGCTAGGAAAATTAAAACCAAGCACACATTGTATTTTAAACTCAAATTGCCAATTTACTAAAAACAAAGAGCTAGAAATAATAGAAATTGATATAGATACAATTCTTATTAAGAATGCCCGAAACTTATTAATAAATCAAACTTGTACAGAAAACACGGTTATTCTAGTAGAAAATAATTTGTTACAATATACGAACTGTTCACTAAAAATAAATGATTATTATTTTTCAAATTCAAAAGAAAATATTGAAGAAAAAACGATATACATTCAAAATGAAATGATACGCAATTTTACAGAAAAAATAACTTTAACGGATGTCACTAAACTTAATAAAATAAATTTACAGAGTATTGCAAGCTTGTATAACCATAGCAAAGTTTCATATGTATGCATCGTAAGCATAATTATTATAATAATAATGGTTGTAATATTTTCAATTTTTAAACATAACAAAGTAATTATAAAATTAAATAGTAGAATTCAGGAGAATTCCAATCTAAAAGGGAGGGTAGTTACGTATAATTCCGCTACTCTACCAAATAAGGTCAATAGCTCGCCAAGTTATATAAGTGCAGAGTCAGCAGCAGACGATATTGACCAATTCATTTTAAAAATCACAAATAAACAAAAGTATTAATATCCGGTCTAAATTAAAGTTGCAAACTGGCAATTCTGGGAATTCTGCTATTTAACAAAATATTAAGTACACAGCTAGTTAATTCTACTTAGTAAGCAATAATATCATTCAGTTAGCAATAAGTATTAATATTATTATCAGCAAATTGTAAGTTTCATTATTGATGGTAATAAAGTGAAAGTTCAGTTTGATTCAGAGTTACACCCTAGTCAGTCGTGTTGATTTTCTTAAGCGTATTCTGCCTTTGGTTTATATATTCCTTTTTAAAAAGTCCCGCCGCGACGTAAGCAACGAATCTCGCGTACCGATTTTGTTTCTTCTCTTGTTTTTTTTTCTATGGCGCAGCCGTGCGCAAAGTAATATGAAGACCACCACGAAATCTCACTACAATTTTCAAAACTTTTTTCCGCGCACTATGATTATGCAACTTAAAAAACCACTTTTTAGTAGTTGCCAAAGATAGCTTGAAGAATTTATAAGAAAAAAAAATTGCCTTGCTTAGGACTGTCGACCACTCAGATTATCACGCTTGTCATTTACTTATTGAAAATTCTACATGCTTACCCACGCCATCGTGGACGTTGGGAAAGAAAAAGGAATGTCAGTATCGCGCATGCGCCAAAAAAACAGTTATATGCCCTGAAAATTCGGTAATGTCACTGGAATTCTTTGCGATGCCACCCGCACGAAATGGGGAAAAAATCATTTCACTGCATACATTAAAAATCAGCTAGGAATCCTTGGATGGTTGTTATGAATAAGTTAAACAGACATATGTAGCAGAGTATATGTATATATTTCGAGTATACCCTCTTCAGAATAATTTAAACGACGTACCAAGATAAATCCGGAGTCATTGGTGCCGTATGTCGTATCGTTGTATCCGTATCCCTAACGTAATCAGCTGTTTATCGTTACGACGGTAAACCAAAACCCAACTGGTTGGTTAGGTAAGGACGGTTACGACCTTAGCGGCACCAATAATCGATTGCATTGATTCTCATAAGGTTGGTCGAATCAGCTGTTATAAGGTTACCGATAAAGCACCAATGTCTCCAGCTTAAGACATATTGTGTAACCAAACTATAGAGCTCAAGTGCTTAAGGGCTAATTAATGGTGACTTATAACCATAAAGCCATAACCAGATAAAACAGCTGATCGAACCTACCTTATGGAAACCAATGTAATCGATTAAATGTGCCATACCATAGCGCTAACTCGATTACATTGATTTCTATCAGGTAGGTGTGATCAGCTGTTTTATCTGGTTATGGCTTTATGGTTATAAGTCACCATTAATTCGCCCTTTAACATGAACATTCTGAGTTAGTGAGCAGCATAATTACGTAGTGAACCCGTATTAGTCAAAATGTCCGAAGTTTGGAATCCGAAGTAGTTTAAATTAGTCTTGCAGTAAATCGAAGATAATGCCAAAATAGGTTTATTACATATGTAGGTATCCAAACTGTTGGTGAAAACAAGCATTCAATACTTAATCCACGGCCGAATCAAAAAAAAGAACGATCCTGTCTTTTCGCACAATTCGTTGCGAAAACGCACCCACAAAAGAGCACTCTACACTGATTCCAGATAATTTAACCTTCCGACAAGATATAAATTAGTCCTGGAAAAGTTTTCGGGAAATAGCTATGCAGCAATCAACAGGTGAATACTTTTGAAATTGACTGAATGCCGAAAAGCCGATGATGAAAACTAGTAAATTCACACGACCGATTTATATTGTATACATATATTATAGAATTATGAGGAAAGTATTGTTCTGGTTGTTCGTTTACTCTGGTAACTAATATCTTTGAAATCAAATGTTACTTAAATAAGTTAAGATGGTGGGGTTTATTTATCTGAGTGAGTGGTAGATTTGTCATGAAAGGATTCCTGCGTTATTTAAATACTAACACATGGCAACCAATGAAACTAAACTAAAATAATTCGTAGTGTGTTATTTTTCTTGAAAGGTTCTGAAATTTAATGGTTTGCCATATAAGATTCTAAAATGTTAAATGCATCCCACGTGTATACCGAAATCTGCTTGCCTTCCCTTTTCCATACTGCAAGACTAATTTAAACTGAAGTCAGCCTGAAAAACTGGCGCGGAATATCTAAAATTAAACGCTAGACACTATTCACTGCGCACGTAAAGGTTTACAATTTAGATTATGCTATTTGTAATCTCGAACTTTATGTGGACATAGTTTTCAGAATTTCCAGGTTTAGGCTAATGTAGCTACAGGAGAACTCAGAATTGTATATATAAAAAAGTTGGCTTTCCGTTTCACGGAACGAACTCACTCCGTTTTAAATGCAGTTATTTTTGTCGTAGTCAGGATTGGAAGCAGGCCTATGGTTGGCGGCTCTGCTGTTGTCGTTGCAGCTGATGTTTGTTGTGAGTCTGGTTGTTTAGTCGCGGAAGTCGGGTTTTTGCCGCAGGCCTATGTCAGCCGGCCCTGCTGTTGTTGTTGTAACTAGTGTGGTTGTATCCGGGTAGTTGTTGTTGCCGGTATATTGTTGTTGCCGGTATGTGGCGCTGATAGTGGTTGGTGGCGCTGATTGTGGTGATAGCGCTGATAGTGGCGGTAGTGATGATAGCGCGCGGTTTTGGCGCCCTAATATTTTCCGTGGCGTCAGCGTACCTGTGTTATATATCAATTAATGATTGCATTCATATAAATGTGTAAGAACGTATGTATAAGATGGTTTAGGTATCGCAATGCGGGGCGTTGGCAGAGCTTTGGTTCGTCAATCACAGTTCCATTTTATCACGCCCCAAAACTTTGGAAGGTATGCATCATAATCAAATGAGATAAGATAATGTATTCCGGAGTTGTTGTATTTGTAACTGAATAAAAATCCACGTGGTGCCAAATAATGACGGGATACCCGTCGGGCTGTTCAAACATGGAAACGCAGAGCTGGTTTAAGCGAAAGAAGTAGATAAAGGCCTCACAATGCAGTCATGACTAAAAAAAACGGGGAAAAAAAAATACTCTGCGCGCTAAGCACAACTAGGTATATCAATCTGAATTTGGGACAGTAGTGTAGGGAAGATGACTTTTGGTTCGTTGTTGGTTGCGAATATTTGTTAAGCAAAACTGATAAGTTATAAAACATTCACTACCTTTTGGGTAAAGTTAAATACCTCTTTCCAAAAAAAAAAAAACTTTATTCAGGCGAGTCAGTAAAATGTTTAATTCACTTCGTTGCTCCTACAAATTACCGCATAGCCTACCTTTGGCAGGTCGGTTTCGGAAAGTCCAATCCTTAAAATTTTAGATACTTCGGTTGCCAATGGATGCACTGAACTCAGAGCGCAATCCTGACCTTACCGCTTCTAGACCCTCTTCCCCAGTTCTCGAAACACTTTTAGCTAAGTGCTAACGCCTCTTATAAAATTACGTAATTATTCGCGCGTACCGATTTTGTTTCTTCTCTTGTTTTTTTTCTATGGCGCAGCCGTGCGCAAAGTAATATGAAGACCACCACGAAATCTCACTACAATTTTCAAAACTTTGTTCCGCGCACTATGATTATGCAACTTAAAAACCACTTTTTAGTAGTTGCCAAAGATAGCTTGAAGAATTTATAAGAAAAAAAAATTGCCTTGCTTAGGACGGTCGACCACTCAGATTATCACGCTTGCCATTTACTTATTGAAAATTCTACATGCTTACCCACGCCATCGTGGCCGTTGGAAAGAAAAAGGAATGTCAGTATCGCGCATGCGCCAAAAAAACAGTTATATGCCCTGAAAATTCGGTAATGTCACTGGAATTCTTTGCGATGTCACCCGCACGAAATGGGGAAAAAATCATTTCACTGCATACATTAAAAACCAGCTAGGAATCCTTGGATGGTTGTTATGAATAATTTAAACATACATATGTAACAGAGTATATGTATATATTTCGAGTATACCCTCTTCATAATAATTTAAACGGCTCACCTATGGGACTGGCTGGGGTGTTGGGCTTCCCGTCCACGCAAACTGGACACCCTCCTGCCTCCGCCGCAATGGATGGATCGATTTCAAAAGCCGCTTCCCAGACTGGTGGGACAGGAATAGGTGCCGGTTTCAATCCCAGCTCAACCCGTCGCAATTCAGGTGGTATTCAGTATTACTACCTGGGACGTGGGATGAGTTGGGGTCCTTCTAACACACACACTCACACACACATACCCGACAATACAAATTCGGCAAAAGAGAATTGAGAAAAAACATTATAAAATTTATCAAAAAAAAAAATCAAATCAAATTAGCGGACACATATTTTAAACCAGAGCCGACTAACGGACAACATCCGGAAACTCAAAACCCCAAATCTACAAAAAAACTCAACCATCCCACCGCAACGCAGGTGGCTGCTCATGCGGCTGCTCACCTTGGACTGGTGGGATGGTCAACTTCACAAGTTGACCCGAAATGTCGGCTGGGCGGGGTTCTGCCAACCCTGCTGTCCTGCGCCATAAACAGCAAAATTCCTATCATGCCTATTCAAAACAAACTGTCAAAAAGCTAGAACTCCTTCAAAACACTTAAAATTCGAAAGAAAACGACATCCGGTACAACCGGATGCCGTGTATACCGAAATCTGCTTGCCTTCCCTTTTCCATATTGTAAGACTAATTTAAACTGAAGTCAGCCTGAAAAACTGGCGTGGAATATCTAAAATTAAACGCTATACACTAATCACTGCGCACGTAAAGGTTTACAATTTAGATTATGCCATTTGTAATCTCGAACTTTATGTGGACACAGTTTTCAGAATTTCCAGGTTTAGGCTAATGTAGATACAGGAGAGCTCAGAATTGTATATATAAAAAAGTTGGCTTTCCGTTTCACGGAACGAACTCACCCCGTTTTAAATGCAGTTATTTTTGTCGTATTCAGGATTGGAAGCAGGCCTATGGTTGGCGGCTCTTCTGTTGTCGTTGCAGCTGATGTTTGTTGTGAGTCTGGTAGTTGTTTTAGTCGTGGAAGTAGGGTTTTTGCAGCAGGCCTATGTCAGCCGACCCTGCTGTTGTTGTTGTAACTAGTGTGGTTTTATCCGGGTAGTAGTTGTTGCCGGTATATTGTTGTTGCCGGTATGTGGCGCTGATAGTGGTTGGTGGCGCTGATTGTGGTGATAGCGCTGATAGTGGTGGTAGTGATGATAGCGCGCGGTTTTGGCGCCCTAATATTCTCCGTGGCGTCAGCGTACCTGTGTGATATATCAATTAATGATTGCATTCATATAAATGTGTAAGAACGTATGTATAAGATGGTTTAGGTATCGCAATGCGGGGCGTTGGCAGAGCTTTGGTTCGTCATTCAGAGTTCCATTTTATCACGCCCCAAAACTTTGGAAGGTATTCATCATAATCAAATGAGATAAGATAATGTATTCCGGAGTTGTTGTATTTGTAACTGAATAAAAAACTACGTGGTGCCCAATAATGACGGGATAACCGTCGGGCTGTTCAAACATGGAAACGCAGAGCTGGTTTAAGCGAAAGAAGTAGATAAAGGCCTCACAATGCAGTCATGACTAAAAAAATGGAAACAAAAAAATACTCTGCGCGCTAAGCAAAACTAGGTATATCAATCTGAATTTGGGACAGTAGTGTAGGGAACATGACTTTTGGTTCGTTGTTGGTTGCGAATATTTGTTAAGCAAAACTGATAAGTTATAAAACATTCACTACCTTTTGGGTAAAGTTGAATATCTCTTTCCAGAAAAAAAAAAAACACTTTATTCAGGCGAGTCAGTAAAATGTTTAATTCACTTCGTTGCTCCTACAACTTACCGCATAGCCAACCTTTGGCAGGTCGGTTTCGGAATGTCCAATCCTTAAAATTTTAGGTACTTCGGTTGCCAATGGATGCACGGAACTCAGAGCGCACACCTGACCTTACCGCTTCTAGACCCTCTTCCCAGTTCTCGAAACACTTTTAGCTAAGTGCTAAGCGCCTCTTATAAAATTACGTAATTATTCGCGCGTACCGATTTTGTTTCTTCTCTTGTTTTTTTTTTCTATGGCGCAGCCGTGCGCAAAGTAATATGAAGACAACCACGAAATCTCACTACAATTTTCAAAACTTTGTTCCGCGCACTATGATTATGCAACTTAAAAAAACACTTTTTAGTAGTTGCCAAAGATAGCTTGAAGAATTTATAAGAAAAAAAAATTGCCTTGCTTAGGACGGTCGACCACTCAGATTATCACGCTTGCCATTTACTTATTGAAAATTCTACATGCTTACCCACGCCATCGTGGCAGTTGGGAAAGAAAAAGGAATGTCGGTATCGCGCATGCGCCAAAAAAACAGTTATATGCCCTGAAAATTCGGTAATGTCACTGGAATTCTTTGCGATGCCACCCGCACGAAATGGGGAAAAAATCATTTTAACCACCCCAGGCAGACATAAGGGAGAGTGAGTCCTAACCTTTTCCCTATTAACTAACCAATTAGTGCGCTCAAAATGCGAATCCTCGCAAGGGGACCATAACATAGTTTCGCAAAATTCGTTACAATATGCTGTCATTGCCGCTGCCACGGACTCTGTCAACATCTCTGCTGCGGCTGTCTCAACTGTCGCTTTACCTGTGAACTCTACTGACTTAGCTGCATCTAACCCTCTTAGCGACGCAGCTTACGTTAATAATAGCTCTTTCTCACAGTGGACTAATGTACGAAGAAACAAGCAGAATAACCGGAAAATTTTTAAAGGTCCGGTTAATACTGGGAATAACCCGTCTGCAACGGTGAAAACTACGCTTTCAACTAGTATTCGCCAATCGTCCAATTCTTTGTCTGCCGCGGTTGATAATGTTTCTGACGCATCTCTAAATCCAAAACCCGCCCCTAATGGCAGTCCGAAGAACCGCATGGGTACCACTACTGAATTTGCGGTAGTAACTGCGAAGAAATGGATCCATCTCTCATCCTTTAAGCCGTCAGTCTCTGGTGATTCTATAATTTCTTATGTAGCTTAGAATGCTAAAATTGACGCCAGTCAAATTGTTTGTTTCCCTTTGATTAAAAAGGATGCCGAAACTGACAAGCTAAAGAAAATTAACTTTAAACTTGGAGTCCTTCCCTTTTGAACAGCGTTTTAAATCCAGCGCTTTGGCCGGCTGACGTTAGAGTCAAAGGCTTTCGCAATCAGCGAAGATCAGTTCCTGTAACCAAGGAGGTTTAGCAATTAGCTGACCATCGCGTTCTTAGAACTTAAAGATTTATTTTCAAAATATGGGTGGCATGCGCTGTATGGCAGTTGCAGTCCGTACCTTTAGTTCGAGCTTGGATTTTGATGTTTTTGTTTTAATCGAAACCTGGCTCAATCCAGATTTTTATGATTATGAAATTTTTGATTCTAAGTTATTCAATGTCTTTCGCAAGGGCCGGGATGCTGATAAAACAGGCCGTTCTGTAGGAGGCGTTATACTAATTGCTGTGCCTCGTGGCTTGAAATCCTTTGAAATCAATCTAAATAATCCTGATACTTTCCTGGATCAAATCTGTATATGCATCAACGGTTCGTCAACCTACGGATCGTTATATATTATTGGATCTTATATACCTCCTGGCAGTACGTCTGATATTTATAAAGCACATACTGATAACATTGTAAATATTGTGCATAATAAGTTAGCGGGAAATCACCTATCCGTTCTTGGCGACTTCAATCTTCCCCATGTAGCATCGTGTGGAAGCTACTCTAAACTGGATTTGATACCAACTAATATTACTTCGGCGACTGAATCTTATTGTATCGATAATATCTTAAGTCTTGATCTTATTCAAATTAATAGTTTTACTAACAAGCTTTATAGAATTTTTGATCTCGCCTTCGTTAGTACAAATATCAATACAACAATATCCGAATGTTCTTTTCCTATTTCACCTGCTGATCGACATCATCATGTTCCGTTGTGTCTGAAGGTCGAATTTTACGAGTTTGTTACGTTTAAATTAGACAACAGAATATCCTTTCAGTTTCAGTCCTGCGACTTCCAAAAACTGAATGCCTGTTGGGTATTTGCTCGAAGAATATTCCAATTATGAAAAAGAGGACTTATAAACTTCCCTGGTATACTCATGGTCTGAAAAGGCTAAAGAATCAGCGAAATAAGTGGCACACAAAATTCCTGAAATCCAAGGATCAAATCCATTTTGGACTTTATACCCAACTATCTAAGAAGTTTAACAGCCTTAAACAATTTCTTTATAAGAAATATACTTGGGGTTGAATCAAGTATTAAGTCTAATCCCAAAAATTTCTGGCATTTTATCAAATCGAAAAAGAATGGTATTGGGGTGCCTGCTGCTGTTCGCCTTGGTGATAAACTTGCTACCTCCCACGTAGACATTGCAAACTTATTTGCCAAATTTTTTCAATCCAACTTCACATTTGATGAGGTTGTTTTACCAAATTATGTTTGTCATTCTGACCATGAATCAGACTTGAATTTCAATGACCTACGGCTTACCACAATCGACGTTATTAACGGTATCAATAGTCTGAAACACTCTACTCAGACTGATCGAGATGGTCTTAGTACCGCCCTCCTCAAAAATTGTCATGCTATTGTAGCCCCACTATTGGCCATGTTTAACCAATCTCTAAGTTCTGGTGTCTTTGCAGATTCCTAGAAACTTGCATACATTTCCCTAATTTTCAAAAATGGATTCTAACTATAGGCCAATATCTAAGCTAACTATCATTTCTAAACTTTTCGAAGGGATTGTTAAGGATAAAATGTATTTTTCCGCAAAAAATTTGTTACTACCAAACCAGCATGGCTTTGTTGTAGGAAGGCCTACCGTCACAAACTTAGCCTTGTTTAGTAAATATTGCATTGATGCGTTCTTTTCAAGCCATTAAGTAGATTGCATTTATACCGCCTTCTCTAAAGCTTTTGACAAGGTATCTCACAATATGCTACCACGTAAACTCACTTCCCTCCGTTTTCACTCTGTATTTCTCAAGTGGTAGTATTCCTACCTAAGTAACAGACACTGCATGGTATCTATTGAGGGTGTATCTTCCAACTCTTTTACTGCCACCTCTGGGGTACCCCAAGGGGGCATATTAGGTCCTCTTCTTTTCATTTTATTCATCAATGATACAGGAAATTATTTTGTGTCATCGGAGTTCTTACTTTACGCTGATGACCTAAAAGTTTTCTCCAGTATTAAAAAGAGTGATGACACTCAGCGTCTCCAAGAAGACTTTGATAGATTAGCAATCTGGTGCCGTAATTCTATCTCTCAATCTCAACAAGTGCTTTCATGTCACATTTTCCAAATTTCGCAATGTTTTACCAACGACATATACTATCTCGGGTACTCTCCTTCACTTCCTTGATGAGATTAAAGACTTAGGGGTTATCTTTGACTCCCCGTTCTCTTTCAATAACCATATTAACTATGTAATTTCAAGCGCGTATGCTTCCTTAGGTTTCGTGAGGCGTTCCAAACTGGAATATGCTGCATTTATTTGGAGACCTTATCACAAGTATGCAATCGACAACATTGAGCGAGTACAAAAGATCTTCCTAAAATTTTGCCTAAGATCCTTACATTTCTAAGACCCAGTCCCTTCTTATCATTCCCGCTTGCTGCTAATTAATTTGAAACCATTAGAGCTCAGAAGGTCAACCCTTTCCTTGTCTTTCATTTTCGGAGTTGTTAATGGAGATATTGATTGCTCCTCTTTACTGCACGCGATTCATTTTCTTATTCCAGCGAGGTATCTTCGTTCTCATAACCCCTTTTATATTAAACATAAGTCTACTAACTATGCGATAAATGCTCCATTGACGCGCTCTCTACATGAACTTAATGAGTTCTCTAATTCTATTATGCTTGATTTTTCTTATCCAAAGTCTATTTTTCTTAATTTACTTAACTCTGTTTTGTAGCTAGGCTTAGTTATTCGTTTTAGTCAGTAAGAATCGTTGTTGTTTTTGACTTTTCGAAAAAATAAAATAAAATAAATAAACCGTGGTACAATAACCAGGTAGAAACAGAATTGAAAATGCAACCCTGATGTGTATTTTGTTGTTGCCGATCGTCGATAAAATATCAATCATGTTTCGATTTTTACACTTTATTTCTTCCGTCAAAAAAAAAAAAAAAAAAAAAATACAAGCTGGAAGAAATAAAATCACCAAAAAATATTAGTTTTCTGAAAACAGGCTTATTAAACGCAGAAGAAAAGTAATAAGCTGCTTTTCTATTCTTATTCTATTTACTTTTTGTCGTTTTGCAGATGTCAATGAGGTAATAATAATATAACACGTATAAATATTTCAGGGTCCAATCGCCAAACGTATAGTATATAGCACCCACATCTTCTAAACGCAGTCGATCAATTAGTGGTAAGGAAAGTGATGGCGCTTATTTGATATTTTTGGCTTCCACCATAAACGGCTACGAGGGTACAAAATTACCTACATACACTGAAGAACAAATTAGAGTACGCTTACACAGCCACCGATAAACCGAAAAACTGCAATCAGCTGATGAAATCGGCCGGGCTGGTGTTAAAATTGCAATCGATTATCGGCCGGCAGCTTTTTTCTTACATTTTACTTTATCGCAAAAATACGCTTGCGTTCATGCTTTTATGCGCTTATCCCATAAAGGGCACCTATTTTGCACACAATTAATCAATTTTTCAGTCCATCGCACAAATAATTAATTTTTCACAGTAAATGCCTGCAAGTTATCGTACGATAAAATTAAACACGCGCGAATTTATCGGCAGTGAAAAACGGCAACGGCCGACAACAATTCGTTTATTTTTATCAACCGATTACGACCGGCATCGGGCGATCAAAATCGGTGGCTGTGTAAGCATACTCTTAGGCAAGGTGCACACGAGGCTACGCGTCATAGACGCGCACAAGATATTTCATATAGCTACAATTTCTCTACGCCTCAAGATCTGCACACGAAGCTACTTTCGAGCGTCGCTGCAAAAAGCAAACAATTATTTAAAAAATAAAAATTTTAATTTCTTCAGCTATATCCGTCCCCGAAACCAAAGGAAGATAGGTACTAAGCGTTTTTTGCATGCCCGTGCCTTTGTAAATTATGAAGGGCAATTTTACACCACTGCGGACTAGAGAAAAGGGTGATTTCTAATTTCCAACACTTTTTAGCCTTTTAAACGCTTCAACAATGTCTAATCAAGCTGTTGTGGTGTTTAATACTCTTTTTCGCTTTGGTAATATACCTTTCACGCACTTTTATTAACTAAAGTAACATTTTTTAACTAATTACACAAATTTGCATACAAAAAAATGTAAACAAACATCTTGTTCTTCCTTTTTCTCAAGCGTACGTACGCTCAGTGAACAACATTGCTGTACGCTTATACTATGTTCAAACAGAAAAATAAATTGAGGAAATTTTGATTTGAATTGAGTGCTGTTCATACAACTCGATTTAGCTTACACAATAGTAATTTGATAGCTGGTTGGCTCATCTCTACAGCAAGAACCTACCTTTGTTCAGACTGTCAAAATGAACACGCACATTATTAGGCGAATGAAATGGAATGAAAACATAAAACTTTGAAATTTTTGTGTGTTGTACGAAAATGTGTTCAATGTTTTGGTTTCATTTTGATTTTGCCATCTTCTTTTGAAATCCGTACTCCAGTGAAATGAAAGACATAAAATCAGCTGATTAGATGAGCCAACCATATAGTTCAGCCATGCGTAACTGACGTTTAAGTATACTCAAGAAACACACTTTACAATGTTGCATTTGCAGTTTGAAACAATTTATTACGCAATTTTTTTAAATTGGCAATTTATTATTACAATTTATTATATGACAAATTGCGTAATAAATTGCCCAAATAGTATAAATTGCCAATTTGGTGTGTGTTTGAACCTAGTATTAGCTACACGAAAATTTCATGCTTTGTCGCTTTCATGCAGCTGACGCCTCGTATGCAGCTCTCCATTCAAATACATGTGTTCGGCATCAAAGCGTACAAATATCGCCTGCAGCGTCTATGACGCGTAGCCTCGTGTGCACCTTGCCTTAGAGTTGTGTGGGTGCACTTCCCTTCCCTTTGCAAGGTTTACCACTTTTCGCTAAAAGTTTGATATAATCAATAAGGTGTTGGTGCCAAAAAAAAAATTGTGTGTGGCGTATGTAAATATGGATAGATGCCACATACGTGTGTAACTTTTTTTAAAATAAAATTGTGTTTGACATATTATTCGATGTATTTCAATCTAACAAAAATATGTACATATATATAATATGCTTGTAGTATGAAGATAAGTGATGATTAATAAAAAATCAAGCTAACTATGTAGCAGGATATGTTTTCCATTCAATTATTTCTCCTGCTGCACCTACTACTACGCTGACGCATTATCCTTTCAGGTTCCTATGCAGTGTGAGGCGACGACAAGCAAGCGTTACAACCAAGTTGCAACAAATTGTTCTTTATTCTCCTTGTATGCGTACAAACCGATTTAATAATGCGCAGTAGGCAAAGGACAGCACAGCAAGCAGCAGTGAATTCTTCCTTGTTTTAGTCATTGTTTCGGATTTGTTTGTGTAATCAATTTTGAGCTTCCACACAAAATGTTTTTAAGAAACTAAAACTTGTTTCCGTGTAATAAGAAATTCTATTGTTTTAATTAGTAAAATGTTTGAAAAAAACTGCGAAATATTAAATTTTAACAAAAAATGTAAATATAAGCAAAGTTTGACAATCTATCACCAGCCTTGAATGAAAAAACATGTAAAATGCAACTGTGATGCTTTTATCTGTTAGTTGTACCATGTTGTAAATTAATATTCTAAGGAAGTCGCAGATACACATTTATTTTTTATTTTTATTTTTTATTTATTTATTTAAAATTATAGTTGACTGCTAAGAATAACAGATTCAGTTACAAGAAAAGAACGTACGTAAACTTTCAAGCCAAGAATTAAAGTAAATTATATATAATTATTCGCATTACAATTTCAATTATAATATACAGAAAGTAACAATGTTATTTAAGGATTTTATATTAGTGTGCCCAGTGGGGGCCATCGTGAGGAGCTCAGAAGGGAACTTTCGCGAGTTGCTCAGAAAGGAAATCGGTGCCCATAAGGGGCTGATGCGACGTGCTCATAAAGGAGCCGGATGCCCAGTAGGGGGAACACACGAACTGCATGCAACGAGGTTAATAGTTAATTATTTATTTACTTCGTTTAAAATATCAGGCGAAACACAAGTATGTAAAGCAGCAAATGAACATTCGAAGCTAATACAGTTGTACAGGTCATTATGTCGTGAGCACCAAATCCGCATAGGACTATTTCTGGCAAAGTTTTGTCAACAAAGAGGTAAATGAAATAGCACAAAGTGTCTAGAAGTCCTAATAGGAACAGCAAAATTTAGTCTACTGACCAGATCAGGGGAGCCAATCTTAATTTATAGCTAGGGATATACAAGTAGGTAAAGCCATGATATTTATCCTGAAGCTGGAATATGACACTCCAATAAAAAACATGATCGAAGAAAAATAGTCTATATTTTATTGCATTAAGAAGTTTATATTCAATATGAAGCTTGGTATACTACCGGAGTAGTTGAGCGATAAACTTGCCGATGTCAATGAAATCCGCGATTGCGTAGTTAGCGAAAATAATAATTTTAGACTACCTTTTTTTTTAAACGGAATTGAAGAAGGAAAATATATTTCATAAAGGCTTAAAGTATTTAAATGAACTTCCAAGTCATATAAAAAATAGTAGCGATTTGAAAACATACAAAAAAAAGTTCGTTGGAGCACTATTAAATCCTTCCACTATGATAACTTCTTTTACTTTCTATTTTCACACCACTACGGAGCGTGTTAAACTATAAACCACTGAAGCACCTAGCTTTCATTATATGAACCGGAATTGGCTCACCCAAATTTTCTTTTATATCATACTGTAACGAATTTACTGCAACTCCTCTTATTTGCAATCGTCTGCTAACGTTCGAATCACTAAACTGTTGAACAAATAACTCCACTATTCAATAATGCAAAATGGCCTTTATTAACGTTCTTCACAATAACACTACTATTGCTCGCCAGATAACGTCTTAAATAAAACTGATTGTCGCGCCTCTACTGTTGCTGCATTTTATAGTGTTTGGTTTCCTCGTTGACATTTCTAGGCGGTTCTGTTCTAGAATCTACTAGTCTATAAGTTTCTCAGCTATAACTACATATGCACAATTTTTATAGCTTCTCTCACAGCTCATACGCGTGTGTTTGTGCGTTGCTTCTCCGCTGCGTGTACATACATATGTGTAGACATAATTATTGAATTATTGATGTGCATACACGTAACTGCTTAGCATCGGCTTAGAGATGACAGTACCCCTTGGTGTTGCTAATATTCGTAACACGGCCCTCCACCTAAGTCTGATCGTTCCAATCAGACAAATCTCTCGATATAACCGCTGCTTGCTTCTCCAAATAAACCACCCTTCTATTTCGTGGTTTCCCAATTGTTTGTATGCGGTAGATGACATCACTGATCCTCTTCACAACTCTGTACGGGCCTTTCCAACTGCACCGATATTTGGATGGAACACCTTTCCGCCGGTGAGGGTTGTATAGCAGTACCAAATCTCCGTCCCGGAAACCTTCCGAATTATTCTCCTTGTCGTACCTGTGTTTCATCTTACTACTCATTACCCTGGGCCGTTCCTTCACACACTGTTGTTTGGCCAATGAACTACTTCGTAGAGCTTGTGCTTGACGGATTGGGTTCGCATAATCGGTATCGTTCCCACGCCCCGGCTTGAAACTACCCTCGCATTCTTTCTGGAAAATTCTTTCCTTCGTTTTAGTGCGTCCTTTCGGGTTTGTCGATGGCAGTATTTCTCTCGCAGGTATCTTTTATTTTGTTTTGTTTGGCCTATTCGTTCCATCAACTTTTACATTTGACTTTCGTGGTATTTGTCGACCCTTCTCCACCAGTACTCGATTACTGCTGAACCCCTTTTCCAAACTGAAGCTGAGTGACACATCCTGGTTCTTATAGCGCATAATCTTTCTCGGCATATCGATCCTGATGCCATGGTCAACTAGAAGTCCACTCGCAATATGACTTCATCAATAATCTCCGCCACAATGAATTTGTGTAGAACCATGACCTTTCCAATTAATACCTCACACACCAATTCTCCTTGGACTTGGTTATACTCGCCAGTGACCGTACGCAACCTTACTCCAGGTAACGGTTTTACTCTCCTGTTGGCCAAGTCAGATCGGATAAAGGAATTGGGTGCGCCCGTATCTACAGTCAGTACACGCTCTTTGCCATCCAGCTTTCCTTTGACGGCAAGACTGCTCGATTTTCTTCCAATTTGCGACACAGATATCACAGGACATTTAATAGCTTGGACAATTTTTCGTTCTTTACATATGACACGCTCTTGCTCAGCTCCTCCACCGTTGCGTTTACGGCCACCCAAATTGTTGGAACTATTAGGACCGAGATTGCAATGACGTGCAATGTGACCGGGCTTCCCGCATTTGAAACATTTGGTAACTCTTTCACTCCGCTTTTGCGATCCTTTCAGCTCCTCCAATATTGCGTCTGTCCACTCTGGCCTTTCTACTTCAACACGGAGTGCTTTGAAAACTGGCTTACACAGAAACGACGCTGTTTCCTTAATCGGAGCTTGTGACACCATTTCTGCGAATGTTGGCTTTGGGTTTGCGTATGTAGCTCGCTTTGTTTCGATATCCTATATGCCATTTATAAAGCTCTGAATCTTTACCCTTTCAGTGTATTCCACGGGTGCGTCCGCATTCGCTAAATGTGCCAGCCTTTCAACATCTGACGCAACCTCTTGCAATGTTTCACCAGGCCTCCGGAAGCGGTTCAGTAACTCCATTTGGTATATCTGTCTCCTATGCTCAGTTCCGTATCGTCGTTCTAGAGCGGCCATCAATGCTTCATAATTGTTCCGCTCTCCTTCGGGAATCGTCTGTAGGATTTCGGCTGCTGGCCCCTTCAATGCTACGAATTGAGCTGCAACTTTATCTTCAGCATTCCAATTGTTCACTGTTGTGGTCTTCTCAAACTGAATCTTAAACAACTGCATTATTTTTGTATCTTGTGCCTCCAACTTCGATGATACCCCTACCTCCTGCGCCTCCACCTGCGAGGATATGCGGGCTTCCTGTGCTTTCAACTGCTCAGCCAACTGAAATGTCATATATGTCTTCTGTTCTTCCTGTTGAGTTGACATTTGCGACGACATTTCTGAAATACGCGTTTCTTGTGCTTCGATAACTGTAATTGTCGTAACTGTGTGCGATGTTTCGTTTTTCTCTTCAATTTTTGTTGTTGTCTCGTCAGCATTAATATGAAAGACTACTCTTCCACGTTAATTCCTTCTGCTTCCATTGCCTCTCGTAGTCATGCCTGAAGTTCTAGTTTAATGCCGGTTTTATTCAATCAACAGCTCTCCAACTCCTTCTTCAGTTGCTGGATCTTCAATTCACGCCACTTTGCCATGTCCTTCTTGCACTCGGAATTTTTTCAACAATTCCTCTTCTGACACCAATTGTAATGAATTTGCTGCAACTCCTCTTATTTGCAATCTTCTGCTAACGTTCGAATCACTAAACTGTTGAATAAATAACTCCACTATTAAATAATGCAAAATGGCCTTTATTAAACTTCTTCACAATAACATTACTATTGCTCGCCAGATAGCGTCTGAAATAAAACTGATTGTGTTGCTAATATTCGTAACAATACTGTCACACCCAATTAATATTATGCCTTACACTACTCCTTCTCCCTCTCCGAAACGTCGCTTGAGCAAAGGTTCACCCAAACCGGAAACTATGAAAATTGAAGGGGGTACATTTGTCAATTTAACAGCCGTGCGTAATACGCTGAAGGGAGTAGAATAGAAGGTGTAGCAACAGCTTGCTCAGTTACGGATACTGTTTATGCCTACGGCCTAAAACATAAATATGTGCGGCAGCCCTAGGAACATAAATGTTTTCGGCAGCCTTGGTATGCATTCTGTTAATCTTATGTTAACAGCAACTGTTTGACTTCCTTTGCCAAACAGTTAACTACAATAATCGTTCGATCTTACCGTTTCGCGAGTTAGAGGATTTTATGCAAAAGAAGGCTCTCACTTCTTTTGCGATCACAGAAAGGATAAGCAGCAAACTCCAGCCACCACGATTCACGTAAGTAACAATAAATTTATATACTTATTAATATACACATATGCATATACATATACATGCAAACACATTACAATATCATATCGTAATTAATTAAACAATTTTGCATATTTAATTAATTAAATAAATAATATTATAACGTGAAAGCTAATACCACATTTTTGATTTTTTTATTGATCTCGTCGGACGAGCCCAAGGTCTCCTGCTCCCTCGAACATGGTCCTTCAGCGCCTTTAAATGAGAACCAAATTTATTTTCAGCGACCAAATTTCCATATAAAATTTTTGGGAGGATAATTTCACTCAACTTTATTTTGGTGATCCAGCAAGGAAAAAATAATAATTATTCGTTATCCAGCGTTGGAAAATTTTACATTTTTTGGCAATCCAGCGAACTTTATTGGAGCAGCCATCCCCATACAATCATACATCAGCTAATCTGCGATTTTTAAATAAAAGGTACGTGTGAAAAATTTCAGTGCACTTTTTAAAAAATATATTGGTTACTTTTCTTAAAGAATATAGTGAATCAAATTAAAAGAATTATTTAAAAGTGTTTTAAAGTGGTTTGAAAATTAATTGAAATTAAGGATTGTTTTTGTTTGTGACCCACGCACATATGTACGTACATTCTTTTTCTTGATTTCATAAATAGTGCACGCAAAGGCCAAAAAGAGTGTTAAAATAATTTTTTTGTGATTTCGGTAAATTTTTTGTTAATTAGTCAAAAATATTTTTACATTAAATTAATTTGCTTTTAAAGTTTCAGGAGACAGGCATATGAGTCGGAAGGCTTTATTATATCCGACCAAGAGCACACCTGAAGGTTTCTGACTTCATTTGCGCTTAGAGTATATTCGTCTGGAGGTTTTGACGCCATTCGACTGCAGAGGTTGGCCGAGGGTTTCTACCTCAGTGACCTCTAGGGAAAAGGCTAGAGAATAGGAGTATCACACTTTTCCTTTTAACCTCACTTTTTAACACTTGGCCCGTGCACATACATATATAGAAACTTTAACGATTGTTCATTTCACGAAATCACTTAAATTATTATAGTTTTAAATGTCACTTCAATTATTTTACAAAATCACTGCACTTGTTTTTAATTATTAAAATTTTGCTGGCTGGCGAGCAATACACCACTTTGAATATTTACAATCATAAATATACGTATGTACATATGTGCAATTAGGAACGAGCGGTCATCTGATTGCTGAAACATATGTTTTATGTAAACAGGGTGTCTGGTTGTGTTAGTTATTGTTAAAATCAGTGCCACAAAAAATTATCTTGTACGACAAAGCCTTTTGCTATCGAATATTTTCCCCATATTCTGGTAAGAAATATTCGACACAGCCTAGGGCTGTATAAGGAAAAGTTAACAAGTTAATATTTCGACCTCGTACAACAAAGTTCTTTGCTATCGGTTATTTCCCCTACCCTGGTAAGGAATATCCGACACAGCTTAGGGCTGTACAGGCAACATATAAATTGGTTACCATAACCACGATTATCTTAGCACAGCATTACAAAGCTCTCACCCACCCACCCTTATACTGGTACGAAACTTGTCCCAAAGGAACTACTTTACCAAAATATTAAAAATATCAGTTTTTTGCGTTTCTTTGTCTAAAAACATATATTTTTCTGGCTGGAAATATTTTTTTTTTTTGCGTGTTACATCTGTGGTGGCAAGTAGTAGATTTCGACAAAGATTTTAATGAAATACCTGCAAAAAATCATACAATCCATGCGCTGAAAATCCAGCAAGCCGATTTTAAGGCAATGTATGAAAATTCTTTTCAATTTAGATTCAAAGAGTCAGAGTGCGGGACGTCTATTAAAAAATTGCAGACGGATATCAACAATTGTATATCCGCCCTTAAATGTCACAAAATTGACATTACTAACTGGGATGCAATTATCACCTACTTATGTTCAACAAAATTACCTGAACTAACACTATCGCTTTGGGAGCAGTCGGTCGAAAATAAGATGGACATATCTAAGTGGGAGGACATGGACAAGTTCCTCACTAATAGATTTCAGACTTTGGAAAGCGTTTCAGGTCTCCGAGGGGCCAAACCAAAGGTTCAGAAATCGAATAGTACACATAAATCCTCCCCCGAACCTTCACAAAAGAACTTTGGCGCACACCAATCTAGTGTTGCCAATAATGCGTGCAAGATGTGCAAATCAAAAGAGCACAAACTTCATAGATGTCCCAATTTCATAAGGTTAGAGGTTAGCAAAAGGATTAGTTTTATTAAATCCAATGGCTGCTGCCTCAATTGCCTCTCTTCGGGACATTCGGTGTCGAGATGTACTAGCCCATACAATTGCGGCACTTGCCACTCTCGACATCATTCTTTATTGCATTTACAGAATCAACGGTCGAAAGCGTCTAACAAATCACAGAAACCTTAGGATAATATACAGTCCACTTCTACACAAGCCCAACAAACGCGCGACTCCACTAGCAGTAACAAACCATCTGCTAGCAATGTACAATCCCATCGTGCTAATACAAGCAAAGGGATTTTATTAGGTACGGCGCGGGTTAACATACATCACAATGGTAAAAACTTTTCTGCCAGAGCACTTATAGATTCAGGATCAGAGTGTTTCTTCATTACGGAGAGGCTCAGACGCAGAATAAACCTGCCAACACGTAAAATGCATGCTCAAGTTTCGGGCATCAATAATACGGTTTCTGCGCAGGTAAAGGAAGCGTGCATGATCCAACTGCGGTCACCTGTCGACCCACTGATTGCTATCGAGGCTATGGTTCTTCTTTTGCCACAAGTAACTGGGAACTTGCCAACATACCAAATTTCGGTGTTGACACAACAAGCTTTTCCAGATCTTATCTTGGCGGATAAGCGGTTCTTCATCAACGAGCAAGTTGATCTTGTTTTGGGAGGAGGCGTTTACCCACAAATAATATTAGAGTGTATTAGGAAAAATGTGCTTAATACACTTTTAGCCCAAGAAACTGTGTTCGGGTGGATTTTAACTGGTCAAGCGGACGCAGTAAAACCATCTAACCATCTAACCATCGGGCATCCTATTTCAATGAAGTTTCATTAGTGAAACAATTAGGAAGCTTTTGGGAACTGGAAGATGTACCAAAAACAAAAATTCATACGCAAGATTAGCAACAATGCGAAGAGCTCTTCAAACGTACAACAGTGCGGAATGATCAGGGAAGATATATCGTTTCACTTCCTTTCCGATCAGATTTCCCAAATAACATTAATTTAGGCCCTTCTCTAGGTAAAGCCTGTTCACAATTTTATTCAAACGAATCACGACTAGCAAAAAGGCCCAAGTTACGACAGGAATATAATAGGGTGGTCATGGAATATGAATCCATGGGCCACATGTCCAAATTACCTGGAATGCAGTCAGCTAATGCTACTGACAATTATTACTTGCCTCATCATGCGGTAATCAAAGAGGAAAGTACAACAACAAAGGTTATGGTGGTTTTTAAAGCCTCGTCTGCAACAGCAAATGGCAAAAGCCTTAACGATGTTCTCCTTCCAGGGCCGGTGCTTCAGTCTGATTTAACATTGTTGTTATTACGTTGGTGACTTTTTAAATACGTCTTCAACAGCGATATTGAGAAGATGTATCGCCAGATTCTGGTCAATAGCGACCATACCAAATATCAGATAATAGTTTTTCGTTCTAGTCCGAATGAACCTATCAGTCTTTATGAATTGAAGACTGTGACTTTCGGAGTTAATTGTGCTCCTAACTTAGCAATTAGAACTTTATTACAGCTAGCTGATGACTCGGAACCCGTATACCCAATCGCATCGAATATTTTGAGAAATTATATGTACGTCGATGACGTCCTTGCTGGGGGTCATTCCATAGAATCGACAATTAAAGCGCGAGATCAAGTTAATAAGGTTTTGAAATCAGCTGGTTTTCCATTACGAAAATGGATTTCGAATTTCAGTGAAATTTTAGGCGGGATTCCAAAAGCGCATCTTTTTCATGAAGATTTTCTCGAATTCGAAGATACGAGCAGTGCTAAAGCACTTGGTATTAGATGGTATGCTCATGCGGATCATTTCTATTTTAAAGTCAAATCTATTGAAACTAATCAAATTCTAAGTAAGAGAGAAATACTTTCGGCTATTGCCAAGCTTTTCGATCCATTAGGGTGGCTGGCACCAATTATTATAGTTGCTAAAATTTTGATGCAAAACATCTGGTTAGAAGGTACTAATTGGGATGAACCAGTTTCACCAGCCACGCATGATCAATGGAACATTTTCGCGCAAAATCACATTGCAATCGAGCAAATAAGGATTCCACGATGGTTACTATTTTCACCAAAGGACAAAGTCGAGATTCATGGATTTTGCGATGCATCGGAGAAAGCATATGCTGCTGCTGTATATCTACGTGTGGAAAGGGAAGACGGCATACACGTCAACTTACTTTTAGCTAAAACCAGAGTTGCTCCAGTTAAAACTATTTCTCTGCCGCGCTTGGAGCTTTGTGGGGCCGTTCTACTCGCAGAAATTATTGAATCGGTTATCAATAATCTTGATTTCGGTAACTTGAAATTGCATCTTTGGACCGATTCTACGATAGTTCTCGCATGGATACGCAAACCTCCATGCTCATGGTCTACCTTTGTGGCCCATCGCATTACTAAAATCCTAGATAAAGTAGGAAATTCAAGTTGGTCTCATGTAGATTCCGCAACTAACCCAGCAGACTTAGCTAGTAGGGGTGTATTAGCACACGAGTTGCTTAAAATTTCCTTGTGGTGGTAGGGTCCTTCTTGGCTTCAAGAAGGTAAAGAAAAATGGCCGCCACAAAATATAGACTATACTACTAATAGCGAGGAAAAAAGGGTCAAAGTACATACTACAGCCACAGGCAATGTTAGTGATATTCTTGAAAGATTTTCTAGCCTACCCAGGGCTTTGAGAGTGATTTCGTATATTTTTAGGTTTTCTCAGAGAACAAATCCAAAAACAAAAGCCTCATTTAAACCAACGTCTTGCTCAGTTGCAGCAGGCGAAATTAAATTAACGATTACTCGATTAATAATCATTGCACAGAGGCAACACTTTGGTACTGAAATCAAAAAACTCGAAGCAGGAGAAGTAATAGATTCAAAGAGTGAAATACTTTCTCTCAATCCATTTATTCACGAAGATAATCTTTTGCGGATGAAAGGGCGTAATGAGGCATCTGAAGATTTACCTTTCAACGAACGTTGTCCAATTATTCTCCCCTATAATTGTAGGTTATCACGTCTGATAGTTCAATTTATCCATGACATATCACTTCATGGTGAAAACCTACTAATGTTGCGACTTATCAGAATGCAATATTGGATCCCTAGAGTGAAAACAATGATTAGGTCTGTCATTCATAATTGTAAGACCTGCACGATCTATCGGAAACGATCGCAAAACCAACTTATGGGTGCATTGCCGAAGGAGCGAACTACCTTTTCGCGAGCGTTTACCAATACAGGGGTTGACTTTACAGGACCATTTGATATTAAAAGTTATCGCGGCCGTGGTTGTCGCATTTCAAAAGGTTACGTTTGTCTATTTGTTTGCTTTGCTACCAAAGCTATTCATTTAGAAGCCACAAATGACTTAAGTACCGCATCCTTTTTAGCAGCCTTTGACTGGTTCATTGCTAGACGAGGATGTCCAAAAAATATCTATTCAGACAACGGAACGAATTTTGTCGGAGCCTCAAGGGCTCTTAAAAAAGAACTTAAGGCCTTTATCGCTGATGCGCGTGATAGAACTTTATCAAAGTATGCACATCAATTACTTGAATGGCATTTCATACCGCCATCTGCGCCGCATATGGGCAGCCTCTGGGAAGCGGGCGTTAGAAGCTTTAAGGCACACTTCAAAAAGATTGCATTAGTGGGGAAATATACATTTGAGGAGTTTAACACTCGAATAGAGTCGTGTCTCAATTCGCGACCTTTGAGCCCTGCTTCTAACCAACCTTCTGACTTAGAACCTCTTACCCCGAGTCATTTCTTAGTAGGAGGACATCTATTAGCCCCACCAGAATTAGATACGAACGAGAAGCCTGCTTCGATTGTTAATCGATGGCAGAAACTAAAAACTATACACCATAAATTTTGCCGAAGATGGAAATCCGAGTATTTAGCTGAACTACACAAACGGAATAAGTGGAAGCAACCTCAAACTAACAAGGTCGGAGATCCTGCCGTCATCAAAGAGGATAATTTGCCACCTAACGAATGGAGAATGGGCAGAGTGATCAATTTATATCCCGGTTCCGATAACCGAGTTCGCGTCGTAGACCTTATTACAGAATATGGTCAGGTTACACGACCGTTAGTGAAGTTGGTACTACTACCAACAGATACCATTGAAAATGAGGAACCTACTTCAAGGGAAACTAGATCTAGGAAAAACCCTAATCAGCAAAGTAGCTGTTAGGCAAATTTTAACAAAAAAATTCTTTCCCTTTACTTAGAACTACCACCTCGACATTCGTTCGCATTTTCGTTGTTCAAAATATTATTTTTCTCATCGCATATCGTTCATTTTACCCTAAAAATACAACATTTTGTTTTATTATAATTGTTGAGGCGAATAAAAGAAGACTTTCTTTGAACGCGCGGTACAACTGAATTCAAATTTTATTTAAACAATAATGTACATATAAGACATTGAAAAATAATTTATTAAGTTATCAGCGACGTTAAAAAACTTGTCTTCTCTTGCCTGTGTCTGAAGTTGCCAAAAAACTCCGCTATTTTTTCTTTCGTATGTATATTAACTGTCATGAATTGCAATTTTCTCACTTCTTTCATTGCCCAAGCAGAAATTGCAACGTTGACAGAAGCACGAAGTTTGACGTTCATCCATTACTGCTGACTTGTCAATCGCAGCTTGACACGTTGGCAGGACAAAAGTTTATCCGTCATTCATAGCTTGTCACTCACGATGAAGAGTTACCAGATCTTTCTCAACACTCTCCCCTGGTGTAACCTGACCAGGTTCCACCAACTCCTTTACCTCAATAACTGCTAACTTGGTTGCCGGTCTCTCATATAGCCCGGTTATCGTTTGAACAGTCGCACTCCTTACCTGTCCATCGCTGCTCAGCCGAACGTTTGTAACTTTGCCTTTAGGCCAACAGTTGCGTGGACTGTTAGAGTCAACAATATAGACAACGTCCCCAGGTTCTATGGGTTTCACATTCTCGAACCATTTCGATCGCCGTGTAATAACTGGAAGATATTCTTTGAGCCACCGCTTCCAAAAGGTATTTGCCAGCTGCTGAGATGCTTGCCATCCCCTGCGAAGTGTGGTTCCATCTGCTAAGAGTTCCGACATAGGCTTGGCACTGATTGGACCACCAAGGAGGAAGTGATACGGGGTAAGGGCTTCGTCTTCGTCATGAGTTATCGGCATGTATGTTAAAGGCCGAGCATTAATTACCATTTCTGCCTCTGCTAGCGCTGCCCGCAATAGCTCGTCGTTTGTTACACGCCCGTTTAATACGTAGTATAATGCATTTTTCACGGAGCGCACTAGCCTTTCCCATACACCACCCATGTGCGACGATGCTGGTGGGATGAATTTCCAACTCATAGCCGGACCAGTAAACTCCTTGATGATCTTATCTTTATCCATTAAATCGAATATGGTACGTAGCTCCCTTTCTGCTCCTTTAAAATTGGTGCCGTTGTCACTATAAATCTCCACTGGATTGCCTCGTCGTGCTATGAAATTCCTTATTGCGATTATACAGGAATCAGTTGAGAGGCTGTGAGCGATTTCAATATGAACTGCCCTTGTCGTGAGGCACGTAAACAATACACCATAACGCTTCTCTTGGCTTCTTCTAATGGATACCGCCAGTGGTCCAAAGTAGTCTACTCCAACGTATGAGAAGGGCCGATGGAAGGCGGCAGCCCTGGCCGTGGGCAAAGGACCCATTCTCGGGGGATGCGGTCGTGCTTTGTTGACTTTACACCATTGACACTGGCGTTGTATCTTTCTAACAACAACTCTCAACCGTGGAACCCAATACTGTTGACGAAGTTCATTCACGACTGTTTCCATATTACCATGATGGTATTTTTCGTGAAAGTCAACAATGATAAGTCGTGTTATTTGGTGATCTTTAGGGAGAATGACTACGTCGTATTCACCATTCGAAGGTAACCGCGAGCTGATTCGTAAAACTTTGTGATCATCTAGGTAAGGGGTTAACTTGTAGAGTGAACTGGACTTTTCAACATATCTATTATCCATCAGTGAAAATATCTCGTCTTTGAATGCATCAGCCTGTGCTAGCCTCCACAAATTTATTTGAGCAGATCGGAAGTCCTCGGTTTGTGGCGCAGTGTAACTTATATCTGATGTGGTGCACGTGGCGCGTTGTTTGACCCGGCTTAACCATATACGGGCACAACATACTACCGCTGCTGTTATTGCTAGAAGACGCCGCCAAGATGAGTAACGATTTGGTTCCAATATAGTAAATGCGTTCAATGTTTTTGCATGGTGGACGCCTATATACTGTGCTCGAGAATCTTCCGTAGTCACAACCTTCAGTGGTGTGGTCGGTGTTGGCTAATCTTGCGTATCACAGCCCAAGAATGATGGTCCAGTAAACCAGCGAGTATCTGAGCTGATGCCAGGAATCTTCTTCCACTTGGTTGCTTCGTCAGCAACATTGTCGTCTGTGGATATCCAGCGACAATCAGAAAAGTCTGTGGTTTCCAATATTTCGCTGACGCGGTAAGCGACGAACTGCTTATAGCGGCGGTGATCGCTATGGATCCATGAAAGAACTGTACGAGAATCGGTCCAGAAGTAGCGCTTCATTACACGAACTGAATGAGAGTCAACAATATTATTTGCAAGCCGAACACCCAGTACTGCGGCTTGCAATTTTAACCGAGGAATTGTTAACATTTTCATCGGGGATACCCTAGTCTTCGAGGCAACAAGCGTACATCTGACCACACTCTCTTTTCTATATCTAAAGTAGCTTACTGCTGCATAGCCATTTTCGCTGGCTTCTACAAACGTATGTAACTCCAATTCCGGATACACACAGATCGACTGTACATAGCATCTTGGAATTTTAAGAGACTCCATTTTCGGAAGATGTTGTATCCATCGTAGCCATTTTGAGTATACGTCATCACCAACTTGTTCAACCCAAGCGCAACCACTTCGCCATATCTCTTGCATTATTACTTTTGCATACATAACGTAGTGTCCAATAAGGCCTAAAGGGTCATATATAGTCATAATCAAACTAAGAACCTCTCTCTTTGTTGGCCGCCGGTTATTGCGTAGTATGTCGCTATCTTTCATTCGTTGTGACATTTTAAATGTGAGCATGTCTTCTCTGGTCGACCACCACATTCCTAGCACCTTTTCTGTACTCATGTCATTTTCAATGTCGAGATTAATGTTGTCTTGGATATTGGCGTCGAGAGCCTTTAGTACCGTTGCAGAGTTTGACACCCAATTTCGAATTAGAAACCCACCGTTGGCATGTATATGCTGCACGCTTTTAACTAAGTGCAATGCATCTTCCTCGGTGTCTACACTGTCGAGCATATCGTCGACGTAATGGTTCTCAATAATACTCTGCACGGCCCTAGGATACTCATTTCTGTATTGTTCGGCATTCTTATTTTTAATATATTGCGCACAGCTGGGGGAACAGGTGGCACCAAACGTCATAACCCTCATGACATATGTTGTAGGCTCTTTGTCGTTATGGTCATACCATAGAAACCGCTGGAACCTTTGATCCTCTGGTCTGATGCCCACTTGGTGGAACATTTCGGCTATGTCACCACCGATAGCAATTCGTCGTTGTCGGAACCGATACAATATTGACAGTAGAGACGTTAATTGGTCCGGTCCCTTTAGGAGCAATGAATTCAATGAAATTCCATTCACCTTAGCAGCAGCATCCCAAACTAAACGCACCTTGTTGGGTTTGTTGGGATTTATGACCGGAAATATAGGTAGGTACCAATATGTTTGTGATTTCTCTTCTTCCGGCAGTAATTTCCGTACATATCCTTTATTCACGTAGTCTATAATCTTATTCTGTAATATTTGAGACAAGAGAGGGTCCTTTTGTATTTTGTTGCGCAAGCAAAGCGCTCTACGTTTAGCCATTGGAAAGCTGTCGGGAAGTCTTATGTCGGTTTCATCGTATTTCCATAGCAGGCTAGTTTCAAAATGATTTCCAATACGTTTGGTGTTTTTATCTAGCTGGTATAATGCGTTTTGGTCTTCTTCTGACATATTCGCTGCGGGTTTGGCAGCAACGCCCAGATTATCCATGCAAATATAAGTCTTAAGCGTGTCGAGTAACTCTGTACAAGCGGAACTTTCGCAGTCACATATGTGAAAAACATGATGATGGGCTGTAGAAACATTTTTTCCCAATTGCCCTTTAATTGTCCAGCCAATACGCGTTTTCTCAGCTACTGGCTCTGATAATGCTCCTATTCGACTCTTTGTGGTTGCTAGTAACGCACTGTTGTTAACACCGATCAAGAGTTTCGGTTTCATGTTGTGGTATGAATAAAGCGGAAGATCTCTCAAATGTTTGTGAACGGACTTCAGGGACGCGACATCAAGCGACTGGCTTGGCAAATCCAAATCACGTATAGAATGCACGTCTTTAAGTGTAAAATTTTTTCCGCTTGATGAAGATAATATTATATCGCAGACTTCCGAATCATCTTCGTACCGATGGGTATCCCCAGTCCACCGTAAGCAAAGTAGCTGTTTTCTGCCACACACACCCAACTCGCGTTGTAGATCAGCGTCTATAAGCGTGATCGATGAGCCGTCGTCGAGGAACGCGTATGTGGAAACTTGGGTGCCATTACCATGTAATATTACAGGTACGATGCGAAAAAAACTGTGCTGCTTTTGCTCATATGGGTATTAACTGAGTTTTCCGCGGATTCAGGGTTAGTTCTATGGAGCAATGGATGATGGCCCAACTTACATTGATTAATTCCGCAAAGGGTTGTTAACCTACAGGAGTTACTGTGCGGTCGTAAACACCGGCGGCATAGTGTAGAACAATTAGGAAGTGAGTGAGAATCTGATTTGCAAACGATACATCTTACCATATTTTTCTCTCCGGTGTTCGAACCCATGGAAACTTCAGAGTGTATATTTACCGAGCTGCGTATGCGGTCACCATGAAGGGTACTCGGTACGATAACGGTATTGGCTCCTTGTGCCAATTGGAACAACCATTGGCTAAAATGTTCCAAATTGCTTTCGTTCAATGTTAATTTGTGCATTCCCCAGAACGCTTGGAAGATGCTAGGCAGCTTGCCCACCAACCTTTGTTCCACTTCAAGGTTATTCAGATGAGACTGTAGCCCAGATGCTTTCATGGTTGCGCATACGTTTTGTACCTCTAAAGCAAAGTTTACAAGGGTCTCTAAGTTGTCAGACGTTGGAGGTCGCATGTTTTTAATTTGCTGTAGCAAAACGTGGATGATGAGTTCGGGTCTGCCGAATTTCATTTTTAAAATTTCAATTATTTGTGGCACGCATTGGACGTGCAATAACAGATTTTTAACTGCTTGCCGTGCAGGACCATCTAGGGCTTTTCTCAGACGTAGGAGGTTCTCGTCTTGTGAAAACCCACAAATTTCTGTAGTCTGGTTGTATGTTGCTAAAAATAAGGGCCACTCTTCCGGTTTCCCGGTAAATTTTTGAAGCTCTTTACCTACACTGGTGCGCGCTGCTAGTTGGTTACGTGTTAGCCGGCGATGTTGAGTTGGTTGTGGTTCAGTCCTGCTTATATTGGCTACGGCTGGTTCGCAGTTTGGTGGGAGTAAATTTCGTACCCATTGTGGAGGTAGTGTCAGATTATTTAGCTGGCGTGGTTGGTTCCGCTGGGATATTTCATTTGGTCTACCCTGTTGGAATGCTCCCTCAAAGTTGTCGTCGTCGGAGTCGCTATCGGAGCTTATTTCTTCTCTTTGCTCTAAAATTTCCTTTCGTCTATTCAAAAGTTCTTGCCTTTGCCTTAGAATGTCAGCTTCTTCTTTTAAAATCTGTTCTTCTTCGAGCAAACGACATTTGACGGCTGATGAAGGACGCGATGCATTTGATCGGACGGATCTCGTTCTGCTCGGAGGACGTAGCTCTTCCATTTGCGCTAGTAGGCTTCGCAATGGTGATGTCGCTGTAGAAGCCTGGCCCTGAAATGCTGGTAGACTGGGAAATAATGGCAATGAGGCTGCATGTGTCAAGCTAGCTTGTTTATGTAGCGATTTTTCCAAGTGTTGGTTGTCTATGAACAACTTCGTTGTTTCAATGTGCGCTGCTGTTTCAGTTGTAGTGGTAAGTGAAAGACTTGTATCTGCATGTCCCGGCTGAGTTGCTGATGCGCCATTGGTAGGATTCGCTTTAGAATCATGTGTGACTGGTGCTGTAGTGATCTGGCTAGGAGATTCGAGGGTGGAGCAGGTATTGCACACCCATTCCCGTCTACTCACATTTCTGTCGACCTCAGCGCACTTTTTGTGGTATTTTCGGCTGCACTTCATGCAACGAACCATGTGCGGATTGTCTACTGCTTTGCAAAGACCACAGCTATAGATTTTCAGGCTTGCGCCGCTGCTTTTCTTATCGTCAGACATTTGTGCAAGAAAAAGTTTTTTAAGATGTTGAGGCGAATAAAAGAAGACTTTCTTTGAACGCGCGGTACAACTGAATTCAAATTTTATTTAAACAATAATATACATATAAGACATTGAAAAATAATGTATTAAGTTATCAGCGACGTTAAAAAACTTGTCTTCTCTTGCCTGTGTCTGAAGTTGCCAAAAAACTCCGCTATTTTGTCTTTCGTATGTATATTAACTGTCATGAATTGCAATTTTCTCACTCCTTTCATTGCCCAAGCAGAAATTGCCACGTTGACAGAAGCACGAAGTTTGACGTTCATCCATTACTGCTGACTTGTCAATCGCAGCTTGACACGTTGGCAGGACACAAGTTTATCCGTCATTCATAGCTTGTCACTCACGATGAAGAGTTACCAGATCTTTCTCAACAATAATGCTGTAATCCAAATTACCAATGGTATTGGATTTGCCCATAAAATTAATTTTTTTTCCATATAAACTTTCCCCGTTTGCGTATCTTTTGATTTATGTAATTTGTGCATTCATTGAAATTTAATCGAACTTCACAAAAATACCGAAAAGTTCAAAAAAGAAAAAAATTGAATTTTTTTGTTTTTGGCAAAACACACTCCAAACTCATAGCAGCTTTCAGCGGATTATACACCTCCTTTAATGCACATCCAAAATAAAAACCCATCTGTGAAAAATATTATCACGTTACTTCAAAAAAAAAAAAAAAAAATTTTTTTTCTAGAAATTTTTTGTTCAAAGGCACCAACCCACTCTAATGCTCATTTTGATTTTGCCAATTTATTTGCACAGTTAAATAAGCATAACACGTCGCCTATTATTAAAATAACATTAAAATTCAGAAATTATCGCATTTCTGAACTTGGGCCATTCCACTTGGGTACATTTTCTAGCACCCTGTTTTTCTTGCATACAAATCTACCACTTAACGGCACTTTGTTTTGATTTTGTTCTTTTGTTCCCGGCCATCATGATGCGTGGTGAATGCATTTTTTCAATTCGATAAGTGCATCAAAGGTATCGACTGGTGTGATCATGCAGCGTTCAAACATGCAGCTAGTTGTGTGGGCTGAATGTAAGATCCCGGAATCGATATGAAATGTATGAAAATGTTGTAAAATTTACTATTTTATTCCGTATAAAGGCAAATTTAATGAAAATTAAAGGGGGGAGGATACTAAATGCTTCAGATTAACAAAAATCGCTCCAAAATAAGTCAAGTCTTAATGCTGAAGATTTAATTTACTTATTTGCAGACTGGTCGTACGAAATCTTGTAGTTTTCTTTTTGGATCGCATATTCAATAAAGCAACATACACATGTATATGCTCGAGTCTAATAAGCTACAAAATTTTGGTTTCTGGGTAAAAATACATACTTGCCACCCAGAATAATCACTTTAGCCACAAGTCGCAGCCGCTATTATTAAAGCCGCTTAAACCACCTCAGTTTCTAGTCGAGGTAATTGGTAGAATTATTGCTCGCCAGCATATATACATGACATTTTCCATTATACCATTGTTACCTCAACGCGGAAAAATGTCATTACAGCACAACATGACCCGTTATTCTGCTATGCGCAAACGCATTGAGTTCGGAGGACAATACAGCCTCAAGTGCAAATTCTGCGCCCGATATCATCCGATTCGGTTTTGTCCAATCTTTCGGGCAAAAAAATCGGAAGATCGTTTACGTGCGGTGCTCATACACCGCTATTGCACAAATTGCCTGGCTGGCACTCATCGAACAGAGAGTTACTCAAATGAGGGAAGATGTCGTCGATGCAACGACGACCACCACACTCTTCTCCATATTGACACCTCTGCCAACCCGCGAAGAACAACGCACAAACCATCAAGGTATTCACGCCACGAAGACGATGACGATGACGACATCATTTCGTTAGAAGCATCAGTGGTCGAAGCTGAAAATAATGCTCCTGTAGAGTTGGAGGAAGGTGAAATATCTGTCTCGCAAGCGGGAACTAGTGCTTCCCGCAGAGACACCAACGAGGAAAGGGAGTTAGATGCACTCCCAATCGCACGAAGCAGCGATATGACCAACCGCCGATTTAGACCGTTGTTGCATCACAAAAAAAGGCAACAAGATGCGTCACGAGCGATTAAGCCGTACCGTCGACAACAAAATGCCTAAGCACATCGCCAAAACCAAAACAAACCCCGGAGGAGAGTGGAACCCTACGCTTTCCAGCCTCTGGCTCGCAATAATTTTCGATCTGGTGTTCAGGAACCTGCTGCGTTAATGAGCATACAGTATACCACTGCGATTACACCGACTGCAGTCGTCAAGGTCGAATCCGGAGGGCGATTACAGTTAGTTCATGCGCTGATTGAACCAAGCGCCAGTACCTCAATTATCGCGGACGGCCTTGTAAAAGATTTAAACCTATCTACGACGGCGAAAAATAAGCAAAAAGATTGGTTTATCAAATTACGAGGCAACTACGGGCATGCGAGTACAGTAACAACGCATGCTATAGTTCTGCGGAACTTTTTCAGGCGATCACCGGCTAATGAGGTTGATAGTGCAATCGTCAGAGCGTACTCCAACCTAAAGCTTGCCGACGCGTGGTTTCATAGTCCTGCCCCGGTGCGCCTAGTACTAGGATCAGACGTGTTCCCTAAAATATACAGGGGCACAATCCCAGCAGGCACTCTTGGTCCGCTACTAGCCCAAGACACCGTCTTTGGGTTCGTGCTATCTGGGGCCTGCTAAAACCACATACGTCGTTATTTTTTTTTGTTCATTTTTCAAACATTCAACTTTTGAATTTATATACATACATATATTAAGTGCTGAACTTATACTACATCCAATTTTATACATTTTATACGCTAACCAATTGAATTTCGTAATAAACAAGTGCATTTGAAATTTTTAATACACGTCCATACATTTCTTTCTTTTTTGAATTTCTTTCCAACAGTGTACCATTGGAAACTCGTAAACTTGGATCTTGGTGGCTGGCTGTTGTCCTGCTAGGAAATTGCTTGTCGCAAGGGGGCCGGCATGTTTATGCCTACGGCCTAAAACATAAATATTTGCGGCAGCCCTAGGAACATAAATTTTTTCGGCAGCCTTGGTATGCATTCTGTTAATCTTATGTTAACAGCAACTGTTTGACTACTTTTGTCAAACAGTTAACTACAATAATCGTTCGATCTTACCGTTTCGCGAGTTAGAGGATTTTATGCAAAAGAAGGCTCTTTCACTTCTTTTGCGATCACAGAAAGGATAAGCAGCAAACTCCAGCCACCACGATTCACGTAAGTAGCAATAAAATTATATACTCATTAATCTACACATATGCATATACATATACACGCAAACACATTACAATATCATATTGACATTAATTAAACAATTTTGCATATTTAATTAATTAAATAAATAATATTATAACGTGAAAGCTAATACCACATTTTTGATTTTTTTATTGATCTCGTCGGACGAGCCCAAGGTCTCCTGCTCCCTCGAACAGATACTGATCGAAAGTATCTTTCTGAGAATTGTCGACATGGAACAAAGCCCACAATACGGATCCAAGAAATTTCGTCTCTTTCTGCTGCTGTTAAGGAATCATCGGAGCGTATACTGTTGCTGAATGAAAACCTGGAAAAGTCTGAGGCCCCTATTATGAGACAAATTCGATCTTCGACCACAAATCACCTACCCAGATTGCACATTCACGAGTTCAAAAAGAGGTGATCGAAAGAATTTTAATTCGGTATTATGGCACTCATTGGATGAAGACTAGTGTCATTGTTCGATAATTCAATCAATTGAACCGTTCAGAAAAGCACATTCCTACTAGTACTGGAACTAGCCACAAGCAGAAAACGCCCACAAAGCAAAAAAGAAGATTGTGCATTGCGCATATAAACATTATATCTGCTCTTTTTTATGGGCAATTCTTACGTCATTTTCTTTAAGCTCTTGTTTTTTCTCTCTTTCTTTCATTCGCTCATGCAGCCAACTGGAAGTAGATGCGCAAAACGAAGCAATTTTGAACTCGTGAATGCGCAATCTGGATAGGTGATTTGTGGAAAACGGCTGAAATGAATTTCAACGCGTAATTGTCCTCGTGTTCTAATGGTACGTGAACCAGATACGGATAGAAATTTAACGTGCAAATGCAACACACACATTACTTACGTTCCAATGACGCGTGCCCAGTACGAATTATATCGCAAAAAGCAACCCTGATGCTTTGTTATCGCAAGGTAGTGTTTCTGTATGAGTGGTGAATATGTATTTTCGCGGTATTTATCATATTTAACTCTAGAATTAAAAGGATATAGAAATAGAAACAACGTTTGAAACCCTTTAAAAACTTTAAATAACTATATCAAAAATTATTGTTCTGAAGCCAACAACTGCTGTTTGATCTACTCAAATATGTTAAACGAAACGACTTAAGTATTCTAACTATGCTTAACCTTTAGGCCGGTAAGTTTATTTAGAAAAACGCAATATGTAAGCTAACGAGGAACGAGCCGTCGAGTAAACAAAACAAAATGGTTAAAAAAATTCGTATGCGGTATTTATCAGTTTTAACTCTAGAATTATAAGATATAGAACGAGAAACAACGTTTGAAACCCTTTAAAAACTTTTAGTAACTATATCAAAAATTATTGTTCTGAAGCCAACAACTGCTGAGTGATCTACTCAAATTTGTTGAACGAAAAGACTTAAGTATTGTAACCATGCTTAACCTTTAGGCCGGTAAGTTTATTTAGAAAAACGCAATATGTAAGCTAACGTCGAGTAAACAAAACAAAATGGTTAAAAAAATTCGTACGCGGCATTTATCAGTTTTAACTCTAGAATTAAAGGATATAGAACGAGAAACAACGTTTAAAACCCTTTAAAAACTTTTAATAACTACATCAGAAATTATTGTTCTGAAGCCAACAACTGCTGAGTGATCTACTCAAATTTGTTGAACGAAACGACTTAAGTATTCTAACCATGCTTAACCTTTAGGCCGGTAAGTATATTTAGAAAAACGCAATATGTAAGCTAACGAAGAAGGAGCCGTCGAGTAAACAAAACAAAATGGTTAAAAAATTTCGTACGCGGTATATATCAGATTTAACTCTAGAATTAAAGGATATAGAACTAGAAACAACGTTTGAAACCCTTTAAAAACTTTAAATAACTATATCAAAAATTATTGTTCTGAAGCCAACAACTGCTGAGTGATCTACTCAAATTTGTTGAACGAAACGACTTAAGTATTCTAACCATGCTTAACCTTTAGGCCGGTAAGTATATTTAGAAAAACGCAATATGTGAGCTAACGAGGAAGGAGCCGTCCAGTAAACAAAACAAAATGGTTAAAAAAATTCGTACGCGGTATTTATCAGATTTAACTCTAGAATTAAAGGATATAGAACTAGAAACAACGTTTGAAACCCTTTAAAAACTTTAAATAACTATATCAAAAATTATTGTTCTGAAGCCAACAACTGCTGAGTGATCTACTCAAATTTGTTGAACGAAACGACTTAAGTATTCTAACCATTCTTAACCTTTAGGCCGGTAAGTTTATTTAGAAAAACGCAATATGTAAGCTAACGAGGAAGGAGCCGTCGAGTAAACAAAACAAAATGGTTAAAAAATTCGTACGCGGTATTTATCATATTTAACTATAAAATTAAAGGATATAGAACTAGAAACAACGTTTGAAACCCTTTAAAAACTTTAAATAACTATATCAAAAATTATTGTTCTGAAGCCAACAACTGCTACTCAAATTTGTTGAACGAAACGACTTAAGTATTCTAACCATGCTTAACCTTTAGGCCGGTAAGTTTATTTAGAAAAACGCAGGTAAGTTTATTTAGAAAAACGCAATATGTAAGCTAACGAGGAAGGAGCGGTCGAGTAAACAAAACAAAATGGTTAAAAATATTCGTATGCGGTATTTATCAGTTTTAACTCTAGAATTATAGGATATAGAACGAGACACAACCTTTGAAACCCTTTAAAAACGTTTAATAACTATATCAAAAATTATTGTTCTGAAGCCAACAACTGCTGAGTGATCTACTCAAATTTGTGGAACGAAAAGACTTAAGTATTCTCACCATGCTTAACCTTTAGACTGGTAAGTTTATTTAGAAAAACGCAATATGTACGCTAACGAGGAAGAAGCCGTCGAGTAAACAAAACAAAATGGTTAAAAAAATTCGTACGCGGCATTCATCAGTTTTAACTCTAGAATTAAAGGATATAGAATGAGAAACAACGTTTGAAACCCTTTAACAACTCTTAATAAGTATATCAAAAATTATTGTTCTGAAGCCAACAACTGCTGAGTGATCTACTCTAATTTGTTAAACGAAACGACTTAAGTATTCTAACTATGCTTAACCTTTAGGCCGGTAAGTTTATTTGGAAAAACGCAATATGTAAGCTAACGAGGAAGGAGCCGTCGAGTAAACAAAACAAAATGGTTAAACAAATTCGTACGCGGCATTTATCAGTTTTAACTCTAGAATTAAAGGATATAGAACTAGAAACAACGCAATATGTAAGCTAACGAGGAAGGAGCCGTCGAGTAAACAAAACAAAATGGTTAAAAAAATTCGTACGCGGTATTTATCAGTTTTAGCTCTATAATTATAGGATATAGAACGAGAAACAACGTTTGAAACCCTTTAAAAACTCTTAATAGCTATATCAAAAATTATTGTTCTGAAGCCAATAACTGCTGAGTGATCTACTCTAATTTGTTAAATGAAACGACTTAAGTATTCTAACCATGCTTAACCTTTAGGCCGGTAAGTTTATTTAGAAAAACGCAATATGTAAGCTAACGAGGAAGGAGCCGTCGAGTAAAGAAAACAAAATGGTTAAAAAAATTCGTACGCGGCATTTATCAGTTTTAACTCTAGAATTAAAGGATATAGAACTAGAAACAACGCAATATGTAAGCTAACGAGGAAGGAGCCGTCGAGTAAACAAAACAAAATGGTTAAAAAAATTCGTACGCGGTATTTATCAGTTTTAACTCTAGAACTAAAGGATATAGAACGAAAAACAACGTTTGAAACCCTTTAAAAACTCTTAATAACTATATCAAAATTTATTGTTCTGAAGCCAACAACTGCTGAGTGATCTACTCTAATTTGTTAAACGAAACGACTTAAGTATTCTAACCATGCTTAACCTTTAGGCCGGTAAGTTTATTTAGAAAAACGCAATATGTAAGCTAACGAGGAAGGAGCGGTCGAGTAAACAAAACAAAATGGTTAAAAAAATTCGTATGCGGTATTTATCAGCTTTAACTCTAGAATTATAGGATATAGAATGAGACACAACGTTTGAAACCCTTTAAAAACGTTTAATAACTATATCAAAAATTATTGTTCTGACCCAACAACTGCTGAGTGATCTACTCAAATTTGTGGAACGAAGAGACTTAAGTATTCTAACCATGCTTAACCTTTAGACTGGTTAGTTTATTTAGAAAAACGCAATATGTAAGCTAACGAGGAAGGAGCCGTCGAGTAAACAAAACAAAATGGTTAAAAAAATTCGTACGCGGCATTTATCAGTTTTAACTCTAGAATTAAAGGATATAGAATGAGAAACAACGTTTGAAACCCTTTAAAAACTCTTAATAACTATATCAAAAATTTTTGTTCTGAAGCCAACAACTGCTGAGTGATCTACTCTAATTTGTTAAATGAAACGACTTAAGTATTCTAACCATGCTTAACCTTTAGGCCGGTAAGTTTATTTAGAAAAACGCAATATGTAAGCTAACGAGGAAGGAGCCGTCGAGTAAAGAAAACAAAATGGTTAAAAAAATTTCGTACGCGGCATTTATCAGTTTTAACTCTAGAATTAAAGGATACAGAACTAGAAACAACGCAATATGTAAGCTAACGAGGAAGGAGCCGTCGAGTAAACAAAACAAAATGGTTAAAAAAATTCGTACGCGGTATTTATCAGATTTAACTCTAGAATTAAAGGATATAGAACAAGAAACAACGTTTGAAACCCTCTAAAAACTTTTAATAACTATATCAAAAATTATTGTTCTGAAGCCAACAACTGCTGAGTGATCTACTCAAATTTGTGGAACGAAAAGACTTAAGTATTCTAACCATGCTTAACCTTTAGACTGGTAAGTTTATTTAGAAAAACGCAATATGTAAGCTAACGAGGAAGGAGCCGTCGAGTAAACAAAACAAAATGGTTAAAAAAATTCGTACGCGGCATTTATCAGTTTTAACTCTAGAATTAAAGGATATAGAATGAGAAACAACGTTTGAAACCCTTTAAAAACTCTTAATAACTATATCAAAAATTATTGTTCTGAAGCCAACAACTGCTGAGTGATCTACTCTAATTTGTTAAACGAAACGACTTAAGTATTCTAACCATGCTTAACCTTTAGGCCGGTAAGTTTATTTAGAAAAACGCAATATGTAAGCTAACGAGGAAGGAGCCGTCGAGTAAACAAAACAAAATGGTTAAAAAAATTTGTACGCGGCATTCATCAGTTTTAACTCTAGAATTAAAGGATATAGAACTAGAAACAACGCAATATGTAAGCTAACGAGGAAGGAGCCGTCGAGTAAACAAAACAAAATGGTTAAAAAAATTCGTACGCGGTATTTATCAGTTTTGTCTCTAGAATTAAAGGATATAGAACGAGAAACAACGTTTGAAACTCTTTAAAAACTCTTAATAACTATATCAAAAATTATTGTTCTGAAGCCAACAACTGCTGAGTGATCTACTCTAATTTGTTAAATGAAACGACTTAAGTATTCTAACCATGCTTAACCTTTAGGCCGGTAAGTTTATCTAGAAAAACGCACTATGTAAGCTAACAAGGAAGGAGGCGTCGAGTAAACAAAACAAAATGGTTAAAAAAATTCGTACGCGGTATTTATCAGATTTAACTCTAGAATTAAAGGATATAGAACGAGAAACAACGTTTGAAACCCTTTAAAAACTTTTAATAACTATATCAAAAATTATTGTTCTGAAGCCAACAACTGCTGAGTGATCTACTCAAATTTGTTGAACGAAACTACTTAAGTATTCTAACCATGCTTAACCTTTAGGCCGGTAAGTTTATTTAGAAAAACGCAATATGTAAGCTAACGAGGAAGGAGCCGTCGAGTAAACAAAACAAAATGGTTAAAAAAATTCGTACGCGGCATTTATCAGTTTTAACTCTAGAATTAAAGGATATAGAATGAGAAACAACGTTTGAAACCCTTTAAAAACTCTTAATAACTATTTCAAAAATTATTGTTCTGAAGCCAACAACTGCTGAGTGATCTACTCTAATTTGTTAAACGAAACGACTTAAGTATTCTAACCATGCTTAACCTTTAGGCCGGTAAGTTTATTTAGAAAAACGCAATATGTAAGCTAACGAGGAAGGAGCCGTCGAGTAAACAAAACAAAATGGTTAAAAAAATTCGTACGCGGCATTCATCAGTTTTAACTCTAGAATTAAAGGATATAGAACTAGAAACAACGCAATATGTAAGCTAACGAGGAAGGAGCCGTCGAGTAAACAAAACAAAATGGTTAAAAAAATTCGTACGCGGTATTTATCAGTTTTATCTCTAGAATTAAAGGATATAGAACGAGAAACAACGTTTGAAACCCTTTAAAAACTCTTAATAACTATATCAAAAATTATTGTTGTGAAGCCAACAACTGCTGAGTGATCTACTCTAATTTGTTAAATGAAACGACTTAAGTATTCTAACCATGCTTAACCTTTAGGCCGGTAAGTTTATCTAGAAAAACGCACTATGTAAGCTAACAAGGAAGGAGGCGTCGAGTAAACAAAACAAAATGGTTAAAAAAATTCGTACGCGGTATTTATCAGATTTAACTCTAGAACTAAAGGATATAGAACGAAAAACAACGTTTGAAACCCTTTAAAAACTCTTAATAACTATATCAAAAATTATTGTTCTGAAGCCAACAACTGCTGAGTGATCTACTCTAATTTGTTAAACGAAACGACTTAAGTATTCTAACCATGCTTAACCTTTAGGCCGGTAAGTTTATTTAGAAAAACGCAATATGTAAGCTAACGAGGAAGGAGCGGTCGACTAAACAAAACAAAATGGTTAAAAAAATTCGTACGCGGCATTCATCAGTTTTAGCTCTAGAATTAAAGGATATAGAACTAGAAACAACGCAATATGTAAGCTAACGAGGAAGGAGCCGTCGAGTAAACAAAACAAAATGGTTAAAAAAATTCGTACGCGGTATTATCAGCTTTAACTCTAGAATTAAAGGATATAGAACGAGAAACAACGTTTGAAACCCTTTAAAAACTCTTAATAACTATATCAAAAATTATTGTTCTGAAGCCAACAACTGCTGAGTGATCTACTCTAATTTGTTAAATGAAACGACTTATGTATTCTAACCATGCTTAACCTTTAGGCCGGTAAGTTTATTTAGAAAAACGCAATATGTTAGCTAACAAGGAAGGAGCCGTCGAGTAAACAAAACAAAATGGTTAAAAAAATTCGTACGCGGTATTTATCATATTTAACTCTAGAATTAAAGGATATAGAACTAGAAACAACGTTTGAAATCCTTTAAAAACTTTAAATAACTATATCAAAAATTATTGTTCTGAAGCCAACAACTGCTGAGTGATCTACTAAAATTTGTTGAACGAAACGACTTAAGTATTCTAACCATGCTTAACCTTTAGGCCGGTAAGTTTATTTAGAAAAACGCAATATGTAAGCTAACGAGGAAGGAGCCGTCGAGTAAACAAAACAAAATGGTTAAAAAAATTCGTACGCGGTATTTATCATATTTAACTCTAGAATTAAAGGATATAGAACTAGAAACAACGTTTGAAACCGTTTACAAACTTTAAATAACTATATCAAAAATTATTGTTCTGAAGCCAACAACTGCTGAGTGATCTACTCAAATTTGTTTAACGAAACGACTTAAGTATTCTAACCATGCTTAACCTTTAGGCCGGTAAGTTTATTTAGAAAAACGCAATATGTAGGCTACACGGGAATGGAGCGGTCGAGTACCCCAAACGAATGGGTTAAAAAAATTCGTACGCAGTTTTTATCATATTTAGATCTAGAATTAAAGGACATAGGACGAGAAACAACGTTTTAAATCCTTTAAAAACTTTTAATAACTATATCAAAAATTATTGTTCTGAAGCCAACAACTGCTGAGTGATCTACTCAAATTTGTTAAACTATTTTAACCATGCTTAATCTTTAGGCCGGTAAGATTATTTAGAAAAACGCAATATGTAAGCTAACGAGGAAGGAGCGGTCGAGTAACCCAAACGAATGGGTTAAAAAAATTCGTACGCAGTTGTATCATATTTAGCTCTAATATTAAAGGATATAGAACGAGAAACAACGTTTAAAACCCTTCGAATCAGGAGGAAGGAGCCGTCGAGTAAACAAAAAAAAATGGTTAAAAATTCGTATGCGGTATTTATCAGTTTTAACTCTAGAATTAAAGGATATAGAACGAGAAACAACGTTTGAAACCCTTTAAAAACTTGTAATAACTATATCAAAAATTATTGTTCTGAAGCCAACAAATGCTGTTTGATCTACACAAATTTGTTAAACGAAACGACTTAAGTATTCTAACCACGCTTAACCTTTAGGCCGGTAAGTTTATTTAGAAAAACGCAATATGTAAGCTAACGAGGAAGGAGCGGTCGAGTAAACAAAACAAAATGGTTAAAAAAGTCGTATGCGATATTTATCAGTTTTAACTCTAGAATTAAAGGATATAGAATGAGAAACAACGCTTGAAACCCTTTAAAAACTCTTAATAACTATATCAAAAATTATTGTTCTGAAGCCAACAACTGCTGAGTGATCTACTCTAATTTGTTAAACGAAACGACTTAAGTATTCTAACCATGCTTAACCTTTAGGCCGGTAAGTTTATTTAGAAAAACGCAATATGTAAGCTAACGAGGAAGGAGCGGTCGAGTAAACAAAACAAAATGGTTAAAAAAAATCGTACGCGGCATTTATCAGTTTTAACTCTAGAATTAAAGGATATAGAATGAGAAACAACGCTTGAAACCCTTTAAAAACTCTTAATAACTATATCAAAAATTATTGTTCTGAAGCCAACAACTGCTGAGTGATCTACTCTAATTTGTTAAACGAAACGACTTAAGTATTCTAACCATGCTTAACCTTTAGGCCGGTAAGTTTATTTAGAAAAACGCAATATGTAAGCTAACGAGGAAGGAGCCGTCGAGTAAAGAAAACAAAATGGTTGAAAAAATTCGTACGCGGTATTTATCAGTTTTAACTCTAGAATTAAAGGATATAGAACGAGAAACAACGTTTGAAACCCTTTAAAAACTTTTAATAACTATATCAAAAATTATTGTTTTGAAGCCAACAACTGCTGAGTGATCTACTCAAATTTGTGGAACGAAAAGACTTAAGTATTCTAACCATGCTTAACCTTTAGACTGGTAAGTTTATTTAGAAAAACGCAATATGTAAGCTAACGAGGAAGGCGCCGTCGAGTAAACAACACAAAATGGTTAAAAAAATTCGTTCGCGGCATTTATCAGTTTTAACTCTAGAATTAAAGGATATAGAACTAGAAACAACGCAATATGTAAGCTAACGAGGAAGGAGCCGTCGAGTAAGCAAAACAAAATGGTTAAAAAATTCGTACGCGGTATTTATCAGAAACAACGTTTGAAACCCTTTAAAAACTCTTAATAACTATATCAAAAATTATTGTTCTGAAGCCAACAACTGATGAGTGATCTATTCTAATTTGTTAAATGAAACGACTTAAGTATTCTAAACATGCTTAACCTTTAGGCCGGTAAGTTTATTTAGAAAAACGCAATATGTAAGCTAACGAGGAAGGAGCCGTCGAGTAAACAAAACAAATGGTTAAAAAAATTCGTTCGCGGCATTTATCAGTTTTTACTCTAGAACTAAAGGATATAGAATGAGAAACAACGTTTGAAACCCTTTAAAAACTCTTAATAACTATATCAAAAATTATTGTTCTGAAGCCAACAACTGCTGAGTGATCTACTCTAATTTGTTAAACGAAACGACTTAAGTATTCTAACCATGCTTAACCTTTAGGCCGGTAAGTTTATTTAGAAAAACGCAATATGTAAGCTAACGAGGAAGGAGCCGTCGAGTAAAGAAAACAAAATGGTTAAAAAAATTCGTACGCGGTATTTATCAGTTTTAACTCTAGAATTAAAGGATATAGAACGAGAAACAACGTTTGAAACCCTTTAAAAACTTTTAATAACTATATCAAAAATTATTGTTTTGAAGCCAACAACTTCTGAGTGATCTACTCAAATTTGTGGAACGAAAAGACTTAAGTATTCTAACCATGCTTAACCTTTAGACTGGTAAGTTTATTTAGAAAAACGCAATATGTAAGCTAACGAGGAAGGATCCGTCGAGTAAACAAAACAAAATGGTTAAAAAAATTCGTTCGCGGCATTTATCAGTTTTAACTCTAGAATTAAAGGATATAGAACTAGAAACAACGCAATATGTAAGCTAACGAGGAAGGAGCCGTCGAGTAAGCAAAACAAAATGGTTAAAAAATTCGTACGCGGTATTTATCAGAAACAACGTTTGAAACCCTTTAAAAACTCTTAATAACTATATCAAAAATTATTGTTCTGAAGCCAACAACTGATGAGTGATCTACTCTAATTTGTTAAATGAAACGACTTAAGTATTCTAAACATGCTTAACCTTTAGGCCGGTAAGTTTATTTAGAAAAACGCAATATGTAAGCTAACGAGGAAGGAGCGGTCGAGTAACCCAAACGAATGGGTTAAAAAAATTCGTACGCAGTTGTATCATATTTAGCTCTAATATTAAAGGATATAGAACGAGAAACAACGTTTAAAACCCTTCGAATCAGGAGGAAGGAGCCGTCGAGTAAACAAAAAAAAATGGTTAAAAATTCGTATGCGGTATTTATCAGTTTTAACTCTAGAATTAAAGGATATAGAACGAGAAACAACGCTTAAAACCCTTTAAAAACTTTTAATAACTATATCAAAAACTATTGTGTTGAAGCCAACAACTGCTGAGTGATCTACTCTAATTTGTTAAACGAAACGACTTAAGTATTCTAACCATGCTTAACCTTTAGGACGGTAAGTTTATTTAGAAAAACGCAATATGTAAGCTAACGAGGAAGGAGCCGTCGAGTAAACAATACAAAATGGTTAAAAAAATTCGTACGCGGTATTTATCAGATTTAACTCTAGAATTAAAGGATATAGAACGAAAAACAACGTTAGACTAGAAACAACGTTTGAAACCGTTTAAAAACTCTTAATAACTATATCAAAAATTATTGTTCTGAAGCCAACAACTGATGAGTGATCTACTCTAATTTGTTAAATGAAACGACTTAAGTATTCTAAACATGCTTAACCTTTAGGCCGGTAAGTTTATTTAGAAAAACGCAATATGTAAGCTAACGAGGAAGGAGCCGTCGAGTAAACAAAACAAAATGGTTAAAAAAATTCGAACGCGGTATTATCAGCTTTAACTCTAGAATTAAAGGATATAGAACGAGAAACAACGTTTGAAACCCTTTAAAAACTCTTAATAACTATATCAAAAATTATTGTTCTGAAGCCAACAACTGCTGAGTGATCTACTCTAATTTGTTAAATGAAACGACTTAAGTATTCTAACCATGCTTAACCTTTAGGCCGGTAAGTTTATTTAGAAAAACGCAATATGTTAGCTAACAAGGAAGGAGCCGTCGAGTAAACAAAACAAAATGGTTAAAAAAATTCGTACGCGGTATTTAATATATTTAACTCTAGAATTAAAGGATATAGAACTAGAAACGTTTGAAATCCTTTAAAAACTTTAAATAACTATATCAAAAATTATTGTTCTGAAGCCAACAACTGCTGAGTGAGCTACTAAAATTTGTTGAACGAAACGACTTAAGTATTCTAACCATGCTTAACCTTTAGGCCGGTAAGTTTATTTAGAAAAACGCAATATGTAAGCTAACGAGGAAGGAGCCGTCGAGTAAACAAAACAAAATGGTTAAAAAAATTCGTACGCGGTATTTATCATATTTAACTCTAGAATTAAAGGATATAGAACTAGAAACAACGTTTGAAACCGTTTAAAAACTTTAAATAACTATATCAAAAATTATTGTTCTGAAGCCAACAACTGCTGAGTGATCTACTCAAATTTGTTTAACGAAACGACTTAAGTATTCTAACCATGCTTAACCTTTAGGCCGGTAAGTTTATTTAGAAAAACGCAATATGTAGGCTACACGGGAATGGAGCGGTCGAGTACCCCAAACGAATGGGTTAAAAAAATTCGTACGCAGTTTTTATCATATTTAGATCTAGAATTAAAGGACATAGGACGAGAAACAACGTTTTAAATCCTTTAAAAACTTTTAATAACTATATCAAAAATTATTGTTCTGAAGCCAACAACTGCTGAGTGATCTACTCAAATTTGTTAAACTATTTTAACCATGCTTAATCTTTAGGCCGGTAAGATTATTTAGAAAAATGCAATTTGTAAGCTAACGAGGAAGGAGCGGTCGAGTAACCCAAACGAATGGGTTAAAAAAATTCGTACGCAGTTGTATCATATTTAGCTCTAATATTAAAGGATATAGAACGAGAAACAACGTTTAAAACCCTTCGAATCAGGAGGAAGGAGCCGTCGAGTAAACAAAAAAAAATGGTTAAAAATTCGTATGCGGTATTTATCAGTTTTAACTCTAGAATTAAAGGATATAGAACGAGAAACAACGTTTGAAACCCTTTAAAAACTTGTAATAACTATATCAAAAATTATTGTTCTGAAGCCAACAAATGCTGTTTGATCTACACAAATTTGTTAAACGAAACGACTTAAGTATTCTAACCACGCTTAACCTTTAGGCCGGTAAGTTTATTTAGAAAAACGCAATATGTAAGCTAACGAGGAAGGAGCGGTCGAGTAAACAAAACAAAATGGTTAAAAAAGTCGTATGCGATATTTATCAGTTTTAACTCTAGAATTATAGGATATAGAACGAGACACAACGTTTGAAACCCTTTAAAATCGTTTAATAACTATATCAAAAATTATTGTTCTGAAGCCAACAACTGCCGAGTGATCTACTCAAATTTTGTGGAACGAAAATACTTAAGTATTCTAACCATGCTTAAACTTTAGACTGGTAAGTTTATTTAGAAAACGCAATATGTAAGCTAACGAGGACAGAGCCGTCGAGTAAACAAAACAAAATGGTTAAAAAAAATCGTACGCGGCATTTATCAGTTTTAACTCTAGAATTAAAGGATATAGAATGAGAAACAACGCTTGAAACCCTTTAAAAACTCTTAATAACTATATCAAAAATTATTGTTCTGAAGCCAACAACTGCTGAGTGATCTACTCTAATTTGTTAAACGAAACGACTTAAGTATTCTAACCATGCTTAACCTTTATGCCGGTAAGTTTATTTAGAAAAACGCAATATGTAAGCTAACGAGGAAGGAGCCGTCGAGTAAAGAAAACAAAATGGTTAAAAAAATTCGTACGCGGTATTTATCAGTTTTAACTCTAGAATTAAAGGATATAGAACGAGAAACAACGTTTGAAACCCTTTAAAAACTTTTAATAACTATATCAAAAATTATTGTTTTGAAGCCAACAACTGCTGAGTGATCTACTCAAATTTGTGGAACGAAAAGACTTAAGTATTCTAACCATGCTTAACCTTTAGACTGGTAAGTTTATTTAGAAAAACGCAATATGTAAGCTAACGAGGAAGGAGCCGTCGAGTAAACAAAACAAAATGGTTAAAAAAATTCGTTCGCGGCATTTATCAGTTTTAACTCTAGAATTAAAGGATATAGAACTAGAAACAACGCAATATGTAAGCTAACGAGGAAGGAGCCGTCGAGTAAGCAAAACAAAATGGTTAAAAAATTCGTACGCGGTATTTATCAGAAACAACGTTTGAAACCCTTTAAAAACTCTTAATAACTATATCAAAAATTATTGTTCTGAAGCCAACAACTGATGAGTGATCTACTCTAATTTATTAAATGAAACGACTTAAGTATTCTAAACATGCTTAACCTTCAGGCCGGTAAGTTTATTTAGAAAAACGCAATATGTAAGCTAACGAGGAAGGAGCCGTCGAGTAAACAAAACAAAATGGTTAAAAAAATTCGTTCGCGGCATTTATCAGTTTTTACTCTAGAACTAAAGGATATAGAATGAGAAACAACGTTTGAAACCCTTTAAAAACTCTTAATAACTATATCAAAAATTATTGTTCTGAAGCCAACAACTGCTGAGTGATCTACTCTAATTTGTTAAACGAAACGACTTAAGTATTCTAACCATGCTTAACCTTTAGGCCGGTAAGTTTATTTAGAAAAACGCAATATGTAAGCTAAGGAGGAACGAGCCGTCGAGTAAAGAAAACAAAATGGTTAAGAAAATTCGTACGCGGTATTTATCAGTTTTAACTCTAGAATTAAAGGATATAGAACGAGAAACAACGTTTGAAACCCTTTAAAAACTTTTAATAACTATATCAAAAATTATTGTTTTGAAGCCAACAACTGCTGAGTGATCTACTCAAATTTGTGGAACGAAAAGACTTAAGTATTCTAACCATGCTTAACCTTTAGACTGGTAAGTTTATTTAGAAAAACGCAATATGTAAGCTAACGAGGAAGGAGCCGTCGAGTAAACAAAACAAAATGGTTAAAAAAATTCGTTCGCGGCATTTATCAGTTTTAACTCTAGAATTAAAGGATATAGAACTAGAAACAACGCAATATGTAAGGTAACGAGGAAGGAGCCGTCGAGTAAGCAAAACAAAATGGTTAAAAAATTCGTACGCGGTATTTATCAGAAACAACGTTTGAAACCCTTTAAAAACTCTTAATAACTATATCAAAAATTATTGTTCTGAAGCCAACAACTGATGAGTGATCTACTCTAATTTGTTAAATGAAACGACTTAAGTATTCTAAACATGCTTAACCTTTAGGCCGGTAAGTTTATTTAGAAAAACGCAATATGTAAGCTAACGAGGAAGGAGCCGTCGAGTAAAAAAAACAAAATGGTTAAAAAAATTCGTTCGCGGCATTTATCAGTTTTTACTCTAGAACTAAAGGATATAGAACTAGAAACAACGTTTGAAACCGTTTAAAAACTTTAAATAACTATATCAAAAATTATTGTTCTGAAGCCAACAACTGCTGAGTGATCTACTCAAATTTGTTTAACGAAACGACTTAAGTATTCTAACCATGCTTAACCTTTAGGCCGTTAAGTTTATTTAGAAAAACGCAATATGTAGGCTACACGGGAATGGAGCGGTCGAGTACCCCAAACGAATGGGTTAAAAAAATTCGTACGCAGTTTTTATCATATTTATATCTAGAATTAAAGGACATAGGACGAGAAACAACGTTTTAAATCCTTTAAAAACTTTTAATAACTATATCAAAAATTATTGTTCTGAAGCCAACAACTGCTGAGTGATCTACTCAAATTTGTTAAACTATTTTAACCATGCTTAATCTTTAGGCCGGTAAGATTATTTAGAAAAACGCAATATGTAAGCTAACGAGGAAGGAGCGGTCGAGTAACCCAAACGAATGGGTTAAAAAAATTCGTACGCAGTTGTATCATATTTAGCTCTAATATTAAAGGATATAGAACGAGAAACAACGTTTAAAACCCTTCGAATCAGGAGGAAGGAGCCGTCGAGTAAACAAAAAAAAAATGGTTAAAAATTCGTATGCGGTATTTATCAGTTTTAACTCTAGAATTAAAGGATATAGAACGAGAAACAACGCTTGAAACCCTTTAAAAACTTTTAATAACTATATCAAAAATTATTGTTTTGAAGCCAACAACTGCTGAGTGATCTACTCTAATTTGTTAAACGAAACGACTTAAGTATTCTAACCATGCTTAACCTTTAGGACGGTAAGTTTATTTAGAAAAACGCAATATGTAAGCTAACGAGGAAGGAGCCGTCGAGTAAACAATACAAAATGGTTAAAAAAATTATTGTTCTGAAGCCAACAACTGCTGAGTGATCTACTCTAATTTGTTAAACGAAACGACTTAAGTATTCTAACCATGCTTAACCTTTAGGCCGGTAAGTTTATTTAGAAAAACGCAATATGTAAGCTAACGAGGAAGGAGCCGTCGAGTAAACAATACAAAATGGTTAAAAAAATTCGTTCGCGGCATTTATCAGTTTTTACTCTAGAACTAAAGGATATAGAACTAGAAACAACGTTGGAAACCCTTTAAAAACTTTAAATAACTATATCAAAAATTATTGTTCTGAAGGCAACAACTGCTGAGTGATCTACTCTAATTTGTTAAACGAAACGACTTAAGTATTCTAACCATGCTTAACCTTTAGGCCGGTAAGTTTATTTAGAAAAACGCAATATGTAAGCTAACGAGGAAGGAGCCGTCGAGTAAACAAAACAAAATGGTTAAAAAAATTCGTACGCGCCATTTATCAGTTTTAACTCTAGAATTAAAGGATATAGAACTAGAAACAACGCAATATGTAAGCTAACGAGGAAGGAGCCGTCGAGTAAACAAAACAAAATGGTTAAAAAAATTCGTTCGCGGCATTTATCAGTTTTTACTCTAGAACTAAAGGATATAGAACTAGAAACAACGTTGGAAACCCTTTAAAAACTTTAACTATATATAGAGTAAACAAAAAAAAAAATGGTTAAAAAATTCGGATGCGATATTTATCAGTTTTAACTCTAGAATTAAAGGATATAGAACGAGAAACAACGTTTGAAACCCTTTAAAAACTCTTAATAACTATATCAAAAATTATTGTTCTGAAGCCAACAACTGCTGAGTGATCTACTCTAATTTGTTAAACGAAACGACTTAAGTATTCTAACCATGCTTAACCTTTAGGCCGGTAAGTTTATTTAGGAAAACGCAATATGTAAGCTAACGAGGAAGGAGCCGTCGAGTAAAGAAAACAAAATGGTTAAAAAAATACGTACGCGGCATTTATCAGTTTTAACTCTAGAATTAAAGGATATAGAACTAGAAACAACGCAATATGTAAGCTAACGAGGAAGGAGCCGTGGAGTAAACAAAACAAAATGGTTAAAAAAATTCGTACTCGGTATTTATCAGTTTTAACTCTAGAATTAAAGGATATAGAACGAGAAACAACGTTTGAAACCCTTTAAAAACTCTTAATAACTATATCAAAAATTATTGTTCTGAAGCCAACAACTGCTGAGTGATCTACTCTAATTTGTTAAACGAAACGACTTAAGTATTCTAACCATGCTTAACCTTTAGGACGGTAAGTTTATTTAGAAAAACGCAATATGTAAGCTAACGAGGGAGAAGCCGTCGAGTAAACAAAACAAAATGGTTAAACAAATTCGTACGCGGTATTTATCAGATTTAACTCTAGAATTAAAGGATATAGAACGAGAAACAACGTTTGAAACCCTTTAAAAACTTTTAATAACTATATCAAAAATTATTGTTTTGAAGCCAACAACTGCTGAGTGATCTACTCAAATTTGTGGAACGAAAAGACTTAAGTATTCTAACCATGCTTAACCTTTAGACTGGTAAGTTTATTTAGAAAAACGCAATATGTAAGCTAACGAGGAAGGAGCCGTCGAGTAAACAAAACAAAATGGTTAAAAAAATTCGTTCGCGGCATTTATCAGTTTTTACTCTAGAACTAAAGGATATAGAATGAGAAACAACGTTTGAAACCCTTTAAAAACTCTTAATAACTATATCAAAAATTATTGTTCTGAAGCCAGCAACTGCTGGTTGATCTACTCTAATTTGTTAAACGAAACGACTTAAGTATTCTAACCATGCTTAACCTTTAGGCCGGTAAGTTTATTTAGAAAAACGCAATATGTAAGCTAACGAGGAAGGAGCCGTCGAGTAAACAAAACAAAATGGTTAAAAAAATTCGTACGCGGCATTTATCAGTTTTAACTCTAGAATTAAAGATATAGAACTAGAAACAACGCAATATGTAAGCTAACGAGGAAGGAGCCGTCGAGTAAACAAAACAAAATGGTTAAAAAAATTCGTACGCGGTATTTATCAGTTTTATCTCTAGAATTAAAGGATATAGAACGAGAAACAACGTTTGAAACTCTTTAAAAACTCTTAATAACTATATCAAAAATTATTGTTCTGAAGCCAACAACTGCTGAGTGATCTACTCTAATTTGTTAAATGAAACGACTTAAGTATTCTAAACATGCTTAACCTTTAGGCCGGTTAATTTATTTAGAAAAACGCAATATGTAAGCTAACGAGGCAGGAGCCGTCGAGTAAACCAAACAAAATGGTTAAAAAAATTCGTACGCGGTATTTATCATATTTAACTCTAGTATTAAAGGATATAGAACTAGAAACAACGTTTGAAACCCTTTAAAAACTTTAAATAACTATATCAAAAATTATTGTTCTGAAGCCAACAACTGCTGAGTGATCTACTCAAATTTGTTGAACGAAACGACTTAAGTATTCTAACCATGCTTAACCTTTAGGCCGGTAAGTTTATTTAGAAAAACGCAATATGTAGGCTACACGGGAATGGAGCGGTCGAGTAACCCAAACGAATGGGTTAAAAAAATTCGTACGCAGTTGTATCATATTTAGCTCTAATATTAAAGGATATAGAACGAGAAACAACGTTTGAAACCCTTCGAATCAGGAGGAAGGAGCCGTCGAGTAAACAAAAAAAAAATGGTTAAAAAATTCGTATGTGGTATTTATCTGTTTTAACTCTAGAATTAAAGGATATAGAACGAGAAACGACGTTTGAAACCCTTTAAAAACTTGTAATAACTATATCAAAAATTATTGTTCTGAAGCCAACAACTGCTGAGTGATCTACTCAAATTTGTTGAACGAAACGACTTAAGTATTCTAACCATGCTTAACCTTTAGGCCGGTAAGTTTATTTAGAAGAACGCAATATGTAAGCTAACGAGGAAGGAGCCGTCGAGTAAAGAAAACAAAATGGTTAAAAAAATTCGTACGCGGCATTTATCAGTTTTAACTCTAGAATTTAAGGATATAGAACTAGAAACAACGCAATATGTAAGCTAACGAGGAAGGAGCCGTCGAGTAAACAAAACAAAATGGTTAAAAAATTCGTACGCGGTATTTATCAGTTTTAACTCTAGAATTAAAGGATATAGAACGAGAAACAACGTTTGAAACCCTTTAAAAACTCTTAATAACTATATCAAAAATTATTGTTCTGAAGCCAACAACTGCTGAGTGATCTACTCTAATTTGTTAAACGAAACGACTTAAGTATTCTAACCATGCTTAACCTTTAGGACGGTAAGTTTATTTAGAAAAACGCAATATGTAAGCTAACGAGGAAGGAGCCGTCGAGTAAACAATACAAAATGGTTAAAAAAATTCGTACGCGGTATTTATCAGATTTAACTCTAGAATTAAAGGATATAGAACGAGAAACAACGTTTGAAACCCTTTAAAAACTTTTAATAACTATATCAAAAATTATTGTTTTGAAGCCAACAACTGCTGAGTGATCTACTCAAATTTGTGGAACGAAAAGACTTAAGTATTCTAACCATGCTTAACCTTTAGACTGGTAAGTTTATTTAGAAAAACGCAATATGTAAGCTAACGAGGAAGGAGCCGTCGAGTAAACAAAACAAAATGGTTAAAAAAATTCGTTCGCGGCATTTATCAGTTTTTACTCTAGAACTAAAGGATATAGAATGAGAAACAACGTTTGAAACCCTTTAAAAACTCTTAATAACTATATCAAAAATTATTGTTCTGAAGCCAACAACTGCTGAGTGATCTACTCTAATTTGTTAAACGAAACGACTTAAGTATTCTAACCATGCTTAACCTTTAGGCCGGTAAGTTTATTTAGAAAAACGCAATATGTAAGCTAACGAGGAAGGAGCCGTCGAGTAAACAAAACAAAATGGTTAAAAAAATTCGTACGCGGCATTTATCAGTTTTAACTCTAGAATTAAAGGATATAGAACTAGAAACAACGCAATATGTAAGCTAACGAGGAAGGAGCCGTCGAGTAAGCAAAACAAAATGGTTAAAAAAATTCGTACGCGGTATTTATCAGAAACAACGTTTGAAACCCTTTAAAAACTCTTAATAACTATATCAAAAATTATTGTTCTGAAGCCAACAACTGATGAGTGATCTACTCTAATTTGTTAAATGAAACGACTTAAGTATTCTAAACATGCTTAACCTTTAGGCCGGTAAGTTTATTTAGAAAAACGCAATATGTAAGCTAACGAGGAAGGAGCCGTCGAGTAAACAAAACAAAATGGTTAAAAAAATTCGTACGCGGTATTTATCATATTTAACTCTAGAATTAAAGGATATAGAACTAGAAACAACGTTGGAAACCCTTTAAAAACTTTAAATAACTATATCAAAAATTATTGTTCTGAAGCCAACAACTGCTGAGTGATCTACTCTAATTTGTTAAACGAAACGACTTAAGTATTCTAACCATGCTTAACCTTTAGACTGGTAAGTTTATTTAGAAAAACGCAATATGTAAGCTAACGAGGAAGGAGCCGTCGAGTAAACAAAACAAAATGGTTAAAAAAATTCGTTCGCGGCATTTATCAGTTTTTACTCTAGAACTAAAGGATATAGAATGAGAAACAACGTTTGAAACCCTTTAAAAACTCTTAATAACTATATCAAAAATTATTGTTCTGAAGCCAACAACTGCTGAGTGATCTACTCTAATTTGTTAAACGAAACGACTTAAGTATTCTAACCATGCTTAACCTTTAGGCCGGTAAGTTTATTTAGAAAAACGCAATATGTAAGCTAACGAGGAAGGAGCCGTCGAGTAAACAAAACAAAATGGTTAAAAAAATTCGTACGCGGCATTTATCAGTTTTAACTCTAGAATTAAAGGATATAGAACTAGAAACAACGCAATATGTAAGCTAACGAGGAAGGAGCCGTCGAGTAAGCAAAACAAAATGGTTAAAAAAATTCGTACGCGGTATTTATCAGAAACAACGTTTGAAACCCTTTAAAAACTCTTAATAACTATATCAAAAATTATTGTTCTGAAGCCAACAACTGATGAGTGATCTACTCTAATTTGTTGAACGAAACGACTTAAGTATTCTAACCATGCTTAACCTTTAGGCCGGTAAGTTTATTTAGAAAAACGCAATATGTAGGCTACACGGGAATGGAGCGGTCGAGTAACCCAAACGAATGGGTTAAAAAAATTCGTTCGCAGTTTTTATCATATTTAGATCTATAATTAAAGGATATAGGACGAGAAACAGCGTTTGAAATCCTTTAAAAACTTTTAATAACTATATCAAAAATTATTGTTCTGAAGCCAACAACTGCTGAGTGATCTACTCAAATTTGTTGAACTATTCTAACCATGCTTAATCTTTAGGCCGGTAAGATTATTTAGAAAAACGCAATATGTAAGCTAACGAGGAAGGAGCGGTCGAGTAACCCAAACGAATGGGTTAAAAAAATTCGTACGCAGTTGTATCATATTTAGCTCTAATATTAAAGGATATAGAACGAGAAACAACGTTTGAAACCCTTCGAATCAGGAGGAAGGAGCCGTCGAGTAAACAAAAAAAAATGGTTAAAAATTCGGATGCGGTATTTATCAGTTTTAACTCTAGAATTAAAGGATATAGAACGAGAAACAACGTTTGAAACCCTTTAAAAACTCTTAATAACTATATCAAAAATTATTGTTCTGAAGCCAACAACTGCTGAGTGATCTACTCTAATTTGTTAAACGAAACGACTTAAGTATTCTAACCATGCTTAACCTTTAGGCCGGTAAGTTTATTTAGGAAAACGCAATATGTAAGCTAACGAGGAAGGAGCCGTCGAGTAAAGAAAACTAAATGGTTAAAAAAATTCTTACGCGGCATTTATCAGTTTTAACTCTAGAATTAAAGGATATAGAACTAGAAACAACGCAATATTTAAGCTAACGAGGAAGGAGCCGTGGAGTAAACAAAACAAAATGGTTAAAAAAATTCGTACGCGGTATTTATCAGTTTTAACTCTAGAATTAAAGGATATAGAACGAGAAACAACGTTTGAAACCCTTTAAAAACTCTTAATAACTATATCAAAAATTATTGTTCTGAAGCCAACAACTGCTGAGTGATCTACTCTAATTTGTTAAACGAAACGACTTAAGTATTCTAACCATGCTTAACCTTTAGGACGGTAAGTTTATTTAGAAAAACGCAATATGTAAGCTAACGAGGGAGAAGCCGTCGAGTAAACAAAACAAAATGGTTAAACAAATTCGTACGCGGTATTTATCAGATTTAACTCTAGAATTAAAGGATATAGAACGAGAAACAACGTTTGAAACCCTTTAAAAACTTTTAATAACTATATCAAAAATTATTGTTCTGAAGCTAACAATTGCTGAGTGATCTGCTCAAATTTGTGGAACGAAAAGACTTAAGTATACTAACCATGCTTAACCTTTAGACTGGTAAGTTTATTTAGAAAAACGCAATATGTAAGCTAACGAGGAAGGAGCCGTCGAGTAAACAAAACAAAATGGTTAAAAAAATTCATACGCGGCATTTATCAGTTTTAACTCTAGAACTAAAGGATATAGAATGAGAAACAACGTTTGAAACCCTTTAAAAACTCTTAATAACTATATCAAAAATTATTGTTCTGAAGCCAACAACTGCTGAGTGATCTACTCTAATTTGTTAAACGAAACGACTTAAGTATTCTAACCATGCTTAACCTTTAGGCCGGTAAGTTTATTTAGAAAAACGCAATATGTAAGCTAACGAGGAAGGAGCCGTCGAGTAAACAAAACAAAATGGTTAAAAAAATTCGTACGCGGCATTTATCAGTTTTAACTCTAGAATTAAAGGATATAGAACTAGAAACAACGCAATATGTAAGCTAACGAGGAAGGAGCCGTCGAGTAAACAAAACAAAATGGTTAAAAAAATTCGTAAGCGGTATTTATCAGTTTTAACGCTAGAATTAAAGGATATAGAACGAGAAACAACGTTTGAAACCCTTTAAAAACTCTTAATAACTATATCAAAAATTATTGTTCTGAAGCCAACAACTGCTGAGTGATCTACTCTAATTTGTTAAATGAAACGACTTAAGTATTCTAAACATGCTTAACCTTTAGGCCGGTTAATTTATTTAGAAAAACGCAATATGTAAGCTAACGAGGCAGGAGCCGTCGAGTAAACAAAACAAAATGGTTAAAAAAATTCGTACGCGGTATTTATCATATTTAACTCTAGAATTAAAGGATATAGAACTAGAAACAACGTTTGAAACCCTTTAAAAACTTTAAATAACTATATCAAAAATTATTGTTCTGAAGCCAACAACTGCTGAGTGATCTACTCAAATTTGTTGAACGAAACGACTTAATTATTCTAACCATGCTTAACCTTTAGGCCGGTAAATTTATTTAGAAAAACGCAATATGTAAGCTAACGAAGAAGGAGCCGTCGAGTAAACAAAACAAAATGGTTAAAAAAATTCGTACGCGGTATTTATCATATTTAACTCTAGAATTAAAGGATATAGAACTAGAAACAACGTTTGAAACCCTTTAAAACTTTAAATAACTATATCAAAAATTATTGTTCTGAAGCCAACAACTGCTGAGTGATCTACTCAAATTTGTTGAACGAAACGACTTAAGTATTCTAACCATGCTTAACCTTTAGGCCGGTAAGTTTATTTAGAAAAACGCAATATGTAGGCTACACGGGAATGGAGCGGTCGAGTAACCCAAACGAATGGGTTAAAAAAATTCGTACGCAGTTTTTATCATATTTAGATCTAGAATTAAAGGATATAGGACGAGAAACAACGTTTGAAATCCTTTAAAAACTTTTAATAACTATATCAAAAATTATTGTTCTGAAGCCAACAACTGCTGAGTGATCTACTCAAATTTGTTAAACTATTCTAACCATGCTTAATCTTTAGGCCGGTAAGATTATTTAGAAAAACGCAATATGTAAGCTAACGAGGAAGGAGCGGTCGAGTAACCCAAACGAATGGGTTAAAAAAATTCGTACGCAGTTGTATCATATTTAGCTCTAATATTAAAGGATATAGAACGAGAAACAACGTTTGAAACCCTTCGAATCAGGAGGAAGGAGCCGTCGAGTAAACAAAAAAAAAAATGGTTAAAAAATTCGTATGTGGTATTTATCTGTTTTAACTCTAGAATTAAAGGATATAGAACGAGAAACGACGTTTGAAACCCTTTAAAAACTTGTAATAACTATATCAAAAATTATTGTTCTGAAGCCAACAACTGCTGAGTGATCTACTCTAATTTGTAAACGAAACGACTTAAGTATTCTAACCATGCTTAACCTTTAGGCCGGTAAGTTTATTTAGAAAAACGCAATATGTAAACTAACGAGGAAGGAGCCGTCGAGAAAACAAAACAAAATGGTTAAAAAAATTCGTACGCGGTATTTATCAGTTTTAACTCTAGAATTAAAGGATATAGAACTAGAAACAACGCAATATGTAAGCTAACGAGGAAGGAGCCGTCGAGTAAACAAAACAAAATGGTTAAAAACATTCGTACGCGGTATTTATCAGTTTTAACTCTAGAATTAAAGGATATAGAACGAGAAACAACGTATGAAACCCTTTAAAAACTCTTAATAACTATATCAAAAATTATTGTTCTGAAGCCAACAACTGCTGAGTGATCTACTCAAATTTGTTAAACGAAACGACTTAAGTAATTCTAACCACGCTTAACCTTTAGGCCGGTAAATTTATTTAGAAAAACGCAATATGTAAGCTAACGAGGAAGGAGCGGTCGAGTAAACAAAACAAAATGGTTAAAAAAATTCGTATGCGGTATTTATCAGTTTTAACTCTAGAATTATAGGATATAGAACGAGACACAACCTTTGAAACCCTTTAAAAACGTTTAATAACTATATCAAAAATTATTGTTCTGAAGCCAACAACTGCTGAGTGATCTACTCAAATTTGTGGAACGAAAAGACTTAAGTATTCTAACCATGCTTAACCTTTAGGCCGGTAAGTTTATTTAGAAAAACGCAATATGTAAGCTAACGAGCAAGGAGCCGTCGAGTAAAGAAAACAAAATGATTAAAAAAATTCGTACGCGGCATTTATCAGTTTTAACTCTAGAATTAAAGGATATAGAACTAGAAACAACGCAATATGTAAGCTAACGAGGAAGGAGCCGTCGAGTAAACAAAACAAAATGGTTAAAAAAATTCGTACGCGGTATTTATCAGTTTTAACTCTAGAATTAAAGGATATAGAACGAGAAACAACGTTTGAAACCCTTTAAAAACTCTTAATAACTATATCAAAAATTATTGTTCTGAAGCCAACAACTGCTGAGTGATCTATTCTAATTTGTTAAACGAAACGACTTAAGTATTCTAACCATGCTTAACCTTTAGGCCGGTAAGTTTATTTAGAAAAACGCAATATGTAAGCTAACGAGGAAGGAGCCGTCGAGTAAACAAAACCAAATGGTTAAAAAAATTCGTACGCGGCATTTATCAGTTTTAACTCTAGAATTAAAGGATATAGAATGAGAAACAACGTTTGAAACCCTTTAAAAACTCTTAATAACTATATCAAAAGTTATTGTTCTGAAGCCAACAACTGCTGAGTGATCTACTCTAATTTGTTAAACGAAACGACTTAAGTATTCTAACCATGCTTAAACTTTAGGCCGGTAAGTTTATTTAGAAAAACGCAATATGTAAGCTAACGAGGAAGGAGCCGTCGAGTAAAGAAAACAAAATGGTTAAAAAAATTCGTACGCGGCATTTATCAGTATTAACTCTATAATTAAAGGATATAGAACTAGAAACAACGCAATATGTAAGCTAATGAGGAAGGAGCCGTCGGGTAAACAAAACAAAATGGTTAAAAAAATTCGTACGCGGTATTTATCAGTTTTAACTCTAGAATTAAAGGATATAGAAAGAGAAACGACGTTTGAAACCCTTTAAAAACTCTTAATAACTATATCAAAAATTATTGTTCTGAAGCCAACAACTGCTGAGTGATCTACTCTAATTTGCTAAACGAAACGACATAAGTATTCTAAACATGCTTAACCTTTAGGACGGTAAGTTTATTCAGAAAAACGTAATATGTAAGCTAACGAGGAAGGAGCCGTCGAGTAAACAAAACAAAATGGTTAAAAAAATTCGTACGCGGTATTTATCAGATTTAACTCTAGAATTAAAGGATATAGAACGAGAAACAACGTTTGAAACCCTTTAAAAACTTTTAATAACTATATCAAAAATTATTGTTCTGAAGCCAACAACTGCTGAGTGATCTACTCAAATTTGTTGAACGAAACGACTTAAGTATTCTAACCATGCTTAACCTTTAGGCCGGTAAGTTTATTTAGAAAAACGCAATATGTAAGCTAACGAGGAAGGAGCCGTCGAGTAAACAAAACAAAATGGTTAAAAAAATTCGTACGCGGTATTTATCATATTTAATTCTAGAATTAAAGGATATAGAATTAGAAACAACGTTTGAAACCCTTTAAAAACTTTAAATAACTATATCAAAAATTATTGTTCTGAAGCCAACAACTGCTGAGTGATCTACTCAAATTTGTTGAATGAAACGACTTAAGTATTCTAACCATGCTTAACCTTTAGGCCGGTAAGTTTATTTAGAAAAACGCAATATGTAAGCTAACGAGGAAGGAGCCGTCGAGTAAACAAAACAAAATGGTTAAAAAAATTCGTACGCGGTATTTATCAGATTTAACTCTAGAATTAAAGGATATAGAACTAGAAACAACGTTTGAAACCCTTTAAAAACTTTAAATTACTATATCAAAAATTATTGTTCTGAAGCCAACAACTGCTGAGTGATCTACTAAAATTTGTTGAACGAAACGACTTAAGTATTCTAACCATGCTTAACCTTTAGGTCGGTAAGTTTATTTAGAAAAACGCAATATGTAAGCTAACGAGGAAGAAGCCGTCGAGTAAACAAAACAAAATGGTTAAAAAAATTCGTACGCGGTATTTATCATATTTAACTCTAGAATTAAAGGATATAGAACTAGAAACAACGTTTGAAACCCTTTAAAAACTTTAAATAACTATATCAAAAATTATTGTTCTGAAGCCAACAACTGCTGAGTGATCTACTCAAATTTGTTGAACGAAACGACTTAAGTATTCTAACCATGCTTAACCTTTAGGCCGGTAAGTTTATTTAGAAAAACGCAATATGTAGGCTACACGGGAATGGAACGGTCGAGTAACCCAAACGAATGGGTTAAAAAAATTGGTACGCAGATTTTATCATATTTAGATCTAGAATTAAAGGATATAGGACGAGAAACAACGTTTGAAATCCTTTAAAAACTTTTAATAACTATATCAAAAATTATTGTTCTGAAGCCAACAACTGCTGAGTGATCTACTCAAATTTGTTAAACTATTTTAGCCATGCTTAATCTTTAGGCCGGTAAGATTATTTAGAAAAACGCAATATGTAAGCTAACGAGGAAGGAGCGGTCGAGTAACCCAAACGAATGGGTTAAAAAAATTCGTACGCAGTTGTATCATATTTAGCTCTAATATTAAAGGATATAGAACGAGAAACAACGTTTGAAACCCTTCGAATCCGGAGGAAGGAGCCGTCGAGTAAACAAAAAAAAAAATGGTTAAAAAATTCGTATGCGGTATTTATCAGTTTTAACTCTAGAATTAAAGGATATAGAACGAGAAACAACATTTGAAACCCTTTAAAAACTTGTAATAACTATATCAAAAATTATTGTTCTGAAGCCAACAACTGCTGAGTGATCTACTCTAATTTGTTAAACGAAACGACTTAAGTATTCTAACCATGCTTAACCTTTAGACTGGTAAGTTTATTTAGAAAAACGCAATATGTAAGCTAACGAGGGGAGCCGTCGAGTAAACAAAACAAAATGGTTAAAAAAATTCGTACGTGGTATTTATCAGATTTAACTCTAGAATTAAAGGATATAGAACGAGAAACAACATTTGAAACCCTTTAAAAACTTTTAATAACTATATCAAAAATTATTGTTCTGAAGCCAACAACTGCTGAGTGATCTACTAAAATTTGTGGAACGAAAAGACTTAAGTATTCTAACCATGCTTAACCTTTAGACTGGTAAGTTTATTTAGAAAAACGCAATATGTAAGCTAACGAGGAAGGAGCCGTCGAGTAAACAAAACAAAATGGTTAAAAAAATTCGTACGCAGCATTTATCAGTTTTAGCTCTAGAATTAAAGGATATAGAACTAGAAACAACGTTTGAAACCCTTTAAAAACTCTTAATAACTATATCAAAAATTATTGTTCTGAAGCCAACAACTGCTGAGTGATCTACTCTAATTTGTTAAACGAAACGACTTAAGTATTCTAACCATGCTTAACCTTTAGGCCGGTAAGTTTATTTAGAAAAACGCAATATGTAAGCAAACGAGGAAGGAGCCGTCGAGTAAAGAAAACAAAATGGTTAAAAAAATTCGTACGCGGCATTTATCAGGTGTAACTCTAGAATTAAAGGATATAGAACTAGAAACAACGCAATATGTAAGCTAACGAGGAAGGAGCCGTCGAGTAAACAAAACAAAATGGTTAAAAAAATTCGTACGCGGTATTTATCAGTTTTAACTCTAGAATTAAAGGATATAGAACGAGAAACAACGTTTGAAACCCTTTAAAAACTCTTAATAACTATATCAAAAATTATTGTTCTGAAGCCAACAATTGCTGAGTGATCTACTCTAATTTGTTAAACGAAACGACTTAAGTATTCTAACCATGCTTAACCTTTAGGACGGTAAGTTTATTTAGAAAAACGCAATATGTAAGCTAACGAGGAAGGAGCCGTCGAGTAAACAAAACAAAATGGTTAAAAAAATTCGTACGCTTTATTTATCAGATTTAACTCTAGAATTAAAGGATATAGAACGAGAAACAACGTTTGAAACCCTTTAAAAACTTTTAATAACTATATCAAAAATTATTGTTCTGAAACCAACAACTGCTGAGTGATCTACTCAAATTTGTTGAACGAAACGACTTAAGTATTCTAACCATGCTTAACCTTTAGGCCGGTAAGTTTATTAAGAAAAACGCAATATGTAGGCTACACGGGAATGGAGCGGTCGAGTAACCCAAACGAATGGGTTATATAAATTCGTACGCAGTTTTTATCATATTTAGATCTAGAATTAAAGGATATAGAACGAGAAACAACGTTTGAAATGTTTAAAAACTTTTAATAACTATATCAAAAATTATTGTCCTGAAGCCAACACTTGCAGAGTGATCTACTCTAATTTGTTAAACGAAACGACTTCAGTATTCTAACCATGCTTAACCTTTAGGGCGGTAAGTTTATTTAGAAAAACGCAATATGTAAACTAACGAGGAAGGAGCCGTCGAGTAAACAAAACAAAATGGTTAAACAAATTCGTACGCGGTATTTATCAGATTTAACTCTAGAATTAAAGGATATAGAACGAGAAACAACGTTTGAAACCCTTTAAAAACTTGTAATAACTATATCAAAATTTATTGTTCTGAAGCCAACAACTGCTGTTTGATCTACTCAAATTTGTTAAACGAAACGACTTAAGTATTCTAACCACGCTTAACCTTTAGGCCGGTAAGTTTAAATAGAAAAAAGCAATATGTAAGCTAACGAGGAAGGAGCGGTCGAGTAAACAAAACAAAATGGTTAAAAAAATTCGTATGCGGTATTTATCAGTTTTAACTCTAGAATTATAGGATATAGAACGAGAAAAAACGTTTGAAACCCTTTAAAAACTCTTAATAACTATATCAAAAATTATTGTTCTGAAGCCAACAATTGCTGAGTGATCTACTCTAATTTGTTTAACGAAACGACTTAAGTATTCTAACCATGCTTAACCTTTAGGACGGTAAGTTTATTAAGAAAAACGCAATATGTAAGCTAACGAGGAAGGAGCCGTCGAGTAAACAAAACAAAATGGTTAAAAAAATTCGTACGCGGTATTTATCAGATTTAACTCTAGAATTAAAGGATATAGAACGAGAAACAACGTTTGAAACCCTTTAAATACTTGTAATAACTATATCAAAAATTATTGTTCTGAAGCCAACAACTGCTGTTTGATCTACTCAAATTTGTTAAACGAAACGACTTAAGTATTCTAACCACGCTTAACCTTTAGGCCGGAAAGTTTATTTAGAAAAACGCAATATGTAAGCTAACGAGGAAGGAGCCGTCGAGTAAACAAAACAAAATGGTTAAAAAAATTCGTACGCGGCATTTATCAGTTTTAACTCTAGAATTAAAGGATATAGAACGAGAAACAACGTTTGAAACCCTTTAAAAACTCTTAATAACTATATAAAAAATGATTGTTCTGAAGCCAGCAACTGCTGAGTGATCTACTCTAATTTGTTAAACGAAACGACTTAAGAATTCTAACCATGCTTAACCTTTAGGCCTGTAAGTTTTTTAGAAAAACGCAATATGTAAGCTAACGAGTAGGAGCCGTCGAGTAAACGAAACAAAATGGTTAAAAAAATTCGTACGCGGTATTTATCAGTTTTAACTCTAGAATTAAAGGATCTAGAACGAGAAACAACGTTTGAAACCCTTTAAAAACTCTTAATAACTATATCAAAAATTATTGTTCTGAAGCCAACAACTGCTGAGTGATCTACTCTAATTTGTTAAAAGAAACGACTTAAGTAATCTAACCATGCTTAACCTTTAGGCCTGTAAGTTTATTTAGAAAAACGCAATATGTAGGCTACACGGGAATGGAGCGGTCGAGTAACCCAAACGAATGGGTTAAATAAATTCGTACGCAGTTTTTATCATATTTAGATCTAGAATTAAAGGATATAGAGCGAGAAACAACGTTTGAAATCCTTTAAAAATTTTTAATAACTATATTAAAAATTATTGTTCTGAAGCCAACAACTGCTGAGTGATCTACTCAAATTTGTTGAACGAAAAGACTTAAGTATTCTAACCATGCTTAACCTTTAGGCCGGTAAGTTTATTTAGAAAAACGCAATATGTAAGCTAACGAGGAAGGAGCCGTCGAGTAAACAAAATAAAATGGTTAAAAAAATTCGTACGCGGTATTCATCAGTTTTAACTCTAGAATTAAAGGATATAGAACGAGAAACAACGTTTGAAACCCTTTAAAAACTCTTAATAACTATATCAAAAATTATTGTTCTGAAGCCAAAAACTGCTGTTTGATCTACTCAAATTTGTTAAACGAAACGACTTAAGTATTCTAACCACGCTTAACCTTTAGGCCGGTAAGTTTATTTAGAAAAACGCAATATGTAAGCAAACGAGGAAGGAGCCGTCGAGTAAAGAAAACAAAATGGTTAAAAAAATTCGTACGCGGCATTTATCAGGTGTAACTCTAGAATTAAAGGATATAGAACTAGAAACAACGCAATATGTAAGCTAACGAGGAAGGAGCCGTCGAGTAAACAAAACAAAATGGTTAAAAAAATTCGTACGCGGTATTTATCAGATTTAACTCTAGAATTAAAGGATATAGAACTAGAAACAACGCAATATGTAAGCTAACGAGGAAGGAGCGGTCGAGTAAACAAAACAAAATGGTTAAAAAAATTCGTATGCGGTATTTATCAGTTTTAACTCTAGAATTATAGGATATAGAACGAGAAAAAACGTTTGAAACCCTTTAAAAACTCTTAATAACTATATCAAAAATTATTGTTCTGAAGCCAACAATTGCTGAGTGATCTACTCTAATTTGTTTAACGAAACGACTTAAGTATTCTAACCATGCTTAACCTTTAGGACGGTAAGTTTATTAAGAAAAACGCAATATGTAAGCTAACGAGGAAGGAGCCGTCGAGTAAACAAAACAAAATGGTTAAAAAAATTCGTACGCGGTATTTATCAGATTTAACTCTAGAATTAAAGGATATAGAACGAGAAACAACGTTTGAAACCCTTTAAATACTTGTAATAACTATATCAAAAATTATTGTTCTGAAGCCAACAACTGCTGTTTGATCTACTCAAATTTGTTAAACGAAACGACTTAAGTATTCTAACCACGCTTAACCTTTAGGCCGGTAAGTTTATTTAGAAAAACGCAATATGTAAGCAAACGAGGAAGGAGCCGTCGAGTAAAGAAAACAAAATGGTTAAAAAAGTTCGTACGCGGCATTTATCAGGTGTAACTCTAGAATTAAAGGATATAGAACTAGAAACAACGCAATATGTAAGCTAACGAGGAAGGAGCCGTCGAGTAAACAAAACAAAATGGTTAAAAAAATTCGTACGCGGTATTTATCAGTTTTAACTCTAGAATTAAAGGATATAGAACGAGAAACAACGTTTGAAACCCTTTAAAAACTCTTAATAACTATATCAAAAATTATTGTTCTGAAGCCAACAATTGCTGAGTGATCTACTCTAATTTGTTAAACGAAACGACTTAAGTATTCTAACCATGCTTAACCTTTAGGACGGTAAGTTTATTTAGAAAAACGCAATATGTAAGCTAACGAGGAAGGAGCCGTCGAGTAAACAAAACAAAATGGTTAAAAAAATTCGTACGCTTTATTTATCAGATTTAACTCTAGAATTAAAGGATATAGAACGAGAAACAACGTTTGAAACCCTTTAAAAACTTTTAATAACTATATCAAAAATTATTGTTCTGAAACCAACAACTGCTGAGTGATCTACTCAAATTTGTTGAACGAAACGACTTAAGTATTCTAACCATGCTTAACCTTTAGGCCGGTAAGTTTATTAAGAAAAACGCAATATGTAGGCTACACGGGAATGGAGCGGTCGAGTAACCCAAACGAATGGGTTATATAAATTCGTACGCAGTTTTTATCATATTTAGATCTAGAATTAAAGGATATAGAACGAGAAACAACGTTTGAAATGTTTAAAAACTTTTAATAACTATATCAAAAATTATTGTCCTGAAGCCAACACTTGCAGAGTGATCTACTCTAATTTGTTAAACGAAACGACTTCAGTATTCTAACCATGCTTAACCTTTAGGGCGGTAAGTTTATTTAGAAAAACGCAATATGTAAACTAACGAGGAAGGAGCCGTCGAGTAAACAAAACAAAATGGTTAAACAAATTCGTACGCGGTATTTATCAGATTTAACTCTAGAATTAAAGGATATAGAACGAGAAACAACGTTTGAAACCCTTTAAAAACTTGTAATAACTATATCAAAATTTATTGTTCTGAAGCCAACAACTGCTGTTTGATCTACTCAAATTTGTTAAACGAAACGACTTAAGTATTCTAACCACGCTTAACCTTTAGGCCGGTAAGTTTAAATAGAAAAAAGCAATATGTAAGCTAACGAGGAAGGAGCGGTCGAGTAAACAAAACAAAATGGTTAAAAAAATTCGTATGCGGTATTTATCAGTTTTAACTCTAGAATTATAGGATATAGAACGAGAAAAAACGTTTGAAACCCTTTAAAAACTCTTAATAACTATATCAAAAATTATTGTTCTGAAGCCAACAATTGCTGAGTGATCTACTCTAATTTGTTTAACGAAACGACTTAAGTATTCTAACCATGCTTAACCTTTAGGACGGTAAGTTTATTAAGAAAAACGCAATATGTAAGCTAACGAGGAAGGAGCCGTCGAGTAAACAAAACAAAATGGTTAAAAAAATTCGTACGCGGTATTTATCAGATTTAACTCTAGAATTAAAGGATATAGAACGAGAAAGTTTGAAACCCTTTAAATACTTGTAATAACTATATCAAAAATTATTGTTCTGAAGCCAACAACTGCTGTTTGATCTACTCAAATTTGTTAAACGAAACGACTTAAGTATTCTAACCACGCTTAACCTTTAGGCCGGAAAGTTTATTTAGAAAAACGCAATATGTAAGCTAACGAGGAAGGAGCCGTCGAGTAAACAAAACAAAATGGTTAAAAAAATTCGTACGCGGCATTTATCAGTTTTAACTCTAGAATTAAAGGATATAGAACGAGAAACAACGTTTGAAACCCTTTAAAAACTCTTAATAACTATATAAAAAATGATTGTTCTGAAGCCAGCAACTGCTGAGTGATCTACTCTAATTTGTTAAACGAAACGACTTAAGAATTCTAACCATGCTTAACCTTTAGGCCTGTAAGTTTTTTAGAAAAACGCAATATGTAAGCTAACGAGTAGGAGCCGTCGAGTAAACGAAACAAAATGGTTAAAAAAATTCGTACGCGGTATTTATCAGTTTTAACTCTAGAATTAAAGGATCTAGAACGAGAAACAACGTTTGAAACCCTTTAAAAACTCTTAATAACTATATCAAAAATTATTGTTCTGAAGCCAACAACTGCTGAGTGATCTACTCTAATTTGTTAAAAGAAACGACTTAAGTAATCTAACCATGCTTAACCTTTAGGCCTGTAAGTTTATTTAGAAAAACGCAATATGTAGGCTACACGGGAATGGAGCGGTCGAGTAACCCAAACGAATGGGTTAAATAAATTCGTACGCAGTTTTTATCATATTTAGATCTAGAATTAAAGGATATAGAGCGAGAAACAACGTTTGAAATCCTTTAAAAATTTTTAATAACTATATTAAAAATTATTGTTCTGAAGCCAACAACTGCTGAGTGATCTACTCAAATTTGTTGAACGAAAAGACTTAAGTATTCTAACCATGCTTAACCTTTAGGCCGGTAAGTTTATTTAGAAAAACGCAATATGTAAGCTAACGAGGAAGGAGCCGTCGAGTAAACAAAATAAAATGGTTAAAAAAATTCGTACGCGGTATTCATCAGTTTTAACTCTAGAATTAAAGGATATAGAACGAGAAACAACGTTTGAAACCCTTTAAAAACTCTTAATAACTATATCAAAAATTATTGTTCTGAAGCCAAAAACTGCTGAGTGATCTACTCTAATTTGTTAAACGAAACGACTTAAGAATTCTAACCATGCTTAACCTTTAGGCCTGTAAGTTTTTTTAGAAAAACGCAATATGTAAGCTAAAGAGGAAGAAGCCGTCGAGTAAACAAAACAAAATGGTTAAAAAAATTCGTACGCGGTATTTATCAGTTTTAACTCTAGAATTAAAGGATATAGAACGAGAAACAACGTTTGAAACCCTTTAAAAACTCTTAATAACTATATCAAAAATTATTGTTCTGAAGCCAACAACTGCTGAGTGATCTACTCTAATTTGTTAAACGAAACGACTTAAGAATTCTAACCATGCTTAACCTTTAGGCCTGTAAGTTTTTTTAGAAAAACGCAATATGTAAGCTAAAGAGGAAGAAGCCGTCGAGTAAACAAAACAAAATGGTTAAAAAAATTCGTACGTGGTATTTATCAGTTTTAACTCTAAAATTAAAGGATATAGAACGAGAAACAACGTTTGAAACCCTTTAAAAACTCTTAATAACTATATCAAAAATTATTGTTCTGAAGCCAACAACTGCTGAGTGATCTACTCTAATTTGTTAAACGAAACGACTTAAGAATTCTAACCATGCTTAACGTTTAGGCCTGTAAGTTTTTTAAAAAAACGCAATATGTAAGCTAACGAGGAAGGAGCCGTCGAGTAAACAAAGCAAAATGGTTAAAAAAATTCGTACGCGGTATTTATCAGTTTTAACTCTAGAATTAAAGGATATAGAACGAGAAACAACGTTTGAAACCCTTTAAAAACTCTTAGTAACTATATCAAAAATTATTGTTCATAAGCCAACAACTGCTGAGTGATCTACTCTAATTTGTTAAACGAAACGACTTAAGAATTCTAACCATGCTTAACCTTTAGGCCTGTAAGTTTTTTTAGAAAAACGCAATATGTAAGCTAACGAGGAAGGAGCCGTCGAGTAAACAAAACAAAATGGTTAAAAAAACTCGTACGTGGTATTTATCAGTTTTAACTCTAGAATTAAAGGATATAGAACGAGAAACAACGTTTGAAACCCTTTAAAAACTCTTAATAACTATATCAAAAATTATTGTTCTGAAGCCAACAACTGCTGAGTGATCTACTCTAATTTGTTAAACTAAACGACTTAAGTATTCTAACCATGCTTAACCTTTAGGCCGGTAAGTTTATTTAGAAAAACGCAATATGTAGGATACACGGGAATGGAGCGGTCGAGTAACCCAAACGAATGGGTTAAAAAAATTCGTACGCAGTTTTTATCATATTTAGATCTAGAATTAAAGGATATAGAACGAGAAACAACGTTTGAAACCCTTTAAAAACTCTTAATAACTATATCAAAAATTATTGTTCTGAAGCCAAAAACTGCTGAGTGATCTACTCTAATTTGTTAAACGAAACGACTTAAGAATTCTAACCATGCTTAACCTTTAGGCCTGTAAGTTTTTTTAGAAAAACGCAATATGTAAGCTAACGAGGAAGAAGCCGTCGAGTAAACAAAACAAAATGGTTAAAAAAATTCGTACGCGGTATTTATCATATTTAACTCTAAAATTAAAGGATATAGAACGAGAAACAACGTTTGAAACCCTTTAAAAACTTTTAATAACTATATCAAAAATTATTGTTCTGAAACCAACAACTGCTGAGTGATCTACTCAAATTTGTTGAACGAAACGACTTAAGTATTCTAACCATGCTTAACCTTTAGGCCGGTAAGTTTATTAAGAAAAACGCAATATGTAGGCTACACGGGAATGGAGCGGTCGAGTAACCCAAACGAATGGGTTATATAAATTCGTACGCAGTTTTTATCATATTTAGATCTAGAATTAAAGGATATAGAACGAGAAACAACGTTTGAAATCTTTAAAAACTTTTAATAACTATATCAAAAATTATTGTTCTGAAGCCAACAACTGCTGAGTGATCTACTCTAATTTGTTAAACGAAACGACTTCAGTATTCTAACCATGCTTAACCTTTAGGGCGGTAAGTTAATTTAGAAAAACGCAATATGTAAGCTAACGAGGAAGGAGCCGTCGAGTAAACAAAACAAAATGGTTAAAAAAATTCGTACGCGGTATTTATCAGATTTAACTGTAGAATTAAAGGATATAGAACGAGAAACAACGTTTGAAACCCTTTAAAAACTTGTAATAAGTATATCAAAATTTATTGTTCTGAAGCCAACAACTGCTGTTTGATCTACTCAAATTTGTTAAACGAAACGACTTAAGTATTCTAACCACGCTTAACCTTTAGGCCGGTAAGTTTAATTAGAAAAAAGCAATATGTAAGCTAACGAGGAAGGAGCGGTCGAGTAAACAAAACAAAATGGTTAAAAAAATTCGTATGCGGTATTTATCAGTTTTAACTCTAGAATTATAGGATATAGAACGAGAAAAAACGTTTGAAACCCTTTAAAAACTCTTAATAACTATATCAAAAATTATTGTTCTGAAGCCAACAACTGCTGAGTGATCTACTCTAATTTGTTAAACGAAACGACTTAAGTATTCTAACCATGCTTAACCTTTAGGACGGTAAGTTTATTAAGAAAAACGCAATATGTAAGCTAACGAGGAAGGAGCCGTCGAGTAAACAAAACAAAATGGTTAAAAAAATTCGTACGCGGTATTTATCAGATTTAACTCTAGAATTAAAGGATATAGAACGAGAAACAACGTTTGAAACCCTTTAAATACTTGTAATAACTATATCAAAAATTATTGTTCTGAAGCCAACAACTGCTGTTTGATCTACTCAAATTTGTTAAACGAAACGACTTAAGTATTCTAACCACGCTTAACCTTTAGGCCGGAAAATTTATTTAGAAAAACGCAATATGTAAGCTAACGAGGAAGGAGCCGTCGAGTAAACAAAACAAAATGGTTAAAAAATTCGTACGCGGTATTTATCAGATTTAACTCTAGAACTAAAGGATGTAGAACGAGAAATAACGTTTGAAACCCTTTAAATACTTGTAATAACTATATCAAAAATTATTGTTCTGAAGCCAACAACTGCTGTTTGATCTACTCAAATTTGTTAAACGAAACGACTTAAGTATTCTAACCACGCTTAACCTTTAGGCCGGAAAGTTTATTTAGAAAAACGCAATATGTAAGCTAACGAGGAAGAAGCCGTCGAGTAAACAAAACAAAATGGTTAAAAAAATTCGTACGCGGTATTTATCAGTTTTAACTCTAGAATTAAAGGATATAGAACGAGAAACAACGTTTGAAACCCTTTAAAAACTCTTAATAACTATATCAAAAATTATTGTTCTCAAGCCAACAACTGCTGAGTGATCTACTCTAATTTGTTAAACGAAACGACTTAAGAATTCTAACCATGCTTAACCTTTAGGCCTGTAAGTTTTTTTAGAAAAACGCAATATGTAAGCTAACGAGGAAGGAGCCGTCGAGTAAACAAAACAAAATGGTTAAACAAATTCGTACGTGGTATTTATCAGTTTTAACTCTAAAATTAAAGGATATAGAACGAGAAACTACGTTTGAAACCCTTTAAAAACTCTTAATAACTATATCAAATTTTATTGTTCTGAAGCCAACAACTGCTGAGTGGTCTACTCTAATTTGTTAAACGAAACGACTTAAGAATTCTAACCATGCTTAACCTTTAGGCCTGTAAGTTTTTTTAAAAAACGCAATATGTAAGCTAACGAGGAAGGAGCCGTCGAGTAAACAAAGCAAAATGGTTAAAAAAATTCGTACACGGTATTTATCAGTTTTAACTCTAGAATTAAAGGATATAGAACGAGAAACAACGTTTGAAACCCTTTAAAAACTCTTATATCAAAAATTATTGTTCTGAAGCCAACAACTGCTGAGTGATCTACTCAAATTTGTTAAACGAAACGGCTTAAGTATTCTAACCATGCTTAACCTTTAGGCCAGTAAGATTATTTAGAAAAACGCAATATGTAAGTTACCGAGGAAGGAGCGGTCGAGTAACCCAAACGAATGGGTTAAAGAAATTCGTACGCAGTTGTATCATATTTTGCTCTAATATTAAAGAATATAGAACGAGAAACAACGTTTGAAACCCTTTAAAAAATTTTAATAACTATATCAAAAATTATTGTTCTGAAGCCAACAACTGCTGAGTGATCTACTCAAATTTGTTGAACGAAAAGACTTAAGTATTCTAACCATGCTTAACCTTTAGGCCGGTAAGTTTATTTAGAAAAACGCAGTATGTAAGCTAACGAGGAAGGAGCCGTCGAGTAAACAAAACAAAATGGTTAAAAAAATTCGTACGCGGCATTTATCAGTTTTAACTCTAGAATTAAAGGATATAGAACGAGAAACAACGTTTGAAACCCTTTAAAAACTCTTAATAACTATATCAACAATTATTGTTCTGAAGCCAACAACTGCTGAGTGATTTATTCTAATTTGTTAAAGGAAACGACTTAAGAATTCTAACCATGCTTAACCTTTGGCCTGTGAGTTTTTTTTAGAAAAACGAAATATGTAAGCTAACGAGGAAGGAGCCGTCGAGTAAACAAAACAAAATGGTTAAAAAAATTCGTACGCGGATATAGAACGAGAAACGACGTTTGAAACCCTTTAAAAACTCTTAATAACTATATCAAAAATTATTGTTCTGAAGCCAACAACTGCTGAGTGATCTACTCTAATTTGTTAAACGAAACGACTTAAGTATTCTAACCATGCTTAACCTTTAGGACGGTAAGTTTATTAAGAAAAACGCAATATGTAAGCTAACGAGGAAGGAGCCGTCGAGTAAACAAAACAAAATGGTTAAAAAAATTCGTACGCGGTATTTATCAGATTTAACTCTAGAATTAAAGGATATAGAACGAGAAACAACGTTTGAAACCCTTTAAATACTTGTAATAACTATATCAAAAATTATTGTTCTGAAGCCAACAACTGCTGTTTGATCTACTCAAATTTGTTAAACGAAACGACTTAAGTATTCTAACCACGCTTAACCTTTAGGCCGGAAAGTTTATTTAGAAAAACGCAAGCTAACGAGGAAGGAGCCGTCGAGTAAACAAAACAAAATGGTTAAAAAAATTCGTACGCGGCATTTATCAGTTTTAACTCTAGAATTAAAGGATATAGAACGAGAAACAACGTTTGAAACCCTTTAAAAACTCTTAATAACTATATAAAAATTGATTGTTCTGAAGCCAACAACTGCTGAGTGATCTACTCTAATTTGTTAAACGAAACGACTTAAGTATTCTAACCATGCTTAACCTTTAGACTGGTAAGTTTATTTAGAAAAACGCAATATGTAAGCTAACGAGGAAGGAGCCGTCGAGTAAACAAAACAAAATGGTTAAAAAAATTCGTACGCGGCATTTATCATTTTTAACTCTAGAATTAAAGGATATAGAACGAGAAACAACGTTTGAAACCCTTTAAAAACTCTTAATAACTATATCAAAAATTATTGTTCTGAAGCCAACAACTGCTGAGTGATCTACTCTAATTTGTTAAACGAAACGACTTAAGTATTCTAACCATGCTTAACCTTTAGGCCGGTAAGTTTATTTAGAAAAACGCAATATGTAAGCTAACGAGGAAGGAGCCGTCGAGTAAACAAAACAAAATGGTTAAAAAAATTCGTACGCGGCATTTATCAGTTTTAACTCTAGAATTAAAGGATATAGAACTAGAAACAACGCAATATGTAAGCTAACGAGGAAGGAACCGTCGAGTAAACAAAACAAAATGGTTAAAAAAATTCGTACGCGGTATTTATCAGTTTTAACTCTAGAATTAAAGGATATAGAACGAGAAACAACGTTTGAAACCCTTTAAAAACTCTTAATAACTATATCAAAAATTATTGTTCTGAAGCCAACAGCTGATGAGTGATCTCCTCTAATTTGTTAAATGAAACGACTTAAGTATTCTAAACATGCTTAACCTTTAGGCCGGTAAGTCTATTTAGAAAAACGCAATATGTAAGCTAACGAGGAAGGAGCCGTCGAGTAAACAAAACAAAATGGTTAAAAAAATTCGTACGCGGTATTTATCATATTTAACTCTAGAATTAAAGGATATAGAACTAGAAACAACGTTTGAAACCCTTTAAAAACTTTAAATAACTATATCAAAAATTATTGTTCTGAAGACAACAACTGCTGAGTGATCTACTCAAATTTGTTGAACGAAACGACTTAAGTATTCTAACCATGCTTAACCTTTAGGCCGGTAAGTTTATTTAGAAAAACGCAATATGTAGGCTACACGGGAATGGAGCGGTCGAGTAACCCAAACGAATGAGTTAAAAAAATTCGTACGCAGTTTTTATCATATTTAGATCTAGATTTAAAGGATATAGGACGAGAAACAACGTTTGAAATCCTTTAAAAACTTTTAATAACTATATCAAAAATTATTGTTCTGAAGCCAACAACTGCTGAGTGATCTACTCAAATTTGTTAAACTATTCTAACCATGCTTAATCTTTAGGCCGGTAAGATTATTTAGAAAAACGCAATATGTAAGCTAACGAGGAAGGAGCGGTCGAGTAACCCAAACGAATTTATCAGTTTTAACTCTAGAATTAAAGGATATAGAACGAGAAACAAAGTTTGAAACCCTTTAAAAACTTGTAATAACTATATCAAAAATTATTGTTCTGAAGCCAACAACTGCTGTTGATCTACTCAAATTTGTTAAACGAAACGACTTAAGTATTCTAACCACGCTTAACCTTTAGGCCGGTAAGTTTATTTAGAAAAACTCAATATGTAAGCCAACGAGGAAGGAGCGGTCGAGTAAACAAAACAAAATGGTTAAAAAAATTCGAATGCGGTATTTATCAGTTTTAACTCTAGAATTATAGGATATAGAACGAGACACAACGTTTGAAACCCTTTAAAAACGTTTAATAACTATATCAAAAATTATTGTTCTGAAGCCAACAACTGCTGAGTGATCTACTCAAATTTGTGGAACGAAAAGACTTAAGTATTCTAACCATGCTTAACCTTTAGACTGGTAAGTTTATTTAGAAAAACGCAATATGTAAGCTAACGAGGAAGGAGCCGTCGAGTAAACAAAACAAAATGGTTAAAAAAATTCGTACGCGGCATTTATCAGTTTTAGCTCTAGAATTAAAGGATATAGAATGAGAAACAACGCTTGAAGCCCTTTAAAAACTCTTAATAACTATATCAAAAATTATTGTTCTGAAGCCAACAACTGCTGTTTGATCTACTCAAATTTGTTAAACGAAAGGACTTAAGTATTCTAACCACGCTTAAACTTTAGGCCGGTAAGTTTATTTAGAAAAACTCAATATGTAAGCTAGCGAGGAAGGAGCGGTCGAGTAAACAAAACAAAATGCTTAAAAAAATTCGAATGCGTTATTTATCAGTTTTAACTCTAGAATTATAGGATATAGAACGAGACACAACGTTTGAAACCCTTTAAAAACGTTTCATAACTATATCAAAAATTATTGTTCTGAAGCCAACAACTGCTGACTGATCTACTCTAATTTGTTAAACGAAACGACTTAAGTATTCTAACCATGCTTAACTTTTAGGCCGGTAAGTTTATTTAGAAAAACGCAATATGTAAGCTAACGAGGAAGGAGCCGTCGAGTAAAGAAAACAACATGGTTAAAAAAATTCGTACGCGGCATTTATTAGTTTTAACTCTAGAATTAAAGAATATAGAACTAGAAACAACGCAATATATAAGCTAACGAGGAAGGAGCCGTCGAGTAAACAAAACAAAATGGTTAAAAAAATTCGTACGCGGTATTTATCAGTTTTAACTCTAGAATTAAAGGATATAGAACGAGAAACAACGTTTGAAACCCTTAAAAACTCTTAATAACTATATCAAAAATTATTTTTCTGAAGCCAACAACTGCTGAGTGATCTACTCTAATTTGTTAAACGAAACGACTTAAGTATTCTAACTGCTTAACCTTTAGGACGGTAAGTTTATTTAGAAAAACGAAATATGTAAGCTAACGAGGAAGGAGCCGTCGAGTAAACAAAACAAAATGGTTAAACAAATTCGTACGCGGTATTTATCACATTTAACTCTAGAATTAAAAGATATAGAACGAGAAACAACGTTTGAAACCCTTTAAAAACCTTTAATAACTATATCAAAAATTATTGTTCTGAAGCCAACAATTGCTGAGTGATCTACTCAAATTTGTGGAACGAAAAGACTTAAGTATTCTAACCATGCTTAACCTTTAGACTGGTAAGTTTATTTAGAAAAACGCAATATGTAAGCTAACGAGGAAGGAGCCGTCGAGTAAACAAAACAAAATGGTTAAAAAAATTCGTACGCGGCATTTATCAGTTTTAACTCTAGAACTAAAGGATATAGAATGAGAAACAACCTTTGAAACCCTTTAAAAACTCTTAATAACTATATCAAAAATTATTGTTCTGAAGCCAACAACTGCTGAGTGATCTACTCTAATTTGTTAAACGAAGCGACTTAAGTATTCTAACCATGCTTAACCTTTAGGCCGGTAAGTTTATTTAGAAAAACGCAATATGTAAGCTAACGAGGAAGGAGCCGTCGAGTAAACAAAGCAAAATGGTTAAAAAAATTCGTACCTTTGAAACCCTTTAAAAACTCTTAATAACTATATCAAAAATTATTGTTCTGAAGCCAACAACTGCTGAGTGATCTACTCTAATTTGTTAAACGAAGCGACTTAAGTATTCTAACCATGCTTAACCTTTAGGCCGGTAAGTTTATTTAGAAAAACGCAATATGTAAGCTAACGAGGAAGGAGCCGTCGAGTAAACAAAACAAAATGGTTAAAAAAATTCGTACGCGGCATTTATCTGTTTTAACTCTAGAATTAAAGGATATAGAACTAGAAACAACGCAATATGTAAGCTAACGAGGAAGGAGGCGTCGAGTAAACAAAACAAAATGGTTAAAAAAATTCGTACGCGGTATTTATCAGTTTTAACTCTAGAATTAAAGGATATAGAACGAGAAACAACGTTTGAAACCCTTTAAAAACTCTTAATAACTATATCAAAAATTATTGTTCTGAAGCCAACAACTGCTGAGTGATCTACTCTAATTTGTTATATGAAACGACTTAAGTATTCTAAACATGCTTAACCTTTAGGCCGGTAAGTTTATTTAGAAAAACGCAATATGTAATCTAACGAGGAAGGAGCCGTCGAGTAAACAAAACAAAATGGTTAAAAAAACTCGTACGCGGTATTTATCATATTTAACTTTAGAATTAAAGGATATAGAACTAGAAACAACGTTTGAAACCCTTTAAAAACTTTAAATAACTATATCAAAAATTATTGTTCTGAAGCCAACAACTGCTGAGTGATCTACTCAAATTTGTTGAACGAAACGACTTAAGTATTCTAACCATGCTTAACCTTTAGGCCGGTAAGTTTATTTAGAAAAACGCAATATGTAAGCTAACGAGGAAGGAGCCGTCGAGTAAACAAAACAAAATGGTTAAAAAAATTCGTACGCGGTATTTATCAGATTTAACTCTAGAATTAAAGGATATAGAACGAGAAACAACGTTTGAAACCCTTTAAAAACTTTTAATAACTATATCAAAAATTATTGTTCTGAAGCCAACAACTGCTGAGTGATCTACTAAAATTTGTTGAACGAAACGACTTAATTATTCTAACCATGCTTAACCTTTAGGCCGGTAAGTTTATTTAGAAAAACGCAATATGTAAGCTAACGAGGAAGGAGCCGTCGAGTAAACAAAACAAAATGGTTAAAAAAAATCGTACGCGGTATTTATCATATTTAAATCTAGAACTAAAGGATATAGAACTAGAAACAACGTTTGAAACCCTTTAAAAACTTTAAATAACTATATCAAAAATTATTGTTCTGAAGCCAACAACTGCTGAGTGATCTACTCAAATTTGTTAAACTATTCTAACCATGCTTAATCTTTAGGCCGGTAAGATTATTTAGAAAAACGCAATATGTAAGCTAACGAGGAAGGAGCGGTCGAGTAACCCAAACGAATGGGTTAAAAAAATTCGTACGCAGTTGTATCATATTTAGCTCTAATATTAAAGGATATAGAACGAAAAACAACGTTTGAAACCCTTCGAATCAGGAGGAAGGAGCCGTGTAGTAAACAAAAAAAAATGGTTAAAAAATTCGTATGCGGTATTTATCTGTTTTAACTTTAGAATTAAATGATATAGAACGAGAAACAACGTTTGAAACCCTTTAAAAACTTGTAATAACTATATCAAAAATTATTGTTCTGAAGCCAACAACTGCTGAGTGATTTACTCTAATTTGTTAAACGAAACGACTTAAGTATTCTAACCATGCTTAACCTTTAGGCCGATAAGTTTATTTAGAAAAACGCAATATGTAAGCTAACGAGGAAGCAGCCGTCGAGTAAAGAAAACAAAATGGTTAAAAAAATTCGTACGCGGCATTTATCAGTTTTAACTCTAGAATTAAAGGATATAGAACTAGAAACAACGCAATCTGTAAGCTAACGAGGAAGGAGCCGTCGAGTAAACAAAACAAAATGGTTAAAAAATTCGTACGCGGTATTTATCAGTTTTAACTCTAGAATTAAAGGATATAGAACGAGAAACAACGTTTGAAACCCTTTAAAAACTCTTAATAACTATATCAAAAATTATTGTTCTGAAGCCAAGAACTGCTGAGTGATCTACTCTAATTTGTTAAACGAAACGACTTAAGTATTCTAACCATGCTTAACCTTTAGGACGGTAAGTTTATTTAGAAAAACGCAATATGTAAGCTAACGAGGAAGGAGCCGTCGAGTAAACAAAACAAAATGGTTAAAAAAATTCGTACGCGGTATTTATCAGATTTAACTCTAGAATTAAAGGATATAGAACGAGAAACAACGTTTAAAACCCTTTAAAAACTTTTAATAACTATATCAACAATTATTGTTCTGAAACCAACAACTGCTGGGTGATATACTCAAATTTGTTGAACGAAACAACTTAAGTATTCTAACCATGCTTAACCTTTAGGCCGGTAAGTTTATTAAGAAAAAGGCAATATGTAGGCTACACGGGAATGGAGCGGTCGAGTAACCCAAACGAATGGGTTATATAAATTCGTACGCAGTTTTTATCATATTTAGATCTAGAATTAAAGGATATAGAACGAGAAACAACGTTTGAAATCTTTAAAAACTTTTAATAACTATATCAAAAATTATTGTTCTGAAGCCAACAACTGCTGAGTGATCTACTCTAATTTGTTAAACGAAACGACTTCATTATTCTAACCATGCTTAACCTTTAGGACGGTAAGTTTATTTAGAAAAATGCAATATGTAAGCTAACGAGGAAGGAGCCGTCGAGTAAACAAAACAAAATTGTTAAACAAATTCGTACGCGGTATTTATCAGATTTAACTCTAGAATTAAAGGATATAGAACGAGAAACAACGTTTGAAACCCTTTAAAAACTTGTAATAACTATATCAAAAATTATTGTTCTGAAGCCAACAACTGCTGTTTGATCTATTCAAATTTGTTAAACGAAACGACTTAAGTATTCTAACCACGCTTAACCTTTAGGCCGGTAAGTTTATTTAGAAAAAAGCAATATGTAAGCTAACGAGGAAGGAGCGGTCGAGTAAACAAAACAAAATGGTTAAAAAAATTCGTATGCGGTATTTATCAGTTTTAACTCTAGAATTATAGGATATAGAACGAGAAACAACGTTTGAAACCCTTTAAAAACTCTTAATAACTATATCAAAAATTATTGTTCTGAAGCCAACAACTGCTGAGTGATCTACTCTAATTTGTTAAACGAAACGACTTAAGTATTCTAACCATGCTTAACCTTTAGGACGGTAAGTTTATTAAGAAAAACGCAATATGTAAGCTAACGAGGAAGGAGCCGTCGAGTAAACAAAAAAAATGGTTAAAAAAATTCGTACGCGGTATTTATCAGATTTATCTCTAGAATTAAAGGATATAGAACGAGAAACAACGTTTGAAACCCTTTAAATACTTGTAATAACTATATCAAAAATTATTGTTCTGAAGCCAACAACTGCTGTTTGATCTACTCAAATTTGTTAAACGAAACGACTTAAGTATTCTAACCACGCTTAACCTTTAGGCCGGAAAGTTTATTTAGAAAAACGCAATATGTAATCTAACGAGGAAGGAGCCGTCGAGTAACCCAAACGAATGGGTTAAAAAAATTCGTACGGAGTTTTTATCATATTTAGATCTAGAATTAAAGGATATAGAACGAGAAACAACGTTTGAAATTCTTTAAAAAATTTTAATAACTATATCAAAAATTATTTTTCTGAAGCCAACAACTGCTGAGTGATCTACTCAAATTTGTTGAACGAAAAGACTTAAGTATTCTAACCATGCTTAACCTTTAGGCCGGTAAGTTTATTTAGAAAAACGCAATATGTAAGCTAACGAGGAAGGAGCCGCCGAGTAAACAAAACAAAATGGTTAAAAAAATTCGTACGCGGCATTTATCAGTTTTAACTCTAGAATTAAAGGATATAGAACGAGAAACAACGTTTGAAACCCTTTAAAAACTCTTAATAACTATATCAAAAATTACTGTTCTTAAGCCAACAACTGATGAGTGATTTACTCTAATTTGTTAAACGAAACGACTTAAGAATTCTAACCATGCTTAACTTTTGGCCCTTAAGTTTTTTTAGAAAAACGCAATATGTAAGCTAACGAGGAAGGAGCCGTCGATTAAACAAAACAAAATGGTTAAAAAAATTCGTACGCGGTATTTATCAGTTTTAACTCTAGAATTAAAGGATATAGAACGAGAAACAACGTTTGAAACCCTTTAAAAACTTTTAATAACTATATCAAAAACAACTGCTGAGTGATCTACTCAAATTTGTTGAACGAAAAGACTTAAGTATTCTAACCATGCTTAACCTTTAGGCCGGTAAGTATATTTAGAAAAACGCAATATGTAAGCTAACGAGGAAGGAGCCGCCGAGTAAACAAAACAAAATGGTTAAAAAAATTCGTACGCGGCATTTATCAGTTTTAACTCTAGAATTAAAGGATATAGAACGAGAAACAACGTTTGAAACCCTTTAAAAACTCTTAATAACTATATCAAAAATTATTGTTCTTAAGCCAACAACTGCTGAGTGATTTACTCTAATTTGTTAAACGAAACGACTTAAGAATTCTAACCATGCTTAACTTTTGGCCTGTAAGTTTTTTTAGAAAAACGCAATATGTAAGCTAACGAGGAAGGAGCCGTCGATTAAACAAAACAAAATGGTTAAAAAAATTCGTACGCGGTATTTATCAGTTTTAACTCTAGAATTAAAGGATATAGAACGAGAAACAACGTTTGAAACCCTTTAAAAACTTTTAATAACTATATCAAAAATTATTGTTCTGAAACCAACAACTGCTGAGTGATTTACTCTAATTTGTTAAACGAAACGACTTAAGAATTCTAACCATGCTTAACCTTTAGGCCTGTAAGTTTTTTTTAGAAAAACGCAATATGTAAGCTAACGAGGAAGGAGCCGTCGAGTAAACAAAATAAAATGGTTAAAAAAATTCGTACGCGGTATTTATCAGTTTTAACTCTAGAATTAAAGGATATAGAACGAGAAACAACGTTTGAAACCCTTTAAAAACTCTTAATAACTATATCAATAATTATTGTTCTGAAGCCAACAACTGCTGAGTGATCTACTCTAATTTGTTAAACGGAACGACTTAAGAATTCTAACCATGCTTAACCTTTATGCCTGTACGTTTTTTTAGAAAAACGCAATATGTAAGCTAACGAGGAAGGAGTCGTCGAGTAAACAAAACAAAATGGTTAAAAAAATTCGTACGCGGTATTTATCAGTTTTAACTCTAGAATTAAATGATATAGAACGAGAAACAACGTTTGAAACCCTTTAAAAACTCTTAATAACTATATCAAAAATTATTGTTCTGAAGCCAACAACTGCTGAGTGATCTACTCTAATTTGTTAAACGAAACGACTTAAGAATTCTAACCATGCTTAACCTTTAGGCCTGTAAGTTTTTTTTAGAAAAACGCAATATGTAAGCTAACGAGGAAGGAGCCGTCGAGTAAACAAAACAAAATGGTTAAAAAAATTCGGACGCGGTATTTATCAGTTTTAACTCTAGAATTAAAGGATATAGAACGAGAAAAAACGTTTGAAACCCTTTAAAAACTCTTAATAACTATATCAAAAATTATTGTTCTGAAGCCAACAACTGTTGAGTGATCTACTCAAATTTGTTGAACGAAAAGACTTAAGTATTCTAACCATGCTTAACCTTTAGGCCGGTAAGTTTATTTAGAAGAACGCAATATGTAAGCTAACGAGGAAGGAGCCGTCGAGTAAACAAAACAAAATCGTTAAAAAAATTCGTACGCGGCATTTATCCGTTTTACTCTAGAATTAAAGGATATAGAACGAGAAACAACGTTGGAAACCCTTTAAAAACTCTTAATAACTATATCAAAAATTATTGTTCTGAAGCCAACAACTGCTGAGTGATCTGCTCTAATTTGTTAAACGAAACGACTTAAGTATTCTAACCATGCTTAACCTTTAGGCCGGTAAGTTTATTAAGAAAAACGCAATATGTAGCCTACACGAGAATGGAGCGGTCGAGTAACCCAAACGAATGGGTTAAAAAAATTCGTACGCAGTTTTTATCATATTTAGATCTAGAATTAAAGGATATAGAGCGAGAAAAAACGTTTGAAATCCTTTAAGAACTTTTAATAACTATATCAAAAATTATTGTTCTGAAGCCAACAACTGTTGAGTGATCTACTCAAATTTGTTGAACGAAAAGACTTAAGTATTCTAACCATGCTTAACCTTTAGGCCGGTAAGTTTATTTAGAAGAACGCAATATGTAAGCTAACGAGGAAGGAGCCGTCGAGTAAACAAAACAAAATCGTTAAAAAAATTCGTACGCGGCATTTATCCGTTTTACTCTAGAATTAAAGGATATAGAACGAGAAACAACGTTGGAAACCCTTTAAAAACTCTTAATAACTATATCAAAAATTATTGTTCTGAAGCCAACAACTGCTGAGTGATCTGCTCTAATTTGTTAAACGAAACGACTTAAGTATTCTAACCATGCTTAACCTTTAGGCCTGTAAGTTTAATTAGAAAAACGCAATATGTAGGCTACACGGGAATGGAGCGGTAGAGTAACCCAAACGAATGGGTTAAAGAAATTCGTACGCAGTTGTATCATATTTAGCTCTAATATTAAAGAATATAGAACGAGAAACAACGTTTGAAACACTTCGAATCAGGAGGAAGGAGCCGTCGAGTAAACAAAAAAAATGGTTAAAAAAATTCGTACCCGTCGAGTGAACAAAACAAAATGGTTAAAAAAATTCGTATGCGGTATTTATCAGTTTTAACTCTAGAATTAAAGGATATAAAACGAGAAACAACGTTTGAAACCCTTTAAAAACTTGTAATAACTATATAAAAAATTATTGTTCTGAAGCCAACAACTGCTGTTTGATCTACTCAAATTTGTTAAGCAAAACGACTTAAGTATTCTAACCACGCTTAACCTTTAGGCCGGTAAGTTTATTTAGCAAAACGCAATATGTAAGCTAACGAGGAAGGAGCCGTCGAGTAAACAAAACAAAATGGTTAAAAAAATTCGTATGCGGTATTTATCAGTTTTAACTCTAGAATTATAGGATATAGAACGAGAAACAACGTTTGAAACCCTTTAAAAACTTTTAATAACTATAACAAAAATTATTGTTCTGAAGCCAACAACTGCTGAGTGATCTACTCAAATTTGTTGAACGAAAAGACTTAAGTATTCTAACCATGCTTAACCTTTAGGCCGGTAAGTTTATTTAGAAAAACGCAATATGTAAGCTAACGAGGAAGGAGTCGTCGAGTAAACAAAACAAAATGGTTAAAATATTCGTACGCGGCATTTATCAGTTTTAACTCTAGAATTAAAGGATATAGAACGAGAAACAACGTTTGAAACCCTTTAAAAACTCTTAATAACTATATCAAAAATTATTGTTCTGAAGCCAACAACTGCTGAGTGATCTACTCAAATTTGTTAAACGAAACGACTTAAGTATTCTAACCATGCTTAACCTTTAGGCCGGTAAGATTATTTAGAAAAACGCAATATGTAAGTTAACGAGGAAGGAGCGGTCGAGTAACCCAAACGAATGGTTTAAAGAAATTCGTACGCAGTTGTATCATATTTAGCTCTAATATTAAAGAATATAGAACGAGAAACAACGTTTGAAACCCTTCTAATCAGGAGGAAGGAGCCGTCGAGAAAACAAAAAAAAATGGTTAAAAAAATTCGTACCCGTCGAGTGAACAAAACAAAATGGTTAAAAAAATTCGTATGCGGTATTTATCAGTTTTACCTCTAGAATTAAAGGATATAAAACGAGAAACAACGTGTGAAACCCTTTAAAAACTTGTAATAACTATATCAAAAATTATTGTTCTGAAGCCAACAACTGCTGTTTGATCTACTCAAATTTTTTAAACAAAACGACTTAAATATTCTAACCACGCTTAACCTGTACGCCGGTAAGTTTATTTAGAAAAACGCAATATGTAAGCTAACGAGGAAGGAGCCGTCGAGTAAACAAAACAAAATGATTAAAAAAATTCGTATGCTGTATTTATCAGTTTTAACTCTAGAATTATAGGATATAGAACGAGAAACAACGTTTGAAACCCTTTAAAACTTTTAATAACTATATCAAAAATTATTGTTCTGAAGCCAACAACTGCTGAGTGATCTACTCAAATTTGTTGAACGAAAAGACTTAAGTATTCTAACCATGCTTAACCTTTAGGCCGGTAAGTTTATTTAGAAAAACGCATTATGTAAGCTAACGAGGAAGGAGCCGTCGAGTAAACAAAACAAAATGGTTAAAATATTCGTACGCGGCATTTATCAGTTTTAACTCTAGAATTAAAGGATATAGAACGAGAAAAAACGTTTGAAACCCTTTAAAAACTCTTAATAACTATATCAAAAATTATTGTTCTGAAGCCAACAACTGCTGAGTGATCTACTCAAATTTGTTGAACGAAACGGCTTAAGTATTCTAACCATGCTTAACCTTTAGGCCGGTAAGTTTATTAAGAAAAACGCAATATGTAGGCTACACGAGAATGGAGCGGTCGAGTAACCCAAACGAATGGGTTAAAAAAATTCGTACGCAGTTTTTATCATATTTAGATCTAGAATTAATGGATATAGAACGAGAAACAACGTTTGAAATCTTTAAAAACTTTTAATAACTATATCAAAAATTATTGTTCTGAAGCCAACAACTGCTGAGTGATCTACTCAAATTTGTTAAACGAAACGACTTAAGTATTCTAACCATGCTTAACCTTTAGGCCGGTAAGATTATTTAGAAAAACGCAATATGTAAGCTAACGAGGAAGAAGCGGTCGAGTAACCCAAACGAATGGGTTAAAAAAATTCGTACGCAGTTGTATCATATTTAGCTCTAATATTAAAGGATATAGAACGAGAAACAACGTTTGAAACCCTTTAAAAACTCTTAATAACTATATAAAAAATCATTGTTCTGAAGCCAACAACTGCTGAGTGATCTACTCTAATTTGTTAAACGAATTCTAACCATGCTTAACCTTTAGGCCTGTAAGTTTTTTTAAAAAACGCAATATGTAAGCTAACTAGGAAGGAGCCGTCGAGTAAACAAAACAAAATGGTTAAAAAAATTCGTACGCGGTATTTATCAGTTTTAACTCTAGAATTAAAGGATATAGAACGAGAAACAACGTTTGAAACCCTTTAAAAACTCTTAATAACTATATCAAAAATTATTGTTCGGAAGCCAACAACTGCTGAGTGATCTACTCTAATTTGTTAAACGAAACGACTTAAGAATTCTAACCATGCTTAATCTTTAGGCCTGTAAGTTTTTTTTAGAAAAACGCAATATGTAAGCTAACGAGGAAGGAGCCGTCGAGTAAACAAAACAAAATGGTTAAAAAAATTCGTACGTGGTATTTATCAGTTTTAGCTCTAGAATTAAAGGATATAGAACGAGAAACAACGTTTGAAACCCTTTAAAAACTCTTAATAACTATATCGAAAATTATTGTTCTGAAGCCAACAACTGCTGAGTGATCTACTCTAATTTGTTAAACGAAACGACTTAAGTATTCTAACCATGCTTAACCTTTAGGCCTGTAAGTTTATTTAGAAAAACGCAATATGTAGGCTACACGGGAATGGAGCGGTCGAGTAACCCAAACGAATGGGTTAAAAAAATTCGTACGCAGTTTTTATCATATTTAGATCTAGAATTAAAGGATATAGAACGAGAAAAAACGTTTGAAACCCTTTAAAAACTTTTAATAACTATATCAAAAATTATTGTTCTGAAGCCAACAACTGCTGAGTGATCTACTCAAATTTGTTGAACGAAAAGACTTAAGTATTCTAACCATGCTTAACCTTAAGGCCGGTAAGTTTATTTAGAAAAACGCAATATGTAGGCTACACGGGGATTGAGCGGTCGAGTAACCCAAACGGATGGGTTAAAAAAATTCGTACGCATTTTTTATCATATTTAGATCTATAATTAAAGGATATAGAACGAGAAACAACGTTTGAAACCCTTTAAAAACTCTTAATAACTATATAAAAAATGATTGTTCTGAAGCCAACAACTGCTGAGTGATCTACTCTAATTTGATAAACGAAACTACTTAAGAATTCTAATCATGCTTAACCTTTAGGCCTGTAAGTTTTTTTAGAAAAACGCAATATGTAAGCTGACGAGGAAGGAGCCGTCGAGTAAACAAAACAAAATGGTTAAAAAAATTCGTACGCGGTATTTATCAGTTTTAACTCTAGAATTAAAGGATATAGAACGAGAAACAACGGTTGAAACCCTTTAAAAACTCTTAATAACTATATCAAAAATTACTGTTCTGAAGCCAACAACTGCTGAGTGATCTACTCTAATTTGTTAAACGAAACGACTTAAGAATTCTAACAATGCTTAACCTTTAGGCCTGTAAGTTTTTTTAGAAAAACGCAATATGTAAGCTAACGAGGAAGGAGCCGTCGAGTAAACAAAACAAAATGGTTAAAAAAATTCGTACGCGGTATTTATCAGTTTTAACTCTAGAATTAAAGGATATAGAACGAGAAACAACGTTTGAAACCCTTTAAAAACTCTTAATAACTATATCAAAATTTATTGTTCTGAAGCCAACAACAGCTGAGTGATCTACTCTAATTTGTTAAACTAAACGACTTAAGTATTCTAACCATGCTTAACCTTTAGTCCGGTAGGTTTATTTAGAAAAACGCAATATGTAAGCTAACGAGGAAGGAGCCGTCGAGTAAACAAAACAAAATGGTTAAACAAATTCGTACGCGGTATTTATCAGATTTAACTCTAGAATTAAAGGATATAGAACGAGTAACAACGTTTGAAACCCTTTAGAAACTTTTAATAACTATATCAAAAATTATTGTTCTGAAGCCAACAACTGCTGAGTGATCTACTCAAATTTGGTGAACGAAACGACTTAAGTATTCTAACCATGCTTAACCTTTAGGCCGGTAAGTTTATTTAGAAAAACGCAATATGTAAGCTAACGAGGAAGGAGCCGTCGAGTAAACAAAACAAAATGGTTAAAAAAATTCGTACGCGGTATTTATCATATTTAACTTTAGAATTAAAGGATATAGAACTAGAAACAACGTTTGAAACCCTTTAAAAACTTTAAATAACTATATCAAAAATTATTGTTCTGAAGCCAACAACTGCTGAGTGATCTACTCAAATTTGTTGAACGAAACGACTTAAGTATTCTAACCATGCTTAACCTTTAGGCCGGTAAGGTTATTTAGAAAAACGCAATATGTAGGCTACACGGGAATTGAGCGGTCGAGTAACCCAAACGAATGGGTTAAAAAAATTCGTACGCATTTTTTATCATATTTAGATCTAGAATTAAAGGATATAGAACGAGAAACAACGTTTGAAATCCTTTAAAAACTTTTAATAACTATATCAAAAATTATTGTTCTGAAGCCAAGAACTGCTGAGTGATCTACTCAAATTTGTTAAACGAAAATACTTAAGTATTCTAACCATGCTTAACCTTTAGGCCGGTAAGATTATTTAGAAAAACGCAATATGTAAGTTAACGAGGAAGGAGCGGTCGAGTAACCCAAACGAATGGGTTAAAGAAATTCGTACGCAGTTGTATCATATTTAGCTCTAATATTAAAGAATATAGAACGAGAAACAACGTTTGAAACCCTTCGAATCAGGAGGAAGGAGCCGTCGAGTAAACAAAAAAAATGGTTAAAAAAATTCGTACCCGTCGAGTGAACAAAACAAAATGGTTAAAAAAATTCGTATGCGGTATTTATCAGTTTTAGCTCTAGAATTAAAGGATATAAAACGAGAAACAACGTTTGAAACCCTTTAAAAACTTTTAATAACTATATCAAAAATTATTGTTCTGAAGCCAACAACTGCTGTTTGATCTACTCAAATTTGTTAAGCAAAACGACCTAAGTATTCTAACCACGCTTAACCTTTAGGCCGGTAAGTTTATTTAGCAAAACGCAATATGTAAGCTAACGAGGAAGGAGCCGTCGAGTAAACAAAACAAAATGGTTAAAAAAATTCGTATGCGTTATTTATCAGTTTTAACTCTAGAATTATAGGATATAGAACGAGAAACAACGTTTGAAACCCTTTAAAAACTTTTAATAACTATATCAAAAATTATTGTTCTGAAGCCAACAACTGCTGAGTGATCTACTCAAATTTGTTGAACGAAAATACTTAAGTATTCTAACCATGCTTAACCTTTAGGCCGGTAAGTTTATTTAGAAAAACGCAATATGTAAGCTAACGAGGAAGGAGCCGTCGAGTAAACAAAACAAAATGGTTAAAATATTCGTACGCGGCATTTATCGGTTTTAACTCTAGAATTAAAGGATATAGAACGAGAAACAACGTTTGAAACCCTTTAAAAACTCTTAATAACTATATCACAAATTATTGTTCTGAAGCCAACAACTGCTGAGTGATCTACTCAAATTTGTTAAACGAAACGACTTAAGTATTCTAACCATGCTTAACCTTTAGGCCGGTAAGATTATTTAGAAAAACGCAATATGTAAGTTAACGAGGAAGGAGCGGTCGAGTAACCCAAACGAATGGGTTAAAGAAATTCGTACGCAGTTGTATCATATTTAGCTCTAATATTAAAGAATATAGAACGAGAAACAACGTTTGGAACCCTTCGAATCAGGAGGAAGGAGCCGTCGAGTAAACAAAAAAAAATGGTTAAAAAAATTCGTACCCGTCGAGTGAACAAAACAAAATGGTTAAAAAAATTCGTATGCGGCATTTATCAGTTTTACCTCTAGAATTAAAGGATATAAAACGAGAAACAACGTTTGAAACCCTTTAAAAACTTGTAATAACTATATCAAAAATTATTGTTCTGAAGCCAACAACTGCTTTTTGATCTACTCAAATTTGTTAAACAAAACGACTTAAGTATTCTAACCACGCTTAACCTTTAGGCCGGTAAGTTTATTTAGAAAAACGCAATATGTAAGCTAACGAGGAAGGAGCCGTCGAGTAAACAAAACAAAATGGTTAAAAAAAAATCGTATGCGGTATTTATCGGTTTAAACTCTAGAATTATAGGATATAGAACGAGAAACAACGTTTGAAACCCTTTAAAAACTCTTAATAACTATATCAAAAATTATTGTTCTGAAGCCAACAACTGCTGAGTGACCTACTCAAATTTGTTGAACGAAACGACTTAAGTATTCTAACCATGCTTAACCTTTAGGCCGGTAACTTTATTAAGAAAAACGCAATATGTAGGCTACACGGGAATGGAGCGGTCGAGTAACCCAAACGAATGGGTTAAAAAAATTCGTACGCAGTTTTTATCATATTTAGATCTAGAATTAAAAGATATAGAACGAGAAAGAACGTTTGAAATCTTTAAAAACTTTTAATAACTATATCAAAAATTATTTATCTGAAGCCAACAACTGCTGAGTGATCTACTCAAATTTGTTAAACGAAACGACTTAAGTATTCTAACCATGCTTAACCTTTAGTCCGGTAGGTTTATTTAGAAAAACGCAATATGTAAGCTAACGAGGAAGGAGCCGTCGAGTAACCAAAACAAATGGGTTAAACAAATTCGTATACGGTATTTATCAATTTAACTTTAGAATTATAGGATATACAACGAGAAACAACGCTTGACAACCTTTAAACAGTTTTAATAAGTATCTCAAAAATTGTCGCTCTGATGCAAACAACTGCTGAGTTATCTACTCAAATTTGTTGAACAAAACGACTTACGTATTTTAAGCATGCTAACCTTTAGCCCGGTAAGCAAATTAAAAAAAAACGCAATATGTAGGCTACACGAGAACGGAGCCGTCGAGTAACCAAAACAAATGGGTTAAACAAATTCGTACAAGGTATTTATCAATTTAACTCTAGAATTAAAGGATATACAACGAGAAACAACGTTTGAAAACCTTTAAACAGTTTTAATAACTATCTCAAAAATTGTCGCTCTGATGCTAACAACTGCCTGCTGAGTTATCTACTCAAATTTGTTGAACAAAACGACTTACGTATTTTAAACATGCTAACCTTTAGCCCGGTAACCAAATTAAAAAAAAAACGCAATATGTAGGCTACATGAGAACGGAGCCGTCGAGTAACCAAAACAAATGGGTTAAACAAATTCGTACACGGTATTTATCAATTTAACTCTAGAAATAAAGGATATACAACGAGAAACAACGTTTGACAACCTTTAAACAGTTTTAATAACTATCTCAAATATTGTCGCTCTGATGCAAACAACTGCTGAGTTATCTACTCAAATTTGTTGAACAAAACGACTTACGTATTTTAAGCATGCTAACCTTTAGCCCGGTAAGCAAATTAAAAAAAAACGCAATATGTAGGCTACACGAGAACGGAGCCGTCGAGTAACCAAAACAAATGGGTTAAACAAATTCGTACACGGTATTTATCAATTTAACTCTAGAATTAAAGGATATACAACGAGAAACAACGTTTGACAACCTTTAAACAGTTTTAATAACTATCTCAAAAATTGTCGCTCTGATGAAAACAACTGCCGAGTTATCTACTCATATTTGTTGAACAAAACGACTTACGTATTTTAAGCATGCTAACCTTTAGCCGGTAAGCAAATTAAAAAAAAAACGCAATATGTAGGCTACACGAGAACGGAGCCGTCGAGTAACCAAAACAAATGGGTTAAACAAATTCGTACACGGTATTTATCAATTTAACTCTAGAATTAAAGGATATACAACGAGAAACAACGTTTGACAACCTTTAAACAGTTTTAATAACTATCTCAAAAATTGTCGCTCTGATGCAAACAACTGCTGAGTTATCTACTCAAATTTGTTGAACAAAACGACTTACAGCATGCTATCCTTTTGCCGGGTAAGCAAATTAAAAAAAAACGCAATATGTAGGCTACACGAGAACGGAGCCGTCGAGTAAACAAAAAAAAAAAATGGTTAAAAAATTCGTACCCGTCGAGTGAACAAAACAAAATGGTTAAAAAAATTCGTATGCGGTATTTATCAGTTTTAACTCTAGAATTAAAGGATATAAAACGAGAAACAACGTTTGAAACCCTTTAAAAACTTGTAATAACTATATCAAAAATTATTGTTCTGAAGCCAACAACTGCTGTTTGATCTACTCAAATTTGTTAAACAAAACGACTTAAGTATTCTAACCACGCTTAACCTTTAGGCCGGTAAGTTTATTTAGCAAAATGCAATATGTAAGCTATCGAGGAAGGAGCCGTCGAGTAAACAAAACAAAATTGTTAAAAAAATTCGTATGCGGTATTTATCAGTTTTAACTCTAGAATTATAGGATATAGAACGAGAAACAACGTTTGAAACCCTTTAAAAATTTTAAATAACTATATCAAAAATTATTGTTCTGAAGCCAACAACTGCTGAGTGATCTACTCAAATTTGTTGAACGAAAAGACTTAAGTATTCTAACCATGCTTAACCTTTAGGCCGGTAAGTTTATTTAGAAAAACGCAATATGTAAGCTAACGAGGAAGGAGCCGTCGAGTAAACAAAACAAAATGGTTAAAATATTCGTACGCGGCATTTAACAGTTTTAACTCTAGAATTAAAGGATATAGAACGAGAAACAACGTTTGAAACCCTTTAAAAACTCTTAATAACTATATCAAAAATTATTGTTCTGAAGCCAACGACTGCTGAGTGATCTACTCAAATTTGTTAAACGAAACGACTTAAGTATTCTAACCTTGCTTAACCTTTAGGCCGGTAAGATTATTTAGAAAAACGCAATATGTAAGTTAACGAGGAAGGAGCGGTTGAGTAACCCAAACGAATGGGTTAAAGAAATTCGTACGCAGTTGTGTCATATTTAGCTCTAATATTAAAGAATATAGAACGAGAAACAACGTTTGAAACCCTTCGAATCAGGAGGAAGGAGCCGTCGAGTAAACAAAAAAAAAAAAAATTGTTAAAAAAATTTGTACCCGTCGGGTGAACAAAACAAAATGGTTAAAAAAATTCGTATGCGGTATTTATCAGTTTTACCTCTAGAATTAAAGGATATAAAACGAGAAACAACGTTTGAAACCCTTTAAAAACTTGTAATAACTATATCAAAAATTATTGTTCTGAAGCCAACAACTGCTGTTTGATCTACTCAAATTTGTTAAACAAAACGACTTAAGTATTCTAACCACGCTTAACCTTTAGGCCGGTAAGTTTATTTAGAAAAACGCAATATGTAAGCTAACGAGGAAGGAGCCGTCGAGTAAACAAAACAAAATGGTTAAAAAAATTCGTATGCGGTATTTATCAGTTTTAACTCTAGAATTATAGGATATAGAACGAGAAACAACGTTTGAAACCCTTTAAAAACTTTTAATAACTATATCAAAAATTATTGTTCTGAAGCCAACAACTGCTGAGTGATCTACTCAAATTTGTTGAACGAAAAGACTTAAGTATTCTAACCATGCTTAACCTTTAGGCCGGTAAGTTTATTTAGAAAAACGCAATATGTAAGCTAACGAGGAAGGAGCCGTCGAGTAAACAAAACAAAATGGTTAAAATATTCGTACGCGGCATTTATCAGTTTTAACTCTAGAATTAAAGGATATAGAACGAGAAACAACGTTTGGAATCTTTAAAAACTTTTAATAACTGTATCAAAAATTATTGTTCGGAAGCCAACAACTGCTGAGTGATCTACTCAAATTTGTTAAACGAAACGACTCAAGTATTCTAACCATGCTTAACCTTTAGGCCGGTAAGATTATTTAGAAAAACGCAATATGTAAACTAACGAGGAAGGAGCGGTCGAATAACCCAAACGAATGGGTTAAAAAAATTCGTACGCAGTTGTATCATATTTAGCTCTAATATTAAAGGATATAGAACGAGAAACAACGTTTGAAACGCTTTAAAAACTCTTAATAACTATATAAAAAATGATTGTTCTGGAGCCAACAACTGCTGAGTGATCTACTCTAATTTGTTAAACGAAACGACTTAAGAATTCTAACCATGCTTAACCTTTAGGCCTGTAAGTTTTTTTAGATGTAGGCTACACGAGAACGGAGCCGTCGAGTAACCAAAACAAATGGGTTAAACAAATTCGTACACGGTATTTATCAATTTAACTCTAGAATTAAAGGATATACAACGAGAAACAACGTTTGACAACCTTTAAACAGTTTTAATAACTATCTCAAAAATTGTCGCTCTGATGCAAACAACTGCCTGCTGAGTTATCTACTCAAATTTGTTGAACAAAACGACTTACGTATTTTAAGCATGCTAACCTTTAGCCCGGTAAGCAAATTAAAAAAAAACGCAATATATAGGCTACATGAGAACGGAGCCGTCGAGTAACCAAAACAAATGGGTTAAACAAATTCGTACACGGTATTTATCGATTTAACTCTAGAGTTAAAGGATATACAACGAGAAACAACGTTTGACAACCTTTAAACAGTTTTAATAACTATCTCAAAAATTGTCGCCCTGATGCAAACAACTGCTGAGTTATCTACTCAACTTTGTTGAACAAAACGAGTTACGTATTTTAAGCATGCTAACCTTTAGCCCGGTAAGCAAATTAAAAAAAAACGCAATATGTAGGCTACACGAGGAAGGAGCCGTCGAGTAAACAAAACAAAATGGTTAAAAAAATTCGTACGCGGTATTTATCATATTTAACTTTAGAATTAAAGGATATAGAACTAGAAACAACGTTTGAAACCCTTTAAAAACTTTAAATAACTATATCAAAAATTATTGTTCTGAAGCCAACAACTGCTGAGTGATCTACTCAAATTTGTTGAACGAAACGACTTAAGTATTCTAACCATGCTTAACCTTTAGGCCGGTAAGTTTATTTAGAAAAACGCAATATGTAGGCTACACGGGAATGGAGCGGTCGAGTAACCCAAACGAATGGGTTAAAAAAATTCGTACGCAGTTTTTATCATATTTATATCTAGAATTAAAGGATATAGAACGAGAAACAACGTTTGAAATCCTTTAAAAACTTCTAATAACTATATCAAAAATTATTGTTCTGAAGCCAACAACTGCTGGGTGATCTACTCAAATTTGTTAAACGAAACGACTTAAGTATTCTAACCATGCTTAACCTTTAGGCCGGTAAGATTATTTAGAAAAACGCAATATGTAAGTTAACGAGGAAGGAGCGGTCGAGTAACCCAAAAGAATGGGTTAAAGAAATTCGTACGCAGTTGTATCATATTTAGCTCTAATATTAAAGAATATAGAACGAGAAACAACGTTTGAAACCCTTCGAATCAGGAGGAAGGAGCCGTCGAGTAAACAAAAAAAAAATGGTTAAAAAAATTCGTACCCGTCGAGTGAACAAAACAAAATGGTTAAAAAAATTCGTATGCGGTATTTATCAGTTTTAACTCTAGAATTAAAGGATATAAAACGAGAAACAACGTTTGAAACCCTTTAAAAACTTGTAATAACTATATCAAAAATTATTGTTCTGAAGCCAACAACTGTTGTTTGATCTACTCAAATTTGTTAAACAAAACGACTTAAGTATTCTAACCACGCTTAACCTTTAGGCCGGTAAGTTTATTTAGCAAAATGCAATATAAAAAAAATTCGTATGCGGTATTTATCAGTTTTAACTCTAGAATTATAGGATATAGAACGAGAAACAACTTTTGAAGCCCTTTAAAAATTTTAAATAACTATATCAAAAATTATTGTTCTGAAGCCAACAACTGCTGAGTGATCTACTCAAATTTGTTGAACGAAAAGACTTAAGTATTCTAACCATGCTTAACCTTTAGGCCGGTAAGTTTATTTAGAAAAACGCAATATGTAAGCTAACGAGGAAGGAGCCGTCGAGTAAACAAAACAAAATGGTTAAAATATTCGTACGCGGAATTTAACAGTTTTAACTCTAGAATTAAAGGATATAGAACGAGAAACAACGTTTGAAACCCTTTAAAAACTCTTAATAACTATATCAAAAATTATTGTTCTGAAGCCAACAACTGCTGAGTGATCTACTCAAATTTGTTAAACGAAACGACTTAAGTATTCTAACCATGCTTAACCTTTAGGCCGGTAAGATTATTTAGAAAAACGCAATATGTAAGTTAACGAGGAAGGAGCGGTTGAGTAACCCAAACGAATGGGTTAAAGAAATTCGTACGCAGTTGTATCATATTTAGCTCTAATATTAAAGAATTTAGAACGAGAATCAACGTTTGAAACCCTTCGAATCAGGAGGAAGGAGCCGTCGAGTAAACAAAAAAAAAAAATGGTTAAAAAAATTCGTACCCGTCGAGTGAACAAAACAAAATGGTTAAAAAAATTCGTATGCGGTATTTATCAGTTTTACCTCTAGAATTAAAGGATCTAAAACGAGAAACAACGTTTGAAACCCTTTAAAAACTTTTAATAACTATATCAAAAATTATTGTTCGGAAGCCAACAACTGCTGAGTGATCTACTCAAATTTGTTAAACAAAACGACTTAAGTATTCTAACCACGCTTAACCTTTAGGCCGGTAAGTTTATTTAGAAAAACGCAATATGTAAGCTAACGAGGAAGGAGCCGTCGAGTAAACAAAACAAAATGGTTAAAAAAATTCGTATGCGGTATTTATCAGTTTTAACTCTAGAATTATAGGATATAGAACGAGAAACAACGTTTGAAACCCTTTAAAAACTTTTAATAACTATATCAAAAATTATTGTTCTGAAGCCAACAACTGCTGAGTGATCTACTCAAATTTGTTGAACGAAAAGACTTAAGTATTCTAACCATGCTTAACCTTTAGGCCGGTAAGTTTATTTAGAAAAACGCAATATGTAAGCTAACGAGGAAGGAGCCGTCGAGTAAACAAAACAAAATGGTTAAAATATTCGTACGCGGCATTTATCAGTTTTAACTCTAGAATTAAAGGATATAGAACGAGAAACAACGTTTGAAATCTTTAAAAACTTTTAATAACTATATCAAAAATTATTGTTCGGAAGCCAACAACTGCTGAGTGATCTACTCAAATTTGTTAAACGATACGACTTAAGTATTCTAACCATGCTTAACCTTTAGGCCGGTAAGATTATTTAGAAAAACGCAATATGTAAGCTAACGAGGAAGGAGCGGTCGAGTAACCCAAACGAATGGGTTAAAAAAATTCGTACGCAGTTGTATCATATTTAGCTCTAATATTAAAGGATATAGAACGAGAAACAACGTTTGAAACCCTTTAAAAACTCTTAATAACTATATAAAAAATGATTGTTCTGGAGCCAACAACTGCTGAGTGATCTACTCTAATTTGCTAAACGAAACGACTTAAGAATTCTAACCATGCTTAACCTTTAGGCCTGTAAGTTTTTTTAGATGTAGGCTACACGAGAACGGAGCCGTCGAGTAACCAAAACAAATGGGTTAAACAAATTCGTACACGGTATTTATCAATTTAACTCTAGAATTAAAGGATATACAACGAGAAACAACGTTTGACAACCTTTAAACAGTTTTAATAACTATCTCAAAAATTGTCGCTCTGATGCAAACAACTGCCTGCTGAGTTATCTACTCAAATTTGTTGAACAAAACGACTTACGTATTTTAAGCATGCTAACCTTTAGCCCGGTAAGCAAATTAAAAAAACGCAATATATAGGCTACATGAGAACGGAGCCGTCGAGTAACCAAAACAAATGGGTTAAACAAATTCGTACACGGTATTTATCAATTTAACTCTAGAAATAAAGGATATACAACGAGAAACAACGTCTGACAACCTTTAAACAGTTTTAATAACTATCTCAAAAATTGTCGCTCTGATGCAAACAACTGCTGAGTTATCTACTCAAATTTGTTGAACAAAACGACTTACGTATTTTAAGCATGCTAATCTTTAGCCCGGTAAGCAAATTAAAAAAAAACGCAATATATAGGCTACACGAGAACGGAGCCGTCGAGTAACCAAAACAAATAGTTTAAACAAATTCGTACACGGTATTTATCAATTTAACTCTAGAATTAAAGGATATACAACGAGAAACAACGTTTGACAACCTTTAAACAGTTTTAATAACTATCTCAAAAATTGTCGCTCTGATGCAAACAACTGCCGAGTTATCTACTCAAACAAAACGACTTACGTATTTTAAGCATGCTAATCTTTAGCCCGGTAAGCAAATTAAAAAAAAAACGCAATATATAGGCTACACGAGATCGGAGCCGTCGAGTAACCAAAACAAATAGGTTAAACAAATTCGTACACGGTATTTATCAATTTAACTCTAGAATTAAAGGATATACAACGAGAAACAACGTTTGACAACCTTTAAACAGTTTTAATAACTATCTCAAAAATTGTCGCTCTGATGCAAACAACTGCCGAGTTATCTACTCAAATTTGTTGAACAAAACGACTAACGTATTTTAAGCATGCTAATCTTTAGCCCGGTAAGCAAATTAAAAAAAACGCAATATGTAGGCTACACGAGAACGGAGCCGTCGAGTAACCAAAACAAATAGGTTAAACAAATTCGTACACGGTATTTATCATTTTAACTCTAGAATTAAAGGATATACAACGAGAAACAAAGTTTGACAACCTTTAAACAGTTTTAATAACTATCTCAAAAATTGTCGCTCTGATGCAAACAACTGCTGAGTTATCTACTCAAATTTGTTGAACAAAACGACTTACGTATTTTAAGCATGCTAACCTTTCGCCCGGTAAGCAAATTAAAAAAAAACGCAATATATAGGCTACACGAGAACGGAGCCGTCGAGTAACCAAAACAAATAGGTTAAACAAATTCGTACACGGTATTTATCAATTTAACTCTAGAATTAAAGGATATACAACGAGAAACAACGTTTGACAACCTTTAAACAGTTTTAATAACTATCTCAAAAATTGTCGCTCTGATGCAAACAACTGCCGAGTTATCTACTCAAATTTGTTGAACAAAACGACTAACGTATTTTAAGCATGCTAATCTTTAGCCCGGTAAGCAAATTAAAAAAAAACGCAATATGTAGGCTACACGAGAACGGAGCCGTCGAGTAACCAAAACAAATAGGTTAAACAAATTCGTACACGGTATTTATCAATTTAACTCTAGAATTAAAGGATATACAACGAGAAACAACGTTTGACAACCTTTAAACAGTTTTAATAACTATCTCGAAAATTGTCGCTCTGATGCAAACAACTGCCGAGTTATCTACTCAAACAAAACGACTTACGTATTTTGAGCATGCTAATCTTTAGCCCGGTAAGCAAATTAAAAAAAAAACGCAATATGTAGGCTACACGAGAACGGAGCCGTCGAGTAACCAAAACAAATGGGTTAAACAAATTCATACACGGTATTTATCAATTTAACTCTAGAATTAGATGATATACAACGAGAAACATCGTTTGACAACCTTTAAATAGTTTTAATAACTATCTCAAAAATTGTCGCTCTGATGCAAACAACTGCTGAGTTATCTACTCAAATTTGTTGAACAAAACGGCTTACGTATTTTAAGCATGCTAACCTTTAGCCCGGTAAGCAAATTAAAAAAAAAACGCAATATGTAGGCTACACCAGAACGGAGCCGCCGAGTAACCAAAACAAATGGGTTAAACAAATTGGTACACGGTATTTATCGATTTAACTCTAGAGTTAAAGGATATACAACGAGAAACAACGTTTGACAACCTTTAAACAGTTTTAATAACTATCTCAAAAATTGTCGCCCTGATGCAAACAACTGCTGAGTTATCTACTCAACTTTGTTGAACAAAACGGCTTACGTATTTTAAGCATGCTAACCTTTAGCCCGGTAAGCAAATAAAAAAAACGCAATATGCAGGCTACACCAGAACGGAGCCGTAGAATAACCAAAACAAATGGGTTAAACAAATTGGTACACGGTATTTATCGATTTAACTCTAGAGTTAAAGGATATACAACGAGAAACAACGTTTGACAACCTTTAAACAGTTTTAATAACTATCTCAAAAATTGTCGCCCTGATGCAAACAACTGCTGAGTTATCTACTCAACTTTGTTGAACAAAACGACTTACGTATTTTAAGCATGCTAACCTTTAGCCCGGTAAGCAAATTAAAAAAAAAACGCAATATGTAGGCTACACGAGAACGGAGCCGTCGAGTAACTAAAACAAATGGGTTAAACAAATTCGTACACGGTATTTATCAATTTAACTTTAGAATTAAAGGATATACAACGAGAAACAACGTTTGACAACCTTTAAACAGTTTTAATAACTATCTCAAAAATTGTCGCTCTGATGCAAACAACTGCCGAGTTATCTACTCAAATTTGTTGAACAAAACGACTTACGTATTTTAAGCATGCTAACCTTTAGCCCGGTAAGCAAATTAAAAAAAAACGCAATATGTAGGCTACACGAGAACGGAGCCGTCGAGTAACCAAAACAAATGGGTTAAACAAATTCATACACGGTATTTATCAATTTAACTCTAGAATTAAAGGATATACAACGAGAAACAACGTTTGACAACCTTTAAACAGTTTTAATAACTATCTCAAAAATTGTCGCTCTGATGCAAACAACTGCTGAGTTATCTACTCAAATTTGTTGAACAAAACGACTTACGTATTTTAAGCATGCTAACCTTTAGCCCGGTAAGCAAATTAAAAAACAAAACGCAATACGTAGGCTACACGAGAACGGAGCCGTCGAGTAATCAAAACAAATGGGTTAAACAAATTCGTACACGGTATTTATCAATTTAACTCTAGAATTAAAGGATATACAACGAGAAACAACGTTTGACAACCTTTAAACAGTTTTAATAACTATCTCAAAAATTGTCGCTCTGATGCAAATAACTGCTGAGTTATCTACTCAAATTTGTTGAACAAAACGACTTACGTATTTTAAGCATGCTAACCTTTAGCCCGGTAAGCAAATTAAAAAAAAAAGCAATATGTAGGCTACACGAGAACGGAGCTCGAGTAACCAAAATAAATAGGTTAAACAAATTCGTACACGGTATTTATCAATTTAACTCTAGAATTAAAGGATATACAACGAGAAACATCGTTTGACAACCTTTAAATAGTTTTAATAACTATCTCAAAAATTGTCGCTCTGATGCAAACAACTGCTGAGTTATCTACTCAAATTTGTTGAACAAAACGACTTACGTATTTTAAGCATGCTAACTTTTAGCCCGGTAAGCAAATTAAAAAAAAACGCACTATGTAGGCTACACCAGAACGGAGCCGTCGAGTAACCAAAACAAATGGGTTAAACAAATTCGTACACGGTATTTATCGATTTAACTCTAGAATTAAAGGATATACAACGAGAAACAACGTTTGACAACCTTTAAACAGTTTTAATAACTATCTCAAAAATTGTAGCTCTGATGCAAACAACTGCTGAGTTATCTACTCAAATTTGTTGAACAAAACGACTTACGTATTTTAAGCATGCTAACCTTTAGCCCGGTAAGCAAATTAAAAAAAAAACGCAATATGTAGGCTACACGAGAACGGAGCCGTCGAGTAACCAAAACAAATGGGTTAAACAAATTCGTACACGGTATTTATCAATTTAACTCTAGAATTAAAGGATATACAACGAGAAACAAAGTTTGACAACCTTTAAACAGTTTTAATAACTATCTCAAAAATTGTCGCTCTGATGCAAACAACTGCTGAGTTATCTAATCAAATTTGTTGAACAAAACGACTTGCGTATTTTAAACATGCTAACCTTTAGCCCGGTAACCAAATTAAAAAAAAAAAAACGCAATATGTAGGCTACATGAGAACGGAGCCGTCGAGTAACCAAAACAAATGGGTTAAACAAATTCGTACACGGTATTTATCAATTTAACTCTAGAGATAAAGGATATACAACGAGAAACAACGTTTGACAACCTTTAAACAGTTTTAATAACTATCTCAAAAATTGTCGCTCTGATGCAAACAACTACTGAGTTATCTACCCAAATTTGTTGAACAAAACGACTTACGTATTTTAAGCATGCTAACCTTTAGCCCGGTAAGCAAATTAAAAAAAAACGCAATATGTAGGCTACACGAGAACGGAGCCGTCGAGTTACCAAAACAAATGGGTTAAACAAATTCGTACACGGTATTTATCAACTTAACTCTAGAATTAAAGGATATACAACGAGAAATAACGTTTGACAACCTTTAAACAGTTTTAATAACTATCTCAAAAATTGTCGCTCTGATGCAAACAACTGCCGAGTTATCTACTCAAATTTGTTGAACAAAACGACTTACGTATTTTAAGCATGCTAACCTTTAGCCCGGTAAGCAAATTAAAAAAAACGCAATATGTAGGCTACACGAGAACGGAGCCGTCGAGTAACCAAAACAAATGGGTTAAACAAATTCGTACACGGTATTTATCGATTTAACTCTAGAATTAAAGGATATACAACGAGAAACAACGTTTGACAACCTTTAAACAGTTTTAATAACTATCTCAAAAATTGTCGCTCTGATGCAAACAACTGCTGAGTTATCTACTCAAATTTGTTGAACAAAACGACTTACGTATTTTAAGCATGCTAACCTTTAGCCCGGTAAGCAAATTAAAAAAAAACGCAATATGTAGGCTACACGAGAACGGAGCCGTCGAGTAACCAAAACAAATGGGTTAAACAAATTCGTACACGGTATTTATCAATTTAACTCTAGAATTAAAGGATATACAACGAGAAACAACGTTTGACAACCTTTAAACAGTTTTAATAACTATCTCAAAAATTGTCGCTCTGATGCAAACAACTGCTGAGTTATCTAATCAAATTTGTTGAACAAAACGACTTGCGTATTTTAAACATGCTAACCCTTAGCCCGGTAACCAAATTAAAAAAAAACGCAATATGTAGGCTACATGAGAACGGAGCCGTCGAGTAACCAAAACAAATGGGTTAAACAAATTCGTACACCGTATTTATCAATTTAACTCTAGAGATAAAGGATATACAACGAGAAACAACGTTTGACAACCTTTAAACAGTTTTAATAACTATCTCAAAAATTGTCGCTCTGATGCAAACAACTATTGAGTTATCTACTCAAATTTGTTGAACAAAACGACTTACGTATTTTAAGCATGCTAACCTTTAGCCCGGTAAGCAAATTAAAAAAAAACGCAATATGTAGGCTACACGAGAACGGAGCCGTCGAGTAACCAAAACAAATGGGTTAAACAAATTCGTACACGGTATTTATCAATTTAACTCTAGAATTAAAGGATATACAACGAGAAACAACGTTTGAAAACCTTTAAACAGTTTTAATAACTATCTCAAAAGTTGTCGCTCTGATGCAAACAACTGCTGAGTTATCTACTCAAATTTGTTGAACAAAATGACGTACGAATTTTAAGCATGCTAACCTTTAGCCCGGTAAGCAAATTAAAAAAAAAACGCAATATGTAGGCTACACGAGAACGGAGCCGTCGAGTAACCAAAACAAATGGGTTAAACAAATTCGTACACGGTATTTATCAATTTAACTCTAGAATTAAAGGATATACAGCGAGAAACATCGTTTGACAACCTTTAAATAGTTTTAATAACTATCTCAAAAATTGTCGCTCTGATGGAAACAACTGATGAGTTATCTACTCAAATTTGTTGAACAAAACGACTTACGTATTTTAAGCATGCTAACCTTTAGCCCAGTAAGCAAATTAAAAAAAAAAAACGCAATATGTAGGCTACACCAGAACGGAGCCGTCGAGTAACCAAAACAAATGGGTTAAACAAATTCGTACACGGTATTTATCGATTTAACTCTAGAATTAAAGGATATACAACGAGAAACAACGTTTGACAACCTTTAAACAGTTTTAATAACTATCTCAAAAATTGTCGCCCTGATGCAAACAACTGCTGAGTTATCTACTCAACTTTGTTGAACAAAACGACTTACGCATTTTAAGCATGCTAACCTTTAGCATGGTAAGTAAATTAAAAAAAAAAACGCAATACGTATTAATATGTATTTATCAATTTAACTCTAGAAATAAAGGATATACAACGAGAAACAACGTTTGACAACCTTTAAACAGTTTTAATAACTATCTCAAAAAGTGTCGCTCTGATGCAAACAACTGCTGAGTTATCTACTCAAATTTGTTGAACAAAACGACTTACGTATTTTAAGCATGCTAACCTTTAGCCCGGTAAGCAAAAAAAAAAAAACGCAATATGTAGGCTACACGAGAACGGAGCCGTCGAGTAACCAAAACAAATGGGTTAAACAAATTCGTACACGGTATTTATCAATTTAACTCTAGAATTAAAGGATATACAACGAGAAACAACTTTTGACAACCTTTAAACAGTTTTAATAACTATCTCAAAAATTGTCGCTCTGATGCAAACAACTGCCGAGTTATCTACTCAAATTTGTTGAACAAAACGACTTACGTATTTTAAGCATGCTAACCTTTAGCCCGGTAAGCAAATTAAAAAAAAAACGCAATATGTAGGCTACACGAGAACGGAGCCGTCGAGTAACCAAAACAAATGGGTTAAACAAATTCGTACACGGTATTTATCAATTTAACTATAGAATTAAAGGATATACAACGAGAAACATCGTTTGACAACCTTTAAATAGTTTTAATAACTATCTCAAAAATTGCCGCTCTGATGCAAACAACTGCTGAGTTATCTACTCAAATTTGTTGAACAAAACGACTTACGTATTTTAAGCATGCTAACCTTTAGCCCGGTAAGCAAATTAAAAAAAAACGCAATATGTAGGCTACACTAGAACGGAGCCGTCGAGTAACCAAAACAAATGGGTTAAACAAATTCGTACACGGTATTTATCGTTTTAACTCTAGAATTAAAGGATATACAACGAGAAACAACGTTTGACAACCTTTAAACAGTTTTAATAACTATCTCAAAAATTGTCGCCCTGATGCAAACAACTGCTGAGTTAACTACTCAACTTTGTTGAACAAAACGACTTAGTATTTTAAGCATGCTAACCTTTAGCCCGGTAAGCAAATTAAAAAAAAACGCAATATGTAGGCTACACGAGAACGGAGCCGTCGAGTAACCAAAACAAATGGGTTAAACAAATTCGTACACAGTATTTATCAATTTAACTATAGAATTAAAGGATATACAACGAGAAACAACGTTTGACAACCTTTAAACAGTTTTAATAACTATCTCAAAAATTGTCGCTCTGATGCAAACAACTGCTGAGTTATCTACTCAAATTTGTTGAACAAAACGACTTACGTATTTTAAGCATGCTAACCTTTAGCCCGGTAAGCAAATTAAAAAAAACGCAATATGTAGGCTACACGAGAACGGAGCCGTCGAGTAACCAAAACAAATGGGTTAAACAAATTCGTACACGGTATTTATCAATTTAACTCTAGAATTAAAGGATATACAACGAGAAATAACGTTTGACAACCTTTAAACAGTTTTAATAACTATCTCAAAAATTGTCGCTCTGATGAAAACAACTGCTGAGTTATCTACCAAATTTGTTGAACAAAACGACTTACGTATTTTAAGCATGCTAACCTTTAGCCCGTTAAGCAAATTAAAAAAAAAAAACGCAATATGTAGGCTACACGAGAACGGAGCCATCGAGTAACCAAAACAAATGGGTTAAACAAATTCGTACACGGTATTTATCAATTTAACTATAGAATTAAAGGATATACAACGAGAAACAACGATTGACAACCTTTAAACAGTTTTAATAACTATCTCAAAAATTGTCGCTCTGATGCAAACAACTGCTGAGTTATCTACTCAAATTTGTTGGATATACATCGAGAAACAACGTTTGACAACCTTTAAACAGTTTTAATAACTATCTCAAAAGTTGTCGCTCTGATGCAAACAACTGCCGAGTTATCTACTCAAATTTGTTCAACAAAACGACTTACGTATTTTAAGCATGCTAACCTTTAGCCCGGTAAGCAAATTAAAAAAAAACGCAATATGTAGGCTACACGAGAACGGAGCCGTCGAGTAACCAAAACAAATGGGTTAAACAAATTCGTACACGGTATTTATCAATTTAACTCTAGAATTAAAGGATATACAACGAGAAATAACGTTTGACAACCTTTAAACAGTTTTAATAACTATCTCAAAAATTGTCGCTCTGATGCAAACAACTGCTGAGTTATCTACTCAAATTTGTTGAACAAAACGACTTACGTATTTTAAGCATGCTAACTTTTAGCCCGGTAAGCAAATTAAAAAAAACGCAATATGTAGGCTACACGAGAACGGAGCCGTCGAGTAACCAAAACAAATGGGTTAAACAAATTCGTACACGGTATTTATCAATTTTACTCTAGAATTAAAGGATATACAACGAGAAACAACGTTTGACAACCTTTAAACAGTTTTAATAACTATCTCAAAAATTGTCGCTCTGATGAAAACAACTGCTGAGTTATCTACCAAATTTGTTGAACAAAACGACTTACGTATTTTAAGCATGCTAACCTTTAGCCCGTTAAGCAAATTAAAAAAAAAAACGCAATATGTAGGCTACACGAGAACGGAGCCATCGAGTAACCAAAACAAATGGGTTAAACAAATTCGTACACGGTATTTATCAATTTAACTATAGAATTAAAGGATATACAACGAGAAACAACGATTGACAACCTTTAAACAGTTTTAATAACTATCTCAAAAATTGTCGCTCTGATGCAAACAACTGCTGAGTTATCTACTCAAATTTGTTGGATATACATCGAGAAACAACGTTTGACAACCTTTAAACAGTTTTAATAACTATCTCAAAAGTTGTCGCTCTGATGCAAACAACTGCCGAGTTATCTACTCAAATTTGTTCAACAAAACGACTTACGTATTTTAAGCATGCTAACCTTTAGCCCGGTAAGCAAATTAAAAAAAAACGCAATATGTAGGCTACACGAGAACGGAGCCGTCGAGTAAACAAAACAAATGGGTTAAACAAATTCGTACACGGTATTTAACTCTAGAATTAAAGGATATACAACGAGAAACAACGTTTGACAACATTTAAACAGTTTTAATAACTATCGCAAAAATTGTCGCTCTGATGCAAACAACTGCTGAGTTATCTACTCAAATTTGTTGAACAAAACGACTTACGTATTTTAAGCATGCTAACCTTTAGCCCGGTAAGCAAATTAAAAAAAAAAAAACGAAATATGTAGGCTACACGAGAACGGAGCCGTCGAGTAACCAAAACAAATGGGTTAAACAAATTCGTACACGGTATTTATCAATTTAACTATAGAATTAAAGGATATACAACGAGAAAAACGATTGACAACCTTTAAACAGTTTTAATAACTATCTCAAAAATTGTCGCTCTGATGCAAACAACTGCTGAGTTATCTACTCAAATTTGTTGAACAAAACGACTTACGTATTTTAAGCATGCTAACCTTTAGCCCGGTAAGCAAATTAAAAAAAAAAAAAACGCAATATGTAGGCTACGCGAGAACGGAGCCGTCGAGTAACCAAAACAAATGGGTTAACAAATTCGTACACGGTATTTATCAATTTAACTCTAGAATTAAAGGATATACAACGAGAAACAACGTTTGACAACCTTTAAACAGTTTTAATAACTATCTCAAAAATTGTCGCTCTGATGCAAACAACTGCTGAGTTATCTACTCAAATTTGTTGAACAAAACGACTTACGTATTTTAAGCATGCTAACCTTTAGCCCGGTAAGCAAATTAAAAAAAAAAACGCAATATGTAGGCTACACGAGAACGGAGCCGTCGAGTAACCAAAACAAATGGGTTAAACAAATTCGTACACGGTATTTATCAATTTAACTCTAGAATTAAAGGATATACAACGAGAAACAACGTTTGACAACCTTTAAACAGTTTTAATAACTATCTCAAAAATTGTCGCTCTGATGCAAACAACTGCTGAGTTATCTACTCAAATTTGTTGAACAAAACGACTTATGTATTTTAAGCATGCTAACCTTTAGCCCGGTAAGCAAATTAAAAAAAAACGCAATATGTAGGCTACACGAGAACGGAGCCGCCGAGTAACCAAAACAAATGGGTTAAACAAATTCGTACACGGTATTTATCAATTTAACTCTAGAATTAAAGGATATACAACGAGAAACAACGTTTGACAACCTTTAAACAGTTTTAATAACTATCTCAAAAATTGCCGCTCTGATGCAAACAACTGCTGAGTTATCTACTCAAATTTGTTGAACAAAACGACTTACATATTTTAAGAATGCTCACCTTTAGCCCGGTAAGCAAATTAAAAAAAAACGCAATATGTAGGCTACGCGAGAACGGAGCCGTCGAGTAACCAAAACAAATGGGTTAAACAAATTCGTACACGGTATTTATCAATTTAACTCTAGAATTAAAGGATATGCAACGAGAAACAACGTTTGACAACCTTTAAACAGTTTTAATAACTATCTCAAAAATTGTCGCTCTGATGCAAACAACTGCTGAGTTATCTACTCAAATTTGTTGAACAAAACGACTTACGTATTTTAAGCATGCTAACCTTTAGCCCGGTAAGCAAATTAAAAAAAAAGCGCAATATGTAGGCTACACGAGAACGGAGCCATCGAGTAACCAAAACAAATGGGTTAAACAAATTCGTACACGGTATTTATCAATTTAACTATAGAATTAAAGGATATACAACGAGAAACAACGATTGACAACCTTTAAACAATTTTAATAACTATCTCAAAAATTGTCGCTCTGATGCAAACAAATGCTGAGTTATCTACTCAAATTTGTTGAACAAAACGACTTACGTATTTTAAGCATGCTAACCTTTAGCCCGGTAAGCAAATTAAAAAAAAACGCAATATGTAGGCTACGCGAGAACGGAGCCGTCGAGTAACCAAAACAAATGGGTTAACAAATTCGTACACGGTATTTATCAATTTAACTCTAGAATTAAAGGATATACAACGAGAAACAACGTTTGACAACCTTTAAACAGTTTTAATAACTATCTCAAAAATTGTCGCTCTGATGCAAACAACTGCTGAGTTATCTACTCAAATTTGTTGAACAAAACGACTTACGTATTTTAAGCATGCTAACCTTTAGCCCGGTAAGAAAATTAAAAAAAAAACGCAATATGTAGGCTACACGAGAATGGAGCCGTCGAGTAACCAAAACAAATGGGTTAAACAAATTCGTACACGGTATTTATCAATTTAACTCTAGAATTAAAGGATATACAACGAGAAACAACGTTTGACAACCTTTAAACAGTTTTAATAACTATCTCAAAAATTGTCGCTCTGATGCAAACAACTGCTGAATTATCTACTCAAATTTGTTGAACAAAACGACTTATGTATTTTAAGCATGCTAATCTTTAGCCCGGTAAGCAAATTAAAAAAAAACGCAATATGTAGGCTACACGAGAACGGAGCCGCAGAGTAACCAAAACAAATGGGTTAAACAAATTCGTACACGGTATTTATCAATTTAACTCTAGAATTAAAGGATATACAACGAGAAACAACGTTCGACAACCTTTAAACAGTTTTAAAAACTATCTCAAAAATTGCCGCTCTGATGCAAACAACTGCTGAGTTATCTACTCAAATTTGTTGGATATACATCGAGAAACAACGTTTGACAACCTTTAAACAGTTTTAATAACTATCTCAAAAATTGTCGCTCTGATGCAAACAACTGCCGAGTTATCTACTCAAATTTGTTGAACAAAACGACTTACGTATTTTAAGCATGCTAACCTTTAGCCCGGTAAGCAAATTAAAAAAAACGCAATATGTAGGCTACACGAGAACGGAGACGTCGAGTAACTAAAACAAATGGGTTAAACAAATTCGTACACGGTATTTATCAATTTAACTTTAGAATTAAAGGATATACAACGAGAAACAACGTTTGACAACCTTTAAACAGTTTTAATAACTATCTCAAAAATTGTCGCTCTGATGCAAACAACTGCCGAGTTATCTACTCAAATTTGTTGAACAAAACGACTTACGTATTTTAAGCATGCTAACCTTTAGCCCGGTAAGCAAATTAAAAAAAACGCAATATGTAGGCTACACGAGAACGGAGACGTCGAGTAACTAAAACAAATGGGTTAAACAAATTCGTACACGGTATTTATCAATTTAACTTTAGAATTAAAGGATATACAACGAGAAACAACGTTTGACAACCTTTAAACAGTTTTAATAACTATCTCAAAAATTGTCGCTCTGATGCAAACAACTGCCGAGTTATCTACTCAAATTTGTTGAACAAAACGACTTACGTATTTTAAGCATGCTAACCTTTAGCCCGGTAAGCAAATTAAAAAAAAACGCAATATGTAGGCTACACGAGAACGGAGCCATCGAGTAACCAAAACAAATGGGTTAAACAAATTCGTACACGGTATTTATCAATTTAACTATAGAATTAAAGGATATACAACGAGAAACAACGATTGACAACCTTTAAACAATTTTAATAACTATCTCAAAAATTGTCGCTCTGATGCAAACAAATGCTGAGTTATCTACTCAAATTTGTTGAACAAAACGACTTACGTATTTTAAGCATGCTAACCTTTAGCCCGGTAAGCAAATTAAAAAAAAACGCAATATGTAGGCTACGCGAGAACGGAGCCGTCGAGTAACCAAAACAAATGGGTTAACAAATTCGTACACGGTATTTATCAATTTAACTCTAGAATTAAAGGATATACAACGAGAAACAACGTTTGACAACCTTTAAACAGTTTTAATAACTATCTCAAAAATTGTCGCTCTGATGCAAACAACTGCCGAGTTATCTACTCAAATTTGTTGAACAAAACGACTTACGTATTTTAAGCATGCTAACCTTTAGCCCGGTAAGCAAATTAAAAAAAACGCAATATGTAGGCTACACGAGAACGGAGACGTCGAGTAACTAAAACAAATGGGTTAAACAAATTCGTACACGGTATTTATCAATTTAACTTTAGAATTAAAGGATATACAACGAGAAACAACGTTTGACAACCTTTAAACAGTTTTAATAACTATCTCAAAAATTGTCGCTCTGATGCAAACAACTGCCGAGTTATCTACTCAAATTTGTTGAACAAAACGACTTACGTATTTTAAGCATGCTAACCTTTAGCCCGGTAAGCAAATTAAAAAAAACGCAATATGTAGGCTACACGAGAACGGAGACGTCGAGTAACTAAAACAAATGGGTTAAACAAATTCGTACACGGTATTTATCAATTTAACTTTAGAATTAAAGGATATACAACGAGAAACAACGTTTGACAACCTTTAAACAGTTTTAATAACTATCTCAAAAATTGTCGCTCTGATGCAAACAACTGCCGAGTTATCTACTCAAATTTGTTGAACAAAACGACTTACGTATTTTAAGCATGCTAACCTTTAGCCCGGTAAGCAAATTAAAAAAAAACGCAATATGTAGGCTACACGAGAACGGAGCCGTCGAGTAACTAAAACAAATGGGTTAAACAAATTCGTACACGGTATTTATCAATTTAACTTTAGAATTAAAGGATATACAACGAGAAACAACGTTTGACAACCTTTAAACAGTTTTAATAACTATCTCAAAAATTGTCGCTCTGATGCAAACAACTGCCGAGTTATCTACTCAAATTTGTTGAACAAAACGACTTACGTATTTTAAGCATGCTAACCTTTAGCCCGGTAAGCAAATTAAAAAAAAACGCAATATGTAGGCTACACGAGAACGGAGCCGTCGAGTAACCAAAACAAATGGGTTAAACAAATTCATACACGGTATTTATCAATTTAACTCTAGAATTAAAGGATATACAACGAGAAACAACGTTTGACAACCTTTAAACAGTTTTAATAACTATCTCAAAAATTGTCGCTCTGATGCAAACAACTGCTGAGTTATCTACTCAAATTTGTTGAACAAAACGACTTACGTATTTTAAGCATGCTAACCTTTAGCCCGGTAAGCAAATTAAAAAACAAAACGCAATACGTAGGCTACACGAGAACGGAGCCGTCGAGTAATCAAAACAAATGGGTTAAACAAATTCGTACACGGTATTTATCAATTTAACTCTAGAATTAAAGGATATACAACGAGAAACAACGTTTGACAACCTTTAAACAGTTTTAATAACTATCTCAAAAATTGTCGCTCTGATGCAAATAACTGCTGAGTTATCTACTCAAATTTGTTGAACAAAACGACTTACGTATTTTAAGCATGCTAACCTTTAGCCCGGTAAGCAAATTAAAAAAAAAAGCAATATGTAGGCTACACGAGAACGGAGCTCGAGTAACCAAAATAAATAGGTTAAACAAATTCGTACACGGTATTTATCAATTTAACTCTAGAATTAAAGGATATACAACGAGAAACATCGTTTGACAACCTTTAAATAGTTTTAATAACTATCTCAAAAATTGTCGCTCTGATGCAAACAACTGCTGAGTTATCTACTCAAATTTGTTGAACAAAACGACTTACGTATTTTAAGCATGCTAACTTTTAGCCCGGTAAGCAAATTAAAAAAAAACGCACTATGTAGGCTACACCAGAACGGAGCCGTCGAGTAACCAAAACAAATGGGTTAAACAAATTCGTACACGGTATTTATCGATTTAACTCTAGAATTAAAGGATATACAACGAGAAACAACGTTTGACAACCTTTAAACAGTTTTAATAACTATCTCAAAAATTGTAGCTCTGATGCAAACAACTGCTGAGTTATCTACTCAAATTTGTTGAACAAAACGACTTACGTATTTTAAGCATGCTAACCTTTAGCCCGGTAAGCAAATTAAAAAAAAAACGCAATATGTAGGCTACACGAGAACGGAGCCGTCGAGTAACCAAAACAAATGGGTTAAACAAATTCGTACACGGTATTTATCAATTTAACTCTAGAATTAAAGGATATACAACGAGAAACAAAGTTTGACAACCTTTAAACAGTTTTAATAACTATCTCAAAAATTGTCGCTCTGATGCAAACAACTGCTGAGTTATCTAATCAAATTTGTTGAACAAAACGACTTGCGTATTTTAAACATGCTAACCTTTAGCCCGGTAACCAAATTAAAAAAAAAAAAACGCAATATGTAGGCTACATGAGAACGGAGCCGTCGAGTAACCAAAACAAATGGGTTAAACAAATTCGTACACGGTATTTATCAATTTAACTCTAGAGATAAAGGATATACAACGAGAAACAACGTTTGACAACCTTTAAACAGTTTTAATAACTATCTCAAAAATTGTCGCTCTGATGCAAACAACTACTGAGTTATCTACCCAAATTTGTTGAACAAAACGACTTACGTATTTTAAGCATGCTAACCTTTAGCCCGGTAAGCAAATTAAAAAAAAACGCAATATGTAGGCTACACGAGAACGGAGCCGTCGAGTTACCAAAACAAATGGGTTAAACAAATTCGTACACGGTATTTATCAACTTAACTCTAGAATTAAAGGATATACAACGAGAAATAACGTTTGACAACCTTTAAACAGTTTTAATAACTATCTCAAAAATTGTCGCTCTGATGCAAACAACTGCCGAGTTATCTACTCAAATTTGTTGAACAAAACGACTTACGTATTTTAAGCATGCTAACCTTTAGCCCGGTAAGCAAATTAAAAAAAACGCAATATGTAGGCTACACGAGAACGGAGCCGTCGAGTAACCAAAACAAATGGGTTAAACAAATTCGTACACGGTATTTATCGATTTAACTCTAGAATTAAAGGATATACAACGAGAAACAACGTTTGACAACCTTTAAACAGTTTTAATAACTATCTCAAAAATTGTCGCTCTGATGCAAACAACTGCTGAGTTATCTACTCAAATTTGTTGAACAAAACGACTTACGTATTTTAAGCATGCTAACCTTTAGCCCGGTAAGCAAATTAAAAAAAAACGCAATATGTAGGCTACACGAGAACGGAGCCGTCGAGTAACCAAAACAAATGGGTTAAACAAATTCGTACACGGTATTTATCAATTTAACTCTAGAATTAAAGGATATACAACGAGAAACAACGTTTGACAACCTTTAAACAGTTTTAATAACTATCTCAAAAATTGTCGCTCTGATGCAAACAACTGCTGAGTTATCTAATCAAATTTGTTGAACAAAACGACTTGCGTATTTTAAACATGCTAACCCTTAGCCCGGTAACCAAATTAAAAAAAAACGCAATATGTAGGCTACATGAGAACGGAGCCGTCGAGTAACCAAAACAAATGGGTTAAACAAATTCGTACACCGTATTTATCAATTTAACTCTAGAGATAAAGGATATACAACGAGAAACAACGTTTGACAACCTTTAAACAGTTTTAATAACTATCTCAAAAATTGTCGCTCTGATGCAAACAACTATTGAGTTATCTACTCAAATTTGTTGAACAAAACGACTTACGTATTTTAAGCATGCTAACCTTTAGCCCGGTAAGCAAATTAAAAAAAAACGCAATATGTAGGCTACACGAGAACGGAGCCGTCGAGTAACCAAAACAAATGGGTTAAACAAATTCGTACACGGTATTTATCAATTTAACTCTAGAATTAAAGGATATACAACGAGAAACAACGTTTGAAAACCTTTAAACAGTTTTAATAACTATCTCAAAAGTTGTCGCTCTGATGCAAACAACTGCTGAGTTATCTACTCAAATTTGTTGAACAAAATGACGTACGAATTTTAAGCATGCTAACCTTTAGCCCGGTAAGCAAATTAAAAAAAAAACGCAATATGTAGGCTACACGAGAACGGAGCCGTCGAGTAACCAAAACAAATGGGTTAAACAAATTCGTACACGGTATTTATCAATTTAACTCTAGAATTAAAGGATATACAGCGAGAAACATCGTTTGACAACCTTTAAATAGTTTTAATAACTATCTCAAAAATTGTCGCTCTGATGGAAACAACTGATGAGTTATCTACTCAAATTTGTTGAACAAAACGACTTACGTATTTTAAGCATGCTAACCTTTAGCCCAGTAAGCAAATTAAAAAAAAAAAACGCAATATGTAGGCTACACCAGAACGGAGCCGTCGAGTAACCAAAACAAATGGGTTAAACAAATTCGTACACGGTATTTATCGATTTAACTCTAGAATTAAAGGATATACAACGAGAAACAACGTTTGACAACCTTTAAACAGTTTTAATAACTATCTCAAAAATTGTCGCCCTGATGCAAACAACTGCTGAGTTATCTACTCAACTTTGTTGAACAAAACGACTTACGCATTTTAAGCATGCTAACCTTTAGCATGGTAAGTAAATTAAAAAAAAAAACGCAATACGTATTAATATGTATTTATCAATTTAACTCTAGAAATAAAGGATATACAACGAGAAACAACGTTTGACAACCTTTAAACAGTTTTAATAACTATCTCAAAAAGTGTCGCTCTGATGCAAACAACTGCTGAGTTATCTACTCAAATTTGTTGAACAAAACGACTTACGTATTTTAAGCATGCTAACCTTTAGCCCGGTAAGCAAAAAAAAAAAAAACGCAATATGTAGGCTACACGAGAACGGAGCCGTCGAGTAACCAAAACAAATGGGTTAAACAAATTCGTACACGGTATTTATCAATTTAACTCTAGAATTAAAGGATATACAACGAGAAACAACTTTTGACAACCTTTAAACAGTTTTAATAACTATCTCAAAAATTGTCGCTCTGATGCAAACAACTGCCGAGTTATCTACTCAAATTTGTTGAACAAAACGACTTACGTATTTTAAGCATGCTAACCTTTAGCCCGGTAAGCAAATTAAAAAAAAAACGCAATATGTAGGCTACACGAGAACGGAGCCGTCGAGTAACCAAAACAAATGGGTTAAACAAATTCGTACACGGTATTTATCAATTTAACTCTAGAATTAAAGGATATACAACGAGAAACATCGTTTGACAACCTTTAAATAGTTTTAATAACTATCTCAAAAATTGTCGCTCTGATGCAAACAACTGCTGAGTTATCTACTCAAATTTGTTGAACAAAACGACTTACGTATTTTAAGCATGCTAACCTTTAGCCCGGTAAGCAAATTAAAAAAAAACGCAATATGTAGGCTACACTAGAACGGAGCCGTCGAGTAACCAAAACAAATGGGTTAAACAAATTCGTACACGGTATTTATCGTTTTAACTCTAGAATTAAAGGATATACAACGAGAAACAACGTTTGACAACCTTTAAACAGTTTTAATAACTATCTCAAAAATTGTCGCCCTGATGCAAACAACTGCTGAGTTAACTACTCAACTTTGTTGAACAAAACGACTTAGTATTTTAAGCATGCTAACCTTTAGCCCGGTAAGAAAATTAAAAAAAAAAGCAATATGTAGGCTACACGAGAACGGAGCCGTCGAGTAACCAAAACAAATGGGTTAAACAAATTCGTACACAGTATTTATCAATTTAACTATAGAATTAAAGGATATACAACGAGAAACAACGTTTGACAACCTTTAAACAGTTTTAATAACTATCTCAAAAATTGTCGCTCTGATGCAAACAACTGCTGAGTTATCTACTCAAATTTGTTGAACAAAACGACTTACGTATTTTAAGCATGCTAACCTTTAGCCCGGTAAGCAAATTAAAAAAAACGCAATATGTAGGCTACACGAGAACGGAGCCGTCGAGTAACCAAAACAAATGGGTTAAACAAATTCGTACACGGTATTTATCAATTTAACTCTAGAATTAAAGGATATACAACGAGAAATAACGTTTGACAACCTTTAAACAGTTTTAATAACTATCTCAAAAATTGTCGCTCTGATGAAAACAACTGCTGAGTTATCTACCAAATTTGTTGAACAAAACGACTTACGTATTTTAAGCATGCTAACCTTTAGCCCGTTAAGCAAATTAAAAAAAAAAACGCAATATGTAGGCTACACGAGAACGGAGCCATCGAGTAACCAAAACAAATGGGTTAAACAAATTCGTACACGGTATTTATCAATTTAACTATAGAATTAAAGGATATACAACGAGAAACAACGATTGACAACCTTTAAACAGTTTTAATAACTATCTCAAAAATTGTCGCTCTGATGCAAACAACTGCTGAGTTATCTACTCAAATTTGTTGGATATACATCGAGAAACAACGTTTGACAACCTTTAAACAGTTTTAATAACTATCTCAAAAGTTGTCGCTCTGATGCAAACAACTGCCGAGTTATCTACTCAAATTTGTTCAACAAAACGACTTACGTATTTTAAGCATGCTAACCTTTAGCCCGGTAAGCAAATTAAAAAAAAACGCAATATGTAGGCTACACGAGAACGGAGCCGTCGAGTAACCAAAACAAATGGGTTAAACAAATTCGTACACGGTATTTATCAATTTAACTCTAGAATTAAAGGATATACAACGAGAAATAACGTTTGACAACCTTTAAACAGTTTTAATAACTATCTCAAAAATTGTCGCTCTGATGCAAACAACTGCTGAGTTATCTACTCAAATTTGTTGAACAAAACGACTTACGTATTTTAAGCATGCTAACTTTTAGCCCGGTAAGCAAATTAAAAAAAACGCAATATGTAGGCTACACGAGAACGGAGCCGTCGAGTAACCAAAACAAATGGGTTAAACAAATTCGTACACGGTATTTATCAATTTTACTCTAGAATTAAAGGATATACAACGAGAAACAACGTTTGACAACCTTTAAACAGTTTTAATAACTATCTCAAAAATTGTCGCTCTGATGAAAACAACTGCTGAGTTATCTACCAAATTTGTTGAACAAAACGACTTACGTATTTTAAGCATGCTAACCTTTAGCCCGTTAAGCAAATTAAAAAAAAAAACGCAATATGTAGGCTACACGAGAACGGAGCCATCGAGTAACCAAAACAAATGGGTTAAACAAATTCGTACACGGTATTTATCAATTTAACTATAGAATTAAAGGATATACAACGAGAAACAACGATTGACAACCTTTAAACAGTTTTAATAACTATCTCAAAAATTGTCGCTCTGATGCAAACAACTGCTGAGTTATCTACTCAAATTTGTTGGATATACATCGAGAAACAACGTTTGACAACCTTTAAACAGTTTTAATAACTATCTCAAAAGTTGTCGCTCTGATGCAAACAACTGCCGAGTTATCTACTCAAATTTGTTCAACAAAACGACTTACGTATTTTAAGCATGCTAACCTTTAGCCCGGTAAGCAAATTAAAAAAAAACGCAATATGTAGGCTACACGAGAACGGAGCCGTCGAGTAAACAAAACAAATGGGTTAAACAAATTCGTACACGGTATTTAACTCTAGAATTAAAGGATATACAACGAGAAACAACGTTTGACAACATTTAAACAGTTTTAATAACTATCGCAAAAATTGTCGCTCTGATGCAAACAACTGCTGAGTTATCTACTCAAATTTGTTGAACAAAACGACTTACGTATTTTAAGCATGCTAACCTTTAGCCCGGTAAGCAAATTAAAAAAAAAAAAACGAAATATGTAGGCTACACGAGAACGGAGCCGTCGAGTAACCAAAACAAATGGGTTAAACAAATTCGTACACGGTATTTATCAATTTAACTATAGAATTAAAGGATATACAACGAGAAAAACGATTGACAACCTTTAAACAGTTTTAATAACTATCTCAAAAATTGTCGCTCTGATGCAAACAACTGCTGAGTTATCTACTCAAATTTGTTGAACAAAACGACTTACGTATTTTAAGCATGCTAACCTTTAGCCCGGTAAGCAAATTAAAAAAAAAAAAAACGCAATATGTAGGCTACGCGAGAACGGAGCCGTCGAGTAACCAAAACAAATGGGTTAACAAATTCGTACACGGTATTTATCAATTTAACTCTAGAATTAAAGGATATACAACGAGAAACAACGTTTGACAACCTTTAAACAGTTTTAATAACTATCTCAAAAATTGTCGCTCTGATGCAAACAACTGCTGAGTTATCTACTCAAATTTGTTGAACAAAACGACTTACGTATTTTAAGCATGCTAACCTTTAGCCCGGTAAGCAAATTAAAAAAAAAAACGCAATATGTAGGCTACACGAGAACGGAGCCGTCGAGTAACCAAAACAAATGGGTTAAACAAATTCGTACACGGTATTTATCAATTTAACTCTAGAATTAAAGGATATACAACGAGAAACAACGTTTGACAACCTTTAAACAGTTTTAATAACTATCTCAAAAATTGTCGCTCTGATGCAAACAACTGCTGAGTTATCTACTCAAATTTGTTGAACAAAACGACTTATGTATTTTAAGCATGCTAACCTTTAGCCCGGTAAGCAAATTAAAAAAAAACGCAATATGTAGGCTACACGAGAACGGAGCCGCCGAGTAACCAAAACAAATGGGTTAAACAAATTCGTACACGGTATTTATCAATTTAACTCTAGAATTAAAGGATATACAACGAGAAACAACGTTTGACAACCTTTAAACAGTTTTAATAACTATCTCAAAAATTGCCGCTCTGATGCAAACAACTGCTGAGTTATCTACTCAAATTTGTTGAACAAAACGACTTACATATTTTAAGAATGCTCACCTTTAGCCCGGTAAGCAAATTAAAAAAAAACGCAATATGTAGGCTACGCGAGAACGGAGCCGTCGAGTAACCAAAACAAATGGGTTAAACAAATTCGTACACGGTATTTATCAATTTAACTCTAGAATTAAAGGATATGCAACGAGAAACAACGTTTGACAACCTTTAAACAGTTTTAATAACTATCTCAAAAATTGTCGCTCTGATGCAAACAACTGCTGAGTTATCTACTCAAATTTGTTGAACAAAACGACTTACGTATTTTAAGCATGCTAACCTTTAGCCCGGTAAGCAAATTAAAAAAAAAGCGCAATATGTAGGCTACACGAGAACGGAGCCATCGAGTAACCAAAACAAATGGGTTAAACAAATTCGTACACGGTATTTATCAATTTAACTATAGAATTAAAGGATATACAACGAGAAACAACGATTGACAACCTTTAAACAATTTTAATAACTATCTCAAAAATTGTCGCTCTGATGCAAACAAATGCTGAGTTATCTACTCAAATTTGTTGAACAAAACGACTTACGTATTTTAAGCATGCTAACCTTTAGCCCGGTAAGCAAATTAAAAAAAAACGCAATATGTAGGCTACGCGAGAACGGAGCCGTCGAGTAACCAAAACAAATGGGTTAACAAATTCGTACACGGTATTTATCAATTTAACTCTAGAATTAAAGGATATACAACGAGAAACAACGTTTGACAACCTTTAAACAGTTTTAATAACTATCTCAAAAATTGTCGCTCTGATGCAAACAACTGCTGAGTTATCTACTCAAATTTGTTGAACAAAACGACTTACGTATTTTAAGCATGCTAACCTTTAGCCCGGTAAGAAAATTAAAAAAAAAACGCAATATGTAGGCTACACGAGAATGGAGCCGTCGAGTAACCAAAACAAATGGGTTAAACAAATTCGTACACGGTATTTATCAATTTAACTCTAGAATTAAAGGATATACAACGAGAAACAACGTTTGACAACCTTTAAACAGTTTTAATAACTATCTCAAAAATTGTCGCTCTGATGCAAACAACTGCTGAATTATCTACTCAAATTTGTTGAACAAAACGACTTATGTATTTTAAGCATGCTAATCTTTAGCCCGGTAAGCAAATTAAAAAAAAACGCAATATGTAGGCTACACGAGAACGGAGCCGCAGAGTAACCAAAACAAATGGGTTAAACAAATTCGTACACGGTATTTATCAATTTAACTCTAGAATTAAAGGATATACAACGAGAAACAACGTTCGACAACCTTTAAACAGTTTTAAAAACTATCTCAAAAATTGCCGCTCTGATGCAAACAACTGCTGAGTTATCTACTCAAATTTGTTGGATATACATCGAGAAACAACGTTTGACAACCTTTAAACAGTTTTAATAACTATCTCAAAAATTGTCGCTCTGATGCAAACAACTGCCGAGTTATCTACTCAAATTTGTTGAACAAAACGACTTACGTATTTTAAGCATGCTAACCTTTAGCCCGGTAAGCAAATTAAAAAAAACGCAATATGTAGGCTACACGAGAACGGAGCCGTCGAGTAACCAAAACAAATGGGTTAAACAAATTCGTACACGGTATTTAACTCTAGAATTAAAGGATATACAACGAGAAACAACGTTTGACAACCTTTAAACAGTTTTAATAACTATCTCAAAAATTGTCGCTCTGATGCAAACAACTGCTGAGTTATCTACTCAAATTTGTTGAACAAAACGACTTATGTATTTTAAGCATGCTAACCTTTAGCCCGGTAAGCAAATTAAAAAAAAAAACGCAATATGTAGGCTACACGAGAACGGAGCCGCCGAGTAACAAAAACAAATGGGTTAAACAAATTCGTACAAGGTATTTATCAATTTAACTCTAGAATTAAAGGATATACAACGAGAAACAACGTTTGACAACCTTTAAACAGTTTTAATAACTATCTCAAAAATTGCCGCTCTGATGCAAACAACTGCTGAGTTATCTACTCAAATTTGTTGGATATACATCGAGAAACAACGTTTGATAACCTTTAAACAGTTTTAATAACTATCTCAAAAATTGTCGCTCTGATGCAAACAACTGCCGAGTTATCTACTCAAATTTGTTGAACAAAACGACTTACGTATTTTAAGCATGCTAACCTTTAGCCCGGTAAGCAAATTATAAAAAAAACGCAATATGTAGGCTACACGAGAACGGAGCCGCCGAGTAACCAAAACAAATGGGTTAAACAAATTCGTACACGGTATTTATCAATTTAACTCTAGAATTAAAGGATATACAACGAGAAATAACGTTTGACAAACTTTAAACAGTTTTAATAACTATCTCAAAAATTGTCGCTCTGATGCAAACAACTGCTGAGTTATCTACTCAAATTTGTTGGATATACATCGAGAAACAACGTTTGACAACCTTTAAACAGTTTTAATAACTATCTCAAAAATTGTCGCTCTGATGCAAACAACTGCCGAGTTATCTACTCAAATTTGTTGAACAAAACGACTTACGTATTTTAAGCATGCTAACCTTTAGCCCGGTAAGCAAATTAAAAAAAAAAAACGCAATATATAGGCTACACGAGAACGGAGCCGTCGAGTAACCAAAACAAATGGGTTAAACAAATTCGTACACGGTATTTAACTCTAGAATTAAAGGATATACAACGAGAAACAACGTTTGACAACCTTTAAACAGTTTTAATAACTATCGCAAAAATTGTCGCTCTGATGCAAACAACTGCTGAGTTATCTACTCAAATTTGTTGAACAAAACGACTTACGTATTTTAAGCATGCTAACCTTTAGCCCGGTAAGCAAATTAAAAAAAAAAAACGAAATATGTAGGCTACACGAGAACGGAGCCGTCGAGTAACCAAAACAAATGGGTTAAACAAATTCGTACACGGTATTTATCAATTTAACTATAGAATTAAAGGATATACAACGAGAAACAACGATTGACAACCTTTAAACAGTTTTAATAACTATCTCAAAAATTGTCGCTCTGATGCAAACAACTGCTGAGTTATCTACTCAAATTTGTTGAACAAAACGACTTACGTATTTTAAGCATGCTAACCTTTAGCCCGGTAAGCAAATTAAAAAAAAAACGCAATATGTAGGCTACGCGAGAACGGAGCCGTCGAGTAACCAAAACAAATGGGTTAACAAATTCGTACACGGTATTTATCAATTTAACTCTAGAATTAAAGGATATACAACGAGAAACAACGTTTGACAACCTTTAAACAGTTTTAATAACTATCTCAAAAATTGTCGCTCTGATGCAAACAACTGCTGAGTTATCTACTCAAATTTGTTGAACAAAACGACTTACGTATTTTAAGCATGCTAACCTTTAGCCCGGTAAGCAAATTAAAAAAAAAAACGCAATATGTAGGCTACACGAGAACGGAGCCGTCGAGTAACCAAAACAAATGGGTTAAACAAATTCGTACACGGTATTTATCAATTTAACTCTAGAATTAAAGGATATACAACGAGAAACAACGTTTGACAACCTTTAAACAGTTTTAATAACTATCTCAAAAATTGTCGCTCTGATGCAAACAACTGCTGAGTTATCTACTCAAATTTGTTGAACAAAATGACTTATGTATTTTAAGCATGCTAACCTTTAGCCCGGTAAGCAAATTAAAAAAAAACGCAATATGTAGGCTACACGGGAACGGAGCCGCCGAGTAACCAAAACAAATGGGTTAAACAAATTCGTACACGGTATTTATCAATTTAACTCTAGAATTAAAGGATATACAACGAGAAATAACGTTTGACAACCTTTAAACAGTTTTAATAACTATCTCAAAAATTGCCGCTCTGATTCAAACAACTGCTGAGTTATCTACTCAAATTTGTTGAACAAAACGACTTACATATTTTAAGCATGCTCACCTTTTGCCCGGTAAGCAAATTAAAAAAAAACGCAATATGTAGGCTACGCGAGAACGGAGCCGTCGAGTAACCAAAACAAATGGGTTAAACAAATTCGTACACGGTATTTATCAATTTAACTCTAGAATTAAAGGATATGCAACGAGAAACAACGTTTGGCAACCTTTAAACAGTTTTAATAACTATCTCAAAAATTGCTGCTCTGATGCAAACAACTGCTGAGTTATCTACTCAAATTTGTTGAACAAAACGACTTACGTATTTTAAGCATGCTAACCTTTAGCCCGGTAAGCAAATTAAAAAAAAAACGCAATATGTAGGCTACACGAGAACGGAGCCATCGAGTAACCAAAACAAATGGGTTAAACAAATTCGTACACGGTATTTATCAATTTAACTATAGAATTAAAGGATATACAACGAGAAACAACGATTGACAACCTTTAAACAGTTTTAATAACTATCTCAAAAATTGTCGCTCTGATGCAAACAACTGCTGAGTTATCTACTCAAATTTGTTGGATATACATCGAGAAACAACGTTTGACAACCTTTAAACAGTTTTAATAACTATCTCAAAAATTGTCGCTCTGATGCAAACAACTGCCGAGTTATCTACTCAAATTTGTTGAACAAAACGACTTACGTATTTTAAGCATGCTAGCCTTTAGCCCGGTAAGCAAATTAAAAAAAAAAACGCAATATGTAGGCTACACGAGAACGGAGCCGTCGAGTAACCAAAACAAATGGGTTAAACAAATTCGTACACGGTATTTAACTCTAGAATTAAAGGATATACAACCAGAAACAACGTTTGACAACCTTTAAACAGTTTTAATAATTATCGCAAAAATTGTCGCTCTGATGCAAACAACTGCTGAGTTATCTACTCAGATTTATTGAACAAAACGACTTACGTATTTTAAGCATGCTAGCCTTTAGCCCGGTAAGCAAATTAAAAAAAAAAACGAAATATGTAGGCTACACGAGAACGGAGCCGTCGAGTAACCAAAACAAATGGGTTAAACAAATTCGTACACGGTATTTATCAATTTAACTATAGAATTAAAGGATATACAACGAGAAACAACGATTGACAACCTTTAAACAGTTTTAATAACTATCGCAAAAATTGTCGCTCTGATGCAAACAACTGCTGAGTTATCTACTCAAATTTATTGAACAAAACGACTTACGTATTTTAAGCATGCTAGCCTTTAGCCCGGTAAGCAAATTAAAAAAAAAACGCAATATGTAGGCTACACGAGAACGGAGCCGTCGAGTAACCAAAACAAATGGGTTAAACAAATTCGTACACGGTAACTCTAGAATTAAAGGATATACAACCAGAAACAACGTTTGACAACCTTTAAACAGTTTTAATAACTATCTCAAAAATTGTCGCTCTGATGCAAACAACTGCCGAGTTATCTACTCAAATTTGTTGAACAAAACGACTTACGTATTTTAAGCATGCTAACCTTTAGCCCGGTAAGCAAATTAAAAAAAAAACGCAATATATAGGCTACACGAGAACGGAGCCGTCGAGTAACCAAAACAAATGGGTTAAACAAATTCGTACACGGTATTTAACTCTAGAATTAAAGGATATACAACGAGAAACAACGTTTGACAACCTTTAAACAGTTTTAATAACTATCGCAAAAATTGTCGCTCTGATGCAAACAACTGCTGAGTTATCTACTCAAATTTGTTGAACAAAACGACTTACGTATTTTAAGCATGCTAACCTTTAGCCCGGTAAGCAAATTAAAAAAAAAACGAAATATGTAGGCTACACGAGAACGGAGCCGTCGAGTAACCAAAACAAATGGGTTAAACAAATTCGTACACGGTATTTATCAATTTAACTATAGAATTAAAGGATATACAACGAGAAACAACGATTGACAACCTTTAAACAGTTTTAATAACTATCTCAAAAATTGTCGCTCTGATGCAAACAACTGCTGAGTTATCTACTCAAATTTGTTGAACAAAACGACTTACGTATTTTAAGCATGCTAACCTTTAGCCCGGTAAGCAAATTAAAAAAAAAACGCAATATGTAGGCTACGCGAGAACGGAGCCGTCTAGTAACCAAAACAAATGGGTTAACAAATTCTTACACGGTATTTATCAATTTAACTCTAGAATTAAAGGATATACAACGAGAAACAACGTTTGACAACCTTTAAACAGTTTTAATAACTATCTCAAAAATTGTCGCTCTGATGCAAACAACTGCTGAGTTATCTACTCAAATTTGTTGAACAAAACGACTTACGTATTTTAAGCATGCTAACCTTTAGCCCGGTAAGCAAATTAAAAAAAAAAACGCAATATGTAGGCTACACGAGAACGGAGCCGTCGAGTAACCAAAACAAATGGGTTAAACAAATTCGTACACGGTATTTATCAATTTAACTCTAGAATTAAAGGATATACAACGAGAAACAACGTTTGACAACCTTTAAACAGTTTTAATAACTATCTCAAAAATTGTCGCTCTGATGCAAACAACTGCTGAGTTATCTACTCAAATTTGTTGAACAAAATGACTTATGTATTTTAAGCATGCTAACCTTTAGCCCGGTAAGCAAATTAAAAAAAAACGCAATATGTAGGCTACACGGGAACGGAGCCGCCGAGTAACCAAAACAAATGGGTTAAACAAATTCGTACACGGTATTTATCAATTTAACTCTAGAATTAAAGGATATACAACGAGAAATAACGTTTGACAACCTTTAAACAGTTTTAATAACTATCTCAAAAATTGCCGCTCTGATGCAAACAACTGCTGAGTTATCTACTCAAATTTGTTGAACAAAACGACTTACATATTTTAAGCATGCTCACCTTTTGCCCGGTAAGCAAATTAAAAAAAAACGCAATATGTAGGCTACGCGAGAACGGAGCCGTCGAGTAACCAAAACAAATGGGTTAAACAAATTCGTACACGGTATTTATCAATTTAACTCTAGAATTAAAGGATATGCAACGAGAAACAACGTTTGGCAACCTTTAAACAGTTTTAATAACTATCTCAAAAATTGTTGCTCTGATGCAAACAACTGCTGAGTTATCTACTCAAATTTGTTGAACAAAACGACTTACGTATTTTAAGCATGCTAACCTTTAGCCCGGTAAGCAAATTAAAAAAAAAAACGCAATATGTAGGCTACACGAGAACGGAGCCATCGAGTAACCAAAACAAATGGGTTAAACAAATTCGTACACGCTATTTATCAATTTAACTATAGAATTAAAGGATATACAACGAGAAACAACGATTGACAACCTTTAAACAGTTTTAATAACTATCTCAAAAATTGTCGCTCTGATGCAAACAACTGCTGAGTTATCTACTCAAATTTGTTGGATATACATCGAGAAACAACGTTTGACAACCTTTAAACAGTTTTAATAACTATCTCAAAAATTGTCGCTCTGATGCAAACAACTGCCGAGTTATCTACTCAAATTTGTTGAACAAAACGACTTACGTATTTTAAGCATGCTAGCCTTTAGCCCGGTAAGCAAATTAAAAAAAAAACGCAATATGTAGGCTACACGAGAACGGAGCCGTCGAGTAACCAAAACAAATGGGTTAAACAAATTCGTACACGGTATTTAACTCTAGAATTAAAGGATATACAACCAGAAACAACGTTTGACAACCTTTAAACAGTTTTAATAACTATCGCAAAAATTGTCGCTCTGATGCAAACAACTGCTGAGTTATCTACTCAAATTTATTGAACAAAACGACTTACGTATTTTAAGCATGCTAGCCTTTAGCCCGGTAAGCAAATTAAAAAAAAAAACGAAATATGTAGGCTACACGAGAACGGAGCCGTCGAGTAACCAAAACAAATGGGTTAAACAAATTCGTACACGGTATTTATCAATTTAACTATAGAATTAAAGGATATACAACGAGAAACAACGATTGACAACCTTTAAACAGTTTTAATAACTATCTCAAAAATTGTCGCTCTGATGCAAACAACTGCTGAGTTATCTACTCAAATTTGTTGAACAAAACGACTTACGTATTTTAAGCATGCTAACCTTTAGCCCGGTAAGCAAATTAAAAAAAAAACGCAATATGTAGGCTACGCGAGAACGGAGCCGTCGAGTAACCAAAACAAATGGGTTAACAAATTCGTACACGGTATTTATCAATTTAACTCTAGAATTAAAGGATATCCAACGAGAAACAACGTTTGACAACCTTTAAACAGTTTTAATAACTATCTCAAAAATTATCGCTTTGATGCAAACAACTGCTGAGTTATCTACTCAAATTTGTTGAACAAAACGACTTACGTATTTTAAGCATGCTAACCTTTAGACCGGTAAGCAAATTAAAAAAAAAAAACGCAATATGTAGGCTACACGAGAACGGAGCCGTCGAGTAACCAAAACAAATGGGTTAAACAAATTCGTACACGGTATTTATCAATTTAACTCTAGAATTAAAGGATATACAACGAGAAACAACGTTTGACAACCTTTAAACAGTTTTAACAACTATCTCAAAAATTGTCGCTCTGATGCAAACAACTGCTGAGTTATCTACTCAAATTTGTTGAACAAAACGACTTATGTATTTTAAGCATGCTAACCTTTAGCCCGGTAAGCAAATTAAAAAAAACGCAATATGTAGGCTACACGAGAACGGAGCCGCCGAGTAACCAAAACAAATGGGTTAAACAAATTCGTACACGGTATTTATCAATTTAACTCTAGAATTAAAGGATATACAACGAGAAACAACGTTTGACAACCTTTAAACAGTTTTAATAACTATCTCAAAAATTGCCGCTCTGATGCAAACAACTGCTGAGTTATCTACTCAAATTTGTTGAACAAAACGACTTACATATTTTAAGCATGCTCACTTTTAGCCCGGTAAGCAAATTAAAAAAAAACGCAATATGTAGGCTACGCGAGAACGGAGCCGTCGAGTAACCAAAACAAATGGGTTAAACAAATTCGTACACGGTATTTATCAATTTAACTCTAGAATTAAAGGATATGCAACGAGAAATAACGTTTGACAACCTTTAAACAGTTTTAATAACTATCTCAAAAATTGTCGCTCTGATGCAAACAACTGCTGAGTTATCTACTCAAATTTGTTGAACAAAACGACTTACGTATTTTAAGCATGCTAACCTTTAGCCCGGTAAGCAAATTAAAAAAAACGCAATATGTAGGCTACACGAGAACGGAGCCGTCGAGTAACCAAAACAAATGGGTTAAACAAATTCGTACACGGTATTTATCAATTTAACTCTAGAATTAAAGGATATACAACGAGAAACATCGTTTGACAACCTTTAAACAGTTTTAATAACTATCTCAAAAATTGTCGCTCTGATGAAAACAACTGCTGAGTTATCTACTCAAATTTGTTGAACAAAACGACTTACGTATTTTAAGCATGCTAACCTTTAGCCCGGTAAGCAAATTAAAAAAAAAACGCAATATGTAGGCTACACGAGAACGGAGCCGTCGAGAAACCAAAACAAATGGGTTAAACAAATTCGTACACGGTATTTATCAATTTAACTATAGAATTAAAGGATATACAACGAGAAACAACGTTTGACAACCTTTAAACAGTTTTAATAACTATCTCAAAAATTGTCGCTCTGATGCAAACAACTGCTGAGTTATATACTCAAATTTGTTGAACAAAACGACTTACGTATTTTAAGCATGCTAACCTTTAGCCCGGTAAGCAAATCAAAAAAAAACGCAATATGTAGGCTACACGGAAACGGAGCCGTCGAGTAACCAAAACAAATGGGTTAAACAAATTCGTACACGGTATTTATCAATTTAACTATAGAATTAAAGGATATACAACGAGAAACAACGTTTGACAACCTTTAAACAGTTTTAATAACTATCTCAAAAATTGTCGCTCTGATGCAAACAACTGCTGAGTTATCTACTCAAATTTGTTGAACAAAACGACTTACGTATTTTAAGCATGCTAACCTTTAGCCCGGTAAGCAAATTAAAAAAAAAAAAACGCAATATGTAGGCTACACCAGAACGGAGCCGTCGAGTAACCAAAACAAATGGGTTAAACAAATTCGTACACGGTATTTATCAATTTAACTCTAGAATTAAAGGATATACAACGAGAAACAACGTTTGACAACCTTTAAACAGTTTTAATAACTACCTCAAAAATTGTCGCTCTGATGCAAACAACTGCTGAGTTATCTACTCAAATTTGTTGAACAAAACGACTTACGTATTTTAAGCATGCTAACCTTTAGCCCGGTAAGCAAATTAAAAAAAAAAAACGCAATATGTAGGCTACACCAGAACGGAGCCGTCGAGTAACCAAAACAAATGGGTTAAACAAATTCGTACACGGTATTTATCAATTTAACTCTAGAATTAAAGGATATACAACGAGAAACAACGTTTTACAACCTTTAAACAGTTTTAATAACTACCTCAAAAATTGTCGCTCTGATGCAAACTGCTGAGTTATCTACACAAATTTGTTGAACAAAACGACTTACGTATTTTAAGCATGCTAACCTTTAGCCCGGTAAGCAAATTAAAAAAAACGCAATATGTAGGCTACACGAGAACGGAGCCGTCGAGTAACCAAAACAAATGGGTTAAACAAATTCGTACACGGTATTTATCAATTTGGCTCTAGAATTAAAGGATATACAACGAGAAACAACGTTTCACAACCTTTAAACAGTTTTAATAACTATCTCAAAAATTGTCGCTCTGATGCAAACAACTGCTGAGTTATCTACTTAAATTTGTTGAACAAAACGACTTACGTATTTTAAGCGTGCTAACTTTTAGCCCGGTAAGCAAATTAAAAAAAACGCAATATGTAGGCTACACGAGAACGGAGCCGTCGAAACTGCAAACTGCTGAGTTATCTACACAAATTTGTTGAACAAAACGACTTACGTATTTTAAGCATGCTAACCTTTAGCCCGGTAAGCAAATTAAAAAAAACGCAATATGTAACACGAGAACGGAGCCATCGAGTAACCAAAACAAATGGGTTAAACAAATTCGTACACGGTATTTATCAATTTAACTCTAGAATTAAAGGATATACAACGAGAAACAATGTTTGACAACCTTTAAACAGTTTTAATAACTATCTCAAAAATTGTCGCTCTGATGCAAACTGCTGAGTTATCTACACAAATTTGTTGAACAAAACGACTTACGTATTTTAAGCATGCTAACCTTTAGCCCGGTAAGCAAATTAAAAAAAACGCAATATGTAGGCTACACGAGAACGGAGCCGTCGAGTAACCAAAACAAATGGGTTAAACAAATTCGTACACGGTATTTATCGATTTAACTCTAGAATTAAAGGATATACAACGAAAAACAACGTTTGACAACCTTTAAACAGTTTTAATAACTATCTCAAAGATTGTCGCCCTGATGCAAACAACTGCTGAGTTATCTACTCAAATTTGTTTAACAAAACGACTTAAGTATTTTAAACATGCTAACCTTTAGCCCGGTAAGCAAATTAAAAAAAACGCAATATGTAACACGAGAACGGAGCCGTCGAGTAACCAAAACAAATGGGTTAAACAAATTCGTACACGGTATTTATCAATTTAACTATAGAATTAAAGGATATACAACGAGAAACAACGTTTGACAACCTTTAAACAGTTTTAATAACTATCTCAAAAATTGTCGCTCTGATGCAAACAACTGCTGAGTTATCTACTCAAATTTGTTGAACAAAACGACTTACGTATTTTAAGCATGCTAACCTTTAGCCCGGTAAGCAAATTAAAAAAAAACGCAATATGTAGGCTACACGAGAACGGAGCCGTCGAGTAACCAAAACAAATGGGTTAAACAAATTCGTACACGGTATTTATCAATTTAACTCTAGAATTAAAGGATATACAACGAGAAACAACGTTTGACAACCTTTAAACAGTTTTAATAACTATCTCAAAAATTGTCGCTCTGATGAAAACAACTGCTGAGTTATCTACTCAAATTTGTTGAACAAAATGACTTACGTATTTTAAGCATGCTAACCTTTAGCCCGGTAAGCAAATTAAAAAAAACGCAATTTGTAGGCTACACGAGAACGGAGCCGTCGTGTAACCAAAACAAATGAGTTAAACAAATTCGTACACGGTATTTATCAATTTAACTCTAGAATTAAAGGATATACAACGAGAAACAACGATTGACAACCTTTAAACAGTTTTAATAACTATCTCAAAAATTGTCGCTCTGATGCGAACAACTGCTGAGTTATCTACTCAAATTTGTTGGATATACAACGAGAAACAACGTTTGACAACCTTTAAACAGTTTTAATAACTATCTCAAAAATTGTCGCTCTGATGCAAACAACTGCCGAGTTATCTGCTCAAATTTGTTGAACAAAACGACTTACGTATTTTAAGCATGCTAACCTTTAGCCCGGTAAGCAAATTAAAAAAAAACGCAATATGTAGGCTACACGAGAACGGAGCCGTCGAGTAACCAAAACAAATGGGTTAAACAAATTCGTACACGGTATTTATCAATTTAACTCTAGAATTAAAGGATATACAACGAGAAACAACGTTTGACAACCTTTAAACAGTTTTAATAACTATCTCAAAAATTTTCGCTCTGATGCAAACAACTGCTGAGTTATCTACTCAAATTTGTTGAACAAAACGACTTACGTATTTTAAGCATGCTAACCTTTAGCCCGGTAAGCAAATTAAAAAAAAACGCAATATGTGGGCTACACGAGAACGGAGCCGTCGAGTAACCAAAACAAATGGGTTAAACAAATTCGTACACGGTATTTATCAATTTAACTATAGAATTAAAGGAAATACAACGAGAAACAACGTTTGACAACCTTTAAACAGTTTTAATAACTATCTCAAAAATTGTCGCTCTGATGCAAACAACTGCTGAGTTATATACTCAAATTTGTTGAACAAAACGACTTACGTATTTTAAGCATGCTAACCTTTAGCCCGGTAAGCAAATTAAAAAAAAACGCAATATGTAGGCTACACGGAAACGGAGCCGTCGAGTAACCAAAACAAATGGGTTAAACAAATTCGTACACGGTATTTATCAATTTAACTATAGAATTAAAGGATATACAACGAGAAACAACGTTTGACAACCTTTAAACAGTTTTAATAACTATCTCAAAAATTGTCGCTCTGATGCAAACAACTGCTGAGTTATCTACTCAAATTTGTTGAACAAAACGACTTACGTATTTTAAGCATGCTAACCTTTAGCCCGGTAAGCAAATTAAAAAAAAAACGCAATATGTAGGCTACACCAGAACGGAGCCGTCGAGTAACCAAAACAAATGGGTTAAACAAATTCGTACACGGTATTTATCGATTTAACTCTAGAATTAAAGGATATACAACGAGAAACAACGTTTGACAACCTTTAAAGAGTTTTAATAACTATCTCAAAAATTGTCGCCCTGATGCAAACAACTGCTGAGTTATCTACTCAAATTTGTTGAACAAAACGACTTACGTATTTTAAGCATGCTAACCTTTAGCCCGGTAAGCAAATTAAAAAAAAACGCAATGTGTAGGCTACACGAGAACGGAGCCATCGAGTAACCAAAACAAATGGGCTAAACAAATTCGTACACGGTATTTATCAATTTAACTCTAGAATTAAAGGATATACAACGAGAAACAACGTTTGACAACCTTTAAACAGTTTTAATAACTATCTCAAAAATTGTCGCTCTGATGCAAACTGCTGAGTTATCTACACAAATTTGTTGAACAAAACGACTTACGTATTTTAAGCATGCTAACCTTTAGCCCGGTAAGCAAATTAAAAAAAACGCAATATGTAGGCTACACGAGAACGGAGCCGTCGAGTAACCAAAACAAATGGGTTAAACAAATTCGTACATGGTATTTATCAATTTAACTCTAGAATTAAAGGATATACAACGAGAAACAACGTTTCACAACCTTTAAACAGTTTTAATAACTATCTCAAAAATTGTCGCTCTGATGCAAACAACTGCTGAGTTATCTACTTAAATTTGTTGAACAAAACGACTTACGTATTTTAAGCGTGCTAACTTTTAGCCCGGTAAGCAAATTAAAAAAAACGCAATATGTAGGCTACACGGAAACGGAGCCGTCGAGTAACCAAAACAAATGGGTTAAACAAATTTGTACACGGTATTTATCAATTTAACTCTAGAATTAAAGGATATACAACGAGAAACAACGTTTGACAACCTTTAAACAGTTTTAATAACTATCTCAAAAATTCTCGCTCTGATGCAAACAACTGCTGAGTTATCTACTCAAATTTGTTGAACAAAACGACTTACGTATTTTAAGCATGCTAACCTTTAGCCCGGTAAGCAAATTAAAAAAAAACGCAATATGTAGGCTACACGAGAACGGAGCCGTCGAGTAACCAAAACAAATTGGTTAATCAAATTCGTACACGGTATTTATCAATTTAACTCTAGAATTAAAGGATATACAACGAGTAACAACGTTTCACAACCTTTAAACAGTTTTAATAACTATCTCAAAAATTGTCGCTCTGATGCAAACAACTGCTGAGTTATCTACTCAAATTTGTTGAACAAAACGACTTACGTATTTTAAGCATGCTAACCTTTAGCCCGGTAAGCAAATTAAAAAAAAACGCAATATGTAGGCTACACAAGAACGGAGCCGCCGAGTAACCAAAACAAATGGGTTAAACAAATTCGTACACGGTATTTATCAATTTAACTCTAGAATTAAAGGATATACAACGAGAAACAACGTTTCACAACCTTTAAACAGTTTTAATAACTATCTCAAAAATTGTCGCTCTGATGCAAACAACTGCTGAGTTATCTACTTAAATTTGTTTAACAAAACGACTTACGTATTTTAAGCATGCTAACTTTTAGCCCGGTAAGCAAATTAAAAAAAAACGCAATATGTGGGCTACACGAGAACGGAGCCGTCGAGTAACCAAAACAAATGGGTTAAACAAATTCGTACACGGTATTTATCAATTTAACTATAGAATTAAAGGATATACAACGAGAAACAACGTTTGACAACCTTTAAACAGTTTTAATAACTATCTCAAAAATTGTCGCTCTGATGCAAACAACTGCTGAGTTATATACTCAAATTTGTTGAACAAAACGACTTACGTATTTTAAGCATGCTAACCTTTAGCCCGGTAAGCAAATTAAAAAAAAACGCAATATGTAGTGTCTGGTTTTACAGCAATGTTCGGCCTGAGTGCGTCGTAAACCGGCAGTGGGTAGGCGCACAAGGGTCGATCTTGGGGTGGATGGTTCGCTCAAAAGAAATAAAGGAAACAAACGCACAGAGGATTTCCTCGTTATAATAATGTTTTATTAAGAGTGTTAGGAAATATGAGTGGATACAATATTACCTTGGTGTTGAATGTGACGGTGGCGATCTTGGGCGATGTGTGCTGGTTGGCGGTCAATCGAAAAAGAGACCGGTTATCCCGTTGAGGACAACCGCTAAGCCGCGAAAAAGTCCTCTGGTATTAAGGAGGGGAAAAAAAAGCCACACACACAACAACCCCCACATATACGTGCATGGGTGCTGACAACCCGCACACACACGTGCATGCGTATGAAACGCATGCATGTGCATGCATGCACACAAATGCGGCGTGAGTGTGGGTGGCTGGAAATATTATTAAAACGTTAGGGAGGGGCGCCGTCAATCAGATAAAAGTTAGGCATTGGGCCTAAACATGCCGCCCCCCTTGCGGTACGCAACATCACAGTCCGCCAAGGATCACCGACCGTGAAGAAGAGAAAAAAAATAAAAAACTTATAATTAATTATATCTAACTTAACATAATGCCGGACAGTCCGCCGGCTTGGCGGCACGCAAAATGGTTTGCGCAGTGTGGGAGCTTGGTTGCTGCTGCCTCGGTCATTCACCAATTTTCCCGTTATGGTGTAAGGCGTGAGCCAGGTTTGCCTAGAGCTAGGGATTGCGAAAAGAAGTAAGAAGATATACGTGTTCATATTTCTTGCCGTTTATTACAAATTCATTGGAAATTCTATGCTTGTGAGTTTTGCATGAAGAAAATTCAATAAAAAATAACTTATTGTAATGATACAAGCTTTTAAAAACGCACACCTCCATTGTGAATTCATACAAGTGGCGAATTTTCGATAAAACGTTCACAATAGTGAACAGCGAGTGAGTATTAATATGTTTTCTGTATACAAATTTAAAGCTGATTTGAAACAAATGTGCAATTCATGGCACTTCAATTTAATAACGGCGAACACAAGAAAAGGAAACCTTTCTTCCATTCTCTGGCCCTTCGCGACAGCCGTTCTCCCTGTCAGCTATGATTTGACACGTAGGCATGGCAATGGAGGGATAGAAAGATTTTTCACTTGTACGAACTCACAATGCACACCTCTTGCGACTGTGTACAACAGAAATTCAATAAAATAAAAAAGGATAAAAAGTGTAAAAATTCATGTATTTCGGTCGTTACCGAACATTTTGCTGTTAGGCCTTCGCTGTGCCCGAGAGTACCCAACCGAAGATGGTACTCTGAGCTAACAAATGGCCAAACGTGGTGGGCAGAATCCCTGGGAGTATTATCTCGGCATATACATCTGTGCCTAGGACGAGGCGGATCGGGGCGGATGAGTAGAACTGCCGATCCGCCAGACGAAGATGTGCGTACGGGGCTGCGATGGCACTGTCGATGCTGGTTGTGGGTGTCGTGCGCCGAAAATTGGCTACGACCGCAGCATGGGTCGCAATCCTTCTGTTCTGTCCGTGTCTTCCTCGGATACGCAGCAGACATCCTGCTTGTCCGCCAATGTTGCTGGTAGGAAGTTGGAGCTCCTGGGCGAGCTCATCCGCAATCACTGTGGTGGGGGAGCATCCGTCGATTAAGGCGCGAACGAGGTGTAGCCGCCCCCCTGCTTCTATTTTCACGACCGCGGTGGGGGTGATCGCTACCGTCGGTATCATGGTGGCGGTGGCAGCTGAATGCGGGGCTAGGAGCCCTGCCCGGAAGGCGGACACGGTGGTGAGCTGCAGCGAGTTGGATCCGTGACTGCGATCTCGTGGTTGATGATGGGTGTGATGTCGTTGTTGCAGGCGAAGAGGCCTTGTCTCCGCTCTGCGCTCGCGCGGTGGTTGTCTTCGTTGAGGGGCCTTAGTTTGCCGGCAAAGAGACCGAGTCTCCGCTCGGCCGTCACGAACATGGCGCTGGACGGTAGATGGGTTGTGCTGGAGCCGCTTCCTTTCGTGCTGCAAGAGCGGTCGATACGATTTGGCTGCTGGTGTTGTGTTTGGGCGAAGAGACCGAGTCTCCGCTCCGGTTCGGTGGATTCGAGCTGGACGAAGAGGCCCAGTCTCCGTTCCAGCATCTGACGCATATAACGATATGGAGTCGTCAATCCGCTCACGGGGTGATTCCAGCTCCTCCTCAACTTGTACACTCCATGGCTTGGAGCGGGCTTCGTGGAGTAGCTGTTCCTCTTCATCAATCGAGGAGATGTGAAGCATCGTGTGATGTTTTTCGCCGCATTTTTTACATCGGCCTTGGCTTGGGCATGCGTTAGAGCGGTGGTCTAGAGCCAAGCAATTTCCACAGCAGCTCCCGCGGATCACTAAGTAAAGACGCTCCTCGGGTTTTTTGGCCCGAAAGATGGGGCACAGGCGTATGGGATGTTGCTTAAAACAAGCGCGGCATTCCGACGTATAACGCATGACGTTCTTGGCAGCATTTCGTTTTAAAGCGGCAAACCGACCCATTTTCCTGAAAGGAGTGAAATAGGTTTCAATGGGTCGGGTCATTGTCGAAGTGCAGGGGCGAGTGGTCCCTAATTATATGGTTGAGATTTGGGAAATTTTAGTAGCGCGTGCGTAGGGGGCAACCATCTGTAGCAGTATAAATATTCGTATTTGGCGCACATCATGTGCATAGCCTCTTTCAACGCACGTTATGTGCCTGGGTCTTTAGTGCCTTATTTCGTTTATTTTGTGTCACCCGCTAGTGTTTTAGTTAGCCACGGGCACACTAGTGCTGCAGAAGAATGAGCATTTACGATTTTTCAGTTCGCACATTCTGGTACCGAACCGGGTAGAAAGTGTGTAGCGTGGGTTCTTTTGAGTCGCTGTTATTTGTGTTGTTGATGCTAAAAATCAACAACTTCCCTGCCCGCCACAAAAAAATATGTTTGGACAGCAAATTGTATGCTATGTAAAGAAAAAAATAAAAAAATAAAAATCTTCGTTTTGGACGAAGAGAAGAATTTGCAGAATGAATAATTTTTGTTTTGTATTGCCCTTCACTTATCTCTTCAACTTTTCCCCAAGTACGCTTGTAGTCATGTTTTATTGATGGCCTTTATCAAACGGCACGGTTCCCGAAGGGTATTTGGCTCCGTTACCGGTTCCTCAGACTCGGGTTTTTGGGTACCCGTTTGCATCTTTTTATGCATCCCTAATATAATGCACATTTAAACTCGGCATGTATATGTACATACGTTGGTATAAGTATATGGACCGTCAGTGCACGGACTTTACCGCATTGGTAGTTTGACCAACCTTTTTGACCCATTTTTCATTTTCAACTACGTCTACGTCTTCTGCTACCAAAATTTAGATTCTACTAATATTTCAGTATTTTCGCACTGAAAACGTATACGGCGATCATTTTTAAAGTGTCTAATTGCCAAGCCCACCCAACTAACATTAGGAGGGGATAATGATTAAAATCAGTCAATTCTCTTAAAATTTGTGAGCAACTTTAAACAAGAAATGACTTTTTGATAAGATAATAGAGCAAATATTTTCTGCGCTATTTTTCTAAGTTTTTTTTTTTTTTTTCCGTGAATAATTTAAACGAAAATAAAAGTTTTACGTAAACGATAACATGCCGAAATCGGTTATTTGGTGGCAGTATTTTGGGTACTTGGGAATATTGTTGTGGTAGGTAGACGTTTTGGGATGTGATTTATTTTGTGATTTGTTTGTTTTACGATAAATTGGGAATTTTTTGGTACCAATATAAACCGTAGTTATCGTTTTCACGAAACTTCTACTACCATTTTCCGTGCCCCAACATTTTGACTTTACAAAAGTCCATGCACTGGTAGATATTTACCAGCAGCAAAGACAAAAAAAATTGTGCACATTCATACACACCCGTGTATAGAATGTAAATTCCTCTGAATTGAAGCAAACGGGACTAATCGAGAGATTTATTCCGTTGCTTCATTCTTTAATTTTTTACGCTTGGTGGAGTAGGTTGGCTAAAACATGGTAAGTAGAGTGCAATATTTTCTTTTCATTAATCAATCAATTTTTCTTCTTTTTTTTTCTTTTTAGATGTAAATTTGGTTCGATTTCTAATTTTTGCTTTAATATCGAACTCATTACAAATTCTGTCGAAACAATGGGACACTTTGGATTGCCTTGCCGCGTTAAGTCCACACATAAATGCATATCATTTGGACATGTTACAATAATATATGATTCTGGCGCTTGTGCATGTGTTTCAGCAATGGCTTGTGCATTACGGCGTTTTGGTTCTACTTTACCACCAGATGATTCAATCATACGTACAATTTCAGAACGTGCTGGAAAAACATCAGGTGTTACAAAGAAATGTTTGCCAGCAAAAAGCGTATTTCGTATTGTCGAACGTAATACAGTATCGAAGTGAAATTTGAGATTTTCATCGACAGGTATGTATTGTATTTTGTAAGTATCAGGCGGCAGGAACCGGCCTGCTTTGGCACTCTCCACTAACCAATTCGATTTGAGTACATAATCTACATGACAAACAGCTTGTATGAGTTTGCATGTGCGACTTTCGCGTGTCATAACCAAAAAAGTTGCATCCTCTGGATTGTCGACAACGATACCACCAAGAGTGACGACAGCTTTTTTCAACGATTCTGGATCGGCCACTTGTGAAAATATCACCTTTGGTGGTTTATCATTGTGTGGGTATTCAACACAGACTATTGTCTCTGGTATTTCCTCCTGATAGGGTGAGATCTTTTGACGTTTCGACTTTTGTTCAAAATATGGATCAGCTAAAGAACGTTTGACACGTTCATGCGCTTCTTGTGTAAGATTTATTGGTGCTTTCCAAGCGGCCATCAAATGTGGTACCAACGGATAATCGATCCTAAATGGTGCAGCTAACGAATATTGCTGATACTTCTGATTTTCATATTGCGACATTCCACTCAGATTACCAATGCAAATATCTGCCAACCAAACTGCATTTACAATCGGTATATTCCACTCTTTGGCAGCGGTGTATTTATCACCTTCGGGTTTTTTACAAATCAAAACTGTATTATGCTTCGATAAGTATGATGTGTATATGGCACCACATTCTTCTACCATTTGCTGTATGCGAAAGCTTTCTTCACCTTCAAATCCATGTGTTGAAATTATGTGTTTATCTAGAGGCTTCTGATATCCAAATTGACTGGGAAACGGTAGATGAAGTGCTTGCCATGGCGGCAGTAATTGTTTCTTAAAGCAAATATCACTCAACCAATATGCTGTTATGCAACGTTTGGAGTCGCGCAATGCTTGCATCACCACCCCATGACGTTGCGTACGACAGAGCACATGTGTAACGCGTTTACCATAAACGCGTTCAATATCACCACCAAATTGCCGTATCGTCTCCATCCAAATTGGCAATTCATTTTCATCGGTTTCATCATACTCCACAATATAAATGTACAGCCAACAAGGAAAAGGTCAGGTGGTAATTTTAAATTCGGATTGTGTCCGTCGAATTGCGGACGCGGTGGCAGCGGCATATTGGGGCGGCCTTGTATGAATCCAGCCTGTGTCATGACACCTTGAGGCGATTGTGTAGATTGAGGCTGGGGAACTTGTGCCACCGCAATTTGCCGCCGATCAGAGAGTTTATTTTATAGTAATTACATGGGTGAGATAGGATAACAAGTCTGCGTCATTACAGAACATTCGTCGCAAAACTTGGATATACCTGTTTATATATGTATATGTATGTATGTGATGGGATTTTACTTGTGCGTTAATCTAGCAATTTTAATGTTAATCGCACTGACTGTTTTATTTTAATTTTATATTCAAAATAATATTATTCGGTTAAATTAATTTCATAATGAATTCAGTAATTAAGGATATATTAAAGATATAGTATATGTCTGTATTTATACATATTTGACACCTCCTTCAAATTTCGCAATTGCTCGCTAAATAAGTTTTTATGCATCTGAAGATGTGTGTATCATTCGTTATGCCAATTATAAGCACTTAGTTCTTTTTAATAAATTTTGTTGCTATACATTGCAATATTTATGATAAATGGAACGACATGCTGCCTTCATTCGCGGCAACTTTGAGCTTTTCTCGCATCACTTCCTGACTTGAGTAATCAGGCAATTTTAAATAATTTACACATGTCATCACTGATGGTAAATATTCGTTTGGATTTTGATTACCATCAAGTGTTTTGCGCACAATTGTTAGCTGTGGTGTTAAAGACTTAAAACCTCCAGTCGGTAGTCGGGGTGAGCCGGTCACAAATTGTAAAAAAAGACGCTGCTCGTCACGATTATATGAAGAGAGGATATCATATAGATATTGTATCGCCTGGGAATCTTGGGTAAACCCATGGTCAGTACGGCAACAGTCTTGACGCATTTTAACGTCCCATCGTTGGTAGTTGCAAGCACCAGAACCACAAAAAACATTTTCCAACTCTTCAGGATAAAACATACGCAGACGTTGTGTCGGGAAAACCGAGTCAAATCCTTCTCGTAGCGCCTCAAATTGTTTCTGCACGCCTTCAACAAGGAACCAATACGTCACCAATGAGATGTACTGATGTAGATTGTGAATTGTTACTGGCGTATCACGATCACCACGGCATAGTTCTATATTTGCATAGCCTGGTAAAACGAAATCCAATCCAAGATCAGCTATGGGGCATCCATCCAAATCCAGCGATTCAATCTTTTCAGTCTTTTCCATTGCATCAAGTTTCGATTCGTTTAATATTTGATCGCGTTCAAGTACCACGTCCTGTAATCTTACCAATGTACTTTGCACTTCGGGTGCGACACGTGCCAAATCGGCTAAACCAACTGAATATTCTTCATTCAATAGCCAGCGGTAGAACGGTATTGAGAATGGTAGATCCAACATTCGACTATCCATAACAGCCTTAGCTATAAATTTTCCAAGGAATTTGAATTTTGCTTTGGCTTTTGATACTTGCGGCAATTTGGATGACTTGCCCAATGGCATGGGAAAGAGTCCGTGTGGAGTATTTACATATGCCATGGATGTGCTGGTCGTTATTGTCGCCACAGATGATACAATATCGCTAATTTCAGGTGGTGATCTATCACCTCTTTCGCGTGGCAGCTGTTGTGATAGTTGGGACTGATTTTGCTGGGTCTCGTGTTCAATTATCATGTTTAAAGCACTATCATTAGGAGATGAAGTGATACCCACTTGATCCATATTTAATTGGCGCTGCTGATATTGCAGCTGTTGCTGATGATTGTGATGCAATATCATACCAGACTGTGGGGCATTACCAGCGACTACAACTTGATGTTGTATTATTTGCTGGGGATGCTGTTGTTGTTGAAGCGACTGTTCTGGTACTGGGGTGCCACCTGCTGCTACGACCATCGTCTGTTGCTGTTGTTGTAGTTGTAGAGTTTGTTGTATTATGCATACTTGACCGCCAGACATGGTCATTTGTTGCGGCTGGCCGAATTGTATTGTGGACTGCGGATATTTTATCAGCACGTCGATTCTCTTTAATCTGTGGCTGTATGCGTTTAAATTCTTTTGGATTTGTGGCAGATATCGAATCTGCGTTAGGTTAATTGCTTGGCCTCGTTCCTTTGGCTGAGTGCATCTGCGTTCTGTGGCAGACCCTGAGTCTGCGTTAGGGTTCTGGTGTCCTCGCTCGGGGTGAGTGAGTGAAATGGGGTTTGGTTGTGAAAATTAAAAATAAGTGTTTTGTGGCAGATGGGGATCTGCATTAGGGTGGTTGATTGGCCTCGGTGGGCGAGCGCTGGGTTTTGAAATTTTGAAAATTTTAAAAGGATTATGGGCCGAGTGCCTTTGCTTTCTGTGGCAGACCGAGGGTCTGCGTAAAGGCTTTTCTGGTATACTCGTTCTGGAATAACGAGTGAGTGGGATGGTTGGTTTTTTTTGAACGGAGGGATGTGGAGGAACGGGGGGGATTGTTAAGCGAAGCTTTTGGTCCTCGCACAATCTATCTCCGTGGGAAGAAGGATCAGTTTGACCAAAGGTCGTCTGACTTGACCCTTCTCGGTTATGAGGTCGACTACACGTACTCGGTTATCTTCTCCGGGGTGTACGTCGACGACTCTACCTAGCCTCCACTCGTTGGGAGATAAGTTGTCCTCTTTGAGGACAGCGAGATCTCCCACTTTTATATTTTCTTTGGGATGCTTCCACTTCACTCGTTTTTGAAGTTCGGATAGATATTCCACCTTCCATCGTTTGCAGAAAGTGTGATGGAGGGCTTTGAGCTTCTGCCATCTGTTTATTATGGAGGCCGTGCTTTCGTTCACATCCGGTTCTGGCGGCGCCAGAAGATGGCTGCCTGTTAGGAAATGTCCTGGAGTTAGGGGTTCCAGGTCCGTTGGGTCATTCGACCCCGGACTGAGAGGGCGCGAGTTGAGGCACGCCTCAATCCGGCACAAAAGTGTTTGGAACTCCTCCATAGTATATTTGTGGGGAGAAGCGATCTTTTTGAAGTGGCTTTTGAAGCTCTTCACTCCCGCTTCCCACAAGCCGCCCATATGTGGAGCGCCAGCGGGAATAAAATGCCAAGTTAATGCTTGATGGCTATACTTGGAGACTGTTTTGTCTCGGCTTTCTGCCAGGAAGGCTTTGAATTCCGATCGTAGAGATCTGGAAGCTCCGACAAAGTTCGTACCATTGTCGGAGTAGATGTTCTTCGGACATCCTCTTCTCGCGATAAAACGCGAAAAGGCCGCGAGGAAGCCTGGGGTACTAAGGTCACTAGTGGCTTCTAAATGGATGGCCTTAGTGGAAAAGCAGACGAAAAGGCATACGTAGCCTTTTGACAGTCGACATCCCCTACCGCGGTAGCTTTTGATGTCGAAAGGCCCTGCAAAGTCGACCCCGGTATTGGTGAACGCGCGGGTAAAAGTAGTCCGTTCGCAGGGAAGGGTCCCCATAAGTTGGGACTGTACCTGCTTTCGGTGAATAATGCAGGTTTTGCACTTGTGAATGATGGCTCTGATCATGGTCTTGACATTCGGTATCCAGTATTGGGTTCGGATAAGACGGAGCATGAGCTGGTTCTCGCCATGAAGGGAGTCATGATGAGCCATCATAACTGTAAGGCGAGACAGCCTACAATTGTACGGCAAGATGATCGGATGACGCTCATTGTATGACATGTCCTTTGAAGCCCCTAGACGCCCCCCTGTTCTAATAATATCATCTTTGTCGATATATGGGTTGAGTGACAGTATTTCGCTCTTTCGATCGATAGGTTCCCTATTTTTCAATTTTAAATATTCTGTCCCGTAAAATTGTTTCTGGCAGACTCGTATTAATGCTTGAATCGTTGCCTTAATCTCATCGGCTGAGATTATGCACGACCTTTCGTGGAACATTGCTTTAGTTTTTGGGTGAGTTCGTTTATAAAATCTCCTAACATAGGAAAGAACCTTTAAAGCCCTGTGTAAATTTGAAAAACGGTCGAGAATATCTACATGATCTACCCTTGTCGTGGCATATGTTTGTGCCCTCTTCTCCTCAACGGACGTTTTGTATTCGGTCTCTTGTGCTGGCCAGCGGGAATTGTCTTCTTGCAGCCAAGAAGGTCCCTGCCACCACAACGAATTGTTGGTCAACTCTGATGCAAGTAGTCCTCTGCTTCCTAGATCCGCTGGATTAGATTCCGAGTCCACGTGAAGCCAGTCCTTGCTACCGACCATATCGATGATCTTAGTGATTCGGTGTGCGACGAAGGTTGACCAGGAACAGGGCGGCTTTCTTATCCATGCGAGTACGATGGTTGAATCCGTCCAGAGGTGAACTTTTACGGGTCCCAAATGAATATTTCGGAATATTGATTCCATCATTTCTGCGAGAAGCACGGCGCCGCAGAGTTCTAAACGTGGTAGCGAGATGGTTTTCACTGGAGCTACTCTGGTTTTTGCTAAGAGTAAGTGAATGAAAAACTGATCATCTCTTTTTACGCGCATATATATCGCTGCCGCATATGCTTTCTCGGAAGCGTCACAGAAGCCGTGGATTTCTATTTCGCCTTCCGGGGAAAAATTTACCCACCGCGGTATCCGTATGTTATCTATTTCGCCATAGTGTTGGGTGAAGGTTTTCCACCGTTCTAATGTATTTGGTGAGACAGGCTCATCCCATCCGGTGCCTTCTAACCAAATATTCTGCATTAATATTTTTGCTACTATGACCATTGGTGCAAGCCAGCCTAAAGGGTCGAAAAGTTTGGCTATAGCGGATAGGATTGCGCGTTTGGTGATGTTCTCGCCCATCTCTAAAACTCCTGCGGTGAAGTAAAACATGTCTGAATGCGCGTTCCATCGTATTCCGAGTGCCTTCACCGAGCTAGCTTCTTCAAACGCTAGGAAGTCCTCGCTGAGCAAATCCGTTTTAGGGATGTCCTGAAGGACTTCCTCACAATTGGATGTCCACTTGCGCAATGGAAAGCCAGCTGAGTGTAATGCTTCGCGAATCTCGTTCCTTGCTTTGATAGTTGACGCTATTGTATGTCCTCCAGATAAAACGTCGTCGACATACATACTTTCGCGTAATATACCCGATGCTATTGGGTGGGTATTTTCTACATCATTAGCTAATTGTAGAAGTGACCGTATCGCGAGGTAGGGGGCGCAGTTTACACCAAATGTGACAGTCTTTAGTTCGTAAAGACTGATGGGTTCGTTGGGGGATGTTCGATGGACAATTCTTTGAAATTTGGCGTGATTATCGGTCACCCAAATTTGCCTATACATCTTTTCTATGTCACTATTAAAGACAAAGCGATACAGTCGCCAACGTAAAATTAAGATAGGCAAGTCTGCTTGGAGTACTGGACCTGGGTGGAGTATGTCGTTTAGACTAATGCCATTTGCTGTCGGACTTGACGCGTTGAAGACGACGCGCACCTTGGTGGTGGTACTTTCCGCCTTTACAACGGCGTGGTGGGGCAGGAAATAATTATCCGAATCGTCGGATGGTACATTATTTTTAATTTTTCTCATATGTCCAAGCGTTTCGTATTCGGATAACACCCGAACATACTCTTTCCCTAACTCTTGGTTTTTCAGTAATCGCCCCTCATTTCTGAAGAATTGTGAACATGCGCGCTTTAGAGACGGTCCTAATGCAATCTTCTCAGGGTAATCCTGCCTGAATGGTAGCGAGACTGTATATCTTCCACTTTCATCACGTTTTGTTGTGTCCTTAAATAATTGTTCACAATACCTTTCTTCTTCATTAACCATTTTGTTTTTGGGAACATTTTCTACCTCCCAGAAAGCTTTTAATTGGTTGTCCAACGCAACCTCGTTGTAGAATGACATGATGCTCTTCGTTGGACTCGGTGCTTCGATGCGACCGGTTAGTATCCAACCGAACACTGTCTCTTGGGCCAGAAGTGTATTTAGTACATTCTTTTTCAGACCACTCAGTATAATTTGGGGATATATGTCTCCTCCAAGTATGAGGTCTACATCTTCGTTGATGTAGAACCTCTTGTCTGCCAAAACCAAGTCTGGGAATGCCTGCATAGTCATGACGTTGATATGGCAGGATGGAAGATTCCCAGTGAGTTTGGCTAGGACTAGAACGGGTGTAGTCAGGCTGAAGCAGGCATCCACTGGTGAACGTAATTCAATTTTGGATGCTTCTTTCACCTGGGCTGACACCGAATTTGTGATGCCTGAAACTTGGGCATGCATTTTTCTCGCTGGCAAATTGATTCTGCGTTTCAGTCTTTCAGTTATAAAGGAACATTCAGACCCTGAATCAATTAATGCCCGTGCGGAGAAGTCGGTACCATTATGGCGAATGTATACGCGAGCAGTTCCTAATAGCACGCCTGTGCTGGACTTGGCATGACAGGATTTTACATTCTGGTTCGCAGATTGTCGCGCCTGTGCCGAAGTTGTTGGGCTATTATCCACATCTTTGAAAGGATTGCGTACAGCCGTGTGCTGAGATGTATCCGCATGCAGGAGCGTGTGGTGACGAGAGTGGCATTTGGAACAGTTGTAGGAACTGGTGCACTTCGTCACGGTGTGTCCTGGGGATAAGCAATTCAGGCAGCCACTTGTGGATTTTATAAATTTAATCCTTTCTACTGGGGTTAAGTCGCAGAAGCGTGAACAGTTGCGTAATCTGTGTTCAGGGGATTTACACATTTTACAAATTGATTTTATTGTTTGCTTGGATACATTCGTTTGAAAAGCACCAAGTCTTTTCGTAGGGGTTTCCGTTGATTGTCGCGACGCGTTTGGTTTTTGAACTTTCGAAGTGGCATGCCCTGTAAAACCAGACACTGTTTCAAGTGTCTGAAACCGATTAGACAGGAATTTATCCATATCCTCCCACTTGGATATGTCCATTTTATGGTCTATACTTTGCTCCCAAAGAGCCAGCGTGCTCTCTGGTAACTTGGTTGAGCAAAGATAGGTCAGGATTGCATCCCAATTGGAAGTGTCAATTTTGTGGCATTTGAGGGACGAAATACAATTATTTATATCATTTTGCAGCTTTTTTATTGAACTGCCACACTCACTTTCTACCTTTTTTAAGTTAAATAAAATTTGTAGTTGTGTGTTAACTAAGATACGTTTGTTTTCGTATCTTTCACACAAGTTTTTCCAGGCCATCTCGAAACCTTCATTTGTGAGAGGGCATTTTTTTACGATATCTTTTGCTTCGCCCTGCGTTTTGTTGTTGAGATGGAATAACTTTTCCACCCCTTTCAAGCTGGAATTGTTTATATAAATTGCCGTGAAAAGGTCGCGAAAAGTTGGCCAAGACAGATAATCCCCTTTAAAAACTTCCGTATCGCAAGCAGGGAGGCGAATTTTATGCCCATGAGGTTCTTGCTCAGGGTTGACGTTCTTTTCATCCTTCTTGTATTTTTCTGCCTCAGCAGATATAGACGCTGAACATCGCACGTAGATTGCGTATGCTGCCTTTTGCTTCTTTCTGATCGCCATAACGTCATCCGCTGACACCTCATCAGATCCCAATAGCGAATCAAACGCAGACTTTACCTTCTTCCACAAGAGCCGCAACTCTTCCTGCTGTATTGCAAGGGTGTGTTTGCTATGGTCGCTCTCCGGAATAAGGCTGTAATCTTTATCAAACTCTGCGATTGATTCTGCTAAACGGATGTAGGTTTCCATTGTTTTATTTACGTTTATTAACGAGAAAATTTCCGATTAGAAAAATAGAACTCTTCTGAGTTAATATGCCTGCCCAGCCCTAAATAAAAACTATTGAACTTCGAGTTTATTATTTATTTTGTTTATTGCAGACTTTTTGTCTTGGTAGCGACAACGAAAAGGGTTTATTTTATGGACTTTTTGTCACAGCAGCGACACCAGAAAAAAGGTTTAATTTACAGACTTTTTGTCTCAGCGGCAACAACAAAAAAGGGGACCACTCGCCACCTCCACAAATAATGGGTGTATTTTGGTGAACGTGAAAAAATGCGTGCGATATTGCAAAACAAGCGCCAAAAAAGTGTAAAAAGTGTTTAAAAAGTGAAGTGAGCACCGGATTAATTAATTAAAGTGAATTTAATTTAGTGTTTGTGAAGTACAAAAAAACAACAAAAACCTATTTAGTATGGTGCGGAAAGTGAGGTTAGGTTGCCCTCTTCCTTGTGTTGTGTCTGGAAAACCTTACCACTGGTGGGGGGATAGACCAGATAATCACAAGGACTGAAAATAAAGGCTAACAAACCGAGTGATTTAACCTTTAAATTAGAAAAATAAAGTGGTGCTCACTAAATCACTTCACTGTTTTCACTTTCACTTTCAATTTTTCGCGCACTGCACGGGGTTTTTTTTTTTTCTTTATTTTGCAAAAAAAAAAAAACAACACTCAAAAAAAAGTGGCAAGAAATATAAACTTACTTCTCTTTGTGCTGTGGCTCCGGTGGCTCTGCTAATATGTGTTGTGGCAAACCAATTTTTGTAGGCAAAATGTGCTGTGGCTCTGGTATTTGTCTAATATAAAGGCTCCAAGTTTTTCCTTGTCAGCAATTGGTGGCAAATAAATTTTTTTAGGCAAAATCCTTCGGCAAATTGTGCTGCGTTGTGGACTGTAATTTGTAGGTGCTTTTAGTTCCTTTTTCGGGGAGTAATGACCGGCTCGAAGGACCAATGTTCGGCCTGAGTGCGTCGTAAACCGGCAGTGGGTAGGCGCACAAGGGTCGATCTTGGGGTGGATGGTTCGCTCAAAAGAAATAAAGGAAACAAACGCACAGAGGATTTCCTCGTTATAATAATGTTTTATTAAGAGTGTTAGGAAATATGAGTGGATACAATATTACCTTGGTGTTGAATGTGACGGTGGCGATCTTGGGCGATGTGTGCTGGTTGGCGGTCAATCGAAAAAGAGACCGGTTATCCCGTTGAGGACAACCGCTAAGCCGCGAAAAAGTCCTCTGGTATTAAGGAGGGGAAAAAAAAGCCACACACACAACAACCCCCACATATACGTGCATGGGTGCTGACAACCCGCACACACACGTGCATGCGTATGAAACGCATGCATGTGCATGCATGCACACAAATGCGGCGTGAGTGTGGGTGGCTGGAAATATTATTAAAACGTGGAAACGGAGCCGTCGAGTAACCAAAACAAATGGGTTAAACAAATTCGTACACGGTATTTATCAATTTAACTATAGAATTAAAGGATATACAACGAGAAACAACGTTTGACAACCTTTAAACAGTTTTAATAACTATCTCAAAAATTGTCGCTCTGATGCAAACAACTGCTGAGTTATCTACTCAAATTTGTTGAACAAAACGACTTACGTATTTTAAGCATGCTAACCTTTAGCCCGGTAAGCAAATTAAAAAAAAAACGCAATATGTAGGCTACACGGAAACGGAGCCGTCGAGTAACCAAAACAAATGGGTTAAACAAATTCGTACACGGTATTTATCAATTTAACTATAGAATTAAAGGATATACAACGAGAAACAACGTTTGACAACCTTTAAACAGTTTTAATAACTATCTCAAAAATTGTCGCTCTGATGCAAACAACTGCTGAGTTATCTATTCAAATTTGTTGAACAAAACGACTTACGTATTTTAAGCATGCTAACCTTTAGCCCGGTAAGCAAATTAAAAAAAAAAACGCAATATGTAGGCTACACCAGAACGGAGCCGTCGAGTAACCAAAACAAATGGGTTAAACAAATTCGTACACGGTATTTATCGATTTAACTCTAGAATTAAAGGATATACAACGAGAAACAACGTTTGACAACCTTTAAACAGTTTTAATAACTATCTCAAAAATTGTCGCCCTGATGCAAACAACTGCTGAGTTATCTACTCAAATTTGTTGAACAAAACGACTTACGTATTTTAAGCATGCTAACCTTTAGCCCGGTAAGCAAATTAAAAAAAAACGCAATGTGTAGGCTACACGAGAACGGAGCCATCGAGTAACCAAAACAAATGGGTTAAACAAATTCGTACACGGTATTTATCAATTTAACTCTAGAATTAAAGGATATACAACGAGAAACAACGTTTGACAACCTTTAAACAGTTTTAATAACTATCTCAAAAATTGTCGCTCTGATGCAAACTGCTGAGTTATCTACTCAAATTTGTTGAACAAAACGACTTACGTATTTTAAGCATGCTAACCTTTAGCCCGGTAAGCAAATTAAAAAAAACGCAATATGTAGGCTACACGAGAACGGAGCCGTCGAGTAACCAAAACAAATGGGTTAAACAAATTCGTACACGGTATTTATCAATTTAACTCTAGAATTAAAGGATATACAACGAGAAACAACGTTTCACAACCTTTAAACAGTTTTAATAACTATCTCAAAAATTGTCGCTCTGATGCAAACAACTGCTGAGTTATCTACTTAAATTTGTTGAACAAAACGACTTACGTATTTTAAGCGTGCTAACTTTTAGCCCGGTAAGCAAATTAAAAAAAAACGCAATATGTAGGCTACACGAGAACGGAGCCATCGAGTAACCAAAACAAATGGGTTAAACAAATTCGTACACGGTATTTATCAATTTAACTCTAGAATTAAAGGGTATACAACGAGAAACAACGTTTGACAACCTTTAAACAGTTTTAATAACTATCTCAAAAATTGTCGCTCTGATGCAAACAACTGCCGAGTTATCTACTCAAATTTGTTGAACAAAACGACTTACGTATTTTAAGCATGCTAACCTTTAGCCCGGTAAGCAAATTAAAAAAAAAACGCAATATGTAGGCTACACAAGAACGGAGCCGCCGAGTAACCAAAACAAATGGGTTAAACAAATTCGTACACGGTATTTATCAATTTAACTCTAGAATTAAAGGATATACAACGAGAAACAACGTTTGACAACCTTTAAACAATTTTAGTAACTATCTCAAAAATTGTCGCTCTGATGCAAACAACTGCTGAGTTATCTACTCAAATTTGTTGAACAAAACGACTTACGTATTTTAAGCATGCTAACCTTTAGCCCGGTAAGCAAATTAAAAAAAAAACGCAATATGTAGGCTACGCGAGAACGGAGCCGTCGAGTAACCAAAACAAATGGGTTAAACAAATTCGTACACGGTATTTATCAATTTAACTCTAGAATTAAAGGATATGCAACGAGAAACAACGTTTGACAACCTTTAAACAGTTTTAATAACTATCTCAAAAATTGTCGCTCTGATGCAAACAACTGCCGAGTTATCTACTCAAATTTGTTGAACAAAACGACTTACGTATTTTAAGCATGCTAACCTTTAGCCCGGTAAGCAAATTAAAAAAAAACGCAATATGTAGGCTACACGAGAACGGAGCCGTCGAGTAACCAAAACAAATGGGTTAAACAAATTCGTACACGGTATTTATCAATTTAACTCTAGAATTAAAGGATATACAACGAGAAACAACGTTTGACAACCTTTAAACAGTTTTAATAACTATCTCAAAAATTCTCGCTCTGATGCAAACAACTGCTGAGTTATCTACTCAAATTTGTTGAACAAAACGACTTACGTATTTTAAGCATGCTAACCTTTAGCCCGGTAAGCAAATTAAAAAAAAACGCAATATGTAGGCTACACGAGAACGGAGCCGTCGAGTAACCAAAACAAATTGGTTAAACAAATTCGTACACGGTATTTATCAATTTAACTCTAGAATTAAAGGATATACAACGAGTAACAACGTTTCACAACCTTTAAACAGTTTTAATAACTATCTCAAAAATTGTCGCTCTGATGCAAACAACTGCTGAGTTATCTACTCAAATTTGTTGAACAAAACGACTTACGTATTTTAAGCATGCTAACCTTTAGCCCGGTAAGCAAATTAAAAAAAAACGCAATATGTAGGCTACACAAGAACGGAGCCGCCGAGTAACCAAAACAAATGGGTTAAACAAATTCGTACACGGTATTTATCAATTTAACTCTAGAATTAAAGGATATACAACGAGAAACAACGTTTGACAACCTTTAAACAGTTTTAATAACTATCTCAAAAATTGTCGCTCTGATGCAAACAACTGCTGAGTTATCTACTCAAATTTGTTGAACAAAACGACTTACGTATTTTAAGCATGCTAACCTTTAGCCCGGTAAGTAAATTAAAGAAAAAACGCAATATGTAGGCTACGCGAGAACGGAGCCGTCGAGTAACCAAAACAAATGGGTTAAACAAATTCGTACACGGTATTTATCAATTTAACTCTAGAATTAAAGGATATGCAACGAGAAACAACGTTTGACAACCTTTAAACAGTTTTAATAACTATCTCAAAAATTGTCGCTCTGATGCAAACAACTGCTGAGTTCTCTACTCAAATTTGTTGAACAAAACGACTTACGTATTTTAAGCATGCTAACCTTTAGCCCGGTAAGCAAATTAAAAAAAAACACAATATGTAGGCTACACGAGAACGGAGCCGTCGAGTAACCAAAACAAATGGGTTAAACAAATTCGTACACGGTATTTATCAATTTAACTCTAGAATTAAAGGATATACAACGAGAAACATCGTTTGACAACCTTTAAATAGTTTTAATAACTATCTAAAAAATTGTCGCTCTGATGCAAACAACTGCTGAGTTATCTACTCAAATTTGTTGAACAAAACGACTTACGTATTTTAAGCATGCTAACCTTTAGCCCGGTAAGCAAATTAAAAAAAACGCAATATGTAGGCTACACGAGAACGGAGCCGTCGTGTAACCAAAACAAATGAGTTAAACAAATTCGTACACGGTATTTATCAATTTAACTCTAGAATTAAAGGATATACAACGAGAAATAACGATTGACAACCTTTAAACTGTTTTAATAACTATCTCAAAAATTGTTGCTCTGATGCAAACAACTGCTGAGTTATCTACTCAAATTTGTTGAACAAAACGACTTACGTATTTTAAGCATGCTAACCTTTAGCCCGGTAAGCAAATTAAAAAAAAAAACGCAATATGTAGGCTACACAAGAACGGAGCCGCCGAGTAACCAAAACAAATGGGTTAAACAAATTCGTACACGGTATTTATCAATTTAACTCTAGAATTAAAGGATATACAACGAGAAACAACGTTTGACAACCTTTAAACAGTTTTAATAACTATCTCAAAAATTGTCGCTCTGATGCAAACAACTGCCGAGTTATCTGCTCAAATTTGTTGAACAAAACGACTTACGTATTTTAAGCATGCTAACCTTTAGCCCGGTAAGCAAATTAAAAAAAACGCAATATGTAGGCTACACGAGAACGGAGCCGTCGAGTAACCAAAACAAATGGGTTAAACAAATTCGTACACGGTATTTATCAATTTAACTCTAGAATTAAAGGATATCCAACGAGAAACAACGTTTGACAACCTTTAAACAGTTTTAATAACTATCTCAAAAATTGTCGCTCTGATGCAAACAACTGCTGAGTTATCTACTCAAATTTGTTGAACAAAACGACTTACGTATTTTAAGCATGCTAACCTTTAGCCCGGTAAGCAAATTAAAAAAAAAAACACAATATGTAGGCTACACGGAAACGGAGCCGTCGAGTAACCAAAACAAATGGGTTAAACAAATTCGTACACGGTATTTATCAATTTAACTCTAGAATTAAAGGATATACAACGAGAAATAACGATTGACAACCTTTAAACTGTTTTAATAACTATCTCAAAAATTGTTGCTCTGATGCAAACAACTGCTGAGTTATCTACTCAAATTTGTTGAACAAAACGACTTACGTATTTTAAGCATGCTAACCTTTAGCCCGGTAAGCAAATTAAAAAAAAAAACGCAATATGTAGGCTACACAAGAACGGAGCCGCCGAGTAACCAAAACAAATGGGTTAAACAAATTCGTACACGGTATTTATCAATTTAACTCTAGAATTAAAGGATATACAACGAGAAACAACGTTTGACAACCTTTAAACAGTTTTAATAACTATCTCAAAAATTGTCGCTCTGATGCAAACAACTGCCGAGTTATCTGCTCAAATTTGTTGAACAAAACGACTTACGTATTTTAAGCATGCTAACCTTTAGCCCGGTAAGCAAATTAAAAAAAACGCAATATGTAGGCTACACGAGAACGGAGCCGTCGAGTAACCAAAACAAATGGGTTAAACAAATTCGTACACGGTATTTATCAATTTAACTCTAGAATTAAAGGATATACAACGAGAAACAACGTTTGACAACCTTTAAACAGTTTTAATAACTATCTCAAAAATTGTCGCTCTGATGCAAACATCTGCTGAGTTATCTACTCAAATTTGTTGAACAAAACGACTTACGTATTTTAAGCATGCTAACCTTTAGCCCGGTAAGCAAATTAAAAAAAAAAACGCAATATGTAGGCTACACGAGAACGGAGCCGTCGAGTAACCAAAACAAATGGGTTAAACAAATTCGTACACGGTATTTATCAATTTAACTCTAGAATTATAGGATATACAACGAGTAACAACGTTTCACAACATTTAAACAGTTTTAATAACTATCTCAAAAATTGTCGCTTTGATGCAAACAACTGCTGAGTTATCTACTCAAATTTGTTGAACAAAACGACTTACGTATTTTAAGCATGCTAACCTTTAGCCCGGTAAGCAAATTAAAAAAAAAACGCAATATGTAGGCTACACGGAAACCGAGCCGTCGAGTAACCAAAACAAATGGGTTAAACAAATTCGTACACGGTATTTATCAATTTAACTCTAGAATTAAAGGATATGCAACGAGAAACAACGTTTGACAACCTTTAAACAGTTTTAATAACTATCTCAAAAATTGTCGCTCTGATGCAAACAACTGCTGAGTTATCTACTCAAATTTGTTGAACAAAACGACTTACGTATTTTAAGCATGCTAACCTTTAGCCCGGTAAGCAAGTTAAAAAAAAACGCAATATGTAGGCTACACGGAAACGGAGCCGTCGAGTAACCAAAACAAATGGGTTAAACAAATTCGTACACGGTATTTATCAATTTAACTCTAGAATTAAAGGATATACAACGAGAAACAACGTTTGACAACCTTTAAACAATTTTAATAACTATCTCAAAATTTGTCGCTCTGATGCAAACAACTGCTGAGTTATCAACTCAAATTTGTTGAACAAAACGACTTACGTATTTTAAGCATGCTAACCTTTAGCCCGGTAAGCAAATTAAAAAAAAAAACGCAATATGTAGGCTACACGGAAACGGAGCCGTCGAGTAACCAAAACAAATGGGTTAAACAAATTCGTACACCGTATTTATCAATTTAACTCTAGAATTAAAGGATATACAACGAGAAACAACGTTTGACAACCTTTAAACAGTTTTAATAACTATCTCAAAAATTGTCGCTCTGATGCAAACAACTGCTGAGTTATCTACTCAAATTTGTTGAACAAAACGACTTACGTATTTTAAGCATGCTAACCTTTAGCCCGGTAAGCAAATTAAAAAAAAAACGCAATATGTAGGCTACACGGAAACCGAGCCGTCGAGTAACCAAAACAAATGGGTTAAACAAATTCGTACACGGTATTTATCAATTTAACTCTAGAATTAAAGGATATACAACGAAAAACAACGTTTGACAACCTTTAAACAATTTTAATAACTATCTCAAAATTTGTCGCTCTGATGCAAACAACTGCTGAGTTATCAACTCAAATTTGTTGAACAAAACGACTTACGTATTTTAAGCATGCTAACCTTTAGCCCGGTAAGCAAATTAAAAAAAAAAAACGCAATATGTAGGCTACACGGAAACGGAGCCGTCGAGTAACCAAAACAAATGGGTTAAACAAATTCGTACACGGTATTTATCAATTTAACTCTAGAATTAAAGGATATACAACGAGAAACAACGTTTGACAACCTTTAAACAGTTTTAATAACTATATCAAAAATTGTCGCTCTGATGCAAACAACTGCTGAGTTATCTACTCAAATTTGTTGAACAAAACGACTTACGTATTTTAAGCATGCTAACCTTTAGCCCGGTAAGCAAGTTAAAAAAAAAACGCAATATGTAGGCTACACGAGAACGGAGCCGTCGAGTAACCAAAACAAATGGGTTAAACAAATTCGTACACGGTATTTATCAATTTAACTCTAGAATTAAAGGATATACAACGAGTAACAACGTTTCACAACCTTTAAACAGTTTTAATAACTATCTCAAAAATTGTCGCTCTGATGCAAACAACTGCTGAGTTATATACTCAAATTTGTTGAACAAAACGACTTACGTATTTTAAGCATGCTAACCTTTAGCCCGGTAAGCAAATTAAAAAAAAACGCAATATGTAGGCTACACAAGAACGGAGCCGCCGAGTAACCAAAACAAATGGGTTAAACAAATTCGTACACGGTACTTATCAATTTAACTCTAGAATTAAAGGATATACAACGAGAAACAACGTTTGACAACTTTTAAACAGTTTTAATAACTATCTCAAAAATTGTCGCTCTGATGCAAACAACTGCTGAGTTATCTACTCAAATTTGTTGAACAAAACGACTTACGTATTTTAAGCATGCTAACCTTTAGCCCGGTAAGCAAATTAAAGAAAAAACGCAATATGTAGGCTACGCGAGAACGGAGCCGTCGAGTAACCAAAACAAATGGGTTAAACAAATTCGTACACGGTATTTATCCATTTAACTCTAGAATTAAAGGATATGCAACGAGAAACAACGTTTGACAACCTTTAAACAGTTTTAATAACTATCTCAAAAATTGTCGCTCTGATGCAAACAACTGCTGAGTTCTCTACTCAAATTTGTTGAACAAAACGACTTACGTATTTTAAGCATACTAACCTTTAGCCCGGTAAGCAAATTAAAAAAAAACGCAATATGTAGGCTACACGAGAACGGAGCCGTCGAGTAACCAAAACAAATGGGTTAAACAAATTCGTACACGGTATTTATCAATTTAACTCTAGAATTAAAGGATATACAACGAGAAACATCGTTTGACAACCTTTAAATAGTTTTAATAACTATCTAAAAAATTGTCGCTCTGATGCAAACAACTGCTGAGTTATCTACTCAAATTTGTTGAACAAAACGACTTACGTATTTTAAGCATGCTAACCTTTAGCCCGGTAAGCAAATTAAAAAAAAACGCAATATGTAGGCTACACGAGAACGGAGCCGTCGTGTAACCAAAACAAAGGAGTTAAACAAATTCGTACACGGTATTTATCAATTTAACTCTAGAATTGAAGGATATACAACGAGAAACAACGATTGACAACCTTTAAACAGTTTTAATAACTATCTCAAAAATTGTCGCTCTGATGCAAACAACTGCTGAGTTATCTACTCAAATTTGTTGGATATACAACGAGAAACAACGTTTGACAACCTTTAAACAGTTTTAATAACTATCTCAAAAATTGTCGCTCTGATGCAAACAACTGCCGAGTTATCTGCTCAAATTTGTTGAACAAAACGACTTACGTATTTTAAGCATGCTAACCTTTAGCCCGGTAGGCAAATTAAAAAAAACGCAATATGTAGGCTACACGAGAACGGAGCCGTCGAGTAACCAAAACAAATGGGTTAAACAAATTCGTACACGGTATTTATCAATTTAACTCTAGAATTAAAGGATATACAACGAGAAACAAAGTTTGACAACCTTTAAACAGTTTTAATAACTATATCAAAAATTGTCGCTCTGATGCAAACAACTTCTGAGTTATCTACTCAAATTTGTTGAACAAAACGACTTACGTATTTTAAGCATGCTAACCTTTAGCTCGGTAAGCAAATTAAAAAAAAACGCAATATGTGGGCTACACGAGAACGGAGCCGTCGAGTAACCAAAACAAATGGGTTAAACAAATTCGTACACGGTATTTATCAATTTAACTCTAGAATTAAAGGATATACAACGAAAAACAACGTTTGACAACCTTTAAACAATTTTAATAACTATCTCAAAATTTGTCGCTCTGATGCAAACAACTGCTGAGTTATCAACTCAAATTTGTTGAACAAAACGACTTACGTATTTTAAGCATGCTAACCTTTAGCCCGGTAAGCAAATTAAAAAAAAAAACGCAATATGTAGGCTACACGGAAACGGAGCCGTCGAGTAACCAAAACAAATGGGTTAAACAAATTCGTACACGGTATTTATCAATTTAACTCTAGAATTAAAGGATATACAACGAGAAACAACGTTTGACAACCTTTAAACAGTTTTAATAACTATCTCAAAAATTGTCGCCCTGATGCAAACAACTGCTGAGTTATCTACTCAAATTTGTTGAACAAAACGACTTACGTATTTTAAGCATGCTAACCTTTAGCCCGGTAAGCTGACAACCTTTAAACAGTTTTAATAACTATCTCAAAAATTGTCGCTCTGATGCAAACAACTGCTGAGTTATCTAGTCAAATTTGTTGAACAAAACGACTTACGTATTTTATGCATGCTAACCTTTAGCCCGGTAAGCAAATTAAAAAAAAAACGCAATATGTGGGCTACACGGAAACGGAGCCGTCGAGTAACCAAAACAAATGGGTTAAACAAATTCGTACACGGTATTTATCAATTTAACTCTAGAATTAAAGGATATACAACGAGTAACAACGTTTCACAACCTTTAAACAGTTTTAATAACTATCTCAAAAATTGTCGCTCTGATGCAAACAACTGCTGAGTTATCTACTCAAATTTGTTGAACAAAACGACTTGCGTATTTTAAGCATGCTAACCTTTAGCCCGGTAAGCAAATTAAAAAAAAACGCAATATGTAGGCTACACAAGAACGGAGCCGCCGAGTAACCAAAACAAATGGGTTAAACAAATTCGTACACGGTATTTATCAATTTAACTCTAGAATTAAAGGATATACAACGAGAAACAACGTTTGACAACCTTTAAATAGTTTTAATAACTATCTCAAAAATTGTCGCTCTGATGCAAACAACTGCTGAGTTATCTACTCAAATTTGTTCAACAAAACAACTTACGTATTGTAAACATGCTAACCTTTAGCCCGGTAAGCAAGTTAAAAAAAAAACGCAATATGTAGGCTACACGAGAACGGAGCCGTCGAGTAACCAAAACAAATGGGTTAAACAAATTCGTACACGGTATTTATCAATTTAACTCTAGAATTAAAGGATATACAACGAGAAACAACGTTTGACAACCTTTAAACAGTTTTAATAAATATCTCAAAAATTGTCGCTCTGATGCAAACAACTGCTGAGTTATCTACTCAAATTTGTTGAACAAAACGACTTACGTATTTTAAACATGCTAACCTTTAGCCCGGTAAGCAAATTAAAAAAAACGCAATATGTAGGCTACACGAGAACGGAGCCGTCGAGTAACCAAAACAAATGGGTTAAACAAATTCGTACACGGTATTTATCAATTTAACTCTAGAATTAAAGGATATACAACGAGTAACAACGTTTCACAACCTTTAAACAGTTTTAATAACTATCTCAAAAATTGTCGCTCTGATGCAAACAACTGCTGAGTTATCTACTCAAATTTGTTGAACAAAACGACTTACGTATTTTAAACATGCTAACCTTTAGCCCGGTAAGCAAATTAAAAAAAACGCAATATGTAGGCTACACGAGAACGGAGCCGTCGAGTAACCAAAACAAATGGGTTAAACAAATTCGTACACGGTATTTATCAATTTAACTCTAGAATTAAAGGATATACAACGAGTAACAACGTTTCACAACCTTTAAACAGTTTTAATAACTATCTCAAAAATTGTCGCTCTGATGCAAACAACTGCTGAGTTATCTACTCAAATTTGTTGAACAAAACGACTTGCGTATTTTAAGCATGCTAACCTTTAGCCCGGTAAGCAAATTAAAAAAAAACGCAATATGTAGGCTACACAAGAACGGAGCCGCCGAGTAACCAAAACAAATGGGTTAAACAAATTCGTACACGGTATTTATCAATTTAACTCTAGAATTAAAGGATATACAACGAGAAACAACGTTTGACAACCTTTAAATAGTTTTAATAACTATCTCAAAAATTGTCGCTCTGATGCAAACAACTGCTGAGTTATCTACTCAAATTTGTTCAACAAAACAACTTACGTATTGTAAACATGCTAACCTTTAGCCCGGTAAGCAAGTTAAAAAAAAAACGCAATATGTAGGCTACACGAGAACGGAGCCGTCGAGTAACCAAAACAAATGGGTTAAACAAATTCGTACACGGTATTTATCAATTTAACTCTAGAATTAAAGGATATACAACGAGAAACAACGTTTGACAACCTTTAAACAGTTTTAATAAATATCTCAAAAATTGTCGCTCTGATGCAAACAACTGCTGAGTTATCTACTCAAATTTGTTGAACAAAACGACTTACGTATTTTAAACATGCTAACCTTTAGCCCGGTAAGCAAATTAAAAAAAACGCAATATGTAGGCTACACGAGAACGGAGCCGTCGAGTAACCAAAACAAATGGGTTAAACAAATTCGTACACGGTATTTATCAATTTAACTCTAGAATTAAAGGATATACAACGAGTAACAATGTTTCACAACCTTTAAACAGTTTTAATAACTATCTCAAAAATTGTCGCTCTGATGCAAACAACTGCTGAGTTATCTACTCAAATTTGTTGAACAAAACGACTTACGTATTTTAAGCATGCTAACCTTTAGCCCGGTAAGCAAATTAAAAAAAAAACGCAATATGTAGGCTACACAAGAACGGAGCCGCCGAGTAACCAAAACAAATGGGTTAAACAAATTCGTACACGGTATTTATCAATTTAACTCTAGAATTAAAGGATATACAACGAGAAACAACGTTTGACAACCTTTAAATAGTTTTAGTAACTATCTCAAAAATTGTCGCTCTGATGCAAACAACTGCTGAGTTATCTACTCAAATTTGTTCAACAAAACAACTTACGTATTTTAAACATGCTAACCTTTAGCCCGGTAAGCAAGTTAAAAAAAAAACGCAATATGTAGGCTACACGAGAACGGAGCCGTCGAGTAACCAAAACAAATGGGTTAAACAAATTCGTACACGGTATTTATCAATTTAACTCTAGAATTAAAGGATATACAACGAGAAACAACGTTTGACAACCTCTAAACAGTTTTAATAACTATCTCAAAAATTGTCGCTCTGATGCAAACAACTGCTGAGTTATCTACTCAAATTTGTTGAACAAAACGACTTACGTATTTTAAGCATGCTAACCTTTAGCTCGGTAAGCAAATTAAAAAAAAACGCAATATGTGGGCTACACGAGAACGGAGCCGTCGAGTAACCAAAACAAATGGGTTAAACAAATTCGTACACGGTATTTATCAATTTAACTCTAGAATTAAAGGATATACAACGAGAAACAACGTTTGACAACCTCTAAACAGTTTTAATAACTATCTCAAAAATTGTCGCTCTGATGCAAACAACTGCTGAGTTATCTACTCAAATTTGTTGAACAAAACGACTTACGTATTTTAAGCATGCTAACCTTTAGCCCGGTAAGCAAATTAAAAAAAAAACGCAATATATAGGCTACACGGAAACGGAGCCGTCGAGTAACCAAAACAAATGGGTTAAACAAATTCGTACACGGTATTTATCAATTTAACTCTAGAATTAAAGGATATACAACGAGAAACAACGTTTGACAACCTCTAAACAGTTTTAATAACTATCTCAAAAATTGTCGCTCTGATGCAAACAACTGCTGAGTTATCTACTCAAATTTGTTGAACAAAACGACTTACGTATTTTAAGCATGCTAACCTTTAGCTCGGTAAGCAAATTAAAAAAAAACGCAATATGTGGGCTACACGAGAACGGAGCCGTCGAGTAACCAAAACAAATGGGTTAAACAAATTCGTACACGGTATTTATCAATTTAACTCTAGAATTAAAGGATATACAACGAGTAACAATGTTTCACAACCTTTAAACAGTTTTAATAACTATCTCAAAAATTGTCGCTCTGATGCAAACAACTGCTGAGTTATCTACTCAAATTTGTTGAACAAAACGACTTACGTATTTTAAGCATGCTAACCTTTAGCCCGGTAAGCAAATTAAAAAAAAAACGCAATATGTAGGCTACACAAGAACGGAGCCGCCGAGTAACCAAAACAAATGGGTTAAACAAATTCGTACACGGTATTTATCAATTTAACTCTAGAATTAAAGGATATACAACGAGAAACAACGTTTGACAACCTTTAAATAGTTTTAATAACTATCTCAAAAATTGTCGCTCTGATGCAAACAACTGCTGAGTTATCTACTCAAATTTGTTCAACAAAACAACTTACGTATTGTAAACATGCTAACCTTTAGCCCGGTAAGCAAGTTAAAAAAAAAACGCAATATGTAGGCTACACGAGAACGGAGCCGTCGAGTAACCAAAACAAATGGGTTAAACAAATTCGTACACGGTATTTATCAATTTAACTCTAGAATTAAAGGATATACAACGAGAAACAACGTTTGACAACCTTTAAACAGTTTTAATAAATATCTCAAAAATTGTCGCTCTGATGCAAACAACTGCTGAGTTATCTACTCAAATTTGTTGAACAAAACGACTTACGTATTTTAAACATGCTAACCTTTAGCCCGGTAAGCAAATTAAAAAAAACGCAATATGTAGGCTACACGAGAACGGAGCCGTCGAGTAACCAAAACAAATGGGTTAAACAAATTCGTACACGGTATTTATCAATTTAACTCTAGAATTAAAGGATATACAACGAGTAACAATGTTTCACAACCTTTAAACAGTTTTAATAACTATCTCAAAAATTGTCGCTCTGATGCAAACAACTGCTGAGTTATCTACTCAAATTTGTTGAACAAAACGACTTACGTATTTTAAGCATGCTAACCTTTAGCCCGGTAAGCAAATTAAAAAAAAAACGCAATATGTAGGCTACACAAGAACGGAGCCGCCGAGTAACCAAAACAAATGGGTTAAACAAATTCGTACACGGTATTTATCAATTTAACTCTAGAATTAAAGGATATACAACGAGAAACAACGTTTGACAACCTTTAAATAGTTTTAGTAACTATCTCAAAAATTGTCGCTCTGATGCAAACAACTGCTGAGTTATCTACTCAAATTTGTTCAACAAAACAACTTACGTATTTTAAACATGCTAACCTTTAGCCCGGTAAGCAAGTTAAAAAAAAAACGCAATATGTAGGCTACACGAGAACGGAGCCGTCGAGTAACCAAAACAAATGGGTTAAACAAATTCGTACACGGTATTTATCAATTTAACTCTAGAATTAAAGGATATACAACGAGAAACAACGTTTGACAACCTCTAAACAGTTTTAATAACTATCTCAAAAATTGTCGCTCTGATGCAAACAACTGCTGAGTTATCTACTCAAATTTGTTGAACAAAACGACTTACGTATTTTAAGCATGCTAACCTTTAGCTCGGTAAGCAAATTAAAAAAAAACGCAATATGTGGGCTACACGAGAACGGAGCCGTCGAGTAACCAAAACAAATGGGTTAAACAAATTCGTACACGGTATTTATCAATTTAACTCTAGAATTAAAGGATATACAACGAGAAACAACGTTTGACAACCTCTAAACAGTTTTAATAACTATCTCAAAAATTGTCGCTCTGATGCAAACAACTGCTGAGTTATCTACTCAAATTTGTTGAACAAAACGACTTACGTATTTTAAGCATGCTAACCTTTAGCCCGGTAAGCAAATTAAAAAAAAAACGCAATATATAGGCTACACGGAAACGGAGCCGTCGAGTAACCAAAACAAATGGGTTAAACAAATTCGTACACGGTATTTATCAATTTAACTCTAGAATTAAAGGATATACAACGAGAAACAACGTTTGACAACCTCTAAACAGTTTTAATAACTATCTCAAAAATTGTCGCTCTGATGCAAACAACTGCTGAGTTATCTACTCAAATTTGTTGAACAAAACGACTTACGTATTTTAAGCATGCTAACCTTTAGCTCGGTAAGCAAATTAAAAAAAAACGCAATATGTGGGCTACACGAGAACGGAGCCGTCGAGTAACCAAAACAAATGGGTTAAACAAATTCGTACACGGTATTTATCAATTTAACTCTAGAATTAAAGGATATACAACGAAAAACAACGTTTGACAACCTTTAAACAATTTTAATAACTATCTCAAAATTTGTCGGTCTGATGCAAACAACTGCTGAGTTATCAACTCAAATTTGTTGAACAAAACGACTTACGTATTTTAAGCATGCTAACCTTTAGCCCGGTAAGCAAATTAAAAAAAAAAACGCAATATGTAGGCTACACGGAAACGGAGCCGTCGAGTAACCAAAACAAATGGGTTAAACAAATTCGTACACGGTATTTATCAATTTAACTCTAGAATTAAAGGATAATCAACGAGAAACAACGTTTGACAACCTTTAAACAGTTTTAATAACTATCTCAAAAATTGTCGCTCTGATGCAAACAACTGCTGAGTTATCTACTCAAATTTGTTGAACAAAACGACTTACGTATTTTAAACATGCTAACCTTTAGCCCGGTAAGCAAATTAAAAAAAAAACGCAATATGTAGGCTACACGAGAACGGAGCCGTCGAGTAACCAAAACAAATGGGTTAAACAAATTCGTACACGGTATTTATCAATTTAACTCTAGAATTAAAAGATATACAGCGAGTAACAACGTTTCACAACCTTTAAACAGTTTTAATAACTATCTCAAAAATTGTCGCTCTGATGCAAACAACTGCTGAGTTATCTACTCAAATTTGTTGAACAAAACGACTTACGTATTTTAAGCATGCTAACCTTTAGCCCGGTAAGCAAATTAAAAAAAAACGCAATATGTGGGCTACACGAGAACGGAGCCGTCGAGTAACCAAAACAAATGGGTTAAACAAATTCGTACACGGTATTTATCAATTTAACTCTAGAATTAAAGGATATACAACGAAAAACAACGTTTGACAACCTTTAAACAGTTTTAATAACTATCTCAAAAATTGTCGCTCTGATGCAAACAACTGCTGAGTTATCTACTCAAATTTGTTGAACAAAACGACTTACGTATTTTAAGCATGCTAACCTTTAGCCCGGTAAGCAAATTAAAAAAAAAACGCAATATATAGGCTACACGGAAACGGAGCCGTCGAGTAACCAAAACAAATGGGTTAAACAAATTCGTACACGGTATTTATCAATTTAACTCTAGAATTAAAGGATATACAACGAGAAACAACGTTTGACAACCTCTAAACAGTTTTAATAACTATCTCAAAAATTGTCGCTCTGATGCAAACAACTGCTGAGTTATCTACTCAAATTTGTTGAACAAAACGACTTACGTATTTGAAACATGCTAACCTTTAGCCCGGTAAGCAAATTAAAAAAAAAACGCAATATGTAGGCTACACGAGAACGGAGCCGTCGAGTAACCAAAACAAATGGGTTAAACAAATTCGTACACGGTATTTATCAATTTAACTCTAGAATTAAAGGATATACAACGAGTAACAACGTTTCACAACCTTTAAACAGTTTTAATAACTATCTCAAAAATTGTCGCTCTGATGCAAACAACTGCTGAGTTATCTACTCAAATTTGTTGAACAAAACGACTTACGTATTTTAAGCATGCTAACCTTTAGCCCGGTAAGCAAATTAAAAAAAAAACGCAATATGTAGGCTACACAAGAACGGAGCCGCCGAGTAACCAAAACAAATGGGTTAAACAAATTCGTACACGGTATTTATCAATTTAACTCTAGAATTAAAGGATATACAACGAGAAACAACGTTTGACAACCTTTAAACAGTTTTAATAACTATCTCAAAAATTGTCGCTCTGATGCAAACAACTGCTGAGTTATCTACTCAAATTTGTTCAACAAAACAACTTACGTATTTTAAGCATGCTAACCTTTAGCCCGGTAAGCAAGTTAAAAAAAAAAACGCAATATGTAGGCTACACGAGAACGGAGCCGTCGAGTAACCAAAACAAATGGGTTAAACAAATTCGTACACGGTATTTATCAATTTAACTCTAGAATTAAAGGATATACAACGAGAAACAACGTTTGACAACCTTTAAACAGTTTTAATAAATATCTCAAAAATTGTCGCTCTGATGCAAACAACTGCTGAGTTATATACTCAAATTTGTTGAACAAAACGATTTACGTATTTTAAGCATGCTAACCTTTAGCCCGGTAAGCAAATTAAAAAAAAACGCAATATGTAGGCTACACGGAAACGGAGCAGTCGAGTAACCAAAACAAATGGGTTAAACAAATTCGTACACGGTATTTATCAATTTAACTATAGAATTAAAGGATATACAACGAGAAACAACGTTTGACAACTTTTAAACAGTTTTAATAACTATCTCAAAAATTGTCGCTCTGATGCAAACAACTGCTGAGTTATCTACTCAAATTTGTTGAACAAAACGACTTACGTATTTTAAGCATGCTAACCTTTAGCCCGGTAAGCAAATTAAAAAAAAAACGCAATATGTAGGCTACACCAGAACGGAGCCGTCCAGTAACCAAAACAAATGGGTTAAACAAATTCGTACACGGTATTTATCGATTTAACTCTAGAATTAAAGGATATACAACGAGAAACAACGTTTGACAACCTTTAAACAGTTTTAATAACTATCTCAAAAATTGTCGCCCTGATGCAAACAACTTCTGAGTTATCTACTCAAATTTGTTGAACAAAACGACTTACGTATTTTAAGCATGCTAACCTTTAGCCCGGTAAGCAAATTAAAAAAAAACGCAATGTGTAGGCTACACGAGAACGGAGCCATCGAGTAACCAAAACAAATGGGTTAAACAAATTCGTACACGGTATTTATCAATTTAACTCTAGAATTAAAGGATATACAACGAGAAACAACGTTTGACAACCTTTAAACAGTTTTAATAACTATCTCAAAAATTGTCGCTTTGATGCAAACTGCTGAGTTATCTACTCAAATTTGTTGAACAAAACGACTTTTGTATTTTAAGCATGCTAACCTTTAGCCCCGTAAGCAAATTAAAAAAAACGCAATATGTAGGCTACACGAGAACGGAGCCGTCGAGTAACCAAAACAAATGGGTTAAACAAATTCGTACACGGTATTTATCAATTTAACTCTAGAATTAAAGGATATACAACGAGAAACAACGTTTGACAACCTTTAAACAGTTTTAATAACTATCTCAAAAATTGTCGCTTTGATGCAAACTGCTGAGTTATCTACTCAAATTTGTTGAACAAAACGACTTACGTATTTTAAGCATGCTAACCTTTAGCCCGGTAAGCAAATTAAAAAAAAAACGCAATATGTAGGCTACACCAGAACGGAGCCGTCGAGTAACCAAAACAAATGGGTTAAACAAATTCGTACACGGTATTTATCGATTTAACTCTAGAATTAAAGCATATACAACGAGAAACAACGTTTGACAACCTTTAAACTGTTTTAATAACTATCTCAAAAATTGTCGCCCTGATGCAAACAACTGCTGAGTTATCTACTCAAATTTGTTGAACAAAACGACTTACGTATTTTAAGCGTGCTAACTTTTAGCCCGGTAAGCAAATTAAAAAAAACGCAATATGTAGGCTACACGAGAACGGAGCCGTCGAGTAACCAAAACAAATGGGTTAAACAAATTCGTACACGGTATTTATCAATTTAACTCTAGAATTAAAGGATATACAACGAGTAACAACGTTTCACAACCTTTAAACAGTTTTAATAAAAAAAAAAAAAAAAAAACAGTTTAATTAAAGGATATACAATGAGAAACAACGTTTCACAACCTTTAAACAGTTTTAATAACTATCTCAAAAATTGTCGCTCTGATGCAAACAACTGCTGAGTTATCTACTCAAATTTGTTGAACAAAACGACTTACGTATTTTAAGCATGCTAACCTTTAGCCCGGTAAGGAAATTAAAAAAAAAAACGCAATATGTAGGCTACACGGAAACGGAGCCGTCGAGTAACCAAAACAAATGGGTTAAACAAATTCGTACACGGTATTTATCAATTTAACTCTAGAATTAAAGGATATACAACGTTTGACAACCTTTAAACAGTTTTAATAAATATCTCAAAAATTGTCGCTCTGATGCAAACAACTGCTGAGTTATATACTCAAATTTGTTGAACAAAACGACTTACGTATTTTAAGCATGCTAACCTTTAGCCCGGTAAGCAAATTAAAAAAAAACGCAATATGTAGGCTACACGGAAACGGAGCCGTCGAGTAACCAAAACAAATGGGTTAAACAAATTCGTACACGGTATTTATCAATTTAACTATAGAATTAAAGGATATACAACGAGAAACAACGTTTGACAACCTTTAAACAGTTTTAATAACTATCTCAAAAACTGTCGGTCTGATGCAAACAACTGCTGAGTTATCTACTCAAATTTGTTGAACAAAACGACTTACGTATTTTAAGCATGCTAACCTTTAGCCCGGTAAGCAAATTAAAAAAAAACGCAATATGTGGGCTACACGAGAACGGAGCCGTCGAGTAACCAAAACAAATGGGTTAAACAAATTCGTACACGGTATTTATCAATTTAACTCTAGAATTAAAGGATATACAACGAAAAACAACGTTTGACAACCTTTAAACAGTTTTAATAACTATCTCAAAAATTGTCGCTCTGATGCAAACAACTGCTGAGTTATCTACTCAAATTTGTTGAACAAAACGACTTACGTATTTTAAGCATGCTAACCTTTAGCCCGGTAAGCAAATTAAAAAAAAAACGCAATATGTAGGCTACACGGAAACGGAGCCGTCGAGTAACCAAAACAAATGGGTTAAACAAATTCGTACACGGTATTTATCAATTTAACTCTAGAATTAAAGGATATACAACGAGAAACAACGTTTGACAACCTTTAAACAGTTTTAGTAACTATCTCAAAAATTGTCGCTCTGATGCAAACAACTGCTGAGTTATCTACTCAAATTTGTTGAACAAAACGACTTACGTATTTTAAACATGCTAACCTTTAGCCCGGTAAGCAAATTAAAAAAAAACGCAATATGTAGGCTACACGAGAACGGAGCCGTCGAGTAACCAAAACAAATGGGTTAAACAAATTCGTACACGGTATTTATCAATTTAACTCTAGAATTAAAGGATATACAACGAGTAACAACGTTTCACAACCTTTAAACAGTTTTAATAACTAACTCAAAAATTGTCGCTCTGATGCAAACAACTGCTGAGTTATCTACTCAAATTTGTTGAACAAAACGACTTACGTATTTTAAGCATGCTAACCTTTAGCCCGGTAAGCAAATTAAAAAAAAAACGCAATATGTAGGCTACACAAGAACGGAGCCGCCGAGTAACCAAAACAAATGGGTTAAACAAATTCGTACACGGTATTTATCAATTTAACTCTAGAATTAAAGGATATACAACGAGAAACAACGTTTGACAACCTTTAAACAGTTTTAATAACTATCTCAAAAATTGTCGCTCTGATGCAAACAGCTGCTGAGTTATCTACTCAAATTTGTTGAACAAAACAACTAACGTATTTTAAGCATGCTAACCTTTAGCCCGGTAAGCAAGTTAAAAAAAAAACGCAATATGTAGGCTACACGAGAACGGAGAAGTCGAGTAACCAAAACAAATGGGTTAAACAAATTTGTACACGGTATTTATCAATTTAACTCTAGAATTAAAGGATATACAACGAGAAACAACGTTTGACAACCTTTAAACAGTTTTAATAAATATCTCAAAAATTGTCGCTCTGATGCAAACAACTGCTGAGTTATATACTCAAATTTGTTGAACAAAACGACTTACGTATTTTAAGCATGCTAACCTTTAGCCCGGTAAGCAAATTAAAAAAAAAAACGCAATATGTAGGCTACACGGAAACGGAGCCGTCGAGTAACCAAAACAAATGGGTTAAACAAATTCGTACACGGTATTTATCAATTTAACTATAGAATTAAAGGATATACAACGAGAAACAACGTTTGACAACCTTTAAACAGTTTTAATAACTATCTCAAAAACTGTCGGTCTGATGCAAACAACTGCTGAGTTATCTACTCAAATTTGTTGAACAAAACGACTTACGTATTTTAAGCATGCTAACCTTTAGCCCGGTAAGCAAATTAAAAAAAAACGCAATATGTGGGCTACACGAGAACGGAGCCGTCGAGTAACCAAAACAAATGGGTTAAACAAATTCGTACACGGTATTTATCAATTTAACTCTAGAATTAAAGGATATACAACGAAAAACAACGTTTGACAACCTTTAAACAGTTTTAATAACTATCTCAAAAATTGTCGCTCTGATGCAAACAACTGCTGAGTTATCTACTCAAATTTGTTGAACAAAACGACTTACGTATTTTAAGCATGCTAACCTTTAGCCCGGTAAGCAAATTAAAAAAAAAACGCAATATGTAGGCTACACGGAAACGGAGCCGTCGAGTAACCAAAACAAATGGGTTAAACAAATTCGTACACGGTATTTATCAATTTAACTCTAGAATTAAAGGATATACAACGAGAAACAACGTTTGACAACCTTTAAACAGTTTTAGTAACTATCTCAAAAATTGTCGCTCTGATGCAAACAACTGCTGAGTTATCTACTCAAATTTGTTGAACAAAACGACTTACGTATTTTAAACATGCTAACCTTTAGCCCGGTAAGCAAATAAAAAAAAAACGCAATATGTAGGCTACACGAGAACGGAGCCGTCGAGTAACCAAAACAAATGGGTTAAACAAATTCGTACACGGTATTTATCAATTTAACTCTAGAATTAAAGGATATACAACGAGTAACAACGTTTCACAACCTTTAAACAGTTTTAATAACTAACTCAAAAATTGTCGCTCTGATGCAAACAACTGCTGAGTTATCTACTCAAATTTGTTGAACAAAGCGACTTACGTATTTTAAGCATGCTAACCTTTAGCCCGGTAAGCAAATTAAAAAAAAAACGCAATATGTAGGCTACACAAGAACGGAGCCGCCGAGTAACCAAAACAAATGGGTTAAACAAATTCGTACACGGTATTTATCAATTTAACTCTAGAATTAAAGGATATACAACGAGAAACAACGTTTGACAACCTTTAAACAGTTTTAATAACTATCTCAAAAATTGTCGCTCTGATGCAAACAGCTGCTGAGTTATCTACTCAAATTTGTTGAACAAAACAACTAACGTATTTTAAGCATGCTAACCTTTAGCCCGGTAAGCAAGTTAAAAAAAAAACGCAATATGTAGGCTACACGAGAACGGAGAAGTCGAGTAACCAAAACAAATGGGTTAAACAAATTTGTACACGGTATTTATCAATTTAACTCTAGAATTAAAGGATATACAACGAGAAACAACGTTTGACAACCTTTAAACAGTTTTAATAAATATCTCAAAAATTGTCGCTCTGATGCAAACAACTGCTGAGTTATATACTCAAATTTGTTGAACAAAACGACTTACGTATTTTAAGCATGCTAACCTTAGCCCGGTAAGCAAATTAAAAAAAAACTCAATATGTAGGCTACACGGAAACGGAGCCGTCGAGTAACCAAAACAAATGGGTTAAACAAATTCGTACACGGTATTTATCAATTTAACTATAGAATTAAAGGATATACAACGAGAAACAACGTTTGACAACCTTTAAACAGTTTTAATAACTATCTCAAAAATTGTCGCTCTGATGCAAACAACTGCTGAGTTATCTACTAAAATTTGTTTAACAAAACGACTTACGTATTTTAAGCATGCTAACCTTTAGCCCGGTAAGCAAATTAAAAAAAAAACGCAATATGTAGGCTACACCAGAACGGAGCCGTCCAGTAACCAAAACAAATGGGTTAAACAAATTCCTACACGGTATTTATCGATTTAACTCTAGAATTAAAGGATATACAACGAGAAACAACGTTTGACAACCTTTAAACAGTTTTAATAACTATCTCAAAAATTGTCGCCCTGATGCAAACAACTTCTGAGTTATCTACTCAAATTTGTTGAACAAAACGACTTACGTATTTTAAGCATGCTAACCTTTAGCCCGGTAAGCAAATTAAAAAAAAACGCAATGTGTAGGCTACACGAGAACGGAGCCATCGAGTAACCAAAACAAATGGGTTAAACAAATTCGTACACGGTATTTATCAATTTAACTCTAGAATTAAAGGATATACAACGAGAAACAACGTTTGACAACCTTTAAACAGTTTTAATAACTATCTCAAAAATTGTCGCTTTGATGCAAACTGCTGAGTTATCTACTCAAATTTGTTGAACAAAACGACTTTTGTATTTTAAGCATGCTAACCTTTAGCCCGGTAAGCAAATTAAAAAAAACGCAATATGTAGGCTACACGAGAACGGAGCCGTCGAGTAACCAAAACAAATGGGTTAAACAAATTCGTACACGGTATTTATCAATTTAACTCTAGAATTAAAGGATATACAACGAGAAACAACGTTTGACAACCTTTAAACAGTTTTAATAACTATCTCAAAAATTGTCGCTTTGATGCAAACTGCTGAGTTATCTACTCAAATTTGTTGAACAAAACGACTTACGTATTTTAAGCATGCTAACCTTTAGCCCGGTAAGCAAATTAAAAAAAAAACGCAATATGTAGGCTACACCAGAACGGAGCCGTCGAGTAACCAAAACAAATGGGTTAAACAAATTCGTACACGGTATTTATCGATTTAACTCTAGAATTAAAGCATATACAACGAGAAACAACGTTTGACAACCTTTAAACAGTTTTAATAACTATCTCAAAAATTGTCGCCCTGATGCAAACAACTGCTGAGTTATCTACTCAAATTTGTTGAACAAAACGACTTACGTATTTTAAGCGTGCTAACTTTTAGCCCGGTAAGCAAATTAAAAAAAACGCAATATGTAGGCTACGCGAGAACGGAGCCGTCGAGTAACCAAAACAAATGGGTTAAACAAATTCGTACACGGTAGTTATCAATTTAACTCTAGAATTAAAGGATATACAACGAGAAACAACGTTTCACAACCTTTAAACAGTTTTAATAACTATCGCAAAAATTGTCGCTCTGATGCAAACAACTGCTGAGTTATCTACTCAAATTTGTTGAACAAAACGACTTACGTATTTTAAGCGTGCTAACTTTTAGCCCGGTAAGCAAATTAAAAAAAACGCAATATGTAGGCTACACGAGAACGGAGCCGTCGAGTAACCAAAACAAATGGGTTAAACAAATTCGTACACGGTATTTATCAATTTAACTCTAGAATTAAAGGGTATACAACGAGAAACAACGTTTGACAACCTTTAAACAGTTTTAATAACTATCTCAAAAATTGTCGCTCTGATGCAAACAACTGCCGAGTTATCTACTCAAATTTGTTGAACAAAACGACTTACGTATTTAAAGCATGCTAACCTTTAGCCCGGTAAGCAAATTAAAAAAAAAAAACGCAATATGTAGGCTACACAAGAACGGAGCCGCCGAGTAACCAAAACAAATGGGTTAAACAAATTCGTACACGGTATTTATCAATTTAACTCTAGAATTAAAGGGTATACAACGAGAAACAATGTTTGACAACCTTTAAACAGTTTTAATAACTATCTCAAAAATTGTCGCTCTGATGCAAACAACTGCCGAGTTATCTACTCAAATTTGTTGAACAAAACGACTTACGTATTTAAAGCATGCTAACCTTTAGCCCGGTAAGCAAATTAAAAAAAAAAAACGCAATATGTAGGCTACACAAGAACGGAGCCGCCGAGTAACCAAAACAAATGGGTTAAACAAATTCGTACACGGTATTTATCAATTTAACTCTAGAATTAAAGGATATACAACGAGAAACAACGTTTGACAACCTTTAAACAGTTTTAATAACTATCTCAAAAATTGTCGCTCTGATGCAAACAACTGCTGAGTTATCTACTCAAATTTGTTGAACAAAACGACTTACGTATTTTAAGCATGCTACCCTTTAGCCCGGTAAGCAAATTAAAAAAAAAAAACGCAATATGTAGGCTACGCGAAAACGGAGCCGTCGAGTAACCAAAACAAATGGGTTAAACAAATTCGTACGCAGTATTTATCAATTTAACTCTAGAATTAAAGGATATGCAACGAGAAACAACGTTTGACAACCTTTAAACAGTTTTAATAACTATCTCAAAAATTGTCTCTCTGATGCAAACAACTGCCGAGTTATCTACTCAAATTTGTTGAACAAAACGACTTACGTATTTTAAGCATGCTAACCTTTAGCCCGGTAAGCAAATTAAAAAAAAAACGCAATATGTAGGCTACACGAGAACGGAGCCGTCGAGTAACCAAAACAAATGGGTTAAACAAATTCGTACACGGTATTTATCAATTTAACTCTAGAATTAAAGGATATACAACGAGAAACAACGTTTGACAACCTTTAAACAGTTTTAATAACTATCTCAAAAATTGTCGCTATGATGCAAACAACTGCTGAGTTATCTACTCAAATTTGTTGAACAAAACGACTTACGTATTTTAAGCATGCTAACCTTTAGCCCGGTAAGCAAATTAAAAAAAAAAACGCAATATGTGGGCTGCACGAGAACGGAGCCGTCGAGTAACCAAAACAAATGGGTTAAACAAATTCGTACACGGTATTTATCAATTTAATTCTATAATTAAAGGATATACAACGAGAAACAACGTTTGACAACCTTTAAACAGTTTTAATAACTATCTCAAAAATTGTCGCTCTGATGCAAACAACTGCTGAGTTATCTACTCAAATTTGTTGAACAAAACGACTTACGTATTTTAAGCATGCTAACCTTTAGCCCGGTAAGCAAATTAAAAAAAAAAAACGCAATATGTAGGCTACACGGAAACGGAGCCGTCGAGTAACCAAAACAAATGGGTTAAAAAAATTCGTACACGGTATTTATCAATTTAACTCTAGAATTAAAGGATATACAACGAGAAACAACGTTTGACAACCTTTAAACAGTTTTAATAACTATCTCAAAAATTGTCGCTCTGATGCAAACAACTGCTGAGATATCTACTCAAATTTGTTGAACAAAACGACTTACGTATTTTAAGCATGCTAACCTTTAGCCCGGTAAGCAAATTAAAAAAAAACGCAATATGTAGGCTACACGAGAACGGAGCCGTCGAGTAACCAAAACAAATGGGTTAAACAAATTCGTACACGGTATTTATCAATTTAACTCTAGAATTAAAGGATATACAACGAGTAACAACGTTTCACAACCTTTAAACAGTTTTAATAACTATCTCAAAAATTGTCGCTCTGATGCAAACAACTGCTGAGTTATCTACTCAAATTTGTTGAACAAAACGACTTACGTATTTTAAGCATGCTAACCTTTAGCCCGGTAAGCAAATTAAAAAAAAACGCAATATGTAGGCTACACAAGAACGGAGCCGCCGAGTAACCAAAACAAATGGGTTAAACAAATTCGTACACGGTATTTATCAATTTAACTCTAGAATTAAAGGATATACAACGAGAAACACCGTTTGACAACCTTTAAACAGTTTTAATAACTATCTCAAAAATTGTCGCTCTGATGCAAACAACTGCTGAGTTATCTACTCAAATTTGTTGAACAAAACGACTTACGTATTTTAAGCATGCTAACCTTTAGCCCGGTAAGCAAATTAAAAAAAACGCAATATGTAGGCTACACGAGAACGGAGCCGTCGAGTAACCAAAACAAATGGGTTAAACAAATTCGTACACGGTATTTATCAATTTAACTCTAGAATTAAAGGATATACAACGAGTAACAACGTTTCACAACCTTTAAACAGTTTTAATAACTATCTCAAAAATTGTCGTTCTGATGCAAACAACTGCTGAGTTATCTACTCAAATTTGTTGAACAAAACGACTTACGTATTTTAAGCATGCTAACCTTTAGCCCGGTAAGCAAATTAAAAAAAAACGCAATATGTGGGCTACACGAGAACGGAGCCGTCGAGTAACCAAAACAAATGGGTTAAACAAATTCGTACACGGTATTTATCAATTTAACTCTAGAATTAAAGGATATACAACGAGTAACAACGTTTCACAACCTTTAAACAGTTTTAATAACTATCTCAAAAATTGTCGCTCTGATGCAAACAACTGCTGAGTTATCTACTCAAATTTGTTGAACAAAACGACTTACGTATTTTAAGCATGCTAACCTTTAGCCCGGTAAGCAAATTAAAAAAAAAACGCAATATGTAGGCTACACAAGAACGGAGCCGCCGAGTAACCAAAACAAATGGGTTAAACAAATTCGTACACGGTTTTTATCAATTTAACTCTAGAATTAAAGGATATACATCGAGAAACAACGTTTGACAACCTTTAAACAGTTTTAATAACTATCTCAAAAATTGTCGCTCTGATGCAAACAACTGCTGAGTTATCTACTCAAATTTGTTGAACAAAACGACTTACATATTTTAAGCATGCTAACCTTTAGCCCGGTAAGCAAATTAAAAAAAAAAACGCAATATGTAGGCTACGCGAGAACGGAGCCGTCGAGTAACCAAAACAAATGGGTTAAACAAATTCGTACACGGTAGTTATCAATTTAACTCTAGAATTAAAGGATATGCAACGAGAAACAACGTTTGACAACCTTTAAACAGTTTTAATAACTATCTCAAAAATTGTCGCTCTGATGCAAACAACTGCTGAGTTCTCTACTCAAATTTGTTGAACAAAACGACTTACGTATTTTAAGCATGCTAACCTTTAGCCCGGTAAGCAAATTAAAAAAAACGCAATGTGTAGGCTACACGAGAACGGAGCCGTCGAGTAACCAAAACAAATGGGTTAAACAAATTCGTACACGGTATTTATCAATTTAACTCTAGAATTAAAGGGTATACAATGAGAAACAACGTTTGACAACCTTTAAACAGTTTTAATAACTATCTCAAAAATTGTCGCTCTGATGCAAACAACTGCCGAGTTATCTACTCAAATTTGTTGAACAAAACGACTTACGTATTTTAAGCATGCTAACCTTTAGCCCGGTAAGCAAATTAAAAAAAAAAACGCAATATGTAGGCTACACAAGAACGGAGCCGCCGAGTAACCAAAACAAATGGGTTAAACAAATTCGTACACGGTATTTATCAATTTAACTCTAGAATTAAAGGATATACAACGAGAAACAACGTTTGACAACCTTTAAACAGTTTTAATAACTATCTCAAAAATTGTCGCTCTGATGCAAACAACTGCTGAGTTATCTACTCAAATTTGTTGAACAAAACGACTTACGTATTTTAAGCATGCTAACCTTTAGCCCGGTAAGCAAATTAAAAAAAAAAACGCATTATGTAGGCTACGCGAGAACGGAGCCGTCGAGTAACCAAAACAAATAGGTTAAACAAATTCGTACGCGGTATTTATCAATTTAACTCTAGAATTAAAGGATATGCAACGAGAAACGACGTTTGACAACCTTTAAACAGTTTTAATAACTATCTCAAAAATTGTCGCTCTGATGCAAACAACTGCCCAGTTATCTACTCAAATTTGTTGAACAAAACGACTTACGTATTTTAAGCATGCTAACTTTTAGCCCGGTAAGCAAATTAAAAAAAAACGCAATATGTAGGCTACACGAGAACGGAGCCGTCGAGTAACCAAAACAAATGGGTTAAACAAATTCGTACACGGTATTTATCAATTTAACTCTAGAATTAAAGGATATACAACGAGAAACAACGTTTGACAACCTTTAAACAGTTTTAATAACTATCTCAAAAATTGTCGCTCTGATGCAAACAACTGCTGAGTTATCTACTCAAATTTGTTGAACAAAACGACTTACGTATTTTAAGCATGCTAACCTTTAGCCCGGTAAGCAAATTAAAAAAAAAACGCAATATGTGGGCTACACGAGAACGGAGCCGTCGAGTAACCAAAACAAATGGGTTAAACAAATTCGTACACGGTATTTATCAATTTAATTCTAGAATTAAAGGATATACAACGAGAAACAACGTTTGACAACCTTTAAACAGTTTTAATAACTATCTCAAAAATTGTCGCTCTGATGCAAACAACTGCTGAGTTATCTACTAAAATTTGTTGAACAAAACGACTTACGTATTTTAAGCATGCTAACCTTTAGCCCGGTAAGCAAATTAAAAAAAAAACGCAATATGTAGGCTACACGGAAACGGAGCCGTCGAGTAACCAAAACAAATGGGTTAAACAAATTCGTACACGGTATTTATCAATTTAACTCTAGAATTAAAGGATATACAACGAGAAACAACGTTTGACAACCTTTAAACAGTTTTAATCACTATCTCAAAAATTGTCGCTCTGATGCAAACAACTGCTGAGTTATCTACTCAAATTTGTTGAACAAAACGACTTACGTATTTTAAGCATGCTAACCTTTAGCCCGGTAAGCAAATTAAAAAAAAACGCAATATGTAGGCTACACGAGAACGGAGCCGTCGAGTAACCAAAACAAATGGGTTAAACAAATTCGTACACGGTATTTATCAATTTAACTCTAGAATTAAAGGATATACAACGAGTAACAACGTTTCACAACCTTTAAACAGTTTTAATAACTATCTCAAAAATTGTCGCTCTGATGCAAACAACTGCTGAGTTATCTACTCAAATTTGTTGAACAAAACGACTTACGTATTTTAAGCATGCTAACCTTTAGCCCGGTAAGCAAATTAAAAAAAAAACGCAATATGTAGGCTACACAAGAACGGAGCCGCCGAGTAACCAAAACAAATGCGTTAAACAAATTCGTACACGGTATTTATCAATTTAACTCTAGAATTAAAGGATATACAACGAGAAACAACGTTTGACAACCTTTAAACAGTTTTAATAACCATCTCAAAAATTGTCGCTCTGATGCAAACAACTGCTGAGTTATCTACTCAAATTTGTTGAACAAAACGACTTACGTATTTTAAGCATGCTAACCTTTAGCCCGGTAAGCAAATTCAAAAAAAAAAACGCAATATGTAGGCTACGCGAGAACGGAGCCGTCGAGTAACCAAAACAAATGGGTTAAACAAATTCGTACACGGTATTTATCAATTTAACTCTAGAATTAAAGGATATGCAACGAGAAACAACGTTTGACAACCTTTAAACAGTTTTAATAACTATCTCAAAAATTGTCGCTCTGATGCAAACAACTGCTGAGTTATCTACTAAAATTTGTTGAACAAAACGACTTACGTATTTTAAGCATGCTAACCTTTAGCCCGGTAAGCAAATTAAAAAAAAAAAAACGCATTATGTAGGCTACGCGAGAACGGAGCCGTCGAGTAACCAAAACAAATGGGTTAAACAAATTCGTACGCGGTATTTATCAATTTAACTCTAGAATTAAAGGATATGCAACGAGAAACAACGTTTGACAACCTTTAAACAGTTTTAATAACTATCTCAAAAATTGTCGCTCTGATGCAAACAACTGCCGAGTTATCTACTCAAATTTGTTGAACAAAACGACTTACGTATTTTAAGCATGCTAACCTTTAGCCCGGTAAGCAAATTTAAAAAAAACGCAATATGTAGGCTACACGAGAACGGAGCCGTCGAGTAACCAAAACAAATGGGTTAAACAAATTCGTACACGGTATTTATCAATTTAACTCTAGAATTAAAGGATATACAACGAGAAACAACGTTTGACAACCTTTAAACAGTTTTAATAACTATCTCAAAAATTGTCGCTCTGATGCAAACAACTGCTGAGTTATCTACTCAAATTTGTTGAACAAAACGACTTACGTATTTTAAGCATGCTAACCTTTAGCCCGGTAAGCAAATTAAAAAAAAAACGCAATATGTGGGCTACACGAGAACGGAGCCGTCGAGTAACCAAAACAAATGGGTTAAACAAATTCGTACACGGTATTTATCAATTTAATTCTAGAATTAAAGGATATACAACGAGAAACAACGTTTGACAACCTTTAAACAGTTTTAATAACTATCTCAAAAATTGTCGCTCTGATGCAAACAACTGCTGAGTTATCTACTAAAATTTGTTGAACAAAACGACTTACGTATTTTAAGCATGCTAACCTTTAGCCCGGTAAGCAAATTAAAAAAAAAACGCAATATGTAGGCTACACGGAAACGGAGCCGTCGAGTAACCAAAACAAATGGGTTAAACAAATTCGTACACGGTATTTATCAATTTAACTCTAGAATTAAAGGATATACAACGAGAAACAACGTTTGACAACCTTTAAACAGTTTTAATCACTATCTCAAAAATTGTCGCTCTGATGCAAACAACTGCTGAGTTATCTACTCAAATTTGTTGAACAAAACGACTTACGTATTTTAAGCATGCTAACCTTTAGCCCGGTAAGCAAATTAAAACAAAAACGCAATATGTAGGCTACACGAGAACGGAGCCGTCGAGTAACCAAAACAAATGGGTTAAACAAATTCGTACACGGTATTTATCAATTTAACTCTAGAGTTAAAGGATATACAACGAGTAACAACGTTTCACAACCTTTAAACAGTTTTAATAACTATCTCAAAAATTGTCGCTCTGATGCAAACAACTGCTGAGTTATCTACTCAAATTTGTTGAACAAAACGACTTACGTATTTTAAGCATGCTAACCTTTAGCCCGGTAAGCAAATTAAAAAAAAACGCAATATGTAGGCTACACAAGAACGGAGCCGCCGAGTAACCAAAACAAATGGGTTAAACAAATTCGTACACGGTATTTATCAATTTAACTCTAGAATTAAAGGATATACAACGAGAAACAACGTTTGACAACCTTTAAACAGTTTTAATAACCATCTCAAAAATTGTCGCTCTGATGCAAACAACTGCTGAGTTATCTACTCAAATTTGTTGAACAAAACGACTTACGTATTTTAAGCATGCTAACCTTTAGCCCGGTAAGCAAATTAAAAAAAAAACGCAATATGTAGGCTACGCGAGAACGGAGCCGTCGAGTAACCAAAACAAATGGGTTAAACAAATTCGTACACGGTATTTATCAATTTAACCATAGAATTAAAGGATATGCAACGAGAAACAACGTTTGACAACCTTTAAACAGTTTTAAGAACTATCTCAAAAATTGTCGCTCTGATGCAAACAACTGCTGAGTTCTCTACTCAAATTTGTTGAACAAAACGACTTACGTATTTTAAGCATGCTAACCTTTAGCCCGGTAAGCAAATTAAAAAAAAACGCAATATGTAGGCTACACGAGAACGGAGCCGTCGAGTAACCAAAACAAATGGGTTAAACAAATTCGTACACGGTATTTATCAATTTAACTCTAGAATTAAAGGATATACAACGAGAAACATCGTTTGACAACCTTTAAATAGTTTTAATAACTATCTAAAAAATTGTCGCTCTGATGCAAACAACTGCTGAGTTATCTACTCAAATTTGTTGAACAAAACGACTTACGTATTTTAAGCATGCTAACCTTTAGCCCGGTAAGCAAATTAAAAAAAAAACGCAATATGTAGGCTACGCGAGAACGGAGCCGTCGAGTAACCAAAACAAATGGGTTAAACAAATTCGTACACGGTATTTATCAATTTAACCATAGAATTAAAGGATATGCAACGAGAAACAACGTTTGACAACCTTTAAACAGTTTTAAGAACTATCTCAAAAATTGTCGCTCTGATGCAAACAACTGCTGAGTTCTCTACTCAAATTTGTTGAACAAAACGACTTACGTATTTTAAGCATGCTAACCTTTAGCCCGGTAAGCAAATTAAAAAAAAACGCAATATGTAGGCTACACGAGAACGGAGCCGTCGAGTAACCAAAACAAATGGGTTAAACAAATTCGTACACGGTATTTATCAATTTAACTCTAGAATTAAAGGATATACAACGAGAAACAACGTTTGACAACCTTTAAACAGTTTTAATAACTATCTCAAAAATTGTCGCCCTGATGCAAACAACTGCTGAGTTATCTACTCAAATTTGTTTAACAAAACGACTTACGTATTTTAAGCATGCTAACCTTTAGCACGGTAAGCAAATTAAAAAAAACGCAATATGTAACACGAGAACGGAGCCGTCGAGTAACCAAAACAAATGGGTTAAACAAATTCGTACACGGTATTTATCAATTTAACTACAGAATTAAAGGATATACAACGAGAAACAACGTTTGACAACCTTTAAACAGTTTTAATAACTATCTCAAAAATTGTCGCTCTGATGCAAACAACTGCTGAGTTATCTACTCAAATTTGTTGAACAAAACGACTTACGTATTTTAAGCATGCTAACCTTTAGCCCGGTAAGCAAATTAAAAAAAAACGCAATATGTAGGCTACACGAGAACGGAGCCGTCGAGTAACCAAAACAAATGGGTTAAACAAATTCGTACACGGTATTTATCAATTTAACTCTAGAATTAAAGGATATACAACGAGAAACAACGTTTGACAACCTTTAAACAGTTTTAGTAACTATCTCAAAAATTGTCGCTCTGATGAAAACAACTGCTGAGTTATCTACTCAAATTTGTTGAACAAAACAACTTACGTATTTTAAGCATGCTAACCTTTAGCCCGGTAATCACATTAAAAAAAAAAACGCAATATGTAGGCTACACGAGAACGGAGCCGTCGAGTAACCAAAACAAATGGGTTAAACAAATTCTTACACGGTATTTATCAATTTAACTTACGTATTTTAATAATGCTAACCTTTAGCCCGGTAAGCAAATTAAAAAAAACGCAATATGTAACACGAGAACGGAGCCGTCGAGTAACCAAAACAAATGGGTTAAACAAATTCATACACGGTATTTATCAATTTAACTATAGAGTTAAAGGATATACAACGAGAAACAACGTCTGACAACCTTTAAACAGTTTTAATAACTATCTCAAAAATTGTCGCTCTGATGCAAACAACTGCTGAGTTATCTACTCAAATTTGTTGAACAAAACGACTTACGTATTTTAAGCATGCTAACCTTTAGCCCGGTAAGCAAATTAAAAAAAAAACGCAATATGTAGGCTACGCGAGAACGGAGCCGTCGAGTAACCAAAACAAATGGGTTAAACAAATTCGTACACGGTATTTATCAATTTAACTCTAGAATTAAAGGATATGCAACGAGAAACAACGTTTGACAACCTTTAAACAGTTTTAATAACTATCTCAAAAAATGTCGCTCTGATGCAAACAACTGCTGAGTTATCTACTCAAATTTGTTGAACAAAACGACTTACGTATTTTAAGCATGCTAACCTTTAGCCCGGTAAGCAAATTAAAAAAAAAACGCAATATGTAGGCTACGCGAGAACGGAGCCGTCGAGTAACCAAAACAAATGGGTTAAACAAATTCGTACACGGTATTTATCAATTTAACTCTAGAATTAAAGGATATACAACGAGAAACAACGTTTGACAACCTTTAAACAGTTTTAATAACTATCTCAAAAATTGTCGCTCTGATGCAAACAACTGCTGAGTTATCTACTCAAATTTGTTGAACAAAACGACTTACGTATTTTAAGCATGCTAACCTTTAGCCCGGTAAGCAAATTAAAAAAAAAAAACGCAATATGTGGGCTACACGAGAACGGAGCCGTCGAGTAACCAAAACAAATGGGTTAAACAAATTCGTACACGGTATTTATCAATTTAATTCTAGAGTTAAAGGATATACAACGAGAAACAACGTTTGACAACCTTTAAACAGTTTTAATAACTATCTCAAAAATTGTCGCTCTGATGCAAACAACTGCTGAGTTATCTACTAAAATTTGTTGAACAAAACGACTTACGTATTTTAAGCATGCTAACCTTTAGCCCGGTAAGCAAATTAAAAAAAAAACGCAATATGTAGGCTACACGGAAACGGAGCCGTCGAGTAACCAAAACAAATGGGTTAAACAAATTCGTACACGGTATTTATCAATTTAACTCTAGAATTAAAGGATATACAACGAGAAACAACGTTTGACAACCTTTAAACAGTTTTAATCACTATCTCAAAAATTGTCGCTCTGATGCAAACAACTGCTGAGTTATCTACTCAAATTTGTTGAACAAAACGACTTACGTATTTTAAGCATGCTAACCTTTAGCCCGGTAAGCAAATTAAAAAAAAACGCAATATGTAGGCTACACAAGAACGGAGCCGCCGAGTAACCAAAACAAATGGGTTAAACAAATTCGTACACGGTATTTATCAATTTAACTCTAGAATTAAAGGATATACAACGAGAAACAACGTTTGACAACCTTTAAACAGTTTTAATAACCATCTCAAAAATTGTCGCTCTGATGCAGACAACTGCTGAGTTATCTACTCAAATTTGTTGAACAAAACGACTTACGTATTTTAAGCATGCTAACCTTTAGCCCGGTAAGCAAATTAAAAAAAAAAAACGCAATATGTAGGCTACGCGAGAACGGAGCCGTCGAGTAACCAAAACAAATGGGTTAAACAAATTCGTACACGGTATTTATCAATTTAACTCTAGAATTAAAGGATATGCAACGAGAAACAACGTTTGACAACCTTTAAACAGTTTTAATAACTTTCTCAAAAATTGTCGCTCTGATGCAAACAACTGCTGAGTTCTCTACTCAAATTTGTTGAACAAAACGACTTACGTATTTTAAGCATGCTAACTTTTAGCCCGGTAAGCAAATTAAAAAAAAACGCAATATGTAGGCTACACGAGAACGGAGCCGTCGAGTAACCAAAACAAATGGGTTAAACAAATTCGTACACGGTATTTATCAATTTAACTCTAGAATTAAAGGATATACAACGAGAAACATCGTTTGACAACCTTTAAATAGTTTTAATAACTATCTAAAAAATTGTCGCTCTGATGCAAACAACTGCTGAGTTATCTACTCAAATTTGTTGAACAAAACGACTTACGTATCTTAAGCATGCTAACCTTTAGCCCGGTAAGCAAATTAAAAAAAAAACGCAATATGTAGGCTACACCAGAACGGAGCCGTCTAGTAACCAAAACAAATGGGTTAAACAAATTCGTACACGGTATTTATCGATTTAACTCTAGAATTAAAGGATATACAACGAGAAACAACGTTTGACAACCTTTAAACAGTTTTAATAACTATCTCAAAAATTGTCGCCCTGATGCAAACAACTGCTGAGTTATCTACTCAAATTTGTTTAACAAAACGACTTACGTATTTTAATAATGCTAACCTTGAGCCCGGTAAGCAAATTAAAAAAAACGCAATATGTAACACGAGAACGGAGCCGTCGAGTAACCAAAACAAATGGGTTAAACAAATTCGTACACGGTATTTATCGATTTAACTCTAGAATTAAAGGATATACAACGAGAAACAACGTTTGACAACCTTTAAACAGTTTTAATAACCATATCAAAAATTGTCGCTCTGATGCAAACAACTGCTGAGTTATCTACTCAAATTTGTTGAACAAAACGACTTACGTATTTTAAGCATGCTAACCTTTAGCCCGGTAAGCAAATTAAAAAAAAAAAACGCAATATGTAGGCTACGCGAGAACGGAGCCGTCGAGTAACCAAAACAAATGGGTTAAACAAATTCGTACACGGTATTTATCAATTTAACTCTAGGATTAAAGGATATACAACGAGAAACAACGTTTGACAACCTTTAAACAGTTTTAATAACTATCTCAAAAATTGTCGCTCTAATGCAAACAACTGCTGAGTTATCTACTCAAATTTGTTGAACAAAACGACTTACGTATTTTAGGCATGCTAACCTTTAGCCCGGTAAGCAAATTAAGAAAAAACGCAATATGTAGGCTACGCGAGAACGGAGCCGTCGAGTAACGAAAACAAATGGGTTAAACAAATTCGTACACGGTATTTATCGATTTAACTCTAGAATTAAAGGATATACAACGAGAAACAACGTTTGACAACCTTTAAACAGTTTTAATAACAATCTCAAAAATTGTCGCCCTGATGCAAACAACTGCTGAGTTATCTACTCAAATTTGTTTAACAAAACGACTTACGTATTTTAATAATGCTAACCTTTAGCCCGGTAAGCAAATTAAAAAAAACGCAATATGTAACACGAGAACGGAGCCGTCGAGTAACCAAAACAAATGGGTTAAACAAATTCGTACACGGTATTTATCAATTTAACTATAGAGTTAAAGGATATACAACGAGAAACAACGTCTGACAACCTTTAAACAGTTTTAATAACTATCTCAAAAATTGTCGCTCTGATGCAAACAACTGCTGAGTTATCTACTCAAATTTGTTGGATATACAAAAAGAAACAACGATTGACAACCTTTAAACAGTTTTAATAACTATCTCAAAAATTGTCGCTCTGATGCAAACAACTGCTGAGTTAGCTACTCAAATTTGTTGGATATACAACGAGAAACAACGTTTGACAACCTTTAAACAGTTTTAATAACTATCTCAAAAATTGTCGCTCTGATGCAAACAACTGCCGTGTTATCTACTCAAATTTGTTGAACAAAACGACTTACATATTTTAAGCATGCTAACCTTTAGCCCGGTAAGCAAATTAAAAAAAAACGCAATATGTAGGCTACACGAGAACGGAGCCGTCGAGTAACCAAAACAAATGGGTTAAACAAATTCGTACACGGTATTTATCAATTTAACTCTAGAATTAAAGGATATACAACGAGAAACAACGTTTGACAACCTTTAAACAGTTTTAATAACTATCTCAAAAATTGTCGCTCTGATGCAAACAACTGCTGAGTTATCTACTCAAATTTGTTGAACAAAACAACTTACGTATTTTAAGCATGCTAACCTTTAGCCCGGTAAGCAAATTAAAAAAAAACGCAATATGTAGGCTACACGAGAACGGAGCCGTCGAGTAACCAAAACAAATGGGTTAAACAAATTCGTACACGGTATTTATCAATTTAACTCTAGAATTAAAGGATATACAACGAGAAACAACGTTTGACAACCTTTAAACAGTTCTAATAAATATCTTAAAAATTGTCGCTCTGATGCAAACAACTGCTGAGTTATATACCCAAATTTGTTGAACAAAACGACTTACGTATTTTAAGCATGCTAACCTTTAGCCCGGTAAGCAAATTAAAAAAAAAAACGCAATATGTAGGCTACACGGAAACGGAGCCGTCGAGTAACCAAACCAAATGGGTTAAACAAATTCGTACACGGTATTTATCAATTTAACTATAGAATTAAAGGATATACAACGAGAAACAACGTTTGACAACCTTTAAACAGTTTTAATAACTATCTCAAAAATTGTCGCTCTGATGCAAACAACTGCTGAGTTATCTACTCAAATTTGTTGAACAAAACGACTTACGTATTTTAAGCATGCTAACCTTTAGCCCGGTAAGCAAATTAAAAAAAAAACGCAATATGTAGGCTACACCAGAACAGAGCCGTCGAGTAACCAAAACAAATGGGTTAAACAAATTCGTACACGGTATTTATCGATTTAACTCTAGAATTAAAGGATATACAACGAGAAACAACGTTTGACAACCTTTAAACAGTTTTAATAACTATCTCAAAAATTGTCGCCCTGATGCAAACAACTGCTGAGTTATCTACTCAAATTTGTTGAACAAAACGACTTACGTATTTTAAGCATGCTAACCTTTAGCCCGGTAAGCAAATTAAAAAAAAACGCAATGTGTAGGCTACACGAGAACGGAGTCATCGGGTAACCAAAACAAATGGGTTAAACAAATTCGTACACGGTATTTATCAATTTAACTCTAGAATTAAAGGATATACAACGAGAAACAACGTTTGACAACCTTTAAACAGTTTTAATAACTATCTCAAAAATTGTCGCTCTGATGCAAACTGCTGAGTTATCTACTCAAATTTGTTGAACAAAACGACTTACGTATTTTAAGCATGCTAACCTTTAGCCCGGTAAGCAAATTAAAAAAACGCAATATGTAGGCTACACGAGAACGGAGCCGTCGAGTAACCAAAACAAATGGGTTAAACAAATTCGTACACGGTATTTATCAATTTAACTCTAGAATTAAAGGATATACAACGAGAAACACCGTTTCACAACCTTTAAACAGTTTTAATAACTATCTCAAAAATTGTCGCTCTGATGCAAACAACTGCTGAGTTATCTACTCAAATTTGTTGAACAAAACGACTTACGTATTTTAAGCGTGCTAACCTTTAGCCCGGTAAGCAAATTAAAAAAAACGCAATATGTAGGCTACACGAGAACGGAGCCGTCGAGTAACCAAAACAAATGGGTTAAACAAATTCGTACACGTTATTTATCAATTTAACTACAGAATTAAAGGATATACAACGAGAAACAACGTTTGACAACCTTTAAACAGTTTTAATAACTATCTCAAAAATTGTCGCTCTGATGCAAACAACTGCTGAGTTATCTACTCATATTTGTTGAACAAAACGACTTACGTATTTTAAGCATGCTAACCTTTAGCCCGGTAAGAAAATTAAAAAAAAACGCAATATGTAGGCTACACGAGAACGGAGCCGTCGAGTAACCAAAACAAATGGGTTAAACAAATTCGTACACGGTATTTATCAATTTAACTCTAAAATTAAAGGACATACAACGAGAAACAACGTTTGACAACCTTTAAACAGTTTTAATAACTATCTCAAAAATTGTCGCTCTGATGCAAACAACTGCTGAGTTATCTACACATATTTGTTGAACAAAACGACTTACGTATTTTAAGCATATTAACCTTTAGCCCGGTAAGCAAATTAAAAAAAAAACGCAATATGTAGGCTACACGAGAACGGAGCCGTCGAGTCACCAAAACAAATGGGTTAAACAAATTCGTACACGTTATTTATCAATTTAACTACAGAATTAAAGGATATACAACGAGAAACAACGTTTGACAACCTTTAAACAGTTTTAATAACTATCTCAAAAATTGTCGCCCTGATGCAAACAACTGCTGAGTTATCTACTCAAATTTGTTTAACAAAACGACTTACGTATTTTACGCATGCTAACCTTTAGCCCGGTAAGCAAATTAAAAAAAACGCAATATGTAACACGAGAACGGAGCCGTCGAGTAACCAAAACAAATGGGTTAAACAAATTCGTACACGGTATTTATCAATTTAACTATAGAATTAAAGGATATACAACGAGAAACAACGTTTGACAACCTTTAAACAGTTTTAATAAATATCTCAAAAATTGTCGCTCTGATGCAAACAACTGCTGAGTTATCTACTCAGCAAATTTGTTACTCAAATTTGTTGAACAAAACGACTTACGTATTTTAAGCATGCTAACCTTTAGCCCGGTAAGCAAATTAAAAAAAACGCAATATGTAGGCTACACGAGAACGGAGCCGTCGAGTAACCAAAACAAATGGGTTAAACAAATTCGTACACGGTATTTATCAATTTAACTTTAGAATTAAAGGATATACAACGAGAAACAACGTTTGACAACCTTTAAACAGTTTTAATAACTATCTCAAAAATTGTCGCTCTGATGAAAACAACTGCTGAGTTATCTACTCAAATTTGTTGAACAAAACGACTTACGTATTTTAAGCATGCTAACCTTTAGCCCGGTAAGCAAATTAAAAAAAAACGCAATATGTAGGCTACACGAGAACGGAGCCGTCGAGTAACCAAAACAAATGGGTTAAACAAATTCGTACACGGTATTTATCAATTTAACTCTAGAATTAAAGGATATACAACGAGAAACAACGTTTGACAACCTTTAAACAGTTCTAATAAATATCTTAAAAATTGTCGCTCTGATGCAAACAACTGCTGAGTTATATACCCAAATTTGTTGAACAAAACGACTTACGTATTTTAAGCATGCTAACCTTTAGCCCGGTAAGCAAATTAAAAAAAAAACGCAATATGTAGGCTACACGGAAACGGAGCCGTCGAGTAACCAAACCAAATGGGTTAAACAAATTCGTACACGGTATTTATCAATTTAACTATAGAATTAAAGGATATACAACGAGAAACAACGTTTGACAACCTTTAAACAGTTTTAATAACTATCTCAAAAATTGTCGCTCTGATGCAAACAACTGCTGAGTTATCTACTCAAATTTGTTGAACAAAACGACTTACGTATTTTAAGCATGCTAACCTTTAGCCCGGTAAGCAAATTAAAAAAAAAACGCAATATGTAGGCTACACCAGAACAGAGCCGTCGAGTCACCAAAACAAATGGGTTAAACAAATTCGTACACGTTATTTATCAATTTAACTACAGAATTAAAGGATATACAACGAGAAACAACGTTTGACAACCTTTAAACAGTTTTAAAAACTATCTCAAAAATTGTCGCCCTGATGCAAACAACTGCTGAGTTATCTACTCAAATTTGTTTAACAAAACGACTTACGTATTTTACGCATGCTAACCTTTAGCCCGGTAAGCAAATTAAAAAAAAACGCAATATGTAACACGAGAACGGAGCCGTCGAGTAACCAAAACAAATGGGTTAAACAAATTCGTACACGGTATTTATCAATTTAACTATAGAATTAAAGGATATACAACGAGAAACAACGTTTGACAACCTTTAAACAGTTTTAATAAATATCTCAAAAATTGTCGCTCTGATGCAAACAACTGCTGAGTTATCTACTCAGCAAATTTGTTACTCAAATTTGTTGAACAAAACGACTTACGTATTTTAAGCATGCTAACCTTTAGCCCGGTAAGCAAATTAAAAAAAACGCAATATGTAGGCTACACGAGAACGGAGCCGTCGAGTAACCAAAACAAATGGGTTAAACAAATTCGTACACGGTATTTATCAATTTAACTTTAGAATTAAAGGATATACAACGAGAAACAACGTTTGACAACCTTTAAACAGTTTTAATAACTATCTCAAAAATTGTCGCTCTGATGAAAACAACTGCTGAGTTATCTACTCAAATTTGTTGAACAAAACGACTTACGTATTTTAAGCATGCTAACCTTTAGGCCGGTAAGCAAATAAAAAAAAAACGCAATATATAGGCTGCACGAGAACGGAGCCGTCAAGTAACCAAACCAAATGGGTTAAACAAATTCGTACACGGTATTTATAAATTTAACTCTAGAATTAAAGGATATACAACGAGAAACAACGATTGACAACCTTTAAACAGTTTTAATAACTATCTCAAAAATTGTCGCTCTGATGCAAACAACTGCTGAGTTATCTACTCAAATTTGTTGGATATACAACGAGAAACAACGTTTGGCAACCTTTAAACAGTTTTAATAACTATCTCAAAAATTGTCGCTCTGATGCAAACAACTGCCGAGTTATCTACTCAAATTTGTTGAACAAAACGACTTACGTATATTAAGCATGCTAACCTTTAGCCCGGTAAGCAAATTAAAAAAAAAAAACGCAATATGTAGGCTACACGAGAACGGAGCCGTCGAGTAACCAAACCAAATGGGTTAAACAAATTCGTACACGGTATTTATCAATTTAACCATAGAATTAAAGGATATACAACGAGAAACAACTTTTGACAACCTTTAAACAGTTTTAATAACTATCTCAAAAATTGTCGCTCTGATGCAAACAACTGCTGAGTTATCTACTCAAATTTGTTGAACAAAACGACTTACGTATTTTAAGCATGCTAACCTTTAGCCCGGTAAGCAAATTAAAAAAAAACGCAATATGTAGGCTACGCGAGAAGGGAACCGTCGAGTAACCAAAACAAATGGGTTAAACAAATTCGTACACGGTATTTATCAATTTAACTCTAGAATTAAAGGATATACAACGAGAAACATCGCTTGACAACCTTTAAATAGTTTTAATAACTATCTCAAAAATTGTCGCTCTGATGCAAACAACTGCTGAGTTATCTACTCAAATTTGTTGAACAAAACGACTTACGTATTTTAAGCATGCTAACCTTTAGCCCGGTAAGCAAATTTAAAAAAAAAACGCAATATGTAGGCTACACCAGAACGGAGCCGTCGAGTAACCAAAACAAATGGGTGTTGAAGACATGATCGAGTTTTCGGACTAAGTCCGCCCCCTCCGTCTGGCAACACCCGGCCAGTGCGGCCAAGCGCAGGCAGTGCAGCTCAGCTGTGGCTTGCCAACCACCACCGCGCTCACTCTCAATTTTTTTAGTTTTATCTAATCTACCGAATCGCCCACACGCATCGATCGTGCCCGCATCGCATCGCCCGGTTTTTTTTGTATTAACGCCCGCCCGCCGTCGCGCAACTATTGCATTTCTAATTTTGTTTGAAATATTTTAAATGAATTAATATTTTATTTTGTTATTTAAAAGTTTTAAATAAAACACATAGGACTCAAACCTGTGAGCCCTCCTTTCCTTAATAAAGCGCCTAGTGCAGTGATTTTTATACATGGTCCTTTCGCGGCCAAAGTTGCACCAGCGACCAAAAACAAACACAAAAAAAAGTGAAAGTAATTAAAAAACACAAATTTTTTATACAAAAATTAAAAACAATTTTATATAAAAAAACAAACAAAAAGTATTACGTGCTCGGTACGGCAAATAAACGAAATTTATAGAATTTAACAAAACAATAGTGCACATACATGAATACATAAAGAACTAAAACATTAAGGTGTGACACAAAATTTTAAAACAATTTTAGTCGGGAGTCTGTGAAATTAAACGCAGCGCAAAAAAGTTTAATAAAAAACAAAAGGTTTACAAACACAAAAAAAACAAAAACCTATTTATTGGAAATAATTTAAACAAAAAAAATGATTGAAAAATTTACACAGAGCTAAAAGAGAAAAAAAAAAAGTCACACTATTGGAAAAAATAAAACTCGTAACACAAGATTTATTTACAAAAACACACATAAAACAAAACTAAGTTTGTACAAAGGAAAAAGTGGGTGAAGGTGAAAAGGAGAAAGAAAAATTTAAGAAAAATTTTTAAATATTTGAAAATTTGTACGACTAACACACTTGGGTGAGGAAGAAAAAGTTTTGGGAAAAAGAGAAAAAAATGTTTGTTTGAAAAACATAATTGAAAAATAAAAACCAAAGAAGAAATTTTTTTTTTGAAAAATAAAATAAAAGATAAAAAGTGAAAATTTGCAAAAAAGAAAAACAAAGTAAAAGAAAAGATATAAGGAATTGTTTGAAAAAACCAAGAGGAAAAATACAAATTTTTTTAAATAAAATAAAAGTTTGAAAACAATAATAGGAAAACACATACATATACGAAAAAACAACACTAACACTAACTACACCAACAAGGAGGTACAACACAACATCATCGAGGAGCAAATTACAACCAAGGCTAAAGGACAAACAACTCACAAGTAACACATTTTCAATAAGAAATGTCTGAGTAAGTACTCGTTACCCAATATATACACGCCCATATATATATATATTCCCTCCGTCTAAGGCACGGACCCGAAATTCTAAAATCCCAAAATTTATATACCCCTCCGATCTAAAGATCCGGACCCTGGGTATATAACCCACATCAAAAGCCTAAACGGCAGAATTTTCATTTGCTTACTCACTGTTACCAACAGGTACAGTCCCTTCAAAAACACATAAATTTTTCAACAAATAAATTTACATTCCCGTACCAACGGAAAATCTATTGCCCGGTTCTATATACCCAACAAGTTCGTTGCGCTAAATACCTACTTAATTATAAAAGTATATATGTATATATGTAATATATGTATATACCCACTTAGTTCGGTAATCATCCACGAGCTATATATATTTTTTCCAGCGTGAAATTCACCGCTGCCCAATTTACCCATATATACATATATTACATAAAGTATATTTTATAAAAAAAGAAAACCCATAGCAACGAACTTTGCGAAATTTTTGTCACTTTTCTCAAAGTTTATTTTACCGGTGCACCCAATATTAATTTTGCATACAAACCTACAATTATATGCACCCATAATACCCACACGCACTGGTATATCTTTTTGCATAAGCCAAAAACCCACCCTCAACAAAGTAATTGCATGAGCATATGTAACAACATAATAGAGGGAATCAACAAAGAAGATCATCGGTTACATATTTTGCATGCATTTACTTTGTCAATACAGATCAAGTGCATTGGCACGGCAAACAAAAGGTTGTTGGTACACCACAGTTTGTCGGCAAATATATTTCACCTATATATATAAATACATACATACGTACTATATACCCATATTACTTGTGCTCAGACGCGCTGAGACAAGTACATATAACAAAGCAAAAAGCCGGTACACATTAGGCCGGTCTCAAAAAAAAAAAAAATAAAATCCCAGTGAACACAAATATTATAATATTTATATTATTATATACCCACATTACTTGTACTTAGAAGCGCTGAGACAAGCCCGTATAAAGAACCAAGCGTACATTAGGCTGGTTTCAAAAATTTTTTTTTTGCACTTTTGACAAAATTTTTTTTTCGATTTTCACAGCTTAATAAAAGCTCCCATTTCTTAATAAACCAAACTAATTTATAATGCCGAAATCGTCGGACGAAACCCAAAAATTGACCCCTGCAGATAAATGCCTGCAGAAATTCATATATGACGGTAACCAAGTAGAGGTTTACTGCTCAAGATGGTCACCCTCCCAAGCTACCGATTTATCAGAGTGTATGCTTAAGGTCAAATTAGAAGACCTTGATAAAATATGGGCAAAGGTGCTAGAGTCCCATCGAGAAGTAAGTTTCTCAGATAATTACACAGATGTTAGCGGCTCGGTTGAGCAAAAATTCGCTAAATGCTTGGAAACTTACCAAACATGCAAATCAGGAATTTTAGAAGCCTTACAGCTGTTTAATACTGCTAGCACCAACCAACAACAAATACCCGCCCACCCAATAAACAATTCAGACGCAAACGGTTTTTATTTAAAAGTACCACCATGCGACACCGAAGTATTTCATGGTGGATACGAAGACTGGCCATCCTTTAGAGATATGTTCACGGCAGTCTATAAAAACCACCCTAAATTATCACCCGCTCAAAAATTATACCATCTACGCCTGAAAACAAAAGGACAAGCTGGGCTTATTGTAAAACAATACCCACTGAGCGATAATAATTTCGAGCTTGCCTGGGAAGCGCTCAGATCTAGGTACGAGAACAAAAGGATACTCGTCGACAACCAACTGAAGACGCTGTTCAACCTACCCACAATATTCGCAGAAAGCGGAGAACAAATACAGAAGATGCAGACAACAATCAACAACTGCATGTCAACCCTTAACACCCAAGGAATCCCGACAACGGACTGGGACCCAATCCTCGTTTACCTCTGCTCATCCAAGCTGCCAAGTGAAAGCCTTTCACTATGGGAACAATCCCTCAGCTCCCGAAAAGAACTCCCACTTTGGGAGGATATGAATAAATTTTTGACCAGCAGATACGAGGTAGTAGAGAGAATAAGTACCTATAGACCAGGCAAGGCGAAACCCCAATTTTCGAGTTTTACACCACGAACGGTGAATCAAAACTCGACCCAACTCAACAATAATAAAACCCATGCATATCACAATTGTCGCTCTGATGCAAACAACTGCTGAGTTATCTACTCAAATTTGTTGAACAAAACGACTTACGTATTTTAAGCATGCTAACCTTTAGCCCGGTAAGCAAATTAAAAATAAACGCAATATGTAGGCTACACGAGAAGGGAACCGTCGAGTAACCAAAACAAATGGGTTAAACAAATTCGTACACGGTATTTATCAATTTAACTCTAGAATTAAAGGATATACAACGAGAAACATCGCTTGACAACCTTTAAATAGTTTTAATAACTATCTCAAAAATTGTCGCTCTGATGCAAACAACTGCTGAGTTATCTACTCAAATTTGTTGAACAAAACGACTTACGTATTTTAAGCATGCTAACCTTTAGCCCGGTAAGCAAATTTAAAAAAAAAACGCAATATGTAGGCTACACCAGAACGGAGCCGTCGAGTAACCAAAACAAATGGGTGTTGAAGACATGATCGAGTTTTCGGACTAAGTCCGCCCCCTCCGTCTGGCAACACCCGGCCAGTGCGGCCAAGCGCAGGCAGTGCAGCTCAGCTGTGGCTTGCCAACCACCACCGCGCTCACTCTCAATTTTTTTAGTTTTATCTAATCTACCGAATCGCCCACACGCATCTATCGTGCCCGCATCGCATCGCCCGGTTTTTTTTGTATTAACGCCCGCCCGCCGTCGCGCAACTATTGCATTTCTAATTTTGTTTGAAATATTTTAAATGAATTAATATTTTATTTTGTTATTTAAAAGTTTTAAATAAAACACATAGGACTCAAACCTGTGAGCCCTCCTTTCCTTAATAAAGCGCCTAGTGCAGTGATTTTTATACATGGTCCTTTCGCGGCCAAAGTTGCACCAGCGACCAAAAACAAACACAAAAAAAAGTGAAAGTAATTAAAAAACACAAATTTTTTATACAAAAATTAAAAACAATTTTATATAAAAAAACAAACAAAAAGTATTACGTGCTCGGTACGGCAAATAAACGAAATTTATAGAATTTAACAAAACAATAGTGCACATACATGAATACATAAAGAACTAAAACATTAAGGTGTGACACAAAATTTTAAAACAATTTTAGTCGGGAGTCTGTGAAATTAAACGCAGCGCAAAAAAGTTTAATAAAAAACAAAAGGTTTACAAACACAAAAAAAACAAAAACCTATTTATTGGAAATAATTTAAACAAAAAAAATGATTGAAAAATTTACACAGAGCTAAAAGAGAAAAAAAAAAAGTCACACTATTGGAAAAAATAAAACTCGTAACACAAGATTTATTTACAAAAACACACATAAAACAAAACTAAGTTTGTACAAAGGAAAAAGTGGGTGAAGGTGAAAAGGAGAAAGAAAAATTTAAGAAAAATTTTTAAATATTTGAAAATTTGTACGACTAACACACTTGGGTGAGGAAGAAAAAGTTTTGGGAAAAAGAGAAAAAAATGTTTGTTTGAAAAACATAATTGAAAAATAAAAACCAAAGAAGAAATTTTTTTTTTGAAAAATAAAATAAAAGATAAAAAGTGAAAATTTGCAAAAAAGAAAAACAAAATAAAAGAAAAGATATAAGGAATTGTTTGAAAAAACCAAGAGGAAAAATACAAATTTTTTTAAATAAAATAAAAGTTTGAAAACAATAATAGGAAAACACATACATATACGAAAAAACAACACTAACACTAACTACACCAACAAGGAGGTACAACACAACATCATCGAGGAGCAAATTACAACCAAGGCTAAAGGACAAACAACTCACAAGTAACACATTTTCAATAAGAAATGTCTGAGTAAGTACTCGTTACCCAATATATACACGCCCATATATATATATATTCCCTCCGTCTAAGGCACGGACCCGAAATTCTAAAATCCCAAAATTTATATACCCCTCCGATCTAAAGATCCGGACCCTGGGTATATAACCCACATCAAAAGCCTAAACGGCAGAATTTTCATTTGCTTACTCACTGTTACCAACAGGTACAGTCCCTTCAAAAACACATAAATTTTTCAACAAATAAATTTACATTCCCGTACCAACGGAAAATCTATTGCCCGGTTCTATATACCCAACAAGTTCGTTGCGCTAAATACCTACTTAATTATAAAAGTATATATGTATATATGTAATATATGTATATACCCACTTAGTTCGGTAATCATCCACGAGCTATATATATTTTTTCCAGCGTGAAATTCACCGCTGCCCAATTTACCCATATATACATATATTACATAAAGTATATTTTATAAAAAAAAAAAACCCATAGCAACGAACTTTGCGAAATTTTTGTCACTTTTCTCAAAGTTTATTTTACCGGTGCACCCAATATTAATTTTGCATACAAACCTACAATTATATGCACCCATAATACCCACACGCACTGGTATATCTTTTTGCATAAGCCAAAAACCCACCCTCAACAAAGTAATTGCATGAGCATATGTAACAACATAATAGAGGGAATCAACAAAGAAGATCATCGGTTACATATTTTGCATGCATTTACTTTGTCAATACAGATCAAGTGCATTGGCACGGCAAACAAAAGGTTGTTGGTACACCACAGTTTGTCGGCAAATATATTTCACCTATATATATAAATACATACATACGTACTATATACCCATATTACTTGTGCTCAGACGCGCTGAGACAAGTACATATAACAAAGCAAAAAGCCGGTACACATTAGGCCGGTCTCAAAAAAAAAAAAAAATAAAATCCCAGTGAACACAAATATTATAATATTTATATTATTATATACCCACATTACTTGTACTTAGAAGCGCTGAGACAAGCCCGTATAAAGAACCAAGCGTACATTAGGCTGGTTTCAAAAATTTTTTTTTTGCACTTTTGACAAAATTTTTTTTTCGATTTTCACAGCTTAATAAAAGCTCCCATTTCTTAATAAACCAAACTAATTTATAATGCCGAAATCGTCGGACGAAACCCAAAAATTGACCCCTGCAGATAAATGCCTGCAGAAATTCATATATGACGGTAACCAAGTAGAGGTTTACTGCTCAAGATGGTCACCCTCCCAAGCTACCGATTTATCAGAGTGTATGCTTAAGGTCAAATTAGAAGACCTTGATAAAATATGGGCAAAGGTGCTAGAGTCCCATCGAGAAGTAAGTTTCTCAGATAATTACACAGATGTTAGCGGCTCGGTTGAGCAAAAATTCGCTAAATGCTTGGAAACTTACCAAACATGCAAATCAGGAATTTTAGAAGCCTTACAGCTGTTTAATACTGCTAGCACCAACCAACAACAAATACCCGCCCACCCAATAAACAATTCAGACGCAAACGGTTTTTATTTAAAAGTACCACCATGCGACACCGAAGTATTTCATGGTGGATACGAAGACTGGCCATCCTTTAGAGATATGTTCACGGCAGTCTATAAAAACCACCCTAAATTATCACCCGCTCAAAAATTATACCATCTACGCCTGAAAACAAAAGGACAAGCTGGGCTTATTGTAAAACAATACCCACTGAGCGATAATAATTTCGAGCTTGCCTGGGAAGCGCTCAGATCTAGGTACGAGAACAAAAGGATACTCGTCGACAACCAACTGAAGACGCTGTTCAACCTACCCACAATATTCGCAGAAAGCGGAGAACAAATACAGAAGATGCAGACAACAATCAACAACTGCATGTCAACCCTTAACACCCAAGGAATCCCGACAACGGACTGGGACCCAATCCTCGTTTACCTCTGCTCATCCAAGCTGCCAAGTGAAAGCCTTTCACTATGGGAACAATCCCTCAGCTCCCGAAAAGAACTCCCACTTTGGGAGGATATGAATAAATTTTTGACCAGCAGATACGAGGTAGTAGAGAGAATAAGTACCTATAGACCAGGCAAGGCGAAACCCCAATTTTCGAGTTTTACACCACGAACGGTGAATCAAAACTCGACCCAACTCAACAATAATAAAACCCATGCATATCACACCGAGTTCAATAAAACGGCTTCGTGTAGATTGTGCAACCAATACCACGCAGTCAAATCTTGCGTTAGGTTTAGAAATTTATCGGTATCAGACCGAATCAAATTTGTGAGAGAAAATAGTTATTGCGAAAACTGTTTGTCTACGTCACACCCCAAGAACGAATGTAAAAGTAGTTTCACGTGCGTTTATTGCCAAAAGCGTCACCATTCGCTACTGCATTTGCAGCCCAAACCCCAACAATCACAACCAAACCCCAGAGCTCAAAATGCCCAAGCCGGCACCCCTAGGAGAACGGACGACGAGCGAGCCTCAACGTCAAAAGCCGCCGCAAGAGCCACCTCCTCCCAACAGTCTCAAGACAAAAACCCGGTTTCTTCACTCTTCTCGAGTAATCATGGAACCACCCTATTACCCACAGCAATAGTATCAGTATACTTTGCTGGCGAATTTCATAAAATTCGTGCCCTAATAGACCAAGGTTCACAAAAAACTTTTGTATCATCCCGTATACAAAAGGTTCTTGGTCTACCCACAAAAGAGTCTCTCCACCAGATATCTGGAATGGGTGGAACGGTTGTGAAAAATGCCAATAAAGTCTGCCAGATAACATTCTGTTCAGCAGACTTAACCCAAATGATAGACGCACAAGCAATAATTTTGCCCAAACTAACGAAGTTCTTGCCCACAGTCAGAGTTTCAAGCATCGATCTCGAAGAACTGTCCCATTTACCGTTAGCCGATCCGCAGTATTCGATACCATCAAAAGTCGATGTGGTAATCGGCAGCGATATCACCCCGCAAATCCTCACCGAAGGGCTCCTACGAAATGTGAGTGGAACATTACTTGCCCAAAACACAATATTCGGATGGATATTAAGCGGCCCTGTAGCTGAAAAGGTATCAACCTTCAGCACTCATGTCACGGAATGCACCGATGACCCCATCAATCAACTTTTGAGACAATTTTGGGAACAGGAAGAAGTTCACCAAACCCAACAACGATCAGCAGAGGATGAATACTGCGAAGCACTCTACCGGACAACCACAATTCGTGAGGAAGATGGACGCTACAGAGTAAAACTACCTTTCAAATCGGAATTTCCAGCCAATCTGGCACTCGGTCATTCACGACCCGCAGCACAACAGCAGTATATCAGCATCGAACGAACCCTCGAAAGAAAACCCGAATTAAGAGACAAATATTTTGAAGTCCTTAATGAATATTTAACCATGGATCACATGGAACCCGCCTCCCAACAAGAGATGATTAGAGATGGTAAATATCTATCGTTTTATCTACCCCATCATGCTGTGATAAAACCCGACAGCAAAACCACAAAAGTGCGAGTCGTCTTCAACGCATCAAAAATGTCGCATTCTGGCAACTCGTTGAACGACGTGCTTCATACAGGCCCCATTCTACAAAATGACTTAATGCTCGTCATACTCGAATGGCGACTTTATAAGTTTGTTTTCAACGGCGATATTGAGAAAATGTATCGCCAAATACTCATCCACGAAGAAGATAAAGATTTTCACCGAATCGTTTTTCGAAAACACCCAACTCTGCCGATAGAAGATTTCCGACTAAAAACAGTTACCTTTGGTGTAAATTGCGCGCCATATTTGGCGATTCGAACCCTACACCAACTCGCCCACGACTGTCAAGATGAATATCCGCTCGCTAAAGACATTTTGTTGAATGAAACTTATGTTGACGATATTTTGTCCGGCGGTCATAATATACAGTCCACTTTGAACTCTATGACTCAAGCTATCGAAGCCTTAAAATCGGCAGGGTTCCCTTTGAGGAAGATGTCGGCAAATCACCCTGAAATTTTAAAACCCGTTCCCAACCCTGATTTGCTAGACGTCGACTTCCTTAAATTCCATGATTCGAGTTCCACAAAAACCCTTGGAATTCAGTGGAACGCGCTAACCGACACCTTCATATACACGTATGATCCACCATCAGCAGAAAACACGACCACAAAAAGGCAGATTTTATCAGCAGTTGCAAAACTGTTTGACCCCGCAGGATGGCTTTCGCCAATAATGATTCTTGCAAAAATGTTGCTGCAACAACTCTGGATGGAAGGAACGGATTGGGACGAAGACGTGAAGCCCGGAGCTCTCCAAAAATGGACCTCAATTTATGAAAATTTACCTCATATCAGAGACATTAAAATCCCTAGGTGGGTACAGTATTCCCCTGATAAACTAATCCAGCTGCATGGATTCTCAGATGCTTCAGAAAAAGCATTTTGTGCCTGTATATATTTACGAGTACAAACCCATGAAAATAAGTTTTCATCCCATTTGCTAGCTGCAAAAAGCAAAGTAGCACCCCTCCAAACCGTGAGTCTTCCACGGTTGGAACTCTGTGGAGCAGTTTTACTCTCCAAGTTAGTGAAACAGCTGCGAAGTGAGCTGAATCTACCCAAACACGAACTCATTCTCTGGTGCGATTCTGCCATCGTACTGGCCTGGTTAGAAAAACCACCCCATACCTGGAAAACGTATGTCGCCAACAGAACCTCTGAAATTCTTAAGAACGTCGACAACGCCACTTGGAGGCACGTTTCCAGTAAGGATAACCCAGCGGATTTGGGCACTCGAGGCTGCAAGCCTCAGGATTTAGTCCAATGTCCATTATGGTGGGAAGGACCTAATTGGCTTATCAACCCATCAACTTCGTGGCCAAAGGATATTTCTCATCACCCAACTCCCCCCGAACAACGACATGTGGACGTATTCCACACCCTGCAGGAAGAAAATATGGACATACTCGACCGGTTTTCGTCATTTTCTCGAGCACTTAGAGTCGTGGCCTATATGTTGCGGTTTATCCGAAGAGCAAGAAAACTAGAAGTTCCAGCCACGCTCAACCTCACCCACGCCGAAGTGAATGATGCCAAAATCAAAATCATCATTCAAACTCAACGGAATCATTACGGAGACACGATAGAGCTGCTTCAAACGTCAGGACCCTTACCCAGAAAGAACACCCTTCTGACATTAAACCCCATGCTAGATGACTCAGGAATCATGCGAGTTTCTGGAAGATTAGCATATGCCACCTATAGCTTTAATGAGCGGCACCCAATTATCATACCCGAAAACTCTCGATTTTGTTCTCTTCTGTTAGACTTCCTCCATTCGAACTTGCTGCACGCCGACAAACAGCTGATGATCCGAGTGGTACAGCAACAGTACTACATTCCACGTTTGAAGCAAAAGGTCAAAAAGCTCGTCTTCCACTGCAAAACCTGCACCATCTATAAACAGCAGATGAAAACGCAGATAATGGCAGCCTTGCCACCCGAGAGGTCAACGTATTCCCTACCCTTTCATACAACAGGAGTCGACTTTGCTGGACCATTTATGGTAAAAACTTCTCCCCTTCGCCGAGCTTCGTATGCCAAAGCTTACGTTTGTGTGTTCGTCTGTTTTTCCACAAAGTCTGTTCATTTAGAAGTGTGCTCTGATCTCACCACGAATGCCTTCAACGCAGCCTTTGCCCGATTTACTGGCCGCCGTGGCCTACCCCACCAGATATATTCAGACAACGGAAAGACGTTCGTCGGCGCACAACGCGGATTACAAAGAGAATTCACCACATTCCTCAAGGAAGTCGCTACAGACGTCGCCGAAAAGTATGCTACTCACGGATTCTCATGGAAATTCATCCCACCATACGCTCCCCACATGGGTGGTCTATGGGAAGCGGCCGTGAAAAGCTTCAAGATACACTTTACGAAAGTAGCAGGAAACCAGAAGTTCTCCTTCGAAGAGCTTACTACCCTCTTAGTACGCATAGAGGCGGTCCTCTCCCCTATGTCCGAAGATCCAATGGATCCCCTAGTCCTAACCCCAGGGCATTTCCTACGTGGCGCACCGCTCTTGTCGTTACCGGAGCCAACTGCAGAGCATCTCACCTTGGTCAACAAATGGCAGAAACTGAAAGTGCTTCACCACCAATTCAGCACACGATGGAAGAACGAGTATCTCAAGGAGCTGCATAAGCGGTACAAATGGAAATGCCCTCAACGCAATATTCAAGTTGGAGATTTAGTCGTGGTAAAGGATGATTTACTACCCCCGAACGAATGGCGTTTGGGACGGGTAATCACTTTACACCCTGGATCGGATAGCCATGTTCGAGTTGTGGAACTCAAAACCCAAAACGGAATAATAACCCGAAATATTGCCAAACTGTGCGTGCTACCAACTGCCTAGTAGTGCCAACCCTACCTTTGGTACCCTCGGCTTCATGCCCCTAGCAATCTGGAAATATATCTAAGCTACCCTCACCAACGTATTTTTCTAACCCATTTTTTTTTTGAAAAATACGTATTTTTCTTCTCTTGTCTTTACAGGACCCGCAGACGTACGGATATGCCGAAATGTCGGCTCTGTGGCCAGCGACACGCGCTAAGGCAGTGCCGGGCGTTCCTCGCGATGAAGCCGGAGGAGCGTTACGAGTGCGCGAGGAACCACCGGTACTGCATCAACTGTCTGGCAGTGTCGCACAGCACCGGGGCATGTGACTCAAAATCAAGCTGCCGCAAATGCTCCCTCGGCCATCACACGCTCCTACACCGAGCTCGACGCACACCCACCAACCCGCGTCGCACCGATAGAGGACCACAGCGCGCAACAGCCCAACATCGCCAACGGGCAATTCAAAGCCGGTCGGCTAGACAGCGCGACGACAAAATACGAGAATTAGTAGCCGAGGCACGGGCGGCCTTGGACAGGGTTGATGCCGCCCTTAACCCACCAACGCGTCGGGCGGGGGGGGGGGAGCATGTTGAAGACATGATCGAGTTTTCGGACTAAGTCCGCCCCCTCCGTCTGGCAACACCCGGCCAGTGCGGCCAAGCGCAGGCAGTGCAGCTCAGCTGTGGCTTGCCAACCACCACCGCGCTCACTCTCAATTATTTTAGTTTTATCTAATCTACCGAATCGCCCACACGCATCGATCGTGCCCGCATCGCATCGCCCGGTTTTTTTTGTATTAACGCCCGCCCGCCGTCGCGCAACTATTGCATTTCTAATTTTGTTTGAAATATTTTAAATGAATTAATATTTTATTTTGTTATTTAAAAGTTTTAAATAAAACACATAGGACTCAAACCTGTGAGCCCTCCTTTCCTTAATAAAGCGCCTAGTGCAGTGATTTTTATACAATGGGTTAAACAAATTCGTACACGGTATTTATCAATTTAACTCTAGAATTAAAGGATATACAACGAGAAACAACGTTTGACAACCTTTAAACAGTTTTAATAACTATCTCAAAAATTGTCGCTCTGATGCAAACAACTGCTGAGTTATCTACTCAAATTTGTTGAACAAAACGACTTACGTATTTTAAGCATGCTAACCTTTAGCCCGGTAAGCAAATTAAAAAAAAACGCAATATGTAGGCTACACGAGAACGGAGCCGTCGAGTAACCAAAACAAATGGGTTAAACAAATTCGTACACGGTATTTATCAATTTAACTCTAGAATTAAAGGATATACAACGAGTAACAACGTTTCACAACCTTTAAACAGTTTTAATAACTATCTCAAAAATTGTCGCTCTGATGCAAACAACTGCTGAGTTATCTACTCAAATTTGTTGAACAAAACGACTTACGTATTTTAAGCATGCTAACCTTTAGCCCGGTAAGCAAATTAAAAAAAAACGCAATATGTAGGCTACACAAGAACGGAGCCGCCGAGTAACCAAAACAAATGGGTTAAACAAATTCATACACGGTATTTATCAATTTAACTCTAGAATTAAAGGATATACAACGAGAAACAACGTTTGACAACCTTTAAACAGTTTTAATAACTATCTCAAAAATTGTCGCTCTGATGCAAACAACTGCTGAGTTGTCTACTCAAATTTGTTGAACAAAACGACTTACGTATTTTAAGCATGCTAACCTTTAGCCCGGTAAGCAAATTAAAAAAAAACGCAATATGTAGGCTACACGAGAACGGAGCCGTCGAGTAACCAAAACAAATGGGTTAAACAAATTCGTACACGGTATTTATCAATTTAACTCTAGAATTAAAGGATATACAACGAGTAACAACGTTTCACAACCTTTAAACAGTTTTGATAACTATCTCAAAAATTGTCGCTCTGATGCAAACAACTGCTGAGTTATCTACTCAAATTTGTTGAACAAAACGACTTACGTATTTTAAGCATGCTAACCTTTAGCCCGGTAAGCAAATTTAAAAAAAACGCAATATGTAGGCTACACAAGAACGGAGCCGCCGAGTAACCAAAACAAATGGGTTAAACAAATTCGTACACGGTATTTATCAATTTAACTCTAGAATTAAAGGATATACAACGAGAAACAACGTTTGACAACCTTTAAACAGTTTTAATAACTATCTCAAAAATTGTCGCTCTGATGCAAACAACTGCTGAGTTATCTACTCAAATTTGTTGAACAAAACGACTTACGTATTTTAAGCATGCTAACCTTTAGCCCGGTAAGCAAATTAAAAAAAAACGCAATATGTAGGCTACACGAGAACGGAGCCGTCGAGTAACCAAAACAAATGGGTTAAACAAATTCGTACACGGTATTTATCAATTTAACTCTAGAATTAAAGGATATACAACGAGTAACAACGTTTCACAACCTTTAAACAGTTTTAATAACTATCTCAAAAATTGTCGCTCTGATGCAAACAACTGCTGAGTTATCTACTCAAATTTGTTGAACAAAACGACTTACGTATTTTAAGCATGCTAACCTTTAGCCCGGTAAGCAAATTAAAAAAAAACGCAATATGTAGGCTACACGAGAACGGAGCCGTCGAGTAACCAAAACAAATGGGTTAAACAAATTCGTACACGGTATTTATCAATTTAACTCTAGAATTAAAGGATATACAACGAGTAACAACGTTTCACAACCCTTAAACAGTTTTAATAACTATCTCAAAAATTGTCGCTCTGATGCAAACAACTGCTGAGTTATCTACTCAAATTTGTTGAACAAAACGACTTACGTATTTTAAGCATGCTAACCTTTAGCCCGGTAAGCAAATTATAAAAAAACGCAATATGTAGGCTACACAAGAACGGAGCCGCCGAGTAACCAAAACAAATGGGTTAAACAAATTCGTACACGGTATTTATCAATTTAACTCTAGAATTAAAGGATATACATCGAGAAACAACGTTTGACAACCTTTAAACAGTTTTAATAACTATCTCAAAAATTGTCGCTCTGATGCAAACAACTGCTGAGTTATCTACTCAAATTTGTTGAACAAAACGACTTACGTATTTTAAGCATGCTAACCTTTAGCCCGGTAAGCAAATTAAAAAAAAACGCAATATGTAGGCTACACGAGAACGGAGCCGTCGAGTAACCAAAACAAATGGGTTAAACAAATTCGTACACGGTATTTATCAATTTAACTCTAGAATTAAAGGATATACAACGAGAAACAACGTTTGACAACCTTTAAACAGTTTTAATAACTATCTCAAAAATTGTCGCTCTGATGCAAACAACTGCTGAGTTATCTACTCAAATTTGTTGAACAAAACGACTTACGTATTTTAAGCATGCTTACCTTTAGCCCGGTAAGCAAATTAAAAAAAAACGCAATATGTAGGCTACACAAGAACGGAGCCGCCGAGTAACCAAAACAAATGGGTTAAACAAATTCGTACACGGTATTTATCAATTTAACTCTAGAATTAAAGGATATACATCGAGAAACAACGTTTGACAACCTTTAAACAGTTTTAATAACTATCTCAAAAATTGTCGCTCTGATGCAAACAACTGCTGAGTTATCTACTCAAATTTGTTGAACAAAACGACTTACGTATTTTAAGCATGCTAACCTTTAGCCCGGTAAGCAAATTAAAAAAAACCGCAATATGTAGGCTACACAAGAACGGAGCCGCCGAGTAACCAAAACAAATGGGTTAAACAAATTCGTACACGGTATTTATCAATTTAACTCTAGAATTAAAGGATATACATCGAGAAACAACGTTTGACAACCTTTAAACAGAGTTAATAACTATCTCAAAAATTGTCGCTCTGATGCAAACAACTGCTGAGTTATCTACTCAAATTTGTTGAACAAAACGACTTACGTATTTTAAGCATGCTAACCTTTAGCCCGGTAAGCAAATTAAAAAAAAACGCAATATGTAGGCTACACAAGAACGGAGCCGCCGAGTAACCAAAACAAATGGGTTAAACAAATTCGTACACGGTATTTATCAATTTAACTCTAGAATTAAAGGATATACATCGAGAAACAACGTTTGACAACCTTTAAACAGTTTTAATAACTATCTCAAAAATTGTCGCTCTGATGCAAACAACTGCTGAGTTATCTACTAAAATTTGTTGAACAAAACGACTTACGTATTTTAAGCATGCTAACCTTTAGCCCGGTAAGCAAATTAAAAAAAAACGCAATATGTAGGCTACACAAGAACGGAGCCGCCGAGTAACCAAAACAAATGGGTTAAACAAATTCGTACACGGTATTTATCAATTTAACTCTAGAATTAAAGGATATACATCGAGAAACAACGTTTGACAACCTTTAAACAGTTTTAATAACTATCTCAAAAATTGTCGCTCTGATGCAAACAACTGCTGAGTTATCTACTCAAATTTGTTGAACAAAACGACTTACGTATTTTAAGCATGCTAACCTTTAGCCCGGTAAGCAAATTAAAAAAAAACGCAATATGTAGACTACACGAGAACGGAGCCGTCGAGTAACCAAAACAAATGGGTTAAACAAATTCGTACACGGTATTTATCAATTTAACTCTAGAATTAAAGGATATACAACGAGAAACAACGTTTGACAACCTTTAAACAGTTTTAATAACTATCTCAAAAATTGTCGCTCTGATGCAAACAACTGCTGAGTTATCTACTCAAATTTGTTGAACAAAACGACTTACGTATTTTAAGCATGCTAACCTTTAGCCCGGTAAGCAAATTAAAAAAAAAACGCAATATGTAGGCTACACAAGAACGGAGCCGCCGAGTAACCAAAACAAATGGGTTAAACAAATTCGTACACCGTATTTATCAATTTAACTCTAGAATTAAAGGATATACATCGAGAAACAACGTTTGACAACCTTTAAACAGTTTTAATAACTATCTCAAAAATTGTCGCTCTGATGCAAACAACTGCTGAGTTATCTACTCAAATTTGTTGAACAAAACGACTTACGTATTTTAAGCATTCTAACCTTTAGCCCGGTAAGCAAATTAAAAAAAAACGCAATATGTAGGCTACACGAGAACGGAGCCGTCGAGTAACCAAAACAAATGGGTTAAACAAATTCGTACACGGTATTTATCAATTTAACTCTAGAATTAAAGGATATACAACGAGAAACAACGTTTGACAACCTTTAAACAGTTTTAATAACTATCTCAAAAATTGTCGCTCTGATGCAAACAACTGCTGAGTTATCTACTCAAATTTGTTGAACAAAACGACTTACGTATTTTAAGCATGCTAACCTTTAGCCCGGTAAGCAAATTAAAAAAAAACGCAATATGTAGGCTACACAAGAACGGAGCCGCCGAGTAACCAAAACAAATGGGTTAAACAAATTCGTACACGGTATTTATCAATTTAACTCTAGAATTAAAGGATATACATCGAGAAACAACGTTTGACAACCTTTAAACAGTTTTAATAACTATCTCAAAAATTGTCGCTCTGATGCAAACAACTGCTGAGTTATCTACTCAAATTTGTTGAACAAAACGACTTACGTATTTTAAGCATGCTAACCTTTAGCCCGGTAAGCAAATTAAAAAAAAACGCAATATGTAGGCTACACAAGAACGGAGGCGCCGAGTAACCAAAACAAATGGGTTAAACAAATTCGTACACGGTATTTATCAATTTAACTCTAGAATTAAAGGATATACAACGAGAAACAACGTTTGACAACCTTTAAACAGTTTTAATAACTATCTCAAAAATTGTCGCTCTGATGCAAACAACTGCTGAGTTATCTACTCAAATTTGTTGAACAAAACGACTTACGTATTTTAAGCATGCTAACCTTTAGCCCGGTAAGCAAATTAAAAAAAAACGCAATATGTAGGCTACACGAGAACGGAGCCGTCGAGTAACCAAAACAAATGGGTTAAACAAATTCGTACACGGTATTTATCAATTTAACTCTAGAATTAAAGGATATACAACGAGTAACAACGTTTCACAACCTTTAAACAGTTTTAATAACTATCTCAAAAATTGTCGCTCTGATGCAAACAACTGCTGAGTTATCTACTCAAATTTGTTGAACAAAACGACTTACGTATTTTAAGCATGCTAACCTTTAGCCCGGTAAGCAAATTAAAAAAAAACGCAATATGTAGGCTACACAAGAACGGAGCCGCCGAGTAACCAAAACAAATGGGTTAAACAAATTCGTACACGGTATTTATCAATTTAACTCTAGAATTAAAGGATATACAACGAGAAACAACGTTTGACAACCTTTAAACAGTTTTAATAACTATCTCAAAAATTGTCGCTCTGATGCAAACAACTGCTGAGTTATCTACTCAAATTTGTTGAACAAAACGACTTACGTATTTTAAGCATGCTAACCTTTAGCCCGGTAAGCAAATTAAAAAAAAACGCAATATGTAGGCTACACGAGAACGGAGCCGTCGAGTAACCAAAACAAATGGGTTAAACAAATTCGTACACGGTATTTATCAATTTAACTCTAGAATTAAAGGATATACAACGAGTAACAACGTTTCACAACCTTTAAACAGTTTTAATAACTATCTCAAAAATTGTCGCTCTGATGCAAACAACTGCTGAGTTATCTACTCAAATTTGTTGAACAAAACGACTTACGTATTTTAAGCATGCTAACCTTTAGCCCGGTAAGCAAATTAAAAAAAAAACGCAATATGTAGGCTACACAAGAACGGAGCCGCCGAGTAACCAAAACAAATGGGTTAAACAAATTCGTACACGGTATTTATCAATTTAACTCTAGAATTAAAGGATATACATCGAGAAACAACGTTTGACAACCTTTAAACAGTTTTAATAACTATCTCAAAAATTGTCGCTCTGATGCAAACAACTGCTGAGTTATCTACTCAAATTTGTTGAACAAAACGACTTACGTATTTTAAGCATGCTAACCTTTAGCCCGGTAAGCAAATTAAAAAAAAAACGCAATATGTAGGCTACGCGAGAACGGAGCCGTCGAGTAACCAAAACAAATGGGTTAAACAAATTCGTACACGGTAGTTATCAATTTAACTCTAGAATTAAAGGGTATACAATGAGAAACAACGTTTGACAACCTTTAAACAGTTTTAATAACTATCTCAAAAATTGTCGCTCTGATGCAAACAACTGCCGAGTTATCTACTCAAATTTGTTGAACAAAACGACTTACGTATTTTAAGCATGCTAACCTTTAGCCCGGTAAGCAAATTAAAAAAAAAACGCAATATGTAGGCTACACAAGAACGGAGCCGCCGAGTAACCAAAACAAATGGGTTAAACAAATTCGTACACGGTATTTATCAATTTAACTCTAGAATTAAAGGATATAGAACGAGAAACAACGTTTGACAACCTTTAAACAGTTTTAATAACTATCTCAAAAATTGTCGCTCTGATGCAAACAACTGCTGAGTTATCTACTCAAATTTGTTGAACAAAACGACTTACGTATTTTAAGCATGCTAACCTTTAGCCCGGTAGGCAAATTAAAAAAAAAAACGCAATATGTGGGCTACACGAGAACGGAGCCGTCGAGTAACCAAAACAAATGGGTTAAACAAATTCGTACACGGTATTTATCAATTTAACTCTAGAATTAAAGGGTATACAATGAGAAACAACGTTTGACAACCTTTAAACAGTTTTAATAACTATCTCAAAAATTGTCGCTCTGATGCAAACAACTGCCGAGTTATCTACTCAAATTTGTTGAACAAAACGACTTACGTATTTTAAGCATGCTAACCTTTAGCCCGGTAAGCAAATTAAAAAAAAAACGCAATATGTAGGCTACACAAGAACGGAGCCGCCGAGTAACCAAAACAAATGGGTTAAACAAATTCGTACACGGTATTTATCAATTTAACTCTAGAATTAAAGGATATACAACGAGAAACAACGTTTGACAACCTTTAAACAGTTTTAATAACTATCTCAAAAATTGTCGCTCTGATGCAAACAACTGCTGAGTTATCTACTCAAATTTGTTGAACAAAACGACTTACGTATTTTAAGCATGCTAACCTTTAGCCCGGTAAGCAAATTAAAAAAAAAACGCATTATGTAGGCTACGCGAGAACGGAGCCGTCGAGTAACCAAAACAAATGGGTTAAACAAATTCGTACGCGGTATTTATCAATTTAACTCTAGAATTAAAGGATATGCAACGAGAAACGACGTTTGACAACCTTTAAACAGTTTTAATAACTATCTCAAAAATTGTCGCTCTGATGCAAACAACTGCCCAGTTATCTACTCAAATTTGTTGAACAAAACGACTTACGTATTTTAAGCATGCTAACTTTTAGCCCGGTAAGCAAATTAAAAAAAAACGCAATATGTAGGCTACACGAGAACGGAGCCGTCGAGTAACCAAAACAAATGGGTTAAACAAATTCGTACACGGTATTTATCAATTTAACTCTAGAATTAAAGGATATACAACGAGAAACAACGTTTGACAACCTTTAAACAGTTTTAATAACTATCTCAAAAATTGTCGCTCTGATGCAAACAACTGCTGAGTTATCTACTCAAATTTGTTGAACAAAACGACTTACGTATTTTAAGCATGCTAACCTTTAGCCCGGTAAGCAAATTAAAAAAAAAAACGCAATATGTGGGCTACACGAGAACGGAGCCGTCGAGTAACCAAAACAAATGGGTTAAACAAATTCGTACACGGTATTTATCAATTTAATTCTAGAATTAAAGGATATACAACGAGAAACAACGTTTGACAACCTTTAAACAGTTTTAATAACTATCTCAAAAATTGTCGCTCTGATGCAAACAACTGCTGAGTTATCTACTAAAATTTGTTGAACAAAACGACTTACGTATTTTAAGCATGCTAACCTTTAGCCCGGTAAGCAAATTTAAAAAAAAACGCAATATGTAGGCTACACGGAAACGGAGCCGTCGAGTAACCAAAACAAATGGGTTAAACAAATTCGTACACGGTATTTATCAATTTAACTCTAGAATTAAAGGATATACAACGAGAAACAACGTTTGACAACCTTTAAACAGTTTTAATCACTATCTCAAAAATTGTCGCTCTGATGCAAACAACTGCTGAGTTATCTACTCAAATTTGTTGAACAAAACGACTTACGTATTTTAAGCATGCTAACCTTTAGCCCGGTAAGCAAATTAAAAAAAAACGCAATATGTAGGCTACACGAGAACGGAGCCGTCGAGTAACCAAAACAAATGGGTTAAACAAATTCGTACACGGTATTTATCAATTTAACTCTAGAATTAAAGGATATACAACGAGTAACAACGTTTCACAACCTTTAAACAGTTTTAATAACTATCTCAAAAATTGTCGCTCTGATGCAAACAACTGCTGAGTTATCTACTCAAATTTGTTGAACAAAACGACTTACGTATTTTAAGCATGCTAACCTTTAGCCCGGTAAGCAAATTAAAAAAAAACGCAATATGTAGGCTACACAAGAACGGAGCCGCCGAGTAACCAAAACAAATGCGTTAAACAAATTCGTACACGGTATTTATCAATTTAACTCTAGAATTAAAGGATATACAACGAGAAACAACGTTTGACAACCTTTAAACAGTTTTAATAACCATCTCAAAAATTGTCGCTCTGATGCAAACAACTGCTGAGTTATCTACTCAAATTTGTTGAACAAAACGACTTACGTATTTTAAGCATGCTAACCTTTAGCCCGGTAAGCAAATTAAAAAAAAAACGCAATATGTAGGCTACGCGAGAACGGAGCCGTCGAGTAACCAAAACAAATGGGTTAAACAAATTCGTACACGGTATTTATCAATTTAACTCTAGAATTAAAGGATATGCAACGAGAAACAACGTTTGACAACCTTTAAACAGTTTTAATAACTATCTCAAAAATTGTCGCTCTGATGCAAACAACTGCTGAGATATCTACTAAAATTTGTTGAACAAAACGACTTACGTATTTTAAGCATGCTAACCTTTAGCCCGGTAAGCAAATTAAAAAAAAAAAACGCATTATGTAGGCTACGCGAGAACGGAGCCGTCGAGTAACCAAAACAAATGGGTTAAACAAATTCGTACGCGGTATTTATCAATTTAACTCTAGAATTAAAGGATATGCAACGAGAAACAACGTTTGACAACCTTTAAACAGTTTTAATAACTATCTCAAAAATTGTCGCTCTGATGCAAACAACTGCCGAGTTATCTACTCAAATTTGTTGAACAAAACGACTTACGTATTTTAAGCATGCTAACCTTTAGCCCGGTAAGCAAATTAAAAAAAACGCAATATGTAGGCTACACGAGAACGGAGCCGTCGAGTAACCAAAACAAATGGGTTAAACAAATTCGTACACGGTATTTATCAATTTAACTCTAGAATTAAAGGATATACAACGAGAAACAACGTTTGACAACCTTTAAACAGTTTTAATAACTATCTCAAAAATTGTCGCTCTGATGCAAACAACTGCTGATTTATCTACTCAAATTTGTTGAACAAAACGACTTACGTATTTTAAGCATGCTAACCTTTAGCCCGGTAAGCAAATTAAAAAAAAAAACGCAATATGTGGGCTACACGAGAACGGAGCCGTCGAGTAACCAAAACAAATGGGTTAAACAAATTCGTACACGGTATTTATCAATTTAATTCTAGAATTAAAGGATATACAACGAGAAACAACGTTTGACAACCTTTAAACAGTTTTAATAACTATCTCAAAAATTGTCGCTCTGATGCAAACAACTGCTGAGTTATCTACTAAAATTTGTTGAACAAAACGACTTACGTATTTTAAGCATGCTAACCTTTAGCCCGGTAAGCAAGTTAAAAAAAAAACGCAATATGTAGGCTACACGGAAACGGAGCCGTCGAGTAACCAAAACAAATGGGTTAAACAAATTCGTACACGGTATTTATCAATTTAACTCTAGAATTAAAGGATATACAACGAGAAACAACGTTTGACAACCTTTAAACAGTTTTAATCACTATCTCAAAAATTGTCGCTCTGATGCAAACAACTGCTGAGTTATCTACTCAAATTTGTTGAACAAAACGACTTACGTATTTTAAGCATGCTAACCTTTAGCCCGGTAAGCAAATTAAAAAAAAAACGCAATATGTAGGCTACACGAGAACGGAGCCGTCGAGTAACCAAAACAAATGGGTTAAACAAATTCGTACACGGTATTTATCAATTTAACTCTAGAGTTAAAGGATATACAACGAGTAACAACGTTTCACAACCTTTAAACAGTTTTAATAACTATCTCAAAAATTGTCGCTCTGATGCAAACAACTGCTGAGTTATCTACTCAAATTTGTTGAACAAAACGACTTACGTATTTTAAGCATGCTAACCTTTAGCCCGGTAAGCAAATTAAAAAAAAACGCAATATGTAGGCTACACAAGAACGGAGCCGCCGAGTAACCAAAACAAATGGGTTAAACAAATTCGTACACGGTATTTATCAATTTAACTCTAGAATTAAAGGATATACAACGAGAAACAACGTTTGACAACCTTTAAACAGTTTTAATAACCATCTCAAAAATTGTCGCTCTGATGCAAACAACTGCTGAGTTATCTACTCAAATTTGTTGAACAAAACGACTTACGTATTTTAAGCATGCTAACCTTTAGCCCGGTAAGCAAATTAAAAAAAAAACGCAATATGTAGGCTACGCGAGAACGGAGCCGTCGAGTAACCAAAACAAATGGGTTAAACAAATTCGTACACGGTATTTATCAATTTAACTCTAGAATTAAAGGATATGCAACGAGAAACAACGTTTGACAACCTTTAAACAGTTTTAATAACTATCTCAAAAATTGTCGCTCTGATGCAAACAACTGCTGAGTTCTCTACTCAAATTTGTTGAACAAAACGACTTACGTATTTTAAGCATGCTAACCTTTAGCCCGGTAAGCAAATTAAAAAAAAACGCAATATGTAGGCTACACGAGAACGGAGCCGTCGAGTAACCAAAACAAATGGGTTAAACAAATTCGTACACGGTATTTATCAATTTAACTCTAGAATTAAAGGATATACAACGAGAAACATCGTTTGACAACCTTTAAATAGTTTTAATAACTATCTAAAAAATTGTCGCTCTGATGCAAACAACTGCTGAGTTATCTACTCAAATTTGTTGAACAAAACGACTTACGTATTTTAAGCATGCTAACCTTTAGCCCGGTAAGCAAATTAAAAAAAAACGCAATATGTAGGCTACACCAGAACGGAGCCGTCTAGTAACCAAAACAAATGGGTTAAACAAATTCGTACACGGTATTTATCGATTTAACTCTAGAATTAAAGGATATACAACGAGAAACAACGTTTGACAACCTTTAAACAGTTTTAATAACTATCTCAAAAATTGTCGCCCTGATGCAAACAACTGCTGAGTTATCTACTCAAATTTGTTTAACAAAACGACTTACGTATTTTAAGCATGCTAACCTTTAGCCCGGTAAGCAAATTAAAAAAAACGCAATATGTAACACGAGAACGGAGCCGTCGAGTAACCAAAACAAATGGGTTAAACAAATTCGTACACGGTATTTATCAATTTAACTACAGAATTAAAGGATATACAACGAGAAACAACGTTTGACAACCTTTAAACAGTTTTAATAACTATCTCAAAAATTGTCGCTCTGATGCAAACAACTGCTGAGTTATATACTCAAATTTGTTGAACAAAACGACTTACGTATTTTAAGCATGCTAACCTTTAGCCCGGTAAGCAAATTAAAAAAAAACGCAATATGTAGGCTACACGAGAACGGAGCCGTCGAGTAACCAAAACAAATGGGTTAAACAAATTCGTACACGGTATTTATCAATTTAACTCTAGAATTAAAGGATATACAACGAGAAACAACGTTTGACAACCTTTAAACAGTTTTAATAACTATCTCAAAAATTGTCGCTCTGATGAAAACAACTGCTGAGTTATCTACTCAAATTTGTTGAACAAAACAACTTACGTATTTTAAGCATGCTAACCTTTAGCCCGGTAATCACATTAAAAAAAAAAACGCAATATGTAGGCTACACGAGAACGGAGCCATCGAGTAACCAAAACAAATGGGTTAAACAAATTCTTACACGGTATTTATAAATTTAACTCTAGAATTAAAGGGTATACAACGAGAAACAACGATTGACAACCTTTAAACAGTTTTAATAACTATCTCAAAAATTGTCGCTCTGATGCAAACAACTGCTGAGTTAGCTACTCAAATTTGTTGGATATACAACGAGAAACAACGTTTGACAACCTTTAAACAGTTTTAATAACTATCTCAAAAATTGCCGCTCTGATGCAAACAACTGCCGAGTAATCTACTCAAATTTGTTGAACAAAACGACTTACGTATTTTAAGCATGCTAACCTTTAGCCCGGTAAGCAAATTAAAAAAAAACGCAATATGTAGGCTACACGAGAACGGAGCCGTCGAGTAACCAAAACAAATGGGTTAAACAAATTCGTACACGGTATTTATCAATTTAACTCTAGGATTAAAGGATATACAACGAGAAACAACGTTTGACAACCTTTAAACAGTTTTAATAACTATCTCAAAAATTGTCGCTCTGATGCAAACAACTGCTGAGTTATCTACTCAAATTTGTTGAACAAAACGACTTACGTATTTTATGCATGCTAACATTTAGCCCGGTAATCAAATTTAAAAAAAACGCAATATGTAGGCTACACGAGAACGGAGCCGTCGAGTAACCAAAACAAATGGGTTAAACAAATTCGTACACGGTATTTATCAATTTAACTCTCGAATTAAAGGATATACAACGAGAATCAACGTTTGACAACCTTTAAACAGTTTTAATAACTATCTCAAAAATTGTCGCTCTGATGCAAACAACTGCTGAGTTATCTACTCAAATTTGTTGAACAAAACGACTTACGTATTTTAGGCATGCTAACCTTTAGCCCGGTAAGCAAATTAAGAAAAAACGCAATATGTAGGCTACGCGAGAACGGAGCCGTCGAGTAACGAAAACAAATGGGTTAAACAAATTCGTACACGGTATTTATCGATTTAACTCTAGAATTAAAGGATATACAACGAGAAACAACGTTTGACAACCTTTAAACAGTTTTAATAACAATCTCAAAAATTGTCGCCCTGATGCAAACAACTGCTGAGTTATCTACTCAAATTTGTTTAACAAAACGACTTACGTATTTTAATAATGCTAACCTTTAGCCCGGTAAGCAAATTAAAAAAAACGCAATATGTAACACGAGAACGGAGCCGTCGAGTAACCAAAACAAATGGGTTAAACAAATTCGTACACGGTATTTATCAATTTAACTATAGAGTTAAAGGATATACAACGAGAAACAACGTCTGACAACCTTTAAACAGTTTTAATAACTATCTCAAAAATTGTCGCTCTGATGCAAACAACTGCTGAGTTATCTACTCAAATTTGTTGAACAAAACGACTTACGTATTTTAAGCATGCTAACCTTTAGCCCGGTAAGCAAATTAAAAAAAAAACACAATATTTAGGCTACGCGAGAACGGAGCCGTCGAGTAACCAAAACAAATGGGTTAAACAAATTCGTACACGGTATTTATCAATTTAACTCTAGAATTAAAGGATATGCAACGAGAAACAACGTTTGACAACCTTTAAACAGTTTTAATAACTATCTCAAAAATTGTCGCTCCGATGCAAACAACTGCTGAGTTATCTACTCAAATTTGTTGAACAAAACGACTTACGTATTTTAAGCATGCTAACCTTTAGCCCGGTAAGCAAATTAAAAAAAAAACGCAATATGTAGGCTACGCGAGAACGGAGCTGTCGAGTAACCAAAACAAATGGGTTAAACAAATTCGTACACGGTATTTATCAATTTAACTCTAGAATTAAAGGATATACAACGAGAAACAACGTTTGACAACCTTTAAACAGTTTTAATAACTATCTCAAAAATTGTCGCTCTGATGCAAACAACTGCTGAGTTATCTACTCAAATTTGTTGAACAAAACGACTTACGTATTTTAAGCATGCTAACCTTTAGCCCGGTAAGCAAATTAAAAAAAAAAAACGCAATATGTGGGCTACACGAGAACGGAGCCGTCGAGTAACCAAAACAAATGGGTTAAACAAATTCGTACACGGTATTTATCAATTTAATTCTAGAGTTAAAGGATATACAACGAGAAACAACGTTTGACAACCTTTAAACAGTTTTAATAACTATCTCAAAAATTGTCGCTCTGATGCAAACAACTGCTGAGTTATCTACTAAAATTTGTTGAACAAAATGACTTACGTATTTTAAGCATGCTAACCTTTAGCCCGGTAAGCAAATTAAAAAAAAAACGCAATATGTAGGCTACACGGAAACGGAGCCGTCGAGTAACCAAAACAAATCGGTTAAACAAATTCGTACACGGTATTTATCAATTTAACTCTAGAATTAAAGGATATACAACGAGAAACAACGTTTGACAACCTTTAAACAGTTTTAATCACTATCTCAAAAATTGTCGCTCTGATGCAAACAACTGCTGAGTTATCTACTCAAATTTGTTGAACAAAACGACTTACGTATTTTAAGCATGCTAACCTTTAGCCCGGTAAGCAAATTAAAAAAAACGCAATATGTAGGCTACACGAGAACGGAGCCGTCGAGTAACCAAAACAAATGGGTTAAACAAATTCGTACACGGTATTTATCAATTTAACTCTAGAGTTAAAGGATATACAACGAGTAACAACGTTTCACAACCTTTAAACAGTTTTAATAACTATCTCAAAAATTGTCGCTCTGATGCAAACAACTGCTGAGTTATCTACTCAAATTTGTTGAACAAAACGACTTACGTATTTTAAGCATGCTAACCTTTAGCCCGGTAAGCAAATTAAAAAAAAACGCAATATGTAGGCTACACAAGAACGGAGCCGCCGAGTAACCAAAACAAATGGGTTAAACAAATTCGTACACGGTATTTATCAATTTAACTCTAGAATTAAAGGATATACAACGAGAAACAACGTTTGACAACCTTTAAACAGTTTTAATAACCATCTCAAAAATTGTCGCTCTGATGCAAACAACTGCTGAGTTATCTACTCAAATTTGTTGAACAAAACGACTTACGTATTTTAAGCATGCTAACCTTTAGCCTGGTAAGCAAATTAAAAAAAAAACGCAATATGTAGGCTACGCGAGAACGGAGCCGTCGAGTAACCAAAACAAATGGGTTAAACAAATTCGTACACGGTATTTATCAATTTAACTCTAGAATTAAAGGATATGCAACGAGAAACAACGTTTGACAACCTTTAAACAGTTTTAATAACTATCTCAAAAATTGTCGCTCTGATGCAAACAACTGCTGAGTTCTCTACTCAAATTTGTTGAACAAAACGACTTACGTATTTTAAGCATGCTAACCTTTAGCCCGGTAAGCAAATTAAAAAAAAAACGCAATATGTAGGCTACACGAGAACGGAGCCGTCGAGTAACCAAAACAAATGGGTTAAACAAATTCGTACACGGTATTTATCAATTTAACTCTAGAATTAAAGGATATACAACGAGAAACATCGTTTGACAACCTTTAAATAGTTTTAATAACTATCTAAAAAATTGTCGCTCTGATGCAAACAACTGCTGAGTTATCTACTCAAATTTGTTGAACAAAACGACTTACGTATTTTAAGCATGCTAACCTTTAGCCCGGTAAGCAAATTAAAAAAAAACGCAATATGTAGGCTACACCAGAACGGAGCCGTCTAGTAACCAAAACAAATGGGTTAAACAAATTCGTACACGGTATTTATCGATTTAACTCTAGAATTAAAGGATATACAACGAGAAACAACGTTTGACAACCTTTAAACAGTTTTAATAACTATCTCAAAAATTGTCGCCCTGATGCAAACAACTGCTGAGTTATCTACTCAAATTTGTTTAACAAAACGACTTACGTATTTTAATAATGCTAACCTTTAGCCCGGTAAGCAAATTAAAAAAAACGCAATATGTAACACGAGAACGGAGCCGTCGAGTAACCAAAACAAATGGGTTAAACAAATTCGTGCACGGTATTTATCGATTTAACTCTAGAATTAAAGGATATACAACGAGAAACAACGTTTGGCAACCTTTAAACAGTTTTAATAACCATCTCAAAAATTGTCGCTCTGATGCAAACAACTGCTGAGTTATCTACTCAAATTTGTTGAACAAAACGACTTACGTATTTTAAGCATGCTAACCTTTAGCCCGGTAAGCAAATTAAAAAAAAAACGCAATATGTAGGCTACGCGAGAACGGAGCCGTCGAGTAACCAAAACAAATGGGTTAAACAAATTCGTACACGGTATTTATCAATTTAACTCTAGGATTAAAGGATATACAACGAGAAACAACGTTTGACAACCTTTAAACAGTTTTAATAACTATCTCAAAAATTGTCGCTCTGATGCAAACAACTGCTGAGTTATCTACTCAAATTTGTTGAACAAAACGACTTACGTATTTTAGGCATGCTAACCTTTAGCCCGGTAAGCAAATTAAGAAAAAACGCAATATGTAGGCTACGCGAGAACGGAGCCGTCGAGTAACGAAAACAAATGGGTTAAACAAATTCGTACACGGTATTTATCGATTTAACTCTAGAATTAAAGGATATACAACGAGAAACAACGTTTTACAACCTTTAAACAGTTTTAATAACAATCTCAAAAATTGTCGCCCTGATGCAAACAACTGCTGAGTTATCTACTCAAATTTGTTTAACAAAACGACTTACGTATTTTAATAATGCTAACCTTTAGCCCGGTAAGCAAATTAAAAAAAAACGCAATATGTAACACGAGAACGGAGCCGTCGAGTAACCAAAACAAATGGGTTAAACAAATTCGTACACGGTATTTATCAATTTAACTATAGAGTTAAAGGATATACAACGAGAAACAACGTCTGACAACCTTTAAACAGTTTTAATAACTATCTCAAAAATTGTCGCTCTGATGCAAACAACTGCTGAGTTATCTACTCAAATTTGTTGGATATACAAAAAGAAACAACGATTGACAACCTTTAAACAGTTTTAATAACTATCTCAAAAATTGTCGCTCTGATGCAAACAACTGCTGAGTTAGCTACTCAAATTTGTTGGATATACAACGAGAAACAACGTTTGACAACCTTTAAACAGTTTTAATAACTATCTCAAAAATTGTCGCTCTGATGCAAACAACTGCCGTGTTATCTACTCAAATTTGTTGAACAAAACGACTTACATATTTTAAGCATGCTAACCTTTAGCCCGGTAAGCAAATTAAAAAAAAAACGCAATATGTAGGCTACACGAGAACGGAGCCATCGAGTAACCAAAACAAATGGGTTAAACAAATTCGTACACGGTATTTATCAATTTAACTCTAGAATTAAAGGATATACAACGAGAAACAACGTTTGACAACCTTTAAACAGTTTTAATAACTATCTCAAAAATTGTCGCTCTGATGCAAACAACTGCTGAGTTATCTACTCAAATTTGTTGAACAAAACAACTTACGTATTTTAAGCATGCTAACCTTTAGCCCGGTAAGCAAATTATAAAAAAACGCAATATGTAGGCTACACGAGAACGGAGCCGTCGAGTAACCAAAACAAATGGGTTAAACAAATTCGTACACGGTATTTATCAATTTAACTCTAGAATTAAAGGATATACAACGAGAAACAACGTTTGACAACCTTTAAACAGTTCTAATAAATATCTTAAAAATTGTCGCTCTGATGCAAACAACTGCTGAGTTATATACTCAAGTTTGTTGAACAAAACGACTTACGTATTTTAAGATTGCTAACCTTTAGCCCGGTAAGCAAATTAAAAAAAAAACGCAATATGTAGGCTACACGGAAACGGAGCCGTCGAGTAACCAAACCAAATGGGTTAAACAAATTCGTACACGGTATTTATCAATTTAACTATAGAATTAAAGGATATACAACGAGAAACAACGTTTGACAACCTTTAAACAGTTTTAATAACTATCTCAAAAATTGTCGCTCTGATGCAAACAACTGCTGAGTTATCTACTCAAATTTGTTGAACAAAACGACTTACGTATTTTAAGCATGCTAACCTTTAGCCCGGTAAGCAAATTAAAAAAAAAACGCAATATGTAGGCTACACCAGAACAGAGCCGTCGAGTAACCAAAACAAATGGGTTAAACAAATTCGTACACGGTATTTATCGATTTAACTCTAGAATTAAAGGATATACAACGAGAAACAACGTTTGACAACCTTTAAACAGTTTTAATAACTATCTCAAAAATTGTCGCCCTGATGCAAACAACTGCTGAGTTATCTACTCAAATTTGTTGAACAAAACGACTTACGTATTTTAAGCATGCTAACCTTTAGCCCGGTAAGCAAATTAAAAAAAAAACGCAATGTGTAGGCTACACGAGAACGGAGCCATCGGGTAACCAAAACAAATGGGTTAAACAAATTCGTACACGGTATTTATCAATTTAACTCTAGAATTAAAGGATATACAACGAGAAACAACGTTTGACAACCTTTAAACAGTTTTAATAACTATTTCAAAAATTGTCGCTCTGATGCAAACTGCTGAGTTATCTACTCAAATTTGTTGAACAAAACGACTTACGTATTTTAAGCATGCTAACCTTTAGCCCGGTAAGCAAATTAAAAAAAACGCAATATGTAGGCTACACGAGAACGGAGCCGTCGAGTAACCAAAACAAATGGGTTAAACAAATTCGTACACGGTATTTATCAATTTAACTCTAGAATTAAAGGATATACAACGAGAAACACCGTTTCACAACCTTTAAACAGTTTTAATAACTATCTCAAAAATTGTCGCTCTGATGCAAACAACTGCTGAGTTATCTACTCAAATTTGTTGAACAAAACGACTTACGTATTTTAAGCGTGCTAACCTTTAGCCCGGTAAGCAAATTAAAAAAAACGCAATATGTAGGCTACACGAGAACGGAGCCGTCGAGTAACCAAAACAAATGGGTTAAACAAATTCGTACACGTTATTTATCAATTTAACTATAGAATTAAAGGATATACAACGAGAAACAACGTTTGACAACCTTTAAACAGTTTTAATAACTACCTCAAAAATTGTCGTTCTGATGCAAACAACTGCTGAGTTATCTACTCATATTTGTTGAACAAAACGACTTACGTATTTTAAGCATGCTAACCTTTAGCCCGGTAAGAAAATTAAAAAAAAAACGCAATATGTAGGTTACACGAGAACGGAGCCGTCGAGTAACCAAAACAAATGGGTTAAACAAATTCGTACACGGTATTTATCAATTTAACTCTAAAATTAAAGGACATACAACGAGAAACAACGTTTGACAACCTTTAAACAGTTTTAATAACTATCTCAAAAATTGTCGCTCTGATGCAAACAACTGCTGAGTTATCTACACATATTTGTTGAACAAAACGACTTACGTATTTTAAGCATATTAACCTTTAGCCCGGTAAGCAAATTAAAAAAAAAACGCAATATGTAGGCTACACGAGAACGGAGCCGTCGAGTCACCAAAACAAATGGGTTAAACAAATTCGTACACGGTATTTATCAATTTAACTCTAGAATTAAAGGACATACAACGAGAAACAACGTTTGACAACCTTTAAACAGTTTTAATAACTATCTCAAAAATTGTCGCTCTGATGCAAACAACTGCTGAGTTATCTACTCAAATTTGTTGAACAAAACGACTTACGTATTTTAAGCATGCTAACCTTTAGCCCGGTAAGCAAATTTAAAAAAAACGCAATATGTAGGCTACGCGAGAACGGAGCCGTCGAGTAACCAAAACAAATGGGTTAAACAAATTCGTACACGGTATTTATCGATTTAACTCTAGAATTAAAGGATATACAACGAGAAACAACGTTTGACAACCTTTAAACAGTTTTAATAACTATCTCAAAAATTGTCGCCCTGATGCAAACAACTGCTGAGTTATCTACTCAAATTTGTTTAACAAAACGACTTACGTATTTTACGCATGCTAACCTTTAGCCCGGTAAGCAAATTAAAAAAAACGCAATATGTAACACGAGAACGGAGCCGTCGAGTAACCAAAACAAATGGGTTAAACAAATTCGTACACGGTATTTATCAATTTAACTATAGAATTAAAGGATATACAACGAGAAACAACGTTTGACAACCTTTAAACAGTTTTAATAAATATCTCAAAAATTGTCGCTCTGATGCAAACAACTGCTGAGTTATCTACTCAGCAAATTTGTTACTCAAATTTGTTGAACAAAACGACTTACGTATTTTAAGCATGCTAACCTTTAGCCCGGTAAGCAAATTAAAAAAAACGCAATATGTAGGCTACACGAGAACGGAGCCGTCGAGTAACCAAAACAAATGGGTTAAACAAATTCGTACACGGTATTTATCAATTTAACTTTAGAATTAAAGGATATACAACGAGAAACAACGTTTGACAACCTTTAAACAGTTTTAATAACTATCTCAAAAATTGTCGCTCTGATGAAAACAACTGCTGAGTTATCTACTCAAATTTGTTGAACAAAACGACTTACGTATTTTAAGCATGCTAACCTTTAGGCCGGTAAGCAAATTAAAAAAAAACGCAATATGTAGGCTGCACGAGAACGGAGCCGTCAAGTAACCAAACCAAATGGGTTAAACAAATTCGTACACGGTATTTATAAATTTAACTCTAGAATTAAAGGATATACAACGAGAAACAACGATTGACAACCTTTAAACAGTTTTAATAACTATCTCAAAAATTGTCGCTCTGATGCAAACAACTGCTGAGTTATCTACTCAAATTTGTTGGATATACAACGAGAAACAACGTTTGACAACCTTTAAACAGTTTTAATAACTATCTCAAAAATTGTCGCTCTGATGCAAACAACTGCCGAGTTATCTACTCAAATTTGTTGAACAAAACGACTTACGTATATTAAACATGCTAACCTTTAGCCCGGTAAGCAAATTAAAAAAAAAAAAAGCAATATGTAGGCTACACGAGAACGGAGCCGTCGAGTAACCAAACCAAATGGGTTAAACAAATTCGTACACGGTATTTATCAATTTAACCATAGAATTAAAGGATATACAACGAGAAACAACTTTTGACAACCTTTAAACAGTTTTAATAACTATCTCAAAAATTGTCGCTCTGATGCAAACAACTGCTGAGTTATCTACTCAAATTTGTTGAACAAAACGACTTACGTATTTTAAGCATGCTAACCTTTAGCCCGGTAAGCAAATTAAAAAAAAACGCAATATGTAGGCTACACGAGAAGGGAACCGTCGAGTAACCAAAACAAATGGGTTAAACAAATTCGTACACGGTATTTATCAATTTAACTCTAGAATTAACGGATATACAACGAGAAACATCGCTTGACAACCTTTAAATAGTTTTAATAACTATCTCAAAAATTGTCGCTCTGCTGCAAACAACTGCTGAGTTATCTACTCAAATTTGTTGAACAAAACGACTTACGTATTTTAAGCATGCTAACCTTTAGCCCGGTAAGCAAATTTAAAAAAAAAACGCAATATGTAGGCTACACCAGAACGGAGCCGTCGAGTAACCAAAACAAATGGGTTAAACAAATTCGTACACGGTATTTATCGATTTAACTCTAGAATTAAAGGATATACAACGAGAAACAACGTTTGACAACCTTTAAACAGTTTTAATAACTATCTCAAAAATTGTCGCCCTGATGCAAACAACTGCTGAGTTATCTACTCAAATTTGTTGAACAAAACGACTTACGTATTTTAAGCATGCTAACCTTTAGTCCGGTAAGCAAATTAAAAAAAAACGCAATGTGTAGGCTACACGAGAACGGAGCCGTCGAGTAACCAAAACAAATGGGTTAAAAAAATTCGTACACGGTATTTATCAGTTTAACTCTATAATTAAAGGATATACAACGAGAAACAACGTTTGAAAACCTTTAAACAGTTTTAATAACTATCTCAAAAATTGTCGCCCTGATGCAAACTGCTGAGTTATCTACTCAAATTTGTTGAACAAAACGACTTACGTATTCTAAGCATGCTAACCTTTAGCCCGGTAAGCAAATTAAAAAAAACGCAATATGTAGGCTACACGAGAACGGAGCCGTCGAGTAACCAAAACAAATGGGTTAAACAAATTCGTACACAGTATTTATCAATTTAACTCTAGAATTAAAGGATATACAACGAGAAACAACGTTTCACAACCTTTAAACAGTTTTAATAACTATCTCAAAAATTGTCGCTCTGATGCAAACAACTGCTGAGTTATCTACTCAAATTTGTTGAACAAAACGACTTACGTATTTTAAGCGTGCTAACCTTTAGCCCGGTAAGCAAATTAAAAAAAACGCAATATGTAGGCTACACGAGAACGGAGCCGTCGAGTAACCAAAACAAATGGGTTAAACAAATTCGTACACGGTATTTATCAATTTAACTCTAGAATTAAAGGATATACAACGAGAAACAACGTTTGGCAACCTTTAAACAGTTTTAAGAACTATCTCAAAAATTGTCGCTCTGATGCAAACAACTGCTGAGTTATCTACTCATATTTGTTGAACAAAACGACTTACGTATTTTAAGCATGCTAACCTTTAGCCCGGTAAGCAAATTAAAAAAAAACGCAATATGTAGGCTACACGAGAACGGAGCCGTCGAGTAACCAAAACAAATGGGTTAAACAAATTCGTACACGGTATTTTTCAATTTAACTCTAAAATTAAAGGATATGCAACGAGAAACAACGTTTGACAACCTTTAAAGAGTTTTAATAGCTATCTCAAAAATTGTCGCTCTGATGCAAACAACTGCTGAGTTATCTACTCAAATTTGTTGAACAAAACGACTTACGTATTTTAAGCATGCTAACATTTAGCCCGGTAAGCAAATTAAAAAAAAAAAACGCAATATGTAGGCTACACGAGAACGGAGCCGTCGAGTAACCAAAACAAATGGGTTAAACAAATTCGTACACGGTATTTATCAATTTAACTCTAGAATTAAAGGATATACAACGAGAAACAACGTTTGGCAACCTTTAAACAGTTTTAAGAACTATCTCAAAAATTGTCGCTCTGATGCAAACAACTGCTGAGTTATCTACTCATATTTGTTGAACAAAACGGCTTACGTATTTTAAGCATGCTAACCTTTAGCCCGGTAAGCAAATTAAAAAAAAAAACGCAATATGTAGGCTACACGAGAACGGAGCCGTCGAGTAACCAAAACAAATGGGTTAAACAAATTCGTACACGGTATTTTTCAATTTAACTCTAAAATTAAAGGATATACAACGAGAAACAACGTTTGACAACCTTTAAACAGTTTTAATAACTATCTCAAAAATTGTCGCTCTGATGCAAACAACTGCTGAGTTATCTACTCAAATTTGTTGAACAAAACGCCTTTCGTATTTTAGGCATACTAACCTTTAGCCCGGTAAGCAAATTAAAAAAAACGCAATATGTAGGCTACACGAGAACGGAGCCGTCGAGTAACCAAAACAAATGGGTTAAACAAATTCGTACACGGTATTTATCAATTTAACTCTAGAATTAAAGGATATACAACAAGAAACACCGTTTCACAACCTTTAAACAGTTTTAATAACTATCTCAAAAATTGTCGCTCTGATGCAAACAACTGCTGAGTTATCTACTCAAATTTGTTGAACAAAACGACTTACGTATTTTAAGCGTGCTAACCTTTAGCCCGGTAAGCAAATTAAAAAAAAACGGAATATGTAGGCTACACGAGAACGGAGCCGTCGAGTAACCAAAACAAATGGGTTACACAAATTCGTACACGTTATTTATCAATTTAACTATAGAATTAAAGGATATACAACGAGTAACAACGTTTGACAACCTTTAAACAGTTTTAATAACTATCTCAAAAATTGTCGCTTTGATGCAAACAACTGCTGAGTTATCTACTCAAATTTGTTGAACAAAACGACTTACGTATTTTAAGCATGCTAACCTTTAGCCCGGTAAGCAAATTTAAAAAAAAACGCAATATGTAGGATATACAACGAGAAACATCGCTTGACAACCTTTAAATAGTTTTAATAACTATCTCAAAAATTGTCGCTCTGATGCAAACAACTGCTGAGTTATCTACTCAAATTTGTTGAACAAAACGACTTACGTATTTTAAGCATGCTAACCTTTAGCCCGGTAAGCAAATTTAAAAAAAAACGCAATATGTAGGCTACACCAGAACGGAGCCGTCAAGTAACCAAAACAAATGGGTTAAACAAATTCGTACACGGTATTTATCGATTTAACTCTAGAATTAAAGGATATACAACGAGAAAAACCGTTTGACAACCTTTAAACAGTTTTAATAACTATCTCAAAAATTGTCGCCCTGATGCAAACAACTGCTGAGTTATCTACTCAAATTTGTTGAACAAAACGAGTTACGTATTTTAAGCATGCTAACCTTTAGCCCGGTAAGCAAATTAAAAAAAAACGCAATGTGTAGGCTACACGAGAACGGAGCCGTCGAGTAACCAAAACAAATGGGTTAAAAAAATTCGTACACGGTATTTATCAGTTTAACTCTATAATTAAAGGATATACAACGAGAAACAACGTTTGACAACCTTTAAACAGTTTTAATAACTATCTCAAAAATTGTCGCTCTGATGCAAACTGCTGAGTTATCTATTCAAATTTGTTGAACAAAACGACTTACGTATTCTAAGCATGCTAATTTTAGCCCGGTAAGCAAATTAAAAAAAAACGCAATATGTAGGCTACACGAGAACGGAGCCGTCGAGTAACCAAAACAAATGGGTTAAACAAATTCGTACACAGTATTTATCAATTTAACTCTAGAATTAAAGGATATACAACGAGAAACAACGTTTCACAACCTTTAAACAGTTTTAATAACTATCTCAAAAATTGTCGCTCTGATGCAAACAACTGCTGAATTATCTACTCAAATTTGTTGAACAAAACGACTTACGTATTTTAAGCGTGCTAACCTTTAGCCCGGTAAGGAAATTAAAAAAAACGCAATATGTAGGCTACACGAGAACGGAGCCGTCGAGTAACCAAAACAAATGGGTTAAACAAATTCGTACACGGTATTTATCAATTTAACTCTAGAATTAAAGGATATACAACGAGAAACAACGTTTGGCAACCTTTAAACAGTTTTAAGAACTATCTCAAAAATTGTCGCTCTGATGCAAACAACTGCTGAGTTATCTACTCAAATTTGTTGAACAAAACGACTTACGTATTTTAAGCGTGCTAACCTTTAGCCCGGTAAGGAAATTAAAAAAAACGCAATATGTAGGCTACACGAGAACGGAGCCGTCGAGTAACCAAAACAAATGGGTTAAACAAATTCGTACACGGTATTTATCAATTTAACTATAGAATTAAAGGATATACAACGAGAAACAACGTTTGACAACCTTTAAACAGTTTTAATAAATATCTCAAAAATTGTCGTTCTGATGCAAACAACTGCTGAGTTATCTACTCAGCAAATTTGTTACTCAAATTTGTTGAACAAAACGACTTACGTATTTTAAGCATGCTAACCTTTAGCCCGGTAAGCAAATTAAAACAAAACGCAATATGTAGGCTACACGAGAACGGAGCCGCCGAGTAACCAAAACAAATGGGTTAAACAAATTCGTACACGGTGTTTGTCAATTTAACTTTAGAATTAAAGGATATACAACGAGAAACAACGTTTGACAACCTTTAAACAGTTTTAATAACTATCTCAAAAATTGTCGCTCTGATGAAAACAAGTGCTGAGTTATCTACTCAAATTTGTTGAACAAAACGACTTACGTATTTTAAGCATGCTAACCTTTAGCCCGGTAAGCAAATTTAAAAAAAACGCAATATGTAGGCTGCACGAGAACGGAGCCGTCGAGTAACCAAACCAAATGGGTTAAACAAATTCGTACACGGTATTTATCAATTTAACTCTAGAATTAAAGGATATACAACGAGAAACAACGATTGACAACCTTTAAACAGTTTTAATAACTATCTCAAAAATTGTCGCTCTGATGCAAACAACTGCTGAGTTATCTACTCAAATTTGTTGGATATACAACGAGAAACAACGTTTGACAACCTTTAAACAGTTTTAATAACTATCTCAAAAATTGTCGCTCTGATGCAAACAACTGCCGAGTTATCTACTCAAATTTGTTGAACAAAACGACTTACGTATATTAAGCATGCTAACCTTTAGCCCGGTAAGCAAATTAAAAAAAAAACGCAATATGTAGGCTACACGAGAACGGAGCCGTCGAGTAACCAAACCAAATGGGGTAAACAAATTCGTACACGGTATTTATCAATTTAACCATAGAATTAAAGGATATACAACGAGAAACAACTTTTGACAACCTTTAACAACAGTTTTAATAACTATCTCAAAAATTGTCGCTCTGATGCAAACAACTGCTGAGTTATCTACTCAAATTTGTTGAACAAAACGACTTACGTATTTTAAGCATGCTAACCTTTAGCCCGGTAAGCAAATTAAAAAAAACGCAATATGTAGGCTACACGAGAACGGAACCGTCGAGTAACCAAAACAAATGGGTAAAACAAATTCGTACACCGTATTTATCAATTTAACTCTAGAATTAAAGGATATACAACGAGAAACATCGCTTGACAACCTTTAAATAGTTTTAATAACTATCTCAAAAATTGTCGCTCTGATGCAAACAACTGCTGAGTTATCTACTCAAATTTGTTGAACAAAACGACTTACGTATTTTAAGCATGCTAACCTTTAGCCCGGTAAGCAAATTTAAAAAAAAACGCAATATGTAGGCTACACCAGAACGGAGCCGTCGAGTAACCAAAACAAATGGGTTAAACAAATTCGTACACGGTATTTATCGATTTAACTCTAGAATTAAAGGATATACAACGAGAAACAACGTTTGACAACCTTTAAACAGTTTTAATAACTATCTCAAAACTTGTCGCCCTGATGCAAACAACTGCTGAGTTATCTACTCAAATTTGTTGAACAAAACGACTTACGTATTTTAAGCATGCTAACCTTTAGCCCGGTAAGCAAATTAAAAAAAAACGCAATGTGTAGGCTACACGAGAACGGAGCCGTCGAGTAACCAAAACAAATGGGTTAAAAAAATTCGTACACGGTATTTATCAGTTTAACTCTATAATTAAAGGATATACAACGAGAAACAACGTTTGACAACCTTTAAACAGTTTTAATAACTATCTCAAAAATTGTCGCTCTGATGCAAACTGCTGAGTTATCTACTCAAATTTGTTGAACAAAACGACTTACGTATTCTAAGCATGCTAACCTTTAGCCCGGTAAGCAAATTAAAAAAAAACGCAATATGTAGGCTACACGAGAACGGAGCCGTCGAGTAACCAAAACAAATGGGTTAAACAAATTCGTACACAGTATTTATTAATTTAACTCTAGAATTAAAGGATATACAACGAGAAACAACGTTTCACAACCTTTAAACAGTTTTAATAACTATCTCAAAAATTGTCGCTCTGATGCAAACAACTGCTGAGTTATCTACTCAAATTTGTTGAACAAAACGACTTACGTATTTTAAGCGTGCTAACCTTTAGCCCGGTAAGCAAATTAAAAAAAACGCAATATGTAGGCTACACGAGAACGGAGCCGTCGAGTAACCAAAACAAATGGGTTAAACAAATTCGTACACGGTATTTATCAATTTAACTCTAGAATTAAAGGATATACAACGAGAAACAACGTTTGACAACCTTTAAACAGTTTTAATAACTATCTCAAAAATTGTCGCTCTGATGCAAACAACTGCTGAGTTATCTACTCAAATTTGTTGAACAAAACGACTTACGTATTTTAAGCATGCTAACCTTTAGCCCGGTAAGCAAATTAAAAAAAAAAACGCAATATGTAGGCTACACGAGAACGGAGCCGTCAAGTTACCAAAACAAATGGGTTAAACAAATTCGTACACGGTATTTTTCAATTTAGCTCTAAAATTAAAGGATATGGAACGAGAAACAACGTTTGACAACCTTTAAACAGTTTTAATAACTATCTCAAAAATTGTCGCTCTGATGCAAACAACTGCTGAGTTATCTACTCAAATTTGTTGAACAAAACGCCTTTCGTATTTTAGGCATACTAACCTTTAGCCCGGTAAGCAAATTAAAAAAAAACGCAATATGTAGGCTACACCAGAACGGAGCCGTCGAGTAACCAAAACAAATGGGTTAAACAAATTCGTACACGGTATTTATCAATTTAACTCTAGAATTAAAGGATATACAACGAGAAACACCGTTTCACAACCTTTAAACAGTTTTAATAACTATCTCAAAAATTGTCGCTCTGATGCAAACAACTGCTGAGTTATCTACTCAAATTTGTTGAACAAAACGACTTACGTATTTTAAGCGTGCTAACCTTTAGCCCGGTAAGCAAATTAAAAAAAACGGAATATGTAGGCTACACGAGAACGGAGCCGTCGAGTAACCAAAACAAATGGGTTAAACAAATTCGTACACGTTATTTATCAATTTATCTATAGAATTAAAGGATATACAACGAGAAACAACGTTTGACAACCTTTAAACAGTTTTAATAACTATCTCAAAAATTGTCGCTTTGATGCAAACAACTGCTGAGTTATCTACTCATATTTGTTGAACAAAACGACTTACGTATTTTAAGCATGCTAACCTTTAGCCCGGTAAGAAAATTAAAAAAAAACTCAATATGTAGGCTACACGAGAACGGAGCCGTCGAGTAACCAAAACAAATGGGTTAAACAAATTCGTACACGGTATTTATCAATTTAACTCTAAAATTAAAGGGCATACAACGAGAAACAACGTTTGACAACCTTTAAACAGTTTTAATAACTATCTCAAAAATTGTCGCTCTGATGCAAACAACTGCTGAGTTATCTACACATATTTGTTGAACAAAACGACTTACGTATTTTAAGCATATTAACCTTTAGCCCGGTAAGCAATTTAAAAAAAAAAACGCAATATGTAGGCTACACGAGAACGGAGCCGTCGAGTAACCAAAACAGATGGGTTAAACAAATTCGTACACGGTATTTATCAATTTAACTCTAGAATTAAAGGACATACAACGAGAAACAACGTTTGACAACCTTTAAACAGTTTTAATAACTATCTCAAAAATTTTCGCTCTGATACAAACAACTGCTGAGTTATCTACTCAAATTTGTTGAACAAAACGACTTACGTATTTTAAGCATGCTAACCTTTAGCCCGGTAAGCAAATTAAAAAAAAACGCAATATGTAGGCTACGCGAGAACGGAGCCGTCGAGTAACCAAAACAAATGGGTTAAACAAATTCGTACACGGTATTTATCAATTTAACTCTAGAATAAAAGGATATACAACGAGAAACATCGTTTGACAACCTTTAAATAGTTTTAATAACTATCTCAGAAATTGTCGCTCTGATGCAAACAACTGCTGAGTTATCTACTCAAATTTGTTGAACAAAACAACTTACGTATTTTAAGCATGCTAACCTTTAGCCCGGTAAGCAAATTAAAAAAAACGCAATATGTAACACGAGAACGGAGCCATCGAGTAACCAAAACAAATGGGTTAAACAAATTCGTACACGGTATTTATCAACTTAACTCTAGAATTAAAGGATATACAACGAGAAACAACGTTTGACAACCTTTAAACTGTTTTAATAAATATCTCAAAAATTGTCGCTCTGATGAAAACAACTGCTGAGTTATCTACTCAAATTTGTTGAACAAAACGACTTACGTATTTTAAGCATGCTAACCTTTAGCCCGGTAAGCAAATTAAAAAAAAACGCAATATGTATTCTACGCGAGAACGGAGCCGTCGAGTAACCAAAACAAATGGGTTAAACAAATCCGTACACGGTATTTATCGATTTAACTCTAGAATTAAAGGATATACAACGAGAAACAACGTTTGACAACCTTTAAACAGTTTTAATAACTATCTCAAAAATTGTCGCCCTGATGCAAACAACTGCTGAGTTATCTACTCAAATTTGTTTAACAAAACGACTTACGTATTTTAAGCATGCTAACCTTTAGCCCGGTAAGCAAATTAAAAAAAACGCAATATGTAACACGAGAACGGAGCCGTCGAGTAACCAAAACAAATGGGTTAAACAAATTCGTACACGGTATTTATCAACTTAACTCTAGAATTAAAGGATATACAACGAGAAACAACGTTTGACAACCTTTAAACTGTTTTAATAACTATCTCAAAAATTGTCGCTCTGATGAAAACAACTGCTGAGTTATCTACTCAAATTTGTTGAACAAAACGACTTATGTATTTTAAGCATGCTAACCTTTAGCCCGGTAAGCAAATTAAAAAAAAAACGCAATATGTAGGCTACACGAGAACGGAGCCGTCGAGAAACCAAACCAAATGGGTTAAACAAATTCGTACACGGTATTTATCAATTTAACTCTAGAATTAAAGGATATACAACGAGAAACTACGATTCACAACCTTTAAACAGTTTTAATAACTATCTCAAAAATTGTCGCTCTGATGCAAACAACTGCTGAGTTATCTACTCAAATTTGTTGGATATACAACGAGAAACAACGTTTGACAACCTTTAAACAGTTTTAATAACTATCTCAAAAATTGTCGCTCTGATGCAAACAACTGCCGAGTTATCTACTCAAATTTGTTGAACAAACCGGCTTACGTATTTTAAGCATGCTAACCTTTAGCCCGGTAAGCAAATTAAAAAAAACGCAATATGTAGGCTACACGAGAACGGAGCCGTCGAGTAACCAAACCAAATGGGTTAAACAAATTCGTACACGGTATTTATCAATTTAACTATAGAATTAAAGGATATACAACGAGAAACAACGTTTGACAACCTTTAAACAGTTTTAATAACTATCTCAAAAATTGTCGCTCTGATGCAAACAACAAAACGACTTACGTATTTTAAGCATGCTAACCTTTAGCCCGGTAAGCAAATTAAAAAAAAACGCAATATGTAGGCTACACGAGAACGGAGCCGTCGAGTAACCAAAACAAATGGGTTAAACAAATTCGTACACGGTATTTATCAATTTAACTCTAGAATAAAAGGATATACAACGAGAAACATCGTTTGACAACCTTTAAATAGTTTTAATAACTATCTCAGAAATTGTCGCTCTGATGCAAACAACTGCTGAGTTATCTACTCAAATTTGTTGAACAAAACAACTTACGTATTTTAAGCATGCTAACCTTTAGCCCGGTAAGCAAATTAAAAAAAAACGCAATATGTAGGCTACACAAGAACGGAGCCGTCGAGTAACCAAAACAAATGGGTTAAACAAATTCGTACACGGTATTTATTGATTTAACTCTAGAATTAAAGGATATACAACGAGAAACAACGTTTGACAACCTTTAAACAGTTTTAATAACTATCTCAAAAATTGTCGCCCTGATGCAAACAACTGCTGAGTTATCTATTCAAATTTGTTGAACAAAACGACTTACGTATTTTAAGCATGCTAACCTTTAGCCCGGTAAGCAAATTAAAAAAAAAACGCAATGTGTAGGCTAGACGAGAACGAAGCCGTCGAGTAACCAAAACAAATGGGTTAAAAAAATTCGTACACGGTATTTATCAATTTAACTCTAGAATTAAAGGATATACAACGAGAAACAACGTTTGACAACCTTTAAACAGTTTTAATAACTATTTCAAAAATTTCCGCTCTGATGCAAACTGCTGAGTTATCTACTCAAATTTGTTGAACAAAACGACTTACGTATTTTAAGCATGCTAACCTTTAGCCCGGTAAGCAAATTAAAAAAAAAACGCAATATGTAGGCTACACGAGAACGGAGCCGTCGAGTAACCAAAACAAATGGGTTAAACAAATTCGTACACGGTATTTATCAATTTATCTCTAGAATTAAAGGATATACAACGAGAAACAACTTTTCACAACTTTTAAACAGTTTTAATAACTATCTCAAAAATTGTCGCTCTGATGCAAACAACTGCTGCGTTATCTACTCAAATTTGTTGAACAAAACGACTTACGTATTTTAAGCGTGCTAACATTTAGCCCGGTAAGCAAATTAAAAAAAACGCAATATGTAGGCTACACGAGAACGGAGCCGTCGAGTAACCAAAACAAATGGGTTAAACAAATTTGTACACGGTATTTATCAATTTAACTCTAGAATTAAAGGATATACAACGAGAAACAACGTTTGACAACCTTTAAACAGTTTTAAGAACTATCTCAAAAATTGTCGCTCTGATGCAAACAACTGCTGAGTTATCTACTCATATTTGTTGAACAAAACGACTTACGTATTTTAAGCATGCTAACCTTTAGCCCGGTAAGCAAACTAAAAAAAAAACGCAATATGTAGGCTGCACGATAACGGAGCCGTCGAGTAACCAAAACAAATGGGTTAAACAAATTCGTACACGGTATTTATCAATTTAACTCTAGAATTAAAGGATATACAACGAGAAAAAACGTTTGACAACCTTTAAACAGTTTTAATAACTATCTCAATAATAGTCGCTCTGATGCAAACAACTGCTGAGTTATCTACTCAAATTTTGTTGAACAAAACGACTTACGTATTTTAAGCATGCAAACCTTTAGCCCGGTAAGCAAATTAAAAAAAAAACGCAATATGTAGGCTACACGAGAACGGAGCCGTCGAGTAACCAAAGCAAATGGGTTAAACAAATTCGTACACGGTATTTATCAATTTAACTCTAGAATTAAAGGATATACAACGAGAAACAACGTTTGACAACCTTTAAACAGTTTTAATAACTATCTCAAAAATTGTCGCTCTGATGCAAACAACTGCTGAGTTATTTACTCAAATTTGTTGAACAAAACGACTTACGTATTTTAAGCATGCTAACCTTAAGCCCGGTAAGCAAATTAAAAAAACGCAATATGTAGGCTACACGAGAACGGAGCCGCCGAGTAACCAAAACAAATGGGTTAAACAAATTCGTACACGGTATTTATCAACTTAACTCTAGAATTAAAGGATATACAACGAGAAACAACGTTTGACAACCTTTAAACAGTTTTAATAACTATCTCAAAAATTGTCGCTCTGATGCAAACAACTGCTGAGTTATCTACTCAAATTTGTTGAACAAAACGACTTACGTATTTTAAGCATGCTAACCTTAGCCCGGTAAGCAAATTAAAAAAAAACGCAATATGTAGGCTACACGAGAACGGAGCCGCCGAGTAACCAAAACAAATGGGTTAAACAAATTCGTACACGGTATTTATCAATTTAACTCTAGAATTAAAGGATATACAACGAGAAACAACGTTTGACAACCTTTAAACAGTTTTAGTAACTATCTCAAAAATTGTCGCTCTGATGCAAACAACTGCTGAGTTATCTACTCAAATTTGTTTAACAAAACGACTTACGTATTTTAAGCATGCTAACCTTTAGCCCGGTAAGCAAATTAAAAAAAAAACGCAATATGTAGGCTACGCGAGAACGGAGCCGTCGAGTAACCAAAACAAATGGGTTAAACAAATTCGTACACGGTATTTATCGATTTAACTCTAGAATTAAAGGATATACAACGAGAAACAACGTTTGACAACCTTTAAACAGTTTTAATAACTATCTCAAAAATTGGCGCCCTGATGCAAACAACTGCTGAGTTATCTACTCAAATTTGTTTAACAAAACGACTTACGTATTTTAAGCATGCTAACCTTTAGCCCGGTAAGCAAATTAAAAAAAACGCAATATGTAACACGAGAACGGAGCCGTCGAGTAACCAAAACAAATGGGTTAAACAAATTCGTACACGGTATTTTTCAATTTAACTATAGAATTAAAGGATATACAACGAGAAACAACGTTTGACAACCTTTAAACAGTTTTAATAACTATCTCAAAAATTGTCGCTCTGATGCAAACAACTGCTGAGTTATCTACTCAAATTTGTTGAACAAAACGACTTACGTATTTTAAGCATGCTAACCTTTAGCCCGGTAAGCAAATTAAAAAAAACGCATTATGTAACACGAGAACGGAGCCGTCGAGTAACCAAAACAAATGGATTTAACAAATTCGTACACAGTATTTATCAATTTAACTATAGAATTAAAGGATATACAACGAGAAATAACGTTTGACAACCTTTAAACAGTTTTAATAACTATCTCAAAAATTGTCGCTCTGATGCAAACAACTGCTGAGTTATCTACTCAAATTTGTTGAGCAAAACGACTTACGTATTTTAAGCTTGCTAACCTTTAGCCCGGTAAGCAAATTAAAAAAAAAAACGCAATATGTAGGCTACACGAGAACGGAGCCGTCGAGTAACCAAAACAAATGGGTTAAACAAATTCGTGCACGGTATTTATCAATTTAACTCTAGAATTAAAGGATATACAACGAGAAACATCGTTTGACAACCTTTAAATAGTTTTAATGACTATTTAAAAAATTGTCGCTCTGATGCAAACAACTGCTGAGTTGTCTACTCAAATTTGTTGAACAAAACGACTTACGTATTTAAAGCATGCTAACCTTTAGCCCGGTAAGCAAATTAAAAAATACGCAATATGTAGGCTACACCAGAACGCAGCCGCCGAGTAACCAAAACAAATGGGTTAAACAAATTCGTACACGGTATTTATCGATTTAACTCTAGAATTAAAGGATATACAACGAGAAACAACGATTGACAACCTTTAAACAGTTTTAATAAGTATCTCAAAAATTGTCGCTCTGATGCAAACAACTGCTGAGTTATCTACTCAAATTTGTTGAGCAAAACGACTTACGTATTTTAAGCTTGCTAACCTTTAGCCCGGTAAGTAAATTAAAAAAAAACGAAATATGTAGGCTACACGAGAACGGAGCCGTCGAGTAACCAAAACAAATGGGTTAAACAAATTTGTACACGGTATTTATCAATTTAACTCTAGAATTAAAGGATATACAACGAGAAATAACGTTTGACAACCTTTAAACAGTTTTAATAACTATCTCAAAAATTGTCGCTCTGATGCAAACAACTGCTGAGTTATCTACTCAAATTTGTTGAGCAAAACGACTTACGTATTTTAAGCTTGCTAACCTTTAGCCCGGTAAGCAAATTAAAAAAAAACGCAATATGTAGGCTACACGAGAACGGAGCCGTCGAGTAACCAAAACAAATGGGTTAAACAAATTCGTGCACGGTATTTATCAATTTAACTCTAGAATTAAAGGATATACAACGAGAAACATCGTTTGACAACCTTTAAATAGTTTTAATGACTATTTAAAAAATTGTCGCTCTGATGCAAACAACTGCTGAGTTGTCTACTCAAATTTGTTGAACAAAACGACTTACGTATTTAAAGCATGCTAACCTTTAGCCCGGTAAGCAAATTAAAAAATACGCAATATGTAGGCTACACCAGAACGCAGCCGCCGAGTAACCAAAACAAATGGGTTAAACAAATTCGTACACGGTATTTATCGATTTAACTCTAGAATTAAAGGATATACAACGAGAAACAACGATTGACAACCTTTAAACAGTTTTAATAAGTATCTCAAAAATTGTCGCTCTGATGCAAACAACTGCTGAGTTATCTACTCAAATTTGTTGAGCAAAACGACTTACGTATTTTAAGCTTGCTAACCTTTAGCCCGGTAAGCAAATTAAAAAAAAAACGAAATATGTAGGCTACACGAGAACGGAGCCGTCGAGTAACCAAAACAAATGGGTTAAACAAATTTGTACACGGTATTTATCAATTTAACTCTAGAATTAAAGGATATACAACGAGAAATAACGTTTGACAACCTTTAAACAGTTTTAATAACTATCTCAAAAATTGTCGCTCTGATGCAAACAACTGCTGAGTTATCTACTCAAATTTGTTGAGCAAAACGACTTACGTATTTTAAGCTTGCTAACCTTTAGCCCGGTAAGCAAATTAAAAAAAAACGCAATATGTAGGCTACACGAGAACGGAGCCGTCGAGTAACCAAAACAAATGGGTTAAACAAATTTGTACACGGTATTTATCAATTTAACTCTAGAATTAAAGGATATACAACGAGAAATAACGTTTGACAACCTTTAAACAGTTTTAATAACTATCTCAAAAATTGTCGCTCTGATGCAAACAACTGCTGAGTTATCTACTCAAATTTGTTGAGCAAAACGACTTACGTATTTTAAGCAGGGATGCACCTTAACGTTAAGCTAATCGTTTATCAAAAAATTTCCACCGTTTCCGTTGAAACACTTCGAAATATTATCGATAAAGAAATTATCAAGATAAATTGTATCTCGTTTTTAACCGAAACGAAAAGCTTTCGTTAACGTTAAAAACGTTAACAAAAACGTGATACTTTATGTTTGAATTGTGCTGGCAATGCTATAGCCATGGTGAAGCCGTAAGGTGGCAACAACGAGCGCACATACACACACAAACTCCATGTAATTTGTTTGTGTAATTCGTTGGTGGTAATGTCAAAAATACTCTGAGAAATGTTCGTACTGTCAAAATTCATGAGAAAAGTTGCGATCAGCCTGGCTAATGCTTCCACCTTTAATGACTCCGCCATCAATCAGCTTTGCCAGCATAGTTTGAAATTAATAATCAACATAAACGATTTGATTTCGTTTTGATATGGCAGAAAACGAAACGAAATCACTTCGTTAATTTGACGATCTTAACGTTAATAAACGAAACGAAATGACTTCGTTTCGTTTATTAACGTTGATTATCGTAACGAAATGATATCGTTTCGTTGGTTAAGCATGCCTGATTTTAAGCTTGCTAACCTTTAGCCCGGTAAGCAAATTAAAAAAAAAAACGCAATATGTAGGCTACACGAGAACGGAGCCGTCGAGTAACCAAAACAAATGGGTTAAACAAATTCGTACACGGTATTTATCAATTTAACTCTAGAATTAAAGGATATACAACGAGAAACAACGTTTGACAACCTTTAAACAGTTTTAATAACTATCTCAAAAATTGTCGCTCTGATGCAAACAACTGCTGAGTTATCTACTCAAATTTGTTGAACAAAACGACTTACGTATTTAAAGCATGCTAACCTTTAGCCCGGTAAGCAAATTAAAAAAAACGCAATATGTAGGCTACACCAGAACGCAGCCGCCGAGTAACCAAAACAAATGGGTTAAACAAATTTGTACACGGTATTTATCAATTTAACTCTAGAATTAAAGGATATACAACGAGAAACAACGTTTGACAACCTTTAAACCGTTTTAATAACTATCTCAAAAATTGTCGCCCTGATGCAAACAACTGCTGAGTTATCTACTCAGATTTGTTTAACAAAACGACTTACGTATTTTAAGCATGCTAACCTTTAGCCCGATAAGCAAGTTAAAAAAAACGCAATATGTAACACGAGAACGGAGCCGTCGAGTAACCAAAACAAATGGGTTAAACAAATTCGTACACGGTATTTATCAATTTAACTCTAGAATTAAAGGATATACAACGAGAAACAACGATTGACAACCTTTAAACAGTTTTAATAAGTATCTCAAAAATTGTCGCTCTGATGCAAACAACTGCTGAGTTATCTACTCAAATTTGTTGGATATACAACGAGAAACAACATTTGACAACCTTTAAACAGTTTTAATAACTATCTCAAAAATTGTCGCTCTGATGCAAACAACTGCTGAGTTATCTACTCAAATTTGTTGGATATACAACGAGAAACAACGTTTGACAACCTTTAACAGTTTTAATAACTATCTCAAAAATTGTCGCTCTGATGCAAACAACTGCCGAGTTATCTACTGAAATTTGTTGAACAAAACGACTTACGTATTTTAAGCATGCTAACCTTTAGCCCGGTAAGCAAATTAAAAAAAAAAAACGCAATATGTACGTTGTTTACGTTTGACAACCTTTAAACAGTTTTAATAACTATCTCAAAAATTGTCGCTCTGATGCAAACAACTGCTGAGTTATCTACTCAAATTTGTTGAACAAAACGACTTACGTATTTTAAGCATGCTAACCTTTAGCCCGGTAAGCAGATTAAAAAAAAACGCAATATGTAGGCTACACGAGAATGGAGCCGTCGAGTAACCAAAACAAATGGGTTAAACAAATTCGTACACGGTATTTATCAATTTAGCACTAGAATTAAAGGATATACAACGAGAAATATCGTTTGACAACCTTTAAATAGTTTTAATAACTATCTCAAAAATTGTCGCTCTGATGCAAACAACTGCTGAGTTATCTACTCAAATTTGTTGAACAAACCGACTTACGTATTTTAAGCATGCTAACCTTTAGCCCGGTAAGCAAATTAAAAAAAAACGCAATATGTAGGCTACACCAGAACGGAGCCGTCGAGTAACCAAAACAAAAGGGTTAAACAAATTCGTACACGGTATTTATCGATCTAACTCTAGAATTAAAGGATATACAACGAGAAACAACGTTTGACAACCTTTAAACAGTTTTAATAAATATCTCAAAAATTGTCGCTCTGATGCAAACAACTGCTTAGTTATCTACTCAAATTTGTTGAACAAAACGACGTACGTATTTTAAGCATGCTAACCTTTAGCCTGGTAAGCAAATTAAAAAAAACGCAATATGTAGGCTACACGAGAACGGAGCCGCCGAGTAACCAAAACAAATGGGTTAAACAAATTCGTACACGGTATTTATCAATTTAACTCTAGAATTAAAGGATATACAACGAGAAACAACGTTTGACAACTTTTAAACAGTTTTAATAACTATCTCAAAAATTGTCGCTCTGATGCAAACAACTGCTGAGTTATCTACTCAAATTTGTTGAACAAAACGACTTACGTATTTTAAGCATGCTAACCTTTAGCCCGGTAAGCAAATTAAAAAAAAAAAACGCAATATGTAGGCTGCACGAGAACGGAGCCGTCGAGTAACCAAAACAAATGGGTTAAACAAACTCGTACACGGTATTTATCAATTTAACTCTAGAATTAAAGGATATACAACGACAAACATCGTTTGACAACCTTTAAATAGTTTTAATAACTATCTCAAAAATTGTCGCTCTGTTGCAAACAACTGCTGAGTTATCTACTCAAATTTGTTGAACAAAACGACGTACGTATTTTAAGCATGCTAACCTTTAGCCCGGTAAGCAAATTAAAAAAAAACGCAATATGTAGGCTACACCAGAACGGAGCCGTCGAGTAACCAAAACAAATGGGTTAAACAAATTCGTACACGGTATTTATCGATTTAACTCTAGAATTAAAGGATATACAACGAGAAACAACGTTTGACAACCTTTAAACAGTTTTAATAACTATTTCAAAAATTGTCGCCCTGATGCAAACAACTGCTGAGTTATCTACTCAAATTTGTTGAACAAAACGACTTATGTATTTTAAGCATGCTAACCTTTAGCCCGGTAAGCAAATTAAAAAAAAACGCAATGTGTAGGATACACGAGAACGGAGCCGTCGAGTAACCAAAACAAATGGGTTAAACAAATTCGTACACGGTATTTATCAATTTAACTCTAGAATTAAAGGATATACAACGAGAAACAACGTTTGACAACCTTTAAACAGTTTTAATAACTATCTCAAAAATTGTCGCTCTGATGCAAACTGCTGAGTTATCTACTCAAATTTGTTGAACAAAACGACTTACGTATTTTAAGCATGCTAACCTTTAGCCCGGTAAGCAAATTAAAAAAAAAACGCAATATGTAGGCTACACGAGAACGGAGCCGTCGAGTAACCAAAACAAATGGGTTAAACAAATTCGTACACGGTATTTATCAATTTAACTCTAGAATTCAAGGATATACAACGAGAAACAACGTTTGAAACCTTTAAACAGTTTTAATAACTATCTCAAAAATTGTCGCTCTGATGAATACAACTGCTGAGTTATCTACTCAAATTTGTTGAAAAAAACGACTTACGTATTTTAAGCGCTAACCTTTAGACCGGTAAGCAAATTAAAAAAAAACGCAATATGTAGGCTACACGAGAACGGAGCCGTCGAGTAACCAAAACAAAAGGGTTAAACAAATTCGTACACGGTATTTATCAATTTAACTCTAGAATTAAAGGATATACAACGAGAAACATCGTTTGACAACCTTTAAACAGTTTTAATAACTATCTCAAAAATTGTCGCTCTGATGCAAACAACTGCTGAGTTATCTACTCAAATTTGTTGAACAAAACGACTTACGAATTTTAAGCATGCTAACCTTTAGCCCGGTAAGCAAATTAAAAAAAAAACGCAATATGTAGGCTACACGAGAACGGAGCCATCGAGTAACCAAAACAAATGGGTTAAACAAATTCGTACACGGTATTTATCAATTTAACTCTAGAATTAAAGGATATACAACGAGAAACAACGTTTGACAACCTTTAAACAGTTTTATTAACTATCTCAAAAATTGTCGCCCTGATGCAAACAACTGCTGAGTTATCTACTCAAATTTGTTGAACAAAACGACTTACGTATTTTAAGCATGCTAACCTTTAGCCCGGTAAGCAAATTAAAAAAAAACGCAATATGTAGGCTACACGAGAACGGAGCCGTCGAGTAACCAAAACAAATGGGTTAAACAAATTCGTACACGGTATTTATCAATTTAACTCTAGAATTAAAGGATATACAACGAGAAACAACGATTGACAACCTTTAAACAGTTTTAATAACTATCTCAAAAATTTTCGCTCTGATGCAAACAACTGCTGAGTTATCTACTCAAATTTGTTGGATATGCAACGAGAAACAACGTTGACAACCTTTAAACAGTTTTAATAACTATCTCAAAAATTGTCGCTCTGATGCAAACAACTGCTGAGTTATCTACTCAAATTTGTTGAACAAAACGACTTACGTATTTTAAGCATGCCAACCTTTAGCCCGGTAAGTAAATTAAAAAAAACGCAATATGTAGGCTACACGAGAACGGAGCCATCGAGTAACCAAAACAAATGGGTTAAACAAATTCGTACACGGTATTTATCAATTTAACTCTAGAATTAAAGGATATACAACGAGAAACAACGTTTGACAACCTTTAAACAGTTTTAATAACTATCTCAAAAATGTCGCCCTGATGCAAACAACTGCTGAGTTATCTACTCAGATTTGTTTAACAAAACGACTTACGTATTTTAAGCATGCTAACCTTTAGCCCGGTAAGCAAATTAAAAAAAAAACGCAATATGTAGGCTACACGAGAACGGAGCCGTCGAGTAACCAAAACAAATGGGTTAAACAAATTCGTACACGGTATTTATCAATTTAGCTCTAGAATTAAAGGATATACAACGAGAAACATCGTTTGACAACCTTTAAATAGTTTTAATAACTATCTCAAAAATTGTCGCTCTGATGCAAACAACTGCTGAGTTATCTACTCAAATTTGTTGAACAAAACGACTTACGTATTTTAAGCATGCTAACCTTTAGCCCGGTAAGCAAATTAAAAAAAACGCAATATTTAGGCTACACCAGAACGGAGCCGCCGAGTAACCAAAACAAATGGGTTAAACAAATTCGTACACGGTATTTATCGATTTAACTCTAGAATTAAAGGATATACAACGAGAAACAATGTTTGACAACCTTTAAACAGTTTTAATAACTATCTCAAAAATTGTCGCGCTGATGCAAACAACTGCTGAGTTATCTACTCAAATTTGTTGAACAAAACGACTTACGTATTTTAAGCATGCTAACATTTAGCCCGGTAAGCAAATTAAAAAAAAGACGCAATATGTAGGCTACACGAGAACGGAGCCATCGAGTAACCAAAACAAATGGGTTAAACAAATTCGTACACGGTATTTATCAATTTAACTCTAGAATTAAAGGATATACAACGAGAAACAACGTTTGATAACCTTTAAACAGTTTTAATAACTATCTCAAAAATTGTCGCTCTGATGCAAACAACTGCTGAGTTATCGACTCAAATTTGTTGAACAAAACGACTTACGTATTTTAAGCATGCTAACCTTTAGCCCGGTAACCAAATAAAAAAAAAAAACCCAATATGTAGGCTACACGAGAACGGAGCCGTCGAGTAACCAAAACAAATGGGTTAAACAAATTCGTACACGGTATTTATCAATTTAACTCTAGAATTAAAGGATATACAACGAGAAACAACGTTTGACAATCTTTAAACAGTTTTAATAACTATCTCAAAAATTGTCGCTCTGATGCAAACAACTGCTGAGTTATCTACTCAAATTTGTTGAACAAAACGACTTACGTATTTTAAGCATGCTAACCTTTAGCCCGGTAAGCAAATTAAAAAAAAAACGCAATATGTAGGCTACACGAGATCGGAGCCGCCGAGTAACCAAAATAAATGGGTTAAACAAATTCGTACACGGTATTTATCGATTTAACTCTAGAATTAAAGGATATACAACGAGAAACAACGTTTGACAACCTTTAAACAGTTTTAATAACTATCTCAAAAATTGTCGCCCTGATGCAAACAACTGCTGAGTTATCTACTCAAATTTGTTGAACAAAACGACTTACGTATTTTAAGCATGCTAACCTTTAGCCCGGTAAGCAAATTAAAAAAAAAACGCAATATGTAGGCTACACGAGAACGGAACCGTCGAGTAACCAAAACAAATGGGTTAAACAAATTCGTACACGGTATTTATCAATATAACTCTAGAATTAAAGGATATACAACGAGAAACATCGTTTGACAACCTTTAAATAGATTTAGTAACTATCTCAAAAATTGTCGCTCTGATGCAAACAACTGCTGAGTTATCTACTCAAATTTGTTGAACAAAACGATTTACGTATTTTAAGCATACTAACCTTTAGCCCGGTAAGCAAATTAAAAAAAAAACGCAATATGTAGGCTACACCAGAACGGAGCCGTCGAGTAGCTAAAACAAATGGGTTAAACAAATTCGTATACGGTATTTATCGATTTAACTCTAGAATTAAAGGATATACAACGAGAAACAACGTTTGACAACCTTTAAACAGTTTTAATAACTATCTCAAAAATTGTCGCCCTGATGCAAACAACTGCTGAGTTATCTACTCAAATTTGTTTAACAAAACGACTTAGGTATTTTAAGCATGCTAACCTTTAGCCCGGTAAGCAAATTAAAAAAAAACGCAATATGTAACACGAGAACGGAGCCGTCGAGTAACAAAAACAAATGGGTTAAACAAATTCGTACAAGGAATTTATTAATTTAACTATAGAATTAAAGGATATACAACGAGAAACAACGTTTGACAACCTTTAAACAGTTTTAATAACTATCTCAAAAATTGTCGCTCTGATGCAAACAACTGCTGAGTTATCTACTCAAATTTGTTGAACAAAACGACTTACGTATTTTAAGCATGCTAACCTTTAGCCCGGTAAGCAAATTAAAAAAAAACGCAATATGTGGGCTACACGAGAACGGAGCCGTCGAGTAACCAAAACAAATGGGTTAAACAAATTCGTACACGGTATTTATCAATTTAATTCTAGAATTAAAGGATATACAACGAGAAACAACGTTTGACAACCTTTAAACAGTTTTAATAACTATCTCAAAAATTGTCGCTCTGATGAAAACAACTGCTGAGTTATCTACTCAAATTTGTTGAACAAAACGACTTACGTATTTTAAGCATGCTAACCTTTAGCCCGGTAAGCAAATTAAAAAAAACGCAATATGTAGGCTACACGAGAACGGAGCCGTCGAGTAACGAAAATAAATGGGTTAAACAAATTCGTACACGGTATTTATCAATTTAACTCTAGAATTAAAGGATATACAACGAGAAACAACGATTGACAACCTTTAAACAGTTTAATAACTATCTCAAAAATTGTCGCTCTGATGCAAACAACTGCTGAGTTATCTACTCAAATTTGTTGGATATACAACGAGAAACAACGTTTGACAACCTTTAAACAGTTTTAATAACTATCTCAAAAATTGTCGCTCTGATCTACTCAAATTTGTTGAACAAAACGACTTACGTATTTTAAGCATGCTAACCTTTAGCCCGGTAAGCAAATTAAAAAAACGCAATATGTAGGCTACAGGAGAACGGAGCCGTCGAGAAACCAAAACAAATGGGCTAAACAAATTCGTACACGGTATTTATCAATTTAACTCTAGAATTAAAGGATATACAACGAGAAACAACGTTTGACAAACTTTAAACAGTTTTAATAACTATCTCAAAAATTGTCGCTCTGATGCAAACAACTGCTAAGTTATCTACTCAAATTTGTTGAACAAAACGACTTACGTATTTTAAGCATGCCAACCTTTAGGCCGGAAAACAAAGTAAAAAAAAACGCAATATGTAGGCTAAACGAGAACGGAGCCGTCGAGTAACCAAAACAAATGGGTTAAACAAATTCGTACACGGTATTTATCAATTTAACTCTAGAATTAAAGGATATACAACGAGAAACAACGTTTGACAACCTTTAAACAGTTTTAATAACTATCTCAAAAATTGTCGCTCTGATGCAAACAACTGCTGAGTTATCTACTCAAATTTGTTGAACAAAACGACTTACGTATTTTAAGCATGCTAACCTTTAGCCCGGTAAGCAAATTAAAAAAAAAAAAACGCAATATGTAGGCTACACGGAAACGGAGCCGTCGAGTAACCAAAACAAATGGGTTAAACAAATTCGTACACGGTATTTATCTATTTAACTATAGAATTAAAGGATATACAACGAGAAACAACGTTTGACAGCCTTTAAACAGTTTTAATAACTATCTCAAAAATTGTCGCTCTGATGCAAACTGCTGAGTTATCTACTCAAATTTGTTGAACAAAACGACTTACGTATTTTAAGCATGCTAACATTTAGCCCGGTAAGCAAATTAAAAAAAAACGCAATATGTAGGCTACACGAGAACGGAGCCGTCGAGTAACCAAAACAAATGGGTTAAACAAATTCGTACACGGTATTTATCAATTTAACTCTAAAATTAAAGGATATACAACGAGAAACAATGTTTGACAACCTTTAAACAGTTTGAATAACTATCTCAAAAATTGTCGCTCTGATGCAAACAACTGCTGAGTTATCTACTCAAATTTGTTGAACAAAACGACTTACGTATTTTAAGCATGCTAACCTTTAGCCCGGTATGCAAATTAAAAAAAACGCAATATGTAGGCTACACGAGAACGGAGCCGCCGAGTAACCAAAACAAATGGGTTAAACAAATTCGTACACGCTATTTATCAATTTAACGCTAGAATTAAAGGATATACAACGAGAAACAACGTTTGACAACCTTTAAACAGTTTTAATAACTATCTCAAAAATTGTCGCTCTGATGCAAACAACTGCTGAGTTATCTACTCAAATTTGTTGAACAAAACGACTTACGTATTTTAAGCATGCTAACCTTTAGCCCGGTAAGCAAATTAAAAAAAAACGCAATATGTAGGCTACACGAGAACGGAGCCGCCGAGTAACCAAAACAAATGGGTTAAACAAATTCGTACACGGTATTTATCAATTTAACTCTAGAATTAAAGGATATACAACGAGAAACAACGTTTGACAACCTTTAAACAGTTTTAATAACTATCTCAAAAATTGTCGCTCTGATGCAAACAACTGCTGAGTTATCTACTCAAATTTGTTGAACAAAACGACTTACGTATTTTAAGCATGCTAACCTTTAGCCCGGTAAGCAAATTAAAAAAAAACGCAATATGTAGGCTACACGAGAACGGAGCCGCCGAGTAACCAAAACAAACGGCTTAAACAAATTCGTACACGGTATTTATCAATTTAACTCTAGAATTAAAGGATATACAACGAGAAACAACGTTTGACAACCTTTAAACAGTTTAAATAACTATCTCAAAAATTGTCGCTCTGATACAATCAACTGCTGAGTTATCTACTCAAATTTGTTGAACAAAACGACTTACGTATTTTAAGCATGCTAACCTTTAGCCCGGTAAGCAAATTAAAAAAAAACGCAATATGTAGGCTACACGAGAAAGGAGCCGTCGAGTAACCAAAACAAATGGGTTAAACAAATTCGTACACGGTATTTATCAATTTAACTCTAGAAATAAAGGATATACAACGAGAAACAAGGTTTGACAACCTTTAAACAGTTTTAATAACTATCTCAAAAATTGGCGCTCTGATGCAAACAACTGCTGAGTTATCTACTCAAATTTGTTGAACAAAACGACTTACGTATTTTAAGCATGCTAACCTTTAGCCCGGTAATCAAATTAAAAAAAAACGCAATATGTAGGCTACACGAGAACGGAGCCGTCGAGTAACCCCAACAAATTGGTTAAACAAATTCGTACACGGTATTTATCAATTTAACTCTAGAATTAAAGGATATACAACGAGAAACAACGTTCGACAACCTTTAAACAGTTTTAATAACTATCTCAAAAATTGTCGCTCTGATGCAAACTACTGCCGAGTTATCTACTCAAATTTGTTGAACAAAACGACTTACGTATTTTAAGCATGTTAACCTTTAGCCCGGTAAGCAAATTAAAAAAAACGCAATATGTAGGCTACACGAGAACGGAGCCGTCGAGTAACCAAAACAAATGCGTTAAACATTTTCGTACACGGTATTTATCAATTTAACTCTGGAATTAAAGGATATACAACGAGAAACAATGTTTGACAACCTTTAAAGAGTTTTAATAACTATCTCAAAAATTGTCGCTCTGATGCAAACAACTGCTGAGTTATCTACTCAAATTTGTTGAACAAAACGACTTACGTATTTTAAGCATGCTAACCTTTAGCCCGGTATGCAAATTAAAAAAAACGCAATATGTAGGCTACACGAGAACGGAGCCGCCGAGTAACCAAAACAAATGGGTTAAACAAATTTGTACACGCTATTTATCAATTTAACGCTAGAATTAAAGGATATACAACGAGAAACAACGTTTGACAACCTTTAAACAGTTTTAATAACTATCTCAAAAATTGTCGCTCTGATGCAAACAACTGCTGAGTTATCTACTCAAATTTGTTGAGCAAAACGACTTACGTATTTTAAGCATGCTAACCTTTAGCCCGGTAAGCAAATTAAAAAAAAACGCAATATGTAGGCTACACGAGAACGGAGCCGCCGAGTAACCAAAACAAATGGGTTAAACAAATTCGTACACGGTATTTATCAATTTAACTCTAGAATTAAAGGATATACAACGAGAAACAACGTTTGACAACCTTTAAACAGTTTTAATAACTATCTCAAAAATTGTCGCTCTGGTGCAAACAACTGCTGAGTTATCTACTCAAATTTGTTCAACAAAATGACTTACGTATTTTAAGCATGCTAACCTCTAGCCCGGTAAGCAAATTAAAAAAAAACGCAATATGTAGGCTACACGAGAACGGAGCCGCCGAGTAACCAAAACAAATGGGTTAAACAAATTCGTACACGGTATTTATCAATTTAACTCTAGAATTAAAGGATATACAACGAGAAACAACGATTGACAACCTTTAAACAGTTTTAATAACTATCTCAAAAATTGTCGCTCTGATGCAAACAACTGCTGAGTTATCTACTCAAATTTGTTGGATATGCAACGAGAAACAACGTTGACAACCTTTAAACAGTTTTAATAACTATCTCAAAAATTGTCGCTCTGATGCAAACAACTGCTGAGTTATCTACTCAAATTTGTTGAACAAAACGACTTACGTATTTTAAGCATGCCAACCTTTAGCCCGGTAAGTAAATTAAAAAAAACGCAATATGTAGGCTACACGAGAACGGAGCCATCGAGTAACCAAAACAAATGGGTTAAACAAATTCGTACACGGTATTTATCAATTTAACTCTAGAATTAAAGGATATACAACGAGAAACAACGTTTGACAACCTTTAAACAGTTTTAATAACTATCTCAAAAATTGTCGCTCTGGTGCAAACAACTGCTGAGTTATCTACTCAAATTTGTTCAACAAAATGACTTACGTATTTTAAGCATGCTAACCTCTAGCCCGGTAAGCAAATTAAAAAAAAACGCAATATGTAGGCTACACGAGAACGGAGCCGCCGAGTAACCAAAACAAATGGGTTAAACAAATTCGTACACGGTATTTATCAATTTAACTCTAGAATTAAAGGATATACAACGAGAAACAACGATTGACAACCTTTAAACAGTTTTAATAACTATCTCAAAAATTGTCGCTCTGATGCAAACAACTGCTGAGTTATCTACTCAAATTTGTTGGATATGCAACGAGAAACAACGTTGACAACCTTTAAACAGTTTTAATAACTATCTCAAAAATTGTCGCTCTGATGCAAACAACTGCTGAGTTATCTACTCAAATTTGTTGAACAAAACGACTTACGTATTTTAAGCATGCCAACCTTTAGCCCGGTAAGTAAATTAAAAAAAACGCAATATGTAGGCTACACGAGAACGGAGCCATCGAGTAACCAAAACAAATGGGTTAAACAAATTCGTACACGGTATTTATCAATTTAACTCTAGAATTAAAGGATATACAACGAGAAACAACGTTTGACAACCTTTAAACAGTTTTAATAACTATCTCAAAAATGTCGCCCTGATGCAAACAACTGCTGAGTTATCTACTCAGATTTGTTTAACAAAACGACTTACGTATTTTAAGCATGCTAACCTTTAGCCCGGTAAGCAAATTAAAAAAAAAACGCAATATGTAGGCTACACGAGAACGGAGCCGTCGAGTAACCAAAACAAATGGGTTAAACAAATTCGTACACGGTATTTATCAATTTAGCTCTAGAATTAAAGGATATACAACGAGAAACATCGTTTGACAACCTTTAAATAGTTTTAATAACTATCTCAAAAATTGTCGCTCTGATGCAAACAACTGCTGAGTTATCTACTCAAATTTGTTGAACAAAACGACTTACGTATTTTAAGCATGCTAACCTTTAGCCCGGTAAGCAAATTAAAAAAAACGCAATATTTAGGCTACACCAGAACGGAGCCGCCGAGTAACCAAAACAAATGGGTTAAACAAATTCGTACACGGTATTTATCGATTTAACTCTAGAATTAAAGGATATACAACGAGAAACAATGTTTGACAACCTTTAAACAGTTTTAATAACTATCTCAAAAATTGTCGCGCTGATGCAAACAACTGCTGAGTTATCTACTCAAATTTGTTGAACAAAACGACTTACGTATTTTAAGCATGCTAACATTTAGCCCGGTAAGCAAATTAAAAAAAAGACGCAATATGTAGGCTACACGAGAACGGAGCCGTCGAGTAACCAAAACAAATGGGTTAAACAAATTCGTACACGGTATTTATCAATTTAACTCTAGAATTAAAGGATATACAACGAGAAACAACGTTTGATAACCTTTAAACAGTTTTAATAACTATCTCAAAAATTGTCGCTCTGATGCAAACAACTGCTGAGTTATCGACTCAAATTTGTTGAACAAAACGACTTACGTATTTTAAGCATGCTAACCTTTAGCCCGGTAACCAAATAAAAAAAAAAAACCCAATATGTAGGCTACACGAGAACGGAGCCGTCGAGTAACCAAAACAAATGGGTTAAACAAATTCGTACACGGTATTTATCAATTTAACTCTAGAATTAAAGGATATACAACGAGAAACAACGTTTGACAATCTTTAAACAGTTTTAATAACTATCTCAAAAATTGTCGCTCTGATGCAAACAACTGCTGAGTTATCTACTCAAATTTGTTGAACAAAACGACTTACGTATTTTAAGCATGCTAACCTTTAGCCCGGTAAGCAAATTAAAAAAAAAACGCAATATGTAGGCTACACGAGATCGGAGCCGCCGAGTAACCAAAATAAATGGGTTAAACAAATTCGTACACGGTATTTATCGATTTAACTCTAGAATTAAAGGATATACAACGAGAAACAACGTTTGACAACCTTTAAACAGTTTTAATAACTATCTCAAAAATTGTCGCCCTGATGCAAACAACTGCTGAGTTATCTACTCAAATTTGTTGAACAAAACGACTTACGTATTTTAAGCATGCTAACCTTTAGCCCGGTAAGCAAATTAAAAAAAAAACGCAATATGTAGGCTACACGAGAACGGAACCGTCGAGTAACCAAAACAAATGGGTTAAACAAATTCGTACACGGTATTTATCAATATAACTCTAGAATTAAAGGATATACAACGAGAAACATCGTTTGACAACCTTTAAATAGATTTAGTAACTATCTCAAAAATTGTCGCTCTGATGCAAACAACTGCTGAGTTATCTACTCAAATTTGTTGAACAAAACGATTTACGTATTTTAAGCATACTAACCTTTAGCCCGGTAAGCAAATTAAAAAAAAAACGCAATATGTAGGCTACACCAGAACGGAGCCGTCGAGTAGCTAAAACAAATGGGTTAAACAAATTCGTATACGGTATTTATCGATTTAACTCTAGAATTAAAGGATATACAACGAGAAACAAGGTTTGACAACCTTTAAACAGTTTTAATAACTATCTCAAAAATTGTCGCCCTGATGCAAACAACTGCTGAGTTATCTACTCAAATTTGTTTAACAAAACGACTTAGGTATTTTAAGCATGCTAACCTTTAGCCCGGTAAGCAAATTAAAAAAAAACGCAATATGTAACACGAGAACGGAGCCGTCGAGTAACAAAAACAAATGGGTTAAACAAATTCGTACAAGGAATTTATTAATTTAACTATAGAATTAAAGGATATACAACGAGAAACAACGTTTGACAACCTTTAAACAGTTTTAATAACTATCTCAAAAATTGTCGCTCTGATGCAAACAACTGCTGAGTTATCTACTCAAATTTGTTGAACAAAACGACTTACGTATTTTAAGCATGCTAACCTTTAGCCCGGTAAGCAAATTAAAAAAAAACGCAATATGTGGGCTACACGAGAACGGAGCCGTCGAGTAACCAAAACAAATGGGTTAAACAAATTCGTACACGGTATTTATCAATTTAATTCTAGAATTAAAGGATATACAACGAGAAACAACGTTTGACAACCTTTAAACAGTTTTAATAACTATCTCAAAAATTGTCGCTCTGATGAAAACAACTGCTGAGTTATCTACTCAAATTTGTTGAACAAAACGACTTACGTATTTTAAGCATGCTAACCTTTAGCCCGGTAAGCAAATTAAAAAAAACGCAATATGTAGGCTACACGAGAACGGAGCCGTCGAGTAACGAAAATAAATGGGTTAAACAAATTCGTACACGGTATTTATCAATTTAACTCTAGAATTAAAGGATATACAACGAGAAACAACGATTGACAACCTTTAAACAGTTTAATAACTATCTCAAAAATTGTCGCTCTGATGCAAACAACTGCTGAGTTATCTACTCAAATTTGTTGGATATACAACGAGAAACAACGTTTGACAACCTTTAAACAGTTTTAATAACTATCTCAAAAATTGTCGCTCTGATGCAAACAACTGCCGAGTTATCTACTCAAATTTGTTGAACAAAACGACTTACGTATTTTAAGCATGCTAACCTTTAGCCCGGTAAGCAAATTAAAAAAACGCAATATGTAGGCTACAGGAGAACGGAGCCGTCGAGAAACCAAAACAAATGGGCTAAACAAATTCGTACACGGTATTTATCAATTTAACTCTAGAATTAAAGGATATACAACGAGAAACAACGTTTGACAAACTTTAAACAGTTTTAATAACTATCTCAAAAATTGTCGCTCTGATGCAAACAACTGCTAAGTTATCTACTCAAATTTGTTGAACAAAACGACTTACGTATTTTAAGCATGCCAACCTTTAGGCCGGAAAACAAAGTAAAAAAAAACGCAATATGTAGGCTAAACGAGAACGGAGCCGTCGAGTAACCAAAACAAATGGGTTAAACAAATTCGTACACGGTATTTATCAATTTAACTCTAGAATTAAAGGATATACAACGAGAAACAACGTTTGACAACCTTTAAACAGTTTTAATAACTATCTCAAAAATTGTCGCTCTGATGCAAACAACTGCTGAGTTATCTACTCAAATTTGTTGAACAAAACGACTTACGTATTTTAAGCATGCTAACCTTTAGCCCGGTAAGCAAATTAAAAAAAAAAAAACGCAATATGTAGGCTACACGGAAACGGAGCCGTCGAGTAACCAAAACAAATGGGTTAAACAAATTCGTACACGGTATTTATCTATTTAACTATAGAATTAAAGGATATACAACGAGAAACAACGTTTGACAGCCTTTAAACAGTTTTAATAACTATCTCAGAAATTGTCGCTCTGATGCAAACTGCTGAGTTATCTACTCAAATTTGTTGAACAAAACGACTTACGTATTTTAAGCATGCTAACATTTAGCCCGGTAAGCAAATTAAAAAAAAACGCAATATGTAGGCTACACGAGAACGGAGCCGTCGAGTAACCAAAACAAATGGGTTAAACAAATTCGTACACGGTATTTATCAATTTAACTCTAAAATTAAAGGATATACAACGAGAAACAATGTTCGACAACCTTTAAACAGTTTGAATAACTATCTCAAAAATTGTCGCTCTGATGCAAACAACTGCTGAGTTATCTACTCAAATTTGTTGAACAAAACGACTTACGTATTTTAAGCATGCTAACCTTTAGCCCGGTATGCAAATTAAAAAAAACGCAATATGTAGGCTACACGAGAACGGAGCCGCCGAGTAACCAAAACAAATGGGTTAAACAAATTCGTACACGCTATTTATCAATTTAACGCTAGAATTAAAGGATATACAACGAGAAACAACGTTTGACAACCTTTAAACAGTTTTAATAACTATCTCAAAAATTGTCGCTCTGATGCAAACAACTGCTGAGTTATCTACTCAAATTTGTTGAACAAAACGACTTACGTATTTTAAGCATGCTAACCTTTAGCCCGGTAAGCAAATTAAAAAAAAACGCAATATGTAGGCTACACGAGAACGGAGCCGCCGAGTAACCAAAACAAATGGGTTAAACAAATTCGTACACGGTATTTATCAATTTAACTCTAGAATTAAAGGATATACAACGAGAAACAACGTTTGACAACCTTTAAACAGTTTTAATAACTATCTCAAAAATTGTCGCTCTGATGCAAACAACTGCTGAGTTATCTACTCAAATTTGTTGAACAAAACGACTTACGTATTTTAAGCATGCTAACCTTTAGCCCGGTAAGCAAATTAAAAAAAAACGCAATATGTAGGCTACACGAGAACGGAGCCGCCGAGTAACCAAAACAAACGGCTTAAACAAATTCGTACACGGTATTTATCAATTTAACTCTAGAATTAAAGGATATACAACGAGAAACAACGTTTGACAACCTTTAAACAGTTTAAATAACTATCTCAAAAATTGTCGCTCTGATACAATCAACTGCTGAGTTATCTACTCAAATTTGTTGAACAAAACGACTTACGTATTTTAAGCATGCTAACCTTTAGCCCGGTAAGCAAATTAAAAAAAAACGCAATATGTAGGCTACACGAGAAAGGAGCCGTCGAGTAACCAAAACAAATGGGTTAAACAAATTCGTACACGGTATTTATCAATTTAACTCTAGAAATAAAGGATATACAACGAGAAACAAGGTTTGACAACCTTTAAACAGTTTTAATAACTATCTCAAAAATTGGCGCTCTGATGCAAACAACTGCTGAGTTATCTACTCAAATTTGTTGAACAAAACGACTTACGTATTTTAAGCATGCTAACCTTTAGCCCGGTAATCAAATTAAAAAAAAACGCAATATGTAGGCTACACGAGAACGGAGCCGTCGAGTAACCCCAACAAATTGGTTAAACAAATTCGTACACGGTATTTATCAATTTAACTCTAGAATTAAAGGATATACAACGAGAAACAACGTTCGACAACCTTTAAACAGTTTTAATAACTATCTCAAAAATTGTCGCTCTGATGCAAACTACTGCCGAGTTACTACTCAAATTTGTTGAACAAAACGACTTACGTATTTTAAGCATGTTAACCTTTAGCCCGGTAAGCAAATTAAAAAAAACGCAATATGTAGGCTACACGAGAACGGAGCCGTCGAGTAACCAAAACAAATGCGTTAAACATTTTCGTACACGGTATTTATCAATTTAACTCTGGAATTAAAGGATATACAACGAGAAACAACGTTTGACAACCTTTAAAGAGTTTTAATAACTATCTCAAAAATTGTCGCTCTGATGCAAACAACTGCTGAGTTATCTACTCAAATTTGTTGAACAAAACGACTTACGTATTTTAAGCATGCTAACCTTTAGCCCGGTATGCAAATTAAAAAAAACGCAATATGTAGGCTACACGAGAACGGAGCCGCCGAGTAACCAAAACAAATGGGTTAAACAAATTCGTACACGGTATTTATCAATTTAACTCTAGAATTAAAGGATATACAACGAGAAACAACGTTTGACAACCTTTAAACAGTTTTAATAACTATCTCAAAAATTGTCGCTCTGATGCAAACAACTGCTGAGTTATCTACTCAAATTTGTTGAGCAAAACGACTTACGTATTTTAAGCATGCTAACCTCTAGCCCGGTAAGCAAATTAAAAAAAAAAAAACGCAATATGTAGGCTACGCGAGAACGGAGCCGTCGAGTAACCAAAACAAATGGGTTAAACAAATTCGTACACGGTATTTATCAATTTAACTCTAGAATTAAAGGATATACAACGAGAAACAACGTTTGACAACCTTTAAACAGTTTAAATAACTATCTCAAAAATTGTCGCTCTGATACAAACAACTGCTGAGTTATCTACTCAAATGTGTTGAACAAAACGACTTACGTATTTTAAGCATGCTAACCTTTAGCCCGGTAAGCAAATTAAAAAAAAACGCAATATGTAGGCTACACGAGAACGAAGCCGTCGAGTAACCAAAACAAATGGGTTAAACAAATTCTTACACGGTATTTATCAATTTAACTCTAGAAATAAAGGATATACAACGCGAAACAACGTTTGACAACCTTTAAACGGTTTTAATAACTATCTCAAAAATTGTCGCTCTGATGCAAACAACTGCTGAGTTATCTACTCAAATTTGTTGAACAAAACGACTTACGTATTTTAAGCATGCTAACCTTTAGCCCGGTAAGCAAAATAAAAAAAAAACGCAAAATGTAGGCTACACCAGAACGGAGCCGCCGAGTAACCAAAACAAATGGGTTAAACAAATTCGTACACGGTATTTATCGATTTAACTCTAGAATTAAAGGATATACAACGAGAAACAACGTTTGACAACCTTTAAACAGTTTTAATATCTATCTCAAAAATTGTCGCCCTGATGCAAACAACTGCTGAGTTATCTACTCAAATTTGTTGAACAAAACGACTTACGTATTTTAAGCATGCTAACCTTTAGCCCGGTAAGCAAATTAAAAAAAACGCAATATGTAACACGAGAACGGAGCCGTCGAGTAACCAAAACAAATGGGTTAAACAAATTCTTACACGGTATTTATCAATTTAACTCTAGAAATAAAGGATATACAACGCGAAACAACGTTTGACAACCTTTAAACGGTTTTAATAACTATCTCAAAAATTGTCGCTCTGATGCAAACAACTGCTTAGTTATCTACTCAAATTTGTTGAACAAAACGACGTACGTATTTTAAGCATGCTAACCTTTAGCCTGGTAAGCAAATTAAAAAAAACGCAATATGTAGGCTACACGAGAACGGAGCCGCCGAGTAACCAAAACAAATGGGTTAAACAAATTCGTACACGGTATTTATCGATTTAACTCTAGAATTAAAGGATATACAACGAGAAACAACGTTTGACAACCTTTAAACAGTGGTAATATCTATCTCAAAAATTGTCGCCCTGATGCAAACAACTGCTGAGTTATCTACTCAAATTTGTTGAACAAAACGACTTACGTATTTTAAGCATGCTAACCTTTAGCCCGGTAAGCAAATTAAAAAAAACGCAATATGTAACACGAGAACGGAGCCGTCGAGTAACCAAAACAAATGGGTTAAACAAATTCGTACACGGTATTTATCAATTTAACTCTAGAATTAAAGGATATACAACGAGAAACAACGTTTGACAACCTTTAAACAGTTTTAATAACTATCTCAAAAATTGTCGCTCTGATACAAACAACTGCTGAGTTATCTACTCAAATTTGTTGAACAAAACGACTTACGTATTTTAAGCATGCTAACCTTTAGCCCGGTAAGCAAATTAAAAAAAACGCAATATGTAACACGAGAACGGAGCCGTCGAGTAACCAAAACAAATGGGTTAAACCAATTCGTACACGGTATTTATCAATTTAACTCTAGAAATAAAGGATATACAACGCGAAACAACGTTTGACAACCTTTAAACGGTTTTAATAACTATCTCAAAAATTGTCGCTCTGATGCAAACAACTGCTGAGTTATCTACTCAAATTTGTTGAACAAAACGACTTACGTATTTTAAGCATGCTGACCTTTAGCCCGGTAAGCAAATTAAAAAAAAACGCAATATGTAGGCTACACGAGAACGGAGCCGTCGAGTAACCCCAACAAATTGGTTAAACACATTCGTACACGGTATTTATCAATTTAACTCTAGAATTAAAGGATATACAACGAGAAACAACGTTTGACAACCTTTAAACAGTTTTAATAACTATCTCAAAAATTGTCGCTCTGATGCAAACTACTGCCGAGTTATCTACTCAAATTTGTTGAACAAAACGACTTACGTATTTTAAGCATGCTAACCTTTAGCCCGGTAAGCAAATTAAAAAAAACGCAATATGTAGGCTACACCAGAACGGAGCCGTCGAGTAACCAAAACAAATGGGTTAAACAAATTCGTACACGGTATTTATCGATTTAACTCTAGAATTAAAGGATATACAACGAGAAACAACGTTTGACAACCTTTAAACAGTTTTAATAACTATCTCAAAAATTGTCGCTCTGATGCAAACAACTGCTGAGTTATCTACTCAAATTTGTTGAACAAAACGACTTACGCATTTTAAGCATGCTAACCTTTAGCCCGGTAAGCAAATAAAAAAAAAGCAATATGTAGGCTACACGAGAACGGAGCCGTCGAGTAACCAAAACAAATGGGTTAAACAAATTCGTACACGGTATTTATCAATTTAACTCTAGAATTAAAGGATATACAACGAGAAACATCGTTTGACAACCTTTAAATAGTTTTAATAACTATCTCAAAAATTGTCGCTCTGATGCAAACAACTGCTGAGTTATCTACTCACTTACTAGACTTACGTATTTTAAGCATGCTAACCTTTAGCCCGGTAAGCAAATTAAAAAAAAAAACGCAATATGTAGGCTACACCAGAACGGAGCCGTCGAGTAACCAAAACAAATGGGTTAAACAAATTCGTACACGGTATTTATCGATTTAACTCTAGAATTAAAGGATATACAACGAGAAACAACGTTTGACAACCTTTAAACAGTTTTAATAACTATCTCAAAAATTGTCGCCCTGATGCAAACAACTGCTGAGCTATCTACTCAAATTTGTTGAACAAAACGACGTACGTATTTTAAGCATGCTAACCTTTAGCCCGGTAAGCAAATTAAAAAAAAAACGCAATATGTAACACGAGAACGGAGCCGTCGAGTAACCAAAACAAATGGGTTAAACAAATTCGTACACGGTATTTATCAATTTAACTCTAGAATTAAAGGATATACAACGAGAAACAACGTTTGACAGCCTTTAAACAGTTTTAATAACTATCTCAAAAAATGTCGCTCTGATGAAAACAACTGCTAAGTTATCTACTCAAATTTGTTGAACAAAACGACTTACGTATTTTAAGCATGCAAAATAAAAAAAAAAAAACGCAATATGTAGGCTACACCAGAACGGAGCCGTCGAGTAACCAAAACAAATGGGTTAAACAAATTCGTACACGGTATTTATCTATTTAACTCTAGAATTAAAGGATATACAACGAGAAACAACGTTTGACAACCTTTAAACAGTTTTAATATCTATCTCAAAAATTGTCGCCCTGATGCAAACAAGTGCTGAGTTATCTACTCAAATTTGTTGAACAAAACGACTTACGTATTTTAAGCATGCTAACCTTTAGCCCGGTAAGCAAATTAAAAAAAACGCAATATGTAACACGAGAACGGAGCCGTCGAGTAACCAAAACAAATGGGTTAAACAAATTCGTACACGGTATTTATCAATTTAACTCTAGAAATAAAGGATATACAACGCGAAACAACGTTTGACAACCTTTAAACGGTTTTAATAACTATCTCAAAAATTGTCGCTCTGATGCAAACAACTGCTGAGTTATCTACTCAAATTTGTTGAACAAAACGACTTACATATTTTAAGCATGCTGACCTTTAGCCCGGTAAGCAAATTAAAAAAAAACGCAATATGTAGGCTACACGAGAACGGAGCCGTCGAGTAACCCCAACAAATTGGTTAAACAAATTCGTACACGGTATTTATCAATTTAACTCTAGAATTAAAGGATATACAACGAGAAACAACGTTTGACAACCTTTAAACAGTTTTAATAACTATCTCAAAAATTGTCGCTCTGATGCAAACTACTGCCGAGTTATCTACTCAAATTTGTTGAACAAAACGACTTACGTATTTTAAGCATGCTAACCTTTAGCCCGGTAAGCAAATTAAAAAAAACGCAATATGTAGGCTACACGAGAACGGAGCCGTCGAGTAACCAAAACAAATGGGTTAAACAAATTCGTACACGGTATTTATCAATTTAACTCTAGAATTAAAGGGTATACAACGAGAAACAACGTTTGACAACCTTTAAACAGTTTTAATAATTATCTCAAAAATTGTCGCTCTGATGCAAACAACTGCTGAGTTATCTACTCAAATTTGTTGAACAAAACGACTTACGCATTTTAAGCATGCTAACCTTTAGCCCGGTAAGCAAATAAAAAAAAAGCAATATGTAGGCTACACGAGAACGGAGCCGTCGAGTAACCAAAACAAATGGGTTAAACAAATTCGTACACGGTATTTATCAATTTAACTCTAGAATTAAAGGATATACAACGAGAAACATCGTTTGACAACCTTTAAATAGTTTTAATAACTATCTCAAAAATTGTCGCTCTGATGCAAACAACTGCTGAGTTATCTACTCAAATTTGTTGAACAAAACGACTTACGTATTTTAAGCATGCTAACCTTTAGCCCGGTAAGCAAATTAAAAAAAAAAACGCAATATGTAGGCTACACCAGAACGGAGCCGTCGAGTAACCAAAACAAATGGGTTAAACAAATTCGTACACGGTATTTATCGATTTAACTCTAGAATTAAAGGATATACAACGAGAAACAACGTTTGACAACCTTTAAACAGTTTTAATAACTATCTCAAAAATTGTCGCCCTGATGCAAACAACTGCTGAGCTATCTACTCAAATTTGTTGAACAAAACGACGTACGTATTTTAAGCATGCTAACCTTTAGCCCGGTAAGCAAATTAAAAAAAAAACGCAATATGTAACACGAGAACGGAGCCGTCGAGTAACCAAAACAAATGGGTTAAACAAATTCGTGCACGGTATTTATCAATTTAACTATAGAATTAAAGGATATACAACGAGAAACAACGTTTGACAACCTTTAAACAGTTTTAATAACTATCTCAAAAATTGTCGCTCTGATGCAAACAACTGCTGAGTTATCTACTCAAATTTGTTGAACAAAACGACTTACGTATTTTGAGCATGCTAACCTTTAGCCCGGTAAGCAAATTAAAAAAAAAAAACGCAATATGTAGGCTACACCAGAACGGAGCCGTCGAGTAACCAAAACAAATGGGTTAAACAAATTCGTACACGGTATTTATCGATTTAACTCTAGAATTAAAGGATATACAACGAGAAACAACGTTTGACAACCTTTAAACAGTTTTAATAACTATCTCAAAAATTGTCGCCCTGATGCAAACAACTGCTGAGCTATCTACTCAAATTTGTTGAACAAAACGACGTACGTATTTTAAGCATGCTAACCTTTAGCCCGGTAAGCAAATTAAAAAAAAAACGCAATATGTAACACGAGAACGGAGCCGTCGAGTAACCAAAACAAATGGGTTAAACAAATTCGCGCACGGTATTTATCAATTTAACTATAGAATTAAAGGATATACAACGAGAAACAACGTTTGACAACCTTTAAACAGTTTTAATAACTATCTCAAAAATTGTCGCCCTGATGCAAACAACTGCTGAGCTATCTACTCAAATTTGTTGAACAAAACGACGTACGTATTTTAAGCATGCTAACCTTTAGCCCGGTAAGCAAATTAAAAAAAAAAACGGAAAATGTAGGCTACACGAGAACGGAGCCGTCGAGTAACCAAAACAAATGGGTTAAACAAATTCGTACACGGTATTTATCAATTTAACTCTAGAATTAAAGGATATACAACGAGAAACAACGGTTGACAACCTTTAAACAGTTTTAATAACTATCTCAAAAAATGTCGCTCTGATGAAAACAACTGCTGAGTTATCTACTCAAATTTGTTGAACAAAACGACTTACGTATTTTAAGCATGCTAACCTTTAGCCCGGTAAGCAAATTAAAAAAAAACGCAATATGTAGGCTACACGAGAACGGAGCCGTCGAGTAACCAAAACAAATGGGTTAAACAAATTCGTACACGGTATTTATCAATATAACTCTAGAATTAAAGGATATACAACGAGAAACAACGATTGACAACCTTTAAACAGTTTTATTAACTATCTCAAAAATTGTCGCTCTGATGCAAACAACTGCTGAGTTATCTACTCAAATTTGTTGAACAAAACGACTTACGTATTTTAAGCATGCTAACCTTTAGCCCGGGAAGCAAATTAAAAAACAAACGCAATATGTAGGCTACACGAGAACGGAGCCGTCGAGTAACCAAAACAAATGGGTTAAACAAATTCGTACACGGTATTTATCAATTTAACTCTAGAATTAAAGGATATACAACACTCAAATTTGTTGAACAAAACGACTTACGTATTTTAAGCATGCTAACCTTTAGCCCGGTAAGCAAATTAAAAAAAAAACGCAATATGTAGGCTACGCGAGAACGGAGCCGTCGAGTAACCAAAACAAATGGGTTAAACAAATTCGTACACGATATTTATCAATTTAACTCTAGAATTAAAGGATATACAACGAGAAACAACGTTTGACAAACTTTAAACAGTTTTAATAACTATCTCAAAAATTGTCGCTCTGATGCAAACAACTGCTGAGTTATCTACTCAAATTTGTTGAACAAAACGACTTACGTATTTTAAGCATGCTAACCTTTAGCCCGGTAAGCAAATTAAAAAAAAACGCAATATGTAGGCTACGCGAGAACGGAGCCGTCGAGTAACCAAAACAAATGGGTTAAACAAATTCGTACCCGGTATTTATCAATTTAACTCTAGAAATAAAGGATATACAACGAGAAACAACGTTTGACAACCGTTAAACAATTTTAATAACTATCTCAAAAATTGTCGCTCTGATGCAAACAACTGCTGAGTTATCTACTCAAATTTGTTGAACAAAACGACTTACATGTTTTAAGCATGCTAACCTTTAGCCCGGTAAGCAAATTAAAAAAAGACGCAATATGTAGGCTACACGAGAACGGAGCCGCCGAGTAACCAAAACAAATGGGTTAAACAAATTCGTACACGGTAGTTATCAATTTAACTCTAGAATTAAAGGATATACAACGAGAAACATCGTTTGACAACCTTTAAATAGTTTTAATAACTATCTCAAAAATTGTCGCTCTGATGCAAACAACTGCTGAGTTATCTACTCAAATTTGTTGAACAAAACGACTTACGTATTTGAAGCATGCTAACCTTTAGCCCGGTAAGCAAATTAAAAAAAAAACGCAATATGTAGGCTACACCAGAACGGAGCCGTCGAGTAACCAAAACAAATGGGTTAAACAAATTCGTACACGGTATTTATCGATTTAACTCTAGAATTAAAGGATATACAACGAGAAACAACGTTTGACAACCTTTAAACAGTTTTAATAACTATCTCAAAAATTGTCGCCGTGATGCAAACAATTGCTGAGCTATCTACTCAAATTTGTTGAACAAAACGACTTACGTATTTTAAGCATGCTAACCTTTAGCCCGGTAAGCAAATTAAAAAAAAAACGCAATATGTAACACGAGAACGGAGCCGTCGAGTAACCAAAACAAATGGGTTAAACAAATTCGTACACGGTATTTATCAATTTAACTATAGAATTAAAGGATATACAACGAGAAACAACGTTTGCCAACCTTTAAACAATTTTAATAACTATCTCAAAAATTGTCGCTCTGATGCAAACAACTGCTGAGTTATCTACTCAAATTTGTTGAACAAAACGACTTACGTATTTTGAGCATGCTAACCTTTAGCCCGGTAAGCAAATTAAAAAAAAAACGGAAAATGTAGGCTACACGAGAACGGAGCCGTCGAGTAACCAAAACAAATGGGTTAAACAAATTCGTACACGGTATTTATCAATTTAACTCTAGAATTAAAGGATATACAACGAGAAACAACGTTTGACAACCTTTAAAAAGTTGTAATAACTATCTCAAAAAATGTCGCTCTGATGAAAACAACTGCTGAGTTATCTACTCAAATTTGTTGAACAAAACGACTTACGTATTTTAAGCATGCTAACCTTTAGCCCGGTAAGCAAATTAAAAAAAAACGAAATATGTAGGCTACACGAGGACGGAGCCGTCGAGTAACCAAAACAAATGGGTTATACAAATTCGTACACGGTATTTATCAATTTAACTCTAGAATTAAAGGATATACAACGAGAAACAACGATTGACAACCTTTAAACAGTTTTAATAAATATCTCAAAAATTGTCGCTCTGATGCAAACAACTGCTGAGTTATCTACTCAAATTTGTTGAACAAAACGACTTACGTATTTTAAGCATGCCAACCTTTAGCCCGGGAAGCAAATTAAAAAACAAACGCAATATGTAGGCTACACGAGAACGGAGCCGTCGAGTAACCAAAACAAATGGGTTAAACAAATTCGTACACGGTATTTATCAATTTAACTCTAGAATTAAAGGATATACAACACTCAAATTCGTTGAACAAAACGACTTACGTATTTTAAGCATGCTAACCTTTAGCCCGGTAAGCAAATTAAAAAAAAAACGCAATATGTAGGCTACACGAGAACGGAGCCGTCGAGTAACCAAAACAAATGGGTTAAACAAATTCGTACACGATATTTATCAATTTAACTCAAGAATTAAAGGATATACAACGAGAAACAACGTTTGACAAACTTTAAACAGTTTTAATAACTATCTCAAAAATTGTCGCTCTGATGCAAACAACTGGTGAGTTATCTACTCAAATTTGTTGAACAAAACGACTTACATATTTTAAGCATGCTAACCTTTAGCCCGGTAAGCAAATTAAAAAAAAACGCAATATGTAGGCTACACGAGAACGGAGCCGTCGAGTAATCAAAGCAAATGGGTTAAACAAATTCGTACCCGGTATTTATCAATTTAACTCTAGAAATAAAGGATATACAACGAGAAACAACGTTTGACAACCGTTAAACAATTTTAATAACTAACTCAAAAATTGTCGCTCTGATGCAAACAACTGCTGAGTTATCTACTCAAATTTGTTGAGCAAAACGACTTACGTATTTTAAGCATGCTAACCTTTAGCCCGGTAAGCAAATTAAAAAAAAAACGCAATATGTAGGCTACACGAGAACGGAGCCGTCGAGTAACCAAAACAAATGGGTTAAACAAATTCGTACCCGGTATTTATCAATTTAACTCTAGAATTAAAGGATATACAACGAGAAACAACGTTTGACAACCTTTAAAGAGTTTTAATAACTATCTCAAAAATTGTCGCTCTGATGCAAACAACTGCTGAGTTATCTACTCAAATTTGTTGAACAAAACGACTTACGTATTTTAAGCATGCTAACCTTTAGCCCGGTATGCAAATTAAAAAAAACGCAATATGTAGGCTACACGAGAACGGAGCCGCCGAGTAACCAAAACAAATGGGTTAAACAAATTTGTACACGCTATTTATCAATTTAACGCTAGAATTAAAGGATATACAACGAAAAACAACGTTTGACAACCTTTAAACAGTTTTAATAACTATCTCAAAAATTGTCGCTCTGATGCAAACAACTGCTGAGTTATCTACTCAAATTTGTTGAGCAAAACGACTTACGTATTTTGAGCATGCTAACCTTTAGCCCGGTAAGCAAATTAAAAAAAAACGCAATATGTAGGCTACACGAGAACGGAGCCGCCGAGTAACCAAAACAAATGGGTTAAACAAATTCGTACACGGTATTTATCAATTTAACTCTAGAATTAAAGGATATACAACGAGAAACAACGTTTGACAACCTTTAAACAGTTTTAATAACTATCTCAAAAATTGTCGCTCTGATGCAAACAACTGCTGAGTTATCTACTCAAATTTGTTCAACAAAACGACTTACGTATTTTAAGCATGCTAACCTCTAGCCCGGTAAGCAAATTAAAAAAAAAAAACGCAATATGTAGGCTACGCGAGAACGGAGCCGTCGAGTAACCAAAACAAATGGGTTAAACAAATTCGTACACGGTATTTATCAATTTAACTATAGAATTAAAGGATATACAACGAGAAACAACGTTTGACAACCTTTAAACAATTTTAATAACTATCTCAAAAATTGTCGCTCTGATGCAAACAACTGCTGAGTTATCTACTCAAATTTGTTGAACAAAACGACTTACGTATTTTGAGCATGCTAACCTTTAGCCCGGTAAGCAAATTAAAAAAAAAAAAACGGAAAATGTAGGCTACACGAGAACGGAGCCGTCGAGTAACCAAAACAAATGGGTTAAACAAATTCGTACACGGTATTTATCAATTTAACTCTAGAATTAAAGGATATACAACGAGAAACAACGTTTGACAACCTTTAAACAGTTGTAATAACTATCTCAAAAAATGTCGCTCTGATGAAAACAACTGCTGAGTTATCTACTCAAATTTGTTGAACAAAACGACTTACGTATTTTAAGCATGCTAACCTTTAGCCCGGTAAGCAAATTAAAAAAAAACGCAATATGTAGGCTACACGAGGACGGAGCCGTCGAGTAACCAAAACAAATGGGTTATACAAATTCGTACACGGTATTTATCAATTTAACTCTAGAATTAAAGGATATACAACGAGAAACAACGATTGACAACCTTTAAACAGTTTTAATAAATATCTCAAAAATTGTCGCTCTGATGCAAACAACTGCTGAGTTATCTACTCAAATTTGTTGAACAAAACGACTTACGTATTTTAAGCATGCCAACCTTTAGCCCGGGAAGCAAATTAAAAAACAAACGCAATATGTAGGCTACACGAGAACGGAGCCGTCGAGTAACCAAAGCAAATGGGTTAAACAAATTCGTACACGGTATTTATCAATTTAACTCTAGAATTAAAGGATATACAACACTCAAATTCGTTGAACAAAACGACTTACGTATTTTAAGCATGCTAACCTTTAGCCCGGTAAGCAAATTAAAAAAAAAACGCAATATGTAGGCTACACGAGAACGGAGCCGTCGAGTAACCAAAACAAATGGGTTAAACAAATTCGTACACGATATTTATCAATTTAACTCAAGAATTAAAGGATATACAACGAGAAACAACGTTTGACAAACTTTAAACAGTTTTAATAACTATCTCAAAAATTGTCGCTCTGATGCAAACAACTGGTGAGTTATCTACTCAAATTTGTTGAACAAAACGACTTACATATTTTAAGCATGCTAACCTTTAGCCCGGTAAGCAAATTTAAAAAAAAACGCAATATGTAGGCTACACGAGAACGGAGCCGTCGAGTAATCAAAGCAAATGGGTTAAACAAATTCGTACCCGGTATTTATCAATTTAACTCTAGAAATAAAGGATATACAACGAGAAACAACGTTTGACAACCGTTAAACAATTTTAATAACTATCTCAAAAATTGTCGCTCTGATGCAAACAACTGCTGAGTTATCTACTCAAATTTGTTGAGCAAAACGACTTACGTATTTTAAGCATGCTAACCTTTAGCCCGGTAAGCAAATTAAAAAAAAAAACGCAATATGTAGGCTACACGAGAACGGAGCCGTCGAGTAACCAAAACAAATGGGTTAAACAAATTCGTACCCGGTATTTATCAATTTAACTCTAGAATTAAAGGATATACAAAGAGAAACAACGTTTGACAACCTTTAAAGAGTTTTAATAACTATCTCAAAAATTGTCGCTCTGATGAAAACAACTGCTGAGTTATCTACTCAAATTTGTTGAACAAAACGACTTACGTATTTTAAGCATGCTAACCTTTAGCCCGGTATGCAAATTAAAAAAAACGCAATATGTAGGCTACACGAGAACGGAGCCGCCGAGTAACCAAAACAAATGGGTTAAACAAATTTGTACACGCTATTTATCAATTTAACGCTAGAATTAAAGGATATACAACGAGAAACAACGTTTGACAACCTTTAAACAGTTTTAATAACTATCTCAAAAATTGTCGCTCTGATGCAAACAACTGCTGAGTTATCTACTCAAATTTGTTGAGCAAAACGACTTACGTATTTTAAGCATGCTAACCTTTAGCCCGGTAAGCAAATTAAAAAAAAACGCAATATGTAGGCTACACGAGAACGGAGCCGCCGAGTAACCAAAACAAATGGGTTAAACAAATTCGTACACGGTATTTATCAATTTAACTCTAGAATTAAAGGATATACAACGAGAAACAACGTTTGACAACCTTTAAACAGTTTTAATAACTATCTCAAAAATTGTCGCTCTGATGCAAACAACTGCTGAGTTATCTACTCAAATTTGTTCAACAAAATGACTTACGTATTTTAAGCATGCTAACCTCTAGCCCGGTAAGCAAATTAAAAAAAAAAAACGCAATATGTAGGCTACGCGAGAACGGAGCCGTCGAGTAACCAAAACAAATGGGTTAAACAAATTCGTACACGGTATTTATCAATTTAACTCTAGAATTAAAGGATATACAACGAGAAACAACGTTTGACAACCTTTAAACAGTTTAAATAACTATCTCAAAAATTGTCGCTCTGATACAAACAACTGCTGAGTTATCTACTCAAATTTGTTGAACAAAACGACTCACGTATTTTAAGCATGCTAACCTTTAGCCCGGTAAGCAAATTAAAAAAAAACGCAATATGTAGGCTACACGAGAACGAAGCCGTCGAGTAACCAAAACAAATGGGTTAAACAAATTCTTACACGGTATTTATCAATTTAACTCTAGAAATAAAGGATATACAACGCGAAACAACGTTTGACAACCTTTAAACGGTTTTAATAACTATCTCAAAAATTGTCGCTCTGATGCAAAGAACAGCTGAGTTATCTACTCAAATTTGTTGAACAAAACGACTTACGTATTTTAAGCATGCTAACCTTTAGCCCGGTAAGCAAAATAAAAAAAAAACGCAATATGTAGGCTACACCAGAACGGAGCCGTCGAGTAACCAAAACAAATGGGTTAAACAAATTCGTACACGGTATTTATCGATTTAACTCTAGAATTAAAGGATATACAACGAGAAACAACGTTTGACAACCTTTAAACAGTTTTAATATCTATCTCAAAAATTGTCGCCCTGATGCAAACAACTGCTGAGTTATCTACTCAAATTTGTTGAACAAAACGACTTACGTATTTTAAGCATGCTAACCTTTAGCCCGGTAAGCAAATTAAAAAAAAACGCAATATGTAACACGAGAACGGAGCCGTCGAGTAACCAAAACAAATGGGTTAAACAAATTCGTACACGGTATTTATCAATTTAACTCTAGAATTAAAGGATATACAACGAGAAACAACGTTTGACAACCTTTAAACAGTTTTAATAACTATCTCAAAAATTGTCGCTCTGATACAAACAACTGCTGAGTTATCTACTCAAATTTGTTGAACAAAACGACTTACGTATTTTAAGCATGCTAACCTTTAGCCCGGTAAGCAAATTAAAAAAAACGTAATATGTAGGCTACACGAGAATGGAGCCGTCGAGTAACCAAAACAAATGGGTTAAACAAATTCGTACACGGTATTTATCAATTTAACTCTAGAAATAAAGGATATACAACGCGAAACAACGTTTGACAACCTTTAAACGGTTTTAATAACTATCTCAAAAATTGTCGCTCTGATGCAAACAACTGCTGAGTTATCTACTCAAATTTGTTGAACAAAACGACTTACGTATTTTAAGCATGCTGATCTTTAGCCCGGTAAGCAAATTAAAAAAAAACGCAATATGTAGGCTACACGAGAACGGAGCCGTCGAGTAACCCCAACAAATTGGTTAAACAAATTCGTACACGGTATTTATCAATTTAACTCTAGAATTAAAGGATATACAACGAGAAACAACGTTTGACAACCTTTAAACAGTTTTAATAACTATCTCAAAAATTGTCGCTCTGATGCAAACTACTGCCGAGTTATCTACTCAAATTTGTTGAACAAAACGACTTACGTATTTTAAGCATGCTAACCTTTAGCCCGGTAAGCAAATTAAAAAAAACGCAATATGTAGGCTACACGAGAACGGAGCCGTCGAGTAACCAAAACAAATGGGTTAAACAAATTCGTACACGGTATTTATCAATTTAACTCTAGAATTAAAGGATATACAACGAGAAACAACGTTTGATAACCTTTAAACAGTTTTAATAATTATCTCAAAAATTGTCGCTCTGATGCAAACAACTGCTGAGTTATCTACTCAAATTTGTTGAACAAAACGACTTACGCATTTTAAGCATGCTAACCTTTAGCCCGGTAAGCAAATAAAAAAAAGCAATATGTAGGCTACACGAGAACGGAGCCGTCGAGTAACCAAAACAAATGGGTTAAACAAATTCGTACACGGTATTTATCAATTTAACTCTAGAATTAAAGGATATACAACGAGAAACATCGTTTGACAACCTTTAAATAGTTTTAATAACTATCTCAAAAATTGTCGCTCTGATGCAAACAACTGCTGAGTTATCTACTCAAATTTGTTGAACAAAACGACTTACGTATTTTAAGCATGCTAACCTTTAGCCCGGTAAGCAAATTAAAAAAAGAAACGCAATATGTAGGCTACACCAGAACGGAGCCGTCGAGTAACCAAAACAAATGGGTTAAACAAATTCGTACACGGTATTTATCGATTTAACTCTAGAATTAAAGGATATACAACGAGAAACAACGTTTGACAACCTTTAAACAGTTTTAATAACTATCTCAAAAATTGTCGCCCTGATGCAAACAACTGCTGAGCTATCTACTCAAATTTGTTGAACAAAACGACGTACGTATTTTAAGCATGCTAACCTTTAGCCCGGTAAGCAAATTAAAAAAAAACGCAATATGTAACACGAGAACGGAGCCGTCGAGTAACCAAAACAAATGGGTTAAACAAATTCGTGCACGGTATTTATCAATTTAACTATAGAATTAAAGGATATACAACGAGAAAAAACGTTTGACAACCTTTAAACAGTTTTAATAACTATCTCCAAAATTGTCGCTCTGATGCAAACAACTGCTGAGTTATCTACTCAAATTTGTTGAACAAAACGACTTACGTATTTTGAGCATGCTAACCTTTAGCCCGGTAAGCAAATTAAAAAAAAAACGGAAAATGTAGGCTACACGAGAACGGAGCCGTCGAGTAACCAAAACAAATGGGTTAAACAAATTCGTACACGGTATTTATCAATTTAACTCTAGAATTAAAGGATATACAACGAGAAACAACGTTTGACAACCTTTAAACAGTTTTAATAACTATCTCAAAAAATGTCGCTCTGATGAAAACAACTGCTGAGTTATCTACTCAAATTTGTTGAACAAAACGACTTACGTATTTTAAGCATGCAAAATAAAAAAAAAAACGCAATATGTAGGCTACACCAGAACGGAGCCGTCGAGTAACCAAAACAAATGGGTTAAACAAATTCGTACACGGTATTTATCGATTTAACTCTAGAATTAAAGGATATACATCGAGAAACAACGTTTGACAACCTTTAAACAGTTTTAATATCTATCTCAAAAATTGTCGCCCTGATGCAAACAACTGCTGAGTTATCTACTCAAATTTGTTGAACAAAACGACTTACGTATTTTAAGCATGCTAACCTTTAGCCCGGTAAGCAAATTAAAAAAAAACGCAATATGTAACACGAGAACGGAGCCGTCGAGTAACCAAAACAAATGGGTTAAACAAATTCGTACACGGTATTTATCAATTTAACTCTAGAATTAAAGAATATACAACGAGAAACAACGTTTGACAACCTTTAAACAGTTTTAATAACTATCTCAAAAATTGTCGCTCTGATACAAACAACTGCTGAGTTATCTACTCAAATTTGTTGAACAAAACGACTTACGTATTTTAAGCATGCTAACCTTTAGCCCGGTAAGCAAATCAAAAAAAACGCAATATGTAGGCTACACGAGAATGGAGCCGTCGAGTAACCAAAACAAATGGGTTAAACAAATTCGTACACGGTATTTATCAATTTAACTCTAGAAATAAAGGATATACAACGCGAAACAACGTTTGACAACCTTTAAACGGTTTTAATAACTATCTCAAAAATTGTCGCTCTGATGCAAACAACTGCTGAGTTATCTACTCAAATTTGTTGAACAAAACGACTTACGTATTTTAAGCATGCTAACCTTTAGCCCGGTAAGCAAATTAAAAAAAAACGCAATATGTAGGCTACACGAGAACGAAGCCGTCGAGTAACCAAAACAAATGGGTTAAACAAATTCGTACACGGTATTTATCAATTTAACTCTAGAATTAAAGGATATACAACGAGAAACAACGTTTGACAACCTTTAAACAGTTTAAATAACTATCTCAAAAATTGTCGCTCTGATACAAACAACTGCTGAGTTATCTACTCAAATTTGTTGAACAAAACGACTTACGTATTTTAAGCATGCTAACCTTTAGCCCGGTAAGCAAATTAAAAAAAACGCAATATGTAGGCTACACGAGAACGGAGCCGTCGAGTAACCAAAACAAATGGGTTAAACAAATTCGTACACGGTATTTATCAATTTAACTCTAGAATTAAAGGATATACAACGAGAAACAACGTTTGATAACCTTTAAACAGTTTTAATAATTATCTCAAAAATTGTCGCTCTGATGCAAACAACTGCTGAGTTATCTACTCAAATTTGTTGAACAAAACGACTTACGTATTTTAAGCATGCTGATCTTTAGCCCGGTAAGCAAATTAAAAAAAAACGCAATATGTAGGCTACACGAGAACGGAGCCGTCGAGTAACCCCAACAAATTGGTTAAACAAATTCGTACACGGTATTTATCAATTTAACTCTAGAATTAAAGGATATACAACGAGAAACAACGTTTGACAACCTTTAAACAGTTTTAATAACTATCTCAAAAATTGTCGCTCTGATGCAAACTACTGCCGAGTTATCTACTCAAATTTGTTGAACAAAACGACTTACGTATTTTAAGCATGCTAACCTTTAGCCCGGTAAGCAAATTAAAAAAAAACGCAATATGTAGGCTACACGAGAACGGAGCCGTCGAGTAACCAAAACAAATGGGTTAAACAAATTCGTACACGGTATTTATCAATTTAACTCTAGAATTAAAGGATATACAACGAGAAACAACGTTTGATAACCTTTAAACAGTTTTAATAATTATCTCAAAAATTGTCGCTCTGATGCAAACAACTGCTGAGTTATCTACTCAAATTTGTTGAACAAAACGACTTACGCATTTTAAGCATGCTAACCTTTAGCCCGGTAAGCAAATAAAAAAAAGCAATATGTAGGCTACACGAGAACGGAGCCGTCGAGTAACCAAAACAAATGGGTTAAACAAATTCGTACACGGTATTTATCAATTTAACTCTAGAATTAAAGGATATACAACGAGAAACATCGTTTGACAACCTTTAAATAGTTTTAATAACTATCTCAAAAATTGTCGCTCTGATGCAAAGAACTGCTGAGTTATCTACTCAAATTTGTTGAACAAAACGACTTACGTATTTTAAGCATGCTAACCTTTAGCCCGGTAAGCAAATTAAAAAAAGAAATGCAATATGTAGGCTACACCAGAACGGAGCCGTCGAGTAACCAAAACAAATGGGTTAAGCAAATTCGTACACGGTATTTATCGATTTAACTCTAGAATTAAAGGATATACAACGAGAAACAACGTTTGACAACCTTTAAACAGTTTTAATAACTATCTCAAAAATTGTCGCCCTGATGCAAACAACTGCTGAGCTATCTACTCAAATTTGTTGAACAAAACGACGTACGTATTTTAAGCATGCTAACCTTTAGCCCGGTAAGCAAATTAAAAAAAAAACGCAATATGTAACACGAGAACGGAGCCGTCGAGTAACCAAAACAAATGGGTTAAACAAATTCGTGCACGGTATTTATCAATTTAACTATAGAATTAAAGGATATACAACGAGAAACAACGTTTGACAACCTTTAAACAGTTTTAATAACTATCTCAAAAATTGTCGCTCTGATGCAAACAACTGCTGAGTTATCTACTCAAATTTGTTGAACAAAACGACTTACGTATTTTGAGCATGCTAACCTTTAGCCCGGTAAGCAAATTAAAAAAAAAACGGAAAATGTAGGCTACACGAGAACGGAGCCGTCGAGTAACCAAAACAAATGGGTTAAACAAATTCGTACACGGTATTTATCAATTTAACTCTAGAATTAAAGGATATACAACGAGAAACAACGTTTGACAACCTTTAAACAGTTTTAATAACTATCTCAAAAAATGTCGCTCTGATGAAAACAACTGCTGAGTTATCTACTCAAATTTGTTGAACAAAACGACTTACGTATTTTAAGCATGCAAAATAAAAAAATAAAAAAAAAACGCAATATGTAGGCTACACCAGAACGGAGCCGTCGAGTAACCAAAACAAATGGGTTAAACAAATTCGTACACGGTATTTATCGATTTAACTCTAGAATTAAAGGATATACATCGAGAAACAACGTTTGACAACCTTTAAACAGTTTTAATATCTATCTCAAAAATTGTCGCCCTGATGCAAACAACTGCTGAGTTATCTACTCAAATTTGTTGAACAAAACGACTTACGTATTTTAAGCATGCTAACCTTTAGCCCGGTAAGCAAATTAAAAAAAAACGCAATATGTAACACGAGAACGGAGCCGTCGAGTAACCAAAACAAATGGGTTAAACAAATTCGTACACGGTATTTATCAATTTAACTCTAGAATTAAAGGATATACAACGAGAAACAACGTTTGACAACCTTTAAACAGTTTTAATAACTATCTCAAAAATTGTCGCTCTGATACAAACAACTGCTGAGTTATCTACTCAAATTTGTTGAACAAAACGACTTACGTATTTTAAGCATGCTAACCTTTAGCCCGGTAAGCAAATCAAAAAAAACGCAATATGTAGGCTACACGAGAATGGAGCCGTCGAGTAACCAAAACAAATGGGTTAAACAAATTCGTACACGGTATTTATCAATTTAACTCTAGAAATAAAGGATATACAACGCGAAACAACGTTTGACAACCTTTAAACGGTTTTAATAACTATCTCAAAAATTGTCGCTCTGATGCAAACAACTGCTGAGTTATCTACTCAAATTTGTTGAACAAAACGACTTACGTATTTTAAGCATGCTAACCTTTAGCCCGGTAAGCAAATTAAAAAAAAACGCAATATGTAGGCTACACGAGAACGAAGCCGTCGAGTAACCAAAACAAATGGGTTAAACAAATTCGTACACGGTATTTATCAATTTAACTCTAGAATTAAAGGATATACAACGAGAAACAACGTTTGACAACCTTTAAACAGTTTAAATAACTATCTCAAAAATTGTCGCTCTGATACAAACAACTGCTGAGTTATCTACTCAAATTTGTTGAACAAAACGACTTACGTATTTTAAGCATGCTAACCTTTAGCCCGGTAAGCAAATTAAAAAAAAACGCAATATGTAACACGAGAACGGAGCCGTCGAGTAACCAAAACAAATGGGTTAAACAAATTCGTACACGGTATTTATCAATTTAACTCTAGAATTAAAGGATATACAACGAGAAACAACGTTTGACAACCTTTAAACAGTTTTAATAATTATCTCAAAAATTGTCGCTCTGATGCAAACAACTGCTGAGTTATCTACTCAAATTTGTTGAACAAAACGACTTACGCATTTTAAGCATGCTAACCTTTAGCCCGGTAAGCAAATAAAAAAAAAGCAATATGTAGGCTACACGAGAACGGAGCCGTCGAGTAACCAAAACAAATGGGTTAAACAAATTCGTACACGGTATTTATCAATTTAACTCTAGAATTAAAGGATATACAACGAGAAACAACGTTTGATAACCTTTAAACAGTTTTAATAATTATCTCAAAAATTGTCGCTCTGATGCAAACAACTGCTGAGTTATCTACTCAAATTTGTTCAACAAAATGACTTACGTATTTTAAGCATGCTAACCTCTAGCCCGGTAAGCAAATTAAAAAAAAAACGCAATATGTAGGCTACACGAGAACGAAGCCGTCGAGTAACCAAAACAAATGGGTTAAACAAATTCTTACACGGTATTTATCAATTTAACTCTAGAAATAAAGGATATACAACGCGAAACAACGTTTGACAACCTTTAAACGGTTTTAATAACTATCTCAAAAATTGTCGCTCTGATGCAAACAACTGCTGAGTTATCTACTCAAATTTGTTGAACAAAACGACTCACGTATTTTAAGCATGCTAACCTTTAGCCCGGTAAGCAAATTAAAAAAAAAAACGCAATATGTAGGCTACACGAGAACGAAGCCGTCGAGTAACCAAAACAAATGGGTTAAACAAATTCTTACACGTTATTTATCAATTTAACTCTAGAAATAAAGGATATACAACGCGAAACAACGTTTGACAACCTTTAAACGGTTTTAATAACTATCTCAAAAATTGTCGCTCTGATGCAAACAACTGCTGAGTTATCTACTCAAATTTGTTGAACAAAACGACTCACGTATTTTAAGCATGCTAACCTTTAGCCCGGTAAGCAAATTAAAAAAAAAACGCAATATGTAGGCTACACGAGAACGAAGCCGTCGAGTAACCAAAACAAATGGGTTAAACAAATTCTTACACGGTATTTATCAATTTAACTCTAGAAATAAAGGATATACAACGCGAAACAACGTTTGACAACCTTTAAACGGTTTTAATAACTATCTCAAAAATTGTCGCTCTGATGCAAACAACTGCTGAGTTATCTACTCAAATTTGTTGAACAAAACGACTCACGTATTTTAAGCATGCTAACCTTTAGCCCGGTAAGCAAATTAAAAAAAAAACGCAATATGTAGGCTACGCGAGAACGGAGCCGTCGAGTAACCAAAACAAATGGGTTAAACAAATTCGTACACGGTATTTATCAATTTAACTCTAGAATTAAAGGATATACAACGAGAAACAACGTTTGACAACCTTTAAACAGTTTTAATAACTATCTCAAAAATTGTCGCTCTGATACAAACAACTGCTGAGTTATCTACTCAAATTTGTTGAACAAAACGACTCACGTATTTTAAGCATGCTAACCTTTAGCCCGGTAAGCAAATTAAAAAAAAAACGCAATATGTAGGCTACACGAGAACGAAGCCGTCGAGTAACCAAAACAAATGGGTTAAACAAATTCTTACACGGTATTTATCAATTTAACTCTAGAAATAAAGGATATACAACGCGAAACAACGTTTGACAACCTTTAAACGGTTTTAATAACTATCTCAAAAATTGTCGCTCTGATGCAAACAACTGCTGAGTTATCTACTCAAATTTGTTGAAGAAAACGACTTACGTATTTTAAGCATGCTAACCTTTAGCCCGGTAAGCAAAATAAAAAAAAAACGCAATATGTAGGCTACACCAGAACGGAGCCGTCGAGTAACCAAAACAAATGGGTTAAACAAATTCGTACACGGTATTTATCGATTTAACTCTAGAATTAAAGGATATACAACGAGAAACAACGTTTGACAACCTTTAAACAGTTTTAATATCTATCTCAAAAATTGTCGCCCTGGTGCAAACAACTGCTGAGTTATCTACTCAAATTTGTTGAACAAAATGACTTACGTATTTTAAGCATGCTAACCTTTAGCCCGGTAAGCAAATTAAAAAAAAACGCAATATGTAACACGAGAACGGAGCCGTCGAGTAACCAAAACAAATGGGTTAAACAAATTCGTACACGGTATTTATCAATTTAACTCTAGAATTAAAGGATATACAACGAGAAACAACGTTTGGCAACCTTTAAACAGTTTTAATAACTATCTCAAAAATTGTCGCTCTGATACAAACAACTGCTGAGTTATCTACTCAAATTTGTTGAACAAAACGACTTACGTATTTTAAGCATGCTAACCTTTAGCCCGGTAAGCAAATTAAAAAAAACGCAATATGTAGGCTACACGAGAATGGAGCCGTCGAGTAACCAAAACAAATGGGTTAAACAAATTCGTACACGGTATTTATCAATTTAACTCTAGAAATAAAGGATATACAACGCGAAACAACGTTTGACAACCTTTAAACGGTTTTAATAACTATCTCAAAAATTGTCGCTCTGATGCAAACAACTGCTGAGTTATCTACTCAAATTTGTTGAACAAAACGACTTACGTATTTTAAGCATGCTGATCTTTAGCCCGGTAAGCAAATTAAAAAAAAAACGCAATATGTAGGCTACACGAGAACGGAGCCGTCGAGTAACCCCAACAAATTGGTTAAACAAATTCGTACACGGTATTTATCAATTTAACTCTAGAATTAAAGGATATACAACGAGAAACAACGTTTGGCAACCTTTAAACAGTTTTAATAACTATCTCAAAAATTGTCGCTCCGATGCAAACTACTGCCGAGTTATCTACTCAAATTTGTTGAACAAAACGACTTACGTATTTTAAGCATACTAACCTTTAGCCCGGTAAGCAAATTAAAAAAAACGCAATATGTAGGCTACACGAGAACGGAGCCGTCGAGTAACCAAAACAAATGGGTTAAACAAATTCGTACACGGTATTTATCAATTTAACTCTAGAATTAAAGGATATACAACGAGAAACAACGTTTGATAACCTTTAAACAGTTTTAATAATTATCTCAAAAATTGTCGCTCTGATGCAAACAACTGCTGAGTTATCTACTCAAATTTGTTGAACAAAACGACGTACGTATTTTAAGCATGCTAACCTTTAGCCCGGTAAGCAAATTAAAAAAAAAAACGCAATATGTAACACGAGAACGGAGCCGTCGAGTAACCAAAACAAATGGGTTAAACAAATTCGTACACGGTATTTATCAATTTAACTCTAGAATTAAAGGATATACAACGAGAAACAACGTTTGGCAACCTTTAAACAGTTTTAATAACTATCTCAAAAATTGTCGCTCTGATACAAACAACTGCTGAGTTATCTACTCAAATTTGTTGAACAAAACGACTTACGTATTTTAAGCATGCTAACCTTTAGCCCGGTAAGCAAATTGAAAAAAAAAACGCAATATGTAGGCTACACCAGAACGGAGCCGTCAAGTAACCAAAACAAATGGGTTAAACAAATTCGTACACGGTATTTATCGATTTAACTCTAGAATTAAAGGATATACAACGAGAAACAACGTTTGACAACCTTTAAACAGTTTTAATAACTATCTCAAAAATTGTCGCCCTGATGCAAACAACTGCTGAGCTATCTACTCAAATTTGTTGAACAAAACGACGTACGTATTTTAAGCATGCTAACCTTTAGCCCGGTAAGCAAATTAAAAAAAAAAACGCAATATGTAACACGAGAACGGAGCCGTCGAGTAACCAAAACAAATGGGTTAAACAAATTCGTGCACGGTATTTATCAATTTAACTATAGAATTAAAGGATATACAACGAGAAACAACGTTTGACAACCTTTAAACAGTTTTAATAACTATCTCAAAAATTGTCGCTCTGATGCAAACAACTGCTGAGTTATCTACTCAAATCTGTTGAACAAAACGACTTACGTATTTTGAGCATGCTAACCTTTAGCCCGGTAAGCAAATTAAAAAAAAAACGGAAAATGTAGGCTACACGAGAACGGAGCCGTCGAGTAACCAAAACAAATGGGTTAAACAAATTCGTACACGGTATTTATCAATTTAACTCTAGAATTAAAGGATATACAACGAGAAACAACGTTTGACAACCTTTAAACAGTTTTAATAACTATCTCAAAAAATGTCGCTCTGATGAAAACAACTGCTGAGTTATCTACTCAAATTTGTTGAACAAAACGACTGACGTATTTTAAGCATGCAAAATAAAAAAAAACGCAATATGTAGGCTACACCAGAACGGAGCCGTCGAGTAACCAAAACAAATGGGTTAAACAAATTCGTACACGGTATTTATCGATTTAACTCTAGAATTAAAGGATATACAACGAGAAACAACGTTTGACAACCTTTAAACAGTTTTAATATCTATCTCAAAAATTGTCGCCCTGCTGAGTTATCTACTCAAATTTGTTGAACAAAACGACTTACGTATTTTAAGCATGCTAACCTTTAGCCCGGTAAGCAAATTAAAAAAAAACGCAATATGTAACACGAGAACGGAGCCGTCGAGTAACCAAAACAAATGGGTTAAACAAATTCGTACACGGTATTTATCAATTTAACTCTAGAATTAAAGGATATACAACGAGAAACAACGTTTGACAACCTTTAAACAGTTTTAATAACTATCTCAAAAATTGTCGCTCTGATACAAACAACTGCTGAGTTATCTACTCAAATTTGTTGAACAAAACGACTTACGTATTTTAAGCATGCTAACCTTTAGCCCGGTAAGCAAATTAAAAAAAACGCAATATGTAGGCTACACGAGAATGGAGCCGTCGAGTAACCAAAACAAATGGGTTAAACAAATTCGTACACGGTATTTATCAATTTAACTCTAGAAATAAAGGATATACAACGCGAAACAACGTTTGACAACCTTTAAACGGTTTTAATAACTATCTCAAAAATTGTCGCTCTGATGCAAACAACTGCTGAGTTATCTACTCAAATTTGTTGAACAAAACGACTTACATATTTTAAGCATGCTGAGCTTTAGCCCGGTAAGCAAATTAAAAAAAAACGCAATATGTAGGCTACACGAGAACGGAGCCAGCGAGTAACCCCAACAAATTGGTTAAACAAATTCGTACACGGTATTTATCAATTTAACTCTAGAATTAAAGGATATACAACGAGAAACAACGTTTGACAACCTTTAAACAGTTTTAATAACTATCTCAAAAATTGTCGCTCTGATGCAAACTACTGCCGAGTTATCTACTCAAATTTGTTGAACAAAACGACTTACGTATTTTAAGCATGCTAACCTTTAGCCCGGTAAGCAAATTAAAAAAAACGCAATATGTAGGCTACACGAGAACGGAGCCGTCGAGTAACCAAAACAAATGGTTTAAACAAATTCGTACACGGTATTTATCAATTTAACTCTAGAATTAAAGGATATACAACGAGAAACAACGTTTGACAACCTTTAAACAGTTTTAATAATTATCTCAAAAATTGTCGCTCTGATGCAAACAACTGCTGAGTTATCTACTCAAATTTGTTGAACAAAACGACTTACGCATTTTAAGCATGCTAACCTTTAGCCCGGTAAGCAAATAAAAAAAAAGCAATATGTAGGCTACACGAGAACGGAGCCGTCGAGTAACCAAAACAAATGGGTTAAACAAATTCGTACACGGTATTTATCAATTTAACTCTAGAATTAAAGGATATACAACGAGAAACATCGTTTGACAACCTTTAAATAGTTTTAATAACTATCTCAAAAATTGTCGCTCTGATGCAAACAACTGCTGAGTTATCTACTCAAATTTGTTGAACAAAACGGCTTACGTATTTTAAGCATGCTAACCTTTAGCCCGGTAAGCAAATTAAAAAAAAAAACGCAATATGTAGGCTACACCAGAACGGAGCCGTCGAGTAACCAAAACAAATGGGTTAAACAAATTCGTACACGGTATTTATCGATTTAACTCTAGAATTAAAGGATATACAACGAGAAACAACGTTTGCCAACCTTTAAACAGTTTTAATAACTATCTCAAAAATTGTCGCCCTGATGCAAACAACTGCTGAGCTATCTACTCAAATTTGTTGAACAAAACGACGTACGTATTTTAAGCATGCTAACCTTTAGCCCGGTAAGCAAATTAAAAAAAACGCAATATGTAACACGAGAACGGAGCCGTCGAGTAACCAAAACAAATGGGTTAAACAAATTCGTGCACGGTATTTATCAATTTAACTATAGAATTAAAGGATATACAACGAGAAACAACGTTTGACAACCTTTAAACAGTTTTAATAACTATCTCAAAAATTGTCGCTCTGATGCAAACAACTGCTGAGTTATCTACTCAAATTTGTTGAACAAAACGACTTACGTATTTTGAGCATGCTAACCTTTAGCCCGGTAAGCAAACTAAAAAAAAAACGGAAAATGTAGGCTACACGAGAACGGAGCCGTCGAGTAACCAAAACAAATGGGTTAAACAAATTCGTACACGGTATTTATCAATTTAACTCTAGAATTAAAGGATATACAACGAGAAACAACGTTTGACAACCTTTAAACAGTTTTAATAACTATCTCAAAAAATGTCGCTCTGATGAAAACAACTGCTGAGTTATCTACTCAAATTTGTTGAACAAAACGACTTACGTATTTTAAGCATGCTAACCTTTAGCCCGGTAAGGAAATTAAAAAAAAAACGCAATATGTAGGCTACACGAGAACGGAGCCGTCGAGTAACCAAAACAAATGGGTTAAACAAATTCGTACACGGTATTTATCAACATAACTCTAGAATTAAAGGATATACAACGAGAAACAACGATTGACAACCTTTAAACAGTTTTAATAACTATCTCAAAAATTGTCGCTCTGATGCAAACAACTGCTGAGTTATCTACTCAAATTTGTTGAACAAAACGACTTACGTATTTTAAGCATGCTAACCTTTAGCCCGGTAAGCAAATTAAAAAAAAACGCAATATGTAGGCTACGCGAGAACGGAGCCGTCGAGTAACCAAAACAAATGGGTTAAACAAATTCGTACACGATATTTATCAATTTAACTCTAGAATTAAAGGATATACAACGAGAAACAACGTTTGACAAACTTTAAACAGTTTTAATAACTATCTCAAAAATTGTCGCTCTGATGCAAACAACTGCTGCGTTATCTACTCAAATTTGTTGAACAAAACGACTTACGTATTTTAAGCATGCTAACCTTTAGCCCGGTAAGCAAATTAAAAAAAAACGCAATATGTAGGCTACACGAGAACGGAGCCGTCGAGTAACCAAAACAAATGGGTTAAACAAATTCGTACACGGTATTTATCAATATAACTCTAGAATTAAAGGATATACAACGAGAAACAACGATTGACAACCTTTAAACAGTTTTAATAACTATCTCAAAAATTGTCGCTCTGATGCAAACAACTGCTGAGTTATCTACTCAAATTTGTTGAACAAAACGACTTACGTATTTTAAGCATGCTAACCTTTAGCCCGGTAAGCAAATTAAAAAAAAAACGCAATATGTAGGCTACGCGAGAACGGAGCCGTCGAGTAACCAAAACAAATGGGTTAAACAAATTCGTACACGATATTTATCAATTTAACTCTAGAATTAAAGGATATACAACGAGAAACAACGTTTGACAAACTTTAAACAGTTTTAATAACTATCTCAAAAATTGTCGCTCTGATGCAAACAACTGCTGAGTTATCTACTCAAATTTGTTGAACAAAACGACTTACGTATTTTAAGCATGCTAACCTTTAGCCCGGTAAGCAAATTAAAAAAAAACGCAATATGTAGGCTACGCGAGAACGGAGCCGTCGAGTAACCAAAACAAATGGGTTAAACAAATTCGTACCCGGTATTTATCAATTTAACTCTAGAAATAAAGGATATACAACGAGAAACAACGTTTGACAACCGTTAAACAATTTTAATAACTATCTCAAAAATTGTCGCTCTGATGCAAACAACTGCTGAGTTATCTACTCAAATTTGTTGAACAAAACGACTTACATGTTTTAAGCATGCTAACCTTTAGCCCGGTAAGCAAATTAAAAAAAGACGCAATATGTAGGCTACACGAGAACGGAGCCGCCGAGTAACCAAAACAAATGGGTTAAACAAATTCGTACACGGTATTTATCAATTTAACTCTAGAATTAAAGGATATACAACGAGAAACATCGTTTGACAACCTTTAAATAGTTTTAATAACTATCTCAAAAATTGTCGCTCTGATGCAAACAACTGCTGAGTTATCTACTCAAATTTGTTGAACAAAACGACTTACGTATTTGAAGCATGCTAACCTTTAGCCCGGTAAGCAAATTAAAAAAAAAAAAACGCAATATTAGGCTACACCAGAACGGAGCCGTCGAGTAACCAAAACAAATGGGTTAAACAAATTCGTACACGGTATTTATCGATTTAACTCTAGAATTAAAGGATATACAACGAGAAACAACGTTTGACAACCTTTAAACAGTTTTAATAACTATCTCAAAAATTGTCGCCGTGATGCAAACAATTGCTGAGTTATCTACTCAAATTTGTTGAACAAAACGACTTACGTATTTTAAGCATGCTAACCTTTAGCCCGGTAAGCAAATTAAAAAAAAACGCAATATGTAGGCTACACCAGAACGGAGCCGTCAAGTAACCAAAACAAATGGGTTAAACAAATTCGTACACGGTATTTATCGATTTAACTCTAGAATTAAAGGATATACAACGAGAAACAACGTTTGACAACCTTTAAACAGTTTTAATAACTATCTCAAAAATTGTCGCCCTGATGCAAACAACTGCTGAGCTATCTACTCAAATTTGTTGAACAAAACGACGTACGTATTTTAAGCATGCTAACCTTTAGCCCGGTAAGCAAATTAAAAAAAAAAAACGCAATATGTAACACGAGAACGGAGCCGTCGAGTAACCAAAACAAATGGGTTAAACAAATTCGTGCACGGTATTTATCAATTTAACTATAGAATTAAAGGATATACAACGAGAAACAACGTTTGACAACCTTTAAACAGTTTTAATAACTATCTCAAAAATTGTCGCTCTGATGCAAACAACTGCTGAGTTATCTACTCAAATTTGTTGAACAAAACGACTTACGTATTTTGAGCATGCTAACCTTTAGCCCGGTAAGCAAATTAAAAAAAAACGGAAAATGTAGGCTACACGAGAACGGAGCCGTCGAGTAACCAAAACAAATGGGTTAAACAAATTCGTACACGGTATTTATCAATTTAACTCTAGAATTAAAGGATATACAACGAGAAACAACGTTTGACAACCTTTAAACAGTTTTAATAACTATCTCAAAAAATGTCGCTCTGATGAAAACAACTGCTGAGTTATCTACTCAAATTTGTTGAACAAAACGACTTACGTATTTTAAGCATGCAAAATAAAAAAAAACGCAATATGTAGGCTACACCAGAACGGAGCCGTCGAGTAACCAAAACAAATGGGTTAAACAAATTCGTACACGGTATTTATCGATTTAACTCTAGAATTAAAGGATATACAACGAGAAACAACGTTTGACAACCTTTAAACAGTTTTAATATCTATCTCAAAAATTGTCGCCCTGATGCAAACAACTGCTGAGTTATCTACTCAAATTTGTTGAACAAAACGACTTACGTATTTTAAGCATGCTAACCTTTAGCCCGGTAAGCAAATTAAAAAAAAACGCAATATGTAACACGAGAACGGAGCCGTCGAGTAACCAAAACAAATGGGTTAAACAAATTCGTACACGGTATTTATCAATTTAACTCTAGAATTAAAGGATATACAACGAGAAACAACGTTTGACAACCTTTAAACAGTTTTAATAACTATCTCAAAAATTGTCGCTCTGATACAAACAACTGCTGAGTTATCTACTCAAATTTGTTGAACAAAACGACTTACGTATTTTAAGCATGCTAACCTTTAGCCCGGTAAGCAAATTAAAAAAAAACGCAATATGTAGGCTACACGAGAATGGAGCCGTCGAGTAACCAAAACAAATGGGTTAAACAAATTCGTACACGGTATTTATCAATTTAACTCTAGAAATAAAGGATATACAACGCGAAACAACGTTTGACAACCTTTAAACGGTTTTAATAACTATCTCAAAAATTGTCGCTCTGATGCAAACAACTGCTGAGTTATCTACTCAAATTTGTTGAACAAAACGACTTACATATTTTAAGCATGCTGACCTTTAGCCCGGTAAGCAAATTAAAAAAAAACGCAATATGTAGGCTACACGAGAACGGAGCCGTCGAGTAACCCCAACAAATTGGTTAAACAAATTCGTACACGGTATTTATCAATTTAACTCTAGAATTAAAGGATATACAACGAGAAACAACGTTTGACAACCTTTAAACAGTTTTAATAACTATTTCAAAAATTGTCGCTCTGATGCAAACTACTGCCGAGTTATCTACTCAAATTTGTTGAACAAAACGACTTACGTATTTTAAGCATGCTAACCTTTAGCCCGGTAAGCAAATTAAAAAAAACGCAATATGTAGGCTACACGAGAACGGAGCCGTCGAGTAACCAAAACAAATGGGTTAAACAAATTCGTACACGGTATTTATCAATTTAACTCTAGAATTAAAGGATATACAACGAGAAACAACGTTTGACAACCTTTAAACAGTTTTAATAATTATCTCAAAAATTGTCGCTCTGATGCAAACAACTGCTGAGTTATCTACTCAAATTTGTTGAACAAAACGACTTACGCATTTTAAGCATGCTAACCTTTAGCCCGGTAAGCAAATAAAAAAAAAGCAATATGTAGGCTACACGAGAACGGAGCCGTCGAGTAACCAAAACAAATGGGTTAAACAAATTCGTACACGGTATTTATCAATTTAACTCTAGAATTAAAGGATATACAACGAGAAACATCGTTTGACAACCTTTAAATAGTTTTAATAACTATCTCAAAAATTGTCGCTCTGATGCAAACAACTGCTGAGTTATCTACTCAAATTTGTTGAACAAAACGGCTTACGTATTTTAAGCATGCTAACCTTTAGCCCGGTAAGCAAATTAAAAAAAAAAACGCAATATGTAGGCTACACCAGAACGGAGCCGTCGAGTAACCAAACCAAATGGGTTAAACAAATTCGTACACGGTATTTATCGATTTAACTCTAGAATTAAAGGATATACAACGAGAAACAACGTTTGACAACCTTTAAACAGTTTTAATAACTATCTCAAAAATTGTCGCCCTGATGCAAACAACTGCTGAGCTATCTACTCAAATTTGTTGAACAAAACGACGTACGTATTTTAAGCATGCTAACCTTTAGCCCGGTAAGCAAATTAAAAAAAAAACGCAATATGTAACACGAGAACGGAGCCGTCGAGTAACCAAAACAAATGGGTTAAACAAATTCGTGCACGGTATTTATCAATTTAACTATAGAATTAAAGGATATACAACGAGAAACAACGTTTGACAACCTTTAAACAGTTTTAATAACTATCTCAAAAATTGTCGCTCTGATGCAAACAACTGCTGAGTTATCTACTCAAATTTGTTGAACAAAACGACTTACGTATTTTGAGCATGCTAACCTTTAGCCCGGTAAGCAAACTAAAAAAAAAACGGAAAATGTAGGCTACACGAGAACGGAGCCGTCGAGTAACCAAAACAAATGGGTTAAACAAATTCGTACACGGTATTTATCAATTTAACTCTAGAATTAAAGGATATACAACGAGAAACAACGTTTGACAACCTTTAAACAGTTTTAATAACTATCTCAAAAAATGTCGCTCTGATGAAAACAACTGCTGAGTTATCTACTCAAATTTGTTGAACAAAACGACTTACGTATTTTAAGCATGCTAACCTTTAGCCCGGTAAGCAAATTAAAAAAAAAACGCAATATGTAGGCTACACGAGAACGGAGCCGTCGAGTAACCAAAACAAATGGGTTAAACAAATTCGTACACGGTATTTATCAATATAACTCTAGAATTAAAGGATATACAACGAGAAACAACGATTGACAACCTTTAAACAGTTTTAATAACTATCTCAAAAATTGTCGCTCTGATGCAAACAACTGCTGAGTTATCTACTCAAATTTGTTGAACAAAACGACTTACGTATTTTAAGCATGCTAACCTTTAGCCCGGGAAGCAAATTAAAAAACAAACGCAATATGTAGGCTACACGAGAACGGAGCCGTCGAGTAACCAAAACAAATGGGTTAAACAAATTCGTACACGGTATTTATCAATTTAACTCTAGAATTAAAGGATATACAACGAGAAACAACGTTTGACAAACTTTAAACAGTTTTAATAACTATCTCAAAAATTGTCGCTCTGATGCAAACAACTGCTGAGTTATCTACTCAAATTTGTTGAACAAAACGACTTACGTATTTTAAGCATGCTAACCTTTAGCCCGGTAAGCAAATTAAAAAAAAACGCAATATGTAGGCTACGCGAGAACGGAGCCGTCGAGTAACCAAAACAAATGGGTTAAACAAATTCGTACACGATATTTATCAATTTAACTCTAGAATTAAAGGATATACAACGAGAAACAACGTTTGATAAACTTTAAACAGTTTTAATAACTATCTCAAAAATTGTCGCTCTGATGCAAACAACTGCTGAGTTATCTACTCAAATTTGTTGAACAAAACGACTTACGTATTTTAAGCATGCTAACCTTTAGCCCGGTAAGCAAATTAAAAAAAAACGCAATATGTAGGCTACGCGAGAACGGAGCCGTCGAGTAACCAAAACAAATGGGTTAAACAAATTCGTACCCGGTATTTATCAATTTAACTCTAGAAATAAAGGATATACAACGAGAAACAACGTTTGACAACCGTTAAACAATTTTAATAACTATCTCAAAAATTGTCGCTCTGATGCAAACAACTGCTGAGTTATCTACTCAAATTTGTTGAACAAAACGACTTACATGTTTTAAGCATGCTAACCTTTAGCCCGGTAAGCAAATTAAAAAAAGACGCAATATGTAGGCTACACGAGAACGGAGCCGCCGAGTAACCAAAACAAATGGGTTAAACAAATTCGTACACGGTATTTATCAATTTAACTCTAGAATTAAAGGATATACAACGAGAAACAACGTTTGACAAACTTTAAACAGTTTTAATAACTATCTCAAAAAATGTCGCTCTGATGAAAACAACTGCTGAGTTATGTACTCAAATTTGTTGAACAAAACGACTTACGTATTTTAAGCATGCTAACCTTTAGCCCGGTAAGCAAATTAAAAAAAAACGCAATATGTAGGCTACACGAGAACGGAGCCGTCGAGTAACCAAAACAAATGGGTTAAACAAATTCGTACACGGTATTTATCAATATAATACTAGAATTAAAGGATATACAACGAGAAACAACGATTGACAACCTTTAAACAGTTTTAATAACTATCTCAAAAATTGTCGCTCTGATGCAAACAACTGCTGAGTTATCTACTCAAATTTGTTGAACAAAACGACTTACGTATTTTAAGCATGCTAACCTTTAGCCCGGTAAGCAAATTAAAAAAAAACGCAATATGTAGGCTACGCGAGAACGGAGCCGTCGAGTAACCAAAACAAATGGGTTAAACAAATTCGTACACGATATTTATCAATTTAACTCTAGAATTAAAGGATATACAACGAGAAACAACGTTTGACAACCTTTAAACAGTTTTAATAACTATCTCAAAAATTGTCGCCGTGATGCAAACAATTGCTGAGTTATCTACTCAAATTTGTTGAACAAAACGACTTACGTATTTTAAGCATGCTAACCTTTAGCCCGGTAAGCAAATTAAAAAAAAACGCAATATGTAACACGAGAACGGAGCCGTCGAGTAACCAAAACAAATGGGTTAAACAAATTCGTACACGGTATTTATCAATTTAACTATAGAACTAAAGGATATACAACGAGAAACAACGTTTGACAACCTTTAAACAATTTTAATAACTATCTCAAAAATTGTCGCTCTGATGCAAACAACTGCTGAGTTATCTACTCAAATTTGTTGAACAAAACGACTTACGTATTTTGAGCATGCTAACCTTTAGCCCGGTAAGCAAATTAAAAAAAAAAAACGGAAAATGTAGGCTACACGAGAACGGAGCCGTCGAGTAACCAAAACAAATGGGTTAAACAAATTCGTACACGGTATTTATCAATTTAACTCTAGAATTAAAGGATATACAACGAGAAACAACGTTTGACAACCTTTAAACAGTTGTAATAACTATCTCAAAAAATGTCGCTCTGATGAAAACAACTGCTGAGTTATCTACTCAAATTTGTTGAACAAAACGACTTACGTATTTTAAGCATGCTAACCTTTAGCCCGGTAAGCAAATTAAAAAAAAACGCAATATGTAGGCTACACGAGGACGGAGCCGTCGAGTAACCAAAACAAATGGGTTATACAAATTCGTACACGGTATTTATCAATTTAACTCTAGAATTAAAGGATATACAACGAGAAACAACGATTGACAACCTTTAAACAGTTTTAATAAATATCTCAAAAATTGTCGCTCTGATGCAAACAACTGCTGAGTTATCTACTCAAATTTGTTGAGCAAAACGACTTACGTATTTTAAGCATGCCAACCTTTAGCCCGGGAAGCAAATTAAAAAACAAACGCAATATGTAGGCTACACGAGAACGGAGCCGTCGAGTAACCAAAACAAATGGGTTAAACAAATTCGTACACGGTATTTATCAATTTAACTCTAGAATTAAAGGATATGCAACACTCAAATTCGTTGAACAAAACGACTTACGTATTTTAAGCATGCTAACCTTTAGCCCGGTAAGCAAATTAAAAAAAAAACGCAATATGTAGGCTACACGAGAACGGAGCCGTCGAGTAACCAAAACAAATGGGTTAAACAAATTCGTACACGATATTTATCAATTTAACTCAAGAATTAAAGGATATACAACGAGAAACAACGTTTGACAAACTTTAAACAGTTTTAATAACTATCTCAAAAATTGTCGCTCTGATGCAAACAACTGGTGAGTTATCTACTCAAATTTGTTGAACAAAACGACTTACATATTTTAAGCATGCTAACCTTTAGCCCGGTAAGCAAATTTAAAAAAAAACGCAATATGTAGGCTACACGAGAACGGAGCCGTCGAGTAATCAAAGCAAATGGGTTAAACAAATTCGTACCCGGTATTTATCAATTTAACTCTAGAAATAAAGGATATACAACGAGAAACAACGTTTGACAACCGTTAAACAATTTTAATAACTATCTCAAAAATTGTCGCTCTGATGCAAACAACTGCTGAGTTATCTACTCAAATTTGTTGAACCAACGACTTACATATTTTAAGCATGCTAACCTTTAGCCCGGTAAGCAAATTAAAAAAAGACGCAATATGTAGGCTACACGAAAACGGAGCCGTCGAGTAACCAAAACAAATGGGTTAAACAAATTAGTACACGGTATTTATCAATTTAACTCTAGAATTAAAGGATATACAACACTCAAATTTTTGAACAAAACGACTTACGTATTTTAAGCATGCTAACCTTTAGCCCGGTAAGCAAATTAAAAAAAAACGCAATATGTAGGCTACACGAGAACGGAGCCGTCGAGTAACCAAAACAAATGGGTTAAACAAATTCGTACCCGGTATTTATCAATTTAACTCTAGAAATAAAGGATATACAACGAGAAACAACGTTTGACAACCTTTAAACAGTTTTAATAACTATCTCAAAATTGTCGCTCTGATGCAAACAACTGCCGAGTTATCTACTCAAATTTGTTGAACAAAACGACTTACGTATTTTAAGCATGCTAACCTTTAGCCCGGTAAGCAAATTAAAAAAAACGCAATATGTAGGCTACACGAGAACGGAGCCGTCGAGTAACCAAAACAAATGGGTTAAACAAATTCGTACACGGTATTTATCAATTTAACTCTAGAATTAAAGGATATACAACGAGAAACAACGTTTGACAACCTTTAAACAGTTTTAATAACTATCTCAAAAATTGTCGCTCTGATGCAAACAACTGCTGAGTTATCTACTCAAATTTGTTGAACAAAACGACTTACGTATTTTAAGCATGCTAACCTTTAACTCGGTAAACAAATTAAAAAAAAAACGCAATATGTAGGCTAAACGAGAACGGAGCCGTCGAGTAACCAAAACAAATGGGTTAAACAAATTCGTACACGGTATTTATCAATTTAACTCTAGAATTAAAGGATATACAACGAGAAACATCGTTTGACAACCTTTAAATAGTTTTAATAACTATCTCAAAAATTGTCGCTCTGATGCAAACAACTGCTGAGTTATCTACTCAAATTTGTGGAACAAAACGACTTACGTATTTTAAGCATGCTAACCTATAGCCCGGTAAACAAATTAAAAAAAAACGCAATATGTAGGCTACACCAGAACGGAGCCGTCGAGTAACCAAAACAAATGGGTTAAACAAATTCGTACACGGTATTTATCAATTTAACTCTAGAATTAAAGGATATACAACGAGAAACATCGTTTGACAACCTTTAAACAATTTTAATAACTATCTCAAAAATTGTCGCTCTGATGCAAACAACTGCTGAGTTATCTACTCAAATTTGTTGAGCAAAACGACTTACGTATTTTGAGCATGCTAACCTTTAGCCCGGTAAGCAAATTAAAAAAAAAACGGAAAATGTAGGCTACACGAGAACGGAGCCGTCGAGTAACCAAAACAAATGGGTTAAACAAATTCGTACACGGTATTTATCAATTTAACTCTAGAATTAAAGGATATACAACGAGAAACAACGTTTGACAACCTTTAAATAGTTTTAATAACTATCTCAAAAATTGTCGCTCTGATGCAAACAACTGCTGAGTTATCTACTCAAATTTGTTCAACAAAACGACTTACGTATTTTAAGCATGCTAACCTATAGCCCGGTAAACAAATTAAAAAAAAACGCAATATGTAGGCTACACCAGAACGGAGCCGTCGAGTAACCAAAACAAATGGGTTAAACAAATTCGTACACGGTATTTATCAATTTAACTCTAGAATTAAAGGATATACAACGAGAAACATCGTTTGACAACCTTTAAATAGTTTTAATAACTATCTCAAAAATTGTCGCTCTGATGCAAACAACTGCTGAGTTATCTACTCAAATTTGTTGAACAAAACGACTTACGTATTTTAAGCATGCTAACCTATAGCCCGGTAAACAAATTAAAAAAAAACGCAATATGTAGGCTACACCAGAACGGAGCCGTCGAGTAACCAAAACAAATGGGTTAAACAAATTCGTACACGGTATTTATCAATTTAACTCTAGAATTAAAGGATATACAACGAGAAACATCGTTTGACAACCTTTAAACAATTTTAATAACTATCTCAAAAATTGTCGCTCTGATGCAAACAACTGCTGAGTTATCTACTCAAATTTGTTGAACAAAACGACTTACGTATTTTGAGCATGCTAACCTTAAGCCCGGTAAGCAAATTAAAAAAAAAACGGAAAATGTAGGCTACACGAGAACGGAGCCGTCGAGTAACCAAAACAAATGGGTTAAACAAATTCGTACACGGTATTTATCAATTTAACTCTAGAATTAAAGGATATACAACGAGAAACAACGTTTGACAACCTTTAAACAGTTGTAATAACTATCTCAAAAAATGTCGCTCTGATGAAAACAAATGCTGAGTTATCTACTCAAATTTGTTGAACAAAACGACTTACGTATTTTAAACATGCTAACCTTTAGCCCCGTAAGCAAGTTAAAAAAAAAAACGCAATATGTAGGCTACACGAGGACGGAGCCGTCGAGTAACCAAAACAAATGGGTTATACAAATTTGTACACGGTATTTATCAATTTAACTCTAGGATTAAAGGATATACAACGAGAAACATCGTTTGACAACCTTTAAACAATTTTAATAACTATCTCAAAAATTGTCGCTCTGATGCAAACAACTGCTGAGTTATCTACTCAAATTTGTTGAACAAAACGACTTACGTATTTTGAGCATGCTAACCTTAAGCCCGGTAAGCAAATTAAAAAAAAAACGGAAAATGTAGGCTACACGAGAACGGAGCCGTCGAGTAACCAAAACAAATGGGTTAAACAAATTCGTACACGGTATTTATCAATTTAACTCTAGAATTAAAGGATATACAACGAGAAACATCGTTTGACAACCTTTAAACAATTTTAATAACTATCTCAAAAATTGTCGCTCTGATGCAAACAACTGCTGAGTTATCTACTCAAATTTGTTGAGCAAAACGACTTACGTATTTTGAGCATGCTAACCTTTAGCCCGGTAAGCAAATTAAAAAAAAAACGGAAAATGTAGGCTACACGAGAACGGAGCCGTCGAGTAACCAAAACAAATGGGTTAAACAAATTCGTACACGGTATTTATCAATTTAACTCTAGAATTAAAGGATATACAACGAGAAACAACGTTTGACAACCTTTAAACAGTTGTAATAACTATCTCAAAAAATGTCGCTCTGATGAAAACAAATGCTGAGTTATCTACTCAAATTTGTTGAACAAAACGACTTACGTATTTTAAGCATGCTAACCTTTAGCCCGGTAAGCAAATTAAAAAAAACGCAATATGTAGGCTACACGAGAACGGAGCCGTCGAGTAACCAAAACAAATGGGTTAAACAAATTCGTACACGGTATTTATCAATTTAACTCTAGAATTAAAGGATATACAACGAGAAACATCGTTTGACAACCTTTAAATAGTTTTAATAACTATCTCAAAAATTGTCGCTCTGATGCAAACAACTGCTGAGTTATCTACTCAAATTTGTTGAACAAAACGACTTACGTATTTTAAGCATGCTAACCTATAGCCCGGTAAACAAATTAAAAAAAAACGCAATATGTAGGCTACACCAGAACGGAGCCGTCGAGTAACCAAAACAAATGGGTTAAACAAATTCGTACACGGTATTTATCAATTTAACTCTAGAATTAAAGGATATACAACGAGAAACATCGTTTGACAACCTTTAAACAATTTTAATAACTATCTCAAAAATTGTCGCTCTGATGCAAACAACTGCTGAGTTATCTACTCAAATTTGTTGAACAAAACGACTTACGTATTTTAAGCATGCTAACCTTTAGCTCGGTAAACAAATTAAAAAAAAAACGCAATATGTAGGCTAAACGAGAACGGAGCCGTCGAGTAACCAAAACAAATGGGTTAAACAAATTCGTACACGGTATTTATCAATTTAACTCTAGAATTAAAGGATATACAACGAGAAACATCGTTTGACAACCTTTAAATAGTTTTAATAACTATCTCAAAAATTGTCGCTCTGATGCAAACAACTGCTGAGTTATCTACTCAAATTTGTTGAACAAAACGACTTACGTATTTTAAGCATGCTAACCTATAGCCCGGTAAACAAATTAAAAAAAACGCAATATGTAGGCTACACCAGAACGGAGCCGTCGAGTAACCAAAACAAATGGGTTAAACAAATTCGTACACGGTATTTATCAATTTAACTCTAGAATTAAAGGATATACAACGAGAAACATCGTTTGACAACCTTTAAACAATTTTAATAACTATCTCAAAAATTGTCGCTCTGATGCAAACAACTGCTGAGTTATCTACTCAAATTTGTTGAACAAAACGACTTACGTATTTTGAGCATGCTAACCTTAAGCCCGGTAAGCAAATTAAAAAAAAAACGGAAAATGTAGGCTACACGAGAACGGAGCCGTCGAGTAACCAAAACAAATGGGTTAAACAAATTCGTACACGGTATTTATCAATTTAACTCTAGAATTAAAGGATATACAACGAGAAACAACGTTTGACAACCTTTAAACAGTTGTAATAACTATCTCAAAAAATGTCGCTCTGATGAAAACAAATGCTGAGTTATCTACTCAAATTTGTTGAACAAAACGACTTACGTATTTTAAACATGCTAACCTTTAGCCCCGTAAGCAAGTTAAAAAAAAAACGCAATATGTAGGCTACACGAGGACGGAGCCGTCGAGTAACCAAAACAAATGGGTTATACAAATTCGTACACGGTATTTATCAATTTAACTCTAGGATTAAAGGATATACAACGAGAAACAACGATTGACAACCTTTAAAGAGTTTTAATAAATATCTCAAAAATTGTCGCTCTGATGCAAACAACTGCTGAGTTATCTACTCAAATTTGTTGAACAAAACGACTTACGTCTTTTAAGCATGCTAACCTTTAGCCCGGGAAGCAAATTAAAAAACAAACGCAATATGTAGGCTACACGAGAACGGAGCCGTCGAGTAACCAAAACAAATGGGTTAAACAAATTCGTACACGGTATTTATCAATTTAACTCTAGAATTAAAGGATATACAACACTCAAATTTGTTGAACAAAACGACTTACGTATTTTAAGCATGCTAACCTTTAGCCCGGTAAGCAAATTAAAAAAAAACGCAATATGTAGGCTACACGAGAACGGAGCCGTCGAGTAACCAAAACAAATGGGTTAAACAAATTCGTACACGATATTTATCAATTTAACTCAAGAATTAAAGGATATACAACGAGAAACAATGTTTGACAAACTTTAAACAGTTTTAATAACCATCTCAAAAATTGTCGCTCTGATGCAAACAACTGGTGAGTTATCTACTCAAATTTGTTGAACAAAACGACTTACATATTTTAAGCATGCTAACCTTTAGCCCGGTAAGCAAATTTAAAAAAAACGCAATATGTAGGCTACACGAGAACGGAGCCGTCGAGTAACCAAAGCAAATGGGTTAAACAAATTCGTACCCGGTATTTATCAATTTAACTCTAGAAATAAAGGATATACAACGAGAAACAACGTTTGACAACCGTTAAACAATTTTAATAACTATCTCAAAAATTGTCGCTCTGATGCAAACAACTGCTGAGTTATCTACTCAAATTTGTTGAACAAAACGACTTACATATTTTAAGCATGCTAACCTTTAGCCCGGTAAGCAAATTAAAAAAAGACGCAATATGTAGGCTACACGAGAACGGAGCCGTCGAGTAACCAAAACAAATGGGTTAAACAAATTAGTACACGGTGTTTATCAATTTAACTCTAGAATTAAAGGATATACAACACTCAAATTTGTTGAACAAAACGACTTACGTATTTTAAGCATGCTAACCTTTAGCCCGGTAAGCAAATTAAAAAAAACGCAATATGTAGGCTACACGAGAACGGAGCCGTCGAGTAACCAAAACAAATGGGTTAAACAAATTCGTACCCGGTATTTATCAATTTAACTCTAGAAATAAAGGATATACAACGAGAAACAGCGTTTGACAACCTTTAAACAGTTTTAATAACTATCTCAAAATTGTCGCTCTGATGCAAACAACTGCCGAGTTATCTACTCAAATTTGTTGAACAAAACGACTTACGTATTTTAAGCATGCTAACCTTTAGCCCGGTAAGCAAATTAAAAAAAACGCAATATGTAGGCTACACGAGAACGGAGCCGTCGAGTAACCAAAACAAATGGGTTAAACAAATTCGTACACGGTATTTATCAATTTAACTCTAGAATTAAAGGATATACAACGAGAAACAACGTTTGACAACCTTTAAACAGTTTTAATAACTATCTAAAAAATTGTCGCTCTGATGCAAACAACTGCTGAGTTATCTACTCAAATTTGTTGAACAAAACGACTTACGTATTTTAAGCATGCTAACCTTTAGCTCGGTAAACAAATTAAAAAAAAACGCAATATGTAGGCTACACGAGAACGGAGCCGTCGAGTAACCAAAACAAATGGGTTAAACAAATTCGTACACGGTATTTATCAATTTAACTCTAGAATTAAAGGATATACAACGAGAAACAACGTTTGACAACCTTTAAACAGTTTTAATAACTTTCTCAAAAATTGTCGCTCTGATGCAAACAACTGCTGAGTTATCTACTCAAATTTGTTGAACAAAACGACTTACGTATTTTAAGCATGCTAACGTTTAGTCCGGGAAGCAAACTAAAAAACAAACGCAATATGTAGGCTACACGAGAACGGAGCCGTCGAGTAACCAAAACAAATGGGTTAAACAAATTCGTACACGGTATTTATCAATTTAACTCTAGAATTAAAGGATATACAACGAGAAACATCGTTTGACAACCTTTAAATAGTTTTAATAACTATCTCAAAAATTGTCGCTCTGATGCAAACAACTGCTGAGTTATCTACTCAAATTTGTTGAACAAAACGACTTACGTATTTTAAGCATGCTAACCTTTAGTCCGGGAAGCAAACTAAAAAACAAACGCAATATGTAGGCTACACGAGAACGGAGCCGTCGAGTAACCAAAACAAATAGGTTAAACAAATTCGTACACGGTATTTATCAATTTAACTCTAGAATTAAAGGATATACAACGAGGAACAACGTTTGACAACCTTTAAACAGTTTTAATAACTTTCTCAAAAATTGTCGCTCTGATGCAAACAATTGCTGAGTTATCAACTCAAATTTGTTGAACAAAACGACTTACGTATTTTAAGCATGCTAACCTTTAGCCCGGTAAGCAAATTAAAAAAAAACGCAATATGTAGGCTACACGAGAACGGAGCCGTCGAGTAACCAAAACAAATGGGTTAAACAAATTCGTACACGGTATTTATCAATTTAACTCTAGAATTAAAGGATATACAACGAGAAACAACCCAAAACAAATGGGTTAAACAAATTCGTACACGGTATTTATCAATTTAACTCTAGAATTAAAGGATATACAACGAGAAACAACGTTTGACAACCTTCAAACAGCTTTAATAACTATCTCAAAAATTGTCGCTCTGATGCAAACTGCTGAGTTATCTACTCAAATTTGTTGAACAAAACGACTTACGTATTTTAAGCATGCTAACCTTTAGCCCGGTAAGCAAATTAAAAAAAAACGCAATATGTAGGCTACACGAGAACGGAGCCGTCGAGTAACCAAAACAAATGGGTTAAACAAATTCGTACACGGTATTTATCAATTTAACTCTAGAATTAAAGGATATACAACGAGAAACAACGTTTGACAACCTTTAAACAGTTTTAATAACTATCTCAAAAATTGTCGCTCTGATGCAAACAACTGCTGAGTTATCTACTCAAATTTGTTCAACAAAACGACTTACGTATTTTAAGCATGCTAACCTTTAGCCCGGGAAGCAAAAAAAAACAAACGCAATATGTAGGCTACACGAGAACGGAGCCGTCGAGTAACCAAAACAAATGGGTTAAACAAATTCGTACACGGTATTTATCAATTTAACTCTAGAATTAAAGGATATACCACGAGAAACAAGGTTTGACAAGCTTTAAACAGTTTTAATAACTTTCTCAAAAATTGTCGCTCTGATGCAAACAACTGCTGAGTTATCTACTCAAATTTGTTGAACAAAACGACTTACGTATTTTAAGCATGCTAACCTTTAGCCCGGTAAGCAAATTAAAAAAAAACGCAATATGTAGGCTACACGAGAACGGAGGCCTCGAGTAACCAAAACAAATGGGTTAAACAAATTCGTACACGGTATTTATCAATTTAACTCTAGAATTAAAGGATATACAACGAGAAACAACGTTTGACAACCTTTAAACAGTTTTAATAACTATCTCAAAAATTGTCGCTCTGATGCAAACTGCTGAGTTATCTACTCAAATTTGTTGAACAAAACGACTTACGTATTTTAAGCATGCTAACCTTTAGCCCGGTAAGCAAATTAAAAAAAAACGCAATATGTAGGCTACACGAGAACGGAGCCGTCGAGTAACCAAAACAAATGGGTTAAACAAATTCGTACACGGTATTTATCAATTTAACTCTAGAATTAAAGGATATACAACGAGAAACAACGTTTGACAACCTTTAAACAGTTTTAATAACTATCTCAAAAATTGTCGCTCTGATGCAAACAACTGCTGAGTTATCTACTCAAATTTGTTCAACAAAACGACTTACGTATTTTAAGCATGCTAACCTTTAGCCCGGTAAGCAAATTAAAAAAAAACTCAATATGTAGGCTACACGAGAACGGAGCCGTCGAGTAACCAAAACAAATGGGTTAAACAAATTCGTACACGGTATTTATCAATTTAACTCTAGAATTAAAGGATATACCACGAGAAACAAGGTTTGACAAGCTTTAAACAGTTTTAATAACTTTCTCAAAAATTGTCGCTCTGATGCAAACAACTGCTGAGTTATCTACTCAAATTTGTTGAACAAAACGACTTACGTATTTTAAGCATGCTAACCTTTAGCCCGGTAAGCAAATTTAAAAAAAACGCAATATGTAGGCTACACGAGAACGGAGGCCTCGAGTAACCAAAACAAATGGGTTAAACAAATTCGTACACGGTATTTATCAATTTAACTCTAGAATTAAAGGATATACAACGAGAAACAACGTTTGACAACCTTTAAATAGTTTTAATAACTATCTCAAAAATTGTCGCTCTGGTGCAAACAACTGCTGAGTTATCTACTCAAATTTGTTGAACAAAACGACTTACAAAACGCAATATGTAGGCTACACGAGAACGGAGCCGTCGAGTAACCAAAACAATTGGGTTAAACAAATTCGTACACGGTATTTATCAATTTAACTCTAGAATTAAAGGATATACAACGAGAAACAACGTTTGACAACCTTTAAACAGTTTTAATAACTATCTCAAAAATTGTCGCTCTGATGCAAACAACTGCTTAGTTATCTACTAAAATTTGTTGAACAAAACGACTTACGTATTTTAAGCATGCTAACCTTTAGCCCGGTAAGCAAGTTAAAAAAAAAAACGCAATATGTAGGCTACACGAGAACGGAGCCGCCGAGTAACCAAAACAAATGGGTTAAACAAATTCGTACACGGTATTTATCAATTTAACTCTAGAATTAAAGGATATACAACGAGAAACAACGTTTGACAACCTTTAAACAGTTTTAATAACTATCTCAAAAATTGTCGCTCTGATGCAAACAACTGCTGAGTTATCTACTCAAATTTGTTGAACAAAACGACTTACGTATTTTAAGCATGCTAACCTTTAGCCCGGTAAGCAAATTAAAAAAAACGCAATATGTAGGCTACGCGAGAACGGAGCCGTCGAGTAACCAAAACAAATGGGTTAAACAAATTCGTACACGGTATTTATCAATTTAACTCTAGAATTAAAGGATATACAACGAGAAACAACGTTTGACAACCTTTAAACAGTTTTAATAACTATCTCAAAAATTGTCGCTCTGATGCAAACAACTGCTGAGTTATCTACTCAAGTTTGTTGAACAAAACGACTTACGTATTTTAAGCATGCTAACCTTTAGCCCGGTAAGCAGATTAAAAAAAAAACACAATATGTAGGCTACACGAGAACGGAGCCGTCGAGTAACCAAAACAAATGGGTTAAACAAATTCGTACAGGGTATTTATCAATTTAACTCTAGAAATAAAGGATATACAACGAGAAACAACGTTTGACAACCTTTAAACAGTTTTAATAACTTTCTCAAAAATTGTCGCTCTGATGCAAACAACTGCTGAGTTATCTACTCAAATTTGTTGAACAAAACGACTTACGTATTTTAAGCATGCTAACCTTTAGCCCGGGAAGCAAATTAAAAAACAAACGCAATATGTAGGCTACACGAGAACGGAGCCGTCGAGTAACCAAAACAAATGGGTTAAACAAATTCGTACACGGTATTTATCAATTTAACTCTAGAATTAAAGGATATACAACACTCAAATTTGTTGAACAAAACGACTTACGTATTTTAAGCATGCTAACCTTTAGCCCGGTAAGCAAATTAAAAAAAAACGCAATATGTAGGCTACACGAGAACGGAGCCGTCGAGTAACCAAAACAAATGGGTTAAACAAATTCGTACACGATATTTATCAATTTAACTCAAGAATTAAAGGATATACAACGAGAAACAATGTTTGACAAACTTTAAACAGTTTTAATAACCATCTCAAAAATTGTCGCTCTGATGCAAACAACTGGTGAGTTATCTACTCAAATTTGTTGAACAAAACGACTTACATATTTTAAGCATGCTAACCTTTAGCCCGGTAAGCAAATTCAAAAAAACGCAATATGTAGGCTACACGAGAACGGAGCCGTCGAGTAACCAAAGCAAATGGGTTAAACAAATTCGTACCCGGTATTTATCAATTTAACTCTAGAAATAAAGGATATACAACGAGAAACAACGTTTGACAACCGTTAAACAATTTTAATAACTATCTCAAAAATTGCCGCTCTGATGCAAACAACTGCTGAGTTATCTACTCAAATTTGTTGAACAAAACGACTTACATATTTTAAGCATGCTAACCTTTAGCCCGGTAAGCAAATTAAAAAAAGACGCAATATGTAGGCTACACGAGAACGGAGCCGTCGAGTAACCAAAACAAATGGGTTAAACAAATTAGTACACGGTGTTTATCAATTTAACTCTAGAATTAAAGGATATACAACACTCAAATTTGTTGAACAAAACGACTTACGTATTTTAAGCATGCTAACCTTTAGCCCGGTAAGCAAATTAAAAAAAAACGCAATATGTAGGCTACACGAGAACGGAGCCGTCGAGTAACCAAAACAAATGGGTTAAACAAATTCGTACCCGGTATTTATCAATTTAACTCTAGAAATAAAGGATATACAACGAGAAACAGCGTTTGACAACCTTTAAACAGTTTTAATAACTATCTCAAAATTGTCGCTCTGATGCAAACAACTGCCGAGTTATCTACTCAAATTTGTTGAACAAAACGACTTACGTATTTTAAGCATGCTAACCTTTAGCCCGGTAAGCAAATTAAAAAAAACGCAATATGTAGGCTACACGAGAACGGAGCCGTCGAGTAACCAAAACAAATGGGTTAAACAAATTCGTACACGGTATTTATCAATTTAACTCTAGAATTAAAGGATATACAACGAGAAACAACGTTTGACAACCTTTAAACAGTTTTAATAACTATCTAAAAAATTGTCGCTCTGATGCAAACAACTGCTGAGTTATCTACTCAAATTTGTTGAACAAAACGACTTACGTATTTTAAGCATGCTAACCTTTAGCTCGGTAAACAAATTAAAAAAAAACGCAATATGTAGGCTACACGAGAACGGAGCCGTCGAGTAACCAAAACAAATGGGTTAAACAAATTCGTACACGGTATTTATCAATTTAACTCTAGAATTAAAGGATATACAACGAGAAACAACGTTTGACAACCTTTAAACAGTTTTAATAACTTTCTCAAAAATTGTCGCTCTGATGCAAACAACTGCTGAGTTATCTACTCAAATTTGTTGAACAAAACGACTTACGTATTTTAAGCATGCTAACGTTTAGTCCGGGAAGCAAACTAAAAAACAAACGCAATATGTAGGCTACACGAGAACGGAGCCGTCGAGTAACCAAAACAAATGGGTTAAACAAATTCGTACACGGTATTTATCAATTTAACTCTAGAATTAAAGGATATACAACGAGAAACATCGTTTGACAACCTTTAAATAGTTTTAATAACTATCTCAAAAATTGTCGCTCTGATGCAAACAACTGCCGAGTTATCTACTCAAATTTGTTGAACAAAACGACTTACGTATTTTAAGCATGCTAACCTTTAGTCCGGGAAGCAAACTAAAAAACAAACGCAATATGTAGGCTACACGAGAACGGAGCCGTCGAGTAACCAAAACAAATAGGTTAAACAAATTCGTACACGGTATTTATCAATTTAACTCTAGAATTAAAGGATATACAACGAGGAACAACGTTTGACAACCTTTAAACAGTTTTAATAACTTTCTCAAAAATTGTCGCTCTGATGCAAACAATTGCTGAGTTATCAACTCAAATTTGTTGAACAAAACGACTTACGTATTTTAAGCATGCTAACCTTTAGCCCGGTAAGCAAATTAAAAAAAAACGCAATATGTAGGCTACACGAGAACGGAGCCGTCGAGTAACCAAAACAAATGGGTTAAACAAATTCGTACACGGTATTTATCAATTTAACTCTAGAATTAAAGGATATACAACGAGAAACAACCCAAAACAAATGGGTTAAACAAATTCGTACACGGTATTTATCAATTTAACTCTAGAATTAAAGGATATACAACGAGAAACAACGTTTGACAACCTTCAAACAGTTTTAATAACTATCTCAAAAATTGTCGCTCTGATGCAAACTGCTGAGTTATCTACTCAAATTTGTTGAACAAAACGACTTACGTATTTTAAGCATGCTAACCTTTAGCCCGGTAAGCAAATTAAAAAAAAACGCAATATGTAGGCTACACGAGAACGGAGCCGTCGAGTAACCAAAACAAATGGGTTAAACAAATTCGTACACGGTATTTATCAATTTAACTCTAGAATTAAAGGATATACAACGAGAAACAACGGTTGACAACCTTTAAACAGTTTTAATAACTATCTCAAAAATTGTCGCTCTGATGCAAACAACTGCTGAGTTATCTACTCAAATTTGTTCAACAAAACGACTTACGTATTTTAAGCATGCTAACCTTTAGCCCGGGAAGCAAAAAAAAACAAACGCAATATGTAGGCTACACGAGAACGGAGCCGTCGAGTAACCAAAACAAATGGGTTAAACAAATTCGTACACGGTATTTATCAATTTAACTCTAGAATTAAAGGATATACCACGAGAAACAAGGTTTGACAAGCTTTAAACAGTTTTAATAACTTTCTCAAAAATTGTCGCTCTGATGCAAACAACTGCTGAGTTATCTACTCAAATTTGTTGAACAAAACGACTTACGTATTTTAAGCATGCTAACCTTTAGCCCGGTAAGCAAATTAAAAAAAAACGCAATATGTAGGCTACACGAGAACGGAGGCCTCGAGTAACCAAAACAAATGGGTTAAACAAATTCGTACACGGTATTTATCAATTTAACTCTAGAATTAAAGGATATACAACGAGAAACAACGTTTGACAACCTTTAAACAGTTTTAATAACTATCTCAAAAATTGTCGCTCTGATGCAAACTGCTGAGTTATCTACTCAAATTTGTTGAACAAAACGACTTACGTATTTTAAGCATGCTAACCTTTAGCCCGGTAAGCAAATTAAAAAAAAACGCAATATGTAGGCTACACGAGAACGGAGCCGTCGAGTAACCAAAACAAATGGGTTAAACAAATTCGTACACGGTATTTATCAATTTAACTCTAGAATTAAAGGATATACAACGAGAAACAACGTTTGACAACCTTTAAACAGTTTTAATAACTATCTCAAAAATTGTCGCTCTGATGCAAACAACTGCTGAGTTATCTACTCAAATTTGTTCAACAAAACGACTTACGTATTTTAAGCATGCTAACCTTTAGCCCGGTAAGCAAATTAAAAAAAAACGCAATATGTAGGCTACACGAGAACGGAGCCGTCGAGTAACCAAAACAAATGGGTTAAACAAATTCGTACACGGTATTTATCAATTTAACTCTAGAATTAAAGGATATACCACGAGAAACAAGGTTTGACAAGCTTTAAACAGTTTTAATAACTTTCTCAAAAATTGTCGCTCTGATGCAAACAACTGCTGAGTTATCTACTCAAATTTGTTGAACAAAACGACTTACGTATTTTAAGCATGCTAACCTTTAGCCCGGTAAGCAAATTTAAAAAAAACGCAATATGTAGGCTACACGAGAACGGAGGCCTCGAGTAACCAAAACAAATGGGTTAAACAAATTCGTACACGGTATTTATCAATTTAACTCTAGAATTAAAGGATATACAACGAGAAACAACGTTTGACAACCTTTAAATAGTTTTAATAACTATCTCAAAAATTGTCGCTCTGGTGCAAACAACTGCTGAGTTATCTACTCAAATTTGTTGAACAAAACGACTTACAAAACGCAATATGTAGGCTACACGAGAACGGAGCCGTCGAGTAACCAAAACAATTGGGTTAAACAAATTCGTACATGGTATTTATCAATTTAACTCTAGAATTAAAGGATATACAACGAGAAACAACGTTTGACAACCTTTAAACAGTTTTAATAACTATCTCAAAAATTGTCGCTCTGATGCAAACAACTGCTTAGTTATCTACTAAAATTTGTTGAACAAAACGACTTACGTATTTTAAGCATGCTAACCTTTAGCCCGGTAAGCAAGTTAAAAAAAAAAACGCAATATGTAGGCTACACGAGAACGGAGCCGCCGAGTAACCAAAACAAATGGGTTAAACAAATTCGTACACGGTATTTATCAATTTAACTCTAGAATTAAAGGATATACAACGAGAAACAACGTTTGACAACCTTTAAACAGTTTTAATAACTATCTCAAAAATTGTCGCTCTGATGCAAACAACTGCTGAGTTATCTACTCAAATTTGTTGAACAAAACGACTTACGTATTTTAAGCATGCTAACCTTTAGCCCGGTAAGCAAATTAAAAAAAACGCAATATGTAGGCTACGCGAGAACGGAGCCGTCGAGTAACCAAAACAAATGGGTTAAACAAATTCGTACACGGTATTTATCAATTTAACTCTAGAATTAAAGGATATACAACGAGAAACAACGTTTGACAACCTTTAAACAGTTTTAATAACTATCTCAAAAATTGTCGCTCTGATACAAACAACTGCTGAGTTATCTACTCAAGTTTGTTGAACAAAACGACTAACGTATTTTAAGCATGCTAACCTTTAGCCCGGTAAGCAGATTAAAAAAAAAACACAATATGTAGGCTACACGAGAACGGAGCCGTCGAGTAACCAAAACAAATGGGTTAAACAAATTCGTACAGGGCATTTATCAATTTAACTCTAGAAATAAAGGATATACAACGAGAAACAACGTTTGACAACCTTTAAACAGTTTTAATAACTATCTCAAAAATTGTCGCTATGATGCAAACAACTGCTGAGTTATCTACTCAAATTTGTTGAACAAAACGACTTACGTATTTTAAGCATGCTAACCTTTAGCCCGGTAAGCAAATAAAAAAAAAACGCAATATGTAGGCTACACGAAAACGGAGCTGCCGAGTAACCAAAACAAATGGGTTAAACAAATTCGTACACGTTATTTATCAATTTAACTCTAGAATTAAAGGATATACAACGAGAAAAACGTTGGACAACCTTTAAACAGTTTTAATAACTATCTCAAAAATTGTCGCTCTGATGCAAACAACTGCCGAGTTATCTACTCAAATTTGTTGAACAAAACGACTTACGTATTTTAAGCATGCTAACCTTTAGCCCGGTAAGCAAATTAAAAAAAAAAACCCAATATGTAGGCTACACGAGAACGGAGCCGTCGAGTAACCAAAACAAATGGGTTAAACAAATTCGTACACGGTATTTACCAATTTAACTCTAGAATTAAAGGATATACAACGAGAAACAACGTTTGTCAACCTTTAAACAGTTTTAATAACTATCTCAAAAATTGTCGCTCTGATGCAAACAACTGCTGAGTTATCTACTCAAATTTGTTGAACAAAACGACTTACGTATTTTAAGCATGCTAACCTTTAGCCCGGTAATCAAATTAAAAAAAAACGCAATATGTAGGCTACACGGAAACGGAGCCGTCGAGTAACCAAAACAAATAGGTTAAACAAATTTTTACACGGTATTTATCAATTTAACTCTAGAATTAAAGGATATACAACGAGAAACAACGTTTGACAACCTTTAAACAGTTTTAATAACTATCTCAAAAAATGTCGCTCTGATGCAAATAACTGCTGAGTTATCTACTCAAATTTGTTGAACAAAACGACTTACGTATTTTAAGCATGCTAACCTTTAGCCCAGTAAGCAAATTAAAAAAAAAAAACGCATTATGTAGGCTACACGAGAACGGAGCCGTCGAGTAACCAAAACAAATGGGTTAAACAAATTCGTCCACGGTATTTATCAATTTAACTCTAGAATTAAAGGATATACAACGAGAAACAACGTTTGACAACCTTTAAACAGTTTTAATAACTATCTCAAAAATTGTCGCTCTGATGCAAACAACTGCTGAGTTATCTACTCAAATTTGTTGAACAAAACGACTTACGTATTTTAAGCATGCTAACCTTTAACCCGGGGAGCAAATTAAAAAACAAACGCAATATGTAGGATACACGAGAACGGAGCCGTCAAGTAACCAAAACAAATGGGTTAAACAAATTCGTACACAGTATTTATCAATTTAACTCTAGAATTAAAGGATATACAACGAGAATCAACGTTTGACAACCTTTAAACAGTTTTAATAACTTTCTCAAAAATTGTCGCTCTGATGCAAACAACTGCTGAGTTATCTACTCAAATTTGTTGAACAAAACGACTTACGTATTTTAAGCATGCTAACCTTTAGCCCGGTAAGCAAATTAAAAAAAAAACGCAATATGTAGGCTACACGAGAACGGAGCCGTCGAGTAACCAAAACAAAGGGGTTAAACAAATTGGTACGCGGTATTTATCAATTTAACTCTAGAATTAAAGGATATACAACCACAAACAACTTTTGACAACCTTTAAACAGTTTTAATAACTATCTCAAAAATTGTCGCTCTGATGCAAACAACTGCTGAGTTATCTACTCAAATTTGTTGAACAAAACGACTTACGTATTTTAAGCATGCTAACCTTTAGCCCGGTAAGCAAATTAAAAAAAAAATGCAATATGTAGGCTACATGAGAACGGAGCCGTCGAGTAACCAAAACAAATGGGTTAAACAAATTCGTACACGGTATTTATCAATTTAACTCTAGAATTAAAGGATATACAACGAGAAACAACGTTTGACAACCTTTAAACAGTTTTAATAACTATCTCAAAAATTGTCGCTCTGATGCAAACAACTGCTGAGTTATCTACTCAAATTTGTTGAACAAAACTACTTACGTATTTTAAGCATGCTAACCTTTAGCCCGGTAAGCAAATTAAAAAAAAAAAAACGCAATATGTAGGCTACACGAGAACGGAGCCGTCGAGTAACCAAAACAATTGGGTTAAACAAATTCGTACACGGTATTTATCAATTTAACTCTAGAATTAAAGGATATACAACGAGAAACAACGTTTGACAAGCTTTAAACAGTTTTAATAACTATCTCAAAAATTGTCGCTCTGATGCAAACAACTGCTGAGTTATCTACTCAAATTTGTTGAACAAAATGACTTACGTATTTTAAGCATGCTAACCATTAGCCCGGTAAGCAAATGAAAAAAAAACGCAATATGTAGGCTACACGAGAACGGAGCCGCCGAGTAACCAAAACAAATGTGTTAAACAAATTCGTACACGGTATTTATCAATTTAACTCTAGAATTAAAGGATATACAACGAGAAACAACCTTTAAACAGTTTTAATAACTATCTCAAAAATTGTCGCTCTGATGCAAACAACTGCTGAGTTATCTACTCAAATTTGTTGAACAAAACGACTTACGTATTTTAAGCATGCTAACCTTTAGCCCGGTAAGCAAATTAAAAAAAACGCAATATGTAGGCTACACGAGAACGGAGCCGTCAAGTAACCAAAACAAATGGGTTAAACAAATTCGTACACGGTATTTATCAATTTAACTCTAGAAATAAAGGATATACACCGAGAAACAACGTTTGACAACCTTTAAACAGTTTTAATAACTATCTCAAAAATTGTCGCTCTGATGCAAACAACTGCTGAGTTATCTACTCAAATTTGTTGAACAAAACGACTTACGTATTTAAGCATGCTAACCTTTAGCCCGGTAAGCAAATTAAAAAAAAACGCAATATGTAGGCTGCACGAGAACGGAGCCGTCGAGTAACCAAAACAAATGGGTTAAACAAATTCGTACACGGTATTTATCAATTTAACTCTAGAATTAAGGGATATACAACGAGAAAAACGTTTGACAACCTTTAAACAGTTTTAATAACTATCTCAAAAATTGTCGCTCTGATGCAAACAACTGCCGAGTTATCTACTCAAATTTGTTGAACAAAACGACTTACGTATTTTAAGCATGCTAACCTTTAGCCCGGTAGGCAGATTAAAAAAAAAACGCAATATGTAGGCTACACGAGAACGGAGCCGTCGAGTAACCAAAACAAATGGGTTAAACAAATTCGTACACGGTATTTATCAATTTAACTCTAGAAATAAAGGATATACAACGAGAAACAACGTTTGACAACCTTTAAACAGTTTTAATAACTATCTCAAAAATTGTCGCTATGATGCAAACAACTGCTGAGTTATCTACTCAAATTTGTTGAACAAAACGACTTACGTATTTTAAGCATGCTAACCTTTAGCCCGGTAAGCAAATAAAAAAAAACGCAATATGTAGGCTACACGAGAACGGAGCTGCCGAGTAACCAAAACAAATGGGTTAAACAAATTCGTACACGGTATTTATCAATTTAACTCTAGAATTAAAGGATATACAACGAGAAAAACGTTGGACAACCTTTAAACAGTTTTAATAACTATCTCAAAAATTGTCGCTCTGATGCAAACAACTGCCGAGTTATCTACTCAAATTTGTTGAACAAAACGACTTACGTGTTTTAAGCTTGCTAACCTTTAGCCCGGTAAGCAAATTAAAAAAAAACGCAATATGTAGGCTACACGAGAACGGAGCCGTCGAGTAACCAAAACAAATGGGTTAAACAAATTCGTACACGGTATTTACCAATTTAACTCTAGAATTAAAGGATATACAACGAGAAACAACGTTTGACAACCTTTAAACAGTTTTAATAACTATCTCAAAAATTGTCGCTCTGATGCAAACAACTGCTGAGTTATCTACTCAAATTTGTTGAACAAAACGACTTACGTATTTTAAGCATGCTAACCTTTAGCCCGGTAATCAAATTAAAAAAAAACGCAATATGTAGGCTACACGGAAACGGAGCCGTCGAGTAACCAAAACAAATAGGTTAAACAAATTCGTACACGGTATTTATCAATTTAACTCCAGAATTAAAGGATATACAACGAGAAACAACGTTAGACAACCTTTAAACAGTTTTAATAACTATCTCAAAAAATGTCGCTCTGATGCAAATAACTGCTGAGTTATCTACTCAAATTTGTTGAACAAAACGACTTACGTATTTTAAGCATGCTAACCTTTAGCCCAGTAAGCAAATTAAAAAAAAAAAACGCAATATGTAGGCTACACGAGAACGGAGCCGTCAAGTAACCAAAACAAATGGGTTAAACAAATTCGTACACGGTATTTATCAATTTAACTCTAGAATTAAAGGATATACAACGAGAAACAACGTTTGACAACCTTTAAACAGTTTTAATAACTATCTCAAAAATTGTCGCTCTGATGCAAACAACTGCTGAGTTATCTACTCAAATTTGTTGAACAAAACGACTTACGTATTTTAAGCATGCTAACCTTTAACCCGGGAAGCAAATTAAAAAACAAACGCAATATGTAGGATACACGAGAACGGAGCCGTCAAGTAACCAAAACAAATGGGTTAAACAAATTCGTACACGGTATTTATCAATTTAACTCTAGAATTAAAGGATATACAACGAGAAACAACGTTTGACAACCTTTAAACAGTTTTAATAACTTTCTCAAAAATTGTCGCTCTGATGCAAACAACTGCTGAGTTATCTACTCAAATTTGTTGAACAAAACGACTTACGTATTTTAAGCATGCTAACCTTTAGCCCAGTAAGCAAATTAAAAAAAAAAAACGCAATATGTAGGCTACACGAAAACGGAGCCGTCAAGTAACCAAAACAAATGGGTTAAACAAATTCGTACACGGTATTTATCAATTTAACTCTAGAATTAAAGGATATACAACGAGAAATAACGTTTGACAACCTTTAAACAGTTTTAATAACTATCTCAAAAATTGTCGCTCTGATGCAAACAACTGCTGAGTTATCTACTCAAATTTGTTGAACAAAACGACTTACGTATTTTAAGCATGCTAACCTTTAACCCGGGAAGCAAATTAAAAAACAAACGCAATATGTAGGATACACGAGAACGGAGCCGTCAAGTAACCAAAACAAATGGGTTAAACAAATTCGTACACGGTATTTATCAATTTAACTCTAGAATTAAAGGATATACAACGAGAAACAACGTTTGACAACCTTTAAACAGTTTTAATAACTTTCTCAAAAATTGTCGCTCTGATGGAAACAACTGCTGAGTTATCTACTCAAATTTGTTGAACAAAACGACTTACGTATTTTAAGCATGCTAACCTTTAGCCCGGTAAGCAAATTAAAAAAAAAAACGCAATATGTAGGCTACACGAGAACGGAGCCGTCGAGTAACCAAAACAAATGGGTTAAACAAATTGGTACGCGGTATTTATCAATTTAACTCTAGAATTAAAGGATATACAACGAGAAACAACTTTTGACAACCTTTAAACAGTTTTAATAACTACCTCAAAAATTGTCGCTCTGATGCAAACAACTGCTGAGTTATCTACTCAATTTTGTTGAACAAAACGACTTACGTATTTTAAGCATGCTAGCCTTTAGCCCGGTAAGCAAATTAAAAAAAAAAAACGCAATATGTAGGCTACACGAGAACGGAGCCGTCGAGTAACCAAAACAAATGGGTTAAACAAATTCGTACACGGTATTTATCAATATAACTCTAGAATTAAAGGATATACAACGAGAAACAACGTTTGACAACCTTTAAACAGTTTTAAAAACTATCTCAAAAATTGTCGCTCTGATGCAAACAACTGCTGAGTTATCTACTCAAATTTGGTGAACAAAACGACTTACGTATTTTAAGCATGCTAACCTTTAGCCCGGTAAGCAAATTAAAAAAAAACGCAATATGTAGGCTACACGAGAACGGAGCCGTCGAGTAACCAAAACAAATGGGTTAAACAAATTCGTACACGGTATTTATCAATTTAACTCTAGAATTAAAGGATACACAACGAGAAACAACGTTTGACAACCTTTAAACAGTTTTAATAACTATCTCAAAAATTGTGGCTCTGATGCAAACAACTGCTGAGTTATCTACTCAAATTTGTTGAACAAAACGACTTACGTATTTTAAGCATGCTAACCTTTAGCCCGGTAAGCAAATTAAAAAAAAAAACGCAATATGTAGGCTACACGAGAACGGAGCCGTCGAGTAACCAAAACAATTGGGTTAAACAAATTCGTACACGGTATTTATCAATTTAACTCTAGAATTAAAGGATATACAACGAGAAACAACGTTTGACAACCTTTAAACAGTTTTAATAACTATCTCAAAAATTGTCGCTCTGATGCAAACAACTGCTGAGTTATCTACTCAAATTTGTTGAACAAAACGACTTACGTATTTTAAGCATGCTAACCTTTAGCCCGGTAAGCAAATGATAAAAAAACGCAATATGTAGGCTACACGAGAACGGAGCCGCCGAGTAACCAAAACAAATGGGTTAAACAAATTCGTACACGGTATTTATCAATTTAACTCTAGAATTAAAGGATATACAACGAGAAACAACGTTTGACAACCTTTAAACAGTTTTAATAACTATCAAATTGTCGCTCTGATGCAAACAACTGCTGAGTTATCTACTCAAATTTGTTGAACAAAACGACTTACGTATTTTAAGCATGCTAACCTTTAGCCCGGTAAGCAAATTAAAAAAAAAACGCAATATGTAGGCTGCACGGAAACGGAGCCGTCGAGTAACCAAAACAAATGGGTTAAACAAATTCGTACACGGTATTTATCAATTTAACTCTAGAATTAAAGGATATACAACGAGAAACAACGTTTGACAACCTTTAAACAGTTTTAATAACTATCTCAAAAATTTTCGCTCTGATGCAAACAACTGCTGAGTTATCTACTCAAATTTGTTGAACAAAACGACTTACGTATTTTAAGCATGCTAACCTTTAGCCCGGTAAGCAAATTAAAAAAAAAAAAACGCAATATGTAGGCTACACGAGAACGGAGCCGTCGAGTAACCAAAACCAATGGGTTAAACAAATTCGTACACGGTATTTATCAATTTAACTCTAGAATTAAAGGATATACAACGAGAAACATCGTTTGACAACCTTTAAATAGTTTTAATAACTATCTCAAAAATTTTCGCTCTGATGCAAACAACTGCGGAGTTATCTACTCAAATTTGTTGAACAAAACGTCTTACGTATTTTAAGCATGCTAACCTTTAGGCCGGTAAGCAAATTAAAAAAAAACGCAATATGTAGGCTACGCGAGAACGGAGCCATCGAGTAACCAAAACAAATGGGTTAAACAAATTCGTACACGGTATTTATCAATTTAACTCTAGAATTAAAGGATATACAACGAGAAACAACGTTTGACAACCTTTAAACAGTTTTAATAACTATCTCAAAAATTGTCGCTCTGATTCAAACAACTGCTGAGTTATCTACTCAAATTTGTTGAACAAAACGACTTACGTATTTTAAGCATGCTAACCTTTAGCCCGGTAATCAAATTAAAAAAAACGCAATATGTAGGCTACACGAGAACGGAGCCGTCAAGTAACCAAACAAATGGGTTAAACAAATTCGTACACGGTATTTATCAATTTAACTCTAGAAATAAAGGATATACACCGAGAAACAACGTTTGACAACCTTTAAACAGTTTTAATAACTATCTCAAAAATTGTCGCTCTGATGCAAACAACTGCTGAGTTATCTACTCAAATTTGTTGAACAAAACGACTTACGTATTTAAGCATGCTAACCTTTAGCCCGGTAAGCAAATTTAAAAAAAAACGCAATATGTAGGCTACACGAGAACGGAGCCGTCGAGTAACCAAAACAAATGGGTTAAACAAATTCGTACACGGTATTTATCAATTTAACTCTAGAATTAAGGGATATACAACGAGAAAAACGTTTGACAACCTTTAAACAGTTTTAATAACGATCTCAAAAATTGTCGCTCTGATGCAAACAACTGCCGAGTTATCTACTCAAATTTGTTGAACAAAACGACTTACGTATTTTAAGCATGCTAACCTTTAGCCCGGTAAGCAAATTAAAAAAAAACGCAATATGTAGGCTACACGAGAACGGAGCCGTCGAGTAACCAAAACAAATGGGTTAAACAAATTCGTACACGGTATTTATCAATTTAACTCTAGAATTAAAGGATATACAACGCGAAACAACGTTTGACAACCTTTAAACAGTTTTAATAACTATCTCAAAAATTGTCGCTCTGATGCAAACAACTGCTGAGTTATCTACTCAAATTTGTTGAACAAAACGACTTACGTATTTTAAGCATGCTAACCTTTAGCCCTGTAAGCAAATTAAAAAAAAAACGCAATATGTAGGCTACGCGAGAACGGAGCCGTCGAGTAACCAAAACAAATGGGTTAAACAAATTCGTACACGGTATTTATCAATTTAACTCTAGAATTAAAGGATATACAACGAGAAACAACGTTTGACAACCTTTAAACAGTTTTAATAACTATCTCAAAAATTGTCGCTCTGATGCAAACAACTGCTGAGTTATCTACTCAAATTTGTTGAACAAAACGACTTACGTATTTTAAGCATGCTAACCTTTAGCCCGGTAAGCAAATTAAAAAAAAAAAAACGCAATATGTAGGCTACACGAGAACGGAGCCGTCGAGTAACCAAAACAAATGGGTTAAACAAATTTGTACACGGTATTTATCAATTTAACTCTAGAATTAAAGGATATACAACAAGAAACAACGTTTGACAACCTTTAAACAGTTTTAATAACTATCTCAAAAATTGTCGCTCTGATGCAAACAACTGCTGAGTTATCTACTCAAATTTGTTGAACAAAACGACTTACGTATTTTAAGCATGCTAACCTTTAGCCCGGTAAGCAAATTAAAAAAAACGCAATATGTAGGCTACACGAGAACGGAGCCGTCGAGTAACCAAAACAATTGGGTTAAACAAATTCGTACACGGTATTTATCAATTTAACTCTAGAATTAAAGGATATACAACGAGAAACAACGTTTGACAACCTTTAAACAGTTTTAATAACTATCTCAAAAATTGTCGCTCTGATGCAAACAACTGCTGAGTTATCTACTCAAATTTGTTGAACAAAACGACTTACGTATTTTAAGCATGCTAACCTTTAGCCCGGTAAGCAAATGAAAAAAAAAACGCAATATGTAGGCTACACGAAAACGGAGCCGCCGAGTAACCAAATCAAATGGGTTAAACAAATTCGTACACGGTATTTATCAATTTAACTCTAGAATTAAAGGATATACAACGAGAAACAACGTTTGACAACCTTTAAACAGTTTTAATAACTATCTCAAAAATTGTCGCTCTGATGCAAACAACTGCTGAGTTATCTACTCAAATTTGTTGAACAAAACGACTTACGTATTTTAAGCATGCTAACCTTTAGCCCTGTAAGCAAATTAAAAAAAACGCAATATGTAGGCTACGCGAGAACGGAGCCATCGAGTAACCAAAACAAATGGGTTAAACAAATTCGTACACGGTATCAATTTAACTCTAGAATTAAAGGATATACAACGAGAAACAACGTTTGACAACCTTTAAACAGTTTTAATAACTATCTCAAAAATTGTCGCTCTGATGCAAACAACTGCTGAGTTATCTACTCAAATTTGTTGAACAAAACGACTTTCGTATTTTAAGCATGCTAACCTTTAGCCCGGTAATCAAATTAAAAAAAACGCAATATGTAGGCTACACGAGAACGGAGCCGTCGAGTAACCAAAACAAATGGGTTAAACAAATTCGTACACGGTATTTTTCAATTTAACTCTAGAATTAAAGAATATACAACGAGAAACAACGTTTGACAACCTTTAAACAGTTTTAATAACTATTTCAAAAATTGTCGCTCTGATGCAAACAACTGCTGAGTTATCTACTCAAATTTGTTGAACACAACGACTTATGTATTTTAAGCATCTAACCTTTAGCCCGGTAAGCAAATTAAAAAAAAACGCAATATGTAGGCTACGCGAGAACGGAGCCGTTGAGTAACCAAAACAAATGGGTTAAACAAATTCGTACACGGTATTTATCAATTTAACTCTAGAATTAAAGGATATACAACGAGAAACAACGTTTGACAACCTTTAAACAGTTTTAATAACTATCTCAAAAATTGTCGCTCTGATGCAAACAACTGCTGAGTTATCTACTCAAATTTGTTGAACAAAACGACTTACGTATTTTAAGCATGCTAACCTTTAGCCCGGTAAGCAAATTAAAAAAAAAACGCAATATGTAGGCTGCACGGAAACGGAGCCGTCGAGTAACCAAAACAAATGGGTTAAACAAATTCGTACACGGTATTTATCAATTTAACTCTAGAATTAAAGGATATACAACGAGAAACAACGTTTGACAACCTTTAAACAGTTTTAATAACTATCTCAAAAATTTTCGCTCTGATGCAAACAACTGCTGAGTTATCTACTCAAATTTGTTGAACAAAACGACTTACGTATTTTAAGCATGCTAACCTTTAGCCCGGTAAGCAAATTAAAAAAAAAAAAACGCAATATGTAGGCTACACGAGAACGGAGCCGTCGAGTAACCAAAACCAATGGGTTAAACAAATTCGTACACGGTATTTATCAATTTAACTCTAGAATTAAAGGATATACAACGAGAAACATCGTTTGACAACCTTTAAATAGTTTTAATAACTATCTCAAAAATTTTCGCTCTGATGCAAACAACTGCGGAGTTATCTACTCAAATTTGTTGAACAAAACGTCTTACGTATTTTAAGCATGCTAACCTTTAGGCCGGTAAGCAAATTAAAAAAAAACGCAATATGTAGGCTACGCGAGAACGGAGCCATCGAGTAACCAAAACAAATGGGTTAAACAAATTCGTACACGGTATTTATCAATTTAACTCTAGAATTAAAGGATATACAACGAGAAACAACGTTTGACAACCTTTAAACAGTTTTAATAACTATCTCAAAAATTGTCGCTCTGATTCAAACAACTGCTGAGTTATCTACTCAAATTTGTTGAACAAAACGACTTACGTATTTTAAGCATGCTAACCTTTAGCCCGGTAATCAAATTAAAAAAAACGCAATATGTAGGCTACACGAGAACGGAGCCGTCAAGTAACCAAACAAATGGGTTAAACAAATTCGTACACGGTATTTATCAATTTAACTCTAGAAATAAAGGATATACACCGAGAAACAACGTTTGACAACCTTTAAACAGTTTTAATAACTATCTCAAAAATTGTCGCTCTGATGCAAACAACTGCTGAGTTATCTACTCAAATTTGTTGAACAAAACGACTTACGTATTTAAGCATGCTAACCTTTAGCCCGGTAAGCAAATTTAAAAAAAACGCAATATGTAGGCTACACGAGAACGGAGCCGTCGAGTAACCAAAACAAATGGGTTAAACAAATTCGTACACGGTATTTATCAATTTAACTCTAGAATTAAGGGATATACAACGAGAAAAACGTTTGACAACCTTTAAACAGTTTTAATAACGATCTCAAAAATTGTCGCTCTGATGCAAACAACTGCCGAGTTATCTACTCAAATTTGTTGAACAAAACGACTTACGTATTTTAAGCATGCTAACCTTTAGCCCGGTAAGCAAATTAAAAAAAAACGCAATATGTAGGCTACACGAGAACGGAGCCGTCGAGTAACCAAAACAAATGGGTTAAACAAATTCGTACACGGTATTTATCAATTTAACTCTAGAATTAAAGGATATACAACGAGAAACAACGTTTGACAACCTTTAAACAGTTTTAATAACTATCTCAAAAATTGTCGCTCTGATGCAAACAACTGCTGAGTTATCTACTCAAATTTGTTGAACAAAACGACTTACGTATTTTAAGCATGCTAACCTTTAGCCCTGTAAGCAAATTAAAAAAAAAACGCAATATGTAGGCTACGCGAGAACGAAGCCGTCGAGTAACCAAAACAAATGGGTTAAACAAATTCGTACACGGTATTTATCAATTTAACTCTAGAATTAAAGGATATACAACGAGAAACAACGTTTGACAACCTTTAAACAGTTTTAATAACTATCTCAAAAATTGTCGCTCTGATGCAAACAACTGCTGAGTTATCTACTCAAATTTGTTGAACAAAACGACTTACGTATTTTAAGCATGCTAACCTTTAGCCCGGTAAGCAAATTAAAAAAAAAAAACGCAATATGTAGGCTACACGAGAACGGAGCCGTCGAGTAACCAAAACAAATGGGTTAAACAAATTTGTACACGGTATTTATCAATTTAACTCTAGAATTAAAGGATATACAACAAGAAACAACGTTTGACAACCTTTAAACAGTTTTAATAACTATCTCAAAAATTGTCGCTCTGATGCAAACAACTGCTGAGTTATCTACTCAAATTTGTTGAACAAAACGACTTACGTATTTTAAGCATGCTAACCTTTAGCCCGGTAAGCAAATTAAAAAAAACGCAATATGTAGGCTACACGAGAACGGAGCCGTCGAGTAACCAAAACAATTGGGTTAAACAAATTCGTACACGGTATTTATCAATTTAACTCTAGAATTAAAGGATATACAACGAGAAACAACGTTTGACAACCTTTAAACAGTTTTAATAACTATCTCAAAAATTGTCGCTCTGATGCAAACAACTGCTGAGTTATCTACTCAAATTTGTTGAACAAAACGACTTACGTATTTTAAGCATGCTAACCTTTAGCCCGGTAAGCAAATGAAAAAAAAACGCAATATGTAGGCTACACGAGAACGGAGCCGCCGAGTAACCAAAGCAAATGGGTTAAACAAATTCGTACACGGTATTTATCAATTTAACTCTAGAATTAAAGGATATACAACGAGAAACAACGTTTGACAACCTTTAAACAGTTTTAATAACTATCTACAAAATTGTCGCTCTGATGCAAACAACTGCTGAGTTATCTACTCAAATTTGTTGAACAAAACGACTTACGTATTTTAAGCATGCTAACCTTTAGCCCTGTAAGCAAATTAAAAAAAACGCAATATGTAGGCTACGCGAGAACGGAGCCATCGAGTAACCAAAACAAATGGGTTAAACAAATACGTACACGGTATCAATTTAACTCTAGAATTAAAGGATATACAACGAGAAACAACGTTTGACAACCTTTAAACAGTTTTAATAACTATCTCAAAAATTGTCGCTCTGATGCAAACAACTGCTGAGTTATCTACTCAAATTTGTTGAACAAAACGACTTTCGTATTTTAAGCATGCTAACCTTTAGCCCGGTAATCAAATTAAAAAAAACGCAATATGTAGGCTACACGAGAACGGAGCCGTCAAGTAACCAAAACAAATGGGTTAAACAAATTCGTACACGGTATTTATCAATTTAACTCTAGAAATAAAGGATATGCCCCGAGAAACAACGTTTGACAACCTTTAAACAGTTTTAATAACTATCTCAAAAATTGTCGCTCTGATGCAAACAATTGCTGAGTTATCTACTCAAATTTGTTGAACAAAACGACTTACGTATTTAAGCATGCTAACCTTTAGCCCGGTAAGCAAATTAAAAAAAAAACGCAATATGTAGGCTACACGAGAACGGAGCCGTCGAGTAACCAAAACAAATGGGTTAAACAAATTCGTACACGGTATTTATCAATTTAACTCTAGAATTAGGGGATATACAACGAGAAAAACGTTTGACAACCTTTAAACAGTTTTAATAACGATCTCAAAAATTGTCGCTCTGATGCAAACAACTGCCGAGTTATCTACTCAAATTTGTTGAACAAAACGACTTACGTATTTTAAGCATGCTAACCTTTAGCCCGGTAAGCAAATTAAAAAAAAACGCAATATGTAGGCTACACGAGAACGGAGCCGTCGAGTAACCAAAACAAATGGGTTAAACAAATTCGTACACGGTATTTTTCAATTTAACTCTAGAATTAAAGAATATACAACGAGAAACAACGTTTGACAACCTTTAAACAGTTTTAATAACTATTTCAAAAATTGTCTCTCTGATGCAAACAACTGCTGAGTTATCTACTCAAATTTGTTGAACAAAACGACTTATGTATTTTAAGCATCTAACCTTTAGCCCGGTAAGCAAATTAAAAAAAAACGCAATATGTAGGCTACGCGAGAACGGAGCCGTTGAGTAACCAAAACAAATGGGTTAAACAAATTCGTACACGGTATTTATCAATTTAACTCTAGAATTAAAGGATATACAACGAGAAACAACGTTTGACAACCTTTAAACAGTTTTAATAACTATCTCAAAAATTGTCGCTCTGATGCAAACAACTGCTGAGTTATCTACTCAAATTTGTTGAACAAAACGACTTACGTATTTTAAGCATGCTAACCTTTAGCCCGGTAAGCAAATTAAAAAAAAAACGCAATATGTAGGCTACACGGAAACGGAGCCGTCGAGTAACCAAAACAAATGGGTTAAACAAATTCGTACAAGGTATTTATCAATTTAACTCTAGAATTAAAGGATATACAACGAGAAACAACGTTTGACAACCTTTAAACAGTTTTAATAACTATCTCAAAAATTTTCGCTCTGATGCAAACAACTGCTGAGTTATCTACTCAAATTTGTTGAACAAAACGACTTACGTATTTTAAGCATGCTAACCTTTAGCCCGGTAAGCAAATTAAAAAAAAAAAACGCAATATGTAGGCTACACGAGAACGGAGCCGTCGAGTAACCAAAACCAATGGGTTAAACAAACTCGTACACGGTATTTATCAATTTAACTCTAGAATTAAAGGATATACAACGAGAAACATCGTTTGACAACCTTTAAATAGTTTTAATAACTATCTCAAAAATTTTCGCTCTGATGCAAACAACTGCGGAGTTATCTACTCAAATTTGTTGAACAAAACGTCTTACGTATTTTAAGCATGCTAACCTTTAGGCCGGTAAGCAAATTAAAAAAAAAACGCAATATGTAGGCTACACCAGAACGGAGCCGTCGAGTAACCAAACAAATGGGTTAAACAAATTCGTACACGGTATTTATCGATTTAACTCTAGAATTAAAGGATATACAACGAGAAACAACGTTTGACAACCTTTAAACAGTTTTAATAACTATCTCAAAAATTGTCGCCCTGATGCAAACTGCTGAGTTATCTACCCAAATTTGATGAACAAAACGACTTACGTATTTTAAGCATGCTAACCTTTAGCCCGGTTAGCAAATTAAAAAAAAACGCAATATGTAGGCTACACGAGAACGGAGCCGTCGAGTAACCAAAACAAATGGGTTAAACAAATTCGTACACGGTATTTATCAATTTAACTCTAGAATTAAAGGATATACAACGAGAAACAACGTTTGACAACCTTTAAACAGTTTTAATAACTATCTCAAAAATTGTCGCTCTGATGCAAACAACTGCGGAGTTATCTACTCAATTTTGTTGAACAAAACCAATTACGTATTTTAAGCATGCTAACCTTTAGCCCGGTAAGCAAATTAAAAAAAAAAACGCAATATGTAGGCTACACGCGAACGGAGCCGTCGAGTAACCAAAACAAATGGGTTAAACAAATTCGTAGACGGTATTTATCAATTTAACTCTAGAATTAAAGGATATACAACGAGAAACAACGTTTCACAACCTTTAAACAGTTTTAATAACTATCTCAAAAATTGTCGCTCTGATGCAAACAACTGCTGAGTTATCTACTCAAATTTGTTGAACAAAACGACTTACGTATTTTAAGCGTGCTAACCTTTAGCCCGGTAAGCAAATTAAAAAAAACGCAATATGTAGGCTACACGAGAACGGAGCCGTCGAGTAACCAAAACAAATGGGTTAAACAAATTCGTACACGGTATTTATCAATTTAACTCTAGAATTAAAGGATATACAACGAGAAACAACGTTTCACAACCTTTAAACAGTTTTAATAACTATCTCAAAAATTGTCGCTCTGATGCAAACAACTGCTGAGTTATCTACCCATATTTGTTGAACAAAACGACTTACGTATTTTAAGCATGCTAACCTTTAGCCCGGTAAGCAAATTAAAAAACACGCAATATGTAGGCTACACGAGAAAGGAGCCGTCGAGAACCCAAAACAAATGGGTTTTACAAATTCATACACGGTATTTATCAACTTAACTCTAGAATTAAAGGATATACAACGAGAAACAACGTTTGACGACCTTTAAACAGTTTTAATAACTATCTCAAAAATTGTCGCTCTGATGCAAACAACTGCTGAGTTATATACTCAAATTTGTTGAACAAAACGACTTACGTATTTTAAGCATGCTAACCTTTAGCCCGGTAAGCAAATTAAAAAAAAAAACGCAATATGTAGGCTACACGAGAACGGAGCCGTCGAGTAACCAAAACAAATGGGTTAAACAAATTCGTACACGGTATTTATCAATTTAACTCTAGAATTAAAGGATATACAACGAGAAACAACGTTTCACATCCTTTAAACAGTTTTAATAACTATCTCAAAAATTGTCGCTCTGATGCAAACAACTGCTGAGTTATCTACTCAAATTTGTTGAACAAAACGACTTACGTATTTTAAGCATGCTAACCTTTAGCCCGGTAAGCAAATTAAAAAAAAGCAATATGTAGGCTACACGAGAACGGAGCCGTCGAGTAACCAAAACAAATGGGTTAAACAAATTCGTACACGGTATTTGTCAATCTAACTCTAGAATTAAAGGATATACAACGAGAAACAACGTTTGACAACCTTTAAACAGTTTTAATAACTATCTGAAAAATTGTCGCTCTGATGCAAACAACTGCTAAGTTATCTACTCAAATTTGTTGAACAAAACGACTTGCGTATTTTAAACATGCTAACCTTTAGCCCGGTAAGCAAATTTAAAAAAAAATGCAATATGTAGGCTACACGAGAACGGAGCCGTCGAGTAACCAAAACAAATGGATTAAACAAATTCGTACACGGTATTTATCAATTTAACTCTAGAAATAAAGGATATACAACGAGAAACAACGTTTGACAACCTTTAAACAGTTTTAATAACTATCTCAAAAATTGTCGCTCTGATGAAAACAACTGCTGAGTTATCTACTCAAATTTGTTGAATAAAACGACTTACGTATTTTAAGCCTGCTAACCTTTAGCCCGGTGAGCAAATTAAAAAAAAACGCAATATGTAGGCTACACGAGAACGGAGCCGTCGAGTAACCAAAACAAATGGGTTAAACAAATTCGTACACGGTATTTATCAATTTAACTCTCGAATTAAAGGATATACAACGAGAAACAACGTTTGACAACCTTTAAAGAGTTTTAATAACTATCTCAAAAATTGTCGCTCTGATGCAAACAACTGCTGAGTTATCTACTCATATTTGTTGAACAAAACGACTTACGTATTTTAAGCATGCTAACCTTTAGCCCGGTAAGCAAATTAAAAAAAAACGCAATATGTAGGCTACACGAGAACGGAGCCGTCGAGTAACCAAAACAAATGGGTTAAACAAATTCCTTCACGGTATTTATCAACTTAACTCTAGAATTAAAGGATATACAACGAGAAACAACGTTTCACAACCTTTAAACAGTTTTAATAACTATCTCAAACATTGTCGCTCTGATGCAAACAACTGCTGAGTTATCTACTCAAATTTGTTGAACAAAACGACTTACGTATTTCAAGCATGCTAACCTTTAGCCCGGTAAGCAAATTAAAAAAAAAAGCAATATGTAGGCTACACGAGAACGGAGCCGTCTAGTAACCAAAACAAATGGGTTAAACAAATTCGTACACGGTATTTATCAATTTAATTCTAGAATTAAAGGATATACAACGAGAAACAACGTTTGACAACCTTTAAACAGTTTTAATAACTATCTCAAAAATTGTCGCTCTGATGCAAACAACTGCTGAGTTATCTACTCAAATTTGTTGAACAAAACGACTTACGTATTTTAAGCATGCTAACCTTAAGCCCGGTAAGCACATAAAAAAAAAAGCAATATGTAGGCTACACGAGAACGGAGCCGTCGAGTAACCAAAACAAATGGGTTAAACAAATTCGTACACGGTATTTATCAATTTAACTCTAGAATTAAAGGATATACAACGGGAAACAACGTTTGACAACCTTTAAACAGTTTTAATAACTATCTCAAAAATTGTCGCTCTGATGCAAACAACTGCTGAGTTATCTACTCAAATTTGTTGAAAAAAACGACTTACGTATTTTAAGCATGCTAACCTTTAGCCCTGTAAGCAAATTAATAAAAAAAACGCAATATGTAGGCTACACGAGAACGGAGCCGTCGAGTAACCAAAACAAATGGTTTAAAAAAATTCGTACACGGTATTTACCAATTTAACTCTAGAATTAAAGGATATACAACGAGAAACAACGTTTCACATCCTTTAAACAGTTTTAATAACTATCTCAAAAATTGTCGCTCTGATGCAAACAACTGCTGAGTTATCTACTCAAATTTGTTGAACAAAACGACTTACGTATTTTAAGCATGCTAACCTTTAGCCCGGTAAGCAAATTAAAAAAAAGCAATATGTAGGCTACACGAGAACGGAGCCGTCGAGTAACCAAAACAAATGGGTTAAACAAATTCGTACACGGTATTTATCAATCTAACTCTAGAATTAAAGGATATACAACGAGAAACAACGTTTGACAACCTTTAAACAGTTTTAATAACTATCTCAAAAATTGTCGCTCTGATGCAAACAACTGCTAAGTTATCTACTCAAATTTGTTGAACAAAACGACTTGCGTATTTTAAACATGCTAACCTTTAGCCCGGTAAGCAAATTTAAAAAAAAACGCAATATGTAGGCTACACGAGAACGGAGCCGTCGAGTAACCAAAACAAATGGATTAAACAAATTCGTACACGGTATTTATCAATTTAACTCTAGAAATAAAGGATATACAACGAGAAACAACGTTTGACAACCTTTAAACAGTTTTAATAACTATCTCAAAAATTGTCGCTCTGATGAAAACAACTGCTGAGTTATCTACTCAAATTTGTTGAATAAAACGACTTACGTATTTTAAGCATGCTAACCTTTAGCCCGGTGAGCAAATTAAAAAAAAACGCAATATGTAGGCTACACGAGAACGGAGCCGTCGAGTAACCAAAACAAATGGGTTAAACAAATTCGTACACGGTATTTATCAATTTAACTCTCGAATTAAAGGATATACAACGAGAAACAACGTTTGACAACCTTTAAAGAGTTTTAATAACTATCTCAAAAATTGTCGCTCTGATGCAAACAACTGCTGATTAATCTACTCATATTTGTTGAACAAAACGACTTACGTATTTTAAGCATGCTAACCTTTAGCCCGGTAAGCAAATTAAAAAAAAACGCAATATGTAGGCTACACGAGAACGGAGCCGTCGAGTAACCAAAACAAATGGGTTAAACAAATTCGTACACGGTATTTATCAACTTAACTCTAGAATTAAAGGATATACAACGAGAAACAACGTTTCACAACCTTTAAACAGTTTTAATAACTATCTCAAACATTGTCGCTCTGATGCAAACAACTGCTGAGTTACCTACTCATATTTGTTGAACAAAACGACTTACGTATTTTAAGCATGCTAACCTTTAGCCCGGTAAGCAAATTAAAAAAAAACGTAATATGTAGGCTACACGAGAACGGAGCCGTCGAGTAACCGAACCAAATGGGTTAAACAAATTTGTACACGGTATTTATCAATTTAACTCTAGAACTAAAGGATATACAACGAGAAACAACGTTTGACAACCTTTAAACAGTTTTAATAACTATCTCAAAAATTGTCGCTCTGATGCAAACAATTGCTCAAATTTGTTGAACAAAACGACTTACGTATTTCAAGCATGCTAACCTTTAGCCCGGTAAGCAAATTAAAAAAAAAAAAGCAATATGTAGGCTACACGAGAACGGAGCCGTCTAGTAACCAAAACAAATGGGTTAAACAAATTCGTACACGGTATTTATCAATTTAACTCTAGAATTAAAGGATATACAACGAGAAACAACGTTTGACAACCTTTAAACAGTTTTAATAACTATCTAAAAAATTGTCGCTCTGATGCAAACAACTGCTGAGTTATCTACTCAAATTTGTTGAACAAAACGACTTACGTATTTTAAGCATGCTAACCTTAAGCCCGGTAAGCAAATAAAAAAAAAAACGCAATATGTAGGCTACACGAGAACGGAGCCGTCGAGTAACCAAAACAAATGGGTTAAACAAATTCGTACACGGTATTTATCAATTTAACTCTAGAATTAAAGGATATACAACGAGAAAAACGTTTGACAACCTTTAAACAGTTTTAATAACTATCTCAAAAATTGTCGCTCTGATGCAAACAACTGCCGAGTTATCTACTCAAGTTTGTTGAACAAAACGACTTACGTATTTTAAGCATGCTAACCTTTAGCCCGGTAAGCAAATTTAAAAAAAAAACGCAATATGTAGGCTACACGAGAACGGAGCCGTCGAGTAACCAAAACAAATGGGTTAAACAAATTCGTACACGGTATTTATCAATTTAACTCTAGAATTAAAGGATATACAACGAGAAACAACGTTTGACAACCTTTAAACAGTTTTAATAACTATCTCAAAAATTGTCGCTCTGATGCAAACAACTGCTGAGTTATCTACTCAAATTTGTTGAACAAAACGACTTACGTATTTTAAGCATGCTAACCTTTAGCCCTGTAAGCAAATTAATAAAAAAAACGCAATATGTAGGCTACACGAGAACGGAGCCGTCGAGTAACCAAAACAAATGGGTTAAAAAAATTCGTACACGGTATTTACCAATTTAACTCTAGAATTAAAGGATATACAACGAGAAACAACGTTTGACAACCTTTAAACAGTTTTAATAACTATCTCAAAAATTGTCGCTCTGATGCAAACAACTGCTGAGTTATCTACTCAAATTTGTTGAACAAAACGACTTACGTATTTTAAGCATGCTAACCTTTAGCCCGGTAAGCAAATTAAAAAAAAAACGCAATATGTAGGCTACACGAGAACGGAGCCGTCGAGTAACCAAAACAAATGGGTTAAACAAATTCGTACACGGTATTTATCAATTTAACTCTAGAATTAAAGGATATACAACGTTTGACAACCTTTAAACAGTTTTAATAACTATCTCAAAAATTGTCGCTCTGATGCAAACAACTGCTGAGTTATCTACTCAAATTTGTTGAACAAAACGACTTACGTATTTTAAGCATGCTAACCTTTAGCCCGGTAAGCAAATTAAAACAAGTAAGAACGGGACTTCATACCTTTCATGAATGGGGCTGAACAATAATCTTATCCCGTTCGTAATCTCCGAATAATCGGATGTATAAGATAAGAAATATATAGTGAGCAGATCTACATACCTTAACGATTTTTAAGATAAATATAAAATAAAAAACGGGTAGGTACTTTGTGTGAGGATGCAAAGTTTCAGGTTTTTTGTGGTCTGCGTGTAAAAACTATGACTACGAATCACGTATTTCAAAAATATATGACGAAAACGTAACTATTTGATGAAATTTGATGAATTTTGAAGATTCTAGCCGTAAAAAAGGGGTGAAAATGACAGTTTATATGAAGTATATAATATATATACGACCGATCTCTATGATTTTTTCAGACAACAATATATGCTATATACGTAAGCATTTTGTGAAATTTGAAGCTTCTAGCTGTTAAAATGGGGCCGAAATCGTAAAAAAAATATATATATACTATATATATATACTATATATACCATCATATATATATTATATATATCACCGATCTCTATGATTTTTTGACACAACAATACATACTATATACGTAAGCAATCGGTGAAATTTGAAGCTTATAACTGTTAAAATGGGGAAGAAATTGCGCAAAGTTTCTTATCTGAACAATCGGTTGTATGGGATATATACTATATATACCACCGGTATCTATGATTTTCTCAGACAACAATATATGCTATACACGTAAGCATTTGGTGAAATTTGAACATATCTAAACGATTTTTAAGATAAATATAAAATAAAAAATAGGTAGGTAATCTGTGTGAGGATGCAAAGCTTCACGTTTTTTGTGGTCTGCATGTAAAAACTATGGCTACGAATCACGTATTTCAAAAATATATGACGTAAACGTAATTATTTGATGAAATTTGATGAATCTTGAAGCTTCTAGCCGTAAAAAAGGGGTCAATATGACAGTTTATATGAAGTATATAATATATATACCACCGATCTCTATGATTTTTTCAGACAACAATATATGCTATATACGAAACCATTTTGTGAAATTTGAAGCTTCTAACTGTTAAAACGGGGCAGAAATTGCGCAAAGTTTCTTATCTGAACAATCGGTTGTATGAGATATATACTATGTATATCACCGATCTCAATGATTTTTTCAGACATCAATATATGCTATACACGTAAGCAGTTGGTGAAATTTGAAGCTTCTAGCTGTTAAAATGGGGTAGAAATTGCGAAAAGTTTCTTATCTGAACAATCGGTTGTATGAGATATATACTATATATAGAACCGATCTCTATGATTTTTTCAGACAACAATATATGCTATATACGTAAGCAATCAGTGAAATTTGAAGCTTATAGCTGTTAAAATGGGGTAGAAATTGTGAAAAGTTTTTTTTTTTTTTTTTTTTAATTGCGAAAAGTTTCTTATCTGAAAAATCGGTTGTATGAGATATATACTATATATACAACCGATCTCTATGATTTTTTCAGACAACAATATATGCTATATAAGTAAATATTCGGTGAAATTTGAAGCTTCTAGCTGTTAAAATGGGGCTAAAATTTGCGAAAATATATATATATATACTATATATATACTATATATACCACCATATATATACTATATATACCACCGATCTTTATGATTTTTTCAGACAACAATATATGCTATATAAGTAAGCATTCGCTGAAATTTGAAGCCTCTAGCTCTTAAAATAGGGCAGTAATTACGAAAAGTTCCTTATCTGAACAATCGGTTGTGGGGGATATATACTATATATACGACCGATCTCATAAATTTTTTCAGGCAACAATATGTTCAATATACGAAAGTATATGGTGAAGTTTGAAGCTTCAATCTGTTAAATTGGGTAAGATATTACAAAAATCCTCTTTTTCTGAAAAATCGGTTGTATGGAGGATATATGCTATAGTGGTCCGATCCGGTCGGTTCCGACAAATGTCTAATCGGACACCCAAATACACCTGCTCACCAAATTTTATCAAGATATCTCAAAAATTGAGGGACTAGTTTGCATACAAACAGACAGACGGACAGACGGACATGGCTAAAATAACTCAGCTCTTCAACCTGATTATTTCGGTATAATTAATGGTGGGTCTATCTATTTTCCTTTAAGGACTTACAATTTTCGGTTTCGTGACGAAATTAATATAACATTTCATTTTCATGAAAGGTATAAAAACGCAATATGGAGGCTGCACGAGAACGGAGCCGTCGAGTAACCAAAACAATTGGGTTAAACAAATTCGTACACGGTATTTATCAATTTAACTCTAGAATTAAAGGATATACAACGAAAAACAACGTTTGACAACCTTTAAACAGTTTTAATAACTATCTCAAAAATTGTCGCTCTGATGCAAAAAACTGCTGAGTTATCTACTCAAATTTGTTGAACAAAACGACTTACGTATTTTAAGCATGCTAACCTTTAGCCCGGTAAGCAAATGAAAAAAAAAACGCAATATGTAGGCTACACGAGAACGGAGCCGCCGAGTAACCAAAACTAATGGGTTAAACAAATTCGTACACGGTATTTATCAATTTAACTCTAGAATTAAAGGATATACCACGAGAAACAACGTTTGACAACCTTTAAACAGTTTTAATAACTATCTCAAAAATTGTCGCTCTGATGCAAACAACTGCTGAGTTATCTACTCAAATTTGTTGAACAAAACGACTTACGTATTTTAAGCATGCTAACCTTTAGCCCTGTAAGCAAATTAAAAAAAAACGCAATATGTAGGCTACGCGAGAACGGAGCCGTCGAGTAACCAAAACAAATGGGTTAAACAAATTCGTACACGGTATTTATCAATTTAACTCTAGAATTAAAGGATATACAACGAGAAACAACGTTTGACAACCTTTAAACAGTTTTAATAACTATCTCAAAAATTGTCGCTCTGATGCAAACAACTGCTGAGTTATCTACTCAAATTTGTTGAACAAAACGACTTACGTATTTTAAGCATGCTAACCTTTAGCCCGGTAAGCAAATTAAAAAAAAAAAACGCAATATGTAGGCTACACGAGAACGGAGCCGTCGAGTAACCAAAACAAATGGGTTAAACAAATTCGTACACGGTATTTATCAATTTAACTCTAGAATTAAAGGATATACAACGAGAAACAACGTTTGACAACCTTTAAACATTTTAATAACTATCTCAAAAATTGTCGCTCTGATGCAAACAACTGCTGAGTTATCTACTCAAATTTGTTGAACAAAACGACTTACGTATTATAAGCATGCTAACCTTTAGCCCGGTAAGCAAATTAAAAAAAACGCAATATGTAGGCTAGACGAGAACGGAGCCGTCGAGTAACCAAAACAAATGGGTTAAACAAATTCGTACACGGTATTTATCAATTTAACTCTAGAATTAAAGTATATACAACGAGAAACAACGTTTGACAACCTTTAAACAGTTTTAATAACTATCTCAAAAATTTTCGCTCTGATGCAAACAACTGCTGAGTTATCTACTCAAATTTGTTGAACAAAACGACTTACATATTTTAAGCATGCTAACCTTTAGCCCGGTAAGCAAATGAAAAAAAAACGCAATATGTAGGCTACACGAGAACGGAGCCGTCGAGTAACCAAAACAATTGGGTTAAACAAATTCGTACACGGTATTTCTCAATTTAACTCTAGAATTAAAGGATATACAACGAGAAGCAACGTTTGACAACCTTTAAACAGTTTTAATAACTATCTCAAAAATTGTCGCTCTGATGCAAACAACTGCTGAGTTATCTACTCAAATTTGTTGAACAAAACGACTTACGTATTTTAAGCATGCTAACCTTTAGCCCGGTAAGCAAATGAAAAAAAAACGCAATATGTAGGCTACACGAGAACGGAGCCGCCGAGTAACCAAAGCAAATGGGTTAAACAAATTCGTACACGGTATTTATCAATTTAACTCTAGAATTAAAGGATATACAACGAGAAACAACGTTTGACAACCTTTAAACAGTTTTAATAACTATCTCAAAAATTGTCGCTCTGATGCAAACTACTGCTGAGTTATCTACTCAAATTTGTTGAACAAAACGACTTACGTATTTTAAGCATGCTAACCTTTAGCCATGTAAGCAAATTAAAAAAAAACGCAATATGTAGGCTACGCGAGAACGGAGCCATCGAGTAACCAAAACAAATGGGTTAAACAAATTCGTACACGGTATTTATCAATTTAACTCTAGAATTAAAGGATATACAACGAGAAACAACGTTTGACAACCTTTAAACAGTTTTAATAACTATCTCAAAAATTGTCGCTCTGATGCAAACAACTGCTGAGTTATCTACTCAAATTTGCTGAACAAAACGACTTACGTATTTTAAGCATGCTAACCTTTAGCCCAGTAATCAAATTAAAAAAAACGCAATATGTAGGCTACACGAGAACGGAGCCGTCAAGTAACCAAAACAAATGGGTTAAACAAATTCGTACACGGTATTTATCAATTTAACTCTAGAAATAAAGGATATACACCGAGAAACAACGTTTGACAACCTTTAAACAGTTTTAATAACTATCTCAAAAATTGTCGCTCTGATGCAACCAACTGCTGAGTTATCTACTCAAATTTGTTGAACAAAACGATTTACTTATTTAAGCATGCTAACCTTTAGCCCGGTAAGCAAATTAAAAAAAACGCAATATGTAGGCTACACGAGAACGGAGCCGTCGAGTAACCAAAACAAATGGGTTAAACAAATTCGTACACGGTATTTATCAATTTAACTCTAGAATTAAGGGATATACAACGAGAAAAACGTTTGACAACCTTTAAACAGTTTTAATAACTATCTCAAAAATTGTCGCTCTGATGCAAACAACTGCCGAGTTATCTACTCAAATTTGTTGAACAAAACGACTTACGTATTTTAAGCATGCTAACCTTTAGCCCGGTAAGCAAATTAAAAAAAAACGCAATATGTAGGCTACACGAGAACGGAGCCGTCGAGTAACCAAAACAAATGGGTTAAACAAATTCGTACACGGTATTTATCAATTTAACTCTAGAATTAAAGGATATACAACGAGAAAAACGTTTGACAACCTTTAAACAGTTTTAATAACTATCTCAAAAATTGTCGCTCTGATGCAAACAACTGCCAAGTTATCTACTCAAGTTTGTTGAACAAAACGACTTACGTATTTTAAGCATGCTAACCTTTAGCCCGGTAAGCAAATTAAAAAAAAAACGCAGAGTTATCTACTCAAATTTGTTGAACAAAACGACTTACGTATTTTAAGCATGCTAACCTTTAGCCCTGTAAGCAAATTAATAAAAAAAAACCTTTAAAGAGTTTTAATAACTATCTCAAAAATTTTCGCTCTGATGCAAACAACTGCTGAGTTATCTACTCAAATTTGGTGAACAAAACGACCTACGTATTTTAAGCATGCTAATAATAAAAAAAAAACGCAATATGTAGGCTACACGAGAACGGAGCCGTCGAGTAACCAAAACAAATGGGTTAAAAAAATTCGTACACGGTATTTACCAATTTAACTCTAGAATTAAAGGATATACAACGAGAAACAACGTTTGACAACCTTTAAACAGTTTTAATAACTATCTCAAAAATTGTCGCTCTGATGCAAACACCTGCTGAGTTATCTACTCAAATTTGTTGAACAAAATGACTTACGTATTTTAAGCATGCTAACCTTTAGCCCGGTAAGCAAATTAAAAAAAAAAACGCAATATGTTAGCTACACGGAAACGGAGCCGTCGAGTAACCAAAACAAATGGGTTAAACAAATTTGTACACGGTATTTATCAATTAAACTCTAGAATTAAAGCATATACAACGAGAAACAACGTTTGACAACCTTTAAACAGTTTTTATAACTATCTCAAAAAATGTCGCTCTGATGCAAACAACTGCTGAGTTATCTACTCAAATTTGTTGAACAAAACGACTTACGTATTTTAAGCATGCTAACCTTTAGCCCGGTAAGCAAATTAAAAAAAAACGCAATATGTAGGCTACACGAGAACGGAGCCGTCGAGTAACCAAAATAAATGGGTTAAATAAATTGGTACGCGGTATTTATCAATTTAATTCTAGAATTAAAGGATATACAACGAGAAACAACGTTTGACAACCTTTAAACAGTTTTAATAACTATCTCAAAAATTGTCGCTCTGATGCAAACAACTGCTGAGTTATCTACTCAAATTTGTTGAACAAAACGACCTACGTATCTTAAGCATGCCAACCTTTAGCCCGGTAAGCAAATTAAAAAAAAAACGCAATATGTAGGCTACACGAGAACGGAGCCGTCGAGTAACAAAAACAAATGGGTTAAACAAATTCATACACGGTATTTATCAATTTAACTCTAGAATTAAAGATATACAACGAGAAACAACGTTTGACAACCTTTAAATAGTTTTAATAACTATCTCAAAAATTGTCGCTCTGATGCAAACAACTGCTGAGTTATCTACTCATATTTGTTGAACAAAATGACTTACGTATTTTAAGCATGCTAACATTTAGCCCGGTAAGCAAATTAAAAAAAAACGCAATATGTAGGCTACACGAGAACGGAGCCGTCGAGTAACCAAAACAAATGGGTTAAACAAATTCGTACACGGTATTTATCAATTTAACTCTAGAATTAAAGGATATACAACGAGAAACAACGTTTGACAACCTTTAAACAGTTTTAATAACTATCTCAAAAATTGTCGCTTTGATGCAAACAACTGCTGAGTTATCTACTCAAATTTGTTGAACAAAACGTCTTGCGTATTTTAAACATGCTAATCTTTAGCGCGGTAAGCAAATAAAAAAAAAAACGCAATATGTAGGCTACACGAGAACGGAGCCGTCGAGTAACCAAAACAAATGGGTTAAACAAATTCGTACACGGTATTTACCAATTTAACTCTAGAATTAAAGGATATACAACGAGAAACAACGTTTGACAACCTTTAAACAGTTTTAATAACTATCTAAAAAATTGTCGCTCTGATGCAAACAACTGCTGAGTTATCTACTCAAATTTGTTGAACAAAACGACTTACGTATTTTAAGCATGCTAACCTTTAGCCCGGTAAGCAAATTAAAAAAAAACGCAATATTTAGGCTACACGAGAACGGAGCCGTCGAGTAACCAAAACAAATGGGTTAAACAAATTCGTACACGGCATTTACCAATTTAACTCTAGAATTAAAGGATATACAACGAGAAACAACGTTTGACAACCTTTAAACAGTTTTAATAACTATCTCAAAAATTGTCGCTCTGATGCAAACAACTGCTGAGTTATCTACTCAAATTTGTTGAACAAAACGACTTACGTATTTTAAGCATGCTAACCTTTAGCCCGGTAAGCAAATTAAAAAAAAAAAACGCAATATGTAGGCTACACGGAAACGGAGCCGTCGAGTAACCAAAACAAATGGGTTAAACAAATTCTTACACGGTATTTATCAATTTAACTCTAGAATTAAAGGATATATAACGAGAAACAACGTTTGACAACCTTTAAACAGAGTTAATAACTATCTCAAAAAATGTCGCTCTGATGCAAACAACTGCTGAGTTATCTACTCAAATTTGTTGAACAAAACGACCTACGTATTTTAAGCATGGTAACCTTTAGCCCGGTAAGCAAATTAAAAAAAAACGCAATATGTAGGCTACACGAGAACGGAGCCGTCGAGTAACCAAAACAAATGGGTTAAACAAATTCGTACACGGTATTTACCACTTTAACTCTAGAATTAAAGGATATACAACGCGAAACAACGTTTGACAACCTTTAAACAGTTTTAATAACTATCTCAAAAATTGTCGCTCTGATGCAAACAACTGCTGAGTTATCTACTCAAGTTTGTTGAACAAAACGACTTACGTATTTTAAGCATGCTAACCTTTAGCCCGGTAAGCAAATTAAAAAAAAAACGCAATATGTAGGCTACACGAGAACGGAGCCGTCGAGTAACCAAAACAAATGGGTTAAACAAATTCGTACACGGTATTTACCAACTAAACTCTAGAATTAAAGGATATACAACGAGAAACAACGTTTGACAACCTTTAAACAGTTTTAATAACTATCTCAAAAATTGTCGCTCTGATGCAAACAACTGCTGAGTTATCTACTCAAATTTGTTGAACAAAACGACCTACGTATTCTAAGCATGCTAACCTTTAGCCCGGTAAGCAAATTAAAAAAAAAAAAACGCAATATGTAGGCTACACGAGAACGGAGCCGTCGAGTAACCAAAACAAATGGGTTAAACAAATTCGTACACGGTATTTATCAACTTAACTCTAGAATTAAAGGATATACAACGAGAAACAACGTTTCACAAACTTTAAACAGTTTTAATAACTATCTCAAACATTGTCGCTCTGATGCAAACAACTGCTGAGTTATCTACTCATATTTGTTGAACAAAACGACTTACGTATTTTAAGCATGCTAACCTTTAGCCCGGTAAGCAAATTAAAAAAAACGTAATATGTAGGCTACACGAGAACGGAGCCGTCGAGTAACCAAAACAAATGGGTTAAACAAATTCGTACACGGTATTTATCAACTTAACTCTAGAATTAAAGGATATACAACGAGAAACAACGTTTCACAACCTTTAAACAGTTTTAATAACTATCTCAAACATTGTCGCTCTGATGCAAACAACTGCTGAGTTATCTACTCATATTTGTTGAACAAAACGACTTACGTATTTTAAGCATGCTAACCTTTAGCCCGGTAAGCAAATTAAAAAAAAACGTAATATGTAGGCTACACGAGAACGGAGCCGTCGAGTAACCAAAACAAATAGGTTAAACAAATTCGTACACGGTATTTATCAATTTAACTCTAGAATTAAAGGATATACAACGAGAAACAACGTTTGACAACCTTTAAACAGTTTTAATAACTATCTCAAAAATTGTCGCTCTGATGCACACAACTGCTGAGTTATCTACTCAAATTTGTTGAACAAAACGACTTACGTATTTCAAGCATGCTAACCTTTAGCCCGGTAAGCAAATTAAAAAAAAAAGCAATATGTAGGCTACACGAGAACGGAGCCGTCTAGTAACCAAAACAAATGGGTTAAACAAATTCGTACACGGTATTTATCAACTTAACTCTAGAATTAAAGGATATACAACGAGAAACAACGTTTGACAACCTTTAAACAGTTTTAATAACTATCTCAAAAATTGTCGCTCTGATGCAAACAACTGCTGAGTTATTTACTCAAATTTGTTGAACAAAACGACTTACGTATTTTAAGCATGCTAACCTTTAGCCCGGTAAGCAAATTAAAAAAAAAACGCAATATGTAGGCTACACGAGAACGGAGCCGTCGAGTAACCAAAACAAATGGGTTAAACAAATTCGTACACGGTATTTATCAATTTAACTCTAGAATTAAAGATATACAACGAGAAAAAGGTTTGACAACCTTTAAACAGTTTTAATAACTATCTCAAAAATTGTCGCTCTGATGCAAACAACTGCCGAGTTATCTACTCAAGTTTGTTGAACAAAACGACTTACGTATTTTAAGCATGCTAACCTTTAGCCCGGTAAGCAAATTAAAAAAAAAACGCAATATGTAGGCTACACGAGAACGGAGCCGTCGAGTAACCAAAACAAATGGGTTAAACAAATTCGTACACGGTATTTATCAATTTAACTCTAGAATTAAAGGATATACAACGAGAAAAAGGTTTGACAACCTTTAAACAGTTTTAATAACTATCTCAAAAATTGTCGCTCTGATGCAAACAACTGCCGAGTTATCTACTCAAGTTTGTTGAACAAAACGACTTACGTATTTTAAGCATGCTAACCTTTAGCCCGGTAAGCAAATTAAAAAAAAAACGCAATATGTAGGCTACACGAGAACGGAGCCGTCGAGTAACCAAAACAAATGGGTTAAACAAATCCGTACACGGTATTTACCAATTTAACTCTAGAATTAAAGGATATACAACGAGAAACAACGTTTGACAACCTTTAAACAGTTTTAATAACTATCTAAAAAATTGTCGCTCTGATGCAAACACCTGCTGAGTTATCTACTCAAATTTGTTGAACAAAACAACTTACGTATTTTAAGCATGCTAACCTTTAGCCCGGTAAGCAAATTAAAAAAAAACGCAATATGTAGGCTACACGGAAACGGAGCCGTCGAGTAACCAAAACAAATGGGTTAAACAAATTCGTACACGGTATTTATCAATTTAACTCTAGAATTAAAGGATATACAACGAGAAACAACGTTTGACAACCTTTAAACAGTTTTAATAACTATCTCAAAAAATGTCGCTCTGATGCAAACAACTGCTGAGTTATCTACTCAAATTTGTTGAACAAAACGACTTACGTATTTTAAGCATGCTAACCTATAGCCCGGTAAACAAATTAAAAAAAACGCAATATGTAGGTTACACGAGAACGGAGCCGTCGAGTAACCAAAACAAATGGGTTAAACAAATTGGTACACGGTATTTATCAATTTAACTCTAGAATTGAAGGATATACAACGAGAAACAACGTTTGACAACCTTTAAACAGTTTTAATAACTATCTCAAAAATTGTCGCTCTGATGCAAACAACTGCTGAGTTATCTACTCAAATTTGTTGAACAAAACGACCTACGTATTTTAAGCATGCTAATCTTTAGCCCGGTAAGCAAATTAAAAAAAAAAAACGCAATATGTAGGCTACACGAGAACGGAGCCGTCGAGTAACCAAAACAAATGGGTTACACAAATTCGTACACGGTATTTATCAATTTAACTCTAGAGTTAAAGGATATACAACGAGAAACAACGTTTCACAACCTTTAAACAGTTTTAATAACTATCTCAAAAATTGTCGCTCTGATGCAAACAACTGCTGAGTTATCTACTCATATTTGTTGAACAAAACGACTTACGTATTTTAAGCATGCTAACCTTTAGCCCGGTAAGCAAATTAAAAAAAACGCAATATGTAGGCTACACGAGAACGGAGCCGTCGAGTAACCAAAACAAATGGGTTAAACAAATTCGTACACGGTATTTATCAATTTAACTCTAGAATTAAAGGATATACAACGAGAAACAACGTTTGACAACCTTTAAACAGTTTTAATAACTATCTCAAAAATTGTCGCTTTGATGCAAACAACTGCTGAGTTATCTACTCAAATTTGTTGAACAAAACGACTTGCGTATTTTAAACATGCTAACCTTTAGCCCGGTAAGCAAATTAAAAAAAAAAAAAACGCAATATGTAGGTGTCTAAGCTTTGGGCAATTGGGGGTGAGATGTTTAATAAGAGTTATAAATGAGTAATTTTATGTGCTTGTAAGCGTATGAGTCGTGGCACAGTGGCAGACGTACCCGACCAAACGCCCGGGGTTGCGGGTTCAACTCCCACCAAGCATTCCCTTTTTTTTAAATTTATAAATTATTATTATTAATGGAATGTATTGAGTTTATGGGGATTTTGATTTAATGTATTCCATTTATTGAGTTGGGTAGTTTTAGTGTTATTGGTTTATTTAAGTCATGGGAGGATGCATAGCATCAGTACACCTTTATTTATTTATTTGTGTTTATTTTAAGGGATTCAGTTTATTAAGTTGGGTAGTTTTAGTGTTATTGGTGTGTTTAAGTCATGGGAGGATGCATAGCATCAGTACACCTTTTATTTATTTAATTTGGGGCGAGCGTTGGGCACTCTCTAATGAGCCACCTCATCTTCTATTTGAAGAACCCCTTCAAAGTGTGATATGGAGGCGAGCACTGGGCTCTGATGTATTAGCACACCATCCGAACAACCTCCATTTTAATTAAAAAACTCAAACTATGTCTTTAGAATATTTCACTAACCAGTTGAGAATTACAAGCACACTCAATGGCTACTGAAACAAACGAACGAAAAATGTTCATAGTTTAAGTCGCTTAAACATACTCCCCCCTTAGACGGCTTAGTCGTCTAATGAAACTTCCATACGAGCCAGTGATCCGGCTCGAAGGACCATGTCTAAGCTTTGGGCAATTGAGGGTGAGCAGTTTAATAAGAGTTATAAATGAGTAATTTTATGTGCTTGTAAGCGTATGAGTCGTGGCACAGTGGCTGACGTACCCGACCAAACGCCCGGGGTTGCGGGTTCAACTCCCACCAAGCATTCCCTTTTTTTTAAATTTATAAATTATTATTATTAATGGACTGTATTGAGTTTATGGGGTTTTTGATTTAATGTATTCCATTTATTGAGTTGGGTAGTTTTAGTGTTATTGGTGTATTTAAGTCATGGGAGGATGCATAGCATCAGTACACCTTTATTTATTTATTTGTGTTTACTTTAAGGGATTCAGTTTATTAAGTTGGGTAGTTTTAGTGTTATTGGTGTGTTTAAGTCATGGGAGGATGCATAGCATCAGTACACCTTTTATTTATTTAATTTGGGGGCGAGCACTGGGGGCTCTGAGGCTTCGCTCTACTGAGCCACCTCATCCTCTATTTGAAGAACCCTTTAAAATGTGATATGGAGGCGAGCACGGGACGGCTCTGAGGTATTGGCACCCCATTTTCTAAAAGATAAACCTCTATTTATTTAATTTGGGGCGAGCGTTGGGCACTCTGAGGTTTCGCTCTAATGAGCCACCTCATCCTCTATTTGAAGAACCCCTTCAAAGTGTGATATGGAGGCGAGCACTGGGCTCTGATGTATTAGCACACCATCCGAAGAACCTCTATTTATTTAATTTGGGGCGAGCGTTGGGCACTCTGAGGTTTCGCTCTAATGAGCCACCTCATCTTCTATTTGAAGAACCCCTTCAAAGTGTGATATGGAGGCGAGCACTGGGCTCTGATGTATTAGCACACCATCCGAAGAACCTCCATTTTAATTAAAAAACTCAAACTATGTCTTTAGAATATTTCACTAACCAGTTGAGAATTACAAGCACGCTCAATGGCTACTGAAACAAACGAACGAAAAATGTTCATAGTTTAAGTCGCTTAAACAGTAGGCTACACGAGAACGGAGCCGTCGAGTAACCAAAACAAATGGGTTAAACAAATACGTACACGGTATTTACCAATTTAACTCTAGAATTAAAGGATATATAACGAGAAACAACGTTTGACAACCTTTAAACAGTTTTAATAACTATCTCAAAAATTGTCGCTCTGATGCAAACAACTGCTGATTTATCTACTCAAATTTGTTGAACAAAACGACTTACGTATTTTAAGCATGCTAACCTTTAGCCCGGTAAGCAAATTAAAAAAAAAACGCAATATTTAGGCTACACGAGAACGGAGCCATCGAGTAACCAAAACAAATGGGTTAAACAAATTCGTACACGGTATTTACCAATTTAACTCTAGAATTAAAGGATATACAACGAGAAACAACGTTTGACAACCTTTAAACAGTTTTAATAACTATCTCAAAAATTGTCGCTCTGATGCAAACAACTGCTGAGTTATCTACTCAAATTTGTTGAACAAAACGATTTACGTATTTTAAGCATGCTAACCTTTAGCCCGGTAAGCAAATTAAAAAAAAAAAAACGCAATATGTAGGCTACACGGAAACGGAGCCGTCGAGTAACCAAAACAAATGGGTTAAACAAATTCGTACACGGTATATATCAATTTAACTCTAGAATTAAAGGATATATAACGAGAAACAACGTTTGACAACCTTTAAACAGTTTTAATAACTATCTCAAAAAATGTCGCTCTGATGCAAATAACTGCTGAGTTATCTACTCAAATTTGTTGAACAAAACGACTTACGTATTTTAAGCATGCTAACCTTTAGCCCGTTAAGCAAATTAAAAAAAAACGCAATATGTAGGCTACACGAGAACGGAGCCGTCGCGTAACCAAAACAAATGGGTTAAACAAATTCGTACACGGTATTTATCAATTTAACTCTAGAACTAAAGGATATACAACGAGAAACAACGTTTCACAACCTTTAAACAGTTTTAATAACTATCTCAAAAATTGTCTCTCTGATACAACAACTGCTGAGTTATCTACTCAAATTTGTTGAACAAAACGACTTACGTATTTTAAGCGTGCTAACCTTTAGCCCGGTAAGCAAATTAAAAAAAACGCAATATGTAGGCTACACGAGAACGGAGCCGTCGAGTAACCAAATCAAATGGGTTAAACAAATTCGTACACGGTATTTATCAATTTAACTCTAGAATTAAAGGATATACAACGAGAAACAACGTTTGACAACCTTTAAAGAGTTTTAATAACTATCTCAAAAATTGTCGCTCTGATGCAAACAACTGCTGAGTTATCTACTCATATTTGTTGAACAAAACAACTTACGTATTTTAAGCATGCTAACCTTTAGCCCGGTAAGCAAATTAAAAAATCACGCAATATGTAGGCTACACGAGAACGGAGCCGTCGAGTACCCAAAACAAATGGGTTAAACAAATTCGTACACGGTATTTATCAACTTAACTCTAGAATTAAAGGATATACAACGAGAAACAACGTTTGACGACCTAAACAGTTTTAATAACTATCTCAAAAATTGTCGCTCTGATGCAAACAACTGCTGAGTTATCTACTCAAATTTGTTGAACAAAACGACTTACGTATTTTAAGCATGCTAACCTTTAGCCCGGTAAGCAAATTAAAAAAAAAATGCAATATGTAGGCTACACGAGAACGGAGCCGTCGAGTAACCAAAACAAATGGGTTAAACAAATTCGTACACGATATTTACCAATTAAACTCTAGAATTAAAGGATATACAACGAGATACAACGTTTGACAACCTTTAAACAGTTTTAATAACTATCTCAAAAATTGTCGTTCTGATGCAAACAACTGCTGAGTTATCTACTCAAATTTGTTGAACAAAACGGCTTACGTATTTTAAGCATACTAACCTTTAGCCCCGTAAGCAAATTTAAAAAAACGCAATATGTAGGCTACACGAGAACGGAGCCGCCGAATAACCAACACAAATGGGTTAAACAAATTCGTACACGGTATTTATCAATTTAACTCTAGAACTAAAGGATATACAACGAGAAACAACGTTTCACAACCTTTAAACAGTTTTAATAACTATCTCAAAAATTGTCTCTCTGATGCAACAACTGCTGAGTTATCTACTCAAATTTGTTGAACAAAACGACTTACGTAATTTAAGCGTGCTAACCTTTAGCCCGGTAAGCAAATTAAAAAAAACGCAATATGTAGCCTACACGAGAACGGAGCCGTCGAGTAACCAAAACAAATTGGTTAAACAAATTCGTACACGGTATTTATCAATTTAACTCTAGAATTAAAGGATATACAACGAGAAACAACGTTTGACAACCTTTAAAGAGTTTTAATAACTATCTCAAAAATTGTCGCTCTGATGCAAACAACTGCTGAGTTATCTACTCATATTTGTTGAACAAAACGACTTACGTATTTTAAGCATGCTAACCTTTAGCCCGGTAAGCAAATTAAAAAATCACGCAATATGTAGGATACACGAGAACGGAGCCGTCGAGTACCCAAAACAAATGGGTTAAACAAATTCGTACACGGTATTTATCAACTTAACTCTAGAATTAAAGGATATACAACGAGAAACAACGTTTGACGACCTAAACAGTTTTAATAACTATCTCAAAAATTGTCGCTCTGATGCAAACAACTGCTGAGTTATCTACTCAATTTTGTTGAACAAAACGACTTACGTATTTTAAGCATGCTAACCTTTAGCCCGGTAAGCAAATTAAAAAAAAAAACGCAATATGTAGGCTACACGAGAACGGAGCCGTCGAGTAACCAAAACAAATGGGTTAAACAAATTCGTACACGGTATTTATCAATTTAACTCTGGAATTAAAGGATATACAAGAAGAAACAACGTTTCACAACCTTTAAACAGTTTTAATAACTATCTCAAAAATTGTCGCTCTGATGCAAACAACTGCTGAGTTATCTACTCAAATTTGTTGAACTAAACGACTTACGTATTTTAAGCATGCTAACCTTTAGCCCGGTAAGCAAATTAAAAAAAACGCAATATGTAGGCTACACGAGAACGGAGCCGTCGAGTAACAAAAACAAATGGGTTAAACAAATTCGTACACGGTATTTATCAATCTAACTCTAGAATTAAAGGATATACAACGAGAAACAACGTTTGACAACCTTTAAACAGTTTTAATAACTATCTCAAAAATTGTCGCTCTGATGCAAACAACTGTTGAGTTATCTACTCAAATTTGTTGAACAAAACGACTTGCGTATTTTAAACATGCTAACCTTTAGCCCGGTAAGCAAATAAAAAAAAACGCAATATGTAGGCTACACGAGAACGGAGCCGTCGAGTAACCAAAACAAATGGATTAAACAAATTCGTACACGGTATTTATCAATTTAACTCTAGAAATAAAGGATATGCAACGAGAAACAACGTTTGACAACCTTTAAACAGTTTTACTAACTATCTCAAAAATTGTCGCTCTGATGCAAACAACTGCTGAGTTATCTACTCAAATTTGTTGAACAAAACGACTTACGTATTTTAAGCATGCTAACCTTTAGCCCGGTAAGCAAATTAAAAAAAACGCAATATGTAGGCTACACGAGAACGGAGCCGTCGAGTAACCCAAACAAATGGGTTAAACAAATTCGTACACGGTATTTATCAATTTAACTCTCGAATTAAAGGATATACAACGAGAAACAACGTCTGACAACCTTTAAAGAGTTTTAATAACTATCTCAAAAATTGTCGCTCTGATGCAAACAACTGCTGAGTTATATACTCATATTTGTTGAACAAAACGACTTACGTATTTTAAGCATGCTAACCTTTAGCCCGGTAAGCAAATTTAAAAAAAACGCAATATGTAGGCTACACGAGAACGGAGCCGTCGAGTAACCAAAACAAATGGGTTAAACAAATTCGTACAAGGTATTTATCAATTTAACTCTAGATTTAAAGGGTATACAACGAGAAACAACGTTTGACAACCTTTAAACAGTTTTAATAACTATCTCAAAAATTGTCGCTCTGATGCAAACAACTGCTGAGTTATCTACTCAAATTTGTTGAACAAAACGACCTACGTATTTTAAGCATGCTAATCTTTAGCCCGGTAAGCAAATTAAAAAAAAAAACGCAATATGTAGGCTACACGAGAACGGAGCCGTCGAGTAACCAAAACAAATGGGTTAAACAAATTCGTACACGGTATTTATCAACTTAACTCTAGAATTAAAGGATATACAACGAGAAACAACGTTTGACGACCTAAACAGTTTTAATAACTATCTCAAAAATTGTCGCTCTGATGCAAACAACTGCTGAGTTATCCACTCAAATTTGTTGAACAAAACGACCTACGTATTTTAAGCATGCTAATCTTTAGCCCGGTAAGCAAATTAAAAAAAAAACGCAATATGTAGGCTACACGAGAACGGAGCCGTCGAGTAACCAAAACAAATGGGTTAAACAAATTCGTACAAGGTATTTATCAATTTAACTCTAGATTTAAAGGGTATACAACGAGAAACAACGTTTGACAACCTTTAAACAGTTTTAATAACTATCTCAAAAATTGTCGCTCTGATGCAAACAACTGCTGAGTTATCTACTCAAATTTGTTGAACAAAACGACCTACGTATTTTAAGCATGCTAATCTTTAGCCCGGTAAGCAAATTAAAAAAAAAAACGCAATATGTAGGCTACACGAGAACGGAGCCGCCGAGTAACCAAAACAAATGGGTTAAACAAATTCGTACACGGTATTTATCAACTTAACTCTAGAATTAAAGGATATACAACGAGAAACAACGTTTGACGACCTAAACAGTTTTAATAACTATCTCAAAAATTGTCGCTCTGATGCAAACAACTGCTGAGTTATCCACTCAAATTTGTTGAACAAAACGACCTACGTATTTTAAGCATGCTAATCTTTAGCCCGGTAAGCAAATTAAAAAAAAAAACGCAATATGTAGGCTACACGAGAACGGAGCCGTCGAGTAACCAAAACAAATGGGTTAAACAAATTCGTACACGGTATTTATCAACTTAACTCTAGTATTAAAGGATATACAACGAGAAACAACGTTTGACGACCTAAACAGTTTTAATAACTATCTCAAAAATTGTCGCTCTGATGCAAACAACTGCTGAGTTATCCACTCAAATTTGTTGAACAAAACGACCTACGTATTTTAAGCATGCTAATCTTTAGCCCGGTAAGCAAATTAAAAAAAAAAACGCAATATGTAGGCTACACGAGAACGGAGCCGTCGAGTAACCAAAACAAATGGGTTAAACAAATTCGTACACGGTATTTATCAATTTAACTCTAGAAATAAAGGATATGCAACGAGAAACAACGTTTGACAACCTTTAAACAGTTTTACTAACTATCTCAAAAATTGTCGCTCTGATGCAAACAACTGCTGAGTTATCTACTCAAATTTGTTGAACAAAACGACTTACGTATTTTAAGCATGCTAACCTTTAGCCCGGTAAGCAAATTAAAAAAAACGCAATATGTAGGCTACACGAGAACGGAGCCGTCGAGTAACCCAAACAAATGGGTTAAACAAATTCGTACACGGTATTTATCAATTTAACTCTCGAATTAAAGGATATACAACGAGAAACAACGTCTGACAACCTTTAAAGAGTTTTAATAACTATCTCAAAAATTGTCGCTCTGATGCAAACAACTGCTGAGTTATATACTCATATTTGTTGAACAAAACGACTTACGTATTTTAAGCATGCTAACCTTTAGCCCGGTAAGCAAATTTAAAAAAAAACGCAATATGTAGGCTACACGAGAACGGAGCCGTCGAGTAACCAAAACAAATGGGTTAAACAAATTCGTACAAGGTATTTATTAATTTAACTCTAGAATTAAAGGATATACAACGAGAAACAGCGTTTGACAACCTTTAAACAGTTTTAATAACTATCTCAAAAATTGTCCCTCTGATGCAAACAACTGCTGAGTTATCCACTCAAATTTGTTGAACAAAACGACCTACGTATTTTAAGCATGCTAATCTTTAGCCCGGTAAGCAAATTAAAAAAAAAAACGCAATATGTAGGCTACACGAGAACGGAGCCGTCGAGTAACCAAAACAAATGGGTTAAACAAATTCGTACACGGTATTTATCAATTTAGCTCTAGAATTAAAGGATATACAACGAGAAACAACGTTTCACAACCTTTAAACAGTTTTAATAACTATCTCAAAAATTGTCGCTCTGATGCAAACAACTGCTGAGTTATCTACTCATATTTGTTGAACAAAACGACTTACGTATTTTAAGCATGCTAACCTTTAGCCCGGTAAGCAAATTAAAAAAAAACGCAATATGTAGGCAACACGAGAACGGAGCCGTCGAGTAACCAAAACAAATGGGTTAAACAAATACGTACACGGTATTTATCAATTTAAGTCTAGAATTAAAGGATATACAACGAGAAACAACGTTTGACAACCTTTAAACAGTTTTAATAACTATCTCAAAAATTGTCGCTCTGATGCAAACAACTGCTGAGTTATCTACTCAAATTTGTTTAACAAGACCACTTACGTATTTCAAGCATGCTAACCTTTAGCCCGGTAAGCAAATTAAAAAAAAAACACAATATGTAGGCTACACGAAAACGGAGCCGTAGAGTAACCAAAACAAATGGGTTAAACCAATACGTACACGGTATTTATCAATTTAACTCTAGAATTAAAGGATATACAACGAGAAACAACGTTTCACAACCTTTAAACAGTTTTAATAACTATCTCAAAAATTGCCGCTCTGATGCAAACAACTGCTGAGTTATCTACTCAAATTTGTTGAACAAAACGACTTACGTATTTTAAGCATGCTAACCTTTAGCCCGGTAAGCAAATTAAAAAAAACGCAATATGTAGGCTACACGAGAACGGAGCCGTCGAGTAACCAAAACAAATGGGTTAAACAAATTCGTACACGGTATTTATCAATCTAACTCTAGAATTAAAGGATATACAACGAGAAACAACGTTTGACAACCTTTAAACAGTTTTAATAACTACCTCAAAAATTGTCGCTCTGATGCAAACAACTGCTGAGTTATCTACTCAAATTTGTTGAACAAAACGACTTGCGTATTTTAAACTTGCTAACCTTTAGCCCGGTAAGCAAATTAAAAAAAAAAACCCAATATGTAGGCTACACGAGAACGGAGCCGTCGAGTAACCAAAACAAATGGATTAAACAAATTCGTACACGGTATTTATCAATTTAACTCTAGAAATAAAGGATATACAACGAGAAACAACGTTTGACAACCTTTAAACAGTTTTAATAACTAACTCAAAAATTGTCGCTCTGATGCAAACAACTGCTGAGTTATCTACTCAAATTTGTTGAACAAAACGACTTACGTATTATAAGCATGCTAACCTTTAGCCCGGTAAGCAAATTAAAAAAAAACGCAATATGTAGGCTATACGAGAACGGAGCCGTCGAGTAACCAAAACAAATGGGTTAAACAAATTCGTACACGGTATTTATCAATTTAACTCTTGAATTAAAGGATATACAACGAGAAACAACGTTTGACAACCTTTAAACAGTTTTAATAACTATCTCAAAAATTGTCGCTCTGATGCAAACAACTGCCGAGTTATCTACTCAAATTTGTTGAACAAAACGACTTACGTATTTTAAGCATGCTAACCTTTAGCCCGGTAAGCAAATTAAAAAAAGCGCAATATGTAGGCTACACGAGAACGGAGCCGTCGAGTAACCAAAACAAATGGGTTAAACAAATTCGTGCACGGTATTTATCAATTTAACTCTAGAATTAAAGGATATACAACGAGAAACAACGTTTGGCAACCTTTAAACAGTTTTAATAACTATCTCAAAAATTGTAGCTCTGATGCAAACAACTGCTGAGTTATCTACTCAAATTTGTTGAACAAAACGACTTACGTATTTTAAGCATGCTAACCTTTAGCCCGGTAAGCAAATTAAAAAAAAACGCAATATGTAGGCTACACCAGAACGGAGCCGTTGAGTAACCAAAACAAATGTGTTAAACAAATTCGTACACGGTATTTATCGATATAACTCTAGAATTAAAGGATATACAACGAGAAACAACGTTTGACAACCTTTAAACGGTTTTAATAACTATCTCAAAAATTGTCGCTCTGATGCAAACTCATATTTGTTGAACAAAACGACTTACGTATTTTAAGCATGCTAACCTTTAGCCCGGTAAGCAAATTAAAAAAAAACGCAATATGTAGGCTACACGAGAACGGAGCCGTCGAGTACCCAAAACAAATGGGTTAAACAAATTCGTACACGGTATTTATCAACTTAACTCTAGAATTAAAGGATATACAACGAGAAACAACGTTTGACGACCTAAACAGTTTTAATAACTATCTCAAAAATTGTCGCTCTGATGCAAACAACTGCTGAGTTATCTACTCAAATTTGTTGAACAAAACGACTTACGTATTTTAAGCATGCTAACCTTTAGCCCGGTAAGCAAATTAAAAAAAAAACGCAATATGTAGGCTACACGAGAACGGAGCCGTCGAGTAACCAAAACAAATGGGTTAAACAAATTCGTACACGGTATTTATCAATCTAACTCTAGAATTAAAGGATATACAACGAGAAACAACGTTTGACAACCTTTAAACAGTTTTAATAACTATCTCAAAAATTGTCGCTCTGATGCAAACAACTGCTGAGTTATCTACTCAAATTTGTTGAACAAAACGACTTGCGTATTTTAAACATGCTAACCTTTAGCCCGGTAAGCAAATTAAAAAAAAAACGCAATATGTAGGCTACACGAGAACGTAGCCGTCGAGTAACCAAAACAAATGGATTAAACAAATTCGTACACGGTATTTATCAATTTAACTCTCGAATTAAAGGATATACAACGCGAAACAACGTCTGACAACCTTTAAAGAGTTTTAATAACTATCTCAAAAATTGTCGCTCTGATGCAAACAACTGCTGAGTTATATACTCATATTTGTTGAACAAAACGACTTACGTATTTTAAGCATGCTAACCTTTAGCCCGGTAAGCAAATTAAAAAAAAACGCAATATGTAGGCTACACGAAAACGGAGCCGTCGAGTAACCAAAACAAATGGGTTAAACAAATTCGTACAAGGTATTTATCAATTTAACTCTAGAATTAAAGGATATACAACGAGAAACAACGTTTGACAACCTTTAAACAGTTTTAATAACTATCTCAAAAATTGTCCCTCTGATACAAACAACTGCTGAGTTATCCACTCAAATTTGTTGAACAAAACGACCTACGTATTTTAAGCATGCTAATCTTTAGCCCGGTAAGCAAATTAAAAAAAAAAACGCAATATGTAGGCTACACGAGAACGGAGCCGTCGAGTAACCAAAACAAATGGGTTAAACAAATTCGTACACGGTATTTATCAATTTAACTCTAGAATTAAAGGATATACAACGAGAAACAACGTTTCACAACCTTTAAACAGTTTTAATAACTATCTCAAAAATTGTCGCTCTGATGCAAACAACAGCTGAGTTATCTACTCATATTTGTTGAACAAAACGACTTACGTATTTTAAGCATGCTAACCTTTAGCCCGGTAAGCAAATTAAAAAAAAAAACGCAATATGTAGGCAACACGAGAACGGAGCCGTCGAGTAACCAAAACAAATGGGTTAAACAAATACGTACACGGTATTTATCAATTTAAGTCTAGAATTAAAGGATATACAACGAGAAACAACGTTTGACAACCTTTAAACAGTTTTAATAACTATCTCAAAAATTGTCGCTCTGATGCAAACAACTGCTGAGTTATCTACTCAAATTTGTTTAACAAGACGACTTACGTATTTCAAGCATGCTAACCTTTAGCCCGGTAAGCAAATTAAAAAAAAAAACACAATATGTAGGCTACACGAAAACGGAGCCGTAGAGTAACCAAAACAAATGGGTTAAACAAATACGTACACGGTATTTATCAATTTAACTCTAGAACTAAAGGATATACAACGAGAAACAACGTTTCACAACCTTTAAACAGTTTTAATAACTATCTCAAAAATTGCCGCTCTGATGCAAACAACTGCTGAGTTATCTACTCAAATTTGTTGAACAAAACGACTTACGTATTTTAAGCATGCTAACCTTTAGCCCGGTAAGCAAATTAAAAAAAACGCAATATGTAGGCTACACGAGAACGGAGCCGTCGAGTAACCAAAACAAATGGGTTAAACAAATTCGTACACGGTATTTATCAATCTAACTCTAGAATTAAAGGATATACAACGAGAAACAACGTTTGACAACCTTTAAACAGTTTTAATAACTACCTCAAAAATTGTCGCTCTGATGCAAACAAATGCTGAGTTATCTACTCAAATTTGTTGAACAAAACGACTTGCGTATTTTAAACTTGCTAACCTTTAGCCCGGTAAGCAAATTAAAAAAAAAAAACGCAATATGTAGGCTACACGAGAACGGAGCCGTCGAGTAACCAAAACAAATGGATTAAACAAATTCGTACACGGTATTTATCAATTTAACTCTAGAAATAAAGGATATACAACGAGAAACAACGTTTGACAACCTTTAAACAGTTTTAATAACTAACTCAAAAATTGTCGCTCTGATGCAAACAACTGCTGAGTTATCTACTCAAATTTGTTGAACAAAACGACTTACGTATTATAAGCATGCTAACCTTTAGCCCGGTAAGCAAATTAAAAAAAAACGCAATATGTAGACTATACGAGAACGGAGCCGTCGAGTAACCAAAACAAATGGGTTAAACAAATTCGTACACGGTATTTATCAATTTAACTCTTGAATTAAAGGATATACAACGAGAAACAACGTTTGACAACCTTTAAACAGTTTTAATAAAACAAATGGGTTAAACAAATTCGTACACGATATTTACCAATTAAACTCTAGAATTAAAGGATATACAACGAGAAACAACGTTTGACAACCTTTAAACAGTTTTAATAACTATCTCAAAAATTGTCGTACTGATGCAAACAACTGCTGATTTATCTACTCAAATTTGTTGAACAAAACGACTTACGTATTTTAAGCATGCTAACTTTTAGCCCGGTAAGCAAATTAAAAAAAACGCAATATGTAGGCTACACGAGAACGGAGCCGTCGAGTAACCAAAACCAATGGGTTAACAAATTCGTACACGGTATTTATCAATTTAACTCTAGAATTAAAGGATATATAACGAGAAACATCGTTTGACAACCTTTAAATAGTTTTAATAACTATCTCAAAAATTGTCTCTCTGATGCAACAACTGCTGAGTTATCTACTCAAATTTGTTGAACAAAACGACTTACGTATTTTAAGCGTGCTAACCTTTAGCCCGGTAAGCAAATTAAAAAAAACGCAATATGTAGGCTACACGAGAACGGAGCCGTCGAGTAACCAAAACAAATTGGTTAAACAAATTCGTACACGGTATTTATCAATTTAACTCTAGAATTAAAGGATATACAACGAGAAACAACGTTTGACAACCTTTAAAGAGTTTTAATAACTATCTCAAAAATTGTCGCTCTGATGCAAACAACTGCTGAGTTATCTACTCATATTTGTTGAACAAAACGACTTACGTATTTTAAGCATGCTAACCTTTAGCCCGGTAAGCAAATTAAAAAATCACGCAATATGTAGGATACACGAGAACGGAGCCGTCGAGTACCCAAAACAAATGGGTTAAACAAATTCGTACACGGTATTTATCAACTTAACTCTAGAATTAAAGGATATACAACGAGAAACAACGTTTGACGACCTAAACAGTTTTAATAACTATCTCAAAAATTGTCGCTCTGATGCAAACAACTGCTGAGTTATCTACTCAATTTTGTTGAACAAAACGACTTACGTATTTTAAGCATGCTAACCTTTAGCCCGGTAAGCAAGTTAAAAAAAAAACGCAATATGTAGGCTACACGAGAACGGAGCCGTCGAGTAACCAAAACAAATGGGTTAAACAAATTCGTACACGGTATTTATCAATTTAACTCTGGAATTAAAGGATATACAAGGAGAAACAACGTTTCACAACCTTTAAACAGTTTTAATAACTATCTCAAAAATTGTCGCTCTGATGCAAACAACTGCTGAGTTATCTACTCAAATTTGTTGAACTAAACGACTTACGTATTTTAAGCATGCTAACCTTTAGCCCGGTAAGCAAATTAAAAAAAACGCAATATGTAGGCTACACGAGAACGGAGCCGTCGAGTAACCAAAACAAATGGGTTAAACAAATTCGTACACGGTATTTATCAATCTAACTCTAGAATTAAAGGATATACAACGAGAAACAACGTTTGACAACCTTTAAACAGTTTTAATAACTATCTCAAAAATTGTCGCTCTGATGCAAACAACTGTTGAGTTATCTACTCAAATTTGTTGAACAAAACGACTTGCGTATTTTAAACATGCTAACCTTTAGCCCGGTAAGCAAATTAAAAAAAAACGCAATATGTAGGCTACACGAGAACGGAGCCGTCGAGTAACCAAAACAAATGGATTAAACAAATTCGTACACGGTATTTATCAATTTAACTCTAGAAATAAAGGATATGCAACGAGAAACAACGTTTGACAACCTTTAAACAGTTTTAATAACTATCTCAAAAATTGTCGCTCTGATGCAAACAACTGCTGAGTTATCTACTCAAATTTGTTGAACAAAACGACTTACGTATTTTAAGCATGCTAACCTTTAGCCCGGTAAGCAAATTAAAAAAAACGCAATATGTAGGCTACACGAGAACGGAGCCGTCGAGTAACCCAAACAAATGGGTTAAACAAATTCGTACACGGTATTTATCAATTTAACTCTCGAATTAAAGGATATACAACGAGAAACAACGTCTGACAACCTTTAAAGAGTTTTAATAACTATCTCAAAAATTGTCGCTCTGATGCAAACAACTGCTGAGTTATATACTCATATTTGTTGAACAAAACGACTTACGTATTTTAAGCATGCTAACCTTTAGCCCGGTAAGCAAATTAAAAAAAAACGCAATATGCAGGCTACACGAGAACGGAGCCGTCGAGTAACCAAAACAAATGGGTTAAACAAATTCGTACAAGGTATTTATCAATTTAACTCTAGATTTAAAGGGTATACAACGAGAAACAACGTTTGACAACCTTTAAACAGTTTTAATAACTATCTCAAAAATTGTCGCTCTGATGCAAACAACTGCTGAGTTATCTACTCAAATTTGTTGAACAAAACGACCTACGTATTTTAAGCATGCTAATCTTTAGCCCGGTAAGCAAATTAAAAAAAAAAACGCAATATGTAGGCTACACGAGAACGGAGCCGTCGAGTAACCAAAACAAATGGGTTAACCAAATTCGTACACGGTATTTATCAATTTAACTCTAGAATTAAAGGATATACAACGACAAACAACGTTTCACAACCTTTAAACAGTTTTAATAACTATCCTAAAAATTGTCGCTCTGATGCAAACAACTGCTGAGTTATCTACTCATATTTGTTGAACAAAACGACTTACGTATTTTAAGCATGCTAACCTTTAGCCCGGTAAGCAAATTAAAAAAAAAACGCAATATGTAGGCAACACGAGAACGGAGCCGTCGAGTAACCAAAACAAATGGGTTAAACAAATTCGTACACGGTATTTATCAATTTATCTCTAGAATTAAAGGATATACAACGAGAAACAACGTTTGGCAACCTTTAAACAGTTTTAATAACTATCTCAAAAATTGTCGCTCTGATGCAAACAACTGCTGAGTTATCTACTCAAATTTGTTGAACAAGACGACTTACGTATTTCAAGCATGCTAACCTTTAGCCCGGTAAGCAAATTAAAAAAAAAACACAATATGTAGGCTATAAGAAAACGGAGCCGTCGAGTAACCAAAACAAATGGGTTAAACAAATTCGTACACGGTATTTATCAATTTAACTCTAGAATTAAAGGATATACAACGAGAAACAACGTTTGACAACCTTTAAACAGTTTTAATAACTATCTCAAAAATTGTCGCTCTGATGCAAACAACTGCTGAGTTATCTACTCAAATTTGTTGAACAAAACGACTTACGTATTTTAAGCATGCTAACCTTTAGCCCGGTAAGCAAATTAAAAAAAACGCAATATGTAGGCTACACGAGAACGGAGCCGTCGAGTAACCTAAACAAATGGGTTAAACAAATTCGTACACGGTATTTATCAATCTAACTCTAGAATTAAAGGATATACAACGAGAAACAACGTTTGACAACCTTTAAACAGTTTTAATAACTACCTCAAAAATTGTCGCTCTGATGCAAACAACTGCTGAGTTATCTACTCAAATTTGTTGAACAAAACGACTTGCGTATTTTAAACTTGCTAACCTTTAGCCCGGTAAGCAAATTAAAAAAAAAAAACGCAATATGTAGGCTACACGAGAACGGAGCCGTCGAGTAACCAAAACAAATGGATTAAACAAATTCGTACACGGTATTTATCAATTTAACTCTAGAAATAAAGGATATACAACGAGAAACAATGTTTAACAACCTTTAAACAGTTTTAATAACTAACTCAAAAATTGTCGCTCTGATGCAAACAACTGCTGAGTTATCTACTCAAATTTGTTGAACAAAACGACTTACGTATTTTAAGCATGCTAACCTTGAGCCCGGTAAGCAAATTAAAAAAAAAACGCAATATGTAGGCTACAGGAGAACGGAGCCGTCGAGTAACCAAAACAAATGGGTTAAACAAATTCGTACACGGTATTTATCAATTTAACTCTAAAAATAAAGGATATACAACGAGAAACATCGTTTGACAACCTGTAAATAGTTTTAGTAACTATCTCAAAAATTGTAGCTCTGATGCAAACAACTGCTGAGTTATCTACTCAAATTTGTTGAACAAAACGACTTACGTATTTTAAGCATGCTAACCTTTAGCCCGGTAAGCAAATTAAAAAAAACGCAATATGTAGGCTACACCAGAACGGAGCCGTCGTGTAACCAAAACAAATGGGTTAAACAAATTCGTACACGGTATTTATCGATATAACTCTAGAATTAAAGGATATACAACGAGAAAAAACGTTTGACAACCTTTAAACGGTTTTAATAACTATCTCAAAATTTGTCGCTCTGATGCAAACTCATATTTGTTGAACAAAACGACTTACGTATTTTAAGCATGCTAACCTTTAGCCCGGTAAGCAAATTAAAAAAAAAACGCAATATGTAGGCTACACGAGACGGAGCCAACGAGTAACCAAAACAAATGGGTTAAACAAATTCGTACAAGATATTTATCAATTTAACTCTAAAATTAAAGGATATACAACGAGAAACAACGTTTGACAACCTTTAAACAGTTTTAATAACTATCTCAAAAATTGTCGCTCTGATGAAAACAACTGCTGAGTGATCTACTCAAATTTGTTGAACAAAACGACTTACGTATTTTAAGCATGCTAACCTTTAGCCCGGTAAGCAAATTAAAAAAAAAACGCAATATGTAGGCTACACGAGAACGGAGCCGTCGAGTAACCAAAACAAATGGGTTAAACAAATTCGTACACGGTAGTTATCAATTTAACTCTAGAATTAAAGGATATACAACGAGAAACAACGTTTGACAACCTTTACACAGTTTTAATAACAATCTCAAAAATTGTCGCTCTGATGCAAACAACTGCTGAGTTATCTACTCAAATTTGTTGAACAAAACGACTTACGTATTTTAAGCATGCTAACCTTTAGCCCGCTAAGCAAATTAAAAAAAACGCAATATGTAGGCTACACGAGAACGGAGCCCCTGAATAACCAAAACAAATGGGTTAAACAAATTCGTACACGGTATTTATCAATTTAACTCTAGAATTAAAGGATATACAACGAGAAACAACGTTTGACAATTTTTAAACAGTTTTAATAACTATCTCAAAAATTTTCGCTCTGATGCAAATAACTGCTGAGTTATCTACTCAAATTTGTTGAACAAAACGACTTACGTATTTTAAGCATGCTAACCTTTAGCCCGGTAAGCAAATTAAAAAAAAACGCAATATGTAGGCTACACGAGAACGGAGCCGCCGAGTAACCAAAACAAATGGGTTAAACAAATTCGTACACGGTATTTATCAATTTAACTCTAGAATTAAAGGATATACAACGAGAAACAACGTTTGACAACCTTTAACCAGATTTAATAACTATCTCAAAAATTGTCGCTCTGATGCAAACAACTGCTGAGTTATCTACTCAAATTTGTTGAACAAAACGACTTACGTATTTTAAGCATGCTAACCTTTAGCCCGGTATGCAAATATAAAAAAAACGCAATATGTAGGCTACGCGAGAACGGAGCCGTCGAGTAACCAAAACAAATGGGTTAAAGAAATTCGTACACGGTATTTATCAATTTAACTCTAGAATTAAAGGATATACAACGAGAAACAACGTTTGACAACCTTTAAACAGTTTTAATAACTATCTCAAAAATTGTGGCTCTGATGCAAACAACTGCTGAGTTGTCTACTCAAATTTGTTGAACAAAACGACTTACGTATTTTAAGCATGCTAACCTTTAGCCCGGTAAGCAAATTAAAAAAAAAACGCAATATGTAGGCTACACGAGAACGGAGCCGTCGAGTAACCAAAACAAATGGGTTAAACAAATTCGTACATGGTATTTATCAATTTAACTCTATAATTAAAGGATATACAACGAGAAACAACGTTTGACAACCTTTAAACAGTTTTAATAACTATCTCAAAAATTGTCGCTCTGATGAAAACAACTGCTGAGTTATATACTCAAATTTGTTGAACAAAACAACTTACGTATTTTAAGCATGCTAACCTTTAGCCCGGTAAGCAAATTAAAAAAAAAACGCAATATGTAGGCTACACGAGAACGGAGCCGTCGAGTAACCAAAACAAATGGGTTAAACAAATTCGTACACGGTATTTATCAATTTAACTCTAGAATTAAAGGATATACAACGAGAAACAACGTTTGACAACCTTTAAACAGTTTTAATAACAATCTCAAAAATTGTCGCTCTGATGCAAACAACTGCCGAGTTATCTACTCAAATTTGTTGAACAAAACGACTTACGTATTTTAAGCATGCTAACCTTTAGCCCGGTAAGCAAATTAAAAAAAACGCAATATGTAGGCTACACGAGAACGGAGCCGTCGAGTAACCAAAACAAATGGGTTAAACAAATTCGTACACGGTATTTATCAATTTAACTCTAGAATTAAAGGATATACAACGAGAAACAACGTTTGACAACCTTTAAACAGTTTTAATAACTATCTCAAAAATTGTCGCTCTGATGCAAACAACTGCTGAGTTATCTACTCAAATTTTTTGAACGAAACGACTTACGTATTTTAAGCATGCTAACCTTTAGCCCGGTAAGCAAATTAAAAAAAAACGCAATATGTAGGCTGCACGAGAACGGAGCCGTCGAGTAACCAAAACAAATGGGTTAAACAAATTCGTACACGGTATTTATCAATTTAACTCTAGAATTAAAGGATATACAACGAGAAACATCGTTTGACAACCTTTAAATAGTTTTAATAACTATCTCAAAAATTGTCGCTCTGATGCAAACAACTGCTGAGTTATCTACTCAAATTTGTTGAACAAAACGACTTACGTATTTTAAGCATGCTAACCTCGACAAATGGGTTAAACAAATTCGTACACGGTATTTATCAATTTAACTCTAGAATTAAAGGATATACAACGAGAAACAACGTTTGACAACCTTTAAACAGTTTTAATAACTATCTCAAAAATTGTCGCTCTGATGCAAACAACTGCTGAATTATCTACTCAAATTTGTTGAACAAAACGACCTACGTATTTTAAGCATGCTAACCTTTAGCCCGGTAAGCAAATTAAAAAAAAACGCAATATGTAGGCTACACGAGAACGGAGCCGTCGAGTAACCAAAACAAATGGGTTAAAGAAATTCGTACACGGTATTTATCAATTTAACTCTAGAATTAAAGGATATACAACGAGAAACAACGTTTGACAACCTTTAAACAGTTTTAATAACTATCTCAAAAATTGTCGCTCTGATGCAAACAACTGCCGAGTTATCTACTCAAATTTGTTGAACAAAACGACTTACGTATTTTAAGCATGCTAACCTTTAGCCCGGTAAGCAAATTAAAAAAAACGCAATATGTAGGCTACACGAGAACGGAGCCGTCGAGTAACCAAAACAAATGGGTTAAACAAATTCGTACACGGTATTTATCAATTTAACTCTAGAATTAAAGGATATACAACGAGAAACAACGTTTGACAACCTTTAAACAGTTTTAATAACTATCTCAAAAATTGTCGCTCTGATGCAAACAACTGCTGAGTTATCTACTCAAATTTTTTGAACGAAACGACTTACGTATTTTAAGCATGCTAACCTTTAGCCCGGTAAGCAAATTAAAAAAAAACGCAATATGTAGGCTGCACGAGAACGGAGCCGTCGAGTAACCAAAACAAATGGGTTAAACAAATTCGTACACGGTATTTATCAATTTAACTCTAGAATTAAAGGATATACAACGAGAAACATCGTTTGACAACCTTTAAATAGTTTTAATAACTATCTCAAAAATTGTCGCTCTGATGCAAACAACTGCTGAGTTATCTACTCAAATTTGTTGAACAAAACGACTTACGTATTTTAAGCATGCTAACCTTAAGCCCGGTAAGCAAATTAAAAAAAAAACGGAATATGTAACACGAGAACGGAGCCGTCGAGTAACCAAAACAAATGGGTTAAACAAATCCGTACACGGTATTTATCAATTTAACTATAGAATTAAAGGATATACAACGAGAAACAACGTTTGACAACCTTTAAACAGTTTTAATAACTATCTCAAAAATTGTCGCTCTGATGCAAACAACTGCTGAGTTATCTACTCAAATTTGTTGAACAAAACGACTTGCGTATTTTAAACATGCTAACCTTTAGCGCGGTAAGCAAATTTAAAAAAAACGCAATATGTAGGCTACACGAGAACGGAGCCGTCGAGTAACCAAAACAAATGGGTTAAACAAATTCGTACACGGTATTTATCAATTTAACTCTAGAATTAAAGGATATACAACGAGAAACGACGTTTGACAACCTTTAAACAGTTTTAATAACTATCTCAAAAATTGTCGCTCTGATGCAAACAACTGCTGAGTTATCTACTCAAATTTGTTGAACAAAACGACTTACGTATTTTAAGCATGCTAACCTTTAGCCCGGTAAGCAAATTAAAAAAAAAAACGCAATATGTAGGCTACACGAGGACGGAGCCGTCGAGTAACTAAAACAAATGGGTTAAACAAATTCGTACACGGTATTTATCAATTTAACTCTAGAATTAAAGGATATACAAAGAGAAACATCGTTTGAAAACCTCTAAATAGTTTTAATAACTATCTCAAAAATTGTCGCTCTGATGCAAACAACTGCTGAGTTATCTACTCAAATTTGTTGAACAAAACGACTTACGTATTTTAAGCATGCTAACCTCGACAAATGGGTTAAACAAATTCGTACACGGTATTTATCAATTTAACTCTAGAATTAAAGGATATACAACGAGAAACAACGTTTGACAACCTTTAAACAGTTTTAATAACTATCTCAAAAATTGTCGCTCTGATGAAAACAACTGCTGAGTTATCTACTCAAATTTGTTGAACAAAGCGACTTACGTATTTTAAGCATGCTAACCTTCAGCCCGGTAAGCAAATTAAAAAAAACGCAATATGTAGGCTACACGAGAACGGAGCCGTCGAGTAACCAAAACAAATGGGTTAAACAAATTCGTACACGGTATTTATCAATTTAACTATAGAATTAAAGGATATACAACGAGAAACAACGTTTGACAACCTTTAAACAGTTTTAATAACTATCTCAAAAATTTTCGCTCTGATGCAAACAACTGCTGAGTTATCTACTCAAATTTGTTGAACAAAACGACTTACGTATTTTAAGCGTGCTAACCTTTAGCCCGGGAAACAGATTAAAAAACAAACGCAATATGTAGGCTACACGAGAACGGAGCCGTCGAGTAACCAAAACAAATGGGTTAAACAAATTCGTACACGGTATTTATCAATTTAAATCTAGAATTAAAGGACATACAACACTCAAATTTGTGGAACAAAACCACTTACGTATTTTAAGCATGATAACCTTTAGCCCGGTAAGCAAATTAGAAAAAAACGCAATATGTAGGCTACGCGAGAACGGAGCCGTCGAGTAACCAAAACAAATGGGTTAAACAAATTCGTACACGGTATTTATCAATTTAACTCTAGAATTAAAGGATATACAACGAGAAACAACGTTTGACAACCTTTAAACAGTTTTAATAACTATCTCAAAAATTGTCGCTCTGATGCAAACAACTGCTGAATTATCTACTCAAATTTGTTGAACAAAACGACCTACGTATTTTAAGCATGCTAACCTTTAGCCCGGTAAGCAAATTAAAAAAAAACGCAATATGTAGGCTACACGAGAACGGAGCCGTCGAGTAACCAAAACAAATGGGTTAAAGAAATTCGTACACGGTATTTATCAATTTAACTCTAGAATTAAAGGATATACAACGAGAAACAACGTTTGACAACCTTTAAACAGTTTTAATAACTATCTCAAAAATTGTCGCTCTGATGCAAACAACTGCTGAGTTATCTACTCAAATTTGTTGAACAAAACGACTTACGTATTTTAAGCGTGCTAACCTTTAGCCCGGTAAGCAAATTAAAAAAAAACGCAATATGTAGGCTACACGAGGACGGAGCCGTCGAGTAACCAAAACAAATGGGTTAAACAAATTCGTACACGGTATTTATCAATTTAACTCTAGAATTAAAGGATATACAAAGAGAAACATCGTTTGACAACCTCTAAATAGTTTTAATAACTATCTCAAAAATTGTCGCTCTGATGCAAACAACTGCTGAGTTATCTACTCAAATTTTTTGAACAAAACGACTTACGTATTTTAAGCATGCTAACCTCGACAAATGGGTTAAACAAATTCGTACACGGTATTTATCAATTTAACTCTAGAATTAAAGGATATACAACGAGAAACAACGTTTGACAACCTTTAAACAGTTTTAATAACTATCTCAAAAATTGTCGCTCTGATGAAAACAACTGCTGAGTTATCTACTCAAATTTGTTGAACAAAGCGACTTACGTATTTTAAGCATGCTAACCTTTAGCCCGGTAAGCAAATTAAAAAAACGCAATATGTAGGCTACACGAGAACGGAGCCGTCGAGTAACCAAAACAAATGGGTTAAACAAATTCGTACACGGTATTTATCAATTTAACTATAGAATTAAAGGATATACAACGAGAAACAACGTTTGACAACCTTTAAACAGTTTTAATAACTATCTCAAAAATTTTCGCTCTGATGCAAACAACTGCTGAGTTATCTACTCAAATTTGTTGAACAAAACGACTTACGTATTTTAAGCGTACTAACCTTTAGCCCGGGAAACAAATTAAAAAACAAACGCAATATGTAGGCTACACGAGAACGGAGCCGTCGAGTAACCAAAACAAATGGGTTAAACAAATTCGTACACGGTATTTATCAATTTAACTCTAGAATTAAAGGATATACAAAGAGAAACATCGTTTGACAACCTCTAAATAGTTTTAATAACTATCTCAAAAATTGTCGCTCTGATGCAAACAACTGCTGAGTTATCTACTCAAATTTTTTGAACAAAACGACTTACGTATTTTAAGCATGCTAACCTCGACAAATGGGTTAAACAAATTCGTACACGGTATTTATCAATTTAACTCTAGAATTAAAGGATATACAACGAGAAACAACGTTTGACAACCTTTAAACAGTTTTAATAACTATCTCAAAAATTGTCGCTCTGATGAAAACAACTGCTTAGTTATCTACTCAAATTTGTTGAACAAAGCGACTTACGTATTTTAAGCATGCTAACCTTTAGCCCGGTAAGCAAATTAAAAAAAACGCAATATGTAGGCTACACGAGAACGGAGCCCTCGAGTAACCAAAACAAATGGGTTAAACAAATTCGTACACGGTATTTATCAATTTAACTATAGAATTAAAGGATATACAACGAGAAACAACGTTTGACAACCTTTAAACAGTTTTAATAACTATCTCAAAAATTTTCGCTCTGATGCAAACAACTGCTGGGTTATCTACTCAAATTTGTTGAACAAAACGACTTACGTATTTTAAGTGTGCTAACCTTTAGCCCGGGAAACAAATTAAAAAACAAACGCAATATGTAGGCTACACGAGAACGGAGCCGTCGAGTAACCAAAACAAATGGGTTAAACAAATTCGTACACGGTATTTATCAATTTAAATCCAGAATTAAAGGATATACAACACTCAAATTTGTGGAACAAAACCACTTACGTATTTTAAGCATGCTAACCTTTAGCCCGGTAAGCAAATTAGAAAAAAACGCAATATGTAGGCTACGCGAGAACGGAGCCGTCGAGTAACCAAAACAAATGGGTTAAACAAATTCGTACACGGTATTTATCAATTTAACTCTAGAATTAAAGGATATACAACGAGAAACAACGTTTCACAACCTTTAAACAGTTTTAATAACTATCTCAAAAATTGTCGCTCTGATGCAAACAACTGCTGAGTTATCTACTCATATTTGTTGAACAAAACGACTTACGTATTTTAAGCATGCTAACCTTTAGCCCGGTAAGCAAATTAAAAAAAACGCAATATGTAGGCAACACGAGAACGGAGCCGTCGAGTAACCAAAACAAATGGGTTAAACAAATTCGTACACGGTATTTATCAATTTATCTCTAGAATTAAAGGATATACAACGAGAAACAACGTTTGGCAACCTTTAAACAGTTTTAATAACTATCTCAAAAATTGTCTCTCTGATGCAAACAACTGCTGAGTTATCTACTCAAATTTGTTGAACAAGACGACTTACGTATTTCAAGCATGCTAACCTTTAGCCCGGTAAGCAAATTAAAAAAAAAAACACACAATATGTAGGCTATACGAAAACGGAGCCGTCGAGTAACCAAAACAAATGGGTTAAACAAATTCGTACACGGTATTTATCAATTTAACTCTAGAATTAAAGGATATACAACGAGAAACAACGTTTGACAACCTTTAAACAGTTTTAATAACTATCTCAAAAATTGTCGCTCTGATGCAAACAACTGCTGAGTTATCTACTCAAATTTGTTGAAAAAAACGACTTACGTATTTTAAGCATGCTAACCTTTAGCCCGGTAAGCAAATTAAAAAAAACGCAATATGTAGGCTACACGAGAACGGAGCCGTCGAGTAACCAAAACAAATGGGTTAAACAAATTCGTACACGGTATTTATCAATCTAACTCTAGAATTAAAGGATATACAACGAGAAACAACGTTTGACAACCTTTAAACAGTTTTAATAACTACCTCAAAAATTGTCACTCTGATGCAAACAACTGCTGAGTTATCTACTCAAATTTGTTGAACAAAACGACTTGCGTATTTTAAACTTGCTAACCTTTAGCCCGGTAAGCAAATTAAAAAAAAAAAAACGCAATATGTAGGCTACACGAGAACGGAGCCGTCGAGTAACCAAAACAAATGGATTAAACAAATTCGTACACGGTATTTATCAATTTAACTCTAGAAATAAAGGATATACAACGAGAAACAATGTTTGACAACTTTTAAACAGTTTTAATAACTAACTCAAAAATTGTCGCTCTGATGCAAACAACTGCTGAGTTATCTACTCAAATTTGTTGAACAAAACGACTTACGTATTTTAAGCATGCTAACCTTTAGCCCGGTAAGCAAATTAAAAAAAAAAACGCAATATGTAGGCTACAGGAGAACGGAGCCGTCGAGTAACCAAAACAAATGGGTTAAACAAATTCGTACACGGTATTTATCAATTTAACTCTCGAATTAAAGGATATACAACGAGAAACAACGTTTGACAACCTTTAAACAGTTTTAATAACTATCTCAAAAATTGTCGCTCTGATGCAAACAACTGCCGAGTTATCTACTCAAATTTGTTGAACAAAACGACTTACGTATTTTAAGCATGCTAACCTTTAGCCCGGTAAACAAATTAAAAAAAACGCTATATGTAGGCTACACGAGAACGGAGCCGTCGAGTAACCAAAACAAATGGGTTAAACAAATTCGTACACGGTATTTATCAATTTAACTCTAAAAATAAAGGATATACAACGAGAAACATCGTTTGACAACCTGTAAATAGTTTTAGTAACTATCTCAAAAATTGTAGCTCTGATGCAAACAACTGCTGAGTTATCTACTCAAATTTGTTGAACAAAACGACTTACGTATTTTAAGCATGCTAACCTTTAGCCCGGTAAGCAAATTAAAAAAAAACGCAATATGTAGGCTACACCAGAACGGAGCCGTCGTGTAACCAAAACAAATGGGTTAAACAAATTCGTACACGGTATTTATCGATATAACTCTAGAATTAAAGGATATACAACGAGAAAAAACGTTTGACAACCTTTAAACGGTTTTAATAACTATCTCAAAATTTGTCGCTCTGATGCAAACTCATATTTGTTGAACAAAACGACTTACGTATTTTAAGCATGCTAACCTTTAGCCCGGTAAGCAAATTAAAAAAAAACGCAATATGTAGGCTACACGAGAACGGAGCCGTCGAGTAACCAAAACAAATGGGTTAAACAAATTCGTACACGATATTTATCAATTTAACTCTAAAATTAAAGGATATACAACGAGAAACAACGTTTGACAACCTTTAAACAGTTTTAATAACTATCTCAAAAATTGTCGCTCTGATGCAAACAACTGCTGAGTGATCTACTCAAATTTGTTGAACAAAACGACTTACGTATTTTAAGCATGCTAACCTTTAGCCCGGTAAGCAAATTAAAAAAAAAACGCAATATGTAGGCTACACGAGAACGGAGCCGTCGAGTAACCAAAACAAATGGGTTAAACAAATTCGTACACGGTAGTTATCAATTTAACTCTAGAATTAAAGGATATACAACGAGAAACAACGTTTGACAACCTTTACACAGTTTTAATAACTATCTCAAAAATTGTCGCTCTGATGCAAACAACTGCTGAGTTATCTACTCAAATTTGTTGAACAAAACGACTTACGTATTTTAAGCATGCTAACCTTTAGCCCGCTAAGCAAATTAAAAAAAACGCAATATGTAGGCTACACGAGAACGGAGCCCCTGAATAACCAAAACAAATGGGTTAAACAAATTCGTACACGGTATTTATCAATTTAACTCTAGAATTAAAGGATATACAACGAGAAACAACGTTTGACAATCTTTAAACAGTTTTAATAACTATCTCAAAAATTTTCGCTCTGATGCAAACAACTGCTGAGTTATCTACTCAAATTTGTTGAACAAAACGACTTACGTATTTTAAGCATGCTAACCTTTAGCCCGGTAAGCAAATTAAAAAAAAAACGCAATATGTAAGCTACACGAGAACGGAGCCGCCGAGTAACCAAAACAAATGGGTTAAACAAATTCGTACACGGTATTTATCAATTTAACTCTAGAATTAAAGGATATACAACGAGAAACAACGTTTGACAACCTTTAACCAGATTTAATAACTATCTCAAAAATTTTCGCTCTGATGCAAACAACTGCTGAGTTATCTACTCAAATTTGTTGAACAAAACGACTTACGTATTTTAAGCATGCTAACCTTTAGCCCGGTATGCAAATATAAAAAAAACGCAATATGTAGGCTACGCGAGAACGGAGCCGTCGAGTAACCAAAACAAATGGGTTAAAGAAATTCGTACACGGTATTTATCAATTTAACTCTAGAATTAAAGGATATACAACGAGAAACAACGTTTGACAACCTTTAAACAGTTTTAATAACTATCTCAAAAATTGTGGCTCTGATGCAAACAACTGCTGAGTTGTCTACTCAAATTTGTTGAACAAAACGACTTACGTATTTTAAGCATGCTAACCTTTAGCCCGGTAAGCAAATAAAAAAAAAACGCAATATGTAGGCTACACGAGAACGGAGCCGTCGAGTAACCAAAACAAATGGGTTAAACAAATTCGTACATGGTATTTATCAATTTAACTCTATAATTAAGGGATATACAACGAGAAACAACGTTTGACAACCTTTAAACAGTTTTAATAACTATCTCAAAAATTGTCGCTCTGATGAAAAGAACTGCTGAGTTATATACTCAAATTTGTTGAACAAAACAACTTACGTATTTTAAGCATGCTAACCTTTAGCCCGGTAAGCAAATTAAAAAAAAACGCAATATGTAGGCTACACGAGAACGGAGCCGTCGAGTAACCAAAACAAATGGGTTAAACAAATTCGTACACGGTATTTATCAATTTAACTCTAGAATTAAAGGATATACAACGAGAAACAACGTTTGACAACCTTTAAACAGTTTTAATAACAATCTCAAAAATTGTCGCTCTGATGCAAACAACTGCCGAGTTATCTACTCAAATTTGTTGAACAAAACGACTAACGTATTTTAAGCATGCTAACCTTTAGCCCGGTAAGCAAATTAAAAAAAACGCAATATGTAGGCTACACGAGAACGGAGCCGTCGAGTAACCAAAACAAATGGGTTAAACAAATTCGTACACGGTATTTATCAATTTAACTCTAGAATTAAAGGATATACAACGAGAAACAACGTTTGACAACCTTTAAACAGTTTTAATAACTATCTCAAAAATTGTCGCTCTGATGCAAACAACTGCTGAGTTATCTACTCAAATTTTTTGAACGAAACCACTTACGTATTTTAAGCATGCTAACCTTTAGCCCGGTAAGCAAATTAAAAAAAAAACGCAATATGTAGGCTGCACGAGAACGGAGCCGTCGAGTAACCAAAAAAAATGGGTTAAACAAATTCGTACACGGTATTTATCAATTTAACTCTAGAATTAAAGGATATACAACGAGAAACATCGTTTGACAACCTTTAAATAGTTTTAATAACTATCTAAAAAATTGTCGCTCTGATGCAAACAACTGCTGAGTTATCTACTCAAATTTGTTGAACAAAACGACTTACGTATTTTAAGCATGCTAACCTTAAGCCCGGTAAGCAAATTAAAAAAAAAACGCAATATGTAACACGAGAACGGAGCCGTCGAGTAACCAAAACAAATGGGTTAAACAAATCCGTACACGGTATTTATCAATTTAACTATAGAATTAAAGGATATACAACGAGAAACAACGTTTGACAACCTTTAAACAGTTTTAATAACTATTTCAAAAATTGTCGCTCTGATGCAAACAACTGCTGAGTTGTCTACTCAAATTTGTTGAACAAAACGACTTACGTATTTTAAGCATGCTAACCTTTAGCCCGGTAAGCAAATTAAAAAAAAACGCAATATGTAGGCTACACGAGAACGGAGCCGTCGAGTAACCAAAACAGATGGGTTAAACAAATTCGTATACGGTATTTATCAATTTAACTCTAGAATTAAAGGATATACAATGAGAAACTACGTTTGACAACCTTTAAACAGTTTTAATAACTATCTCAAAAATTGTTAAAAAAAAACACGGTTTTTATCAATTTAACTCTAGAATTAAAGGATATACAACGAGAAACAACGTTTGACAACCTTTAAATAGTTTTAGTAACTATCTCAAAAATTGTCGCTCTGATGCAAACAACTGCTGAGTTATCTACTCAAATTTGTTGAACAAAACGACTTGCGTATTTTAAACATGCTAACCTTTAGCGCGGTAAGCAAATTAAAAAAAAACGCAATATGTAGGCTACACGAGAACGGAGCCGTCGAGTAACCAAAACAAATGGGTTAAACAAATTCGTACACGGTATTTATCAATTTAACTCTAGAATTAAAGGATATACAACGAGAAACAACGTTTGACAACCTTTAAACAGTTTTAATAACTATCTCAAAAATTGTCGCTCTGATGCAAACAACTGCTGAGTTATCTACTCAAATTTGTTGAACAAAACGACTTACGTATTTTAAGCATGCTAACCTTTAGCCCGGTAAGCAAATTAAAAAAAAAAACGCAATATGTAGGCTACACGAGGACGGAGCCGTCGAGTAACCAAAACAAATGGGTTGAACAAATTCGTACACGGTATTTATCAATTTAACTCTAGAATTAAAGGATATACAAAGAGAAACATCGTTTGACAACCTCTAAATAGTTTTAATAACTATCTCAAAAATTGTCGCTCTGATGCAAACAACTGCTGAGTTATCTACTCAAATTTGTTGAACAAAACGACTTACGTATTTTAAGCATGCTAACCTCGACAAATGGGTTAAACAAATTCGTACACGGTATTTATCAATTTAACTCTAGAATTAAAGGATATACAACGAGAAACAACGTTTGACAACCTTTAAACAGTTTTAATAACTATCTCAAAAATTGTCGCTCTGATGAAAACAACTGCTGAGTTATCTACTCAAATTTGTTGAACAAAGCGACTTACGTATTTTAAGCATGCTAACATTTAGCCCGGTAAGCAAATTAAAAAAAACGCAATATGTAGGCTACACGAGAACGGAGCCGTCGAGTAACCAAAACAAATGGGTTAAACAAATTCGTACACGGTATTTATCAATTTAACTATAGAATTAAAGGATATACAACGAGAAACAACGTTTGACAACCTTTAAACAGTTTTAATAACTATCTCAAAAATTTTCGCTCTGATGCAAACAACTGCTGAGTTATCTACTCAAATTTGTTGAACAAAACGACTTACGTATTTTAAGCGTGCTAACCTTTAGCCCGGGAAACAAATTAAAAAACAAACGCAATATGTAGGCTACACGAGAACGGTGCCGTCGAGTAACCAAAACAAATGGGTTAAACAAATTCGTACACGGTATTTATCAATTTAAATCTAGAATTAAAGGATATACAACACTCAAATTTGTGGAACAAAACCACTTACGTATTTTAAGCATGATAACCTTTAGCCCGGTAAGCAAATTAGAAAAAAAACGCAATATGTAGGCTACGCGAGAACGGAGCCGTCGAGTAACCAAAACAAATGGGTTAAACAAATTCGTACAAGGTATTTATCAATTTAACTCTAGAATTAAAGGATATACAACGAGAAACAACGTTTGACAACCTTTAAACACTTTTAATAACTATCTCAAAAATTGTCGCTCTGATGCAAACAACTGCTGAATTATCTACTCAAATTTGTTGAACAAAACGACCTACGTATTTTAAGCATGCTAACCTTTAGCCCGGTAAGCAAATTAAAAAAAAAACGCAATATGTAGGCTACACGAGAACGGAGCCGTCGAGTAACCAAAACAAATGGGTTAAACAAATTCGTACACGGTATTTATCAATTTAACTCTAGAATTAAAGGATATACAACGAGAAACAACGTTTGACAACCTTTAAACAGTTTTAATAACTATCTCAAAAATTGTCGCTCTGATGCAAACAACTGCTGAGTTATCTACTCAAATTTGTTGAACAAAACGACTTACGTATTTTAAGCGTGCTAACCTTTAGCCCGGTAAGCAAATTAAAAAAAAACGCAATATGTAGGCTACACGAGGACGGAGCCGTCGAGTAACCAAAACAAATGGGTTAAACAAATTCGTACACGGTATTTATCAATTTAACTCTAGAATTAAAGGATATACAAAGAGAAACATCGTTTGACAACCTCTAAATTGTTTTAATAACTATCTCAAAAATTGTCGCTCTGATGCAAACAACTGCTGAGTTATCTACTCAAATTTTTTGAACAAAACGACTTACGTATTTTAAGCATGCTAACTTCGACAAATGGGTTAAACAAATTCGTACACGGTATTTATCAATTTAACTCTAGAATTAAAGGATATACAACGAGAAACAACGTTTGACAACCTTTAAACAGTTTTAATAACTATCTCAAAAATTGTCGCTCTGATGAAAACAACTGCTGAGTTATCTACTCAAATTTGTTGAACAAAGCGACTTACGTATTTTAAGCATGCTAACCTTTAGCCCGATAAGCAAATTAAAAAAAAACGCAATATGTAGGCTACACGAGAACGGAGCCGTCGAGTAACCAAAACAAATGGGTTAAACAAATTCGTACACGGTATTTATCAATTTAACTATAGAATTAAAGGATATACAACGAGAAACAACGTTTGACAACCTTTAAACAGTTTTAATAACTATCTCAAAAATTTTCGCTCTGATGCAAACAACTGCTGAGTTATCTACTCAAATTTGTTGAACAAAGCGACTTACGTATTTTAAGCATGCTAACCTTTAGCCCGGGAAACAAATTAAAAAACAAACGCAATATGTAGGCTACACGAGAACGGAGCCGTCGAGTAACCAAAACAAATGGGTTAAACAAATTCGTACACGGTATTTATCAATTTAAAAATAGAATTAAAGGATATACAACACTCAAATTTGTGGAACAAAACCACTTACGTATTTTAAGCATGCTAACCTTTAGCCCGGTAAGCAAATTAGAAAAAAACGCAATATGTAGGCTACGCGAGAACGCAGCCGTCGAGTAACCAAAACAAATGGGTTAAACAAATTCGTACACGGTATTTATCAATTTAACTCTAGAATTAAAGGATATACAACGAGAAACAATGTTTGACAACCTTTTAACAGTTTTAATAACTATCTCAAAAATTGTCGCTCTGATGCAAACAACTGCCGAGTTATCTACTCAAATTTGTTGAACAAAGCGACTTACGTATTTTAAGCATGCTAACCTTTAGCCCGATAAGCAAATTAAAAAAAACGCAATATGTAGGCTACACGAGAACGGAGCCGTCGAGTAACCAAAACAAATGGGTTAAACAAATTCGTACACGGTATTTATCAATTTAACTATAGAATTAAAGGATATACAACGAGAAACAACGTTTGACAACCTTTAAACAGTTTTAATAACTATCTCAAAAATTTTCGCTCTGATGCAAACAACTGCTGAGTTATCTACTCAAATTTGTTGAACAAAGCGACTTACGTATTTTAAGCATGCTAACCTTTAGCCCGGGAAACAAATTAAAAAACAAACGCAATATGTAGGCTACACGAGAACGGAGCCGTCGAGTAACCAAAACAAATGGGTTAAACAAATTCGTACACGGTATTTATCAATTTAAATCTAGAATTAAAGGATATACAACACTCAAATTTGTGGAACAAAACCACTTACGTATTTTAAGCATGCTAACCTTTAGCCCGGTAAGCAAATTAGAAAAAAACGCAATATGTAGGCTACGCGAGAACGCAGCCGTCGAGTAACCAAAACAAATGGGTTAAACAAATTCGTACACGGTATTTATCAATTTAACTCTAGAATTAAAGGATATACAACGAGAAACAATGTTTGACAACCTTTTAACAGTTTTAATAACTATCTCAAAAATTGTCGCTCTGATGCAAACAACTGCCGAGTTATCTACTCAAATTTGTTGAACAAAACGACTTACGTATTTTAAGCATGCTAACCTTTTTTTTTTTTTTAACCTTTAGCCCGGTAAGCAAATTAAAAAAAAACGCAATATGTAGGCTACACGAGAACGGATCCATTGAGTAACCAAAACAAATGGGTTAAACAAATTCGTACACGGTATTTATCAATTTAACTCTAGAATTAAAGGATATACAACGAGAAACATCGTTTGACAACCTTTAAACAGTTTTAATAACTATCTCAAAAATTGTCGCTCTGATGCAAACAACTGCTGAGTTATCTACTCAAATTTGTTGAACAAAATGGCGTACGTATTTTAAGCATGCTAACCTTTAGCCCGGTAAGCAAATTAAAAAAAACGCAATATGTAGGCTACACCAGAACGGAGCCGTCGAGTAACCAAAACAAATGGGTTAAACAAATTTGTACACGGTATTTATCGATTTAACTCTAGAATTAAAGGATATACAACGAGAAACAACGTTTGACAACTTTTAAACAGTTTTAATAATTATCTCAAAAATTCTCGCCCTGATGCAAACACCTGCTGAGTTATCTACTCAAATTTGTTGAACAAAACGACTTACGTATTTTAAGCATGCTAACCTTTAGCCCGGTAAGCAAATTAAAAAAAAAACGCAATATGTAGGCTACACGAGAACGGAGCCGTCGAGTAACCAAACCAAATGGGTTAAACAAATTCGTACACGGTATTTATCAATTTAACTATAGAGTTAAAGGATATACAACGAGAAACAACGTTTGACAACCTTTAAATAGTTTTAATAACTATCTCAATAATTGTCGCTCTGATGCAAACAACTGCTGAGTTATCTACTCAAATTTGTTGAACAAAACGACTTACGTATTTGAAGCATGCTAACCTTTAGCCCGGTAAGCAAATTAAAAAAAACCCAATATGTAGGCTGCACGAGAACGGAGCCGTCGAGTAACCAAAACAAATGGGTTAAACAAATTCGTACACGGTATTTATCAATTTAACTCTAGAATTAAAGGATATACAACGAGAAACAACGTTTGACAACCTTTAAACAGTTTTAATAACTATCTCAAAAATTGTCGCTCTGATGCAAACAACTGCTGAGTTATCTACTCAAATTTGTTGAACAAAACGACTTACGTATTTTAAGCATGCTAACCTTTAGCCCGGTAAGCAAATTAAAAAAAACGCAATATGTAGGCTACACGAGAACGGAGCCGTCGAGTAACCAAAACCAATGGGTTAAACAAATTCGTACACGGTATTTATCAATTTAACTCTAGAATTAATGGATATACAACAAGAAACAACGTTTGACAACCTTTAAACAGTTTTAATAACTATCTCAAAAATTGTCGCTCTGATGCAAACAACTGCTGAGTTATCTACTCAAATTTGTTGAACAAAACGACTTAAGTATTCTAAGCATGCTAACCTTTAGTCCGGGAAGAAAATTAAAAAACAAACGCAATATGTAGGCTACACGAGAACGGAGCCGTCGAGTAACCAAAACAAATGGGTTAAACAAATTCGTACAAGGTATTTATCAATTCAACTCTAGAATTAAAGTATATACAACGAGAAACAACGTTTGACAACCTTTAAACAGTTTTAATAACTATCTCAAAAATTGTCGCTCTGATGCAAACAACTGCTGAGTTATCTACTCAAATTTGTTGAACAAAACGACTTAAGTATTCTAAGCATGCTAACCTTTAGTCCGGGAAGCAAATTAAAAAACAAACGCAATGTGTAGGCTACACGAGAACGGAGCCGTCGAGTAACCAAAACAAATGGGTTAAACAAATTCGTACACGGTATTTATCAATTTAACTCTAAAATTAAAGGATATACAACGAGAAACAACGTTTGAAACCTTTAAACAGTTTTAATAACTATCTCAAAATTGTCGCTCTGATGCAAACAACTGCTGAGTTATCTACTAAAGTTTGTTGAACAAAACGACTTACGTATTTTAAGCATGCTAACTTTTAGCCCGGTAAGCAAATTAAAAAAAAACGCAATATGTAGGCTACACGAGAACGGAGCCGTCGAGTAACCAAAACAAATGGGTTAAACAAATTCGTACACGGTATTTATCAATTTAACTCTAGAATTAAAGGATATACAACGAAAAACAACGTTTGACAACCTTTAAAAAGTTTTAATAACTATCTCAAAAATTGTCGCTCTGATGCAAACAACTGCTGAGTTATCTACTCAAATTTGTTGAACAAAACGACTTACGTATTTTAAGCATGCTAACCTTTAGCCCGGTAAGCAAATTAAAAAAAAAAAACGCAATATGTAGGCTACACAAGAACGGAGCCGTCGAGTAACCAAAACAAATGGGTTAAACAAATTCGTACACGGTATTTATCAATTTAACTCTAGAATTAAAGGATATACAACGAGAAACAACTTTTGAAACCTATAAACAGTTTTAATAACTATCTCAAAAATTGTCGCTCTGATGCAAACAACTGCTGAGTTATCTACTCAAATTTGTTGAACAAAACGACTTACGTATTTTAAGCATACGAACCTTTAGCCCGGTTATCAAATTAAAAAAAAAAAACGCAATATGTAGGCTACACGAAAACGGAGCCGTCGAGTAACCAAAACAAATGGGTTAAACAAATTCGTACACGGCATTTATCAATTTAACTCTAGAATTAAAGGATATACAACGAGAATCAACGTTTGACAACCTTTAAACAGTTTTAATAACTATCTCAAAAATTGTCGCTCTGATGCAAACATCTGCTGAGTTATCTACTCAAATTTGTTGAACAAAACGACTTACGTATACTAAGCATGCTAACCTTTAGCCCGGTAAGCAAATTAAAAAAAAAACGCAATATGTAGGCTACACGAGAACGGAGCCGTCGAGTAACCAAAAGAAATGGGTTAAACAAATTCGTACACGGTATTTATCAATTTAACTCTAGAATTAAAGGATATACAACGAGAAACAACGTTTCACAACCTTTAAACAGTTTTAATAACTATCTCAAAAATTGTCGCTTGATGCAAACAACTGCTGAGTTATCTACTCAAATTTGTTGAACAAAACGACTTACGTATTTTAAGCATGCTAACCTTTAGCCCGGGAAGCAAATTAAAAAAAAACGCAATATGTAGGCTACACGAGAACGGCGCCGTCGAGTAACCAAAACAAATGGGTTAAACAAATTCGTACACGGTATTTATCAATTTAACTCTAGAATTAAAGGATATACAACGAGAAACAACGTTTGACAACCTTTAAACGGTTTTAATAACTTTCTCAAAAATTGTCGCTCTGATGCAAACAACTGCTGAGTTATCTACTCAAATTTGTTGAACAAAACGACTTACGTATTTTAAGCATGCTAACCTTTAGCCGGGTAAGCAAATTAAAAAAAACGCAATATGTAGGCTACACGAGAACGGAGCCGTCGAGTAACCAAAACAAATGGGTTAAACAAATTCGTACACGGTATTTATCAATTTAACTCTAGAATTAAAGGATATACAACGAGAAACAACGTTTCACAACCTTTAAACAGTTTTAATAACTTTCTCAAAAATTGTCGCTCTGATGCAAACAACTGCTGAGTTATGTACTCAAATTTGTTGAACAAAACGACTTACGTATTTTAAGCATGCTAACCTTTAGCCCGGTAAGCAAATTAAAAAAAAAACGCAATATGTAGGCTACACGAGAACGGAGCCGCCGAGTAACCAAAACAAATGGGTTAAACAAATTCGTACACGGTATTTATCAATTTAACTCTAGAATTAAAGGATATACAACGAGAAACAACGTTTGACAACCTTTAAACAGTTTTAATAACTATCTCAAAAATTGTCGCTCTGATGCAAACAACTGCTGAGTTATCTACTAAAATTTGTTGAACAAAACGACTTACGTATTTTAAGCATGCTAACCTTTAGCCCGTTAAGCAAATTAAAAAAACGCAATATGTAGGCTACACGAGAACGGAGCCGTCGAGTAACCAAAACAAATGGGTTAAACAAATTCGTACACGGTATTTATCAACTTAACTCTAGAATTAAAGGATATACAACGAGAAACAACGTTTGACAACCTTTAAACAGTTTTAATAACTATCTCAAAAATTGTCGACAACGAGAAACAACGTTTGACAACCTTTAAACAGTTTTAATAACTATCTCAAAAATTGTCGCTCTGATGCAAACAACTGCTGAGTTATCTACTCAAATTTGTTGAACAAAATGACTTACGTATTTTAAGCATGCTAACCTTTAGCCCGGTAAGCAAATTAAAAAAAAACGCAATATGTAGGCTACACGAGAACGGAGCCGTCGAGTAACCAAAACAAATGGGTTAAACAAATTCGTACACGGTATTTATCAATTTAACTATAGAATTAAAGGATATACAACGAGAAACAACGTTTGACAACCTTTAAACAGTTTTAATAACTATCTCTAAAATTGTCGCTCTGATGCAAACAACTGCTGAGTTATCTACTCAAATTTGTTGAACAAAACGACTTACGTATTTTAAGCATGCTAACCTTTAGCCCGGTAAGCAGATTTAAAAAAAAAAACGCAATATGTAGGCTACACGAGAACGGAGCCGTCGAGTAACCAAAACAAATGGGTTAAACAAATTCGTACACGGTATTTATCAATTTAACTCTAGAATTAAAGGATATACAACGAGAAACAACGTTTGACAACCTTTAAACAGTTTTAATAACTATCTCAAAAATTGTCGCTCTGATGCAAACAACTGCTGAGTTATGTACTCAAATTTGTTGAACAAAACGACTTACGTATTTTAAGCATGCTAACCCGGTAAGCAAATTCAAAAAAACGCAATATGTAGGCTACACGAGAACGGAGCCGCCGAGTAACCAAAACAAATGGGTTAAACAAATTCGTACACGGTATTTATCAATTTAACTCTAGAATTAAAGGATATACAACGAGAAACAAAGTTTGACAACCTTTAAACAGTTTTAATAACTATCTCAAAAATTGTCGCTCTGATGCAAACAACTGCTGAGTTATCTACTCAAATTTGTTGAACAAAACGACTTACGTATTTTAAGCATGCTAACCTTTAGCCGGGTAAGCAAATTAAAAAAAAACAAGTAAGGAAGGCTAAGTTCGGGTGTAACCGAACATAACATACTCAGTTGAGAGCTATGGAGACAAAATAAGGAAAATCAATCTGGGGTAACCCTGGAATGTGGTTGTATAACATGTGTATCAAATGAAAGGTATTAAAGAGTATTTTAAGAGAGAATAGGCCATAGTTCTATGGATGAACGCCATTTAGGGATATCGCCATAAAGGTAGACCAGGGCTGACTCTAGAATTTGTTTGTACGATATGGGTATCAAATGAAAGGTGTTACTGAGCATTTTAAGAGGGAGTGGGCCTTAGGTCTATCGGTGGACGCCTTTTCGAGATGTCCCCATTAAGGTGGACCAGGGGTGATTCTATAATGTGTTTGTACGATATGGGTATCAAATGAAAGCTGTTAATGAGTATTTTGAAAAGGAGTGATCCTTAGTTCCATAGGTGGACGCCATTTCGAGATATCGTCATAAAGGTGGACCAGGGGTGTCTCTAGAATGTGTTTGTACGATATGGGAATCAAATGAAAGGTGTTACTGAGCATTTTAAGAGGGAGTGGGCATTAGGTCTATAGGTGGACGCCTTTTCGAGATATCGCCATTAGGGTGGGCCAGGGGTGACTCTAGAATGTTTGTACGGTATGGGTATCAAACGAAAGGTGTTACTGAGCATTTTAAGAGGGAGTGGGCATGAGGTCTATAGGTGGACGCCTTTTCGAGATATCGTCATTAGGGTGGGCCAGGGGTGACTCTAGAATGTGTTTGTACGATATGTGCATCAAACGAAAGGTGTTACTGAGCATTTTAAGAGGGAGTGGGCATTAGGTCTATAGGTGGACGCCCTTTCGAGATATCGCCATTAGGGTGGGCCAGGGGTGACTCTAGAATGTTTGTACGATATGGGTATCAAACGAAAGGTGTTACTGAGCATTTTAAGAGGGAGTGGGCATTAGGTCTATAGGTGGACGCCTTTTCGAGATATCGCCATTAGGGTGGGCCAGGGGTGACTCTAGAATGTGTTTGTACGATATGGGTATCAAATGAAAGGTGGTAAGGAGTATTTTAAAAGGGAGTAATCCTTAGTTCTATAGGTGGACGCCTTTTCGAGATATCGCCATAAAGGTGGACCAAGGGTGACTCTAGAATGTTTGTACGATATGGGTATCAAACGAAAGGTGTTACTGAGCATTTTAAGAGGGAGTGGGCATTAGGTCTATAGGTGGATGCCTTTTCGAGATATCGCCATTAGGGTGGGCCAGGGTGACTCTAGAATGTGTTTGTACGATATGGGTATCAAATGAAAGGTGGTAATGAGTATTTTAAAAGGGAGTAATCCTTAGTTCTATAGGTGGACGCCTTTTCGAGATATCGCCATAAAGCTGGACCAAGGGTGACTCTAGAATGTTTGTACGGTATGGGTATCAAACGAAAGGTGTTAATGAGCATTTTAAGAGGGAGTGGGCATTAGGTCTATAGGTGGACGCCTTTTCGAGATATCGCCATTAGGGTGGGCCAGGGTGACTCTAGAATGTGTTTGTACGATATGGGTATCAAATGAAAGGTGGTAATGAGTATTTTAAAAGGGAGTAATCCTTAGTTCTATAGGTGGACGCCTTTTCGAGATATCGCCATTAGGGTGGGCCAGGTGTGACTCTAGAATGTTTGTACGATATGGGTATCAAACGAAAGGTGTTACTGAGCATTTTAAGAGGGAGTGGGCATTAGGTCTATAGGTGGACGCCTTTTCGAGATATCGCCATTAGGGTGGGACAGGGGTGACTCTAGAATGTTTGTATGATATGGGTATCAAACGAAAGGTGTTACTGAGCATTTTAAGAGGGAGTGTACATTAGGTCTATAGGTGGACGCCTTTTCGAGATATCGCCATTAGGGTGGGCCAGGGGTGACTCTAGAATGTTTGTACGATATGGGTATCAAACGAAAGGTGTTACTGAGCATTTTAAGAGGGAGTGGACATTAGGTCTATAGGTGGACGCCTTTTCGAGATATCGCCATTAGGGTGGGCCAGGGTGACTCTAGAATGTGTTTGTACGATATGGGTATCAAATGAAAGGTGGTAATGAGTATTTTAAAAGGGAGTAATCCTTAGTTCTATAGGTGGACGCCTTTTCGAAATATCGCCATTAGGGTGGGCCAGGTGTGACTCTAGAATGTTTGTACGATATGGGTATCAAACGAAAGCTGTTACTGAGCATTTTAAGAGGGAGTGGGCATTAGGTCTATAGGTGGACGCCTTTTCGAGATATTGCCATTAGGGTGGGCCAGGGGTGACTCTAGAATGTTTGTACGATATGGGTATCAAACGAAAGGTGTTACTGAGCATTTTAAGAGGGAGTGGACACTAGGTCTATAGGTGGACGCCTTTTCGAGATATCGCCATTAGGGTGGGCCAGGGGTTACTCTAGAATGTTTGTACGATATGGGTATCAAACGAAAGGTGTTACTGAGCATTTTAAGAGAGAGGGGGCATTAGTTCTATAGGTGGACGCCTTTTCGAGATATCGCCATTAGGGTGGGGACAGGGGTGACTCTGGTATGTTTTTGTACGATATGGATATCAAATTAAAGGTATTAATGAGGGTTTTAAAAGCGAGTGGCCCTTAGATGTATATGTGAAGGCGTTCTCGTGATATCCACCAAAATGTGGACCAGGTGATCCAGAAAATCATCTGTCGGGTACTGCTAATTTATTTATATATGCAATACCACTAACAGTATTCCTGCCAAGATTCCAAGGGCTGTTGATTTCGCCTTGTAGAACTTTTTCATTTTCTTCTACTTAATGTGGTAGGTGTCACACCCATTTTACAAAGATTTTTCCAAAGTTATATTTTGCGTCAACAAACCAATCCAGTTACCATGTTTCATCCCTTTTTTCGTATTTGGTATAGAATTATGGCATTTTTTTCATTTTTCGTAATTTTCGATATCGATAAAGTGGGCGTGGTTATAGTCAGATTTCGCCCATTTTTTATACCAAGAAAAAGTGAGCTCAGGTAAGTACGTGGGCTAAGTTTAGTAAAGATATATCGGATTTTGCTCAAGTTATTGTGTTAATGGCCGAGCGGAAGGACAGACGGTGGACTGTGTATAAAAACTGGGCGTGGCTTCCATCGATTTCGCCCATTTTCACAGAGAACAGTTACCGTCATAGAATCTATGCTCCTACCAAATTTGAGAAGGATTGGTAAATTTTTGTTCGACTTATGGCAATAAAAGTATTCTAGACAAACTAAATGAAATGGGCGGAGCCACGCCCATTTTGAAATTTTCTTTTATTTTTGTATTTTGTTGCATCATATCATTACTGGAGTTGAATTTTGACTTAATTTACTTATATACAGTAAAGATATTAAATTTTTTTGTTAAAATTTGAATTAAAAAATTTTTTTTTAAAAAGTGGGCGTGTTCTTAATCCAATTTTGCTAATTTTTATTTAGCACATATAGAGTAATAGTAGTAACGTTCCTGCCAAATTTCATCATGATATCTTCAACGACTGCCAAATTACAGCTTGCAAAACTTTTAAATTACCTTCTTGTAAAAGTGGGCGGGGCCACGCCCGTTGTCCAAAATCTTACTAATTTTCTATTCTGCGACATAACGTCAACCTATCTACCAAGTTTCGTCGCTTTATCTGTCTTTTGTAATGAGTTATCGCACTTTTTCGGTTTTTCGAAATTTTCGATACCGAAAAAGTGGGCGTGGTTATAGTCCGATATCGTTCATTTTAAATAGCGATCTGAGATGAGTGCTCAGGAACCTACATACCAAATTTCATCAAGATAACTCAAAATTTACTCAAGTTATCGTGTTAACGGACGGACGGACGGACGGACGGACGGACGGACGGACATGGCTCAATCAAATTTTTTTTCGATCCTGATTATTTTGATATATGGAAGTCTATATCTATCTCGATTCCTTTATATATGTACAACCAACCGTTATCCAATCAAACGTAATATACTCTGTGAGCTCTGCTCAACTGAGTATAAAAACGCAATATGTAGGCTACACGAGAACGGAGCCGTCGAGTAACCAAAACAAATGGGTTAAACAAATTCGTACATGGTATTTATCAATTTAACTCTAGAATTAAAGGATATACAACGAGAAACAACGTTTGACAACTTTTAAACAGTTTTAATAACTATCTCAAAAATTGTCGCTCTGATGCAAACAACTGCTGAGTTATCTACTCAAATTTGTTGAACGAAATGACTTAAGTATTTTAAGCATGCTAAACTTTAGCCCGGTAAGCAAATTAAAAAAAACGCAATATGTAGGCTACACGAGAACGGAGCCGCCGAGTAACTAAAACAAATGGGTTAAACAAATTCGTACACGGTATTTATCAATTTAACTCTAGAATTAAAGGATATACAACGAGAAACAACGTTTGACAACCTTTAAACAGTTTTAATAACTATCTCAAAAATTGTCGCTCTGATACAAACAACTGCTGAGTTATATACTCAAATTTGTTGAACAAAACGACTTACGTATTTTAAGCATGCTAACCTTTAGCCCGGTAAGCAAATAAAAAAAACGCAATATGTAGGCTAAACGAGAACGGAGCCGTCGATTAACCAAAACAAATGGGTTAAACAAATTCGTACACGGTATTTATCAATTTAACTCTAGAATTAAAGGATATACAACGAGAAACAACGTTTGACAACCTTTAAACAGTTTTAATAACCAAAACAAATGGGTTAAACAAATTCGTACACGGTATTTATCAATTTAACTCTAGAATTAAAGGATATACAACGAGAAACAACGTTTGACAACCTTTAAACAGTTTTAATAACTATCTCAAAAATTGCCGCTCTGATGCAAACAACTGCCGAGTTATCTACTCAAATTTGTTGAACAAAACGACTTACGTATTTTAAGCATGCTAACCTTTAGCCCGGGTATTTATCAATTTAACTCTAGAATTAAAGGATATACAACGAGAAACAACGTTTGACAACCTTTAAACAGTTTTAATAACTATCTCAAAAATTGTCGCTCTGATGCAAACAACTGCTGAGTTATCTACTCAAATTTGTTGAACAAAACGACTTACGTATTTTAAGCATGCTAACCTTTAGCCCGGTTATCAAATTAAAAAAAAAAAAACGCAATATGTAGGCTACTAGAGAACGGAGCCGTCGAGTAACCAAATCAAATGGGTTAAACAAATTCGTACATGGTATTTATCAATTTAACTCTAGAATTAAAGGATATACAACGAGAAACAACGTTTGACAACCTTTAAACAGTTTTAATAACTATCTCAATAATTGTCGCTCTGATGCAAACAACTGCTGAATTATCTACTCAAATTTGTTGAACAAAACGACTTCCGTATTTTAAGCATGCTAACCTTTAGCCCGGTTATCAAATTAAAAAAAAAACGCAATATGTAGGCTACTCGAGAACGGAGCCGTCGAGTAACCAAATCAAATGGGTTAAACAAATTCGTACACGGTATTTATCAATTTAACGCTAGAATTAAAGGATATACAACGAGAAACAACGTTTGACAACCTTTAAACAGTTTTAATAACTATCTCAAAAATTTTCGCTCTGATGCAAACAACTGCTGAGTTATCTACTCAAATTTGTTGAACAAAACTACTTAGGTTTTTAAGCATGCTAACCTTTAGCCCGGTAAGCAAATTAAAAAAAAACCCAATATGTAGGCTACACGAGAACGGAGCCGTCGAGTAACCAAAACAAATGGGTTAATCAAATTCGTACACGGTATTTATCAATTTAACTCTAGAATTAAAAGATATACAACGAGAAACAACGTTTGACAACCTTTAAACAGTTTTAATAACTATCTCAAAAATTGTCGCTCTGATGCAAACAACTGCTGAGTTATCTACTCAAATTTGTTGAACAAAACGACTTACGTGTTTTAAGCATGCTAACCTTTAGCCCGGTAAGTAAATTAAAAAAAAACGCAATATGTAGGCTACACGAGAACGGAGCCGTCGAGTAACCAAAACCAATGGGTTAAACAAATTCGTACACGGTATTTATCAATTTAACTCTAGAATTAAAGGATATACAACGAGAAACAACGTTTGAAACCTTTAAACAGTTTTAATAACTATCTCAAAAATTGTCGCTCTGATGCAAACAACTGCTGAGTTATCTACTCAAATTTGTTGAACAAAACGACTTACGTATTTTAAGCATGCTAACCTTTAGCCCGGTAAGCAAATTAAAAAAAAAACGCAATATGTAGGCTACACGAAAACGGAGCCTTCGAGTAACCAAAACAAATGGGTTAAACAAATTCGTACACGGCATTTATCAATTTAACTCTAGAATTAAAGGATATACAACGAGAAACAACGTTTGACAACCTTTAAACAGTTTTAATAACTATCTCTAAAATTGTCGCTCTGATGCAAACAACTGCTGAGTTATCTACTCAAATTTGTTGAACAAAACGACTTACGTATTTTAAGCATGCTAACCTTTAGCCCGGTAAGCAAATTAAAAAAAAAAACGCAATATGTAGCCTACACGAGAACGGAGCCGTCGAGTAACCAAAACAAATGGGTTAAACAAATTCGTACACGGTATTTATCAATTTAACTCTAGAATTAAAGGATATACAACGAGAAACAACGTTTGAAACCTTTAAACAGTTTTAATAGCTATCTCAAAAATTGTCGCTCTGATGCAAACAACTGCTGAGTTATCTACTCAAATTTGTTGAACAAAACGACTTACGTATTTTAAGCATGCTAACCTTTAGCCCGGTAAGCAAATTAAAAAAAAAACGCAATATGTAGGCTACACGAAAACGGAGCCGTCGAGTAACCAAAACAAATGGGTTAAACAAATTCGTACAGGGCATTTATCAATTCAACTCTAGAATTAAAGGATATACAACGAGAAACAACGTTTCACAACCTTTAAACAGTTTTAATAACTATATCAAAAATTGTCGCTCTGATGCAATCAACTGCTGAGTTATCTACTCAAATTTGTTTAACAAAACGACTTACGTATTTTAAGCATGCTAACCTTTAGCCCGGTAAGCAAATTAAAAAAAAAACGCAATATGTAGCCTACACGAGAACGGAGCCGTCGAGTAACCAAAACAAATGGGTTAAACAAATTCGTACACGGTATTTATCAATTTAACTCTAGAATTAAAGGATATACAACGAGAAACAACGTTTCACAACCTTTAAACAGTTTTAATAACTATCTCAAAAATTGTTGCTCTGATGCAATCAACTGCTGAGTTATCTACTCAAATTTGTTGAACAAAACGACTTACGTATTTTAAGCATGCTAACCTTTAGCCCGGTAAGCAAATTAAAAAAAAACGCAATATGTAGGCTACACGAGAACGGAGCCGTCGAGTAACCAAAACAAATGGGTTAAACAAATTCGTACACGGTATTTATCAATTTAACTCTAGAATTAAAAGATATACAACGAGAAACAACGTTTCACAACCTTTAAACAGTTTTAATAACTATCTCAAAAATTGTCGCTCTGATGCAAACAACTGCTGAGTTATCTACTCAAATTTGTTGAACAAAACGACTTACGTATTTTAAGCATGCTAACCTTTAGCCCGGTAAGCAAATTAAAAAAAAACAAGTAAGGAAGGCTAAGTTCGGGTGTAACCGAACATAACATACTCAGTTGAGAGCTATGGAGACAAAATAAGGAAAATCAATCTGGGGTAACCCTGGAATGTGGTTGTATAACATGTGTATCAAATGAAAGGTATTAAAGAGTATTTTAAGAGAGAATAGGCCATAGTTCTATGGATGAACGCCATTTAGGGATATCGCCATAAAGGTAGACCAGGGCTGACTCTAGAATTTGTTTGTACGATATGGGTATCAAATGAAAGGTGTTACTGAGCATTTTAAGAGGGAGTGGGCCTTAGGTCTATCGGTGGACGCCTTTTCGAAATGTCCCCATTAAGGTGGACCAGGGGTGTCTCTAGAATGTGTTTGTACGATATGGGTATCAAATGAAAGCTGTTAATGAGTATTTTGAAAAGGAGTGATCCTTAGTTCCATAGGTGGACGCCGTTTCGAGATATCGTCATAAAGGTGGACCAGGGGTGTCTCTAGAATGTGTTTGTACGATATGGGAATCAAATGAAAGGTGTTACTGAGCATTTTAAGAGGGAGTGGGCATTAGGTCTATAGGTGGACGCCTTTTCGAGATATCGCCATTAGGGTGGGCCAGGGGTGACTCTAGAATGTTTGTACGGTATGGGTATCAAACGAAAGGTGTTACTGAGCATTTTAAGAGGGAGTGGGCATGAGGTCTATAGGTGGACGCCTTTTCGAGATATCGTCATTAGGGTGGGCCAGGGGTGACTCTAGAATGTGTTTGTACGATATGTGCATCAAACGAAAGGTGTTACTGAGCATTTTAAGAGGGAGTGGGCATTAGGTCTATAGGTGGACGCCCTTTCGAGATATCGCCATTAGGGTGGGCCAGGGGTGACTCTAGAATGTTTGTACGATATGGGTATCAAACGAAAGGTGTTACTGAGCATTTTAAGAGGGAGTGGGCATTAGGTCTATAGGTGGACGCCTTTTCGAGATATCGCCATTAGGGTGGGCCAGGGGTGACTCTAGAATGTGTTTGTACGATATGGGTATCAAATGAAAGGTGGTAAGGAGTATTTTAAAAGGGAGTAATCCTTAGTTCTATAGGTGGACGCCTTTTCGAGATATCGCCATAAAGGTGGACCAAGGGTGACTCTAGAATGTTTGTACGATATGGGTATCAAACGAAAGGTGTTACTGAGCATTTTAAGAGGGAGTGGGCATTAGGTCTATAGGTGGATGCCTTTTCGAGATATCGCCATTAGGGTGGGCCAGGGTGACTCTAGAATGTGTTTGTACGATATGGGTATCAAATGAAAGGTGGTAATGAGTATTTTAAAAGGGAGTAATCCTTAGTTCTATAGGTGGACGCCTTTTCGAGATATCGCCATAAAGCTGGACCAAGGGTGACTCTAGAATGTTTGTACGGTATGGGTATCAAACGAAAGGTGTTACTGAGCATTTTAAGAGGGAGTGGGCATTAGGTCTATAGGTGGACGCCTTTTCGAGATATCGCCATTAGGGTGGGCCAGGGTGACTCTAGAATGTGTTTGTACGATATGGGTATCAAATGAAAGGTGGTAATGAGTATTTTAAAAGGGAGTAATCCTTAGTTCTATAGGTGGACGCCTTTTCGAGATATCGCCATTAGGGTGGGCCAGGTGTGACTCTAGAATGTTTGTACGATATGGGTATCAAACGAAAGGTGTTACTGAGCATTTTAAGAGGGAGTGGGCATTAGGTCTATAGGTGGACGCCTTTTCGAGATATCGCCATTAGGGTGGGACAGGGGTGACTCTAGAATGTTTGTATGATATGGGTATCAAACGAAAGGTGTTACTGAGCATTTTAAGAGGGAGTGTACATTAGGTCTATAGGTGGACGCCTTTTCGAGATATCGCCATTAGGGTGGGCCAGGGGTGACTCTAGAATGTTTGTACGATATGGGTATCAAACGAAAGGTGTTACTGAGCATTTTAAGAGGGAGTGGACATTAGGTCTATAGGTGGACGCCTTTTCGAGATATCGCCATTAGGGTGGGCCAGGGTGACTCTAGAATGTGTTTGTACGATATGGGTATCAAATGAAAGGTGGTAATGAGTATTTTAAAAGGGAGTAATCCTTAGTTCTATAGGTGGACGCCTTTTCGAAATATCGCCATTAGGGTGGGCCAGGTGTGACTCTAGAATGTTTGTACGATATGGGTATCAAACGAAAGCTGTTACTGAGCATTTTAAGAGGGAGTGGGCATTAGGTCTATAGGTGGACGCCTTTTCGAGATATTGCCATTAGGGTGGGCCAGGGGTGACTCTAGAATGTTTGTACGATATGGGTATCAAACGAAAGGTGTTACTGAGCATTTTAAGAGGGAGTGGACACTAGGTCTATAGGTGGACGCCTTTTCGAGATATCGCCATTTGGGTGGGCCAGGGGTTACTCTAGAATGTTTGGACGATATGGGTATCAAACGAAAGGTGTTACTGAGCATTTTAAGAGAGAGGGGCATTAGTTCTATAGGTGGACGCCTTTTCGAGATATCGCCATTAGGGTGGGACAGGGGTGACTCTGGTATGTTTTTGTACGATATGGATATCAAATTAAAGGTATTAATGAGGGTTTTAAAAGCGAGTGGCCCTTAGATGTATATGTGAAGGCGTTCTCGTGATATCCACCAAAATGTGGACCAGGTGATCCAGAAAATCATCTGTCGGGTACTGCTAATTTATTTATATATGCAATACCACTAACAGTATTCCTGCCAAGATTCCAAGGGCTGTTGATTTCGCCTTGTAGAACTTTTTCATTTTCTTCTACTTAATATGGTAGGTGTCACACCCATTTTACAAAGATTTTTCCAAAGTTATATTTTGCGTCAACAAACCAATCCAGTTACCATGTTTCATCCCTTTTTTCGTATTTGGTATAGAATTATGGCATTTTTTTCATTTTTCGTAATTTTCGATATCGATAAAGTGGGCGTGGTTATGGTCAGATTTCGCCCATTTTTTATACCAAGAAAAAGTGAGCTCAGGTAAGTACGTGGGCTAAGTTTAGTAAAGATATATCGGATTTTGCTCAAGTTATTGTGTTAATGGCCGAGCGGAAGGACAGACCGTGGACTGTGTATAAAAACTGGGCGTGGCTTCCATCGATTTCGCCCATTTTCACAGAGAACAGTTACCGTCATAGAATCTATGCTCCTACCAAATTTGAGAAGGATTGGTAAATTTTTGTTCGACTTATGGCAATAAAAGTATTCTAGACAAACTAAATGAAAATGGGCGGAGCCACGCCCATTTTGAAATTTTCTTTTATTTTTGTATTTTGTTGCATCATATCATTACTGGAGTTGAATTTTGACTTAATTTACTTATATACAGTAAAGATATTAAATTTTTTGTTAAAATTTGAATTTAAAAAATTTTTTTTTTAAAAAGTGGGCGTGTTCTTAATCCAATTTTGCTAATTTTTATTTAGCACATATAGAGTAATAGTAGTAACGTTCCTGCCAAATTTCATCATGATATCTTCAACGACTGCCAAATTACAGCTTGCAAAACTTTTAAATTACCTTCTTGTAAAAGTGGGCGGGGCCACGCCCATTGTCCAAAATCTTACTAATTTTCTATTCTGCGTCATAACGTCAACCTATCTACCAAGTTTCGTCGCTTTATCTGTCTTTTGTAATGAGTTATCGCACTTTTTCGGTTTTTCGAAATTTTCGATACCGAAAAAGTGGGCGTGGTTATAGTCCGATATCGTTCATTTTAAATAGCGATCTGAGATGAGTGCTCAGGAACCTACATACCAAATTTCATCAAGATAACTCAAAATTTACTCAAGTTATCGTGTTAACGGACGGACGGACGGACGGACGGACGGACGGACATGGCTCAATCAAATTTTTTTTCGATCCTGATTATTTTGATATATGGAAGTCTATATCTATCTCGATTCCTTTATATATGTACAACCAACCGTTATCAAATCAAACTTAATATACTCTGTGAGCTCTGCTCAACTGAGTATAAAAACGCAATATGTAGGCTACACGAGAACGGCGCCGTCGAGTAACCAAAACAAATGGGTTAAACAAATTCGTACACGGTATTTATCAATTTAACTCTAGAATTAAAGGATATACAACGAGAAACAACGTTTGACAACCTTTAAACAGTTTTAATAACTTTCTCAAAAATTGTCGCTCTGATGCAAACAACTGCTGAATTATCTACTCAAATTTGTTGAACAAAACGACTTACGTATTTTAAGCATGCTAACCTTTAGCCCGGTTATCAAATTAAAAAAAAAACGCAATATGTAGGCTACTCGAGAACGGAGCCGTCGAGTAACCAAATCAAATGGGTTAAACAAATTCGTACACGGTATTTATCAATTTAACTCTAGAATTAAAGGATATACAACGATAAACAACGTTTGACAACCTTTAAACAGTTTTAATAACTATCTCAAACATTGTCGCTCTGATGCAAACAACTGCTGAGTTATCTACTCAAATTTGTTGAACAAAACGACTTACGTATTTTAAGCATACTAACCTTTAGCCCGGTTATCAAATTACAAAAAAAAAAAAAACGCAATATGTAGGCTACACGAAAACGGAGCCGTCGAGTAACCAAAACAAATGGGTTAAACAAATTCGTACACGGCATTTATCAATTTAACTCTAGAATTAAAGGATATACAACGAGAAACAACGTTTGACAACCTTTAAACAGTTTTAATAACTATCTCAATAATTGTCGCTCTGATGCAAACAACTGCTGAATTATCTACTCAAATTTGTTGAACAAAACGACTTACGTATTTTAAGCATGCTAACCTTTAGCCCGGTTATCAAATTAAAAAAAAAACGCAATATGTAGGCTACTCGAGAACGGAGCCGTCGAGTAACCAAATCAAATGGGTTAAACAAATTCGTACACGGTATTTATCAATTTAACTCTAGAATTAAAGGATATACAACGAGAAACAACGTTCGACAACCTTTAAACAGTTTTAATAACTATCTCAAAAATTTTCGCTCTGATGCAAACAACTGCTGAGTTATCTACTCAAATTTGTTGAACAAAACTACTTAGGTTTTTAAGCATGCTAACCTTTAGCCCGGTAAGCAAATTAAAAAAAAACCCAATATGTAGGCTACACGAGAACGGAGCCGTCGAGTAACCAAAACAAATGGGTTAATCAAATTCGTACACGGTATTTATCAATTTAACTCTAGAATTAAAGGATATACAAGGAGAAACAACGTTTGACAACCTTTAAACAGTTTTAATAACTATCTCAAAAATTGTCGCTCTGATGCAAACAACTGCTGAGTTATCTACTCAAATTTGTTGAACAAAACGACTTACGTGTTTTAAGCATGCTAACCTTTAGCCCGGTAAGTAAATTAAAAAAAAACGCAATATGTAGGCTACACGAGAACGGAGCCGTCGAGTAACCAAAACAAATGGGTTAAACAAATTCGTACACGGTATTTATCAATTTAACTCTAGAATTAAAGGATATACAACGAGAAACAACGTTTGAAAACCTTTAAACACTTTTAATAACTATCTCAAAAATTGTCGCTCTGATGCAAACAACTGCTGAGCTATCTACTCAAATTTGTTGAACAAAACGACTTACGTATTTTAAGCATGCTAACCTTTAGCCCGGTAAGCAAATTAAAAAAAACGCAATATGTAGGCTACACGAGAACGGAGCCGCCGAGTAACCAAAACAAATGGGTTAAACAAATTCGTACACGGTATTTATCAATTTAACTCTAGAATTAAAGGATATACAACGAGAAACAACGTTTGACAACCTTTAAACAGTTTTAATAACTATCTCAAAAATTGTCGCTCTGATGCAAACAACTGCTGAGTTATCTACTCAAATTTGTTGAACAAATCGACTTACGTATTTTAAGCATGCTAACCTTTAGCCCGGTAAGCAAATTAAAAAAAAACGCAATATGTAGGCTACACGAGAACGGAACCGTCGAGTAACCAAAACAAATGGGTTAAACAAATTCGTACACGGTATTTATCAATTTAACTCTAGAATTAAAGGATATACAACGAGAAACAACGTTTGAAACCTTTAAACAGTTTTAATAACTATCTCAAAAATTGTCGCTCTGATGCAAACAACTGCTGAGTTATCTACTCAAATTTGTTGAACAAAACGACCTACGTATTTTAAGCATGCTAACCTTTAGCCCGGTAAGCAAATTAAAAAAAAAACGCAATATGTAGGCTACACGAAAACGGAGCCGTCGAGTAACCAAAACAAATGGGTTAAACAAATTCGTACACGGCATTTATCAATTTAACTCTAGAATTAAAGGATATACAACGAGAAACAACGTTTGACAACCTTTAAACAGTTTTAATAACTATCTCTAAAATTGTCGCTCTGATGCAAACAACTGCTGAGTTATCTACTCAAATTTGTTGAACAAAACGACTTACGTATTTTAAGCATGCTAACCTTTAGCCCGGTAAGCAAATTAAAAAAAAAACGCAATATGTAGCCTACACGAGAACGGAGCCGTCGAGTAACCAAAACAAATGGGTTAAACAAATTCGTACACGGCATTTATCAATTTAACTCTAGAATTAAAGGATATACAACGAGAAACAACGTTTCACAACCTTTAAACAGTTTTAATAACTATCTCAAAAATTGTTGCTCTGATGCAATCAACTGCTGAGTTATCTACTCAAATTTGTTGAACAAAACGACTTACGTATTTTAAGCATGCTAACCTTTAGCCCGGTAAGCAAATTAAAAGAAAACGCAATATGTAGCCTACACGAGAACGGAGCCGTCGAGTAACCAAAACAAATGGGTTAAACAAATTCGTACACGGTATTTATCAATTTAACTCTAGAATTAAAGGATATACAACGAGAAACAACGTTTCACAACCTTTAAACAGTTTTAATAACTATCTCAAAAATTGTCGCTCTGATGCAAACAACTGCTGAGTTATCTACTCAAATTTGTTGAACAAAACGACTTACGTATTTTAAGCATGCTAACCTTTAGCCCGGTAAGCAATTTAAAAAAAAAACGCAATATGTAGGCTACACGAGAACGGCGCCGTCGGGTAACCAAAACAAATGGGTTAAACAAATTCGTACACGGTATTTATCAATTTAACTCTAGAATTAAAGGATATACAACGAGAAACAACGTTTGACAACCTTTAAACAGTTTTAATAACTTTCTCAAAAATTGTCGCTCTGATGCAAACAACTGCTGAGTTATCTACTCAAATTTGTTGAACAAAACGACTTACGTATTTTAAGCATGCTAACCTTTAGCCCGGTAAGCAAATTAAAAAAAAACGCAATATGTAGGCTACACGAGAACGGAGCCGTCGAGTAACCAAAACAAATGGGTTAAACAAATTCGTACACGGTATTTATCAATTTAACTCTAGAATTAAAGGATATACAACGAGAAACAACGTTTCACAACCTTTAAACAGTTTTAATAACTATCTCAAACATTGTCGCTCTGATGCAAACAACTGCTGAGTTATCTACTCAAATTTGTTGAACAAAACGACTTACGTATTTTAAGCATACTAACCTTTAGCCCGGTTATCAAATTAAAAAAAAAAAAAAACGCAATATGTAGGCTACACGAAAACGGAGCCGTCGAGTAACCAAAACAAATGGGTTAAACAAATTCGTACACGGCATTTATCAATTTAACTCTAGAATTAAAGGATATACAACGAGAAACAACGTTTGACAACCTCTAAACAGTTTTAATAACTATCTCAAAAATTGTCGCTCTGATGCAAACATCTGCTGAGTTATCTACTCAAATTTGTTGAACAAAACGACTTACGTATACTAAGCATGCTAACCTTTAGCCCGGTAAGCAAATTAAAAAAAAAACGCAATATGTAGGCTACACGAGAACGGAGCCGTCGAGTAACCAAAAGAAATGGGTTAAACAAATTCGTACACGGTATTTATCAATTTAACTCTAGAATTAAAGGATATACAACGAGAAACAACGTTTCACAACCTTTAAACAGTTTTAATAACTATCTCAAAAATTGTCGCTTGATGCAAACAACTGCTGAGTTATCTACTCAAATTTGTTGAACAAAACGACTTACGTATTTTAAGCATGCTAACCTTAAGCCCGGTAAGCAAATTTAAAAAAAACGCATTATGTAGGCTACACGAGAACGGAGCCGTCGAGTAACCAAAACAAATGGGTTAAACAAATTCGTACACGGTATTTATCAATTTAACTCTAGAATTAAAGGATATACAACGGGAAACAACGTTTGACAACCTTTAAACAGTTTTAATAACTATCTCAAAAATTGTCGCTCTGATGCAAACAGCTGCTGAGTTATCTACTCAAATTTGTTGAACAAAACGACTTACGTATTTTAAGCATGCTAACCTTTAGCCCGGGAAACAAATTAAAAAAAAAACGCAATATGTAGGCTACACGAGAAAGGCGCCGTCGAGTAACCAAAACAAATGGGTTAAACAAATTCGTACACGGTATTTATCAATTTAACTCTAGAATTAAGGGATATACAACGAGAAACAACGTTTGACAACCTTTAAACAGTTTTAATAACTTTCCCAAAAATTGTCGCTCTGATGCAAACAACTGCTGAGTTATCTACTCAAATTTGTTGAACAAAACGACTTAGGTATTTTAAGCATGCTAACCTTTAAGCCCGGTAAGCAAATTAAAAAAAACGCAATATGTAGGCTACACGAGAACGGAGCCGTCGAGTAACCAAAACAAATGGGTTAAACAAATTCGTACACGGTATTTATCAATTTAACTCTAGAATTAAAGGATATACAACGAGAAACAACGTTTCACAACCTTTAAACAGTTTTAATAACTATCTCAAAAATTGTCGCTCTGATGCAATCAACTGCTGAATTATCTACTCAAATTTGTTGAACAAAACGACTTAGGTATTTTAAGCATGCTAACCTTTAAGCCCGGTAAGCAAATTAAAAACAAGTAAGGAAGGCTAAGTTCGGGTGTAACCGAACATAACATACTCAGTTGAGAGCTATGGAGACAAAATAAGGAAAATCAATCTGGGGTAACCCTGGAATGTGGTTGTATAACATGTGTATCAAATGAAAGGTATTAAAGAGTATTTTAAGAGAGAATAGGCCATAGTTCTATGGATGAACGCCATTTAGGGATATCGCCATAAAGGTAGACCAGGGCTGACTCTAGAATTTGTTTGTACGATATGGGTATCAAATGAAAGGTGTTACTGAGCATTTTAAGAGGGAGTGGGCCTTAGGTCTATCGGTGGACGCCTTTTCGAGATGTCCCCATTAAGGTGGACCAGGGGTGATTCTATAATGTGTTTGTACGATATGGGTATCAAATGAAAGCTGTTAATGAGTATTTTGAAAAGGAGTGATCCTTAGTTCCATAGGTGGACGCCGTTTCGAGATATCGTCATAAAGGTGGACCAGGGGTGTCTCTAGAATGTGTTTGTACGATATGGGAATCAAATGAAAGGTGTTACTGAGCATTTTAAGAGGGAGTGGGCATTAGGTCTATAGGTGGACGCTTTTTCGAGATATCGCCATTAGGGTGGGCCAGGGGTGACTCTAGAATGTTTGTACGGTATGGGTATCAAACGAAAGGTGTTACTGAGCATTTTAAGAGGGAGTGGGCATGAGGTCTATAGGTGGACGCCTTTTCGAGATATCGTCATTAGGGTGCGCCAGGGGTGACTCTAGAATGTGTTTGTACGATATGTGCATCAAACGAAAGGTGTTACTGAGCATTTTAAGAGGGAGTGGGCATTAGGTCTATAGGTGGACGCCCTTTCGAGATATCGCCATTAGGGTGGGCCAGGGGTGACTCTAGAATGTTTGTACGATATGGGTATCAAACGAAAGGTGTTACTGAGCATTTTAAGAGGGAGTGGGCATTAGGTCTATAGGTGGACGCCTTTTCGAGATATCGCCATTAGGGTGGGCCAGGGGTGACTCTAGAATGTGTTTGTACGATATGGGTATCATATGAAAGGTGGTAAGGAGTATTTTAAAAGGGAGTAATCCTTAGTTCTATAGGTGGACGCCTTTTCGAGATATCGCCATAAAGGTGGACCAAGGGTGACTCTAGAATGTTTGTACGATATGGGTATCAAACGAAAGGTGTTACTGAGCATTTTAAGAGGGAGTGGGCATTAGGTCTATAGGGTGATGCCTTTTCGAGATATCGCCATTAGGGTGGGCCAGGGTGACTCTAGAATGTGTTTGTACGATATGGGTATCAAATGAAAGGTGGTAATGAGTATTTTAAAAGGGAGTAATCCTTAGTTCTATAGGTGGACGCCTTTTCGAGATATCGCCATAAAGCTGGACCAAGGGTGACTCTAGAATGTTTGTACGGTATGGGTATCAAACGAAAGGTGTTACTGAGCATTTTAAGAGGGAGTGGGCATTAGGTCTATAGGTGGACGCCTTTTCGAGATATCGCCATTAGGGTGGGCCAGGGTGACTCTAGAATGTGTTTGTACGATATGGGTATCAAATGAAAGGTGGTAATGAGTATTTTAAAAGGGAGTAATCCTTAGTTCTATAGGTGGACGCCTTTTCGAGATATCGCCATTAGGGTGGGCCAGGTGTGACTCTAGAATGTTTGTACGATATGGGTATCAAACGAAAGGTGTTACTGAGCATTTTAAGAGGGAGTGGGCATTAGGTCTATAGGTGGACGCCTTTTCGAGATATCGCCATTAGGGTGGGACAGGGGTGACTCTAGAATGTTTGTATGATATGGGTATCAAACGAAAGGTGTTACTGAGCATTTTAAGAGGGAGTGTACATTAGGTCTATAGGTGGACGCCTTTTCGAGATATCGCCATTAGGGTGGGCCAGGGGTGACTCTAGAATGTTTGTACGATATGGGTATCAAACGAAAGGTGTTACTGAGCATTTTAAGAGGGAGTGGACATTAGGTCTATAGGTGGACGCCTTTTCGAGATATCGCCATTAGGGTGGGCCAGGGTGACTCTAGAATGTGTTTGTACGATATGGGTATCAAATGAAAGGTGGTAATGAGTATTTTAAAAGGGAGTAATCCTTAGTTCTATAGGTGGACGCCTTTTCGAAATATCGCCATTAGGGTGGGCCAGGTGTGACTCTAGAATGTTTGTACGATATGGGTATCAAACGAAAGCTGTTACTGAGCATTTTAAGAGGGAGTGGGCATTAGGTCTATAGGTGGACGCCTTTTCGAGATATTGCCATTAGGGTGGGCCAGGGGTGACTCTAGAATGTTTGTACGATATGGGTATCAAACGAAAGGTGTTACTGAGCATTTTAAGAGGGAGTGGACACTAGGTCTATAGGTGGACGCCTTTTCGAGATATCGCCATTAGGGTGGGCCAGGGGTTACTCTAGAATGTTTGTACGATATGGGTATCAAACGAAAGGTGTTACTGAGCATTTTAAGAGAGAGGGGGCATTAGTTCTATAGGTGGACGCCTTTTCGAGATATCGCCATTAGGGTGGGACAGGGGTGACTCTGGTATGTTTTTGTACGATATGGATATCAAATTAAAGGTATTAATGAGGGTTTTAAAAGCGAGTGGCCCTTAGATGTATATGTGAAGGCGTTCTCGTGATATCCACCAAAATGTGGACCAGGTGATCCAGAAAATCATCTGTCGGGTACTGCTAATTTATTTATATATGCAATACCACTAACAGTATTCCTGCCAAGATTCCAAGGGCTGTTGATTTCGCCTTGTAGAACTTTTTCATTTTCTTCTACTTAATATGGTAGGTGTCACACCCATTTTACAAAGATTTTTCCAAAGTTATATTTTGCGTCAACAAACCAATCCAGTTACCATGTTTCATCCCTTTTTTCGTATTTGGTATAGAATTATGGCATTTTTTTCATTTTTCGTAATTTTCGATATCGATAAAGTGGGCGTGGTTATGGTCAGATTTCGCCCATTTTTTATACCAAGAAAAAGTGAGCTCAGGTAAGTACGTGGGCTAAGTTTAGTAAAGATATATCGGATTTTGCTCAAGTTATTGTGTTAATGGCCGAGCGGAAGGACAGACGGTGGACTGTGTATAAAAACTGGGCGTGGCTTCCATCGATTTCGCCCATTTTCACAGAGAACAGTTACCGTCATAGAATCTATGCTCCTACCAAATTTGAGAAGGATTGGTAAATTTTTGTTCGACTTATGGCAATAAAAGTATTCTAGACAAACTAAATGAAAATGGGCGGAGCCACGCCCATTTTGAAATTTTCTTTTATTTTTGTATTTTGTTGCATCATATCATTACTGGAGTTGAATTTTGACTTAATTTACTTATATACAGTAAAGATATTAAATTTTTTGTTAAAATTTGAATTTAAAAAATTTTTTTTTTAAAAAGTGGGCGTGTTCTTTATCCAATTTTGCTAATTTTTATTTAGCACATATAGAGTAATAGTAGTAACGTTCCTGCCAAATTTCATCATGATATCTTCAACGACTGCCAAATTACAGCTTGCAAAACTTTTAAATTACCTTCTTGTAAAAGTGGGCGGGGCCACGCCCATTGTCCAAAATCTTACTAATTTTCTATTCTGCGACATAACGTCAACCTATCTACCAAGTTTCGTCGCTTTATCTGTCTTTTGTAATGAGTTATCGCACTTTTTCGGTTTTTCGAAATTTTCGATACCGAAAAAGTGGACGTGCTTATAGTCCGATATCGTTCATTTTAAATAGCGATCTGAGATGAGTGCTCAGGAACCTACATACCAAATTTCATCAAGATAACTCAAAATTTACTCAAGTTATCGTGTTAACGGACGGACGGACGGACGGACGGACGGACATGGCTCAATCAAATTTTTTTTCGATCCTGATTATTTTGATATATGGAAGTCTATATCTATCTCGATTCCTTTATATATGTACAACCAACCGTTATCCAATCAAACTTAATATACTCTGTGAGCTCTGCTCAACTGAGTATAAAAAAAACGCAATATGTAGGCTACACGAGAACGGAGCCGTCGAGTAACCAAAACAAATGTGTTAAACAAATTCGCACACGGTATTTATCAATTTAGCTCTAGAATTAAAGGATATAGAACGAAAACAACGTTTGACAACCTTTAAACAGTTTTAATAACTATCTCAAAAATTGTCGCTCTGATGCAAACAACTGCTGAGTTATATACTCAAATTTGATGAAAAAAACGACTTACGTATTTTAAGCATGCTAACCTTTAAGCCCGGTAAGCAAATTAAAAAAAAAAACGCAATATGTAGGCTACACGAGAACGGAGCCGCCGAGTAACCAAAACAAATGGGTTAAACAAATTCGTACACGGTATTTATCAATTTAACTCTAGAATTAAAGGATATACAACGAGAAACAACGTTTCACAACCTTTAAAAAGTTTTAATAACTATCTCAAAAATTGTCGCTCTGATGCAATCAACTGCTGAGTTATCTACTCAAATTTGTTGAACAAAACGACTTAGGTATTTTAAGCATGCTAACTTTAAGCCCGGTAAGCAAATTGAAAAAAAAAACGCAATATGTAGGCTACACGAGAACGGAGCCGCCGAGTAACCAAAACAAATGGGTTAAACAAATTCGTACACGGTATTTATCAATTTAACTCTTGAATTAAAGGATATAGAACGAGAAACAACGTTTGACAACCTTTAAACAGTTTTAAGAACTATCTCAAAAATTGTCGCTCTGATGCAAACAACTGCTGAGTTATCTACTCAAATTTGTTGAACAAAACGACTTACGTATTTTAAGCATGCTAACCTTTAGCCCGGTAAGCAAATTAAAAAAAAAACGCAATATGTAGGCTACACGAGAACGGAGCCGTCGAGTAACCAAAACAAATGGGTTAAACAAATTCGTACACGGTATTTATCAATTTAACTCTAGAATTAAAGGATATACAACGAGAAACAACGTTTGACAACCTTTAAACAGTTTTAATAACTATCTCAAAAATTGTCGCTCTGATGCAAACAACTGCTGAGTTATATACTCAAATTTGTTGAAAAAAACGACTTACGTATTTTAAGCATGCTAACCTTTAAGCCCGGTAAGCAAATTAAAAAAAACGCAATATGTAGGCTACACGAGAACGGAGCCGCCGAGTAACCAAAACAAATGGGTTAAACAAATTCGTACACGGTATTTATCAATTTAACTCTAGAATTAAAAGATATATAACGAGAAACAACGTTTGACAACCTTTAAACAGTTTTAATAACTATCTCAAAAATTGTCGCTCTGATGCAAACAACTGCTGAGTTATCTACTAAAATTTGTTGAACAAAACGACTTACGTATTTTAAGCATGCTAACCTTTAGCCCGGTAAGCAAATTAAAAAAACGCAATATGTAGGCTACACGAGAACGGAGCCGTCGAGTAACCAAAACAAATGGGTTAAACAAATTCGTACACGGTATTTATCAACTTAACTCTAGAATTAAAGATATACAACGAGAAACAACGTTTGACAACCTTTAAACAGTTTTAATAACTATCTCAAAAATTGTCGACAACGAGAAACAACGTTTGACAACCTTTAAACAGTTTTAATAACTATCTCAAAAATTGTCGCTCTGATGCAAACAACTGCTGAGTTATCTACTCAAATTTGTTGAACAAAACGACTTACGTATTTTAAGCATGCTAACCTTTAGCCCGGTAAGCAAATTAAAAAAAAAAACGCAATATGTAGGCTACACGAGAACGGAGCCGTCGAGAACCAAAACAAATGGGTTAAACAAATTCGTACACGGTATTTATCAATTTAACTATAGAATTAAAGGATATACAACGAGAAACAACGTTTGACAACCTTTAAACAGTTTTAATAACTATCTCTAAAATTGTCGCTCTGATGCAAACAACTGCTGAGTTATCTACTCAAATTTGTTGAACAAAACGACTTACGTATTTTAAGCATGCTAACCTTTAGCCCGGTAAGCAGATTTAAAAAAAAACGCAATATGTAGGCTACACGAGAACGGAGCCGTCGAGTAACCAAACAAATGGGTTAAACAAATTCGTACACGGTATTTATCAATTTAACTCTAGAACTAAAGGATATACAAGGAGAAACAACGTTTGACAACCTTTAAACAGTTTTAATAACTATCTCAAAAATTGTCGCTCTGATGCAAACAACTGCTGAGTTATGTACTCAAATTTGTTGAAAAAAACGACTTACGTATTTTAAGCATGCTAACCTTTAGCCCGGTAAGCAAATTCAAAAAAACGCAATATGTAGGCTACACGAGAACGGAGCCGCCGAGTAACCAAAACAAATGGGTTAAACAAATTCGTACACGGTATTTATCAATTTAACTCTAGAATTAAAGGATATACAACGAGAAACAACGTTTGACAACCTTTAAACAGTTTTAATAACTATCTCAAAAATTGTCGCTCTGATGCAAACAACTGCTGAGTTATCTACTCAAATTTGTTGAACAAAACGACTTACGTATTTTAAGCATGCTAACCTTTAGCCCGGTAAGCAAATTAAAAAAAAAAAACGCAATATGTAGGCTACACGAGAACGGAGCCGTCGAGTAACCAAAACAAATGGGTTAAACAAATTCGTACACGGTATTTATCAATTTAACTCTAGAATTAAAGGATATACAACGAGAAACAACGTTTGACAACCTTTAAACAGTTTTAATAACTATCTCAAAAATTGTCGCTCTGATGCAAACAACTGCTGAGTTATCTACTAAAATTTGTTGAACAAAACGACTTACGTATTTTAAGCATGCTAACCTTTAGCCCGGTAAGCAAATTAAAAAAACGCAATATGTTGGCTACACGAGAACGGAGCCGTCGAGTAACCAAAACAAATGGGTTAAACAAATTCGTACACGGTATTTATCAACTTAACTCTAGAATTAAAGATATACAACGAGAAACAACGTTTGACAACCTTTAAACAGTTTTAATAACTATCTCAAAAATTGTCGACAACGAGAAACAACGTTTGACAACCTTTAAACAGTTTTAATAACTATCTCAAAAATTGTCGCTCTGATGCAAACAACTGCTGAGTTATCTACTCAAATTTGTTGAACAAAACGACTTACGTATTTTAAGCATGCTAACCTTTAGCCCGGTAAGCAAATTAAAAAAAAAAACGCAATATGTAGGCTACACGAGAACGGAGCCGTCGAGAACCAAAACAAATGGGTTAAACAAATTCGTACACGGTATTTATCAATTTAACTATAGAATTAAAGGATATACAACGAGAAACAACGTTTGACAACCTTTAAACAGTTTTAATAACTATCTCTAAAATTGTCGCTCTGATGCAAACAACTGCTGAGTTATCTACTCAAATTTGTTGAACAAAACGACTTACGTATTTTAAGCATGCTAACCTTTAGCCCGGTAAGCAGATTTAAAAAAAAACGCAATATGTAGGCTACACGAGAACGGAGCCGTCGAGTAACCAAACAAATGGGTTAAACAAATTCGTACACGGTATTTATCAATTTAACTCTAGAACTAAAGGATATACAAGGAGAAACAACGTTTGACAACCTTTAAACAGTTTTAATAACTATCTCAAAAATTGTCGCTCTGATGCAAACAACTGCTGAGTTATGTACTCAAATTTGTTGAAAAAAACGACTTACGTATTTTAAGCATGCTAACCTTTAGCCCGGTAAGCAAATTCAAAAAAACGCAATATGTAGGCTACACGAGAACGGAGCCGCCGAGTAACCAAAACAAATGGGTTAAACAAATTCGTACACGGTATTTATCAATTTAACTCTAGAATTAAAGGATATACAACGAGAAACAACGTTTGACAACCTTTAAACAGTTTTAATAACTATCTCAAAAATTGTCGCTCTGATGCAAACAACTGCTGAGTTATCTACTCAAATTTGTTGAACAAAACGACTTACGTATTTTAAGCATGCTAACCTTTAGCCCGGTAAGCAAATTAAAAAAAAAAAACGCAATATGTAGGCTACACGAGAACGGAGCCGTCGAGTAACCAAAACAAATGGGTTAAACAAATTCGTACACGGTATTTATCAATTTAACTCTAGAATTAAAGGATATACAACGAGAAACAACGTTTGACAACCTTTAAACAGTTTTAATAACTATCTCTAAAATTGTCGCTCTGATGCAAACAACTGCTGAGTTATCTACTCAAATTTGTTGAACAAAACGACTTACGTATTTTAAGCATGCTAACCTTTAGCCCGGTAAGCAAATTTAAAAAAAAAACGCAATATGTAGGCTACACGAGAACGGAGCCGTCGAGTAACCAAAACAAATGGGTTAAACAAATTCGTACATGGTATTTATCAATTTAACTCTAGAATTAAAGGATATACAACGAGAAACAACGTTTGACAACTTTTAAACAGTTTTAATAACTATCTCAAAAATTGTCGCTCTGATGCAAACAACTGCTGAGTTATCTACACAAATTTGTTGAACAAAACGACTTACGTATTTTAAGCATGCTAACCTTTAGCCCGGTAAGCAAATTAAAAAAAACGCAATATGTAGGCTACACGAGAACGGAGCCGCCGAGTAACTAAAACAAATGGGTTAAACAAATTCGTACACGGTATTTATCAATTTAACTCTAGAATTAAAGGATATACAACGAGAAACAACGTTTGACAACCTTTAAACAGTTTTAATAATTATCTCAAAAATTGTCGCTCTGATACAAACAACTGCTGAGTTATATACTCAAATTTGTTGAACAAAACGACTTACGTATTTTAAGCATGCTAACCTTTAGCCCGGTAAGCAAATAAAAAAAACGCAATATGTAGGCTAAACGAGAACGGAGCCGTCGATTAACCAAAACAAATGGGTTAAACAAATTCGTGTACGGTATTTATCAATTTAACTCTAGAATTAAAGGATATACAACGAGAAACAACGTTTGACAACCTTTAAACAGTTTTAATAACCAAACCAAATGGGTTAAACAAATTCGTACACGGTATTTATCAATTTAACTCTAGAATTGAAGGATATACAACGAGAAACAACGTTTGACAACCTTTAAACAGTTTTAATAACTATCTCAAAAATTGTCGCTCTGATGCAAACAACTGCCGAGTTATCTACTCAAATTTGTTGAACAAAACGACTCACGTATTTTAAGCATGCTAACCTTTAGCCCGGGTATTTATCAATTTAACTCTAGAATTAAAGGATATACAACGAGAAACAACGTTTGATAACCTTTAAACAGTTTTAATAACTATCTCAAAAATTGTCGCTCGGATGCAAACAACTGCTGAGTTATCTACTCAAATTTGTTGAACAAAACGACTTACGTATTTTAAGCATGCTAACCTTTAGCCCGGTTATCAAATTTAAAAAAAAACGCAATATGTAGGCTACTAGAGAACGGAGCCGTCGAGTAACCAAATCAAATGGGTTAAACAAATTCGTACACGGTATTTATCAATTTAACTCTAGAATTAAAGGATATACAACGAGAAACAACGTTTGACAACCTTTAAACAGTTTTAATAACTATCTCAATAATTGTCGCTCTGATGCAAACAACTGCTGAATTATCTACTCAAATTTGTTGAGCAAAACGACTTACGTATTTTAAGCATGCTAACCTTTTGCCCGGTTATCAAATTAAAAAAAAAAAACGCAATATGTAGGCTACTCGAGAACGGAGCCGTCGAGTAACCAAATCAAATGGGTTAAACAAATTCGTACACGGTATTTATCAATTTAACTCTAGAATTAAAGGATATACAACGAGAAACAACGTTTGACAACCTTTAAACAGTTTTAATAACTATCTCAAAAATTTTCGCTCTGATGCAAACAACTGCTGAGTTATCTACTCAAATTTGTTGAACAAAACTACTTAGGTTTTTAAGCATGCTAACCTTTAGCCCGGTAAGCAAATTAAAAAAAAACCCAATATGTAGGCTACACGAGAACGGAGCCGTCGAGTAACCAAACAAATGGGTTAATCAAATTCGTACACGGTATTTATCAATTTAACTCTAGAATTAAAGGATATACAACGAGAAACAACGTTTGACAACCTTTAAACAGTTTTAATAACTATCTCAAAAATTGTCGCTCTGATGCAAACAACTGCTGAGTTATCTACTCAAATTTGTTGAGCAAAACGACTTACGTGTTTTAAGCATGCTAACCTTTAGCCCGGTAAGCAAATTAAAAAAAACGCAATATGTAGGCTACACGAGAACGGAGCCACCGAGTAACCAAAACAAATGGGTTAAACAAATTCGTACACGGTATTTATCAATTTAACTCTAGAATTAAAGGATATACAACGAGAAACAACGTTTGACAACCTTTAAACAGTTTTAATAACTATCTCAAAAATGGTCGCTCTGATGCAAACAACTGCTGAGTTATCTACTCAAATTTGTTGAACAAAACGACTTACGTATTTTAAGCATGCTAACCTTTAGCCCGGTAAGCAAATTAAAAAAAAACGCAATATGTAGGCTACACGAGAACGGAACCGTCGAGTAACCAAAACAAATGGGTTAAACAAATTCGTACACGGTATTTATCAATTTAACTCTAGAATTAAAGGATATACAACGAGAAACAACGTTTGACAACCTTTAAACAGTTTTAATAACTATCTCTAAAATTGTCGCTCTGATGCAAACAACTGCTGAGTTATCTACTCAAATTTGTTGAACAAAACGACTTACGTATTTTAAGCATGCTAACCTTTAGCCCGGTAGGCAAATTTAAAAAAAAAACGCAAGAACGGAGCCTTCGAGTAACCAAAACAAATGGCTTAAACAAATTCCTACACGGTATTTATCAATTTAACTCTAGAATTAAAGGACATACAACGAGAAACAACATTTGACAACCTTTAAACAGTTTTAATAACTATCTCAAAAATTGTCGCTCTGATGCAAACAACTGCTGAGTTATCTACTCAAATTTGTTGAACAAAACGACTTACGTATTTTAAGCATGCTAACATTTAGCCCGGTAAGCAAATTAAAAAAAACGCATTATGTAGGCTACACGAGAACGGAGCCGCCGAGTAACTAAAACAAATGGGTTAAACAAATTCGTACACGGTATTTATCAATTTAACTCTAGAATTAAAGGATATACAACGAGAAACAACGTTTGACAACCTTTAAACTGTTTTAATAACTATCTCAAAAATTGTCGCTCTGATACAAACAACTGCTGAGTTATCTACTCAAATTTGTTGAACAAAACGACTTACGTATTTTAAGCATGCTAACCTTTAGCCCGGTAAGCAAATAAAAAAACGCAATATGTAGGCTAAACGAGAACGGAGCCGTCGAGCAACCAAAACAAATGGGTTAAACAAATTCGTACACGGTATTTATCAATCTAACTCTAGAATTAAAGGATATACAACGAGAAACAACGTTTAACAACCTTTAAACAGTTTTAATAACTATCTCAAAAATTGTCGCTCTGATGCAAACAACTGCCGAGTTATCTACTCAAATTTGTTGAACAAAACGACTTACGTATTTTAAGCATGCTAACCTTTAGCCCGGGTATTTATCAATTTAACTCTAGAATTAAAGGATATACAACGAGAAACAACGTTTGACAACCTTTAAACACTTTTAGTAACTATCTCAAAAATTGTCGCTCTGATGCAAACAACTGCTGAGTTATCTACTCAAATTTTTTGAACAAAACGACTTACGTATTTTAAGCATGCTAACCTTTAGCCCGGTAAGCAAATTAAAAAAAAACGCAATATGTAGGCTACACGAGAACGGAGCCGTCGAGTAACCAAAACAAATGGGTTAAACAAATTCGTACACGGTATTTATCAATTTAACTCTAGAATTAAAGGATATACAACGAGAAACAACGTTTGACAACCTTTAAACAGTTTTAATAACTATCTCAAAAATTGTCGCTCTGATGCAAACAACTGCTGAATTATCTACTCAAATTTGTTGAACAAAACGACTTACGTATTTTAAGCATGCTAACCTTTAGCCCGGTTATCAAATTAAAAAAAACGCAATATGTAGGCTACTCGAGAACCGAGCCGTCGAGTAACCAAATCAAATGGGTTAAACAAATTCGTACACGGTATTTATCAATTTAACTCTAGAATTAAAGGATATACAACGAGAAACAACGTTTGACAACCTTTAAACAGTTTTAATAACTATCTCAAAAATTGTCGCTCTGATGCAAACAACTGCTGAATTATCTACTCAAATTTGTTGAACAAAACTACTTAGGTTTTTAAGCATGCTAACCTTTAGCCCGGTAAGCAAATTAAAAAAAAACCCAATATGTAGGCTACACGAGAACGGAGCCGTCGAGTAACCAAAACAAATGGGTTAAACAAATTCGTACACGGTATTTATCAATTTAACTCTAGAATTAAAGGATATACAACGAGAAACAACGTTTGACAACCTTTAAACCGTTTTAATAACTATCTCAAAAATTGTCGCTCTGATGCAAACAACTGCTGAGTTATCTACTCAAATTTGTTGAACAAAACGACTTACGTGTTTTAAGCATGCTAACCTTTAGCCCGGTAAGTAAATTTAAAAAAAACGCAATATGTAGGCTACACGAGAACGGAGCCGTCGAGTAACCAAAACAAATCGGTTAAACAAATTCGTACAGGGTATTTATCAATTTAACTCTAGGATTAAAGGATATACAACGAGAAACAACGTTTGATAACCTTTAAACACTTTTAATAGCTATCTCAAAAATTGTCGCTCTTATGCAAACAACTGCTGAGTTATCTACTCAAATTTGTTGAACAAAACGACTTACGTATTTTAAGCACGCTAACCTTTAGCCCGGTAAGCAAATTAAAAAAAAAACGCAATATGTAGGCTACACGAGGACGGAGCCGTCGAGTAACCAAAACAAATGGGATAACAAGTTCGTACACGGTATTTTTCAATTTAACTCTAGAATTAAAGGATATAAAACGAGAAACAACGTTTGACAACCTTTAAACAGTTTTAATAACTATCTCAAAAATTGTCGCTCTGATGCAAACAACTGCTGAGTTATCTACTCAAATTTTTTGAACAAAACGACTTACGTATTTTAAGCATGCTAACCTTTAGCCCGGTAAGCAAATTAAAAAAAAAACGCAATATGTAGGCTACACGAGAACGGAGCCGTCGAGTAACCAAAACAAATGGGTTAAACAAATTCGTACACGGTATTTATCAATTTAACTCTAGAATTAAAGGATATACAACGAGAAACAACGTTTGACAACCTTTAAACAGTTTTAATAACTATCTCAAAAATTGTCGCTCTGATGCAAACAACTGCTGAGTTATCTACTCAAATTTGTTGAACAAAACGACTTACGTATTTTAAGCATGCTAACCTTTAGCCCGCGGCCACCGTGGTGTGATGGTAGCGTGCTCCGCCTATCACACCGTATGCCCTGGGTTCAACTCCCGGGCAAAGCAACATAAAAATTTTAGAAATAAGATTTTTCAATTAGAAGAACATTTTTCTAAGCGGGGTCGCCCCTCGGCAGTGTCTGGCAAGCGCTCCGATTGTATTTCTGCCATGAAAAGCTCTCAGTGAAAACTCATCTGCCTTGCAGATGCCGTTCGGAGTCGGCATAAAACATGTAGGTCCCGTCCGGCCAATTTGTAGGGAAAAATCAAGAGGAGCACGACGCAAATTGGAAGAGAAGCTCGGCCTTAGATCTCTTCGGAGGTTATCGCGCCTTACATTTATTTTTTTATTTAACCTTTAGCCCGGGAAGCAAATTAAAAAAAAACGCAATATGTAGGCTACACGAGAACGGAGCCGTCGAGTAACCAAAACAAGTGTGTTAAACAAATTCGTACACGGTATTTATAAATTTAACTCTAGAATTAAAGGATATACATCGAGAAACAACGTTTGACAACCTTTAAACAGTTTTAATAACTATCTCAAAAATTGTCGCTCTGATGCAAACAACTGCTGAGTTATGTACTCAAATTTGTTGAACAAAACGACTTACGTATTTTAAGCATGCTAACCTTTAGCCCGGTAAGCAGATTAACAAAAAAACGCAATATGTAGGCTACACGAGAACAGAGCCGTCGAGTAACCAAACCAAATTGGTTAAACAAATTCGTACACGGTATTTATCGATTTAACTCTAGAATTAAAGGATATACAACGAGAAACAACGTTTGAGAACCTTTAAACAGTTTTAATAACTATCTCAAAAATTGTCGCTCTGATGCAAACAACTGCTGAGTTGTATACTCAAATTTGTTGAACAAAACGACTTACGTATTTTAAGCATGCTAACCTTTAGCCCGGTAAGCAAATTAAAAAAAAACGCAATATGTAGGCTACACGAGAACGGAGCCGTCGAGTAACCAAAACAAATGGGTTAAACAAATTCGTACACGGTATTTATAAATTTAACTTTAGAATTAAAGGATATACAACGAGAAACAACGTTTGACAACCTTTAAACAGTTTTAATAACTATCTCACAAATTGTCGCTCTGATGCAAACAACTGCTGAGTTATGTACTCAAATTTGTTGAACAAAACGACTTACGTATTTTAAGCATGCTAACCTTTAGCCCGGTAAGCAGATTAACAAAAAAACGCAATATGTAGGCTACACGATAACAGAGCCGTCGAGTAACCAAACCAAATGGGTTAAACAAATTCGTACACGGTATTTATCAATTTAACTCTAGAATTAAAGGATATAAAACGAGAAACAACGTTTGACAACCTTTAAACACTTTTAATAACTATCGCAAAAATTGTCGCTCTGATGCAAACAACTGCTGAGTTATCTACTCAAATTTGTTGAACAAAACGACTTACGTATTTTAAGCATGCTAACCTTTAGCCCGGTAAGCAAATTAAAAAAAACGCAGTATGTAGGCTACACGAGAACGGAGCCGTCGAGTAACCAACACAAATGGGATAACAAATTCGTACACGGTATTTTTCAATTTAACTCTAGAATTAAAGGATATACAACGAGAAACAACGTTTGACAACCTTTAAACAGTTTTAATAACTATCTCAAAAATTGTCGCTCTGATGCAAACAACTGCTGAGTTATCTACTCAAATTTGTTGAACAAAACGACTTACGTATTTTAAGTATGCTAACCTTTAGCCCGGTAAGCAAATTAAAAAAAAAAACGCAATATGTAGGCTACACGAGAACGGAGCCGTCGAGTAACCAAAACAAATGGGTTAAACAAATTCGTACACGGTATTTGTCAATTTTACTCTAGAATTAAAGGATATACAACGAGAAACAACGTTTGACAACCTCTAAACAGTTTTAATAACTATCTCAAAAATTGTCGCTCTGATGCAAACAACTGCTGAGTTATGTACTCAAATTTGTTGAACAAAACGACTTACGTATTTTAAGCATGCTAACCTTTAGCCCGGTAAGCAGATTAACAAAAAAACGCAATATGTAGGCTACACGAGAACAGAGCCGTCGAGTAACCAAACCAAATGGGTTAAACAAATTCGTACAGGGTATTTATCAATTTAACTCTAGAATTAAAGGATATACAACGAGAAACAACGTTTGACAACCTTTAAACAGTTTTAATAACTATCTCAAAAATTGTCGCTCTGATGCAAACAACTGCTGAGTTATCTACTCAAATTTGTTGAACAAAACGACTTACGTATTTTAAGCATGCTAACCTTTAGCCCGGTAAGCAAATAAAAAAACGCAATATGTAGGCTAAACGAGAACGGAGCCGTCGAGCAACCAAAACAAATGGGTTAAACAAATTCGTACACGGTATTTATCAATCTAACTCTAGAATTAAAGGATATACAACGAGAAACAACGTTTAACAACCTTTAAACAGTTTTAATAACTATCTCAAAAATTGTCGCTCTGATGCAAACAACTGCCGAGTTATCTACTCAAATTTGTTGAACAAAACGACTTACGTATTTTAAGCATGCTAACCTTTAGCCCGGGTATTTATCAATTTAACTCTAGAATTAAAGGATATACAACGAGAAACAACGTTTGACAACCTTTAAACAGTTTTAGTAACTATCTCAAAAATTGTCGCTCTGATGCAAACAACTGCTGAGTTATCTACTCAAATTTTTTGAACAAAACGACTTACGTATTTTCAGCATGCTAACCTTTAGCCCGGTAAGCAAATTAAAAAAAAACGCAATATGTAGGCTACACGAGAACGGAGCCGTCGAGTAACCAAAACAAATGGGTTAAACAAATTCGTACACGGTATTTATCAATTTAACTCTAGAATTAAAGGATATACAACGAGAAACAACGTTTGACAACCTTTAAACAGTTTTAATAACTATCTCAAAAATTGTCGCTCTTATGCAAACAACTGCTGAATTATCTACTCAAATTTGTTGAACAAAACGACTTACGTATTTTAAGCATGCTAACCTTTAGCCCGGTTATCAAATTAAAAAAAACGCAATATGTAGGCTACTCGAGAACCGAGCCGTCGAGTAACCAAATCAAATGGGATAAACAAATTCGTACACGGTATTTATCAATTTAACTCTAGAATTAAAGGATATACAACGAGAAACAACGTTTGACAACCTTTAAACAGTTTTAATAACTATCTCAAAAATTGTCGCTCTGATGCAAACAACTGCTGAGTTATCTACTCAAATTTGTTGAACAAAACTACTTAGGTTTTTAGGCATGCTAACCTTTAGCCCGGTAAGCAAATTAAAAAAAAACCCAATATGTAGGCTACACGAGAACGGAGCCGTCGAGTAACCAAAACAAATGGGTTAAACAAATTCGTACACGGTATTTATCAATTTAACTCTAGAATTAAAGGATATACAACGAGAAACAACGTTTGACAACCTTTAAACCGTTTTAATAACTATCTCAAAAATTGTCGCTCTGATGCAAACAACTGCTGAGTTATCTACTCAAATTTGTTGAACAAAACGACTTACGTGTTTTAAGCATGCTAACCTTTAGCCCGGTAAGTAAATTAAAAAAAAACGCAATATGTAGGCTACACGAGAACGGAGCCGTCGAGTAACCAAAACAAATCGGTTAAACAAATTCGTACAGGGTATTTATCAATTTAACTCTAGGATTAAAGGATATACAACGAGAAACAACGTTTGATAACCTTTAAACACTTTTAATAAGTGTTAATTTAAGTTATCTACTCAAATTTGTTGAACAAAACGACTTACGTATTTTAAGCATGCTAACCTTTAGCCCGCGGCCACCGTGGTGTGATGGTAGCGTGCTCCGCCTATCACACCGTATGCCCTGGGTTCAACTCCCGGGAAAGCAACATAAAAATTTTAGAAATAAGATTTTTCAATTAGAAGAACATTTTTCTAAGCGGGGTCGCCCCTCGGCAGTGTCTGGCAAGCGCTCCGATTGTATTTCTGCCATGAAAAGCTCTCAGTGAAAACTCATCTGCCTTGCAGATGCCATTCGGAGTCGGCATAAAACATGTAGGTCCCGTCCGGCCAATTTGTAGGGAAAAATCAAGAGGAGCACGACGCAAATTGGAAGAGAAGCTCGGCCTTAGATCTCTTCGGAGGTTATCGCGCCTTACATTTATTTTTTTATTTAACATTTAGCCCGGGAAGCAAATTAAAAAAAAACGCAATATGTAGGCTACACGAGAACGGAGCCGTCGAGTAACCAAAACAAATGGGTTAAACAAATTCGTACACGGTATTTATCAATTTAACTCTAGAATTAAAGGATATACAACGAGAAACAACGTTTGACAACCTTTAAACAGTTTTAATAACTTTCTCAAAAATTGTCGCTCTGATGCAAACAACTGCTGAGTTATCTACTCAAATTTATTGAACAAAACGACTTACGTATTATAAGCATGCTAACCTTTAGCCCGGTAAGCAAATTAAAAAAAAACGCAATATGTAGGCTACACGAGAACGGAGCCGTCGAGTAACCAAAACAAATGGGTTAAACAAATTCGTACACGGTATTTATCAATTTAACTCTAGAAATAGAGGATATACAACGAGAAACAACGTTTCACGACCTTTAAACAGTTTTAATAACTATCTCAAAAATTGTCGCTCTGATGCAAACAACTGCTGAGTTATCTACTCAAATTTGTTGAACAAAACGACTTACGTATTTTAAGCATGCTAACCTTTAGCCCGGTAAGCAAATTAAAAAAAAACGCAATATGTAGGCTACACGAGAACGGAGCCGTCGAGTAACCAAAACAAGTGTGTTAAACAAATTCGTACACGGTATTTATAAATTTAACTCTAGCATTAAAGGATATACAACGAGAAACAACGTTTGACAACCTTTAAACAGTTTTAATAACTATCTCAAAAATTGTCGCTCTGATGCAAACAACTGCTGAGTTATGTACTCAAATTTGTTGAACAAAACGACTTACGTATTTTAAGCATGCTAACCTTTAGCCCGGTAAGCAGATTAACAAAAAAACGCAATATGTAGGCTACACGAGAACAGAGCCGTCGAGTAACCAAATCAAATGGGTTAAAACAAATTCGTACACGGTATTTATCAATTTAACTCTAGAATTAAAGGATATACAACGAGAAACAACGTTTGACAACCTTTAAACAGTTTTAATAACTTTCTCAAAAATTGTCACTCTGATGCAAACAACTGCTGAGATATCTACTCAAATTTGTTGAACAAAACGACTTACGTATTTTAAGCATGCTAACCTTTAGCCCGGTAAGCAGATTAACAAAAAAACGCAATATGTAGGCTACACGAGAACAGAGCCGTCGAGTAACCAAATCAAATGGGTTAAACAAATTCGTACACGGTATTTATCAATTTAACTCTAGAATTAAAGGATATACAACGAGAAACAACGTTTGACAACCTTTAAACAGTTTTAATAACTTTCTCAAAAATTGTCACTCTGATGCAAACAACTGCTGAGATATCTACTCAGTTTTGTTGAACAAAACGACTTACGTATTTTAAGCATGCTAACCTTTAGCCCGGTAAGCAAATTAAAAAAAAAAACGCAATATGTAGGCTACACGAGAACGGAGCCGTCGAGTAACCAAAACAAATGGGTTAAACAAATTCGTACACGGTATTTATCAATTTAACTCTAGAATTAAAGGATATACAACGAGGAACAACGTTTGACAACCTTTTAATAAACAGTTTTAATAACTATCTCAAAAATTGTCGCTCTGATGCAAACAACTGCTGAGTTATCTACTCAAATTTGTTGAACAAAACTACTTAGGTTTTAAGAATGCTAACCTTTAGCCCTGTAAGCAAATTAAAAAAAAACCCCAATATGTAGGCTACACGAGAACGGAGCCGTCGAGTAACCAAAACAAATGGGTTAAACAAATTCGTACACGGTATTTATCAACTTAACTGTAGAATTAAAGGATATACAACGAGAAACAACGTTTGACAACCTTTAAACAGTTTTAATAACTTTCTCACAAATTGTCGCTCTGATGCAAACAACTGCTGAGTTATCTACTCAAATTTATTGAACAAAACGTCTTACGTATTTTAAGCAGGCTAACCTTTAGCCCGGTAAGCAAATTAAAAAAAAAACGCAATATGTAGGCTACTTGAGAACGGAGCCGTCGAGTAACCAAAAACAAAATGGGTTAAACAAATTCGTACACGGTATTTGTCAATTTTACTCTAGAATTAAATGATATACAACGAGAAACAACGTTTGACAACCTTTAAACAGTTTTAATAACTATCTCAAAAATTGTCGCTCTGATGCAAAGAACTGCTGAGTTATCTACTCAAATTTGTTGAACCAAAACGACTTACGTATTTTAAGCAGGCTAACCTTTAGCCCGGTAAGCAAATTAAAAAAAAACGCAATATGTAGGGCTACTTGAGAACGGAGCCGTCGAGTAACCAAAACAAATGGGTTAAACAAATTCGTACACGGTATTTATCAACTTAATTGTAGAATTAAAGGATATAAAACGAGAAACAACGTTTGACAACCTTAAACACTTTTAATAATTATCGCAAAAATTGTCGCTCTGATGCAAAGAACTGCTGAGTTTATCTACTCAAATTTGTTGAACAAAAACGACTTACGTATTTTAAGCAGGCTAACCTTTAGCCCGTAAGCAAATTAAAAAAAAAACGCAATATGTAGGCTACTTGAGAACGGAGCCGTTCGAGTAACCAAAACAAATGGGTTAAACAAATTCGTACACGGTATTTGTCAATTTTACTCTAGAATTAAAGGATATACAACGAGAAACAACGTTTGACAACCTTTAAACCAGTTTTAATAACTATCTCAAAAATTGTCGCTCTGATGCAAACAACTGCTGAGTTATCTACTCAAATTTGTTGAACAAAAACGACTTACGTATTTTAAGAATGCTAACCTTTAGCCCGGGAAGCAAATTAAAAAAAAAAACGCAATATGCAGGCTACACGAGAACTGAGCCGTCGAGTAACCTAATCAAATGGGTTAAACAAATTCGTACACGGTAATTATAAATTTAACTCTAGAATTAAAGGATATACAACGAGAAACAACGTTTGACAAACCTTTAAACAGTTTTAATAACTTTCTCAAAAATTGTCACTCTGATGCAAACAACTGCTGAGATATCTACTCAAATTTGTTGAACAAAACGACTTACGTATTTTAAGCATGCTAACCTTTAGCCCGGTAAGCAAATTAAAAAAAAAAAAACGCAATATGTAGGCTACACGAGAACGGAGCCTTCGAGTAACCAAAACAAATGGGTTAAACAAATTCGTACACGGTATTTATCAATTTAACTCTAGAATTAAAGGATATACAACGAGGAACAACGTTTGACAACCTTAAAACAGTTTTAATAACTATCTCAAAAATTGTCGCTCTGATGCAAACAACTGCTGAGTTATCTACTCAAATTTGTTGAACAAAACTACTTAGGTTTTTAAGAATGCTAACCTTTAGCCCTGTAAGCAAATTTAAAAAAAAACCCCAATATGTAGGCTACACGAGAACGGAGCCGTCGAGTAACCAAAACAAATGGGTTAAACAAATTCGTACACGGTATTTATCAACTTAACTGTAGAATTAAAGGATATACAACGAGAAACAACGTTTGACAACCTTTAAACAGTTTTAATAACTTTCTCAAAAATTGTCGCTCTGATGCAAACAACTGCTGAGTTATCTACTCAAATTTATTGAACAAAACGACTTACGTATTTTAAGCATGTTAACCTTTAGCCCGGTAAGCAGATTAAAAAAAACGCAATATGTAGGCTACACGAGAACGGAGCCGTCGAGTAACCAAAACAAATGGGTTAAACAAATTCGTACACGGTATTTATCAATTTAACTCTAGAATTAAAGGATATACAACGAGAAACAACGTTTCACGACCTTTAAACAGTTTTAATAACTATCTCCAAAATTGTCGCTCTGATGCAAACAACTGCTGAGTTATCTACTCAAATTTGTTGAACAAAACGACTTACGTATTTTAAGCATGCTAACCTTTAGCCCGGTAAGCAAATTAAAAAAAAACGCAATATGTAGGCTACACGAGAACGGAGCCGTCGAGTAACCAAAACAAGTGTGTTAAACAAATTCGTACACGGTATTTATAAATTTAACTCTAGAATTATAGGATATACAACGAGAAACAACGTTTGACAACCTTTAAACAGTTTTAATAACTATCTCAAAAATTGTCGCTCTGATGCAAACAACTGCTGAGTTATGTACTCAAATTTGTTGAACAAAACGACTTACGTATTTTAAGCATGCTAACCTTTAGCCCGGTAAGCAAATTAACAAAAAAAACGCAATATGTAGGCTACACGAGAACGGAGCCGTCGAGTAACCAAACCAAATGTGTTAAACAAATTCGTCCACGGTATTTATCAATTTAACTCTAGAATTAAAGGATATACAACGAGAAACAACGTTTGACAACCTTTAAACAGTTTTAATAACTATCTCAAAAATTGTCGCTCTGATGCAAACAACTGCTGAGTTGTATACTCAAATTTGTTGAACAAAACGACTTACGTATTTTAAGCATGCTAACCTTTAGCCCGGTAAGCAAATTAAAAAAAAACGCAATATGTAGGCTACACCAGAACGGAGCCGCCGAGTAACCAAAAAAAATGGGTTAAACAAATTCGTACACGGTATTTATCAATTTAACTCTAGAATTAAAGGATATACAACGAGAAACAACGTTTGACAACCTTTAAACAGTTTTAATAACTATCTCAAAAATTGTCGCTCTGATGCAAAAACTGCTGAGTTATCTACTCAAATTTGTTGAACAAAACTACTTAGGTTTTTAAGCATGCTAACCTTTAGCCCGGTAAGCAAATTAAAAAAAAACCCAATATGTAGGCTACACGAGAACGGAGCCGTCGAGTAACCAAAACAAATGGGTTAAACAAATTCGTACACGGTATTTATCAATTTAACTCTAGAATTAAAGGATATACAACGAGAAACAAAGTTTGACAACCTTTAAACAGTTTTAATAACTATCTCAAAAATTGTTGCTCTGATGCAAACAACTGCTGAGTTATCTACTCAAATTTGTTGAACAAAACGACTTACGTGTTTTAAGCATGCTAACCTTTAGCCCGGTAAGTAAATTAAAAAAAACGCAATATGTAGGCTACACGAGAACGGAGCCGTCGAGTAACCAAAACAAATCGGTTATACAAATTCGTACACGGTATTTATCAATTTAACTCTAGGATTAAAGGATATACAACGAGAAACAACGTTTGATAACCTTTAAATACTTTTAATAACTATCTCAAAAATTGTCGCTCTGATGCAAACAACTGCTGAGTTATCTACTCAAATTTGTTGAACAAAACGACTTACGTATTTTAATCACGCTAACCTTTAGCCCGGTAAGCAAATTAAAAAAAAAACGCAATATGTAGGCTACACGAGGACGGAGCCGTCGAGTAACCAAAACAAATGGGATAACAAGTTCGTACACGGTATTTTTCAATTTAACTCTAGAATTAAAGGATATACAACGAGAAACAACGTTTGACAACCTTTAAACAGTTTTAATAACTATCTCAAAAATTGTCGCTCTGATGCAAACAACTGCTGAGTTATCTACTCAAATTTTTTGAACAAAACGACTTACGTATTTTAAGCATGCTAACCTTTAGCCCGGTAAGCAAATTAAAAAAAAAACGCAATATGTAGGCTACACGAGAACGGAGCCGTCGAGTAACCAAAACAAATGGGTTAAACAAATTCGTACACGGTATTTATCAATTTAACTCTAGAATTAAAGGATATACAACGACAAACAACGTTTGACAACCTTTAAACAGTTTTATTAACTATCTCAAAAATTGTCGCTCTGATGCAAACAACTGCTGAGTTATCCACTCAAATTTGTTGAACAAAACGACTTACGTATTTTAAGCATGCTAACCTTTAGCCCGCGGCCACCGTGGTGTGATGGTAGCGTGCTCCGCCTATCACACCGTATGCCCTGGGTTCAACTCCCGGGCAAAGCAACATAAAAATTTTAGAAATAAGATTTTTCAATTAGAAGAACATTTTTCTAAGCGGGGTCGCCCCTCGGCAGTGTCTGGCAAGCGCTCCGATTGTATTTCTGCCATGAAAAGCTCTCAGTGAAAACTCATCTGCCTTGCAGATGCCGTTCGGAGTCGGCATAAAACATGTAGGTCCCGTCCGGCCAATTTGTAGGGAAAAATCAAGAGGAGCACGACGCAAATTGGAAGAGAAGCTCGGCCTTAGATCTCTTCGGAGGTTATCGCGCCTTACATTTATTTTTTTATTTAACCTTTAGCCCGGGAAGCAAATTAAAAAAAAAAACGCAATATGTAGGCTACACGAGAACGGAGCCGTCGAGTAACCAAAACAAATGGGTTAAACAAATTCGTACACGGTATTTGTCAATTTTACTCTAGAATTAAAGGATATACAACGAGAAACAACGTTTGACAACCTTTAAACAGTTTTAATAACTATCTCAAAAATTGTCGCTCTGATGCAAACAACTGCTGAGTTATCTACTCAAATTTGTTGAACAAAACGACTTACGTATTTTAAGAATGCTAACCTTTAGCCCGGGAAGCAAATTAAAAAAAAAAAACGCAATATGCAGGCTACACGAGAACGGAGCCGTCGAGTAACCAAAACAAATGGGTTAAACAAATTCGTACACGGTATTTATCAATTTAACTCTAGAATTAAAGGATATACAACGAGAAACAACGTTTGACAACCTTTAAACAGTTTTAATAACTTTCTCAAAAATTGTCACTCTGATGCAAACAACTGCTGAGATATCTACTCAAATTTGTTGAACAAAACGACTTACGTATTTTAAGCATGCTAACCTTTAGCCCGGTAAGCAAATTAAAAAAAAAAAACGCAATATGTAGGCTACACCAGAACGGAGCCGTCGAGTAACCAAAACAAATGGGTTAAACAAATTCGTACACGGTATTTATCAATTTAACTCTAGAATTAAAGGATATACAACGAGAAACAACGTTTCACAACCCTTAAACAGTTTTAGTAACTATCTCAAAAATTGTCGCTCTGATGCAAACAACTGCTGAGTTACCTACTCAAATTTGTTGAACAAAACGACTTACGTATTTTAAGCATGCTAACCTTTAGCCCGGTAAGCAAATTAAAAAAAACGCAGTATGTAGGCTACACGAGAACGGAGCCGTCGAGTAACCAACACAAATGGGATAACAAATTCGTACACGGTATTTTTCAATTTAACTCTAGAATTAAAGGATATACAACGAGAAACAACGTTTGACAACCTTTAAACAATTTTAATAACTATCTCAAAAATTGTCGCTCTGATGCAAACAACTGGTGAGTTGTATACTCAAATTTGTTGAACAAAACGACTTACGTATTTTAAGCATTCTAACCTTTAGCCCGGGAAGCAAATTAAAAAAAAAAACGCAATATGTAGGCTACACGAGAACGGAGCCGTCGAGTAACCAAAACAAATGGGTTAAACAAATTCGTACACGGTATTTATCAACTTAACTGTAGAATTAAAGGATATACAACGAGAAACAACGTTTGACAACCTCTAAACAGTTTTAATAACTTTCTCAAAAATTGTCGCTCTGATGCAAACAACTGCTGAGTTATCTACTCAAATTTATTGAACAAAACGACTTACGTATTTTAAGCATGCTAACCTTTAGCCCGGTAAGCAAATTAAAAAAAAAACGCAATATGTAGGCTACACGAGAACGGAGCCGTCGAGTAACCAAAACAAATGGGTTAAACAAATTCGTACACGGTATTTATCAATTTAACTCTAGAATTAAAGGATATACAACGAGAAACAACGTTTCACGACCTTTAAACAGTTTTAATAACTATCTCAAAAATTGTCGCTCTGATGCAAACAACTGCTGAGTTATCTACTCAAATTTGTTGAACAAAACGACTTACGTATTTTAAGCATGCTAACCTTTAGCCCGGTAAGCAAATTAAAAAAAAAACGCAATATGTAGGCTACACGAGAACGGAGCCGTCGAGTAACCAAAACAAGTGTGTTAAACAAATTCGTACACGGTATTTATAAATTTAACTCTAGAATTAAAGGATATACAACGAGAAACAACGTTTGACAACCTTTAAACAGTTTTAATAACTATCTCAAAAATTGTCGCTCTGATGCAAACAACTGCTGAGTTATGTACTCAAATTTGTTGAACAAAACGACTTACGTATTTTAAGCATGCTAACCCTTAGCCCGGTAAGCAAATTAACAAAAAAAACGCAATATGTAGGCTACACGAGAACGGAGCCGTCGAGTAACCAAACCAAATGGGTTAAACAAATTCGTCCACGGTATTTATCAATTTAACTCTAGAATTAAAGGTTATACAACGAGAAACAACGTTTGACAACCTTTAAACAGTTTTAATAACTATCTCAAAAATTGTCGCTCTGATCCAAACAACTGCTGAGTTGTATACTCAAATTTGTTGAACAAAACGACTTACGTATTTTAAGCATGCTAACCTTTAGCCCGGTAAGCAAATTAAAAAAAAACGCAATATGTAGGCTACACGAGAACGGAGCCGCCGAGTAACCAAAAAAAATGGGTTAAACAAATTCGTACACGGTATTTATCAACTTAATTGTAGAATTAAAGGATATAAAACGAGAAACAACGTTTGACAACCTTTAAACACTTTTAATAATTATCGCAAAAATTGTCGCTCTGATGCAAAGAACTGCTGAGTTATCTACTCAAATTTGTTGAACAAAACGACTTACGTATTTTAAGCAGGCTAACTTTAGCCCGGTGGGGCGACCACCGTGGTGTGATGGTAGCGTGCTCCGCCTATCACACCGTATGCCCTGGGTTCAACTCCCGGGCAAAGCAACATCAAAATTTTAGAAATAAGATTTTTCAATTAGAAGAAATTTTTCTAAGCGGGGTCGCCCCTCGGCAGTGTCTGGCAAGCGCTCCGATTGTATTTCTGCCATGAAAAGCTCTCAGTGAAAACTCATCTGCCTTGCAGATGCCGTTCGGAGTCGGCATAAAACATGTAGGTCCCGTCCGGCCAATTTGTAGGGAAAAATCAAGAGGAGCACGACGCAAATTGGAAGAGAAGCTCGGCCTTAGATCTCTTCGGAGGTTATCGCGCCTTACATTTATTTTATTTAACCTTTAGCCCGGTAAGCAAATTAAAAAAAAAACGCAATATGTAGGCTACACGAGAAAGGAGCCGTCGAGTAACCAAAACAAATGGGTTAAACAAATTCGTACACGGTATTTGTCAATTTTACTCTAGAATTAAAGGATATACAACGAGAAACAACGTTTGACAACCTTTAAACAGTTTTAATAACTATCTCAAAAATTGTCGCTCTGATGCAAACAACTGCTGAGTTATCTACTCAAATTTGTTGAACAAAACGACTTACGTATTTTAAGAATGCTAACCTTTAGCCCGGGAAGCAAATTAAAAAAAAAAACGCAATATGCAGGCTACACGAGAACGGAGCCGTCGAGTAACCAAATCAAATGGGTTAAACAAATTCGTACACGGTATTTATCAATTTAACTCTAGAATTAAAGGATATACAACGAGAAACAACGTTTGACAACCTTTAAACAGTTTTAATAACTTTCTCAAAAATTGTCACTCTGATGCAAACAACTGCTGAGATATCTACTCAAATTTGTTGAACAAAACGACTTACGTATTTTAAGCATGCTAACCTTTAGCCCGGTAAGCAAATTAAAAAAAAAAACGCAATATGTAGGCTACACGAGAACGGAGCCGTCGAGTAACCAAAACAAATGGGTTAAACAAATTCGTACACGGTATTTATCAATTTAACTCTAGAATTAAAGGATATACAACGAGGAACAACGTTTGACAACCTTTAAACAGTTTTAATAACAATCTCAAAAATTGTCGCTCTGATGCAAACAACTGCTGAGTTATCTACTCAAATTTGTTGAACAAAACTACTTAGGTTTTTAAGAATGCTAACCTTTAGCCCTGTAAGCAAATTAAAAAAAAACCCCAATATGTAGGCTACACGAGAACGGAGCCGTCGAGTAACCAAAACAAATGGGTTAAACAAATTCGTACACGGTATTTATCAACTTAACTGTAGAATTAAAGGATATACAACGAGAAACAACGTTTGACAACCTTTAAACAGTTTTAATAACTTTCTCAAAAATTGTCGCTCTGATGCAAACAACTGCTGAGTTATCTACTCAAATTTATTGAACAAAACGACTTACGTATTTTAAGCATGTTAACCTTTAGCCCGGTAAGCAGATTAAAAAAAAACGCAATATGTAGGCTACACGAGAACGGAGCCTTCGAGTAACCAAAAAAAATGGGTTAAACAAATTCGTACACGGTATTTATCAACTTAATTGTAGAACTAAAGGATATAAAACGAGAAACAACGTTTGACAACCTTTAAACACTTTTAATAATTATCGCAAAAATTGTCGCTCTGATGCAAAGAACTGCTGAGTTATCTACTCAAATTTGTTGAACAAAACGACTTACGTATTTTAAGCAGGCTAACCTTTAGCCCGGTAAGCAAATTAAAAAAAACGCAATATGTAGGCTACTTGAGAACGGAGCCGTCGAGTAACCAAAACAAATGGGTTAAACAAATTCGTACACGGTATTTGTCAATTTTACTCTAGAATTAAAGGATATACAACGAGAAACAACGTTTGACAACCTTTAAACAGTTTTAATAACTATCTCAAAAATTGTCGCTCTGATGCAAACAACTGCTGAGTTATCTACTCAAATTTGTTGAACAAAACGACTTACGTATTTTAAGAATGCTAACCTTTAGCCCGGGAAGCAAATTAAAAAAAAAAAAACGCAATATGCAGGCTACACGAGAACGGAGCCGTCGAGTAACCAAATCAAATGGGTTAAACAAATTCGTACACGGTAATTATAAATTTAACTCTAGAATTAAAGGATATACAACGAGAAACAACGTTTGACAACCTTTAAACAGTTTTAATAACTTTCTCAAAAATTGTCACTCTGATGCAAACAACTGCTGAGATATCTACTCAAATTTGTTGAACAAAACGACTTACGTATTTTAAGCATGCTAACCTTTAGCCCGGTAAGCAAATTAAAAAAAAAAAAACGCAATATGTAGGCTACACGAGAACGGAGCCGTCGAGTAACCAAAACAAATGGGTTAAACAAATTCGTACACGGTATTTATCAATTTAACTCTAGAATTAAAGGATATACAACGAGGAACAACGTTTGACAACCTTTAAACAGTTTTAATAACTATCTCAAAAATTGTCGCTCTGATGCAAACAACTGCTGAGTTATCTACTCAAATTTGTTGAACAAAACTACTTAGGTTTTTAAGAATGCTAACCTTTAGCCCTGTAAGCAAATTAAAAAAAAACCCCAATATGTAGGCTACACGATAACGGAGCCGTCGAGTAACCAAAACAAATGGGTTAAACAAATTCGTACACGGTATTTATCAATTTAACTCTAGAATTAAAGGATATACAACGAGAAACAACGTTTGACAACCTTTAAACAGTTTTAATAACTTTCTCAAAAATTGTCGCTCTGATGCAAACAACTGCTGAGTTATCTACTCAAATTTATTGAACAAAACGACTTACGTATTTTAAGCATGTTAACCTTTAGCCCGGTAAGCAGATTAAAAAAAACGCAATATGTAGGCTACACGAGAACGGAGCCGTCGAGTAACCAAAACAAATGGGTTAAACAAATTCGTACACGGTATTTATCAATTTAACTCTAGAATTAAAGGATATACAACGAGAAACAACGTTTCACGACCTTTAAACAGTTTTAATAACTATCTCAAAAATTGTCGCTCTGATGCAAACAACTGCTGAGTTATCTACTCAAATTTGTTGAACAAAACGACTTACGTATTTTAAGCATGCTAACCTTTAGCCCGGTAAGCAAATTAAAAAAAAACGCAATATGTAGGCTACACGAGAACGGAGCCGTCGAGTAACCAAAACAAGTGTGTTAAACAAATTCGTACACGGTATTTATAAATTTAACTCTAGAATTATAGGATATACAACGAGAAACAACGTTTGACAACCTTTAAACAGTTTTAATAACTATCTCAAAAATTGTCGCTCTGATGCAAACAACTGCTGAGTTATGTACTCAAATTTGTTGAACAAAACGACTTACGTATTTTAAGCATGCTAACCTTTAGCCCGGTAAGCAAATTAACAAAAAAACGCAATATGTAGGCTACACGAGAACGGAGCCGTCGAGTAACCAAACCAAATGGGTTAAACAAATTCGTCCACGGTATTTATCAATTTAACTCTAGAATTAAAGGATATACAACGAGAAACAACGTTTGACAACCTTTAAACAGTTTTAATAACTATCTCAAAAATTGTCGCTCTGATGCAAACAACTGCTGAGTTGTATACTCAAATTTGTTGAACAAAACGACTTACGTATTTTAAGCATGCTAACCTTTAGCCCGGTAAGCAAATTAAAAAAAAACGCAATATGTAGGCTACACGAGAACGGAGCCGCCGAGTAACCAAAAAAAATGGGTTAAACAAATTCGTACACGGTATTTATCAATTTAACTCTAGAATTAAAGGATATACAACGAGAAACAACGTTTGACAACCTTTAAACAGTTTTAATAACTATCTCAAAAATTGTCGATCTGATGCAAAAACTGCTGAGTTATCTACTCAAATTTGTTGAACAAAACTACTTAGGTTTTTAAGCATGCTAACCTTTAGCCCGGTAAGCAAATTAAAAAAAAACCAATATGTAGGCTACACGAGAACGGAGCCGTCGAGTAACCAAAACAAATGGGTTAAACAAATTCGTACACGGTATTTATCAATTTAACTCTAGAATTAAAGGATATACAACGAGAAACAAAGTTTGACAACCTTTAAACAGTTTTAATAACTATCTCAAAAATTGTCGCTCTGATGCAAACAACTGCTGAGTTATCTACTCAAATTTGTTGAACAAAACGACTTACGTGTTTTAAGCATGCTAACCTTTAGCCCGGTAAGTAAATTAAAAAAAAAACGCAATATGTAGGCTACACGAGAACGGAGCCGTCGAGTAACCAAAACAAATCGGTTAGACAAATTCGTACACGGTATTTATCAATTTAACTCTAGGATTAAAGGATATACAACGAGAAACAACGTTTGATAACCTTTAAATACTTTTAATAACTATCTCAAAAATTGTCGCTCTGATGCAAACAACTGCTGAGTTATCTACTCAAATTTGTTGAACAAAACGACTTACGTATTTTAATCACGCTAACCTTTAGCCCGGTAAGCAAATTAAAAAAAAAACGCAATATGTAGGCTACACAAGGACGGAGCCGTCGAGTAACCAAAACAAATGGGATAACAAGTTCGTACACGGTATTTTTCAATTTAACTCTAGAATTAAAGGATATACAACGAGAAACAACGTTTGACAACCTTTAAACAGTTTTAATAACTATCTCAAAAATTGTCGCTCTGATGCAAACAACTGCTGAGTTATCTACTCAAATTTTTTGAACAAAACGACTTACGTATTTTAAGCATGCTAACCTTTAGCCCGGTAAGCAAATTAAAAAAAAAACGCAATATGTAGGCTACACGAGAACGGAGCCGTCGAGTAACCAAAACAAATGGGTTAAACAAATTCGTACACGGTATTTATCAATTTAACTCTAGAATTAAAGGATATACAACGACAAACAACGTTTGACAACCTTTAAACAGTTTTATTAACTATCTCAAAAATTGTCGCTCTGATGCAAACAACTGCTGAGTTATCCACTCAAATTTGTTGAACAAAACGACTTACGTATTTTAAGCATGCTAACCTTTAGCCCGCGGCCACCGTGGTGTGATCGTAGCGTGCTCCGCCTATCACACCGTATGCCCTGGGTTCAACTCCCGGGCAAAGCAACATAAAAATTTTAGAAATAAGATTTTTCAATTAGAAGAACATTTTTCTAAGCGGGGTCGCCCCTCGGCAGTGTCTGGCAAGCGCTCCGATTGTATTTCTGCCATGAAAAGCTCTCAGTGAAAACTCATCTGCCTTGCAGATGCCGTTCGGAGTCGGCATAAAACATGTAGGTCCCGTCCGGCCAATTTGTAGGGAAAAATCAAGAGGAGCACGACGCAAATTGGAAGAGAAGCTCGGCCTTAGATCTCTTCGGAGGTTATCGCGCCTTACATTTATTTTTTTATTTAACCTTTAGCCCGGGAAGCAAATTAAAAAAAAACGCAATATGTAGGCTACACGAGAACGGAGCCGTCGAGTAACCAAAACAAATGGGTTAAACAAATTCGTACACGGTATTTATCAATTTAACTCTAGAATTAAAGGATATACAACGAGAAACAACGTTTGACAACCTTTAAACAGTTTTAATAACTTTCTCAAAAATTGTCGCTCTGATGCAAACAACTGCTGAGTTATCTACTCAAATTTATTGAACAAAACGACTTACGTATTTTAAGCATGCTAACCTTTAGCCCGGTAAGCAAATTAAAAAAAAACGCAAAATGTAGGCTACACGAGAACGGAGCCGTCGAGTAACCAAAACAAATGGGTTAAACAAATTCGTACACGGTATTTATCAATTTAACTCTAGAATTAAAGGATATACAACGAGAAACAACGTTTCACGACCTTTAAACAGTTTTAATAACTATCTCAAAAATTGTCGCTCTGATGCAAACAACTGCTGAGTTATCTACTCAAATTTGTTGAACAAAACGACTTACGTATTTTAAGCATGCTAACCTTTAGCCCGGTAAGCAAATTAAAAAAAAACGCAATATGTAGGCTACACGAGAACGGAGCCGTCGAGTAACCAAAACAAGTGTGTTAAACAAATTCGTACACGGTATTTATAAATTTAACTCTAGAATTAAAGGATATACAACGAGAAACAACGTTTGACAACCTTTAAACAGTTTTAATAACTATCTCAAAAATTGTCGCTCTGATGCAAACAACTGCTGAGTTGTATACTCAAATTTGTTGAACAAAACGACTTACGTATTTTAAGCATGCTAACCTTTAGCCCGGTAAGCAAATAAAAAAAAAAACGCAATATGTAGGCTACACGAGAACGGAGCCGCCGAGTAACCAAAAAAAATGGGTTAAACAAATTCGTACACGGTATTTATCAACTTAACTGTAGAATTAAAGGATATAAAACGAGAAACAACGTTTGACAACCTTTAAACACTTTTAATAACTATCGCAAAAATTGTCGCTCTGATGCAAACAACTGCTGAGTTATCTACTCAAATTTGTTGAACAAAACGACTTACGTATTTTAAGCATGCTAACCTTTAGCCCGGTAAGCAAATTAAAAAAAACGCAGTATGTAGGCTACACGAGAACGGAGCCGTCGAGTAACCAACACAAATGGGATAACAAATTCGTACACGGTATTTTTCAATTTAACTCTAGAATTAAAGGATATACAACGAGAAACAACGTTTGACAACCTTTAAACAGTTTTAATAACTATCTCAAAAATTGTCGCTCTGATGCAAACAACTGCTGAGTTATCTACTCAAATTTGTTGAACAAAACGACTTACGTATTTTAAGTATGCTAACCTTTAGCCCGGTAAGCAAATGAAAAAAAAAAACGCAATATGTAGGCTACACGAGAACGGAGCCGTCGAGTAAACAAAACAAATGGGTTAAAGAAATTCGTACACGGTAGTTGTCAATTTTACTCTAGAATTAAAGGATATACAACGAGAAACAACGTTTGACAACCTTTAAACAGTTTTAATAACTATCTCAAAAATTGTCGCTCTGATGCAAACAACTGCTGAGTTATCTACTCAAATTTGTTGAACAAAACGACTTACGTATTTTAAGAATGCTAACCTTTAGCCCGGGAAGCAAATTAAAAAAAAAACGCAATATGCAGGCTACACGAGAACGGAGCCGTCGAGTAAACAAAACAAATGGGTTAAACAAATTCGTACACGGTATTTATCAATTTAACTCTAGAATTAAAGGATATACAACGAGAAACAACGTTTGACAACCTTTAAACAGTTTTAATAACTTTCTCAAAAATTGTCACTCTGATGCAAACAATTGCTGAGATATCTACTCAAATTTGTTGAACAAAACGACTTACGTATTTTAAGCATGCTAACCTTTAGCCCGGTAAGCAAATTAAAAAAAAAAACGCAATATGTAGGCTACACGAGAACGGAGCCGTCGAGTAACCAAAACAAATGGGTTAAACAAATTCGTACACGGTATTTATCAATTTAACTCTAGAATTAAAGGATATACAACGAGAAACAACGTTTCACAACCCTTAAACAGTTTTAATAACTATCTCAAAAATTGTCGCTCTGATGCAAACAACTGCTGAGTTACCTACTCAAATTTGTTGAACAAAACGACTTACGTATTTTAAGCATGCTCTTCTTTAGCCCGGTAAGCAAATTAAAAAAAACGCAGTATGTAGGCTACACGAGAACGGAGCCGTCGAGTAACCAACACAAATGGGATAACAAATTCGTACACGGTATTTTTAAATTTAACTCTAGAATTAAAGGATATACAACGAGAAACAACGTTTGACAACCTTTAAACAGTTTTAATAACTATCTCAAAAATTGTCGCTCTGATGCAAACAACTGGTGAGTTGTATACTCAAATTTGTTGAACAAAACGACTTACGTATTTTAAGCATGCTAACCTTTAGCCCGGGAAGCAAATTAAAAAAAAAACGCAATATGTAGGCTACACGAGAACGGAGCCGTCGAGTAACCAAAACAAATGGGTTAAACAAATTCGTACACGGTATTTATCAACTTAACTGTAGAATTAAAGGATATACAACGAGAAACAACGTTTGACAACCTTTAAACAGTTTTAATAACTTTCTCAAAAATTGTCGCTCTGATGCAAACAACTGCTGAGTTATCTACTCAAATTTATTGAACAAAACGACTTACGTATTTTAAGCATGCTAACCTTTAGCCCGGTAAGCAAATTAAAAAAAACGCAATATGTAGGCTACACGAGAACGGAGCCGTCGAGTAACCAAAACAAATGGGTTAAACAAATTCGTACACGGTATTTATCAATTTAACTCTAGAATTAAAGGATATACAACGAGAAACAACGTTTCACGACCTTTAAACAGTTTTAATAACTATCTCAAAAATTGTCGCTCTGATGCAAACAACTGCTGAGTTATCTACTCAAATTTGTTGAACAAAACGACTTACGTATTTTAAGCATGCTAACCTTTAGCCCGGTAAGCAAATTAAAAAAAAACCGCAATATGTAGGCTACACGAGAACGGAGCCGTCGAGTAACCAAAACAAGTGTGTTAAGCAAATTCGTACACGGTATTTATAAATTTAAATCTAGAATTAAAGGATATACAACGAGAAACAACGTTTGACAACCTTTAAACAGTTTTAATAACTATCTCAAAAATTGTCGCTCTGATGCAAACAACTGCTGAGTTATCTACTCAAATTTATTGAACAAAACGACTTACGTATTTTAAGCATGTTAACCTTTAGCCCGGTAAGCAGATTAAAAAAAAACGCAATATGTAGGCTACACGAGAACGGAGCCGTCGAGTAACCAAAACAAATGGGTTAAACAAATTCGTACACGGTATTTACCAATTTAACTCTAGAATTAAAGGATATACAACGAGAAACAACGTTTCACGACCTTTAAACAGTTTTAATAACTATCTCAAAAATTGTCGCTCTGATGCAAACAACTGCTGAGTTATCTACTCAAATTTGTTGAACAAAGCGACTTACGTATTTTAAGCATGCTAACCTTTAGCCCGGTAAGCAAATTAAAAAAAAACGCAATATGTAGGCTACACGAGAACGGAGCCGTCGAGTAACCAAAACAAGTGTGTTAAACAAATTCGTACACGGTATATATAAATTTAACTCTAGAATTATAGGATATACAACGAGAAACAACGTTTGACAACCTTTAAACAGTTTTAATAACTATCTCAAAAATTGTCGCTCTGATGCAAACAACTGCTGAGTTATGTACTCAAATTTGTTGAACAAAACGACTTACGTATTTTAAGCATGCTAACCTTTAGCCCGGTAAGCAAATTAACAAAAAAACGCAATATGTAGGCTACACGAGAACGGAGCCGTCGAGTAACCAAACCAAATGGGTTAAACAAATTCGTCCACGGTATTTATCAATTTAACTCTAGAATTAAAGGATATACAACGAGAAACAACGTTTGACAACCTTTAAACAGTTTTAATAACTATCTCAAAAATTGTCGCTCTGATGCAAACAACTGCTGAGTTGTATACTCAAATTTGTTGAACAAAACGACTTACGTATTTTAAGCATGCTAACCTTTAGCCCGGTAAGCAAATTAAAAAAAAACGCAATATGTAGGCTACACGAGAACGGAGCCGCCGAGTAACCAAAAAAAATGGGTTAAACAAATTCGTACACGGTATTTATCAATTTAACTCTAGAATTAAAGGATATACAACGAGAAACAACGTTTGACAACCTTTAAACAGTTTTAATAACTATCTCAAAAATTGTCGCTCTGATGCAAAAACTGCTGAGTTATCTACTCAAATTTGTTGAACAAAACTACTTAGGTTTTTAAGCATGCTAACCTTTAGCCCGGTAAGCAAATTAAAAAAAAACCCAATATGTAGGCTACACGAGAACGGAGCCGTCGAGTAACCAAAACAAATGGGTTAAACAAATTCGTACACGGTATTTATCAATTTAACTCTAGAATTAAAGGATATACAACGAGAAACAAAGTTTGACAACCTTTAAACAGTTTTAATAACTATCTCAAAAATTGTCGCTCTGATGCAAACAACTGCTGAGTTATCTACTCAAATTTGTTGAACAAAACGACTTACGTGTTTTAAGCATGCTAACCTTTAGCCCGGTAAGTAAATTAAAAAAAAACGCAATATGTAGGCTACACGAGAACGGAGCCGTCGAGTAACCAAAACAAATCGGTTAAACAAATTCGTACACGGTATTTATCAATTTAACTCTAGGATTAAAGGATATACAACGAGAAACAACGTTTGATAACCTTTAAATACTTTTAATAACTATCTCAAAAATTGTCGCTCTGATGCAAACAACTGCTGAGTTATCTACTCAAATTTGTTGAACAAAACGACTTACGTATTTTAATCACGCTAACCTTTAGCCCGGTAAGCAAATTAAAAAAAAAACGCAATATGTAGGCTACACGAGGACGGAGCCGTCGAGTAACCAAAACAAATGGGATAACAAGTTCGTACACGGTATTTTTCAATTTAACTCTAGAATTAAAGGATATACAACGAGAAACAACGTTTGACAACCTTTAAACAGTTTTAATAACTATCTCAAAAATTGTCGCTCTGATGCAAACAACTGCTGAGTTATCTACTCAAATTTTTTGAACAAAACGACTTACGTATTTTAAGCATGCTAACCTTTAGCCCGGTAAGCAAATTAAAAAAAAAACGCAATATGTAGGCTACACGAGAACGGAGCCGTCGAGTAACCAAAACAAATGGGTTAAACAAATTCGTACACGGTATTTATCAATTTAACTCTAGAATTAAAGGATATACAACGACAAACAACGTTTGACAACCTTTAAACAGTTTTATTAACTATCTCAAAAATTGTCGCTCTGATGCAAACAACTGCTGAGTTATCCACTCAAATTTGTTGAACAAAACGACTTACGTATTTTAAGCATGCTAACCTTTAGCCCGCGGCCACCGTGGTGTGATGGTAGCGTGCTCCGCCTATCACACCGTATGCCCTGGGTTCAACTCCCGGGCAAAGCAACATAAAAATTTTAGAAATAAGATTTTTCAATTAGAAGAACATTTTTCTAAGCGGGGTCGCCCCTCGGCAGTGTCTGGCAAGCGCTCCGATTGTATTTCTGCCATGAAAAGCTCTCAGTGAAAACTCATCTGCCTTGCAGATGCCGTTCGGAGTCGGCATAAAACATGTAGGTCCCGTCCGGCCAATTTGTAGGGAAAAATCAAGAGGAGCACGACGCAAATTGGAAGAGAAGCTCGGCCTTAGATCTCTTCGGAGGTTATCGCGCCTTACATTTATTTTTTTATTTAACCTTTAGCCCGGGAAGCAAATTAAAAAAAAACGCAATATGTAGGCTACACGAGAACGGAGCCGTCGAGTAACCAAAACAAATGGGTTAAACAAATTCGTACACGGTATTTATCAATTTAACTCTAGAATTAAAGGATATACAACGAGAAACAACGTTTGACAACCTTTAAACAGTTTTAATAACTTTCTCAAAAATTGTCGCTCTGATGCAAACAACTGCTGAGTTATCTACTCAAATTTATTGAACAAAACGACTTACGTATTTTAAGCATGCTAACCTTTAGCCCGGTAAGCAAATTAAAAAAAAAAACGCAAAATGTAGGCTACACGAGAACGGAGCCGTCGAGTAACCAAAACAAATGGGTTAAACAAATTCGTACACGGTATTTATCAATTTAACTCTAGAATTAAAGGATATACAACGAGAAACAACGTTTCAGACCTTTAAACAGTTTTAATAACTATCTCAAAAATTGTCGCTCTGATGCAAACAACTGCTGAGTTATCTACTCAAATTTGTTGAACAAAACGACTTACGTATTTTAAGCATGCTAACCTTTAGCCCGGTAAGCAAATTAAAAAAAAACGCAATATGTAGGCTACACGAGAACGGAGCCGTCGAGTAACCAAAACAAGTGTGTTAAACAAATTCGTACACGGTATTTATAAATTTAACTCTAGAATTAAAGGATATACAACGAGAAACAACGTTTGACAACCTTTAAACAGTTTTAATAACTATCTCAAAAATTGTCGCTCTGATGCAAACAACTGCTGAGTTGTATACTCAAATTTGTTGAACAAAACGACTTACGTATTTTAAGCATGCTAACCTTTAGCCCGGTAAGCAAATTAAAAAAAAAACGCAATATGTAGGCTACACGAGAACGGAGCCGCCGAGTAACCAAAAAAAATGGGTTAAACAAATTCGTACACGGTATTTATCAACTTAACTGTAGAATTAGAGGATATAAAACGAGAAACAACGTTTGACAACCTTTAAACACTTTTAATAACTATCGCAAAAATTGTCGCTCTGATGCAAACAACTGCTGAGTTATCTACTCAAATTTATTGAACAAAACGACTTACGTATTTTAAGCATGCTAACCTTTAGCCCGGTAAGCAAATTAAAAAAAAAAACGCAAAATGTAGGCTACACGAGAACGGAGCCGTCGAGTAACCAAAACAAATGGGTTAAACAAATTCGTACACGGTATTTATCAATTTAACTCTAGAATTAAAGGATATACAACGAGAAACAACGTTTGACAACCTTTAAACAGTTTTAATAACTATCTCAAAAATTGTCGCTCTGATGCAAACAACTGCTGAGTTGTATACTCAAATTTGTTGAACAAAACGACTTACGTATTTTAAGCATGCTAACCTTTAGCCCGGTAAGCAAGTTAAAAAAAAAACGCAATATGTAGGCTACACGAGAACGGAGCCGCCGAGTAACCAAAACAAGTGTGTTAAACAAATTCGTACACGGTATTTATAAATTTAACTCTAGAATTAAAGGATATACAACGAGAAACAACGTTTGACAACCTTTAAACAGTTTTAATAACTATCTCAAAAATTGTCGCTCTGATGCAAACAACTGCTGAGTTGTATACTCAAATTTGTTGAACAAAACGACTTACGTATTTTAAGCATGCTAACCTTTAGCCCGGTAAGCAAATTAAAAAAAAAAACGCAATATGTAGGCTACACGAGAACGGAGCCGCCGAGTAACCAAAAAAAATGGGTTAAACAAATTCGTACACGGTATTTATCAACTTAACTGTAGAATTAAAGGATATAAAACGAGAAACAACGTTTGACAACCTTTAAACACTTTTAATAACTATCGCAAAAATTGTCGCTCTGATGCAAACAACTGCTGAGTTATCTACTCAAATTTGTTGAACAAAACGACTTACGTATTTTAAGCATGCTAACCTTTAGCCCGGTAAGCAAATTAAAAAAAACGCAGTATGTAGGCTACACGAGAACGGAGCCGTCGAGTAACCAACACAAATGGGATAACAAATTCGTACACGGTATTTTTCAATTTAACTCTAGAATTAAAGGATATACAACGAGAAACAACGTTTGACAACCTTTAAACAGTTTTAATAACTATCTCAAAAATTGTCGCTCTGATGCAAACAACTGCTGAGTTATCTACTCAAATTTGTTGAACAAAACGACTTACGTATTTTAAGTATGCTAACCTTTAGCCCGGTAAGCAAATTAAAAAAAAAAACGCAATATGTAGGCTACACGAGAACGGAGCCGTCGAGTAAACAAAACAAATGGGTTAAAGAAATTCGTACACGGTAGTTGTCAATTTTACTCTAGAATTAAAGGATATACAACGAGAAACAACGTTTGACAACCTTTAAACAGTTTTAATAACTATCTCAAAAATTGTCGCTCTGATGCAAACAACTGCTGAGTTATCTACTCAAATTTGTTGAACAAAACGACTTACGTATTTTAAGAATGCTAACCTTTAGCCCGGGAAGCAAATTAAAAAAAAAACGCAATATGCAGGCTACACGAGAACGGAGCCGTCGAGTAACCAAAACAAATGGGTTAAACAAATTCGTACACGGTATTTATCAATTTAACTCTAGAATTAAAGGATATACAACGAGAAACAACGTTTGACAACCTTTAAACAGTTTTAATAACTTTCTCAAAAATTGTCACTCTGATGCAAACAATTGCTGAGATATCTACTCAAATTTGTTGAACAAAACGACTTACGTATTTTAAGCATGCTAACCTTTAGCCCGGTAAGCAAATTAAAAAAAAAAACGCAATATGTAGGCTACACGAGAACGGAGCCGTCGAGTAACCAAAACAAATGGGTTAAACAAATTCGTACACGGTATTTATCAATTTAACTCTAGAATTAAAGGATATACAACGAGAAACAACGTTTCACAACCCTTAAACAGTTTTAATAACTATCTCAAAAATTGTCGCTCTGATGCAAACAACTGCTGAGTTACCTACTCAAATTTGTTGAACAAAACGACTTACGTATTTTAAGCATGCTCTTCTTTAGCCCGGTAAGCAAATTAAAAAAAACGCAGTATGTAGGCTACACGAGAACGGAGCCGTCGAGTAACCAACACAAATGGGATAACAAATTCGTACACGGTATTTTTAAATTTAACTCTAGAATTAAAGGATATACAACGAGAAACAACGTTTCACAACCCTTAAACAGTTTTAATAACTATCTCAAAAATTGTCGCTCTGATGCAAACAACTGCTGAGTTACCTACTCAAATTTGTTGAACAAAACGACTTACGTATTTTAAGCATGCTCTTCTTTAGCCCGGTAAGCAAATTAAAAAAAACGCAGTATGTAGGCTACACGAGAACGGAGCCGTCGAGTAACCAACACAAATGGGATAACAAATTCGTACACGGTATTTTTAAATTTAACTCTAGAGTTAAAGGATATACAACGAGAAACAACGTTTGACAACCTTTAAACAGTTTTAATAACTATCTCAAAAATTGTCGCTCTGATGCAAACAACTGGTGAGTTGTATACTCAAATTTGTTGAACAAAACGACTTACGTATTTTAAGCATGCTAACCTTTAGCCCGGGAAGCAAATTAAAAAAAAAAACGCAATATGTAGGCTACACGAGAACGGAGCCGTCGAGTAACCAAAACAAATGGGTTAAACAAATTCGTACACGGTATTTATCAACTTAACTGTAGAATTAAAGGATATACAACGAGAAACAACGTTTGACAACCTTTAAACAGTTTTAATAACTTTCTCAAAAATTGTCGCTCTGATGCAAACAACTGCTGAGTTATCTACTCAAATTTATTGAACAAAACGACTTACGCATTTTAAGCATGCTAACCTTTAGCCCGGTAAGCAAATTAAAAAAACGCAATATGTAGGCTACACGAGAACGGAGCCGTCGAGTAACCAAAACAAATGGGTTAAACAAATTCGTACACGGTATTTATCAATTTAACTCTAGAATTAAAGGATATACAACGAGAAACAACGTTTCACGACCTTTAAACAGTTTTAATAACTATCTCAAAAATTGTCGCTCTGATGCAAACAACTGCTGAGTTATCTACTCAAATTTGTTGAACAAAACGACTTACGTATTTTAAGCATGCTAACCTTTAGCCCGGTAAGCAAATTAAAAAAAAACCGCAATATGTAGGCTACACGAGAACGGAGCCGTCGAGTAACCAAAACAAGTGTGTTAAGCAAATTCGTACACGGTATTTATAAATTTAAATCTAGAATTAAAGGATATACAACGAGAAACAACGTTTGACAACCTTTAAACAGTTTTAATAACTATCTCAAAAATTGTCGCTCTGATGCAAACAACTGCTGAGTTATCTACTCAAATTTATTGAACAAAACGACTTACGTATTTTAAGCATGTTAACCTTTAGCCCGGTAAGCAGATTAAAAAAAACGCAATATGTAGGCTACACGAGAACGGAGCCGTCGAGTAACCAAAACAAATGGGTTAAACAAATTCGTACACGGTATTTATCAATTTAACTCTAGAATTAAAGGATATACAACGAGAAACAACGTTTCACGACCTTTAAACAGTTTTAATAACTATCTCAAAAATTGTCGCTCTGATGCAAACAACTGCTGAGTTATCTACTCAAATTTGTTGAACAAAGCGACTTACGTATTTTAAGCATGCTAACCTTTAGCCCGGTAAGCAAATTAAAAAAAAACGCAATATGTAGGCTACACGAGAACGGAGCCGTCGAGTAACCAAAACAAGTGTGTTAAACAAATTCGTACACGGTATTTATAAATTTAACTCTAGAATTATAGGATATACAACGAGAAACAACGTTTGACAACCTTTAAACAGTTTTAATAACTATCTCAAAAATTGTCGCTCTGATGCAAACAACTGCTGAGTTATGTACTCAAATTTGTTGAACAAAACGACTTACGTATTTTAAGCATGCTAACCTTTAGCCCGGTAAGCAAATTAAAAAAAAAACGCAATATGTAGGCTACACGAGAACGGAGCCGCCGAGTAACCAAAAAAAATGGGTTAAACAAATTCGAACACGGTATTTATCAATTTAACTCTAGAATTAAAGGATATACAACGAGAAACAACGTTTGACAACCTTTAAACAGTTTTAATAACTATCTCAAAAATTGTCGCTCTGATGCAAAAACTGCTGAGTTATCTACTCAAATTTGTTGAACAAAACTACTTAGGTTTTTAAGCATGCTAACCTTTAGCCCGGTAAGCAAATTAAAAAAAAACCCAATATGTAGGCTACACGAGAACGGAGCCGTCGAGTAACCAAAACAAATGGGTTAAACAAATTCGCCCACGGTATTTATCAATTTAACTCTAGAATTAAAGGATATACAACGAGAAACAAAGTTTGACAACCTTTAAACAGTTTTAATAACTATCTCAAAAATTGTCGCTCTGATGCAAACAACTGCTGAGTTATCTACTCAAATTTGTTGAACAAAACGACTTACGTGTTTTAAGCATGCTAACCTTTAGCCCGGTAAGTAAATTAAAAAAAAACGCAATATGTAGGCTACACGAGAACGGAGCCGTCGAGTAACCAAAACAAATCGGTTAACCAAATTCGTACACGGTATTTATCAATTTAACTCTAGGATTAAAGGATATACAACGAGAAACAACGTTTGATAACCTTTAAATACTTTTAATAACTATCTCAAAAATTGTCGCTCTGATGCAAACAACTGCTGAGTTATCTACTCAAATTTGTTGAACAAAACGACTTACGTATTTTAATCACGCTAACCTTTAGCCCGGTAAGCAAATTAAAAAAAAAACGCAATATGTAGGCTACACGAGGACGGAGCCGTCGAGTAACCAAAACAAATGGGATAACAAGTTCGTACACGGTATTTTTCAATTTAACTCTAGAATTAAAGGATATACAACGAGAAACAACGTTTGACAACCTTTAAACAGTTTTAATAACTATCTCAAAAATTGTCGCTCTGATGCAAACAACTGCTGAGTTATCTACTCAAATTTTTTGAACAAAACGACTTACGTATTTTAAGCATGCTAACCTTTAGCCCGGTAAGCAAATTAAAAAAAAAAACGCAATATGTAGGCTACACGAGAACGGAGCCGTCGAGTAACCAAAACAAATGGGTTAAACAAATTCGTACACGGTATTTATCAATTTAACTCTAGAATTAAAGGATATACAACGACAAACAACGTTTGACAACCTTTAAACAGTTTTATTAACTATCTCAAAAATTGTCGCTCTGATGCAAACAACTGCTGAGTTATCCACTCAAATTTGTTGAACAAAACGACTTACGTATTTTAAGCATGCTAACCTTTAGCCCGCGGCCACCGTGGTGTGATGGTAGCGTGCTCCGCCTATCACACCGTATGCCCTGGGTTCAACTCCCGGGCAAAGCAACATAAAAATTTTAGAAATAAGATTTTTCAATTAGAAGAACATTTTTCTAAGCGGGGTCGCCCCTCGGCAGTGTCTGGCAAGCGCTCCGATTGTATTTCTGCCATGAAAAGCTCTCAGTGAAAACTCATCTGCCTTGCAGATGCCGTTCGGAGTCGGCATAAAACATGTAGGTCCCGTCCGGCCAATTTGTAGGGAAAAATCAAGAGGAGCACGACGCAAATTGGAAGAGAAGCTCGGCCTTAGATCTCTTCGGAGGTTATCGCGCCTTACATTTATTTTTTTATTTAACCTTTAGCCCGGGAAGCAAATTAAAAAAAAACGCAATATGTAGGCTACACGAGAACGGAGCCGTCGAGTAACCAAAACAAATGGGTTAAACAAATTCGTACACGGTATTTATCAATTTAACTCTAGAATTAAAGGATATACAACGAGAAACAACGTTTGACAACCTTTAAACAGTTTTAATAACTTTCTCAAAAATTGTCGCTCTGATGCAAACAACTGCTGAATTATCTACTCAAATTTATTGAACAAAACGACTTACGTATTTTAAGCATGCTAACCTTTAGCCCGGTAAGCAAATTAAAAAAAAAAACGCAAAATGTAGGCTACACGAGAACGGAGCCGTCGAGTAACCAAAACAAATGGGTTAAACAAATTTGTACACGGTATTTATCAATTTAACTCTAGAATTAAAGGATATACAACGAGAAACAACGTTTCACGACCTTTAAACAGTTTTAATAACTATCTCAAAAATTGTCGCTCTGATGCAAACAACTGCTGAGTTATCTACTCAAATTTGTTGAACAAAACGACTTACGTATTTTAAGCATGCTAACCTTTAGCCCGGTAAGCAAATTAAAAAAAAAAACGCAATATGTAGGCTACACGAGAACGGAGCCGTCGAGTAACCAAAACAAGTGTGTTAAACAAATTCGTACACGGTATTTATAAATTTAACTCTAGAATTAAAGGATATACAACGAGAAACAACGTTTGACAACCTTTAAACAGTTTTAATAACTATCTCAAAAATTGTCGCTCTGATGCAAACAACTGCTGAGTTATGTACTCAAATTTGTTGAACAAAACGACTTACGTATTTTAAGCATGCTAACCTTTAGCCCGGTAAGCAAATTAACAAAAAAACGCAATATGTAGGCTACACGAGAACAGAGCCGTCGAGTAACCAAACCAAATGGGTTAAACAAATTCGTACACGGTATTTATCAATTTAACTCTAGAATTAAAGGATATACAACGAGAAACAACGTTTGACAACCTTTAAACAGTTTTAATAACTATCTCAAAAATTGTCGCTCTGATGCAAACAACTGCTGAGTTGTATACTCAAATTTGTTGAACAAAACGACTTACGTATTTTAAGCATGCTAACCTTTAGCCCGGTAAGCAAATTAAAAAAAAAAAACGCAATATGTAGGCTACACGAGAACGGAGCCGCCGAGTAACCAAAAAAAATGGGTTAAACAAATTCGTACACGGTATTTATCAACTTAACTGTAGAATTAAAGGACATAAAACGAGAAACAACGTTTGACAACCTTTAAACACTTTTAATAACTATCGCAAAAATTGTCGCTCTGATGCAAACAACTGCTGAGTTATCTACTCAAATTTGTTGAACAAAACGACTTACGTATTTTAAGCATGCTAACCTTTAGCCCGGTAAGCAAATTAAAAAAAACGCAGTATGTAGGCTACACGAGAACGGAGCCGTCGAGTAACCAACACAAATGGGATAACAAATTCGTACACGGTATTTTTCAGTTTAACTCTAGAATTAAAGGATATACAACGAGAAACAACGTTTGACAACCTTTAAACAGTTTTAATAACTATCTCAAAAATTGTCGCTCTGATGCAAACAACTGCTGAGTTATCTACTCAAATTTGTTGAACAAAACGACTTACGTATTTTAAGTATGCTAACCTTTAGCCCGGTAAGCAAATTAAAAAAAAAAAACGCAATATGTAGGCTACACGAGAACGGAGCCGTCGAGTAAACAAAACAAATGGGTTAAACAAATTCGTACACGGTAGTTGTCAATTTTACTCTAGAATTAAAGGATATACAACGAGAAACAACGTTTGACAACCTTTAAACAGTTTTAATAACTTTCTCAAAAATTGTCGCTCTGATGCAAACAACTGCTGAGTTATCTACTCAAATTTATTGAACAAAACGACTTACGTATTTTAAGCATGCTAACCTTTAGCCCGGTAAGCAAATTAAAAAAAACGCAATATGTAGGCTACACGAGAACGGAGCCGTCGAGTAACCAAAACAAATGGGTTAAACAAATTCGTACACGGTATTTATCAATTTAACTCTAGAATTAAAGGATATACAACGAGAAACAACGTTTCACGACCTTTAAACAGTTTTAATAACTATCTCAAAAATTGTCGGTCTGATGCAAACAACTGCTGAGTTATCTACTCAAATTTTTTGAACAAAACGACTTACGTATTTTAAGCATGCTAACCTTTAGCCCGGTAAGCAAATTAAAAAAAAAACGCAATATGTAGGCTACACGAGAACGGAGCCGTCGAGTAACCAAAACAAGTGTGTTAAACAAATTCGTACACGGTATTTATAAATTTAAATCTAGAATTAAAGGATATACAACGAGAAACAACGTTTGACAACCTTTAAACAGTTTTAATAACTATCTCAAAAATTGTCGCTCTGATGCAAACAACTGCTGAGTTATGTACTCAAATTTGTTGAACAAAACGACTTACGAATTTTAAGCATGCTAACCTTTAGCCCGGTAAGCAAATTAACAAAAAAAAACGCAATATGTAGGCTAAACGAGAACGGAGCCGTCGAGTAACCAAACCAAATGGGTTAAACAAATTCGTCCACGGTATTTATCAATTTAACTCTAGAATTAAAGGATATACAACGAGAAACAACGTTTGACAACCTTTAAACAGTTTTAATAACTATCTCAAAAATTGTCGCTCTGATGCAAACAACTGCTGAGTTGTATACTCAAATTTGTTGAACAAAACGACTTACGTATTTTAAGCATGCTAACCTTTAGCCCGGTAAGCAAATTAAAAAAAAACGCAATATGTAGGCTACACGAGAACGGAGCCGCCGAGTAACCAAAAAAAATGGGTTAAACAAATTCGTACACGGTATTTATCAACTTAACTGTAGAATTAAAGGATATAAAACGAGAAACAACGTTTGACAACCTTTAAACACTTTTAATAATTATCGCAAAATTTGTCGCTCTGATGCAAACAACCGCTGAGTTATCTACTCAAATTTGTTGAACAAAACGACTTACATATTGTAAGCATGCTAACCTTTAGCCCGGTAAGCAAATTAAAAAAAACGCAGTATGTAGGCTACACGAGAACGGAGCCGTCGAGTAACCAACACAAATGGGATAACAAATTCGTACACGGTATTTTTCAATTTAACTCTAGAATTAAAGGATATACAACGAGAAACAACGTTTGACATCCTTTAAACAGTTTTAATAACTATCTCAAAAATTGTCGCTCTGATGCAAAGAACTGCTGAGTTATCTACTCAAATTTGTTGAACAAAACGACTTACGTATTTTAAGCAGGCTAACCTTTAGCCCGGTGGGCGACCACCGTGGTGTGATGGTAGCGTGCTCCGCCTATCACACCGTATGCCCTGGGTTCAACTCCCGGGCAAAGCAACATCAAAATTTTAGAAATAAGATTTTTCAATTAGAAGAAATTTTTCTAAGCGGGGTCGCCCCTCGGCAGTGTCTGGCAAGCGCTCCGATTGTATTTCTGCCATGAAAAGCTCTCAGTGAAAACTCATCTGCCTTGCAGATGCCGTTCGGAGTCGGCATAAAACATGTAGGTCCCGTCCGGCCAATTTGTAGGGAAAAATCAAGAGGAGCACGACGCAAATTGGAAGAGAAGCTCGGCCTTAGATCTCTTCGGAGGTTATCGCGCCTTACATTTATTTTATTTAACCTTTAGCCCGGTAAGCAAATTAAAAAAAAAACGCAATATGTAGGCTACACGAGAACGGAGCCGTCGAGTAACCAAAACAAATGGGTTAAACAAATTCGTACACGGTATTTGTCAATTTTACTCTAGAATTAAAGGATATACAACGAGAAACAACGTTTGACAACCTTTAAACAGTTTTAATAACTATCTCAAAAATTGTCGCTCTGATGCAAACAACTGCTGAGTTATCTACTCAAATTTGTTGAACAAAACGACTTACGTATTTTAAGATTGCTAACCTTTAGCCCGGGAAGCAAATTAAAAAAAAAAAACGCAATATGCAGGCTACACGAGAACGGAGCCGTCGAGTAACCAAATCAAATGGGTTAAACAAATTCGTACACGGTATTTATCAATTTAACTCTAGAATTAAAGGATATACAACGAGAAACAACGTTTGACAACCTTTAAACAGTTTTAATAACTTTCTCAAAAATTGTCACTCTGATGCAAACAACTGCTGAGATATCTACTCAAATTTGTTGAACAAAACGACTTACGTATTTTAAGCATGCTAACCTTTAGCCCGGTAAGCAAATTAAAAAAAAAACGCAATATGTAGGCTACACGAGAACGGAGCCGTCGAGTAACCAAAACAAATGGGTTAAACAAATTCGTACACGGTATTTATCAATTTAACTCTAGAATTAAAGGATATACAACGAGAAACAACGTTTGACAACCTTTAAACAGTTTTAATAACTTTCTCAAAAATTGTCGCTCTGATGCAAACAACTGCTGAATTATCTACTCAAATTTATTGAACAAAACGACTTACGTATTTTAAGCATGCTAACCTTTAGCCCGGTAAGCAAATTAAAAAAAAAAACGCAAAATGTAGGCTACACGAGAACGGAGCCGTCGAGTAACCAAAACAAATGGGTTAAACAAATTTGTACACGGTATTTATCAATTTAACTCTAGAATTAAAGGATATACAACGAGAAACAACGTTTCACGACCTTTAAACAGTTTTAATAACTATCTCAAAAATTGTCGCTCTGATGCAAACAACTGCTGAGTTATCTACTCAAATTTGTTGAACAAAACGACTTACGTATTTTAAGCATGCTAACCTTTAGCCCGGTAAGCAAATTAAAAAAAAAAAACGCAATATGTAGGCTACACGAGAACGGAGCCGTCGAGTAACCAAAACAAGTGTGTTAAACAAATTCGTACACGGTATTTATAAATTTAACTCTAGAATTAAAGGATATACAACGAGAAACAACGTTTGACAACCTTTAAACAGTTTTAATAACTATCTCAAAAATTGTCGCTCTGATGCAAACAACTGCTGAGTTATGTACTCAAATTTGTTGAACAAAACGACTTACGTATTTTAAGCATGCTAACCTTTAGCCCGGTAAGCAAATTAACAAAAAAACGCAATATGTAGGCTACACGAGAACAGAGCCGTCGAGTAACCAAACCAAATGGGTTAAACAAATTCGTACACGGTATTTATCAATTTAACTCTAGAATTAAAGGATATACAACGAGAAACAACGTTTGACAACCTTTAAACAGTTTTAATAACTATCTCAAAAATTGTCGCTCTGATGCAAACAACTGCTGAGTTGTATACTCAAATTTGTTGAACAAAACGACTTACGTATGCTAACCTTTAGCCCGGTAAGCAAATTAAAAAAAAAAAACGCAATATGTAGGCTACACGAGAACGGAGCCGCCGAGTAACCAAAAAAAATGGGTTAAACAAATTCGTACACGGTATTTATCAACTTAACTGTAGAATTAAAGGACATAAAACGAGAAACAACGTTTGACAACCTTTAAACACTTTTAATAACTATCGCAAAAATTGTCGCTCTGATGCAAACAACTGCTGAGTTATCTACTCAAATTTGTTGAACAAAACGACTTACGTATTTTAAGCATGTTAACCTTTAGCCCGGTAAGCAAATTAAAAAAAACGCAGTATGTAGGCTACACGAGAACGGAGCCGTCGAGTAACCAACACAAATGGGATAACAAATTCGTACACGGTATTTTTCAGTTTAACTCTAGAATTAAAGGATATACAACGAGAAACAACGTTTGACAACCTTTAAACAGTTTTAATAACTATCTCAAAAATTGTCGCTCTGATGCAAACAACTGCTGAGTTATCTACTCAAATTTGTTGAACAAAACGACTTACGTATTTTAAGTATGCTAACCTTTAGCCCGGTAAGCAAATTAAAAAAAAAAACGCAATATGTAGGCTACACGAGAACGGAGCCGTCGAGTAAACAAAACAAATGGGTTAAACAAATTCGTACACGGTAGTTGTCAATTTTACTCTAGAATTAAAGGATATACAACGAGAAACAACGTTTGACAACCTTTAAACAGTTTTAATAACTTTCTCAAAAATTGTCGCTCTGATGCAAACAACTGCTGAGTTATCTACTCAAATTTATTGAACAAAACGACTTACGTATTTTAAGCATGCTAACCTTTAGCCCGGTAAGCAAATTAAAAAAAACGCAATATGTAGGCTACACGAGAACGGAGCCGTCGAGTAACCAAAACAAATGGGTTAAACAAATTCGTACACGGTATTTATCAATTTAACTCTAGAATTAAAGGATATACAACGAGAAACAACGTTTCACGACCTTTAAACAGTTTTAATAACTATCTCAAAAATTGTCGGTCTGATGCAAACAACTGCTAAGTTATCTACTCAAATTTTTTGAACAAAACGACTTACGTATTTTAAGCATGCTAACCTTTAGCCCGGTAAGCAAATTAAAAAAAAAACGCAATATGTAGGCTACACGAGAACGGAGCCGTCGAGTAACCAAAACAAGTGTGTTAAACAAATTCGTACACGGTATTTATAAATTTAAATCTAGAATTAAAGGATATACAACGAGAAACAACGTTTGACAACCTTTAAACAGTTTTAATAACTATCTCAAAAATTGTCGCTCTGATGCAAACAACTGCTGAGTTATGTACTCAAATTTGTTGAACAAAACGACTTACGTATTTTAAGCATGCTAACCTTTAGCCCGGTAAGCAAATTAACAAAAAAACGCAATATGTAGGCTAAACGAGAACGGAGCCGTCGAGTAACCAAACCAAATGGGTTAAACAAATTCGTCCACGGTATTTATCAATTTAACTCTAGAATTAAAGGATATACAACGAGAAACAACGTTTGACAACCTTTAAACAGTTTTAATAACTATCTCAAAAATTGTCGCTCTGATGCAAACAACTGCTGAGTTGTATACTCAAATTTGTTGAACAAAACGACTTACGTATTTTAAGCATGCTAACCTTTAGCCCGGTAAGCAAATTAAAAAAAAACGCAATATGTAGGCTACACGAGAACGGAGCCGCCGAGTAACCAAAAAAAATGGGTTAAACAAATTCGTACACGGTATTTATCAACTTAACTGTAGAATTAAAGGATATAAAACGAGAAACAACGTTTGACAACCTTTAAACACTTTTAATAATTATCGCAAAAATTGTCGCTCTGATGCAAACAACCGCTGAGTTATCTACTCAAATTTGTTGAACAAAACGACTTACATATTTTAAGCATGCTAACCTTTAGCCCGGTAAGCAAATTAAAAAAAACGCAGTATGTAGGCTACACGAGAACGGAGCCGTCGAGTAACCAACACAAATGGGATAACAAATTCGTACACGGTATTTTTCAATTTAACTCTAGAATTAAAGGATATACAACGAGAAACAACGTTTGACATCCTTTAAACAGTTTTAATAACTATCTCAAAAATTGTCGCTCTGATGCAAAGAACTGCTGAGTTATCTACTCAAATTTGTTGAACAAAACGACTTACGTATTTTAAGCAGGCTAACCTTTAGCCCGGTGGGCGACCACCGTGGTGTGATGGTAGCGTGCTCCGCCTATCACACCGTATGCCCTGGGTTCAACTCCCGGGCAAAGCAACATCAAAATTTTAGAAATAAGATTTTTCAATTAGAAGAAATTTTTCTAAGCGGGGTCGCCCCTCGGCAGTGTCTGGCAAGCGCTCCGATTGTATTTCTGCCATGAAAAGCTCTCAGTGAAAACTCATCTGCCTTGCAGATGCCGTTCGGAGTCGGCATAAAACATGTAGGTCCCGTCCGGCCAATTTGTAGGGAAAAATCAAGAGGAGCACGACGCAAATTGGAAGAGAAGCTCGGCCTTAGATCTCTTCGGAGGTTATCGCGCCTTACATTTATTTTATTTAACCTTTAGCCCGGTAAGCAAATTAAAAAAAAAACGCAATATGTAGGCTACACGAGAACGGAGCCGTCGAGTAACCAAAACAAATGGGTTAAACAAATTCGTACACGGTATTTGTCAATTTTACTCTAGAATTAAAGGATATACAACGAGAAACAACGTTTGACAACCTTTAAACAGTTTTAATAACTATCTCAAAAATTGTCGCTCTGATGCAAACAACTGCTGAGTTATCTACTCAAATTTGTTGAACAAAACGACTTACGTATTTTAAGATTGCTAACCTTTAGCCCGGGAAGCAAATTAAAAAAAAAAACGCAATATGCAGGCTACACGAGAACGGAGCCGTCGAGTAACCAAATCAAATGGGTTAAACAAATTCGTACACGGTATTTATCAATTTAACTCTAGAATTAAAGGATATACAACGAGAAACAACGTTTGACAACCTTTAAACAGTTTTAATAACTTTCTCAAAAATTGTCACTCTGATGCAAACAACTGCTGAGATATCTACTCAAATTTGTTGAACAAAACGACTTACGTATTTTAAGCATGCTAACCTTTAGCCCGGTAAGCAAATTAAAAAAAAAACGCAATATGTAGGCTACACGAGAACGGAGCCGTCGAGTAACCAAAACAAATGGGTTTGTTCGAGGGAGCAGGAGACCTTGGGCTCGTCCGCCGAAATAAATGAAAGATTGAAAAAAATTGAGAATTAGATTCACGTTATAAAAATATTTTATTTAATTAATTAAATATACAAAAATTTTATTAACTACAATATGAAATTGTAATGTGTATGTGTATATGTACGTGTATATGTACGTGTATATATGTGTATATTAATAATTTTATTTTCAACTTACGGAAATCGTGGTGGCTGCAGACTGCTGTTCCTTGGATGATCGCAAAAGAAGTGAAAGAGCCTTCTTTTGCATAAAATTCTCTAACTCGCGAAACGGTAAAATCGAACGATTATTGTAGTTAACTGTTTGACAAAAGTAGTCAAACAGTTGCTGTTAACATAAGGTTAACAGAATGCATACTAAGGCTGGCGAAAACATTTATGTTCCTAGAGCTGCCGCAAATATTTATGTTTTGGCTCGTAGGCATAAACATGCCGGCCCCCTTGCGATAAGCAATTTCCTAGCAGAACAACAGCCAGCCACCAAGATCCAAGTTTACGAGTTTTCCAATGGTACACTGTTGGAAAGAAATTCAAAAAGGAAAGAAAATGTATGGACGTGTATTAAAAATTTCAGATGCACTGGTTTATTACGAAATTCAATTGGTTAGCGTATAAAATATATAAAATTTGATGTAGTATAAATTCAACACTTAATATGTATATAAATTCAAAAGTTGAATGTTTGAAAAATGAAAGAAAAAAAAAGAATGTCGACGTATATGTTTTTAGCAGGCCCCAGATAGCACGAACCCAAAGACGGTGTCTTGGGCTAGTAGCGGACCAAGAGTGCCTGCTGGGATGGTGCCCCTGTATATTTTAGGGAACACGTCTGCTCCTAGTACTAGGCGTACCGGGGCAGGACTATGAAACCGCGCGTCGGCAAGCTTTAGGTTGGAGTACGCTCTGACGATTGCACTATCAACCTCGTTAGCCGGTGAGCGCTTGGAAAAGTTCCGCAGAACTATAGCATGTGTTGTTACCGTACTCGCATGCCCGTAGTTCCCTCGTAATTTGATAAAGCAACCTTTTTGCTTATTTGTCGCTGTCGGAGATAGGTTTAAATCTTTTACAAGGCCGTCCGCGATAATTGAGGTACTGGCGCTTGGATCAATCATCGCACGAACTAAATGTAATCGCCCTCCGGATTCGACCTTGACGACTGCAGTCGGTGTAATCGCGGTGGTGTACTGTATGCTCATTAACGCAGCAGGTTCCTGAACACCAGATCGAAAATTGTTGCGAACCAGAGGCTGGAAAGCGTAAGGTTCCACTCTCCTCCGGGGTTTGTTTTGCTTTTGGCGATGTGCTTGGGCATTTTGTTGTCGACGGTACGGCTTAATCGCTCGTGACGCATCTTGTTGCCTTTTTTCGTGATTCAACAACGGTCTAAGTCGGCGGTCGGTCATATCGCTGCCTCGTGCGGTTGGGAGTGCATCTAACTCCCTTTCCTCGTTGGTGTCTCTGCGGGAAGCACTAGTTCCCGCTTGCGAGACAGATATTTCACCTTCCTCCAACTCTACAGGCGCATTATTTTCAGCTTCGACCACTGATGCTTCTAACGAAATGATATCGTCATCGTCGTCGTCTTCGTGGTGTGAATACCTTAATGGTTTGTGCGTTGTTCTTCGCGGGTCGGCAGAGGTGTCAATATGGAGAAGAGTGTGGTGGTCGTCGTTGCATCGACGACATCTTCCCTCATTTGAGCAACTCTCTGTTCGATGAGTGCCTGTCAGGCAATTTGTGCAATAGCGGTGTATGAGCACCGCACGTAAACGATCTTCCGGTTTTTTGGCTCGAAAGATTGGACAAAGCCGAATCGGATGATATCGGCCGCAGAATTTGCACTTGAGGCTGTATTGTCCTCCGAACTCAATGCGTTTGCGCATAGCAGAATAACGGGTCATGTTGTGCTGTAATGACATTTTTCCCCGTTGAGGTAACAATGGTATAATGGAAAATGTCATGTATATATGCTGGCGAGCAATAATTCTACCGATTACCTCGATTAGAAACTGAGGTGGTTTAAGCCGCTTTAATAGTAGCGGCTGCGACTTGTGGCTAAAGTGAGTATTCTGGGTGGCAAGTATGTATTTTTACCCAGAAACCAAAATTTTATAGCTCATTATACTCGAGCATATACATATGTATGTTGCTTTATTGAATATGCGATCCAAAAAGAAAAGTAAAAGATTTCGTACGACCCTTCTGCAAATAAGTAAATTAAATCTTCAGCATTAACACTTGACATATTTTGGAGCGATTTTTGTTAATCTGAAGCATTTAGTATCCTCCCCCTTTAATTTTTCATTAAATTTGCCTTTATACGGACTAAAATAGTAAATTTTACAACGTTTTCATACATTTCATATCGATTCCGGTATCCTGCAGTCAGCCCACACAACTAGTTGCAGGTTGTGAACGCTGCATTATCACACCTGTCGATACCTTTGGTGCACTTATCGAATTGAAAAAAATGCATTCACCACGCACCACTACTTTCATGATGTCCGGGAATAAAAGAAGAACAACATCAAAACAAAGTGCCGGTAAGTGGTAGATTTGTATGCAAGAAAAACAGGGTGCTGGAAAATGTACCCAAGTGCAATGGCCCAAGTTCAGAAATGCGATAATTTCTGAATTTTAATGTTATTTTAATAATAGGCCGCGTGTTATGCTTATTTAAATAAATTGGCAAAATCAGAATGAGCATTAGAGTGGGTCGGTGCCTTTGAACAAAAAATTCCTAGAAAAAAAATTTTTGAAGGAACGTGAAAATATTTTTCACAGATGGGTTTTTATTTTGGATTTGCGCTAAACAAGGCGTATAATCCGCCGAAAGCTGCTATGAGTTGGAGTGTGTTTGCAAAAAAAAAAAAAACAATTAAATTTTTTTTCTTTTGAACCTTTCGGAATTTTTGTGAAGTTCGATTAACTTTCAACGAATGCAAAAATTACTTAAATCAAAAGATATGCAAACGCGAAAAGTTTATATGGAAAAAAAAATGAATTTTATGGGTAACTCCAATACCATTGGTAATTTGGATTACAGCATTATAATAAAACAAAGTGTTTGTATTTTTTGGGTAAAATGAACGAGATGCGATGAGAAAAAAATGTTTTGAACAACAAAAATGCGAATGAATGCACCTCGACATTTAAGTAAAAGGAAAGAAAATTTTTTTTTGTTAAAATTTGCCTAACAGCTAATTTGCTGATTAGGGTTTTTCCTAGATCTAGTTTCCCTTGAAGTAGGTTCCTCATTTTCAATGGTATCTGTTGGTAGTAGTACCAACTTCACTAACGGTCGAGTAACCTGACCATATTCTGTAATAAGGTCTACGACGCGAACTCGGTTATCGGAACCGGGGTATAAATTGATCACTCTGCCCATTCTCCATTCGTTAGGTGGCAAATTATCCTCTTTGATGACGACAAGATCTCCGACCTTTATGTTAGTTTGAGGTTGTTTCCACTTATTCCGTTTGTGTAGTTCAGCTAAATACTCGGATTTCCATCTTCGGCAAAATTTATGGTGTATAGTTTTCAGTTTCTGCCATCGATTAACAATCGAAGCAGGATTCTCGGTCGTATCTAATTCTGGTGGGGCTAATAGATGTCCTCCTACTAAGAAATGACCCGGGGTAAGAGGTTCTAAGTCAGAAGGTTGGTTAGAAGCAGGGCTCAAAGGTCGCGAATTGAGACATGACTCTATTCGACATAGAAGCGTGTTAAACTCCTCAAATGTATATTTCCCCACTAATGCAATCTTTTTGAAGTGTGTCTTAAAGCTTCTAACGCCCGCTTCCCAGAGGCCGCCCATATGCGGCGCAGATGGCGGTATGAAATGCCATTCAAGTAATTGATGTGCATACTTTGATAAAGTTCTATCACGCGCATCAGCGATAAAGACCTTAAGTTCTTTTTTAAGAGCCCTTGAGGCTCCGACAAAGTTCGTTCCGTTGTCTGAATAGATATTTTTTGGACATCCTCGTCTAGCAATGAACCTGTCAAAGGCTGCTAAAAAGGATGCGGTACTTAAGTCATTTGTGGCTTCTAAATGAATAGCTTTGGTAGCAAAGCAAACAAATAGACAAACGTAACCTTTCGAAATGCGGCAACCACGGCCGCGATAACTTTTAATATCAAATGGTCCTGTAAAGTCAACCCCTGTATTGGTAAACGCTCGCGAAAAGGTAGTTCGCTCCTTCGGCAATGCACCCATAAGTTGGTTTTGCGATCGTTTCCGATAGATCGTGCAGATCTTACAATTATGAATGACAGACCTAATCATTGTTTTCACTCTGGGGATCCAATATTGCGTTCTGATAAGTCGCAACATTAGTTGGTTTTTCACCATGAAGTGATATGTCATGGATAAATTGAACTATCAGACGTGATAACCTACAATTATACGGGAGAATAATCGGACAACGTTCGTTGAAAGGTAAATCTTCAGATGCCTCATTACGCCCCTTTATCCGCAAAATATTATCTTCGTGAATAAATGGATTGAGAGAAAGTATTTCACTCTTTGAATCTATTAATTCTCCTGCTTTAAGTTTGTTGATTTCCGAACTAAAGTGTTGCCTCTGTGCAATGATTATTAATCGAGTAATCGTTAATTTAATTTCGCCTGCTGCAACTGAGCAAGACGTTGGTTTAAATGAGGCTTTTGTTTTTGGATTTGTTCTCTGAGAAAACCTAAAAATATATGAAATCACTCTCAAAGCTCTGGGTAGGCTAGAAAATCTTTCAAGAATATCACTAACATTGCCTGTGGTTGTAGTATGTACTTTGAACCTTTTTTCCTCGCTATTAGTAGTATAGTTTGTATTTTGTGGCGGCCATTTTTCTTTACCTTCTTGAAGCCAAGAAGGACCCTGCCACCACAAGGAATTGTTAAGCAACTCGTGTGCTAATACACCCCTACTAGCTAAGTCTGCTGGGTTAGTTGCGGAATCTACATGAGACCAACTTGAATTTCCTACTTTATCTAGGATTTTTGTAATGCGATGGGCCACAAAGGTAGACCATGAGCATGGAGGTTTGCGTATCCATGCGAGAACTATCGTAGAATCGGTCCAAAAATGCAATTTCAAGTTACCGAAATCAAGATTATTGATAACCGATTCAATAATTTCTGCGAGTAGAACGGCCCCACAAAGCTCCAAGCGTGGCAGAGAAATAGTTTTAACTGGAGCAACTCTGGTTTTCGCTAAAAGTAAGTTGACGTGTATCCCGTCTTCCCTTTCCACGCGTAGATATACAGCAGCAGCATATGCTTTCTCCGATGCATCGCAAAATCCATGAATCTCGACTTTGTCCTTTGGTGAAAATAGTACCCATCGCGGAATCCTCATTTGCTCGATTGCAATGTGATTTTGCGCGAAAATGTTCCATTGATCCTGCGTAGGTGGCGAAACTGGTTCATCCCAATTAGTACCCTCTAACCAGATGTTTTGCATCAAAATTTTAGCAACTATAATAATTGGTGCCAGCCACCCTAAAGGATCGAAAAGCTTGGCAATAGCCGAAAGTATTTCTCTCTTACTTAGAATTTGGTTAGTTTCAATAGATTTGACTTTAAAATAGAAATGATCCGCATGAGCATTCCATCTAATACCAAGTGCTTTGGCACTGCTCGTATCTTCGAATACGAGAAAATCTTCATGCAAAAGATGCGCTTTTGGAATCCCGCCTAAAATTTCACTGAAATTCGAAGTCTATTTTCGTAATGGAAAACCAGCTGATTTCAAAACCGTATTAACTTGATCTCGCGCTTTAATTGTCGATTCTATGGAATGACCTCCAGCAAGGACGTCATCGACGTACATATAATTTCTCAAAATATTTGATGCGATTGGGTATACGGGTTCCGAGTCATCAGCTAGCTGTAATAAAGTTCTAATTGCTAAGTAAGGAGCACAATTAACTCCGAAAGTCACAGTCTTCAATTCATAAAGACTGATAGGTTCATGCGGACTAGAACGAAAAACTATTCTCTGATATTTGGTATGGTCGCTATTGACCAGAATCTGGCGATACATCTTCTCAATATCGCTATTGAAGACATATTTAAAAAGTCGCCAACGCAATAACAGCATAGTTAAATCAGACTGAAGCACCGGCCCTGGAAGGAGAACGTCGTTAAGGCTTTTGCCATTTGCTGTTGCAGACGAGGCATTAAAAACCACCCTAACCTTTGTTGTTGTACTTTCCTCTTTGATTACCGCATGATGAGGCAAGTAATAATTGTCAGTAGCATTAGCTGACTGCATTCCAGGTAATTTGGACATGTGGCCCATGGATTCATATTCCATGACCACCCTATTATATTCCTGTCGTAACTCGGGCCTTTTTGCTAGTCGTGATTCGTTTGAATAAAATTGTGAACAGGCTTTTCCTAAAGAAGGGCCTAAATTAATGTTATTTGGGAAATCTGATCGGAAAGGAAGTGAAACGATATATCTTCCCTGATCATTCCGCACTGTTGTACGTTTGAAGAGCTCTTCGCATTGTTGCTCATCTTGCGTACGAATTTTTGTTTTTGGTACATCTTCCAGTTCCCAAAAGCTTCCTAATTGTTTCACTAATGACACTTCATTGAAATAGGATGCCCGATGGTTAGATGGTTTTACTGCGTCCGCGTGACCAGTTAAAATCCACCCGAACACAGTTTCTTGAGCTAAAAGTGTATTAAGCACGTTTTTCCTAATACCCTCTAATATTATTTGTGGGTAAACGTCTCCGCCCAAAACAAGATCAACTTGCTCGTTGATGAAGAACCGCTTATCCGCCAAGATAAGGTCTGGAAAAGCTTGTTGTGTCAACGCCGAAATTTGGCATGTTGGCAAGTTCCCAGTTACTTGTGGCAAGACAAGAACCATAGCCTCGATAGCAATCAGTGGGTCGACAGGTGACCGCAGTTGGATCATGCACGCTTCCTTTACCTGCGCAGAAACCGTATTATTGATGCCCGAAACTTGAGCATGCATTTTACGTGTTGGCAGGTTTATTCTGCGTCTGAGCCTCTCCGTAATGAAGGAACACTCTGATCCTGAATCTATAAGTGCTCTGGCAGAAAAGTTTGTACCATTGTGATGTATGTTAAAGCGCGCCGTACCTAATAAAATCCCTTTGCTTGTATTAGCATGATGGGATTGTACATTGCTAGCAGATGGTTTGTTACTGCTAGTGGAGTCGCGCGTTTGTTGGGCTTGTGTAGAAGTGGACTGTATATTATCCGAAGGTTTCTGTGATTTGCTAGACGGTTTCGACCGTTGATTCTGTAAATGCAATAAAGAATGATGTCGAGAGTGGCAAGTGCCGCAATTGTACGGGCTAGTACATCTCGACACCGAATGTCCCGAAGAGAGGCAATTGAGGCAGCAGCCATTGGATTTAATAAAACTAATCCTTTTGCTAACCTCTAACCTTTTGAAATTGGGACATCTATGAAGTTTGTGCTCTTTTGATTTGCACATCTTGCACGCATTATTGGCAACACTAGATTGATGTGCGCCAAGCTTCTTTTGTGAAGGTTCGGGGGAGGATTTATGTGTACTATTCGATTTCTGAATCTTTGGTTTGGCTCCTCGGAGACCTGAAACGCTTTCCAAAGTCTGAAATCTATTAGTGAGGAACTTGTCCATGTCCTCCCACTTAGATATGTCCGTCTTATTTTCGACCGACTGCTCCCAAAGCGATAGTGTTAGTTCAGGTAATTTTGTTGAACATAAGTAGGTGATAATTGCATCCCAGTTAGTAATGTCAATTTTGTGACATTTAAGGGCGGATATACAATTGTTGATATCCCTCTGCAATTTTTTAATAGAAGTCCCACACTCTGACTCTATTGAATCTAAATTGAAGAGAATTTTCAATTGGGAATTAATAAGAATTCTCTTATTCTCATACCTATCGCTAAGGTTTTTCCAAGCAGTGTCAAAACCTTCATTGGTCAACGGACATTTTTCAACAATTTCCCTTGCTTCACCTTGTGTCTTTTGCGTAAGGTAATATAGTTTTTGAACTCCGTCAAGTGATTCATTGCTTTTATAAATGGCCGTGAACATATCACGAAAAGTTGGCCATGAAATATAATCGCCCTTGAAAGTTATGGTATCGCAAGGAGGCAGACGGAGATTATGATGCTTGTGAACGATATTCTCTTTCTCCTTGTTTTTCGTTTCCTCTTCAAGCGATTCGCATAAACTATGTATTTTTGACATAGTTCTGATATAAGTTGCATAGCACATTTTATGCTTTTTGCGAATTGATGAAACCGCTTTTTGGTCAATGGTTTCATCTGCCAACAATCCGTCAAATGCTTCTTTCACTTTTTCATACATTGCCTTAAAATCGGCTTGCTGAATTTTCAGCGCATGGATTGTATGATTTTTTGCAGGAATTTCATTAAAATCTTTGTCGAAATCTACTACTGAATCAGTAAGTCTGGTAAAGTTTTCCATTTTGTTACAAAAAACGAATGAAAAGCTTATAATGAGATGAAATTAAGCAAAGGTTATGAAAAACGTATATATTTGACGGGTTTACTAATTGCCACCACAGATGTAACACGCCAAAAAAAAAAAATATTTCCAGCCAGAAAAATATTTTATTGTTACTTAAAAAACCAAGAAAAAAAAACAACGGTATTTATTTTGAAATTTGGTAAAGTTGTCCTTTCAAGATTAGTTGCGGACCAGTCGAGGGGTGGTTTTTTGATATTTTGTACTGCTGTGCTAGGAATTTGTTGGTTCTAGAACCCAGATTTTATTTTGCCTGTACAACCCTAAGCTGTGTCGGATATTCCTTACCAGGGTAGGGGGAAATAACCGATAGCAAAGAGCTTTTATGTACGAGGTCGCTATATGTATATATATATATATATGTAAATGAAAAATTTCCTTGTACAGCCCTAAGCTGTGTCGAATATTTTTAACCAGAGTATGGGAAAATAAACGATAGCAAAAAGCTTTTTTGTACAAGATAGGTTTTAATAGCACAAATTTTTACAATAACTAACACAAGCAGAAACAGTGTAATACTAACAAACCAAAAAGAACCGTATTTAGCGAAAATTTTGTAAAGTGGGTCTTTCGAGACCAGTTGCGCACCAGTTGGAGTGGTTTAGTGAAAGCTTTGTATTGCTGTGCAAAAATTTCGTGGTTATAGAAACCAGTTTCTTTGTTGCCTGTACAACCCTAAGCTGTGTCGGATATTCCTTACCAGGGTAGGGAGAAATAACCGATAGCAAAGAGCTTTGATGTACGAGGTCTATATATATATAAGTGAAATTTTCCTTGTACAACCCTAGGCTGTGTCGAATATTTCTTACCAGAGTATGGGGAAATAATCGATAGCAAAGAGCTTTTTGTACAAGATAGATTTTAAACGCACAGAATTTCACAATAGCTAACACAACCGGACACCCTGTAATGATACACAACGTATGTTTGTATAAATATATGACCGCCCGTACTAATCGCACATATATATGTATATACAATGTAATCAGCCTATGTAAAATGCTCGCCAGCCAAATAATTGAAATAATTTAAATACAAGTATAGTGATTTTGCAAAATAATAAAACTTTATAAAAGGGAGAAATCAAACAGAAAGTGAACAATTATAAAATGAAAAATTTGACTATATGCGCGGGCCAAGTGTTAAAAGGTGAGGTTAAGTGAAAATGGTGCAATGGAAAAAATGAAAAATTCTTTACACCTTTGAAAGTTTTACTTTTAAACACTTTACTTTGAAAACTTATCAAAAAAAAAAATGTTCAAGGATCACTGGAAATGAAACTTTTAACACTTATTTTGGCATTCCCGCGCACTTTTAAGAAAAATTTAAAATTAAAGCAAAACGTATATATGTACATATGTATATACGTGTATCACAAACTAAAATCAACCCTTATCACTTTAATTAATTTACGCAATCACTATCACTTCTTTAATGAAATTTTAAATTGAATTAACTTTTATTATTTTTTTTTTTTTTAAAAAGGGTAACCAGTAATTTTGAAGTGCACTGAAATTTTTTTTTTTTTACACGTACCTTTTCAATAAAAACTGTAGATTTATATTGTAAATCGCTGGATGGCTGCTTGCAATATTATTTGCTGGATTTTTCCAATAAATTATTTTGGTACGCTGGACCGCCAATAATTTTTGATATTCTGCTGGATCACGAAATTTAATGCTGGACCACCGATTAAAGTTGGATGAAATTATATCCTTACAAAGTTGAAAATGTTTGGTCACTGGAAAATAAATTTGTTTCTCATTTAACGGTTCCGAAGGACCATGTTCGAGGGAGCAGGAGACCTTGGGCTCGTCCGCCGAAATAAATGAAAGATTGAAAAAAATTGAGAATTAGATTCACGTTATAAAAATATTTTATTTAATTAATTAAATATACAAAAATTTTATTAACTACAATATGAAATTGTAATGTGTATGTGTATATGTACGTGTATATATGTGTATATTAATAATTTTATTTTCAACTTACGGAAATCGTGGTGGCTGCAGACTGCTGTTCCTTGGATGATCGCAAAAGAAGTGAAAGAGCCTTCTTTTGCATAAAATTCTCTAACTCGCGAAACGGTAAAATCGAACGATTATTGTAGTTAACTGTTTGACAAAAGTAGTCAAACAGTTGCTGTTAACATAAGGTTAACAGAATGCATACTAAGGCTGGCGAAAACATTTATGTTCCTAGAGCTGCCGCAAATATTTATGTTTTGGCTCGTAGGCATAAACAGGGTTAAACAAATTCGTACACGGTATTTATCAATTTAACTCTAGAATTAAAGGATATACAACGAGAAACAACGTTTCACAACCCTTAAACAGTTTTAATAACTATCTCAAAAATTGTCGCTCTGATGCAAACAACTGCTGAGTTATCTACTCAAATTTGTTGAACAAAAGGACTTACGTATTTTAAGCATGCTAACCTTTAGCCCGGTAAGCAAATTAAAAAAAACGCAGTATGTAGGCTACACGAGAACGGAGCCGTCGAGTAACCAACACAAATGGGATAACAAATTCGTACACGGTATTTTTCAATTTAACTCTAGAATTAAAGGATATACAACGAGAAACAACGTTTGACAACCTTTAAACAGTTTTAATAACTATCTCAAAAGTTGTCGCTCTGATGCAAACAACTGCTGAGTTGTATACTCAAATTTGTTGAACAAAACGACTTACGTATTTTAAGCATGCTAACCTTTAACCCGGGAAGCAAATTAAAAAAAAACGCAATATGTAGGCTACACGAGAACGGAGCCGTCGAGTAACCAAAACAAATGGGTTAAACAAATTCGTACACGGTATTTATCAACTTAACTGTAGAATTAAAGGATATACAACGAGAAACAACGTTTGACAACCTTTAAACAGTTTTAATAACTTTCTCAAAAATTGTCGCTCTGATGCAAACAACTGCTGGGTTATCTACTCAAATTTGTTGAACAAAACGACTTACGTATTTTAAGCATGCTAACCTTTAGCCCGGTAAGCAAATTAAAAAAAAACGCAATATGTAGGCTACACGAGAACGGAGCCGTCGAGTAACCAAAACAAGTGTGTTAAACAAATTCGTACACGGTATTTATAAATTTAACTCTAGAATTAAAGGATATACAACGAGAAACAACGTTTGACAACCTTTAAACAGTTTTAATAACTATCTCAAAAATTGTCGCTCTGATGCAAACAACTGCTGAGTTATGTACTCAAATTTGTTGAACAAAACGACTTACGTATCTAAGCATGCTAACCTTTAGCCCGGTAAGCAAATTAACAAAAAAACGCAATATGTAGGCTACACGAGAACGGAGCCGTCGAGTAACCAAACCAAATGGGTTAAACAAATTCGTACACGGTATTTATCAATTTAACAACGTTTGACAACCTTTAAACAGTTTTAATAACTATCTCAAAAATTGTCGCTCTGATGCAAACAACTGCTGAGTTGTATACTCAAATTTGTTGAACAAAACGACTTACGTATTTTAAGCATGCTAACCTTTAGCCCGGTAAGCAAATTAAAAAAAAAACGCAATATGTAGGCTACACGAGAACGGAGCCGCCGAGTAACCAAAAAAAATGGGTTAAACAAATTCGTACACGGTATTTATCAACTTAACTGTAGAATTAAAGGATATAAAACGAGAAACAACGTTTGACAACCTTTAAACACTTTTAATAACTATCGCAAAAATTGTCGCTCTGATGCAAACAACTGCTGAGTTATCTACTCAAATTTGTTGAACCAAACGACTTACGTATTTTAAGCATGCTAACCTTTAGCCCGGTAAGCAAATTAAAAAAAACGCAGTATGTAGGCTACACGAGAACGGAGCCGTCGAGTAACCAACACAAATGGGATAACAAATTCGTACACGGTATTTTTCAATTTAACTCTAGAATTAAAGGATATACAACGAGAGACAACGTTTGACAACCTTTAAACAGTTTTAATAAATATCTCAAAAATTGTCGCTCTGATGCAAACAACTACTGAGTTATCTACTCAAATTTGTTGAACAAAACGACTTACGTATTTTAAGCATGCTAACCTTTAGCCCGGTAAGCAAATTAAAAAAAAAACGCAATATGTAGGCTACACGAGAACGGAGCCGTCGAGTAACCAAAACAAATGGGTTAAACAAATTCGTACACGGTATTTGTCAATTTTACTCTAGAATTAAAGGATATACAACGAGAAACAACGTTTGACAACCTTTAAACAGTTTTAATAACTATCTCAAAAATTGTCGATCTGATGCAAACAATTGCTGAGTTATCTACTCAAATTTGTTGAACAAAACGACTTACGTATTTTAAGAATGCTAACCTTTAGCCCGGGAAGCAAATTAAAAAAAAAACGCAATATGCAGGCTACACGAGAACGGAGCCGTCGAGTAACCAAAACAAATGGGTTAAACAAATTCGTACACGGTATTTATCAATTTAACTCTAGAATTAAAGGATATACAACGAGAAACAACGTTTGACAACCTTTAAACAGTTTTAATAACTTTCTCAAAAATTGTCACTCTGATGCAAACAACTGCTGAGATATCTACTCAAATTTGTTGAACAAAACGACTTACGTATTTTAAGCATGCTAACCTTTAGCCCGGTAAGCAAGTTAAAAAAAAAAAACGCAATATGTAGGCTACACGAGAACGGAGCCGTCGAGTAACCAAAACAAATGGGTTAAACAAATTCGTACACGGTATTTATCAATTTAACTCTAGAATTAAAGGATATACAACGAGAAACAACGTTTCACAACCCTTAAACAGTTTTAATAACTATCTCAAAAATTGTCGCTCTGATGCAAACAACTGCTGAGTTATCTACTCAAATTTGTTGAACAAAACGACTTACGTAGTTTAAGCATGCTAACCTTTAGCCCGGTAAGCAAATTAAAAAAAACGCAGTATGTAGGCTACACGAGAACGGAGCCGTCGAGTAACCAACACAAATGGGATAACAAATTCGTACACGGTATTTTTCAATTTAACTCTAGAATTAAAGGATATACAACGGGAAACAACGTTTGACAACCTTTAAACAGTTTTAATAACTATCTCAAAAATTGTCGCTCTGATGCAAACAACTGCTGAGTTATCTACTCAAATTTGTTGAACAAAACGACTTACGTATTTTAAGCATGCTAACCTTTAGCCCGGTAAGCAAATTTAAAAAAAAACGCAATATGTAGGCTACACGAGAACGGAGCCATCGAGTAACCAAAACAAATGGGTTAAACAAATTCGTACACGGTATTTGTCAATTTTACTCTAGAATTAAAGGATATACAACGAGAAACAACGTTTGACAACCTTTAAACAGTTTTAATAACTATCTCAAAAATTGTCGCTCTGATGCAAACAACTGCTGAGTTATCTACTCAAATTTGTTGAACAAAACGACTTACGTATTTTAAGAATGCTAACCTTTAGCCCGGGAAGCAAATAAAAAAAAAAACGCAATATGCAGGCTACACGAGAACGGAGCCGTCGAGTAACCAAAACAAATGGGTTAAACAAATTCGTACACGGTATTTATCAATTTAACTCTAGAGTTAAAGGATATACAACGAGAAACAACGTTTGACAACCTTTAAACAGTTTTAATAACTTTCTCAAAAATTGTCACTCTGATGCAAACAACTGCTGAGATATCTACTCAAATTTGTTGAACAAAACGACTTACGTATTTTAAGCATGCTAACCTTTAGCCCGGTAAGCAAATTAAAAAAAAACGCAATATGTAGCCTACACGAGAACGGAGCCGTCGAGTAACCAAAACAAATGGGTTAAACAAATTCGTACACGGTATTTATCAATTTAACTCTAGAATTAAAGGATATACAACGAGAAAAAACGTTTGACAACTTTTAAACAATTTTAATAACTATCTCAAAAATTGTCGCTCTGATGCAAACATCTGCTAAGTTATCTAGTCAAATTTGTTGAACAAAACGACTTACGTATTTTAAGCATGCTAACCTTTAGCCCGGTAAGCAAATTAAAAAAAAAACGCAATATGTAGGCTACACGAACGGAGCCGTCGAGTAACCAAAACAAATATGTTAAAAAAATTCGTACACGGTATTTAGCAATTTAACTCTAGAATTAAAGGATATACAACGAGAAACAACGTTTGACAACCTTTAAACTGTTTTAATAACTATCTCAAAAATTGTCGCTCTGATGCAAACAACTGCTGAGTTATCTACTCAAATTTGTTGAACAAAACGACTTACGTATTTTAAGCATGCTAACCTTTAGCCCGGTAAGCAAATTAAAAAAAAAAACGCAATATGTACGCTACACGAGAACGGAGCCGTCGAGTAACCAAAACAAATGGGTTAAACAAATTCGTGCACGGTATTTATCAATTTAACTCTAGAATTAAAGGATATACAACGAGAAACAACGTTTGACAACCTTTAAACAGTTTTAATAACTATCTCAAAAATTGTCGACAACGAGAAACAACGTTTGACAACCTTTAAACAGTTTTAATAACTATCTCAAAAATTGTCGCTCTGATGCAAACAACTGATGAGTTATCTACTCAAATTTGTTGAACAAAACGACTTACGTATTTTAAGCATGCTAACCTTTAGCCCGGTAAGCAAAATAAAAAAAAGCAATATGTAGGCTACACGAGAACGGAGCCGTCGAGTAACCAAAACAAATGGGTTAAACAAATTCGTACACGGTATTTATCAATTTAACTCTAGAATTAAAGGATATACAACGAGAAACAACGTTTGACAACCTTTAAACAGTTTTAATAACTATCTCAAAAATTGTCGCTCTGATGCAAACAACTGCTGAGTTATCTACTCAAATTTGTTGAACAAAGCGACTTACGTATTTTAAGCATGTTAACCTTTAGCCCGGTAAGCAAATTAAAAAAAAAACGCAATATGTAGGCTACACGAGAACGGAGCCGTCGAGTAACCAAAACAAATGGGTTAAACAAATTCGTACACGGTATTTATCAATTTAACTCTAGAATTAAAGGATATATAACGAGAAACAACGTTTGACAACCTTTAAACAGTTTTAATAACTATCTCAAAAATTGTCGCTCTGATGCAAACAACTGCTGAGTTATGTACTCAAATTTGTTGAACAAAACGACTTACGTATTTTAAGCATGCTAACCTTTAGCCCGGTAAGCAAATTAACAAAAAAACGCAATATATAGGCTACACGAGAATGAAGCCGTCGAGTAACCAAACCAAATGGGTTAAACAAATTCGTACACGGTAAAATATCAATTTAACTCTAGAATTAAAGGATATACAACGAGAAACAACGTTTGACAACCTTTAAACAGTTTTAATAACTATCTCAAAAATTGTCGCTCTGATGCAAACAACTGCTGAGTTGTATACTCAAATTTGTTGAACAAAACGACTTACGTATTTTAAGCATGCTAACCTTTAGCCCGGTAAGCAAATTAAAAAAAAACGCAATATGTAGGCTACACGAGAACGGAGCCGCCGAGTAACCAAAACAAATGGGTTAAACAAATTCGTACACGGTATTTATCAACTTAACTCTAGAATTAAAAGATATAAAACGAGAAACAACGTTTGACAACCTTTAACCACTTTTAATAACTATAGCAAAAATTGTCGCTCTGATGCAAACAACTGCTGAGTTATCTACTCAAATTTGTTGAACAAAACGACTTACGTATTTTAAGCATGCTAACCTTTAGCCCGGTAAGCAAATTAAAAAAAACGCAGTATGTAGGCTACACGAGAACGGAGCCGTTGAGTAACCAACACAAATGGGATAACAAATTCGTACACGGTATTTTTAAATTTAACTCTAGAATTAAAGGATATACAACGAGAAACAACGTTTGACAACCTTTAAACAATTTTAATAACTATCTCAAAAATTGTCGCTCTGATGCAAACAACTGCTAAGTTATCTAGTCAAATTTGTTGAACAAAACGACTTACGTATTTTAAGCATGCTAACCTTTAGCCCGGTAAGCAAATTAAAAAAAAAACGCAATATGTAGGCTACACGAGAACGGAGCCGTCGAGTAACCAAAACAAATATGTTAAACAAATTCGTACACGGTATTTATCAATTTAACTCTAGAATTAAAGGATATACAACGAGAAACAACGTTTGACAACCTTTAAACACTTTTAATAACTATAGCAAAAATTGTCGCTCTGATGCAAACAACTGCTGAGTTATCTACTCAAATTTGTTGAACAAAACGACTTACGTATTTTAAGAATGCTAACCTTTAGCCCGGAAAGCAAATTAAAAAAAAACGCAATATGCAGGCTACACGAGAACGGAGCCGTCGAGTAACCACAACAAATGGGTTAAACAAATTCGTACACGGTATTTATCAATTTAACTCTAGAATTAAAGGATATACAACGAGAAAAAACGTTTGACAACCTTTAAACAATTTTAATAACTATCTCAAAAATTGTCGCTCTGATGCAAACAACTGCTAAGTTATCTAGTCAAATTTGTTGAACAAAACGACTTACGTATTTTAAGCATGCTAACCTTTAGCCCGGTAAGCAAATTAAAAAAAAACGCAATATGTAGGCTACACGAGAACGGAGCCGTCGAGTAACCAAAACAAATATGTTAAACAAATTCGTACACGGTATTTATCAATTTAACTCTAGAATTAAAGGATATACAACGAGAAACAACGTTTGACAACCTTTAAACAGTTTTAATAACTATCTCAAAAATTGTCGCTCTGATGCAAACAACTGCTGAGTTATCTACTCAAATTTGTTGAACAAAACGACTTACGTATTTTAAGCATGCTAACCTTTAGCCCGGTAAGCAAATTAAAAAAAAACGCAATATGTAGGCTACACGAGAACGGAGCCGTCGAGTAACCAAAACAAATGGGTTAAACAAATTCGTGCACGGTATTTATCAATTTAACTCTAGAATTAAAGGATATACAACGAGAAACAACGTTTGACAACCTTTAAACAGTTTCAATAACTATCTCAAAAATTGTCGACAACGAGAAACAACGTTCGACAACCTTTAAACAGTTTTAATAACTATCTCAAAAATTGTCGCTCTGATGCAAACAACTGCTGAGTTATCTACTCAAATTTGTTGAACAAAACGACTTACGTATTTTAAGCATGCTAACCTTTAGCTCGGTAAGCAAAATAAAAAAAAGCAATATGTTGGCTACACGAGAACGGAGCCGTCGAGTAACCAACACAAATGGGATAACAAATTCGTACACGGTATTTTTCAATTTAACTCTAGAATTAAAGGATATACAACGAGAAACAACGTCTGACAACCTTTAAACAGTTTTAATAACTATCTCAAAAATTGTCTCTCTGATGCAAACAACTGCTGAGTTATCTACTCAAATTTGTTGAACAAAACGACTTACGTATTTTAAGCATGCTAACCTTTAGCCCGGCAAGCAAATTAAAAAAAAAATGCAATATGTAGGCTACACGAGAACGGAGCCGTCGAGTAACCAAAACAAATGGGTTAAACAAATTCGTACACGGTATTTATCAATTTAACTCTAGAATTAAAGGATATACAACGAGAAACAACGTTTGACAACCTTTAAACAGTTTTAATAACTATCTCAAAAATTGTCGCTCTGATGCAAAAAACTGCTGAGTTATCTACTCAAATTTGTTGAACAAAACGACTTACGTATTTTAAGCATGCTAACCTTTAGCCCGGTAAGCAAATTAAAAAAAAAACGCAATATGTAGGCTACACGAGAACGGAGCCGTCGAGTAACCAAAACAAATGGGTTAAACAAATTCGTACACGGTATTTATCAATTTAACTCTAGAATTAAAGGATATACAACGAGAAACAACGTTTCACAACCCTTAAACAGTTTTAATAACTGTCTCAAAAATTGTCGCTCTGATGCAAACAACTGCTGAGTTATCTACTCAAATTTGTTGAACAAAAGGACTTACGTATTTTAAGCCTGCTAACCTTTAGCCCGGTAAGCAAATTAAAAAAAAACGCAATATGTAGCCTACACGAGAACGGAGCCGTCGAGTAACCAAAACAAATGGGTTAAACAAATTCGTACACGGTATTTATCAATTTAACTCTAGAATTAAAGGATATACAACGAGAAACAACGTTTGACAACCTTTAAACAATTTTAATAACTATCTCAAAAATTGTCGCTCTGATGCAAACAACTGCTAAGTTATCTAGTCAAATTTGTTGAACAAAACGACTTACGTATTTTAAGCATGCTAACCTTTAGCCCGGTAAGCAAATTAAAAAAAAAACGCAATATGTAGGCTACACGAGAACGGAGCCGTCGAGTAACCAAAACAAATATGTTAAACAAATTCGTACATTGTATTTATCAATTTAACTCTAGAATTAAAGGATATACAAAGAGAAACAACGTTTGACAACATTTAAACAGTTTTAATAACTATCTCAAAAATTGTCGCTCTGACGCAAACAACTGCCGAGTTATCTACTCAAATTTGTTGAACAAAACGACTTACGTATTTTAAGCATGCTAACCTTTAGCCCGATAAGCAAATTAAAAAAAACGCAATATGTAGGCTACACGAGAACGGAGCCGTCGAGTAACCAAAACAAATGGGTTAAACAAATTCGTACACGGTATTTATCAATTTAACTCTAGAATTAAAGGATATACAACGAGAAACAACGTTTGACAACCTTTAAACAGTTTTAATAACTATCTCAAAAATTGTCGCTCTGATGCAAACAACTGCTGAGTTATCTACTCAAATTTGTTGAACAAAACGACTTACGTATTTTAAGCATGCTAACCTTTAGCCCGGTAAGCAAATTAAAAAAAAAACGCAATATGTAGGCTACACGAGAACAGAACCGTCGAGTAACCAAAACAAATGGGTTAAACAAATTCGTACACGGTATTTATCAATTTAACTCTAGAATTAAAGGATATACAACGAGAAACAACGTTTGACAACATTTAAACAGTTTTAATAACTATCTCAAAAATTGTCGCTCTGATGCAAACAACTGCTGAGTTATCTACTCAAATTTGTTGAACAAAACGACTTGCGTATTTTAAACATGCTAACCTTTAGCCCGGTAAGCAAATTAAAAAAAAACGCAATATGTAGGCTACACGAGAACGGAGCCGTCGAGTAACCAAAACAAATGGGTTAAACAAATGCGTACATGGTATTTATCGATTTAACTCTAGAATTAAAGGATATACAACGAGAAACAACGTTTGACAACCTTTAAACGGTTTTAATAACTATCTCAAAAATTGTCGCCCTGATGCAAACAACAGCTGAGTTATCTACTAAAATTTGTTGAACAAAACGACTTACGTATTTTAAGCATGCTAACCTTTGGCCCGGTAAGCAAATTAAAAAAAAAAACGCAATATGTAGGCTTCACGAGAACGGAGCCGTCGAGTAACCAAAACAAATGGGTTAAACAAATGCGTACACGGTATTTATCAATTTAACTCTAGAAATAAAGGATATACAACGAGAAACAACGTTTGACAACCTTTAAACAGTTTTAATAACTATCTCAAAAATTGTCGCTCTGATGCAAACAACTGCTGAGTTATCTACTCAAATTTGTTGAACAAAACGACTTACGTATTTTAAGCATGCTAACCTTTAGCCCGGTAAGCAAATTAAAAAAAAAAACGCAATATGTAGGCTACACGAGAACGGAGCCGTCGAGTAACCAAAACAAATGGGTTAAACAAATTCGTACACGGTATTTATCAATTTAACTCTAGAATTAAAGGATATACAACGAGAAACAACGTTTGACAACCTTTAAACAGTTTTAATAACTATCTCAAAAAGTGTCGCTCTGATGCAAACAACTGCTGAGTTATCTACTCAAATTTGTTGAACAAAACGACTTACGTATTTTAAGCATGCTAACCTTTAGCCCGGTAAGCAAATTAAAAAAAAACGCAATATGTAGGCTACACGAGAACGGAGCCGTCGAGTAACCAAAACAAATGGGTTAAACAAATTCGTGCACGGTATTTATCAATTTAACTCTAGAATTAAAGGATGTACAACGAGAAACAACGTTTGACAACCTTTAAACAGTTTTAATAACTATCTCAAAAATTGTCGACAACGAGAAACAACGTTTGACGACCTTTAAACAGTTTTAATAACTATCTCAAAAATTTTCGCTCTGATGCAAACAACTGCTGAGTTATCTACTCAAATTTGTTGAACAAAACGACTTACGTATTTTAAGCATGCAACCCTTAAGCCCGGTAAGCAAAATAAAAAAACGCAATATGTAGGCTACACGAGAACGGAGCCGTCGAGTAACCAAAACAAATGGGTTAAACAAATTCGTACACGGTATTTATCAATTTAACTCTAGAATTAAAGGATATACAACGAGAAACATCGTTTGACAGCCTTTTAATAGTTTTAATAACTATCTCAAAAATTGTCGCTCTGATGCAAACAACTGCTGAGTTATCTACTAAAATTTGTTGAACAAAACGACTTACGTATTTTAAGCATGGTAACCTTTAGCCCGGTAAGCAAATTAAAAAAAAAAACGCAATATGTAGGCTACACGAGAACGGAGCCGTCGAGTAACCAAAACAAATGTGTTAAACAAATTCGTACACGGTGTTTATCAATTTAACTCTAGAATTAAAGGATAGATAAGAGAAACAATGTTTGACAACCTTTAAACAGTTTTAATAACTATCTCAAAAATTGTCCCTCTGATGCAAACAACTGCTGCGTTTTCTACTCAAATTTGTTGAACAAAACGACTTACGTATTTTAAGCATGCTAACCTTTAGCCCGGTAAGCAAATTAAAAAAAAACGCAATATGTAGGCTACACGAGAACGGAGCCGTCGAGTAACCAAAACAAATGGGTTAAATAAATTCGTACACGGTATTTATCAATTTAACTATAGAATTAAAGGATATACAACGAGAAACAACGTTTGACAACCTTTAAACAGTTTCAATAACTATCTCAAAATTTGTCGATCTGATGCAAACAACTGCTGAGTTATCTACTCAAATTGGTTGAACAAAACGACTTACGTATTTAAGCATGCCAACCTTTAGCCCGGTAAGCAAATTAAAAAAAAAAAAAATATGTAGGCTACACGAGAACGGAGCCGTCGAGTAACCAAAACAAATGGGTTAAACAAATTCGTATACGGTATTTATCAATTTAACTCTAGAATTAAAGGATATATAACGAGAAACATCGTTTGACAACCTTTAAATAGTTTTAATAACTATCTCAAAAATTTTCGCTCTGATGCAAACAACTGCTGAGTTATCTACTCAAATTTGTTGAACAAAACGACTTACGTATTTTAAGCATGCTAACCTTTAGCCCGGTAAGCAAATTAAAAAAAACGCAATATGTAGGCTACACCAGAACGGAGCCGTCGAGTAACCAAAACAAATGGGTTAAACAAATTCGTACACGGTATTTATCGATTTAACTCTAGAATTAAAGGATATAAAACGAGGAATAACGTTTGACAACCTTTAAACAGTTTTTATAACTATCTCAAAAACTGTCGCCCTGATGCAAACAATTGCTGAGTTATCTACTCAAATTTGTTGAACAAAACGACTTACGTATTTTAAGCATGCTAACTTTTAGCCCGGTAAGCAAATTAAAAAAAAACGCAATATGTAGGCTACACGAGAACGGAGCCGTCGAGTAACCAAAACAAATGGGTTAAATAAATTCGTACACGGTATTTATCAATTTAACTATAGAATTAAAGGATATACAACGAGAAACAACGTTTGACAACCTTTAAACAGTTTCAATAACTATCTCAAAATTTGTCGATCTGATGCAAACAACTGCTGAGTTATCTACTCAAATTGGTTGAACAAAACGACTTACGTATTTAAGCATGCCAACCTTTAGCCCGGTAAGCAAATTAAAAAAAAAAAAAACGCAATATGTAGGCTACACGAGAACGGAGCCGTCAAGTAACCAAAACAAATGGGTTAAACAAATTCGTACACGGTATTTATCAATTTAACTCTAGAATTAGAGGATATACAACGAGAAACAACGTTTGAAAACCTTTAAACAGTTTTAATAACTTTCTCAAAAATTGTCGCTCTGATGCAAACAACTGCTGAGTTATCTACTCAAATTTGTTGAACAAAACGACTTACGTATTTTAAGCATGCTAACCTTTAGCCCGGTAAGCAAATTAAAAAAAAAAAACAGTTTTAATGACTATCTCAAAAATTGTCCCTCTGATGCAAACAACTGCTGAGTTTTCTACTCAAATTTGTTGAACAAAACGACTTGCGTATTTTAAACATGCTAACCTTTTTCCCGGTAAGCAAATTAAAAAAAACGCAATATGTAGGCTACACGAGAACGGAGCCGTCGAGTAACCAAAACAAATGGGTTAAACAAATTCATACACGGTATTTATCAATTTAACTCTAGAATTAAAGGATATACAACGAGAAACAACGTTTGACAACCTTTAAACAGTTTTAATAACTATCTCAAAAATTGTCGCTCTGATGCAAACAACTGCTGAGTTATCTACTCAAATTTGTTGAACAAAACGACTTACGTATTTTAAGCATGCTAACCTTTAGCCCGATAAGCAAATTTAAAAAAAACGCAATATGTAGGCTACACGAGAACGGAGCCGTCGAGTAACCAAAACAAATGGGTTAAACAAATTCGTACACGGTATTTATCAATTTAACTCTAGAATTAAAGGATATACAACGAGAAACAACGTTTGACAACTTTTAAACAGTTTTAATAACTATCTCAAAAATTGTCGCTCTGATGCAAACAACTGCCGAGTTATCTACTCAAATTTGTTGAACAAAACGACTTACGTATTTAAGCATGCTAACCTTTAGCCCGGTAAGCAAATTAAAAAAAACGCAATATGTAGGCTACACGAGAACGGAGCCGTCGAGTAACCAAAACAAATTCGTACACGGTATTTATCAATTTAACTCTAGAATTAAAGAATATACAACGAGAAACAACGTTTGACAACCTTTAAACAGTTTTAATAAATATCTCTAAAATTGTCGCTCTGATGCAAACAACTGCTGTGTTACATACTCAAATTTGTTGAACAATACGACTTACGTATTTTAAGCATGCTAACCTTTAGCCCGGTAAGCAAATTAAAAAAAAACGCAATATGTAGGCTACACGAGAACGGAGCCGTCGAGTAACCAAAACAAATGGGTTAAACAAATTCGTACATGGTATTTATCAATTTAACTCTAGAATTAAAGGATATACAACGAGAAACAACGTTTGACAACCTTTAAACAGTTTTAATAACTATCTCAAAAATTGTCGCACTGTAGGCTACACGAGAACGGAGCCGTCGAGTAACCAAAACAAAAGGGTTAAACAAATTCATACACGGTATTTATCAATTTAACTCTAGAATTAAAGGATATACAACGAGAAACAACGTTTGACAACCTTTAAACAGTTTTAATAACTATCTCAAAAATTGTCGCTCTGATGCAAACAACTGCTGAGTTATCTACTCAAATTTGTTGAACAAAACGACTTACGTATTTTAAGCATGCTAACCTTTAGCCCGATAAGCAAATTAAAAAAAATCGCAATATGTAGGCTACACGAGAACGGAGCCGTCGAGTAACCAAAACAAATGGGTTAAACAAATTCGTACACGGTATTTATCAGTTTAACTCTAGAATTAAAGGATATACAACGAGAAACAACGTTTGACAACCTTTAAACAGTTTTAATAACTATCTCAAAAATTGTCGCTCTGATGCAACCAACTGCCGAGTTATCTACTCAAATTTGTTGAACAAAACGACTTACGTATTTTAAGCATGCTAACCTTTAGCCCGGTAAGCAAATTAAAAAAAAAACGCAATATGTAGGCTACACGAGAACGGAGCCGTCGAGTAACCAAAACAAATGGGTTAAACAAATTCGTACACCGTATTTATCAATTTAACTCTAGAATTAAAGGATATACAACGAGAAACAACGTTTGACAACCTTTAAACAGTTTAAATAACTATCTCAAAAATTGTCGCTCTGATGCAAACAACTGCTGAGTTATCTACTCAAATTTGTTGAACAAAACGACTTACGTATTTTAAGCATGCTAACCTTTAGCCCGGTAAGCAAATAAAAAAAAACGCAATATGTAGGCTACACGAGAACGGAGCCGTCGAGTAACCAAAACAAATGGGTTAAACAAATTCGTACACGGTATTTATCAATTTAACTCTAGAATTAAAGGATATACAACGAGAAACAACGTTTGACAACCTTTAAACAGTTTTAATAACTATCTCAAAAATTGTCGCTCTGATGCAAACATCTGCTGAGTTATCTACTCAAATTTGTTGAACAAAACGACTTACGTATTTTAAGCATGCTAACCTTTAGCCCGGTAAGCAAATTAAAAAACAAAACGCAATATGTAGGCTACACGAGAACGGAGCCGTCGAGTAACCAAAATAAATGGGTTAAACAAATTCGTACACGGTATTTATCAATTTAACTCTAGAATTAAAGGATATACAACAAGAAACAACGTTTGACAACCTTTAAACAGTTTTAATAACTATCTCAAAAATTGTCGCTCTGATGCAAACAACTGCTGAGTTATCTACTCAAATTGGTTGAACAAAACGACTTACGTATTTTAAGCATGCTAACCTTTAGCCCGGTAAGCAAATTAAAAAAAAAAGCAATATGTAGGCTACACGAGAACGGAGCCGTCGAGTAACCAAAACAAATGGGTTGAACAAATTCGTACACGGTATTTATCAATTTAACTCTAGAATTAAAGGATATACAACGAGAAACATCGTTTGACAACCTTTAAATATTTTTAATAACTATCTCAAAAATTGTCGCTCTGATGCAAACAACTGCTGAGTTATCTACTCAAATTTGTTGAACAACCGACTTACGTATTTTAAGCATGCTAACCTTTAGCCCGGTAAGCAAATTTAAAAAAAACGCAATATGTAGGCTACACCAGAACGGAGCCGTCGAGTAACCAAAACAAATGGGTTAAACAAATTCGTACACGGTATTTATCGATTTAACTCTAGAATTAAAGGATATACAACGAGAAACAACGTTTGACAACCTTTAAACAGTTTTAATAACTATCTCAAAAATTGTCGACCTGATGCAAACAACTGCTGAGTTATCGACTCAAATTTGTTGAACAAAACGACTTGCGTATTTTAAGCATGCTAACCTTTAGCCCGGTAAGCAAATTAAAAAAAAAACGCAATATGTAAGCTACACGAGAACGGAGCCGTCGAGTAACCAAAACAAATGGGTTAAACAAATTCGTACACGCTATTTATCAATTTAACTCTAGAATTAAAGGATATACAACGAGAAACAACGTTTGAAAACCTTTAAACAGTTTTAATAACTATCTCAAAAATTGTTGCTCTGATGCAAACAACTGCTGAGTTATCTACTCAAATTTGTTGAACAAAACAACTTACGAATTTTAAGCATGCTAACCTTTAGCCCGGTAAGCAAATTAAAAAAAACGCAATATGTAGGCTACACGAGAACGGAGCCGTCGAGTAACCAAAACAAATGGGTTAAACAAATTCGTACACGGTATTTATCAATTTAACTCTAGAATTAAAGGATATACAACGAGAAACAACGTTTGACAACCTTTAAACAGTTTTAATAACTATCTCTAAAATTGTCGCTCTGATGCAAACAACTGCTGTGTTACATACTCAAATTTGTTGAACAATACGACTTACGTATTTTAAGCATGCTAACCTTTAGCCCGGTAAGCAAATTTAAAAAAAACGCAATATGTAGGCTACACGAGAACGGAGCCGTCGAGTAACCAAAACAAATGGGTTAAACAAATTCGTACATGGTATTTATCAATTTAACTCTAGAATTAAAGGATATACAACGAGAAACAACGTTTGACAACCTTTAAACAGTTTTAATAACTATCTCAAAAATTGTCGCACTGTAGGCTACACGAGAACGGAGCCGTCGAGTAACCAAAACAAAAGGGTTAAACAAATTCATACACGGTATTTATCAATTTAACTCTAGAATTAAAGGATATACAACGAGAAACAACGTTTGACAACCTTTAAACAGTTTTAATAACTATCTCAAAAATTGTCGCTCTGATGCAAACAACTGCTGAGTTATCTACTCAAATTTGTTGAACAAAACGACTTACGTATTTTAAGCATGCTAACCTTTAGCCCGGTAAGCAAATTAAAAAAAAACGCAATATGTAGGCTACACGAGAACGGAGCCGTCGAGTAACCAAAACAAATGGGTTAAACAAATTCGTGCACGGTATTTATCAATTTAACTCTAGAATTAAAGGATATACAACGAGAAACAACGTTTGACAACCTTTAAACAGTTTTAATAACTATCTCAAAAATTGTCGCTCTGATGCAACCAACTGCCGAGTTATCTACTCAAATTTGTTGAACAAAACGACTTACGTATTTTAAGCATGCTAACCTTTAGCCCGGTAAGCAAATTAAAAAAAAAACGCAATATGTAGGCTACACGAGAACGGAGCCGTCGAGTAACCAAAACAAATGGGTTAAACAAATTCGTACACCGTATTTATCAATTTAACTCTAGAATTAAAGGATATACAACGAGAAACAACGTTTGACAACCTTTAAACAGTTTAAATAACTATCTCAAAAATTGTCGCTCTGATGCAAACAACTGCTGAGTTATCTACTCAAATTTGTTGAACAAAACGACTTACGTATTTTAAGCATGCTAACCTTTAGCCCGGTAATCAAATAAAAAAAAACGCAATATGTAGGCTACACGAGAACGGAGCCGTCGAGTAACCAAAACAAATGGGTTAAACAAATTCGTACATGGTATTTATCAATTTAACTCTAGAATTAAAGGATATACAACGAGAAACAACGTTTGACAACCTTTAAACAGTTTTAATAACTATCTCAAAAATTGTCGCTCTGATGCAAACATCTGCTGAGTTATCTACTCAAATTTGTTGAACAAAACGACTTACGTATTTTAAGCATGCTAACCTTTAGCCCGGTAAGCAAATTAAAAAACAAAACGCAATATGTAGGCTACACGAGAACGGAGCCGTCGAGTAACCAAAATAAATGGGTTAAACAAATTCGTACACGGTATTTATCAATTTAACTCTAGAATTAAAGGATATACAACAAGAAACAACGTTTGACAACCTTTAAACAGTTTTAATAACTATCTCAAAAATTGTCGCTCTGATGCAAACAACTGCTGAGTTATCTACTCAAATTGGTTGAACAAAACGACTTACGTATTTTAAGCATGCTAACCTTTAGCCCGGTAAGCAAATTAAAAAAAAAGCAATATGTAGGCTACACGAGAACGGAGCCGTCGAGTAACCAAAACAAATGGGTTGAACAAATTCGTACACGGTATTTATCAATTTAACTCTAGAATTAAAGGATATACAACGAGAAACATCGTTTGACAACCTTTAAATATTTTTAATAACTATCTCAAAAATTGTCGCTCTGATGCAAACAACTGCTGAGTTATCTACTCAAATTTGTTGAACAAATGACTTACGTATTTTAAGCATGCTAACTCTTAGCCCGGTAAGCAAATTAAAAAAAAACGCAATATGTAGGCTACACCAGAACGGAGCCGTCGAGTAACCAAAACAAATGGGTTAAACAAATTCGTACACGGTATTTATCGATTTAACTCTAGAATTAAAGGATATACAACGAGAAACAACGTTTGACAACCTTTAAACAGTTTTAATAACTATCTCAAAAATTGTCGCTCTGATGCAAACAACTGCTGAGTTATCTACTCAAATTTGTTGAACAAAACGACTTACGTATTTTAAGCATGCTAACCTTTAGCCCGGTAAGCAAATTAAAAAACAAAAACCAATATGTAGACTACACGAGAACGGAGCCGTCGAGTAACCAAAACAAATGGGTTAAACAAATTCGTACACGGTATTTGTCAATTTAACTCTAGAAATAAAGGATATACAACTAGAAACAACGTTTGACAACCTTTAAACAGTTTTAATAACTATCTGAAAAATTGTCGCTCTGATGCAAACAACTGCTGAGTTATCTACTCAAATTTGTTGAACAAAACGACTTACGTATTTTAAGCATGCTAACCTTTAGCCCGGTAAGCAAATTAAAAAAAAAACGCAATATGTAGGCTACACGAGAACGGAGCCGTCGAGTAACCAAAACAAATGGGTAAACAAATTCGTACACCGTATTTATCAATTTATCTCTAGAATTAAAGGATATACAACGAGAAACAACGTTTGACAACCTTTAAACAGTTTAAATAACTATCTCAAAAATTGTTGCTCTGATGCAAACAACTGCTGAGTTATCTACTCAAATTTGTTGAACAAAACGACTTACGTATTTTAAGCATGCTAACGTTTAGCCCGGTAAGCAAATTAAAAAAAAACGCAATATGTAGGCTACACCAGAACGGAGCCGTCGAGTAACCAAAACAAATGGGTTAAACAAATTCGTACACGGTATTTATCAATTTAACTCTAGAATTAAAGGATATACAACGAGAAACAACGTTTGACAACCTTTAAACAGTTTTAATAACTATCTCAAAAATTGTTGCTCTGATGCAAACAACTGCTGAGTTATCTACTCAAATTTGTTGAACAAAACAACTTACGAATTTTAAGCATGCTAACCTTTAGCCCGGTAAGCAAATTAAAAAAAAAACGCAATATGTAGGCTACACGAGAACGGAGCCGTCGAGTAACCAAAACAAATGGGTTAAGCAAATTCGTACACGGTATTTATCAATCTAACTCTAGAATTAAAGGATATACAACGAGAAACAACGTTTGACAACCTTTAAACAGTTTTAATAACTATCTCAAAAATTGTCGCTCTGATGCAAACAACTGCTGAGTTATCTACTCAAATTTGTTGAACAAAACGACTTACGTATTTTAAGCATGCTAACCTTTAGCCCGGTAAGCAAATTAAAAAAAACGCAGTATGTAGGCTACACGAGAACGGAGCCTTTGAGTAACCAACACAAATGGGATAACAAATTCGTACACGGTATTTTTAAATTCAACTCTAGAATTAAAGATATACAACGAGAAACAACGTTTGACAACCTTTAAACAGTTTTAATAACTATCTCAAAAATTGTCGCTCTGATGCAAACAACTGCTGAGTTATCTACTCAAATTTGTTGAACAAAACGACTTACGTATTTTAAGAATGCTAACCTTTAGCCCGGAAAGCAAATTAAAAAAAAAAACGCAATATGCAGGCTACACGAGAACGGAGCCGTCGAGTAACCACAACAAATGGGTTAAACAAATTCGTACACGGTATTTATCAATTTAACTCTAGAATTAAAGGATATACAACGAGAAAAAACGTTTGACAACCTTTAAACAATTTTAATAACTATCTCAAAAATTGTCGCTCTGATGCAAACAACTGCTAAGTTATCTAGTCAAATTTGTTGAACAAAACGACTTACGTATTTTAAGCATGCTAACCTTTAGCCCGGTAAGCAAATTAAAAAAAAACGCAATATGTAGGCTACACGAGAACGGAGACGTCGAGTAACCAAAACAAATATGTTAAACAAATTCGTACACGGTATTTATCAATTTAACTCTAGAATTAAAGGATATACAACGAGAAATAACGTTTGACAACCTTTAAACAGTTTTAATAACTATCTCAAAAATTGTCGCTCTGATGCAAACAACTGCTGAGTTATCTACTCAAATTTGTTGAACAAAACGACTTACGTATTTTAAGCATGCTAACCTTTAGCCCGGTAAGCAAATTAAAAAAAAACGCAATATGTAGGCTACACGAGAACGGAGCCGTCGAGTAACCAAAACAAATGGGTTAAACAAATTCGTGCACGGTATTTATCAATTTAACTCTAGAATTAAAGGATATACAACGAGAAACAACGTTTGACAACCTTTAAACAGTTTCAATAACTATCTCAAAAATTGTCGACAACGAGAAACAACGTTCGACAACCTTTAAACAGTTTTAATAACTATCTCAAAAATTGTCGCTCTGATGCAAACAACTGCTGAGTTATCTACTCAAATTTGTTGAACAAAACGACTTACGTATTTTAAGCATGCTAACCTTTAGCCCGGTAAGCAAAATAAAAAAAAGCAATATGTAGGCTACACGAGAACGGAGCCGTCGAGTAACCAACACAAATGGGATAACAAATTCGTACACGGTATTTTTCAATTTAACTCTAGAATTAAAGGATATACAACGAGAAACAACGTTTGACAACCTTTAAACAGTTTTAATAACTATCTCAAAAATTGTCTCTCTGATGCAAACAACTGCTGAGTTATCTACTCAATTTGTTGAACAAAACGACTTACGTATTTTAAGCATGCTAACCTTTAGCCCGGTAAGCAAATTAAAAAAAAACGCAATATGTAGGCTACACGAGAACGGAGCCGTCGAGTAACCAAAACAAATGGGTTAAACAAATCCGTACACGGTATTTATCAATTTAACTCTAGAATTAAAGGATATACAACGAGAAACAACGTTTGACAACCTTTAAACAGTTTTAATAACTATCTCAAAAATTGTCGCTCTGATGCAAAAAACTGCTGAGTTATCTACTCAAATTTGTTGAACAAAACGACTTACGTATTTTAAGCATGCTAACCTTTAGCCCGGTAAGCAAATTAAAAAAAAACGCAATATGTAGGCTACACGAGAACGGAGCCGTCGAGTAACCAAAACAAATGGGTTAAACAAATTCGTACACGGTATTTATCAATTTAACTCTAGAATTAAAGGATATACAACGAGAAACAACGTTTCACAACCCTTAAACAGTTTTAATAACTGTCTCAAAAATTGTCGCTCTGATGCAAACAACTGCTGAGTTATCTACTCAAATTTGTTGAACAAAAGGACTTACGTATTTTAAGCCTGCTAACCTTTAGCCCGGTAAGCAAATTAAAAAAAAAACGCAATATGTGGCCTACACGAGAACGGAGCCGTCGAGTAACCAAAACAAATGGGTTAAACAAATTCGTACACGGTATTTATCAATTTAACTCTAGAATTAAAGGATATACAACGAGAAACAACGTTTGACAACCTTTAAACAATTTTAATAACTAACTCAAAAATTGTCGCTCTGATGCAAACAACTGCTAAGTTATCTAGTCAAATTTGTTGAACAAAACGACTTACGTATTTTAAGCATGCTAACCTTTAGCCCGGTAAGCAAATTTAAAAAAAAACGCAATATGTAGGCTACACGAGAACGGAGCCGTCGAGTAACCAAAGCAAATATGTTAAACAAATTCGTACATTGTATTTATCAATTTAACTCTAGAATTAAAGGATATACAACGAGAAACAACGTTTGACAACATTTAAACAGTTTTAATAACTATCTCAAAAATTGTCGCTCTGACGCAAACAACTGCCGAGTTATCTACTCAAATTTGTTGAACAAAACGACTTACGTATTTTAAGCATGCTAACCTTTAGCCCGGTAAGCAAATTAAAAAAAACGCAATATGTAGGCTACACGAGAACGGAGCCGTCGAGTAACCAAAACAAATGGGTTAAACAAATTCGTACACGGTATTTATCAATTTAACTCTAGAATTAAAGGATATACAACGAGAAACAACGTTTGACAACCTTTAAACAGTTTTAATAACTATCTCAAAAATTGTCGCTCTGATGCAAACAACTGCTGAGTTATCTACTCAAATTTGTTGAACAAAACGACTTACGTATTTTAAGCATGCTAACCTTTAGCCCGGTAAGCAAATTAAAAAAAAAACGCAATATGTAGGCTACACGAGAACAGAACCGTCGAGTAACCAAAACAAATGGGTTAAACAAATTCGTACACGGTATTTATCAATTTAACTCTAGAATTAAAGGATATACAACGAGAAAAAACGTTTGACAACATTTAAACAGTTTTAATAACTATCTCAAAAATTGTCGCTCTGATGCAAACAACTGCTGAGTTATCTACTCAAATTTGTTGAACAAAACGACTTGCGTATTTTAAACATGCTAACCTTTAGCCCGGTAAGCAAATTAAAAAAAAAAACGCAATATGTAGGCTACACGAGAACGGAGCCGTCGAGTAACCAAAACAAATGGGTTAAACAAATGCGTACATGGTATTTATCGATTTAACTCTAGAATTAAAGGATATACAACGAGAAACAACGTTTGACAACCTTTAAACGGTTTTAATAACTATCTCAAAAATTGTCGCCCTGATGCAAACAACAGCTGAGTTATCTACTAAAATTTGTTGAACAAAACGACTTACGTATTTTAAGCATGCTAACCTTTGGCCCGGTAAGCAAATTAAAAAAAAAAACGCAATATGTAGGCTACACGAGAACGGAGCTGTCGAGTAACCAAAACAAATGGGTTAAACAAATGCGTACACGGTATTTATAAATTTAACTCTAGAAATAAAGGATATACAACGAGAAACAACGTTTGACAACCTTTAAACAGTTTTAATAACTATCTCAAAAATTGTCGCTCTGATGCAAACAACTGCTGAGTTATCTACTGAAATTTGTTGAACAAAACGACTTACGTATTTTAAGCATGCTAACCTTTAGCCCGGTAAGCAAATTAAAAAAAAAAACGCAATATGTAGGCTACACGAGAACGGAGCCGTCGAGTAACCAAAACAAATGGGTTAAACAAATTCGTACACGGTATTTATCAATTTAACTCTAGAATTAAAGGATATACAACGAGAAACAACGTTTGACAACCTTTAAACAGTTTTAATAACTATCTCAAAAAGTGTCGCTCTGATGCAAACAACTGCTGAGTTATCTACTCAAATTTGTTGAACAAAACGACTTACGTATTTTAAGCATGCTAACCTTTAACCCGGTAAGCAAATTAAAAAAAAACCCAATATGTAGGCTACACGAGAACGGAGCCGTCGAGTAACCAAAACAAATGGGTTAAACAAATTCGTGCACGGTATTTATCAATTTAACTCTAGAATTAAAGGATATACAACGAGAAACAACGTTTGACAACCTTTAAACAGTTTTAATAACTATCTCAAAAATTGTCGACAACGAGAAACAACGTTTGACGACCTTTAAACAGTTTTAATAACTATCTCAAAAATTTTCGCTCTGATGCAAACAACTGCTGAGTTATCTACTCAAATTTGTTGAACAAAACGACTTACGTATTTTAAGCATGCAACCCTTAAGCCCGGTAAGCAAAATAAAAAAAAGCAATATGTAGGCTACACGAGAACGGAGCCGTCGAGTAACCAAAACAAATGGGTTAAACAAATTCTTACACGTTATTTATAAATTTAACTCTAGAATTAAAGGATATACAACGAGAAACAGCGTTTGACAACCTTTAAACAGTCTTAATAACTATCTCAAAAATTGTCGCTCTGATGCAAACAACTGCTGAGTTATCTACTCAAATTTGTTGAACAAAATGACTTACGTACTTTAAGCATGCCAACCTTTAGTCCGGTAAGCAAAGTAAAAAAAAAAACGCAATATGTAGGCTACACGAGAACGGAGCCGTCTAGTAACCAAAACAAATGGGTTAAACAAATTCGTACACGGTATTTATCAATTTAACTCTAGAATTAAAGGATATACAACGAGAAACAACGTTTGACAACCTTTAAACAGTTTTAATAACTATCTCAAAAATTGTCGCTCTGATGCAAACAACCGCTGAGTTATCTACTCAAATTTGTTGAACAAAACGACTTACGTATTTTAAGCATGCTAACCTTTAGCCCGGTAAGCAAATTAAAAAAAAAACGCAATATGTAGGCTACACGAGAACGGAGCCGTCGAGTAACCAAAACAAATGGGTTAAACAAATTCGTACACGGTATTTATCAATTTAACTCTAGAATTAAAGGATATACAACGAGAAACATCGTTTGACAGCCTTTTAATAGTTTTAATAACTATCTCAAAAATTGTCGCTCTGATGCAAACAACTGCTGAGTTATCTACTAAAATTTGTTGAACAAAACGACTTACGTATTTTAAGCATGGTAACCTTTAGCCCGGTAAGCAAATTAAAAAAAAACGCAATATGTAGGCTACACGAGAACGGAGCCGTCGAGTAACCAAAACAAATGTGTTAAACAAATTCGTACACTCTAAGAAGTAACTCTAGAATTAAAGGATAGATAAGAGAAACAATGTTTGACAACCTTTAAACAGTTTTAATAACTATCTCAAAAATTGTCCCTCTGATGCAAACAACTGCTGCGTTTTCTACTCAAATTTGTTGAACAAAACGACTTACGTATTTTAAGCATGCTAACCTTTAGCCCGGTAAGCAAATTAAAAAAAAACGCAATATGTAGGCTACACGAGAACGGAGCCGTCGAGTAACCAAAACAAATGGGTTAAATAAATTCGTACACGGTATTTATCAATTTAACTATAGAATTAAAGGATATACAACGAGAAACAACGTTTGACAACCTTTAAACAGTTTTAATAACTATCTCAAAATTTGTCGATCTGATGCAAACAACTGCTGAGTTATCTACTCAAATTGGTTGAACAAAACGACTTACGTATTTAAGCATGCCAACCTTTAGCCCGGTAAGCAAATTAAAAAAAAAAACGCAATATGTAGGCTACACGAGAACGGAGCCGTCGAGTAACCAAAACAAATGGGTTAAACAAATTCGTACACGGTATTTATCAATTTAACTCTAGAATTAAAGGATATATAACGAGAAACATCGTTTGACAACCTTTAAATAGTTTTAATAACTATCTCAAAAATTTTCGCTCTGATGCAAACAACTGCTGAGTTATCTACTCAAATTTGTTGAACAAAACGACTTACGTATTTTAAGCATGCTAACCTTTAGCCCGGTAAGCAAATTAAAAAAAACGCAATATGTAGGCTACACCAGAACGGAGCCGTCGAGTAACCAAAACAAATGGGTTAAACAAATTCGTACACGGTATTTATCGATTTAACTCTAGAATTAAAGGATATACAACGAGGAATAACGTTTGACAACCTTTAAACAGTTTTTATAACTATCTCAAAAACTGTCGCCCTGATGCAAACAATTGCTGAGTTATCTACTCAAATTTGTTGAACAAAACGACTTACGTATTTTAAGCATGCTAACCTTTAGCCCGGTAAGCAAATTAAAAAAAAACGCAATATGTAGGCTACACGAGAACGGAGCCGTCTAGTAACCAAAACAAATGGGTTAAATAAATTCGTACACGGTATTTATCAATTTAACTATAGAATTAAAGGATATACAACGAGAAACAACGTTTGACAACCTTTAAACAGTTTCAATAACTATCTCAAAATTTGTCGATCTGATGCAAACAACTGCTGAGTTATCTACTCAAATTGGTTGAACAAAACGACTTACGTATTTAAGCATGCCAACCTTTAGCCCGGTAAGCAAATTAAAAAAAAAACGCAATATGTAGGCTACACGAGAACGGAGCCGTCGAGTAACCAAAACAAATGGGTTAAACAAATTCGTACACGGTATTTATCAATTTAACTCTAGAATTAAAGGATATACAACAAGAAACAACGTTTGACAACCTTTAAACAGTTTTAATAACTATCTCAAAAATTGTCGCTCTGATGCAAACAACTGCTGAGTTATCTACTCAAATTTGTTGAACAAAACGACTTACGTATTTTAAGCATGCTAACCTTTAGCCCGGTAAGCAAATTAAAAAAAAAAACGCAATATGTAGGCTACACGAGAACGGAGCCGTCAAGTAACCAAAACAAATGGGTTAAACAAATTCGTACACGGTATTTATCAATTTAACTCTAGAATTAGAGGATATACAACGAGAAACAACGTTTGAAAACCTTTAAACAGTTTTAATAACTTTCTCAAAAATTGTCGCTCTGATGCAAACAACTGCTGAGTTATCTACTCAAATTTGTTGAACAAAACGACTTACGTATTTTAAGCATGCTAACCTTTAGCCCGGTAAGCAAATTAAAAAAAAAAAACAGTTTTAATAACTATCTCAAAAATTGTCCCTCTGATGCAAACAACTGCTGAGTTTTCTACTCAAATTTGTTGAACAAAACGACTTGCGTATTTTAAACATGCTAACCTTTTTCCCGGTAAGCAAATTAAAAAAAACGCAATATGTAGGCTACACGAGAACGGAGCCGTCGAGTAACCAAAACAAATGGGTTAAACAAATTCATACACAGTATTTATCAATTTAACTCTAGAATTAAAGGATATACAACGAGAAACAACGTTTGACAACCTTTAAACAGTTTTAATAACTATCTCAAAAATTGTCGCTCTGATGCAAACAACTGCTGAGTTATCTACTCAAATTTGTTGAACAAAACGACTTACGTATTTTAAGCATGCTAACCTTTAGCCCGATAAGCAAATTAAAAAAAAACGCAATATGTAGGCTACACGAGAACGGAGCCGTCGAGTAACCAAAACAAATGGGTTAAACAAATTCGTACACGGTATTTATCAATTTAACTCTAGAATTAAAGGATATACAACGAGAAACAACGTTTGACAACTTTTAAACAGTTTTAATAACTATCTCAAAAATTGTCGCTCTGATGCAAACAACTGCCGAGTTATCTACTCAAATTTGTTGAACAAAACGACTTACGTATTTAAGCATGCTAACCTTTAGCCCGGTAAGCAAATTAAAAAAAACGCAATATGTAGGCTACACGAGAACGGAGCCGTCGAGTAACCAAAACAAATGGGTTAAACAAATTCGTACACGGTATTTATCAATTTAACTCTAGAATTAAAGGATATACAACGAGAAACAACGTTTGACAACCTTTAAACAGTTTTAATAAATATCTCTAAAATTGTCGCTCTGATGCAAACAACTGCTGTGTTACATACTCAAATTTGTTGAACAATACGACTTACGTATTTTAAGCATGCTAACCTTTAGCCCGGTAAGCAAATTAAAAAAAAACGCAATATGTAGGCTACACGAGAACGGAGCCGTCGAGTAACCAAAACAAATGGGTTAAACAAATTCGTACATGGTATTTATCAATTTAACTCTAGAATTAAAGGATATACAACGAGAAACAACGTTTGACAACCTTTAAACAGTTTTAATAACTATCTCAACAATTGTCGCACTGTAGGCTACACGAGAACGGAGCCGTCGAGTAACCAAAACAAAAGGGTTAAACAAATTCATACACGGTATTTATCAATTTAACTCTAGAATTAAAGGATATACAACGAGAAACAACGTTTGACAACCTTTAAACAGTTTTAATAACTATCTCAAAAATTGTCGCTCTGATGCAAACAACTGCTGAGTTATCTACTCAAATTTGTTGAACAAAACGACTTACGTATTTTAAGCATGCTAACCTTTAGCCCGATAAGCAAATTAAAAAAAAAACGCAATATGTAGGCTACACGAGAACGGAGCCGTCGAGTAAGCAAAACAAATGGGTTAAACAAATTCGTACACGGTATTTATCAATTTAACTCTAGAATTAAAGGATATACAACGAGAAACAACGTTTGACAACCTTTAAACAGTTTTAATAACTATCTCAAAAATTGTCGCTCTGATGCAACCAACTGCCGAGTTATCTACTCAAATTTGTTGAACAAAACGACTTACGTATTTTAAGCATGCTAACCTTTAGCCCGGTAAGCAAATTAAAAAAAAAACGCAATATGTAGGCTACACGAGAACGGAGCCGTCGAGTAACCAAAACAAATGGGTTAAACAAATTCGTACACCGTATTTATCAATTTAACTCTAGAATTAAAGGATATACAACGAGAAACAACGTTTGACAACCTTTAAACAGTTTAAATAACTATCTCAAAAATTGTCGCTCTGATGCAAACAACTGCTGAGTTATCTACTCAAATTTGTTGAACAAAACGACTTACGTATTTTAAGCATGCTAACCTTTAGCCCGGTAAGCAAATAAAAAAAACGCAATATGTAGGCTACACGAGAATAAAGCCGTCGAGTAACCAAAACAAATGGGTTAAGCAAATTCGTACACGGTATTTATCAATTTAACTCTAGAATTAAAGGATATACAACGAGAAACAACGTTTGACAACCTTTAAACAGTTTTAATAACTATCTCAAAAATTGTCGCTCTGATGCAAACATCTGCTGAGTTATCTACTCAAATTTGTTGAACAAAACGACTTACGTATTTTAAGCATGCTAACCTTTAGCCCGGTAAGCAAATTAAAAAACAAAACGCAATATGTAGGCTACACGAGAACGGAGCCGTCGAGTAACCAAAATAAATGGGTTAAACAAATTCGTACACGGTATTTATCAATTTAACTCTAGAATTAAAGGATATACAACAAGAAACAACGTTTGACAACCTTTAAACAGTTTTAATAACTATCTCAAAAATTGTCGCTCTGATGCAAACAACTGCTGAGTTATCTACTCAAATTGGTTGAACAAAACGACTTACGTATTTTAAGCATGCTAACCTTTAGCCCGGTAAGCAAATTAAAAAAAAAAGCAATATGTAGGCTACACGAGAACGGAGCCGTCGAGTAACCAAAACAAATGGGTTGAACAAATTCGTACACGGTATTTATCAATTTAACTCTAGAATTAAAGGATATACAACGAGAAACATCGTTTGACAACCTTTAAATATTTTTAATAACTATCTCAAAAATTGTCGCTCTGATGCAAACAACTGCTCAGTTATCTACTCAAATTTGTTGAACAAACGACTTACGTATTTTAAGCATGCTAACCTTTAGCCCGGTAAGCAAATTAAAAAAAAACGCAATATGTAGGCTACACCAGAACGGAGCCGTCGAGTAACCAAAACAAATGGGTTAAACAAATTCGTACACGGTATTTATCGATTTAACTCTAGAATTAAAGGATATACAACGAGAAACAACGTTTGACAACCTTTAAACAGTTTTAATAACTATCTCAAAAATTGTCGACCTAATGCAAACAACTGCTGAGTTATCGATTCAAATTTGTTGAACAAAACGACTTGCGTATTTTAAGCATGCTAACCTTTAGCCCGGTAAGCAAATTAAAAAAAAACGCAATATGTAAGCTACACGAGAACGGAGCCGTCGAGTAACCAAAACAAATGGGTTAAACAAATTCGTACACGCTATTTATCAATTTAACTCTAGAATTAAAGGATATACAACGAGAAACAACGTTTGAAAACCTTTAAACAGTTTTAATAACTATCTCAAAAACTGTTGCTCTGATGCAAACAACTGCTGAGTTATCTACTCAAATTAGTTGAACAAAACAACTTACGAATTTTAAGCATGCTAACCTTTAGCCCGGTAAGCAAATTAAAAAAAACGCAATATGTAGGCTACACGAGAACGGAGCCGTCGAGTAACCAAAACAAATGGGTTAAACAAATTCGTACACGGTATTTATCAATTTAACTCTAGAATTAAAGGATATACAACGGGAAACAACGTTTGACAACCTTTAAACAGTTTTAATAACTATCTCTAAAATTGTCGCTCTGATGCAAACAACTGCTGTGTTACATACTCAAATTTGTTGAACAATACGACTTACGTATTTTAAGCATGCTAACCTTTAGCCCGGTAAGCAAATTTAAAAAAAACGCAATATGTAGGCTACACGAGAACGGAGCCGTCGAGTAACCAAAACAAATGGGTTAAACAAATTCGTACATGGTATTTATCAATTTAACTCTAGAATTAAAGGATATACAACGAGAAACAACGTTTGACAACCTTTAAACAGTTTTAATAACTATCTCAAAAATTGTCGCACTGTAGGCTACACGAGAACGGAGCCGTCGAGTAACCAAAACAAAAGGGTTAAACAAATTCATACACGGTATTTATCAATTTAACTCTAGAATTAAAGGATATACAACGAGAAACAACGTTTGACAACCTTTAAACAGTTTTAATAACTATCTCAAAAATTGTCGCTCTGATGCAAACAACTGCTGAGTTATCTACTCAAATTTGTTGAACAAAACGACTTACGTATTTTAAGCATGCTAACCTTTAGCCCGATAAGCAAATTAAAAAAAAACGCAATATGTAGGCTACACGAGAACGGAGCCGTCGAGTAACCAAAACAAATATGTTAAACAAATTCGTACACGGTATTTATCAATTTAACTCTAGAATTAAAGGATATACAACGAGAAACAACGTTTGACAACCTTTAAACAGTTTTAATAACTATCTCAAAAATTGTCGCTCTGATGCAACCAACTGCCGAGTTATCTACTCAAATTTGTTGAACAAAACGACTTACGTATTTTAAGCATGCTAACCTTTAGCCCGGTAAGCAAATTAAAAAAAAACGCAATATGTAGGCTACACGAGAACGGAGCCGTCGAGTAACCAAAACAAATGGGTTAAACAAATTCCTACACCGTATTTATCAATTTAACTCTAGAATTAAAGGATATACAACGAGAAACAACGTTTGACAACCTTTAAACAGTTTAAATAACTATCTCAAAAATTGTCGCTCTGATGCAAACAACTGCTGAGTTATCTACTCAAATTTGTTGAACAAAACGACTTACGTATTTTAAGCATGCTAACCTTTAGCCCGGTAAGCAAATAAAAAAAAAACGCAATATGTAGGCTACACGAGAACGGAGCCGTCGAGTAACCAAAACAAATGGGTTAAACAAATTCGTACACGGTATTTATCAATTTAACTCTAGAATTAAAGGATATACAACGAGAAACAACGTTTGACAACCTTTAAACAGTTTTAATAACTATCTCAAAAATTGTCGCTCTGATGCAAACATCTGCTGAGTTATCTACTCAAATTTGTTGAACAAAACGACTTACGTATTTTAAGCATGCTAACCTTTAGCCCGGTAAGCAAATTAAAAAACAAAACGCAATATGTAGGCTACACGAGAACGGAGCCGTCGAGTAACCAAAATAAATGGGTTAAACAAATTCGTACACGGTATTTATCAATTTAACTCTAGAATTAAAGGATATACAACAAGAAACAACGTTTGACAACCTTTAAACAGTTTTATTAACTATCTCAAAAATTGTCGCTCTGATGCAAACAACTGCTGAGTTATCTACTCAAATTGGTTGAACAAAACGACTTACGTATTTTAAGCATGCTAACCTTTAGCCCGGTAAGCAAATTAAAAAAAAAAGCAATATGTAGGCTACACGAGAACGGAGCCGTCGAGTAACCAAAACAAATGGGTTGAACAAATTCGTACACGGTATTTATCAATTTTACTCTAGAATTAAAGGATATACAACGAGAAACATCGTTTGACAACCTTTAAATATTTTTAATAACTATCTCAAAAATTGTCGCTCTGATGCAAACAACTGCTGAGTTATCTACTCAAATTTGTTGAACAAACGACTTACGTATTTTAAGCATGCTAACCTTTAGCCCGGTAAGCAAATTAAAAAAAAACGCAATATGTAGGCTACACCAGAACGGAGCCGTCGAGTAACCAAAACAAATGGGTTAAACAAATTCGTACACGGTATTTATCGATTTAACTCTAGAATTAAAGGATATACTACGAGAAACAACGTTTGACAACCTTTAAACAGTTTTAATAACTATCTCAAAAATTGTCGCTCTGATGCAAACAACTGCTGAGTTATCTACTCAAATTTGTTGAACAAAACGACTTACGTATTTTAAGCATGCTAACCTTTAGCCCGGTAAGCAAATTAAAAAACAAAAACCATATGTAGACTACACGAGAACGGAGCCGTCGAGTAACCAAAACAAATGGGTTTAAACAAATTCGTACACGGTATTTGTCAATTTAACTCTAGAAATAAAGGATATACAACTAGAAACAACGTTTGACAACCTTTAAACAGTTTTAATAACTATCTGAAAAATTGTCGCTCTGATGCAAACAACTGCTGAGTTATCTACTCAAATTTGTTGAACAAAACGACTTACGTATTTTAAGCATGCTAACCTTTAGCCCGGTAAGCAAATTAAAAAAAAAACGCAATATGTAGGCTACACGAGAACGGAGCCGTCGAGTAACCAAAACAAATGGGTAAACAAATTCGTACACCGTATTTATCAATTTATCTCTAGAATTAAAGGATATACAACGAGAAACAACGTTTGACAACCTTTAAACAGTTTAAATAACTATCTCAAAAATTGTCGCTCTGATGCAAACAACTGCTGAGTTATCTACTCAAATTTGTTGAACAAAACGACTTACGTATTTTAAGCATGCTAACCTTTAGCCCGGTAAGCAAATTAAAAAAAAACGCAATATGTAGGCTACACCAGAACGGAGCCGTCGAGTAACCAAAACAAATGGGTTAAACAAATTCGTACACGGTATTTATCAATTTAACTCTAGAATTAAAGGATATACAACGAGAAACAACGTTTGACAACCTTTAAACAGTTTTAATAACTATCTCAAAAATTGTCGACCTGATGCAAACAACTGCTGAGTTATCGACTCAAATTTGTTGAACAAAACGACTTGCGTATTTTAAGCATGCTAACCTTTAGCCCGGTAAGCAAATTAAAAAAAACGCAATATGTAAGCTACACGAGAACGGAGCCGTCGAGTAACCAAAACAAATGGGTTAAACAAATTCGTACACGCTATTTATCAATTTAACTCTAGAATTAAAGGATATACAACGAGAAACAACGTTTGAAAACCTTTAAACAGTTTTAATAACTATCTCAAAAATTGTTGCTCTGATGCAAACAACTGCTGAGTTATCTACTCAAATTTGTTGAACAAAACAACTTACGAATTTTAAGCATGCTAACCTTTAGCCCGGTAAGCAAATTAAAAAAAAAAACGCAATATGTAGGCTACACGAGAACGGAGCCGTCGAGTAACCAAAACAAATGGGTTAAGCAAATTCGTACACGGTATTTATCAATCTAACTCTAGAATTAAAGGATATACAACGAGAAACAACGTTTGACAACCTTTAAACAGTTTTAATAACTATCTCAAAAATTGTCGCTCTGATGCAAACAACTGCTGAGTTATCTACTCAAATTTGTTGAACAAAACGACTTACGTATTTTAAGCATGCTACCTTTAGCCCGGTAAGCAAATTAAAAAACAAAAACCAATATGTAGGCTACACGAGAACGGAGCCGTCGTGTAACCAAAACAAATGGGTTAAACAAATTCGTACACGGTATTTGTCAATTTAACTCTAGAAATAAAGGATATAAAACTAGAAACAACGTTGACAACCTTTAAACAGTTTTAATAACTATCTCAAAAATTGTCGCTCTGATGCAAACAACTGCTGAGTTATCTACTCAAATTTGTTGAACAAAACGACTTACATATTTTAAGCATGCTAACCTTTAGCCCGGTAAGCAAATTAAAAAAAAACGCAATATGTAGGCTACACGAGAACGGAGCCGTCGAGTAACCAAAACAAATGGTTAAACAAATTCGTACACCGTATTTATCAATTTAACTCTAGAATTAAAGGATATACAACGAGAAACAACGTTTGACAACCTTTAAACAGTTTAAATAACTATCTCAAAAATTGTCGCTCTGATGCAAACAACTGCTGAGTTATCTACTCAAATTTGTTGAACAAAACGACTTACATATTTTAAGCATGCTAACCTTTAGCCCGGTAAGCAAATTAAAAAAAAACGCAATATGTAGGCTACACGAGAACGGAGCCGTCGAGTAACCAAAACAAATGGGTTAAACAAATTCGTACACGGTATTTATCAATTTAACTCTAGAATTAAAGAATATACAACGAGAAACAACGTTTGACAACCTTTAAACAGTTTTAATAACTATCTCAAAAATTGTCGCTCTGATGCAAACATCTGCTGAGTTATCTACTCAAATTTGTTGAACAAAACGACTTACGTATTTTAATCATGCTAACCTTTAGCCCGGTAAGCAAATTAAAAAACAAAACGCAATATGTAGGCTACACGAGAACGGAGCCGTCGAGTAACCAAAACAAATGGGTTAAACAAATTCGTACACGGTATTTATCAATTTAACTCTAGAATTAAAGGATATACAACAAGAAACAACGTTTGACAACCTTTAAACAGTTTTAATAACTATCTCAAAAATTGTCGCTCTGATGCAAACAACTGCTGAGTTATCCACTCAAATTGGTTGAACAAAACGACTTACGTATTTTAAGCATGCTAACCTTTAGCCCGGTAAGCAAATTAAAAAAAAAAGCAATATGTAGGCTACACAAGAACGGAGCCGCCGAGTAACCAAAACAAATGGGTTGAACAAATTCGTACACGGTATTTATCAATTTAACTCTAGAATTAAAGGATATACAACGAGAAACATCGTTTGACAACCTTTAAATAGTTTTAATAACTATCTCAAAAATTGTCGCTCTGATGCAAACAACTGCTGAGTTATCTACTCAAATTTGTTGAACAAACGACTTACGTATTTTAAGCATGCTAACCTTTAGCCCGGTAAGCAAATTAAAAAAAAACGCAATATGTAGGCTACACCAGAACGGAGCCGTCGAGTAACCAAAACAAATGGGTTAAACAAATTCGTACACGGTATTTATCGATTTAACTCTAGAATTAAAGGATATACAACGAGAAACAACGTTTGACAACCTTTAAACAGTTTTAATAACTATCTCAAAAATTGTCGACCTGATGCAAACAACTGCTGAGTTATCGACTCAAATTTGTTTAACAAAACGACTTGCGTATTTTAAGGATGCTAACCTTTAGCCCGGTAAGCAAATTAAAAAAAAAACGCAATATGTAAGCTACACGAGAACGGAGCCGTCGAGTAACCAAAACAAATGGGTTAAACAAATTCGTACACGCTATTTATCAATTTAACTCTAGAATTAAAGGATTACAACGAGAAACAACGCTTGAAAACCTTTAAACAGTTTTAATAACTATCTCAAAAATTGTTGCTCTGATGCAAACAACTGCTGAGTTATCTACTCAAATTTGTTGAACAAAACAACTTACGAATTTTAAGCATGCTAACCTTTAGCCCGGTAAGCAAATTAAAAAAAAAACACAATATGTAGGCTACACGAGAACGGAGCCGTCGAGTAACCAAAACAAATGGGTTAAGCAAATTCGTACACGGTATTTATCAATCTAACTCTAGAATTAAAGGATATACAACGAGAAACAACGTTTGACAACCTTTAAACAGTTTTAATAACTATCTCAAAAATTGTCGCTCTGATGCAAACAACTGCTGAGTTATCTACTCAAATTTGTTGAACAAAACGACTTACGTATTTTAAGCATGCTAACCTTTAGCCCGGTAAGCAAATTAAAAAACAAAAACCAATATGTAGGCTACACGAGAACGGAGCCGTCGAGTAACCAAAACAAATGGGTTAAACAAATTCGTACACGGTATTTGTCAATTTAACTCTAGAAATAAAGGATATACAACTAGAAACAACGTTTGACAACCTTTAAACAGTTTTAATAACTATCTCAAAAATTGTCGCTCTGATGCAAACAACTGCTGAGTTATCTACTCAAATTTGTTGAACAAAACGACTTACGTATTTTAAGCATGCTAACCTTTAGCCCGGTAAGCAAATTAAAAAAAAACGCAATATGTAGGCTACACGAGAACGGAGCCGCCGAGTAACCAAAACAAATGGGTTAAACAAATTCGTACACGGTATTTATCAATTTAACTCTAGAATTAAAGGATATACAACGAGAAACAACGTTTGACAACCTTTAAACAGTTTTAATAACTATCTCAAAAATTGTCGCTCTGATGCAAACAACTGCCGAGTTATCTACTCAAATTTGTTGAACAAAACGACTTACGTATTTTAAGCATGCTAACCTTTAGCCCGGTAAGCAAATTAAAAAAACGCAATGTGTAGGCTACACGAGAACGGAGCCGTCGAGTAACCAAAACAAATGGGTTAAACAAATTCGTACACGGTATTTATCAATTTAACTCTAGAATTAAAGGATATACAACGAGAAACAACGTTTGACAACCTTTAAACAGTTTTAATAACTATCTCAAAAATTGTCGCTCTGATGCAAACAACTGCTGAGTTATCTACTCAAATTTGTTGAACAAAACGACTTACGTATTTTAAGCATGCTAACCTTTAGCCCGGTAAGCAAATTAAAAAAAAAACGCAATATCTAGGCTACGCGAGAACGGAGCCGTCGAGTAACCAAAACAAATGAGTTAAACAAATTCGTACACGGTATTTATCAATTTAACTCTAGAATTAAAGGAAATACAACGAGAAACAACGTTTGACAACCTGTAAATAGTTTTAATAACTATCTCAAAAATTGTAGCTCTGATGCAAACAACTGCTGAGTTATCTACTCAAATTTGTTGAACAAAACGACTTACGTATTTTAAGCATGCTAACCTTTAGTCCGGTAAGCAAATTAAAAAAAAAACGCAATATGTAGGCTACACGAGAACGGAGCTGTCGAGTAACCAAAACAAATGGGTTAAACAAATTCGTACAGTATTTATCAATTTAACTTTAGAATTAAAGGATATACAACGAGAAACATCGTTTGACAACCTTTAAATAGTTTTAATAACTATCTCAAAAATTGTCGCTCTTATGCAAACAACTGCTGAGTTATCTACTCAAATTTGTTGAACAAAACGACTTACGTATTTTAAGCATGCTAACCTTTAGCCCGGTAAGCAAATTAAAAAAAAACGCAATATGTAGGCTACACCAGAACGGAGCCGTCGAGTAACCAAAACAAATGGGTTAAACAAATTCCTACAGTATTTATCAATTTAACTCTAGAATTAAAGGATATACAACGAGAAACAACCGTTGACAACCTTTAAACAGTTTTAATAACTATCTCAAAAATTGTTGCTCTGATGCAAACAACTGCTGAGTTATCTACTCAAATTTGTTGAACAAAACAACTTACGAATTTTAAGCATGCTAACCTTTAGCCCGGTAAGCAAATTAAAAAAAAAACGCAATATGTAGGCTACACGAGAACGGAGCCGTCGAGTAACCAAAACAAATGGGTTAAACAAATTCGTACACGGTATTTATCAATCTAACTCTAGAATTAAAGGATATACAACGAGAAACAACGTTTGACAAACTTTAAACAGTTTTAATAACTATCTCAAAAATTGTCGCTCTGATGCAAACAACTGCTGAGTTATCTACTCAAATTTGTTGAACAAAACGACTTACGTATTTTAAGCATGCTAATCTTTAGACCGGTAAGCAAATTAAAAAAAAAAACGCAATATGTAGGCTACACGAGAACGGAGCCGTCGAGTAAACAAAACAAATGGGTTAAACAAATTCGTACACGGTATTTATCAATTTAACTCTAGAACTAAAGGATATACAACGAGAAACAACGTTTGACAACCTTTAAACAGTTTTAATAACTATCTCAAAAAGTGTCGCTCTGATGCAAACAACTGCTGAGTTATCTACTCAAATTTGTTGAACAAAACGACTTACGTATTTTAAGCATGCTAACCTTTAGCCCGGTAAGCAAATTAAAAAAAAACGCAATATGTAGGCTACACGAGAACGGAGCCGTCGAGTAACCAAAACAAATGGGTTAAACAAATTCGTACACGGTATTTATCAATTTAACTCTAGAATTAAAGGATATACAACGAGAAACATCGTTTGACAACCTTTAAATAGTTTTAATAACTATCTCAAAAATTTTCGCTCTGATGCAAACAACTGCTGAGTTATCTACTCAAATTTGTTGAACAAAACGACTTACGTATTTTAAGCATGCTAGCCTTTAGCCCGGTAAGCAAATTAAAAAAAACGCAATATGTAGGCTACACCAGAACGGAGCCATCGAGTAACCAAAACAAATGGGTTAAACAAATTCGTACACGGTATTTATCGATTTAACTCTAGAATTAAAGGATATACAACGAGGAACAACGTTTGACAACCTTTAAACAGTTTTAATAACTATCTCAAAAACTGTCGCCCTGATGCAAACAATTGCTGAGTTATCTACTCAAATTTGTTGAACAAAACGACCTACGTATTTTAAGCATGCTAACCTTTAGCCCGGTAAGCAAATTAAAAAAAAACGCAATATGTAGGCTACACGAGAACGGAGCCGTCGAGTAACCAAAACAAATGGGTTAAATAAATTCGTACACGGTATTTATCAATTTAACTATAGAATTAAAGGATATACAACGAGAAACAACGTTTGACAACCTTTAAACAGTTTTAATAACTATCTCAAAAATTGTCGCTCTGATGCAAACAACTGCTGAGTTATCTACTCAAATTGGTTGAACAAAACGACTTACGTATTTTAAGCATGCCAACCTTTAGCCCGGTAAGCAAATTAAAAAAAAAACGCAATATGTAGGCTACACGAGAACGGAGCCGTCGAGTAACCAAAACAAATGGGTTAAACAAATTCGTACACGGTATTTATCAATTTAACTCTAGAATTAAAGGATATACAACAAGAAACAACGTTTGACAACCTTTAAACAGTTTTAATAACTATCTCAAAAATTGTCGCTCTGATGCAAACAACTGCTGAGTTGTCTACTCAAATTTGTTGAACAAAACGACTTACGTATTTTAAGCATGCTAACCTTTAGCCCGGTAAGCAAATTAAAAAAAAAACGCAATATGTAGGCTACACGAGAACGGAGCCGTCGAGTAACCAAAACAAATGGGTTAAACAAATTCGTACACGGTATTTATCAATTTAACTCTAGAATTAGAGGATATACAACGAGAAACAACGTTTGAAAACCTTTAAACAGTTTTAATAACTTTCTCAAAAATTGTCGCTCTGATGCAAACAACTGCTGAGTTATCTACTCAAATTTGTTGAACAAAACGACTTACGTATTTTAAGCATGCTAACCTTTAGCCCGGTAAGCAAATTAAAAAAAAAAAAAACAGTTTTAATAACTATCTCAAAAATTGTCCCTCTGATGCAAACAACTGCTGAGTTTTCTACTCAAATTTGTTGAACAAAACGACTTACGTATTTTAAGCATGCTAACCTTTAGCCCGGTAAGCAAATTAAAAAAAAAAAAAACAGTTTTAATAACTATCTCAAAAATTGTCGCTCTGATGCAAACAACTGCTGAGTTATCTACTCAAATTTGTTGAACAAAACGACTTACGTATTTTAAGCATGCTAACCTTTAGCCCGGTAAGCAAAGTAAAAAAAAAAAAACAGTTTTAATAACTATCTCAAAAATTGTCCCTCTGATGCAAACAACTGCTGAGTTTTCTACTCAAATTTGTTGAACAAAACGACTTACGTATTTTAAGCATGCTAACCTTTAGCCCGGTAAGCAAATTAAAAAAAAAACGCAATATGTAGGCTACACGAGAACGGAGCCGTCGAGTAACCAAAACAAATGGGTTAAACAAATTCGTACACGGTATTTATCAATTTAACTCTAGAATTAAAGGATATACAACAAGAAACAACGTTTGACAACCTTTAAACAGTTTTAATAACTATCTCAAAAATTGTCGCTCTGATGCAAACAACTGCTGAGTTATCTACTCAAATTTGTTGAACAAAACGACTTACGTATTTTAAGCATGCTAATCTTTAGCCCGGTAAGCAAATTAAAAAAAAAAACGCAATATGTAGGCTACACGAGAACGGAGGCGTCGAGTAACCAAAACAAATGGGTTAAACAAATTCGTACACGGTATTTATCAATTTAACTCTAGAATTAAAGGATATACAACGAGAAACATCGTTTGACAACCTTTAAATAGTTTTAATAACTATCTCAAAAATTTTCGCTCTGATGCAAACAACTGCTGAGTTATCTACTCAAATTTGTTGAACAAAACGACTTACGTATTTTAAGCATGCTAGCCTTTAGCACGGTAAGCAAATTAAAAAAAAGGCAATATGTAGGCTACACCAGAACGGAGCCGTCGAGTAACCAAAACAAATGGGTTAAACAAATTCGTACACGGTATTTATCGATTTAACTCTAGAATTAAAGGATATACAACGAGGAACAACGTTTGACAACCTTTAAACAGTTTTAATAACTATCTCAAAAACTGTCGCCCTGATGCAAACAATTGCTGAGTTATCTACTCAAATTTGGTGAACAAAACGACTTACGTATTTTAAGCATGCTAACCTTTAGCCCGGTAAGCAAATTAAAAAAAAACGCAATATGTAGGCTACACGAGAACGGAGCCGTCGAGTAACCAAAATAAATGGGTTAAATAAATTCGTACACGGTATTTATCAATTTAACTATAGAATTAAAGGATATACAACGAGAAACAACGTTTGACAACCTTTAAACAGTTTTAATAACTATCTCAAAAATTGTCGCTCTGATGCAAACAACTGCTGAGTTATCTACTCAAATTGGTTGAACAAAACGACTTACGTATTTTAAGCATGCCAACCTTTAGCCCGGTAAGCAAATTAAAAAAAAAACGCAATATGTAGGCTACACGAGAACGGAGCCGTCGAGTAACCAAAACAAATGGGTTAAACAAATTCGTACACGGTATTTATCAATTTAACTCTAGAATTAAAGGATATACAACAAGAAACAACGTTTGACAACCTTTAAACAGTTTTAATAACTATCTCAAAAATTGTCGCTCTGATGCAAACAACTGCTGAGTTATCTACTCAAATTTGTTGAACAAAACGACTTACGTATTTTAAGCATGCTAACCTTTAGCCCGGTAAGCAAATTAAAAAAAAAACGCAATATGTAGGCTACACGAGAACGGAGCCGTCGAGTAACCAAAACAAATGGGTTAAACAAATTCGTACACGGTATTTATCAATTTAACTCTAGAAATAAAGGATATACAACGAGAAACAACGTCTGACAACCTTTAAACAGTTTTAATAACTATCTCAAAAATTGTCGCTCTGATGCAAACAACTGCTGAGTTATCTACTCAAATTTGTTGAACAAAACGACTTACGTATTTTAAGCATGCTAACCTTTAGCCCGGTAAGCAAATTAAAAAAAAACGCAATATGTAGGCTACACGAGAACGGAGCCGTCGAGTAACCAAAACAAATGGGTTAAACAAATTCGTACACGGTATTTATCAATTTAACTCTAGAATTAAAGGATATACAACGAGAAACAACGTTTGACAACCTTTAAACAGTTTTAATAACTACCTCAAAAATTGTCGCTCTGATGCAAACAACTGCCGAGTTATCTACTCAAATTTGTTGAACAAAACGACTTACGTATTTAAGCATGCTAACCTTTAGCCCGGTAAGCAAATTAAAAAAAACGCAATATGTAGGCTACACGAGAACGGAGCCGTCGAGTAACCAAAACAAATGGGTTAAACAAATTCGTACACGGTATTTATCAATTTAACTCTAGAATTAAAGGATATACAACGAGAAACAACGTTTGACAACCTTTAAACAGTTTTAATAACTATCTCTAAAATTGTCGCTCTGATGCAAACAACTGCTGTGTTACATACTCAAATTTGTTGAACAAAACGACTTACGTATTTTAAGCATGCTAACCTTTAGCCCGGTAAGCAAATTAAAAAAAAACGCAATATGTAGGCTACACGAGAACGGAGCCGTCGAGTAACCAAAACAAATGGGTTAAACAAATTCGTACACGGTATTTATCAATTTAACTCTAGAATTAAAGGATATACAACGAGAAACAACGTTTGACAACCTTTAAACAGTTTTAATAACTATCTCAAAAATTGTCGCACTGTAGGCTACACGAGAACGGAGCCGTCGAGTAATCAAAACAAATGGGTTAAACAAATTCATACACGGTATTTATCAATTTAACTCTAGAATTAAAGGATATACAACGAGAAACAACGTTTGACAACCTTTAAACAGTTTTAATAACTATCTCAAAAATTGTCGCTCTGATGCAAACAACTGCTGAGTTATCTACTCAAGTTTGTTGAACAAAACTACTTACGTATTTTAAGCATGCTAACCTTTAGCCCGATAAGCAAATTAAAAAAAAACGCAATATGCAGGCTACACGAGAACGGAGCCGTCGAGTAACCAAAACAAATGGGTTAAACAAATTCGTACACGGTATTTATCAATTTAACTCTAGAATTAAAGGATATACAACGAGAAACAACGTTTGACAACCTTTAAACTGTTTTAATAACTATCTCAAAAATTGTCGCTCTGATGCAACCAACTGCCGAGTTATCTACTCAAATTTGTTGAACAAAACGACTTACGTATTTTAAGCATGCTAACCTTTAGCCCGGTAAGCAAATTAAAAAAAAAAAACGCAATATGTAGGCTACACGAGAACGGAGCCATCGAGTAACCAAAACAAATGGGTTAAACAAATTCGTACACCGTATTTATCAATTTAACTTTAGAATTAAAGGATATACAACGAGAAACAACGTTTGACAACCTTTAAACAGTTTAAATAATTATCTCAAAAATTGTCGCTCTGATGCAAACAACTGCTGAGTTATCTACTCAAATTTGTTGAACAAAACGACTTACGTATTTTAAGCATGCTAACCTTTAGCCCGGTAAGCAAATTAAAAAACAAAACGCAATATGTAGGCTACACGAGAACGGAGCCGTCGAGTAACCAAAACAAATGGGTTAAACAAATTCGTACACGGTATTTATCAATTTAACTCTAGAATTAAAGGATATACAACAAGAAACAACGTTTGACAACCTTTAAACAGTTTTAATAACTATCTCAAAAATTGTCGCTCTGATGCAAACAACTGCTGAGTTATCTACTCAAATTGGTTGAACAAAACGACTTACGTATTTTAAGCATGCTAACCTTTAGCCCGGTAAGCAAATTAAAAAAAAAGCAATATGTAGGCTACACGAGAACGGAGCCGTCGAGTAACCAAAACAAATGGGTTGAACAAATTCGTACACGGTATTTATCAATTTAACTCTAGAATTAAAGGATATACAACGAGAAACACCGTTTGACAACCTTTAAATAGTTTTAATAACTATCTCAAAAATTGTCGCTCTGATGCAAACAACTGCTGAGTTATCTACTCAAATTTGTTGAACAAACGACTTACGTATTTTAAGCATGCTAACCTTTAGCCCGGTAAGCAAATTAAAAAAAAAAACGCAATATGTAGGCTACACCAGAACGGAGCCGTCGAGTAACCAAAACAAATGGGTTAAACAAATTCGTACACGGTATTTATCGGTTTAACTCTAGAATTAAAGGATATACAACGAGAAACAACGTTTGACAACCTTTAAACAGTTTTAATAACTATCTCAAAAATTGTCGACCTGATGCAAACAACTGCTGAGTTATCGACTCAAATTTGTTGAACAAAACGACTTGCGTATTTTGAGCATGCTAACCTTTAGCCCGGTAAGCAAATTAAAAAAAAAAAGCAATATGTAGGCTACACGAGAACGGAGCCGTCGAGTAACCAAAACAAATGGGTTAAACAAATTCGTACACGGTATTTGTCAATTTAACTCTAGAAATAAAGGATATACAACGAGAAACAACGTTTGACAACCTTTAAACAGTTTTAATAACTATCTCAAAAATTGTCGCTCTGATGCAAACAACTGCTGAGTTATCTACTCAAACTTGTTGAACAAAACGACTTACGTATTTTAAGCATGCTAACCTTTAGCCCGGTAAGCAAATTAAAAAAAAAAAGCAATATGTAGGCTACACGAGAACGGAGCCGTCGAGTAACCAAAAACAAATGGGTTAAACAAATTCGTACACGGTATTTGTCAATTTAACTCTAGAAATAAAGGATATACAACGAGAAACAACGTTTGACAACCTTTAAACAGTTTTAATAACTATCTCAAAAATTGTCGCTCTGATGCAAACAACTGCTGAGTTATCTACTCAAACTTGTTGAACAAAACGACTTACGTATTTTAAGCATGCTAACCTTTAGCCCGGTAAGCAAATTAAAAAAAAAAAGCAATATGTAGGCTACACGAGAACGGAGCCGTCGAGTAACCAAAACAAATGGGTTAAACAAATTCGTACACGGTATTTGTCAATTTAACTCTAGAAATAAAGGATATACAACGAGAAACAACGTTTGACAACCTTTAAAACAGTTTTAATAACTATCTCAAAAATTGTCGCTCTGATGCAAACAACTGCTGACTCTAGAATTAAAGGTTATACAACGAGAAACAACGTTTGACAACCTGTAAATAGTTTTAATAACTATCTCAAAAATTGTAGCTCTGATGCAAACAACTGCTGAGTTATCTACTCAATTTTGTTGAACAAAACGACTTACGTATTTTAAGCATGCTAACCTTTAGTCCGGTAAGCAAATTAAAAAAAAACGCAATATGTAGGCTACACGAGAACGGAGCTGTCGAGTAACCAAAACAAGTGGGTTAAACAAATTCGTACAGTATTTATCAATTTAACTCTAGAATTAAAGGATATACAACGAGAAACATCGTTTGACAACCTTTAAATAGTTTTAATAACTATCTCAAAAATTGTCGCTCTGATGCAAACAACTGCTGAGTTATCTACTCAAATTTGTTGAACAAAACGACTTACGTATTTTAAGCATGCTAACCTTTAGCCCGGTAAGCAAATTAAAAAAAAAACGCAATATGTAGGCTACACCAGAACGGAGCCGTCGAGTAACCAAAACAAATGGGTTAAACAAATTCGTACAGTATTTATCAATTTAACTCTAGAATTAAAGGATATACAACGAGAAACAACGTTTGACAACCTTTAAACAGTTTTAATAACTATCTCAAAAATTGTTGCTCTGATGCAAACAACTGCTGAGTTATCTACTCAAATTTGTTGAACAAAACGACTTATGTATTTTAAGCATGCTAACCTTTAGCCCGGTAAGCAAATTAAAAAAAAAACGCAATATGTAGGCTACACGAGAATGGAGCCGTCGAGTAACCAAAACAAATGGGTTAAACAAATTCGTACACGGTATTTGTCAATTTAACTCTAGAAATAAAGGATATACAACGAGAAACAACGTTTGACAACCTTTAAACAGTTTTAATAACTATCTCAAAAATTGTTGCTCTGATGCAAACAACTGCTGAGTTATCTACTGAAATTTGTTGAACAAAACGACTTACGTATTTTAAGCATGCTAACCTTTAGCCCGGTAAGCAAATTAAAAAAAAAAACGCAATATGTAGGCTACACGAGAATGGAGCCGTCGAGTAACCAAAACAAATGGGTTAAACAAATTCGTACACGGTATTTATCAATTTAACTCTAGAATTAAAGGATATACAACGAGAAACAACGTTTGACAACCTTTAAACAGTTTTAATAACTATCTCAAAAAGTGTCGCTCTGATGCAAACAACTGCTGAGTTATCTACTCAAATTTGTTGAACAAAACGACTTACGTATTTTAAGCATGCTAACCTTTAGCCCGGTAAGCAAATTAAAAAAAAAAAACGCAATATGTAGGCTACACGAGAACGGAGCCGTCGAGCAACCAAAACAAATGGGTTAAAACAAATTCGTACACGGTATTTATCAATTTAACTCTAGAATTAAAGGATATACAACAAGAAACAACGTTTGACAACCTTTAAACAGTTTTAATAACTATCTCAAAAATTGTCGCTCTGATGCAAACAACTGCTGAGTTATCTACTCAAATTTGTTGAACAAAACGACTTATGTATTTTAAGCATGCTAACCTTTAGCCCGGTAAGAAAATTAAAAAAAAAAAAACGCAATATGTAGGCTACACGAGAACGGAGCCGTCGAGTAACCCAAAACAAATGGGTTAAACAAATTCGTACACGGTATTTATCAATTTAACTCTAGAATTAGAGGATATACAACGAGAAACAACGTTTGAAAACCTTTAAACAGTTTTAATAACTTTCTCAAAAATTGTCGCTCTGATGCAAACAACTGCTGAGTTATCTACTCAAATTTGTTGAACAAAACGACTTACGTATTTTAAGCATGCTAACCTTTAGCCCGGTAAGCAAATTAAAAAAAAAAAACAGTTTTAATAACTATCTCAAAAATTGTCCCTCTGATGCAAACAACTGCTGAGTTATCTACTCAAATTTGTTGAACAAAACGACTTACGTATTTTAAGCATGCTAACCTTTAGCCCGGTAAGCAAATTAAAAAAAAAAACGCAATATGTAGGCTACACGAGAACGGAGCCGTCGAGTAACCAAAACAAATGGGTTAAACAAATTCGTACACGGTATTTATCAATTTAACTCTAGAATTAAAGGATATACAACGAGAAACAACGTTTGACAACCTTTAAACAGTTTAAATAACTATCTCAAAAATTGTCGCTCTGATGCAAACAACTTCTGAGTTGTCTACTCAAATTTGTTGAACAAAACGACTTACGTATTTTAAGCATGCTAACCTTTAGCCCGGTAAGCAAATAAAAAAAAAACGCAATATGTAGGCTACACGAGAACGGAGCCGTCGAGTAACCAAAACAAATGGGTTAAACAAATTCGTACACGGTATTTATCAATTTAACTCTAGAATTAAAGGATATACAACGAGAAACAACGTTTGACAACCTTTAAACAGTTTTAATAACTATCTCAAAAATTGTCGCTCTGATGCAAACGACTGCTGAGTTATCTACTCAAATTTGTTGAACAAAAACGACTTACGTATTTTAAGCATGCTAACCTTTAGCCCGGTAAGCAAATTAAAAAACAAAACGCAATATGTAGGCTACACGAGAACGGAGCCGTCGAGTAACCAAAACAAATGGGTTAAACAAATTCGTACACGGTATTTATCAATTTAACTCTAGAATTAAAGGATATACAACAAGAAACAACGTTTGACAACCTTTAAAACAGTTTTAATAACTATCTCAAAAATTGTCGCTCTGATGCAAACAACTGCTGAGTTATCTACTCAAATTGGTTGAACAAAACGACTTACGTATTTTAAGCATGCTAACCTTTAGCCCGGTAAGCAAATTAAAAAAAAAAGCAATATGTAGGCTACACGAGAACGGAGCCGTCGAGTAACCAAAACAAATGGGTTGAACAAATTCGTACACGGCATTTATCAATTTAACTCTAGAATTAAAGGATATACAACGAGAAACATCGTTTGACAACCTTTAAATAGTTTTAATAACTATCTCAAAAATTGTCGCTCTGATGCAAATAACTGCTGAGTTATCTACTCAAATTTGTTGAACAAAACGACTTACGTATTTTAAGCATGCTAACCTTTAGCCCGGTAAGCAAATTAAAAAAAACGCAATATGTAGGCTACACCAGAACGGAGCCGTCGAGTAACCAAAACAAATGGGTTAAACAAATTCGTACAGTATTTATCAATTTACCTCTAGAATTAAAGGATATACAACGAGAAACAACGTTTGACAACCTTTAAACAGTTTTAATAACTATCTCAAAAATTGTTGCTCTGATGCAAACAACTGCTGAGTTATCTACTCAAATTTGTTGAACAAAACAACTTACGAATTTTAAGCATGCTAACCTTTAGCCGGTAGGCAAATTAAAAAAAAAACACAATATGTAGGCTACACGAGAACGGAGCCGTCGAGTAACCAAAACAAATGGGCTAAACAAATTCGTACACGGTATTTATCAATCTAACTCTAGAATTAAAGGATATACAACGAGAAACAACGTTTGACAACCTTTAAACAGTTTTAATAACTATCTCAAAGTTTGTTGCTCTGATGCAAACAACTGCTGAGTTATCTACTCAAATTTGTTGAACAAAACGACTTACGTATTTTAAGCATGCTAACCTTTAGCCCGGTAAGCAAATTAAAAAAAAAAACGCAATATGTAGGCTACACGAGAATGGAGCCGTCGAGTAACCAAAGCAAATGGGTTAAACAAATTCGTACACGGTATTTATCAATTTAACTCTAGAATTAAAGGATATACAACGAGAAACAACGTTTGACAACCTTTAAACAGTTTTAATAACTATCTCAAAAAGTGTCGCTCTGATGCAAACAACTGCTGAGTTATCTACTCAAATTTGTTGAACAAAACGACTTACGTATTTTAAGCATGCTAACCTTTAGCCCGGTAAGCAAATTAAAAAAAAAACGCAATATGTAGGCTACACGAGAACGGAGCCGTCGAGTAACCAAAACAAATGGGTTAAACAAATTCGTACACGGTATTTATCAATTTAACTCTAGAATTAAAGGATATACAACAAGAAACAACGTTTGACAACCTTTAAACAGTTTTAATAACTATCTCAAAAATTGTCGCTCTGATGCAAACAACTGCTGAGTTATCTACTCAAATTTGTTGAACAAAACGACTTACGTATTTTAACCATGCTAACCTTTAGCCCGGTAAGAAAATTAAAAAAAAAAAACGCAATATGTAGGCTACACGAGAACGGAGCCGTCGAGTAACCAAAACAAATGGGTTAAACAAATTCGTACACGGTATTTATCAATTTAACTCTAGAATTAGAGGATATACAACGAGAAACAACGTTTGAAAACCTTTAAACAGTTTTAATAACTTTCTCAAAAATTGTCGCTCTGATGCAAACAACTGCTGAGTTATCTACTCAAATTTGTTGAACAAAACGACTTACGTATTTTAAGCATGCTAACCTTTAGCCCGGTAAGCAAATTAAAAAAAAAAACAAACGCAATATGTAGGCTACACGAGAACGGAGCCGTCGAGTAACCAAAACAAATGGGTTAAACAAATTCGTACACGGTATTTATCAATTTAACTCTAGAATTAAAGGATATACAACGAGAAACAACGTTTGACAACCTTTAAACAGTTTAAATAACTATCTCAAAAATTGTCGCTCTGATGCAAACAACTTCTGAGTTATCTACTCAAATTTGTTGAACAAAACGACTTACGTATTTTAAGCATGCTAACCTTTAGCCCGGTAAGCAAATAAAAAAAAAACGCAATATGTAGGCTACACGAGAACGGAGCCGTCGAGTAACCAAAACAAATGGGTTTAAACAAATTCGTACACGGTATTTATCAATTTAACTCTAGAATTAAAGGATATACAACGAGAAACAACGTTTGACAACCTTTAAACAGTTTTAATAACTATCTCAAAAATTGTCGCTCTGATGCAAACGACTGCTGAGTTATCTACTCAAATTTGTTGAACAAAACGACTTACGTATTTTAAGCATGCTAACCTTTAGCCCGGTAAGCAAATTAAAAAACAAAACGCAATATGTAGGCTACACGAGAACGGAGCCGTCGAGTAACCAAAACAAATGGGTTAAACAAATACGTACACGGTATTTATCAATTTAACTCTAGAATTAAAGGATATACAACAAGAAACAACGTTTGACAACCTTTAAACAGTTTTAATAACTATCTCAAAAATTGTCGCTCTGATGCAAACAACTGCTGAGTTATCTACTCAAATTGGTTGAACAAAACGACTTACGTATTTTAAGCATGCTAACCTTCAGCCCGGTAAGCAAATTAAAAAAAAAGCAATATGTAGGCTACACGAGAACGGAGCCGTCGAGTAACCAAAACAAATGGGTTGAACAAATTCGTACATGGCATTTATCAATTTAACTCTAGAATTAAAGGATATACAACGAGAAACATCGTTTGACAACCTTTAAATAGTTTTAATAACTATCTCAGAAATTGTCGCTCTGATGCAAACAACTGCTGAGGTATCTACTCAAATTTGTTGAACAAACGACTTACGTATTTTAAGCATGCTAACCTTTAGCCCGGTAAGCAAATTAAAAAAAAAACGCAATATGTAGGCTACACCAGAACGGAGCCATCGAGTAACCAAAACAAATGGGTTAAACAAATTCGTACACGGTATTTATCGATTTAACTCTAGAATTAAAGGATATACAACGAGAAACAACGTTTGACAACCTTTAAACAGTTTTAATAACTATCTCAAAAATTGTCGACCTGATGCAAACAACTGCTGAGTTATCGACTCAAATTTGTTGAACAAAACGACTTACGTATTTTAAGCATGCTAACCTTTAGCCCGGTAAGCAAATTAAAAAAAAAACGCAATATGTAAGCTACACGAGAACGGAGCCTTCGAGTAACCAAAACAAATGGGTTAAACAAATTCGTACACGCTATTTATCAATTTAACTCTAGAATTAAAGGATATACAACGAGAAACAACGTTTGACAACCTTTAAACAGTTTTAATAACTATCTCAAAAATTGTTGATCTGATGCAAACAACTGCTGAGTTATCTACTCAAATTTGTTGAACAAAACAACTTACGAATTTTAAGCATGCTAACCTTTAGCCCGGTAAGCAAATTTAAAAAAAAAAACGCAATATGTAGGCTACACAAGAACGGAGCCGTCGAGTAACCAAAACAAATGGGTTAAACAAATTCGTACACGGTATTTATCAATTTAACTCTAGAATTAAAGGATATACAACGAGAAACAACGTTTGACAACCTTTAAACAGTTTTAATAACTATCTCAAAAATTGTTGCTCTGATGCAAACAACTGCTGAGTTATCTACTCAAATTTGTTGAACAAAACAACTTACGAATTTTAAGCATGCTAACCTTTAGCCCGGTAAGCAAATTAAAAAAAAACGCAATATGTAGGCTACACGAGAACGGAGCCGTCGAGTAACCAAAACAAATGGGTTAAACAAATTCGTACACGCTATTTATCAATTTAACTCTAGAATTAAAGGATATACCAGGAGAAACAACGTTTGACAACCTTTAAACAGTTTTAATAACTATCTCAAAAATTGTTGCTCTGATGCAAACAACTGCTGAGTTATCTACTCAAATTTGTTGAACAAAACGTCTTACGTATTTTAAGCATGCTAACCTTTAGCCCGGTAAGCAAATTAAAAAAAAAAAGCAATATGTAGGCTACACGAGAACGGAGCCGTCGAGTAACCAAAACAAATGGGTTAAACAAATTCGTACACGGTATTTATCAATTTAACTCTAGAAATAAAGGATATACAACGAGAAACAACGTTTGACAACCTTTAAACAGTTTTAATAACTATCTCAAAAATTGTCGCTCTGATGCAAACAACTGCTGAGTTATCTACTCAAATTTGTTGAACAAAACGACTTACGTATTTTAAGCATGCTAACCTTTAGCCCGGTAAGCAAATAAAAAAAAACGCAATATGTAGGCTACACGAGAACGGAGCCGTCGAGTAACCAAAACAAATGGGTTAAACAAATTCGTACACGGTATTTATCAATTTAACTCTAGAATTAAAGGATATACAACGAGAAACAACGTTTGACAACCTTTAAACAGTTTTAATAACTATCTCAAAAATTGTCGCTCTGATGCAAACAACTGCCGAGTTATCTACTCAAATTTTTTGAACAAAACGACTTACGTATTTTAAGCATGCTAACCTTTAGCCCGGTAAGCAAATTAAAAAAAACGCAATATGTAGGCTACACGAGAACGGAGCCGTCGAGTAACCAAAACAAATGGGTTAAACAAATTCGTACACGGTATTTATCAATTTAACTCTAGAATTAAAGGATATACAACGAGAAACAACGTTTGACAACCTTTAAACAGTTTTAATAACTATCTCAAAAATTGTCGCTCTGATGCAAACAACTGCTGAGTTATCTACTCAAATTTGTTGAACAAAACGACTTACGTATTTTAAGGCATGCT